>NC_138088.1:50949400-55749400 GCF_964212035.1 Myotis nattereri | reverse complement strand
TGGGAAGCAAAGGTGTTGTGACCGCCACACACGTCCCCTTCCAGTGCAGAGCCTGGTGCAGGCGGGTGGTCAGAACTCCCTGCTTGGCCCTGCCTGGCCTGCTGGGGTGCCAGCACCTGGGAAATGGTAGTGGTCGCCAACCGGTGGTCTGTGGGCCACTGGTGGTCCGTGAAGTCCGAAAGGTTGGCGACCGCTGGTCCATGGTATGCTGCTCCGTCCTGGTGACCCAGCCTCCCTCACTCTGCTCACAGCCAACCTGGGGACGCCATCCTCCTAGGGCCACATTCTTCCTACAAGCTTTTTCCTCCCTGGAAAGAAACTTCCATGTGGATGCAAGCAGCTTTGGTAACTGAGATACCCAGGCCACACCCAGACCTCTGAGGGTGGGTCAGCAATGTTTACAGCTCCCGGGTAATTCCAACACTGCATGAAATGTCCAGTTCAGCTTTTAAAAAAAACACACTACACTAATAAAAGACAAAGATGCTAATTGACCATACCTTTGCTACGTCCATTAGCCAATCAGAAGAGTATGCAAAATAACCCAACAAAGATGGCCATCAAATTTGCATACTGCAGGCAGGGCGGGACAGCGTGATCTGCCGCCCCGCCCCGGCGACCCAGAGTGGGATCCAGGCCTGCCATCTGCCACTCAGGGAGTGGGCCTAAGCCAGCAGGTGGTTATCTCCTGAGGGGTCCCAGACTGTGAGAGGGCACAGGTCGGGCTGAGGGACACCCCTCCCTGACAGTGCACAAATTTTTGTGCACTGGGCCTCTAGTATATATATATTATTGATTTCAGAGAGGGAGAGATAGAAACATCAACGATGAGAACCATTGACTGGCTGCCTCCTGCATGCCCCACACTGGGGATTGAGCCTACAACCCAGACATGTGCCCCGACCAGGAATAGAACCATGTCCTCCTGGCTCATAGGTCGACGCTCAATCACCAAGCTACACTGGACACCCAGTTCAGCTTTTTATCCCCAGCACCTGCAATGGTGCCTGGCCAGAGCAGGAGCGAAGGTGCATATGTAAGTCAGGTTCCACTGGCCCAAGCCCACCAGGCTCTGTTCCTTGGGGAAACAGAGACCAGGTTTGGCCAGTCTTATAGGGGCTGAGAAATGACTGAGTAAATCAATGACATATGGAGACCACATGCTTATAAATCCAGAAGTAGAAACCTCAGGCCTGAACTTGCCCGCCCCCCACCCCCCTCCGGCCCTCAATGGTTAATCAGCCAGAAATGAAGGTCTCCCGAAGCAACTAGATGACTGAGAGTGGGGCTTCTGTCCAAGGGAAGCAGAGCGCTCTGGGTGCCCAGCCGAGGTGAGGCTGGGACAGACTGTGTGCTGCACTGAGAAGTGGCAGCCATGATGGCCCCGGGCCCCCAAAGTGAGGTGGGACTGAGCAGGGCCTGGCCTGACTCCCCGCTCCAGGAAAGCCCAGCAAGGCCAGGGGTCTAGATTTTGCCTCCAGCTCCTCCTCTGACCCCTGTATGACCTCAGACCCGCCAGTGTCCTCTCTGGACCTTGGCTCCCCTTCAACAAAATGAGGCTGATGCCCAAGGGAAGCTTAAGGGCCCCGCCTCCCAATTTGGTGGTTCCACGGGAGGAGGCTGGTGGGGGTAGAGACCTGGGCGGCACAGGCCTTCATCCAGCACCAGGGTCCCTAAGCCACACAGCTGCCTGCCTTCCCGCACCTGCACTGGCCAGAGCGCCAGCGGAGTGAGCGTGAGCTGAAAAGGCAGCATTTCTGGAAGGCCCGGGAGGGGCTGCTCGGGGTGCCAGGGGTCCCGGCTTCCATCAGTTTGCTGTGGAGCCCAACTGTTACTCCTCCTCTCTACGCCTCAGTCTCTCTCAAGTGCTTTTCTCATTTACCCTTGGATGACAGCGCCTGTCCCCCCTTACTGCCATCTGCCCTGGGCTGCGGGGAAGACAGCAGGGAGACTAGAGGGGTGGCGGGGGGCAGGGGGGGAGCTCTGAAGCCCTCCAGGACCCTGGGGACTGGCCTCACCTGGACCTATGAGCTAATGAAGCAAAAGCCACAGGGGGCAGTGCCAGGAAGTGGCTGGCAAGAGGCGCCAAGGCAAACAGCGGCTCTGTGCAGAGGTGGCTTGTTGCTTCCTGGGCCACCGGCCAGGGCTTATCGAGGCTCACAGCTGCACCGGCCCAAAGCGCTGGAGAAGGAAATGCTTGGGAAGGTGAAGGCAACGGATGGTCTCCGGCCAGTCCTGGTGTCTCAGGGCCCGAAGACCTCAGCCACCCGAGCCTCTCAACATGACCGACCCCCTCCGAGGCTCAGTCAACCTGGGTCTGTGCACTTCCAGGGACAGGAAGCACTTTGCCTACAAAGGGCCCGGCCCTCTTCATCAGAACTGGGTTCAAAGTCCATTCTTAATCTGAGACCAAACTCGTCTTTCTCTCATGCCTGCCCCTTGGTCCTCATTCTTGGGGTACAGAGGACAAATGCTAGGTGGCAGTTATTCTCTGCTCCTGGAGTTTTCTCTCAGACCAAAAAAAAAAGCCAAAACCGGTTTGGCTCAGTGGATAGAGCGTCAGCCTGCGGACTGAAGGGTCCCAGGTTCGATTCCGGTCAAGGGCATGTACCTTGGTTGCGGGCACATCCCCAGTGGGAGATGTGGAGGAGGCAGCTGATCGATGTTTCTCTCTCATCGATGTTTCTAGCTCTCTATCTCTCTCCCTTCCTCTCTGTGAAAAATCAATAAAATATATTTAAAAAAAAAAAAAAAAAAGCCCAACTCCCCCGCTTCCTCATCACAGCTCCTATACGACTGGCCAAACCTGGTCCCTGTTTCCCCAAGGAACGGAGCCCGGAGGGCTCGGGCCACTGGAACCTGACTGGGGTCTCTGGCAATTAAATGTGAAACCATGTCCACTGCTCCCTTCAAGCCCTCTTGCCTTAGCTCGGACACAGACCCAAGAGGGGCTAGATGTGGGAAGAGAGGGGCGCACTGGTCGGCACACAGAGGTCGCCAAAGCTCACATTCCAATGGGAGTGGCCTGTTGCTTCAGTAGAAACCGACACAGAGACAGCGGGAACCTCGGTTCAGACTTCCCTTAGCGGAGTCACAGCTCAGGCGCTGGGATCTCGGACATGGGTTTGCATGGAGTTTGGCAGAGCCAGTTTTCAGAAAGAGCTGTCCTTCGGGTCAGACGGTGCACTTCCCACTGCCACCTGATGTGTGATACAGGAAAATGACAGCAGCTAATGGGAGGCTTGCTGTCCAGCAGGCACCGTGCTGGGCACTTCTCACGCTGTGCTTCCTGCAATCCTCCTAAGATCCCTACGAAACAGGCGCTAGTACCAGCTTACATTTTTAGATGCCAAAGTATGAGGAGCTGGAGAAGGCATTTATTAGCACAAGGCCCCAGGGCTAGCAAGAGGCAGAGATGGGGTTTGAACTCCTCTCTTCCTGACAGCAAAACAACTTTTCTGCATCTTTTAGCTTTTAGAGATCTGCCTCAGCAGCAGGCAAGGACCTAGGACCCAACCTCAACATCCTGGCAATCTCCAGAGGCCCACAGGGGGCAGGCACCCTGGAAACCTGGACATACCCATGACCTACTGGTCACTCCAAGGCCCCGGGCCCAGGGCTGCTCTGCACACAGAGGCTAAGACCTGGGGAAGCCACGGCCGCTCAGGGCTGGCTGTCAGCTGGCCCGTGAGCTCCAGGGCTGGGCCGGCACAGAATTCTTTGGAGCACTCTTCCGTCCTCGCCTCCACCAGAAAGCCCGAGTACGCTGCCCCCTCCCCAGCTCTGAGCGCCTTCAGCTCGGAGGCCTGCACCGCACCTGTGAACACAGAACCTACAGGCTATCGCATTCCTTCGGCTGCTGGCCTCAGAGTTAGCCTTGTCCCCACACCTGAGCTATAAATTCTCTCTCTCCACTGCCTCCCCCTTTGCAGCCTGGGACGGTCTGCACACTTACGAGGTCACCCGAAACGATGCCCCTGATTAAAGCAGGGGCAGCTGTGAGAAAAGTCCCTCACTAGGCTCCTGTTTACACTTCTTTTGTCAAAACAAATCCTTTGCTCCTTGGAGGGAGAAATCTTAAAAGTCCCCGGTGTCCACACGTCAATGCTTGGCTTTTAATAGGGTGTTGGAATTGCGTTTCGCAGAGCATTCCTGTGCTCAGACCTACAGCGAGACAAGCCTGTCAGCCAACAGGACAGGCGTCCAAACAGGGCTGGACCCAACTTGGAGCAGGCAGGACCCAGGCTGCCTTGTTCCCTGCACCCCCCACCCCCGGCCCCACACCCAGCACAGGGCCTGGCACGGAGCCGGCAGGCAGTAACATTTAACAAGTGAATGAATGAACAGGTTAACAACCTAACTCATCCATTTGCGAGCCAGTGGCTGTATTCTTCCGTACTTGTTTCCGAATTTCTCTGTGCTGGGTCAGGGTACTGAATGGATCTGCCACACAGGAGAGGGGCCCATCCTGACACCCACACCCTCCTCCACCGTGCGATCGTGTGGGTGGAGGGAGCACCGTGTCAGAGCAGAGAAGGTCGTGTTGGAGGGAGCAGAGTCACAGACCTTGCAGAAAACCCGAAGGAAAGCCAGTCTGACCCCCTCGTCTCTCAGATGGGGAAACTGAGGCTCTGGTCGGGGGGGGGGGGTCTTGTCTTATCCATCACCTGGAGCTTGCTTAGCTGCCTCAGCTGCTCAAAGGCGCTGGATGAGGGTGAACAGGGAGGAGAAGTCCTTTATTACAGTTCAAAGACCCTCACCCGAGGGTCCCACCCAGGTCTGGCACAGAGATGCCCAGTCAAGCCGTTCAAAACCCCACCCCCGGGAACTGACATTTTAAACACTGTGAAGTGCAGCTATTCTGTCAGCCTGAGGCCTGTGGTCGATGCCACGCAGGTGTCTCAAATAAATCTTCAAGGGCCGCCTCTGCATGGAGCCAAGTAGATGCTTTTAATCATCAGGAGGGAGAAAGCAAGGGCCTCGCGCACTTCCGTTTTTATCGAAGTAAAACAGCAGTTGATTCGCCAGCAGGCAGTGCCGCTTGGTGCCAAACACCACGTGTTGGAAACTGAAGCTCTCTCAGCTATACAAACACAGAAGGGAAGCCTGCAGGACCCCGAACACACGCGCTCCTTTCTTCCTGTTTCTTTCTGAAGAGTGCCACTAGCTCATCGCTGTCTAGACCTGGGGAGCCGTCTCAGCGGGGAGCACGGCTCTCTGCTGGCGCTTCTCCGCCCCCTCCCACTGCCTGGCTTGAAACAGACATTTTGACAGATATTTAACTGATGCTAAACCTAAGAGGCGGCCTCCTCCGTTACTCGGCACAGGAGAGACCCCTGGGGGACAAGACCAAAAGGGAAGACTGAGATGATCAAAGAATACCATTGCGGTGAGACCCCGAGTTCTAACTGGTCTCCAATGTAACCCACACGGCTGTTGGTTTTACATTATTCCTTGCCAAGAACAATGTTCAGATGATTGAAAAATTCCACACTGAAACCCCCGACGCCGACTTATTTTTCCTTCTGAGCACCTGCGCGCAGAGAAGCCTGGCTGAGAGAACGTAGCTAACCACAGGGCAGGCGAGCTTTCGGCTCCCAGGTGCAGCGTGCTGCCGCGGGGAGCCCTGACGGTGTCTTCACGGGGCCTGGGCTCTGCGAGGTCAGGTTGAAACTGCCTCTGTTCTAGAGGAGTCAGGGCCCGTGAAAGCCAATGGCTGGAGGGAGGCAGGAGGGAGGCAGAGGCCCTTCCCTGCAGACAGGGTCTGCAGGGGCCCAGCAGCTGACACACAGGACCTATGTTTGTGTGTGTGTGTGTGTGTGTGTGTGTGTGTGTGTGTGTGTAGCTGGACCGGAACTGGGAATGCACACACACAGCCAAGTGCCTGCCACTAGGAGAGAATCCAGTTCTTCCCAAAGGGGGCTCAGAACCACGTTTCATCCTGGAAGCTCGGCTCACACATTGTTCAGACACTTTGGGGTTAAGCTGGGGGAGCCGGCAGGACACCCTGAACCTCTCGCCCAGACCTAAGTGGCTGCGGACTCTACCCTCGAAGGGAATCCTAGACCCAGCTGCCTCCTGGCAGTTGGTCACCGCACTTTCCAGCCCCCTTCTACTCGCATCCAGGTTTGCTCAACTCATGTAGCTGGGGTTGGATCTGATAGGCCAGGTTCCTCTCTCCCACCCCATCCCCCCTTTTAGGACCGATTTGCTGAGCACCTACTCGGTGCCCTGCTGTGAGCTAGCCCAGGGGGTCAAGGGATCACCAGAAACGCCTACCACCTCACGCACCCAAGGAGCTTACGGTCCAGCTCTTCGGTTTTTTCCTAGAATTCCTCCTGGATGAGAGGCGGTGGAGAGGTGAGGGGTGTGGACCCTTGGACTCACATCCCAGGCATCCAACATCTGTGCATCATGTTTTCTGTTGTAATAGGACTCCTACTTTTAGCTGGGCACATGGCCACCCAAAGGAAAAACTACAGTTCCCAATCACCTTTGGGGCTAGGTGTGGTTGTATGACAAGGTGGGTTTGGGCCAATGGAGTGTAAGCAGAAACAATGAGTCCAAGTTAGTGCTGGTTATGCCCTTAAAGGAAAAGCTGCATTTTTTCACCATCCCCTTCCCATGGACCAGAATGCAGACATGGCGGGGCGCCATCTTGGACTGTGTAGAGGAAGAGTACAATATCCTACAGACAGAAGAGAAGGAATAGCCACATACAACTCCCACAGCAGCCCTGACCCCTTCCCAAGCATTGCTCCATGAGGGAGAAATAAACTACCTTGTTCAAACCCACGCTCGTCTGGGTCTTTGTTACAGTAGCTGAACCCATTCTCTGCCTGACGCCATCCCCTGCTGGCTGCAGAATCTTCTTCTGAGATCCACTTTCTTTGTCCCAAAATGGAGACGACAATACTACGACTGACCTCATAGGTGTGATTCCATCCAAGTGCTCAGCACAGCGCCTGGCACATGGCACGCCCTCAGTAGACACTAGCTATCCACTGCTATCGAAAGGAGCAGCCACTGGATATTCTCGCCCAAATCCCCTACACCAGTGGTTCTCAACCTTCTGGCCCTTTACATACAGTTCCTCATGTGGTGACCCAACCATAAAATTATTTTCGTTGCTACTTCATCACTGTAATGTTGCTACTGTTATGAATCGTAATGCATATATCTGATATGCAGATTGGTCTTAGGCGGCCCCTGTGAAAGGGTCGTTCGACCACCAAAGGGGTCGCGACCCACAGGTTGAGAACCGCTGCCCTACACCCACCTCCTTCGCCACCCTACCAGGGGAGAGTGTGAGCACACACTGCCAAGGAGGGGTTAATTGGAACCAGGTTGATCCACCTGAGCCTCATCTCCTAAATCAGGCGGAGTTTCAGGAGTGGGAGGCGAAGATGTGGCTTCAAACACAGTGTACCCACCCACCCTCCCTTCCTCGGGGACACACAGTGTCTACAAAGGCTCCCAGGGTCCCATGCGCCTCTGGGAGCCCCTGCACGTGAGCGAATAGAGGGCTGTTTCCCTGGGGGAGTTAAGTACCCGCGTCTCAGAGAGCATGTGTTTACTTTAAAGACGATGGCCTGAAATGCAGCGCAGTGTCATCTTCCTCCCTGAGATCTCCTCCTGGGTAACCCACATTTAAAGAGCATTTCAGCAAAAGTTATAGTTTGGATGTTGGAAGGATCTGAAGTCAACACAAGTGTTTTTGCTGTATATTATATAAAATAAACACTCTGGTTCCAGGAACTCAAGGCAGCACACTGGGAACCGCATTTGTTTTCCCAAGACGTGGAAGTTGTGCAAAACTGCCCTTGTGGGGCCCACATGGAGTCACTCAGACCCAAGTGTCTCTGGGGTTCCCAAAGGGCATAGGCAGGGGGCAACCCTGAGCTGGCCACATGAGTACCTGGGGTGATGGCGCCTTCATTCACAGGGCTGGGCAGGTGGGTGATGTGTGGGCCCTCAAGGGGAAGGCATCCAGGCGGTTTCTAACCTCAGCTACAGCTTTATTTAAACAGCTAAACACAGATTGTATACAGGGCCACTCGGGGCTTCCTAAGAACTGACGTTTCTTTTTTTAAATATTGACTTCCTACTTACAGGATCGTGCCTCTGATGTCACAGAGCACAGAGTGGGGGCAGCCCGCAACTGTGCCCATACTTCCTAAGGGCAAGGGCTGCCTTTCAGTTCTGAACCCCCTCCCAGCCTCCACCAGTGCGGGGCACCCAACATGGCCCCAAGTTGGGGCTCCTATAACCTCTTCTCCAGGCCCTCAACACAGGTGACCTTCTAATCTGCCTGGTGATTATCTGAGTAATTCCCTCCCCACCTCCTGGGTCTGACTGATTCATGTCTGTGTCCCCAGTGCCCAAAGCAAAGTCTGGCACATGGTAGGTTCTCAGAAATGGGAGAATGAATGAATGAATGTTGGGGCTTGCTGAATCGAGGGGTGATTTTAATCATGAGGAGGAAGATGAAGTCTCCATCTAGGCAGCTGGAGAGCAGCAAAGGCCACATACTGGGAAATGAGTGTGGGCATCTGTTCATGTTCGCCCGTGGTGCCAGGAACACTCACGCCGTAGTGACCACACATGTCTTCAGCACCTACGAGCAGCCACATGCTTTCAGACTCCATTCTCGCACTTAATGCCACCCTGCGGGCTGGCCCAAGCTCACACAGTGTCAGGAGAGGAACTTGGGTCTGAGTCCAGGCCTCTTTGGCTCCAAAGCCCCGGTTGCTCCCAGCATGCGTTGGGGAGGCAGGAACCGGCCTGGCCAGACCTTCCCAGGCAGGCTCTCTGCGGTCCCAGAGACGAGATCTGCCCTTGGGAATCAGAGGGGGGAGGGCACACTGCTCCTCCCTTTCCCACCAGAGGAGCCGCGGGGCCACAGGCTCAGAAACACTCAGGGGCCTCCCTTGGGCCGAAGGGAGACACAGGGCCTGGGAACAGAGCGTGACCCAGATCAGAGGGCCCTGGGCCAGGTGCAGAGGAAGAAGACAGGGATGGGAGACAGGAAGGTAGACACTCCGTCTTGCTAAGCAGGGGCTGCAAGAGCTTCCAGTACTTGACCATGCAGCTCCCTGGGGCCATTTCCCTCTCAGACAAGCTGTGGCTTAAACTCTGCAAAGCAACTTCCTAAACACCTTTGGAGGCCCCCAGGGTCCCGGGGGTGCTAGCCGAGGAATAGACATGAGAAGCCAAAGACAGGCCCTGCACCCCAAAATGGATGCGTTCACAGACTGCTTTGGGGCAGCGCCTGGCACTGTGGCCTCCATGGAGGAAATGTGAGAAACAGGAAGTTCTACCAAAGAGCTGAGTTCCTCAGGGTCCCCTAGCCTCCCCAGTCTCTCCAGCCTCCCCTGGCCTCCCCAGCCTCCCCCAATCTCCTCCAGCACCCTCCCCCCATGCCCCCCGCCCCCCGCATCCCCCAGACTCCCCAGCCTTCTGCATTGTCCCTCAGCGCTCTTTCCAGCCTCCTGGCTGGGTACCTACTTACAACCCCACCTGGAACCGGTATCTGCTCTGGACCCCGCAGAGGACTTGGTGTACGAACCCAAACCTCTGTCTTGGGAACACCGCCCTCATTCCAGAAACGCAGACAAGGCAGGAATGCACATTTTAAACCTGGCCGTGAGGATTCCCTTCACCAGCCACAGCGAGCATGTGAGTCTGAGAAGGGCAGGCAGACGCTGGGTGAGGGAGGCAGGAGAGCTTACAGCAAGGGCTCCCACACGCGATACTGTCCTAGCTCAGTGCATCTTTGCCAACGCATCACGCTGGCTGCCATGTGCAGAGGCCTGCTCTGCAAATGTCTCCGTGGGTCCTAGGAGCCACTCCTGCCCTCCTTTGCCCACCTGGAATTCCATTCCCTTCTGCATGAAAGACCTGAAAATGCTATCTGACTGTCTGCATCGAGCTACAGCCGCCTTGTGGGCCAAGCAGGGACCAGACAGTCCCCTCTTGCCACATGAATGGAGAGAAAGTGGCTCCTGGAGAGCAGCCACAGCTCACCTGAATCAGTGGGGGGACTACATGTGAGGTGGCCCAAATGGGCCAGAGTCCCAAATGGGCCAACTTCCCAAGCCCAGCGTATATAAACAGACACACCCAGAGTCACACACACCTCCTCCAATCGTGCCAAGTGACTCCTTTGATGTGCAGCAGCGGCCATCTCCTGGTGTGATCTGGGGGCCCAAAACAGTGGCAGGGGCTCAGGGTCACTACAGACTGAATTGTGACTACCATCCCCACCTCCCCAGATTCATATGTCAAAGACCTAAGCCTCAGTGAGATTGTATTTGGAGATGGGGCCTTTAGGGAGGTAATTAAGGTTAAATGCGGTCATAAGAATGAAGTTCTAATCAGTAGTCAACAAACTCATTAGTCAACAGAGCCAAATATCAACAGTACAACGATTGAAATTTCTTTTGAGAGCCAAATTTTTTTAAACTTAAACTATATAGGTAGGTACATTGTTATTAACTTAATTAGGGTACT
Organism: Myotis nattereri; assembly: GCF_964212035.1. NCBI lineage: Eukaryota > Metazoa > Chordata > Mammalia > Chiroptera > Vespertilionidae > Myotis > Myotis nattereri. Next base: position 55,738,888 of record NC_138088.1, on the reverse strand, counting down.
CCTAAGGCTTAGGAAGAGCCACACTCAAGGGGCCAGAGCCCCATGTGGCTCGCGAGCCGCAGTTTGCCGACCACGGTACCTAATTCAACAGGACTAGTGTCCTTACAAGGGGAAGAGACATCAAAGACTGTTCTCTCTCTCTCTCCCCCTCCTATCCCCAGAGGAGATTCCATGTGAGGACACAGAAAGAAGGCAGCCATCAGTAAGCCAGGAAGAGAGGCCTCACCAGAAACTAACTCTATCGGTACCCTGAGCTCAGACTCACAGCCTCCAGACGGTGAGAAATAAATGTTGTTGAAGCCACTCAGCCTGTGGCATTTTGTTGTGGCAGCTCGAGCTGATGAACACAGGGTGTGTGATCAAAAGAGTGAGGTTTGAGGCTCAGCCCTGCCATTTACAAGCTCAGTGATCTCTAACAACCATTTGGCCTCCGTTTCCTGGTCTGTAAAATAGAGCTATGCCTCTCTCTGCCCTGCCTGCTTCCCTCAGAGGCCTGTGGAGGCCCAGGAGAAGACAGACAGGTGGCAGGGTAGGAGAGTCTGGCCTGGGGCAAGAAAGGGACACAAGGTCAATCCTGGGAGACCCCAGACAAACCACGTGATCAGAGCATCTACCATAGGGGGAGCATTTGCTATGCGCGAGGCACAATCAATCTGTCTTCTCAGGTGAGCAATGGGGATAAGGTTCCTGCGGCTCCGGGGAGTGGCAGCCAGACGCTAACATGGGCACAGCATTGGAGCCAGGGCTACCCACGCCCTCGGGGCAGCCGCCCAGGAACCCTGCCTCCTAGCCCTCACTACCCTGGCCCAGCGACACTCACTGGTGCTCTGGGTCAGCTGGCCCTGTGCTGCCTCTCCAGGGCCCAATGGGGAAATCAGCTGGGGTCTTGGAAAGAAGCGGCCAAGCCATTCCAAGCCATCCGCGGCATGGTCCACAGCTCACACGCTTTCCACACCGAGGCCTCTCCCCTTGGGGTGTGACTGACGCGGCCATCCCAAGAGGACCAGGATCTGTTCTGCAGATGCTGCCCGGCCCCGTCTGGAAGGCGGCCTCAACACCTTGTCCAAAATCCAGTCTCCATGGGGCCAAGGTGTCTGAGTCAAGGAGCAGGCGCCCCACCCATCCAACACCCTCCTAGTGGCCATGAAGAAGCCCTGATACACAAAGGGGGTGCATGGGTCACCACGTGGCCATGAGGGCAGGTGGGGGATGAGAGGCGGGAAGGCGATGGGGGACCCTCGCTTGCATGGAAAGGAACGTAAGCAGAGCTGTCTAATGGTGCGGTGCTGAGTTTGAGCTGCTATTGCGATCATTGAACAAACTTCAGTCACAATTTCCCTGGCGCCTGGATGCAGGTCTTTGGAGGGCAGCCAAACCAACAAGAATTTAGACTCTAATGCTCCCCCCTCCCCCCGCAGGGGCAGGAATTCAGTCAAGGTATGCACCAGAACGGACATTCCCCACGAATCCCCGTTAATGACTATGACCTTTTCAAACATCTCCCCGACCACAAGCACCAATGGCACCCCAGGATGCTCCCACATGGTGCCTTAGCCTCTATCTCCCAGGAGACAGATCTGCAGACAAGACAGGATCCTCTTAAGGCACCTCCTTTTTGTGCCGAGACAGTCTTGGGCGCGAAGGAATTTGACCAGAGTAAGCAGAAGGCCACAGCCCATCCTGTCTCCCATTTTGTTGCTTTATCTTTGGAACAAAAAAAAGCTTCACCTGCATTTATGGTCAAATCGGTCAAATCACTATTACTCAGTCCTGCTGTCACGTAAAAGGAAAAAAAACAACAACGTTTACAGACCACTTTTATTACCTCGGACAGGGCAAAGCACTTGGCAGCCTTCTCTGCCTGGGCTCCAGGCTCTGTTTGGCTCTGGCTGCCTTCACACCTCACTGGTTGCTAAGAATCTTTCCTCGCCTCGCCTGGCTTCACCCACAAGCTGTTGTTCGGTGGGGGTGGAAGCTCCCCGTCCCCGGCTGGGTCTTCTTTGACAAGGCACAGAGGTACCGTGTGATAGCCTAGCACTGGTAGGTTGGAAAGGGAGAGCTGGAGGCTAAATTTCAGTAAAGCAAAGCCTTTATCCTTTTGTCAATTTGAGAAGGGTTCCCACACAGGAAGGCAAATCCTCCCCTCGACTATGTTGAAAACTCATGAGCAAAGGGACCCATGGTGGCTGGGCTGAGTCTACTGGATGCTGAAGCATAGAGAAGGTCATAGTTCTGTTTTGTTATTTATTTTTTATTTTTAAAAAATATTTTTTATTGATACCCAAGAGGAAAGAGAGGGAGAGAGAGATAGAAACATCAATGATGAGAGAGAATCATTGATCTGCTGCCTCCTGCACGCCCCACTCTGGGGATCAAGCCCGCAACCTGAGCACGTGCCCTGACCAGGAATCGAACAGTGAGCTTCTGATTCTCAAGTTGATGCTCACCCACCGAGCCATGGTCTGTTTTTTATTTTTGATAGCTTTCTCTGTTCTAGGCTCTTCCCTGTTGAGGGTCCTGGGGCACGAATGGAAATCAGCCTGGGGTCAAAGGAAAGAGAAGGATCTGGAAAAGTCCACAGCCTGTTCGAAGCTGGATTTAGGCAGTGCTGGGAGTAGGCATCCAGGCACAGCTAAAGGGCTGATCTGATAAGGCATCAGGAAGGTAGGCCAACAGGACTCTGGCCAGCCCAATCTCAGAAATCAGACAGGACCCCAGAAATCCAGAAGGGATGAGCAGTGAACATGGTCTACAGTTGGGGCTCAGAGCCCCAATCAGAGCATTGACAGCAGTGGAAGAAATGAGGTAGCAACCAGTGGAAGAGCTGGGGGCAGGCACTGGCATAGATGAGCCCCAGAGCTCAGCTGTCCAGCTCTAACATGGTTCTTCTGGGGAATAAGCCATCCTTAGCAGAGCCATCTGTACCAGATACCGTGCGAGAGCCTAGCACTGGTAGGCTGCAGTGATCTGTTCAGCAGATGCTGCCTGGCCCAGTCTGGATAGAGCATTGGCCTACGGACTGAAGGGTCTCGGTTCGATTCCAGTCAAGGACACATGCCCAGGTTGCAGGCTCGATCCCCAGTAGGGGAAGTGCAAGAGGCAGCCAATCAATGATTCTCTCTCATCATTGATGTTTCTATCTCTCCCTCTCCCTTCCTCTCTGAAATCAATAAAAATATTTTAAAAAATAAATAAAATTCTGGGCCTAGAGACTAATTCTATAAAGCTTTGGAACTACTTATTTCTTAAAAGCTCCAAGGTGATGCTGATGTAATCCTCTAGGCACCCTGATGGACACTAATTTTCCATCTAACTGAGGGAGAGGGCATATAGGCATTGATATTGTCATTATGCCTTTTTTGAGTTGCCCTTTGCACACTGAGAATTTCTGTTTTGTCTTAACCTATGATAATGTCATACTCTGCTTGACAGATTTTGCTCTTTTCTATTCCCTTTTTACTAGTATTCTGAATATAACATTTACTCTTGCTACAAACCTTTGTCCCATAGAGCTGGGTTGTAATACTCCAGTTGTTCAGTAGGTGTCGCTGTAACACATGGGGAGCATGACCCAGTCTTGAAATTCTTCTCCATCAAGGTTCTCAGGCCTACAGACTGTATTAGCACCTTTCTTCATACGTTTGCTAAATTTAAACATTTCTAGCATGAGTTATTTTAGAATAAAGAGAATGAAGGATAACTATAGAACAATATAACAATTGTTCTCAAGGCTCGGAAAATGCCATTTCATAAGGATTGTCTTTTAAATCACTGTTTCTCTTATCCTTCCCCCTCCCTCTTCTTCAGCGCTTCTCAAACTTTATGGACTCAGAACTTCATTGCACCTCTAAAAATGATCGAGGGCCCCGAACAGCTTTTGTTTGTGTGGGTTATATCTATTAATATTTTCCATTTTAGAAAATAAAATTGAGAATAATTTGCACACAAGAATAGACAAGCATACATTCCGCTAACCATCAGAGCGATGATGTTATCACACATCAAGGAGCCTCGAGGAAACTACTGTACACTCACGAGAGAATAAGAGTGGAAAGGGAAAATAGTATTACTAGGGATGATTCTGCATTATGATGGAATAGTTCTGGTCTCACTGAAAGGGTCTCAGGGTCCTCTAAAAGTCCTGATCCGCATTTGGAAATTGCCACTCGGCTAGTTTCCAAGTATCACTGTCTGTCATTCACAAATACAAAATTCATCAACATGTTTACTTTCCTCCTAAAAGAGACAGCCGGAGCTTCCAATGCTTTAATTCCGATTATGCCCCCCCAGCTCACATGTTCCAATCGTCCGATACTTTAGTTCTGTCTTGTTTTTATTGAATCCTTCAATTGAGACATCATTTTCTACAACCAGCAGTTGTTTAAATACAGCCGAATATTTACCAAAGTTGTTGCACATCCTCCCACCTTGTACCTCAGACCTTCCGTCTAGTGTTTTCCTTTGCCTGAAGTTCGCCCCTCCGAACGTCCTATCGTGAAGTAAATGTGTAGAAAATTATCCAAGCTTTGTTCTTCTTTCTCTACCTTCTATCTCTAATGTTGCTCTTATTCTCGAAAGGAATTTCCACTGGGTATAGAACTATAGGCTAATCGTTACTTTCTCTCAGCACATTGAAGATATTTTACCATTTTATGGCTTTCATAATTGTTGTTGAGAAGTTACCCACAGGCTCATCACTGTTCCCAGAAAAAACATCTTGTTCATCTCTCTGGCTCCTTTTAAAATAATCTCTTTATCCAGGTGCCCCCACCAAAAAAAGGGGAAAAAAAGAAAAATAATAATCTCTTTGTCTTAGGTTCACAGCAGGTTTACACTAATATGTCTTATTTCTATTTTATTTTTATTTTACTTTTATTTATCATGCTTGGGATTCAGTGAGTTTTCTATCTGAGGTTTCAGACTTGTCAAAAGAATCTGCAAGATTCTCCGTCATTATTTCTTAAAATGTGACCTCTTTCCCATTTTTTGTATTATCTCCTTCTGACAACCCAGTAGGGTGGGTATTGGACCTCCCACTCTATCCTACATGTCTCTTACCCTGTCTTTGATTATTTCCATCTCTGTACGGCTCTGGGCTGCGTTCTAGTTCATTTATTTGAACGTAGCTTTCACTTATCTAATTTTGCATCCACTAAGTCTAATCTGCTCCTTAATGTACCCATTGATTTTTTTACTTTCATTTATTACATTTCCATTTCCCGAAGTTCTCTTCTCAAACCTGCTTTGCCATCTTTATAGCCTCTTCTTCCTTGCTCACAGTTCCCGGTCTCTTACACTTACTATGAAATGTACAGACGTCCCATAGGCTCGCTATACAATGTCACTGACACTCCCTCCACTGAGAGGTTGGGGCTGTGTTCCCCCCCTTTGAATTTGGGCGCGGCCTTGTCACTGCTCCAACCAACAGGACGTGGGCAAGGAGACGCTTTGTGACGCCAGAGGCTGGGTCACAAAAAAAGCATGTAGCTTTGGCTTAGTTCTCCCTCTCTGGGATGCTCACCCTTGGAACCAGCCATCAACTGTGAGAAAGCTCAGGACACAGGTAAAGCCACATGGAGGGGAGCTGAGGACCCACCAACAGCCAGAACCTCCAGCCCTGTGAGCGCATCTCCCACTGCTAGACTTCAGGTCTTGCCCTGAGGCTCTTGGGGGGTGGGGGGGGAGGGTTAGGACACAGAAGTAAGCCATCCCTGCTTTCCCCTCCTTGAATTCCAGACACACAGTCTGTGAGCATAATGAACAGCTGTTTTATGTCGCTGCGTCACTCAGCCATGGAACATTAGCCAGTGTCTCTCCAGTGCCTGCTTTAGGCCTGGTGTATAGTGGGTGCTTAGATACTTATCAGGTTTACAAAGCACGTTCGCTAACGTATTCTTCTTCTAGCATCTACAGCCGCCTCTTCAGAACAGTCCTGTTCCGGGCACTGGAGATCTTCATCCCTCACTGGAGCGGAGGCTCCCACTCCGGTTGGCCAGTGACTGAAAGCCCTGAGTTCCCAGAGGGCTCCTGCCCCACCCAAGTTCCTCGGAAAGTGAAGGGGTGTGGTCAGCCCTGCTTCCTGCCCTCTGGGTTCCACCCTCAAAGCCAATAAAGCACCCATCCCTCTGTTGCCCAAACAAATATTTAGATTGCCCTTGGCGGTGTGGATGCCATTTTGTGTTTCATCAGGTTCTTCCAGGACAAAAGTGATGAGGGGAGAAAAAGACATTTCCAAACAGCACCTGCCTCATCCAACCTAGAAATAAAGCCAGGAGAACTGATTTTAGGAGCGATGCCGCTGCTAAAAATAGTGCTCAGATGTGTAATGACCTTAGCAGGTACCTGGCCTGGGACGTGGGTCCCGGCACACGGACTCCTTCAGGAGCTGCCTGCTTTCCGAAGTGCGTCAGTGCCTCCTCCCCACACCCCGCCCGGCCTTCAATTTGGGAGGCCAGGGCTGGACCTACTAACTCCATGGGAAAGGGATGGTTGAACACAGGGGAAGCCTGGGTTTAGAGTTTTCATTAGAAAGTAATATAGACTTTCTGTTTCAAGAACAGAACGTCTGTCTGCATGTTGGAGGAGAGGCTCTCCAGGACCCAATTAAAGGGTAAACAAGAACTACTGTAATTAGCATATTGATAGCAGTTTGATTTCTAAGGCCCCAGGAAAGCATCTCTCCGGCCTCTTCACAATCCTACCTGCTTGGAGGTGATTACAGAACAGACAGAGCCCTGGAGTGCAGCGTCAACTGCCCCCCTCATCCCCCCAACCCCCTAACCCCGCTTCCGCCTCTAACTGGCTGCAGCCAAGTCTCCCTATCAAGAGAAGGGAGGCATGGGGGTTCATCCCACCTTTCAAGCCCATTTTAGCCCTAACATTCTTTCCACGGCCTGACAAAAGAGTGAGAAATTCTCCCAAAGTGAAAAAAGCACATTTCAGACACAAAAGACCCCCAAATCTCGGCAGAGGGGGCTTCGCATGAACGATTGATTGATCTTCTGTGAACAACTCCTCAGAATAACTTGGGCAACTCCAGTCCACACTTGCTCTTCCAGGCAGCTAGCAAGCGGGCATGCCCAGGAACCGAGAAGTGAAAGGCGAACACAGGCCCCCAGGGGTGACGAGAAAGAGAGGGTGGCAACCTGCAGCTGCCAGGCCTCACATCTGCTGTGAGCGACAGGACGCCGCCCTCGCCTGGGGCTGGTGAGCGCCTCAAAGGGCTCAGCGCCAGACTCAGCACTCAGTTCTGAGCGGCGTGAAAGCTGGTTCTGTGGCTCCTGCTCTCACTGCAGCGGAGGGTGGAAGGTTGGGGAGCTGGACTGTTTTGCACTCGAGACTGGTTCTGACTTTACAGAGGGGCTGATGGGATGGCAAACAGGACCTGTCTGGGGCGGCCTTATTGCTGCAACTCTGCAGTCCAATTACGTATATATATTTTAATTGATTTCAGAGAGGAAGTAAGAGGGAAAGGAAGAGAGACAGAAACATCAATGATGAGAAAGAATCATGGATCGGCTGCCTCCTACACGCCCCACACTGAGGATCAAGCCCGAAACCTGGGCATGTGCCCCGATCAGGAATCGAACCGTGACCTCCTGGTTCACAGGTCTATGCTCAACCACTGAGCCACTCCAGCCGGGCTCTACAGTCCAATTAAACACCAAATCAACGTGCTGAACAATCCACAAAAGACCAAGTTTATTGGGGCCACTCCGGAGGCAAGTCCCGGTTCAGAGCAGACTTTTCCCTCTCCATTCAAATGCTGTTCCCGCAGCAGCCTCTCGTGGAGGTAGCTCATGCCTCCGGAAGCATCTTGAAGATATGACTTTCTGTCCTTCACACACAGTGGGCAGCCTCCCTTAGAACCAGGCTGGCCAATGAGAGAAGGATAAGCTGTTAGGTTCGGCTTCCAGAAAAGCTCCTTAAAGGAGCCTGACTCATTGAGAGAAATGCACGTCTACCCTGTGCTCTCTCTTCTTTTTCCTACTCCCTCGAATGAAAATGTGATGGCGGGAGCTGCATCAACCCTCTTGGACCGTGAGATATCTAAAACAGAGACAAAAAGAGACTGGGTCCCTCATTTACGTGAGGAAAAAAGATATTGTTCAAGCCATCCTGCCAATAACCATGATCCATAGGATGCTCTGCCTTACCACCCAAATTTCCTTTCCTATATCCTACCCCTCAGACAAGGCCACCTCCTCTAGGAAGCTTTCCTGGATTATACCCTGGGGAGAAAGTAATTACACCTTTATTTGATCAACTGTAGTACTGTGTCCTATAGCATAGTGGTTCCTGATCAGGAGTGAGACAGACCAGGATCAAATCCAAGTTCTTCTCCTTACTAGTCATGAGACCTTGGGCAAATCATTTCACTTCTTTGAGTGTCACTTTCATCAGCTGTCAGTCGGGATAGTAACACTACCCTTGAATGACAACATAGGTAAAGCCCCTGGCATCCCATGAGCATGCAATGAACTTGAACTTAACTTTTCCAGACAACAGCCACGTGTGAGCCTTGTCATGATTGTTTTTCCCCATAATCTACCACCTGTAATAGTTACCACTGTTTACTTAGTTACAGTATTTACTTCATATTTTTCTTTCTTTAACTTGGATTTTAATTAACTCTCTCTCCCAGCTTTTTTCTACTTAGCCTTTCTAAACAATATCAAATGGAACATGACCACTGTAGTTATTATTTTTGAATGGTATACACTAAAAATAAATGCATAACCACAGCTCATCCGTGCACCACCTGAAATCATCTCACACATGAAGAGGCGTGCCTGCCACCCTTCCTGATGTGGTTCTGATGTATTTAGGAATGACGTGCACACGCATCTTCTATTCCCTAGCAACCGGTCTCTCTGAGGATGGGCCGGTTGCATTTATCTCTGATTAACCCAGCATCTGGGACAGAGAAGGAGCCTGTTGAACATTTGCCTAATGAGCAGGAGAACATTCCTCATAGCCGTATCAGAGACCTGGACAGAGAGCACAGCCAAATTCCATTCCAGCACATTCCAAGGGCTGTCCAAATGCTTCTGCTGTCGGGCGCATGTTCTACCAAAAATTACACATCAGAAGTGAGCTGTCAGCAGAGGAGTCTGCAATCGTTTCCACCAACATTTCCATGAACCTTAAGCAGCTTTTGCTGTAATGGGATTTGATCCGTTTCATGGCGCCCTGGCAAGGCCCGTACTGGCCAGAGAAACGTGGCAGGGACTTCGCAGGAAAGGGGTTCTTCACGGAGCCGGACAAAGAAAACCTTCTGGAGGACTTTTGTGCCGCCACCCAGCTAAAAACATCCTTGCAAAATATTTCCACCAGGGAGCACGGGCCTTGCACAAAGCAAGAGGCGGTAACGCTCTGAAAACACGGGATCCCAAAGAGAATGTGAGCTGTGACAAGGATGCAGGGGGATCCGCCTCTGTGTCAGCAACACTTTCTGGGGATGATGGAAATGTTTTGATGGGAAACAGTACACTTGGCCTGTGAAGAAGTAACCAAGCAAAATGGTTCTTGGCATTTAGAGAACGTTTTACTTGGCAACTCAGACTGAAAGGTAACTCACTTCTCCCGCCATCTCACCTGTCCGTGGCCAAGTGGCAGACTTAAGAAATGAGACAGGTGGAGGCGGCAGGCTGCTTGGGACCAGACAGCCGAAGAGCAGCATGCAGACGGCGCTGAAGCCGGAGGATCCCCATGAAAGAGGCAGGAAGCTCACCCTGCAGGAATGGGCTCACGCACACACCCCTCCACCAGCCCAGATGCAGTGTCTCCACCCCATGCCCAGGCAGGCCATGTGGTGGTCACTGCCCCAATTAAGCCCCAAGAAGCAGCAGTGAGCTGTCCCGGGCCAGGCCTGGCCTGGAAACTGGCGACTTAGGCAACTCCTAGGAACCCAGTTTGTAATGCGAGAATGAAAATACCACTTCCTCTCGGGATTGCTGGGGGGTTACATGAACTCAGGGAGTGTGAAGAGAGCTATGCAAGCTGCACAGCAGCCGCAGCCTCGATGGGGAGTGAAGACAGGCACGCTCGGAGCAACAGCCAAGGGCATGTGGCTGAGTAACCCCCACAGGCCGGTGGCGGTTTCAAGGATCATAGGAATCCCTGGAACTCGGAGGAATCGGAGGTGATGGCAGCTGAGTCCGTCCCGGGCGTGAGAGCTGGTTCTCACCATTCAGACCCAACTGGGGGGAAATGTGGCTGCAATGACCCGAGAGGCTGTCTCTGGTACTGACCCAACGCGCAATCCTAGTGACCCTCTCCAGCCCCAGTGAGATTTCCACCCTGGGGTGCGAGCCCTGCGTACAGGGCCCCCCCACGAGTCTTAGGTGGTGCTCACAGAACCCCGGGAGGCTGCCCATGTTATCTATTCACCCCATGGTATCGGTGAGGAACTGCTTCCAGAAGGTGGAGACTTGCCCCCAGACCATCCAGCGAGATCATGGAATAGCAAAGAACCAAACCTGGCTTTAAAGACTGTAGGAACCTTTGGAAACAGCCTGACGTAGCATCCCCTGGCCCCACCTCCCGGAGCCATGCACCCGCCCTAGCCATGTCCTCCCTTTCTTTGGCACCTTTGTAACACTGAGGCGCAGTGAAGACCAGCCCCATCCGCTCCCTGCTGCCTCCTTCCCGCACTGACCATCACCACCCTCATCCCCCTCCCTCCTCCCTCTGGTCCCCAGCCAGGAGTGCTTCTGTGAACACTGCGAACGAACCACGTTCAACCTCTCGGCCTAGAGCTCCTTCTCTCAAACCTCTCTTACGATGGCCACAGTGTGGGGAGGGAGGAGAGCAGAGGATGACGGGAGATTGCTCAACTCTCATCTCTTGCCAACATCTCACAAAATCTGTCTCCTGCTGGTGGCCAGGAATACTCTTTGGTGGAAGGAGGGAGCGAGCAGCCACCCTCAGCACTCCTATTTATACCTCTCAATTGAACTCTCTCTTGTGGACAATGTCACCATCTTGGTTCCCTGCAGATGCTCAGTCATTGCACCTTTTCACCCCATGTGGTTGGCCTGTCATTGTACCTCTCACCCCGTGTGGTTGGCCTGCCACCGCTACTGTGACTTGTGATGTCTATCCCCCTCTCCCCACCACCACTACCAGCTCACCTTCCGATGGCCTCTCTAGCCAAGCTCTCAGATGTTTCTCCACAATGGGAAGCTGGCCAGCTGTGCCCAGCCGGGCAAGCTCTGGCCCCCTCCAGACTGGCAGTTCCACAGAGGTGCCTGGCATCTTCCTGCCTGAGTAACGCATCTTCTAGAGCCCTGGGCAGGCCCTGACCTGGCACTGCCTGGCATGCTGGCCTGTCAAATACACTCTGCTCCCACATTCCTCGAAGTCAGCAGCACAGGTGCTAATGTGCCCATTCTCCTGAGAGGGCACCAGAGGTCACACACACCTGCTTCCCAGGTGGAGCAGAGGTTTCTCTCTTTCATTTCTAATGTTCAGATTTACTGATTGCTTGTTGACATCCCAAAAGGGCCCATGGCATTTTCCAATAAGAGCACATGTTCAATTGTTCGATGAAAGACAAAGGACAGGAAATAAGCAGCCACATGGGAGGGGAGACGAGAATGAGCACCCCCCAGGACACCTAACCAAGGAGAGCCATGCTTCTGGCACAAAACAGGCTGCCTGCTTGAACAGAGAGCAATGCAGGTAGGTGGTTGCTGGCAGGACACAAAGTAAAATCGGGCCTTAGGACTCCTCCTTAAACACACACACAACCAGACCTACTATGTGCAGGGACTGCGACACATGCTGGGGGTGCAGGGAACTGAGACACAGCCCCCGTCCTGGAGGGCAGACCGACCGGGTTGGGTGAGTGAGAGCTCATTCGTGGGGTACCACTCTGCCCTTCCTCACGGAGAAGGGTGGACACTGGACCAGAACAGGACGAGGGACACCAGGACAACGGACACCTGGCCCTGCCTGGCCATCCCCCCAGGCACAGGTGAGGCTGTCCTCTCTGCTTGCCAAGCTGTCCCATCTCCTAGGGCAGGTTCGGGGCCCTAGGAGAAAGCCCTTCCCTAATCCATAGGCTGCTGCCGAGCGTGGTGGGCACCATACTTGCCCAGCAGTGGCTGCTTAGCTCTAAGGCAGGATGTGAGGAGGCCACAAACAAGAAGGGTCCTTTCCTGCACAGACCCAGAACTGCTCCTCCAAGGGTACCCCCCCCCCCACACACACACACACGCACGAGATGCCACAGCTGGGCCTTCCAGGCTCCTCAATGAAGGCCCCACAGGGCCTGGCCACTAAGCCAGAAGGCCCGGGTCCCAGCTGGTTTCCTGCCATCCTCCCCCTCCAGCCTGCCCATCCATCCTCTGTGGGGCCTCAGTTTCTCCACCTGCAAAGTGAGGGCGTGGGGCTCCCTGTATGAGGTCTTCCAGCTCTGACATGCCAGGAGGGATCTTAACTTGTTGGTCAGAAAGCAGCACTGGACAGACCTCAGCTCTCCAGCCCGGGCACTGGCATCACCCTCTGATCGGGCACTCAGACTCAACAAATGAATGGAGGCGTCACCAGGACGGACGGACCTGTGAACTCGGGGGCCACTGGGAGGGGCTGAGTCACTCCCTGCTACAAACCATGGTGTGAGATCAGAGCTGCTCCTGGGGAGACTTCCCATCCCCCGAAAAGGCCTCACAACCCAGGGTCCCACTCAGCAGGAGGCAGCAGCCGCGGCAGCTTGCCCAGCCCCTGTCCACTCCCGGCCTCCTTGGATCCTGAGCGAGGCCCTTCACTCTGAGCCTCAGCTATGTCATCCGTAAAGTGGGGGTGAGGGTGAGCTCCCAGGCGCAGGAAGAACAAGGCAGGTGTCTGTCCCCTTTTGAGGGGAGAGAACTGAGGCTTGGAGAGAGGTATTTGGACAAATGAGTCCAATCTCCGCGGGACCGCCTTCCTTCCCTCCGGGAGGGAGAAGGACTACCCCATGCCCCCGAGCGGAGCCTGAGGGAGGCCCGGCCAGCTCTGTCCTGAGGGCCGGAGGCTGGAAGCGAATAACAAGAAAGACCCACCGGCTCATTCTAGTGAGCTTTTTGGTGAACTGGTTTTCCCAGTGCCTCAGCCAGCGCCTGGGGGTCCCGTGAGCAGGGAGGACCCCCATCCCTGAGGTCTCCCCAGCAGGGCCCAAGAGCCAGCCAGCTCCCTCTGAAGGCACGCTAAGGGTCAGCCAGGTGGCTTGTGAGCCGGCGGAGGCGCCTTGCCGTGCTGCTCCAGCCCACGTGTCCCGAGAGACCTCAGGCCTGCCAGGAGCTGTCGGGCTCCGCAGACAGGCCGAGGCTGGCCGGCAGCGGCCCACGAGTGGAAGCCAGCTCCGGCAGGGGCGCGCTCACCCTCGATAACCCCAGCCCCATGGGGCTTTTTCCTTCCTGTCCAGGAAATGATAAATCTGACCCAGGAGGTCACGGTCAGGAAATAACTGAAATAAATGCCAAAACCCTGTAGACTGCGGAGGTGTGATGCTGAGGCTGCCAGGCTGGGCGGTGAGCTGCTGTGGCTGCACAGGATGCTCCCGAGGACCCCTCTCGGGTCCCCCCACATCATCCCCTCTCACCATTTACTCCTCCCTCCCCTCCCTAGGTGCTTCTGGCTCTGTGGACACCTTACCAGCTCCCACAGTGGCCCAGGCACTGGGGGAGGGGCTGGCCTACAAAGGCGGCCAGGACATCACACACTGCTAGGAAAACAGACGGACACCAAAAGCCAAGTTGTGTTCCCCGTGGGTGCGGTGGGTGGATTTGGGGGGCACTGACACTGGAGGTAGGACATGGCCAGGTGGAGTGGGAGACAGAGGGCGCGGCCCAAGCAAAGGCCTAGAAGCAGGAAGACAACCTGGTTCCCGAGCTCCCCGGGTGCCCAGCCCCGGGCGGGACTTCCACGTGCAAACCCCCTTAGCCACCCTGAAAAGTGCGCGGTGTGGTCCCCGTATCTGTGAACGAGGACTGGAGTCCAGACAGGCCGGGTCTGGCTCTGCCTCTTGGTGGTGTGTGACCTTGGGCAGGGGCGTCGCTGCCACAAACTCCAGTTTCCTTACTTTCCAATGAGCCCGGAAGAGCGCCTCCTCTCAGGGTTATGGAGAAGGTGAGGCGGTAATACGAAGTGCTGGGCACAGTGTCTGGCACATAATAACCGCGATCAGTATCTATCAGCGTCACTATCATTTCTGTTCTGTCCCTGCAGCTCTGAGAAGTTAAGCAAACGGCTCCAAGTCACACAGCTCCCAAACAGAAGAGCAGGACTCGACCCCGTGGCCTGAAAGGCCATGCTGCTAACACCGCGTTGGGGGCGGCTGACGCCAGGGCCTGATGGCTTTAGGAGACCAGGTTTGGGGACAGGCCGGGGAAGAGGCCCTGCCTTCGGGCTGTGTGGGTGGGCTTTGTCCCAGGGGCAGTGGCTAGGCCATCGATGTCTGCTGGGAGCCTCAACGTGGACGTCTTTAGAAAAGTCAACAAGCTTCCGAGTGCTAAGAACAGCAGACAAGAAGGTCTGATTGGATGGGCGTGAAGGAAGAAGAAAGCAGCCAGAAACAGGACCGTGAAGGGGCTACTGCATTAGTCCAAGCAGGGTGAGAAGTGTCAAGGCAAAGGGGGGAGAAGAGGGGGCAGGCCCAACCAACTGGGGACAGGAATCCGAGGTTTGTGCCGGTGAGGCTGGGAAAGCCACGGACGGAAACAGGAATCGGGAGGTGTGCAGGCTGGGGGTGGGAGTGGTTCTCAACCTTCCTAATGCTGCGACCCTCAATTTCTCATGTTGTGGTGACCCCCAACCATAAAATTATTTTCGTTGCTACTTCATAACTGTAATGTTGCTACTGTTATGAATCGTCATGTAAATATCTGATATGCTGCATGTGTTTTCCGATGGTCGCGACCCACGGGTTGAGAACCGCTGCACGGTTAATACAACATCAGGCAAGCAGAGTGGAGAACTATTCCCTTCATGTTAAAGTCAAATGAGGACAGAGAGGGTAGGAAGGGGCTAAAGCCCAAGAGAATGGGTCTCATGATTGGCTGGCCAGGGGCTGTCAGGGTGGAGAGCTCCCTCTGCGCCCCAGACCCACATTCTGACCCCTAGTCAGCGCCCTCCTGGACTGTGACCAAGATGATCTCTAGGCTGTGCCCGGGCACAGCAGGGGCAAAGAGATGGACAGTGTGACATTGGTGCCCATCTGCCACCTTCCGAAAGGCCCTGCAGGAGGAGGGGGGTGAGAGAACAGACAGCAGGGGAGTGAGAAACCGTCCCCCAGAAGAGGGAGGAGAGACAGGTGGGCAGCAGGAGCAGCTGCTGGCTGAGGCCTCACAGGTAATAGGAAAGGCACCCCATGACCCGGCGTCACAGAGGGAAACCTGCCCCCAGCCTGGCGCTGCGGGTGACAGAAGCCCAGCTGCTGCCTCCTGAGCCACAGCATGCTGCTGTCAGAAGCGGGGCATTTGGGGTTCCAGGACCTGGGGGGGCACCGGAGAAGCACTGTCGCCTGCCCCCCTGGCATCGAGGGGGTAAGGAATAACTATCTGGGCAGGGGCGGGCTCTCCTATTGCCCTGGACGCCCGGCCTACTCTGTCCACCGCCCCTCTTTGCTCTCTGCTCTCACCCTGAGGATGGCTGCAGGGGCTGTCAGAGATGAATGTTCACTGGCTCCCTACTACCTGCAGGACAAGCACCTAACCTTTCAGGATGGAGTCTCTGGCCTGACCCAGCCCCTCCTGGACCTTCTCCCACATGACTTTTCCTCACCCAGCCCACCAACGCGGGGCACACATCACCCCCCTTATATGCCCCATGTTGTCCCACCTCCAAGGAGAGAATGTGGCCAATGTGGTGGAAACCCACGGCCAGCCTGGCCTTGACTCAGGCCCAGGTTTCTGCTTCTTCCAGAGCTTTGCAACTGAGCAATGTACTAATCTCTCTGCATCTCTGCATCTTCGTCCATAAAACAGGGGTTGGAAAATGCACCTGGCCCAGAGGGCTGGGTAACCATTCACTGAGCTTGTCTACAAAGCAAGTAGCCTGATGCCCGGCCATGCTGAGCACCAGGAAATGCTTGCTGGCTGGGTGATGCTGATGATGCTGAACCTGTTGACCCCCAACGTCTCCCCTTTCTCCTACCTGTTGACCGGAAGCTTCCTGTCCCACAGAAAGGTCCCTGTCTCCCTTCCCTGTCCAACCTCTAGGCAGTTGGTTCTAAGGACAGACATTTGACAGCTGCCCACTCTCACATGGCTGTTTCCCAGCACCACGTGTTTGCTTTCTGCGCTGTCTTCCCAACTAGGCCAGGTCCGTAAGGGATGGAGCTAGCCTCACCTCTCCCCTGGGACCCTCGGCAGACCTTGCCCAGCCCAGAGTGAAAGCTCAACAGGGATTCGTGGATGGGACTGCACATCACCCCATGTGTCTGAGAGGCCCCTCCTGCCTGGAGGAGGAATGGAGGGATGGGATGGCCTTTAAGGAGGGGAGGGGTGTACCATCTAGAGAACCTCTAAGTCGGCTGAGAGCTAGTAAACAGCAATTTGAGGGATGGGAGTGGGGCTAAGGGAAGAGGGTTATGCTCAGGTTACACGGAGGCAATAAATGTGGCCCAGCCACGCTGCCAAGAGCCACTTGTGAAAGCAGCTCCCCACCACCTGGCAGCTCCCCGAGTTCCTGGCACAGAGTGAGGGCTTAACAGATGAATGAACGAATGAATGAACAGATACACTTAAAACCAGCAGGATCTGGCAACCGCCTCGGGGGTGGAGGGAAATCGGGAAACAAGGCTCTGAACTAAGTGGGAATTGGACGACAGCGATGATGATGAATAGCAGTGATGATGCAGAGGAAGACGAGGTGAAGCGACTGCCGCCTACGGGCACTCCCTGGGTGCCAGGCCCCGCGCAGAGCTGCCCGTGCACGTCTGCCGTTACCCCCTGCAACACTCCTCGTCCCATTTTGCAGACAGGGAGGCTGAGGATTAGAGACGTTAGACCACTGGTCCAAGTCACAGTCAGTGAGGAATAGAGCCTGGCTCAAACCCAGGCCCTCGGGCACCCGAGCTCATGCTCTTCACTGTCTCCATCCCAACGTGCCTGAGCTGGGTGAGCCCCTCAACAGTCTGGCCCCAGCTGACCTGCCTGAGTCATAGCACAGGGTTTACAGCTGCTGGGCACTCCTGGGTGGATGACACCCACGCCTGATGATGGAGGGACCGTGAAGGGAAAGGCTGAGTCGGGGATGGTAGGAGGGGGTGAAGCTGGAGCAGTAAGCAAGGGTGCATAAGGCAGGCCTGGCCGGCTTTGGGAAGACCTGTGGCTCCACCCTGACCGCTGTGGGAAGCGACAGAAGCGAGTGGTGGTGTGATCGGATGGGTTTTTAGAAAGAGCCTCCTGGCTGCTGCATGGAGCTTGGTTGGAAAGGAGTGAGCCCAGAGGGAGTACGAAGCGACAGAGCAGTTCAGCAGGAGAAAAAGGTGCCAGGAAGAACGAAACAGTAGAGGTGGGGAGAGAGGGGCCGGCCCAAGACATACTATGGAGGCAGAGTTGCCTGGACATGGAGAGAGACTGGCCATGTGTACTGGGCAGGGGCAGGGGTGGCAGGGCAGCGGGAAAGGGAAGCTCCAGGCCTCTGGGCGGCTGGAAGGAGGTGGTGATTTTCACTAAGATCAGACGCAGGGCGGCTTGAGAAAAAAGGGTCATGTTCCCCAGGAAGACAGGAAAATGACTTCAGCCACCTGTCCCACCCAAGGGTCCCAAAACCACATGGAAAATGAACACAATTTGCAGAGCACGTTAGCAATCACTCTGCACCAGTAACTCCTCTGGCCACTTGATCGTCGCCTAAGGTGGGGATTACTGGGCCCACATCTTAAAGATGAGCAAATCAAGGCTAAGCAACTTCCCAAAGACACTGGATCAAGGAGGTGGCACGAGAACCGGGGGCCTTTGCCTCCCAGTCCAGCGGGGATTCTACAACCACAGATTTCAATTGAAAGTGTTGTCTGACTCCTGGGCAAGGAAACAGATGACAGGGGCTGCGATTCTCTCTATATAAGCAGAACAAACTATGAAAGAGCCAGAAACCAAAATGTTAACTGTGGTTCCCTCACTGGCAAATTTCTACAAATGTTATGATTGATCTTCAGAGAGAAAGGAAGGGAGAAGGAGAGGGAGAGAGAAACTTCGATCGGCTGCCTCCTGCACGCTGCCTACTAGGGATCGAGCCCCCAACCCAGGCATGTGCCCTGACCAGACACTGAACTGGAAACCTTTCGGCGCATGGAACAATGCCCAACCAACGGAGCCAACACTGGCCAGGGCGCATCGGCAATTTTTAATTTTCCTCTTTTTAGATTTGGGAAATTTCATCAATGGGTGTATACCATTTTTGTACAGAGAAAAAGAGCTAAAAGATCATTTCAAAAATAATTGCTCGAGATGACGCCAGGATAGCACAAGCGTGAAACTGAAAAAACAAACAAACAAAAGACGGCACTGGGCGTGTTCCCGGACTTTGCATTTTCCTCTCTGCCAGCGGCTACAAGTCCACAGGAGCTCTTGGGGGGATACATTTTTGCTGTTGTTCTTTAGTCGGTTTTCATTTTATTTTATTTTATTTCAAAAGTTTATATTGGCCCCAAATCTCCTTCCACCCACCTTTTTTCTTCTCACCCTCTCTTGGGTGCTAGCTCTGGGTACTCGGAACAAGGAGCATTTAATCCCCGAGGCAGCCGCCGGGCCATGCTGCCAAGGTGTCGCTGAGCAGACGGAGCCCGGGAAATAAATTCCGTAAATAGAGCCTGGGCAGAGCCCATTAAAAGTGTTGTCCTAGCGCCTCTTTATGGGGCAGAACGCTGTCATGCTCAGGCTGCCGAGGGCCGGCTGGCCTCTTGTGCTGGTTTGAGGTCCCCGTCGCTGCATAAACCAGCTTGTTTTTCCCCTCTTTTCGGGGACAAGCCTTCCCTTGGACAGAAAAGCCCTTCTCATGCCGGGGACTGCGGCAGATTGGGGCTGGCACGCAGGGCCCGGGGTGCTCACCAAACCTCGCTCGCTCTGTCCATCGGCAGCATATTTCAGGTGAATGGCGTCTGCAGAGGCTGAGCTGGAGACGGAACATTCCAGGGGAAGCGAAGGAGGCAGCGGCCTCCGCACCCGCTGCTCGGTTCAGCTCAGTGCGTCTGGCCTTCGAAAGGACAGTGCAGGCCTGTTCACCCTCTGAGCCAGAGATGGGAACATCACCGTGAACGACAAAGATGTTCGTCTGAATGCTCACTGCAATGGCAAACGCTAGAGGACACACCACGCCAAAGAGCACAATATATGCCTGTGCTAGATACGAAGCCCTTACAGTTCAGGCTCATGCTGGGCTCCGGGGCGAGGGCTTGTATGCAAATGATACCTTAAAGCAGTGGTTCTCAACCTTCCGGCCCTTTAAATACAGTTCTTCATGTGGTGACCCAACCATAAAATTATTCTCGTTGCTACTTCATCACTGTCATGTTGCTACTGTTATGAATCGTAATGTAAATATCTGATATGCAGGATGGTCTTAGGCGACCCCTGTGGAAGGGTCATGCTACCGCCAAAGGGGCTGCAACCCAGGTTGAGAAACGCTGCCTTAAAGGAAGAATCACCCACAGAAAATAAACCAGCCACACGCGGGGGGGGGGGGGGGGGGGGGCGGGATCTGGGGCCTGGCTGCTACTGGGTGGAGGGCAATGGGCTAGTTCCCCGCTGTCCACGGGGTAACCACTCCCCTGGAGAGGGCAGCTGTGAGAAGAGGAATTTTGAGTTTTGGTCACTGATGCAGCCTCAGTGCCTGACACTCAATAAATATGTCTCAAATGGAAAGACATAAATCCCATTTACAGAGAATTTTAATGACATG
Source organism: Myotis nattereri (assembly GCF_964212035.1). Classification (NCBI taxonomy): domain Eukaryota; kingdom Metazoa; phylum Chordata; class Mammalia; order Chiroptera; family Vespertilionidae; genus Myotis; species Myotis nattereri. The sequence continues at coordinate 55,719,001 of NC_138088.1, read as the reverse complement.
GGAAAATATTTTTGAAATTATACTAAGAAAAAAAAGGAAGAAACACAACTGTGGGTATATGCACAGGGGAGAGCTAGAAGGAATACAGAAAGTGTTACTGCTGGCTAGAGCTGAGTGGTGACATTATGGGTGGCCTTCCCTTAAAATTGTCTGTATGTGTTTTAGCAAAATTATTTACCAATTACCATGACTGGAACAATAACGACAACGACAAAAAGAAGGGATGGGAAAGCACCAGGCCACACGGATTGGGAAGCCGTTAATCCTCCCTTAGATGTTCTGTGGGGACTCGGTGAGCCTGGGCCTGCAGGGGTTAACCCCAAGCCAGGCTCTGGAGGGGGGAAGGGTCTACCCTCAGACCTGGTGGGAATCAGGACACCCTGGCTAATGGAACTTGGCCTCCACAGACCATGTGAGAAGGTGGGTATCGGATTGAATTGTGTCCTCACATAAAAGATATATTGGAGTCTGGACCCTAGCACTCTAGAACCTTTACAGAGGAAATCCAGCTAACATGAGGTCATTAGGGTAAGAGTGGGCTCTTACCCAAAATAACCGGTGTCCTTATAATAAAGGGGGAAATTTTGGACATAGACATTCACCCACGGACACACAGGGAGAACGTATGAAAATAAAGGCAGCGAGGGGTGGCACTTCTATCAGCACAGGAATGCCACAGATTCCAGCACGCCAGCAGCTAGGCGAGAGGCCTGGAATGGATTGTTCCGCCGGGTCCTCAGAGGAAACCAGCCTTGCCCACATCCTTACCGGAGACTCCCAGCCTCCCAAGCTGGGAGGTAACACATTTCTGGTGTTTAAGCCCCAGACTGTGGCACTTGCTATGACAAACTGAGACAGCGGGGGAAAGCCTGCCTGGGCATCAGGTCATGGGGAGACCTCAGCAAGCCACTTGTCTTTCTGGGACTCAGTTTGCTGATCTGGAAAATGGGAGACCTGGCCTAGAGCCGTGGGTTTCAAACTTGGTTTTGACCCTGGAATAAAACCTTACACAGGGGCCCAAACAAAAAAGGTAAAAAGAAACCCTGAGGAGGTAGAAGCTCTCTCTGGGTCACATCCCGTCCCTACTGAGCGGCCTTTGAAAATCACAGCGCCAGGTCGTCTGGAAAAGCCCTCTCGGTGTGCCATCCTGAGCATCTTCAAAAGCGAAGCCCATGGACCAGCATCGCTGAGCATCTCCCAGGCACTCAAGCTCCTGCCAGGCACTGAGCACCCGGCCCCTTGACCTCAGGTGGCTACTGATCTTTGTGGGGTGGTGAGACTAACGCCTGGAAAACAGCAGGCAGACAAGCCAGGCTGCTCTCCCCTCCTGAGAGCTACAGCTGTGAAAAGGTCACCTGACGTTCTAAATCTGCCACATCTAAATTTATCTTGCCCTCCAAGGACGAGCAGATGCTGTGCCTTATCGGGGAACGGTAAGTGGCTGAACGACAGACGTGACACGCCCTTATCACCCCAAGGACGAGAATGACGTCTCCCTGACGATGAAATCAAGAGCTCGAGTGCTAACCTGGCAGCCTGAAGGGGACTGGGTCACTCAGGCCCCTGTGTGGGGCGGGACCTGTCCCAGGAGCCCGGAATCCTTTCCGAGTGCCTGGCAACCCCAGGAGCCAGTGGCCCTTGAGCAGGAGTGAGCAGAAAGGGAAGGTGTCTGAGGCAAAGCCCAGCCCCTGCTGCATCTCCGGGAGAGGACCCAACCACCCCATTCCACTCAGTGAGCACCGACGCTGTGCAGGCAGGACCACGTGGGCTGGATTAAGGGGCCATTGCTGATCAGACAGCAGAGTTGAGCAGTCTACAAGGAGGCTAGAGACCCCAGAGATGGGGTCCCGGGTCAGACTGAGCTAATCCAGGCCCGGGCTTCCCTCCAAACCCTCGCAGGACAGAGGCCCTGAGATCCCACTTGTTCCAGGCTATGGGGTGATCCCTGCCAGCCAGCATCCCAGAAGAAACGGGCAGGGACTCCTCTGTCCTGCAGGGTCTGCAAGCGTGGTGAGGCTTCTACCATCATCCTCTCTGGAGTCCACAGACTCATCAGGGGACCTAACGCCAAGGGAAGAGGAACATGGCGTCACTGTCCCCACTAACCCACCGTGGAATCAGAGAGCAGATCCGGTCTTTATTCATTCAGCTTTTAACTGCACAAATAAGATGCCAATTCTCTCTTTAAACACCACCTTACAGGTAAAGCAAACCTCCATGCCTTCCCTGCTAGGACACTAGGGTGCAACCTTCCAAAACAACCACATGACCTTGCAAAAAAACCCACCCACCAGCCAGGGGTCTGGGCAGAGTGTGGCACCCAGAAGGAATCTATCTGGGTGGGCCTCCAGGAGGAAGAGGCTGAAGGCAGGGACTTAAGAAAGGGTAGGATTCAGATGCCCCCAAGGCAAGGGTTGCTGGGACACTGGACCCATGTGGTGTCAGCATAGAAACAGCTAGCTCCATTCATTCCTGTAGCCAATTCAGCTTCTTGAGGAAACTCTAAAGCCCTCCCTCCGGGCCTTCGACCTCTGCCCTCGGGCCACTAGAACCACGATGATGATGATGATGATGATGATGATGATGATGATGACGACTACAATGATGATGACCACGAGGCGATGGCATATGCAAGGCACTCTGCCAGCCCTCCCACCGGCTCTACCAGCTTGGTATCAGTGTCCCCATTTTATAGACAGAGAAACCGCAACCTGGAGAAATTAAACCACCTGCCCAATATCACTGGGCTGGGAGCAGCGGAGCCACCTTCGGACCTTAGGGCCAGTGACCGAGTCAGTCCACGAGACTGCCCCGTTTCTGCGGCCTGTGGCCAGCTCTGCACCTGCACCAATGCCTAGCACATAGTAGGGCTCCACAGGTATCTGTAGGCCGGTTTCTTGTTTACGGAATACATGCAAAACCCAGGGAGTGAATTATCAAGTCCGAGACCAGTTCAAGGCAGCCTTCACATTATTATGGTGTTTTCTTTAATGCTAAGGTTCTACACCAGTGGGTCTCAACCTTCTGGCCCTTTAAATACAGTTCCTCATGTTGTGACCCAACCATAAAATTATTTTCGTTGCTACTTCATAACTGTGATGTTGCTACTGTTATGAATCGTCATGTAAATATCTGATATGCAGGATGGTCTTAGGCGACCCCTGTGAAAGGGTCGTTCGACCGCCAAAGGGGCCGCGACCCACAGGTTGAGAACCGCTGTTCTACACTGTCTTCTAGGAACTCCCCCACAGCTCAGAGCTTCCGCTCCTGCAAAGGGTTAAGGCTTTGGTCAGAGGCTCTGCCACCAGGCGAAGGCAATCTCCCCGGTCCTGTGGGTCTGTGGGGGCACAGGGCACCACAGCAGCTAATTTCTGTGAACAGCCTCCTCATAAACGTCAGTCGCGCCAGGGGGTGCGGAGGGGGCCTTGATTTATTATATAGCTTTTGGACAGTTCCTACAGAAATATTGCCAAACAGCGGAATAATCAACTCTTTCACTCAAGCCCCCTCATGCTTTTTTTTTTCTTAAATGAAAGAATAAAGTACGCAATGAGCCTGAGCTAAATAAATAAAAATGCCACACCATTCCCCGCAGAACTTTCTGCGTCACTGAGAAATATTTGCAGACCTCAACAATCTTTTATCTTCACAATGACGCTCTCGCCTTCCAAGCTTTGGACATTCTGAGAAGTCCTTTGATTTGGGCCCTCTCATTATCTTATGAGAACAATGAACTGAATAGTTAATAATGTCATTATTTGATATTTCATCAAGCAGACGTCAGAGAGCCCCTTCCTTCTCGCATGGCCCGCCTGTCCTCCGCCAGGCCTGGCTAAGACCAGTTACTCATGTCTGGTGCTCACACTTGTGTGGCAAAGAATTTCTATCTTAATACTCATCGCTGCCAATCACAGTGTCTGGGCTGGGAGGAGAGCAACATCCATTCGCTACTTTATCAACCCATCCACCCACCCATCCACTCACTGTGCCAGCAACGGAGACTCCAAGATGGACAGGACGTGGTCCATGGCCACAGGGAGCTCACACAAAGGGGTGCCCTGGGAGGCTCAGAGTGATGCCACCTCCTCCGGAGACGGTCATGTTCCTGATGGGTGTAGACCCTTGATACTTTGTCCCAGCTCAGCAACCTGTTCCTCCATCACAGAACTTTCTCAACTTGTTATCTCTGCTTTATTTCTCTCCGTCTTCTGGGCAAAGCCATGCATGAGCTCCAGGGCCACATAATAATTGCTCAGTGAACACTAATTGAATAAACAAGTGCACCTACAACCCACTTTTATAAGATAAAATAAACAGAGAATCAGACAGAAACGTCTGTCGCTTTGAGTGCCTAATAAGTCTCTGCTTTGATTACTGGTGGGAGCTGGTGCCCAAAAGGAGTCAGTATGATGCTGTGGAGTGAAAGCTGCAACTCAGGACCAGGGGCCTCTTGGAGCCTCTTTACTCAGGTCTGAAATGGGCTGGACAGGATGGTCTCCAGTTCCTGGAGTGGAGGATTCTGTGGAAACCTAACATCACCGTGAGAATGAGCCAAACTGCAGCCTCAGGGGAACTGGCCTGGGCCAGGAGCCACCGTGCCTTCCCCTTCCCCACTTAGTGGATGAGAGGCTACCGTAGCCCAGCCATGTGATTGTGCGAAGCTTGCTCATCTATCAGGTAAGAATTGGGGGGGGGGGGGGAGTATTCAAGTAGGTGCTTTCTAAGGTTCCTCCTACGTCTAAACTTTTATGACTTAAGGTTTAAACCACTGGCTAAAATTAAATTTAGGCAAAGCAAGCACATGTCACCATTTTGTTTTAAAAACCGTATTTCTAATACTTTATCTCATTGATTCCTTCAAGCACCCAACATTTAGTGAACTTCTATTATGTGCCAGGCACTGTTCTAGACAAGACACAGTCACTCTTGTTATGGGACATCCAGTCCAGGGCGGGGGGAGACAGAAAATACACAGATCAACGACTCAAAAGGTGACTTCAGATGGAGTTACGGCAGAGAACGTTAATAAACAGCACCGTGTGAAAGGCAGCAAAGGCAGGGAGAGTCTGCCTCCTTTCTGGCGGCTGGCTGGGAAGGTGACATCTGAGCTGAGCCCTAAACGCCCCCGGAGAATCTGTGGGTAAGAGCATTCCAGGCGGCGGGCACAGCCGTTCCAAAGGCTGCAGGCTGGAGACAAGCTTGGGGTATTCGAAGAACCGAGGAACGAAAAGGCGACCCGTGCAGCTAGCGACTGGGGAGGAGGGAGTCATCGATCCAAGACATAGGCGAGGGCCAGGGGAGGAAGGGCATTGCCAAGAGGTCCATGAACAAGACTTAGGGGACCCAGGGACTTGGATGGAGACACATGTCATCTTTCTTGTCACCAACTCTAACTGAAAATGAGCACTTCCCTCGGTCACAAATGTCGACAACCCACCATCATGTTAGCAGTGCCAGGGACTCGTCAGCAATAGAAACCACAGATCTGTTCCAAACACCGTCGTTACAGATATCTGGAAGTATCACGCTCTTCGCAAATTCAATATCGCAGTAGCTAGTGGACCTTACTATTTAAAGTATTAACAAGAAAGCACATATACTTCAATATCATAAAATTTAAAAGTATCTAATAACTGCCCGGCTGGTGTGGCTCAGTGGTTGAGCATCAACATATGAACCAGGAGATCACGGCTCGATTCCCAGTCAGGGCACATGGCCAGGTTGCAGGCTCGATCCCCAGTAGGGGGCGTGAAGGAGGCAGCTGATCAATGATTCTCATCAGTGATGTTTCTATCTCTTTCTCCCTCTCCCTTCCTCTCTAAAATCAATAAAAATATTTTAAAGTATCTAATAACTATATCTAACAACCTCATGCATTTTATTTTACACACATAAGAGCATTATTCTGAGAAGGGGTCTCCAGGCTTCACCCAATGGCCAGAGTGCTTCTAAGCCACAGTCGGGGGTTTGGGTTTTATTCTGGGTGGGATGGAAAACTCTACAGAGGTTTCAGCAGGGGATTCAGTTTTCATTTTCCAGAGTCACCCTGGCTGCTGGGAGGAGTGGCCTGTGGCTGCGCAGGGCAGGGCAGTGCAGAGGCAAGGGGGGCATGGCCTCACGGGCCACTGTTCTGAGCAATCCAGAGGGGGCAGCGTCCGGGTCCCTGGGTCCCTGTGGGCTCTGCCCTTCCCTCTGATCAAGAGCCTTCCCACCGCCCCGCCCCACGCTGTCCTCCGGGCCCAAGACGCCCTTTCACCTCGGCCCGAGCCTGTCCTGGGACATCCTCCCAAGGAGCTTCAGAAAGTGAGCTCACGACTCCACAAGGAAAATAAATGCGGCTTGTGCCGCTGTTTGGCTTGTGTCTTGGTCTGGAGGAGCAATGAGGTTTTTATTGAAGAGAGCCTCCAGCAGGCCCCCAGCAGAGGCTGGGCAAACACCAGGGCGACGGACTGTAAACAGGCAGAAGGCCCCGCGCTGGGGCCGGGGCCACGGCTTAGTCCGGTTTGCGGCGGCGTTTCCCCGCTCTCCTCGCACTGCGCTCGCACACAGAGTCCTTTCAATGTCCTCCGGGAGAACAGAGAATTCACGTCCCCACGCCAGCACACACGTGTCTCACACCTTCCCAGGGGGGTGGGCCCTGCCAAGAGGATGCCATGGGCCTGGAAGGACCCATGGGGTGGGGCCCATGGGCAGAGAAAAGCTGAGGTGAATCCTATGCTCCCAGGGGTCCCCCGAAGCGGAAGTGATGAGGGCAGGGCCAGGTGGAACAGGAGGAGAGGGACATTTGTGGCTGTTGGAGGTACCTGGCCAGGTGGAAGCTGTGCCACGGAGCAGGGTGGCCCTCGCTGAGCACTGACCTCCCCCGCCCGAGGTGAGGGGGGCGCAGATGCTCACCTCACTCTTGGCTCTCAAAGCCTGGGGCCGTTTCCCAAGGGCACGACCCATGGGCCCCAAAGGAAGGGGGAAAGTTACGAGTTGGGGCTCAGTACTGGGCCTGGTCCCCTCCGCCACCCTCCCACAGGCTGTGTCACTTCCATCCAGTTACAGAACCCTCTGCGCCTCAGCATTCCCATCCGAAAGGGGGAGTAAAATAACAGACCCCGCCTCCAAGGGTAACAGAGACAACTCTGCCCAGCACACACCAAATACTCAATAGACGTTGTTGCAAGGACATCGGCCTGGAGCCCTGCTGGAATCATGGCGATAGTGATTTGTGTTGGACTCGCTGTGTGGGGGTTAACAACCCCTTGCGCCCCCAGCCCCTCCCCAAGTCCCCTCGAGGCCGGACGCTCACCTATGGTCCTCCGGAGGTCTTCACACTGGCTAATGTGAGGGAACTTCAGGATTTCCTTCCACTTCTTGCTTTTCCCTTTGCGCTTTCCTCCGCCCCCTGCAGAGATGGAGGACAGATGTCAGTTGATGTTGGTCTTGTCCAAGGCTCCAAAGCCTGTGTCCCATCCCAGGGAGCCTGTCCCCAGCACCCAACTAGGAGACAGCTGGTGGGAGGGAGCTTGAGGTCCAGTCAGTGACACACCCCAAGCACTCCATCCCCCGCTGGCCCACTGGTCTCAATCCAGTGTGTACTCCCAGTGAGCTCTGGCCTGAGCTCCCCTGACCAGCAGCAGTAGAGGAGCCCCTCCAGTCACTCATGCAGGTGCCCCCATCAGGCACCCTGATCTTCCTCAGCATCTGCCACTGCTGTCCACCCCGCTAGGTGCCTGGCATCTGGCCCAGACTAGACCATAACCTTCCCTGTAGGCTCAGGAAATCCTTGTGGAAATGATCCCCTCATGCCTCATTCTGTCCTCATTTCGTGTGGATTCACCTTCCCCATATGGAGGTCAGAGGTTGGGGACAAGAACTTTAATTTCCACTTGTCTTGGGTACGCCCTTCTTTATCCTCACAAACCCCAGGGTCTCAGAAGACCTTTCTCAAGGCTGGAAGAAATTTTCCTCTACCATTCAAGGTTCATTTGTTTTTCTTTAATTCTAATACTTAGAGTTAAAGAAAATCTGCACGAGACAGAGCAACAAAAGAAAATAACCAAATTTAATTAAATACATATGTATGGGAACCCCACATATACAAGAGAGTCAAAAATCTCACATACATGAGAGGTTCAGAGACAGGTAACATGAGGTGTATACAACATTCTGAACTAAGGATGAGATAAGGCATGTTGGGGCTTCATAGGGGAGGAAGATCATTGCAGGATAAGAAGAGCAGATGTGCAGTAATTAGAAGTTTGCCCTCCCTATAGGTAGATCATAAAGTTTTTTCTGGTAATAACCCCTATTATGGGCAAAGCCCCTAATTTAAATTCTTTAAGGGAGAGGTAGCAGTTTCTTATGAGCCCCATTTCAATTGCCTTTAGCTCAAAACAAACACACACCACAGAGGCACCTTTTGGGGTGACTCATTCTGTACCCTTATGTTTACTTTTTTGAGAAACCAATGAAGTACTCTTGACAACAGACTCCTAGGCTATACCCCATCAGGCTGCACCCCAACTTTCTGTGATTGGGACCCAGGAATGTGACATCTTGAAAGGCTCCTCAGTTAATTCTCAGGTAGCCAGTCTACAGAAACCAGGAGTCTATTTTATACATACACGTGTGTGTGTGTGCATTTTTTATCAATGAACTTATCCATTAATTAAGAAAATTAACACAGATTCACCAATTCACTCAACCACTAGGTGTTGCGAATCTACTAAATGCTGAGTGCTATGCAGGCACTGGGGACATGGTGATAGGCAAGATGGATGGGGTGTCACGCTCTAGTAACTCCCCCCTTAGGGCACTCAATCTAGCAAGAAAGACAGACATCAGAGGCTTTATTTCAGCGGTTCTCAACCACTCTCAGCAGGGTGTCCCCCAAAAGGCCACAGGGGCCCTGAATGGCCTCCCCACGCATACCCACCTCCAGTTCCTCTAACAAATTGCGTAAAAGCCAGTCCCTCCATAACTCGGACGGGCTGGGGCAAGGTTCTGCGTCTTAACAACAAACAAAACCTGCCTCAAAGAGGTCACCACTTCCAGACAAATATATGGCTTGTAAGTATGCTGGTAGGTTATTAAATTGCATATGTCATGACTGAAGTGTTGATACTGTTTGTTATTTCAGTTGGACTTGCTTGTTTCTCAGTATCCTGAGGTGGCCAGGCCTACCCTGTGGCCCCAGCTGCCCCAGGCCCACCTCCCTACTTGGGAGGGCTGTCAGGCCTACAAGGGGCTACAACCACAACCTCCCACCTGCTCCGGGTTCAGCCCGGCTCCTGCAGCCAGATGGCCAGTTCCCAGGCCTGCCCATCACCCACGGGTCAGCTCATTCTCTGGCCATCCTCTCCCCAAGCTTTATTTCCCTCCCTGTAGCTGCTCTCAGGGCCTTTGCCCTTGCCTTTCCCTCTGTCGGGGAACTTAGCCGTGGGCCTCCCCAGGCTTGCACCGTTCAGACCAAAAGCCCCTGGATGGTGCCAGGTGTAACCAGAGGCAGCACGGAAACAGCCACCCTCCCTTCCTAAATAGTTTAGGGCGCTGCTGGCTAAAGGAACAAGGACACAGGGTAGAGAGAGGCACAGGCTACAGCAGCCCCAGGATTCCAAGGAGGCCCCTTTCTCCTGTCAACTCACAGAATGGCCTATGGGTCGCAAGGGCCAGGAGGGTTGGAAAGGTCAACATTATGCTTACGGGAGGGAGCAAATTTGTTAGAAATCCGAATTATGTTGCTGGCTAGTAGTCTTTAGAATATACATATGGGGAGGTGGCGGGGGGCGGAGGGGGGAGCATGAAGCTGCTCTCAGCACACTGTGATCAAGGTCTGGGAGGTTCTCAGGTATCCTAGTGACCGTACGTGGGAAGGATGCGCTGTGTTCCCAGCCACGAGATGCCGATGACTCACCCACTCTCGGCCGGTCAAATGGAAGGTAGTGTTACAATTTAGCCTTTGACGTCTGTGCAGCTAAAGAATCTGCTCCATTCCTTTCTGCCCAGGTAAGCTTTCAAGACTCAGTTTCCACAGCACTGCCAACAGAGTTGGTTTTCCAGAAAACAACACCATGGGAAGGCCGTGGGCGTTCTCCGAGGCCAGGGCACAGCGGAGGAGGAGGCCGGGTTCTCTGATGAGGGAGGGACCCCTGTGTTTGCTGCCTCCACTCCTGCCCTCCCTCCCGCTGACATTGCTATCAGGACCAGAGTGGTCCCCCCTGCGCCTCCCCTCGCTGAAGCTGATGAGGGAGGTATGTGGCATCTCACTGGTTCAAAGTCTCTTTTCATTCAGCCTCAAACAAGGCACGATCCCAATTACAGGGCCCGATCGGGGGCAGCGTCACGCAGTGACTCGAGCCTTTTCAAAGGGACGTGATTACAGCCTACGTGTACTCGAGGTGACCTCAGCCTGCAGGGGGCTTTGTCCAACCCAATGCACTTGGCAACCACTGTGAAAGGGAGACGGGCCACTTGGGGAGCAGGAGAAAGCACCACCCCTCTCTCCTCAGCTTTCTCATCTGGGATCAGGCAGATGGTGCCAGGCAGGGTAGGTGTGGGGCGGGGAGGATGAAGCTTGCAAATACAGGATCAGGGCCTCATCCTACTTTTGTGGGTCTCACTTTCTGGACATACCCAGCACTTGTAGGGTGTCTGCCTCAGGGTACCCTCCTCTGTGAAGTTTCCTGGACGCCCAACCAGCGTGGCTCAGTGGTTGAGCGTCGCCTATGAACCAGGAGGTCACGGTTCGATTCAGAGTCAGGGCACATGCCCGGGTTGCGGGCTCAATCCCCAGTGCGGGGCGTGCAGGAGGCAGCTGATCGATGATCTCTCTCATCATTGATGTTTCTATCTCTCTCTCCCTCTGCCTTCCTCTCTGACATCAATAAAAATATATTATTTTTTAAAAAAAGGTGACTTCTCCTCGATTTTCCCCCAGCCCCTGCCCTCGGCTCCTCAGTTACCACACTGTCCCAAAGCGCTCAAGTGGGAGGCTGGGATCTGGTGGCCCCGGGTGGAGACGCCTCTATAATTCCCAATGATTGAATGTTTAGAAAAAAAGTCACAACACGAGGGGCCACCAAAGGCACCTCTGGCCCCGATCTCCTGAGGCGGGGACCGTGCCATTGATGCTGGGTGGCCTGCGTCCATGAGTCCTCGGGGCAGGAAGCAGCAGCTCGCCCTGGTGTCTTGGAATGTGTCCAGCGCCTTCTTAGCTGGGCACAGGACCCAGGGGTGGGGGAGAGAGGGATAAGGAGGAGTCTGGGGGGCACAGAGCCTCTTCTACCCAAACATGCTCTCCACAGCCTAACACCACCACCACCTTCACCACATGGTGGGCACTGGTCCTTCTTACCACCTCAGAGACCTGGGGTGGGCCCTGAACACTGGAGCCAGCCCCAGGCCCGTCCAAAGGCTGATGCTCTGATGCTGGCACAGCCAGGCCAGGGGACACCCTGCCCAACCTCAGCGAAGCAAAAGGGGAGCAGAGGAGGGGAGGGCTGAGCCTTTCTGGGTCCTGTTAGCCGGCCTGGGAGCTGAACACAGCTCTAGTCAGGGCCTTCTGCTGCTCCAGGACCCCCTGGAAGGGTGAGCAAAAACCATGGCGGGCAGACGGGAGCGGGCATCAGCATACCCAGGCCTTGAGGCCGGCTCCACCCTGTGGACAGGACCTGGGGAGGCGAAGATACAGTTATCCTGACCCCGGGACATTTCGTGGTGCTGGAGCTGTCAGAGTCAAGAACCTGAAACCTCCAGAATGTTCTTCAAAGGAAGTGCATCGTTGAAGTGGTGTGAGGCGTGGGAGGTGGCACGGGCATGTGGGGTCTGTGGCCTGTGGGCAGGTCCCAGCACCTCCGGGCCCCACCTCATGGCCACACCGCAGTCGGGTTCCCAGAGCAGACAAACCTCAGCCACACCAGAAGGAACCCACACCTCAATTAGGAAAACCCAAACCAACACCAGGCCTGGGAGTTGGTCGCCATGGGGATGGGAAGACACAGCCCCTCCCCAGCACACTGAGCCCAAGGAGGCCTCTGGTGTGGCTTTGTGGAGGGAGCGGGGGAGAGGCTGGGACGGTCCCTCCCAGGAAACACTTACTGCCAAGGGCAGCACCAAGATCGGGCCACCTTGACCGGAGGCTGCCGCCCTTGAGTGACAGCTGCAGTTTACCGGGGTGCTGACGCCCTGAGGCCTCGTCACCACAATGTCAGTGGGAAGTGGGTGTCACTGCATGTTATCTGAGCCCTACCACACACCACTGGTGTGGCCTTGCTTAGTCACACAGCGTTTTCTCCTGCAAAGATGCTGCTACCCAATTTGTATCGCTGTGCTAGGAATGAGAGCCAAATGTGCAAGGACCTAGCATAGAGGAGGAGCCTCACAAACTGTAGCCGTTATCATCACCACCATCACCACCCCCAAGACCACCATCCCTGACACCATCATCACTATTAATATCACCACCATCGCCATCACTACCGCTGCCACCATCATCATCATCAACATCTCACTGTGGTAGCTATCCCAACCCTGGACCAAGGGCCCCTTCTCCCAGGGCATCATAGAAAGCGAAGGGCAGGTTGGACTTCTGACACCTCCATCCAGGAGCTGAGTGACCATAGGCCACTTCCCCAACCTCTCTGAGCCCTAATCACCTGACTGATATCATAACCAAACGCCCTTTGTAAAAGTCAGGTACACGGTACGTAAAGCCCTCGCACCGTGCCAGGCACTGGGCGGGAGCTAAGCTAACACGGGCGTAAGGCCTCTCACTCCCCATCCTGGCTCCCCACGCCTCCCCTCCCCGTGGCTCCCCCTTTCCTCTATTCCCCTGTGTCTCTTTAGGACTTTAGAGGACATTTCCTTCGTGAGGAAGCAGACCCCCGTCCTCCTCTTGCAAACACGAATGGCCTTCTTTAAAAAAATGTCCTTTCCAAGGAAAATCATTTTTCAAATGTATTTTTTGGGCTTACTACACTTTGCCCGCACCGGTTTTCACAGTTGAGAAATTCTGGCCACAAAAATTAACTTTTCCCTGCAGAAGTAACCCCCTTCTCTCAGCAAAGCCCAAACGGGGTCACGCTTGTCTCCGCGATGTTTTCTCTGGATTAAAAAAGAAGAGAAAGTGGGGGGTGGGGAGGAGGAGGTGAGCCGACCCCTGAGGAAAGCCACTGGCAGTGGTAACTCGGCCCCGCAGCACAACTGTGACTATTCTGTTGGAGAAATAAACAGGACTATTTGCTCATGAAAAAAAAAAAAAAAGCCTCAATTTTTCATAGGATATTCATAAAAATATTTGCATTTCCCTGTGAGTAATAATTACGCCTGCTGTCCCCAGAATTTTTGCATCACCTACTTAAAAGAAGCTGAACAGACTCTTTTGAAATCCTTCCCAATCAAATCCGCCCAGCAACCTGGGACGTTCGGACGGCGACATGACTGCTCACAGAAAAACGCCGAGGTCTGAGGTCCTGAGAGGTTCGGGAGAGCCAGGCCCTGGCCTGAGCGCTTCAGTCCCATCATCTCTGAGTCTCACCACACAACAGCTAAGTGCATTGATTTTACAGATGAGGAAACCAGCCCAGAGAGGCTAAGTATCTGGCCCAGGGTCACAGAGCCTTTAAATGACTAAGCTGGGGTTTGAACCTAAGAATACCTGGTTCTTAACTTTCAGTCCATGAGCCTGACATGGAGTTGGCTCAAGGAACAGATGCGAACTGGGCCCTGACCAAGTGTCCCCAAACTCTGAAGCCACGGAAGCCCCAAAAACCGGGGCAAGCGTAGAGAAAAGCGTTTCTAACATAGAGGTGAAGTCCCCCTAATGGGGGCCAAGAGAGAGTGCTTGATTCCCACCTGCCTTCACCCAAAGCATGCCCCCTCCTCTCGGTAAAGGGCACCACCATTCACCCAGCCACTTGGGCCCAAAACCCAGGTGTCATCCTGAGTCCACCCTCCCCAGGCCTCCGTGTAAATAGCCTGCAAGTGGCCCCTGGGATCCTAGCTCCTGTAGTCACAGCCCATGTGTCCCCTCCCACACGGAACCTGTGCAACCAATGGGATGTGTGGAAATGATGTGCACGACGCCAGGCTAGGTCACGAGAGTCGCAGTGCCTTCTATCAGCTCTCGCTTGGATCACCGGCTCTGAATGGAGCCAGCTGCTGTGCTGTGAGGGCACTCAGGCAGCCCCATGGAGAGGCCTCATGGGGAGGAGCTGCAACCTGCTGCAAACAGCCAGCATTCATTTGCCCCATGGGAGGGAGCACCTTGGAGATGGACCTTCAGCCCCACTCGGGCCTTCAGATGACGGCAGCTCCAGCCAACATCTTAACAGCGACCTCAAGAGAGACCCCGAGCCAGAACCACCCAGCTAAGCCACTCCCGAATTCCTGACCCACAAAAACATGAGATAACAAATGCTTACCATCGTTCCAAGCTGCCAAGTTTTGAGTCATCTGTTACACAGCAGCAGCTCACCAGCACAGTCAGCCACCTGCAACCACCCACCAGGCCCTGAGGATTCTATTTCCAAAGGACATATTGACTCTGCCATCGCCCTTCCCCTCCACAGCCACTGTCCTGGTTCAGGCCAGCATCGCATCTCACAGGACGACCGCAGCAGCCGCCTGCCTGGCCTCCCTGCCTCCATCTGGTTCCTATGCAACGCACTGCCCGTGGCCTTCTATACAACAAACCAGCTCTAGTCTCTCCAGGGGTTCCCGTGGCCCTTGGGATAAACCCTGGACTCTTCGCCACGACTTAAAAGGCCCTGCAGGCTGCAACCCGCCTGCCTCCCTCCCCGACCTCATCTCCTGGTTCACTCCACACGAGCCACACCGGCCGCCTTTTGCTCCTCAAGCATATCCGTTCTCCCTTCAGAACCAGGGTGCGGGCTGTTTCTTCCTGAAATATCCTTCCCGGACTCTTCCTCTGGCTCCCAGCTGAGCAGTCACCTCCTCAGAGTCCATTTCCACTCCTCAGAATTCAGAACCGAATCTGGATTCAGAAAGGAGAGCTGGCTGGAAGACAGTGGGTGACTAGAACATAGTTGTGTTAGCTTCCTACTGATGCTGTAACAAATCACCACACATGTAATGGCTTAAAATAACATGAATTTATTATCTTAACGTCTTAACGTCCTGGAAGTAAGAAGTCTGGAGTCGGGTTCCCTGGGCGACAGTCAAGGTGTGGGCAGGGTTGGTTCCTTCTGGAGGCTGTTGTGGGGGGTGTGAGGGTTGGGGGGGGGTGGGGTGAGGGAGGATTGTTCCCTGCCTTTTCCAGCTTCTAGAGGCTGCGCATTCCTTGGGTAATGACTCGTTCCCTCGTCTCAAAGCCAGCAGTCACTTTCTCCAGCCGAGTCTTTCTCAAGCTGCATCACTCTAACCTCCGGTCTGTACTCAAATCGCCCTCTGCCTTCCTCTCACAAGGACCAGTGGGCACACTGGGCGCACCTGGATCATCAGGATAACCTCCCCGCCTCAGCATCCTTAACTGGATCACATCCGAAAGGTCCCTTTCCCGTGTAGGTACCATATGCCCAAGTTGCAGGGATTTGGATGTCAACATCTTTGGCGGGGAGGGGACGAAGGGGGGTGGCATTACTCAGCCTATCACAGTGGTGATTGAGACCACACACGGACAGACCACCTGGGTTCAAGTCCCAGCTGTGTCACTGACTAGCTGTGCGACTCTGGGCAAGAGGCTGTTAACTCAACCTCTCTGCGCTTCACCGGATTCCTCTGTAGCCTTGTGGACAAAGGAGTGATGAGCTAATGCATGCAAAGCCTGTAGCACAGTGAAGAACGCTCAGTGAGGGAGCGTGTAGTTACCCTCGCCTCTCCATCAGACTCAGAACTAACAGATGTCAGAGCTGGGAGGAACCAGCCCTGCCTCTCACCGAACTGCCTCCTCGGAGTTAGCTGGGGACACAGAGGCGCAGAGAGGAGTGTGAGTCACACAGCATTTTCTCACGCAATCCCCCGTCCCTGCTAACCACCACCAGGCACAGGCCAGCCCGAGCGAGGCCCAGCAGGTCCTGCAGGCCGCTCTGCAGCCAGGAGACGCTGGAGGACACGGCAGCCAGCGAGTCACACAGAGGGGGAGGCGAGGCTCCCTAGCAGAGCGTCTGCAGGAAGCACCTGCAGGTGCAGCCGCCCCTAGCCAGAATCTCACACCCGCGTTCCCACCCCACCCACCAGGCTCGGGGGCCAGAGTCAGACACCACGCATCTTTCCTCAGGAGAGGTCAGCAGGGCTGATCTCGGCTAGGGACACCAAGACCCAAGTTCAGGGCCAGGAGCAAGTCCTCAGGACTGCAAATGGCAGCCAGGCCCCTCACTTCCTTCCTTCTCTAAGCGACCTCAAATCGGACACCTCCCGTCTGTGGGCCTCCATTTCCCCCTCATAAAAGCGAGGTCCTGGACCAGACCAGTGGCCCTCAATCTGCAGCCCCCGTTTCCAGGGTTCGGGACCCCCGACCAAGTTTCAGAGAGTTCTCAGAGAGTAGCGCATGGACACAAAGCTGCAGCACATGCCGGCTGGCTGGTCCAGGTGTCAGAGTCCATCAGAGTGCAGCTGAGGCTGAACAGACCCACTCAGAGGTGACTGTGATGAACAAAATGGGGAAACAGTGACTCACCTCACCCAGATGGCCTGTTCGGCAGGCAAATTCCTCCACAAAAGGGGAGAGGAATCACCGCGGGTCCTTGGGTACTTGGCAGAAGCTCAACTAGGCTTGCTGCTTCCAGCCAAAGAGGCTGACTCACTCCAAAGGCTCTCCCCTCCCACAAATCTGGCCTAGGCAGGCTCTGTCCCCAATGGCTCAATTTCCTACCATTACCCTGACCTCCAGCAGACACCCAGGACACCTCGAAGGCCTTCCCAAGACTCAGTAAAAGGCCTTTCCCCTGGTCTCAGAGACAGCTGAGAGCAGACCTTCAAACAGAGAGATGCCCAAAGTGGTGTGGCCTCCAGAACAAAAGCCGGGCCTTCACTATGTCCTCACTGGGAAAGTTCTTTCCTGTCTCAGGGCCTTTGCACATGCCATTCCTGCTGCCAGATAGACACTCCCAGCATCACTTTTAAAAATGAAATATTTCAAGTTAAAGAGAACAAAAACTTATAAAACATATATAGCTGCAGGTTTTGTGGAAATAGTTCAGTCACCCACTTCTGCTGAGACACATGTAGGTTATGGTTTCCAGATTTTCACCATCACATAGAAGCTGCTCTGAGCACCGACACACATCGTCCCCACTTCACCTGGCCAAGTCTTCCGTCTCAGTCAGTGTCACATCATCCCCTGGACCCCTCCTCATCCATCCAAGAGCTGTGTCCCCACGTTCTCTCCCGCTGCTTCCCGGTCTCTTCTTCCAAGCAGCTTAACTTGTCTCTATTGGGCTCCCTCCATGAGGACAGGGACCAGTGACCAGTCCTCGGACACTGCCTGGCAGGAGACCTCACATAGACCTCAGTAAGTGTCTATAAATGAATGAGCGAGCAGAGGCGCCACCCCAGGAGCTGGCCATCTGTGCGCCTTTCCCTCCAGGACTGAGAACCTGGCACATCGGAGCCCTGGGAGCTGAAAGGTCAGAGGCTCAAGGCCAGGCCCTCAGTGATGAGCACAAGGCGCAGTTCACACCTCCATCCTGGCGCCCCCAGGGCTCCCCACAGACAGACACTCTGCTCCACTGCAGCAGGTTTGGGGGCACACTTCCCACCACCACCCCCAGTTGTAAGCAGATGCCCTGGGAACCTGGATACCTGGACCAGGGGCTGCACCTCTTCCTTCAGCATCAGCCCCCACCTGCTGGCCACACCTGACCGTGGGATCAGGCCAAGGAGCAGGGCTGGCCATGTGCCTTCAGTTGCTATCCATCACTTAGGGTCTGTTTCCAATGCTTAAGAGGATGCACTGGATGCAGAAAACTGGGGCAGCCAAGCAAATAAACACGTTAGCTGTTACTGAGCGATGCTCTCTATAGGCCGAGCTCTCTCAACCCGCCCCTCAACTTGGCGAGAAGGTCCTGCTCTGACAGGCGAGGACACGGAGGAATTATAGTCGCTTTTTCCTTGCTTTGGAGGTGCCAGGGCCTTAACCAGCAGGCTTAGGGACCAGCCAATGATGCATGCCAGAGACAGAGGGACAGACAGACCCACGTGGACAGACCATGACACAGTAAATTAAGATACTCTGAAAGACAAGCAGCATCAGGCCTCCCTGCCAGTCCAGCTGGCCCTGCCGGCTGTGGAACTCCCGGGCACTGTGTCAGAAGTCCACTCTCCAGGCACCCAGTGCAGACCCAGGTTCAAGTCCAGGTTCAACCCTTTTTAGCTGTGTGGCCTTTAGCAACTTGCTTCCCTTCCTGGCCTCTGTTTTATCCTCTGTGAAATGGGCTAATGCTTGCTGGATTGGGAGGGTCAACTGAGAAAATAGACGGGAAGCCAAGCACTATGTGAATCCTGGTAGCTTCCCAAGCTGCCACGGGCAAAGGGGCTCAGAAACGCCATCCTAGTCCTGAACCTGCCCCGCCCC
Organism: Myotis nattereri; assembly: GCF_964212035.1. Lineage (NCBI taxonomy): Eukaryota > Metazoa > Chordata > Mammalia > Chiroptera > Vespertilionidae > Myotis > Myotis nattereri. Next base: position 55,700,484 of record NC_138088.1, on the reverse strand, counting down.
TCCCAGGGCCAGAACACTGAACCCTGGAGATGGAGATGAAAGCTTTCGCCACCCTCCCACACAGGCACAACCAGCCTCTTTCTGAATACAAAGGCTGCTGAAGGGCACCTAAGCACCCGCCCAGAACCACAGAGGGCACAGGCTGTGACAGCCTGGGGGAGGGGAGCACCCCAGGGACTCAGGGTGGGGCCCAGCTGCAGCCACCCCGCCTGCCCCAGCTTCCTGTGCTCCCCACCCTGGGGCTCCTTGGGCTGAGAGGAAGCCGGCCCGCCTGCCTTCATATACTCCATCCTTCTGACTTATCAGCTTCCTTGGGGCACAGTGACATTTTCTTTTTATTTACTCTCCTCCAACTCAAAACAGCCTGTATTCTGAGTCTTAGGAGCTGGACTCAGTCATGGCCTGGCCAGAAATCAGAGTTTGCTTCTTTAAGAGACAGAGGGAGCATCCTAGGTACACACACACACACACACCACTTCAGTCTTCTCCCATTTAATTCTCACAGTAGCCTATGAGGTTGACTCACCACGCCCATTTCACAGATGAGGAAATTGAGGCTCAGAGCCCTGCCTTTGGTAACACAGGAATGGGAGAGTCAGGATCCCAGCCCAGGTCACTCAGCCTTTCAAAGACAAATACTGTAACTCAGTCGAGGCCAGTGCTGTCTGATAGGACTCTAATGCACGGCAATTTAAAACTGGCTGGTAGTCACATTAGAAAGAAGAAAAAAAAATGTGTGAAATTAATTTTAGTAACATATTTTTTGACTCAGTATATCCAAAATATGATCATTGCAACATGTAATCAGTATAAAAAATTATCAGTGAGACATTTTACTTTTTTCGTACTGAGTCTTTGAAATCCAGTGTGTATTACACACCACCGCGCACCTCAGTTCCGACTGGCCATATTTCAAGGGCTCCATGGCCATACGCTGGCTTGGCACGCCCTCTTCTCCTGGACATCAGAACGATGATCGTCCCCACTCCCTGCTCAAGAAAACTTGCCACAATAACCTGCTGCTATGAGTTCCATCCTCAGACCCCGAGGAGTCCTTTGGGTTCGTCCAAACCCACTCCCCAGCGGCAGGAACAGGCTGGTGGCAGATCAGGTGGAACTTGGGCAGGTGTGACCTGCAGGTGCCAGAGCACGAGGCGGGCAGGGCTGAGGCAGCTGCGGTGGCCACCCAGAACGGCAGGGCTGGCAGAGCCCCTGCTGGGGCCCAGAGGTCTCCTCTCCCTGCAGCTCCCACCAGGCCTGAGCCTGGGAGCAAGCCCTCTTGGACAGGAAGGAGAAGGGAGCCGGAGGGAGAGGGAGGAAGGGAGGTGCCCAAAGGTCCCTCCCTCAGTAAGAAAAGGACAGCTCCTGACAGCTCTTTCCGCAGCTTCCCTGCAGTCCTCTTGCGTGTGCACAAAGCCAGCACCTCAGACGCCCTCCCTGGGAGCATGGCTGGTGAGGGGACAGTATGGCACACCGGTGACAGTGCTGGGTGTTGGTTAAGACTAAATACCAGGAGTCAAGGGCTTGCTGGCGAGCTCAGCCAATCACTAGCTGGGTGACCTTGGGCCACTCTTTGAGCCCCGGTCTCCACACCTACGAATGGGAATAATGTACACTGCCACTCAGGGTTGTGAATAGCTGAGAAAACTCATTAGGCTCTTAGCTCAGTCCAGGGTGAGTGCTCCATCAACAGCAGCTCTGCTCCTGTCCAGCTGTTGCCATCACGAGGACCAACCACTCAGCCCCGTGCTATACCTTTCTCCCTCCCCTGGCCATATTCTGCTCCCTGGGCCCATCAGCCAGGGCTGCCCAAGGCTGCCTCTCAGGCATTAAACACAGTCCAGATGAATCACCAAACTCTGAGTTTTCCAATTCCCCCGACTCCAGGTAACATCATACCTGCCCGGCCCTCTGGACCCAGAAAGGCAGCTGGAGGCAACCCCTCCGAGTGGGATAATGGACGTGTGCAGGAGCCAAGCACCACCCTGACTTTAGGGAGAGCTCGGACCCTGGGTCCACCCGAGGAGAGGACACCTGCAGTGAGCAACCCTGGGGGGGGTGAGTGGGTCTGAGGAGTCCCATTGAGCCCCAAACCCAGGACACACTCTGGATTCTTTCCTTTCCCTCCCCTGCCTTACACTCCACCCCGGATTCAGCCCCAAATCTGTGGGCCCCAAAGCAAAACCCACACCTGTCTCCTCCCTCTGTCTCCATGGCTGCCATCCTGGACATCTCCTCCTGCCATGCAACTGGACCAGCCTCCTTCTCACTCTCCTACCTCTGTTCTCGCCCCCTCCCAACCATCTCCACCCAGCAAGCAGCCAGTTATCCAGACCCTAATCAGATCATGGAAGTCTCTCACTTAGAGTCCTCTAACGACTTCCCAACAAGCTGGGAATAATGTCCAACGGCCTCGTACACCCAGGCCCATGCTCTACTCCAGACACTGTCGTCCTCCTGTTCCCACAGAGACCTCCAGCTCATTCCTGCCTCCGGGCCTTTGCCCAGCTGTGCCCCCGGCTAGATTAGTCTCATGCTGACTCATCTGTCTCCAGTCTCATGCCCCCCATGGAGGCTCCTTGCCCCCGCCCCCCCTAAAGTGGCACCGTCACCTGCAGAGTCTGTCTCATTCTATCACCTGATCCTGCTCATCTCATTGACTTCACTGCATCATCACAATCAGGAATTATAACTGTTTATGCATGTATGGGTTGTTTATTCCTACATGACATGATCTTCCTTGCTTGCTACTGGCCCATCACCCCTACCCGAGGGCAGGGTCATCTGCCTGGGTCACTGCTCATCCTCAGAGTCCAGACAATTCTGGGCACACGGTCCTCCATAAACGCATGTGACCATCCTCCTACCCACTGAGCAGTCCGGGGAGGGTCCCAGATCCCACTGACCCCTGCTGTGAAATGACACCTCCCAGCACTGATCCTGGGGCGGGGGGGGGGGGGGGCGGGAGAAGGGAGGAGCAGGAAGCAGAAGGGAGCAGATGCTGTCACCATTAGAATGACCTTTGCCCCAGTAACAGCGTCTATAAGCAGTGATGGGACAGCTGGGGCAGAGGTCACCCTGGCAACAGGTAGCTCCTCCAGAGGCCCCTGGCAGAGGCCCCAGGGAACCCCAAACCTGAGGGGAAAGAGCCTGACAGGCCCTGCCCTCCCTCCGGCTGCTGGACCCAGCAGCCTCTACTCGAACACCTGGACAGCCCTGCTTTCTGGCCCCAAAAAGTATTTACATTTTGATTAAGTCTGGTTTTAAACCACCAGGTAGTCTGGCCCGAGGCCGATCTGCCCCGGCCTGTCCAGCTGTAATAACAAAGTGCACTGGGGGGCAGGCAGCAATCGTGGGACCCAGAGAGGAATTAACCACATTTCCAGGGCCCCCACCCCACCCTCTGCCCTAAGCCACCTGCTGAAGAACAAGAACAACCAGCCCCTGTGAACAGAGGCGGTAAGCTCTTCAGTGAGCCCGGAGTTAAACCCGCAGGGCGAGGAGCTCGGGCACCCTGACCAACCCCGGCAGCCGGGGGAGGGGGGGTGCCCCCACCCCAGCAAGGGCCTCCCTCCGCCAGGTGGTGTCCCACCCAGGAAGCAGGAAGTGAGTCTTCCAAACTGGGGACTTTCACCAAGTCACGGCTTCATCCTGTTGGATGCATTCCGAGGGCTCCACGATTGTGAGACCTCAGGAGGACGGGAGTGAGCCCAGTTATTTATTTTACTACCTTCAGGTCTCCTTGAATGTGTGATTCTAGAAGCAGCAAATGCCACCCTACAAATATGGACCCCTGATTTCAAAATACAGTAGACATCCCTATCTGCGGTTTCAATTACTCTTGGGTAACCGTGGTTTGAAAATATTAAATGGAAAATTCCAGAAATAAACAATTCACAAGTTGTAAATTGTTCTAAGTGGCGTGATGAAATCTCACAATGGCCCGCTCTGTCCCGCCCAGGATGTGAATCATCCTTCCGTCCAGTGCATCCACGCTGTATACCTACCTACTGGCCCATTAGTCACTTCGCAGCCTTCTCAGCTACCAGATCGACTGTCCCAGTATCACTTGTTTTCAAGTCGCCCTTATTTTACTTAACAATGGCCCCAAAGTGCAAGAATGGTCGTTCTGGCCATTCAGATATGCCAAAGAGAAGCCGTCACCTTTATCATAGGGATGTATGTATAAGGAAAAACAGTGTAGGTAGGATTCAGGTGGAGCTGAATGGCAAAAATATTTTGTTAGGTTTGTGAGCTCCAAACAGATGGCAGTGGCTGCTGGAGCTGCGGGACTGAAGACGGATTCAGGTTCAGGTGTCACAAGTGCCATAATTGATTAGCAATGTCTGCCACTGGCAGGGGCAGGAGGAATAATGCTATGCATGCTACATGTTTGCTATCTAGGGCTTAGCTTAAAAAGCAAAACCAGCAGTGGGAATTCAGAAAACCTACGATTCAACTGGGAAGGAAATATGGTCAAAGTAACTCAAAAAGAGAGCCAGGAGCCTTGGAGTAGCAAAGAACGAGCCACTAGCAATTTCAAGGGCAAAGGGACAAATCACTCCCAGGAAGATCAAGTCACTTCCTCAGCAGCTATCAGATGGGACATGTCCCGGAGCCACCCCCCATCTGGGCTGTCATTCAACCCACGATCCAGTCCCAGCTCCTCAGAGAGACACGACTCCAGGCTTCTGCAGGAGACAGGAGGGCATTTGACCTTTAGGGCCCAGAAATAAATAAATTCCCAGAGTTATGAATACAGTTTGCTGCTGTACTGGGGCAGGGGTGGGGGTTGGGGGGGGGGAGTTGGTGGCGTGCCTGGGTCTCCCTGGTGACAGGCGTCCCGTTTGAAGGCAAGGGAACAGGAGCAGCTGGGCACAGAATGTTCCACTAGTAGGCATCCATCAGCCAGGGCCGTGCCGGAGGGAAGACGGCCTTCCCAGCAGGGCACTGTTGGTACTTTTTTGGGACAAAGTAGGCACTTCTGCCTCTATGTTTCCATCTCAGCACGAGGCCCAAGGAGAAGGCTCCCAGCAGGACAGCCCAGGGCAGCCTTCCCAGGAAAGCCACCCCCATGGAGGCGTAGAGGTGAGCAACCTGGGTAATTACAGGGTTGGAAGAAGGGCAAGTTCAAGGCATCCCTCCGCCACCGGCCAAGGGTGACTTCCAGGGAATGCGAGTTATTTCCCAGAAGAGGGAAGGAGCGTTTCCTATTTCTCCAGAACAAAAGGACACGGGGACATTAACTTCTGTTGCCTCACAGAGGATTAGCGTGAGACTGGAGGGGAAGGTTCCAGAACATATCACACAAAATTGAAGGAGGAGGCTCTTGGTGCAGCGTCTCAGGGTGTGTGTGGGGGGGGGGGTGGAAATTTGGGGGAGATCTATCCGGAGGGAGCCCCGCCCACCCCTGCAGAAGGGTGTTACCTAGGCTTCCTTCTCTATAAGCAGGAAGAACAATCCCCACCCCGTGTACCTCAAGGGGTTGCCATGAACATCAAATGTGTGTGGAAGACAGTGGAATACTATGTATGCAGCAGCGAGAACAAGCCAACTGACACCCGTGCAACCGCATGGCTGAATCCCGACGCCGGGAGTGAGTAAGACAGCCAGATGCAAAAGAGCACACATTGGACGATCCATTCATCAACCCATGGGGTCAGAACCACCGCGGGGCAGAGGGTACCAGGGCGCCGGTGCCCGGACGCATGTGCTGCGGAAAGCTCCCCCACAGTGCGTTATGGTTTCCGTACTTTTCCACCAACACTGCGCCTCAATAAAGAGGCCACCCCCAAATCGTCTAGAAGTCTTTTGTAAACCTCCAGGTCGAGATATGAATAAAGGGAGAGTGATTAATAAAGGAAGAGTGTTCTAAAACACGAGCGCTACCTTTAAATTTCACGTGTCGTTCTCCCCTAAAAGGAAATGCTGCTGAAAGGAGGGGGAATGTGCCCGCGGTCTGAGCCTGGCCCTGCTGCCAGGGGCTGCTCACTCCCCTGGAGCTGAGCGCCCGTGAGGATCAAGGGCTGCGTTAGAGTCTGCCTTCATGGGGGGCATGTGGCACGCTGGAAAGGGCTCCGTCACTACGTCACCGTGAGATTGGAGGCACCTTCAACCCATTCGCTCTAGTCCTCCCTGAAGGAATGAGAGCTTGGCTAGACCAGCGATTTTCAAACTATTTTACTAGGACCCCATTAAAGTGGGGCAATGTCATTGGAACAACAGGTTTGGGGTGGATTTTTAATATATTTTTATTGATTTCAGAGAGGAAGGGAGAGAGAGATAGAAACGCTAATAATAAGAGAGAATCATTGATCGGCTGCCTCCTGCACACCCCACTCTGGGGAGTGAGCCCACAACCTGGACATGTGCCCCGAAAGGGAATCGAACCGTGACCTCCTGGTTCATAGGTTGACTCTCAACCACTGAGCCATGCTAGCCGGGCCAACAACAGGCTTATTAGCCATCTGGACAAGTTTGGAAACCCCTGAGTTCGGTGAACCTGGGCTCCTTAACGGAGAGCTGAAGTCTGTCTACTGCGCCATGAAAGCTAATCTCAAGGATCTGAACTTCGGCCTCTGTCAGAAACCCACTCCTTATTTATCTATTCACCTTGTTGGTCAATAAATGCCTACCATTCTGGGCACTGAGATGAAAAAGGAGACGCAGCCTGGTCCCTGTATCCCAGGAGCTCACAGGGGAGTGGACAGGCCCACCTTTAGAAGGTCAGACCACAGGGAGTGCAGGGAGGGTCAAGGAAGGCTCCATGGTTGGAAGGACTGGAGTTTGCCAGGAGCGGGGAGTGTGGCTGGGGATAAACGGTATTCCTGGCAGTGGGGACAGCATGTGCAAAGGCACGTGACGAGAGAGTAAGGCTGAACACTTCAAAGCTTGGCAAGGTGTGGGGCTGACCCATGGGCAGGGGCAGTGGGATGGGGTCCCGGAAGTGGATCTAACTGTTCTTGATCACAGGACTTGGGGACGAAGGGACAGGGGAGTCTGGACAGGCCGTTTGTGCAGGCAGAGTGAGAAGAAGAGAGGCACATTTGGAGAGAACAAAAAACACCACAAGGCCTTCTGGAAATGCTAAGTCCGTGCTGGCCGGGACATTGGGACAGAGGCAATGGTGTCCAGAGAGAGATCTGGGCAGAGGTGAGAAGAGATGAGGTCGGGGCAGGACAAGGGATAGAACAGTAGGGAGCACAGGCCTCACGCTGGCTCCTCACCCACCAGGACTGTGACCCACACAGGAACCCCAGGTCTGGATAACTCCCACTAGGGTATAAGGGAGGAGTTTATCTGCCTTATTCAGCACCTGGAATCATGCCAAGTACACAGGAGCAGCTCAGCAATCTTGATGAATGAGTGAACCAATGAGCAAACAGCACTGAGCTCAGAGAGCTGCACTATGAGGACGGACCGAGATGGCACATGCACAGTGCTAAGCAGAGTGCCTGCACAAAGTAAGTGCTCAATAAATGTAGCTGGGATCCGAACTCGGGCCTGTGCAACCTTCTCTTTCTCACCATCACACAGCCATCTCACCCAGATCCTGGGTCCTTTCTCTCTCCCCACCCCCCCCACCCTCCTGCCCCAGAAGGCTCAGGCGCAAGTACAAATGTACCTCCTCTTTCCTAAAGCCTGACCCAGGTTCTGCCAGTCCTGGTCTCGATGTTTCTCCAGCGGGGTGGGGTGCGGGTCGGGGGCAGCACGGGAAGTGAAAATACAGCTGCTCCCAGACCCCAGGGGATTAGCAGGTGACTGTCAAGCATCTGAAGACAGAGTGCTCCGTTCACTACTGCACATAATAGACACCTATCATGTCCTCCACCAAAGGTGTCCGCTTCAGGTTCAACCTAACAATAGAGTATTGTTCCCACTCCTGACCTGGATACCACCTCTCAGAGACTCTGAAACGAGGGATGGATGGGGCAGCACCTGTACCACCAGCTCCTGGCGCTGACTGCTGCCAGGGCTGCTGGGCACCATCCCCTCCTTCCTCCCACCGCACCCCAGGGGCAGTGAGGAGCTGGCCCAGGTCTATGTCGGTGGGAAGCGGAAAGACGTGGAGAGCACACCGGCAGCTTTCACCAGAAAGCTAATTCGCTGCTGCCTGTGCCTGGCAATCTGCTGCCGCCCATCGTCACGGGTCACCGGAGAATGCCCGTGGGCAGTCACTCCGAGAGCGGTAAGTGAGTGCCTACCCACTGCTGCTCCTCCCCTGAATGCAAACCCTGCCATCGAGGTTTTGCAACTGTCCCGGGGAGAGGAGCACATGTCCGCTAATACTCCAGGCAGCACGGCCGGAGGAAAGCACGCAGGATCGCAAGTCAGGAGGCTGGCTCAGGCCACATGAACTTCTGTACGACCCTCCCAGCCTCGACTTTCTCATCTGCTCAGTGGGAGGTAAAAAGACTTCCCCCTGCCGTCAGATTCAAAGAAGAGTGTAAGTGAGTCCCGTGCTTGCTCACTTCCGGGCTGCATGACCTCAGACAAGTGACCCGTGACTTCTCTGGACTTCGTTTCTTTATCTATAAAATGAGACAATTCCGGCCCGTCTCGCTGCCAGGAAGATGATAGGAGGTGATGCCCCGGAGCGCTTAGTGCAGTGCTCAGAGCAACACTAGTGCTCAAGGCTACCGGGGATGAAGTTATTAAAAGTGCTTTGCAACCCAGAAAGTCAATATGATTGGAGAGCCCGCCCTACCCTGGCTGGCAAGTGGCACCCGTAAGTTGGGGTAAAACTCCAAATGCACTTATTCCCTGCGGGTGAGAACTGAGTTTGGGGCTTATTCTTTTTTTTTTTCTGAATTCTCTGAAAGACCCTCAAAATAGCTACCCGCCCAAGGCAGCAGCCCAACAACAATGAGCGGATGAGTGGCGGAGCCCAGGCACCAGCGATTGTGAGAGCTGAGGAGGAGGTCCCAGGAGGCAGTTCCTTCCTGGCTCCAGGAGGCAGCTCGGCACCCACCGGCACCCAGGGCAGCCGGTCATACCCACTCGCCCAGCCTCAACCTGAACCAATGACCCCAAAGGGAGCCTGTGTCCGGAGCACTGTTTTTCCAAGGATACCAGGCTGAACCCCCATCCCAGGGATGCAGCCAAGAGGGCAGCACCGACTTCCCTGTTGAGTTGGTGACAATTTGGAAACCCAGAGGAGCCCTCCTGTGCCTCCGATGCCAGCCCGCAGAGAGTGGGAGAGATGCATCCACAGGCAACACCAAGGCCACGGAGAAAACTTCCCATCGGGTCACCCAGCCCTGCTCAACTGCTGGCACCTGCCCACAGCGGGCTCCCGGGGCCTCCTTCAGGCTGTTCCCAGGACCCAAGGCCCCTACCCCAAACCCACCCACCACCCTAATGTCTCTTCACCCCTCCAGGGCCCACTCAAGTCTTGCCCTCCACAAAGCGTCTCCTGCTACTCGCACCAGGACCGCCTTTCCTGTCCCTCATGCCTCTGCACATCCTCCCCACGCTCTCGGGGTGCGTTTCCTGAATAAACACTCCCATCTTTGGCTCGCACAGCGCTGGCCTGCCCCCGGAATACAAGACGAAAGCCCCCGAGTTAGGGGAGCCCAGTCAGAAGCCGAGACAGACAAGGAAGTGGACGATTATGCCCAACACACAGGGCTACCGAGGGGACACCGAGCCCAAGGCACCTGGAAAGCTACCTAACGGAGAACAGGTGGGTGACAGCCAAGCAGAGGGTGCAAGGACTAGAGAGAATCCAGGGGTCGGGGTGCTTGGGAATGGCTGGATCACAGGGTGCCTGGGAAGAAGGGACGGGAGTCAATCCATAAACTGCTGCTGGGCCTCGGGGAGACTGGGGAGCGGGGCGGGGGAGTGGCATCCGGTGCAAACACCAAAGGAGCAGGGAGGCCGCCTGCTCCCGGCCTCGGCCCATTGTTATCTGGTGGCTGGGGGCCAAGTCACCGGCCCTCTCTGGGTCTGAGATCCTATATCCAGCAGGAGAGAATCCAGGGGCTCAAATATGCTCCCAGCATCCTTGGCCCCCACAGCAGGGGAGAGCTGAGGGCAGAGCAGGCGCTCCCCCCAGCAGGCCCAGACATTGTCCCCAAAGCAGAGACATTAAGCACGTCCCTCTGTGGGAGGGAAATGCCCTCAGCTGCTCCAGCCCTGGGTCTTCAGAAGGAGAGGGAAAGGGTCACCACGCTGACCAAAACAGCTGCGGCTTGGCTACAAGAAACCTCTTGGGGTCACGGGGCAGGAGCCTCCTACGTGGGCTGCAGGCAGAAATAGATCCAAGTAGCCCCCACAGCTAAAAAAAAAAAACAACAACACAAAAACCCACCTGACTCTCCCCGTCCCCCAAAGCCTTTTTCAAACGAAGAAAGTCTTTTACAATGACAGTTAAGAAAGAAAATATGCGCCCTTACCATATTTTCTCATGAAGTTAAAAATATAAGTGTTGGAGGGAAAAAAAGTTTTGTTGAAGGTCAGAGGGGGGGGTGGGGGGGGAAGGCATGTTTTTTGAAATCTTAGAAAATAAACAGACGCAGCCCTGATCCGCAGGCTCTCTGGGAATGTGACCTGAGTGCTGCTGGGGGTTGGAGAGCAGTTTAAAGGAAAGTTCAAGGGCGAGCCCGAGGCCGGGGATTAGTTTGGACACTGTGTCCCCCTCTCCAGATGACCGGCCGGCCGGCCACTCGGGACTGGAGTGTCCAGGAGATGAGAAGGGCAAGGAGGACACAGAGCAGGCAGCCCAGCTGCCTTGGGAAACAACCCCAGGGGGCATTGAGGGCTGCAGGGGCCAGATCTGTACTAAACAAGGCTTAACCAACCGAGCCAGGCTGTGGGGGACACATTCCAGACAGGCCAAGCAGTGACCGTGGGGGCAGCAGAGCTGCTGTCCACTCAGGAGACAGGGTCACACTGGGGCCCTGTCCACCCGCCTCTCAACAATAGCTCCAGAACCCAGTTCTGGGGAAGGTCAGCAAAGCAGGTTGATACATATTTATTAAGCACCTACTATGTGCTAGACCCTGCAACAGGCACTGCAGCTAGCAAGACAGACCAGGCCCCAGTCTGCATGGAGTTTACATCTGGGCGCTCAGAGCCCCTCCACTCTTTCCTCTACCCCCAGAAGACCTTCTGCCAATCCCACTGCACACAGATGCTTGCTGAGCCCAGTGGCAAGGGGCTGGAGCAAGCCATATCCCTGCTCCCCCGCCCCCTTCAGGGCTCATAAAATCCTGGGGTCTTTGCAGGCAGTTGGGATGGGGAAGGGAGCAGCCCCCACGCCATTGTCCATACACAGAGTGTGCCCTCATTTGACTAATGTTCTCTTGCTGCATCCCCAGCTCTGAATTAACCCTGGGAGGAGGGGACACAGACTGGGAGGACCCCCAGCCCAGAGAGGAGGAACCAAAAGCGAAGGACTGAGTCACACCTGGGAGAGGAGAGAGGAGCAGGGCTTTGCAATCAGATAAGCCTCCGTTTGGATCTCAGCCCAACCGTCTACCAGCTGTGTCTCCCTAGAAGAGTCACTTCGCCTCTCTGAACCTCCGTGTCCCCCACGGTGATGTGGAGATGGCAGTGCCAGCTTTGTGGGTGGCATATGGTGACTGGCTTGTCACTGGCATTTGACAAAGCAGAGCAATGACCAGCTGCCCATCTGGGCTTTACAGAGGTGTGAGCAGCAGTGCCCGAGCTCAGGGGAGGGGCCAGAAGCTGGCCAGAGAAAGTCTAAAACATTTTAAAAGATGAACTGTTATCTGAACTGAGCCTGAGATAGGAGTATAATTTCTACTAGAAAAACTAGAGGTGGCGTTCCAAGCCCAGAAGAAATGGGCATTTTTTTCTTGGAGACTTTCTAATATTTCCTTATCCTGGAATGAAAGATTTGTGATGCATTCATAATAGACAGATGACCCTAGTCAGTTTGGCTCAGTGGCTAGAGCGTCAGCCCACGGACTGAAGAGTCCTGGATTCAACTCTGGTCAAGGGCACATACCTTAGTTGCAGGCTCAGTCCCCGACCCCCGTTAGGGCACATGTGGGAGGCAATCAATCGATGTTTCCCTCTCACATTGATGTTTCTCTCGCTCTGTCTCTCCCCCTCCCTTCCAATCTCTCTCTAAAATAATAATAACAATAATGGGTGAATGTAGCTTTCCCCTCCCTCCCTCTTGAATAAATTTAATATAAATTTATTGAGCACTTACTATGTGCTAGATGCTGTTCTAGGCATAGGCCACGGATTAGTGAACTAAACAGGCACTTACATTTGACCCTCACAACCACCCAGAGTAAATCTGGCCAACTTATCAGCATCAACCCCATTTAATAGATGAGAAAAAGAACCACAAGTTAAGAATCCTTACTCAAACTCAGGCGCTTTGAGACAGAACAGACATAGCAGGCACAAGCAGCTCCTTTCCCCCCGGCCCCCCTGCACTTTCCCACCTCTCCCCCCAGAGCCTTCACACCCAGGCAAGGGGAAGGGTGACTGTCCCCCACAAGGGGACCTCTCCCAGGGGGCGCCTGCCTGGCGGGCTGAAATGAGTGGAGGCCGCTGCCCCAAGACAACATACTCCCAGCTCCCTCATTACTCACACCAGCCACTCCCAAGCGCCCATGTAAATAATCAGTTATACTCCAGAACAACCTTTTCCCTTCAAATTATAGCAAGTTGAAAAGCAGAATCCACAGAGGCCCCCAAACTCCCGAGAGAACTGAACTTGCCCTTGTGGCCTAGGGAAGATCAAGGGGACCATCAGGCCCACACCATCCACCGAACACTTGGACGTCGCTGAACGCCAATCACAGGTTGTGGCAGGCATGTTCATCCAAAAACCTAACGTACAAAAAGCACATCATCTTCCCAAGCCAGGGGGCAGATTTTTCAGTAATTTATTTGGTCAGATTTTACTTCAAAGGACTTAAAGCACTTTGGGAACTCAATTAATGAGAGGGATTATTAAGTAAGCTCAAAATCGCCCTGATGAAATATTAAGAATCACTGGCGTGGGCTAAAGGGCACAGGGGGGTTTGACATTCTGTCCTCTCCATTTCTGAATACGTGAAATTTTCCAAAATGAAAAATTCTTAAAACCCGGATAAAATAACAATTCTATACCATAATGCTATAGAATGAATGAAAATCAAATATTCGCAGGAAGTTCCTTAAAATTACCCCTGGATTTGTGGGGTGCGTGGCCCTACAAAGTGCTTCCACATGTGCAGCATCTAATTTGAACTTTCAAGAAGAGGAGGGGTTACTAGCCCCATTTTGCAGATGGGGAAGCTGAGGCTCAGGCTTGCCCGAGGACTCGCCACCAGGATCTAGCGCAGTGGGGACTTGAACTTGGCCTCAGGGCTTCATTTGGACCTGATCCCTCCCTGCGCTGGCCCAGCCCCACGAGCAGCCCCTGCTCCTCCACTCTGTCTCAGGGGGTGTGGCTGTTATCAAATACTCGGGTTTATTTAAATACTAAACTATTTTGCCTGCCACCACCCCAGATTTTAAGAACTGCACCACGGCCCCCACAAGCCATGCTGGCCTGACGTTTCAGTCATTCCTCAGGGCTCCTCGGGCCAGCATCCATCTTCCCTGCTGGATCTGTCGACCAAACACTGGCTTGGCCAGTGGGCGGTCCTCAGTATTAAACGTTTCCAGCGGAATGAATCAAGTCATAACAGAATGCTTCCCCTGGCCAACTTTAACTGTTCCCACCCAGACTCACCTTTTCAGAAACCTTGTGTGGATAGAGTCTGGCCAAGATTCCTCTGATCTCTGCTCTCAAGCCAGGAATCAAGGGGGTGGAGGGGTAGGGGGGAAGGATGTGAGGGGGGGCAGGAAACTTCTCACCACCCACTCTCCTCCCATTGCACCTTAGGAGCAATCCAGGAAATGTTCTGAGACCCATTTTCTCAAAAAAACCGTTTTTTTCTGCCCTCCCCCCACCCCGTTATTTCTGGTCTCCCCTGCTACGGACCGCCTCCAAGCCTGAGGTGCCCTAAATGCGTCAGCCACCGTTGACCCCATGATGGATGGGTCTGATGACTTCACTCCTGACACCAGCCCGGAGACGTCCGCTATTTGTATACTCAGAACCTCTGTTATGTCTGAAACCTCATAACCTTTTCCCAAGAACACATCGTACCTGTTCTGTGCTCCGGCAGTTTTGCAACCGCCCTTAGCCAAAAGCAACACGGCTCGGAGCCAGATCCCCACGCAGACTAGCAAGGCCTCCCTGCAGCTCAGACGCTGGAAGCTCAGGGTGTTTGTGCTCGGCACGGCCCTGCTGGGCCCTCCCAGAGAGGGGGTGGGATGCTGGAGTTTCAGGGTAGCCCCTGGTGGGACATCCCTTTGCCGATGTGGCAGCTTCACCCAGCGCTCACACCTGGGGAGAAAGACACAGCAAGCGCTTCCAGGAACCCAACACACATGCTCAGGCCTGCCATTCCATCTCCATCGGCTACTCCCTTTACCACCGCCTCCTGCTTCCCTCCGATCCCAATGACTAACAACTCCCAACCTTCATTCACTGACGGCCGAGCGCTCCAGAGCTGCCTCTCCCGCCCCCAGCACAGAAGCCCCTGGACACAGGTAGCTATTGAGCACACGAGACGTGACCAGTCCAAATTGAGATGTGCTGTAAGTTCAAATACACACTGGACTTTGAACACTTGGCATGAAAAACATGTAAAACGTTGTAATATACTGGTTACATGTTAAAAGTGTTTTGAGTATATTGAATTGAGTAAAATAGATCATTAAAGTCATTTCAGCTATTTCTTTTACTTTTTTAAAATATATTTTTATTGATTTCAGAGAGGAAGGGAGAGGGAGAGACAGAAACATCAAGGATGAGAGAGAATCATTGATCAGCTGTCTCCTGCATGTCCCACACCTGGGAATCAAACTGTGACCTCCTGGTTCCTAGGTCGATGCTCAAGCACTGAGCACACCGGCTGGGTTATTTCTTTTCCTTTTTAAAATGAATGTGCTGTGCCCAGCTGGTGTGGCTCAGTGGTTGAGTGTCGACCTAGGAACCAGGAGATCAGTTTGATAGCCAGTTAGGGCACAGGCCCGGGCTGCAGGCTCCATCCCCAGTGTGGAGTGAGCAGGAGGCAGGCGATCAATTATTCTCTCTCATCATTGATGTTTCTATCTCTCTCTCCCTCTCCTTTCCTCTCTGAAATCAATAAAAATACATTAAAATAATAATAATAAAATGAATGTGACAGCTAGAAATTCTGCAATTTCGCAGGAGGCTCACGTCATTTTCCTAGTGGGCGACGTCTAGTCTAGGCAGTGGCTCTCATCTACTACCGAGGCCCAACCTCAGCTCCTTTACTAGTTGTCTGACATCGCACAGGTTTCTTTTCCTATCTGTTTCTAGCTTCCCCGCCTGCGCACAGGGCATACGAGTCCGGGCTGCCCGGGGCGGGGCGAGGATTTGATTCGCAGTTACCACAGTTCCTCAATAAATGCTGGCTGTTCTTATTCAGTCAACAAAGATTTACTGATCTCCCTCTGGCATGTCAGGCTCCGCACTAAGCCCTGGGGATGAAAAGATGAGCCTGGAACGTTCTCCTGCAGAAGGCACCTCGGCTCGGGCCTCAACGAACCAGGTTCACCTCTCAGCTTTACTAACTGTACGACCTTGAGACAGTCATGTTGTGGGGCGTGGGGCTCCTGGTCCTTCTGCAGAGTGAGGGATGGGGTGTCCCGATCAGATAGATGATAACTGAGATCTCATGGAAGCCTTCAGCACAGTCAGGCCACGTTCCCCAGAGGGCAGACGTCAGAGCTTGCTTCACCCCAAGGACAAGCCACCCTGGGTGACAGCATCTGTACCCCAAGCCCCATCAGCACTTGGCCAAGGAGACCAAGGATGGGTGTTCTTGCAACCTGGCCACGCCCAGCCCCAGGAAGGCGTGTGGCTGCTCCCTCCCCTCTCCTGTCCCTGTGTCCTCACTTCCCTGCCTGGTCTGGGGGTGGGGGTGAAAGGAGGGGATGGGGACGGGAGGTGGGACTTGGCCTCACTTTCACAGAAGTCTCAAGGTCAAATATTTGATATCATCTCCAAATGTGAGGCTGCTTAGACATAGCGACAGGGACACTTCTGTCTCATCGGTTCCTCCGCCTGAAGCACACTATGAATCAGTATTCCGTACAGATTTTGTCCTCACCTTGTGGATATAATTGCTAGGCAGTTTTTGTTTAAAAAGCATCATCTTAATAAAAGTAAATAGTTTTAAATACCAGAATTTTTGTAACCTTCTTGTGGAATTTTAAATTTTTTTTAGTGAACTTGGAGCCTCGGGGGGGAGGTGGGGGGGGGGAATGGAAGCAGGCCAGGCCTCTTGCCGCCTTTGAGAGGACTCAAAATGCACCCAGCTTTGCAGAAGAACCGGTCTCCAGTGGGCTCTTGTGACTGGCCAGGCCCGGAGAAGGGACAAGACCCAGGTCAACAGCCAGGCTCACCAGACCACAACTGGAATCACCGCCTGCTCTTCCCAGCCTCCCATCCACTTGCCTGCTTACAAGAACTTGTCTTGAAAATTGGCCACGCTCTTGTCTGCTCAAGAGAGAGTGGCTCAAATGCTTCCGGAAAGCCTCCTGAAAGCCTCCAGAGCCTCCACCAACCTGAACCCTGCTGACCACTCCTGGGCACATGCCTCTACTCCCTTAGCTCTGTGCCCAGCCGCAGAGTGTGAGAGCAGAAAGCTGTCACAGGTCACCGGGGCCCACCCTGCATGCTCCTGTGAGAAGCCTGGACCCACAGAGGGCCTCCGTCCATCTGCCCATCCACCCATCTGTCCATCCATCCCCACAGCACACATTTCTCCCGCCCTTGCCATACCCAGGCCCTGGCCTAGGAGCTGGGGACACAGTGGTACAGACATGTCAGGCTGGTGGGGGCTACAAAAGGAAGTGGGTGCACAGGGAAGTGGGGACAACAGACCTGGGGTCAGAGAAGTGTCTCCTGGGGAGCAACGCCGAAGCTGAAGCCTGAAGCAAAAGTGGGACTGGCCTGGTAACGATCTGAGAGAATGTTCCAGGCCCAGGGAATGGGACATGCAAAACAAGACCGTGAAGAAAAGCACAGTCACACTAAGAGCCAAGTTCAGGGGCCCGAAATCTGCACGGGGAGAGATGTTAGTGAATCTCTGTGTTGGAGGATGCAGCTCAGATTTGAACTCTAGGAAGACTGTGCTGCGTAAACAGGCAGAATAGAAGGGGCGAACCAAAGTGGAGGCACCACGCAGGAAGCCACGGCGGGCAGGTAAGCTAGAGGCGAGGACAAATCTTTGCAAAGGAGGGAGAATCGCCATGTAGGACAGGCCTGGGAGATGACGCCGGGTTTCTGGCGTGGGTGACAGGCCACTCAGGCTGTTTTCTGTGCAACGAGTCAGGCCCTAAGAAATCAGAGGCTTGGTGGCCACCGAACCTGCCCACGAAGTCAGCCGCGGCTGCGTCCTCCTTTGTCACTCATGGACAGTGGGAGCCTTCAGCCAGGCATCTCTGCGCTGTGGGGATCAGATGACCCGATGGCCTGGTTCGGGGATGGCAGCGCTCAAGGGCATGCTTCCAAATGGGCAGGGGCCCAAGAGGGGAGGCAGCCACTTACCACCCTGGGAACCCAAGGCAGCCTGCCAGCTTGGGAGGCTCAGCATGCTCCCGCTAGGGGCCAGCCAGGTCCCTCCCTGCGAAGAGGATGCCACCACGTGGGGGCGGGGGATCGCAGAGCAGCGGCTTGCACACAGCCTGGGCATACAAGATGGGGGCGAGCCAGGCGCAGGCACCACCACAATGAGGGGTCCCTGGTTGCCTTCGGTGTGCTTGAACCCCAAGGAGAGCTAAAGGACAAGAGGAGGGGGCAGAAGAGCAATCTCAGGGCAGAGATTACTGAGCCAAGTTAGTCAGTCGGGATCATGGGTCACGGAGTCAGACCACAAGCACTGCCTTGGGAGCGAAAGGAGGGGCGATGCTTTCCCTAGGAGGTGCAAAGGCAGGATTTGCACTAGGTCCTGGAGGTCCCCGGAGAGAGAAATGAGCAAGCCCGAGAGTGGAGGCAGCCATGGGGCAAATCCTGCCTGGAGCAGATCTTTGTGCCAGGGCCAGAATGAGGCAGGCCCTGGGGGAAATCATTGCCTCCATGGCATTCCGTGAGGAAAAGTTAGCAATTCCTCCAAAAATTAAACATCACGCAGCAAGTCCACTTCTAGATGTATACGCCAAAGAACTGAAAACAGGGACTCACTGCTCCTAGCAGCACTAATCACAACAGCCAGAGGGTGGAAACAATTCGAGTGTCCATCAGCAGGTGAAACAGGGAAGCAAAATGGGGTCTATCCACACATAGAAAGGAACAGAAGACTAAAAAGTGCTCCGACATGGATGGGCCTTGAAAAGATTATGTTATGCCAAGTAACGTAAGCCAGACACCAAAGGAAACATCCTGCATGATGCCACGTCCAGGAAGGACCCACAACAGGCACACTCAGAGGCAGAAAGTAGTCAGAGGTACAACCAGAAGCTAACGGGAGAGAGAAATGGGGAGTTATTGTCTAAAGGATACAGAGTTTCCGTCTGGGATGATGAAAAAGTCCTGGAAACGGATAACGGTGATGGTTGCACAACACTGTGAATGTAATTAATGTCACTGAACTGCACGCCTAAAAATGGTTAAAATAGTAAATTCTATTTTGTGTATTTTTTACCACACACACACATTAAGAAAAGACAAAAACCTACAACATTCTGGGAGCTCTGCCTCCCCCCCCCCCCCCACACACACACACACACTGCTAGGTTGAAAAAGGGCCCCCATATGAGGGTGGTCTGACCATTACGTAACAAGGACCCAGCCCCCCACACCTGGAGAGACCGGGTGCACTTCCGGGCAAGCCTGGCGGAGCCGAGCCACGGGTTTATCTCCAGTCCGCCCTCAGACCGCCAAGCAACAGCCAGAGAATAAAACGGGCAGCAACCTGCAGGGACGGAGGGAACCGGAGATGAATGGCAGACGGCAGACCGGAGCCCTGAGGACCACTGCTGAAGGACGGGAGCAGGAGGAACGGGCAGGCCCCCGCTGACGTGCGCATGCCTGCAGGGAGCAGAGCCAACAAGAAAGAGCCCATGGGTGAGCCTGGGGCAACCAGTGTGCCAGCCCACAGCCTGGAGGACGGGTTGAGTGTGTTACGGCGCCCGCAGTTACCGTCAGTGCCTGCTAACACTCAGACAAAGCACGCCTGGGATGAGTCATTACCAAACATCATTTGTCCCTGTTCCCGTATTTGAAGTCACTTTCTACCTTGACAGCAGTTGCTCTGCAGAGACAGGAAAAGGCCCCTGGAGTTCACAGTTCTAAGACCTCTAACACCTGCACACGGTACATGGACTTCCCATCGCCCACAGGTCAAGCCCCAACACTGTTGGCTCATGCATTCAGGGGTTTTCCGTTTCTGGCCCCGGTACGACACTCAGGCACCAAATTTGTGGGGATCGAGACAGCAGGAACCCACAAGAATAGGGAGGCCAGGCTATAGGATCGACCATCAGCGTGGCCAGGCCGTGGGATGCGCGGCCCTTCCACCATCGCCACCAGCGGGAGGTGTGTGCAAACCAGCCAACAGCACCTCCAGGAACAGAAGAGACTTCACGCGTTCCTGAGGCTGCCCTATTTTTCACATGCTTCCCTTCCCCTTCACTGCTCGCCAGAAAATGGTGTGAGTTTCTCCAGGGAGAGGACTTGCTGAAACGACACGGGCCAATTGACGTGGGTGTCAGCGCTGGCACGGGGCCTGGAACACAATCCTTATCCTGCTGGGTTCAAGCTGGCCTGAGCCACGAATGCCAGGACCGCGGGCCACCACCGCTCCCTCCTTAGAGTCCCGGCGTGCAGGGGAGAGTGTGTGTGCACAGGGAAGAGACACTTTGCTGTTGTCACAGGAGTCAAGTCTGGCTTACCCATCCTCCTGCCCCTGTCCTCACCCCCAGTGGCACTGAGCCTGCCCCCTTCAGAGCCTCCGTCCATCAGGAAATCTGCCCCTCCTGCCGTTCCCCAGAATGCTGAGCTCTACCAGGGACAGAACTACCCTGTCCTCTCCCTACAATGAGCACCTCGCTTAGGGCTTGGCACGAAAGGGGCTGATAAATGCTGGGTGATGGGCAGAAGCACTGGGAGGGGGCCGGGAGGCAGAGGGGAAAGAGGACCTCTGACCCATCTCTTCAGGCTGCTCAGATTCCAGACAGCACCTTCAGGGGGCTCATGCCAAGCCAGCGGTCAGCCCAGAAATGACCCCCAAGGCAGTCGAGCATTCGCGAGGAAGCCTCTGTGTGGACACTGTGGCATTAGATAAGGCCACCCCCAGCCACATGGCCTGTCAGCCCTATGGAAAGTCAACGCATCTGCAGAGGCTTGAGTGAGCGGAAGGTGCGTGTGGACGAAGAGTCCGAGCTGCGGCCGCTGCTTCTCCAGCATCCCCACGCAGAGGGGCAGCTGCAGGGAGACGCCAAGGCCAGACTGGCTCTGAGAGAGCAGATGAAGGAGACGGGCTCACAAGACCTGCCACTCAAGGCCAACCACAGGGCCATTACCGGATCTCAGGAAGGGAAAGGCTATAGGAGAATCACTGGGGAAGCTTATGTAAAAACACAGATGCCTCGTACAGTGGTATAATCACCGTGGAAAACAGTTGGTCAATTTCCAAAAACGTTAAACCTATACCTATCCTCTGAGCCAGCCATGCCATCCTAGGTATTTACCAAGAGAACAGAAATGTGGATCCGAAGAAGGACGTATAAGATGTTCCGGCAGCTTTATTTGTTATGGAAAAAACAAACAAACTGGAAATCGCCTAAATGTTCAAACAGGTGAGTGAATAAGCCAACTGTGGTATATACATTAGTGGGACACTACTCAGCAGTGAACAGGAATAACCTATCAATACACACAGCAACGAGAGGATCTCAAAATGCTTATGCTGAGTGAAAGAAGCCGGACAAAAAAAAGAGTGCTTCCTATACGATTCCCATCATAGACATTTCTGGAAGATGTCAAGTCATCCATGGCGACCAAAAGCAGGAGAAGTGGTTGCTCTAGGTTGGGGGTGTGGCAGGAAGGGATTCCCTCCGGTCACTGATGTTTCTCTCTCTCTCTCTCCCTTTCCCTTCCTCTCTGAAATCAACAAAATAAAATCTCATCCTTTACAGCAGGATCTGAGCTGTACTGTTTTCCAGCAAAAGCCCAGCATATCCCATCGCTGGGGCTAAATGTGTGTGGGAACGAGACGGAAAGACACCAGACTTTCGGATTCCTGTCTGCGTCTTCAGGGCTCCCAGCAGGACGGTCCCCGAGTCCCGCAGGCCTTTCCGGTCTGATGTTGCCGCTAAGTGCCTAACACCCATTTTTACACACGCTCAGCCGTCTCCCCCAACAAATGGAGCATTTTTACTCCAGTGAGTAATTTCTGAATGCCTTCCAAAGGCACCCATCTCATTTCTTGGCATCGAGTTGGGATCATCAGCCAGACTGAGCAGCAGCCAAAAGCACAGCATGCCGTGACTTTAACACCATAGCAGCAGAAAAAATAAATTCTGCCTTGAAGAATTCAGACCTGACCTCGGTTCCAAAGGTCATCATTTATCACAGGAAATAAACGGTTCACCGTATGTTTTTCTTCCTCCGTATCAAGTCTCCCTCACAGGAAAGTTTAAGTAAATGAAACGCAAAACTGAAAGGACTGGCTGTCTCCAGGAAGTGGTAACAGGAGCAGTGGTCACGGAGCCCATCCTGCCCCGGGTAAGGCACCTCCCCCTGGTCGCGGGATCTGTTCCGAACAGGTCAGGCCCAGGTCACATCCACCCAACGTCCAGACCACTGCTTGGAGACGAGAAATCAAAGATGCAGCTCTACGGGGTGTGCCCTGTCATTTGGCTCTGGATGCTTATCTGGGCTGTACCGCAGTGACAGAAACCTTGCTCCCTACCTGGGGGGGGGCGCGTTATACTGTGATCATGACAATGGGAAGAGACACCACCTACAGAGCCTCACCAGTGTGCCAGAAACCGTACTCTGGTGCCCATCTGGTTTCATCTTCCCCAAATCCAGCAGCAGGGGCCATCATTAGCCCATTTTACAGGCCAGGAAACTGAGTCTTAGGAAGCTGCCATGTGGCCAAATCATAATTCAAATCCCAGGCTCTTAACCACTTTGCAATACTGCTCTTTCCAAAAAAAATATTTACATTAAAAGAGCCCTTGCATGTCCATAGCAACTTCCTTTAACAATGGGGACCTGCCACCCCCAGAAGCCAGAAGATCTGCCCGAGGCCACCTAGCAGGAGCTGCAACCCAGGCGAGAACCCTCAGTGCTCACACCCCTGTCAGTGTTCTTGGGGCCGCAGCCCAACCTCAGCCCACCCAAGGGCGCCAGCTGTGATAAAGGAAGCCTTCAGCCGAGGGGACAGAGAAACCTAA
Organism: Myotis nattereri; assembly: GCF_964212035.1. Lineage (NCBI taxonomy): Eukaryota > Metazoa > Chordata > Mammalia > Chiroptera > Vespertilionidae > Myotis > Myotis nattereri. Next base: position 55,678,029 of record NC_138088.1, on the reverse strand, counting down.
AACTGCAACTTCCTTCAAGAGGTTACAGCACACCCCTCGCCTCCAGCTGGAGGCAACAGTCTGGGGAGAAAAATCCTTGGCTGAGCTTCAGGAGGCATGACAGTCACACAAGGAGAACCACCGCCAGGAGCAGGCGTGTACAGAGACCTGCCCTGAGTCTCACAGGTTTCCAATCACCCGGATGTCCCTTTACATGCCGGGTGACGGGCAGCATCAATGGGCTGATGACCATGGGAGGAGGCACAGAGAGTGAGCGCCCAAGGAAGCCAGGAAATCAGTGTTACACCTGGAATCTCTCCCCAGTCACCTGCGCACGCGCTTTCCCTCCCATAGGGATGTGAGGCCCCTCCTGGAACGTGCATCACTTGCTGGCTCACTTTCCCCAGCCTTGTCAGGGTTAGACATCGTTTTTTCTTTAAATATATATATATATTTTTTTTATTGATTTCAGAGAAAGAGGGAGAGAGAAAAAAACATCAATGATGAGAGAGAATCTTTGATCAGCTGCCTCCTGCACACTGGGGATGAGCCCGAAACCCGGGCATGTGTCCTGACCGGAGTCTTCTGGCCCACAGGTCGATACTCAACCACTGAGCCACACCTGCCGGAGGGTCAGACGTCGGAAAGATAAGTGTGCACTGTGTTCCTGGGCCCAGGGGAGTCGCTGGCCTCCCATGTGGCCAGGTCAGTGTTGTAATCTGTGTGTCAGCCAGTACCTGGGTCCCACTCCTCAGTGGCTCGTCTGGGTTGGAACTGGTTCCCGATCAGATACCAATGGCTTAACCAAGCTTCCCTTCAAATCAAGTTCCTCAGGGCTCTCTAACTTAAAGTCTCAAAAACAAACCAACAACTAAATATATGGCTCAGCCACTTTCTGACCATCAAACATGGATGAATTTACTTAAAACCTTTTCTAAAATGGTCATGTGGACTCTGCACGCCCTTGAGGGCACCCGCTCCTGATAGTTCCAACCTGCGGGACCAAGGCCAACAGCAGAATCCCATGATGGAGCTCCATGGGGAAGGGACCACCTCAAAGTCCTCTTCATGCCAACAGTGTCCCCCATGGCCCCTGACACTACCGGCCTCAGCACAGGAGCCAGTAATGTATCTCCAACCACCTCATTTGAGCTTAGGGTAGAAGCCCACATTCAGACTACCCATGACCCCAAGACCCCCTGTACTCTCCTCTCCAACTGGGCCTTTTAAACTGGTCCAAGTGGCACCCAGTTTCACTGTGTCATACTCGGAGGTGCGGGGATGGGCAGGTCCCTGGTGTTGGAGGAGAGCATTATCTCTGGTTCCTCGTGTCCAGATTGGAAAGGATATTGAAGGCTATGGAGACGAACTGCCTGTCCCTCCCTAGGCTAGCCAGCTCTGCTTAAAGCCTCCTGAAGCAGGAAGCCACTCTCTGCAGGGCAGCTCAGGTCCCTGCGGAAAGGTCTTGCCTCCAGTTTTATGAGCTGGACCACAAATGACAAGGACAATCCTGACCCTCTGACAGGGTCAGGTCTTGAGAAGTGGAAAACCTGTGATCATCTCCTCTGCTCCCCACCCCCTTTTTCAGGTGAAGCTCATCAGTCAGGGCAGCCCCCCATGCGCTGGCTCTGGGCCAGGCCCACCTACGACCTGACAAACACAAGCGCAGTTAATGCTCAGGCCCCCCACCCCCATGAATCAGGGAAGAGAAACGCTCAGAGGAGATAAGCAGCGTGTCCGAGCTCACACAGCTGGTGAGAGCAGGAGCCTGGTTGAAGGCCCAGGTCTGTCCCTTTCAGTGTCCGAGTTCTTAGCCATTGTCCTATTGGGCCGTGCATCCATACAGGCAGGAGTTCAGGACGTTCTGAACCATTTCTGGTGAACAGACCACACCCGGGAGGATCACATCAGCCTACAGCAATGAGCGCCTCGATTCCACTTCCGGGTCAAGCGAGTCTGTAGGAAAGCCTTGCCCAGTAGGATCGCTGAGGAGAGTCCACAAAACAGAGCCCAACAGACAAGTAACAAGAGCAGCCAGCACCAGGCTCGACACCGATGATTTCCAAATATCAACTCCTTTAAGCCCCCAACAGGCCTATGAGGAAGGTACCGTATTTACCGATGAGGAAACACACTCTTACCAGGTAAGCAACTTCCCCAAAGTCACACAGCTAGAAAAGATTTGCCACAGGGGTTCAATCTCAACGAACCTGGTTCTCAAACGTGGGTCTCCCTAGACTAGTAGGAGGCCCAGCATCCCCTCCAACAACTGAACCTCTGCACCCGCGGGCGGCACAGATGGGATGGGATGTGTCATTTACAAGGGCTGGACCATCCACGGTCTGCAGGCTCAGGGAGCCCAGGGTGCGGGCCTCAGGTTTCTCTTTGTCAAACGCATAGATCTGTATATGCTAACTGTCTGTTTACTGGGGCAAAACAAAGAAGTCAACGCAGGCAAACAAAATCTGTAGGAAACACATTGTTTCAGCAAGTCACTGGGGCAGGAAACAATAGAAGGGAAAGGCCACGCAGAGATCTCTGTGAAGACAGACAGACAGGCTGCCCTGCGGTTCCCTACCCGCAGGCCTCTGCTCCAGCGGGCAGTCTGAGAGGCCACAGGTCTGGCGCCTCTCAAGGCCCAGCGCCCCAAAGGGCGTGGAGGATGTGACTGAACACGTGTGACCAGGGTGGGGCTTCCGGCCAACACTCCGGCCCCTCACAGTGGTGGTAACAGAGCCAGGGGGCGCCTCCTCAGGCTTCCCAGTCCCGTCTGACAACAAGAACTTCGGAAAGCGCCCGTCTGCTATTCAGCAACTTCTGGGCGGGTCCTGTTATTATTATTCACAAAGATAAGATTATGACTAATAATAACACGCGTGACATTTAAATGCATTTTGTCCTATCGCTGTGTAGCCTTGCTCTCTGAGGTAGGGTAGAGTTCAAACTCCACCTTTACATTGCTCCCGAGGCCGACCGGGCCCATTAGCCTGAACACGGATGCAATTGCCAGAGCCTTCTTAAGAACTGATTTTTTTTTTTATTTGAACTGCGTACCAGACACATTGCAGTTTTGAGCTGCTGGAAGGAAAATGCCTGTTGTTTGACTTACAAAAACCATACTTAACTCTCGACATCACACCTCAGAAGAAACCTCTGAAAATCTAGAGACCCCCCCCCCACCCCCAAGCTAATTCACACATCCCCCGCCAGCATGTGAAGGTCTGCAAGCCAGGCTGGTGCTATGGAATTGGCAGTGGGCAGCACGGAGCAGGCCCTCAGCAAGCAGCTTTGGTCCAGTTGGGGGAGTGGACAGCACGCCAGTAAAGCAGCAAATGTACAATTACAAATTCTGGTGAGGACCCGGAAAGAAAGAAGCGAACAGGGGACTGTGGTTAGGATGAAGGCATTGGCAGTAGTCGGCAAAGGAGCCCAGCTACTTGAGACAGCACATGAAAGCCCCCTGAGAAGCTGAGGTTTATGGAACGGGTGAAAGGCAGGGGAGAAGGCAGAGGGGTGCAGGCAGTGGCGACAGTGTGCAGGAAGGCACACTCAGGGACCTACAAGGAGGCCAGGTGGCAGCAGTAGACAAGACAGGGACATTGGCATGAGGTGCAGCTCGCAGGGCAGGCAGGGGCAACAAGCCCCCCTCCCCAAAGGTCAACAACTGGCTCTGCCCTTGAGTGGCCTTAGCCTATCCCTGCATCTCTCAGGGCCTGAGTTTCTCAGTTGTACAGTGCTCCAGGCCTGGGGCTGATGAGCCTCTTCTGAGATGGTTCCGAGGATGAGGTGTGGAGAGCTGAATTCAGTGACTCTGTCAGGAATTTTTAAAAAATATATATTTGAATTGATCTCAGAGAAGAAGGGAGAGGGAGAAAGAGATAGAAACATCAATGATGAGAGAGAATCACTCATTGGCTGCCTCCTGTAGACCCCACACCAGGGACTGGGCCCACACCTGGGCATGTGGCCTGACCGGGAATTGAACTGTGACCTCCTGGCTCAGAGGTCGACGCCCAACCACTGAGCCACGCCGGCCAGGCTGCCTCGGCATTATTGAGTTAACATGTGTGAGGTCTCAGAAGAGGGTCTGCCCACAGGGGCCCTTGGTAATGTGAGCCCTTGCTGCTCTCATCACTGGGCCAACGCCCAGCTGCCGTGACCGTGAGGAATCCCTGAGCACGTGGTACGGGACTGGGGGACACTCTCAGGAAATCTCTCACGGAGCGGCCTCGGGACACCCACCTGTGCCCATTCTTCCTTCTTTCAGGAAGCGGGCCGCGACCATTGTCTATTGTTCCCAAGCCGGTCACACCAATGGCCGGAGAAGAGGCCACATGCCACAGCAAGCGAGGAGAAGGTGTCGGGGCTGCAAACTTCCTGGGAAAAGTCCCTCTTTGTTTAGAAGGGATGCCGGTTCCTTTCTATGTTTCCATTAGAGAACAAAACAGACACTGGGCCCGGAAGAGTGTGGGGTGAGGGAAGTTATGACCGCCTGTGACCAAGGCCCCACTTCTGCCCTGAGAAGGAGCCACAGCACCCCCCCCCGAAGGGTGGCCTCCCGGGCCCACAGGGACTGGGCTGCCAGGTGAAGGCACCCCCTCTGTCCAATCACCCCAGGAGTGAGGCCGGCTGGAGCCCAGGCCTCTACAGACGATTAGTGGACCCGCCTTTGGGTCCAGCCCTGGAGACAGGGCCAGGACAGGTTCTTCAATGACTAACGAAACAGGGCAGCCCGTCCATTCCTCCATGTCCCGAGATGATGACGACGAGGACAATGACAACTCCTGCCACCGGGCTCCTATGACAAAGGCACACACTTAGTTGGCATTGATCACGTGCCACGTGTTAATGTTTAAAGCTCAACAACTCTCTCATTATCCCACTACAAATGGAAACACAGAGGCTCAGAGAAGTGAGGTTGGTAGAAGAGCCAGGATTCAAGTCCAGGCCACGTGGCCTTCCAACTACAACCACACCCCGTCTTGTGCAGTGAAAGCAGCAAAGGGGTCTAGCTCAGACGCGGCTGCAGGAATTGAGGCGGGTCCTCGGGGATCAGGACCATCTGCTGAAGCCCACACGTGAGGCAGAGGGGGGCCGAGTCAGGACTCCCCCAACAGTGAATTCACTCATTTGCACACACACCAAAAACCCTAAATTGGATTTTGTTTTTAAATAATCTGATTATATTTACCTAGTTAACACAAAGCTTGACAGTTGACTTTGCTAATTCAATTCTCCCATCTGCCACTTCAGAAGTAACTGGTGAGGCCAAACAACGGATAGAATTTCTCCACCTCGGAGCGCACGCGTGGTGTGGGTGAGGCAGAGTTGGCATCAGCTGGCTCTACCACATCCTTTGCCACCTGGTAATGGTACACACACCCTGCAGGTCCCAAACCCAGGCAGCCTTCGGAGAAGACACTCGTTTGGGGATCAGCACAAATGAGGGTACCCTGTCCTCTTCCTGTGTCTGCAGAAATTCAGTCAGCTTTATTCACATCATATCCTCAGGGGACAGTTTCCCATGAGGCAGCAACTAGGGCTTTGGACCCAGTTGGGCAGAGGGGGTGGGGAGGGCCCATTTTCCAACGCTCAAGCAGCCTCCCTGGTCCCATGTCACCGTGTGTGAGGCTGTGCCAAGGCAAACCTCCCAATCAAAACCATAGCTTTGAAAACCTTCCCAGAGGTGTTCTAATCTGACCTCCTCATTTCTCGGAGAACGAAACTCAGGGCCCACAAGTAGATGCTGGACCTATTGGCCAGAACCCAGGACCGGGCAGGTGCTTTTCAACCCTGCACCACAATGGCACCTTCTAGGAGCAGCAGCACGAATCTGAGCTGGTTTTGCCAAAGCTGGAAAGACCACGAGCAGCCTCTCCTAGCAGGGCAGGGCCTAAGCCATCCCTCACCCTCACCCTCACCTCCACTCCCGCCCATCTTGATCTGTCAGTGAGAAGGGCTGGTCACGTGCCTGCCTGGGCAGGGATGGACACTCGACCCAAGAGACTCCCATCCCTTGGCTGGCTGGTTCTGAAGACTGGAGAGGACAGATGAGCTCTTTGTCCAGGGACCCTGAGAGCTGGGGACACTCAGCCATGGGGATTTGAGAGCCACAGGATCACACAGCCTGGGGGACAAGGCTGCCATGTTGGGTCAGGTACTAAGTCAGCAAGCAGTCCTTGAAATATGCAAAATAAAAAACCTGACCTTTGTTCCTTATTTTGCATACTCTGTGCAATAAACCCCCCTTTACTGAATTAACTCTTATGAGATTTCCATTATTTTGTTTTGTTTTATTTTATTTATTTTAGAGAGAGAGAGGAAGGAAGGAGAAAGAGAGAAACGCATCAATTGGTTGCCTCCCGCACGGGCCCCAACCAGGGCCAGGGGTTGCAACCAAGATACATGCTCTTGACCAACATTGAACCTGGGACCCTTCAGTCCACCAGCTGATGTTCTAACCACTGAGCAAACCAGCTAGGGCTTTAATATATATATATATATATATATATATATATATATATATATACACACACACACACACATACATATATATAATATGTAATATATAAGATATAATATATATATATATATATATGTATAGTTTTGTGGGGTTTTTTTATTTCAGAGAGGAAAGGAGAGGGAAAGAGAGATAGAAACATCAATAGGAGAAACACACCGATCAGCTGCCTCCTGTGCACCCCTACTGGCTTGTGTCCTGACTTGGAATTGAATCAGGGACCTCTTGGTTCACAGAACGATGCTAAATCCACACTGAGCACACAGCTGGGTGGTGTCTCCCTTTTTTAGACCAAACCAGCCTAAATGGACCTCACTTATTCCATATCGGTGCATAAAACCACGTGGCGAGCAGAACAGAGAGGCAAGTTGGGAAGAGCACACATGAGCATGTGTGATACCTCTAGGTCAGAGTCACATCCAAGTACAGCTACGCGGAGTAATCACCAATGAGAGGGATTGGAGCCCTTACGCTCGCTGCCCTAGACCCGGACTACAGAGGAGTGGAAAGTGGGAAATGCTGCAATCAGAGCAGTGTGCCACAGAAAGGATAAAAAAGACTGTCTCACAGTTTGCAGGGTGTGGGTCCAACTCCTTGCAGTCCATGAGATTATCTAAGGCCACAGAGTTAGCTTTCTAAACCGCTAGTTGCTCCTGCATAAAACCCTCTGTGGTTCCCTAGTGCTAAAGACCTACCTACTTCTCTGAGGCACCCAGGCCCTGGCTTCAGTCTCCAGCCTCCTCTTCTCCTTTCTCACCAGGCAGCCTGCACCGTCTTCCTCTTCTATATACAAGTACAAAGAGAGGGCTCAAAGGCCACCCTCAGGTGACCTGGTCTAAGACTTTGCCTCTCCACTTACCACCATCCTCAACTCCTAAATCAGGGCACAGTCAGCTCAGCCTCCTGTGGGGCGGGCTGTCCAGCCCCAGGTGGGTATCCCTTGTCTGGCCAAGGTGAGAAAGCCTGCAGCCTGATGCCAGCTCACCCAACAATTATGAATCCAGCCCCCAGACTGTAAGCTGGCAGGAGGGGCCATTTACACCAGTGAGCAACCAGTGCCAGATAATAAAACCATAATCCCACCCCTACCCCAAACCCTCCAAACTGGCCAAATCCAGGTCTTGTGGAAAAGCAGAAGAAAAAGCCCTCTGGTTTCTTAACTGGCTGCCCCGTAAGAAAAAGCAGCTAAGCCTCCATGGAGAGCTGGTGTCCCTGCAGCTCTTATGCTGGCTGCAAGGATGGAGAGTGTCCCCTTGGCCGACCCTATGGCTTTACTATTTAAACTTCCCTACCTTTAAAAACATACAAGCTATGAAAGGGAAGGAAAAACTCCTCGGATGGTGGCTGAGCATTTGGGAAGGGCTCTCCTTGGTAAACAACCAGCATTGTTTCTAAAAGTAGGTTAAGAATGCAGACTGCTCAGGCCCACAGCAGCCTCAGATAAACTTCCCGCAGACAATGGGTGCGACTGCTTCGCCTCACGACATCCTCCTAGCAGAAGCCAGGGGAGCCCCCTGTCTCCAGGTGGCCTTGGGCTCAGCTGGGGGGCTGGGTCCTCGGAGAACTCCCTTTGTGGGCCCTACAGAGGGAACCACGGTGGCTCCGTCCATGCGGCCAGGACTGCTTAGAGTGGAGCCCAGGCTTCAGGCCTAAGCAGGGCCTTGGCCTCAGCAACCTCCTGGCATTGACTGCAGCTCAGAGGGCACTGGCCAGCGGTTCTAGACCAGGCTGTACAGCCCAGGGTGTTCCTGGCACATCCAGAATGCCTGGAACTATGCACATGCCCTTCTAGAAGGGGGGCCCCTTGCTGCTGTCACGGTGGAGCCCAGGCACTCAATGGGGGCTGAGAACCCCAACTGTCTTTAGTCAGCTTGGGCTGCCATAAAAAGTCCCAGCTGGGGGCTTAAACAGCAGATGTTTATTTCTCAGAGTTCTGGGGGCTGGGAAGTCCAAGATCAAGGCTCTAGCCAATGAGGTTCCCTGGGGAGGGTTCACTTCCTGGCTTATAGACTCTGCCTCCTTAGTATGTCCTCACATGGCAAAAAAAGCAAGCTCTGGTCTCTCTTCTTCTTCTTATAAGAACACTAATTTCATCATGGGGCCGTGCCGGGAGCCGGTCCATCCTTGCTATTTCAAAGGACCTGGCATATATGGCATACTGTTCTTAAAATGTTTGCTCACCTTCTTGGCACTGTGTTTTAACCAAGGTTTCCTCTCTGAGAAAGGTTGTTTCCCCAGGTAGGGATTTTCCCCTGAAGTTAGGGAGGGAATAAAACCCCTCAACTAAGTGCCAGGTGGGTAATTAATCACTTTAAATACGAACAATCATGCTTAAGCTACATAATCTTTACTCCCTGGAATGGAGATAAGAAACGCCCTAACCTTTGTAATAGAGATTGATAGGATTGAATCAACTGGTATAAATACAGATGTAACAAGACAGCGAGAGACAGAACTTAGAAGACAGAACCAAGACACACAGAACTTAGAAGACAGAACCTACACAGAACCTAGAGACAGAAGAACTTCGCTGGAGAGAACATGGCAAAAGATCCTGGACAGAAACTGGCAACAGAACCTAGAGACAGAATCTAGCGAGAGAACCTGGCTGAAGAACCTAGAGACAGAACCTGGCTACAGAACCTAGATAGAACATGGCAAGAGAACCTGACTAGAACCTGGTGACTAAACCTGGCTGGAGAACCTAGTGAGGGAACATGGCTACAGAACCTGGCTGGAGAACCTAGCAAGAGAACATGGACACAGAACCTGGCTGGAGATCCTAACCAGAACTTCACTGGAGATCCAGACCAGAACTTGGCTGGAGATCCTGGCTAGAGATCCTGGCTAGGCTGCTGATCAACTGAACGCTGTCTCCGTGTCATTCCTTCTTCGCCAACTCCGCCCACACCTTTGGGGACCCCTGGACCTGCTGGGGTTGGACCCCGGCAGGGCCACACTCTCATGAGCTCATTTAATTCTAATTACCTCTCAAAGGCTCAGCTCCTAATACCATCCCACGGAGGTCATGTGCATCATCACGGAAGGTTCTGCAGGACAGCACTGCTCTGACCTCTCTGATCCTCCTCCTGGCCACAGCCACTTGGCCCAGGTCAGGTCACCTGACCAAAGGGCAGCCAATGAGTGGCCAGTGTGTCTATAGGATGACCGGTTCTCAACCTGTGGGTCTCGACCCCTTTGGCGGTCGAATGACCCTTTCACAGGGGTCGCCTAAGACCATCCTGCATATCAGATATTTACATGACGATTCATAACAGTAGCAACATTACGGTTATGAAGTAGCAACGAAAATAATTTTATGGTTGGGTCACAACATGAGGAACTGTATTTAAAGGGCCAGAAGGCCCTAACCGGTTTGGCTCAGTGGATAGAGCGTCAGCCTGTGGACTCAAGGGTCCCAGGTTCGATTCCGGTCAAGGGCATGTACCTTGGCTGCGGGCACATCCCCGGTGGGGAGTGTGCAGGAGGCAGCTGGTCGATGTTTCTCCCATCGATGTTTCTAACTCTCTATCCCTCTCCCTTCCTTTCTGTAAGAAATCAATAAAATATATTTTAAAAAAGAAAAAAAAAAGAATAAAGGGCCAGAAGGTTGAGAACCACTGAGTCCTAAATCAAGGGCTTTGCCCAATTTCTAGGGTCTAGGCAGTGACTCACTCACCAATCAATTTCTCTCTTTGGGGAGTCTGACCTCAACAGTCAGTTAGTTGGTCGGTAGTGGGAAATAAGAGACACACTGGCAGGAATTATGAATCAGAGAGTAAGCTGCAGGGGGACAGAACATGTTGAAAGGAGCATGGAGAGCAGCTGGAAGGAGTACTCTACCACCTGAGGAGCGTGCACCTTCCAGATGCCCTTCACCTGGGACGCTGTCTGCCAAAGCAGCTCCCAGCACTCAGCGCAGCCGGAAGTGCCGGGAAATGAGTGAGACGCGGGTAGCAGCCTCAGCCAATGACAGGGGGAATGGTTTAGAACCCGGCCCCTGGGCCCTCCGGTGGGAAAGGACTCAGGCATGTACTCTGTACTGTTTCCAGAGCTCCCAGTGGGAAAGAGGGTGAGTTGCCCCAAATGGTAACTTGCTTGATGGCAAGTCTTTTATTGGGCTCCTTTTGTTTCCTCTGTTCTCCACTCCCCTGCTGGTGTTTCCTGGGACGACCTCCCAAACAAACCACTTACACTCAGATCACCACCTCACAGTCTACTTCTGCGGGAACCCAGACAAAAACAGGTGAACAGAGTGTGTCTTTGTTCCTTGCAACTAAAAAAGCCAAGCACAGAGAGGCTCTGATCAAATTCTGGGGGGGTTTGGGGTGTCTAGAACATAAGAGATAAAGAATGCATGCCCATCACCGGTGGGATTGCAGAGTGCTCCAGCTCTTTGGGAAACAGCGTGGAAGTTTCTTATAAAATTAAACATAAACTTACCATATGACCCAGCAATCCCACTCCTGGATATTTACCCAAGGGGAAAGAAAACTTATGTTCACACAAGAAGCTGTTCATGAATGTTTATAGTGGCTTTATTCATAATCACCAAAAGCTGGCAACAGCCCAAATGCCCCTCAGCTGGGGAACAGATCAACAATGGAATACTACACAGAAGTAAAATGGACGCGATGCGCCGGCAACACGGTGACTCCAAATGCATGATGCTAAGTGAAGGGCGAGTCAAAGACTGCATGGTGTGTGACTCCACTTACATGATATTCTTGTAAAGACAAGACATAGGGGCAGAAACAAATCAGTGTTTGCCAGGGGCTGGGGCGGGGGGAGTAGGGGACTCTAATAGAGTCTGGGGGAATTTTTTCTGGGGGGGGGGGGTGATGATAATGTTCTTGACGGTGGTAGTAGTTACCTGACTGCATATTTGTTAGAATGTGCAGAACTGTACAGTAAAAGGTGGATTTTACTGTATATAAATGACATCTTCATGAAATAAATGGGGAAAGTAAAAGACAATGAAGGCAATACCCTAAGCCAGGGCCTCAAACACACTCTCGGAATAGTCGTGCCACAGCCGTCATCATCACAGCCCAGGAGTGGTGTGGCGCACCCCACCCACAGCATCCTTTCACCAACGGGCTCAGCCACTTTGCCCCAACACTCTTGAGATGGGACCTGCTCGCACTTCTAACGGTGCCACCCTCGTAGGCCATGCCCCCAGGCAGGTATGTCAGATTTGGGGACCTGGGGGAGAGGACATCCTCTTTCCCATCTCAGAACCACTGCTCAGGCCAACTGGAAATTATGCTCCATGTAGCCAGCCTACCAGGGGGAGAATGCTGACCAAAGTTTCCAGTAGAGAAATTAGAAATAACTTCCAAACACTCCCTGGAGAACTCCAGGAAACACTGGGGGGCCGTGATCGGAGTTAAAATGAAAGGGCATCAACAGGAGAATGGGTATGTGGGCCCTACCCAGCTTGGCTCAGTGGAGAGTGTTGGTCCTTGGACTGAAGGATCCTAGGGAGGCAACCAATTGATGCGTCTCTCTTATATAGATGTTTTTCTCTCTCTGTCTTTCCCCCATCCTTTCCACCCTCTCCAATCAATGGAAAAATATCCTCAGGTGAGGATTAACCAAAAAAACCTGGCCATCCCAACCTCAGGGAAGTTTCCTAAATTCAAGCAGGCTTTCCACAAAGCATGGAGGACAGGGATGAGGTGGAGGAGGAAAAGTGACTGGTGACTCCCAAAGCCAGGACTCCACTGCTCACACCCACACATAGTTTCTTGCTCTGAGCTGTTATCCTCATCCTATATAATAAAAGGGTAATATGCAAATTGACTGAACGGCAGAACAACCGGTCGCTATGATGCGCACTGACCACCAGGGGGCAGACGTTCACCGCAGGAGCTGTTCCTTGGTGGTCAGTGCGCTCCCACAGGGGGAGTGCTGCTCAGCCACAAGTCAGGCTGATGGCTGACAGCTGGCAAGCACAGCGGTGGTGGTGGGAACGCTAAGGGTGTCCAATTGCGGCATAGGCCCACTCTCCACGGGAGCAGGCCTATGCCATCAGCCAGACATCCCCCAAGGACTCCCAGACTGCTAAAGGGCGCAGGCCGGGCTGAGGGACACCCCCCCCTCAAGTGCACGAATGTCGTGCACTGGGCCTCTAGTTAGACTATAAGCCCCCTGAGCAATAGGACCAGGTATGCTTGCTCCCCACTGTATCCCCAGCACCTGGAACAGTGTGTGTGTGACAGTCAGAGTTGTTAAATGAATAAGACCAGAGTGGGGGAAAATACTGTCTAAAACTTGTCACGATATATTGTCTGAAAATTAAACTAGGACAAGATAGACAAAACCTTTTCTGGCCTTAAAAGAGATCGAATCCAAGCTCTTGTTGTGCAACCCTGGGCAAGTCTTGGGACTTCTCTGGCCTACAGTCTCCTCTTCCTTTAAAATCAGCCATTTGGCCAAGATGACCTTTCAGGCCTTGAGTTGGAGGACCTCAAATACTGTATGATTCTGAAAGCATTTTTCAAAGGCGTTGAGAATTAAGACAGTACCATTTCAAGGGAGAGTCAGCAACCCAACAGTCCCCATGTGTGGCTCATCCTCTCCAGTTGGGGTTTGGTTTGGGCTAAAGGCAAGCGTCAGAGCAGACACATCAGCCTCGCTAAGGCATAATATTTTCCATCAGGTGTCACAGCATTCTGTGCTTTCTCCTCCCCAGGGAACTCCCCAAAAAGCGGTCCACATGAGCAACTGAAAATAAGCCCCATGAAAAAGCATGTACACACGCACACAGAGACGCACACACGCACCCCTGTGGCAAAGACCCGCCAAGAGCCCAAACACCAAACACCCTCCAAGCTTCCCTCCCCCAGGCAAAGCTCCAGAAGCTGTATCCGGGAGATGCTGCATTCTTCCAGAATTGTGTCATTATCACAAAGAAGTTCACTCTCCGGCCTCGCATCCATCCGAGCTGGGTTGGGCTGCCCAGAGCCACGGTGAAGAAAGCGCGGGCCACTCACAACACCTCTACCGTGAGCTGTCACCTCCAGACGAGCTGGGTCTGTGCAGGGGATGGAGCCCGGGCTGCTGGTCCAGCCCTGGAAAGGCTGCCAGGCCCGGCAGGGGTTAGAGTCAGTCAACTGGGCACATCAAACACAGCAGCTGCATTGAGGAGCTCAGCTTCTGGTTAAAAAGGGGTGTGCACAAAACGAGTCCCTCTTCTCCACAGGCAGGTGCAGGGGGCTGTGGAGTCCACTGAGCTGGGAGAAATAAACATCCGCAACCTGGTGGGACTTGTGTTCTCATTTTGTTGTTATTTAAGGCTAGTGTAAAGTTTTGCTTTTTATTTTCATTTTAAAATATATTTTTTTATTGTTGATAAAAGTATTACAGATATCTTCCACCCTCCTCACCCCCCGCCCCCGGTCTTCACTACCCTTCACTACCCTACTGCCCGTGTCCATGGGCTATGCATGTAAGTATATAAGTTCTTCTCATGCCCCCAACCCCACATCGAGGTATGTCAGTCTGTTCCATACCTCCTTGCTTCGGGTCTTATTTTGTGATGCAATACTGAGCCTGAAATAGTTCATGGCAGCTCCAATCCCTCTGCTTTCCCTTGAAATTTAAGGGCTTCATCAAGGGCCACTGTACTCTCAATAGTTACCCAGACCAGAGGGGTACTGGGTGGGGTGGACACCCCTGTGTCACCCCTGGGCTGTCACCGCTAGCCATCTCCAGGCTCAGAAAAGCATGGCAGCCACACTTCCTCACCAGCAGGTTAGGACGGCAGGGGTCTGACACCAGCCTGAAGCAATGCGGGAGAATGTCAAGGCCAGGCCAACATCCCCTACCCGGTGTGGGACAGGGTCTGGGCAGTCCACACTGACCCTCGCCCTCCAGTGTCTGTCACTTTCCCTAAGAACTCCGTTTGGACACTTGATTTAATGACCCCAGGGGAGGAGAATGACTTACTTGATAAATTAATCTGGGCAAGTTCCCAAGTTCAAGCCTTCAACCACGGCCTCATCTCTCAATTTGTTCAGGGAAGAGGAATGTTCTTTTTTATTTTTATTTTTTAAATATATTCTTATTGATTTCAGAAAGGAAGGGAGAGGGAGAGAGAGAAACATCCATGATGAGAGAGCATCATTGATCGGCTGCCTCCTACACAGCCCCCCACTGGGGATCGAGCCTGCAACCTGGGCATGTGCCCTTGACCGGAATCGAAGCCGGAACCCTCCCACAGGCCGACACTCTGTCCACTGAGCCAAACTGTCTATGGCAGGAATGTTCTTTATTGGGATCTCCTTTAAGACCCCATAAACATAAGGCAAAAACCATGGAATGGTCCAGCCGGCGTGGCTCAGTGATTGAGTGTCGACCTATGAACCAGGAGGTCACTGTTCGATTCCCCATCAGGGCATGTACCTGGGTTAAAGGCTCGATCCCCAGTGTGGGGCGTGCAGCAAGCAGCTGATTGATGCTTCTCTCTCATCACTGATGTTTCTCTCTCTCTCTCTTCCTCTCCCTTCCTCTCTCAAATCAATAAAAATATATATTTTTTAAAAACTTAAGCTCTCCAGAAAGGCCTTGGGTGCCATAAACATCCACCTTGAGCTGCCTTTTTAATTTGATTAAGAAGCACTCTTACAGGATCTTTTGGAGTAGAGAGCCTACTTCTTGTTTTAACGTGGTTTTAATCAGGGGATCGAGGCTCTTGGTTCCTGCAGGAAATTCTGTCAAATGTTTCGCATTCCTCATAGGGAACTACTGTCTACAAGATCCCGATTGTTACATTTTGGGGCAAGCAGTCGTTTTGTTGTTGTTTCTTAATGTGAGAAAAAAAAAGTGAGGGGAGGAAGGAATGCAAATGTTCGTCATTGAAAACACACACAAAACCAGAAACACCCCTCCCCTCCCCACCGCCCCAGTGCACAGGCTCAAGAATATCTGCGTAACTTCGCTTCGTGTTTTGCACACGCGCTAATGGAACATGAGAAATGCTATTGCAAAGGCCGTTGACAGGAGCGCAGGGAGATGCCTAAAAATAGACATTTCACCCCAAGGAGGGTTATCTGTTCGAACTGCATCATTCTCAGCATGACTGAGCAGCACAGACTATGACATGGGAGCAGGAAAAATATAGTAACATGCGCTATCACAAATTCCCTTTACTTAGGACAGGAAGAGATAAAGTCAACCAGGACTGGGCCCCTCCCGTCAAAGTTCACTTCCAATTTTTCACAAAGCTCCGACCCCGTTATCAAGATGCTGATTTGGAAAAAGTGAAAATGGGAGATGGGAGATGGAGTGTGTCTGACATCCCTTCGTCCCTTCTTGGAAGTAGGGGAGTTGAGTAGCAAGTTTTGTGGAGTCCCCATAACTGGATTCAGGCCGCACTTCTGCATTATTAGTTTGGGGACCTGGAGCAAGATATTTAACTTCTCTGAGCCCCTCTGTTCCTTCATCTATAGATAGAGGTGGTTGTAAGAACTGAAAGTGAGAATGTACAGGTCAAGGGCTCAGCACAGAAGGGGCCCTCACTCAACGAAGGGTGTGCTGACTCCGAGACATCCTCCCGAGGAGCGTCAACCCAGAGGTCTGGGCACGGCACTCCGAGAGGCAGTTCTGACCCTAAAGAGCCTAGACAGAGTCCATTGGGACCCAGATCTTCTCAGACTCCGTTTTCTTATTAGCTCCCTGAGTCCTCCCCAGGGTTGTCAAGAATGTGGGAAAGCAGAGGCTCCACTGGTGGGAGCAAAACTTGGTGGAGCCGTTCTGGAAGGCAGTGAGACAGACTGACCAGCACACCCCTCACCATCAAGTCCACTTCCAGGTGTCTGGGATGCCCTTGCACATGTGCACAAAGAGTCATGATCATAACAACAAGGATGTTATCACAGTAGCTAAGCTTTATTGGGCATTTTATATTTTTAAATATATTTTTATTGATTTCAGAGAGGAAGGAAGGGGGGAGAGAGAGAAACATCAATAATGAGAATCATCAATTAGCTGCCTCCTGCACACCCCCTACTGGGGATCGAGCCTGCAACCTGGGCATGTGCCCTGACTGGAAATTGAACCGGTGACCCCTTTGTTCCTGAGTGGATACTCAACCTCTGAGCCACGCCCAGCCGGGCTTATTGAGCATTTTAAAAGTTCTAAGTGTTTTACATGTAACTTATGCATGCACATTCGCTACATGGTACATCTGGTGGATTCCACATGGGATATTTATTTCATAGTTGTATCAAGTAACTTAACCCTACAAGGTAGTTATTATTATGATCTCCGTTTTACAGAAAAAGAAGCTGAGACGTGGAGGGATTAGTAACTGCCCTAGGTCAGGGGTCAGCAAATGTTTTCCATTAAAGGCCAGATGGTGAATATTTTAGGTGGACCAGATGGTCTCTATCACAACTGCCCGACTCTGCTGCTGTGACATGAACACAGCCCCCGACAATCGGTAAACAAGTGTGAGTGGCTACGTTCCAGCCAACTTTATAGGCACCGCATTTCCTATTTCATGTAACTGTCATTTATCAGGAGATATTATATTTTTTTTTCAACCATTTAAAAATAAGAAAATCATTCATGGCTCACTGGCCATACAAAAACCCAAGGAGGGTGCATTTGGCCCAAGGGCTGTGGTGTACAGACCCCTGCCCTAGGTCACTCTCCAGGTGAGTGAAGTCCCTTTTCAAAGTCAGACATTTCCGTGTACCCTGATCATAGCTCCAAAAGTTGGCTCCAGAAGGCACATTCATGATCGCCGCTATCATGACTTCATCTCATAGCAACAAGTAGGAAAATGGCTCCATAAACTTTGCATTCATATTATGGAATGCTCTGCAGCATTAAAAATTCATACACTCGTGTACCGATGAGAAGCAGCTCGGGCCATGTTAAGTGGAAAAAGCAAGTTGTGCATCAATACATACCTCCTAACTGCATATGTGTTAAAAAGAAAACTGGCTATATATGTGTGTGTATATGTATGGTCACAGAGACAGGCAAAACAAGAAAAAGATAGAAACAGGAAGCATTAGCAGCCAGAGAGGGCAGTGGGGTGGTGGCCATGAGGGGGCGTTGAGCTTTCCGGGGTGTGTATTCTGCTCTATAATTTGAACCTTTTACATCCCGAATGCATCCTTCTATTACTTGTGTAATAAGAGAAAACAAGTTTGAGGTCCTGGTTACAAGGCGCCACTTGCCAACATAACTTTGAGCTCTGAGCAGTTTCCATGTCCCCTGATCTAAACACAAGCTGGTTACAATTAATTACGGCAGGACAAAGACATCCTTCCCAGAGGGAAAAACAAACACGCAAACAAAGGTGGCATAAACTGCAGTAAGTAAGCGCCTGAGTCTGGCCTGGACGATCAATGTTTTTTTTTTTTTTAAATTGCATATGTGCATAACCTAACCTTCTCAGACACCATCAGCCTTCAGACCAAGGGTGGCAGCCGTAAACAAAGCCTTCAAGGTTTTCATCTGCTGGGTGATACTCCAGGCGCAGCTTTCTTGCCTGCACAAACTTTAAATTATGAAGTTATTTTGGTTTGCTCCGCTGGCGTGAGCACAGCCGAAAGGGAGTCATTGACTGGGGAAATGAGATTTCCCTCGGTGCCAATTTTTAAATCCAGCCTCCAGGTCATCTCATTTTTTTTGGATGCTTCCCACAGTCACATTTTTTGTTTGTTTGTTTTACATGAAAGAGCACATTCCCTTTCCCCCAAGCCAGGTTTACCATTTTCCATTGCTCTTATTAAATGCATCTTATTCAAATGGAATGTTCTCAGAGTTTCCGCCTGTCACTGGCCTGGCTGCCTCCAGGCTCTGTATAATCACATCTGCAGAAAACACGAGGGTCCAAAACCCTCGCTCTGATGCCGGGACCTGGGACTCATTCTCGGATCTGGAGCAAACCCTAATTGGGGCCCTCAGCCAGTTCCTCTGTGCCCATTAACACAGCAGCTGGCTGAAGCGGAGTCTGGAGGTGCTAAAATGCAAATCGGTGAGGAGATGGTCCTTTTCAGGTGCCATTCCCATCAGAGCTGTGAGGGCCTTCTGTTGACCAAACAGTGAATGTTTTCAAACCCAAGCAACACCTGGTTTGGAGGGTACAGGAGGGAGCTTTAAACCTCAACCAGGCATGCCACACCACTCCCACAGGCATGACGTAAGTAAGTGTACGCACTGCCAAAACTGGCGCGACAAAGCTACCCCAGGCAGCATCTGAGCCTAGCCACCGTGCTGTGGCCTCCCCATGTCATCTCTCCCACGTGCCAAGACAGACATCCTCAGTTGATTCATGTGTGTTGGAACATTACTTACCCCTTTGGGCAGGTCAAGTCTAATTCTTCTGAGTTTGTGATGGGATCAGTTTTATATTTCCTCAATGCTCTCACCACATGAAGAACAAAAATTAAACTGTTATACAATTTAGTAGATGATAGATAGTTGGATACAGTGTGTGTAGTTAAAAAAATGTAACATGAGATCTACTCCCTTCAGAAAATTTCAATTATATAATACAGTACCACATTGTTAACTACAGGCTCAGTGTTGTACAGGCCCAACACCTGTTAAAAATAAAGTCTTATTGACACACAGCCTTGTCATTTGTTTAGGTACAGGCTATGGCTGCTTTCAAGCTGCAATGGTGGAACTCAGTAGTTGCAACAGAGAGCATGTGGCTCATAAACCTAAAGTATTTACTATCTGCCCTTGTCCGAAAAGGTTTGCTAAGCACTGATATATAGGATCAAGGCTTAAAAGCATGTCTAGCCGTAACCGGTTTGGCTCAGTGGATAGAGCATTGGCCTGTGGACTGAAGGGTCCCAGGTTCGATTCCAGTCAAGGGCATGTACCTTGGTTGCAGGCACATCCCCAGTGGGGGGTGTGCAGGAGGCAGCTGATCGATGTTTCTCTCTCATCGATGTTTCTGACTATCCCTCTTCCTTCCTCTCTATAAAAAAATCAATAAAATATATATTTTTTAAAAGCATGTCTATTTTGGCCCCAAGCATAAGGTGACAGAAAGGACAATTGTGGGTCAGATAATCCTATATAATAAAAGCCCAATATGCAAACTGACCAAACTGATGGAACGACTGGTCCCTATAACATGCACTGACCACCAGGGGGCAGATGCTCAATGTAGGAGCTGCCCCCAGGCCAGCCAAGGCGGGTGCCAGCAGGACCCCCCTCCTAATCACCCCGCCGATCACCCCACAGATCTGCCCTGATCACCGGCCAGGCTTAGGGACCCTACCCATGCATGAATTTCATGCATCAGGCCTCTAGTTACCTTATAAACACTGTGATTAGCATCACTGCAAACAACTTTAAAATCCACACTTCTACCAGCCAGGCATATCAGTTACTGACTGAGCCTCATGTCCAGCCAGGAGATGCCTTGTTCTTACATGGTTGGGGTGGGCAGTCATGGTGTACACTTGCCCGGCACTACTTTCTCCCCTAATTCTCTAAAGGCCAGACCATGTGATCCCCACCATCCTTTCCTCCCTCCAACTCTGGCCATGGAATAGGCAAGTGAAGGCAAGTGATACTGTGATGCCAAAAAGAGTCCTTTCCAGGCTTTTTCAGAAGAGATGCTCTCTTTGCACTGGGGTTGCTAAGAGAGCTGCCAGGGAACCTCCATCCAGCCCAGAATGAAGCAGGGGAGACAAGCAGAGCTGAGAGGTGGGGACAGAAAGAACCCCAGATGCATTGTTTTAATCCTTGGACACATGAGGCCATAAATTCTCATTTCTGTTTACGCTTAGTTAGATTTACGTTTCTGACACTTACTACCAAAGGATTTCTGAGTACTCTGGTTGTGATCTTTTCATGTTCTACTCCTTGCATTTAAGAGTCCATATATTATTTTTCATGTTTCTATGTTAATAACTTTCATCTTTAATGGTACCTAACCCATTAGAGATGGGATAAACCCCTACCTGGCCACCCAGCCTGCTGACGGCAGTGCAGACCTCACTGGGTGCCATATCCACGGAAGGTCAGCAGACCTTCCATGCCGTGGACACTCCTGGGCACCATGATGATGATGTCATGGACAGTCCCTGTTACGTAAGAGACCACCTCTAGCTAGCCCCGTGCCCACCTAACTCACAAGCGCAGACATCGCCAGCCAGGTCCCCTCCCAGTCCCAGTGAGACAGTTCGTGTACTTTCATTTACTATGAAAGACCTACGTCCTACGCCCTTTCTCCCTGCCTAGACGTCATGCCTCACAACCAAGATTCCCAAGCTGGCAGTAAAACGTTTCCACTTAGCCCTCCACCTTTGGTCTCTTGGTCTTTCTTTTTTAACAGACTGTAAGTTACTTGTGTTATTTGCAGGTTATTCCCTCAAAGAGGCAAGTCCCACGTCAAGACAGATACCACGTCTGCCCAGCCACCCCAATCGCCCCAGTGCCTGGGACCAGAGCTGGTCTCAGTACCTGCTTGTTGGGTGGATGAATGAATGAAAAAATGAATATATCCTACGTGCCAGGCACTCTGCCGTTTTTCACAATCACATATAACACTGCCTCTTTCTACAGCGTTGCCAGCTTCACTTTGGCAAAAGATGTTCCCAGAGAGATTAGCCGTATGGGATGAAACGTGAAGAAAAACCTGTATTAGGAAAAGCAACTTGAACATTTTGGCAAAGCCTCACTGAACCTGTCAGTTGCTCACAGGCCTGGGAAGAGAGTGCACTAAAGGTCATCTGTCTGTGTCACTGACAAGAAGGTGCACAGGGTTACTACTCCTTTTTGCCCAAAGGAAACAGCAGTCCTCATGACCACACAGGGGCCCCGGGGCCCTCCCCTCACACTGACATGGACCATCTGCGATCACTGATGCCCTTTGCCCTCTGTTTGGTTCTCACCAGAAGCCCTGGAGATAGACGATGGTACCATCCCCATTTCACAGATGGGAAAACCAAGGCTGCAGGGGAACTATTTGCGATAGGTCACTCCAGCTGGGAAGTGTTAAGCTAATTAAACAAGGCCCCTAGACCCAGGTGGCTCTAATGCCCTGGCAGCCAACACAAGCAAACCAAAATCTAAGTCTGTAAATGTCTCAAGGTTACGAAAACAAAACGCCAAAGACGACCAATCACAAACAGCCACCTAGACTTGAAGCTATAGCCAATCAAATAATTTCCTTTCTTTGCTTGCACACTTTCTCTATAAAAGTCTTTCCCCCGGCTTCTTTCAGAGGAGCAGCACTCCTAACCACTTCTGGTTTGGCAGTGCTTGATTTGAAGGGATTTTTGCTCAAATAAACCCTTAAGATGTTTAATATGCCTGTTCATCTTTTAACAGAAACAACTAGAACCTAGATTTTTTTTTTTCAGTCCCTAGTCCCCACTCTCGCAATCAACCATGGTCAAGGCTAGACCAAGTGGCCCTAGCGAAGGACTGAGAGCCCTGCAGGATCCTGTTCCTCTGAGCTGGGGACCCTTTGGCCTGAGCATCTGCATTCCTCCATGTCCCAGCTGCGTGGCATCAAGCCAAGGACTCTCTGCATCCCCTTTCCTTTCAAAACCATGCTCGTTCAGGGCTGCCCCATGCTGACAGAGGCAGCTCCCAGGGCAAGAATGCGGCCCCCCAAGCTCCCAGCAGGGTGAGGGCTCTTGGCTGGGAATCTCCCAGGTCTCTCATTTGTTGTGTATGTGTGTTTTTTTAATAATCTTTCTCAATAACAAAACTCTCTTCCTCTCTTTCCAGCAGGAAGTTAGGCTCTGAAGGTTGAAATGTCATTTAGATGACAAAAAAGAAAAAGAAAAAGAAAAAAATATATATATATATGTTTAAAATGGAAAAAGTCACATTTTTCAAATGCCTTGGTTTCAACACCCCCTCCCAAAACAAAGTTTTCTACTGAGCTTTTTTCTGGTCTTTCATGGTAGAGTGACTATAATTTATTGTCCAAACAGGGACCCTTTTAAGAATGAAAGGGGACACTTTTAACCCTGACACCAGCCATACAATCACCCTGCTTTGGGGGGATGGAGGGGTCAGAAGCCCAGAAGAATGTGGAAACCACCTCCAGGCAGCGAACTGAATGAGGGCACATAAATGCCGGGCCTTGCGACAGTCAGAGCAGCACAGTCCGCTTCCACCGGGGGAGAAGGTTCTCTTTGCTGCACTCTCTGACTCAGCAGCGCAAGTCGCTGGACCAATTCCGAGTCCCACAGAAGGTGGGCATTTTCCTGCTGGCCGCCCCAAAAGCCGAAGGCTCCAGCTTCAGGATCTTTCTTTTCTAGCTGTAATTCTAATGTGCTGAGACTAAACCTTTCTAGATCCAGAACTTTCTCCCGGGGGAGGGAGGGGGGCAGGGGGTGAAGGGTGGGGTGTCTAGTCTCAGAACAAAGAAGGCTGGGAGATCACTGGGTCCATCCCAGCCGCCAGGCAGGGAGGGCCACACCCAGCCTGCCAGATGGAATCGAACCTCTGCTCTTTCTTTTCAACCTCCAGAGGAAGTCGTGCCACCTCCCTGGGTGAGCCGGTCCAAAGTTTAATTGAAATCTTCAGGGCCAGCCTCCGCTCCTTCCACGCCACCCTCCACCCAGGAAACCAATAATGGCCGACTCTCCCACCGGTCATCCGGCCAGCCCCGTCCACTGGGAGGGGGGATCTTCTCCTTAGCAGACCAGAAAACCCCCTCTGAACCCAGAAAACAAAACACACACACACACACACACACACACACACACACACCTCCTTCCTCCCCAGCTCAGCACCCTCCCCACAAACCTTTAATCCCCTGGCAGATTGTAATTGGAAAGACATGAAATGCAAGAAGCAAAGTTTCCCCCATTTCTAGCCATTTCCACGTCAACTGGAGCCCCTCCCCCATCCCAGCCTCTCCCCTTGACAGACAGACAACCCATTAGGAACTCACCCATAATAGTCTTTCTTGTAAGAACATGTAAACAGCATCATTCAAGCTTAAACTTAGGTATTTCCCAGCTCACTTGCTTCCATTTCCTTTATTGTGGAATGTTCACCTGGGAGTGTTCACCTGCCTCCCCCCGCCCCATCCCTGCCCCCGCTTTCACCACTTCCCCCCTCCTTCAGTCTCCCTGAAGTTCAAGGGTCTTCCCCTTGAATACTGCGTCTATCACTAAGCTTTGTGTGTGACTTTTCATTTCTTGGATGAAGACCCCAGTAATGCCTGCTGTCTCCTTGGTTCCCACATGTTCCTACTGCTCATTATTCATATAGGGTTCCTGCCAGTGCTCCATATGAAATGAGCAAAAGCAGTGCCTGCTGAAATTACATTTTAAGCAAACTCTGTGGCTGCAAAACTGGCTTTTTTCAAAGAAGAACTTGGTTCATTACATAACAAAGTTTGTAAGGCAAATACACTATGAAGCACAAGGGCCCCAAACCCAGAGGTCAGCCGGGTGACACAATTGAGTAAAGGGGGCTTGGTGTGTGTGAGGCGAGAGGGAATAGTGTGGTCTGTGGTGAAATACAGAGCCCAGCACTTGCCCCAAAATAGACAACCAATATTCAATTATAGACAACTGTTGTCATGAAAAAATTCTTACCTAATGTTGCCAGAACTTCCGATTTTCTAAGAGAAGTCTTATATCGGGAATGTTATGTGAAATTTTCTGATTTTTAAAATAGCGTGTGGGCCAAACCATTTGTAACCCCTGCACTAGGTGATAAACAGCTCCTGGTGCAACCAGGGCCCCAGCGCTATTGGGCACAGAAGAAGCCAGTCCCAGGAGCAGCCCCCTGACCATGGGGTAGGGGAGAGCCAGGCCTGGGGATGGGCATGTGGTCAAAAGCAGATCCCAGACCCCACCCCTCAAAGCCCAGCTCCTCTGCAGGCTGTAGCCTCTGGGACACTTTCTGGGAATGATCTTATTTTTCAGGACGGAAACAATCAGGAAATAGAATTCACTTTACTCAAGTTCACATTACAGAAATTCACTTCACAGTCAGCTTTGCTAAAACAGATCTATGAACAGTATGATGGGCAGTGGCCTTTTCCCAATACATATATACAAGGTAACTGCGCATAAAGGCCTTAACTAGCGCCCAGGTCCCTGGGATGGAGCAAAAACCAATAACTCAGACAAATAGTCCAACAAAGCAAAGGTCTGGACCTTCTTTCCCTAACCCAAACCAGGGGAGTGGGCCCAGCAGAGAAGAAAAGTGAGTGTAAGAGTCATATTCCCTTGCTTGGTTTAAACAATTGAGAAGAGACATGATACTGGGCAAGTTACTTACCCTCTTTAAGACTCAGTTTCTTCATCTGCAAAATGGGGATAAAGATAACACATTCCTAGTAAGATCCCTGTAAGGACTAAGAGGTCATGCATTCTAAGCTGTAGAACGGAGTTAAAGATATTAACACTTTCTTGTTACAGAAAGGGAAACGATGAAATTGAAGTCCTAAAGGGAAAAACCGGTGAGAATGAATTTAGTACTTAGCACGGTATACAGCACACCTTAAGGAACCCGTAACAAGTTAGCTCCTAATTAAGACAGCTCCCCAGCATTGAGGCCAGAGGTGACCCAGAGATCCCAGAGGGTGGAAGCAAGGTCTCCCCAGGCAGGTCACCACAGTGCCCAACTCCACACCCTCTGGGAGCAGCCAGGCCCAGAGCCGCTACTGGCCACAGCTTAAGCCAACTCCAAGCCGGGCCCCGAGGCTTCCTGAAATTTCTTCTTTCCCTGGCTCCATCTTTCTGGTGGACAGGGACTTGCAGCCTTTCTGGCAGGTGGAAGAGGTGAGACTGGGGCTGAGCCTGAGGAAGAAAGGAGCCCTTGAGCTTCCAGACTGGGCCACCTATGCTCGCTGTCCAGAGCCCCACTTGGGGCCTCCACGTGAGCTGGGACTTTGCTTCCACTCGCCTTTGGTCATCTGCCAGACTCAAGGAATCTAGAGAGGAGTGAGCCTGGCATAGGCCAGAATCTGGATACTGGATTCATCATTCATTCAAAAAGGATTTATTGAGCACCTAATGTATACCAGTCACACGACAAAGAGCCACAGACACGTGGCTTGTCCTCCTGAAGCTTCTAGGCTACCAGTCCCCAGAGCCACTTTTTTTCTAACAACAAATTCTAACACGTTTTCAAAAAGAAAAGTCAGAAATTACTCAAGCAGATGTGCCTACACCTTACCTTCACATTAACATGATTCAGGCTTTTTGTTATTGAATCAATTCGTGAACCTGGGGGAGTTTGAGCAGCCCGAATGTGTCTTGTAATGGGCCCTCAATGAAAATAAAATTGTCACACACTCCCACTCCACAGCATTTGCAATGGGTAGCCAGCCCACGAACTAGTACAGTGGGGTTTCTTCTTCACCAAGGAACTAATTTACATAAACCTAATGGTGTGATATTGTTTGTAAGCCTTACTCTCTTGTTTTAACATTCTCCAATTACTTTCATGTCAGTGAAATCCAGGGTACGGTGTTCTAATAATAACAGACAAATCAAATTGTTCTTACCCTCTGTCCACATTGTTCACTCTCGTCATAGGTTTCTTTTTTTAATATATTTTTATTGATTTCAGAGAGGAAGAGAAACTTCAATGATGAGAGAGAATCATTGATTGGCTGCCTCCTGCACATCCCACACTGGGGATCGAGCCCGGACATGTGATGCTCAAACTCTGACCATACCAACCAGGCTCTCATTTGTTTCCTTAATATAAATCTACGCATGAAGAACATCATAACTGACAAAAACCAGATTGACAAATTACAGGTATCACCCATCCTGCGCTCCCAAATTCAATTTAAGGCACATTAAGCATTTCAAATCCATCTGAAAAAATAACCTCAAAACATAGCTCTGCCTCCTGCTGGCTGTAGGACTTGGGGAGAATTCCTAAATCCTCTGTACCTCAGTTTCCTCATTTATAAAATGGGATTAACCAGTTGGCCTACTTCATTGATTTGTGGTAGGGACTCAATGAAATAAGACATATACAGTAAGTATTAGCTAGTTTTACTAATTTTTTTTCCCCCAACACCCATGTGAGGTAGTGAAACATGGTGGTTGAAAGGACACCAATGCTGGGGCCTGGGTTCAAATTCTGATTTTTCCATTAGTAACTGTGATCTTGAGCAAGTTAAGGCATCTCTCTGAGCCCCCGTTTTCTCCTCTGTGGAATTGGGGTAAAAACATCCCAGCTATGTACCTAAAGGGCAGTTGCAAAGAGTGCCCTAAGAGTGCATAAGCACCGCATTAAGTTTATAATTATGTTAATGATGATGAAACCACAGCTTATCGGAACCAAGGCGTTACCCTCTCTGGGCGGGGCAGCTCTAAATTAATCTACACACACGTCCAGGCTCCCACAGGAAGCAGGTTTGGGAGAGAACTACGGCCTGTGCAGACAGCATCCGCTTCTGGACTCACACACAGCTACTGTTCCCCACACCTTGGGTTCACATATCCATGGTGACCAGCATGTTTGTTTACTTGTTTCCTGATTTTTTTTTTTCTTTTTGCCATAACTGGAGTCCACAAGGGCAGCCAGGTTGGGGGTTGCTTTGTTTGTGGCAAACGTCAAATGCACCTGCCTCTGTATTCAGGCAAAGTCTAGGATAAAGGCTCACTCAGCCTTCCTTGACTCAGGGCACCTCCTTTTCATCCACGACCCACCCCTCCAGGCCTGCCTTCTTGGGCCCTTTAAGGCAGGTATCCCCTAAAGAGGTGGCTTCTAACCCTGAGTGAGTCAGCATCCTTTGACTGTAAGTGTCAAGTCTTCGATTTACCTAAACAGGAAGGGGTGGGGGTTGTACATCTGGCTCCCAGGATGGCTGGAGGCCACAACCAAACAATGTGATGCGGACTGTGTCTCTCCCCGACATTGCCTTTATTCTCAGGCAAATGGTGACAACAGCAACCAGCACTCCCAGGCTTCCCGCCACCCCAGCAGCAGAAGAGCAGTCCTTTCTGGACCCTGAATCACATCCTCATCCCTGACCTGGTCCCTGAGGTTAAAGAGAGAAGCAGTGCTCTGATTGGCCAGGGTGGAGCCAATGAGAAGTCATCCCCACGAAGCTCAGGGATTGAAGATGAGGAGTGGTCCTCCAAGAAAAATGGAGGTTCCGCTGCCAGGGTCAGAGGGAGTGGGTACCTGGCAGGAAAAAACAGCACAGCCATCTGTTCCTCCATTCTTCAGAGCTGCTGCTGGGTGGCACCTCCCAAGCCTCGCCTCGGGCCAGGAGGCTCAGTGGTGGCCATTCATCCACCCTCTGGGGCCAAACCACACCTGCATCTTTTCCCAGAGCCAGCAGCACCTCCCCGCTGCCCCGCAGTGTGGCCTCGGTTCAACTTTCATAGTTTTGTCCCATGTACCTCACACCCCCTCAGGTGCCAAGTGCTACAGATTCAGCCTCCCCAATGCTGCTCCTACCCATCCCACCCCACCCCCTTGGGGTTTATTGGGGGTTTTTTGGTGTTTGTTTTTTTGCAGGACCCTGGCCTCCCCCACATACTTCCCAGAACGACAGCTCATTGAGCCTCACAGACTGTGCTGCTGGACCCAGTGTCTTCTAACTCAGTCACTATCAGCCTCCTCTGCTCAAAAATGCCCCATTTTGCCTAAAAATTTAACTCCTGGCTTCTCATCCTGGGATTCAGAGACGTCCCCGAATGACAGTCCCCTTCTCCAGCCTTCCTGCTCTGTTTCCCTACAACTACTCCATGCCCCATGCAAACGCCACCTCACACTCCCTCACCCGACTCACACCACTTGGCTCTGCCCTCCCCAGGGACCCCTGCTCCCACAGCACTCTCCCCTGGAGCCTCATGAGGTGGAATTCCCCCCAACTCTGGCTTCGGGATCAAATCCAAGTTCCAACGCTCACCTGCTACACAACCTTGGACAAGCACATTCGTCTCTCTGCTGGATTTGTCATGTGCAAATGACCATACATAACTCATCAGATTTTAGTGAAAAATACATCTCTAGAAAGTTCTCTGCACAGAGCGTGGAGCCCAGTAAGGGCTCTGTTAACAGTCACCAGCTTCACACTCTCATCACCAGCCTTCCAGCCCAGCCCACATGACACCTCTCTATGAATATTTACTGACTCCCCACCCCCACCCCCCCACCCCACCAGGACTGCCTGTGTACTTATATCCTACATGTTCCCGTCCTTCCCCCAGCTAGATTGGAGCTTCTGGAAAGGGAGGAGCAGTCTCCTTCATCATCACATTCCTGAAACACCTCTGCTAGCATTCTACACCCAGGAGTGCTTGAATCATCTCAGCGAACCCACTCCGATTCTGTGCAGCCCAGAGTGTTCCTGCTCATTAGTCGGCCATTAGCTCACTAGACAGAGCTGACAGGAGGCCAGTCCCCACTGGGCACATCCCTGGTTTCAGGATTCCGGACAGTCAGTCTCTCTTCTTCAACTTCCAGCTTGTCAAACAAGAATCAAAGTGCTCACCTCCCACCAACCGTCACACAAAGAAAAAGATAAAATAAGCAAGTGATGCCCTAGTCGGTTTGGCTCAGTGGATAGAGCGTTAGCCTACGGACTGAAGAGTCCCTGGTTCAATTCAAGGGCACATGCCCCGATTGCAGGCTCCATCCCTGGGGAGGGTGTGCAGGAGGCAGCCAATCAATGATTCCCTCTCATCATTGATGTTTCTACCTCTCTCCCCCTCTCCCTTCCTCTCTGAAATCAATAAAAGAAATATATTTTTTAAAAATAAGCAAGTGATGGTGGTTACTGTTAAAGCAAACCCCTAGTGCCTGCACCCCCAGGGCACCAGGAACGTTCAGTACTCCGTTAGTTCTTGTCCCCCACTCCCCACCGCCAAAACCACCACGCAGAGGGGTTGCCTGGTTTACACACCAAACCTGACAATAAAGGAACGTGGGCTTTTCCCAAAATTCAAATCCATACTTAAAAGGCAAAGGTGTGTCACCATCTAGCAAATCCAAAGGGTGTGCTAGACACACTGAGGGTTTTATTGCACAGGTTCCATCAAGCTAGCCAGTCAATGAATGGGTCCAAGGAGAATGTCTAAGAACCATTTAGGCGAGATGGCTAGAATAATCTTATGATTTCCTATGGTGAAATGCTAAGGACAATCTTTGGTCAGATCCAGAGGGCTTGGCATGTTTATTGTTTTAAAGGATTACATTTCTTCCATGGTCCCACCAAGTGGCCTTACATTTACATGGCACAGATTGCCATGTGCACGCACACACACACACCCAAATTAAAAATCTTTGTTTTACTAATTCTAAGTGTAAAGTATGCTCACTGTACAAAAGCCAAGTTTTCCTAAGCTCTGTTCACTATGCTATGATCAGCTCTTTGTGTCAATAAGAATAGATCACCATAATTCTTTCATATATATTTAATTTTTATTGATTTCAGAGATGAAAGGAGAGGGAGAGAAAGATAGAAACATCAATGATGAGAGAAAATCATTGGTCATTGGCCTCCTGCATGCCCCACACTGGGGAACGAGCCCGCAACCCTGGCATGTGCCCTTGACCGGAATCAAAACTAGGACCCTTCAGTCCGCAGGCTGACGCTCTATCCACTGAGCAAAACTAGTTAGGGCGGTCACCATAATTCTTAACGGCTACTATATATGAGTCCATTATTTGAATATTCCAAAATTCATTTTAGTAATCCTCTACTTAGGGTCACTGAAATTATTTCCAATTTCTCTGTTATAAAGACCCTCTAAACAATCTCCTGCAAATCATTAGTACACTGATTTTTCCTTAAAGTAAAATCTTAGAAATTGTATTTCTAAGGCCAAGGGTTACACCATTTTAAGCATTTTGATATATTTGTTGCCAAACTGTCCACGAGAAAGACATATCAATTTACCCTCCTACCAGCAATGCGAGTATAATGTGGGTGTTTTGTTTTGTTTTTTCATCTTCACCTGAGGATATGTGTAATTTTTTTTTAAGAGAAAAAGGGAGAGAAACATCGATGTGAGAGAGCAATGTCAATTGGTTATCTCCCAAACGCACCCTGATCGGGATTCAAACATGCATCAGAGGTATGTGCCCTGACCAGGAATTGAACCCGCAACCTTTTGGCGTACAGGACAATGCTCCAATTAACTGAGCCAGCCAGCCAGGCCATGAACATAATGTTTGAAAGAACTTATTTACCCACACTACCTTAACCAGGCATTATCAATGTTTAAATTTTTGCCAATCTAAGATCTTACGTATGTAAGACTCTGCTGACTAGTGAGACTGAGCATCTCATGGGGAGTGGTCCCTATGTACCGCCTGTCTGACTAGTACCCTCTTTTTTCCCCTAGAAACTACCCCAGCCTCTCTGGCTGTAACCAGAGCCACCATATTCTTATAACTTTGCCCCTATGACCTGCAATCTGAGAATCTAAGAGTTGATGCCTGCAACCTATGGCAATTGTCCCAGAGTGACCCACTGACCCAAGACAGGCTGGGGGGTTAGGGGAGGGAGTCACTGCCTAAGATTTTCCAAACAGAATTGGAGAGGGAAATCCCAGTCTTCTCTCCACTGGTAGAAGCTATAAGATGTGAAACTATGAACAATTCCCCATCATATGGAGAAAAGTAGTGAGAAAATGTGAAGTTGGTAGATTGAAAAAAGCAGATGAGGGCAATAAAGAGGGCAATGAGGAGTGCCAGTAGGTTCAAGTTCCAGGTGACACGGGTCCCGAGGCCATCCTGAGCCCTGCACTTCTCTCCCTCCCTTTGACATGCAAGATACCTCAGTCTCCTCCCAGATGAGTTCTCATATGTCTATACGAGTCCAGATGGAATTTCTGTCACTTGCAACCAAGACTCCTGCCTAATTAATATACCTCTTTCTTCTTCTGTGAATTACCTCTTCACACTCTTTGCTCACTTCTCTACTGGGTGTTTCCTCTTTCTGATTTATTTTTATGAGAGGATCGTATATATCGAGGCTATGTTCTCAGCTTGTCACTGACTTTTATCTTTTGTTATGATCTTTTTTCTCAGAGAACCTTATTTTGCACTGTCAAATACATCAATCTTTTTTCTTATAACTGCACCCCAAACTATAAGAAACAGTCACCTATGTTTTCTTCTAGACTGTATATAGTTTCATTTTTAAAACTCTAAATCTCCAGTGACTCTAGAATTTTTTTAGTTAATAAATCCAACATTGTATCTTTCCCAATGATTAGTTAGCCAGTTATCTCAACTCCATTTCTTAGGTAAGCCATTCTTTTCCCATTGATTTGAAATGCTTCCTTTACTACATACTAATTTTTTTTTTACACACACAAAGTCTAGGTATCTGTACCTTGACTTTCTATTTCATTCGTATTCTTTATTTGGTCTCTATAATCATTAGGGCATTGTCCTTATGTGATGATAAAGATACAGAGAGACCTTACTGGCCTTGGGACCGCAAACCAATGAGCAGCAAAGCAAGGACAGAATCCAAATGGCAATCTCCACCTTTCGCCACTTGCAGCTGTAGAAAAGTTAAGCAGGAGGGAATCACCAATCCTCGTAGCAGCATCCTGACTGTGACATCTATGTCACCAGTCAAGACAAGGTGGACACCGAGACCAAATGCATGAAGGTGCAGGTGAATGAAGAACTGGGTCCGGATTTGCCAGGGCCCTTGGGAACCCTGGCAGTGCCCATTCCCATCTCTAACCCCTTTCCCTGTGGGTGACGACTCTCCCCAACCACAAGCCTGGACAAGTAGGGAACGCGTATCAGTCTCTAACTCCTTGTGGGATGCCTCCAGGGCCACATGACAATGTCTCCCCTCACTCACGTCTGGATGGAAAATTCTCACATTTTTCTCAACAACATTGATATTGTTTTCTTTGGCCAGACAGAGCCCTGTGTATTTTTAAGCTTTCCAGGAAGGCTTTTTATTAAGATAATGCAGTGCAGAACAATCAAACTGTTTATTTTTGACTTTTGATCTAATTTTCCTTTCTATAATCCACTAGAGAAAATACCAGAATCATGGATTTGCCTTTCTTGGATTGCAGGCATTGGTTACATTAGCAGCGATGAGGTTCTTTCCTGTTTGTTTCTATTACACACCTAACCCCTCCCAGCTCTAATTTTTTCCTTGGGGGTAATTTTAGTTTTAATGTGTAATGCCTGCTCTTCAAATTAACATCAAATCTTATTATGAAGTACCCACAGTTGGATTACTATCAGTGGAAAATGCACTAGCAAATTCTCAAGATCGGAAAACAGCTCCAGAAATCACCTGGGGCAAGGTACACATCTATACAGCTGAGAAAAGTTTGGCTCAGAGAGGTCAAGCAATGTGCCTAAGCTCACACAGCACGGTGGTGGCACATTCTCCCTTGCCCTGCAACCTTTCCACTAGAGCAGTGGTTCTCAACCTTCTAGCCCTTTAAATACAGTTCCTCATGTTGTGACCCAACCATAAAATTATTTTCATTGCTACTTAATAACTGTCATGTTGCTACTGTTATGAATCGTAATGTAAATATCTGATATGCAGGATGGTCTTAGGCGACCCCTGTGAAAGGGTTGTTCGACCGCCAAAGGGGTCGCGACCCAAGGTTGAGAACCGCTGCACTAGAGGCATTAATGGAGCTCTTAATGGGAATTGAAACATCTTGGCTCGGTGCATTTAACAGCATGATAAGGTATCATATCACCTTGAAAAGAAAAAAAAGTGGGTGTCTTGCCCCCACCTCTGGGAAGTTATTAACCAGCTATGTCCTTGAGCTTTGCCAGATGTTAGCAGCACCACATCCGCATCTGCTAACAGATTCTAGCCCTAGGTAGAGTGTGTCTGTTCCTCAAATGTGACGCACAGTGAAAGCACTGACCTCACCTGAGAAGCCAGAGACCAGGCTTCCGGTTTCAGCTCTACAGTGGGCAGGCACCCCAGTTGCCCTCTAATGTTGCAAGGCCTCCTCAGCAAAGGGTGGTACATTTACTCAGGATGCCGCTCTGGAGCAGCTGAGGGCCTGGGACAGATACTCCCGGCACCTTCAGAGGGAGCGTGGCCTGCCTACAGTTGATTTGGGACTTCTGGCCTCCAGAATTGTGAGACGAAACGTTTCTGTGGCTTTGAGCTGCAGCCCTGGGCAGCCCTAGGAAACGAATGGAGCCTGGGAGTCAGGAACAGAGCTGCTCAACTGCTCGGGGGAAAATCCAGGCCTGGGACTTGGATTTAAAGACTGCTTCTGGCAAATACATCAATCTTTTGTATTTGACAGTGCAAGCTTCTGCTCCAGCCCCGCATCCTGCCGCCCACCTGGGCTCCCTTTGGTCCTCAGACCCCTTCTC
Organism: Myotis nattereri; assembly: GCF_964212035.1. Classification (NCBI taxonomy): domain Eukaryota; kingdom Metazoa; phylum Chordata; class Mammalia; order Chiroptera; family Vespertilionidae; genus Myotis; species Myotis nattereri. The sequence continues at coordinate 55,644,254 of NC_138088.1, read as the reverse complement.
TAGAGAAAAAGGAGTGGCTTCCTGAATGCTGAGATGACAATGAGCCCACAGCCATGTTCAGACTAATCATCCAATTAATGGGCAGCCTTTCTCCGTCTGGTCTCTCGGCTGCTTCCAGGCAGCTGTGAGCCACGGGAGTGCGAGCCAACCCAGCTACGAACGCTTCCGGGAAGAAAACGCCACGCCCTCCTCCAACCCTGACAAAAATAGGAAAGCCCAGGCCCTGGACTATGCCCTCCTGCCCAGCTTCTCTTGGAGGGAGACAGTGGGGCGGCAGGGCCAGTGGCTTGTTTTGTGCTGTCCTGCTTCTATCTGAGCTATTGATTCTCAAAGGGACACTCACGTAGGTAAATCACATGCAAACCTTCAGTCAAAGCAGTTACCAACAGAAGGGCCCACGACTTCCACAGAGGAGGATGCTGTGCCAGATAGAAGACAGGAGCGAAGGACACGCCGTGAAACCAACACCGGCACATGCACACCTCTGAGAGAATTAGGAAAGGGCACCCCCCTACCCAGGGATACATTTACAGATCCACCATCTCTGTGGCATGACCGGGGCCTCCCTAGAGCCGTCCAACCAAACGTGGAAGTCCTTACGGATGGGAACAGATACAATGGGTCAGCACCCGAGGAGGATGGGGGAGCAGTGGGTCCTTGCTGTGTGCCCTTGGAGAACCACTTCACCTCTCTGTGCTTGATTTCTTTCTAAAACGGAAATAATAATCAACAGAGCTGCCAAGTCTGGGTTGCGGGGATGATCAAAGGAGAGAAATGTGGGACCACCTTTGCAAAGCTGTGGGGCTTGCTGTCTGAGCCTGTGTTTCCTGCCAATTTACACATTCAAAACACAGGGGCAATTACTATGTCTTTGCCGAGTAAAGTCTTTGACTGAACTTGATTTTCCTAATCCAAGCTTTGAATACCATAGAAAAGATGACTGAACAGTGACAGGGGGAGGGGCAGTAAAGGGGGGTGTCAAATCCCAAGGGTTTAAAAAGCGTCACGACCTCATGTGTATCATGTGCCTTCCTCATAAGAAAATGTACTTTTTACATCTCTAGGGTCACAACTCCATTTGAGAAATTATCGCTAATCTTCCCCAAGGGGAGAGGAAGGGGAGAATGCTATTAAACAGATACCACCATTGGCAAAAAAACACACCAACAAACTAAAAATCTTTAAATAAATGTATAAAGATGTTATGCAATGGGTAGGATGTTCCTACACTGTTTACACTACACTTAAAAATTGGAGAACCTAAGTGGCTCGCTACGGAGGGGTTTGATGGAGTGTATTATTAAACTAGTGTAAGACAATCAGGGACACAGACCCCTTCCGAACAAGCCCTCAGGGGCTGCTGGGAAACACCCAGCATTCCATTGGAACGACACTCCGTTTCCAAAGTCTTTCACAATTTTTCCTGACACCCATCCATTTCGTGGGAAACTATAAACACATCCAGGAAGGCTCTACGACATACTGTTGACTGAAAACAGCCGCGGGCAGCGTGAGGACTCGGAACCCATGTGTCTGAAAGGCCTCTGTACGTTCACACACGCACAGACATGGAAATCGGGGGACATGCCCACCTAAGCGCTGACAGCAACCCTCAGGGCTGGAACTGGTAGCAGAGCTGGCAGGAGAGAGAGTTTGACGTTCTTCCTGATGTTTTGCATTGCTGTTTGAATTTTCATTAGCAAGCATTGCCTGTGCAGATTTTTTTTTTTTTTAAATCTTAAAAATTACCCCGGCTGGTGCGACTCAGCTATTGGGTGTCAACCTATGAACCAGGAGATCACTGTTCCATTCCTGGTCAGGGCACATGCCCGGGTTGCAGACTCCATCCCCAGTGAGGGGTGTGCAGGAGGCAGCCAATCAATGATTTTCTCACATCGTTGATGTTTCTCCCTCTCTCTCTCTCCCTCTCTCTTCCTCTCTGAAATCAATTAAAAAAAAAATAGCCCTAACCGGTTTGGCTCAGTGGATACCGTCAGCCTGGGGACTGAAGGGTCCCAGGTTCGATTCCGGTCAAGTGCATGTACCTTGGTTGCGGGCACATCCCCAGTAGGGGGATGTGCAGGAGGCAGCTGATCGATGTTTCTCTCTCATCGATGTTTCTGGCTCTCTATCCCTTTCACTTCCTCTCTGTAAAAAATCAATAAAAATATATTTTTTAAAAAATTAGAAAGATTCCTATTTAACTGTGAGTCACAGCTGCACGCATGATTCCTTTTCAAATGTCTCATATATGTTAGCATGGACATTCCCAAAAGCTGGGAAGATCCCTGAGGGAAGTAGGTGTGACAAGCAGAAAAGAGTGTCAGATGCAAAGCCTGGTGCTGGGTCCAGGCTCTGGAAGCGGAAGGTGCTGTAGGGTAAGTCGTTAACCTCTGGCTGCCCGGCTCTTCATCTCTAAGAATGGGGGAGAATAAAACACACCTCACAGGAATATAAAGATCAACTGAAACAATGGACACAAAAGACTTTATACTTTTTTAAATTATCATTTTATAAAGAAGATTGGAGACTTCATGGCTCACCCAATGCGCCTTTCGGAGCCTCGCATGGTACCAAGCACTAAGTACTGTACCTACCGGATTTATGACACTAGGGAAGAGAAAAGCCAGTGCAGGGCTATGCCCATCAGAACTTGGCTCCCATGAAATCCTCAAGTTCTCGTATTTAAGGCAGATATTCAGAGCACGGAGGCCCACCCGGGGTGAATGAAATTATAAGCAGACACAGGTTCACGTCACGCGCTGGCCCGGGAAGAGCTTGACTCCGGATAGGCCTCGCCAGCCTTCACCCCTCACAGTCATTCCTGAAATGTGTGTAAGCTGCCAACGAGACCAGAGAGAAGAGCAGGCACCGGGATACACAACACTCAGTCACCCAACAGTTACCAGCATGCCAACCCAGACGCCGACTGGAAGTGTACCCACAGACTAACCCTCACCTCGGTCACCCAGGAGCCGTCGAGGAAATCAGGTTTGCCCTCTTTTCATTTCTAGGCTGCGATAGGTTCTAGAGAATTAAGCTTTAATGTTTAAAATCCCTCTAATTGGGTACTACTGATGGGAAGACATCTGGGGCAAATATCTAGGCCCAGTGCATTCCGTCCCGAGCCATGGTTAGTGGTTTGGAAAATGAGTGTGCGGCAAAATAACCGGTGGTTACTAATTATTATATATCATAGGGTTTGGCATCCTCCTGAAAGCCCAGTCATGTTGGCCTCTTCCTCTTCAGAGAGGATTACAGAATTGACTGTTTAGAAATTTCTTCTCCGAGTTAACGTACGTTTTCTTTGTCTTAATTGGATCCAGCCTCTTTGCCCATGAGCAGAAAGGCAATTTTTCTAGAACGATTACATCCTTCGAATGCCAGGTCATCAGCCATTCCTAGGTCTGGAGGATCACTGGTTTGGCTTCCTATTTTCTTTCCATTTTCTCAGCCTCGTCCTCATCGTGATGTGAAAAAGCATGTGAAGCATGTCCTAAGCTACCTTCGATTTAGCCAAAAAAGGGATGAGTGGTACAGCATGAAACATCTCCCCCGACCCACACAGGGCCTCGGAATTGGGGCGAACTGTTTGCCCCAAATGTTTGGTCTAATGCAAATATTTACTTCTTCCAAAACAAGTAAAACAAACCATTTCCAAATTGGGGATGAGGGTGGGGGAGTTTGCCAGGCATTCTTCACAGTGAAGATAAACATTTGGGAAACATTTTCCAATTTGCCCTATACCCTTAGTTAATTTTCCTGAGCCACGTTGAATCATTTCCTAATTTACCATCAACTGTGACATCAAGACCACTTCTTGAGGATCTTACTGTCTCTGCCCCCCTCCCACACACACACATAAACTTAGATGTAGCATCATCAGTCAGCCGTTTCTGGAAACGTCTGTTGAACACCTACTATGCTCCGTTCATCTGTGACTGTAGACTTAGTGGCATCCACCCACAATGGCCCTCAGCTTGAGAAAAGCTGGGTCCTGAGACACCCTTTGCCCTCCAAGTCAGCAGCCCAATTCTTTGTCCTGCCCTCACCTCCTACTTTTTCTAGAGTTTGAGCTCCGTCTCGTGGGACGTTACCTGAGCACCCCAATGAGCTCTCCCTGAGCGGGCGAAGGAACAACTCGGAGATGAGGCCAAGAGCACATCGGCATCGGCCCTGACGACGCTGCTTCTCCCGGGCCATTTGCTGACCTTCTCCGGCCTGTTTCCATCTCACGAGCGAGTGCTGAGACCCATGCCAAGATGGAATTCCATTTTCAAATGAGGTTTCACAAGGCCTTTTATCAGATACGCGGACCTATTACACTGGCTGCCTTCTCTCCAGCCTGCAGCTGGGTAACCCTACCCCTCACCCCTCTTCCTCCAGAAGCGGCTGGACTCAGAGCCTCACCTCCCCTGCAGGAGCAGATCAAAGGCCTGCCTTCCGGTCCTCCCATTACCAGGCGGGGACATCAGGCCGCAGCTCCAGTCTCACAGCGACCCCCAAGGAAGTCCACCGTTCTTAAGACTCTCTTGCCTCATCACACGCACACACTGATATGGTTACCACTGAGAAAAAGGAAGGGGTTAACCCTGCAAGCGCTTTTCCAGAGAAGAGAGTTGCTTCACACATTCTCTTTAGGAGGGGGAGGGGGTGTTACCCTGCAATCCCGCAGAGGAGTCACACTGGTGGCTTTCTCCCCACCTCTCCCACCCCAGCCCCCTACATTTTTAGGTAAAGAAAGCTGCAGAGACATGAGTGTATACACCTAAGGTGCCCCCACCAGGCAAGGATCCCCCAAGGGGTAGCAACAACTCCCAAGGAAGGAGGCCTTGGGGCAGATGTGACGTGCACATGGTAAGCCAATGCCAGCAGGGACTGGCCTGCCCACGGCTCTGGCAAGGAAAGGAGGTGGTGAGGCCACAGCCAACCACCGTCCACCCACTTCGACACCTGTCCCTCAGGGGCAATTCTTTGGCTACTCAATATTCTCTCCAAGTCACGCTGGAAGGAAGAATGACAAGAGCCTGACCCTGCGTTTGTTTTTTTTAAATATATTTTTATTGATTTCGGAGAGGAAGGGAGAGGAAGAGATAGAAACATCAATGATGAGAGGGAATCACTGATTGGCTGCCGCCTGCATGCCCCCCTACTGGGGACGGAGCCCACAACCCAGGCATGTGCCCTTGTCCGGAATTAAACCTGGGACCCTTGAGTCCGCAGGCTGACACTCTATCCACTGAGCCAAACCCCCTAAGGCTGACCCTGCACTTTTAATATGTTGGTATGTGTGCGGAAACGGGTGGGGGTGGGGGGTGGAGGGGCACGTGGGTAGAAGGAAAACACAGGCAAACGAGGCTCCAGAAAGGATCATAGCCTGTATGTGCACATACACATGTGCAGGCATGCATGTATAATATACATATATATTCTTCTCCTCAATCACAGATTCATTTGACTTGACCAACAGTTCTGCTTTTAAAGTGGAAACACCTACTGTGAGGATTCACCTATCAGGCATTCACAACCTAGTTGGAATACACATCCGACTGCTCTCCAAGTGGCACTTCGCTGAAAGCAGGGTGTGGGAGGAAAGTGATACCCCACTTTGCCCCTTTCCCCAGGAAGTCGGACAGGGACCCTCTTTCTCTCCCACAGCTGCAGCCTCAAAGGGGTTTACATTTAGAAACTATACCACCCTGAGAAATGGGTTTGGTTTGGGGCTTACAATATTACAGGGAAGAAGGAAGTCCTTTGAACATTTAAAGGACTCTGGATGGTGGTCCACAAAAGTCCACAATTCAAGTGACCTTGGACAAGTGACTCTTGCTTTCGTCTCCGTCTCCCCATCTGTTTAAACCAGGGAAACCTCTGTTTTGGAAAGTGGAGGACAGACTGGAGACCGACTGAGAAGGCTCGGGGTGCCTGCCCCGAGGTCTCTGCCACTTCATGACACAGGAATGTTCCGGTCTATTTATCTCAGTGTCTTCTGCTTTCTGCACAGGCCCCCAAAGTTGCCCTTTGAGGTTCATGTAATCATCGCCTTAAAAGATAGATCAGTACTCCACGGATTACAAATTGCTAGAGACAAGGCAGGCCCTATGGCAATTAGGCTAATTTATTACTGACTTTGGACAGAAAGATGTTTCCAGTTGATTCTTTGGCACATTTTCAAATAGAATTCCCTTGCTTTAGACACCAAAGACCAGCAGCTAGCTGTTTCCTTGTTTCAAATGCTAATGTTTCTTTCTAAAAGAGCTCTAACTGGGCTATCCTTAAAATGTTTCAAATCTCACAGGAAACAGTTTTTAAAGAGAAACCATTTTAAAGTGGGTACAAGAACAGTGTGGCTTTGACATCATTCTTTGTGATCTTATTTCAGTCTGTGCTGTTCAAGAGGAAGGGAAACCCTTATCATGGTTTTACCTATCTTCACCCTCATTTTGGAGTGCCTTTTTGAAGTCCATGGAAAGAGGTGTGTTTTTTGATTGTTGTTATTGTTTTTTAATTCCTTCTGTAGATTTACTCCACATGCAACTTCATTTTTTTCTTAATAAAATAGCCTCATATCAAGAGTTTCAAGGAGCATAGGGCTCTGTATGTGTGTCCACAGCATGCACTTAATTTGAATCAGGAAAGTCAGTTGCTCAAACTAGGCAAATTTCCCAACAAAATATGAAGAAGAAAAAAAGACGCCCTGCCTGCCGGGTAGCTCAGTTGGTTGGAGCATCACCCGGATATGCCAACGTTGTGGGTTCAATCCTGGATCAGGGCACATACAAGAGTCAGCCAATGAATGCATAAATAAGTGGAACAGCACACTGATGTTTCTCTCTCTTCTTCCCTTCCTCTCTCTCTCTCTCAAAGCAATAATTTTTTTAAAAAAATTAATTAAAATAAAAGGAAATATGGGTGGCTCACCACCACCATCTATGATTGTCTCTGAACTGAATTTTTCTCTGGAGTCAGTCCTAATCCCCAATCCCCCAGACTCAGCCCACACCCTTCTGGTCTCTCCCCCCCCTTCTCCTCTCTGTCTCCTCTCTTTCCCCACCATTTACCTCCTCCCCCTCCTCAACCTTCCCCCAGGTATTGTGTCAGAAGTTATGGGGTTATCACACTCTTATTTAATTCGATGTGTAGAACTGCAGAGCAGCTCTGTCCAAATGGACTCCCTGCAGTGCTGAGAAGGCTCTGTTTCTGGGCAGTCTAACAAGCAGCCACTAGCCACATGGACTCCTGAGCCCTAATGTGGTTCACATGCTCAGGGAACTGAATGTGTAATTCTAATTCACTGAAATGTAAATAGCCACTTGCAGCTATAATCTACCCTGTCGGACAGCGGACCTTTAGAGGACTAGACGCCTTCAACCCCAGAACTCTGACCCTCAACTCCACCCACGATGCTACCCCAGAAAAACCACTATTGAAAAAGCAATAAAAACATTTTTTTTTAATTAAGTTTTGTGATTACAAAAAGATATCAAGACAGTAGCTCATGTAACTGCAGGAAACAATAGAAAGCAATTACAAACAGGTGACACATGGAAAAGGAATTTCTTCAGTCTTCCTGACCTGAGGCTCCCTTCCCCGCCCCCCAACCCCCAACACACACATACCTCACATCAAAATAAAATAGTGAAGACAAGGGTTTTAAGATGTGACTTTAAGTGATTAAAATGGATTATGTGGGCTTACATGATAGGAGTGGTTTCTACTTTAAAACACATCCTGTTATATTTCAGTGAAATGTTTTATTTAAAAACATCATAAGTATTGAAAATATTTTAATCAATAAATCAAACTTCTTATAGTTTTTATCTTTTGGGGGGTGAAAACAATATTGTTCCATTTAGTACTATCTAAACACTGGAGGAAACACTCCATTTTAAATTTTACATATATATATATATTATTGATTTCAGAGAGGAAGGGAGAGGGAGAGAGAGATGGAAATATCAATGATGACAGAGAATCATTGATTGGCTGCCTCCTGCACGCCCCACACTAGGGATCGAGCCTGCAACCCAGGCATGTGCCCTGACCGGGAATCCAACCAGGACCACCTGGTTCATAGGTCGATGCTCAACCACTGAGCCACACCGGCTGAGCTAACCATAAGGCTTTCTTATTTAAAAAATGTTTACATGTTATAATACTTTACTTTGAGCCACAAATATATTGGCAACAAATATTAACTTTAAATATTGTCTGCAGTCCTAGATGGTTTCCTACAAACACTGGAAGTTCCAAGTAAGGGTTGAACAGCCCTTGAGAAAGGTGAATTTGTTCGCATATTGAGCTCTGTCCTGAAATTCACTTGGACATTATGGAAGTCTTCAGTCCAGACCCAAAAGGTATCATTTAGCAAGCCACTACAAGAGTGAAAGCTTCTGAAGACATAATTTCAGCAAGGATTAGTTTAGGCCCTGCAAGAATCAAGTTTTTTGGAGTTTAGAATCTGACAAGCAGCAGCTAAGCTCTTGAAAGATGAGAGTCTTGTGAGCATTTATCTGATGACTGTTAAAACAGGCAGCTGGACTCATTAAAATCATCACTTGAAATCTTTCTGTGAGAGAGCAAGGCCTTCTGAAAACACTGCTTTTGGTTTCTCTACCTCCAACTTGTCAGTACTGAAAAGAAACTTCGAGAAAATAAAAGGCAGTTTCATTTAACAGCCTCCGCACCCAGAGCTGCCTGCCCCGGGATGACAGCTGTTGCTCTTCTGTGTTCATCGTATGCACTTGGGGCGCAAGGGACAGGGAAGGGGCCAGGCTTCCCGCCCTGCTGTGGGGTGCTGTCTGTGCAGGCAGAGCCGGCCCCTCTCTGCTGGATGCGGGTTCCCTCTCTCCTCCTGCCCTCCCTGGCCTCTTGCTAGCCCCCAATTGCCCCTAGTAACCAGGTCCCCAATCTTGATCAGCATCAATAGCCAAGCCAACAAGTTATCAGAGGAAATGGTCGTTGCATATTCTGGTTTTCAGCAGCTGTAATCAATGGCAAAGTCATTACATCTCTGATGTCTCAGTTACTGTCCTGGGTGCCTGCTAGAAACACGCTCAGGAACCTGTATCAGTCCTCCCTCCGTCATCTTGATTGATCAGATAGGACTACTGCTGGCCTGTGGAGAAAGGGAAGGTGAGCCCCGGCAGTTTCCTCTCACCACAGCTCACTCAAGAGTGAGGCAACAGATCTAGAATATGATAAAAGCACAGAAACCTCCCCTGTGATAACAAAGAAAGACACTCTGCAAACGCTCTCGCTACTGATATTTCAATACCAGCTTGCTTGCCAACTTTCCGAGATTCTGAAATGTACAGAAATAGGTAAAGTTAGGCTGAACTTAATCACTGAGCTCATCTCCATAAACAGGCATGAATTGTCTCAGTTTCTTTCTTTCTTTCTTTCTTTCTTTCTTTCTTTCTTTCTTTCTTTTCCCCCCTTAACCACTTTTTGGGAGAGTAACCTAAAGTTCCGAAGAGTGACCAAGTTGATATTTTCTCACAAGAACAAGACAAATAAACAGCCCACAAAATAAATACCTTTGGGAGGTTTAAAATTTTGAACCCAGATCTCCATCTTATTTCAAAAACAACTGTCACAGAGGTGTCATTTGCATGTTATGTTTTCTAATTACTAACAAGGAATCATCTTTATTCTGATATCTGTATAGGCTTTCTATTTTATTGCTATACTCATGTTTTTCACTTTATATGTGCTTTATTAGGGTAAGAATCTAAATTTACAATGAATTTAGAAGTAATCTGCCTTTGAGAATGTATAATAATAACAAAAGATAAGCCCCAAAATTATCCATCAACACGGACAGCTACAAATTCCTTTATAGCATTTGCAAAGTGTTTCTGTCTTTCTTCAAAGGCCTGTTTCTCTATTGTTTGGGACATATATGACTTTTACTTGAAAGCCACATTTCAGGTTGTTTACAATATATTTTGTTAAGTCAGCTAAATTACATTTCACATTCACCAATTATATTTCTCCATCTGTAACCATTCACAGGGATCTTCAAGTAAGAAGTGTTTTTTAAACATTCCAAACAACTCAGATTTTTAAAGATACTATAGATTTTATGTTAGATATTTCACTAAGCTGACTAGAACTTTCATTTCTGAATATTTGGATAATATAATTATTTGCAGAATTACTTCATTTAAAAGAATGACTTCAAATATATGAGAGCTGAGAAGAGAAAAATAAATCGCTTTTATTTCTCTACACTTCCACGCTAATTAGAATATATGTGCCCAAATTTTTAATAAAGACCCAGCAAAAAGAAAATGGGAATACTTAAAATCATGCGTTCTGTTTAGACAAAAGAAAGAGGAGGAGAAAAGCAAATTTTAAAATGAAGTTTCCATGTAAGTGATTAATTTTTCTCATTCATGTGTCAGTCTCTCCATTTCCTTCCAGGCAAGGCCCTTTCCATTTCAAAGGCATCGTCAAGAGCTGTTTTCTCACCATGAGATGCCTACCAAACTCTCAAAGAGAAATCGAAAAGACTCTCAAAGGACAAGGAAGTGTAAGGCACTTTGAGAGCTTTTAATCCCTGCAATTCCGTCCTTCCATATAAACCTCCAGCCTGCAGTGCTCTTCCCTAAGTTTATGGGGGAAAAACAATTTCTTAACCAGCTGAACCAAAATATCAGAATGCATTTCGATGGGGGGAAAAAAAAACAAACACTGAGGAGATCACTTTAGGGGAGAAAATTTATAACACTTTGTTCACCCCAAGCAAAACATTTTAACAGAAGCAACGTAATGCGAAGGAAAGGAAAAAACACGCCCCACGCAAAGGCACGTGTGGAGCAGCAGACCTGGGGAGCAGGGTTCCCCGGACACAGGAGAAACCAGCAAACCCTGCAAAGCCTCCAGCACATCCTCTCCAGTGATTTCCCAAGAAATAATTTCAGAATAGAGGGGGAGAGAAAAACTTTCCCAGCCCCCGAGCCCTGCGATGTACAACCCAATCCCACCACTAGGTGGCGTCTGTAAAGGGCGGGGGGGCTGCTGTTTTCTCAGCTTCCTCCCCTCCAGGACGCACTTTCCCGTCGGGAGAGAGCCCATCAGCTTGATCCAGCTCGCTACAATTTTGGATTAGGCAAAAAGAAAAAAAAAATCAGGCCTCAGAACCTGAAGTTGCCTTTCCCACAAATCTGTTCTCACACCAAAGCTGAGCAACTGGGGGGAGGGTGGGGGGTAGGGAGGGTGGGTAATTGATAGACCTGAATATTTTAAACTCTGCTGGGGTTTTCAAAGCAAACCTTCCAGGCGGCTGACGGCTTTAGAGCGACAAGTGAGGCCGGAATTACGACGTGAACGCGGGGTTGAATGGCTGGGCTGTGCACCGCCCCGGCCGCACGGCGTGTACAGAGCCACAAGGTGATGGACCCGGCTGGATCGACACAAACCGGTTCACCGCTGGCCAAAAACCCTCCCTTCGTTCCCCAAAGCGGGCGAGAGAAAATGCTGGGAAGCAGGTATGGCATTTTCGTGGGCTGCTCCCCGAGTGCCCTTCTGAAGTCCAGACCTTACTCGGGCTGCCTTCTACCTTGGGTGTCAAATAAAGTCTCCTCCCATGAAGCGGAAAAACCACTTCCCCTTTTTATAAAAAGGCTGCACACCAGAGCTCACATCTTGGCAAAGGAGATGTTACATAAAATTCCAGGTGCTCCTAAATATCGTCCGTTTACAGGCGCACAATCATTTCAGGAGCCATCTAAGTTTCTGGGCCACTTTTTCTTTTTCTTTTTTTTCATCTCAAGGAAGCGTCAAAACGTGTGTTTATAGCTTTGACTTTAGGATCTCACCCACTCCGTGTAGACATTTCCTGCCAGCTAAATGCAGGAAATGTAATGATTTGCACCCAAAATGCAAATCATTACATTTAAGCACCGGCACACTTACCTTTCTTTTCTTAATGGAGCCAAAACCAAACAATTGTTACCCCCCCCCCCTTCACGCCCCGCCAAAAAAGGGGGTGGGGGAAAGGACCTCTGAAATCCTGACTTATTTTCTAGATGATTTGTACATCCACCCTCTCGTTATTCTAGGAACAGGCTGATTCCTCAACATCTTACTTTGCCTTTAAAAGGCTTCCTTCCACACGACGGGATTTCCCTGAGAAACATTCCCAGCGGATGGTTTCCAGCAACAGCCTGTATCAACTCAGCCTGCGCAGGCAAACACTTGGCTTCTGCTCATCCCCCCCCCCGACCCCCCACAACTCTCACACACCCCAATTCACACTCCTAGAACCCGTCCCGGGCCGACTCGGAAAGCTATTTTATTTGCATGTCTGCCCATCTCTTCCCGAACCAATGCTTTCCCAACTGACCTTTTCACCAGCTGCCGAGAGGTCTGTAAGGTTAGGGCAGGAGGCTGGCACCCCCAGCCGCGGCGTGGCTCCTTCCCCGCCCAAGTCCAAACAAATGCCCGGAGCCCACGGGCAGCCCACCTGGGGCGCCGGCAGGGCAGGGCAGCTCTCCGGGGTGTCCTGCTCGCGACCCACTCGCTGCGGGCATCCCGCACACGCACGCCCCGGCCCCACGCCGCCCGGCACCGCACCCGGGCCCGCGGCGAAGGGGCCGGGCGCGCACCAGCCCTGCCTCTTACCTTCCCTGGCTTTCAACAAGACCGTGTTGGCCACGATGTTTTCCAGCTCCATTGACAGTCGGCGGTCAGCGAGGGAGCCGGCCGGCGGGGCTGTCAGCGCCTGGGGGTGCTGCCGCTGCTGCTGCTGCCGCTGATCGGGCTGCCGCCGCTGCTGCCGGAGCCGGAGCCGGAGCCGGGAGCCCGCCTTTCCTACCGCATTATTCCTGCTCTTTTCCCTCAGAGTTTGCCCCCCTCTGCAAAGAGGAGTCGCCGCCGCCGCTTCTTCCTCCCTCTGTGTCCCCCCTCCCCCCTCCCGCAACACTCTCCCCCCCACCCCCCACCCTCCGCGTTTCTCTGTCACTCCATTCTCCTCCCCTCCGGCTCCCTCGGATGCTTTAATGCCTCGGATGCTTCTGCCTCCCCTCCGTCCCTCCCGGGGGTGTGGTACTCGCAGGCTCGGGCGGGCCTCACTGCGCAAGCGCTAGCTCGGGCCGCGCCCACTGCCTCGGCGCTCGGGGCGCGGGGCCTGCTGGGACTTGTAGTCTTCCCGGCGCGCCGCGCTGTGGCCCGGGTGGCACGCCGCTGCGAGAGTCCGAGACCCGCCCGGGGACCCGCACCCAGTGTGAAGGCGGGCGCGGCGCTGCAAGACACGGCGGGGGAATCAGAGGCGGCCCGGCTGAGCCGGAGCCCTCAGTACTGGGGCCGGACTCGCACGCCCACGCCCCGGGATCCGGCTCGCCCGTTTCCCGCCCGGCCGAGAGCCCGGAAAGCGAAGTCACAGGCCGCGGCGGCGGCGGCAGCAAAGTGCCACGGCCCAGCCGGAGCCGGTGCGTGCGAGTCAGGCCGACCGTCTGGACCTACTCGGGACTGGAGAAAGGTCGGCCCGGCCCGGCCGTGCGCCGCACCCCCTTCCCCTGGGCCACGCCGGGCCCACGCGGGCGCTGCAGCCCAGGAACAGGGAGGCACGCCCGCGGGCCCCGCACCCGGCGGCCCGTAACTGTGCGCCGTCTCACACGCACACGTGCCGGGCCGCCGACAAAGGTGTACTTTGTTTCCTCCCAGGGCGCGAAGGGATCTGCCACTCGGCGGCGACCGGGCACTTGGCGGCCGCGTCGGTGGCCGCGCAGCCCGAGCGCCCCCTGGCGGCGGCTGGCGCCCGGGACGTCCCGCGCCCGTGGCCAGGACTCCGGGCGTCCCTGCGTGGGAAGCGGCCGGTGTGGCTAATAAACCGCCTTGTGGCACGTGGGGCCCGCAAATCAACGGTCCGCATTACAGCCAAACTCATTGAGATGAATAAGAACGAAGCGGGAGTCGCCGGAGTCGGCATCGGGGAGTGTTCATGAGTGAGAGCCACAACCTGGTGTTGGCAACGCGTTTGCGAATTCCGGGCTTCCTCTTGGCGCCTTCCGACTGAGTGCTCCGAACGCCAGACTCGGAACACTCAGCCTCTCTTCCTCCGAAGGCCCCCCTCCCGCGGAACGGGCGCTCCGTCACCCTGGGGTCTGCGACCGGTGCCCTCCGGGCGGGGGGAGGAGCGAGCTGACCCTCGGGACAATGAGGCCTTTGCCTCCCCTGCGTCCTGCGGTCCGGACATCCGCTCCGTTCTGAAGCTGGCTATGGGCCTTCTCTGTGCGAAAGGAGGAAACCTTCTGTCCCCGGGGCTGCCAGGAAGTGGCAGGGAGGTGCCGGGAGAGGCGGAGAACAATTATTAGGCATTGGAGGACATAAAGAAAGTAACAGGCTTTCCAGGCCTTGGAAACCGGAATGGGTGCTGATTCTGACAACGCCGGATTGTTCGTTTCCTAATGGAATGGACCCACCACCACCACCTCCACTTCCTCGGGTCTGGATGTGGGTCAGTGGGTCTCCCTGGGCCTTTCTTGTCTGCAAAGTAGGGGCGGAAACAGTGTACCTGTCCGTAGGCAGGGAGCTGAGCAGATGACTGGGGCATCTTCCGCTCCAGGAACCGTTGTCCTAGGTAAGCCACCCGGGCTTGGTCTTGGCTGCATAGCCACAGGCCCAGAGCCCTAACTTAGGATGGAAGGGTCCGAGCCATCAACTACAATGATCACTTGATGGCAGCTTAAGGCCTGCCGCAGCCCTAAGTTTATTTTGGCTGACATTAAAAAAACAACAAAACACACCTTAAAAACTAAAGTAAATGGGAATGCCTTCCATGCCGGGTGCTCCCTAGCAGCCTTCTCAAACTCCTATGTGCATACAGATCATCTAAGGATATTGTTAACGTGTAGATTCTCTTTCACTAGGTTTGTGATGGGTCCTGAGGTTCTCCCGTTTCTAAGGAACTCATGGGTTCTGTCGACCCTGCTGGTCAGTGCACCACACTTTGAGTAGCAAAACTCTCCAGTTAATATACTCCTCACCGCCCTCCATTGCCTAATATCTAGCCCAAGTCACCAGTGGTTTTACTTCTTTTGCTTCTATAGGCTTCGGAGTGTGTGACACTGGAAAATCCCTGCCTGCCCCCCACCCCACCCCCTTTTAGAATAAGTAGTTCTGTGTAGTCTTTAAGCAAGCGAAAGCCTATCTGCTTCTCTGCCACATGGTAATACATCCTGCCTACAAAATAAATGGCTGTACTTCAAGTATCTGTGCCTCTCTGAAAAACATTAGGACATTCCAATACAAGAATGGAATGATAATGGCTAGATTTACTGGATACCCTGTGTAATCCAGGTCCTGTGCTAACTGCTTTCCCTGCATTATTTCATCGACCACAGCATCTGGGTGGGATAGAGACATAGCCGCATTTTATAGATAAAGTCACCAGGTTAGAAAAGGTTTTATAACTTACTTAAGGTCACACAACTAATAGTAAGTAGACCTGGGATTTGAACCAAGCAGTCTGAATCCGAGTCTATGCACTTAATTTCTGGTTAGCTCGGGCCGGCAGGCAGAACTTGGTTGCTATTGTTCTGTTTGGCTGAACTTAAATTGTAAGAAGGCAAAGCAGGCAGTTGGCTAAGGGATGAAGACTTAATAGGGCTTTCCATCCTCGTCCATAATCCCACCATTATAGCTTCATTCCTTTCAATTAACTGCATTAACTACTCACAGTCCCCTTGAAAAATGGGTTGGATTCATTAAATATCAGTAGGTAAATAGAGAATCTTGTTGGCTGATAGCAAGAATGGAAATCCAACTAGAGGACTGGGTACGTTTGAGAGGGATGGGAATATGCCAAAGACAGATACTGGCTTCCAAGCCACTCAGGATCCGTTGAGCTGGAAATCAAAAGAAACATGGAATCGTCTCATTCTGTCGGCACCTGTCTCGCATGGCTAAAGCTGCTCTGTCAGACTTCTTGTAAATAGGAATTGACTATTTTGGAAAGTGATAAACCTATCTTCGTCCTAATACATGGGTTGCTTTGGCCTGGATAATCAAACTGGCTTTTTGAATAGTGCCAGAGCTGGAGTTTTCATGTCTTCCCTGGCCTCACAGCTTTCTAATCATCAGGAAGCAGTTGGAGACAGTGTTTTCATTCTCCCACTTATTCCCTCGTTCTTCAGAGTTTACCGTTGTGTGCCAAGCACTGTAGGGAATAACAAGGTGATTTCCCAGAAGAGGAAGGACGGCAAACTGGGAAGCAACCCACTGAGCTGGAGTAAGGGGTGTTGTGGACATATACACAAAGGACTTGGAAACAGAGAGAAAGAAGTGATTTCAGGCACCTGGGAAGATTCTAAGGCAGAGAAATGAGAACTGAAAGTGGGGTTGCAGTCATGAGGTGGCTAGTTGTGTTCCCTCCCCTCTGAGAAGACCCTTCATCGATGGGCCCCAGTAGTTACCAAATTTAACATTAAAATGTTTGCTATGGAGCGCGGCCGACATGGCTCAGGGGTTGAGCATCGATCGACCTATGAATCAGGAGGTCACGGTTCTACTCCCCATCGGGGCACATGCTGGGGTTGCAGGCTTGATCCCCCAGTAGAGGGCGTGCAGGAGGCAATCAGTGATTCTCATCATTGATGTTTCTATCTCACTCCCCTCCCTTCCTCTCTGAAATCAATCAATCTATATATTATTTTTGCTATGCTGTAGACCACCTATCATTTTTCTGTTAATATTTTTCTTTGAAGTCAAGTTGTTTTAAAACTTTTAATGCATCCAACCAATCACATTTGTGAAGTGTGAGGAGCAGTAGAAGTATCACACACACTTCAGAAAATACTGACCGCCAAGCAACACACCTCCAAGCAATGGGGCCTGGGCAGCCTTTGGTTCAGGATGAACCAGCTGACGACAAATCTGTCGGGAGGCTTCACCCTGGTGTTGCTGGATGATGATGATGACCCATGGCCATCCAAGCACCCAGCTTGATAACAAGACTCTCCAGGTTCATCCTCTGAGCTCCGAACTCAAGTTCAGAAAAGAGATTCCTGGTGCAATGCACATGTCTGCTGACGGTCACGACCACGTGTGGTCCCTGTGAGGACACAAGGCCGCCTTCCCTGGTGCCACGTTCAGTTAGCAGAGTCCCCACGGTAGACTTACTTGGGCACTGACTGCTAAAAAGTTGTTGCCTCCGTTGTACTTAGAGGGGGTCTGTTGCCCAAGGTCAATGCTAAGTGGGTGGTAAGGATATTTATTTAGGTAAGCGGCTGCCCTCCCTCCTCAAAGGCCTGAACATGCTAAGTGCCTTACATGTAGTGGGTATTTGGCAATATTTGCTGACTTGGAGCAAATATGGCATCACTCAACCTCACTTACGCCTCTGGGATACTAGTTAACATTCAAAATTCCCACATCTCTGCCAGATCGGAGATAACCAGGTATCAGAGGTCAACATCGCAGAAAGCCATGGGCAATCTCTCAGGGCCTAGAGTCCCTTCCAGCTGTCTGACTGTTCCTCCATCTTCAAAGGCAGCTGACGCCTGTGATCAGCCTAGTAGTTAAACTGATCATACAACTTTAAAAGGAACTAAGCAGACCAAGTTCAATTCACTTTTTAGAGTAAGCGAAACACAAACTATTTACCCTAAAAAATAGTGCAGTGCTGAGCAATCAGGTAGATTTAGATGGAGGAAAAATGCTCAAATTGGTAAGGAAATCACACCGCAAAAGTATAAAAATTAAGAGTGGGAAAAGGAAAAACAGGCTCTGCTCACATATTCTACTGAAAAGTCAATGATTTTCTGTTAATATGGATAAGCAAAAATTCCAAACCATCACTATGGTTTTTTCTTTTTCTTCTTTTTTTTTTTTTTTCTTTTTTTGAGAAAGAGAGAGAAAAAAGAAGATGGGTAAAAATTGATTTGCTGTTCCACTTATTTTTGCACTTACTGGTTGTTTCTTGTATGTGCCCTGACTGGGGATCAAACCTACAACCTTGGTATATCGGGAAGATGCTCTAACCAACTGAACTACCCAGCCAGGGCCACTTATAATCTTTTTTATGACCAGCATCTACCAGGTGAACCTGACCAAAGCCTGGTTCATTGTTTAAGCTTGGTAGCCTACAAATGAAATGTGGTTACAGTCTTGACAACCAAAGTAGAATTGCTTCTTAAAGAGGAGGAGGTAAGATAAATTTAATGTGCTGTAGCTGTTTTGGCTCAGTGGATACAGTGTCAGCCTGGGGACTGAAGGGTCCCAGGTTTGATTCTGGTCAAGGACACATGCCCAGGTTTTGGGCTCGATCCCCAGTAGGGGGTGTGCAGGAGGCAGCCCATCAATGATTCTCTCTCATCATTGATGTTTCCATCTCTCCGACTTTCTCCCCCTTCCTCTCTGAAATCAATAAAGATGTATTTTTTTTATAAAAGATAAATTTAATGCAATGTAAAATGTCCTTAAAACTAGATGACTCACAGGTGACTTGGGCTCCAACAGTTTGACCTTAATGCTGCAATAACATAAACTTTCCTTTTCCAGAGACTCTGGGCTTAATTATCTTTGAGATCTTAGTACAAAGTTTTTGCTTCCCTAAGAAAGGCCATTGTGGGCATGTGAACATTTAATTGACTCACTAAAAGGGCATACTTGTTCCCTTCTTGAAGTCCCAGCTAGCTAGCCAGTTATATGCTAAGTAGAATTTAACAAATACTCGAGTTTTTAAAAATGTAATGTGTGGGCACAGCTGGTGTGACTCAGTGGATTGAGCATTTTCCCATGCACCAAGAGATCGCTGGTTCAATTACTGGTCAGGGCACATGCCCAGTAGGGCACATGCAAGAGGCAGCCAATCAATCGATGTGCTGTCTCTCTCATCGATGTCTCAATCTCTCCCTTTTCCTTCCTCTCTAACAATCAATAAAAACATATATTTTTAAAATGTAATGTTTTGCACATTGGTCTTTGACAATTACATAAAATAGAACAGGGTATCTAATTGGATTTGGTATCTAGTTGATTTGGAGCCGCCTAATTTCCTCCTGTAGAAGCTAAGGCGTGGGTTACCACGCTATAGAAATAAGTTTTGTGCAAGAACCCACCGGTTGGAACACTCATTCCACGTGGCTGTGAAAGTCTCCACCATAGAGAGAGGATGCCATCTAGCACGGACTCTGGAGAGCTGCAGCCATCCCCCAAAGGATAAGAGAAACCTCAGGCTCCACGTTCTGTGGTCTAAAAATGAGTCCATGAGTGCACTGGGCCAGCTCATTTACCACGCAAACAGTTCCCACATGCGACAAAGGCCCTTCTGCTTGTGAAGTGGTTATTGGGCAAAACCTAAACTGAACAGCACAACCGTCACCCCACCTCCACTCAGCCTCTCAGCCTCTGACCCCCTGCATCCAACTTGGGAGAACACCATATAGAGCAACCTTGGACCTTGCCTTTCTTTTCCATCCCAGCCTTCTTCCTCCACCCCACCTCCATCCCTGGTTTTTTCCAGAAAGAGAGGTGCCAGAAGCCAATTCCAGCATGTCATAATTGCGAGAGTTTTATCAAAAGGTTGATGGAACTTGGGGACTCAACAGGGTTGAGTCACACATGTAGTGTTACCTGTTGGGAATGGCTGATGGCATTTCCCCAAACCTGAATAGGATGCATTAAATTGATTGCTTGGCTGCCAGACAGCTCAGGGCATCTTAGTCTACATGTTATTGCCTCCTACTGGCCAAACACCTGAACAGCCATAGGCTAATTCTCCCATTCTGACAATGGACTCTGTAGGAAACCCTGGCCCTTTGAAGTGTGTATCTCTGCCTCGCCTCAGGACAAATTGTGTTAATAAAAAGCATGGGGCCCTGAGAGGAGGAGACCTTAGAACTTAGAACTTAGTTTCCTTTAAACTAGGCTCCTCTGACCCCCAAATGCCTTTCAAAATTATGCTTCGTCTCTGGACTATTTAATCTATGCACAGCTCCTTCTCCAGATTCCTGAACCCTTCTTGATGCCGGAACAAGAACCCCAGCAGAGAGGAAACCCCAGCAATCAGCCTTCCCTAAGGAAGACATCCCTTTCAAGTATTTTGCAGCCCAGGTGAACCCCTCTCTATCCCCAACTTCTCCATTCCAGAGTAGGAATTTGACTTGATTTCAAATAACTAAAAGCCTCTCAAGGTGTTTCCCCAAGATCAAAGAGCCTTCTTCCCCTTCAGATGGATTTTTCCTCCATCCTTAGCACAACAGCAACAACCACACTGCTTGCCTAAATAGTTTGTGACTCCTTTTCATCACCAACATTTCAGAAATATCAGCGCCAGGTCACAAAGCATGTACCATACACACTAAACCTTACCGTTTGCAACGCATTTGCATGGGCTCCATCTCCCTGCCCTGTTCCGGCTCGCTCAGTGAGGGGCCCCAGGTCCTGCGCAAGGAGAAGCTGCTTTTCATGTCCCCGTGCTTTTTTTTTTTTTGCCCTGGAAAGAGGAAGAACTCGGCAAAACCCAGAGTGATGTTTGCCATCTCTAATTGTAGCCCCAGCTACCAGAATGTTAACTTGTGGTTCCAGGGAGGTATTTTCCTAATCATCATAAAAAGCAGCCTCTATCTTTTCATCTGTCTTTCCCTCCATGAGGCCCGGAAACTCTTCTCCCAGACTCCAAAGGGAGAATTTCAGTGATTTTCTACTCCTTTTCCTGTAGGGAAACCATTCGCGTCCCTGTTGTGACAGCTAGAGAAAGCTGAATAGGAAGATGCTTTTTCCAGAATAAGTGTGGAAAGAACGTTTTGGCTATCATGTCAGCCACTGTTTATTCACTCACTTGGCAAACCATTTCTGAGCAGTCGATGGGAGCGAGGCACTAGCCTAGCCACTGGGGCCACAGAGATGAGTGAGACATGAGTCCTACCCTCAAGAAGTTTACAGTATGGTTCAGACCCAGACAAGGCAAAACAAAATTCCAATGTGATAATGACAAGAGCGATGAGAAGGGGAAGACATGTGTCTGATGCCTTCTAGGCACCTGGGAGGGTTCTCTAACCGGCGTGGATGGAGAAGGAGGTCAGGGACAGCTTGGCAGAACAGAACTGAAACTAGTGACAAAAATACCAGTCACCGTTATCTTTCTTGGAATGCACAAATGGAGGGCTCTGCCTGTCCATCCAGAAGGTTTGGCTGTAGCCCAAGGTTAGCTGAAGGCTACTCATTTTGCAATTCTGAACAGGTCATTGGAAGGCTCATGTATGAAATTCCTTCTGGGTCTCTTGGCCTGAGATTCTAGGGCATGTCGCTCCCCTTAGGGCAAGGGAGATCAACCTTTAGACAGAGAGCAGCAGACCAGGAAACCAACACGTCCACTGGATCGTCCTTCTAATGTCCCTGAGCCAGTGAGTCCTGTGTGCCTTGACGAAAGCTCTGTAACCGCAGGCAACTGTCTCAGCACCCTGTTTGGAAAAGAAGCAACAAGCAACGAGACTTCCTCTCGAGTGGCCTAAAGACTTGGGAGTTGAGCTGGGGTGCTGGGGCCCTGGTTGGTGTGAGAGAAATAGTAATGCTTTATTGAGCATACCTAAAATGCCCATGTGAAGAATGACTGTGGAATGGCTGAGATTTATGGAGATAAAAATTACAAAAGGGTTGCCCTGACCAGTTTGGCTCAGTGGCTAGAGCGTCGGCCTGTGGACTGGGGAGTACCAGGTTCGGTTCCGGTCAAGGGCATGTACCTTGGTTGCGGGCAATCCCCAATGGGGGGTGTGCAGGGGGCAGCTGATCGATGTTTCTCTCCATGGATGTTTCTGGCTCTCTATCCTTCTCCCTTCCTCTCTGTAAAAAAATCAATAATTAAAATATATATATATATATATATATATATATATATATATATATATATATAAAATTACAAAAGAGGCCTGGCTGATGTGCTCAGATGTTATAGCATTGGCCTGCTCACCAGTGTTGAGGGTTCGATTCCCAGTCCAGGGGACATACCTGGGTTGCAAGTTTGATCTCCGCCCCAGGTTGGGGCGTGTGCGGGAGGCAACCAGTCGATGTGTCTCTCTCATCGATGTTTCTTTCTCTCTTTCTCTCTACCCTCCCCTCTCCCTTCACTCTATCTAAAAAAAAAAATCAATGGAAAAAATACCCTCACTCCTTGGATGAGGATTAAAAAAAAAATACAAAATGTCCTAGCATGATTTACATTGAGAGAAAAGGCAAAAAGGTACCTACAAGACAGTACATTCTTAAGATGAAAATTAAACCATGTATTAAGAGAAAACATAGCCCTAGCTGGTTTGGCTCAGTGAATAGAGCTTGGGCCTGCAGACTGAAGGGTTCCGGGTTCAATTCCAGTCAAGGCATTTGCCTGGGTTGCGGGCTCAGTCCCCAGCAGGGGGCATGCAGGAGGCAGCTAATCAAAGATTCTCTCTCATCATTGATGCTTCTATCTCCTCCTTTCCTCTCTGAAGTCAATTTTAAAAAAAAAGAAAACATAAAAAATGTAGACACAAGTTAATACTGTAGAAGAGAACTTTTTTGAAAATTGTATCAAGCTATTGGACACCCAATAACAAAAAACTGAAATTTGCATCAAACTTAGAAATGGTCAAGATTTCTTTCCAATCCTAGCTAAAGCTCATTCCAGGCAGAGAGGGGTCTGACAAGCCTCTTACCAGTGTGGTCACCCTTATTACTCGTAGTTAGTTTTAAAAGAAAATTAAGGTTTCCTGAGTAAGAGCTCAGGGCAGGAGCTCTAAGGCAGGAAAGTTAGAGCTGCAGACAGCAGGTAGAAGGCACCTGGCAGCCTCCCTTGCCTTCACTTCATGCCCCTCTAGCTTCCAGAAGAGCACAGTTTGAGCCTCTTTGGAGATCAGTGCTTGTGCAAAAGCCTCCTCCTTCACTCCTGAGTGAAAGGAGGAAGAGGTGGGCTGGGGGGCGGTAGAGGGGGTCAATGGGGAAAAGGGAGGATATCTGTAATATCAAAAATAAAGATACATTTTTATAAAGGAAGAGGAATTTTATCACTTGGAGAAAAACAAACTGTATTCGAAGTCTGCGTCAGCTGTTTGAAAAATGTAGCATGTCTGCTTATGGCAGAATTATAACTAATATCTATGTAACCCTACTGTGGGCCAGTACCCCCCTAAGCCTTTCGCACGCATTGTCTCCCTTTTCACAGCTACTGCTTTGAGGGAGATGCCATGATTATTCCCATTTTACCGACTGATGTGGAAACTGAGGTATGGAAATGTTAAGCAACTGGTCTAGGCATGATGCTCAAGGCACCTGCCCTAGCTCCAAAACTAGAAGTGACAGACCAGGAATGTGACCTCACGTCCTGGTGGCTCTAGAGCCCTGACATTAACCATTAAAGCAGTGTTTTCTCAACCGGGGGTGACTTTGTCCCCCAGGGGGCATTTGGCAATGTCTGGAGGCATTTCTGGTTGTCACATCAAAGTAGGGACCTTCTTCCCACAGGCTCGGCAGGAAGACAGGAGCAGACAGAACCTAAGCAAAAAACAAACAAAAAACAATGAGAATAGAGGGGCAAGTTCCCAAGATGATGAACCTCAATTGCAGGGGCAGAACAGTAAGTAATATGCAGGTGATATGCAGACTCAACAAACTAAGTTGGGAATGCACTGACTGGTGTTTGGAAAATACCCATGCAGTGTCTTCAACTTGTTTACCGTAAGGCCCCTGTGAGATGTAAATCTGTTTAATAAGCTTGCTCTGAAGTACCATGCTTACCACTGAGGACTTAAGTCTTACTAATCGACAGAAAACAAAATTAAAATTTGTCCCAATTCTCCCAATTTTGGGCAGACAGACCAAAATGGAAGCCGACACACCATCCCAAAGGTTTTCAGGACACGAAATCTTGATGTGTCTTACCCACTTAGTTTATTAACAGACTACAATTGCATTGAAATTAATTCCCCAGCCCTGACCGGTTTGGCTCAGTGGATAGAGCATTGGCCTGTGGACTGAAAGGTCCCAGGTTCGATTCCGGTCCCAGAAGCGGGTGTGCAGGAGGCAGCTGATCGATGTTTCTCTCTCATCCACATTTCTAACTCTCTATCGCTCTCCCTTCCTCTCTGTAAAAAATCAATAAAATGTATTTAAAAAAAAAGAAATTAATTCCCCGTGCAGAAGCCGAAATAGGAAAGGGATCTTTTTTTTTTTTTTTTAATATTTCTTTATTGATTTCAGAGAGGAAGGAAGAGGGAGAGAGAGACAGAAACATCAATGATAAGAGAATCATTGATTGGCTGCTTCCTGCAGGCCCTATTGGGGATCGAGCCCGCAACCCAGGCATGTGCCCTTGGCCAGAATCAAACCTGGGGCCCTTCAGTACACAGGCTGACGCTCTATCCACTGAGCCAAACTGGCTAGGGCAGGAAAGAGATCTTTTTAAAGAACAGGTGTAAACAGTAATCCACACGGGCTAACAACAACAACAACAAATCAGCAGCAAATGTAGAAATAAATCTCTAGCCCCCCGCCTGAATTAGCCCTTTTTGGGCTGGGGCGACAATTAGAGACAAAGTATTGCTTTCCCAAGTATTCAGCCTCCGAGAAGCCATAGTAGGAATTTACCCCTCACCATAGGGGCTGCGGGACCCACCAGGGACCTTCAGACACGCAGCATCCACAAAAGGAGGCGAGTCTGCGGCTCCTCCTGGCCCGCCTCGGCGCCAGCTCAGGCCCCGCCCCCGCACACGTGGCCCCGCCCCTTCCGGCCCCAGCCCCGCAGGCCCCGCCCCCTCTGCTTCTGGGTGCTCCCCGCGGCTCCCGCGTGCGCTGAAGATGGCGGTCGCAGTGGGAAGGTTGCTCCGGGCCACGGTGAGTGCCTGCCAGCTGGGAGCAAGTGCGGAGGCACTGTGGTGGCTCCGAGAACGTGCTTCCCAGACAAAACCCCACTCCCTTGCAGTCTGGGGGATGTCGCTCTTGGAGGGTGTCCGCGGGTAACGGACCCAGAGGCCTCCTCTAGGGAAAGCCATGCGCCTGCGCAGAACCGCCCTCTTGTCCTCCCCCACCCGTCTCCTTTTGGTCCCTCTCCTAATTCCTCCTGGCTCGGAGTCGCCGGTCCCCAGACCGGAGCACAGGGTCCTGGACCTGGAGGCCGGTGGCCTGCCCCAGGTCCGGCTCTGCAATAGACGCTATGACCTTGGGAAGTGACTTGGCCTTTCCGAATCTCAGTTCACTTTCCTTACCTTGAGATGGAAAGAATGGTGCCTTCCTAGAGGAGTGGCTGTGAGCATCCGCTCACTGCTGGATGGACACCAGAGTGCCAAAGTCACCCAGGTGCTAAAGTGCAATAGGCACTTCTCTCCATGCCCCGGGTCTGCCCCTTCGCGTTTGTCCTGGCAAAAGGCTAACCTTCTTGCTACCCGCCTTCCCCTTACTCATGGCGGGGCTCAATGCAGTATCTTCTTTTTGAGTCACGCTGGACAGTAAAATTGAGCAAACATTTCCCCTGAGCCCCATCCAAATTCTGCTGGAGGCCGACCTTTGCTCTACTTGTTTGCTTGTCCGTGGGGCTGGAAAGGCCTTGTCTTTTCTAAGGAAGGCCTTGACGTGGTAGATAGTCGCAGCGTATTATTCTGGCAAAAAGGTTTAAATACACCGGGCCTTGCCAAGTCCCCTTGGTTTTTAAAAATGTATATATTTAAATAAAAAGTATGTATGTTTAAGAAGTACAGCATGATGATTTGATATACAGATACTTAAGTGATTGCTGCAGTCAAACTAACTAACATCTCTCTTCCCAGTTCCCTTTTTGTGTGTGTGATGAGTGCCCCCAAAATCTGCTCTCTTGGCATATTCCCAGTGTTCAGTACCGAATCAGTCAGTATAAGCATCATGCTGTACAATAGCTCTCTAGACTTCATCCTACATACCCGCAACGTTGTATCCTGGGGCCAACATCTCTGGCAGTCTGGAAGGAGGAGGAAGCAGAAGAAAATGTTAAGAACAAGGAGACCCAATCCATGCAGTTAGAGTTTTGGGTTTGGCATTTGGTTCGCAGGAACAAGGACAGCTGAGGCTTACGGGCTTTCAGCAGGTCCAGCCCTCAGCCACCATTGTGGGAGGACTTCCTAATATGAAGTGTTTCTCTTCCCAGGTTGCCCGACATGCGAGTGCCATTCCTCGGGGCATCTCTGCCTCTGCAGCCCTTAGGCCTGCTGCTTCTCGAAGAACAGGCTTGACCAATGTATTATGGCCTGCTTCCAGTCAAGCAAAACTTGCCTTCAGCACCAGTAAGTGTTAATGTCGTGTTTTGACCCAGGTAATGGGAACATGAGTCATCATCTCTGGGCAGGGCTCTGAACCCGGCTGTACATTAGACTCACCTGGGGAGCTTTTAAAAGCATATCTTCCCCTAATCCCACCCCAGTTAAGTCAATCTCTGGAGTGAGACCAGAACATCCGTATTTTTTTTTTTTTAAACCTCACCAGGTGATTCTAAATGTGCAGCCAGAGTTGAAAATTACAAGTAAACTGCACTTGCGTCTTATTTCCTTGTTGCTTACCAGAGGTTTTAATCCTGTGTTGAAGAACATGGGTGGGGAGAGATGACTCAGATGCCCTCCATGGTGTGGAGGGGTGTCAGGTACGTGGGGTTGGCCGACAGGATGTTGGGAATTGAGGCTTCTGAATGCAAACCTGTGAGCTAGCTGCAGTTGGTCACATTGGGCCAGAGACTCCTCCGTGATCTGAGTGAAGCATGTCTATTTCTTGAGATTTACACTCCATTTTCTAGAACGTGGGTTTTGCTGAGATCAGCCTCCAATAACGGGTGGTATTTGAAAATGGCTCCTTTACATTCTCTCACCTTTTATAACATTTGTAATGGTTTGGGGGATAGATATACTGCAGCGAAGCTTTTGTGTACAGGTGAAATGTTCTAAAAAGTTTTACAATGTTATCACCTTGGAGCATTAACAGTTTCCTAGTGGTGATTTATTGCCACAGAAGGAAAACTTTCCTTGTTACCTTCCCAGACTCCCGCTCCCCGCAGCTCCTGTTGTTTCTGAGGCCCAGGCATTTGACACGGGAGCTCTTTGGTCCCTTGCTCCCAGATAGAAGCATGTCCTCTCCAGTTCTGACACATCTCTTGACTTCTTTCCTTTTTTCCTGGTCTCTCTGCCACACCCTCCCCTGGCGTACTTCTCACTCAGATAATGAAATCTCCTAACACCAGTCTCCCCTCCTCCTGCTCCCCTTACCCTCCCCGACCAGAGTCATCTTCCTAAGAACAGCCAGCCCATCTTCCAGCCCTACGTGAGGAACTCCAGGGACTCCTTTATCTCTTCTTTTAAGAACAGACTCCTCGGCCTGATACTTAAGGGCCCTCTCGGCATGGCCTTCAGCCATTCTTGCGTTATCTACCACTCTTCTCCCACACACCCTGCTCCGTCTGTTCTGCTCACACTGTGCCACCGGCTACTCCCCGCATGTACCCTCTTCCTTCCTCCATGCCATTTGCCCTGTCCCATCTGGACTTGGCAAAATCTGAAACATATTTAGGATCCATGTCCAGTTTCACGTCTTCCTTAATTCTCTCTGATTCCACCCCTGACATCTTTAGCCATCTTTTTCGTTTCTGTAGCACTTTTCATTGAATTTGTGTACAGTCTAGAGAACTATGGAAGGAAAAAGAAATTTACCTAAGATGTACAGTTGAACTGATTCTTTTAATTAATTTATGCTACCAATTAATTATTGTGCGAGGTTTAAATACAATCAGACAGGTGCTTGTTTTAGCAAACGATGAACTCTATATGCCTGTGGGTTTTTTCAGGTTCCTCGTATCACGCTCCCGCCGTCACCCAGCACGCGCCCTATTTTAAGGGCACAGCCGTGGTCAATGGAGAGTTCAAAGAACTAAGCCTTGATGATTTTAAGGGGAAATATTTGGTGCTCTTCTTCTATCCTCTGGATTTGTAAGTGTCATTTCTGTGATGCTTTTATGTCATTCTGAGAGCAAGCAAAGATCCCTGCCTGCACACTGACATTGCCTGTATCTAGTTAGGCTTCTTGTCGAAGGAAGGATTCTCTCTGAGCCTTTATGACTGATGGCCTTGTTGATACAGCTTGCATCTGTAGCTAATTTACAAGTAACAAATTTAGAGGATGGGGTGGCATTCTTTTTAAAGTGGTAGGGTTTTATAGTAAGACCATGCTCTTACTAAAGACTGGAATGGTGGTTTCTGCAAGCCAGTCTATGAGGAAGTTTGCACTGGTCTGGAAGAAAATGAGAAAGTAAAGATGATAGAATGAGTTTTCTTTTTTAAAATATGTTTTTATTGATTTTTAGAGAGAGAGAGGAAGGGAGAGGGATAGAGATAGAAACATCGATGAGAGAGAAACATCATTGATCAGCTGCCTCTTGCATGCTCCTTACTGGGGGTCAAACTGCAGCCTGCACATGTGCCCTGACTGGGATCTCTTGGTTCCTGGGGTGATGGTCAACAACTGAGCCTTCTTTCCAGAGGATGAGGCCCAGAAATCAGGATTTTAAAAAGATTCCCAGGTGATTCTAATGTGCAGCCAAGGTTGAGAACCACTGGGCTAGGGCCATTGGTTGGTTCTTGTATGTGCCCTGACCGGGGATCGGACCTGCAACCTCGACGTATCGAGATAATGCTCTAACCAACTGAGCTACCCGGCCAGGGTAAAGCTACTTTATTTAAATAAAATTGTTCTTCATTCTTAGACTATCCCCCCACCCCCACCCCATTTTTGGAAATGGTTTTTAAGTTCTCTGATGGGAATCTCTACCTTTTTTCTCTAGCACCTTTGTGTGTCCCACAGAAATCGTTGCTTTCAGTGACAAAGCCAATGAGTTCCGCGATGTGAACTGTGACGTTGTCGCCGTTTCCGTGGACTCCCACTTCAGCCATCTCGCCTGGATCAACACCCCGAGGAAGGTACGGACATCGTGCACCCTGCCTTTGCTCTCATGATCTTAACAACTGAAAAGATCCATCAAAGATGAACCTGCAAGTTGTTAAAGCATGAGTAGTCTGAAGTGGCTATTCGTAGGTCCCCACCTACTGGCGAATTCTGTTAACCTGTGTCTGTGTCTTCCTCGGCATTGCATGGCATGCATCTTTGCTCCCCACTGCATTATATTTTCCAAGGTACACACCATAACGGAGAGCAGGCTCAGCAGGGCGCTGGAACAGCTGGGGTCTGTTGCTTCCCCTCCCACCAGTACCCTGTCAATCCCATGTACCCTGCATGGCTTGGTTATGGTGGTTATGTTCTCTGATTTGAATGTTCTGCATGATCAGTATTTTTGCCTAAAAACTTATGTGGGAGAATCAAAATTTCTAACTAAGCTGCTGGACTGTCGATACCAGTTATTCAGTTTTTTACCTACTCTTCAATTTCTATGCTTCAGAAAATAATCTTCAACTAAATAAGAATATAAAAAGCTCAGTTGGTTAGAATATGGTCCTGATATGCCAAGGTTGCAGGTTCGATCCCTGGTCAGGACACGTACAAGAAGCAACCAGTGAATGCATAAATGAGTGGAACAACAAGTCAGTGTCTGTCTCCCTCTCGCGCTGTGTTCACCAGTGTAGGAAAAGAAGGGCCTATAGTCTCAGCTGGGTTTAAATCCTGCCTCTGTCCCTTCCTAGCTGTGACCTGGAGCAAGTTGCTTATCCTTCGTCCTGCAGTTTCCTCATCTGTAAATGGTGGTGATAATAGTATCTGCTCCAGGGTAGTTGGTTAAAGGAAGTGAGTTAATGGAGCTGAGAGCAGCGTTTGGGTTGTTGGTGCTCAATGACTGCTACCTGTTGCCATGATTGTTGGTGTCACACCTCGTGTACCTGGCCAAGGGTGTTGTGAGAGCACAGATGAGAACCAGCCCTGTTTGCCTTTTCATTAGAATGGCGGTTTGGGCCACATGAACATCCCACTGTTGTCAGATTTGACTAAGCAGATTTCCCGAGACTACGGTGTGCTGTTAGAAGGTCCTGGTCTTGCACTAAGGTAAGATCCAGTTCCTTATGAATTTAAAATAGTTTTTCATGTTTAGCATCATCCCACTTCTTAGGGAATTTATAGAGACCTTGGTAAAGCATTTGGAAAACCAAAATTCCTTAATTTTTACTAAGCACCAATGAATGCCTTCTTCGAGGGTTGGCCATCTTTCAGAAATAGCCCAGACATGTTTGTCCCCCCCCCTCCCTTGACCCCTCCCCCGGCACCACCATGTCTCTCTCTCTGAAGAAGGATATCGTGTCTTGATGTTCGTACTGCTCCGCTGTTTCTGAGAGCCGCTTTCATGGGGGCACGTTCCTGGCATCTTTGGAGAAGGGGAACTAGCAGGGCAGAGGTCAGCATCCTGGAATGGGGGAGATCTCAAAAAGCCCTGGAATCAAAAACAGCCGGAGTATGTGTGTGTCCATCCGTCTGTCCATTCAGGCTCAGCTCCTAAATAGCCGTGTGACTTAGGGCAAGTTATATAACCTCCTTGAGTCCCAGCTTTTCCGTAACTAAAATGAGAATGTACCTTCCAGGTCGGTTGTGAAGACTATGCAAGATGAGGCAGCTACAGTGGTTAGCACGGGTCCTGGTAGCTGGCATGACCCGTCTCAGAATGTCATTTCTGTCCTCGTTGATTCTGTAGTTACACCTTTTTTCCTTTCAGTGTGAAAGCTTTCTGCCTTTAACAGTCCCACATTCAAGCTCAGCCTTTCTGGGAGAGATGAGAACGTACCTTAGAACTGGCATCTTGATGGCCGCTGAGTGAAGGAGGGGTTGGGTGGTTCTTTACCTCCAGGAAGCACTTTTATAGCGGGAATAAATGGTGATGGAAGGAAACTTGACTTGGGGTGGTGAACACTCAGTACAATATGTGGATGATGTATTATTGAATTGTACACCTGAGACCTATATAATTTTATTATCCAATGCCACCCCAATAAATTCAATTTAAAAAAACTATTCTAAAGTAATATATATATATATGATGTTTCAAGTGGGTTCTTCCTTTAGATTTCTGCTCTGCATAGACTTAATTCTTCCTGCAAAGATTTTCCCATGGGATTTTTCCCCCATGTACTCAAGAATTCACTCATTTCATAAGTATTTACTGACTATAGATAAAATACATGTGCATCCCTTCCCGTTTGCTTATGGTTTCTTGCCAAGAGTTGATAAAGCCGCCCAAAGAATGCTTGCTAAGTCACTGATAAGGAAAGAAGTCTCTGCTCTCTGTGACTTTTAGATCCCGGGCGACATTTAGGTCCCATTTGTAAACTTGACCATACTGCCTGTTTTCCATGGTGGCCTGGTCCAGCCCTGCCTAACACTGGAAACTTCGTTTTAAGCAGATGATAGCACTTAACAAGCGCTTTCTTCAGGGGAATTAAAGCCAGAAGAGGGTAGAAGTTAGCTTCTTTCTACTCTGGTGCTGTGGATGCACTAATGAGGACAGTTCTGATGCAGAGGTCTCTTCATCATTGACCCCAATGGAGTCATCAAGCATCTGAGTGTCAATGATCTCCCGGTGGGCCGAAGCGTGGAAGAGACCCTCCGCCTGGTGAAAGCATTCCAGTTCGTGGAAGTCCATGGAGAAGTCTGCCCAGCAAATTGGACCCCAAATTCTCCTACGGTAGGTTTCTTTTTCAAAAGCCCTGGGGCCCCAACAGAGGATCCCAGGTACTCACTGCCTCAGGGCTGCTGTCCTGGAGTGTTCACAGAAGGAGCCCACGCATGGAGCAGGGCCACAGATGCTGCTGCTGAGAGGCGGGACCAGGGGTTAGGCAAGCTGTTAATGTAACTTCCATCCATGTATTTTAAAGGAAACAGGCCAGCATTGGAAAAAGTTAAAGAATTTTAGGGTAGCCTGGCCGATATGGCTCAGTGGTTGAGCATCAACCTATGAGCCAGGAGATCATGGTTTGATTTCTGAGTTGCTGGCTTAATCCCCAGTAGGGGGTGTGCAGGAGGCAGCCAATCAATGATTCTCATTCATGTTTCTCTCTTTCCCTCTCCCTTCCTCTCTGAATCAATATATATATTTTTTTAACTTATTTTTTAAGAAACTAAAAATTGAGAATTTTCAACTCACTTTTGAAACTACTATCTTCAAGTCAGCTAATTAAATGTTTGTATTTTCAGATCAAGCCGCATCCAACTGCTTCCAAAGAATACTTTGAGAAGGTAAATCAGTAGATCATCTCACGTACACCTGCAGCTTCTCAATAGAACCACAGTTGGAGCTCATTTTTAGCATCTCGAAGATGATTATGTGTAGAAAGCAAAAATCAATTATGTTTGCATTCATAAGTAATATTCTATAAATGTTTTGTTTTTGTAACATTGGCTAAGGCTTTTTAAACATGGTTAGTTACTAACATGAGTCCTTTATTGGTAACTTCTTGATGGCTAGCTAGTGTATAGACTGCCTAGTTCACTTGTTTCTTTGATCATGTCTTCAATAAGAAACTCTCTCCTTAGCCTTACCTGAACCTGTGTACACCAGTGTAGGACAAGTAGCGAAAGCCTCTGATCAAGAGTCCTGAAATTTTCTTTCTGAATTTCTTTGTATTAAACTGAATTTTTTTTAAGGTAACAAGATCATAGCTTTAAGTTTTAGTATTAGCAGTCTAATGTAACTCTTGGAGTGGAGATATATTTGATTGAAACAATGTGAATCATGTATTTAAAAAAAACAGTGGCAAAGTGACCTAACTGATCATGCATGCTCCTCATCCCTGAGATTTGTAGTTTCAATAGTTATTTTGTTTATTTTATTTGTTAGCTGACTTAGTGTCTGCATACATTTCTAAATATTGATTGAAGGTAATTATAGGGGATATTTATTTAATCCAGGAATTGCATTTTGAAATCATTATAATTATATTTTCTGAGGCACTCAATGTAAAGCATATAATAAAAAAATAAATATATTTTAAAATATTTGCGTTTTTATCGCCGTTCCTTGTTGTTCCAGCTGTTGTGGCCTCTAGTGTTCCTCCGATTATGCCTACAGACATTTGTTGAGCATTTAACTTCACTCGGGGCCCACAGAGATGAATGAGATGATGGCTCCATGCCCAAGGAGCTCAGTTTATGGGGCAAGAGAGAAATGGAAGCATCTGTTCATTATTTCAATAAGCTCTTGAGTGCCTGCCATATGCCAGGTGCTTTTTTGGAGGCACAAGAGTGAACAAAAAAAAAGACAAACCTTTTCCTTCATGCACCTCCATTCTAGAGGGGAAAATACAATAAACATAATAAAAATACATAGACTGGAAGGAAAATAAAGTAGAGCGGAGTCTAGAGCAGAGAGTTGCAGGTGTTCTAGATAGGGTTGTCAGGGAAGGCCTTGTGGAGAGACCGTCTCTCCAGGTCTGCTTGCTCATCTGTAAAATGAGGGCAATCATTGTACCTATCTAAGGGTTTTGATGAGGATCAAAAGAACATGTATAAAGTAAGTGAGTTAGGGAGACAAGAAGGTTGTAGGCAAAGGCCCCAAGGCAAGAGCGTTTTTGTGGGAATGAAGACTTGAAGGGCTCTGTGACCTCGAGCAGTGAAGGAGGAGAATGCTCAGCCCAGGGTGCCTCGGGCACACTAAGGGCTTTGGGTTCTATTCCCAGATGGGAAATAGGAAGGTTTGAGAAGAGTTACATCAGCTTGTTCTAAAACGATTACTAGCACCTCTGTTAAGGCTACACGGCAAGGGTCCAAAGAGGGGAGCAGAGCGATCAGCTGGGCTGGATTGGTGACACGGGTTGTAGGGCCAACAGAATAATCCAGGTGTGCTAAAGACTGTGGTACAATAAATGTATTCCTGGGTCATAAGGGGGGCCCTTTACCCAGCTGTGGGCATCAGGGAAGGCTTCCTGGGAGAGGAGGTGAACTTTTGAAGATTATTGAAAGGTAAACCAGATGGGCTGAGCAAAAGGAGCTGCAAAGGCACATGGGCCTGAAGGAAACCCTGACCTGGTTTCATGTTCCGGAAGGGAAGGCAAGAGAACAAATAGGTCGGTGGGGTGTTAATGGCCCAAACTGAGCACTTCCAAAGGACCTGCGCCCTATTAGGGCTTCTGCCTCTTCTCTGTCATTGACCCTCAACCAAACCCTGAGTCGGTACAATTCAGTGACCTTACTGTACAGATTCAGAATAGCCTGGAGAGATTGACTTGACTAGGGCCACACCAGCCAGGACTCCTGAGGACCCCTGAGCACCCTCAACATCCACACTAGCTTCTACCAACACACAACCCCTGCCCATCCCACTGGGCGAAGGGTGAGGGACAGCAGGAAGAAGGAAGGTGTATTTGTTTCTCTACCAATTGCCGCTACTTGATCAGGTTTTGCCCCAGAGCTGGAGAGAAAACTATACTCGGCTGGGCTGCATGCCCTGATGTAGATCTTTCTCAGTCTTTCTGAAATGAGTCCACATTTTCATTTTCCACTGGGCCACCAACCTTACGTAGCGGTTTTGATGATCCCCAGTCCCCGCACACTGGCTGTAAGGGGCAGCAGAGGGGATTTTCCAGGGTCATGTCCAAAGCCGAAGCGGGGGCTGTGATAATAGGCTTCTATGTACCCAAGGGGTGGCCATGCAGCGTGGAGATGACTCGGTCTGTGGGAGAGGTGGGCTCACAGGAATTGTGGGTGCGCCGGGCCTGGGACAGGGGGTGTAAGTGTGGGATCTGGGGGCGTTAGAAGGCGGTGACACTGAGCAGCAGGCGCGTCGAGCGCCAGGAGCCGGGACATCGGGTGACACGGAGCAGCCGGGATGAGCAGGGGGGACCGGATTGCGGAAACAGGGCGCGCGGGGCGCCGGGGCGCCGGCACGTGGAGACCCGGAGCAGCCGGCGCGCGGCCCGCGGATTGGCACAGGGTGCGCGCACGCCCGGGGCGGGGCACGCCACCGGCTCCTCCTCCCCGCCGGCCCGGCGGCCGCGGCCTCTCCGGCCATCACGTTGGTCCCCGGAAGACACGCAGGAGGAGGAAGCGCGGGGGCGTGCGGGTCGCCTGTGCAGCGGGAGCCGCCCGCATGGAGCCCAACGTGCACTTCTGGATGACCGAATGCCAAGTACGCCGGGCGCGGCGGGGGCGGGGCGGGCGCGGCGCGGGGAGTCGCCGGCTGGCCCGGTGACCTTGGGCAGGCCACGTGGTCGCACGACCCCCTCCCCACCGCATTCTCCGGAGGGTCCTAAGGGGAACCCCAGCTGTTACCCCGTGCCACCTCTGCCCCAGGCCGGGCGAGGGAGGGTCGCCCTGCAGAGGAGTCAGTCCCCCTCGCAGGTGTCCGCGCTCTGCTGCCCGAGCTGTACCTGAGCTCGGGGTGGCCTCAGGGTGGACAGGAACAGGGCCTCCCGGAGTCCCCTGCCTCCCAACCTCCATAGGCTCCGCCACTCACCGAGACCGGCCGCCCGGGATGAGTCACACAGACCCCGCCTCCAGCTAGTGGCCGGGGCTGCGCTGTCCAATAGCAATGTGACGGAGTCATTTGGTAATTTAAAGTTTTCTAGTAGCCAGATAATCAAAGGCAAAAAGAAACATCCGAAATTAATTTGAGCAATATATTGTCTTTATCCCAGTAGATACAAAACATTAACATTTAAACGTGTGATTTATATGAAAATTATTAGTGAGATATTTTACATCTTTTTTTTTTAATCCTCACCCGAGGATATGTTTTATTGATTTTCAGAGAGAGAGAGGAAGAGAGAAACATCTGTGGGTCGCCTCTGGGAGGGTCTTGACTGGAAGTTGAAGTTACAGCCTAAGCTCGTGCCCAGACCAGGAATCGAGCCTGCAACCATTTGGTCTACAGGACAACACAACCCAACCAAGCCACCTTGCCAGGGTTACATCTTTTTTTTTTGGTCTTGGATACCCGGTGTATATTTTACATATAAATTACATCTTGATTTTGCCTGGCCACCTATCCAGGGCTCCATGGCCACATGTGGCAAATTGGACAGCACCGTTCTAGGACCTTCTCCTTCAGCCATCACCTGAAGTAGGGCCCAGGCCAAACTTTTTAGGTGGGGAAGTAGAGAAGGGGCAGGGAGGCCAAGCTGTCTCCCGGCAGAGCCAGGACTCAAACCCTGTGAAGTCCGGGGGCTTTTTGAAGCAAACCATACCTCCTTTCTCCACGTGTCCACTGTTTAATTCCTCAAGAGCAATTTGATACTGGAGTGGTTCCGAGCACAGACCGCTGAGTCTTTGCCGGGCTGGGTTCCCTCGAGTGCATTGAGCCCTTCTCAGCCTCAGCTTTCTCACCTGTAGGATGGGGATTCTGGGAGATGCTGCAGGTAGACAACCCCATTAGGTTGTCAGAAATAATGTTAACCATGAACATATCTTCGTTGTTCAGCTGTTAACTTCTCGGGTGCTTTTCCCTTCTCTTAAGTCCTTTTTTCAGAGATGTCTTCAGTGGACAGAATTATTGGATCCTACAAATTTGTTCGTTTCCATTGTAAGTATTCTTCTTGCTTTCGGCGCTAATGGATTTTACATTTTATTCTGAAACAGAAAGACTGTGTCCCTTTGGAAAGCAGGTGAAATAACAATCCACATAGATCCCCATGCTCTTACTGCTTCGGATGAGCTTGGTAGATTGGAAGGGTAATAAGTAAAAGTGGGCGTCCAATTAACGCGAGTACCAAGCCCCGGACCAGGTGCTGGAGGTTCAGAGGGGATCAGACGAACCTTGCGGGGGATGGAGGACAGACTGGCAGTGCTAGTCACAGGCCTTGACCTAGGGATCCAAGCGGGGGGTGTCACAGGGAATTGGGGGAGGGTGTTGAAGGAAGGCTGAGAAGGAGAGGGGACTGTGAGGAAAGATCAGGGGAGGAGAGCAGGCCACCCAGTCACCAGGGCTTTGTATGCAGGGGATCCAGGTAGTTCCTTGTGTGTCACTCACGGAGTGGGCCTTGCTTCCAGGTGAAAGATGGTTTGAACCAGGTGTGGCTGAGGGAGGTAGGAGAGAGATCCTGTCACCAGCAATGACCCTTAGGGCCAGACTCACAGAGACACACTCATCCCTGTGCTCAGGATGCTCCCGTCAGCCTTATTTATAACAGGAAACAACCTGAATGTCCATCGGCAGAGAAATA
Source organism: Myotis nattereri (assembly GCF_964212035.1). Taxonomy (NCBI): domain Eukaryota; kingdom Metazoa; phylum Chordata; class Mammalia; order Chiroptera; family Vespertilionidae; genus Myotis; species Myotis nattereri. Next base: position 55,607,184 of record NC_138088.1, on the reverse strand, counting down.
TGATGTGGTCTAGTCATACAGTGGAATATTGATTAGCTGTTCAAAGCGATAACCTAGTTACCAGCATATATTAAGTAGAAACATACAGTATGTGTGATGTTAAATGGGAAGACATGGTGTCTGTGATGTTTAGTGGAAAAGCGAGATGCATAAATACAGTACTTACGCAAATTACAAAAAGCACACCAATACTACGTATTTGTTTATGGAGACATGTATTCATGTGTGTATAGGTATAAAAACCTGGACTGGAAGTTTATACCTTGAACTCGTAATAGTGGTTACCTCTGATAGAATGGGGAGGGAAATAAGATTAGGTGATGGCTGTTTTGCCGGGGGGGGGGGGGGGGGGGGGCGGGGGGGGGCGGGGGGGGGGCGGGCAGGCCGGGGTGACAGGACGGGGAGAAGCCAATACGACAGAATGTTTACAGTTGTTAATTCTGGATGAGGGGATTCTAAGCATATGATCATGCTTTGTATTTTCTGTATTTAATTTCCCCCTCAAATTAAGTTAAAAAGAGAGGAAAGAAGACTGCACTGATGAGATGTGGGGTGAGTGAGAGAGTAGGGGCTTGCGGGTTTCTGACTCGCACACCCAGGCCGATGGTGGTATCGCTCACTGAGACAGTTGCCCTCGGAGAGGAGCGGGGAGACGGCAGCCCCGGTGGGGCCAGCTGCTGGAGCGGCTGGGAGGTCCCCCTGGGAATGACCCTGGGACGATCCTAACGGAAGCTCAGTGGGTGGAGAGCCTTGGCTACATGCCCCATTGAAGTCAGGTGTGACAAGCCTGTGACTTTCTTAACTCTGTGTATAAATCAGAGCAATGTTGAGCTCATGGCTCTATTTCTTTATATTTGATTTTAGAGCAAAATAGAGAAGTCCAGGCAACTATTGTTAACAAATGAAGATGGGTCTATTCATGACTTGCAGGACAAAAGGGTAGGTATCACCTGCCTGGGTCAAGACTGGGTGTGGTTGCCTGTGGGGGATTCTGCCCTCAGATGCTCTGAAAGCGATGATGGAACGTGGTCTTTGAAAACAAGGGATGCACTTTTTGAAATTGGGTTTGTTTTTTCTTTGTAGTTAGCATTCCTTCTCATGAGCCAGATTAATGTGAGGTGCCAGTCGTAGGAACTAGTAATCAGGAGAAAAAAAATCACAGGCTTTCTCCCACGCAAGGGCTATCAGTGGGGATTCTCTGTAGTTGATTCCTGGAGCCCTGTCTCCCAAGTCTGGATCTATTTCCTATTAGAGGCTGGGTTCCGAGGCCGGGTTCCATTCCTGCCCAAAGACTCAAACCAAGTAGTGGGGCCTTGACTTACGAGTGTCCCGACTAACGAGTTTTTTGAGATACCAGCTGTCTCTCAGCTGATTTTTTGCATTGAGTTGATAGAATTATTTGAGTTAACGAGCTCCTTAACGAGCTCCGTCTCGGAACGAAGGCCCCACTGTATTTGATACCTACCTTGCCGGTGAGCGTGTGGGGCTTTCCAGGGCCCACAGACATCCGTCCCGGGAGGCAGCCTGTGGAAAGCTCACAGATTCAACTTGGTTTTTCTAAGAACTTGTTGGGCCTCTGGACTTAGAGGCCGGCTCTCTTGCAAGGGACTTAGCTAATGGTGTGCTGTGTCGCCTGCACGTGGCCTGCCTGCCGAGGGATAGGTTAGGTATTGGCCTTGAGTCCTCTCCAAGGTCAGAGACTTAGGGATTTTTAATGTTTTGGTTGTTGCTTTTTAATTGAAATATATGTATATATGTATATATATTGATTTTTAGAGAGAGAGGAGGGAGAGGGATAGATCGAAACATCAATGAGAGAGAATCATTGATTGGCTGTCTCCTGCATGCCCCTACTGGGGATCAAGCCCAAAACCCAGGCATGTGCCCTGACCAGGAATCAAATCAGAAAGCTCTTGGTGCATGGGCTGATGCTCAACCACTGAGCCACACTGGCTGGGCTTGTTGATTTTCTTTACTTGGATGATCTCTTTGGTTGCTGTAAGCTCATTTCCTGTTTGCTTTGAGCTCTCCATATGGCATGTAACAGTCTGCCCTCCACTCTGAAAAGTGGAGCAAAGGCACCATCACAAACAGACTGGAGAGATTTGTTTGCTCTCAAGCCACCTTTAAAGCTACTGCTTGTGCCTAGCTCGTGTGGCTCAGTGGTTGAACGTCGACCCAGGTACCAGAAGGTCACCGGTTTGATTCCCGGTCTGGGCACATGTGCGGGTTGCGGGCTTGATCCCCACTGGGGATTGTGCAGGAGGCAGCCAATCAGTGACTTCCTCTCTCATTGATGTTTTTCTCTCTCTATCCCTCTCCCTACCCCCTTTCTCTCTCTCTCTCAAGATCAATAAAAATATATTTTAAAAACACACACACACACACACAAAAGCTATTGCTTGTTTTTTCTCTTTTTAGATCCAAGAAGCTTGGAAGAGAAGTCTCGTAAGTTTCAGCCCCTTCCTAATGTTTAGCCCCGAAAAGAACAAAACCAAACATCAAACTAACCTGTGCGCTTCCCTTTTTGAAGGCAACAGTGCATCCTGACAGCAGCAAACTGATCCCCAGTTTTTTCCGACCTGCAGGTGAGCTGATTCTAATGGTCAGAGGTGGGTGGGAAGAGGTGATATCTAAGAGTTACAAAACGCCGCCTGCCTTATTGTAATTGTTTTTTTCTAGAAGGATTTCTGACAGTGAGTCTGGAAACCACAGCTTAAAAAGAATATTTGAAGGGTGTGGGGAGAGCAGATTTGGGGCCCGGAGTCGTGTCCGGTGCTGGGGACAGATCTGGATTTGAGTGAGGGGACCGGCTTCCAGGCCTGAGCCACGTTGCCGCCCTACCAGCACTCCATGCGTTCACCAACCCCAAAGCTCTCCAGGACGCCTGCTAGTATTTTTATTTTTTTATGTCTGTTTTTTAAATATATTTTTATTAATTTCAGAGAGGAAAGGAGAAAGAGAGATAGAAATATCAATGATGAGAGAGTCATTGATCGGCTGTCTCCTGTACTTCCCCGCCCCCCACTGGGGATTGAGCCCACAACCTGAGTATGTGCCCTGACCTCCTGGTCCCTAGGTCAATGCTGAGCCACTGAGCCATGCAGGCTGGGCATCTGTTAGTATTTTTAAATGGAGGCTTCATTAGTTGTCCTGGCTGGTGAAATCATTGGCCCTTGGTGATTAGCTCAACCCCCTGCCCCTCTCTGCTCCCTGGAGGAGGAGGATAGGGGAGTGGGACAGACAGGTCCAACTTTCTCAGGTGGTTGGTTCCCTGGCAACCAACCTCCAGCCTCGGGGGGCTTTCCAAAGTCACCTCTGCCGTAAACTCAGGTGTGGTTGGAAGGAGCGTGTTATGAGTAACCATAACCTTGACCTAGTAGTTCCTCTCACTTGGGAAATTCTAAGAAGTTTAGGATATTTGTGCTAGGAACGAGGAAGGAGAGCAAATTCACATTTTGTATTACTGTATATTATTACTAGAGGCCTGATGCACGAAATCTGTGCAAGAGTAGGCCTTCCCCCGGCTGCTGGCACCGGCTTCATCTGGAAGGTCGTCCAGAAGGACGTCTGGTCTAATTAGCATATTATGCTTTTATTATTATAGATAAACCACAGGTGTATTACATTCACATGGCAGGGTGGCAGGTGCCGGTTAACACTGCTTACCTTCAGCGAGAGGGACTCGGAAGGCTGGTGGGTGGGAGCCTCGTTACGTCTTCCTGTGCTGCGCTGGTTTACATTTTTGCCACATGCATATAGTTGTTTTTATTAAGAAAATAAGAAGAATGAGTAAAAAATACCCTTTGATGTCCGTGCCTTCCAGGCGGCTGGAGAAGAGGTGTGGGGAGGGGTGCCCCCTTCTGGCCTCTCTGCAGCCATTGACCCCCTTCTCTTTGCCAGCTCTCCTGCCTTTCACGGCGCCCATGGTAAGTGAGCAGCTCCTTGCTGTTGTGTGAGCCGGGGAGGCACGCTGAGGGGTGAGGAAGATGTCCACCCATCTCCTAAACCCCAGCTCCCCCCCGACCCGTGACTGCCTGAGAGATGCTCATGGGTCCCTACCCCGCGCCTGTGTGCTCTTCATGTTCCCGCCCCACCCCACGCCATGCCCCGCGCCACTTACCTGGTCAGGCAGCCGGGCCTCTCGAAGGTCCACAGGGTGTCACAGGGTGACCCTGGCTTTGACTGTCTCCTGTGCACAAAGCACTCTGGGAAGAGACCCATGAGTTAAGATGTGCTTCCTGCCACAAGCCCACGGAATGGGCCTTTATCGTGTCTCCCCAAGCCCTCGCCCTGGCACAGGCCCTCACCTGGGACCTGGAATTGCCCTCAGCAGGGCCAGCCCAGCTTGGTGCTCACGCGGTAACAGCATGGCTCTGCCACTTCTGCCACACCTTCCCCTCTGTGTCCCTGCGGAGAGCATCCTTCTCAGCTGCCCACTCAGCTGCAGGGCTCAGAGGCAGGGGCCACTGCGAGACCAGGTGTCCTCAGTGCCCCGGTGGTGCCCATTCAGCATCGCTTGTTCCATGACTGGGGGCCCCTGCATCACGCTGTCCTCTCCTTGTCCCGCTCCTGGGGGCCCAGTTCTGCATCTCCCCTGGGAAGGTCTTTGCTCCAACAAGCTCGCGCTCCCCTGAAACACTATAACTGCTTTTTTTTTTTCTCCTTTAAAGGTATTTATGTCGCTGGTGCCAGTGAAAAGCCTAAAGTCTATCGTTTTACCTCAGGTAGCACACATTTCAGTGTCGCGATTACTAAATTCTGTTCTTAAAACCAAAATGTGACTTTCCGCCTCTATTTTCCTGCAGTTGTCTTTCTGTACCTACAGTACAGCGTTCAACGTCGTCAATGGAAACGCAAGTTACGTGAGTATCAGGGACCCCAGGGGGTTGCAGCCTTGTACTGCATCTTCTGGAGTTATTCTCTGTTTTAATTATCTTTTCTGGGTAAACTGTGCTATTGGCTAAACATATACTATTGTTTTCCCCTAGAACCGTCACCCATACGAGAGTATATTACTAGGGACAGGAGTGATTGCTTCTACAGCCTTTTTTGGAGTAGGTATTTTAAAATCTCTCTTTGTGTGTGTGTGTGTTAATCTTCACCTGAGGATATTTTTCCATTGATTTTTTAAAGAGAGTGGGAGGGGGAGAGACAGAGAGAGAGAAACATCCATGTGAGAAAGAAACATCGATTGGTTGCCTCCATACATGGCCCAACAGACCGGGGCCAGGATCGAGCCTGCAACTGAGTTACGTGCCCTTGACCGGAATCAAACCTGCGACCCTTCCGTCCATGATCTGACACTATCCACTGAGCCAAACCGACTAGGGCTAAGATCTCTTTCGTTCTTCAGAATTCAAAACAGAACAAAACTTTACTCTGATTATAAATTTATATTCCATCTTAAACAATTCATACAATATGATTAAGACGTAAAGAAGAAAATAAAAGTCATCTGTAACTCTATCCCCCCATAGTCACGTGAGTATTCCAAGTTTCTAGGCATATGTGCAGTATGGTTATCTTTTTAAAAAATTAATTTATGCTCCACAAACATGGTATCCACATTGTATATTGCTTTGGATGTCAGGATATTAGAATGGTTAAAAGTGTAGACTTTAGAGTCAGGTAAGCCTAGGTTTGTATCCTAGCTTAATTCCTGAACAGCTCAGCGACTCTGGACACATTAATGTCCCTTCTTGAAACCTCCATGTATTCCTCTGATGATCAGGAGAACAGCTCAGTGCTACACAGATTTAAAAATACACAGAGAGCCCGGCTAGTGTGGCTCAGCGGTTGAGCGTCAACCCAGGAACCAAAAGGTTGCCAGTTCGATTCCCAGTCAAGGCCACATGCCCAGATTGCAGGCTCGATCCTCAGTGTGAGTGTGCAGGAGGCAGCTGATCGATGATGTTCCTGTCTTATCTATGTTTCTGTCTCTCTATCCCTCTTCCATCCTTTCTCTCTAAAATTTCAGAAAGAAAAAACACTTAAAAATAAATAAGTAAAATAAAAATACACAAGGGAGCCTGGCTGGTGTTGCTCAGTGGTTGAGCATCAGCCTATGAATCAAGCGGTCATGGTTCGATTTCCAGTCAGGGCAAATACCGGGTTGTGGGCTTGGTCCCTGGTGGGGGATCGGGGGGCCTGTAGGAGGCAGCTGATCAATGATTTGCTCTCCCTCTCCCTCTCTGAAATCCATAAAACAATAAAATAAAAATAGAGCACGCTGACGGAGGCCTCACCTGTGATAGGAATGAGGTCGATGCCAGCTCTCTGCTGTCGAGTGTGTCCAGCTGATTTCCTGGCTCAGGCAGTGATGCTTTTTCTCTCTCATTTTCTAGTTATTCCCTCGTTTGCTCCTCATGAAGAGTGCCGTGAAAAACGTTTTCCTAAGGGAAACCTTGCCTGCCGCCATTCTCAGTAAGCAGGGGGCTTGCGGTCTTGTAGTCTCTGAGCCTTTCTCCCGTCTTCAGGGACACCCATGTCTGTCGGCCACGCTGTGGATGACGACAGCCCCCATTTGCAGCTGGCAGGTGCCCCCGGGCCCCAACGAGGTCTTTGATTTGAGAGGTGACACTTTTCTCTGTAGAGACCCCTTTCGCTGTCAAAGGATGAACACAGACCTGGAAACACAGATTACATCCTAAAGACCATCTGTCCAAGCCCTCGACGTGTGTTTTTCACTTAATCCTGACAGCAGTTGATGGGTAGGCAGTATTATCCCCATTTACAGATGAGGAGACTGAGGCAGGGGGAGGTGAAGGAACTTTCCTAGGGTCACAGGAAGAAGCGGTGATCTGACGCCAAGGGAGTGACAGAGACATTAACCAACTCTTTTAGGTTTGCTGTCTGCAAGTTCACTGGTTCACGCTCCAGATTTTGGGTTTGAGGGATCAGCACTTTGAAGAGTTGGCAGAATGTCCGTGGTAACATTTGGGAAATTGTTATGGAAACCTGTCAAACCAGCTAAGCAAAAAAGGGGGGCATATTTAAAGGACCCCCAGGGTTTCTCCTGGAATCCTGTTAGGGAGCCAGTCTGGACTTTCCGGGGTGCTGGAACCTGGTGCTGGGTTGCGGTCAGGATCCAAGACCGACAGGCCAGCAGCCCTGACCCCAGCTCCGCCGCCCAGCAGAGAGCCTGGTTGGCCCAGCAAGTCAGGTGGCCACTGAAGGTTGGGGAAGCACAGCTATAAGGGAAGAGGCTGGACATCAGAGAAGATGTCCCTCCCTGGACTGAAGCTCATCTCTGTTGTGTTCTCTGCTTCAATCCACAGCCCAGGTCAGTGCATTGAATGTTGCCGCATCCCGAAGTTTTGAGCCCATACGAGGGATTGAGGTCATGGACAAGGAAGGCAATGTCGTAGGCTATTCCAGAAAAGCTGGGACGAAGGTAGGGGAACACGATGGTGCAATAGCTGCTTGCCTTTGGGGAAAAGAAATGAATTTTCTGTTTGGGAGCTGGTAACAAATTCACATTACCCTTTAGACTCTCCTTATCCTGTCTGCCCTCATTATGCGGAGAGAGGTGTTCTGTTTTGCACCCGGATGTTTAAGAGATTGTGCATCAAGTCCTGGCTAGTGTGACCCAATGGGTTGAGCGTCATCCCATGCACCTACAGGTCAGGTCACCCGGTCAGTAGTGTGGGTTCTCCAAAGAAACAGAACAAATACGGTATCTACCCATCTAGCTACCTATCAATACATGTAGGTGAAGAGATTTATTTTATTTGGTTTTTTGTTTATTTTTATTGATTTTAGAGAGAGAGAGAAAAAAAAACATTGAGTTGTTGTTCCACTTATTCCTGCACTGTTGGTTGTTTCTTGTATGTGCTGTGACTGGGGATCGAACCCACAACCTTGTCGAATGGGGACGACGCTCTAACCAGCTGAGCTACCCGGTCAGCGCTGAAGAGATTTATATGCATTCAGCTCTGAGAACCTACAGTAGCCTATGGTAGTTTTATTTTGGGTATGGAGTTTTAAAATATTTTTTTTAACAAATCAGATCTTTTGGGGGGGTGCTGCGAAGTGACTTTAGCTGAAGAATTGTCATGTGAGGCAGTTGTTCGCAAATGACACGAAGAGCAGCATGAAACAGCCCCTGGAGCGAGGCGAGACGAGGGAATGGCCAGCTGGCCTGCCTTCTGCCCAGCGTGTCGGGGGAAGGAGGAGCTCGGCGAAAGAGCTGCTTGTTCAGCCGGGAAATGCACCATTATTCGGCTCATGGAACATGTTACTCTCGATCTTAGCAACGATTCACGAAGCCGAATTACGAACCATCAGCTGTGTCTCAAAATAATGGCACCTTTCTAAACAAATTGGTGTGATAATTGCCCGTCTCAAGGAGGGAAAGTGCTGCCAGAAATCAGATACCTCGTTTTTGAAATGAAGGTTCTGTTGCCTAAAGAGACTTTTTTAACAGCTTTATTGAGGAGTAATTTACATACTATAAAAGCCTTGGAAGAGTATATAGTTTAGTGAATTTCAGCAAATCTAAGCAGTTACGCGGCCATCACCACAGTCCGATTTTAGAACATTTTCATCCCCCCAAAAATTCCCCTCATGATAGTCACGCTCCCTTCCTACCCCCAGCTCCACGGAAGCACTGATCTGCTTTATGCCTTCATAGTATGGCCTTTTCTAGAAATTTCATATCACTGAGCTGTCCGGCTTTTTTGACTTTTGAGGTTCATCCATCTTTTAACCCATATCAATCAGTTTGTTGCTTTAGATTGCTGAGCAGTATTCCGTGGTACAGATGGATGCACCACCTTTTTGCTTTTCCATTCCCCAGACAACAGCTGCTTGGGTTGTGTCCAGGTTGGGGCTATGAGAAGCAATGATGCTCTGAGCATTCGTGGGTAGCTCTCTGCCTAGACCAGCGATTCTCAACCTGTGGGTCGCGACCCCTTTGGTGGTCGAACGACCCTTTCACAGGGGTCGCCTAAGACCATCCTGCAGATCAGATATTTACATGACGATTCATAACAGTAGCAACATTACAGTTATGAAGTAGCAACGAAAATAATTTTATGGTTGGGTCACCACATGAGGAACTGTATTTAAAGGGCCAGAAGTTGAGAACCACTGACCTAGACATATGTTTGCGTTTCTCTTCAACTCAGTTTTAACTGCGGGGTGTGGGTGGCGCCGTGCCCTATTCATACAGCTGGGAAGAGAGAGCACATGTGTAATCCACAGTGTTCCTCATCACCTCCTGCAGCCAGGCACCCTGCCAGGCTCTGGACACCCCAACCCTCCCCAGTCCGAATCCCTTCTCTCCGGGAGCCGGGAGTGCTGGGCCTCCCAGTGGGGAGGCAGCCGCAGGCCCTGCCAGCTCTCTGGGTATCGAGTCCATCTCTCCGGGAGGAACTGCATTTTTTGCACGAATGCCAAACGGGTAAAAGAAAGGTTGGATGGTCTGCTTTAAAAAAGAAAAGTGTATCTTTTTCTTAAGAATAAAGTGTCTGCCACTGTGCGTAAGCATAAGCATTCTTTTGTCATTTCTCTGTCACCAAAAGGTTTATTTTCTTTGGCTAAAATTTCAGAAAGTGCGTAACCAGCAATATCTGATCGTAATAGGGCACCTTTGCTCAGATTTCAGGAGCTTAGTCCACGTTGTTTTCCCTTCACTGGCCTTGTCAGCCACTCAGGTGCGAACTGTGACTGGTGCCCGGTGCCCGCTAATGACCGCTGTCCCCTTTGGCGTGTCTTCCCCTTGCACGGGGCACACGTGGACACGGGCCGGCCTCGCCCCGCTGACGTGGACCCATACCATGCTCACAGGCACTCTTCTCTCCCCGAAGCGGAGCCATTTTATTTTATTTCATGTTCCTGAACGTTTATTTTAGGAACCACCCTCTCGGCTCCCTCTGTGGCAGCAGGGAAAGGCATTCGCTGCAGAGGGATCAGATGAGCCGAGCGTCCGTGTAATAAGCAGAGAGCAGGTGCGGGCAGAGGAGAGGAGCCCGGAGGCTGTGGCCAAGGCCGGGGAAGTGGATGTGGGAGGCAGGGGAAGGAAATGGGGGCTTGTGCCCTTATTTATCTTGCACAGAGCAGCGGTGGATGTGGAGTTGTGTCTTACCCGGGGGGTGGGTTCTGAAGTTAACATAGTGTCGCTTGCCGTCATAATTTCCCTTGAAAGTCTCTTGCGTTGTCCTCGAGTACACATGATTTTGTGCATATAACCCAGAGAGTAAATTATATCTTTAAATGTACACTACATAGAGCAATGTGCAGAATGGAAAAGATGACAAAACATTATCAGGTCTACAGACATGTCTGTGCAAAGTAAAATTTTATAGCACACTTTTCAAGAAAAATATTTTTATTGATTTCAGAGAGGAAGAGAGAGGGAGAGAGAGAAACATCAGTGAGAGAGAATCATTGATGCACACCCGCTACTGGAGATTGAGCCCACAGCCTGGGCATGTGCCTTTACAGGAATCGAACCTGGGACCCTTTAGTCCACAGGCTGATGCTCAATCCACTGAGCCAGACCGGCTAGGGCTATAGCACACTTTTAATTGCACAGGCAAAAATGGGTGCATACATGCAGACTCGTGGGTGTGACCCCTGGTGCACTCCGAGCTGGCTTTTGGAGCCGTCTCCCACCGGAAGGGGTGGGAATAACGGGGGCTGTTCAGGACAGGGAAGCCAGTGGCGCAATCCTAGCCTGAAAAGAAAATATGCTAACAGATTGGTCCTCATGGCAAACACCAGCATTTCTACCAAGGGGATTGCCATTTGGTTCCGGGTTTGCTTGTAAGCTGCCTTTGCTTATACTTAGCATTTTATTTGGAACGGTCGATGGCCTGATGGAGACCATCGCAGAGCCAGGGGGAGGTAAATCCGCCTTCAGTTACTCCTGGCTCCGACCCCAGCCATCCTACCTGCATGACCACGCCGGTGCTGCCTCCACCTCTCTCCACCTGGGTTATTTTTGAAGTGAGAGGGGAGAGCTACTGTTTGCTTGTCTCTGTCATGAATTACAGAAATCGTCTCCCTCCACATCCTGAGCTGCTTCCTTTCGCTTTCCACTAGGCCGTCAGCGATACCGCAACATCCAGAGTCGTGCTGTTCGGGACCTCGGCTTTTATTCCTGAAGTCTTCTCACATTTTTTTAAAAAGTAAGATGCATGCTCATCTCCCCAGGGAGGAGTAAATATTTTGACAGTCAGAATCCTTATAAAACGTGTCTAATCTGCAGCTGGTGGGAGGGATGGGAGGAACGTGCTTCCGTGGTCTTCCTTCTGAACACTCTTCATCACACTTAGGACAGGAGGATTGACCTGGAATCCAGATGTGCATATGCCAACAGACCTGGACTCGGGCCCAGGCCCTGTCCTCAGTTAGCTCTGCGTTCTTGGCCACGTCCCAGCATCTGCTGAGGCACGTTACCTCTCTCTCAGCACGATGGGTTTCAATGATTTGCAGGTTTTCCCAGCTCTGATGGGCTGTGAATGCTGCCCAAGCCTCTTGCCCCTCCTTCATGCCAAGCATGGATTAAATTAGCGTAAATGGTCCCAGATTCAGTAGCCTGTCACCCCATTCAAGAGGCAAGCACTGGCCTGTTGGGAGGAGGGCCTGAGAAGCCCAGCTTGCGGGAGCGCAGGCCAGAGGGAGCTGTGTGGGTTTAGATATGGGGCACGGGCAGGGAGTGGGGCCTACGGCAGCTGAGCAGAAGCAGCTCTAGTGTGGGGACAGCTCTTTCCTCCCCTGCCACACATTGGCTTCTTCCTGTCGATGAGGTATGTGACTGCCGACACCTCCTAGGTGTGTCCTCACAGTGTCCTGATGAGAAAGAAAAACACAGCAAACCCCAGGGGGCAGGCAGGGAATGTCTTCTGCTCAGTTCACAAACTCCCCGGGAAGGATTCCATTGGCCCACGTGAGGTCACCTGCCTGTTGTTGAACCAATCCACTCTGTCCAGCATGGGGAGCCCGGAAGCCCCTGCTAGGAGCATGTAAGAAGCGTATTTTCAGGAAGTAGCAGCGTCCTGGGCAGCGTGAACTGGTACCTCCCATGATCAGTCCAGCTGGATGGGTGTGGAGACTTCTGCTCGGTCAGGATCTTCCTGGACCGCTCTGCTGGCCTCAGAGCTGGGCTCCGGGAAAGCTGGGGCCCTGATGCCTATGTAATGGCACTGGCTGTCTACTGGGGAGAGATGGTCCTCATTTCCCAGTGGGCCTTGGGGTGCCCAGGAGGACCCTGTGTCATCCCACAACCATGATAGTATCCAAGGCAGAGTGACTTCGGCGGCTAACTCAACCCTTCCGTTTTGCATCTGAATGAACCCAGAGTGCAGAAGGGGAAAGTGACTTGTCCAAGAGTGCCGGGTCTGTCCGAAGCAGAGCCCCGAGCGGACTCCAGTACCCCCTGGCTCTGACTGACTCCCAGGATGGGGTTCTTTGCATCTTCCCACACTGTCTCTCACACTCTCAAAGGTCAGGGTCAGAATGTCACATCTGTGTCAGCAGAACCCCAGGCAGAGTGCACAGACTCTAGGGCCTGACCTCTCACTTTGGAGCTGTGGGATTTTGGACAAGTGACTTGACAGTGGCTACGTTCTCTTGTGTATGTGGGCTGTGGAGCGATCAAATGAGCAAATGCACCTCTAGTCCTTCATCCTGGGCCTGACACTGGTGAGCAAGACAGTTGGCCACCAGCAGAGCAGAGGGCCAGCCTCTAAAGCCCTGTAACCTTCTCTCTCCCAGGACCCCGTTATTCGTGCGATACCCCCAGTCCTTGTGGACCCTAAAGCTGTCTTGTACCATCTTGGTAATGGGCCTGATGGTGCCAGTTTCTTTCAGCATGTTCCCGCAAATACAACGGGTAAGTGCCCCCACTTGACTTCCTCTCAAAAAGGAATTTTCTCTTCCCCTCATTATAAGAGTAAAATCAATTCTTTTCCTAAAAAAATCTGCCCAAGTTTATAAAAGTATAAAAGTAAATAACTTTATTGACATATAACCCATCCCCCAGATCCCTTGTGCAGTTTTGGATTCTGTTTTTCTTTTTTTAAATATATTTTTTATTGATTTCAGAGAGGAAGGGAGAGGGAGATAAACATCAATGATGAGAGAATCATGGATGGGCTGCCTCCCGCACACCTCCCACTGGGGATTGAGCCTCAACCAGGCATGTGCCCCCCAACTGGGAATCCAGCCGTGACCCCCTGGTTCATAGGTCGATGCTCAACCACTGAGCCACACTGGCCAGGCTGGATTCTGTTTTTCTTAACAGAATATCAGAAGCATTTTTAGGGGATGTTAAAACAACAACACCTCTATTTTAAATGTTTTATCATTCCAGTGGAACAGTCTGCAATGATAGAAATGTCCTATAAGTGTGGTGTCCAATATGGTAGTCACTAATCACATGTGGCTCTGAGCACGTGAAATGCAGCCGGTGTGACTGAGGAACCAAACTGTAATTTTAATAAGGACTCACATGCGGCTGGTGGCTACGGAATTGGGCTGTGCAGGTCTGTAGACTAGGTGATGAGTCGGCCTGCCTGGACTTGAATTCCCAGCTGCTCCAGACCTTGATCAATTTGCTTTAACTCTGGGAGACTCTGTCTTTGCATCCGTTAAGGAGAGATGGCTGTAATAGTATCTCTGCTCCTGGTCCCAAGGACATTGCTGATGCCAGTAGATGTTAGGGATTTCTGGCATTTCTTGGCTGAAAATCTCAAATGCTTATTTTCTGTCACAGAAGTTAAAAGTCAGTCATGGCTCAGTGGACAGAGCATTGGCCCTCAGACTGAAGGGTCCTGGGTTCAATTCCAGACAAGGGCATGTACCTCGGTTGCAGGCTCAATCCCCGTCTCTGGTTTGGTGCAGGCAGGAGGCAACCAATTGATGTTTCTCTCTCTTTGTCCCTCTCCCTCCCTGCCACTCTCTCTAAGAATCAATGGGAAAATATCCTCAGGTGAGGATTAACAACAAAAAAGCAGATGTGTCCTCGTAGCATTTACAGGGTGGGACAAAAGTAGGGTTACAGTTGAGTACACAAAATAGTTTATTCTTACATTACTATTTATCATTTTATTTCCATACGAACACCTGTCAACCTCCTTTTGCCCCACGCTGTATATTTATGGAATGCTTTTATTCACAACCCAATTCTCTAAGTTTAGGCTTATGTAATAGTTAATTCAGGCAACTTTGCTAGCACATAGCATCAAAGTTTTAAATTATTTAAGATCGTTGCTATGGTCCTACAGAGGTGGTGAGGGACAAGGGATGGAGAGGAGTAGCTTCTCATTAAAATAGATAAAACAGAAGGAAAAATCTTTCGAATCTTCACAGTCCTTTTAGAACAGTTTGTTACAATGAGATTGCAATAAAAGCGAACCCTTTGCAATAATTCCTTCTGATTGCATTGTACTCAGCGCAGAGTGGATGGCTTATCAGCAGGTTCAGTCACTTACAGCAGCTTTCAAATCTCGTGAGATTGGCAGATTGTTAATGTTTGGAGCTGAGAGGTGCGGACATGAGGGCTTATTGCTTTGCTTGTGTTTGAAATTTTCCAGAAGAATGTTTTTAAGAGGTTACGTTTTTTTGCTCTAAATTAGACTTAATTGACTAAAAGTTGGACTGTGAAATAAATGCTTTCTGAAAATGTCTTTAAAAAAATAACTTGGCTTCTAAAGTAAGAAAAGTTCTTACTATAAATATAAAGAATTTAACTTTGTTTTTCAGATACAGTGCAGTAAACTCGAACAGGAAATTCAGTCTGCAACAGAAGAAACAGAACTCTTCTATAACCGAGGGGTGTAGGGGTGAGTTCTGGGTGCACTTGTTTGATTCCTGCTTGGAAACCTTCCTCTCGAAGTTTCAATTCCGAGAACTGTGCCAGAGGTCTCCTGGGAACCCCACGGTGTCTGCAGACAGGATGGCTTCCAGCCACACATGCCAGGACCTAGTCGAGGCCGGTCGTGCCTGGGCTTCCAGCCTGGGTGGGAGAAGAGACGCGGGGAGCTGTCCTGTCTGACCTGCCTCCCCACCGGGACTGCTGAGGGCTGGGTGGTGGAAGGTCCCTTTCCTGTGTGTCAGCCTGTGAGCGGGCATGGTGAGGTTATTAATAAACTGGTCTGAAGTTGAGTATTGGAGAAAAGAAAGATCCATGGAGCCCAGGGCACAGGCATTAAATGGATGGCTCATCTCAGGGTAAACATGAACCTCGGGTGAGCTGGTGAAGGCCTCCAACCCCAGAGCAACCCTGTTTCCCTACTCGGCCCACTCCCATTTGGAAGGCTACCTAAAAGCTACCATCGCCACCCAGCTCCTTCCTTTTCTTCACTGGCAAGCAACCCTGTCTCCGGCTTCGCAGGAAAAAGCAAGGCTCTTGGCAGCCATGGAACCCCTGGCACCAAACCTGCAGGCCCTCCTCCACCCGCACCCCACCTCCCCTCCTCCCCTCCTGTGTGCAAAATCACCCTTGCTTCTTCCCAGTAATACTGAAACTGCCCGACTCACCGTCTCATTAAAAAAGCAAACCCCCCGCCCAGGCCGGGTGGGTCAGTTGGTTGGGGCATCGCCGGGTGGGTCAGTTGGTTGGGGCATCGTCCCAAACACCAAAAAGTTGTGGGTTGGGTCCTCAGTCAGGAGGCAGCCAATCGATGTTTCTCTCACGTCAGTGTTCCTCTCTTTCCCTTACTCTCTCTCTAAAATCAACAGACATATCCTCAGGTGAGGATAAAAAAAGAAAAAGCAAAACCCTCATTCGTAGCCACTTTTTCAAATATTGTCTGCCCTCCCTGTTCCCACCCCTCCTTCTCCTCTGCTGAGACTGCGGTCAGCCATGCCCCCCAACTGCACTGACACTGCTGGCTGCTCGACCAGCCTGTGGGCTTGTTTATTGTGCCTGGCCATAGGCTCACACCCAGCTGCCCCCTGCACTTTTGGGTGCCCACTTGAGGCCTCCCAATCTCAGGAAGTGGAATAGTTGCATCAGACAGGATCACTCGCGTCACCCTGACCCCGCTCTCCCATTCAAGTCATCTCCAGAACTCTGTGGCCACTGCTACTGCCAGCTCAGCCCAGCAGCACCCCCTGCTGGTAATACTCGCCTTATTTCTGCCTGGCTCCCCGTCCAGGCTCCAGGTGGCTCTTCAACATCACACCTGCTTAATAGCCTTCAGTGGGTTCTCAGCACTTCAGGATCAAGTTCAAATTCCTCGCCATGCAGGCAAGGAAGAGCCTTTGCCTTACTCATCTCTTGCCACTCCCTTTCTTCACTCCGAAGCAACATCCAACTCCTCAGAGGCCATGTTCTCTCTGCTCTGGGCCTTCACACCTACTTTCCTCTGCTCTGGATTAACTCCTACTTATGCTTCAGGTCTGACTTGGACTTCAGTCACTCCCTCCAGGAAGCCTTCCAGGATTCCCAGTGCTGAATCAGATGCCTCTCCTGTGCTCCCAGCACTTGTGTCTAACACTTGCCACACCACAGTGCAGTGGCCTGTGTGCAGACCCAGTGCCCCTGTAGACTGTCCCTTGAGAGCAAGAACTGCCTTGTGCATCAAGGGAGCCCTAGGGTGCACAGTGCACTGTGCAAAGTAGGTACCCGAACATTTGCATCCTGGAGGAATGTTTCCAACACACCCTGCCCGAATATCAAAGGATGTATCTGGCTTTCAGTTTTCCCTGGGCCAGAATGATGCTTATCTCCAAATTTGATAAAAAGGGTTTCACAACAGCCTAAAAGGATAAAATTAGTCAAATTGATTTACCAGATGTCTCAGTGTAGCCCCAGGTTTAGACTAAACCAAAGAACAAAATGTACAAAGGCTCCAGATGAAGGCTTACCCACTACAGAAGAGAGTGGAAAGGTGAGGGCATCTTTTCAAGGAGACACCTTGAAGTTGGTTGCTCTAGGAACAGGCAATGGAGGACGTACGGGTGGGAGGAAAGGAGCCTGGACCCCTTCACTTTCAAAGACGTCTATTAATAACCCTCCCAGCACACCTGCACTTGGAAGGTTTTGCTTTTTTTGGAGTGGAGAGAATTAGAGAAAGGACACAATATTTCATCTACCTAAATATGGTTGAATATCAAAATATTTCCATTTTATTTCTGCATCATACATTTGCAATTTTAACAACTTTGATTAGCTAATGCAGTAATACAAAAATGAGGGAGAAAAAGATGTTAGTATTCATTTTCATAAAGTGCAGAATTAATTTTAAATTGTTTGCCTTAGTAAACAAAACCTCATTTCAGGTCCACCCTTACCCGAGAAGGAAGAGAAAGGGCTATTTTAAACTTTTTACTTAACAAATGAAAGATCCGATAAAGACAAGATTTTTTGCAGACATTTTTTTCTGGGTAAGATTTCCAAGGACAACAGGACTGACTGTAAAATAACCTTTCAGAGTTAATATGAATACACACAATAAAATAACAAGTACATAACTCAGACCTCCCTGCTTATTTTGCAATTTTTAGGTCTCCTATGATGAGAAAGGTACACAGCTGAACAGGAACAGGAACTTCTTATGTGGCCAAGTCACTTTTTACTGGAGTTACTTGAAGACCTCTGGTTTTTGCCCTTGCAGGCAGTTAAATCTTACACTCCCTTACCAATCATGTAAGTTGCTAGTCAGTTATAGACATTAATATTCAAAATGGGCTGCTTGTTTTTCTCTGCTATATAAGGACTGGCATCTTTCAAAGTAATATTGCTAGCAACAAGGTGAATTTCACTGACGGACACTGATGGCTTCAGCTTGCCCAATGCTTACCTCTGAGACAGTATAAATACGAATTATTAACGTTGTCTACTCAAGTATAAAATCTATGCAAAACCCTCATAACATAGGTAAAATGGTCAAAGGCCAAGAAAAAGATTTTTTCTTTTACAAGAAAGTGCAACTGCAGGGTCTTTTGAATGATCTTCTAGACCAGTGGTTCTCAACCTTCTGGCCCTTTAAATACAGTTCCTCATGCTGTGACCCAACCATAACATTATCTTCGTTGCTACTTCATCACTGTAATGTTGCTACTGTTATGAATCATAATGTATCTGATATGCGGGATGGTCTTAGGCGACCCCTGTGAAAGGGTCGTTCGACCGCCAAAGGGGTCGCGACCCACAGGTTGAGAACCGCTGTTCTAGACAGTCCTGCAGAAAACTTAGTTTGGCTCAGAAAGTACAGTTCCTCGTGAGGAATTAAAGTTCTTCCTAGAAGAATACAAAGCAACATTTCAGGCAGCTTTCTGAAAATAAATCATTCGTTTGTGGCGACACAATGAGACAAACGGGAACTTATAATCACGGAGGCTTTCGGATCTGCTGTGACTTACATGAGAACTCGACAGAGCTTTTCTCTCACTCCAGCCCATCAGGCCATGTTATAACTTATTTACGGTAGTTACAGCACTTTGTCCAACATGCTGACAGGTGTGAAACTAATCAGATAGAGAAAATCAAGTGTTTTGCTATGTTTCAGTGCTTTTCAGGTCAAATCTCAATACTTTCAAATAAATCATTAAAATATACCATTTTCTTTGTTATTTTCAGTATTACACATAGTTAGTGGGTGATCGTGTCCTCAGTGATACCATCCTGACAGTCAGATTTTCAGCATCTGCTCGGCTGCTGCTAGGTGGTACAGAAAGTTTTCTGTCGCAGGTGGGAATCGTCTTTGCTTTAGAGCCTCAAGATTGAGGACACGCTTTCCTCCATCGCCCGAAACTTCTGAAAAGGGTGCCAAGTTGGTGAAGATTTCTTTTGTTTTTAGGGAAATGTCCTTTAATAAAAACAGGAAAATATGCAATACGTTAGCACTGAAAAATGAGTAGTTTGTTGCATTTTAACGGAATTCTTCCTGCTATTTTAAAAAGTATATCAAATTAACTTTATAAACTAGAAAAAGTGAAACAAAGTTAGGTTAACAGAAAAATCAGTATCATGGATAATTTTTTCTGCCTCTGAACTTGCCTATTTGGGTACTTGACAGAAGTGGGATCATACAATATATGTCCTTTGGCATCTGGCTATTTCACTTAGAATAATGTTTCCAAGGTTCACCCATTTTGGGACTTCATGCCTTTTAATAATATTCCACGGTTCCTATACACCACACTGTGTTTGTCCGTTCATCCATTGATGTACATCCAGCTATTTTCACCTTTTTTGGCTGTTAGCAGTGCTGCTATGAACATGGGTGTACAAATATCTGAGTCCCTGTTTCAATTCTTCTTGATAAACACCCAGAAATGAATTGCCGGATGTATGGTAATGCTATGGTTAGCTTTTGGCGGAAGCCTGCTATCATTTCTAGAATAGATCTCCTGCCTGGGATAAGAAACCCAGCGCCTGCCACCTGGGCTTTATTCCTCTTCACCGACTCACATTCCTTTGGAGGGCTGAGGCCTCCCCAGAGCTCACATCAGTCATGTCCTTTTCTTGGTCTGCTGACATCATTAACCTTTCCAATATTTTTGGCCCTGGCCGGTGTGGCTCGCTTGGTTGGAACGTTGTCCTGTACACTGAAAGGTCTCGGGTTAGATTCCTGGTCAGAGCACAGACCCAGGTTGTAGGTGGAATCCCTGGTTGATCCATGTTTCTCTCTCTCTCTTTAAAAATTCAGTAAAAACATATCCTCAGGGGAGGATTAAAATATATCCTATATAATAAAAGCCTAATACGCAAATCAACCGAACAGCGGAACGACCAGTGGAACGATCGGTTACTATGATGTGCACTGACCATCTGGGGGCAGACACTCAAAGCAGGAGCTGCCCCCAGCCCGCAGGTGCCAGGCCAGCCAAGGCAGGTGCCAGTAAGCGCCCCCCCCCCCCAACCCCGCCCGATTGCCTTGCTGGTCGCCCTGCAGAGGGAAGCGAAGCGACCAGTGGTGGGGGGTGGGGCTGGCTGGCAAGCAGGTGGTGGCGGGGGGTGGGGTGGGGGGGGCCAGCAAGCAGGTGGCGCCAGGCCAGCCAAGGTGGATCGCCCCACCGGTCACCCCACAGATCGGCCCTGATCGCTGGCCAGGCCTAGAGACCCTACCCGTGCACCAGGCCTCTAGTGTATGTGTGTGTGTGTGTGTGTGTGTGTGTGTGTGTGTGTGTGTCCCTACAACATGCCGGACACATTCATTATACATTATACTGAGTAATCTTGTATCACTTTTAGTCCACTGAAAAACACGAATTCAAAACTCAAATTTACATATTTCACCAACTCTACAATGTAGAGTCAATATTTTTACTGTAATATTGACAGAGGGATGGATGGGCAGCTCCTTGGGACACAACCCACCCACTCTTCCTGTCCAGCTGGACGGCCCACCAGCACTGAATATAAAGAACAGCACTGACCGAACCTAGAGACAGAACCTAGCGAGAGAACACGGCAAAAGATCCTGGACAGAACCTGGCTACAGAACTTGGCTGGAGAACCTAGACAGAACATGGCAGGAGAACCTGGACAGAACCTGGCGACCGAACCTGGAGGAACCTGGCTAGAGAACCTGGCTATGATGATCACTTGAACGCTGCCTCCGTGTCATTCCTTCTTCACCGACTCCGTCCACACCTTTGGGGACCCCTGGACCTGCTGGGGCTGGACCCCAGCAAATATTTCTATTTATTATGATGTTATGGCCTGCCAGGGGCTCCTGAAGGGGAACCCAGCCCCAGTGTGGTTAAACCATAACATGCTCTCTTACTCCTGTTCTTAAAGATATGGGCCCTGGCTGATAGAGTGTCGGCCTGTGGACTGAAGGGTCCCGGGTTCAATTGCAGTCAAGGGCACATGCTCAGGTTGTGGGCTCCATCCCCAGTAGGGGGCGTGCAGGAGGCAGCCAATCAATGATTCTCTCTCATCACTGATGTTTCTATCTCTCTCTCCCTCTCCCTTCCTCTCTGAAATCAATAAAGATTATATATATATATATATAGAACAGCACTGCTGACGGGTCCCTGGCAAAACCTGTGGGCCCCCTCGCCCTTCAGCACTCTCTAGCTCATGTCACTTTCTCCAAGAGCCATCTGATCCCTCATCTGTTATACCTCAGCCCCTTGTTTCTGTCACAGCATTCATTTATCGAGGCTCACAATGATCTTCTTACTTATATTATTTTCTCTTCATCTACGCTAAAATACAGGCCACAAGGGCAGGCACTTTGCTCGCCGCTGCCCTGCGCTGCCCTGTGCAACCCCTGACATACAGTTGTTGCTCGATAAATATCACTGAAGTAAATGAATGGAGAAAAGAGCTAGGTGCAACCAGAAGAATAGGGCCTTCACATCAGATGAGGCCCCGAGGTAGGGGTCAGACGGGGAGACCATCTTTCCAGGCCCCTGGCCCCCAGCGTCGGAGACGGGTCTAGATGAGGCAGGGCCTGGGAGAGGCGAGGCTCAAGTGTATTCTGCAGAAGAGGAGCAAGTTGCTGGAAAGGGACGCAATGCACACTGGCAGCAGACAGAGGGGCGGAGGCCGCGAGCTGCGTGCAGAGGAGGCGTTTACACCACATGGAGAGGCGTAAATAAACCATTTGACCCTGGCCGGGTAGTTGTTGGTTAGAGCACCGTCCCGATACAACAAAGTTGCGGGTTCGACTCCCTAGTCAGGACAAAACAAGAATCAACCAATGAATGCCTAAATAAGTGGAACACCAAATCAATCTCTATCTCTATCTCTCTCTCTCCCCCCCTTACCCCCCTCTCTAAAATCAATTAAAAAGTAAAAAACAAAAACCATTTGCCATCCCAGTCTGGCAAGGGGAGAGGAGAGGGTCCACATGGCACTGTTGCCAGCTGCCAAGCAGAGCACAGAGGAGCCAGCCCTGCCGCGTGCGACACCAGTCTGCTGAGCTTGGCAGGGTCTGCATTTTCAATGTCCTGGAGACGTCACATCAAAGCTGGATTAAGACACTCTATCTGGTTCCCCATGTTCAGCAGCAACCTTCTCTATACAATTTGTTTCTCCATGAAAATTCTGCTAGGAGGAGAGAATGCACCGGCCAGTCCAGAACATCATTCCAGACCACTTAGAAGTTATATTTCTCACCATGCTTGGCTTCAGCACCAGCCCAGCCCCTCCCCCCCATAAAGATCTTATCCTCAGAGACTGATAGCTGATTGGCTATGGCAGCCCCCGCCTGTTCAATTCCAGCAGGTCCATCTGCAAACCTTCATGAGCATCTGCCCGCTGGTCTCTCCCAGTCACTTCCCTCTGTCACGTGCACAGCAGGGAAGGGGCAGCTCTGCGCACGACCCAGCAACACGGGTCAGGAACAGAGTTAAGTCATCGGGGTAAGGAGTTACCTGTATAACTTGGCTGTCCGATTTCTCCGGATCTTCTGCAGACTGAACAATTAGATGACCAATCTCTTTGTGCAGTTTGCCCATTGTCATGGCCTCTGGTGAGATTAAGAATATGTTGTGTGAATATTTAGAAGTTTAAATAATAAAAAACAGCCCTGACCGGTTTGGCTCAATGGATAGAGTGTCGGACTGCAGACCAAGGGGTCTCGGGTTCGATTCCAGTCAAGGGCATGTACTTTGGTTGCAGGCTCCTCCCCGGCCCGGCCCCTGGTCAGGATAAATGCAGGAGGCAACCAATCGATGTGTTTCTCTCACATCGATGTTTCTGTCTTTCTCTCTTCCACTCTCTCTAAAAATCAGTGGAAAAGTATCCACGAGTGAGGATTAAGAATAATAGCCCTAACTGGTTTGGCTCAGTGGATAGAGCGTCGGCCTGCGGACTGAAAGGTCCCAGGTTCGATTCCAGTCAAGGGCATGTACCTGGGTTGTGGGCACATCCCCAGCAGGAGATGTGCAGGAGGCAGCTGATCGATGTTTCTCTCTCATCGATGTTTCTAACTCTATCTCCCTTCCTCTCTGTAAAGAATCAATAAAATATATTTAAAAAAAAAAAAAGAATAATAATAATAGCCCTAAACGGTTTGGCTCAGTGGATAGAGCATCGACCTGTGAACTGAAGGGTCCCAGGTTTGATTCCGGTCAAGGGCATGTACCTTGGTTGCGGGCATATCCCCAGTAGGGGGTGTGCAGGAGGCAGCTTATTGATGTTTCCCTCTCATCCATGTTTCTAACTCTCTATCCCTCTCCCTTCCTCTCTGTAAAAAATCAATAAAATAGCCCTAGCTGGTTTGGCTCAGTGGATAGAGCGTCGGCCTGCAGACTGAAGGGTCCCAGGTTTGAATCTGGTCAAGGGCACATGCCTGGCTTGCAGGCTTGATCCCCAGAAGGAGGAGTGCAGGAGGCAGCCAATCAATGATTCTTTCTCATCATTGATGTTTCTATCTCTCCCTCTCCCTTCCTCTCTGAAATCAATAAAAATATTTTTTAAAAAATCAATAAATATATTTTTTAAAAATAATAATAAATAATAAATAATCATGCCATCTATCTGAAAATCTGAAAGATCAAACAGGGAATTTTCAAAAAGCAACTGACGCAGAGCTATTTGAGATCTTGCTCCCAGGTATATGTTGTCAGTTTGGTTCAAATAAAAATCTTATAAAAAAAATAAAAGCAACTGACAAACTCCCCCCTCCCCCCGATTTCCTTCTTGCTAAACACATGCTGGGCGGTAAAAGGCATAATCATGATTTATATACTTTGTTTCCACAACAAAAAACAACAACACACAAATACTAAACCAAATTTCTCCTTCATACCTACCTGATAAAAGGTTTTTTTAAAAATATATTTGATTGATTTTTACAGAGAGGAAGGGAGAGGGATAGAGAGTTAGAAACATCGATCAGTTGCCTCCTGCACATCTCCCACTGGGGATGTGCCCGCAACCCAGGCACATGCCCTTGACCAGAACCGAACCTGGGACCCTTCAGTCCGCAGGCGACGCTCTATCCACTGAGCCAAACCGGTGCTGGCCCTGATAAAGGTTTTTATTTTTCTCTAGACGGCACCTAATGAAAGCTTCTGACTACACACAAGTTGCCAAGAGCCTGACTTTCCTGTCCAGGTCTTTACATTAGGAATTCTCGTTTATCTTTCTGGCAGGAATATTGTGAAAGCGCTTCCTGACAGTCCCGCGGGAGCCCTGAACATTCAGTGTGGCAAGGCCCTCAGCCGGAGCGGAGAAAACCACCTCCGCTGCATTACTTAGAAGCAGCGCTACTCTCTGCAGCAAGGAGAGAAACAAATTTGCTTGTCACCCCAAGGGACAAACGTGAATGGTGCTGACCAGGATGAGCCCATTTTACAGACTCAGAGCAACATATGGCAGCAAGATGGCCACCCTGTCAGCAATTTAAGTGGCCCGGCCGCAGCTAGCTTTCTGTCACTTTTGCTTGAAGGTCGTATTGCCTAAAGATGATTTTATATTTAAAATTTTTGACCATGAGCATGCATTATGTTTGCAATTTTAAAACAAATGAAAGAAAGTAGTTCTGGTTCTAACAAAGTCCCTCATCAGCCAGCACTCAGCTATTCCTACTTTCAGGAGAAAGATACATAAATGACAACAGAAAAGCTGCCCCAGGAATTCCCACCTATAACCAGCACCTCAGAAGTGCCTGGGCACAGGCACAGTTAACTCAACCTTTACCATTTTACACAGCTATAATCTGGGACAATTTCGCTTCCAGAGATGACACTAGAACACCCTTTCTTGATCGTAGCTCCAAGAATCCTTTCACTTCCTGGCTTACTGGGACATCCTTCGCACAGATTTTCCAGAGGGTCACAGCCAACCCTTTTGCAGTGACAAATGTCCCCATGTTCTTTAATAATGTTTCCTTCAGGAGGTGCGGCCTGTTTCCTCTCCCTTAGTGGGACTCGACTTAATGGCTTGCTGCTGACAAATAGAATATGGAGGAAGTGATGTGTGACTTCTGAGACGAGGCCATAAGGGCACTGTGGTCTCCTCTCTTCTCTTGGGAAGCCAGCTGTCAGGTCATGAGAACACCCAAGCTGCCCTATGGAGAGGCCCACGTGCAAGGGCTCCTGCCAACAGCCATGTGAGTTGGCTGGGAAGTGCAGCCTCTTGCCCCAGCTGAGCCTTCAGATAACTGCAGCCCTGGCACTATGTTGATTGAAAACTCACGAGAGCCCTTGCGCCAAAACCTCCCAGTTAAGTCAGTCCTGAGTTCCCGTCCCACCAAAACTGTGAGATAAATATCTGTTGTTTTGAATCACTAAGTTTAGAAGGGATTTGTTATACAGCAATAGATAATATACCTTGTTTAAATATAAAGTGGAGAAACAGATGAAGACTATCTTATTAACATATACTGTGCAGCATAAGCATCGAGGATTATTACTAACACTAGAGGCCCTCGGGTCCCTCGGCCTGGCCTGTGCCCTCTCCCAATCCGGGACCCCTCAGGGGATGTCGGACTGCCGGTTTCGGCCCAATACCCGGAGGCCAGGCTGAGGGACCCCACCAGTGCACAAATCAGTGCACCAGGCCTCTAATATGCATATAAGATCTTTGGTTAATGATCTCTTCCCCACTCCCCCCTACCCTCTGAGATTCATCAATCTGTTCCATGTTTTCATACCTATGCATTGAGCATCTGCCCTCTGGTGGTCAGTGCAAATCATAGCTACTGGTTGAATGGTCGCTTAGGCTTTTATATAGAAAGATAGATGGCTATGCCTGTAAGAATAAATGCTGTGTTCTAGACACACAAATCCCTCCAGCAGTTAAGTAGGCTCTCAAATACTGGTTTTAGAGAATCAGTCTAAAAAAATACAACTGCTTGGCTTACATCTTGTACCAGCAACAGAACAGAACAGAAAACTAACCTTTCGCAAGTGGGGCAATGGTAATCTCACTCTCTGCCAGATTCACAAACACGTCGTACAGGTCTGCTCTATTGCTCACCTCCGAGTCTACAAATCCGGCGATGTAACCTGTGTTAGAGATGGGGTACGAAGAAATCACATTGTGAACACATCAAGAGAATTGAGTCTGAAAAGCTCACCAGCTGCTTCTTTTCACTGCTTTACTTATTCAGGGCACGTCAGCTGTGCCCTGTGGCATTTACTGAGACTACGTTATTGTCAGTTGCCTGAAGAAACTCACATAACTCAAAATGTTCCAAAGCCAGACTTCAGTGTCAACAAAGGAGAATGCTTTTGGGGCAAAAATGACAGACGAGACAGAAAGTAGCAGGATGCTTTTGATCAGCGTTCCCCCTGTAGGTCCTCGTCTTCAAGGTATCATAGCCAAACACCCCGGTTTCTCACGGAAAGTGGGTGGAAACAGTATCATCATCATTCACCAATTTCAGGACTGATACAGTAAGTGCTAAAGGAATCAGGGCAACTCCAGAATTAGCAGACCTTTGGAATTGGTGTGAAGATAACAATTCCCAGACTTTTCATATTTCTTTAAAAATATGGTTTTATTGATTTTCGAAAGAGAGGATAGGGAAAGAGCAACATCAATTGGCTGCATCCTGCATGCCCCCTACTGGGTATCAAGCCATCAACCTGGGCACGTGCCCTGACTGGGAATGGAACCAGTGACCTCTTGGTGCCTGGGATGATACTCAACCAACTGAGCCACACCAGCCGGGCATACAAATATAACAACAGCACTTAAAAATAATTTTATTATTTTCTTTAAGGAAAAAATATAACAAGGCTCATGTTATACTCTAAATCAAATCACTGATAAGGAAACTTTAAGACTTGACAAATTAAAAACAAGTTATATTTTGATGATGGCTGCATAACAATGTGAATGTACTTAATGCCACTGCACTACACACTTAAAACTGATTAAACTGAGCCCTGGTCAGTGTGGCTCAGTTCGTTGAGCATCATCCCCTACCATGAAAGGTTTTGGGATTCCCAGTCGAGGTGTGTGTGGAAGGCAGCAGGTCGATGTCCTCTCCTATGATGTTTCTCTCTCATACCCCTGCCCATTCCCTCTCTCTGGAATCAATAAACATATCCTCAAGTAAGGATTTTTAAAAAGTAAAAAACAAACAAGATTAAGATAAGAAATTTTGTGTTACATATATTTAACCCAATTTTTTTCTAAATTAAAGGGGGGGGGGGGATTGGTTCCATTTGCCAAAGAAATAATAACTGATCAGTACTCTTCTTAGGAATGCACACACACACACACAAAAACCCAAAAAACCAAAGAACCAAGAAATCCTAGTTAAAGCCAAGCCCTGCTCTGGGTGCTGTGGCCTACCTGTGCACAGCTGCAGGGCTTCCAGCTCATCAGCATCCAGGTGCACGTACGAGTGAAGTATGGTCCAGTCCTGTCGATGCCACACCAGGGCAGGCAGGGTTCTGGGGAATCAAAGTGAGAACGCAAATGGCTGCTGGCCTGCACTTGAGCGACTCGGCTTGCCCTCTTCCCTCTTCTTCGGGGGAGGACTGGGTATGAGAGGCGAGGGGAGAACCAGCCCTAAAAGGGCCAACAGCTCCAGGCTTTAAACGAAAGTAACGCAATGTTTTAAACTCTGCTTTTTAGCTACAAAAAGCTCAAGGTGGAGTTTCAAAAGAAACTTGGCAAAGAGAAATGCTTCAAAGGTTTTCCTCCAAACATCCTATGCTGCAGACTGCCATGGAGAGGGAGTCTCAGATCTGAGGGTACAATCTAAAGAGGGCTCTTTCAGAAAAAAAAAAAAAAAAAAAATTTAAATCTTATTTTTATTAAATACTAGAGGTCTGGTGCACAGATTCATGCATTGGTGGGGTCCCTCAGCCCGGTCTGTAGGGTTTGGGCTGAAACCAGCTCTCTAACATCCCACGAGGGGTCCTGGATTGTGAGAGGGTGCAGGCCAGGCCAAGGGACCCCACCGGTGCACAAATTTGTGCACCATGGCTCTGACATCCCCCGATGGCTCTGGGGTGTGAATGAAGCAGATTCAGGGCAGACAGTGCCCCAGCAGCAACCTAAACTACGGCCAATTCAGCAAGGAATGGGGCTCCCTCCTCTACTGGTTGGAGCATCTGCCCCTGGTGGTCACTGCGCGTCATAGCTATCGGAGAACAGTTGGACGGTCACTTAGGCTTTTATACAGATAGGTGTTTTTATTGATTTAAGAGAGAGGGAAGAAGAGGGGAGGGAGGGAGGGAGAGAAAAACATCAATGTGAGAGGAAACATCAATCAGCTGCCTCCTGCACACCCCCTACTGGGGATCTAGCTCACAACCTGGGAATGTACCCTTGACTGGGCGTTGAACCAGTGACTTTTTGGTACATGGGATATCGCTCAACTAACTGAGCCACCTGGGCCAGGGTGCAAAAAATTTTTTTGAAGTCTCTCATTTCATACTTAATTCCAGTCAAACATGAATCCGTGTACCGGGCCACTAGTTTATTATAAAAATAAGAGAAGAGTGTGGTAAAACTGAACAGAAAAACAACTTACTAAACAGGGGTTAGGAAACTATGACCCCACAGGTAGTTCCTGTCTTTGCACATAAAGTTTTATTGAAACAGCCATGCTCATTCACTTATGGAGGTACCCATGACAGTTGAGTAGTTGGGGCAGAGACCATAAGGTCTACAAGCCTAAAATATTTCCCCTCTGGCAAAGAAAATTTTGAAAACTCCCTGCTCTAAAATATTCACATTTCTAAAATTAAAGAAGAATCTGTCCAAATTCAGTGACCTTGAATTGCTAAAAAAATCTAAACTGGATCATTAGACCAAAACGGTACTTCAACCCCCAGCCAACATATTCTATTTTTACCAAATGTGCAACAGAACAGAGCATACAGTAACACAG
Source organism: Myotis nattereri (assembly GCF_964212035.1). Lineage (NCBI taxonomy): Eukaryota > Metazoa > Chordata > Mammalia > Chiroptera > Vespertilionidae > Myotis > Myotis nattereri. The sequence goes on along the minus strand of NC_138088.1, from coordinate 55,578,469 downwards.
TGTCCTAAATTACCCACCAACAACATTACACTGTTCAATGATTAGAGGGAATACCTGGTAAACTCCTGGACAACTTCTATTTTGGGGTGATAGACGACAATTCTTTTCTTTAGCATCAGTGCTGTGTGTAAGATAACTGTTTCCATTCCAAACTGAGATACAATGTCTTAAAACAAAAGAAATTATAGCATTACTACATTAAATATTATATAAGAAAATAAAGTTTTGATTGGAAAGAACTCTTATCACATGAATTCAAAATTATTTTTAACACAGAGAATAAATTTCGATAAATGCTGTAAGCACAGAAGTATCTTATCTGGTGGATGGGCATTTCAATCCATACATCTGCTCCAGGGTGGGCGTCACAGCTGCCTACACCTGTCCCTCCAGGGACTCTATGCTGGACACACACATAAAGCCACACTCACAAGAAAGTGGAGTAATGGTACAAAGGGAACCAGCACTGTCATCAAAACTCCTTTTTTTGTTTGTGTCAATCCTCACCCAAGGACATTTATTCCATTGCTTTACAGAGAGAGAGTGGAAGGGAGTAAGAGGGAAAGGGAGAGAAACAGCAATGTGTGAGAGACACATCAATTTGTTGCATCCCACACATGCTCCCTGACTGGGTGGGGGTGGGGAGCAAACCCACAACCCCGGTATGTGCCCTTGACATGCAATTGAACCATCGACCCTTTGGTTCCAGGGCTGACGCTCTAACCACTGAGCAACCAGTCAGGGCAAAACTCAAGTTTTAAAAAATATTCACTGATCGGCCCCTCCCACCCACCCACATCATTACTTAAGTCCTTTGAGATAGCTGGGTGACACCTGGCACCTCCACAGGGATGCTTAGAAACCATACAGAACAGTGGCATTAGCAGTGAAGACAGGCAGGCGCTGTGGGGGGATGAGAGGAAAGGCTGGCGTTGCCCCTGAGTTCTGCTCTCCTCCCTTTCTTAAGAGCCCCAAAGTCTGTGGCTTTAGTCCTGGACTGTCCCTGCCATTCTGGATGTTCCAGGTAGGAGAAAAAGGCAGGGAGCTGGGCGAGAAGCCTGGGTCCAGGCCTGAGCGTCCAGATGGAAGAGGTAACTGCTCTGATTTAAGGAAAGAGCACTGTGGAAGTCAGTGGAGCCCTGGGATGCAGCTTACTGGTGAAAGAACATTCTATTTTTAAAGTCAGAATCTGTGCTCGCTTCGGCAGCACATATACTAAAATTGGAACGATACAGAGAAGATTAGCATGGCCCTTGCACAAGGACATGCAAATTCATGAAGCGTTCCATATTTTATTTTATTTTTTAAATATATTTCATTGATTTTTCACAGAGAGGAAGGGAGAGGGATAGAGAGTTAGAAACATCGATGAGAGAGAAACATTGATCAGCTGCCTCCTGCACACCTCCTACTGGGGATGTGCCCGCATTCAAGGTACATGCCCTTGACCGGAATCGAACCTGGGACCTTTCAGTCCACAGGCCGATGCTCTATCCACTGAGCCAAACCAGTTAGGGCAGAAGTGTTCCATATTTTTTAAAAAAGTCAGAATCTTGGCCTGGCCAGAGTGGCTCTCGATTGAGTGTTGTCCCATGTACGGAAGGGTCACAGGCTTGATCCCCAGTAGGGGGCATGCAGGAGCAGCCGACTGATGTTTTGCTCTCACATAGATGTTTCTCTCTCTCTTCCTTCCTCTCTCTCTAAAAATAAAAAATATATATACATTAAAAAATAAATTCAAGCAAAACAGTAAAAATCAGAATCTTTTGGAAAGGAACACCACAAAAGTCTGCTTTCCTGTGACAGAATTCTAATCAAATTAGGAAATGGAGAAGCTGAAGTCCTGTCCTGTAGAGAACATACATGTTCTGTAGACAATCTATGTGGAAAGATGGAAAACAGAGCTACTGAATGACTGTCTTTGGCTTGGGGTTTTGTCGTCGTCGGGATGAATGAATCTGGGATGGGTTTGTTTTCTTGTTACCTTTGATGGAGCCTGCGAGGTATGCCTTTCGGACATCGAAGTCCTTGCTAAGGAAAGAGCCGTTTTCTTCACTCTGGCATATCCCCTTGGTGAGAACGGCAATATAACTCTCCATCATTTTAACTGGGCTCCCGTGTTTCAGGTACATTCTGGAAGAAAGGACAAAGAGCCATCATGCTTTTATTTCACACGAACCACATGGAGCAATGCACCAAGACTAGGCGTGGGCACTTTCTAAAGAGTTGAAGCCTACTTGCTTATACACTCTGAATGCCAGATCTTTTCCTGGCAAGTGATAATTCTAAAATTTAATTTGAAGATGTGTTTATAAAAAAGCACCACCTGAGACACCTTGGACAGTTCTCTGCAGCTGCTCCCGCTTTCTATGTGGGGAAGCCTGCTACAGTCCACTAGGGCAGGAGAATGAACCATGGCCTCCTGGGCCCTCCTTCTTCTCAGGAACATTGTACACTTATCTCTTTCTCTGTCTTACATTCATTCACAGCGGGTGTTCTTAGCCATAACAACTGTTTTATTGCTTGAATTTCCTTTGACAAGAAAGGTGGTTTATGCAGTGATCACAGAGAAAGCAGTAATTAGTTGTGAAACCTGTATTTAATATCAGAGTCCCAGAGATAACTATATTTAGATCATTAAGAAAGCAAACTCCTTTAAGTTTTTGGTGATAAATGCACACTAGATACATTCATCAAGTTAAATCTTCCAGAAAATGCTGACAGGAAACTGGCTCCGTTTATAGCTCGCCTGTGAAATCAATCCCTCCCCCGGAAATCTCTTCCGATGAGTAACGAAATCTAAATTTTGCTGGGAAAGCAGGGCTGGGTCTACTTGGGCCTTTTAGCAGCTGGGATAGAAAATTGGGAGGAAAATAAAACCAATGTTTAAGTTAGATCACTTGAAAATGATACTTATTGTAGATTACGTTTCATTAAGATAATGAAGAAGAGTTTTAACTGTTTACCAAATTTTGTCAGTCACCAGTGTTTTTCTATTTTTTTCAATGTACAAAATGAGAAAAAAAGGTACAGAACAATGACGATGGCAAGCTATCATATATGTAAAATATAGTCAAGCCATGAACTCAGCCACATGCTTACACACGGAGACAGTGTCTCCAGTTGGATAGAAACAAAACAGGCCAGGAGCTGCCTCGGGGGTGGGGGTCGGGAGGTAGCACTGGAGGCTGGGAACGGAGAAGGGACTTAGCTTTCACCGTATACCCTCCGGCACAGGTGGTTTTTTAACTCTGTGCTTATATCACCACCCCAAACACACAAAAACCAAAACCATACCATTACAATTATAAAATAGAAACAAGAGACAGTCAGGAAAAGAGAAACATAAGAAAGGTAGGATAAGACGACTTCCCACATGACAACCCTGGGCCATGAGACTAGACAGAGGAAGGAATTCCACCAAAACCATTTCATAGGAAAAGCACAGCCCAGGGGCCATATTCCGATGGAGCGCCACAAGCTGTCATACTTGGCTTAGACAACGGACTGTAAGTGGGCCTGGTTCTCTACCAGAACCATTAGCTGGAGGGACCAGAAGAGGAAGAGGTTCATGCCAACTGACCTGGATCCCATAGAGGGAATGAACCCCGAGCCCCCATGTGGGCCTCTACCGCCACCTCAGCAGCATGCTGTGGAAGGAATGCCTGCCTGCTTCTCTCAGCAGGCACGGAGGGAGCATGTCCATGGTAACCTCACCATTATAAAAACATGCCTAATCACTATGGTACACACCTGAACTAAGATACTGCATGTCAACAGTAACTGAAAAATTAAAAAATGTATTTTAAAAGTGTTTGTCTCTGTGCATGTGAATGCAGACACATGCATTCATGGGGAGAGAGGTGTGTGCATGCATGCACCTGAGTACACTGGTGTGTACACATGTAAGGTAAGCAGGAGAGTTCACTAAGAGGCAGGAGCAGAGGAGGGGGCTGGCAATAGCTCTGAGTCCTCCTTTCCTTGCACAGGAGCAGGAGAGAACCCAGAATGCGACAATGCCATGGCACCACCGAAGCTGAGAAACCCCCTGGGCTTCCTGGAATTCAGTGACGTAACCTAACCCTGACTCAATCAAATGAAATGGGAGTCTAATGTTTGTTCAAAAACACCTTTACAATGTTTTTAGTTCACAGCTGCTGGACAGTGTCTCTCCTAACAATAATAATTTCTTTTTGTACCATATTAGCAGACAACTGTTGATATTCCACAGTGAGCCATACACCTGGAATTTATCTTAGGACAAGAAGTCTTTCTCAGCATAGCTGGCTGCAAAAACAGTAAAACTTCATTTTGTCAAAATACAACCTAACTGAAACCCTTAGGTTATGAGAAGGTATTCTTATGCTATGTTGTGTGTGTGCACATAAAAATGGCAAAAAGGAAACCATTTATCAGGCTTTTAGTGGGAGAAACAAAACTCCCCTCGTTCACCCCAAACACAAACTATTCCCTGGGTGTGAGCTTGAGGGCTGAGTAATACAGAACATCGAGACTTCTAAGTCTATCTAGTGTCAACAATATTTTAAAAAAACTAAGCTAAAACCCTGTAAAAGTTTTCATTACAGAAAAAAGCCAATATTCCTCACACACAAGAAAGATTTAATAAAGTCTGCTAGATATACTTACCAAGGCAAGAAAGTAAATTGATGCATTTTAGATAATTTTTTTCAACAACTAGGATGAAACTAAAGAAGTCTACTTGAATCACAATTAACCAATTAATCAGTTTTTCAGCTCATTATTCCAGCTAAGAAATGTTTTCCTGTGCTTTAGCATAATTCAAAATGCTAACTTTTGAATTATTAACTTTCCCCAAAATGATTCCCACACAGACCTTGCCACATACAAAGCAGCCTGCCACTTCATAAAGCACTTAATTTATCTGTCCTGTTTAGAAAAATTCTAGATTGCAAATGAGTAGAAGTAACAGACCAAAAATGGCAAGTGACTCAAAACACCCAGACACCACAACAGTTGTGCAAACTTTTTCTCCTCCCCTCGACCATTTTCCCAAATAAGAGGAGCAGTGTCATTGAAGCCAAAAAGCAAGTTCCTCTTTATGAAACAGTCTTCAAAGGGCCAGTAAAGATTCAGTTGGGGAGACAAAGGGGAAATCGACTTCCTCGGTGTAGAAATCTGCTCTGTGATACTAAGATCTTCATTTTTGTATATTAGTATTTAACACAGTTTTCATACAGACCTACACAATATCCTAGTGAAGGCGGCATATTTCTCTGGGTTAAAATCTTTGGCGGTCAGAACAATAGAAAAATGAGTCACCTGTCCAAAAGAAACAAAAAAAGTACACTTTTTAAAGACACTTTAATAGAATTAATTTTTATTACTACATTTTAACAAACCTCTTGTACAAGATATACCAGCATAAAAAGGAAAAGACCAAAATGTGACCAAGTCTTCACTGCTTCTTTATACTCTTATATGTATATCCACACATATAAAAAGTTACACGGAATATATATTGCATTTCCTACATGAGACTGTAATACTTTGCCAGTGTTTTTTGAAAACAAAAATATTTCAAATATCAAAAATGTGAATTTTTATTTTAAACCCCCTCACATCATCAAAACAGAACTAGGAATACTATAACAGACCTACCAATTTAGCAACTATTTTTTATTAATGAAATAGAAGGATGGGAAACAACAAAAATATATCGCAGTAAAATGCTTACAGTAAAAATTATACCGTTCCAGAAATAGTTAATTCCCAAAAGTTGCTATATAATCTAAAGGGCACTGTTATAATAGGCTTCATTTATTTATATACCTCTATTATTATAAATATAAATTTCTGATAATCATTACGCCTATTATTATTCTCATTAGTGAGACAAAATTTGGAGCTTTACAAAAGCAAAGCATTTAAGAAATACATTTTAAAAATCATATTTTGAAGGGTAAAATTTCAAAATCTTGCTATATTTCAAATCTGAAAAATAAATTTGAAATCGCTGTTGTTATAATTTGATAGTCTGCAGGGTAAAACTTAGTAAGTCTACCTGAGAATACATCAAGACTTTACAGCAAGAACTTAATAAACATAAACCAAAGATTTTATAACATGTAGAAAACTATTTTTTTGCAAATTTACATTGTCTAATTATGAATTTCTATTTTGTCTTAAACCTCTACCAGTTTCGAAATTGTTGCCTTCCTGTTATTTTAAATGTAATTCCTTACATTTAAACTGGTATCTTGGACATGCTCCATACAGCTGGTTATTGGCTGTAAAATTATCCCTGAAAAGATAAGTCTCCATCAGGAACATGCCAGGAGCTCAGCCACTTCCCCCCAGTATTATTTTCTTTGAAAAAACCTGCTGCTTGTTTGGATGCTCACAGGGACCACATAGTGGCTTTCAACATGTCACCCTGACCCTGTCCATGTCGAATGACACAACAAAAAACCTACTGAATACTTATTTCCTTAATAGTTTCCTTAATTATCCTTTCTATTTTTAATATAGCCTTAACCAGCCACAAACAAATAAAAAAAAATTTTTCTTTATGGCAAGGATAATTATATCCTCTAAAATAGTTTTTAATGATGGAAAAAAACACTTCTAATCAGGCATTACTTTGAAAGTACTTCTACATCAGTGGTTCTCAACCTTCTGGCCCTTTAAATACAGTTCTTCATGTTGTGACCCAACCATAAAATTATTTTCATTTCTACTTCATAACTGTAATGTTGCTACTGTTATGAATTGTAATGTAAATATCTGATATGCAGGATGGTCTTAGGCGACCCCTGTGAAAGGGTCGTTCGACCGCCAAAGGGGTCGCGACCCATCGGTTGAAAACCGCTGTTCTACATATTTCTATTCCATCAGAGTATAACCCGAACAAGGCTTCACCACACCAACCACAGGGTCAGTCACATAATACACACCAACAAATATTTATAGGATGAATGAGAGTGAAACATGAAAGAGAACATTCCCAAAGAAAATCATATGTAGCCTTAGCCGGTTTGGCTCAGTGGATAGAGCATCAGCCTGCAGACTGAAGGGTCCCAGGTTTGATTCCGGCCCATGGCACAGGCCCAGGATGCGGGCTAGATCCCCTAGAGGGGACGTGCAGGAGGCAGCCAATCAATGATTCCCTCTCATCACTGATGTTTCTCTCTCTCTCTCTCTCTCTCTCTCTCCCTCTCCCTTCTTCTCTGAAATCAACAAAAATACATTACAAAAAAAAGAAAATCATATTTAATGTTTTGCAAAAGCATACTGTGAATGATAAAACCTAAAGCTAAAATGAGTTACTGGAATAATCTTGCATCACTTTAAATATTTTTGTTTTGTTTTTTTACCTTTACACAGTCATACCTTTTTCAAAACTGAAGAATCTGGAACTTCAACTGTTGTGATATAAAACCATGTTCTTCTGTACTGACCGAAGACGAAGGGATGGAGGAGCCTGTTTTCCTCTGTAAGGCAGCATTTCCTCAGCAGCAGATTCCGTAACGTAGCTGTCGTGGAAGGATAACACCACACCCACAGAACTTCTCCATTTGTGTCCTTTTCTAGGTGGAAAGATGGTCACTGTGAGAATGTCAAACAGCAGCAAGGAAGTGAATTGATTGGTTACTCAGAAGCACTTAGTGGAGTCACTTTTAACATCCTATTTTACAAAGCACCCCGGAACTGGTGAGACCCCTAATTCCCACCTACCTCTACTGCTCAAATTACCTAGCTCTCCTGACCTTGAATTTTAGGCTACTCGAGTAAATCATCTTACATACTGATTGTGCAGGTTCTATATTTAAAACTTCAATTTCATCAGCAAAGTAAACACCTCAATAACAAATGAGGAGCAATCCACTATTAATAAAAACTCCAAGCAAAAATAGTCTAAATTTTAGAGAAAGTTATTGCACATATAGCACTAAGAATCTAGATTTTGATCTAAAGACTTAAAAAATACTTATTATGGAAAATATCAAGTATATAAAAAAGCAGAGAGAATAATAAAATTCCCCCATCTCCATCACTCATCACGCAGCTTCAACAATTACCAACATCTGGCCCTCCTTGTCTCATAAGGGGGAGGAGCGTTTCCCCTTCCATTATTTTGAAGCAAGCCCCTTTATTCTTCAAGTCAACACGAAAAATAAAAAGCCTGCTGAATTGAAAATGATTAAGCCATCTTTTCCTTCACTGTTAGCAAATAAAGTCAGAGTTTAACTCAGCCTTAATTCAGAAGGACTTCGGGCAGGACTAAGATGATGAAGTTACTTAGGTTTTGCTTTGAAACAGTTTTAAAACCACATTTAAGAAATTTTCAGATGGGTATGCGATGCATGGGGATGATCGCTTAGTCAGTTACAAAATGTCTAATCACTGGGGTGTACACTTAAACTAATATAATATTGTATGTCGAACTGCAATTAATTAAAAAATAAAAAATGATTTAATTTTTCTAAAAAGGCATGAATACAGGAAGCCATTTCCAGATAAATGCACTTCTTTGAGGCACTGAAAAGTAATCAGCACATTTCGCCCGTTTTTCTCAACCCAAGCAACGTTCTTGTATACACCAGGGAAACAGCGTCTAGGGCAGTGGTTCTCAACCTTCCTAATGCAGTTCCCTTTAACACAGTTCCTCATGTGGTGGGGACCCCCTGACCATAAAATTATTTTCGTTGCTACTTCATAACTGTAATGTTGCTACTGTTTTGAATCGTCATGTAAATATCTGATATGCAGGATGTATTTTCATTGTTACAAATTGGACATAATTAAAGCATAGTGATTCATCACAAAAACAATATGTAATTATATATGTGTTTTCCGATGGTCTTAGGCGACCCCTGTGAAAGGGTCGTTCGACCCCCCCAAAGGGGTCGCGACCCACAGGTTGAGAACCGCTCAAGGGGTTTGTAAAAATCTCAATAGAATACTTTTTCAAAGGACATGGCACATAGGGAACCGACCGACGTTCATTCCAGCAACCCCGTGCTCGCCATCGCCTATCAAATGAATGGTTCCTTGAACCGCCCAACCCTGGCACACGGCACGCCCCCCCCCTCACCTCCCCCCGCGCCCGGCACACATCCCGGGCGGCTCGAAGATCCCAACGTACTTCCTCATCCATTAATTCTCCAACACCAACGGGTCTCACCCATGTGATTAAGTCGACACCCGTGCTGCGTGCACCAGCTGTGTCTCAGACGATGCCGGGGTCCCCCACGGGCTCAAATTGGGGCTCTGGGACAAGACTGCAAGCGTCCTAACCCCGGTTCCGCCGCTTTCTAACGTGCGTCGGTGGACACCTGGCCTCGAGCTACTGCCCCGGAAAGTGTGCATCAAACGTTACCCACAGCCCCCGGGAGCCGAAGTGAGTTAAACGGAGACAATCCAGGCATAGAACGCTGCACCCGGAGCTGGTAGTCGGCCACCGCGTCGCCAATCGCTGGATCACATGATCCAGGCCAGCCGGGCGCCGGGCGGGCAGTCACGCCAGGCGTCCCCTCCCCCGAGGGACCCCGGCCCAGCCGCCTCCCCGCCTGAGAGCGGCTCTCGGTCCAGCCGGAGTCCCGCCTGCACAGCGGCCCCCTCGCAGCCGAGGGAGCTCGGTCACCTTCCACGGCCGGGCTAGTCTGCGGCCCGGAACGTCCAAGAGCTCCCCTCCCTGGACCTAGGAGGCCCGAAGGGTCGCTCCGCCCCGCCGCCCGAACCCGGAGGGCACCAAGGGCGGAAGGGCCCACGGCCGCGGGTCAACCCCAGCGCCGAGGAGGCCGGGCCGCGCCGCCCCCTGCCCAGGCCCAACGTGGAGGGGGTCGCGCCCTCCCCACCGAAGGGGGCGGGGGGAGGAGCCACCCAGGCCCAGGCGGAGGCGGAACTGGGGTGCGGGCCTGGGGGCAGGGCGCCTGCGTGCTCACCGATCAGCCCGACTCCGAGCATCAGCTGAGTGTCCGCCGCCCCATCCGCAGCCATCTTCCGCCGCCGCCGCCGCAGCGCGCTGCTCCCAACGCCCCGCTCGCAGGCTCCGCCCCCTCCTCCAGGGCCCGCCTACCCATTGGCCCCACCCGCTGGTTGAGGCTCCGCCCCTCCTCCAGACCCCGCCCCATCCCCGGAGGCCGCGTCCCCGCCCCACTCGTCCAGACTTCCTCCCAGCGCCTCCATTCACCTTCAGCCCTCGGTTCTTCACACTCAGAAGCCTCGCAGCTTCCCACCGTTTATCTAATGCAGATTTTCATCCGCCTTCTCCTCAACCCATTCCCTCGGGCTTTCCTCATTCGACCTCTGCACTCCGCTAAAAAGAGAAGTCCCGCCCTGGCTGGGTTGTTCAGTGGTTAGAGCGTCGGCCTGCGGACTGAGGGACCACAGGTTCCATTCCAGTCAAGGGCACATGCCTGGGTTACTGGCTCAATCCCCAGTAGGGGGCGTGCAGGAGGCAGCCTAATAATGATTCTCATCATGGATGTTTCTATTTCTCCCTCTCCCTTCCTCTCTGAAATCAATTTAAAAAAAAAAAATGTTAAGAGGAGTCCTGAAGATGGACGAAGGGTCTCCATTCATTCATTCAGCCATCCATCCCAAAACAAAAAAATAATTGAGAACTTAAAATGGCTTTGGAAATACAGTGTTGACAAGACAGAGCATTCCAGTGGGGAGAAATGGACAATTACCAGTAAAGTACTACTAAAACAGTCCAGAGTCGTAAACCCATTGCCATAAAATAATAGTTCAGTGTGTTAGAGTGGATAGAGATGTACAGCTTTAAAATGGCGTCAAGGAAGGCTTCTCTGAAGAACCACTATTTGAACCGAAATCTGAATGATGGGAAGGAGCCAGACAGTTTGGGTGGCTCAAGGATCCTCCCTTCTGAATCCTCTGCACCTCCATCCCCAAATCACACAAAACGAATTAGGGAGGGTCCTTGGTGTCTGCAGGAATACTAAGAAAAGCATGTAGTTACTGCTCAACTTAATAGTTATTATAAATGTAGCTTAAGCATTTCCCTTTTATTATTTTTTAAATACATTTTTATTGATTTCGGAGAGGAAGGGAGAGGGAGAGAAAGAAACACCAATGAGAGAGAATCACTGATTGGTTGCCTCCCATGTGCCCCAGACCGGGGAGCAAGCCTGCAGAATTAAACCCGGGACCCTCCAGTGCACAGGCCAAACACTGAGCCAAACCAGCTAGGGCTTCCCTTTCCTTCCCTCATCTCCTTCCCCTCCCTACCCCACGCAAGGAACTGAATTTGGTGTTTGTCATTTTACTCAATGTTTTCAACCTTTGATATATGTGTGTTTCACTCAACGAACTACTATACTCCTTTAAAAATTTTACACCAATGCAACAAATAGCTAGCATTTATTGAGTGGCAGGCACTGTTCTGTTTTACTTGTATTACTTCCTTAAATCCTCACTATACCCCTATTTATAAATCCTATGATGACCCCCAGTTTGCAGGTGAGGACGCTGAAAGGTGGCACCATTTACCCAGGATCACACAGCTTGCAGTGGTGGTGCCAGGATGGGACCCCAGCAGTGGGTCTCTAGCCACACACCAGATCACGGTGCTACACAGCCTCCTGTTCGGTAGCACATTGTAATTGCTTGTACAATGCTGCCCACCCCCCCAATTTTTGTTTTTACAGATATACCTAAGTTAATAGAGCTCTGGTTCAATAATGTAAGCTATTATGAAAATATGGTTCGTTTCATTGTCTGTTAATGGACATTGTTTCCTGTTTTTCACTTTACCATCAGTTCTGCTACATTTTGAACAAGTCTCCTTGTTCCACCTGCTCTTGACCTTGGGAAATTCTACATCATGAACGCTTAAATACCATTTCTTCCCTAAACACAGGCAAAACTAATCTTTCTCTCTTCCAGAATCTGATAGCATTTGGCCACAGAGCTAGGAATGGGGTATATGTAGGTGTGTATATAGCTCTTCTGTTTCTCCCATTGGACTAAACTCCTGGAGGGCAGCATCCTGAACTATGCACCTTTGGATTATCTGTGCTTACTACTGTAGTAAGTAGTTGTTGATATTGCTTGTTCTCACAGAAAACATGCATGTAATAGGGGCTGAGGAGACACAGAATCAGAATCAGTTTGGAAGCCAAGAAGACACTTGCACTCAGGTTTCGCTGGCCTTTGTAATTTTCAGCGAGGTTCTACAGATAAATAGATCCTATCGAGGGTTTGCTTTAACAATCTCAACAACACATCAGCCTGCATCAACCTGCACCTCAAATACCTGCTTTTGGTGAAACACACATGCACACAAATACACACATGCAAAGATCTTCATGCAGAGCTGCCAGTAATAGCAAAAGTGAAAATCATCTAAATCTCTATTAATAAAGAAAAAAATTTGATGGCATATTCCATATTACAGTCATTGAGAGAGTGAGGCAGACATACTTGTATTAACTCACTATGATCCCATCTGTATGTAAAACTCTAAACCAATATGTATTTTTTATTTAATTTTTAAAAAAATCTTTATTGAAAGTATTTCATATGTTCCCTTTTTCCCCCAGTGACCTTTTCTAGCCCATGCCCATCCCCGCCCCACGCTTTCCCCACCCTATTTTCTGTGTCCATGGGTTATGCATATATGCATACAAGTTCTTTGGTTGATCTCTTCCCACCCCACTGGCCCTCCCACGCCTTCCCTCTGATATGTATTTATATATATAAATGATTGGAGACATGCACACCCAGCTGCTGACAATGGTTAACTCAGAGGAAGGGCGTGGGGGAACAATGTGAAGGAAGGTTTGGGGCTGTGCACCTGTGTGAAGGTACAGTGACCACCATACTGTAAAGGTGTCTTAAGACTAAAAAACAAAGCAGGCAAATTCATTGAGTATAACAGAATTTATTGTAAGGTAATTTACTTACAGGGAAGATTGAGTCGGGATGGAGACGACTCAGTAGTCTACACAGATTATTCTCCCCTGCTCTTCAGTTGTTACAGTAGATGTTTTCTAGTACAGCTGAACTACTAATGATTGACAAGGCGAAGGGACAAAGAATGTAGCTTGAGCCAGGAACCATACCTCCTGGTGGTCTTATGATGGATAATTGCTTACAATCGATGCCAGTACTTCGTTTGATATGCCATTCTGGCCGTTTACTGACAGGAATCTTGGTTACAGGATACAGCTAATCATTAACTATGAGGCTTTGGTGCTGGCTGAGACTCCGCATGGAAACCAGGGGGAAATTAGAGGGCACACAAAGATGGGGTCAGCTTTGTTTACATCAACATCTATATAGTACCCCAAACATTATGAACTATATAAATAAAATGCCTATCTATTTAGAAATGTATAATATAAATGTCTATATCTACAAATACGTGTAAGTGTATATATTTAATACATTATGCATAATAAATGTACTATATGTAAGGTCCATAACTGTAAAAAATGTCATTGAAAATATTGAAGATAATAACATTCTAACAGATGCTAATGAAATGGTTTTCTCTAGGTAGGTAAGACCTCAGCAGTTTTTTCTCCTCCTTTTATTTTTATTTCATAATTTCTTTTTCTGGGGCAGAGGCGTTATAAAGTATATTCTCAGGCTCTCCATTCTGTTCCCGTCAGGAGCCAAGGCTGAGAAGGAAGGTGAGGTGGGAGAGGGGAGAGTGTAACAGCACCCCTCCCAGGCAGGACCGGGTTAGTCGGAGAACAGGCTTCCTCAGGTTGCAGATGGTTTTGGCCATGGCCTCGTCTTCGCTGGTGGTCCCACGCTGGGAAGCGTCCGATGTGCTGAGGCTGTTAGGGAAGCCATTCTTGAGGGAGAGCTGTTTTCAGGGTAGGACTACCCTTACAAATACACACGCAGCTCCTCGTGGGAGCTTCCTCCCTTCACCTCCAAGGGCAGCCACTCCCTGAGCAGGGCTGTGATTTCCTCCTGGCACAGCTGGAGGAGAACAGCAGGGCTCCCACCCATCAAGTCACCTAGTCCTGCCCACTGTGGGTCCAGGGAGTGGCACGGACACGAGGCCTGGAGGGACTAGCCGCTCCCGCGGTCTCCTGGTCACCAGCAGCTAGTCCTCCAGGCAATGTGCTTCCCATCAGCTTTATTTCATAATTTTAAAAAATACTGTATGGATTGCTTCCAATAGTTCAAATTTTTAAATCTCTGAAACTGGGATGCATCCTACAGTTACAATTGGGAGTGTTCTTTTTTTCTTAATGGTACACAAAATGACATGTTCAATCATTGATGGCATTTCTAGATTTGATGAAACATGGTAAACAGAAAGAAATGAGAAAATATGGCTGGGCTGGTGTGGCTCAGTGGTTGAGCACTGACCCATGAACGAAGAGGTCAACGCTTCCATTACCGCAGATTCGATTGATTGGGGGGGAGGGGGCGGGGGGAGTGTGTGCAGGAGACAGCCGATTGATGGTCGTCTCTTTTTTTGGGGGGGTCCTCTCTTACCCATGTTTCTATCTCTCTATCCCTCTTCCTTCCTCTCTCTCTAAAAATCATTAAAAACACTTTTTTAAAGAGAAAATATGTTAAATTTATGTACCCCAAATCTTTGATCTTTCACCGTTCACCAAGGTAATTTGCTGAATCTTACAGACATTTAGCCCAAAATATGTAGTATCATTTTGGCTGGGAGAATCGTTTCCCATTAACTTAGCAAGACTGTAGAATCAGTAAAACTCGATCTCCCTTGCTCAGAGTGAAGCATTTGCACAACAGGCTGTGACATGGGCTCGAGGGTGGGGAGATGGATACAGATATAACCATAGCAGAGATCAGGTGGGAACACAGAAAGGGGGAGGGAAGGCATGACCAGAGATCTTGCTTCTGGGATTTCAGACCTAAAGATCCATACTTGAGGAGAGAGAAAAAGAGGTGGAGCAGGATGAAAGTGTGTTAGGTGAATTGCCTCTCCCTGCCCCGGTGGGGCTGTTCATGCTGTGTCTTCAGCAGTCCCTGACCGTAAGTATTTCCTCAATGAATGTGTTAGGGAGCAGCTCCAAGTGGCCAAGGCCTGTAGGAGCCACCCTTGTCTCTGACACATAGGAGGCACTCAGAAAATAAATGAGGATAAAGACAGTGGTCAATAGATTCTAAAACAAAGTTGTCAGAAGGTGGTGGGTACAGGAAGGGAAGGCTAAGGAAGGCAGTGGCCAAGCTTGGATGGAGTGGGACACAGGGCCAAGGGTAGAGAGGTTATCCATGGGTAGGAGGGAGGGTGAGTGGAATTGATGCCACCCTTCCTCCCATTTCACCACTAGGTGCTGTCAGACCTGCCAGACAGGTTCCCCAGAGTTAAGGGGAAGGAAAAAGGGGTAGAGAGGAGGGAGTTATTTCCAACCTTTAGCAATAAGATTGCTGAACTGTCACTAACGGAAGGATGTGGAAACAGACAAACCCGAATTCTAGTCCCAGCTCTGCCATCTTAGCTATGAAACCTCACTAAGTTGCCTTTCTTCTCTGTGCTTGTTTTCTCAGTGACCAAATGGAACCATTTATCCCGTCCTCTGTACCTCTCCCAATGAAGATCTGAAGGAAGAAAAAAGCCTTTATGCTATTTTTATAGACAGAGATAGCCTTGTGTAGGAGGTTCCCAAAACCAGCCCCAGATTCAATGACTTGTTGAGGGACTCGCGCGATTCAGCATATAGCTGTCCTCATGGCTATGATTTATTACTGCCAGAGAATACAAAGTGAAATCGGCAAAGGGAAAAGGCACATGGGGTGGTGTCCAGAGAAAAGTAGACCCACGCTTCCAGAAGATCTCTCCCAGTGGCATCACACAGGATGCACTTAATTCCTCCAGCAACGAGTTGTGACAACACACATAAAATATTGTTGACCAGGGAAGCTCATTAAAGACCCAGTGCTCATTAGAGACTCGGGTTTTTTTTTATTGGGGGCCAGTCACGTAGGCATCTTCTGCCTAACACACATCAAAATTCCAGGGTCTCAGAAGGAAACATGGTCAGCATGAACCCCACTGTTTGTACAAAAAGTTTAGGCGTAGTCAGTCACCCTTATAAATTTTGGGAATGGTGGGAGCACTCCTGAAGTTGAAGTTTGCAGACACCAGCCAAGGGCCTACTCACCAGACTTTTCTAAGGATGGCAATCTCAGCCAGCTAAGTCCTGTTTGCACAGCCTGCTCGCTCATTACTCCCCAGGAAAAGAGTAAGAAGTGGTTGGCACTAATGTGGAGTTGAAAAGTGCCCAAACTGTCTGGGCGTGTGGACAAGGGATTGTAAGGCGGTCACAGATGTTCTAATTCCCAGGTCCCTGGGAGCCAAACGGGCGCTTTTTATCTTTTTCCCATAATTGGATTCAATGAGAGATTAGGCAGGTGTCAGCTAAGAGAGCCATTGAGTGGCAGCTCTTGTAAGGGTTTCCAGGCCAGCTTGGGAACCCGGAAGTCACCTCTGGAAGGAGCTTCAGTCAATTTCCCTGACATTGTCCTGAGGGTTAACTGGCTTCCAGCGTATGTGAGGCTTCCAGAACATTCCCCAAAGGAAGTGGTCCTTCTTGTGTCTCCACAGTTTCAGGGCGCTGATAATGGAACCTGACTAGATCCCAGGCCCCAGGAAGCCAAGCTTTGGAGCTGTGTTGCATTAAAAGAAACAGTTCAGCAAGAAAACTGTAATTAAAATAAATTCATATCCTTATCTACATTTTTCAAAGAACATTAATGAGAATATAATTCATTACCTATAGTAATTTTTTTTTTAAGAGAGAGAGAGAGGAAGGGAGAGAGGGAAACATTGATTTGCTGTTCCAATTATTTATGCATTCATTGGTTGATTCTTTTTTTAAAATATATTTTTATTGATTTCAGAGAGGAAAGGAGAGGGAGAGATAGAAACATCAATGATGATCAGAGAGAATCATTGATCGGCTGCCTCCTATACGCCCTCCACTGCGGATTGAGCCCACAACCCAGGCATGTGCCTTTGACTGGAATTAAACTCAGGACCCTTCAGTCCCCAGGCCAATGGTCTACTCACTGAGCCAAACCAGCCAGGGCGTCTCTTTCCCTTTCTTCACCATTCAGCCTTTCCCTGCCCCTCTATTCTTCCTCTTTTCTTATCTCAACCCTTTCTTACTTGAATCTCCTATGCCACTTCAGCAGCTGCCTTCCCAACTCATTACCCTATGTACCTAATGAATACACTAGTAGGTAGGGAAAACAGGGAAGGTAGGGATGAAAGCTAATATCAGAATATTAGAGTAGCTAAGGGGGCAGAAAGAGGCTATAAATATTCTATGCATTGAT
The DNA here is from genome assembly GCF_964212035.1 of Myotis nattereri. Lineage (NCBI taxonomy): Eukaryota > Metazoa > Chordata > Mammalia > Chiroptera > Vespertilionidae > Myotis > Myotis nattereri. The sequence continues at coordinate 55,561,183 of NC_138088.1, read as the reverse complement.
TTTTGTCCCTCTTCTATGCATATATGTGAAAATTATCTCTAGAGAGCTTGTGTCAGGGATTATGCTGAGTGCTACAGGTAGCATCTCATTGAAACCTCAACCAAACTCATCATGCCTATTACACAGATGATAAAACCGAGGCTCAGAGAGATTACTTGCCTAAAGTCATAGTGCTAGTAAATGGCAGAGCTGGCGTTTGAAGCCATGTCAAACTCCAAATGTGGCATGCTTACAGGATGAACTGAAATGTATTTGTGATCCAGTTCTCTAGGAAATGAAACATAGTCCCTAGTTCTAAAACACCGTGGAGGTGCCCTAACTCCAGGGACAGGCCTGCGTCTTTCCCCTCCCCGCTTCTTCTCTCCAGATGCATTACACCTTCACCTTTCTCTCTCCTAAACTCCAAGGGCCCCTTCTTTTGCCTCAGGAACTTGTTTCCTGAGCCCATTTCTTCTACCACTTACTTCTACCGCTGTGACTGTCTAAATCAGGGGTGGGCAAACTTTTTGACTCGAGGGCCACAATGGGTTCTTAAACTGGACCGGAGGGCCGGAACAAAAGCATGGATGGAGTGTTTGTGTGAACTAATATAAATTCAAAGTAAACGTCATTACGCCGAAACCGGTTTGGCTCAGTGGATAGAGCGTCGGCCTGCGGACTGAAAGGTCCCAGGTTCGATTCCGATCAAGGGCATGTACCTTGGTTGCGGGCACATCCCCGGTGGGGGATGTGCAGGAGGCGGCTGGTCGATGTTTCTCTCTCATCAATGTTTCTGACTCTCTATCTCTCTCCCTTCCTCTCTGTAAAAAATCAATAAGATATATTTAAAAAAAAAAAAAAAGTAAACGTCATTACATAAAAGGATACGGCCTTTTTTATTTTTTTAGTTTTATTCATTTCAAATGGGCCGGATCCGGCGGGCCGTAGTTTGCCCACGGCTGGGCTAAATAAACTTTCTCTTAAGAGAAAAACAAACAGAACACCACTGTGGAGCAGTCTCTGATTCCTTCTATGGGGCTTTGCTCAACAGTCTAAATTTGTACCGTTACACCTACACAACTTGCCTTTGTCCTCCATTGAGCAGTGCCTTTGTTTCCATTTCATGCAAGGCCAAAGCCCTTTAGAATTTCAGACTCCTTTAGTGCTTCACTCTTCCTTCTCTGTTAATATGGAGAAAACTGTTCAGGTCTCTGTATTAATTTTCTATTGCTGTGAAACAAATCAAATGACCACAAACTTAGTGGTAATTCAGTCTAGCCATTGTGGCTCAGGGGTTGATTATTGACCTATGAACCAGGAGGTCATGGTTCAATTCCCAGTCAGGGCACTAGCCAGGCTGCAGGCTCGATCCCCAGTGTGGGACACGCAGGAGGCAACTGATCAATGATTCTCTCTCATCATTGATGTTTCTGTCTCTCTCCCTCTCCCTTCACCTCTAAAATCAATCTATATATATAATAGCCTAAGCGACTGTTAGACTGGTCAACAGAAGAACTGGTTGACTGGTCACTATGACACGCACTGACCACCAGGGGGAAGACGCTCAACACAGAAGCTGCCCCCTGGTGGTCAGTGCGTTCCCACAGCTGGCCCACCTCCCATAGCCCCCCCCCCCCCACTCCGCCCCCACTGGCCTGCCCCAATCATCCCTGATTGCCGGCCAGGCAGAGGGACCCCACCTGTGCATGAATTCATGCACTGGGCCTCTAGTAAAAATATATTTTAAAAAATAAAATAAGCCGAGACCGGTTTGGCTCAGTGGATAGAGCGTCGGCCTGCGGACTGAGGGGTCCCGGGTTCGATTCCGGTCAAGGGCATGTACCTGGGTTGCGGGCATATCCCCAGTGGGGGATGTGCAGGAGGCAGCTGGTCGATGTTTCTCTCTCATCGATGTTTCTAACTCTCTCTCTCCCTTCCTCTCTGTAAAAAATCAATAAAATATATTTTAAAAAAAAAATAAAATAAAATAAAACAACACCCATTTGTTAGCTCACAGTCCTGTAGTTTATAAGTCCAGGTGTGGCAAGATTGGGTTCTCCATTCAGGGTTTTGTCAGACCGAATTCCAGGTGCTGGTCAAGCTGCATTCCTTTCTGGAGACACTGGGGAAGAATTTGCCTCCACACTCATCCGAGTTGTTGAAGGAATTCATATCTTTGCACTTGTAGGACTGACATCTCTGTTCATTGGCTGGCTGTTGGCTAGCGGACTGCTCTCAGCTTCCAGAGGCCATCTGCAATTCCTTGCCATGTGGCTCCCTCCATATTTCCTCTCATGCTTGCTTTGAATCTCATTGAATGCTTTAAAGAGATTTAAAGGGCTCATGAGTTTGGTCAGACCAATCCAGATAGCTCTCCTTTTTCATCAATTGTAACATGTATAAGCTAATCACAGGAATAATACATCATATTTACAGTCCCAGGTATTACATAGGGTGGAGTCTTGGGGGTGTGTGGGGCCTCTTAGAATCGGCCTACCACAGTCTCCATTCCTTTATTCTTTTTTTGTTGTTGTTAAGGTATTACAAATGTGTCCTCATCCCCCCCATTAACCCCCAACCTCCCCCCCTTTATTTATTCTGTGAGAAATAAGGTGAGCCCCCAAATTCAGGGGTCCTGGTAGAACACGAATCATACTCGGGAGCCAGGCAGCAAGGCAAACATCTTTACTCCTGCAGGAGGGTGCGCAGCACTCGGTCTGGGAGCACTGCACACTGAGCAGGTGGTCTGCTCCGCTTTTTCATCCTGATGCACGTGACCTATCCCTCACTCTTGATTGGAGCTCAGGCGCACAGTCTTTCGTGATTGGCTCATTTGAAGGGAGGGGTTGGCCTTTGCAGTTCAAGATGGTGGTCCCCAGGGGAGCTGCAAGTCATGTGGCCAACATGGTGGCTGCCTAAACTGTTCTTTGACAGAAACGATGACTTGTTCATTCTCACAATTCACACATCTCACGTTTATGGAGTGCCTTCCCTGTGCCAGGCATAGTTCCAGGCGTTGGGGAAATAATGGTGAACAAGACAAACTTGGTCCCTTAAAGCTTACCATCTAGTGTGGTGAGACAGACAATAACCACGGAGACGAAGAAAACTATCAGTTAGTAAGGAATGCTCTGCTGAGAACTGACATAGGGTGGCATTTAGATTTAGATTGGGTGTCAGGAAAGGAGGGAAATCCCGGAGGAGGGGCCATTTTGGTTGCTCCCTGAGAAGATAACACACTGAAAAGGTCCATGTAAGACTGTCTAATATCCACAAACCCAAGAGGGAAGCCCACACCCTGTGGTTCCAGGGTTCCTTCTAATCATATTCTACACATTTAACAGAGACGCCTGTTTTCAAACCACACCCAAGACCACGATGCACAGTGTCTTACTCATTCTGTTTCCTTCACCCTATTGTTTTGTGTAGCTTTGGGCTTAACCTCCTTAATTTCCAAGCAGGAGCTGGGCTTCAAGGCATGCCAACAATGGCATGTGTAAGTATATGCTCCAGTTCCCACAAACATGCCTCTAACTTCCCCTCAGCGCTCTCCTGGAGTCTGGCAAATACTAATGGATGAAGACTCACGGGTGTATGTATTTGTACTGCCAGGATACCTTTCTGCTAAAAATATACTCAAGTGAATCTGCATCCCAATTTCCTGCTTTCAATTTGCAGAACCTAAAGGTTCCGTGAGAACTGCCTGGCACAGGCACAGTGCACCCATCGGCCCTTGGTCCGCCACTGTTGAAAGGATTTCCAATCCCAGGTGGACACTTGCGTGGTTAGGAATGCAAGACTGTGAGGTTTCGGACCTTGTTTGCTATCATGAAGCTGGAACCATCAGGTGCTCTGAAGCACATGCTAAAAAGCCACTTTCTGGGGGTTGAGCATGTGCCAGGTACTGTCCATAAACTAAGATGAACCATCCCAGTCATTACCTTCAAGGGACTTCCAGGGTCAGAGGGGAGAACACCATGCAGATGGCAATTATAACATAGGAGGCTTGCTTTAATCAATTAAGTCATTTTTTCAACAAATATTTATTGAGCGCTTCCTCTGTGCCAGGCAGTATAGATATCAGAGATACAGCAGTTGAACCAAACAGAAACAAATCCCTGCCCTCGTCAAACTTATTATAGTCTAGACCAGGGGTGGGCAAACTTTTTGACTCGAGGGCCACAATGCGTTCTTAAACTGGACCGGAGGGCCGGAACAAAAGCATGGATGGAGTGTTTGTGTGAACTAATATAAATTCAAAGTAAACATCATTTCATAAAAGGGTACGGTCTTTTTTTTTTTAGTTTTATTCATTTCAAACGGGCCGGATCCGGCCCGCGGGCCGTAGTTTGCCCACGGCTGGTCTAGACAGTAAAGACATAAACTCATAAAATGTGTTGGGGATCAGATGGCGACAAGCAAATAAAGGCTATGGAGGAAAATTTTGTTAAAAAAGAGAAAGGTGGCCTTAGTCAGTTTGGCTCAGTGGATAGAGCATCGGCCTGTGGACAGAAGGGTCCCAGGTTCGATTCTGGTCAAGGGCACATACCCAGGTTGTGGGCTCGATCCCCAGGAGGGGGCGTGCAAGAGGCAGCCGATCAATGATTCTCTCTCATCATTGATGTTTCTCTCTCTCTTTCCCTCTCCTTTCCTCTCTGAAATCAATAAGAATATATTTTTTAAAAAGAGAGAAGGGTGTTTGGAAGTATGAGAGGAAGGTAGGTTATTTCATTAAAGAGTTGAAAGAAGACATCATTGAAAAGGTGACACAGGTGTGGGAGGGACAAGGGGAAGGGGAGGAGTTGGATAGGGCCCTACAGGTCATTGCATGAGCTGGGGAGCCACAGAGGGTCTTGATCGGGGGACTGACATGATCATCTCACTTTTGTTCCGAAAGGATTCCCCTGCTTGCTATGTGGAGAGTAAAGAGAAGGGAGCAAAGGGGAAACAGAAAGACAAGTTAGCAGGTCATTATACACTCCAGGTGAGAAGTGAGGGTGCCTGGGACCAGAGTGGTAGCTGTGGAGGTAGCTATGGGATTTGTTGAAGGATTGACTGGACGTGGGGCTGTGACAGAAAAAGTAGTCAAGGAAGTCTCCAACCTTTTTGGCTTGAGCAACCGTAAGAACAAGGCTGCCATCCTTTTGCATGGGCAAGGTGACAGGAGCAGCAGGGTGGAGGCAGAAGACACCAGGCGTCTGGTTTGGGGCCGGCTGGGTTATGCTGTATGTCCAACATTTAATGGATGTGCCAAATAGGCATCTGGGTGTGAGACTGGCTGGCTTTCAGGGAAGAGGCCAAGCGCTGGTGATGCAGTTTTGTAACTTATAAACATAGAGGTGATGTCTAAAGCCATGAGCTGGAAACAAGGGATGGATGTAGTTGGAGGGAAGAGGTCTAGGGGCGTGGACTTCTTTGCAACCTTGGAGGTCAGAGCGGTGAGGAGACATCAGCAAAGGAGCTGGGTATTCAGAGAGGCAGGAAGAAAATCAGGAAAGGGTGAGCCTGGGAGCCAAGTGGAGAAAGTGTTTCAGGAAGGATGGCTTGATGAACCCCGTGTGTGAGCAGAGATGGAACCCAATGCATTAGTGCACAGGGGCTGGGTTCACTTTATTTATTTTTAAATACATTTTTATTGATTTCAGAGAGGAAGGGAGAGGGAGAAAAAGAAACATCAATGATGAGAGAGAATCGTTGATTGGCTGCCTCCCGCACACCCCTTACTGGGGATTGAACCCTCAACCCAGGCACGTGCCCTGACAGGGAATCAAACCGTGACCTCCTTGTTTACAGGTTTGATGCTCAACCACTGAGCCACGCCGGCCGGGCTTCTAGCATTTTTTGAGAGCATCCGATCTGCCTGGTTCTCTGTGAGGCATTAGTGACACAATGGTGAACAACACAAAGACGGTCCTTCCGCTCGCTAAGCGTACAGTCTGCAAGTAATTATACTGAAGTCTGATCAGTGCAGGCAGGATGTTGTTAGTGCTCACTGCCTTGGCACCTAAACTAACTGGGGGGCCAGGGAAGAATCCTGGAGGAAGTGACGTTTAACCTGAAGTATAAATAGGTGGCTGTCATCAGAGCAATAAATGGATGGTGGTGAAGAATGTTCCAAGTGAAGTGATGGCATGCCCCCCGCCCCCCCGTTAGAGGTGGGAGAGAGAGCTGTCTAGGCACCAAAGACCTTGGGTGTGGTGAGAGATGGGCTGGAGAGACAATGGGGGCTTAGAGGGGAGTAGCGTCTCCGTCTTCATAGAGCTTCTGGCAAGTGCTTGAAGTCTTTCTCTCTCTAGAAAGCCAAGTCCAAGAAGGCAGGAACCACATCTGCCCTGTTCACTGCTGTGTACCTATAGGTGCTTATTCCCCGTGTGTGGCACATGGTACGCACTTGATAAAGGTTTGTTGAATAATGTACTAGTATAACCGTGAATCTTAGTTTACCTCTCTAAAATTTATGTTCATCAGTATAAATACCATCATTACAGCATTCTTATAAACAAAACGATGAATGTAAAAAGCATTCTGTAAACTCTAAAACATAATACTTGTTTTAAAGCTGTAAGATATTATGTTGCAAATATGTATAAAGTAGTACCTGTTTCACCCTTAACAACTGTTTTTTAAAAAATATATTTTATTGATTTTTTACAGAGAGGAAGGGTGAGGGATAGAGAGTTAGAAACATTGATCAGCTGCCTCCTACACACCTCCTACTGAGGATGTGCCTGCAACCAAGGTACATGCCCTTGACCAGAATCGAACCCGGGACCCTTCAGTCCGCAGGCCGACGTTCTATCCACTGAGCCAAACCGGTTAGGGCAACACTGTTTTTTTGAGAATCTTATTTACTTCCCTCAAGTCAGAAACCCCCCCAAAATATTGTATTAAGAGAAATTATCCAGTCATATGTAGTATAAAAGTAGCTTCATTAAGGAAAATATCCTTCATCAATCTGATCACTTCCTCTTACCATTTCCTAAAGTGGTTTCTTACATATTCAGGTTGTTTATTTTCTCACTAGAGGCCCGGTGCATGAAATTTGTGCACTGGGGGGGGGGGCATCCCTCAGCCCAGACTGCACCCTCTCTCAGTCTGGGAGCCCTTGGGGGATGTCTAACTGGGAGCAGGCCTAAGCCGACAGTCGGACATCCTTAGCGCTGCAGCGGAGGAGGGAGAGGCTCCTGCCACTGCTGCTGCGCTCGCCAGCCGTGAGCCTGGTTTCTGGCTGAGCGGGGCCCTCCCCTCCCCTGTGGGAGCGCACTGACCATCAGGGGGTAGCTCCTGTGTTGAGCATCTGCCCCCTGTGGTCAGTACACGTCGTAGCGACCAGTCATTCCGCCATTTGCTCAATTTGCATATTACCCTTTTATTATATAGGATAAGTGAGCATTAATCAACAAGTTGCTTTTCTCCTGGCCCAGAATAGGTCCTATCTTGTATCACCTGCACCAGTGAATCAAGTCCTTGAAAGCAGGCATCTTATATCTTTTTATTCCCAGCACCTAACATTATGGCTGTTAGTTGGTACTGAATACTTGTTGGTTGAATTTAATAGGTAAATTTATCCTGGAAATTGACATTATACCTTTACTTATTCACAAATACAGTACCAGACTCTAAATAACTTTACTTAGTGCACTTAAATGATCATTAGCTATTCCCATATGCTTCACATGCTTTAACTTGAGAAAAGGTAAAGAAACAGAGATACTGTATTTCATTTTACCTCCCAATTTTCTAGTGTTTGCTTCGTTTTAGGTCTGCCAAATAATGAGTATTAATTAATGAGGTCATCTTATTAACGTTTCCATTCAGATATGATAATGGAAAAATAAGAATGTTGGAAAGCTTTTTCTGCTATTTAGGCCAGGTTTCCTTCTATTTTATTCTGTTACGTCTCTCTATGGTCTACTAGTTTTTTTTATCTACAGCATTTAAAAGCTGTATTCGCTCTATGTGTAGCTCTTTAATTTTGACTTAATTATTATATACACACACACGAGTCTCTTGATCCTGCCCCATAAAACAGTTCCTACAGCTTCTTAGTACTTGTTGCCCAACCCTGTCTGGCTCTTATGTTTTTGAGGAGTAAGCTCAGACATTTGGAGTGGTTCAAAGATTCTGGAAGAAGAACTCTCTGAATTTTAATTTAAAAATAATCTTTTTTAGAATTTGTGATTTATTTTTTTTTTTGTCCATCTGCATTTCCCCCCAATTTTTTCACAGTGATAAATTTTACAGTTAAATAGAAAAAACACAAACACCTATTTGCTGAAGCAGAAAAAATGAGCGGGAATTCTTTTTGTGTATACACTGTGGTTTTCTTGTTCATTAATGTAGTACTCATTGGTGCACCCATATCCTCTGTTATTACAAAATGTGTAATATGAGTTGCGATAATTTATTCCACTGCTGCTTTCTGAATTTTTCTTCTGAAGTCATCTGAATTTCAGACCAAGGGCTTGAGCAATTACATTCGGTTTAAGTGGCTTTCAAACTCTAGGTGTAAATAATGTTTGAACATTAAGGTTATTAATCAACAATAAAGACTGCAGCAAAAGGCCGGTTACACATTGATCTTCTTGTCACTAGCGCTCATCTTTCTTACGTTTGTCACGTGTGCTGAAGGTCAAGGCGACAGCACTCCGCGTGTTTGCGAACATGCAGGTCTGTCCTGCTGCGGCGCTTATGCCCTCTGCCAGGCTGCTGTCACTGGTCTGTTCCCGTCTTTCAGGTCTCAGCTCCCCACTAGCCTTGTCTGGGAACCTCCTCTCCCCCCACTCAGGCAATCTCTGTGTCACCAATGTTTTTATTTTTTAAAAATGCCTTTTTGTTGATTTCAGAGAGGGAGAGGGAGAGAAACATCAATGATGAGAATCATGCATCAGCTGCCTCCTGCACGCCCCCTACCGGGGACCGAGCCCGCAACCCGGGCACGTGCCCTGGACTGGACTGGAACCCGGGACCCTTCAGTCCGCAGGCCGACGCTCTATCCACTGGGCCAACCGGCTGGGACTCACCCACGCTTTTGTTACCCAGATGTGAAATGAGCTTGTTTCTGCAGGTACCCGCTGCATCGCTCCTCCCCATGCTAGTCCGTGATGGACTGGCCACCACTTTTTCCCCCCACCCCCCCACCCGGGGTGAGCAGCGCTGACCTAGGTACACCTGCTCGGTGCATTTCCGTTCCAGTGGTTCTCAACCTTCCTAATGCCGCGACCCTTTAATACAGTTCCTCATGTAGTGGGGACCCCCAACCATAAAATTATTTTTGTTGCTACTTCGTAACTGTCATTTTGCTACTGTTATGAATCGTAATGTAAATATCTGATATGCAGGATGTATTTTCATTGTTACAAATTGAACATAATTAAAGCATAGTGATTCATCACAAAAACAATATGTAATTATATATGCGTTTTCCGATGGTCTTAGGCGACCCCTGTGAAAGGGTCGTTCGACCCCCAAAGGGGCCGCGACCCACAGGTTGAGAACCGCTGCTGGGCGGATGCACCGGACGGGTTCCAACTCTGCACGACTCCTGCACAAATCACGGTGAAAATAAATCTGTGCAGACGCCTGCCTTCTAGTGAGACAGAAACTCGGACCCAAATCTCACCTGTCCCAGCCCGAGTGTCCTCGCCTGAGCGGTGAGGGGCCTGAGAACCGCTCCCCTGGCGTTCAACCTCGGAGTCCCGAGGGGTCACCTAAGCGCGCGGAGGACGCCAGCCGCCGCCACGTCAGCCGCCGCGCGTAAAGCCAGCGCGCATGCGCGCGGGAGACGGGTGGTGCGCACGCGGAGGCCCGCCCCCGACATCCGGGGCCTGGGCCGCGGCGCCGCCGCCGCGCGGAGGTCACGTGGGTCCCTCCTTTCCATCGCTGGCTGGCTGGCTGGGCGCGGGCGACTGCTGGTGAGGCGCGTGGGACCTCGCGCTGGTTCCCCTTCGGCCCGGGCCACCAAGGAGTTCCCTGACGCTGGGTGAGCTGAGCCTGCCGCCAAGATGCCGGCCTATTTCCAGAGGCCGGAAAATGCCCTCAAACGCGCCAACGGTGAGTAAGGGGTCGGGGCGCTCGGGGCTGGGGTAGCCGAGGCCTCAGAGGTCGGGGGGCCCGCGCCTGCTTCTCGCTGTTCCGCGGCCGGACTGCTGCCGGAGAGGGGGTCGATGCGGCCGGCCCGCCGCCGTCCCAGACCGTAGTTGGGCATGGCTTCCCCTTCTCGTTCCAACTGACCCGGGAGCGGGAGGCGCGGAGCCGGGAACCGTCGCCCTGGGGGCCCTTCCGTCCCCCTCTCGCCTCCTGGTGCGCCTTGGGGGCCGCCGCCCCGGAGACGGAGCCACCCGGGCCGGAGCCGGCTCCTCCCCCCTGCCAACCCCCCCTCCCCCCACCTCGCTCTTCAGGCCCTGGGTCTTCGGTCTGCTTAGGCCCCCGCGCCCCGGGCCGCCATCTGGGAGTGCCGGGGAGGAAGAAACATGGCTCCCTCCCGGGGACAATGCACGCGAGAACCTCGACTCCACCTCCCGCAGGGCCGGGAGCCGGGCCGGCCCACCTCCGGCCTCCCCCGGGCCCCTCCGCCCCCCACACCCGGCGCGGCGCTCTGCTGGGTCAGGGTCCACTTGCTCTTCTTCCAGCCACGGTGCTTTTGCTTCTGACCCACGGAACCGGTTTTCAGCTTTTTTTTTTCCTTCTTTTTCTGGCATTGATTATTGGCTGCCCAAAAGCCCATTCGGAATCACAGGAAGTTGGGCCAGAGTTGACGCTCTGAACAGAAAGACTTCACGTTCTCGCTCAAAAGGGAACGAACCTGAGGCCTAGAGAGAGGGAATGGCTGGCCCAAGGTCACTCCGGGAGCGAGTGGTTGGGCCAGGGACGAAACCGAGTCCCTGGGCGTCCAGCGGAGCCGTGTTTTTCCGCCGCAGCGTGGCTGCCTGCGATTTCCAGTTCCCTCCGTGTGCTCGGGCCTTCTCGGGGAAACTTGTGCGAGTCCCGATGTGTTCCGGAGGCGTTTATTCCGTGGGCGTTAGGGGGGTACGGAGGCGTTATGCCTGCCTCGGGTCTTTAGTTACATTAAAAAGTTTTCTGGTTGAGGGTTTTGATTAGCCTCGCGATTTGTTGGGGCGCCCCATAGCCCCTGTCTGCACCCTGCCTCCACCCACACGAGTTTTGGGTCCCATCCGTGTCGTAGATGGTGGCACCCTGTGTGCTACGGTAGGATGTGTGTGTGGGGGGGCTTGTTTTGTTAGCGGGTTTGAAGATTCCTCTTTCCGAAAGGGCAGTGTCAGTCGTTGCATAAAATGGAGCGAGCAGGGCTAGGGGTGTGTTTGTCACATGCTTAATCGTTTTAACGAACAGTAACAGCTTTGAGAGCGTTGACAGTCGGGCATAGGTTGATTCTCCGTTCCGTGGGCAGAGTCATTGTTAGAAAACTACAACTAAAGATCTGATCGACTACCCATTCTAACCAGCTGTCTCATGGTTAGAACAGGGGAGCTGTTAAGTTTATGGGAAAGAAAATAGATCGAAATTTATTATTACAGAATAAACTGTAGCCAAGTGAGGATATTTTTTTAAAGTTTCAAAATTTACCATTACGTTAAATGACTTGGGTGAGAGTCTCCCGGGTTTGCTGTTGTGGATCTGTTTTACAGTCATGCCGACGGCGTCCTCCCCGCTTTCTAATCGGCTGAAGCACTGTGGTCTCCGGGGCCTGCATGCGACTCATCTGATGTGTTCAGGCTTTATTACCTTCATGGGAACTTAATATTTCAGGAACTTTTTAAACTTAGTAGGGATACATGATGTGTAACAAATCTTAAAAACTTTTTTTTCTTTCACGTTTTCTAAGTTGAAATTGATTTGATTCATGAAGGGAAAGTTGGACAAAGCATCTAAAGTTAAAGTAGGCGAGATGAGAAGGCACTGCTGGCTGGGGGGTGAATTTTGTTTCTATAGTTTTACAAAAAGACTGTGTAGGCTCCTGCAGCTCTTTTAAGCTGTAAGATGGGTGTTTCTGTGGTGGAGATGAAATGCTTTGCCATTCATGTAGTAATTTTTGTACCTTTGATCGTGTGAGTAATCTCTCTTAGTGTCAAAGTGAGCCGAATGTAGATGGCGAATGGCACTGCTTAAACTAAATAGGATGATAATAAAAGCACCTTTCGTTCAATGGGAATAACCTCATTTTATCTAAGTGTTTTATCTAACATTTGTAGCCTCAAACACATTAAGACGTAATCCATTGCGTTATCTCAATAAAATGTGAATACATTTAAGTAGAATAGTCCTTTAGGTCACCCCGAGTCTGTATATCAGAGCAATGTTTTTGGAAACAATTGTAATAATTCAGGAAGATGAGAGCTTGGCCCCGCAGTTACAGGCAAAAAATTCATAACCTGGTATCACTTGGGAAAAGCCCTTTTTCCAGATTATATTGTTAGTAGTGCCAAATTAGCTGCTTCTGACCCTGTAATAGCTTTTTAATGAAACTACCTGGGGGATTTAAAAATAGTTGTTATTAAACCCACAAATTGTGTAACAATATAGCTGATCTACTTGGTCTGCTGCTCAAACTAGTAAGATTGAGAGGTTCACCTAAACTTTATAGGCAGACACATAGTTTCACTCACTGTATCTGGAAGGTAAACTCAGATATGCACTAATAGTTTGTAATTCCAGATTTTTATTTATTTTTTTTCTCCGGAATATCAATCTGGAAAGGAACAATCTTTTTTTTTTTTTTTTTTTTTTTACATATTATTACTTTTATTATTGTAGGATACCCTATTTACGATGATTAACACAATTTAATTGGATAATACTGATAAGGAGGAATTTCACCAATAATTGCAACTCTAATGTGCTGAATTTTAATTTTTTCCCTATGTACTATATCACTTACAAGGTGTCCTGAATGCTATGTGCTTTCTTTTCTTTTTCTTTTTTTTTTATTAAAGTATTACAAAGGGTATTACATATGTGTCCATTTTATCCCCCCGCCCTAGACAGTCCCCTAGCCTCCCCTATCCCCCAGTGTCTTATGTCCATTGGTTATGCTTATATGCATGCATACAAGCCCTTTAGTTGATCTCTTACCCCCCTACCTCCTGCCCCCCAACCCTCCCCGGTCTTCCCGCTGCAGTTTGACAATCTGTTTGAGGCAGCTCTGCCTCTGTATCTATTATTGTTCAAAAGTTTATAATGGTCTCTATTATCCATGAATGAGTGAGATCATGTGGTATGTTTCCTTCATTGACTGGCTTATTTCACTTAGCATAATGCTCTCCAGTTCCATCCATGACGTTGCAAATGGTAAGAGTTCCTTCCTTTTTACAGCAGCATAGTATTCCATCATGTAGATGTACCACAGTTTTCTAATCCATTCATCTACTGATGGGCACTTAGGCTGTTTCCAGATCTTAGCCATGGTGAATTGTGCTGCTATGAACATAGGGGTGCATATATCCTTGGAAAGGAACATTCTTAAACATTGAAATAGAACCTTTAGTGTGACAGTTCTTTCCATACTCACCCCCCCCCCCCCCCCCCCAAATCAGATAATTCAGAGGAACTACATCTAAATCCTCCTTGTATATGTTAGGGTAAAGACATATGGATTATCATGAGAAATCTGTTCCCATTCTAGTTTTTTCTTTTAAAAAATCCTTGCCTGGTATCCATGTTTTTTGTTGTTACTATTTTTTGATGGTTGAAGTGTTTGTCCTATTAAAAATTATTTTTTAATGCATTTGCTTTAGTGGCTTGTTTGAAAATATGGTATGGGATTTAGAAGCAAATTTTGATTGGCTATCTAGGAGTGAAAAATACTTTTAATTCTATTTCTATTCCTAAACAAGACTTTTATTTTTAGAATGTCATTAAGAAACCACACTTGCCCATTTAAAAATCAGAGATTGGGAAAGTCAACTATTTTTAGACAGTTTAGTATTTTGTCATCACACCATACTGGGGCCAGCTCTCAACTTCAACTCTCTTTGTCCCTATTTTATGTTATAAGATATTGACAGTACTTACATACAGTAATGTAAGATTTAAATCTTTAATATAAGATTGGGAATTGTATATAGAATAGGTCATTTTAGTGCTGCTGTTAACAATATTTTCAATATAAAGGATAAATTTAAAAACATTTGCTCCCAATTTTTGGCTGATGGATACGGTTTTTGTTAAATAGTTGTGAAAAAGACCTAAATTCTACTGTTGCATTTTAGAAAATAACCTTATGTGCATGCTCCAGGAATAAGATAGATAGGTCCGCCCCTTAAAACAGGAAAGGTTTATTGTCCCCACAAGGTATCTAGTTATATTATGTCTTGTTTCATTTCATAGCATTTTTGGGGAGAGGGTGTAATAAAATTGACAACTGAAAATGGACTTTCTCTCATAATGGAAATATTATTCAGTTTATTAACTTGAAGTATTGAAGAGGGATTTGCAATCATTTACATATGAGGAATATTTGATGAAGTAGGTTATTTTATAAAGGTATTTCTTTCAGTATGTTGTGTTGTGATTTATCCTGTTGCAAGCTTTTTCTATACTAGAGAGTTATAATATTGTTTGTAGCTTTCTCAGGGCAAGGAATGTTCACAGTCAACATTCCTGAGAGATGTGATAATTGGAAGAAAAAATATTAGAGAATTACTAAACCTGTAGTTCTAGTAAAACTCCCAAATAAGGGGTCTTTTCGCCTATTCTTTACTTAGCACAGAGTTGCATGATAGATAATGCTATACATTATTAGTTTACTCTTAAATAATTCTTTGTCAAATATTTTTAAAAATTTATTGATTTTTAGAGAGAAAGAGGAAGGGGGAGTATAACAGAAACATTGATTTGTTCCACTTATTTATGCATTCATTGGCTGCTTGTATGTGCTCTGATCCAGATAGAACCCAAAGCCTTGGCATATTGGGATAACACTTAAACCAACTGAGCTATCCGGCCAAGGCAAAGATTTTTTAAAAACATGATTTTATTGTTTAGAGAGAGAAGAGAGAGAGGGATAGAGATGTAGAGACACGGATGGGAGAGGAACACCAATGGTTGCTGCCTCCTATACACACCCCCACTGGGGAATCAAGCCCGCAACTCAGGCGTGTGCCCTGACCGGGAATTGAACCAGTGACCTCTTGGTTCATGGGGGGATGCACAAACACTGGGCCACACCAGCCGGGCAGATTTCTTTTTAATAATTTTTTAATAGATATTTTTTATTAATTTTAGAGAGGAAGGGGGAGAGAGAGAGAAACATCAGTGATGAGAGGGAATCATTGATTGGCTGCCTCCTGCACATCCGCTATTGGGGATCGAGCCCCCAACCCGGGCATGTGCCCTTGACCTGAATCGAACCTGGGACCCTTCAGTCTGCAGGCCGACACTCTATCCACTTAGCCAAACCAGCTAGGGCCAGTATTTCTTTTTTTAAGGAGGAAATTAAACAATTATTTTTAAAAATGAAGATGTAGTGTTTTAAGACATTTTGTACCTGTATAGTGTAAAACTAGTGTTTTAGTGCTCCCAAGTTGTTCAAGTGTTCAGTGGAAAGATACTGTTTATGAAATTTGCCAATTACATAATGAATTTAGGTCGAACATAACCAGGTGACTTAACGAGTCCCCGTGCGCGCCCCCTCCCCCAGTTTATTGTTTGTGTAAAAGAAAGCAAAAAATGATGAAAAATAAGATAAATTTCAACTTTAGTCAGAAATAATGTGATAGAGGAGCCTTTGCTTTTGACTGAATTTCAAAATGAGCAATATACATAGAACACGAGATTAGAATTGGATTTTGAAATATTGCCAAATATAGAATGCCTTCAGTTTTACTTGGCAGTAAATTCAAAAGTGTTTCTTTGCTCTATATTCTAAAATGTTTTTCCTCCCAGTTTTAAAAAATAAACTTAATTGTAGAAATTAAGTTTTAGATTTGCAGAATTATTGCAAAGGTAGTACAGAGGTCCCATTTATACCACACACAGTTTCCTCTATTAATATCTTATATCAGTATAATGGTACGTTTGTCACAAGTAATGAGCAAACACTGATGGACTAGTATTAACCAAGGCCACACTCCATATTTCCTCAGCTTCCTCTAATGTCCTTTTCTGTTTCAGGATCTCATTCAGGATGCATCACATTTAGTTGTCCTGTCTCCTTAGGCTACTTGGTTGTGACAGTTTCTTAGACTTTCCTTATTGATGACCTTGATAGTTTTGAAGGGTACTGGTTTGGTATTTTATAGAATGTCCCTCAATTGGGAAACTGTCTTAATATTTCCTCGTGTTTAGACTGGGATAAGTGGAGACATACATACTCTTTGCTCATGTTTTGGCAGACTAAACTTTATTTATTTTTTAATATATTTTATTGATTTTTTATAGAGAGGAAGGGATAGGGATGGAGAGTTAGAAACATCGATGAGAGAGAAACATCGATCAGCTGCCTCCTGCACACCCCCTACTGGGGATGTGCCCACAACCAAGGTACATGCCCCTGACTGGAATCGAACCTGGGACCTTTCAGTCCGCAGGCCGACACTTCTATCCACTGAGCCAAACTGGTCAGGGCCAGACTAAATTTTAAGTTGTCAGTTCTACCAAACTCGATGTATAGAATATCCCAATTGAAAATTCCAGTGAGTTATTTTGTGGCTATCTACAAACTAATTCTAAAGTTTATATGAAAGGCAAAAGACCTTGTATAGCCAACACGATGTTGAAGAATAGCATTAGGACACTCACTATCTGGTCTAAGACCTTACCATGTGTTCCTTTATAGGAATCAAGACAGTGAGGTATTGGCAAAAGACTAGATACATAGATCAGTAGAGAATATTCAGAATAGAGAGCCCAGAAATAGACTGACATAGTCGGTTGATCTTAAAGGAACATAAATTTAATGTATTTTTCTTGTCTCAAGTCTTGGCATGAACTAGCAAAGATTACATCAGAGCACTGGTGACTAAAATACTTCTCTCCATTTGTTAGGGGGGATTTATTTTCCCTCATGACTTCAGTTTCTGGAACTTTAAAATCATTTAGAAAGATATGTTTGGTACAGAGGAATTGTAGACCATATTTTGAGATAGTAACCGGTTTTCATGGTTTTGTCTTGTGTAATTTTGGCATAGCTTTAGTAGTCAAAAATAAATGTGACCTAAAAAGGGATGGTAATGAGTTCAGAAAGTAAAACAGCCAATTTAAAAAGCAAGATTTAGACTTTTGTATAATATATATTACTGATTTTAATTTTCCTGAATTACCTTTCCAGAATTTCTTGAGGTTGGCAAAAAGCAACCTGCTTTGGATGTTCTTTATGATGTTATGAAAAGTAAGAAACATAGAACATGGCAAAAAATACACGAACCAATCATGTTGAAATACTTGGAACTTTGTGTGGATCTTCGAAAGAGCCATTTGGCTAAAGAAGGATTATACCAGTATAAGAACATTTGTCAACAGGTATGAGCAGAGCTGGGTTTAATATTTTTTTATAAGTGCATTTAGTAATTTTGAGTTTACCGTTCAAAGTAAATATATGCTATGTCATAAAATTTGCTTTTAAGATATTTTATGTTTTGTTGGGGAAAGTTTTATTTTTTTTTTGTTTTTCTTAGGTGAACATCAAATCTCTAGAGGATGTTGTTAGGGCATATTTGAAATTGGCAGAGGAAAAAACTGAAGCCGCTAAAGAAGAATCCCAGCAGATGGTCTTAGACATAGAAGATCTGGATAATATTCAAACTCCTGAGAGGTATGTGGGTTAAACTGCTAATAAACTTTTCTGTGTTTTTCTATACATGTGTCTCCATCCTGTTTTGAAGTAGGTGTTTATTAGAAAGATTGCTAATATTTGAGATTTCAAATGTATAGTAACTGAAAGAATCGTGTTAAAGTTCATAAAAGTGGAAAATTACAACCTTTAGATTGGTATGTATTAACTTAAATGGTTGTACTATGGATTGGGAATTCAAATACTTGGACACTAAATGTGACAGCTTTATAGTGTGTTCAGAGTTGTAGGAAGAATATGTACTATTTTATAAAGATTATCAGTTTTGGTGTTTTCGTCATGGCAAAGTGGGAAACCGTGTCTAAAAATGTTTTCAATATATTTTATGTTTTTGTAGTGTTCTCCTAAGTGCTGTAAGTGGCGAAGACACTCAGGATCGTACTGACAGGTTACTTTTAACTCCATGGGTTAAATTCCTGTGGGAATCATACAGACAGTGTTTGGACCTTCTTCGAAACAATTCTAGAGTAGAGCGTCTCTACCATGATATTGCCCAACAAGGTAAAACAAGAACTGATTTGAAAAGTTGACTTAAGAATATAATTTGCAGCCCAGGCCCTTGTCCTGGGCACTGAAAGGTTGATAGTTCGATTCCTGATCATGGCACATGCCCAGATTATAAGTTCAATCCTGGTGGGTGGTGTATAGGAGGCAGCCGATCCATGTTTTGCTCTCATATCAATGTTTCACTTCCTTTCTCTCTCTCTCTCTCTAAAAAGCAATAATTTTAAAAAATCTTAACGAATAGATTTTGCAAAAGATTAACTGTTAATTTTATATAGTTTTTATCCCTATTGAAATATTGGCATTCATTTGAATAGTATAATAAGTGACTTTTTAAGAAATTTGTTTTACTATTTAAGGTAATTTTATATGAAATATATTGTATTGATGATTGAAAGATCTTTTAAAGTCATTTTGGAGTTTTCCAGGTGATTGAAAAAATTAACTTTTTTATTATTTATTTTTATTATTAGAGAGAGAGGAAGGGAGAGGGATAGATAGAAGTATGGATGAGAGAAACATCATCGATTGGCTGCTTCCTGCATGCCCCCGACTGGGGATCGAGCCTGCAACCTGGGCATGTGTCTTGACTGGGAATGGAACTGCGACCTCCCGATTCATAGGACAACACTCAACTACTGAACCATACCAGCTGGGCGAAATATTAATGTTTTAATGACAGCAAGTAGTTTACGTGCACGTCTATACCACAAGTCCCAATTTGTACAGTTTTCATTAATACAAAAGTTTCCTGTCTATGCAAGTTAGGTAACAAAGTTCATTGTATATTTGAACAGCATGAGGGTTAGGGGTGCTGACCCCCCATGCAGTTGAAAATCTACATAGAACTTTTGACTCCCTAAAAACATAACTAATAGTCTACTGTTAGCTAGAAGTCTTACCAATAACATAATCAATTAACTCATATTTTATATAAGTATTACATGCTGTATTCTTATACTAAAGTAAGCCAGAGAAAAGAAAATGTTCAGAAAATTGTAATGAAGAGAAAATAAATTTACAGTACTTACTGAAAAAAACCCGTGTATAAGTGAACCTGCACAGTTCAGACCTGTATTGTTCAAGTGGCGTCTGTATTTTAGGCTAGAATTTTTTTTTGCTGTTTTAGGGTTTGAAAGGTGAGTCCCTCTTAGACCCAAATTTGAATAATTCCTATTTGTAAACTCAGAACCATATTTTAGTCCTAGGACATGCTGATGACTCTATCCAAAAGGTGGTCAGGGCACATGAAGTGAATTACAACTCTGATAACTTCTAAAGACATGATTTTTGGTAAATCTTACTTAAATAGTTGATCTTAATACATGAACTAAAACTTATTCAATACTTAAGTTGATTGTGGAAAGTACCTAATATATTTTATTTTTATGCTTATAGCTTTCAAATTCTGCCTCCAATACACCCGTAAGGCCGAATTCCGTAAGCTGTGTGACAATTTGAGAATGCACTTGTCTCAGATTCAACGCCACCACAATCAAAGTACAGCAATCAATCTTAATAATCCAGAGAGCCAGTCTATGCATTTGGAGACCAGGCTTGTTCAGTTGGACAGTGCTATCAGCATGGAGTTGTGGCAGGTAACAGCCCATATTTCCCCCCTTCCTGAGTATCTTTATCTTGATATCTGTTGGCCAATTTTAGTAGGTGATACATTTAAGATTGTCTGATGGAGTAGGGAGAGTTCTGGACAGGGAATCTCAGAATATTTTGGTTCTAGGTGCCCGCTATGAAGTCTAGACCAAATCGTGTAATTTCTTTTGGACCCAGTTTCTTTCCATATAAAATAGTCCTCAGTGCTGCTTAATGTGTGAACTTTTTACTGGTTCGTGATGAAATAAGTCTAGAGGAGAATATTATTGTATTTTGCAAAAGTATTGGTGTTGTCAGGTTAGAAATTAAAAAACAAAACTTGTCTTTTACTGTGAATAGAGAAGTGATGCTCTGGATTTTCTCCTAGATTTCTTGGTGTTGCTTCGACTTAGCATACATGATGAGTAATCAATCCTATGTTGGAGATCTCAGCCATGTTGGGAATCATTCTCTACTTGGCCTTTTCACACTTAAGAATTTTACAAAGACATTTACATGATTTTGTAGTCATAAGTTGAAACTTTAATATATTTAATCCCCCCCAATCTAATTGAAATTACAGAGAAATCAATAATTTTTCAGCCAGGTGAAAAATGGGATTTGATTTCCCACTGTTTTCTTACGATAACTTCCTTTTTCTGTAGGGACACCCTTAAAATAACTACCTGATGAATTAAGGAAGAAAAAGTTTACATAGAACACAAGAAAAGGTGTTCATTATAGAAATATGGATAAATATAAAGAAGACAATATTCATATATGATCTTATAACTCAGAATAACTTCTATTGTGTTTTGCGTTCTTCCAGATTTTTTTTTTATATATTCCCCCAAGTTGTGTGATGATATACACTTCTTTCTTTCTTTCTTTCTTTCTTTCTTTCTTTCTTTCTTTCTTTCTTTCTTTCTTTCTTTCTTTCTTTTCTTTCTTTCTTTTCTTTCTTTCTTTCTTTCTTTCTTTCTTTCTTTCTTTCTTTTCTTTCTTTCTTTTCTTTCTTTCTCCTTTCTTTCTTTTTGCAATATTGGGGGACCAGGCAGGCAAGTCCAGAAGGACTTCCACCTAAGTTCAGGCCACTCCAATCTTTTATTGAGGTCGGGTTAGCCTTAGGGTAAGGTTTCAATGACACACAGATTAGGTCATAACATGACCCTTAGGCAATTTACATGATTCTACACATTTTTCTTAACAAGTCTGCTCTTTCTTCTTTAAAGAGTTTTAAGAACTTTGTATTTTTGCAATTATGGCAGTTTTCAGAAATATATCAGATACTAGGTTACAGATGAATAAAAAGAACCACACATGAAAGTATTTTATTTGCCACTTTTATTAAGTGTTTTGTGCTTTAGGTTTCATAATGAGATTTGAATTAGATTTTTGTTTGTTTAGAATGCAATGACTAATTTATACTCCTAATTTTAGGAAGCATTCAAAGCTGTGGAAGATATTCACGGGCTGTTCTCTTTATCTAAAAAACCACCTAAACCTCAATTGATGGCAAATTACTATAACAAAGTCTCAACTGTCTTTTGGAAATCGGGAAATGCTCTTTTTCATGCATCTACACTCCATCGTCTTTACCATTTATCTAGAGAAATGAGAAAGAATCTTACCCAAGAAGAGATGCAAAGGTAAGAATGTTACAGTTGGATAGAACTGACATTATGAAACAAATATCTATTATTAAATGACATGGTAGTATGTTCTAGATTAGGGTTTCTCAACCTCTGCACTATTGATATTTGGGTTTGGATAATTCTTTGTGGTGGGGGACTGTGCGTTTAGGATGTTTAGCAGCATTCCTTGTCTCTACCCGCTGGATTCCAGTAGCAGTCCTTCCAGTTTGTGACAACCAAATTTTTTTTTAAATCCTCATCCTAGGATATTTTTTCATTGATTATCAGAGACAGTGGAAGAGAGAGGGAAAGACAGAGAGACATATTGATGTGTGAGAAACACATCGATTGGTTGCCTCCTACATGCACTCTGACCAGGGCCCGGGCACGAAAGGAGCCTGCAGCCGAGCCGAGTACGTGCCTTTGACCAGAATCGAACCTGGGACCCTTTGGTCCACAGGCTGATGCTCTATCCATTGAGCCAAACTGGCTAGGGCTTGGGTGGTATTCTTGATCTTCAGTAGCTATCTTGTCCAACTCTGCTTACAGTACAATTGAGAAAAATGGAATATTAGGAATATAAAAGACAGTGTTAAGGTATAAGCTTTCTATCCACATACAAGTATTTAAAACCTATTCTTAGAACAAATTTGACAGGAATAAGTGGGTGAAGTTTTTATTCTTAAGGTATTCATTTTAGTACGGTCCATTTATAAATAAATAATTTTATGCTTTAATGAATATTTATGAATATAGTTCACATTCACATGGTGATATACATAGTCTGTCACTGGCATATGATACTAGATGGTTAAAGAGTAATGTCTTTTTGCTTATCAAGTAACATTTACAGATTTAACAGATTTGTAATTTTGTTCTGCAGAATGTCTACTAGAGTGCTTTTGGCCACTCTTTCCATCCCTATTACCCCTGAACGTACTGATATTGCTCGACTTCTGGATATGGATGGTATCATAGTTGAAAAACAACGGCGCCTTGCAACACTGTTAGGTCTTCAAGCCCCACCAACACGAATTGGCCTTATTAACGATATGGTTGGTATACATTTGAACATTCATATATATATACACACATAAATATGGTTCGAACAGAAAACTGTAGGGTCAGGTTTTATAATTCATGTTTAAATACTGGTGTTTTACTTGTTAATCATTTTTCAGATTTCTAATTCTGTATTTTTTTAATCAGTTCACAATTCCAGTTGGAAATTTTCCTTTAGCAATTAAACTTTTTGTTTTGTTTACTGTAGGTTAGATTCAATGTACTACAATATGTTGTCTCAGAAGTGAAAGACCTTTACAATTGGCTGGAAGTAGAATTTAACCCCCTAAAACTCTGTGAGAGAGTCACAAAGGTAAGCCTTTGCATTTATGTTTGATTATATCATCATATAGCTTGTCCTAGTGCAGTTTTAGATATATTTCTATTTATTAAGAGAGAAGTATTATCCTATGTGTTTGAAGTCGGTGCACATTTCATTGTCTTTTTTCTTTATGTCAAGAGAAAAGATATTTCTGATGTGCTAAAGAAACCTGTGGAGGTAAATTAGCAGCATGGCTTGCCTTAGCCATTGCTGTCAGTCACCTTCAGACAAGTATTCATAGCTTCTTTACACATTCTGTATTTTTTGTGTTGTGTTGATACTTTTGTCTAAGGAAACTGAAAAAGTTCTGCTGTAGATGTTTTAGTATCTGTTACATAGAAAATGTAAGTTGTTTTTTTTTTTAATTTAATGGATTTTTATAGGTTCTAAATTGGGTTAAGGACCAACCTGAAAAGGAACCAGAGCTGCAACAGTATGTCCCACAGCTGCAAAACAACACCATACTCCGTCTTCTGCAGCAGGTAAAAATGAAAAAAATGGATGTTTTATGTAAGAACTAGAATTCCTTCCTTGATTGTTTTGATTGCAAAACTGAAAAATTTAGGAATGACATAGGAAGTGAAAGTCTCCCAAAATTCTATTCCCTGTTCAAAATTAGTCTTATCTATTTGATATGAAAAAAGAATTTTACAAAATTTACAACTGCTTTCTTTGTTGAACAGTGTCTTTGTACATTTTCCCTTGTTAGTAGGGTCTACTTATTTCATTTAATACCTACAAAGCTTTTCATTGTCAAGGGTACTATGACTTATATATTCAGACTATTGATATAGATCTGTATTTCTAGGCTTTTTGCTATTAGAAAAATGTTGCAGTGAGCATTTTACACTTTTCTTTGCATACTTCTGTGATTTCTGTAGCATAAGAATTAGTCATAGACTTTACACGTTTAAAGCTTTAGTAGCTCCTGAAAAGAGTCTATTTAGGGTCACACCAGTTGTCAATGAGAGAGCCTTTTCTCCTGCTTACACTAGGTATTATCAGTCTTTTAACATATTTTAATCTGATTTCTTAAGTTTGAGTATTGTAGTTTATAATATGGCTTAAAAGTTTCTGTTTTGCCTTTCATTTGTTTCATTTGGGGGAGGGGCTTTTATTATATGTTCACTTCAGTATTTGCGCACATTTCATTGACCTGCTTTCTTGTATATGTGAGTAGCGTTATTTCTCATGTGCTATACAAGTGGTTGAAGGCTAATTAGCAGTATAACTAAGTAGTAATGCTGCCAGTCTCCTTCAGACAAACAGTTTTGTAAAAAGTGTTCAGATGAATTAGGTAGCTGGTCTTTATCTGCAAATATGTAACCAGTTAGTTTTTTTTTGTTTTGTTTGATGAGACTATGAAAAGGTGATGCTTTTCTGAAATGGTATGAGGTGACGGTTTAAAGCAGCAGTTGCCAACCGGCGGTCCGTGGACCACTGGTGGTCCGTGAGGTCTGAAGGGTTGGCGACCGCTGGTTTAAAACACAGGACTTGGGTTTGAGAGCCTTTTATTGGAATGCCATATCTAGCAATATACTGTTAACATAGCTACTCTGAGCTTCAACTTCTTTTCTCTGAAAAATGGGCACAATTTCTACTTCCCATCCTATCCTATATAATAAAAGCCTAATATGCTAACGACCAGTTGCTATGATGTGCACTGACCACCAGGGGGTAGACAGTGACCGGTAGGTTAGCGTGCTCCTGGGGTCCAGCTGATTGGGACTGGGCACGAAGGGCCGGACATGCCCTGGAGCCCTACTGGCCCAGATTGTGCACTGATGGGGTCCCTTGGCCTGGCCTGCAGTGATCTGGCTGAAACTGGCTCTCCAACATCCCCCAAGGGGTCCTGGATTGCGAGAGGGTGCAGGCCAGGCCGAGGGACCCCACCTGTGCACGAATCTGTGCACCAGTCCTTTAGTGATTGTGTAAGACTGCATATAAAAAATGCTGAATAAATGATAAGCTATTTTTAGTAACCTTGTGTTTTTTTTTTTATACAGGTGGCACAAATTTATCAGAGCATTGAGTTTTCTCGTTTGACTTCTCTGGTTCCTTTTGTTGATGCTTTCCAACTGGAACGTGCCATTGTAGATGCAGCCAGGCACTGTGACCTGCAGGTATGTGCTGTAAGGGGATACTGAGGGGGAAGGCAAGGCCTTTGAGGACTAAAAACACATAACCTTTGTTTCTTTTGGTACATTGGCACTAATTTAAAGCTTTCCTGAGCTAATCTTGTAGGTTTTGTATTCAACATGCTTTCAGTAATTTTTTTCTCAAGTTCAGTTGAAATTTTTTATCAGAAGTTTGACTTCATATATGCATATAGACTTAACTATTGATAATATTTACTTTTCAAAGGTTCGTATTGACCACACTTCTCGGACCCTTAGTTTTGGATCTGATTTGAATTATGCTACTCGAGAAGATGCGCCACTTGGTCCTTATTTGCAAAGCATGCCTTCGGAGCAGATCAGAAACCAGCTGACAGCCATGTCCTCAGTACTCGCAAAAGCACTTGAAGTCATTAAACCAGCTCATATACTGGTATGCATCTTTGGGAGAAATAGACTACAGAAATTATGAGGGGCCCTTATGCTATCTATGTCTTTCACAAAAAGGTTTAAGATGGTGTTTGAAGGAAGGGATTTCATCATATAGATTACCTATTCAGTTGTATTTGGTATTTTTTAAAAAAATATATTTTATTGATTTTTCACAGAGAGGAAGGGAGAGGGATAGAGAGCCAGAAACATTGATGAGAGAGAAACATCAAATCAGTTGCCTCCTGCACACCTCCCACTGGGGATGTGCCCACAACCGAGGTACATGCCCTTGACTGAAATCGAACCCGGGACCCCTCAGGCCGACGCTCTATCCACTGAGCCAAACCGGTCAGGGCTGTATTTGGTATTTTTATCAAATGTCTTTATCAGATGTACAGAAGACTGAGATGCCTCCCATTGGGTAAAATAATACACTCCACATAATAATACAAGTATTGGGTGGGCGTACAACAGACCACACAATGATGATCCTAACAGGGAGTACTGTGATTGATTGGGCTTTGCCTTCATGCCTGTGTTCTTTTCCTTGTTTGTGTGTTGTTAGTGTTCTTCCCCAGCGTGAACACTTAAAAGGGGATTTGGTACAGAGAAAAGTTGACGTAGCGAACACAGCTTTTTCAGCTACGTCATTGCTGTGGGAGTAGCGACATAGCATTTAGAACTGAGAGCTTGTAGTTTGAATAATGTCATCTTCTGTTACTAAATGCAAACACATAAGGGTAATGCCTCAGGATTATTTAGTAATTTTTGATGCCCAATACCATGGTATGTCACTTAATTTTTTAAATGCATTCGTTTTTGAAGCAAGAGAAAGAAGAACAACATCAGTTGGCTGTTACTGCGTACCTTAAAAATTCGCGGAAAGAGCATCAGCGTATCCTGGCTCGCCGTCAGACCATTGAGGAAAGGAAAGAGCGGCTTGAGAGCCTGAATATTCAGCGTGAGAAAGAAGAACTGGAGCAGAGGGAAGCTGAACTCCAGAAAGTACGGAAGGCTGAAGAAGAGAGGCTGAGACAGGAGGCAAAGGAGAGAGAGAAGGAACGTATCTTACAGGAACACGAACAAATCAAAAAGAAAACTGTCCGTGAGCGGCTGGAACAGATCAAGAAAACAGAACTGGGTGCCAAAGCATTCAAAGATATCGATATTGAAGTATGTAGCACGTTACTCATTAAACTTAGTTTTATCCAGATCTCTTAGAAGCACAGTCCTTTATCATTTATTGGTTTATTTTGGGTTATTTGGTGGTTTCACTCATTTTGTTACACAGGATTTATTAACTAAAATCTGTGAAGTAAGCATTTGTGTTTAATAGCTGTACAGTTTTTCACCACTGTTAAAACAGAGTTTGGATACATGCATATTTTTTGTCCTTATAATCAAGTGGAAACGTGGCTGTTGTAAAACATTTTTACATTGCTTAAATTTACCCACTGTATAGAAAGTAATTCAGGATTTAATTCTAGAAGCAGTGCTCCATATTTCTTTTACATTCGTATTAATGATTGTGCATTTCTATTACCTTTCAGGATCTTGAAGAACTGGATCCAGATTTCATCATGGCTAAGCAGGTTGAACAACTAGAGAAAGAAAAGAAGGAACTTCAGGAACGCCTGAAGAATCAAGAAAAGAAGGTAAATGAAAGAACTGGTAAAATTTTAACATGTCAGATTAAAAGATTTTTTTAAAAACTATATTTTCATGTTATTCAGATTGATTATTTTGAAAGAGCTAAACGCTTGGAAGAAATCCCTTTAATAAAAAGTGCTTATGAAGAACAGAGAATTAAAGACATGGATCTGTGGGAACAACAAGAAGAAGAAAGAGTAAGATTTTAATTTAATTGAAATATTTTTAGACTGTAAGCTATAATTAAATCCTCTGTCACTAATGGGACCAGGATATCAAAATTGATTTATTTTGTTAATCCTCACCAAAGGATATTTTCCATTGATTTTGGGGGAGAATGGAAGAGAGGGAATGATAAGAGAAACACATCAATTGGTTGCCTCCTGTTCCAGCCCTGACTAGGGCCTGGGCTGGGGAGGAGCCTGCAACCAAATTGTGTGCCCTTGACTGGAATCGAACCTGGGACCCTGTGGTCTGCAGGCCGATGCTCTATCCATTGAGCCAAACCAGCTAGGGCAAAACTGATTTGTTTTGTATTCTTTTGCCAGAAATGGTATGCTTTAGTGGGTGCATACTAACAGATTAGTGGACAGATAGACATTTTTATAGTGAGATTAAAAAATGAAACTTATAAAATACAAAGTACAGCTGAAAAGTTTATTTTTTATTTGTTTATTTTTTTAAATATATTTTATTTATTTTTTACAGAGAGGAAGGGAGAGAGAGAGAGAGTTAGAAACATCGATGAGAAACATCTATTAGCTGCCTCCTGCACACCTCCTACTGGTGATGTGCCCACAACCAAGGTACATGCCCTTGACCGGAATTGAACCTGGGACCCTTCAGTCCGCAGGCCGACGCTCTATCCACTGAGCCAAACCGGTTTCGGCTAAAAAGTTTAGTTTTTAAAAACACCTTTATGGAGATAGAATTCACACACCATTGTGTGCAGCTTTTTAGTACAGAATTGTGCGACTATCTAATTTTATAACATACCCCCAAAATAAGGTTGGCACCCATTTATCAGTTATTCCTCATGTCCTTTCTACCATTAATCTTTTTTGCCTTTAGATTTACCTATTCTGGGTATTTTAGGTAAATGGAATCATACAATATGTTGTTTTGTGACTAAACAGCTGCATCTATAGTTTTGTTAGTCTTTGTTTACCTAATGATACAAAAGTAAGGTTTGCTTGTAGTAGCAAAATTTGTAAGAAAAAGAAATGACTTGGTTGTGGTTAAAAAAAAGAGTAAAGTAACCACAGGCAGGAGACCGTGTACATTTGTGAGGACTGCAGTGTGGAGAACACAGCCCCTTCTCAATTCCATTGGATTGTTGTCATTCTGGGACAAGTGTTGCCAGTTCTTCCAAATTTTTTTAGAAGTTGAAATTTTTGTGATACAAAATTAGGAAAAGTGCTGCAGACCAAATGAAATATTTGAGATGTTTTGCTGCAATCTCTTCCCTGAAGCTTTCCATTCTTTTCTCTTGTGACACACAAGGAAAAGCCTTCTTCAATCTGTAGTTCATCTTGCTTGAACCTCCAGTTGTTTTTAAGGAAGAAATGCCTTTAATAATTCAACCATAGTGCCTACTACCATTTTTTGGTGTTTTATTTGTTTTACCATATACATAGTTGTAGTTTTTCCTTTATAAAAATTTGTGCTACTGTGGGCCAATTAAAAACGTTCTTGCAGATATCTCGATTATCCATCACCCCGATGGCCTTCCTAGGGACCTGTTGGCATGAAGGATAGATAGTAAGATTGACGAGGCACAGGAGCTGCTTGTATTCTGCAAGGATATATCAGGATTTGGGGTAAATTAGTAATCAGATAATGTATGCTTTGGAAATTTAACTATTATGTATTTGCAGATTACTACTATGCAGCTAGAACGGGAAAAGGCTCTTGAACACAAGAATCGAATGTCACGAATGCTTGAAGACAGAGATTTATTTGAAATGCGACTCAAGGCAGCACGACAATCTGTTTATGAGGTACATTTATGGTTTCATTGAAATGTTCATGAGTTTTAGTTTTGCCTTAAGGGTTCTTCTTCAATACAGTAGCACATTTTGTATTGAGCTAACATATATAATGTTACCATTTAAATAATATTTTAATAGAACATTTCTTGAAAATATTTTCTAGACTAAGTCAACCATCACTATTTTTCTAAAGGCGATGGTGGGCTGCATAAAATTTGCAGTTCGTACAAGCTTTTGTTTACTATTTACAGAAAGAAAAAATCAAGTATTCTGCTCTTAACGTTCTAATTTAGTCATTCATTTTAGTTTGTATGTTGGCAGGCCCACTTAATGTTGTCAGCAATTTACGTGTTTAGAAATTTGGTTGAGAAAACTGTCAATCATTTGGAAATTCTGGTTTTTATACTTGAAGGTTGCTTTTTATGGTTCCAAGGAACTTGGAATGCTTTTGTAAACTTAAAACTTCCTGCTAGTTTTGTAGCTCTCCCAAAAAACTTGATAAATATATTTTTTTTAATTTGGGGTAACCAATTACAGGAAAAACTTAAACAGTTTGAAGAGCGATTAGCAGAAGAAAGGCATAATCGCTTGGAAGAACGTAAAAGACAGCGTAAAGAAGAACGCAGAATAACCTACTATAGAGAAAAGGAAGAGGAAGAGCAGAGGAGGGCAGAGGAGCAAATGCTAAAAGGTAACTAGACCCAGATTGGAGGTGGGATTACACAAGGTTGATATTAGGTCAGTTTATAGCAGTCTTATTTAGAAAATAAATGAATTGAGAAGTAGGGATCATTGACTTATTAACTGCAACTAACTAGTTCTGTTTCTGGGATCTTAATTTTAGTTTTATGTGAAGATATGTCTTATCAGCTGAATCTCACATTTTTGGTGTTCTTTTAAAAATCAGTACCTTTTAATTTTTTATCACTATATTCTGTGTAGTAGTCACATTTATTTAGGAATATCTGTCAGATGAAGTCTGTCAAATGCTCCTTTATCTGGTTATCAGAGATGCTCTGGATTTGAGGAGGGATTCCTATTATCTTCTTAAGTCATTACAAAACTATTAATAACGAATGGCATAATTCTTTTTTCTCAAATATCTTCTGTCCTTTAGCTGATGGTAAGCTATTTTTAAATTCTTACAAAGGATTTACTTCTATATTATGCATGTTTAATACCAAAAAAGTAGACCTAGCACTAAAGGAAAGGTGCAGGTAGGAGGCACACTATCTAACCAAGTGGTCGACAAACCGCGGCTCGCGAGCCACATGAGGCTCTTTGGCCCCTTGAGTGTGGCTCTTCCTAAGCCTTAGGAGTACCCTAATTAAGTTAATAACAGTGTACCTACCTATATAGTTTAAGTTTTAAAAATTTGGCTTTCAAAAGAAATTTCAATCGTTGTACTGTTGATATTTGGCTCTGTTGACTAATGAGTTTGCTGACCACTGGGCTAACCTAATACATTATATAGAGCGTGAAGAGAGAGAACGTGCAGAACGGGCAAAACGTGAGGAAGAGCTTCGAGAATATCAGGAGCGGGTCAAGAAGTTAGAAGAAGTAGAAAGGAAAAAACGCCAAAGGGAGTTGGAAATTGAAGAAAGGGAGCGTCGTAGAGAGGAAGAGAGAAGACTTGGTGAAGATCCACTTTCTAGAAAGGTGAGTATACAAACATTGCTTTCCCTGGGATGACTTGTTCTCTTCACAATAGATCTATGTCAGTGTGTATGTCAATGTCTGGGCTTGGTGTTTTGAACTAGTTCCATTCACGTCTCTGAAAGTCTGGTATTGCTTTGTCTTCCCAAAGACAGAAGGTTTGTAAAGGGAGAAAATTTAACTTCTGTTAGTGAATCTGAGATTTTTATAGACTTTGGTCTATTGTACTTATCAGTCTTATCAGTCAGAATGAATCTCCATAAGACGATAAGTAGTTGACAAAGTATAGCACTGATTAGTGCTAAGGAAAGAGGGACTGTTCTGTTTCTAAGAAGAAGTTGCTGTGAATTAAAAGAATGATGTGAGTTCTCTTAACTCCTTGGCACTCGAAGTTGGTTGGCCATCAATACTCAGCATCCCCTGGAAGCTTGTTAGAAATGCAGAGTCTTAGGCCCAGCACCAGACCTTCTGAGTCAGAACCTGCTTTTTAATGAGATTGCCAGTCAGTCCAGTGCTGCTCTGTTACATTTAATATGCAGCTGTTTTCTCTCCCACTATCTTGAGTCTTTAATTCCCTCTCCTGACTGGTAGTACGTTACCCACTTCAATCACCAGAGTTTTGAATCCCTTTCCTTTCTATTCCTATATTCCTGCCTTACTGCAGTTTTCCTACTGGTCTTACTATTCCTCCTGGTCATAGTCTTCCCCTAGCATCAGACATGCCTCTACATTGTGAACTGCTTGATTTTTCATACTGCGGATTTGATCATTACACCTGCTCTTGGGTTTCAGACCTTCCTTTGATGGGTACTCATTACTTGGAACCAAAGGTTAAACATGCCTTAGTAGTTAAGGCCTTTCATGTTTACTGCTTTTTCATTAGCTTTTCTTAGTCATCTATACTTCAGCCAGACTGAGCTAGTTTTGTGCTTTATCATGTGTCTGTGACACCTACCTGCATGCTCTTTGCGTGTCTTTTCTTCATTCCTTTATCTGTGCCATCTTCACGAAGCCCTTATCTTTATTAGAGGAGCCGTGACTAAGTTACCATGTAGGCTTCAGTTTTAGTTTAATGTGTATATGGATGATAGATTTTCACTTTTGTTACTCTTGTCACTAATTCCTATTTTTTACTTTTTTGTTATTGGTGATTGTGGCTTATATGGTTTCCAATTTTTTTTAATTTAGTACATTTTCCCTTGTGTTATAAAACATGGTCTGTTTGTGGTTGTTTTTTTTTTTTTAAAACATGGTCTGGTTTTTATGAGTATTTTCTCTTGGGCACAAATTTCTATGTGTATGTATGAAACTAGAGCTGTTGTGTTATCTAATTTGCGCCATCCTGTTGACTTATGGGAACTTCATCTTCTGAAGAACTTGAGGTAACTTATCCATGATTGTGGGTTTCCAAGTTTTTTCTTGTAGTTTTTGCAAATCTGTTCATTCTTTTGCTCATTTTAACCTTTTGTTTCTGTTTTATACCCCTTTGTCCCCTACCTTCACCTTCTTTTAATTAGAGAGTTTTGAGTTTTTAGTCTTTTTTTTTTTAATGTTTTTATTGCTTTTTATAAAGGAAGAGAGAGGGAGAGAGAGGTAGAAACATCAAAAAGAGAAACATCAACATCGATCGGCTGCTTCCTGCAAGCACTCTGCTGGGAATTGAGCCTGCAACCCAGGCATGTGCCCTGGTGAGGATTCCAACCAGAGACCTGGAGCATGGGTGGGAGCTCAACCACTGAGCCACACGGTCGGGTGGAGAGTGTTTAGTTTTATCTATTCACATTTAACATGGTAACTATTATGTACTTGTTTTATTCCTGATACATAGTTTGGAGCTTTTTATTTGCTTCCATGTGCCTGCCATTCCTTCTTTAAGTCAAACTTAAGAACTTTGTTTTCTGCCTCTTCAGAACAAAACAAAATTCTGAGCATGCCTTTATTTATGTTGTGTTGCAACCAGCTGCATGTTTTTACCCCCAGAGCATTAAAACATGTTCTCTACTTAAAGGACTCATTTAAGTGTTACAGCCATATTGGTAAACATGATTTGGTGTCAAGTATGTTTACACTGTATCACCTTTTCCCCTTTGCAGATAACTTTGTTTTGTATTTTGTCATCTTAATTTTTTCAGAATGTCTTTGTGTATGTCTCAAAAGAGGTTTTGTTTTTATCTCACAGTTGAACAATGGTTCAGTGGTTCAGCCAGTTCTAAATCCTCCTCCCCTAGAGGAGGATTTAGTACACATTGGGGTGGGGGTCTTGATAATATTCTTGGTAGACACTGTTTTATTCCTTGGAAGCTTTTATACTTTTCTCTATCTTGGGGTAAAGGGAGTTTAAGACTATGGTTAGGTGCCTACGTGTGTGGTCTTCATGAGTCATCCTTTTTGGCACATGTGCCCTTTCAGTCAGAGGATTTCATTTACTCAGCTTAGAGAAGATTGAATTTCCTTAACTTAGGGAATTTTTTTTCTCCTTGTCTCTATTCTGGCCTTTCGAAGTTCTGTTCTTTATTTCTTTTAATGTTTCATTTTTTCAACTCTTTGTCATTTTGTAACTGGTTTTCTGTGATTCCTGTTTAGTTTCTTCTATGTTTATCAATAGGGCCTATTCTGCTGTTGATCTACCAAGTGACTTTAAAAGTTTTGCGATCATGTTAATTTTTCAGAATTCTTTTCATTTGTTTAATGGCTCTCATAACCATTCCCAAAATCTCCTTTGAAGTCCTAATATTTGTACTAAAACCTCATAAGTTGAATTCTTTGAATTTAATTTGCAGGGTGAGTATGAATAGTAAGAGAAACTTGGTCTTCTGGGGTGGACGTTCCCTCCATCGGAGTTATGAGTTACTATAACTAAAATTGAGTTAATATTTTCTCCCACAATGTTCACTTGGGAAAGTCTCTTAGAACAACTCCCATTTTAAGAGCCCAGATTCAGTAGCTCTGATGGCAGATGACTTATCATCTGGCCATTCTTGTCCTTCACTGCTTCTTATTGTCAGTTGTTGAAGGCTTTTGTTGCCAAGACACTTTAAATTTTAAATTAAGATCCTCATATTCAGCTACAAGGGATTATAGTTATTCTTAGCTTCTCAGATTTTTATTTCAGTACTTCCATCCCACGCCTAGAGTTTGATTTTAGTATTCTTTTCTGACTTTGGCCTTATGTTATGTTTGTAGGAGCAGTCAAGCTGTGTCAGAAGTGTTTGTGATTAAAATTATATGCATTACTTCTTACAGAGGTTGTATTGCATTTACATTTTCACCTTAAGGGTATTGAGTATCTCTCACACCCTCTCCATAATTTTTATTGACAACATAATATTTTGAAGAGGGAAATGTTAATCTAACCATCCTCTATTATACATTTCATTTGCTCCACCTCTGTTTAGTAGGCACTGTGATGTACATTTTGGGATACTCAGCTTTTTTTCACATAATCTTATGAGGGAATTTCTAAGTCAAAGAAAACCTATAGACATTTTAATGATTCTAGGAGGATGCTGCCAGATTGCTTGCAAGTGGTGTTTTATCAATTTATAAAGCCATCCACAATAGATGGGAATACGTTTCACTGTACTGTTGGTCTGATTTCAGATTAAAAGAGAAATAATTTGAAAACTTATTTATATTTAATGACTTAAGGTTGTTTAATATAAGTACAGAATGTTTGCATAATAATAACAGTAATTGGTAGTAATTGTTGCCAGTGTAATGCATCTTACTAACTTTGGTCAATGTAGGACTCTCGATGGGGAGATAGAGATTCAGAAGGCACGTGGAGAAAAGCACCTGAAGTAGATTCTGAGTGGAGAAGAGGCCCACCAGAGAAGTAAGTAGAGTTAAGGAAAATGGTACCAATCCGTCATAGGTTCTGTTAATATCTGATTGGTGGTTTTCTAATTTGGCTGATTTTATATGGGTGGGGAGAGGAGAGTTCTGAAGAATTGTGTGCATGTCTCGTACTGAAATGTTGTTCATAGTTTACTTCAACACTACTGTAATTGCTGACTTCTGAACATCTTGAGGAATGAGTTCTGGAATAGTACTGCAGTTAGAGTAAGAATGAACATTCCTGACGTTTTTCTTTTCCTTTAAATTTCTTAAGTAGATCAAACATCCTTTATAATGAAATTGCCAAGGCACTCCTAGAAAAGTGCAGATGCCCTTTTAAGGCAGTTGTCTGCTTACTGGTTTATTGTTTGTTGATGTAATAGTTTGGATTTTGTGGTTTTGTTTTTTGTTTTCAATTAGAACATATTGTAGGAGGTTTAATGGATTTACACCGAAGTGATTTTTAAAAGGGAAGTAATTCCCAAAAGCACCATGTGCTTTTTAAGAAAATTATGCTTAAAGATGTTTGGTTTGTTGCTCTGTAGGGAGTGGAGACGTGGAGAAGGGCGAGATGAGGAAAGGCCTATTAGAAGAGATGAAGATCGCCCAAGGCGGTTGGGGGAAGATGAAGAAAGAGAGTCTTCTCTTAGACTAGAAGATGATCGGATTCCCAGGAGGGGCATGGATGATGACAGAGCCCCCCGACGTGGTCCTGATGAAGATAGGTTCCCTCGCCGTGGGGCAGATGATGATCGGCCTTCCTGGCGCAATGCAGATGATGACAGGCCCCCCAGACGAATTGGCGATGACGACAGGCCCCCCAGACGAATTGGTGATGACGACAGGCCTCCCAGACGAATTGGCGATGACGACAGGCCTCCCAGACGAATTGGCGATGACGACAGGCCCCCCAGACGAATTGGTGATGACGACAGGCCTCCCAGACGACTCGGTGATGACGACAGGCCTCCCAGACGACTCGGTGATGATGATAGGCCTCCCAGACGAATCGGTGATGACGACAGGGGAAGCTGGCGGCATATGGATGATGATAGACCACCTAGACGAGGACTGGATGAGGACAGAGGAAATTGGCGGGCAGCTGATGAGGACAGAGGACCAAGACGTGGTATGGATGAAGATCGGGGGCCGCGGCGAGGAGGTGCTGATGATGAGCGGTCATCCTGGCGTAATGCTGATGATGACCGAGGTCCAAGGAGAGGCCTGGATGATGACCGGGGGCCCAGGCGCGTGCTGGATGAAGATCGAGGACCTTGGAGGAACGCCGATGATGATAGAATTCCCAGGCGTGGGACAGATGATGACAGGGGTCCTTGGAGAAACATGGATGATGACCGGATCTCAAGACGGGCTGATGATGATCGGATTCCCAGCAGAAGGGGCGAGGACTCAAGACCTGGTCTCTGGAGACCATTTGTCAAGCCAGGTAAAATTCTGGGGTTCAGAAATTCAGATTGGATTCTTTATAGACTCTATTTGATATATTTACAAGTAGAAAGTAAAAGTTTTACATAATCTAGTCTCCACTGTTCTATAGATGATAGCAGGTTGTTCCAAACAAGGAGTATCTCAAATGACTACATTCTTTTTAATTAAAAAAAGTTATTTTTCAACTGGAAAAAAAAAAAAAACAACACAAATTTTAATTGATATACGAGAGATTGGTCTATATTCCTATTAGTTTTTAAGTAAACTGATATTTTATCTTTTCTTGAATATCTCTGCAGTGATTATGTCAAAGATTACTTACCTTCAATGTTCCACACAAATAACCACCTTTTTTCTCTTTGTTTCCTTTTGCCTTTTTTCTTTTTTATTGATTTTTTACAGAGAGGAAGGGAGAGAGATAGAGAGTTAGAAACATCGATGAGAGCGAAACATCGATCAGCTGCCTCCTGCACATCTCCTACTGGGGATGTGCCCGCAACCCAGGTACATGCCCTTGACCGGAATCGAACCTGGGACCTTTCAGTCCGCAGGCCGACGCTCTATCCACTGAGCCAAACCGGTTTCAGCTCCTTTTGCCTTTTTGACTGCTTCTTTAAGGGCTCTTTTTCATGTGTCCATACCTTCAGTGTCCTTGCTCTTCAGGTTCTGTTCTGGACCAGCCTTCTTTTTAAAAAAAATATATTTTATTGATTTTTTACAGAGAGGAAGGGAGAGGGGTAGAGAGTTAGAAACATCGATGAGAGAGAAACATCGATCATCTGCCTCCTGCATACTCCCCACTGGGAATGTGCCCGCAACCAAGGTGCATGCCTTTGACCGGAATCGAACTCAGGACCCTTGAGTCTGCAGGCCGATGCTCTATCCACTGAGCCAAACTGGTTAGGGCTGGACCAGCCTTCTTGTAATAAACGTTTGTACTCTTGGCAAACATGTGATTATTCTCACAGCAAGAGCTCATTTTCTTATTTTCCAGTCTTAGGCCTGATCATCTTTTCATACTTTACTGTTTTGAGTAATTGTGTGACACCAGATGACACCTTCAGACCTGGTGCTTCCATCTGTATGCTGTACACAGCACATCTCTACCTGGAAGTGTAACTGACACTTCATACACAAACACTCTATCCACTCCGGTCAAGGGCATGTACCTGGGTTGCAGGCACATCCCCAGTAGGGGGTGTGCAGGAGGCAGCTGATCGATGTTTCTCTGTCATCGATGTTTCTAACTCTCTATCCCTCTCCTTTCCTCTCTGTAAAAAATCAATAAAATATATTTAAAAAAAACACACACAAAAAAAACACTCTATCCACATGCATACATACAAGCACCCGCTTCTCTTTGGGGTTCCACTTTCAAGCTAATTGTATAAGCTGCAAATCTGGAAGTTCGTTGCTGTTTCATCCTTTAAGTTAAAGCTTTTATTTAGTTCAGTTTTATCTTATCAGTGTTCCTTAAGCCCACCCACTTCTATTTCCCCTGCATGTACTTGGGTCTGGTCCACCATCATTCTTTCTTTGAACTCTCGCTGTTACTGGTCTCTGCTGGCTCTCCCACCCCCAGTTCGAGTGTTTGTGCAATAACCAGTGCAGTCTGTTCTAAGTGCAAGTTTAAGTGAGCA
Source organism: Myotis nattereri (assembly GCF_964212035.1). NCBI lineage: Eukaryota > Metazoa > Chordata > Mammalia > Chiroptera > Vespertilionidae > Myotis > Myotis nattereri. Next base: position 55,523,511 of record NC_138088.1, on the reverse strand, counting down.
GCTTCCTTGCCTCTACCCTTCGTGGTTTCTGTTGTATACTCTGTCTCTTCTAGTCTCACTTCTTTCTACTCTCTAGCTGCGTGACTTTGGGTGAGCCACTTAACTTTCTGTGCCTCATGTAAAATGAGGATAACAGTCCTCCTTAAGTGGCCATAGTTGTGTTATATAAAGTCTCTGAATTCTGAACCATTTGCTCCCAGGGAAAAGACTAGGTAGGTTCATATGAGCCTTTTAGTCCCAAGTTTTGTCAACCAGTCAATACATAACTTGTTTTTTATATTTCTATTTAAAAATACCTTATTTAATATATAGTATTGATTCACTAACATTGAACTCGTAACTAAAGCATTGTAATATTTTCCTAAATGAGCTTATCTAACACAAATATTTTCTCCCATCCATTGCCTTCTTTGCTTGGGAACACGAGAACATTTTGGCCCAATCCTTGGAGGCCATTTTAAACAGTGAAATCACCAACCAAAAGCTCAAAAAATGCAAAAGTAGACCTCCAGTAGGGTACTTAGTTGAAGTATGAGAGATGCAGCAAGAAGGCAAGTGTTGCCTTATCCAACCTCTGCTGAAAATGTACTTGTCAGGTGACTCAAATATTTTGCAACTTTGCACATGTCTGCAAGTGACTGTAAAAGTTCTTGAGTATTAATTTTGGAGGTATAAATTTTAGCATACAGGCAAATTAGCAAATATGAACTCTACTTAGCTCAGAGTTTGCAGTAGTGCTATGGCACGTGGTACTATAAATGCTAACAGCAATAATAATTATTAGCCTTAAAACTGTAATACATTTTCATTGAAATCTCTGTTGCCTTTGGCCTCTTGGTGTGAATATATAAATAAATAAAATGGCCCTAGCAGGTTTAGTTCAGTGGATAGAACATTGGCCCTCAGACTGAGGGGTTCTGGGTTCAATTCCAGTCAAGGGCATGTACCTTGATAGCAGGCTCGATCACCGGCCCTGGTCTGGGCATTTGCGGGAGGGAACCAATCGATGTGTCTCTCTCACATCAATCTTTTTCTCTCTGTCCTTTCCCTTCCACTCTAAGAATCAATGGAAAAATATCCTTGGCTGAGGACTAACTAACTAAATAAAATGTTTCTAGATTTGGACATTCCCTGGATAGTGTGAATTACTGGGCAGGGTCCAAGGATTTATCCTTGCTTCATGATTGCATGGATGGTAAATGGTGGAGGGCAGGAATATGACAGGAAAGAGTGCTTTTGTTTTGAAAATGTGGCAGTCTAAATGAATATATAACTGGGGCCCTGTCTTTAGAGATCTAGCTCCTACCCTTCACCCTTTAAGTTTTCTGCTTAAGTGAGTTATTTATCATCAAAACATACCCAAAATAACTGCATACAGGATACTCCACCAGAACTATAAAAGTTTCTTAGGTCATGTGTTCCTGTGTGTTAGAGAAACAGGATAGGTAGTCACAAATAGGAGCTGGGGATCTTGTGAAATGATGTAAGTGGCTTTAGTTCTTTTTTCTTTTTTTAAGAGGTTCGAGTGTCTTAAATTAGTGTTTAGAATGGTGCTGGATTAATGTCAACATTAAGATCTCTATTCATAGTTGCCAGTCTGTGTTTCTTTAGTAGAAAATATTTTTGCTTCTTTAAAAAATAGGTGGATGGAGAGAGAAGGAAAAAGCCAGAGAAGAAAGTTGGGGTCCACCTCGAGAATCAAAACCACCAGAAGAACGTGAATGGGACAGAGAAAAAGAGAGAGAGAGAGATAGTCAAGATCGTGAAGAGAATGACAAGGATCCAGAGAGAGAAAGGGACAGAGAGAGAGATGGGGACCGAGAGGATCGCTTCAGAAGACCGAGGTGTGATATTTGAATTAAAACTATCCATGGAGTTAAGTTAGAATTATCTTACATACTCCTGAATATTCCTAACCATTTTTGAGAGATGGTGTTCCTCATTCCTCCCTCTGCCAATATTTATCAGAATCATGGACTTAAAAGAAATTTTTTTAGCTGTCATTTAATTGAATGTTCCTTCTTAACAAAGAATGAAAATAGAACACAAGCTGTGTGGCTGTCTACATGTTATTTAACTCTCTGGTAGTGGAACAAGTCCAGGTATCTTTACCAGTCCATTGCTTTTTCCCTCTGGTTTAGGTCAATCAATTTTTTTTTTTAATTTTAAAATATATATTTTATTGATTTTTTACAGAGAGGAAGGGAGAGAGATAGAGAGCTAGAAACATCGATGAGAGAGAAACATCGATCAGCTGCCTCCTGCACATCTCCTACTGGGGATGTGCCCGCAACCCAGGTACATGCCCTTGACCGGAATCAAACCTGGGACCTTTTAGTCCGCAGGCTGACGCTCTATCCACTGAGCCAAACCGGTTTCGGCCTAGGTCAATCAATTTTATTGCCCTTAAGTTATTAAAAGCCCCTTTACTTTTAAAAAAAATTGCCTATTGGGGTGACATTGGTTAATAAAATTGTATAGGTTTCAGAAAGCGCCTTTACTTTTATTAGTGGTAATTCTTGCTTGCTTCTTTTGGCCGTAGTGGCTTTATACTGATAAATCTAGGCCATCACTGTTTAATAGAATTTTCTACAGGGATGAAAATGTCCTATACCTGTAATGTCCATTATGGTAGCCAGAGTCCATTTGTGGCTGTTGACCATTTGGCATATGGTTAGTGCTCCTGAGGAAGTGTCTTGATTTTATTTTAGTTAATATAAACTTAAGGAGCCACAGATAGATAGTGGCTTCTGTGTTGGACAGCACGCATCTAGATTTTCTTATTTGACTGCCACTCCTGAGGCATCAGATTGAGATTCAGTGGTGAGTTTAAACTTTATCCCTTTTATATTAATAAACTCTCTGAGGACCATGTAATATAATATATTCACTGTAACTCCCCATATAGTCTAACACCAGAATTTAACATGTTATTTTGAATGGCTGCAGGGATGAAGGTGACTGGAGAAGAGGGCCAGCTGAGGAAGCTTCAAGCTGGAGAGATTCAGGTCGCCGTGATGATAGGGATAGAGATGACCGCCCACGTGTGAGGGATGATCGCCGAGATCTAAGAGAAAGACGAGATGACAGAGACCGCAGAGGACCTCCTATCAGATCAGAGCGTGAAGAAGGTACAGATGGTCTACACAGCTGCTGAACCATTAGAGAACCATTACTGGGGAATTTTGGATTTTTAATACCTTATAAATTTATATGGACACCAAAAATAAGATAGTGGATTTTCAAAAATATTTTATTGATTTTTTTTTTTTTTTTTTTACAGAGAGAAAGGGAGAGGGATAGAGAGTTAGAAACATTGATGAGAGAGAAACATCGATCAGCTGCCCCCTGCACACCTCCTACTGGGGATGTGCCTGCAATCAAGGGACATGCCCTTGACCGGAATCGAACCTGGGACCTTTCAGTCCGCAGGCCGACGCTCTATCCATTGAGCCAAACCAGTTAGGGCAAGATAGTGGATATTTATTCAACTTAGAATTCACAGTTCTCATAAACTTAAGTCAATGATTGCTTTGTGAAGTTAGCTTATCTCTAAATTCAAAGTATAGTAGTAGACTAATTAAACTGGATAGTAAGCAAAATATAGATAAAAAGTTTAAATGAGGAAACAATTTATCAGTTCTTGAAAATTAAGATAGTAGATTAATACAAAGTGTAAATAAAACATTCTCTGAAATTGTAGCAGTTGAAACTTTAGTAGAAAAATACTTTCAATATTTAAAATGACCATTGCACATAAGTAATTGTCTCACAAGCTTTTAATATTATGTTAGTACAACTGGATTATAAGGGTATTTCTTCTATTATAGCCATAATGAAAAAATATTCTTATGGCTAATTAGTTGTTAAAACAAGAGCCCCAAATATCCTTTCAGTTTTAAAATTTTCATTCAGCAAGATTTTTGTCACTTTGTCTTAGTTTTTGTTTTTATAGTTAAAACAAGTAGGACACTTCCCAGGCCAATGATTTCTTCTTCTTTGCAAATTTGAATTATACCTCTAAGTCTATATTCTTTTAAAGGTTTCATCAGAAAATGTATCAAAATGATTCAAATGTATTTAGCTTTTATTGTTTTTTAATGGCATTTCTGTATTGTTACCTTCAATACAGAATTTCTGAGTCATTTGAGGCATTCCTTTTGCTGACATTCTGTTTAGTTTCAGCCAATAGAATATAGTACAAACTTACTCTTTTTTCTTTAATGAAACTTCTTAGTGAGTTCCTGGAGACGTGCTGATGACAGGAAAGATGACCGGGCAGAAGAGCGGGATGTCCCTCGTCGTGTTCCTCCTCCAGCTCTTTCAAGAGATCGAGAAAGAGACCGAGACCGGGAAAGAGAAGGTGAAAAAGAGAAGGCCTCCTGGCGAGCTGAGAAAGAGAAGGAATCTCTCCGTCGCACTAAAAATGAGACTGATGAAGATGGATGGACTACAGTACGACGTTAAGCCTCAAAATAATGGATTCAAACCCACGTCTTACATAGGTTTGATCACATTCAAGGATTATTATACTTGTGCTCAACCAGTCTAAATTGGATTCTTTAATGTTGTCTCACCATAACACAAAAAAAGCATGAACTTGTATTAATCCTATATAATAGATTGATCATGCACTGTATCCACAGAAGGTTGGAAAACTATGCCATTTTCTGGAATTTAAGGTGTTGGCATTATTTCATCAATCACTTGTTTACAAAAAAAGAAAAACTAAAAAATAAATTTAAGATGTGAACCCTTCAGGTATTGAGTAACACCTGTATCTTGGTATAGACTGATCTTTTTTTCTTTTGATTTTGAAATATCTGATATTAATTTGGAATGAGGTAAGGCTCTGTTATAGAAAATGTATTTCAAGACTCTAAAGCAGGGAGTTGAAACAGTTTTCACACCATTAGCAGTTGAGACATACCCTAGGTGTTTTGAGGTATCAACTAAATATAAGAAGTTTTTAGGTTCACTATAAGTGCAGTAAACATTACACACATCTGATACAGTGGGATTTTCTGCAGATTTTTACTTGAAAGAAGGTGAGTATAAAGCAATTTGCAGTCATCGTTGAAATGACGAGAATACTGCTGAAGTGTGAATCCAAAACAGTTACAGCTTTTAAATTTTAAAGCATTTGGTAAACTTATTGATACTTTTTCTGTTGCCAATAGCAAACTGCTTTTCCATTAATGGAAAATTCATGCCTTTCAAGCATTTTAAATATGACAATATTTATAAATGAGTGGTTTGGAGGAATTGTTTAAATTCTTTTTCTTAATTTCTTTTCTCTTTAGGATAGCTCCTTCAACAAGTAATTTGTAGTAACGACTGTGTTGACTTCAATTCTGGAGTGTGGTAGCTGTGTTAAAGATAACGATTTGGTCTCATTGAAGCCAACACAGAACTTGCTGCTGTGTTTTTTCTTTAATGATAAATAAAATACTTACAGAATTTGTTTTTGTGTTGGTTTGTGGTTATACTTAAACTGCTTTGTTTATAATGGTGATGTTTGCATATTCAGTTGATCTTACTTGAGTTTTACCCGTGCCATTAATTGTCTCATTGGGTAGTAGTGAAGAAAGTAACCTAAGTATACTAGAAAGCAAATGTGGCTAGGATGGTTGCCCTAAGACGTCCTTCATGAATTTGGACCCCTTAGTTTCCCTGTAATGTGTTGTCTCTGTGAGCTTATGCATTGCCTGTGTGTGTGCTGGTGTGCATGTGTGGGTGTGCTGTACTAGCTTGGGTCTTCCTCTGAAATTGAAAAATCACAATTCAGAGAATGTTAGTTGCAACTTTATAGTGGCTGTAGGCACTTAACAAAATGCTGATCAGTATTTCAAGTGAGAACTCATCCGTGCGTCTGGCTACTTTTCTCTTAGTAGTTTTGGCAACCTATAGTTCTTCATTATTGTTCCACAAACCAGTGTTTTGTTCTTCAATAATAGTTCAGCTGTAGACACACTGTTGTAGTAATTATCTTGGTAATTATGATGCCAAGAACCAGGAAAAGGCCGGAAGGCAGATAACAGTCTGTGGTAACTTTCTGCCTTCACCCATATATATCTCAAAGTTGCAAAAACTTTCACAAAGCATCCTTACTAGAATTCCACATTTTATTATTTTTGCCGGATTGTACGTCTTGAATCTGATGGAGTCATTGCTTCAAGTGATAACTGTTGTTTTGGTATTTATAAAGATTTAAATTTCAAGATAGTGATCCAAAAGAGGTCTGACTTTGTAAAGATGGTCTGTGTTATGTGTTGTTTGTGAATTACCAGTCAGATGAAAGAATGTAAGTATTTGCTCGAACCTCTTTCCAGTCATATATTTTGGAAATAATGGGTGATTCAAGTAAAGGATTAGTTGACCAGTAATCTTTTTATTCTGGCCTTTTCCTTAGTCTCATCAATATAATTAAACCAAAAAACTTCTTTATATCCATATAAGTAACATCCGTGCATGGTGAAGTTTTAGCAGAGGTTGTGTGGTATTTTTCCATTTGGTGATGGTATAAATTGGTCTGAGAAGTAATGAGATCGAGAAAATCCTTATCCAAAAATTGGTTACTTCATTTATACTTACTTTGTGGGTCTTCAAATTGAACAGTTATGCCTGAAATATTTGTATGATCCTCCAAGGCTGGTAAAATGTCTTTTTCTGCCCATTCTTCAGAATCACTTTCACTGTCAGATACTATCATTTCTCTTTTGCCTTCGTGATGGTCTAATGTCAGACGCATTACTATCTCCTGACAAAGTACTTACCTTCCAGCTGACTACCAAAGTCACTTAGCCAATCAAAGTGTCTGCACATAATTCACTCAGACATTTGGCACTTCTTTTTTAAAAACCTTTGCCATAATAAAATATGGATGGAAAGAATTAGATGTATTGCTCATCATGTCTCTGGAAATACTGTCTGACGAGTTGAGAAAAAGACAGGAGCAGTGTTCAGACCGGAAACAAGTACACTCGTGGGCAGTCAGCAAGGTGTTAAATTATTTCTCATAATGACTAGTGAGAATTCCTGTTGGTACAGCTGTAAGGCCAGAAGAGGGAGTATTGGTGCTCTTTTACTTAAATAGTATCAGATGCAGCCTTTTCTGTGATGTTACCAATGATGGAAACTACTTTTAAAACATTTAGCTTCCTTTCTAAATAAGTAGAAGTCTTTAAAAGGTCTTTTGTGGGGAGAGGACCTTTTGTTTTATAATAAGTAAAAGAAGTTGGGGCTGTGACCTGTTCTGAGTCTGAAGTTAGTAGAGCTGAACTGTACTGACATCAAGGCCTCACTGGACAATTCACTTAGGCGGGTTTGTTTAGATGAGTTACAGGTGCATGTCTGCTGATTAGGCTTCCAGGCTCCTCTGCAAACCCACCCTTTCTGTCAGGACCCTTTTCCAGACCTACTGTTCTCCAAGTTTTGCCTTGGCAGTCAGAATCTGGGGCATTGGGTGAGAGAAGTCTGCTGTTTGTGATCCTGCCCTTAAGTTTCCACTCTCAGGGCCTTACACCCTCTACACCCCACCCCATCCCCCATGTGTTTTATCACCCGTGTCAAAGCTGACCAACTTACTAATGAGTAGAAGTCATCCATGTTTCCAGTGGCTACTGCATTTTTAACCCTTTGAGTGCCAACCAGTATCCTAGGAACTGTTAAAATCGCCAAGGCATTTGCTGATTTTACAGCAGTTTAGGAAAAAAATGATGAATCGCAAGTAAATGAAGTTACATATTCAAAAACTTAAGGAAACCTTTACTACATTTGTTTTCTGCACTTAGGTTCCATCTGTCAATAAAGAGTGAACTATGAGCATCTAACAGTGACACTGCAGGAGGAGCGTGATGGTGCTCCTGGCACTTTTGGCTAAGGACAGGAGGAGCGCAGTTGCACTCCTGGGTACTCTCGGGGTTAAACGAGAATACCGTTACTTTCAATGCAGGTGGATGAGGGTGGGTAGAGACAGCGGCTAAAAAAAAACACTACAATCCCATTAGTTGTCCATAGTGGCTACCAGGAGGAAGTTGGCATCTGTATGTGTGGGATGTTTTTGTCAAGGATTACCTGTTGTTGTTTTTTACCATTTTGATCGTGGATTTATAATTTTACAAGGCTGACACATATGGGACACTATGGGAGGTATGTTTCTCATGTGGCCAAAAACAGAAAGGACTAAAAACTTGCCTTTTCTGTCCCTTAAAGTACATATATTTGTGGTATAATTTCTAAACATGTAATTTTGGCTTGTGATAAATCTTTGCCAAAAGCTGTAATCAGAGTTAGTAATTCTGCAGCTTCCAAAAAGGACTTCACAGGAAAATTAAAATTCAAAGACATTAAAAGGCACTGGAAACGTCTCCAGAGACAGGAAGGATGCTCAGGCCATCCGTGCCTTCGCGGTTGGTAAGGCTCCTGAGCATTCCACAGTGTTTTGCTTTTAGCCAAATATGTAGTATGTTCTTACGAAAATAAGTTTTTTCATGTTATTTTTTAAACTTTGAAGAATCGGAAGGTTGATTTTAAATAGTGTGTTTAAAATGCTTTTCATAAGGGGTCTCTGGAGTATTAATGGTATTAACAGTCTCTTCATATAACACTTTTAACGTTAGCTGGGAGAGTAATGTAGATTTGAGAGGGAGTGAGTGATATGGGGGTGTTTCAAGTTGGCTAATGTAATGGTTGCCAAACTAATTGTGAGGGTCTGCTGGATACCTTCCCCAATACTCTTCTGACATGGACTTGAACTCCTTGTTCAATGTGTTCCCAGTTAGGCACATCCCACCAAGGGATTTGTATATTGAAGATATATTAAAGCTACATGCCTGAGCCCTGGAAACTGTGTCTATAATTTGGCTCTTAAAATACAAAGTAGCTGCCTGCCTACTCCTGGTCTTGAAGAATGTACTGATCTGTTTATAGTGACTTGAAAAGTAGAACAGCAGTGGGAGTGGTAACAAATTCATATTAACCTGAAAACTACCCCCAAAGCACAACAAATTTAAGCTGATGTATTTTCTAGCAAAATGAGAGTAAACACATGGCTTTAAGCTGCTTGATTTTGGGCCCAGTCAAATCTGAAGTTCTAGGGCCTGGGGACTACGGCCCGCCGGATCCGGCCCCTTTGAAATGAATAAAACTAAAAAAAAAAAAAAAGACCGTACCCTTTTATGTAATGATGTTTACTTTGAATTTATATTAGTTCACACAAACACTCCATCCATGCTTTTTGTTCCGGCCCTCCGGTCCAGTTTAAGAACCCATTGTGGCTCTCGAGTCAAAAAGTTTGCCCACCCCTGGGCTAGACTATCAGGAGTGGATTTCTTCCTGGCCAAGAAACAGTATGTCCTCCATCCCTCTCCCTTGATGCACCTTCCCTGAACAAAAAGGCTCAACGCTTCCCAAGGTTATCTACTACAGCCTCCATCACACCTTCAAAGTAGTGTTCAAGCCAATTTGCTGTGGAGGAAGGTAGCTGTTTAGTATGAAAGTCTAGCCTCTAATAACCTAGCTAAACTTTGAGAGTTCATGCATTTTGTGTTTCAGGTGCATTTCATCTTTATTTCCATTTTTGCCTCCTGTCTTGATAGCTACATGTCATTGAACTTGGTGGATTTAAAAATGAGGGTGGGAGGTAAAGTAGTGGTTAAGAACCTTTGATTAAGGATCAGGTTTAATATCATGTATGGTGGGGTTCCAGAAACAAACTGGAGTCTTCCAGTGAGAATGGGAACATAGGGAGGTCTTGCTCCTTGTCTCCAACCCCCTACTCTGTACGTAATGTTTATTCTGGTTCGAGGACTGCCTAAAGCCAGACAGCCCAGGGTGGAACCTTCTTGAACACAGATTATTACATTAACCTTCCGGAGTGCAGAGGACTTCATCTTCGATTTAGTTTGAAAGGCAACAGGTGGAATGAGCTTTCCACTAGTTAGGAACCCTGACATGGAGTGATTCAGGGTCCACTCTCCCTCTCATCTCAGTGTCACAGTGTTGTTAAAGAACTGGAAAGGGGGAGGTGCACAGACAAAAAGCCAAGTAGCAAAGTTATAGGTAAGAGTAATGAATTCATATACTGTTACTGTATAAATACACAAGTCAATTTCTTTTAACAGCACCATTTCCAAGTGTATACACAACATGATTTATAGCGGCACATTTTTTAAAGGTGGGAAATGTTAGTTGCTACTTAAGTAATAAAAGACCTGGTACATAAGAGAAGAAGGAGCTGTGCTCTACCTGCTACAGACGGTGTTTTACACCTCCTGCTACGACAGAAACAAGCCACACGGAGGGAATGCCCACACAAAGTAATACCGGAAAGTTTACTAAGCCTTCCCTTCTCCAAACGGACTCTACCAGGGGCTTGCTTCACCTGGAATTAGAATAACTGAGTAAGGACAACTAAATACTGTTTCAAACAATAAAAGTCATTTTGCCGACATTCCATAAAATCGCCAGTTCTAAGTTCAATAAAGAGGCTTTTAAAAAAATATTCTAGACCTAGTAAAGTGCCTCCATTAATACAATTAAACACCCAAGATTAGACTGAGACAATTTCATACCGATGCGCATCTAAAATAGGTTGAAGTATAGAGTAAATAAATAGCGCCTCTAAGTTGCCACGTTTCCGTTAGGGGGATACACAGCCTTCACCGTCCGGATGTGCACAGACTAGAAACTAGAGATAAATCAAGATTTTAGCGTCTTGTCTCAACCACAGGACTCCGAACGGCCGGCTTGCTTTGAAAAAAAAAACCAAAAACCAAGACGACATCCCAAGGAGAACCGAGAACCGAGCTCCACGCCTCCCCAACAGGAAGAGACGGTGCGCAGACCAAACAGGAGAGTGGGGGGCGGGCGGCGACCCCGGTGGCCTCCGGCGGTGGCGGGCCGGCCTCAGCGCAGCTTCTTGCCGGGCAGGCCGTCCCTGGGGCAGCGCGGGGCCGGCCGGGCGGCGGGCGGCGGCACTTTGGAGAGCGGGCAGTACTTGATGGTGTGCGCGTTGTCGCCGCTGGCCCCGCACAGGGGACACGTGTAGCGGCGCAGCACCGGGCACAGCACTCGCCCGTCGGGTCCCTTCAGGATGTGGGTGGTGTAGAGCGCCACCGCCTCCTTGTTGTTCCGGCAGAACACGCACACCTGCAGCTCGGGCTTGAGCAGCCGGGCGGCGGCCGCCCCGGAGGCCGCGTGCAGCCGGGGTTCGGCCGCCCACGCCAGGGCCCGCTCCTCGCGTGGTGCCACCTCGGCGGTGGCCGCCACGGCGGGCGCGCAGCCCAGCAGCACGGCGGCGGCGCGTCCAGCGAACGGGCTCAGCTCGGCGAAGCGCTCCTCCAGCAGCCCGGCCTCGGCGGGGCCCGCGCACAGGTCCAGCGCGCCCCCCAGGTAGCGGGCCCGGGACCCCGGGTCGTCGCTGTCGTCGTCGTCATCCTCTTCGTAGTCCGGCGGCCCCAGCGCCGGCCCCAGCGCCCCGGGCCCGGTCCCCGCGTGGGGAGAGCAGCAGGACGAGGAGGAAGAGGAGGGCGGGGAGCCGCCGCCGCCGCCGCGGTCTCCGTTTCCGCCGCGGGCGCAGCCGAAGCGTTGCTCGCCGTCCACCGCCTTGGTGATGAGCGTGGCAAGCCCCAGATAGTCGTTCCACGAGCTGAAGGGTTGCGGGTGCGCTGGGCCCTGGGCGCTCACGTAGTGGGCGCTGGGCACGAGCGCCATGGGCGGGGGGGCGCGGCCGCGGCGGGGCGAGTGGGGCGCCCAGGGGAAAGCCTCCATGGGCGGGCTGCGGGCCGCGCGCGCCGCCTCCCCGCCGCCGGCGCGGGCGGGACGGAAGGGACGCGCGGAGCTTGCCCGCCGGCCTGCCGCGGGGGTGGGGCCGCCTTGCCGCCTTTTATCAGGCCCCGCTCCTCCCCGCCCCCCGGCCTGGCCGCCGCCGCCGCCGCCCTGCCCCCTGCGCTCCCCAGCCCCGGCCACCTCGCCCGCGCCCCGGACGGAGGCGGAGCGGAGGCAGGCGCGCCGGGGGCGGGCGGGCAGTGCGCGCGCTCCGCTCCGGCCCGAGCAGCTCCGGCGCCCAGCGCGCTGCGCCAGCTTTGCCAGCTGCGGGGCGGCTTTCATTCTGGGAGGGGGCGGGCGAGGCGCCTCCACGGGCTCCGGCGCTAATTGGCTGCCGACCAGAGCCCCCTGCGCCACGGGTGCCGCTCAGGACGCTGATTGGTGAAACGGGGAAGGGGCGTGCCCTGCCCGCGCACCCGGCGGGGAGGGGCAAGTGGAGCGGAGAGAAGAGCCCGGGAGGGGCGGCTGCTGGGGTCCGCCCTCGCCCCCGCCCCCGCCTCTGTGCCCTGGGTTGGAACAGGTGACCAGGACTGGGTTTGAACAGGTGACCGGGGGCTCCCTTGCCCTGGTGGTGATGCTCGCCGAGGACGGGAGCGGGTAGGTATGGCGGTGGGCGAATGCCCCGACATTCACGCTCCCATCTCCCAGCCTTCAATCCTCTGGGCCAGAAGCCCCGTCTCGCCTCCCACCTCCTCACTAGCATCTGCGGGGGAACTGGGAGGCGGACTGGGCGCGATCTGAGGATGCAGTTTTTAGAGCCGCCCAGCAATGAAGCAACTTCAGTCTGCACAGCACACCTCTGAGGTTCACAGAAGTTAGAGTTCTCACCTAGTAAGTAGTCGAGGGACCCAGCACTTTCCACGGTGTCCTCCCAGGAAGTGTTCAGAGCCTGGATGGCCATGAACTGGTGACCTAGGTAAGGATGGGGACTGGGCCAGAAAACCTTCCAGCCCTAGCGTTGGTGTGTGTGTGTGTGTGTGTGTGTGTGTGTGTGTGTGTGTCTCCCCCCCAGTCGCCCCTGCCCCCAGGATTGTACCGAAATGTGATGGATATGTGCAATTTGAAAAGCAAAGCATTTTCGCGATCACAATTGAATACTTTGAAATGAGAACAGTTTTTTTTGTAAAAACAATGGGGAAAAAAATCAAGATTTTTTATTAGGAGGGTGCGAGGTGGTCATGCCCTTCTGGGGGAAGGGGCAACACTTTTTTGTGTTTTCACAAAAAGGCACCGGGAAGGGCCCTCACAGGGTTCCCTTCTGGTGGCAGGGCTGGCAGGGCAGGGCTCCCCCTCCTCCGTGGCTATTGAAATGGGGAGCTGGGTGGCTGGTGCTGGCAGCTCTCACTGGGCCTGAGGCCACGCTCACAGCTCTGGCTTCACCCAGCAGCTTCAGAAGGGCCCAGGGGAGGATGCTCAGAACCTAGGCCTGGCACCAGTTACCACTAGAATGAAGGAGTGAATCACAATGTCAGCAGTGGAAGGGCTCTCTGGGGTCATTTGATCCAATTTTTTTAAAATATATTTTTATTGATTCCAGAGAGCAAGGGGGAGAGAGAGAGAGAGAGAGAGAGAGAGAGAGAGAGAGAGAGAGAAGCATCAAAGATGAGGGAGAGTCATTGATCAGCTGCCTCCGCACGCCCCCTACTGGGAATCAAGCCCGCAACCTGGGAATGTGCCCTTGACCAGAATCAAACCTGGGACCCTTCATTCTGCAGGCCCATGCTCTATCCACTGAGCCAAACCAGCTAGGGCCAGTCTTCCTGTACGGATGAAGAAAATGAGACTCAGGGGAGAGAAGGACTTCTTTTAGATCACCTGGTGACTATGTACCAGCAAGAACTAGGACTTGGGCCCCATCACCCCTGGCTTGTGGCCTTCCTGCCATACCATGGACCCCAAAGGCATTTCGGCGTCCATGTGTGCATCAGCCGAAATCAAGTGTAGATGGAGCCGTGCCTTTGGCTTGGGCTGCTGCCCTCAGGGGCAATCCAGGGGCCAGGTGGCAGGCGCAGGGAAGGACTGGGGGCAGTAACGTGATGCCGGTTCTGGCCACCTGTCCGTGTGAGGGGTTGAAGATGTGTTTTCCTAGTCTCTTCCTCACCTCCTACTCCCCGAAGCTTGATTTAAGTCCCGAAACCAGGCAGTAATATTCTGCACTTGCCAACCCAGTTCCTTTTTCAAGTTTGTGTTGGCACCCGAATGAAAAAGCCATTCCTTTATTTCCTCCCCTTCTCCCACCAAAAATAAATACAAGAGCCCGTAAGGCGTGAGGCTCCTGCAGAAGCGTGGCAGGTTTGCTGACACAACTCTGAGCTCTAGCCATGAGGACGAGGCCCCCAGAGTGGTATGAAGGTTATTATTCTATAAATGGAAAATTCCACTCTGTTCGCACGGCCCTGCAGCCTGCATACTTTCAAGGTATGCAGACCTTGCGGGCGCTGAGGAGTGGGGGCCTCTGTTCTGAGGACAACTTCTGCCAGGGGAGTTTCAAACCGCCAGCTGCTGCGTTTGATCCCCTGGGTCAGCCCAGGGAGAGGATGGCCGAAAGCGAGGCCTCTCTCCTCTCCTCCATGTTGGCAGCCTGCGGTTTGACCAGGAGAATAAAAACCTGGAAGTGCACCTGAAAAAGAACAAATGCCTTGATTCAGAGCTGCCGGCTGGGTGGTGGGTAGCGAGGATCCCCAGGAGACGCCCTGCAAAGGGGTGGACGGGACCTCATTGTGTCCGCAGGGTCTGGCTCCGTGCTGGTTCCACAGGCTGCTCACCTTGTCTGCTCCCAGCCCTGTCCACGGTCAAACACCAGTAAGTCTTTGACCCGGAAAGTATATCTGGGAGTGGGGCCCAGTGTGCATGAAGGCTTTTGTTTGGGGGACACACTGGCTCAGGCACTGGGTGGTCATAGGAAGGCCAGGGTGGGCGCCTGGCCCAGCTCGGGGTTAACTGTACAGTGACTTTTGTTGCCAAGCCTAGGCCGCAGCCTGGCCATGAGCTCTCAGGCTCTCTTTGAGGCGGTGGGACTGACTTCAGAGATGCTCTTAGCCCTTCCGATGAGCCTGCCTTTTCTTTCCTTTCCAGAAGTCTGAAAGCAGACGGGGCTAGCGGAGTATGGCAGTGCCTTCAAAGGACACCTCGGATTGGTGGAAGCAGGAAGACAGATCGGGACGGGCCTGGGCACCGAGGTGAGAGGGTGATGCTCAGGTTCCTCCTGAATGGGCCGTGGGCACAGGCAGGAGGCTCTGGCAGGGCAGGGGTGGGTGGTGGGGGCGCCGATGGGCTCTGCACCCCCACCTCTTCGCGTGGCCCCCGGCCTGGGCTGTCTTCTTTGCTGGCGGCAGAACTGAACCAGGAGAGACTGTTGAACACACAGACCCCAGGCTTCTTGAGGCTCTTGAGAAACATGAGGTCAGCCCTGGGGAATGAAGCAGCTGGGCGGGCGTCCAGGCAGCTACAGAGATGCTGTTTGTCAGGCTCTGGGTCCCCGCTGACTCGCCTGCCAAGCTCTTTCCAGGGGCAGGAAGTGCTGCGGCTCCCCAGCCCTGGGGCTTGGATGCGGGTGGGGTGCCCTGGGGCAGGTTGGGGCGCTCTCTTCTGTCACAGTGTTGACTTTGTCCACATCCTGTCTCTGGCCGAGCTCAGAGTCCTGGGGACGGTGCCCCTACCCTTTGGGGGCTCGGAGTTCGCCACAGGCAGTTGAGAAGGCAGGAGGTGACGTGGCGGGAGCTTGCTGGGCCTCCTGCAAAGTCGCATGGGGCCTCGGACGAGGGACTTATCCACTCTGGGCCCCAGCTCCTTCCTGTCATCAGCCAGGGGCTCATGGCGTGAAGTGGCAGCCACTCTCCCCTTCTCGCTTCCTCTTGTTCCAGGTGAGCCCCTCCCTCAGCCTCAGGGATGAGCTGTGCCGTGGAAGGCAGCAGGAACATCCCTTTTCCCTGGGCAAGGGCTGGGGTAGAAGGGGCTGGCGACCCTGTCCCAGGCCCTGACAGAGGAGGGAGGTGTGCGAGGAGGACCCTGGGAGGGAGTTCGCCCCCTTGTTGAAAAAGAAAACAACGCCAGACAAACCACCGCACCTCCTTCTGGCCACCTGCGGGCTGTGGGCTGAGGGCTGAGGGCTGAGGGCTGAGGCCACCCCGAGGGGCAAGTCTTAAGGGCGGAAACTGGCCCACGGGTGGTGGCGAACCTCGGGACATTTCCCCTGGTGACTCGGTGACTTGTTACACAAGGGAAACCTCTCTGTGGTTTCCGCCACTGAGCCCGGCTCGCTTTTGCTCGCAGCCGAATTCATCCTCATTGAGACGCGGTCATACGAACAAGATGCCTGTGGTGAGTCTGTCGGGAAGGTAGGATACGATATTCTGGCTGGAGGGAGGGCGGTGACAACCAGGCCGGAACGGTGCGCGTGGACAAGGGCAGGAAGGAAACCGGAGACGGAGAACGGCTTTGCGGGCCGCTCCTCTCCCGGGCGCTGCCTGGCGAGAAAGCCTCCAGCTGACAGCAGTGAGAGCGACAGGTGCCTGACCAGGTGCTGCGGACCAGGTGCTCTACCACCTCGGCTCACGGACCGACACAGCGGCCATGCGGCCACGTGAGGCAGGTACCGCGATCGGCCGCGTGTCACAGCCGAGGGGCAGGCCGCGCAGCTCACAGGCAGCCGGGCTCCCATGGAAACCCGTGTCCCTCCCACTGCAGGGCTGGGCCTGCTCCATGCACCTGGTCCTGCTCCTCCGGCCACGGGGCTTCTGGGGACACATGGGAGAGGCCGGTAGCGGGGGCGGGAGGAGACGGTAGAGGGAGCTGCCCCGAGCACAGCGAGGCACATTGCGCCCTGTGTCAGAGATCGCCCCCCAAGCGAAACCAATTCCGTGTCAAAATGGTCTGGTTTTTTCTGTTTATCCAGTAGTGGGTACAGTGAGGAATCCCTTCTGTCCGTAACACACCTTCCCTCCTCCCCAGAGCTAACGGGTTTGCTTTTAGAAAACTGGATTGTCCCCGTTTTGTTCAAAGCAGGATCTGCCTGGGCGCTGACAGTCTCAAAGACAGATGTCCCTGGGCTGATGGTGCTGATAATAACAGCAATAACACTGGCTCTCAGGCACTCGGCAGGAACTCAGATCATTTCTGAAGTCCTCCCAGCGGCCCTACAACGATACCCATTTCAGGAAAAGGAAATGAGGTTTGGGGAGGCAAAAGAGTGCGCCCGGCCCAGCGTCCGCCAGCTAGATAGTGGGTGGGTATCTCCGAGGCCTGAGCTTGGGCTGCTGTACTTCCTCCTCCCTCTCCTGGCCCACGGACATTCATTCTGTCAGGATTCACTGTGTCCTGCTCCCCACCCCCTCCCCTGCTTGGCTAAACGGGACCATCACTCTTGCTCATCTTCCACCCCTGCTGTTTGCAAGTGGAGAGGAGTAAGAGCTGGAGCCCCAAGTGGGGGTGTTACACATAAGATGGTAAGCTATGAGGTCAAGGTTGTTTTCCAGTGGGCCTCAGGGTGGGAGTGCAGGGTGCGGGCGGGGGGGGCGGGCGGGGCGCGAGGGAGATGAGGTCAGTGAAGGGGATGCGGCCAGATGGCCAAGCAGGGCTGCTGGGCACAGTCTGCAGGTCGTGCCCTGCACACGGCTTCCTGTTGAAGGGAGCGCCTTCTACTTTATAGACGTGGGGATACCTATTTGAGCGAATCTATGATCGTGTTCTGGCTAATCTGGAGCAAAGTGTCTTTTTCTATGGAATTAGTCTATCATGGCAGTTTTCTAACAGGTGGAAAAAGGTGTCTTCTGCATGCTGTACCTTTTCCCAGTTTGCCTGAAGCTTGGCTCTGGCCAGAGATGTGAAATGCTAAGCTTCTTTAAAAAAAAATTTTTTTTTTAAATTGATTTCAGAGAGGAAGGGAGAGGGAGAGGAAGAGAGATAGTAACATCAGTGATGAGAGAAATATCATTGATCAGCTGCCTCTTGCATACCCCCTACTGGGGATTAAACCCACAACCTGGACATGTGCCCAGACTGGGAACTGAACCATGACCTCCTGGTTTATAGATCGATGCTCAACCACTGAGCCATGCCGGCCGGGCCGGGTGTGAAATGCTAAGCATCTTGAAAGTGGGCCTCAAGTTTGCCTTCAGCTAGGTGCCCGAGGGCCTGGCTAAAGCTTCAAGTGAGAGTGTCTCCCTAATAAAGCTGGTGGGGCAGGTGCTGGTCCTGGTGGGTACAGAGGGATCAGCTGCTCTGTTGGGAGGGACATTTTAAAGATGGCCCAAGCCATTTCAGACGCCTGCTGGTCTTACCTGACTGACGCGTACATTTCCGCAGCTGGCCCTCGTGCCCTGGGGCTGTCTCGTGCCCTGACGGTGCCTGTCCACGATGGCATGTTGGCAGTTGTGTCTGTTCTGGGGCTCCTGGGCTTGGTGACCAGAAAGGACGCAGGTGGTGGCCGAGGCGGGTGTAAGGCGAGCAGCCTCGCGCGGGTCATTCCCCTTCTCTGGGCCCGGTTTTCTTCGTTTAAAACAAGTGGTTGGCCCAAGCGTTTTCTTGGCTCTTTCTAGCTCCCACGTTTATCTGTTGGCCATCCAGGCCTTTCTCCGGAGCTCCTGGAGCTCACACTCTTCATTGGGCCGACAGACAAGCAGACAGGTGTTGGTGGGATGCTGGGGTCCCGCCCTAGCAGGTCCAGGGGTCCCCAAAGGTGTGGATGGAGTCGGCGAAGAAGGAATGACAAGAGGCAGCGTTCAGTTGATCAGCATGGTTGGGTTCTCTTGCCTGGTTCTATTGCCAGGTTCTGTAGGTTCTCCAGCCAGGTTCTGTCCAGGTTCTCCAGCCAGGTTCAGTCACCAGGTTCTAGTCAGGTTCTCTTGCAAATTTCTGATTCCAATCCTATCAATCTCTATTCCAAAGGTTAGGGTGTTTCTTATCTCCATTCCAGGGAGTAAAGATTATGTAGCTTAAGCATGATTGTTCGTAGTTAAAGTGATTAATTACCTGCCTGGCACTTAGTTAAGGGGTTTTATTCCCTCCCTAACTTCAGGGGAAAATCCCTACCTGGGGAAACAACCTTTCTCAGAGAGGTGACCTTGGTGAAAACACATAGTGCCAAGAAGGTGAGCAAACATATTAAGAACAGTATGCCATACATGCCAGGTCCCTTGAAACAGCAAGGATGGACCGGCGCCCGGCAGTGGGACGCCAACTGGTGTTCCCTGGCCACTGGGATAAATGACCACCAGCATAGGGGCTGCACACACTGATTTTCTCGCCATTCTGGAGGTCGGAGTCTGAAATGGTCTCGCTGGGCTGAAAGCAGGCGTCTGTCTGCAGGGCTACTTCCTTTCTGGAAGCTCTAGGGGAGAGTCTGTTTCCTTGCCTTTTCCAGCTTCTAGAGGCCGCCTGGGCCCCCTCCTCCTTCAAAGCCGCATCGGCGAACTGAGTCCTTCTTACCTTCCTACGCTGCCTCCTCCCTGTTTTTCCTCCCGCTTCCCTCTTCCATGTTAAAGGACCCCCGTGATGACATTGGGCTCATAATCCAGGGTGACCTCCCTATTTTAAAGTCAGCTGATCAGCAACCTTAATTCCACTTCCTACTTTAATTCCCTTTGTCGCATAAGGTAACATAGTCACAGGTCTGTGCGGCCACTGCTGTGCTGACCACACCAGCTGAGTGACCTTGGGCAGGTATTCTCTTGAACCTCAGCTTCTTCATTTATAATAGTATTTCTTTTTTTTTTTTTTTAAATCCTTACTCAAGGATACCCAGACAGGGGATTGAACCCTCAACCCTTTTGGTATAGGGATGATGCTCTAACCAACTGAGCCATCTGTCCGGAGGCAAAACAGGGTTTCTTAACCTCAGTTCCACTGACATTTATTGACATAAAGAAAGAATTGTTTTGTTCTGGGGATGGATCTGTGCATTTTGGGGTGCTCAGCAGCATCCCTGGACTCTGTCCATTAGCCGACAATCACAACTGCTTCCTTTCCCACAACGTGACAGCCCAAAATATCTCCAGACTTTGTCCATATCCCTTGGGGGCAAAATTGCCCCCCGTTGAGAACTGGCCTATAAAATGGGTATCTCAGAGTGTCGTTACGAGGATCAGACAAGATGGGGAGAGTGGAAGGTTTGACACAGTGGCTGGTATGCGGTAAGGTCCTCTGAGTGGCGGCTGTCTGTATTTTACATTTCTGGATGCACATTACTGTTACGATAATGAAAACAAAAGTTATCAGAAATAAACTTCTGGCAGTTGGGCACTAGTGGAGATGAAATATCCCCAAAGCCCAAGGTACGTTTTTAATGAAAATAATACAAATAAAATTTAATTATTCAAATAGTGGGTTCATTCCTAATATGAAAAATGCTAACAGTGTAGACAAGGCTAATATTTTCCTTCACTTCCCACCCTCTATCCCTTTCTTTCCCAGAGGTGACTCCTGACTGTAAATGCCATGAGGACAGGGACTTCATTTGTATTTTTCATCATTTTTTTTCTCCAGAGGTAGGAGTGGTGCCAGGCACATTGTAGACATTCAGTTCATGTTTGTTGAATAAATAAATGAATGAATGAGTAAATGAGTGAGTTCAGTGTGTATTCCAGTTCTTTTTAAAAATTTGCTATATAAATCGTAGTGGCTGTTGTTATTATTCCCTGTTCCACAGTTTACTAGCTCAGTGGTCAAGTCCCCTAACCTCACAGAACTTTAATAATCTTATTGCAAGGCGGGGTTAATAATACCGCCGATGGGGTTTTTACGAGGTACGCCACCTCTTTGGCCGTCCACTGATGTGGGCTCGCACACACATTCTTTTACATTCAGTACCTCTGAGATCCTCTGTGTTGTTCTGAAATTTGCTTTTTTCACTTCATATGTCTTAGGCGTTTTCCAGGCCAGTATATATAGAACCATCTCCTCCTGTGTAGCTACTGCAAAGATGAAGTGCAGTCTATTTAAGGGCTGGTGTCAGACTCCCTGCTCTCCAGCTCCCCGGGTCTGGCCGGTGCTCAGCGAACAAGGATCTTTTGCTGAATCACTGGGCGGAGCGCTCCACAAGCTGGAGGAGCCTGTTGATATTTTCGTTTCCATCAACCGTTCAAATCTTCGAGTCTCTTTGTTCGAACGCGTCAGAGTCTGGCCTGGAAATCTACCCGAGATTATTTTTAGCCTGTTTGGCCGTGGGACCAGCCGCTCGATGGAAACGTGCTCCGTGCCCTTGACTGGACTCAAACCCGGGACCCTTCAGTCAGCAGGCCGAGGCTCTATCCACTGAGCTGAACCAGCCAGAGCCTTCTCAGAACTTTTTGACATTCAGATCTCAGCTCGAGTCCCCTCTTTGGTAAAGCCTCCCCCTCCCCCACCAGGGAGGAGTTGGACACGTTCTTCTCTGAGTGCCCAGGCACTTTGTATCGGCTACGTTCTGGTCACAAGGCAGGGCTGACCACCGCTGCCTGTCCAGTCCCCTCACGATGGGGTTAGGAAGGCAGGGACCTTCGGTGCCTCCTCGTTCCTGGCACGTCATGGGACTTGGCAGCTGTCTGCTGGGGGGAAGCTCGGTGACTGCAGAGTGAAGATGCGTAGGAACAGCCCGTGAACCGAGGACACAGCGTGTGATTAGGAGACGCTGGCTGCCTCTAAGGGCCATTCTGTGCAGACTTTCCTTGGAGGACCCTCATCCTCGTCAGAGTGGTCCTCAGGGGCTGGACCAAGAAACCCAGGTGTCAGAGACTTTAATTCGGCTCGGCTGAAATAGCTCTATTTTCCTAGAAAAATACTGAAGAGGGGTGGCAGTCATTTCAGTGATATTATATTTTTACTAGAGGCCCGATGCACGAAATCCGTGCAAGGGGCTCGGCCCCCGACGCCGTGGCTTTGTCCAGAAGGACGTCCGGAAGGATGTCCAGTCTAATTAGCATGTTACGCTTTTATTATTATGTATTGTTACGCTATTTTACATGTCTCTAAAACACCAAGCATCTCGAACACCACACCCTCTGTGTGGAAGTCACGTCAGATCGGAGTGACAATGAGCACTTCTCTAGGGGCTCTGACCCCTAAGGCCTCAGTTATCTGGGGTGAGGCTGAGAAGCAGGAAGTGAGTGAAAGGCCTTGGGTAATTAACTCAGACAGTTGGACCAAAGCATTTCTTTCTTTCTTTTTTGTGTTCATCTCCTAAGAATATTTTCCCGTTGATTTTTAGGGAGAGTGGAAGAGAGGGAAAGACAGAGAGAAACATTAGTGTGAGAGAAACACGTCGATTGGCTGGCCCCTGCGTGAGTCCCGACCAAGGCCCTGGCCGGGGAGGAGCCTGCAACCTAGGTACATGCCCTTGATCAGAACCGAACCCGGGGCCCTTTGGTCCACAGGCCAATGCTCTATCCACCGAGCCAAACTGACTCTGGCTGGACTGAAGCATTTCTACTATGCAAAAGAGTGGCTCCTCTCTAGGGACCTACTAACTTTTCTTTTAAAAATATTTCTATTGATTTCAGAGAGGAAGGGGGAGGGGGAGAGAGGGAGAGAGCGATAGAACCATCAATGATGAGAGAGAATCATTGATCAGCTGCCTCCTGCAGGCTTCACTCTGGGGATGGAGCCCGAAACCCAGGCACGTGCCCTAACGGGGAATGGAACCATGACCTCCTGGTTCATAGGTCGACACTCAGCATGGAGCCACGCCTATTAACTCTTACTTTGCATACATTTGTAACAGGCTCCTTGATTGATTTCTCAGCTGAAACCATAGGTGGTGGTGATGTAGGAGGGAGGTGGTGGTGGTGCAGGAACTGGTGCTGGGTGGAGCGAGGCCTGCTGAGGGCAGAGAGAAGCAATAACCGAGGGCCTGACACAGAGCCCAGCAATCTGTGAAACAGCTGATACGGGCACAGTCAGAACCCAGCCGCCTTGGGTTGGGCCATTTAGCATTTGGACAAATAGTCCAACTTGCATCCGGTCACCTCTATGGCTGTCGCTGTGTGATCGCAGGATATGATCGTCTGGTAATGTTCACTCTGAATTATTGGGAAATCTTACATTTCAGTTACTCTGTTCAAGAAAGGCAGGACATGCGTAGTACGGTTTAGAAAATGATTCACACGTAGTTTGGTGTTGGGAGTCCATCGGGTGCCTGCATTCACTTATGTGATATTTCTCCTTCCTCACAATCACCAGGCAAATAAAGACCGTGGTGAGGAATGTGTCTGGCACCATCTAAGAGCTCTACCCTGTCACCTCCTTTACTCTCTAACAACCCAGGGAGGGAGGTATTGTGGGTAATCCCATTTCACAGATGTGGAAGGTGAGGCTCAGAGAGGGAATGCACCACATCAAGGTCACACAGCCAGCAGGAGCTGGAAGGGAGTCTGAATCCAGGTGAATAAGACTCCAAAGCTGACTCTTAACCCCTCAGCCCCGCTCTGCGGGGAATTTCCTCTCTTCCCTCAGCAGACTGCAGCCCTGTTGGGAGTGTCTCCTGCTGTCCTTGAATCTCTCCGCTCCCCCCAGCCCTCTGGGAAGGTTCAGGATGATGGAGTTGCCTCCCAGGAGTCTGGATGCATCACCAGGGCCCCTGATGTCCACGGCTGTCACATTGGCTGATGAACAGCTCCCTTCCTAGAGCCAGAGCATTCATCGTCTGGCCACAGGAAGAGCATCCCACATGTCCCCTGACAGCCCGAAGATGGATCCTGACCGTCTGGACAAGCTCGGGTGCACCCATGGCCTTTGGGTGAACCCATCACACCTTGTCTCTCCGCCAGAGGCAACGTCTGGGGCCATCTCTCTGCTCAGTGACGGGCCAGCTGGAGGGCAGAAGGGGGCGGTTTCTGGGAGGCAGGGTCCAGGTCCTGGCCGGGAAGACAGTGGCTGCCCCGCAGGTGGCTGTGAGGTGGAGCCCTGGAATCTGCTGGGGAGGCCACAGCGTGGTGGCACCACCCGCCCCGGCTGCTGCCTCAGCCCCTAGGCTGACCACAGTGTCACCTTCAGGAGGAACCCATCACCAGCAGCGTCCTGGCCTGGGCAGGGCCCCGGATGAGCTGTTCCCTCCTCCGGACCCAGCTTCCTCACCATTAAGTTAAAGGCAGGCGATGGCATGGAAGAACGTTACTGCGCGTCACAGTTAACAAGGCCGCAGAGCAGGAGGACCTCCCCCTTTTGTTACCGGAAACATTTAGTAGGCAGCATGGCCGCTAAACATTTGGTGTAAAATATGTAGGAGTATGTGAAATGTGTAAAACTAGGGAAGGGTAGATATAAAATTGCCATCGGTGGTCATCTCCAGGTGCTGGGGTTACGGGTGACTTTTTTTTTTTTCTTTTAATTTTTTTTTAAAATATATTTTATTGATTTTTTTAAAAAATATTTTATTGATTTTTTACAGAGAGGAAGGGAGAGAGATAGAGAGTTAGAAACATCAATCAGCTGCCTCCTGCACACTCCCCACTGGGGATGTGCCCACAACCCAGGCACATGCCCCTGACCGGAATCGAACCTGGGACCCTTCAGTCCACAGGCCGACACTCTATCCACTGAGCCAAACCGGTTTTGGCTATTTTATTGATTTTTTACAGAGAGGAAGGGAGAGAGAGATAGAGAGTTAGAAACATCGATGGGAGAGAAACATCGATCAGCCGCCTCCTGCACATCTCCTACTGGGGATATGCCCGCAACCCAGGTACATGCCCTTGACCGGAATCGAACCTGGGACCTTTCAGTCCACAGGCCGACGCTCTATCCCCTGAGCCAAACTGGTTTCGGCCCCTTTTTTTTTTTTTCTTGCAAAGTAATACTTTTTTTAAAATTTGTTTGTCAATTACAGTTTATAGGCAATATTATTCTGTATGCAGGTATACAGCATAGTGGTGAGACAACCATGTACTTTACAACGTGTTTATACTTACTTATTTAAAAATGCAAAAAATTCAAACCCAGGATGTTAGATTCCAGATACCGTGCTCCTGGCTCATCCGTGCTGCTCCCTTTGCTCTGAAAGCCCCTTAAAGCAGTGACTGTCCTCTCTTGTCCCTGGCGGCTGCAGCCCGCTGGCCACAGAGACCAGGTCCACCCGCCAGACAGGTCTTGGTAGCCGTGCCTGCCCACTCTGCCTCCTTCCTCCTGCTGGGTTCTCTGCGTTGCACACCTGAGTGCCAAAGTTCATTTCTCAAACAGCCCCCGTGGAAGTCTGCGTCCTGCGTGATTTTTCCCCCCTCTTGCCACCTCACCCATTGCCCCCACCCCCAGGTTCAAACCCCTTGTGGGCCCTGGAGAGGTGAGAATGGGAGCAGGGTGAGGCGGGTGGGTGTACCCGTGTGGGTCTCCTTTGCTCTCCCCTCCGTTTTAGCTTGAGCTGCTCTAACGGGATACCAGGGACTGGATGGCTTAGAAACAGCAGAAATGTATTTCTCACAGTTCTGGAGGCTGGAAGTCCAAGATCAAGGCAGCGGTGGATTTGACGTCTGGTGGCGGCCTGCTTCGGGGCTCAGAGCTGGCTCACTTCTCTCCGTGTTCTCACACGGCCTCTTTGATAAGGGCACTAATCTCATTTGTCAGGGCCCCACCCTCAAAACCTAATCAACTCCTCAAAGTCCTACCTCCAGATGTTGTCCCATTGGGGATTAGGTTTCAACATATGAATTAGTCTAAAGCAGTGGTTCTCAACCTTCTGGCCCTTTACATACAGTTCCTCATGTTGTGACCCAACCATAAAATTATTTTCGTTGCTACTTCATAACTGTCATGTTGCTACTGTTATGCATCGTAATGTAAATATCTGATATGCAGGATGGTCTTAGGCGACCCCTGTGAAAGGGTCGTTCGACCTCCAAAGGGGTCTCGACCCACAGGTTGAGAACCGCTGGTCTAACGCATTTTCCTTCCCAGCCACTCTCTGGGGTCATGCCTGTCCCACACCTTTCCCTCTGCTCTCCTCGCTCTTCTCCTGGTAAGTCCTGCCCAGCCATCAAGGCCAGCTCAGGTGCGCCTCCTCAGCAAAGCCTTGGGCAGTTGGCTGGGGAGGTGAGTTTCATCTGCCCAGCACGCTTTCCCACACTCCCCTGGCTTTCTCTGGAGGACTCCCTCATGTCAGGTGCTCCTGCTAGGGCTGTCACTCACACCTCTGCCCCTGCACAGTTGTGGTCATGACATGGGGCGACCAATCAGAGAATCCGATGCCCATGGCCACAGAGATTGGTTCCGGAGTGGGCATGTGACTCAAACAGGCCAGTCAGACTCTTCCCTGAGATTGATGTGAGAATGTTGCGGAAGAGAAGTGCTCTTTTCACTGTCTCTGCTCCCCTGGGATGCTGGGAGTTTGCAGCTGCAGGTGGCCGCCTTGCCTGCATAGGAAGAACACCTGTGTATAGACAGAGCCCAACGACGTCACTGCACAGCTTCTGTGCCCAACTGCACATGAAGCAGATACTCCTGGACTTCCCATTGTGTGAGCCAGTAAACCTCCTTTTTGTTTGAGCTGTTCTGGGCATCTGAAGGAAACCTGACTCCCTCTGTCTCCCAACTCCCAGGGGCCCAACCATGCACATTTTTGGAGTTACTAACATCATATATTTTTAAGTTTTTAAAATTGATTTTAGTGAGAGAGGAAATTAGAGGGAGAAAGAGAGAAACATTGATGAGAGAGAACCATCAATCAGCTGCCTCCTGCACACCCCCTACTGGGGATGGAGCCTGCAACCCAGGTATGTGCCTTGACCAGGAATTGAACTGGCGACCTCTTGGTGCACAGGATGATGCTCAACCAACTGAGCCACACTGGCCAGGGCACTGGCTCCTATTTTTACTTCTGCGTACATTGTCACCACTTGCTACTCTCCTCCTCCTCAGCAGGACTGCCCTGCTCCTCTTTGGGGGCCCGCAGCTCGTAGACTACAGGTCATTACAATTAGTGACTGAGCGAACGGGAGGTGGGGGGTGGGGGGGGGAGGGGCGGGGGCGGGGATGAGCCTGTGGCCACCTTGAGACCCTTTCTGCAGCAACTGCCACTTCTGCTCAAGGCCAAGCTGGGGCTGAACTTACCTGGCAAGGAGACCTTTCAAGAAAGCAAACAGATCTGGCCCCACCAGCCAACATTGCTACTCCAGGAATGAGGCTGGGCCTGGGCAGTGCCTCGATGGCCTGGCCTTCCACAGGCTGTGAGAACAGACAGAACTGTTTCTGGAGCACTGAGAGAGCCCAAAGCCATGGCGCTAGCACCTGCCGGGGACGGAGCTGACATTAGAATGCGTCTTGGCCCCTTAGAAGGCAGCCAGGAGCTGGCCAGGGGGTCAGAGGCAGGCCCCGTTGTGTTGGTGGGGCCGTGGCTGGGGACAGTGGTCCGCTGGGGTGGATGGGCAGCTGACTTCCTGCCAGGAATCTTGACCACAGACAGCTTCAGCTCCTGGGAGAAGTTCAGATTTATTCACTGTGGTGCAAGCCTGGGACATAGGCTCTGTTTTTGGTGTGGCTGCCAGAATAAAAGTTACGGATTAAAAAAAAAAAAAAAAGGACTCAGAGGAGCAACATGCTTCCAGGCCTGAGACTTGCAGAAAGCTTGGCAGACAGTTGGAGGAATGTTTCCCTGTAATATATTAGAAAGTGCTTTGTTTTCCTTCAGCTCACCTTTCATAATAAATTCATTTGCGGTGTGGCAGGGCAGGACTCGTTTTTTTTAAAAATATATACTTTATTGATTTTAGAGAGGAAGGGAGAGGGAGAGATAGATAGAAACATCAATGATGAGAGAGAATCACTGACCGGCTGCCTCCTGCACGCCCCACACTGGGGATCGAGCCGAAACCCGGGTATGTGCCCTGATGGGGAATCGAACCATGACCTCCTGGTTCATAGGTGGATGCTCAACCACTGAGCCATGCCAGCCGGGCAGGATTCTTTTAAATAATTCTTTCCCCCAACGTAACATCTGGTGGTCTCAAAGTGCCAGAAAGGACCCTCGATGAGTCTGAAATTGGTGAAGATAAAAATATTAATTTCTCAACTTCCCCATAGTTTGATTTGTGGAAGTCACCCTCTCCTCCTCACACTGACCACGATTGCGACTTGTAGGAGGTCACAGTCCTCGGTGAGTCCATGGTGAGTGCAGCAGGAGCGTGGGCAGCAGGGAAGGCAGGTCCACACTGAGAGAGTCTCCTCCCGTGAGAAAAAGCCCTGCTCTCCTGGCATGTTCTGGGGTGGCCGGTGCCGGTCTTCCTCGCTGCCCCCTCCCCCCAGGTTCATGTGATAATGCCCCCAAAGAGCCTCCGGGCAGCTGGGATCAAACCTTCCCCCAGAGAAGGTGACAGTTCAGGGAGGAGGCAGGAGGGGCCTCCCGGGCACCGGGCTAGGAGCTGGGCTCTGCTGTTCGCTTGCCGAGGGGCCTGAGGTGTGTGGTTTTGCTTTTGCTGAACCTCGGTCGGTTGGTCGGTCGGTCGGTCGGTCGCACGATCATTGCTAGGGGGCAGGGGCTCCCCAGGCCCTGGTGTGAGGATAAAGTGAGAATGTAAACCATGGAGTGCTGAGCGGGGCCCCTCCAGCTTTCCTCCCAGAGCTGACCCCCGGGGAAATTCTGACCCTTTGCCACCCTCTGCCAGGACCAGCTGGGATGGGGACAGCAGGGAAACAAACTGGCCGGAGCGACTCCAGCCAGAGCTGCGGGCGGGGTGTGCAGCACTGCCCCCAGGGCGCCCCCTGGTGTCCATGGTGATGGGTTCCACCTTCCCGGAGTGTATAACCCCCTTTCCAGAGGGAGTCACACTGCGCTGTAGAGCAGGACCTCCTGGGCTGAGCCAGGCAGTGCTGGGGCCACCTTGGGTGCGCACAGGAGCAGAGGGTACCCCTGTGGAGGGCGCTGGCCGGGAGTGGAGCCTGCAGGAGTGGAAGTTGCTCTGGGTGAGACAGGGTGAGGGAGAGTGAAGGTGAAGGCCTAGGACATTACGCGACTATAAACTTTATACACACCGTACGCCTAGGCGGCACTGAATTCATAAAACAACATTGTTATAAAACTATTAGATGTACACAGCTTTCCATCTGTAGATTTAAATCAAGCACAAGAGGCCAGGCCGCGATCAGAGATGCAGTCCACGTCAGCGGTCCGAGGCTGCTGCTCGGGGAACAGCGCAGGGCTTCGCAGCGAACTCTTTTTTAAGGAGGGAGAGTGCAGTCTAACAATGAACACTGCAGTGTAGTGAACACACACCAGGCACAGAGAGCACAGAACTGCACGTGCTGGACTTTTATACAGCTGGCAGCACAGTGGTTTGTTCACATCAGCATCACCATCACCATCAACACGCGAGCACTGCGTTGTGCTGACGTCACGCTGGCTGCCGTGTCACGGGGCGATAGGAACTGTTCAGCTCCGTTATAATCTTATGGGGACCACCGTGGTATACGCGGTCTGTCATTGACCAAGACCTTTGCTTTATGTGGCAAAAGAGACTGTGCAGATGTGATTCCAGTTAAGAACCTTAAAATGGGGACGTTATCCTGGACTATTTGGGTGGGCTCAATCTATTCACCCGAGTCCTTAAAAGTGACAGGTGGTAGCCCTAGCCGGTTTGGCTCAGTGGATAGAGCATCAGCCCGTGGACTGAAGGGCCATGGGTTCGATTCCCATCCAGGGCATGTACCTCGGTTGCAGTCTCAATCCCCAAACCCAGTGGGGCGGGGCGTGTGGGAGGCAGCCAATGGATGTGTCTCTCTCACAGAGCAGGTCAGAGATATGACAAAGGAAGAAGAGACAGAGAGCGGTGAGGCCCCTGTGCTGGCTCTGAAGGGGGAGGAAGGGCCTGAGAAAGGAGTGGGACCAGCGCTTGGCTGCCAGCCAGCACGGACACGGGCCTTCAGTGCTGCCCACGGCAGGGGACTGAGTTCTGCCAGGCGCCCGAGTGAGCAAGGCGATGGGTTCTCTGCTGGAGCCTCCAGGAGGAAGGCAGCCCTGCACACACCTTGATTGTAGCCCAGAAGGCCCCTTCCAGACTCCCGCCCCCCAGAATGTAAGAAAACACGTTTGTGTTGTTTCAAGGCACCGCATTGGTGGTCATTAGTTCCAGCAGCAGAAAACTAATGACGCCTCCTGCCCTCACACACACGTGGGCCCTCTGCCCTCTTCTTCTGATACAGTTATAACTCGGAGGCGGCTGCGGTGTTCACGTTAAGAAGGTTAAACAAATACTGCTCCCAGCTAAGCCACGTGGTGTGCCATACTTACATTCCTTTCTTGCACGCTGTTTCTTGGAATTAACAAGTGCCTTTTTGTTTGCTTACTTTTCTGTGTACTTATGAGGTCAGCCTGACCTGTTTGGTCACAGTCTACCCATCAGGTGCTTAGTTGCGAAGGACAGAAGCGCTCCAGCTAGAAGAGGATTTATCACAGGGTGTTCTCAGCTCCAGAACCTCCATGGAGAGGCAGGTCTGGCGTGGAGGCCTCCCAGCCAGGGACGTGCTCAGACCACAGGGCTGGATGCCAGTCTTCCACCGCTGCTGTCCCCGAAGGCCCCACGCCTCCCCCTTTACCGTCACCTGAAAAGCAGGTGTTTTTATTTTCACTGACACCGTTCTACACATTGTTTTCCGTCTCCAGAAATGAAACCTCACGTGGATCCACTGATTGGTGGGGCTAAGGTCACGTGTTCACACGCTCGTGCAAGGGCAGCTGGGGAAGTTCCAGGTTCACCTGGATTAGTTGCCTTCTAGATCCGTGCACAGTGGTCATCCTGGGACCTCCCTTTAATATCCTTCTGGGTTTTTCCCCTTGGCCTTCTCCTGCGATGGACTCCCTGCTGCCTGGATGATTACGTGTCTTCCCTTTTCTCGTTTTGGCGGTACATCTCCTCTGGTAACAATCGGAACAAGGACACACCAAAGAGAACATTTTCACTTTGGGAAGTCTAGTCTTTCATTAACTGGCAGTTCAGCTGGAGAACAGGGTTCTAGGTGGAAAATACTTTTCCTTTAGAATTTCGAGTTGTTTCAGTGTCTTCTAGCATCAGATGGAAACTCAGTAACATCATGATTTTAGATCCTTTGTAATGTAGACATTTTTTCTTCTTCTCTGTGGAAGCTTGTAGAATCTTCTGTCTGACATCCAATCATCACCTGCTTTCATGTGGCTTTTTTTTGGTCCATTATGTTGGTAGTTGGCAAGCCTTTCAATCTGGAAACAGGACCTTCATCTTGAATTGTTTTTAAATATATATATAATTGATTTGAGAGAGAGAAGAAGGAAGAGGGAGAAAAAAATCAATGCGAGAGAGAAACATCAATTGGCTGCCCCCTGCACGCCCCCTACTGGGGATTGAGCTGGAAACCTGGGAATATGCCCTGACCGGGAATGCAAATGTGACCCCCCAGGTTCATAGGTTGACACTCAGCCACTGAGCCACGCCAGCTGGGCCTCCCCTCTTTTTGCTCTGCTCTTTCTAGGACGCCCATTATTTTGATGTTGCACTTCTTGCAGTTATCCTTTAATCTCCAGTTTTTCTTTCTTTGCATTTGCTCTACTTCTGGGGAGATTTCCTCATTTTTACCTTCCAACCCTTTATCGAGGCATTCATTTCTGCTTTAATAAGATTGTAATTGGTTTTGACTGTTTTTAAAGAGCATCTTGTTCTGATTTCATGGATTGAATATTTTTGCTAATTTACTTGATAATCTAAGATCTGAGAAATTAATGATTCTCCCATTCTCCCAGAGGTTTTCTCTGCTTGTATCGTTGCTGTTTCCTCCAACTTGCTTTTCTATACTTGATTATTTTGGTCTGTCTTTCATGTTAGAAGTTTTTCTCCCATATCTGGTGACCCTTGCCTGTCTAGCCATATTTAAAAATAGATACCCAAATGCTGATTGGTTGCTCTGATCGAATGAACGGGCTTGTCAACAGCAGGCTTCACTTTTCCAGTGTTTTCGTTTCAGTGATTTTTCAGCGTTTGCTGCACATCAGAATCACCGGGTGAGCTCTTACAACTAGGGTGGCTGACTCCTCCCCGATTAAGTCAGCCTTTCTGGAGGGCAGGTACGTTTTCAAAGCCTCCCCAGGTAACGCTAATTGCAGGTCAAGTGGAGAGCCCTGCTGGAAGGTGATTGAGTTCAGCTGTCTTGAGAAACAATAATAACAGAAACGTGAGTGGAACCTGCAGACTTGTAATCCTGCATGTCAAACAGTATGCTGGCTATTCCCCATCTGCAGCAGAAACGGTAGGGAGCAGAGCAGGAACCCGTGTCTTCTCTGACAGAAGTCGATTCTAAATTAAGCATTCCTGAGACGGAAGCAGGGGAAACACTTTTCCCTGCCCACCACTTGTCCTTAGAGGACACAACACAAGAACCAGCTACACCGAGGCCCCCATGAAGAATTTTGCAATCTCTTGCTTTTTTTTGGCCAGCGTTCTGAAATCCGAGTGGGAGAAGACTGTGGGTCTCCCTCTCCAATACACCAGCTTTGATTTAATTTCCTGTTTTCAGCACAGGTCCTCCCTCCGCAAGGTTCCTCGATGTCCCCCCAGTGGAGGGATCCTGTTTTCCTTTCTCCAGAGAATCAGCTTCCCGTCCTTGCTGGGGCAGGCGGGGCACTTGGCCAAGGACAAGGAGTGGGAGGAGTCATCAGGGTCCAACTGCTGGTTAGGCACTTTCAGCTGTCATCATGTTTCAACCCCAGCGTGGCCCCTCCTGCCAGGAGTCTATTCCGGCTCGGGGTTCTAGAGTGCAAATCAGGTTGGGTTTCAGCTTTCCCCGCTTTCTCCCCTTGACTTTCTGGTCCTAACTCTATCAGTTACAACTTCTCCATCTGCTTTCCAGCTTCCTGCTGTTTCTCATTCCTTTTGTTCTTGTGCATTTATTCCTTTAAAGAACCCCTGACTACAGTTCTAATGGGATTCGGGGAGGAATCACACGCCTTTCATCCTGTGGGGCGCGGCTACAATTATAGCCAAAAGCTAGAGCTGTAAGCTTGAACCTGTGGTCCGAACACGTGGCCCCACGTGCCTGAGTGATAGAGTTCAGGTGCACGTAGTGGAGTAGGATCGAAACCTGGGAGAATGTTGTAAACATCTTGACCACACCCTTACTGTGCCTCGTGGCATCTGCTATAAAATAAAGACACAGCTTGTGGGCGTTGGCGCTGTCCATCAGAGGGGCAGCGTCCCACTGAGACCCAGCTATCATTCTGTTGTCTGTCTTTTTTTAATCTTTTCATCGCCCCCCACTTGGGTTTACCCTTGGCCGTGCTGGCTGGCACATTACCCATCATCTTTCATCAGACGTCCTCCCCATCACCGTAATGAGAATTTAGGGCGTCACTTCGTGTGGACCTGGGAGCTGTTTTAACTTCAGGGAATGGCTAGGTAACTATTTCAAAGTTAACGGTTCAGGTGTAATTTATTTCCCAGGAGGCTCCGATTTAACTGCAAACACAATGGTCTCTTAGAATCTTCCAGGGTAGAAATTTTCAACCTTTTCCATCTCATGGCACACAAACTAATTACTAAAGTTCTGTGGCACACCAACTAGCACACAGGAGCTGATCTGACAAAAAAAAAAAAAGGTGCAATTAAAAAAATAATAATAGCAGTAATTACTTACCCTTTTTGCTCCAAAGTGACTTTTTAAGAAAGCAGGGGCCAATAAGGATTTCTGGTACCAAGAATTAACTAATCAGACACAACCTTATTATGCAATGTGACCAATAAAATGCAACTCTATGATATGACCTATATATTTATGGCTCAAGACGGGGCCTTCTCACTGGATGGCTATTGTTGTGTTGTCTGTGTCATTTTTTTTTTTTAAATTTGACCATCTAAGGAAGAAGAGGCCAGTGCCCCTGAATAAATAGTATTGCATGTTTTAAAAATTCTTGGGGCACACTGGCCGAAAATCGCTGTTCTCGGGCGAAGGGCTGGATGAGAAGAAAGGCTCTGTGTTGGGCATGGATAGGGAAAACTCTTTTTTCTTGTAGGAGACACCTTTGTTCCTGCTTTGCACAGAAACGTGATGGAATGTGTCACAGTTGCTGCTGGAGTGTTCTGTGGCCTTTTCCCCCAAAAGCGTTGTGCATTTGGACATAAACATTTCTTCTTTCGTTGCCAAAGACCAGGATTTGTACAGTCGAACTCTGAGCTGTAGGCTGAGAGATGCATTTGACGGAAAGAGAAGAAGCCAGAGTTTCTGGGTGTTGGGTTTCCGAGGTGTCTTGAAATAGGGATCCATGTGGGTCTATTTTTGACGAGTAGTTCGGGCAGGCGTAGGAGGTGAGTGGGTGGACTAGGGGTCCATGGGGGAAGCTGTCTGCGGGAGGCTCCTGTGTGCTGGTTGGCGGGAGGAGGCGCAGCGGTGGCCAAGTTGAGAACCAGGTTACTTGAGTAAGACCCCAGACAGCAGGTGGGGAGGGAGGGTCCGGAAATCCGGACTCTGGGCTGCAGGCAGGTTGCCAACTCCAGTGAACTTCTGACGAACCATTTCAGTGTTTTATCCCGTCGAGGTGGAGGCAGCTCCGGGGGAGCAGCCAGAGGCCACGTTCCAAGGCAGGAATGCAGAGTCTACTGGTTTAGAGAGCCCCCCCTACCCCTGCCCTCTGCAGGGGTTGGCACACTTTTTCTGTACAGAGCCAGGCAGCATACACCTCAGGCTTGGGGGCTGTCGGGTCTCTGTTGCATAGTCTTTTTGTGTGTGTGTGTGTTTTACCACCCTTTACGCATGTAAGCTGGTTCTTAGCTTGCTGGCATCCAAAAAGAGGCTGAGGGCAGGACGTGGCCTCAGACCATGGATCGCCAACCCGTGCATGGCACCCCTCTTGTTTATTTCCCACGAGCCAAATGCTTTTATTTACTTGGTTTCCCATATTAGTGTGTGAACGCCACCAGGGCCGAGGCCATGGCTACTTGGTTCTCTGCTCTGTCCTTCAGGCCTACGGCACTCCAGTCTGGGCTGAACGCTTGACTGCGGGATTCGTTCTGATTTCATCTCTGGCAAGTCATCTGTGAAACAAGGGACATGAACTGGGTGGTCTCTGAGGGACCTTCGGGAGCTCAAGTTCAGACATTCTAATTTCCCGACAATTACAGCCGTGAGAGGGAAAGCCAACAGGCCCCGGGAGCTGAGGGCCGGCTCTTGCCCGCGTCTCTCCCTGGCATCAGGCCTGTCCTGCCTCAGCTCAAAGAGATGTTTCTGTAAAAACCGATCTGACCCTATCAATCCTCTGACAGTTTGCTGTGCCAGCCCTCATCCAAGCAGGCGCGAGGGTCAAACTATTCCCTATCTGGTACCAGCACAGGCCCTGGCCAATCAGGACAGATGTGGGCGCAAACAACTGGAGCTGCCATGACAACGCCTACAGCTCTTCTCCCCGCCCACTCCAGCCTTGCCCTGGCGATTCTCCTCCAGCTGGGCACGAGCATCCCATGCCTCCCTTCTTTGTTCAGGCTGTTTCGTCCACCTGGAGTGTCCTTCCCCAAAATGCTTCTCTTTTGCCTCACAGACTCGTATGCATCCTTTAAGACCCAACTCGGCCATCAGCTCCTGTGTCCCCCAGACACAGTTAGTCATTCCCTTACCCTCATTCCTGCAGCACTGAACGCCTCTCCATCATCTCACGTTTATGGTATTATTGTCACTGATTTGATTTGTCTCCCCTCCAGGCCTTGGCCCTCTATGCCTGGCTCCTGAACACCTCAATACATGTTTACAGAATGAAAGGGGTTTAAATCAGAAGAATGAGACTCACCTGGCAGATTTCAGGGCACCTCGGTCTGGGATCAGGATGACATTTCCTCTCCTGGGTTTTGACACTTGGCTTCACCACAGTTGCAAGTGGGCGTTTTTGGGAGGCTCTTGCGTGTTGAGAGAATTGGATGGCAGCCCCAAGCAGCTGGTCCTCCAAGAACTGGCACGGGTCCTAATGGCGCCCAGGCCACTGTGGCCATCTGCAGGAGGCAGGCCATTTGGAGGAGGCAGGGCTTCGCGGCTGGGAGGGGGGCCACGGGCCTCCCACCAGGAGTCCCCCCACCTCTCTGGGCCCTGGTTCCCCGGCTTTTCTTCCGAAGGGATCACGGGGTTCCCTCTGAGGCTCCTTCCAGGGGCAAAGTGCCAGTGACTCCACTAAAGAAATGGACCCTTGCCCGGCTGGCGTGGCTCAGCGATTGAGCGTTGGCCTAGGAACCAGGAGGTCGTGGTTCGATTCTTGGTCAGGATACATGGCTGGGTTGTGGGCTCGATCCCTAGTGGGGGGGCGTGCAGGAGGCAGCCGATCAATGATTCCCTCTCGTCATTGATGTTTCTGTTTCTCTCTCCCTCTCCCTTCCTCTCTGAAATCAATAAAAACATATTTTTAAAAAGAGAAAGAAATGGAGCCTTTATCTTCTGCTCAGATGCTACCCATTCTTTAAACGCGTCCTCCTCCGAGAAGTGTCCTGGCCTGGGAGTGAGGATCCCTCTGGGACAGGTGTGTACATGTGTGCACACGGCACCACAGTCAGCCTGGACCAACAAGGCCGTCCGCACAGAGCCTCCCTGAGTGCCGGGCACCAAACCGCGAGGGCACCTGACGCTTCTGCCGCTCAGCGGTGCCAGCGCTCTTTGGCCCATTTCACGGTGAGACTCAGAAGTGAGGGCAAGTGCTTTGCCCACCCCTGAGGTCCCCTGTACAGTCCCTGCCCACTGGTGACTTCTGCTTCACTTCCTGAGCATGTTCTCCATCCAGGGCTCTGTCCTGGCTCCAGAGCGTCCCCCAGATTCCAACTAACAGGGGGCAGGAGGGTTGGTAGGATGCTCAGCTTCCACGCCTCTGTGGGACAACTCCAGGGGGCTCTGCCCAGTCCCCCCCGGGACTTGCTGCAGATCGAGCCCCGGCCAGCCACAGTGGTCGGTGCTCATTAACCCACCCTTGTTGGTTTTCCTCCCTTCCCTGCCACACCTGTCCCCTCCCAGGAGCCTGTGCCTCCGGGATCATGTCTCCGACAAACTACCTGCCCCCAATCCGGGCATCATGGTCTGATTGGGAGCCCACACCTGCGAAGGGGTCAGGGTTGGACCCTGTCGGGCTGACTGGATGCCTTCCCCATGTCCTCGGTGGGGGGTTTGTGGAAGCCTGCGGGGTGAGGCCGGGAGCCTAGCCAGAGTCTTGGTCCTGTTTGTTTCTGGCTCCCAGGCCTGACTTCAGCGTGACCCCGATGACCTTTCTGTGGATGTTTGCAAACCGGATGAGCTTTCTTCCAGGAGCCAGAAGCCAGAGCCTGAGGCGAGCCCTGCCTCTGGTCCCGGGGCAAGGAGGGGAGGAGAGTGGGAGAGGGACTGGGGGACGCCACCCCTGGGCCCTGCCAAGCTCTGGTCACCAACACTTGGTTCCTCTCTCCCAGGCTCACTGGGCTCCACTTGTCATCTTGGCCACGGCCCTCAGCCCATGAACTTGGCAGGGAAAGGGCCTGGCACAGCTGCTTGGCGGGCACTGTGTGGGTGTGAACAGTGCACACCCAGGTCCCTGCCCTGTGGATGTGAACCTGGCGTGGCAGCCGAAGAACGTGGTGCTAGTGGCAGCTCCAGGAAGGAGGTGGCGTTGTCCAGGAGCGGGTCTGGAGAAGGTGGGACTCCCAGTGGGGTCCCCGAGGGGAGAGAGGGCAGGGACTGCTCACAAGGGGAGGGCGGGGATGAAAGAAACCCCCAGGGGAGGGAGCGCTTACCACCCCCTGGCTGGAAGGGTCAAGGGCAGGGAGTGGTGTCAGAGCCTGGAGCTGGAGGAGACCATCTGGCCTAGAGCTGCCCAGAGGGCGAGGCACTGGGCCCTGGTCATCCGGGACAGGCTCAGTCCCTCCCCCGCACCCCCCCTCCTCCCACCCCACACCCTCTTGCTGGGGCTTCCCATTGGCTGAGTCCGGCTGGAAGCTGAGCCGGGTGGGGTGGGGAGACTGAGGAAGACATCCCCCCCAGGGCTTCCCGGGACCCCATCCCCCCTTTCCACTTGAGCAGTGTCTGCGCCACCAACGCTGCCCCTTTTAACCAGAAGATGTGCCTGGAACGCGTGTGGCCTCATTTCCGACCGGCTGCCTCCCTGTCTCTAAACGGGAGGCACCGAGCACCCTCACATGTGGAGTGATGGCTCCTTCTGCTCCTTGGCTCACACTTCCCTGACCTTGAAGGAGCCGTTTCCGGGACGTTGCTAATGGACCTTCACAGGATGACTATAAAACACCCGGCCTGCAGGGAAGAAGGGAGAAGCTGCCTGGGCCGATTCTCCACGTTCCCCAGTCACGTTCCCCAGTCGTGGATGAGCCGGCCAAGGTGAGGGATTCCCCGGCCGGCCGCCCCCCAAGGCTGCCTTCACCCCGCTGGTTTGGCGCCTCTGATGCTGGGAACGACTTGCCTTTCACCTCTTTTACCGCTTGTGCAAACCCACCCTCCCCCACTGAGTGACGCGATGGCCAGGTCCGTTTTACAGGGGCCATGGGTAGGCCTCCCTCCCTGAGTGTGTGGGAAGGGACCTACCTTCTTCCCTCTGGGTCCCCGGAGTCGGGCATGGCGAGCGAGCACCGAGGGAGGCCTGGCTGGGATGGAGGCTTCCAGGGGCCCAGCCGTGGCAGACAGGGCCTGCGTCAGCACACTGCCACCGATCCTCCTCTTTGATCCTTGGACCATCTTCATGGCAGGGGAAGCATGGACTGTACTCTCTGTTTTACAGGGAAGAAAATAGAGGCTCTGAGAGGTTCAGGGGCGGCCAGGTTTCCGGGGGAAATGATAGAACAGAATTCTAACTCAGGCCTCCTCACCTGCCTCTCCCCCCCTACACCCCCCCAATCTCACTCAGTGATGCTTTATCACTCAAACTGCCTGTTATGGGTTGAACTGTGGTCCCACAAATTTAGCCGTTCAGGTCCTAACCTCCAGTACCTCAAATCTGACCTTATTTAGAAATAGGGTCACTGCAGGTGGAATGAGTTAAGATGACTCATGGCCCTTGATACAATGTGACTGGTCTCCTTAAAAAAGGGGGAAATTTGGACACACACACACACACACACACACACACACAGAGAGGCAGAGACGGGGGTGGGGGGCTTCTACCAGCCAAGGACGGCCAGCCAACCCCCAGGAACCGGCCTCACTCAGCCTCAGAAGGAAGCAAACCTGTCCGGCCCGCCTGGCTCAACCTACAAACCAGGAGGTCACGGTTCGATTCCTGGTCAGGACACATGCCTGGGTTGCAGGCTCGATCCCCAGTAGGGGGCGTGCAGGAGGCAGCTGATCCATGATTCTCTCTCATAATTGATGTTTCTATCTCCCTCTCCCTTCCGCTGGAAAAAAAAAAAAAAAAAGAAGGAAGCAAACCTACGGACACCCTGTTCTCCAGCTTCCAGCCCCAGCACGGCAGGAGACATTCCTGTTGTCTAGTCCTCCGGTCTGTGGTCCTTGGTTGGGGCAGCCCTGGGGTCCTAAGACGCTGCCTGCAGAGGGAGGCTCAGCCGCAGAGAGAGGTGCATGAGCCTGGCTGAGCTGCCCCTCTGCGCTGCAGCCACGCTGGCTCTCCACACGTTCATCTCCTACCAGCTCCGTGGGGGGGTTGATGGATGTACCCATAAGTGGGCAGTGTGATGAGTTTTGTCATACGTATATGTCCCCACTATCAAGACAACGAATAGATCAGCCGCCCCTGGTAACCTCTCCCCCCGTCCCGCCTCCCAGGCTGAGCAACACTGTCGATGTAGTTTGCATTTTCTGGAATTTTCGATACATGGAACCTTCCAGTAAGTACTCTCTTTGATTTGTACACTGGCCTTTTTCCAGTTTCTCGGAACTCCCTCTGCCCTCCGGCCACAGGATCTGATCTTCCTCCTTCTACACGCCTCACCTCTGTTAACATCTCTCAACTCTCATCAGTTCTCAGACGAGCCTGCCCTGGCCCCCCAGGCCAGACGGGCCCCCATTTACCACGCTCTGCTAGCCCTGCATCGTCCCTCGGACGCTCGCCACCGTGTGTTGGACATCGTCTGTGTGATGGATTAATGCCCGTCTTCCCCCCCACCCCGCCCCCGCCTCTGCAGGGGCCTGTGATGGATTCTGCTCACCGGTATCGCTGCCACCTGGGGAATGGTGGCACAGGGGAGGCCCTGGAGGGACGGATGCGCCGTGAGGTGGGAGTAGCAACGTCCTGGGGCTCCAGAGCTGGTCTCTTCTGTCAGCCCGCCCAGGGACCTCAGGCAAGATCATCAACCCTGCCTTCCGTGCCTCCAATTGCCTGTCTTTAAAATGGGTGCACTAACAGGGCCCACCACACTGCCTGGTGGTGAGGTCTAAGGGAGGTGATGCCTGGAGGAATTTTGAAAAGCATGGAACACATGAGTAGCACGCAATTAATGAGGGTAATAAAGGGATGTGAGGTCGTTTTGCGGCTCAGCGCTGAATTTCTCCCTGTTCTTCCGAAGGGTGGGTCTGCAGGGCTTGGTTTCCCCTTCTTGTTGGTGACCAGCGAGCAGGGTGAGCCACGGGGAGGAGCCTGGGTCCAGCCGGTGCTGGGATTCCATTCGCGGCCGACAGCGCCGGGTGGTCCTCGGGTCCTCTTCCCGGGACTCCGGCGCTATTTCTTTCGTGCAGGCGTCTATTCAGACCCCGATGAAGGCCCTCACAGCCCCATTGGAAGGTGGAGCCCACAGGTGGGCAGGGGAGTTGCAGCTGAGGCTGTGGAGGGCGGATTTCCCACTCACCCGACAGCAAGAAAGCCCACGGGCTCTCAGGGGGCGCTCCCCAGCCGCAGGAGGGACTCGGTTTAGGGCGAGAACAGATTGGGACGGGCCTCCCGGGCGACATGTCTGTCCAGGCTGATGTGGCCGTACCCCGTGGAAAGAGCCCCGGCGACCAGGTCAGGGGACACTGGACTCTGTGGACGTGGGGGAGAGGCTGAGCCAGGCTTGTGTGGGGACAACTCGGGGCACAGCTCCAGACCTTGTCGTCCGTGTGCACGGCGCCCCCTGGAGTTGTGCGGTGGGCAGCCTGCGTGGCTGCCCGGCTGCCTGGGGAACTGGTCTGTGGGTTAGTGTTTCAAGGCCGGTGCTCAGGTCCTTGGGAACATGAAGAACGCAGGGAGGAGTGGAGGAGAAAGCTGGCGATCCGTGGGCAGAGCAGATGGCACCGAGTCCGCTCTTCCCCAGAGCTTCTGTCGGCGGGCAGCGCCCTCTCAGCGCCTCCTTTGTTCATTTGTAACACAAGGGCCCCCTGACGTGCCGCCCACTGCACGGGGTTGGGAGGATGAAGTGAGCCGCTGAGGGATGGGCAGGTGTGCGTCCGCAGGAGCCTGGTCCAGGCGTGTCCTAGGCCCTGGGAAGGACGGCTGC
The DNA here is from genome assembly GCF_964212035.1 of Myotis nattereri. Lineage (NCBI taxonomy): Eukaryota > Metazoa > Chordata > Mammalia > Chiroptera > Vespertilionidae > Myotis > Myotis nattereri. The sequence goes on along the minus strand of NC_138088.1, from coordinate 55,482,400 downwards.
CCCTGGGAGAGGCGCCGGGCAGCTTTCCGCGGATTCTTGAGGCCTGGAGCCAGCGCGCAGAGCCGAGGCCTCCACAGGTGGGTGCTGGGGGGGCCGGAGAGGGGCTCGCTAGGAGCTGCAGCGCCTCCTCCACGCAGCCGGCTGTTCTTGGGGCTGCGCAGCTGTGGTGGCCGGAGGAGAGCAGGCCGAGCGCCCGGAGCAGCGGGGCTCGCGGCCCACCTGGCCGGCGTTTGCTGGGCCCGGGCAGCGCTCTGCTCAGTGTCCCCAGGGCTGTCAGTGCGCAGTGGCGGCAGGCCACCGGCCGGGCACCTGGGGCCGGCGGGCTCCTGGCTCCCGCGGTGCCTGGTGGAGGTGCAGGTGGAGAAGGTGGCCTCTGGAACTCGCCCGAGTGAGTTTGAATCCTCCTCCTCCATCTCATTTCCGTGGCCTCGGGGGAACCGCGCAGTGTCCCCGTGCCTCAGTTTCCCCACCTGTCGTCTGCGGTGAGGATTCAGGGAACTCGGTGCCAAGCGGCTCTGTGCAGACTCAGAGCTCGGGGCCGGCAAGGAAGAACAGGCTCCAACAGAAGTCACCTGCGTGCGGACAGGTTCTAACGGTTTTGTTGAGGCCCCATTACCGAGGGGGTGACTGGCTCCTAAAAGCAGAGAGGTGGGTGTGGCTCTCTGTTCCTCCAGGGCTCTGCACTGACTGGCTGCCTCTGTGTGTGTGGCGTGCTCTTGGCCTTCGGAGCTGGGGGAGGTGCGGCCGGGGGTCACCTTGTTGCTCATTGCCCCAGGATCTGCTAAGATATTATTTTTTGGGGGGAAATAACACACTAACAGTTCCTAGAACAAACCCCAACGAACCTCTGAGACTCACATGAAGGAGGAAGTCCCAGGTACACGGTTTATCCCGCAGCGGCTCCTGCTCCATGCCTGCTGGCTCCACTTCCGAATCCTCCAGGCGGCCGCGTGGAGGGAAAAGGCAGCATTTCCCTGACTGTCGCCAGCTGCTCCTGGGTCTGCAGGTTGTTTGGAGGAACAGCGGGGCAGCGATCACTCTAAGTCACTCCTGTCTCCCTGGAGGAGTCACGTGTTTGGGGCTGCACCTGGAGTCCTGATAGATGAGAGCTGGGCTCCGTCCATCAGCATCCGGAACCGTCCTACCCCCCACTCCCCCGCCGCTGCCCAGGCCCCACGCACCAGGGCTCTCACAGGCCAGTACGTTCGTGGGCCGGGCCAGGAGGCACCTTTCGCAGCAGGAATCTGAGCGCCAGGTCCAGGGAGGCTCAGGGAAGGGTGTCCGGCTCAGGTGGGGTTGGGTTTCTACGTGCGGAAGGGACTAGGGCTTTGGAGGTTGATGCTGGAAAATCTCCTGCCTCGGATCACACAGCCTGAGTATTGGTAATAGCCAAGGGAAAGCTCATTTATGTAGCATTCACTCCGTCAGACCCTGAGCACCACGTGCCTCCTCAGGCGACCTGGTTGGGGTCCCCTGGGTCCCGGCCTCTGTGGGGAGCAGCTTTCAAAGAATATCGTGTGTAATTGAAGGCGGTTCAGAACCTGCCTGCCTCCTGAGGAATAGCAGAGGCAGGAAAGACTTCTCAGAGCCGCGTGTGAGCTTCTTTGGAAACACCTTTCTCCACCTTCCTGCTTCCCGGTGCCTTTCATGTTGCTGCTGTCCCCAAAATAACCCTCACACTCCATTCCTAACACCAAATTCACCCTGAAAACCTGTCCGGCTCTTCTCACCCGCCCTCCCCACCAGTTACCCCAGTTAAATACGATGCAGATTCCCTTCCTACTGCTGTGTCTTTTCATTGTTGTTGTTGATCGTCACCTGAGGATATTTTTCCATTGATTTTTAGGAAGAGAGTGGAAGGGAGAGGGAGAGAGAGAGAGAGAGAGAGAGAGAGAGAGAGACAGACAGACAGACATTGACTGGTTGCCTCCTGCAGGCGCTCCCATCCGGGCGGGGCATCGAGGTATGTGCCCTTGACTGGAATCTAAGCCCGGGCTTGGCGGCTGAAGCAGCAATGTCGATAAATCGGAATAATGCATGCGTTCTCCGGGAGGTGCCCGGCGCTTCCCTAAACACCGCGAGCCTGAGAGGTGGAGAGGATGTGGAGAGTGAGGGTCAGACCCACAGTGGCAGGTGCTCAGCTCTGGGATCCTGTTTGAAAGGACCCCGGCGCTAGTCTGGGTGGTCACATGTCCACCGGAAAAGTCCCCTGGGAGGATTTCCGTGAGCCTTCCCGGCCCAGGTGCAGGGGCCCGGCTCAGGGAGGTGCTTGGATATCTGTGTGGGCGGAATCGCCTGCATCCCTTCCAAATCCTCACGCTTGGCCCCTTGTCACCGCTCCCTGCGCCCTCGGCCTCCCCCCAGTGCAACACGGTGTCCCCACAGCGAGGGGGACCACTGCACCTCCTGAAGGGGCAGGCGTTGTAGTGGTTCTTTCTTCTTCTTCTTTTATCGCAGGCTGGTTTCATCACGGGGAGGAAATAAGCTCCAGGTTTCCCCTTGTGCGGGGAGAAAATCAAGTGAACTTTTTTGGAATTTCAGTGGTATTTCTTGGCAGCGCCTTAGCCTTATTTCGGGAAGGAGGAGGAGGGAACCCCAAGGTTAGGATCAGGATTGTGGTGGGAGGGTGGCTTTTCCTGGGGCCTCACTGGCTCGGAGACGCCTTGTTCTTTGCGGAAGCCCCAGGCCCGTGTGTGCGCTCAGCGGACCCGTCTGCAGGGCTGCGGGCCTGTGTGCTGTGCTCAGCTGCTAGGCTGACGCCTGCCAGACAACGGTGATGGATAGCAAGAAAATTGTTCCGAGAAAACCAAAGCCCCCAAAGAAAGAACTCTTACATTTGCAGCAGCATGCAGGGACCCGGGGAGTATTACGCTGGGCAAAATAAGCCAGGCAGAGGAGGATAAGTATCACGTGATCTCTCTCATATGTGGAATCCAATGAACCAAATAAACTGATGATCAAAAATAGACCCAGAGACGTAGAAGCATGAACAGACTGTTGAATTTCAGAGGGAAGGCAGGGGAGGGTGGGTGGGAAGAGATCAACCAGTGAGCTTGTATGCAGATAGGCATCACCTGTGGACACAGGCAATGGGTGGTGAGGGTCTGAGGGGGGTGGTGGTGGACGGGACAGGCTGGAAGAGGTTAATTGGGGGGAAAAGGAGGACTTCTGCAATACTTTCAACAATAAAGATTTAAAATAAATAAAGTAAAACCAAAAGACCATTTGCCATGGAGGACGGCAAATAAACTGCGTGTGTGAAAGTGTGTGTGTGTGTGTGTGTGTGTGTTTGGGGGTGAGGGTGGAAGGGGGGAGGCAAACATGTCTTCTATGGGGGGGGGTGCCTATAAGCTCCAGGAAGGCGGGCTCTTTTCTCCTTTACTTCCGCATTCTCTCTTGCAGAGTTTCCCCAGAGCTGTGTCCATTATCCCACATGGTGTCTTATTAGCGCTCAGAGGACTATTTGGCGAAACCCTGTTAGGGGTGCACTCCTGTGGCGATAGAAGCCAGGACCCGAACCTTAGCAGTGAAGGCAGGCAGCGAGGGTCCCTGAGGGCTGACCCCGCCAGGGCGCATTGCTTCCTTTAATCCTCGCAATGATCCCATGAAGTGGGTCCCATGACAAGAACCCCGTGGCCGCTGTATATAATTCCCATTGTCAGAAGGAAACCAGGTCTTGGCGAGGCTAGGTAACTTGCCCAAGGTCATAAGGAGGTGAGAGGCAAAGCCAGGATTTGAACCAGGTGGTTTACCCCGCGACTCTCCAGCTCTCCATTTTGTAGTTGATTTGGGCATAGAATTTGGTCCCAGTTATCCGTGGGCGGTTAGACCCCATCTCTGGTTCACCAGCCCCGGGCCTCCACCGAACCACTGCGAACAAGCAGTGTCCAGGCGGTGGTGACCAGGAGGCCAAACCCTAGGCTTCCTTCAGGAATGGCAGTAGGGGGTCAGGAGGCAGCGGCTGTTTCAGAACAGCGACTGGAGGCCAGTTATATTCTTTGGGACAATGGGGAAGATTTTCTCTCTGTTCTTGTCCCCCTGCTAAAAGGCTCAATTGCATAAGTAAGAGAAACAGCCGCATGTGTTATTTGAAAGCTGTTTAGTGCAATTACTGCGGCAGACTTTACTGAATTTGAAAATGATAGATGGCAATTCTTAATTTCCCAGGCTCTCCATCCTGGCAAGCAGTTTTTTAAAGACTAGCGGTGCGGCTAATTGCCGGTGCGTAATGCCCACGAATACACGGTTTTCCCTTTTATAGAACGCATTATGCTAATCACCCTGTATTCCATTTTTCAATGAAAGGTCAGCGAAGCACCATTTGTTCAGAATGTGCAATTTAAGCTTCATGTCTGTCATTAGAGATAATCTAGGTTTGCTGTATCAAGTGGGGTTGTCATAGAAACCAGACCCGCCAGCTCTGTTTACGGCCCTTGGAGAATAAACACGTTGCATGTATACCTCTGGAAAGGAAAAGAAATCAGAAATCATCGAACAATTAAGTAAGGTTGGGAAGCAAAGCGGGAATAGCCCAGAAGAGAGAGCTATGTCATTCGTCAAAAAGCAGTAACTGTTGCACAGTTGGTATACCCGGGCATTCAAGCAGGTGGCTTGATGGACGTGGTAAGGGTTTCCTCTGGAAAGAACAAGTAAAGGGGAGTGGATGTGTTATTATGCCGAGTACAGAATTAATGCTAATGGTTTTTATCCAATCAATTATATCCTTGAAAAATATTGTGTGTAAATATTGAGTGCCTGATAAGGCTTTTCTGCTGTATATTTGGACTTTCATTTTTGAATCCCACAGAGCCGAGATGATTCCATGTTAGGGTTTCTCTGCTCTTCCTTCTGTCACTTATAAGGGCCCTCCCCGAAAGCAGTTCAGGGATCCTGGGGTTTAACCTTTGAAGATCCTGCCTAAATAGCATTAGGGTAATATCTATGTATATAAAAGGCTAATATGCTAAGTGTCCGACCATCCGACCGGTCACTATGATGTGCATTGACCACCAGGGGCCAGACGCTCAACGCAGGAGCTGCTGAGCTGCAGTGACTTGGCAGTGGCGGTTCTTGGGTGACCCACCCCAAAACCAGAGAGGAGGGAGCCTGATTCCTCGCGGGGCCGCTTGATTCCACCTTCGGCTGTGGGTTATGTTGTTGCTGGGACACTGCTGGCCCCGAATCTGGTTGACTGCACACTTGTGTTTGCGTTCCACACCCTGTATGACAGCAACTTTGCAGAGTGCCCTCTCGCACTCTGGGACCCCTCGGGGGATGCCGGAGAGCCGGTTTCGGCCAATCCCTGCAGGCCAGGCCGAGGGACCCCACCTGCCAAGGGACCCTGCTCACTCCACAGATGCTGGAGAGGGACCACAGGAGGTTGGCTCTAAGTCAGTGATGGCGAACCTTTTGAGCTCGGCGTGCCAGCATTTTGAAAAACCCTAACTTAACTCTGGTGCCGTGTCACATATAGAAATTTTTTGATATTTGCAACCATGGTAAAACAAAGACTTATATTTTTGATATTTATTTTATATATTTAAATGCCATTTAACAAAGAAAAATCAACCAAAAAAATGAGTTCGCGTGTCACCTCTGACACGTGTGTCATAGGTTCGCCATCACTGCTCTAGGGTGTGTCTGTCCCATCTCGCCCAGTCCTGGCCTGCTGGCCACCTTTTAATTAATTTCCTTTCAATGTCCACAAATCTGTGTACTGGGTCACTAGTTTATCAATAAAAACACAGGCTGCCCAGTTGCATTTGAATATTTTTTTAAACATAAGTGTATCCCCCAAATTTTATGGGCTATACTTATGCTGAAATTATTTGTTGCTTATCTGGCATTCAAATGGAACTGGGGGTCCTGTATGAAGCCTGCGACCTTGTGCCTGAGGAGTACAAGGGGATGAGGAGGTAATTCTTTGACCTCCCCCGTCTGTCTCAGGCGAGGCTGAGGAGTGAGCAGTGTGGGCACAGGATGTGCGTCCATGACTAATTCTGTTAACTCGCAGAGTAATTGTGGCTCTAATTTGCTAGAGGCATCAGCAAAATGAAGTTAAAAGAAAGTCACCCACTTGGAAATGGCCAACCCCCCGCTCACACAGCCATTCCATAGGAGTGAAGTTTCTAGTGTCTTTTCCCACGGAAGGAGGGTTCAGATCTCCTCTTCTGGGGGAGCAGATAACCACCCCCAGTTTTTTGTGGGTTTTTTGAGCTGGTCTTAGTCATTTGTTGGAGCCGGACCAGAGAAAGCAACTGAGTGTATCAATGGGCTGTGATGCTCAGGCTGGGCTGAAAGGGTGGGTTCTGTGAACTGTGGCTCTGGCCAATGGCAGCCTCCTTATTCTAACCAACCTCCATCTATGCAGCACATCTCCCAGAAATCGGTAATGTGGCAGAAGATGCACCGTTTGACTATTGTACCAGATTCAGGTTGATGGAGCTAAATAAAACCCAACACACACACACACACACACACACACACACACACACACACATACACACATGCACGCACACACGCAAGCACACACATTCAGTTCAACACGTGGGATTCAGTGAGCTCTGCCCTGGGTCAGGTGCTCCAGGGGGACCCAAAGCCAGATGGTCAGTCCTCCAGGGACTGACCTTGGCCAGTGGGAGAGAGCCAAGCACAGATGTCACTCTAGAACGAGCAGATGGGGCCAAGTGCCAGAGCAGAGGCGGGACCAAAGTGCCTCGGGAATGTTGGTGGGGCAAGAGATGAACTTCACCCAGGGAGTCTGGGAAGCCTTCTTGGCGGAGGGGAGTCTCAGCTGATTTCGAAAGGGGCTGTGCATTCAATGAGAGTAACTAACGCGAGAAAAATGTGTCTCTTGCAAGGACACTCACTGCATTTCGGGGCCCACCTCAATTCAGTATGATCTCAGGTCAATTCTTACCTTAATGACATCTTCAAAGACCCTATTTCCAGATAAGGCCGAATTCTGAGTTTCCAGGTGGACATGGATTTTTGGAGGACACTATTCAATGCCCCCCCCCCCCGCCCTGCCCCGGTTACGAATGATTAAAACTTGGTAGATTTCACAAAATATAGAGAGTTCTGCTTCTCTTGAACAATCTGCGGGCCCAGTGGGGCTGCAACTGGCTGGGACCGAGGGGCGGCTGGTCCTTCCCACAAGGCATGTCCTCTCCAGGTGCTTGGGCACACTGCTCAGTGTGTCACCTGCCCAGGCCCTGCTCTCTGAGTTCAGGTGGAGCAGCCACACCTGGGGCTGGAACTGGCTTCCTGCTCCCTCGTCGCCTTCTCACTGCCTCTTCACGACAGGCACTCATTTATGCTACACACGACCCACTGGTTAACAGTATTCATTTCCAGAGTCAGAAGTATTTGAGTCCAATTAGGGACACTAAATTGAAACCCAGGCAGCATCAAAAATGCGGGTCAGCTAATCATTGAGAGTCTAGTGACGCAGGACAGGGAGGGAGGGTGCAGGCTCCCGGAGCAGCCAAGCCATGCAGCTCCTGCTCCGCCCCCTCTGTGGTCTTGGGGAAATAACTCAGTCTGAGCTCGCCTCAGTGTCACGCCTGTGGAATGGGTACAATAACAGATCCTTTCTATGTTGTGAGAGCTTGGAACACTGTGGGTATAGGGCCAAGCACAGCCCTGGAAGGTAGTCGAGGCTTCATAAGTGTCTTGTGAGTAAAGGATAAGTGAGCCAGTTCTTCATACTTTGTCTTACTTCCAGCTGAAATAGAAGAAATAGTTCAGATGCAAATAATAATCTCCAAACCACACCGACGAAATCAGAAAAGAATGTTTCAAGAAAGATCTTCCTTGGCCCCGCAATGCAATAAACTGTGCCTTTTTCAGTCAAAAAGGAGTTCACTCCAAGATCAAGATGTAGTAATTCCAGAAGTAGTAGTAATGACAAGCATCAATGGTTATTCCAACAGATGTGAAGATTACATAATTAGGGAGTAAAAGTATTTTTTGAGCATCTAGTATAGCACTTGCAATCGAGTTAAAGAAGTTAATAAATGCCCTATGAAAAGAGGGTTCCTGGTTAAATAATTTGGAACAACCCTCCCAGTATAAAAGTGTTCTTTATTGCAGGACTTTCCAGAGCCTTTAATGTGTCAATATGCAGTATGAATTTCCTAAATGAAGATGGAGTATTTTCCAAATATATTTTGTCATAGGTAAACTGCCTCCCACCCATCCCTTTTTTGGAGCTAACATTGCATAAAACACAGCACTGGATGATTTTAAAAATAATTGTTTATTGTTGAAAGTACTACATATGTTCCCCTCTCCTCCCATTGACCCCCTCCAGCCTGCTCCCCACCCCAGGCCCTCACCGCCCCATATATGCATGGCCTCATCTGTGTCCATGGGCCATGCACATATGCCTACAAGTTGATTACCTTAGTTGATTACTCCCCACCCACCTGCCCACCCTCCCCTGCTTTCCCTCCAAGATTCCACACTTTTTTCCATGCTTCCAGGTCTCTGGATCCACTCCGTTCATCAGTTTATTTTGTTACTTAGATTCCACATATGAGTGAGATCATATGAACTTGTCTTTCTCTGACTTATTTCACTTAGCATAATACTCTCCAGGTCCCTGCATGCTGTCTCAAAGGGTAAGAGATTCTTCTTTTCTATTGCTGCATAGTAGATCGGTAGCACTGGGTGATTCTTGGTGAATATGTCCCCCACCAAATGCTAGACATTCTCATAGGTTTTAGGAGAGCGCTAATCCTGGTGCTGTCTGGCTTCACAGTTCTATGATTTTGGTTATGAAATGATAGGCTTTTTGAAGACGCTATTTTTCCCCCCATTGAATGGTCTTGATACCTTTGTCAAAATCAATTGACCTGCCCGGCCAGCGTGGCTCAGTGGTTGAGCGTTGATCTATGAACCAGGAGGTCACTGTTCAATTCTCGGTCAGGGCAGATGCCCAGATTGTGAGCTCAGTCCCCAGCGGGGGCCGTGCAGGAAGCAGCCGATCAATGATTCTCATCATTGATGTTTCCATCTCTCTCTCTTTCTTTCCTCTCTGAAATCAATAAAAAATATTTTTAAAAAATCAATTGACCATAAAAAAGGCTTTATTTCTCTTCTTTCAATTCTATTTCATTGACCTAAATGTCTGTCCTAACGCCAGTATCACACTGTCTTGATCTCTGTAGATTTGGTTTGAAACTTTTCCTCTTTTCTGTGTATTTGGTACTAATTTCTCTCTTAACACTGCTTTAACTTTATTCCCAATTGTTTGATATAGTGTATTTTTATTTTCATTTAGTGCAATCTATTTCTCTCTCTCTCAAAACTTCCTCTTTTACTTATGACTTATTTAGAAGTGTATCTTTAATTCCCCTTCATTCCTGAAGGATATTTTGCTGGGTGTGGGATTCTAGGTTAACAGTTCTTTCTTTCACCAACCGAAAAATGTTGTGCTGCTTCCTGCCAGCCTCCATGGTTTCTGATGCAAAATCCGTGGTTGTTCTAATTGTTTTCCCCTAAAGGTGAGGTGTCATTTTCCTCTGGCTGCTTTTTCTATGTCTTTAGTTTTTACAAGTTTAATTTGAGGTGCTGTCATGTGGATTTCTTTGGGTTTATTCTATTTGGGATTTACTCATCTTCTCAAATTGGTAGGTTTATATCTCTTGCTAAATTTGAGAAGTTTTCAGCCATAATTTCTTGGAGTACTTTTTCAGCCCTACCCTATTCCTCCTCTCCTGTGGAATACTTATGACATGAATGCTGGACTGTTATTGTAATAGTGTAGGTCCCTGCGGCTCAGTTCCTTTTTAATTTTCTTCTTTTGGTCTTATTTCCTTTCTGTTGTTCAGATTGGATACTTTCTATTGCTCTGTCATCCAGTTCACTGATTCATTCCTCTGTATCCCACTTGGCTATTTAGCCCATCCACTGAACTTTTATTTTAGTTATTATATTTTTCAGTTCCAAAATTTCTGGTTTTCTTTATATATTTTATTTCTTTGTGAGGCTGCCTATCTTTTCATCTGCTTCAGGTGCATTTGCAGTTGCTTGTTGAAGCATTTTTATCATGGCTGCTTTTAAATCTTTGTCATATAATTCTAACGTTCCTGTCATCTTGGTGTTGACATCTATTGATTGTCTTTTAAAAAAATGTAGTTTGAGCTCTTCCTGTGTTCTGGTATGGTGAGTGAATGTTGACTGAGACCTGGTCATTTGTATATTGTGTTATGAGAGCCTGTATCTTATTTAAACCCTTTGTCTTAGCTGGATTTCTCTGACACCACTTCAGTAGGGCAAGTTGTAGTGCTGTCTTGGTACTGCCAGGAGGAGGTAGACATCTGGGTTTCCTGATTATATTTGTTGACATATGAGGTGGAGGGCTTCTGGTTACTGCTGGTTAGAGTTCTGGCTCCCATGTGGTCCTCACAGACACTGCAGGGGGGCAGGGCTCATCACCACCCTGCAGGGATGGGATACAAGCCCTGGCTCCCTACTTGGCCTTCTCTGGTACCATCTACTAGTAGGTAGGGGTGTGGGGACACCTTGTTACAGCCTCAAGAAGGTGAAGATCTAGGCTTCCCACTTTGTCTTTGTTGGAATGGATAGAGGAGGGACCATAACTTTTAGTGTGGTGTTGGGTGGAGTAGTTGTTGACTAAAAGTGGTCTGCGTTGTAGGCTGGTTCTCTCCTGACTCTTTGGCTAGAAAGAGCAGGCTTCGTGTGTGTGTGTGTGTGTGTGTGTGTGTGTGTGTGTTGGCATTTTTGGGTTTTGGCTCTTCCGCTCCATGACTGGGATATCTGAAGCAAAATGGAAACCCAGGAAACTCACAATGTCATTCCGTGGATACTGAGTTCTGCCTTCTTCCCTTTACTTTTCAATCTACTTATGTGTGAGTTACATATAAGGTTCAGGGCTTTTAGTTGTGCATAGTGGAAGAATTAGGGAAAAGTATGTCTATTCCATCTTCCTAGACGTGGAAGTTCCTTTGGGCTCATGGTTATTTTACAGTTTAGGTTCTAATCCAATACTATTTTGTTTCTTGTTTTGCTCAAAATTTCCCAGCTATAGACATTGGGAATGCCTTTTTTTTTTCATCAGAATTCCCCTGAGCTGCTTCAATCCCCAGGGAAGGAAGGACCCCCAGGAGGGGGCAGAGCCCTGTCTCAGGGTGGGAGGAGAGACCTGGTTTCCTTCAGGCCCTTCTTCCTTCTGACAGCTTCCGAAGAGCCCTAATTTGAAGTCATTTCTGTGGCTCCCCCAAGAGCTGACCTCTATAAATTGGAGGTGGGCCAAGGAGCTGATCACCCAGCAAAGGCCCCGGACCCCTGCCTCTCCTTCCCGGAGTCCTGATCCTTCCTGTTGGCTTCTGAGGACCCTTCCTCCAACCGTAGCTTGTGAAGAAATGGGATCCGGCCGCGGTGATCACTTATCTGGGGTGACAGCAAGTACACATGAAAAATGTGCCGGGGAACACAAACGGACAGTGATCAGAAAAGCTTTTTCTTTCAACCTAAATCATGATGTTTTGGGCGTCGGCTGGAGTTTCCCAAGTTATTTGTAACTGTCCATCCCTGTTAGGGGATATATGTTTTATCTAAAAATAGCTAATCTCTCCTAATCAGATGATAAATGTGTGTGTCCCAAATGGAAGCCCCATCGTTAGCGGCCTCATTATGGAAGTTCAGGGGAATCATGGAACTACTACCAGCGTGACAGTGGATCAGATGTGTTGAGATGCTCAGCGTTTGGATGTTAGGGCTCTGTGAGTGGAAGAGCCTTCATGTTAACAGGAGGCAGCGCTCACAAGCACAGTCCTTTTAGAATTATATCAAGGTACGTCTTCCTAGCAGCTGATGATGGTGTGTGTGCAGGACGTTGAATTGTGTTCCTTTGGAGTTTATGGTGCGTTCAGCCAGCATCTGGCTCTTTATTTCCAATCCTTCTTGAGGGATCCCAGCGGGGCATCGCAGTCCCAGACTTAGTGGGTGTCATTTCCTGTTCACACAAAGGGAAAGTCACAGAATGCGGGAGCTGGCAAAACCTAATCATTGCTTCTCAACCCTGGCTGCTCTTTAGAAACATCTTGAAAAATAAAAGACACGAATGCCTGGGCCCCAGGAATGCTGATCGTGACGTTTTACGCCAACCTGATAGAGTAGGTAGTGTATGATGTCCATTCACCAGACAGAGACCCTGAGGCCCAGATTAATTTCCTCCCAGACCCCATAGTTGCCTGGGGTGGAGTGGGATTTGCACCCAGGAGGTCTGAGTCTGGAGTCCCAGATCTGAACGCACTTCTTGGAAGTGGGCCTGGCACACCTTGGTGTCCTTCTGCACCAGTGGTTCTGCAGCTGGGCTGTTGTTAGAACCCCCTGGGCAGGGTTTACTAATGTGGACACTGGACCCCATCCCCAGAGGTTCTGGTCTGGGGTGGGGTCTGTGCATTGATGGGCTTTTTAATGTGGCCAGGTGATTTGAATGGACATCCACGGTCAGGAACAGCTTTATAGGCTCAACCATAAGACCACCTGCCACTGCCCAGAAGCAGACCCCACTGCCCAGCGGTAGAGGCGACCTAGAGGTAGTGCCAGTACCCTCGGGCTGCCCAGCCTTCTCACAGAAGGGCCTCTGACGCAACTAGACCCTTGATCATTTTATTTGTTTACTTTTGGGGTTTACATTATATTTAAAATATTTTTAAACTGGTGGGGAACATTAGAAAATGGAGAGATTTCAGCCCAACTGGCATGGCTCGGTGGTTAAGCTTCAACCTATGAAGCAGGAGGTCATAGTTCAACGCCCCCCAAGTCAGGGCACTTGCTGGGGTTGTGGGCCCGATTCCCAGTGTAGGGCGTGCAGGAGGCAGCGGATCAATGATTCTCTCTCGTCATTGATGTTTCTATCTCTCTCTCCCTCTCCCTTCCTCTTTGAAATCAATATATGTAATATATATAATATAATGTTATATATATGTTATATTATATATATATTTAAAAGTAGAGATTTCACATGGAAGTCCTGATTGCAGAATCTACATAAGACTATCTGGTGACACTGGCTGGAGCTGAGCAGTGGCTGCTACCTTGTGGCAGGGTTGTCCTCTCCCATTAGACATGTCCCACTGCCTTCCTGGCACCCCCACCCCTGCCCCCAAGGGCACTGCAGTTTACAGCCTCTCTATTCCTGCCATTACGGTCCTAGGATGCTCTTCATCAGGAACCCTTGAGTACTTGTCTTAGCTGCTCTTTGAGATTGCAACACCCGAAGGTGTTAAACCTGGGGGCAACTGCCTCCTAGGGCCGTTTGGCGGTGTCTGGAGCTCTGTCTGGTTGTCACACTGGGAGTGGAGGAGCAGTGCTACTGGAATCTACTGGGTAGAGGGCAGGGATGCTGCTTAACATCCCATAATGCCCAGGACAGCCCCACAATGAAGGATTATCTGGCCCCGAAGGTCAGTCGCGCTGAGGTTGCGGAACTCTGCCTTAAGGGTAGTGAATGTGCCTTCGGTTCCATCTCTGAACTTCCCAGCCTGGTAGCACGTAGTAGATGGTCAATTAAATGTCAGCTGGCAGCCTGACTGATGTCACTGTGTTGGCGTTTCCCCTGCTCCCGCTGGGTTTCAGCTTAACGCATCCGTGCTTTCCTCTGTGTGTACCATATGGCCCCGCAATCAATGAGCGAGTCAATAAAACGCCTGCCATATGCGAAGGAAGTGATCTTATGAATGAATCCTGCGCAGCGACACCGTTATTTCATCTGAAGAGGGAGACTAATGAAACACAAGATTGCAGCAGGCGCATTTGTTGGGAGAACCAAGGTGTTCTGCTTCCGGAAGACTCGTTGCTCATTTCTTGAGAGGGAGGAAGTCTTAATCATGCTTTTCATGGCCAGAGGTGTCCTTAAAATCAGTCCTTTCGTTACCTGGGTGAGGAACAATACTGACTAGCGGGATGTTTCAGGCGGCGTAGATTAATTGTAAATTGCTGCAAGTGACCTGCCTGGCATCTAGCTCCCCTTTCTTTGAGGGAGAGGGTCAGACGAGATTCAGTGAAGGCTCTGCAGGAGCTGATATTAAATAGCCAGGCTGAGGCCTGCGGCATAAGGCTCCATGCCACCCTCTGGCCGGGCTGAGCCTGGCCACCACTGTGTCTGCCTCGCAGCGATGTCCAGGATGAGGTAGCCAACTTAGGGTGACCAGCCAGCCACCCAGGTGTGTCTGGGGCTGTCCCAGTTTTAGTATTCAAACCCTGTGACCGGGGAAATCCCTCCTCAGGCTGTGAAAAGCCTTGATTTTCAGCGATGAGTATAGAAGGTTGTAAGAAAAGTACAGAACTTACCCTATATCCCAAAATATAGGCTGAAAACAATGTTTTAGTGTCAGATGGATATGGACTAGGTCTTTTGCCTTCTGTAGTTGCTATGGCTGTTTCCCCCACCCTTGGTCAGTCTGGCTCAGGCTTATCAAGTTTATTTTATTTGTTTAGTTTAAAAAATATTTTTATTGATTTCAGAGAGGAAGGGAGAGGAAGGGAGAGAGATAGAAACATCACTGATAAGAGCGTATCATTGATTGGCTGCCTCCTGCACGCCCCACGCTGGGGATGGAGCCCGCAAACCAGGCAAGTGCCCTGACCGGGAATTGAACAGTGACCTCCTGATTCATAGGTCGACGCTCAACCACTGAGCTATGCGGGCTGGGCTCTGTTCAGTTTTTTAATTGTTTCAGGCAGGAGGGTGAATCTGGTTGCTTTTGCCCACTTTGGTTGGGAGCGGAAGTCCAAATCTGTTCTTTGTGCTCAGATTCCCCCTACATTCTGGCTTAAACACGCTACGGTGATTGCAAGAATTAGAACATGTTGCTATCTTCCTCTTCTTATCTAATCTGCGTTCCCACAGTGTTTTCATGACCTCTCTGCTCTCCCCTGAAGTCTGCGACTTAATACATTCTATTTTTACTCACTAATCTTGATTGACTTTCATCCTCTAATGCAACAAATTTCTCTTCTGACCAATACTCTCTGACATACACGCACTGTGTTTCTTCTCCACCCTCTCCCCCGTCAACCAGGGAATGGCCGTGCTGCCGGCTCTTATGAACTGAATTGTGTCCCCTCTCCCCATTCACAGATTGAATCCAATAGGATGGTATTTGGAGGTGGGGCTTTGGGGGAGGTAATTAAATCTAGATGACTGTGGGACCCCCTTAATGGGATTCGTGTCCTTATAAGAAGAACTCTCTGCTTCCACACGCACACACTGAGGAAGGGCTGTCTGAGGACAGGGAGAAAGTAGCCATCTGTAAGCCAGGACGAGCTCTCACCGGAGACCAAGCCGCATCTTGGCGTTGGACTTTCCAGCCTGTAGAACTGTGAGAAAATAGCTTTCTCCACTAGGGTTAAGCCTCCTAGTCTATGGTATGTTGTGATGGCGGCCCAAGCAGACTAACAGCTGCCATCTTTATGCAAACATTTTCTATCTCTCACTTTCTCTCTCTCTATCTCTGTCTTCCTATCCTGGCTGCTCTGCTAAGGTTTTCTCCCTTTCAAGCTATTCCATAAGCAGCACTCTAGTCTGTTTCTTCCTCTCCTTTTCCTCACGCCAGCACCGTCCTTGGCCAAGCCTTCCTCACCTGGTCCATGACAGCCTTTTTCTTCCTAGGCTCTCGGCTCTACACAGGGTGCCGTGGCATTTCTGCCGAGCACGGTTCTGATCCTGGCGCGCCTCCCCTCAAACCTTCAGGGACTCCCATTGTCCTCAGAAATGGGGCTCAATGTGTCCATGTTGCTTCCTCCACCCTAAGGCCTTCTTCAGCCTGCCAGCAGGATATAGTGTCTCTTCCGTGCCCCTCGGGGACTGTTCTCTCCCCTGGTCATTGTGCATATCACACCCTTCCTTTCCATTAGCTGAGCTGCCATCTCCTCAGTGACCTGCAAACTCCTGGAAAGTATGCCAGGGTCAGAGCACCTCACAGAGCCTTACACATATTAGGTGCTCACCAAATGGCCCGTAACAGAATTTCCAAGTTTCTTTTTTTTATTTTTATTGTTTTATTGCTTAAAGTATTACAAAGAGTATTACATATGTCTCCTTTTTCCCCCGTCAAGTTTCTTTTAGTGATCCGGATTTTAGAAGAAATCTTGGAGAAGAATGGAACACCACCGTAATAACCCTACCCTCTACAACTCACTTTTGTATGTCACCTTTCCGTCTTTGTGTCCATATTCATACTGAACATACAAATCAAAGTTCTTTTTTTATTAAAAACATACAACCTTGCACATTTGCCCTATATTTAGCTTTATCATGGCAAGCAACTGTGATATCCCGTTAAGTAGAAGTGCAATAAATTAGGAGGTTGTATTAAGATTTATTGGCTTCAAACCTGTAGAAACATAACCTGATTCAGGTTTCTCCTTGTTCAGGGGACCTGCCTGTTTTGGCCCCAGCCTGGGTCCTCCCGTTAATACAGCTTAGCCCCTTCACTGGTTTCCCTGAGGAACACAAGCAGCCAAGCACTTCTTGGTCCTTTTAAACTGAAGATCTGTGAGCCTAGGAAGGGATCGTATTGCACAGTGCAGGGCCTTTTACTTGAAAATCCTCATTAACCATAATCTCTTCTCTGTGGAGAACCCCCACCGCCCCTTCCCATGCCCAGCGCCCAGCCTTCCTTCTCCGTTTCCCTGGAAGTTTCAATGTCTCATCCTTGTGTTTTTCAGAGCAAGTCACTTTGCCCCAGCAACACTTCCAAGGTGTAGAACCAAACTCGGCAAGACAAAGGCTTACAATTATGGGACTTACCCTCCTGGGTGGTTACAAAGCATAGAGGGTAATAAATAACATCCCTCAAATCACCAACCCCCCCAAACGCACACCCAGGCTGTAGAAGAAATGGAAAGGCCTGTTAAGGTGAGAAAATGGGGTGTCAACTCATCTTCAAAGGTGTTGGCAGGGCCTGACTTTTGGCGAGGGAGGGAGGGAGGGAGGGAGGGAGGGAGGGAGGGAGAGAGAGAGAGAGAGAGAGAGAGAGAGAGAGAGAGAGAGAGAAACTTCAATGATGAGAGAATCATTGGTTGGCTGACTCCTGCACACTCCCTACTGGGGATTGACGCTGCATGTGTGTGCCCTGACTGGGAATCGAACCATGACCTCCTGTTCATAGGTCAATGCTCTCTCACTGAGCCACACTGGCCAGGCTGTTTTTGATTTATTGATGCCTATTTCTCTAAAAGGGTCTGAGGAGATGGATAATCTTTTTTTTTTTTTTTGAGGTGGATAATCTTTACATATTTTTGCATGATGTTTACACACCCATGCGTGTCTTTACCTGAGGGACAGTGGCTGTCCCTTGTTAGCATCGAACAAAAGCCTGTGCATTTCCTTCTGTTGCTGCTGCTACCTCTAGCAGAATGTACCTGGTTCGGGGTCAGCCTGTCTCGCGTCTTGAAGCTGGGTAAAACATGTAAAGAAAATAAGACTTGGGGGCATGGTGCAAGCCGTGCCCCGAATGATCTCTCGGTAGAAATTTAATTTTGTTTCTAGTTATTTGGGGTTAGAGGATAGGATTATATCTCTCAGGCAGAGAAAGTCGCTAATCAATAGAGGGGCCTCTTAATCCTCCCGGTTTTAATGAGACACTGTAAAACGCCTTGTGCTGGTGAAAAGCGGGCGTCAGTTGGGTGTGACGGGCAGGCCTCTGTGGCAGAGGCTGTGGTGCTGTGTACCCCGTTACTTGCCAGCCTAATCCCGCCTGACCGTCACGAGGGGCAAACGTGGGCAGAGATGGCTTTACCCTCAAGAAGGCTGACAAGTGAGGGTCCGGACAGTAGCATCTGGGGTAGGTCCTTAGACATCAGCCCCAACACGAGAGTGGTCCCCAAGGAAAATGTCTACAACACATACCATGTACCAGAAACAAAACGTCACTTCAGCACATGGGGGTCTCCTCCCTCCTTTGCCGAGGTCAGAACTTCAAACCTGGTGGGGTGTGAGCACCGGAGCCTCCCTCGCTGCACCCCGCTTCCGTGGGCCAGTAGCTGAGCTCGTTGCTAGGGAGACAGCGATGTATAAGAGGCAATTCCTTCCTGTGGGCGAGAAGCCCAAAGAATAGGAGTGACAGGTGTGTTCTCTTCCTACCTGAGTATTAGAAGGTGGCCTATGTTCTCGCTGGGTTGGTTCAGTGGTTAGAGTGTCAGCCCAAGGACTGAAGGACTGTGGGTTCGGTCATGAGAAGCTCATTTATTGGCACAATGATCGCGAGTGAGAAGCAGAGGGGCATTGCCTTCCCCCCCATTGTAGTGAGAGAGGCCCTGTGAGGGGGAGTTCCTGCGGTGTCGCCAGGAAGGGTCAGACCTGGCTGAGGCCTTCGGACAGGCCCCCACACTTGGCCCTCTCTCTCCTGTCCCCTCCTGTCCCCTCTCGGGCTGTGACTAATTGAAATTGGTGGCGAGTCAGACACTCAGCTGCATTCCTGCTCTGGGGCTCGGGGCCACAGTGTCATTAAATTAGCTGTGGGCTGGGAGGCAGTGACTCAGGGGACGTGGCAGGACTGGGGAGCTGTCATTTGCTCCCCCCACCCCGGCTCCGAGCCGCTGCCCTGCGTGCCTGGAGATGTGATCATTCAGCCGGGGGAGCACCGCCTCCCCCGGCCTGGGCCGGGCCCAGACACACGGTCCAACTGCCCGGCAGCCAGACGGATTTGCGAAATGGAACAATTAAATTTAAAGCGAGCTGTCTGAACTGATTTTCCCCTTCATCCCCGGCCAGTCCTGCCAGCCCTCTTCCCAGCATTGTCTTCATTAGTGGCCGAGGCAGTCTGGACAGGACTCAAATGGCCGGCTCCGAATTGCGTGCTCTGTGCCCTGAAACGCCAGCGCCTGTGACGCCCACCACCTGCCTGCACCATTTGGCCATCCCCTCCCTGGCGCCCCCAAAGTCAGAAACTCAGGGGCAGGCCCAGCCAGGGGTAGCTGAGTCTAGCCACACAGCTGTGCCGGGCTGGGGGGGTGAGGGGTGAAGGCCGCATTTGCTTCCAGCCCATTGCGAACGGCGCCCTGGAGTGATGCGGGCAGTGCCAGGTTGGGGCTCCCCTGAGACCAGAAAGAAGGGGTGGCTCAGGGCGTTGTTCTGACTCCTTCAGGCCTGGTGCGCAGTGGTGATGGGGGAAGGTGGAGGCTTCTTCCCCTCTAGGAAAAGCTCCACTTCCTCAGGCACTTCCGCCCGCCCGGGTGAGTGGACCCGGGGCTGGTCCCTGCTCATCAAGGCCCATCTGGGTCGAAAGCCCAGGGAAGAGAGCAGAGTCTGTAAAGGGCTCTGGGCCACACTCTGATGTCGCTTCTTAGAAAGGTCAGTGCTCAAGATGGGGAAACTGAGGCCCAAAGGGGAAAGAGGGGGGTGCAGAGTCACACAGGGAAGGGAGCGAATCAGGCTCATTATCTTTATTGTTCCTGGTCACGCAGCTCTTGGGCACAGCACGGCACCTGGCCCACAGCAGGTGCTTTGATAACTGTTGGCTGATGGAGTTAACAGGAGCAGCAGGGATATAAAGAAGAATCGTAACTAGATCCTTAACTCTTCCAGGTCAGGGCCGTGTTGTCCTTCATCTCGATAAGGTGTCCCCCCAAAATGTACACACACACTTGGAATAATGATAAAGGCAATGTTTATTAAAATACATTTCATTTTCAAAATCGAGCCATTAGCTGTTAAAGTGTGTATACATTTTTGGGGGGGACACCCTATATCTTCCAAGAGCCCAGAGCAGGCCTGGTGTGCAGTAGGTGCTCCATAAAGATGTATTAAATAAGTCAGTGTGAACAGTCTACCCTTCCCCCTTTTGGCAAATAAAGGGAGCCATCCTCACCGGGACTTTTGGTGTAGCAGAGGGAGGCTCTGGGAGTGAAGGGTATATATTTCAGCACAGGGTCGGGGGTCAGGACACTCAGGTTCCGGTTCCCACTGTGTATGGATGGGAAGCCTTCATCTTCTTCCCTTCAGTTTCCCCTTTGGTAGAAAGAGAGGCTTGGGCCAGCTGGTCTCCACGGCCGCATCTACCCGTAGCTGCAGCATTTGGAGGAAGTGTAGGGGCCTGTAACGAAGTCCAGGGCCCAGGGAGCACAGCTGTGGTGCTGGCTTCTCCTCCTGGCTCTACTGGTCCATAAGAAGTTGGCATGCCCTAACTGGTTTGGCTCAGTGGATAGAGCATCGGCCTGCGGACTGAAGGGTCCCAGGTTCGATTCCAGTCAAGGGCATGTGCCTTGGTTGGGGGCACATCCCCAGTAGGGGGTGTGCAAGAGGCAGCTGATCGATGTTTCTCTCTCATCGATGTTTCTAACTCTCTATCCCTCTCCCTTCCTCTCTGTAAAAAAATTAATAAAGTATATAAAAAAAAAGAAGTTGGAAAACTCTGAGTGCCTCAGTTTCATCATCTGTGAAATGAACATGAAACGTATCCATCTCATAGGGCTGTGAGAATTAAGTGAGAACACACACATAGAAGGTGCTTAGAATAGCATCTGGCATAGAGTAGGTGCCTCCTTACTATCATTTATTATTTTCCTTCTTATTGTGGTTTTTAATTCTCTCCTGACAGATATGAGATTACTGGATCAAAGGTTAAAAGGTTTTACGGCTCTGGAAATGTTGTGACAAATTGCTTTTGAGAAGCTGTGCCTCTCTCAATCCCATGAGCAGTGCCCAAGCAACAGCTGGCTGCTTTCTCCCGTCTTCCTGCGTGTTTTGTGCCATATTCAAAGCACAGGTCCCGGGAGAGGCAGACCATGATGGACTCCCTCTCTGGGTTTTTGGATCCTCCATCTACCCATCCCCACTCAGCTCAGTCCTTCGTTCCCAGCCCAGAGGGCTCTCTCTTGCCTTGAGTGTGCCCCATGCTGCTGGGCACTGCATTTTTCTATAATTGTTTTGTGCTACGTTGATTTCTTGAGACATTAACTTATGCTTTGTTCTCACTGTGATGACTATCGTTCCCACCCCATTTCAAGGTGTCAGCCAAGCTTGTTTCCACCCACTGCCAGGTTTTGTGTTGCAAGGCATGATGGAACCTGCGGGCAGTGGGGAGTGGGCAGGGCAAGGGCAAGGGCAAGGGCTAGGGATGATGCCTAGCCTGACGGTCGGGGTTGCCTGTCAGGATTCAAGCTCCAGCTGTTGAGGCACTCGGAGACGGGCCCAGGCAGCAGGTGGTCATGGGAGTCAGGGAGGAATGAACGGATCAGCGTTGAGGGCAGGCTCTCTGTCGGGGGCTCTGAGCATGAAGCCTGGGGAGACCCATGCACCTGGGGGTGTGAGAAAAGTACAGTGAGAACAGAATGTGGATGAAGGTTTCAGTAAATTACCTCGCACCCCAGCACCAGCCACTCTGGACATGTGGTAGGATTTTCATAAACTCATGCCAGTGGATGGACAGTTCACACTCCCCACCCCCAAGCCCCTGAAATTACAGAAAAAGGGGAGTCGTTGTGTGTGCTTTGGTTTTGTTTGGTGAGCAGAACACCGAGATAGTTTGTACCACTATGTACAGAGATTGAGTTCAACCTGGGCTGCCCAGAGCTGTCTTGGAGACTGCGGGTTGGTTAAAAGGTTTCTAATTGAGTTAATTGTCATTGTCATTTCAGGTTCCAAAAACTGGGAGCTCTTTAGCCCCTCGCTCCTCAAAAAAACCCTCAAGTCCAACACGAAACTACAGTCAACCCAGCATTTATGTAAGAGAACAGCAAGAAATCATGGATCAGGCACTGGGCCCAACAAATCGGAGTTGTTTATTCCTAAGTCGTTTAATAGCTAATTGCATGCTGCCTAATGCGGAAATGCAGCCAGGCCCCATTAAGAAGAAATCCAATTGTTTGCAGGGCACATTATAGAATTGCGGGCTTGGCGTTCTCCCGTGGCCAGGGCCTGCATACCCGGGCTCTCGGCAAGCGAGAGACCTGGAAATAGAACCACTGCTTTTGTAACAACCCTGTTACCTTTAATGGCCATTTTCTCCCCTTCCGTTCAGCAAAGTATGGAAATATTGCTGTGCTCTTCGGTGCAATTTCCCTACTGTGGCTTCCCCGCCGGTAAAAGCCTCAAGGGAGTGTTTGCCTTGCTACTTATTGGCTGGTGTCAAAAGAGATAGAAATTCATCGAAAACGCCACTGCCCATCGCCAATCAATACGCCATTGTTTCTGGCCGGTGTTTTAAGCGCAAATGGTTTTCATGGCAGAAACTTGCTTCTGTTTTCTGAACAGGGCGCAGGGGTGGGGGTGGGGGGTAGGGGGGGTGAATGTTTTTGCTTCTAGCGGCTCCACTTTCTCTGGGCATCTCCTGGGAGCACCTGTCCTAACACAGAGAAGTGAATTCCCGCCAGCGGGGCCCTGGCGTTTGGCTGAATGCAACGCCCGCTTTGGTGGCCTGTTGTACATCGCCTAGTGACAGAGGAGCACAGAGTCATTTCTCTTCCAGCCTCGCGCAGCCCATCATTCTAGAACATTCCATCCCGATGCTGGGCAGTAAGTGATGGAAGGGCTCGGGAGGGAGGGGGAAATAGATGGTCCTGTCCCCACAATCATGCAGGGGAGACACATACAGGGAAGTAGGTGGTGATGTTCTTGAAAGATAAGCGATTGACTGCCTGTCACAGAGAATTGATGACCGAGAGCCTGAAGGAAGTGGCCGTGATAAAAAGTCCCCACAGAAGTGTACACGCTCCGTATCCTCCCGACGTGTCGCTGCTTTCCTCTTTGCAGGATCAAATTAGAAGTGCTCTTTGCTAAAGGCAATATTCTCCACGCTGGGCTTGGGAGGGCTCAGCGCCTTGTCCCCCGGGGAGCCTGCGTTTGACTTTGATCTTGATATTGAATTTAAGCCTCATAGTTTATGCTAAATTCATGCCGCTCTTGGCCCACCTGTCATAACTACTTCCCCTGCGGTGCAAGTTCCATTCACTGGAAGGGCCGGGAGCAGACTCCTCTGACGACTTAAACTTCCGTATTAATGAGCTAAAGCCTTGCACTGGTTTGAACTGCCCTTTGAAGGATCCTTCCTACAAACTCACGTGCGGGCTCTGCCGTCTTGCCTGAGTTCAGAGCACTGTCACGAACGGAATCGAATTCCTGCAGGAAGAAGGCCTCCTGGGGCTGGGCATGGCTTAGAGGGCGCTGCCCAGGCCAGCAGGTGGGAGCCGCGGGATCCTGTCAGCTTCCCGGGAGGGGGCCTTCCTACCCCAGAGCGCTCCCTGAGAATTGAAATGCTGGGCTGCCTTGAGAAGTAGGCAGCGAGTCCCTGGTTCCCCGGGGATCGGGACAGTTGGTGGAGCTGGATGAACTCTCGGAAGGGCTGCTTACCAATCGGCATCACTGAATCACACAACCTTTAAATTGGGTGACACCATGACCCACCCATATCCCCTCCTTCTTTCAAGTAGAGAGCAAGAAGACCTGGCTTCCCCCCGGCAGTGCCCGAGGCATTTTTGTGGCGCTGCAATCATTCTGCTTGCTCATGCTGCTCTCGCTGGAAAGGCTGGGCAATGCATGTCCCCAACCCTGGGGCCCTCAACCCGTGACCACGGGTATACATGCCCAGCTCCCTCGCCCTTTACGTGGTCTAACTCAGGGGCATGTGTCTGTCTTGGCCAGTTTGGTTCAGTGGATAGAGCGTCGGCCCTTGGGCTGAAGGGTCCAGGGTCCAATTCCGGTCAAGGGCAGCTGCCTCAGTTGCAGGCCAATCCCTGGTGCGTGCGGGAGGCAACCAGTCGATGTGTCTGTCTCCCATGGATGCTTCTCTCTGTCTCCCGCCCCTCGCTTCCAGTCTCTCTAAAAACCGATGGAAAAATATCCTCGGGCGGGGATTCACAACAGCAGCAATCTGAGGTGTGTCTACACTGGCTCTAGGAGTTTTCCCGGGGGATGAAGCTTTGGTTGCCTATCATGATAGCTGACTTGATAAAGCACCATGTACTGGGTTAGGGCTGGAGTTAGGGTTAGGCTAGTGTTGGAGTTCGGGTTAGGGATGCCTCCCTTCTCTGCCTCACATCCCCCCCCCCCCCCCTTTAAAAATCTACTGTCTTTTACCTCCCAAGTGCACTACCCAGCCTTTTCCCAGGGTCTGTTTCTTAGAGAGTCTCAACTAAGACACTGGCTCTCTGTTCTAGAGAGCATAGGCGCCCATGGCCTGATGGCGGGGCATATGAAGTCAGGACTGGTGAACATGAACTCCCAGAGGGAGGGGCCTTCTCAGTTGTGAGAACAGAAACAGTTCTCTGATAATCAGTGCTGCTGCCCCACACCCTTTGCCTCTGCACTGGGGCCCTCATTGGGCCCGCTGTCTGCCCTGCCGCGGGCTACCCCTGCCATCTGCCAGTGTTCCAGGAGGGTGATGCCCTGGCATTGCTCCTTCTGACCAGAACCGAGGGTCCTGCTTGTGGCACCACAGTCCTTCTGGTGCGGCGGGCCAACTTCCTGTGCGTGGCCTTCCCGAGAATGGCTCTTTGCCCACGAGGGCTTTCTCTCGTCTGTTC
Source organism: Myotis nattereri (assembly GCF_964212035.1). Taxonomy (NCBI): domain Eukaryota; kingdom Metazoa; phylum Chordata; class Mammalia; order Chiroptera; family Vespertilionidae; genus Myotis; species Myotis nattereri. The sequence goes on along the minus strand of NC_138088.1, from coordinate 55,457,902 downwards.
CCGAGACAGCCGCCAGTCCGGCCACCTTCCCTTTAGCAGTGCGGCCGTAGAAACTCAACACTAATGCCAACTAGTGGGCTTATCATAAAAACGCACCCATCATAACATTTCCATCGATCCTGAAAAGTGTCTCCACCATTCAAACTGTGTCTCTATGTTATTAAAACACTGCTTCTAAGGGACAAAATCTAGTTGAAGAAACTGCACTGAACTTGGAGTCATTAAACATAGCCTCTTTAAAAAAAAATTTTTGGATGTGCATATGACAGAGAAAAATTACAGCCAGCCGTGTCTATATTGAAAATCCTGCATTAGATTGCCATCAGTTGCTAATAATCCATCATGATTATTCTCGTAGGGGTAAGCTTTTCTCTTTCCTCTTCCACCTGCCTGGCTGAGATAACCTCTAAGGATGCCCTGAAAGACGGTAGGGCTGGAATTCAAACGCTTTCATGACAGCTGAGCTCTCCATGCAATTCATTATGTGGAAAAGATGGGGAGGAGAGGGTTGTCTGCAGAGATAATGACCGTGCAATTTCCAGTCCGTTGTCCTTGCAGCCAGATCTTGGAGGCAGCCCATGAGCCAATTGCATCAAGCAGTCCCTGCTCATCTCTCATCTGCTATGTGGGCAAAGAGGTTGTGTCTGGCTCAAGCAGAAATGGGCTACAATCCTGGTAGCATGGGCCAGGGTGGTGGTGAGGGATGGGAGAGGGAGGTGGCTGGGGACATAGAGCAGGGCTCATCCCCAGGGTGCCTGCTACCGGGACCTTCGGTGTGGTTCTGGCTGACACCAGCATCAAAGGGAACCGATCCAGACGGGGGCCTGGGACAGGAGGTGGACTCCCAGCCCAGGCGACAGGTCTGTGCTCTCTCTGCATCCCCAGCTTTGAGCCCAGAGCCCGGCAAAGCAGCAACACATGTTTGTATGGAACAGAGAAAGCACTGGTGTGAGATTGCACGCTGCAAGGAAGTCAGCCGAGCCTGCCTCCCGCGGGAAATTCAGCCGTGTTCCTCCCGGCTCCTGCCTGTGGGATGAGATTGGCGGCGGGAACAGTCTAGCCCAGCCGTGGGCAAACTACGGCCCGCGGGCCGGATCCGGCCCGTTTGAAATGAATAAAACTAAAAAAGAAAAAAAGACCGTACCCTTTTATGTAATGATGTTTACTTTGAATTTATATTAGTTCACACAAACACTCCATCCATGCTTTTGTTCCGGCCCTCCGGTCCAGTTTAAGAACCCATTGTGGCCCTCGAGTCAAAAAGTTTGCCCACCCCTGGTCTAGCCTGTTAGCAATGTCAACGTCCAACTATGTATTGAGAGGAAGAGCTGTGTTTGGTGGACACTCCAGCATCTCCCGGGAAGGGACCCTCGACTTCCAGGGCCTGGAGTGTCACTGTTGCTGCGCCCCTTATTACAGGCGGAAGCCAGTGACATCCTGGTGGTCCCTCCAGGAAGGCAAGCCAAGCCGGACCACCACGGGGGGGCTTCTTCTCACTGGAAGGTGGCAAATGTCACACATGCCAGGCCGCCATGTGGGTTGTCATTCACACGTTCAAGGCTGTTTCATTTTCCTTCCCCTCCCTGCTCCCCCACTTTCTTTGTCCCCCTTCCATTTGTTACCAGTGCGCCCTTGGCAAGTTCTCAAGGTTATGGTCACGGCAGAAAGAGTGGCCTTGCCCGATTACAGTAAGGAAAAGGACACACTGAACTACAGGAAGCAGGCAACCCCGTCCTCCCCATCTTTTCAACACAATCAAAGGAGAATCGTTTATTTGCTTGCTGGGCCAATGGCAGAGACCGTTAGCGATCCCTCCGAATCAGTGTCTGCTTTCTGCTCCGCGAAAGTGCCTCAATTTTAACGGAGCACAGAATGACTCGGAATAAAGCCTGCATTTCCTAGTCCCCTGAACAGTTACATGTGGCCATGTGACTACATTCTGGTCATTGAGATCCAAGCGGAAGCGGTGCCTTCAACTTCCTATTTCTTCTGAGCTATACTGTTCAATGAAATTTGACCAATATACACACTCCAATTAAGATAAAGAACATTTTCTTTTTTAAAAAAAATGCATTTTTATTGGTTACAGAGAGGAAGGGAGAGGGAGAGAGGGATAGGAACACCAATGATGAGAGGGAATCATTGATCGGCTGCCTCCTGCACGCCCCACACTGGGGATTGAGCCCACAACTCAGGCATGTGCCCTGACTGGGAATTGAACCGTGACCTCCTGGTTCATTAGGTCAACGCTCAACCGCTGAGCCACGCTGGCCAAGCTGGGAAGATTTTCAATAGCCATGAAAGTTCCATACACCCCGTTTTTCAATTAATCCTCTCTCCATGTCTCAATCCAGACTCACCCCCCGCGGCCCCACCATCCCCAATACCCTAGCCCAACCACTGCCCTGATTTCCAGCTCATAATTCGGTTTTGTCAGTTCTTGAACTTTATATGAATGCAGTTTACGGTTTGTACTGTTTTGTATCTGGCTTCTTTCACTGTCGCAATGTCTGTGAGATTCAGCCGGGGTTGTTACTTTTCTCAATTGTTCATTCTTTTTTGTTGCTGCGTAGCGTTCTATTATAGAAGTGTATCACATTTCACTTATCCATTCTGTTGATGGACATTTGGGAGGTTTCTATTTTTGGACTTATTAGATTAAGGCTGTTATGAGAATTCTTGTACAAACATCTGTTTATGGGCAGATATTCCCATTTGTCTTAGGAATAGCATTGCTGGGTCAGTGGATAGGGGCATGTTTAACTTTATAAGAAATTGCCAGAGCTTTCCAAAGTGGTCATCCCGTTTTACACTCCCTCCAACAATGCATGAATGAGAGTTCCAGTCGCAGTGCATTCACAGCCACATTTGGTATTATCAGGTTTTTTTTGCATTTCCCTATTGACTAATGATGTTGAGTAACTTTTTAAAAAAATACATATTTTATTGATTTTTTTACAGAGAAGAAGGGAGAGGGATAGAGAGTTAGAAACATGGATGAGAGAGAAACATCAATCAGCTGCCTCCTGCACACCCCCCATTGGGGATGTGCCCGCAACCAAGGTACAGGCCCTTGACCGGAATCGAACCTGGGACCCTTCAGTCCGCAGGCTGATGCTCTATCCACTGAACCAAACCGGTTAGGGCTTGAGTAACTTTTTACATGCTTACTGCCTATCCATATGTATTCTTTTGTGAGATGTCTATTTAAGTGTTTTGTCCATTTTAAAATTATGCTGCTTGTATTTTTTTTTAAGAAATCCTAGCTTATTGAGGTATAATTTACATGCAATAAGATGGCATGTAATGGAACTCTACATCCATTTCTAGTGTAAAGTTCAAGAACTTTTTACAAATGCATATACATGCACAACCACTGCCACAAGCAAGATCTAGAATGTTCCCACCATCTCACAAAGTTCTCTCAGCGCCTCTTTGCGGCCAATCTGTATCTTCCCTCTCCCCGCCCAGCCTGAGCAGCCACCGACGCGCTTTGCCATTGTAAGTGGGTTCTACCTTTTGTGAAATTTCAAATGAATGGACTTACACATTTGTATTCTTCTGTGTCTGACCATTTTGCTCAGCATTTAGCTTTTGATTTTTACGCATGTGGGTGCAGGCATCAGTGTATTTCTCTGGAGCGTGCGAATCCACTCCTCTGTCTTGCAGATGGGGCGAGCGGCTAAACCAGCCAGTTCTCCCTGGAGTCTGGTTGGGCTGCAGCCTGGCTTAGCTCGAGTTCCCCTGTTATTCGTCCAGCCTGACTTTCACCTTAAAAAAAAAAAAAATCTGGTCACTGCTTGAATTGGGAAGAGGTTGGATTGCAGTTTTGGATATTTCTGGCTCACACAACATGCAGCTCCTCGGGGCCTCCAAATCCCGTCTCCACGGGCACCGGGAAGCCGGGTGGGCTCCGTGACTGTCTGGGCTTCCCTGCCCTTTTCTCAGGACTCCCTTCTCGGCAGAATTTCTGACAGGGCCAAGCATTTTTGGGCTGAGCAGTTTATTTTTGCATCTGGGGCTCTTCCAGATTCCGCCCCCTCCTGCCAGCCCACACGGCCTGTGATAGCTCTGCTCTTGGTCAGTTTGGCTGAATGGAACCACATTTCCAAGAATTTCCCTGGGCTTCTGGGTTAGTTAAGACCACAGGAGACACTGTGCACAAGACCTAGAAGCTGCGAGTGAAGCCGCAGCCGTGCTGCTTTACACTCAGGAAGTCAGCGAGGGCACCCGGGGGCCATCCTGGCTGACCCCGCTCCTCCTGCTCTCCCGACGTCCCCTTTATCCTGAGTTGGGGGTCAATGGCAGGGGCACCTCTGAGGCAAAGGCTGTTAGCTTTTCCTGTAGCTCAGCCACAGCAGTGAGTTTGGAAAGTGTGAGCAACAGATGTCGATTCTAATCGGTCCCCCCAGGTCCCAGTTTGTCCTTGCCTTCAACCACCTTCTCTCCTCCTTTCTGACGGCCAGTCGGGCTGAGCGCCAGCCATTTGCGGCTAAATCCTCGGCACAGAGGCAACAGCTTTCGGGGACTGTTCCGCCAGCTCCCCGTTTGTATAAGGTCAGGCTCATGGGATGAATCCCTGATTCTGTCCTGAGGGCGGCAGCTCTTTCTCTCTGACCAACCCTGGCTGCCACACAGTCAGCTAGAGCTGGGCTGGTCCTCCTATTCCTGGAAACCTCTCCCCTTGGGCCATCCACGTGTGCCCAGATCGGCTTCCCATCTTTGCTCCGGTGCCTCGGCCTCTGCTCATCTAGGAAAGGAAACCAGTTCATCAAATCATCCTCCCATCCTTTGCTTTTTCCTAGACCCATAGAAAAGTATGATTTTTATATTTGTCCATGTTTTTTGGTTTTGGTACCACAGGATCAAGCCTTCTACATCCTTCTATTTCTTAAACAGCAGCAAAACGGAAGTGTCCTTCAAGAGGGGTTGTGTGCCCTTCTCAACCCCTTTTCTCCTTTCCAGGGCTGGGAACACACATTATGCCATAGCAACCGGCTTAGACCTACAACAGTGATCACTCCCCGCTGGAACAGGGGGTAGGGTGGAGGGTACGCAGGAACTACTCTACTAGACTTCCCACCTAGGCTTCTTGGTCCTACTGGGTGCTCATCTCCTCTCAACCTAGCGGTGAGTTGACAGTCAACAGATTCAGTCTTGTTCGTAGTATCTGCATTTCCCAAATGGGAAGTCAGCCTTGTAAAGGTGATGAATACAACTTCTTATCATTTGTAACGTCTTCACTGAATGGCTGAAATGGAGGGGAAGTCTTTGGCCAGCCCAGAAGGGAAACCTGAGGCCCATGGAGAGGAAGTGACTCACCCAGAAGCAGAGAGCCAGCAGGGACTGAGCCAGCATTAGAACCAACATCTCACAGCCGTGGTCCAGAGCACTTCCTGCTCCGCCTGACGTGAGGTGACGTGGAGCAGTGAAATAACATGGCTCAGAAGCCAGATGGCCTGACGTTGTATCCTGGCTTCCCTCTAACTTCTTGTTGACCTTCCTTCCATCCCTTGGGAGGCTTTCCTCTCCTGGGGGCAAACACAATGCCACCATCTCCTAGTCCTACGGTTTCCTTTCATGAACGAGTCCCAGGTACAACAGGGAAGGCAACGTGAATTCATAACAATGTTTTATCCAACCTAGTGGTTCTCAATGGAGGGATATGCACTCCTTCCCCACTGCTTGCCTGGGAAAATTTGGCAATGCCTGGAGACAGTTTTGGTTGTCACAGTCGGGGAGGATGTAGGGGAGGAGTTGGAGGATGTTACAGGCATCTAGTGGGTAGGAGTTAGGGATGCTGCAAAACATCTTGCAGTATAAGACAGCTCACATGACAAAGAACTATCCAGGCTGGATTGGCAAGACTCTGCTAACCTAACCATGACCAAGGGAATGGGAGCTGTATCAAGTCTGTGGTACCCCAGGGGTACCCTTTAATTATAGCTTCAGTCCATCTCTGCCTGGTTTTATCTTTCACCCACAGCCTAATCATTTGCCCTGCTTCTCCCGTTCCCAAGTGTGGAACTGTGAAGACCAGAGCTTTCCAAATTGTGACGTAAACATGAATCATCCAGGGGCCTTGTTCACATGCAGATTCTGACTCAGTGAGTCTAGGATGGGGTGAGAGTCCACATTTCTCCCCTCCCCCCAAAATATGTTTTTATTGATCTTAGAGAAGAAGGGAGAGGGAGAGAGAGATAGAAACATTGATGAGAGAGAAATATCGATTGGCTGCCTTCAGCATGCCCCCCACTAGTGAATGAGCCAGCAATCCAGACATGTGCCCTGACCGGGAATCGAATCGGTAACCTTTTGGTGCATGGGTTGATGCTCAATCATTGAGCCACATCAACCGAGTGAGATAGAATTTCTAACAAATTCCTGGGTGATGCCAACCAACGCTGCTGGCTACACACCAGACTTTGAATAGCAGGGAGTAAGACCAAACGTTGTTCTTCCCTAATTACTATTTACTTCTTGCCTGTGGCTTTCCTCATTGAATCACTAAGGTGCTGGGGGTGGCATGTTTTGTAACTGGGACACCCTGAGCGGGGCTGCCGAGTTCAGTCTCAGCCAGACCCTCTGGGCTCACCTCCTTGAGAGGTTGTACAAATGTAAACAAAAATCCCAGGAGATATGAGGCAGTACTGCTGGTCGGTTCCTCCTAGCTATTTTTTAAAAATATATTTTTTTGATTTTTTACAGAGAGGAAGGGAGAGAGATAGAGAGTCAGAAACATCGCTGAGTGAGAAACATTGATCAGCTGCCTCCTGCACATCTCCCACTGGGGATGTGCCCGCAACCCAGGTACATGCCCTTGACCGGAATCTAACCTGGGACCCTTCAGTCCGCAGGCCAATGATCTATCCACTGAGCCAAACTGGTTTTGGCCCTCCTAGCTATTTTTATTAGTTTTCCCCAATATCTCCTCTGAACAGACTCAATTAACATATTTTATCTCCACTAACTAAACCTAATACATTTCCCTCCTAAGAGAAAACATTTTAATTTTAATGACTAGTATCTGTCTCTCCCACAACATACCAGTATCTTTAAAATTTCTTATCCTATATAATCAAAGCCTAATATGCTAAGTGTCCAGTCTTCCATTCAACCAATCAAAGCATAATATGCTAATGATATGCTAAGGCCACTCAACTGCTTGCTATGATATGCACTGACCACCAGGGGGAAGACACTCCAACCAGTAGGTTAGCTTGCTGCTGGGGTCTGGCTGATCAGGACTGAGCAAGATGGGCCAGACACGCCCTGGAGCCCTCTTGTGGTCCCTCCCCGGCTGGCCAACCTCTTGCGTCCCTCCTCGGCCCCAATCGTGCACTGGTGGGGTCCCTCGGCCTGGCCTGCGCCCTCTCACAATCTGGGACCCCTCGGGGGATGTTGGAGAGCCAGTTTCGGCTCGATCCCGCAGGCCAGGACGAGGGACCCCACTGGTGCACGAATTCGTGGCATCTAGTATCTCTATAAAAAGACGTCTACTGCAGCCTGCTAAGCTCATGATCAATATTCCCTGTCAACCAACATCAGCAAGTTCCTCGGCCCCCTGAGCTTCGCTGTCCTCACATGTGAAATTGAGCTGATCAGTCCTGCTTTGCAGAAATAGTGAGGCTGACATTACTAAGTGCACTTTTCTCCTTCTGGTCTAATCTGTTTAATCAGGCATGGTGAGATGGCAGACATAAGACAACTCCCTTGAGAGAAGAGTTTATTACTCACAGTTCCCAATAGCAGGGGGCACCCCAGGCCCTTCAGGGCCAGGTGGGGAAGCAGCTGGAGAGTCAGGAGGCAGGAGGTACAAGGGGAGGGCATGGCAGAGCCTTGATTGTGGTTTCTGGGGGAAGGAAAGGGTGAGACAGGGTAGGCATATTGGAACACATTCAGGGTTGGGTAGTTTGAATAATGTCAGTAGGTTCTGGGCTAGGAGGGTGGTCTCTGGCTGTCTGGTACATGGTCCTGGGGTGATTTAGGGTCGGGGAGGGGGCACTGGGGAATATAATGGCTGTTTGTGAGAATTAGAAAAAGACGGTGGTTGGATGTATGGACCTTAGACCGGTAGGTTTGTGTTTGAAGGGTGTGCTCCACGGCTGTTTGCTGTCTTTTAGGAATTAGCTAGGCCTGGGAGGGGCAGTCTCTCCAGGATCAACAAAGCCCCATGATGTCAAACATCAAAAATACAGAAAACCCAGCTGTCATGGCTCAGTGGTTGAGTGTTCACCTATGAACCAGGAGGTCATGGTTCAATTCCCAATCAGGGCATATACCCAGGTTGCGGGCTCGATCCCCAGTGTGGGGCATGCGGGGGAGGCTGCCGATCAATAATTCTCTCATCATTGATGTCTCTATCTCTCTCTCTTCCTCTCTGAAATCAATAAAAAAAAAATACAGAAAACAAAACATATGATTAATACTGGTGTCAAGCATGGCTCAGGGCCAGTCACACCCGCTCCCCTGAAGACTGCCCTTTGCTACCTCAAGTGAGGAGACAACTCATGTAAATGTGGTGACTTACAGCCAGGTGGCTGCCCCACCTCCCTAAGGCTTGCCCTGCTGCCCCTTCTCCATAGGACATTGATGGCACTGCTGCTTCCAACTCACGGAATTCCCAAGGGGCTGTGCAATCACAGGCCCATCTACTGCTGAGCCCTGGTGCTCACAGGACGGGGAGAGAAATCCCAGATTCTTGTCCCTGTGAAGCCAGACCGCTTCTCTTCTGCATTTCTTTTTCATGCTGGTAGAATGAGCCTAATTTTGACTTCCCAGCGCCTCATATTCCAAGTGAATAAGTGAAGCAGCAAGCGCCAGGATTGGAACCTGCTGGTGCAGTTAGGAAGACATTGTATGTGCCTGGATTCCGAGGAAAGCTGCCCTTTGCAGGGGAGGGTGGGGGAGGTGGGCACTGGGAACAGACTAATCATCCTGCCTCAGCTCTAGGGCTGCTTCGTGGATGGATGACTCACAGCACAGCGCAGAGCAGTCTCCCCTGCAAAGTTCATAGAGCGCAGGAGATGTGTTTTGACCACAATAAACGGATGAGCCAACTTAATGTGGCTTCGGGGTTGTGTGGCACTGCACTTCATGAGGTCATCACAGATGTAGGTACTCGAATGATACCTTGCCCGGATCCACATTTTTTTAAAAAGGGGGGGGGGGAAGTGGTGGTTGCTTAGAGGGATGTTTGTCCAACAAAAAATGATGTCCCCTTGTAGCCACATACGCCAGGGTGGTAGGAGAGGAATGAAAAATAGACCACCGGGCAGCAACTCAGGAGGGCTTGCTTCCTGCAGTCTCCTCTACCTGCTAACTGGCTTTGTGACTTTTTTAAAAATATTTTTTTTATTGATTTCAGAGAGGAAGGGAGAGGGAGAGAGAGAGAGACCAACACATCAATGGTGAGAGAGAATCATTGATCGGCTGCCTCCTGCACGCCCTCTGCTGGGGATCGAGCCCGAAAGCCTGGCCTGTGCCTTGACCTGGAATCAAACCATGATCTCCTGGTTCATAGGTCAACGCTGAACCACTGAACCACACCGGCCAGGCCGGCTTTGTGACTTTAGATAAATGACTTAACCTCTCTGGCCTCAGTGCCCTCCCTTGAAAATCAGTGATGCTGGACTCCTTTCGCCTCTGAGGTCCTTGTCGGCTCTGGAGTTCCAGCAGGGGAATTGTTTAAAACAATGTTCTCTGTTACAGTTGGAAGGACTGTGAAGAGTATTTGTTCAGTTCAGGCAAATGGTAAATGTGACGGCCACTCTAATGAAACGCGTACCTTTTTGCTCTAAATGTCATGGATGTTTATTATCAGATTAAACTCCAGCAGGCCTAATTTTAGCTCTTCCGATTCAAGTGGAGCAATGAAGATTAAATGTTAGGCATAATTAAAGATGCAGATGTAGTTATATTGAATTATAAACCTCATTAAGTGCAACGTCCCAGGAAGGCCCCTGAGACCAGCTACAATGGACTTCCAGTCGCAACACTGCAGTTATTAAAATATTGCAAAGCAAATCTCATTCCAAAAATATTATGACTTGGATGGAAAGATTTTTTTAAAAACATGGTTGGAATTGGTTTCACAGATAATTTCCTTGTTCCGCTCACAGGTGGTTGGGAAAGGAAACCTTTTCCTTGACATCTTCACAGAGGGCCTCCCTGGGGGCATGGTCTCCCCCACCCCCCACCAAGGTGAGTTCTGTTCTCCTGGGCTACGGGAAGGTCAATCAGATTCCATTCTAGAAGTTGGTAACACGGGAGCTGGGGGAGAGGGCAGTAGTTGCTAAGGACTGGAAGGCCGTGTTTTTATACATGTAGAGACAGGTTTTCTTGGTGACATTTCTGTGGGGGTTTTTCTGTCAGTAAAGATAATACATTGACATTTTACAAACTCATGCAATACAGAATATGACAAAGAAGTAAAAAACGTAACCATTCCAAGATAATCACTTAATATTTTGATGCATGTATCCCTCTTTCTCAAATATGACAAAAATAATAGATCCTACTGGAAAAGCTCTTTCCCATCTGTTTTCTTTATTTAATATGAAGTGGACATCTTTCCAGTAAATACTGGAATATAATATTGATATGCATTCCCTTCCCAAATGACTAATGGCATTCCATTGTATAGACTTAATTTTTAAAAATCCAGCCCCCCAAAAAAAGATTAAGAAAAAAAAATAGAAAAAAAAAATCCAGCCCCCATTATTGAGCATTCAGATCATTTAAAAAAGACTTAAAAAAAAACAATTATAAACAATACTGTAAAGGATATCCTTATTTGCACATCTTTGCATAGCTGGCTAAGAAAAGTATAAGACAGTGTCAGTTACCTGTTGGCGCAATAATGCTGTATAACAAATAACCTTACCGTAAACTCAGTGGCTTAAAACAATAAGCGTTTATTTAGCTCATGAATCTGCAGGTTGGCAATTTAGTTGGGGCTCGACTGGGCTGTTCTGGGCTTAACCAGATTCACTCACATGTCTGTGGGTTGACTGCGGGTTGCGTGATCTCAAATGACCTCGCTGGTACAGCTGGGGTGTCTCAGCTTTGCTTCGTGACCTAGACACGTTCTCAGGGCAAAAGCAAAAGAACAAGAAAGAGAGAGCAGAAACATGCAAGGACTTTTCCAAGGTTCACGTGAGTCAAGTCTACTAACTTCCCATTGGTTAAAGCGAGTCACGTGGCTGAACTCAGCTGCAAGAGGTAAACAAGGGAAGAGCTCCAAGTCCCATTTCAAAAGGCGTGGACACAGTGGGGGGGGGGGGGTGTCGGCTTGGGATAGTTGATGTAGTCACTCTCCCAGAGGCAGTCAAAGCAGGTGCATATTTAACATGCTGTGCCTATTTGCAAACTGTCCAGCAGATGGGACCAATGGGCCCTACCACTGACAATGAATGAGCACCTCCTATGTGGAGCTTCCCATTCATGGAACTTAGTTCCGCCCAACAGGCACTCTGTTCCAGGGGACTCACCTCTGTCCTCACTTTCCCACGGACACCTCATGCTGTCTTCTTCCAGGCTCCTGCTGGTCTGTCCTATCCCAAATGTTCTTCCTCTCTCAACCCTATATGACCCACCCACCCTATATGTAAATCCTGCATATTTTTTAAGGCTGCCTCTGTTACCTCGGCAATACCCATGGATCTTGCTTTCCTCTGAGCTTCTTGAGAGCAGGTAGTGTGACCAACCTGTCTCAGTTTGCCCAGGATTTTACTGGGTTTAAAACATAAAGTTCCACATCTCGGGAACTCCCTCAGTGCTGAGCAAACCCAGCCAGCTGGTCACCATAAAAAAGGGGTTTGGCAAGCTTTAAAGGGTGGATGGTGACTAGTTTAGGCTCTGTGGGCCACATGGTCTCTGTTGCAATTACTTGGTTCTGTTATTATAGTGTGAAAGCAGCAATAAACCATGTGTACCAAATGGGTGTGGTTGTGTCCAGTAAAACTTTCTTTACAAAAATAGGCAGCTGGCCATTTGGTCCACGTGCCATAGTTTTCTGACTCCTGCTCTAGAGCTTAACATTGTATTGCACAATTTAATCCTATGTCACCTTTTCCTTCTACGTTGTTTCATATGGATTAGTCTTTTCCCCTGGGTTGGAATGTAAGGGATGTTTAACATCCTGACATCATGCTCTGTCATCTTACAGCTGTATGAACAGCCGTAAGTTACTTAATCTTCCTGGACTCAGTTTCCTCATCTGTCCAATGGGAATAATAATGGTACTGACCCCATAGGTATTTGTGATCATAAATGAATTAATTGTTGTACAGTGTCTGGCACATAGTGTGTGTTCAATGAATGTTAGTGGCTGTCATCATCATCATGATCATTGTCGTCATCCCATGTGTCTTTTTCAGTAGCTAGCACAGTTCTGGTTATAGAAGAGGCTCCCTAAATAGCACAATAGACAGATGATGGTAAAGTGGGAAGGCCCCTAAAGAATGTGTAATTCAACACCCTCATTTCAGAGATGATTATCATGGAGTTACCACCAAGCTAAGGAGGATTGATGCTATCAATCACAACTGGCAGTGTCTTCCCCCAGATGTTGCCCACCCTCATTGCAGGCAGGCCCAGAGGCCAAGTCCCAGCATCCATGTCATGGGCAGCCTGAGAAGGTCAGCCTTTGTCTAATTTTCCATCTCCAGTCTTTTCCTTGGGATGGAATCCATCCTCCTGGGCTGTGCAGGTGAGGCTCAGAAAAGGACCAGCCGGAGGTTGTGGCTGGAAGGTCCAACACAGGTAGAATCAGGTGTGAGGAGTACACTGAGGACAGTGGGCAGAACCAAGGCTGAGGGTGCACAGGTGTGCAGCGTTCACCTTGAGTTGGGCTTGGCGTTTGGGGTGTGAGTAGACACTTGGCTCAGGCAGGCCACCCAGGGCCTGGACTGTGCCCTGCCCTGCCCTGCCCTTTGGGTGGGAAGGAAGAAAGAGAGACCCCATGGGATATGCTGGTCCACTGACCTTTGGTCAGGACCCCACAGCCTGCTGCTTCTTCAGGGCATGTCATCAGGGTACTTCTTCCATCTCCGTGCTGGCGCAGCTTTGATCTGGGAAAATGAAAGACCCGGCTGCTGGGTCCCCTGCTGCCGTCTTTTGCAGCAAGAGTGAAACTTCATGATCCCACTGGCTCGAGCACACACTTTCCCAGTAATTAAACAAGTGGAGATCAAAGCTGACAAAGCTGCCCCATCTCTCAGCACAGTAGATGAAAGGTAAATATTTCCAGTCACAGTTTTTCCCCCTCATTAAAAGTGAGATGTGAAATGTCTTTTCCTTACTTTGAAGAATACTGATAAGTTCAAGGTCACCCTACATAAGATATCTGGTCTGACTATCTTTATTATTCCACATCAAGTTTCATCCTAGATAAATTGGGTTAAATGGAGGGGATTGCAGAGGCTAAATCATATCAAATTAGTCAGAAGGCAAAGGGAAGTAAAGAAAGGCACCAAAATGGTAACCGGTCAGTGCTGTGGACAAGCCTGCGCCTCATCCATTGTCATGTGAGCAGGTACTTCTCCTTGCTGGACAGGCCTAAGGGCTTTTGTGTCCAGTATCTAAGGTGAGTCTGGGAGTTCTACATACAGACTGAGGCAGATGGGCAGGACTCTCTCGGCTGGGCTCCTGAAAAGGCCTTTTGAGATTGGCTGTTTTCTTCATAAGGGTTGCCCAACCAAGAACCCATCCTTAAAGGCCATGAAGCCAGGGGCAGCTGGTCTACCCAACCTGGGTCTACAAACGTTTACTGGGTGTTGACATCTATGGTTTTGTTTGTTTTTTTGTTTTTTTAGTGCAAAGACAGACCTCTCTCAAATGAGCTCAGCTGAAGGGCAGGTGGTTACTATAAAGATACCACAGGGACCCATAGGAATCCAAGAGCAGGGACAACATTTCCTGGAATTTGTCAAGGGCCCTGCTTCTCCTAGACTCACCCACAAAAGTCTGGGGTTGTGGGTGGCCCCAGAACCTGTATTTTTAACAAGTGAGTCTATTGCCTTCCAACATTTGAGCACTATTAGTTTGGGGAAAAATTGCTAAGGAAAAGGAAGGGGCTATGGATTTAAACCCAAATATACTAGAGTTTAAATGATCTCGAATAAAAGACGGCATGAGGTTATCTCTTTCCGTGGGAAACTGCCCAGAAACTTTAATCTAGAAAAAGTCCTTTCAGGTTTGTGCAAGAAATTGTTACTTTTTTGTATGTAGTAAGTCCCCTGATTTTCTGTAGACCTTACCAGCCTGAGCATAGAGAAGAGTCATGTTACAAGTAATAATCCCAATTAGCCTGACTATATCCCAGCTGTACATGTATCTCTAGCACTCTTACGATGCCACCCAAGCAATTTAGGAAGTTCCCATGCAGTAAATTAAACATGCGAAGGGTAAAGTCCTCTTCCAGCAGGTGGCGCCGTGGGGTACCCAGAGCTCTGCTAGGCATCTGCCATCTTGGACCAGGCATCTCCTGGATCAGACCTCAATTCGATGCCCAGACCTTCACGGCAGGACCCCTTTTTTTCCATGGCGGGACTTGGACCTCCATCCGGGGACCCTGACGTCCATCCAGGGCCTTGATCCACATCCAGGGCACTGACCTCCATCCTGGGGCCTGGACCTCTATCTCGGGGCCCAGACCTCCATCCTGGGGCCCAGACCTCCATGCCGGTGCCCAGACCCCCATCCCGGGTCCCGAACCTCCATCCCGGGTCAGACCTTAATTCAGGACCCAGACCTTCATGGCAGGACCCCTATTTCCATGGTGGGACTCTGACCTCCCTCCAGGGCCTGACTTCTGAAACAGGACCAGGAAGGCCATGGCAGGACTCACACCTACATCCGGGCTCCAGACACCATTCTGAATCCAGACCTACATCCGGGACCCAGACACCCATCCCAGGGCCCTGACGTCAATCCCGGGGCCCGAACCTCCATCTGTGTTCAAATTTCCAGTTGTCTCGTAGATGTCATAGTTTTTAAACAGTTTATTTGAATTGGGAGCCAAAAAAAGTCCATACATTGTGATTGGTTGCCTTGCCTCTTAGGTTTCTTTTATTGTATAGTTTTCCCTCCATCTCCTATTTCCCTTTTGCAATTTAATCGTGCAGGAAGCCAGGCCGTTTGCCCTCAGGGCTTCCCCAGGCTTTTGGGTTTTGCTGGTTGCATTCCAGTGGTGTCCTTTCACAGGCTTCTCTGCTGTTTCCTATAAGTAGGTAGTTGAAACTAGAAGCATGATCAGATTCAAGTTCATTTATTTGGGAGGGGGAATCACTACTTCCTATGAAGTCTGTGGTTTTGTGTTCTATTAGAAGGCGTATAGTGGCTGGTTCTCTTTTTCTCTGTTCCTATCTCTATCTCTGTCTCATCTCTATTTCTATACCTCTTTGGGACATAAGCAGCCATTGAGGATCAATGCTTAGGCCCATGACTTGAATAGGGATGGCAAAAATTGTGACATCCTAATTCTACCATTGCTCTTCATTAGCTGGCATACTTCTATAATGAGGAACGTCCCTGTGTCCACTCTGGTTCTTCAGTGGCACAGTCATTTTAGGAAGGACAGGTTAAATGCTTGATTGCTTTAATTTTACCTGTTTTCAAAATAGCGCATGGGCTCTCTAGCATCCTCCAATGTTAACCAGTTAGCTTTAGTACCATTACACGCCTCCTGGATATATTTATATTTGCTCTTTCTACCCATGGTCGTTATTGCCCTATTGATGCTCAGATGTTCCCAACCTTGGCCAATGGGAGCTTTCTCACTGGCCCCGCGTCCTTTGTCGTGACCCTGAGTCTTTGCTAGGGTCTTGGCTAGTCTCATAAATTTCTGTGCCAGTCCTGAAACCAGTCATTTCTCCAAGTAGCCCTGCTTCCTTTCAGTAGGAAATGGTATTTCAACAACACTCTCCGGGTAGGTGATTGTTTCTAGGCCTTTTCAGTGAGTAAATCCTGGAACCGGTTCTTTTCTTTGGGAAAGGTAAAATACATTGTGAATATTTAGTGATACGTCCTATTCAAATTCAACTACAGGGTTGTTACAGATTCCTTCTACCTTACTTTTGTGTCTGCTTTCTCTCATGCCAAGGATATGAGAATGATAGAATCAGTAAATACCAAAATCATTCTTTTTTTTAAAAAAAATCCCGTAATAGTCACATAACTTACACAGATCACATGGATATTAAGGGGGGCAGCAGGCCTAGGCTCAGGCTGCCTGGTCTCAGAAGCTGACTCTTAATGGGCACACAGGAGCCTTCCTTTCTCTTCCCAGCTCTGCTCTCTGTAGAATTCTGTCGTGAACCCATGGAGCCAGCTGAGGGACCAACCATTGCAAACAACAAACCCCACACCGAAATCAGAGTCTGTCTCCCCTCCGACAAACCTGTTGACTGGACCGATCGCGTTTGCCTAGGCTCCCTTTCCTGCGAAATGGGCTTTCTCAAGATGCAGCTTGACCGTGGTGTGTGTGGTCTAGTAGAACTGCCACCTGGGTTTCTCCGATGTGCCCGTGCAGGTCTGTTCTCACTTGGCTCCAGTTTTTTTTATATGCCCTCCCTCCCCATTTTCTCTTTTTTCTTGCTCCAGGCCAGGCTCCTCCGCTTCCCCAACCCCATTGAGTCTTGACTTGACCTCAGAGTTTGGTTGGGTTGGATGTGAGGGCTGAGGTAAGAGAGTACTTCGGATACCCAGGGTCCTATCACCAAGGCGTAGAGGTAAGGGCACAGGATTCGGAGTTAGCTGACCTGACTTCCCGCCCTCAGTCTGCCTTGATAACCTCCGTGAACCTCAGTGTCCTCCACTGTAAAATGGGATTTTCATATGTACAAGGTGGGGTGATGCAAAACCTCCGCTCAGAGTGGTTATGAGGATTAAATGGGATCATATACAGGGATTGGGCTGTGACTTGAATCTGCTTACCAATCGGACCGCTGCACCCTGGGGTGCAGAAGGGGTGGCTCAGGAGGGGTTTGAGTCTCAAACATCACTATTGCTGGTGGCAAATCAGGACCAGAGCAGCTCTGCTGGCCCGGGCTGTCAGGGCATTTCTTCTGCCTCTAACTGCCTCGGTAACCCAGCCGCCTGCTGGTCCCCTGCGCAGTGGGTGTGCCCAGATAACAGCTCAAGTACTTTGTTAAAAGCGAGACGCTCTCCAAGTGTCCATTAACCCCTGCGCGGGGCAATCCCAGCCCACTGCTCCAGGTACCACTTACTGTTCAGTTTCTCCGTCGTGATGGACTGAAGTGCCTGGGATCCACTTCCTCTCCTCTGCACGAACCACATCCACAGACAGCAGAGATTGATTCATCAGCTCGCTCTTCGCTGGTCCTTCCTTGTTAATCATCTCCTCCTCTGTCTCCTCCTCCCCCTTCCCCTCTTCTCGGATAGAGCATGAGTGTGGTTCACTTTGAATTTCAAATGTCCCAAGAAGTGCTTTCATTCACAGCGGGGACTGATGAGTTAATTTCTCAGGAAATAAACTGAGCACACAGGAGCTGTTATAATTTCCTGCCCCCAATGCCAACATCACAAAGAATAGCACAGTAGCACATAAATCTACTACTTGCATATGTTTACTTAATCACATCGGAATTCTCTTTGAACTTGACCCCAGGGGATGGAGATTACAGAACTGGCTGGTAGCTGACATAATCCGCTGAAAAAGAGTTCTGTGTCACAAAGAAAACTCCAGGGTGAAGTGCGGAAGGGGTGGTTTGTGAACCAATGTGACTTCCAATGTGACTTCTGCCCCATTCGATTCTGACAGGAGGCCCACCCAGAGCTGCCTTTCCGCCTGAGGCTGTGGGTTGCAAACTGGCTGGGGGGGATGTGAATTCTTTGAAAATAAATGTGTCCCACCTTGAATTTCCAAATGGCATGCCAATGAAGTGTCTGGTTTCTGGAAAGTGTAATGGTCAGTGGGGTCCTAGGCTTGGCTCATTAAGGCAAGGGTGGTGGAGTGAAGAGTGTTGATTCTATTCAGGTCCAGGGGGTGAGTGCAAATCTGGGCATCCAAGAGCTCAGACCGGGCAGGCCCAGGAACATGCAAAGAGGAGCACGGGCGGCAGGGTGTGGGTGGAAGAGTGAAATGACGAGTCTAAGACCAAAACTGCCCGTGGGATTCAGACGCTCCAGCTCATTGCTATGGAGAGCTGCTTGCCTGACACGTGGATGGATTAGTGCAGGGGTCCACAGGCTGGCCTATGGGCCAAATCAAACCCAAACCTGTTTTTGTATGGCCTGTGAGCTAAGAATTCTTTTTTTTTTTTTTTAATGCTATTTGGAAACTCAAGGTAGGGACACATTGATTTTCACATATCAAAAAATCAAAATAAGAAAAATATTTTGTGACTCGAAACATATGCAATTCAAATTTCAGTGTCTATAAAGTTTGATCAGACCACAGCCATGCCTGCTCAGGCTGCTTTTGCGCGGCCATGGCAGAGTTAAGCTCTGCAACAGAGTCTGTGTGGACCGCAGAGCCCAAGGTATTTACTACCGGAAGTACTTGACAGAGAGAGTTGACCCATCTGTGGATTACTTTGAGATACCCAGGTGTGAAGCACAGGTATGAGATCATGTGGGTTCTGGATGGAATTAAGGCCAAGTGACGTGAGCTATGAACTAGTTGGTCTCAGTGGAGGCCAGTTTCCTAATCTGTGAAATGGGTTTATTAACATACTTGTCTCAAAAGGTGGGCTGCCCCCTAAGAACCTGCTGACAGAGCCCCCGGCATATTTCAAGGTTTTCGCATGGCTGGGAGGAGCCACAGAAATTAGTGGAGAACATTTTCAGACCTGGGTCATCATCTGAACTACTACTTTCTGGGACTCCTGATTACACATTTATTAGACTGCCAGAAGTTGTCCCAGAGCTTACTGACACTCTTTTAATTAAAACAAACAAAAAAACAACCCTCCCCGAAATCCTCACCCTCCTGTTTCATTTCGGATAATTTATACTGCTTTGTCATCAAGTTCATGATGTCTTTCTTTTGCAATATCTAATCTTCTGCAAATCCCATTCAATATTGCTCTTTATCTGAGATGTTGTAGTGTTTATCTCCAGAAGTTTGATTTTGATCTTTTAAAAAATATCTGCTATGTCTCTATGTAATTTTTGAATACATGCAATACAATTATAGTAATTGTTTGTAATGTCCCGTGTGCTACTTCTAACATCTGTGTCAGTTCTGGATTGATTTCAGTTGGCATTTTTCCTCACTGTAGTCGTTTTTCTGCTTTGTTGCATGTCTAGTAATCTTTGATTGGATGCCAGATATTGTGATTTTACCATGTTGGGTGCTGGATATTTTTGAATTTTTGAGCTTTTTTTTTTTTTTTTTCTGGGATGCAGTTACATTACAATTTTATTCTTTTGAGATTTGGTAGGCAGGACCAGACCAGTGCTGTCTGGAGTTAGTTATTCTCCACTACCTCGGCAAGACCTTTCTGAATACTCAGTGTGCGTGAGGTTTTCCTGTCTGGCTGGTGGGAATAGGCATTCTTCCTGGTCCTCCTCTCAGGAGGGTCTTCTATGACCACAGGTGCTTTCTTCACATGTGTGTGCTGTCAGTTTCTGCTAAGTCCTCACAGATGACCCTCTGCAGGCCTCTGGAGTTCTGTCTGTGCAGCTCTCGCCTTTCCAGCACTCTGCTCTTCAGCCTCCAGCTGCCTGGGTCTCCCCAGCTCTCAGCTCCACCTCTTCAACTCAGAGGCCACTGGGCTCATCTTCAGTTTCCCTTTCCCACACCATGTCTGGAAACTTCCTGAAGGCAGCAAGCTAGGGCAGTCGTAGGTCTTGCCTTGTTTATGTCTTGTGTCTCAGGATCATTGCCCGTCATTACTTGTTGTCCAATGGAGTCTAAAACTCCATCTTGGTCAAACATACTTCTGTAAGCAAAAGTATTGATCTCTGATATTCTGATTGGGCCAAAGTAGCAACTCAGACTTTATAATTTTTAGGACATTGGACTCTGCAGAAAGTCCACTGAAGTAGTAGTTCCTTTCCTTTTATAGCTGAGGAAACTGCGGCTCAGATAGGTGACAGGACTGTCTGCCTGGCCCTAGGCTCTCACATTTCCATTACTTGATATTGCCGTCCTTATGTATCCGTCAGCCCCTGCTGGGGTGTCTCCTCTCCAACTCGCCCTGGACGTGCAGCAGACCAAGTGAGAGCCTCCTCTGGCCAGGGGCCAGAGCCATCAGCATCACTAGGAACTTGTGAGCAATGCAGAGGCTTGACTTTATCTCAGACCCGCCAAATCAGAACCTGTGTGTTAGCAAGGTCTCGGCTGACTTTGTGTGTGTATTACGGTTTGAGAGGCATGAAGTTAGAAAGAGTGTCTGGGCCTTGACCTGCCGAGCCCATCCTGCCTCCCTGGAAGGACAGACTGAGCTGAAGTGAGAGAGGCACAACCAGAAACCACATCTCACACCCAGGGTGAGCCTGCAGGTCCCCACCTCTCTTCCAGTGGCGGTTCATGTGCCCGCACAGCCCACCCTGGACCAGGCTCCTGGAGAAGCTGGTTGGACAGACCTCTGCTTCTGGGAGTTTGTCTAGAGTCTAGACCACAGTTCTCCAGGAAGCTGTGGCTCACCCTGCCTTCATTCACCTGCCAGGTGCTGGCCCGGACGGAGACCGGTAGGCTGAACTCTGGGGACAGGAGCCAGGAAGGCCTCTGGGGGAGGGGTGGGGAGAGGAAGTGGATAGCAGTGAGGAGGAGCACCGGCTGCAGTGCCTTTTCTGCAGGACTGGCCCTGGCTCGCTGGGGGCCACTGCAGCTTGCCTGCCTCCTCCTCCTGCCCGCTCTAGCTCAGCCACACTGGGCAGGTCACGAAACACCCGGACAGGTGACCTCCACACTTACCTTCGGAGACTTTGTCTCTGCATTTCAAGGAGACCATTTCTGAGACCTCCAGGTTCCTTGTCAATAGGATGGGGACCCCTGGGCTGATGGTCCTAGTGGACGAAAACCACAGAGGAGGAGAGGCAGGGCTGCGAAAGGAGCAGTTTATGTTTTGTTTATTTCCTTTGAGGCCTGTACCTTGCATTCACGCAAATTGACCCCGGGAGAGGGTGGTGCCCTAAGGGCCAAAGAGCTGGGAGAGGCTTAACCCAGTTCTAGGCCAGCATCCTCTTTCCAGGCAATTATGCTTTTGCTAGAAAGAGAGAGCTCCAGGCATAAATGGAATCTTTCTCCTAACTCTGCAACTCCAGGCCTGGGGTTCCCAGGCTCCTCTAAGCAGTATCTGCATTTGCACACTATTTATGAGCCATACCGCAGCGGGGTGCCAGGGAAAACTGAACCCGCACAGATGCGAAGTCAGGGAGACCTGGCTTTGGGTCTGGAGCTGCACTGTGTACTAGCTGTGAGGATTGCAGCGAACTTTGTTTGGAGCCTCCAATTCTTCATCTAGACAATGGGTACTAATGAGATCCACCTGAAAGAGTTTCAATGGATTGAGTCACTATATGGCGCAGTTATGGTGGTTAATTTTATGTGACCACTTGACAGGGTCAGGAGGCGCTGAGATGTTTGGCGAAACATAATTCTAGGCGTGTCTGTGAGGGGGTTTCCAAATGAGATTGACATTGGAATTGGTGGACTCAGATTGCCCTCCCCATGTGGGCGGGCATCACCCAATCCACTGAGGCCTGAAGAGAAAAAAGGCAGAAGAAGGGAAGATTGGCTCTTCCTTCTGCTTGTCTGCTGAGCGGGGACATGGGCCTTTTCCAGGCGGTGGACGGGGACTTTCACCATTGGCTCCCCTGGCACTTTTCTCAAACCAAAGGACACCATTGGCTTTCCTTGCAGATGGCAGATCATGGGACTTCTCAGCTTCCATAATCACATGAGAGCCAGTCCCTCATAATTCACACACACACACACACACACACACACACACTCTCTCTCTCTCTCTCTCTCTCTCTCTCTCTCTCTCTCTCTATTGGTTCTGTTTCTCTGGAGAACTCTGATGAATTCACCAGGTATACAGCAAGTGCACAATAAATGGCAGTGTTTATTATTGCAGGATTATAGGAAGATGTCAGGACACACCCGTGACAGAACAAGTTAGGCATCAGTGCCCCGTGGAGAGCCTGTTAGAACCCAGGTTCCCAGACCCCACCCCCAGGGTTTCTGGTTGATCAGGGCTGAGGTGGGCCCGGAGAATTTGCACTTCTAACAACTTCCCAGGTGCCCCTGGTCTGGCAACTTCACTTAGAGATGGGATGCTGTGCGCGCCTTGTTATTTATCCTCTCAGCCGGGCAACCTCACAAATCAAATAGTGGGTCTAATTTTTAAAGCTGTTTTCATGATAGTGATTTTTCATTTAGTCCCCCAGAGCTAACAATATGTAACCAGTTTTCCTTAACAAATGACCTCCTTTAACTTCATTAGTTCATAATTAATTTGCTAGCATGTAACCAAGATAATTAACACTCTTGATTAGAGACAGGCCAAAGAAGGAACCTCTTTTCTCATCACCAAGGCAAATGTGGATTAAAATTCGAGCTGTTTCCTAACAATGTAATTCATTGAAGGTGGTGGTGGGTAATGTGTGGGATTTGTTTGTAAACTTGAGATGTAGGCAAGGTGAATGGGTCTTGCCACCGGGCATTTTATTACCAGCTCATGTTTTGAATAATGTTGCTTTCTTTTCCTTAAATACAAAGATATGAATGAAGCCAGAGAATCCAGCGGCAACTGAATATGTTTCATGGAGACGTTAACTATTTGGAGAGACTCTCCGCTAGTTAGGAGGGCGTTGGGGTGGGGGTGGGGGAGTGGAGAATGACACACAGGACTTAAAATATAATGACCCTGATCCTGAGCTCCGCCGCCTGAGTGGTTCAGTTCCCTGTCGCTTACAAAGCACCTTCCTTCCTTATTTCATCTGGTCCCCACACAGCGCTGTGATGAGGGTGGCCTGGAGGGGCCCACTGCCTGAGCTTCCGTGTTCAGATGAGAAGTGAGAATGAGCTGAAGTGGAGCCAAGCCAGGGACTGTGCCCGCTGCAGGCTGGATCCTACATCTTCCCGCCCTTCCGGAAGACCGATGCAAGTGCTGGGCGATTTAGGGCGTTTGTCTGTCTTAGTTTCACCTGCCCGGACGATCAGTGAGGGAAGCAGGTGCCAGGCCCTCACTCTCAGACCCCGCAGGCTGTGCCCTCACTTGTTGCCCTGTAGCCGGGTCCGCATCAGAGCTCACCCACCACTCTATCGGGGGCACTCCCTGCCCGCCCTGTGCTACTCACTTTTATGCATTTTCATATTCAATCCCCACAATATCCCCGGCGACCTGGGTATTATCAGTATATATTTATACTGACGAGGGCAATGGAACTTGGGGAGGAAGTAACTTGTCCAAGGTCACAGGCAGAGCTAACTTGGTGGCTCCAGGGCCTGCATTCTTCTCCCAGAACCCTGGTCTCCCAGGTGGAGAATCACCTGGATCTGGACATCATCTACGCACAGGCTGCTTGCTCAGCCTGGCCTGGCTGGGGGCTCCTGGCAGAGGGGCCTGGGAAGGAGGAGGAAGCCCGGGCTGGGTGTGGCCTGGGAAGGAGGGATGTGTGCTAGGGGCGCTGGGGAGGGCAGCTGGCCATAGCAAGGAAGCCAGGCATCTCACTCAGCCCCTCGGGGCAGGCAGACCCCACTGATGCAAACAGGGCTGCTTTCCCTTTGGCCTCTTGCAGCCTCTGAACCCTAAAAACACACAATTCCCCGGGTAGTCCGCTCTCTGGGTTTCCTGAGAGGGAGCCTTTTGGGGATGGAGTGGGTGTGCTCAGTGGGGCTGGAGTTTGGGACTCAGGTGGTGGCAAGCTCCAAGGGCCAATGGGGGGACAGCTTTCTGGGAGTCCTGCTGGGTGTCCCCTCAACCTCAGCCCAAGGAGCATTTAGTCTTCAGGAGGAAGGAAAGTGGGGGACAGGAGCTGGGCACTGCAGGGGTAGCAGAGATCCCCTGGGCCGCGGGCAGTGCTCGCGGAGGGAGCCAGCCCAGATCCCCGCTCAAAAGGAGGCAAGAACCAGAACGGCAGCTGATCCGACGACGATAGGCTGTGATCTATAATTTACACCCAGCTTCTTCAGACAGGCCTGGTGGCTGCCTGCCAGGGGACTGTAGCTGCCGGCTCTGCTTTGATGAAGCGAAGGGGATTTCAGGGGTCCCCCGGGTTAGGTGTTACTGAATTAGGACCATCTGTGAGGCCGTTTCCCACGTGTTAACTTCTTCATCCTCACAGCACCGCTGCAGAGTCAGAAAGAGGATCTCCACGTGACGGCGGGGGAAACCGAGGCTCGGAGGGTGACGTGACTTGCCCGGGGCCCCACACTGGGAAAGGCAGGATTTAAATCCAGGTCAGATCTGGGCAGCGCCCAAGACCGTTCCTGGGAAGCAGATGGCGATGCCATGTAAAATCTCCGATCGCAATCTCTTTGGTGCCTACAGCCATTTTAGGCATAACCCAGCTCTGCTCGTTACCCAGATGGTTCTAGCTGCCCACTGATCTCAGGCCCTTATTTCCCTACGGCCATTTCCACCAAAACATGGGTCTGGGCTACTCCGGAATGGACTGTCTTTTGCTGTGTCGAGGAAGGAGGCAAAGGGATAGAGTTGACCATCTGTATACTTGGTACGCACAGGGCCAGCCCTAACGATACCTACTACCCGCCTCTCCAGTGAAAGGGTTGGCTTACAGATGCTGAGGTTCTTAAGAATGTGACTCTGAAGCTCGGCTGGTGTGGCTCAGTGGTTGAGCGTCGACCCATGCACCAAGAGGTCGCTGGTTGGATTCCTGGTCAGGGCACATGCCTGGGTTGCAGGCTTGATCCCCAGTAGGGGGCGTGCAGGAGGCAGCCAATAGATGGTTCTCTCTCATCGATGTCTCCATCTCTCTATCCCTCTCCCTTCTTCTCTCTCTAAAATAAATAAAAACATTTTAAAAAAGGAAAAGAATGTGGCTCTGAAGTCAGATTGCCTGGTTCTAATGTTGGCTTTAGAGCCATCGGGTGATTTATTATTCTGCTCTGGCTGCCATAACAGAAGCTCAAGACTGGATGGTTTAAACATTGGGAGTTTGTGCTCTCGCAGTTCTGGAAGCTGGAAGGTCCAAGATCAAGGTGTCCGCAAGTCTGGCGTCTCTGGAGGCTTCCTGCCTTGGCTTGCAGATGGCCATCTTCTCACAGTGTCCGTACATGGGCTCTTCTCGCTGTGAGCTATCCCCGGTGTCGCTTCCTCTTCTTACGGGGACACCAGTCCTATTTGATTACAGCTCTATCCTGATGACCTCGTTTAACCCGAGTTCCCTCTTTAAAGGCCCTGTCCCCAGGCACACTCACACTGGGGGCTAGGGCCTCAGCACCTGCACTTGGGAGATACAGTTCTGTCTCTGATTGGTGGACATAGGAGCCCCCCATACGCCTCGGTTTCTTCATCTGTTACATGGGGATGATAAAAGTCAGTATTCCACAGAGTTTCTGAGGGAATGAAGTAAGGAAATACACGAGGACAATACACGGCATAGAGAAGTGCTCAGTGTGGTCTGTGTCACCACCTCCATCACCATCACCACCATCACCATTATCACTGCATTATGGCGATCAGTCGAAAGGGAATTACCAAGACCCAGGGGGTTCTGGATCCTATTTGTCATCTGTGGCTCAAGGTTGAAGTCACATTGGAACACAGTGGGAAAGATCTTGACCTGCATATTTTACAAATGAGGAAACCGGCTGAGCTAGTGGCTCATCTAAGGTCACAATGCCAATAACCTGTCCCCTGGCCTGGTCTTCCCAGAGGTTTTTGAACCCATGGCAGTGACCAGTAGGGGCCAGGAGATGGCTTTCTGCCCTGTTGGAACTACCCATGACGTTTTGGACAATTCAAATTGTTTTTTCCTTTGATGTTCCATGGACTGTTTCTCTCATATATTAGCTGAGTTCCTGTGACATAGTGAATAAAGAGAAGCTAGAAATTACCCAATCCCTACCCATGGGCCCCCAACCCCACCCCTCTGTACCCCAGCTCCTGGTGTGATGACATCAAACCCTTCCAAGGGCAGCCTACCATTTCCTTGCCTTACCCAGCCCAGGCATCTGTGTCTCCCCGGGATTTTGGATGGAAGTCCTCGCAATCCACCAGGCTTCCGTCAGAAGGGCATGGTGACTCACTCATTTTGACAGTGTAATCTTTCTAGTTAAAAATAATGCAGAAGCTAAAAATCCCAAATCCCAACAAGCCTGGCAACTCAGTGTGTTTCTAACTGAACATTCACTCCCACCATCTTCCTTCCGATAGAACCCCAGAGGTGCTCAGGTATGGGGTGCAGCCTGTTCAGCTGCAGGTCTGCCTGGAACCCAGCTCTCTCCCCTTTGCCAATGACTACTTTAGGGATGAGCACGTGACCCAGTTCTGGCCAATGGGACTTGAGGAACGTCTCCAGGGGCCTTGATTTAGATGAGAAGACCCCTCCCTGCAACTTCCAGATTCCATTGTTTGGGGCAGTGATGCCTGCAGCCAAGAAGGCAAGGACAACACAATAGGTTCTCAAAGGATGTGATCTGGAGCCTGGACATCAAAGAGCTGAGAATCCACCCTGGAACCTCCTACCTCCAGGCCTCATTACATGAGATGTGAACCTATATTGTTAAAGCCACGATTACTCAGGTGTTACTTGCAGCCAAAGCCATCCCAACGGAAGCTAGCCTATGGGGTGGGGGGAAGACCTTGGCCACAGCCAAGGGAATGCAGCTAAGAGACAGCGTGTTCCCACTCGGGGATGGTGGGGGTTGTAAGGACACTGGATATAGCCCTCAGTCTTGATGTCTCACCTTGTGACGGGTGGTGAGATGGTCCCCCCACCCGCCTCCACTTTTGGGTGACAGACCAGGGGGGTCGGGTCATTTCCATCCCAGCCTCACTGTGCTCCCTCCTCATCAGCTCAGGGAAGCTGCACTCTGCCTTCCCACAGCGGTTTCCGCCTCCCCCCACCCCCCACTACCCACCACCATCCTCACAGCTCATCCTATTTCTGGGGTTCAGTATCACCTGCGGATTCACTAAGCAGCCACTGAGAACCACACATGTGCCAGGCCACACTGCAGCTCGGGCCCGTGGGACCCAGTGGGGCCCTCAGTGAGGAGAGGAGTCTCAGGTGTCATGGGTAGAAGGCCAGTGCTAGGCAGAGCCTGACGCACGTGGGGAGGTCTGGTCCCCACGTAAGGTGTCAAGGCAGGGGTGGGTGTGCACTGGGCTGCGTGGGCTCAGTTAGCCCAGACCTGCGTGGGTTCCACAGCTGAGGGCTCTGCCTTGGAGGAGGGCTGCAGGCAGCCTCTCCTGCTGGCCTCCTGGCCCAGGGGACTGCAGCCCCGGGGGCCACAAGTCTGGCCCACCACCTGTTTCTTCTTATAGCCTGTGAACTAAGAATGTGTTTTTGCTTTGTTTGTTTTACATTTTTAGTGGTTACATTTTAAAAATTTATACAAGTACCTGCACAATATCCCTCAATCTTGCCTACAGAGCCTGAACTATTTGCTGCCTAGGTTTTTATAAAGTTGGCTGGCCCCTGGTGCGGTCTGTTTTCAGAGTTCAGCCGTGGGGGCATCTGGCTGCCAGTGGAGCGGCCTGGCTTTGACCTTGGCCCTGGGGAGCGTGAGGTGCGGGGCTTACTGGCTTTGAGTTCAGGATGCTGACAAACCCTCTGGGTTTTGCCTGAGGCCTCTCAGGCGCAGAGTGGCCCTCTGATATCTGAGAGAGGATGTCAAGCTCCACGAGCGAGACCCCTCCCCCACCAATGTCTTCCCGGGGCCATCGTCGCTTCTGGTGGCCGCTCCTGCCAGGAGCAGGTGTGTTCCTGCCAACCAAGCAGCATCTTACTGATAAAAACTAATGAGCTACATTTAACCACAGCAGGGCCCTGCCATGCGGCTTCCTCCTAGGGCTGCCCATCTGTGGGCCCTGGGAGGCCACCGGAACCCTCCCCCATCATTGAGTCAGGAGCAAGCCAAGGTCCCTGGAGCCAAGGCCAGCACACAGGCCAGCAAATCTCTGCTTAGCCTGTGCCAGCTCCTGGCCACCCTCCAGGCTCTCAGCGACACCGCCAGATGGTGGCTAGTGGAGGGTGAAAAGCTCCTGGGAAGGCCCGGGCATGGAGCAGTGGGGAGTGGCCAGCCAAGAACAAGGCACCCTGACCATGGCCGTGGGGAGGGCTCCAGGTGTGCCCTATCTTTGCTTGGGCCAATCAGCTTTTATTCCTGACTCCTTGCCAGCCACCCTTCCTTTCCTCTCCTTGTTGCTGTCCCCAGGGACTTGCCAGCTGGATGCCTATCCGTTGCAAAGGACAAAGGCAAGATGTTGGTGGGGATGCGCCGTCCACAGGCCTGGGCCAGGGTGATCCAGGAGGGCACCTGCTCTGTGGTCTCTTACTGGGACTTGCAGATGTCCCAGCAGACCCCGCTCTGCCTTGTGCTTGGGGTGAAGGATCGGGATGTCACACGTCTAGGAGCTCTGCGGTTCATCCGGTGCCCCTGGGCCACAGGCTGGGCTGTTCAGGTGAAACAGTTGACCTAACTTGTCAGGGCTGTGAGATCGTTCCCTGATGGTTTCAAGCATCGTGCCAATTCACAAACAAACCCAGCCCCCTCCTGGGCCGCTCAGGGCCTCAGCCCCGTGTGGCCAGAGGAGCAGGTGGATGAGGCCAGATGAGAGTTCAGGGCTGGTCAGGGCAGCTCCTGCTCCACATAAAGGAAAAAATACTGTGATAAAAAAATCCCAGCCGACTCTAGGGTGCCTCCTTCCTGGGGAGCGCGTGGTATGCTTCCCACCGAGAGGAAGTGAATGTGTGTATATTACCTCGGGCTCCCACTAAGAAGGGGAACCGGGGCGCTCTGGGCTCCCCCCTCCGCCCACCAT
Source organism: Myotis nattereri (assembly GCF_964212035.1). Lineage (NCBI taxonomy): Eukaryota > Metazoa > Chordata > Mammalia > Chiroptera > Vespertilionidae > Myotis > Myotis nattereri. The sequence continues at coordinate 55,428,971 of NC_138088.1, read as the reverse complement.
GCATTCTGTGAGTAGCCTGCTCTCCCACAATGAGGGGAACGGAGCCTGAGATGTCTCCCCCGGGAGCAGATTCCCATCTGAGCAGGCTGAGGCTCGGAGTGCCTGTTGCCATGGCAAAGAGCCACGCTGATCCCTGCAGAGCCCCACCCCGCCCGTTACCCTGTGACCCGGCACAGTGAATGGGCTGCATGTTGAAGACGAAGATGCTGAGGCTCCAACCCGAATCTGAGCTCTGTGTTTGGCCTCCCCTTTGAGGGGCACCAGCCCGTGGTCCTGCTTCGTACCTGGAAACAGCGTCCCTTCGCCGCTCTGTTGTGGAGGACGAAAGTGCCATGTTCGTGAGACGTCCACACCCCTGGGCCTTAGAAAAGGGCGATTACTCTCCATGCTGTTGTGCCGGGGCCCTTGTGTTTAAGTGTCACCGCATGCCAGTCCTGGTCGAGGTTGCCTTCTGGGCCTTGCAGGTCCCTCCATCAAATTCTTGGAACCCCCCAGGGCCAGGGACTGAGGCTGGGCTATAGTTGTGTTGGGTCAACCAGCACCTTTTCCTTTTTTGGGCTGCTGGGTGGATAGAGTGAGGTTTGGTATATCAAGGGGCTAGCACAGGGCCTGGCCCCGGGGAGGAAGGGGAGGGGGAAATGGTAGGGGGAGGAGGAGGGGGAGAAGGGGGAAGAGGGGTCATTCATTTCTGTGGGAACTAGAGTGACCAACTGTTTCAGTTTGCCTGGGACCAAGGGGGCTGGGACTTTGAGTTTGAAAACTGAGGGAGTCCTTGGCAAGCGGGGACGGTTGGTCCCCTATGTGGAAAGCTGGGGTTGGCTGGGGCCAGAGTCAGTGCCTGCCTCCCAGCTCCTCTGAGCCTCTCTGGAAACGTGGCTTTGTGGTCACCCTGTCATGTGAACCCGGGGTGGCCCCTGGGGGATAGGTCTCCTCTTCATTTACTCCGCACCCAAGTCCCTCTGTGAATTCTGTGTTCCAAGAACAGGTGCCCTTGGAACCTTGGCAATGCCCTGAGAACAAGATGGCCCCATTTCACGGGCACCGGCCCATCCCCAGGTGGGGCCCAGAGCCTGTCCCTGAGCACTGAAGGTCCAAACCAGAGAAGCAGATGCACCGTCAAGTCCAAGGGTGAGGGTGACACGTGAGGAGGTCAAGTGCTTCTGAGAGCGTGACACAAAGCCACTCAGCAGGTGGGAAATTCAGAAGCAAAGCTGGTGATCTGGCCATGGGGGCCACGGGAGGGCGAGCTTTGTTAGAGGCAGAAATGGACAGGCAGACAGCAGGAGTCACACTGTCACATGGAGTCATGGCTGGACTTTACAGAATGCATGCAGCCTAACAGATGACAGTGAATGTCGGCTGTGTGTCAGCGCTGTGCTAGAAGGTGAGTGGGATGCAGAGGGAATTCTGTGAATACAGGCTCCGTGCTGCAGGGAATCGGCTCATCTTCTTTATCCCCATTGTCCTGGCACCGAATAAAGAACACCAGGCATTGTCCTAAGACATTTTAAAAACAGATTTATTGAGATAGAACTCATGCACCATATAATTTGCTGATCCAAAGTGTACAATTCAATGATTTTTAATATATTCACAGAGTTGTGTAGCCATCATCACAATCAATTTTAGAATATTTTCATTACTCCCATAGAAACCCTGGGCCTATTAGCAGTCACTCCCATCCTTATACCCCCAACCCCCCGGATCCCCAAACAACTGCTAATCTACTCACTTTCTCTATAGATTTCCCAGTTCTGGATATCTATCTATATATATAAAAAAGCTTAAGCAACTTTTAGGACCGAATGCCCGGAACAACCAGTTGACCAGTTGCTATGATGTGCACTGACCACCAGGAGGCAGATGCTCAACGCAGGAGCTGCCCCCCTGGTGGTCAGTGCACTCCCACAGCAAACCCCTCCTGCAGCCCCTCCCCCTGGCCGGCCCCCCATCGGCCCTGATAGGGTGTGGGGAGGGCGGCTACCCCACCATGCACAAATTTGTGCACGGGGCCTCTAGTTTCATATAAATGGAAGTGTACAATATGTGGTCTTGCGTGACTGGCTGCTGAGCATAATGTTCTCAAGGTTCATCCTTATTGTAGCATTTGTCAGCACTTCATTCCTTTTGGTTGCGGGATCATCTATTTTATGGAGGTCCCACCTTTTATTTATCCATTCATCAGCTGATGGACATTTGGGTTGTTTCCACTTTTTGGCTGTTATGAACACTGGTGTGCAAGTGTTGTGTGGATGTATGTTCTCAGAAATTTATATATATATCACTTAATCCTCAAAACCTGTGAGGTAGGTAATATTATCCCTAAGGCTCAGAGAGGCCCATTCACTTGCCCAAGGCCACACGACTTGTAAGAGGTGGAGTGAGAGAGGAACCCAGGCAGTCTTGCTCCAGAGCCCGTGCCATAACCACTCTGCATAGCACCTGGGAGGATGCCTGGCACATGCCATAAGGATCAGTGGAACGAGAGGCTGAACTAGACAGGCCCTGCTCTCAGGACACGCGTCATGCGGTTGCTGTCTCCCAGGCAGCTTCTCTCTCATCAATCTCTGCCGTCCTCTCGGGATGGAGACGGAGGGGAGAAGGTTGGCTGGAATCAGCTACTAAAATGTTGGATGTGGTTGGTGTCGACCCTTTCACTCAGGCTGCAGGTTCCTAGGGGAGGGAAGAGCCAGCACTGGGGCCTGAAAGATTCGAGAAGTTACAGGCAACTTCCTCTTCAGAAAGGTTAACAGGAAACCTGCTGCTGCTGCTGCTGCTTCTTCTTTTTTTTTTTTTTTGGTTAATCCTCATCCAAGGATATTTTTCCATTGGTTTTTAGAGAGAGTGGAAGGGAGGGGAAGAGACAGAGAGAGAGAAACACCCATGTGAGAGAGAGAGACGCATCCTCACATCGATCGGTTACCTCCTGCAGGCGCCCTGATCAGGGTGGGCCTGCAACTGAGGTACGTGCCCTTGATCAGAATCAAACCCGGGACCTTCATTCCACAGGCCAGTGCTCTATCCATTGAGCCAAACCGCTGGGGCTGCCTTTTTTTTTTTTTCTACGTGAGTAATGTTAAGGCTCTTTGTGTGCCGTTAACATCTCTGTGTTGGCAGCTGCCGCTTGCCTGGCTAGTCTTTACTGGGGGAGGCTTCTAGAAGCTAGCGCCTTGTGGGTGCAAGCGTGAATTCTCTGGATCCGCGGGGATCTCCGCTGGCCAGTCCTCTGCGTGAGCAATCTGCTTCCCCTCCACTGCACACCTGAGCTGCCCCCTCTGGCAGTTACACTCACAGGTCCTTGTGCCTGGAGGGAGCCACCTCCCACCATGTCCGCTGGAGGCCTGAGAAAGTCACACACATGGATGTTGGGGGCACATGTGGGTAGACAGGTGCCTGCCTAGCCTGGCCACTTCTCTCCGGCCCTCTTCTCCATGGCTGGGCAAGGCTCATCTGGAGATCAGCACTACCTGATGGGGCGAGAGCCAGGCTCCCCTCCTGTGGCCACCCAACCCCTCCCTACAGTCTTCTGCAATCTTCCTCGTCATTGGGCTTCGTGGCACCGTGCGAGGAGCAGCACCAAGGAGCTGCCCCTCCTTCCCACATACACACCTTGCGTGAGAGAGGAGTTGCCCTCCCAGCCCTCCCTCACCCAGTCCAGAGCGACTCCTTGTCCTCATCAGCCTCGGGCCAGAGGGCAAGTCCCACTTTGCAGCCTGTCCAACAACCAAGCACTTCTTGACCTTCTGATCAAAGCTTCCAGGCCTGCAGGCTCTGCCAAGGGCAATGAGCCCATGGGCCTTGAGAAAGCCAGGTGCCTATCAGAACAGTAACAGTAAAATCATTCGTTCCTCCATCCCCACCTTCCTTCTTGACTTCTTCCATGGCTGAAGGAATATAAAAGGACTTCCAGGAAGTAGCAGGACCCTGCCTTCCGGTGGCTAGAAGGTGAACATGATGGACGTGGCGGCCGAAGCTGCAGTAACTATCTTGGCCTATAAAATAGACTCTATGTGATATTGGCGCCAGAGCAACAAATTAGAAGGAATCTGGGTTCCTGACAATCACAGAACTGCCTTTCCAACCTCGGGGTGTTTGCCTCTGGTTCACTACATGAGAGAGAAACATGCCTTACCTTGTTCAACCAATCTTGTCAAGCCTTCTGCCTCTCAGAGCCAAACCTCACTTGCTGAGAGTTGAGCGCTTAGCTTGAGGCCAGCTCTTTTCTGGAAAAAGTATTTTCTTAAGATAATCAGGAATGAAAGATGAGTGGAAAGGAAATGACTCTTGCATTATGACTTGAAATTCTTTTTTAAAAATATATATTTACTAGAGGCCCGGTGCACAGATCCAGAGAATTCATGCCTGCACCCGCATGGAAGCCTCCCCCAGTCAAGCAGCACCTGCCAACACAGAGAGGACTGTCATGCACCAGCTACCCTGGGAGTCCTCTGCCCTCTCCCCGGAATTGCTGGCTCTCAGCCCCTGACAAGCTGGGGGAGGGAGGGTTTTCAGACCCAGAAGAATTGAGAGTTATGCCCTAACCATTTGGCTCAGTGGATAGAGCGTCCTTGGCCTGCAGACCAAAGGATCCTGGTGCAGGGCATGTACCTTGGTTGCAGGCTCCTCCCTGGCCTGGGTACTTGTTGGGGGTGTGCAGGAGGCAACCAATCAATGTGTTTCTTTCATATTGACATTTCTCTCTGTCTTTCCCTCTCTTCCACTCTCTCAAAAAGAAAAAAAAATAAGAAAAAAAAATCAAAGAATTGAGAGTTCTCACCGTATACCAGGATATTTTCAAGAACACTGAGATAGGTACCATTATTCTGCCCCTTTTGTAGATGAGGAAACTGAGGCTCAGAGATATTAAATCACTTGCTTGAGGTCACAGAATGACATGTGGGCAGGCAGGTTCTGTCCGGGGCCTGAAACTATGGCCCTACTTTCTCCCTGCAGAGATGAGACCAACACTTACGAACAAGGGAACCAGCCACACGAGGCAGTAATTCCGGTGGCAGGTGGGGGTAGACCATGTGCAACCTTAGACTTTGAAGGCCCCAAAGAAGCCAGTGAGGTCTGGATATTCAGAAATAAGGGCTGGACCGTCTCCAGGGGGGAGCCAAGCCTGCGAGGGGAGAAGCCAGCAAAAGACAGCGGTCTGCGGTGCAGAGCAGGGCACAGTCGTCCAGAGAGAAGCAGAGGCCAGCGACCACGTGGGCCCTGGTTGGGGAGGTGGTGATGGTACTTGCCGTGGTGAGCTGGACCCTCATCCCAGCACAGAGGGAGCTAAACGGAGCATGGGGGTCGGAGTTTGCCTGAAAACAAATACCAAACACAGCAAGACTAGAGGTATCCAACATACTCAACAATATGTGCAAAACTGAAAGAGAAAAAGTTCCCCACCTGCATCTTTGTGCCAGTCAATGCCCCCATAGACTGGCACTCGGACCTGTGTCCCCTCGGCCCCCCACCCCCTTGCTCTGCCTCTGATCTTTTGCATGAGCTTGGATGTATTTTGTTTTCTGTCTCCAAAGTCCATGAGCTCTCGGTAGCCTTATCATAGGTTGAGTGGTTTCTGATCTCTGTAGTCAACGTATCCTTGTCTAGAAGAGACATGATGAACCTGGTTCCTGATATCGGCCAGTTGAGATGTGGGGGTGCATCAGACAGGAGGAACTCTACTAGGAAGCTGGGAATGCAAAGATGAAACTTGAGCGAGATATTAGTTAAGATAGCACCAGATACACCCTGAAACGTTAGTGGCTTAACACGATGGAAGCTTATTTCTCATTTACCCCATGGTCTGTGGGTGTTCCCGGTCAGGCAGCCTTCATCCAGGGGCCCAGATCCCTCCATCTTGTGGCTCCTCCCTCCCATACAACTCTAGAGTCCCTCGTGCTCAGCCACAAAGCTTGAAGCTGAGGAGGTGCGGTCTTCTCCTGAGTTTGGATGTGGCTTCTCTTGCCTTGGTGACCTATAAACTAAAAGGACAAGTTATCTGAATCCCCCCACCTCCAAACGCAACACACAGAGGCCGAGCACAAACAGCATGAGTACAATACATACTTGTATTCAGAAAGAGGAAGGACAGACCGAACTGGCCCCTGACAATTGCGAGCTCCTGCTGGACGACCACTGAGGAGGCTGGGCCCTGGGTGGAGAGTCCCTTCCTTAGATCCCATTCCCGTTTCTGGACGGAGGCCCCGGGCCCCTTGTTCGTGATGGCCCTGACTCCACCCTCTGGGGGACTTCTCCCTGACCATCATCTCTTGGGTCGCGTCTAAAGTGAATGTTGGGAAGTTTGCCCTACTTAGAGGCTGTATGTCTTGCACAAGCCGACTTCCAGCCTGTGCAGTCTTGGGGCCCCTTATCTTGGGGTTTGTTTAATCCCTGAACAGTGAAAATCTTTGCTAAGTCGGGCTCATCGTTTCTTTGGCAATAAAACACCCTAAAATCGTAGGAGGCTTCTTGGTAGGCACACAAGAAAATGCATCGTGTACGATTTTAGTGATAGGATGTTCAAGAACAGGCCAAATGAGTCAGTGATGACACTGTGGTTCATTGGATTCCTACAGATAAGAAGACAGAGACTCAGAGAGGTTAGGTGACTTGCCTAAAGTCACACAGCCCGTTGGTCTCCGAATTTAGAGCCCAGGGAGCTGCCTTTCACATGTGGCTCTCACAGGGAGTGAACAGACACAGCAGTTTCCGAATGCAGCCTCTTCATTTGATGCTTTTAATTAGCATATATGAAATATGCTGCCAATGTAATTTAATTATGATTAGGTAACCAGAAGGCTGATTATGTTGTAAATTTAGATTAAATAGCTGTTGTTTTCAATGAGGCTTGATTGTAGAGGGCTTTGGCACTTTTGCTTGCCTCAAGGAAACTTCATTATATAACTTTCCACTTATTCACTTGCATTTCCCCCCTAGGTCTGGGGTGTTAGTAACTGAAGTTCTCAGGGCACCCCCAGTTTGGTACAGATTTGAACCTCAAACCATCCCCTTGGCGGCAAGGACCACCAGATGCTGCTGAGATGTCGTATTAGGGTACTTTCAGCCTGGAACAGGGGACTCAACTGAAAAAGGCTGGCACCTCAAAGCGACTTCAAGTCCTATGCAATAAGAAATATGGAGGTAAGGCAGTTCCAGGGGAGGTTAACTTCCTTCCGAAACTTCCTTGAGGACCCAGGCTCATTTCATCTTCCTGCTCTACCAACGTGAGCATGTTGGCTCCTGACCTCCTGCTTTTGACTAAGTGGATGTGGGATGGTTGCTGCAGCCCCAAGCTTCCCCATGTCCTCAGAAGAGAACATTCCTTCCTTGCATCCACGGAGCCTCTAGTTGGCTTCTCACGACTCCTTGGCCAGGCTTGCAGCCCATTCCCAAGTCAACTCCTGCTCCTAAGGAATCTCCATTGGCTTGGGAAAAATCTAGATTCATTCTGCAGAGTCTCTCCTAGAACCCATGGGTGCCGGATGCCTGCCATCAAATTAGTAGAGGCTATGGGGACAAGGAGTGACTGTTAGTTAGGCTCCCAATGGCCAATGCCTGGGGCCAGTGTGGACACGCTCTCGGGAGATCTGGCTGAACCCAGCCCGGTCTGCAATATCATGACCGAAGGAATCCAACTGCAAATAATTGCTTCTTGACTCGCCATCAGATGAATGCCATCTCCGTATTCCTGTGGACTAAGCTTGAGCATTGTCTGTAGGTGCTGTTGGCAATATAAGGCATAGTTAAGGAGGGGGAAAGAATGGAAATGAGAGGGCCTTTTATTTAAAAAAAATTTTTTTAATTGATTTCAGAGGGGAAGGGAGAGGGAGAGAGATAGAAATATCAATGATGAGCGAGAATCATTGATTGGCTGCTTCCTGCATACCCTCCACTGGGGATCGAGCCTGCAACCATGGGCATGTACCCTGACCGGGAATCGAACTGTGATCTCCTGGTTCATAGATGGATGCTCAACTCTGAGCCACACCAGCCAGGCAAGAGAGGGTCTTTTAGAATATGATGAAGAGGCAAGCTGATTGGAAGGTGAGAGAAGTGCATATGGCTGTGGCCAAACTGTCCTAGTTGCCTCTGGAAAATATTGAGAGATTTGCCTTGGAAAGAAAGAGAGAACGGGATGGGCCCTCAGCATCTCAGGACTACTCCCAACAGTGCCCTGAAGTGGGCATTATCTGATCCAAACTCTACTGTTCTGCTCTACCAGGCTGTGTCTAGGAGTGACCCTCCTCTTGCTGGCCGGCCACCGGAGGCTCCTGCTTCTCTGCTGCCATGTGTGACCCACTTCCGGACAATGGGGTTGGGTGGACCTGGGGTCAGACTTCTGTGCTCACAAGCCAGTGCTTCTCACACCTGACCTTGGGAGTTTCCTTCAGCTCCTTTAGCCTCAGCTTCCTCATCTGTCAAACTCTAACTCATCGTGTTCTAGTGAGGATGAAATGAGGTCATCCATAGAAAATGCTTAGCACAGTGTCTACCAGATAGTTAACAAGCCATGAGTATTTGTTATTTTCATCACTGTTACTGGTAACCTTATTATTACTAATATTATTATTATTATTCATGGTGCTCTGGGCCACATGGACAAGCTGGCTAAGGCTGTGGCTGTCATGACGGCCAGCTTCCTTTTCACGATTGGTTTTGAGGGTAGCTCTGAGGCCAGAGGAAGGGCAGCTCCTGGTATGGGCCTCACACCTAGTAAATGCATGGCAACTGCCAGCTACCTTCCTGCCCAAGGATTGTTAACCAGCTCGGTGGTCTTCCCCTTTTCTCTCCCATCCCTTTGGGGACATTGTCTTTCAGAGGAGAGGTTTCCATTTTGAATCTCTGCACAGGCAGCCTCTGCTTCCTTATAAAACACATTCCTCAGAACGTTGGGACAACTGAACGCGTGCAAGTGAACAATGGGGCCACCTGGTTATACTAGTAAAAGGCCGTTCCATTCTCAGAAAGCTAACCGTATGATAAAATCCTCGATCACAACCGTTTTTATCGACAGGTCTTGATAGTATCTTGTTGCCTTTTGAACTTAATTTTGTTCTTGCACTTTGCAATTAGACACGTGAGTAATAAGTCCAGTGCGTGGCTGATAGTGATTAGAGTCTGTTTGCAGCACTTTTAATGGTTTCCATCTGTGTCTTAATGGGACTCACTTTATTGCTTTTTAAAATCACTGGTATCAGTGCATCCAGTTTTCCATTTTCTACTCATTTTTACAAAACAATAAGGCAAAAACATGCAATTTTCATAAACATACAGTGTTTTCCAGATAATCAGAGGGAGCTGCCAAAATTGACCTGTTGGCTGGCAGGAGGCACCCCTGTGCCAAAGCCAAAATGTTTGGGTTTAGAGTATGAAAGGCAGTTTTGGGTATAATGTATGAAAATGTCGATTGTGGGAACTCCCTTCTATTTGCTGGATGGGCTGCTGCCTGATTCATGAATCATTCAATGAAACCAATTAGATCTTCAAAAAAAATTAAGGAAATGTGATTGTGTGTGAAACATGGAGTTGGTTTCTGCCCCTTCTTAAATATGACAAGATAGAGACTAACGCCCATCAGTGATTGGTGTGGCCTCTAAAAGCTCCTGGCCTCTGCCCAGGGCTAATCCGTTGAGAGTGTTGGCCCCAAGATCAGGAAGCATCTTGGTCCAAGCTCCTGGAATGCCAACGAGAATTTCCTGGATTGACTGGCCATGAAAAACCAGGTGTTTTGTGCTCACTGGTGCCAACCGCGGACATGCCCGTAGCACCTGGCAGTGCCGGCTGATGGCAGAGGCCAGTCCTGAATGTCAATCCCAGGGAGGGCTTCACTTTCAGACCACAGCTGTGTGAGGCCCAGGTGTTCGCTTCCCCTAGAACTCCATTGGGATTGGATGCACTGGATCATCCAATGCTGTTTATCACCCCAAGTGCAAACAATTACTTTTAATAACCTGAATTCTCATTTCCAAACTTCTCTGTAGTCTCGCCTGGCACAATCCTGTAGCCCCTTTTTCCCTTTATAATCCGTTTCACTGCACCTTCTAGAACTCTAGCTCTGTGGTCAGCACATTCTTTGTATTGTTTCCTCAAATACTCTCTCCAGGTCTTTGCCTTAATTCCAGACTTAGCTATCCCCCTGAGCACAGCTTCCCTGCGGCCTCTGGAGGGGACACTTATTCCTCATACCGTGGATTCCTTCAATGGGGAGGGGTCTTGCTGTTCTTGTTCCATTCCGTTCCTTCCTCCCCCCTCCCCCTGTGGGCTCCACTGAGGCTCACACTGTTGGATTTTCCCGCCACACCTCCTCATGGTGACCATCTCCTGGGTGCTGCTACCTCCTCACGTTCACTTCTGGATAACCTTTATCTTCACGTCCACTCCTGCCACGAGGGAAACTTCAACATCCCCGTGGGTGGCCCTTCAGTCCTCTGCACTCCGTGTCCCTGGTCTCCTCACCAGGCCCAGTTCTCATATTTGCAGCAAGATACAAAGGGAGGTCCATCTGTACGTCTGACTATTTGAATGTTATACATTCAGCTAACAAACTATTAAATAGCACATATCCTCTTCCACTTTCTTGCTAAATATACCTTTATATGATGACAAAATATATGTAAAGTTAGGGTAAAATGTCAAAGATGACTGAATTTAATTGTTTTTGTGTGTCTGGGTGCTCTTTCCATGAGTTTATTATTAGGATAAGTAATAAAATAAAGTCATGCATAATTAATAAATTATACTTACTCCATAAAAGTTAATTTTTAAAGATTCATTTAAGTAAGTTACTAATTATGTTGTTACAATCAAGACTGGCACAACATTTCTGTTCTTTCGAGAGTAATGATGAATTAGAGAAACTTCTGGGGATATTGTGGTTCATAGGTGTTTTGCCTTCATTTCAAAATGGAGAAACTGCCTTGGCTGGGTGGCTCAGTTGTTTGAAGCATCATCCCGTACACCAAAAGGTTTCAGGTTAGATTCCCAGTCAGGGCACATGCCTCGGTTGCGAGTTTGATCCCCAGTCTGGGCACATACAGGAGGCAACCTTGGTGTTTCTCTCTTGGTAAGGTCTCTCTCTCTCAACATATCCTCAGATGAGGATTTAAAAAAAAGGAGAAACTGTGTTTGGCTGAGGTTGCGACAACTGAAATTGCCAATTAAATTCTTACATTGGAAACGAACCATGAATTTAATATATCATACTCATATGATCATGATACATCATGAGTTTAATATATCATGTTTAATATATCACATTTTGATGGGGTTAGGTTGTAGTAATCAAGTATTGTCACAGAAAATAGTATAAAATATTTTTATTTTATTATATAATTTGCTATCACCAATATCAGGAGTTTCATTGTCTCTTAAAAGCAATATCAAGATCCATACAGTATTTTAAATTATTTTCCTTCCAAATCCTTCAATGAGGGGATACAATAAGAAAATTGACAACAGCATCATGGTTTTGATCTATACCGGCCAAAAATAGTCTCTATAGAAATTAATTTTGAGAAATTTTGTATGAGTCCTCTTCATAGTTATGCAAACATTTTTGTTTCCTTTAAAATTATCTTTAATATTAAGAAATTATGCTTTAAAAAATGAAATAGACAAACTTAACTCTATATGGTTCTCTTTTGGAAGCAACAGTTCATACTAACTAGCTGTGGATAGTGCAAATATAAAAGTAATTCCATTTTCCACGGAAGACTATAACTCACTGTATCTGAGGATCTTCTAATGTTTCACTTAACTCTTCAAGTGCATCCCACCTATCTTGTTTAAGTGAAATCAAACTGCTTTAACACAGAGAGTAGCTCCAAGACCATGAATTAGGACATGTAGACGGACACTTGGCACCACTGGGCACTGACACTTTGGTATGCAAGGACCTACTGCATTAATGCCACGTGGAAAGGATCTCAGAAGGTAATTTGTTCTCTCTTTCAGTTAAGTGCTTTTGTGCTCAAATCCTCCCTGCACTCTGATATGCCATTGTCTTGTGTGTGGGTGGTAGATGCCACCCAGAAACGTGGTTGCTGTGAGGACCTGGGTGTAGAGAAGCAATCCTGGTCGCTAACTCAAACATTCTACCTTTTGGTGCGGACCTATCCTGTTGGTTTCTTGATTAAGGACAGCCGTCCTTGCAATAGCTCTTCAACCTCATGGAGGCTTCTCACCCATAAACAACCCTACCTTTTCTCTAGCCTTCTGCCCCATATGCCTTTACTTTCTTATCCAGCTTGGAGTTCATGGCGGATTCATCATTTCCATCACTCGTCCACCTCTCCTTCCATTGCGCCATCTGATAAAACTCCAGCTGTGTATGAACATGATCATCTATTCCTGTCTGTATCAGAGCAGCTGAGTCATCCTTTAAACCTTTCTTTCCCTCAGCTTCAATATTTAGGGCATCAAGTCCTGCCCACCCTAACCCCCAAATGAAGTTGCATTCTACTACTTCTTTCTGTCCCCACTACCAGCCCACTAGTCCGCACCACCATCATCTCTTGACTGAAGTGTTGCCTTAACTCTCACATTGGTCTTTCTTTTTACTTTTTCTTTCCTGCAGATCACTTCCCTTAGGGCAGTTGGTTGCCCTTATAAATTGTAAGTCACATCTTCCTGACCTCTTTTCCATTCAAACAGAAACACTGAATCCTCAACTGGACTTACAAGGACATGCGTGACCTGGCTGTTACCTGCCTTTCCTTCATATGCCATACCCCTTCCCCCCTCCTTCACTCCATTCCAGTCTCGTTATCTTTCTTGCAGTTGCTCGGGGATGCCACATGCCTTCTGTCATGTTTCTTCTGCGTGGAAAGTCTGACTGGCTAACTTACAACCATCCTTTCATCTTAGCAGAAATATACTTTTTAGAAAGTTTCTCCTTGGTCACTCAAAGTAAAATAATTTTCTCTGTTATGCCCTCTCGTAGTAATTTCCTTCACAATGCTTGTCATGGGTTTGCCTAATGTGGTTAATCCCATATAATAAAGAGCTAATATGTAAATGGTCCTCACACCTTAATGGCTCAGACACTCAACACTGAGGAGAGAGGAATAGGGACCAGCCAGGCACAAATGAGCTCGCGAGAGAAGAATGGGGACCAGCCAGGCACAAATGAGCTCGCGAGAGAAGAATGGGGACCAGCCAGGCACAAATGAGCTCGCGAGAGAGGACTGGGGACCAGCCAGGCTGCAATCCAGGAGAGGGACAAGCCGCCTGCACCGTGGTCCTGGGTGCCAGTGCCTGCGGCCAGCTTGGGTGAAACCAGCCTGGGTCCTGGATGCCTGCAGCTGGCTGGAGGGAGGGAAGCCCAGGTCCCAGGTGCCTGCGACCAGCTGGAGAAGGGAATCCTGGTTCCTGGGTGCGGGGCGAGGCAGAGGCAGGTAGGGGAGATCAGGCCAGCAGGGGAGCAATTAGGGGTGATCAGGCAGGCAGGCAGAGGGGTTAGGGGCAATCAGGCAGGAAGGCAGGCGAGTGGTTAGGAGCCAGTGGTCTCAGATTATGATAGGCAGTCGGATATCCCCCGAGAGGTCCTGGATTGGAGAGGGTGCAGGCTGGGCTGAGGGACTCCCCCCTCCGTGCATGAATTTTGTGCACCGGGCCTCTAGTTGCTTAATACTTGGCACTTCAGTGGAATGGAAACTCCATGAGGGGCAGAAGCCCTTTTGTCTGTTTAGTCTGTTTAGCCCCAGCACAGTACCTGCCCAAATATTTGTGAATGACAGAGTGAAAGGGACAGGCCTGCAACAGGGTGCTGATGGGAAAAGCTTTTGTTCTATAGCCTCCTTCAGCCTAAAATCATTTCCTTCAGCGCCTAACTTCATTAGTTTTGGAGAAAATCTGCATCATTATCTCTGTTCCCCAGCTAGGATGGAATTTAGGATTCGAACGATAAGCTATAAAAGGAAGGAACAAAATCCAAGATGTAAAGAAATACAAAATAGAGAACACTCCCCGAGTGGCTACACATCTTCACTGTACGCAGTAATCTCTGTGTTCAGCTATTGAGACTAGAGTTATTTACATGTTTCTAATCCTCTTACCTTCTAATCAAGATCATTCCAATAGCTTTTCATTTAGACTTTCAATTGCGTGATGCATTCACAGGCATGTCGTTGTCAGGTGCTGTATTGGTACCATTATAATCTCCTAGGGATTAAACAAGTATTCATTCTTCTTACGTCTAATATAGTTCAGCTCTATCAGAGCTACGTTTTTAAGTTTTCCATGCTAATGCCTTCATGCAATTAATAGTAAATTTAAAATGAAATAGTAATGAAAATAAATCACCTCTATGTCTGAATGTTGTCTATCATAATCTTCTCTGATTTAATTAGTTTTTACTTGACTACTTAGAAGAGGCATGTACAGTTTTTGGATTTTTTCATAATATTTTTCTTCTCTTCTTTCCTCTTCTCGCTCTCCTCTGAGCAATTGCACTTTACTAAGAATTATGTGAGATAGGATAGGAGAGATGAAAAGAATTATGTGGGATAGGGTTGGAGAGATGAAAAGATTTAAAAATGGCAATAATAAACTTTGCTTTTCCTTAAGGAAAAATGTATCTCATAGGACAGGCTATGTTTTAAGAGCTGATGAAAGAAAAAAGGAGTGTTGATGTGAAATAAGATTTAAGGTAGATTTGAGTTAGTTATGCATTTATTCATTTAAAAATATTGAACAGTTGCAATGAAATATTCTGTGGGAAAGGTGACATTAAGGCATTTAAAACCATACAAAGACTAATTCTTAGTGACAAAGTCTTTGTGCCACACCTCACCCCAAGTTTTAACTATTTTTAGGCAATTAACCCCATATATATTTTGTAGTTAAATAAACATAAGTTGCCGGGCCGGTGTGGTTCAGTAGTTGAACATCGACCTAGGAGGTCACGGTTCCATTCCCCGTCAGGGCAATGCCCGGGTTGCAGGCTTGATCCCAGTAGGGGGCATGCAGGAGTCAGCCTGTCAATGATTCTCTCTCATCATTGATGTTTCTATCTCTCTCTCATTCTCCCTTCCTGTCTGAAATCAATAAAATATATTTTTAAAAAACCCACAAGTTATGTCTTTCTTGATTCTAATTTTGCATAAATATATTGATAATTCATAATTATCAATTGATGATTCATAATTTTCATAAGTATATCGATTAGGGAGGTATTTCTGAAGGGGAGGGAGTGGAGAGGTTGGCATGGGGTTGTGTAATCGACAGGCTCCAACAGATTAGGTACTTGGGCTTACAATGGGCATTGTTGCCTACCCAGCTCTCATTTAAACCTCCCAACTTAACCCCAGTTTTTGTTCTTGCATCTTCCCTTCTCAGCCAATGTCCTTAAGGAGAAGCTGATCCTACCCTGAATTCCAGGGGTAGGCCTTATTGGAATAAATCCCAGCTCTTGCCAGTAAATGGCTCTGGAACACAGGTCTAAATATTGGTTTAGGAACGGGCCACTGCGACATTGAGAGGAAGTTTACTGAGAGTTTTTGGGAAAGAACTTCATCTTGACCTTGTTGACTAGGTATAAGAGGCCTGGGCTATGCAGCTATTTTGCTCACAGTCTGAGGATAAGGTCTGCAAAAGCGGAGATGGGGACAGAGAGCATGGCAGAGAACAGAGCTGGAGCCCTGACTGAACTATGCCCTCCCCTTTGCCCTTCCTACACCTTACTACTGAGCCAACGACTAGCCTTGATTTAAAGGCAATTCTTACTTGAGATTTCTATTTCTGGAAGCCAAAATAACCACACAAAACCACGTCTTACCATATAGGATTCCAATTTATACTTCCTTAATGTTGTTTATGGTTTGTATTTTTAAACTATAAGGTTTGGAATATTTTTCTGGTTGTAAAACTAATACATACATGCTCATTGTAGAAAATATAGCAAATGTTGACAGATACCAAGAACCATTAAGTCCACTCAGCATCTCCTTACCCTAGTACCTGCTATTAATGTTTGGAATTAGTCTTTTCTTTACATAAACAAACTTACATACATATTTTACATATACATTTATCCTGCTTTAGAGGAACTCATAGCCTAGTGGGAAATAGGAAACAAAACAAAAAGCCAAACAGATTAATATCTGTGACTATGCACAGCTATTACCTGTGTTGTTGAGTCAATGACTGCTGGTAATGCTATTCCTTATCTCCACATACCAGAAAAAATCATCAAAGATTTTAAATAATAACTATTAAGATATATTATGTTTTTAAGTGTAAAATAATAAAGTCTCAGAATGTCCATAAAATCAACCAGTTATTAATATGTTCATTTGATTTCCCCTCAGTAGATGGTGTTTCTTCTTACTTATGGCAGGTTGCACCCTGTCAGTCACTGCTTTGACCCAATCATCATTAGATTTTTTTTTTCATTGTGCAGGAGAAAGACACTTTCCTCTATCCTTCAATGTTCTTTCTGCTCATCTAATAATGAAATATACATGAGACAGATTAACAAGAGAAAATAATCAAATTTAATTACATACGTACACACAAGAGAGTCAGAGACACCACATACATGAGAGGTTCAGGGACAGAAAGTCCCTGAGCTGAGGATGAAGATGCCTTGTGGCTTCAGAGGGGAGTGAGGTAATATGCAAAATGATAAGAGCAGATGTTCAGTAATTAGTAATTTGCCCTGCCCTATGGATAGTTCATAGAAAGTTATTTTTTTTTAAATATATTTTATTGAGTTTTTACAGAGAGGAAAGGAGAGAGATAGTTAGAAACATCAATGAGAGAGAAACATCGACCAGCTGCCTCCTGCACACTCCCCACTGGGGATGTGCCCGCAACCAAGGTACATGCCCTTGACCGGAATCAAACCTGGGACCTTTCAGTCCGCAGGCCGATGCTCTATCCACTGAGCCAAACTGGTCTTGGCTAGAAAGTTATTTTTGATTAATAACTCTTATTATGGGCAAGGCCCTAATTTTAATTATTCTAGGTGGTTAAAGGGGGGGCGGGGCAGAAGTTTTTTGTTTTTTTCCCCAGAAGTTTCTTATGAGCCTACAGGATTTCAGTTGCTTTAGCCCAAAATAATCCACTTACCACAAAAGCACATCTTAGGGTGACTCGTTCTGAACTCTGACACCATAGTGGTATATCTAACCAATTATAGTAAAAATGAATGTCTTATATTGATGATTTTGGCAGTACACATGTGAAGGGTTTAGCATTCACCAGTGTGCTGAAGTAGGGCCTTACTAGAATGGAAGTTATCTACCTATCTCTATATATAAAAGCCTAATATGCAAATTGTTCCCTCAGGAGTTTGACCAAGAGACTGGGGAGTTCAATCGCTGGCTATGACGTGCGCTGACCACCAGGGGGTGGCGCGTATTGAAGGAAGGCCCCAGCCGGCATTTGCCGGCCAGGCCTAGGGACCCTAACCATGCACGAATTTCGTGCACTAGGCCTCCAGTCTCTCTCTCTCTATAAAAGCCTAAGTGACCATCAGGACTGGAACGACTGGTCAACCAGTTGCTATGATGCGCACTGATCACCAGGGGGGAAATGCTCACCTCCTGTGGCTCTTCCCCTGCCTGGCCGGCCCCCCCATCAGTCCTGATGTGGAGGGCAGCCGGCCAACCTCCTGTGGCTCCTCACCCTGGCTGGCCAGCCCACCCATAGGCCTCAATCGCTGGCCAGGCTCAGGGACACCACCTGTGCACGAATTGCTATCGTAGTACCAATCCCTTCAGTTCTAAATGTCTTCTAATTTCCATTTTGATGTTTTGACCCATGAATTAATTGGAAGAGTAGAAATATGGGAGTTTACTTGTTATCTTTTGGTTGTTGATTTCTAACTAAACTACCTAGTGGTCAGAGAATAATGATGCCAATACTTAGTCATGTAGAGAGACTTGCTTTATGACTCACTATGTTTAACTTTTGTAAATGTTTCACATATTCTTGAAAGGAATGTATATATCTGCAGTTATTGAGTGAAATGTTCTACATGTATTCATCAAATCAAGCTTGGTAATTGTATTGTTATTTAAATCTTCTAAATCCCTTAAAGATTTTTTTGGTGCTCTTGATCCATGTATTCATTCAAAAGGGTGGCTTTGAACAACAGAAATGTATTCTCTGACAATTCTGGAAGCTAGAAGTCCGAAATCAAGGTATCAGCATAGTTGCATTCTCTCTGGAGTCTCTAGAGAAGATCCATTCTTTGTTTCTCCCAGCTTTTAGTGGCTGTCAGCATTTGTGTGTGTGTGTGTGTGGCTTCATCACTCCAATCTCTGCCCCTGTAGTCACATTGCCTCCTCTTCTTCTCTGTCTCACCTTCTGTCTCAGATCTCCCTCTCCTTTCCTCTTTTGAGGACTCCTGTCATTGGATAATCCAGAATGATCTTCTCAAGATCTTTAATTACATCTGCAAAGAACCTGTTTCCAAATGGAGTAACATTCACAGGTTCCAGGGATTAAGACGTGAATTTATCTTATGGAGGGTTACTACTAACCCACTGCAATCTATTAGAGAGATGTGTGAAAAGTCATCTGCTCTGATGGTAGATTTCTCTTTATTCTTGCACTTGCCAATATTTGTTTTATGTCTTTTGTGAACGTCATCAGAGACACCTTCATGCCTTTTATCTTCCTTGTGTATTGAATCTTTTATTATGTGAAGACCTCCATCTCCAGTCACATAACCATCCACCTACCTAGAAAGTCTATTGGTGACAAACTCAGCCATTAGTCTGAAAAGACTAATTCTCCCTCTATTATTTTTGTTGTTGTTGCTGGGCATAGAATTTTACATTTCCCCCCTTAGTATTCCATTCAATTGTCTTTTACTTAAAAATGTCCCCCCTTATTTTGTAGTCCCAAAATGTCCAGGCCCAGAGAATTAAAAACATGTGCTAATTTTTAAAAAATGTCTTAATATAGGGGAGCATTGTCTGAAATTCATTCTAAGTTATTGATAAAAAAAACATTCCATTAGGATTGTGCAGAATATATGGGAAACTATATGGAAAGAAGCTGAAACAAATGTGGACACTGAAGTACATTAGACAGTTTCTTAGCGGCTGAAGTGATTCTTCACTTCACACTAATTACATATTTGTGGAAATAAAGATTATCTGCTAGCTTAAGTGTAATAAAGGGTTTTTCTAGGCACTCCTTCTTAGCCCCAGTAGTTAGAAGGAATTCCACAATAAGCAATTATATTTTGATATTACTTCTATTGCTATAATTTGAGAATGCAGAGGGTTAAAAAAAATGGAGTTACATGATTTTTTTCTGACCCTCAAGACTCTTACTCTCAAACTTGTCGTCTGATTTGTGAAATAGCGCACGAAGCTTAGTGTGTTAAGTTCGCTAAAATTTCTGGCTTCAATGTAAGGAGTTAGAAACTTAAAAAAAAAATCCATGAATATTTCAAACGCAAGCATTTTTTTTTTTGTCACCCTGCTGAGTTTCAGTTTTTATTCTCGGCTTTGAGGTTTGGGTGGTATGGGCTGAGGCCGCGAGCAGTCCATAGACTCTCTCTGATAGAGGAACGTTGTCAATGTGCGACTCGAGCACTGGTGGCTCCCTAGCTCCGTCCCCAAAACAAGGCCGGGCTGCGAGGCCCTGGACGTGCGAAGGCCCGGTAGACCCGCTGAGCCCCCCAAAAACACCACCGAGAGGGTGGCGGACGGCACAGCCAGCCAGCTGGGGTTGGCATTCAGCTGTAGGAGGCGGCCCGGCTCTCGGTCGTCAGGGCAACCAGACGGCGAACGCGCGTGCGCAGACTCCCTTATGACGCGAGACCGGGCGGGGGCGGGGCCGACGAATGCTCTCCCCGACCTGTCGCCCCTCCGAGAGCAGCCCGGCCGGGGCGGGGCGAATCTCTGCCCTGTTGCTGGGGGGTGACTCACAGCCCCCGCCCCTTTTCGCTTTGCTTTCTCGCACCACGTGCTCTCCAGGCCGCGCCTCCCGCTCCCCTCCCCAACTGCCTGTTGGAAGCTGCTGCAAAATGTCGTGAGGGGCGCTTCCGCTTTACGGCTGCCTCTCCCAGACGCGAGCCCGGGAGCGCCCACCGCCGACAGCCGCGTCTCCCAGAGCCAGCCCCGCGGAGAGTGAGCGACTCGGCGCCCCGCCGCCCTCCCCGCCGCGCCCGTTCCGGCCCCCGGCGATGTGACCGCGAGGAGGCGGCGCTGCCCCCTGGCCCGGGGGTCGAGACGGGCGGCAGGTGCCTGTGAGGCGGGCGGGTGCTGGGGGCCGGCAGGATGGAGGAAAGCATGGAAGAGGAGGAGGGGGGCAGCTACGAGGCGATGATGGACGACCAGAACCACAACAACTGGGAGGCTGCGGTGGACGGCTTCCGGCAGCCCCCGCCGCCCCCCTCGTCGATCCCGGCCCCGGCCCGCGAGCCGCCGGGGGGACAGCTGCTGGCGGTGCCGGCCGTCTCGGCGGACAGGAAAGGCCCCAAGGAGGGGCTCCCGTTGGGGCCGCCGCCGCCGGAGGCCAATGGGGTGATCATGATGGTGAAGAGCTGCGACGCGGCCGCGGCCAAGGCGGTGCCCGCCCCCACCCCCAGCTCCACCATCAACATCAACACCTCCACCTCCAAGTTCTGTGAGTCCCGCCGCCCCCCCCGGACGCCGCGCCCACCCTCTTCGGAGCAGCCCCGCTTCCTTTGTTTCAGGCCCGGGCCTCCCCTCCCCTCCCGTCCCGTCCCCGCCTCCTCCCGCCCCCCCCCGTTGGGTGCCTGCGGCCCCGGCGTCTAGGGTTACCTGGCCTAGAGCGGAGCCGGGTGCGCGCTGCCCGACTTCCACGGACGCGAGCCTCCCGCCGCCGGCTGTCAGCGCGAGGAAGCGCTTCTCTCCTCCGCACCCCCTCGAAGTTTCACCCTCACACGGGAGAGGACGATCAGGCAGCTTGAGTGTCCGTCGGGAGAGGCCTTCCGTATTATTATTATTATTATTATTATTATTTTTGCAGCCAGAGAGGAAAATCTGGCACCTTGTGTTCTTGTGCCGGTAGCCAGTCTGCGTTAAACAAGTTGGGGGTTAGGAAGCGGACCGTACCCGCGCCCGTCCTCTCCCCTCCGGTGTCCGTGCACCTTCTGCAGCCGAGGAGGAGATGCGGGAGGTGCCCGTGGAGTGAGCCCGGGCAGCGGGCACAGTGGCATCCGTCCCGACGCCGGTAATCGGTAACATTACGGTCCAAGTCCGCACTGGTAAGAGGAAGCCGCGCAGCATGTGTCCAGACCCAAACTTGGGGTGCGTGTTGGACTTCCGTTGCAGCGATGTGCCTTCCCGTGCTGCTGCAGGCAGGGAGCATTAAGACCAAAGTCTGGAATCCGAAACTGCCCCAGTCGGGAGGAGTGCTCACAGAGTTGGGGGGGGGGGGGAGTGTTTTTGCTTTGAGAGGGTCAATGTGAAAATTGACCATCACAGGCAGGTTTTTCTCTTCTATTAATAACTGCCGTTTTTGAATGGCATCCGGTAAAGCAACTGGAGATTGCGTTTCTAGTTACTAATTTTATCAAACGGCACCAGGAATTGCCCAGGTAGCATTGCAGACAAGGATTGCCTTGATTCAGATAGATGATCACTGCCTTACACTTCGTGTGTGTGTGTGTGTGTGTGTGAACAGCTCATAACCGTACCTCTTCAAGATACTGCTTTAATCAAAGGCATTCATGTGTAGGTATGGTTGGTAAGATCTGTATTTGATGTTTCCCTGTTGTGTGTGCACGAGAGTAATACTTTTATGTACAGTTTGTGTGTTGAAATCTGTGTGGTGAAAGTAGACCTTGGACAGAGTGGCAGGGTGACTTACCTAAATGCTGGAGGAAGCTTGCTTTAGTGCGAACACAGTTCTATGAAGAGTTCAGAAAACAACATAAAAAAGCAGAAATTGGTGCAATTAAGGAACAAATGACTTGCCAAACCAAAAGATTGTTCTTTGAAGATTAATAAGCTTAGACATACCTGTGTTTAACAAGATTGATCAAGGAAAATAGATTGCAAATAAAGTAAGTGAAAGTGGAAATAACTACAAACAGATTTAAAACATAATTTTATGAATTTCTATAGGTTAATAAATTTGAAAGCCTAGATGAAATGTATAAATACTTAAGAAAACTATAAACTCTGAAAGTTGGTAACAGAAGGAAAAGATAGCTTGAACTGCTTAATAAATGTTTAACAAACTGAAATGGTAGTTAAAGACCTCCCCTTTCAAAAACTCTGGACCCAGATAATGTTATAAGTGAGTTGCACTGAACCTTTAGATACTAATACTTAATTCATTTTTACAAGTTGTTCTGGGAAATAGAAAAAAAAAAGAGAGGTGCCAAGTTCATTTTATGAGGTTAGTGAAATCTTGGTTCTAAAATTAGGTAGGGATAGTATGAGAAAATTAGAGCTCTGTTGCACTTATTAGCAAAGATATGAAAATCCTACACAATATACTAGCTTTCAACACTGTTGAGGTCCAACAGTGTGTTAAAAAAATAATGATCTATAGAGTTTGTTTTAGAAATGTAAGCATGGTTTAACATTTATCTATTAATGTAATTTATCTCATTAATAGGCCAAAAGAGAAAAATCATGATTATCTTGATACCATAAAATTATTTAATAAGATCGAGCTCAAAATGCAAGATAACTGTGTAAATGTCATTACCAAAAAGCTACAACAAATAATACTTAATAGAGAAATTTTAGATACATTCACTTCAAGGTGGGTAATAAGGATACCTCCATCACTATTACTGTTTAACATGATAAGAAAGGTCCTGGTTAACACTATTATAAAGGGAAAAATAGGTATAAGGATAGGAAGGGAAATAATGAAACTCATTATTTGCGGATAATATCACCCAGAAGAGTTAAAATCAAGAGAGGAACTATTAGGAGTTTAGCAGGGTTGGTGGATTAAAGATTAGTCTACAAAAGTTAATAGCATTTACTACACTAGCAATCAAAGGTAAATATTGTATAAAATATTAGGAACAAAATTATAAAGTCTCTAGGAATTAACCCAAGAATACATAAAACTTTTAAGGAGAAACTTTAATAAGGAACTAGAACAGGACCTAAATAAATAGAAAAACTTACATATTCTTGGGATAAGATTACTTATAAGAATGTCAGTTTTCTCCATTTTTAACATATAAATTTAAAGTGCTGTCAAAATTCCAGTTGGTTTATCTGACAAACTCAGTCCTCCAAATCTAAAATTTATATGGCAGGCAGGATAAAGCTTGTGAATAGCTAAATCAGTCTTAAAGGTGTGCTTTAATTGGACTTGCCTAGCAGAATTTAAAATACTCTTTCAAAGCTGTAGCAATAAAAACTAGTGTAAGAACAAAACAACAACAACAACAAAATGGACTGGGGGAACAGTGGAGACTTCCTGTGTATATATGTTCAGAACTTAAAGGTGTCGTCGGAAGTCACTGGAGAAAGGAGTGATGTTGTTGGGGAGAGTGGTTCACTACATGAAGAACAAACCTACCACCACAAACAGGATGAACTCTGGATGAATTAAAGATCTAAATGCGAAAGGAACAAGTGTAAAATTGGCCAGAGTCACTGTGGACTAGGTCATAAAAGATCGCTGGAGTGTCGGTGTAGCTGTGAGCTATGATGGTGAAAGTGTACTTTTGGGCTGTTAGGTGAAAACAGCTTCTGGTGGTCTGTTTTGGAATAGATTTTTAAAAAATCATATGTTAGTTTGGTCGATGCTTACTAGATGCCAGTTACTGTGTTTTGTTTCTGTAAAGAGATCATACCTGGAACGGCAGCTATAATTGTAGTCACCTGATTGGATTCACTATACATCCTTCAAGATCTGTCTCCTCTGCACTGGCCAAATAGGCTGGTGAAATCAGAATGCCATACAGGCACCACCCCTGTATCTTTCAAGTCTTGGGAAGATGGTTCCTCTACAGTTTCCTCAGGGATATATTTTAGGTTTATTATTTGGTAGGAGGGGGCACATCTAAGGGGGGTTACTTGTCCCTTCCTATACTGATGGCCCTAACTCACCCCTGAAGTTGGAGACGAGACCTGGAACTTGGGGTTTGGCAGCTACAAACTCTCACACCTCTAACCTTACTTTCCAGAGCCAGCGGCAGCTGCAGTATATCCTTTCCTCGCCGGGACCTTCCAAGTCTCACTCAGGTGTAATTACTTAGTTTAACTTTCCATTCTGTGTTAGTCAGTTTTCTATGATGATAATCACCAAATCTCAGGAGCGTACCCAACAACAAAGGTTTATTTCTTGCTCATGTCATGTTAGTGGCTGACAGTTGACTGGCTCCTCACAAGTCATCTCATTCTGAAGAGCAGCTCTTTTCTGGGTCCTGTCATTCTTGGCAGAGGCAAAGAGAAGAGTGGCCTGAAACACAATGGGTTTTACAGCTTCTGCTCAAATGTTGCAAATGTCACATGTGCTCATTGTCCAAACATGAAACAGAATAGAATGGTTTCGTCTGAATGTGTTGGGGGGTGGGGGCAAGGGTCTAGGGTATGAGGATAAAAGGCAAAGAATGGATGGATGGAGGGAGCAAGGGCGGGAAGGAAGGAAGGATCTTGAGTTGATTGATCGATCATACCATGCCGTGATCTCTTGAGAATTATTAACTCAGTGCACCAAAAATTTCTATTCTCCAGTATTTTAAATTGAACTCAGTGAAATTATTATTTCTTTAAATTTGTGGTTCAAAAATGTGTTCAATATTGACTGTTGAATTGAATGAAATTAACTGATTTTTATTACATCATAAATAAATTTGCCCTTTACTTGATCAGGCCCTGCCAGTTTTCATATTGGTAGATTGTTTTACAGTGGATCAGTTAATATATTCAGGTCTTAAAATACACACTGTTTGCAGCATCTGTGGTGGTTATTCGGCATCTTGCCTTCCGGGTTAGTGGAAGTTGTGCTGCAGCAAGCATCCCGATGCTATTGATCGACTGGCTGCATTCTGGAATCTTACTGGGGATCTTGTCTTGCCATTTTTTTGATATGTATTACACAAAGTGGCATTGATGAAACTGTAAGAGAAAGACATTGTAACGTTTATGTAAGTGCCAGTCTCAAATCCCTAAAGAGAATGAATGCTGTTTACTTCCCCTTTAAACTGTCACCCTATAAGTTGTAGACCATTGTAATCACATTTTAAACTGTTAAGTGTTATATAAAAAAATACTGTTGATAGCCTTCTGTAATATGTCTTGACAGGGCAAGCTGGACTTTAATTTTTCTTACACTTTTGTGGACATTTGGCTATTAACCTCTGTAGATAGACTTACAGAGATATGTAATTTGTAGTTGCAGGTGTGCTGTCTAGACATCTGAATGGCATTTTACTCAACAAATATTTATTCTGTATGCCAAGGTAACAGAATAGCCTCTGGTGATGAATGGAGACACAGTTTAGTGTAGGAGATGATGGACAGGTAATTATAATTAAATGGTAAAGTTATGTATGTATATGGTAGCATAGAGGAAACAGAACATTTATAAAAATGAATAGAAGTTTGTCAGGAGAATTGAGGATGACTTGAAGAGACTTTCTTGCAGAGGAAGCAGGCTGTGCTTAAGATCCATGTTAGAGGTAGGATTTTCTTCTGTAGGAGCCACTGAAGGATGTCAAGGGAGTCAACCTAGTGAAATTTGTCTTAGTGTGTTAGTTTAGATGAGAAAGGAGAGAGATTGGAGACCTAAAGACTAGTTAGTGGGTTGTAATTATTATCGTCTAGACAAGAGATGAAGGCTTGAACACATACAGCAAACATGTCAAACTCAAAGGCTAACATGGGCCAAATAAACAAGGTTTAAGTTTATGTGGGCCGCAAAAAAACAAAAGCTTCAATTTTCATAGAAACGTAGGTTTATTTCGATAGAGACATGCTGAATACAAAGGGCTGAAATAAATGAGTAATCGTTAACATAAAATAACAGAACATTTTAATAAAAATTAATATATTTTCTTGAACATTAACTTACCAGACACTGAATAACTGCACAAATTAATAAGCATAACACAAATAAACCTATTTTTCTTGTTCTCTGAAAGTGAAATATTTCCTGTTGTGCACACCAAACAAGTCAGTACAAACTAATGACATGGCAATTGCCTGCTAAAATATTCGCTGCTAGTATTAGTGGAGAGAAATAGTGCGCCTGTGCATAAGGCGCATAAGGGAAATGAATGCAACACGATTATAGTAATCAGTCATTAGTGAATGTTGTAGTTTGTTATTAATAATCCTCCTATATAATAAAGAGCTAGTATGCAAATAGTCATCACACCCTCACACCGTAACGCCTTAACGGCTCAGACACTCAACACTGGGGAGAGAGGAATGGGGACCAGCCAGGCACAAATGAGCTCACGAGAGGGGAATGGGGACCAGCTAGGCTGCGGCCCGGGAGAGGGGCAAACCGCCCGCCCTGCGGTTCTGGGCGCCAGTGGCTGCACCTGTGCCTGTGGCCCCGGAGACGGACAAGCCGCATGCCCCGCGGTCCCAGGCGCCAGTGCCTGTGGCCTGGGTGAAGCCCCCCCCGCCTACAGTCCCCTGCAGCTGTGACCGGCCCGAGTGAAGCCGGCTTGGGTCCTGGCTGCTTGTGACTGGCCGGAGGAGGGAATCCTGAGTCCCGGGTGTGGGGCGAGGCAGAGGTGGTTAGGTGCGATCAGGCCAGCAGGGGAGCAGTTAGGGGCAATCAGGCAGGCAGGCAGAGATGGTTAAGGGTGATCAGGTAGACAGAGGTGGTTAGGGGTGATAAGGCAGGCAGGCGAGTGATTAGGAGCCAGCGGTCCAGGATTGCGAGAGGCTGTCAGACATCCCCCCAGGGGCCCTGGATTGGAGAGGGTGCAGGCTGGGCTGAGGGATTCCCTCCCCCCCCCCCCCCCCCGTGCATGAATTTCGTGCACCGAGCCTCTAGTTGTGTATAACAGAATATTGTAAAAATTGATTTTTATTAAAACATTTCTTACATACCATTATATTGACTGGGCTGCAAAAATATTCATTGTGGGCCACATGCAGCCTGTGGGCTGCGAGTTTGACATGCTTGACATACAGCATTGGAAGAGGTTGTTTCAGATTTTGGAACTATATGGGGACTAGACTCTACAAAATTTATGGGTCAAGGAGGGAGGATGAAGACTTAAGATTGAGGGTTTGGATGACTGGAAGCTGGCACTACCTTTGACCTGAATGTGGGAGGAGTATAGGTAGGTCTGTGTGTGTGTGTGTGTGTCTGTCTCTTTTTAAAAGATGTCTATGGACCATTAAGGTAGTGAGGATTAGTAGGCAATCAGTCAATCTGAGCTTTCTCATTCTGTGCTTCAGAATATTGGAAATACTAAGAAGAAAATTTAATTTCATTAGATTTATTTTTCCATTTCTGAGGATTTAAGATTCAGCAAACTCTTTGGACTTAAACCAAAACTTTGCTCTTATTACAAGTTTGTAATTTGAAAACTCAAACTGTGAAAAGACACATAATTAAAATCAGTGGTTCCCTCCCCTGCCTCTTTCATTCCTGGACTTTTTACTCAATGCATTTAGATGTTTCTTTTGATATTTATCCACTCATTTTAATGTGTTAATATTGTTATTCTTTAATTTATCACTTTTATATTACCTATTGACTTCCCATTAAGGTGAGGATTTAGTTCTCACATACTTCATCTCTTCAGTTAATAACACAATTTTTGGTTCAGTCAATAGACCATATTTACATTATGACTATGTAAATAGTCACTCAAGGGCCAGGAGTATACTCAGATTACACATTCTTTCACATAGAAAGAATTTTGGTATTAGTTGCCTTATTTATACTTCCATGATTTTTGTTAAACTCATCTTAAAAACGTTGCAACAGCTTCCTCAGATTCACCATATATCTGTCACTGGTGTTTTCACAATGCTCAGTTAATCAGTATTTTTTCTTGTCTGCTTGTGAAGCTGTTAGTCTTCCTGTTCCTATTTATTCTTTAGGGTCTCTGCACAGTTGCTTCTCAGGGACTTCCCAAATAGTTACTTGATGTCTTCTTTTTTATTGGTGTGTTCTGTTGTATGTGTGTGTTGTATTCAGAACATATCTTCTGAGAAAATGTGTGTGTGGATAAGTTTGTATATATAAAAGTGCTGCTTTTCACACTTGATTGACAGTATGTGTATAGACTTCTTAACTGAAAATCTTTCTTCCTTGGACTTTTTTAGTGTTGCTTCATTGACTTTAAGCTTGCAGTATTAGAATGGAGAGTTCAGATGCCATGTGACTTTTTTTTCCTTGAACATTTCTGGGATATTTTCTTATATTTGTCAATATTTTTCTCCCTTTACATTTTCTCTATTTTCCCTTTTCTCTGGAATTGATACTGTTAGTCAAATGTTGATTTCCTGTTTTGATTCTCTAAGTTTGTTCATTAGTTTTCGCTTTGTTCTGAGAGAGTTTTATTTTCTTAATTATCTTTGTTTTCATCATATCAATTTTTGTTTGTTTTGCTCTCTCCTGTCTGAGATTTTGCAAATCTTGATGATCTTTAGCTCTATTCATATTTAAAAGTGAAAAGGGCTAATTGGCAGTTCTGTGTTTGAGGGGGGCCTTTTCAAGTATAAGTGTGGGCTTCTCTGCAGAACTGCTATTTTGTGCAGGAAGTGCCAAATAGTATGTTAATGTCTTTTCTCTGGGATTGTTCCGTTTCCATAAAGAAGGATCTTCCATTCGAAGGGAGAAGGATGGGGTGGATAGGTGGAGCAGGAAAAAAAGTATATTTCTTCTGGCTGATGGCATTCTAGAATTAAAGAGAAGAGCAGGGTTAGATATTTGAGCATTTCTAATGTTATTGTTGACTTAAAATCCACAAGCCCTATGACACCCCCCCCCCCGCCCCGACACCCCCCCCCCACACACACACATTTACTATGAATCTTAGAGTCTGAAGCTTTTATCTTTCAGTTTTTGCACTAACAGTACTTCTCTTTTTTACTGTTTAGTCTTCCAGTCAATCTTTACCTCTCACCCACCAGCTCTGCCTTGAATCCACACTCGCTGTATCCTGTCCTCAGGTCCTGAACTGCTCGGAGGCCTGCAGGACACCTGTCAGTGCACTTCCTGGCGTTTCTGCCTCAGCACACCTGCCTTACGCTGCTGCTTCACAGTTAAACTTCCTGGTCTTAATGCCATGGAAAGATGATTTGTTTTTAAATCTTGCAGGAAATCACAGAATTTTAAAACTATGGCAGACCTGCATGCAGTTAGTGTGGTTTACACCTGTGTCATCTCAACTGAGCAGATACTTCTGATTTGAATATTTAGATAGGTTGGAGTTGGAGAATAATGGGTGAGAAGCATCTTGAACCTCAGTGACTAATATTTAGAAATCATTGATGTGATAGAAAGAAGCTAGGTCAAGGCTTTGTTTTCCCTGGTCTCTCAGCCAGTAATTAGCCACGAACCCTTGGGGAAGTCAACCCCTGAGCGCCCCAGTTTCTGGTAAAACAATAAAATACTGGATGTAGTAGTTGTTTGCTCCGATCTTCTGAGGTAGTTCACAAGACATAAGATGTCTTAGAGCAGTGGTTCTCAACCTTCCTAATGCCTCGACCCTTTAATACAGTTCCTCATGTTGTGGTGACCCCCAACTTCATTGTTATAAATTGAACATAATTAAAGCATAGTGATTAATCACAGAAATAATATGTAATTATATATGTGTTTTCCGATGGTCTTAGGCGACCCCTGTGAAAGGGTCATTCTATCCCAAAGGGGTTGCGACCCACAGGTTGAGAACCACTGTCTTAGAGGCTTTGGCTAGTTCTTTTTAACACTAGCTTCATTTCATTGTTGTGAAATAGCTGTCACCATGGATATCAAAGTTGTTAGGACACTGTGAAAAATGCTTTATTAAACGTGGAGTGAAGGAGTAAGCTAGCCACTGGGAATGAGGTAAGCCCCAGTGTAAGGCTCTATAGTTCATCGATGCTTTTTTCTGTTGGGCTTATCCAGGGTGTAAGGTAGCAAGAGCCCACCAGAGTTATAGCAATGTCTAGGAGGCATTAGTAAGTCTCTGCAGGTTTTCAGTAACTTCTTTTGTTACTATAGCATTTTAAAAAATGATTTTATTGACTTCAGATAGGAAGGGAGAGGGAGAGAGATAGAACATCAATGATGAGAAAGAATCATTGATCATCAGCTGCCTCCTGCACGCCCCCCACTGGGGATCGAGTTTACAACCCAGGCACATACCCTGACTGGGAATTGAACCAGGACCTCCTGGTTCATAGGTCAAAACTCAACCACTGAGCCAAGCTGACCGGGCATTACTGTAAAATTTGGACTTTAATTTTCATAGTCATGCTTAGGTAGATTTTCCCAGGGGTGTTCCATAACCTTATTGTGGTTCACGGATAGGATATCTTTTTACATCATTGACAAATGGGTATTTGAAGGTCAGTGCAAGTTTGAGTGGCTACACTGATAACGGAAGCTTACAGAAACCAGGAAGGGAAACCAGTGATATTTGCTTGTTTTGTTTTTATTTTTAAAGATGGACAAATTCATAGTAATTTCTCTTAAAATCATCATTAATGGTTGCTTAGAATCCCTGACCAGGCTGTTTTGGTGTTTTTTGTTTTGTTTTGTTTTTTTGAAATGGGATAGTAATTGAGTTGTATTTAGGTGATAAAGTGTCAGTGTGAAATCTAAAAGGAATTTGACTGAGGATACAAAATTGCTATAGTTCCTGTTTACTTTACATGTGGTAATAGTAATATTTATTTTACTTTTTACTTTTAGTAATGAATGTTATAACTATTGAAGATTATAAGAGCACATATTGGCCAAAATTGGATGGTGCCATAGATCAGCTTTTAACCCAGAGTCCTGGTGACTATATCCCCATATCCTATGAACAGATATACAGGTAAGTCGGGATTTAATTCGCCTGGGTTTGAGAGGGTGTATTGAGGTTCTTGGCAACTTGATTATGATAGTATGTATGCATATAATATATATAATATATAAGATGAGGCTCTAAGTTATTTATATGTTACACACATGTGGATTGAAGGTTTGATTTATACTTTTTGCTTCAGACTTGGTTTTCAAATCAAGATAGAGTTAACTCCATCTCAGCCTGCCATCTGTGCCATATATAATGCAGAAATGATGGAGGTCAGCAAAAATATATATGTTTAGTCTCACAGGGAGACTTTAGCTTAATCTGTCCATGTTTATTGACACACAGTTCTAACTCTCTGGTTATTTTGTTTCCCAGCTCCTGGTAAATGGAAGCAGCAAATTAGTGAGGAACTGGGGTGGGTATGAGATCAACCCAGTCACAAGAGGAGGAAGTGACAACTGGGTTGTTCCACACAAGTGAGGCACAAAGAGGTTACATTGCACATGTTTTTGTGAGTTAGAAACTTTCTACCCATTATCACTCTCTCTTCCTTATTTTGAGATTCATTAAAATGAGAGAGAAGCTGGTCTATAAGTAGTTACCATAGTCAGACTCTTAGATTATCACCAAGTATTAGATTATCTAGTATTGATAAAATGTGTAGTAGAGTACTCATAAAAGATTTATTTGTTGCTGGTGGTAATACCTCTCCCATCTGAACACTGATTGGAGCAGGGTAAATTTTTTATTTAAAAGTTGTGATTGGTCACTGTTTTTAGGCCTGAATTGGTTATTTGACCAGTGGCTGTATATTCAGAGTATGCTTTAACCTTAGGCTGAATTACATGCTTCATCATTAACCTGGTTTTTCTGTTTTGTTTCCCCCACAGTTGTGTGTATAAATGTGTATGCCAGCAGCACTCAGAACAGATGTATAGTGATCTGATTAAGAAGATAACTAATCACTTAGAGAGAGTCTCAAAGGAGCTGCAGGTAAAGAACTGATTGTATTGCTTTCTGCTTCCTTGGGATTTTCTGACTGGTTGCAATTAGCCTGTATAATATACCTCCAGAGGCTTGTTAATTTGAGTATGAGATAAATTTATAAACACTTTCTAGGTGGATATTGACCAAAGGAGCTAATTTTGTAATAGATTATTATTTAAAAATTTTGACATAAATTGTGGAAATTTTTTAGATTGAATGTATTTCAGACTTTAACTGATTCATTTATTACCATGTGAATATTTATTTAAAACCTTATTTTTTTTCCGGTGCACTTTGGTATTTGGTGGCATTTATAATATAAATGTGTATATGTTAATTTTTTTCTGAAACTTTCAAAAAATTATCTTTGAAGAGTGATTTGCCTACCAGTTTCTAAAATTTGCTAATTATGAACAACTGAAGTCAGAATTTTGTTGATAAACCCTCTTTAGACAAACATCATCCTGGCTGTAAAATCTGGGGCAAGTTGTAGGAAATACTCTGCTTAAGAAAACACTTGGCCTCTTGATCCCCCCAACATCCCTCTCTGCCTAAGTAAGGTTTCCAGTGCCTGAAGGTCAAGTACTATTTTTATGCCAGGGCCAGATCACATTTTAGTTCTGGAGTAGAAGTAACATGATGTATAGGAAAGTCACTCAGCAATAAATTATGGGTCTACACCACAGTTGGGAAGTACTCCAGCAATTCTAAAATAGCGACAGTTTCTAGAAAGTGCTGGGCTGTGCTCTGGGCTTAGATATTATTCTTTACTTACCTGTGTGCTGAATTATCTTAGTCTTATTTAGCCCAAACTGTTGTACTAAGTAGCTTTCTTTTTTTTTTTTTTTTTTTTTAAATTATAGCCAGAGCATTGTTTATCATAGCCAAATATATACTTTTCCTGTTGTTAGTGTAAAGTGTTTTCTTCATCTTTTTGCCACTAAATACAAGATCTTTATTCATTTAACAAATATATTTAGTACCTAGGTATTGTATATAAATTGCAGATGAAACCCCTGATCTGTACATTATAGCTTTGAAAGGTTTACCTACTACAGTGGAGCCTTGACTTACGAGTTTAATTCGTTCCTGGACCGAGCTCGTTAAGGAGTTCGTTAACTCAAATTACTCTGTCAACTCAATGCAAAAAATCGGCTGAGAGACCGCTGGTATCTCAAAAAACTTGTTAGTTAGGATACTCGTAAGTCAAGGCCCCACTGTAATTCTTTTTTACTTTAAATAATTTTATATTTTTCAGTTACAGTTGACATATACTATTATATTAGTTTCAGGCATACAACCTAGGGAATAGACATTATATAACTTAAGAAGTGATCACCCTTATAAATCTAGTACTGATCTGACACCATACATAGTTATTACAATATTAGAGGCCCGGTGCATGAAATTCGTGCACGGGAAGGGGGGGTTCCCCTCAGCCCAGCCTGCACCCTCTCCAATCCTGGACCCCTTGGGGGATGTCCGACATTCCTCTCACAATCCTGGACCACTGGCTCCTAATTGCTCGCCTGCCTGCCTGCCTGGACACCCCTAATTGCCCCCCCCCCCCCCCGCTGGCCTGATTGCCCCTCACTGCCTCTGCATGCCGACCTGATCGCCCCTAACTGCCCCCTGCTGCTGGCCTGATTGCCCCTCACTGCCTCTGTGTGCCTGCCTGATCGCGCCCCCCCCCCCTCCCTCGCTGGCCTGGTCACCCCTTACTGCCCCCCCTGCCGGCCTGGTTGCCCCCTCACTAACCCCCCTGCTGGCCTGGTCGCCCCACGCAGCCTGCTTGTTCAGTTGTTAGGTCGTCCCTCACTAACCCCCTTGCTGGCCTGGTTGTAGGCAGCCATCTTGTGAGGGCGTGATGGTCTATTTGCATATTACCTCTTAAGATTATTGACTATATTCTCTGTGCTGTGCTTTACATCCTCATAACTATTCTGTAATTACCAATTTGTACTTCTTAATGCCTTCACCCTTTTCACCCATCATCCCCAACCCCCTCCTCTCTGGCAACTGTCAAAATGTTCTCTCTTTGTGACCCTGTTTCTGTTATGCTTGTTCATTTAATTTGTTTTTTAGATCTATTTTGGCCTAAGTATTGCTACCCCAGCTTTTTTTGTTTCCATTTTCATGAAATATCTTTTCCCATCTCTTTTGAAGTGAGTCTCTTGTAGACAGCATATGTGAAGGTCTTGTTTGTTATCCATTCAGCCTCCATAGGTTTTTTTGATTGGAACATTTCGCCTATTTGCATTTAAAGTAATTCTTGATAGATATGTATTTATTGCCATTTTATTACTCATATTTTTTATATTCTTTCTTCATCTTCTTAAAGAAGACCCTTTAAAATTTCTTGTAATACTGGTTTGGTGGTGATGAACTCCTTTAGTTTTTTCTTGTCTGGGAAGCTCTTTATCTGTCCTTCGATTTTAAAGGATAGCTTTACTGGGTAATCTTGGTTGTAGGTCTTTGCTTTTCATCCCTTGGAATATTTTGTGCCAATCCCTTCTGTCCTGCAAAGTTTCTGTTTAGATATCAGCTGTCAGTCTTATGGGAGCTCTCTTGTAGATAACTGCTTTTCTCTTGCTGCTTTTAAGATTCTCTCTTTGTTGTTAACTTTTGGCATTATAATTATGATGTTTCTTGGGTTGGGCCTCTTTGGTTTATCTTGTTTGGGATTTTCTGTGCTTCCTGTACTTGTATGTGCATTTCCTTCACCAGGTTAGGGGAGTTTTTCATCATGATTTTTTCACATAAGTTTTCAGTGTCTTGTTCTCTTTTCCTTCCTGCATCCCCATTATGCAAATATTGGTATGCTTGAAGTTGTCCCAGAGGCTCCTTACACTGTCTACTTTTTTGGATTATTTTTTTCTTTTTGTTATCCTTATTGGGTGTTTTCTGTTTCCTTCCAAATCTCTGATTTGATCCACTGTTGATTCTTTGTAATGTATTTTTTATTTCAGTTAGTGTATTCTTTATTTCTGACTGGTTCTTTTTGTGTTCTATTTCCTTTTTTATGTTTCCTATCTTTATTGCAGTTCTTACGAAGTTCTTTGACCATCCTTATAACCAGTGTTTTTGAACTTTGCATCTAGTAGATTGCTTGTTTACATTTTGTTTAGTTTTATCCCCCTGGAGTTTTGTTTTATTTTTTCATTTGGGACATGTTGCTTTGTTTCCTTATTTTGGCTGACTCCCTGGGTTTGTTTCTATGTATTAGGTAGACTTGCTATGTCTCTTGTGCTTGGTAGTGTGGCTTTATATAGTAGTTGTCCTATAGGGTCTAGTAAGTAGCACAGCCTCCCCAGTCACCTGAGCTGGGCACTCCAAGTCCCCTACCTCCCCCATCCCCCTGTACGCTATGTATACTGTCCTGTTGAAGTTAAGCCTTGATTGCTGTTGGCATCTCAGTGGGAGGGCTTTTCACTTGGGCTAGATTGGCTACCAGGACTGACTATAACCACCATGGAGGATTAGCTGTGCAGGGGTCAAAACCATGGAGCTTCACTGGGGCTCTGTTTCCTGTTGCGTCCACCCTTTGAGTGTGTCCCTTGTGGAGGAGGTTGGAAGGTGGTCTGAAGCTATCCATCAGTTGTGCTGGTTCTGGGGCTTCCTGGTAGGTTCAGGCCAAGGTCATCTGTAGGATCCACCTGGCATGAGCTACAAAGTGATCTCCAGATGGCTGCTGCTTGTGCTTGGCTCTGAGGTGCTAAGGAGAGATCAAGCTGCAAACGGAGGCCAACTGCCACTAGTGCCGGGACTGGGCCCATTTACAAGAGGTATTTGGCTTGCTGAGGCCAGGTGCTGCTTGTTTGAGAAATTTTAGCAAAGTCTGAAGCATGTGCCAAGACAGGCTGTTTGCATGGAATAGCCACTGGAAACAGTGGTTTCTTTTGCCTCTACTTTTCCTCCCTTCCCTCTTCGAAGAGGGGACATTCTACTTGTCTGTTAGGGTTTGCCCAACTTTTAACTTCACTATTCCTGATAGGCTTAATTAATCACCTTCTCCTTTTTGCTTCTGTATTTATTTGTATTGCTACTATAGTCCTTAGTTTAGCACTTTGGCATATATTTAGTTATCAAGCATGATGTCACCTTTGCCACACTGAGCTTCTCGAGGGTAAGAATCCTGACTATAGTTTTCCCTTGGTCTGCTGTAGTTTTGAGCCAAGTTAAGAACTCACTGATAAATGTACTAGTCATAATACTATTGATCAAATGCTTCTAATTCTCTTCATTCTGGATACATGACAAGAGTACTTCTCTATCCCATTGAATTTAAACTTGGCCAAGTGACTTACTTTGTCTATGAATTGTGAGTGAAAGGGAAGTATATATCCCAAAATCTGAAGCCTTTGAGTTCGGCTGTGCAATTTTCCATGTTTCCTTAACCTCCCAAGTGTTCTAGTTGGTAGAGTCTCCCTTAACCTGAATCTCTGAGTAATAAGTCTGACATGGAGCAGACCCTCAAGATGGGCATGTAACATGAGTTGGAAAAAAAGATTTGCTATACATTTTCTCTTAATTTTTTAGTTCATTTAAAATTTTTATTTTAATTGAGGTATAATTCAAGTCCTGACATTCACCTTTTTTGTTTTGTAAAGTAAGTTTTTATTGATTTTAGAGAGAGAGAAAGGGAGAGGGAAAGAGAGAGTAATATTCATATGAGAGAGAAACACTGATTGGCTGCCTCCTGCACACCCTCTACCAGGGATCAAGCCTGCAACTTGGGCATAGGCCTTGATTGAGAATTGAATCTCAGCCTCTTGGTGCATGGGACCACTCACCCAGCTGAGCCACATCAGCCAGGACACATTCACCTTTTTAAAGTGTACAATCAGTCAGCATTAGTTTTTAATATGGTCACAAAGTTGTGCAACCATCACCACTAATTTCAGAACATTTTAGTCACCCCAGACTAACAGCCAGTACTCATTAGCAGTCACTCCCTATTCTTTCCTCCTCATAGCCACTGACAACCACTAATCTTCTTTCTGTCTCTGTGAATTTGCCTATTCTGGACATTTTATAGAAAAGGAATTAGATAATAGGTAGTCTTTTGTGTCTGGCTTAATTAACTTTTCAAGGTTCATTCATGTTTATGGCAGATTAATACTTCATTTCTTTTTATGGCTGAATAGCATTCCATTATATAGTTACTAGAGGCCTGATGCACGAAATTTGTGCAAGGGGGCTTAGCCCCTACCCCTGTGGTGGCCCCATCTGCCTCAACCACGCCCGCTGCGGGTTCTGGAAGGTTATCCAGAAGGATGTCTGGTCTAATTAGCATATTATGCTTTTATTATTATAAATACCACATCTTGTTTATTCAGGCTATGTTATTTTAAGTCACTGAGATTTTGGGGGTTGTTTTTGATTGACATAATAAATATTAGAATTTACAATATTTAGAATATCTTGCTTTACCCAACTACCATTTGGGTAATTGAATTTGATGAATATAAATAACATCCTGCACTCTTAAAACTATCTTAAATGACAGTTCCACATTTTTATTATTTTTGCATACATCTGAATTTGGAAGTCACTAGAGAAGTTGTGAGACATACTCTCCCCATATAATGTTGATAAATCTGGTGTATGTTAATGCATTTTATTGAATTGAGACTATATTTTTACTTTTACCAAATGAAAATGTTCTGATGTTTTGATCCAGTAGCTTTATAGTTAGGAATCCACTAGCAACAGTTTCTTTGTCAATAGTTTATCCCCAATAAACAGTGTTCAGAGATTTGGTTCCCGGGCCGGGATAGTAACATTAAAGTGTTAGGAATAGCACCAGTAGGACTAACCTGAGTTCAGGATCCTGAGGGGGACAGACCACAATCACAGGTGGAAAAGGAAAATGTTGCAAATTTATTCTCAAATAGGGCTGGATTTAGAATAGTTTAAATGAGTATTTGTCAACTATTTTAATGAAAAAGAAGTTAACTAATTACATGTTAACCTTTTATTTAATAAAAAGGAGTATTTTTATGTGTTTAAAGATAAATATATCTTGATTGAATTAAATGTAATTTGACTCTCAAACCAGTTTATTATTTATTATATTAATGGAAATTAATAGAAAATAAACCACAGTCAGTCAGTATTAGTTAACTTTGATTCACTCTTCAGAGACACCTCCAAATTGCCAACAAACTGAGCCAGATTCTCTAGGTGTTTAAAATCAGAGCAAGGGTTGCTTTGCTATTTGTGTTTTGTCCAGTGGGTGGCAGCATAACGCAACTTGTATATTTTTTAAAGGCTATAATATTTATACCTGTTGAACTAAAGAGTATTTTCAAAACGTTCATTCCCCCAAATACGGTATTTATGCCTTGCTAGAGTGAGGGAGATTTTAGATAAGAAAGTTGCCTGTTATCCTTTTAACATAGATTTCTAATAAAATAAACATTGTTGCCAACTCTTCACAGGCATGTTCTACTGAAATTTTTTTCTGAGTAAGTTATTTGGAGATCTATTTATTAATCAAAACTAGCCTTTCATTAAAAGCAGTTGTTAGCCGAAACAGGTTTGGCTCAGTGGATAGAGCGTCGGCCTGCGGACTGAAAGGTCCCAGTTTTGATTCTGGTCAAGGGCATGTATCTGGGTTGCGGGCACATCCCCAGTAGATGTGCAGGAGGCAGCTGATCGATGTTTCTCTCTCTTCGATGTTTCTAACTCTCTATCTCTCTCCCTTCCTCTCTGTAAAAAATCAATAAAATATATTTTTAAAAAAAAAAAGCAGTTGTTACAGCAAAGTTATTCTTGTCTCAAAATTTGCCAGTGAGGCACCCTGTAAGTTTACTATCAGACGAGATCGGGCGCGTTCAGGGTGGTATGGCCGTAGACATAAGTTTACTATCTTTTGAAGGAAGGGACGGTGTTTTCTCCTCATAGGCTTAACACAATGCCAGATCCCAAGGAGAAATCTATAAAAGTACTTACTAATTGATATATGGCATTTGTTAGCTTTACAGCTGAGATTACTACAACCATCTACTTGGTTAGTTCAAACAGCATCCTGAACTCAGAAAATGAAATTTGGGATGAGCAAGAAAGTCAGATCATTTAAAGAACAGTTATTTGCTGTTGTTTATTGTTACAGTGATCACAATACACTTATGAGTTGTGCTCTTTCTAAAACTTTTTGTTTTGAGACAGTTATATTCCTAAATTGGAAAAGATACAAGGAAAAAGTTTTCTTTAAAAAATAAGCAAATAGGGTTAAGGTGGTAGATTTTGCCAAGTGTTAAGAGATGAAGTCTATAGGAAAGTGAGAAGTTATCCTCGTCCACCCGACTTCTTTGGATATTTTCTGTATTAAGTAATTCTTGGGCCTTTTGTAACCGCTCTATGTCATCTAGCTAGTCAGTTTAAAAACTAGGATTAGAACCTAGATTTATGTCATTGTTATATGGATAAGCTGAAGGAATCCTGGATTACAGAGGCTAGACTTTAATTCAGTTTGTTTAAGCTATTTGGAAACTGTGGAAAGTCGTATTTTAGAAATAAATGAGGAAGAAATGTCCATATCATACTAGTAGTAACAATAGGAGCAGTTAACTTTGAGAGTTAAGAGAGAAGTGCCTTCTGGACTCCCTTTGACTTCTTTATTGTTACCTTTAATTAGAAACACATTCTTACAACTTATCTGAGGAGCATCTAATATGTATGTTATAGCTTAAGGCTCCTGTGGTTCACTTACCTTGTATAGAATTTACCATTTTTTGGATAGTCTACTATGGAAACACTACCTTCGCAGCAGGAATGAGAATGGAATGTCAGATGTATCTGGGAGGGAATTGCATTTTTATGTAGCATCTTTGTCAGCCTCAGGTGTAATTTATGTTGCTTCTGGAGCCTTGACACATCTGTCCATTGGCAGAATGCTCTTGTTCTGGAAAGTCATGGAATAAGCCAGTTAGACTAAAAGCGTATTATACATTGTTTTGCTAAAGTTAGTCATGTAGAGGCAGGTTTTTAAAAAAAGGAATTTCTAATTTAACTCAGAAAATAATATTAAGGATCCTTGAGAGAGCAATCAGGTTCATTTGTGTGTCCAAAATGCCAAAGTCATATTTGGTAATATAGGAATTAATGTTAAAAGATTTAAAATAAAATTTGAGAATTTTTAGCATTTCCATTTGACTTAAAAAAAAAAACACCCTTCAATTTGCTGAAATTCTCCACCTTTTTGTGCATGTTGTACACCTTTTCTGCCAGGTCATTACATATATTAATCAGAGTTAATTTAAAGACAGATGTAGGCCTCTGCATCTGGGCTTTGTTGACACTTTAATTCTTGACATTGGGTTATAGTTTCTTGATTTTTTTGTTGTTTCTTTTCTTTTTTAAAATACAATTTTATTGATTTCAGAGAGAGGAAAGGAGAGAGAGAGGTAGAAGCATCCATGATGAGAGAGAATCATGGATCGGCTGCCTCCTGCATGTCCCCTACTGGGGATTGAACCCACAACCCGGGCATGTGCCCTTGACCGGAATCAAACCCAGGACCCTTCAGTTTGTAGACTGACGCTCTATCCATTGAGCCAAACCGGCTAGGGCGATTTTTTGGTGTTTTTTAATTTTTGGTAACTGACCTTTGCTGGTGACAGGAGGGCAGGAGGATCTCTAGCAGTAGGCAGTTTTTGCCTTAGATCAGAGAAGGGTCATCAGGTGTAGGTGGGTCACCTCTTCCCTTCAGCAAATGACTTTTGCTTTGTATCTGAATAGGGTCCAGGGTACTTGCAGCTTTTGTTTGTCTTCCATTGGCAGCTAATCACCACTTTTTCAACTCCAGTAGGGTGCAGAGCATGCATGGGCTTCTTCAGGTACTTCTGCCCCATCCTCAAACCTTGGCACCTCTGTGCCACAGAGAGTGGCTCTCACATCTCTTTCACTGCCTTCACTCATCTCTCAAAGACCCAGTGGAAACCCATGGAAAAGAGCTGGCGACTAGGTGGGGACTGCCCTTGTGTGAGGCTCTGGGGGATTCTGTGCTGTTAGCTCACACTTGGCCTTTAATGATTCATTCAACTCCAATGGTTTTCTTGCCAGCTTTTATGGCTGCCATCACCAAAGGAGATGCAGTTCCGGTATTTTTTCTTTCCATAGAGGAACTTGTCACTCTTTAGAATTCATTTCACTTGGTTGGGCTTGTGGAAAATATAGAGACTTCAGGTCAACAAATAGATTCTGTAGTAGGTTAACAAGACTTTTTAAAAAAAATCTATACTAATAAGAGGGTAATATGCTAATTAGACTGGACATCTTCCGGATGTCCTTCCTGACAAAGCCACGGTGGCGGGGGCCAAGGTAGAGGTGGTTAGGGGCGATCAGGCCGGTAGGGGAGCAGTTAGGGGCATCAGGTCGGCAGGCAGAGGCGGTTAGGGGTGATCAGGCTGGCAGGCAGGCAAGCAGTTAGGAGCCAGTGGTCCCGGATTGCGAGAGGGATGTCCGAGGGGTCCTGGATTGGAGAGGGTGCAGGCCAGATTTCGTGCACCAGGTCTCTAGTATAATCATAAGTGTGGGACTGATGTTCTCTCATGAATTTTCCCATTCTAAGTGGAGGAGGCACTTCACTGTTCTATTTTAATAACTTTATAATCACTGAATTTGATGTCAAGAAATTGTTAAATTTATAGAAAAAATTCACCTATAGTCTTAATACTAATGTTGAAATGTTAGTGTATCGTATTTTTACTGATTTCAGTATAATTGGCAGCTAAATTGTCACTATTGTCATGCAGTCAATGCCTTGTGTTGCATGGTAATTACCGCTCAACCTTTTCTTGAATTCTCTAGACTTCCTTCCCTTAGAGCTCCTCTTTCCTTTGAAGTGGACACTTCTAAATGCTGAACAGCTGCCAGAGCAGCTGTTTAAAGAATCCCCTGAAGTTCTCATTAAAAATATACCTTCTGGAAAGTTTCTGAGTCAGGACTTTGGAGTGTGGCAAAGGAATCTGTCATTTACAAGTTCTTCAGACGATTTGGAGAGCTAAGAGCTGCAGTCTTTGAGAGTCACTGGGCTATCGAAGAACCATTGATCCTGAAGCTGGTCTGCTCTTAAGCTCAGAGTGGTGCCATCTTATGTTTAAGTGTAAGACTGTGTTGTTGCTGAAGCTACTACTCACATATGCACCCCTTAAGTGTTCTGGGCTAGAGGTATCCAGGCAAACCTGGGCAACACAAACAGCAAATCACAGTTTAAGAATCTAATGAAGAGGGACTGATGAAATAGACAATGGTGTGTCCAGACAGTTACTGAAATTATGTTGTAGAAATATACTTGACCTGGTAAATGATGATATGTAGCTGAGTGATAAAAGCAGATTACAAAATAATGGAGTTCCATATTGGTTACACGCACTGACACAAGAATAGAAGAACATGTTAATGGTAATTATCTACCCAATGTTAGTAGTGGTTATTTTCCTATAACTGCATTTTTAACTTTTAAAAATTTTAGCGAACATGCGTTACTTCTGTAAAGATAGATGTTAGTGCCCTTGTAGTGTTTGTTAGATCCTTCCGACCCTTTTTCTTCCCTATCTCATTTTAACATGGAAAAGTCATTATTTAAAGAAAACAAGAATGTTTTTGTGAACATAAAAGCACATAGTCTTATTTTTTCTGTTTCATTTTGGTGGGATGGGGATGGGGTGTAGGTAGAGGAGGGATATAAATAAGAAATTGTGGAACTTATTTGCACTTTACATCTGTGGTGTCCAATTCGGTGGCCTCTAGCCATATGTAACAATTCAAAGTGTAAGAGTCCTAAGCCCAAAATATGTGAGAATCACTAGGATAAAACAGTTTCCAAGGTACGTTTTTAGAACAATTGCAGGTCAGTGTGATTGTATGTTAGCATTTGTGTCAAAAGGGGTATAAATGGGATACTTGTTTTTTTGTATATACATAAAATTCTTCTGGAAGGATATAAAGGAATTAAGTGTTGGCTCAGTGAGGAAGGTGTGAAAGGTACATTCTCTAAACCTTTTTGAACTCATTTGGATTTTAAACCAGATGACTATATTAATCCTTAAAACAAATTTTAAAACACCCCTCCTACCAGCCATGTTATACATTTCCGGGAATCTAGGTCTGTTAGGAAAAGTTGGAGCAAGTTTGGAGAAGCAGTTATTTTTCTGGCAGCTTGCTTTTTTCTTGTTTGAGAAGAAAATGAAGCTTGCTTGTTTCAAGGGTAAAAAATTTCATTTTATGTCCAAGCCAAATATATTCATGTTGAAATAACGTAAATCAAATAGGTAGCAATTTTCCCAGTGGGGCCCAAAGTATACTGAATTTAAGTTTTAAGGACGAACCATTTGATTAGTTTTTAAAAATAGTTTTTTTTTCTAGGTTCCTAGTAAAGAGATTAAATTTATTTTAGGAGATTGTTATAATTTATAGTCCTGTCATTTAAAAGGTTTTGAATAAGTGCTGCATGAAATGTGGAAGCTAAGTAAATGTTCTGACATTTGATTCAGTACAAACAGTGCTTTTTATTACTCATAACCTTTGGGGATTCTTGAAAAGAATAGCTAAGGAATTCAATTTTCTTTATTCTGTCTGCTGTTAAGTATGGCTTTTGATCAATGTTCATGCTTTTAGCTTTGAAATAGTGTCCTTTCATGGAAAGGGAAAATTATTTTAATGCAAAAACTCTTCAGATTTTTTTTCAAATAATACTTCTAAAATTTATATCTTTGAATACTGAAATACCATTTCTAGAGTTCTTTGAAGCACTTTAGAGAAAGATACCGCATGTGTTTCTGTTCATTAGTTATAGTTAAAAGTTTGCCCATAATGTAGGACCATTTCCCCAGTTTCTTTAGTTAATAAGGAATGCTTTTAATAATGTTAATGGATTATTATGAAGTACTTGACAAATGGGTAGTTAATTCATTAAGTTTACTTATTAGTTGCATATGCATATATAATATTTGCACATGCAAATATAGCATATGCTTGTAATATTTACACAGTATTCTTTTTAAATCTAAGCACAACTTAGAAGTAGCATAATTAGTATTTTTTAATTTTATATGTATGGAAATTGAAATTCAGAGTACTAAATGTATTGTGTAATGTCATACAGCCTTGTTACAAAGCAAAATAATTTAGATTTTAAAAAGGCTAGGTCAGATTTCAACAAGTTAAGTAAAACTTTACTTAGATTTAAGTAAAGCTCTGTTCTTGCAAGACATGCCTTTATATATACTACTATGTTCCAGGCTCTGTGGTCAGCACTGAAGATAGAAAGATAAGACATAAATCCTGCCCTCCTAGGACTTGGAAGTTTAGGGACAGTGGGAGAAGTGAATAAGTGTGATGGTGCCTTGTTGAGAGGCCATGTATCCCAGATATTTATGAGGAACTGATAAAACTTGAAGGATAACTAGAAGTAGCCAGGTGAATCTGTTCAGGGGGTGTGTTAAAGACTTTGTTCAAGTAGAAAATACTCAAGGAAGCCTGACAGCACACTGATACTTGGTAACTGCTAGCAGTTCCATATGTTTGCTGTGCTGGGCTGTGCAAGAGGAAGAGCAGAATATGAACAGAAGGAGGTAAACAGCGTGCCCTAAATTGGAAATGTTAACTTTTTTCTAAAGGTTGTAGGAATGAATGTAAGTAGATGGAAGGACTTAGATTGA
The DNA here is from genome assembly GCF_964212035.1 of Myotis nattereri. NCBI lineage: Eukaryota > Metazoa > Chordata > Mammalia > Chiroptera > Vespertilionidae > Myotis > Myotis nattereri. Next base: position 55,384,430 of record NC_138088.1, on the reverse strand, counting down.
CCAAAGTTTGAGACTTAGCTCTTGGGCTTCTTAGCTGTGGGACCATAGTCAAGGGACTAAATATTTTGAGCCCCAGTTGCTTCATATGTAAAGTGGAAATAACATTCAATTTGCAGACAGTTAGGAAGACTAAGAAAATGTTAAAAAAGCACTAGTGTGCATCAAACATTTAAGTAGTCCATAATGGAAGCTGAATTAGAAGGAGAGATCCCTATACGTATTCTAAGCTTGTAAGAAGAGCCCTTTGCATTTAGATGGTGACAGAAGGTCTGTAAACCTGTTTCCCAGGATGGTCACATTCTGTTCTTTCTCACAGGCCAGCCCTCCAGATGTCTATATTGAAAGATTTAACATAGCCCTTGGACAGTATATGGGAGCACTGCAGAGCATTGTGCCTCTTTTCATATACATGGTAAGTCAGAGCTTGGTTTACTGGTCTGAGTATCGAGTGCGAAGCATGTTCTATTTTTCTTTTACTATATATTATGGTAGAAATGGAAAATAATCTATTTTAGGAATGTTTGATAGTGTTGGCATAGAAGAATTTTCTGTTTTAAAATTACATAAAAAACATTGCTATGTAGATAATTAGGCATTAATATCAGTAACCACCCAATTAGCATTTATTTTATTTCTGCCATAATGGAAGATATTGTGCTTGGAAAATAAATATGTATAAGAAAGATTTTTTGTCCTCAGAAAAAAGAGAATTAAGACATGTATCTAAAATCATGAATGCCAAGTAAGTCATTCTATAAAAAAATAGAACAATAAAATTTGCTTCCATTCTGATGATCTCTTTCATTTGGAAAATTAATGCCTTGAGTATAATTTGTAGTCTGTTGACTCTGTTGATTAGTCCTTCCCCTCTTTAAATATTTAAAGTTGTAGAATCTTAATGTTAGTGTTCCTATTGAATGGAGGGGCTCCTTATCTCAATGAGTAAAATCATTATCCCAATTCCTCTTTGTTTATTGGATTTAAGGAATGGGATGTTTACGTTGGTCCTATTTTCTATAGCATAGAGGTTGCATGTTTTATACCAGTCTTCAAAATTATTATTTACTCTCCATAAGATATACTTTACTGAAAAGAACAAAAACAAAACACCACAAATTAACAACTACAAAAAAACCCAAAACAGAACACTGGGAGGAATTTCTGTGATCAGCAGGGACTATTATTTAAGTAATTTATTGAAGATAATTACAGTTGAAAAATATGCAGTTAAAAATAACGACATGTTGCCCTAACTGGTTTGGCTCAGTGGATAGAGCGTCAGCCTGCGGACTCAAGGGTCCCAGGTTCGATTCCGGTGAAGGGCATGTACCTTGGTTGCGGGCACATCCCCAGTAGGGAGTGTGCAGGAGGCAGCTGATTGATGTTTCTCTCTCATCGATGTTTCTAACTATCCCACTCCCTTCCTCTCTGTGAAAAATCAATAAATACATTTAAAAAAAAAAATAACGACATGTCCATGTTATTTTATTTATTTATTTATTTATTTATTTATTTTATATATATATTTTATTGATTTTTTACAGAGAGGAAGGGAGAGAGATAGATAGTTAGAAACATCGATGAGAGAGAAACATCGATCAGCTGCCTCCTGCACATCTCCTACTGGGGATGTGCCCGCAACCCAGGTACATGCCCTTGACCGGAATCGAACCTGGGACCTTTCAGTCCGCAGGCCGACGCTCTATCCACTGAGCCAAACCGGTCTCGGCTTTTTTTTTATTTTATTTTATTTATTTATTTATTTTTTTAAACAATTTCTTTTTTTTTTTTTAATATATTTTATTGATTTTTTACAGAGAGGAAGGGAGAGGGATAGAGAGTCAGAAACATCGATGAGAGAGATACATCGATCAGCTGCCTCCTGCACATCCCCCACTGGGGATGTGCCCGCAACCCAGGTACATGCCCTTGACCGGAATCGAACCTGGGACCTTTCAGTCCGCAGGCCGACGCTCTATCCACTGAGCCAAACCGGTTTCGGCATGACATGTCCATGTTATTTTAGAGAAAAATCTTCCCTAAGAGACATTAGGTGACAAAGCAAGATACAAAGCAGTGTGTAATATTTCTCGATTAGCAAGTGTTTTCTTCTTTATTAGGGAAAAAAGTATATCCCCATATTACGTAAGCAGTGTTTTAGAAAGATTATACAAAGTGTCGTCCCTACTGCAGGACGGGACCTTTGGGAATGGGACAGGGTCTGGCTGTGGGACAGTTCTTTTTATTGTGTAACCTTTTGCATGGTTTTAATTTTTGACCATGTGCATATTATTTTTATAATTTTTTAAAGAGAAAAATAAAACTTGTGTTAAGAATTGAGAGAATCTGCACGTTGTTAGTGTTCCTCTTTGCATTTTCCATTCCTAGACATTGAGCTAACATTTACACATGAACAAATTCAATCTTTTGTGACTTGTCAGTCATTCTAATCAGGATGCTTCTGGCTGCCAGAAATAGAAGGCCTGATTCAAAGTGATTTACATAAGGGAAAGAATTAGCTTTTGTAATGATATCCGGATATAAGGCAGTCTCCAGGGTTGGCTGAATCTGCGGTTTAAGTGTCACCAAGGACTCAGGTTCTTTTTTCTTCCTTTTGTACACAACATCTTGGAACACACCATGTTCTCCTCATGGTGGTAAGAGGACTGTAAGATACTGTTCACTCGAGCCTGGGTTTCTCTCAGTTATTGGGCTATCTTGGGTCATGGGTCTGTCTTTGAACCAGAGCCCATCTCTAAGGAATGCCGTAGGCTGAATGGCTACGCATTGAACGGAGCGTAAGTTGGGGAGTCAACAGTGCACGTTCAATACCTGCTTTCAGCGTCGGTCACTAATAAATGGGGACCTTTCAGAAGGCACACTAAGTGCTTGTCGCACAGTGGTTCCATGTGTCTGTACGTCACCTCTGTCTAGGTCGTGTCGGGTATTCGCCCATGTTCTTTTGGAGGTGTATGGTTCATTGCATTTCATCTTTATGTGCTTTTACCCCCATGCCAGAAAGACACATAAATAGGGCAGGGCTTTGTATCTGTTGTTTGATGTTGCATTTTTATGTTTTGCTTGATGTTTTTATGAATTGTTTTCTAAAATAATTTATTTTTAGTGTTTCAGTTTTAGACTGATCATTTCCCCTAATGATGCACTGAAAAGTAATTTATTTTCCCTTTCAGAATAAGTTTTACATCGAAACAAAACTTAACAGAGACTTAAAAGATGACCTTATAAAGCTGTTTACGGAACATGTTGCAGAAAAGCACATTTACAGCCTAATGCGTAAGTACTTTAGCCTATAGGGGTGAGATAACACTAGCAATGATATACATAATTTTTGATCAGCGAGCACTGGCACAGCAGAAGGTGTTGAAGCCCAGTTCTCTAGAGAGAGGCATGAGGAATTGAAAATGTGAGTTGAAGATCACCCAGTGAGCTGGGAGCTGCTTGACCCCATTACTGGACAGTGCCTTCATATCTGGCCTGACACTTGCTACCTCTCCCTCTTCTGACAATGAAGTAAATATTATCAAGGGGTTCACCCCTGACTTTGTTACTGGTAACTCTAGAAGGAGCTTGGTGTGATATCTTTGAGGTGTAGCACAGAATCCTCCCTGATTTTTACTCTCTAGTGCAAAAACCCTTCCCTCATCTGGCTCTGTCATTTTTTGTAAATTTTTTTAAAAATATGTATTTTCATTGATTTTAGAGATGAAAGGAGAGAGAGAGAGAGAGAGAGAGAGAGAGAGAGAGAGAGAGAGAGAGAGAGAGAGATACATGAATGATGAGAGAGAATCATTGATTGGCTGACTCCTGCACATCCCCAACTGGGGATCAAGCCCACAACCCAGGCATGTGCCCTGACTGGGAATCGAACCGTGACTTCCTGGTTCATAGGTCAATGCTCAACCACTGAGCCATTCTGGCCAGGCTAGAATTTCAGTTTTAAACATTATATTTTGAAAACATTTCCTATAGTGCTTAAATTAACATTTGTCTCTTTAAAATTTATCTATGCCGTTCAAAATTATAACTGTCTACTGATGATAAAATTCGAACGATAAACTTCAACAATGCACCTTTGGCCTTCATATAAATTCAGTGTAACTCACATCTGTTTGAAACTGTGAGGTGATTGTTGGCCAAGTGAGATGGCTTTTCCATTTAAAAAAAGGCAAGAACAGAAGGAAACAGCTTGTCCAATTTTACAACCCTGGCATACAGTAAAATTATGCCATGTTTTATGGAGTATTTTGGTTAGTAAATCGCAGGTCTTAGACAAATTAAAAATGAACTGTTCTGTGTCAGGAGTATCTTTTGTATCCACTAAATAATGGAATTCGTTTGTGTCTGTTAATGATGTTACCTAGAAGAATTATTTCTATCTATTTAAAAATGTTCTAATAAAATCTTTGTCCTGCAGTGGATAACCTGAAAGGAAACTGATTCTGTTGTCATGTTCAGTCAGTGTTGCATGGTTACTAGAGTTATGGAAGTGAGAAGGATGAGCAAGCGTGATCTCTTGCCATTACCTTTAGTTAAAAAAAAAAAAAAAAAAAAAGTACATACAGCTGTAGCATTTGGGGAAGTCAGTTTGACTCAGAGAGTCAGTCTGACTCTGTGATTGTAGTTACTGAAATTACCAATAATATGTCTTTCAGGAAAATGCCAAGAGCCTCAACTATGGTAATTTGGGGGAAAGAGAAATGATTGAGAGAATTACAGAACACTTCATCCCCCAGGTGTAAATTTTTTGAATCAGGAACATAATAGGAAGCACTTTCAGCTTACTCATTAGGTACCATGAATACCAGTGCTTTTAGAAAGGTTTACTTGTTTCAGAACCTCCATGAGTTGAGTAATTTCCATTAGTATTTCAACAGACCTGTACATATTTACTTGTTCGAGCTCTGTTGCATTGGATTTAAAAACAATCTTTAATGTATAAACTCTCGGTTTGTCCTCTTGGGGCGTTCTTTTCTTGCACTTGTTTACTCTTCCATCTTTGGGAGAAATAGTAATAGAAAGAGAAACCTTGACAAGAAGTGTTACATCATTTTTATATCCCATTTTATCTTTTTATTTCAGCTTTACTTTTAGAAGCCCAGTCAACACCATTTCAGGTCACACCTTCAACTATGGCAAATATTGTGAAAGGCCTGTACACTCTCCGACCAGGTAAACTCCTGCATCATTTCTTTCGGGGTTGGACTTGTTTGTGGTAGTTCCATGCCTACCCATGGACAGTGTTGTTTCTCCCTGTGTTTTCTGAGGCCTAATGGTATTTGGATTGTTATGGCAAAAAATATTGAGTAGATACTCATCATTGTGAAATGTAAACTCAGGACTCAGTTGCAGTTATCTCTATTCTAGTGAAAGCCAACGGAAGTACAAGAAATAATTTGTAGGAGACACTTTAGATAAAATTGACTCTCCTGTCTGGCATTAATCTTTGCCTTTTTTGTTAGGGAGTTTCTCCTTCATTTCTGTCCCACACTACAGATACTATGCATAGACATATAAATTCATAACTCCATCCTCTTTGGCCTCTTATATAACTTGCAAGCAGTCAGTTGGGGGTTTTAGAAGGTATTCCCCTGGGGAAAGAGGGACTACTTTAATTACCTTTTTGTGAAATTCTTTTATCGTTTGAAGATTCAATGAAATAAGACCTGATCTAAATTGCTTAACACAGTACCTGATAATATAATAAGCATACTAACATGAACTGTTATTACTATTCAGTTGGATTCAGTGGTTGTTTTAATTGGTGGTTTGATTGTTTGCTTAATTTAAAAGATATGTCAGAATTTAGCTTGCTAAAAATGGAAACTTGGTGAAAATTATATTTGAGGTAGAGTATGATGTTAAATACTTCTTTCTACTTTAAACAGTGATTTCTACAGTATTCAAATTTAATGTTACTTAACTTTGACCAGGTCTTGCCCCATTCTCCATAATTTTTAAACAAATTATGTGTATAAAATATTTATGTAAAGTAGCAAAAATATATTATTTCATGTGTCCAATAAACTGATGTTTTTCTTTTTGTAGTTTCTCAGAATTTTGAATTTCATTTTACTAAATGTGATGAAATGGCTCATGGATTTGTCCTTTAGCACTAGGTTATGAATGATTTATTTTAGTTTGGAAGGCATCCAAGTGCAGTTTGACAAATTTCTAAATTCTACTTCTTAAGTAGGTAGCTTTATCGTAAAAGCTCTGGCTTTCAGCATGAGTAACAAGTTGCAGAATGAAAGTAATCACTATGGGTAGAAAGACTCATAGCTACATGTTCATCTAAATGCTATTTTATCTAAGTTTGAGCTCTTACAGGATTCATACTATTTATGAGGAGAATTCTGTATTTGAGAATTGTCCTTTTCAAAAGGTGAATTGTATCACAGACTAGCCTTTTGTAACCCTAGGCATTTTCTGAGATACAATTAAACATATTTTGACATTTACATGTCTTGCCTATTGTGTTCATGGTTTATTTTATTATTTTTTAAAAATAATTCTTTATTGAAAATATTTGTTCCTGGTTTATTAAAGCAGTTTTATTCACTTGATGGATTAAGGTTAAAATATTTTAAAAGTGGAATTTTATCTATTTATTTATTCATTTTTGAGTTTTTAATTTATCTTTATTTTTTAAAGTATTACAGATGTTCCCTGCCCCCATTGACCCCCTTCTCAGGTCCTCACCGCACTATTGTCTGTGCCCATGGGTTATGCATAGCCTATATAATAAAAGCCTAATATGCTAATGGTATGCTAAGGCCACTCAACCGCTCACTGTGACCTGCACTGACCACCAGGGGGTAGACGCTCCAACTGGCAGGTTAGCTTGCTGCTGGGATCCTGCCAATTGGGACTGAGTGAGACTGGCCGTACATGCCCTGGAGCCCTCCTGTGTCCCTCCCCAGCCCCGATCATGCACTGGTGGGGGTCCTTCGTCCTGGCCTGTGCCCTCTTGCAATCTGGGACCCCTTGGGGGATGTCAGAGAGCTGATTTCGGCCTGATCCCACAGGCCAAACCAAGGGACCCCACTGGTGCATGAATTTGTGCACTGGGCCTCTAATATGCATATAAGTTCTTTGGTTAATCTCTTCCTGCCCTCTTCCCCTTCCCTCTGAGAATCGTCAGTAAAAGTTGAATTTTAAATGTAAAAGTTTCTTTTACTACGGCGGTTCTCACATGCTGGTCTTTGTATAATGAATGTATCTGGATCACCCAAGAAGGTTTTTTTGTTGTTGTGTTTTTTTTTTTTCAAGAAGGTTTTCTAAACTCTAGATTCCTGGGCCCTAATCCTTGGAGATTCTGATGACTATTATCATTTTAGGTGTGTTTTCATTTGGTCTTTAGAAGCTCAGCTTGAAAATAGTTGTAGGCGTGCCATCCTGCCCTTCATTTATACAAACACTTTTGTTGTTGTTCATATATATTTTAATGACTACGTGGAGTTTCATAAAAGGGCAGGTCTGTTTGATTCCTGCCAGCTCACCCTGATGGTTAGTGTTCCCCTGAGCACTGTATTGAGACTTTCTAAACCACGTTTGAGATGAGCTAGATGGAAGGAAATGATTGAGAACATTTTGCCATGAGTTTGAACAAGGGATGAGTGGATTGACCCGTGTAATTTGTGGTCCTTATTTATTTGGTGGTTTTTTTTTTTGTTTTTTTTTTTTTACCATCTCTAACTTGGCTGTTCTGTTGAATTTTTTACTTATCTGACTCAGCATTGCACAGCATTAGTGCAATTTTTTTCAAATTTAGAATTACATTTACTCAGATGATTATTTTTAAATTGAACTCACTGGAATAAATAGAGCTTTGACATTTTATGGTTCTTGAGGTACACAGCTAAGATGTTTTCCAGGAGGGAACATTTGAAGAGGTCAGATTAAAAGAACCCAAAAGGGTAACAATGCTCAGTAGGGCCACCAGCAAGGAGCGCTGGTTTCATCACACCTGCTCCAGGTGCTCATTATTTACAGTTAGAGTTCAGTGAGCAGTGGGAAGAGATTGTGTTTATTTTACTTGAGTTTTTGTGAATATTAACAAGGCTTTTCTACTTTTTTATTGTAAATTATTTTCATTCCTGTCTTTCATTTATCTGGTCTTAACTGATTTGTAAAAATGCTCCATAATAAAAATATGAATTAATCATCAATGCAGATATTTCCGTAGACTTCTCTATGTCTATTTATTCTGAATGTTTTTCTTTAGATTGCTCTCTTGATCATTTATCTTTTTAAATAATTAAATAACAATACAATTATTTTCTTTTACTGTTTACATATATTTAATTTGCTGTATTTAGCATGGGTCAGGTCAAATCGGTCTTTCTTGAAAAGACTTACTAGTTATCTCCAGCCCACTTGTTAAATGTTGATTTCCCATCCATTTTTGTGGGCTTTTTTATATGTCTATTTATTACTATCCGCACAATTCTCTTCTTGGTCCAGTGTGCCATCTTTTATTTATTTATTTATTTATTTATTTATTTATTTATTTTATTTTATTGCTTAAAGTATTATAAAGGGTATTACATATGTGTCCTTTCCCCCCCCCCCCCTGACAATCCCCTGGCCTCCCCTACCCCCCAGTGTCTTATGTCCATTGGTTATGCTTATATTTATGCATACAAGTCCTTCGGTTGATCTCTTACCCCCCTCCCTCCTGCCCCCCAACCCTCCCCTGCCATCTTAACAAATGCTTTATAGGGCTAATTCCCACTAAGTCTCTTCCCTCCAATTCCCCCCACTCAGAATTCTTAAGTTATCTCGTTCATGTTTTCCCTCACGTTTAGAAGTTTTGATAAGGATCATTAAAATTCTCTAGAGATTTTCATTAAATTTTGTTATAGTGGCAAAATGTAAAAACATCTGCTTTCTTTACACTGTAAATTCTTTTTAGAAAGGAAATTTAACCTCTTGTATGTTCTTTATCAGAATGGGATTGCACCTAAGTTTGGTTTAATATATATTTAACTTAATTTGCCTCTATGATTTTCTTAATGAATTGTTTCCTTCCCTCACAGAGTGGGTTCAGATGGCTCCAACTCTATTTTCTAAATTTATTCCAAATATCCTCCCTCCGGCGGTGGAATCTGAACTTTCTGAATATGCTGCTCAAGATCAGAAACTTCAAAGAGAACTTATGCAGAATGGTTTTATGAGGCAAGTTTTTTCCCCTTTGTGACAAAATAACATCAGTTTCCTTAGGCCAGTTTGGCTTGGCAGGGGAGGGATGCCAAGGTTCTTAGACGGAAATAACTGTCTAAGAGTCAAGCTGTTCCCGGGAGAGGTAGGCTACCTATGTCTGTGGAATGTTTAGGCTGCGTTTTGATTTTATGGAAGCTGCTCTTCACTAAATGGATTTTGAAGAAGCAATTTCTCACTGGGTGGGCAGTTAGCTGGGCAGCCTCCAAGAGCTCTTCAAACTTTGATCCTCATATTGGTTCTGAACATTTCGAAAAGCATTATAGAAATTTTATGATCAGTTATAGGCACTTTTATGACTAAACTAGTGTAAAGAGGCTTTAGATTCTCTTTTTCTTATTTTCACTTTTGCCCTAAATTCTAGTTCCTTCTTAAAAATGAAGGTATCTCTTTAATGTTGCCGGATGTTTGCCTTCCTTGGTTTTAACATATACACTTCACTAATTTCTCTAAAATTTACAATTCTGTATCATGACTATAACCCAGGAAATCTTGCAAAGTACATCTTTTCAACAAAAATAAATTATATAAAAACTTTGTGATTCCCTATGGGAAAATACCCTATATGTCACCACATCACTGAAGGGTGCATAATACCTTGTATTTTCAGTATCCTTATTCTTTACTTACATTTTTATTTATCTTCTTTTATTTGGATCCATGGCATTAAAGGAAGAAAGTTGTGGGAAGGAAGACAGCGGGTTCCCTCATTAGGCATAGTGGTGACCACACGTAGCAGTAAGTTGATCATTGAGGCCAAATTAAATCTCAGAATATTGGTCTTGACCAAGACCACTGTTACCAAGTCTGTGGTTTCAGCACAGGTTAGGAAATAAAGCAGATAATTTGTTGACCCAGGGATTGGCATTTCCCCCCATTTTGTCTTGGTGGCATCTATGCCCATATGGTAGTGGGGGCACTGAGTAACCACTGTCAGTTCTCACTGGAAAGGCTCAGTGAAGCTGTATGGCTAGATAGGCCTCTAAACACCACTTTCTTAGAGCAAGTCAGGGAAGGAAAGGCCAGTGGGAAATACTAGTAGAACGTAAACAGCTAGTTTCTCTCTCTGATGATCAGTGGTTACCTGTTTCCTGACATTGACTGTAACATTTCTAACAGCAGTATTATTTTCATACACAGAATGAGGCCATTTAATGCCATAGTAGTTTTACTTAATTCATTTTCAAAGAGCTAATATATTTGTGTGGTTCAAAAATCAAAATGAGAATAAAAAATACACACTGAGCGGTTTGTCCCCACCTGTCTCCCTATCTACTCCCACCCATTAGGTAATCATTTTTTAAAATTTCTTATGATTCCTTCCAGTGTTTTTCTTAATGTACAAAAAATATAAAATAGTTTTGATTTTTATTCATTTCTTACATGTTCGATTATGTAACTGTACTCCAACTTATTTAACCAGTCCCCAGTAGATGGCCACTTGAATTATTTCCAGCCTTTTGCTATTACAGAGAATGCTGCAATGAATAGCCTTGTCCATGTATAATTCTATACCTGTTGCAGGTATATCTGGAGAGTAAATTTCCATAAGTGGGATTGCTGGGTCAAGAGTAAAAGCAGTTGCCGAAACCGGTTTGGCTCAGTGGATAGAGCGTCGGCCTGCGGACTGAAAGGTCCCAGGTTCGATTCCGGTCAAGGGCATGTACCTGGGTTGCGGGCATATCCCCAGTGGGAGATGTGCAGGAGGCAGCTGATCGATGTTTCTCTCTCATCGATGTTTCTAACTCTCTATCTCTCTCCCTTCCTCTCTGTAAAAAAATCAATAAAATATATTAAAAAAAAAAAAAAAAAAAAGAGTAAAAGCAGTTGTAATTTTGATTAATATTGCCAAATTGCCCTCCATAGGGGATTATCTGTTTTGCATATGTACCAGCTGAGTTTGAAAGTGCCTGTTCTTCATGGCCTTGCATGTGAAGTATGTTGTTAAACTTTGGGATTTTTGCCAACCTCACAGGGTTGATTTAATTTGCATTTCTTGTTAAGGGTGAGGTTGAGCATAGTTTCATGTTTGTATTTCCTTTTCTGTAAACTGCCTGTTCATGTCCTTTTTTCATTTTTCTATTTGATTATCAGTTGTTTTTTTCTTTGTTTCTAGAAGCTCTTTCTATAGTGAAAAGATTGATTCTTTGCCTGAGATAAGACTTTATTTTTTTGTTTGTCTTTTGATTTACTTATGATGTTGGTTGTTGTTTTTCTTTTTAATTTTAAGTTATGTAGAAGTTTTTATTTATTTTTGTGTAACTAACTTTGTCAGGTTTTTGTCTTTTTCTGGCTCATGTGTTTTGAATTCTAGTTTAAAGTTTTTCCTTACATATTTAAAAATAAATGCAGAATAATCTGAGTATACCTTTTATGTTCCCTCTTCTCCCCCCATAATATGTGGGGGGAAATCACCATAAATTTGAAGTCTTTTATGCTTATATTCATGTTTTATGTGTTTGCTTTTAATTTTAGACATGAACTTATTGGTGTCTTTAACAAATAGCCTTCCAAAAACTTTTATCTCTATGAAGCAGTTTAGGAAGTAAGCTCTCGTGGACTTCTCTGAGCACCTTGAATATACCTTGCCGAGCAGTGTGGGCAACTATGTAAACACATCCAGGGACATTTCCTAACCCTAATTTTGGAACTGGTATAAGACAATAGGTTGCAGGACTATAAAATTTGCTGGGGATGAGTAACTGACTCCATAAACAGCTTCATGGAACATTGCTCTTGTACATGGACTAACATGGCACTATTTGCCAAGGCCAAGTTGATCATATTCAGGGAAGTGCCTTGGAGTTGAGTTTGGATTTTTTGTTTCTCTTAGTGGAATTCTTTCATACACCTTCTGCCTGAAATTTTTAAATGTTAGTTTTCCAGAGGTGAGAAAATTAAAATGCTTAATTTCCCAGACTGAATTGGGCCATTTCTAGAATTAAGTTAGCAATTCGTTACACATTTACTATGAGAATTAAGGTTTGCCTCAAAAATTATTCTGAGGAGTGCCTAGCACAGAGTAGGCCCTGCCCAAGCTGACCTTCTTGGACTCACTCCGCCCCACTGCTGAGCTGGCCCAGCCTGGCAGAAAGGATGTGCAGCACCCTACATGTAGCCACTGGGAGGGAGTCTGCCTGCACTTCCAGCTCTTGTTCCACGTTTTGCCTCGCCAGCTGTGATGCCTTCCTTGATCAGTATTTGGCTAGAATTGTTTTAGAAGAAATTGCACCCACCAATGCAAAAAAAATAACAAAAAACAAAGAAAATAGTACAGGCTATCTTAACAAGAATTCTGTTACTGGCTATTCTGATATGAGCAGCCATTTTATGGTTTATTAGAGGCCCGATACACAAAATTTGTGCAAGGGGCTTGGCCCATCGCAGCCCTGGCTGCCTCACAGCCCCTCGGCCCCACCCACTGGTCCTTCCAGAAGGTCATTCTGCCTTCTGGTCTAATTAGCATATTAGCTCTTTATAATATAGGATAGGATGCCTTATCTACCACAATTCCTGTTCAGCTTTGCAAACTATTTTTTCATTTAAGATTATGTTCCACTTACATGATGTATGGAGTCCTGAATAGGCAGTACACAGCTTTAATGTGGATGGCACAGAGTAAGTCTTTGAAATATTTCAAAATAATGTGTGAGTGTTGTAAATATATCCTCTTTTGCATTTGATGGGCAGATTCTCATTTGAGCTGGAGTTATGTGAAATATTCAGGTGCATGGACATACAATGTGGACTTATTTCAAAGCTAGAATGAACAAATAAACTAAGAGCAACATTTTCTTTTTATCTGTTACCTGCATAATGGCATTGATGATTGTCAGGGAAGACCGATTGGTATCTGCTGTTGTCATATTGCATTATAGAAGATAAATAAGCTCATTTGGGAACATCTAACGTGCATGCCCCAAGATGGAGTATCTCATTCAAACCAGCCTGTGGTCTTCCTCAAAGTGGCTACTCGATAGCTTTTAAGGGCAAATAAAATGTTCTTTCTGAGTAATTGGTACCTGGATTTCTGAAACCAAATAGAGCCTGGCAGGTAGGGGTACTGGTCTCTTTGCTGAGAGGTGACTCTAGATGGAGCTTTTCCCTTCAGTAGAAGGGTCTGGTTTGGAGCGCAGCTTACAGCTTTCCTTGCTTGCCGCATTAGGTGTCTTTGGCAGCCTTTCCACTACCTTTTTTTCCCTGTCATTCTCACATCTGTGTTTCTCTCCTGTTATTTTCTGCAGGTTCAGTTTTCATTTGGCGTTTGGGGGTTGGGAATGTGAGGTTCCAGATATGAAATTCTACATTTTCCTTTTGATCAGCATTAACTGTTTGTTTCAAGAATATTTGGTGAATGCTACTGTGACAATACCAGTGTAAATAGTAATGATGTAAGACACTCAGCTGGTTTGTATAGTGTTCACAACAGAGGTCTTTGGAAAGTGGCATTAAAATATCTGTTTTCATGTTCTAACATGCAGAGTTCTCTAAGCTGCCTGAGGCTAGTTCATGCTAAACGTATGCACATTTTTCTCTCAGTGCTCAGCCCAGAGAAGAACAAGGGGCCTTCATGTCTCTCCTGCCCGTCATTAAGGCTTCTCACCCAGCCCTGCAGGAGGTCTTCTTTTCCTAGTCTTGAGCAAAAACCAGAGAAAGAAAATGGGAAACTATTTTTGCTTTTACAAAAGATCACTCTGGCTCTTGTCTGGACTAAGATTGTTCAGAAGCAGAAAATAATTAGCTTGAGCTGGCATTTTAATAATCTGTAGAGGCTGTTTATGAATTATTTACTAGCTTGTTCAGCAGATACTTATTTTCTGCTGTGTGCTAGACACTGTTCTGGGTACTGGTGAACAAGGCAACAAAGTTCCTGTTCCTACAGAGTTTGTGCTTCAATGTAAGAGATAAATAATAAACATGTAAACAGTTTATTTCAAGTAATAATAAGCGTTATGAAGAAAATGAAACAGAGTGTGGGATAGAGAATGAGTGACCGGGGCATGTGTGAGGGGCATTCCAGCTAACCTGGTGATGTCATGCCTTCCAGGGAGGAGACATTCCCGCTAGGGAAGAGGTGATCAGGAGCTAGCCATTGGCTGACTAGGGGAGAGTATTGCAGGCAGAGGAAATAGTAAGTACAACAGTGCTAACGTGTCTATGGGGCAGAAAGAGAACCAGAGCGGCTGAAGTGACCAGAGCTCGGTAAGGAGGATGGAGAGGTAGCAGCCAGATCTCGCAGGACTGGGGAAGTGAATGTGAATTGATTTTTAATGGTAGTGGAAACCTACTGAAGGGCTTTAATCAGAGGCATGAAATAATTTTATGTATGCTTTTACATAAGATCACTCTGGCTCTTGTCTGGACTAATAGAAAGACTTGTGGTTGTGTAGGGGAGAGATGATAGTGTCTTGGATTGGGGTTGTCGCTGTGGAGTAGATGAGGGTTGGTTTGTTTTGGATTATGTTTCCAAAGTAAGGGAAAGAGGGGAATCAGGGATGAGCTGGACTCTGGCCTGAGGAATTGGGTTCATTTATTGAGGAAGGCTGAGGAAGGAGTGGAGTCAGCAGCGTTCGTTTTGGCCATGTACATTGGCAGTATGTGTAAATCATTGGTGATGATGAGGCCTTTGGACCTGCATCTGACGTGCAGGGGAAAATATCAGAGCTGGAGATAGAACTCTTGGACCCATTGGGTATAGGTAGTATTTCAAGTCACAGCACCTGTATGATGATTGTTCTAGACCAGTGGTTCTCAACCTGTGGGTCGCGACCCCTTTGGGAGTCGAAAGACCCTTTCACAGGGGTCGCCTAAGACCATTGGAAAACACATATATAATTACATATTGTTTTTGTGATTAATCACAATGTTTTAATTATGTTCAATTTGTAACAATGAGATTGGGGGTCACCACAACATGAGGAACTGTATTAAAGGGTCGTGGCATTAGGAAGGTTGAGAACCACTGTTCTAGACTAAGGAGAATATACAAGGAAAAGAAAAGTGGCCAAGGACAGAGAACTGGCCAGAGCTAAAAGCTGGTGAATTGGTTATTACTCATTGCTTTGATATTTTAGTCATTTGTCTGAATTATTGTCTGAGAAACTAGAGAGACGAAAATAGCATTAATGGGTAGCATAGGACCTGATGAGAATCTCTGTTTTTTAATCTCTAAAGTGGAACTAGAATTTCTTCGGTGTTTGAAGATGAACTGGTTAATGTGTGTAAAGGTTCATGTTCTTCTATTGCTAGAAGGGTATTCTTATTCATTATTAATGAGATTCTGAGATTTTTCAAAAGCTTTCAGCAGTTTTCAGTTTCATAATAGAGCTTTTTAGGGTAAGATTTTGAATTATCCTCTGTATTTTATATTTGAAATTTGCCCTAGTATAAGGTTACGAGGGATGTTGATAAACCCATTTAGTCTTCAAAGACATTTTACTCTGAACTTTCTAGAACCCAGTATAAACCATCTTTGTAGATAATCTCTCCTTCACTTAATAGCCTTCTATATTTAAAAGACAGCAACCTTTAGCTAAGAATATTCAGTTTATAAATGACTCAGTTACTATGTACGTTTGATATGTGTTCAAATAGGTGGTTGGTTTAGAATTGCAATGTCTGCTGTACTTCCATTATCAATGATGTCAATCCATTTCTCCTGTTGGTATGTGAAGATGTCATTCAGCTCTGCTGACTCACTCTTCCTTTTTTAACCCCAGAGGTGACCAGTCCCGGAAGAGAGCTGGGGATGAGCTGGCTTATAGTAAGTAGTGTGTTCCTTACCATCTTGGATGTTTTGTGATGTAGATAGCCACTGGCAGTGGCCATGCAGTGAGAATAATGATACCCACAGGGGGCTCATTAGGCTCTGAATGTGACAGAGGACAGACTATTCTGCAAGCTGTGCCCAGATGAGGTCCAGCTGGTGGTGGTGGTTCTCAGGCATTTGTCAAGAGGCTGCCAGATTCTGTTGAGACCTAGAGTGACCCAGCTTCAGCGCCTGATGATCTAGCCCCCCTTTCACTCCACTCACAGTCACTTTTTTAAAAACCTCCTTTTGGGCGATTGGGAGAGGGGTGAGGAATATGTGTATAGGCAGGTTCCTACCATTATTAAATGCTCTCTGCTATTCATACTTTTTCCTGTTCCGATGATTTTTTGCAGACAGCTCCTCAGCATGTGCGAGTTCCAGAGGGTACAGATAGTGACTGTGTTGAATGTACTTTCCTTCCTGCCACAAGGACACACTGGAGCTGCAGAGACTTTTCCGAGCACAGCGGGTCCTGCACTCAGGCGCTCTCACACGGCTGCTCTCAGAAGAGGATGTCGGACTTCTTACTTTGATTTGTAATTTTAAAAAACAAAACAAAATTTTAACTAACAAAATAACTGTCAGTTGCTGCTAGACTAGGGGATTTTTGAAATGGGACAATCTTTTAATGAAATCTATTAATCCATGAGGAACAGGCATCTTGAAAAGTGACCGTTGCTAAGTGAAATCCGACAGCCGGAATCAGCAGCTTCCTCCACAAATACAAGAGCAGAAGAAACCCTTACAGCGCTGTTCTACTCATTTGTGGGCTCGGCGCTCGGCATACTGATTTCACACACACATCAGGATACCTTCAGCTTTAAAACCAAGCGGATCATTACAATACAGTATTTTTCACCCCTAACCAAAACGAACTCCTTGAAAAGAGTTGGTCTTTGTTTAGATTAGGAAGTCTTGTGAAAGGAAAATGCTAGTTCTGCTTTTGCTATACCTTCTTCCCCATTAGTTCACAACTTTTTTCTACTGTGCCTTGAGCTTTGTGCACTTTGCAACTCTGTGACCATGTTGTCAAACTCACAGATGCTTCCTGAAAAAGCTTATGGTATCATGGAGTAACCCTCCAAGATGCCAGGAGTGGCTTCCTAGCAGGATGCTGAGTGAGTGGGAAAATGAAACGGCACCTGTTGGTCAGATTGCCCCCGCCTCACCATGGCATATTCATGTTAATGTCAGGGACCAACTCTTATAGAACTTTTCCATTCCCTCTACCACCTAACATGATCTCACCAGCTGCTGTAGTATTGGCATCGCGCTGGTCCAGGCGTGGCCAGCACTTCAGCAATAACGCTCCCCTTTCAATGTTGAGAATCATCCAACAGTAAAAGCTGGCTCCGGTGATGCTCTAGGAAACGGATATGGTTATTAAATCCCAATATAATCAGTGGTGTGGGATTCCTGATCCATTTCATCTTAAATGGGTAGGATAGATACTTTCTAAAAAAGTCTGTAGTCTGCATCTTGTAAACATTGTATCTAAGTCTGAAAAGAAGTAGCACTGCTGCGGTTTTGAGGCCCCCTTCCAGCTGTGGCCAAGCTGTTTTGTTTTCTACACCCACAGTGCTATTTAGTTGTTTAGACTCTGAAGCTTTTTCTAGCTGTTCTTGAAAGGCAAAGGAAAATACAAAGATGTGGCAAACGGGAAAAAATTTTGTTCTCAGTTCTGCTTGACTCTAAATTGAGCATTATGCTTGAGTCTCTTAGGCTATGTCAGACTAATGGCCACCTCTTCAGAGAACTTGGAGCAGAAAAAGAAGACATTAGGGATACTGTCACACTTCTGATTTGCAGGGTTTTTTAAGAGTTGCCTCTGCCAATTCAGTTTGTTTCTTTTTAGGGGGTGGGAGAGTTAGAAGTGTGATCTTAGGAGCACGTAAGTCATCTAATAGAAGTCCTCTGTCTGTGAAATTATTACTCAGAGAAGTAAAAGTAAAGGTGGTCAGATTTTATTTTTCTAAGTACTTGTCAACCAGAGTTGATAGATTTTGTGGAGGACTTGAGTTAGGCTCATTAATTCTGTGAGTATTTTGGATTGTATTGCTAAACACTGAATTACTGTAAGAATATATATGGGCTCTCCCTATGCCCTGAATAGTTTGATTTGCTGCACCAGTAACATTCTGGTATCAAGGAAAAATTCCATTTTACCATGAAGGCCAAATTTTACTTTCTCAATGGACTGCTTGCTGCAGGCTTATAAATAACACTTGCAACTAAAGTCTCTCCTGAGTGGTTTTAATAATATTTCTGCAGGAATAAAATTGGATTTTTAAGAAAAATGTTGATAGGTTCTTCAGTAATTTAATAATATACCCAAATGCTTTTCTGGGAGAGACTATTGTTTGGCCAACAACAGAACTTTCCCTATAAAAGCATTGTATTATGATGTGAATTGGCATTAAACCCGTTGGATGTTTTTTGCATTATTAAGTTAATGGAGAAATATTTTATATTGTCTTCTTTTTATTATAATATATGTGTAAACAAAAAGTGGGCAAAGTCTGCGAAACGTAGTTTCTCTAAAGTTTTGGGCAGTGACTGTAGCCAGCCCCGGGCCAGGGCTTGGTCCTGCAAAGCCGGAGGGAAGGCGCTGTGGGAGGAACTACACGCTCTCCTGGTGCACGTGACCAGTGGTTTCTCATTCTCACCCCGAGGCACATTGCAGTATGAAGAACCCATTTCCTTATTTCAAGCCAAAGTTGACCTTGCTTATTTAATTGGAATTCTTAGCTAAATTCTTAGTTTGCAACATGAGAAGAAATAAGATTTGTCCTCCATTTTTGTTTTGACGAAGCATTGTTGGCCAGAAAGTATTTTCTCATGTTTACCTGTATTCTTGCCAGGATAGTATATTGTTTCTCCACCAGTTGACTTTTGTGGGGCCCAAGTCAGAAAATTGTACATGCAGGTCGATGGTCAACAAGTTGATTTGGCTAAATTGACTAGTGTGTGTGTGCAGCCTAAATCTAAACCATCCACAAGAAAGCCAGTCCAATCACATTGAAGTCATGGCATGAAAAAGTATGAGCAGATGATAATGGTTTTGAGAGACGGTACTTATTTTAAAGTTGGCTTGAATCTTCAGTAACAGTGTCATCCGATGCCCTCTGTTGTCACAGCTGTACCCTAGCCCAGCAACTACTTTGTTTTTTGTGGGGCAGAAAGCAAACCCTGACATATATAGTTCTTACGTAGAATCTGTGAGAAGAAACACCAACCTGGATGCAGGAGTCGTGCGTTACTACATTTTACATTTTTCCTGTTCCTCTTGCAAGTTTGAGGCAGCTCCCCTCCATTTCTTTGGGGTACGGGATGAAAACCTATTTGTGAGTAAGAGATATTGCAGAAGAATGGACGCCCAAGGCGGTGACCACTGCACATGCGTCCCCAGCACTGCAGCCCCCTCACGCTGCCGGTGCCCTTGCTCCATGCTTCTCGTCGGGTAGCAGATTTGCACACACAAAGAATTCCTCAGGAAGAGTTTGCACATACATCACCTTGCAATATTCTGTACTGACTGCACAGGGATTCGAACGTCCTTCAGCACAAAGAGAACTTGGGAGTGGCGATCGGTGCACACGCGCTAGCCAGAGGTATGGTAACCCAGGGACACGGTGGTTTCTACAGGTATGAAGTGAGCAGGAGCACTGGTATCATAGTCTTTAATAAACCCTTTACTCTCCCGGGGTAACCTTCCAGGTTGGTCGTCATCTTATGGAGGCTGGCTGTAATTTCTTCTGTATTTATTCTGTTTTATCACAATTATTTTCGTGATTATCATGCAAGATTTATTGCCCTTAAGCCAAAAGTCAATTGTTTAGTAAGCAGCTATTGTAAAAATGACTGAACATTGTTTTAGGAGTATGCACTAATCTGAGATATTAAAAACTTTACAACTAAAAAAACCAACACAAGATAACCCACATTAGCTATCCAGTCACTTAGGATGTTTTCAGTTGGTTTTTCATGGTGTCTCATTGAGCTTCAGAGTATATGTTTACTTTACTCCAAGTCTAGGCCTCTTAAGGGGACTTTGAAGTTGAAGGTCAGAATGTGAATTCCGTGACTGACACCTGTAAGAGGTTTATAGGACCTTTTTCATTGTGTTACTGTTTTCAATATAATTGCATAAGATGAAGTTTATGTTTATTGGAAGTTAAAAATAGTAGTTCATGGAGAAATGGATTTCTTATTATTTTTATTACGTTGTTGACATTTGCCTCAGTTTCCGGCCACCAGAATATAGGGTGGGACAAAAGTAGGTTTACCATTGTTTGGAAAGTACTACAATAATTAGTAAATACTAAAATAATTAATTATAAATAAATTCTGTTTCACATACTCACAACTGTAAACTTGCTTTTGCCCCACCCTGTATGTGAAAGAACCCCTATTATTTTCCAAGGAAAATGATTCCTCATCTGTCTCTACTGTTTTAGAACTAAGTCATTGACATGTTCCCTCCTCCACTGGCCAAGCCCCTGTTTTGAATCTCTTTCCACAGCCGAGTGGCGTAAGTGCATACACTATTTCTGCTTATGTTGATGTGGCTGTGGGAGAATTCCAGACAATGCTGATCAGAGGCACATTAAGACCCTGTACCCCTGCTGGTTGGGAATGATCCTCATTTCTGGTTGGACTGGATTCTTTAGGGAAATGTTAACGGCTTTCAATTCTGGGAAATTTATAGTGTGTCTCTGGGGTGGATTCTGTGGTTTGAAAAAAATAAATATTTTGTATTGATTCCCACATGTCATTTAATTTCATGACTGTGTACTAAACCCAGTAAGACTGCGGATATTCTCTTAGAAGGGCACGTTTTGTTGAACAGATGGCAGTGTAATTGGGTCATTAGTCCTGTTCGTCACTGTTGCAGCCATGCAATCCAGGGGAGATTATTCACATGTGAAGTGGTGGGGAGATATGGCTGGAAGTGGGAATACTAATGATGAAAGGAAGGTCAAGGCAGACAGGAGGCTGTGCAGCCACCAGCATGGCCAGCGCGAGGGTGAAGCACTGACATCTGGTCCCTGGTGGTGCTTGTTGGTTGGAAAGCGTGGTAGAGCTTAGAACAAGATGTCCCGCACATCAGCTCCTTTATAGACCACGCAAAACGAAATGGTGGGTGACACTCCCGTTGACCGGGGTTCAAAGCCACCGACCTGGGTTCTGACCTTTAACTCTTGGTTGCTTTGAATCAGTCCTGTGTTAGGGTGTAGACTGTCACTCTAAAACATTGTGGTTAATGAAATCTTGTACAGATGTCCGTGGCCTTGTTCTACTGACACCTGGTTCACCGGAACTTTGTTATATATAGAACTCCATGATTTTGCTCACAGCACATTCATCATGCCTCCTAAGCGATAACCACACTCAGCACACGTCTGTTCTGCCATGCTCATTAGCCTGCAGTGAGTGTCCATCTTGACCTCTGTACCAGTGATGGAAAACAGTGCGTGTGTATTTAGCTATATACATATATAGTGTATGTACAGATGTGCATAAATATATGTAGTTTTTCTTTTTTAGACACTGGATCCATTGTGGACTTTTAATCAAAACTTCTGATTGGGGTTTTTTTGCATTGATTAGACCGTGCTTTTTAAAAAATAAGCCTTTGTGTTTTCTTGCTATGAAATCAGTTATTTCCCCTAAGGTTTCTTGAAATCTTACTTTACAGTTTTCTTTCCCTCGCTGTCCCTTTGCAAGTGTCCTTTCCTAGTCTTCTCAGATGCCGACTCTCGCCCTCTTTGTGAGTAACCTGCGCTGTGCTGTAATGGTGTCTGCTTCTGTGGGCCACGGAGAGCCCGATTCGGTGACTTCGCATTTTCTTTTTCCCTACATTTAAGTCACCTGACATTTTTCCTTCAGGTTTTGTTTTTTCCCCCCAAATAGGGAGCTGTTTAAGTCCTCTCTTCTATTAGCAATTCTTTTTTTTAACTGAGCATAAAACTTTTCTACTAGAACCAGTTTTTAGTATATATTCATGTTTATTTTCTCAATTGGTCTATTTCTCAATAATCCAAAATTCTAAAACGTTTGAATTTCAAAAAACATGATATAGTAGAAAGAATATCACATATATAATCGGAGAACAAGAGTTTAGTCTCAACTAGTTGTGTATGTTCTTGGGTAGGTTATTTTTCTGAACTTAAGTTTCTCCATATTAAGTCCACTCCCCCCACCCCAGATTGCTAGTGATAGTAGCTCTATATATATGGCAATGGGCTTAATTTTCCAGAAGATATAACAGTTCTAAGCTTATTAAAGTACGCACCTAAGTGACTAATAATATACCTCAATACATATAAAGAAAAAAATGACCACAACTACAGGGAGAAATAGAGTAATCTACCAACATAAAGGGCGTTTTTAACACACCTCCTCATAATTAATAGATCACGCAGAAGATAAAATTAATGATAATAGATAGATTTAAGCATAGGTTTAAACAGCATAGTTATTAAATTTGATCTGAGATATATATATATATATATCTCCCATTGTACCCTCTAATAAGAAAATAAGCATTTTTGAAAACCAAATCTAACATCTAACATTATATTTAAAATATAACCAAATTGGATTTATCTCAGGAATGCAAATTGGTTTTTGGAAATCATATAATGTGTCTCATCTATTAATGGATTAACATTGCATGATCAGATTGTCTATGAAAATCCAAAGAGCCTACAAGGCAAATTAGAAGACTTGAGACTTTATCAAAGTTGCTAGAAGAAAAGCAACATGCAAATGGCAATTATGTTTTCATAATTATGTCTACAAATTGGTAATACATTAATGCAATTCCATAAGTAATTTCAACCGTTTCCATTGTGGTACTTGACAAGTTGTTCCTAAAATATAAATGGAAGACAAAGGACCAAGGATATCCAAGACATTCCTTAAAAAGAGTGAAAGGAAACTAGCACTCCCCTCAACAGTAAAACGTAACATCAAATATAGTGGTTAAAACATGTGGGAATGGCACAGAGATTATGAGCAGATGAATAGGAAGAAAGGAAATGCTTCACAAAGGAAAAGAGCAAATGGGACCTCGACCTTCCACCAGGGACAAAAGTCAGGTGGGTTAGAGGATTACATAGGAAACGTAAATTTGTAAAACTTTTACAAGGCAATAGAGAAGCAAGTCGTTAACTCAAAGGTAATTTTTTGGCTACATTGATAGTATTTTGGTTTACCAAACATGCCACAGGGTGAAAAAATGAGCCCACACTGGAGTAGGAGACAGATCGTCACATACAGACATAACAGAGCACCTGAGTGCAAATCTAACGTAAGCAGTGCGGGAGAGAAGTGAGCAAGTAACCCCAGCCCGCATTTCATAGAAGACAGGGAAACGGCCATAAACAAGAAACGATGGCCAGCTTCATTAGTTGCACATTGAAATGCATATTGAAGCCATAAATACCATTTTCTAGCCACCAAATTGGCAGCAACTAAAATGTTAGAAAATACCAGCAATTGGAGAGATTGTGCCAACAGGAACTTTCATCTGCTACTGGGGGCGTGTCAATTGGCACTCCCTGCTTTGGAAAACAGTATTTTCTATGACGTTGGACACAGGCATATCTTACAGTCCAGGATTTATGCTGTTAGAGAAACTCCTGTGTGGTGTACACACCCAGGACACGTGTAGGAGTGGTCACACCATTATGTGTAATAACCAAAAAGAAGGGAAGGAGAAAGCCAAAGGCCATCGACAGTGTAATGAGTGGATGAAGTGTATGTGTGCAGTGGAACGCTACGGGGCAGTCAGGGCAGCTGAGAGCTTTGTACATGAGCACAGGTGAATCTCGGATCACGTTGAGTAAAAGAATCATGTCGGAGAAATACAGCCGGCATGGGCACCTGTGCTTCAGGTTTGGGATTCGTAAATACAGTGGGGCCTTGACTTACGAGTTTAATTCGTTCCGTGATGGAGCTCATAACTCACATTACTCGTATGTCAAATCTTAATTAAAGTGAATGAATGAGACACGTGATGCTGGGCTGATGTTGTGGCTTCACTGTGACGTTCGCTGCGCCAACTAGCGGTGGGGTATCTGAAACTGGCTCGTAACCCGAATTTTAGCTCGCAACTCAAAGCAAAAAATCGGCCGAGAGACAGCTCGTATCATGAAAAACTCGTTAGTCGGGACACTCGTAAGTCAAGACCCCACTGTAGTAAAAGTAAAGAAAAGAATGAACAGCATTCAAGATCTTGGTTTCCTTGAGGGGTGGGGGTTGGGGGGTGAGCTGAAGAGCACGGGGGGCCTCTAAGCACTTGATAATTGGAACACTATGACATGTCAGTTCTTGAGTTAATGCGGTGCATTCAGTGCAGAGCCAAAACAAATACCAACAAGTATTTCAATATCAATTAAAACCCACCATGTACATTTGAAACTAATGTAATATGCCAGTTATACCTCAAAAAAAAAAATTAGAAACCTAAATGCCCAACAATAGGGATTGATTATTAGATTGTAGTGTGCCCATATAATGGTGGCATTAAATGGTCTTGTAGAAGATTGCATAATGAACTTATCGGATGAATATTATGAAAGGAATGCACAGAATGGCTTTTCAAAAAAATAGATCATTGTTATGTGTTTTAAGCAAATATATATGACTTTAAAAAATCATATGGAAGTATAAACATGAAAGTAGGAAAACCTTCATTGAAAGGGGAATAAAAGGAACTTAGCTGTACCAAAAACAAAAGAATAATGTTTTTAAAAGAAAAATTAATTATTTACACTGGTGCAAAAATAGACAAGTTAATGGAAAACGGTTTTAAAAATAGACCCAAATACTTTTAAGATGGCTTTTTGAAATAATTGCAGCCATGATGGATTATTCAGGAAAAGGCATTAGTAGAACTGGAGAAAATTAAATTGATTTCCTATTGCACCATTCACGAAAGCCAATTAAGTTATAAAAAGCTAGGAGAAAGCGTAGTTAATATTTTCTTGGGGCTGAAGAAGTTTGTTCCATGCATACACGCAATGACAAACAACTCTGCGTAAACCAGTCACCTGACCACATGCTGCTGAGCGCCGCCTCCAGTATGTATGTGTATGTAACATGTACATGGACCTTTTAAAATTAATGTCTGTGTACTATGCTAATATATGTAAGAAAATAGAAAAAAGACGAGGTTAAATGTTTTAAAATATTTTTGTGTGTATTTGCGGTTGAAAAAGCACCTTTTGCTCTTTATAAAAAAATTTCCTTTTAGTGAGAGCCTTATGATTAAAAATGTCTCATTATTGCTCTAGCCAGTTTGGCTCAGTGGATAGAATGTCGGCCTGTGGACGGAAGGGTCTCAGGTTTGATTCCAGTCAAGGGCATATGCCCAGGTCGCGGGCTTATTCCCCAGTAGGGGGGTATGCAGGAGAGGCAGCTGATCAGTGATTCTCTCTCATTGCTGTTCCTCCCTCTCCCTTCCTCTCTGAAATCAAATATATACTAGTATATGCCTCATTATTTTTGCAACTCCTGGTTTTAACACTTTATGATAAAGACAATTTAATGTCTGATTCCAAGGTAAGTTTATGTTCATGGCTGTTGTAGCTGAAAAAGCGACTTCATTACGGTCTGTGGTTCCAAATGACTGCTTTACTGAAAAGCAGCTCATTTCCAATTCCATCCGCTAGTCTCAAAGTGTTTGCTGAAATCTTTATAATAAATGTCCATCTCTCTCACGGTCAGGCCTTGTTCTTGCTCAGTAACTGGGGTGCGGCATGTTCACTGTTGGTAAAGAAGGGGTTCAGGACCTACTGAACTCATGTTGGGATTTCACTTCCAAGGCTTAAGTGTGCACTTAGGGGAATTTGAGGAGGCAGCAGTCTTTGGCAGGACATTTTCACAAAGCTTGAAGCATGGCTAACCCTTTTCACAAGGCACTTAACGTGAGTTTCTTTTAGAAACAGCTACTTACTGTCAGTCTATCATCTTTACCTTGAAACATCAGATAAAATCTGTTCTTTTTTTTTTTTTCTTAATACTTTCCAGATTACATATTTCTGTTAAGCACTTGTCATCACCACCAGAAAGATTGGCAAATTGCAAACATTTGTCTTTTTTCAATAAAAAATACATCTTTAATAGTACCAAGAATGTTGGTGTTGAGATAACCAGCAAACCACTTTTGGGGTTTAAATTTTTCTGTCGCATAAACTCTTGTAAAGAGTGCCTTGTGGGGGGCACCCCAATGACAGTGTCCTGAAAGAATGGACCAGTGTCCCC
The DNA here is from genome assembly GCF_964212035.1 of Myotis nattereri. Lineage (NCBI taxonomy): Eukaryota > Metazoa > Chordata > Mammalia > Chiroptera > Vespertilionidae > Myotis > Myotis nattereri. Next base: position 55,358,107 of record NC_138088.1, on the reverse strand, counting down.
CCTCCCAGTGCTTTCGGGACCCCTCAGGTGTACGTGCTACCTGACCACGTGCAGTGTGTATGATGGGCCACGCTTCTTTACTCTTTAAGAACATATAAAATTCACTAGAGGCCCAGTGCACAAAATTTGTGCACAGGTGGGGGGGGGGCGTCCCTCAGCCCAGCCTGTACCCTCTCCAATCTGGGACTCCTCAGGAGATGTCTGACTGCCTCTTGCAATCCAGGACCGCTGGCTCCTAACCACTCACCTGCCTGCCTGCCTGATCGCCCCTAGCTGCTCCCCTACTGGCCTGATCACCCCTAACCACCTCTGCCTCACCCAGCACCTGGGACCCAGGATTCCCTCCTCTGGCCGATTGCAGTCCCTCAGGACCCAGGCTTCCCTCACTCTGGCGGCCGTAGGCACCCAGGACCCGGGCCGGCTTCGCCTGGGCTGGCTGCAGCTGCAGGGGACGATGGGCGGGCAGCTTCGCCTGGGCCGCAGCGGCAGACGCCCGGGACCTCGGGGTGGGCGGCTTGTCCCTCTCCCGGCCACAGCCTGGCCAGTCCTCATTCCTCTTGCGAGCTCATTTGTGCCTGGCTGGTCCCCATTCCTCTCTCCCCAGTGTTGAGTGTCTGAGTTGTTATGGCGCAAAGGGGTGACAACCATTTGCATATTAGCTCTTTATTATATAGGATGTTTCCTTCCTGCACCTCTGTGGATCGATCTTGCTCGAGACCACTGGTTTAAACATTATGGGGAATTCATTTCTCACAGCAGCTCCTTTACTGCAGGGGCCCCGGTTTCTTCCAGCTTTCTGCTCTGCCAGTGCACGGGAAGACCAGACTTTCGGGGCACACGGAGAGAGGGGTGCTCCACAGGTCTGTCAAGAGTAGGCTCTTTCCAGCAGGGCCAGACACTCCCAAACTAGAACGAATGTCCTGCCAGCACATCAAGGAAGCACAGTTGAGTGGCTAATCATTGTATGCAATTCGGAGGGAGGATGCTGTAGGCCAGCGGTCGGCAAACTGTGGCTCGCGAGCCCCATGCGGCTCTTTGGCCCCTTGAGTGTGGCTCTTCCACAAAATACCACGTGTGGGCGCGCACGTACAGTGTGATTGAAACTTCGTGGCCCATGCACAGTTTGCCGACCACTACTGTAGGCCAAGGCCAAACATACTCAGGGGAGGCAGACCCAGTTGTAGGGAGAGCTTGTCCTAGAATCTGCACCGGACTGGGAATTTAGGCTCCACCAATAACTCGTCAGGCAAGTCACTGAACCACTCTGACCTTCAGTCTCCTCGTCTGTAAAACAAAATATTGGCCCATGGTGGTGAACACTGTTTTTGCTCAGCCTCCGTGCCCTTCTACATAGGATTTATTTCAGGGAACTGCTCCTCCCTGTTGGACACAGTCTTAGGGCGCGCTGCTGGTGAAGTTGTCTCACCTGCCTCACCCATCGATGGGCACAGGACCCAAGCCAAGCAGGCTCTCTCCCCTGGGATTGAAATTGTCTGTGGAGCAATTTGAAATCTGAAAAGGACAGGCAGGTGCTGGCCCTTTCCAGGAGCAGACACACCTGGGCCTGGGCCAGGGTTCCTGCTGCAATGACTGTGGAGCTGCAGGTCCTTGTCCCCAGGGCTGGCTCTTCCGCTCTGCCTTCCGCCTTCACCTTGAAGTGTGAAGGTCACTTCGTTGCTCTGAGACCCCTGCGAGACCTCTCGGGCTCTTCCTTGTGACCCCTTCCTCACAAGATGCGTCTTTGTTACCCACTTCAGAGCTTTTCTGAAACAAGGCAGTGAACCAATAAGTTAACACATTTAAAAGACGGAGACGAGCTGGTTTCTTCTCTGCCCAAACCCAAGGTTCCCAGGATGGTCCTTGCTCACCCACCAGCATTGAAAGCCAGGTGTCCGCTCACCCCAGCCTGTCGGGCATGGCCCGGCCTCTGCTCAGCCTCTGCAGGGGCGTCGGTGCGTAGGAAGCGCTGGCCAACACTGTTTAATGACCTGCAAAACCCCGTGGCTTCGGGCTGACCATTTGTAAACAGCTCTGGCCCTGGTGCCGACAGTGAAAATGCATTAACAATCTCCAGGCAGCAGGCGTTCCCAGGGCCAACCTGACAGCCTGGTCCTCGGCGCTGGTCTCCTGGGCTTTGAGTGGGAGCCCAGGGAGGGAGTGGGTGGGCCCCACACATATCGGCCGTAATGATTGGGGGTGGGCAGGGGCGAGGGTGGCCCTCTCATTACCCAGCACATGATACCTGGAAGGACCCCCACTGCTAAACGAGGCCATGGAGGAATAGCCCACTGAGCGAGATCCTTGCTCTGTGCCAACGCAGTGCCAGGCAGGCACCCCACTCGGCCCTGTGAGAACACTGTTACTCACCTCGTTTTCCACATGAGGTTTGGTCTGTGGTTCTGCACAGCCGGCCCCAGGCATGGCGGCACCATGGGGTCCTTGGAGGGAGGGGTGATGTTGGAGGCCTTGTCATCTGTCGCCTTCCATGTGGCTGGACAGACAAGTGTGCGAGCTGGTGCTGTGTTAGCTTTGCTGGGTTTTCTTCCGACCTTTGGTACTGAGTCCTGGTCAGGAACAGGGTTCTTGGGGGCCGTTGTCTGCTGGCCCAGTCAGGGCGAACGGATTACCCAGCCAGCAGGGGATGGGGACAGGGAGCTCCCCCCCCCCCCCCCCCCCGCAGAGCCCGCTGCAGTCAGAGCTTATTAATCTAGATTAATGGGCACAGACAGGATTCTCGATTTCCTCAAATACATGGATTTTTAATGGTTACTGGGGCAACCAGGCCTGGCTCCATTCATTATCCAGGGGAGGACAGGAACATGATAGGATCTCCTTTCTTGCCCTCTACTTTGCAGTCTGTGAGTTCATGGGGGTAGAGAACGGGGTGCCATGAAAAGGGGTGTCATTCTTGGGCCCCACACTGGAACCAGGGGTGAGGCCAGCAATCTTGGTTGTAACGAGCCCTCCAGGTGATTCTCGGGCAGGCGAGGGCTTGGAGCATAGCTCGCAGGGCCTTCAGAATCGGCTTCGAGCAGCCGCTGCTCTGTCCTGGCCCCGCACAACTCCCTTCCCAGCCCAGCAGCCTTCGTCCGCCCTGGGCGCCCTGTGGTCTGTGCCTGGGCAGGGCCCTCCCCTCCAGACCTGCTCGTGACCTGAGTAGGCCAAGAAGCACGCGTCAGTGAGGGCTGCCCGCCTCTGTCGCCCTGCTGCTGGCCCGCCTCCCGGTTGGGCATCATTAATCTGCCATCTCTGGGGGTTGCCTCTCAGACAGTTACCCTTCCAGTAATGAGCCCCATGGAAAGTGGCGTGGACACGGATGCTGCTGCCCACTTGTTTTGAAAGGGATGCATCTCCCAGGTGGATGGCTTGTGGTGACTGGTCGTCAGCCTCGGATGACAGCCATCAGCAAGAGCATCTGCCACATCCCGGAGCTCCCAGGTCCCCAAGAGAACTGAAGGGGAAGAGACAGTGGGGAAAGGTAAGCCGCAGGCCAGCTGTGCAGGTGGCGGCACAGGTATGCGCGCGGGGCTCTGGCTGCTTCTGACATCATCTGGGAGCCTGAATTCGGGGAGCCCGAGCCATGGAAATCAGATCCCGGGGTGGCACTTGGGCCCTGATGGCTTTTAAAAGCTCCTTGGATGATTCTTTCTCCTTTCCCCACTCCAGCTTTATGGAGATACAATTGACATTTAACATTGTGTAATTTAGGGGGTATAAAGTGTTGATTGGATATGTGCATACATTGCAAAGGAATTACCAGAACCAGATTGGCTAACACTCAGGTACCATTTTGTGGTGGTGGCGGTGGTGAGAACATTTAAGACCTAGTCTCTTAGCAACGTTCAGTGTACAATACAGTATTGTTAGTTACAGTCATCATGGGGTACACTAATCCCAGACCTTACTCATAACTGGAAGACTGCACCCTTGGACCTGTATCTTTTCCTTTCCCCCCAGCCCCTGGCATCCACCAATCTACTCTATTTCTATGAGTTTGGCTTTTATAGGTTCCATATGTGAGATATTACAGAATGTATCTTTTTTCTGGCTTATTGTCACTTAGCATAATGCCCCCAAGGTTCATGCATCTTGTCACAAATGATAGGATTTCCTGCCATTTTTTAAATAGCGGAGTAGCATTCCACTGTGTTCTCTCTCTCTCTCTCTCTCTCTCTCTCTCTCTCTCTCTCTCCCTCCCTCCATACTTTATCCATTCTTCCATTGACAGACACTTAGGTTGTTTCCATGTCCTGGCTGCTGTGACTAATGCTGCCGTGAACATCCCGGAGATGGGGACGCCATGATTCTAATGTGGCCAAGACCAGAAACCATTTCTCTTCTCACACTTGAAGGGCGCTAGGAATGCCTTGGAGAACTTGTGGGCAGTTCAGGCCCCGACTCAGTGGGTGTGGAAATGGAGCTTTAGGGTTTGCAGCGTAGGAATACTCACCGATCCATTTGTCAGGTGGCCAGTTTGTCTACATCACCGATTTCTGGTGTGATTTGGTCAATGTAATACTTAGTATCCTATTAAGGGAAAGTTCACTTTTGCTTAAGATATTTCATCCACAGAAAGACAGTACCAGCATTTCATTAGAGAATTTTAGTGTTTATGCTAATTTTTCATATATGTTTTCAGTTCGTTTGAATAATTTTCTGTTTTGCAAAATGATTGTCGGTGAATGGGCTGCACTTGTTGTCCATGAAGGGGCCTTGGCCAGCCTGGGAGAGGAACCGCACAGCTAGGTCTTTGGCTGAGCATTCTGACTATCCCAGAACCCCCAAATTTATCAGGCTGGGCCTTTACTTGTTTTACAGTTCAAGAATCTGCTGCTAGCCCTCGCTGGTTTGGCTCAGTGGATAGAGCGTCGGCCTGCGGACTGAAGGGTCCCAGGTTCGATTCCGGTCAAGGGCATGCACCTTGGTTGCGGGCACATCCCCAGTAGGGAGTGTGCAGGAGGCAGCTGATTGATGTTTCTCTCTCATCGATGTTTCTAACTCTCTATACCTCTCCCTTCCTTTCTGTAAAAAATCAATAAAAATATATTTAAAAAAAGAATCTGCTGCTAAAAGTGTTTGAAAACTGCATCTAATTTTATCTAAATGCTGCCTTTGACAGTTGAGAAACATGAGGCTCAGAGAAGTTAAGCAACTTGCCCGAGGTTGCACAGCCAGACCAGATAGGTGCTCCAGGCCTTACCTTGTCAGAACTTACAGGTAGAGCCTGCCCGGTGTCCTGTGCCTTCTGAGAGTTAAAAACGAGGCTCCTCCCTCCTATGACCACTGACCCCATCCAAGTGTCAGATGTGAGAACAGTAGAGCAGCATCTAATGGAGGTGCTGCTCATTCCCACTCCAGAGAGCGCTGCCCCGCAACCTAGGACCTCCTCCTCTACCCACCGGTCCGGGAGAGCAGGCGGGCTGGGCCCAAAGCCCACTGCCACTGCTTCCCACGGAGTTTCCTTAAGCTCTCTGTCCCTTGTCCGAGGAGGGGCAGTATTAGGACCTGCCCCACGCAGACAGACTGAGCATTAAGTGAGATGGTCTGAGTAAGAGGCTCAGGACCGGGCCTGGCGCACAGAGTGGTTCTTTGCCATCACAGGGTCTTGGGAATGGGGAGGAAGGGGAGATCCTAGAGGCAGCCCCGGGGGGGGGGGGGAGAGGGGTTGGGGCTGCTGTCTCAGTTACATCTGGAGGACTGAAGGAACTGCTGGAGGGGGTAGCAAGGGGCCTGCATCATGGTTGTCCAGGCTGGCCCTGCCCTCCTGTCTACGAGACCCCACCCGGAGCACCCCCCCCCCCCCCCCCCCCCCCCGCCCAGCTGGGGCCAGGCACAGACACCCAGGCGGCAGGGCGCTCAGCGGTCCTGCTCAGCGCAGGCAGTTTTTGTCAACAGCACTAGTGTAGGGAGGGGGCCTCACGCCTTTTAATTAGACGTGGGATTTTCCTATTTCTGAGAATCCTGTGCCCGGGAGGAGGTGGGGGCGGAGGTGCGGGAGCTGCAGGCAGCCAGCCTGGGTGGCGTCGTCACGCTTTTCCAGCCCTAATTTGAAAAATTGAGCTGAAAAAGTCAGACCTCCCGTCTGACTCAGAGCCATTATCCCTCATCACGTTGAGAATGCATTAACCTCTGCCTACAAGTTCCCGTGGCAGCGCCTCTGAGCTGGATCCCCCTTGGGGGAGGGGGAGCTCACAGCCCTTGCCCCCTGGCAGGTGCCCTGTGAGAGGGGGCTTGTCCCGGGTGGTGATGACTGGCGCCTTAGCTTCTCTGCCCATGAAGCTGTCGGGGACGTGGGCTCTGCTCTCCGGAGTCCCTGCTCCCAGGCGCAGAGGAGGCCTGGCTCTGACACGGGGAGCCTCCTTGCAGAAGCTGGAAGTAGGCATTAAAAATGGCGAGGGAGGCCTGACACAGAAGGACCCCAAAGCTGCCTGCGATACACTCGTCGGTGAAAAGGATTTTGTAAATGAGCGGGTGGAGGACGTCTTGGTCTGCCCGGGCTGCCACACAGAGCACCACGGGCTGGGCGGCATCAACACGGGCATCTGTTGTCTTCACTCTGGAGGCTGGATGGTCCAGATCTAGGTGCCTGCAGGGTCGGTTCGGGTGGGGACCCCCTTCCTGGCTTACAAGCAGCTGCTTTCCTGCTGGGTCCTCGCGTGAGGGGAGGGGGTGTAGGAAGGGGTACTTTCTGCTGTCTCCTTATAAGGATGCCAGTCCTCTCAGAGCACCACCGCATGACCTCATGTGACCCCAACTGTGTCTTTAGAAGCCCATCTTCAAATACAGCCCCCCTGGGGGCTAGGGCTGCAGCACATGACTTTGGGGGACACACGCATCCCGTCCCTAGCACACCCTGTCCAGGACCTTGGGCTCCAACCAGCTCCTCTGCCTATAGGTTGGGTCACTTGGGTGACATGACCTGACGCACCTTTGAGGTCCTCAGTTTCCCCTCCTGTGCTCTGGGGGAGATGGTACCTCCACCTTCCACCTTCTAGAACTGTTCTGAAGAGGAAGAAGGTGACCGGGAGATGGTGAGAGGGCCCCCACGGTGAGAGGGCCTGTGTGAGAAGGGTCCACCTAAGGTTGGCGGGGGGGGGGGGGGCGTTTACAGAGATGCCCAGTGCACTGACCATGGTTACACACACTGTTACAGAATTTACCAGGCGACCGAAAAAATACACAGGCGTACCGGAGGCACAGGAAAAACCCATTTATTTCCAGACATTTCGCATGTACCGGTCCAGTGACTCAGGGCAGTCTGTTTCTCTCCAAATCCTGAGCCCCACCATGGAGGAGGCTTTCCCTTTTTATCTTCTCTAGCTCTCTTTGTCTCCCAAATGTGGAATGAGGCTTCCGGACCTTTCCCGGGCTTTGCAAAAAGCCCCCTGTGCTGGGATGGGGGCAGTAGGACTGGGCCTGGCGCCAGCACTGATAACTCCGTCTGGGGATGGTCTATGGCCTCTGAAATGGGAGTAGTATTTTGGGTCAACAGGTCTTGCAGGACCAGATAATTAAAGGGACAGTGACTAGATTCAGATGGCTAGCCCCCCCAAAATGTCTCATTTTCCCCATCAATACAAACACCTGAAGGCCAGGGTGACCCTGTCAGTCAGGGAGCAGAATGGGAGGTTGCCATGGTGACGAGGCAGCGAGAGCCCCACTCTGCTCCAGCGGGGGAACTCAGCTGTTTTCTCAGACTTTCTGAATTGTCAGAATGAGAAGGAAATTTGACTTTTCTGCTGGTGAGTAGCTGATTAAAGTAGCCCCGCAGTTCCTGGCCTGGGCTGTCCCAGTTGCTGGTGGGATGGACAGGGCGGGGCTTGGGAAGGAGAAGGGAGCTGGAGAGAGACGTGTGTGTGTGTGTGTGTGTGTGTGTGTTCACATGTGTGTGTGCACACACGCTATGGGTGTCTGGTGGGTAGAGTAGGTAGAGGCCCGGGATGTTGCCAAACATCTGATAATGCACAGAACAGCCCCACCGCAAAGAATGAACTGGCCCCAAGTGATGGTAGTGCGGAGGCTGAGAACCCTGATGCGTGTTGGGCTGGATGAATCTTTCTTGTTCGGGGCTGTCCTGTGGGCTGTAGGCCACGCACATGCTCATGCACACACCTTCTTAACTCTAAGTTAGGAGGTGGGGGATCGTCCCTCAATGCCAGCCGACGCCAGCTCATCATTGAGCCCATTCAGGCCAGTTCCAAGCTGCCTGCTCCGCGTTCAGAGGCAGCTTTCAGACGGATGTTTCTACAAGTTCAGCCCCCTCCCTGCTCGTTCCCAGCCTTTCCTGGAGAAAATTCAGCCTTAAATATTGGTCATTATCATGGTGATGAGATTCGTGGGAGAGTGTATCTAAATTGCTTTATTCGCGTGTGATCAACTGGGCTCCTCAAGAGAGAAACAAACGCTCATCTCATTTATTCTGAAAGCTTCCCATTTGGAGCCCAATTTCCTGCCCCCCCCCCTGGCCCCCCCCCCCCCGGCTCCCCACCTGGACAGCTGTGCCTTCTCACTCCAGAGACGGGGAGGCATCAAGGCAGGGACACAGGCCGGCTGTCTCGGCTCAGGGTCCTTAACCGCTGCCGGGGCTATTTGCTCATGAACCAGCCCTCTTGGGATTGGATCTGCGGTTTATTATTTGGTTAGTCTCTCCGAGGGCATCTTCATGTGCCCTTCGCAAGCACGGACTCCAGCCAGAGGGTCTGAGGAATTACATCTGTGGGGCTGCTGTAATCAGACAATTATTCCAGCAGCGTCCGCATCCTGGCAACAAGTTCTGAGCGTGGTCACGGCCTTAATTTCCATCTGGGGTGAGACTGAACGGAAGATTGGAGAAGCCATAGCTGTTAGATGGCTGGTCTCCGGAGGGAACACACAGGCTGTGCTTTGCCTCTGGTTTCTGGAGACCTGGGGAGAGTGGGTAGGAAGTGCCATGCACGGGCTCTGGAGCCCACAGTGTGGGGCTGGCATCCCAGTTCTGCCCTCAGTGTGTGGCCCTGGGGAATGACTGACTAAACCTCTCTGAGCGTCAGTTCTCTCATCTGTGAAACGGGTTGGACTGGACCAGGATATTACTATAGGACGCTGGCTGTTTACTGGCTGCGCAGCATCTCCTCTCCCTCCTTTGGTAGCAGCGCCTCCATTTCCTTTTGGGGAATTACCTCCCCCACCAGGTGCAGTATCAGAAAGACATAAAGCCAGGTGCCCACCCCGCCCCCCTGGCTTGAGTGATCACATGACCAAATTGAGCCAATCACAGTGAGTCCAGGTGGGGGCCCTCTCAGAATGACAGGTGCTACTCCTTCTGGCAGCCAAGCCCTGACAAGACTCCGGAGCGAATGCTGTCTGGGTTCCAGGTCCTCGGACGACCCCATTTCTCCTGCCTTCTCGTCCCTGCCATGAGCTAAGCCATCTCCTTCCAGTAGGTTCCCTGTTGCTTCCATTCTCCGGTTAGTTTCTCTTGCTTGTAACCAAAGAACCCTAAATTATGAGACGAGAGCGAGTCACGTGGTATAAGTAAGCGCCTGTCCCAGAGCCTGGTACCCCAGAGCCTGGTACCCCAGAGCCTGGTTCCCCGGGTGGACTCAGCCAGCGGGGCTCTCTCGCAGTCTCTGCCCCAGAGAGCAAGAGGAGGAGAAAAACGACCAACATGAGTTGGGGAGCACCCCGAGGCCCGAGGTCTGAGGCTCTGTCTGCTTCGAGGACGCTCCACTCCCTGCCTCGGACCCTTCACTCACTCTCCTCTGACTCCTCAGGGCTCGGGGGGAGCTCAGGGGAGGGGCTGCAGAGGACCAGGGATCTAAGGTGTCCCCCTCCCTCCTGCCAGCCCACGTCCCCCCAGGCTGCTGAGCCTGCCTGTCTGTTCCTCCCCCATCTCCTCCCCCCCACCCCCCCGGGGGCAGAGACGTCCCCGGAAGCAGAAGCTGTGATGATTTCAAACTGTACCTGCATGTTCGGAGATGGGCTGCCTGCGGCCCCAGCAGTTTGCCTAAAACCTCAGGGGAGGCGGGACTAGCTGGGACCCCTGGACGTCAATCATCCCATCCAAACGTGTCCTTTTCTTAAAACAAAAAGGAATTCATGAGAACTGAAATTGCACAGAAAAGTGAGTACAAACAGAATATAACCAACACCCAGTCGCCAGCACCTAACTTAAGGGCTTGTTAACATCTTGTCCTATTTTCTTTGGCGCCTTTTCTATTCAAATAGCAGATGTGGGCAGTGGGCCTGCGGTCCCTCGACCCTGCCCCGCCCCGCCCAAGGCAGACGCGGGAAAGCTGAGCTCTGCGTTTCCCAAACGCCCTGCAGGTCTGGCTCAGACGCACCGTCAGACGCGCTTGCTGGGACCTGAACTCAGCACCCAGGTAAGCGGGCAGAGTCACGGCATGTGCTTGGCTGCAGTGGGTGCAGCAGCACAGGGCGGCGCTGCAGCCGCAGCTCTAGGGCAGCACCTTGACCCCGACCCCAGGGCTGCAGGCCTTGAGCCAGCGCCGGCTCCCGCACCGCAGTCTCCTGATTACCGCCCGGGCACCCGCTCCTCTCCGTGGGCCCGTCTGATTTTCTTTCTTTAAAGAAAATATTTTTATTGAATTCAGAGAGGAAGGGAGATGGGGAGAGAGACAGGAACATCAGTGATGAGAGAGAACCATTGCTCGGCTGCCTCCTGCATGCCCCACCCACCCTGGGGATAGAGCCCGCAACCGATGACTCTGTAGGTATCTAATTCCCGGAATTAAATTCATTTCTGCGTAAGCCAGCTAGTTAGTGTTATCTACAACTGAATCCTGACTAATAGGGCCCCCGAAGGAAAAGGGTGTTGGACCCTTGCTTATTCCTTGACTTTCTCCGAGGGTGTATTCTAACTTTAGTTTCATTCACTTATTTGTTGAATTAGCAACAACAGAAAAAAGTATTAAGCATTTGTGAGGTGCTTATCACTGTGCTGGACTCGGGGGATAGGATAGTGCAGTAAGACGGTACCAACCAGCAGCCCTGCTCCAGCCTGTGGGAACCTAGTATCGTATCTTCCAAAAGAAACCACGCTGCTGACTCCTCTTTTTACTTCCTTCGGGTCCCCATGGCCCGGCTACAGGTCCTGGCTTCATAGTGAGCGGTGACAAATTGCTGACTTGGTTCCAAGGCTCTATCCTATCCTATCCTATCCTATCCTATCCTATCCTACCCTACCCTACCCTACCCTATCCTACCCTACCCTACCCTATCCTATCCTATCCTACCCTACCCTACCCTATCCTATCCTATCCTACCCTACCCTACCCTATCCTATCCTATCCTATCCTATCCTACCCTACCCTACCCTATCCTATCCTATCCTACCCTATCCTACCCTATCCTACCCTATCCTACCCTACCCTATCCTATCCTATCCTACCCTATCCTATCCTATCCTACCCTGCCGTATCCTACCCTATCCTATCCTACCCTATCCTACCCTATCCTATCCTATCCTATCCTACCCTATCCTACCCTATCCTACCCTACCCTATCCTACCCTATCCTATCCTATCCTATCCTACCCTATCCTACCCTATCCTACCCTATCCTACCCTATCCTATCCTATCCTACCCTATCCTACCCTATCCTATCCTATCCTATCCTACCCTATCCTACCCTATCCTACCCTATCCTATCCTATCCTACCCTATCCTACTCTATCCTACCCTATCCTACCTTATCCTATCCTATCCTACCCTATCCTACCCTATCCTACCCTATCCTACCCTATCCTACCCTATCCTATCCTATCCTATCCTACCCTATCCTACCCTATCCTATCCTATCCTATCCTACCCTATCCTATCCTACCCTACCCTACCCTACCCTATCCTACCCTACCCTACCCTACACTATCCTATCCTACCCTATCCTATCCTATCCTACCCTACCCTATCCTACCCTACCCTATCCTACCCTACCCTATCCTATCCTACCCTATCCTACCCTATCCTATCCTATCCTATCCTACCCTATCCTACCCTATCCTATCCTATCCTATCCTATCCTATCCTACCCTATCCTACCCTATCCTATCCTATCCTACCCTATCCTACCCTATCCTACCCTATCCTACCCTATCCTACTCTATCCTACCCTATCCTACCCTATCCTACCCTATCCTACCCTATCCTACCCTATCCTATCCTATCCTACCCTATCCTACCCTATCCTACCCTACCCTATCCTATCCTATCCTATCCTATCCTATCCTACCCTATCCTACCCTATCCTATCCTATCCTACCCTATCCTATCCTACCCTACCCTACCCTACCCTATCCTACCCTACCCTACCCTACACTATCCTATCCTACCCTATCCTATCCTATCCTACCCTACCCTATCCTACCCTACCCTATCCTACCCTACCCTACCCTATCCTATCCTACCCTATCCTACCCTATCCTATCCTACCCTACCCTACCCTATCCTATCCTACCCTATCCTATCCTACCCTACCCTACCCTACCCTACCCTACCCTATCCTATCCTATCCTACCCTATCCTACCCTACCCTATCCTATCCTATCCTATCCTATCCTATCCTATCCTATCCTATCCTATCCTATATATCTCTATCCTAGCATATCCCTGTGCAGATGAAATGGCCAACAAGAGGAGGAGATCGCTACCCAAGGTCTCCTGTGTTCTTGAAGCTTCCAAAGGGCAGCAATAGCATCTGCCTGGAAAAGCAGTGATTTGGGTCTAAGAGCGCTGATAAATTGCCTCCCCCCCGCCCCCAAAGGCCTCATCAGCCCAGCTGACAGAAACAGCTGCTTCCCCTGCAGCGAGTTGGAATCACATCTGGGAAGGTTTAAACCTAACGGACCGCTTCTTGTTGCATAAATGGATGCTCTAAGCGTGGAGATCAGCTGTGCTCCACGAGAGGGAGTGGAAAAAACCACCACCCAACCCCGAATGTCTTTGACTTTAAAATGACCAGGGTTTCTGCAGGGACGTACATACGTTCTTGTTTTTCTTTTTCATTTTTAGAAGCAGAAGGGAGCTTATGAATTATTTAACCTAGACCTCAAGATGAAGAATCCTGCCGGAGATAAAGAGGGGCCGTTCCTAACGATGACAAAGCCCAATTCATCCGAAGTCGTAACAGTCCTGAATGTATATGTGCCTAATAACAGAGCTTCAAAATAGGAGCAGCAGACCCGGCAGGACTGAAGGGGAAGACAGACAAGCCTACGGCCACAATAGGAGATGTTATTTCCCGCGGGAATCAATAGAGCAAGTAGACAGAGGATTCGGAAGATATGGACAAAACTGCAGGCCGACCTGGCCCAGGCGACGTTTATTGACGCCTCCACCCGACAGCAGGTCACACATTTCTCTCCCCTGTAAGTGGGACATTCACCGAGACAGACCGGGGGCCGGATCATAAAACAAGTCTCAGCATACTTCAAACGGTTAACATCGTATAAAGAATGCGCCCTAGTCAAAACAGAATTATACTTGACATAAAAGACACAGGAGATACCTAGAGAAATCTCAAAATTAACGGTCTGGCAATTAACAGACGTTTAAAAATCCTCTGGGCAAAGCGGAGATCCGAGGGGGATCAGAAAGGACTGCAGGTTGAAGGGGTAGTCATGCTCCCGTTCTCCCGGCGGCAGAGTGACGGACTGTCCCAGGGCCGTTCCGGTCTCAGCACTGAGAGTCCCGTGTCCCGATAACCTCCTCAGTCCGGGCCGACCCAGCAGAGCCGGCCATGCAGGTAAGTATTTGGGGTCAGACTACGAGTTATTCGGTCATCCTAAGTGCAGGGCTTCCGTCTCTCTCCTTCCCCAGCTACCTTGAAGTACAACCGACAAAATACAGAGTCTAGATGGTTAAGGTACATGAATTGATGCTTTTGTATATGGGCACTGGTATATATCCATTGATATATGTGTGCATGGTGAAATAATCACCGTAATCAAGCTAATCCGGGTACCTCACACAGTTTACAGTTTCAGGTCTTCAGTTTAAGTCTTGAGCTCATTTTGAGTTGATTGTTGCGTAGGGTGTGAGTGAGCGAAGGGCCCAGTTTCACGCTGTTGCATGTGGATGTCTTGTTTTCCCAACATCATTTATAGAAGAGACTGTCTCTTCCCCATTGTATGCTCTTGGCCCCCTTGTTCGAGATCAGTGACTGTCAAGGCTTGGGTTTATTTTCTGTTGTTTTTATCTTTTTCATTTTTATCTTCTAAGCGTATGAAAATATCTGTTTAAGTGGCACTGGGTGTGCTACTTGGTCCTGGGTCCTATGTACTCACTTCTGGGTGCTCTGCACTTGGTTCTGGGTGCTCTGTACCTGGGGGCTCTGTCGTGTTTCTCTGGGGAGAGGCTTGGGGTTCTCTTTTCAGATAGTTGGTGCTGAAGCGATGCTTCGGTGCAGGTAATAGCTATACCTACACACTTTGAAATCAATTCCAGAAGCTGAGCCAAGGGTTAACACAGCCAACGAGATGGAAATTTGTGAACCCCGAGGGCAACAGTTACTTAAGCACAGATTCTGTTTGTTTATCGAGGAGATTAACAGACTTTATTTATGGGGAAGGTGGGTTGTTTTTAAAAGGGTGGGAAAGATTTGGGAAGGTAATCGTCTTCCTTATACCTACCTGACTTCTTAGAGACAGACAATTCATTCCCTTGCTTAATTCCAATTTGAAAGATCTTAGGGAAGAATTCTTCTGGGTCTTGCTTGGGTTAGGCGACCACCTCTGACTCTATCAGCCACAGTCATGAGAAGGGTGATTGTTATTAATAATGCAGTCTATATATGAATAGCTTTTTAATTAGCCAACAGACTGACTTATTTCTAATTTCTCTGGAATCACTAGCATAGTAAGTTCATACTGGACTTGCAGCCAGCTAACACCTCACAGCTTCCCACCCTTTCCCTATCGCCTGCCCCCAGGCTAATTCACAGCAGATCAACTTGCTCAATGGCCATTGTCAACTCACCACATTGACTAAAAGAATAAAATAAAAAGATAAAATAAAACTGGGTGGTTTTAACTTACCCATTTTCCTTTTGTCTTCATAGAAGTATTTTAGGAAATGTTCAGAAGTATTTTAGGAAATGTTCAGTTTATCTTTGCTTTCACTTCCTGTTGCAGAAGCCAGAAAGACCCATGGGGAGGGAGGGAGAGAGAGAGAGAGAGAGAGAGAGAGAGAGAGAGAGAGAGAGGGAGAGAGAGAGAGAGGAGACCCAGAGAGAAGGAGGGAAGATGAGGAGACATGAATATATTCATAAGAACATTCATAAGACTGTAGCCTTAAGATGGCACATTCATTGAATATAATTAACTCTCTCAAAAATATATTCAAGAAAAAGATATGTGCAGAGTATTCTTGAATAGAAAGAATTCCACTCACTATGTTCTTCTTTTGAATAATAAGATGTTAATGAAAAATTTATTCATAAAAACCTTCATATTCAAGATAATCTTAGGACTATATTTTCTTGGGTCCCTCGGTCTCTCCCTTTCTGTGTCCCTAAGTCTTATTAACTGCTATTCCTTTTTTCTTTTTTAAATCCTCACCTGAGGATATTTTCCCATTGATTTTTAGAGAGGGTGGAAGAGAGAGGGAAAGACAGAGAGAAATATTGATGTGAGAGAAATACATAGATTGGTTGCCTCCTGCACGAGCCCTGACCAGGGCCCAGGCTGGGAAGGCGCCTGTAACCCAAGTATGTGCCCTTGACCGGAATCAAACCCAGGACCCTTTGGTCTGCAGGCCAATGCTCTGTCCACTGAGCCAAACAGGTTAGGGCTTAACTGCTATTCTTCTGTTGTTTTAATCTAAATGGCCTCAGTGCCTTCAACCTGGTCTTTCATCCATTTGCACATCTTGTCGTATACACACTAGTTTGCCCTGTGTCCTTCCTCCACGCTGACTCCAAGTCTGGCTGAGTCTTAATAAGTGAGATAATGAACAGTCATTTCCTTACACTCACACCCTATACTGCCCATCCTCATCACCACCACCACCACCACCAACATTGTCTAAATATGTGTTCATTTTCTTGACAGCTACCCCTGACTGTGAGTTCAGGCTGGGCTTGCAGCCAGATACCACCCCCGCCCCCACCCCCACCCCCACACACACAACACGCTCACCTGGGGAAAGAATCTCCACCCAGACCCAGGACCCTTGAAAACTGGAAATCTGCCCCCGTCCTTGTGTTCCAAGCCCTCGCCTTTGAGTGGGGAAAGAGACGGGCGTTCTGACACCTTTTGAAAATGAGAGTTTGTACCACTGATGTTTTAAAATAGTTTAGGGAGCGTTGGGCACTTTTACACCGTTTGGCAATCATTCTAAAATTTGCCGCTTGCTGCCAGTTTTCTGCCAATCCTGGCAACAGCACATCCCGACGGCGCGGATCTGTGCGTGCGATCGCCGCACGGCGCGTTCCCCTATTTATTAAATCACATCTGCCTTCGTCGGCGTTCCCCCTGGCAAGTTCTGTGACTCAATTAGAGTTTTGTTTCACCATAGAAAAGGAAAACATATTATGTTTCCAGACCGCGTTTGCGCTTGAACTTGAAGGCATTTCCCATCAGAGCCTTGGATCCGAATGTGCCCATCACCTGCCTATTTCATTTTAACTTTTGTCGCTGAAGGCACAATTAGCCTTTAAATACTGTTTTAATCTCTGTCATAATTACATCGCTCTTCACCCCAGAGGCTTAAGTTCTTGAGTGTGTGCTAAAAAGTGACAAAGCTTCAAGAACTCAAAAATACATCTACTTAATATTTTACCAAGAGTCCCAGGATGGTGGGAGGAATTATGCATGGGAGGTGGCTGAGCGTGGAGGCAGGTGGCTGACACGGGGACAGAGACGTGTTAGCCGGTGGGTCTGGCTTCCGGCAGGTGCGCTGGGCCCTTAGGGGAGGGTGGGAAGAACCTTCGAGACTGAGCTTCCAGCCTCCGCCCTGGAGCACTCAGCTTCTCCATCTGGAAAAGGTGGGTGGTCTCAGCTAATGTCTCCTGAGAGCTGCCTCGGGGCCAGGTGCTAGCCTAAGCTCTTTAGTCATTCATTCTCGTGAGGTGGGTATAGACATTACTTCGTCCATTTTACAGATAGGAACATGGAGTCCGTGACCCACAGTCACATATCAAGTTCATGGCGGAGCCTGGATTTGAACCCAGCCGTCTGGCTCCATAATGCACGTCCCTCATCCCAAGCTGCATGTATAGCACAGAGCTGTTGCCATCCCCATTTTAGGAAGAAATGAAATGTGCCTCCATTTGTGCTGGGCGAGCTGCTTCGTAAGGTCAGGAGCTTCCTGGTGTTCATGCGGAGGAGTGGGGCGAGGAGGCCGATGGACTGGGGTGTGCATCCAGGCTCTGCCCCTGCAGCCATAGGATCTTCAGGAAAACACCCAGTTTCTCTGAGCCTCACCTTCCGAGTCTGTGAAATGGGCATAACACTCTCACCTACTTCTCAAGTCTTTTGCGAGGTGGAAGCAAGGCAAGGAATGTTGGGGGCATGGAGACATGGTTGCAAACATTGACCGGGGGCAGACCACCTTCAGGGATTCATGGAACCATTACATGGGCGTCTCCTTTAGACTCACAGGAGCATCAGAAAGTGAGGGCTGCTACGCACCTGGACTTACAGAGGAGGAAGCAGCTCAGAGAGGCAGGTGACCACCCGGCGTCACACAGCCAGGAGGGTGGGAAGGTTGGAGCCCTGCACGCTGCTCCCACCACAGAGCCTCACGGGCAGTGGTTTTTAAAGGTCTCCATCCCCCCTCTCCTTCCAGCCCGCACGAAGCCTCTGGACAACCACCTCTGGGCGCTCAGCCAATCCCCTCTGTGCCCTCGAACTTGCGTTTTGACCTCAACAAGTTTACTCCCCAAGTGCAACCTGTCTCCTTAGCCGTCCTCGCAGGCCTGCCTCCTGTCTTCATGTGACTTGACCTTGCTGAGCAGTTGTGTTGGAGGGGGTGGCAGTGAGATCTGGGTTCCGGCTGGGACGGTTGGAGTGTATGATTGGCGAGACTGAGCTTAGGGAGGGCTGCTATGGATGCCAGGCCTCGCTGGGCACCAGGGCAGGCCGAAGGCTTGTGCAGCAGGAAACGCAGCTGTACTCTCAGAATTAAATCCGAGGATGGAGGCTGAGCGCTGCTGGCCCACGTCCTGGATGGCAGGGAGGGAGCGGGCTGCACGGGGAGATCACCGACAGCCGCAGGCCCTTTCCTGCTCTCAGCGTCTGGCCCACTCTTCATGTCTCTGGGAAACCAAGGCCCACGGCTCTCCTCTCGGCTCCAGGGCGACTCCTCCCAGTGGTGTCGGCTGCAGTTTATAAGGCAGACACCATGTGGGCTCGCTCTGTCTCTCTCTGTCTCCAGGGAGCGCTTGTTTCTTGCCGCGTCCCTGCGGGCTGGAACCGGCATCGCGCCTTTCCGTGCGCCTTTCCGTGCGCTGCCTTCTGCAAGCTGTCAAGTCTCCTCCGCGTGGATTTCACTTTCCCAGAACTCACAGGGTGCTGTGGGAAACAGGAGAGGGCGAATCGCCAACCTCGGCTGGTCTCATGGGGGCCATTAGCCAAACAAATACAAGCCAGGATAAGGAGAGAGCACTAAATGCAAGTGAGGGCTGGGCCCCGGGAGAGAGGAGGCCACCGGCGTTGGCAGAACTAGGACGAGGGAGGGGTCAGCATGGCCTCGTTTTCTAGGTTTTGTAAAATAAACAGGAGATGCCCGGTTGGCCTGGCTCCGTGGTTGAGCGTCGACCTCTGAACCAAGAGGTCACGGTTCGATTCCCGGTCAGGGCACATGCCCGGGTTGTGGGCTTGATCCCCAGTAGGGGGCATGCAGGAGGCAGCCGATCAACGATTCTTTCTCATCATTGATGTTTCTCTCTCCCTTCCTCTCTGAAATCAATATAGAAATATATTTAAAAATATATAATAAAAAATTAGTAAAAATATATTTTTAACAAAGAATACATATGAATTTATTAGAGTGAGTGCTTTAAACCAGCAGTCACCAACCGCTGGTGCGCGGACCACTGGTGGTCCGTGAGGTCCAGAAGGTTGGCGACCACTGCTTTAAAATGGAGGTGAGGAGGAAAAAAATAGACATTTCCAAGAGAAGGGCCTTGCTTGGTTGAGGCTCAGTTTATGAGAATAATCATAAACTGAGGAGTAGGCTGAGTTCCCACGTGAAGGTCACACACACACACACACACACACACACGCACACACACACACACACGCCTGTGCTGTGGAGAGCAGGGATAGGAGGGATTTGGGTGACAGACTGCTGTCTGGGACACTGCTGGCTGAGACACTGCTATTGGAAAGACCAGGATTAGATTGGGGTAAACTCTAGACAGTTTCTGATCTTTTCAGGGCCTGTGCTACATAGAGGCACTTTCTGAAATGATACTGGGGTGTCTACTCGGGTGCAGAATGAGGGCTGAGACTCTGAGCACCCAGGTAAAGGCAAGACGAAGCTTCTGGCACGGTGCTTCGCAGAGCAGACTGTGTGAACCCATCACCTGGCTCTTATCAAAATGTAGCTTCTGATTCAGGAGGTCTGGGGTGGGGCTGGCGATGCTAGTTTCTAACCAACTACCAGCCAGCAGACCCAACTTGGAGTAGCAAGCCCCTGAAATAGTTAAACCCATTTTGGCAGGCCAGTAAATAGAACTGAACAAATAGAAAGAAGAAATGAAAACAAGATGGTCTCAAGGTCTAACATTTCCCCCAAATTGTCAGCTGCTTAAACATTGTATTTACAACTGGACATTTCCCAGGAAAACACCTTATTGTCCTGCGTCCTGTGTGTGTTGTTGTTAATGAAGATACTTGCATAAGAAACATTCAGGGAGCTCTGTAGTTATGTATAATTTTGTGGGTTTGATGTAAGAAAAGAAACCCCACTGCGTCCTTTAATTATGTTTTTGAAATCTGTGATATGAAAGGAAAGTATCTGGGGGAACAGTAAACAGACTATTACAATTAAATAAAAAAATCTTGCATGCAAAAGCCTCATGGAACCAGCAGTCTTCACATGGCCGGAAAGCGCCTGGAGGGTGAGAATAAGTAATTGTGTTGAATGGATCTGGTGAATCATAGGCATCGAACAAAACCCAACTTACTCAACTCTGGAACCCGCCAACAATTCCACAGGCTGACTTTCCTTGGGGTGTTTAGAGCTCAAGGGCTGAAGGGTTGTGAAGACTACATTATTTCACCTCAGGGATACTTCCCTTAGCCTTGCCTTAGCGAACTGCGAATCCAAGGGCCTAATATGTCAGAAGGCCAGACTCTTGGAGAGAAAAACGAAAGAGAAGCTGTAAAGCAAGCATGTCAAACTCACGGGCCTCAGGCCACATGCCTCCTTTATTTGGCCCATATTAGCCTTTGAGTATGACATGCTTGCCAGTTTGGCCCAGTGGCTAGAGCGTTGGCCTGCAGACCGAAGGGTTCTGGGTTTGATTCCCGGTCAAGGGTATGTA
Organism: Myotis nattereri; assembly: GCF_964212035.1. Lineage (NCBI taxonomy): Eukaryota > Metazoa > Chordata > Mammalia > Chiroptera > Vespertilionidae > Myotis > Myotis nattereri. The sequence goes on along the minus strand of NC_138088.1, from coordinate 55,337,619 downwards.
CTTTGGTTGCAGGCTCGTCCCCAGCCTGGGCCGTGGTCAGGGCTCGTGCAGGAGGCAACCAATTGATGTGTTTTCTCTCACATCGATGTTTCTCTCTGTCTTTCCCCTCTCTCTTCCACTCTCTCTAAAAATCAGTGGAAAAATATCCTCAGGTGAGGATTTTAAAAATAAATAAAACTTTAAAAAAAGAGACAAGTGGTGTTATGCGGGTGTGTGGACAGGTAATGTCATCCAAGTGTGTGCAGAAACTGATGTCATCCAGGTGTGTGCAAACAATTGCTGCCATCCGGGTGTGTAGATCATTGTCTCTCTGCGGATCACAATCTCTGACTCCTGAGCATCCAGGGCGGGTGGAGACCTTCAGGATGGGCCAGGCTGCCTCCCCGACCTGCTTTGCAGATGGAGGACACGGGGATCCTGAGTTGGGTGGGGTTTGCTCTGGGTCCTGGGATAGTGCCTGTCTGTGGGATTTTGCACCAGGTGTCCTGATGCGCAGGCCTGGGCACATCAGTGGTTCCCCTTGGACCGCTTCAAGCTGCCTCTTCCTCATTCCCGCTCCCTCCTACAGGTCCTGGCTGGGGATGGGCCCAGCCTCTCCCGGAGACTCCGCCTGACACAGGGCCCGCTGGCTTAGATTCTGGCCTTAGACATTTTGCTAGCCTTCGAGTGGTGAGCTTAAGCGAAGTCACCAGTGGTCACCTAATTTAAACACGTTAAAATAGAGGTCCCTTTCCAGGTGGAAAACAGTGTCTTTGGGTGACGCACACACTGGACACAGGTCCTTCCGGGTGAGCCAGTGTTCTCCCCACACCACCCGAAAATTCATCCTTCCCAGAAGCCACCATGAGGCCCTGGTTGGCAGTGGGCTCTGTCAGACAGTGGCAGTCTGCTGTGCCCGTGGGAGCTCTGGACACGTGTGCTCACCGGGAGGAGGGGGAATGTGCAGGGAAGACCACGTTGGGGGGGACGTGGCGGTCATTCCCAACATCCACGAAGAACGCTGCTTAGTTCGAGGGCAGTGTTCCCTCCCACACTCACCTGACCATTAGCAGCACTCATGCCGTATACATGAGCGTTTACCATCCATTCTGCAAAGAGAGCGCCCTGCAGTGTGAACTGGGTCATATTTGTGACTTAGACACTTTTCTTTGCTGAATGAACTCCTGAGAAATCCTCCCCAAGGAGGCATATGGAAACGTGCTTACTTAACTTTTCTGGATTTGAATCCCGAGTTTTTACAAAATAAATGACTACCGAACTGAGCAGCATAAGAATGTTTTGGTCAGCTGGAAAATATCACCACTGATTATATATATTTCACTCTCAATCCAAATATTGGAGTAGCATATGGAATCTTTTTCTCCAGATTTGTTGAGATATAATTGACATTGTATAACCATAACATGTACAATGTGTTGATTTGATAGACTTCTATATTGCAAAATGATTCCCAGCATAGCTCTAGTGAACACCGTCATATAACTACCATTTGTTTATTTCTGCGGTGAGAACAAGTCAGATCTACACTCTTAGCAACTTTCAGGTATATAATACAGTATTAGTAACGGAAGTCACCGAATTGACTAAATCTAATGCTGTCCATTAGATCCGTAGAATTTTTCACCTTATAGTTGGAAGTTTGTACTCTCTGACCAACATCTGGTTATGGCAACGTTGATAGTAGCAAAAAAGTTGTAAACAACCTAAATGTCCATCAACACTGCTTTGTTCCTAGGGGTTCAGTCATGTGTCTGCAGACACGCAGGGAAAGGACAAGTGTAGCCTCCGGGAAGGACTGAGATCCAGGGTGGAGGGCAAAGGAGACTTCAGGCTCATCTGCTTCATGTCTATAAAACATGAGAATGTGTCACTAAAAATAACTTGAGCCCGACTGGTGTGGCTCAGTGGTTGAGCATTGACCTATGAACCAGGAGGTCACGGTTCGATTCCCAGTCAAGGCACATGCCCGGGTTGTGGGCTAGATCCCCAGTGTGGAGCCTTCAGGAGGCAGCCGATCAATGATGATTCTCTATCATGGATGTGTCTATCTCTCTCTCCCTCTCCCTTCCTCTCTGAAATCAATTAAAAAAAAATAACTTGAAAAGGATGGAATATAGAGAAAACACTGAGCTCCTACAAATACACTTGTCTTCCCATCTTTATCACGTAGAGAGGGAGGTAGGGAGGGAAGGCTGAAATCCAATGTCAGGCCCCTCTGGCAGTAGGCCAGGCTGGGCTTGGCGGCTGCTCTGTGCCCTCTGGCTGGCATCCCAATCATGGTGGGAGGTAGGGAGCCAGGGATCTGTAGAGTCGCCGCCTACAAGCAGGCCCTAGGACAGTGGTGCTCACACTGAGTATGCATCAGAATAACCCGCAGTGCTTGTGATATTTCCATTTCCCCAGGTCTCACTGTCAGCGATTCCGATTTCATAGGTCTGCCTTGTGATCCAATCTGCATGTTTTAATAAGCACTAGAATTGACGCTGACGAAGGTGGCCTTTGAGCCCCAGTGGGACGAGGAGAATACATTCCGTGTTATTCGCCCTCTGCAGAGACACTGCTCAGGATGTCTTCAAGGATGAAAGCTGGGGCTGTTTCCCTGGTGACCAAGCCCCACTTATTAAGAGAAAACACAGGGAGGACACACCTTCCTAGACATTTGAACTGCCATCCCTGAATGTCGTGTGGGAAAACACGACAAGGACCATTCCAGTTCTACATTTTGTTAAAAAAATAAACAGAGAAGGGCCCGAGCTCACAAGGTAGTAGCACCAGAGTGAACTTGCCTGTGTCGAGATAATAATTCAGAGGTGGAAATAAAGAGCTGTGGTTTGGGCTCATCACTGTGTTTTGTCAGGAGGCATATATCAATGGAAACCCAAATGAGGGGCTTCTGTAAGGTCCAGGTTTCTATCTAAATGTGACTACAAAGAGCTCTTCACCCCTTAATGCATGATGCAAATACAAGGTGATTTTTACCATCCATAAGAGCCATTTCCAGTTGATAATGAAACAGGACTGGAATCAAAAATAGGAAAGCAAATTGCCTGCCTTTGGAAAAGAATGTCATCGAAATGGCTTTCGAGTGTTTTGTTTTGGTTTATTTATTTATATTTTCTACTCCGAAGAGCCTAAGCTGAGATATGCCCTCCATGCTGCTCACGTCTGAGTATCGATAAGCGTCCAATCAAAAGTTAAACAATTGAATGTGCTAAGATCTTGAATTGAGTGGATTGGCCAAGTCTTGTGTCTCTTAGTGTTGTTGTTGTTGTTTTGTATAGGGTGTCACCAGAGAGCGTGACCTGCTGCTGGGTCCTGGGTCGTCAGGAATGCAGTGAGTCCCGGGATGTGTGCAATGAGGCGGCCTGTGGCCAGAGGCCCTCGCTAGGCCAAGGTTAGGGACTAGAGCTACCCTAGCATCTAGGGCAGCCGTGGGCAAACTACGGCCCGCGGGCCGGATCCGGCCCGTTTGAAATGAATAAAACTATTGAAATAAAAGACCGTACCCTTTTATGTAATGATGTTTACTTTGAATTTATATTAGTTCACACAAACACTCCATCCATGCTTTTGTTCCGGTCCTCCGGTCCAGTTTAAGAACCCATTGTGGCCCTCGAGTCAAAAAGTTTGCCCACCCCTGATCTAGGGGGTGAGGGAGGAGCAACTCAGCCAGCCTGGGTCTCCCCTCTGCCCTGGATAGTCCCATCAAAACAGGCCACACTGTCAGCATCACTCCTGGGCATCCCACTTGGGATATCAGTAAAGGCATGCATTTCACAATTAAACTAAGCCATCCGAGAGGAGGAGAAAGGAGGTGTACCACGCATCAGTCTTGCCTGGCTACTCCACCCCCAGGGTCTGACAGGGATGCAGGGCTGACTGGGAGCCCTCGCCCACCCGGGAAGAGGAGCAGGCGGGGAAAGTGGGGGGATGGATTCCTGACACAGAGCTTCAGCCCCGAGAACATTTTGATTATGAAAACACTTACTTTTCATTCATTTCCTGCCACCTGAACACTCCTAGAGATTCATAATGGGCCCTGAATTGTTGTGCGTGTTTATATAAACATAGGAAGGGGGACACATTTAAATAACACGTGCAAATGTTGATATGGTTGAGTAGGAAACGTTATGAATGTGTTAATGACTCTCGTGAATTAAAATGAATATGATCTAAAAGGGTAAACACAATTCTAATTTGCTGAGGCAATTAGTAAATTTCCCAGTGATCGTTAATGCCTTCCTTTCATAGCAGGTGGCGGCAGGAGCATTCATCATGGCCGTACATCACAGTGATTTATGTAGACTCCCCTCTTCCTCTCTCAAGTGCCAATTCCCAGGCAAGAATGTTTCGTGGTGGTTGTTTTTGGTCCTTGATTCTTTCCATAATATCTCGCCCCGGGCTTTGCATGCCTGCTGAACAATAATAAAACGAAGGAAAGCATTTAGACTGGAGAACAGTAAGTTCTTCTCACCACAGACGATCTTCTGGAGCAACATTCAAGCGGAAGGGCTGGGAACTGCAACCCTGAAACCCTCGTGACAAGAAGCAGTGACATAAGGCAGGACAAAGGATTATCCAAGACTAGCCGCCGTTGCCATGTGTCAGTTATGTGCACTTCCTTCACTGTGTACATATTGGGTCTTCTCAATGTTCTCCAGAGGTGGGTATTTTTACAAATTTCATATATTTTCCAAAACTGGGGTCCTGCCAGTATAAAGAATTTGCCCAGCGCTCACGCTGAGTGATGGTGGAGCCGCCATACAAGCTCAGAGCTGTGTGCCTTTATTGGGCTTTGGAGCCAGTGATCTCCTCTGTTTGGCAATCAGCTTGGGCTTATCCTAGGGCTTTCTTAAAGCATCATCTTTTCCCACTTGCCCCGCTGCTCTTTCAGGAAGTGATGAGAAGACAATCTGGTAAATGCAAGGTTTTGAAATACAATTCTGGGGTTCAGAGGTCTGAAGAGAGCTGACCGTGAAGGCTGGTAGCACTTTCAAGCAGAGGACGTTGTGAACTTCAAGAGTGCTGAATTGGTGTAAGGCACTGGTTCTCAACCAGGGGTGATTTTGTCCCCTACCCCCACCCCGAGGGCATATTTGGCAAATTTTAGCAACATTTTTGGTTGTCACAATTGGGTATGTGTACTCCTGGCATCTAGAGGGTAGAGGCCAGGGATGCTGCTAAACACCTTACAGTGCACAGGACAGCCCCACATGGCACAGAATTGTCCTGCCCCAAATGTCACTAGTGCCAGGTGAGAAACCCTGGCATGAGGGGTTGCTATGTTTCTTATAACTTTGGAGGCTAGTTTTTTTGGGGGGTGGGCGGGGGGCTTTAGCTAAATTGATGGTAACTCAGGGAGTGTGGGTTTAGAATAGATACAGGCATATGAAACTGGTCGCTTTTGTTCCAATGTTGACTTTTCCTCCGGTAAGAGTGAATCACTTAAGGTGGAGGGTGGACTAGTTTTACTTCTTTCTGTCCCAACAGAGACATCTGCATCCAGAAGACAAAGTACAAGGGCTTAGAAGCTCCACCCTCCGGAAAAAGGACGTAAGACGCGAAGGGGTGAGACCGCTTCAGAGGAGTGTCATGTAAGAAACATCTACAGCTGTAGAGGATTTTCCTGAGTTTATTTGAGCCAAACTGACGATAATTGCTGGGAAGCAACATCTCACAGATTGAGAAAATGCTCCAGAGAAAGGCAGTTTATTGTATACATTAGAATCGAAGGAGGCGGTGCAAGGAGGGTTACATGAAATCCACTGGTAGATTAGGGAGGTGGGGCGGGGGGAAGAAAGAGTGAAATGGAGAGACACACACTTTGTTCCCACGGGTGGGTGTCAGACAGTTAACAATGATCATCTACAGCACATAGAGATGGTATTTGGGGAACAAGATCACAGTGAGGGGTCCTGGGGTCAAGCTCTCTGGTGCAGTGGATTACTCTAATATTCCAAAGATATGTTGTCTCAGCTGCAAAAAGACAATAGAAGGGCTTGTTTCAGGTAAAGATTGACCCTTGTAAAGGACGCTAAAGGCCTAGGATGTGACTGCCTGCCATAATCCACTCTTAGTTCAGACCATCCAATGTGGCTACTTTCAGTCTCTGAGTTTGTAGGGACCCCCATGCAGGCCTCCCCTGAGCTTATCAGGTTACAAAGACTCTTTCCCCACCCTCCCCCCCAAGGTGGTCCAAGTTGACTTTCATTTCAATGAGACTTACTGCTGCGACTAAAGATTTCATGTAACTTTTAAGCTTCTCAAATGTTTGTTACTTTTGTGATCCTGGTGGAAATCCTGCAATTACTAGTATTTGTATATATTTTTACTCCTAAAATGAGGTGAGGAGCCCTGAGGGTGTTCATGTTAGGAGGGAGAGAGTAGGGTCCCAGTCCAGTAGCTTACATTCTGTACTGGGAGAGTCAGACAGAGAAGGGACAGGGAATTGTGGCTAAGAAAGCAGAGTGGAAAGGGGTGCAGTGGGGGCCAGGCCTTGAGTGTGCCTGGGGAGTGACCGTGGCGTGAGGGCTGTATTTTCTGACCCTCCAACCCCCAGAGACCCTGGTGGTTGGCCTCCACTCCACCCTACTGTCCTCAACATGGCAGCCCCAGCCCAGAAAGCAGGCGGCGAGGCAGCTCTTTGAACCAGGCTGGTCCCTTTTCTGAATGCCTGGGACCCAGAGAGGGGTCGGAACTCCCCCCACTCCCCGCAGCTCCACAGCTCCCAGCAGCATGGCCCTCGGGAGCTGTCCGCGGTGCTGAGCCCCGTCTTTGGCTGGGCCCGATCCGATCCGCAACGTAGGCTAAGGGCCCAGTGGGTCCTGCGGTGGGCGAGGGCCGAAGGTCTGCGGCCAGCTCCAGGCTCTACATTTTAAATCCCTGCCGGGACCCCTACGCCACTCCCTTAACCCCAGCCTGGACTCTACGCAGGATCCAGCTTAAGGACGGGCCCCTCATCTCCCCCCCACACCCCCACTTCTTCCTTCGCTCCCTCCTAGAGAACTGGCTCCGCGCTCCCCTTGTCCGCCCCGCCCTTCTCGGAGCGGGACTCTCCTAGGGCGCAGCAAGCTCCCGCCCAGGGGTGTCCACCCTTCCGTCCTTTTCTGTTTCCACCCTCCCCTTCGCTCCAGTTGTCTGAGCGCCGAGCCTGAAGGTTTTCGCTCCGCCCCTATTTCCCATACAAGGGCGCGCTGGAGTGGGGGCGGGGCAGAAGGGAGGGGCTCGCTCCCAGTCCCCCTCAAAAGCTGCGAGCCCGAGGGCAACTCCTGGATCGGTTCAGCTCCCGCAGAAAAGCAGAGAAGCGAGAAGCCTGCACGGCAGTTCTGCGCGTTGGACCTCCAGGGGACAGATTCTCTCCCTCCCTCCCTGGAGCGCTTTCCCGCCCGCCACGCCGCACTCACCAGGTAGGACCGAGCTCCTGGGTCTCGCCTGCGTGGATTGCCAGAGCCCTAAATGGACTAGGAGGCATGTAAAGAACCTGTGCACGTAGAGCCACGCATAGATTTATTTTTTGCAGAGGTGGGATGACAGCGCTTTTAATTATTATTTATGTTGGCCATTTATTCCAAAGGGAGGATGTAGGTAATTGGGGAGGGGAGTGGCTCGGGAGGAGGGGGCGGGTAGAGAATGGGAAGTGAGGCACTTGGATGCTCTTTGTACAGGTGGCCATGACCTCGCTGCCGACGACGCAGGACTCCTTGGTTCCTGACTTCTCTCCTGGACTTCTCCCAGCGGCCTCAGCCCCGGGCAATCAGAGTGCGGAGGCCTCGGTGGGCAATGGGTCAGCCGCTGGCGCAGGCGCTCCGGCCGCCACGCCGTTCCAGAGTCTGCAGCTGGTGCACCAGCTGAAGGGGCTGATCGTGCTGCTCTACAGCCTCGTGGTCGTCGTGGGGCTGGCGGGCAACTGCTTGCTGGTGCTGGTGATCGCGCGGGTGCGCCGGCTGCACAACGTGACCAACTTCCTCATCGGCAACCTGGCCCTGTCCGACGTGCTCATGTGCACCGCCTGCGTGCCGCTCACGCTGGCCTACGCCTTCGAGCCGCGCGGCTGGGTGTTCGGCGGCGGCCTGTGCCACCTGGTCTTCTTCCTGCAGCCCGTCACCGTCTACGTGTCCGTGTTCACGCTCACCACCATCGCGGTGGACCGCTACGTCGTGCTGGTGCACCCGCTTCGCCGGCGCATCTCGCTGCGCTTCAGCGCCTGCGCGGTGCTGGGCATCTGGGCGCTGTCCGCGGTGCTGGCGGTGCCCGCGGCCTTGCACACCTATCATGTCGAGCTCAAGCCGCACCGCGTGCGCCTCTGCGAGGAGTTCTGGGGGTCCCAGGAGCGCCAGCGCCAGCTCTATGCCTGGGGACTGCTGCTCGTCACCTACCTGCTTCCCCTGCTGGTCATCCTCCTGTCCTACGTCCGAGTGTCGGTGAAGCTCCGAAACCGCGTGGTGCCGGGCTGCGTGACCCAGAGCCAGGCCGACTGGGACCGCGCGCGGCGCCGCCGCACCTTCTGCCTCCTGGTGGTGGTGGTGGTGGTGTTCGCCATCTGCTGGCTGCCGCTGCACGTCTTCAACCTGCTGCGGGACCTCGACCCGCGCGCCATCGACCCCGACGCCTTCGGGTTGGTGCAGCTGCTCTGCCACTGGCTCGCCATGAGCTCGGTCTGCTACAACCCCTTCATCTACGCGTGGCTGCACGACAGCTTCCGCGAGGAGCTGCGCAAGCTGCTGCTGGCCTGGCCGCGCAAGATCGCGCCGCAAGGCCAGAGCATGACAGTCAGCGTGGTCATCTGAGGCCACTGCACCCGGCCTGGGCTGGGGAGCTCCATGACCACTGGTCTCTGAGGGATGCCCACCGAGGCTGGGCTGGAGGGCTTGTTCCCAGCTCCAGAGCTAAGCCAAGACGGGCCAAACTTCCAGCCCAGCCCCCTTGTCCAGCAGCTTTGCCTTGTCCTTGAGTCTTTGTGAAATGTTAAGTGGGCTTTGGTGCAAGTGCTTTGCTTGGAGGAGGCCCCGGGAGAGGAAAGGGGATTTATTATTTGTCTCTTTATGCTTTAAAGGCCAAACAAAGCTCTTGGGTTTTAAAACAGTGTTTCCTAACCGTGGCTGCCTCCCATGCCTTGCCTCCTGTTTGCTCAATGGTGAGATGAGAAGGAACAATGCGGGTAGGAGTTAAAGTGACTGCGTAGGAGTTTGGCAAAGCTCTTCAGTTTGCCTTTTAAAATGGATGCAATTTTTAAGGCTGAGGTATAATGCCTGATATTGCTTCCCTAATTTGAACCCATTTATTTCTAAAATTCTGGGGACATAGGCATTCCCAACCTACAGCTAGGATGTTAGCATTTCCTGAACAAGACCTTGATACATCATTTTCATTTGAAATCCACTTGCATTTATAGTACAAAACACTTAAAAACGACCTTTGGAAAGGTCTTGCTGTTATGTTCCCCCTCCCCATCCCCCACTTTCATTTGAAAATGATGAGATAAATTAGTTAGTGAAGAGATAAATAAATAGGAATAAAGAGGAAAAGGTACCAGTCACTTAAGGGGACAGATAGCCGTGCAGAGGACAGACCTTCTGTCTGTGTGTATGTTTGTGCATACACACCCAGTGCTTGCCACTGGTGGGCACTCACATATTTGCTTTCCTGAACATGCAGTGGCAGCTGCGTGCCACAGCATTCTCCTGCGTTCTCCAATCGCTTGGCCGCAGCAGATCCACAGCCGTCTTCCAGCCACTCAGCACCTGCTCTGCAGTGACACACTTGGAACATGACCAATCCAGATGACAAGGACTGGGAGAAGTTTCCTTAAGGCCCAATCAGAAAAATAAGCAGTCACTCACAGGACACACAGACCAAACACGCAATTCCTTCCACACACGGTTAAGGGAACAGGTGAAGGCCGTTGGGCCACGATACCATGCTGCTAATTCTCACCTTAACCTCCTGAGGACCTTCTGTAAACGAGGACGAGTGCCCCGTGACAAGGGTTTCCACACTGATGTTGGGACAGTGAGTGGGCAGTGAGGGCAGGAGTGTTAGGAAATGACACCTGAAACCCAGCTGTCAGATCAGCCCCTGTGGCATGCAGGGCCTGAGCTATGTCTGCAGCCTCTCGGTTACCAACTGTCAGATTCCAGGGCCGCCAAGCTCACTAAGCAGCTGAATCCGTGTTTCCCCTCCTCCCTTTCTCTTACTCCCAGAAAGGAGCGCATTCACTCATTAAGGTGTTCCCTGAAAGGAAGCGAAAGAGGGGGCGATTTGGGGATGACAAGGATTCGATGCTATTACTCCAGTGCCAACAGCCAGGATGGAAGGGTGAGGATTGGTGGTTGGGCTAGTTCTCAATCCGAGTCTTTAGTAGGTATATGGCTCGAGTGTTTAAAGCATGGGGAAGGGTAGGAAAAGCCTGGCTTGGGAGAAAGGAAAACACAGGTTAACTCGGGAGATGCAAGTTACCTTTGGCAATGACACTAACACGAGTGGTTGGCTTCACCTGTGGACGTGGAGAACAAAGACCCTGTGCTCTAATAAGGCAGCCCGCCCACAACTCTGTGTCCCTCCCCCTCCCCATGGACTCACCTCCCAGGCACCCCAGGGACAGGCTCCTGAGCTTCCAGCAGTTCCGTTACTTTCGAGGCTCAAGGCCACACATGTCATGTTTCCTTAGAGCAGCGGTTCTCAACCTGTGGGTCGCAACCCCTTTGGGGGTCGAACGACCCTTTCACAGGGGTCGCCTAAGACCATCGGAAAACACATATATAATTACATATTGTTTTTGTGATGAATCACTATGCTTTAATTATGTTCAATTTGTTACAATGAAAATACATCCTGCATATCAGATATTTACATTACGATTCATAACAGTAGCAAAATGACAGTTATGAAGTAGCAACGAAAATAATTTTATGGTTGGGGGTCACCACCACATGAGGAACTGTATTAAAGGGTCGCGGCATCAGGAGGGTTGAGAACCACTGCCTTAGAGCATTCTTTGGTTGAGTATGTGTGGAGAGTGGAGGCGATGGGGCAAAGGATGGGATTAGTTGGGGAGAAATATGACGAATTGGGGTCTCTTTGTTGCAAGGTTAAATTCACTGGTTCTCAGCTCTGGCTGCTCCTAGAATCACCTGGGGGAGCTATCAGAAAACATCACTGCCTAGACCAGCGGTTCTCAACCTGTGGGTCGCGACCCCTTTGGCCGTCGAATGACCCTTTCACAGGGGTCACCTAAGACCACCCTGCATATCAGATATTGACATTACGATTCATAACAGTAGCAACATTACAGTTATGAAGTAGCAACAAAAATAATGTTATGGTTGGGTCACAACATGAGGAACTGTATTTAAAGGGCCAGAAGGTTGAGAACCACTGGCCCTAGACCCTCTGCTCACAGAGTCCCATTGATGTGAGATGGGGCTGGGCATAAGTGTTTATTTTTAAAGCATTTCAGTTGGTTTTAATATAATCAGGGATCTATAGGTGTTCATTCAACAGTTTCCTTACACATTTCCTATGCGCAAGGCACTGTATGAGTCCAATCAGATCAATTGCATTATAAAGTTATACACCAGGAATTACTCCCAATCCAAAAACTGAAGTGTTCCCTGGTTAGCCTGATGTAAGAAAGCCTGTATCAACTGTGAGAAGAAAGTGTCCCAATAATTACTAGAAAAGCTGCCACCTGTTTCTATCTTGCTTACAGCTTAAACTTTTTAACACTTATATGGATTTTATGGAGAGCCTGAAGAGGTTGGGGAATTGTGTTGTGTTTATAAATATTTTTACAAATTAAGCCAATTGGCAAATGAATAGCAACTAATTAATTCTTACCCTATTGAAATCTATTTGGGTCTAGTTTGACTATAAAACAAACTTAAAAAAAATCGCCCACTCCCGACCAGTATGGCTCAGTGGTTGAACATCGACCTATGAACCAGGAGGCCATGGTTCCATTCCCGATCAGGGCACATGTTAGGGTTGTGGGTTCGATCCCCAGTGTGAGGTATGCAGAAGGCAGCCAATTAGTGATTCTCTCTCATCATTGATGTTTCCATCTCTCTCTGAAATCAGTAAAAATATATTTTTAAAAAATCTCAGAAATGAATCCTAGAGAAATCCACATAAGGTTGCAGTAGGAAATTTTATTTAATATAATTCACTTTAGGTAACAGCAAGCATCCAGTCCTCCTCCTGCAAGGAGTCATACAGGCCATAGACCTGAACTGAGCCAGTCTGGTACTTGGCAGCAGCCCTTTCCCAGACCGACAGGAGGTTCTGTAATCCTCTTTGCAGGCATTGTCACCAGGTCTCACTTTTGGCAGTCAATCAATAGATTTATCTCACTAAATCGGCTGGGGAGTATTTCAATATGTTTTGGCAACAGTTACCTGGAACTCGCAACTGTGAGAGATGCGTAGGTAGCAGTATTTCTGTTGATGTAACCTTCCTGAATTTTGTTCTTGTGGACGTTCAGCCGGCTCTTCGACATGGGGTGCTAAGCTCCAGGTTTGTTTTCTCGGGAGGCTAGTTAACCACCTCTGTCCTGTGGTTTGCATTCCTGAACATCCAGTAGTCTTGCAAAAACAAGGCACAGAACTGACATCAAGGGGACCCAGGTGAAAGTGTGGCTAGATTTGGGAGTGAGCCCAGGGCCCATCCCCCAAGGAGCACCTTCATTCCCTAAGGCAGTTCCTTCATTGATTTTCCTTCATGCATTGGTGTCTTTGCTATGTGTGTAAGACGCATGTGTGGCTGACTCGCTGTGTAAAGCTCTGCAGGCTGGGGCTTGTACTGTGTTTGACATATTTTGGGTGCTCAATAAATATTAAATCAGTAGTAGAGTCTTCAGTGGTGGGATTCATAAACCAAGCCAGTTACACACACAGTGTAACTACACAACCTTAGGATGACCAAGGTTAAAGCAAGGATAAAGCATGCCCAGAAAAACATGCTACTCAGTCTGGATTTGTCAGTTCCAGCAGTTTCAGGAGTGAACTGTTACTTGGGGTTTTCTGTGAACCCCTGGACCCAACCTCAGTAATGACAGCATTTCAGGACATGGCACCGAGCTCTGTGCTCTCCAAGATTGCATGGGCCTAACTCCACAGGCCCATCAAAGGGAGAGTAGAGAATTTCAGGATTAGTGTCTATATACCATCATGAATATGGCTCATTATTTAAATGTTGGCATTTTGTCACCCTCCTCCACATATAACTTGGGGAATTTGAAAAACATTCAACACTTGGGCCTTTGAACAAAATTTGATCATCTAGATTCCAAAACATTCATGACAGAATCATAAGCAGGACTTACTGGTACTTCTAAAATGGAAGTTAAAAAATGAACTTAGGTTCACCTTTCCAGGGATCCATATATTTTGCTAAATGAGACAAGCTAGTCTACCGATGTTGGAAATGCAAAATATTAATTTGGATGGATGAGAGTTGCAATCTGGATTTGTTAAAAGATCAGACATCCTCGATGAGTCTTAGGAAGGAGAAAGCCTTATTTTGAATCGAGTGTGCACACTTCCAACAGGTTTTGAATGGTTCTTCTCTTCTTTCCAATTCAGTTCCTCTTCATTTCCCCACTCGTTAGTTCTCTATTCTGCCTCTTTTCTTCTTTCCCAAAGTATCTATGAAATACCTCCGATCTGAAGCTACCCCCACCCCAGTGAAGGGGAGCTGGTGAGATTCAAGCATCCATCTCCCTGTGGGTCCTTCTAAGGTGAGTCATATTGGAGAGCGACCCTGCTATTCTGTCGCAGAGGGTGGATGGCACCCAACAAGTGGAGGGCTGCCGTCTTTGCATTTCCTGCCTACTGTGGGGTCTCGGAGCTCGCACAACTGATTATTTCACAGATGACTGAGCAGTGGTGGGCAACAAGAGTTTGCACAGAATCTCCGCAGGGCCCATTGTGCGGCAAATCACCTGGAGAGCTCGCCAGAGGGGTCTCGCAATGAGAAGTCGAATGTGTCTCATTCAGCCAGACCAAGTAAATAACAGAGTCTATTAGGCATTCCCTGCTCCCTCCCTCAGCTCTCAAAAAACCCTCTCCACTTGCTGGTGACTAAATCCTGTTCCCACCACCGCCCCTGAATTCATCTCCTCCTTCTAGAATGGCCTCTAATGATGAATGGAAAGCTACACTCTTCCCTACCACACACAATGAGTTATTGCCAAGTAAAAATAAATTAAAAATTCTTTGAGCTGGAAACATTAAGTGAAAACTGCAGGCCTGAGCTCTGGGCTAGAAGTCAGGCCCAGTGCTTCCTCCGTAATCCACAGCACCAGTCGCCCTTGGTCTTCATCCTTGGAGGCTCGCCCATCATCTGGGTAGGAGGCTCGCCCAACATCTGTGTAGGAGGCTCGCCCATCATCTGGGTAGGAGGCTCGCCCATCATCTGGGTAGGAGGCTCGCCCAACATCTGGGTAGGAGGCTCACTGCTGCAGCATAACCTGCCCCAGGGCGGTCAGATGGGTGGCCTGGCCTTGCTGGGTGGAACCTAAAACAAGCAGGTTCCTGTGTGGAGCGAATCCTTCTGAGGTTGCTCTGCCCATTGGGAAACACTGGCCTCCTCCTTATTACAAAGACCCAGCGGCCGACGCAGGTGGGAAATCAGAGCGCTGGTAAGAACCTTCAATGGCCATCACCGTTCCTTAAAATCAGGCCCCTGTTTATTCCAATTTCCTTCCTACCCCAGGCTTCTCCAGAAAACCCCCTTTCCTTCTGGGACATAATTACAGAACTCGGGGCATTTACACACCGACATTGCTTTCTGGGAGACAAATGTCTTCTTAGGCTTGTAATGACATTAATAATCAGCGCTCTTGAAGTGCAGCTGATGGAGGCAGGTGCTTCCGCCTGACCTAGCCTCCAGGGCATGGCCTCGTCCGGGACACGCGGGACATGTGGTCTCCTACATCCCTCGGCAAACGAGGTGAGTGGAGGAGTAGGATCAGGAGCCCGCAGTTTTGCGGTGGGGGGGTGGGGGGGTGGGGGGGGGGGAGGGGGCCTGCGCGCTGCACCAGCACGTCTAGCGCCACCGCTGGTGCCTCTCGCCCCTGCAGGGTGAGCTGGCTCCGGGGGGGGGGGGGGGGGGGGTGGGGGTGGGGGTGGGGAGGACTGGCTGAGGGGCCACAGCGGGGCTGCCGGGCCGTTCTCCCGGCCGAAGAGCAGAGGGTGTCGGTGGTGGGACGTCCGCAGGCCTGTAGTTCTGGGCTGTGCAGGGACCGCTCCGTGCCCACCAGCGAGCGGGCTGCTGGCCTTGGCCTGGCCTAGGCGCCTGAATCGCAGCGCTGGGTGCCCAGCGCCTTCCTCTGCTCCTGCGTGGTCCTCCCGCAGCCCCGCGTCCTTTCCTTGTGGGCATTTGGCTTCCTGTCCTCATGAGTTCGTGGCTATTCTGCAGCTGCGCCACGCGTGGTGGCTAGAGCGCTGGGCCAGCACCAAGGCGGCGCCATGGGGACGCGGGGGTCGCCTCTGGGGAGTCTCGCAGAGCTTCTAGGCCCGGTCTGCGAGCCCCCAGACCCCGCAACACGGTCCCGGAGGCCTGCGGTGTCTGCGGCCCCCGCGCCCACCCCCAGAGCGTCTTTCAGCTGCTCCGGGGACTGGGCCTGAGCCTCGTCTCCCCGCTCCGCAGGCTCCTGCTCTGCCCCCGGCGCCTCCCGCACCTGCTGGCCCAGCGCCGGGTCTGGCCTCGCTCTCCCTCCACGTCCGAGCCAGGCCAGAGGCCAAGCCCTGACTATCCGCCCCTCTCTTGCTCTGCCCTGCGTTAGTGGGGGCGCTGCGGGCAGGGGGCACTGCGGGGCGTCGGCCACAAGGGGCGCTGCGGGGCAGAGGGCGCTGCGGGCAGGAGGTGCTGAGGGGCGCCGGCCACTAGGGGCGCTGCTGGCAGGGGGCGCTGCGGGGCGGCGGCCACTAGGGGCGCTGCAGGGCAGGGGGCTCTGCGGGGCGGCGGCCACTAGGGGCGCCCCCGCGGTCCTCGCGAGATCCTGCCTTGGGCGTGCGCGCACGCTCAGACCTCGAAGTCGGCGGCAGGCAGCTTCCGGCGCGGGGTGGCTTGGCCCGCGCGGACGACCCATCCTCTGGGGCTCCTCTCGGGACGGGTTCTGCGGCCTCAGCCTAAGTCACCCGCACGTAGCTCCTCCCAGGCGTTTCTTGGTTACCGAGGAAACCACGCAGGACTTCCGAGGTACACGAGGTACACGCACGAGCTCCCGCATGGCTGGGCCCTCGAGGGGGATGGTCGGGTGTGTGTTGGGGGATGGGAGACGGGTGGGGTGGGGTGGGGTGGGGGTGGGAGAGCGCTCGGTTCTGGCCCGCTTCTGGCTGAACGTGCCACCCAGGCCTTTGCCCGCTTCCTGCGCATTATCCCGACTGGGCAGTAGCTGGACTTGCGGCGTCCTCGTCCTCCACTCCTGCCAGTGGGCATGGCCCGCCCGGGGTGGGTGTGTGAATCCAGGTCTATCTGGTTCCAAAGCCCCTTCCCGGCACATTGTCCTGCACCACACAATTGACACGCTAATAATGACAAGGGACAGTCATAACAGTAATAACCTTAGCTCTGTTTCATTTGCGGCCATTTGCAATCGACTCACATTTTACAGGCCAGGGGAGTAAGTCACAGAGAGGCGAGGCTGCTCTCCCACGGTCCTCTGGCTTGTGAGTGGCAACGTGGAGAATCAGACTCAGGCCACTGCTGCAAAGCCCATAGTCCTTCCCCTCTACACGGAGCTCCCTCTCGGGAAGCAGGTGTTTCCCAACATGATGGGGTTGTCCCAAAACACACCCCCTTGGTCCCTGGTGCTTTGTGTTTGCCCAGACAACTGGGCTCTTGGCACACGTGATACCAAGGCTGGCTTGGAGACAAAGCCCAAACCCATAGTGGGTCTCTCAAGCAAACTCATGCCCTCCTTGGATGCTGACCAAAGGAGGTCTGACATTGTCTTTATTTTTTTAAAAAAATATATTTTATTGATTTTTTACAGAGAGGAAGGGAGAGGGATAGAGAGTTAGAAACATTGATGAGAGAGAAACATTGATCACCTGCCTCTTGCACACCTCCTACTGGGGATGTGCCCACAACCAAGGTCCATGCCCTTGGCCGGAATCGAACCCGGGACCTTTCAGTCTGCAGGCTGACGCTCTATCCACTGAGCCAAACCGGTCAGGGCTGACATTCTGTCTTTAGATGGAATTTATTTCCTTCCTTTCTTGCAACATTATTGCCCGTATCTGTCTTCCTTTGCTACTGGTTATTTTCCCTGGGAATGGAAGGTTGGAGGACGCTTTGGCTGCCTGAACGGGTGTCCTACCACCCCCACAAGTACGTGAGCAATTTGTCAGGCATTACCATACCACGCAGGTGCTCATTATGCTCATCAAGAGGTAATGACACGCTGGGACTGCGGCTGGAGCCTGAATAGCAATCGGCCTGCCTGGACTAGGAGAGGAAAGATCGTAGTAGCATGTATCTGTCAGTTCCTCATGCTTATTGTCGAGGTAGGTTGAATGAGTCTTAATGAATCCATTCATGTAGGGTGATTTGGCTTGGAGTTCATTAGTACTCATCAGGGAATACGCATCCCCTTACGCACGGTCAGCGCACCTTCTCGAGGACAGTAGCTCATTAGGGCTCTTCCTGCAAACCAGACTCAGGGAGCGGGCCAACTCCTGGTGCCGCAGCTGGTGGAAGGGACCCCGAAAGGTCTTGCACATCATAGCAAGGAGGCTGGTCTCTGGACTTGACTGCAGCCCGTCACCGGGACAGGCCGGGCACTGCCCATGTGACAGAACCCTGGCTCCGCTGTGCCAGCTGGGACTGGGAGAAGATGGAGGGTTTCTCACTGGCTGGTAGTGCTGCCAGTTAACACACCCGACTCCGGAGGGGCAGAGAGTCTGAACCAGAAGGACCCCCAGGGAACACCTGGCCCGGTCCCCACATGGAGCAGATGAGGCGACGGATGTCCAGCGTGTGTGGGGCTTAACCCTGGCCATAGAGCCCGTGACAGTGGCACAGCAGAGACCTGCTTTAGCGAATTGCTTCGATTCTGTCTTTTTATTTTTCTGATTTTAAAAAATAATCGTATTGTTAAAACAATAATCGTATGGTTAAAACCAGCGATTCATAAAGGTATAAGGGAGAAATGGAAAACGTAAGTGGTTTCTCAAGCTCTCCCAGCATGTCACTGACTTTCTGTAGGATCGAGCTTGTCTGAGACACTGCTGAACCGTATGCTGACCATGCATGAGGGCGATGCTATTCTTGGATGAGTACTAAATGAACTCAAAGCCAAATCACCCTGAAAGAACGGATTCCTGGTATTTTGGTACTTTGTCATAGCTGTGTGAGTGAGTGTCCTACTGCTTCGTCTGGACTCAGTGTTTAAAATGAAGAAATGTACGTGTCAAGAGGGAGTTTAACTTGCCCAAGGACCACAACAATAAGTTCACGGCCGGAATGATCTGGTTGGGGACATTCTGGGGATAAGCGAATGCTACTTTCTTTCCACCTCTGTGACCCTCAGCTCAAGCTTAAAATCACAGGGAAGGGACATCTGATGGACCTGGCTTGTTCCCTGGGCCAGAGAGAACAAAGAACCAAGTGCAATCCCATCAGTCTAGAACAGTGGTTCTCAACCTTCCTAATGCCGCGACCCTTTAATACAGTCCCTCTTGTTGTGGTGACCCCCCAATTTCATTGTTACAAATTGAACATAATTAAAGCATAGTGATTAATCACAAAACAATATGTAATTATATATGTGTTTTCCGATGGTCTTAGGCGACCCCTGTGAAAGGGTCGTTCGACCCCCAAAGGGGTCGTAACCCACAGGTTGAGAACCGCTGGTCTAGAACCATGGAGAAAGAGCAGGTCCCTCCAGAGGACGTGGGAGTGCCCTCAGAAAGGGGGATGGACAGCTTCAAACACAGTTGTCTCTAGAATAATCTTCTCACGACAAAGAGAAGCGTGTCTTGCCTCTCTCAGATGCTTCTCTCTCATTCATTCACAGACTCACCTCCTCATTGGTGCTCTTGGACACTAGCTGGGTTCTCTGGGTGGCGTGAGCAGTGGAACGTGATCTCTGTCCCTGGGAACTTACAGTTGTCCTGGGGTCAGAGGACAGTCATGGAAACCATAGAGGAGGTACTGTCCTTGTCTGGTTTTGGTACCAGAGAAATTACTAGCTTCATGTCATTCATTGGGAAAGGTCCTCTCCTCTTCTGTTTTCTGGAAGAGATTGTGGGGAACTGATGCCAATTCTTTGTATGTTTGGTAGAATTCTCTAGTGAAACCATCTGGGCCTGGAGATTTGTTTTTGGAGTTTTAAAATTTACAAATTTAATTCCCTTAATAGTTGTAGGGTTATTTAAATACTTTATTTTCTAAACAATTGAAGTGTGGGAGTTTGTGCTTTGTGAGGACGCGGTCCATTTCATCTAAGTTGTCATAGCATTCTCTGAGTATTCTTTGGATGTCTTCAGGGACTGTAGTGACATACCCTGTTTCCTTCCTGATATGTATAATTTGTGTCTTCTGTCTTCTTTCCTTTGTCAGTTTTTCTAGATGTTTGTAAATGTTACAAATCTTCTCCAAGAACCAGCTCTTTTTTTTTGTATTGATTCCTTTATTGTTTTTGTTTTCAATTGCATTGACGTTTGCTGTTACAGATTTCCTTTCTTCTGTGTGTGCTGAATTTGTTCTTTTTTTTGTCCTTTGAGGTGCAAGCTCAGAGTATTGGTTAAGACTTTTCCTTTTTTTTTCTAATGTATGTATTTAGCATTGTAAATTGTGCTCTCAACATTGTGTGAGCTGTATCCCACAATATGGTTCCTTTTCATTCAGTTCCATGTTTTTTTTTTTCTTTTTCTAAATATATTTTTATTGATTTCAGAGAGGAAAGGAGAGGGAGAGAGAGAAACATCAATGATGAGAGAGACTCATTGATTGGCTGCCTCCTGCACACCCCCTACCAGGGATTGAGCCCACAACCCTGGCATATGTCCTGACCAGGAAATGAACTGTGACCTCTTGGTTCATAGGTTGACACTGAGCCATACCAGCTGGGTGGTTCCATGTGTTTTTTAAAAATTCTCCTTGAGACTTCCACTTTGATCCTGGACTATTTAGAAGTGTGTTCTTCAGTTTCCAAGTGTTGAGAGGTTTTCATGTTCCCTTCCTGTTATTTATTTCTAGCTTGATCACTGTGGTCAGAGAACACACTCTGTAAGATTTCAGTTCCTTAAAATTGTTGAGATTTGCTCTCTGGCTCAGGATATGGCCTATTTTGGTAGATGGTCGGCGGGCACTTGAAGATAATCTGTATTCTGCTGTTGTGGAGTGCAGTGTACTATGAATGTTGGTTTCATCTTGTTGTCGAGTAGCGGGAGTAGAGGGCCGGTGTCGCCTGTAGATTGTCTGGCTTGCTAAGCTGCTTTCCTGCACGTGGCTAGAGAGAGCAGGCTTTTGAGGGGATTTTTTTGGTCTGTGTCTGGCGGTGTTTTTGTGTTGCCAGCAGTTTTAGTTCCAAGCCTGGGATCCATAAGACAAAGAGACAAACCAGGGAACTCACCGCTATGTTGCTCCCGGTTTCCCTATTTCGCCTGCCTTCGTCCTCCCTCCCTTCAGAATCTTATGTCTTACTTTTCGTGTAATATCTAGGATTTTGGTTGTGTTTAGCTGGAGGAATAGGAAAAAGTACATATATTCTGTCTTCCTGGAGGAGGAAGTTCTGAGGTAATGTTTTTAAGCGCATAAACTAAAACACATTTACAGAGGACACCACTTGTATTAAAACATAGTTATCAGATATTAAAAACCCACATTTGGGATACAGCAGTATATCCATTTCTTTATTACTATATTAAAATACCCAGTGGGAGGTTGATGGTCACTGGAGTAATGTTGAGGTAGTCATTTGTATGAGCAGTATTTTGAGAATCTGCCCCCGTGGTGATGTAATGTCAGATGACCTGCAATTTCTACTAGTGACAGTGTCTCTAACCGACTCTGTACCTTTCTGCCTGCATTCATACTTGAAGGAAATGACGAATTTTATTGTAGGCGAGTCACCAATAAAGGGCAGTTATTTTCCGATCCCACGCCAAAACCCACTGAATTTTTAACCTTGGTTAACAACCCCTGCTTTCAAGGACAAAACTGGGTGTATTCTTAACCTCAAGCCCAGAGCCACGACAGTAAAGCCTGTAGTCAGAACTTTCTGGCAGAGACCAAATAATAATAATGATAATAATTTGAGGCCGGAAGCCCACAGTGGTCAATGAATAAGACGGCCAGGCCAAGGCAGCCAAGAGCACAGCTGGATATGATTAGGGGACGACAAGAAGCCAAGGTCCTGGGCCAGACACCGGACCTCAGAGATTCTTCCTACCCAGAGCCATGGGCACCGCATCAGTGAAGTGGCAGAGCTCAGCAAAGCCTGGTCTTTGCTGGTCGCCCAGGAGACGCCGTCTGAGAAGAGGGTGAGGCTGGCAGTTCAACTGGGCAGAGTTTAGAAAGAGGAGGGTTTCCCCGCCCTTCTGACAACCAGCCAATTTCCCGCTCTGTGCCTGTTCCTGCTGCACAGAAGCGATTTTCCTCCAGGGACATTGCGTTCTGAGCTTGGGGCACTCAGGGCCTGACTCCCACACAAAGCCCAGCAGCCCCGGATTGGCTTGCGTGTACACTGCATTTTCACAAAAGGCAGGACTGCTTTGTGCAGCCTCGAGGGGCACGGGATGCTACGTCTACAGGAAATTAAAATAAGCACCCCAATTTACAAGTTGCCAATTTGATCCTCTTTGTCTGGGGCAGGCCTGATGCAATTGGAAGGGCGGTTAAAAGTTTCTTTGGCTTCCTTTTTTGCTTTTCATTAAAATTACAACTAACTGTGCCTCGCATTTTAATGAAAGGGAGTGGTGTGAACAACCAGAGGCTCTGGGAGGAAACCCGGAGTAATAGTGCAGTTGCTAGGGCGCGGGGCTGGACCCGCTAATTTTGTGGGCTTAACATCGCCTGGTTGTTTAATCTCCTAGAGCTGTGGTTGGCAAACTCATTAGTCAACAGAGCCAAATATCAACAGTACAACGATTGAAATTTCTTTTGAGAGCCAAATTTTTTAAACTTAAACCATATAGGTAGGTACACTGTTATTAACTTACCTATAGAGTTTAAGTACTGTTGATATTTGGCGCCTCCCTGGCGCTGCCTATCCCGTGGCCCGCCTGCACCGCGTCTCCCGTCACCCGACCGACCGACCGACCGACCGACACCCCCACTTCTTCTAATGCCGCTTCTTCAAAACAGACTCGCCCAGGCCGAAAACCGGCTTCTGCGCATGGGCCACGAAGTTTCAATCGCACTGTACGTGCGCCCGCACGTGGTATTTTGTGGATGAGCCACACTCAAGGGGCCAAAGAGCCGCATGTGGCTCGCGAGCCATGGTTTGCTGACCACTGCCCTAGAGCCGTGGTCGGCAAACTGCGGCTCGCGAGCCACATGCGGCTCTTTGGCCCCTTGAGTGTGGCTCTTCCTAAGCCTTAGGAGTACCTTAATTAAGTGAATAACAATGTACCTATCTATATAGTTTAAGTTTAAAAAATTTGGCTCTCAAAAGAAATTTCAATCGTACTGTTGATATTTGGCTCTGTTGCTCTGTTGACTAATGAGTTTGCTGACCACGGTCCTCGAGCATTCATTTTGTCTGTCACCACGTCTCAGAAGCTTGGAGGAGCTGCTAATTGCAACACCAAGGTGGAGAGCAGACCTTTCCAAACCTTGTGTAAATTTCAACAGCCAGAGTGGGGCCAAGAGCTTTGATTTTACTGTTGGAGAGAAACCGTCTTCCGCTGCGGGAAGAAAGCTGGTGGGGGCGTCTCCACTCACCGTTTCTGCCAGACCAAACTCTCGCACACTCCAGCCCTGGCTCCGGACCCTGGCCGAACGCTGGTCACCCGGGGTGCCTTTACATAGAGATCAGTGTCTGGGCCTCATCGCCGAGGATTCTGATGTAATGGGTCTGGGGTGGGGTCCAGGCATGAGATTTTTTAAAAGCTCTCCTGAGTGATTTTCATGGGCTGCCAGGCTAGAGCCACCTTTCTACCACTGTGTCTCATACTCAAAGTCTGGGAGCTTCCCGGAGTTTTTTTTTTATACTCTCCTCATCACTTTCTCCCGATCCATATACAAGAACTATGATAACGAGCTTCACATGAGCGCGCCCTGTGCATCGGGGCACAGCCCTCACTGTTTTACCTGCAGGATCTCTTGGAATCCTTGCAGCAATCTTGTAAAGTGTGTATTTTTGTTGGCCCACTTTTACAGACAAGGAAACCCCTGATCAGAGAGGGTCAGTGCCCAGCTGGTAAGGGATAGATCTGGATTTGGACGTGGGTCTTGCACCAGAGCTCAGCTCCTCCTGCCAGTGCCTTCTGTCCCCACCTGAGAACACTGGGCCACGGTTACAGGCTCCGCTTCCGCTTAGGACCAGCTCTAGCCCTGGTCGGGGGCCGTGAGAGCCTGAGATGGGGTGGAGGGTCAGGTGACTCAACAGCTGGTCAGCCACATTCCTCGGCTTGAATCTAGGGTCTCAGCTCTGAGGAGACACATGTGGGCTTCATGCCTGGATTCAAATCCTCTTTATCAGCGAGTGACCTTGGCCAGATGTCTTAGTTTCCTTAAGATCCAGCTTCCCCGCCTGCTGGTGAAGGTGACGAATGTACCCATTGCATAGAATTGTGGGATTAGTACTATCATGTGAAGCGGTTAGAATGGGGGGTAGCACACGTTACTCATGACAGGTTATTTCTCTCCCTGCAGCTTTATTGAGAGAGAATTGACATATAATACTGTGTACAGTTAAGGTGTGTAGTGTGCTGTTGATTTGTATATATTGCAAAGTGATGACCACCATGGCTTACCTCCTCACGGCACAGAATTACCATTTGTTTTTTTTGTGTGTGGTGAGAGCATTTAAGATTTACTCTCTTAGTAACTTTCAATTATATAATACAGGATTACTAACCACAGTCCCCGGCTGTGCACGAGAGCGCCAGACTCGTTCATCTTAGAACTGGAAGTTGGTCTCCTTGGACCACCATCGCTCCCAGCCCCCAGCCCCTGGTACCATCGTTCTAGTTCCTGTTTCTGTGTGTCCAGCTTTTGGAGGTTCCCATAGAAGTGAGATCGTATCATATTGGTCTTTCTCTGGCTGACTTGCTTCGCTGTTGTTGAAAATGGCAGGATTTTGTTCTTTCTCATGGCTGAATAATATTCCTGTGTGTGCGTGTGTGTCTCTATACATTTTCTCTATCCGTTCACTCGCTGATGGTCACTCAGGTTGTTCCCATGTCTTGGCTATTGTGAAAGTGCTGCAGTGAACACGGGTGTGCAGCTAACTCTTCCATCTCATTTTTGTCTGAAAGGTGAGTTGTTAGCATCGTAGTCATTACCACGGATGAGCACTCAGAGGCTGCCTCACTCCCCCATCTCAGGTCCAAGACGTCCAGCGCCCAGCACAGTGTCTGGGTCCTCGAGGCCGGGCAGCTCTGAGGCTGTCCCTGGGCTCCCTGGTTCAAGCACAAGCAACTGACCCCAGAGACCAAACACCTGCCTCTGCCTTCGGTCTGTAAAACCGTCTCAAGGGACAAGGCCCTTTCTCTGAATGTAGTAGTTTGAGCCCCTACAGTGTTGAGAGGGAAAAACCGAACTCACACGGGCTTTACGCTGCAAAGGAATTTATGGCTGACGTTGGTTGATGCCACTGAAAAGTTCAGGCCTGGCTTTAGGCAGGATGGGCCCAGGGGCTCAGAGGGGGTCCCCAGGCTTCTGTGTGTCTCTCTTCAGCTCTGAGCACCCCTTCCTCGGCGCCGTCCCCATGCACAGGCAGGTCGTTGGAAGTCCAGGCTTACCGTCCTGCAGCTAGCAAGTCCCGCTGTAAAGGAATTGCTTACCCCCATTAATTCCAATAGAAGTCATGCTCAGACCCCCTTGTTTAAGGCAACAGTATTGAGCCGTACCCAGGCTGACTCAGAATGGAGCAATCAACAGATCAACTGCACACTTCATAGCCGGCTGGAAAGTGAACTCAGCCTGGTGCCCAGACAACTCAGAAGTCCATCTTATGGCTTGTTTACACAAACAAGAGTCTGGGTTAGAAGAAAAATTAATATGCTCTCCTGATATTTAAATAATAATAAAAAAGATTGGTGGTATTTAGGTGATTTCTAAGAACCCAAGGTCTGTGTTGAGCCTAGAGCGCCATCTTGTGATCAATAGTGGTATTTTCCTAGGATGAACTTTTCTCCCAGGCAAAGCTTCAGGCACCTCCCCATCCCCAAATAGCACTGACCCGGGCTGGCTCTGTGCTAGGGACACAGAAATGACAGTCCCCACCACGAGAAGCCGCAGCCCAGATAATAAATACAACATGGAAGTATCCCCCGGGGTCCTGGAGGGGGAGGCATCATCTCTTCCCAGGCACCTGAAGGCCAGTCTGGAGCCGGCCCATCAGAAATGCTTGGTGAGCGAACAGTGAACAGTTCCTTTCAGAGTCCCCATTACTGCTCTGTTTTTCTTATGGACATAATCTCAGGGCTAACAGTCTCTGGCATAGGGTCAGTTTTCTCAATATAGACGTTTCTCTCAGCGCTAGCCTACAATTTCTCTCCTTATCCAGGCTTTTAGGCTCAATAGTCCCCTTGGCATCCGACTCTCAATCAATGCAAGGGTCATTATATATCTAAGTCTCTGCAGATCCTGAAGGCGGAGGAGGCACAGCTTAAAATAGCATGCCCCGCACCGCAATCTGTGTTCCAGAACTGAAGTCATCCCTGATGCCTCATCTTCTGGACACACAGGTCGGGGAGCCATGGGCCCGGCAGAGCCAGGGTCTCTAGAGCCCGGGAAAGTGCACAGACCCAGAGCAAGTCCTGGCACCCCTTCCTACAAAGCGCATCCCAAGTTTGCCCCTCCATCACCTCCGCTCCTGCCCCAGTCCACGCCTTCCTCACAGTCCTCCTGGGCAGGAGCCCTAACTCCTCCACTCGCTGCCTCCTCCCTGCGGCCTCTCATGTCATTGCCCAAAGCGATCCCTTTAAAATACTCCGGCCTCTCATGTCATTGCCCAAAGGATCCCTTTAAAATACTCAGGCCCACTCATGTCATTGCCTAAAGCGATCCCTTTAAAATACTTCGGCCCTCTCATGTCATTGCCCAAAGCGATCCCTTTAAAATACTCGGCCCTCTCATGTCATTGCCCAAAGCGATCCCTTTAAAATACTCCGGCCCTCTCATGTCATTGCCCAAAGCGATCCCTTTAAAATACTCCGGCCCTCTCATGTCATTGCCCAAAGCAATCCCTTTAAAATACTGCCGTTTGCAGCAACATGGGTGGACTTTGAGGGTGTTCTGTTAGTCAGACAGAGAAAGACAAATACTGTATGATCTCACTTATATGTGGAATCTAAAGATCAAAATAAAAGCACAAACAAAGCAGAAACAGCCCTGGCCAGACGGCTTAATTGGTTGGAGCTTTGTCCCATACACCAAAGGGTTGTGGGTTCAATTCCTGGTCAGGGCACATACCTAGGTTGTGGGTTTGATCCCCAATTGGGGTGTGTAAAGGGGGCAACTGATCAATGTTTCTCACATTGATGTTTCTTTCACTCTCTCAAATCAATAAACATATCCTTGGTTGAGGATTAAAAAAAAAAGATATTTATAAAAAGCAAATCAGATCACGTATTGAACCATCCTTGTATTATAAGTCACACCTGCTTACAGTATTATTATTACATGAAAATTTGCTTATTTGATTTGCAATTTAAATTTATATCTATTTCATAAGAGAATTTCAGTTATTGTTTTTTTTTTCATGGTATATTATCAAGGTTATGCTAAGTTTAATGAATTGAATTGGTAAACTTGCAGTTTTCACAGATTTATATAAAATGGAAATGATAGGCTCTTGGAAGTTGAAGGTAAAGAAATCTGCTGTCAAATCATTTGGGTCCAGGATCCTTCTAAACTACTCTTTCAGTTTTAAATTTTTACAGGGTTAATAATCTGCTTAAATTCCTTATGTGTTTCTTAAGACAATTTTGACAATTTAAATTTTCTTAGCAAACTTTAATTTTTATCAGGTTTTTAAAATTTAGTATCAGAATTATACCTATTTCTCCACAATTTAATTGTCTTCTACATCTTTATTTGTATCTCTTTACTTATTTTGAATTCTCAACATGTTTTCTCTTTTTTAAAATTACACTATCTAGAGATTTCTTTATTTTCCAATATTCTCTTTTTTCTTGTTTTCTGATCAATGTCCCCTTTTTATATTAATGGGATTCTGCTGATCTTAGGTTTGCTGTTTTGCAAGGAACATTTTCCCCTTCTGTTAAGGCTGATGTCAGAAAACCAACCTTTTTTCTCCTAGAAAAATTCCATGATGTTTTATTAACAAGATTATCAACACCCAGGGGCTTCCATGCTCCTCTGTCAATTAACTCATTTACACAATCAGGAAAGCAAATTTATTTTTTAAAAAGGATGTGCTCCTGAATGCTTACATTACACCTCTTCAGAGATGACTGGGCAGTTACAGAAGAGCCGTTTATGATTCGTATCAAGCATTGCAGGTAGCAGGCTCAGCTTCCCGTCATCATCTGGACGGTCAGTTTCCACGCACACACATGCGTAGGGACCGTCTTCATTTACTTCCATGTGCGATGAGAAGCTCTGTTTAGCCTAACACTTCCCATAAGATCGTGTGTCTCTCTGCGCTATTTCAGAATAACGATAGCTCAGGTTTAGGGCTGCGGAGGCCTCGTTTTACATGGAAATATTATTAATGGAGAAAAGGCAAGCAAACAAGCGTCTGTGCAGCAGCCAGGTGTCCAGCCCTCGGTGGGAGCTACGTGAGCTCGAGGGTGGAGAAGGCATCCTGCACTGGCGAGCTCGCGTTTGCCCACCGCACAGGGGGCAGTGCAGATGCTGTTCCTGCACTTGGTGATTGTCCTTGTAACAGCATCTCACAAAAGAAAAGCAAGAGAGGTCTTACCGTCTCCGTTTTGCAAACAAGCTGCCTTGCATGCAAAAAGTTAAACCATTTGCCTCTGGACGCACACTAGGCAGCAGTAGCCAGGTCTTGGTGGAGAAGGGTGTGCCCTCCCTTAGAGGGTGGCGAGCCTGAGGTATCTGAACCTCAGTAGGATGAGGAGGGTGGCCCCGCAGGGGGTGTTAAAGCCCAGCAGGGTGAGGGTGGCGCCCATGCAGAGAGGTGGCCCCGTGGTGTCAGAGCCAGTGGAGTGAGGGGTGTGTACAGGGAGGGGCAGCGTTCGGGCTGCTTTCAGCTGCTGAGGGTCCCGGGACCAGCCTGCCTTCTGCTCTCCTGATTTTTGCCTTGCTGGTCAGTCCCCTTTGACCTGGGCACCACCCGAGTGACTTCCCAATACCCCTCCCCCACCCTTTGCCACTGAAGCTGGTGGGAGCTGGGCAGCAGCCTCCTGTGGCCAGAGGATACAGAGACCACAGGCACCTAAGAGCAGCAAAAGCAGGTCCGCCTGGAGGCCTGGCAGGAGGGCCAGGCAGCGTGTCCTGGCGCGATGGCGCCGTGTGCCGTGGTGCCAGGACAGTCGTTTCGCTTTGTCTCACTCAAGTGGATGGGAAGCAGCAGGAAATCACACGCAGACTTCTAGATGCTTCTACTGGGTATACCTGCCATCCACTCCTCCATGTATAATTACATGTGTTGTTAACAAGTGCATGGCGGTGACACATGAAGAAGCATATTATGTAATCAGATTGTCTTTGATGGTCTAGTTCATGCTGACGTGAGGATGATGTGTGAGCATTTAAATGTGTGACACTCATCAAAGGCTGACCAGACACTGTGCTGTTTCCCTGTCCTTGTATGTCCTTTGTCTGTGTTCTTACTCATTCTGTGGGCCAGCCTGTGTCCAGTCCATTCTCTCAGGAGGGACCTGCTTGGCGCTCTGCTAGCTGGGGCAGCCAGTTGTCCTCCGTGCTGCCCTGCAGTCCCTGGGACCAAAGCTGCCTTCCTCGTGAAAAGGAAAGTTTAGATTTCAGTGAAGGTTTTCACCTTCCACCAGCTGCCTTTCCCCCTTACAGGGCAGAATTTGAGGACTTCCTCTTCCTCACTGGCCCCTCTCCAAGCGGGAACTGGTCTTCCATCTGAAATCACCCACATGAAGCCCCTTCCAAGGTTTGCTATGCAGTGTCTCAACCTCTTCCACTCAGAGACCCTGACCGCCAGGGGGCAGCAGACATCTCCTGCATGTGGAAACTGTCTTTAAAGTCTGCTGTGTTGTCTTTAAAAATTCTAAGAGTTTTGCATTCTCCTGGATAATACATATGCATTTGTTTTAATTTAAAATTATTTTAAAACTATTCAAAATTTTCCCTATTCCTTTGAGTGGAATAGATCCCCCAGAAAGTGTGCTGTGTTTCTCCTGGGGCTTTATTAGCCCCAGCTCTCTGCTGGGCACACTTTGGGGCACACAGGCAGACTGGTGCCCAAATTGTTGGTTTGTCATTCAAGGCCCTTCTCAGATGGTCTTGATCGACATTTCCAACCTTTTTCCCAGGAGACCCCAGTTGGTACGTTCCCTCACCTTCCAGACAGCCTGTGAAGAAGGGAACTTGTCTTCTCTACTGTCCACCTCCAGAGTCTGCACAGCACTTTGTACAGTTAGGTGTCCCCTGGACAGTCTAACCTCCAGGGTACCATACTTGGAATTTCCAGCAGATGGCACCAAGGGTTCTGCTAGAGCTGCCTGGCTGGTTTGTCGCTCGGCTCTGGGTTGATGAAGGAGGGAGAATGCAGTTTCCCCCAGTAGTCTCCTGGGGTCACACCCCACCGCCCACACTCTCAGCCTGGCCCTTCCAGGCTGCCCATTCAGCCTTCAGGGAGGAGGTGAGGGAAATGAAGAAAGCCAGGTGGGGGTGACCTTTTCATGATTGGGATGCTGGTGGATTCAAATTTCCAGAAAACCCCCGGGAATTCCCTTTCTGTCTCAGAGGGGCTCCAGGGAGTGAAGAGAAAGTGACTCAGCATCCGGCAATGGGAGGGATTTTTCTGTTGAGCAATAGGCTATTTATCAGAGGAAAATGGCACTGAGGTTAGGAAATGATTCTATATTGAAATATTCCCATTGTGGCCACCACTGCCACCATCCAGCACCACTACCAGCTATATCACCATTACCTCCCCTACTACCAGCCTTACCACACTATCCTCCACCACTATTATCACTGCCACTGTCACTGTCATCACCATCACCACCACCACCATCATCATCACTGTCACCATCACTGCCACCATCACCATCATCACCATCACTGCTACCATCATCATCACCACCACCATCACCATCACTGCTACCATCATCATCGCCACCACCATCACCATCACTGCTACCATCATCATCGCCACCACCATCACCATCACTGCTACCATCATCATCACTATCACCATCACTGCTATCATCATCATCGCCACCACCATTATCACCATCATCATTACCTCCCCTACTACTAGCACTGCCCCATCATCCTTATCACTACTGTCATCACTGCCACCATCATCATCATCACCATCACCATCACCATCACCATCACCATCACCACTACTACCTCCACCACTATCACCACCACCATGTGTTTAGAGCTTTGCAGATTTTAGAATACCTTACATGTGTTACGTACTTCTTATCACTTGATCCTTACCGGAGACGATTCACACAGTTTGGTAACACCCAGAGAGCTTGAAGAGTTACGATAGTTTGGTAGGAGACCTGAGTAACTATGGTTTCTGTCTACATAGCATGCTTATCCCTTTGATGGTTTCTTTGGGAGATCCCCAGCAAACCAGAGAAGAGTGACTGTGTGGGTGCCCCGACTGTGAGGGAAAAACCATCACTGTGCTTTAGAAGGAGAAGGGAGAGCAGCTAGTAGGGGAGAAAGACCACACCTGCCCTTCCACCCCGGAGGGCTCCATATGGACGGCAGCAGGTGACAAGCTTAAAGAATGACTGGCTTTACTCCTTCTGGGCGCCATGCACGTGAGTGACCATTGGCAGGGTCTTGGACGTTTACTCACTGGTTCTGTATTGGATATTTATGGCAGGATAATGGGAGCACACAAAGATCTAAAACATAGGGCCACTCCAATGCTCATAACGGTAGCAAAGGACATTGAAGAGGGTCATTATAGATTCTCCCAGGACAACATGAAAGGTTGGGTGCAGCCAGGCTTCCAAGAGAATCCCAGGCAAGGAAGGTTTGATCAGAACACTGTTAGGAAATGAACACCAGGGCCCTTAGTGCCTCCTACAGGCCACGCCCGCCTCAGGCCTCTGAACATTCCAATGGGAAGCGTCCCAGGCTCAGCAGGGACTCTCGGCATTCCTTGTTTGTAAGGGCATCTCTCTCTGGGAAAACGTGGAGAAAGGAGAACTTTTTTTCACACCGCCTGCTGGTGTGGATGGATAGAGGCCCGTCTTTATTTATTGTCATGGGCGTATGTCAGTGTGAGCACAGCTAGCCTGTGGATGGATTCATTAGGACTCGGCTGCGAATGTGCCCACACGAGGGGTACGTTTACGAAGGAAGGAAGATGATATATGTTTATTACTCCAGTTTTATGTGTGTAACATCACAGGCAAATATAAACACCTGGAGACGATCAAACCAAATTATAAACTCATTGGCAGAAGAGGACAGGATTTGCACAGACTGCCTGTAAATCAGTAACCAGCTCTCCTTGGGCATAACAGCACGTGTTCATGTGTTTTTGTGTTGCTTTTTTTAGCATCTCATCGAAGAAAATTTATTGCCCAACTACTGCATTATGGCAATTTTAAAAAACACTGTGAATATTTTCAGGAACCACATGCTTGATTTTATGTTAGCTTCATGCCACCGAACAGGAAAATGCTTGGTCTTTCCGATTAAGAAATGACACTAATCATGCAATTAAAGGAGATAGCATGTACGCAGTTGGCAGTGACAGCAGGTTCCCATAAATGTGTCAGAGCCTGGCTCCCTTTGACAAGTAAGGGTGACGTCACTCCCTCCAGTCCAGGCCAGGGCACAATCCACTTTCCCCGCTCCCCTGCCGCCCAGACCTTCTTTCTGGATCTAAAACAAGGCTTCCCCTGCCCTAGCCCGTTTGGCTCAGTGGATAGAGTGTTGGCCTGCGGACTGAAGGTCCCCAGTTCAATTCCAGTCAAGGGCACATGCTCGGGTTGCAGGCCGACCTGAGGGGGCGTGCAGGAGGCAGCCAATCAATGATTCTCTCTCATCATTGATGTTTCTATGTCTCTCTCTCCCTCTCCTTTCCTCTCTGAAATCAATAAAAATATATTAAAAAAATAAATAAATAAAAGAAGGCTTCGCAGGAACCAGAGCCTTAGGATAGGGTGTGTTCCCCAGCTGTGCTTGCTTGGCTGCCATGGTGGGAATAGCTTGCAAAGGTCCAGGAAGGAAGAGAAAAACATTAAAACCAAAATCAATGGGTTGCACATGGTGCCCGTTAAAAATAATAAACAGGCAGAAGATGAAGGGCTGAGCTTCCACATGTGAACCTGTCTGTGCCCTGGCATCCGGAGGGAGTGGAGTGGCTGCTCTGTCTTCCTGTGGCTATGTCTCAGACCACGCCCATGTGGGCATCTGGGGGTGTCAGGAGGGGAAGGAAGGGGAGGAGAGCAGGAAGCCTTGAGGGTTTACCTGGCCTAGCCCTCATCATCTCTGCGGGCCCTTGAAATAGGAGACTGCTTTGGCCAGGAGACCTCCCATCAGGCAAGAGGGAAGTATTTGAGTGGCTGCAGAACTTAGGAAAACCAGGGAACACTGAAGGCAAGATTCTGTAATACTGAACCCAAGCCCCCACTCATAGCTGGAAATGAGATTGGCTGAGTTTAGTTCATGGCTCAATGTATGGCTCTTCTTCCCAGTTCTATTATTATCTATCTATCTATCTATCTATCTATCTATCTATCTATTCTATTTATCCTTCCTTCTTTCCTTCCTTCCTTCCTTCCTTCCTTCCTTCCTTCCTTCCCTCCTTCCTTCCCTCCCTCCCTCCCTCCCTCCCTCCCTCCCTCCCTCCCTCCTTCCCTCCCTCCCTCCCTCCCACCATCCCCACAATAGTCATACAGAACTAGAGAACTAGGAGAGAGAAGAATCTCTTCAAGATAACTTAGAGGATGGGTCATGGAATAACTAAACAAGAACCTTATTTTCCACCCCAACTCTTTGATTTATTATTTGGTCTTTAATTAAAGGTTCCTCGGATGAGTGCCTTTTCCCCTACAAAAATCATTTGCCTCTATCAATATGTTACTAATATTGATTTTCATTTGTTCAACTAGTATTCCAGTATCTACTTGGCTAAAGAACCCAAGGGGTACAAGAAAAAGATTCACACACGAATAACTAGTATTTAAATAAATAGATGTCAGATACCATTTTGAAACTATAACTTGAAACTTTTTGTGTAGATATATCTGCTTATGAGTGTTTATAAATGTGCTTTTTAATTTTAAAAACATACATTAGTTTTTTCAATGCAGCAAAGCCTGAAAAGGCTCAAAATATAACTTCCCAGATCATCCCGAAGACCTTTCTAAGAAATAAAAGTTACATAGGCACGTGGTTGGAAGGTGCTGAAAGGTAGGCTTTTTAAACATCTTAAATATTTTTTCCCAAGTCCAAATTTGGAGTTTTGGCAAAACTCAAAATTTGATTCCATTTTAAAACCCCAGTATATTTGTTGCCCATGGCTGCAGCAACAAGGTACCACAAACCGGGTGGCAGGAGACAGAGAAATGTGTTCTCTCTCAGTCCTGGAGGCTAGAAATGTACAGGCAAGGTGCCAGCAGGGCCACTCCCTTTCTGAGCTCTGGTGGCAGCTGGACATCATGGCCTCACTCCAGTCTGTGCTTTCCCCACCTCGGGTGTTATCTCTGCGTCTCTCTTTCTCTTCCCGTCTTGCAAGAACCTCGTCATATTTGATGGAAACGCACCCCACTCCAGTATGACCTCATCGGAACCTGCGTCTTCACTGCATCTGCAAAGACCCTGTTTCCAAATGAGGTCACATTCCCAGGTATCGGGCTGAGACACAGACATATCTTTCTGGGGGACACAGTTCAACCCACAACCCTCAAAAATACCAGTCCCTCCTCCCCACCAGGGTTCAAGGTCAATTGTATGCACAGAATTACTTAACATTTTATTGTCTCAGAATAACCAGCTGAAGAAAGCCAACCCAACATGGTTTGCTGTGTTTTTCTCTCCCTACGCATCCAGGTTAAGGGTAATAATTGAAATTTGGGGGATCTTTGAAACCATTCCTTCCAACATTGTCCCTCCCATCTTCCCAGTGAATTCTAAGAAAGAGCTTGGGCCTGAGGACTGCAAACAGCGTTCCTCACCACATGGGGGCAGATGGCAGACAGCAGGGCTCTGAGCATTTTGTTCAGAATCTGATTTGGGTCAGCAGACTTGAGCTACTTCCTGGGTGAGGCCAAGGAAACTGCTGCTGCTGTTTTTATCTGGGAGCCGTGTGCGGAGGAGATTCAAGGGCTTTTTTTCTGCCCTGCATGCATCTGTCTTGGAGAGAGCAGGAGCGCTGTAGGTTTGAACTACAAAATATATCTTGAAACCATTTACTTCTCTGGATCTCACTGGCCCAAAGGGCCACACCCAGCTTTATGACTCCTCACACAGCGGCCAGGGAATCTCTCAGAAGCCTCCATCACCTTATGTCTCCTTCTTGATGAAACTTTCTGTGATTCTCTGCCCCTCCCCTTGCATTTAGAATGAAATCCGTAAGGTCTGGTCTACATGCCCCCTTTCTACAGTTGCCCGGACATGTGGGCATTGAGTTGACCCTTTGGCCTGGCTTGGGTTACAAGCCTATTCCTAAGTCAACCCCCACTGAGCGTTGGGTGTGAGGGGGCGGAAGATAAGTAAGAGTGTTGGCATTCCATTTCCCGCACCCAGATTCTTTCTCCACCCCTCATCGCTTGCTCTGTGCCCCGAAGGGGTATCCTTTCCAGGTAGCATCACCAGGGCACCGTTCCTGGCTGGCTTCCCTTAGGGTCTGGCCAATGGGGTGTTCTGGCAGGAAACTGAGAGGGAACCAGGAGGGGTTGGGGTCAACCTCCTCTGCTTTGGGGCTGTGTCTCTAGAAATTGCAGCACTGTGCCAGGACGTCAGCTCTTCCCGGGGGCCCCTCCCATGGTGCCCCCCTCTCCCAGGGCTACTCCAACACCACTTCCTCTCTCTGCCTTTTCGGGTGGTACCAGTGTCCCGGTTCTGCTGGTCTCTGTGCAGCTCAGCATCCCTGCTGGCTCCCTTTACCTGCCTACACCTCTGCATAATACTTTCTTCATTCACGTCTCTGTCCTTAAGCCATCTGAGTGGGATTTTGGTTCCTGCTTCATTTCTGTCTTGTGAAATTCGAAATTGAGATAAAGGGAAGGCCATGTTGAGCTGAGAAGTCACGAGGGCTTTCGAATAGCCGTTGGTATAAAACGGGGCCGGCCAACTGTAGCTCTTGGGTCAGATCAGCCCATCACCTTTGTCTTATAAGCAAAGTTCTGTCGGCATCAGCCTCACCCATGTATGTAAGTGTCATCTATGGCTGCTGTCATGCTGTGATGGCAAAGTTGAGTGTGATGGAGGTCATGTGGCCTTTGAAGCTTAAACATATTTATTGTCGGCCCCTGGTTGGTATTTATCAATCTCTGGCATAGGAGTCGGATTGGTGGAATGGACGAGAGAGAAAGCATAGTGCAGTGGGAAGACTAAGCCAGATAGATTTGGGTCTAAATGTCACGTAGGCCTTCATCAGTTGTGAGTGAGTTAACGTCTCAGAGCCTCAGTTTCTTCCTCCGTCAAATGGGGATAACAGTAGCTCCCTTTCTAGGTTGTCATGATGATGAGATATGGTATCCACAGGTAAATAGTAAGTGTTTTCTACTCTGTCCTTCCCTAGTCAGATCAATAATGATGGAAGGACAGACACACAAAAAAGTGGGCCTCAGAGAGGCAGCTACTGATGGGAGAACACAGTGCACCAGGGAGTGTGGGAGGTGATACCCGAGAGCAGGACCCGTCATGCAACGTGCTGGCCCGGTGAAAAGTGAATATTCAGGGGTCTTTATTCAAACACTAGAGGTCCGGTGCACGAAATTCAGGCACTCAGGGTGGGGAGGGTCTCTCAGCCCAGCCTGTGCCCTCTCGCCGTCCGGGAGCCCTCGAGGGATGTCCGACTGCCACGGAGGTGGGAGAGGCTCCTACCACTGCCACTGCACTCGCCAGCCATGAGCCCAGCTTCTGGCCTGAGTGGTGCTCCTCCTGTGGGAGTGCATTGACCACCAGGGGGCAGCTCCTGTGTTGAGCGAGATCAGGCCAAACTGGCTCTCTGACATCCCCCGAGGGGTCCCGGATTGCGAGAGGGCACAGGCCAGGCTGAGGGACCCCAATGGTGCATGACTGAGGCCGGGGTGGGTCACGGGAGGTTGGTCAGCTGGGGAGGGACTGCGGGAGGGATCCAGGGCGTTTTGGCCCATCTCCCTCAGTCTCTGATTGGCCAGGCCTTAGCAGCAAGCTAACCTATAGGTCGGAGCGTCTGCCCTCTAGTGGTCAATGTACGCCATAGTGAGCGGTTGAGAGGCCTTAGCATATCATTAGCATATTATGCTTTGATTGGTTGAACGGATGACCAGACAACCAGACACTTAGCATATTAGGCTTTTATTATATAGGATTATTAAGAATTCCAAGTTCAGGGCCCTTCTAAGTGTGGGCTCCATGAGACTGCTCAGGTCACATGGCCATGAAGCCTTCCAGTGACCAGAGAGGCCTCACCACACTCATGGCAGACAGTGGACAAGCAGAGGGAGTGTGAGCCCTGGGTGGTGAGGTTTGGGTTCTAGTCCTGACCTGCCACTTGCTGCATGGCTGGGATGATCAGTGACATGTTTGGGTGTTGGTGTCACCTCTATAGAAGGAAGGACCAAGTGAAATTGTGTTAAGCCCAGTGTGTGACCCTTAGTAGCCCTTAGTAAATGAGGGTTCTTTCCTTTGATGCATATAGTCTTTCCTGGTTACCATATTTACTGTATGTACTGTGTCCATCTGGAACCCCACAGAGAACCCAACAGCCTATAGGATGGGGCCAGCCAAGAATTTGACTCTCAGTGAGCAGTCACTTCCAAAGGGCCATGTTGACACCATGTCACCTCCTCCAGGAAAGCCAGGTGGAGGTGCTAATGGAAGGACTAACATAGCAGCTTGCTCATTGCCAAGCTCGCTGCCTCCCTATGCCTTTTGAATTTCCCAAAATGCTCGTTGAAACGAAAAATTCACTTTCCAATGGCCCTCGCCTTGCATTCATTTGGTGGCAGTGTAAGGAAATCCCACCATCCCGTTCAGAGGTGGGCCCTCGGTCCTGCAGCAGATTGAAGCCGACAGGTCCGTGCTCCCGGGAAGGGGCGGGTGCTCCAGGCGGCACCTCCTGCGAGATTTGTATCATGTGCATCTGTCAGGAGGCAATTTGGAGTTTGTAGGTTAGCAAGTGGCACCTGCCTGCCCGGGAAGCCATGTGCGCTCTCGGGAGGGAGGTGGTGGGCCCTGGTCCGGGGACGTGCGGGGGCCGGAGAGTGACATAGGCATTCCCAGGTCCTAGTGAGGTTATCCTGGAGCCAGAAATCGGGGTGCCCCAGGGAGGGCTTTGCTTTATCTTCATTTTTATGAAAATGGTGGCGTTCTGTCCTCGTCAAGGGACATGCTCTTTCCATTGTGCTGACAAGGTTCTCAGAGGCTGTCAGGCTTCCTCTGTCGGTAGAGATACAGCGCAAGGCACGTTTAGCAATCTGTGGTCTTGGCCGCTGGACTCGGTTTAATCACGTGCTAAATGTTGAACTTGGGACCATGAGCATAACCTCTACCTATTGGAGCAGAGAGCGCTTAACACATCCTGGGAGCTTGGTCAATGACTGGGGGCGGCTGTGTTTCTGTTCGGTTGCTGTTGCTGTTTTCAGTGGCACATGGTGAAGAAGCCTCAGAAATGAGTAAGAAATGCATTCCTTCCGCCAGACAATACATCCCGTGTCTCCGGTTCCCATTTCCGGCTCTGCAGTTTATGCCGGTGTATTTGGCCTTGGCGCGAGCTGGTGGACTCTGAACACACAGAGAGAGTGAGTTAGATGACCTTGCAGAGCCCCTTCTCCTACAGAGGGAGTAGACAAGAAGGTCAGTCCTTTGGCTCCAATGCACAAACACATCCAAATGGCTGGATAATCATTTCTCCCTCCTCCTCCTCTCCCAGGCGCCCCTCCAGGGAATATACCGTAGTCAGCATTACACTTCAAGCTCCTTCTAAGTCAACAAAAGTCAATTGTTCTCTCCAGCCAGTCCCGGAGCGCCCCCATGGGTCTGATTAAGGTCTCCTGCTGCTATTTAAATGCCCAGGCAGGCATTCAGCATTTACCAAAAATAAATGTTGCGGTGAAGACTTGACATTTATTTTTAAAATGAGAGGCCATCTTCCCATCACAGCCTCCGGATTGTTAGATATTCCTTTCATTACACCAAATGATTCATGTTAGCAAATAAATCAGCTTGTTTGGCCAGCAGGCTAGCACCATCCCTGCTTACTAGGATTTTATTGAGCAGGTGGGTTCTGGTTTTTCAGAGCAGATGCAGGCCTGCTCAGCGATGGACTGTCAGAATGCAGTAAGGCCACAGCCTTGCAGACCTGATGCATGACATTTCCCAAATCTGTCCTTCAGCGTTGCCGGTAAAACCTGAGGTAGGATGATACCCAGGGAAGGCGATGGGAAGTGGAAGAGAGCACGTTCGTGATGGACTCACATCCAGCTCATGACTGTAAGCTCCTCCCCCCAAACAGCTCAGCACCGTTCACTGGTGGGGTTTTAGAAACTAGGTGGGTTCGTATGAGGACAGACCAGGGCTTCGTCTGGAGAGTTTACCTACTGAGCGGTATTCTGGTTCTGTTTTTATTTTATTTTTTTAAAAATATTTTTAAAATTAAGTTTTAGAGGAAGGAAGAGGGATAGAGAGATAGAAACATCAATGAAGGAGAAACACTGACTGGCTCCCCCCTACAGACCTCTTTCCAGGGATCAAGCCCACAACCCAAGCATGCACCCCGACTGGGAATCGAACCAGTGACCCTCTGGTTAATGGGTCTACACTGGCCAGGCCTGGTTCTGCTTTTAATGACTGTGCTTCTGCTGCTAGACCATTTCTTTGTGGTTTCACAAGGCCAAAGCACCCAGCTTCTCACCTTTCCTAGCGGTGTTTGTTCTACTTATCCCTTTTCTCCCTTACTTCCACTTAATGGAGCAGATAGGGCATGACCAGGATCAGGGGTCTAGGGCCCCTCTGGCAGAGGTTAACTGTTAAGCCATAAACCTCAAGGAACAACTTTTGGGCACGATTGGTTACATAATTTGTGGGGTCTAATGAAAAATGACAATCCAGGGCCTTAATTAAAAAATCATTGGGACTTTAAAGATGGTAACAGCAGGATCAAGCACAGGGCCCTTCTGGACACAGGGCACAGGCTGCACCCTCATGACACTGGCCTTGCCTTTGGGGCAGCGAGGATGGGATAGGGTGGAGGAGTCACGGCAGTTTCAATTTTGACTTCTCTTCCTGAGAAACTAGCAGGGAGCACCTCTCAGAATTGGAGGGGAGCCTCCCATCCTCCCTGCAATGGGAAGGGTAGGGACATGGCCCTGCTGGGGTGGGCAGGTGATCCAAAAGAGGCATCTCTCCAGAGAGTGGCCCATTAAGCCCCTAGAGAAAACCAGATTTAGAAAGTGGGCCCTGTGTGTGGTTACAACAGACTGTGCAGTGACAAAGAGGAAGGTCGCTCAAGGACAAAGTTCCCTGCTGGGACTGCACCAGCCCTTACCAGCCGTGGGCAAACTATGGCCCGCGGGCCGAATCCGGCCCGTTTGAAATGAATAAAACTAAAAAAAAAAGAAAAGACCGTACCCTTTTATGTAATGATGTTTACTTTGAATTTATATTAGTTCACACAAACACTCCATCCATGCTTTTGTTCCGGCCCTCCGGTCCAGTTTAAGAACCCATTGTGGCCCTCGAGTCAAAAAGTTTGCCCACCCCTGCCTTAGCCCCTGCCTGCTCCATCATCCTCTCCCAACTCTCACAGACTGATGAAAGCTGAAATGTTCTATAAACTAACATTATCCAGCAGTCTACCTTAATACTAAGACAATTCTAATAGTACTCAGGGAACCAGAGTGGAGAACCCAGGAATATATATCACCCCACCCCTACTTGTTTGAGACAAATCATAGGCTTGAGGAGAACTGCCTCAAAACAGGAAACCAACAAGGAACTCGTAAAAAGCTTCTATGTCATAAGAATTGATATGTGGCAGGTAAAGGGATAATGAATATATATTTGAAGAAATAAATTTTGGATATATAATACTTATAAGAATAGGAAAAGTATTGATGTGCAATCTTGAAAAAAAAAAAAGACAATTAGTAGAAAAACCATTAATGGAAACAATGCCAAAATAGAACTTAAAATAATATTCTGATCATTTAAGAGCAGACGGACACTGTTGAAAATTCATATCCATGTGGAAATCAGGCATGGGAAAACTCT
Organism: Myotis nattereri; assembly: GCF_964212035.1. NCBI lineage: Eukaryota > Metazoa > Chordata > Mammalia > Chiroptera > Vespertilionidae > Myotis > Myotis nattereri. The sequence goes on along the minus strand of NC_138088.1, from coordinate 55,296,915 downwards.
CACAGAATGCCAAGGAAAAGGTCAAAGTGGAGAACTTAATCAGAAAGATAATAATTGTTACATAGCTATATGTGTCTAAGTGGGGTTGCTGAAGAAAAGATAAATATTCAAAGATATAATAGAAGAAAACTTTCCTGAACTGGAGAAAGAGCCAAATTTATAAATTGAAAGAGGACTGCATGTATAGGTAAAATAAACTAAAAATTGCCAAGCCCTAGACAAACATCCACATCTTGACTCTTTGACTTTTAAAAGCATTTCTGGTTACCTAGAATGGAAAAAAAAAAAAGTCAGGTTGGCTACAGAATGTTCTGCAGTGTTAGATTCCATGAGACAATGGAACAACATTCATGAAGGTTTGTGAGTAAAAAGGGCTTCCATGTAAGAGTTCTGAGGTCAGCTGTAGCACATGCTTTTTGTGGCTGGCACCCTGTTTTGTCCAGCCACCGGTGATTTCAGCTGCCTCTAGTACCAGTTCCCAGACATCTTTCCCAACTCACGCTGTTTGGAAGCTCTTCTAGAAGTCAGAAGTAAGAGAGAATTTTGACCAATTGGAGATAGAAGTTTGTGGATGAATGCCCCGGCTTCCCAGGCTTTGTGGAACAATGTTGAGACCCATTCTACATGGTTTCCCAGGGGTCCCCAGTTGCTCACAGCGGTGATCAGCTCAAGCACATACCCATTATTGGTTTTTCCATCTTTCCTGTCTCTCCCTACTCCCTTATTGCTGTTACCTGGGAACAGCTCCAAAATCTCAGGCTGTTTTGGGCAGAACCTAAACTAAGACCCCTACCATTTCTTATTTTTGTATGAAAGTAACAGAAATTCTCACATGTTTAAGGACTCAGAAAATATTCATCTATCTAGTTTTTGTGATAAAATTACATGAACATATACTGCAGCCACACGAGAGATGAGCAAAGTAAAGACCACATGAATGAGGAAATGTGTGTGATGAAAATTTATAAAGGACCAACAGTGAGCACAGAAACCAATTAAGCATGGAATTATCTAAATGACTGTGGTGAATGTGGTGTTAAAGCAGTGTACGTATTATAACCCTTGAAAAGGCCGTGAAAAACAACAACATAACAAACATGAAGATATATTATTTCTTGATGTTGATTAGTCAAGGTACATAGCATAAAATATAAATTTTAACGTCTAAAAGCTACATTACCAAGATTAAAAGCAAGCTTATCCCTTCTACCCCTGTTCCCGAGTCATCCAGTTCCCTTCCCTATAGACAACCACCTTTGCAGTGTATTTTGCATCTTGCTTAAATATTCAATGCATATTCTAGCAATTCCATATATACCTGTCCCCCTTTTTGGTACAAATAACATATGAAAGAACCTTGCTGTTTTTACTTAGTGAATTCTGTAATAGCACCTTTCGGAAATCACTCCTTCTTTTCTACAGCTGTGGAGTATTCCTTCGTAAGGATGGACCCCCACTTATTTCTTCCGTCTCTCATGATGGGCTTCCGGGTTGTTGCTGATTTATTGCAATCACAACAGTGATGCAATGAATAACCTTAGCACAAGTATCAGATTACTTGTCTCTTTTCCCCTTGAAACTCTGTCCGCCCTTGATTTCCATGACGCTGTGCTTCCCTGTTTGTCCCGAGCCTTCTCTGGCTGGACCTGCTTCGTCTCCTTTGCCAACGCCTCTTCTTCCTCCTGGTTCTCTGATTGTCAGTTACTTGAGGCTTGCTCCTGGGTCTGTCTTCTCTCTCTGCACTTCCTCCCTGGGTATTCTCATTCGTTCTAGGCCTCCACAACCATCTCAAAGCTAACGATTACCCACATTTTATAACCAATCAAACCTCACTTCTAAACTCCAGAGCCTTCGTGATGTTCTCACTCACGTCTCCTATAGACACTGCAGTCTTAACATACCTCCAAACAGGACTCTTGAGATTCCCCTCTAACCTGCTTCATTTCCCAGTCTTCCTCAAATCAGTATCATCTCTAACGATAGTATCATCTTTCCCATGTTTCAAGCCAAATCCTGGATACAACCGTACCTCCAAAATATAGCTCAATCCTTCTACCTTTTTTGTCTCTCCGGTGCTGCCACCATTGTAAAGACCACCATTGTCTTTCTCACGGACCAAGGTAATGCCCTGGGTGGTCTCACTGTTTCCACTCTTGTCTCCGACCATCTACTCTCCATTCAGCAGACAGAAGGACTTTGTAGGTTGTAAATCAGACTTTTGTTCCTATATCAGGGCAGTTACGATGCTGTAATATAAGGACTTGTTTTTCTGTTTGATCCCCTGCAAAATTGGGAGTCTCCTTGAGATACGACTTGTCACTGACTTTCCAGCTCCTAGAATACCGTGTGCACCTATTGAAGAAGGAAATTGACATGAAACTGAGCTTCCAAATTACAAATTAGATCAAGAGTACAACTAGGTCAAGTTAAGAAGATATTTTCTAAATCATATTAAAAATGTGGGGTCCATTAAAGCAAATGTAGGATATCCTGACCATCTCTGGTCTCCATGCTCTTTCCTCTTCTGTTGTTCTTTGACCTTTAGATCAGCGGTCGCCAACCTTTTGGACCTCATGGACCACTGGTTGGCAACCGTTACTTTCGATGACTGACAGAGGGCTTTAGGAGAAGTAGAGATCTCCGTGGGCCACCATATTTCTGAATCTTTGGGAAGACTCCTTGTCAGTGTGCAGGGACCGCTAACAATAAATGATAGCGCTAATAAACTTTCAGGATTCCATGTTGTTATTCTATTTGCGAACAATAATGATTATTACGATCTTTTCCCCTGTATAGACATTTTAAAGACTGGTTAAAGCAGCTGAGAATTAATTTCTTGGTAATGAACACTTTTAGCTTCATTAGACACTCAGAAGCCTACTACATTATCATTATCTGGATGCTAAATTATAATTGCATGCAGCCTGGTCCCACAATAATTAACACATTGCATATCCCACCTAATTCACAAACTAATTGTCATTTCTTAGATCTTAATATTACTTGCTAATTTTGCCAAGGATTTAAAAAAAAATCTGACTGTCAAAACTCCAGAGAAAATGACATTATACAGGCACAGTAGTGACAAAACAAGTTAATTTATTGCAAAGTCACCCAGAGAAGGAGTTTTTAATTGCATATTTGTTACCTTCATAAAAGACATAAATGGCTTTTAGTTACATATTTGCTTATTTCTTACATATTAAAAAAAGTGTTAACAAGCCTGATTAAAATTAATTGCAAGGTCCAAGATCTGAGTGGAGAACCGAGCATCAGCAAACTCCTAATTGAAGCTGAAAGAGAAAGAACGAAAGGAGATGCTGGTGGAATGGGAATCAGAACAGCTGTTTGACTGTGGAGATGGAAAGCGATTAAATGACCCGATAAGAAGAAGAGAATCTGAAGAGAAAATCAAACTTAATAATAAATAGGGAGAATTTTATCCTAATCACATTAACAGTTGCCTAACAGTGCTCCACTTCCAAAGGCTCAAGATGGAACAGTAACTAATGCTATAAAACAACTTTAAATGAAGCACACCTTTGTTATAGTATAAAAAGTTATAATAATGAAATTGCTTCTCATGTCACAGCATCACTGGGTAACTTTCCAGATCAATGTTGATTCCCTCTTTATGTGGCAAGTTCTATGTGCGTTTCTTTCTATTGGTGACTCAGGGCATCTTGAATGAGCTGGGGCTGCCATAGCATTTAGAGAGACTGGCAGATGGGACACCCTTTAACTTGCTGTTTTCATGGTTGGTTGATTCTGACAAGAAAGAATACCACTTCCTGATGTGACATTTCCCTAGCACTGCCAGCATCCAAGTGTCCTTCAGCCTAGCCATTATCTCCACAAAGGGAAGATGCCTTTGAGTACTTACATTAAAAGTCTCCAAAAATGAGAAGTAGTTCTCCTAACTACAAACAATAGAACATACCATTTAAAACAGGGCTTTCTCATCCTAACTGGTTTGGCTCAGTGCATAGAGCATCGGCCTGCAGACTGAAGGGTCCCAGGTTCGATTCTGGTCAAGGGCATGTACCTTGGTTGCGGGCACATCCCCAGTGGGGGGTGTTCAGGAGGCAGCTGATTGATGTTTCTCTCTCATCGATGTTTCTAACTCTCTATCCCTCTCCCTTTCTCTCTGTAAAAAAAATCAATAAAATATATTTTAAAAAAATAAATAAAACAGGGCTTTCCCAGGGAAGGGATTTTATATTCGGAGGAAAATGGCCATTTGTAAATCCATAAAAGAGGAAGTAGGAAATGCCCCTATATCTCACAAATCACCTAAATTATTTATGTTCAGTTTGTTTTCATGGTAGATTTGAGCCAACAGGTTTCAGCAACAAATTAAAGGAGGTACCCATTCCATTTATAAAGCTGTATTTCTACAAGGCTATCCATGCATCGGAAATCTTATCCGATAAGTTAAAACTGATTATCAGCCAGTTAACTGAAAAAGTCGGTCAAAGCAGGGAATTACAAAAGGTGACATATGAAAACTTTATTCAAAATGTTTTATTTTTACTTAAAACATATACATGTGCTTTAATTCGCTTGTATTTTGATAGGAGGCCAAGGCCTTTTCTGTGAGTATAGGCCTGTTGACTACATTTCATATTGATTTTGTCACATTCAATAAGTGGACAAGGCATTCCCTATCATTTCCAAAGTTAATCTCTTCAAACTGGAGCAAGAATTTCAAACTAATATAAATACAGAATTATTCTATATTTAATTTTGGTCTCTCTATTACTGAGCCCATTTTTTTTTTAAAAAAAGTACCTCACCCGTATCCAGCCTTTTCAAAGGATTCTAGGTTTAGCTCATGACCATTCCATGTGTCTGGGGCATTTGCTAAATATTATACAGATGGGTAAGAGAGATCCTACTATAATAGATACACTCGGAAAGAAATATTGGGTATTGGTTTAAAAAAAAAAATGATGCATGCAGGTTACAGAATTCTATAAGTTATCAAACATCAAAAATATTTTTGCAACATATTTAATGACCTGGAAAAACATGACATATTAAGTGAAAAAGCAGGTTACAATACAGCATGTATAATATCACATATTTACAAAGTAAGAATATGCATATACACAGAAGATTGGATACTAGGATACCAGAAATACACTGGAATATTAACAGTTGATCTCTGAATGGTGGAATTAAAGGTAATATTTTCTGTGTGTTTTGCTATTATTTCAAAATTCATCAAAGACACATTACTACTGTATTACCATAAAGCCATGTGCTTTTAAAATATATATATTTTTATTCATTTCAGAGAGGAAGGGAAAGGGAAGGAGAGATAGAAACATCAATGATGAAAGAGAATCATTGATTGGCTGCCTACTGCAGGCCCCCACTGGGGGATCCAACTGCAACCCAGGCATGTGCCCTGACCAGGAATTGAACTGTGACCCCCTGGTTCATAGGTCAATGCTCAACCGCTGAGCCACGCCAGCCAGGCTAAAGGCATATGTTTTAGTTCTAAGCTGACAGGCAGATTACAGTCCTTTCTGGTAATTGTCCTAGGGGGACTACAGTCAAGGCATTCTACTGGTCTGCTGCACCTTCCAAGAGAGATGATCTGAGGAGGTGACAGACCATTAAGGAAGTGAGGCTTCTGAGGGGACAGGCTGCACTTTTAGAGGGTGAATTCCTAGAGGGTGTATATGACCCTCAATCTTAGATTCTGTCTTGGTGCGGGAATGGCTGAAGACATGGGTGAGGGAGTTGCAGGACCTACCGTTCTGGAACACTTTGATGTTCAAAAAGCACTTTCAACCCTCAAAGCAGAGAACCCATTCTTGGCATTTGGGATGTCTTCCTTCGCAGAGGGAAGTGTAGGACCCATCCCACTTCCTTTAAGCCCCAAAGAGAGAACATGTAGTTTGTAGAATGAACTATGGCAGCATTTCTACAGCATCCAAATTTTGGAATAAAAGATTGGTGGAACTCATGGCTGTTTGGAAGTCCCTGTTTTGGTTGGAAAACTTCAGTAGACCACTGTGCATCTGAGCATCCCCCCAGAGTCTCTCCTAGGGTTGGGAAGTGCTGGGAAAAAGGTGTTCCCATGGACTTCTGGGAAAATGTGAACTGATAACCTCTTTCTGGAATAGAGGTTGGTCACGTGTTTCAAAAGCTCTAAAATGTTTACTTGTTTGGACTCAATAATTCAACTCTAATTATTCCCACAAGTGATATCAACAAGATATCATAGATCTTATGAAAATAATCAGGGGGGTATGGAAAGATTTAAGTATACGAATGTTTACTGCAGAGCTATGTACATCAATGGAAAATGGGAGGTATGCTAGCTGCCAACCACAGAGGGTTTAGGTAAGTAAGTGATACATCCACAAATGAACACTATTAGCTTATTAGTAAATCAAGCTTCAGGAGAACACGTAATAACACGCGAGAAGCTCTGAACAAAATCGGTTATAAAATATGCAATGACCCCAATTTTGGAAGAGAAAAAAGTATGTAAGTCTATAGAAAAAGGTTGGAGGTTTACCCCAATGTAAATAGTCTAACCTTTGATGTGATTATGAATCATTTCTTAAAGATAAGTTAACTTAAAAAAATAACATTTTAACTTAATAGAAGTTTAAGATTCCCACCTCTCCTACCCTCTCCCCCACTGTCAGCTCCCTTCCCCAGATGAAACCTTTACCAGTTTGCGCTTCCTTCTGGAGACATTCTGTACAAAGTAGGTGGATTTTTTATCTCCTTCATAATACGTTTCTGTATTTTCTAAATGAAAAATAAAATATTTCAAAAGTATGTTCCACTTTACTTGTTCTAAATCTCCATCACTAGTTTCTGCTAGATCTTGAATTATCATTGTATCATATAAATGAAAAGATGGAACCGAAGTTATTCAGCATTTCACTTAATTTCCATTTACATTGTGGAATGAAAAACAGCTTCTTGCCATTTTACTTGAATAACCAATTTTGATACTGTTTTTATTAGTCTTCTCATGGCACGAAGGCCCAGAAATCAAATTGTTCCACTTCTTTATTCATAATTATGTGCAATTAAAATGGCTACAGACCCTAAACTTTTCTTCCAAGCTTCAGACCCTTCAACTGTCATTCTTCATTATCTTGAAGCCCAACACTTTTTAGTAACACTTTGTATACACCCAGTTAAGTGAAAGAGGAAGTATTATATTTAACTGATATGGCTGTTCTTTAATTAATCTGAATTAGCTTTTTTGATATGGGTACTAATTGTTTTCTTTGAAAAAGAAATCACCGTGGATATGTGATTTTTCTATGCCTGTTGCTCTGCAAGAAAATAGTTAATTGCAGAAAACAGGAATGCTACCTTTTTAACAATAAATAATCAGCTTCCCATTGCAAGAGTCGCTCTTAATCCAACTTTCTGACTTGCATTCACAGGAAACGTGCAAGTGTTTGTGATCAGCAGAGATTCCTCGGAGTTTTGATGTTCTCTTTCCATTTATTCATAAGGTAGGAGGAATAATTACAACATGAGGTTGGAATAATAAGGGTGTCATTTGTTTATTTTTAACAACTTCTAAGGGCTATGCATTGAAGTATTGAAACCTCTCTATGAGGGATCAAGGTAGGAAATAAATCCCCACCTGGAACTATGGAGACACCTAAATGAAATGGTCATTTTTCCCCCCAAGATTACTTGATTGAGTTTATTATCAAAATGTAAATAGCTTATACAAAATAGATGGATTTAACTACAATTACCACACTCCACCCTCATTAAGACACCCTTCTCAATATCTAAGTGTTTTGAGCGTTTATAAAGAAGTGTTATCCTAACAAGAGTGATAATGAGTTAAATGTACTCGGGAGCCTAGATACAGCAGAATAACTGAACTTTAAAGAGATCATTAAGCCAATATTCTCCTTTTTAAATTTATTCGCAGTATTTTCAGGTCACTTTTTAATGAATGTGGAACCTGGTGCAGAATTCTGCCAACAGAAACAATGACTGGAACTTGGTAATGTGTTGCATTTGTTTACTCGGTGTGTTTTCCATTAGGAAACAGGATAACCTCTTTGTGCCTAGTCAGCTGTGGCACGTGCCAGTGTATTATCTGTAGTTTTCATCCCAGTGAGCCAGGCCCTGGGTCGAATAACTAGCCATGTGGAGCACTGGCGAATTATGCATGCTTTCCCCTAAACAGTTCATGTGTTTTGGGCCTCGTTAGAGCCCAAAATAGTGTCTTGTGCTTGACTTCATCATTCTGGACTTTGGCTTGCACCTCTCCCGCAGACTCCAGAGTTATTCGCTCACACATGGCGAGCAGAGGCAAAGTGCTCTGGGAGCGAGACAACGCCGAGTTTAAGTGATAGAAGCTTGCCATAGCCATTTCCACGAGAAACACAGAAGTGATTTTCCAGACACTCAGGGTAGTATCACATGAACGTTATTTTAGCCCTAAATCTTTGAGCATCGCTGGCTTGTTTCATCTCCCACTGAACCGAAGCTTTGAGTCCCACCTCTTAAGGCCTGCAGTACCCGTAGCCCGGGGCTGGAAGGATGGCTGACAGACACCGAGCTGGAGCAGCTCAGGCTCTGCCTTGGGATGTGAGCCACAGATGTGCGAAGTCACATCGCCACGCTGGCCAGGTGCAGGAGGTCCCACGTGAGAATCACCACTGGGGAGCCAGGGGTTGGGTGAAGCATCAGTGAAAGCTGCAGACATGACCTGAACGGAGCCTTGGAGGGTGGAACAGGCCTCTAAAGGTGGGAAGCAGCAGGAAGGGCCCCAAAGGCCAGGGAGCAGCAAGGAGTGCCTGGGAACGGGGCACCAGCCGGACCCGCAGCCGCTGTTTCAGATGCGGGGATGTCATTACTGGAGACTGGTGGAAGCTGCGTCTTCGGGGTTGATTTTAAGTAGAACTGGTGGATTTGGCCTGTCAGCTCATGGTCTATTTCCTGAGCCCTGGGTGGGGCCAAGCACTGTGCTGGGCACCAGACTTGGGGTGGCACAAAGCTCTCATTGCAACCGCGGGAGAGAAAGAGATGGAGGCTCAGAGAGGTGAGGTAACTTGGCCAACGTCACTCAGTGAGAAAGTGTCTGGACTGAGGTCTTCTTTGCTTCCCTCCCACCACCACCAGGCCAGCTAGGCATCCGGGTCTGAGACAGGCCCTCAGGAACAGCGTGGGAATGGTTTGAACAAAGAGCTCCATGCGAGCTTTAAAAAAATCTCTCCTGCATTACTCACGTCTCATTTTCAGTGACGAGAACATAGCCCACATCCTAAAAGACCTGCACGGCATCAGTAGAATGTGTTCATTTGTCATTCATGGATTGTTTTATTTGTAGATTAATGAAGATCCACGTTAGACCATTGGCGTGCAATCATCCCGATAGTCCTTATCACGTTTTGCTCATTATCACTTCATTTATATTTATGATGAAGAACAGATGGTACCAGTGTCATATTTCAATGTGTATCGTACCCAGCTAAGAGGAAATATCTCATATTAGCTGCACTTATCAAAATATTTGTACTTAGCAACCACAGAAATCTGAGCTTATGTACTATCTTGTCACCATGTCATAGCTACCATTTAGAAAAGACCATTTAAATTAGATATGTGAGGGGGGATGCATCATTCATTACTACTGAATGAATGCACTGAACTCTGAACAGTAATTATGGGTTAGCTGTAAGGAGAGAGTCATTAGGCTCGAATGAAAAACAGCAATTAGAGTCTGTTGTCTTGGTGGCACGCTGAGATTTTTTTTTCCTCCAAGCTGTTTGCGGAGAACACAGAGAGGCAAAGGGAACAGTTGGTGACGGTGGCACCAGAGGAGCTAGTGACAGACAGGGAGTGTGGTCACCAAATTTAGGAGCCCGCCTTCTTTTCTGAATGGTAGCTGTAAGGAGAAGGCCGAGAAAAACCTGCTTTCACATGTGAATTATAAACCCTTTTTTCAGAAAAATGTATTTGTATTGATTTCAGAGAGGAAGGGAGAGGGAGAGAGAGATAAATACTTCAATGATGAGAGAGAATCATTGATCGGCTCTCTCCTGCACACCCCCTTTCGAGTTTCTGCAGCATGAAGCGTGCAACAGAGTTTTATTTTAAAAGGCTTTATAATTCACCTGGCCAGTGTGGCTCAGTGGTTGGGCATTGACCTATGAACCAGGAGGTCACAGTTCGATTCCGGTCAGGGCACATGCACGCTTCATGTTGCAGAAACTCAAAAGGGGCAAAGAAATGTAAGAGTCCCGTGTTCCCCCAAATAACAGGACAATATTTTTTTGTGATCCCTTTCTTCAAAAACGTGGTCAATCAACATGTATTGAGCATCTGTTCCTCCTAGGCATGTGACAGATACAAAGAGGCATGTAACATGCTTCTTGACCTGGACACATTTATAATCTCATATGCAAGCCAGACATGATAGAAAAGAACTCCAACGACCAAAAAAAGAGAATTGTGTGCACTTGCCCTACAGTAGTTGGAGCTTTGCCTAAGGGGAAACGTGTGTTGGAAATGGGAGCCCGCTGTGCCACTTGAAGAAGGGGAGCTTGGGGGAGCCATGGGCCTGGCATTGAGCCTCAAGGAGCCACAGCCAAGTGGCCCTCGAATCCCAGCCATGTGTGGGTTTCCTTGTTGAATGACAAGTGCCCGTCGCATTGGGCGGGCTCTTCTCCCAAAGGAACTGATGGTGGGTGGGCAAGCTCCGCGAGTAAAACCAGCAAGAACTGTGCAGAAATGTGGTTTGAAAAATTATATTTAATGTGAAAGACACATCTGACACAAAGATGCACGAGAGAGGGTGGCAGTAATCTGGTCTTCGGTTGGGGTGCGTGTTCAGATGCAGGCACATTCTGCTGTGACCGGAGCAGACGTGCGGGTGGCTGTCATGTGCTGTGACAGTGAAGTAGCAGTGCCACCCCGGGGAGTGAACAGCAGGGTGCTGTCTTGGGTTGTCCCTGCTCATGGCCATATTGGTGAACAAGCTATTTTTTCTTTTATTTGCTCCTTTCCTGAGCCCTCTGCCTGGACTCAGAGCTCCTGGGGGCTCATGGGCGGGGTGTGGGGGGGGGGGCGGGGTGAAGGGGAAGGAGTGGGAGGACCTTGCTCAGACTTCCCTCCCCTCCCCTCCCCACCAAGCTATGTGCACTCTCTGTCCCCTCAGGGCGAGTCCTTTCCCAGTGGACTCTTGGCCTCTCATGCTCACAGCCCTGACACAATGCAGGGACATGCCCACGTCCTACAGAGAGCCCGGCTTAGGCCTCCCAGGCGGGAGTCCCGCTACACGTGGCCCTGAACACTCCAAAAATAATAACTTGACACGGTGGGGGCCTGTGCAGAGCGCAAAGGTGGTGAAACCTCAGAGACTTGTGCGTCAAGCACATCCCTGCGGGCTCCCAGCCGACAGATCGTTTCTGTAGGCTTTGAACTTCGCCTGGGGCCTCGCTCCACAGGGTGCCAGCGTCTCAGCCATGCCCAGGACCAGTAGGTTGCCAGCTCAAAGCAGATGTGCCCTGAGGTGGCATAGGCACCTCAGCTCCACACTCAGGCGAGCCAGACTCCACTCAGCGACAGCCTCTGAGGGGGTCCACCCAGGCCAAGGGGTCCTGAGCGAGGTCATGACCTCAGGCCCTGGGGTCAGACCCAGGGGTGTGGGCACTCATTGGATGACTTACTAGTTGTGTGAGCGAAGATAATTTACTGATCTCTGTCTCAGCTTTCAGATCTGGAAAAGGGATAAAATAATATGACTTTATGAGGTTTTCTGGATAATTATATGACACAATGAGGGCCAAGGGCCTTGCCCGAGGTCTGTCTACCCTGGGAGGTCCTGAGGAACTGAGCTGTGACTGTGACTCTTTTCGGGGGAAGAGGCTGCACTTGGGTCTGCACCCACAGACAAGCTGAGGTGGGGGAACCGGGTGGGTGAGAGGTAAAGGGAGTAAGAGCATTTCTGATGAGGGATCAGCTAGGCAAAGGCGTGGACAGATCTGAAGTGTGGGGGCAAGGTTGGAAGTCTCCCTGTAGATCGCTTTCAGGGAATTTTCTGGATGTCAGGCGGGGGTCCAGCCTCTGAACAGCTCCTGGTGGGAGCCAGGTCCCGCTGGAAGGGCAAGAGCCAGGCCGACACGAGACGGGGAGCCATGTGCCTTGCCTGCAGGGCCGCGCGGCTGCCCCCCACCTCCTGTCATCACCGCGGTGTCACTGGCACCACGCTGAGTTTGATCTCTACATATTCTTTTCCTGGCAAATCACCAACTATGCTAAAAAGTAATGCCAGGCTGCAATTCAGCTCGGTTCACACTAGCAAGGATTTATTTAGATCTACTGTGTGCTTAGGGCCGTGGCTTAGACAACAATGGGTAGACAGTTTATCCGAGCCCCAGTGTACGCACCTGTTAAATCAAGCTTGGACTAAATGGCCGCTGAGGGTTCCCCCTCCCCCCAGTTCTAAACTTAGAGGAAATCCTGAAAGAGCTTTGAATTTTGCTGGGAGGATAGTTTTACTCTCACTGCGAGAAGATGTGTATAAAACAAAGTATAGCCGAGTGCACATGGGGTACCGACGATCAGCTTAATTCTGAGTTCCACATAACGGCTGCTAAGCGTAGGCCAGCAAGTCTGGTCATGGTCCACGTTTGAGTACGTGGCATGGCATCTCGGATGCGGGCAGAGAGAATGCAGCCCCGAATGGCATCACAGGCGACTTGAGCCCTGAGCTGCAGCTGGTGGGGGGCGGGGGGCGGGGGGGAGGGAAGGTGCAGATGCCTCGTTCCCTCCGAGGGGCTGTGAAACCGGCATTTACGCGACCCGAAACACTGAAAGGCGAGGTGTTTCTCTCTCAGGTCTGATGGGAAGATTTCTATGTTTGGTGACTGTAATCACAGATGGATTGAGACGGCCCGTTCCTATTCGCTGCTTATGAACAAGCACAATTAGAAGCTGACAGCAAACACGCCTCACAAAAATTATCACATTTAGTGTGATTCCCGTAATAAAAGCAGGAGCAAGCACAGGAGTCGTTTCAATTTACACAAAGAGCCCTGGGGTCTCTCGACAGTCGCTGCCGATCCAATGTTTCTGAGTAAACTTTATTAGGAAAGCAGATTGAAAACTCCTGAGGTTTCATTAAATCTTGGTTTTCTCTCTCTCTCTCTCTCTCTCTCTCTCTCTCTCTCACACACCCCATATTATTTTTTTCTTTAGCCAAAGTGTTCATATAAATACTACACAGTTGTTAAAGGAGAGAACAGGCATGGAGGTCCTATTGCCACCACATCCTCTGTGCCCAGCGAGTGCCAAGTCTCGAAGGGGCTGCCCAGACCCAGGCTTCCAATTCCATTGTTATCGGCAGTACCCATTTGTGTCCGGTTGTACTTTAAGAGGCCTTTTTTCCTGAGAGATACAGATGAAATGTGTTTTTTAATGTTGTTTTTTTAGGGAAAAACAGATGTTCGGAGGGGAGAAATGAACTTACTCAAAATCGCTCTGCTATTCGGTGCCGGGGCAAGCTTTGATGTTGGGATGAACCTTCCCTCACGTTTCCTGCCCGTGTCTTTTTAGGCACCAGGGAGGCAAGAACTGGACATGCAAAGGACTTGTTCATTCTAAAAGTGTTTATTGAGCACCTATGTCATGGCTGCTTCCTGTTAGGCCTGTGTATCCAGTGGAGACCCAGTGGAGGGGTGCTTATTATCACTGTCTGCTCAGAATTCTTTCGGAAATGGCCCCTCACCCCTTCTATAATATTCCTGTTCCCTCTATTTGATTTGGTCAAGGCTGACTCTATTTTCCTGCCAGTCAGGGTGAGGTCTGCCCTTGACTCGCCAATCAGAATACGCCACACACCCATCGCCATTTGTGATTGGTTCAGGCATGAACATGTGACTCCAAATGGGCTAATCAGAGTCTGCCACAGGGCTTTTCCCTAGAGGTTTTAGCAGACACATTCCCTTCTCTCCCTGGAACGGCCAGGGACCAGGAAGGAAAATGGATCTGATGATGAAAAAGCAAGTAGAGCTGAGAGATAAGGAGTGCAAGAGCCCTGGTGGCCTCGTTTGAACTCTGGATCCAGCAATGCCACCCTGGGCTTCCCAGTCATTTGAGAGAATACAGGCCCTGTTGTCAAATGTAATAAAATTCTAAAATGAGAGAAGACTCCCATTCTATTCCTAGAGGCAAGACAGACAATAAGCCAGCACAAGAACATTGTAATGTAATATGCACTATATATGATATATATTTAATGTATTGTGCTTTTATATGTAATTGTGCATGTAAGTATTTTTTCAAAGTGTGATAGGATGGTAAACACAAGCAACAGAGCTTTGATTCGGACAAAAATGCCATGGTCAGAAGAGGGAACTGGGGGTTTGCTCTTGGAAGGGCGGGAATGGCTTGTTAGAGGAAGTGTCACTCCTTGGATGTTGAACTACCGGTAGGAACAATAATGACGCTAGTGACCTTGACAATAATAACATCGTCAACAAGTGCAACATCCAATGTTTATTGACCCTTAGTGTATATTAAATGCTGTCTTATCTCATTTAGTTTCCACAAATCCTACGAGGTAGCTACTATTCTATCTGTGTCTACTGATGAGGGGATGAGGGCGAGAACAATGAAGTCATTTGCTCAAGGGCCATAGCTGGTGAGTTGCACAGCCAGGCTCGAACCAACGACTGGCTCCATGCTCTCTTTTTTAATCCTTACCTGAGGATATTTTCCCATGATTTTTAGAGAGAGTGGAAGAGAGGAGGAAAGACAGAGAGAAATATCGATGTGAGAGAAACACATCAATGGGTTGTCTCCGGCATGAGCCCGGGGAGGAGCCTGCAACCGAGCTACGTGCCCTCGACCAGAATCGAACCTGGGACCTTTGGTCCACAGGCCGACGCTCTGTCCACTGAGCCAAACTGGCTAGGGCCAAAACTCATGCTCTTTAATTTCGAGGGTATGTTGCCAGCAAAGAGGGGAGTCACATTCCAGATGGGAGGTGCAATCCAGAAATTTTCCATAAGAGGAACAAAAGGGGGCGTCTGGGGGGGGGTACTGGGGCTGACGTCAAGGCTGTTCTTTAATATCTTAGTGTACGGCTGTTGACACAAAACGTTTGTCGACTCCTGGCACATGCCTGGCACTGGGACCCAGAGCGCACAGGCTCCTCTCCTGCCCACAGGCCCTCAGCCCTCACCATCTGGAGATAACGCAGACAATTGAACACACGTGCAGTGCCGGGCTGGCTGTAAGTTTCATTTCCCATTGCTCCTTACTCAGTCTTGCCCTCCACGTCCCCCTCCTCTTCATCACGCCTTATTTCTCATTCCTTAAACCTCATTTCTCTACCGACTGGAGCTAAGTTGGAAATGGAGCCTTTAGTGGTGGACAATTAGACAGTAAATCCCCTCGGCTTACGTGCCACCCGATCCATCACCTGCTCTGCTGCTTTCCGTGAGTTACTACGTGTGAATTACATATGAGCTGGACGTGAAAATCCAGCCCTATCAAATGCAGACCTTCCCCTGCTCGCTTCCCCTCGCCCCTTTCACTCCACCGCTCTTATTCATTGCTAAGTCCTCCCCGCTCCCCGCGCCCCGCCAGGTTCCACAAAAGCAGATTCTTCAAAATCGTCCTTCGGGGACTGTCTATTTCATTTTGAACTTGACACGAAATTACTATTTTTGACAGCTGAACTTTTCAGCATGCTTGATACAGATATTTCAATATCCTGTTACCTGAGCTGAGGGGAAGATAAAGTTTTACACCAGACACCTACAGCAGCAAGGGAATAGGTTTCCTGGTGACTGATTTAAAGGCACAGTAATAGCAAGCTGGTTAATGAGCTAACCAGGCTTTGGGAGGGCAAAGGTCAACAGGGAAAGTAAACCCAGTAACTCAGCCAGAGCTCTGGGACCCACACGAGGGGAGAAATGCTGCCTGTCAGACGGTGCCACAGTTCCACTCCAAGTTCCAAACGGGGAAAAAAATCAGTGCACATCTAGAATGTCCTCTGACTTGTCCCAAGGGATGGAGGGCAGATGGGGAGGAGTAGCCTGGGCGATGAGAAAGGAAGGCTCATGAGTGCTGGTGTGTTGGACACGATGGCATGGTGATTGTCACTGAAGAAGTGTTGTGTGCTAGGTCATTGGGTAGAAGAATAGATATCAAAATAGTGGACATTATTTCAGGTCCACATGCCCAGCAGCCCAGAAAAGGCTGGAGTGTCAGGCGTGGGAAGGCAGAACCTCTCAGAAATTAGAACTGACCCACGGAGCCCCAGGACCTCCGGAGCAACACTGGCCAATAGAACTTTCAGGAATGATGGAGATGTTCTCTTCTACAATAATTTAGTAGCCTTTAGCCACCCATGCTTGTTGAGCACTTAGAATGTGATATTTCTGAGGAACTGAGTTTCAAATTTAATTTAATTAATTTAGCTGTAAATTTAATCGCCACGCGTGGTAGTGGTTACTGAACTGGAGAGCACAGCCCTGAAATGTGGGAAACTCAGAGGAAGCGCTCAGATGCTAGCGCAGCTCCCACCACGCATGGAACGTGGCTTCCCACAATCTCACCCCGTTCTCTCTGCCAACTGCTGTCCGTGCTCTCTACGCAGTGATTCCCTTTTCTGCTCACTCCGAATTTCTGCATCTCCGTGATTCTGACTAGTGTGGATCACCTTCTCTCTCTAGCAACAGTATTCATGTCCCACTGTTGCATAACAATAGCACCAAAAACTTAGTGGCTTAAAATAACACCCATTGATCATCTCATGATTGCTATGGGACAGATGTCCCCGTGTCTCTGCTTCAGGGCCTCACAGAGCTGCGACCGAGGTGCCCGCCGTGGCTGCAGTCTCGTCCCAGGTGTGCCTGGAGAACGGCCTGCTTCCAAACGTATGTTTGCTGGAGGGATTTCGTTCCTTGCAGGTTATTGGACTGAGCACCTGTCTTTCTGGCTGTTGGCTGGAGGTTGCCTTCAGCTCTGTGCCACCTGGGCCTTCCCAGAGTGCTGCTTGCACCTCGAAGCCAGCAAGAGCCCGGCTGGTGTAGCTCAGTGGTTGAGCATCTACCCAGGAAGCAAGAGGTCATTGGTTTGATTCCTGGTCAGGGCACATGCTGGGTTGTGGGCTTGATCCCAGTAGGGGGCGTGCAGGAGGCAGCCGATCAATGATTCTCTTTCATCATCGATGTTTCTATCTCCCTCTTCCTCTCCCTTCCTCTCTGAAATCAATAAAAATATATTAAAAACAAAAAAGCCAGCAAGACCCGTTCACACAATCACACACATTTGTGCTCTATTGATGACAAACAAGTCAGAGATGTCACCCATACTCAAGGGTGGGGCTCCCCCGGGGCATGAACACCAGGAGGTGGGTCATGGGCCACCCTATGGCCGGTCCTCCACACCAACATTTCCAGCCGAATCTCTTACTGCGTTTGGCCCGTACATTTTCTCGGTATTTCTGTTGTTCAGGTTCCAGAGAAAGGAAGTAATCAACCCAGCCTGTTCCTTTGCACCTGGCTATACACTCCCAGCCTCGGGTTGGGCGGCCACCTCTCTGGTCGGTCAGCCTTGTCCAGGCGTGAGGTCACACGGAGAGCGTGCCGGGTCAGCAATGACTGGGTCCCTTGTACACACAGAGTCAGATGGGGCCACGCCCAGCAACCTGGGTCTGCGGGCAGGTCATGGCCTGCACACTTAAAAGGCAGAGGAAATGCGACTCCTTTCTTCTCCTCCTTTCGCTCATGGCCTTGATCTGAGGTGCAGAGAGGAGAGAAGGGCCAGCGGCAAGGAACTCTTTGAAACTGGATCCAGTTACGCTTTAGACAAATTAAAGGAAATGTTGCTTTACAGAGTAGAACGTAACCTTGCGGAATTTGCCTCGTTCCGAAAGCAGAGAGGGCGAGGGATATAAATGGATTAAAAAATATAAATGACACAGCCATAAATTATGTCCATGAAAATAATCCAAACGATTAGCAGTATGGGAACAGTTAAACAAATTATGGTAAAGGAACATCGTGGAATGTTATACAGCTTTTAAGAATAATTATATGAAAACAAAAACAGTGTGTTTTAGAAACGTATCTCTGATCCAAAGCCGCAAGAAGAAACTCAGAATACCCAAATTTAAATATGAAAAGATTACAACTTGGTAAAATTCTCTATGCTTGGAATGCAGCACAGAAAGTGTTTGATTAGACGAGTCTGAGTAATTTTCCCATCAAATACCTTTTACTGTTATTATAAATCTTTTTATGCAAAAAAAGTTTAGAAATAGATGACGAAGAATAATAGCTAATGTTCTTTGACCTGACCCTGTGCTAAATACTTTCCGTGCCTTCAGCAGGGTGGTCTCGGCTATTATCCTTAATTTGCAAATGAGGAAACTGAGGCTCTCAGAGGTCAATTAACCTGCTCACTCAGATAGAGGGATTTGAACCCAGGCTGGCTGGCTCTCGCACTAGGGCTGTTTTAACCAATTGTAGGCTTTCTGGGCAAAGCACACCAAACCTGTAAGCTCTCAGCGACTTGTGGAAAATTTGAAACCTAAAAAACAAAACAGCCGAAACCGGTTTGGCTCAGTGGATAGAGCGTCGGCCTGCGGACTGAGGGGTCCCAGGTTCGATTCCGGTCAGGGGCGTGTACCTGGGTTGCGGGCACATCCCCAGTGGGGGATGTGCAGGAGGCAGCTGATTGATGTTTCTCTCTCATCGATGTTTCTGACTCTCTATCTCTCTCACTTCCTCTCTGTAAAAAATCAATAAAATATATATTAAAAAAAACAAAAAACAAAACAAAACAAAACAAAACAGTGCCTTCAGTCCAAATTCAAGCTCACACTTGATAACTGTAGGATGACGTGCCCATAGAATGTGACATTATATTAACTTTATCGGCAAGTGTAGGATTCACAACAATGACAGTTTCTCAGTTTGCAGGCATTCCTGATTGCCCATGGTGATTGTTACAAAATGACAGGCAATTATCATTGAGTTGCTTTTGGCCAAATGGTTTCACCAATAACACTGGAAAAACCATTCAAAAACATCTTTGCAGTTAGCGTAGGCTGTGGGTGCAATTGAAAATATTTGATATGGCCCTAGCTGGTTTGGTCCAGTGGATAGAGCGTTGGCCCTTGGACGGAAGGCTTTTGGGTTCAATTCCGGTCAAGGGCATCCATCCTGGCCCTGGTCAGGGCCAGTGCAGGAGACAACCAGTGTGTCTCTCTCACATCGATGCTTTTCTCTCTCTCTCTCTCCCCCTCCCTTCCACTCTTCCTAAAAATCAATGGAAAAATATGCTCTTGGTGAAGATTAACAACAAAAAATATTGGACGAGGTGTGGCATCTAAAGCCTATAGAAGCCTTTCATTAGCCCTATCTGGAGCCCAAGCTTAGAACAGCCCGTTGTCTGGAGTCAGCTGTGGGCTGTTCTCTCTTCCCGACAGACAGAGACCTCAGCAGGCCCAGACCTTAGGGGCGATGGGGGGAAGGAACATAGAGCGGTGGGAGGAGTCACAGGAAGGGGAGGAGGGGCAGCTCCTAGCCACCGACAGTGGACTCCACGCATCACAGGCTGACGCGGTATGATATTAATACCCGAGTTCTTATTCTTTAAAAAAATATTTGTGTTCATTTCAGAGAGGAAGGGAGAGGGAGAGAGAGAAACATCAATGATGAGAGAGAATCATTGATCAGCTGCCTCTGCAAGCCCCACACTGGGGACTGAGCCTGCAACCCAGGCATGTGCCCTGACCTGGAATCAAACTGTAACCTCCTGGTTCATAGGTCGATGCCTAACCACTGAGCCATACCGGCAGGGCCTGAGTTCTTACTCTTATGCTCTCATGAGGGTCCACACTGTGTGTGTGTGTGTGTGTGTGTGTGCGCACGCATGTGTGCGTATGAGTGGGTTGCCTGGGGGCGTGCCATGGTAGTAACACTCAACACTCCAAGTAGGGTACCTCTGCTTTTCTTTGCAATTACAACTTTATGGGCCCACATTTCCCCAACAGGTTGCAAATGCAAACTATAGCAATCTCCAGAACCAATCTCATGCTTTAGGGGAAACGAACTGTGGACAGACTTTCAATAACGAGGTGGCGGTTGTTAAAGAGTCACCCCACTCAGCTCTCCCGAGCAAGTGCCTAACAAACTCCTGGTGTTTGCTTTATCCTTTGCAGCTTATCACACTCATGTAAAAGCAAGTTTAACCCGGGCTTTGCTATAGATGGAAGTCACATGCAGGGGATTTTAAGGGCCCATCCCATTAGTATCCTCAGTTTTAAAGGCACCACCCAGGCAACAATGCTCTTTCCGGAAGCGATGGGCCAGCATGCTTTGAATGTGGAGTTGCTTGAAATTTCATTAATAGGTCTTCCCTCCCCTCCCTCCATCTTGCCCCTAAGTCCTCTTCTCTACCAAAATATCTTTCTCCACTTACAGGTGGCTTTTACATGTAACTTTTCATTAAGTTACTGGAGGGGTCCTCTGTGCACCGACTGGGAAGCACTTACGAGACAGGAGGCCAAGATAGCATCTCGGGCCCGGGCCTCTTACGTTTCTAGCCTTGCAGACTCATTTTTGATGACACCCTTTAAATAACATTCATGGCCATTTTTTTTTTTTCCTTTTCATTCTGACCATGCACTGGGATCTCATTGTGATAACTCTGACCGTATGTTACTTGATCAGGGTAATGCGGAATAATTACCGGCCCATTGCACTTCATTACACCGCTGTAATCGGTGGCGGCCAGTGTTTCAGCTACAGCTGCTCGGAAAATTGAGCTGACATGGATACTGTGGTAGGAACGATCAGACAGGGCCCCCATGCAAATGGCAGAAATTAGCATCCGGCCAATAGGTTCTGAAATGCAATCTGCACTCAGCTCAGGACACCTGCTTTGGGTCTCTCGTTTTCTCCTGGACACAGTATGATGATCCTGGAATAAATGAATCCATCAACCTGTGTTCTGCCTCATGAAAGGTCATTGAAATGCCAGAGAAATGTTAAATACCATGGAAACATTAGGAGAGTAATATTCCATAACGCATCATTTAATTGTTTCTGATGGTTAGTTTTACTGGCACCGTTGACACCCTGCTTCAGTCTAAATCCAGCCTATAGATGCCTGTTTAACATTTGCCAGTTACAAAACAATGAAAAATGGCCCAGTGTTGTAATAGGGCTACAGGGTGACCATATACTATAATCTTCTGGAAAGGATACTTTAGATAGTAAAATGAATCAATATTAATAATTACCCTGGGACAAGGGACAGAAACCAGGACCATTGCAAGAAAAATGAGGCATAGGATACCCAAGGCATAGGGAGCCACCATGACCTTTGTTCTCTATCCTTACCTCACAGCCAAAGCTAGCATCATCTGGAGATGACAAAGGTCATGACCTTGGTCCTCCTTCCCCTAGGCTGGGTGCAATGCATTCCACTGGTCTTTCTAGTCCAGCAAGGAGACGCTGACATAGGCTGGGAGCATCTGAGAGAAATCTAGGTTAAACATCGAGATCAGGGAGTCATCCCTTTGTATGGGTGTGTATGTATGCATTTATGGGAAAGCCCCAGTTTGGAAAATACCATTATGGAAGCCCTGGACAGAGGGGGGGTGGGGATCAGGAGAAGGAAGAGTAGAGGAAGGAGGAGAACCAGGAGACTCAGCATCATGGGAAGCGAGAGAAGCACTAACAGACAGTCATCGGGTCTGGCCATAGGGAAGGTCTGACAGCCAGCCTCAGGGTCCTGCCTCTAGGTGTTCGTGTCCTGTGTGGGCGCGCTCACATCCATCGGGATGTCCTGTGGATCTCCGGGGGTGGGGGGTGGGGTGGTATTGCTGAAATGATAGAGTGTGACTTTTGAAACGAAGTTTTAAGATACACTGTGGCTTCCATGATGCTCTCCCTTTGAGTGATCGAAGGGAAGACAGCAGCCATGTCATGAAGACGCTCAAGCAGAGGGCCTCCTGGTGAGGAACTGCGGCCTCCTGCCGAGCACTGTGCGAGGGAGCCGTCTTGGAAATAGTTTAGTTGCAAAGAATACGTGTTTTTTTTAGGCTTCCCACAAGCAGTGCCCACTAGCTTCTTTTCAAGGCAAAGGATCCTATAAGATTTGATGAAGAATATGATTTAAGACACGGTGTGCAAACATCTGCCCTATTACTTACTATTTTCCAGGGGGAAAGTTCGTTTCCTTCTAACTTCCCATCCCCCTGCATTTTTTTCATAGATAACATTTTATGGCCCAGGATAACCCACATCAATTGGATCCATAATCATCCTTCTAAGTGGGTCAACTTAGAGCGCAGGCCACCTGGGATTACCGGCTGATGTCCACACGGCATCAACATTTTCTGGACAACGGCAGTGCCATTGCATGATCTGAATCTGAAATAGACGAAGAAAATGGCGGTGGGGCCACGGCCCCGCTGGGGTTTACTGACATCCACCTCCTTTGAGAATGCCAACTGGATGTGGCATTTGCAGGGAGAGCTGCGTTTCTCTATTAGCTTCATCCAGACCCAGACCCTCGCTTTGCCCTGCGTCTCCTTAGCTAAATCACATCCCTGATCCACTCCGAGTCATGAATTAGTAAAGAACCAATGAGATGCCCTATCCGGACCAGCCTGTTCAATCTTTCATGGCTGGCTCCGGGAAGGATGCCCTTTGACTGGCCATTTCTTTCCTTTTTTCCCCATGCCCCTCAAGAGTTGGCTGAAACAAATGCTGCCTTGTTTCCCCCGTGCCCCTTCAAATAATTCTTTTTTTCCAAATGCTAGGGCTCAAAATGAGAAAGGAAGGGAGGAAAGCTGGCATCCAGGCTGCTGTGTGCAGCTGCACAGACTGCACTCTTCAAGGCATGCAGCGGAGGGGAGCGCTGCTGAGATCCGGGGCACACTCCACCTGCCCACTTGGGGGGTCCGGCCGGCCCTGCCCGCTGAGAGGAGGGGAGGGGCAAAGGTCCCGTCCCAGCAAACACTGCTCCCACCAACCTTGCTCTTTCCTCCTCCTCCTCCTCTTCGTCTTCTCTTCTCTTTCACCTCAGCAACAAACCGACATGAAGTCCCTTGTAATTTGTTTTTCTCCCCAAGGAAAGGTTAATTCTTGTAGCCGTAATTCATCTACAGGAAATTAGACACAGGAGCAGTTGGATGCCTGAGGTCATTTGAAAAGCACGTTGAAGCGCTTTTCCTCAGGTTTGTTCAAGGCCCTCTCCCCGCCCTGAATTCCTCAAGGGCCTCAAGCATCGCCCAAGTGGCTCCCTGTGGCCACACTGGAATCCGAGGAGGTGGGATGTCTGGGGCTGGAGAGGGGTTAGAGCTGACTGTGACTCTTCCCAGAATCCCCTGTTCTTCTCATGCTCAGACATTTCCTTCCAAGGATTTTCATGAGGCTTTTAAGTGTTTGGTGTCAGCCCAAGACGGTGGGTCGTGGTTGATATCCATACAGAATCTCGACTTCCGGTTTACCTGTCATTAACAGGGCCAGCAGGCTGATGAAGGAGCATTTTCATCTTCTTTTCCTTCTGAGCGTTTAGCCAGAGCAGGCACAAGTCCTGGAAGTGGCAGATTCGAGTTTTATCCTGGCTCCTGTCCATCTTCCGGCATGGCTGGCTCCATGCACTTATTTAGAAAGGTTGCTATATCTTATGGTCTTCATGACACTGTCTTTTCTTCTATTAAGGACAGTATCATTGCCTGGCCTGTGTGGCTCAGTGATTGAGCATTGACCTCTGAACCAGGAGGTCATGGTTTGATTCCTGGTCAGGGCACATGCTTGGGCTACAGGCTTGATCTCTAGTGGGGGGCAGGCAGGAGGCAGCCGATCCATGATTCTCATTTCTATTTTACCCTCTCCCTTCCTCTCTGAAAAAAAAAAATAAATTAAAAAGGATAGTAGAATGGTCTAGAGTTAATTCCTTATTCTAATTTCCCAATGGGCTTGGCTATGACCAGGTGCTGGGAACAGGTAGGGCCAGAATGGGAACCCGGCTGTGCCTCACTCCTAAGTCTAACTCCATCTCTCCAGTCCATCACTGAGCAGAAATGCAAACTCTAGACCCAGTGTGATGTTGCTGTATTCCATCGGTTTAACCAGCACCCCTCCCCTGCCCCGATTTCTCTGTTGTGACCAGAGCTACTCTGAGCTCAGGAATTACCTTCATGAAATACGTGTTGTCTTGTACAACACGGTGTAGTAGCAGTGGTGGATTACTTTAGTTTATAAAGTTCATCGTATCTAAGGTTATGCTGGCTTCCAACATTCTTTGTGGGTTAGCCCTCTTAGTGATCATCTCTTTTCTAAACTGGCCGGTGGGGAAATAACTCTGAAAGTGCTCAAGGACGTGCAGAGAATGGAATATTTTTCAGTGCTAAAAACGTATAAGCTACCAAGCCATGAAAAGATACGGAGGAAGAAGACAGCACAACAGTATGACGTTCTGGAAAATGCAAAACCATGGCAACAATGAAAAGATCAGTGGTTGCCAGGGGTGAATGGGAGTGGGGGGTGGGAAGGATCAATAGGCGGAGCACAGAGGGTTTTGTATGACGTTGTAAGGATGGGTATGTATCATTATACATCTGTCCAAACCCATAGAAGGTACAATACCAAGAGTGAACTTGAGGTAAACTATGGACTTTGGGTGATTATGACGTGTCAACATAGGTTCATCCCTTGGTGATAAGGCGCCACTCTGGTGGGGAGGTTGATAATGGGGAGACTACGCATGTGTGGGCCAGAGGGTATATAAGAAATCTCAGTGCCTTCCCCTCAATTTTATTGTAAACCTAAAAGTGCTCCAAAAGAAAATTCATTTAAAAAAAAGTGTTCAAGGGACTAAAGTGAAGGGACGCTATGATTCAGCAGGGCACACGGGCTATGTGACAACAGAAATAAGTGCTCATGTTCATTAAAAGACACGTCCAAGTCCTAGCCGGTTTGGCTCAGTGGGTAGAGCGTCCGCCTGCGGACTGACGAGTCCCGGGTTCGATTTCGGTCAAGGGCACATGCCCAGGTTTCAGGCTCAATCCCCAGTAGGGGGTGTGCAGGAGTCAGCTGATTAATGATTCTCTCTCATCATTGATGTTTCTATCTCTCTCCCCCTCCCTCTTCCTCTCTGATATCAATAAAAATATTTTTTAAAAAGACACATCCAAGAGTATTTGCAGAAGCTTTCGTGATAAGAGCCCAAAGCTGGGGACAACCCAAATGACCACTGGCAATGCTACATTGTGCTCGAGTTGTAAAATGCAATACTGGACAGCATGTAGTGAGAGTGAGCGCATTGGAGCTACGTGCATCAGTGCGGAAATGCCTTGCAGACAGACTGGTGAGCAAAAGAAAACGCTAAAGAGTATATGCTGTGTGGTTCCCCTTATGTAACTGGGGTGTGATGTATGGTGGTTGTCGACTTGGAAGAGGTACAAGGGAACCCACTGTGTACTGGGGATATTCTGTATATTGACCCAGGTGGTGGTTACATGAGTGTACACATATGTAAAAATCCGTCTCTTAAGATGTCTGCGCCTCATGTGTACCTCAATTTTTATCATGCAACTAAAAACACTCAAGAACACAGAGTTGTTGGGAGTTGGTGTTGACTCCTGCCAGTTGACCCGAGGTCTCTAAGGTTACCCCTTGCAAAACCCTCCCACTATGTTGTTCTGAGGTCACGTCTGACCCAGTGGGCAGCCTGGATCCAGCAGGAATGCATGGCGTCAGTCACACCAGGCGTCGGGCATGTGGGTGCCTGTGGCTCATTCTTGGCATCTTTGTGCCCAGTGACTCCTCACTGTGCTGCTCATGCCATATTTTCTCAGGGGCAGCTTCCCAGTGGCTGGTAGCTTTGCCTTGAACCCACTGCTTGGGGCACTGATGCGACACCTTTCTCTTACCAGCATCTTCCCCCCCGCAGGTATCCTTCCCACCTACAGTCCCTACAGTCAGGGTCTCGAATGGACTGATCTTGAACCATGTCGGTGTGACCTGCGTATGAGGACCCCCACTTTTTGGAGCCTCTTGCCATGCCTACTGCCTGGTGGACCCTCCTGATTGCCGACGGGCCTCTCTGACACCACCTATGGGACTTCTGGACCTCTGAGGAGCAGTCCTACAGGTGAGTCCCTTCACCTACCCACTACCCCCAGCTTCCTGTCACTGCCCACTGGGCCATGTTGATGAGCCCCAACCACGCAGCACACTCCCCCGACCCAGATGGGCACACATCCCACCCATCAGCTGCTGTATGTCTGGTACGCCCATATCAGACAGAAAACTAAAGAAAACAAACATTTCTTTAGATGCCGTAAGGCCTAGAGTGCGCAATGAGACATATATTAACACTTCCTTTTGAGCTCTTTTTGTGGCATTTCTTTGGAGAGGCAAAGCTCTATTGCAACTGCCCATTAGCCGTTAATGTCTGAGGCCCAGTGGGAAGAAGGAGAAAGGAGAAAGATAAAGGGATAATGCCCGGGAGACAGTCAGCCCAAAAGGCTCAGCACCACGTGAATGGTTCCAAGCATGTTCGATCTGTTTCTGTAATTTTGTTATTCACAAGCCATAAAGGCAGTGAGAGAGCCAAGTAAACATGGCCACTAGGAGATGGATGGAGCACAGAGAGACGAAGCCACAACGACAGCAAAGGAGCAGCGCATTACAGGCAGGAAAATTACATCTGGATTATTCTACTTAAAGAGCAGAAACAGAAGTCACACCGAGGGGCTCACGGCAACGTGCGTTGGTGTGACAATGAGCAGTTCAGCCGGGACTGCCCTCGCTTCCTCCCACAGGATCCGGCAGACGTCCCGGGAGCCCATCACGGTCCCAGTTCTCCTGCTCAGTCCTGCCCAGTCCTGCCCAGCCAGCCCTGTCCACTGTGGTCTTGCCCCTGCTCTGAACTCTCTAAGCCAGCCGTGGGCAAACTACGGCCCGCGGGCCGGATCCGGCCCGTCTGAAATGAATAAAACTAAAAAAAAAAAAAGACCGTACCCTTTTATGTAATGATGTTTACTTTGAATTTATATTAGTTCACACAAACACTCCATCCATGCTTTTGTTCCGGCCCTCCGGTCCAGTTTAAGAAACCATTGTGGCCCTCGAGTCAAAAAGTTTGCCCACCCCTGCCCTGGGCTGTCACCAACCCTATTCTGCCCTTGCCATGGTCCTTCCCTACTCCTCCACTGGCTATCTCGGAATATGCCTTTGTCTAAGCTTCTTAAGCCTTTGAAGGCCCTGGTCTCTGTTCCTTTCTTTGGTGTCTTAGGCTAAAGTCCTTACAGAGCAGGTAGGAGATATATCTGTGCACTTATCCTCACCTGTTTGATGGTGATTAATTTCAAGTGCTTATGATTACATTCTGGAGGCAGGTGGCTAATTATCACTGAACCAGGCACTATAGAACCCTATTTGGACAAACACACCCATTGATAGTAGCTGTTTCTCTTAAAATACCTTCAGTAGAATGATAAAAAACAATGCAATAGGTACAGCGTGTTCAACAGTAAATTTTTAGAAAAAGATTTCTCCAGTCAAGTATGTTTGGAGAGTCAACAAGATTTGAGAGCAGATGCTTATACCCAATAAGGGTATCGAAAAAATCAGTAATTGTCTCTTCACTCAGCTTTTCTTTTCCAATGTCTCGGTTCCCTTTGAATAAGAAATAGCAGAAAGGCTGAGCTGTATGTATCCCATATTCTATCTGGGTCCTAAAATTTTCGTGAAATATTAGAAATATCCAGCTTTTCTCCTGGGCCTGCAAATGTCGACACTGCTTTCATCCATTTTTCAACTCGGGTAGTCAGTGTGACCTGGGAGGAAGTGGTCCCTCGCATTTGTTAAATTCTGGGCATGAGTCAGTTCACCCCCACATATGAGGCAGTGAGCGTAGACACTTTCTGTGCCTGAGTTTCCTCATCTGTGAAGTGAAGATAATAGAACTAACATCAAAGTGTGGTTCTGAGGATTAAACTAGGTAATAGTAACAGGTAGCCTTATTTTAATGAGGGACACATGCACGCACTATGTAAGGTAGAAATAAAAGTAAGTTTAATTCTTACAGCAGTGCTTTGTGATCGGTGCTTTCCAAAGCCCTTCTGCCAAAAATAGTTCAATTCCAGCTGATCCATTTGTCTTCTGTCCTTAGATTTGCAAACAGTGGATGTCACCAAGCCATTTTATGACCCTTGGTGGCCATTGTTTGTACAGCCTCGCAGTCTCAACTTTGTTTTGAATAAATAAACATAATTATATCTTGGAGGGGCAAAGCTCTTTGCAACTGCCCATTAGCAAGTTCCCTAACGAACATTTCCCCACATCAAGAGTAAACAGGTGCACTGCCAACTTCTGTGTAAACGACTAAGTCAGTTTCACACGCGGCAAAGGGGAAGCTTAGCAGACCGGGAAAATGTCTTAAAATATTAATTGTGTATTACTGAGTTTCATCAATCTTTTACATTTTCTGAAAGGTAATAACAGGAACATGTAATGACTCAAGGGAAACAATGACGCATTTGCATTTTATTAGTTAAAATAAGTGCAGTAATACTTCAGTTATCTGTTATCTGATTGTCACTGAAACAGGCCCTTTTGTGTGTGTACATTTTTAAACAACGAAATCTTGATTCTTCGATTGCAAAAACTCTGATCATTGTAACTTAAAAAAATAATGCAAACATAATCGCCCGCTTTTTATTATTCAGACCATACCGGAAAATATGAAAAATGCTGAACATAATGTGACGTTTGTTGGTATGGGAAGCAAGGGCCAACATTACTGTATGAACTAGTATCACAGTAACGTGTCCAGATATTTTGAGGCACGGAGGGCCTACTTGCCCTCACCCTGAATAGCCCCACTGTGATGACTGATGAAATATGGTGTCGTGATTGGATGTTATTATTAGTTCAGAGCACTGTGGGGCTATTGAGGTTCACTTGTGAGGTACCAGCTATGAAAATTAATTAGAACTACTTTCTAGGGATTAAGGAAAAGTAGATCAAATTGGCATTATAAAGATGTATATGGGGTGGGGCCACAACATTAGTAACAAAGAAACAGAATTTCCAGAGGATGAGGCCCAGAAATCAGGATTTAAAAAAGATTCCCAGGTGATTCTAATGTGCAGCCACGGTTGAGAACCACTGCCCTAGAGAGTGTCTTGTGCCCTGTAACGATTGCAGACATTTCTTTGGGAGAAACATACCTATAAGGGAGTTGATATTGACACTCATTTTTATTGGTATTGTGACTATTACGATGATTATGGTCTGTCTTCATATTTGATCTAATAACTTCCCCAAAGCCCTCCCTAAGCATTAATCTCTCAGCTTGGGGCAAGTGCTTGGGCTGGAATCAGCCCAACTCTCCCATCCCTTCAAGGACAAGAAGGCAGGATATTATCATAAGAGAAGATTTTGCTAAATCTATTCCAGGCATCTGCTTCTGCGACCATATCAGAGCTTCATGACAAAGAAACTTGGCCAGGTATTGAAATCCAGTGAACTGTTATAATAATGCTAATAGCTAACACGTGTGAGCATCTGTGTGGTAGCAAGCGCTGCTCTGAGCCCTGGCTATGCATGAATTTATTGAGTTCTCCCACAATTCCTAGCGTGGGACCCAGGGCCAGCCAGCAGCTTGCTGGGGGCCACAGAGAGAGTGGTGGCAGGGCCTTGGGCCTCTGGCTATGAGGTGATGCTGTCTCTTCATCATGTCTGTTGGGAGGTGACTTGGGCCTCAAATTCATCTCCTCCAAAACAGAGGGGAGAACCCAACTCAAAGCTAAATAGAATTACCTGGGGGGAGGAAGGGGTGACACACAGAGTGCATTAAATTGCACACACTTTACTCCATGCCTGTAGAATCTTCCCAAGGTGGGACCTTGGGCTTTGCTTGAGTGGGGCATGCAAGACAAAGTGGGTGGTGAGAACACCCTACAAGGGAGGGGTTTTGTAAAAAAAACACACAACATGCTGAGTGAGAGAAGCTAGTCACAAAGGACCCCAGATTGTATGAATCCACTTACAGTATATGAAGTATCCAGAATAGGCAAATCCATAGGAACAAGAAGTGCATTAATGGTTGCCAGGAACTGAGGGGAGACGCTTAGGGGGAAGAGACTGCTGGGGAATATGAGTTTCTTTTGGGGGTGTTGAAAATATTCTAAAATCAATTGTGCTGTTGGTTGCACACCTCTATGGATATACGAAAAACCATTGACGTGTACACTTTAAATGGGCAAATTGTATGGTATGCGAATTACATCTTAATAAAGTAGTTATTAATAATAAAAACTTCCAGAGTGTGGAGTCTGGCCCCCAGTGTCTCAAGACAGAGGTAGATCTAGAGGACTCAGGCACATGTGGGTTTCATAACGTGCACTTATTAGAAGGGGAAGTGGCCGATTAATTACGTTTATATAAATAATTTATGTTGAGCATAAAAAATTAAAAGCACCCATAATCTTGACATCATTGTTAACATTTTAATCACTGGTAACATCGTAAGGGTTACCCTTGAGGGTTGTTTTTCTATGCACGTATAAAGTACGTAGAGAAACTGGATTTTGCTCTCTCGTCATTTTGTGACTCTTGTCATTTGCTTTTCTCACTCAGGGATGCTGTCACAGTGGCTGGGCCATCAGCATCAGTGTTACCTGGGCATGTCTGAGTGCAAATTCTAGAGCCCCATCCAGGCTGGCTGACTGAGGACTCTGGGGACAGGGCCATCAGTCTTGCTTTAACAAGCTGCCCCATGACTCTGATGCTCACTCAAGTCCTCGGACCCCTGCCGGGCCGTGACTGTGTTGGCTGCTGTAAGTAATGCCGCAGAAACCATCCTTGTACTATTGTGTGTCTACCTGTTTAATTATTTTCTCTGACACATTCCCAGAAGTGTTGCTGGGTCAAAGTCTAAGGCCTTAGATACTTACTCCAAAAGACCTTAATTTATACTCCTACATACAAAAGACCTATGAGAATACCTGTCAAATTGCCCTACATTTTAAAAAAAATACATATATTTTTATTGACTTCAGAGAGGAAAGGAGAAGGAGAGAGAGAAACATCAATGAAGAGGGAGAATCATTGATTGGCTGCCTCCTGCACGCCCCTACTGCAGATAGAGCCCGCAACCCAGCATGTGCTCTTGACTGGAATCAAACCTGGGACCCTTCACTCCACAGCCTGACGTTCTGTCCATTGAGCCAAACCGGCTGGGGCTATTGCCTATATTTTTGACATTCTGGCCATTCTTTTTATTATCATCGGCTTTTAGAGAGAGAGGAAGGTAGAGGGAGAGAGAGAGAAACATCTATGTGAGAGTGGAACATGGATCAACTGTCCCCTGCATGTCCCCTATTGGGGATCGAGCCCCCAACCCGGGCATGTGCCCTGGCCAGGAAACAAACTGGCGACCTCTGTGTGCTCTGAGCCACAATGTCGAGGGCCTGGCCATTCTTTAAAAAATCTGTAATAATACAAGTAAAATGTAGATGGTTGTGTTTTAATTTATATTTCTTTGATTACTGATGATATTACACATTTCTATGTGGTTATTTATTGATATTCCTTCATTTGTGAATATCTAGTTTATCTCCTTTACCCAGATTTCTATTGGGTTATAGTATATATATTTATTTATTTATGGTAGAATTTGATATATCTTTAATTAGTAAGGATACTAATCCCATTGAATATCACATATATTGGAAATATATTTTTTGACTTGTTTGCATTTTAATCTTATTTATTTTTGCCATTTAGAATAAGTTTTAAATTTTATCATAAAATTTTGTTCTGGTACCATTCTTTGAAAGGAATTTCTCATCAAGTTTTATAAAAATGTTTACATATGTTTTTGTTAGCACTATTACATTAAACTGTTCAATCCATGTGGAATTTATATTGGTGTAAATTGTATTTTTTCCCTAAATGGCGAATCCCTAGATTCTTTATTAATAGTCCTAGCTTTCTTGCTTGATCTGAAATTCTACCCTTATTATATGTAAATTTTTTATGTACTTGGGTCTGCTTCTGAATTTTCCAGCATATTTAATTACTATGTCTCTTTTGGAGTCAGTTTTGATTATCAGAATTTTAATTTATTTTAATAATTGGAAAGGCAAATGCTCTCTCAATAGTCATCCCCCAAACCCCCTGAACCCTCAAACATTTTTTTTCTGGTTATTCTCACACCACAGTCCACAAATAAACTTTAGTCAAGTTTGAAAAGAAGTGTTAGAATTTTGACTTGCATTACGTTAAGTTTGTAGCGTGACTGCCAGTATTAATATCTTGAAATAGCACGCCTCTCCATTGTGAAACACGGTATGTTTTCTACAATTATTCAGACAGACTTTTGTAGTCCTGAGTAGAGTTTTATGATTCTTCTTATGTAGATTTTAGTCACTGCTTTATACGTTCATTTCTAGGCATTCCATTTCATGGCTGTTAGGAAACAGATTTCCTACGTGGTTACAGACCCATTATTGGTCTCTGTAAACTAATTTTATAACTCATAGCAGCCTCTTCTTAGCTCTGATCTTCCCTCTGGGTTCCCAGGTGGAGCGATGATGATTCTTGTCTGCAGCTTCCAGTGGTTAGTCCTGTTGTTTCATGTTATTTTTCTGTTGTAATAGTGGATACTTCTAGAACAGGGGTGGGGAAGGTCCAGCCCACGGGCCGGATAAGGCCCTCGAAATTATTTGGTCTGGCTCTGCCAAGGCAACCGCAGGTGGGACTCAAAATTCAATAAATCTAGGAGATTTCTTAATAGCAACATACATTTATATTAAGTGAATTATATTAAGCGAATGATGTTATAAATATCCAAATGGCCCTTGGCAGAAGAATGGTTCCCACTGCTGTTCTAGAACAATGCTAAACGGTCATAATGAGTGGGAATTTTGTTTTGTTCCTGTCTTTTAATGGCAGTGTCTTCCATTGTACAGTTAGTCATGATGCTGGATGTTAGTTTGAAAAAACATATTATGCACACACACACACATCTATTTATCCATCATGTATTTTAATAGCTTACATTGTTGGTTTACTAGGAGTATTTTTTTGTTTTTTTAAACACAGACATTACATTTTATCAGATGTCCTTTCGGGCTCTCTAGCGATGATAACATGGTTTTCTTTCATGGCCCTAGTGAACAATTACTTTTCGGTCAATGTTTGTTGAATATCTACTATGTTACTAGCCATTTTACTGAAAAAAAAAAAAAAAAAACACCAAACACACACACACACACAAAACAGAGAGACAAAAACAAACTGGAAAAGCCATGTTATTTGATTTCCCAGCTTTTAGCAAATTAGCAGCCACCGAAGAGAGAAGACTGGCTGGACAGAGGGAGGGGCCGTCATTTAGCTGTGGCCAGGAAAGGCCAAAGGACCCACACAGACACATGTCTCTGTGGTTCACATTGGCCACTCCCTGGGATCACTCAAAGAATCTCTTACAAAACAAAATAAACAAACAAAGAAAACAATGTGTGTGCCTATTAATCAGTGTGTGTATGTGTGTGTTGGGCGCTGGAGGAGATGGAAGTCAGGCCTCTAGGTTGATAAGCACAGGGCTGAAATGATGGTGCAATTGAACCCACCGATGCCCTCTACTTTCCTGCAGTGGGTGTTGTTAGCTGGTTATTTTACAAAACTGGGGTGGCTACAGTTTGCTAATATATTACCACTAGTGGCCCGGTGCATGGGTTCATGCACATTGAAAGGAAATTAATTAGAAGAAATATCTTAATATTGCTATTCACCCTTTCTCTATAATAGAAGTGTCAGAGGTACATTGTGCCAATAGTTGGTTTTCAGACATAGTCTGTCAACAACGCTGCTTTTTTTCAGTATCAGAATGTCAACAAAAACAACCAAATTCACGATCGACAATGACAGACCAAAACACACGTGCAATTGGCACCAGTGAGAGCTTTGTACGTATCGTGCGTGCGCGAGTCAATGTTTATTTTTAAATTGTCAGTGTGGGTCATATGTACCGGCAGGTAGGTCGGTCGGATGGTCAGATGGATGTATGGTCGGTCACTTAGCCTTTCATATATATAGATTATTATATTGGTTGGTTTGATCCACATGAAACTGCCATTTTTGTAGCTAAAATATGGTCAAATAACAGCAATGTCATATGATCCAACCCGACATTAGGAATAATGATCATTTCTTTCTTTTTTTAAATATATATTTTACTGATTTTTTACAGAGAGGAAGGGAGAGAGACAGAGAGCCAGAAACATCGATGAGAGAGAATCATTGATCAGCTGCCTCCTCACATCTCCCACCGGGGATATGCCCGCAACCCAGGCACATGCCCCCGACCGGAATCGAACCTGGGACCTCTCAGTCCACAGGCCAACGCTCTATCCACTGAGCCAAACCGGTTTCGGCATAATGATCATTTCTTATCTATCCTATACCAGCAACTGGGTTGGTGTTTTCTGCAGGTCATGTAATTTTATTTCCATGGTAACTCTGAGGTGGGAACTATCGTTCCAGTCTACAGATGGGAGAACAAGCTCAGAGAAGGCATTTAAAGTCACACAGCGAATAAGTGGGAGAACCAGGAGGCAGATTCAGGTCTGTCTGATTCCAAATCGTAGGCTTTTTCTTGACAACAGGACCGACAGCTTTGGAAACGGGTGTGGCGCCATCTCTGTTTGAAGAAGCCCTCCTGGGGTTCTGGTGCACATTAGCCTGTGAGAGCCAGGTCCCCAGCTAAGTAAGAGTGATGACCGCCCACTAGTGCCGAGGACTCACTCTGCACCAGATCTGAACCTGTCCACCGGGGGCCCTGCAGGCAGGCGTTGACAATCCTCTTAATTCCGATTCTCTCAGAAGCTCTGTCGGAACCTGAAGGAGGGGGAATGGATTGCCTGAGGCTCTGCAAGGAGCTGACCGCGGAGTCTGGATTTGAACTCAGCTCTGGAGCCGAGTTCCCTAGACACCAGGCTGGTCTGCCCTCCACTCAGCATGTGGAGCATCCGTGGTGTCCATTCTCTGTGAGTGCCTCTCTGGAGGGAGGAGATGATGCAGATTCGAGTGCCTCTCAGAAGGGATGGATGGGGAGGAGATGATGCTGACGCAGGTCCAGGGCTTTGGAGGAGATGAAGCAGCTCATCCCCACAGGCACCCTCAGGAGCGGGAGGAAGGGGGGCCCGGTTTTGGTATACAAGTTCCCATAGAGAAGCTGGCCCATTCCGGATAAGGCACCCTTGTCTTCCCCACAGCCAGATGCGTTCTCCAGGCATGTTGCACCTCATCTGCAGAGCGCCCAGTGTGTGCCGGGCGCGTTGTGTGTTGAGGGTCTTACCGGGATTACCGGGAGGCGGGAAGAATGGTGACTTTGTTTGCAGAGCCTCGGTGGGAAAATCAGACCCGGGTGGAGGATTTATTTTTCTGCCACGAGGCTGACGGGGGCTCCTCAGAAGTTCACTGGCTGTGGCGCTCGGTCTCCGCGTGGACACACTCCTGGGTGACACGGGCAGATTCCAGCTAATGCTGCGCACACCCCTCTATCACCAGGCATCCAATTCCCAGCAAACTCCGCAATATAGTGGCAGTAATGGAAAGCAAAATGATCTCTAAATAATGGTTTAAGATGGCTACTTGATAAAGGGCACCGCAATAATTATGATCAATGGAGCATGGATTCAATATATATTGCCCATTTAGATGCGCCAGATTAGCTTAACAGCTTTCTTTAATGTTCTGAGTATTTTGTGCGCGCGCATGTGTGTGTGTGTGTGTGTGTGTGTGTGTGTGTGTGTGTGTGCAAGAGAGGGAGGAAGGAGAGGGAGAAGAGAGGAGAAGGGAGGGAGAGCAGGGCCGCCTGCAAGCTGCTCCGAGCATGCTGGCCTCACATTGATCAATGTGGCCGAGGTGACAGGGGGCCGAGGGAAGGAAATTGAGATGCAGAAGTTGTGTGATCCATTACCACGGGAAAGCGCTCACGTGTCCTGCGTTTCAGACGGGGTCTTTGTGGAGGGAGGCGGGAGCGGGGGCAAGGGAGGAGGAGAGACACCTGATATGAGTTTAGTCATTTCGCAGAGGGCACTTTCTGGACGGCGATTGGTGTAATCACGGACATTAGGCATGCAGGCAGCCAGCCAAAGGAATCCTCCCGCCTGGAGCTCCCGCCACGGGCTACGCGAGCCGGACAGGCCTCGCTGGGGAAAGCCGGGCTGGCCATGGAAATGTGTTTCACCAGGATGGGGCAGGGAGGGGATGATTTACTTGACATTGGTCCTAATCCTCCCCGCCCCAGCCCCCCCAGGAAGGAAATTTTCCGTGACAGCCTGTCTAGAAATCTGGGTCAGTTCCCTACCTTTCATGTTTCTGGG
The DNA here is from genome assembly GCF_964212035.1 of Myotis nattereri. NCBI lineage: Eukaryota > Metazoa > Chordata > Mammalia > Chiroptera > Vespertilionidae > Myotis > Myotis nattereri. Next base: position 55,260,524 of record NC_138088.1, on the reverse strand, counting down.
CTGATCCCAGGTAACACACAGGGTCTGTGATCAGCGTGTAATGATGGGGGCAGCGTGCCATATGGGCTGAAATTCCTTGGGATAATGAGGATAAAATGATTGCAGTCTTAGTCCTGACTTGCTTTGATTTGTCAGTTAAAATAAAGACCCGTCTCCACCCTTTCATGAAAGGACATCAGCAGGAAGTGTCACTGTTCTCGGGAGGAGGAGCCAGTCCCCTGGACCCGCCAGTCTCCGAGGATGTCCCTGCTGATTGGAGGGGGCGGGGGCTCATTGACCCGGGATTTTTCAGGCCTGGAACGGCAGCTGGAGTTCAGATGATAACGAGGGCAGCCAGCGTTCATTGAGGATTTACTATGTGCCGGGCGCTGCAGAGCAGTGCTTCCCAAACTTTGATGTGAGCTCGAGGCACCGGGGGTGGTGAAAAGGCAGGTTCTGACCCCAGAGGTCTGAGGTGGGCCCTGCGGGTCCTCTTGTCCAGTAGGATCCCAGCGGGTGCCAATGCGACTGCTCAGCAGACCACACTTTGAGTGGCAAAGGTCCTGGGCCGAACTTCATTTTGTTCTCACGTGGGTCCCACAAGGCGGGTGCTCCCATCACCCCATTGAACAGGGAAAGACACAATCGGCCCCTTAAGGAGGCCAAGGGTCTTGCAGGTTGTCCCCAGCTGTCAAAGGACAGGTCTGAGGTCCGAAGCGAGGTGCTCTGTCCTTCCACCCTCCCGCCCCCTCAGCGGCAGCCATGGAGAGATGCGAAGGTGAGGAGCCACCAGGAACCCTGAGTGACGGAGGAGGGACGTCGTGCAGAGCCATCCAGCCCAGATGGCGTGAGCGGAAGGGCACTCAGCTTCATAAAGGCCCTGTGGTTCCGGGACTGTTGGCCCACCCGGCTTTGTTATCCTGACCGGCACCAGCAGACTCCTAGGCGCTCCCTGCGCTCTTCCCAATCCCCATTTGCCTCTGGTCATCAGGCATCCAGATTCCTCTGGACCATCGAATTGTCCAAACGGGGCCAGGGTAAACGAGGATGGGAGGGAGGCCTCTCCTGGGGGAGGGGGTAGGAGTGGGGATGGGAGGGGAGGCAGGGGATGCCCTGTTACTTTGGAGCCTTCCGAGTGGGAACGCCAGGCCTTGGGGCGTCACTCAGCGCTCATCAACACCTCGGACCGATTTCCAAATGCCCCAGACTTGATTAAGCCCAAGGCCCAGTTTGCCAAGCGCTTCCTCCCCCACCTTAATTGTTTAGATTGTGTAGAATCTGAGTAAAATGTAACCCAGATGTTTCTGATTCGTTTAAATCACCAGAAAATGCTCTTAGGTCGCCATTTGATGTTGAAGAGGGTTTTCAAGCATTTTCCCCTTCTTCATAGGAGAGGTCACATTTGGGGAGGGGAAAAGCAGTCCCATGCACCTCCAGGTTTCATCTGATTTGATGTGAAAACCCATCTGTTGTGAAATCTGAGCCAGAACTCGATTTTACTTTACCTCGTTTTCAAATCCAGGAGCATCTCAAAGAGTAATTTGCATGCAGCTGGAATCAGAGGTGCATGTTTGAAAAGATACCCCCAGGCCTGGCCTTCTCCAGCCCCAGGACCTGACTGGAGCCGCGCGGCCACTCCCCCTTCAGCCAAAGGGGAGCAGTCTGGGCCAGGTGAGCGCCAGGCCTTCCCTGGATGTTGCTACCTGGGCACTTGCTAAGCTCAAGTCAGTCAGTCCGGACCCACATGTCCGGGAGCTGATAAATGAGCTCTTAGGTGAGGGATGTGCAGTCTCAGGCAGTGGTCCTCCCAGGGCGGCCCCTGGGAGCTTGTTGGAACTGGGGCTTTGTGAGCTCCGCCCTAGACCTACGGAAGCAGAAACCCCAAAGCGGGGGGCCGGCGGTTGGTGTGTTCATGAGGTGTCCAGGTGTTCCGACGCACCCTGCCGTGGGAGCCTCATGTCTCGGCCCTCGGCTAAAGCTTGCCGTCTTCCTCGGAGGAGGGGCCTTATAGGGATTCATGAGCAGCTGCCACATGGCTCGACCCCAGAGCCAGGGCTCTGAGAGTGACCGTTTTAATTGAGTTGGAGCCTAATGTTTTTCCTGTTTGTTTTTTTCTTGTTTGTTTGTTTGTTTTCACAGTGTCTGTATGGGATGGTTGTTTAGGGGGCAGTGTTGATACAGCCAAAACACTTTTTTTTTTTTTTAACATTAGCACCTTGAAGTGAAAATTCTAGGAGCCACGGCCAGTTTCTGGAGCTGGAAAACGCAGTCCCTCCAGGACCCAGGCCTTTCCCATGTGCACTGAGAGGCATCCCTGCCGTTGGCAGGTTGATACCAGGGACCCTCTCCCCTCCCTGAGTTCATTCATCCAGCCGGGCGTTTGTCAGTCGTTAATGGAGCTTCTGCTCTAGTCGGTTGCTGTCCTGGGGGTTCGGGGATGCCCACCAGAGACCAAGCTCTTAACCGCTGTGCTTCACTAAGATGCTCTCAGACTACAGGTCGGCCAGAGTAAGTAAACAAATGGTTAGCGAAACCACGTTCTATATGGAGCTTTCCCAGCAAAGAGCCTGGAGGGGGCTCTGGGGGCGTGGAGGAGTCTGGGTGCAGGACTTCCCAGAGCAGGTGCTGCCTGGGTCTTGGGTAGATGCCCTGGTCGGTTGGTGTGGCCCATGGAGGGGCCTGGAGCCAGGAGTGAGGACTCAGAATGCCTGCGGCTCGGGCAGCCTCGGGGGAAGAGATGAAGCCGGGGACGGTGGGGCCAGTTTGCAAAGTGTCCTCCAAGGCCTGCTAAGTCCCTCCCGTTCCTTGGAATCCTGTTGAAACCCGTCGTTCAAAGAGCATTCCGTGGTGCCTGGGCCCCCTGCCATTCCTCTCTCTCCAGCTCTCCCGGCCCTGCTGGTTGGTGGAGAGGCAGTGAGGGGTGCTAGAAAGTTCCTGTTTCCTCTCCCAGCTTGAGGGACAGGTCCCTCACACAGACGCCAATGAAGGTGCAGGCCCGTGTGAGCTAATGAGCACGTGGACGGCACCCCGGAGGGCGGTGCACCTGCCGTAGCCTTAGCGAGAATGACACAAATGGCTCACAGGTGAAATAGACAGAAATCACGGGGCTGCAGGGACCGTATTAAGCTGATAAGAACAGATACTACACTTGATCTTAGCCAAAAGGCCGAGAAGCGATGCAGGGACCATATTAACCGTGGGCTGTTAGGACTTTACTTTGCACAGCAGAGAGGGATGTGTTGAAAGTGTAGGTACATACAGGTTGTCCCCCAAAAGTATACATGCTTTAACAGCTGATAGCTCAGTCTTGAAAATGAAATGTATTTTAATAAACACTGCCTTAGTAATTATTTGAAGTGTGTGTATACCTTTTGTGGGGATAGCCTGTGTTTCCCGAATGTAAAGCGGCCCAGTGACTCCTTGCTTAAAAACTTTAATGCTCCAGCCTGGCTGGCGTGGCTCAGTGGTTGAGCGTCAACCTATGAACCAGGAGGTCACGGTTTGATTCCTGGTCAGGACACATGTCCGGGTTGTGGGCTCCATCCCCAGTGTGGGGCCTGCAGGAGGCAGCCGATCAATGATTCTCATCATTGGTGTTTTATCTCTCCCTCTCATTTCTCTGAAATCAAGAAAAATATATTAAAACAACAATAACAACCTTTAATGCTCCACTTTCCTCCCAGGATGAAGTTTAAACTCCCTATTGTGGCTTCAAGCCCTGCCAAGTCGGGGCCTGTCCACCCTCTGACTTCCTCGCCTACCCCTTGGCCTTCGTGGTCCCGGCTCCTGCCTCACTCAAGGGCTCCTGGGGCCTCAAAAGGACGTTTTCTCTCAACCCTGCACCTTCAGCAAGACCCGCCCTCAGCTCCCAGCTTCTGTCCTCGCCTGAGCTGCTGGTCGTTGCGGAATGCGGGAGCTCATGCATCCCCGGGGCCTGGTGCCTGAGTCAGGTGTCCTCGGAGGTGGTCGTGGAGCGCATGGACATCCCTCTCACTTTTATTACACCTGCCCTTGTTTCCCCAGCACCGCCTGCTTGCTGGGGATAGGGGCCATCTCTAATTCCTGATGTGTAAGTTGGAGGCTCTCAATTTTTGGTGCCACAAATGAGCAAATGAATGCATTCCGAGTCACAGAGGCAGGGGGTCGAGGGTCACGGGCCAGAGAGCCTCATTATGCACCGCTCACCAGTCAGTTCCTGCTGGAGACCTCAGGAGCTTTGGGGGCTCCACGGCCGGGAGCCCCATTTGTGCTGGTAACAGAGACATCTTTCACCGAGGGTGCCAGCAAAGCCTCTTAGATGACTCTGTTTTGTTGCCTCTATGGACATATAGTCTTGCTCCTGAAAGCCTGTCGGGACAGTTTCACATCTCAAAGCGCTAGAGGGGTGTGCGTGCCTCGGTGAAACTTTCCGCCCTTTGCCAGATGCCAGGTTGTATTCCGGATGCATTTTCCCCAGCCGGCTCCGTGGGTGCCCGAAGCCCACAGAGCGACCCTGGCTGAATAGAGGAAGCAGTTTTGAAGGGGGAATCAGCATCCCACACTTAGGGGCTGCGCCGGAAAGTGAAGAACTGCAATAAAGAAGGAGGGCCACAGTCGTTATTATTTTAAATATATTTTTATTGATTTCCGAGAGGAAGGGAGAGGGAGACAGAAACATCCATGATGAGAGAGAGTCATTGAATGGCTGCCTGCTGCACGCCCCACACTGAGGAAGGCGCCCGCCACCTGGGCGTGTGTCCTGACCCGGAACTGGAACATGACCTCCTGGTGCATAGGTCAATGCTCAACCACTGGACCACGCCGGCCGCGTGCCGTGATCATTATTTCTCCCAAGTGGCTCTCCACTGTCCTGGTCACGTGGCATCTGAATGTTTAACGCCACGGAACGGGAGGGAGTTCCCTAGTTGTTGCGAATGTTTGCAAAAGCACCTGGGGACAAAAATCCCAAAGAAATTGCTTCCAAATAACCTGCCGGCCGAACATTTGCCAAATATGCCGATCAGTCACCTTTACGACAGCGCTCTGCGCAGGGGGTGGGGGTTGGGGGGGTTTGGGGGGGGGTAAGCAACGGGAGGAGGAGTTTTGAGCTAGAACGGGTGACGTACAAATATTTTGGGTGACACAGAATCAGTTAATTGGTTTATTAAAGGACAAAACCCTTGTTTGCCCGAAAGAGCAATAAAACGAACTAGACGAAGAGCCGCCCCATGGAAGACCCTTCCAGCAACCGTGTTGCTGCGTCCCCCGCAGCGCCCAGGCCTCTATCTGCTGGCGCCGTAGCCGCGGGGTACGCGGCCCAGGTGATGGCGCCGACTTTGTGTCTACATAATTACAGAAGTCTTATCCCTTTTGTGTTTGCACATCATTTTCGTTTTTTTGGAATAGTTAAACTCCATTTTACTTTTTAATAACATTTTAGAAATCATTGGGATTCAGGTAAACAGAATTTGATTGCTTTGATGGATTGAAAATGGTTAGCTCAGCCCGAGTTTATTTGATTTGTTTCTTCAGGGATTACAAAGAATAGGATTTTATCTGCAGGCTGACAAAAGAGACAAACTCTGCATTTTTGCCTGTGCAGCGCGGGGCTGCCGAGCCCTGCGGCTCCTCCGCGGGGAAAGTGCATTCGGTTCTTATTTGCCACCTGGGTCTTCGGTCCATCGGCCCATCTTCGCTGGCGGGGAGGCCAGCGCGCTGTACTCCTATTTTACGGAGTTTTTTAGGGAGAGGAAACCTGGGACGTTGCGTGGCACTAAACACAACGGATCAGATCTCGGGAGGTGATTTGGTGAAGCCACACCTGTGTTCTTGGTAATGGTCACCGTAGGCAACAGCCGTCTGCTCATTGCATGGGTTTCAAGAGGCCACGTGCTGATTACTTACCAGGTTCACCTGGAGGCGTCCCTGTCGCTTTCCTGGAAGCTCTGACCCAAGACCGGGCAGCCTGCGTGGTGTTTCTGAGGCCGCTCTTCGTTTTCCTCGGCGCGGAAATCAGGAAAAGGCCAGCGTGCCAGGCAGGGAGCAGCCGCGTGTGCTGCAGGTGCCCTTCTCAGCACAGCCCTTTGAATCCCGGCGCGTCAGGAGAGCACCATCCCCTTTCTCTCCCAAACCTCTTAGATCCCCACGTGGAGCTGCAGAGTTTTGGGGACCCGGACAAACCCTGTCGTGGGCAGGAACTCAGTGAGGAAGGAAAAGGAGGAGGGCTTAGTGAGACCACCTGGACCCCGATTCCTGCCTTGTCTCATCACCTGTGTGGCCTTGGACACAAGCCTGAGCCTGGCTAATCTCACTTCTCTCCTGGGAGCACCGGGGCATTAAGTTAGTCCTCACCAGCCCCGGACGCAGTGCCTGGCAGGGAGCGGATGTGAAATGCATGCTTCCCGATGCCCCTAGTGTCCAACGAAGGCGTGGCCATTGGCCTGACGTGCTTATGGGGGGTTGGGTGGTGGTGGTGAGAAGGCCGTACACAGATGAGGACAGATATTTGAAACACACTGGCCCCTTTTTGTCCTTAAGGCTCCTAACAGGGAGTAGCGTTTTAATAGAACCCATATAGGATTACAGGAAATCTTGTTACATCATGATGGGGTCTCTTGATTGGGACTGAGACAGACCAATTTCACAGAGATCCTTTGCTAGGAACAACTGCAGACCTTCAGCAAATAACCACATGCAAACAACCGGCAGGTCAAATCTCATTACAGCAAAGCCAGTTTAGAGAAGCAAAGAGCCACCACCTAAGGTGTCCCCCACGGCACGAAAATGTTCCCTCGCCTCTTTGCTGGTTAATTGATTTAAGGAAGGAACTGATGCAATAAAAATAATCGCTGGGGCAAGGCTTTGAAACTTTATACAATGCCATTTGGTTTTAATATGAAGCCAACATCGGGAATGCGCAGAGTAAACTCATAATCAGAATTAGGAGATCTAATCAGGCAGGGGTGATTTTTATTTTATTTCGTTTTTTTAGAAGAGGAGGAAAAACGAGGCAAGGAAGGTTATCTCTGCGTCAAGGCCGGCCAGGGGTATAGGGAAATGACTCCAGGAGAAGGGCTGAGGTCCTGGGCTGAGAAGCGAGGACAGTGTTGCAGGAAGGACAAGATGTCCTGAGGACTCAAGACACTCCGGTGCGTTTCCGTGGCTACAAAGCTTCAGATAGGCCACAGGCCCCGGGGGTCTCCCAGATAAAACGGGTTCTCTCGGGGTCACTTGTGAGGAGTGGAAACTCCTGCAGAAATTGGCACATGGAACCCACTTCTTTCTCTTACGCTTTAGCCCACTGGTTGTAGCCATGCATGGGAGCGAGTCCAGTGTGGCATGAAGCATTCTCCCTCTTCCAATCCCGTTTGCTTCACCGGGAGTTGCTTCGGGGATATCAACCAGCCATGGGACCCGGGGTGCAGGCAGGACTGGGGGGTGAGAGTCGGGGTGGGGAGGGGCCGAAAGCAGAGCTTCCCAGATCCTTGGCCACAAGGGTGTTCACGTGACAATCTAAGCCTCTGTACCCGAAGTCAAGAGGGTCTGTAGACAAAGACCAGAAACAGGCGGGAGCCCTGGCAGGCAGGGCGGTGAGGTCCAGGCCAGCAGGGGTCTGCACTGAAGATGACAGTGTGCCAACAGGGAGACATGGCCCCAGGCCGCCCAGCTGTGGGAGTGGCCTCCTCCAGGGCTCCCCCAGCTGTAGGCAGCCACCTTGCCCAAGGTTACGCCCTTCCTTGGGGAAGCCCACATCTAGTGACTGCCTCATCCAGGCAGGAGTGTCAAGGCCGAGTCATTTAACCTCAACGCGGGACAACTCTTATCAGGCATCACTCCCGAGCTCGCCTTTCACTGGTCTTGATCCCCAACAAACATCTTGGAGCCCAAACGCTGTTACACATCCGCCTGGAAAACCCAACCGACAGCGGTGGGAAAGGACTGTGAACACGCCAAGGAGAGCAAGAAGGCTTTGCCGACAACAGGTGCTCACGGTTTTGTGCATCGGGATTAAGGAGCCCACCGACACCTGCCGGCCAGGCGAGCAGGCAGAATTCTGGAGAATCGGGAAGACAGGACCAGGCGTGGTGACCAGACGGGTGAGTAGCCTGATGCCACACGCCAGTAGGTGCTCTTGATGTGTGCTCTGGGGCAGGGTGCCATGTCCAGGGGTGGCAGCCTGGAGCCCGCAGGAGACAGAGCAGGAGAGTAATGTCACCTGGCTAGGACGAGGACTAGCAAAGAGATGGAAGTTCAGGAGGTAAGTCCTGAGACTCTCCTTCCTTCTTAAGCCCAAACATCTCCTGGCAGGTTCCGTATCTCTGTGTTTGCATGTAGTAGGTGCTTAGTTAACGACTGACGTATAAATACGTGAACAAACCAGGGTGGGAGGGCGCCTGCAGCCTGACCAGGGAGCGGTGGAGGCTGGCACAGCCCGGCTCTCAGGATGGTGGGCACTGGTTGTTGTTGAAGGAGTGAATTTGTTTGGCGGCACCCAGTCTTGTCTATGACTCCGACTGCCTTGCAACATTCGGCGTCTGTACAGAAGCGACGGCAGACCGGCCCGTGTCCAGCCAGTTGACGTACATGTGCAGTTATTTGACCCGATACTGGTTTCGTTGCTTGTTGAACAGTCCCCTGTTGCAGTTGGGGTGCCGTGTGAATTTCCACATTGTTGTCAATCTATGCCACCGATGGTCCCGCAAATGCGTTTCAGAAACAATCCCCAGCAATACAAAAGGGCGTCTTCCTTCACAGGGAGATCTCTGCCTGAATCTTCCCGGGAGGTAAAACATACAAGGATGTTTCAGTGACTTCCCCTCAAGGACAAAGCTGTGGCATTTATAGGTCTCAGCTGGGGGTTAACTTCCCCATGAAAGCTAAACATAGAGCAATTTTACTTACATACTAGTACACTGTAAAGGGATCGTGAACATTTGGGAGACCTGGGGAAAGTATCTCATGTAAAATACTTATTTATGCCCTAGATCAGTGACGGCGAACCTATGACACGCGTGTCAGAGGTGACACGCGAACTCATTTTATTGGTTGATTTTTCTTTGTTAAATGACATTTAAATATATAAAACAAATATCAAAAATATAAGTCTTTGTTTTACTATGGTTGCAAATATCAAAAAATGTCTATACGTGACACGGCACCAGAAAATATAAGTCTTTGTTTTACTATGGTTGCAAATATCAAAAAATGTCTATACGTGACACGGCACCAGAGTTAAGTTAGGGTTTTTCAAAATGCTGACACGCCGAGCTCAAAAGGCTCGCCATCACTGCCCTAGATGAATCTTTCCAGTTAAGACAGGTGAAAGGGTTTTAATTTGCAACTCTATTTGTGATTTCTGGAGAGAAATTCTTTATAGGGTGCATAGTTCATTTTGTTACTTCTATGTGGCTTTCACATTTTGAGAGGCCTTGGAGCTATGAGCTTTGAGGATAGAGAGAAGCAAAAGCAAAGACAGCGTCAGAAGGTGCTTCGCTCTGTGTTTAATGTAAATCTGGCGAATTGGTTCTAACAGGGCCTCAGCTCACAGGAAACGACCGAGAGAGTTGTCGCTGCTGTGCCCCAGCTTCCTGCCTGGGGCGTGTTTGCAGCTGGGAAGCCTCATTCTCCGGGGTGAACAGTCCTTTTCTGACTTCAGTCTGGTTCCTCTTCCTCTTGCCTACAGCCCTTCAGACCCCAGTCCCGGGGCGTGTCGGGCCTTCCTCAAGGTCTTCCCTTGGAGCAGGGCAGGGATGGAGCACTGAGCAAGGTCACTGCCTTAGTCTTTCCTTAGTGAATAGCAGGGAGCCTCACAACCTTAGTGTGTGTGCTTCATGACGATCAGAAACCAGGCCTGCCAATGAGCGAGGAGGTATGGTGTCTCCTGGGCTCCAGGGCCAATGGCAGGGGCCATAGTGGCTCCAGGAGGGTGAGCACTTGGGGCTGATGACATTCTTTGGTTTGTAATCTACTAGGTGGTAAAGTTGTTCATGAAGCCCTGGCTGTTTTCCTACTGGAACACTCTGACTGCCGCTCTTACTGTCCTAAGAATATATTATTATTCAATGGTCTTTCTTGATATCCAACTTCCTAGTCAGAAAAGATAGTTCCTCCTTAGTCATCAATTATTATTAATCCCCGGAGCAGCTAATCATAACGATAATGAAAATAATACTAGCCATTTATTGAGCATCGGCCGTATTCCAGGCACTGTGCAAAATACTTTATAGACCTGTCATTTAATTTGCTCAATAATTTTAGGATAAGACATTGCTGTGCCCACTGACAAATGAGGAAATTGGGGTCTAGAGAGATTATGAAACTGCCAGAGGTCACACAGCTGCAAAGTGTAAGAACCCGAAGTCTGTGGTACCCAAAGCGCACACTGAACTCTCACAGAAGTTGAGAGTAGCTCTGGGGTGTTGATTGAATAATAGTGTCCCATCAATCTCATCATTGCCAACTCCATGTGTGCAAAAAACCAAAACCAAACTCTAGACCCAGAACATGTGCTATCAGCTTGATTAGGTATTAATGAGGTGTTTGATATATGTTCATTATAGATTTATTAGATATTCACCGATTATTAGTATTAAATGCCAATTAGGTATTAATTGGTTCTTTATAATTTTAGTTAAGTATTAAATATTAAATTGTGCCAATTTTAAATTCCACCAGTAATGTCAAGAATTTTCACTTTCTGCACATCTTTGTCTACACCTGGATTTGGTATTGTCAGCTTTTTAAATTTTTTTTATGGACAGTGTGATGGGAGCTGAATTCCATCTTGCCAGTGTTTTGATATACATTTCTTTCATTGCTTAGAGGCTGTGTAGTATACTGGCCAGCTAGGTTTCCTCTTCTGTGAATTGCCTGTTCATGTATTTCTCTTTTTTTTTTTCTATTGTGTTATTTGCCTGTTAAAAATTTATAGGAATTATAGCAATTGTTTATGTAGCCTGGACACTAAGATTTCATTGGCCATGTGCTACAAATGGTTTCTTCTACTCTGTCAAGATGACATTTACAAAAGTTTTATGCCATATAATTGCATACATTTATCTTTGCTTTTTCTGGCTAGGTATTTTTGCATTTCATTTATAGATAGTTTCCTATATTTTATTATAAACTTTTAGGTTTTAGTTTTCACACGTAGGCATATAGTACATATGAAATACATTATTTTTCCATTGTTTGAAGTGTGATCTAAATTTATTTTTGCACAAAAGAATAACTAATTCTCCCAGTAGCATTTCTTATGAGTGTGTCCTTCCTACTCTGATTTATAAGCCCCATTCTCTACTGCATTAAGTTTCCATATAATTGTTTCTGAACTTTGTCTCTTCTTGTGGCAGTACTGACTTAATGTATCTTTATAATAAGCTAAGCAAGTCATGCTTTTTTTATTCTTCACTTGGCTTCTGTTACCTGGTCATATAGATTTTAGCCTTCTCATGCCAATAATTATTAAATAACGTGTTGTCTGATAAACGAAATACACTGACCTTTGAAATAGTCAAGGGCTGATAATAGACTGTACTGGGTTTCACCCACCAGATGAATTCACTCATGAAAAGAATTCACCTGCCGCTCACCTGAACTAGCTTAAACCTGAACGTTGAAACACATTTTTAAACACTCTTTCTGTGTTTAATGAAATAAAAGTCAAGATTTCAGTCAATTTTATTAGAAAAGGAATCTGAGGTTTACTGGGCAGAAGATAGCAGCTTTAGGGCGCTGTAACTGTAGATAAGAATTACATGAAATCATATGAATCATGAAAAAAAAAATAATGAAGTCAGTGTGGCTTAGAATGTAGTCTTCCAGATGCACTTTCCCAAACCAGCCACCAGAGGGCAGACCGAGCACGAGCATCCCACTGGCTTCTTCAGGCACAGGAGGAACTGGGCCTTGGTTCCTCCCGCTGCCACCATTCCTTGTCCAGTGTGCCGAGCAGGTTCCAATGGTGTTGGGGGGAGAGAGCTGTGTTTCACCTGCTATTTAAGACGGTGTTTCCTGCTGGCCTTATCTCAGTCGAAGTATCCCCTCCCCGCCCCAGCACGGTGAAAGAGAAGCTTACTTCCTCATTCTTGAGATCAAACCTTTGACTTTTGCCACAAGGAAATGCTGTTTAATGAAATTAAAAAGGAAAAAGCCCACTCCAGCCACTTATCAGAATCTCAGACACCCGAGTGAAAGTCAGGTGACCCACCCAGTGAGACAGGGTCCTGTTTCCTCCTGGGCTGTTTTCTAGCTGACCACACGATCTCGTTCCCACCGATAAAGGGTCCTGGTTTCTTTAATTGAAAGTCGACGGGTGTATATTTCATGGCCCGAGCACTATTTGGAGGCAACCCGTCCACCTTTGCTTGCATGGCCAACACAAACGGCATGCTTTGCTAGGGAGCTCATTTTTCATAAGCAGAGAGAGGAACACGTTTTATAATTCTCTCTGCCAAAGGAAACAAGCCAAGAGACCGCTGTGGTTTTCATTCAGGCTGCGTAGAAGAACAGAGGTGCCGCGCCTTCCATGGGGCGGGGCGGGGGGGGGGGTGTACCTGCCACTCAGCACATCGGCCGCTGGTTCTGCACTGAGTGCGGCTTCGCGGGGCCGCTGTCGGGCGTTAATGAACTGAATCTCATGTGGGAGCGATGTCTTTAGTGGAGGGAGTCATCCCAACAGCTAGAAGAGAAGGTCATTGGAAGGACAGGGTTCACGAGGGAACTTGAACTTGACTCAGAATACAGTAGCTCTGTTTGTTATGATGATCCTCTAGTTAGAAACTTCTTTTAAAAATTTACTTATTTTTATTGAGTTCAGAGAGGAAGGGAGAGGGAGAGAGAGAGAAACATCAGTGATGAGGGAGAATCGCCCATCAGCTGCCTCCTGCACATCCCCCGCTGGGGATGGAGCCTGAACCCAGGCATACATGCTCTGACTGGGAATCGAACTCTGACCTCCTGGTTCACAGGTCGGTGCTCAACCACTGAGCCACGCCGGCTGGGCAGAAACTTCGGTGGAGAGGCCCTCTGTGGGTTCCCCATGAAAGTCCTCCACATGCGTCCTCAGGGCAGACATGAGCTGGAACCTCAGCAGACACGTCCCCTCCTCCAGGATGCTTCCTGAGATTTCTCCAGGTGCTTCAGCTACCCAGTTTCCCTCGCCCTTACCCTGGTGTGGCAGTGCTGGTTTGCACATTCACCCCTGTTGGACCACAGGCCATGGAGAGCAGAGACAGTGGGCTGCTGCCCATCTTTGGGTCCCCAACACCAGCCCAGAGTTGGCGCCCAGTAAAACTCAGCCAGGATTTCCCGAATTGAAGGGAAGGTCAATCCTCCCCCCGCAGCCTCCATACCCGATCTTTGGAAGCACCTCTAAGCGTTCCCGTAACCATCACGGTGAGCCCCAGCCGGCTGTGCTGCCGGGAGTGCCGGCCACATGGCTCCGCTCGGTGCCGGCCTTCTGGCTGTGCGTGTCCTGCAGCGCTCGGCCATGCCCGAAAACTGATTTACAGGAGCTTAAATCCTGGCCTTTTGACACTTCAAAAAGTTGAATTTTTCTCACTCAATGTAACAAATGGTTTTCTTGTACCCAGGAGTGTAAGGCTTGTCCTGGGAGGGCAAGGAAGGGTAATGAGAAGAAGCTGGCCGTCTGCGTCAATGAATAGGTCCTCAGATGTTTGCTGCGTGAGGGAAGAACTGCCTCACAGGGCGGAGAGTGTGAAGTGCACGGAAATGATGCGTGCATCACGTGCTTGCTCTGTGCCAGGAGCTATGCGAAATGATCTCGCTTTAAAGTTTTATCTCATTTCAGCTTTAAAACTCGGAGGCAAGCACTCATGTTAGCTCCATTTTACAGATCAGAAAGCTGAAGCTCAGAGAGGTTAGGTAAGTATCCCGATGCCACACAGCTCGTAAGTGTCTGAGCCATGATTTGAACCCTGGCATTTTGGCTTCGGGGCCTGGGCTTTTAACGTCTGCACAGGAAGCAGAGTTCCTGATGCATGAAACACGTCGATAAATAACCCCTGAGCCTGCTGTACTGTTTCCTAAAGCCTTAAAAAAAACCAACCCACACATTTTTAAACACGTTATATACATTTGTCTTCAACTCCTGGCCCTTCTGCTCTTGCCCTAGTTAGGAAATGTCTGGAAGTTCCTGTGCTAGATGAAGACAGGACCCCGAGTCTCTAAAGCAGTGATTTTCAACCTTTTTCATCTCCTGGCACACATAACTAATTACTAAAATTCTGTGGCACAAAAATCATGTTTTGCCGATCTGACAAAAAAAATAGTTATAATTTAGATTCATTCACATTGGAAGGCTATTGGTGTGTTGGCCTTTTTTTTTTTTTTTAACAATCTCAGGGAAAAGAGGTCAGTGCCCCTGACTAAATAGTCAGGTATTGCATGTTCTAGAAGTTCTTGCGCACACCAGCTGAAAACCGCTGTGCTAGGGCAACGGCCTCCCGAAGCTGCAGAGACCCCAGAGCAAATGGCCTTTCAGGAGAGGGCACGGCAGGCGCCTCAAGGACTTTCCGCCCCTCTCCTCCCAACAGTCGGACACGCTGTTAGGATCCCCAGTTGGGAACAACTTCAACGGCGGGGGGCGTCGTGGAGGATGGGACGGCAGCCAGAACTTGCCCTCCTCAGCCTGGCCCGAGCGATAGAAGGCATCTTTGGCCCGGAGAAGTGTAATACAAAGAAAATCCTAATTGCTACAGCTAAGTAATTAGAAGATCCAACCTATAAATCATAGTGCACAACCCCTTTAATTATGTGCACAATTAACGAGGTGACCAGGGCACATTCTTCCCTGGATGAGCTTATTTGACATCCTGTAAAGGCAACAAGTTTCATGCTGATTTATCGTTATTTTGTTTGGTCAGATGCTTTTTCTGCATTTTAATGTGTTTTGTGGTTACATATTTGCCGTGAACAAACAATGCCTTTCCCAGGTAGTGCGCTGCAGAGGGCTGCCCGCCGATTTGTTTACTATCCTTTTAGGCCCCTCGGAAATCAAACAACATGATGTGCTTATTTTTAAGGAGCTGCACTAAAATCTTAAACAGGCTCCCGAGAGCCCGTCTTTCGCGGCTGCTGCGGACTCACGTGCAAGAAAATATTTGAAAAACGATCCATTTCCTTGCGCCTCTTGCCTGACGCGTGGAGTGGCAGGTTTGACAGGAGCGCCATTACCTACTCCACCACAAGCACTGATGGCCTCCAATGATAATCCAACTCGCAAGAGCCCAAGAACAGTGGGCGGCAAACCGCGGCTCGCAAGCCACATGCGGCTCTTTGGCCCCTTCAGTGTGGCTCTTCCACAAAATACCGGCTCTTCCACAAAATACCGACTTCTGCGCATGGGCCACAAAGTTTCAATCCCACTGTACATGAGCGCCCGCACGTGGTATTTTGTGGAAGAGCCACACTGAAGGGGCTAAGGAGCTGGATGTGGCTCGCGAGCCGTGGTTTGCCGACCACGGGCCCAAGACATTGGGGATGCATGTACAGGTGTCGCCGGAGGCACGCCACTGACATGTAACACAGTAGTAACGAGAATATAGCGGGTGCTTTCCCACACCCACCGTAAGGCTCATGTGCGGATCAGTGCAGTGAAAGGCTGCAGGCACTGGAGTGAGATAGACCTGGTTCCAGGCCCAGCTTTGTCTCCTTAGCTGTTTGGTCCAGGGCAGGCTGTTGAACTTGAGTGGAACTGAGTTCCAGCAAAAGGGGGGAAACCCCGCCTGCTCTGCAGGCTGCTGTGAGGATGAGGCCGCTGCCCGAGGCTGCAGCAGAGGGGCTGGGGCGCAGCGGGTACTCGGCTGTTTTTGCAGTTGCAACCCTCACAAATCAGGGCTCTCCTGTTCACAGAGTCCCGAAGACACACAGGTCCTGCCCGACGGAGCCCTTTCTCGAAATGGCAGCAGAGGGAAGAGTGGCACCCAGCACAGTCAAACTTCTTAGATCTCTTCTTTATTTATCTTTCTCCCCAAATCATTTTTCTCCCTTAAAAAACAACAACCATAAAAAACCTCCATCTCATCCAGTTCCTCGCTGCCCCTCGGCTCCCTGGGACCCCTCTCCCAGCCCCTGGTGCCTGCCTTCCTCCTTCCCCTGAGGTGGGGGGTCCTGTGCTCTCAGCTGCCTCTGATCTGCATTCATTCATTCATTCATTCATTCATTCATGAAAGATTTTTGTTGTTGTTCCACTCACTTATGCGCTCATTGGCTGCTTATTGTATGTGCCCTGACCAGGGATCGAACCTGCAGCGTTGGCATATCGGGACAATGCTCCAACCAACTGAGCTTCCCGGCCGGGGCTGCCACCGTGTTTCTTGATGGGCCTGGGAATACAAGCAGAGGAATGACTGCAGAAGGCGGGCTTTGAAAAGATTCTCTAACGCGGTTTTCATCCTCAGTGCGAGGTTTGGGGACGAGCCTCCCACGGTGAAGGTCGTTCCTTCCTACCCGGCTCCGGTTCCGAGGGCTCCTGTCCTGTGCGGCGTGAAATCCGCAGGAGGTAAATAGCATCTGGGCATCACCAGGCGCCTTTGATGTTGAACGCAATTTACAGTGAAAGCTTTGGGAGACATTTAAAACCGTGCGAGGTCCTAAATCATTAAAGGAATGCGGTGCTAGACTTAAAAAATGATAATTGAATGCATTCAACAATAAAGCTGCCAAATTTTAGTGGCCCGTCTGCTAGAGGCTCTTTTGGAGAAACTGAGCTAGATTAAAATAAATAATTAAATAAGAAGCACATGGCGGAACTTTCAGAAAACAAGAAATCGTTATGACACAAATGAAAGGTGGAGGGATGCGGGCCAAGATGAAGATCCAAGGAGGTCAGCTATAACGTCAAGGTGCTAGATGAGCGGCAGGCATCAGACCGGACGCTTTTTGGGGTGTCGGACAGGCCTGTCACTTACCTGCCAAAGCCCCTGTAACCACGTTTGGCCCGAAGATCCACAGCCCCTGACCTACAGGGTGAACTACAGCTCGTTGTTCCTGGCACAGCCTCCGTTTCGATCTGTTATCCTGTTGTATAAAAACACACAGAGCTTTTCTTATGGAACACTTCCAAAATCTGCAGAAACACACACAATACAACAAGAAAGCTGCCTGGATCCTTACTTCTCCTCCTGTACTATTTTTAAACAAATCCCAGTCACCGTAATTATAAAAGATAAGAACTTTTTGAAACAAGTATAACCACAGTATGCTTATCACACCTAAAATAAGGAACTACAATTTCCCAATATAACTAAATATCATTAGTGTTAACATTTTCACTCTTCTTAAAAATGTTATAAATGTATTCTTTAAAAAAAATCTTTATCTGAGAATATGCTTATTGATTTTAGAGAGAGGGGAAAGGGGAGAGAGAGAGAGAGAGAGAGTGGGAGAGAAGGAGAGGGAGGGAGAAACATTGATGTGAGAGAGAACAGTGATTGGCTGCCTTCCATATGTGCCCTGACCGGGGATCAAACCCACAACCTTTTGGTCTATGGGATGATGCTCCAAACAACTGAGCCACACTGGCCAGGGCTAACTGTCATCTTTGTTTCAGTTTGTTCGTTGAAACTTGCATGCAAATAAGGACACACATTGCAGTATTTTGGCGTATCTATTAAGTCTCCTTCCATTTATAGGTTCCCTCTGTCTCTGTTTGTGTTCAGTTGATTTTTTTCCCCTCACATGATTCATTCACGGGGTTAAGTATATTTTATGTGTTTCAGTTGGTTACAATTATTATTGTTAATGATGTTCACATTGTCCCATGTTTGGCCAGTGGGAACTCCTTCAGCTTGGCTCTTGAGTGTTTTGACAAGATCCCAACATCCTTTGATAAACTCCTTGCTTCTAACGTAATCCAAGGTTCCAGGTTGTTCTTGCACACTTCCTGCTCCAGCCCTGGAATCAGCTCCTGCTCCAAGCGGCCCTGTTCCCCTTTAGCAGGACTCGGTATTTAGAGACCACAGCCTGGGCACTCGGGTGCTCATTCCTATCATTTCATTGTGGTTTCTAGGCCTTTTCATGGAGACTGCTAAGAAACTCTCAGAGATAAAGCGCATTATGGGTTGATACTGATACTTCCAATTGAAGTTCAGGATGACAGGATTTTTACTTATACCTTTTGTCTTCCATTGGTAGCTCCATTTTCTTAGGCCGGGAATGCTGAGTCCTCCGTCCTCAGGGCAGCGCCTCTCCTGCCCTTCTGGTCGCATGAAGCTTGTTATCTAATAGATTCCTCAGGAAGGACGCGTGAGAAAAATATTTTGGGTTCTTTCATGTTTATGACCGTTTGTCTGCAGTATTGCTACTTTCCTAGCCATTTGATTGGATAAAACTATAAAATCATATTTTCGTTCCTTCATTATGTTAACGATGTCACTCCATTTTCTTCTGGCATAAAGCATGGCTGCTGAACAGTCTGCTGGTAATCTTAGTTCCTTTCCAAGTGACTTGGACTTTCTCAGATGCTCAAAGGATTTCCTTTTTCTCTCCTTTAAAGTCAAGTCATTTTTCAAGACTACGTTTCAATGTTGTTCTTCTGGGGTTTTTCTCCCTTTCTGTTTTTCAGGCCCAGGGTGTGTCCTTTCAATAGGTAGTTTCAAGTGACTTTTCATTTCAAGAATCTTTTCTTGAATTTTCAGTATTTAATCTGGTTCACTCCTTTGGTTTCCTTCTTTGATGGGGATGGAGACCTTCTATGGTACATATGTCACTTTTTTTCCCTATCACCTATATATGCCATTTTCTTTTGAATCCTTTTTATCTCTTTATTTCGCCCTAATTGAAACAGTTTGCTTTTTTAGCTTTATATCTCATATGTCATTATATGTTGTATTTTCTCATTTAGTTTTTACAACGTGGTCCTCATTTAGGAAATGATTTATTATTTTATTTCTAAATTTTCCCCTAGTTCTATAACCTCATGTCTGAATTTCTATGATTCTGACTTTTGATTTTCTTTCATATTCTTCATACTTTTGTGTCATCATCTTTACTTCTTTCAGCTCATTTTAAAATATTGGCTGCATTTCTTATGTACTCTGTGGGCATGTCTTTCTGACCTGCTACTTCGTCTCTTATTCTCTTTTAAAAAGTAATAACTTTGTATGTGACTCGACCGCAATCATATTTTGTTGGTAATTATCATGTAGAATGAGTTTTCCTTTACTTTTAGGTAGCAGGTAGGGGGTGTTAAAACAGTTTTTTCTACCTTCATATCTCTCGAACGCTCTCCTCTGTTTGTTTGGGGGTTTTTTTGTTTGTTTTTTTATTTTTATTTTTTCCCACAGAGAACGATCCCCTGTGTTGCCAACCCACAGTTTAATCTGGGTCTTTTTCTTTTTTTAAATTTTCTTTGCTGTCCCTGTCCTACTCTGGATTCTACTCTGAGAGGACCTTTATCCTGGAAGGACATTTTGCTTTGTTTTTTTGAGTGTTGATAGGCCCAGACTACTGCAACCCCTTCAGACATTTTCATAAACCTTTGCACGCCCCTGAGAGTCTGATGGTGCAAAAATCGCTCTCAGTTTCTGTGTTCATGTTGACCTGCACATCTCCAGTGTGTACCTATTGGGGATTCTACTGTTCTTTGGTGCCCTATCGCCGTATCTCCCCCCTCTGACACAGATGCCACGTAGACCTTGTAGCTGTTGAGTGTTTGATTGCTCTCTGACGTTTCTGGGGACACCTGTCACTCAGCCTTTTGGGTAGAGGTTGTTCTGGGTTTTGATTCTGCTGCCCTTGTTGCCCTGACTGGAATGATGGAGGTTGGAGAGATTAAAATAACGACACTGCATAGTCTCTGCTTTCCTCTCAGAAATGAAGTTGGGACAATAAATTACTTGGTTGCTCTACTTATCCTTCACCAGACACCCAATGACTCTGAAAATGGAAAGATTTTCCAACTCATTTGGGGCCAATTCAAACCCGGTCTGAATTCGTTTGATAGCAAATGCTGACCTGGCCCGACCTGAAGCTGTTTACAATCTTCATGGGTCCCACTGATTATGGAAATTCGTACATGTTCCTACAGAAATGTTCGTGTCTTTGATTTTAGAATGTGGCCCCAGACTCAGGGGTGGGGTTATGTAATAGAGCGTGTAGGAACCACATCATCATTTTACAATATGAAGAGCTGTCAAACCTGAAGCACATTTGGACCCACGAATTTCAGATAAGCAATTGCAGACTTGGGAGACTTCACCTCTGTCGCCCGAGGAAATTTCCAAAGGGTGGATGTCTGCCCTGAGCAGGCCGATCAGATGTTCTCTCCCTGGGGTGAGGCCTGGGGTCTCTGGGCTGCTGGTGGGGCGTGGATGCTATTTGACCTGAGTGGACCATAGACTCAGCTGGGGCAGCAACGTCTAATCCACATGTACGAAGACACAAAGTGCTAAATGCTAAATGCATGAAATAGGGACAAAGCAGCCAGCTGTGAAGAGAGACCAGGGGCCGAGAGAGTAAACACGCCTTATGCCAGCTCTCTCGTTCATGATTTCAGTCCCTCGCGAGTCCTCCTCTGAGCTAACCCTGTGTCCTTCCAATAAAACCCACTTGGTTGCCTGAGCCAGCTGGAATGGATTGCTGCTTGCAACCCAACGGCCTTCAGTAAGACACACATATGGGTGTTCGTCTTCTACCCTGAGCCGTCTTGACAAAGGGGTTCTGTTGGGTCTTAGCACAGCATGGTGCATGGCCAGGGTCTAACCGCTCACCCACCCGTTCACCTACATCTTCATCAGAGAGGCTGCTAATTAGCCCCAAGGCTGTATCAGATGGAACACGAAGAACTGGGCTGAGAAAGAGCAGAAGGCGGAGGGCCCACCTGTGGGAAAGCAAGTGCGTTAGATCAGCGGCATTTCTTTTGGGCTCCCCCCACCTGTGTCAGATACTGCCCTCCAAGGCAGATGTGAGCGTTTGAAATAGTCAAAAGGGCAGGTGCAGAAATGGCAAGAGGGACGGCGGGGAGAATCTTGTGGAAAGTGCAGAAGGCCCTTATGTTGGGAAGAACTAACATGTCAGGCGCTGATCTAGGCACTTGGTGGTGGTGGTGGTCGGGGGTGTAGCAGTGAGCAGAACAGTGAGCCGAGGGGGCCTTCAGGAAGCAGAACATGAACAAGAAGTAGCAGGTCGTTGGAGTAAGAATTGCAAGAACAGTTCACTGGGAACGGGGCAGGGGCCTGGAGGTGAGGGCTGCAGCTTTAAATAAGGTGCCTGGGGAAGGTGTCACTGAGGAGACAGCACTTGAGCATAGACCCAGCGGAGAGGAAGCAGCGAGCCACACAAAGGCAGCGTCGAGGGGGGGCATGGGAACAGGGCCAAGACCCAGGGCAGGAGCCTGCTCACCCTCGAGGGTCACAGGGAGGTCACCCAGAGCGGGGAGGAGTGGGGGACCAGGGGGGTGGGGGGACAGGTAAGGCTCAGGGAACGACCACTGACTTGGGCTTTTAATCCAAGTGAGACAAGGTGTCATGGGAGAGTCCGAGCAGAGGGGACCCATGAGGGCCGGTGAGCCCTCTGGCTGCTGTGTAGAGAACTGACGGAGGAGGGTAGGATTCGGCTTCCAAGCCCAATGTGTGTGTGTGTGGGGGGGGGGTGGGGGGTGGGGGAGGGGTTCACACCACCAAGTCATTCTCCAACACCGGCTGAGTGTCCGACAATTCAGCTCCATTCTGAACCCCCTCCCCTCCCCGTCCGGGGACGGCATCAGGTTCCACAGCTTAAGGGTTAGTCCACACGACTGTTCTGTGCCCACCCCCTCCCACCATGTCTGACCCAGCGGCTATCGATCAAAAGTTCCAGTAACCCCTCCTTGGGTCCGATTCATTTGCTAGATCAGCTCACTAGATCAATAGATACAACTTTATTAGAAATAGATATAACTCAGGAAGAGCCAGGTGGAACAGGTGTGCAGGGCAGGGTGTGGGAGCGGGCTCAGGGCTGCCATGCCCCGCCACCCGCCACCCGCCAGGCTGCCCCCCTCGCAGCCTCCCTGTGTTCACCAACCAGAAGCCCTGGGAACCCCATCCTTTTGGTTCTCAGTGGAGGCTTCATCCTATAGGCCAGTGGTCGGCAACTGCGGCTGGACAAACCGCAGCTCGCGAGCCACATGTGGCTCTTTGGCCCCTTGAGTGTGGCTCTTCCACAAAATATCGGCTCTTCCACAAAATACCGACTTCTGCGCATGGGCCACGAAGTTTCAATCGCACTGTACATGCGCGCCCGCACGTGGTAATTTGTGGAAGAGCCACACTGAAGGGGCCAAAGAGCCACATGTGGCTCGCGAGCCGCGGTTTGCCGACCAGGGCATAGGTGCAATTGATCAAATCAATGGCTGTTGGCTACCGACTCAGCCTGGAGTCCTCTGTCCTCCCGGAGGTCGAGGGGGGGGGACTGAAAGTTCCAACCTCTAACCACTGGCTGCTTCCCCTGACCCCCTCATTAGCATACAGACTCCTTTGCTGCTCCCCTGGCTGAGGGGATTCCTAGGGTTTTACCTGGGGACAGAGGCAGCTATATATTTATTATAAACCACTGTATCGCAGAGTGTGTGTGTGTGGGGGCGCCGGCGAGAGCCTCTGGGAGGCTGTTGGAGAAATTGGAGGGCAGGCAGCGTGGCCGGGTCCTGGGAGGCGGGTGGGAGGTGGGTCCGTTGCTCAGGACCACGTGTGTGCCTCCTCCAGCAAATCCATGGGCCCTGCTCTGGGGCAGGCGATTAACAGCGTGCTATTTTTACGATAATTACCTGTTGCAGGTTTATGGGCGTCCCACGTTTGATGTAGCAATTTATGAAACAATGACACCATTTCACACCTTTCATCTTAAGGTTTTGAAGAGGATGACACATTTTCTGCTCTGAGAAAGCCAATTAATTAATCTGATTCCACCGTTTCCACGGAGGGTGTGGCTACGCCCATCTCAGGGCTGTGAGATGGAGGCCGCGCCGCCCCGGGGGCCCCTCGGCTCTCAGTTCGTCTGTGCATTTCAGGAGCAGAATTTTGGTTTCTGAATATCCTCACCCAAACTTAGGCCTTTCAGAGCCTACATGTAGGTAGAAACTGGAATTATTCTGGATACTTCCGGAATCTTCCTGGTGGGGTAAAGGGCAGGAATTCTAAATAGGAAGCTGAGCTCCCTTCCCGACTGTAATTTGGGAATGAAGACTGATTTCCAAATACGGGCAAAGCCAGCTCTAAGCTTAGAAAAGGCAGAAGAGAGGAGGCCAGGCAGGAGGGTGCTGCCAGGGAAACTGAGTCACGGGTGTGTTCGCGTGCTCGGGCTGTCCCGTGTGCCACTCCACGCATGGGCATCTGCCCGGTGACAGATGCAGCGTGCTCAGCAGGTCCCATCCCACCTTCGAGCTTCTTGCTTCTCCAAGTGTGAGTCTCGGGTTAAAAAGATAAGTACGTTGTGGTCCCAAATGCACGCCAGCTCCTTCATCTGGCGCCCGAGCAGAGACACGGGGATCTGTTCCGGGGCTGGGGAGAAACGCTGCGCTGAACGCACTGATGAGCCCATGCCCTCGGCAGAGGCTGCAGCGCCGCGCTCTCCGGGGACTGCAGTGACCTCAGGAGCACCTTGGCTGGAGGCCCTGACCTCTGTGGACCCCTCGTGTTCCTCCTCCTCCTCCTCTGCGCTGGGGCCTGAGACTGAGGGCCAGGAGCCTCTGGGGGATCGTAGGGAGCGGGGGGCTCTCCAGCAGAGGGAGGGCGTGGTTTGTAGCTGGAACTGATGTGCACTGACTGGGTTGCCAGGAGGCGGTGAAGTTTACTTGGCGTTTTTCTCCCAAAGTCCTGTTCATGGGCCACCATGTGGGCGGACCCCGCAGTCTGGGGACTGAGGGGCTTAGGGGAGTCCAGAGGTCCTTGGATTCTGGGCAGCTTTAGCCAGCTTCCCTTAGGACAGCGGTTCTCAACCTGTGGGTCGTGACCCCTTTGGCGGTCAAACGAGCCTTTCCCAGGGGTCGCCTAAGACCATCCTGCATATCAGATATTTACATGACGATTCATCACAGTAGCAACATTACAGTGATGAAGTAGCAACGAAAATAATGTTATGGTTGGGTCACCACATGAGGAGCTGTATTTAAAGGGCCAGGAGGTTGAGAACCGCTGCCTTGGGAAGACGGGGGCACCGCTCCCTCAGCCCCTAGCTGGTCCTCTGTCTGTCTCGCTGGAGGAGGAAACGAGGCAGGACCAGCCACAGATGCGTGTGTGTCTTTCCCGATTGGTCTTGGTTTTCAGCAACGGGCCAGCTGGCTGTTGGGGGAAAAATAAAGAGCTGGGCGCACGCTGCCTGCGTGGGCCTGGATTGGACGGCTCTGCCAAGGACTTAGAAGGGGCAGCATGTGCCTCCACGGCTGTCACGGGCACTCAGGCTCTTGGATAACAAGGTCAAGGGCAAAAGCTGAATTTTCTCGTGCCAAGAGGAGGGAGAGCATCAGAGCCAAGAAGATCAAACTCCTGCCGCCGAGGGTGGGTAATGGTACCCATTAACCTCTGTCAATGCCAGAGTCCCGCGGTGGGAATCGGGCCAGACATCAGCCCCGAGTGGAAAACGAGGCTTGGCTGGCTCCGCGTTGCCAGAGGATGGAGGCAGGAGGGCTTCCAGGAAGGGATGCTAAGCTGTTCCATTCCCGGCTGCGAGGATGAGCCCAGGGCGGGCACCAGGCGTTTGCCGAACTGATGGGATGCAGGTCCGTGCCGTGTCCCGCGGGGGAAGTGGACAGAGGGGTTCCTGCTTGCTGTGGTCACGCTCCTGGCAGGCCGCCCCCTCAGATGTGGAGCGTGCATCTCATCAGCGGCCAGGAGTTGGCCGTGCTGAGGGCCTGTCTTCTGAGAACTGCTTCCACGTTTCCTGCTCCTGGCATCTGGGGGATTCAGTGTTCTGCGCGGCTCAGACCCGCTGGCTGCTCTTCACCCCGGAGAGGAAAAACTCGCCACATGTTCGACAGCGGACATTCTGAAACCAGGATGCTGTGTGCTTGGCTGGAGAGAAGTGGGAGGTACTGATCACCTGGGCGCACCGTTGGCAACCCCACTAGCAAATACCAAAAAACCATTCTGGGGGCGATGTCTCCCCCATTCTCTGATAGGTTCACAGCCCGGCCTCGCAAAACCACCTTCCCTCCCCGCCCCACCCCCTACCCCCAGCGAGTGCAACTGGGTAAATAAACTTGGGTGTTTGCTACAGTCACCCAAATAAGCCAAAACACTGCACTGAGTTTTATGGCGCAGTTATTAACAAAAGCCATGTTTCCGGACGCAGAGCCCTAAGATTCAGCCGAGGGCCCACATGCGCATCCCTCCTATTGTCTGAACAGCTTGCATTTGGGTAGCATTGTGGCTTCTGATCTCTTCTGCTTCTTGTATTTTTTCGGTTTCCTTTTCCCAGTCCGTTTAAGCTTTTCTCATCACTAATATTAAGGAAAATCCAATAACTTGTTGGAGGAGTTGAGTTGGTTTCTGTGAAATGCAGTAGGTCTGCAGAATCCTGGGTTCGGATGAGAAAGTGCCTTCCACTCTGTCTATTGGACAGGGAGGGAGAAGAGCAGCTTCTTGTCAAAAGGAAATCCAATTAGCCATTTTTGAGCAAACGTCATCTAGAACAGTGCTTTCAAAACTGTAGGTTGTAACCGGAAGTAGTTCATGACCAGTGTTAAAAAAAAAAAGTGAAGGAGAGCAGAACAGACTGGGTCAGAGCATAGCTCACACAATAAGGGTAAGAATCAGTTTTTGAAATTTTGCTTCAGTTGCCTGGATGTGCATAGGACTGGGTTACAATGGGAAGTACATTGCATATGGCAGGTCCTAGTCAAGAAGGCTTGAAAGTCACTGTTCGCATATACGAGTCAGCAGTCTTTGGGTTCTAGTCCCAATTCTTCTGTTGCCTCTCTGACCTTGGGCAAGACTTTGTACCCTATGGGTGTCCGTTTCTCATCTGAAAAAAATGAAGGGATTGCCTCTAAAGTCTCCTCAGTCCTGAAAGCCAATGATTAAGTAAAATTCCCCAAAGGATTTAATTTCAGCATTCAGTAACGATCAGTAAAAAAATTCTCCTTCCACATTTGGGAAAGACGTGATTTCCCAAATAGCTGTGCGGTGGGCGGAGCACGCAGAGGAGCCCAGTCCATGAGGATGGAAGCTACTTCAATAAGCCGACTTGGCCAAGGGACAATCTCTTTTGAGTTTCCGAGAGAAGTTTTATACCAGATTTCTCTGGTAACCCTACCCTTATATTTTGGTTATATTAGAAAATATATACAAATCCCCCTTTGGGTGGTGGGGGAGGGTGGTTGGGGAAGGGCAAGTAATTGCTCAGGAAATGCTGAACTTGGTTAATTTGGAAACCACTCCCAGCTAACATTGAGTCTTGGGCTACTCACAGTTCCTGCTTTGTATTATGACTAATGGAACGTCAAAGAAGCATTGATCTAATAAAAGCAACCAAGGAGACCCAGAGTAAGCCAGGCCCCTGGGGTAGGATTGGGATGTGTGTGTGTGTGTGTGTGTGTGTGTGTGTGTGTGGTTGTGTTTGAGAGCTTCTTATTTCTGGGCCAAGGTTTTTTCAAAACAGTCTTTTAAACTATTGATTCCTTCATTCATAAATTCATCAGAGCAGAGTTTGGAAGGCATTTCACACTATTACCTGGGTCTCATTATACTTGTTGGGTCTCATCTTCTGCATTAATATCTCCCTAAATTCACAGAGAGACAATCTCAGGCACAACCAGAAGTCGGCGGTGCTTTGGGACTTCAGAACATGTAACTTTAGGAATGGGTTCTATGATCGAGCTGGTGTATGGGTTCCAGGATCGAAAGACACCTCCAGCTTCTTCAGTCTTAGGACTGAACCTCAATTTGTTTGCAACAAGGAAGTGGCATAGGTTCATCACCATCATCTGTGTTCCTTGTGCTTTTCATTCCGCCCATGAATTTTGTGCCTGGGCAGAATGTTCGAATGGGAAGAAAGCCTGCAGACCATCTCGCCCAGTGCCCTTATTTCCAGAAGAAAATAGGGCATGCACTGCTATCTCCCTTTCCATGTGAGGATTCATTCAATGCTTCTGTCTCTTTACATAAATGCTAAGGAGATATTATTTCCCTCTTGGAGGGAAGGGTGACTGTCAGTAACTAATTGGCTAACTGTGGCTGTAGCTTTGCCTCATGCTGACTTTTGTGATATTGAATTTCAGTGTTGATAAACACAATGCCCACCGTCACCATACAGACATCTAACATCCTCTATCCACGACTAGGTCCCCTCAAAACTCCAGGCCCGGGATGCCTTGACATGTACCAGAAAAGTCGAGGAGGCTTTTGTTAGCTTTGATATTGACCCCATTCTCATAAATTATGCAAAATGTGTCACTTATATGAACAGCCCAGAAGAGCAGCTGCCAGTTGTAATATAAAAAATGATACCACGGAAACTGAGCCCCGGTTGTGGCAGATACCCTGTCAAAGGAATGATTTATCATCTGGAAATACAAGCAGCGAGAGAGGCCCACCAGCTAGGGCTGTATCATCTGAAGCAATCAAATCCCGCAAATATAAAGCAATTTTGTATTACCATTTCCAAGTGCTCCCCACAATAAGGACTCTTGTATGCCCAAGTTTAATATTCAGAGCAGAAACCACAAACTCGAGCAGCCGCTCCTGGTCAAGATGGTTAATAACAGTTCCCAGGCAAAGGCACGCTGTAAGAGCATCGCTCGAGCAGCTGGGGATTTGCTTGTATGTCAGCCTCTCTCTCTGAGAACTAGAAAACCATGGTAGGTCAGACATCCATTTGCTTTATATATTGATATAATTTCATCAGAATTTATGATGTGGGAATTATTGCACAGGCAAGAAATGTAATCTAACCTTCATCTCACACAATGCAGAAAAGATTATTTTGTTTTTTGAGAAAAATATACCGACTTGTTGAATCAGATTATGCACAGGCAGTCCTAATGGATTTCAATATTTTCTTGGACAAGTCATTGCTATTTGCCTTGTATGTATTAAATTGGCTTGTAGAGAAGACGTTTTTACAAATAATAAGGGATTATAATGCCGTTTCTTCTTTCATTTTCTCAAGTTCTGGCATGTGAGTTCATTACTGGTAAATTTCAAACATCTGTGTGTGTGTAATAGTTTATCCTAATTTCTCTAGCTCATGTTTAGACTTTTAATATCCAGATATTGCAATAACATATATGATCCTCTTTCATCCTTATGAAGAGTTCATTGAACTTCAATTGTCAAATGGAGTAAATGCCAATAGACTTTGAGAACCATTTTATAGATGATCATCACATTGAGCCCATATGTCCTATTGTCTGGCCTTCGAAACCATTTTGATCATCTTGAGTTCTATAGCCTTATTCCAGTGGGAACTCAAAAATAAAATATGTTTTAAAATGAAGGGCTTTCAAGATGGCACTCACTTGTCTCATGAAAGAATAAACATCCTTCAAATCAAAACTTCTTTTCACGAATTTTAAGAAAGAAATGACAACTTACAAAGAGAGCAGTGCCTCAAACCTGTGTGTCTACAGAAGTGCCTTTGTGTAATACTTACATTTTCTGATAATGACCTGAGCATGTAGATGAATGACTGTGATGAATCCAGACAACCAGAGTCAAT
Organism: Myotis nattereri; assembly: GCF_964212035.1. Taxonomy (NCBI): domain Eukaryota; kingdom Metazoa; phylum Chordata; class Mammalia; order Chiroptera; family Vespertilionidae; genus Myotis; species Myotis nattereri. The sequence continues at coordinate 55,231,916 of NC_138088.1, read as the reverse complement.
TTTTAAAAATAATTCTTTATTGTTGAAATTATTACATATGTCCCCTTTTTTCTCCCATTGACCCCTTTCAGCCACCCTCCCCCCCACCCCAGGTCTTCAGCACCCTATTGTCTGTGTCCATGGGTTATGCATATTTGCATACAAGGTCTTTGGTAGATTACCTCCTACCCACCCACCCTCCCCCACTTTCCCTCTGAGATTCCACACTGTGTTCCATGCTTCGGATCTCTGGATCCACTCCGTTCATCAGTTTGTTTTGTTAGTTAGATTCCACGCATGAGTGCGATCATGTGATACTTGTCTTTCTCTGACTGCAGAGTCCCTTTTTAAATTGTTTGATAATGGCTCTGTTGAATTGCAAATGCACTGTAGAGTTAAGATGCACACAATCTGAAACTACATTTTTGAAAATATGTACTTAATTGAAGGTGCATTTTATCCATGTTAAAAAAACAACAACCCTCATGTTTCATTGGCTGGTGTCTCCAAATAATAATAATAGCCACTCTTCATTTTGTACCTACCGCCACCTACTATGCCAGGTACATTATGGCCCATCTTCACCTCCTGTTTACTTCGAGGTCACCATTATTACCCTCTTTCTTCAAAAAGATTGTGTGCCTTGCTCAAGGATGAATGAGTAGTGAAGGGTCGAGCTTGCATTTGAACCAGGGTTTGTTGCATTTCAGAGCCTGGATTACTTTTGGTGCTTCATGGAGCTGTTCCCAGGAGCCTGGCCACATGAGGGCTCCTTTCAATTGTTTTGTGCCCACCCGGAAGCCCCCCATTTTCTTTCTACTTATCTCCCACCAGAGAAACAAATCTTTCCTGAGCTATAACCCAGAGTCTGCTGGGCTGGGCAGGGTTTAGGAGGCCACTTGTTCATCGTTAAGAAAGGAAGAACAGGCTCAGAAGGAATTGAGCGGCTCTAGCCTCTTTACCTTCTTCCTGCCTTGGACAGAAATGTGGGGTGGCCCTGGCCGCTTTGGCTCAGTGGCTAGAGCGATGGCCTGCAGACTGAAGGGTCCCGGGTTTGATTCCAGTCAAGGGCACATGCCCGGGTTGTGGGCTTGATCCCCAGTAGGGGGCGTGCAGGAGGCAGCCGATCAATGATTCTCTCTCATCATTGATGTTTCTGTCTCTCCCTCTCCCTCCTCCTCTGAAATCAATAAAAATATATTTAAAAAGAAAAATGTGGTGGTTGGTGCTGCTGCGGCCATCTTGCAACCAGGAGGCAGACGCAGAGCAACTCAGGCTTGTGGTCTAGATTTTGCTAAACAGCTAACCCAGCTTCCTACCTCCAAATGGCTTGTTACGTAAGAAAAACACACTTCTGCTTAAGATGTTTTGAGAAGGGGTCTTACAGCCCAGTGTTCCCTGAGACACACCCCGACTCACCTCTGGAAAATCCATTCCATTTCTTGTTTCTCACGGAGAGGCAGAGGCAAGATTTTCTTCCCCTGAGCCTGGGGGAGGGTGGGGTGGGTATCATACCTGCTGGAGGGCTGCTCTGCTCCTGGACAGAGGCCAGGTGTGGGATGGACGTTCTAGTGCCCCTGGGCACAGGTGGGAAAGTCTCATGAGAGGAAAAGGAAACCCCACAACATTTCTGTTGCTTGAGAATCACTCTATTATCTTAGTCACTAAATCCATTCTTGAGTTTGGAGAGATTTTTTTTTTTCTTTTTAGAGAGAGGAAGGGAGAGGGATAGAGAGACAGAAACATCAATAAGAGAGAATCACTGATTGGCTGCCTCCTGTGCATCCCCAGCTGGGGATCGAGCCCTGACTGGGAATCGAACCCGTGACCTCTTGGTTCGTAGGTCGACGCTCAATAGCTGAGCCACACAGACCGGGTTAGAGAGACTTCTTAATCACCCAGTAATGTTTGAATAAAATTGCCACGTGAAGCCTCATGGGATTTAACTTTCCGTAATCTCATTCCGAAACCAGACCTGCCCACCCTTATTCCGATTCTGGTTGTTCCATTAAGACAGGGTTGCCAAATTTAGCAAATAAATATGCAAGGTGCCTAGTTAAATTAGAATTCCAGATGGACAATGAATATTTTCTTTAGCGTAACTGTGTTCCAAGAGTGTTTGGTATAAGATGACCCGTGGAATATTGGGGATATATTTAATGTGACTTTAAGGCTTTCTCCTCAGCCCAAAGAGTTTGTACCAGGCCACCCCATGAAGCCCTTTGTAATTTATGGACTCACCCACACCAAGTCATCTGCTTGCTTTACCTGATTTTCCCATCTTCATCATCCCTTGCTGTGGTTCTTTAATTCCCACATTTGCTCAGCCTCTCCAGTTGCACTGCCTGATTGATGACTTTTATCTTTCAACCTTTGGCTCTTTCCTGAGGGCAAGATCCACTAGAAACTCCCCTTGTGTGCATGCATACACACACACACACACACACACACACACACACACACACACCCCTTTCAAGCCCTTCTCCATCAGGCATTGCCCGCCCAGACCATTTCCTGTACCCACTGGCCTGAGAGAAGGACACCGGCCTTTGCTATGTTAGTGGACATGGCAGATTCATTCCCAGATAAAATGTTGTTCATTCTTTTACTCACTGACTGTATTGTGATTGAGCACATGGTATATGTTAGGTGCCGTGGGAAAAGTGAATGAGACATGGAGCCTGACTTCGAAGATCCCATATGAGTTGCAGAGATGACCTAAGAGTAAATGCTTTATAATCAGTGCTGTCAATGCTCAAGGGCAAATGGGTAACGCACCAGGGACCAGAGAAGGAAGGGGCTGTCTGCATTGCCAGGGGCACAAATGTCCCTCACATAGCCTGGCTGCTCTTCTTCCCATCCCCTACCCATGTCCACTTTTCCACTGACCCCTCACCTGCTGTATGGATTCATGGGGCCTACCTGGCACCTACTCTACATTCCTGGAGGGCAGGCAGGGGGTCATTCATACCACCGGCCTCAATATCTCGGTGACAATGAAGGTCCTCAAGGATATCTGTAGGGCCCTGACCGGTTTGGCTCAGTGGATAGAGTGTCGGTCTGCGAACTGAAGGGTCCCAGGTTCGATCCCGGTCAAGGGCATGTACCTTGGTTGTGGGCACATCCCCAGTAGGGAATGTGCAGGAGGCAGCTGATCATTGATGTTTCTCCCTTATCGATGTTTCTAACTCTCTATCCCTCTCCCTTCCTCTCTGTAAAAAATCAATAAAATATATTAAAAATGAAAGAAAAGCTGCAGGATGAGACATGGATGTGCTTTGTAAAGCAGCACTTTTAAAAGATGGGAGAAGTGAGAGGATGGCGGGGCTTTCCTCGGGCTACAGCACAAGTCAGTTGCTGGGCAACAATCAGAGGTCACAGCGTTGGAAGGTGTGGTTGGTTATTGCGTTGGTGGAGTCAGGCGGAAGTGGTATACACGTGATTCCCAATGCCATCTAACGTACGATAGCTTGGGGCCTTTCCTTTTAGTGACCCCAAAGCAGACCTGATGGATTGCTTTTAAGCATTTCTGCACAACGTTTTTATAACTGATTGCGGCACGGAAAGCCTTCATCTCTGCTGTGATGTGTCATCACATAGGCCCAAGGGACCCCGCTGGGGTCCCCTGTGCTGGCCAGGGCCTCTGCACACTGTGTGTGTTTAGAGAATCACTTCTGTCTTGTAGGCCTGTTCTTACTTACGAGCACGCAGGAATGGGGACGTAGCTGCTAAATTAATCTGGCCTTGGTGAAATACGTCCACTTCGCTAGTAAGATCTCTGAAATTTTCATTTTCGTCACTCCTTAGTGCAGGCAGACCGCTCACTGCTCCTCCCAAGATCTTCCCAGAATGCATCTCCGGAGACCCACTGCTCCGAATAATGATGTCAGTGATGTTGGGACAACGTGAAAGGCAGAATGAACTCTATTACTGTAGTTTACTTTTGACAATTGCATCGGGGCGAGGGGCGAAGGCTGGGTTTACAATGGACCGGGGCTGGAACGTGTGGCTGCCTCCCCCTCCTGCGGTCAAGAGCCTCGTCAGAGTGTCATGTTGAGTTGTGCTGCCTGCACGACAGGGCCGCTTGCCTAGAGAGCTGATGAAAAGGCAGCACTTAGAGGTCTTCTTTGGGGAAACGTGTTCTCTTTCCTTGTGCTCAGAAACAATCGTCTTTGCCGCCCAGGAGAAGTGATAGCTGGTAGTCAGCATTTTGGATTTGTCCACTGTCAAGTGGGTTACATGACAGAATGATCCCTTTGCCTCGGAACATGTGATTGGATGAAGTCAATCAGAACGTATTTCCTGGCTGGCCAGCTTTTTATTCCCTCGCCCTATTCCACTGTTACCCTGCTCTAAGCTCATCTTGCTACAGACTGGTTTACTGCAGAGCCTCATAACTGTTCACCTGCCTCTAGTCACTCCTCCTTATCCATCCTATGTACTGATTCTTAACCAATCCTTTAAACATAATCTCCTTTGGAAGGACACAAAAACAATAACTCATATAACTGTATAATTCTAATCCCAAACAAAATGAGGATAGAAAAAAAGGGGCAGAAAGACATAAATATAGATATGACATTTTTGAAATAAAATGCAATAAGAATAATTCAGCAAAATGTTAAACAGATAATAGTTCATAGCCAGTAGCTTTATCCCTGGAATGCAAGGAAAGTTCAAACTAAGAATATCATTACTGAAAAATAAGTAATGGAATAATTCATACTTATAGGTTAAGTAAGAAAAACCCCATAATTCTTAAATATGACAAAAACAGAATTTGACAAAATTTATCATCTATTTCTCTAACTTAAAAGAACTTAATTGGAATAGAATATTTTCTTACTATGGCAAAGAGAATCCATTTAAAACACAAGTAACTAATGATGATAGACATTGTGCAGAAATTAGTTCAACGTTAAATGCTCTAAAGGTACCTAGGGTCAGGTAGTCTATGGTGTTGGTTAAGTATGTTTAACAAATACATGAAGCTCTGCTGGGGGCAGGACTGATGCCCCGATGGGGGTTGACAAGCCTATTAGGCATGCCTGCCAGAATGGAAGGCTGCCTCTCTCGTCAGGCTGAAGAATGGTTTGATCAGTGACAAGATTCTATGGCACAGACAGTTGCCCGACAAACAGGCATTTCCCCTTCCCTCTTGGATGAACAAAACCCAATGTCAGCTGGGCTCATTGCTGCTGTGCGAAAGGGTCACATCCTCCAGGCTCTACTGCAGCAGCTAGATGTGCTCACGTGCAGGGGAACAGATGGGAAGTCTCCTTACAATGGGGGAGGCTGCCCGGCTGGTGTGGCTCAGTATTGAGCGTCAACCTATGAATGGTTTGATTCCTGGTCAAGGCACATGCCCAGGTTGTGGCCTCGATTCCCAGTGGGGGGCATCAGGAGGCAGCTGATCGATGTTTCTCTCTCATCGATGTTTCTAGCTCTCTATCCCTCTCCCTTTCTCTCTGTAAAAAATCAATAAAATACATATTTTTTAAAAAAGAAACTGGGCCTTCAGCACTGTGATGCTGTGAGACTAAACTGTTTTAACTATGGTTTTCTGGGTCTCTCTTACCCCTGAATCTTATCCAAAGTGATAAAATTCTTGAGGAATAATTCTCAAAGGAATAATTTTGAGTTGACTGTAATACACAGGTAAATAAGTGAGCTAGGTCCTAACATCCATGACCATCAGCATTTTAGCTTAGTTAATTTTTAAAGAAATAGGAACTTAACATCCACATTGGTTAATTAAAAACTAGTCCTCTATATACCTTTCAAAAAAGCTATTCAGATAACCTAGTAAGATAACTTGCTATGGGAGACTTTCGGCTGTAAAGTTAAAGTGAGGAATGTCCATTAAGATGACGGCTGAAGCTTAGGTTTTACAATCGTTAACTACAATCCTTCTAGTTTATCTATAATATTTGCTAAGTACAAATGAAGCATACAAAACAAATTATATTCTTTTATACCAACAAAAATAGTCATTAAAAGTTACACAAGGATCTTGTTGACGATAACATTAAATATATAAAAAACTTAAGAAATAGCGTAATAAAAGGTATGAGTGACCTACATAAAAAATCTTTATTGGGAAATATAGGAAGCTAGAATAAATGATCTAGAAAAGGTTAGAATAAATGAGGCATGCAATAATGTTGATTTATCCTAAGTTCACAATAGGTTAAAGCAATCTTAGTTGAAATCCCAGGTTATTTTAGAAAAAAACCACAAAGGTAATTCATGACTTCATTTATTTGGGAAAATTAAGTGGGTGTGGTTCTCAAAAAAAATTTTTAAGTCAGTCCTACTCAAATATAAATGCTATAAAACAATAGTAGTGAAAAAAGAAAGACTAGAATACGAACACATAGTTCAGTGAAATAGGATAGAAGCTCATAAATGAAATAGAAAAAATTAGTATGTAATAAAGTATCGTAAGCAATGAGAAACAAAGAATTATTGAATAAATATTTAGAGTGAGGAAATTTACTTTATTGGTTCCTTCCTGTAGAGCAAAAATAATCTCCATGTGAAAAAAAGATGAAGTGAAAAGTCCGGCCAGTGAAAATCAGCTCAAAAGAAAATAGAATCTCAGGTGTTTGGAAGGGCGGGAACTTTCTAGCAATTGAAACAACTGAAGGAAATACAAATGGACTGTAAAGAAATTTCAAAATGCCTCTATAGTGAAAGCATAGAAAGTAAAAATAAAGCAGCCTGTTATAAAATATATTTATATCGAAAATGACAAACTATAGTACTATCTATAGTATGTAAAGATCTCAATCAGCTTTGTTAGAATAATAAAACTCCAATAAGTAAATGGACCAGTGTCTTGTCTTGACAATTTAAGTATGAAGAAATACACATAATTTGTTTGAAAAATGTTTAAATTAGTAACAGAAATGCAAATGAAAAATATTTTTTATTAAGTAAAATGATCTAATAGTGATGATTATGAGGCTTTTAGTAAAATGGGTGAATAATAGTTATTTTCAAGTACAATCCACTTGAAAAACAGTTTAGCAATACAATTTAGGACCTACAACATATACTTTTGACATAGTATAACCACTCTTGGGAATAAATGCAAAGGAAATAATTAGCAAAATATTGTATGCGGCGAAACATGTCTACTGAAGTATCATTTATAACAGCAAAAGACTAAAAAAGCCAACAAAGGAAAAAAGGAACTAAATAACCATCATTACAAATTATGATTATAAATATTAAACAACAGAGAGAAGTTTTACTTGATAGCTCTAAGTAGAAAACGCGTATCATAAAATTGTATAATAGCTGTAGTTACAACGATATAAAATGAGAATAGTGGCCCTCCCCAAAGTAAGAAAACATAAAGAGTGGCATCATGCAAAAGGATGGGCCATTTTTCCTTATTGAAGTGATATTTAATTTTGTTGGGAAGACTGTTTTGATCAGTGGTGAGTGTGGCGTGCGTGCAGGCTTGTAATGCAGTGGGTGGTAATCAGGTGGCCTTGAATAGGCTGCTGGAAACCTTTAAGCTCCAGTTTGCCCATTTGTGAGAAGGAGATAATAACAGGATCCACTTCATAGAGTTGTTACGAGAGTTGAGTGAGGTAATGCATGTGAAACACCCAGCGCTTGTAACGCCTGGCTCCGAGGGAAAGCTCGTGAAGGTCATGGAAAGTAACAGTGACTTTGGAAGCGATGAGCTTGGGAATGACGTTGCTCTATCCCTGTGTGAGTATTTTCAGTGCTTCTCCACTAGTCACAGAAAATTGTTCAAGCGTCTAATCTTGATCATTAAAGACCTCCATCATTTTGCCCATCCCATCTATCTCATTCCATCTTTCACTCCCTAAAATGTTTCCTGCGTTAGTTGAGATTTTTTTAATGCACGGTTAGGTAAACATTCAGCCACCGAACAAACGCTGCCTGAGAAACCGCCATGCTCAGGCACTAATTCAGGCGCTGCAGGTCCATTTATGTTCTAGAGGCGGGAGGCGGACAGTAGACAAGTGGACACACAGAAGAACAAGAACGTTTTGAACACTCTCCAGCCGGGCTGATAGCCGCTGCTGCTGCAGTGGCTGTAATGGCAGGTGGTACTCACTCAGATGGGCCATCGCTTGTGCCAATATCTGTAGTTAAATATTGTAGACATTACACAGGGAAAGTGGCATATGTCCACACTTTTGCTTGGTTATTATTATTGTTAAAAACATTTTCCTAGCCCTGGTTAGGTGGTTCAGTTAGTTGGAACGTCATTTTATACACCAATAGGTGGTAGTTTTTTCCCTGGTTGGGGCACATACTTAGGTTGTGGGTTCAATCCCTGGTCAGGGCATGTACAGGATGCTACTGATGATGTTTCTCTTTCTCCCCCCGTTCCTCTCTCTCTAAAAAACAAAACAACGCAACAAAACAAAAATATGTCCTCAGGTAAGGATTAAAGAAAAACAAACAAAAAATACTTCCTCTATTCTCTTCCCCAACCCACTCCCTTATCATCATGCTTCAAAGCTCAATCCAAACTCAGCCTCCTTCCTGCATTTTATCCTACTCACTTCTTCCCCTGAACACTGCTATGTTTCTATTCACATTTCTCTAACTTGAAAGGACACTCCCTAGAGCAGAAAGCGTGTTCTTGTCATTGGTTGGTTTTAATTATTTTACTTTTAAGAATTTCTCACCATTTCTGTCACAACGATGACCGTCAGCTACGCACCCTGTAAAAATGTACTTGAATCAATGGAACATTTTAACTAAGAAAAAACTATCATTTGTCATAATTTTGGGTCCCTTCAAGAGGGGGTATCAAAATTATCCGATCTAATCACTCCCGAAAAAGAATTTCTGAAATAATTTTTTCTGGACCTGCTTTCATAAGCGACCAGTTCCAAGAACGAGCCGGTCTTGATGGGCGCCCTGGCCAGGACCAAGGACAAATGTGTAGTGTTGGCACATGGGGTGATTTTTAAAAACAATTTTTTTTTTCTTCACAACAAGATCACGTAAAAATACCCAGTATGTGAGCAATAGCGAAGACCTTGAAGCTGCCTTGCCGAACGGAAGTGCCTTCTCTCTAAGATGGGAGGTACCCTGTGGCCAACACCTAGACATGCAACCCAGGAGGAAACACAAGACGTAACGCTGATAGCTCCGCGCTCGGTTTGGAGAGAGGGTCTCACGCAGAGAAGAGGCTGCATCCCCACGCAGAGAGAGTGCCCTGTTATAAAGAAGTCACTCAGCTCCGTGCTGGCAAGGCCCCAGCTCTGCATTACCTGTCCAGATTAATGTCAGGTCACAGCCCAGGAATTATTCATGAAGCCCCTCTGCACAATATAATTGCAGATTTTGGCATCCAGAGTGAAGTCTCCTTGTTTTATAGATTAGCTCCTCTTCCTGTGCTACGGAAGAGACAATGATCTGAACCAACTCGGTCCAGGGGGAAAAGGAGTTCGTGTATTTCACATGAAAAAGCATTTGTCAAGGGAGCGGACCCGGGTCTCACTTACACTCCGCCTCGGGAGTGGGGACCTGCAGCCCCGCTGAGAAGGAGATGGCTGATGTCTGCACCAGGCCCATGAATGGCTACTTTCATTGCGGATCTTTCCCCCGTGAATGGAATGGCTCTTTATCTGCGCTTAAGAATTAGTTTGACTGAACCGTAGCGCTACTAATCTCTATTACAACATCGCCAAGTGTAATTTATGCATGTGGATGAAGAAACCTACGTTCCAGGGGAGGGCACCAATCAGTAGGCCGCCTAACTCATTAGAGAGCTTTCAATGCAATCAAAATATTAATACACCTCAAGAGAGGTTTAATATTTTATGCAAATGTCAAGCTATCCTAGGAATCAGCACACCTTAATTGTGAGACTTCAGACTCTCATCTCTTTCAGATTGTGGCTTTTAAAGGCGAGAAAAGGCAGCTTGTTTCTGGCCTCAGTGGAGTTTGCTTATTTTACTATGTTTACATCAAAGGTAATGGTCTTGAGCCATTTTCCGTGGGCCTATTTGGTCCATGAGATCTGCTTTCTATAGGATAAATGTATGTGTGTGTTCATGCATGTATACTTAGGCATATGTATATGTGTGTGTTTCTAATATGTAAGTATAGCAGGGGTGGGGAACCTTTTTTCTGCCAAAGGCCATTTGGATATTTATAACATCATTCTCAGACCATACAGAATTATTAACTTAAAACATTAGCCTGCTGTGTTTGGCCGAACATTTAATTAACTTGCCCTTCATGCCTTGGCGGGAACAGACCAAATAATTTCGAGGGCCTTATATGCCCCATGGGCTAGACATTCCCACCCCTGGTATAGATAATAACTTTTACATAAAAATAAATATCTTTTGGTTTTAATTAAAACCTCTCCTGGGAACATTTAACAAAACATTTCCCCAAATGGGTGATGTACTAACATAACAAGAATTTATATATTTTTTCTCATTAAATTACATGAAAGCCATCAACCCATATATCCTAGGTTCCCAGTCAGTGTTAGCAGGCTAACCGTTCTACCTAGTTATAAGGTTTTCTATTTCTGCAATTTTTTTTTTCTGGAAGAATAAGTCTCTGAAATACATTTTCTTTGAATTTGAATCAACTTTCTCCCACTGGTCTCTGCACACCAATTATCATGCCAAACATGTTTACATTTGGCTGTTTGTCTAAGATTATGTGTGTGTGTGTGCGTGTGTGTAGAGTATTGGGAAATCATGTGGATCATTTAATCCAATGATTTAGATGCTTGAGCAATAATATTCTCATATGTATCTCGTCTTTACTTGACTGTATGTTTATAGCTTTGACCTGAAAATGATGAGTTATTGAGGAAGGAGATTAAGGGAGTGAGAAAAATCAGCAAGAGCAGAAGGTGGGTTACTAAAAATAGAGGTTTCACACACACTGATGAAAATGGACTGTCATCGTGGGCTTGTTCTGTGACACAAGATTGTTATCAACAAGTTGTTTCCTTCCATGGAACTTCATTAAATAAAGAAAAACAACCACATAGAGAGTAGATTCTAATAGCTTAACTTGAGGTTTCATACAGCTATGGTTTACGTTGGCCTCATGAACCACTGGCAATTATTTCCCTGGTATCACTCAGTTATTTGGAAAAATTGATAAGAGAGTTCATTGTATAGAGTAGACATTGCATGTATTTGTATCTTATACCTGCAAATGCTCCACTGTTTAGAAGAGAAAGAATACCTCCTGGCAGATCTGCAATATCCCCAGTTACTCTTCAGCAACCCTTAAGAGTGTTTGAGTTAGCACCTGCATGAGCCTAGCAGCCCACTCTAATTCTGAGAACCCTTGAGGAATATTCCACACCGCAGTGGCATGCGGTTTTATCAAGTGCTGAAAATGCAATCCTACTTCATGTGGATGAAGCTTGGAGCACGGGGATGCAATGTTTCGCTCTGGTGTATTCCTGAACTGGTGTTGCAAATCTCATGTGACTTTCTCATGGGCAAATCTGTCCTTTCCAATGGTTGGTTTTCCTAAATACACAGTGTCCCATACCCTCCCCCTGCCCATACCCTGACCCTGGCTAGCGAGGACTTTATAGGTCTTCCATGACTTTTGAAGAACGGTATGACATTTCCCACATAGCGATCTCTCCATGCAAAGGAATCTCCTGTAAAATTAGAAAATGGATCTCCAGATGAGGGGGTGTATTCCATGGCTCCCGGTCCTTCTCCTTGGAGACCATTCTTCACGTTTAATCACTTGTTTACTGTCTGTATTTCCCATGAGTCTGTAAACTCCTTATTGCCCGGCCTGAGTCTGTTGTCTTTACAACTGGGTCCCCTCTGCTTAGCCCAGGGCCTGTAGGCACACAGTGGCACCCAATAGATATTGAACAAGTAAATAGATGCATAGTTCCTTCCTTAGTGCATGCTTAAGATGTAAAAGACATTCCAACCTTTAGCCTTCCTTTACAAAGCCCTGCAAAGAAGAGATCACCAATTCCTGAGACACTATCCCTTTGCCCAAGAACTAATATAAAGTGTATTGTCAGTTGCATACTTTAATATCTTGCTAGCAGAGAAGGCAAAGAAAAGTCACTTCTCTGAGTAAGAATCCGCTCACAGTTTCATTCCTTTTCTTGAAGATGCGTCTATTTTCAATTTAGAGGCTATAACACTCATCCCCTTCAAGAAAATACAAAAAATCCTTAAAGCAGAGATCTGGAAAATCGCCACTCCTGTCTACGATGGGCATGTAACCTAGAACTGTGTGCCTGCCACACTCATGATTCTATCCAACATTTACGTAGTGTTCTCTGCATGCCAAGGACTGGTCTAAGTTATTTATATGTGTTAACTCTTTTGAAATCCTCACCCGAGGATATTTTTCCATTGATTTTAGAGAGAGGGGAAGAGAGAGGGAAAGATAGGGAGAAATACTGATATGAGAGAAACGCATCAATTGGTTGCCTCCTGCACGAGCCATGACCAGGGCCTAGGCTGGGGAGGAGCCTGCAACCAAGGTATGTGCCCTTGACCATAATCGAACCCGGGACCCTTTGGTCCGAAGGCCAACGCTCTATTCACTGAGCCAAACCAACTAGGGCTATATGTGTTAACTCTTTACAGTAACCATAAGAGGCAAACTGTAACTTCATACTGTGGAGGAGGAAATGGAGAGGTTATTTAACCTGTTCAATGTCGCCCAGTTCATAAGCATCTGAGGAGAATTTGTAGTCTGGCCCATGGCCTTTTTTAAAAGTTAAATTTGTTGGGGTGACAGGGGTTAATAAGATTATACAGGTCTCAAGTGTAGATTTCTATTATCCACGATCTGTATATTGCATCGTGTGCCCTCCACCCAAAGTCAGATCATCTTCTCTCACCATCTATTTGACCCTTTACCCTTCAGCACCCCTGCCCCATCCCTCTGGTAACCACCATACAGTTGTCTCTGCCTGTAAGTTTTTGCTTGTTTGTTCATTTGTTACTTTCCGTTTTATCACCTACATATGATTTTTAATTTTTCTGACTGGCTTATTTCGCTTAGCACGATATTCTCAAAGTCCATCCATGTTGTCACAAATGGCTGTATTTATTCTTTTCTTATGGCTGAGTAGCATTCCATTGTATATATGTATCACATCTTCTTTATCCAGTCTATTGAAGGACACGTCAGTTGTTTCCATATCTTAACCACTGTGAACAATGCTGCCATGAACACAGGCACACATATATCTTTGTGAATAAATGTCTTCAAATTTTTCAGGTAGATACACAGAGGAGGGGTTTCTGGGTCTTAATCTTTTTTCCAGAAACTCCATAGTGACTGCCCCAGTTTACATTCCCACCAGCCGCGAGGGAGCCTGTGCCGTGGTCTTAAGCCCTGCGGCATTGCACTTCTTAATGCTCTGAGAATATCGTGAGGATTGGTGGTGATTTCCCCCCTCGTTGCCAGATCACTGGCCCTAGGCAGAGGCTTGTCTAGCACTTGAATGCCAGAGAGAGATGTTAGAATGCCTCCATTTTTGGTTCATTTTGTTTTAAAGTAGCTGTGGCCTTGGCCGGATAGCTCAGTTGGTTAGAGCGTCGTCCCGCTAAGCCAAGGTTATGGGTTCGATCTCCAGGTGGGGCACATACAGGAGGCAACCAATGAATGTATAAATAAGTGGGACAACAAATCGACGTTTCTCTCTCCCTCTCTGTACAATCAATAATAAAAATAACCTCATCCTTTAAAAAATACCTTTAAAAAATAGCTGTGCTTAAAAATGGAAGAGGCCGGATAAACTGGTGTAGAGAAAAGTGCATTTCTAAGACGCTCTGGCAGAAAAGGCAGTGTTATTTCTGAATAACATTCTTAATAAGAATGCTTCCCTGTGGCTTAGGGAAAACCCCACTGGCCTTAGGACAAAACCTTCCTGTGGTTTCCAGCTCCCTTGTGCGCAGCTGGCGATCCGTCCAGCAGGGGGCGGACGACGTAACAGAAGCCTCCAGCTTTCCCATCGGGCTGCCTGGGCTTGGGGCGACTCTGGGGCCCTCAGAGCCACGGTCTGTGGGTGCTGTCTGTGTAAGATGGCTGTTGCCAAGCCCTTAGTACAGGAATTAAAAATTCCTGTGTGTGCAGGAAGAAATAGAAAACGAAAAACCCTTGAAAGAAGGACTTTCAAGGCATGTCCCTAGCATAGTGTGGACATGGTGCATGTGAGAAAATGTTAATGTCAGCATCAAAACAGTTCCCATCCAGGACACTGATTCTGTTTTCATTAAGGAAAATGAGAATGAGAGGAGGGAGGAGGAAGGGGGGGAAGGGGGGAGAGTGACATGAAACCACAGAGTTTACAAGTGAAGGGACCTGGGGGAAGTTTCATCCCTCCAGCAACAAACTTAAGCCATCCTAGCCACCATGGTCTTTTCAGTACGTGGGGGTGAGACCAGGAACCCAGGGGTAAGACACCAGGTTTTCGCCCTTCCCTGCCATTTTCTAACGTTTGTGACCGGGGCTGATTCGCTCTTTCCTGGCATTCTTGGCTCCTAACACCGTTGTGAGCTCTAATGAGGGGCTGGACCATTAATCCAGCATCTACTGTTTAGACAGAAGTGTCTTCAAAGCCATTAATTCTATGCCAGGAGGATGCGGGGTCAACATTTGGGAACTTTCGAACTCGGAGTTATTTTGTAAACATGTGGCGTGTGTCCTAGAGGGTGAGATGAAACCCCAGAAATCCAGAATATTCAGGGGAACCCCCCAGGATGGCCCAGGGAAGCCATGATGATTCCATGCAGATAGAGACGGGAAGACTCCTTGGCCCTGTGTCTCCTGCCCTTTTTTCTAGAGTGTTCCTCTCACTGTGTTGTGGATAATACTGATGTGCAGGCCTTTAGAAGTAACATCTAACCCGACCAGCATGGCTCAGTGGTTTAGCATCGAACTATGAACCAGGAGTTGAGTTCCTGGTCAGGGCACATGCCTGTGTTGTCGGCTGGATCCCCAGTGTGGGGCGTGCAGAAGGCAGCTGATTGATGATTCTCTCATCCTTGAGGTTTCTATCTCTCCTTCTCCCTCTCTCTCTGCAATCAGTAAAAAAAAAAAAAAAAAAGAAAGTAAAATCCAGAACAGGATGGTGATGTGATCATACACATTTGTGGCCTCTCCCCTTACTGTATTTTATTTTTGTCCTGGAACAACGTGGAATGGCAAAGGGCTGCCACTTTCTCATTTTGACAACAATGTGGCAATCTCAATAAAATAAATAAATAACATATGCCCGTGGCTAGAAATTAGTGAACTTGAGTTTGAGAGCAGTGCCAGTGTCCAAGGCCAGGTTACCAGCACTGCGTACAGTATTTATAATGGAATTTCCAGCAGTTTCCTCGGCACCCATGGCTGCCTGGGCCTCCTGTCCTCACAAAACTAGAAGAGTTGGGATATGACAGTCGAGTGTCCCTTTGTTCCCTGACGTGATCACTTGTACCTTCTTCACCTGGGCAGGTGAGCGCTGATCTCCCCGGGCCGGACGCACCCAGGAGCCCATCTGTCCTGCGAAGGGCTCACTTCCTCTCTGTGCGGAAAAATGCAGGCGGCAGCCAGAAACTTCAATCAGCGCTTTCAGATTCCAAAACTATGACACGGGCACACTGGTGTCATTAAAGCTAACTAACCATATTAAACGAATATTAAAGTATGGGCTCCTTTGCATAACGTAATGAGCAAAACCGCTTTTAACTTTCTCCCTGTGCTTTGAGGTGAGGTGGCATTTACATTCCCAAACTTTGAAGTCGGAACACAATGTCCAGGTAGAGGGGACCAGATCAAATAATAATCAACCTCAAAAAGCGTTTTGGCTGTCGGATGTCCCAGGGCTAATTTCCTCTAGACATTTGAAATGTAAATGTCTAAACTCATTTAAAAATTGTAAATTGGTCTAGGTTCAATCAAAAAGCATCCCGACGCAAGAGGGGAGACCAGGCTAATTGTCATTTGTTTGTCAAATGAATTCCATTTGGAAAGCAATGAAACCTCCAAGCTAATTCTTTTAAGGTGAGCTGGTAGTTGTATTATCAGTTAAATGCAGTAAAATGCATAATCATAGGATGATAATGAAAACCGAAGCTGTGTGAGCGTGGGGGCTCTGCCCGCCGCGGGGCACGGAGTGATGGAACTTAAGTACTGTAATGTTGCCTGCGCCACAATGCCACCAAGTCTGGTCTTTAGCCTCGCGGACACTTTCTTTGCATTTTAAAAAACTTTATCAAAGCACCGTGGCAATATAGAAAATGTCAAAGTGAAATGCACTGTAGGCGAATTGAGATTTCATTAAGTTTAAATTTATTGCTTTTGACTGGTGTATTACCATGCTTGTTAAGAGCCGGTAATTTGGAATATCTGCCTGCCTGGTAAAATAGCTTTGTCTCCTTGCATATTACTCTGTATCGCCTTTGAAAGGCCACAGTCATTCAGAGCCCAGTGCGGGCCGCATTTCCGTCCTGTTTGGGAGATTGGGGGCATTGGGCTTGGGCTCTGATGAATGTTTGCACACTTCCCGAACGTCTGGTCAGGGTATTGGAGGCTCGCGGTAGAACTCCTATATACGGGACTTTTGTGAGTTTCGCCGAATGGGGTGATGTGTGCAAAGGAGGGGAGTGGCAGCCTCTCTAGTGCTGAGGCTGTTTCTTCTTCCTGCCGATGAAGCGGGTGACGAAAGGGAAGTAGCGGTGGGGACACACTGTGGTCAGCAGGCAGAGGGGCAGGTCTGCAGGGTTTCAGGGAAGGAAGGAGCTGGGCTTGTAAAACCCAGATGTTTTACAAACAAGGACGGGGAGCTGCAGGGTCACACAGCTGGTGGGGGCGGAAGTGGCCTTCAGGTCTCCGCTGCTTGAGCCATCACTGCCCCCCGCCACCACCACTTTGTTGCTCTAACACAGTGGTTGGCAGACTTTTTCAAAGTTTTATTGTGGTGTAATTAATATACAAAAATGAAAATATTTAACATATACATTCTGTTGTGTTTTTACACGTGACACCATAACCACAATCAAGGCACCAGATATACCTCATCTCCAAAATTTCCTTGGGTTGTGTGTGTGTGTGTGTGTGTGTGTGTGTGTGTGTGTTTTGGTAAGAACATTTAATGTGACAACTATCCTCTTATCCTCCTAACGTATTTTAAAGTGTGCAATACCACATTGTTAACCATACATATATGTACTATGTTGTACAGCAGATCTTTGGAACTTACTCTTCTTGCATGACTAAGACCTTATACCCATTGAGTAACAACTCCCTACTTCCCTCTCCCCTATCTCTTGGCAACCACCACTCTATTCTCAACTCTGTGAGTGTGACTGTGCAGGAACCTCACATGTGTGGAAACATGCAGTATGTGTCTGGCTGTGGTTTAGAGCTCCTCAATGACCTGCCCAGGGTTATAGAGCTGGAGAGGGCATCCCTACACATGAATCTGTCTGGCTTACATTCTGTGTGGATGTACTGAAATGCTTGAATGTTCTCTGTGGTCCTAGGGGGACATGTTTATGACTCCCTGTCAAGGTGGCACAGAATGAAATAAAGATCTGTTCAGCAGTCTGGCCAATCTAATTTCTGAGGGCAGAAAAGGAATTTTTATGGGCAGAATTATTTGAGTTGACATGAACTGGATCAAGTTAACTGAGGAACAAACAAACAAACAAACAAACAAACAAGCAGCCCTTCACTTGACCCTCGACAACGATTCTCAAAATGTGGTCCCCAGATGGATGGCATCAGCATCCCCTGGGAATCTTAAAAATGCAAATTCTTGCCCTGGCCGGGTGTCTCAGTGGTTAGAGTGTCAGCCCGCAGACCAAAGGCTTGATTCCCAGTCAAGGGCACATACCTCGGTTGCAGGCTCCATCTCTGGCCCCAGGAGAGGTACATTCAGGAGGCAACCAATCAATGTGTCTCTCTCACATGGATATTTCTCTTTCCCCCGCCCCCTCCTCTTTCCTCCCTTCCTTGCACTCTCTCTAAAAATCAATGGAAAAATCTCCTCAGGTGAGGATTAAAAAATGCAAATTCTTGGACCTCATCCTAAACTGACTAAGTCCGGACCCCTAAGGGTGAGCCCACCCTCTCTCCACAGGCCCTGTTATTCTCACAGGTCCATGCTGCTTGAGAACCTCTCTCTAGGTGGAACCCTGTACCTACTGTGTCCACTCTCTTGTGTCGCTAGCACTTTAGTTTGATTTTTTTTCACATTCTTTGCTCCAGTTTTATTGGCATAAACAGGTGACAATAATAAGCTAACATCTCCGATTTGTTTGAAAGGCCAGCCTTGCCTGGAATAGCCTAATAAATTCAGCATGTCTTCAGCTCCGTCTCATACATTTTCCACAACTATAGGATTATGGAAGTTAACAGATAGATCCAGCTTTAACTGGGCAGTACTGCACATTTCTGAATTTTTAGGGGCATTTTATTCTGGATAGTTTTGGAATTTGATGTCATTTACTAAGGTTCTTTAAAAAATTGACACTCCACATTGGGTATACATGATAACTCTTAATAGGGAATAGTTAACTATTCCCAAATCATTCCGAGCAAACAGGAGGTTGCTCTTTATTTTCACTCTTACTAGAAAACACAGTACCTGCTTTGCATGGTCATTATAAAAAGGAATTCCTATTTCAGAGACACAGCTTCTGTATTCAAGGAATTGCAGAACCGTAAGAGGCTCATGAAGAAATTATGATAGCTCCATTTTCGAGCGAGCGAGTCTTCATTCTATCCTTTTCTTCCCTCCTGCAGTGTCTCTTGGGAACTGTCCCAGGTTGAGAGGTTGGTGAAGTAAAACTAATGTTCTACTCAGCAGGCTACTGTCACCCACCCTCCCCCTCCCCACCTGCAGGGACGTTAAACACTTGCCTTGAATGTATTTGCCAAGGATCGTACTTATTAACTTAATTCTGTTGGACGTGTAAGAGCCAACATGCAAATTCCCCTATGCCAATCCCTCATTCACGAAATGTGGATTTCCTGGCAAGAGCCAGTGGAGACTGGACAGTCATTCTAAGTTACCTACCCACCATCCTACCCACGGGGTCTCACCGAGGTCATCTTCATTCAGGTTTAAAAAACACTATTTAAAAAGGGAAGTTATTTAAGTTCCAATAAGAACATAGAAAATAAAAATGTGTTTACCGGAGTTGCTCTTCCTGTCGCCATAGGAAGGAGGCAGGAAAAACGGGTCATCTTGAATCAGTTACACCTTTTTCAGGTTACCTCCTGGCGTGTTACTGAATACACAAGTGGTTTGCGGGCCCTGTTAATTTCAGCTCTGGAAATAAGGCCTGCAACTCGGAAGGAGAGAAATGCTAGCGGTTTCAAACCACTAGCCGTGGTCCGCGGCCCTGCCCGAATCCATTGGAAAGCGGAGGCCCTACCAGTGGCTTCTCTTGGCACCGAGACGCCTTGCAAGAGGAAGCTGGTGCTGGACCAAGGGCTGGAAGTGGTGTGACACCTAAGAAGAGGACAAAGGCCTCACCGACTGTCCCCCCCCCCCCCCCACACAGACCAGTTCAAGCCTCAGGTCCTTCATGGTCTAGATGCCCTGGCCCCCTTGGGCTCAGGGTCGCTCAGTCCAGTTACACGTAACGGTCAGGTGGCTGTGGAAGTGTCTGCGGACAGCACCCCGCGGAGGCCTAAGAAACAGCGTGTGGGGACGAAGCTATTGGAGTCATTCGGGCAGTGGCCTCGGCCTCGGGAGTGCGAAATGGCTCCTGGTGGAGGCAGACATTTGGGAGCAGATAACGCCCGCGAAGAAAGCCTCTTTCTGACTCCAGAGATGAATGTTGATGCGGACCCATTAGTTCTGTTTTAGGGAGACTCTTCTCCGTTACAGATAACTGGGCCCCGGGCGATCGGGTTACCTAATAATGGGTCGCTTTAGTATTGCCATCTTCGCTTATCAGGTACATTAGTTTAAAACCTGCAATTTCCAACTTAGCACGCTGGAGCCTTCCAAAGATCAGGTTACCCAACTTTTGTTGGTGAGTGTCTCTGTGAAATGCCCTGAAAAGGATAGTCTCCTCCTTTGTGCGAAAGTGAAGCCAAATCACATACTTTATTGATATTTATAGACATACAAATGATAGTGCTAATGTACTTTAATGTCTGCCTGCCTGACTGGGAAGGCTGTGGGCTGTGCTTTGCGGCTTTTGTTTTTCTCAAGATAATGTGGGGCACTGTAGTCTCTTTGTGAGCTTAATCAGAATGGTAGCTTTTTTTTTTTTTTCTTTCTTCTTGTTTTTCCCCAAGCCTTATTTCAGAAGAAGGCTTACACACCTAATGTCTTTTTGTTTTTCTTCAAAAAAAAAAAAAGACTCCGTGTTTGCCCCTGATGGAGGGGAAGTCTCTACAGAGGTCTTGCACCAAAAAAATATATCTTCATGTCTGTTTGTCTCCTGAATAGCTTCAGCGGAAAATGCGGGAACATCGATGCTTTAACAAAGGCGAGTCCATTTTAACTGTCCGCGCTAGAAAATGCCTCCACGAAGGGGGAGAGTCTTAATCTCCAAGCCATGAAGATTGAATGTTTTCAGAGTAATTTTACAGACATTCTGCCCGTCAATGCCGGTAGGGTTTAGAGTCCGTGAGCCACCTCGGGCTTAACAAGCAGCCAGGCGTGAACCAACTTGGTGATTTGGAGCAAGAGTAATAAATGTTGATCCGTGGTGACTGAGCAGAATGAGAGATAATTTACCTGCCCCCTCTTGAGGGAGTATGCATACACCTTCTGCTCATCACAGGTGAATTATATGCCAACATCTGGCAAAGATAGGAATGGAACCAGGCTATCCTGGGCAGAGTGATGGAGGCAATCTTGAATTTTTCTTGGAGAGGGATGAATATGTAAGGATAATGGTAAGTGAATCTACACATATTGCTAAGATGGTGGAGAAAGAGGTAGGGTTTGTTAAAACCGAAATAAAAATCCAGTGCATATCAAAGTTCATGTCTGGTCTGGTCAAAGTGCAGGGTTCTGACAGTCGTCGTTAAAGTTGCTTTTTGGTCACTGGTGTGTCTGTGACAGTCATGGTTAAAATGTATTTATTTTTCACCTGTACAGCCTATAGGGCTTGGTAATAAATTGATTTAAAAAATGAACTGTTGCTTTATATCTAAATTTTTATGCTGCAAAAATGGCAAAGCTCAAGCTTTTCCATGTCATTATTATAATCACTAGAGGACTGGTGTACAAAATTCATGCACAGGTGGGGTCCCTAGGCCTGGCCAGCGATCAGGGCTGATCAGGTTCCCCACCTCCCCCTGTCCTCCTTCCCTTGCCACCTGTGTCTGCTGCCACCCACCCCTGATTCCCTGTTTCAGCCTGGGCCCGGCCAGGGGGACGGACTGGGAGGTTGGCCAGCAGGCCCTGATCACGTGATTGGGGCCTGCAGGCTGGGGGCAGCTCCTGTGTTGAGCATCTGCCCCCTGGTGGTCAGTGCGCATCATAGCGACCGGTGTTCTGGTCGTTCGGTCATAACGGTCACTTAGGCTTTTATGTATATAGATAAGTATTTGACCACCTATGGAAATGGTATTTTCCACTAAGTAACACAAAGAAATCTATCTTAATATGTCAGAAAGCTGTACCCTGTTCCTTATCATCCCTACAGTTATTCCATTTCAATCAGAAGATATTTTTAGTGGTGAGTTGCTTTAAATAATGAATCTAAAAGTAATCTCTTACTATCCCACTGGTATTAGAACATTCTAATCTAACATCTCTCTTTGTTGTTTGGTTCTGGGTCCTAAATTTGGGCATAGCAGGAGTCTTTCCAGGGGACCTTGTTTCCCTGGCCTGAATTAGAACTCAGAGTAGGTAACATATTTCCCCCTATCCTTCTGGACACGCCCAACTTCTGTTTCCCCCGGTAGATATCAGGGTGTTTATTACACACTCACGCCCAGGTGTGGGAATGTATACAAATATCACTCTCCCCCATCTTACACATGACTTCGGGTCGCCCAAATTCTCCGAAGGGGCTCTGGCTTCGCATGAAGCCTTAAGTAGGTTATTTTTTTACTTAAGTATCAAGAAACCATCTCCTCAGGCTTTTTCCCACTAGCCCTTTAAACCACCTATGAGTTAAGATAGTGAGAAGAATGGAGTTTTTCTCTTTCCACAAGATACACTGTTTGCAGTTGCAGAATAAAGGCGGGAGTTAGCTTTTGCCTGGAGGCTGATTTCCCCGCAGCACAAAGGGAAGGCGGAGGACCAATGAGCATGGGGTGCGCTCATGGAACACAGCGTCCCCGCTCCTTCTCAGAGAGGCGGCTCCAGAGAGGCGAAGAAAGGAACAGCCAAGAGTGAGAGGTCACCCTGATAAGTACAAAGAAGTTGCTTCCAGCGCTTTCTCCCATTGTGCCCGTTACACTTATTGGTGTGAATAATGTTGTTTTGTTTTCAGAAAGACAGTCATGAGCAAGAAAAAGAGCGGGGAGTGATAAGCCGAGCTCAGGAAATTTGAGAATGACACGTCGGTGATAATATATGTTAATTTAGTTGGATACATGTGAATATTTTCATAAAGAACAAAGGCAAAGATGGGCCAGAGCGGAGATTCATTCGTTTCGACTTTTGTACAGGCATTACCCGTGTTCAAAATGCACACATCTCTTGGAAACAGGTTTGTTTTTTTTTGTTGTTTTTTAAATACGTTTTGTGGTGGTGGCTCGCTTATTTAAAATTACCATATTTTTCTTGCTTTGGAGATAAAAACTCTAGTGGAGCCAGACTTCAAATAGATGATGTTCTGAGCACATCAAAACAAAGACAGTGTTTCTGAAACCAAATAAAAGCATTTTTTGAATGACTCCCTCATCCATTCAAGTCCCCTTTCAGCTCTGCGGCACTGGCTCAGATAAAGACCTGAACACCTCACAGCCTATTCAAAAGTATCAGATTCAACTGAAGGTGAAGAAAATGGGCTATCTGCAATATTCATGAGCTGGGAACTTCCCAAGTTGGGCCATTGTCTGAATGACTTTACAACTGCTTGGGGTGTGTATTACATAACAGATAGTCGCAGGCACCCAGTGTTCCTATCAAGCCAAACCTTGTAAGTGATTCCAAAGGACCCCCCCTCCCCAACACACACACCCCATTCTTTCCTAATTCAGGTCCCAAGAAAATACTGCCCAGTCTTTGAAGTCTGTGATCATACTCCTTGGTTTACCAGACTGAACTAAAGGCCTCGATAACACTCCTTCCAGTGAACTAATTGGACTAAAACGTTTTGGTTTTATAACATTTGGGGTGTTTTGTTTTGTTTCTCTAATTATAGCAAAGCGCCGTTTAGTTCACCAAAACTAAACTGAAATAAGGATATATTTATTTTATTGGGACAAGAAGAGACCTCAGCAAGCAAGTATTAAGCAGTTTGAGTCACCCCGGAAGGAAGGAAGGAAGGAAGGAAGGAAGGAAGGAAGGAAGGAAAAGGAGAGAGAGGAAAGGAGGGAAGGAGGGAGGGAGGAAGTCTGGTTATGTTGTGCCTGCCAGGAGTGGGTTTTCAAGCTCCTGCTACTGGATAAGGAGTTGCAAGGTGAATGATAACTACTTTTAACATTTCTTCCTCAGAGTAACGGCTATCTAATACCTAATAATACCCACCTGTAACCAAGGTCAAACATAGTCCCCCATCTAATACCAATACCCAACCTGTCATCAAGGTGAAACAGAAGTCTTTGGGCAAACAACTGGATTTTACTGGCCAGTCTTTCCATCTAAATAACGAGGATGTTGAATCTCATCTCCAAAATGTAATTTTGTTATCTCCGCTGTTCCCCTTCCGCCCCAAACAACATCCGAGCTAGAGATGGCAAGTCAACTGTGACGTCTGGCTGACCCCAATCCCCCTCACCCCAAACCTGGCGGAGAAACAAAGGCCTTGAGAATACCAAGGAAGCTAACCAAGCATCTGTCGTAACTGGATTATGTCTCCTCAAAAGGTATGTCCGCTTCCGAACTCCTAGAACCCCTGACTGTGGCCTCATTTAGAAAAAGTGTCTTTGCAGCAACGTTTAAGATCTTGAGACGAAATCATCGCGAATTGTGTAGGTGGGCCCTCTATCCAATGGCAAATGTCCTCATAAGACACAGAACAGGAGAAGGCGCACACGCCAAGGAGAAGGCAGGATGAAGACAGGTAGAGGTTGGAGTGATGCCACCACCAGCCCAGGAACGTGAAGCCACCAGAAGCTGGAAGACACAAAAGTTGCGCCCTAGAACTGGGACAAGCTGAGACTCAAGCCAGAAAGTACTAAGTAGACACCTTGCCCGTGGACTTGCAGCCTCCAGACTGTGAGAGAATAACCTCCCATCGCTGAGGGTGTGGGAAGTTGTTACAGCAGTTCTAGGAAACAAATACAGCGCCAGGGTGACTGCCCCGGAGGGGCACGGGCACAGACTGTCTGCGGGCAACATCGGGCCATGCCGGGCATACACTGCCACATCTCTTCTCTTTGGATACCAGTTTTTGACTCAAGAAAGAGCAACCGTAGACATACAGGAAAGCCGCGATGCTGCTGGACATGTATGAGCTGCTACTTGAGGGGAAGGAAGTACACCTCTCCTCCCTTTTCACGGGAGCATGGCACCGCCATGCATTGGACTTATGTCCATGTAGCTAAAGGAATGGCTGGTCCACATGCACAGGTTCGGAAGGTGTTGGGCCGCAGGAGGTGCAGTTTCCCAGGCGGGGTTACTGTGAGTCATTGGCCGACCTCTGGGGAAGGCAGAGAAAAAGGGTGGAGAGAGGGAGGCCTCTTCTGCTCTCGGTACCTGCATCTTCTTGGCCACCTCGTCAGGTGGGAACGTGTAAAGATGTCACGGGGGTGGCCAACAGGCCAGACTGTGAGGAAAGAATTTCGACGGCTGACCCAGCCTTCAGAGAGGGTTTTCGTCGCTGCCACACTGTTCCAGCTCCCAGTGTCTGGTTGGAAGAAGGCAGACTGAGAGACAAACTAGTCAGAGTTGTGCCTTCCCCTCACAGCTCTCACCCTCAGGGTCTGCATCGGTCACACCACTTCCTCCAGCGGGACCAGGAGGGAGGCGAGGCACCTGGACGTGGCTTATCAGGTCCCTGCTGGCCCCTCTCCAGGATCATTTTTAAACACCCCGCTTCCATCTGGACAGCGCAGCTTTGCTGACTGGCTCCTGCTTCTCCTCCGTCTGAGCAGTGCTGCCCTCCCTCCCGAGGTCCACGTGGTCATCTGCCTTGGGGAAGCCCTCGCCGATCTGGCCGGGCTTCTGTGCCTTCGGCAGAGCTCAACCAGAGCACCGGTTTCACTGACCTGCCATCACGTTATTCCCGCCTGCCTTTCTCCCACATCAGCTTCCTGGCTCTGCTTGCATCACTTCTGGGTGCTGTAGGTGCCTGGAGTCATATGTGGACACATTGATATGGCCTCAGAAGAGTTTCAGTCGTGATATAAACATGAGAGTAAAAAGTGAACGCCCCCCCCCCCCCCCGAATGGTACTCTCATTCTGTGTCCCAAAGGTAATTCTGATAACCATTCGGCAAGTTTCCTTCCAGACCTTTATCTTTGCATTCACAAATGTGTATATTTTATCCACCTATCCATCCATCTATTATATATCTAATCTTTTTTAAATAATACGTTTTTATTGATTTTAGAGAGGAAGAAAGAGGAGAGAGAAACATCAATGTGTGAGAGAAACATCAGTCATGTGCCTCCTGCACGCACCCTGACCAGGGATCAAACCCACAACCTGGGCATATGCCCTGAGCAGAGTTGAACTGGCGACCTTTCAGTGTATGGGACAATGCTCAACCAACTGAGCCACACTGAATCTTTAATTTTTTTAAAATATATTTTATTGACTTTTTTACAGAGACGAAGGGAGTGGGATAGAGAGTCAGAAACATCAATGAGAGAGAAGCATCGATCAGCTGCCTCCTGCACAGCCCCCACTGGGGATGTGCCTGCAACTAAGGTACATGCCCTTGACTGGAATCGAACTTGGGACCCTTCAGTCCCCAGGCCGACGCTCTATCCAGTGAGCCACACTGGCCAGGGCATATATCGAATCTTTAATTTTACTCTGTTTTTCTACAACTTGCTTTTCCCCTTTTACACCGTGTCTTGGAGATCTTTCATGTCAGAACCTAGTGCTCTACATCATTTCACAGTAACACACGCCGCCGTAGATGGACAGTCATGCTGTTCCCAGTGTTCTGAGTCAGGCAGCAAGGCCCATCTCATTCCTGCATACCGCTGCACACACGGAAGTATTTCTTCTGGAAGGACATACTTGCTCAGTTGAATGTTCAGCTATCAATTTCTGTAGGGAGCGCTTCCTCTCCTGGAATTGATCCTATCTCAGAGCACTTTCCTCCTTTTTGAGTTATAGTTCTGCTAGACCCTAAATTTATTTCTCCTTTGATTTGATCCCTTCTTTCTATCGTCCATTAATTCCTCAAAAACCCTGGTCAGTATCTCTTATTTTCCAGCACTGTTGTGAAGACACACACACACACACACATACACACACACACCCCTTCTGATGACTTGTGAAATTTGGGGGGTGGGGGACAGGGAGAGGGGTAGACCTGTGTGCTTAGCCTGCTCTCTTGAGCAAAGGGGTGACAACCACGCCATGTCTCATGCCCATTTCTTGATCAGTGCTATGCATGGCAAAGTCTGTGTTGAGAGAATAGACGAGTTTTGCTTTAGGCAGGTACCAGCATTTGATCAAAGACAGTGTCTCTTTATAGGGACGGATTTTGGCACTGGGTTCTGTGGAGGTGGATTACCCTGCAATTAACCACTCACGACCATATGATGCTGTGCAGCAGACGACCTATGTGGGGGTAAAAGGGAGATCGGTTTGAGGGAGCGTATTTGTGTCTATAATTTCCATGTACATTTAGCATAAAAGACGATTCTGCGTGTTCACAAAGGCCTTGAAACCGCCTACCAGCCAGCAACAAGTACATTTAACGGAACTCAATTGGATGACTTGTGTCTGATTAAAGGATGTGTTGGCATACATGTCAGGCGCTCAGCTGCTTTTACATTTTCCGTCAGAGACTTGATACCACTGAAATTTAAAGGCATACGAGCCCGTTAATGCGGCGGCATCAAAGGATGCTTCAAGACAAGCACCTGCCCAGGGTACTTGGCTTCAAGTTTGCCAAGTTCCACAGGAGGTTCACGGACACACTCGGGCAACCTGGCGTGTATTGAGTGAGCCCAGCCAGGCCCTCTGCAGCCCGAGCTCGCTCCTCGCTCGCGGGGGCCGGGCTGACAGGTGCTGCAGCTGTGAGCCCTGCCGGGCCCTCCTCGGCAGCCATCTGTCAGCGCGGCCTTCGCTCCTCCAGGCAACAGGCGTGTTGATAAGAATATACACTTTCTGCAGTTGACAGACTTTGCTATTCAAAACACTGTAAAAAAAATGGCTATAGGAATTTAATTAGCAGCTTCCATTAAGAGATTAGATGAGGAGAACAAAGAGAAAGCCAGGGAAAGGCTTCTTAATCAAACCGGAGAGGCTGCGGAATATTCATAGCATAACAAAGGAAACGGAGAATCTGTTCCCGTGAGTTGTTAGAGGTGACGGGTACGGTCTGGTGTTTTCTCACCGAGGCCCAGTTGGTCGATGACTGAGGAGGCGTGGGGTGAGGGCAGAGCTCTGTGGGGCACCCGTCCTGGCTCCAGCAGGTGCCAGGTGTGGGAGCTAGCGGGGCTGTGATGAGCAGAGTGTGCACCTGCACGTGTCGCTGTGCGGCCCCTGGAGTCTGGGGCTAGTTGACATAGTGGCAGCGTTCAAGGGCTGACCCTAAATGGGCCAACTGGCGCCACGGCCTCTGGCTGCCTTCATGGGTTGGTCGCCCAGCTCACAGTGTGTGTGGGGTCAGTGGACTTGAGAGAGTATAAATAGAGAACAAAATCCACGCCTTCTACGAAGAAAACAGATCGCCACGAGGTGTTCAGCAGTATTGTATGTGTGCTGTAGGGAGGTGATCATTTTGTTTCTACCCCTTAGATTGGCTAATAAAACAAATTGTTAATTCAAGACCCCATGATAAAGACCTGAGCAAGAGTTCCTGCCATTCCTTAAGGAATGCCTGGTAAAGGGGCCGGGGAAGAAACAGGCCCCGGAGAACTGCATTCCAGAAGGCACGCTTCGGCCCGGCCATTCCTTGCCAGTAGTTACGTCATCAGCATCAACTGTTTCCCACCCCCGACAGAAGAATGGTCTGTTACGGAGTATATTCCGATTTTAATCTGAAGGGCTGAAGGGCCGGTAAATAGATTCAGATGGAATACCCATGCCCTAGCAACAGTATCAATGAAAACCACTAACTCATCATTCTCATTTTTAATTGGCATAAACTCAGATGCAGTAAAATTACCTGTACACTCTCCAGAGGAAGTCCTGATATCCACAGGAAATATGAAAATATAAAGATGTATATAAACTTGGGTTTGTAGCAAAATGGATTCAAAACTGACCAATTCTGTCAAATGAACATGCATGCAAGAGAGAGCATGTGCACGCGCGCGCGTGCGCACGCACACACACACACACACACAGATATGTCCAGTAAAGTTAAAATGAAATTCATATGAGATTAACCATTCTTAGCTCCAAAGTGAGAATTAGGTAAAAAATACATTAATTAATAACTGAGTCATAGCCTACATACTGTGACTACAAGATAGCTCTGTAATGGGTTCTAGTTACTAAAAGGTTAATTAATTTTTCTTTATTTCCAAGAAAAAAGTAAGGCTAATTCAAGATAATGAGATAGACGGGTGGATTTAAGGGGGAGAGGGAGCTGGAAAATTGCTGATGGGTTGGCAAGAGACCCAAAGGAAATTATCATCATTGTCTTTTGTTCTTGGGAACTCAAAGCGGTTTCTTGTCGTTGTTAGTGTAAAATGAGCTAAATGAGAGAATGTGTGATTTCAGTGGTAGCTCAGTGTAGCCGGCCCCTTTGTGTGGGTCATGAGTTCTGCTCTGAGCCTTTGACACAGTGAAGGCCCCGCCCCTTCTAGGGATTGGCATCCTGTTGGCATCCTGTTGGGCTTTGTAGAGCCACGGCTACCCCCCCCCCGCCCCCCCCTCCTTCCTGGGACCCTTTCTTCCTCTACTCTGAATAAAGTCCCCTGTGACTCATGACTTATAGTTAGACGGTTTTTCTCACTAATACGGAGAATTGCTGATCTGTCCTGAAATTGTTGGCAAGGAGAAGTCCCCCTCAACCCCTACTGCTGGGTTTCCTCTTCCCAAATGTCCTCTTGCAGGAGATTGCGAACACATCTGTCTCTGGACCTGCTGCTTCAGGCTGAGCTTCAGAGCCGAGCAAATTTCCATCGTTCTTTCACGCACCTGGGCAGCAAAGCGGGGCTTTCTTGGATACGTCTGGTGTTCTGGAATGTTCCTGCTGCCCTTGGGATTTCTCTTCCAGCCAGGTTAGCCCCTTGAGCTTTGTGCCACAAGACTGCGAAGCCCTCCCAGGTGCCGGACAAGGATGCATTCGCTCCTCAAAGTTTCCTTGAGCACCTACCACCTGCCAGGCTCGGTTCCAGGCTCTGAGGATCGAGCAGGAAAAACAAACTGAAACGGGAAAGAACCAGATAGAGCTCCCGTCAGAGCGGGGAGAGACGGGCAACGAACAAGTCCAGAATGGTGCCATGTGCCATGGAGTTTTCATTAACGGGGAGAAGCAAGATGGAGAATTCCTTCCGGATGTGGTAACCTCCACGGAGAGAAGGGGTTATGCATGGGTCACCGAGTAGGCATTGGCGACAACACCCCCACCCCTTCAGGGGAGGGGACCTCTCTGGCTTATGTACCTCAGGGATCCAGTGAGAAGAATGGGTGTCAAACGCATCCAATAGCTCCCTTTCAGGGGGTGCTGTGATTTTTTTTTGCAACAAAGAGAAACAGAGTTAAGACAAGACAAACCTAGTCATTTCAAGAAGTGTGTTCATGAGAATTAAACCCCTCCTTACATTTTTTTAAAAAACAAACATGGAAAAGAAAATCTTAGACCAAGGAAGCATCCTTTGGCTCTTGATCTCCGGAAGTCAGAGGTGGCGGAAGCTTGTTAGGGATGGAGAGGGCTATCTGATCTTCCGGGATTAGCCTGTGGGGACAACGCTGGCCCTTCAGCCGGCAGGCTCACGTTTAAACTCACGTTTAAGTAGCTAGACTTAAAAGATAAGGCACCAGCCTTTCACCTCCAGGATCCTAACTGGATTCAAACTCGAGTCTGCTGGGAAATGAGTTTGGGCCTCAGAGCCGAGCCTGGTAGACAAAAGTCCTTATCTCCGAACTCCACGCACCATTCAGCCCGTCGTGGCAGGACTGGGAGTCTGCTCCCGGGGAAAGAAAGGAATGAGTGGGGGTTGAAAGGAAATTATTGAAGTAGCTGAATCAATCCTGAATTCAAATCCCAACCATTTAAGTTCATAGCACCTTTCTGTCCCGACCACAAGACTGCTTTTCAGCACCAGGCTTTCCAGCTGTGTTCCGAAGGGGGGGCGGGGGAGTCACTTAGAGCAGTTAAGCCTGGAAAAATGAGGTCAAAGCTGCAAAGAGGCAGAAGCTTGAGCACCTTAATAAATTTACATTTTCTTTGAATGGCTTCCTTATCGGCCCCAGAAGAATACTTCGAGTCTCTCCCTCATATAGGCTGCAAGCGACGACCGTGACTTTTATCTTTCATATATTGAGGATGTCTAAACATGTCAGGGGAATATCCTGGGCAAAGACTGCGTGTTCTATAGCAAATCTGGTTAGTTTAGAATAACACAACCAGTGTTGTCCCCAAACACTCTTCAAAATACAAATAGACTCGTGCCAAAGAGGGACTGCAGGGGGCCCCATCTCCAGGCTGCTGGGCTTGAGATTCTGGAAGACTGTAGCTAGGGGCAGGGGGCTTTGGACGACTTCGCCTTTTGATGGGAAATAGACTATTGAGGGCTACGTTGCCTGCCTTGAATCGTTTGCGTCCCAGGTATTCAGAACTTGGGCATTCTTTCCCTGCCCCTGGCCTGCTCCCTCCCCTCCGCGTTCCATTTATCAAGTTAGCATTTTGCTCACAATAAAATGGATGACAGTTTCATTACAGAATGGCATCACTTGTCAAACTCTGAATTACTGATCATAAAAAATATCTGTTATGCTTTGAAGGATTGTTGGAGGACTTCCATTTTTTATATATATATTTATCAGTGGGACTGTTTAGTGCAACATGCAAAAAGAGAGAGAGCAGGAGGGGAGGGGGGGGGGAGACGAAGAAACCAAACCGGGGCCGAGGAGCCCAGGGCTGGCTGTCTCCTCCCTATACAAACAAGCTTCTATCACAGCTCTAGACAGCAGAAATAAAAGGGAGCTTTTTGGCTCACAGCTATAAAAAAAATTATCATAGTGATGAAGTTCCTCAGCCATCAACAGAGCTGTGATAACGCTGTTTGATGATGATTTTCCCATGAATGTTAAACAGCCGCCGCTGCGGAGGGAAAGGAGCTTATCGGCACCTAATACTGATCTCTAATTCCTCTCTTCTTGAACCATCCATTTCCTAACAGCATTAACCGGCAAATTTACATCCCATCTTAATGCTGCTAAAGAGGACAGGAGATGAAGAGTAAATGACAGCAGTGTAATGAGGGTGGCTTTTTTCTCCTTTCTCTTTAATGGCTGAAGATTTACACAATTGTCTGTAAGCTTATATAGAGAGCTTACCTGAACCTTTTCCCCGCATGGATTCGACTTACAGGAGCTTTTGTTAAATAAATACACATACATATTTTTAAGGAGGTTTAAGAGTGTGACTTCAAAAGAAAGCCAAAAGATGGAAAAAGGAAAAAAAGAAAACACCCACAAATTCAATGTCATAAATAATACAAATATCTTCAAGGGCTAATGATTTCCGAACACACACAGTGGTAAAAAGAAGGTTCTCTTAGGTGACCACATAACTAAAAAGATTTTGAATATTAAGGAATAATTAATTAAAACAAGGATTTAGAGACAGCTGCGTTCCGCATGCCGCCAAGACCCGGGATTTCTCTGATCGTATAACATCCATCGAAATACTACCTGTTTGCTAACAGGGTGTGAAGAGATAGCAGGTAATTTCAATGGTAAATCTGAATGTACGGAGCTAGATGTGGGAAAATCCCATTTGTGCATCCAGATGATAAAAGTAAACCAAATAAAAATCACCATGGACGAGCCATTTAACATCACAGGCCGGAAACCTTGAAGTTGTCTTTGACTCTTCCCTCTCTTTCATCCTCTTTATCCAATCCATTACCAATCCCGCTTTCCCTTCCTTTGAAATGTGTTTCTGAATTCGCTCCCGTTTCTCTCCCACTACTCTAGCCCATGGCTCCAGTGCCTCCCATCTTCAATATTGTCGATTCCTCTTGTTTTTCCTGCTGCTAGTGTTTGTGGGTCCTTCCACAGTATTATTAAAATAACAAGTTAGTGTTTTCACCCTGTAATCGGACTCATTTAAAAAGCTAGCAATTAGTGTCTCCTGTCCCCCCACGACTTACAGCAATAGCTCGGAAAGGGTAGTCTTAGGCATACACTTAGTGAAAAATATGGAAGATTTCAATGTGTGCAGGACAAACTACGAAACATTTCAAAGGGAACCTAGAGGGCGAAATGAACGAGAGATGTGCTGTATTCAATGGTTAGAACAGAGGCTGACAGACTTTTCCTTTAAGAGCTGGGTAGTAAATAGTGATGGCTTTTCAGGCCACATAGGTCTCTGGCATATTCTTTTTTGTGGCTCTTTTCTTTTCAGCAACTTTTCAAAATTTAAAAACCTTCTTAGTTCAAGGGGATATCAGAATAGACTAGATTTTGTGTGCAGGCCATAATTTACTGACCCTTGGATTGGAAGATTCAATATTGTTAGAATGGCAGTCCTCTCCAGACTGACCTATAGATTCAGTGCAATCCCAACCAAAATCCTAATAGGCTTTTTTGAAGAAATCAGTAAGTTCATTTTAAAATTTATATGGAAAAGCAGAGGACCTAAAATAGCCAAAAACAATTTAGGAAAAGAGGCCAGAATTGGAGAGCTCGTACTACCTGGCTTCATGACTTACCATAAAGCTGTAATAATTAAGACAGTGAGGCACTGATATAAAAATAGATCAAGGAAGAGACTAGAGAGAAGCCAGAAATAGACCCGCAGTTACATGGTCAACTGATTCTCATAAAAGAAAAAGGAAATTCAATGGGGAATATATAGTCTTTTCAAAGTAATGCTGGAACAAGTGGGTATCTGCATGAAAACAATAACAAAAAACCTCAACCATTTTCTCATACCATACACAAAAATGAACTCAGAATTGGTTATAGATCTAAATATAAGAGCTAAAATGATTGAATTTCTAGAAAAAAATATAGGAGAAAATCTTTGTGATATTGGATTAAGCCAATCTTTTTTAAACTAGACATCAAAAGCTCATATTATAAAAGAAAAACTTGCTCAAATGGGTTTCAACAAGTCTAAAAATTTCTGCTCTTTGAAAGATGTAGTTAAGAAAACAAAAAGGTAAGTCACAAACTGAGAAAATGATTCACACATATACATCTGACAAGTGCTTTGTATCCAGAATATCTATAAAACTCTTACAGCTCAATAATAAAACAAATAACCTCATTTAAAAATGGGCGAAAGGATGAAATAGAAACTTCACAAAGGCACATAGTCAATAAGCATATGTAAATATGTTCAACATCACTAGTCATAAAAGAAACGCCAATTAAAACCACAACGAGAAACCACTCTAAACCCACTTGAAAGGTAAAGTAATAAAGATTGACAACGCCAGGCAAGGACATGGAGCAACTGGACTTCTCGCGCATTGTGGGTTGGAATGCTAAATGGTTCAGTCACTTTGGAAAACAGAATGTCAGTACCTTATAAAGTTCAGCATGATCCAGCAGTTTCACTCGGAGAAATGAAAACATACATCCACATAAAAGTGCATGTGTGAATGTCCGTGTTCATAGCAGCACTGCTCTTTATAGAGGCCCAAATATTTAACAGTTGGTGACTATATAAACAAATAATGGTATATCCATACAGTGAACTAGTACTTAGCAATAAAAAGAACAAAGTAGTAATATATGCAGCATGGATTAAATCTAAAAATATTATGCTGAACAATTCCATGTAGATGAAATTCTAGAAAGAACTAAACTATAGTGACAGAAAGCATATCATTGGTTGCCTGAGGTTGGGGGTTGGGGGAGAGTGCAAAGGGATATGAAGGGATTTTTTAGGGAGAGGTGTTCTGTAGTATGTTGATACCAGTACTTGTTATAATACTTTGATACCAGGCTCAGTTCATTAGGTGTTCTATAGTATTTTGATACTGGCACTAAATTTCATCATGCTGTATGTGCAAAACTGATGCTTTCTCACATATAAATAATGCCTTAACAAACATTCAGAAGGGGGAAAAAAACTACAAATTTTTGAGTTTTTTAATATTTTACACTTAACAAGCCTGTCCTGTCAAATTAGCATTTGGAGAAATAGCAAAACTTTGGCTTTATAGGACGTGTGACAATGACACTCTCTATTAACCTTGTAAAATATGTTCTCATTTAAGATTTGCCTTGTCAAGTTTCTGCCCATGCTGTTCTCAGGAGGGAGAGGATTAATCCATTAAAATCCTAAATGAAGAAGACTTCACTTGCATTTTTTAAAGTATTTTTACAACATTATTATAACTACTGTATTCTGTACAGAATTTTTTCCAGACGTGGTGGTAATTAAATTTTAGCCAAAATGCTCACTTTTTTCAATGTTGAACCTAAGAAACCCTGGGTAAAATAATTTCAGAAGTTGTGATTACACCAAAACACAATGCTATAGGAATCATGCTGAATTGGTCACCATGATCCTATACACAGCAGAGAAAGAAAATGCATTTAAGGAAAATTTATTGAGTGAGCATCAGCCATGTACCCAGCCCTGGGACATCAATTCTAGTAGCAGGAGACAGGAGAGTGACAATTGAATAATGGATAATTTTAGATAGTGATAAATACAATGACAGCAATAAAATAGGTAATAGGATAGCAAATGACTGGGGATGTCATTTTGATAGAATGAGCAGAAATTGCAGCTAGTCATTTCAGAAATATTCAGAATATGTCTCATGAAAAATGCTAATGAGAGCTATCTTTGTGAGGGGTGATTGTATTGTCTCTTTTATACTTTTCTGTGTTTTCCTAAATTTTTACATGAACAGTATTACTTTCATAATCAAAGAAAAATTACGTATATAAAACTTTATTCTGAGAGCAATTAAATTCAGATTATGTTGACCTGTGAATAAAGATATCATAGAGATCTAACATTCTAATAGAAACTATTATATGAAATTTTCAATATCCATGGTCCAGCTGTCTGTTAAACAAGTACTTAGAAGAGTGCTTAGCACCTAGTTAGTGCTATGCATTTGCTAAATTAATAAATTTGAGTGTGTTGAAATGATCTCTAATTCAGTTTAGCAAACAACTTTGGGGAAAACTACCATGTACAATCTGTGTCCTAAGCATGTGGAATAAAAGATAATGAGTATGACATGCTATGAGGGTCCTGTATCCTATCTTCCATCTTTCTCCTCTCCTCTCTTTGGGTTGCATTTGCTTCCTCGGCTTCTGCTAGGCTGGCTCCAGCTCAGGAGCAGTTCAGGTTGTGGCTCCCAGCATGCCCTGGGCCAGGACTTCTCATCAGCCTGGAGCAGCGGCTCCTGCCAGACTCCTGCCTCAACTCTCCTGCAGCCAACACCTCCGTTAATAACATGGTCACATCTCAGGGTCCATTGGCTGAGAGTAACAATATTTTCACAGCACTTTGAGTTTGACATAACACTATCTACTTTGATATGCATTAAACCGTGTGACATAGGTAGGTCCAATATTATGTCAGTTTACAGATGAGAAAGCTAGGGCTCTGAGATATTTGCTCTTGGAAATTCAGCCATAAAGTTACTTGGCTGAGATAACGTAAGTGGGTCTGTGAAGAGGTAGATGCGGGCGCTCTTTCCACTAATTCATGCTGTCAACCTTGGTGATGTTAGGCACACAAGAAAGTCAAGTCTGATTCCTGGCCGGCTTATGAACTTGATCAAGAAGCTGGGTGCACCTGGCTGGTGTGGCTCAGTGGTTGAGCGTTGACCTTTGAACCAGGAGGTCACGGTTCGATTCCTGGTCAGGGCACATGCCCGAATTGCAGCTCAATCCCCAGTGTGGGGTGTGCAGGAGGCAGTGGATCGATTCTCTCTCATCATTGATGTTTCTATCTCTCCCGCTCCCTTCCTCTCTGAAACCAATAAAAATATATTTTTTAAAAAAGAAGCTGGACACAATACTCATTCATTCATCCATCCATCCATCCATTCATTCATTCAACAACTCTTTATTGAGTGCCCACTATGTACCAAGCACTCTTCCAGACGCTCAGACACACAAGTCAACAAAAGGGCCCAAAACAACGGCACTTGCATTTGGTGGTCTATTTCCTAGGCTGGATTGTTAGTCCTGAGTTCAGACCTGATGCTGCCCCTCTCTGAATTCTCCAAATGCAGATAACTCTGTCAGGGACTGCAGGCCGTGTCCAGCTTTGGCTTTGTGATTCTCAGGCTCCCCCGTCTCCCCAAACCCCTTTCCACTAGGAGCTGACAGTCAGCATGTGAGTCCCTGACTTGCTCACTACAGTGAACCTGGGCAGTACTATAGAAAATCACCTCAGCCCTGACTGGTTTGGATAGAGCGTCGGTCTGCGGACTCAAGGGCCCCAGGTTAGGTTCCGGTCAAGGGCATATACCTTGGTTGCAGGCACATCCCCAGTGGGGGGTGTGCAGGAGGTGGCCAATCAATGTTTCTCTCTCATCGATGTTTCTAACTCTCTATCCCTCTCCCTTCCTCTCTGTAAAAAATCAATAAAATATATTAAAAAGAAAGAAAGAAAGAAAATCACCTCAGAGAGGAATCAAGAAGGAAAAGAACACGATTTCTTCTTAGTGCAGCGGTTAGAAAGAGTTGGTGAGGCAACACCTAGGGCATCTCTTAATGCTAATATTTCAAGTGAGGCTGGATGGTGACATTGAACAAAGGAACAGCTCAATGATGTGGCTTGATTTCCAGCTTATTTTACAAAAACGATTTCACTGAAGAAAATCATTTTAGAGGAAAACATGTAACTTATACCTGGGCATTTTGGGTGGTGCACATTGAGCTTCTGCCCAGGAAATAATACATAGTTGATTTGATTCACGAAATAAGCCTTAAGGATCTGCTATGTGCGACAGTCATCTTGGATTTTTTTGTACGATGGGAGCAGGAAACCTCAGCTCCGTGCTGTCAGAAATGTTTTCTTTCATTCCGGTTTTTGCTTTCTAATCTCCCTTAAAGTATTGGTGTGAATTAAACTCCCGAGGAGGAAGCCGGCGAACATCTTCCATAATGCAGTTATGAAAATCAGGGGAGAGTTGTTATTACTCCCATCTGGGGCGCCAGATGTTCGCCGGCGGGTGTGGGAGCTGCAGCCGTTCTGACCCCAGCCCCAGACCAAGCGAAACGTGTTGGAAATGTCCTCTCTCCTGCTCCGAACGTGTACATGTAATTGAGTCGGAGCAAAAACAAAAATAAGACCCATAATCTGCTAAGAAGGCATGAAAAGTCACTTCAAAGTGAAGTGGCTTAATTGGACTCCGGTCGTACTTGCTGTTTATCACACGGGAGGAGGGCAGGGGAGAGTCTGTGCCAGGCAGGCCTTCCTCGTTTCAATAAAACTACACCCGGCCTGGCAGCTGCCAGAGTGGGGAGTTCAGTACAGCAAGTGTCCTCGGAACTTTGATCTTGAAATGTCAGAAATCATCTACATTTCCTCTCCCCGTGTATCTACAGGGTCAAGAATGGACAACAGAGCAGAACTGGAAACACTCCTGACCGGTTATAGTATTTCTTTTGTCATTTGTTTGAAGCCAGATGGTCCACCCATGTATCATCTTAACGCAGAGCCTCCGGGAAATGTCCGCCTCTGGGTGGGTCCTGAGCCCATCCCTTTGTCCGCCCCTCATCGCCGGAGAGTCTCTGGTGAGAGACCGTAGGGAAATGAAACATCTAGCAGAGCGCTGAACTTCTGCCATCAACCTCTGCACTTCAAGAACTTTCTTTTAAGCACAAAACATTCAAGAAATGCCCCTGAAAATATATGTGCAATTTGATAGGTCTCTATTATGGCGAGTTCTTCAAAGTTCAGAAAAAACCGTATTGTAATTGTCTTGACCCACGATGGCAGGAAACAGTTCTCGTGACAGTTTGATGACAAGGATACGAGGCAGGAGTCTCTGTGCAGGAAAGATCATGCATTTGCTGAACTCCGTTGACAGTAAAATACAGAACTTCAGTTTATTCTGGGGCTCTTTGTTGAAGCTGGAGTTTTATCTCTTTCTTTTCAAAAGACCAGACAAGATTACAGGTATAACTTGCTGAGCAAACACCTTGAAAAAAGAAAATTAAACGAATTGCACTTTCAGGAAACATAAATAAGTTAGAAGAGAGTTTGCATCGTGTCAGGGTTAATGAATTCCTTGGTGTTTGCATTTATAACCAGGTGCTAGTAAACTTCCCTTCTCATTTCAGTCATATGGAGCTTACATAGAACTTTTTGATGCAAATGATTTTTTAGATATACTGGATAGATTGTTATAGGAATGAGCCCTGGAATAATTAATTTTGTTAGATAATTTTTTCCATTGTAAAGAATTATCCTGCTGTGGTATCCTTTAAGGAGAGGAAGAAGAAGAAAAAGGTAAAGATACAAATTATAAACAACAAATATGCATTTATCAACAAGTGAATCTAAGAATCAAGTGAATAAATAATCTGATGAACAGAATGAACTGTTGATTATAATAGGATCAGGGACATAGAAAGGGAATGGACTGACTATTC
The DNA here is from genome assembly GCF_964212035.1 of Myotis nattereri. Lineage (NCBI taxonomy): Eukaryota > Metazoa > Chordata > Mammalia > Chiroptera > Vespertilionidae > Myotis > Myotis nattereri. The sequence continues at coordinate 55,192,935 of NC_138088.1, read as the reverse complement.
TTGGCGGGAAAAGGGGTGTGGGAGATGCGGGAAGAGACTGGACAAAAATCGTGCACCTATGGATGAGGACAGTGGGTGGGGAGTGAGGGCGGAGGGTGGGGTAGGAACTGGAAGGAGGGGAGTTATGGGGGGGGGAAAGAGGAACGAATGTAATAATCTGAACAATAAAGATTTAATTAAAAAAGAAAAAGAAAAAGAAAACTGGAAAAAAAAATTATCCTGCTGTGGCCGGTTTAGCTCAGTGGATAGAGCATTGGCTTGCGGACCTAACGATCCTGGGTTCGATTCAGATCAAAGGCATGTACTGAGGTTGCAGGCTCCTCCCCAGGCCCGGCCTGGTCAGGGTGCATGCACGAGGCAACCAATCAGTGTGTTTCTCTCATGTTAATGTTTCTCTGTCTTTCCCTCTCTCTTCTATTCTCTCTAGAAATCAATGGAAAAATATCCTTGGGTGAGGATAAAAAAGAAAAAAAAAATTGTCCCATAATGTACCCATTTGGGAAGTTTGGACTTTCATGTATCATCTTTTTCTAGAATTATACAAACATATCACAGAGCTTCAATGTCGCACGCCTTGTATTTAGCCATTAACCTGGGGTGCGAGAAAGGGTGAAGGTACCCTTGTTTCCTTGCCGAACTGTGTAGAGATAAACCACAGATCCATCTAGATCCCTTCTATCCCAAAGGTTTTATAATAAAGTTTTATTAAAAGCCGATGTTTATTAAGACTTTAAAAATATTAAATAATTCTTCTAAGTGACAATAAGGTTTTCATCTTGCGTAAATGGCATTTTTATGAAATCTTCATATACTGTATATGCAGCAGCAAGGCAGCTCTCCACCTTGGATTTCTCATCTACAATATGAAGAATTTAAAATTTTGCACCTAATAACTCTAAAATCGCCCCATTATAAATCATTCCCAGCTGGGGGGGGGGGGCGGGTGATGATTAAAAGAAAATCTGTGTGTAGGCACTTCACCATGGGCTTTGAGCCTCAGAATGGAAATCTCTCCCTCGTAAGAATATCCTGTATATAGACAGGATGTCAATGTACAAACACTAATAGGCCTTGAATTATTTATAATCCAGGGGGCTTATTATTGTAGCCTCTCGCAGGCTCTGCCCAACACACTGCTATTTTCATCTCACATTTACGACAGAGGGGCCTGTTCCTCACTTCCCCTGCGGAGAGAGCCAGGAATGAAAATATGACATCCAAGCGCTCAGCTACCAAATCTGAAACACATTCAGAGGGCTGTCCTCAGCAGATGTCTCCGCCAGACCTTCTAAGGGGAGCCAGGCAGGGGCGGAAAGTTAGTCGCACCGCTGGGAGACAAGGGAAGAGAAGATCCTTGCCGCCGAGGAGTCAGCGCAGAAAGCAAGAGGAGACCCCCTGGATTTACTTATTGCTTGGGTGTGGCGTCTAGTTCTTTTTTGGGAAACAAGGAAGTGCGTGTTCCCTCTGGCTTTATCCTGGAGGCATACCCCGCAGAGGGACTGTGTGGCGTCTCTGGCACTCCGAGGTGAGATGCTCTGGCGTCACTGGTATGTTTCCTGCCCCGCTGCTGGAACCAGCTGTTCCTCTAAGGAGCGCTGGTTCCCTTCACCGGAGACTGAAGCCAAAATCTGGGCGCGAGGTGCGCTCACAGCTATGGGGGTGTCATGGCTTCTAGCACCTCTCAGTTCGGTGTATGTACTAAACCGTGTATAAACATATACCTAGAAATATTTCCGTGTGTCATCATCTGCCTCTACGGGGTGTCCCCATACACACTTCGAATAATTATGAAGGCTGTGTTTATTAAACTACATTTCATTTTCAGAATGTAACAGAAATCAGCCATTAAGGCGTGTATACAGTTTTGGGGGACGCCCTGTGTAGTAAGCTAAACACGAGTTGATACGTGTCTGCAAGCCTTGGGGTTACTGAGATCAATAACTTCTAGGAGGGGAACCACGGCAGAGCTCACTGGTTCACTCTTAAATTCCAGCAACGGAAGGCTCCCCATTCTTAGGAATTCTCTGCAGTACAGAGAACACGTTCTGCTCTGTTTCCGGCTCATCCGGGTATTCTACAGGGTGCTCCCCGGTTGCTTATTCCTCCCTTGTGCCAGAACCACCTGGCTCTCTGCGCTCACCCCTACACGCCATCTTTCAGGCTCTTCAGTGGCCATGCCATCATTAGGGCTGCTGTTTACCAGGAAGTCCCTGCCCACTCAAACTTCAGACCACAATAAAAGGTCAATGACAAGAAATAGCCCGACTCCTTCGACGAAGTTGGACTCTTCTTACCTATTCTTTTTTTTATTGGTTGATTTTAGAGAAAGAGAAGAAGGGAGGAAGGGAAGGAGGGAGAGAGAGAGCGGAAACATCCATTTGTTGTTCCACTTACTTATGCATCTATTGGTTGATTCTCGTATGTGCCCTGACTTGGGATTGAACCCACAACCTTGGCATATTAGGATGATGATCTAACCAACTGAGCTACCTGGCCAGGGCCAGGGCCTGCCCTCTAGTCTCGTGTAGCCCTTATCACAATTATACCTAATCAGATCGGCCTCCCCTCCAAAAGCCAAGCTTCTTGATGGGAATGCAGAGGTCATGTTAGTCTTGTTCTACGCTCTACGTAGCCCCCAGCACAACACGGAAAATAATGGTGGCTCTTTCTGCATGCCTCCCCACAGTTCCCTCGGCACCCCCATCTTACAAATGAAGAAACTGAGAGAGGAAGAGATGAAATGAGTCGCCCAAGCTTAGGAAGCAGATCTGAAATTAAACCCAGGCCATCTGGCTCCAGAACCTACTGTCTTAACCTGTATTTCGTCATCGATGGTTGTTGCTCAGTAATTTTTTGTGGAATGACTTCCTGAGAGCCCATGAGCTCTGGTGCTCCCTGCCAGAGCCAGCCAACAGTGTCTCATTTCTTCACTTTTCACCAGGTGACTTTCTCTAGGAACCTGCTGTGTGTGCACTTTCCAGACGAGGGCCCTTCGGCTGCTGCTCATTTGCATGGCAGGGATGGTTGGCTGGCCCTGAGCCTGGTCACATCACTGGTCTGCCTTTTCCCCAGCTTCTCTCTGAGAACTCATGCAAGTGACCCATAGAAGGGACCTGGCATAAACCTATAGCTCCCGAGGAGGCAGATTCTGATCCGTGTGTCTGGACTGAGGCCTGAGATTGTGCAATTTCTAGTCATTTCCCACATGGTGCGATGTTGCTGGTCTGTGCACGGATTTTGAGGGGTCAGGAGCCAGAGCAGCATGCTGTACTCTCTGCGCCGGCATTCCCTAGTTTGTATTTGCAGCTAATTCTTCCTACCTTGTAACATCAAAATGAGAATGAAAGAATGTGTGTTGAGTACTAGTACTGTGACTGGAATGTTAGGTGTTCAATTAATGGTATTTTTGCTTTTCTCAATATCAAATCTGTAAAGATCTTATCTTGTACAATACTTGCACTGGAAAATTGACACACACACACACACACACACACACACACACACAGCTCTTGGACCATTTTTTAAAAAGGAATCCAATTTAAAATATTTAATATTATGTATCATCTATATATATAAAAGCCTAAGTGACTGTCGGACCATTTGACCATCAGATCAGTAGCTATGATGCGCAATGACCACCAGGGGGCAGACACTCAATGCAGGAGTTGCCAAGCTTCGGTGACTTAGCAGCTGCAGTTCTTGGGTGATGCACCCAGAACCAGAGAGGAGGGAGCCCGATTTCGGGGTGCATCACCTGAGAACTGCCCTCTCGCAATCCAGGACTCCTTGGGGAATGTCAGAGAGCTTGTTTCGGCCTGATCCCTGCAGGCCAGGCCGAGGGACCCCACCAGTGCATGAATCCATGCACCGGGCCTCTAGTATACATATAAAAAAAGGTAGTCACCTTTACCCTTTTGAAACTTAAATTCACTCTCTAACCACCTAACCTCCGGATATTCTCTGCCTAACTATTAAAAGCTGATGATAAATCACACTAAAAAGAAACTCTTATTGCTTCTGGGTTCTCACCATTACTGCAAATCCGTAAATTGCCCAGAACTGGAGCTTTGAAGGCTGTTAGCTTCCAAGATTTCTATTATGAATTTGCACTTAATCTTTAGTCCTGACATACCTTTTAGGCTTCCCATTTAATTATTTACTAAATATGCTTTTTAAAGCCCGACGCACCAGCCTTCCCATGGCTGCTGTCCTCTGCTCGCAACTCCCCACACCTGTGTAGGAGTCCTGTCTTCCAGGGGTCCACGCTGTGCCCACGTGTCGGTGTTCCAGGGGAGCCTCCTAATGGACTTGTCAAGGGACCCCTCTTGGTCTGGAACTCGGTTACTGACATTCTGACTGACACTGGCCATGACAATCACATTACCCTGGTTGTAAAAGACCTCCACTGGCTACCTGCGAAGTACAGGATTATGTGGAAAGGCCTTGTTATTAACTTACAAGGCCTTAGATCGACTTGGTGTTGAATACCTCAAAGACATTCTGGAACCATCCATTCCCCGGTCGTTTTCTTTGTTCTCGGTCAATTGGATTAGTTCTTTTTGGCTGAAGACATGGAGCCAGGGGGCATTTTTAATGTTTTCGCTCTCCTTATGGAATTTATTAACCATGGAGGTCAGGCTGTCTTCCTCTCTGTCAAGCTTTCAGTTGAAATTTAAGAGGTATCTTTTCCAGATTGCTGATTTGGCTAAGTAAGCCATAAACGGATCCCCTGTTTAGTTTTTGAATCATTGTTCATCTTTGGTGTTTTTATGAACCTGCTCCAAGAGTATGTTTGACATGTCACAGTTAAATTTTATATTATTCCACTTAATACCTTTTCCCCAACATCCTGACTTGAAACACTGTCAAAGTGAGTTTACTAATTAAATGCTTTGCATGACACATTACCTTTCCCATATGCTTCAGTAGATGGCACAGGACAATATGTCATATAAGAAAGCGCTTGGATTGTGAAATATCAGGTATTATATTCAATTATGTACATATATTTCACCGTATTTGGGTTATTATTCAATTACTTTACTCTTATGGTACTCAAAAATTAATTGTTGAGCCCGGCTGGTGTTGCTCAATGGTTGAGTGTCAACCTATGAACCAGGAGGTCACAGTTTGATTCTGGTTCAGGGCATGTGCCTGGGTTATGGGCTCAATTCCCAGTAGGGGGCATGCAGGAGGCAGCCAACCAGTGATTCTCTCTCATTGATGTTTCTATCTCTCCCTGGACTTTAAAGGGCCTTGCATGAAGCATCCAAAGACAGGGATGGCTTCATGTGCAAGGAAAGTGCTGCGTAATAGCCACCCCTGTTGAAATCTACTCCTGAGCTCAGGCAGAGGTGAAGGGATATTTGGAAGGTGGGCACTGGCTGGGGAACAGGCAAGGGCAGAAAATGCCCTCTCTCGCATGTCTGGTTCTACCCATATGTGCCTGCAGGTATGGATCTGAGCCATGGCTTCGAAAGCTAAAAAGATTATACACATGCCATAGAAAAATGCCCACCTTCCTGTTTCTGTCATATAGGTCCATGCTTGTCTGGTTTGCATTAGTTAGAGTGGTTCATTATGGCGCGGGGAGCGGAGAGACATTTTAATGGAACTGGCAAAACCCAAGCCACAATGCCCACCAGAGTGGGCTGTAGGCAAACAGCTATGGCCTGACTTTCTACATGTGAAAAGGGTTCCTCATGCCTGGGGTTGATATAGAGTGCTTAAACAGCTGTAGTGGTCATTTTATAAAGACCACAATCTCTTCCTCCCTCCCCTTCTTCCCTCCCTTCCTTTCTTCCTATTTATTTCCTTCCCTCCTTATTTCCTTCCTTCCTTCCTCTTTCCCACCCTCCCTTTCTTCGCTCCCCTCCCTCCACTCCTTCCCTTCCTCCCTTCCTTCTCTCCCCTGTTCCTTCCCTCCTTCCCTCCCCCCCCCTTTCTCCTTTCTCTAAGCTTTTAAAAATAATGTGGCTTCCGTGCCAATCAAAACCAGCTAAAGCTTGCCAAGGCCAAGATGTAATTGAAGATGGCATTTGCGCCTTTGTGTCTCCTCTGTCTCTAGAGATAGCATCATAAAATAAAAGCCTTCATCAGGTAATGTTTTCTTCATTATTCAACATCACCATTCTGAAGTGAAAAAAGATAATTAGACATACGGTGCTGTCGACACATAGTTTCTGAGGCGCTCATAGTTAATTAGTTATGGTAAAAGGTTTTTATAGTCATAATTACTTTCTATTTCAGAGGAAAAGAAGCAGACATCCACGTATTTTCTTGTACCTGGTGACAAGTTTATCAGAGTGATGCCGGTGTTTTGATGCCCCTTCGGCACTTTCCTCAGACTTCCCAGGTTATATGCAAAGTGTCATGAGGGGTTTAGCAGCACAGCTCTTGTTAACTTTAATAGGAGCCACGCATCTGAGGTCCTTACACCTCATCTTGCTGGGCTCTCTAAGAACACATCTTCTTGGCGTCCTGAATTTCCTTTGTCATCAAAGGAGCTTTCACCTCTACAATCGTTCCGAAAATGGTTGCAATAATTTTCTTTAAAATGTGAGACAAGACACTTGCATGAGAATACTTTTTCTATTCTCGTTTTGGGGGTTGGCCACTGATGCAAAAAATAATGTCCTAGGAAGTGTGGCATTCTACAACTTATTTGTTTAAAATAATGTATAAAAGCTCTCTCTCTCTTTTTTTTTGCCATTGAGTTTTCTGCTGGTGTGGTTAGTCAAGATCTCAACCTAGCCCTGACCAGTTTGGCTCAGTGGATAAAGCGTCGGCCTGCGGACTGAAGGGTCTCAGGTTTGAGTCTGTTCAAGAGCATGTACCTTGGTTGCGGGCACATCCCCAGTAGGGAGTGTGCAGGAGGCAGCTGATTGATGTTTCTCTCTCATTGATGTTTCTAACTCTCTATCCCTCTCCCTTCCTCTCTGTAAAAAAATCAATAAAATATATTTTTAAAAAAAGATCTCAACCTAATTGAGAAATGAACTTAAAAATAAGAGTGCTACCTTTGGTCTTGCGCTTCTACCGGTTCCAGTCGTATCTGAGCCGAGGGGAGAATGAGAACCCCTCCGCCATGTCCTGTACCCTCTGGGTGCCCTGGAGCACAGGTTGTCCAATCTCTGAGATGCCTGCCCCTGAGAGAAAATTAATCAGGTTGCCACGTATCCTGATTGTTGACCTCCCAGAATGTCACATGGCAAATGTCCACCTCCGTGTACAGTCCAGGTGCACTCACCATGGGCGAGCACACACATTTCCTCCGTCCCAGACCAGGGCTTTATCTATGGGAACAGAAGCCGGGAACCCTGAGATACATGCTTAAGAGGGTAACGGACCGATCCTCTGTAGCATGGTGCACAGCGCTAGTGTGGCCTTCTCCACACCTGGGTTGCCATCCATCCATCCACACCCCAGCTTCAATGGCAGGTTCCTGCTTCCCTCCACTCCTGCCATAGTATGTGACGTCACAGTACTTTTAGGTAGATACATGGGAATGATAATTGTCATTTCTGGAGTGTTTTGTGATGCTTGTGCCCTGTGTCAGATACTACATGGATTTCTTTTTTCACTTCATCAAGCAAGGCCTTGCCTCTTCCTAGATGAATGGATTTGGGCAAGGTCATTCATCTTACTAAGCTTTAGTTTCCTCATCTACAAAATGAAAGGAATATTAATATTAAGACAGATAACCCAGGTGGGTTCTGGACGGGATGGAGGACCACCTATTTAGATGCATGTTATGTCCCGCCGGTGGTTGAGCGTCAACCTATGAACCAAGAGGTCACGGTTCGATTCCGGGTCAGGGCACATGCCTGGGTTGTGGGCTCGATCCCCAGTGTGGGGCGTGCAGGAGGCAGCCGATCAATGATTTTCTCTCATCATTGACGTTTCTATCTCTCTCTCCCTCTCCCTTCTTCTCTGAAATCAACAAAAAATAAATAGATACATGCATGTTATTGTTAAAGTTCTAGTTTTCGTTTTGGGCAGTGGATTCACCGGTGCCTGCTGCATTATTAAAAATAATAACTAAAGAAAAGCAGAGATACCTGGACCAGTGATCCAATAATAAGGGTGTGTCGAGAAAACAAGGTAACAACTGGCAGGAGGTTGGCATGGTGCCCGACACAGCAATGCTCAGTAAACACTAGCCCTTCCTATTGTTATTCTGAGAACGGCTCTGTGAGGTAGATACTACTATCACCCCCATTTTACAGATAATAAAACTAACATTTAAGGAGGTTAAGTCACATAGCTAATACGTGGTAAAGCCAGGATCTAAACGTGGGTCCCAAACCCAAGCGATGACCTCATCAGAGACGACTATGACAACCCTGAACCGTCATCTTCTCACATGACTTTCCCTCTACCATCCACGCTGGTGGACATGCTGGAAAATAAGAGCTGGGCTTCTGGTTCCTGGGACTGGGCACGTGGCTGACTTTGTGTAGATCTGGAGGATCCAGGGGGCGGGGCTGGCTATCCTGACACTGCTTGCTTGAACTCCCCCAGCTTTCAATGCCTCCCAATTTATTGCTTATGTAAAGGATGGACAGGGGGAGGAGGCCCCAGCTAGAACTTCCCCACATCCTTGTTCTCCTGGCCCTCCTGCCAGGACCTCCTTGATGAGGGACGGCTGTCACTGCTCTGGGTTTTTTCTCTGTAAAATCCCTGCGGGCTTTGTGTTTCCAGCATTATTCAGGATGCTCATATATTTTTCCTGAATAAATCAGGAAGTGGCCTCCTCATTCTCCCAGCCAGAAGAAAATCAGTCTTAGAATTCAGCATCTCCGGCATCCCTCCTCCACAATTTCAAGTGGAACAAAAAAGGGAACCCGTAGCATCGGTTTCGAGTTGGCTAAATGCAATTCTTGAGAGTGCTGATACATTAGCGATGAGGCTTTCTCTTTAGATAGGAATCATGATAGGAAACTATGGTTTTCATAGCCAAACTGGAAAAAGTCTTTTTGGAAAGACTAAATAAATTATATTTGATTTGGGGTATGTAGAGAGCCTGAATAAAGGAGATCAAATAGTTTACAGTGTTGTCATAAGTGTGAATCATAGTCTGCATCCCCCTTTCTACCCTAAATCTAAATATGATTTATGCCCCAGATATGGAATTTTGACACAATTATGCCCTAGTAAAGAAGAGCTGTCTTTAATCTCATTTCCTTGAGATAATTAAGACAATATTTACTATTTCTATGTATTTTTAATGGGAATAGTTTTAGCTATGATTCTAATCACTAGTAATTAGCCTGTAATCTAGGAAAGAAATAGAAATGTAGCATGACAAAATAATGCTTAGAAATCATCTCCTTTTGTCTCTTCTTAAAGGACTGAAAGACAAAAGTTTTAATATATCCAAGGTGAATGATTTCTAACATTTTTGATAGTTCAGGTCCAATCGACATCTTCCGATGATTTATGTAGAACACTATAATATTCTAAATTCCTGAATAAATAATTCTCAATTCAGTGTGTTAATTATTCTCAATTAATTATGCTAATTCACACTCATTACTAATGTAATTACAAAATTGAAGATTAACCTGGAAATTTGGAAGAGCAATGTTTCTGTTAACTAAACAGGAATAAATTACATGGACAGGAGCAGAGGCCGGGTTCTTTTTATTTTGTTTGGCTCACTCGATGCCTACAAAGTACAATATAATCTGGAAACATTTGACTTCAGCATCTAATCCACTTGCAAAACTGTGGGACCAACCCTATCCTCCACTTCACTCCCACATGTATCCTTTGCTCTCAACATTCCTAACATTTTCAAAAGCTGGTCTTAACAATGAAAAGATCATTTCTAGCCGCAAAGGAAAAAAATAAGACTAAGACCTTCTAGAACATTCTGTCTGTGTCTGCCAAGGCTGTTGGAAAGCCACAGCATTGCTAGATCTCTTGACTATTTAAGGGGACTACGAAAGTTTGCTGGGCCCAAACTCAAGATTCTACAGGACAGTGGCTTGAATTACAGGGACTACTATCTCGCTGATATGGGAAAACTGGGGTGGGTTCCAAAGTAATAGCAAAAACTAGCTGTTTGAGATGGTGAGGAATATAATTTCTTAACTATTAATAAGAAACAAGGGCAGCAAGCCCTGATTTTATGTATTGCTGCACTTTGCATACTAAATGTTATTGACAGGGTTTAAGGAGGTATAGTTCTCTATGACTTACTGATGTTCATTCATTTGATCAATTAATTGGTAACGTGTGTGTGTGTGTGTGTGTGTGTGTGTGTGTGTGTGTGAGCATTCCCCTGTTCCAGGTTCTAGATCTTGAATATCCAAAGAGGAAAAACCCCAGCCTTTAAGAAGCTCTCACCCAAGCAGAAGTGATGTCCCGTAGTTGTCTCCATAGAAAATTAGAGTTTGGAGAACACAAGTAATTAGCAAGGGGGGAGGAGGAACAAGTTATATTCACTTTGAGAGTATGACTCATTGAGCAACAATTTCCCACTCCTGGTTCACGTGTTGACCCATCATGGACAGAAGTACGTTGAGGGTTTGCATGGGGTAGAATAATTCACCTCCTCCCAAAGCTGCAAGGAAAGGCTCCTCCTTGCTTCCTTCACCTCTAGGCTCAAGGAGCAGCATTTTTCTGAGAGCTGGTAGAGAAGAATCCACTGGAATTTGATAGAATCCTTATTTCCCTTCCAAAGGCCTGGGGATTATCTTAGGTCAAAACCCACTTTTACCTCCTAACGAAACACATAGTCTTCTTCTGAGGGAAAACACCCATGGCCCTGGAATGCCACGAAGAGTAACAACCTAATGCTTCTAAAGTCCTTTTAAACGTCCAAAACGAAACTCGCCCCACATGAAAGCCAAGTGTTGTTATGAAGGACAGGAATTGCCAGCCTGCTAAGAAGAAAGCAAAGCTCCAAGCACTTACCATTCATTCATCTTATGCTTTTTCATCCACTGTGCTTTTCTTTAATAGCAAAGCCTATCGTTATAAATTATTAGTTGTAAATTACTTGTTTAAAATATCATGATGGTTCATATAAGTAACCCATGAGGGTATATTTTTGCTGCAATTTAAAAAGCTACCAAATGAACTATAATTCATTTACTGTTAACATCCAAATAAGAGCTATAAACCACAAGAAGAAAATGAGTCATGGTTGCATCATGAGCATTAACTTCAGAGAAATATTAAAGAACTAAATGTTATTGTCAGTACATTGGGATTAACTATTATTTGCAGTGCAACCACTCTACTTATGAGAGAAAGCACAAAAACACATGATTAATCCTGACCTGGTATCTATTAACATTAATCTAGATTACTGTCAACCTTCGTTTGTTTCACTCCACGACATTTCAAACTCCCCCAAGAGATGTTATGAAATTGTTCCAAATTCCCTAAACAAAATCAGTTTTCATTCACATTCATATTAAAAATAAATGTATGCCATATGGCAGATGAGGGGAAGGAAAATACTTGCATGTCAAACTAATAACTTAGAAAAAGATTCCAACTCATTAGCCAACTTAAGTGGTATTTAAGATAACACTTTTTAAGTCACAAATTCTCAGTAAATAGGAGCATAGTTCTGGAAACCAAGAAAAATATTACTGAGTTGTAAGTCCTCAAATTGTATGTGGAGGTCTCTTGATGAAATGCTTTTCTTGACCACGAGCTGATTCTAGTTTCAAATACATTTAAAGACCTCCTCGTTCTCTCGCAGTTTAGGTTGCTAGTAGGATAATGTTCTACTCCTTCATGGTGTAAACACTCTTCCGTAGACAGCATCTCAGCCGGTCACTAATGCTGGAGGCTCCTCTGGCCACAGAGAAAGAGAAAAGGAAAAGGCGACTTCAGTGAGAGACCTTCACCCAACTAAACCTCAGGTGGAATTCGTGTACACGCCACCCCACTGAGAGCATCACATTCGCCTGGGGAGATGGGAAGAGTGAAGGCTGCTACTGGGCTGTTACTTCTCCAGCTCCAGCACCGCATGCCGAAGCTGTATGATACATGAACTTGGCCTCCCTCTCTCCCACTCCCAAATAAAGCGAAGGGAGGGGCAGTCAGGAGTGAGTGGTAGAGGGGCTAAAAGAAAATGGTTCCACATAAATTTAAAGTAAGTGGTGTGGGTAGTGAGCGCGGGGGGTAGGGGGCAGGGGGTGGGTAGTGGAGCCTGGTGAGCAGGCAGGTAGACCACAGGGGTAGAAACCGGAGAGTTCAGATTGAAATAACGCCTACTGATGGAGGCGTCTTTTGAGACCCACAAGGAAACCCAGGACGAGGCTCACTCATTCCTGGCTCTCACACACAAATTAGAAACAGAGATGCTGCGCTTGTTGCGACACTCAGGGGACTAAAGAGGATTTTTTAAACCAAAAGTTCATGTCCATTTGTGATAACGTGGACCTGCCCCACATTCTGATTTTAATACGTATTCAGAGGAAGGTAATTAAAATAACGTTTGGACCATTTAAATGTTTTAATCAAGAATGTAATTTTTAGGATACCTAATACTTTTTCCAGTTTTTTTTAATTTCAAGAAAAACGATTTTAAATATAATGTTACGTGCAATAAACCTTAATATTTTAAGAAAAACGATCTTAAATATAATAATGTTACATGCCATAAACATGAATATCTCAAGAAAAACGATTTTAAGTATAATGTTACATGCCATAAACACCAATTATTCAAGAAAAATGAGCTTACATAGAATAATATTACATGCTACAAACATTAATATTTCAAGGAAAAAAAAGGATTTTTAGAATACCTAATAGTGAATGAATTTATTGAGAGCATCATTATAAGAAGTAAAATGCTAAGAAAGCTATCAATGACATGGGAATTCTAGTTCACGTAGGAAATGTTAAATCTACTGGGGAACTACACCACACATGTATTTAACTCATAGACTCTAACGTTTAGTAAAACACAGAGCAGGCAGGTATGATTCTCATGCCATGAATCTCTTCCTGCAGGAGGCAGACACAGATAAACGCAGACCTAGAAACAAGGGCTTCTGGCCCTTGCATGATGGCCAAGAATCATATAAAACGAATTCTCTTTATTTGGTTCATTAACACTTGTTCATTCACCAACTTTTTGAAAACTCCTAGCAGTTTATGGTCCTGGCCTTTAAGAAGTGACTTGCGTGGGATAAAGAGATATACAGACAAATCATGTTAACACAATACAGTAAGGTCTGCTGAAGAGGCACTCACACAGAATCCTAGAAGCTCATAGAAGGGAGCGGACATCTCTTTCTAGGGAACTCATCTGGTCTCCCAGGTGAGGAGCAGGAGTCACCATGTATAAGAGAAGGCCACTCAGGTCAGAGGGAAGAGCAGATGCAAAGGCTCAAAGGTATAAAAAGGCAAAGGCGTCGTCCAGGAGAGAGTGAGAAGGGGAGGGGCCCGGGCATGGAGTGGGTAGTGGACAAGTATAGACTAGAATAACGATGTACAAGCTGGCAGGAGGCTGGATGTAAAATGGTAAACATTCTGGGGGAACAGTAAAGCACTCAACAATGCAAAAACTTCCTGGAAAACAGACTTGGACTTGGCAGTCATTTTAATTATTCTTATCCCCAATTCTGAATCCTCCAGTAGGTAGTTTATTCCAGAGAACGCGAAGCTGCCCGGCTGGTGTGGCTCAGTGGTTGAGCGTCGACTTAGGAACCAAGAGGTCACGGTTTGATTTCCGGTCAGGGCACATGCCCTGGTTGCGAGCTCGATCCCCAGTGTGGGATGTGCAGGAGGCAGCCGATCAATGAGTCTCTCTCATCATTGATGTTTCTATCTCTCTCTCCCTCTCCCTTCCTCTCTGAAATCAGTACAAACATATGAAAAAAAGGAAAAGAGGAACACCAAGCTAATGACAGAAATCAGCACGCTAACATATTTTTCTCTCCTAAAAATATGCGTTAGTTTTTTTTTTTTTTTGCTGGGACACACTTATTTCATATTGAACTCGTGGTTGTTGTTTTCATATTTGAAAATATTTACCAAAAGAAACCTAGAAAGGATTTATGCTTTGATTAAGAATTGCCAGATTTCTACAATTCTATTGGAAAATTAAAAGACTTCATGTATACAAACTTAATGACACCCACAGTCCACATTGACACCTGAATTTACAACTGAACTTACAAATGATGTCAAATTTTCACCTCCTGTGTTTCCTCTGGCTGTAATCTTCCCAACTGTCCTAAGAAGCTGCTGGGAAGTATGCCTATCATGAAAATTGCTCAATTTTCAAAATGATCTATGAATCATAATGGGAGTCTTGGTAGTTAAGTGTCCACAATAACATAAAAATGCCTCCCGGCCCTTAAACAGGTGGTAGAAAGAAGGCAAAAATGATGGGACTGTGGTCTTTTTTCAACCATTTAAATCCCAGGACATCAGACAGTGTTAGAAGACATTATAAGAAGATAGAGCACGGCTATAAGATACTAGTATATGAGGTTACAGTATAATAATATGATAAGAGAGATAGGCCTAGTGCAGTGAAGCCAGACTACCTGGGTTAAAATCCTGTGTCCATCACTTACCAGATGTGCAATCTTGGGCAAATTACCTAACCTCTCTGTGCGTCGCTTGCTATTAAAATTCATGCACCGACAGTGACTACGAAATAGGGTTACTAACGAGTGTTCTGAGTATTTCCTCTTTGCTCCTCCAGACCCTCCTCCACCCTGCTTCTGCTTCCCGGGAGGCTGGCCCACAAGAGGGGCAACAGTGAGCTCTTTGCCCTCTGGCTTTCTGTCCTGTTGGGCTAATGGGAGGCACCTGTCAGGAGAGTGGGGTGGGGTGTTTATACCTCTTGCTCCCTCCCCACCAGGTGGCCATGGTTGTCTGCCACCCTCTGCTCTCTGGGTATCTCTGGCCACTCCCTGGGGCCGCTGCAGGCAGGTCTGAGGAGGTATAGGCTCCCCGCTGCTGTTAGCCAGGATGTTGCACCACCCATATTGCATTTCTAAACCCCACTCACACCTTTGTAAATATTCCTCTTCATCAGTTCACCTCCACTTATCCGATTGGAGTGTGCCATTGGTTTCCTGCCAGAGTCCTGACTAACGGGATGAGTTTCTCTTTGGAAAGCACTTAGAATGATAGCTAGCATGTGTAAGTACTACATAAGTAGTTGATGAATACATACAATAAATGAGATTTAGAAACTTTCTATAGCCAGTGGAAACATATCTTTTGTATCCTGCCGTGGAAAGCAAAAATCTTCAGGAAGATTTCCCAAATAAGCCTGGTCTCTTCAGTACACTTTATGTTTATGAAAAAGCAATCGTTTTATTTCTAATCACGTTTGTAGCACTTTGGTTTTAAAGAGCATAAGGAAAATATTATTAACATTGTCTTTAATTCAATATGAGCTTCTGGGGAATTTATTAACTGTATTCACTATTGTTGTTACATGGCATTAGTTCCCCCTTTTTGACACCTTGTTGTTGTCCCTTCTCTATATACCTTTAATCACCTGTACAATATTGTCTCCTTGGATGCTTTCAAATCATTTGGAATGGAAACACCTATATTTTTATCCAACTGGTCAAATATAATGGTATTTCACAGCTTCTAAAATGATAAATATCTGATCAAAACAATAGGCTCATTGCTTCTTTGCATGAAAGACAAAATTTTGCATATTGGATTCCACCTTCACTTCTAACTCTAAGGTTCGAAGACCCCTATTTTATTCTAAAGTATGTATTTATTTTGTGTACTATTTTTTTTAATCACTTAGGGCAGATACTTTTTTTGAGCTCTTATCTAATTATTTATATATTGACAAGTGGTTACCCCAGATTCATCTTTGCAGTAGTGTCTTCATACAATATTTTAAAATTCTAATTTAATTTCTAATATTCTAGAGGACGACCTCTTTGTCAATCTGAGATTATCCTTTCTTTTGCTTTTGTAAATGTGAGCCAAAGGCAATTAATACTTCATTTGAAGTATTCTAAGGTCTCAAAGTCTTTTCTCAAGAGTTCTCTAGATGTTACTCCCACAACGAGTAATAATTATTGTATTATTGTTATAATAATAATAATAATAATAATAATAGACCATAAATAGAAGATGGTCTGCTTTTGACCACTTTGAAATTAAGCAAAGTTGCTGGCTAGAAGACCAGCATCAAATATCAGTAATGTTTTTCTGCTCCAGTAGCAAACACTTGGAAAAATAGAAATTTATTAAAAACTATGATTCACAAAGCAACTAAATGTATAATATGTTGAGGAATAAATTTACCAAAAGTTATGAAACTTTATAGAACTACTAGAGGCCTGGTGCACGGAATCATGCACCGGTGGGGTCCCTCGGCCTGGCCTGTGGGGATCGGGACAAAACCAGTTCTCTGACATCCCCCAAGGGGTCCCGGATTGCGAGAGGGAGATTCTTGGGTGATGCACCCTGGAATTGGGCTCCCTCCTCTCTGGTTCCGGGTGTGTCACCCCAGAACCTCAGCTGCCAAGTCACCGCAGCTCAGTAGCTCCTGTGTTGAGCATCTGCCCCCTGGTGGTCAGTGCACATCATAGCCACCGGTCAGACGGTCGGTTAGGCTTTTATATATATATATATAGACTAGAGGCCTGGTGCACAAAAATTTGTGCACTTGGGGGTAGGGGGTCCCTCAGCCCGGCCTGTGCCCTCTCGCAGTCTGGGACACCTCGGGAGTGACCACTTGCTAGCTTAGGCCTGCTCCCTGGGGGATTGGGTCTAAGATGGCAATCAGACATCCCTCTGGCAGCTCAGCAGCCCTCAGGGGATGCCCACTTGCCAGCAGGGAGCAGACCTAAGCTGCAGTCGGACATCCTTAGCACTGCTGAGGAGGCAGGAGAGGCTCCCACCACCACCGCTGTACTGGCAGCCATCAGCCTGGCTTGTGGCTGAGCAGAGCTCCCCCTGTGGGAGGGCACTGACCACCAGAGGGCAGCTCCTGCATTGAGCGTCTTCCCCCTGGTGGTCAGTGTGTGTTATAGTGACCAGTCATTCCCAGTCTTTCTGCTGTTAGGGTCAATTTGCATATTACCCTTTTACTACATAGGATAGAGGCCTGGTGCATGGGTGGGGGCCGGCTGGTTTTCCCTGAAGGGTGATCCGGATCAGGGTGGGGGTCCTGCTTGGGTGCCTGGCCAGCCTGGATGACAGGCTGATGGCTGTTTGCAGCTGGTCACACCCCCTTCAGGGTGGGGGTCCCCACTGGGGTGCCTGGCCAGTTTGGGTGAGGGGCTGAGGGCTGTTTTCAGGCTGGCGGGTGACTGAAGCTCCCAGCCTCTTTTTTTTTTTTTATTCTGGGATTTATTTACCTTCTATGGCTGTCACTGGAACTGAGAGCTGGCTCCAGCTCTGAGGCCATGGCTGGCTGAAAGCAGGTATCTGGGTTTGTTTAGCTTCTATAACTGAAACTCTGCTGCCATCACTGGTGCTCTAAGCTCTGAGCCCGCTGGCGGCTGAAAGCAGGTTTCTGGGTTTGTTTAGCTTCTATAATTGCAACATTGTTGCATCTGGAGCTCAGAGCTGGGCTGCAGCAGGCGGGGAACCTTGGCTTCCTCCCTCACTGGAGCAAGCAAGTCTCCTGTTCGCTTCAGCTGCCTCGCTGCTGGCCTCCATCTTGGTTGGCAGTTAATTTGCATATCTCGCTGATTCGCCAATGGGAAGGGTAGCAAAATTACGGTTAATTACCATGTTTCTCTATTATTAGATAGGAAGTTAACAAAGACCTAAATAAATGGACAGGTAAACTATAGTCATGAACTGGAAGACTCTATTATGATGAGGTCACTTCTCCTCAGAATCTATACATTCAATGCAATTGGGAAAATTAGTTATCCATATGGAAAAAAATGGATTTCTATTTTATACTACACAAAATAAAGTCAATGTGGATACAAGACCGAAATGTAAAAGCAAAATATTAAGACTTAAAAAGAGAATATATTTATTTTCTAATGGTAGGGAAGCATTTCTTAAATAAGATACAAAGTGCACAAACCACAGAGAAAAATTATCAGCTTGTCTACATTAATAAAATGAAAGCCTTCTGCTCATAAGAGACACCATTTAAAAGTGAAAAGAAAAGCCATAGACTGAGAGAAGCATTTGCAAAACATCCAACCGACAAGGATGAGTGTACAACTTCATAAGACGAAAGACACACAATTTAATAGAAAAATGGGCAAAAGACAGGTAACAGACATTTCATAGAAAAGGAAATACGAGTGTCCAAAAATAAATAAAAAATAGTCCACTTCACTAGATATAAGGAAGGCTAAAATGAGATCACAGTAGATACCATTTGCACAAACTGGATGAGCCGGGAAGTTAAAAATTCTCAGAATATGAAGTGTTGGTAAGGATAGTAAACAGTATAAACTCCTATAATGATGAGTGGGAGTGTAAGTTGCCACCATTGCTTTAGACAGGCCTGTGAGGTGCATGTATCCCACCTCATTCCCCCCCACCCACATGATACAGTTCTCTGGCTGTGGTTCTCAAACTTGGCTGTGTATCGGACTCTCCTGGGGAGCTCATTAAAACAGGTTGCTATCCGCATCCCCAGAGTCTCTAATTCAGTAGGTCTGTGGTGGGGTCCAAACATTTGCATTGCTGACAAGATCCCAGGTGATTCGGAGGCTGCTGGTGCCGGACTGCACTTGAGAACCATTGCTCTGGCGAAACTCTGAAACATATAAGTACGAATTCACATACAAGAATGTTCATAGCAGCATTTTGGGGTAATAACAGAAAACTGTAACAACCCAAATATTTATGGAACAGAGAGTGAAGAGCGACTGGAACTATGTTCATAAAATATTGTAGAGCCTTGAAAGTGAATGGACAGCAGCGATGTGTGTGCATCTACCTGAATGAATATCACAAGCACAATGTGGTGTACAAAATATAAGTTGCAGAAGAAAGCATACGGTATAATACAATTTAGCTAGAGTTCAGAAGCATGCAACATTAAACTATGTTTTTCTTAACAATAAGTGTACGTATATTGAAAAGTCAAGGTAATGATAAAACTCAATATAGTAGTTACTATTGGGAGTGTATATAAACACATTTAAAGAAGAGCATATGGTGGAGATTAAGAGTACTTGGCAAGGTTTGTTTCTTAAATTAGGTGAAGCGTACAGAAATGTTCGTCATATTGTTTCTAAGCTTTTCTTGATATATGAAATATTTCAGAGTAAATGAAAAATAATAATTAAATTACATTTTAAAAGGAACTCAACTTTCTCTTTCTCTTTGAGCATAGTTATAATAGCTAATTTAAAATCTTTGTCTGCTGCCCGGCTGGTGTGGCTCAATGGTTGAGCATCAATCTATGAACCAGGAGGTCATAGTTTGATTCCTGGTTAAGGGCACATGCCCGGGTTGTGGGCTTGCTCTCCAGTGGTGGGTATGCAGGAGGCAGCCAATCAATGATTCTCTCTCATCATTGATGTTTTTATCTCTTTCTCCTTTTCCCCTTTTCTCTGAAATCAATAAAAAATATTTTTAAAAAATAAAATCTTTGTCCGCTAATTCACACCACAGAGTTATTTCAGTGTCAGTCTCCATTAATTGTCTTTGGCTCACATTTTCTTCCTTTATGTGCTTAGTGTTTTGGGTGGCATCCAAGAAATTGTGAACAATGTGTTATAAAGCCTCTGGATTCTGTTGTGTTCCTGTGAAGAGTACTGATTTTTTAAAAGCTTGTAGCTAACTTAGCTGACCTCAAACTCCACACTGTCGCCCTTGTAGTGAGAATCAATAGAAACTGTTGTCCGATTCCTTTAGCCTTTTCTGGGGTGCTTGCATACACACATGGCGGGGGCGTCGGCAATGATATGTGCAGAGTTTCTACACCGTAACCCATTGCGGCCCCTCTTTAGTTCTCTCCTTTCCAAGACCCCCTCTTCCTTTCCAGTTACTGCAATGCACTTGAACTCTCTCCCCGGGCTCTTCATGGCAGTAAGACTACAGGTTTTCTAGACAAGCTTTAGTCTCTATTATTTGGCACGAATTGGGCCCTGCTTTCCAGCAAAAAGCAGTAATAATGGGCAGCTTGCCCACTGCTGTTCTCTTCTTCCAAATGCAGGCTCCACTCCTGTGTTTGCCCGTTTCGTTGCTCTCTAGTGCCTTCGGACAGCTGCTTTTTATATTATGTTCAGAATTTATAGCTTCTACGTGCAGGAGGATTACCAGAAGCCAGAAGCCTGTTCCGTTTCTTTTTTGAGCTTGTTTGTATGTTTTTTCCTTCATTATTTATCACCCCCTCCACCTCCCTCACCCTGGGCCTCAGGGTAGCTCTTCTGGTGCCCAGAGTCTCACAGTCCCCCCCCCCCGCCCCCCCCCCCCATGAAACAGTTCCAACAGGCCTCATTTTTTCTAATCACAGAAGCTCAAATCAAGTCCAAGGGGCCACATGGGATGAGGATGTTAATGACCTTGTCTTGGACCACACTTTAGTATTTCTTCAAAGCAGCATAATCTATAGACCCGAAGCCATTTATTGAACTCAGCAAATATTTACCGAGTGTCTGCAAGGCTTTAGTTGAGGCCTTTTAGATACACTAATAAACAAACAGTCAAAATATCCCTGCCTTTGGGAAAGTAACATTATGAAGAGGGACTCAGACCATGAACAATAGACAATAAAGAAGCATGATCGTAGGTTAGAAGGTGGTAATTGGCCACCTTCGTTCCCATTCCCAGAGCAGTTCAGGCTCTTTGGAGTCGTAGTCATCTTTCTCCTCATTTCCCTTAACTTCACCGGCAGTGAGTCCTGAAGGGGAGAAAAGGACTGGGCTTCAGGGGCTGCAGTGACTGAATGTCACCACTGGGTGGGAAAAATGGAAGGAGCTGACGAGTAACTACACAGGGATGGATGATGGCAAAGGAAAAGCCATTGTTCAGTCATTGCTAAACCAGCCTGCTCGCCACTCTCCACGGGACCGCTCTTTTACGTTTAGTGCCAAGATCACACAATCAGGCGGGGTAATTTCATCACAGAGTGGTTGTTTTGTGCCCAGGAACTGAGAAAGTACTTTTTTTGGCACAGGATTTTTAAGTGTGTGTGTGTTTACGTTAAGTGTATTGTGTTTTCATTAAGACCTATTTTTTTTTCATTGTTTCATATATATAATAGGTAATATCTATGTGTATATGTTTGTGTGTATTCTACTTGTATTAATACCTATAGATCCTTTTCATATTTATTACATGTGTGCATAAGTATGTGTTTGTACATTTTATATATATGTATGTATATTACATTATATTGTGGGCCCCCTTTAAAGCCTTTTTGAGGTTTGGTGTTCCCTGTATAATACCTTTGTCTGTATACTCACCATTATCATCATCATTGTTCACTTTTAATAAGCTTATCCTGCTACAGGTACTGTGTTAGGTACTGCAGGTTATGTAACGCTCACAAAACCCCTACGAAGTAAACAGTATTATTGTTCCCATTAAATAGGGAAGGAAATGGAGGTGTGGAGAGGCTGACTTGCCTGAGCTGGAACTAGGATTGAAACTTAGTTTTGACCGACAAAGCCATTATTTTGAACTAGGGTCAGCAAACTTTTTCTGTAAAGGGCCAAATAGTAAATATTTTAGGCTCTGTAGGCCCCATGGTCTCTGTTGCATCTATTCAGCGCTGCTGTTGCAGCGTGAAAGCAGCCATAGACAATAGATAAATGAAAGGGTATGGCTCTCTCCCAATAAGACTGTAAAAATAGGTGGTGGGCAGGATTTGGCCCATGGGCCAGAGTTTACCTATCCCTACTCTTAACCACTAGGCTCCACTGCCTTCGTGATGGCAAAGATTTAGATTAAAACTGAAAACTCTTCCTTTTTCCTACTTCATAACAATGTTCATCAAAGGCACTTCTTTTTAAAAAATATATTTTTATTGATTTCAGAGAGGAAGGGAGAGAGAGAAGCATCAATGATGAGAGAGAATCTTCAATGATGAGAGAGAATCATTGATTAGCTGCCTCCTTCACGCCCACCCCCCACCCCCACTGGGGATCGAGCCAGCAACCTGGGCATGTGCCCTGACTGGGAATTGGACCATGACCTCCTGGTTCCTAGGTTGACGCTCAACGACTGAGCCACGTCGGCTGGGCAAAGGCCCTTTTTTAGTCCTTGACTCCTCTGGGTCTCAATCCCTTAGTTCCTTGTGGCAACAGAAATACTTGACTCCCATCGCAGCTCTGAAATCTAGAATTCTGGGTTTGCAAGAACTGAGCTCAGCCGCAAGGAGCTGCAGACAGCCATGGGAAAGGAAAGAACATGTCAATGTCCCTTGGAGCGGCTGAATCTGTCTAAAGGACACTCATGAAAATCACGAGTGAGGCTTCTCCTGCTTCTTGACTTCCACAACAGCCTCTAAATGGTGTGCCCATCAGAGCCGATGGGTAGATAAGCTGGAAATTCTGATGTTTAGGGGAAGAGCATGCTTACTGAACGTCAGTGTGTGCCGGGGCGACGCTAGGCACCTGCCAAGCTCTTCCACTCACAGCTCCCCTATGTGGGTAGCCGTGGTATTTGAGGGAGAAGGGGAAGAGCAGATACGGTTCAACGCCCAGGGTGGGTTGCAGGGCCTCTCAGGACAATACCCTGTTTGGGAGCCTGGCAGGTCTAGAAAGGAGATATCATTAGCATGTCCAGTGCTGACAAATTCAACTGCTCAGTGAATGCTCTGATGCAGAGCCGCGTATCAACTTACTCACTTATTTGGGAGCATTCTCACCTCGCGGGGGAGGGAAGTTGGTTCAGCAAGCATTTCTTGGTCACCCAACGTGTGCTCAAACCTTGGGAACAAAGATAAGAGGAAATGGCCTCTGAATGAAGAAACTTTGAGACTGGCCACTGCATTCCTCTGAGGGATCTGAGGAGTGCTGCGTGGAAATGGATCAGGGCCATCCAAATTGGGTTGCACCCCAATACAGACCTACCTATTGGAAGGCGCTCACCTAAAGTCTACTTCTGGGATAGAAAGGGCACTACGTTCAAGACCATTAGCCTTGCTCTGCCCCAGCTCCTTTTGAGCACTCGGATAATAATAATAATGGCTCCTATCTGCAGAACACGTACAGCGTACTTGGTACCATGTGCTGCACATACGTCCTCACAGACCGAATCTGAATTCCCGAGTGTGACAGTCGAGGCCGCTAGTGATTCAGCCTCAACATAAGGTTCTAGTTCTTTCTCTTCTATGTACACTCTAACCTGCAGCCGTTTTGCAGAGTACATCACATATTACACGAGACTTTATCTTCCAGCTTCAGCTTACACAATCTCTTCCACCTGGAATGCCTTCTCCAACTCCATCGATCATAATGCTGGCCATGGTTCCAGGCCCCACTCGTATGCTAATCCTTCCTTGAAAACTTTTCTTGGCGAAGATCTCTCTCGTGGACGCCCATAAAACTTTGCACCTCATTCAATAGCACATAAGTGCTTTCAAAAAGCATCCGTCTTAATGCTCTCAGTTCCGATTACAAAAATAAAACCTTGCTCATTGTAAATAACTCAAACAATAATGGGAAAATGTTTGCAAGCACAGCACACTCCTCTCATGATTATAAGTTCCCTAGGGACAAGGACTGTGTTTTATTCATTTTTATACCCCCTGCTCCCCCACTGGAATCTGCCCACTCTAGTTCCAGAATATCTATCCCAGGCTTGGTTCATAGTGAGAACTAAGTATTTATTTGAATGCATTATGCTTAAGACTTTCATAGCTCCACATACAGCTGATTTTCAAAACTTAGGTGAGCTTTATGGTCCGTGATGCTATTAACATGTCTTTATTCCCAATATGATAACACTTCTTTAAAAGTTTACTAATAAAATGGTTTTGTGCTAGACCCGTGGTTGGCAAACCTAGGCTTGCGAGCCACCTGCAGCTCTTTGGCCCCTTCAGTGTGGCTCTTCCACCAAATACCACGTGCGGGCGCGCACGTACAGTGCGATTGAAACTTCGTGGTCCATATGCAGAAGTCGGTATTTTGTGCAAGAGCCGGTATTTTGTGGAAGAGCCACACTGAAGGGGCCAAAGAGCCGCATGTGGCTCGCGAGCCGCGGTTTGCCGAGCTGCAGTTTGCCGAACACTGTAGACTAATGAATGCTGTGCATTCTTGGCCTGTGGGCCAAAGCAATCTCTGATCAGCTGTTCTTGCTAGAAATCCCGTAGCTTCTATCTCCAGCCCACTTTAGAGATGAATTATTTAATTCGTGCGGAGAACATTTCAGTGCCCCAACTTGTTCACCTTTCACAGTTCCTCAGGTATCTGCAAGAATTTGTGAGTTAAAATATTCCTGGGTTATAGGTCTTCATTTCATTGAAAATTGACTGCACATTTTTATCATTAAATCATGAGCATCACAGATGACTTTCACATTTCTGCTGAAGGCATGTTTCTTATTAGGCTAAAGCTTTTCAAGCTGTACAATTAATGGTTCATAGCACACTAGGGAACATTTATTAATTTTCATTTTACTTCTTTTTTGAAGGTTATGAGGGTTAAGGGTTCCAAGTTGGAGTTATTGAAATTTTAAAAGGTGTAAATAGGTAAATATTATGGTTCCTGGAAAAGTGAGACATTTTTCCCTTTAAGCATGTGATTAATATTACTAATAAAAATGTCATCAGCCGTCCCTGCTAGGGGTCTGCAGTTAGAAAGACATTTGGTATGTGTGTGTGTGTGTGGTTTGCTTTCCATATCTAATAGGACATTTGAGAGAATGCTTAATATGAGAAAATTGTTTTCTTTAAATAGATTTTTGATGCTTTACTAGTTTTACACAATCATTCTAAATGAAAAACTGTATCTTCCTGTGCATTTACTAAAGATTTTTCTCAACCACATTTGGTGGCTTGTATCAGTGTTTGAGATGCAGGGATCTTTTTTTTCTCTTGTCAGATCACGTGACACAAATACCACTCTTGTTGAGGCTGAATTTCCTAAAGGCAGGTCTCCTTCCCATGCTTTGGTGGAGAGATTACTGATTTTGTATTTCAATTTCGTTTCCTTCATAAGCTAGTTTCCTGAGTAGTTATTTCCTTTTGGTGCTATTCGTAGCTCACGATGTTGGTTCTATATAGTAAAATATTTAATTCTGGCATAGATCAAGCAGTGCTTTTTAAACAGCTGCATTGAGATATAATTCACATACCATACGGGTCACCCATGTGAAGGGCGCAATTCAATGGTTTTTAGTCTGTTCACAGAATTGTATAACCATCACCACAATCTAGTTTTAAAACATTTTTGTCACCCCCAAAAGAAACCCCATGCCCATTAGCAGTCACCCTCCCCCCCTATTTTTTCCACCTCATCTCAGCCCTAGGCAACCATCAATCTACTTTTTATCTCCATAGATTATGTGGTATTTT
This sequence comes from Myotis nattereri, assembly GCF_964212035.1. Taxonomy (NCBI): domain Eukaryota; kingdom Metazoa; phylum Chordata; class Mammalia; order Chiroptera; family Vespertilionidae; genus Myotis; species Myotis nattereri. The sequence continues at coordinate 55,167,518 of NC_138088.1, read as the reverse complement.
TTAAAGCTAATTTTAGTTATCTTAAAATGTTGGTGATTTATGACATTATGAAAGCTAATACATTCAATACAATACTCAGGTAATGGCATTTTTATTTATTATTTTTATCTTTAAAAACAAAGCATTTGCTTTGCAATAATTTCAAATCCATTGGTAGATTACAGTGGTATTACTTCACCTGTGCTGCCCTGCTATTTGGTTGGTACTGTAAGAGTTCTGTATCTACACCAACACAGATGCAGAAACATTAACTTAGGAAAATGGTGACGGCTTAAATTATTAGTATGAAGCACTCTCAGAGCAGAATATCTTAAGCAAGTATATTGTTTCTCCTTTTCAGTCTCCAGTTACTTCTATCACACACACACACACACACACACACACACACACACACACTCACTCAGTAGCTATAGTCATATCAGTGGAAGATGCCAGAGAGCAGACATTAGGCAGTGACAATCAGAAGTAGCAGTTCATATTCAGTATTGATATACTCTTATGCACACAATAAAAATGACATGTTGTGTATTTTGATTGCACACACACACACACACACACACACAACTAGAGGCCTGATGCACGAAATTTGTGCAAGGCTCCGCCCTCGCAGCCCCGGCTTCGTCTGGACAGTCGTTCCACTGTTCAGCCATCTGGTCTAATTAGCATATTACACTTTTATTACTATAGACATATAGTTTATTCTAAGTCATAGTGGGAGTCACAGAACCTTCTCTAGAGATTGGAAGTGAGTGCTAAAGCAGAAATGTATGAAGTAGTACTCTTGGTCAGTGCTACTTCTCCTGATTTTGTTCATGGATTATCAGAAAACCTGGAGGTCATTCATCTTTTCACTCATTCATGCAACAGCTCTGTATTGAGGAAAGACGATGTAGGCAGCACAGTGCGAGGGCCCAAGCAATGACGAACACCTAAAATGCAGCTTCCTTGGGAATTGTTGTCCAAACAGCACATAAAAGGTGGGCTGTCTTCTCAGGGAGAAAGAGCTCAATGAATCATGCACCTTTTCCTTTTTCCTGAAAAACTGCAGCCTGTATTTTGCAGGAAATTCAGCATAATTGGCATATACCCATCTTTTTAGGTGAATTAGGCCTTCACTGACAGATAAGCCATTTTGTTCTAAAATTCAACAAACTCTTGGAAAATCTTATTCCATACAATCTTTTGAATATGTCATTTGCCATTTATATTTGATGGCCTTAAGCAAAAAAAAACTTACAAAAAGGTATTAATGCAAGGAGATAATAAAGCTGCATTCTATAAATCTATAGCAGCTTACAGGAATCATGAAAGCATGCAGAAGTCTTTCATCTATTCAAAAATATGCAGTGCGCAGAATGTCTGCTGAGGTGCATGACAAGTCAGAGTTAAATATATATTAATAAATGAATTAGCTTCATAAATAATAGCCATAATGACATTTTAGGAGACAATAAGTCTGAGGATTGTCAGAAAACGGTTGATGTATGAGCTTCACGTCTCAGTGATTCTTCAAAATGAATAGGCTTCGCGAGATAGTTCAGACCCGCGACCAGCCTATTTCCTTGAATAATTTACTTGTTGTCAATTTGTACAGCCACATTACACATGCAAATTGTGCTGCCTGTGCAAACACCACTTGGAGATGATAAAAACAAATTTACGAAGGCTATAGAAGAAGGATTTATTTCACTTTCTCACCCAGGTCAAGCAATACATGTATCTGACGATTGTGTGTACCCAATTTTGTTGTAATTATATCAGCAAATTATTCCTTATAATCTTATTATTTTTAGCAGTCTCCTTGTGCTTGGGATAATTAGCTTTCTTCACTCAGTGTAAAAACAATTCAACTTGCCAGCCAGGCAGGGCATAGCTCCATTATCTGTTTTGGGTTTAAATTTATTCCCTATATTCTTGGACACTTTGTGTAAATTAAAAATTTCATAGTCCCTAATACTGTACACGCTGTTCATTCAGTGATGAATTAAGGCCCCTAAACCTCTCCGTTTGCTATTAGATATCTCACCCACTTTATATGTTAATCTGTGCTAATGAATTCCACAACCCCTAGCCACAGCGAGATGACTAAAATTATTACCACTTACAGAGATATGCCTTTTTCATTTAAAGTTCAATTCAAATTGCTCCCATAAACAGTCTGCCACACAAAGATACCTTCTACAAAGGAGAGTTACTTACCTCTAAGTAGAGTTCTCTGAAAGTAGTATTATCTTGGGATGCACATTCCTAGGTCACGTGCCCTCAGGTCTGTGGCATGAGGGGGAGAGGATTCCTAGCGGATAGGTAAGACTTGCTTTCCTGGGGCCCTTGGTTAGCTCTGTGGCCGGTATTCCCAAGGGTCACTTGTGCCACACCCCTTCACACAACCCATCCCTTCTCAGCAGAACAGGCCAGTGCATCGACCAAGTGCGAGTCGAAGGACTGGTTACCATGAACGGTCCTTGATGATCAAGAAGCACATTTTCCATCCTAAAGAGGTTACCTGTAAAACAATATGCCTAGCAACTGGGAAAAAAATTAGGTTCTCTTTTCTACATATAATGCAAAATTTAAAATCTATATTTACTGTCTACAGAAGACATTTTTATTGTGAAAATAATACATTCTCGTTATGGAAGAATCAGAAAGTATAGATAAACAAAAAGAAGAAAAATCACACATATTCTCACCAACAGTCCTACCACCCAGTCATAGCCTTTGCTAGTGTCTAGTACCTATTTTTATAAACTAGTTTTCTGTTTACATGCCCTCTTTAACCCATTCCCACCGGGGGTTCTAGGACAGGGGGCCTGCCCCGATTGCCCCTGAGTCACCAACTTCACCTGTTTTAGGGTGTTATTTGCTGTCTTCCTCTGGAGTGGATGACACCTAGAGTTTCAGGCGCTGAGCCCTTTGCTCCTCCCACCCCGCTTCCCTCAAGAAGAATGTTCAAGAGAACATTCGAGCAAGTTCTCATCCAGCTTTAGCTCTCGTGGACTCTCTGGACCTACCACCTTCCAAAATAACCTTTCGTTAAACAGCACAGCGAGGTGCAAGGGTGTCAGGCGCAGTCTGAAGGCTGGGTCCCTGTGCCAGACTCCACCGTCCCTTCTCCGCGCGGGTGTCCTATGGACACGGTGCTGCTTCACTTCCATCCATTGCTGCCTCTGCACTTGGTCTCCGCAGTCACCGGGAAAGCAGGCGGAGCAGGAGGTCTTCTTCCTGTTTCACAGAGGAGAACAGCAAAGGCCTGGGAGGGGAAATTAGCACCTAGTCTTCCTGACGCCTGGAACCAAGGGCTCTTCAATTCTTGCCCTTGAGTCCTCACTTAGGACTTTGTTGTGTTTTCAGTGTTTCCCCTTAAAGACAGATAATTTCCAAAGGTAAATCTTTGGAAACCTTTTTGGGTAGGAATTCAGAGCTTCATACATTATTTTATTTTGAGGTCCCTTAATTATTTATTACTTGAGAAGGCTATTTACATAAAGCCAATATTTTGCTTCAGGAGAGTTTATAATAGTCTACTTTTTTTAAAAAAAATGCAGTGTATATATTTCAGTTTTTTCTGTAGTATCACAGAATAAGTAAAAATAAGTTTCAATTCTAAGAGAAAACACATCTTCACTCTAGCATCCTCTGATTAAAAGTCACAACAATTTCTTGGCAATGAGGTTTTTCAGTCTATTAGAAAGAAAGTACCCACATATTAACTTAAAATTTTTAATTTTTATTGATTTCAGAGAGGGAGGGAGAGATAGAAACATCAATGATGAGAGAGAATCATTGATTGGCTGCCTCCTGCAGGCCCCCCAGTAGGGATCGAGCCCGAAACCAGGGCATGTGCCCTGACTGGAATTGAACCCGGGACCCTTTAGTCCACAGGCTGATGCTCTATCCACTGAGCCAAACCAGCTAGGGCCCCACATATTAACTTAATTCAGTACTCCATGTGGACATGGCATGCCTAAGACCCAACCTGAGACCTTTCCCACGCTGTGCTTCTCTCTTAGCCACAGGGAACTCGCAGCATTACACACTCAGGCAGTTAGGATGTCATATAGTATTGGAGGAACAGCAACCCAGAGAACAATTTAATACATCATTTTAAAATCTGAACCTATCACCTGCACGTAACCTGAGTTAATATTTGGCAGAGCCCGATGTACAGCTCTTAACATCTAATCTCACATAAAGTACCATGTGTCCTTTAGTGTATTAAAACCAAATATACTTTAATGTCAGCATCTACTCTGGCCACACAGTGTGTTCACCTAATTGTCTCATCTACCTTATGATTTTCAAATGCAGGTTTGGTTCTAGCAAGACCAAGACCACAAAACCGTGAAGCTGGTTTTCTGTGCCTCAACTACCCTCAAGAGGGTCTCCTCCCCTCCTCCCAGCCTGGCCCCGCCCCTTCCTCCTGGATGCCCTGTGGCTTCCTCCTCTTCCTTCCCCTTAAAGCTCTCTGCCTGGCAATCTCTGCCCATCATTTAGTCACAAAGCAGTGTAGCTGGCTAACAGCTTCCTGTGCTTTCACTCCAGGGTTATCTTCATTTTGACAAATTCTGGCAAAAACGTTCCCAGACACCATCAAATGCTGCGACTTAGATCCAAGTGTTTGGTGGTTAGGAATATTTTAGTTGTAGAATTATTGAATGCCATATGGAAGATCTGGTTCCTTTCCTTGTCCTTATATTCTCTCTCTCTCTCTCTCTCTCTCTCTCTCTCTCTCTCTCCCTCTCTCTCTCGCTCTCGCTCTCGCTCTCGCTCTTTACTCATATACAAAATGAGGGTAAAAAACTCCTACATATAAACTATGCCCTGATGTCTGGATGACCCGTGAACAGTGAAGAATAGACACCAAGCAGCCCAGCTAATGCTAAAATAACTGAACTTTAAGATTTGAGCTGCTCCCTCCCACAGGGAGACAGAGCTGATACTTTGGGCTCAGCCAATGAACTGCCTGCTGTAAAATGGAGTGAATGTTCTTTGGAGAAATATAATAGAATCTTGAATTTCTATAACATATTATTCACAATTTCCAGGATGAAATCCAAAATTTCTTGTCACATAAAGAAACAGGAAAACATGAATCTTTTCAAGAGGAAAAAAAAATCAATGGACACTAAACCTGAGATCACCCCAATGTTGGAATCAGAGATAAGGATTTAAAAATAGTTATGCTTAAGGATTAAAAGGAAAATATAATGAAAACATGGGAAACTTCAGGCAAGAGACATAAACTATAAAATAGAACTCAATAGAAATTATAGAACTGAAAAACAAAATGGCATAAAATAAAAAATGTACTGCATGCCTCAACAATAGCGTGGATATGGCAAAAAAGAGAGTCAGAGAACTTGAAGATGACATCATCTGAAGAACAGAGAAAGAACTTGTAATCAATGAACAGAGCCCCGTGGTCCTGTATCAACTGTCATGAAGGCATAGAGAAGAATTTTATGAATCAGAAAAGGTTTAACTCAGGAGGTAAGATTTGATCTAGGTTTTGAAGGATGAAACGAAGTTCAAAGGTATAGAAGAGAAAGTTATTCCAGGCAAAGGAAATAGCTTGTGCTAAATTCCATCTAGCTTCCTTTTCCATTCTTACAACCTATAGTTGTACTTACATCATGGTCCTCACAATTTTAGTACTTACGGTGTAAAATGTACCATCTATGTCCACATTACATATCTCAGACTACAAACTTCTTGGTAGGCCAGTTCATAAACTTCATGTGTATTCTCTTGCAAGCTTAGCCAAGTGCTGAGCACTGGGCACATGGTAAGGACCACAATGTTATTGACATATTAATCTGATAACCTGTCAACATTTATGCACTCCTCAGTTGTTTTTTTCTGTAAGCTCCAATAGAACTTCATTTATGGATACTACATTTTGGGTTTCACATAATTTTCACATGTAATGAATTATTGTTTTTATGATTTTTAAAGAGACTTTTAGAGCAGTTTTAGGTTCACAGCAAAATTGAGATGGTAGAGATTTTCCATACATTTACTATCTCCACATATTATGGCTCTCTCTCATCAGAGTGGTACATTTGTTATAATTTATACACCCACACTGACAATCATAATCACCCGAAGTCCATTGTTTACCTTAGGGTTCACTCTTGCTTGGTGTTGTATACTCTTTGAGGTTGGAAAAAACGTATGTTGATGTGAATCTATCATTACGGTTACTATGCAGAGTATTTTCCCTGCCTCCAAAATCCTCTGTGCTCTGCGTGTTCAATTTCTTTTCCCCAACACACACACACACACACACACACACACACACACACACTCCTTAGGTTTTATGTATAAGGAAAGGAAACTAATATTTATTGACCATTAGTCGGTAAGTGCCAGGCTCTATGTTAAAAGCTGTCCATGTCTTCCTTTATTTAGAGAAATGAATCAGGCCCTGGGCTGCTGTGGAAGATCAGGAAAAGGGAGACCAACATAGATTTCAATGTATCAGAGCAGGCATGACTGAAGAGGTTCCTCTGATAGGATTTGCTCATTCGCCAGGTACTGAGGGGTTGGAGAGGGAAGGCACATTTTGCTCCCCAGGCTGCTCTTTTCCTGAGTTCCCACTGGGTATACATCCCAGGGTAATCTTGATGTCCATACATTATTGACCGTACTGTGCTGGGAACTTTATCTTAAAAGTAGGGCAGTGGGTGACAGTGGAAGGAGCATGAGGTTGACAGTCCGGTTCTGCTTGTGACTTAGTTACGTGACCTTAGGCACGTTTCCCCCTTGAACTCTAGAAGCCTTAATTTCCTTATATGTAAAATGGATACAGCAGTAATTACTTCATAAGATTTATGATATTAGCACTGGACATAACCAATTAAAAAAATGCTTTTCTTTGGCAACATCAATATTATAGGAATGTCGTTTCCTTGAATGTTAACTCTTTCTGATGTCAGTGCTAGTTGTTTAACATATTCCTCTAAGGCTAACATTGTTTCTAGATGCTACGGTTTGCAAATTTAAAAAACAGATCCAGAAGGGACGTCATCACACCATTCCTAAAATTCAGAACTCCCTTGTATCTGTTCTTTCGTGTCAGTCACTACACCACGTTTTCTTCAATGCAGAAAATAAGGCATTTGGTACGGACGGAAATTCATTTATTCTCTTTCTCAGTTTCAGCGAGAAACACATTTATTATATATTCAGCAAGGTCGTATTCACTTTTTCCAGCTGAGGAATAGTTAAGGGATTTCATTATATTTGGGGAAATTTTCATCAATCAGAGATTTAGCAGCCACCAGAAAAGACCTCCACAATTAATCTTTTATAACATGAGTGTGACTTGTAATCTCTACACTAAGAAAAAAATGACAAAATATAAGGACAAACTATTCAGAAACTGTAATATTTCTTGGCAAAGAAAAACTGCTTTATGATTTTTAAGATACGTTTGATAATTTAGGTGAAACTTACATGTTTGAAATCAGTGCCAGATGCAACACAATTCAAGTTCAAATTCACTAGCCGCGTCGCATTCAGTATGATTTAGTAAAAGGTATTCAATAATTCTATGTTTCATGGAAATCTCACCAAATACAAGTATTTCATTCACAAAATGCATGGCTTGGCAGATTTCCAGGGCAGGAATTTGCTGGAGGGAAGGTAAATTTATTGATTAAAATAAATCAAATGACTGACAGTTCCCCCAGAAAACTGGCAAAGCGATAATGTTCTGAGCCAGAAGAAAAGTCTGAGCTATTTACATGTATTACAGGAATCCAATAATGTCGCAGGTAAACAATCAGACGTTTGAGAATTCTCAAATTAGTAGAGAAAAATTTAAAACACCTATTTTGGAGTAGGACTGGGACTTTGGTGTGAAATCCGGTGTTTGTAGGGTTTTGGAGTGCTTCTATTCCCCCTCTATTTTGCACATTCATTTGTACTAAAAAAGCTATTATACTTCGATGGAATTGATGTGGAAACATTCTAGATGGTTCTTACACAGGCCAACGCCGCTTTTTTCCTACTCCAGGTCTTCTCCCCTCTGAGCTCTTTCCCCATTCTGGCCACTCTTCCACCATTGGCAATTTTATGGACTGAATGTTTGCGTAAGGATATAATTCATAGTTGAAACCCTAACCCCCCCAGTGTGGCTGTATTTGGGGTTGGGGACTCGAAGGAATTAAGGTTATGTAAGGCCATAAGAGTGGGGCCCTGAAAGGGTTAGTCTCCTCATCAGAAGAGACAGGAGATAGGAGAGACAGGAGATAGCAGATAGCCCTGGAGCTCCTCTCCTCTCCCTCTCCCCTCTCTTCTTCCCTCCCCTCCCCCCTCCCTTCCCTTGTCTCTCCCTCTCTTCCTGCCTCCCCCTTCTCTCTCTCTTTCCAAACATGTATAAAGAAGAGATCATGTGAGCACACAGCAAGATGGCTGCTGCCCCACAAGCCAGGAGACAGGACTCACAAGGGAACCCACTTTGCAGGCATCTTGATCTTGGACTTCCCAACCTTCAGAACTGTGCGAAGTAAATGCTGCTGCTCAGCCGCCCAGTCTGCGGCCCCGCTGACTAATACAGCAATCAAGAGGCCCGAGACCAGAGCCTCATCAGCGCTTTCACACACGGCCTTTCTTTAGCTGCTTAACTCTGGAAGGTTTTGGATTCAGGGAAAACCCCATTGAGAAGCCAGACACCACTAGCCAGGATAGCTGCATACAGATCTGCAAATGGCTCAGCTCTGCTTCTATTCTAGAATCAGAGGCTGTGAGCACGTTAAACGGACCTTAGCCGCCCAAGCTTGTCAATCCAGGGCTCACTGATTCTGGGCTTATAGAAAGTGACTCCACAAACCTGGCACATCTTCTGGGAGACACTGGGGGTGAGGCACTGGATAGTTAGGTAATAACTTGAACGATCTGTTTATACTAAATCGTGATAGATTACTGAGTGCCAGGCAACATTTTTACAATGTTTCAAAGAAGGGCATTATTGGTAACAAATAGCTAAGACAGAATTCCTGTGGGCCAGGTACTAGGTTAAGGTCTTTATGTGTATTTTCTTACATGAACGTTACAACACTAGAAAATAGGGACTATTCTTCGTCTTCTTATTACTGTTACTGAACAGTTCAGAAAACGGCAGCCCTTCTAAAATAGCCCCACTGCCATCACGACCGCATTACTGTTTTCTTTTCTTCGGAGCGCCTTTTTCTTGGTGGTTTTCCTTGCTTCTTTTCTACGCTCCCCACGCCCCTCCTCGGGGCCTACAACAGTGGCTGCCTCGGAAAAGTCCCCTAAGCTTTGGGCCAAGACCACGGAGTCTGCTGGGGGGGCAGCCTGGGCATAACCAGATGGTAAACTCCACGAGAGCAGGAGGCAGACCGCTTTCTCCGACGCAGAGACGGGCAGGAAGGCTGCTCAACAAGCACGTGCAGGGAAGGAAAAAGGAAGAGAGGGAGGAAAACGGAGAACTAATAGCAACGTTCCCAGAAGGGCCTAGAGAGCGCCTGCAGCGATTCTCTCCCCGTGGGCATGGACTCAGGTCAAAGTCTAAGCCAGCACCGGCGTGCGGCAGGGGATGGCGAACCGACAAATCCTGGAGAACGACCAGAAGCAAGAGGGACTACGGCGAGAGAAAAGTGGAAAGAAACCCACCGCTCCATTCAGTGAACTTCACCTTGGAGCTAAGCGCGGCCGGTTGCCACGGCGACCGCCAGGCCAGAACGGCCGCAGCCCATTGGCTGAGAGGTCAGAGCCAATGAGAAGGCGCGATGTTGACGGGGTCTTAAGATGGCTGCCGGGCGGCTGGCTCCGGACGGGTGAGTAGAGCTGCTTGTGGGGCTGACTCCCGGGCTGCTCGGGCTCCGGCGTGAGGGGTGGAGGAGCCCCCGGTTCGGGGAGTGAGGGGGCCAGTGGAGGAGCCTCACAGCCTTTCTCCCGAGCCGCCCCGGCCCGAGCCCGCGGGAGCGTCGGCCGGCCTGGCCTCCGAAGTGCCGGAAGGGGCGTCGCAGCGCCTTCCCCAGCCGGTGGTTTGGAGGGGGTTCTCCGTCCCCGCCCGGCCCGGCCCAGGTGAGAGGGGGAGGGGGCTTTCGGTTAGGGAAACAGCTTCCGTTTACCGTGGCTGTGTCCCGGGAAAGAGCTGCAGTTCATGGGAGTGTCCGCCGGCTGACCTCCCGTCCCGGAACCTTCGGCACCTAGTGCCGGGCCGGGGCGGGAGTCCCGTGTGGGGACCGGAGTGACGCTGCCCCTAGGGGCCCGCCGAGTTCCGGGCGGGGCGGCCCGGCAGGAAGAGGTACCCTCGCTGGAGCCACCCTCTTGCCGTCGGGAACGTAAGTGTTTCCCCAGCAGCGTCCGGCTTAAAATGAGCCTCGCTGTGCTGCTGGCTAACTGCACGTCGTTCTTGGGCCTAAGGAAGTGTGTTTTCCACCGCTGACCTAGACAGGCACCCTCTTTGATGAAAACGTGTGTGTGCGTGCAGAGTCCTGCTACACGCATCCATAGTTTGTTTATCTGGGTGATCGGATTGGTAACAAATCCGAAGGCAGGGCCGTGATTCGCTTGTACTTCCTACCTTTTTGAGACGAGGGAACACACGTTTATTTTATGAAAGTAAACATGATGTTTACGTTAATGTTGATGGTACATTTTTTTAAAAAATTCTTGATTGTTGATGGTATTGATGATACATGTTTAAAAGTGTTTTAGTTAAGTAACTTATTCCAAGCCATAGAAACTGATTATCATGTAAATTATTTAACACCCTCTTCAGATTGGTGGGTGGGTGGTGGCTTATGATTATTATACAAGGTTAAATTCGTGTCAGACAAGGTTCAGATTCCTGTGATTATTTCTAATTGAGTACAAAATGTAAATAAAACGTTATCATTTGGTGAAAATGGCATTGAAATTCTGGAATACCAGACACAGGAGATATGAGACATTTACTCATTAAACTGCTTGGATTATATCTTTTGGGTTTTGATTATAAGCAGCCGCCTGGTGGGCCACAAATGTGACAGTATTGCCAGAATGTGACTTTGATACATGTAGTTTAGTGTAGCATCTTACATGGTTTTCTGTACTTAAACAGGGGGGGGAAAATTTCTTAATCAAATTTTAGCAAGTCTAGCATTATTGGGTAGACTGCTAGAGTCATTCTTGAGACACTTCCAAATCTTTGTCCTCTAAAAGTTTATAATTTGAAGTCATGAGTTCCATTTTTGTAAAATAAGTGGATCACTGCTTTACGCAAGTCAGCCACCTTATTTGTAAGACGTAGTAATTCCTAGTGGAAGTGCGGTTGTGAGATTAGTGGTAAGTCAGTGCTTGTCACGTCGTTTGTATATTACGAATAGCAATGACCTGCTTTGTTTCCTTTTCCCAGTTCTGTTTCTTCTGTCATAATGCGTTTTCTTGTCTTTAGGATGTCCTGTGTGAAGTGCCACTAACTGAAAACTATCAATTTTGGCTTGACAGCTAGGTTGAGGAGAGGGCCGGATCTCCTGGGGTGGAGGGGTCCAATCACTATTGCATCTCACTGGAAGAGAATGGAGTATTGCAGCAAAGAGTGAGGTGACTGAGTATTTGGGCACATATAATATTAAGATCCATAAGGAAACATTTGAAAGCTGCAGGACATCTCAGAGATCATCTGATCAGACTTCCATTTTATAGCTTAAAAATGGAGACCAGGCAAAATGCATTGTCTTGTCCACAGTTATGTTGTTCAGAACAGGAACCCGTCTTTGACATTCAAAACCAAGTCTTTTCCCCTGTACCAGCTGTTCCCCATCCTTTCACAACCCCAAACGCCTTTTATTATAATTTGATATCTCCCTGGGTGCCATGTTTTGAAAGATTGTGTCTATTAACGTATATTCATTAGTGGTGTGTTGTTTTTTTAAATAAAAATCAGGTCTGTAGCTACCAATCAGACCTTCTGATCAGCGAATATGTGGTGAATAATGCTTCATTGATTTTAAGTCTCCTCATGTAGATGTGGCTGATATTGTTTGTGGGGGGGGGAAATATTGGGCCTTGAATATTGAAATTAGCTTAGAGACCTCCATTACTATCTTCATAAAACTTTATAAAAACCTTAGATTAGGAATTGCTGAACTGTGTCATGTTCTTGATGCATTGCGATCTGCCAAGTGTGCTAAATAAATAGTGACTATGGTGGTTTTCAAGGGCAAAAGAAAACCCAATCATTCAGACTAGAATGATACATAAATATTTTCAGTTCATAGTAAATTGTATCAGCCCAGGACTAAAGCTGTGTTCTGTGTAGTATACACAGAATTTTTTAAAAGAATAATTGTGGAAAGGAAAATAATCTTAACTTCAGAAGTAGAGAGTGTATGAGATGAAGAAGGTGATATTTAAAACCATAGAGTAAAAATGGCTTCTGAATCATTTGCATCTTTTTTTGGGGGTTGGGGGGGCAAAAATGATTGAATTAAAAATTGTTTTAATTACAGACTTAAAACTGATAGGTTTTGTATTAATACAGGGACTGTTGTAAAGATCTGGCTAGAATGTGCACTAAAAATACTTAAGTTTCCAGTTTCCTGGTATGCCACGTCTCCTGGGAAAGGCTGAGTAATTTTCACATTGGAAAGGTAATTTGGAGTGATCTGCTTTAAAATAAAGGAATATACACTGATAGATGTGGCGGGAGAGACGATCCAAAGAACGAGAGAATCAGAATAGCCAAAACAGAAATAGCATGAGGCCTAACGTAGCACATTGGAAATGGATGAAAGACATGTCTATGCTATGAATAGAAAACAGTGTTTTCGAACATGAGCCCAAAACATGTCACAGGCTGCCATTCCGTGTTGGCTGATTTACAGTCAAGCTTCTGGCCACGGGGCTGCTCCGCTTGCAGGCTCCTCGGTGAGTTATCTGTGGAGAATGTCGGCTCCATGAAGTTAGGCATTTTTGCCTTTTGTACATGCTATTCCACGTCTTGAGTGCCTGGCACACAGAGGGCATGCAAAAGATACTGTGGATAGGGAAAAGAAACGGTGGTTTCAAGCATAGAAGAACCCCAGTTATGCTAAAGCAATATTTGAAATTTGTTACTACACTTAAATTCTGAAATGGAAAATGAGCATAAGGTATGTTCTATGCCAGTATCACAGTGATGATGGAACTTATTATTGCTCCCCTCGCCCTGCTTTTCAGAAGAGTAGAAATATTTTTACTAATGACATCACATCAGTTTTTTAATATTGGTGTATTTTATATGATGTCCTTTGTGCTAATAGAGCATCCAAGATGACCTCCATTCCAGCTTTTCAAGTCCTCAGGCTGGTGTAGGGGTGCAGCCAGGTTTCCTGGGGTTGGGAGCCTATGTAATTTTGGAATATATATTCTAAATATAAAATTAGGTATAGTGTCTTGTGCAAATAAGCCTTGAAGCTTAAGCCCCATTATCTTCATGCTGATTTGTTTCTGGGTCTTTTGCTCTATTTAGAAAACCAGACACCTACATTTTTTATAGAAACTTCATGTCAGCCTGTGGAAATCAGGGAAGGCAATGATTTGCATCAATTGTTAAGCGAATACACTTCAAACATGAGGAACTTCAAAACGACCTTATGAATGAATGCTGCCATCCGTGATAGAAATGATCAAAATGTACATAGCCACAAGAATAATAGCAGAAAAGAACTTAGCACTGATTGAGCCCCTAGAACCTCCTAAATACTGTTGAATGTTTTCATGGTTTTATCTCATTTAATCCTCAGAATAAGCCTGTATGCCTTATTATTACAGATGAAAAAACGGAGGTATTAAAAATGATTTCCATATACTACTAGTATATGGTAGACACAGGATTACAATGGGAGCAGTTATATGTCAGACCCTTCCTCTTAAAAAGTCAAGAGATTATTTTGGTGAGGATGTTTCTGAGAGCTAACAGCTGATGAGTCTGGACCAAAGTGGCAGAAAGTAAGATCTGATTCTTTGGGTTTGGGAGGAGGTCCTTAAAGTTATTAGGAATCCATTATTCAGAGTTATGGAAAAGCCCATGATGTCTTTGTCTCAGAGATTAATGGTGGTGGCTTTGTTACTAGGTTAATTAATCACAATACGGGGTAGAAAACTTAGCAGAAAAGATTTCTATTCATTTTATTCCTTCAGGTTGATAGTAATCATGAGCACTACAACCAACGTCTCTGTTTCAGGCAACTTTTAAACAAAATGGATTTGGCTCAATATATATTCTAAAATAGACTATGCCATTTATAGTGAAAATGTACTCAGTTATCTTAATTGGAACAAATTGACTACAACTCCAATTTTTAAACATTATTTTTATTAAACACTAGCTAATGGTTCTACAAATGGACAGTATAGCTAATGCTAAATATTATTTTGGACTTTAATATTAGTTTACCAAATATAGTATGTTTTTGTTAAAATGTTAGGACTATATTCCATTTAATATTAGTTTAGCAAATAGTATAAAATTTTAATCTAGGATATCCTTTTCACCATCACACTTTCCTCAAACTACTTGTACAGCTTAAAAAATTTCTTTTTGAATAATTGTTTTCCTGCTCCTTAGTAAGTCCCCTGAATGTTTTATATATCCCAATACAGGCGAAACATTCAATTTTGTTTTCTTCTCTAGTTGGTATAGCTTGAACTATAGTAATATAGTTCTTACATGGCCTGCAGGGCATATTGTCAGGTTCTTACCATTCTCGAGCAATGGATGCTTTTACTGGATTTCCTTTTTTAAGGCAAAATTATGCATATAATAGAGAATCAAGGTCCTATATTCTTAGGTCATTCACCTATAGATGTATTTTGTAACAACTTGCTAAACTGCTTTACACTTTTTTTTTATACAGGCAAAGTTTAATTTTAATATGGAGGGCATATCCCATTATAGATTTTTAAAAAGTTTAGCTGGACTGTTCCCAAACTATAGGTATATTTATTAGACTCTGGGATGTCATTTAATGGTTTTAAAATTCTTTGCATGCCTACTTTAAATTGGTCTAAATTCACCCTTTTCCCTTTAGAAGAAAAGATGTGGAGTGGGCTGCTACCTCCTGGCCTAAATGAAAGTGATGTTGAGTTGAATTCTGAAGATGAAGACACAATAGAGAACTCTGGACCTAACTTACAGGAAGATGAAGAAGATGGGACCATTACAGAAACAGAGACCGCGGATTTCCCTGCAGGTGGACCAAACACTGAAGCAGAGGCGAATGTAAATGCATATGAAGAGTGTCCTTCTGGAGTTCCCTTACAGATATGGAATGTAGGTTTTCTCTGATGTGTTCCCAGTATAGCCTGTGTTTGTACATGCCTGTGTGTCTCTGCCATGGTCAGAGTGTACATGTTCTTGGGAGGTAATAGGTATGAAAATTCACCCAGAATTTTTTTATTACCAGGTGGGTCTGTAGTCATTCCATTGGCCATTCAGATATTTGCTTTCATTTTTGTTTTGTTTTTCATAAATAGGGGAAGAAAACATTTAGTAAGATTAGCTACTTTGCCTAACATGATACAGGAGGAATTTCTATCTTAATTTATCTTTTTGTTATCTATGAGTCATTGAATTTTACTCTCAGATTATCAGTTTGACTTATCTAGAAATATTTAGAAATAAAGTAAAATGAAAACTCAGGTTGTGAAAGAGCCTTGGAGAATATAGTATCTCAAGAAGAACTTAAATATGTGTTTATAAATGCTAGAATATAATAGTTTTATTACTTGTTAGTTTTTGATGTATGTGTTGCTTCAAAATATATTTGCTTTTTTTTTTACTTTTCTGTAGAAATTTCAAGAATTGCATAAAAAACATTCTGAACAGAAAATCTCATCTTCAAGATTCAGAAGGAAAAAAAGAAAACGCTCCAGAAAAGGTATTTTGCTTTAATTCAGATTAATTGTCAATAGTGCTAATGTTAAACTGCGACTAACTGAGCTCATTAATTTTTAATAAATGTAATTTTGAAATAACTAAATACTTAGCTATTAACACTGTGAATTCTTTTCAGATAAATTGAAGAATGAAGAAGAATCTCATAGGTAGGTGGAATTGAAAATATTTGTCTATTCTAGTTAGTATTTGTAGAATTTGTACAAATAAATTAATTACCTCTGAAACATAAGAACTAGTTGTTGTAATAACCAATTAAAAACAGTAAAAATAAAAATGAGTACATTTAGTGCAAAACGTATTGTTTATGTTTTTATAGTGAACAGTCCCCAAGTGAAACCCGGTTGAAGGAACTTACTCAGTATTTTGGAGTCAATGACAGGTTTGAACCCCCTGTTAAAAAGAAAAAAATTGAGAAGGTAAAGTGTTGTTGATTTTTTTTATTCCATCTTATATTACTCAGTAGAAAATGTTTGTAATTAACCTTGCCAAAGGTAGTTCTCATTAAGTGACTATTAAAATGCCTTCTATGTGCCAAACAAGGTGCTAGATAAAGAAGTAAATATATAGTTACAAAATCATTAACAAAAACTGTTAAGAAGGAAATGAATGGGGTATTGTGAAGAATTTCAAATGGAGGCCCCACTTTAGCTTGTTGTGGTCAGGGAAGACCTTTCTCAGAAGATGCCATTTCACTGAGACCTGAAGGAGGGAAGGAACCATCTAAATAAGGAATGCTAGTGCAGAGTGAGAGCCTGGATAGAGATCCTAGGGAGGAAAGAGTCGTTCATCATCGGACATTGGAGTCACTAAGGTCAGCCTGGCTGGAGTGCAGTTAGTGAGGAGGAGGGGGCCCAAGGTGAGATTGGAGAGGCCGGCAAGTAGGGAGCAAACTCTAGGACCTTCAGGGGCAGAGAAAGGAGTTGTGTTTTAGTGACAATGCAGTTGAGAGTCATTCAGGGATTTTCAGTTAAAAGGAGTGACATGATCAAAATTATGTTTAAAAAGATTGCTATTATGTGGAGAATGGACTGCGGGGCAGCAAAAGTAGGTGAGAAGAGAGCAGTTAAGAGACCCTTCTAGGCATGAGGTCATCTTGAACAAGAATGCTGCTGCTGATAAGGAGAACAGTGGAAGGATTTGAGGTATACGGCGGAAGTAGAATTGACAGGATTTGCCTCTGGATTGTTTGCGAGGTGGTGGGGAGGATTTGGAGAATGAGGAGGGAAAGAGCCATTCACGGTTTTACCTTAAGCATAAAGATAATAGCTATGAAGATGGGAAAGCTTGGGAGGGGAGAAGATTTAGAGTGGGGCCTCCAGAGTTCAGCATGGGGCGTGGGTGAGCTCAGCCAGCAGGAAGCGAATAGACTGTTGGTAAGATGAGGCAGGAGCTTGGAGGAGAGCCAGCTTTAGAAACACTTTTGGGAGTTGTCGGTCTTTGTATAGATGACTAATACTGAGTAGAGGTTTGAATGCATGAGGAACGTACATATTCACATGCAGGAATGATGGACAGATTGCAGCAGCATGAAAACAGACCGCTGAGTGGTAGGGCCAGAGCACAGGGTCCTGCCTGGTGAAGCCCAGGTCTGCTGTACTTGTGTGTGCCTCCTTCGTGGGTCATTGCTATAGATGACTGTGTGCGTAGAGATCATTACCATTTTCTGATTAATCAGTATTTCTCATGAAAAACCTGATTTTCACCCACTGGGTGGTGGTGCATCATTGAGGGCATGTGCATTAGGAACTCACACAACAGACTTTTATGTGTGAACTTGTGATTCCAGCTTTGTCAAGTAGAGGAGCTGGACTGTGACCTCACCAGCCATGCTCTTTGTCAAGTGCTGTTAGCTTATGGTGCTAGGTGATGGAAGTGTTTACCTAAGGATGATTTTGTACTAATGTAAGCATTTGGAATGTTAATATCTTCTAAAAGTGCAAATAAAAAGTTGAACATGTAAGTGGAATTCTAGGATTTTATTTCTAGGAGAGGGTTTTGGTCATCCAAGCCAATAACTGGTTTTCTTTAATGAAACACACTTAAGAATTAAGTACCTCATTTATCCAGAGCTGTGACCACTCCTAATCCTGACTCCTAATCCATTGTTTTTTCTACTATATTATGCCATCTCCCGTAGACACTGCTCCAGATGGCTGGGTAATGGAGGTTGATTGATGGTGAAGAGATACATTTATAATTTTAGATGATTTATTTTTAAGTGAAAAGTATATTTTTAAGCTCAGCAGTTCATACAAGTTTCTAGCAGAGAGGAATGTTCCTGTTTCCCCCTTTGTGACACTAACTTGTAAGCTGTGGCCCATCCATGGTAGCCAAAGGGAAGTAGCAAGTTGACTGAATAAACAGACCCCTGGTTTATTCTTGGGCATTGGTGGAAAAATAGGTTGGATTCCTCTCTGCTCGCTGACCTGTGTTATTCTACGTCTGGAGTAAGGGAATGTGGCACCCAGATGATCCGTATCTCAGGAAGCCTACCTAATTGGACGGACACAGCAGAGCTGCCGTGTGGAATACGCAGGACAGGCTCAAGAATGGCTGCTGTTAGACCAGGTTGCTGAGGTGGAAGACTGGAGAGCAGGTCTGGGTGGAGGTGTCAGGCTACCCCAGAATTTGTGGTGCAGGGAAAATTAAAGTTTGATATTAATGTTTTGTTTCCACATATCTCCGTGCCATTTGAGGAGATACCTAATGTTCTATGTAGGAAGGAGAGGCCATTGTTTTAGTATTTCTTAAATGAAAATAGTTTATTTTGACTATAAAAAGAAATATTAATTAAAATATTCCAGGTACAGGTACTGAGATCCTATTATGAAGGGAATTGGGTGCTATTCAAAAGGAGTAAGAAAGTGGTATTGTTTTAAGCTGGATAATGACATGGTATCCGCTTAAGAAAGATAGAAGACCAATTTGGAGATGGTTATAATCTTTCAAACGAGATTATTACACCCTGAAGAAGCACAGAAAGGAGAAATGAGAGACACTACAAAACAGTTAAATTAAGAGCACAGAATTGGAGGCATTGAAGCTGACTGCGGATTTTATCAGGGGTGACTGATAGGGTAGTTAGCTCTAAAGGAGAAGCCGGCGGGAGTGAGGAACTTGTTTTTAGACATAATTAAAAAAGGGAGGACGCTACCTTCAATATGAAGATAACTAGGAAGTAGCTGGAGCTGTAGATCTTGATAAGGTGAAAGGTCAGATGCTTTAAATTATATAGAGATCCAAAGCAGCTTATAAGAATTAATTGAAGGCCTAGGATTGAATTACGGTGTGAAATAAGAGTAAGAGGAAGGGGTCAGTCACAAATCGCAGGAGTACTGTCACTAAGGGGCAACAAGAGATAAGGGACTTCAAAGGAGATTGAAGATAGATATTTGGGGGCGATAGAACGTGGATGTGGTTAACATAAAAGATGCTCAGGTGAAAGGACAACAGTTGGTGTCTCCTGTGACCATAGACTCTGTGGCTTAGAGGGCTAAGGAATGAGATGACATCAGAGCAACTGATGAGAGTGTTTTAGAAGAGAGAGAAGTAGTATTAACATAAGAAATCAGTTTGAGGAAAGAGGCTGAGTCATCCCATCTAGTCCCTGGTCCAGAATGGGGAGGACAAGCTTGTTTGTAGGATGAAAGAAAGATGGGGGCAGAAAATTTAAAGAGCAAGGTTCTGGATAGCATGAAAGCAGATGGGATTGTGATGAGCACAGGAAGTGGGGTTTGTCTTGCAAGGGAGACGATTCTTTCCTGGGGGCAGTGAGGAATGAAGAACAGAATACCTGAAGATAACGTTTTTTGAGGTGGAGGAGAGGAAGATTGTAGAAAGGACATACATATCCTTGGTTCTTCTTTTCCCTCCCTTCTCCCGCTCCCGTAAAGTGAGGGTAGAGTTACAGTCTGGAAAGGAAGGAGGTGGGGTTGAGGGTCTTTGGAGTCATGGGAAAGACATGTAACAGTGTCCGAGGACTGTGGAGCCTGTCAAGGGCAGAATTGAGAGCCCGCCCTGCTGAATTGGATAAAGGGCCTCTAGCGAAGCCAGTGGATTGAGTTATTTGACTTTCTCTGACATTGCTGAAGCACCTGGATGTGAAAGTAGTTGAGAGACATGGTTGGGAAAGCCTAAACAAGGTAAGATGTTGGAGGAAACGGAAGGCATTGCTGAGGTCAGTGGTTCTCAAACGGTAGCCTGCTACATAGTCTTTGCTAGCGAATGTTTGTTTGCCTTTCTTTCCTGCCTTTAAGTTTCAGGTTTTATTTCTTTCTAGTCGGGCCTTGAAAAGAGCCTAGACCAGGCTGTGGAAGAGTGGAATATTGAGAAGGCCGAGGAGCTCAGCAACCAGCTAGCTACCCGAGAGGTAAGTCAAACCTTTCTTATCTCCAAATTTTCTAAAATGAATGTACATTTTTTATGATCATAAGTAAGTTCAGTATTCAGATTTTTGACCTATGATTTTCCTTCCAGTCCATTTTCTTCCCTCTTGTTCTGCCATTTATTTACAAATATCTTTGTTTCTAATGTTTTTAAATTAAGTCTAAAACTTACGGTGGAAATACTGCATGATTTTACCTAGTTCAGAGACCTTTTTGCCCCTTATGATTAAAATTCTAGCTGCTAGCTTTCTTCTCCTGTTTGCATCATTACCTCAGTTTAACTCTCCCGGAGGAGAGCTTATATAACGCTCTCTGTGTTGTAATGCCACATCTCAATGTTTTTCTAACACTTGCTCCCCAGAATGCATTCTTATTTCATATACTGCACATTTCCCTCAGCCCTAAAGAATTTTCAGTCTTTTTTTAAAAAAAGGTATAGCTTATAGTATAAAACTAATAGATATATTGAATATTCTTTTTCCAAGTACCAGGCTTCTGGAAGATTCTGACTTGCACCTTCTGGGGGGAATCACTGCTAGGTGTTGCTAGGCAAGGGCACACGTAGAGTAAAGGGCTCATGTTGGCATATGTGTTGTTGTTGCTATTGTTTTGTAAAAATTTTTTGTCCTTGCTACTATAGCTTTCACTTTTAGCATCTCTCCCCTTTCTTCATTTTATTCTTAAGCTGTAACTGCTCCATGGGGTTTGAGCATGTGGACAGCATCACCAGGCATCTGTGTAAACTGTTGGCCGTGTATACTGTTCTTTCTTACTCACCTACAGGTGAGCATTTCCTAACTGAGACGAGTGATGAAATTACTATTTTAATAAATTTTTCTATGGAAATACTATTTCAGTCTTACATCATTAGATGTCAAAAATCTACTATTGATGGCCGTTTGTTTTCTATTTTTGGCTGCCAGCTATAAGTATTTAGTGAGGTTTGTATTTTTATGTCCAGTAGTGAGGCTTAGGGATTTGAAAGTTATCTTTCTTTCCTGAAGCTTAAATGGTGCCCTGGGAGGAGACGGGTCACCTGTGGCTTGTGGCCGGCAGCGCTGCTTGTTAACGCCACCTTGTCTGCCCCGCCCGTGCTCCTCGTGAGCTGTCCTTTCTCTGCTGCGAAGCTGCCCGTGAGGCTGCACAGACGTGTGCCTTGGAGGCTTCAGAAATAAATGTGTTTCCTTGGAGGGTATTCGGTTTCTAGTTCTGTGTTTTGCTTTGTCATACTGCTGTTTCAGAAGTGGGAATTGTATCGTACAGATTAGGCGTTTTCCATTTTAAGGGCTATTTTCTGTCACACTTACGACAAATGCGATTGCTATAGGAATACATGGTATTTTCAGCATTTGTAAGGATAGTAAACATTTTTCTCAAGTGCCCTTTTTACAGTCATACAAATATAATGCTTTGTTCTACTACAATAAATTTATTTAGTGTGGGTTGAGGATTCTCATGAAAAGAAGACAATAATTTGAGTCCTATTCTTGTCTTTGTCTAAGTGGGAAAACATCTGGAAGGTGTTTGCTGTTCAGACACAGACATTGGAAAGATACTGATGCTATGTTAATTAAGTGCCCATGAAGAATAAAGTAATCAAGATGGAATTTCTTAATAAATAGTTCGAGATTTAATTTTTTATATTTACCCCTTTGCACTCAAACACCATGGAGATGAGAGATGGTATTTTGAGAAGGAGGTAATTGTGAGTTGGGACAGAAACCCTTTGTAATTAAATGTATACATGCGTGGTGAGTACCCTTTTGGAAATCAGGTATGTTGGTTTTTAATCAGGAGCATTTTCTTTTTTCAAGAAGCAGTGACTGGGGCCAGCTGATAAAGCCTTTGCTCAGAGGCACAGATCCCAGAGTTCTGTAAGCCTTTTCTAACCATAATAAGTGAAACTAATTTTTGATGTTTAACATTTATAAGCCTGTGAAACCAGTAGGGTAGGACCAGTACTGAGAAAAATGAAGCCAAAAGTAGAACAATGTTTGGGGATGGGCCTTGAATACAGTTCCTCAAAAATATGCCAAAATAAGGCTGTCGGTACCCTGTGGTTGTGACACAGCAAGCACTTTTTCTCCAGAATCACCTTCCCTTAGTACCTAAGGGAAGCATTTTGAAAAACACTAACTTAACTCTGGTGCCGTGTCACATACAGAAATTTTTTGATATTTGCAACCATAGTAAAACAAAGATTTATATTTTTGATATTTATTTTATATATTTAAATGCCATTTAACAAAGAAAAATCAACCAAAAAAATGAGTTCGCGTGTCACCTCTGACACACGTGTCATAGGTTCGCCATCACTGCCTTAGGTTAATGGTGACCGTAGGATGTCTGTGATCTGAATTTGTACAGAAACAGGTTCAGTGTTTATAGCCTAGATTGTGCTGCTGCCTCTGATTTTGCCATGTGGTAAGGTTGCTTTGGGGCTCCCTACAATTTTGGAGGAGAGATGAAGGGAAAAATACACTTGAGTTTGTGTCATACTGATGAAACTGTTTAAGAAGTTGTTTTTAAAAAATATTATTTATACACACACTCACGTATTTGTACTCATTTGCAAGGTATTGATATTCACATCTTTGCTAAGGCCTAAAATCTTCATTTGGAGTAATGATATAAACTGTTTATATTTTAAAGCTTTTTGCTCGAGTTTATGAATGCAGGACAAAGGCAATGACTTCCACCATTAGTGCTGTTGGATATAGTATTTTTTTAGAACCTAATCAAGGTCTCACAGTATAAATGATAAAAATATCCCATTGTAATACTACTTTTTAATAGACAAAAATACTATATTACTAGTTTTTAAAATAGACTACTTAAATGTTTGGATTCTAAAACATAGGTAAAGTTAATGTTGAAATAATAATAGTTTGTTAATATTTAAAATAACAAAGGTAGGAATGGCCTTTAAAAAAAAAAGTTTGAATTGATTGAGTTATATTTTTTCCTAGCTAAACACATTAAGTGCTATCTTAAATTTAGGCAGGTTATTAATTTGGAGCATAAAACTCTGTTTTTAGAGCAGTTTCCTAGAAAATCTGAAGGCATTCTCATTGAAGAGGGGCATATATACGTTGAAGGATAGTTTTTGCATGTTGTATGAACATCGAAGAAGTGGTCCTTCATCAGAAATGCTTCGGATGCCAGAGTGCTTGTTCCAGCTTCCAGAGCTTTCCCAGGACGGCTCACTGTTAGGCTTAGTTTCCCTGTGAGGATTCTGGCTACAGTTCGCCCTTTTCATTCTGGTTCAGTTTTGTGGTGATGTACGTGCCATGTTGTCTTGATGGAATAAGAGCTTGAATTACTGCCCCCTCTTTGAGACTCCCCTCCCCCCCCCCCAAAAAAAAAACCCCCACCTCTCCCCAAATAATTTTGATAGGTTTAGCTATCAAGGCACATGAGCATTATCATATCTAGAGTTCAGAATGGAAACATTTGTTTACATTTTTGGAATAGAAATGCTGCCACACTTGGTGAGTTGAAAGTCACTTCCCATCAGTGCTGTTTTCAGAGCTCTAACATTTTAGGGAAGGTGTTCACATCATGTGAAAGAACCTGACCTGAAAGATGTGCTGCCATGAAGGAAATGTGGTTCTAACCTTTAATTCTGTAATCCAGAGAGCAGAATTCCTTTCTTCCTGTTTTTGTGAATGGGTAGAAATATCTTAACCATGTTTCCAAAGTAAAATAATTCGATATGAAGCTGAACGTATATTCCAGTGAGCTACTGTTGAGAACCTGTGACCTTATGAAGAATGGCAGGTACTTCCCATTTTCTTAATTATTGTGATTTCTAGCCACTGAAGATTGTGTAACCAAAGTAAAAGTGCATTAAATATTACTCATTTGTATATATTAAGAATTTAAAATTAAATATCTCCATTTCATTATTTTATTTTTGTAGAAATGACATTATTCTGTTAATCTAGTATCAGCGGTTTATATGAAGAATACATTATTTTATTATAAAGTCATTAATGCCTGCTAAATATATTTTATGGCCTTCTTTGAAATTGTACTACTCTGCCTTCTGTCTTTTTTTTTTTCTCTCTCTTTGCAAGTTAGACAGTAGAGCGTAGGGCCGTTTTCTGTGTGTACATTTCCCCGAGTAGCAGTGGGAAAGGGCACGGCTCCGGGGAGAGGAGAGCTCCCCCTCGGTCCGTAGGCTTCCGTCAGCTGGTCAGCAGCGTAATCAGCTTCCTGGGCAAGTTCGCTCTCAACCCCCTGTGGGTCTGTGCCTGTCAAGGATCATCTAGAACTGACTAACTTTCATTAACTTTGGTTTTCTTAGTGGCTTTTTAATTTAAATGTTCGTCTGTGTATCGTTTTGTAGTCTGCCCATAGAATGGGAGGCTTTTAAATGGTGATTTTAATACTTTTGAAGCCTTGTTCTCCTTAGTTTTTAGAAGTCATTCAGTTATCTCACATAGATGAATAATTAGCACAAGGTATGAAAAATAAACTATTCCTATGCAGGTAAGGAAAGACTTCATTGAGTTCCTTTACATTGAGGTTCAACATATGTTCATTCTCACTAAAACATTGTGTGCAGCCTTGAAGTTGGAGCATTTTAACATGGGAAAAGCAAAAATGGTACTGAGTGTGGGTTCTCCTCACTTGCTTAGATTCATCCCATTGAGAATGTTTTAACCTTTGAGGTATGAGTGGATGATCACCTAGAATGGTGTTCCTTATGCTCCCTTTTCATTATGTTTATCTGTGCTTTTAAAAAACCTTAAAAAAAGATTTCAGATGTTACAAGTCTAATTAAAGAGACAGACAAAGCACAGTTTATACTGTAGATTTTTTCTGCAGTTCAATTAATCAGCATGTTTTCTCTTTTAATTAAAACCATTTTAGTAAATTAAAGCCCACAGCAAAACACATATATAATTTGTTTGTAATTAGCTCTTAATTGGTGGTAGTTGAAGCTTAGCACCCTCGGTTCCTTTCTTCATGATTGCCATTTTATTAGCAGCCAGTCATTAATTAATCTTTTTCTAATTAGCTTATAAAACTGTTGATGGCACATTATTGTAAATGTGATTTTAAGTTCAAAGCTTGTTAATAAGCTTTCTTACTTAGAAGAACAGAGATAAAGAAATTGCTGAAAACAGCACTACAGTTCTTTTAAAAAAACTGTCTTTCTTATGGGGAATGTGTAAAGCATCTAACAGCTTATGGTTAATTTTTTAATGCTTTTTTCCCCCTTATGAATGGATAAGTTGTTTGAATATAAATGTCTATTTCCAGAAGTAATTTCAATAGTATAACATCTTTTCTCCCTCGTTTGGAGCACTGTAATCTACTTATAATTCGAAGCCTTAATAGTCATCATTAAAACAGGTGTTATATAAGCTATTGCACTATGAAATCGAAGTTGATTATATGAATCAAAGTATATCTCCTCACATATCACGGGCCAAATACATTTTTTAACTATTGCAAGGTGAATCATAGACACACAGACATACACACAATATATATGATATTTGTGTATAATAGATCTTTATGATATGTTTTAAAAACAGGATTTGTTGGGTTATACTTAGAAATAAAAACTATTTGGGGTAGTTGATATGAAGGTGTAGGTATTAAATAATAGGTGTTTGCAATTGTACATGCACATAGATAGATGTGGTACGCAAACTTGCAAAGCTGTGCGTGCACATTTTTAGATGACAATGAAATGAGGCTATTTTCTGAATAGAGAGGAAATGATTTGATTTAAAGTCTGAGTTTAAATGACTAGCTATGGTGTAGCCTGTGTGCTGTTACCAGAGCCCCAGCATCCCAGGTATGACCCTGGAGAGGCCGGTACCAATCCCGATGCAGACATCCGGACTTTACCGACGCACACACCGTATTTAATTAGCACGTCATCGTCTTTATTGAAATGAACTACCAGTTTTCTAAAACTCTTCAACTGCATGGCCTTCTGAGCTGTTATCAATATTAGTGCGGAGCTTTGAAAGCTATAAAAACAAAGCGTTATAAATCATTGGAAGTGCTTTCCCTCCTTATTTGCTTTTTGAACTTTGCACGTTATTTCAACGTTGGCTGTTTCTCTGCTTGTTTATAAGGCGGCATTTTAGGATGCCATGGAAGAGACTAGAAAGGGATAGCTGACAAGGAAAAAATTAAAAATTGGATAAAAAGTAAATGAATAATGTCATATTACCAAAAAGATGAGAGGCTAATTTGTGCCGACTTTTTGCTAATTTTGTTCAAGCCTCAAAATGAGGAGCTGTCACCCGTTCTGTGTAGCGCTGATGACAGTGCCAATGATCCATGAAATAAGCTGCCGCTGGCTTTGTTCTGATAAGAATGAACAAATCTGCACAGTGTTCGGCTCCCAGAATCTCATTTTCATACTTGCATGCAGGCTAAAAGAAATAAGCTGTTTGCAGACTTGATTAATCAGACATTGGAGGGGTTTTTGTCTCTTTGATCTCTTTCGTCTCCTAGGTAACTTGCTTGACATTAATGTTGAGCTTGAGTAAAGACAATCAGGAATTGTCGACCAAACTGATATAAAAATTAAAGACCTTGACACTTTAAGTACTCCAGTAATGGTTCCGCTTTACTTCAGAAAACATCTGTTTTCATTTAATTAAAGAACAAAAGAGAATGGCATAAATATTTTTCATAGAGACCTATTATTTCATAAAAAGGTAAAGTATGATAATTGGTATTTTTAAATAAGTGCCTTGAAAGTATCCAAAAGGGAGGAAAACTTTATAAATCTGTTACAGGCTGGTAATTTTGAGATGAGTAAAATACTTTATGGAATGGATAAGAAGTTTTTACAGTTGGGTTAGATTAAGCTGTTTGAATCAGATGCTTCAAATGATTATCAGCAAACTCTAGAATGGCAAGGTTTAGCAAGAAAAACTTAACTTGATGGTGAAAGTTTGTCTTTTAAAAATCTCGACTATGTTACAAGATGTGCCATTATATCTATTTTACAACCCAGTATGATTTACACATGCTAAACCTGTAAAATTGAAAGGAATTAAAAAAATGTCGCGGAGCATTTGCTTGAGGTTATGCAGACGCTTTTACAAATCTTCCAAGTGGCTGTAAAGATGAATGCCTCAAGGGTCCAGCCAGGGCCCTGCTTTTCCAACCAGCTAAAGCCCTTATCTTAAATCCAAGCAAAGTACCATTAATCTTTTTGAAAGACCTTTTATGGCTTTTAATATATCCCAAATTAGAACATTTTACACCCTTGGTTCCTGAAATATGGTGATAAAAAGCCTTTAGAGCTTAATTTTCCTTACTGCTTGCTCTGACCAATTTGCAGTTCTTTGTGATAATGTTTAGACACCTTAATTAAAATGCAGCAAAATATTGGATGTTCTATATGGAAAATGCTGATACTTTGGCTACACATACAAGAAATTCTGTATGGATTTTTATTCATTAAAAATGTTTTTCTTCCCACACTGTGTTGCTATGGTTATCTGGTGACCCGAAACCGTTTTTTAATATAAAAACTATTGACCAAGCTTTTGTGATGTTTACTTGGGTATGAAGATGCATTTTCCTTTTTACAGATGGGAAGGGGGATTCCTGTTGGCCTGTATTATTTGTTTGTAATACTGAAACATAGCACGATATTCCTTTATCTTCTGGAACTCGGGTTAGTCAACCTGCCTGGGAAATGAGCTTCCTTTCAACTCTCTTCCACAGAAGATCTTGTTATTCTTCCTCACGTCCACATATTCCCACTCTTCATAGTCTCCGCAAGAATAAGGGAAGCATTTATTTTAAGCACATGAAGGTACACAACATTGATATAACAGTTTTAGAAAATAACTTGGTCACGTGGTTAATGGTACATGGCAAATATGTTTTGGGTCATTTTTATTTCATTCTCAAAACGTACAATCTCAATTTAAATACAAGGTAAACTAGCTGAGTGGTACTTTTGTTGGGGAGTTTACTTGGCAAAATTTACATTTGATAGATAATGCATAGGAATACAGTTAAGTAGAAAAATACGGAGTTCTGTGTTTTACCCTTTGGTGAATGTAGAGAGCCCAGAGTACATCTCAGTCATAGGGAGCGAGCTGCGTTATGATGGCAGGCTGTTACTAAGAGCACTTACTGCTCTCCTGCACTCCCAGCCGTACGAGCAGCTCTGACCAGAGGACTGGGCGCAGAAATGACGTGTGTCACTTCTGGACTTAAGCTTTTGGGAGCCAGAGTGAGACCCTCTGGCCGGCTCTTCCTCTGCCACGGTGAACTCGGCTCGGAAGCCACATGCTGAGACGCTGGCACCACAAGATGGAGGAGAGCCCTGCCCGTCTGCTGACTTTTAAGTGAAACGAGAAAGAAAAGTTCAGCCAGTGGGATGGGGATTCGTTTGGTACTGCAGCATTGACTAGCCTCACCTGACAGGTGCTAGCCTGCTTTTTCACTATGGTGAACGGGTAGTTTTTCATGGATAGGAAACCCTGATAGATCATCCCACAGCATCCCTCTGAGCTTCATTTCCTCTTTGGGGATGTGCGACAGCCCTTCGATTCCTAGCCTTCTTTAGTTGA
Organism: Myotis nattereri; assembly: GCF_964212035.1. Taxonomy (NCBI): domain Eukaryota; kingdom Metazoa; phylum Chordata; class Mammalia; order Chiroptera; family Vespertilionidae; genus Myotis; species Myotis nattereri. The sequence continues at coordinate 55,138,668 of NC_138088.1, read as the reverse complement.
CTTAGATGAACTTTTCTGCGATAAAGAACTGGAAGTGAAGAGAGAATCGAGAACAGGCCCCGTCTTGAAGCAGTGTTCCTGGCAACCCCCCTCCCAGGCCCACAATGTGAAAATGAATCCTTTTGTCCAGGGCTGTAGCGCCTGTGCCGAGAGCAGTGCCTGGCAGAATGATGCATCTGTGCCCTTATGATTGTCAGAAGCATGTCATCCTCGTGGGAAGGGGATGGCGGCAGTCTTGGCGCCGCTAATGTTGGTTTGAATTTTGAGAAGAAACTGGTCTGCCTTCTCCCGCGGGCTCTCAAGTCACACTGGATCTTTTCCTCCTTGACCTTCCTGTTGGTGTGACCACTCCCACACCTGTCAGGCTGCTTCTGCTGTTTTCATTCTTCCTGTAGACTTTCCTCGACTGGAAAATCGGATCTAGTTTTGCTCTGATTTAGAAACCCCAGGCAGGCTTGATTCCTGCTCCTTCATTTCACCCAAAGGAACTTCTCCAGGATCAACTGGAAGAAATGTCAGGCGTGCCAGACCCCGGTGCTAAACCGGCCTCTGCTTACACCTGTGCTCTGAGCCCCACTGTGTCTCATTGGCAAACAGATCCCTAACGCTTGGGCTTCCATAGTTGACTTTAAGTGGCGGCCAGGCCTTTCTGCTCTTGCTTAGCACCTTAAGCGCCCAGCCTGTTCTGTCTTCTGGACGGAACGTATAGTGTCAGTCACCAGGGACGGACTTGGGGGCTTAACATGTTAAGTCTGCTGTCCTCTCATAGGCATAGGTCATTGAGTCCAGGGATAGGAAAGGTCAGAAACACCAGAGTTTGCACCTTGGTGGTTTAGCCTGGGCTCTTACAGACGCTTTGGAGCCGTCCACATAGACAGGCCCTGTTAGCTCAGACTGGATCCCGCTTGTCCTGCCCCCCCCCCCCCCCCCCCCCCCCGAGGCGGCCCTGCAGCAGAGCCTGGAAAGCAGTGTGGTGGCAGTAGTCACTAAGAGCTGGAGCGGCAGCAGCAAAGCCTGGTGGCTGAGTTAGTGAAGACAGCGTGGGAGAGGAGGAGGTTTCATTTTCTTAAAATATATGTATTTTTTAATTGATTTCAAAGAGGAAGGGAGGGGGGGGGGAGAGAGAGAGAGAGAGAGAGAGAGAGAGAGAGAGAGAGAGAGAGAGAGAGAGAAAGAAAGAAAGAAACTTCAACAGTGAGAGAGAATTGTTGATCGACTGCCTCCTACAAGCCCCTAGTGGGAATTGAGCCCACAACCTAGGCATGAGCCCTGACCAGGAATCGAACAGTAACCTCCTGGTTCATAGGTCGAGGCTCAACAACAGCCATGCCAGCCATGCAGGAGGTTTCATTTTGATTGGACCTTACAGGTCTGGCAGATGGGTGTGTGGAGGACTGTGCACTGAGGGACCAGCGGAGGGAAGACTTCGGTCCTGTGGTCCTGGTGCTCAGCCGTTGCACCTGTCAGTGCATTGAAAGCTGTTGCCCCTCATACAAGTGGGTCATTCGCTTTCTCAGGTTTTATTAATGACATCTCTGACTGCCAGTCAGAGCTTCTGGTCAGCATGAGGTAGCTGGTGTGGCCATGCCGAGTGGCTGTCATTCTGGCCCATAGCGAAGACACGCGGTGTCTGTCAGTCTGTGCAGTCTCTTCGGGTAAACTGTTTGGCCTCCTGTTTGCTGAGATCGCTGCGGATCTTCACCACAACCTTTGTGGGCCCTCGAGGGGGCTCAGTTTGGGAAGAATTTCCCCCCAGGAGACGGGCCAGTGCGGGTTCTCTGGGAGGCAGTGGGCCACCTCAGTGCAGCCCTAAGTTGGTTGCTCAAGGCGTCCGGAGCATAGGGTTTCTCATTTCTGGGCACAGCTTTCTTACCTCAAGTTCTCAAGTGTTTGCAGTCTCGTATTAGCTGGAATATTTATTTTCACTCTTCATTTTCTTTTTCTTCTTTCTGATTCTTAGCTTGGTGTAAAAATTGCCAAAGCGATTGCCTGCCATAAATTTGTAAAAGCCAAAAAGGAAGCTGAAAATTCACAGGCTGCTCGAAAAAAGAAGAAACTTGCGTGGGGGTAAGTGTACGGCTTTTGGTGGCGACGCCACCGGCTTCCTAGAAATGGACACACCCTGTGACACGCTGTCGGGGTCCGGTGTGTGTACAACTGCTACCCGTTGTCTTCTTCGGACGCGTGCTGGTGTGTGTCAGATTGTCAATGAGGAGGCGTTTCTTCATCCTGTGTGATGTGTGTTTTGTAATCAGCGGAGTATGTGAACGTTTAAGCTTCGTTTACTTTGTCACGTAGTGAACATGTTACTTTAGTGACATATTTTAGAAATAAATGGAGATGTTTATGTTCTTCATTTTAGATTTGAAGCAAAGAAGCGATGGGAAACCAAAAGCAACATGGGCTACATGTAACTTGCCAGAGTTCAAGACAGTGTGTCTATTCCGAAGTCTTCAATTGCTCAAAAGACTGAAGACATCCCTGCTTATGTTAAAGGTGTCAGGAAATGGATAGAAGAAGAAAGAAAAAATAAGCGTAACACTTGGAGGGTGATCATCAGGCCTTTTCTAAAGAGTTCAGCCCATTGAGGTGAATGGAACGGAGGGCTCTGTTGGTACAGGAGTCTGAGTCCGCGTCCAGGGGAAAGATCGGCTTTATTTATTTATAGAGACCTGCAGTGTAATCGATTTCACTTTTCATCCGTTTGGCATAGCATAGCCGTTAAGCTCCTTGTACTTTGTTATCTGTCCTCAGTGGAACTGGACTCATTCTGGAATTGTGTTTTCAAGATTGGCATTTTTGTTTATAATGGATTTGTCATAAGTGTAAGAAAGTCTCCATGGATAGTCTCTACCAATGACTTCATCTTATTGTTTTAAGAGTAATGATTGGTTCTTTATTGGGTGCAGTGGAGTTGATACTTGACAGTAACATAATAGAAGCAATTGGTTGGTTTTAGTGCCTTCAGATAAAACATCTCAATAAAACAAAGACAGCATGTAGTGTTTGGAGGACGATTGAAATTCAGCTCTTGCTGGAAATGTCTTCCTAAATATCTCAGCCCAGCCATGTCATTCCTTACATTATGAGATGATTCCTAGAAGCGAAAATGGTATAATTACATTAGAATGTTATAACTCAAGACAATATTACTTGGAACCTTCTAAGAACGTGCTTGGATTGTTCTTACTCCTCTCCCCCAGTTTTCCTTAAAAGGTGGGTGCATTAATGAGCTGAAAGAGGATTGGTGCATGGGAAGTAGACTTCACTGTGTGTGTGTCAGAGTCCTCACTAGCAGGGCCAGCTGTTGACACGACCACAGCTGGAGGTTTGGAGCCTGGCAGGCCTCTGGTATTGTGGTGCCTCCCTCCTCGGGGCTCGGTAGAGATACAGAGCTGCACACTTCCTCTGGTTTGATGGTATAAATTTAGGAACATAATTCTATTATTGTTATTTTTAGATTTACAGTAGTAACAAAATTTCACTAATTTATTGGTGTCATATTCAATGTTTTTCCTATATTCTGGAGTAAGTAAGTTGCAAGTTAAGAGGACAAAATCATGTCTTGCTTCCACTTAGGTGAGAAAAGCCTGTATTAAGAAAGCAGGATTTTAGGAGATTGTTTATTTATAGAATTGATCATGAAAGGTTGTCCAAGACCAAATATTGGAAACTCTTGTATTTTGTGATTTAATATCCCCTATTGCACTTTGTAGATAGTCATATACTGCTTACCTATAACATCTCATTTTAAAATCCTAATAGGTGAATATAAGCTTATAGCATAGGAACCTTGCCTTTAATAAAAATATCGGCCGCACAATCCAGTGGTTTTGCCTGAAACATTGAAAGTGCGCTTGAGCAGGGCTGGTACAGACTTCTCACACCCAGGGCTCCCAGACGGCCTGTCCCGTGCCTCTCATTGCTCTCTTCCTGCACCCGCTTCCGGCAGGAGCCTCACCCGTCTGCTCCCTGCGGAGGCCCTGCCAGGTGGCCGCCTCGGGGTCTTCTGATTGGGAGCCTGTCCTCAGCCGGTCCCACTGCCAGTGCTGCCACTCCGCCCCACTGTCTAACCTGGTGGGGCATCTGAACTGGATTTGGATTGGAGGCCTTATGGCAACACCGGACACAGCGATGGAGGCGTGAACTGAGGGCGCTGCAGTTCAGAAATGCCCACCTTGGGGGCCTGGGTCTTGAAAAGCTCCAATCATGGTACAGCTGAAGCGGTGGGGTGGCAGGGAAGGGCTTAAGGGAAAGGAAGGGACTGTTGTCTTGGGTTCGCCCTGCTGGCACGTCATTTGGATCCCGATTTACTTTGTCACCTTAGTTTGAATTAGACGTTTTACTCACTAAAGCGATGAAATGGGAACATTTTTCTTCGAGAACCCATGTTGCCTAAAACATGGGGTCATTTGTCCTCTTCATCTGGTCACAGCAAAACAAGGGCTCTTTCTGGATCAGTGACATCAGTTCCTGGGCTCGGACACGTGCCTTTACTACCCCTGGAACGCCCGAGTCAGGTTAGCAACGTAACTGTCAGTCGTTAACGGAGATGAGTACGTTTCAGGCCGGCAGGACGGCAGTAACGTAGCTGATTTATTAAGTACTTGGGGCTAAAACAACTCGCTGAAGAGCAGTAATTTTGAGCTTTGCAGCGCTGGTTCTGAGGGTGTAGTTGGGAGCGCGTTCCTGTGTGGGAGCCCTCGGGATGTTCAGCAGAACAGTCCCTTCTTTCACCAGCAGGAGAGCTGAATGTGTAATCTCAGGTTTGCTATAATTAGTTCTGATGACAGAGCTAAATGCCGTGGCCAGGACTATAAATCAGCAGTTAAACAGGTTTCTGCAACTGATCATAAATCGCAGGCTCCATATTTTAAACGCTTTTTTTTTTTTTAAGAGCTCAGGGAGGGGCAGGCCAAGGACAGGAATAAAATGTTATCTGAACTTGGAGCCACAGCCTGGAACCTCCCGTTTCAGATCTTACTGATTTCTCTGATACCTTTTGTCTGGAATGTTATCTTTCAAATATTTCAATAACTGAGGTTGATATTGAAATAAGATTCCAATTGTGTTGTCTTTTTTTGAGAAGTAAGTTTAGGGAAACCGCGTGTTGTTTGTTGGACTCCATTTTGGAAAAGTAACTGCGTGAAGCCTAGTGGTCCAGCCCAGAACCAACTGAAACAGTCCAGCTCTCCCGTGTCCGCCGAAGCCGCCTTTATTTTTAGTATCTGGCAGAGCAGTGAATGCTTTTCATGGCCCTTTAATAGTTTTTCAAGCCAACTGTTTATTCATTGGCTTAAAATTTACACTCTGCTAAAGTCTTCGCTCCGACTTTCCTGAGGCAAATAGTAATATTTGGACAAAATATGTACATGAAAAGCTTTTTCCAAAACCCCATGTAGATTGCTGGGTGTGGCATTGGTGCCTTCTAACGAGGTAATGGATCTTAAGTACTTCGAAAAGCCTGAGGCATTAAAAAACCGGGGCCCTGCATTTCAAGGAACTAATCCAGTGGTTCTCAACCGTGGCTGCACATTAGAATCACCTGGGAATCTTTTTAAAATCCTGCTTTCTGGGCCTCGTCCTCCGGAAATTCTGTTTCTTTGTTATGGGGTGGGGCCACAACATTAATAACAAAGAAACAGAATTCCTGGAGGATGAGGCCCAGAAATCAGGATTTTAAAAAGATTCCCAGGTGATTCTAATGTGCAGCCAAGGCTGAGAACCACTGAGCTAATCTTTATTACGAAGTAGTCAGAACATCTGTCCAGGTTTTCAGATTTAAATGAGTGAGAAATTTTCTGCTAGAAAGCAGATCTATGTTTGAGTAAATGCCAGTGAACTATGAGAAGATTATCTTGCGAATGTGTATCTATCACTGACCTCTGTAGTTCACTGAGACAGAAGACATGACCCATTTCCATGGCTGAGGCTGGGCTGCTCTAGATTTTGGTAAAATGAGCAGAGCTGCATTCTCCAGTCTACTGTTTTATCCTCCCTCCACACTCCAGTGTTGCAGCTGCCATCCGCGCAGAGGCTTCTGGGGACGGGATTCTTGCCTCCCGGCGAGCACGTGGCAGCCAGCAAATAGATCGAGTTTGCCAGGAAGAACCTTAGAAACGAGCCAAACCATTGTGCTCTCGTGTTAAGGAACATTTGGCGCCTCCAACAAATGTATTTCCTATTCCCGGTGAGGAAATGGCGGTGTGTGTTCATTTTGCCAGAATTCCTTCAAGTGCCCTGGCTCCGTCGGGAGCTTCCTCCGCACGGCTTTTGCGCCCTTGACCCCGGACGTAACCGCAGGCTGTGGAGGGGAACGCCCATTAAAGGCCATGCCGCAGGCGGTGTTCAGATGTGCTTGTCAAATGACATCTGACTGTCTGATAGTATTAGCAACCCCTTTTTAGACTTAAATAAGGGAAGCAATCCATTTTTACATTAGGTATGTGCCTTTGTGCCTAGACGGGGTTTCTTAAGGCGGCACAGAACCGAAGGAATGAAGGGAAGGGAGGGTAGGACCCTAGAGGGGCCTCGGCCCCCGCCCCCAGGCGCTCCTGGATCGTCCTGGACGCCCGGTCCACCCCTCCTGCGCCATGGCTGGCTGCCTCTGGCTGCCTTGCTGCAGGGGCCTGGTCGGTGACAGGTATGGAATGAGGTAATCTTTTCCCACCTCTAATTTCTGAAGGGTGTGTCTGTCCAGTTATTACTTGTTCATCGAACTTAGAGGGTTAGACACCAGCAGCTCCAGTGCAAGCTGTAATTATCGATGTCTGTTTCATATTCCTCTCTGAGTCCTGGCACCCGATCAAGAAGCTAATGTATCACTTCATCTTCGGGCTGAATGTGCCTCGACTCATGATGTTTTATTTGATGGGATGGCATACAAGTATGATTGCCCAGAATAAAAACTGTTCTCGTGTGTCACGTGGGTGATGCCAGAAGTCGTCATGAATGTCACAGGAAGACTGAAACAATGGAGCCTCTCTTTGTTTTGTTCCTGTCTACGCGATACCTAAGAAGCGTGTGCTAAGCACCTACTGTGTGCCAGACACCAAGCACACTCCTTCAGGGGCCGGGATGACTGAGCGCAGACTGCTGGGAAATGAATGTAAACTGTGTTAGGACAACTTGACTTTTTTAGGTGGGCTTGTAGGAAATCAGTGACTAAGTACAAAGAAATAATCGACATGTAACTAAGTGACGGAGATGTTTTGGTCACACACGTGTACGGTCTGTCCCGGATGCAGATTCCTCGCTGGGCGGCCAGCTGTAGTCACACACCAGCTTAGCGACCGGTCGCATATGCTCCCCTTACAGTGAGGGGTTGGCACCTGTTTTTTAGGCTCAGCGATGAGGGTCACAGAGGAATGAGTGCAACTGGTTTTGCACAATACTTGATTATTTTCTTATTTCTTTGTAATGTATTGATTTTTTTAGAGAGAGGAAGGTCAAGAGAGAGAGAAACATCGATGTGAGAGGGAAACATTGACCCATTGCTTCCCATATGTGCCGGACCCGGGATTGGAGCCACAACCTTACTTGGTGTACGGATGACGCTCCAGTAACAGCCACTGGCCACGGCAGTACTCGGTCATTCTAAGTGTCAGGCTTTTGTTAGAATGGCGGTGTCAGTGCCTGCAGTGCCCGGGTGGTGTGAACTGCAGGTCATACCCCCCCCACCCCCCCACCCCATCCTGACCCAGGAGGATGTTCCTGTCAACGAGACTGCTCCACGCAGTCACCCCGAGACCCAGGCGGACAGCAACTCTCCCACCTTCTTCCCCGTAACCCCGGGTGTCACCAGCTCAGTCACCTGGAGGGAGAAGAGCGTGGAAGAGCACCCTGGGCAGTCGTGGGCCTGGCCTGGGACCGGGACGGTCCTGCTCCCTTTGCTCTGGCTAGAACTTGGTGGCTTCATCACACCCACCTGCACGGAGGCTGCAAACTAGATGGGCTGTTCCCCCCGGAACAGGAAGCAAATGTCAGTAACCAGCTGGCAGTGTCTGCCGCAGTGCCTCAATCACACGTGACCTGCCCTAAAGAGACACCTCAATGCTACTCACATCACAGAAAAGGCCACCGGTTGGAGAGCTAAGCTGTTCTCCTCACACTTCCCATCCAGTGCTCTCGGAAGCACCCTTCCCAGGAAGGCAGTATGCATTTCACTTGTGTTGTCGGTGAGGAAGCAGGTGTTGGGAAGTTTAAGAGAGACCCCTAAAGCTATACCTCTGGCGTACAAGGGCCAGGGTTGGAACGCAGGCCAGGCCTTCGCTCTTTCTCCCTGTTCCTGGGGCTCGCCAAGTGTGATCCATACGCTTCCTGCAGGCAGAAGAATCACTTGTTAAAAATGAAAATTCCAGGCTCCCTCTGGGCGGGGCCAGGAATTCTGCAGTTTAATAAGCTTTGCTTAATGCAAGTAATGTTAAAGAACCATTGTCTTGGAGTAGCATCTCCTTCCTACATGGGATGCTGGAATGGGAGAAAGAATCCAAGGGAACGTGCATGTTACATCATGTAGTATAAATGCTGAGTCTAATACATTAATAGAAATGCTCATATCCCCGAACAGACTGGCTGTACCCAGTCAACCACTTTCATTTTCAAAAGCAAAGAGAAGAGAGTTTCCATGTCAAAGCACTCCATTGGAACCTCGGCTTGTACTTGCTTCCTTGCCAGCCATGCTCAAAAGGAACAGAAAATCCAGTCCATGTGCGTAACAGTTGCATTCCCCTTGGCAGAGGGCTTCATTGAAGTCCTCAGAAGTTTCTCTGCACCTTGGGAGGCATGTTTATGAAATAATACACTATCAGAAGTGGCCCCAGCTCCACAGAAGCTTTGTAAAGAGCCCAGCTTCATCAGGAGCAAGCGGCCTTCGGGACTCGGTGTCCCGGACCTCTTATCTGCAGGACAGCTCAAGGTTGGTGCTAGAGCCTTCTCCAAAGTTAAAGGCAGGTAACAGAATCTGGGAGCAATGGGTTTCCCCCATTCTGTTTCCCCAGTTTTGCAATAAGTATGTCTTGAAGACTTGTATTAAGCACTGAGGATGCAGCACTGAACAAAACAGACCCTCACAGCCCCATCAGGTAGGTACTATTGGCATCTCCATTTTCCAGAAGGAGAACCAAGATGCAGAGAGATGAAGGAACCTGCTTGAGGTGCCACCACTCAGAGTGTCAGTGAGAGGGAGTAGAATGACTTGAAGTTCATATGGTTGGTTGTGGAGTTGTCATTAACATGCATAAAGCTCCTTAGCACATAAAATGTATAATACATAATTCTTCATCTTTGGAGACATTTCTGTTCTAATGTATCCTCAGTATATTTTTCTGAAACCAAAAGATTTTTGATAAAGTTATTTCTTTACCTTCCTCTCTGCCACTGGCTTTTAACCTTCTGAAAGCTATGGACAGACCCCGCTCTCTGAAATGATACACATGTGAACGTACACACTGTTTTGACATGATTCTGGGGGTTCATGGACCTCCTAACCCCTCCCCATCTAGAGGACCTGCTAAAACACTCCCATTCTACGGTACCCAGCCCACTACGGTGGGAAGGCCCGGAAACCCCACCCCATCTCTGTCCCAAGTTAGGAAGCTATCGCGGACAATCTACAATACAGTGGCCATTTCATCCCGCTGGTCAAGGCCACACCTAACTATTCCCAGGCTACCTGCGATTTAGGGATAGCAAAGGTTAAAACAGTTTAGGCTTTTTTTGCGTTTCTTGCGATAGACTTGCAGTTTCTGAGATAAGCTAATGGAAATACTATTTGTAAAAATAGGTTCCATCTTGCCTGTTTATAATCTTGACAACACTTAACACTCTTGATAAGCATATTTCTCCTCCCCCTCCATCCACTAGTGAGGAAACCCAGTGGTTGAAGTGTTACTGAGTTTTCCTGGGCCTCAGGGAACGGAACAGTCATGTCAAGACCCTTCTGGAAGGAGAAGGGAGGATAAGACGAGAGACTTTCTAAATCATGTCAAGTGCTTTGCTTGACCTCAAAAAATACTTAGCCAGGGATGGTAATTGATTGACAGGGGGCCTCAAAGGAGGAAACGGGGGACGCATGAAAACACTTCATAGAACTGCCCAAAGGAAGAACCTGGAAAGTTCAGCTATAGATTTTCTGAGAAGATGAAAGGATAGGCATTAGCGTATTCAAGAATTAGGCACTGAGTCTTCCCCATTTGGAAACTTAAAAAAGAATGATCTGCTGCCCAAGACAAAGAAGGAAATGATGTGGGCCCAGGGGGAGCTGTCACTCACACATGCACTGTCCAGGTGGCTATAGGAGGATTAGAGCTGCCATGTTGGCTTCTCTAGAGTGAAGCAGCAAAACAATGTCTAATGGTTGCTAAGCAACCATAGCCCATCGCTGCCCTTTTCCATTAAACATTATCTGCCTTCTTAGATTGTTCTAATTTATTTTTTTAAAACAGGAAAGGTAATACAACAAAGAATTATCAGTGCAACCTAACCATGAAAATGCAGTTGAGGTGAAGGCTTTTGCAAAGGTGGGATGACTCTCGGGTGGGATGTTAAGGAGAGTGACAGGTGACTGAAACCTCTTCCCTGAAGTATGTCATCACTTGACCCCGTGTTTCCTGATGCCCAAAATAATGGCCCGGAGACACAGTGATAACCTCTGAACATGGTGAAACGTAAGGCCAGATTGTCACATGGATCCAGTGTAAAACATTTTCTCATGCTCTGCTCTGACCTACCCCAGCCAGGCCTTGCCCTAAAGCAGGGTTCTCTATCAGCAAAGCATGGTTGTCAGAGGTTGCAAAATGGAGTCTGGCTGTGTCAGCTTCGTAGATAGCTGAGAGCATGTTGTTCGCAGTACCTGGGCATTGGCGTGTGGAAATAACACCAGTGTGTGTAAGGGACACCTTCTGGGGCATAACAAGTACCTGGAAGGAGGAAATATGAATCTTTGTTCAGAAACCCATTTGCATTCAAGTATTAGAGATCCATTTATGACTTTTACAACACTCGTTTGTTGACATAGTGTCGATGCTTTCCTGCTATAAAGCAGAGTTGAGCAGTTGCAAGAGAGAGAGTATGGTCCACAAAGCCTAAAAGGCATCCTGCCTGGCCCTTTACAGACGTTTGGGGGATAACCCCTAATTTTCCCTCTATCGTAGGACCTCCGTGAGTTCCTGAGCAGGTAGAACACACAACCTGCAGTAAATGTAGTTTTAAGAACTCAGTGAAAGTTTGTGCATCTCAAACAGACATTGAGTGCCATTCTCTGGGACAATCGGCAAGTGGAGACCAGCCAAGTCTTGGGATACAGAACGTAGGCTGGGGAAACTGTCTTTGGGGGGAACTGTTTCCAGGCTGTACCCAAGTTCTGCTCCTTGCCATAATGAAGACCGATAGGGGGCTGTTCGTGTGCACGTTGGTGAGCAGGCACTTGCAATTAAAATGATGTTGCTAGGAAGTCACAGCTGACAAAGGCACTCGGTTGTGAAGAGCTGACCCACGTGCAGACTAAGGGGTCTCACTGGGGTGGCTGGACCAGCTGGGAAATCATCAGCCCTGCATGGTCTCTCCAGGAGAAAGTGAAGATCGGTAGCTTGGAACTGGGCTGGCTCCGGGAGGGGTCTGACAATAGCAGACGTGAGCAGTTTCTGGGAGGACTGCACGGAGCCTTGAGCAAGTAGAGAGATGCGTGAAGTTAGGCTGGGCTGACTTTCACTCAGGTCTTTGACCTTTTCTCCTTGACAGCCTTCCTCCTCTCAGATCATCCCTTCTTAGTCTTTTTTTTCTTGAGTCCTTAAAGGCAGACTCCAAGGCAAGAGATCTTCTGTTTATCTTTGTGGAAACAGGAAAGGAAATATCAAGGGTAGGAGGAGCCAGGGAGGTGGGGGCGGCTCCTTTGCTACTGTGCTAAGAACAGCAACTCAATATCTATAGAGCGACCTCTGCATAAAGTGACCGCTGGCTCCCTGTTCCCCTCACTGCACGGGGACATCCTCACGGCGCCTTCTGACGGTGTGTCCATGCTACAACCACGCCACTGAAGCATTTTCATACCTCCCTGCGAAAGAATACAATTAACCTTGCCCTTTAAGTCCACTTTCCTGGCCAGTCTATGCAGTTATCTGCTCTCTGCCACCAGGGAGTGCGGGCACGTGGTGCGTCTCTATTTGAAGAGTGTTGGGCAGTAAATTATAAATGAAAATCAAACCTGCTCAGAATAGCCCTGCCTATACGTTTGACCTCAGGAGAATGTGGACTTACACCAGAGGAAAGCAACTGGATTTCCCAGCAATAACCCCTGGCTGCCTCTGTGGGCCCCAAATGGAACTGGGCTGGGGTAGACCAGTTGAAGATAGAGACACAGCTGAGGTTCTGCATGAAGCCACCTGCACAGTCAGGCACTGCCTCCGGGGGCCCCAGTCATGTTGTAGGGCCTCAGAGGGTGCTGCATGGCCAACCTTGAGGGCAAACCAACAGGGTCCATCACAAAGAAATATCAAGTGTGACTTGGAGCAGAGGGCCGGGCGTGGAGGGGACAGCCCGGAGCGGACTGAGTGGGCGCGCCCACTCCCGCTGTTTTTACTTCATGGTCCTCCTTTCCTTTCTTTCTTTTTGGCTCAGAAGATGATTTAGCATGTGGCTCACAGCTGACTCCTGAAGGATTTCAGTAAATGATGGGAAGACAGAACACCTGGCCACCTTCACGCCATTCTGTATGGAAAGAGGATGGGCCAGGTGGACTCTCTCCTCCCCCACTTTATTTATGGAAGTCTTCACTTGCTTTCTAAGAGAAAGGGAGGGGGGAAAGGAGGGAGGGAGGGAAGGAGAGAGACAGACAGACTGGGATTATGTGGTCAGGGACAGGAAACTATATATGAGCAACTGGACTCTGGTTAGCCATTGAGAATGGGCATGGTTATAGGAGCACATCTTGGCTCATGGTCCATCAAGGGCTCCTTGAAGGTCATAGTGACAGGAAACACTCACATAGCATTTACATCGGCCAAGCACTCTTCTAAGTGCAATATGTAGCAATCTTTTGGGGTAGGTGCACTATTCTTCCCATTATACAGATAAGGAAGGTGAGGCACAGAGAGATTAAGGAACCTGCCCAAGTGTATCCGAGTGTAATTGGCAGAGCCAGGACTGCAGACCCATGTTGGAACCACCATTCTCTATTGCTTCTCAGAGCAGGGGGATCCTTGAGGCCATGTGCCCCAGTTTTTCCAAACTCACTCACTCACTCCTAAACCACCTCCACGATCTCTCTAACACCTGTGTATCACCTCTAATGTTATTTACTTAACATCTTTCGCTCTCTCTTTTTTTATCTTTAGTGTTGAAAGTATTACATATGTTCCCCCCTTTTTTTTGCTCCATTGACCCCTCTATTTTTCTCTTAATTCATTATGTTTAATTAAACACGTTTATTTTAAGAGGAATCTTAATATTCCTACTAAAGGTAAAAAAAAAATCAGCATCATTTGCCATAAATAGAAGGAAACGTAAAAAAAAAATCAGCGAAAATAATGTGAATAGATTTTAGCTAGTTCTGCTGCCCACCCAAGTCTGGGAGCCTGAGTGGAGAAGTGAGAAGAGGGAGCCACCCCCACAGGACCTGGCTCCGTGGAGTGTCTGTCGTGTTCTGGCAGGGACCCTGAAATCATCTTGCTGGCCCCCCCCTCCCCAAACACACACCCTGTGGGAGGATTTAGGACAGTCCTCTCTTCTCCCCACCGAGGCGACTGAGGCTCAGAGAGGGACATGCTGTGTCCAAGAGCCAAGCCAGCCCAGCACTCAGGCCTCCGACTCCTGAGTCCTGGGACCCTCCACCCCCATTTTTAGATACATTTTCCCACGTGCCGCAGCCATTAGGTTACTTTCTCAGTTAATCCTTATCATTTACATTTGATGGTGGCTCTGCCACCGAAACTTGTCCTTCAGGTCCCATGTTTCTAGAATAATTCCAAACCTCTGCTGTTCCAGCTGTCACTGCCCATCTGGACACATGTGAACTTGGAGTGAAAACCCTCGGAACTCAGGGTCTGCCTGTCACTTCTTTCCAGCTGCCACCTGCCTCTGAGGAGAGGCTCATCGCACTTTCTCCATGTGCTTCAGAGGGTTGGGGTTAGAGTCCGACTGAGGTAATGGACTTGAACGTGCTCTGGGGAAAAATGCTGTTCTCGGCGTGCACTCACTTCGCTGGCATCCACACGTGGTGAGAACCACGGGGGAAGGGAACAGGCATTGGAATAGACAGAACAGAGACCTCAAAGCTGACTCATGCAGGTGTGGGACATCTACTTACCCTGCCGCACAATGTGCCGGTGCTGGCTCGGGGCTGAAGGATACAGAGAGGAGAGCATGGGGTCCCCGACCTGAAGAGACCCACAGTGTCAAAGACAGATAAACACACAGTGCATTAAAGGCGGGGGGTTGGGGGGTATTCTTCATGCTACACCATCACCCAGGGTATCGTCAGTCTTCTTCAGACCCATGTCTAACAGGGTTGGTCATCCACTGTCCTGACTCGAGAGATTTCAGAACTAATAGACGAGAAGGAGGCAGGGGCTGTGTCTGGGGCCAGGCAGAATGGACTCAGCAAAAAAGAGGGGCTGACTTGGAGGAAAGAGATAAGAAAACAAGGAGATGGGGATGTGGGCACTGAAGTTAGAGGTCCCTTGGTGGCGGAGCACAAAACCTCCAAACTGCATAGACCCCAGGCTTGCAGATTGCAGGACACAGCGATGAAGAACAAGTATTCATGATGGCCTCTTGAATCAGGTTTGCATTCCATTCCCTCTGCCTGGAATGCTCCTCCCCAGACCTCTGCTGGACTAACTCCTCACCTGCTTCTGGTCTCTACTCAAATGTTCCCAACCTCAGACAGGAGGCTGGGGTGGGTGTACTATTGTCAATTACATCCCATCTTGGCTCTTGACACTCACTTTTCCTCTTTTTTTGTCTACAGTACTTATCGCCTTTGGACATACTATTTGTTATCTATCTATCTATCTATCTATCTATCTATCTATCTATCTATCTACCTATCTCTATATCTCTATCTATCTAGTCATTCATCTATCAACTCTCTATCTATGATTTATTATGGCTTTTGCCTGACACTCATTTCTGGAAAATAAGTCTCATGAGTACAAGTGTAGGTTTTCCCCTTGATAAAGCCAGTGGCCTGAGGATGTAGTAGGCAGTCAATAAATCCTTGTTAGTTGACCTCCAACTCCAAGCTATTCAGAAAGGGTCAAGCTGTAGTGAGTGTATTTTGAAAACAGCCTTGATAGGTGCTTTCACACTCACCGTCTGCCACCTGATAGCGTGTCAATGTGCACATCACTTCCATCCGGGACAGTGGACACGCTCGCTCCCGTCTTTGCGTCCGGCATCCAGCCAGGGTCCGCATGTAGAACCACAGCCCTTCCCTGGCCCGGCCCCTCCCATGGACTTCCCACGAGAGCTTTCCAGAAGAGAACTTCTACCGAGAAATAGGTTTACTTTATTTATTTGTTGCGATTTGCCCAATTTTCTTCACAATTTCTGTTTTGCCTGCCATTCTTTGAAACGTTATTTAGAAGTCATCAGGATCCCTAGGATATGACAGACATAGAGAGAAAATAAAATACAGTTAAGTCTTGCAAATTTACTCATCCAAGCTCATACACTTAAAACACACACACACACACACACACACACACACACACACACAAACCAAAAAACAAAAACACAACCCCAAAACTTAAGGCAAATTTTCAAATTAGTAACCAAAAATGCCCTGCTTCACTTAGGTGCCTTGTGGGCTCACTGTTGCTATAGCAACTGGACGTGTCGCTCGTGGTGGTCACAGTGCCCCGTTCTATGGAAGCGAAAAGTGACCTTAGCCTTAAGCAAGTGCTCAGCCAGCACGGTAAAGACTGTAACAGAAAATTAAAACGTTCTTAACCAGTGAAATTACTTTTCCTGAAGCAAAAGAATCCTCTCAAATGTGTTTTTCTTCTTAAAAAAAAAAAAAGTATAATTTGTCGGACATTAAAATAACAAAAGGGCTTTGAGAAAGGATTATGGGTTTCTGATGTTTCACCACCAGAACTCATTTACTTTCTCTCCCACTGATGTAATCTGCGCGATGAGGTAATGTTGGAGCGCCTTGTCTTCCCATAAATAAAGATTTCAGTGATAGCACTCCATGCCTTCTGTCCAGAACCTTCCCCTGGGTTTCTCCCTCTGGGACTTGTAAACGGTCTCACCAGGGAGGCAGGACTTCTGTCAGGGGGCAGGGGGCTTGCTGCCAGACGTTTTCATGGCTACAGCTCGCGATGGAAGATGTTGAAAGCCGGAGGAGTTTGAATGGAGGTGCTGAGCATCACAGGTGTTTTCTCACCATGAGGAGGAGGAAGTCTGTTTTTTGAAATGGAGAGTTCAAAGTTCTCTTCTTAAACCAAAAGGCTTCTGGCCCTGGGACTTCTCCGAGCTCGGGGCTGCGAATGCATAGTCACCGAGGTCATTCAGATTTCAGAAAGCGAGTCCCCAGTTACAGCCCGGGCCTGCCTGCTAATCACATGCCTCCTTCCCCCTCCTCGAAACCTACAACTCTCTCTGGGCAGCATGGATTTAATTAGGGTGGAATCTCTTTAAAAATTCGCATGTATGTCCCTTTCCATGGAAAGCAACTGCAGGAACTACCCGGGCTTTGAATGTCTTTTGAAACCCAAACGACTGTATGTAAATACAGACTGTTATTTACCAACAAGGGGACAAAAGCCCGGCACCCCCTCGGCTGGGGCCCATGAAAGACCTCTCTCCCAGCAACCCCGTACTTATTAGCGTGGTTGCCAACTTCGGGTTATTATTCACGGACTCACCCCGGGCCGGGTCTTTGAATGCAGAGAGAAAATGATGTTTGTGTTCCAGGTTTTTGCGAGTAAAGGGTGAAGTATGTTCTGCCTCAGCAGAGCCACGGGGACGAAACCCATGTTGAAATCACCTTAGGAAGCGGGCAGGGAGACTGCTTCTGGAGCTCCTGGCCCCGGGAAAAGTGGGGGACACCGGGATGTCCCCTCCCGTCTGCACCTGGCCTTCCAGGTCTCTGCTCCCGGAGGGCACTAAAGGAGGCACCTGTCCCCCCTGCAGAGGCGGCCTGCACCCCACTCACAGGCAGATGCTCCCTGCAGGTGGTGAAACGCATGCTGCTAATTGGGTAGTTCTTTGATCTTTTGAAAGATGAAACTCGATGAACATATTTAAGTGTCTTAAAGGAAAACCAGATGGATTTGAGCAACACAAAGGGACAGGCAACAAACCTAAACTTGACTCAAAAACTCTCCACTGCAGCGTTTGACATGGACCTGAACCAAAGTGGCCTTCAGATACAGATCTTGATCCGGGACGAATCCATCAGGCAATTATCAAAAGTACACGTCGTGTTCGCTGCTTGACCTGCACAATAATCTCAAATATCTGGCTTGGGTCCTGGCTCCAATGTAGTCAACCTTTTTTCCCCATGATCAGTAAACAAAACACAATAAAACAGAAAGCAAGGCAATGAAGTCTCTGTTTTCCTCTCAAGGGCACTCCTCGCTGGGTTCAGGCTGAACGGAAAGAGCGCCATTAGACAGCATTCAGAGCTTCTCTGTGACAGGAAGGCAGGTGTCTGGTCGCCCACGCAGGGTGGGGGGAGGCTGGGAACGCCAGGCCTGCACCGAGCTTCCCTGGGGTTGGCTGTGCAGTGCGCCCTGGTCTCCGTGCTCCCCTCCGACTCCTCCCTCCTGAGAGGGGCGGCAGGTTTCTGTCTCCTAATTTCTCCGATACCAATTGTGTGCTGTGTTCCTGCTACTACTAATTAATGTGAGAACAGAGAATCAAAGAGGGTATCTATCCCTCCACGGTGGTGTTTTTGAAGAGTGACAAATTAATCCCCTGGGATATGCCTGGAGGCGGGCAAGATAGCTTTTGTTTTGTTTTGCAAAAAATCTGCAATTAGATGTGCAAAAGTTCCATTTTTAGTAAAGATTTTTTTTTTTTTTGGATAAATTTCATCCACTTCAGAACACACACACACACACACACACACACACAGTGAACTAGTACACACATAATTTCCAGGCAGTGATTCTGAAGAGGATATAATGTTGGACAATTAAAAAACTCCTGTGTCAAGTTCTGCTTTTGGCCACCCTCCCCGCTACGAGGCCCCTCGCCCTCAGGGGCATCTGAGAGAGTGCCCTGGCCTCCAAAGTGGGGGCTGGGCTCAGCAGCTCCTCCCGCATTTCAGCCCTAAAATAACCCTGCAAGTCACTATTGTTGCCCCATTTTACAGATAAAGAAACTGAGGCTTGGGGCAGTCACGTGATCTACTCAGGTCACACGGAGAGTCCGTTTTGGAGCCAAGATTCAAACCCAGCTGGTTTTACTCCAGATCGTAACCTGTCCTCCAGGTCCTCCCGACTTCCTGCAGATTTCATGGGAATGAGAATGGAAGTTGGACGTGTCATGGAACTCCAAGCCCAATGGTAACCCAGTGAGATCAAGTCTGTTTCTCTTTTGCAACTTAAAGATAGATCTACGGACGGGAAGGTCATTACAGGTAAGATTTCAAGTTAATGTTTAGTGCTTGCTTAGTGCCCACAGAATCCGGACACCAGTCTCTCATATATCAAAGCCCGCCCATCAGTTACGCCCTGAGACACAAACAGAGGCTGGAAACGAGCTGCAATCAGACAGGCTACCACGCCAGCCGCTGAGGTCCTTTCCCGTGTCAGGACGGCGACATTGACATGTGGATGGAACCCTCCCTTCCTTCCCACTACAGTTGGTCCCAATGCCCCCGCCCTCCGTGGCTAGTTGGAGCCCCTGGCACTTCATTTGCTTTTCGGTTGTTTATTTTTGGGGTCAGTTGTTTAAATCATTTGGCCAGACTGCATAACGTAACACCAACACTCACCTTTCCTTTTGCACCTCAGGGGGAAGGAGGGGAACGGACAGGTAGTGGGCTCCTGCCACGCCCCGCACTGCACTGCCTGCTAGGTTCTGGTGCTGGGACTTCCAGGCTGTGCTGGGGTGTGGGGAGGCATCGTGATTTCCGTTTCCTGGGTGCACACGTGATTTCCGTTTCCTGGGTGCACACGTGATTTCCGTTTCCTGGGTGCACACGTTGGGTCTCCAAGAAGTTGAGATGCGAATGTCCCCAGCCAGTGAGTAGCGGGCTGCTGCACCCTCCCGGCTTCCCTGAGAGCAAATCAAGAAACTCGCAAATGAGGCACTGGGACCAAAGAACGTCCTGACAGTGACCATCCCCGGAGATCCCACTGTGTGAGTCCTGCCCCTCCTCCTCCTCAGGCTCACGGTGCAGGTCGGACATCTGCCCGAAGGTAAATAGTTTATCCAAGGACTTGCTTCATTGACTTAGCGGTGGGGCCTGGCTTTAAATCCGAATCCTTTTATTCCTAATTCTTTACAGGCAACACCACATTTCTTTTCACTTAGCGCCTTAGTTCTGTGAGTTAAGTAAATGGTATTGGGCCAGTTAAAGCAGATGACGGCTGCAGACGAGGGCCGTCTTTCCTCTGAATCCAGTACCAGCAAAGGAAAGGGAAGATGTTTGCAGAACAGCTCGTGCTAAACACTTCGTGTTAACCTTGGATGGGTCAGGCTCCAGTTCTTCTCTCCCCGAGAGTCCTGGTGAACAGGGACTGAGGCCCCACCCAGCTGCAGCCCCTCAGATCCCCACAACTGTTGGGACTTCATGTATTTAAGTCACATAATTGGGCCTAGTTCCCTAGACTTCAGGTTTTTCGTGTTTGTGGTTGGGCAGCACCAAAGAGGAAGCTAACAGAATATTTAGCCGGGGACGGAACACTTTTCCAGGACTAAGATAAGTTCAGCCAATTCTGGGCCCCAGGGGCCCCTGGGAGCATTTAGATTGTCCGGTGGCTGCTTAATTCAAAGAGCGGACTGTCAAGTGCGGGGATATGGGCAAGGATCTGGCTCACCAGGGACCGTGCCTGGGGGTTTTGGGGCCACAGCTGGGCGCTCAGTGGGCTGTTGGTGCCAGGGAGCTTAAAGGACTGTCAGATGATCCACGTCTCTGTTTGATGCCAACTTTTGCGAGCCTTCCCAAGGCTCACTGGGGTCCCCATGATTGGCTGCCTCGCCATACCCCAGCTCCCTGGGGCTGATCCTCCTGGGCTGTGCAAGTAAAGACCACATGTGATGATTCAAAGCAGGAGCTCTGGAGTCTGACTGACTAGAGATTGATTCCCAACCATGGAATTGCTGTGTGACGTTGGCCAAGGTACTTAACCTTTCTGAATCTTAGCTTTGTCATCTGTAAAATGGAGATGATAATACTGCTTATCCGATGAGGATTATGGGAGATCATGTATACAAAGTACTCAGTGCCTGGCACATAGGAAGTGCTTCGTAAATGGTAGATTACCGCTTTTATTAGCAGTGTATTTTGAATATACATCTTAAACAATACTAGGCTTAAAAGAGTGTAAAGACACATACTAGAACACGGGTAAACCCTGAAAACATCATGCTGAGTGAGAGAAGCCACACACAAAAGGCCACATATTATATAATTTTTTTTTTTTTTACTATGAAATGTTCAGAATAGGCAAATCCATTGAGGCAGAAAATAGATGAAAGTTTCCAGGGACCAGTGGGGAGAGGTGTCTGGGGAGCGACTGCTTAATGGGTACAGGGTTTCTTTTTGGGGCGATGAAAATATTCTAGAACGAGGCAGCGGTGGTCGTTGCACGACACTGAGAACGTACTAAATGCCATTCAACTGTGTACTTTAAAATGGTTAAAAAGGTAACCTTTATGTGATGTGTATTTTGCTGCAATTTAAAAAAAATAGCGTAGAGCAGATCCTCACACCTTTCTTCACCCAGTTCTCTCTTCTCCCCTGGGTCGCATACTGACCTGCACAGTCATAGAGGCGGGGTCAGTCTCTGCAGCCACCCTCAACATGAACTTACCAAAAGCAAAAGCCTTCACATGTTAAAGAGTGCGTTCTAATTTACTCCTATTAAACCGCACCCCTCCCCATCCGGGAGGCAGGCAGCAGGGAACATTGCCCCATGTTCCAGACGAGAAACTTGAGGATCAGTGAAGGCTGGACGGGCTGTGGTTGTCACGTTTGCTGCTTCACGGTGTTGATGTTATTTCCTGATTTCACGAAGCTACTGGGTGTCAGAGGTTGGGTTCACATCTTTTTCTCCTGGCTCAGCGTTTTTTAACCTTTTCCGTGTTTCCATTACACACATTTCCTGACAGTACATTTTATAGTGCACACGTTGCTTTACTGTTATGTCGTTCCTTCCTAAGTGACATTGGGTTGGTATTCCTTCCTGGCCGACTCCCAGGGAAGCAAGGGCAGGTTGAGTCTTGGTGGACGGTTTGCACTTGGGCTGGCGGCTTGCTGGCATTAACGGACAATTACTGCCTTCACGAGGGGTCATTAGCACATCAACGTGATGTTCTTAGAGCCAGGAAGAGACACATTATGCTTGCATGTATGCCTTGGTCCCCAAAGACTAATTGTTGGTTTGTGTTTTTAAATACCCTTTCAAGAGGTAAGAGCCCCTAATGCAATGATGGCGAACCTTTTGAGCTCGGCGTGTCAGCATTTTGAAAAACCCTAACTGAACCCTGGTGCCATGTCACAGATAGAAATTTTTTGATCTTTGCAACCATAGTAAAACAAAGACTTACATTTTTGATATTTATTTTATATACTTAAATGCCATTTAACAAAGAAAAATCAACCAAAAAAAAATGAGTTTGCCTGTCACCTCTGACACGCGTGTCATAGGTTCGCCATCACTGCCCTAATGAGTTAAATCGGTGGTTCTCAACCTTGGCTGCACAATAGAATCACCTGGGAATTTGTTTAAAATCCTGATTTCTGGGCCTCATCATTAGTAACGAAGAAACAGAATTTCTGGAGGATGAGGCCCAGAAATCAGGATTTTAAAAAGAGTCCCAGGTGATCCTAATGTGCACCCAAGGACGAGAACCACTGAGTTAAATGAACACACCGTTAGGATTAAGGACAGCGGTGTGATGTGGGCACAGTGGTCCAATCACAGGGCGGGACGCCAGGATGGGACGGTGGACTGAACGCCACCAGCCCCTCCCTCTCTGATGCTAATGGACACGCGATGCCGTGTTCCCTCTGCACTGTCATTCCATCCCTGGCCGATCCTTGGCCACGGGAATAAAGCTGCCTCATTGCCGGCGGGGACACCGAGGACGAGAGGAGCGAGCGTGAGCCGGTGCGGCGCTAGGAAGGGGCATTCGGGTGTGCGGTGGCCCAGCTGGTCTCCTTGATTCGGTGGCTCTGGCGTCCTGGCCGGTCCTCATGGTTTTGCCCAGTTGAGCTCCAGATGTTCCCCACTCCTCACACCCTGTCAAGCCAGGGCCAGAGTGGGTTGGTGAGCACGAGTCGGAAGAAGCGTCAGGTCCCTGGCATGGCCCACGCCAGCCACAGGCAGCCCTTGCATTTTAGGGAACCGGGGAAGCTGGGCCAGGAACCACTCCAAACTCCAGGGCCTCCACCTGCAGGAGGCGTGTGTCTGTGGCATTTGGCGGAAGACATCATCTGGCCCCGCCTGCCGTCTTCTCACTGAAGTCTGGTTCCCAGGTTTAAGCTGAGCGTCGTCTCGCTGCGATTCCGAGCCGGGCACCGCTGATGGTGGCTGCTTGGTGCTGGGGGAGTCTGGCTGCTTCCTCACATGCCATAATCACCATCACCTCTCATCACCTCACAAATGGAGCAGCACAGGGCCCTGCTCTTTCCAAAGAGCCTCCTGAGAGCGGGGCTGGAGCTCTCCGCGTGTGACCCAGCATCCGCTGGGAGAGGGCAGGCGAGCGGATCTCTAAATGCGTCCCCAGGGGAAATGGCACGTGTTCGGCAGCACCAGCACCAGTCCTTCCTGGCCATCCCCTTCTCGCTCACACCTGGGGCCGCCCTGCCGCTGCTTTCCTTGCCGAGAGAACTAGGCAACTAGGAAGAGAATGAATCAGGCCTCTTTTGTTATTAGCTCTGGTGGCTGATGGGCTGGCCGCCTTACTCTCAAACCTACCCACCTCTTGGTCAGAGACCAAGTATCAGTTTGGCAAAAATGAAAAAAATTGAGAAGGAAAAAAATCAATAAATGAAGTAGTGGGGCGGGGCTGGGGGAAGGTTATATTGTTAGGTATTTGCAGATAAACAAAAAACTGGCCTGGCCAGCGTGGCTCAGTGCTTGAACATCAACCTATGAACCAGTAGGTCACGGTTCCACTCCCGGGTCAGGGCACATGTCAGGGTTGCAGACTCGGTCCCCAGTAGGGGGCGTGATGTTTCTATTCTCTCTCCCTCTCCCTTCCTCTCTGAAATCAATGAAAATATATTAAAAAAAATAAAACACAAACAAACAACACTGGATTATAAGACATCTCCGTCTTTCCGTTGGAAATATGGCGGCTACCTTCTGTTTTGGATTTGCCAATCAGCAAGTATTACTAATATTCTATGAAAAAGATGTGAGTTAAACATGGCCCATTTTCTTGAGAAATACACTCTTTCCCCAGGTGATTTTTAGCATCTTAAACAAGCCCTGTTTCCCATGAGAAAGTAGGAGAAAAAAAGACTTTTCGTCTTATACCCAAGAGCTGATTTAGATTGAATGTAGGATCACAACTTTGAAAAGAGCTTTGCTTTTTCTGGTGGCGTAACTAAACATCCTCCACGCAGAGTGAGGATTACGTGTTAGGGATCAGCCCTCCCGTGAAACTTTTGATTTCCTCTTGATTGGCATCTCTGAAACCCCAGAGTAGAAGGCACACTTCTCATTACAGGACTCTGAAGACTGCAGGCACTCTGCTTGCCCGCTTGGCGAGGGCCTGTACACCGACGGAATAGCCGTGCGCTTCTTGTGGAGTCGAGGGCGAATGAAGGGAAGGGGACTGAAGAGATCACGCTTTCAGAACCCTGAGTTCCACTAAACCAGAGGTCAGCTCTTGGTAACTACTGGCCAGGAAACGAATCCTCTTTATTATTCCACAGACGCAGGAAACCTCTTCTCTCTTTCCTTTTCTTCAACTTTTCCTGCCAGTACATAGTCTATCCTGACCTGGCATCTCTTCTCCCAGACCTGCCAAGTTGGAACTTTTCTGACCTTAATTGCTGAAATGTTCTCCCCCAACCCTAAAGACAGGAAGTGAAAATACCCCAGCTAGCGAATGAAGCTTATCTGTAAAGAAAAAAAGAAAGTCACCCAGTAAGAAAAACACAGATGAATTGCAATCTTGGTCAGGTCATTGCGGTCTCTAAGGTCACATTCAGTATCTTAAAACGATGCTTTTAGTTATAACCAAGGACGAATGCTCTAAGTACTTCAGATTTTTCTATTAAAACTTAGAGATTATGACTCTAGATGGATTCTAAACACTTTTTGAGGAAATAGAATATTTTCTTCTTAATGCTCCACACAGAAACGCACAACTGAGCGCGGCTCACAGGCTTTGCCAATGATTGTTAGTGATCCGCCACGGCAGAGGTGGCAGCGGGGGCAGTGGTGATGAGCGCATCTATGTTTATGTTATTTACGTAGGAAATCCATGTGCCTTTGGTAATGAATTGGAGGTTAAGTGACAATTTTTCTTCACAACCACTCTTGTCATGTACTCTCTGAACTGAAGACTGGATTAACCTTTAATTACCCCCAGTGAACTCTTAACCCGGAGACATTAACACTCCCTACCAGTAGTAGCATTTGCATATACGACTTAATGAGAGAAACATCTGTTTGCATATTTGGTATCATTACTATTATGCAGATGAAGCGATATTAACAATGTGATAGGCATTTCTTCATTTCTAGTCTTTCTTCCTCCACCTACCGATTCCGCTGGACTTGTATTAATTAGAATTAAGGGCTGTCGAGAGCCAACAGCCTGGTGCTGCGTGCACAAATGCAATGTGGTCCGAATGCCAGCAAAGCCACAGTTTAGTCAACTGGGGAACACACAGCTGGGTGTTACAGAATGCACACCATATAGGCCTGTGTGTGTGTGTGTGTGTGTGTGTGTGTGCTTGAAACAAAACTATGCTTCCCCCTCTTTAATCCAAATGAAAGAAACACCCTTTGTATGTCTATTTTTGGAAACACTTGCTTCCAAACACACAGCTCCCCTCTCTGATGGCTTTATCAAATGTTTCCTACAAGGAGTTTGACAATTTTAGCAATGACAGAGCCCTCGAAGGCCAAGCCAATTGAACTTTATTTTTCTAGCCAGGCTAAGAGATGCCTGCACTCACCTTAATGGATGGTTGTGGAGCTGCATCTGGAGGGGTGGTGGTGATGGTGGGGGGGCGGATCTGAGATTGGCTGCCAAGCCTCATGCTTTTTCAACCAAATTGTGCTGCTCTTCTACATAAGTAAAGTTTTAAGACACAACAGTCAGTAAACCCATTTTACCCAGTTTCCTAGAAATTCTATGTGGTTACCCACTGAGGCCATTTAAAAAGTACACACATATACCTTCTATATTATAAAACGCCAGTGATCATAATGCTGTAAAGACCAAACAACCGGTCACCAGGAGGTGCATTGATGGGTTTCTCGGGACGGTGAGCCTGGGGTCTCGTGCGATTTCGCGCGCTGGGCCTCTAGTATGTATATAAAATGCATGCATCCTTATTGACAAGCATGTGTAGGTGCATGTTTTGATTCTTGCACATCCGAAGCTTCTATTTTTGTGTTGATCCAAAGACAATGAAAGATCCCTTAAATATTTTCAGAACTTTAATTTCACAGTACAGTTCTCCATACTTGAAAGTCTTCCAATGTGAAAAAAAGTGGTGCGTCTTTATGCTTTTTAAAGTGAAAACAAAACAAAACACCTCTTCATTCTAATGTTCACCCCCTTCTGATCATCAGCCCTGAGCCAGGCACCATCACCCTCATCCTCCTCACTTCCCAGCATGTGCCATGGAAATGATTTCATAGAGCTACTTCCCATGACTGCATTGTCTCGTCAGAATGAAGAGCATTCTTGGCTTTCATTAGGGAATCCATCCTCATTAATTCAAACTAAATGGTGGTGGTGAAGGGGCAGCCAGATTAACTAGTGAATACTTTGAACCATAGAAATTTTTATGGGAATCTACTATTCTTATTTCCATGGACGTTCTGTGATTAAAGCTGGGCTGTGGCCCTAAAGGTCTTTTGGATACATGATTAAATAAACGGATCCGTGATTTCATATTCATTATCTGCAGATGAAGGTACATTGTGAAACCATTGGAAGCAATTTGTTCTCTAAGCATTTTCAACATTCTCTTTCTACTCTATCTCCTTACTTAGATGCCATTCATTTACACTATTTATAAACTAAAAAGCATTTCTTAAGAGGAAAGAGAAGGGAGAGCTAGTTCAGAGAGAATCTGGGTT
This sequence comes from Myotis nattereri, assembly GCF_964212035.1. NCBI lineage: Eukaryota > Metazoa > Chordata > Mammalia > Chiroptera > Vespertilionidae > Myotis > Myotis nattereri. The sequence goes on along the minus strand of NC_138088.1, from coordinate 55,112,215 downwards.
GTTATCTTTTCCAAATAAATAAGATTTTTGCCATATTATCCAAGTAGACATGGACATAATGGGACAATTTGATTTAAAAAGACATTTTGAACACCTGGCATGAAAAGAGCACTGATCAGGAATTAGGTTTATATCTAACGTACAGTCATCCTGTGCAATCATTTTAGATGCCCTATCTCCTCTGTTGTCTGGCAAGTAACATTTAAATACCAGGTAAAAATCTATGCCTTCCAATCATGACTATAAATACTCTGTGTGAATGCATGACACACTGTAGATATTCAATAACAATAAATATTTGTAGGATGGATAGATGGATGGATAGGTGGGTAGAGAGATGGATGGATGGTGACAGCATGAGACACCCTGACTCTGTTAGTCACTTCTAGACTCTTAAGGAGCACACTATTTTTAGTGACCTAAGTAAAAATTCTAGTCCCAGAGCAAAGTTTTGCAGAGGGAAGTGTCACTATAGTTCATGGCTTCTAGTAGTAGCCGCTCTTATCTTGCAGGCATCTAATATAGGTCCTAAGCACTCTAGAATTGGTTGAGCAATAATTGAGATATGTTCGTGCGTGCGTGTGTGTGTGTGTGTGTGTGTGTGTGTTGGGGGAATTCATAAGGAATCTATAGAAAACTGCACGTACAAGACAATTGGAAAGTATTAGTTAGCCTTCAGCTCCAAAGTGACCTGCATATTCTTTTATTTATGCTACAACTATTCATCATATTTTTTATTAGACTTGACCTGTGGGTGCTCTTATTACATTTTTGGCTGCATTCTATACTCTGGAATTTATAGTACATGCTCTTGGGGTTGCTGATGTACTCCGAGACAGGAGGGACAAGAAGTTAGGAGGTGCAGGACCAGGTTTCCCTTGTGGGATGTTAAGGGTGCACCTGCTGATCCATTGGTGGGGACTCCTTTGGCTCCTGCTGTACTTGCACTTCACCTGTTTCTGACCTAACCAGGTCAGAACTCTTAGCAAGTGATCCAGCTTCAGGTTGAATAGGAAGTGGAAGCATGCATGCCTTACGACGATGGTCAGGTAGCATCTGGGTTTCCAGGGGCCCACCAACTTAGGAGCATCTATAATAATAAAAGCATAATATGCTAATAAGACCGGACAGCCAAATGACCTTCCGGATGTCATTCCGGATTATCTTCTGGATGAAGCCGCTGCGGCGAGGGCTGAGGCAGAGGTGGTTAGGGGTGATCAGGCAGGCAGGCAGAGTGGTTAGTAGCCAGCGGTCCCAGATTGGGAGAGGGATGTCCGACTGCCGGTTTAGGCCCGATCCCGCAGGGGTCCCAGATTGCAAGAGGGTGCAGGCCGGGTTGAGGGACCCCCCCCCCCCCCGCCCTCCATGCACAATTTTGTGCATTGGGCCTCTAGTTTGATAATATCAACAATCCATTGGGCCGAGGAAAGAAAAACTAGAACATCTGTTAATATGCTTTCATAAAAAAAAGATTAGACATAAAATAAGCATTACTAGTACTTATTATAATAGATTGGCATCAGTACATGAACATAATTTAACCACAGCTATACATATACTGGGGAGGATCAAATCCTTTTTCAGGGATGGGGGTACATGAACAAAAAGGTTTGGAGACCTCACGTCTATGGGAAGAGGTACCACATTTTCCAGGACAGCTGAGTGGGACCCTTCCCCTCCTCTCCAGTTTTGTCTCCCACTCCTTCCCATTCATTTTCCTGGAGCTCTGGAAGGTCAGGAGATCCCACCCAACTTCCGGCCTCTGAGTATGCTAAGCTGTTGTGTCCCTGAGGGCGCTTGGCATGCTACTTTTTCAACCTCAGACTGTCTTTTTCTCTGCTTCGTGAATCCTTTATTTTTTAATTTTTTAGAGAGAAAGGGAGGGAAAGAGAGAGAGAGAGAGAGAGAGAGGGAAACATCCATGTGAGAACACAATATTGATCAATTGGCTGACTTCTGCACACACCCTTTCAGGGATCAAGCCTGAAAACCAGGTATGGGCCCTGACGGGGAATCAAACGGACAGCCTTTTGGTGCAGGGGATGACGTCCAACCAGCGGAGCCATGCTGGCCGGGGCTGCTTTGTGATCTTTTATTTTATTTTTGTGAACAGTTTCCTGTATTTGTTGGACAACGTGGATCTGTCTTTCTATGGGCCCGCCCACCCCCTGCTCATATCTCTGTTACAGCCTCACGGGTTGATTTCCCGTATTGTCCTCTGAGCAGCTGGAGGGCAGGGACTGTTTCTTATACGTTTGTGTATGGATGCCTGACTGTCCAGAATGAAAGAATAAAGGGAAAAGTTGTCTTCATTGACAACCAGCTGCACTGTGGGGGCCCTGTGAGTTGTTCAGGTCACCAGGAGGGGTCGCTATTGGCACTTCTGCAATGGGGAGAGCCTGTCGGTGGTATCTTCTCTGAGCACTGGGTTCCCTCCAAATATGGCCAAGTCTACTTTCAGTTACCTCCTTGCCCCAGCCCTTCTCTCACCCACTCACTTGGGGACGGGATAGAGACCGAGCCACAAGGCAAACCAGAGCCTCTAACGTGATAACCCAGGTTTGCGGGTGCCCGGAATACCCTGAAACATGTAGGCTGGGAGCCCCTGGCCTGGGAGCCCGTTAATTCCTGTCAGTTGCCTGTTGGATGGACTTGGAGATGCTGCTGGAGAGGTTGTCGATGCCGCCTTGCTGCTTCTAGACCAGGGAAGCCGTTCTGGACCGAGCACTGGAACCTAAGAGAGGCTTTCGAACGTGTCACGGACTGAGAAATGGCACAACCCGGCGCACGGGCAGATTTTGTGAGGCGGAAAGCCACGCGGCTGCTTGTGAACTGCAGCCGGACGGGGATGCATTTGGCTTCCCCGGGTGGAGAAAGGCACCGAACCCGAACCCGGCGAGACCTTTGTGTCAGCCCCAGTGTCGGAGGACGTATTGCCAAGCGCCTTGACAACCTGTGCTTCTTCAAGGACGAGGGATTATGGGGGAGTCGGTGCAAATGAAACGGGGACAGCATGTCTCAGTCCCATCCCTTAAAACGGCTATTCATTTCTTAATGTTTTTTGTGTGTGTTTTTTTTTTAAATTTGAGGACGTTTTTATGCCTTAGTAATAAATTAACATTTCAAAGGCACTTTTACCTGCTGGGATGGTTCATTCCACTAATGTGAGTAACGCTGTGGACTCAGATAATTAGTGTAAATTGCCTTTGAAAAACAGAGCTGGGTACAACCCTCACTGGCTGGGCTGAATGCCCCTGGCCTGCAGGATGAGGACGCCTTAATGGGGCCTGGAAAAACAACGAGTACCTACAAATCAAAGGAGAAAAGCCGTTTTTGATGCATTTGTCTGAGAGTGTGAGTTTTAAACTAAATTGTTAACACTTCCTCCCTGCTGAGGGTCAGGGATTAGCGAGGCTGGGAGATTCTTTGAGAATCTTTCACACTGACCAGGGGAGGCAGGGAGTTCCCAATACAAGTGTTTCTTAACCCTAATCCCCACCTCCCTGCCCAGGACAGCTCTGCGTTTCCCTCTAATTAGGTGAAGAATTAGGAGGTGGATAAATGCCCCGGGAGATGAGGATAAAGTGATTAGTTCGCTCCAGACCATGATAGCGATTTCTAGGCGCTCCGTAGTTCCTTTCAAGATAATAACTTTTCTCTTTTTTTAAAAAAAAAAAAAAATAAGAAACGTATTCAAGCAAACCTCACACATGTATTTATAAGCAATGATCATTATCTCCAGGCAAGTTTGGGGCAGCACCGTGACTATTTTTACTTCCCTTTGCATTTGTTAAATTATTTTCATAAGACTTTTTTTTTTTTCCATCCCATGAAGCACATCTAGTTCCCAGTCTGACCCAGGTATTTTATAATTATATGTGCAATCTGAAGAAAATCGAACAACCTACCTGAAAAAAAGATGTATTCACATTTAAATGACCCTTTCAGGGGGAGGGGGACAAGGGCATGCTGCTTAGGAGCTATCTGAAATGAAACCCATTTGACACTCCCTGTGCCTATGAATAGATACTACCCTGGATGCCTTTTGTCAAAAACATGTTGTAGATGCTCTGCACTGAAGTGTGACTTTAAATTTCAGACTGATGAAAGCAGTTACAGAATAGCTTCAAACTTGGGTGACATTAGCAACCTTTACCCGTGACGAATGCTCCCAGGCCCACCTCGACCGCTAAGTCTGTTTCTACACACAAAAAACCAGACCGTCAAAGACACGGCGTGTTACCCTCGGCCAGTCCGTTCTAGAACTGCATGCACCAGGTTCTCCTCTGTGCCTGCTGTCTGAGCTCACTTGTGGACGGAACATGTTGTCCTTCGTCTTACCTAGTACAGGCCTTCTGGGCAATAAACGGATCATGAAAATCACCACAGGAAAAAGGAAAGTGATTCCCGGCAAATAACAAAACAGAATGTTCTTCCACCTCCATTCTGAGGGCGGCGAAGGTCCAAGGCGTGACCCCCGGTCCTGTGAGGCAATGACCTAACCTTTCCGAATGAGTCCTCCTGTCTCATTTCTCCTGGACGGTCATCTCTGAGGACTGTAAGGAGCCAGAGCAAACCAGCAGGGAAAGTGACGCTGTACGGGGTGTGGGTCTCAGGCTGAATTCCTGAGTTAGTCTCAGCGGATCAGGAGGAGGCATGGCCCCGGTCTCTGCAAGGCCCATCACGTTATTATCCAAAACAAAGCGAACAAACACACCCCAAACCCCCACCACCGCCACCCCAAACCCAACTTCTTTTAAGAAGCAATGAGGTTTCCCTTCCCCTCCTGCACACCTCACGGCTGGTGGAAGGTCTGATGCCTGCAGAGTGCCCATGACGGTGCACAAGACAGATGGCACTGCATTAGCCAGGATTATGTTGCCTCTTGATCTTATCAGCTTTGCTTCCTGAACTACAAAAGGCCTGACAGAGGGCTGGTTAGCAGTTTGCCTGAGACCATCTCCCCAGTCATCCATCACTGTCGCCGGCGAGCGGGAGGCACAAGGCACCGAGCGAGGAGACAGGCTGCTGTGCTGACACGCTCTTCCCAAGCCCGCTCTCCAGCTCCGTGCCAACCAGCTCTGCCTTCTTTTCTTTGGTGAACATGTAGCTATATCTGTGGCCTTCTGACATCATAGGGTGTGTGCCACACACCTCGGCGGTCTGTTTGTTTGCCTGTTTTCAAATTCTTAGCAACTATGGACCAGAGAGAGCCAACGTCTAAGGCAGAATATGCATCCCTGAGCTAAAAAGAAGGCAGCAACTCAGGTGTCTGAGGGAGAAGGACGAGGTAGGAGATGGAGTCTGGCTGATCCCATCTTCTGGGTTTAAGGTGGATAAACTCTGTGCCCACAATGGAAATCCTCAGGATGCAGCCAGTCTAGCCTCCTTTAAAAAAAAAAAAATAAATTAATTAAACCTGTAATTATTTCAAACTCATCCATTTCCGCTTTAAAACCTGGCTCTTTAAGTAACCCCGGGAGGGAGCACTGTGGAAAGTATATGACTGTCTCACCAGTATGTTGTACACCTGATCCTAATGCAAAATCATATTGGATGTAAACAATATTTGAAAAATTTAAAAAGATGTAAAGAGAAAGCGAGAAAGGGATGGAGAGGGAGAGAGTCAAGGAAAAAAAATGCAGATATAAAAGGTAGAGGGCCAAGGCCATGCATTGATGCCAGGCTGCATCAAGATCCCTTATCCCGCTCACAGCCAGAAGGCAGGGCCCTACCTGTACGAGAAGACAACGCTGTGATCTTAGGCACAGATGAGGCGGGGGCTTCTGAAACCTCCGCATGGGAGGAGGTGGTGGAAAAGCCGCTCCTTTTCTGAACAAGAATGAGAGAAAGCCAGCTTTTTGGTCTAGCGGAAGATGGAGGAACTTCAGGTGAAATACAATAAAATTTCAAGAAAAAAAAAAAAAATAACCCCCAGAGTTGGCGAGGACATCAGATTCTGACTGTCTGCTTTGGCGCAGAGAGCGCCTGTCTGGGCACCGGCTCCGGCCCGCAGCCTCGTCCTGAGATTTGAAAACAGAACCCGTTACCTGATTTGTGGCCGCATCTGATAGGACCGAGGGGGTCTCCCAGGAGACAAAGCTGTGTGCCAGGCAGTAAACTGGATCACGTCAGAACGTGTCCCCCGCAGCAGGAGAGACCCCCAAACCGGGAGATTGACATGCTGTTTCCTAATTACCGGTGCCGGGCGCTCGGCCTCATCGCTTCAGACGGGATGGAGAGTAGGAGCGACCCTCTTCACCTTGTCATTATTTAACGGCGTGAGGTCCGGTGGCCTCCTGCTCGCCTGCCCGGCCGCAGCCTCGGTATCGGCCCGGCGAGAAGGCGCTTACGGTCAGAGGAAGGCATAGTTGAGGATTCCTTCAAACCAACTCCGAGAAGTTAATCTCATTGAACTTCTTTTTATTCCACAAAAGAGTTGGGTGCTTCCAAGTCTAATGTGACTATCGTGTTCATTAAATGGACTTCTTTACACCTTTAAATGGATTAACGGCACATCTTCACAGTCTAATTATTATATGTGTCATTAAAAAAAAATCACAGATCAAATTCAGGGGGCAATCAAGGCCTTTTTTTTTTTTTTTTTTTTTTTTTTTTAACGACGATGGGAAAGACTTGGCGGCAAATGGATGTGATCGGTATCTGTGCCTTTTTGCGAAAGGGCGCGTGTTGCTCAGGAGGTGGGAGGGGAGGACTGGCTGGGTGTGCGGAGGTCGGCTGCCCCAGTCATTTCAGTTGAGAGATTTAGGAGCCGACCAGGCCCCTGCTTGCCCCTTCGGGGCTGCCTGTGCCAGGCACCGTGGGGGACCCCTGCCCAGGCCTGCCCAGCTAATGGTTTCAGCCTGTCCTGGCCAGATAAGCGGTAAGTTACGGGCCACCCCCTTCCAGTCTCAGGCCTTGGGGCTTCTCCGAGTTCCTCTCTAGCCAGACCTTTCTGGAAAGGGAGAGGGAGAGGAACTCTCTCCACGTGTCCCAAGAAACAGCGGCTCCGTTTCCCCCTGAACATTCAACATCAACTACCTTTGGGCCTGTACCTGTCTCCTTTTTGGCGGGGAGAGCATTGAATTTGGCAGCTCCCTGGTGTCCTAAGAATGTCACAGGTTTGCCTCACGTGGGCACAGAAAGCTCCAGGAGCCATTAGAGAGCTGCAAGGACATTTCTCTCCTTGGGGATGGGAAGTCTAGAGGGGAGAGCCCCAGAACCTGCAACCCCCCCTACCCCCCCGCCCTTGCACCGTTTCAGGCTTTCTCCCTTCTAAGCAGAAGAAGGTACAGATTCATCGTCATTCATTCGCTTCCCCAGCATTCACTGGGACATCATGCAGGTCAGGTCCTAGGCACACCAGATGCAGCGCAGAGTTGAGCAGACACAGTTCCAACTCTCAGGGAGCATTCGGGCTAAGAGCCCTTAGCATGTAATTTTGTAAATCCAAGGTGGCTCCAGTCTCCATACTGGAGGAGCTCAGAGTAGGCTGTCTGGAAGATGCCCATCTGGAAGGTGCCTGGAGGTCTGGCTCTGGGGTTGTGCTTGCTTAGCCGGCTCACACGGCGTTTATCTGCCTTGTGCCCTGGCAGTGGTGGATGGAGACCTGGGGGAGCAAAGGAACCACCCAGCCCCTCCCTTGGGGCCACCTCGGCACCTTCCTTGGAGCCTGTCAACAACCTTCCCGCCACCGGACCTGGCCCCTCCGAGGGAGGCCGCGAGGGACCCAGGCCAGATCCAAGGTGGGAACGTAAGGTGTGTATCCGGGGCATCCTCGTGGCATCCTGGGAGAAGCAAGTATGGTGTCAGGCAATGCCAGGTGGGCACGCCAGCACCGCCCTTTCCCGGGATGTGATGGACAAGCACCCACCCTCTTTAAGCCTCAGTTGCGCACAGCCTACCTGTACCAGGGGGGTTGCCTTTAAGAAGGAAAATCCTAAAGCATTCAAAACCCAAGGAGCAGCGGAATGGTGGCCCGTGGGGCTGGTATTGGGACAGACGGACACTCTTTGGTGTGGGCAGACAGAACCACGTGACTGTAGGCTCTCACAGCCCCAGGCCCGTTCCAGGCTCCCTGGCCTCACTTTCAGCCTGGACCTGAGGCTCCGTCCGGGGCCTGCCCAGGGTCTGACTGAAGCTCTGGTTTAGGGGGAGCTGGTGCAGCCCGGACTTAGCGTGGGCGGTCCCCACGCTGAGCTGCCCCAGGCACAGAGCTCACACCGATCCTCCTGCTCCCACCCTGTCCTCCTCCTGGCTCCTTCGTATCTGACCATCCACAGGCTGTGAGGATACTGCAGCCCAAAACTCACCCATAAATCACTTAAGATCCGTGCTGAACCAGCATCGATGATCAGGATGAATTGCGCCCTAAGACGGAAGGAATCGTGCTACGCAGAGTCGGCGTGAGCTGGGGGCCCGCACGGCTCTTCCCGTGTCCCGCAGGAGCCCGAGGCCGGCGCCTCGCGGGCAAACATCCATCCTCCCTGCGCGCTGGGTGCTGCGTCCCCGTTCCCAAACGAATAAATGCCGAAGGAGTACATGACTTTGTTTCTCTCTGTGTCATAAAGATTCAGTCATATTTGGCCGAGTGACGTCGGGGAAGGCCAGTCAATGCGTTTCCGAGAGTGCTCTCTCTAAGCCTCACTATGCTCTCGGAAAAAGGCCACAGATCAGTCGAGGAAGTCGAGGTGGAAGGAAGTGGAATGGGACCCCAGTTGTCTATGAGGGGATCCTCGAAACTGAGATGGCCCACCAGCAAGAGAGAAACCAGCAGTGGGGAGCACAGAGTTCGTTCACTCATTCACTCACTCGCTCCTGTGTCTTCTCGTTAATTCCCAGTGGGACTAGGGACCCCATGGTGCACCGTGGACTATTACGTGACAGAAATTAAACTCACTCAAACAAGTACACTTCGTAAGTGATAAGAAGCCAGAAAAAAAATTAATGATAAAAATCTGATATTTAAGAATATAATTCTTATATTTCATAATAGGTGTATACAGTATATATAATTTACAGAGCATAAATGTACATACAGATGTTATATAGGAGATGATGTGAGTGCCAAAAGTCTGCATTCATTAGCCAGAAAACATATTATTACTTCAAGATTTTCCTCTACCAGGGCATTCTGCAATTATCTTATTTCTATCTGAGCTGTGAGATAGGAAGGGTTAAACAACCTCGTTATATTTTATGTTAACTTTGTCCTAGGCTTGTCAGACAACAGGCTTTGATGTGTACTTATTCAGAGGCCTGGCACCAGCTTTGGGGGCTTGGGAGGGAAAAGGATCTTTGTTTGGGAAGTTACTTACGGACAATTAACATGTGGAAACGATACCAAACAGTATGTGAAAATCAGTACACGTTGCATTTCCGAAGGGCGGAGACTCATTCTTTCTTTACGACCAGCCGGTGACAACTCTTGCTGATGGAATAAATGGGACCATGCTTCCGTCTCCAAGGAAGTATCAGGGAGGCAGCTTTGCGAATTCTTTTCCCATCGGGGCACCTGTCCCCTTCAGTCTGCGTATATAATGACATTTTGTTTCTGAAGACCCCGGCCCGGGGTTTAGCTCTTCCAAATGTTAGGCACCACGGTCTGACTCCCCCTGTCTTGCTATGATGAATAGATACACTTTCAGCTGGTTCTCCACCCTCCGCCCTACACGTGAGGCTGTGTCCAAAGTGCCCGGGGCAGGTAGGCGAGGCCATAGCGAAGCCAGGTGTTCCGCCATCATTGTCTGCTGCTCAGCACACTTGACTGCCGAGACACGGTGGGGGTGGGCCATTTCCTCACACAGCCACTCCCAGGCCCCTCGCTCCCGCGGCTGCACCAGCTGCTCGCCTGCTGCAGAGACCAGGGCTGGCGGGGACTCTGTGGGGCTTGCTGTTGGGTGAACTGGGCTTTGGGGGCTTTGCTGGGGGCCCAGCCAAATGTCATCCCTGAGTCTTCCCTGCCGGCAGACTGGCCGGGTGCTCGGTGCTTCTCCGCTGAGGCTGGACAGAGGGTGCAGGTTCACTCTGAGATTCGTCAACCACAGGCCCTGAGGTCTACAGCCCTGGCCCTCTGGTCGATGCTGGAAGATTTGTCTTTCTGGTGGCAGCCCTGTTGCTATCATGGACCTGCTTGGTCCGTGCGGCAGGAAGGGTTAAACAGCCTCACCATACTTGATGTTATCTTGGTCCTAGGCTTTGATTTGCAGTCACTCAGAGACTTGACTCCAGCTTTGAACGCTTGGGAGGAAAAAGGATTTTTGTCCGGAAGTTACTTATGGATGATTAACTAAGTAGACAGTAGCCTATATAATAAAAGCCTAATATGCTAAGTGTCCGACCATTCATTCGACCAGTCGCTATGATGCGCACTGACCACCAGGGGATAGACGCTCTGACCAGTAGGTTAGCTTGCTGCTGGGGTCTGGCTGATCGGGACTGGGCAAGACAGGTTGGACCCGCCCTGGAGCCCTCCTGCGGTCCCTCCCTGCCCCCATTGTGCACTGGTGCAAGGGACCCCGCCAGTGCACAAATCCGGGCACCGGGCCTCTAGTGTGAATATAAGCTCATGTTAAATTTCTGAAGGGCAGAGGCCCGCCTTTTCCCTTCTCATACAGTGAGAAAACAGCATCGTTGGGTTCAGCAATGGTGTGGCAGACATGCTCCCAGAGCCGGGGACCCTCAGAGAGGCGTGCCTGCCACGTTGCCATTGCCAGGGGTCTCCTGTCCCAGGCAGAGGCGTGTGGGCAGAGGTCCAGGCCCACAGGAGGCTGTGCCTTGTGTTAAGTTTTCTAAACCAAAGCGGGGGGGCGTGGGGGGGGCAGTGGGGAGGGAACCATTCAAAGTCTTTTTCATTTGAGTGAAAGTGCTTTTGAGGATTTGGGACCAAATATGGGAAATGGCATTTGAGGCCACATCCATGCAACCGCCCGGGTGATCCCAATACCTCCCTCACCTGGGAAACCGCTCTGCTATAGGCCATGGGCATCAGGCCATACATTGTGGGGAAATAGAATTTCATGCTTATTAGGACTTCTCACAGCTCACTTCCCGAAGAGTTCAGGTTTGCATCAGTGAACTCTTCAGGAGTTTTTAAATATATTTTTATGGATTTCAGAGAGGCAGGGAGAGGGAGAGAGAGATAGAAACATCAATGATGAGAGAGAATCATTGATCGGCTGCCTCCTGTACGGCCCCGACTGGCGATTGAACCTGAAAACCCGGCATGTGCCCGGACCGGGAATCGAACTGGGAGACCTCCTGGTTCATAGGTTGAGACTCAACCACTGAGCCACACCTGCTGGGCCAGTGAGGCAAGTTGTAGTCTGCCATCTGCAGGGTTCACTCCGAAAGCAGGAAGGGTCCTCAGGACTCTCTGATATCATCCATAAACCCTGCTCCAACCCGGGCCCGGCAGCAGTGTGGGCAGCTGGTCAGCTTCCCCTAGTTAAGTCTTCAATTCTCTCCCAAGTGATGGCTTTTCGGAAACCTCCCCAGCTCCTGAGAGGCGCACTGAGCCCCTTCCGTGGGACAGGCTTTCCGGTTCTCACCACAGCCCCCTCGGACACCTGTTGAAACGATATTGGAACCACGTTGGTAACTGATCGCAACCAAGATGGCAACTCCATTAGTCTGGCAATAGGACAGCCCAGGAGACGCCTCTCACACCGGGCTGCTGCTCCAGTCAAGCCCAGGCTTGTGGTCTATTATCTGACAAGCCCAGGACAAAATTAACACGAAATGTAAGTAATTTAATTAACTCCTCCTATCCCAGCAGACAGGTCCCGGCACCCTGGGTGCCCCAGGCCTTCCAGCAAGCTAGGGAGTGTTGTGGCCCCAGAGAATAAACACTTAGATTGTGCTTTCGTTATTTTAAGTGGGTGATTTGCAAGGATTTCCATGAAAACTCCTTTGAGCACTAAAGTCAAAGCATAGTTTTTGTTTTTTTAAAAAATTATCCTTAAGGGTAAAGTAATAAATCGTGTGAAAGTCACAGGAAAACATACCTTGTAAGAGTCAGGATTCTTCAAGGAATATATGTACTTCCTGGAGGGAGGGAGGGAGGGAGGGAGGGAGGAGGGGAAAGAGGAGGGAAAGGAAGATGGATGGGAGTGGGGATGGGGGGGCGGGGGGAACAGGGACAGGGAGAGAGAGGAGACCCTGGTTTAAAAGGAACAACAAGAAGACAGTCTGAAAGGCCTACAAAATAAATAATGAACACAAAAAAGCAATAATAAATATAAGAAAAAAACCAGTTTGTGAAACTAGTTTTATTATAAAGAGCTTCCTTCCTTAAGCTGATATTTTTAAAGGGCACAAAGGCTTCTTTTATTTCCAAATTTCAACAAACCCGGCCCTGGCCTCTCTCTCACCCCAGTGGGCTGAACGTCCCTCTGTCCAATGACCCTCCCACGGTCCTGCTCTCCAATCCTAGGCCAGCGCAGAGGACTGGGAGCAGCGGGCTGGGCTTCGCGGTGCGGGTCGCAGCTCTTCCGTCTGTGAAAATAGAGTGGACGAGTGGAAAGGCTGATGGGAAAAACGAGGCGGCTCTGGCTGTAAATGTTGTCAAGCTGAGCCCTTAACTTCCACAAGGTCCCGGGAGGTCAGGAGGGCAGCGGGCTTGTCAGGGTGTCCAAGGGGTGGGAGCGTTTGCTGAAAGCAAGGCCACATTCTCACCTGGCTGGCGGCTGGCTGGGGCTCATCCTGTGTGGCTCTAAGTTCTCTCCCTGTGACGCTGATCAGGCGTCACAACAACAGGGAGGCGGCAGCACACTTTCAAGAGTAGACGGAATAAGGCGTTTGGTCAGTAAATACCAGGTCAAAGCCCGCAGATGTGTTGAAGGGCAGATGGCCACCCAGGGTCAGGGCTCCTTCTGCCACCATATATTTGACCCCCTTTACCCTCTCCCGCACAATGCGATATACAGACAATGTATTGCAGAACTGTACACTTGCAACTTACCTTCTTAGCCACTGTCACCCCCATCCATGGAATACAATTGAAATAAAGAAAGACACTAATAATAGTGATGATAATAACAATAATAAAAATACCGGCAATAATAACAGCTGCTGTTTGGGGGAAAGTAAGGCAGAACAGAGGGCTGGACCAAACCATTAAATATGTGAATTTGCAGCAAGGAAATGAAAACTTAGCAAGAAACCTAAGTGGCTGATAGAAGCCCAGCCCTGGGTTTTCATCTTGGCTCTCTGGGTTCTCTCTGGGTGCCGATTTCCTTCTCTCTCTCTCTCTCTCTCTCTCTCTCTCTCTTTCTCTCTCTCTCTCCTCACCTGAGGGCATGCTGAGAGAGAGAGAGAGAGAGAGAGAGAGAGAGAGAGAGATAGAGAGGCACTGATGTGAGAGAGATATATCGATCAGTGCACAGGACAACACTCTACCAACTGAGCCACCCTGGCCGGGCTCCTGTGTCTTGTGAGGGAGTCGAGTGCCTGGCTTAGAGTTCCCCCGATTCCGTGACTCCCTTTATGTGACGACTCAGGACTCTCAGAGACGTCCCGCAGGTGGTGCTCAGCCAGGGCACACATTAGAGTTCCTTTGGGACCTTTCAGTGATCCTAATCCCCAGGTCCATCCCGGACTGATTCAATCAAAGTCTCTGAGGGAGGGAGGGGGGCAGGAATCAGTAGCTTTAAAAGTTTTTCCAGGTGATCTCAATGTGTGGCCAAGATTGAGGATCACCAAAGTCTCGTTCTTTCCAATAGAACTAGCGATACCTCCTGCCCCCACGCTGTCCTTGAGAAGAGCTGGCATGTTCTTGGTGGGATGGAATCAAACTAGTGGCTCCATCTCACACTCCACTTCCAGGCAAACAGGTCAGGAAACGCTTGAATCAGTGACAGACCGGAGGGGTCAGTAACAGCCAATCACGAGGCCCTCACGCTCGCTGCCCGGCAGCCTGCGGATGGACAGAGCTGGAGGAAGCAGCGCGGGCCTTCCCCTGGCCTCTGTAAGGTGCGGGCTGTGGGGAGGCCTTAGCGCTTCCATCTCTTGGCGCCTTAGGCCGACACTCCCAGCCTCTATGGAAGCACAGGCCGTTGTTCTCAGCCTCTTGTCCTTTGCAAGGCAGCCTCATGGCGCGCACTGTCCCTTGACCTCCCTCCGGGAGAGAGAGAAATCTGAGACCCATAAAACACAGTCAGCGTGAGACGTGGGTTAAGGGGAATCACTCTTTGAGGCAAACATGTGTTGGAGAGTGTCCGCTCCAAAATGTATGTCCTTCCCGGGACCTCAGAATGCGACTTGTTGGGAAATAGAGTCCCTGCAGCGGTAGTTCATGATGAGGTCATACTGGAGTAGGCGGGCCCTTACTCCAATGGGACTAGGGTCCTTATAAGAGGACAAGAGACGGAGAGGCATACACGGATGATGTCATGTGTATTGGTTTGCTGGGGCTGCCATAACAAAATACCAAACAGAAATCTGTTTCCTCACAGGAGTTCAAGGGCCAGGTATCAGCAGGTTTAATCTCCCCTGAGGCCTCTCTCCTTGGCTTGCAGATGCCCGCCTTCTCCAGGCGCCCTCACGTGCTCACCCCTTTGCCTGTCATCTGTGTCCTGATCTTCTCACAAGCACACCAGCCATCCTGGATTAGGGCCCACCCTGGTGACCCCATTTGAACTTAATCACCTCTTTATCTCCAGACACAATCACATTTGTACTAAGTACTGGGGAGCGAGGGCTTCCACATGGGAATTGGGGGCAGAGGGACACGATTTAGCCCACAGCACCACGTGATGACGAAGACAGAGATTGGAGTGACATGGGTACAAGTCAAGGCCCTCTGCGTGTGGCCGGCAACCGCCAGAAGCTGGGAGAGGCAGGAAGGGCCCTCCGCTGGGGCCTTCAGAGGGAGCAGGCCCTGCCCACAGCTCTGTTTCAGACTTCCACCCTCTGAAACCCAGAGGGCAAGTTTCTGGTTCAGGCCACCTGGGTTGTGAGAAGTTGCTGTAGCAGCCCCAGAAGACGAATACAGTACGTCCTCCCTGAACGTAACGTCGTTCATAGGTTCTGGGAACCGCGGCAAAACAACGTATGAGGAGACGAGTGTCACCCTGGACTAATGAATATGAGCAAGAGTGAAGGTCCTATGGCATCTCATCGCTGTTATAATGAAACATTGAATGAAGTGTTACTTGAGGTCCCGCTGTACAGCTTGTCTTGTGGGTTTTCCTCGGAGTGTCTACAACATGACGGAAATGTCTAGACACAGTGGAAGCTCACGCACTTGAGCCAGGCTTGGCTGTCCCTGTAGGCGATGGCGCAGGGCCCCAGGTGAGCCCCAGGACTGGGCTTCTCACCTGTTGCTACCCTTGCTGTCCCTGCCACACTGCACACACTTTCCAGAGGGACCCTGGGGACGGCCAGGCCGAGGTGGGAAGAACAGGGCTAGAGTGGGGTACAGGTGAGGAGCATCACCTCCAATCGCTCCCCATTTTCTCCTGGGGCCCGGTCCTCTGCTCATGGCTCTGGCTGCAAATCACCCACCAGAAGCTCTGCGTGGGATCTGCCCCCACCTTGGGACCAGGTGATTTTAACAAGGATCGATGGCTTATTGATGGCTCTCAGCATCCAACCCAACCAAAGCTTCTTGGGAAGTAGTGAGGGCTGGGCCCACGGCCCACGTGAGGTCAGAGCGCTCAGCGGGCAGCAAGAGGCCGGTGCACCTGGCGCCTGGAAAAGTGACGGGTCAGCATGGAAGCCCACGGCACCCAGCATGTTACTCTCAGAAGGAAATCGACGTGCTCCCCCCGGCCCCCGCCTTCCTAGCGGAGTCCAGCGGGCTGACTCCGGACAGCACAGCCAGGCAGGCGGGCTCTGGTCATGGGAGACACAGCCAAGGGGAGGAGGGCCCTCTGAGACCACAGGGGGAATGAATGCCTAGGGGCTGCAGCAGCAACACAGCGCATTCCAACCCCAAGCAGCTGCGTCTCTTCTGTGGCTCATTAGAGAAGCCGAAGGCTGAGCTCCTGGCCCCTGGCCCTCAGACACTCATCTCCGTAACTCCAGGACCTGCCTGCCATGAGCAAGGTGCCCAAGTTACCTGCTGAAGGAAGGTAGGATGGGAGGGAGGGATGAAATGAAGGGAGGGAGGGGAGAGGAAGGAAGGGGAGGTTTAAAAAGGGAAGTGAAGACAGGAAAGCAGCTCCCCGAGGCATGTGCGCACAGGAAGTCAGCACCCCGGGCCCTGCTCCGGGCTGTGTCCCGACACTGTCACCTCCCCTCTGGGTCTCCGTCCAAGGAGGGACTTAGGATGCAGGACCCCCAACATGGTGTGGCCACTTTTCTTGACAATCAGTGACAGTAGCAGGAGCTCACCTGACCCCTTTTTCTCTTACTTGCTTTTGGCCCCTGACCTTGCGCATCAATGAACCCAGGTGGGTAAATGGGGCCCTGAAGCCTCTTTGAAAGGAAGGGGGTCCCCAGGGGGGTCCAGGCAGGGCTCTGCAGCACTCCCTCTGGGCATCGGCAATAACGAGAGCCCAGGAGGTTGTGCAGGGCCAGGGCCTGTCTGAGACTTTGCTTCCAGGGCTGGGTGGAGGGTTGGTTGTAAAAACAGGAATAAGGGAGAGAAGGGACAGAGCAGAGGGAGGGACCCCAAAGCCAAGAGTTACACCAATTAGATGGACTAACCACAGGCAGCCTTTTTCCCCCCCCGAAGGAAGCACCCCTGCGATGAGTGACAAGAAGCCACTGAGAGGTGCCCCCTCTTTCAAAGGCAACATGTAATTTGTAAACAATCACCATCTTAACAAGCTATAAACAACCAGCCCTGGCTTCTCGCAGATCTACTGAGTGACTGAAATGCACAGTGTTTTCCCAAAACCACTTGGTTAATTTGTGGCCTGGTGTTCATTAGGGCGACAGGTCCCCGGGGACTGTTTCCTGTGACTCGGGGCTGGGGGTCTGAGCACTTTTCCATGTCGGGCGCAGGCCCAGGGGCAGTTCAAGCTCGCCTTCCTCCCTCTCCCGCCACAGCTGGCCTTGGAACTCACAGGATAGGGTCTGTTTGTTTTGCTTTAAAATCCTCGCATTTCAAAAATCACCCATCATTTATCACTCATCTTAGATGAGCAATTGTGGGTCATGCTGGCTGGATATTTTCCCTCCAAACTCCTTCCTCCTGTCTCCATCCCCTCCCTTTCCATCCCTCCCCCCCCCACCCCCCCCCTCCCACTCCGGGGAAATCAAGAAAAACAAGATTCGACTTGTCCAGGCCCTCAGAGACACCTCAGAATTGCTGGGATCGTCACAATAAGCGGTAGTAATAGAAGCATACACAGGACCGTAAATACAAACTGCTCGCTGGAGTGGCAAGAAATAATGAAGTAATTAGGTGCACTATTAGCAGCACCTGGGACTGCTTGGCGCAAGCACGTCTTGTCTCTGCCTTTCTTCTATGATTATTTATCAGGAACAATGAGCGGGTCGTGAAGTTGGGAACTCCTGGTCCCACACCCAGCTGTCTGCCCCCGAGCACCCCCGTCACCCCAAGGTCCGTGCCCCGGGATGGGCAGGTGGCTGCTCAGCCCGGGCCAACCCACTGTGGGCAGATGAGAGTCCTGCTTCCCATCCCATGAGAGTTAATGTCTCTTTAATTAGCAATAGACACTGGGGATGGAGACGGCCAACAACTCAATGGAAGTGGCTGTCCAGGTGCTCAGCCCACCACCTTGCGCCTGGCCCGGCGCCCTTCCTCCTGGCTGGGATTGCTGCAGAGCGAGCCCACCCGCCAGGGATAAGGATAATAATTGGATGGTGATCATAAGAGCTAACATTTCGAGTATTACTCTGCACCGGGCTCTGTTTTAAGCATTGTATACACATGCACTCATTTACTCCTTATGACAACCCAGGGAGATAGATACTGTTATCGTGCCCATTTTACAGGTGGGAGAACTGAGTCCCAGGGCCGGGAAGTGACTCACCCAAGGCCATAGAAGTTGGATTCCAAGCCAGGCAGTTTGGTGGCAAAGTGCACACTCGTTATCTTCTGTTCTCAGCCCCTGCTCAGTGGGTGCCTTACAGGTTATGGACTGAGGGGGTATCCACGGTGCGCTGGTCACAGGCCAGGCAGGAAGGATGGAGGGAGGTGAAGAAGGGGGAAAAAAGAGTCGTGCTAAAAAACCAAGGCGTGAAAGTTTCTCACAGACTTGTGGAGGGACTTGGGAGAACTCAGCCCCGCCCGTTAGCTGCGACCTCTAGGTGCAAACTGGGGCTGGTATCACAATTCTCATCACCAGCAGAGACGTGCGACGCCCACAGGGCAAACCACGAGCTGAGAGCCACGAAGGCACCGAAGGCATGGGCTTCTCCTGGGCTGCCTGCTGCCCAGAGCCTCTTGGGTTTGGAAAAGTGGACTGGCCGGTTGGTTACCGGCGGAGTTTGTTGAATTGCTAGCCCCTCAGAGCCTGGTCCGCCCTGTGATTATCGAGAAAAGGAAGTGTTTGGTTTGGGCAATGGCTGCGGTCCTGTCCAGCTCAGCCACGTGGAGCTTCTGGGTCTTAGATGTGAAAACACGGGGGAAGGACTGGGGCACAGACTTCCTCCTAAGATGGCAAGGAGCCACAGAAGGGACAGTACCTGCTGGACTCCTTGTAGAGTGACCAGCCGTCTCAGGCTGCCGGGACTGGACCAGTTTTACAGCCTAAAGCATCACGGCTCCGAAATCCCCTTAGTCCTGGGCAGAAAGGGACAGGTGGGCACATACCTGTTGAGGGCAAAACAGTGTGTGTGTGTGTGTTGGGGGCGGCGAGTCCCAGCGAGCTGAGTGCCTGGTGTCTGGCCGGTGCCCAGTAACTATTTGTTGAGCGAATGGCATGTAAACCAACCATCGTACCTTCTGAGCTGGAGGGAAAAGCGTGGCCGGTGATCTGGGCTGGCAGGTGCATTCCATGGAAATCCAGTTGAAAAAGGAAGCCTTTGGGGGTGATGTGAGATCAGCAAACGAACATTCTTGCAGAGGGAAGGAAGGCTGTGGAATGTGCTGAGGGGAACCCCCCCTCCCCCACCATGCAGAATACTCCCTGCTTCCGTCTGTGTACCTGCCAGCAAACAGCACGTCTTCCATTTAGAATCTCCGCACCGTCATTTTCTCCCCCTCGGACACAACGTCTGTGCCCAGGCAGAAACCCAGATGTACATTGGATGGGGCCCCAAGGGTCGGGGGTGCCCCACGCAGGGCTGAGCTGCTCAGGCCCCGATTCCACATGCGGCAGAGACTCCAATTACCCAAGGACTCAGAGATCAAACAGCCCCACTGTGCTGCACAATGAAAGAGCAGGTCTTGATTTTACCTCGAGCTACACCCTCCAGCCAGGCCCTTCGAAACAATGCGTTGCATTGATGCCTCTGGGCCCAGCCTTCCTGAAATTGTCCCCGTTTATCCCAGCAACATCTCTCTAAGGTGGACAGAGGACTCAGATATTTTAAAGAACGGTGGGATCTCCCCCCCCCCCCCCCAACCCCGGCTTGCCCAGGTGATCACGGCAGCCACAGCCTGCTTTCACCACAGGCTCCTTTAGGCCATGGACAGAGAATTTCAGCTTTTTCCTTACTTTCATTTTGAGGTGTGCTTAAAGGTGTAACAAGAAAAAGCGTTTGTCTCGGGCCTTAGCTGAGCTGAGGCAGAGGACTCGGTCGCAAAAGGAAAGGCAGAGAAACGCCAAGGGCCAGAGACTGGGATTTTGCAGATTTTATTTTTCTTCTCTCTCATAGCATAACCATTAGGATTTGTAGTGAGGCGCGGTGCAGCCGAGAATGAGTCTCATTTCCTTTTCAACAAGAACGTCGGCCAATAGGTAAATATTCTGGGGGGAAAAGAAAGCAACCGCTCTGAATGTTTAAGATTAAGGAAAGCAGAAAGCTTTGGGGGGGAAATCTTTGTAGACATCTAAATACACAGGCATCAGCAGAGAGCTAAGCCCCAATCTGATGTGCCGTATTTTTCGAATTCCAGCTTTCAGACAATGGGTTTTCCATTGAGAAGAGTGCACCAAAGTGATGAAATATTTCAAGGCTTTTGGGTAGGGGACGTCACCTGTATAAGACTCTTCATGGTGCTACGTGTTGACAGCCTTTTCTAAAAGTGAAAATACAGAAGAACCTGGAAAGTGCATGTTTGTGGTGTAGCTGAAGCTGTAGCACAGCATAGGGATGGGGATTACAGCTCACAGAGCAGCTGCGGACATCTTTTAGGCTGAGCATTTTTATCCGCCGAGCATTTATTTATAATGGGCATTGACCTTAACATCCAAGGGAAATGGTACAGGATTTCCTAGTTTGGAACTAATATGCTAATCGTTTCTTATTTGATGGTCTTCGAGAGCAGTGAACTGACTTGGAAAGCAGCATTTTCAAGCACCACGCACAGCGCAGGAAACTGGGGGGAAGCGAACTTGTGTCTGAGAGACTCTTAAACAACGTGCCTTCGTTTTAGTTGCTTACCCTCACATATCAAATGCTCTTCCCACCGTCCCACCGTACCCGCACCCTGCTGATTCAGTGATTTGTGTGTGTGTGAAATTCACACCTCACAGACTTCTTGTCTCTGTCCTGAAGATTCTTAAAGCTAATATAAATGCAAGAACTCCAAGTGCACTCTGTTTTGGACTCCCCGACGCGACCAGAATAAACCCGGAGATGCTGATTTTTCTCTGTTAATTTTGGAGTTATTCATTCTTTTCCTATACTAGCCCCAAATTTAGAAAGTTAAAAAATCAGATTGTCGGCCATGGCAACAGATAATATTGTCATCCACTGCAAAACGTCACGGTTATGCTGGGTCGAACGGGACACCTGCCACAGAGCCTTCCCTCGCAGCAAATGCAGCGGCGTGAGCAAGCCCCGCGGGGTGTGGAGTCCTGACCGGGCCGTGGGTTTCTGCACAGGGACGGCGTGGGGGAAGCGTGGCAGGCAATGGCATGCTCCTTACCTTGCTTTAAACCACAACTGTTGCAGGCAAAGGGTTCTCCACTTGCTTCCCCGTTTCGCGTCTCTGGATCCAGTAAGAAGCGGTTTCCCTAGCCAGTTACTTCTTAGTTGTAACTAAGAGATCTTGGAAGGCAGTGTCTTGCTGTCCTCAGGGGTCCCTCTCTGTTTAAAGCCTTCGAGATGGACAAATGTGCCTTGGCTGCCCCACGGATCGGAAATTCCCAGCCAGACGAGCTTGCTCCAAAGCCTTTCCCCTGGAAGGAGCACAGTTTCACGTTGAGCCACTAGATGGCGTATGACAACCATTTGTGTCGGCCACACACTCTGCCCATCTGTCAATAACGTCCCAAATGTGCTCTAAAACAATTCCTCCAAGACAACGTCACTATGAGATGGTTAATACCAGTTCACTCTTTATGTGGAAATTTGCATGGTTATGGCTTATCTTTTGGAATTAGGGGAATCCTCTCTGCAAGAGCCTGTATCAGAAAGGGCACTGTACCATTTGCTCTGAAGGCTCCATTAAGACGCAGATGTTAAACATCGATGTGTATACTACCTGTTTATATACCAACCAGAGGCCTGGTGCACGAAATTCATGCACAGGTAGGGTCCCTAGGCCTGGCTGGCGATCAGGGCCAATCAGGACCTTCCTGCTGCCGGCTCGGGCCTTCCTTTGTTCCGCGCCACCCCCTGGTGGTCAGCGCATGTCATAGCGAGTGGTCGAACTCCCAGTTGGTCAAACTCCGGAGGGGACAATTTGCATATTAGCCTTTTTATTGTACAGGATGCTTCAACAAAAACTTAAGTGTCTCCTGTATGTGAAAGGCTATTGTGCTTCTAAAAAGTTGAAACAGCATTTTATTATTAGATATTAATATGAATATCGAAAATAAAGACATCGAGTTTATGTTATAAGTTGGGACATCAATATAATATGCTCCTGAAGTTTCAGCAGCTTCATTTTTTGTTGTAGAATATGTTTGAATGTTAGGGACAACACACGTAAATTACACGAAGCATCTTGTAAATTCTCTGCCTCCTTAAGTATGATCCTACTTGCCTTAATCAACTCCAAAAAAGAAGATAAGCTCATATAGTATACAAGCTCGATAGTGGGGCCAGCTCTTTCTTTGTGTCCTTTGTCACAAATATAGGGATGAAGTATTTCATGACATAGTTGTTTTTTAAAGTGTATTTGCTGATAAGCCTAAATAATAATAATAGTGGCATTATTACAAAGTATTCAGAAAGACAGGAGGACATTTCTTCAAAAATTAGTTGGATACCTGTGGAGAGAATCAAGAAATTTCTAAGATCTTGTCCACTTTTAAGAAGCAATGATTTAAAAAAAAAATAAGAGCCCTTGAATTCTTTCACCCTTCTCAAAATAGGTGTGATATTTCTTCCAAGCCAACCTCTATCCAGAAGAAAAGAATGGTCTCATTTTTAGAATTACTGACTGTTTGTTTGAACTGAAGAATTAGTTGCATTTCAAAATAAAGTCATGCCTAATGAAATGATTAAAACATACAGAGCATTAAATTATAAGCAGATGGGGCTGAGAAGGGGTGGGGGGTGGGGGGTGTCGAGTTTGCCAGAGACCTGAGTCCACCAAAGCTGACAGCTTTGAGTTTTTCTCAACAGTACAGAAGATGATTGTTTAAACAACAGAAGATAAAAAAGCAACAACCTCTGAGAGATAATTTTTGTTTGATCGACAGCACCGTATGAGAAGAGCCAGAAAGGAAAACCCTTGTGTATCGTCACGGTTTAAAGAGCAGGCCACCACGGATGGAACCTGGACATGCCCAGTGACGTCGGGAGAAAGCGCCGAGCATCACCTTACACGTGTATCATAGTAGCGAGAGGTCTTGTGATAGCAAAGCTAATCATACCGGCCCAGAATAGTCACAGGTCAGGGCCTGAATTCTTCATAAGACAGACAGACATCTCCTTGGCTGTCGTCTAGTCCCAGTTACTCATGGAGCGCCTTCTCTCCTCCCTTCTTCCTGAAATTTATCATTGTAAGTGCGGCTCTGTACAGTTAAAAAGATAAGCGTTTGATGAGATAGAGTGTAGAACAGCTAAGAAAGAACCTCCGCGAATGGGAGCCGCGCTCAGTGGGTACAAATTGTCTGTGAAGTGGCACTTTCTGATTAGCAGAATCCCTGAGAGTTTTATCTTGAATTTCTATCAGGCCACGTTCGGCAGGAGCTGGCTCCTTGGAAACGGGCATTAAAAAAAAAAAAAAAAAAAGTAAAAGAAATCCGTGTTGTGTCGCTTTTCTTTCCTGGATATACAATGTCAGTTTCAACCCATCGGAGCCGCCTTCCCGAACAGCGGCACGGATTGTCTCCGAGTGGGGGTTAATGGATGTAGGTCTAGAGATCAAGGAAATAAACCCTCGAAGAGTTGGTCTAATTTTCCAAAGTCATCTCACCTTCCTAAGCCTGTGTGTCTGCTTTGTCCTGGATGTCTGCGAGGGGGAGGACGGCACCGCCGTGGCCACGGTGGCCTGTGCCCAGGGCCAGCGCCACCGCGAGTGAGTGCGGGGGTCCCTTTCAGAACTGAAACCCATTTTGCTTTCATAACAGAAAGAATACCCCGACGGTGCGGCGCACACACACAGATACTCTCTCCAGGGAGGAACTCCAGGCCCTCATGCCATTTCAGGTAAGACCCCATCCCCGTCCCCCTAGGCTGTCTCTGTGTGTCCACAGCGTGTCTGTGTCCGGCCTCATGGCAGACAGCACCCCTCTGATAACTGACCAATTTCAGCAAAATCTCCTTTCTCCAGCTCCATCCGGCCCTCACGGAGCTACCGCTAAAACCTAAAGTTGAGGGGCAAGCTGTCATTTCACTCGGCCCCAGGCCTTCCTACACCTCCCAGAGCCAGCTTCGCAGGGAGATAATAGCTCTGTGCTCAGGAATTGAGGGAGTGGGTCTCTTTCCCAAATAATTTGTTTCATTTGCTGGGAGGGCCGAGGTCCAATGGAATGTTTAGCTACACGGACACGCGGGCGGGGTTACGGAATAGGGATGCCCACCTCCCCGCTCTGACCCCTAAAAGATCTTAGTCTTTTCCCTTTAATGTTTAACGTTCTGTCGAATGGGTCCTGCAGCAATCCTCATTCAGTCCTTGGAAAGTAAATGGACCATAAATGTATACATTTAACATTTATGTGTAAAAATGTACAAACAAGATGTACTGAACTTGTGCCTTTGGAGATGCACTCTGTGGAAAGTTGACAGTGTTCCCATGCCTCTGGGAGAAAAGGACATTCTTGAGAAGTTAACACCTTTTATCTTTATTAGCCACTGGCCAGTTGGAGGGTGGGGGCCGGAAGCTGGGACTGGGGTGGGGAATTAGTTGGCAGCCAACCAATAACAGGGCAGGGTGAGGCAATGAGACAGAGCTGACCAATGAGGGGCGAGTGTGGGGAGTGTGCGTCTGGTGGGGGCAGGAAAGGACCCAAGGCCAATGTGAGGTGCTCCCTCCATCTGTATGCACACCTCTTCCTGGGCCCTGCACACCTGGTCCCTCCTGGTCCCTCCAAGACCAGGGGGCAGAGGGATGACTACAGTTCTGCACTGGCCTGGAAGGAGCCCGAGTCCTGATCAGTCAGGCACACCCAACTGAAGACCTCGAAGTGTGTCCTCTGAAATCTCAGTTGAGTGACTGTCATCTTCTTATTCCTCCTCCTCCTCCTCCTCCTCCTCCTCCTCCTCCTCCTCCTCCTCCTCCTTCTCCTCCTCCTCATCATCATTGTCTTCATCCTCACAGTAGTAGAGCTAACACGAGTTTCTCACACTCAAGGGGCTGTTCTAGGCACTTTACATGCTCCGTGTTATCCACACCTCCCCATCACTCTGCAAAGTAGGTGCCACATTCGCCCCAAGTCTTGGGAACAGTCGTATTTGGCCCCTCATATGGGGTCCAGGAAGAACGGTCATGGCCGGCATTCTGTCTGAAGGACCCCCATGGGGACGGTCCTTTGAAAGAAGACACAGGTGACACGGAATGATTAACCCACCCTCGTTCATTGGGCACCTCTCTATCCAGGGACCTGTGGGCAACACCGGGCTGCGGGCTCTGTGGGGCTCGCTGCACCTGGCACGTTACATCGGCCAATAGAGGCTCACCGACTCAGTTTGTAGGGGATTCAGACACGTGGTGGGTTCGCCCTGGCCCTGGGGACCTCACCTGAGGATGAGGAGAGGAGGTGCCGAGCGACAGGACAGTCTAAGGAAGGAAAGCTCAAGGGAAAGCCAAAGACGAATGCCCCCGCCACGCTGAGCGGAAGCCGTGTTTCCAGCCGAGGAGGGGGCTCAAGGTGCAGACACCCGGCCCCATCCCCAGAGAGGCTGACCTACCGAGTCTGCAGTGCGCCGGGGAATTTGCATTTTTTTTAACCATGTTTCCAGGTGATCCTGATGCTGGGCGTCCATGGGCCTCACCCTGAGAAGCCATGACCTAGAGGTCATAGATCAGGGTGGACGAGGGTGGTGCTGGGTGGGTGGTGGGTCTTCCCAGAGGAGGGGAGGCTTCGAGTGGACCCCAGCTTCTATCACAACAAGGATCACTGATCTCAACTCTTCAAATGATGAAACATCCATGGCAATCGATGGGAATGGGGGCCCACACATCCAGAAACATGACCCGCCATTCTTCAGGGCCGGGTGCCGGGAGGGGGAGGAGGAAAGGAGGCTCGATTAGCTCTGAGGTCCCCTGAGTGCAGTGCCGGGTTCTGCCCAGCCGGGAGGAGCCTGAGGGGCGCCGCATGCAGCCTGCCGTCCAGCTGCCTGGGTGGAACAGCTGAACTTCAAAAGGAGCATGGGGTTTGCCCAAAGGCAGCTGGGGGGGTGTGGGTGGGTGCGGTGCCCAGGGGAGCTGAGGACAGGCTGGGGAAGGAGAGAGGGGGAGAGAGAGAGAGAGAGAGAGAGAGAGAGAGAGAGAGAGAGAGAGAGGGGTAGGTAGGTATTCAGGGAGGAAATGAACAGCCTTGGGTTTGGGCCTTGTTTACGAAGGCGGTGGGCATACTTGGACATGTCGTCCACATATGTGTTTCAATCAACACTGAATTGTCAGATCACCTTGATCACCCCTTGACATTGCCAAGAAAAATAGTTTCCATGTCACTGTCCCTGATGTCCCTCCCTGTCCTCGTGCTTTAAGGACCGCCACCCCACACCCCGACCCAGAAGCTGAAAACCCTGGCCGTCCGCTCACTCCCAGCAACTGCCGCGGCGAGTTCTTCTTTCTTCTTAAGATGCACTGATTTTCGAGACTTTGTCCAAGGGGCGGAGAAAACCCCACACAAACGAAAGGAAGCCGCTCAGGACGGGAGGGCAGGGCAGGGAGAGGCTGCCCCTTGTTGTCGAGGGAGACCGGGGAGGCGGGGCCCCAGCAGGTTCACAATCAGTGAGAAGATGTTATCCAAGGAGTCGCTTAAGTTACCGGAGGGAGAACACCGCTGGGAGCTGGAAGAAGTTTCAAAAAAGAGAACCCCACACAGAGGGATTGCGCAGAACAAGAGAACAAGCAAAACAAGGGGATCAACTGCCAAAGAAAGTGGAATTTCCATCCCCGGAGGCGCTTCTGAGCGAGGAGGGGCCTCCTTGCACAGGCTGCTTGGAGCAGGGCTGGGTCCCAGTGCAGCGCAGGGAATGGACCGAATGACCCAGCGTCCGAGCTGCCATGATGGCCCGAGGCGCCCAGGGTTCCTCTGGAGGAGGGAGGGTACGTTTTCCACCGACTGGAGGGCCGTTGCCATCAGCGCCGTGCCAGTCACTGGATATTTTAGAGTCATTTGTTGGGGAAGCTCTGATGGGGTGGCACTCCGCAGGCCACCTGTGGACATTCGCCCAGGGCCCAGAGCCCAAATCTTTGTGGCCCCACCGAATTCCTAGTTGCCCAGCAGGTTTGGGTCCAGAGGTCTGCTGGAGAATTCTGTGGCTCTGGGAGAAACGGAGGTAGCATGCAAATACTGTCCGCGTTTTCTCTTGCTGGAAAGTTCCATGCATTGGCTTCTAAGGCTGGTGGAGGAGGTGTCTCCCCAAGGGCTTTTGGGCTCGATGTACCTCCATCCTGTGTTCAGTCACTTGGATGTGAGTTTGGAATTACTCTGGCCTCCTGCTTTGCGTTTTTGCGGTGTTTTTTCACCCTAGTGGCTCAACACAAGGATGTCCCACCCTCAAAAAAAGCCCAAAGAGGCTCCCAATCAGTTTCTTTAAAAAAAAAAAATATTTTTATTGATTTCAGAGAAGGGAGAGGGAGAGAGAGATAGAAACATCAATGAGGAGAACCATTGGTCGGCTGCCTCCTGCACACCCCACACTGGGGATGGAGCCTGCAACCTGGGCATGTGCCCTGACTGGGAATCCCACTGTGACCTCCTGGTTCATAGGTTGATGCTCAATCACTGAACCATGCCGGCTGGGCCCAATCGGTTTTAACTCTCCACTTCTCCTATCCTCTTCCAGTCTCTGGGAGACCGTTTTAAAAGGAGTTTGAGGAACCCAGTTTCAGCAGTGTATGCACTTATAAGGTCATTTGTCAAACAATAATTTGATCAAAGAAAAGCACCAGGCTTGGTTTTCCTCAGGCTTCGCCAGCTCGAAGGGGTAAGGGGCCCACGTGGATGGGTTCACCCACATCCCTGGATTTGCCCCACCCACGTGACGACAGTGCCAGCGCCCCTCAGAGCAGAGCTCCCTGGGAGCCCTCAGGAGTTCCCAGGGGTCACAGACAGTCACCCTGCTCCCCGCCCCAGGAGGACACATGGAAGGGACAGTTGGCCACCTTCTGTGCTGCCAGGACCCCCCCCCCCATCCCTCCTGTGAGGCTCTTCATTTGAATAATCCAACCTCTTCCCTTATTCCTCCAGCCCTAGGGGCGGCCATTGCCTTTGGAGGAAACTACCTTGGTGGTGCCTTAAAGTTGTCTTGTTAAGCCTTTCGATGACTTAGTTAACACCCCCCACCCCCCCGCCCCCCCTTTAACAATCCTTGACGTTAAATGAGCTCCATTCAAATAGCTGGGGTGGCTTCTGTGTCCCAAACACACATTGACACAGTCAGGACGTTTCCTAAGGGGAGAGTCACATGGGTGGGACCGCAAGTCCCCTATGGCCATCAGCCCTCTAGGCCCTCCCAATGACACTGCCCCCCACTTCACAGAAAGAAGGGGACACGTGCAGCGGGGACTCCCCCGCCTCTCACCCTCCAAACACCGGTGCACCCACTCCTGTTTTGCAGTATCGAAGCCGTCTCCCCTGTGTAAGACCACATCCTACATGTGTGTTTTCAATCCCACCCCCTCCTGTCCTCGTAAGAAACCTAAACTCTGAATTAGTCACCCATTCCTCTCGGCGTCTTCCTGCGACTTCTAAATCTGCTCAAATCTCACAGAATGAAACCGATCTTTCCTGGATTCCCAGCCCCCCACCGGCGACCACCTCGCGTTTCCTCATCCTCTCGATACCCTAAGCGTCTTGAAGAGTTCCTTAAGGCGCCGTCTCCTCCGCTTCTGCTCATCGCTGGTTCACTCCGTCTGGTCCCGCCAGTCTGCTTTGTTGAAGTCCCCGAGGAGTGTTTCTCGGTAATCTCACGGGCACCTGGTTTTCATCCCTCACTTTAGAGGCGAACTCAGCAAGTCCTCACGCTGTCCCCTCCTCTGCTTTGAAAATAGATGCGGAGGCAGCGCTAATGCTGCCCACTGTTCCGTTGTCTTCTGGAGGCTCCCCTCCCTTAGCTTTCCTCCTCTCTCCGAATCCTCTTCTCTCCAAGAATGCTAAATATTGACACTGCATAAGGCTCAGCCTTCGGCCCCCTCTCTGCTCGCTCTGCCTCAGTCATCCTACCCACACCAGTCACCACTTCAGGCAAAGTAGTTGCACACTTAACGTCTCTAGCCCAGGAGTTCCCTCTGAATTCCAAGCCCACGCAGCCCGCCGCTCCTTGACTCTGCACTTGAACGTCTCACGGGTCCCTCGAACTCGACAGATGCAAAACAAAACCCCTATTCTTTTCCTCAAAGCTGCTCATCTTCCAGGGTCCCCTATCTTAGTCAAAAGTGCAATCTACCACCTGGTGGCACAAACCAAAACTCAGGGGGGTCTTTCCTCTGTGTCTATTTCCAGTGCATTACCTAATGGGTCCATTTTACTTTAAAAGTACCTCTTGAAAACATGTCCACTGTTGCCATACACGCATGTTCTTTATCTACAGCGATGGTCTCTCCTCTCCCTTTCCCCCTCTCCGAGGGCGTTCTCTATACCGCAGTCAGAGCAATCACCCAACAGTGAAAACCTGAGAATACCACTCCTCTACTTAAAACATGTCAGTGGCTTCTTCTTGCTCTTAGAAAAGACTGAAGTCCTTCCCGAGACCTCCAAGGCCCACCCTCCAGCCTCACTTAACATCCTTCTCTTTCCCATTCTCTGCTCTCCAGCCCTCTGGCCTCTCCTGCTCCCTCCTGTCCCAGGGCTTTTGCACATGCTAGTCTCATCATCTGGGAAGTCTGTGCATTCTTCAGACCTCAGTGCGGTGGTTGTTTGGAGGAAAGCCTTCTCTAATTCCCTTTCCCACTGCCCCAGACTTGGCAAGGGCCCCTTTGCGTAACACAACAGAACTCTCCTTGAGGCATTCCCACAGCTGTAGTATTACATTTACTCATTGGTTGACTGGCTGATGTTAGTCTCCCCATAAGTTACATGTTACAGGAGATCAGGGGCTGTATCTGCCTTGCTATGCCCTTGAACTCTCAGGGCCTGGTCTGGGACTTGGCTCTTCCTTAGACTAGATGAGTATTTGTTGAAAGAAATAAAAAGAAAGAAGGAAGGAAGGGAGAGAAGGAGGAAGGAAGGGAAAGAGAAAGGGAGGACAGAAGAGAGGGAGGGAGGAAGGAAGTTCATTAGTTTGGACTGGCTTTGCTGACCTCAGACTGTGGGATCTTTCCATGTATCTGAAAGGAAAATGTTGCCTGAATGTTAAGAGAGACTGTTGTGATCTGAAAGACTGCTGATTAAACCACTACAGTCTGACAAGGAAAACCCATGATAGAAGTTAATCTTTTCCTAATTTAAAAGAAAAAAAACCTCCTCTTAGTCATCTTCTTTTATTAGAAATATATTTTTAGACTGGAAGAAGGCAGATATGTGTTTCATTTATTATCCAAAGCAGAAAAGTTAGACATGTCATAGTAATGGAAGTGAAACAATAAAGGTATTTGTTTTTTATGAGTATTTATTGAGCACCTATGATATATGATATAGTATTTATGTATGTTTTATGTAATACATATTAAAATAATAACTATGCCTTGAGCAATTACATGCATTTCCTGATTTAATCTGTACAAAATCCTATGAGGTAGGTATAGTTATCATCTCTGTTTTACAGATGAAGGAACTGAGCCTTGGGGAGTCTAACTTGCTCGAGATTCTACAACTAGTACAAGGCAGAGAGTAGTCTCAATCCCCAGTCAACCGACTCCAAAGTTCAGCGTCTTCCTCCCCGTGAGGAAACACACGCTAGTGCTGACTACGTGGCTAAATCAGTGTTCGGCTTCTCTGCCGCCACTCCACAAAGCGCCCCACATTAGTATTTAAACAGTAACCTTTTATCATGCTGATGATTCTGTGGGTCAGGCATTCAGGCAGGGCACAGTAGAGATGGCTCATCTCTGATCAGAATGACTCCAATGGCTAACGATGATTGGCATGGCTCGCTGGGGATCATGTGCCAGGGACGTGGTTCTGGCTCTTGGCTGTGTTTCTTGTTTCTCTATATCCCAGTTTTTGGCCTGGGCTGTCCAAAGTGGCTTTTCCCCCCACATGTCTGGCAGTGGGCTGGGATAGTGGCAGAGCCCGGGCTTGCCAGGCATCCCACGCTCTCCATGAAGCCTTTCCACACAGCTACCTTGGGCTTCCTCACAGCATGGAGGTCTCAGAGAAGGCCATCTTTGCACATGGCAGCTGGCTTCCTTCCGAGTGAGCCTTGCAAGAGACAGGAGGCAGAAGCTGACCATCTCCTCAGCCCTGGGCTGGAAGCTGGCACCATTCACTTCATTACTGGTGAGGGCAGATGTCTAGGTTCCCACTGCCTTTGCTGTTGTGGTGTGGGTGGGGCTACAGGTTTTTTTCTGCGATTTTAGCTGCAGAGGGTGGTTGTTTTCTAAATGTTCTCTTTCTTGTTAGGCTGCTCCTTTCCTTGGCTAGAGAGACCAGGCTTTTTTTTTTTTTTTTTTTTGGAGCTTTTTTGTCTGCATTTGTTTACATTTCTAGGTTGCTAGCTCCTTTAGCACTCAGTCTGGGGTGTATGAAGCATCATGGAAATTCAACTCATTCTCTGGGTCCTGTAGTCACCAGCCCATGTGCCTTCTTCTTTGCACCTTTCAGAGTCTTCTTATGCTTGTTTTACATATAATGCCCAGGGTTTTTAGTTGTACTCGAGGGAGAGGAAGGAAAACATACGTCTCCTTCACTTTCCCAGGAGCAGAAGTTCTCACTTATCTTTATTTTTGAATAATTGTAAGAGTTTTGCTTAAAAATAATAATTTTGAAGGTACGGGTTGCACAGTAGGACAACAAACAGCAAATGTCCATGTAAAAGCTAGAGATCGGTACTCAACTCGTTCTGTTAAAGACATGTGCAACATTAAAACTAGCCAAACCCTCATGAATTAAAACAATGCTCCCTTATACTTATTCTTTCTTAAGTGCTTTCTTATCTTTTATCCATTTTGATCCTGCTGGGAACCCTGGAAAGGAAGGAAGGCAAATATTATTACCCCAGTTTTATAGAAAGGGAACTGGCACTATAAAAACCAGAACAAAACATAGGGTCCGCCCAAGATTTATACTAAACAACTAGTGTGTATTATTTCTGCTGTGACATAGGTAATTCTCTTCTATAGAAAACCACGAAGACTAATCTTTTCGGAAGGCTTTCCTCCCTACCGTCTGAAAAGGGGAATATTTTACCTGCTCTAATGCTTCCAGGTTGCAACCACGGGAAGACTTGTTTGGAAACAATGAGAAGAGGGGAATTTACTACTTCTCCACGCCCTTCAAATATTCCACACCATAACTCCTCCAACTCATGAATCATCTTTTGAAAGTCTTGAGTTATGCTCTGAATCCTCATCTGGACCCAAGATGGAGAAATGGCATCTTCTTTGAATTTCAGATTCCCTCTGTGCAATGGAGGCCAAACGCTGCGGTGCTTCCTCCACTGGTCTCTGTGTGTGCAGCGCGCTGACACGTGGGAACCGGTCCGAGGAGCATGTAATGATGATGAAATGAGGTGGTACCCGTTCTGACCCCAAATTATAGGCAAAGTACACTGTCGCTGAAATTTTCTTGGGCACCCTAGAGCCTCACGTGATGGAAAAATTCCTTGGGTCTGGGCCTCCTCCGTCTGCCAACATAATTCTGCAAGAGGAAGGGAGTGCAGGGAGTGCAGGGAGCAAGAGAGGCCAAGGCTTTCTCTTGGAGATGCAGCAGGGAGAACTTCTCTGTTCAGTTAGGTTGCTGTGTGCAGAGTTAGGAGATTCAAATATAAAGTCTGAGGAAAAGGAGATTGAAATCAAACAATACACTAAGATATGAGCTATCTTTTATGAAACCCTGATAAGAAAGGAAGCATTCGAGAGTCTGGAATTGAGCGCTGGAAGAGTGTAACACTGAATTTATTGAGGGACTCAGTAATGGCTCAGCAACAGATCCAATGCATTATGACATGGAGAAGCTACTTCCCAACTAGACCGGGGTCTGGCTCTCTGGTTTATTGTCAGGAGTTATCTGTTACTCCTCTCTAAGGCCATTGCTGAGGTCAAGAAGACTTAGTCTGTGCCCTCAGGGAGCTTCCAGTCTGGCTGGGGAGGCCAGACCTAGAGACAAGAAGATGAAGAGATGCTACGTGAATGGTACAGACATGTCACTGCATCGTTATTTTTGGCTGGGCCGGCCCTAGGGTGTGTAACTCCATCTACTGAAAAAAAAAAATCCACATTATTAACCGGTACACCTGGTAGGTCTGAGATGTAACAGGGAGAAGAGACTTCAGCCAAAGAGAAGAAGGCAAAGGCATAAGGGTGGGTCTCTACCTTTTCTAGTGATAATGAATGGACATACCTCTAGGGCCTCTGCCCAGGAGTGTTTATCAAGGGACATTGTGGCAGGACAGGTAGGACCAGGACTTTCCTTGGCGAGGAAAGAGTGGTCTTAAAGGTCAGTGGGGGAGACTGGCACACAGAAGGAGATACATTAGAAAGATGGACCCAGGAGTGGGGTGTAGGGTGGATTGCAAAGAAGAGACGTGTATAAAGTAGTGACAGATCATTTATTTAGAAATAAATGTTTCCCTTTTGTTTGAACAACAAACATCCACAAGGAAATTTTTAATTTGCATCCTCTTGACCTGTTTATAATTAATCTGGACAAATAAATGTCTGCCATTCAAATTTAGCCAAGTTCAAGGTTTGGCAATGCTGGGGGATTCCCTGATTTAATGACAAAGCAATTATTCACCATCGTCTGAGCACCTTCTGAGTCCCTGGCTGTAATAAGCTCCTACATCCAACTTATGAGGCAAAACTAAAACTACCATTTTTTTTACTCACAAAAATTAATATCTCAGAATTTTGAGTGCTGTGTTTACTCAAAATGATAAAATTTTGCTTCATGTTTATATCTGGTACATCAGCTGCCTACCCTGGAGGGTAAAAATTAAAAAATTTAAATGGTTAAAAAAAGACTAGAAAGAGGTTGGTTGGGTTCAGAATTAGGAATGCCGTTCGATTCCAGATGCTACAAACCTTCCACTTCAGAGATGAGGCTTTCAAAGCCAGAGGTGGCCTACCTGGCCACCTGTCTGGTTGGTGGCCAGGTAGGACTGTGCCAGATCCACCCCATAATATCTTCTGATGTTCCCTGCGATGTGTGCTCACATCCATGGTGGCCCTGGTCCTTGCTGGTCCCATTAGAAAATAGGTTTGAGCCTCAGTTCCCTGGTCTGGGGTCCAAGCGGACCTTCTCTAAGGTCCCTTCCAGAGTGATGTCCTGTGAGGACTCTGTTGCCAAAATCAATCACCAGTTTAGTTGTCCTCCCCGGCTCTCAGTTGCTTCTTCTTTGAAATGGACTAATATCTGCTCCGTCTGCTTCACAGAGCTTTGGCTAAGATCAGGGGGGATTGTGAATGGGAGCTTTCTTTGAAATTAGTAATTCATGATACAAATATTTCCATATTAACTAATTATCCTGTAATCAATCATGGATGGGTTTGGTACAAGTAGTTGGGTAATAGCTAGTTTTGAAGCACGTGGTTAGAGTTAGTATTCACACTGAAAGCTTTGGTCAGACTTACACTGGCCTACAGCGTTTTCTATGATTATTCTAAGTATCTTCCTCTGAAACGCATGGAGTATTTCTCAGAACAGAGAGGAATGTCTTCTTCCTTCCTTCCTCCCAGATTCAACAAAGTTTATGGAGGGAAGAATCATGCTAAGTGCTGAAGTGTTAAGTGAGAAAGGTCCAGCTGCCCAGAGCAAGCTCACAACCACAAAGTGGGGGAGATGAGTGCGGAGTTATTGAAACCCCAGGCTGTGTCAAATGTGGGGTAACTGATAACCAGGGGTGATATATGCCCTTCTGAGAAGCAACTCATTGACAAATCGGCCCGAATTGTCTGGGGGCATGTATGCCTGTAGCTTTCAGGTTGGGGTATTGAAACCCCTGTCCATTTGCTCTTCTAATGCATGTATGTCACACCTCTCCCCATCAGCAGTCACATCGGCCTCGGTGACTCCCTGGCTACCTGTCTGGTTGGTAGCCCCAGCTCTGGCTACTCGAAAGAATAACCATTAGCCATTTGTCACATCCACCCCAGCCTCCTCTAGAGTGATTTTCACGGAGGTCACACACTCCATGTCTTAAGTCAGACCTTTCTAAGTTGAGTGAAAGATCTCTTTAGCCATTTTCTTTGAATTCTTTGCAGAAATTTCCTTTTATTTATATACATTTTTACCTAATTTCTTGGGGTGAAAACAAAGATGAAGGCACCTAATCATGGGATAACAGAATTAAAAGGTGCCTGTATTAGTTTCCCAGGACCCATCGTAACAAAACGCCATGAACCACATACATGTCTTCTGTCATGGCCTCAGAGGTCAGAAGTCTGGGGTCAAGGTGGTGGCAGAGCTTCATGCCCTCAGAGACTCTAGGGAAGAATCCTTCGTTGCCCCTTCCTGGCTTCTGGCGGCTGCTGGCAATCCTTGGTGCTCTGGATTGTGGCTGCATCACTCTAATGATGCCTCCATTGCCACGTAGAGTTTTCCCTGTCTCTCAATGTGTGTCCTGTCTTCAGTGACACCAGTCACTGGATTCAGGGTCTGCTCAATCTAGTCTGACCTCATCTCAATTTAACGAATCATATCTTCATAGATCGTATTCCTAAATAAGGTCACATTCTGAGGTCCCAAGTGGACCTGAATTTTGAGGGGGGCAGTATTCGGCCCACTGTAGTAAGCAAGAGAGAAACTCAGCAATGGGACAGGGGAACGAGCTTGCCAGGTAAAATGAAGGGTAAGGTTGGTACCCAGACATGGGCCAGCGGTGACCCACAATTGCTGAAAGACACGCTGCAAATGTGTCCTTGCGATTGCTTACAAGGCAGAGTTGCTAAGAGCTTGTGCTCTAGGGTCTGACCCCCCGGGTGTGAATGCTGGCTGATTTCACCAATGTGATTTGGGGAAAATGACTTCACGTCCCTGCATCTCATTTCATCGCCTCTAAAATGGGCCTCATGGCTATTGGGGGAATAAATGAAATAACGCATGGAAACAACAAGAAAAATCCTCAGTGAGAGCTAGCCATGAGAATGTTGGCTATGTGAGCTCTTGAGGGCAGAAAGTAAAGGAAGTTACGATGTTCTGGCGTGGGAGAGGACTTCAAAGGAGCCGGACAGGCTGGCTGAGAGCTTAGAAAAGTTCCTGGGAGGGATGGCCGTGAGAAGGATCTGTACTTTTGGAGATGGGTGGGAAGATGCTCTCTCCAGCCAGTCAGGAAAGCATCGGGTTTGGGGAACAGGGACCAGTCAGTTTGACTGAAGCACAGAAGATAAGAGAGAAGCTGTGTAGGACCGATTGGAAAGATAGGCTTGGCCCACCCTGGACATCAGGGTGAAGAGGCTGACCCAACTGGCACGAGTGGTCATTGTGCCATCTGCCCACATCCCGACACCTGTGCTGGCACTGGTTTGGTCCAGAGAGCCAGGAAGAAGGCACTCC
Organism: Myotis nattereri; assembly: GCF_964212035.1. NCBI lineage: Eukaryota > Metazoa > Chordata > Mammalia > Chiroptera > Vespertilionidae > Myotis > Myotis nattereri. The sequence continues at coordinate 55,075,973 of NC_138088.1, read as the reverse complement.
TTGGCCTGCAGGAGCCTCCAGCAGCCTCTGGCCTGTGTCTGTATTTCCACTGCTGCTCCTCCTCACGTCTGTGGGTTTTCAGTCCGGTTGTAAATTTTGTGGCCCGCTTTGATGTATCTTCAACCTTTCCTCATCGCTCCTCTTTGGCAGAACCAGCACTGCCCACCGTGAGGGCTTTCCCCGACCTCAGATGTTTTATTCCAAACTCCTAGTTTTACAACCCGGTATCTTACATCTCTCCACCCCCTCACTTAAAAAAAAATCTATAAGCAGGGTTATATATGTGACTCCGTGTCTGGTCCACTGTGACCCCTGGCTCGCTTCCAGCCTGTCTCCGTGCTCTGCAGGCATTCTAAATCTTAGCCTGGCCTAATTTGCTTTTTCCTTCTTTGTAACAAGGGCGCTCCGATGTGCTCACATGGTGCTGCTCTGTATCAGGCCCGTGGCAGGCTGTTTCTGCCCCCCCCCCCCCCTGCCCGCCACCCCAGCCGCAAACCATAAAATTAAGAACTGCAAGACTCTCTTGATTAATTTCATTTGCCTGTCTTTAAATCCATTAAGGAAAATGTCTGTTCAAATGATTCTTTTGCCAGCATATTTGTAAATAATACTTTTCAAAAGCACTTCATCTAATTATGCGTGCCACGCCCGCACGAAAACAGACCAAAGCTGAGATCCCGGTGTCGCCAGCGTAAAGGTACTAATGTTTTCTCAACAGTCGGCGGTGCGATGGACAAAATGACAACAAAATGTGGACCCACGAGCAATAACTTGCACCAGGCGTCGTAGTCTCCCGGAGTGAACCCAGCCTCTCCCTCAGCTGCCTCCAAAAAGCCATAAAAATTTCTGAGAAGAATCTGGAGTTTAGGATTCCACACTAATTGCTTACCCTCCCCTTTACCTCATCTCTTCGTGTTCATCTGGGCTGCGAAGGGACGTGCAGTTTCCACACACAAGATGCCTTCGGCTCTGCTGGGGTAAGGGAGTCAGGAGGAGGAGGAGGGGCCCCACCAGGGAACCACATAAATAAATGCGACTTTCTACGTGGACATGAGGATTTTCGTTTCCATTTTTTTTTTAAAATGGGAATAAGGCACGAGTATAAATTCCAAAAAGAGCCATTTATTTAAGTCCATCATTTCTGGCAACACAATAGAATGCACGTTGGGATGGGCCCTCACAAATCACTTCCCTTCCCACTGTCTGTTTTCTCCACCATATGTTGTGGGGAATACAGTTCACATGCTGAGGTCTCACCCCCTTCCCATGTGAGGAAACAGTGTGGAATCAGCAGCCTGGCCACCGAGCCAATGTTTCTTGGAGTGGGGGGCGGTGGGGGGCGGGGGCTGGAAGCAAGGAGAAGCAGGAAATGCGCTCACCCTTCAGTCAGCAGAGTCCTTAAAGCCTGGAGAACCTGAAACAGAGTTGACTCCCCGACATATGGACTGGGCTGAGCCCCCCTGGGCACTTCCCGGGGTGACTGTGCTTGACTCCCAGAACCTCGGGGTGGAAGAGAACTCGAGGGCCCAGCAGCGCAAACACCTGGCATGGGCGTCCTATGAATTTTTTTTCAAGGGCACCTCTCCTCCATGACCGGTGAGATGTGTGAGCCCAAAGTATTTACTTAGAAAAGTTATAGTATCCCGCCATGCGCCCCAGGGACTCGCGTGGTCCTCCATGACTGATGGACAGTGGGAGGGCGGTTACTGTTGAATTGATGAAAGGTAACTCCAGGGCATACCCCCCATTTCAACTCATTAGTACTTCGCTGTAACCCAATGAGCTGGCATACCCACAATGCATCTGCACACCCAGAGGCAGACTGAAGCTGGGAGGATCCTTCAATGCCAGTTCATCCCGAAAGAGGTGGTTGGAGGGTCTCCGTATCACGGCTTTCCTAACCTCCCTTCCTTCCACGTTCAAGGCTCAGGAGGCCTGGATGACAGAAGGCTTTCTGCAGACATCCTAAGCCGACCCAGATGAGGTAAAATATTTTATTAAGCTCTGCTCTTTCAGTTGTTTAGGAGAAAAAAACAATACCACCTTGTGTTTTCATTCACAGCATGACAGTGTTTGAAACAATATTTTCAAAGTGTTTTAATCAGTTGCAAAATCCAAGTGAACCTGTTTGAAACTTCATGAAAAAAAAAAAAAAAAACCACCAAGAAAAAATCTTCTTTGGCTTTTGGGAGTTACAAGAATCATGGGTAGAAAGTGAATTTGAGTCCCTCAATTGTGCATCCAACTCCTTACCTAAATTAAACAGAACAGATGTGGGAGAAATGAGCCGGGGGCTCCCCATGTAATTCGAAAGGAGCTTTCAGGTTCCGCGTCCTACGGCCGATTTCAGCCTAAGCCGCCTTATTGCCTAAAATCTGCAACTCGATCCTAAAAGCTTGTCAGAATTAAGTGCACGCTTTATAAGTTTACATTTTTACAGTCTAACTGTTTTTCTTTGATATTTGACAGGGACACAGGTTCCCATGTCATCTGGCCTTGAAGTACTTTTAGAACTTTCTCCTGGACCAATTTGAGGGAGCTCAAGGTTGCAGTGAGTTATGGGCCTTTAAGCTGCCCGCCCGGCCGCCAGCCGTTGGGCCCGCACTTGAGGGCTCACACCTGTTGGCTGGAGAGAGCAATTAATTTCTTTAAAAAAAATGCGGTAAGCCGCCCCAAATCAAAGCCGGAGGATAAAAATATAATTTTACCTCCTGAGCTCCCAGGGGTGACCTTTGATCTCATCCCATGTCTGTGTGGCAGGAGGCACGATCTTAAATTTTCTTCCAAAAGAAGCCCCTTGGAAAGACACAAGTTCTATCGCCTGTCATGCCCCTCTCCCATGATCACTCACACGGGAGACCTGGCCGGGACAGGCACTCACAGCCAAAAGGCAAGGCTCCCGCATGCCCCATTCTCGCTGGAAATCGTGATGGGAAGCTCTGAAATGCGACTGCGGTCCCCCCCTTGCGAGATCAAATGTGATTTCCCTCAGAGGCGACAGTTGGGCTTCTCGGTGGGCGATTAGCATGTGGCATTGTTTCGGAATGTTCGTCGGTACATGATGAAATAGATAACTGGGAACTTCAAAGGGCTAAATAGCAACCGTGGGCCCGGGCATGACCACACGTACAGCCTCCCTCCTTCTCCAGACCCTTTGGTAGCCAAGACAAGGTCACTGATCAGGGTAATTTGCAGGAAAAGTCAATTTCTCAAGTACCCAAGCAGGTGTTGTGGCCGCTCTATGACAATTTACTGAATCTAAATTGAGGAAGTTGAAAAAAGCAAAGGTCATGCTCCACAGGAAGAAAGAAAGAAAGGAAATCTCTTTGACCGTATTGTTAACTCCTTTTCAACCGGGACACCCTCCCCAGCCGAGACGATTCATGCTAAAAAGAAATAAATGAAAATCAGAATATCTTGCTCCAATCAGCAACTTATCTGATTTCTTTAACCAAGAGGAAAGGGATTTAGTTTTGCTTGCCTTCACAAGGAAATAAGCCCAATTTCTAGCAACTGAAAGTTAGCAGATCTTTCTGCTCATGAGATTCTGGAAACAAAATCAAACCAAAATGTCAGAACTTTCTGTCTTTAAAAAATCAAATATATAATATATTACATGATCTGTACTACTTAGCCTAGAGCATAAAGTCTAGTTTAGAGTGTAATAATGACAAACAGAGAACATATAACCCTGGATATTTTCTTCTAAATTAGCACACACACAGCTTTAGGGCAAGAGAAGACAGCCGAAGTGGAAAATGCTTTTGGGAAGAGAAACCAACACGAGCCTTGGAATCCAGAATGTTGGTGTAGCAAAGAGAACGCTGGGCGTGAAGTCAGAAGGCTTGCAGGAAATCATGAATTAGTGAATCATGAATTATCTGTGTAATTATAGCAAATCCTTAAACCTCTTTAAGCCTCCATTGTCTTACCTGTAGAATTGGGGGTTGTTGTAGGGATTAAATGAGCTAATATGTGGGAACATTTGGTAAACTATAAATATTAATCATCATTATTAACCTGTAGGGCATTTTACCCAGATGGATGACATGCATACTACCATATGCATGAGGTTGTTGTAAGCATTTAAGATTAAAAAAATGAGTCAATTTGAAAAAGAAAATTATATAATAGTGCAGGTGGAAAAATATTTAAGGTGGCGTGCCAAAGACGGGCACTTGGGTGACTTCTCAAGATTTAGGTAAATCTTTCTTGGGTCAAGAAAAGAGATGGAGCTACCAAACTCCCTAATGATGTTTTCAGTATGAGAACATTTCTTTTAAAATAGAGAGAAAAAGTAGAAAAATGAGTTAATTCGAACACTCAATCTAAGAAGAAAAGACATTTGTTTGCTTGCCACTTTCTCTTATTAAAAAGGAAATTCTCACTAAAGCAACCCTGTTCACGTAACCCAAAGACTTCTGAGTTCTAGCAGGTAGCTCAGCATTCTCAAGCAATAGGAAATGCAATACAATTTCCTCCCAGCACAATCGGAATGCTCCCCTGGGGACATATGTCCTCTGGCTAACAAGGTGAGCTCATAAAGTGTCACAGGTCAGAGTGTGATGGCCACATGTCATCATCAATGTCATATATGCGGACATCTGTTTTATACATGGGGAAGCTGAGGACCAGAGGAGGGCGGCAGTTTGGTGACTTTGTGTATGTCCCAGACCCAGGGCTAGGAAGGGTTTTGGGTCCAGGGCTTTTCCTCGTCTCCCACCATCAAGTTCTTAATGTCCCCGTTACGTCAGGAGAGACTGTGGACGCTGCCAACGCCATTTGTCACACGTTTACATTTCAATCTCCATTCATTTTTTTGAAATTTATAGATGCTGCTGAAAATCTGATGTCAAGCACAGAGGCCAACCTGAAACCGCATTAACCACTCAATACATGAAGAATTGAAATATAGGCTGACTATTACTTCTTTCAGATGCATAGTCGCACCTGCTCTTAAATTTTAGGGCTCTCTTACCTTCTTAGTTTAGTTCTTAAGTTACCTTCCATGTTCATGTCATCTCCCCTTGGGGATAACACATACTTTCCTAAAGGCGCGTCTTCATCTTACCCATGGTGTTTGTGCACCTCCTACATTTATTGGAATATTTTAATGTTTGGTATTGATAATTGAAAATTCAGCATGCAGAAACATCTTATATATATATATAATAGAGAAATATGCTAATTAACCGGGACACCGTAACGGGCCGACCAGATAGGAGGGGGTTGTGTGTGCAGCGTCAGGGGTGGGGCAGCAGGGGCCTCACGCGCCTGCACTGGGGGAGGGCCTGATCAGCAGCAGCCGCAGTTGCTTCAAGGGCCGGAGACAGAGGCAGGGCCAGATGGGAGGGTGGGCGGCACCACGAGATTTCAGATTGTGCGCTGGGCTCCTAGTTTGTCTATAAGGGAGACGATAATATAGTTGTTGGTACATATTATTACACTGGGAGCATTTAACCAGAAGAGAGTGCACTTGTTAAATGTTGGTACACGTTGTTCGGCGAAATACATTTTCGGGAGCCAGTCAAATTAATAGCTGGGAAACGGCCCTATTTGAGCTCTCAGAACTCAATGGTCATTTTGGTTTTCAGAAACCAAGCCCCAAAGTTGTGGAGGGAAGTATTTCCTGCAGAGATCGTCTCAGGAAACACGAGAATTTTACCTACACGCCTGGCACTGTGCCCTCCAGAATTGCATGTCTTGTCTAGAGCCTTATTTTAAAGTTTCTTTTTTTAAATTACATTTTAAATTTTGAAATAATGACAGGTATAGGGAAAAGCTGCAAAAATATATTCTTCATCCCGTTGCCAAAATGTTCCCATTTTAGCACAATTGCTTTATTGTTCTCGGTGGATGGATGGACGGATGGATGGATAGATAGATAGGGATCTATTTTTTCCTGAACCATTTGAGCATAAATTGTAGGCATAATGTCCCTTTCCCCCTAAATACTTTCTGCTTATTTATCCCAGATAAGGACATTCTCTTACATAGCCACAAGATAATAATCAAAATCAGGATCTTAGCATTGATCTAGTACTGTTATCTAACCTTCAGACCTTATTCAAATTTCTTCAACTGTTCCACCGATTTGGTTTACAATACCTTCAATACTTCAGCCATCTTCAAAATACTTCCTTCTGCCCCACGTAGTGGCAATTCTGTAAACCAGAGGCTCCTCTTGCCATGAAAAGAATGCACTGACCTATTTTAAGTAAATTAGCTACAATAAATAGTTCAGGTTGAAGAAACACTCCAACTAAATTTGTATTCCAGGCCTGTTAGAGCTCATTCTAGTGCAGTGATGGCGAACCTATGACACGCGTGTCAGAGGTGACAGGCGAACTCATTTTTTTGGTTGATTTTTCTTTGTTAAATAGCATTTAAATATATAAAATAAATATCAAAAATATAAGTCTTTGTTTTACTATGGTTGCAAATATCAAAAAATTTCTATATGTGACATGGCACCAGAGTTAAGTTAGGGTTTTTCAAAATGTTGACACGCCGAGCTCAAAAGGTTCGCCATCACTGTTCTAGTGATTTGATGGAAATCACATAATCTTGTCTCAAAAGTGTGTTTAATGCTCGAAAGGTGAAATTGCCAGAGTGCTGGTGCTTTATAGGGGTGAGTTCCAGGACCAGGAGAGGGGACCGCGTGCCTGGGACTCAGTGCCCTGGAGAAAGACTCCCCCTTCGCCCCCAGCTTCCAGGCAGCCAGGCAGCTTATTTCTCAGAACCTCCCTTTCCTCCTCTGGTCAGTGGGATGCGCACGACCTTCCTTCCGTCTTCGTCATGTGAATTACATGAGGTACCTAAAGCATTAGGATGGGGCGGGCTCATTAGGCATCCAGTCACTGATAGACATGATAGATTTTATTATTTGAATGAATTAATAGGCAAATCTATTTTGCATGACATAGGAAAACATTTCCAATTTCACTTTAAGAAGGGCATTCACTCTCTACAGATTTTCTAATCAAGCTGAAGAAATCCTAGGCCTCCTCATGAAAAGACAACAACACACAAAAACACACAAAACACAAGCCACCCGCACAACCACAGTGTTGTCTTGGGACTTTTTAAAAGACTGTATTAAATTAAGGCAGGAACCAGGGCCTGGGGCTATTTTATTCATGTCCTGCGATGGATACTTCGCCTACAGTGCATTAAACAAGACGCCTATATACTTTCTAACTGCTTGTCAAGTCATATCTTTATTCCTGGTCTAAGAGGTCTTAAAGTATGACAATTTGTTGGGGAAAGTAAAGAAAATTAGAAGTCTTTCTTTCTTTCTTTCTTTCTTTCTTTCTTTCTTTCTTTCTTTCTTTCTTTCTTTCTTTCTTTCTTTTTCTTTCATGAAGGGACACATCTAGCTTGGGAATGTGACCCTGAGCTGATTGGCCTGGCAAATAAATAAATACAGAGCATACACAAATACAGGTCGCCACACCTGCAGGCACTCGGGCTGGGTGAGAAGGGCTTGTCCTGGGCGGACCACACTGGCCGGTTTCCACTACCGCTGACCGTCGGTCCGCAAGTGCAGCTGTGACACCACGTCGCCTCCAGCAAGGTCAGGGCGCCGTGGGCCGGGAACAGAGGCGCCATTGTCTCCGTGTTCACACGGGGCGCCCTCGAATGTGCTCTGATCTGCAGCTGCACCAGGGCCTCCCGAGCAAGCCATCTGTTGTCACCTATCAGCCACCTTTCCTCCATGAACTTGCCGTCCATAAAACGCCTTATCTTGGCTTTTGAGCACCTTTCAATCCTTTGGTGAATGTGAGAATTCTAACCTTTCCTATTTGTACAAATTGCCTTTAAATGAGAAGTTATTTGGCCTGTGTTGGGCACTGTCACCTGGAGCCAAAAGCTCAATGAAAGCTATGATTAATGAATTATAAAGCCGATTCATTGAGCCGTGACATTAGAACGGCACTGTCGTAAGCAGGAACTAATTATATATGGAAATAATCATTCAACCTGAGAAAGGCATTTCCTATCCATTGAAAATACTCTGAAGAGATAATACTTTAAAAAAGCTTTTTCTTATGCTGTTGGCCAAAAGAAAGGATTATTTCATTCTTCAGAATGAATTTGTCGAGAAACCTTAAATTTGAATTTGATTTTTTGGTAAAAGACATGCTACTTGATTATCTGATTATAAGCAATTTAGTACATGACTCGTTTTTGAAGAAATTACTATCTATCTTTAAATGAAAAATTCTCAATTTGTGTTTTATTACTAAAAGACTCCATGAAGGGGAGAAATATTTTAAAGACTATCATACAAGTTTGGGGAAAATCTTGGTCATTATTGTTCATTTATTTTCCTTATTGCGCTAATTTAATTATCATAGAGACACAAACATTAGCTCCAATACCGGGCTTCTCACATCTGTTAGTAAAGATTTCATTAGGGCTCCACAAATGTGCTAGATTAAACTATCTAGTTGGTGAAATTCAAGCCACCTGGATATTTTAGCAACATCAATAAGAATAATTCTCTTTCTCAAAATCAGTAAATCCAAGCTATATTAAAAAGAATTAATTAATGAGTGCCAGATAGGCAAAACAAACATTTGACAATGAATCATGTTATCAAAGGTTTTGAGGGAGATCTTTCTCAGCTTATGTTTAAGATGTCAAATTATATTACCAAAACTAAACAATCTGTTAAAATGGTGTCTTAATGCAATAAGTCTCCTGTGCCATACGGTTGTGTGTGTGTGTGTGTGTGTGTGTGTGTGTGTTTTAACTTCTTAAACATTTTTAGTAGCAAAAAAGATATGCTCTATTTACCAACGATAATCAAATCATAAGACATTGGCCCCAAAATATTGCCTTGGATATTTCCAAGAGCCGTTAATATAACTTAAATCCTATAAGAAAAAGAAACCATTACAAATTTGGTTAGTGAATCATACATATCTTTTGAAGCATATTTTATAGGAGAAGCTCAATAAAGATATGGAGATTGAAAGGATTAATAGATAAAAATTAGGAGTTTTATAGAATACATAAAGAAGTCTAAAACTGAAAAGGGACCCCCCCCCCAATTGTCTAGGGCTGGCAAATTTGCCCTGTTAATGGGCACTTAGTAAATATTTTAGACTTTGGGGGCCAGGTGGTCTCTGACACCACTACTCAACCCTGCCCTTGAAGCCACAGACAATAATACACGAATGGGCCTGATCATGTTTCAATAAAACTTTATTTACAAAAGTAGGCAGCAGGCTGGATTTGGCCTTATGGTAGTAGTATGCTGACGATCCCTTATCCAGCCCAACTTCCACATTTTAAAGATCAGACACCATAGCCTTGTGTGGAAAAGTAACTTACCCAACGTAAACCAGCCAGTGGCCGAGCTGGAGCTGAGCGCGGCAGCTTCCGGGGAAGTGCTAACTTCCACTGGATTCCTTGTCACGACACCTGGACGGGTGGCCATGTCCAGGCGGAGGTTCCACCCCTGCCTTCACGTGCATCCAATGCCTCATGCACTTGACGCCTATAGAATTGGGATTCATAGGCGATTCCTAAAGTCTCCCGAAAATAAGTTGCTTTTCAGAATCCAAAGCAGAATCACAAAGATTATTTTTTGGGGGAAAGAAGTACGAACATCCTGACAACCAGCCGAGCATGAAAACGCCGGCCTGAAAAGCCACACATGGCTTGCTTCATTACAGACCATTTCAGGCCTGGAAAACTGCATCTCTATTGAATATTTATAACACATACGATTGAATAAGAATTTCAAGTGGAAAAAACCCTGTGTGTTGTGACTCCAAATTAAATCTTTTCATGGTTGACAGTGCTCTGTATCCCCCATGTTTGCAGTGTAGGAAATAACCACCTTAATACAATGACCTTTTCCAACACCAAATAGCAATTTCTAGATTAATACTTGGGTCCCCACCACCCATTTTCCAGTGGGGTTCCCCCTTCTGGCACAACTCATTCTTTGCATTTGGAAGGAAGCGGAGGAAAGGGGCCCCCCGGAAATCATAAGTGGAGAGGTGGGCCTGGGTCGTTCTCTGGGCCGTCTGTGGGTGTCTGCGTGGAAAGGCTTGGCAATCATCGCTCTGCAACTGACAGTCTAGAAAGACATGATTGATGAAAGGGAATTGGATGTTTGAGCCAAAATGGACCGTCATTAACTAACTGAACCAAGGAGACGCAACCGAGGCTCCAAGGTTCATGGGGCACATTCTTCTCGCAAACACGGGCCCAACGTTCAGGATGTGTTTCACCGAAGGGGGTGGGGGAGCGGCGGGAGCCATTACTTAATGGCTCCCAGCTTGCAAAGGTGAAGTAGCCCACACTACATAGGTTTTTTTTTTTCCTTCTTCTTCAGCAGTTCTGTGCTAATTTGCACATTTCTCACTGTAGCGATGAAGGGGCCATCTTTCTGTGTGCCATGCATTTTCTGGTCCTAAAAAAATCACAAAAAGGTGCCTGTACTAATAAATGCAAATACAATTCTGCTACTAGAGTTGTTGTCTAGCTTAGGCATTGTTAACAAGTTTAGAAGTAAAATGAAGCCGTGCTATTTTCTCCCTTAGCTTACGTAAGCAAGTGAAGTTGTGTACCTGCATACGATAAAAGTATGCGTTGCTGTGGAATCACATTTTCACGTATTAATCTCATTTTTTGAACAAATGACAGGCTTTTCATTAATCATTTATTTATAATACTTTATGTTAGAACTCATAAGTAATTACAGTACAGCTCTATAATATAATAAATACAAATCCGTATTATTAAAATATTGCAACATATATATATATATTTTACATTTTCAAATAAAATGTTTGACACTTCCCCCCCCCCCCCCACACACACACACACAAAATCCACCCGATTGCTTTAGGTCAAGGATAACAAAAGCATGAATGATTCAGATGAACACCTTTTGAACTTTCCTCAGGAAAACCTGAGCAGTAGGAGAACTTGAAGTCTGAGCCAGAATGCATGCAGGTGGCCCTTTCTCGGTAGGAAACATCTTGAAACAGTTTCCGTGCCTAGCAAGGAGGCTCCTTGTGTCAGAGTGTGGCTTGTTCAAGAGGGAGGGAAAGAGACTATGCAAATGAGCGCATATGTATTAGTTCAAGAGCAAGGCTGAGCACCTTAAAGGTTAGGAGCACAGAATCTCATTACCCTCCTCTCAGGAGCTGGCCAGAGCACATGCAGTGACCAGAAAAGGCATGTTTCATTATGTTTCATTAGCTGAGGACATTTCTGCTACGGGTTCTGTAATAGACTATTCAGGACTAGAAGACAGCTTATAATATATCCTTATTTAAGAATAACAAAGACAAACAAGTAGCAACTACTAAATTTAAGTGGATTTACTATGGTAGGTGTTGAACTAAACAAGAGTCTGCGTGTGAATGGATGAAAACCCTGGCTGAGCTCTTTGCAATATCTCTGCTTCCAAAATAGGACCAGCGGCAAGTGCGTAAGACTTTGTGGTCTTTTACATTTTTTGTATTAGCTACCCTCCATGTTATATTCTGACTTTTTTCCCTTCGTCTTTCTCCTAATTTACGTTACCTTGAGATGTTTTATGTACCTTTAGAAATACTTTAGGCTCTTTTTGAAAATAGAAAGCTATACATATAGTGTGAATTTCACACAATCATGGAAATTTGAAATGTCATTCACTGAAAGGCACACATTATTATCAGAAAAGCTGAAGTCATTAGCCCAAATAAAGGATTAGTGTTAACAATGGAATTGAGCCTAGAGTATAATTCATGAAGGCTCTAATTGTTCTTCCCGCATTAGTTCATTAAGCTTGACTATGGAGTGGAGATTTGGGCATCTGTCTCCAACATCTGTCATCTCATTGATTTTCCAGGTTGACTCCATGAATGCCTGGGAAGAAGGGTATGCTTTCCCTCCTTCACTTCTTTTTCCATTTTTTCCTCCAAAACCTGAACATGCTGTAAAAACAATAACCAATCTCTAATATGATAATATGGCAAAGAACCACCCTGAGGGAGGTGAACTCACCTAAGACATGTCTCTTCCATGTAAGGAAAGATAGAAGATTATGTTAAATGGTAGCTGAGAGTGCCATTCGCTAAGTAAAACATATAAAATACGGTATCTCCAGAAACTTGTTGGGTGTTAACATTAGCCGAATTCAATTACAATAAAAAACACACATTGAGCACCCACTTTCCATGACACTTTTGGTTAATGATGGCTCTCATCACTGACCTTGTGCCAGGCTTGGTGCCAAGAGTCTTACCTGCCCTGAGGGCCGGAATTGGTCTCTCCATTTACAAATGAATAGACGGAGGCTCACAGAAATCAACCAGCTTACTTAATGATCAAGTGAGGTTCCCACCTTGTGTAGGCAGGCTTCCAAGCACGAAGCTTCTATCCAGTACTCGGGGCATAAACTTTTACCCTCCAGAAAGTTGTTTGCAGCGTGTCTTAGTCTGTCCAGGCTGCTATAACAAAAAAATACCACAGACTGGATGGCGTAAAAAACAAGCCTTTATTTCTCACAGTTTTGGAGTGCGGGAAGTTTAAGATCAAGGTGCTGGCAGATTCAGTATCTGGTGGGGGCCTCCTTCCTGGTTCATAGATGACTGTCTTCTCACTGTGTTGCTTTTATAAGGCACGAATTCCATTCATGAGGGCTCCACCCTCATGGCCAAGTCATCATCTAAAGACCCCATCTCCTAAAACCATCACATTGGAGGGATACACTTTCAGCATAGTAATTTTGAAAAGTCCCAAACATTCAATCCATAACACTGAGAATCTGTAAAGTCCCCCCACCCCCCCAACACATCCCCTTCTTTAACGGTCCAGGGAGAAAAATGTGAACAAGGAGCTGGGATGTAAAGATAAGAAACAAAAATCGATCACTTGCTACTAATGGCTGATGTCAGGGAGGAAAAAAGACATTTCTAGAGACGCGTCTAACTGCTTAGGCTCATTTCAACCTTTGCTTAGGTAGGTTGTACGTGGCCCACGGTGGCAGTCCCTGGCCAGGCATGGTTGTCAGACCCAGAGCTTTACTGGTGATGAGATAGCAGATGGACGGATGCTTGCTCAGATAGATCACTGTTACCAGTGCCACGGACTCATCTGTCAGGAGCAAGTTCACGGCCAATGTGTGGCCTGCACCACATGACCTGTCCTCAGCTGGAAGGTTCTACGTCGTCTCACTGTGCTCAGAGACCAACGGTATAGAGGGGGGAAAAGCTGATTTTTTTCTTGTCTTATGGTGACTTTTATTGGTCTGGTGTTCTAGATAAAACATCTGCTCAGCATTGGAGGAGCAAAAAGACCTAGGAGCAGGCAGAGGCCTGGAAAGAAGCCAAAGGTAAGTCTCTAGCATTTAATCAGCTCGCGAAGGTCTAGCACTTTACATTAAGAAAGAACAGTTACACAGGCTGTTATTAAAAGGGAACAATAACACGTTAGCTGAAGACTAGTTGGCTGGCAAAAGCAATCCTGGGATAAGTGAAACGCTGGAGATTATGTTGGTGGGGGCAGCATGCTGGGCAAAAACACTTGCCCTGCAGGTGCGGCTAGTGATTTGGATGAGCCAGTTAAAGGGAGTTCAGGATATACACCCCGAACTCATTATATATACGATTTTAAAAGTAGCAGTGGAATTTATTTTATTTATGGGTATAAAATATTATATATTTATACATAAAATATTATATATTTATATATATTAAAGATTCTATATACTTATATATAAAGGATTCTATACATTTATACATAAAATAAAACACACTGCTACTTGTAAAATAGTTCAGCTTCAGCTTGCACCTGCAGACGGTTGTACATATACACATTTGCTCGTGGCCATTGCTATTATTAATGTCTAACATTTGGGATGTTTCAGGGTTCCAGTTGCTTGGATTTACTAGGAAATTCTCTCCTGTGTGGACAGTGTGCGCGGCTACAGTTCTTCTGCAGAAAAGTAAGTTTAGCCAAAAAGTGGCACCACCGCAGCCAGACATTGTCTGTGGTTTTCCATTTCCCCAGGCTCCATTTCAAATTGGTGTGGGGATGGGGGGCAGTAGGGAAGCTGGGGGCTGGAAAGAGCAGGGGATGAAGAATCAGGAGGTTTAGTTTCTAGTCCAGCTTCTGCCACCAGATAGCCCAGTGACTTCAGCAAGTTTTGTCCTTGCTTCCTCTTTGTCTGTAGAAAAAAAGGGCTGAACTCATTGATGCTAAAGTTTCCCTCCAGGTCTGACTTGAGGCAATGTTTTCTTTCCCCCTCTGGAGAAACAAGGCTTATTTCCTGTGGGTGGTGGACTCAGGAATCATGCTCAGTGAGGAAATTGCCCTCGGCTTCCTACTGAGGGAATCACAACCTCCTTCCCATGTCAGTTGCTGATGTTTTTGCATGATAAAACTGTCAAGATAAAAAGGATATTTACAAAGAGCCACCTGAGTGATCAATCAACCCAGAAGATCCCATCTCATCATCATAGAAGGGAATGACTCATTCATCCCTTGATTCATTCCTGTAACAAATGTTTGCTAAGTCCTCACTGTGGGTCTGCCACTAGGAAGCGGATACAGCCAATAAGAAGACAGCGAAGTCCCTGCCTTCCTAGAGCTTACCATTGAATGGCGGTTACAGACCTTAAAACGTAAGCTATTACATTTACACGGAAGGAATGCAAATGATAGGGAGGTACAGGAAGCTGTGGGACTATTTCTCAAAGGAGACCCAATCCAAAGGTAAAGCCTAAAACTTCGGGAAGGAAATATTTAACAAATGCTTAAACACAATACTAAAAGCACCATCCATAAAGGAACCAATCGATAAACTGACATTTTGTCAAAATTAAAAAAAAAAGTCTGCTGTTTAAAAGACATGGCCAAGAAAAGAAGTAAAAAAAGCCCTGGATGAGAAGAAAACATTTGCATGGCTTACCTGGCGAAGTACTTGTATATGGAACATATAAAGAACTCTCAAATTCAATACTAAGAAAAGATTTTTTAAAAATGGGCAAGAGATGTGAAAAGAGGTTTTAACACAGAAGAAATAGGATGGCAGATAAGCATATGAAAAGATGACATTAGGGAAGTTCAAACTGAAGCTCTGGTGCAATACCACTACCCACAGTTATTGGAATGACCGGAACGGAGAGCGTGACTGTACAGAGGAGAGCGCTGGCGAGGATGTGGAGGGTCTGAGCCTCTAGTGTACAGGTGGGAATAGAAAGCGGTACAGACAGTAACAAACAGTTTGGCAGTTTCTGAAAATGTTCACCATTCCCCTGCCAAGTGACCCAGCCATTTCTCTTGGGTAAATGTTTACCCAAGAGCAGTAACAGCACATGTTCATAGGAAGACTTGTTGATGCTCAAGATCTAGACACAACCTAAATGCCCATCCATGGGTGAATAACGAAATAAGCTGGCATATCCATACAATAAAACACTACTCAGCAATAAAGAAGGAATGCATTTATTGATAGACCCAACAGGGGTGAATCTCAACATAATAATGTTGAATGGAAGAAGACAAACAAGAGTACATGCTGTATGATTCCTTGAATATGAAATTCTAGGAAATGCAAGCTATACAGTATTAGGGAGCAGATCAGTAGTCACCTGGAGGCGGACGATGAAAGGGTTGCAGAAAGTTTTGGGGGTGATGGATAAGTCCATTATCTGGACTGTGTTGATGAAACAGCTTAAAATTTATCAAATCGTGCACTTTGAATATGTGCAGTTTATTATGTGTCCAGAGAGCTTTTAACAAAAAAAGCAAAAACCGGGAGAGTATTTTTATAGCAACATGATCATCATATCTATAATAGATATAAAGCTCATAAATATTGATATGAAAAACACTAATAGTCCAAAGGATACATGGACAAAGGTCATATATGAACATATTTAAAAAAATAAAAATACAGCTAGTGTTTTAAATGAGGAAATAATTCAACTTCATTAAAAATTGAAGAAATGGAAATTAAAACAACTCAAGGATATGAACTGTTACTTTAGGAAGTATTTTTAAATGATCCAAAACCAAAATAAAAACACACATCTCTGTCAAGGTCTGATGAAACAGTTCCTCATACATTGCTAGTGACCATGTAAATTTATATCATTCTTTTGGACAACAATTTGGCAACATGAATTACAAAATAACATGCAACCTAAAAAAAAAATAACATAACATGCAACCTGAGCCTTGAAAATGAATTTGATATTGATCCAGAAATTCTACTAGTGGAAATCTACCCTAAGAAAATCCAAATCCACCCTTTCCCCTAAACATAGTCATGGCAATAATATAACATAGTCATGGCAATAATATTTATAATAAAGGCATCTTGGAAACAATCTAAACATAAACTATAAGGATTTTTGTTGTTGTTCTTACACTAATTTCTTGAAAAATTATATAGCCCTATAAATTCTATTTACAAAGATTTTATAGTAACTGTGGGGAAAAAAAGATCAAAAAGGTTAAAAAACAAAACAGAATACCAAAAAAAAAAAAAAAATCAGTGTGAGTAAAACTGTGTTTTTAAAAAGCCGTTTTTATTTATTTATTTATTTAACACAAGCAAAAGGCATACTGAGGTAGACTGGGTTTGAATGCACAAGGCATTGACAATGGAATCCTTTGGAATTCTACAAATACAGTTTATGTTCTTCTTTCTGATCTTCAGATGTTTCTAATTTTTTTATAGCAACTATATTATACTTTTGTTTTAAGGAGGAAAAATACACGTTTGAAAAAAAATATAGAAGCAGGAAGTCTGGCCCGATATTAACAGATTTTACGGTTGGAGGATGCAAGTTTGAGTCCCACTTTTTCCCAGTTCTGTGGCGGCCACTAAACATCGGGGTGTTTTTGCTCAGGGACAGGTATTTGGAAAGAACACTAGCCAGTTTCCAGCTCTGCCCCCAACTACCTGTGTGTCAAGTTCTTATCTGAGGGCCAGTTTCTTCTTCCCGCTGAGAACGGGCCTAGTTCTGTCTGTTTCTTCACCGTGTATTTCTGGAGTACCTGCTCTGGGCAAGGCCCTAAAGATCGGGCAGGCGAGCTGGACGCCGGATGAAGTTCTGAGTCCCAGGTTCCCTCTAGGGAGCTCGTGTGAAAGGCAGACTTCTGAGACCTGAATGTCCACCAGCTGGCCTCAGGGTGTGGGGCTGGCGTTAGAGTAAAAAGTTAGGCAGGGGGCCCTAGCCGGTTTGGCTCAGTGGCTAGTGTATCCGCCTGGGGACTGAAGGGTCCCAGGTTCGATTCTGGTCAAGGGCACATGCCTGGGTTGTGGGCTTGATCCCCAGTAGGGGACATGCAGGAGGCAGCTGATCAATGATTCGCTCTCATTGCTGACATTTCTGTCTCTCTCTCCCTCTCCCTTCCTCTCTGAAATCAATAAAAATATATGAAAAAAAAAAAAAAGTTAGGCAAGGTATCTCCCATTGAGAGAGCGGGGGTAGCCTGCAGACCAACAGTGCACAATAAAGGCACATTATCCAGGGGCACGCCCCTCTCTCAGCAAACAGGACAGACAGGACGGAGGGAAACAGAACATACCGGACAAAAAGGAACCCGATCGTTCTCAGAGCCCAGGAGACGGCCACCAGCAGCGCAGAGAGAAGCCAGAACACGGGCCTTCCCTGGGGGGTTGTGGCGGCCTGTGGGATGACTGTAGGAGGAGAGAAGGGCACCTGAGAGGGCTGCTGACACTGAGTGCAGAACGCGTTATCGCCGAGCGTCACTGGTCCCCAAGACTGAGGGTTTGTAACAACTCCGGGGCCCGTTCTGAACGGGTCTCACAGGAAGATTCTGTTGCTGCAACAAATACATTTGACGCCACCATGATACACCCCCCTCCCTCTGCCTGTCTCCCCCCCCCCCCCCACACACACCTTTGCATGTCTGACCCCACAGGAGGCACCGCTCCAGGGCTCAGGAGGGAAGACGCTGGCCACCTTCAGTCCAGGCCGGCATCGTGCTTCTGACCGCAGCCTGGAGAAGAACCTGTCTTGACTTCCTTCTGTAAGTAAAAGGCGATCGTTTGATGATGGTTCCGGGGGGGGGGGGGGCGACTATCAGTGTGTTTCCATGTGGGGGAAAATGCGAAGTTATTCACATTCCACCTGCAGAAACGGATTGAAATTGTGGTCATGGGCTGACACGTGGGCTCCATTCCGGGGCACTGGCTGGCGGGGTCTCTTGGAAAGCAGATGAAATGGTGACTAAGAAATGGTCATGCGGGGTTGCAGGGGGGTGCGGGGGGAGGAGGGGGGCAGCCGTGGCCACTTCTGAGACGAGGGTTTGGAGGGATGGCTTGAAAGGAGCTGGAGGGCCCTCCAGGCTCCCGCGAAGGGTTTGACACCAGCGGACTGACGTCCTGGCTTTTACAAGTGCGGCGCCAGGGGCCGGGGTGCCAGGGGAAGGACAGGTCCAGGAGCCGGTGGGGATGCCCAGGGTCCAGCTCACACTGTGGACAGGAAGCGGGGGTCACCCCTGCCCCTAGCCCCGGCCAAGCACTCAAGCAGGGGCTTTTCTATTCCCCCAGGAGTGTCAGGACCTCCCAGGTGACAGCCCATCCCAAGGGTACACTGTGGCCAGGGCAGCGGCCCAGTTTGCGCTGGAGCCTTGGGGTGAGTGTTGCTCCCCCTCCTGTCAGGGGCCTCTCTGACCACAGCCCCCACCAGCGGTTCCTCCGTGTGGGGTGTGGTCCCCCTGGTCAGAGTGAGCGTTGAAGATGCAGATTCCTGCTGCCCTGACTCCCTCCACCCTGAGCGACTGACTCAGAATTTGCGGGATCCACACTCAGAGTCTGTGTTCTTAAAAAATTCTCAGGGGTTCAGGGATGCTGAGAGGGGGCCTTGGGCTTCTTTTCCCTTTAGTCCTGTCTCAGCCGCACCCATGCACTCTGCTCTTCTTGTCTGGTCCCCAAACTGGAGACTGGGACATGAGAGTGGGGTCCCTGCACATAGGACCCCTTGATACCCACCCATCTCCTGGGGCTCAGCTGAGCAGTTTTAGGCAGGTCTTTGGTGATGAGCGTGGCCTCTGTCCCTTGTACCTCCCCACACCCAGCCGCCGTGGGTCCCTGGTGGAGCCCAGCCTGCCTGCACATGGGGCCAGGGCCCCCTGGTTTTGCTGTGAACAGACCCCCTTTGTCATTGACATCTTCCTTGGACATTCATTCCCCTTCTCTCCCGGTTATAATTTCCATCCCACCCAGGATAGTCAGACCTCTGCTTGGCGAATCCAGCCAGGGCACATTCTGGCCGGGCCCGGGTGGCAAAAAGTGTGAAGGGGGACGAGTGTCCTCAACATCTTTCGGCCCCTTGGACAAGTGTCCCGTGCAGTCCCAGCAGGTGCCCCGACCCTTCCCTCTCCCCTGTCCTTCCCTCCCTGCAGCTCACACATCCTGGGCGCCAACCCCGCAGGGCCCGGTTAGGAGCTAAGTTTCGGGTGTAATGGTTTATAGATCACTTTGTGTAACACCTTCCCATGGATGCTTTAGAACGTCAACAGGGGCTCTCAAAGCTTTGAGCTAAAGGCTGGGAGCCATGTTGGCCTTTCCGGTTCCCAGGAGACCACAGGGACCCTGGAGGGCGTTGTTTAGTATCGTTTCTGTCAACGCTTTGAGGGGCATCCAGGAAACTATGGTCTTGAGACACTGCCCCAAGTGCAGTGCACGTGGTCTGACTTCTATTGTGCTAAGAACACATTGTAGCTCATAGAGTTCCTCAAGTTAGCCTTGGCCTTGGAGTGAGTGAGTGTGTGTGTGTGTGTGTGTTTAGGGTCACTGGGCATGGTTGTGCCGCTTCTGAACTGCTACAGGGTCACATATAGGGAAGCCCCATGAAGTGGCGAGCAATGATAGTGTATTGATTGTGACAAGCAGCTGGCAGATGTGCCTGATTCTGTCAACATCAGTAGATGATGATAAGGCACTAAAGGTGGAAGGAAGTGTCTCAAGCAGAGGCCCGTTTCTAACCTAGAGATGGGAGAACAACTCAGGTTTTGGGGGAGGCAGAGCAGCTTCCACCTTGTTCCTGGAGGACTCTCCCCAACTCTGTGTCCGTCCTTTCCCCCGGATCACCTGCCCCGTAACCTCAGACTCACCTGGAGGAGCAGCAGGCATCTCTCACTTGGACCAGCTCCGTGATTGCTTGTTACACATCGTTCCTCGTGGTCTGCTGGACTGCTTGAACCTGGCCGGTACAGCTCCCACCTGGGCTGGCCCCTCAGCCTCCAGCAGACTCCCGGGCCCTCTTTCAATTCCCCGGGAAGTGACGCTCTCTGCTCCCTGCTCTCTAGCCTGGTTATGGTCCTTGCCAGCTACCAAGCATGCTCCTGGATGCTGCTGCCCTGCTTCTTTACATTCCCAAATCCTACCTGACTTTCAAGACCCAGTGCACATGCCACTTCCTCCAGGAAGCCTTCCAGAATTGTCTTCCTCCCAGCCCAGCCAAAAGGAGTAAGTCCTTGCCGCTGTTTTCCCATAGCCTCCGTGTATCGTAAGTACTTTGTGTTAGTTCTGAACCTGAACTAAGTCCAGTTCTTTGAAAGTAATCCGTGTGATGCTCCCATGGTGCATACGCATCGCGTATTTGTCCACACCAGAGACGCTGCCACGCCAAGGGTAAACCCTAAGGTAAGCTGTTGACTTTGGGTGGTGTCAGTGTGTCCGTGTGGGTTCATCGATTTTACCAAACGCACCCCTGCCCACCGTGGGGGAGGCTTTGTGTGGGAGGTGGTGGGGGGGCAGGGGCGTTAGGGAAACTCTCTATTTTCTGCTCAGTTTTGCTGTGAATCTAAAACTGCTCTAAAAATAAAGTTTATTAATAAAAATAAAGTCTATCTAGAATAAGAAGCCTGCCCATATAATGGTTCAAATAAAATTCATTCAAAAGTCAAAATTTTCCTTGGAAACCCCTCTCCCCCCTCAAATATTCCCCGCAAGAGGATTTCTGAAGAGTCAGAAAAGAAACAGGAGAAAAGGAAGCGACTGAAGGAATCTGCAACCAGCTGAGGACGGAGCACTCCGCGTCTTCGCCACCAGCTTTTCAGTCTTCCCCATGAGTGTGAGAGGGTAGGGTTCGTTTTCCTTTGTCTTGTGACCCAGGAACGTGAATCACTGTTGACAGTTGCTTGCCAAGACCTGAAAATAGTGGGAATGCATGTGACTCAAGGAGCAGCCGATAGAAAACTGAGAAGAGAAGAAAGATGACAAGACCTGGAATGTAAATTGGAATGAATCTCTCCCTATGCTGAGCATCCACTGGCCCTTCACACCTAGAATCAGTTCGCCCAGTCCTTACCGGCACCGAAAAGGCAGTCCCTGCCTGAGCTGGCTGCAGGCTACCTCTCCAGCCTCATTTCCCACTCGGCTTCCGTGTTGTTTCTGCCCCAGGGCCTTTGCACTTGCTGTTACTTTTGCCTGGAAAGCTCTCCTCCACCCGTAGGACTTCCTATCACTTCATTCTATTCCCCAATCAAATGTTGTTTTAGCAGAGGCCACCCTTGACCACAGGAATTACATATCAACCTCCCTCCATCCTGTTTCTCTTCCCGGCTTGATGTCTCCTCTTGGTGTTGATCACACATGTAACATATTTTGTTCGCCTGCTCCATGTCTGTCTGCCACACCTGAATGGGAGCTCCCTGGGACAGAGTTCTCTATCATCGGG
Organism: Myotis nattereri; assembly: GCF_964212035.1. Lineage (NCBI taxonomy): Eukaryota > Metazoa > Chordata > Mammalia > Chiroptera > Vespertilionidae > Myotis > Myotis nattereri. The sequence goes on along the minus strand of NC_138088.1, from coordinate 55,054,299 downwards.
CTCCCTGATCCTCACCTCAGCATCTGCAACAGGGCCTGACACACAGAGCCACTCAATATGTATTTATTGATTGCATTTGTTGCAACCAATTTTTATATATCAGCTTGGCAAGCACATTAAATTTATGGCTGGATCTTATAACAACAAAAGGAAATCTCAGTAACTACAAACCTCCCTGGAGCGGCTCACGTGTCTCCCACGAGCGAGGCACAGGTGACCGAGAGTGCAACCTGCCTCATTTACTCCAGATCAACCTCAAACACTCATCATGGAAAGGACAGCACATGCTTCCTCATGGAACCGAGACATACTTTTCAAGAGGATTAGCTTATAAGAGTCAGATAATCCTCCTGGGTTGAATACATAGATCTTAGAGAAGTTACAGGGGCACGTTCTACATAAGGCCTTTCACTAAAATTAAATTAGCAACAAAATGAGCTTTTCTTGGGGCAAATTAAAGTGGTGTGTGTGTGTGTGTGTGTGTGTGTGTGTGTGTGTGCACACGCGCGCTTTAAACTATCAAAATCTGATAGGCAGGGTTCATCCCCCGACACCCGTGGTATTTCCAATGCTTCATTCGGAACCATGTGGCACCGAGCCCAGGAGAGAGCAGAAGGAAGGCCGGGACCGGAAAGGGGCATTTGTCAAGTTCGCAAAGAGAGGCAGAGTTGGGACAAAAAAAGGACCTGAGAGTCCCAGCGATTTAGGAACACGACTCCCTTAATTTGGTGGCTGTGACAGTGGGGAACCCACAGAGCACATGTGATGAATCGAAAGCTCGGCCTCTTTGCTGCCTCCGCACCCGCCCCCCCCCCCCCCACACACACACACACTGGACCTGAGATTTGCGTTATGTCACAGCCCAGCAGCGCTGGTCATTAGCTGCCACTGTGACGGCGACCTGACCCAGGACCCGTCCCCAGAGCACACGCTTCCCTCCCACAAAAACGCTGGTCCTGGCGAGGTCAGCCAAGCCTCCCCCGCCCACTCGGGTGCAGTGCTGCCTGCTTCCAACCGACTCGCACACTGTACAAATATTTTACTTTCATACATCATCTGTAGCAAGTGTAATGCTGAGATGTAAAGGTAAATAGCTAGAGAAATTGCAGTGGCATTATCGGACTGCCATTCCTATCAGCGCAAATCAAATTCTGCCGTGTGTAGCCGAAAGCAAATAGTGGTTTTAGTCAAAACCCCTTCTGTGGGGTCCTTCACACCATATAGATAAGGCTGTGATTTGGGTCAACAAATAATCAAAGAAAAAACATATTTTGTGAGGGTTATTCTCGGTTGAAGGGCTGAATGCCTTAACTAATGCTTTTTCTTCTCACTGGGAGTCGGCACTAAATTGGGAGGGAGGAATGAACATAGTTGATGTGATTCAGAACAAAGAGAAGAGTGAACTTAACAATAGGAACTCAAGCATGTTTGGTCCCTAAAAGGATCTGGTTTAACTGGTCTGCCTCTGAGATGGCTCCGCTAAAGAGCCCAGGCCTGAGGTCGCCTCTCTTTTGTGACAATGAGGCATGTGAAGGCGAGAATCAAGATGGCGAGCCAATCAACCAACCAATCAATCAATGGAGGTCAACCTCATGCCAAGTTTTGTGCTGGGATTTGGAGCTATAAAGCCGCACCCCTGCCAGTGACTTATAGAAGTCTGGGGACAAATGATGTACAGCAGCGGTTCTCAACTGTGGGTCGCGACCCCTTTGGGGGTCGAACGACTCTTTCACAGGGGTCGCCTAAGACCATCGGAAAACACATATATAATTACGTATTGTTTTTGTGATTAATCACTTTGCTTTCATTATGTTCAATTTGTAGCAATGAAAATGCATCCTGCATATCAGATATTTATATTACGATTCATAACAGTAGCCAAATGACAGTTATGAAGTAGCAACGAAAATAATTTTATGGTTGGGGGTCACCACACCATGAGGAACTGTATTAAAGGGTCGTGGCATTAGGAAGGTTGAGAACCACTGATGTACAGGAACCTGTGAAAATGAAATAAAGTTTATTATTTGCACAGTAGGCAGCCAAAGGAGTCCCCAAGGAGAATGACTGTGGTTCGTCTGGAGTGAAGTGAGAGTGTTGTTGGTGGGAGAGGGCAGGCTTTGAGGGTGTAGCTGGGGTGGGGGCTCCCCAGATGGGCTGGCGGCTGTGCTATTTGACATTTCCACCAGCACACAGCCAAGTCTCCTGCTCACATGGGATCACACAGGTGATGGGCGGGAGGGGTTATACGCAGGGAGGGCACCTGGGGAGGCTGTCAGCAGCCAAGCATCAAGGATGGAATCGGGGGCTTTATTACACAGGACCAAACGGGACTGTCAGGGGGATGTCATGTGATGTGCAGACTAGCTTAGGCCTAGGTCACATGCTTCATACCGAGCCAGGGACGCAAAGGCCGGGAGTACTGGAGCGGAGAGAGAGGGCTGGCTGGTTACCCAGAGGGAAGTCAAGCTGTGGTCATCGGAGGAGTGACGAATGGAAGCTTGGCAGCAGGAGAAACAGATCCCCACTGGGGCTGAGCCAGCTTATTTGAGGTCATGTAGATGATAAGGGCAGAGCAGGATTTGATGCATGGTCTGGGTGTTTCCACAATCTTTGTTTTCTCCGCGTATCTGGCCTGACTAATTCAGTTTATCATCCTAATGAGAGGTGGCCCATTTGTCCAAGAAGTGCCAGATGCATCCCATGTGGAGTTTCGTACATTCTGGCAACTTGGCAAACTGAAGAAGTCCCTAAGCAGGAAGGTTTTCAATGTCCTTGGGATCTCAGTTTGTATCCCAGCACAGGTAAAGGAGACCTGGTCATTATGCCATGTAAGGGTGGATTCAGGGAGTAGCCTGGTCTTCCAGCTAAGAACGGATTTTGAAGGTCCTCAGCTCATCCAATATAATTCAAATCCATTCAGTTCCATAAATGACTGAGATGATCTCCCCCCTCCCCCCACCCCCATTAAAAAAACAGCCTGGCCAGTGTGGCTCAGTGGTTGAGCATTGACCTATGAATCAGGAGGTCACAGTTTGATTTCTGGTCAGGGCACATGCCTGGGTTTTGGGCTCGATCCCCGGTGGGGGGCGTGCAGGAGGCAGCCAGTCAATGATTCTCTCTCATCACTGATGTTTTTATTTCTCCCTCTTCTTTCCTCTCTGAAATCACTAAAAATATATTAAAACACAGAACAAAAACAGCACACGTGGGTGCTGGACCAACCCGTCCTGTGTCTCCGCCCCTCCTACCAGTCTCAATGCGCTTTCTTCTTCTCTAGTTGTAGGACTTCAATTCCACCAGCTTCAGGCAGTTCTGAATGATGGTTGTTCTGTATTTTAGCTGTAATTTTTACGTGGCTGTGGGAGGTGGTGAGTACAGGCATTTACCTATGCTGCCATCTTGGTTCTCCAACAGAAGTCCTTTTGTTTGATTTTTAAATTGTGAAGATTAAAAAAAAATCCTTTTAATTTTATGTAGTTAAATCCATTGATCTACTTACTTACATTTTTTCCTTCTCTATTCAATCATAAAAAAATCCTACCCTCCCCAGAAGGCTAAATCACACACTTATTTCCTCTTCTGGTTTTTTTAATCATTCAGGAATTTATCCACATGTTTATTGTCCAATGTGAGATGAGGCTCTAAATTACTTCCCTGGTGCTTTCCTCCCCCATCCAAATAGCCAGCCGATTGCCCCACATCATTCATTATATTCCCTCCCAGTAATTTGTGATAAACTCTTCGTCATTATATTATACTTTTGTAGGGAATGTAATTCATTTGGGGGATATTCATTATATTACACTGATCTTTTTCCCCCTCCCTTCTTTGCTATCATTTTTCTTTCTCTCTCTCTTTTCTATAATACTATACTTTTTAAATCATTGTTTTATAATATTTGTTTCACAATATTTCTTCCTGCGCTTCAGCCAGTGATGTGCTAGAACTGACTTTGGCAAGCTCACAAGAGCCAACTCTATGCATCTCTTCCCAATGCCGTGTTCAGTGATGCCATGTTGGTAGCTCACAATTGACCCATGATGGGAGTATTTACACCACAGCAATAGGCAAACACTACACATCAGAGCTCTCTCTCTCTCTTTCTTATAAAAATTCTTCTGAAAGCTAGACCAACAGCACATCATTGGGACTAGTTTTTTTTTTTTTTTTTGTTAATCAAATTTTGTTTGCCATTCACACCTATTGTATCACATAAACTTTAAAATATTTTTATTTAAGATTTTTATTAGTATCATAGTCAAGCTCATTTATAACATCTTCCAATTATAACATTCAATCTTCCCATTCTGATAAAAGATCCACACTTTGTTTCAGTGTTTTCAAACAAATCACTTCAGAAATGGCCAGTCCCTTTCTCTGTATGGGCTATATACGTTTTATGGGCCACACAGGTCACTGTGTTTTAGACTGAGATTGTGCTGAAGTTGCAAAATTATTGACTCAGAAGAAATGAGAATTGGAAGAAACATACCTAGGTGTCCCTTAGAAAGCTGAGTTCTGTGCTCTAGTTGGACATCATTCTGCCCCATCTGACTCCAAAGAAGCAGAAGAGAAACCATGTCTAGGGTGGTCATTCTCAAAAAGCAGGCCAAGGGACAGAACACAAGGCAAAGCCAAAGAATCTGGAAGTTTCTCTCTTTTTCTTTTTTCTGGAGGAGAAAAGTCTAATGTATTATTTGATTAAGAATACAAAGATTCCTCTGGACAATATGATAAGGAGTGGCTTCAAGAATGAGCACTTGCTGGAAACAGTGACACAGAAAGTCATACACTGGTTGGAGTTGGGTGGATGGACCTTCCAGGGTCTTTTGACTCTGATAGGCTAAGATTTCAAATTCTGCCTGATTTGGGTGAACAAACAGAAAGGAGCTGACTTACATTAAAATAGAAGTTTCAGTTTAACGTGGGGAGAATTCCGACTCTGCTAAATGCAAACACATAGGCAAAGCAACAAAGTAAACACCTGGAAGGGATGTGAAGCAGGCTGGTGTTCTCCAGCTGAATATTGAGCAGCAGCTCTGGATGACGTACATCAGCAGCAGCAACCTGGGAGGTGATGGTCTCAATACGGCAACCAAGGCATTTATCTGGCAAAGTCGCATTAAAAAACCAAACCATAGCTGTCTCAGGTGGAGGGTGCTTCCATTTGGAACAGTCCATTTGCTCTCTGTTGCTGTAGCGCTTTCTGCGAGAAGTCTGCTCTAGTCATTTAAATTCCCTGCCTGGCTCTGAAGACAGGCATTTGAATGTCTGGTTTAAACATTCAGTGCTCTGACGTTGAGATATTAAGGTCCAAATCTAGCCTTGGAGTTTTTAAATCCTTAACTCAGGATTTTTTTTTTTTTTATAGTAGAAATAGGTGATTTTTCTTGAAGGGTGAATGTCTTCCATGTTCAGCCCATCCTTTTTTTTTTTTTTTTTAATATAACTTTATTGATTTTAGAGAGGAAGGGAGAGGAAGAGAGAGATAGAAACATCAATGATAAGAGAATCATTGATCAGCTGCCTCCTGCATGCTTCCCTAGTGGGGATGGAGCCCGCAACCTGGGCATGTGCCCTTGACCGGAATCGAACCTGGGACCCTTCAGTCCGCAGGCCGGCACTCTATTCACCGAGCCAAACTGGCCAGAGCCGTAACACAGGATTTTAAGTTGAAAGTTATTATTCACATCTTGGACTTTTAAACTTCTTTGTTTAGAAATTTGCTCACATGAATTCATGCTCGTCGGCAGCGACTCAAAAGTATCATTGAGGCCATGTTTCCACTGCCGATGGAGTTGGTTAGAAGTCCACTTTTAGAGATGACTTTGCTGAATCATGTACTGGGTTGGTTATGCCATTAAGTATTGACTGACGAGGTCCAAAGATCAATGATGAATAAATAAAGTTTAAATAATTTATTCTTAAATACATTTCTAGAGAATAAAACAATCTCTGTCTTCTGCACAGAGATGGACTGGAGTCATTTTGACCGTCACCTAGAGAAATGGATGAATCACAGTTTTAAAAGCTCAACTGTGATGAAGTAGAAAGTGGCCTGATAGACATACATCCCAATCATTGAGGCAAATCACAATGAGTGAACTTCTAACCATAGTTCTTGACCCTTTGCTTCGAAAAATAATGGGAATGTAAAAAAATAATGTGGAGCTCTGTGTCGGTGACTCAATCCACTTGGTAGATTTGTTTTTCTTCTTGCCCTTAATGTCTTCGCTTCAACTTGGAATGAGAAAATAAGGAGAGAAAAGGCATAATGGAGAGCAAATGTCCCACCCTCAACATGGCTTTAATATTTCATATATTAGAAGCAATATACATTTAGATGGAAGAAGCTGTTTTATTTGCTTTATATGGAGAGCAGAATTCCACACACAGTGTTTTGAGAACCAGAGCCTCCTAAATAATAGTTTAAAGTTATTTCTTAGTCCTCATTTGAGCAGTTTTGGCTAGGGTCATATTTTGAACATATGTATAAAACAGCATTCCATAATTGATTTATTAACATATGAGGTCATGTTTATGATTTCTTCCTGAAATATTTAAAAGCAAACTATAACTGCATAATCCTATAAAATCTATTCATCACAAACCTGCTTCAAAAGTTCATAAAAAGCACACACACAAAGAGCCAGCATATTGTATTTAGTTACGGTTGAAGTTTGTACTCCAAAGGATAAATGAATACGATTTGTATTTGCTATGGATCAGGCTGTGTTTTATTCACATTGTATTACATCTCAGGAGAGACTTTGCTAAATATGTCCAAATGGCAGAGATTCAGAAATCCAGAAAAATGCAAACATTACATTTTTTTTTCATGCTGGACAAGACAGGAATGATTAAGAAATCCTTTAGAAAATATTACGTTTGCAAATGTTTTCAAAAGACCACAAAATTCCTAAAAGCTAAATCCCTTTCCATCCCATTCATCTCGAACTCTCCTGTCATTGCATGTGATCTTTAAAATTTTAATGTGCATACTTTGCTCTGCTAAACCCTTTTAATTTAGGCTTCATGGGTCTTTTATATTCAGATACATTATTTGTCATTGTCCCTTGCTGATCTCAGTGGTTATGAGAGAAAAGGCCCCACGTTGGCTCAAAGATAGGGTTGGAGATATTTTTTTTGGTGGTTTATCAGAAAGCTTCTTCTCATAAAATTATTCTCAAAACAGTGTTAACATCTTATTTCTTTTCTCTAAGGTGCCTGGAAGAGGTTACATATTGAATTAAATGTACTCTAAATTGTAAATGGTTGTTATCAGATCTCTTTTGAGAATAGTTTTTTTTCGAGAAGGAAGGGTAGAGATCTGGCACTGAGAGGCGTCTCCAAAGGGGAAAGAGAAAACTTGTGGGAAAGGGTAAAGGATTGAGAAAAGAGAGGCTTAGGGTATCAAAGGTGAATAGTCTATTTCACAGTTTTCCTGAGAAAGGAAGTAAAGAAAGTGATGGTACCCGAGCATGCAAAATGCAAGGATGGTGTGTCTTATCCGTGAACCTGTTTATTCCAATTGTAATTTTGAGAGGACATTTATTTTCTTTTACAGATAGGGGAACTAAAGCATAATTTTTTAAGTGGATAAAATCCTGCCTTTCATGCAAATGTACACGTTTTATTTAACTCATTAGTTAAAGAGAGCTCCACTAAGATATAATAGGCACGAGGAAAAGCCGTTGAACAGATGCATATAAAAGTGACCTAGAATGCTGCCATGAATTTGCCAATAGATACAAAACTGGTCAATATTCACATGAAAGTCACCACATGCATCTCCACAGAGATAAAGTTCCTTTACATATCTATATCTATATATCTATATCTATATCTATATCTATATCTATATCTATATCTATATCTATATCTATCTATATCTATATCTACATCTATATCTATCTATCTATATCTATATCTATATCTATATCTATATCTATATCTATCTATCTATATCTATATCTATCTATCTATCTATCTATCTATCTATAGTATATAGATAGATAGATAGATAGATAGATAGATAGATAGATAGATATAGATATAGATGTATAAAAACCTAAGCAACCATTTGACCGTTCGGCCATTCGACCAGTAGCTATGATGCGCTCTGACCACCAGGGTACAGACGTTCAACGCACAGGCCTGGAAACATGGAACAGACTGATGAATCTCAGAGGGAAGGGGAAGGTGGGAGGGCTGGAAAAGATTAACCGGCAGTCCAACATCCCCCTGTGGGACGTATGCCCCACTTTGGGAACCACTTCAACCGTAACTAAATACAATATGCTGGCTCTTTTTTTGGTGTGCTTTTTATGAACATACACTAATTCAGTCTTTCTACATTCATTTTTCCATTCCCTCTCCACCCCTTACTCTGACCAGCACAACAAGGAGACCCGAAGGGGAGAAGAAAAGGGTCAAGCTGTGAATCTTTACATTTTGGTAATTTTGGCCCTATGCAGAAAATGAAAAATATTCTTTCTAAATGAGAAGTCAGGAACAACACATTTGAGAAGCTATCTATTGAAAGAAACTAGAATCTGTAACGTTCCAGGACCAATGAGCACTACCAGTGTCCAGACCTTGGTTTCTAAATACCAAAATCTCCAATAATAAAAGCCAGGAATCTTTAGAGAAATGAGCTGGGGGAGGGAAAAGTACAGGGTGAGCCCAGAACATCTTGAACCAGAAAGTGAGGAAGTTCTCAAAGATGGATGGGATATGTCAAAAAAGAGACAGAAGCCAGCTTAAGGAGTTCCCACCATAAAATTTAGGACAATTTGAGCAGCAGGAAGAATAATGATAGTTATGAATCATGGCATAAAGAATCCATGAGGCTATAGTGATACTCAAAACAAAAAGAAAAACCGAGATCTTTGGGTGCTAGAGGGAGAGAGAGAAGGAAAAGATTTCTTTACCAAATAATACCAACTGATAAATTTAGAAAGAATGTTAGAATGATAGGGATTATCTGCCTAGATTTTATATCTTACATTTAAGAAATTCAATTTAACCATGTCTTCATAGTTGTCAATGTTAAATTATGCAGTGTGTTGAAATGAACATGCTAATTCATAGCTCTTGTATACCTTCTTATTATTTCCTCTAGATAAATGCAGAGAAAGGGAATGGCTGAGCCAAAGCATGGAAATGGTTTTTGAACGTTGGCTCTAGATTTTCCAGAAACTCTATGTACCAATCCCTCCCCCCAGCAGTGGGTTTGCTTGACATTGTGACTTATGAATAGGGATAGTCACACTGATCTCTATTTTCTGGGCAACTGCACTGTGCCCCACAGCTTGCAGACATCTCTCATAGAGTCCTCCCAACAACCTTGCAAGGCTGGCCATCTTGTTACCTAGACAAACAAGAAAACTAAAGCTCAAAGAGACTTAGCTATCCAGAGTCACGAAGCGAGGAACATGGTGTGCTAGAATTTAGCAGGGCCTCCGAGCATATGCCTTTGCACTTGGCCAAGCTGCCTTGCACAGTGTGCTGAAAAGAGGTCTCATTTCCCGAGAATGTGTGTCTTTGCATGTTTAACTTTCACAAACTGTAACCTGCTCTTTCCTCAGGAGGGGAATAATCTGCTCTCTCCTCTTGTTTCCTTCAAATCCTAGTATGGATCTCATTCCCCAGAAGGAGAGCCTAACATTGCCCTCCCCACACCACAACATACACTAGTTCAGGGGTCGGTGAACTGGACACACACACATACACACACACACACTCACACACACACCACACACACACACAGTCACACACACACATCTGATACCTCCAACTCTAATCCAAAATCATATGATTCTCTCTCCTCATTCTTTGGTCTTTATCTCCCAGTTCCCAACAATACCAGTATATTCATTTATTTTCTCAATTCTACAATTCAGTATTTCAGGATCATTCTATCAGTACCACTTCCAAACAACAAATCTATTGAATCAAATTGAATTCCTTGGAATGTTTTTGTGTCCTTAGCGTGTATCCCATTGAGGGTATACAATCAGAGGAATATACTCAAAACTTATTGAGATTGATTATTTTTTTTAATTCTGTGTGGTTGTATTATTAGTTTCATATATACTTAGATTATAATTTATTTCCATTTGTGTTCAGATTTAAGATCGCTCTCCTTTCTGATTTAATTCTTTGTTTGAACATATTAAACATAAACATGATTCCAAAGTCAAAACTATATATTCCTAGAAACCTTCTCCTCTCTATCCCTTCAATTATGTCCCCACCCGCCTTTTGTAAATAGCCTATTTGATTCATTTCTGGTTTATGCTAATGTTTGTATATGTAGTGTGAGGGACAAAAATTAATTTGAAAATTAATTTTAAGTTGCCATTTTCCTGGTTTGTGAATTCTTTTAGAACTTGCTAGAATGTTCAACTCATAAAATTCAAGTGCTCTGAGATCAGCAAACACTGAAGTGGCAGTACTTATGCACGAGACACACACACACTCTCTCGGAGTTGCTGGTGGGTCTTAGAGCATCACTGTTCAGAAGCCTCAGTCTTGATTAGCATCAGCAGGAAAGGTGTGAGCCGGGTCAGGTCAAACTGCCAGGGGACAGGTAAGCTTCCATCTGGCAGGAGGGTACCAAGGTGCTGAGAGAGAAGGCAGGGATGGTGGAAAATCTGGGTTGATGCATGATGAGTTTCAGCGGAAGGAGATTTACCGAGAGCTGAGCTGTGGAGGCTGAAAGGGGGTGGCATCCGTGGCAGTAGGGCTGGTTCCTCAAAGAGCCATGACGGTAAAGATCAGAGTCAGGCAGAAGATGAGTGTCCTGGGGCCAACCAGGAAGAGGTGGAGCCGGCGGTCATGGTGCACCTCTGCCAAGACAGCTCTTGTTAGTCCGAGTTCTGTGCTCTGTGTCTAACGGGTTGGATGGGACCCAGCATGGAAAGCAATCTGTGTTCTCTAACCCCGGGGGCGGGGAGAGAGAGGAGCGTCAGCCATGTGAGGGAGTTTTATGGATAAGCCCCATGAGCATTCAAAAATGCATCGTACAGAACGAAACACAACTTACAAGGATTTAGGGAGATTTCTGACACAGACCATGAAATCTGGCTCGCAGAGGCATCCATGAGTCAGGGGTATTGCTCTAAGTAAAAAGGAACTAATTCTGCGAAGTTGCTGAATACGAGATCAGAAGGAAGTTAGCATTTTATTTCATTAACAAAATTGCTGCCGCTTTACCCATCTCTTCTGTCCCCTCTGTGGCTGGGAACTCCAACACCAGATGCAAAGATAACTCAGAGGACCTGGGCTGGCTTGTGGCCCAACCACCTTGTGGCGCTGATCTCATATTCACAATTTAAGGGAAGGCCCAAGGCAGTATTTCTCACCTTAAAATATCAGCTGTCAATCAAAGCCAAGAGGGCCTTGTCATGGCAGGTTCACATCTCACTTTAAATATAAGGAAGCCTGTGTGAGGCTCAGGAAGCACTCCGGGGATGGAACCCAAGCAGGCGTCCAAGGAACAGAGCGAGAGAGCAGGTGATTTCCTTTCCAGAAGGAGCAGGCAGTTTGAGTGCGGGAAGCAGCCTGGCAGGTAGACAAGAGAGATTTGTCCTTCAGAGGAGGACTCCAGCTCAGCACGCCCTGGCCCTTGCTTTGTGATCCTGGACAGCTGGGTCTCTTTGAGCTTCAGGCCCTCGTTCGTGTGGGAACAGATGACCAGCCTTGCAAGGTCGTGGGGAGGACTCTAGGAGAGATGTCTACAAGCTGTGGGGCACCGTGCAGCTGCCCAGAAGATGGAGATCAGCATAACGGTCACTATTCATGTCACAAAGTCATGCAAACCCACTGCTGGGGGGAGGGATTGGGACCTAGTATTTCTGGAAAATCTATAGCCAACGTTCAAAAACTGCTTCCATCCTTTGGATCAGCCATTTCCCTTCCCTGCATTTACCTGGAAGGAACAGTCGAGGTGTACACAGAAAATTGTGGATGAGGACGTTCACGTTAACACAAATACTTTTAATTTAGCATAATAAATAAATTGTTTTGACAACAAGTAAAATAGGATTAAGTTGAATTTCTCAAACTTAGACAATAAAACTCAAGGCAGAAATAAAAATAAGTTACGAAACAATAGTTTTCAAGCTTTTTTAGCAATGAAACAAAAAAACCTTCATGGAAGAAAAATATATACACACATGTGCTTGCACACACACATACACTCACCTATGTACACATGCATATATGAAGTTGGATAGAGAGCTATAGATACAAATAGACATATTTATTATTAAATATATATTTTGTTACTTTGATAAACAGGAAAAATTATTTAGAGTCAGAGAGACAATCTGTGGATGAAATCCTACCAATGTGTTGGTAGCCATATGAGATATTGAGAGTCTCTCATTGTGTCATTGCCCCACAGGTATTCATTACAAGTGTAATTACAGTTGTCCTCTGCTGGGACAAAAATGAATGCTGGGTTTCTTAATGAACATAACAAAAATCAATCTCGCTACTAATCCCAACTTGGCAACCACAAGACATAGATCTCTTTTCAATCAGCATAGAGCTCGTTTCAATCAACTCTCACCAGACACCTCGTTTTTGAATGGACTGCTCTGAATTACCCATCAAAGGCCTGACTGAGACCAATGATACTTTTTGTTTTTTTCAGTCCCTTATGCTCTAACGTGATGGCAAGTCGAAATATCAGACACACCATGTAGACACAACCTCCTCTAACCATCCTCCAATTCAACATTCTCTGCCAATCACAGGTTGGAATGTGAAGCATCAACATCAATAACATGTCTGGATCTTGCATAAAACTACTTTTTGATGATATTCATTACCGTGTTAAGTGTCATTGAATGAGGACGAGTATAATAAACTCTAAGATGCAGTATTAGGAAGTTTGCCCCTCCTGAGGAAAAGTATGTATGTTGCTGGATTTTCTTTTTCATCTTGAGCATCAGGAAGCTCAGAACTAGAGAAAGTGTCCAACTAAGATATGTATCTTCTTACTCTTTCTGGTATAAAAATATGTCATTTTTATGTAATATGTGATCTTACTCAGCTTTCTTTTAGCTATCCTGGTTACAGATTGTTGTAACTGGAAAACACTGAGTTGAAGAAGTGTCACAGACATGCTCAGGCAGAGACTTCCTGGCATGGCTCTATGATCAAAACTTAGACCAAGGCTGGTCCTCAGCCCGGTTGTTCGAGAAACCGAATGCTTTCTAGAAATAAACAAAAGAGGATTATTCCCTTAAAGACTATCTCAAGCTAACCAAACTCTTTAAGACACCAATTAAGTATAATGCTAATAAACACGATCATAACTGCTAACATTAACCGAATGCTTATTTGGTCAAATATCATTGCAAGCAACCAAATGGATATTTTCTAGAACAATAGAGGAGTTCATTGGTCTCTTGAAGGCTGTCCAAAGTTAACCACATTCACAAGAGGCCAACGTTGCTAATAATCATAACAGTTGCTCACTTTGTGAGATATTTCTACAAGCAGCCAAGATAGTCGGTGTTGAATACCGGTTGAGAATATCATATTTAGACTTGAGTCTGGCTTCCAAGACTGAGCTCCACCTCTTATTTAGTGTGTGACTTTGGGCAAATTCACTTTTCTGCGCCTGCTTCCTCATCTGTAAAACAGAGATCTGTAGAGTACCTACCTCTGTGAACTGTGGGGAAGATGATGCTTGTAGGTACTCAGCACAAGGAATAGAGGAAAGAGCAGAGAGGAAGTGCTCAGTGAATGGAAGTCTTGATGATGAGTGGGTGTGGAGGAAGTGATAAGAACTCAACAGGGAGGCCAAGTTGTAATTATAAAGACAACCCAGAAGCGAGTATGGAGTTGGAACCAAGGGAGGCAAAGTATCTTAACAAAGTGTCCCTCAGCTTACCTGGTTTGACCAATGATCCCATTCCTGAACCTAAATCTTCAGGTCAGGGCACGAGGCCCAGGGAGTGCCCTGAGGACACAAATTCATTCTGCTTTGGTTCCTGGTTCCATCTGCATCTCTCTTTTAAAAATTACATATATATTTCAGAGAGGAAGGGAGAGGGGAAGAAATAAAAACATCAATGATGAGAGAGAAGCATTGAGTGGCTGCCTCCTGCATGCCCCCTACTGGGGACGGAGCCCAAAACCCGGGCATGTGCCCTGATCAGGAATCAAACCATGATCTCCTGGTTTATAGGTCAATGCTCAACCACTGAGCCAACGCCAGCCACGCCCATCTGCATCTCTTTGTGGCTGGAAGTTAAGCCCAAACATAGACAACACAATCCCCAATGGACTGGTCACCTGTTTCTCTACCATTGTTCCCTTTCCTGTGCAAATTTCCTCTTGCTTGGGAAAGAGGTCAGGCATGTGAACACGATAAGGTTTCTCTGGTCATGTTCACAGGCAAGATTGTTGTCACAGTCCCTCACGTATGCATGTCAGCTTTGCAAGGGAGATCATCTATAATGGTGTGTTGATTGTATCCATTTTATATTAATGGATAAACATTTGGTCCAGGTCTTATGACCACCTTAGCCTTGCATGCTGTCCATGCAGGAATCTGTGCTTTGTGTGTGTGTGTGTGTGTGTGTGTGTGTGTGTGTGTGTGTGTGTTTCTTTTCATTTACTGTAGCTTGGTTCATATTCTTTCTTTTTGCCTTTGAAAATAGGTAGAATGTTATCATTTTTTAAACCCCAGTCAACAGTATTTGTAAAAAAAACTTCAAGAAAAATTTAAATAACCAGTGCACTGGCAAAGAAAAATATAATTTCATTAAGTTTTTAGACCTACACACTTGCTTGATGGTAGACAAAACAGAGAAAAGAGCAGCTAGTTTAAAAGCAATAATGACAAGGACACCATCAACTGCTGGTAGCATTGTGTGTGTGTTTTTTTTTCTTTTTCTTTGCAAATCCAAGAGATAGAACCAAACTCCAAGAAACCAGAGCTATTTGCCTGGGTACGGACATAAACCATAGATATCTTCTTCCTCCAGTGAAATACCATTCAAACTGAATATGCTTCCCTTCACGAAAATGCTATTGAAAATGAATATGAATCTTGTGGGAATTTGAGCGTTGCATATTGTCTAGTTGACAGAGTCATTTATAAAAGTTGGGATATTTTATACCCCATCAGGGCTTAATTAGGGTTTATAAAGATCCCTGGCAGTTGCAATAGAAATATTGTATTCTTCCTTTCCCCAATGACTTTCCCTCGTTCTTTTATGAAGGCCTTTAAAACTCATTTAAGTCTTGCCGGAGTTAATCTTCAAGATAGATTCCAATTACTCTACAGGGGAATCTAATCCTCCGCACCTCCCCCTCTTCCCTCTAAATTTCTTGGATAAAAAATAAGCAGGTCAGTTCCAAATTCTGTCCCTTCTCCTAACAGACTTTTGAAAAGAAATTCCCTCTAACAAGGAGGTGATTGAAAATACACACACAATACTCAAGACATTCCGCACTCAGAGGATTTCAGCTGACTTAGGCTGAAGAATAAAAAATGAACTGTTTGGTAATTCCAAAGGGCGGGAAATGCTGACGCATGGGGTCTTTGCATGGGAGATAGTAACACTCCGTGAGGGTGAGGAATTGAACAGATGGCACATCTGAATGCAAGGCTCATGCAATCTATTTCTACTCGTGTCTTTTGTAAACTTTTATTTTAAATTTCGTGCTAAGAACAACAGGAAAAGTGTGTTCATGCCATCATTCCGGGGCGAACGCACAGGAGCTTCTCTTTAAGACCTCGGTTGATGTCTTCTAATTCAGCCTGTGGTGCTGCTCCTGCTCTTCACTTTTCCTGGGAACCGATGAAGGCGAGATTTCAGGGGGACCGGCTCTTTGGTCAGATAGTTAGTATAGTAGTGTTTATGCTAACATGAGGCCTCTGGGGCACTTTCATCAAAAGGGAAACCCAGAATTGTTCTATCTCCCCTCACGTTGTGGATGTCATCAATGATGATTTTACTGAAGTGATTTTATTGACTGTGAGTAAGGGGCGAGACACGACTGTGTGACTATTTATTTGTGAAAGACAATGGGTTGACAGTGACCTATCACCCAATTATCAAAGCAGATCGTCAAAGTGTGTCATGTTAAGTGTATCTGTTAAGTCTTCTGCTGGATTCCAATAATGGAGATATTTTAGAATGTTTAGAATCTATAAATTCCATCCTTCTGGTTACGTAATAAAGTGAGTTGCTTTGTTGTATTGCTCACAGAATAGGTAATCAGGGAACTAGGTTTTTTATCTTGAACCGTGTACATGTCTTATCTTCACAACCAACTCTTAAGGGGCCTCAGAGCAAACCCTGACTCTGTCTTATACTTCACGTAACCCCACTGCCCCAGTCGCGTGAATCGCATTAAGCACTCACTAAATGCGTGCCAACTGAGCTGTCTAGTCAAGTTTGCAATGACAGTGGAAAGATCACAAGCAGATAATTTACAAATATAAAAACCTAGAGACCAAATGTTCAGGAAAGGGAGCACCAAGCAACATAACCATCGGAAAATGAACAAGCGACATTATAAGGAAGCTTCGGTCTTTCTTCTTGTGGATACGCCGTGGGTGTTAGTTACTAGAAGCATCACCATTTCCATGGAGTCGCTAAGTACACCCAGGGGAGTCCAAATGCATGTGTCAGCATCACCATTCTGCTCTGTGCCGGTCACAGGGAATCATGGCATCTGTCGGGGTTTCAAGTGTAAGGCACAGAAGCTGGCCCTGGGTAATTTAAGCGGCAACGGGTGTTGGGCAAATCACAGTATCTCTAGGAGGCTCAGAAAACATGGCTGGGGCAGGCAGCCAAGAGCATGACCCAGGTGATGCTGCAGAAGCAGCCTGGTGGGTACCACTATGGCAGTCATGGGCACACATGTCAAGGTTTGCACCACAGGGCTCCCCTCCCCCCAGCACTGGATGGTCACTGCTGCCCTTGAACCGCTGCCACGACCACCTCTGGAGATGAGACGCAGCTGTGGCTGGTGTGGCCACACCCTAGTCCCTGGGGGGAAACCGACTTCTTTGCTCATCAGCTTCTGATTGGAGACTGAAGGCTCCTCATCATGTGACTGGTAGAGATTTAGTCACGTGTGGTGCCTTAAGGGCAAGGGAAGCCAGCCAACCAGAGGCTGGCACTTTTGGCCTCAGCAGGAGGAAGAGGACAGTGAACCCTGCTGGGTACGCCTGGCTTAGGGAGTGGTCTTCTCCAAGTAGAGGAAGGGGTTCGAGTGCTGGGCACAGGAAAATAATGAGCAGCGTCCACTACAGTCCCCGTTTCACCACATCTGGAGTTCTCTGCAGGACTGGCCCTCCGTCTGCTCTCCCCGATCCGTTCCTCTAAGCCGATGTGTATCTTCTACGCTCCAGTTGGCCCTTGAACAACACGAGTTTGAACCGCGGGGGTCCACTTGTACTCAGATCTTTTTTCTCAATAAGCACAGTGAATGTATTTTCTCTTCCTATGGTTTTCTTAATAACATTTACATTTTCTTTTTTCCACCTTTATGGTAAGAATACAGTATGTAACACGTATCACATACAACGAATGTGTTCACTGAGCGTTTATGTTATCGATAAGGCCCTGGTCAGTAGGCTATTAGTAACGTTTGGGGGGGAGTCAAAAGAAGTTATACACAGTTTTGAACCGCATGGGGGTCAAGGCCCCGCCCTCACATTAAGGGTCAACTGTACTGATGCTATGGAACAGTCCGCTTACCTATTTATTTCATCGATAGCCCATAAGCTCCTGCCGGGCAAATGTCACACCCCTTCACTCTTGTATTTTCAATGCCCAGTTCCTGGCACAGAGTCAGTCACTGTTTGGTCAATGAAGGAAAGTGGGACACTGGCCTCTAGAAAGTTACAAAGAAGGAAAGTTGGGAGAGCAAGAACAACGCCCGTCTTTTAGGTTTCTTAATCACAGGCTTCAGAAATTCTAGAGAAATATTTGTGTACGTGTGTATATTTTCTGGGGAGAAAACCCATTGCTTGCACGCTTTCCTCAGAGGAATCAAACACTCCAGAAAGAACCAGCATCTATTTACGTTTGATTCCTGCTTAAAGAAAGACATGCTCGCTCTGAGTACTTAGGAAGCACATCAGAATCCTACAGTTGGCTGTTTCTGTGGAGCAGAGCACCATGTTCCTTTCTGTCTTTAGTCATTTTTCAGAAAGATAAACTGTCAGCACACACGCATTTATCAAACTATAAAAAATGTGGAATCAGTAGCAGAAAAACAGGGCTTGAAACACAGGCTTGATTTCAGGCTTTCCAGTGAGTTGCGCATCTTGGATCATTAGCCAACCTTTCTGAACCTTGCCTTCTGGATGGAAAGTGACATGGAACTCATACTTCAGAATCGTGAGCAATAAAAGAAAGCAAGATTCCATGAGATGGCTTGAGGAAACAGTTGGCAAAGAGTTAAGCTCAACAGGCCAGTTGCTGTGGCTCAGTGGTTGTGTGTCGACCCATGAACCAAGAGGTGTGGGCTTGATCCTCCGTAGGGGACGTGCAGGATGCAGCCGATCAATGATTTTCTCCCATCATGGATGTTTCTATCCCTCTCTCCCTCTTCCTTCCTCTCTCTGAAATCAATAAAAAACATAATGCTTAAAAAAAGAAGTTAAGCTGAACTTTCTCCCTATTAACAGTCATCCAGATGAGATTTCCAAGTTGAATTTGCTCCAGTCTTAGAAGGAGTCCAGACTTAGAACTCAGAGTTCTTTGTCTCTTAGTTCAGGAGGTCACGGTTCGATTCAGGGCACATGCCTGGGTTGCAGACTCGATCCCCAGTGTGGGGCGTGCAGGGGGTAGCCGATCAATGATTCTCTATCATAACTGATGTTTCAATTTTCTCTCCCTCTTCCTTCCTCTCTGAAATCAATAAAAATAAAAAATATGAATAATTTATTCACAGTCCCAGCTTAGACATGATGGACCCAGGCTCGAACAGTAGGATACAGATCCAGAGTCCTGCTTTAAGGCCATGCTGCCTTTGAGACTCTTGAGGGAATTTAGAATTCCCAGGAAGAGGTAATTATTTTGATTTAAATTAAATTTTTCTAAAAAGTAATCCTAATTCAAATAAAACGCTACATGAGTTAATGTGTTTGTTGCAGTGTTACTTGTAACTGTGAAGAAAATTGGAAATAATGTTAATATATAATAATAAGGGGTAAATTATGGAGCCATCACTTGGTAAAATGTCATTCCACAATTTCAGAATATGTTTGTGATGACTCTGTAGCAGCACAGAAGTGCTTATGATATAATATTAATTGAATAGAGCAAAATACAAAATTAAATCCATGCTGTGATTACAATGTGTACTCAAATGACTGTTTCTTATGAACAAAGACAAAAAGGAAATAGACATTTTAAGTCATGACACGTGCTCATGACCTTCTCTTTTATTTTAATTAGGCTTCTATTAATGTTATGAGTGTAAAAATTATAAGAAGATAAGTATTTTCTCAAGTCTTGATGATAATTTTTAATTTATATGAGCTATTACTATCCATAAGAGGAGGTAGAGGAAAGGGGTAAACTCAAGTGCTTTCAGCTAACACCTAACATCTCTGCACCTCAGCTTCCTCTTGTGGGAAACGGGGGTAACAAGAGCTACCTCACAGCATTGCTCTGAGGGCCACATAATTAATCAAGTCATGCTTTTAGGACAGTGCCTGACATAATAAACATGGTAAATCATTATGTGTGTGTGTGCATATGGACTATATTAGAATCTATATAATTAGAATTTATATAATTAGTATATATTATAAATATATTAGAATATATTTATAATATATTTATAATATATATAAAGGTTAGGGAGAAAAACAATCCAAAAGTATAGCTCACTAGGGTTGACTCTCCTCAAGATGTGTGTGTGCTTGACTCCTCGCTATGTCTATGGCTAGCAAAGACGAATAGTTAAGCCCAATTTATACAACATAATCCTGTATAATAAAAAGCCTTATATGCAAATCGAATGAACGGTGGAACAACCGGTCACTATGATGCGCACTGACCACCAGGGGGCAGACACTCTATGCAGGAGCTGCCTCCTGGTGGTCATCCTGGTCAGCCGAGCAGTGCTCCCACAGCAGGCCGATTCCTGCAGGCCCTGCCCCCTACCAGTGCACTAATCTCGTGCACAGGGCGTCTAGTTTTATATAATCGTTAAATATGACATTTATCAATGCATGGGAAAATTCTGGTCTAATAACATTAAGTGATTAAGTATGTTTCTAGGAATTTATACATTTTGCCCAGATTGTCCAATTTGTTGGCATATAGTGGTTTGTAATATTTTATTACAATCCTTAGTATTTCTGTGGTGTCAGTTGTTACTTCTCTTTCCTTTCTGATTTTACTTATATGGGTCTTCTCTCTTTTTTCTTTATGAGTCTGGTTAAAGATTTGCCAATCTTGCCTAGCATTTCAAAGTACCAGCTCTTGGTTTCATTGATCTTTTGTATTTTTTTTTTTTTTAGTCTCTATGTCATTATTTCCACTCTAATCTTTATTATTTCCTTTCTTCTCCTTACTCTGAGCTTTTTTTCTCTTTTTCTAGTTCTCTTATGTGTAGCATTAGATTGCTTATTTGAGATTTTTATTGCTCCTCAATGTAGGACTGTAATACTATGAATTTCCCTCTTAGGACTGCTTTTGCTGTGTTCCAGAGATTTTTGGGGATATTTTGTGTCCAATTTCAGATGTCTCAAGGTAACTTTTGATTTCTTCCTTGATCTCATTGTTAACCCATTCATTGTTTAGTAACATGTTATTTAGCCTCCATGTGTTTGAGTGTTTTTCAGGTTTTGTATTGTAATTTATTTCTAGTTTTATACCAGTGTGGTCAGAGAAGATGCTTGATTTGATCTCAGTCTTCTTGAGTTTATTAAGACTTGTTTTGTGTCCTAACATGTGGTCTATCTTAGAGAATGTTCCATGTGCACTTGAAAAAATGTATATTCTGCTGCTTTGGGATGAGATGTTCTATAAATATCAATTAAATCCATCTGGTCCAGTGTGTCATTTAAGGTCATTGTTGCTTTGTTGATTTTCTGTCTGAAAAATCTATCCATTGATGTCAATGGGGTTTTAAAATCCCTTACTATGATTGTATTACTGTCCATATTTCTTTTTATGTCCAGCAATATTTTCTTTGTATATTTAGTGCTCCTATATTGGGTGCATATATGTTTACAAGGGTTATATCCTCTTGTTGGATCAATCCCTTTAGTTTTATGTGATGTCTTTCTTTGTCTTTTGTTATGGACTTCATATTTTGTTTAATATAATATTGCTATCCCAACTTTATTTTGCTTCAGTTGGCATTGAATATCTTTTTCCATCCCTTCCATTCAGTCTGTGTGCATATTTTGTTTTGAGATGGGTCTCTTATAAACAGCATATATTTGGGTCATATTTTCTTATCCATTCAGCTCCGATATGACTTTTGATTGGAGCATTTAATCCATTTACATTTAAAGATATTATTGATAGGTACTTATTTATTGCTATTTTTATTCTTTATTTCTCTGTCCTTCTATCTCTATTTTTTCCTTTCTTCTTAAAAAGGGCTCTCTTACATTTCTTGTAATACTGGTTTGGTGGTAATGAACTTCTTTAGCTTTTTTTGGTCCTGGGTCCACTTGGGTGGGGTTCTGGTGCAGGTTGATGTCAGATGTTTTTTTGTAACTGGCCTTGGGCTGTCTGTCTGGAGCTACCATGCTATTCCCTGTTTGTAGCTGCATCTACTGGGCCTGGATGCACATGGGAGGGGCCAAGTTGTGGGGGCAGATCAATAAAAGATCCAAGGCTCCCGTAGGTCTGCCTCTATCTGTTGGCTATCCCACCACCCCCTGAGGTTGCTTGGTCTGCCTCTAGAGCAGTGGTTCTCAACCTGTGGGTCGCGACCCCTTTGGGGGTCGAACGACCCTTTCACAGGGGTCGCCTAAGACCATCGGAAAACACATATATAATTACATATTGTTTTTGTGATTAATCACTATGCTTTAATTATGTTCAATTTGTAACAATGAAATCGGGGGTCACCACAACATGAGGAACTATATTAAAGGGTCACGGCATTAGGAAGGTTGAGAACCACTGCAGAGCCTTCTAAACAAAGTTTTCAGAGTGGGCCTAGGCTGGCCTTGACCCACAGCCCCTTCCACAAGGCACAAACTTGGTAGGCGGGGCACATGGGTTGGAGAATAGAACTAATGGGTCCCGTACTTGGGTGCCGAGTGGTCGGGCAGTCAATGGGGGAAAAGTGGCCCCCCACTGCAGAGCCATACAACTCAGTCTCTGCCAGAGTCTCCAACTCCAGCTCCCCCAGGAGGAGCGTACCACAGATTCGGGTTGAGTACAGCCAGGTGTCCCCACTGCAAAAGCAAGTTCAGCGGGGTGGAGCCACTGGGACTTGGGGGAACAGAGGGTGGTGCCAGCCACGCCTGCAGGAGTGGGGCGAGCTCTTCACCTTCTCCCTACTTCAAGGCCACAGCACCCCGTCTGAGTCCCAGAGGGGAGCCTCTGAGGGAGATAGGATCCAAAGGTCCCAGCTCTGACCAACACTCCCTTCACCCGCGTAGAAGTGAGCTCAGCAGTGGCCCAGTCAATAATTTAATTACTGCTGCAGAAGCAGATCTTTTTTTCTGAGCAGAAAATTGAGGTATCCATATCTTTCCCCAGAGTGACACTTTACAGGTTATTTCACGCAACATATGAGCAAAGATAGAATATTGTGGCATCTTTTCTACCTAAGAAGACAGAAACTATGGTAAAATTCCAGGGGACAAAGTAAGCCTTCTTGCCGACATGTTTCTAAGGCTGCAATTCAAATGCCTAGCCAAGCATAACAATGTTATTCTTCTGGGAAAATCCCACCCTCTACTTAGGCACCTGCTTTCTTAACTTTTGTTTTGAGTTTTAATTAAGGAGTCAGATCCCTTTTCCCCAGCCTGTAGCAACAAGGACCTGATGGAGTACGCGGCATGTTCCGTAACGTAGGACGGTGTCTTTGTCTACTTTTGAGCAGTAAATCTCAATTCGCGGGCAGAACCCTCTGCAAATAGCGTGTACACTGCAATGTTTACGTGTTTTCCAAGATTGATTGTTTGCTAATATCCCAAATTACCCTCTGTGGGTTCTGGCGGTTGTTTTTCTTCCTTGGGCCTAGTGCTTTTATTTTGACAAGAATGTGACAAAGGATTAATTGGACCCATTTATTCTTCAAATGTTGGACTCTCAGGGAATTTACTAGTTCCACTTCTAATCAAGAGCTAAGCTGGCGAGTGGGTAGTTAGCAAAGTTGGCTGCACATCTGCAAGTATCAAATGTCTGCGAACAAGGCTGAGAACACCCTCTCTCCTTTCTGGTCAGATGGTTTCATTTAAGATCCAAAGGGTCAAGGGTCACAGCATGACCTCATCAAATTAGACCCAACTGAGAGAGGTGTTTAGCACAACAGAAAGGAAATAATCTGAAGGACATTAAATGCAAATGAAATTGCCATCTGCAAACTTCAAAAAACACCTGACCTAAAAAAATAAATCTCCCACTTAGAGCTGAAACCTTGCCTCCTTCCCTCCTCGAGAGTGGACACAGAAGTTTGCTCTTGTAGCTGCCTGACAATCACTCAACCTGCCAAAGTCCATTTGCATTTAATATCCCCCTCCTGACTTTTTCTAGTTGAAAAATTTGACAATGATCTCCCAGAAACAAGAAAGGGAAAGTTCAAGCATGAATATTACTCCTTCGCCTCTTGTGTCTGGAGGACCAAATTGGTCACAGAAACCTTTAATTTCTCAAACAAGAAGCCCAGCACTTGGGGGCAGGTTTGTGTGACCATTGATGGGAGTCGGGGCAAATTGATGGGATGGGGCTGTACAGTGGAGGTCCTGAGGGTGACAGAAATTGTGGTTTAGTTAGTATTTGTTCAGAATACAAGTCTTTGCATTCCAGGAGTGGTGCCAGGTCCTGGGGATGCACTGCTCAGCCAGGCAGACATGCTCCTTGTCTAGATAATTAAGCAAGCTGTTACGATAAGGTATGGAAAAGTGTGGTTCACCATGGTGGTCACTCAGAAATACCCTCGCACCACCCACGTAGTCTTGTTTTGCCCAGATCTAATCCAGACAGGGACGAGAACAAGACAGGTGGTGGCAAGCAACAGTACCTAAACCCTTGCTAGAGAACTAGTGTTAGGGAGACCATTGGGTGAGACTGTTGCAGGCTCTCTCAGCCCTGGTAGGAGGCATGACCTGTGTAGGACACGGCACTGCCCCGAGTTTCCTCATAGGGCTAAAAATGAAAGCTGATATGTAGGATTAGAGCTCTTTGGTAGAAGAACTTTCTATGAATAACAAACTTCTAGCAAAATCTGTCACAGTGCTTTGTGAGAAGGTGAGTTTTTCCCTACCTTCCAGAATGAGCTACTGGCTCTGTTCCTGGAAGGGATGGAAAACCAGTAGGTAGGAATGTTGGGGGACAAATGTTGGGGGTGGGCAGTGGCTACAGCCAGTTCCAGTTCTATCATCACAGAAGACGGAGAGAAGTGCTTTTCACTTGTACAACTGTGGTTCACTTTTGAGAAAGATCACTGTGAACATTTCAACCAAATTATGTTAGAGAAAAACTATCATTTCCCCCAAAATATTAGGTAGACATTGTGCTTCTTGGAGTCATTCAAGGCTATGACCCTGAATAACTTAACACAAGCGTTTCCCTTGACAAATTTTAAATTTCTTTGTGAGACTGTGTCTAAGAGCTTCTTCAGTGTCTTCCAATGCTTTTGATAGAACCTACATGATTGATCAATGACAATAAAGCCTACGTGGTCAATAACACTTGTGATTTTCATCAAGTTCTGTGAGATTTCTCCCGATGATGCATAGGATGCCATTGTTGTTTTCGTCATACGCAGCAGTAGGAATGGGGACTTCAGAGTCACTGGTTTTGTCTCCTGCTAGCTATTTAATCTTAAGCAAATTCCCAAGGTTTCTGAAACTCAGTTTTATTATTTACAAGTGGGATTATAAAAAAATTGACCCCCAAGCATATTATAAACTGTAAAGAAATATAGAAATGAGAGGGACTACCACTGTTCTTTATTAATGTTGAGCACCACATTTCCTATGAATTACGGTGAAGAATGAGAGGAGGGATTTCTGCCATTAAGACTCTTAGGTGTCTTTTTGTTGCTAAAGTGACCTGAGGGATGAATGATTGACAAACCCTGCTTTAGAGATAATAATAAGCTCACAGTTCTGCCTCATTTTTTCCAGGACTACATAGAAAGCAAGTAAAGATCATCCTATATAATAAAAGTGTAGGATGCACATTGTCCCTTTAACCAGGAGTAGTCCAGGAGTTCGACCAGGGGGCAGGGCCAGCCGCGGGAAAGCAGGGAGTACCCGTCCAGCAGCTGGCAGCTGCTAGGGGCCCTACCAGTGCACAAATTTTGTGCACTGGGTCTCTAGTGATTTGTAAGAAGACATTAAACAAAGGAAAGCTTACTGTCCTGAGTAGTGTTTTATTTGGCCACTGATCAGGGTCCACATCCATTATATTTCACTAATGGATTATTTGGAATTTGTTAGTTTATCCAACAAATTAAGTCAGAAAGAGAGAAGTCTGTAACAGAGAGACGAGGAGGGTTCACTTGATGATTCAGTGTCACCAAGTTTTGGGTACATAGGATCCTGGGCTTAGCATAGCAGCTTTCTCTAAGACCCATGTCAGGAGGCACAGACAACCATGCACATCTGCTATATAGGTGCATGGGACAGTGGAATGGAGGGCGGGCAATGGAGAGAAGTGGGGGGAGAGGGCAGAGAAGGAGGTATGGATTAAAAGCATGGAGGGCCCGACCTATCCCAGCTCTACCATTATCTGTTTGCAAATATATAACTTTCAGGAAGTCTTAGAGGCTAGTCCACTCATCAAAACAAGAAAAAGGCTAAACACTATGAAGACTTGGTAATGATACAGAGGAAAGTTTAGGATTAGGCAGTAGAAGGCTTGGGATTGGAGAACCAGCCTTATCACTTGTAGATTCTGTGATATTGTACAAGTCACAGCCACCTCTCTGAGCCTTGCTTTTCTCATACCAGTAAAACCTATCTCATAGGGTTGCAGAGAGGATTAAATAAGAGAATCAGATAGAAATCCTTAGTTAAGTACTATGAAAATGTCAACTTCGTATGGCCCCAGAAATGAAGGGGAGAGAATGAGGGAGCAGGAAATGTGCAGTGAAGTAAATAAATGATTTCTCTCTCATAAAGAAGTATATAAAGTATTATTTTTATAATGCATCATTACATAAGAAAAGTCAGACAGAAAGATGTAGATCCTGGCTGATAATTCAGGGACTGGACATCGATGCGATGATGGTATTTTGGCCTGTGTGAATGGGATGCAAAAATGCATTCCATGTTGCTGGGATCAAGAAACTTCTTGGACCCAGTGGTGATATAGGATAACTTCATCAGCCTGTTGCTTGCTAGGGATGGAGAAGGAGGATTTGGGTCTGAGGCCTAACTGTCATCTTCTTGGGTTGGGGATGACGACACCTCATCGATCTTGTGTCATTTCAGAAAATGGCCAATCGCCTCCCTGCCTTGGAATTGGGTCAGGGAGCAGCGATCTAAAGAGGCGTTTGTTAGCAGCAAGAAAGCAGTCCGTGCGGGAGCAGGGGATTTATGAATCTGAGCCCAGGAACACTGGGTGTGGGGGCGCACATCTGGCCACAAGATGCTCTCTGGCTGCCTATGGATGAAGAGGCTTGG
Organism: Myotis nattereri; assembly: GCF_964212035.1. Classification (NCBI taxonomy): domain Eukaryota; kingdom Metazoa; phylum Chordata; class Mammalia; order Chiroptera; family Vespertilionidae; genus Myotis; species Myotis nattereri. Next base: position 55,027,472 of record NC_138088.1, on the reverse strand, counting down.
TCAAAGGAGGTCACGGCAGGTTCAGTGGGATTGCGTGGGGTGGGGGCTGCAGTGAAAGTAAACAAGCTTCTCTCATGGCTTCAGGCTTCCCCCCCAAACAAGCACGAGAAAGGAGGTGTGCTCGCAGTGATTTTCAAGATCATGGAGATATTTCTAAGCTCTTGGAAACACAAAGCTGGCAAGTCCCTCTCATCAGTCAATATTGAAAGTTTTGTATGAAGACCATGACAACTAAAAAGTGACCCCAATTAGCAGAATATTGCTCTAAGATAAATCCTAAAAGGGTTAAAGAAAAAATATATTCCTATGGGCTATCAGTCCGACAAAGCAATGCAACAATCAATTCCATATCATTTCTACTGAATAACTTTTGCGGTTTTTCTAGATTGATGTCAAAACTTATATATTGGTATAGATTTGAGTGAAGTTAATGTTTTCTTTGATTTGCTTATCTTTTTTAAATTCAAAAGTGTAAATTAGTAGAGGAGAGAATTAGCAATGAGGATAGGAATTAAGTTGACCGAGCTACAGTGTTCTCACCAGGGAGAAAGACCACCCCCCCCATCCCCCCACATAAGTTAGTGACTTGACTTGCTATTGGGCTTCCTAAGAAATTAATTTATTAGTGATCCATTGCGGTGACCACTAGTCCTAATGCCACATTAAGGAGAAAAAAAAGGAATTCAGCAACAGGACTGGACTTGGTTTCGCATTTGCTCAGCTTTGCAGGTTGGGAACTGGTCTGTATATTCATCTCCTGGAGTGGAATGTCCTCACCAGGTGAGCAGTTTAAACGCAGCCTCTGCATCTTCTGGTGACTTCGTTTGAATTTCTTATGGGGGACTCCCTGCCAACCCCCAGGCAGAGTGCTAGGAGAGAGACGCCTCCTTGATGCTTCCCTTTTAAGATCTGGATCTTTCCCTTCTAAATCCCTGCTAAGGGGCTCAGGTTCTAGCTCTGACCCTGCTCAGGCCTTAACACCGCTGTCCGCACAGCAGCCCCTCAATGGCTGGCCAGCTTTCTGCACTGGTTCTGCATTTGCTCTCGCAACTGAGCACTTTCCTTTTTTTTTCAAGCTCAGCTATGTTGCTGTAGTTGTTTGTTTGTTTGTTAGGCTAGTTTGTTTCTTTGCTTTTTATCCTGAATTTCCAGGGGATTGTAGCAGGAAAATATCACATTGGCTCAGATCACCACTTTGCCAGAACCGGAGCGTCACAATGAGGTTGATAAAATTTCTTCGTTCCAAAGGGTTCTGCCTTAGATTCCTCCTGGAATTAATTTTTACAGTATTACCAAACCTCCATCTCTTTCTGTCATGGGAATTGTATTCTCGAAATTGGCCAGGGCTGGTGGTGTCAAAGGCAAAATGCTGAAAAGGAGAAAGGGTTCAAGTGTTTCTCCTGTCACTTCCAAGCCATGTGATCTGGGACCAGCCACTAACCTTCATCTGTTAGATGAAGCAATGCCAGCTCTTTACAAACAAGGTGTGGCTCTTATACAGTGAAGAGTGATTGTTATCTGTCATTTGGTTTTCGGCGGTGGCAATGCCAGGGTGCCGGGCTAGGAAGGCAGTCAGCCACAGGAGATAGCAGCTCTACTGTGCGTAGGAGATAGACCCGCTGTGTACAGAAGATAAATCAAACTAGTTTTTGAAAACTATAGAAATAGGAATCAATCAATGAGATAGAAAGGACTTTTTTATTAAGGCAGAAAAAAACCAAAGCATGGTCTCCTGGCATTTCTTGCATAGGACTATTGGGCGTGGTTTGCTATGCTCACCGTGGACTTGCGCAGCGTAGTCCACTACTTCCGTGGATTGTGTCATTGGATGGAGCCCCAGCTCTAGGTCCACCTGGATGGTTATGCCCGGCTGCATGTACAACTTCAGCCTGATCCGTTTTCCCATCAAGTATTCCTGCTTGAGCTTCCTCTTTCATCAAGCCGGATAGACGTTTTTCCTGGAGTATGACTCTGCTTCCCACCTTTGAAGTGAAAACATTTCATGTCAAAGTATAAAGTACATGGTTAATAAAGATAAAGTGTAATTCATTAAAAGTCTGAGACCTGGAGTCAGCCAGGAGGAGGCGCTCTCGGCCACCTCCCCACGCATCGAAGAGGAAATGGGAAATGCTTTTGGACCATCACTGCATCCTCACCTCCCCGCCCAGGTGACACAGGAGAAAATGCTTTGGTTCCCAAAGATTTTGGTGAAGGTTTAAAGTGTCCTCAGGCACCCTCCAACCTGCGGAAGAGAAGGGTCTGACAAAGACTCTCTTTCTAAGAAATGACCTACTGCTTGGCCACTCCAGGCCGAGAAGCAGACACCGGGGAAGGAAAGGGCCCAGGTCGCTGCAAATGCTTCAGGTGCATTGCTGCTCCCAGGGATAGTGAACAGATAGGTGAGAGGGTCGCCTACTCTCAAGGATTTCTGAATCGGCTATACATAACCCCAGTGATGATCTCCCAATTAGATTACTCATTGCTGAAGATTCAAGCTCCCGGCATTCTTCAAGACCCTTTTCAACTCTGATCACCTAATTTGTTTATTCAATTTCCCCACTCAGGGGGAAAAAACACATTATTCTTTCAAATTGAAATTGGTCAAAGTTTTGAAAAATCTACTTTCTATTAACTATTAGGTTTAAGAGAGAAATTGCTATTTCCCAAAAGAGTAGTAACCTGAACACTCTGTAGGGTAGCTTGAAATTCACACCCAGAACAGTCGCTTGGCCCTTGCAAAGGACAATGTATACATTTGTAGAGTCATTGACATTTTAAAACAGTTCTTTATTTTATACTTTTCTAAATGATGCAAATTCTTTATAATAAATATATGTAACTTTTATAAAAGTAGCAATTTTTCATAGCAAGTGAGGAGCAAATAAATTACTAATGATGAATTCCAGGTACTGGAAATATAGGTGGTTGTCATTTTCTTCTCTGCACTATTTTATATCTTTTAAATTTCCCAAAGTTAAACACGTATTAATAGTAACACTGAAGTGGAAATACTGTAATAACAACATAATCATTGTTGTCTATAATTTTAAGCAGTTTTTTAACGAGACATTTTATTGAATGTCATCAATTAACTAAACATACAAATATGTAAAGTTTTCAAAATCTATCTTATTAAGCCTTGAGTGATAGATTTTCATCACTAAGATATATGAAATTTTTAAGCTCAAGTAATTTATGTGTTTTAATTTAAGACATCTGTTTTTCATTTGACTAGTTAAAATACCTCTGTACAATGTTGAGATTTTTTTTTTTTTGAACTCAGCATCGTTTTAGCTTGACCATCCTCTGAGTTTGAGGATTTGTAAAAGTCCCAATACGTAGAATGTATAAATCATTAAAAAAAAATACAAATTGACAACTCTGTCCTATCACACCACATCATTTCCCCAGCTGCAAGGCCGGCCTCTCAGGAGGGATCATTCCTCATGTCCATAAAACCGATCTCTTCAGGGTTCCGATTTTTACAAAGTTACTTTTCCTTTTGTTGTGCCTCTCTGCGTGTTTGCTTAACTTTTCTAGATTCAAGCCCCTCAATCAAAGGCGATGACATGTAATCAACACCCACAAACACCCACTGGGTACAAGGACTATTCTGGTTACTGCAGTGCAGTGTGACTGAGACACAGTTAAGTCATCAAGGAGCGTCTCATTTACTGAGAGAGACTGAGGTGCTAATAATTCATCTAATAATGGCAATATGTAGTAAGTGCCTCGAGAAGGCCACAAAGAAAAATGGGAGTGTGGCTCAAGAAGAGATTAATTCTAACTGCGGAAGGGGGAGTTGAAGAGAAGTGATCTGAGCCAGTGTCTGAGGGGTGGAGGGTAGGGGACGCACATTCCTGAATGTTCTTTCTGGAATCAGCAGAAAGGACTATGCCGAGGGAGGCAGGAAACTACGGCATGTACAAAGAATCGCAAGAAGGCTGTTGTGGTTGGTTCTTGGAAGTAGATCTGAGAGAGCTGTAGCAGAGTTTGAAAAAAACACGTTGGGTCAGGCTCTGAAGAGACCCGAATAGCATATTAAGGAGTTTGAAGTTTATTTTAGATAATGAAGGAGAATGGGCAGGAAAGGTTTCAGGCATAAAAATTACATGATCAGACTGGCACTTCAGCGTGATAACTGCCCAATGGTGTGATAGATGGATTAGCAGAAGAATACATGCGGGACACAGCCCAGTGGTGAGGATACTGTCATGGTCCGAGTAAAGATTTTTTAATTGGCTGGCATTAAAATAGCAACAAGAGGACATGGAAGAAAAGGGACATTTCAGTCCTTGAAGAAGATGGATTAATAATGCACAGATCCATTAGATGAGAAATATGGTTTTAACTTTTTGATAATTACACATTGAAGGGACCTAAATCCTGCATTATGGAAATACCAAGGCTTTCCTTGCACTAATAGCAGAAGAATACATTGAAAATGATCCCAAATGAAGATTGTAACAACCAGGAGACAGAAAAGTATGTTTTGGTTAGGAAAACGGCATATCCTAAAAACTTTGTTCAAAATCCTACACATGCTCACTTAAAAATAATTCTCATTACTGCAATTTACCACCCTCCAGCAATATTGCGACATCTTTGCCCACACCTTTAATTATTTACTTAGCATGAATCACCAGGATAGAATTGACTGTGCCAAGGGTATGTATAATTCATATCTAAGGTTTTTGATATGAATTATCAAATTATGCTGCAATTTATATCCCAACCAAATGGTGTATTTGAATACTCATATCCCTGAACAATTGGCAACAATGGGAATTATCTTTTATTTTTTAATTTATACCAATTTAATAACATAAAAATGGTTTGAAGGTATCTCATCTGACATAGAGAGAAACCTCATCTACTCCAACCACATTGTTCAAAAGCTGACAAAATGTAATTAAACAAAACTAACGAATGCATAACTGAGCCAGAAACCAATTCAGGGAAGCACCAGATGCTAGGCTCTCAAAATCGTAACAGTGAGCGGGGGTGGGGAGGGGCTTCAGTGTTCCCACAGGAAGGCAGGTGTAGGGTACAGGCCCTCACCACGCCCAGAGTTAGAGTGATGCTGGGTGCATCATGCCAGGAGGCTGCCACTTTCTTGAAAGAGGGACAAGAAAAAGTCTCCCGTAAGCCCATGGACTTAATAAGGAAGCCCACCAGCGATGTGGGATCAGAGCAGGGAAAAGCATCGCCCTCAGGAACGAGAACAGGACCGCCCCCCACACCAATGTGGTGTCAGCCTCTACGGACCCATGTGGTACAGGCATCCGAACTGAAAAATTAAATGTAAAAGATTCTGGACCAGCAAAACCTATAGAAACAATTACAAACCACGTAAGCAAACCCACACCATCGCGGAGACGCAGGACACCTGATCATGGAAAATAGGTAGTCCAAATACTGGATGTCAGAGAATAATTTTAAATAGTCTTTAGGATAGACAGGAGCAGAACATTGCTACCAATTAACAAGAAAAAGAAGAACACCCACACAGAAAAATGGTTTAATAATATGAGCAGGTAATTCATTGAAGGGGAAATTTAAATGGCCCATAAGCACATACAATTTCCCTTAAACTCACTAGTAATTATGGAAATGCAAATTAAAATAATAATTATATACCCTTTCAGATTGACAAAATGTTAAAGATTAACAAAACGAAGTGCTGGCAAAGATTTTGAGATATATGGTCAATGGGAAGGTAAACTGATAAAAATCACGTTAGAGAGCAGTGCGTTATTATCAGGTAAGAAACTTGAAGAGGTAAACTCTAAGAACTAGTAACCCAATTTCTAGAGAATATCTGGCATATCTATCTGTACAAGGAATGTTCATTACAGCATGCTTATCAGTAAAAACCCTAAGATGATTTAAATATCCACAAGTAGAGAAATGGATAAACTGGTCTGTCTATATTCTGAAATAAAACTGCAGCTCAGGTACACAAACTCAACCTAAATACTCCATCATGAATTCATCTAAAAAACAAACTGTTGAGTGAAAAAAGACATGCTTGGAAAATGTCATGCATCGTATGACTACATTTACTTCAAATTTTTGAAAACCATAAAGCTGTTATTCTACATATTATTTGTAGCAGATATATAGTGAAAGTATTAAAATATGGAATCAAAGTATACATACCAAGTTTTTTAAAATATATTTTTATTGATTTCAGAGAGGAAGGAAGAAGGAGAGAGAGAAGCATCAATGATGAGAGAGAATCATTGATGGGCTGCCACATGCATCCCCCCCCCCCAATTCCAGCCACCCTGGGGATTGAGCCCCGCAACCCAGGCATGTGTCCTGACCGGGAACTGACTGTGATCTCCTGGTTCATAGGTTGACGCTCAACCACTGGGCCATGCCTGTCAGGCGACACCAAGTTCTTTTCAATGGCTGTGCCTGAGGAGCAAGACACAGGGAGGAGAGAAGGGGGAGGTTTCAGATTTATTTGTCCCGAACCTTCTCATACAGCCACACCCACACACTCACCAGAAGTAAAAATGATGAAATATTAATTCTGCGTGATGAGTGCACAAGCATTTCTTACATTATGTTCCTTACATTTCTATTTTTTTAAATTTTATAATTAAAGTAAGAAAATGGAATGTTCTTTGACTATTAGGAAAGTTAAAATGTTTTAAAATATGCTACCAGCCATTTCTGATAGAATTGCTTATGAATATCCTCAGCCTCTTTTCTATTGTAGTTTTTATAAATGCATTGATTATAAATATTTTTTCTACTTCAGGCAGGGCAACCCTTTGGCAACCATACAGATTGAAAATAATGTTATTTTTTCAGTTTATTATTTGCCCTTAATTTAATTTATGGTATTTATTGACTTTTGTAAGTATTAAATTCTTATGTAATTAATTCTATCAAACTTTTGATTGCTTTAACAAAGGCATAAATAGTAATCTAAATCCTCATCTCACATTTTGGTGGCTTTACTTAAAAAAATTTTAAATATCTGGAGCATGATAGCACTCAATAAATATTTATTGATGAATGGAAACCTTGATAGAATTTAGTTTTTTACATGTTATATGAGAAGACTCTAATTTCTTTTATTTCTCAACCACCAGTAAATTCAGCATCATCCATTTTAAATGCCAACTTTAAAATTACTAATTTTTCATATATGCTTTTTCATATATAATCAGTTTCTGAGTTAGCTATTCTGTTCCATCATCTTGTTTATTTCCATATCATGCTTTCAATTCTTGCAGCTTCACAGTATATTTTAGTAGCTGGCTGACCAACTTTTCCCTCTCTTTCTTCCAATAGTTTTTTGTTTATTCTTATGCCTTTATTCTTCTAATGAATTTAAAACAAATATGTTGAGGCCCCGAAGTTCCTGGTGGGATTTCATTGGAATTATATTTCATTCATTGCTGCATTTGGGAAGCCTCTTTTTCTGTACTGAATTGTGCCATGTCATCCACGAATGTGGCACTGCCCTTCATTTAGTCCGGCCTACTTTTCACCTCCACTAGCATTTAGTCATTTTTTCATCAAGTAAACCTTGCACATGTAAATCTTAATTCACATATAAACATAAAATATGAACTTTTAAAAAATTACCCTTTCTAATTGAATATTGCTTTAAAAAAAATCTATATTTCACATTTGTTTTTGCAACCGTGTCCCTTACTGAACTTTCTATTAATTGTAACAGATTTTTCAGACTATTTTCTTGGGCTATTTAGATTTATAGTTGTATTATTTATAAATAATGAAAATGGTATGTGGCAATGTAGAGAACAAGGAGAGGGGTTTGAAAGCAACTGAACAGTCGGCGGTTTCAACTACAGGCCTGTAAGCCACTTGGAAGCGTTGGCCAAGTTGATTCTCAGGCAACAGGGAGGCACTGAGGGCTTCAGTCTGGGATGACAGGATCAAATGTGCATTTTTGAGCAGCACCAGCTATTGAATGAAGCATGGGCTGGAGAAAGGCAAAAATGAAGGTGAGGGGGCCGTTGTAGTCACTCAAGGGAGAGATGTTGGGGCAGAGGGGACAAAGAGGAGTGGATGGAGTCCAGGCAAGACTAGAATCACAGGAAGTGATGACAGATCACGTGGAAGAGCGGTCCTGCTGTCTCCCAGGCTTCTGGCTCAAGCAGTTGGATTTTCACAATTCACACATCTCACTGCAGGACCTCCCCACCTTCCTATTGCATGTAGGAAAGATCTGCTCAGGCGTGTGGGGCAGGAGAGAGGCCATTGGACTCTGAATCCAAACTTGCTGTAATATCAACTATTGAAAGAGTTTCCTCTGGCGATCCATAAAAATTCTTATTCAAGAGTTTATTGTCCAAGAAATGAGAATATTCTGTACTTTCCTTTCAAAGGACCCTCCATAAGGCGGAGACTTACTGAAAGCAAACTTCATACAGGCATTCCTGGTGTCTTTCCATCCATGGAGATCAAAGTCTTCGAGCCATTGGCGGGGTTATAATGACCATTCAGAGTTTAGGTGAAAATTAATGAAGCACACATTTTGTTTCCATGTAAGGAAGGACTTTTACAAGAGGAAATGAGCTGCCTCAGGGGCAGGTGCTACTCACTTCTAAGACTCAGCTCAAATATCACCCCTTAAGATGCCAGTTCTGAGTCCTCTAGGCAAAGGTCATCCTTCTGGCCTCATTGCCCAGTGCGTTGGAACGAAACCTCTTCTTATTATATTTTATTACAAAAGACTGTCAATCCTAGTCTTACCCATTATTGTGGCCTGGCATATCGAAGGCACTCATACTGAATGAGTGAGTGAATGAATGGATGATGCTAGACGTTTTTAGAGGTTGGGTAATAACATGGCTGTGATGTGAGGAAATTTAAGTAGCAGCTACGGGGCTGGGTTTTCAGAGCCCTTCTAGAAAATTCGGCACCCTTCTTAGCCAGGAACAGCCTCTACACTTTATTGGAAGCCCCCAGTTCTGGTGTTTGGGGGCCAATACCTTGGGAATCTCTCCTGACACTCCAGAGCTGAGCCTGGATCTACCTACCTTGTTGACCCTACTTGTATCACATTCACTTCCTAATCAGTTTTTTCATTTCCAATTGGATTTGGCAATCAGGCAGACATTTTCTTCCAAGGTTTTACCCCTGGGGACAGTGTTTTACCCCTCTTTGGTCTACTACACTCTCTAGCCAAGGACTGGCTTCCCCCACGTGGAGCCTAGTCTCAGCATAGCCACCTCAGATGGGAGCCCCAACTTCTTCTAAGAAAAGAGTTTAAATACATGTCATGTGATCATCTCTGATAGCTACTTAAGGGTGAATGTTGCCTTGAGAAAACTGAATTAATATTCAGTCCTGTGCTTGTTCCTTTATAAATGTTTCCCTACAAATATTATAGGGAAACCCAGCCAAAGTGTTTTGTGGCATAGCCAGGTGTTTTAGTGTCCCGTGGCTGCTGCAACAAATTACCACAAATGGAGTGGCTTCAAACAAGAGAAACATATTTTCTTATAGTGATGGAGTCCAGAGATCTGAAGTTAAGGTGTTGGCTGGTCCATTATCCCCCTGAGGGCTCTCAGGGAAAATCTGTTCCTTGCCTCTTCTAGCTTCTGGTGGCTCCAGCATTCCTTGGCTTGTGGCCACATCACTCCAATCTCTGTCTCCATGATCATGTTGCCTCCTCCTGTCTGAAGACTCTCTCTGCCTCGCACTTACAAGGATACATGTGATCATATTTAAGGCCCACCCAGATAATCCAGGATACATTCCTCCACTCAAGATCCTTAACTTCACATGTGTTAGCCATACAAGGGAATATTCACACTTTTGCCATATAAAGTAACATGCACTGGTCCCAGAGATGAGGACGTAGATATATCTTTTGGGGGCCACCGTTTAGCTCGCTACACCAGATAAAACTTACTGTGCCTTACCATTTGGGGAAAATGTAATGTTATTGTGAAGGTCATTGTATGTTAGAGCTGGCAAGCCACTGAGAAAGCAGGTAAAAAAGCCTGAACCCAGCCCTAGCTGGTTTGGCTCATTGGATAGAGCATCGGCCTATGGACTGAAGGGTCCCGGGTTCGATTCCAGTCAAGGGGACGTGCTCGGGTTGTGAGCTCAGTCCCCAGTAGGGGGTGTGCAGGAGGCAGCTAATCAATGGTTCCATTGATGTTTCTCTCTCTCTCTCCCTTCCTCTCTGAAATCAATAAAAACATATTTTTTTTTTTTAAAAAAAAGAAGCTTGAGTCCAAGGAAGTTACCTGACTGCCGAAGGTCACCCAGAGGAGAGCTGGAACCAGAGGAGGCCTCCAGGCATCCAGTTCAGGGAGCTTGCAGTAATAATCCCAGCAGAAGTAACTACACAGCTCACTCTGTGCTACTTATGAGTGATGTGAGCAGGCTGCACAGAACACGTCTGCACAAAGAGCAGAGCTTGTTGTCATCGGAAGGAGCATGGATGGGCCTGGGAAAACACCAACAGGGGCCCGAGTTCCAGTTCTTCCACTTGAATGGTAGGGCGCAGATTATAGCCGTGGGCAAACTATGGCCTGCGGGCCGGATTCGGCCCGTTTGAAATGAATAAAACTAAAAAAAAAAAAAAAGACCGTACCCTTTTACGTAATGATGTTTACTTTGAATTTATATTAGTTCACACAAACACTCCATCCATGCTTTTGTTCCGGCCCTCCGGTCCAGTTTAAGAACCCATTGTGGCCCTCAAGTCAAAAAGTTTGCCCACCCCTGGCCCAGAAAGTGATCAACATCATCTGCAAATGGAGAAAATACACCCCCTCCCCCCACCCCGGTGGATTGCGACGGGACTCAAATATGAAAAGTCCACGCAGCACCAAGCACAAAGCCTGGCGCAAGGCAAGATTCTTGACCAGCAACAGTGGATATGATCGCCCCTACACTGGTACTAGTATATGGGGGAAGCAATGCGTACTCTTTAAAGGCATGGTGTGTGTTTGCCTACAAGAAAAACGTAAGGCCAGATCTGAAAAAAGACAAGAAAAACATGGGAACAGCCTTGGAAACTCATTTTAACACACTGTTTCTTAACCAAATCCTAAAAATTTGGCTGGCTATTTTTGGAACTGAAGTTATTTTCAAACTTTGCAGGTTTTAAGTACTCTTGGGCCATATTTTATTCTTCAAAAAATGCAATATGCTTACTAATGTCAACAAACCTTCACGAACATTTAGCATGTGCAAAGAATTATATTGAGATTTACAAGTGCCCATTTTAAAATTATATCAAAGGCAAAGAGCTATTTGACCAAATAAGTGAAGATTCTAAATGTACCTAGACATTTAAGGATAGAACAACTTTCACCAAGTTATGGAGCATGTGACTCCCATGGCATTCATCATGTCTGCTTTTACTTAAAATAGGATAAAGCAAGAATCACTATATTTAATAAAATAGTCACAGGATCAGAATCTTAGGCTAAAGACCACTATGTAACTTAGCATAGTAAAAAATATATGCAGTATGATTTTCAAAATAAGGTATAAAAATCAAAACAAAATTGGAAATAATTGAATTCATGTCAAAAGAGGCAATAGGAAGCAGCCAAGAACATAGCTTTGAAGTCAGACACAACCAGAGATGAGTTCTTACTCTGTCACTCACTGGTAGGACTGAGGACAAGTTCCTTCTTTTTCCTGAGCCTCAGTTTCTTCATCAATAAAATGGGAATGGCGAGCACTGCTTCACTGGATTGCTGTGAACATGAAAGCAGGGATGAGGATAAGGCTTAGTATCTGGTACATAGTAAGTGCTCAATAAATGATGTCCATCCACAAAGAGAATCAGTAGCAGACTTGACTTCATTAAAAGAAGCATCAGACCATTATTTGTGTCTAAATAAAGAAGAGCATCTATTTTTATCATTTGTGTTTCTATTTTATTGGTATTAGGCAATGTATCTTGTTGACAACTAGATGGGCTGTTTCATTCATATATATTCATTTCATATAGACACAGAAGCATACACTCCCTCTTACTGTTGCACATCCCACAGTGGAGTTTCCTCTTAGCTCTTTGCACTGGGTACCGTACTCATCAGAACATTAGGTCTAAATCAGTGGTTCTCAACTTTCTGGCCCTTTAAATACAATTCCTCATGTTGTGACCCAACCATAAAATTATTTTCGTTGCTACTTCATAACTGTAATGTTGCTACTGTTATGAATCGTAATGTAAATATCTGATATGCAGGATGGTCTTAGGCGACCCCTGTGAAAGGGTCGTTCGACCGCCAAAGGGGTCGCAACCCACAGGTTGAGAACCGCTCGTCTAAATGCTCAGGTAGAGCTCTCCTCTTCTGACCTCCTTCCAGTTTGCACTCAAAGGAATCCACCTGCATTGTTGCTCACTGTAAACCCTGGCAAGGAGTTCAGCCTTTTCTTAGAGGAAAACATGTTCTTTCCTTTTCATAGTTCGGATTTTATGGAACACAGCACAGGTGTTCAATGCAATAACTTTAGTTATTTTTTTCTGAGAGAGCCTACATTCCCAAGTGTAATCGAATCCATACTTTCCCTTTGTCGTTGGATGGAAATAGAATGGATAAATCAACAGACCTCATTTGGACCCGTTCATTATAACTACTGTTTTCATGAAAACTGATGCTAAAGTGATTCAAAAAGGAAAAACCCAGTGGACCTGAGGTACAGCTTCATCCATTCCCTTTTCATAATTGGTACTAATAAAAATTAGTAACTTGTTTGTACTTGGGGGCAGAACTAAAGGAAGTAATGAGTACACTTGGGTAATAATGTAATTAAGGTCTTTTTAAAGTTACCCCAGGGCCTTTGCTCTGGATAAGGAAAAAATAAATTGCTGACTGCTCTCATTCTATCTCAAAGGCTAATGGACTGGCCAAGAACTCTGCTTAAGAATATGCACCGGAGCGAATGAAAGAGGAAAATCAAATTGCAAAACTTGTGTTAATGTTTTGCCTTGCTAAGGGTGCGGACTCTTTTGCAGAGAAAACCACTCTGGTAGGCTTTCTCTGATCATGAAAGGTGGTTGATACAAAAGGCTCACATTACATTAACTAATAAAGTTCCAAACAACCACTGGGAAGTGTTTCTCAGCAGCAGACCGGAAGGGAGCTTGGGGGGTGATTTCTCTGGTCTGGGCAGAGACATTCTGTGCCCGGCAGAATGCAGCCTGTTAAGCAGATCCTGGGGAGGAAGGTGGTCAGGGAGACATCCCTAGTGACAGGGATGGGATGGCAAAGAGTCTTTGAAGAAAAAGCGATGACCACTATTTAATGTTGAGTGGTTTCTTGTCATGCACAAGCTTGTCATCTTCTCTAGTAGGTTCACCTTTCTGTGAGAGTCTGTCCTGCAGAGCCTTGAGTTTGTGGCGCTTTGGAGCACAAAGGAGACGAGACGGTGACCATATCTGAGATAAAGCAGAAGGAGAAAGGACAGCAACCAACAGCAAGATGGGAATTCAAAAGGAGTAGGAATCTGGAGTGGAAGTCTAGTACGTTGTAGTTACACAGGAGGCTCAAAAAACATTTGTTGAGTGAATGAATGTATGAATGAATGGACCTCTGGAATGTTTGACTTCCCAGAGTCTGCAATATTGGGGGGTGGGGGGGTGTTGATTCATTTTATTTGTATATTAATGAAAAGAATGCTCTCAGAAGCTTGCAGGTGTGAGGGGACAGCCAGCCTACACATTGTAAAGACCTAGATATTGGGAAATGATCAACATGAAGTTGAAGATGCTTTAAGGTTGAGGCTGAGAAGAATAAGAAGTTGAGGATGCTGATTCTAGAGAAATGTGTTTTGTACTTCTGCATCTTGATTATGTGTTTCTGGGAGGGAGATACGGGATATTTTTCTTAAATGTTTCTTTAAACAATCGATTACATTTGAAGTGGAGAGTCCAGATCCATTAGTAAGTACAACTACTCAGTGAGATTTCCCTTCTCTTAAACAGAAAATGTCATGAGAAAAAGGTATCATGTAACATCTAGAATAAAATAGACAGGAATCATAAAATCCTATAGCTTTGAATGGGCATCTCTTTAAAACCACCAAAGGGCGAAGAATATAAAAAAATCGGCTAATTTGCCAGTCTAATTCCCAAATGATGACAGAACATATGAAGCTGTCATTTTTGTCTCCTATCCTAGAACTGTGGCATTTGGCCAACCTCAGGCCAATGGCTCAAGAGAATAATGGCATCATGTTCCTTGGTGCAATGAAACGAACGTTATCTTCCCAAACTAGTAAGCATGGTGCTCTCCACTAAAACGCCCTAAAAAAAAACCCCAAAACAAAATGGAAGGTGAAATAAATTAATGGCTGACAGTACGTAATATTAATTTCCAGATTTGAGCAACACAGTTGCCTATTTTTACTTGTCAAAACAGTTTGCCTTTTAGGATAGCTGCAGTTCAGATAGAGTCCATCCGAAACAGAAGCTCAGGGGAGAGAAAGCAAGACTTTCCTGAACTCTGCAGTTTTCGATGAGGGACAATTTTTGTCCACCAGGGGACATTTGGCAACCTCTGGAGACACTTTTGGTTGTCACAACTTGGTCGTGGTGGTGGGGTGCTACTGGCACTTAGTGGGTAGAAGCTAGGGATGCTGCTAAACACCCTTCAGTGGATAGGACAGTCCCCCATGACACAGAATTACTCAGCTCACAGAAGAATGCTGAGGCTGAGAAAACCGGCCTTAGCTAAAGGTTTCAGGTGCTCCCTATCTCTTCATTTAAGAATAAGCTCTTACTGAAGCTTGCTGCACGCCCAGTGCGTTCTGTGTAACGTGAGTTCAGAGTTCTGCTCCTGAGGACCTCACAGTCCAGAAGGGGAGACAGTAATGGACAATTGCGGAGAAGGAGTTAAGCGTTTCAGGGATTGGATGGTTACCCTTTACTACTTACTCATTCAACAAAATGTATTAAAGAGCTAAGATGTGCCAAGCTTTGTGCTATCTGGAGATAATATTGTTCTGTGAGTTGATTGGTGATTTTATTTTTTTTAAAAATATTTTATTGATTTTTTACAGAGAGGAAGGGAAAGGGATAGGGAGTTAGAAACATCGATAAGAGAGAAACATCGATCAGCTGCCTCCTGCACACCCCCTACTGAGGATGTGCCCGTAACCAAGGAAAATGCCCTTGACCGGAATCGAACCTGGGACCCTTCCATCCGCAGGCTGACTCTTTATTCACTGAGCCAAACCAGTTAGTGCTGATTGGTGATTTTAAAGGTGGAGGAAGCCACGCCTTTGAAAACTTGTTTGATTGAAAGCTCTTCCCTTATGTAGATAGAGGTAAGGTGGTTTTCTTTGTGCACAAGTAGAGATATTGCAGACCCATTTCCAGATCTACAGGTTCCTTGAATTTGTCTCTGAGACTGCAGTGTAGGGACAGAACATAGGGAGATGTTAACATGATGGACTTCAGGTTTCTTATCCCCACCTCTGCCCCACTTTGACAAAGCAGTTCTGTTTCTCACCTGTGTACATATAATCAAGTGCATTAAGGGATGTATTTTTTAAAGTTTAAAAATCACTATTTGGAGGAGTTTACATTGCCACAATGGAAACCCAGAAATACCACTGACTTGAGTTTTGAAGGACAACATGGTACAATGGGAGGAATATTACAGGAAGTCCAGGTTCAACTTTGCTCTTAACAAGCTGAGCGATCTTGAGCAAGGAGCTTCATTTCCCCAGGCCTCCGTTTCTTCATCTGCAAAAGGCATGATGATTATTCTAAATTATCTCTGAGGTGGCTCTCAGCTATCAGAGGCTAGTAAGTAATCTACACTAATAAAAGAGAAAGATGCAAATTGACCATAACTTCATGATGCTCACCAGCCAATCAGGAGTGAGGATGCCAATTAACCCAACAAAGATGGTGGGTTAATTTGCATACACAGGCATGGAGCGGCTGGGATCCCAGGCGTTCTGCACTGCCCCAGCTGCTCGGGGCCTCTGGGCAGCATGGGAAGGCGGAAAGGCGGCTCCAGTCGGAGCAAAGTGGGTGCTGGCAGCCAGGGGAAGGAAGGCCCATTCTTGCGCAAATCGTCATGCATTGGGCCTCTAGTTATATGCTAATACTGATGAAATCAACAGGCAGAGGATGTGTTTGCATTGCACATATGACAAGGGCAATTAAAATCCTCAATCTAAAGGTTAGTTGGGATTGTTATGGGAATCCTATACTATGAGAATAGAAAACTGTACTTTGAATCCATGTAGTAATTTGGCTTACAAAGCGTTAAGGCTTCCTAGTGTTCCAAGTTCAAGGTCTGAGCAGCATCTTTGGATCTTTCATGGGTCTCACTGACCATACAAATGAGAAAGAATTCATTGCTCTCAAAGTTACTTGTAAATATGGAATAGCAACAGAGGACATTTTTAAGAGAACTCTGGATTTAACACACAAAATATACAGCTCATTGGTCTCATCCAAGTATCTATCAAAATACCAGACACTCAATACAATGGGCCATTTTTTGTCAGTGATCTGGTCTACCCAGGAGAAGCTGTTGAAGTGCAGAAAATGAACAGCAGGAAAGGGGGGGGGCCTTAGTCGCCCCTTTCTTTACCTGAAGAGGTTGCATGACCTGCTTAAGTCACACGACTTTGCTTGTCAGTATACTGACGTCAGCTCACCAGATGAGCAAGTTTCTGACAACAAGAAACATCCCTCCTTCCCTCTATCCATTCAGCAAAGATTCATTGAACACCTGCCCTCAGCCATAGAGGTCAGGTGCTGCTCTATTTTTGTTCTTATTCCTACGACCACCCTAAGGATGATGGTGGTGGTTCAGTGATGGCCACTGGCCCTTCCTGCAATCTGTGTTGTCCAGAGGAATTCCATTTTCCGAAACCACAAGTTACTGAACCTTAGCGCTGCGATTTCCCCAGCATCTTCCCTTTTTGTGTTTTATAACTCCACGGAGTCACATCTCCCCCAGGGTTGTTGGAACAGCTCAGCTGAGCCCGAAGCCTCCCGAGAAAGAAGAAATTACAAAAATGGGTGAGGGGGAGTTCATCGCCAAAGGTCTTAGAATGGCACCGCCCCTACAGGTCCAGCAGGTTCTGCGACGGCCTTGCAAGCTTGGTTAGTGAGCCGTGCCTCCCCCGGGAGGTGCTAGAACGTCCAGTTTCTCTCAAGGACCCGCCAGGCCAAACTTCCTGGAGAAAAACCCACAGTCCATAAAACACATTCCGAATAACACCAAAGTGCACGGTGACCCTTGGCTTTCTTCTTCTGAACAAATTGTTTAAAGACCAAGATGTGTTGGGGAGATACCGGGCCCTGGAGACTTCGCAGCAGGTGCTATTTATAGAGCCACTGCACTCGGCAGAGTTCCCTCCGCCCGGGAGCGCCGTTAATCTTCCCCAGCAACAGCAAAAAGGAGTAATAAACTTAATAATGATTTAGAGAAAAGGAGGGAGAGAAAGCGCGGAGGCTAATACTAAGGTGGATCTAAGCCAAGAGATTAGTTTCTCCCTGTGGGAAACAACACACACACACACACACACAGACACGCACACACACATGCATGTGCACACACACACACTCTAAAGTGCAGGCTGACCTCATGCCCTCCCACCTCCCTAACTCACCAATGCTATTCAGCCTCTCAAAGGAAGCAGTTAAATGGCTTTTTAAAAAATCCTCACCCAAGGATATTTTTCTATTGATTTTTTTTCTTTTTTTTCTTTATTGATTAAGATATTACATATGTGTCCTTGTTGCCCCATTTCCCCCCCCCCACCCCCCACCCCCCATCCCCCCACTCATGCCCTCACTCCCCTGGTGTCTGTGTCCATTGGTTAGGCTTATATGCATGCATACAAGTCCTTTGGTTGATCTCTCCCCCTTACCCCCACCCTCCCCTACCTTCCCTCTGAGGTTTGATGTCCTGATCGATGCTTCTCTGTTTCTGGATCTGTTTTTGTCCATCAGTTTATGTTGTTCATTATAATCCACAAATGAGTGAGATCATGTGATATTTACCTTTCTCTGACTGGCTTATTTCGCTTAGCATAATGCTCTCCAGGTCCCTCCATGCTTAGAGAGAGTGGAAGAGAGAGGGAAAGACAGAGAGAAATATCCAAGTGAGAGAAACATATTGATTGGCTGCCTCCTGCATGTGCCCTGACCAGGGCCCGGGCCGGGGAGAAGCCTGCAACCGAGGTCCGTGGCCTTGACAGGAATCAAATCCAGGACCCTTCGGTTGGCAGGCCGATGCTCTAGCCACTGAGCCAAACAGGCTAGGACAGGGGTGGGCAAACTTTTTGACTCGAGGGGCACAGTGGGTTCTTAAACTGGACCGGAGGGCCGGAACAAAAGCATGGATGGAGTGTTTGTGTGAACTAATATAAATTCAAAGTAAACATCATTACATAAAAGGGTACGGTCTTTTTTTTTTTTAGTTTTATTCATTTCAAATGGGCCGGATCCGGCCCGCGGGCCGTAGTTTGCCCACGGCTGGGCTAGGACTAAATGGCTTTTTTTTTTCTTCCCTCTTAGGCCAACAGACATATGTCTGAAAATGACAGCACAGCTACCCATAGCACTATTTAGATATGCTGCGCTTAAAACACAAGGGCTAAGGCATTCAAGGTGCATTAAACGTCAAGGCACTGCTGCTGACTGTGCTCAGTAAACAGAGCAGGAAGGACATTAACTCCTAGACAATTACCTTTATCAACAAAATATGCCCAGACGTATTTAAAATATTTACATTTCAGCAAAGTTTAACTCCCGTTCCAGTGTGAAGAGCGACCTGGTGGATCTCGAGCACCTGGAGAGAACGGGTTTTCTCCGGGGGCAAAAAGGAGATTTGATCAGGGATGTGAGCATTAAAGCTCCTAGTCACTCAGAAGTCTTTGGCGTTCAGAATTTTTCACTTTTTCAGAAAGTCCTCGTGGGCTGCAAACAAAAATTACGAAGAGCAAGATACTCCAAAAGATAAGCTCTTATTTTTCTCTTCAGAAAAGATGCTTAAGGAGAAATCCGCTTCCCAAGGAAGTGACTGTCCTCATTGGAGTCTTTAAAGTTCCCCGAGGGTGCCAGCGAGCGGGAAGTATTTTCACTGCAAACAATCCTGCCTTTTTAGATGTGAAGTAGCCTTTATTCTTGGACACCAACCAGAGACAATAGAAAGAAAGAGAGACCTGGGCATCCAGGCAGAAAACAGGCCTTGTCACGCAGCCAAAATGAGTTTAGAATTCTTGTGCCATACAATGTGAAGGCCGGAGTGTGGAGCAGAAATGTGGAATGAGCTCCAAGTGGCTGCCTTTCAGATCTCAAGAGCTGAACCTGACTTGACGCCGGGGACTGTTGCTTCCCGGGCTCAGGCATTCAGATGACCGTGGCCCCCGAGAATAACAATGAGGAAAAGGCACCGAAACCACCACTTCAGCCTGTGCTCACGGATGATAGAGGCGGGCCAGCTGCGCAGGGGCGACCCGCCCCAGAAGCACTTTGTGTGGGATAATTGTTAAAATCTGATATAGTCTAAATGTAGGGAAAAATCCAGGGTGGATGGTCATTGAGTAAGTTCAGGTCACTTCGGGAAGCTCTTTGAATGCAAGAACTCTAAGGTACTTGACGTTAATATCCCAGAAGAAGGAGAACAGTCTCTTATTAGATATGAGATTGCCATCATGTTGACTAATTTGTCAGTGATGTGAAAAACATCCTCGCATAATTTATTTATATGAAGCAAAGCCTATGATCTCAGTTCCTGTTCATCATGTAAAGCAGATATGCCAGGTCTTACTGTTTTCATCCTGCGACTAGGAAACTGTAGCATGGAGGCCTGGCTGCGCCGTGTAGGTAGGATGGGAATAGAACTCACGCTAGAACCTGGGCCTCCTGATTTCTCTTCTGATCATGACGCCCTAGCAGATTTAACATGGAAGAGAAAATGTGTAAATGACTCTCAAATGCAGTTACGGTGTCAAATGGTTGGAATATGATGTTAGTAAGTCAGCAACAAAATAACCGTAGGCTGAATGATAAAAAGCAACAACTAATCTTGTTCCATTTTCATGGCCATAAACCTCATCCCTAGCTTCATTCAGCTACTTCACAATATACCGGGATCAAAAGTATTCGAAAGAAGGCAAGAGGACACATAGACCCGCAGAGATTTCTTATTCACAAATGGGGGAAAGAAAAAAAACCACAAGACAATTTTAAATTACTTATACGTCAATGCTGAACTTTCATAAAGACACTACATGATCTCCCTGGCTGGTGTGGCTCAGTTGGTTGACTGTCTTCCCATGCCCCGGAAGGTTGCTGGTTTGATTATTGGTCAGGGCACATGCCCAGGTTGCCAGCTCGATCCCAGTAGGGGGCATGCTGGAAGCAGCCAATCAATGTTTCTCTCTCTCCCTCTCATTTCCTCTCTCTCTAAAAGTCCATAAAAAACTTTTTTAAAAAAGATACTACATTATCATAAAGTTGCAAGAGTATAACTAATTTGAAATTTTCTGCCCATGTGGAAAAACAGAAGTAGTGTGGTCACCTTCTCCTGCCATCACCCAGATTTTTACCCTTAACACATTCTCCAAACTACAATTACCCTGGAACTTTGCACTATCATGACCCGAAGGATGGAGTTCAGATAAGGCAGAATTGCCTTTGTTCTCATACAAGGCAGATAAGAGAGTTTCAACAACTTATCAACTACAAGGACCCACGACCCAATTCCACAGATGATGGTACAGTGAGGCTCCATCAATGTCTAGTCCACAGTGCCATAGGCATTCCATTAGATCTGTCTTTGACAGTTCCTTTATTTTCTGTGTAATGACCAAATGCCTCTAATTTGCATTTCCCCCATTTTGAAAATGCCCTTTAAGAGACTTGCTTACTAACTAGAAATGTTCCAGAAACTAGTTAAGGAATGCATTTCCCCTTCTTACTTCCTCTGATGCAAGGTGATGCGTTTCTGCACACATTTTTGAAAGGCTTTTAGCAAACCATACCCAACTTCCATCGTGTGAGTTTTGTTTTTTGGGGTTTTATTTTGTGGGTGTCTTCATCATGAACATAGTTCAGAGCAACACGCATTTGGACCTGCCCAGGTTTGCATGGAGAGCCCAATCAGAAGGAGAGAGCGGAAACAGTGACATTTTGTGGAATTAGGAATATCTCTATTTTGACCCCTATGGTGGGTCAAAAGAGCAACATAATGTATGAAACCTTGCAGTCCATTTTCAAATGTTTTGTCTCTTCCTGGATCATAGAACTAGTCAGAGACAGTGAGCAGATTAGTTTGTAGTCTTTACTCCTACGTTAGAAACGTGACTACTACTTGATATATCAAGATTTTGTGATGATATTGAATGAATGACACTTTGCAATAGTTTTCTCATTTATTGCAGAGGTTCCACCAATGATTACAGGAAAAAGGTAGCTCTGATGATTCATTTTCCTGGTAGTCATCTCTTAGATATTGGGGGAGGGAGGTGTCACTAGACTGTGCATGAATATATTACTATTGAAAACACACAGTAAGGACCACGCTGAGAGGAATTCAAACTAAAGGAAAGAAGACAAGTGAAGAATCTGGGTTTCATGTTAAAAGAATAACGGAAACCAATGATATTTAATTATCTTTTTGTTTAATCTCACAGATTTTTGCCATTCCCACAAATACATATCAACATTTGTTTGGGGTGAAAATAAGCAAAAACAGCAAATGTACTCATGACCATTCAACATTGTAGTTAAAATTTGTTCCAAGGGAAGAATTTTTTTCCATGAGATCTGTGAATAGCATTAAACAAAATCCTATGCTGAACATAGGCTGTCTTTCTTAGAATAGGGGGAAGTTCACGGTCTACTCTAGATGGTTTTTAAATCCTGTTCTCTGGGCTGTCATTGAGAGCTTGACAATACAAACAAAGAGCACCCCTCACAGAGAGGGGAGCACCTTCAATACACCCGAGCAGGCTGCCAGCCAAGCACACCAACGTGTGCAAGCCAGGATCACATCAGGGAAGCAACATGGCTACCGAGAGGGTAAGAAGTAGCTCTTCTGGCAAGAAAGTGGCCAGGTTGTTCCACTTTGCTTGCCCACAGTCCCAGCTGGACAATCGGGAATGGTGGCATCCAGCCTGGAAATACCAGCTTTCTTTATTATTTGCCCCTGATGGCTGGCGTGGCGCAGTGGTTGAGCATCGACCCATGAACCAGGAGGTCACAGTTCGATTCCCGGTCAGGGTGCATGCCCAGGTTATGGGCTAGAGCCCCAGTAGGGGGTGTGCAGGAGGCAGCCAATCAATGATTCTCTCTCATCATTGATGTTTCTATCTCTCCCTTTCCCTTCCTCTCTGAAATCAATAAAAATATACTAAAAAATATATTTGCCCTTGAGCAGGGGGGTGAGTGCCTACGCAGAGGGCTGAGTAAGCAGTAATTTAAGTTGATCAAAATTACAAAATTAAGGCAGAGTTCAATCCTATCCTAACAGAAGGAGCCTCCTGACTGCTAGTGCCCAGGGAGTGTGAAGGCGAAGAGGCCACTCCCCCACTAACCGGTGGAAGTGATTCAGCAAGTTGTTGTAAAACAACGCCCCCATCCTCCCCCCAAAATTGCAATTCACCAAGTTTTCCCTCTTGCTGCCAAGCAAGGTTGCCGCGCCAGGATTTACTTTCGTAGGAATTGTCAGGGAGACATCAAAATCCGCGCATGCATCCCCGTGGACACACTCGGATTTAAAATTTGGCAACGGGCTCGGGTCCTGCTTGACACTCAGCAAGGCCGCTTCGTGGGAGCAGGACTGTCCTCCCAACGGCACCAGCTGGGCAAAAGTGAGGAGTGACGATAGTCATGCAGTCTCCCCTCAATGACAGCCGCACTGCATTGTCACCCACACGGCTCTGACGCCTGGTCCCGGACCGGAGGCCCTGGGCGCCAGTGTGTCATTGTCACCCATGTGGTGGCCACTGCTCTGGCAGAGGTCTCTCTGCCTCTCATTCTGGAAGCTGCCTCTTCAGGCCAGACTACAGTGAAGCAGTGTAGGCAGCTGCTCGGCGCCCAGGCAGCTTTCAGAGGATGGGAGCTGGATTCGGGAGCCTCCTGGGCATGCCTTTCTCTCTGGCGAGTGAAGATTTTCCCAGGACTTGAGTGGAGACGTGATCACAACAACCCTGGACTTGACTTGATGAATCATGTAGAATAGTTACATGGGCTTTCTACTCACTGCTCTGTACACCATCGAGTCCTTTGTGTGCCTTGTTTAAATAGCCTCAGCTTTCTCAGTGATGTCATGTGATGTGTGTGACACCTACAACTACATTCTATTGGCTCCTGTCCCTCTGCAGGCGTTTTGAGTGAGAGACCAGAGTCGATGCTCAACCTCAACTACGTAAAGCCTCAGAGGAATTAGCAGATTCATTCTCCCTGTCTTCAACAGGTCATCTCTGCCAAGTGTTTGTCTTAGGCGAGGCTGTAGGACGGCTTTACAATTTCCAGGGACTGTAGAAAAGGACATCCTGTTCAATGTTGCTGTGACTCCTCCGGATGACGAAACTTAGGGCCTGTTCATCAAGGGCAGCGCAGCCCATCAGTGGCGGAGCGCAAGGTTGTGTGGAAATCAGCCAGCCACGCGTGAAACCTGCCTCACTGTGAGTCCCACGTCACTGTGGGAAGCCCAGAGCCCAGCACCTGGTCAGCCAGGCCCCAAAAGGGAGGGTTTGATTGAATGATACGAATTTCAGTACAATCACCATAGACAAACCACAATGCAAACTCTTCCACAGGCACATTTCTCTGCACTGAATATATTTTTTATCTGGTATTTTTAATCTTTATGACTTCCTTAACTCAGTTGCTCTCAGTGACTTTTGTAGTTAGACAATGAGAAATTGTAAAAAATCCTATCTAATAAAAGGCTAATATGCAAATCGACCAAATGGCAGAATGACCAGTCGCTATGATGCACACTGACCACCAGGGGACAGATGCTCCATGCAGGAGCGGCCCCCTGGTGGTCAGTGCGCTCCCACAGGGGCAGCACCGCTCAGCCAGAAGCCGGGCTCATGGCTGGCGAGCACAGCAGTGGTGGCGGGAGCCTCTCCTGCCTCTGTGGCAGCGCTAAGGATGCCTGACTGTGGCTTAGGCCAGCTCCCCGCAAGGGCTCCCAAGGGCTCCTGGACTGCAAGAGGGTGCAGGCCGGGCTGAGGGGCCTCCCCCACTCCCCCTCCCCCCGAGTGCATGAATTTTGTGCATTGGGCCTCTACTAATAATAACCAGGAACTAAGGAAGTCCAAAATTTGCAGTCCTCTATATTAAAAATAAATATATGTGTATATGTATATATGAATTAACAAGTCAGAGGTGTGGGTGTCACTTTTTTGTCTATTAAAAAATCAGATGTCTCATGATCAAGTGGCCTTGAAGAGAATTTGCTCATTTCCGAAACTGGAGGCCTGCAGGCCCAAGATGACCATTCACCAGAGTTTTCTGGTCACAGGAGTTCTGCTCAAAGTCTTGAACCCTGAAGACACAGTGATTGGATGTTTTAAAATTATTTAATAATTAGCTTCTACAGTGTTTAAAGTGGAAGCGGGGAGCTCCTCAATGCCCACACACATTAAGACTGGATTTCTCAGAAGGGGAGAGAAAGGAATAAACAATGTCCTTGTTTTGATGGCTCTTGTCCATTGAGAATTCAGTAGCATATTCTGGATGACAGATTTCTCTTTGCAGTCCTGTTGCTCAGTACAAGTCAGTGGAAACACAGGTAGGTCACCATCATAGCTGGTCAGGGAGGATGCTGGGGCGCTAGTCTTTTCAAATGACCTCGCCTCAAACACTCATCTTTATTGACATCTGAGTATTCTCTCAGCAGAGAAAGTAGCTTGAATTGAAAGGCTTAACTGTTTTTGTGACAGAATAATTGATTTTCCTTCCTGCTATGACTTCACGCATCACACTGAGCTTCCCAACCCCCACACATCAATGCAAAATGATTTTTAAAGAACTCAGAGAGGAGTCCTTTGTGGACCTAGTTAGTATATAAATACATGGAGTGGACTTTTTAATGGCTAAGACTAAAAAATAATGAGCAAGCAAATCATGGTAAAGTCATCTTACTTATTTGATGAAAATTTCTCTGTTATATATCATGTCATGGTTTTTTTTCATGCTGAAAATCAAACCCCAGCAAGGATCAACCCCCAGGGGAAGAACAGACACGGGGGCTGTGGATTTCTCATTTGATTTTTAAAAAATCAAGAAGAAGAATGGGATTATGATTTCCCTCTTTTAATTATGGAAGAACCTTGCTATTAAAATGCTGTCCTGTGCATTGCTGAGAGCTGGGCAGCAGGAACACCGTTCGGGATGGAAAGACACCGCGCAAAGAACTGGCTAAGGAACTTCGCGGAGGACCACGGAACATATCATAAAGTGTGATCCATCACATCTGCATCAAGTTATGAAAAAAGGAAGGCTTGTTAACCTGCTGTTTGGAAACCAGAACACTTTTATCAGTTCATATAATTGCTAACCCCTTATTCACTGCTCAACACTGCAGAGTTCTCTACCGCCTAAGATCCCACTAATTGCTGACAGATTTGATTTCTCCCTGACAGCAGGAGTCCTGTTTCTGGCCTTTACATCAAGTAATTGCTTTATTTTTCTCCCTGTGCTCTAAAAAACGGAATTCCCTTCTCCCCCTGCTTGAACCTCTTTAATGGCTTCTTTCTCTGTTATTAAATCCTTGCCATTTAAATCACATTTAGCGATGTTTTGAATAACTGATTCCAATTACTAAAGCTCTTACCAAGAAGCAGCTGAAAATGCAAGTCATTACTTGCCCACGGACAAGAAGCTCTACCTAGCAGCCCGGTCTCTGGTGAACTGGACTGTGTTTCTCCGCGGCACGGGGCAATTTACACACACAGGAGGCTGACGTCCAGCTCTCCTGCACTATCATTTGTGCATAATGCATATTAAGCTTTATATTTATTTTATAAATAGCCCGATTCCTCAAAGAGATCATTCCCTCCTTCCCATGGTGGCCGGGGTTGGAACAACAGTAGAGATGAGCAGCTGACCGCTCCATGACCCGCCGTGGGGCTGCTCTTCGAAGGTCTAACGCAGCCCACGGCGACCCGAACAGATCAGCACAGGGGGCCGCCACGCCTGCCAAGTCCAGGGCCAAGTGCATCAGATTTTGCTTTGACAGTCCACAGCTTGTTTTTTCTTGCCACTGTGGCGTTAAACAAATAAAATAAACTGAGCTCTACCATCTTGTCTTCCCCCTCTCCCCAGGCTGTTGGGTGTTGCTGTTCTTTTTGTGTTTTTATTTACTTGGCAAGGGACGCATCTGATAAATTTCATGACATGACCATATTGCCTTTATCATCTCCTCGTTTCAGGCTCTGGGTGGATCCCGTTTCTCAACCACATTGGATGTAAGATGACCAGGAACGTTCCTCTGTTTGTTTTGGTAAATCGAATCTGACACACTGTTTTGGCCTCACTAATGTTGTATATTTTCTTGCTCCGTCGGTCCTGATGAAACGTGACTTGGTTGTGCCTCGTGCTTCATGCAGGAAGGCCTTGGTTACACAAAGTCGTTCAGCAGGCGGGGCATGGTTTATACATCGCCGGCCTTCTTACTTTAAACATTGAATGACCAATTAATGGGAGAAGCACGTGTGTAACGTGTTGGGTTTAAGTGCTTCACCATAGAATCGTGACATGGCCCCGCCATCCCAGCGGTCGGGCGTATCTGACTTAATGAACTAACAAATGTGAAGCCAGACTCACACTTGTCGGTTTATTAACTAACTGCACGTCTCAGCTAGGACTGGGGCTAAGGAAGGTTATCACTCATTTCAAACTGAAGATTGTTAGAGAGGTTGAAAGGGCTCTCAATTTTATATATTACTTCTAAATGCAGAAAGAGTTTTTTTGTGTGTGAGGCTATATTCAAGAGGCCTAATAAATATCACCACTAGAAAAATAAGTGATTCACACGATAATCATGAATTCTGCTCTATGTTGTACTAGACTTTTCTCTGCTTTGGTGGGGCTCCAACTGGGCTGTGAGTAAATTCTATACAAGTTCGAGTGGTAGCTTTTCTTCTTAAATTCATGGACATGTTGGTTTTCATTAAAGGAGGTAATTTAAGAAAAAATGTTTCTAATGCATTCTTCTATGTTTTGGCCCTCTTCAAGACAGTGACAGAAAGACACAAGTATGTAGAGGAATTTAAACAAGATGGCGGATTGACAGTGTTTCAAAGACCTCACGCTGCCCTCGAAGTATCCGTGGAGATGCCAGATGGGTGGAGGCACATGGAGAGAGAGGTAAGCAGCAAATTCACCTGGGAGTCTGTCTTTCCCGTTTTTAAACATTGCCTCTTCAATTATTTACGTTTGATATTTGTGAAAAGTGCTACCTTAGATGGCCCAGTCTTCTGTTTATATGCAGAGAAGGATGCCAGGTTGGTGCTGCCCATCCTAGAGATTCTATTATTCATGTGTTTCAAACCCAAAGGTCATCGCCTCATTCCCCTCGTCCAGCCTCGGAACCAGGGCGGCGCTTACTCATCCATAGAGACAAAATCCTCGTGATGATTCTGAGACTGAGTACATACCAGCAGAAATGGTCCAGCAGTCCCTAGTACCTATTAGAAATAAGTAGCCTTCCATTTCTGCCCAGCACCCTGCCTATCTTTCACCACTGATCGGCTCTGTGTTGGGGAATTCATTTGCAAAGGGGCTGCTAAGACCTCAGTGCTTCTTTTATAAAGGTTCCCAAGGAGCTCTCTGGGGCAAACAGTGTTCTGTAGGGATCATCGGGACAGGGCAGCTTTGGGGCTTTCTGTACCAAACTTACAGCTGGGGGCAGGAAAGAATCTTACTGCAGCCATTTCAGTGGTGAGAAGAACAAAATGAATCAACCAGGTCATTGCGATGACCAGTCATCCTGCTGGTCTTGGGGAAAGGGCCCTGGATTAGGATTCAGAAGACCTGGCTTCCACTGATGAGCTGGGTGGCCTTGGGCAAGTCCTTTCCCTTTGGCCTGAGTCTTCTTAGTCATAGAGTATTGAACTAAATGATCTCTACAGTCCCTTCCATCTTCAACATTCAATGTTTCTAAGTAAATCAATCTTGTGTTTCTAGGAATTTAATTTTTACTTGCTTATCCTATTTATGACTAGGTAGTCCCCTAAAGAGAGATGCACATTATTATAAATATTATTAAAGAGTATACCAAATTCTCCAAAGAGTTGTATCAGGCCGTGCATGTGTTTGCGTGTGCATGTGTGTACGTATTCATCCCCAGGTAGTCACTTGAAGTTAACTCTATTCAGACCATCCTTGTCTCTCTAGAGCTGGCCTTTGTAAGATATTTAAAAGAGCCTACAATACAGACTTTGAGCTAATCAGAGTAAAGTAGTTCAGAGGAAAAATATTTCCCTAAATATTTGATGCCAGTTATGAGAAGGAAGGAAATTTGATAAGACTATTGCATCTTTCCCTCTGGAAATAATTATCTCCAAGGAGATAGTTCTGTGCAGCCTTTACATTTGACATAGACCTTAGAACTCATCAGAAAGATACACTGTTTTCTTTCAATAGTAAATATTTTTAAACTCAGATTTCAAGAGAATCCAGAGATACAATACAGCATAATTATTAATATTGCATAGAATATAACATATATATTATATGTTATAATAACATATAACATACATATGTTATTATTATACCTGATATGATACCTAGTATAATGTTGTTAATAATAATAGTAATATAGAATCAGCATTGACCAAAATAGTTGGGTTTTTGAGTTTGTCGGTTCTTTATAACCGACATCATAAAATTAATTTAGAGCATTTCATTTAACAAACCACATCTGTGCCCTTAATGAATAGTAATTAAAATTCACAGCAGCATTCCTATTAGGTGATAGAGGGTTATTATACACACTTTCTAAAATAGACAGACTTTAGGCCATGTGGTCTGCCCTTCTATGTGGGTGTCAGCACTCGGGAGGAAATTGAGACAATTCTAATTTTTCCATTTCTAGAGAACTATCTACTCTTAAAAAAAAATGTCAAATTTGAGAATCAAAATTCTGACTTGATCATTTGCCAAAATAGCATAGAGTGGTGGAAAAGTACCAGTGGATGATTCTAGTCCTGGTTCTTCAACTAAGTGTTGTGTGATTGACCTCGAGCAGCAATTTTCAACTGGTGTGCTGCAAGATTTTTTAAAATTTGCAATACCTGAGTATTTAGTCAGGGGCACTGACCTCTTTTCCCTTAGCTTGTCAAATAAAAATAATGACAACAGCCAACACAATAGCCATCGAGTGTGAATGAATCCCAATTATAACTATTTTTTTGTTAGATTGGCCAAAAATGTAGTATACTTTGTGTTGTGCTGCAGAATTTTAGAAATTAGGTTAAGTGTGCCATGCGATGGAAAAGGTTGAAAATTGCTGACCTAGAGTATGACATTCATCCTGTTTCTTGGTTCCTCATCTGCCAAATGAGAGTGTGGAATAAATCCTACTCAAGATTATGTTTGGATCTAATAAGCACCGAATTTCTCTCTCCTCTAATACTTCTGGCGTCAGCCACTGTGGCCAGCACCAGTTTCCTGTCGACCTCAAGCCACCTATCTTTGGGAACTAGGCTCTTTCTATTAAGATGGTATTAATAATTCCTGAGTACTATATCCCACCCACCTCAGCATCATTCCCTTCTTGTCCGAGGGCCAATGCCACTTCTTCCCCCTGATCTTGCCTGGCCAGTGGCCCCTGACTCTTTGTCTAGATATGAATCCTGCCTTCTGTTATCAATGTCTTCTGGTCCCAGGCTGCTATCAATCAGACTGGACCTACTATTTCCAGTGAATTTATTAGTTACAAAGAGATGTCATGTATCTAACCCAGCGGTGGGCAAACTATGGCCCGTGGGCCGGATCTGGCCCATTTGAAATGAATAAAACAAACAAACAAAAAAGATTGTACCCTTTTATGTAATGATGTTTACTTTGAATTTATATTAGTTCACACAAACACTCCATCCATGCTTTTGTTCCGGCCCTCCGGTCCAGTTTAAGAACCCATTGTGGCCCTCGAGTCAAAAAGTTTGCCCACCCCTGATCTAAACTCTTTTCTATTTCTGGTCCTTTCCTTAGCTTCCTTGGTTCTTGGTCCTTGGTCTTGGTCCTATTGGCTGCTACCGTCACCCAAGATGACAATGATCTCCCTTAGAAAGACGCGTCTTGTTTGGGTTCCTGCAAAAGCCGACTCTAAAACAAGGATTCAAATGCAAGTAGTTTATTTGGGAGATAAAGGAAACATGGGTAGGGAAGCAGGAAAAAGAGACAGGGAGATCATTCAACCAAAAAGGCACATTGCCAAGTAAGTTCCCGTGGCGAATGACGGGACCTTAATTCCCACACAAACCAAGGTGCAATATGTGCGCAGCTACACTCCTGAGAAGTGTAAGAGCTTCAGCCACTTTTCCTTCTTGTGACGTTGGGTTTTGGCTGCCGACTCTACTGCTTTTCTTAACCAAATGACCAGTCTTTCTCTCATGGCTGAGTTTTCTGCTTTGAGTATTGGCTCTATTTGCTATTGTTTCTGCTTGGCCTCTTTCTTGAACCGTTCTATGCAAAGTCCTGTGGTCTAGCTTTCTAATATTTCCACTACCTTTGCTTTGACCTCAGAAGGTCAGAAGTGAAATTTAAAGGGTCTGATCATGTAACACCTCACATTTGTAAGGCGCTCTACAGTTTATGAAGGAGTTTCATGGCACCTTATTGACAGAGCATGGAGGCTAGAGTCAAAAGCATTGAGATTTCATCTTGGTTCTTGTACATATGAACTCTTCGATGTTGGACAAATCATTTCTCCTGCTACAGTGTTGGTTTCCTTATCTATAAATTAGGAATAATAAAGGTGACCTGTCTCCTTTCTTCACGAGGGTTCTTGCAAGGTTGAGAGGGGAGTGAGACCCCGATAACCATCTGGGACTCAGTCTACACCTCAGTTATCTGATTTCCCACAGTTTTTGTGCTCACAGCAGGCTTGTGAGAAGGGAGGCAAGATATTCCCCTTGTTTCAAGGACAAGGGAACAGAGAATCCCTCTGACTCTAACGCCAGAATCTGTAGTTCTCAAATGCATGCAAAGAATTACTGAGCTTCACATCAAATCACATCTAAAATACATTTGTAGCATTACATTCTTGAAGGGAAAGGCAGATACATGGCATTCCTTGAACAAGTACAGTCACAGATCTGTGATCTTGGAAAACGGGAAGAGTGTGACGCCCGGATCCCTTAGGAAGAGTTTTGCTGTCCCTCTTAAAGTCAGCCACATACGGATCAGAATCAGTCATTGGAGAGCCTAAGATGTACTTACTAGTAGGGTTAGGCTGAGAAACAACTCTGTATTCATCTGTTATTGCTTTTTAAACATTTCTCCCAATGACTTTTAATCTCCTACACAGGGGGCGGCCAGCCTTTTGAAGAGACTCATTCATTTCAGCGCCACTCTGAGTTTCTAATGGAAACGTCTTTGGGGGCTGATTTGGAGAAACTGGGGCAAGGCAGTGCCTCCGCTGCCTGAAGGCAATTTGCATCTCTTAAAGATGAAGAGGGAGGTTAAACATGAGTTGAAACTCATCATGACTTGTAGACCATGCTGTTTTTTTTATATATCATTTCACACAAATCCATTTTTAAAAGTTGAATATGTGCTTTTTAAAGTCAAATATCTGCAAAGGAAATTGGACTGACCCGAATCTGCCTTCAGTGTTTAATGGGAAGGATGTTGTGAAATTTCAAGCAATTTTGTTGTTCATGCACATATTCTTTTTAAGGAAGAAAACCTTCCTTTGCTCCACATTCCTCTTTGTGCCCACAGAAATGCTTGATTTGGTTTGGTATGAGTCAAACAAACTGTTCTCATCACAGTGGAGCAAAGAAAAAAAAAAGAGCTTTTTATTCAAGTTATGGGTTCTGGGAAAATTTGTGTAAAAGCATTCTATGTAACTGTAGTTGTTGGCTACTCTATTGTGAGCTGTCTGTAGAATAGTTATTTCTCTTGTACCCAACAGGAAAATAATGGGGCACGAGAAAATTCAGTCTATTAAAGTGTAGGGCGTATAGGAAAGTGCTTGTTGAGCTCCTTTCTTTTTTTTCATCATATGAATGTTCATGCATATCTATGGAGAATTCTTTCTCTTCTCTCTCTTTCCATGCTTCTCCCAAGATTGTGCCCTGTCAGACTAGCAGGTTGAAGAGGTGAACTACAACATGGGAGCCATAACTAATGCTGAATTTCATGTTAGGATGTGTGATGCATATTAATTCTCATCAACCACTCATGCTATGATTTGGTTAATGTATGTTATACAAATAATTATGATTCTGAAATCACAATATTTAAAGGTGGATATTCTTAAATCACAATATTTCAATAAGAAGAAAGTTGAAATGAGCCAAATATAGAAATTAGTCATTTCCACTCCTGCAGAAATCCTCTTAGCAAATGCAAAAATGCCATCAATGATCAGAGGGGAATGAACATGAAGCCTCAACAAACCCTCTTAGAGGTGGTAAAACCCAATCGCCCAGTATAATAATCTATATATATATATAAAAGCCTAAGCGACCCTTACAACTGGACGACCCGTTGACTGGTCACTATGATGTGCACTGACCACCAGGGGGCAGACACTGAATGCAGGAGCTGCTCCCTGGTGGTCAGTACGCTCCCATAGCCAACCTCCCATGGCCAGCCAACCTTCCATGGTCCCTCTTCCCCAGCCGGCTGACCCCAATCAGCTCAATGGGGACTGGTTGAGACAGATCCGATCAGCCCCAACTGGCCAGGCCGAGGGACTCCACCTGTGCACGAATTCATGCACTGGGCCTCTAGTTTGGAGATAATAGAATAACCTCTCCAAAGCACTGTGATGCACTAATGTCAGCTCTGAAGCTTTTTAAAACATCTACTGTATCAGGCAAAGCTGAGATATTAAAACTAGAGCTTGACAGAGCCTGATATAGCAAAGGAGATTGGAACTCTGGTGAGGAGCCCACGTGGTTTCAGGGGTAGTGCTGCTGGCAGGCCAGTGGAGCTTCGTGATTTCCGGGGAAAACCTCGTAGGACCCTAGGCCCAGAAGGAAACTGGAAATGCCACCCAGTTGGCCCACCTGCCTCCAAAGTCGACCATACCCAACTTTTAAAAATCCCACGGACCTTACATTGCAATTGAGTAGCATTGTTGTGTAAGAAACCTTGGGGATAAAATATAATCTAGTCGTTTTCCCTCCTGAGAAACCTACATCAACCTAAAGGACTTAGTTAGCGGCTCCAAAATCACTGTTGATTCCCAGATCAAACATGGTATAGACGTGCCAGGCTTTGTCATTCACGGTGCCTCCCCCTTTACAAAGAGGCTTTGGAAGCACTTAAGTCTTGGATGTTTTGTCATTCTGGTTTGAACTCTAGCATGACTTAAAAACACTCACCAACAAGTAAATGTCAAAAGATGAAAAAAAATCTCCCACATTCTGTTTTTCATAAAAAAATATAGATTTAATAAGTTTCTAAAGGAGAACAGAATGGCCATGTTAGAAGACTGCCAAACTTATAAGCTTTGACAGTCCCACATACTGAGATCAACAGGAAAATGCATTTCACAAGAAATAAAATACATTTTTCATCTTCTGGATTCATGGAAGAAGGAGAAGAAAAGACACATCTGTCCCAAATTTCTTTGAAGGAACCGAAGGGCCTTCAGTCCTCCTGTGTGAACAGGCTCAGTCTTTCTAATGGGTCACCTTAGAGGGCTTTAAACAATCATTGTGAAGCTGTAATCAAACAAAATCAAGGAGGAAAATTGAAAAAGCTTAGTCTCTAGTAACATCTCACAGCTGGATATAAAAATGTCCTCAGCTGTAGGAAGAATATCAGTATAAGTAAATATTTACAAGGTTGCTCACTACCGGGCTGCCTAAAATAATTAGAGCATTGCGCAGTGTTATTGTATTGTTTAAAAAATGGGATAATCACAGCGATTTTAGAGTTCTTGGGAAGATCATATAGATTAATCTTTATAGCTACACACATATATGGCCTATTTATTGTTACTTAATTGAATACTAGATTATGACAGCATAGAGAGGTAGAGAACAGCATGGTCTCTCGCGGTTCATGCGCTAGCTCTGCTTCTCACTACTTATTTGATCTTTGGCAAGTTTCTTAATCGGCCCATGCTTCATTCCCATCATCTGTAAAATGAGAATACTAACAGGATCTGCCTCATCTGGTCGTTGTAAGAATTAAATGAGTAGGTACTAGTACATGCAAGTGGTTAGTGTCTGACACAGGATAAGCATGCTGTGAGCCATTTCCTCTTCTATTGTTGCTGCTCATGCTGCCATTGTCATTGTTGTCATCATTCTGCAGACAGGCTGCAGTAATCTAAGTGGCCAAGGTTACAGACAAGCAAGACTGAAAGCAAATGACAGGGCTCACTCTCTCTGGATTTCTGAGTCAGAGGTGACATAAATGGGTCGAGGTCACCAAGCACCAGAGGGGCAGGACAAGTGCTACACTCTGAGCCCAAGAAGTGGGGGAAAGTGTGTGGGAAAGCCCAGTCTGAAGAGGCTTCCTCTCCCACCACCAGGGACCAGCACTGCTTCATGTCTGGCTGAGGCTGCCGTCATGGGGGACCCTGAAAACCTAAGGTCCAAACCTCGGGAGCAGACACCTCCCATCACTTTACCTCCTTCCGAAGGACTGTAAAGCATGCGTTAGAAAAATACTGCAAGATAGCAGATATTGCAAATGTTTTAGAGCGAATCTCCAAAATGGCCAGCAACTTCCAATTTGGCTTTTAGAACATGCTCTTCAGAGTTGTAAATGGTATATCAGGCTCTCAATAAACCAACCGAGGATCTCTCTAGTTAAGGGACAGCATCTGGTTCACCAGGGGCCATAGCTCTGAGCTGAAAATGTGCAATCCAGCCCTAGCATTGGTCTGCAGACTGAAAGGTCACAGGTTCAATTCCAGTCAAGGGCACATGCCCGGATTGCAGGCTTGATCCTCAGAAGGGGGCATGCAGGAGGCAGCCAATAAATGATTCTCTCTCATTATTGATGTTTCTGTCTCTTCCTCTCTGAAATCAATTTTTTTTAAAAAAGTGTACAATCCAGCAGTCTTCACACCATATTATAAAGGACTCACTCTGTATCTACTTTCTTAATTCAGTCAACATTGCAGGAAAACATCAAATTGTTGAAGACATCAGCAAAAAAACCCCAAAAATCCATTTTGGCTCTATGTCGACAGAAGTTCTGAAGTGTTGCTTTTCAACTTGTTGTCTTGTTCCTGTATAAGCAGAATTCCTTGCTGTGTATACACACTTCTTGTGCTTGGTCATAGTCCTGTTTTCCTTTTAGGAGAAACAGTATTTAAAACCCAGTGGCACATCACTTCTCGGCCTTTTGGCTAAGAGCAAGTGTAAAACTCAGTAGCAGTGTGCATTTTTATTTTCCTGTTACTTTTCCGTCGATAAAAAGAATTAGGGGCATAGTTCCTCTAGATAGTGCCTCTCTGACTTCAGCTTCAACAGAAATGGCTGGAATGCTCATTATGAAATGCACATTTCTGGGCCCCACACTACATATGAGTCAGCGTTTTTGACCAGTGGGAAAAGAGTGGAAAGGTACATAGAGACATATTAAGGCAAGAAATGTCTTTCAGAAAAACCACTGATGTGTAAAGTGCTTCTTTGTTCACAAAATTAGAAAAGGAGTCTTGTGCTGAAGCGAACTGTAGTTTTTCTGGTATAACCATTTCTAAGACTAGTTCCAAAATCTAATTCTATATCAGTTTTTTTTTTGGGGGGGAGGGTTAGTGTTTATTTTGATTATACAAGTTATGTTTTTCATAAAATATAGACTTAATTATTCCTAAAGAAGAGCATAGTTTTATGATAAGTTGCCTTTTTGAGGAATTAATTAGTGTTTAAGTAAAGAAATGAATGCCTAGAAAAAATATAAGAAGAATGAATAGAAAAATGTTAGCTGGAGGCAGGATATTCCTTTCTTTTTAATATCTATGTTTTACATAACAGGAAATCCACTAGTTTATTTTTAGAAGGATGTAACATATATGCCTAAAGAAACAATCATAATCTGCTCTTTCATGGGAATACAGATAAGACCTACTGAAATTCCCAAATACTACATTCTCTGGAAAGTCCCAGCAACCACAAAGATAGCCTAGTATGAGCAAAGCTCACACCATCAGAGTACATAGCTACCAAGATCTTTAAATTCACAATCACCATACATTCTGTGTCTTGAAGGGATGCCCTTGAATTAAAATGGCCCTTCTCTTCTGCTTTGATAAGTAAATCTAACCTGATGATTGTCCATGGACATTCTTTCTATCTCTCCATGGAGTTTACATCTGAGCTTTGAGGATGGCCTCACTCTTTCCTCCCTCTATTACTCTCCAGCCTTTAAATACTTGTCAACTTTCTGTCCCATTGAGGAAAATTGAGCATGGTTACATTCAGAATTATGGAAAGGTTTTTTTGTTTTTTTTTTATATGGCTAAAATGGATGTCAATATGCCCTGTTTCTGAAAAGAAAATTGAATATTTGGATGATATGGTGAAGTAGTCATTATGCTAGTATGTCATGAGTCATGTTAACTGTTATTATAAGATATCAAAAATAATTATCCTTTTCTCACCAAAAAGAGAAGTCTTTCCAGATCTCAGATATCTTACATTCTAAACCTTGCATATTATTATCACTATTACCTAAGAAAGAAAAGCCACAATTTGATAGATTCAGAGGACATTTCTTCGATACATACAAAAGCAGGGATGAATGGAAAGGGGTTATTATGGGAATGGATGCCTGTATCTTCATTGATCTAGCAATTTCATGATATAAGTAGGCTCATCAGAAAGTTAAATCATCTATTTCCATCTGCACTGTCCATACACTTTAGACTACAGTAAGGAGAAAGCAGTACTGAGACAGAGTCGGGAGGCCTGGGTCCTCATTCTTACTTTATGACCAACTAGTTCTATGTCACTGGAAAAATAATTTAAATTCTGTAGGATTCAGTTTCCTCATTTGCAATATTAATGGGTTAGACTAAATAATCCTTAGAGTCCCCTCCAGTGTTAAGGCTTTAAAATGGACACGAATATCTATATCTAAATATCTATATGCATATCTATCTGTAATACTCTTCCTCATTTTCTTCTTTCCAAAAATTCCAGATAAAGACCTTTTCTCCATGACTAACAATAAGAGGGCAAAATAGCATTTTTTCAATTAGTCCAATTGAATGACAGACAAAACTCTATGCAGATATTGTTTCAGGAAAATGCCTTCAGTGTATGCGGTATAGGAATGGAAGAGCAGAAAAAACCAAGTATCCATCTCTCAGTCAAACCGAACCCATAAACAAAATTAGATTGATGTCAACGATAGAGATCTTGGAGTTGTCTGTACAGAAAGTTCTGGCAGGAAGAAGCATGAGCTATGTGTGCTTTCCCCGAGGGTCCTTTGAAACAACAGTAGACAGTTTGCCTTGAAAAATTACTTTCATGCCTCAAAAGTAGTTTATATCACCAAGTGAAAATATACAGAAGTGCTCTAGCTGCAGAGAGAAATCACATGGGGAACGGAGGGACTTTCCCAGACCCAGGGTCGGGAAGAACAGAAACGATGGATACTTGAGTTACTCCGATTGGTATTTCACACCGAGTGATCCGCAGACTTGGTTCCTCGCTGCTAAAGGAATGCCCTCTGTTCTCCAGGGCCTCAGAGAAGGTAAAGAGAGCCATCCTAGCCAATAAGCACAACAGATTGCAATGAATTTTCCAGTATGTAGAGGTTCCTAAGGACTTGCATGGTGTATGTACACAGATAGGCTACTGCTACAACGATTTCTACTCAATGCCTTGAAAATGATGAGAGGTGCTTCTTACTACAGTAGGTCCTCGGGTTACATCGGAGATGTGTTCCTATGGCAACATAACACGATTTTCACCGTAAGTCGGAACCCACCTACATAAGCACCTACGTGACTCCCACGGAGCACATACACAGCAGTAATGAAGTGAAACAGTAAAAGAAAGATCACAATTCCTGACCTTGACTTGTGGTAAATAAGTAATAAAAAACATAAAGCACATATGTACATACATCACAATGACGGAACTTTTTTTTTTTTTATAATAAATAAATGGGAGATGGTGACCTAACCACGAAACGACATACGTCGAGTCCGACGTAACCCAAGGACTGCCTGTATTGGAAAAGTGTTCAAAGTTTACCATGGTTCTTGATCTTTCCTATTTTTCCAGAACCTCTGACTCGACTGCTAAAGACCTCAGAAGCTTCCTTTTAGATTTTCTAAGAGGAAATCTAAGAAAGGAAATCTAATGGAAGGTGCCAGAGTGGCATCAAGCATTAACCCTGGGATGAATCAACACTACTCAACATTCATGTGTACTTCCTGCCTTGAGAGGAATTGAGTGGAAGAGGAAACGTGGTAAAGCTACTCCAAGAACCCTGGGGGTTAACTGACTCACTGAGTGAAACAGGGACAGGAGTTAAGGAGAGAAAAAGGGAGGAGAAAGGGCAGTTTGGAAGCACAGCCTCTTTCAGAGGCATCACCATAGCTGGTCAGCAATCATGTCCTCCCCCAGATGACCAATAAGCACCCAAATTCAGGGAACACACCCATCCTAGCAGTACATAGAATTTGCCTCTTACCAGACCATGGATCTTGAGCCAGTGTGTCTATTTTTGACAAGAATTGCAGCTCTGCAAGACATGGAAGCTGACTTGTATTTCTGAACGATGCTGAGGATGAAATAGTGCCTGAATGAAAATAAATACAAGACAGATGTGTCCACAGCAGTAGGACATGTGATGGACAGTCTGAAGGAATTTGATGTGGCTTATCGCATTGATCACCTGCTAGTGGCTTTTTGAAAATAGTTAAGATGTTAGAGAAGCTTGGATTCTCCCTTCTACTTTTCATTTTTAAAACTTAAAAAAGTTTTCTTTATTATTTTCATTAAAGTTCAATAATTAGTACCCTAAGGAATTGTTAGTACAGGCAATATGGAGAAATGAGTAATTAGCCTGTCTGGAGAAATGTCATTAGACAATCTGTGTGATATAGGCAAAGGATATATTCCCCTTAATAGTAGCGTATTTTGTCCAGATTCAGTCATCTAATGCCTAACACTTTCAGTCAAAAAGTGGTAGGTTATTTTGGAAGCCTTGTCATTTGCTCTTTGCAGTTGGACAACAGTTTGGTGTGTGCCAGGATGTAATCGCCACAGGTTTTAGCCTACCTTCTTTTCTTTGAAAACATTCTGATTATAAGCTGCTATACTACGAAGTTTACCAAAAGTTCAGTATAAATAGTAGTTCTATAAATCAAATTATCCTAAATGAAACAACTGCTCATTGTTCCTTAAACATAGCCTGGCAATTTTTGACTTCTGGCCCTTGCTTATGAAGTTTCATCTCCCACCCTCTTGATATTCATGGCTGCAGAAGCAAGTCACTGTTGGCTCCTGTGACCTCCTCAGCTTCTCTACCAAATCTCTAATGCTGGAACCTTCCGTTTTCTTCTACGCTGTATGTTCACCTCGCCCTAGACCAGTGGTTCTCAACCTTCCTAATGCCGCGACCCTTTAATACAGTTCCTCATGTTGTGGTGACCCCCAATTTCATTGTTACAAATTGAACATAATTAAAGCATAGTGATTAATCACAAAAACAATATGTAATTATATATGTGTTTTCCGATGATCTTAGGCGACTCCCAGAGGGTCGCGACCCACAGGTTGAGAACCGCTGCCCTAGACAATGTCATACATTTATATGTTGATGACTCCAAAATGTATTATCTCCAGACCTGATCTTTACCTTCAGCTCTAACCTCTATCCAATTCTTATCTGACATTTCCATTTAGATGTGTAAGAGGCTTTTTTGACTTAGCATGTCTAAGGTAGGTTGAATGGTAGACCCCCCAAAAGACATCTTCACATCTTAACCCTCTGAAGCTGTAAACATGACCTTGATTGGGAGAAAAGAGGTCTTCGCAGATGTAATCAAGCTAAGGTTCTTGAGATGTGATCATCTCAGATTATCTGAACGGGCCCTAACCCAATGATAAATGTCCTTATAAGAGATAGAAGAAGAGAAAATAGAGACACGCAGGAGAAGGCAAAGACTGGAGTAATGCAGCCCCCACGCCTATTCATATGTATTTGTTGAATGATCAGATAAGTGAATTTTAATGGCTTCTTTATCTGTATCTTACTCACAATAGTCCCTAAGTATATGTGTTAAATTAATGGATGTATAAAGGAATATTTTTTGATTACCTCAGCTAGAAGAAATTGGTCCTTCTTCTGAACTCAAACATAACACCACTATACAAATCAACACATTATTCTATTTTTGAGTCAATTCACTTATATATGACTCCTCTCTTATTGACTATGAACTCCTAAAGTTCAAGATCAAGATACCTCTCATCTTTATGTCCCACATAGCATATTGGACCAAGGGTTGTGCTTCAATAGATACTTGGTGATTGAATGAATGAAT
This sequence comes from Myotis nattereri, assembly GCF_964212035.1. Classification (NCBI taxonomy): domain Eukaryota; kingdom Metazoa; phylum Chordata; class Mammalia; order Chiroptera; family Vespertilionidae; genus Myotis; species Myotis nattereri. The sequence goes on along the minus strand of NC_138088.1, from coordinate 54,986,808 downwards.
GAATCAATCAATTAACCCCTGACTGACTAAAGAGGACAAAATCTGGCAACTTGTAAACTTCCACAACTTTTAGACTGTTGAATCCATTCACACTTATCCCAGATCTGTTACAGCTCTTCACCAAATCCTCTCTCCACTTGAGGTCTTTGAGAATCAAAAAGCTTCATTTCTTCCCTTGGAGCAGTGAAGACAAGAGGCAACAAGTAGTAAGCAAAACACTCATGATACTCATAGGTCTATTGGTCTCCTTTTTGGCCACTAACTCACTTAAATTGGTGTAGTTTAGCACATTACAAGATTGTTCAAGAGTACTATAATGATGTCAGACGCCATCAGAAACCACTTCAGAAAATCATTGCCTGTAGCCGGATCAAAAGGTGAACACCTGGAAACTAGTGATGCTAGAAAAACAGAATAAATCATTTTTTCTTCTCTACCTCTTAGAGATTTTCACCTTTCCCCCTAAAGGATGTCCTTTTTTTAATTTTCAGCTTCTGTAATATATTTACAAAGCATTTGTACCATAATAAAACATTTGGGTACCTGTCTAAAGAGGAATTATCCTGGGTTCTCACACTATTCTTTGCAATTATTCTGGGCTATTTTCAGTTTGTTTATTTATTCTGGTGCTATTTTCAATAAGTAAATTAAACAACACAAAGACAGTCATACTTATCCAAATTATCATCTGGCATTTTCAATAGATAAACTTTATTGAACTGAAATATTTTACGTTGACTTTAGAAAGCAATGTGGTAGTGTTTAACTGCTTTGAGCATATTAGTTTAGGCAAAATGCAGGACTCAGAACAATAATACATTTTTATTCATTTCTTTCTATCTCAAAAGAGAGTTGCCAAAAAATGGGGGGAAAGGCAGAGTTTTTATATGAAAGATAGTGCACCCTAATTTTAACCCAATCATTCATTTTTTTGTAGTGTTCAATTTCTACTGCCTACTCAACTCTGCCTCACAAAATGGTAAATGTGGGTAAGATTACCTCACTTTGCTTGTCAGGGTGCCTGGGGAGCTAACCGACATTAAATTGTAAATAGATTCAGTTGGCAGGACACATAACAATATTTGGATGGCCGACAACAATATATGTATCTACAGCAACTCCTCTTACCAAAGAGATACCAAGCTGGGCTTTCTTAAAGTAGTGTGGGAAAGGAAAGGAAATGTGGGGAAAATTAAGACCTCTTTTTGGGTTGTTTTTATAGCTTGTACGTGGTTTATCTGAAATTTTGTGAATGTGATATGCTATTGCGTTAATGCATCAAGGCTGCAGAGTTCAAAAAGAGATGGTTTGTTTGAAATTATGACACCAAAATGTGTCTCCACTTAAGATTTTACAAAACAAATGCCCTGGGGATTTGGAGAAGGGTACTTCATGGAAAGAAAGAGTTTTCAGATTTTATTTTAGCATTCAGTTCTCAGTACTCAGAGGAATTCGGTCCCAGTACACTATGACAATCACATCTGTCAGACCTCTGTTGGATTCATCTCAGTCTTGAATGAAACATTCAAAAATGCCCAGGAGGGGTTTTGTTCCTCTGAAAAATGAACCTGCTTCACTCTAAAGACACTTCTTAAAAGATTGTTGTTTTCTTGAAATGTCACTAGGCTAAAATATGTTATGAACTATACCTTGGAGTCCCCTGTTCAAAAAATGTAAAACTACAGAATGTCAACTGATCAAAACGTGTTCCCAAGAAGACAGTTTTGTCTCAAGATCTTTTTTTCCTACTTTATGTTGAGTGACCAGAAATATGATAGCTTGTGTATGTGTGTGTGAGTGTGTGAGTGCTGGGGAGGCCTGCTTCATTGTGGTTAGTATCTTCCCCTTCTCTCTTCAGGAGAGGAGGTGGGTTTGGCTAGGGAGTGATGCATTTCTCAGGGATATATCAGGAAGATGAACTTGCCCTTTTGAGAGGCAAACAGGCCAGGCCTGACACTCATAACAGGGAGCTTTGAGCATCTTCAACTGCACTTGGAATTCCTACTCCCATCAACCGGGATCAAGTTTAAAGTGGGGAAGGTGGCAGGTGGGAATTATGGAAGAGTAAGGCCTTCAGGTAGAAAAAGAAGCTGCTAAGTCACTCCATTGTCTCTCCCAGTCACCTGAGATGGACGTCCATGCCAGCTGGGTCCCTCAGGTAAGCTTTGGTCAAGCGAAGGCCTCTTGAAAGCACCCCGGCAACTTTGGGCCAGTTTCACCACTACCCACTGCTGAATGAGCCAGGAGTGCAGTATGCCCTCAGAATGAAGGGGTGTGGTGAGCCTAGGCCCGTGGTCGGCAAACTGCGGCTCACGAGCCACATGCGGCTCTTTGGCCCTTTGAGTGTGGCTCTTCCACAAAATACCATGTGTGGGCACGTGTACAGTGCGATTGAAACTTCATGGCCCATGTGCAGAAGTCGGTTTTCGGCCTGGGCAAGTCTATTTGGAAGAAGTACTGTTGATATTTGGCTCTCTTGACTAACGAGTTTGCCCTAGGCTGTTTTCCTTAGAGCTTTTTTATTAGAATATTGATTATTGGCCCTAGCTAGTTTGGCTCGGTGGATAGAGTGTCAGCCTGCAGACTGGATGGTTCCGGGTTCAATTCTGGTCAAGGGCACATGCCCGGGTTGTGGGCCTGACCTCAGTGGGGGGAAGGGGGGGTGCAGGAGGCAGCCGATCAATGATTCCCTCTCATAATTGATGTTTCTCTCTTTCCCTCTTCCTTCCGCTTTAAAATCAATAAAAATTTTAAAAAAATTTAGGGGAGAGGAGGGGTAAGAGGGAGAGATCAACCAAAGGACTTATATGCAAGCATATAGGCCTAACCAATGGACACAGACAACAGGGGGGGTGAGGGCATGAGTAGGGGGGATGGAGGGTAATGTGGGGATAAGGACACATATATAATAACTTAATCAATTAAAAAATCTAAAAAAAGAATATTGATTATTACTGGTATACTGATCAGATTGGTTAGAATCCAGACTATGTGGCCATGCTTTGTAATATACAGCATGTAAATGGTACTGCAAACCATGCTTTAAATGATGAGTAGAGATAATGATTTTAATTATTTCCCTGCTAAGCTATCTAACATTTGTTCTACTAAATCTCACTTGCACTGTTATAAGCTGACAACTTTTGGATAAAAGAAATATCTCATGTATCTCATGCCGATGACTGTAAAGAATCGCATGCATATCCATTTTCATAGTCTTCCAAAACTAAAGGTACAACATGAGATAGATCGTTGGAATACGCAATGGAATCCTTGAGTGCTTTCGTGGATGGCTTGAATTAATAAAAACATAGGGAAATTATTTCGTAAAACCATGAATTCACAACTACAAAGCCTATTTTTGCTTTGCTATTATTAATACAATAAGAGGTTTGACTTTGACCTAGGAATCATAAACGTGGAAAACATTAACAGTATTATATTGACATGGTCTGAACCTCTCTTTTTCTGTATGAAACGGAGGCTTCTGATAAGTTTTCAGGAATCTCTGTGGCACCAAATAAAACTAAACAATTTATACGGACTAAGATCTAGGGAACCAAAAGATCCAGGCTCCTTGATAAAAGGAAGACTGTTTGAAACCACTGGCAATTATTAATGTTTTAAAAACTATAATTTTAGAAATCACCCTTTATAAAAATAAATATTAACCTTTGGAAACTCTGTTTTTCATAATAAAGTATATAGCAGGGTTTTCAAAGGCAATTCAGACTCCTGTTGATAAAAATGTCTTCATATTATTAACATAGCCTTTTCCCCTGAGCCATGATAAGTTTAAATTATCTAACAACGAGCCTGAAGGCTACAGTTGTCTTTAATGTCACAGCACCTCCCTTATAATAAAATAAGCCACCTTTTAAAACATTGCTATTTTTTCTAGAAGCATTTACTACTTAAAATTGGGTTCAGCAATATAAAACAAAATGAGATTTTTGTCTTCCAGACTGTCAATCACTTTCCTCTGGGGTAATAGAGTGGCAGCTCATTGCCAGCTGTGGGTTTTCTTTCTCTTTTTAATCTATATTTTAACTGATTTCAGAGAGGAAGGAAAGGGAGAGAGAGATAGAAGCATCAATGATGAGAGCAAGTTTTTGATTTGCTGCCTCCTGCACCTCCCTCTGCCCCCATTGGGGATCGAGCCCATAATCCAGGCATGTACCCTGACCAGAATTTGAACCGTAACCTCCCAGTTCATAGGTCAATGCTCAACCACTGAGCCACGTCGGCTGGGCCCAGCTGTGGGCTTTCTAGGCTCTTCTGTAACATGACAATAAGAGGAGTTCAAGTCTTTGTGTGGGTTGTAGAGGCAGACCCAAAGCTGCCTCTCTCTTGCTTTTCAATCTAAATTGGCAAGTAACCATGAATCCTGCTTGGGATGGGACATAGGCTAGAGATAGGTGCAGAACAGAGAGGTAGCTGGGAAGCGATTATCACTGGTCACCTGGTCGTGATATCTCAAGCTGGTATTCAATACCAGTCTTCCCCAAGTAGGACAACAGGCTGGAGACTTGGTTGAAGCCTGTCACAGCAGAAAGAGCTTGCATGAACCTACATGCCTGTAAGTATTGCTGACTGAGTTCAGTGGTTCTCTAGACGTCACCTTTTTTAGACTTCCTGCCAAAGTTACCACTTTGGGAAAGCTCACAGAATGAACCAGATTTCTGAAGATCATTTTTGTGGGGGGGAAAAAAAAAAGCAAAAAGCAGTGTGTGTGTGTGTGTGTGTGTGTGTGTGTGTGTGTGTGTGTAGAGGCCCAGCGTGCACGAAATCGTGTGCGAGTAGCTCGCTTCCGCTTGCCTCAGCTGGCCACCCTGCCCATCGCAGCTCATAGCTCGCTGCCCCGCCTTCTGCTGCTAGTAGTTTGCACCCCGCCTTGCCTTGCCCGTGAGAACTACTGCTCACTTGGTTGGGATGGCATTACTGTGTGATGGCCACAGGCCTTTTATATAAGAGATAGAGATAGAGATAGAGATAGAGAGAGAGAGAGAGAGAGAGAGAGAGAGAGAGAGAGAGAGAGAGATATCATACTGAGTTTGAAGAGGGCATTTCCTCTCCAGGTAAGTGGAAGTGTGTGCATTCTGAAACTATTAAACTGTAGTGATGTTTACAAATGATCATAATGGGCTTTGAGCCTGTTTGGCATTTGGCCACATTACAAAGGCAGTGCTCCACTAAGAGAAGGTGAGTTCACAATCCACTTTTTAGCTGAAATGGGAGTAAATTCTGGTTTCATAATGACTAAGGTAAGCTGTCTCCTCAAAACAATAACAAAAATAGCAGTCTGGATTGATCTCCTCAATCTCAAAAAGGATGTGTTTTCATTCCAAATGTGTGTATACTTAACGGTCATTGATAGGTTCTGTTGATTCACTTGACAAATGGCCCCATGTTACCAGGCTAATCTGACTCCTTTTGAAACTCTCTAAATGGAGATATTTTCAAACACCTTGGGTTATAGTTGATGTCAGTTTTGGTGTCCTTTGGAATAGCTTCGGTGTATCCAAAGGACTGTTTTTTTTCCCATTTATTTTTAGTGTAAAAACTGGAATTCAATTAACCTAAGGAAAACCTTAAATGGCCGGCCAGGCTGAGGGACCCCACCCGTGCATGAATTCATGCAGCGGGCCTCTAGTTCTTTATAATGTGCTTTTCTGTGGCCAACGGATAATTTACAAATGATAATAATTCTCAGAGTCACCACTTTGTCAAGTTTATAAAATTCATTGTTGATGGCTGATATATTTCAAATTAGAGGTTTTCCCCCCAGTGAAGATAGAAATCCACTCTAGGCAACTTCACTTCTGCACATAGACATGTTGCCCAGGGGATACAAGCCCATGGTTCCCATGAGAAAGGAAGATTTCAGCAAATCATGTAGCAGAGTGTTTAAGAGTTTATCAGTTTTTGGTGTTCACTCATTTTTAGTTTTGCTGTGCTCCTTTTGTCCCAGCCATTTACAGTGAACTTGCCAGTGTAGTTCCGTTATGCTAAGTTCATGTCTGTTTAAGATTTGAGATAGTGCATACTTCTCAGAAGCTAAAAACACATGCAAAATGCTCATTATTGTATTGGGCTGGTTCAATGGCAAATTAAGAAAAGCACAGAAGGCTGGATTGAAAATATGTTAAAAGAAAAACCCACACCATTGTTTATAAGGCAGTCAATAAACTTATATTTGTCATTGAAATATGAAGTAGCCCAGCTGGCATGGCTCAGTGGTTGAGCATCAACCTATGAACCAGGAGCTCATGGTTCGATTCCAGGTCAGGGCACTTGCCTGGATTGTGGGCACGATCCCCAGTGTGGGGCGTGCAGAAGGCAGCTGATCAATGATTCTCTCTCATCACTGATGTTTCTATCTCCCTCTCCCTTCCTCTCTGAAATAAAAAATATATTAGGAAAAAGAAATATACAGGATATTTTTATCTTCTACAGTCAGAGTATGGTAAAACCTAGAATATTCTGATTGGGCTCACCACTGCAGCTGCAGAAAAATTAAAGCAAAATGAAAGCTTTGAAAGAAAGAGAAAATCCCCAAGAATGTTGCAACCATCTCATGCGTTATGGTTTCTGATGAATTGCGTCCAGCATGGCCAGGGGTGAACCTGAGGAGGGGCGGTGAAGGATTAAAGAAGACAGACAAGAGAATACAGTTGGGACTAGGTGGTTCACTGTGCCTGGATGAGGAAACAGTGACACAGCCTGTAAGCCAAAGCTTTATTTTATAGTCAGATCACACAAAGCAAAACAAGGGCAAGATGTTTACAATGTTCTTGTGAATTTCAAATCCACTTCTTTCCTGTTGTTGCCATTCTCTGAATCTGTGAACTCTATCAAGCTTTGTTTAGGCAGCACCTGCTGCACTCCACAATTTCATCCCCCCCCCCACCCCCCCATCCCCACCCCCGCAGCCCACATCCCTTAGCTACCTAGGACTGCAGGGTTGGACTATAAGGTCAAGCTTACAACCATAGCCTTTTGGCTGTAATTCTGCTGGGAGGGCTTTGGAGACTTGTATGTGGCTTTGCCACAAGTCAGTCTGAGGCTTGATCCTGTCTGAACGCTATAGGCACTCTCCACATACTGATAGTATTAAACAAAGTTCATGGAATCTCTGATTTTTCAGCGCATTGCTCATTCCACAAATTGGTTTTCCAGCAAGTTGATTTTTTCCTCTCGCTTTCTGAACGTGTGTGCCACAAATATGCATCCACATAGAAGTTTAAACAGGAAAGCAAATGCATTCAATATCTGTGAGAAGTTTAAGCAGGAAGGCAAATGCCTTCAGTAACTGTGGGTTTTTACTGCTTTGCATCTCCATAGTTGAAACAACCTTTCAGTCACATCACACGATATATTTGTCATCTGAAGAGATGACCTTCAATTTGGCAAAGTTTTTAAGCTGAACTGAGGTTACTAGTGACACATTTAACCTCCCTGGAAACATTTTGTGTGTGTTCTGTACTAACTGGAGAGATAGCTTTATTCAGCTGGACATTTTAAAGCACTTAGTAAAACAGCTACTTGACAGTTAACTTTTTTCCCTCTTGAGATCGAATTTATCTTTATAAAGGTTTGAAGTGATAAATATACTGAATGTTAATGAATCCTTCACAGTGACTTCACGTGGTTACCCACCCTGCACCCTTAATGTGTAATAAATAGATGTTTTAAATATTTGCTCCTAGAGGTCTCTTCTTGAACTTAAGCATAAGTTATCTAAACAGTTGAAAAAAGATTTATAGTTATGAAGAGGCCTCCATGTCAAGGAAAGTTTTATGATATGGTTCATAATAAATTAGCAATAAATGGATACAGGTGACTGTGGAATTTATGACCTTTAATGCTTTAATTCTGCACGAAAGAAAAACTAATTATTAAGGTCCTAAAGGGTAATATAAGAATACCATCTACAAATTGTCAAATTAAGCCGTTAGTGCTAGGTTTTTGAGGTAGGTGCTTTGCACGTAGCTCAGAGAGGCAGATGCACAGAAATAGAAGAAAACTCAATGCCATCAACGTACTAAGAAATCAACAGCCAGGCTTTCTAACGGAAACTAATGAATTACTTCTAATTTTGTTCTGCTTAAAAAATAACCATTCTTTCGGCACTTTAGTGAAGGGCTATTTATCCTCAAAAGTAAAAGACTAATTTCATTAGGTTCTCTCATAGTATGGATTGTCCATTTCCCCCGCAAGTGCCCATTGAATACAAGAGGTCCCAGGAAAGTTATCTGAGTAAAAAAAAAAAAAAAAAAAATCAAATTTAAGCTACTTGCTGGTTTTACAACTGTCCTTTCCCTAAGAAATTTCAATTAAAGCACCCAAGTGGTGAGGCATCTCCACTTTCATCTTTAGTTTTTCATAAGAAAAAAGAACTCAGCCTTTTATTCCTCATTTGAACCTCACCGGGAGGTAGATGAGTTTATTTCCTAGAGCGAAGAGGCCATTGTAAACGTTGGCCTCTCAAGTGATCTTCTACTCTCCAATCTCCTACCCTTTTAATCCATTCTCCACACTCGCACCAGAATGGTCTTTATTTTGGGGAGAAAAAATGTGATTATATCACATCTCTACTTAAAATCCTTTGACGAGCTCCAACTTCTTAGTTCAACTCCCGAATAAGGCAGGCGCCCTTTGTAGCCTAGTTCCCACCTCTCTCTCCAGCTTGCTCCCTCCTGGAACCCTCTGCGCGGGTGGCTGGACCGGTGGCCACGCCCAGGTGGCTTGCTCATGACTTGCAGTGTTGGTGTCCTTTGTTTCTGCTGCCCAGACACCCTTGCTCCTTATCCTTCCTTTTCCTTCAAGGACCAGCTCCAAGGCCACTCCAAGTGTCCTGCCACTAGCGTAACAATTGTCCTGTCAGCACCCACTTCCTGCTCAATGCTTCCATGTCACCGAATCCCTTTCTGTGCATTATGGTTCACTGTGTAGGTGTCGGTCTTGTTGCTGAATTGGAAGTCATGGCAAGTAGGGACCTCCTCTTGCGTCTTTTCATCCCTAGTGCCCGAGTCCATAGGATAACAGCTGGGGAAAGGGAATGGAAAGGCGGGGAGGTGATGGGAGATGGATTATGAGTCTGAGAAAAGGGTCAGGAAATCTTTCTTCCTTGTAGATCCAGAGTTAAGAAGTCTTAGATAGAAACCTTTTCATATGTTTCACCATTTTCTTAAGAGGCTACTAAATAATAGCATAGAAAAGAATATGCATTGTCTATGATTGAGAGAAAATTAATAAGGAAATTATAGCTATACTTATAACTGTAATGATAAGCGAATAAAGAGGTGAGACCTCTGAGTCTAGGAGACTGCTATGTTACAGGGAAAAGGACTTAAAATTAGAATCAGAAGACTACAGTGGAATATCACTCTGTGACTAATGGAGAGTGTTTATTTTTTCTTACCTTGTTTCCATCTCTATAAAAACAGGGATAATAATGAAGACTTTTCAATGTTTTCTTGTGGGTTAACGGAGATAAAATAAATGAAATGATGACAATAATACCTACCTTTTACTGATGACCTTATATGATAGGCTTTGTGTTTTAGATACATTATCTATAATTCTATTTCTACAAGTGCACAACGCCTTCCTAATCATCCTATTTCTCACCTGGACATTGGTTCTCTTTTCCAAACAGTCATGAGTAGTTTGACTTCTTCAGCTTTGTACCATCAGATTCTCAGGCAAGAGACGTGGATACTGGATGTCTTTACCTTAGACAAGGGTATGAATATCAGAAAGCAGAGTTCAGTGGGGGTCACCTTAGGGTCTGTGTGCACAGGTGCTAAAATAACCTTTTCATATTCCATGTATCTTTTTACATGTCAAAAATAGACAAAAGGTGACAGGAATAATGTGGACAGTGTTTTAATAGAAAGAAAAACAGTTAAGGAGAAAAAATTCAAAGGCACTTTAAGCAAATGTTCAGAATATAATAAGATTCAAGTTTACATTTAAAATTTACTTAATAATTAATGTGGTACTGAAGAAATATGTTAGCTACCAAATTTCTTGAAATGTTTAAGTGTTACCAATAATTTTATATGCTCAAACAGGATTAAGAAATAAATAAGGCTTTTAAAAAAGGAACGGACTGGGAGAAAATATTTGCAATACATTTAACAGACAGAGAATTAATATCCAAAGCTAATAAAAAACTTCAATAAATCAAAAGTAAAAAAATTAAAAAATGGCCAAAATATGCATAGGCAATTCACAAAGAGATAAATGTTCAATTAGCCTTATAATTAAGTAAACACATGATCAACTCAATAATAAAATATAAACGTTCACTCACACAATTAGAAAGATGAAACAAAAAAAAATGATTTGTAATCCCAAGGGCTTTCAAGAATGTGAGAAAATGGGCACTCATAATGCAGTGAAAAGATAAGCTTTTGGAAGACAATTTAGCAAAACCTATAAAAATTTTAAAAGGATTACTATTTGAGCCAGCAATTCCATTTCTGGGAAACTATCCTAAAAAAATACTCCCCCTTTTAAAAAAGTAATACAAAAAGATATTCATTGTAGAATTTTATAATAGGAAAACAATGGAAATAAAAAATGTACTATAACAGAGACCTGAATTATCATAGATTCATGTTATAAAATTCTGTGTAGCCATTAAAAAGAAATTGACTTATGTGTACTTGCCTAAAATGAGCTCCATGATATATTGGGTGAAAAAAAGAAGAAGAAGAATATACAGAGATCTTATGTATGCAAACAACAGATATATGTAAATGTGTACAGATATGTGTGAAACACATAGACAGGAAACTGAAGAATGCACAACCAACGCTTCACCTCCCACCCCTCTGAGGGGCACGTCGGCGTGGGAAGGTGGTCAGAGAGATTGTCATGCTTTGTTTTGTGTAACTTGACTTGTTTGGCTCATGTGCATAGAAAATGCACAAGAATAGAAACAAATAAAGTGGCACCATATTCTTCTTTGCCATTCTAAATAGAACAAAAAATTTCAATAATTAGAAGCTCAACTCCTGAGCCACCACGGCTGGGCAAAAATAATAAAAAATAAATAAATAAATAAATAAATACTAAGTATTTTTAAAACCAACTCGTGAAATTTCTGTCCTTCCTTGCAAACTTTTTGCTGACTCACCTAATTCCCTGGCACATGATAAATGTAAAGGAGAGATTCAAAATTAAAAGAAAAGTTGTAATATCTATCTATCTATCCATCCATCTATCTGCCTACCCATCCAACAATTTTCTATCCCTGCTATTTATACTCTGCCTTTCCTGCATAGTTGGTACTGCCCTTCACACAAGTCTTAAAATGTATACTTTCCCCCCTCAGAAGGTCTCTTTTTAAAAGGCGATAAAATAGCACGAATGGAATGGAGGAAGAACAAGAATGCAGTAACAATAATAACAAGGTTAATAGAAGACCTGTGTCAAAGTACAGCTCCAGAATTTGGCTTCACCTGAAAACCCTTTCTTGCCTATATTCAGCTTCTGCATATAAAAGGTTCAGTAGCTCTGTTTTCTTAGCAAAATGATAACAAGCTGTAAAGGGTTTGCCATATAATTCTGATTTATTTTGTTCCGGTGAAGGACTCTTGAATGTGACCTCATGTCACTTTTATTGATACGAATGTTTGCCACCATAGGTGCAATCTACCGTGATACCAGCTTGTGAGCAACATTTTTATTTTTTAGAAATTTAATTCACCTTCTTTTCACATAAAAAAAAAAAGCAATGAAAGAGCTGAAAAATTAAACCAAAAATTAAAAGCAGATGGCTTTGGTTGTTTGCATTTAATTAGGTAAATATGTATATAAATTATACTTAGACCTGTAGGTACCTGTTGCCCATTTTTATTTTATGAATCACTCAAGTCACTGGACTGCCTTGTAAAAACGTACCTATGCTACAGCCATTCCATAAACTCTATGAAATAAACACATCTTTCTGGCTCTGTGAAGCTCAGAAAATCTGGGTCTTCGCTCCTATAAATGTATCATATTGCATTTACTGGCTAATAAAGTCTCCAAGAACAAGATTGCCCTTCTTTTCACAACTTGATCCTTTACAAATTGACAAATGTAATGCTTTAACCTACGTGAACTGAACTCTGGGTCCCTGAGGGAAGAAGCTAACCAGGTGAAAGTGTGTGTTCTCTGTTAGCTGGGCCTGGGCTGGCGGAGGTGGGTCAGGCGCAGGCAGCCCAGGGCCTGAGGGGTACAGCTGGTCTCCCCTAAAGGTTGGTGCTGCCCCAGTTCATGGGGTTGGTAAACCAAGGTCAAAACAAGAAGACGGAAGGAAAGAGCAGGCACTGAGAAGGCCAAATACAAGGACCCGGTACCAGAAGCTTGAGTCATAAGACAAGGGCAAGAATTGTTATCTTGCTGGAGGCCAACTCCCTGAAAACTAAACAGAGATAAAAGCTGAGGAGTAGGTGACATTCTTCAGAATCCAGGTAGGTATTCCTTCCTTCTGAGTCATCAAATGCTTCTGAAAAAAATAAAGAAAGATTTTTCGCCAGAGCTTCTGTATTCAGATGACCCCAGGCATCTCACCTGAAAGGGGGTTGTGACATTCAGGTGACCTGCAGGGTGCTGCAATGAAAAGCCCTTACTCCAAGCTCAGCTAGAACAAGTAACTTTGATATATATATATATAAATTTTTAATTATATTTTTATAGATTTCAGAGTGGAAGGGAGAGGGAGAGAAACATCAATGATGAGAATCATTGATCAGCTACTTCCTGTACGCCCCTTACTGGGGATCGAGCCTGCAAACCGGCATGTGCCCTTGACTGGAATAGAACCCGGGACCCTTCAGTCCGCAGGCCAACGCTCTATTCACTGAGCCAAACCAGGCAGGGCTGGTTTATATTTTTAAGGATAAAATTTGGAAAGAGAAGTTCCAAAGGAGGTAATAGACAAGGAAGAAACGATAGTAACACCTGTAGGCAACCACTTGAACATGTCCTTGCATACAAGTGGAAATTTCCTTATCACACAGTGAAGTGTTTTGTCTAGACAGCTCAAAAGCATTCTGAACTCCAAACAGTAAAACAACGAGTTTGTAGCGGATGTAGAGGGTCAGTGTAGGCGTGTAAAGACCAAAGAAGAGAGAAGAAATCAAAGGGAGCCAGAGGGAAGGCTGAAGTCATTTCATCTCAGCAGCGGGGGGGGGGGGGGGGGGGGGCTGGGGCGGTATCCTTGCTTCACCTTTCAGAAAAAGAGCCGACCCTGTCCCTGCTACTATGTCAAGGTTGAACATCATCCTCCTGTACGACTAGACACTTTCCGAATTCCCAGGATATCTGACATTGAGTCCATTCACTCAGTAAAATGGATAACTAAAGCTGTTTGCTAAGTAATTCGAAGAAGTGCTTCAATTTCAACAACCCAGGCAAAGGGAATGCATACATTACCTAGGTGATTGCAAATGAAAGCGTTTATATCTAAAATAATCACCTACTTCTCCCTTTCATTCTGCTAATTGATTTCCACTGGGGAAAGAACGGGCTCTCAAATGCACCCCCCCCCCCATTTGTGCTGAAGGGTGTAACTGGGCAGATGCACCCACCCATTCCTCAATACCACCATGAACTATCTCCCTGCCTCCTCAAAGCAGTCCATGGTCACCATCCAATGCTGACAGCAGGATCTGTTTCTCTAAGCTTCCAAATAAACCCCTAAGAGCCAAAGCGCTCCGTGACCACTGGCCACTTCCGGTTTGTTTCCTCCATGTCCAGCGATTCAACATCTATGGAGACCGAGTACTCTTCGTCAGGAAGGTGGGGCCTTCGAGAAAGAACGTTACATAAGGTCCCCTATTGCCAACATTTGGATCCGGGTGAAAAATCAAGTTACAAAATAAATATTCGTGGCAACCGTGAAGAATAGAAGGTCGGCGTGAAATTTGGGGAGGTGAGCGGGGGCAGGTAGTAAGTATGGCGAGGCTACCTTTTGGAAGAATGTTCTAAGAAAAACAAGCGCTGTCCCATCCCCTGCCCTGCCCTGCCCGTCCTTTTCCACCCTACTCCACTCTCTGTGATAAAAGAGATGGGATTTGGTTTAGTTTTTGCTTGTTTGACTTTAGTATATAGGGGGAACCACCTCCCCCCCCCCCCAACACACACACCCTGAGTTGTTGTCTTAGTCCCACAGGGCAGGGGCCTGGAGCAACCACCCCTGGCTGATATAGGAGAACAAAGCCCACCCTATGTTTTGCAGCTGAAATGCCAGTTGGCCATTGTTTTACAAATGTTTCTGTAGTTTTGTAGCTTTATCCTTATTTCTGATACAATTGAGATGCAATTATCTATATATTTTTAAGATTTTGAATATCAGAGAAAAGCTTCCCAGTGAAAAATCTGTATGGGGGGGGGGGGGGCGTGATATGCTTGCTGGAAAATTTGGGGAAATGTTTGCTCCTTGTCACAACGAATAATTGGCAGAGTTGTGTCTTTGTAAGACACAGTTGTGTCTTAAATAGTAGCTAAAACTCTGTAGTGGAGATATTATCCGAGGAATGGCAAAGATTTAAACTCAGTTCAATGTAGTATTGGGGTCCTACTAAGTGCTGGAAGATACAAAAGAAATGCAAGAAGCAGATTTGGCTTATTTCAATGTTATCAAAGTGAAAAGACATAAATAAAGAGCTGTGCAAGAAGCATGTAATTAAATACCAACATGTGTCATGCCAAGGACATGGTCTTGTTTTAATCACTAAAGGAAAAAATAGACTGAAACTCAGCTAAGAAAAATGGCTAAGCTCTACCTTCCCTGGAAATAGTGTGGTAGAGTGGGAAATAGCAAAATTCCAAAGTCAGCACCACTCCAGCTCATCAGTGAGACGGCCAATATCTTACCAGGTGGTCCTTACACAGAGCTAGGTCTGAATCTTGACTCCTCGGATGATTAGATTTGTGATCTTGGACAAGTTTTTAACCGCTTTGGGCTTCCAATTTCAAACGAGGATAATAATATAGTGTACTTTAATTTATTTCAAAATCTCAATGAAGTGGGATGTAAACATAAATGGTTTTAGTTTTGCCCAACTGTGGACATACAGTGCTTGTAACACTGTTGTGGGACAATCTGCCTTTCTAATTTGAGAACAGCGCCCTTATAATGTCTTGCCCCCAAGATAAACAGTACTGAGACCGAAAACGATTTCCTGGTCCCTGTGTTAGACAACACTGAGATCATGCAAAAGAACTTGGCTGTTTGATCTAGAAAACGATTGTTCTGGAAGATCAGACTAAGGAGCTTACTGACCAAGACCAGCAACTTGCTCAGCAAGATTCACACCAAGACCCCAGCCTTGCTTTTGCACTGACGTAAAGCTGTTATGTCACAAGCTGCTCAAAGTGCCACCCAAAAGCCTCGCACTCTTGCCTTGCATCACCCCCTCAGCGTCAGCAGCCCAGGCCCTAACACCCTTTCCCAACTGAGACTGTCAAGGTGGTGGTCGCCCTTATCGCACACAGTAGGTCTAAGAACCAAAAGGCTCTTCTGGTGGCTTTTGAAGACACTTATAGTTGGCATATCCTGTTAGAATAGCTCCAGCATGTTTCCTAACATTCTGGTCACCCTGGAATTAAAACACAAACCTCCTTGGACTGGCTTACAGTTCAGTTCACATCTTCAGAGCCCCACCCAGCCTTACTTCACCCCAGACATAGGGCCCAAGGGACTTGGGATTGGGAGGTAGGTTGGCCTTCTCTTTACGTGGAGGTGAGGCAGGGGTGGGAGGGGCCGTGTGGTAGGAACTGTCCCCACTTCCTTTAAGACTTAACATGGTTGTTACTAGTCAGGGGTGTGGAGAGGTTCTTTCCCACTTAGTTACTCTGGCAGGTTTCACATGTCCCTATGCCCACCGATATGGTGTCCCCCGTGTGGAGGGTGCTCATGGCTTTCTCTTGGCATAGTCAGCATTATGCTGGCCTCCACTGAGGTCCCACTCATAGAGGATAACCCCCTCCATCAGTTCCTGCCTCCAAAACCTTCCTTGGTACAGAGTTGCCCTGTTCTGCCTCCTTTTAAAAACTTTATGCTCCTTCATACAGAGCCACAGGGACCACTGAGAAAAATGAGAATAGAGCAGAACAGTGAGAATTAAACATACTTCTAAAATATGTTGCCTGCCCATTGGTGTGGCTCAGTGGTTGAGCGTTAACCTATGAGCCAGAAGGTACGGTTTGATTCCTGGTCAGGGCATATGCCCAGGTTGCCAGCTCGATCACCAGTGTGGGGCATGCAGGAGACAGCCAATCAATGATTCTCTCTCATCATTGATGTTTCTATCTCTCTCTCCTCCCTTCTTCTCTGAAATCAAATATAGACCCATGAGCCAGGAGATCAGGGTTCAATTCCAGGTGAGGGCACATGCCCAGGTTGCAGGCTCGATTCCCAGTGGGGGGTGAGCAGGAGGCAGCCGAACAATGATTCTCTCTCCCTATTGATGTTTCTCTCCCTCTCTCTAAAATCAATAAAACTATATTTAAAAAATAAATAAAATAAAATATGTGGCCCATAGACTAGGAATCTCCTTTTTTCCCTATTATATGCAATGCATCATGTTGGTGATGCTCCCTTTGCAAATAAAAATAAAATAGTAAATATTGGATAAATTTACCATTTTGAAGTATATATAAAAAAAGGTTTACAAACATTTATACTTTGAAACCAAAAACGAATCTACTTTGATGTCATCAAACTACAAACTCATGCAAATTTAACATCAAGAATTTTAAAATTCTTGTCCAGACCGGTAAGGAAGAAAAATTTGACACCAGAGTGACACTCCGTCTTGACATTTTGTTGTTGCTTCTTAATAACTAATCTTTAAGCTGGTGTCTTACCAATAGATGCTTCATTGCTGATCTGGTTAGGCTCCATCCAAGGTGCGAAATCAGTTATGTGCCAAGGCGAAGAGGGGATAGTTCTCGCAATAACATTTTCCAGACATGTTTTGGAGACTATTGCTCTTTGGAGGAGACCCAAAAGAGCAGAGTGAGAAATATTTATAGCATATGAGTGTAATAAAAAATGTAATTATGAATAAATAATACATTAAACTGGTAGGACATCGTTTACATTAGATCATAGGAATGAATATCAAAAAATACAGGCAATATTTTTGAAAAAACAACCAGCAGTGAAAAATTTATTTATAATATAAACCAGACACTCCAAAATAATTTGTGGTTTACTTAATTCTTACCGTTCATCCTATAGTCTTTTGAATAAGACTGGAGGAAGGCACCCGAGTAACTACCTCAGCTGTTTCTGATTTTGATTCTGAATTTTCAGTGCAATGAAAACTCGAGTCCATATAACCAAAAGAGATGGCATATCATTTTTAGAAATTTAGATTCCCCCCAAATGTAGATACCTATTAAAAAGAAATGCATTACAATAAATAAGTGTATCTCCAAATTGTCTCATTATTTCTGGGCAAACAAGAATTGCATACAAGTTCTGAATAAAGGACTATCGCATTGCATCTTATGTGTTCTGCAATATGCACTCACAGAAAATCATTACAGTAACAAGACCAGCTGCATGTAATAGAAAGCAAATGATTTACAATGTTACTATGAGAAACTACTTTATTTCATATTATCATAAAAAGAGCAGAGCTGAATATTTGCATGACAAACAGAAGAATCCAGGAAATTCCAAATGCAACTTAGTGTGTTTTTTTTTTAACAGGTATTAATGCTGGAAGGTGATTTAAAAGCCCTCTCCTCTAGAGAATATTAGCAATTATAATTTGCAGTCATTATTAGTCTAACCACTGAAAGAAAAACATCCACAGACATGAATAGGATGTAGAAAGAAATACTTGGAGGAATATGTGCTTCTGTCACACAACAGAGCTTACAGTTAGTGAATTTTGAACCCTTTATTTCATTTCAGCTGAGAAGTAGAATGCATTTTGTTGCTAAAGGAAGCTTGACCCTGAAATTTGAACCACGGCCTGGTTGGTCCCTGGTCCTTGATGCATGCATGCAAAACAAATCTTCACAGTCCTGACATAGCAGATCGCTTTGGTCTATCCAGCGGTTTCTTAGTCATTTGCACACCTTTCGGGGGAAGGTGAAATTCTCAGAGGTTTTTCTGGTGCCTCTCTGATGACAGGAGGCTCAGGGAGTTGCCTCAGGCCGTCTCTGCCTAGAGTCCCCTGACCTGCTAGTCAGCTGCTTCTGTTGCTGCTCCAAACCAGCATGGTACATGGCACCGGAAGCTGTAGGATCTTGCTCACTTTTAAGGTACCTCCTGGGAAACAAGATATCTGTATATCCCATTGTGTGCTCCCCACCCAAAGTCTGGTTTCTTTCCATCACCAAATATTTGACCTCCTTTACTCTTTTCAACCTCCTCCTGCCTCCCCCCGCCCCCCGAAAAATCATCTCTTGCTTCATATAGTATATTGTCTGTTCTGCATAGTCAGTCAGTTTCGACCCATCACGTGTTTATCTACTTAGCTATCAAGTTCCTATTTATCCTTTGCATGTTCATTATCTTATCAAGTTTAGTTGCATTTGACAAAGTTTGAATGGTGGTCAACTAGAATTTTCTTGCTTTTAAATCCGTTAGCTCACCGTTTCAAGCAAACGTTGAGCCTAGAGGAAAAGGTGTGAATGCTAAGAGATACACATTCAATAGATACAGGCTTAAAACCCATGATAAAATTTCACACGTGTAAAACCTACAAAATGCCTTTTCATCTATTGTGCTAGACTCTACAGCAAATGTCTCCTAAGTGTCCTTGGTAGCTTGAGGTGGTGTGGGAACCTTGGTATCCTGAACGGAAGCTGAACGTTTTCCACAAGTGACAGCCTACGGAGAATCCAGTGATGTCAAAGGTGGCATTTCTTTGCAATGTATACATTGAAATACATGTCATTCCTTCAGTGTGTAGTTGACGGATGTTGAGCCCCCGTTCAGGTTGTTGCTTCTGTGAGTGTACCATGAGCTGCAAACTAGATCAATTGTCATTTGCATGTCTCTGTGCTTTCACAGAGGCTGCGATGATCATGCTGAAAGCCAAGTGAAGTACAAGAGTTGTTCAACGGATAGAAGGATTTGGCTTCCAGGTTTCCTACCTCATCCGGATGGGAGCAATCCGGAAGGGGGAGAGTCCGCCTCACAGCCTTCCTTCATTCTTTGTGAGGGGCCAGGAAAAATACGATGGTAATGTTTGTGTTGGCTTCAGCTTCCTCTCTTTCAAATTGCATGAAATTACGATATTAAAGAAATTAGCATGAGGGGAGCAATCAGCAAATGTTAGCTATTATTTAATAACTAGAGGCCCGTTGCACGAAGAGATTTGTGCAATAGGCCTTCCTTCCCCTGGCTGCCGGCACCGGTTTTGCTCCGGCACCCGGGACCCAGGCCTTCGCTCCGGCCTCAGTGGAGAAGCCAAGCCTCTTCAGTCTTCAGTCATCTTCAGTCTTCGCTCTGTGCCTGCATATGCAAATTAACTGCCATTTTTGTTGGGTTAATTTGTATACTCATCCTGATTGGCTGGTGGGCATAGCGGAGTGACACCAATTTGCATGTTTCTCTTTTATTAGTGTAGATGTTTAAAATAGTGATAACATGCTTAAAATTAGAGTGGGACATGGGAGTTAGAAAACACTGATTAGTCACCAAATGTTTGATTCCAGATCTTATGTAGCTTCCATGATTTTCACTCTGAGCCAAGGATATAGTGGACTCAACTGACCTGTTTTTACTCTCTTAATACAACTAATTAAAAAAAAACAACAACCCACTTTCTTATAGGAAATCACTTCCCTTTTACAATACAATCCTGAATTGTATTTAGCTCTTTTGCTGTTGTTGATTTGCTTCCCTAGGGCCAAAATATACTATTTTCTTTTTCTGGCTTGCAAACATTAATTCATAACTCCTGATCTTGCCAGAGAGTAACACTAAACAATTTTGGCTCTGGCCAGGTTTTAGGAAAACTGAGAAGAAATGTAGGTGTTACAGGAAGAGACATAATTCCAGTTGGTCAGCTCTTGCCTTTAGAGGATTCCCTAAATTGTGGTGCAGCATGTTATGGTGTTGCTGTGAACCAGCACTGCCAACTTCCACCCCAGAGATGGCTACATTTCAGAGATGAGTGAAACGATACTTGTAAACAGGTTTATAATCATTAATCAAGCTTACCAAACAATGTGAGCTCTTTAGAAGCACACATCCTCTATTGTAACTAATTGCCGATTGTTTATTTAATTACAACCTTTCATAGAGACATGAAGACTTGTAAAATGCAATTGATAAAAATTCCCCACTTAACTAAATTTGTTTTTATGATGCTTATTGTGTTTTTGTAGGTTTCAAGTATCAAAAGATTTCTCTCTGGGGATCCTGGTTGAAATTCCACCACTTGACTATTCCAATGCACGCCCTAAAAATTAAAAATTCCTAAAGAAGATTTTTCATTAAAATTGACAACTGCCCACTCTGGGATCCAGATGCTATACTCACGATACGATGATTTTTGTTCTGTTTGCCATACATGGCCTTTTCAGATACTGTCTCTTGATGATGGAAAATTCTGCCTCTCTCTGTACATTTTTATGGTAAACTTTTATTAGAATGGCCTAAAACCAGGTCTTTCCATTCTTGATGGTGTCTAGCTCAGGGTTATTCAAGTTTGGTTTCCGGAAGATCTTGGTAGTAAAAATTAATCAAATGTCCCTTTTTGAAGTGCCTACTTCATGCAGGACTCACACCAGCCACTGTGTGTAAACAGCACTAAAAATTCCAATACGAAAGGAAATTTACAAACACCAGTGGGTCCCTGAAAGAATATGCTGGAATCTGGGTGGTCTTTGAGGTCTGTGTTGTTTTCCTTTAAAGTCAAGGACTAGGACTTGACTTTAAGATTTAAATAATGTAAATATGACCCCCGCTTATCCCCCCAAGGTTTTTAAACTATCTGGTTGCTTTTCTGTCACACATAGTACACTGGACCCTCACATACCTTCATTCAAAAAATATTTAATGAAAAGACCCTTGGCTTTTAGAGCTTTAAGTACTGCAGCTAGTAATCTGTAGATATGATGATACTAAAAAGAAAAAAAACAAAAACCATGGAGAACATAAATGTCTTCCTTAAATGAAAAACTTTTAAATGGCACCTGAAGATAATGAGCACAATACCTGATATTTTTATGGCCATTTTAAATTGGAAAGTTGTATGTACATCTATCACATTGTTTTACTCTCAAAATTAGTCAAAGAAAGAAAAAGCATTGTCCTTCAACAAACCGAGTGCCTGCTGCTTGCTAGCTCTGTGAAGTGATGATCCCGGGTACACAAGGCAACCCAAAGGACTTAGAATTTCCTTGGGAAAATAAGACATGAATGGAAATAAAAACAATAAAGGTAGCCCTAACCGGTTTGGCTCAGTGGGTAGAGCATGGACCTGTGGACTGAAGGGTCTCAGGTTGGATACCAGTCAAGAGCATGTACCTTGGTTGCTGGCACATCCCCAGTAGGGGGTGTGCAGGAGTCAGCTGATTGATGTTTCTAACTCTCTATCCCTCTCCCTTCCTCTCTGTAAAAAATCAATAAAATGTATATTTTTTAAAAAACAATAAAGGTAGTATAAAAAAGTTGTAATTGAGAAATAGGGGGGCAAAGGGAGATATAGAATTATGTGCCATACTATGCTAGGAAACATACATTATCTCAGAATATTCCTCCCAATTCTGCACTAGCTGTTTTGTCTAAATCTAAATTTCTTGCCTCAGGAAGCGTAGTGGCCACCAGGAGCTGTATCCTGACTTTCTGGCAGAGCTAAGACATCAAGCAAGGCTCCTGACTCATCAGCCATTACCCACAGATCAGGCTGGTGTGGGAAAAGCACCTTGTTAACATATCCCCATTTTCATTCCAGCAGGGGTGGGGGGCGCACCAGGCCTTGCCCTCAGGAGCAGCTAAGGCAGTTGTCTGTGCTTTGGTGAAGGAGGCTGTTGGCTTTTCTCAGTTGATGGTATGTGACCAGAATGGTCTCTGGGCTGGAGTTCAGAAACCGCACGGTCTACCAGGCTTCGTGTCCCAAGGGGTCCTGTTGACGTTGAGTCCACAGAGTCGCAATGGAGTCTTAGACAGGAGTTTTCTTACCCATAAAGAAACGGAGGCTCGGGGCGGGAAAGTGACTGGACCAAGACAGATGACATAGACAGGTGGTGGCCGGAAACAGGTCTGAGGACTCCAGCCCAAAGCCGCCGTTATCTTTATTAATCCCTGTGTTATTTTGGGATCCATCTGCTTCCCTCTCTCCCTTTCCTTGTGTGTGTGTGTGTATGTCGGGGGGGGGGGGGGGGGAGGGGGGGAGGGTGTCATTCCAGGCAATTAACAGCCTTTTCTGTTTCTCAAAAGAAGAAGAGGGGATAAAGGGGTGAGAAAACTAAACTGTGTTTTCAGTCAACGAAGGGGATTGATTCATTCCATCCCTGCTTATGGAGGCCGGCTCTGTGCCAGGCACAAGGTATCCAGGATACATACAGCAAAGACAGCTTCCAGAGATGGACGCGGGGTCTCCCTAGATGTGGCCGGGCTCTCACGAGCGGCCCCCGCCGGCCGGGGTCGGCCCCCACGTCCCCAGAGCCCAGCGCGGTGCCAGGCAGCGGGGAACCCCACCAGGGAGCATCCAGCCCGGGCAGGGAGCTGGCTTCGAGCGCCCTCGGTCGCCATGGCAACCAGGGAGGTGCTGACCCCCGACCCCGCGGCCCCGCCCCGTCGCGTTCCCGAGCGCAGCGTGGAGAAAGGCAACCCGGAAGTGCCGCCGCCACCACCTCCGCCGCCCGTCCGCTGCCAGGAGCCGCCGGCCCCGCCAGGCCAGGCCGAGCCCGGTGCCTGCCGCCCCGCAGCCCGCGGCCCGCCGGCGCCCGGGCGGCCGCATCCCTGCCCCAGGCCCCGCTCCACCCGCCCGCGGCCCGCCCCGCCTCGCCCCGCCCGGGAGGAGGAGCCGAGCGCGGGGAGGCGGAGGGAGCGGCTGGCGAGAGGGAGCGAGGCCGCGCGGGCCGCGGGCGGTTCGTATTACCGGGGTCGGAGGAGGAGCCCGGCGGGCCCGCGGGCCAGCCCGGGGCGGGCGGGAGGCACGGAGGGAGCGCGGGCGGCCTGACCCGAGGAGGCGGGCGGGGGCCGGGGGCTGCGGATCGGGGCGGGCGCGCTCTCGTGTGCGGGGCGGGGGCGCCCTCCCACCTCCGCAGCCCTCCGCCCGCGCCCCGGCGGCCAGGCCTCACCTGCCCGCAGGCCCGGGCGCCGCCCGCCGCCGCCGCCGCCGCCGCCGAGGGCTCGTCCCTGGGGCCGGCGGGGCGTGAAGGTGCGGCCGCGAGCGCGGGGCCGGTCGGCGAGGCCAGGTGATGGTGGGCCCCTGTGTCTGTGAGGACAGGGGACCCCGAGAGCGGCCGCGCCCCCGCCCCTGGGCTGCCCCGGGGAGGGAGGCCCGCTGACATCAGCCCCCGGGAAGCTGGCCCGGGCCCGTTCGGTGCCCTGAGGATGCGGTGATTGGGACCCGCTCCCCCCCCCCCCCCCCGGAGGGGCGCCGCCTGCGCTGGGGACCTGGGTGCCGGGGACGGGCGGCAGGATGCTGTCCGAGCAAGCCCAGAAGTGGTTCCCGACCCACGTGCAGGTCACGGTGCTGCAGGCCCGAGACCTGAGGCCGAAAGGCAAAAGTGGCACCAATGACACGTACACGATCATTCAGCTGGGCAAGGAGAAGTACTCCACCTCCGTGGCCGAGAAAAGCCTGCAGCCCGTCTGGAAGGAAGAGGCCTCCTTCGAGCTCCCCGGCTTGCTGGTGCAGGGGAGCCCGGACAAGTACATTCTGGCCCTCACAGTGATGCACAGGTCCCTGGTGGGGCTGGATAAGTTCTTAGGGCAGGTGGCAGTCAACCTCAATGACATCTTTGAGGACAAACAGAGGAGGAAAACAGAGTAAGTTGTGTCGTTTATTTGGAATTTGGGGGAGCTTCGCCGTGTCTTCCTTACGGGTTTTCTGTCCTTGGAAATTGTTGGTGCGATCTGGGGCACTGGTTTTAGGACTGTACGACCCAGTTTCAAGCGCCGTAGTGGCATGACTTGGAAGTAAAAATAGCCCTTGGGAAGAAACAGTTTTTAAATGGCGCCTTCGGGTGGTCCCTTTCCGCTCATTTGGGCGAAGTGTTCATCTTAAATGACTGAGTATGTTGCACTGGGTTGTAAGTATAAGAAGACTGGGTCCCAGTGTTGACCGGCTAACACAACACGTGGGTAAATTGTTGTCTTTCAACATTACACACTTCCGGGAGATGGAATAGCAGAGAACTAAACCTGCCAATATAATGGCAGATTATCTGTGTCGAACTCTGAAGCTGCTAAAAGATAAACGATCAGATTTAGAACTCAGTATGTCATTTCAACATTATAATCACAGTGGCCTTTATTTGAGCGCAACTGTTTTTTTTTTTTTATAGTAAGAACATCTTAGTGGTGCCTAAAGCCGTTCAAAGAGAAAAAACATCCTCAACTTGAACACACTAACATTTTCCTTTGAATTTCCAAAACATGGGAGCTGCTGTATCACTTCAGAATTAGTTATGCAAAACCAGCGTGTTTAGATCATATTAAATGTCATATTGGGGACAATGATTACATTCTTGTGATGAAATGATGTAGTGACACCTTCCATGAAAATGTGGCTTTTGAGCTAAGGCTAAATATATCCTAATTTAAAAAGCCATAATGTAAGTTAACACTGGGATGTTATGTCTTACATTGAAAAATAGTATGTTTTCAGAGATAGGTATACTTACCCCTTCCTCAAACATAACTTTTCTGTTCTGAGAGAACATTGTAACTGATGGAATTAATGAGAGATCAATATAGGTTGAATTTATGAGAGGAATTGAAATTTAACAAAATAGCCTTGCTGTTTATTTCAGTGATAACTGAAATTGACGCTTTTAGAAACTTTCATAATGGTAACTTTCTTGACACTTACGTTAATTTCTTATTTTAAAGCAACCAACTCTTGTTTTTGCCTATGCGTTTCTTCCTGCAAGCTTTTCTTGATTGGAATTTTTATTTTTATTTAAAAAAGTTTTCCAGCAGAACTTGACCTAAGATTTGATGCACAGGGTAAAAGGGTGGAGAGATAAGAAATACTAGGCATATAAGACAAACAAAGGTAAATATTTAGATTAGTTAAGGATATGAAAACATTGTGAGAGAAAGGGTATTTAAAAGCATAAGGTTGAGTATATATCAATGATTTTAATAAAACTGTTTGATACCTACAAAGTGGCATTTCGTTTCCTCTGAGGGATTTATCAAATTTAAATTGAAAATGGATAATTATCAAATAGTTTGTTTCAAATTACCAGTTTTGGATGACACTATGTAATATTCAAAGTGTTCTGAGTGTAAACTTGTAAGTATATTGTAACTTCAGATTTCATACTGCATTGATAGTACTTCTGCTGCGATGAATGATGTATTACAGGCCTTCCTCAAATGTAAATTTGCCAAGTGAAAGTAGGCCCAACTGTGAACCCAGAGATGCAGAGGATGAAACAAGCTTTTAAAGTTTCTCCTTGTTTTACTCCTTATTTTTGGCAACATCACAATTATAAAACATTTCGCTGTAAACAGTCATATTGTAGTCTCCCTATAGAAATTCTCTATTGGCTACTATATAAAATTGGTTAGAACTTTGTTGGGGGAAATGCTTTAAAATGTTATCAACAAGGCTTGCGATGTTATTGCATTCGAAGTGATTTTCATGTTATTAAATCCCTAACATTTTCTTTCTTTGTGGATAAACAGGGACTACATATTAGATGAGGTATCTTTATTGGTAATATTTCTAGATTTTTAATATATTTAATAGTTTCCTTTTGCAGCACAGCTGTGCATGTGGCACAGTAAGAGACAGACTTGAGTTGCTGGTGTATTGCAAGAAAGATCTTTAATATTCTGCACATTGCTGAACCTTGTCAGCGTATTCCCAAGTGCTTTTTAGAAAACTGGTATGAATGATGAAGGTTACCAGCTGAGTTAGAAGACCCATGAAACTGCTGGGTGTGACACTTTTTACTCTTGACACTGAAGACAAGTATTTACAGCTTGTCTTCCAGTTGTGTCATGATAGGCAAAGAAGTGTGATAGCTAAAACTATTATTTTACTTACTTTTATACCTTGAAGTTAAATACCTTTTTTTTTTTTTTTTTTTAAGGAGGGTTGGGGGAAGGGGCCTGTGCCTGTACACTTTGAGCGGAGCATGGAAAAAGAACTGTACCTCCCCCTTTCATGGGTGTCTGGGTTGGTTCTGGCACAAGATTTAAGGAAATAATACAATGTTTAATAATAGAATGGTAAAATTGTTCCTGCTGTTATGTAATATCTATTGATTTTTTTTTTTTTTTACGACAGAAGTACAGAAGTGGGTGATGTTGATTTTTTTTTTTTTTTTATGCTCGTGAAAGTAATAACAATCAGAGTCCCCAGAGTTAGGTATGACTCAGACATATGCCGATTTTAGGACTTTTGAGTGTGTCTCCGCAGTGCACCTGCGCCCTGGCCTCTGGCACCCTGACTGCCAATCCTGTCCCATTTCTGACCACACAGCACCAATTGCTTGGGAATAGTTCCCACATGTGTGGTGGTTTTTGAACGTGGACCTGTGCCCGCTAAGAATTGAACAGAGGCCATATACAGTTTAAAGCCAGCACTCACGAGGTGAAAAAAATCAGCCATTAATCCACTAAGCCCCGAATGCTGTGTCTTCATTTTATCTGTTTGAAGCCTGGGAAAACAAGTTTTATCTCTGGGGCGATTTTTGAAGGTCTCATTAAGACTTCCCTTTCAAAACAAAGCACCTACAGTTATTTGTCATGCCTCTATTTTAAATTAGTATATTTAAATTCTTAGCAGTATTTTGTGGAGGGGATAGGAGGAGGCCGGGGAATACTGTATTTACAGATTGTATTCAAGCACTGACTTGCTTTATTCTTTAAAGCTCATGTAAGTCTTTAGTGTTCCCTACAAAAAAGCAAAACAATGCAGAACCCACACATATGCACACACAGTGTATTATAGCTTGGTTGTTTTAAAATACCATTCTAGAAATAATTCAGTTGACATTTATGTAGTGCAAGTTGAGCTGAGCTGCCTTCATGAAGCTTACACTCGGGTGTAGGATGCCTTGCCTTCTTTGGCTGTCAATCTCCTGATTAAATAGAGTGCCCGTAACATATGGCCAGCTGTGCATTTAATCTCATTAACATACATGGTTCATCAAATATGGAAGAACTTCTGTTTTCATGCAGATGTTATTCATCAGCCTTGGATATTTTCTTTATTGACTTTAACTTGACATTGGAAGTTACTTACATTCTCTGTGCCTCATTTTCCTCATCTCTGCAATAAGGATATTAAAGTAGAAGATTTATTTGTCTTATTTGTAAAATTCTATGAGTTTTGATTACCTTTACCCCCTTTCATGTATTGGGTTATTGTTTCACTTTTTTCTCAGTTTCTTTGACTTGTTACACATGTGGAAATCCTACATGCTTGGTTTGTTTTTGGTTTGTTTTTGGTATATTTCTAACAAAGTGTACTCACCTATTTTCTGTAAAGTCTGAGATGTTACTGAGTATTTCTGCAGTGTCATTCATCAGAAGTGTTTCTCCCCCATTGAAAATGATTCTGTTTTCCAAATTCTAAGTGAGTAACTGGGTATCTAACCTTTTCTCATTTCCAGACTTTTCGAGTGCCCAAGTTTGTGTTCAAGGTTCTGTATTCCACAGAGCTTATTGCTGTCAGTTCTAGCCTCTACATCTTCAGATTTTGCCATTTGCCTCAGATAAAGGATTTTTCTCAGTTTAGGGTATCCGGTTGGTGCTTCCTATTATGAAATATTCTTTTATTTTAAAAGTTGCCTGTTTGGGTGCAGCTAGATCTTAATTGGCTGAATTGCTTCAAGTTAATTAAGAAAATATTTCTCTTGCATGTTACTTGCTAAAGTGTAGCTGGGATGTAGGTTCTGTGCCAGCTTCTCTCCTGCCTGGAAAGACCAGTCTTCCTCGTGCTGTACAGTAAATACACCTTCTTCTGGCATATCCTGTTAGTAACAGTGAGAGAGAGCACTAATGTAAAATTAGACCAGAGCGCCTTTGTAGCTAAGAAAATTTGTTACACTTGATTAGAGCTGTGTTTAAATAATAACCCGTCTGCAGGAATGGATATTGTGCTCCATTGTTAAGTAATGTGAAAACATTGTAGAAACTTTTCTAGACTGGATTTTGCAGGTTTTTGGCTGTTTGCCCTATAGAATGATCACTGTGACACTGACAACTGGAGACTTTCTCATGGGTAAAACTACTATTGAACAAAAGCAAAATAAACTTTGTTTCTGATACATTTTAACAGTGGGCAATGTCACACGGCAGAGTGAAGAATAGCATAAGATTTGGCTCCAATTAAAATAATTTTTATTCAGTATTGTCACAGTAGCAATAGTAAATGAAACAAAGATTCTAACAGGAAGCATTTAAGCTTTCTATTTTCTTCAGAAACTCTTTATAAGATTTATTACTATTTGTCACTTCCTGCATTTTATTCATTTTGCATTTTTTACTCAGGAGAAGGCTGTGATCCGTTTTATTTTCATCGAAATTACATCATATGCAATTTTCATGATTAATAAACCACATGTAGTGGACTCCAGTATTAACAAAATTATTTTAATAGTTTTTATGGAAGAAATTTGGCGATGGAACTGTTTATTACTTTATTAAAAATGTGGCCATTTATGATTTTTATAGTGCCTCAAATGGTTTGTATCAATGAATTCTTTCAAAGTCAGTACTTGAGTGTCTTTTAATTTTAAAAAATGTTTTTAGGCCTTTAGCAACACTTACCCAGATGGAAACATAACAGCTGTCATAGGTAAGAATTTTTTTATGTGAATGATTTTCAAATCATGAAAGAAAAGTTTATCTGACATCCTCAAACTTACTGGAAACCTACTTCTTCAGTATACATCACATCCAGAGATAGTGGTAAGTTTTTAAAAACTGAACAGTGAGTGAAAACAGTAGTACTTTGTCGGACAGAATACCTTCATGTGCTTTACCCGAGAAGATATTTGTATGTAGCCACGCTTGATGTCTTCATTACATGTTACAACCCAGTTTTTCCTTCTCTTTAAGGTGGTTTAGATTAGAATCCAAACAAGGAAAAAGAGCCAAAAACAGGGGTGAGATAAAGGTCAATATTCAATTCATGAGGAACAATATGACAGCAAGTATGTTTGACTTATCAATGAAGGATAAAACAAGATCTCCTTTTGCAAAATTAAAAGATAAGATGAAAGGTAGAAAAAATGATGGGACATTTTCTGATACGTCTTCTGCAATCATTCCAAGTTCTCACATGGCGGATGCCAATTCTGAGTTTTCAAGTGGTGAAGTACAGATGAAATCTAAACCAAAAAAGCCTTTCCTCCTGGGTCCTCAGCGCCTCTCCTCAGCGCACTCCATGTCTGACTTAACCAGGGCCCACGTGTCTTCTGAGAAACTGAAGCCTGGCACCATGGGCCAAACGCATCTTCTTGGACGCCAGATAGAGTCCTTTGGAGCAGTGCCAGAAGGTGGTAGGTGACATATTCTTCCTGAGGGTAATACCCTTCTTAGTTTTTTAAAGTTTCACTTCTAAAATTAAAAAATAAAAATTACAGTTTCTTGGTAGTATTTTCTAAATTTAGTGATCAAATATTTATTGAATACCTACTATCCTCAAAATTGGTAAGTTTATTAAGGACAGAGCTTGTCTGCATTCAGTATTAGATGATGCTAAAAAAAAAAAAGCGAGTCCCAGTCACTTTTCATGGCCTGGCTTCTTTTTTTTAAATAATTTTTTTTTTATTGGTTGAATGATTTCAGAGAAAGAGGGGGGAGAGGGGAGAGAAACAGGGAAACATTGATTTGTTGTTCCGCTTGTTTATGCATTTATTGGTTGAATCTTGTATGTGCCCTGATGGGGGATCAAGCCCGAAACCTTGGTGTGCAGGGACAACCCTCTAACCGACTGAGCTACCGGCCAGGGCTTGGCTTAATTTTTTTCTGTTGCTTCTCCTGTCTGGGAAACCTGAAGCATAAATGAATATTCCATTTAATCAGAACGTTTCTAGAAAAAAACCTATGTTCAGAAGTAAGCAAGTAAATTTAATACTAATGATGAAAAAAAAAAGTCTTTGAGAATTTATGGCACTATCCTGCCAAGTACAACCTCTAGCTTTGACATTATAGTCTGTTTTTTTTTCTTTCTGAGGTGAGTAAATTCCTGATTGTCTAGCAATATACTAATTATCATTAGCCTACATACTCCAGCTTGCTATACCATAGCATTTTAGGCTTGTTTTCTTTGGTTATTTTAAAGGTTAACTCTTTAAATAGCTAATTGCACTCATTCTAAAAGCAGCAGTGTGCACACAGAGTGTGTCATAGTGTGATGTAATGTGTGACTGATTATGTACTGACTACAAAATTATCTGCAGGAAGTCTCAAATCTCCACACAGAAGAACATTAAGCTTTGATACTTCTAAAATGAACCAACCCGACCGCAGTGTGGATGAAGGTGCACCGTCTTTCGGAAGACAACATGACCCATTTACAAATGTGACGGCTTCATTACCCCAGAAATTTGCAACACTGCCAAGGAAGAAAAATCCATTTGAAGAAAGCAGTGAATCCTGGGATAGCAGCATGACTTTGTTTTCAAAATCAATTGAAGTAAGAAAAGAAAATAAAAGAGAGAAAAGGGAGAAAGTTAGCCTGTTTGAAAGAGTGACGGGAAAGAAAGATAGCAGAAGGTCTGATAAACTCAACAATGGGGCAGCCGATAGCCCCAGTGACTTGAAATCACCTAATGCGTTTAGTGAAAATCGTCAGGACTATTTTGATTATGAGTCGACTAATCCGTTTACAACAAAATTCAGGGCTTCAAATATAATGCCATCTTCAAGGTAAGCTTACCATGGGGTAAGTTGTGCTGTTTGAGAAATATTGTACTTGAAAGTATCAAATACCCCTTTTAAAAATACTTGAATATTCTAAATTCCTTTTATTTAACTTGAAAAAATATTTATCTTATTTTTCTAATTAATTATGGAGTCAGACAATGTTGCAAACATCTTTGGATTTGAACTTTTTATCTTAGAAGGATGAAAGATTCTGATTCCTTACCCTACTTTATTTGTACTTAGTGGGCCAATAGCAGCCCATGGGCTATCCCGTAAGAAATACTGGCTCAGGTATTAATGGTTTTCATAGTAGGTGTTAACTGTCCTCATCAAATTGCTGTGTAGAAGTAGTTTTATTTGTGAATGTTTATTGGGATTCAGGGACCCTTGTTGGGCACTATAAATAGGTCAGAAAATATCTATATAATCATTTATAGTCGTAGAAATAATCACTATCATAAAGATTAGATTTGCAAAATCTGAGTTCTCAGTTGTGTAATGGTACTTTTCCCATTTCTTAGTGCAAGTTGGAACTATACACATTTAAGATTATGGATTTTGCAGAAGAGAAAGATGGAATAGCCAATTAAGGAACCTCGAACAAAGAATAAGATGAATTTATTGTGATTTGAAGCAGTTACCATAGAAGTGCACGGTAGAATGTTTGCCATGTAACAGAAGGTTTTCCTCCAGGCACTAATGTATACAGACCTCAGTGGGAATCCTGGCTTAGCAGCTCTATGACCTCTGTAAACCTCAGCATCCCCACCTTTGAAACGAAGAAAATAATTCCTACCTGGTAGGATTGAGTGATAATAAATGATAAAGTATAAGGTACAAAGCCAGGCCCCAAATAGGGAACCCGTAAATGGTGGCTGCTGTGTTGTATATTCTGTTGTGTGATATTTTATTTAAACAATGCTTAATTTTGTCCCACTATAAATATAAACTATAGCATTGACAGTTAACCCCTTAGACCAGTGGTTCTCAACCTTCCTAATGCCGCGACCCTTTAATACAGTTCCTCATGTTGTGGTGACCCCCAACCATAAAATTATTTTCGTTGCAACTTCATAACTATAATTTTGTTACTGTTATGAATCGTAATGTAAATATCTGAGACGCAGGATGTATTTTCATTGTGACAAATTGAACATAATTAAAGCATAGTGATTAATCACAGAAACAATATGTAATTATATATTTGTTTTCTGATGGTCTTAGGCGACCCCTGTGAAAGGGGCGTTCGACCCCCAAAGGGGTCACGACCCACAGGTTGAGAACCGCTGCCTTAGACTGTGCTCTCCCACCTCTCTATATATAATCTAACGATTCATTGAAACATGCATTTAAACCTTTCAGAAGGAAGTGTGTATTTCTTT
Source organism: Myotis nattereri (assembly GCF_964212035.1). Classification (NCBI taxonomy): domain Eukaryota; kingdom Metazoa; phylum Chordata; class Mammalia; order Chiroptera; family Vespertilionidae; genus Myotis; species Myotis nattereri. The sequence continues at coordinate 54,954,381 of NC_138088.1, read as the reverse complement.
TATTTTCTTTCAGTAATGGGTATTTGCTGTGGCTTTAGAAGGTCTTGGTCAGTTTTCTTTATAGACTATAGAAAAAAGAAATTTATTTTTATCTTATGGCATTAATATTTTAATAAGGAGTCCATAGTTTTGATATGCTATTCTTAAATATTTTATTTTGGGATTTTACATAGTGTACTTTACATATTGCATTAAGTCCTAAATTATGGGGGTAAATAGGAATCCATTTGCATTTTTCCGCTTCCTTTACTAACCTTTTTTTGAAGACAACTGTCTAAGATAACTTAGAGATTGGGTAGTTTATATTATTTTAGAGTCAAAGAAAATGGGAAATGGTAGGAAAATAATGTTTTAAAATTATGGCAGCATATGGGAAAATAGGTACCCTCAAAGCTACACTGGCCCTACACTTTGGCTATTATTATGTGGATGGCCATTGGTTTTAAAAGTGAGTGTGGCATTTTGCCAGATTTAGGCTTTGTTTTTGGGTTACTTCAATATTAATGCATTTTCTGTACAAATTAGAGCTGTTTCATGTTATATGTACAAAGTGATTGCAAGCATATAAAAAACAATAGATTTTAAAACCTTAAGACTTCCTCTTTTTTATATTCTCTTATCTTCCTATTCTGTGAGATGCCAGAATTGAGAACGGAAACATTTGTAAGTTCTTGGGAAGTTACTCTTTTTGTGTCAAAAATCACCTTTGTGGTAAATTTAGAACATTTACAATGAAGTAGCTCTAATTAATAAGATTGATATAAACAGATCGAGTGCATGCCATTCCCATTGTGGGGGAAGCAGCTTTTCCTCCTATGGAATTTGGGAGGATATGGTGGAGGCAGTTTTGCCTTTACAAAACAGCGGGTGCCTGTTTATCGTCCAGTATCATCCCTCAGTTAGAGGGGACATTTTACATTTCTCACACTAGCATCTACAGCAAGTGCCTTTTGAAGCTATAGACTCCCATCACTGGGACGCATGCTGTGCATTTTTCCCAGCAGTGCTAAGTAGATCTCTACTGAGTTTCCTGGGCTCCTGTGACTGAGGCTTGTGGGAATGGGGACGGAGTTAAGGGTAAGATCTGTAGCCGTGGCGCTGAGTTTGTTCTCTGGATCGGCTGGCTTACCTGTGATGGCAGGTGCACGAGGACTGTGTTGTTTCCCTCTGAGTGAGTAATGCCATTACAACAGGAGAAGCTTCTTTATGCCAGACATTTCTGAAGTACCGAGAATCACTTCCTTAGAAGTTCGCGTTTTCATTTCTTAGTGTCAGTAAAATCCACCTGAAGAAATCACTTTGTAAATCACAGAAATTCTGCATTTTGCTTCTGTTTCTGGAATAGATCCCAGGGCCTTGCAAGAACTGATAAGAAAATGAGTTAGGGTTTTTGTGAGGTTACTTCAACAGAGAACAGGGCTCTTTGAACCCCTTTCCCTGAGGTGACTCAGTCTCCATCCTCTTCAGGCCCTTCTTGGAGGCCCCTCCTCCTGGAGGGAGGTAGTGAACCTGCAATGCAGAATTTTCCTTTATGTCTAACTTGCCCTGGCATCACGTTGTTCCCTACCAGATCAGTCCCTCTGCCCCCTCCCACCACCATGAACAACTGGGGGGCAGCGCCTGCATTTCATTCATTTTTCTGCCCTTAATCTCCAGCATGACGCTTGGTAGGTAGTAGGTGTTAGGAAAACATTTTTGAATAACTGAACATAGAACAGACCGATTTCCTAAAAGGCTACTTCCATTCCCGGAGTCTGCTTGGTGCTCAGTGTGGGCTGCGAGGATCTTTCTGATAGGCTGAAAACGGATCCATAAAGGCAGATGTGTGCATTTGTATGCACAGCACAACATTAAAAATCTAAGAATTTCTAAGGACTATTGAAATTTAATATTCATACCCTAAATAGCACATTTCTGGAGCTTATCAGGAACTCTGGATTAGTTAGGATAGGTTATCCCCTGTAATAAACATCCCCAGATGTCAGTGGCTAATCACAGTAGACGTTCATTGTTCATTGTTGTCACAACCTAATTCACTAAGATGGGGATGATAGGTGGGTGCTCTGCTCCATACAGTCATTCAGGAGCCAGGCTCCTCATTGTGACGCCCTCCTTTCATACATGACCTCCAGGGTCATGCAGCAGGGAGAGAGAGTGGAGGATCACATGTGGGACATCTTTATGTGCCAGGCCTGGCAGTGGTGTGCATTGTTCCCATATGTCCCATTGGCCAGAGCTCAGTCCTGGCCCAACCTCAGTACAACCAGTTAAGAGATCCGGTTTAGCTATGACTCTGAGGAAACTGTATTGGGTGTGGGGAGTTCACAGTACTGTTTGCTGCGGATGCCAGTTCTAAGAAGCCTGCATGCTAACACTTGGCATGCTGCAAAACTTGTACTACATGCACAGATACGCGAAAGTACAGTTGGAATTATCAGCTTATTACTGACATTCAGTTGTTTGTGTTTTAAAATTGCTTCTACTCTTGCTTTTTAATTATAAATCACAGGTAGTTTAGCGTCATCAGTATTAACTAATTTGGAGTATAATTAACCCTACAGTTTGTAAAGCCCTACTTTTTTGCATCAGCAGTATATTGTTTTCCAAAAACAAATACACCTAGATGTTTGTGATACCATTTTCAATAATGTGTTCACACCCATTTTTTTCTTTAACACTGGGCTGTTTTTCCACTGAAAAGGGGAAGTGGGTGGTGAGTTCACCAAAGCACATCCCAGATATATATATATATATATATATATATATATATATATATATATATATATATACACACACACACACACACACACACACTAAAGGCCTGGTGAATGAAATTCATGCACTGGGGGGTGGGGAGGTGGGGAGTAGGGTCCCCTCAGGCCAGCTTGCACCATCTCACAATCCAGGACCCCTCAGGGGATATCTGACTGCCGAACATCCCTCTCACAATCCAGGACCGCTGGCTCCTAACCACTCGCCTGCCTGCCTTATCCCCTTACCACTCGCCTGCCTGCCTGATCACCCCAAACCCCTCTGCCTGCCTGCCTGATCACCCCTAACTGCCTCTGCCTTGGCCCCCGCTCACCGAAGCTTTGTCCAGAATGACATCTGATCTAATTAGCATATTATACTTTTATTATTATAGATATTTTTAAACAGATACACAGATAGACCCCATTACATAGAAGCATGTGACCAAGTTCTGGGTTCTTGAAGAATTAGTGGAAGAGATGTACAGCATTTCCAGGACTTGTCCACGAACACCTCCTCCACACTCTTCCACATTGTCTCTCTTTCTCTGTACTTAGGCTGGGGGTTGGCAAACAAGACTCAGGGCCCCATTCTGGCTTGCTACCTGTTTCTGTGAATAACATTTTCTTGGAGCACATTTCACCCAGTTGTTTATGGCTACTCTTATGCTAGTTGAGTAGTATAGACTGTTAGGCATGCATATTTATTAAAAATATTTATTTATTTTTAACAGAAATAGTTTCTTGAACCCTGTGCTAGCAGAATGGAAATCTTTGAGAAGGGCAGATTGATAAGATAGGAGCAAGCTGCGTCCCTGAATGCATGGAAGGCCACTAACCAAGCACACCCATTGTGTCTTACCTGAATGATGAACTCTCAGAGTATTAAATTACTGTAATTTTTATTTATTTATTTATTATAGCACTTAGCATTATTATTATTTGGCACTTAGGGCACAGGAGTCGTAGTACCTTTTGTTCTGTTCAAGAAAGCCTCCTTCAAAAAAGCTAAGAACCCACTCATTTGCAACACCAAACTCTGCTTTCTGTTTTTCAAGGCTTATTGTATTTTAGGCTTTTCTCAATTGTGCAACTTTTCTTTTACTATTTGTCCTCTCTGTTCTTGGGAAGTTAATTTTCTTACCTCTCTATCCTGAGGCCCTTAAACATTCCCTCCCATCTCCATTCTTTGGCTCAGCGGTAGAATGTACTCTTAACCCACCTGAATGTCCTAAGCCTGTCTATCCCTGATGCTAAAAACTCTTCAATGCCTTTACTTTTTTCTTGATCAGCAATGTGATGTTTCCCTTCTGGATTTCTGCTGATCCAGGAGGACATAATTGCTGCACCATGTTTGTTGTTTCTGGGTCTTAGTCTTCCTAACTAAGGTATGTAAGCTTCTTCGTTGGGCTGAGTCTTTAGTGCTCATAGAACCTAGAGCAGGGCGTGTCCTCACTGCTAAGCATCAAGAGTTCCTGGGGATTTTTAAAAACTATGATTTGTTGAGCCCTATCTCAGACTGAATTAGAATCTTTAGTGAATGGGTCTGAAATAAAAATCAACATTTTAAAAACTTCCCACTAATTCTCAGGTGTAAACATTGCTGATCTAAATTAAATCATCTATTTCACAAGTACGTAATGATGAATAGGAATCAGGACTTGTGTTTGTATACTCATAGCTGAGCATACAACTTAGTCACATTAGCTTTGCTTGCAGGGTCCTAACTAAGGTAGAGGGCACAGTAAGAAGGTCAGCCTGACGAAACCAGGGAAGTGGGGAGGAGTATGGGCTTTGGCCGAATAGCTAAGGAACATCTGAATTATAGTAGGCATTGAAGGCCGGGCAGAAATTTCCGACTATTAAATACTGATGCCATCTATGGATGAATTATTTCTCAGGATTCAGGAAGGACTGAAGAGCACCTAGTTAAGGGAATTAATTAATATAGGAGAAAATTGGTTGTGTAGATCTTCTGAAATTTAAATAATGTAGTTAATAATATAGGCATACCGTGAGAGATGAGCTAATATTTGATGTTAGAGGAGCAGCTTATCGGAGAGCTAAATTATGGGAGATATTTTTACCAGATAATTTTGTTTGGGAATATCCTTCTGTTTGTGACTGGCACAAAGAACATTCTTTTCCACCTCATTGTGTTGTGAGTACCATGTAGCAAACTCTTAGTCGCTCTATGATAACTTAGTGGTATGTTTTTTAATATTATTTTAATGTTATTGATTTTATTAGAGCACCTATGCATATATTTCCATTTGCCGTGTTTGCTGTGCAAAAACATATCTTCTAATTGTCATCTGTACAAAAACATATCTTCTACTGATGAACTTAGACCAATCAGTTATTTTTGAGGGCAGTACAGAAATAGTGTCTAAGATCAAGACCTCATATTTATCACTGATATTTTATGATTTTGCATGACAAGTATGCCTTTCGCCTTTGGGATCACGTTGACCTACTTCCCTCTTTCTCTTCTTCCTTTCTTCCTTTTCTTTTTTCCTTCACTAGTCAATTCCTGTCTATGGTTGTATAATATATTTCTTAGAAGCTATAAAAATTGGTTACCTAGACTGTATTTAAATGTGTTTCTAATTTTCACAAATCAAAAAAATCATAGGCTTACATTAAGTAACCATTGTTATGAAGTTATATAGCATGTCCATAAAAAAAATGATGACTGTTTACTGTAGGCTTACATTTTAAAAGTTACAGTAAACAAATGATCCTAAAGAAAAGATGCTATTCTTAGTTTTAAAACCTTCCTTTTTATAATGCTCCTTATGGAGTTTCTTTTCTTGTATAAGTGGAAAGCTCTGTCTTTCGCATAATAAACCTTAAGATGTACAAGATTTATTTTAATAGCAATATTTTTGTTCATATTTGTCTATAATATTGAAGGTAATTTGCCTGACATTCATGGCAGGCTGTAAATCTTTTACACATCTGAAAATTTGTAGCCATATTTATGAGGTAGAAAATAAAAACTTTGAGATGATTTTTTAGATCCATTAATCCATTAATGCCCAGGGATTTACAGAATGTATCTAATGAAGCCGTGACTGGGAACATGAAGTATGCAGTGTGATTAGTTCCCACTAACTAGAACTTTACGTTTAACTCCCCAGATACTACTTGAAACTTTTTTACCCTTTGTGGTCCTAATACTCATTATAATAGTCTCATTAATTGGCACATCTCCCAATGGGTTAATTTGCAGATACCTACCATGCCATCCTTTGGCTAAGTCACTAATGCAAATTGATATTTATAGACCTCAAAATTGAAAACAAAAAAAGCTCTGTAACAAAAAAGACAAACTTTGCTAAGTTGTTATTATTTTGAGCAGAGAGATTGAGATACAGAAAGACTCTGTGAGAGAAGAAAACAAGCCAAAAAAAAAAAAATCCACAAAAACTACTGTAGGCTAATAAACTGATGTGAAAATTTCTCAATTTACAGCGCTTGACAGGTGCTAAAAGAAAAGCATCTTTAATTTTAATGTGTTGTTAGGACCTCTTTAGAGAGACTGTACAAGTTATTAACAAGGTCCTCTGAGACAGGAGACGGGTAATTAACAAGACCTACGGAGATATAGTTTAGGTAATTAACGAGCTCTTAGGCACTGGACACAGGATAACACATAGTGAGTCCCATAGTTAAAGAGAACAAGTTGTTATGATATGATCAAATACAAGATAGAGCATGGAAGTCCTCTTGAGGTTTCTGATAGGAAAGTATTAAAATTATATTCCAGTGACCCCAGCTCACCAAGTTTTGTGTATCAATATGTAATTTTTTTTTTTGGGGGGGTTAACTTTTAATATATTATTTGAGAGGATTATTTCTGTGTCATATCCAACAAACAGGAAAGCTTCTTACATGTAGATTAATAATCTTTGTTAATTGTCATTAGTGAACATGTGTATTTTAAGAATAATACATTGGAAAGACAAAAATTATATGTTTCTTATTTGTTTTGGATATTTATTGTTCTGTTTATTTTTTCATCTCTGGCCTGTTGTCTAAAATTGCCTATTCTAAGCTGACCTTACTTTTCTCATCCATGTGAAAACTGTCAGGATCCAGGCCTGAGAAGAGACTACCCTTCAACACTTTGGTTTTTAACAATACTCACAGATCCTCCAGTCATGCTCCTGTGGTACCTTCAAGTCTGAGACTTGTTCTTCCCAATTTCAAATATTTGATCTAGTTATTTCCTGTGTAAATTTGAAATTGTTGGGGGTGTGAATCGAGTTTTGATTCAGAAAACTCCTACATCAGTAAACCCTTATTATAAACATTTTATATTCTACTAGAGGCCCAGTCCATGAATTCATGCATGTGTGGGGGCCCTCGGTCTGACTGGTGGAGAGTGGGGGTGGGTCTGCAGGAGGTTGGCCAGCTGGCAGGAGGAGGGGCAGTAGGGACTGCAGGAGGTTGGCTGGCTGCAGAAGGTTGGCTATGGGAGCACACTGACCACCAGGGGGCAGCTCCTGCATTGAGCATCTGCCCCCTGGTGGTCAGTACACATCATAGCTACTGGCAGTCATCCGGTCATCCAATCGTAACAGTTGCTTAGGCCAGTGGTTGGCAAACTGCGGCTCACGAGCCACAAGCAGCTCTTTGGACCCTTGAGTGTGCCCACGAAGTTTCAGTCGCACTGTACGTGCACACCCGCACGTGGTATTTTGTGGAAGAGCCACACTCAAGGGGCCGCAGTTTGCCAACCACTGGCTTAGGCTTTTATATATAGAGATAAAGACTAAGTATGTAAAGAAAGCCCTGCAGGCCTTCTGCTTTATTCTCTTGCTTCCTCACATGTGGCTAGGTCAGTCCAGCAACATGATTTTTTCCCCCACCTCAGATTTGGTGATGAGATGATGTTTTCATTTTCATTAGTTTTTAAATATTTACTATATGCATGGAAATCAGAGGTTATGAAGATTGAAATCCTGCTGTTAGAGCTCATAGAAGCAGGAATGTAAATATTAGGTCTGAATTCTCTGCTAAGAACTGGACATGATATAGGTATTGGGGAACCATGGAAGATTTTTAAATTGGATTGTAATGTGATCAAAGTAATATCTTACAGATAGCCCTGTACCATGGGGGATCTGCTGGGGTCAGGAGTGGAAGGAAGAGTGAAGGACTTGGGGCTGAAAACGAGTTAGGAAATTAGTGTGATGGTTGAGGTGAAAGCTGATGGCGGTCCCTTAGCAGTGAGGATGGAAAAGAAGAAAACATCTCTGAGATATTTTTCTGGTCTAAAATAGGACTTAACCATTCTACTTGTGTGTGTATATGTGGAGGGAGGAGAGGGGATTGGTAAAGAAGAAACAATGAGGATTATTCCAGTGATATGTGTCCTCAATTGATGCTCTCCCTGTGGTGAAACACAGCATTGTAGAGATTATTACAGCGATGTCAGGTCTGTAGCCTTTTGAATCAAACTTGGCATTTTAATCTTGATGGCGAGGTTTGAGGTTTTTGTTTTTAATAAGATGTTCTCTTGTTTAGAGGTTGTGTGTGTGTTTTTTTTTTTAGAAATTATGTGTTTTGAGCTGATGGAGACAAGTTAAGCTAACATCAACATGGTAATAGCTCTGGAAAGGTTGATTTTTAATACTGGAAACACACTTTGGCTTCTTTGAACAGAAGAATGCAAATTTCTGTAATCGCTTATGGATTCAATGCATTTAAAGTGTGTTCACCCTCGCATTGTAATTACTGTATGCATTTCTCTCCAGTGGTTTTGGCTGTACTCAGTTCCGTGTTGGACCTCTTTTGTCAGTTTCTCACTAAGAGAATGACTTCTGTTTCTTCTGTGTGCCCCACCTTCCCAGGCCTCCTGCTTCCGTGTTCAGAACATTTCCTCTTGGGCCTTTATAACCATATCACCTGTGATTACTTTTCTTCATAACAATAAGCATTAACTTTTGGAAAACAGGTACCGTTTCCATATATTTAATATATGGTGGGAGTGTTACCTGTGGCCAGGCTGTTCTAAGTAGCTGCTGCTGGTAGAAGATAAAGCGGTTAACTTGATTATGAAATGAGTTTTCTTTTTTGCATTTGTCTAGTGTCTAAGAGCGTTAGGGTCCAGATATTTGAATCCTTGAGCTTAAATTTTAAAGATAAATGAGGGCTCTTTGATTTGATGTGTTCCATACAATATAGTATAATATTATTATGTAATAATAATTAAATAGAAATATATAAATATTAAGATATATAAATATTTATTACATATTAAGTATTATACATCAAATACATGTTTTTATGTATTTTATATGTATTTTTAAGCTTAGAGCTCTTTCTGACAAAAGTGCTAATACCTCTTGAATAGCAATTACATGAATCAGTTTGGCCTAGAATGAAACTTAATTCACATGGCCAGTGTTTAGAGCTGTTTTAACAGACACGTATGTCAAGCTCTATTAGGGCTGGGCTGACTGGGTTGAAGCGATGGTTCATAGAGAACTGGTGGCCTCACCGGCTGGCCAGAGGGAAGGTGCACAGTGGCCTGTAATCCAGGCAGTGACTGTTGAACACGGTGCTTGCTGAGGGAAGGTGCAGTTTGCTCAGAATTTGGGAAATGCTTCTTTAAGGAAGAGGCCTTTGAGCCTGTTCTTAACCATAGACAGTGATTTTATAAGATAGGGCATGAGTAAGAGAGTTATTTCAGCAAACAGCAGGAAAGCATTAAAATTGTGAAGAAAGATTTTATAAATAGGGACTACGTTAGCTCTTTACCAATCACTTAGTAATTTCACCATTTCTTTTCTAGTCAGAGTCATGGAGCTATATATACTCCATGTCTGTCATTCCCCAAGGAAGTATGTTGCTACTTTAAGCGACCAAGGAGCCAATTAGGAGGGTGCCCTGCCGCACCTCTGCATTGAAACCTCTTTTTATGGAGCCTGGTGCGGGAATGGGGGTGTTCAGGTTAATCACATATTTTGTTTACTTGAGGTGTACATGATATTTTTTTTCATATAGATTATTTTTAAATAAAATACCCAAACTAAATAAAAAATGTAAATCATAATTTAATATTTGATTCAGAAGATCTATTTAACTTCTTCCACCCATGGATTTTACAGAATAACATGAAAAAAATATATATATATAGTAATATAATACTCAGGTTTTGGAATCAGTGTGGTGTGGATTTGAGTCTGTTGAATAGCTGGGTGATCTTACTCACCTCTGAGCCTCATTGTTGTTCAGTGTTACATGGGATAAAGCTACCTTGGTGTTATGCAGGGGCATGAACACTGTGCCAGGGGAGCGTTTGCCACAGGGTGAGTCTGGAAACAGTGGCTCTCTCTGTGATTTTACTGCACAGCATCTACAGAATCACTTTACGTTAAGTGAAGTTATTAGTAACAAAATATTCTCAACTTTAAAAAACTTAAATGCAAGTGGAATTTAGGAGCTGACCAATAAAGGGTATACATTTGGAAGAAAACAATAAACTTGATAGATTTTCTAGTTTCTTTCAAGATATATGTTTAGTAATAATCTTTGATGAAATAAACCAAACTACATTGAAATTTAGTAAAAGTAGAAAACTTATTTTGTTACTATACAAGGCAAAGGTATTATACCTACTATTGCTATAAATTCCTGTGTTCAGAAATTCTTGCATAGCACGAGTAAGGACAGTGTGTGGTAGATTTCTAACGTTTGGCTCTGTCTTAAAGCATGCTGACTATTTCCTAAACTCACGTGCTGAGCTCAGATTAAATTGTGAAAGAGGACATCATAGCTTCCTCTCCAGAACTTGGCCTTGTCTCAGGTACAAAGCCAGCTTGGGTACTCTTGGCCAGGGGCATTGTGGGCTCTCTGTCCTTTTGTGCCGAGTCCAGCAGGACCCAGGGGCAACTTGCCTCATTCCTGCCCTCATGGCAGAATTACCTCTGCACAGGTTGTCCTCATTCTTTCCTCAGGAAGAAGCTGATCAAGGGCACTGGGTTGGCCTGGCTCATACAGAGTCAGAGCCTATGCTGGGTCTGGCCCTGGTAGGGGCCTGATGCCTTGTTCTCATCACACCTTTCCAGCTTTACAGTTTTGCTTCTAAAATGAACAACTTGATTCCCACCTCCATCCCCATCCCCAACTCCAAATAGACTAGTGCAGTGGTCGGCAAACTGCGACTCGCGAGCCACATGCGGCTCTTTGGCCCCTTGAGTGTGGCTCTTCCACAAAATACCCACTTCTGCGCATGGGCCACAAAGTTTCAATCACACTGTACATGCACGCCCGCATGTGGTATTTTGTGGAAGAGCCACACTCAAGGGGCCAAAGAGCCGCATGTGGCTCGCGAGCCGCAGTTGGCCGACCACTGGACTAGTGGACCTATGGCAGGCAGTGGACCAGGGTCTACTTAGAGCAACGGGGTGAACACAGCCTAACTTCTGAGAGTGACAGTATTCCTAAAGATTTGGGGAGAAGGATTCTTTTTTTTTATCAAGAAAAAGACATATGATTGTAGTTAGAGTGAAAAATGCAAAAATGTACCTGAAGTTTTAAGTTAAATTTGAGATGTCAAGGAAATTTTATGCTGTTGCAGATGTATTCTCATGTATTACGGTGCGAAAGAGAAAAATGAGAAGCTTAGTTTTAAATAAATGGAGAACTGTTGGAATTCATAGGGCTTATGTTGGACAATTTGTGAATCGTTTGGTTGATTTATATTTAAAATAATTACTTCTTTTCTAGAATAGTAAGTTAAACTTGATTGAATATAATGCCTTAATTTTGTAAATATCTTGAAATCGTTACATTTTAGGACCTTTTCAACAATATATTTGTTACTGTTCAGATAGAAAAGCAGCTAGGTCTGAACCTGCTGTCCATGATCTTTAGTGTCACTGACCATAGTCATTAATTGTCTTGCCTGTGAGATCTCTTGCGAGATGTCCTGTGAGACTATTAATAAGTCAATTACTGTTGGTCCCCATAGACATATCGTATTAGGTTTTGTTTTGCTATTCATGTATTTAGTGTGCTTGCCCAGACCCAAGAGAGATAATGTAGTACTTTATATCATTAATTTGACTTGGTACCGATTTTTCTTTTTTTCCTAAAAAGAAAGGGAGAGAGACAATATGGAGTTGCACCTTGCCTCTTAAGCCGTGTCTGCTTGTGAAATAAACCGAATTGAAACGTACAAAAGGTTGTATTTACTAGTGGAAATTCTCTTTGGACACTTCATTTCTTTGGGTTTTTATAAAGAGGATCATTCAAGAACATTTCTTGAACTCCTTAACTTCTTTAAACTCTATTGAACTTCTACGGAATAAATGTTTTTAGTATTTTTCCAGAAAAATCTCAAGCTAATCTGTATTGTGGTCAGATACCTAAACTGGTGGACCTGGTTGGTGAAATGGATAAACTAGGTAGATGTGTTGACTTTATTGGAGTCACCTTTCAATTCATATTGGCAGTTGTATCAGAATAATTCTTCCTATCTTAAAAAGAACTGAAAAAAATCCATTAATAATCCTGCCAGACCTAGATATACAGTAAATAATAGTTATTATTCAGAAAAAAATCATTTCCTCTCCTCTGGCCACTTTATAAACTTGTTGTTGAAACTGACCTTCCATTGATTTACTCAGTAGACTCTTAGCTCAGCTTTTACACATTTTTACTAAGCACTGGCTATTCATTTAGTCAACATACCTTTGTTAAGCATCTGCCATGATGCTCTAAGTATTGTCACATTCGGGGACTGAAAAGGTTAATGAGATACCATTCTTTCTTCAAGGAGTTTATAGAAGAAAGGGGTGGGGAATCCAGGGATTAAGATTCACAAAAGGCAGACTTTTTAAACATATTTTAGCAAGAGAGGAAGGAAGAGGGGGTGGAGGGAGAGAGAGAGAGAGACATCGATAGGGTGCCTCCTGTCTGGGGATCAAACCCTCAACCTGAGTATGTGCCCTGACCAGGAATCAAACCTGCCACTTTTTTAGGTGTACAGGTCGATGCTCCAACCAATTGAGGCATCTGGCCAGGGCCACAAAAGGCAAAGTTTAAGAAAAATAAAATTTAGAGCAGTTTTAGGTTACAGCAAAATTGAGTGGAAGGTACAGAGATTCCCATGTATTCCTACCCCACACATGCATAGCCTCCCCCATTATTAATATCCCTCACTAGAGTGGTGCATTTGTCACAACTGATTGACCTATATTGACACATTATAATTATATAAAGCCCATAATTTACATTAGGGTTCTTGTATATTCTATGGGTTTCGACAAATGTATAATGACATGTGTCCACCTTTATGTATTATAAAACCTTATTAATTACTGTTCCTTTGAAAACTTAATAACTGTTACCTGGAGTAAGCTTCTTAACTTTTCTGTGCCTGTTTGGTCTTCTGTAAATGGAAGTAAAAAGTAGCACCTCATGGGACTGAGTTAACATGTAAAGTGCTCAGAAAGACACCTGGTAGGTACCACAGTTAAAAGTCCAATAAATAACCGTGTTGTTGGGCCTATGTCTTTTTATTCTCCCTTGCTTCACTGTCAATGGGGCACTTTCCTTTTCCTCGCTTCAGACTCATTAAAGGTGCTGTTATGTTCTGTTACAGTTCTGTTTATACCCCTCCCCTAGCTACATTTGTCTCCAAAGTGAAGCCTCGGGTCTCCAGAGCCCACTCTCTGAGTGAAACAGGAAGATCAATGGGCTACTCCCCTTTGAACATAATGAATGTCAGGAGTTCTTCTGTGACAGGTTAAAGTTGTACTTATCCCCATACACAATAAGGAATGACTGGTGCTCAACTCAACGTTACTCCTCACTCCTTCCCCTCATGGTCCCCCAGCCAGGTGGGACGCCTCCTGGAGTTTTCAAATAACTTGAATCCACTTATTAAATACAAATGGATCAAGTTTGTAGACCAAAATGCGTTTACCTTTGTGGGACCTAGAAAGAGAGGCATTATGGAAGATGTAATAATACTTGTTCTTAAATGCCTTCCAAAGAGCTCCCCGTGTTGTTACTGCGACTTCTCATTGAAGGACTTCAACCCCTAGAGCCAGGAACCTGCACAGTTCGCATTGTCTTATACTAACAAGACTGTGAATCAGTTTTATTAGACCTTTGTTCTTCTGTGGGTTTTTATTTTTATCTTGACAAGCACTTCATACTCCTTTTACTCTCATTAGTCCCTTCCCTGTCTTAGGAATTCTCGCTCCAAATGATTGTATTTATGTTTTTAGAAGAGAAAAGGAACGACAAAGAAAAAGACTCTGATCGTTGCCAAATGCGGCCGTGATTTCTGCAGTATAAGTATTTATTCTGCAGAATAAATCAATAGATGTTATAGGAGAGATACTAATGATTCCTTAAAATATACACAAGTACTATTAATTTCAAAATTTAAAATTAGAGTTTACTTAGAAAAAATTATTTAAATTTGGAAATAGCACAGAGTGAAAAATAAGTTTTTACTTAAAAACTTTAGAATGTTAAGGTAAAGCATTTTCTTAGTTTAAAAATCTTTTTAAAATATGAATTTAAAATATCTGTATCAGCTTAATAGTTACTTTAAAATCCCCTGCTACCCCCAAACTCCTTCAGTTCTGATTTCTAAAACAATTTCTTTTAATTGTGAAATTTAACTTTTCCTGAAGTTCTTTCAGTGTGAGCATGTCTAAGTTCATTTTCTACCTGATTAAGAACACCATGTTCCTTAACCTGTCAACAGCTCAGTTGAGCAGTCAGACTGTATTATTCAATATCTTGTGTGACATGAGGACAGCAGTCCAAAGGGAAAGATATCACAAATTGGTGCCACACTTCGGTAAATAGAGACATTTTATTTTTCACCAAGCTAATTCAATCCAGTTCAGTTAACTCTTTTTCCCCCCTTAAGGAAGGATCAAAAAAAGCAGTGTGAATGCCTGAGTCCGTCATCTGTGTGACATGTCAGTGTGTGACTATAAAGCCGACCACAAGGGAGGGGTTCCGCCTTTAGACTTGAGACAATGCCCCATACAATTGCCCTGAGCCCAGGCCTGCACTGGGGATTGCTGAGTGGCAGGGGGCTCCGATTACAGGCAGGTAGGATGGGAAATAGTGGGGCTCGCTGCACCCGGCACGCTTTCCCCTCCCTGCTGCGACCTGTTCAGTCTGATCTTTCTAATAATTCTCAGACATGCTTCAGGCTGTCACGGAGTTTCACTTTAGTTCCAGAGGCCACAGCCATCGGACATTGCGTATTGCTAGTTTTATGATCTTGATAAAATCTTGGTCCTACATGTCTGTTTCTTAAGAACCCTTATCCCAATAAATCTAATACCAGAATTTCTATTTCTTAGTTCACTGCTTTCTTCCTGAGACATAATGCAATTTATATAGTCTTAATATTGTTTATTCTTCAAGGATGTAATGGGATGGATAATGCTACTGCCCATGAAATGTTTAAGTAGCATTTATGAAAGAAGACTAAAAGTAGGAAACATGGTTGCCCGATGGATCAGGTCTAAGAGCCTCATCTTTGCATCAAACCCTTCAAGGGCTCCTCCCCTGCTGCCTGCCTTGTGTTCCGGTCTCTGATGTCCACTGTGAACACCGCTTTCTAGCAGCCCAGGCTGTGCCCTCTGTTTTGGGAGTCCTCCCTCTCTGGCCTGCCAGACCGATTCTTCATGCCATTGAAAGTCCTACTTCTCCATGGACTCAGGCCTTCCTGCACCAATTGCTGCAAAAGGGAACTCTTTCCACTACAGGGTCTGACAGTGTCACTCCCAGGGTGCTGTCCCCAGCCTCCCCCAATTGCAGCTGGATGGACCATGCGCTCGCCCAGAATGCTGTGCGGTGCACTTTCTGGTCAACCCACGTGGCTGGTACGTTCAGGGCTTTGCAGTGTAACCTGTGCTCAGGGGCCAGAGCCAGACACTCCATTGCCATCTCTGACCACACGCAAGGCACCACACCTCCTTGTGGCTCTCGTGTATTCATTTTGAAAATGAAGATGATTATATCACAATAAGTATAACACCAGTCCAGTATACCTATTTTCTGAATGTACTCTGAATGTAAAAGCTTATTTTTTACTCTGTGGTATTCCTACATTTTAATAATTTTTCTAAGTAAACTAATTTAAAATTTTGAAATTAATACACTGAAATATGTTTTAAGGAATCATTATTATCTCTCCTATAACATCCACTCTTGATTTATTTTGTAGAACAAATATTGAGTAAAGAAACAAGTAAACTGGTGCGAACTTGAAACTGTCCTTCAATTTCTCTGAATGTACAACCTGCCTTAAGGTTGTGAAGATTAAATGAGTTAATTTTGGGAAAGTGCTTAGAACAGTAGCTGACACAGTTCGAGTGCTATGTAAATATTGATTAAATAAAATAATATGTTGAACATGTCCTGTCTGCCAGTCACTGTGCTAAGTGTTTGACATGCTAACTAAGTCAGCCTTCACAGTCTTGTATGGTAGATCCCCATTTCACAGAGGGAGGAACCCAGACAAACAGTTAAGTAACTTGCTCAAGCTCACACAGCAGTTACAGGGCAGAAGCAAGCTTTGAATTCACACCTCCTGGTCCCAGGGCCCTCACCCGCTTCTCTGCTTGTACCCACTGTGCCGTGCTGTGAAACCTGAATGCGGGCATTTTGTCCCGGAGGTGGTCACCGTCAGATGGAGAGAGGCAGCAGAATGTGTTTCTTGACCTGTGGGGAGACCGCTCGCTGTGAGATAATGGCGCGAGGAGAGGGTAGTCCGACTGGACCCTGATGTTGACCACATTGGGTTGAAAATCCGAGAGGATGGGAACCCCATGTGTTAGCAGCTGCTACCGTGGCACCCTAGGCGGAGGACTACTCCATGACAATGTATTTTTGGATTTTGTTTTGTTGTTTTCTTTTAAGCCACTCTTTTTGTCAGACTGGTGAGACTTTCCGGAACAGTGGTCTAGTCTGGGACCATATAGAACACAGTAAAAATGATGAGATACAGGCAATGAGTCAGCCGCCTCTGCCTGTAAATGGTGCATTGTAGGTATTTAAAACATATTCCAGTCTTTTCTGCCAAATCACCCAGCTCTACTGAAATGCTCAGTTTACCCATAGGAGTCCTAGCTAGAGGTCAGCCACCAGTTCTGAAGCGAGCACTACAAATCTTAGTCATAACAAGTGAAACCTTGGCTCTGTGAGAAATTCCTTTGAGGTGGCTGTCCATGGCCTGTATGCTCTGTAGATTTACAGCTCGGGGTGTGTACCTGTAATAATAGATTATTTTCCGGATGTTATAATCTAGTGTCCAGACTGCGTGCACACAGCCCAAAGTTTTGAAAGTGAATTTCTTCAAAGGATTCCAATGATTTGGCTGATAAAGCACAGATAACGTGAAAAATATATTTTACTGTTAAGTCTTTTGGGGGAGGTATAAAAAGGTTCCGAGGACAGTCATGCTTTGTAGTGGTTAGCAAGGCTAATACTCTTAAGTGCCGGGTAAAAATTAAACTTGAATAGCAATGATGAAATATTGACTCATCAGATGGCTTTGAAGTTTAGCGTCTTTTTGGTTGCAGTGCCCTTCCTAATGGACATGTTTCAGAGAAGAAAGTGATGATAGCACTCAGCCGGGATGTTTTCTTACCCTCTGTACAGAAGAAATCCTTTTTTTTTTTTTTTTTGGTCCATTTGGGTATTTGAATTTTGAAGATCAGCTACTTCGACATCACATTCATGATAGAAATGGTTCCTAGCACTCTGAATGTATTCTATTGATAGCCCGATGTTTAAAAATTTAAAAGATAATTGCTTTAATACCTGTAGAATTTTTTTTTTTGCAAAGTTTGCTTTGTCTATTCTATGCTACAATCTTTCCATCCTAAATTTATTTAATTCTCCATCATTTTTTATCAGGAGGACTAAGGTGAGTGTGTATGTAAAATGAATAATAACGTTAGGAAATTTCGTTTTATAAAATATCTCACTGGGTAAAACGCTCATGTTTAAAAATGTTTAGAAACTACATATTTGGAGGTAAAGTTTTTCAGTTCTGATAATAACTGAAGGGTTTTCCTTCAAAGCTTAAAATTGTAGCTGCTTTCGGATGTTGAGTAAATATTGGTTTTCTTCTACATCCTGGATTAAATTTCACTCATCCGAGTGATTTAGGACTTTAGAAATTGTTACTGAAATGTTGGTTTAAAATGTCCTGTTTTTATGTTTCCTCCCATGTGGACCATGATACATTTTTAACATTTGTGTTTTGTCTTTTATTGCTCAGTTTTCATGTAAATCTGACAAGCAGTGAAGACCTCAGGAAAATCCCGGTAAGTTGCAGAGGGGGTTAGAGAAGCAGAAAGCAAGCCACAAGCCAGCCTTCTGCGGGGCACAGGTTTCCAGAAAGGCTCCCATCCCGTCGAATCCCTGTTGCCTACCGATTATAGATTAGCATGATAATTTGGGGAGAAAGAAGAAAAGCAAAACCCAGTCTTTATTTTTAATATATGATAGGGTGTGACTTTTATACAATTAATAGAACTTCAGGTAAACATAATTATAATTGAAGCCTGCTTAGCATATACATATTTTATTTGCAGACTCTTTTAAAATTAATATGAAAGCTGTATGGCAAGGTCAACATTATTGTTAGGAAATAAGAGCATGTGGAGAAAACGGTTTGTTGTTGGGACAAATACTGAAGAAAGAATAATACCGCTTATTAACATTCAACAATCTTGCATCCTGGCAGGAAATGCAGTTAACCAGGAGTGCATTTGAAAGAACCTTTAGGACACTAACCTTCCCAGACAGAACAAAACCATACATATTAGCGGGCTTGGTGTAGCCAGCAGTCGAGTTAAGCTCACATATCTGGCAAAGATTATTCAGGTATCTTAACTTCATGCTATTGTTATTTGAAATCCAGTTTTGGATCTCTGTTCAGAGTTCCATTGCATCTTCAGTCAAATCGAAATATATTAAACCTAGGGCAGAAGTTACTTTATCAAAATGTGGGCACGTGTTCTTGGTAGAAAACTAAATTCTCATTGAATAACAGAAGTAGAGCCTTTACTCCAAGATGCTGGTGGTTGCTGTTTGAACCATCTGCCCTTAATGTGTGTGATCCAGATGTATAATAAGAATTTTTTAAAGCAATAACATATCACAATTTTCTATGATGAGCTATGCCCAGAAGAAACCATGGTAGTGTATAAACCATTCTAAATGTAGTTATTTCTTTAAAATTATAGAAAACATTATAGAAGCTTTGTGCTGTGTTCTTGCTGTTTTATGTAAATGATTTGTAAGTTTTTATGCTTCATAAATACTCCAGTCTTTATAAGATGCAGTCTGGCGAGAAATGTCAGAATATCTGAAGTGAGCCTTTGATCAAATAGTAAAATGAATTCTATCAGGCAAGTTACTTAATCTCAAACAAAATGCAAACATCAAAAAATCGATTTCATGTGTAGCTATTGTTTATTAAGTAACCTTAATTACAATTTCTATGTGCTTGTAAATGTATTTTTCCAAATCTTGTAATTTATTGCTGTAAAAGCATCCTTAGAATTCTTTAAAGAAATAAAATGTGAAAATTGTTTTAGTTAAAGGATTTAAAAGTGATAAAAGAATCCTTGATGTGTGATTATTTTTCTCTGGAATACTAACGATTCTTAAGGACAGTTAAAGGATTACTTAGGTGTTGTTAATTTACTGCAAGATACAAATAGGAGGAGGAACCCATCCTCAGACCGATCGTTTTTTGAGGAAAAGTATTTGAACAATTTTTATTTGAAGATTAGAAGATGTTTGAAGTAATTTCCGTTAAGTTCTCCGATAATAGCCATCCACCAAGTTATTTTTCCTCCTTCTGGACATAGTATTTTGTAATTAAGTTTGTATGTCTTACATGCTAGTGCCAACACCTGTCTGTGAAAGCACAGTGTTTAAACAGGAGCAGTAGCCAGTTGAAAGGGCAGTGTGAGCTCTTTAAGGCCTAATTAAGAACTGAAAGGGAGATGAAGGGAGTAGGACAAAAGATGTGAAAGTAGCTGCGATGATATTCCCAGAGCAAAGTTCCTCATTAGAACAATAATGAGATGATCAGAGAATGCCAAGCCTTCCTCTTATCTCTCTCTCTCTCTCCTCTGGTTGCCTTGGATGTCAGTTAGTGCCCCACCAATATTTGGTTACCAGGACAACCTTTCTTTAAATCTTCAGTTATTTTGAGTCCTGATCATTTGCTTTTGTTCAAATTTAAATATTGTAAAAAAATATATACATTTCCTAGTTTACTGTGTAAAGTAAAAATAGATCACTAGTGATTCTCAAAGTCTTTTGCACAACTATATGTTATTTAAGATTTTGATTAGAAAACTTAATGTAATAATTCTTTTCTCTCACCTAACACCTAATTCCTTATATCTGCATATGGAAATTTTTAACAGAGGTTGGGTGTGAATGAAAAAGAATTGGTTGTGAAAGGGGAAGAAGGAAGAAAAATTTACATTTCAATGTAAGATGACATCTTAAAAACATATGTGCTGTCTGTGTGGAGTGCTGGAGGAAATAATGTTGAGTACTTAGGCGTCCCATGTAGTTTACTTGAGTCTATACCAATAATTTATATTTTCCTGAGAGTTTTCCACTTTAAGCAAAATACTTTTTTTTGCTTATTTTAATTTTCTATTGTACATATGAATTGATATCAGTTATTATTTTATTTGGAATTATATCAACAAACAAGGATATATATTTATTGAGTGTATCAATTTAAGAATCTTATGCCTAAAATTAAAAGGTATTTACCTGCTTTTCAAATATGGGATGAAATCTGGAACTGAGCATAAGACTTTTTAATTATTTTATATATTTTTTCAGAATATAGTTTATAGTACATGTGTTTCTAAAATGTTTTTCTGCCTAAAAACTTGATGTAGAAATTTGGGGTAAAAGTTTCACATAAAAGGACAAGTGGACAATTTATTGAAAAGGTCAGAAGTGTATTTCTGGGAAGTCTGCCTATATGCAAGCATTATAGGGTTGTAGGGGAACAAAATGAGCTGAATAATGGCTTCTGTATATTTCAGATTATGGCTGTGTAGTGTAACACTATTCCAGGATAATAACTATTCTGAGATTAAATTGTCAGATAGTCATGACATAAAATTTAGACTATGTCAAAATAAGAATAGTTTGACATTTTTCATCCTCATCGTCTCTAGAGAAATATTTAAAAAATATTTTAGCTACATTTTCTGGTATTACTGGCGTAGTGCTAAATATAACAATGTAAGTGATTTTCTAGCTATGTTCATCACTTAATTTGTTTGTAGAAGTCAGTTCATATGTGTATAATTTGATTAAGATTAGAGAGACTCAAGCATGTGATTCTTAAGTTAAATTAAGAAAAACATAAGTCAACCAATCAGTAATGAATCCCATTTAGTTTAATTTCATGAATCCCTGCAATTCTCACCAGAATCCCTATTTTTCAGTAAATATTTTATTAGAAAGATGAAATCACATTAGTTGGGTGGTATTACTTTTTAAAAATGCAGTTCAGAAATATCACTATGTAAACCAGGACATTTTAGAGTTAAAAGACCTTGGAGAACATCTCATTTGTCAGAGTGAGCTAGGTTGGTCTCTGTCTCATTTGTGCTGAATTATTCAAGTTAAAGTGAGGAATTCTAGCTTATTTTTAATAAATTAAAAAATATATACTTACCTCTATAGTGTATCTTTTCTATAGAAACCTGCTTAATAATTATTTAATAAGAATGTGGCTAAGAAATTATAATAATGTTTTATATCTCTATTCATGACCAATTAAACTATTCAATACATGAGAGGGTATGTGTATTGAGACTTAATCTTAAAAAAGATGAATTGATCTGAGAGAGAAGAGAATAAAAGTAGATTAACAGAATTGTCCTTTAACTGTTGCAGAGTAACATTCTGAAATGTTTTTAGAGACAAAGGCAATATAACGCATGAAGTTGTATCTTCCCAGTTTCTAATATTAAAACAAAATAAGGTGTTTTAAATATATCTTACAGAACTTAAACTCACTTCCCCTTAGCAGTCTCCCTATTCATTCTGTTGACCTGGTGGAGACCCTCATCAGTATCTGTCTGTGATATTTCAATAGCTTAATAACTAATCGTAGCCCCTCCAAGTGATTTCCCCACTGCTGCCATTTTCATTGTCCTAGAGCAGTGATGGCCAACCTGTGACACGCGTGTCAGAGGTGACACGCGAACTCATTTTTTTGGTTGATTTTTCTTTGTTACATGGCATTTAAATATATAAAATAAATATCAAAAATATAAGTCTTGCCGAAACCGGTTTGGCTCAGTGGATAGAGCGTCGGCTTGCGGACTGAAAGGTCCCAGGTTCGATTCCGGTTAAGGGCATGTGCCTGGGTTGCGGGCACATCCCCAGTGGGAGATGTACAGGAGGCGGCTGATCGATGTTTCTCTCTCATCGATGTTTCTAATTCTCTATCTCTCTCCCTTTCTCTCTGTAAAATATCAATAAAATATATTTAAAATATATATATATATAAGTCTTTGTTTTACTATGGTTGCAAATATCAAAAAATTTCTATATGGCACCAGAGTTAAGTTAGGGTTTTTCAAAATGCTGACATGCCGAGCTCAAAAGGTTCGCCATCACTGGCCTAGAACGTGGCTTCAATCATATCTTTCTTGTCTACGGAAACCTTCGAAGGCTTCCTGTCTCCCACAGCAGTAAACCTACAAGTCCTCAGTGATGGCATTGGTCATCCTCGATGATGTTTGGAACCTGCCATTTCAGCCTCTCAGCTCCCAGTCCCGAACCTTCCTTGCCGGCCATTCTGTACCGATGACCTGTTTGACCCCCGTGCCTCCAGCCTTGCTTCTTCCTTTGAACAGACTGAGCCACTGCTGGAGCTGCACCTGCTGCATTTCCGCCTGGTGCCAGCTAGATCTTCTCCACAGAACCTGAGAGATTCTGTGGGGCTGGGAGCGTGTCCCCTTCCTGGACTTGCATTGTTATCCCGGAGAAGAAAGTGTGGTTGGATAACTTACCCATCAAATTGATGCCTGCACTCAAGCTTGATTTTTGGTTTTGGCAATCCTGGTGCCTGCGGGAACAGGGGATAAAAAGTTACACTTTGGCTTTACTCATGGAAACTTCTAGACACATAGCAAATGAAAGTAGATCCTGAAAATGAGTAAAGGCAAATTTAATGTCTATGGAAAACGGAAAAAGAACCTTTCTGCATTCATTGGTCCCCATTCTCTGTCTCCCACTGAATAGATTAGATACTGTAGTCTGAAAGAGCAAGACCAATTTCCCCAGTATTTTATTTTCCTTAAAGCCAAATGGAAATGTTTTGAATGAAAGTGATAAAAAACATTTTAATTTGTTGAGCTTAGTGATAGAACTATGTATAAAAAGACATAAAAAATACTACTGGTAATTTATGTGTGGGCTTTATATTTTACATAATGAAAAATCTAATTACTATCCACTATAAATGGATGATGACATAGTTTATTGAATTCTTAAGAAATATTTTTCTTTTAATATTAGAATGCTTTGTAATGAAAATTAGGTCAATGCCTTTCTTCTTTTTTGTTTATATTTATACATTAATGTAAAAAGAATTTTCATTAATGGAATAACTTTCACAAAGTAAATCAACAGTGAAATGGAAGAGAATGCAGATATACTAAATATTAACGTGATCATAGTTGAACTCTGAGTTTCCTGATAACAAGGGCAAAAAGGGAAATAAGATAAGGTGTATAGGCATTGCTACTGTGAGATAGAAATGAACTAGTTACTCGGGGGAGAAAACGCTCTTTGCCTCTAAATTAAATCAGAAGTTACTCCCATGGGAGCATCTTATAAGATTTAATTCCGAATGCCTTCAACATTTCATAGCAAGAAGCAGATTTGATCTTGCTGCTGCTTGTGCCCATCTTCAGTAAAGTCAAAGACACAGCATTAAACTACAGTTCAGCGGAAGCAGTTTGATGAGAACTAAACTCATGTCCAAATGTATAGTTCTCAACAGCTTCCTATAGTTCCTCCAAGTTAATTCTTAGCAGTCTTTAATTTTTACCTATTTCAGTTAAATTTATTAGAGAACATTTTATCTGAATCTTAAGTTGTATGCCTGTCTCTTTTACTAGGACATTGTCCACACCGTAAAAAATGATTGTAGAAGAATTTAGAATTAGAATAAGGGCTTTGATGCCTCTGATCTGACGCAGTGCTTGCCTCAGAACTGACTAGCCATTCTGTGAACTGTCACGTTGGTTCTCGCCAAGGACAGAGAAAAACCAGAAGCTGAAGTTCAGAATAATTCTGATTTTGTTCCCGAGAACTGAAGTGCCGCCTCTCTCCCGTTCTAGGACAGCAACCCTTTTGATGCCACTGCCGGGTACCGCAGCCTGACCTACGAGGAGGTCCTGCAGGAGCTGGTGAAGCACAAAGAGCTGCTGCGCAGGAAGGACACGCACATCCGGGAGCTGGAGGACTACATCGACAACCTCCTCGTGCGGGTCATGGAGGAGACGCCCAGCATCCTCCGCGTGCCCTACGAGCCGTCCAGGAAGGCTGGCAAGTTCTCCAACAGCTAACGAGCCATTTGTGCTGCCTTGGTAATTGGGGGAAGACGGGGGGCAAGAAAAGGAAAGAGAAAAGGAAAGACTTGTTACCGGAAGAGACTGCACTTGCAGGTTGCAGTCCAGGCTCGTCCGTTGTGCAAAGGTGTTTTACTTGTAAATATGAGCGGGGACTGTCAAGAGTGACCTTTGAAGTGAGCTCAATAATTAAAACTTTGAGAGGGAAAAGGGCCCGATTCCAGTAAGTCAGCAGCTCCTTGGGATTCACGGGAGTGCTGGCCGGCCCGCTCACCTGCCCGAGGCCCAGGCGTGTCTTCAGAAGTCATGGCTCATTCCTCAGGAAGATTTCTCATGACTTGACATTGTGAGAATTGATACTGTGGTTGGTTCCTGAGCATTCTATTTGTAGACAGTTCAGCTGCAGGAGTACTGCTCATTATAAACACTACTTCCCAAACAGTTCATATTTTATATACATCCGTATGTACGTGAATATAAGTTCATGTATCTTTGCATATAAAATACGTGCATATACCTCACATATACATGTGTTTTTAGGATATTTAAAATCAGTTGGTTTCCTCTAAAATGATACCAGTTTCTTAACTGGAAAATGTATGTGCGCTCAACGAAGCATCATTGCTCCTGCAGTATTACGTGTGTGTAGGGGAGCTGCTTCAAGTCACTCTTGATTCTGAACCTTGGTTTCAAAATGAGCTGCTACTATGTCACTCCAGCGCCAGGTTTTTGCTCTTTATCCAAAAGTAATGCTCTGAAGGCCTTGTTGAAGAATGACGTGTTTTAGGAAAGTCCATTAACTTCAAACAGCGTGGATTTCTCGAATTCATTTTTCAGCGTAACATTTGAGTTTTGTCTAAGCTACAAGCGGGAGATAAGCTAATGTAATTTGTTTTCTTGCCATTCTAAATGCCTATAAAACACTAGCAAAGAAAATAGTAAGAATTAAAGCTGAAAATAACTTGGAGGGTAAAAGTAGGTGATCATCTGATGTCTGATAACCCAAAACAGTGGGCAGATTCTCGGAATAGAGAATTAGGCTTGGTTTCAAGTTCCATAAATAATAGAACAGATGGTTGCATTTGGGTCTTGAACCAAAATAACAGTTACTAAAGAGTGAGTTTTTAGAACAGATCTTTATTAGCATGACGTTACACATTAATCTGCATCTATCCTTTAAGAATTGATTTATCACCAAATTATATGTCCACTTTTTTTTATGTCTGCTTCCCCAAAATGTTGAATATTTTCCATGAATCATCTTCCTGTAGTTGTACAAAATTAGTCTGAAATGTAAAGCGAAAAGCAATGGTTATAAAAATATTAATTACAGCTTATTTTTTACCTTACAATCTAAAATACTTACTATGAAACACTGTTTCTTCTGAATTTAAAATGAAAAAACACTGTATATGGAGACATATATTTCTCAGCCTTTTAATGAAGTGCATTTTTGTTTTAATATGCATCTGTACTAAGACTTACTTGAAAGTTAGATACAAAGCAGATATAATCATTTTGCTTATTTTAATATTCTGAATCAGATAATACTTGGCCAAGTTTATATTTAGTTCATAAGCCAAAATCCCTGTTATTTGTATTTTCTGAGTTTCTTTAGTTTTCCTATGAGAGCATACATTTTGAAATTGTGAAAACTTTCCCCAAATACAAAAATTCAGTAATTTTTGAAATGAAGAAATGGAGGAGGGAAAATAGCTCTACCAACTTTTTCATATATATATATATATATATATATATATATATATATTTCCTAAACCTCCAAATCTGATGTAGAATTTTATTTTTCCATTTGAAATCTTAATTATTTTTAACGTGGTGCCATTTTAATTAACATTTATTAAATATTTACAAAATTCTTAGCACTTGATTTTGTGTTGTTAGTATAATTGTAGCTCTTTTTACACTTTTTAAAAATATCAAAATTCATGTTTTTAGTATTATGACAGATTAGTTACAGATATTTTAATATGCTTTGGCCAAATTTACTCCTGATAGAATGAACCAAGATATTAGTTTTATATTGGGGTTATGTTTTATGTGAATAGAGATCGGTAAAAAGTATCATTCAAGTAACTGCTATTCTTTTTATTCTTTTTATGAGGAGATTGATTTTTAAGGAGACATTCTTTGCTTGTATAAAAACTGTTAAGAATTAGATTTATCTACACGTGAGAGATTTGGTTATAACTGACTCAATATTTTTATCTTTAAATCTGAGATAAGAATTCTATTGAAAACTCATCCTGCATTTATCACTGCCTAAAAATGTTCTGTTAAATGTTTATGAAGTTTTCCTCATGACCCAGAGTACAAGTTATTTGTTTTCATAATCTGTCAATATAATAAACTACAAACAAAAAGTGAAAATGAGTTCCCCAGTAAACATATCAGTGTTTCCTGCATTTGGGCAGAAGTGCATGTAGATTAGTTTTATTTGCTAGCATTGTAGAAGGAAGGCCAAAAGTCACCTTAGTTTCTTTTTCCAAAATGTAACCTTTACCAGTAGTATTCTAATGGTGTATTTTGTTAATAGCTTCGAAATAGAAATAAAATAAATGTACTCATTAAATAATAGAGCACAGCACTATAGACTTATAAATGGATTTTATTTATGCTTAAAATGCATGATCAAAAATATTTCCACCAATAAGAGGATTTTTTTAAAAACCACAGAATTGATATTTATCTCAGTATCTTAAGTTAATATACTTCTGTTATTAATTAAAATATTTCTATTATTTTTAAAGTAGCCTTATTTTATAAACCAGTTTCCCTCCCAGTTTTAAAATTCAGTTCTGAAAATAGTGAACATATTGTCCTTCCACTTATGCCTCAGTTTCATTCACTAAATAGCAGGATCATATCTTAGAATTGTATATAAGTGACGTGTCACCCATTCATGAGAGACGTTTAAGTATTGCTTTTGGCTGCTCTATTCTGCCTTGAGCCTAGTTTTGCCATTCTCCCGTGAACATAGTGCTATCCATAGATTATACATAACTACATCTATTGCTTTTGGCAGTAAATGAAGCTTTAGTTGTAATTTTCCAGCTGTGAAAATGTTGCCTTGTATTGAAAAGGGTTTCAGGACTAGAAACCTAGTTAAATCCAGCTCATTAGTGACAGCTTTGCTTTCCTGCCTTCACCAACTCCTCTGCCCTCCCTCTCTCCCCCGCCCACCACCCCTGTGACGGTGCTTGCTCTTTAGCAAGGGGAATCTAAAAAAACACAAAAGAACTGGCTTTAATATATCTCGTACTTGTTACACTGGAGCTTTTCTCTTCCTCCGGCTTTTCAGGCAAAGCTCCCGGCCTCGGGTCTGTAAGTGAGGCTGGGACTTTTTGATGTCCGTGTGCTCATATGTCTTGTAGATATGCTAGGTGTCACTGTGCGTGTGTAAGTGAAGTATGAAGCATGCTCGCTCACTTGATCTCTTTGAAGTAAGAGGTAAAGGATCACAGTGCTGCTGGTTCGTGATGGTAGATGCAAGGGTCTGTCAGCGCACATTCGAAAGCCCCCATTTTCACAGATTTATAACTCTCCTAATCCAGATGCAGCGATTGGAAGTATTTAATATGCAGTAGATGGCACCTTAACTAATTCATCTGCATCTGGAGGCTTTCGCGATGTATTTAATAAGTAGTGGAGAAGCTCTTCAAGCATTAAACTCGAGTTGGCATTTTATTTCATTTCTTTTCTATGTCAAAAAAAATCCCCTCTTACCATGGAATTGAAGTCTGTAACAAATGATACGTTGGGCCTATAAATCTTTGAAGCTTCCAGATGGTTTGTATTTTGAGGTACAGAAGAATGCTGCAGATCTAGAAATGTGTATATTTAGCAGGTACTTGAAAGACACAAGCATTATTTATAACTGAAGAGTATTACACTTGTTAAGTAAAATGCTCTTAGTAACTTGTATACATTTTTACCGACACAAACTCAAAAGTATGTAAGCCTTGCATAATGTGACAGTTGTATAATTTATGTAATCTGATGCATGAATCAGACTTTTTTATATAATATATATTGATTTATTATAGTTGATTAAAGTGTTTAATCTTAATTTCGTTGTCTAATTTCTTATTACAGATAAAACAGCGTGGTGTGTGCATTTATACACGAGTCCTCCTTGTCCTTTAAAAATAGGATGCCTCCTGTTTGACGCATTGCAGCAAGTATTCTGTAAGACCCACACACTCATTCACTATGAAAATAGTTCTGAAAATTCATTCAGAGGCGAGTGACCGAGTACCTTAGAGTGGACAGTCAACAAAAGTGTGAATGCCCTCTGTATATACAATGTTCCCTCATAGGGATAGAGCTCAAGTTTGGTAGAAAATAACATTTGAGGATGTATATATAGGCAAAGGCCTATGCCCAGTGTTTTCTCGATACAGCGTCTATAGATACACCTGTCTATCCAAGGGAAACAGGAACCTAAGGACCCGGGCTCGGGGCTCGGGTGTGGTGTGTGTGTGTGTGTGTGTGTGTGCGTGTGCGTGTGTGTGTGTGCGTGCGCGCGTGTGTGTGTGAGTGCGCGCGTGTGTGTGTGTGAGTGTGTGTGTGAGTGTGTGTGTGTGTGTGCGAGTGTGCGAGTGTGTGTGTGCGTGTGTGAGTGTGTGTGAGTGTGTGTGTGTGTGTGTGTGTGTGTGTGTGGCAGTGTATTAGGCAGTTGTGTTCTACATTATGAGTTGTGATCCATATGCAATAGCCTTGGACATAAATCACACGCATTTGGGACAAGGGATTTCTCTGCAGACTGGAACACCTTCCTAGTCTCCGGTCGCTCTCAAACGTGGAGGTCCCGTGTAACTCACCCTTCACTTCCCCAGTATCTCTCTAGATTGTTCCTTCCTACCTGTCCCTGGTACACACGTTTATTTTTCCTTAGTCTATTAAGACAAAGGTATTTGGAACAATTGGAAGTAGAGAGTTATTATTCTATTAGAACGACCATTTTTCATGTAGGTTTTGTTTGAATGCACTGCCTGTGTCAGAAATGTTTCTGTGCCCTTTTCAAAGTAAAGGGCCTGTGCCTGGACGCCCCACATTCTACATTTTCTCCCCAAATAATGTTACATGGTGGCACAAATGTCGTACTTTCACCTTCTTATGACGGACAGTTACAGACCTATAATGACATGGATTAGAAGTACTCAATTCTGTCTTATACTCCTCACAGCCTACAATTCGATAATGACATTTCCAGTGGTTTCATCATTTGTCAGGCATATTCAAAAGTCAGAATTTATGCGGGGCAGCGTGAAAACAGATTTCTCTCGCAGAGCTTTTCAATTATGGTGTGTGGTGGACAAATGGCAGGTATGGTCCAGTTTGTTTTCATTCCAGTACCAAAGTTTGCAAATGATTTATTTATTTAATAAGAACAGAGGGAGATTGACGCTGTTATAACGTTATATTCTACTCAGCTCTGGTGAGTGGTGTAAAGTGTGTGAGACAGACCACAGGTTATGGGCAGTTCCCAGCAAATTATCTTATTTGTGCTACACCTTAGAGCAGGGATTGGGAACTCAAATGTTTACGGAGCCAGGCAGGGACGGTGGCTAATGAGGCAGGCCAGGCGTGGAAGAGGAGGGATTACTGGGGACAGTGGCAATCTGGGGAGCCTGTTCTCCCCCATGAAAGTGGGCAACAGCTGTGCAGCTCCGGCTCCTCGAGGCCATATGGCAGTGAATGCACGGCCAGGGTTGCTAAACATGATCTTTCTAGAGAAACTGAAAATACAGCTATTTCTGTGAAATATGATTTCCAAATGTAGCAAACTAATTATTTTTTTAACAAAAAATCGGAGGCCACCAGTTTGCAATCTCTTCTTGAGTGAGTCACTGTTTCTGATGACTGGTCATCCTCTCCTCCTCCTCCTCGTTCACTTCCTCCTCCTCCTCCTCCTCATCGTGGGAAGAACAAGTCAGGGTATGGTGGTTGTTTACTTCTGCCACGAACAGTGTTGTGTTTATTCAAAATCTGGGTGGGCCCAGGGGCATATGGGATGTGTGTGATGGTAAGGCAGAATCCCAGCTCCAGACTTTCTTGTGGGAGGGGAGGAGGAATAGCTATTCAGTGGGCACAGGGTCTCAGTTATGCACGACGAGTCAGTCCTAGAGATCCTCTGGACAGCTGAGCCTGTAGTTAGCAATACTGTTTGTACACTTAAACATTTGTTAAGTCCAGCCAGTATTGCTCAGTGCTTGAGTGTAGACCTGTGGACCAGGAGATCACAGTTTGATTCCTGGTCAGGGCACATGCCTGTGTTGCTGGCACGGTCCCCAAGTGAGGGGTGTGCAGGAGGCAGCTGATCAATAATTATCTCTCATCATTGATGTTTCTATCTCTCCCTCTCCCTTTTTCTCTAAAATCAATAAAAATATATATATTTTTAATTTTGTTAAGAGGTTAGGTTAAATGTTCTTATTACAATTAATGGAAAAAAAGACTTTCTCTAGTATGCCTGTCCCTGAGTGTGACTGCAGTTGCATTTGGGAGGGACAACAGTGCAGGGAAATACAGTCTGTTTAGCACATTTGACTGTTATCCCAGGATCTGCTCCATCCCTTATTTGTAGTAATTACTATTCTTCAGTATTTACAATGATCTTGCCTTCTGATAAAAATTGTACAAAAATCATTAGTGTCCCAAAGATCAGTTTAGCACATAATATTAATGCTGTGCTGTGTTCAGGTCAAATGACAGGTGATGTATAATAATTCCCAGTCACATAAAGTTAATATGTTTTCAAAGTATTGCCCCAGAGCAGCAACGTCAGTGTTACCTGGGAACTTGTTTGAATGCAAATTCTCAGACCCTATTCCACACCTAATGAGTCAGAAATGGGAGGGGGGACAGACCGTAGGACTCGAGAGCTCTATTCCCAAGCTCTCCATCTGTTTAAGATGTGTCATTGAGAACCATTGAAATAGAGACACACACGCACCTATATTTTTCTTAGCTTAATGTAGTTTACAGAATCCTTTCTTGACTTAATGTAACTTTCCTTGCCATTCTTGAGTTTATTTTTGAACCTGCTTTTTCAGTTTTTTAATGCATATTATATTTACTTTTTGTATTTTTGTAGAGACAGGAGGGGAGAGAAAGAAAAATCAATGTGAGAAAGAAACATGAATCTGTTGCCTCCCGCACCTGTCCTGACCTGTCATTGAACCCACAACCTGGGTATGTGTCCTACCCGGGAATTGAACTGTCACCTTTTGGTGCGGGACAATGCTTCAACCAACTGAACCACACCAGCCAGGGCATGCATATTTTGTATTTTAGAGAAACTTAATCTTCATGATGAAACTTCATAAAGGTAGAATGTTCATAAGATATGCACAGTGCCTTATGCAGAGTAGATACACAAATACTGTTGATTCATTGACTTGATATGTTTTGTTCGCTATGGTAAGAGTTGGTATTACGATTGAGAAGGAAAACACACGTGTGGGCCTTAATATAAAACTGCCAGAATGTCCTCCTTTTGTTCTGACTTGGCTGAGCCATGTTTGGTTGAGGAGGGCATCTTTCTCAGCTTCTCAGCGGTCTTTCCCTGAGGTCACAGATGTTAGTGTGGAAGAGGAAGTAGAGAGTGTAGCCACACATGGAATGTGGTAGAATAGAGTGTTGAATATATGTGCGAAATTGGGTAATGAGCCTTAATATAACAAATAAAGCCAACTTGTGACTTTTGGTGAGAGGTTTTACTTAACAGGCACTTGTAGCTTTGCTAGTTACTATCATTTTAGCAAATAGTTCATAAAAAGTTTACATTCTTTTCACAATCAGTACTGGGTTGAGTGCTCATTTCTAGGGAAATCCAGGATGAAATTTAAGTCTTCTCAGACCTTATACAAATATTAGAAACACCCGATGATTAGGGAAAGGCCATTCCACATTAGGTTAAATAACATAATTCCAAATAAGGGTGGCGTGAGAAGCGGCCACCGGGAGAGTATTTCACTGGCTTTTATCCCTCAGTGGAATCATGGCTAGAACCTTAGCAGTGTGAAATGGAAAGACATCTGAGCACTGGCCAAAGTTGGTGGGTTTGGGTTTTTCAAATTTGTGTTTGTTTTCATCATCATGCCAAGCCTCCGTGTCCAACATTAGCCTGTCATAGAAAGAGAACTCGGATCATCAAGGTCACAGCTGGTTCAGAATCCTCAACCTGAGTGATGTAGTTTCACCCTCTTTCAGCAAAAAGTCTCTAAAGTGTAGCTAGAGAGTAACAAAATTGGCTTAGAAATTTACTTTTCTTTCCTTTCCTAGCGACGAAGGAGGCGTTAACGAGGAGAAATGGCAGAGAACAGCCCTGGGGTTGGGCGGAGAAATCAGTAGGCCAGGCTCACAGGTAGACCAGTTGTCAACTTCAGATTAAGTCAGGTTGTAATTTCTGAGACCATCCAGGGTGGGCACCTCTTTTTGGGAAAGAATTCATTTGTCGTAAACCATTGACTGATCCAATAGCACCATTTAATGTTTTTGTGTTTACATTTAAAGGTTTATTATTATTATTATTAATGTACTGTTATTGAACATCTTTCATGATTTATAAGCTGTAAAATATTTTAATCCTTGACTCATTTGTTTACCAAGCTATTCACTTAATGCTATGGAATATGTAGCACTTGAGACCATCTGTTAGGAATATTTGAATAATATGCACACTCTGAAGATATGTACAGCAAATAGAGCTCAGAACACATGAAATATTCAGGAAGAGTTTGCGAAGACAATCCATGTATTTTAATTAAAAAAAGATGTGGCCTGAAATCTAGCAGTAAGTCTTTCCAAAAACGAAGCTCTCTTCTGATTCCAGGCAAATTACTGTGCTGGGATGGCATTAAGCTGTCATTTTGACTTTAAGCGACTAGACTTTAAATAAAAATATTGGAATTAATACTAATTAGAACTGTGCTTAGAAGAGCTTTTCCCTAAGTGTGGGGAGTTACTGCAGGGAGCCGTGTCAGGGGCAGGGGAACGGTAAGTGTGTGCTTTGTGAAGCAGGCCTGAGAGGGAGGCTGTGCCTCGGTGTCTTGGGGTCACCTCTGGGGGAGCCTCGGGTTTAGTTGGGTAGCCCTGGAAAATCACTGAGCTGGGTGCTGTGACTCGACTGGAATCCTAGCCTTGAAAAAATCCTTGAATCCTGTTAGAGCTTGAAGATTTGTGTTTCTTTTTCCCTCGGAATTGGTGGAGGATGGGGGCAGATTGGTGTCATGTGTGGGTCCCATCATGTGTTGTGAATGGAAACTGAGGTTTCCGAAGTCACTCAGCCTGGATGCTTAGACCTTGTAGCCGGGAGTGACTCTCAGGAGCCCAGCCCTCTCCGAGGAGGCTTGCTGTTACCTCACGGTCACACACTTGCTGAGCTGTATGTAGCCTAGACACCTAGTATGGTGCCTCCTCGAAGAATGTCCCAAAGGGCATCAACATGGGACAAAACCTGGTTGCCACCACACCAAGGGGTGTCTGGCAGCTTGGCAGTATGAACCCTGCCATTCACTCGAGAGGCACCTCCTTTCTCTAACTGCTTTCAACTCTTGTGTTTTGATGCCTAAACCAGACAAGTTCCTTGGAATCAAACCTTCCACTTTTTAGTGCCTGTTACTTACTGGTCTCAGTGTCGGGAGTGTTCCTCACACGTGCACGGCACGTCTGT
The DNA here is from genome assembly GCF_964212035.1 of Myotis nattereri. Classification (NCBI taxonomy): domain Eukaryota; kingdom Metazoa; phylum Chordata; class Mammalia; order Chiroptera; family Vespertilionidae; genus Myotis; species Myotis nattereri. The sequence continues at coordinate 54,920,290 of NC_138088.1, read as the reverse complement.
CTAAAACCATAAGATCACAGCAGTGTATCATATCTTTCTGATGGGCTATTGCATAGACATCACTATTTCAGGATATTAGCCTATTCTTTTAACCGTTTTTATGATCCTTATCTTTCAACATTATTACAGACTTTTTATGATTATTCACCTCAAATAATTTGGGACCCTGCCTTCTGTTGATCGCCACAGACTCCCAGTAGTTGTATGAATGCCCGTCAGTTGTCTTTGCTCGAAGCTCTTCTCACTTGTGGTATGAGTGGTGTGTGGGACAGTCTTCAGTCTGGCAGGCCCTCGTGGTTGGTATCTAGGGATGAAGTGAGTTTCGGTGTGCATTTCTGAATGGTACATTTACCGCTCCCTTCTTTATTTTTACATCCATATTTCTCCTTGTCCTGACTCCTTTAATCATTTTGCATTGTCTCTCTATCTTTGTCCACCACCTTAGATCTTTCGTGGGATGGAGCATCGTATGAATAAATATTTTTTCTCTGGCATTTGTTCCAATCCTGCTCATTCCATTCCATGAAGAGTCCCCCATCTGATCTTTGCTGACCTCCAGCCAACCCCCCATCTTGGACATTTATTTGGTCTTGTTTTGGGGTCTAATAATTTGTTTTAATATACAAAGGCCCTGATGAGTCATCTGTAAGGGGCTTGTTTCAGTAAAGCACTGAACAAATTGAAAATACAATAAAATAAAAATATATAGAGTTCCTAGCAAAGACTTTGAGCCTCTAGTCATTGTAGCCCCAACATTGACACCCAGCGCTGTGCCTGGGATGTAGTTGGTGCTCAAATATTTATTGAATGAGTATCGGATTATTTTTACTAAGATCTGTGTAATTGTTATGACTATCTATTATAAGCAATGGTGTTTTTTCTTATTAAGGAGCCCCCTTTAAAATGAATAAAATAAGAGTTTGTGTGTTTTTTATTGTTGTTTTAAAGGCACTGGAAGTTGAACCTAGAGGAGAAGTGATAACTTCAAAGACATTGCCAGACAGAAATAAATGTTCATCTCAAATTATAGGCAGTCTACCAAAATCTGAGAAACCTGCTTAATCAGCTTCTTCATTTATTTTATTTTAGTGAGGGCTTATCAGACCCTACTGCAGATACTTGTTTACTTGTCTATGCACCTGCTCACTGTATGCAGAACAAAATAGCTGCTCACTTAGCTTCTTTACCACTCACAGGTCACATGTCACATCCCAGGCCCTCAGTAAATGCATGTTAAAGAAAAAAGAGGAGGGAGGAGCTTAGTGGCAGGTTCTTTGAAATACTGTGTAAGAAGGTTTTACTTTTTTGTTGGATGGCAGCATGCTGAGATTTTAATTATCTGCACTTTAAAATACTGCAACCAGGATTATTATAAAAACACTTTCTGTTGTCCTCAATGAAGGGAGGAGCTCCCATTTTAATTTGATTTACATTTGTAATTAATGAGAGAGAAAGAAACCTCGAGTGCTCCCTAATTGAAACGGGGGGTACATCAATCAAATTCTGATTGGGAGTCTTATGGAAACTCTAGATACAAAACAGTTTTCTTAATTATATCATGATACAAAAATTATTTCGAGGAGAGCACTAAGCAAGATAGGCTTTTCTGACTGAAGTGCTTTGTTTTATATATATGTCTCTCATTGAATAGTCAGGAAGAAGGAGTCCAGAATAAAACCTCAGGACAGCATGGTAAACAGATTTCATCTTGGGTGTTAATTGATCAACTAACAGTCGCTGCTGTGTCGTGGATGTTGATGAAGAGTCCTTCAGGCTCTCCCATCCATCCACTGATCCAATCCAATATCCACCCACCCATTCTTCCTTTCTTCCACTCAACAAATTCATTACCTGCTGTGTGCAAAGCACTGTTCTAAACAAGATGGGTAAATGGAAATGGTGATGAGTATTGTCTACTAAGGGCTCATGAAGTTCATGCTCTCCTCCTCCCCACTTTTTAAAAGAACAATTGTGCATCTTTTAAGGCCTACTGAAGTTGAAGTAACCAGTTAAGTGCTCTTGCGTTAATCATAGCAGCACCTACTGATGGCAATTCAATATCTTCTCGTGAGGTTAGAACCTTATGTTATCTGAGAAATACTGACTTTATCCAAAAGCTTCAAGAACCAATGATGAGTTCCTGTGCAGTTTTTCCATGATTCTTTTAGTTAACCCATGACTTTAAATTTGAAAAAAAAAAATGTGGTTGAAACCTGGGAGATGTTTCCAAGTAAAAGTGAAAAACAGAATTATCTCTAGAATTTTATAATTAAAGATAAGGATTCAAATGGCTCTTTTCTGCAATGCAGTGAACTTACTGTCCTTCCACATGTGGAATGCCAACCATGTCATTTAGACATGAAAGATTAATGAAGCTCAGTTTTATTTAAGAAACCCTCATCCACATTTGTGACACATGAGTTCTTCAGTTTGGAGGGAAAAAAGTACCAACAACTGAATGGAATAAGAGTGTATATAAAAGGATTTTCTCCCTGTAGCGTCTAAATTGAATAAGCTAACTGAAAATTGTTCATACTCAGGACCTAGTGATGTTTGATTTAGCCTTTTTATTGAGAATAATTACCTTCAAAAGATAAAACACAAACATCAAAGCACTGGGGGGAAGATGGGTCAATCAATAAGTGAACTTAAGGCAACTGAATGCCATCTGGAAAAATACAAATCCCAACCCATATCTCGCTCTTCGTACCAAAATCAATTCTATATGGATTAAAATTTTAAGCAAAATGTGAGAAGTACCAAAAAAAAGTGTGGGAGTTTTTGTTCTGTTTTGTTTCTCAATAATTATCTCAGAGCAGAGAAGGCTTCTCAATTCAAGTCACAAAACCTAAATGCTATGAAGGAAAAGATGTATTTGACTACATAAAACTTTTAAAGCATGTGAACAACCAAGAATACTATAAACAAAGTCAAAAGGCAAGTGAGAAAACAGGAAAAGGTTGCAACATATATTACAGACAAGGTCTAATTTTCTATTATATAATCATTAGAGACCTGATTATATAATAGAAAATTTGTGCAAGGGCCGTGACTGCGGCTTTGTCCAGAAGGAAGGACATCTGGAAGGATGTTTGGTCTAATTAGCATATGCTTTTATTATTATAGATGAGCCATATATGTATATATACTTTAATAGCTGATAACTCAATTTTAAAAATGAAATGTATTTTATTGAATACTGCCTTTATAATTATTCAAAGTGTGTATATACATTTTTTGGACACCCTATATTTATCCATAAGAAAAAGATGAACCATTAGGGAAATAGAAGACAATCAGGAAGAAGAGGAAATCCCAAAAGCCTTTTAGACATCTGCAAATTAGAATAAGCAAAGAAGATGCTACTCTTCATCTATCAGATTGCTCGGTGCTGTTAACACACAGGCTCGGAGAAGGGGACAGGTACTCTCCTAGGGCATTTGGAATGTATAGAACTTGAGACAAGCTCTGTGGAGGGCAATTGCACAATACCTATTAATATCTTAAATGCATTCCCATGCTGATTCAGCAATTTTAAGAGTTTGCCTTACAAATATTTTGGAATGTATACAAGCATGCACTTGCTATGATGATGACTGCAACATTATTGATAATAACAAAACACCTGAAATTGGTGACTAGTCAAACAATACTTGGTATTCAATAGAAAAATACGACGCAGCACGTAAAACGCATGAGATAAAGCAGATATGACAAAATATCCAAGACACCTTGTTAATGGGGAGGGAAAAGGCAGCAGAAAAGTATAGTGTGCTCCAGGATTTTGTATATTAAAATATGTATGGATCTGTGTGTATTTGCAGGAACTTTCCTGGAAGAATATATGAAATGGTGGTTATTTCTGAAGAATAGGACTTTTTATAAACCCTTCTTGGTCCATTTGAATTGTTCAGCACATGCACAAGCCATTTGCAGAATTAAATAAGACACATCTTTTGACCAATTTCAGGAATATTTGACTATTCCCTGATTTTAGACTTAGCCACCCTATATAATTTGGGGATCTGTATTTGGAAAACAATAAACAGAGAGCCTCAAGTAAACCACTTCCCCACTGAGGTGAGTGGTTCACCATCTGGCCAAGAATCGGAGTTGGGCTCCTACATTTTCAAAACTGTCAGTTTCCCACTCGCACATCTGGCGTCCAGAACACGCGGGGCCCTTCCCGTGAGCGCACAGCATCCCTGCGACCCAGGCTTTCCCCGAAGATTGATGCCGCCGCTGCGGGAGGACGCCAGTGGGACATGCCCGTCATGCTTCTGATGACACATTCCTACAGAGTCCAGTCCAGGAGCTGCTTTTCACATTCTCTGCATGCGTTAGACAGCCGAGTTCTAGATTCAGTTTCTTTATCAATTTGCTTTCTTTGCCTGAAATCTTAGCATCCAATTCAGTGTTCAATTCATTACTGGGTGTTTAAGAAGTATTTTTTAAAAATATATTTTATTGATTTTTTACAGAGGGGAGAGGGATAGAGAGTTAGAAACATCGATGAGATAGAAACATTGATCAGCTACGTCCTGCACACCCCCTACTGGGGATATGCCCGCAACCAAGGTACATGCCCTTGACTGAAATGGAACTTGGGACCCTTCAGTCCGAAGGCCAATGCTCTATTCACTGCGCCAAACCAGTTATGGCTTAATAAGTATTTTTATTGATCTGGTTGTGACAAAAACATTTTTTGAAATTCTGTCTCCCTCTCTTTCCTTCTCTCTCTTTTTGTAGAAACCATGACATCAACGTCAACTGTAAAGAAATGAACCAGCTTGATGGCACGCTGATGATAATTTTTTCTGTCACATAGGTAAGATGGAAACCTGTAAGGTATGCTATTATTCTTGCCAAAGATATTTAACTCGCCTCTACTCATGAGAAAGCAATCAGACAAATCGAGAGTGTAGTGCATTCTAGTCAGTTACCTTTAAAAAATTCCATGTCCCAGCCGGTGTGGCTCAGTGGCTAAGTGGCTACTTAGGAACCAAGAGGTCACGGTTCAATTCCCAGGCACATGTCCAGGTTGTGGACTCGATCCCCAGTAGGGGGCGTGCAGGATGTAGCCAATGATTCTTTCTCCTCATTGATGGTTCTCTCTCTCTCCTTCTCTTTTCCTCTCTGAAATCAATGAAAATGTATTTAAAACATTTAAAAAACAAAAACTTCAATATCATGAAAAACAATAAACACAAAGAAAGTAGCTACAAATTAAAATAGCCTAAGGAGACATAACCAAATGTATTGCACAAATTCTGGATTCTGAATTTTTTTAAGCCAACAAAACAAAGATATTTGGGGGGTAATTGAGAAAATTGAATATGAAGTGGTTATTTCTGAAGAATAGGACTTTTTATAACCCTTCTTGGTCCGTTTGAATTTTAAATAAAATTTATGTTAATTTTTCCAAGTATATAATAGAATGGTTGCATTATTAGGAAGTGCATGTTGAAGTATTTAGGAGTGAAGCATTTTAAAATCAGTTTGCAACTTATTCTAAAATGGCTCTGACATAGCTTGAAAACTAAAGCAAAGGTAGCATTAATTGTAAATTGAAGTGAAGGATACATGTGTATAGAGTGCATTGTTCTTTCAACTCTTCCATAAATTAGAAATTTTCAAGAGAAAAAAATGGAGAGAAAAGATCTGCCTTGACTTATTAAATCATAGGGTTCATAAACAGATATTTATAGCAAAAAAAATTTTTTTAAGAAGAAAAAAGACTTTTTAGGTTGGATTCTCTTCTTTCCTGCCATCCCCCCTGATTGGACATGTGCCCCTTGTCATTCCCAGTTGAGGACATCCCTAGGTAACGTCCTGTCCTCCCCAGGTCACTTGCCCTCTCTTGACTGACAGCAGGCAGCCTGATGGGCAGCGCCCGCCCCTGCCCCTGCCCCTCCCTCCTCCTACTCCGCTCGGGTTTCTGCAGCTCCTTGACCTGCCTCCTTTACACCTCGCTCTGGCGGGTGTGTTTCAATCAGGGTCCCAGGTGGCTTGTTTTTCTCAACCTTTGCCCCTGACCCCCCTTCTCTTTCACTCCCAGGTGTCTCTGCTTTCAGACCTCGCGGCCCACCCCCAAGCCTTTGTCTAATTAAACTGAAGTGGTGCCACCTGGCGAAGTCTTTCTTCCTGGGCCTCTTTGGGTGTCCTCCCCCCCCCCCCCCCATTTTCCCCTCTGGGTCTGTCATGAGTCTCTTGTCAGCAGTGTTGGCCTTTCCTGCCCTCCCTCGGAGCTGGGTCTGTGGCTCTCCAGGTGCCCAGCTCTTGGCTGTGATGGGAATGCCGATGACCTGTTTCAGAACCTGGGAGGCCCCGTTGAGACCGCCTCCAGCCTTTCCAGATCTAGCTTCCAAGGGGGTGTGCCCCTAGGTGCTGTCAGTCACCTGCTCTCCCTTCCCAGGAGCCTGTGTGGCAGGAAGGGTGCCTTTGCCTCTTCCTTCCTGCCACCCCCCCACCCCCAACCCCTTCTCACCCTCATTTTTTGACCTTTTCACTTTCACGCTTTGAAATTTAATGCCAAAACCTCTCTTATCATTCCACCGGAATCCCTAGGACACCCCCGAACAACACCTAACACAAATAAATTTTCAACAGTGGCGGCCACTGAACGATTTACGTTCTGGGTCCACTCAAGCAAGGAAGCAAATTTATGGATCGGTTCTTACCTGGATTTCCCAGATTTGAGCTGTGATCTACCCGTGGAGGTTGGAGGATCAGTACAGTGACTAACGTGTAAAATGTACTGGGAAGAGAAATGAAAGCTAGAAATTTCTTGGCACCAAGGGCCAGTCATGCTTTGGGCTAGAGCATGTTATTTGTAACTCATTGTGGGCTTTAGTTAGATACTCCAATAAAGTGGCATTACACAGGGAATCCAGGTAACCAAGGAGCCTTCACACTACCTTCTTCTCCTGACTCTTGAGTCTTCTTCCTTAATGTTAGCAACATTCGAGAAGCAGAGATTAATAAAGATAGAGAATCCGAGAAACTTTAGTTCTAGCCCCACCCTAGTTATTGACGAGCTTTGTAATTTTGCTCAAGTTCCTAGACGTATTTGCCTTCGTTTCCCTATTTTGTAAAACGAAGAAGTGGGTCAGGGACTGGCAGATTCAATGATCTCTAAAGTCTCCACTGGCCCTAAAACTCCACGACTCTAAAATACAGTGGCCTGGGCTTTTACCTTCTTCCCCCGTTTTCTAGAAAATGACTTTTAAACGCTGAGAGGAGGTCTTTCTGTCTCTCATAAGTCCAGTAGCTCAGTTTTGAGTAATGAGACCTGATCTGAACCCAGGGCCAGGATAACATAAAACGAATCGGATGAAAATCAAAGACCAGATTGTGGGGGAGACACCTGCAGAGCATCAACACCCAGGCATCTTCCTATTGATCTGATTCTCAGAGGAGCCCCTCCGCACACACCCCTGGACGCCCACGCCTGCGCGGCTGAACCCTCCACCGCGGGGCCTGGTTTCATCACCTCTCCCTCGGTGTTTGATGATGGTGACTTTGATCTGAGCCCGAAAGCCCAAATCAAAGTGATCGTTTGTTTAATATTTGTCACACATCCGGAAATTCTGAAACCCCACACAGAATAGAAAGCACGATAATAAGGACTTTTCTTTCCAGCCAATTAAGGTCATTAAAGAACAGTGTCCTGATTCAAATAGTTGCCTAAGCTTAGAACTACTGAGTTGCCCCAGCAACAGGTCACAAAAAGAATATACCAAATCATGTCAGGGAACAGAAGAAAAACGCAAGCGCGTAAGTCCAATCAAGTAATTCCTTTGACAGTAACATAATTTAATCCACATAGAAGAAGATTTAAAACGGACCTAACCCAGCCAGGGTGGCCCAGTTGGTTGAGTGTCATCCTATGAACCAGGCGGTCATAATTCCATTCCCGGCCAGGGCACGTGCCTGGGTTGCGGGCTCATCCCTAGTGTGGGGCGTGCAGGAGGCAGCCGATCAATGATTCTCTCTCATCCTTGATGTTTCTACCTCTTTCCCCATCTCCATTCCTCTCTGAACTCAATAAAAATCTGTTTTAAAAAATGAAATATATCATGGATCTAAGTAATGGCATGAATTTTAGTTAGAGCTATTTACCAACAGTTATACTCTGCTACCACAATAACAATAGAGTGGAAAGTCTAGCCCTGGTGAAGCCCATCACAGATAATAAAACATCATTTTGAAACCACGTTTCTCCCCCGTTTTACTAAGCATTCACTTCCCCAGCTCTAGGGCTCTACTTATCACTGTGCTTCCTGAAGGGAAAAGCATTTGGGACACATTCAACTTCTGCCTGACCCTCCCCTAGCAGAAGCTGACTGATGGGCAGGTTTGGGAAGGGAGCTGAGCATCCTTCCAGGCGGCCTATTCGCAGGATGCACGCCTCCCAGGGCGTCGCAGTCATGCAGTGGGCTCCTGGGCAGGCCCCGCATCTGTAGGGGAGCCTCTAGTTGGCCAGAGCTGCCCCTGACTGAGGGGCCAACCCCGTCCAGCTCAGGATGAAGGATTGTGAAGCCCACTCTAGATACACAAGACAGCCACGCCTTCTAACTTAGCTCTATCTTTACTAAAGTCGGTATTTTTGTCTGGAGACTCCTCCATGTGTCTCCGGTTGGGGAGAAAAGGGTGTCATTTATTGTGGCCCCTGCAGTTCCAAGAAGTCAATCAACAGGGACCTGTGGGCAGCCAGGTTCTTTCCCAGGACCTGGGTTTATAAGGAAAGTTAGGGCGGGGTCTCTGTCCCGAGCAACCTGCAGTCCAGGCTTATGAAATTCAATTGTATTCATTTTAATTGGGAGCAGAGCTCTCCCTCACTCTCCTTTTGATCCCTTTGGGTATTCGCTTTCTGTCCTATGAATAAATAGCGTGGCATTTCTAATACGAATGCAGGCAGAGCTATTTGGGTCCTCTTTGTATTACTGTTGGGTTTGAGCAGCTCACAGAGAACAAATTTGGTTGTGTTTATATTAAAACCTTCCTAACAAGGGAGGCAGGAGGATTAGATTCAGTAAAAACAGGAGCAGCATTCTGAATGTGTTTAAACAAGTTTTCCCCACTGATAGAGAGAACCACCGAGTATCATTTTCAACTGGACTGACAGGGGGGAAAGCCATCCGTTCCCCTAAAGAATTTGCACAGGGCTCAAGGCAAGTTACAGCTGGATCCTCTTAAAGAAATCAATCTTTCCTAGTAAACGACTCGTGAGACCATTGAAATCTATGCAGCTTTCCAGTAACTTTATTCAATTAGAGGGATTTTTGATATTTTAGCAAATATTAAATTGCCCATCATGTTCTTGTGATGTCAGAAAACAAAACACACAACACACCCAACAGCCCGGGGGCCTCAGTAGCAGCCGAGCCCTCCAGCCCACAGGCAGGCCTCTCTGTGGATTGACGGGAGTGACGTGGGTGCACTAAATGCTGACAAATTTGTTACCATCCACGATAATCACTCCTGCTTCTTCGGGGGTGGGGGGTGGGGGGGGCGGTAAAGTACTTCCATGTTAGGCGATTATATCATAGCACACTAGAAAGGAAGAAAATATCTTCTGTGATGATAAGGCCACAGCATTCAAGCCTGGAGCAGATAATCACCTTATTCTCTTGCTCGTCTACAGTGACCTCTGTGTCCAGAGGGTATTTCATCTCAAATCGAGGCTGTGACTTTTTCTTCTCTTTTTTTAAAAAAATGTATTTTTATTGATATCGCAGAGGAAGGGAGAGGAAGAGAGAGATAGAAACATCAATGATGAGAGAGAATCATTGATTGGCTGCCTTCTGCACGCCCCCCACTGGGATCGAACCTGCAACCCAGGCATGTGCCCTGACCGGGAATCGAACCTTGACATCCTGTTTCGTAGGTTGATGCTCAACCACTGAGCCAAGCCGGCCAGGCGCTTTTACTTTTTCTTTTTCTTTTTTTTTTTTTTTTTTTTTAAAAAAAATCACTTGAGAAGGTTCATTTTGAAAACTGCTTGGATATCTATACAACTTTTTGAAATTGACAACCTCACACTAGAAAGTATGTCTCGTTCCCACCCAAGAAGTATGTGCTAGTGATGAGACAGCTGAGCGGAACAGGGGGAGGCACAGTGCCTAGAAAGGTAGTTCTCACCCTCCTTGCTAGCAGGCGGAAGTCAGAATTTAGGAGGCATAAGTCTCAAAGCTTTGGGCCTGGGCTTTCGGTGTCTAATGAGTCAGTTGACTCTAACATATGGAGAATCACCTACCTTTCAGGTCTGAGATGAACACCAAAGAGGTTTAAACGTTTTTTGAGGTTTCCAAGAAAAAGGACTGTGTTCATTCTGTACTTACTCATTGGCTTTCATAGAGCAATGGAGTGTCGCTTTTCTACTAGGCTTTGCACTAAGAACAAAGTTGGATTTTGCCAAGTGTTGGGGCTGTAGGAATAAGGCATCTCCCTGCACTGCCGGTGGGACTGGCGAGCAGTGCTATGCACGGAAGCATGTGTGCCTATGACTCCACATTCTGCCTTTCAAGGTCTGTCCCAAGCACATGCTCTATAGCAATGGTTGGCAAACTCATTAGTCAACAGAGCCAAATATCAACAGTACAACGATTGAAATGTCTTTTGACAGCCAAATTTTTTAAACTTAAACTATATAGGCAGGTACATTGTTATTAACTTAGTTAGGGTACTCCTAAGGCTGAGGAAGAGCCACACTCAAGGGGCCAAAAAGCTGCATGTGGCTCGCGAGCCGCAGTTTGCCGACCATGGCTCTATAGGCTTCCAAAGGACTGGCACAAGGATGTCTACTGCACGACTGTTTGTCATCGTTGGTCCTGGAAACAACTTGGAAGTGTGGGCAGGCCAGACGTGGTGAGGCCATACCTTAGATGCTCGGCAGCAAGAGACATTGACTTCAAAACACGGTCTTGACCAAGAAACCAAGAAACAGAGTAAGATCTAAATGACAGTACCATTTGTGTAACTTAACAATATACAGAAACATAAGAAAACACACAAACAAAAAACAGTTGATCAGAGTGGTTGCATATGATGGGATGGGTGTTGGAAGTAGAGGAAGAGGAATAAATGATGTAATTAAAAAATACAAGACAGAGGGCCACACATAAAACAATAGTGTATGGAATAATAGTGCACTATGAACTGAATATGATGACCTCAAATCTCTGCATTTTAAAGTACCATCCCTCCCCAAAATATGTAACACACATGTGCACACGTGTGTGCACACAGATGAGATTGTATGGTGGTGACATGTGGACCAAATTTGGACATAAAAATGTTATATTTTGCTTGGCCCAAGCAGTATATACATTCCCTTGAAGAACTTCCTATAGCATTACAAGTACATTACAAGCCAGGACAAAGTCGTTGCGTCATAGATCCTCCATAGCAAGCCCTTGATGAATGTGTTCTTTAGAGTGAATTTGTAATTAAACTAATTCTCCCTCAACCACAGATACAACCCAACAACCCCACATCCATCAGGAAATGAGAAGACCATTTCAAAAGCAAGACTGACTATTGGATCCTAAATTCTATGCCATCACTGCTCAGGGAGAGCATGTCTTTTGCTCTGTCTTAAAAGCCACCGTTAAATAGGGCAGGAATTTAGCGAGTTCTCTTTATTTTTATTTGAGGGTATGCAAATAGGCACCAGCCATGCCTGGGGAATTGATGTCATTGAACATCTGTGCTCACCTTCCTTTTAAAAATAAGCAAATCAGACTCTGAACACAAAACTCTTCGCCTTGATGATTTTCTCCATCTCTTAGCTCCTCCTTCGCTGACCTTGCCGGTTACATTTATCAGGATCCCAGTGCAGGTTTATTATTTATTTGACTTTTGCTTTTTTAAATGACCCTTTGATTGTCCAAAGTGTCTCTCTCTGTAGTCTTTGCTTCGGCCCAGTGCTCTCAGCTTCTTCCTGGCATCCCCTTGCCGGGGATTATTCTGTTTTCTATTTCACTAGCCTCAGTCTTTACTTTTCTTCCCTCCTGACCTTCTGACCTGAACTTCCTGCTCCTGTGGGTTCCCCTTTATGCTGCTCTTCATCCTTGCTTTATTTTGCGCGTGGTTTCATCATCTGGAAAGGTGGCAAGGTGGTGTTTGCATTACTCAACACCTTGTCTCTTCTGCACCGTCAGCTGAATTTCATCACATTAAGGTCTAATTACTGGGCTAAATGGATTATGATTACATACTCGACTGCTTTGGTCTGTGAAGTGTACTTTCTGTAAGTGAAAACTGGCCACGTTACCTTGAAGAAGTGTTTTAAGAAAGGAGGATGCTTGAGCTAAAATAATACATGTCTATTCATTTGTTGAATGCTTATTGAGCTTCTGTGATATGCTAGGCACTGTGCTAATTATTGAGTATAAATAGATGAATAAAATAAACATAGGCCCTGCCCTTAAGGAACGTAGAGTGTCGGTGGGGACACAGACATTAATAGGCAGACATACCACTAGACACGTCAACATTGTGCTGAGTGAGTGGAGGAAACAAACCAAGAGCCATGGCGGAGAATAACCCAGGGGACCACTTGGGTGGTTGGTAGAGTTGCCAGATTTTGCAAATAAAACTGCAGGAAGGGAAAAAGAGAAAAGAAAAAGAATAACTATTTTTGAATGGAGAACTTGGGTAGACAGTGAGGCCAATCCTGAGATGGGTGACAGAGGAACAGTGAGGGGTGGGTGGGGTGAAATGGTCAGAGTTCAGAATCAGAAGGATTAAAGTTATGCCAATTGTGAGACATTCATTGACCCCCACCACTGAACATGCACTGAACTTCATGGTTCACAAATAGCCACGTGCTCCCTCCCCACCACGTTGTCTCATTTGACATGGCACTTCCTTAATTTGGGTGTTATTTAATTTCTACTGCTCTAAGGTGGCAATATTATGCTCCTCACTTGGCATCTTGCTTGGACTCCATTGACTTGTGCCCTGCATGTTGTATGACACCTTAGTTTTATGCTGCATATAACATGGGTGTTTCCTTTCTTCTGCAAAGCCAGTTTATCATGGCCTTCTGTTACACAGACCAGAATCCAGCCAGACTTCCTGTCTCATGGTGCCACCTGACACTGGATTTCAAAGAAACCAGCCAGTTGATGCATCAGTTTGGGGAAATATTGGGCACCCAGCACCCTTGGCCTGGTGTCATAAACCCCTAGCGTAATGAAAGGTTCCCTGAGAGAGACCTAAGCCTGACCAAGGGACCCAAAATATAAACCTTCCATAGACTAGGGGCCAAGGTTATGGAATCTGGCATGAAGAGACCTGGGTTCAAGCCCAGGCTTCCATGCTAGCTAGTTGAGTGACCTTGGACTCATTACTTAAACTCTCCAAGCCTCATTTCCCCCGCAGTGTTTCTGTATGACGTGAGCAACTTTATATTTAATGGTTTTGAATAGAGCCTAGCACATAGTGTCCTCTGATTGTTGGCCTTTGTTATCATCTTTTATCATCAGTCACATGACCGAGGGAAGTTATTGAACTGGTTAGCCACCCCCCACCCCCACCCCCAAATTTGAGTGAAAGCAATAAGGCATGAGAGTTCTGAATGATGGGGAAGACAAGGTAGTGGTTAAAAACAGACTCAGGAGCCAACAGCTTGGATTTGAATCCTGACTCTGATGCTTACTAACCCTGTGGCCTTGAGCAGTCACTGAGTTTTTCTTCTATGTTGCTAATTTGAATTCTTAAATGATGGAGTTTCTTGCTAACGATTCTATCAAAGGTTTTTCATGGAGCACGTATGTTTTAAATGTCCCTGTACTGTTTCCGTATCTTGGCTTGTTACTAATGACTGGTGTTTTCGTTTTACAGATTCCGTGTCCTCTTGACTCTTGATTAATATGAACCCTTCTGAAGTTTTCTTGCATAAATCTGGATTAGAGGGAGGACTGATGTCTTCCAACCCAGCAGCCTTTGGGAGTAACCTCAGCTTTCAGCCTTACTGTTGGAGCTGTTGTCCTTGAAGGAACCCTGCTGGGCCAGCCTCTCATGATTTTGACCCCAATAGGAGCCCTTGACCTTCAAACTGGGGACTATCAATGGAGACACGGTCAGGCTCTTCAGTTCCTTTCTGCTCATGCTGCTCTCTCACAAGAAGTGCTGTTAGAGGTGAGGCTTGTCTTTCTCCTTCAGTCAGGCTCAGCAGCCTCCACGTGAAAGAGGCCTGGAGGTGTTTGGTAAGGGATTGGCACCCTTAGTTCCATAAGCAGGGTTGCCTTTGTTCGTCTTTTTGGATGATTGGCGTTGGGAGGGAGAGGTTAGACATCTGTACGCATTTCATTCAGAGGAGGAGGCCTACCCCTAACATCCTAAGTATCAGTAGCTCATTCTTTCTTTTATTTGTAAAGCATTTATTGAACATTTAGTATATATTGGGCCCTATGCTTTTCCCTATGGAGACATAAGTTAACAGGAAAGATATGGTCTTTGCCTAATGCAGCTCACCCCCATAGATTTCTTATGTCTTTCCCCAGCCTCTTATATAAACTCATTGCACTTGGTGGACAATCAACAAAATTGTTTGATAATGATGAGATGCCATCTGTGTGGCTGCTTTTCCTTCTGTGTTGGTCATACTGTGTTTCATTAAGCTCAGAACCGTCTCCAGTGCCCACCTGATCCCTTTGAACGGCCCACACAATTTTTCAGTGACTTCATTGCTGTGTTGGGATGTCAGCTCATCTGAGCGTCTAAGTTTTTCATTCAAGCCAACTGAGTAGCCAGGTCCAATGTACCCAAAGAAAGTTCCAGAAGATATGTTCCATCCACTGGAAGTCCTGATGTGGCAGTTTAATGGCCATCTGTCATGAAGGAGGTTTCCCCTAAGCAGTGGTAGTGATGTGCCCAATGACACCAGCATTGCTTGGAGCTCGTGTCCCCAATAGTATCAACGATGAACATGGAGGGAGGACAGCATGACTCTGAACAAACAAATGCAGTGGCATTCAGCCAGGCCACCGAGGCAGGCCACCTGTAGATTGTGCTGCTGAGTGTCTGAAAGCGTGTTGCTGGTGGAAGGGAAGCTGATTGTTGCTGGAACCTGGGCTGCTTTCTGTAACAAACTGGGGCGGGGGAAATTACCTCCCCGTAATATTGAATCTTACCTACATAATTCTTCTACAGGCCCTGTGGACTTGCCTGTGCTTTTCATGCTTCTTAATTTCTTAAGCCAGAACTGTAGGACTGGGGCTAACGTAGGTGACGTTTCTGAAGGAAACAGACCCGTTATTGGTCCCAGGTGGCACCGATGCTTTTGATCCTAATACAACCATTTTTAAAGCAATGCCTGGGACTTGTAAAATCGGTCATTTTATTACAGAAATACATTATACTTTTGGTTAGAAAATGCCCCTTTGGGAGCTGCCACCTGATTGGCCGATGATGCAGTCAGCTTTCGCAATCACTTTCTAACCAAATATTATATTAGGTTTTTAAAAACAGCTTCTCTCGTGTGGCTCAGGGAGAGAAAGTCATTGTTTATAAAGAGCAACATACAAATGAGCACACTTGGGCAAGACAGTTCTTCAGCAAAGCCACAGCCTATTTTAAATGACATTGGAACAGAAATTTGCTGGTTCATAAATTATTATCAACGGTTCTGCCAATGCTTTGCAATGATCACTTGTTTATTATCTCATCATCTCGTTTGATCCTCGTAACAGCCATATGGGGTGGAGAGGGCACGAGTCATCGTGCCTGCTGGTCAGATGAAGGAATAGGTCCCGGGAACAGAACTGACCAGGTCTCGGATGGCTAGAGGCAGGGGTCTAGGATTGGTGACTTTCACTCCAATGACCTTTCCGGGCATTTGGTCTTTGTTTTTTCCAATGCCAACAAGCCATAACTCTCGGAGCGTCCTGAGAGGAGTCTTATGGTCTAGGGATTGGTGGATGCATTGAGTTGGCCCCTTCTGGGACAGGATGAAGCATTGGGTGGTGATCTAGGCAAGGAGACCATTCCATTTTCTCTTATTTGTTCTGCCAGCTGATGAGAAAGTAAACACACCCTATCACCTGTGATTTTGCTTATGAAGGACTCACCCCTTTTAGTGAGCAACCCTACTGGGTCCTCATCGTTTCCAGTGGAAATAATTCCGTTAAGAGCCACCCTTCTCTGGGAGCGCACCTTTATGGAGCAGACCAGAGGGAAAAGTAATTGAATTTAATAAAAGCTGTTCTCAATATAAAGCCACAGGGAAATACATTTAACTTCAAAGCCAAGATGCATGGTTCCTAAATATAATTAATTGCCTGGCTGTTTCTTCCATCAACTCTCAATTTGACAGTAAAGAAGTAAATTCTTTGGCACTTTTTGTTTTATAAAAACACGAGTTCTCCATTGATAGCTATGGATAGATCGATACAAGTCATTCTCAGAAATGAGATGCTTTAGATTTAGCAAAGTGGCTACAGCTATCACTTTTTGCTCCGTCTGTGCAGGAGAGCCTAGAACTAGGTGCAGGCAATGTTTTTTCTTTCTTTCTTTCTTTTTTTACTTATTAAATATATTTTATTGATTGCAGAGAGGAAGGGAGAGGGAGAGAGAGAAATATCAGTGATGAGAGAGAATCATTTGATCAGCTGCCTCTTGCATGCCCCCTACTGGGGATCAAGCCCACAACCCTGGCATGTGCCCTGAACCAGGAATCGAACATGACCTCCTGGTTCATAGGTCAACGCTCAAACACTGAGCCACGCCGGCCGGGCAGCACAGATAATCGTAACAGTATTGTCCAAGGGGAGACTTTCTGCCCCTTGACCTCCTCCCCACCTCCTTTTTAAAACTTTCCTTCAAAAGAAAAAAGAAATCTTCGGGGACATTCTCTAAGTAAGCCCAGTAAGAGAATACGTGTGTTTTGGGTGCCCTTGTTTGCAAGTGCTAAGGATTAGTTCCACACAGATTTCGAAGGGAGGAAAGTTGCTTATCCCTGTCTGAAGGGCGCTGAGGGGCAGATGCCTCTCACCAGCAGGTCAAGAACGTATGCGTGTGGGCTGCTTCCAGGGAGGGCAGGACCCACAGGTGCTACCACGCTGGCCGGAGGGACTTGGCTCCTTCCCAGGCGACAGGCCACTGTTGTCTAAGGACAGGCCCCTTTCCACTCCCCGCACTTCCCACGGGAAGGTTGGTTGCTTTCTTCAGTCAGTGAAGTTGCATGAGACGGTGTCATTTAAGAAGGAGACGTTGATGCTGGAAAGGAGGCTAAAGACCTTCTGCCCCAAATTCTCGTCAACAAAGAAAAAGCACATCAGTCAGGACCGGAAGTGTGCAAAACCACGTCTGTACCTTTAGCATCACAAGTCATGACGAGAGATGATGTTGCACCAAAAGGCACTTCACACTCAACTGCTTGCATTTAGAAGTGTCTCTACAAAATAAAAAAAAAATAAAAAAAAAAAGCAGACGGTTGTAAAGGAGAGATACATAGGCATGAGCAAATCTATTAAAAAATTAAGCGCTATTAAACTTCCAACAAAATTTGAGAGAAAGAAGTTATATGCATGAAAATCTCGATTGCAGGGTTTTCCATGCTGGTAAAATACTACAGTCATTCCAAGGTCCAAAAGAAAGGTATTGTTTAGATGAATCACCGTACATTTATTTGGTCATATAATAATGTAGTTATTATTTTGTTGCCTATAAAGGCTGGGCGGAATATGGAAAAGTGTTTATGACATAATATAAAATTTAAAAACAAGTGTGTGCATATATGGTTGTAACTATGTAAAAAAGTTTAAGAGAAAAGACTAGAAGTAACTATAAAAAGAAGACAATATTAGTAGGATAGTGAAATTACAGTTTAAAACGTTTCCTACACTTTATTCCATGGCATGACTTTTTTAATGTCTATAATGAAAAAAAAAAAAAAACCATAATAGAAAAGTCAGAGCTGCCCTTAAGCATTTCTTCGCTTCTCATCAAGGTCTTTTGCTTCAGGTGCTCTTCGTCTGACTATGGGACTTCAACTACCAGCCCCGAGAGCAGGAGGGTCTGGGTATGATTGGAAAAGCATTGCTTTCTCCATCTGCCCTGCGAGCCAGACAGACCCCTTCATTTCCTTCTGCTCACAGCTCTGCGTTCTCTGAATCATCTACTCCTCAGCTGGCCAGATGGATCAGCTGTGACGCGGGGCCTCCCCCGGGTTCCATGAAGAGCCTGGCTGTTAGAACGGGGCCTGAGACTGTTGACTGCTTCCTAATGACTCGGTGTCCACATGGGGAATTTGTGGTGAGCAGTTAGGAGCTTGGGGGACTGCTGACCATGGGGATTAGCCAGTCTGCCCACCTTCCCTGAACATCAGCGCCCCAGATAACATTTGGGAATGAACTAGGTGCCCTTGGCCGGAGAGAGTGCTGACAGTGGCCGCAGGAGGCTGTGTCTCCATCAGATTGGAAGTCAGCGAGTCCCTGGCATGAGCCTTGTGTAGCCTGGAAAGGACTGGCCGGGGTGAGTCTGAGTGGAGGACTGGTCCTCTGGTTTGGCCCACGCCACTTGGCAAGCACATCAGGAGGAGGCTGACCTGGTCCTTAGGCCCACATACCAGGCGAGATCTTGCACAACAGGGAAGGGGGACTGTGAGACCTGGACCGTGTCCACCTGCCCACTCAGGCCTTCCCACTTCCCTCCCTCCCACCGCACAGAGCTTTGCTCAGTTTACCCAACGTGCCAGCCACATGTCTGTCTCGAGGCATTTCTTCTCTAATTCTCGGAAGAAACTTCCTCCCCCCTTTCACTTCTCCAGGCCCCTTTCATCCTTTTTAACTCAAAGAGCCACCCAAGAGGGGCTTTCTCCATCCCCCAACTGAAAGTGTATTTTTCCCCCATTTGGTTATTCTCTATCTTCACATCTTTTATGTTTCTTTCCAAGTTGTTGGCCGTAGAAAGTGTCATTTTTTATTTTCTGCTTGCTTATCTGTTTTCTTCTTGGTCTTCCCTGCTGGGTTGTAAGCTAGTCAAGGTCTGGGACTGTGTTGATCTTGCTCACCATCAGATACCAGCAACCAGGGCAGTGCTTGGCACCTAGCAGGGCTAGGGGCTCAGTAACTATTTGCTGAGGGAGGGAGTGAGCTGAGCCATTGCAGCCATCTCTAAACCAGAGCCATACCCTGCCTATTCTCCCATGGCCTGCTTTACTCAAGCAATATTGTTTCCAGGATTGCTGGAGACGCGGCAGTACTTTTCATTGCTGCATGGTATTCCATTGAAGAACTGTCTTACCATTTATGAACTGTACTGTTCTTGGGGTTTCAGGCATTTCTAAATTTTGTTCCACAAACAACACTGGGGTGCACATGCCAGTGCTTCCCTAGAAGAGAAAGTTGGGTCATGTTCATGCGATCCATATTCAAATGAAAGCATGGGAGTAAGTTAATTAAAGCTTCGGAGGGGCCCCCTGACATCTAAGTTGCGGTGAACCGTCATTTGACACACAGACACACAATATCACTAACTCCTCTTCTTCAACACCAGCTGCCTACCCACCATAAGGCAAGAGTCACCATTGGCCCAGTCAGGAGCCATGGAGGGCCTAGCATTTCCTGAGCTGTGGCGTGTGACACCTCCTTCCTTAGTGCAGCCTTTGGGAGCAGGACTAAGGGAACACCCATTTACTGAGTACCTAACCGGTAGGCAAATTGTCAGGCATTTGACACGTAGGATTTTGATATCTCATTTCATCTCTACAGCTACTCTTTGACATGGAGCGTGTTGTCCCCATTTTGCAGGCGGGCAAACTGAAGCTCATGGAGGTTGAGAAATTTGTTCAAGGTCCCTGTCCGGGGTGGTGAAGGTGGGATTCCAGTCTTGCCTCATTGTTCCTTCTCACAGGTTGGCACATGGTAGCTCTCTGCAAGTGTGTGTGTGTGTGTGTGTGTGTGTGTGTGTGTGTGTGTGTGTGTAGGGAGGAAGGAAGACATGGAATGGGTCACTGTGCTTCCAACAAAAGCAAAACTCTGGCAGGTTCACGTGCTTAGTTTTAATGAGCTGCTAGCTCTGCCTGCCCCACTGCACCCTGGCCCTGACCCCTGTAGCGGAGCTGAAGAATAGACTGACATCACCAGGGGTCTTCGCTGCAGGGGGTGGCCAGGGTTTTGCATGGCCTCCTGTCCTGGGTGAACCACCATGTTTCTGACCTTGGGAATGACCTAAAGTGAAGCACCGGCCAGGAGGGCAGGCGTCCTCCTGCGTCGGTGAGGACATGGCACTGGCCATCCTGTGCTCAGGAAGCCCCCGGCCTGAGGCCAGTCCCCTGCTTTCCGCTGCGGGATTTCGGAGACGTGTACAGAGGGATCCCTAATCCCCCCAAGCCCTAGGGAGGAGGTGGTATTACCTCCAGGCTGGGGTGGGGAGGGGCTGACTCACGGTGGAAGTCATAAATCAGGGGGCTGGGTGGCCCAGGGCGGCGGAGGAATCCTCAGTGCTGAGAAGCAAAATGCAAAAATGCTGCCGGGTCCAGCTGGGGCCCAGGTCAGGGCAGGATGCTGGGCCGCCTGAAGCCACTGGAAGCCAGGATGAGGTCCAGCCCCGGGCCCAGGTGTCCTCCCGCTTTGGTCCTTGAAAACCCATCCGAAGGGTTGCATGTCCTTGCTCAGAGCTCAGCCCGCAGCCCCTGTTGTCAATTAGGAAAAACCAACTGGGATTGTTGTGATCGATGATGTTGATGCTGCCATGGAGGGAGACAGCATAGCCCTTAAAAGACAAGCTCACTTTGGAACATTGATTTACTGCAGGGGCTCGTAACCGGCCTCCATTGCTACTTGAAAGCATGAGAGCATTCAATAATAATAAGTATGTGTGTGTGTGTATGGGGTGTTGCTATGTATTGGGTGCCCCCCAAAATGTATACATACACTTTGAATAATTATAAAGGTAGTGTTTATTAAAATAACTTCATTTTCCAAATTGAGCTATCAGCTGTTCAAGTGTGTATACACTTGCGGGGGGGGCACCCTGAATATATATGTCCATGTACATTTGTAGTATGTTATTTAACATTTTTGGTGTTTTTATTCCTGAGTGAGGTAAATTTCAGCTTCTACCCTTGGCCGCTTTGGGTTACACAGTGCCATTCTTGTCACTTTATATGCAATGGGGGTTAATATATTTTTATGTGCCATATTTTTATATAAGGATATGTATATATATGTAGTTATGTAATTACCTTTATAATTTATATATAAATTTATGACATAATTATATATAAATTACTATATATTATATGTACTTTAATAGTTACATATGAGTATATAAATATAATATTTTAAATTTTATATATTTACACTTACGTAATCTCTATATAAGTGCCTAAGTGCAATATTAAAAATTTAAATACATTTATACGCATTTAAATACATACTTAATGTGGAATATGAATGAGTATGCCTCGGCGTGGAAAATGGGGGGAGGGGCGATCAATATCAACACGAAGCTGAGCGATGAAAAACACAAGGACGTGGGCTTCCCAGTCCTGCGCACAATGACACCCAAGCCCCCGGGTCTCTGAGCGCTCCTCGCTCTCCTGGCTGCACAGGGGCCTTCCACATCAGGGGAAGCTGTGGGCTTGTTAACCTAGAAGGCCGTGCAGATGGACCAACCGAAGCTTTAGTCATTATACTTAATTGGGCGAGCGGCCCTCGGAGCTGTCTATAAACTGTGTGCTCACAGTGAGGTAATTAATAACGCCACTTCCTTTTGGGAGACGTATCATTAGCCATTATTTCTAGAAACATGACATTGATCTCTTTATTCAGAGAGGTAATTGCAGGTTTCTGGAAAGAGTGTACGGTTTACCCAACAATTCCCCATAGATGACATCATCGCTGAGAAGTAAGACCCACAGAATCTGTCATTTTGAATCCATAGTTGGATTTTGTTCCCTAGGTGGTAAAAGAAGACTCTCGAAAGAAAAAGAAAAAAAAAAAGAACTACTTGGGTATGGAAATTAGAGTGAAAGATAAAATTTGGTGTGTGTTTTTTGTAAGACATTAGTGATTTCTTTTCAAGGCTGGTTAAGGGGGTGGAGTTTGTGCTTGTTAGTCCTAGAGCAAAAGGTGAAACAACATAAGGATTAAAAAATGGTGGTTTTTTTTTAACTTTTACAACTGCCTTCAGGTAATAGTTTTCTCATTGTGTCTTACAACATGCTCACAAATGAATTCGATTTCAGCATTAGCATGAGAAAACCCATGAGTTCCAAAATCCAATTCTTCCCATTAAAAGGAAGCAGGGAAGTGCAGCCCAGGACTTGACATTTGGCACTGATTGGATTCTATACTGTGGAGTGAGAATCAAAGGGGAATTTCAGAGTAATTTTTGCAAAAGCCTCCAGCTGACTTACCCTCAACAGTCGTACCTTCAGTGTTCACATTAAATTGAAAAAAATAAAAATCTGAATTGCCACATTTCCCTGTTTTTTTAGGGACTTTATAGGGTAATGGTAAGATTGAAAAAAGAAACAAGACCTTTATTCACTTGGGTTATTTTCTTGCCAGTTTCAAATCCTTGCCTGGGTTTTGGAACAACCTGAGTCCATTAGAGAAAGGAGTTTCGCAGAGAAGAACAAGGTAGCTTATTTAAATCAACTGCAAGAGAATCTGCTTCCAAACTCTTTTGTCAGCTTCGTACTGGGAACCTCTCAAATGTTGATGAATTTTTTCAAACTGCGATTTTTCCAAAGCATCTTTCTTTCTAGAAACCTGTTTGACACCAGGTTTGCGTTTGGGGGTGTAGAGTTTTTCAGTGGAAACCATAGAACCTCTAAACTTGCCATAAACCAACACATCTCAAGTATTATAGAGGGACACCAGATGTGCCAGGGGCTGGAGGTAAAATTGGAATGTGATTCATTTTCTGTTCCTCTTGGAAACTCGCTGTGCATGTTGGGACAGTAAAGGCCCTGAGAAGTCCTGTAGTGAAGGAAGATTCTTTGCTTTGCTTACCGGGATGATGTTTCTTAAAGCTCTTTACTCTTTCACTTTTCTGTATATTTTTAAATGTTTATATTAATGCGTTAAAGCAAAAACAATTTTACTTTTATTTTGCACAATACCAGTGAACATGTTTCAGAGTCAGCATTGCTTAAAACCCACAGGGGAACACATTATCCTAAGTGACTTTATTGACTATTTGTTGAGTTTCTCTTCTTTTCGGATCAATAAGAGAATTACCTGAATATGGATCTACTGATTAAATACAAAACTTTGCATTTAAGAGCCATTGAACGTTTCAGATGTGAATTCATTTCTCGGATATACAATAATTCTCATCGTTAGTCAAAGCTGGGGAGATGATATTGACAAGCCTGGATTTGCATTCGGCCTGAAAGCAGAAGGGAAGAGATGTTTTTCATTACAGAGTTTTAATCAGCAGGACATTGAAGTTTCCCCAAATAAATTCCAAAATTCTAAGAGGAACTTGCTGAAAGGTAATGTCTCTTCTATATTTCAGGTTCAGATAAATGATGGAATTAAAAATGATGTAAAAATGCCTACGTAATTATTTTAAAGATAATCCTAAAATGTCATTTAATGTCTCGGCACCAGGTGGGTAGATATTGGGTTGGATAATTTGGCATTTTAGGGTTTGGAGGCTTGGAGAGGGAATTTATGGCTTATGGGTTTTAAAGCCATAATCTCATGAATTTGGTTAACGTTATTAAAAGCTACATCTTAAATATCCATGCTTTGTTTAATATAGTGCATTTATTGGTAGAGCTGTCTGTTGGATTTTATTTTTAACCTGGCAGGAACATATGCATTTTAATCTAAATGTAATCTAAATGCTCAAATTTCCCTTCAGATGCTTCCCTTAGTTAATTATGCAGACGCGTCTCCCTAATGCAGCAAACAACTCTCTCCCAGGTGTACTTTGGGTGCCTAATTATCTATAAGAAAGAAAAATCCTTTGATTAAAACAAATCGCTCACGTTAAGAATAAAAAAATCTCTGCTTTTTCTTCTCACATAAGACCCTCCTAGGTCCTTGTCCATCCTATATTCCACCAGCGAGGCTTTGCTCAGGGGGGACGGGGACGCCTGGAGAGGCCTGGGCTGGGGAGCTGGGGATAGGTACTGAGCAGGTCTCTCTGAAGGGCATCCTTTAGGGTTTATTGGTTTTAGGGATATTAAAACACACTGATTAATCTAATGCTTTCCCAATGTCTCAGACTATTCTACGTGTGACAAATAAACACTGGGAAAGTCTTCTAAGGGGTATTTAAGTTAAACAAATAAATTCTGGCCGCGTCAACTTAGTGGATCAAGATGTTTTTGTCTTTCCTTTCCTGCCTCGGCGGGTCTGATAACATCAGAAACTTCTCAACCCTTTGGATTTTTAAGTAGGTAAGAAAGACCAGATTTAGGCCTGGATGCCTCTGCCTGGGCCCACTGAACCCGAACCAAGTGGCTGTGGATTGCAGGGACAAGGGCGCCTTTGTCATCTTCATTAATCAACCCCCCCAAGCCAGATGAATGGGAGGCATTTTTTTAGAGTCAAATAATTCACTAGAATTTGGATGTGTTTCTCTTTAATTAGTTTGATGAGCCCCAAGTCCGAGGACTTGTCAAACACCTGGTATTAACCCCATGCTGCTGACCTGGGGGAAACACCCGGAGAGGCGAAGGACGAGCAGGTGGAAGGAGCTGAATGAGGGGCCCTCTCTGTGCAGACGGGGCTCCAGATGAAAAGAATCATTACCACAATGATACTTCTAATTATACTGTCATTAGGATACCTCTTCGGTTGGCCGTGGTGCAGGGACCCTTGCCTTTAGACAACATGATCCAGGAGACAGTGGCTGCCCGGGAGGCATTTAACCCTTTCTCCAGGTGCAGCACAACTGGAGCCCTCAACATTGAACTCCAGAATTCATAACGTGCCCTGCACCATTCTCCGCATGCTGCAGGTAAAGGCTGTTAAAACCAGCAATACCTAAGTTGCCAGGGGAAAAGGTATCAGGGAGGGAGTCTTGGTGTGGCCACCATTACCCATAGCCTAGGTGGCACTTCCATGCTTTTCTGTTCCACGTTCCGCTCAAGTTCAACCAACATGCACGTGGTTTATTGAGGAATGTGTAAGTCTAACTCCCTCCACACCAGTGGGTAACAGACGACCAAACGAAGGTACTTTGGTCTTCCTAATTCCAGTGTGTGTTTACCAAAGCCAAATGGTCCTACAGCATTTGAGGGCATATGGCTGTGTCTGCCCATGTCACTCAGAGGGACAAAGTAGGGGCTTTGGAGTTTGATAGGCCTGGGTTTGAATCTCAGCCTCATAATTTGCTAGATTTTCGGCCACGAGGAGATTACAGATTTCTAAGCCTCAATTTCCTCATCTGTAAAATGGGGGTTAATAATAGCACTTGCCTCATGGAACCCTGCGAAGGAATAAATGACAATTCCCATATATTGCTAAACAGTTCTTAGGAAACATGTAGCAAACACTGAGAAGGTGGTCGTGGAAGGGTAGTTTCTAAGACTTTTCTTAAAGTGAGTCTATGTTTTCCTGGAATTACCAATCTATCAGAAGTGCCTGCCCATCTATCTATAATCTATAATAATAAAAGGGTAATATACTAATTAGACCAGATAGCCAAATGACCTTCCAGACATCCTTCCGGACATCCTTCCAGACGAAGCAGGGGCTGCGAGGGCCAAGGCAAGCCACCGCAGCTGCTAGGGCTGAGCCCCTTGCATGAATTTCATGCATTGGGCCTCTAGTCTGTAATAATAAAAGTGTAATATGCTAATTAGACCGGACATCCTTCTGGAAGACCTGGACGAAACCTGGGCTGTGAGGAAAGCCCGGGTCTTGGGTGCCAGAGGGAAGCTGGTGTTGGCAGCTGGGGGCAGGAAGGCCTACTCTTGCATGAATTTCATGCATTGGGCCTCTAGTGTTAAAATAAAGAAACTCACCCATCCATTCTCTATTTCTAAGGTGAGATAGAAGCCACTTTCTGTAGCTTCCAATTACGAAATGCCTAAAGAAGGCTTGTCGGTGAACTTAATTCTTTATTTTCTAAGTCAGCTTTTTATTCAACAAGCTCCTCAAAGCGTTTCGGTCTGAGAACCTGTAAGATACAATAAGATAACATGTTTTCTGTTGGTGCCATTTGGATAGCAAGAATGATACTGTTAGGAAGAATCTCTGCATATTTTCAGGACCTTATTCTTCAGAATAATGCACCAGTGCCCCAAATGGGGCCCTGGATTTTAGCAGGAATAGATCCAATCCTGTTGACATCTTGTGAAAACTGTGTCTGTCCCCAGCCTCCCATTGGTGCTGAGATGTAACAAAACGTTATATTTCATACATATAAATGGATTTACACAGAGGATGAGAATTTGAACTATTTCTTTGTATTGAAAGTATTCTTATACTTCATTGCTAAGAAGAATAGCAAACATATAGATGTGTGCATTGAACAATAGTCGAGAGAAACTGCAATTTAAACTATTTCCAAATAAATCAGTGTTGAATTTCACACTTAGAGGGTGTGGGTTTTTCATGAAACATAATGAAAAGCACATATTGGGAAGATTTATTTTACTGACAAAAACCGCTGAAAATTCGCTGTGGTGAGTGGAATGGGCCTCATACAAAGGAAGCACCAGGGGAGTGGATGTCATCAGAAAACACAGGCACACAGTATGCAAGTTTTATGCAAAACAGATCTATGCAAATATATACTTTTATATCTGCATCCCCAACGGTGGTATAACTCCATACACATTCCAGATAAATATTGGCCACTGGAAAAATATTGAGCAACTGTCATGTATCTAACTCAGTAGTGGAATTTTCATTAGGTTAAATTTATTTATTTATTTATTTATTTATTTATTTATTTAAGTCTTTGCTGTGATTATTTTAAAATTTTATACATATTGTGGGCTCTGGTATCATGCTAAAGTCAAATTATTATGAACTCTGAAGGATAGCTAAATCCATGAGCTGGTTAGTTTCTACAATCAGTGTAAAGATGACATTGTATTGCTATGAATTTTAATTAAAATGACAGACTTTGTTTAATCCTTTTATTAAAAAAGCTCCCTACAATGCAAGGGAAAAGTTTATGTAAGAAAGCAGTTAATTTTTGAGATGTTTGACTATCTTTTCTGTTTAAATCTCATAAATGTAGCCCTCTATCAATCCTTTTTTTTTCCCCCTTAGAAGGCATTTTTCCCCCTATTTTATATAAAAAGGAGAGCCTGGAATTTGCTTTAAGTATAATTAGGATCCTAAAATGTATGGTTGCTCTCTGAAAACTTTATCTCCGAGCTCTTTTGCAATACAAGTTAATTAACTGGATTTAGATATTTGCAAGATGATATATTTAATGGGATTACGGCTCATATAATGTTCTCAGTGACTGATGTGCAATCTAAGCTCACGGAACCGAGTGCTGAATTTCCAGCTCTTTGAGAGTTAATGTTGTGTTAAAGAAAAGTACAATTTGAACCTCATTGTTCATGAATAGGTGAGTTATTCCCCTGAAATGGAGCCGGGCCCTACAAGGCTGCCGCGGGCAGATGCGTGAGCAGGAGCTCCCAACCCATCACATTCCAGCCACTGCCCCAGGTAGCTGGATCCCCACACCTGAACTCCTGACAAGTTCAAGGCAATTGTGTGTCTCGTCAAAATATAATGGCCCATTATTCACCGTCTGTCTCCCAAGTGGGATCAATTAGATGCTTCTGCTCCACGGGCTTAAAGATAAACACCTATGTTTTGGTTGGTTGAGAGATAAAATGAAACCATACATAACCATTTGGCATCCCTGGATCGGGCCATTGTGAGCACGGAATGTTCTAAATCCACCTTTCAATGTGGTCATTCAAAATATTTGTGATCATTTTATCAGATTGGGGGGAAAGGTAAGCCATAATTTGCTTTGAAGGAAAATCAATAGAAAAATGTCCGTCTTCCATTGTCTCCCGCTCTCGTTTTGTTAGCAGATGTATTGCTGCCCGTCAGTTGGGTGCACTTTAATATGAAGGCTTCAGACATTGAACATGACATCAGTAATGAATGTAATTTACATCTTCCTGATCAGAGGACTGGTGTAAAAATAGCATTTTAAATAAAAGGTTGAAACTTTTATTAAATGTGTAAACATTAGCTCGGTCAAATAACTATTAAGAGAACACTTGACTTCTCCCTTAGTTGAAAGGCTATGTAACAGCACATCCAGTTTCTCGTTTTCATTGGAACTTAGTGACTGAAGTGGGGCTTTGTATTTCCCTAACCAGATCGTTTCCAGGGATCCACAGACACGGTCTCATACCCGAGCTTCCAGGTCACCACTGAACTCCCGCAAGCAGAAGGAGACTTTAAAAGGAAGCATCTTCCGTCATAGACACATGACAGTGTCCCCCGGTTTTCATAAAGGTGAGCTATTAGCAAAAATAACAATATAATTTGAACCCAGATGTTAAAAAGTCAGAGACCAGCCCTAACCGGTTTGGCTCAGTGGATAGACTCAGGGGTCCTCAAACTTTTTAAACAGGGGGCCAGTTCACTGTCCCTCAGACCGTTGGAGGGCCAGACTATAGTTTAAAAAAAAACTATGAACAAATTCCTATGCACACTGCACATATCTTATTTTGAAGTAAAAAAACAAAATGGGAACAAATACAATATTTGTATTTGCATGTGGCCCGCGGGCTGTAGTTTGAGGACCCCTGGGATAGAGCGTCGGCCTGCAGACTGAAGGGTCCCAGATTCGATTCCAGTCAAGGGCATGCACCTTGGTTGTGGGCACATCCCCAGTCGGGGGTGTGCAGGAGGCAGCTGATCGATGTTTCTAACTCTCTATCCCTCTCCCTTCCTCTCTGTAAAAAATCAATAAAATATATTTAAAAAAAAAAAAGTCAGAGACCAGAATCACCGAATGCCAAGGGCGGAGTCAGCTGAGAGGTCATGTGGTCGAAGGTCCCTTTCTGGATGAGAAGGCTGTCGTCCCAAGAGGTCAAGTTCACCTTATGGATGGGAGAGCTGGAGCCTGGGTCTCCTTTAGCTCCCCGGGTGGGCGGCCCAGGAGCGGGTGTGTGAAAGGGAGGCAAATTCAAATGGGAAGGAGTCTGTCGCTTACTCTTCTTGCTTCAAAATTAGAAGCAGCTCACCTAGTTCCCCTTGACCTGCCACAGGTACCTGTCGGTAGGAAGTCACTTCACCAGCCGTGGTGGGGACCAAGGGGTTAGTGCGTACCTCCTAGCCCTGCAGTGGTTCTGGGTCTGCCTCCAAGGGTACGTGACTCTACCTGTGGGGTACACCCAACCCCCTCTCTTAGCTACCTCTCTTGTCTCCTCCGGCACTTTTCCCCTAACTCCCCTTAGATGAGGCAATCGCTGCTTTTCTGTGTTTTCATGTGTTTCAGTTTTGGAAGTTCAGGGAAAGAGCTATTTTCCTACCTTATTGAACTTTTCCTAAGTCAAGGGAGTTGGATTCCACCTCCCAGCCCTTTTCACCTCATTAACCTCTACCCTTCCTTTAGATCTCGGCTCATTTTCAAGCCTTTCTTGACCTTCACAACCAGGTCAATCCCTCTATCGAGGGCTTTCATAACATCCTCTATCTGTCTTTTGCAACACTTAGCGGGATTGTGATTTTAAATGTATTCATGTGCTGTTTCTAATATAAGTTTTTATTTGGAAATAAGTGAGACCCAGTAGAATTTGGAAAGTTAAGAGTGAGATTTCTTGCATAGTCTTCCCCCAGCATTCCTGATAACATCAACTATAATAGTGAACATAACCAGAGTATACTGTCGAAACCAGGAATTGACATTCGTACAATGTCAGTGATGTGGGTAAAAAAAATCTCGCTCAGATATCAACGGTCTTTACGTGAACATTATGTGTGTGAAGTTTCATGAAATTTTAGATACTGGTCACGTAACCACCTTTTCCAGCTCTAAACGCTCACAATCACTGACTTGTTGTCCATTCTATAGTTTGCAACGTTGGGGATGTTCTATAAATGAAATCCCTATAGCACGTAACTATACGACAATTGGAGGCAATCCATACAAGTTGTGTATTTTCTATCATTTGATCCTTTTTATTACTGAGCAGTATTCCTTGTTATGGATGCGCCACAATTTGCTTGTCTGTTCACCTGTTCAAAGACTTTTGGGTTGTTTTCCAGTTTGCGATTACAAACATTCATGGACCGTTTCTTTTGTGTGTGTGAACATATATTTTCATTTCTCTTGAATAAAAACCCGGGAGTGCGACTGGAAAGTTGTATAGGAAGTCTGTGTCTATGAGAAAATGCCGAACTGTTCCTGGTGGGGCTGTACCATGTTACCCTCCCACCTGCATGTATGAGAGCTCTAATTCTCCACATGCTCACCAGCTCTTGGTATTGTGGGTGGTTTTTATTTTAGCGATTCTAATAGGTGTATAATGGATTCTTCCTATACTTTTAATTTGCAGGATTTTAGTGGCTAATGTCTTTTTGGGCACCCATTTGTCATCTGTATATCCTCTGAGGTGGAGTGTCTGTTCAAGTCCTGTTTTCTAATTGGGTTGTTTGTTTTCTTAGTGTTGAATAGAGAGTTCTTTACATGTTCTGGATACAAATTCTTTGCAAATATTTTACTTGTGTATGAGGCTTATCATTTTATCTTCTTAAGAGGGTGTTTTGCAGAGGAAAATTCTTGTTTGGTTAAGTCCATTTATCTGTTTTTTTCCCTTATGAACCCTCCTCTAACAGCAAGTCTGAGACAACTTTGCAGGACCCCAGGTCACAAAGTGCCAGGGGATTCTGATCCAATGGGGCGTCAAGCTGTGGACTAGCTTAGGGTCTTCCATATGCTGATATCTATAATTCTATCATTGGGGTTCAAAGGTGACACTATAGTCCCTTAGTTCATTGCAGCAGAGAGTGCCTAATAAATGCAAAGTATTGTTGGGCTGCAAACATGACATTGTCTTTGTCCAAAATGTTAGTTATCCGAGCAAGATTTTGAGCAACAAGAAAAATTATGCATGTGTCAAAATGACATTATACCAGTAACTTACCTAGCAAAAAACAAACAAACAAAAAACACCCAAAAAACAAAAGAAAAAACACACAAAAAACCCCAGATGCCATGCAATGAATGCAGAAAGGTTGACCCCTCATTTAAGACCATTATTGTATAGATTACCTACTCTGTCAAAACCTCCAACTATTGCATGAGGAAGGGCTGATTCTACGGCCCCGCTTTCAAAGCCGGGGCAGTATGGCTTCTCTAAGACTGGAAGGAGTTTGTCCTTGGGATGAGACCAAATTCTGTTCAGGGGAAAGGTGTGCCATGCGTATGCGATAAAGAGCCCAGTCCCTCTTGGTGGCCTTGGCAAAGGCGATGGCTGTCCGTGGGAGCGACAGCATGACTCACACCAAGTTCAGCCTAAGCTAAGGTCATTGGATACAGAATCTTTTCCATGTCATGTAATCTAGGAAATTATTGAATTTTAAAGCCGAAATTCTGAATTTAGTTTCTCTTTTTTTAAAAAAAAAAAAAAAGAAAAGAAAGGAAGGAAGGAAGGAAAGAAGAAGGAATGAAAGAAAAGAAAATATAGGCTTATATGTTTCCATAAATCACATGTGTACTCCACCAATGATCAAACGCTTAGAGATGGCTTTCATAAAGAGAGTGTAATTTTCATCTTGTTACTGTGGGCTGTCCATCTAGCCATTTGCCAAGAGAGAGGCTCTCACAGCTGCACACATCCCACGTGTCTGCACTCCCTGGCTTGCTCACTTTATGACTTCCGGTAAATTCCATGTCCAAACATTGGTGTCCATATGAGGGCCCTCCTCCCCCACATCTTATACATCAGAGATGAGGATTCCCAATCATATTTCTAAGGGAGCGGGAGAGAGGGAACCACGTTGAGACTTTTCGGAAACCAACACACGAGAAACAAAAATAAGCCATTAAAATTCAACACAATACCCTGAATTCCTGTTAGTCATCTTTGAAAGAGAAACAGGCATTGGTTACACACAGATAACGCCAAGATGCTTAACAGCAGGTAACTGAGATGCTCTGTCGCGGGTGGAAGGAGGAAACGGGGCCCTGTAACCTTGACTTCAGACTTGGCGGAGCGGGGGCGGGGGAGGCATGTCATGCCCATCCAGCATGCATTCCGGCTTGTCTCTCTGTAGCCACCAGTTTCAACAAACTCTTTAGGGTCCCTGGGAATTTGTATCATGAGATGTTAGACAGAACAGTCCTTCAGTGTATTAATGAGCAAGCGGTCAGGTCACCTCTGCAAGCGAATACTTTAAAAAATAATACTGCCCCAGCTCCGCCTGCGCCCACAGCAAGCACGCGTTCACTCCTTCCGAGAAGGGGCTGAAAAGCTTACATTCAGGATACATTCATCTGAAAACAAGTGTACTTTTGTGTCTGGGGAGGATTCTTTTCATTGCCATCAATTTAGTACATTGATAGACGGGGACTCCAGCTCCACTATCGGGTTGCCGAGCTGAGACCCCTCCGCAGGCCAGGCCCGGCGAAGGCGTGCGGCCTCTCTGATTTCTCTGATCATCCTGAACACGCCAAGTCCCCTCGCCCTTGGGGACCTGCTGTGAGTTTCTTGGGAGGAAAGACGACCTCCAGGCAGTATTCATAGGTGTTCGGTTCTGTTGGTAGTATGTTAACTGAAGGCAAAAGAAACGCACACAAGACACATTCCAACAGCAACTAAAAGCAGCTACAAAGTTAGCCCTGTTGCACCAACATGGTGTGTTGTGCCTGATTTTGGCACTCTGGGGGCATCTAGGCACTAGCTGGCCCTTGGCCCTTTCTACTGGCTGTGAGTTTTCTGAAGATGCAACCACGCTTGCAGCTACATTCTACGGAAGTTGGGGGAAAAGTGATTTCTTCAGCATGAATTCTTTGCACGCTCAGAACCCCATGCGGACATGCAGGGCTGCTTGTTTTGTTTTGTTCTCATGCCGTTGTCTTCTTAATAGTTAGAGGAGTTAGAAAGTATCCACAACGGAATTTCTACTTTTTACTTTTGTAATATTTTGAGAATTGCAGGCTTTACGTGTTTAATTGTTCATTATAATACCAAAATAATAATATTAATGGTTGAGTACTTACCTTGGGCCAATACAGAGCTAGACACTTCAGCTAAATTACCCTAATGTAGATGATCGTTTAATGTCAGAGGTGAAGAGAGTGAGTGAGTCAGGAAAGTTGGTGACCTGCTCAGGTGATCCAGCTCATCAGTGGTCATGGATGCAACTCCAAAGCCATGTCCTTCCCACTGCATGACAGGACCCAGGGTGAACTTCAGGAGCTGGAAATGCCGTACATGGACAAGTCTGATGGGGCCCTTAGCCGTAAATAATCCAACCACTTCATCTGCCCCAAATGGGAAGCTGAGGTTCAAAGCCACCGACTGGCCTAGGTACTGGGCCTCTAGTCTCCCTTGCACCACTGTAAGGATTGTTTGGGGATCTCCCAAAATAAGGTCCTTGCCTTCCTCTAGCTGTCGCTGGACTGCCTGCCTCCTTCCCTTGCCTTGATGTCTGATGTCCTTGGTCTGACCCTTCCTGATCTCTATCTTGAAACTGAAGTACTTTCCTCATTGTGTGATCCCACTGGCCCCCAGCATAAAGCCCGTGCCCGCCACTGCGGCAGCCTGCCCTCTGAGCCCTGGAAATTGAATTTTAAAGGGACTCCGCAAGTCTTGTCTAGTTAATCCTCATAATCGCTGGGATTGGAGATCACTATTAATTTTCCTATTTCACTCCTTGAGCAAAGAAACCAAGAAGCCAAAATGTTGAATCATCTCCTGGGATCACTGGGGGCTGGTCCCTGGGCTCAGGAGCCCTTGAGACAGTGTTTTCCTCCCCCGGAGGGAGGCAGAGGGGGAGCGTGGGACTCGGCCCTCTGCTGCTGTGTTCTGATCTCTCCTTGTACCTCTGGGGTCCCCAGTGCGCTCATGCCCGTCCCCTGGTAGGTAGAGAAGTGGCTGGAAGAGTATAGTCCTTCCCATTTATCCATTTCATAAATATTTTCAGAGTGACTTTCAAGTCTTCTGGTAAGTGCTGAGGATGTAATAGAACAAATATGTTCATCAGCCTCAGGTGTTCCATAAAACTCTTCGCAGAATTTTGGCGATTTATCCTCTTCTGAATTCCAGTCCTTTAGTTTACTCACCCATCTCCTTTTCAAAGAGGCACCTGATCTCTCCTTTTCAAAGAGAACCGTTTCTGTTTCCACACACACAGTCCCGCCAGTGCGGGGATGAATTTTCAGTGTCAGGGACGGGTCCCCTCTGCCCCCCATCAAAATCACTTTCCCTGACTGTTATGAAATAAATGTTTATGTTCTCCACAAATTTATATGCTGAACCCTAATCCACAGTATAATGGTAATGGCAGGGGTGGGGAGCGGGTCTTTGGGAAGTAACAAGGTCATGAGGGTGGAGCCCCATGAATGGGATTAGTGCCCTATGAAAGGGATTGCAGAGAGGTCCCTCACCCCTACTGCCAGGTGAGGACACAGAGAGAAGACCCTCTATGAACTGGACACCAAATCTGCCCGTACCTGGACTTGGACTTCCGGTCTCCAGAACTGTGCGAAGTCCGTTGCTGGGTCTATAAGCCACCCAGTCTGTGAAATTTGTGATAGGACCCTGATTCCCCATCGGAAGGGTGTGGTCGGCATCCCAGCTACCTGTCAGTGCAGGTTTGCGTGTGCACTCACTCCCTGCCCGGGATCACTTCCTGCCACTTAGTTTAACCCAGCCAACATCGAGCCTTCTGTATGCAGGCCTGCTCTGTGCAAGGCATTCTCCTCAGCTCTGCTGCTCAAAGGAAATTAGTGCTGGGCTCAGGGCCCCAGACACTTATCCAACTTCTCATTGCTAGTCAACAAACATGCATTGACTGAGCACCTCGATGTGCAGGCACAGTCTCAGACACACGGGTATGACAGTGAGCGAGAAAACGCAGCCCCCATCACAGGCCACGCCTTCAGCACTGCTCTACATAATGACCAAGAAGTGGACAGCACCTCAGAATCTACCGGAAGCACATTCTCTTTTATAAAATTAGTTTCCCAGTATGAAAGTAATCCTGTTCACTAGATTTTTAAAAAAGATTACACACACACACACACACACACACACACACACGTTTATTGATTTCAGAGAGCAAGGGAGAAGGAGAGAGAGCTAGAAACATCAATGATGAGAGAGAATCATTGGTCGGCTGCCTCCTGCAAGCCCCCTACTGAGGATCAAGCCCGAAACCTGGGCATGCGCCCTTGACAGGAATCAAATCCAGGACCCTTCATTCCGCAGGCTGATGCTTTATCCACTGGGCCAAACCAGCTAGAACCTATTTACTAGATTTTTGAAAACAAAAATGCACAATGAAGCAACGTAATCAGCTCTAGAACTTCCTCTGTCCTTTCCCACCCCTTTTCTCTGCATTTTCATGCTGTGCTCACAGTACCAACTTCTCTTTATATATATATAATTTTTATTGATTTCAGAGAGGAAGGGAGAGGGAGAGATAGAAACATCAATGGTGAGAAAGAATCATTGCTTTGCTGCCTCCTGCTTGCCCCCCACTGGGGATCGAGCCCACAACCTGGGCATGCGCCATGACT
Source organism: Myotis nattereri (assembly GCF_964212035.1). Classification (NCBI taxonomy): domain Eukaryota; kingdom Metazoa; phylum Chordata; class Mammalia; order Chiroptera; family Vespertilionidae; genus Myotis; species Myotis nattereri. The sequence goes on along the minus strand of NC_138088.1, from coordinate 54,884,632 downwards.
GGGAATCAAACCATGACCTCCTGGTTCATAGGTCGATGCTCAACCACTGAGCCACACCAACTGGGCCCAACTTTTCTTTTTAACCCTACTCTTTAGGGAACATTGTCGCATGAACATTTTGCATGTGGTTACAAGTCTTGCTGGATATTTTTGAGGACTACACACAATATTGTAGGAAGTGTCTCAGGCCCTGGCCGACAGGATCAGTTTCCTGTAGCTGTTCTCACAAGTTACCACACACTTGTTGGCTCGGAGCAACAGATGTTTATTTTCTCACAGTCTTTTGGTTAATTTTGTGTGTTTTCTTGCTTTTCTTAAGAACGCCTTGCATTTCCCACTCTTGTCATAATAAGGTTCAAGCAGGAGAAGAGAAAACACACAAAATGGTCCCAAAGTGAACCAGAAACCACAATTGCAGTTTCTCAATTGTTGTCGATCGAGAAAACTTTCGCTAACGCCTTTACTGAAACATGAGCGGCCGGGAGCACCCAGTGCGGGAGGTCCCCGCCGGTAGGGAAAGGATTTCCCCAGCACCTCGCCCTGCAGGGTGGCCTGCCCGCTGCAGGTGACTGAGATGGGGACACAGTGAATTCCCGTTGACCCCAAGCATCTACCTAATGGGCACATCATCCTGGGACTAATACCGAATCAGCTTCCACCTAATGTTTGTGGTGAAGCTACTCACAGGCTTCCCTGCTCCTTCCCCACCATAAACGGTGGTGATTTAGGCTCGTGTTAATGTTAATGATGACTTTCAAGGCTCTGGCTGGAAGCGTGTAGCGGGAAGCACAGCCCCCGAGCGAGCAGGGACGGCAGTAAGGTGGCCTCACCTTGAAGCCGGCAGGAACGCTGACTGTCAAACGGCCCATTTCCCTGGCAGGTCTGATTTGGGGTGCATACTATACAGAAGGTGCATTTAAAAGAAATAACAACTTCCCCTCTCTATAAAGCCGTAATAGCTTTTTCTAGTCGTTGGACTCAGTCTACACAATGCAATGTAAAACCCAGTCATAACTTTAATAGGGTGCATATTAGAAATTGGCTTTTTTTCTCTTTTCTATGCACACGAGCTCTCATAAACCAAGAGCTATTTGGTTTCAAACCCTGTGCCCAGCTCCATCATTTTGCTGGAAGGAGAGAGTGAGGATTAGCAAGCCTTCTTAAGTAAACTCTCACTGAGAGCCAGCTCGGGGCCCAGGGCCAGGGTGAGGGCAGGTCGAGAAAGGCACAAGCCAGGGGGAGCCCCGAGAAGGGAGGACCTCCATTTCCCCGGCGTGCCAATGGCATTCGTGTCTTTTTCTAGTTGGCGAAGCAGTTTTGCCCGGTGGTTAAGTCTGGATCCTGACTGGCATTGCCATCTGTGAGCTGGGATTTGGGCAAGTTAAAGGCCTTTCTGTACCTCCCTCCCCCATTTCAAACTGGGGACAATGGCAGTAGTGATGCCATACTGTACCAGGTGTGACGTCCAAATGGGTCATCAGATGTAAAGCGCCTGGAACACAGGAAAGGCCCCTGACGCGTTGGTCACCACTGTTACTCTCGTCACAACCAGTTCCCATTCACTGAAATCAAGGCAGACAGTTCCTACAAGGATGAGGGGGAAAGTGGAAACCACCTGCTCTCCCCACTGAGATAACCACCATCCTATTGTGGTGCCATATTTTCACTCATCTCTTATGAAAGAGAAACATAGCCACACATATAATTATATGTAAATGGATATTATATGCTTTTTTAAAAAGTAACCTTTTTATAAACCTTTATTTAAAAAATAGCACAGGGACACAGACCATAATGTGGTGGAGGACTCAGGGGAGGGTGGACAGGGGCAAAGGGAGAGAAAATGGGGAGCATCTGTAATAGTGTCAACGTTTTAAAGAACACCTTTATTTTTGGTTTACATCTCTCTCTCTTCCCGGCCTCCCGCTCATCCTGTGCCTGGCTTATTATGCAAAATTGATGTGCGACTCCTACATCGTCCTCGATGGATGCTCCCATAATTGACACAAAGCTGTAGATCAGGGGTTGGGAGAGTCATTCCTTTCCTAAAATGTAGTCTTTTAAAATAAATTTCTCTGTAAGCATGTGGCTTTTATGTTCCCTTGCTGAATAATATAAACCCTAAATCCCTCCAAATCAAGCTGTAATAGATCTAACAGAGCTAAGTTACTCACTTTAGTGATTGTATAACATTTTAGGGATTGTATAATATTCCATGGTTATACTATTGTTTTGCCACTGATCAGCATTCACTTCGCTTTGCTGTGTGTGTGTGTGTGTGTGTGTGTGTGCATGCGCGTGTGCTTAAAAAGGATCTCATAGTAAGAATACTAGAGCTTTCATTTCCAGGGATAGTTTCCCAGGAATGTGGAGGGTTTGGAAAGGTGGATTGAGCTGGATTTGAATAGTCAAAGGCATGGACACTATCCCGTGATCTGACTGGAGGCAGATCACCCCATCCAGCTGCCAAGTGGCAAATACTGAAATAGGCCCAGGTACATGCCTTGAGTGGCAGAACTGTGCTTGATGCTAGGGCTTCTGGCTCTCCATCCACGGCTCTTTCTCCTCTTCCGCATGGACACAGGAAGCAATATTTGCACCCAGTCTTGAAGGATGGCCAGATGTAAAAAGTAGAAAAGAGGGCCAAGGATCTCAGGTAGGGCAAACAGCATGGACAAAGGCCAGGCAGGTGTAAAACTACATAGTACACGAAGGAATAGTATGTTTTCCTTACTGCTTAAGCCTAGAGTTCTAGCAGAGGGCTTAAGATGGGTGCAGCGAACAGGTAAGACCAGATAGGTAGGAGTTCTAATATTGCCCGGCAGGCTATGGAGAAACATAGCCTTTAAGCCAATTTTCTCCCATGAGTGTTTGTGGGAGATCACCATGGTAGCAGATGGCAGTAGTTGATTTAATTTACTGGAGTAATTAGAGCTGCAAGTCAAGAAGACCAGGTAGGAGGCTAGAGGTGGAGACATGGGGACATTCCAAGGTAAAAGTCGCAGCACTCGTTCATCCAATGCTCAAGACATTGACCACACTGAGCACATGGCAGGCTCTTAATGAATATGGGGAGGACTCTCACGTGGGAAACTTGTGATGGATGGGGAGGAGGCAAGCATGGATATTGATGCTGAGTCATGGCCAAGTTGCTATGCCATTGCCCGGGGCAATCACCCAGAGAAGGACATACCACGGTGGCCCTTAGCCTCACTGTTTTGGAAATGTTTTCCCAAACTCTCAAGGATTACCCTGATCTCCAGTTATGAAGTAGGATCTGTTACATGAGGGTCTATCCTTTATTGCCCTGTGCTCTTGGCAATGAACAAACATCTCAAATTCCCAAGAAGAAAGCTGTAGTTCTATTATGAAATTAATTTTCCACTGACCCAGGTCCAGAAGGCTGTTTGAAAGATAAGTGTTGATTGATGTGCATATGAAGACTTCCATGCAGCTTTGCAAAGTACTAAATCTGCAAATCTGCAAGTAGAAATAGAGTCTTTCTGGAAAAAATATTAATACTGTACCTCGGTGTTACCGGGTGATTGCTTTTCAACACCTGGGAGGACTTTTAAATGAACAATTCCTATTTATATCTTCTTCCAAATAGCGCTGGAACTCCCAGGCATCTTATAAAAGTCTGGAACAGGCCTGCGTTGCTGAGGTCAGGACTTGATTAATCATACAGAAAGCGCAAGCCCAGGCATATTACAATATAGAGGGATCATGTCTCAAATGAGCCAGGCACCTGAAATGAGTGAGTGTCTAAATCCCAGGGGTGATTCTGAAAACAAGAATGCAAGGAATGACCCAGAGGATGATACTGAAATCTACTGCAGGAGGAGAGTTTAAGAAAGAATTGAGAAATGAAAGATGAGAACAGAATGATAGAGGAAGGACACAGGGGATGCGTTTCCGTAGCATCAGACAACTAGGAGGAGAGGTAGTAGGGAGAACAGAGCAGAGATGCTCATGACACAGACTCTGGAGTGAGCCATAGAGGCAGTGACTGGGCCCTTTTTGTCTCCCAGTCTTAGCAACGAGGAAGCCCAATATCAATTTTGAAAGTCAGCCCAAAGCTCACTTCCCAGGATCTGCTTTCCTTTCACCAGCCATCTTTCCTGGAGCCCCAGCCTGATTCTCTGTGAGAGACTGCGTGGGGTACCAGATGTATGTGGATTCTGTCTCCATTTGGCAAAAATATTGAAATGAGACTAACAGTTCTGTGGAACATCGCCTGGTTTACACTTGGCCAGAACAGTGAAAGGGAGAGTAGGACACCCTCCCCAGAGCTGTGGTGTTAGGGGCAGTCATTGGCAGAGACAACTAGCACACAGTGAGTGGTGACAAAGTCACGAGTAGCAGAAGGAAGGACAAGGTGCTGGAATAGGAGGCCAGGTGAACATGAGGAACCTGCTTTGGATAACACATAGACCTACTGGAACTTACTAGGGGACAGAGTTCTTCCATGGCCTACTGGGCTTGAGGTCTCCCTACTTCGTCATTTTGGTGGACATACATATGTCCACTTTTGGAAACTCCAAGCTGGTGAAGCCAAGCCTCATATGGGTTGCAAGAGATAGGATGTTCTTGAGCTAACTTCTTCAAGGAAACTGACAGTGTAGCTTGAATCTCCAACTCCCGCTCTTACTAACCGTGTCCTTTACTTAACCTCCATGAACTTGGCTTTCTCATCTGTAATATGTTAAGAACAGCTCTTTCTTGAATATAATATATTATAATATAATATGGTCCTGCCATTAGACTTAACTACAATGATGTAAGGCTCTTAGCACTGGGCTTGGCATATATTATGTTCTCAGTAAATAGCAGCTGCTGCACTTATTACAGAAAAATACCCAGTAATGTGAGGAGCGTAGTCTCCGAGCCCTGGGTCCCGTTCTGATGAGCAGAATAGATTTACATAAAGGGTGCTGGCCAGTTGTGTGCTGGGGAAAAATTGGGATGGCTCTTTGACCAGATTTGGCCCTGACTGGATTCCTTGGGGAAGGAAAATGACTTTAGAAAGGAAGCAAGAAGGCTGAGCTACACGGACACCCATGGTTCTCTTTGGTCTCAAATGCTAATTCTGCTACATGTCCAAATTCAGGCAGCAGCATCCAACCAGAGTCCTGTGCCAGGGATCCCCTGGGTTCTGTTTCTCACGGCTTCATCATTTCTGAGGGAGGCCCTACACGTCTGAGCACAAACCAGTGTGCTAGCCATTACCAGAGAGAAGGCTCTTGAAGCCAGCTCACAGAAGAAGAGTTGAGTTGCCTGGCAGGGTTAGCTGTCTGTACGGTGTTTGCTGCATCTAGGATACAAGGTGATATATAGGAAGCAAAGGTGTATTTTAGGGAAGAGGGTCGTAGGTAGTCTCTGAGCACAGAATAGTTGTTCAGTATGTGCTCAGTTTCTTGGTTGAGTCCCCTGTCACCTCCTATCTCCGTCTCACCCCTCAAGCCTTTCAATGTTGCTGCCTTGTGCTCTTTGGACTGCTGGTGTTCAGGAAACTTTTAGAAAATTTGGAACAGAATCCCTGACGTGCACATTGAGCTGGTCTGTGCCTGATTAGGCACCAGCAGCCGTGCCTCGCAGATGCCACTGGGATCACAACATTCTGTTATGAGATTGGACTTTTAAAGAGCTGGAGTCAAGTGGCAAAGTCAATGGCTGTCAACAGCCTGAGTCAGGGCCCGAGTGAGCGTGGTTTGCTGGCTGAGGTTGTGCTGGGGAGCCGTAAATGGCCCCATCTGGGGTTGGGGGTGATGGATGAGGGAGAGGAAGGAGCCAGGAGGCCAGGAAAGTGAGACACCAGCTCCTGGGGCCGTGGCACTGTCCCCCAGCTTGTTTTCCTGGTTCTGACCTCATGCCCAGCCTGACGTCTCGGCTTCCTTTTTGTTCCCCAACTTGGTCATCTGTTCTGTCTCCTTAGGACTGGGACCCTCCCTCATTCATTTTCAGGCTACACTCCTGAACTTTTGTCCAGAGATATGAGTGAATGGGGGCGGGGAGGGGGGTGATAAAATCAGTCCAGAAGTATCAAATAGGCTACCGGGTGAGGGTCACAAGTGGCCACAGAGTAGATACATTACAAATGTCCAATCTCATCAACTCTGAGAGTGGGTATTATTTTTATTCTCATTCTGTAGATTGGTAAATTGAGGCTGAGAGAATCTAAGTAAATTAACCTAAAGTCACACAGACCATAAATGATGAAAATTCAAATTCAGGACTGTTGGGTCCAAAGGTTGTTTTGTTTCTTTTACGATACTGGTCATCTATCCAGAAAGTGGAAAGCACAAGAATTTGTGGAGGAGGAATTTCAGGACATTTAAGGTGTGTGTGCATGTGCGTGCACTTATGTGTCTCAGGAACAGAAAACAGGAAATGGAAGATGAAGCTGGGAAGGTAAATAGGCATGTTATCTAACCACTCACCTCCCCAGCCAATGCCCGCTCTCCATGTGCCATTTTCCACTCTTCAACTGGATTGTCAATTCCTTGACAGCAGAAATTACCTCTTACTTTCCAAATCCCTCACAAAACCTAGGATAAGGCTGAGCACACAGCAGGAGCCCAGTGAATGCTTGTTGTCAAAACAATGCATGTGTTCATTGTTCTTCCCTTATGAGCAAACTGTAAACTGCTGCCATATGTATATCTGTTACATATGAATCCTGAGAGGATTCTGTTTTGTTTTTATTTCATTGTTTTAATTTTTCTGTTTAATACTATATAAAGATTTTCAATAAATGAGATGTTTGCTCCTTAACCCCAACTCTCTTGCTTTTAGTAGAATTTTATTATCAAACACAGTGCTGAATTCATGCAGAAGTTTCAAATTCCAAAATCTGGTTACTATCTTTAAATTTTAAGCACAGAAACTCAACTTACTGTTAACTTTATCTCAAACACAGTTGGAAAGAAAATGTTGAGTTTATATTATTTATTAATATTATTTAACTTATTTATATCCCAAATTATGCTGTGAAGGACTTGAGCACTTTTAGCAAAAACACACGTAATGAACTGGTAACCTAAAAATCAAATTTAAAAATCAGAACCCGGGGAAGCAGAAATTAAAATAGGAGAAAAATTAAATGCAAATATCTGGGTCCCAAGAGACTACACCAGAGACTAAAATGTCAGCCTTTGGCACTATCCCAACCAAAGTTGCATTTTGTTTGGTCCACATAGTGTTTAAAACATTTTTTGGGGGGGCCTGTTTCACAGAGAGGAGAGACTATCACAGAACAAAAGGGATTTAAGAGCTGTAACTACCAAATGCGATGTGTGTACTCTGTTTAGTCCAACTACAAAACCAACTTTGGTTTTGGTTTTGGAAGCTTTGAATATGGTTCTTAGGAAATGGTTAATTTTTAGGTATGATAATGGTGTACATACCAGTAACACTACAAAGTGTCTGAGATTTACATTAAAATATGCAAGCAAAAAGAAAACAAAAATAAGGGGAATAGGTAAACGATATTAGCAAAGTGCTGATAATTTTTTAATTTCAATCATGGATATATGAGGGTTTATTATACCTCTCTTTTTTGTTTGAAAATTTCCATAATGACTATATATTTTTTTAAAATATATTTTATTGATTCTTTACAGAGAGGAAGGGAGAGAGATAGAGAGTTAGAAACATCGATGAGAGAGAAACATCGATCAGCTGCCTCCTGCACATCTCCCACTGGGGATGTGCCCGCAACCCAGGTACATGCCCTTGACCGGAATCGAACCTGGGACCTTTCAGTCCGCAGGCCGACGCTCTATCCACTGAGCCAAACCGGTTTCGGCGACTATATATTTTTTAAATTATACTGTAACTATCTTGAGATGGGTTGACACCCATCTACAGACCACACTTGGACTGGCACTCCCCTCCTCCAGCACCCCCAGCAAGGACTAGTGGGAATTGACTAAAACGCAACTCAGGAGAGCATTTCTGTGGCCCCAAAACAACAGGATCTGGGTGGGCAGTTTTCAATGGACTAGCTGTGTCTGAGGACACAACATGGAATACTGGGGACTAGAGAAGAGTGGATAGAAGACGCATTCATCAACCAACCTCCTGTAAGCATCCCTCTTGTGGGATGAATAGTGGGTTCCCCGCCCCCACTATTCATTCAAATCCTAACACTGGTGCCTATGAACATGATAGTATTTGGAAACAGGGTCTTTGCAGATGTGACCAAGGCAAGATGAGGTTCTACTCACTTAACGTCACTGATGGGTTCTGTGACTTGAGGGAAATGACTGTAACAACAGCACTTTCACCCTCGGCGAATTGCTATAAACAAGAGTTAGGTTCCTACAGCAACTCATCAGGATTAGAATGAAACAATGTGAATGAAGACACATCCCAGGACCTGATGTCCTGGATTAAGGTGGGCCCTAACCCATCACTGGCGTCTTTATAAGAAGAGGGAAATTCTGACGGATATACTTCCATGAGGACACCAGGAGAGCATCACAAACCACAGAGGCGGATATTGGAGTGCCCTGTGCACAAGCCAGGGATTGCCAACAGCTAGGAGAGGAGATGGAACAGACTTCCAGAGCCACCTTGCTGATACCTTAATTTCGGACTTCTAACCTCAGAACTGTGGGCGAATGCATTGAGCTGCACAAGATAATTTGCTATGGCAGCCCTAGGCAATGAATAGGCTTGTCTCCAGGAGGCTTTTGGTGGGGTTGGGACACACACAATTCCTTTCTGGGCTGAGTTCCTAGTCAGGGGGTGGGGCAGAGGTAGATTGAGCCCCTTTTGGGGGAATGAAGGTGCCCTACTCGACTGTCTTGGGGGACGATCTGCCTGCAGGTAGTTCAATGCCAGGGTGTTTTGGGAGCAGACTGTTAAAGGTCCCCTTGAGAATGAGAAAGTTAAGATGACGAGAAGCCTTTTAGGTCCATGATTCTAAACGTTAGTGGGCTTGTGTTTGACCTTCAGATCGGTGGCTCTCTAGAGATGGATTCAGAGGCCTGGGAGGGGCCCAGAATCTGACTTTCCAGGGCTCCAGCGGATGCTCATGAAGGTGGCCAGGGGCTGACCTCCAGACCCAGGGACTTTTTTTTTTTTTAGCTAGAAACCTTTATTCCTAGACAGAGGAGCTGGCCTCACTTCTCAAAGAGACAACTCCCTATTTTTTTGCTTCCTTTTCCTCATGGACAGACTGAGAGTGATAAAATGACAACGGGACTAATTTCATTCTCTGAACAAACGTGGAGCTTGGGCTTATGCAGTTCCATTTTTTTTTTTCAAGTAAAAATCCCCTAAGAACTGTGAGAAATGTTAACCGACATGAGGAGGCAGACACCGCAGAGTTGAGTTTTTTTTTCTTTTTTAAAAAACCTGTCACTTAGCAACAACATATGTATGGCTGACAGTTGGAGTCATCTTTGAGTTGGCAGCGTGGAATTGTTAGGAAGTTTAAATTTGTGTTTTATCATTGTTAGCGGTGTTTTAGCAAATCGTGGAAGGTACAATATGCGCATTCTGCTGTTTTGGAAGGGAGACATTTTAAGTCAGAAATATTTGACTGTAAACATATTTTGCACTGAACTCTATTTTCCTGCCACAGAGGAGAAAAACCAATGCTTACCTAAGCCCCGGGAGAAACCTAGTTAATCGCCACTGGCGGATTAGGGGGGAAACGTTCTTCAAAAATAGTTTATGAAAGTTTTAATTACACACAGCCATCGTCAAATGCTCCGTAATTGCTGCATATTGATTCCGTTGTCTCTTTTCCTGGAAATGTGAAAACTATTTCAATATACACAGAATCAATAAACATAATTAAAATATGAGCTCATCAAAACAGTAATTAAATGTACTTAACAGCTTTTGTGGCTTTCCCCATATGGTTACTGTGGGAGTGTGAATCTGGCACGCTCGATAAATGGAACAAAATGAAGAGGAAGCCTCGGGAGAGATTACTGTCGGATCATAACACAAGGCGGCCTGGCTCTGCGGCGGCAAGTGGCGCTACATGAAAAAGTTGACAGAAGAAGAGGTGTGTGCGATTATTATACATTTGGGGGCTGTTGCCTCTTTCTGTGAGATGAACACGATCATGGTCTGCATTAGGAAGGAAGAGTGAAATTGCCAATGTGAGAGGAATCGGGGGAGAGGGCCCTGAATTGTTCATGGGACGCTTCCCCTTTGAGGATGTTGCTGGGGAGGAGACTGATCGTCACCCCCACTGGCTCCAGGCTGGTCGGTGACTCCAGAGCCCAGCACCACGGGTTCTCAGAGTTATGATTTGGGAAGATGGTTTGCCCCCTTCCTGCAGCTCCTTTCAGCAGGCCTGGCAATGGAAGGCAAGTGAAACCTGACATTTGCTGGAAATGGTGTTGAATCCCTAGGTAAGGGCCCAGCCCTGTCTTCACTTGGTTGCCTCCAGAAGCGGACCCTGATTTGACCGCCAGGAGTTTAGGTGGGAGAGCATCCCAGGAAGCCTGGCCAGGGGAGGGGATGTGACACAGGGTGGGAGGAGGCCCTGAATGGCATATTGCCTGGAAGGCTTCCCCAGGGATCCGCTATATCTCTGAGTTGTCCCATCTAAGGAGTGAGGAAGTTGGGGTATTTATCCTCCGACCCCCTCTGGATTTGCATGAAGGCTAATTCCTGAGGCATTAACCCCTGGTCCTGTCCTGACCCCAGGGCTGGCCGAGAGAGAGCACCCAGAGGCAGTCAAAGCCATCGGCATGTTGCCTCCTCACATGGGGCACATCCTGCCAGGGCTGACCAGCAGACCCTGAGCGATGGATGAATGATTGCTCAGACACACGTTTCTGTGAAAGAGAGAGGGCTAAGGGGCTGCTTGGCTTGAGAAACCAAACAGCCCCATTCACCTGCCTCCTTAGGCTTTTATTGTAACAACAGCTTGAACTAAAATTAAGTATTAGATACTATCAGCCGCGTAAGCATCCTTGAGAAGACAGTGTCCTTTAAGCAAGGACATCTAAAGACTAGACATAAAGATTCCAGTAAAACACCGGGGGGCTCAGACTTGTTTGGAAAAGTCAAGGCAGGGGCTGCCACCTTCGGCAAGGTCCCTGACCTTTCGGAGATTCCTTCTTACCTTCCAACCCAGTCCCGTGCTTCCCCACAGCAGGTACCAGAAGAGCGAGTGCCGAGGCTACAGGAGGGGGCCCAGGGCTCCCACTGTACCATCCGTGGTAGGCGGAACAATCCCCTCCCAGCATGCCCAGGTCCTAATCCTTGTAATCCATGAATGTTACCTTATACGGCAAAATACTTTGCTGATGTGGTTAAATTAAGACTCTTGAACTGAGGCTATCCTGGATTATCTGAGTGAGTCCTAACTGCAGTTCCCACTGTCCTTACAAGGGGAAAGCAAAAAGTGATTTCAGAGGCAGAGCTGGGAGTGATGTGGCCACAAGCCAAGCAAGGCTGGCAGCCACCAGAAGCTGGAAGAGGCAAGGAATGAATGGGGTGTGGCCCTGTTGGCACCTTGATTTTGGCCCAGTGATAATGATTTTGGACTTCTGGCCTGATCTTGTGCAAAAAGGAAAAAAAAAAAATTCTATCTAACAGCACCAGCTGTGGGGTAAGGAAAGTTGAAAGAATTTTGCATTGCCATTCATGGAAGGAGCTGTGGGAAGGAGGGAGGCTATCCTATTTGTGTTCCCTTGAAAGTAGAGTCTGACACAAAGACTGAAGTATAAGAAGTTTACTTGGGATGGGGACCTCGGGAAGTAGGAAGAAATGAGGGAGAGGGAAATGAGATGGAGAAGGGAGAAAAGCCAGCATGGATTGCAGTAATGAGCTGAATGTGCTATGGGTGCCTGGGGCTCAGTCCTGCAGGCTGCTTAGAAGAGCCAGGCAAAATTCAGAATTTCTGCAGAATTTTCCAAAGTGGAGGACAGGTGAGACTAGGCCATTTATTCACAGATCCCCATCTCCATCGGTTGAGGATTGCTCTCAGGGACATTAGGTCCCCCCGACTTCTGGATTGTGCCTGTGTGTGCCTCGGTGGCCTTCCAGGCCACACCTGGGACACTGCAATGGGCATGTGGGCATCCACTATGGGTGAGGCATGAAAGGTAGTGGGTCAAGGAGACGTGGCACAGTGCATCGTAAATGTCTGCAAGCTGGGCTTTCCTTGGTGTTGGTTTCCGTCTTAGGATCCACGTGGTAGTGCTGTGCCTACTGTCACATGGTACCTGGTGGGAACGGGATTGGTGGGAACGGGATTGGTGGGAACAGGATTGGTGGGAACGGGATTGGTGGGAACAGGATTGGTGGGAACAGGTTTGGTGGGAATGGGATTGGTGGGGATGGGATTGGTGGGAAGGCCAGCTGAGCCAGGCCCCCTCTCGCCGGTGTTCACAGAGTTCATTGGAGTAGAATCTAATTTGGAGCCCTGTGTAATAATTTCAGAATGTCACCCAGATTTTAAGTTTAGTCACCCCCCAAATCAAGTTCTGGATTTCTCTTACTCTATTTTAAATATGAGCAAAATTTCATAGACCTTACTGATTGTCCATCTATACCTTGAATTCCCTCAAACTTAATTCAAGCCACATGTTGGGCTCAAGGAATCATGACGGGGATTCTTTCTACAAACGAACTTGACTATGAAACTCCAAAGTCGACCTCTCCCTTAGTAGCCCCCTTTGACACATCCTTGCTGCGCTGCCTTTGTGTCCCCATAACACTGCATCGGAAGGTTTTACATGTCGTGTCAGGTTAGAACATTTGTTATATGTTGGAAAAGAATGAAGTGAAAATTGTTGGGTCTTGTCTCTCATTGAAGCTTCAGTTTTTAGTTGGGATTACCTGCCTGGCCCCATGGTACAATGGGACTCATCCATGCTGGTTCAATTTAAAAAAAAAAAAAAAATATATATATATATATATATATATATATATATATATATATATCAATATATAAATCAATATATATTATTGATTTCAGAGAAGAAAGGAGAGGGAGAAAGAGATAGAAACATCAATGATGGAGAGAATCACTGATCGGCTGCCTCCTTCATGCCCCTCACTAGGATGGAGCCTGCAACCTGCATGTGCCCTTAACCGGAATCGAACCCGGGACCCTTCAGTCCACAGCTCTATCCACTGAGCCAAACCAGCTAAGGCCGCCCTGGTTCAATTTTAATGTCTATTTTACTCGCAGTGAAGGTCCCTGTGGGGCCTCAGCCACTTCCCTTGGGCTTCATCTCAACCACGCCACACTGACATCTTGCAGCCTTTAGGTCCCCAGACCAGGACTCCGCGGCTGTTTTCCCTCGGGTTTCCAGTGAAGTCAACCAGTGACCCTGGTGTCACTTATGCTACTCAATACTTTTCATAAGTGTCTGGTTTTGGGGGGGGAGGAAGTTGATCAGAACTCAGGGAGGCGTGTTGTTGCTTTTGGCTGAAATGATCTTGGCAATTGTCTCAGCTCCGCACTGCGTCTGGGCTCTGCTGACACAACCTGCCGATAGCCTCCAGGCCATCAAGGTCAGCGCAGCTGCTTTCCACCTTGTACCTCCGTGGCCTGTGCTGGGAGAGCGCTTCTGCAGAAGGGCCGCCAGTCGGGAGCCTCCCTGGTGGAGCAGGGGACACTGAAGCTGTGCTTGGTGCCTGCTGCCAAGAGCCAATAACGGAGTGCAGCCTGCTTCTCTCCTGGGGGAGAAGGTGGGCGAGCGCAGTGCCTGCCTCCATTCGGCACCAGAGCATTCCTGACGGCCAGATGTGCGCCGCCGCTCCTCTTTCATTCCAAAGTCGTTCAAGGTGGAAGGTGCTTTCCCTAAAAACTCTTGAATTAATCTCTTGGTACCAATACCTTTTCAGGTTTGTTTCTGGACTTTTATTAACTTTTACTTCAAACACAATAGTCGCAGGGCTATGAAAACCCACAGAGAAACTTGAGTGAACACCTACTATGTCTTGAAGTGGTTATAATTTATATCCTGTGAGGAACGGCCTGCTGAAAGTGCATATCCATTTCCATTGCTGGGTTGGCGTTTTGGCTGATCTAATTCTTGATCACCATTTAGCTTATGAAACACCTATTGGTGCAGTCTGAGCTGACCTCTCGCATTCCTCCTGACAGTTGATAGATAGATATGCATAAATTAGGACACAGAAGTTTCCCTTTTGAAAATCAGTAGCTTTTAACCCTTCTGAGGATTAAGAAAGCAACTCAAATATATAGTCTTTGTTTAGTTCTTTTTCTCAAGGCCTGGCGTGATATTTATGGATGGTTTAGGTCACATGTTTCAGACAATATGATACTGGCTAATGCCTTTACCTACTCTCCTAGCAAATAGAGCGGATAGAAAAGGCAACAGCTGTTTATCCTCATGGACAATGGGCCGACGGATAATAGCGCAAGAAGAGGTTATTGACAACCATTTTAGAATCATTTATTTATGGCGGTTAATGGCACCCACTGTGAGGTTAGACCACCTGGCTTTGCATCCTGATGGCTCAGTCACATGGAGCAAGTTACAAAGTCCCCCTGTGCTTCCCGGTTCAAATATGTGAATGGATATAAGAACAGCACCTACCTCATCCAGTCGTTGTGAGAACTAGATAACAGAGCAGTGTCCTAGACTCTAAAGCAGGGGTCCTCAAACTACGGCCCGCGGGCCACAGGCAAATGCAAATATTGTATTTGTGCCCGTTTTGTTTTTTTACTTCAAAATAAGATACGTGCAGTGTGCATAGGAATTTGTTCATAGTTTGTTTGTTTTTTAACTATAGTCCAGCCCTCCAACGGTCTGAGGGACAGTGAACTGGCCCCCCATTTAAAAAGTTTGAGGACCCCTGCTCTTAAGATACAACAGTGAGCCAGAGAGAGCCCCTAACCCCCGCCCCCTGCAATCTAGCAGGGTAGACAGAGAATAAACAAATTAGCCAAAATATCAGATGGAGAGGGAAGGGTGGAGGAATCACAGGCTTCTGTGATGTGGGGATGGTTGGAGCAGGAGGAAGCGGGGGCTGCTGTGTGGTATCTGGAGGAAGAGTTTTCTAGGGGCGGGCCTGGGAGGAGGACAAGCAAAGTACAAAGCTCTCAACAGCAAGCAGACCAGGGTGCCCGGGGATAGAGGAGGGAGGGAGTGGGAGAGGAGGTCTGGTGGGAGGGCACTGGGCGAGCAGCCCTCCTAAGTGATTCTAAGGATTCATCTGCTGACTCGGAGGGAGGTGGGGAGCCAGAGGCGAAGGGAGGAGCTGGTGGGCAGAGACGTGACATGAGTGAATTCACGTTTTTAAAGGGTCGCCCTTGATGCTGGGAGGAGAACAGGGAACAAGAGTGGGTGGTGCTGGCTTGGGATCAGACGAAGCCTGGGTTGGTGGAAAGAAGTATCTACCCACAGGCTACATTTAAAAGTGGATCTGGTAGCCCTAGCTGATTTGGCTCAGTGGATAGAGTGTCGGCCCACGAACTGAAGGGTCCCAGGTTTGATTCCGATCAAGGGCACATACCTTGGTTGCAGGTTCCCTGGCCCTGGTCAAGGTGCATGCAGGAGGCAACCAATCAATTTGTTTCTTTCACATCGATGTTTCTCTCTGTCTCTCCCTCTCCCTTTCACTCTCTAAAAATCAATGAAAAAAAATATCCTCAGGTGAGGATTAACTAAGAGAGAGAGAGAGAGAGAGAGAGAGAGAGAGAGAGAGAGAGAGAGAGAGAGATGGAACTTGTGATCCAGAAGAGATAAGAACTGCAAATCTAGAGAAAACCTTGGGTAGTTGACATGGTGTTAACAAAGGGGTCAGGGACTCCGGCTGCACATCTTCTGGCTAATATTGTAAGTTGGAACCACAGACAGTACGTGTGAAATATAGGACACCTGCAATGAGGATAGTCCGAAAATGAATAGGATTCTCGTGGGACAGGCCACAAATAGGAAGAGGGAGACAAATTATTCTAAATATATAGGACAGAGGTATATGGCATAGCACGCACATTATTTCTGCATAGCTAATGATCTGACTCAGAAAAATAAAGAGTAGTTATCAGATGTGATGGAAACAAAGCTGTTCTACAGTGACAAATATAAATGACAACTTTTCAAGTGCCTTCTTATGTGCACGTACATATCTTTATTTATTTAGTCATTAACCCCATAGCATTAAAGAAAGCGCTGTGGCAGGGGGGCAGAGCAGTGCACTTGGAGTCAGACCTAGATCTGGGTGTGAAACCTGGGTCTGTCAATTAGTAGCCAAAGGTCTTGGGCACTTTTTAGTGCCTCAGTTTCCTCATCTGCACAATGGAAGTATCATTACCAACCTACAGGGTGGGGCCAACTAGAAAAGGCCCACATGACCTATTTGCCATTCATCTGTGCCTTACTGGTATGTTGAAGGACCCATAGGAGGGATCATGGCCACCCAGTGTAAGAAGTGGAGCAAATAGCAAATCAAGAGGAAATCTGATGTTAGCCTCCTTCTGCTACATTCAAGGTAGCAAGACTTACTAGTATATTAGAGTCTGCCATTTTTAATGTATTTTTATTGGTTTCAGAGAGGGGAGAAGGAGAGAGATGAAACATCAATGCTGAGAGAGAATCATCGATCAGCTGCCTCCTGTATGCCTGACACTGGGAGTTGAGCCCACAACCTAGGCATGAACCTAGGCATGTGCCCTGATGGGGAATCAAACCGTGACCTCCTGAGCCATGCCTGCCAGGCAAATCTGCCATTTAAAAAATTTCTTTTGTTACTTCTCACCTGAGGAATATACTTTTTAGAGAGAGAGAGAGTGGGAGGGAGGGAGATGATAGATAGATAGATAGATAGATAGATAGATAAACATCAACGTGAGAGAGACACATCAATTGGTTGCCTCCTGCACCTGCCCTAACTGGGGCTGGGGATTGAACTTGCAACCCAGTTACATGCCTTTGACCGGGAATTGAACCCATGACTCTTCAATATGCCAGCCGTCACTCTAACCACTGAGCACCACCGGCCAGTGCTCTGCCATTTTTTATGTTTACCTATAGAAGCTCTCATAACTTTCTTCATCTCACCAACTTGTTGGATAAGGTAAAACTCTGTTCCCTGAGTAAAAGCTCCCCATGGGTGTCCACAGCATCACATTGCTGGAAGCTAAGGCTACTTTCTATTAAGCCCCCAAAGTTTTATTCCCCCCAGTTGTGAGAACCAAGAATTAGCCATCTATGTTCCCAAACTTATTTATGTAGGTTGTGCCGGCAGCTGTTTGTGCAAACATTATATGCTTTCTGTTTACATCATGGTTATGTAAACTGATGAAAAATTTGGTGTTGACAGGTTGCTACAATCAATTTCAAAAAACACACATAAGAAAAGGGGGGAGAGTAAAATTGTGCACAAATTGTTTTGTAAGTGTCTTCAAGGTCTCATTCTGCCTTCAAGGAACCAAACCTGGAGCTTCTGGCTGATGCATTATGGGTGGTTCTGAAAGAAAGACCGCGTGGAACTCAGATCAGCAGACCTCGACACAAAGAAAGGCCTTGGCTCAACATCAAAAGAGTGGCAAGTGAATGAGCACCCATATGTTTCAGGTTAAAATTAAATCTTTAAGGTATGTATGTATCACATTTTATGATTCACTGCTTTAATTAACTTTTCCAGTTGACTCACCAACCACCAGGTTTGACTTCATTGAATAACAGGAAAATGGTCATGTTTATTTTTCATTTATTATTATAAATGTATACTCATTGTTTAAATAAACAAAAGTTGAAAATGAATAAAGAAGAGAAGAAAATTTACTAATCTAGAGTCAAACACTGGCAATAATTTAATGTAGTTCTTTCTAGGCATTTGTTTACAAATATACTTTAAAAAATAAAAATACGACTACTGTATTTTGTGTCTTCTGATTTTTTTCATAAAAATTCTATCATAAGCAGTCCTCATATTAATATTCATCTATGACACTATTTTATTTCTTTAAAAATTTGGAATCAAGATATAATTTATCTATTGTTAACTGTAAATAATACAAAAAAGTCTACAAAACAAGAGCTATAAGTCACCCTGAAGCCAGTGGCCTAGAAATAGCCAGTGTTAAATTTTGATAAACACTATCCTACACTTCATTTTTCACAAAGATGTAGACTAAAGGATATGATGTATAATATTTTTAAGACCCACTTTATATTGGAATTATTTTAGAATTTCTAAAAAGTGGCAAAGATAGCATGGAAAATTCCCATCTACCCTTCACCCAGACTCCCCCAATATGAACATTGTATGTTATCATGGTACATTTGTCATATAGAAGAAATCAGCATTGGTACATTACTACTAACTGAACTTCATAATTTTTTTGGATTTTACTAGTTTTTCCACAACTGTCTTTTTTATGTTCCATGACCCAACTCAGGATACCATACTGTATTTAGCACACTACAGATACATTTTGCTTATTTTTAACAGAATTAAAAGAAATTTAATAAATAGAAAGTGATGCTAAACCACAGATTAATGTTTCCCTACCATAAATAATATTGCTCCCTAAGTGATCATTCTAAATTTTAAAATAAATATTATGAGATTGGAATCAAGTGTTTTAATTACACATTTTGTTCACCTACTATGAAGATTAGTTCCTTTGTATTTCTTCCTAACTCTCTCCCCAACCCTCCTGATTTCATTGGTTATATTGCTTTGTAGAGTTTTTTATATGTTAATAATGTGTACATTTTATTCTTCAACTAAACTCTAACTTTTACTCTTAGACTATATTTAGTTGGATTCACCATTTGTTGCCAGTCATTTTATCCACAAACCTTTTATGCCTAAATTATGTATTTGATTCATCTCTTGGTTGGCTTGTTCCCTCTACTGGAAATTCTTTTCAAAAATGGGTTATGGACATTATATTTCACTGTGTGTGTGTGTTTTTTCATGTTTGCAAATATCTGTCTTTCAATTTTGTATGCAAACAATAAATTGCCTTGATATGACAGTTTCGAAAATCATTTCCTTTTCTTTAGAATCTTGTAAAATGTGTTTGTCACTTTCTGAGACCAACCTCATAGTTCCCCTTTGCTGGGGGCTTGTTTTACTCCCTCACCACTTGAAAACGTCTTGAATTTGCTGTTTTAACCAAAACACATCTCCAAGTGGACTCATCTCTTTTCTGGAACATAGTGTGCCCTTTGAATATGCAGAACTAGTTCTTCCTTTCAAAGACTTTTGTTTTTCACTACGATGTCTCAAAAGAACATACCCTGTCCTTTTGTAGTGGAACTCCACAGGGACCAATTATCCTTATGTTGGATTATCTTCATCTGCCATTTCTTTTCTGATTGCTTCACTCTTTACATTTTCTCTGCGCTCACTATGATGATCTCAAGATTTTCTCCATTCCAGCAGTGGAATTTTTATTTACATCTAGTCCTTTCCTTGCTGAGTCTAATGTATTGCAATGATGTTGTTTTACTTCTCAATGCTTAATTATTGCTTCAGTCTTTGCTTTCTTCTCATTCTGTTATTTTATTATTTTCATTCTATTTTATTTTAGTGATTTTTATCAAGTTCTTCTATAGCATGAAACAATCACTTCTAATGATTTCTTCTGTTAATTTTGTTTCTAGATGGGATTTTCTCATCTGTGTTTTGTTGTTTTATTCTCTCTCAGTTACCTATCCACCTATGTATCTATGTATCTATCTATTATCTATCTATCTATCTATCTATCTATCTATCTATCTATCTAGCATCTATCTATCTACCTACCTATTTATCATAAAAGGATTCCCACTGTCTAGTGAATTAATATATCCATCATCACCTAACATATTTATCTCTCTCTTTTTTATTTTTTTTGGTGACAACAGTTAAGTTCTACTCCCTTAGCAAAATTTCAATTTTATAATATAGTGTTATTAATTACAGTCATCATGTTTTACATTAGATCAGTGATGGCGAACCTATGACACACATGTCAGAGGTGACACGTGAACTCATTTTTTTGGTTGATTTTTCTTTGTTAAATGGCATTTAAATATATAAAATAAATATCAAAAATATAAGCCTTTGTTTTACTATGGTTGCAAATATCAAAACATTTCTATATGTGACATAGCACCAGAGTTAAGTTAGGGTTTTTCAAAATGCTGATGCGCCGAGCTCGAAAGGTTCGCCATCACTGCATTAGATCCTCAGACCTTATTCATGTTATAGCTGAAAAACTGTACCCTCTCTTTTCTTTTTCTTTATATATACTTTTATTGATTTTAGAAAGGAAGGGAGAGGGAGAGAGAGATAGAAATATCAATGATGAGATCGAATCATCAATTGGCTGCCTCCTGCACGGCCTCCAATGGGGATTGAGCCAACAACCCCGGGCAAGTGCCTGACTGGGAATCCAACTGTGACCTTGGGGGGGGGGGGTGGTTTCATAGGTCGATGCTCAACCACTGAGCCACACAGGCAGGGCTGTGCCCTCTCTTTTCTAAAGGATATTTGCATGGTTGCCCAGACCTTTCTTGGTGATAGTATGAGTGTGTGATCACTCCTTTATGACCTTCCCTGCTTTTCTGGGGCCCTTTTGTGTTCTACTCTCTGAGTGTAATGTAAGTCGCGTGTGTGTGTGTGTGTGTGTGTGTGTGTGTGTGTGTGTGTGTGTGTTTCTCAGCCTAACCGTACAGAGTGCAATGAGAAAACACAGGAAGTTCTTGTTAGGGAGAAATTAGTTCTGTTCCTTTTTCCTGAAGTCATGTTGGGTACCCTACGGACTAGCCTGTTTCCCCCCTGACCAGTGGGAAGAGTAGGCCTTGGCACGTCCCCTTCTTCCTCTGCTGATATGCTGTGGCATGGAGGGGATTCCATTTGAAATGGGTTCTGCTAGGGTCTTCTCCAGGTCACCTACTCAATCCCCAAGTCTTCTCTCCAAATTGAAAGGTATAAGGAAAACGTCTCAGCATTTCACTGCCTCGCTCTCTTCTGTGCTGAGGAGGGACACAGGTGGTCCTAGCACAGTGGAATCACTTGTTTTCTTCAGCCACCACCTTCAATTGTTTATGACAGGAATTAAATCCTTTTCTTGTTTAATTGCTGCTGATAAATTTTTAGCCTTTTATAAAAACTGTATGTATTTCCCTGGGTGGGTCCTGGGGTTGCATGTGCTCTAGCAATTCAGCTTTAATTTTTTTATTATCCTGCAGCCTGCAAATGATTTATAATTGATCCTCAACATTTATTTAAGCATCTTCCATTTTATGGCCATGTAAGTTTTTCCTGATTTTTTTTTGTTATAATACTATTATGAACATCCCTGATAATAAACTCTTTGCACATATTAAATTACTTCCTTATGGTGGATTTCTAAAAGGGGAATCGCTGGGTCAAAAAGTATTGACTTGTGTGTTTTTTTAAAGATTCTTGGTACAAGTTGCCAATTTTCTTTCTGTATTTGTTATATTTTAAAGTATACTTCAAATAGCTCATGTTTGGATTCTCAGAATGAATTTATTGCGACGGGATTCAGGAGAAATGGAAACAAATCGGTCCAAGAAACAAAGAAAATGGTTCATCTGAAAAATGTAAGCTACCAAGAATGAGAATGTTTTTGGAGCCCAAATGGTAGGAAAGCTGTGATCAGCAAGGACTGTAGAAGGCAGTTCTAAAGCCTGGTGAGGGTGAGATGGATCCCCAGTCAGCTAGAAGGAATGAGGGACCAGAGTCACCAAGAAGGAAATGGGGGGTGTCAGAAAACATTCCGCATTTACATATTAATTGGGTCTATAAAAAGTAATTAGAGATAGCACTCTTTTTTTTTAAAAAATTCCCACAAACTCTCTGCTATGCTTTCAGCGTCTGCTGAAACAACCAAACAGTTTATTTTTACTCAATTTTTCTCTCCCCGAAAGGAAAATCGACAAAGTATTATCATGTTTCTTAAATACGACTGAACTCATCTTATTAGGGAAAAGCAAAGAAGTATGTGTCATCTTATTAGGAATGACATGATGTATACGCAGCCATATGTTTTCAAAGGGTTTTCTGTCAGTGTTAATCAAAACTCCTCCAAATTTATGAACCTACAGAGCAGCATGTCAACCATATGGGAAATATCTCCCCTTCAATATTGGGAATTTGGATTAATAATAAACATTACTTAGTGAACCTAAATGAGAAAAACATATCAATGTTGAATCTCAGAAAAGAAGAAACTTTAAAAAGAAATCCCCCGGTTGTTAATATATTTTTAGCATACGGTCTAATATCTTTATCATGCTTCTCTATCTTTATTTTTATTATTATTCTTGCTCAGTTACTAGACATAGAAATGGCTGTAATCTATTTCATGATTACTACTACAGTGTCAAATATATAATATCTGTATTTCCTCCCTTTGCTTTGTATTTTGTAGGAAAACAATTGGAAAAATTGAAAAGAAAGTGGGAAAAATATTCCTCTTGCTGCTTAGTATCTATAATCAGTCCACTGAGATCTTTCCTAATCTTTATCCATGGCTGCTCACAAGAAATAAGTAGTATCAGCCCGGCCAGTGTGGCTCGGTGGTTGAGTGTCAACCTATGAACACAGCTTGAATCCTGGTCAGGGCACATGCCAGGTTTCAGACTCGATCCCCAGTAGGGGGCATGCAGGAGGCAGCTGATCAATGATTCTCTCTCATCATTAATGTTTCTTCTCTGAAATCAATAAAAAATATACATTTCTTTTTAAAAAAGAAATAACCAGCGTTTTCTCTGCTGAGTAGTACTCATCACCCTTTTGCTGTTGTAGGAGGCACAATCATTTTAGGATCTGTGTTATTTAACTTTGATTGATTCCTAACATCAAGTGGATGAGGAGTCTGTTAGAGTCTCGTCAGGCAAGCGAGTTCTTCTTAGTTGGAGGAAACATCTTTGATTCTTGCACATGGATCTTAAATATGAACTTTCACAAGACAGGGAGGTGGTGGCGGTCGTAATTGGGAACAGGTTGAATATGAGCCAGCAACGTACAGCTGTTGACCATAAACCAATACAACGCGCAGGGGCTGGGAGCTGGAGCAGGGGCAGAAAGCGGGGGAGAGGCGGATCTATCTTTCCCATGCTCTTTCCATCTTTCCAAGGATGACCAGGTAAGGATAACGATGATGATGATGATAATGATAGTGCCCAGTTTGAGCCATCACGATATTAGAAAGATACGTAAAAATTATCGTGATTTTCAAAAATAAGGTGGCATGTACATGCTATAATGACCCCCTCTCCCCAGGGAGCCAGCTCCTATAACCCCTTCCCATTGAGTATGAATGAGACTCATGATTTGCTTCTTGTCCATAGAATAGAAAAAGGTGAAGCGGATTACCAGATGTAATTAAAGTTCCAAGTGAGTTGAGTTTGAGTTAATGCAAAGCAAGCTTGCCCTGGCTGGGCCTGACTTGGTCAGGTGAAGTAGTCAGTGCCGTGTTGTGGGAGAACT
The DNA here is from genome assembly GCF_964212035.1 of Myotis nattereri. NCBI lineage: Eukaryota > Metazoa > Chordata > Mammalia > Chiroptera > Vespertilionidae > Myotis > Myotis nattereri. The sequence continues at coordinate 54,861,217 of NC_138088.1, read as the reverse complement.
TATGAGGGAGCCACAAAGAAAGGTACTGAGGTCTCTAGGAGCTGGGAGCAGCCCCAGGATGAGAGCTACCAAGAAATGAGGACCTCAGTCCTACAGGAGTGAGCAACCACAGTAGCAAGGGCTGTGAGAAAGACTCTGGGTTTCACGAAGGAAAACAGCCCAGCTAACACCTTGATCGCAGTCTTTGGAGACACTGAACACAGACCCAGATGCCTGACCGTAGAAACTGTGAGTTACTAAATATATGTTGTTTTAATCCACGAAGTTTGTGATATTTTGTTGTGCAGGAATAGACACCTTAAAAAAGGACAAAGTAATATGTAGGTGAGAGGTTTGGTCCAGGACTTGAGTGATAAATTAAGGATAACCTGTTAGAGAGAAGCTGGGGCAGAATTCCTTCTTCAACTTTAGTTACAAATAAGGAAAATTTGTTGGGACAGAATTATTGCCAGTTATTTTTCAAGACGATCGATAACAAAATACAATGTTTATTTCACTATTTTTTTTCCAGAAACTCATAACCCCAGAGAGTCTGGTCTAATTGCTTTCGGGTGGTATGTGGGCATTGGTATTTCTCAAAGTTGCCCAAAAGATTCTATTGTGGAGTATAGTCTCCTTGGTGGGGAGAAACACGTCCCTCCAGAGTCCATGGTGAAGAGTGTTAAAATCTATTCTCTGCAGGCAAAGTGTCTTAAGTAAAAGTGGGCTTCAGAAATACTAATGTATTGGTCCCAGATCAAGCTGTTCTCCTCAAAGCACCGGACTGTCATCTGAGTTGAGTATTCATTCTCTCCCTCCAAGTTCTACCCGGCACCTTTTATTATTGTTGTTAATTACTTCTTCCCACATCCTTTTTTCTCCACTAGAAAGATTTACTGAGTTGAAAACCTTTCCGGCTAAGGTAGAAGATTTATAAAAAGAAAATGGTGTTTAGAAATATATTTGGAAATCTTCTGAGGCCATCAAAGGTTACAAGGAAGAACTGGGACTAACTGAGTCATACATGTTACTTTGGAATAAGTAGTTAAGTAGTTGAGACACTGGGTTAGAGGATCTATCCATAAAGCACAAATAACCAATGATCCTCAAGGACCGTGCAAGTCAGGATCAGCCAGATAATGCTGCAATAACAAACAGCTTTAAACATCTCAACTAAAAAACATAGGCTTATTTTGAACTAATGCTTCCTACTTATCTGAGTTTGGCCAGAGTGGGTTGGAACTTTCCTCCATGTCTTTCTCAATCAGAGACTGGTTGACAGGACCCCTACCACCCAGAGCTTTGCTAGTAACAGTCAGATGAAAAGAGGAGGGAGCCACATACTGGCTCTTAAAGGTTTCTGCCAGTAAATTACACATGTCACTTCCACTCACGTTTGATTGGCCAAGGCAAGTCATACGGCTCAACATAACTCAAGGGTCAGGGAAGTACAATCCCACCCTATACCCAGGAGGAAGAGAATCAGGTATTTTGGGGAAATAACACTAATAAGTACCACAAGGATATAGTCCAGAGTTTCCTTGAGGCCACAGACTTCTGCAGGGTCACAGCAATACTGCCAGGGGTCCATGAATCCACACTCGCTAAAAGCAGTGTCTACAGACCCCAGACTGTCCAAATGCCATTCTATCTATAACTACAGATGTGTTGGTACTGAATTCCAAGTTATTATTGAACTCATAGTAGCTTTTACTCTTGATGTATTTGTTTTCAAAGAACTTATATTATGCCCTAGCCAATTTGACTCGGTGGATAGAGCGTTGGCCTGTGGACCAAAGGTTCTGGGTTTGATTCTTGTCAAGGGCACATACCTTGGTTGCAGGATCCTCCCCAGCCTGGGCCCAGTCAGGGCTCATTCAGGAGGCAAGCAATCGATGTGTTTCTTTCACATTGATGTTTCTCTCTGTCTTTCCCGCTTTCTAAAAATCAATGGAAAAATAACCTTGGGTAAGGATTAACAAAAAAAACCCCCACAACACACAAATAACAACAACAACAACAAAACCCAAAAACAAAACAAAACACACAAAAAATCCCATAGAACTTGTATTACAATTAGAACTAATTTGTTGTTGTTGTTAATCCTCACCTGAGGATATTTTTCCGTTGATTTTTTTTTTTTTTTTTTTTTTAGCGAGAGAGTGGAAAGGAGGGGGAGAGACACAGAGAAAGAACATTGATGTGAGAGAGACACGTTGATTGGTTGCCTCCCACGTGTGTACTGTGATTGAACCTGCAACCGAGGTATGCGTCCTTGACTAGAACTGAATCTTCAGTCCAACGCTCTATCCACTGAACCAAACCAGCGAGGGCTGAACTAATGTGATTTAAAGAAGGTTTTCAAAGTTAAAAACGAAGTTTTTCTTGTGTTTGAGAAGGTTGAAACCACTGAATTAACTATGTACCCACCTCAGTGCCATGAGTCAGCCAGATGACTTATTTGGGTAGTTTCCTTCATAATTCAGGTTGTATGATGCTGCTGAGACAAATGCTTTGCGAGTATTGAATATATTAATTGAGATATAGACTCCATCTATGTACCATGTATTACTGCTAATTAATGAGTCCATATTAATTACACATGGATAGTTTCATTCATCAAGTTCCCCCACACCTCCCAGACTCTACCTGAATGTAGAGTTGCCTTTGAAACTAGAGTGCGCTAAAGCCACTAGCACTCTTTGTTATGAAGAAATACGTAGCGTTTCTTTGTACCCTTTTCACCGAAATCAATTGTCCTTAAATAGCTAACATACCTAAATCTTTGGGGCCAACTTGGGAGAACTTAATTTGAATTAAGAAGTGATTTCGGAAGGCTCACCTATAATTTATGGCTCCTGTTTGGGAGAAGGGAGGAGGGAGGATCTTTGTTCTTAAATCTTGGTGAGAAATATTCCACCATGTTATTTTCTTCCTGCTTTTCAATTCCCCCTGCATCCCACTCCTTTCATTGGTGCTGGCTGAAAAGATGTTGAACATAAGCAGCTCCTCTAAGGGGACCCTCCCCCTGCACCTGCTCTTTTCTTGTGAGAAAGACGGGCCACAAAGGAACCACGTGTGAGAAGGAGAATTCGCAGTTCTCTCCCCTTCTTACCATTTCCTCCGTCTCTGGAATGTTCTTACACTGTTGGCTATGCCATATGATACCCTGCAGGACTCCTTCACCCACGAGAATTTTCCCTGGACTTGGACCTCAGCAGCCACTGACAAACCACCTGGACGTTCAAACCCAGCGTACCTCCTTTGGGGGAGCCATTCACAGTTTCAGAAAACCCTGCCCAGGATCTAGAAAGCCAGAGCAGCCCATGAAATTGGCGTCTTTTAAGAATCTCTGCATCAGACAAAAGTGAAGAATTTTCCAAAGAGAACTGGACATGTCACAAAGCAAAAGAAATAAAACTAGAAACCAGTGTAAGCCCTCCGGTGCAGGTGTGTTGGCAGAAATGTTCTCTTGCCTTTCACATGCTTCCTGGTGCTGAAAGAAAGAAGTGTTTATGCTGAGGGCTCTTTAACTGAGAAGAGGAATGTTAGAGGATGCCCTCTGCAACTGTGGTTTTTTTTTTTAATTTAGTTTTTTTATTTCTGTTGATATAAGTGACCCAAAAGTTATAAAAAGCCTTTACAAATACAGAAAATAATAAAAAGAAAATGCTTCCCCTAGTAATCCCATTATTTAGAAATGATAAATATCAACACTTTCCCAACAACGTTCTAGGCATAAAAAATATCTTTTGAATTAAATTTTATTATATTGAATTCTGTTTAAGGCACTAGATTTACAGCTGTAGATTCAACTTGAGTTTATTATTCAAATACTCTACTTGCTGATGTTTAAAAATATATTTTTATTGACTTCAGAGAAGAAGGGAGGGTGACAAATGGGTAGAAACATCAATGAGGAGAGAGAACCATTGATTGGCTGTCTCCTGCATGCCCCCTACTGTTGTTGCATTTGCACAGAATGTTTCTGTTTGCCTTGACCAAGTGTTGGACTTTTATGAAACCAGTGAGAGAGATCAACTGCTTCTCTGAACTTTTTCTGTGTTCTCTTCCTCAATTCCATCCCAGCCTCAAACCTATAGAATCAACAGCTCCTCATCTACATCTCCTTAGCCCTTATATGTACTACATACTATGCATACATTCTCTCTCTCTCTCTCTCTCTCTCTCTCTCTCTCTCTCTCTCTCTCATCTCAGAACTCCCTGAGGGCTACACAGTTCATCTTTGCAGCATCACCAGAGCCTAGTTTGGTTCCTGAAACATAGTCAGCACTGGGGTCAGTGTGATTTTGTAGAATTATATGGAGTCTCTGTGGGCCACAGTTTTGTGGCCATACTCATGGGTCTTTCTCCACCATTGATCATGTTCTCTTCCTCCACATGCCCCAGACTGGGCTCAAATGCAAGTACAAAGTCCAGGCTTCCCCTCATTTTAGGCCCTAATTTTACTTTCACAAATAAAAGAAACCTTCTCTTAATCCTATCATTGAATGGCAGGTGACCTCTTGGAAAATAAAGCGATGCCATTGTGTGGCAAAAGTCAGGAAGGCTTAACGCTGTCTGAATGCCAACCAGGCTCTCTGTGCTCACAATCAGACCTACCATCCCCTCACACAGGATGATGTTGGTTTGACCTCAGCAGAAATCAGATCTGCTCTACATGGTGATGATGATAGCAAACATATGGAATTGATTAAATGAATAAATAACCCTACTTAGTTTTGCATAAGAATATGTGGCACCCAGGTCAAAGATAATCCCTAATTTTTCTATGCATAATAGATTCCAAAGTGTAAACATCACCAGTAGCCTGAACCAAACTAGATGCTTTAAGTCAACAGTCAAAGGTGTGATTGTAAACTCGGAATTATTGACAATGTTTGTGAATATCACTTCTCTAAATTAGGTGAGAGGTCCATAGCTGAGGTGGGTGCCTAATTTATCTGACATCTCGGTGTCAGGGCTTGGTCAGCCTCAGAAATTGGATCCCAGCCTTCTTTCTTTCTACTTCTCAACTGTGGGTCATTTCTCTAGATTTTTCTGTGTGTGTTTTTAGACTTATAATTGTAACACAATATCTGACAATCCATCAGAAACTAGTCATTCCCTGCTAAAACACATTGAGTTATTTCTCTCCTTTGAAGCTACAGATGTTTAACAAAGTTTGTTAAGGTCTCAAGGTGATTTCTGCCAATGAACATTTTATTTCAGTTTGTAAAGTTTTAAGAGTCTTTGACTCAGTAATCACTGGCCTTGTGTCCTCGGGGTGGCTTCCTTCTGTCCAAATCTGGCTAGAACAGGGCACCAGCCCCCGGAGCCTGGGTGGCTGGGGTGTACGGGAGGTCCAGAAGGTCTGAGCAGCAGGAGGAAGGGGTTGGGGAGCGGCATAATGTCAGAAAGCAAGCTGAAGGCCACTGGGCAGGGAATCAACGTCAGGAGGGTGTTGAGTTAACAAGACCCCCTTGAGTAGGTTAAGTAGTGTCCCCCACAAAGATATGGCTAAGTCCTAACCCCTGGTACCTGTGAATGTGACCTTTTATGGAAATAAGGTCTTTGCAGGTATGATTAAGTGAAGGGTCTCGAGATGCGATTATCCTGGATTTGGGCGGGCCCTAAATCCAATGACCAGTGTCTTTGAGAGAAAGGAGATGATCAGAGACACAGAGACCCATAGGGAAGACCATGTGACGACAGAGGCGAACAGTGTAGTGATCCAAGCGAAGGGACAGCGAGGATTGCTGGCAGCCACCAAGAGCTAGAAGAGAGGTGTGGAAGGGACTCTTCCTCAGAAGTTCCTGAGAGAATGGCCCGGATGACACCTTGATGTGGACTTCTGGCCTCCAGGACTGTGAGTGAATAGTGACCGAGTTTTTGGTAACTTATTACAGCAGTGCTGAGACATTGATGCCATCACGCATATGCTTCCCATGCACAGAACATTCCAAGATTATAAGTTTCAGGAGGGCAAGACGTTCGTCTCATTCACTCTGTATCTCTAGTCCTGGAGCAGAGCCTGGCATTTAGCAAGCGCCCAAGCAATGCTGGTTGAGTGAACGAATAATCTGCTCTTCCTGCCTCCCTCTGAAACAGGTCAAAAGCCCTAGACATAAGGAATGGTAGGCCCTTTTCTAAAGATTCCGATAATATAAATGCTGAGGGTTGATCATCTTGAATGTAAGGATCAGCATTTAGAGAAGTTTAAGTAAATTTTTATTTTCTTTATTTATGTAAAGAATTAAAAAAGAAGGCCTGTTGCATTTCAGCTCAGGTACAATGTTGGGTGCAAATAAAATAGGTTCATGAGTTGCCTAGATCCAGGAAATATCCAACCCACGGGCCGTATGAGGCCCATGAAATCTTTTGGTCTGCCCTGCCAAGGCATTAGGGGTGAGTTAATTAAATGTTCCACCAAAGATAGCAGGCTAATTTTTAAGTTGATAACTTTGTATGGCCCGTGAATGATGTTATAAATATCCAAATGGCCCTTGGCAGAGAAAAGGTCCCCACCCCTGGCCCAGAGTCAGACACTCCTTCGTTCAATTATCTTTCAATCAACAAATACTTCAGATATGTCTTAAGCACTACAATAGTGGTAAGCACGCTGCTCAAAGTAGGGGTCCATGGTTACTACTAATAAGAACTTGGGGAGCCTTTAGCTTAATGGAAGAAGAAACAGCAGGTAATCAAATCACGCACTAGTATGTCATTGCAAACATAATAAAGCAGGGGAAGGGAAGTACCGCGAGCTTTGTTCACAGGTAACTTGATGAGTGTATGTTCCTGCAACTCACCTGTAAGGCCTACGCAGCAGGGACCCTTTCTCCCTTTGCTCACCTCTATTGTCCTAGTGCCTAGTTCAGTCCATAGTCCAGATATGTTTTATTAAATAAGTAAACAGTACTGTTCTACCATCTAGACTCCCAGTTACAGTAGAGTACTTTTCACTGTGGGAGGAGAAATGCATCCTTCCAGCAGGATCAGAGGTGACAAATGAGCCACCATCCCCGGCGACCGCAAGTCAGTACGAAGCCAAAGAACATCCATTCTCGAAGCCACGGGGAACTTCATGTAGTAAAAGCAAACTTCATCCAGGGAACCACCGGCATCCTGCCAGGCCATCTGTGTTGGCAGCTTCTGGCACCTGTTAAAACATGTGGCGACTAAACAGAGTCTGTGTCTACAGTCACAGCCACTGTGCGCTGGTGGCGTTTGCCAGCCAGAAGAGAAGAGCCATCAAGGCAAAGTTTTGATTCGCCACAGTTTTGCAAATGTTTATTTTTCCTGGATTTGGTGAGATAGTAGTCAAAATGTTTCTGCGGGTGGTTATCCATCCGTTGATGCCCTCATGAAGGACCTGGTAAGTGTAGGGGCTGGCCCTCAGCCCTGGGGAAAGCTCAGAAGTTGGAGCTGAGATTTCTATCCTCAAGTTGGCTTATGACTAAGTAGGGAGGCCAGCCTCTAGACCAGTGATGGCGAACCTTCTGAGCTCGGCGTGTCAGCATTTTGAAAAACCCTAACTTAACTCTGGCGCCATGTCACATATAGAAATTTTTTGATCTTTGCAACCATAGTAAAACAAAGACTTATTTTTTTTATATATTTAAATGCCATCTAACAAAGAAAAATCAACCAAAAAAATGAGTTCTTGTGTCACCTCTGATAGGCGTGTCATAGGTTCGCCATCACTGCTCTAGGGCTTGTTTGCATCTTGGCTAAGTGTCCATTCTCTCCTCTCCTGTGAAGTCACTCCTCCCCCTGTGCTCTGATAGGCTTGACTCCACCCCCTGCTCAAGATTGAAACAGGTGGCTTAGGTCAGGCCAATGGGCTCATCACATTGTCCCATCCGTGGTCAATGAGATTCTGACTGAAGGCCTGGCACCAAGGTCTTCCTATCTCCTGCATGGGAACCTGGATGCGCAGAGCCCTGGGAGCCACTGGCAATTTCTTCCTGCTCAGGTGGGGCCACAGAATGAATTCAACACCAAACACAGGAAACTGAGAGATGGAGAGAGGAAAACTGGATCTTGGGTATAGCATTGGAATCCTGGATCAAGACGTGCGTGAGCCTGGCCGGTGTGGCTCAATGGCTGAGCATCGACCTATAAACCAGGAAGTCAAGGTTCAATTTCCAGTCAGGGCACATGCCCAGATCCCCAATGAAGGTCATGCAGGAGGCTGCCAATCAATGATTTTCTCTCATCATTGATGTTTCTCTCTCTCTCTCTCTTCCTCTCTGAAATAAATTGGAGATATATATATATATATATAAAAGTCTTGCCTGAAATCAACAACTCCTCACCCCCTAGATTCTGTTCAGTTATAGGAACCAACAAGTTCTTTTATCTATCACTTATCTATCTATCTATCTATCTATCTATCTATCTATCTATCTATCTATCATCTATCTATCTATGTATCTCTTGGCCTAAGCCAGCTTGCTCTGCATTTTCTGTCATTTGCAACCAAAAGAATCTTGACTGACATAGAAACACTGTAAAGCAGTGATGGCAAACCTTTTGAGCTCGGTGTGTCAGCATTTTGAAAAACCCTAACTTAACTCTGGTGCCGTGTCACATATAGACATTTTTTGACCTTTGCAACCATAGTAAAACAAAGACATATTTTTTTTTTAAATATATTTTATTGATTTTTTACAGAGAGGAAGGGAGAGGAATAGAGAGTTAGAAACATCGATGAGAGAGAAACATCGATCAGCTGCCTCCTGCACACCCACCACTGGAGATGTGCCCGCAACCAAGGTACATGCCCTTGACCGGAATCGAACCCGGGACCCTTCAGTCCGCAGGCCGACGCTCTATCCACTGAGCCAAACCGGTGCTGGCCAAAGACATATTTTTGATATTTACTTTATATATTTAGATTCCATTTAACAAAGAAAAATCAACCAAAAAAATGAGTTCACGTGTCACCTCTGACAGGCGTGTCATAGGTTCGCCATCACTGCTCTAAAGAGGTGTTAGCAATAAATGCCAAAGGTCAGGAGAGCGGCGAGTGTGGGCTATAGAGGATGCAGGGAAATGCCCTGTGCTCCTGAGTGGAACACTTTGGCTAAGGGGCATCTCAGAGGCGGAGGTGGGAAACGGTATGAGGTGGGCACATGCCAGTGTATTGAACGACTGAACAAGGAATTGGGAATCTAACCGGTGGCCCTTAGCTCTCTTGTACTGAGTAATGACCTGATGCGGAGGAAATGGCTCCTCAAGGATCATCAATTTTGTCAATCAGCTACCCACACAATTAGGAGAGAGGGCCAGGTCAGCTTGAAAGGCAACTTGATGCTTTGTTTGTTTAGCCATCCTTGGCAGAGGCTTTTAGCACATTAAGGGATACTTTACATTGTGCTCTTCTCATTGGTGACAGGATGGCAAACACAAGGGGCGCTCACCTTGCCCAGGAAGATAAAGAGCCAGGTGACTGTCCCATGAGCTGGAGAGGGAGATGGAGGCAGCCTGTCAATAACCCGCAGGCGGCTTTGGGAGGTGTCGGGCCTGACGGTCAGCCCTACACTGACTATGGGTCAGCCTGAGTCTTGAAAGTGCATCCAAGACCGGGGGACAGACACCTGGGACTCTTCCCAGGCCAGAGTTTAAGTCTGATCATTAATGTACCCTCCACTTCCCTCTCCCAGAAGGACACAGAGGGTGTGCTTTGGGCATTTTAAAAAAACGTTTTTATTGATTTTGAGAGAGAAAGGGAGAAGGGGTGGGAGAAAGAGAGATAGAGATAGACCAGTGGTTCTCAACCGTTCTAATGCCTCGACCCTTTAATACAGTTCCTCATGTTGTGGTGACCCCCAACCATAAAATTATTTTCGTTGCTACTTCATAACTGTCATTTTGCTACTGTTATGAATCGTAATGTAAATATCTGATATGCAGGATGTATTTTCATTGTTACAAATTGAACATAATTAAAGCATAGTGATTAATCACAAAAATATGTAATTATACATGTGTTTTCCGATGGTCTTAGGCGACCCCTGTAAAAGGGTTGTTTGACCCCCACAGGGGTCGTGACCCTCAGGTTGAGAACCTCTGAGATAGAGAGAGGCATCGATGTGACAGCGAAACATTGATCAGCTGCCTCCTACATGCACCCCAACCGGGGATTGAACCCACAACCCAGGGAATCAAACCAGTGACGTTTAGGTGCACAGGATGATGCTCAAGCAACCGAGCCACCCCCATCAGGGTTGCTTTAGGCATTTGACTGTGGCTCAAACACATTCAATTCAAATTAGGGCTGCACCTTGTCTCTAGAATAATCCTAAATGCATTTACTATCACCATTGAGTCCTGCTTGTAAATTGGGGCAGAAGTGAAAAAATCAAAAGGAATGTTTTTCTTCTTTTTCAGCAGATGTGTAGACTCTCTGACTCCAGCACTGGGGTAATTAGCTTTCAACAGCCGTTAATTCCAAAGTTAGAAAGCAAATGAGTAAACAGTTCCTTTCTCCATAGCGTTCATTGTAATGCACTATTACAAATAGCGGGGGGGGGGGGGGGGGGGGAAGGCCTCCTTGAAGATAAAATTCCAAAGGAGGAGAACATTATTTCAGAGGGACTATTTAAAATGGTGTAGGGTTTTAGGGATAACATGAGGCTCGCTGTGGTATTCTGTGAAAAAATGCCAGAACATCTGTTATGTTAAGTATAACAACAACAAAACCAAAATAAATCTCGAGTGAAGAAAAAACTCGTAATAGATGATTGTGGGCTTCTGCCTGCTTCAGTGCGAAGCTGGCCAAAGCGCTGCAGTGGGAACAGGATGGGCGAGAGTAGGAATAGGATGTGAATCCAGCAGTACCACCTTCCAGGTCGGCTGGCTCAGCCTTCTCCTGCCTAGTATGCTTGTGCTAGGAGCCCCACGTCCCGCCAGCAGCTCCCGAGAAAACCAGCTGTCAGTCACATACGACATTGTTCTTTCTTATTTTCTTCATTGCTTTCAACATAAGCATTTTTCTCTGAATAAGGAAAGTGTGATCTGATTGGTGATCAAATAAAAACCCACAACATTGTCAAATCAGTTTCCTCTATTCATTTTTTAAAAATACATTTTTATTGATTTCAAAGAGGAAGAGAGGGAGAGAGATAGAAACATCAATGATGAGAGAGAATCATGGATCGGCTGCCTCCTCCATGCCCTTTACTGGAATTGAGCCCACAACCCGGGCATGTGCCCTTGACTGGAATCGAACCAGGGACCCTTTAGTCCAGGGGTCCTCAAACTACGGCCCGCAGGCCACATGCAAATACAAATATTCTATTTGTTCCCGTTTTGTTTTTTTACTTCAAAATAAGATATGTGCAGTGTGCATAGGAATTTGTTCATAGTTTTTTTTTTAAACTATAGTCCGGCCCTCCAACGGTCTGAGGGACAGTGAACTGGCCCCCTGTTTAAAAAGTTTGAGGACCCTTGCTTTAGTCCATAGGCTGATTGATGCTCTATCCACTGAGCCAAACCAGCTTGTGCTCCTCCACTTTAACACATAGCCATGACATTTGAGATGAAAACACTTTAGTCTAATCTGGCTAGGTATTAAGAAATAAATAGATGAAATGCAAAAGTCATCACAAAGATTCAAAATCCAGGTTGGCTCAATCTGACTTAATAAGGGCTGGAATAATATTCTAAATACAGCTGATCCAGGAGGACTTCCGTGTCCTCAGGAAATACAATGCCCGATTCTGGTTGAAGCTGAGACATCGCAGCGGCAGGTAGAATGCTTGTGAAAGGTTAAGATCTGATGAGGGAACTCTAAAGTGGTCTAAACCGTAGCAACCTGGTGCATTCTTTCCATCTTCAAAACAAAAGCTTCTTTAAAAAAAAATTGGTTACTGACCATTTAAGCATTTCAAGTCAAATGCTATATTTTTTTCTGATTTTAAGGTAAAGGTAGTCTGTCCTTTTCAGAATAGAACAGCTGAAATCTCAAAAACTTAGTAAATCTAGATAGGAGGGAACTACAAGAACTCTGAAGAAATTTGTAATTTATTATGAAAAGGAAGAGTGGTAATGGGTCCTGTGTCCTTGGCCTAGAACAGTGGTTGGCAAACTACAGCCCGCAAGCCACATGCGGCTCTTTGGCCCCTTGAGTGTGGCTCTTCCACAAAATACCGACTTCTGCGCATGGGCCACGAAGTTTCAATCACACTGTACGTGCGCGCCCGCACATGGTATTTTGTGGAAGAGCCACACTCAAGGGGCCAAAGAGCCGCATGTGGCTCGCAAGCCGTAGTTTGCCAACCACGGGCCTAAAATATTCTATGATCTAATGCCTGCTGACCTCTCCAAACTCATCTCAAGCCACTGGTTCCCTGGCTCACCTCCCTGCAGATGCAATGACCTTCACTGTCATTTTTGCCTACTGCTCCCTCTGTCTGGAATATGCCTTCCCACTCAGCTCTTCACAGGGCTAGCTTTTTCTCATCTGGTTTCAGATTGTCACCTCCCTTGGTGGACCCCTGTTGTGCCCGCCTTCTGGGAATGGCTTCTCACTTCTTTTGGTAGCAAAACCCAAAGTTTCCTTTGAAGGAATCAGCTTGCCCCACCCTTAGTCAGTGAGATTTTGGAGGAAGAGGCTGAACCCTTTCCAGGAAGCTCCCAGTCATATAACCTAGCTCTGGCCACAGTGATTGGTTCAAGGATTCGCATGTGACTTATGGCTGGCCAATGAGGGTCAACCTCTGAAGTCCTTCTGGAACCAATGAGAAAGAGGTATTCTCTTTCCACTGGGGCTGCTGAGTTGGTAAGATGTGAGCTTGTTGTTGCACTGACTATCTCTGTCAGTTCAGGAAGGGACTGTCTTAGGGGAGGAGGGGGATAAAGAGGAGGGAGAACGAATATGCAGAGAAAGGGACGGAGAAGCCTGGTCTCAGTAACATTGATGAAGGTCTCAACTGCAGCCATGCCTTCTTTCTCTTTCTTTCTTTCTTTCTTTCTTTCTTTCTTTCTTTCTTTCTTTCTTTCTTTCTCTCTTTCTTTCTTTCTCTCTCTCTTTCTCTCTCTCTCTCTCTCTCTCTCTCTCTCTCTCTCTCTCTCTCTCTCTTCTTTCTTTGTTTTAAGTGATTTGAGTTTACTTTTTTAACTTACAAACCAATAAATATGGACTGGTGGGTTTCCTCAAAGAGAATACCTCTGCTTACAGTATCTAAGAGCAACTGCTTGGCCCTTCTCATTATTCCCAGAGTGCGCCGAGTTTTCAAAAATAACTCTAATCGCAATGTGCAATTGTTTGTGGCTTATGTGTGCATTGTCTCTCTCCCTCCATAAGATATCAGCTGCGTAAGATCTAAAATGCCAGCCTCAGGAAACCATCCTATTCTCTAGGCACTGGGGCACCATTGAAAGAATAGGAGCGGGGCAATGGCCAAATCTGAGCTTTGTGCTTAAAAAAATAAGTAAAAGAGCAATAAGGATATTAAAAGTAAGGCGTGGCTGGGTAATAAGAGAAACACTTGTGCATCTTAGGAGTCTATATCTCTTGCTGTCTAGGCTCTATCATTTCTCTGCTAATCACTGCAGTGCTTAGAAATCCTTGGATCCCTGGGTTTTTAAGAATTTCCTTAAAACTCAGAAATGTCGGGATCACTGTCATCTATTGTCCCAAAAGGAGACTGACTCATGGGTGCCTAATTCATGGGGAGTGCCCCCCATGGCAAATAACAGTAATGACTAACATAAAGGAGCAGTCCTCTCCAGCCCTTTCCTCGGCAGACCTCACCATTCATGGCCCCAGACATCACTGATCAACACCCTCACCCACTTCCACCAGGCCCAGGTGTGGCCTCGGAACCCTCTCCATCCAGGCAGCCACCAGTGAACAAACTAGTCTTGACAATGCAGGTGACAGCTGTTCCCAGACCTATCAATCGGGATGGGGAGTGGGGCGCTGAGGCTAAGTGAGTGTAAAGGAGTTATTTTTTCAGGTAAAGTAGGACCATTAAAAGGGTCACTCCTTTTGAGGATAAATTTACTTACCAGCTGCCTGTGTTGAAAATAAACAGAAACCCAACACTTTCAGGGGAATGATATTATCATTGGCCCGCCTTCCCTTGGGGTAGTTAAAACTCGGGGGCCCTCGAAGTAACTTGACCACTGTTGATAGGAAAAGTATTGTGTGATTTTTATTTACATATTTAGCTCAGCTTAACCAACGGTATGGGGGTCTCTTTGAGTCTGGGGGAGGGAGCCTCTCCACTTAGCTAAATTCATGAACCGCTATGCTTTCGAAAGAAATGGAGGAATTTGCATCGTCCAGGCAAGGTAGCTCCTACATCACCTGTGAGATCAGGATCTCATTCAGGCCCAGCAGCACATCTTGAGAACCGTCTCAGCAAAATGACATTCCTCTGAGCTAGCTTTTGGTTCAAAAATGTCACACGTACTAAAACGCACTTGAAAGTATATTAAATTCCAAGCCCACGCTGTTGGTTAGAGAGGGGAGCACATACGAACCAGCCGAATGCGGAATCCAGAGCTCTGCCTCCAGCCGTGGCATTATTGAGCACTTCATCAGGGACACGCGCTTTCTCTCTCAGTTCTCTCCAGCAGCTGCCCTGGCCCCTTCTTGCCCTTCTTTCGGCGTGCTGGGGGTGAGGATGTGGGGGGGGGGGTGTGTGTGGGGGGGATTGGACCAAGGCTGCCGTCAACCCAGCTTTTCCAGAGCATGGGGAGGTTTACGGTTCTCACAGTGGTGGAGTGTGAGACGGCAAACAACCCCTCCGAAGAAGCAGACAACAGCCAAAGTCCCTTTGTCACTTTCTACAATGTTCCGTAGATTTCTCTGATGTTCTAAACCTCAGCAGGCCTTGCGTCAGGATGTGCGTTGTGTGAGGAGCAAAGCTGGAGGGAAGGTCACCAGGACACAGACAGGGTGAGCAACAGAGTTGAGTAGATTTCAGGCAGGAAGTGGCTCAAGCTGTGAAATCCATCACCTCAACAGTGTTTAACTTTAGTAGAAAGAGGGGGCATTTTCCTTAATTAGCTGTACCCCAAACCCCTGTGATGTATATGCAAATGCAAGTGTATAGATCATGGGGATTTTTTAGATCTACATCTTTGTGTGTGAGCGTATATGTGCATGTAGGTTTAAAATATGAATAAAAAGCCTACAGCAAAGTAACATGACTTCATTAAAGAGCTGACATCTCTTCAGTGCGTACCATGCACCAGGTACCGTATGAGATATTACGTATCCATGATCACATTTTATCTTACAGCTATGTGAAGGTAGATTTTTTTTCTTACACCAATGAGTCAACCAAGATTTAGAATGGCTAACTGACTTGCCCAAGATTATCTAGAGTGGAGATTCAATTCCAGGTCTAGGCACCGAAGGTCATGCTCTTTCTATTCCATCTCCCTGCCTCTCTCCATTGTAAAGAGGAATTTCCCAAGCAGCAATAGCTTCTTACTCTCTACATTTGATTTCCAGATGTTTCCATTGGGATCATCCCAAGAGCACACATGTCCCTTGAACACTGGTTTGGGATTACACTCCCCAGAGTTTGATCAACAGGGTGTCTTCCTCATCAGAATGTTCTTCATTTTTGAGCTGCCTGAAGAGCCTAAGTCATCATCAGGAAGGGAAGGCTTGTAGAGACTCCATCCTCACAACTGTTTTCAGATGTTCTTTGCTCTTTAACCATGTCTATAAGGCAGTGGTTCTCAACCTTCTGTTGTGACCCAACCATAAAATTATTTTTGTTGCTACTTCATAACTGTAATGTTGCTACTGTTATGAATCGTAATGTGAATATCTGATATGCAGGATGGTCTTAGGTGACCCCTGTGAAAGGGTCGTTCGACCACCAAAGGGGTCACGACCCACAGGTTGAGAACCTCTGCTATAAGGTATAGTGGTCACCTCCATCAACAGGGACCAGAAGAAATAGAATGTATCCATTTTCAATTGGTGGGACGCTTTCCTAGACTTGGGCATATTTTTAAAAGCACATTGCACCATACAAATGGCCAACAAACAGGAAAAACCTCTCTCCTTTATTACATTTGTTTAGTGATCGAAGATTCTTAAGTAGACCTTTCTTCCCACATTGGTTGTTTGCATTCAATATGCAAATCTCCTCTCTTGCCAGTCAGCCCTGAATATATTTATAAGGATATCGATGCCCATTACTTCAGTTAAAAATAGATTATGAATACTGAGACAGACTTATATTCAAAGATTTTGATCATTTTCAGATTAGACTTCATATTAGTTGACTTCGACAAACTTTCAAATATGCCTTCCCACAAACCCAGAATTTCATAAAAATGTACTGAATAACCTAAAAGCCCTTTATGAATAATTATGAGTTTTTATGTTTTTGTGAATCTGCATCTTAATTCTGTCCCATAAATAAAACATGAAGCAAAAAATCCAGTGTGTTGAGTGTCAGGGGGATAGAAGAAGAGGAGGGATAATTATCAGTTTAATGTGGGAACATACTTAACCTAAAAGATTACCTTCAAAATTGGTGACATCCTAACTCTATATAACTCACAAAGATGTTTTCA
Source organism: Myotis nattereri (assembly GCF_964212035.1). Lineage (NCBI taxonomy): Eukaryota > Metazoa > Chordata > Mammalia > Chiroptera > Vespertilionidae > Myotis > Myotis nattereri. The sequence continues at coordinate 54,844,678 of NC_138088.1, read as the reverse complement.
TTTAAATAAAAGGGGGAAAGATTTAGAAGGAGTCTCTGCCATTTTCACAGCTCTGTCAACAGCCATGGTCGAAAAAGCAATTGTCAGGGTTCTTATTTGCTAGGAATTAGCCCTTCTCACACACTGAGGTTTTCCCTTCCCCAAGCACTATGTGCTTCAATGCCATCTCATTCCCAGTTTTGTTTTCACTGTGCATTGCTTGGTTGTCCACCTGTAACTGTAGGTTTCCTTAGATGGGGAATTTAATGAGAGACTATTGTGTCAACTGAATTTCACTTGCTCTCAGGCCTTATGCATATAAAGGGCAGGAGCAAGCAGAGCTGGTGCCCAAATGATGGCCAGTCACTGAAGCTCGAAATTCCAGGGGTGATAGCCAAGGGGAAGAGGGGTGGAGATTCACGCATGTCTCCTCTACGAGCTTGATGCCTATGAACGCTGTGTGCAGCCTTTAACCAGTTTGCAAAAACAGAGAGACAAGGGTTCACTCAAGGCTTCCTGGGCGCATAGTACCTTTTTGATCATTAAAACTGGTCCAACTAGAGTCCCTGACTCTGAAATGCATATTCCTGTGCCTCAACATTCCCCATGTTTATAAATGTCTTCTGAGAAGAGCTCACAGTTCTCCGTGACGTGTACAAATCACACCTGCCTCCATGCTCAGTACTGGCTTACCAGCCAAACCTGGACTGTCACCAGGGGTGGCTTCTCTCTCATGAACACCCAGCTGCCTTCCCAGGACATCCGATTCCAGAGCCATGTGCAGTGGAAATGGCTTTTGGCCTGGCCAGCATGGCTCAGTGGTTGAGCGTCAACCTATGAACCAGGAGGTCACAGTTCAATTCCCGGTCAGGACACATGCCCGGGTTGTGGTCTCAATTCCCAGTGGGGGCATGCAGGAGGCAGCCGATCAATGATTCTCTCTCATCATTGATGTTTCTCTCTCTCTTTCACTCTCCCTACCTCTCTCTGAAATCAATAAAAATATATTTTTTTTAAAAAAGGAAATAGGTTTTGCATGAGGCATTCTGCTGCTTGGTTAGTTAAAAACAGTGTCAAAGGCTTTTTGAGAGCTTTGAGAAGAACCATCCAAGGAGTGATGGTGGTAGAAGGCACCCCCAAATGTACTTAAAATGTTCTTTTCTAAAGCAATTTCTACCTAAAATGTCATTTTTTCTACTTCGTGAGGACATGGAGGCCGTCTTCTCCAAAGCCATACAGTTTGATAAAGTTTCAAGGGCCTCCAGGGGCCTCCTGCAAAGGCGTGCAGCTGTTGGCGCTCTACTACTGACTATTTTTATTTTCCCTTTCAATTTTTCTCTCTCGCTCGCTCTTATCTTTTTTTTTCTGTCCACTTGCCCAATTATTAGGAGTTGGGATGCATAAAACTTTGTGGAAAATGGGGATGTAATGTACAGCATGGTGACTATAGTTAATAATACTATACTGTGTATTTGAGTGGATCTTAAAAGTTCTCATCACAGGCAAAATATTGTGACTGTGTATGGTGATGGATGCTAACTAGACATATATTTTGCAGTATATACAAATATGGAATGATTGTGTTCTATACCGGAAACTAAATAATGTTATAAGTCAATTAAATTTCAATTAAAAACTAAAATGAGGGAGGGAAAGTATGTGGAAAGAATAGTTTAAAATAACACATATATCAAGGACTTAATTTCACCAACTCTGCTTGCTCCTAACAGCAAAACACTCTCTGGTTGCACAACCAATATAGAATCAATGCAGAAATCAATACCCTTTGGGAACTTCTCACAAGAAGGGCAACAGAAGGGTGATTTTGTGCTAAAGATCAACAAAATATACAGTGGGGCCTTGACTTACGAGTGTCCCGACTAAAGAGTTTTTTGAGATACCAGCTATCTCTCAGCCGATTTTTTGCATTGAGTTGATAGAGTAATTTGAGTTAACGAGCTCGGTCTCGGAACGAATTAAACTCGTAAGTCAAGGCCCCACTGTACTTAAATTTGGCAAAGGGAGCCTGGGGTGTGACATGACCTTCATTCTGGAGGGAGCATCCGAGGTTCCCTCGTTCCCACCTTCATTCTGGAGACATGTACCGAGCCCCTGCCACAGACCAGGCACTGCTCCGTCTTCTGGGGATACGGCAGTGGGCAGGGTGCCTCCTCTCCTGGAGCTTACAGAGCCGGGGGCGGGGGGGGGGGGGTCCAGACAGTGAACAGCCCCCAGAAGACAGTAGATGGGCAATGAACGAACGCAGGCAGATGAGTTCTTAGGAATGACTGGGGCTGCTTCAGGTGACCATCTAACGCGGATGGTGACATTGAGCTGAGACCTGCCTGCATGGTAAGCGGGGGCCACGAGAAGAGCCAGGAGAGCAGAGTTCGGGAGGAAGGACTGCTACAGGGGCCTCGAGCGCATCCACCCACCGAATAGCAAGGAAGATAAATCTCTTCACCCTTTTCAAGACTGGGTTCAAAAAAAAAAGACTGGGTTTGAGAGAAATTCTAAAGACGAAGACAGGTTATCCCTAACTGATGCTGAAATTCAAAAGGAATTAAAAGTTGGAAATTTTAGAGAAATCACCTTTCCAGAAACTCCTTACAAACGTCAAGCAACAACTCATAATTTTGCCTACCACGGTTTCCTCTCTCCCACCAGTCTTCCCCCATTAGGAAGCAGGAAACTATTTGTCATGAAACTTGAAGGATCCTAGAGTGCAGACATTCCAGCTACTCGGACGGACTCCTAGCGGTCTTAGTTGTGGAAAAAGTCAACGTGAGAGAGTGGGGTGGGCCTGGATAGTGTTGGAGTCAGAGAGTCTATTTTGTAGAGTGATAATTCTTTTGAATTTCACAATAACCATCCTATACTTCCTGTTTCTAAGCAAGACTTTAAGGTGGGGTGATACTGCAACGCCAGGCCTCTTGGGTGAGTGAATTGCCAATTCAACTCAGTAGAAAGGAAGTTGCTTAAAGACCTGGGTTGAGAAGAGAGCTTGGGATTTTAACTGAGGAGGGTCTTTCCCACACAGGTTAAGGGGATGGTTATAGGTAGAGGAAAGCATACATTTCATATATTCCCATTGATTGTAGAGAGGAAGAGAGAGGGAGAGAAAGAGAAACATCAATGATGAGAGAGAATCATTGACCAGCTGCCTCCTACATGCCCCCAGCTGGGGATGGAGCCAGCAACCCAGGCATGTGCCTTGACTGGGAACTGGAATGTGACTTCCTGGTTCCTAGGTCGATGCTCAACTGCTGAGCCACACGGTCAGGCAAGCATGCATCTTAATACAACCTTTTAAAAAAATCATGCTCTTGTTTGTAAAGTCTGTCACTTAATTATCATTAATAGATGATACAATCAATAGTAACATTCCTTCTTTGAGCTGCACCATTGGCTGCGTTGCTAAAACCCCTTAAGCGAATCAACATTTTACTGACAGCACATAAGTCATATTTGGGCTGATTTTCCTATCTGTACGCTAAGATCAATCTCAGGTGATGAAAGTTTGGTTGCTGCAGCTAACATTTTAAAGCTATAATAACCTGCAAAGGCTATGCTCAGGATCAACGAAGAAGCAACATTTTGATCATAGGCCTGCTACTGTCACATTAAAACAAAATCTAAAATGCATCGCGTCACCTGACATAATCAACAAATATTGTGCTTCTTTTGGTGGGACCTGCAGCAGTTTATTTCACCCCCCCTCCCCCCCCCCCCCCCCCAATTATGGTATTTCCAGCTAAACCTGGTCATTAACAGCTTACGTTAATTCTGCCATGTTTAGAACCTACATAAATGCATGGACTTTAAATTACAAATTCAGCTGCCGTTTAAATTATTAGGGAAACTCTTCCCATGGAGCTCCGGCGCTTTAAAATCCACAGCAAAAATAGCAGGCCAGCTGCCCTCACTCCACGGAGAGACCCTCATTAGATGTCATTTGCATTCCATTAACCACCAAGTGGTGGGTCAGCCCGTGCCTGTCAGGCGAGCAGCTCATTCTTTCTGTGTTAATTAGCAGAGAAATAAGGAGTTAATGAAGATCTTATGATCTGTGATGACTCATCTGTTTGCGTCGGAATCACCACTGCTGGACCACTTCTGAGCATCCCGAAGGATGCTCTGAGCGGGGGCTGGAGGGAGGCTGCCCGGCGAGGCTCAGGCGCGGAGGGGCGTTCTCCGGGGCCTTTGGCACCGTGGGCTTTGTTAGCTCAAGATTAGAAGGAGTTAATTGCTTCAAGATTGCCGGGAGATTGGGTTACTGGCTGGATGTATCTATATAAGCATATGTCAGCGCTAGTTAGGAGATAGGAGACGCTTATTTTAATAAACTTATGAAAAGAAGAATTAATTTGTCATTACATTGGAAATCTTATTTTATTAACTTAATTTGAAAACGTAAAGCTGTCTGAAACGCCGCTTTTTCACTCACTGCTCTTCTGAATATGCATGAAGCCCAGATTAGTTCATGTGCAACACTATTCATTCAGAGCTTTTCTTCCTAGAGTCTTCCCCCCCCCCCAACTCAGTTTGCTGATGGCATCTGGTTCTGGGGGAGTGGGCTGGTGACAGTGACCTCTGGGTTGTCTGCCTGTGGTGGGTAGAACCTGGCCTCTCAGAGTCCCATGGGCCATTCTGTCAAGAGAGAATCAACCTGTCCTGCCCGGCCTGTTTTCTCCCCTCTGAGCGCTAGTTGTACACAAATGCTGTTTGTAGTTGACACCCACGGGGTAGAGCTGGAAAGGCGGTGAGAACAGGGGCGGGGGACCCCAAGGATCAGTCTCTGAGCCAAGACGTCAAAGTTGCTTCTAAATGCCTGGTTTGTGTTTTTTGACTATTGGAGGGCCAAGTCACCTGTATTCCCAGGGGCGGGCATGGTGTTAACTGAGCACTTACTATGTGCCAGAAACTGCTCTAAGTACTTTATTCTTATGACCTCTTCTTAATCTTTATAACCAGCTACACAATAGGACTATATTATCCCATTTTTCAGGTGAAGATACTGAGGCACAGGGAGGTTCAGTACCTCGCCCACAGGGACATGTGAGAAGAGTCAGCTGTCCATCCCCACCCCAGAGCCCTCCCTCCCCACCCTGCTCTCCACGTTTCTGTGACATACGCGAGGGAGCTTGGCTGTGGGGCAGTTGGGAGAGAGAAGGGTGGTGGTGACACTCTGTGCCTAGATGGGCAGGGGCCGTGGGACAATCTGGCCACAGTGTCTCAGAGCTCCTGAGGTTTGGGGTTTTTTCCAGCCGCCAAAGGAGTTTGAAAATACAAAGTTTTAAATAAAAGCTCCTGATTTTTCAATATTTGTCTAAGGTTTTGTTCTCTTAAAAAAAAAAAAAATACTATACCAACCAAATTTGCAACTCCGACATTTACTTATGTCAAAATTGCTTTTTCTTATTCCTTCCTGTTGGCAATATACAAAAAAATTTCAATTAGCCGGCAGTCAAAGGGCCCGCAGTAGCAGGATGCAAGCTCTCCGCATTTGGGGGGAGAGTTTGTAGGAAAAGAAAAGGCGCAAGGCCGCCGCCCATCACCCGTGACCAGCTTACCGGACACTGAGATGCGGGACAGGGACCCTGGCTCCCCACTCGCCAACGAATCCACTGCGAAGAGCAAATGTGGAAAATCGTGACCCGTTCTCAAAATTTGTTTTGAGTTAGAGAACAGGTCTCCACGCAATGAAAATGTTCCAGGCACATTTAATCGCTTATTGATACGATAATTGGGTCCATGAGATGCACTGATTGCTGCGCGACCGTGAAATAATCATCGGGAAGTTAGGAGCCAGAGGCTGAGAGCAGCTCAGATGCTCTTCGGCACCTGAGCTCTGAAGTTAGATCCCAGGAAAGAGGATCGGCTTCCAGACCATCATTTATTTCCTTATTTCGTGACCTTTGTCGAAGAGGCAGGGCCCAAAGGAGATGATAAAAGGCTAAAAATAAATGATGCATGTGTTTGCTTATAACGAACACTCATCGCAGAAGCGCTGGGCAGGCCCTGGCAAAGTTGCCGGCCCCTCCCAACGTGCACTTGGCTTTCACAGGCTGTTTTGCTAAGCGTTCTGGTGTGGCCATCGTTGGGCTCCCAGTGTCCTGATTTTGTCAAGAAAAACGGGGCTGTGTTTCCCACCTCTCCCCGAAAAAGAAGCCTTTTCGGCCCTGGCTGGTGTGCTCAGTGGTTAGAGCGTCGGCCTGAAACTCAGAATGGACGGTCCAGGTGTAGGGGTGGGTGGGGGGGCTTGTTATGTATGAGGCCTGCCTGGCAGCGTCATGAATGGGTAATGAGGAGGCTGCCATCAGGGAGGGATCAAGCCCAAAGCTCGGGGATGGCTGCGAAACACTGTGTTGTGTTTACACACCGTAACCTCATCCCTCAGAAGAGAATGGAAAAGCGGGGCTGCAGCTGAGATCCCCCTCCCAGCAGCCTGGCCCAGGCGGCCGCCCCCGAGCAAGGACATGGGGCGAGAGAGCAAAGACAGACCAACGCAACCCAAGCGCTGGGAAGCCAGCCTTAGTGAAACCAGGCTGCTGACGCTGGAGGAGCTTCCTGCCGTAAAGAACATGCAGTAAAAATAATTTGCGTTCCCTGATTATCTATGTCAGATCCCTAAATATCTTGATTATGTGATTTTGCTAAAGATATCCTGATGGCGGATCTGTGGATGATTTACATAAATGAGGCATTTGCATAAATTAAATTAACAAATATAAATACATGCTTATAAAATGCTGATACCACTTACTGCTCTCATAAAAATAAATGATGAGGGATGACATATGATAGGCCATGTGGTTTCTGGGCAATCATCGCGTGCCCCTGACACATACTTGGCATTTCCTTGCCAGAAAAGAAAGAGACGCCAACTCAAGCGTCTCTGAAGGCGTGGTCCTCCCAGGGAAGCTAGAGAACAGACTTGCAAAGGAGGTGGCGTCTAAAGTGATGGGAAACCCAGCTGGGTGCAGTGTCTAAGCACAGGGCGCTAGCTCAGGTTGCCTGAGTTCATCCGTGCCTGAGCTTCCTCATCTGGAAACTGGGGTTGGGGACAGTACCTGCCTCAGCAGCTTGTGAGGATGAACTGAGTGGATGTATCTGGAAGGACTTAGAATGCTGGCTGGCGCCCAGAAAATGCAAAGTGACTCTTCTCTCGCCGATTGCCATGCTGCCACTCGGACCTTTGCTCCCTGCCGACTTTATCTCTTGCCCAGTGCTGCTCAAATGTTCCTGATTTTTGGAGCCTAGAGGAAGAGCAGGGAAATTCTCAAGGATCATCCCTTTTACCAATATTCAAATCACGGCCTGAACTGGGCTGCTGGGGTGACCCTCCCGGTGGGTTCTCGGGAGGCAATTGTGGATTCGGACCGGATCTATGACAGGGCCCCCGAAGGATTGGCAGTGCCTGTGGAGGTCCCATGGATGACGTGGGTTACACAGAAAGGGCCACGGCTAGTGGAAGGTGGTCCTCCCAGTTCTGGTCGGCCAGGGCTGGGATGAGAAGAGGCAGGAGAACTTAACTCAAGTCCCCATTCGTGTGCCTAGCCCATCTTGGTCTTTGTCCGACAGCAATCACAGGTACCCCACTTTCAGCCCGTGGCGGCTGATGGAGTCTGCATCGGAAGCTGATGCAAAATCCCACAGGCTTCCCTACAAACGCAGTCCCCTTGATTGCTTTTGGGGTCACTGGAGGAAATAGTCTGTTTCTGGTGAAATCTAGATCTTTCCTATGGAGCCTGGACCAACCCAAATACATACTTCTATTCATCAGCTGCTCTCCAAACCATAAGGCATCTCCAGAGCTTGATAAACCAGCCTCCAATCTCTCTCTCTCTCTCTCTCTCTCTCTCTCTCTCTCTCTCTCTCTCTCTCAATCTCTTCTCCTCATTTGAGAAGACCAGTTCCCCCCATGCCCTTGATGATGTAATTAGGGCAGGGCTCAGTGCAGCCTCGCTGGGACCACAATCTCAGCCAAGGAGTCTGGGAGGCACCAAAGGCCCTCTGCCCTGGAACAATTACACCTGCTTTGAGGTTGTGCCTCACACTGGGCTTGGATGGACTCCCCTGGAGGACAGTGAACACATTTCTGGGGTCAGAATGGTAACTACCATGAGAGCAGCTATGGGTAATCCAGCCCCTTCTCCGGTCAGGCTATGAGCTTTGCACATGGTGCCTCAACTGCCCTGGGGGGGCAGCTTTGCAAATGTTGCATCAGTTGAGATAGGACCTTCATGTAAGACCGATGTAAGACCGAGGTCCCATCCCTGGTGACGCACCACGAGCATAGATGGTAAAGTCCAACGTAATGGGCCCGTGATGTCCATTCCCACGGGGCCAAGTGCTGGAAAGGGAATCCACTATGTTCCTTTCTCCCTAGGCCACCTGCTACCCTGGAGCCCTCCGGCCTATAGTCTCCATCAGATTGCTGTGGCTCTCGTCCCAGCACTGTGACACAGCTTCTCCTCCCACTGCACTGGGCCTCGGCTCTCACGTCTGCTGGATGGGAATGAGTTCCGCAAGCATCAGAGGGTTGTTGCAAAGATCAAATGAGATCACAAGTGTGAGAAGCACCTGACCAATGTTGGTTATTGGTATTATCTTTCCACTGTCATATGCTATCAGGCTTCTATCTGAGCAGCTATCTATTGGAAACTCACATGTTGGGAGGAAATAACAAATAATTGAGATGACCGCTTGAATTCTAATTCTGGACTTCCAGCCCTAACCTTTCTCTGAAGCTCCAGACTCAAGTATCTGGCTGCAAGCTAGAATGGCCATGGGTGAGATGGACGACGTTGGCAGTGAAGACTCATGTTGAAGTAGCACTAACTGAGGTGGCCACTGGGGCCAAGAGTGGGTCACGGCCGCTCCCTCTGGCGCCCCCTTCATTCCAGAACTGAGCCCAGGGGCCTCTCTGAAGAGGTTAACCTCTTGCTAATAACACATGGAACCCAGCGTCATAAGAAGCTCTAGGTGATTCCAAAGTAGGGGCTAAGCTCTCAGAGCGGCATTTCTCAGTGAGTTGCCCACAAGCCATCTCCAGCAGGATCTCTGGGGACATGTAATACAGTAGCAGATTCCTAAATCCACTGATGAAAATCAGGCATGGAGCTGAGGGTCTTCATATAATAATCTTCTTCGATGACCTTTTCATTTTGAAGGTTGAGGACCACAACACGAGAGTCACTGCTCTCTGCTCTTCTGTGCTGCTTCGTAATGGACAGTGGCGATGATTCCACCAAGCATTTCCGAAAGAATGTAAATGCTATTTAAGTTCATTTTTGCAGCTTGCAGCATAAATTGTGGGACTGAAGGTATTTATCTACGTAGAAAATCTACGGGCTTTGAGAAAGGGAGCCCATTGTTTTTTTAAAAAAATCTTCATATCTAACATTTTATTACCTTTGCTCCTAAGAAAAATTTTCCTTAGAAGAGCCTACGATGTTTACATTTGTTCATTCAGGAATCATTCATTCACTCAGTACTTTTCTGTGTCACATGGTAATGAAGTAGGTGAGCAACACACAATCTCTGTCTAAAAATAATACTAAAGTTTTTATCTAGTAGAGAAGATAGATGACTCAGTCAAGGAAGACAATGAGGTATTCTCAGTCCTGTCTCAGCTTTTCCCCTTGAGTAGCCTGCCACTTAGCCAAACCAAGCTATCTGTCCTGTGGAGCTGTGGAGGTAGGGCTGCTCTTTAGCAACAATGGCTTGAAACAGATTCCTTCAATTTGTCCGATTCGACCTCCTGCTACACACAGGTCTGTGCCTCATCCAAATAGTTTGGTTGAATCATTCAATACAGCATATGCCAACCATTTGGGCACCCGGTGTTCCATTTGAAAGTAGAGCTCCCAGACTAATAAGCAACCTAGGCGATTCCAAAATAGAGGTAAGTTCTTGTCGGAAACCACAATGACACCAGCAAAGCAGTCAGAGGACTAGGGGATGGAGGATTGGGCATGTGGCTGAGATAAGAAGAAGAGATGAAGAATTTCTAAAAACTCCAGAAGTAGGAACAGGGAAGAAGGAGAAACACAATGGAAGTCAGAATGAAAGACAATAGCAGAACCAAGTGGGTGGGGGTGTGGAGATGATGAGAGATGTAGAAAGTGGTCCCTAAAGGTAGGGTAGGCTGGTGACCCCCAGGTGGGGAGCCCCTCTCCTGCCCCCCTTCTCCATCCTCCTAGAGTCGCCTGCTCATGACAATGGCCGCAGTTACAGAAGCCCAAAGCCTGGAGTGGGAATGTGGCGGGTCCCCCTTCCTTCTCCTAGTGACATTCATCAGAAACGGCTAGCTTTTGAGCACCGAGAGAGGGGAGGAAATAAGCAGAAGTAATTTATTCGGGATCTTTGAGAGGATAATAGCCAATTATTTGTTTATAACACTGGTTAAATTTTCATTAGGCAGATTAATGGAATATCATGTACTGTCAACATTGGGCTGAGGGGTGGTCTGTAAGAGATAAACGGGCAAACAGGCTCTGTGTCTCTCTGAGTAAATTAGTTTTTGCTTTCCTGTTTTTCATATGAAAATGGGAAAGGTGGGCAAGGTGGTGCATTTTAAAGCAGGTCTTGAGATGGGCCAAATTGGTTAAATATAAAAGCAATCCCGGTAATAAATACATTATAATAACTTGGCATCATGGCCATAATTTTGATTTCATGAAAGTCTGGGCTAATGTCAATTTTTAACCTGCTCTCCTAATACGCGCTTCCCCTCCCTGAGCTCAAGCGCTGCTCCTGGGAGGTGACAGCGCAGCGCTTAGGGGGCCGATTTGTCTGTGTCATGCGCTCAGCCTTACGGCGTTCCAGTGAGTCCCGCCGTTGTCCTCCTGGATGACAGGAGTGGCACCTGAGCGTGTTATCAGGATCCGAATCCCCTGGTCCGCCAGGGAGGGAGGGTCGCCCATCACTCTGGAGTAGACAGAGGTACCCGTACTCAACGCTTTATTTGATGCTAAATCTCTGGTTAGGGCTGAAGCCCCAAATGGGTTGACTTCTGAATCTTGATATTTATTATTCCAAGTAAGAATCAGTGGGTTGAAGTTTAGAATCAAAAATTCTATCAGTAAATTGGAAGTATCACACACACACACACACACACACACACTCCCACTCAAACAGGCCATTTCACAGCAATTATATTCTGTAGTTTTTTTTAAAGAGTAATTGGCAATTAATTTTGTTTAGTTTAATTGGTGTTGGAGAGTCATTAAAGTTCCCATATATAGAATGCAACTAAGAATTTTCATTTGAAGCTCAACTCTGGATTTTTTAAAAATGTCATTATTTAGAAGGAAGATGATAGAATGCAATTTCTTTCTTAAAAAATAGGACCAGGAGGGAGGGAAGTTTCTAAGAAGAGATGGAAGGAAGGAAGAAAAGAAGGAAGGGAGGGAAGGAAGAAGGAAGGGGAAAGAGAGGAGGAATGGAAGGAAGGAGGGAAGAAATATGGAGGGAGAAAAGGGCATTTGCAGTGAAGTAGAAAAATCAACTAAATGAGACCTGTTATTCTTTTCATAAAATGTCAAAATTTGCAGCAAGTATGCCTAATAAAATGTTGTTCATAAAGATAAAACACTACTGTGAGTTTCTGCAAACCATTTTTCTGGCCTGTATATTGGATTCTTTTCAAAAATAATTCTGTGCCCCAAGGTAATTCCCAGCATGATTTGGTTACATTTATTTTCTAAAGAAAGAAATTGGGTTTCCCTACCAATGACACATCACTACAGCTCACTTGGACAGGTCCAGGAGGCCCAAGTCCAAGGTCCCGTGACTGGGGGCACCCTTACTACACCTGACTTGGGGGCGGGGAGGGTGGAGAACATGTGTCACTGCCTATTCTTCTTGCTGGCTCTTCTTAGCGTCTTCGCAGCAGAGATAGAGGGGGGATTGGCTGGGCAGTCGCCAGCTGAGTGGAGAGCTGCTGTAACTGGTATGCTTGGGTAACCAGCGGCCTAGAGGGCAAGTTGGGGTCCTCACCCCTCCTTCCAAGCAGTCGGGGTCCTTTCTTAGTCCTGGGTTCCAGGTCAGAGAACAGCCAGGAGACATGTGTTGTTGGGGTACATTGCTCTAACATGGGGACAGGCGTGGACTGGAGGTCAGATTTGTCTGCAGACTATGAAGTGGTGAGCGCCCTTTCACAGCTGCTGGCTGGGAGCATGACCTTTCAGAGTCTTGAGAGAGACTCATTTCTTTTATGTCCAACATCTGTGGACACAACTGCTTCCAAAGTCAGGCAGCTTTGGGCAAAAATGGGACAGCCTTAGGGAGGAGTTTGGTAGGCGGGGGAGATGGATGAGAGGATCATTTCCAAGTCTGCAGGCACTTAGAACAAGCATGGGTCAGCTGCCTTTAGATACGGCACCCCTGAACCCCACTTCCCAGGGTCTGGGCTGCAAGAGGCCCTCAGAGGGAAGCCCTTTTGTTATTCAAGGACGAAACTCCCTTTGACAGGAGGGTCCAGACAGACCCGCCCGATGTGGAACTTGGCACTGCTTTGACTGGCATGAAAGAGCCGTCGCAGGGTTGAAGTCAGCGCGGGGTTTTCCCAATTTGAAATGTGAAAGATATTCTCTGGGCTATTACAGCCTTTTAGTGAAGGCAATTCACATTCTTTTGGTGGTTTATCCTACTTAGCATGATCAAATCCCAGAGTCAGAACTTCTAATGCAAACCACTTTTACAGCTGTAATTGGATCTAAGGCAAATGCAACCACCAAGGCCTATGGCTCCCTGGCAAGGTTCAATCAGGGTATGATATTGCTTAGGAAAGTGATATCTTACTATTGATACTTCTCCCAAGCGCAGCACAAATTAGAGACATACTTGAATGATTCCGAGGCCTTGCCACCAGACAGCACGAGAATAAGCCACTGTTAGAGTAGAGATTCTCAAACATAGCATGATGCACATTTCATTGTGGTCATGTAATGGAAACCCTATGAAAGTCTTCTGCTGGGTCTGAGGATAAAAGAAGTTCTAACATTTAGGGAACCACATGAAATGTGGCTCAAAAAAATTCAAACTCTGATAATGCTGCTGCATCTGAAAGCAGACTTCGGGGGTCTATGAAATACGTGATCACAAAGTAAAAACACCTGGACTTCCCCATTGCATCCACCCAGACAGGACTCTGCTCAAAGCTTGTCTACACACACACACACACACACACACACACACACACTCCAAACCCAGGGGCATGCACATGACCTTCAAAGGTGCAGAGGTCTGAGTCCTATCAAGGAATGGCTTCAGCTCCTAACGCCAAGCAGGTATGAGCCTCAGTCCCCACTTGAGTGTGCCGAGAAGAAATAATTGCTATAGTGACTATATTTTTATTTAATATATTTAAACATACATCTGATGGTTTCTATAGACAACATAATTTCTGACTTTAACACATCTCCAGCTGACCTCTACCTTCCTCCGTTCCTGGGGTTAAGTTATAATTTCAGAATCTTACGCAGTGAGAGAAGGAGATGTGGACCATCTGGTCTACTTGCCATCAGCCTACAAAGGCTATAGCTGAGGCATCTACTTCCCTCCCTGGGTGGTTCCTTCAGGCCTGAACTCTCTGTTGCTTCCACATCATACTTGAGACGTTGAAAATTTTGCTAAGACCAGGGTTGGGGAAAGTCCAGCTTGTGGGCCATATGTATAAGGCCTGTGGAATCATTTGGTCTGGCTCTGCCAAGCTATTAGGGGCGAGTTAATTAAATGTTTGACCAAATATAGCAGGCTAATTTTTAAGTTGATAATTTTGTATGGCCCATGAATGGTGTTATTAATATTCAAATGGCCGTTGACTGAAAAAAGGTTCCTGCCCCTGACCTAGACACAACCTTCAGCCACTTCTCTCTGGGGTCTTGCTGTCTCTTAAGAATAAGTGGGGCCTATCTCTGGCCTACTCAGAAAGAAACCCTGCCTGAAACTTAATCTCTTTAAACCTCAATTTTCCCATCTGTACAATGGAAAGAGCAATAGCTATAGTAAGCATTTAGTAAATATTAGCATTTTAAAACATCATTATTAAAAGAATGGCCATAAATGAAAGTAACACCCCCCCCCCCCAACCCCGACCTCACAGGGCTCCCTCATTAATGCTATGGCAGTCACATCCTTTTATATTCAAACTAGAGGCCCGGTGCATGAAAATTCATGCACTGGAGGGGGTCCCATAGTCCGGCCTTCACCCTCTTGCAGACCAGGAGCCCTCGAGGAATATCTGATGCAAGGAGTGGACCTAAGCAGCAGTCTGGCCTCCCTCTGTGGGAGGCAACCTGCAGGATGATCAGGGGATGGCACTGCAGCCCCTCCCCCCATTGCTCCACCGCCACCACCACCACCACCCCCAACCCCTGGCCGCCGTCCCGTCCCTCTGCCCACTGCCACCTGCCTTGGCTGGCCTGGTGCCGCCTGCTCACCAGCCCTCCCTCCTCCCCCGCCGACCAGTCATTCTGCCTTTTGATTGATTTGCATATTAGGCTTTTATTATATAGTATTATATCACTGGCATTTCCAGGAACCATGGTGCCTACTTATCTCACATTCCTGGATGCTCCTATAGTCTTCCTTCATTACTCTTTATGTTTGAATTTTTCACTGTATTATATAATATATGAAAAAGTACAAGTGTACAGCTCAAACACATTCATGTAATAACACCCAGAACAAGAAACAGAACATAACCTATCACCCAGAAATCCCCCCCATGCTCTTGTCCAAGGGTAGCCACAATCCTGACTTCAAACAACATAGATGAGTTTAGCTGTCTTTATACCTCATATAAATGGAATCATATACTTTGTACTTTTGGAGCCTGGCTTTTTTCACTCTATGTTATGGTTGGGAGATGCAACCTAATTTTGTGTGATGTTCCTTATATATGTGTGCAATGCACATGTACATGTGTGTCTCGTTGCAGTATAGTTGTCCACTAGAGAAATACACTTCAGTTTACTTATTTTCTTTTTTTTTAAAGTAATTCTTTATTGTTGAAAGTATTACATATGCCCCCCCTTTTTCCCCCATTGACCCACTCAAGCTCAGTATACTTAGTTTCATTTCAGAGCATGTAAAAGTGAGCACCAGGGTTTGGTGTCCCCACCTGGATGAGTCTGTGGGATACTTGGGGCCTTATCATTATGGCACAGAAGTCTCTGCTCACATGGATGGCTCTGGGTGTGTGCGGCCCAATAAGTTGAAAGTATTTCCTTGATACTTGAAGACTGACAGTCTATTATTTCTTCAGCAATGTGTCTGAGCATGGCCATGCCCAGTGCCTTGAGTAATCGTGGCTCTCGCACAGACCTGCTCTACAGCTTTAATAAATGACCCTAACTTTTATGTGATGCCTATGGTGCCCTGGGAGCTTACATGTGTTACCTCATTTAGCCTCACAAAATCCTGTGCCATGGGTAATCATGTAGTCTATTTTTTTTAACTCATTTGTTGATTACTATATAAGTACAAAGCCTCTGCACTCTCACCATTGGATGGATGAGACAGGAATAATAGTCCATCTCAATAAATGTGGACAAGTGCTGGGACAGGTGTGAGCAAGGGTACTATGGAAAAATGTAGAAGGACTATGGGGTCAGAAAAGGATTCCAGGAGGAAGAGACATTAATATTTCCTTTCTCCACTCTCATCTGTGGCCAAGAGAAGTAGCATGTCCAAGGTCAAAGGTCTAAGCCTGGAGCAGGAAATAAACCCAGCATGCCCAGCTCCAAAGTGGCACATTCTGCTTAGCCCTCCAGGTGTGCCATGAAACGCCTCGGAAGCGTCACCCTTTTCCAGCTTCTCCCAATCTACTGACAGATTCCATGGGTAGGACAGAGAGGAGGTGATTCCAGGAAGGGAGAAAACAGAGTCCTGATGAGGGAAGGGAGCTAAAGGAAAGACTGAAGCAGGAAGGAACCTGAGGCTTTATAAACCCCCTTCCTTTTCATTTTGAAAATCAGGAAGAGGCTGAGAATCCTCAAAGCCCATTATGGGAACATTCCACGTGACACTTCTGGTAAAATTGTAGAAATAATCATGGCAAATTTGTTTAGAACTGAAACTGGAAACAGAGAAGAACTAGGTTTTGAATTGGATCAGGCTACACATGTATACTTTTCCGTGTTTTTATTTTCTGACATTAGGGATAATACAGTGCTCATCAGAAAAATGTCAAGCAACAATTTGCTGTCAAGTCACCCAGATTCTCCCTCTCTCTTTCAAATCTATGAATGATATATAAAACATCTTGGTCAATGACGCAAAAAACCTGCCCTATGCATGTTTAAAACTATGGCATCTGAATCCCAGAAAGCATAGAGCTGCCAGTGGTCTCAACCCCCATAGGTGATGTCATAGAGATGATAATCTCCAAATTGCCTGTAATCCTATAATGGCTTCCAAACCACACATTACGCCACACGTGACAACCCAATTACTAATACCACCATTTTCATGTATGCAAAGGACAGCGAGCCTTTCAGTCCTGTGATTAGATGAATGCACAGCTACAAATTAACTGGTAATTTCAGTGCAATGTGAGGAAACTGCCATTCTTCTTGCATTCCAAAGAAAACCATAACCAAACAGCCACAGTGAAAGCCAAGTGTCTTCCAAGTATACTTGTCAATCAGCAGAGCGAAGTGTCTCCAGGGCCCCAGCTGCTCTCTGAAGTAGGAAAACCCTCACGGTTCTTTATTTAGTGAAGCAGCTAACAAGGACCCACAGGCATCAGAATTCCAAGGTGCAAAACGAAAGGAGGACAGACTTTTTGCACCGAGTTTTTCCAGCTCTGATCATTAGAATAAAAAATGGTGGTAGTTGGGAGCAGGGATGGATCTACAATTTGTGACATTTTTCAGAACCAGGACTATGTCGTTGTTCTCTGATGGGCCTTACAGATCCTCTAGTCTAGCCAAGACCCAGAGAGGACAAAGAACTCACATGTGGCCAAGCAAAGCTCAGCCTCAACCCGGGACCCTGGACTTACAGCATCCACCAGGAGGCTGCAAAGACAAGTTGAGAGTCAGTGTCCAAATTTTGAAAAGAGAAGAAAGGAAAGGTCCGCCATAGAACAACAGTTCCTCCAAATCTTCCTGCATCCATGAGCATCAAGATGGCTCTGACATGCTTTTACTATCTCTTTCCTTTGTCTGCCTGTTCAAATTAACCATTTCTCAATGGATGCTCCAACATTCACCTTCTTTAGGCTTCATAGTTTTTCAGCCACTCTCCACCTTTCACCTTGATTTCTTCTCGCCTTATATGACTCCTCTATAATATCTTCCCCTTTGTCATCCCTGGGCAAATCTGAGCATTCCTTCTTTTGTGCCTCTGCTTCACCTCAAATATGGTACTTCCCACATATTTCACTTTAAAGATATGCCTAGCTCCCCTGGAAGATGCACAGCTCCCTAAGACGAGGGGTTGTCTTTTTTTGTCTTTGTAGTTACATACTCTCTTGCACATGAGAGTCCCTAAATAAACACTTGTTGAATGAATGCATGGTTGAATGAAAGATAGATAGATACAGAGATAGATAGATAGATAGATAGATAGATAGATAGATAGATAGATAGACAAAGAAACTATTCTCATATTCCACTTTTGGATTTTGGCCTAATTCAAAGTCAGGTTGAAACAACTGTCTGGTCCAGAACCTCCTACTTCTGAAAAGAATGTCATCAACACGATATAGGACATAGAACTGGGTGTCCACTCTATAGAACTCAAAAGGTGCTCCCATAGAAAAATATGGCGGCCCCCTCAGTGCAGGGAGGACCTATGTTCTCTGCATGGTGGATGCATAAAAATAGATTTCAGCTAGAGGTGGATGGCCCCAGATGGATGTTGTTGGGGTGTGGAAGAACATCTTGAACTATTTTTCAAATATTTCAGTTTCGGCAAAAACCAAAACATGTTTTGCCAATCACTTTCTCTTAATTTAAAAACCCATGGATTTCAAAGGAAATTTAATCTGAACGTTTCTACTTCATTTACCCCACCTCTTCAAAATGTTCTCCTGAAAAAGTGAACTGATGTCCTAGAAGTTTAAAGGGCCTTTTATAGTTTTCTGGTTTCTTTTAAAGAGCAAACCACTTAATGATTTGGGGAGAAATCAAAAAGCCCTAAATCTTGAAATAAAAGGGGAAAAAAAATAGTGCAAGTGGGTGTAAGTTTGGATCTAGGAAAGTAGGCAACATACTTCTCATGTGAAAACAAAGAAGAAATGGTTAAAGTTAAAAATGAAGGGAAATATGATTGCTTAAAAAAGTGAAGAAATTCTACATGGTCAATGGACAAAAATCAAGCTAGAGATTATTATAGATATTGATTCATCTCTAATAGAGATTATTATAGAGCTTGATTTATTTGTTCACTTTGGTTTATTGAAAGGGAGTCCAAGTATGTATTGTTAGTAACTCCTCAATCATAACTGCACAGGACCATGGCAGAGAGATCATGACAATGCTTGAAAGTGAAGGAAATAGCAGAATTGTGGGTGCACATCGCTCACTGAGCTCCTTATAATATGCCATTACCTCCCTGCTTGTTACTTCATAACCCAATGAGTAGTGACACGTGAGTGAAATTTGTCAACAATCTGCTTCCTTGTGTTTGTGGAGGGGTGGATGCTCCCTGCAGTCCTTACCTGATATCCTTTTGTTCACCAGATCCTTCCGCTGTGTAAGTTACAAGCCGGGAACAGCTCGGGCCCCTGGGGCATGTGTCTAATTCGCTGGAGTCACTAGGGGAAATTTAGTGTGCAGCAGAAATCCAGTCAACACCCTTGTTCCCATTACTTAATATACTGTTTGACACCACTGTGGCCAGCAGAAGAATTAGTCCATCTCTCCCAGACCACCCACGCCACTAATAGCTAATAACTAACACATGGGGAGGCCATGGCTAATGATATCCTCCTTGGGTTCAGTGGTTCATTGTGTTTTTATTTCTTTTTTCCTCCTCTTTATTAGCATTCACTCATTCAATTAACAGTTGCTGAGTGCCCGTTGGATGCCAGGTGCTGTCCTGGGCATTTTGGAGGAGACACAAAGATGAGAGCACTACCACTGCTGTCAAGAGGCACACAAGCTCAGAGAATTAGCTGTCATGTTGATGCTTTCTTTCAGGCACTGCTGTGGTCAGTGCAATACACACTAAGAAGGTACATTGTAAATCAGTCACTTCTACATTTGGAGAGAAACTCAAATGGGAAGTCCCAAAGGAGTGTCATTCAGTTACCCTCCCTAAACCAACCGACATTTAACGTTCATGCAAGGAGAAGACCTCAGCAGCAGATACATGGTATAGACCTCCTGGGGGGTAAAATAAAAAAACGAACTGGAGGCAATTCTTGAATACCTTCTGAAATACCACGGGAGGGCAGGGAATATGAAAAAGGCCAATAAGAAAAAGCATGAATCATAGACTCCTAAAAAAGCTGTCTAAGAATACCTCCAAATGAGATCTGATAATAGAATTCCCCCCATCTATCCGTGCGTCTGTCATTAGACCAGAAATCTTTGACTTCTAAGAGCTTGCCAATCCTAGTCCCGCCACATTAACTTGCCTCCCAAGCAAAGATTCCAAGAACCACACGTTTTTAATTATACAAAGTAAAGGTTGATGAATGATTCATATAACTAATCTAAACTTGGGCCAGGTTAAAATAATACTGTGTAATAACTTATATTTATATAGCTCGTTTTCTTCAGAGCTCAGAGTCGTTTTCAGATACTATCTCGTCTCTTCTCATAACATCCTTGTGAAATAGACATGGTAAGGGAATCCTTGCTTTCCTTCCATGGACAGGGCAATAAAGGGCCAGAAAATTCCAGATCCAAGTCCAAGATCACACAGGATGGCACATGAAAATCCAGGATCATATCTGCACTTAGGAAAGAAGTCATCTCAAAAACATGGAAATGAAGGGACAATGGCACTAACACAGCAGGCTTCCCCCCTGATGGCAAATGACCCTGTTAATGGTGGAGGTTGCGATAGCAACAGCTCTAGGCCATACCATTCCCTTTTTCCTGGTAGCTCTGGGGGCATCAGGGGTACTTAGGGCTTTGAGGTACTAAAGATGTAAGACATTATGAATCAAACCAATGGCCCATCAGCTCCAAACTATGAAGTGGAGGCAGTGTGAATCCGCATGGCCATGGGCAGTAGGCACCATGGCCCCACCTTGCTCCTTTGGGCCTTAACACTTTCGTCTGCATTGTCTGTGCCTCCGGTGGAGGCTTCCTCTCTAGTGCTGGAGGAAAGGTGTCTTGCCCTTTCAGGTACCCATTAGTGCCTGAGTATTAACTTCCCCCTGAAAGGAGTGGTGTGTGAAAGACCGAGCTCCTCATCCTTGAGGTGTAACTGCGGAGGGTCCCCGATGCTTCCCAGAATTCCCTGTGGGATGAAGCTCCAGGCTCCCACAACGGCCCCTGCATGGATAACACACACCAGAGGGCCTTCCCATTCCTGTCTCACTTCCCAACAGATGACTTTTCCAGAATTCTTGCATCAGGGTCAGTTTCTGGGGGACTCAAATCATGACAACGATCCCCTCTAACATCATGCTTGGCTTCCTGGTGACTCATTGTGGAGCCACATCCACAGTCCAAGCCTCCATGGAAATCTGTATCTGTCCCTCTCTCGGGGTGTCAGTCTCCCTAAGTTCCCTACACACTGTGGGAAGAAGAGGCTGTTGATAGGACCGGAGCAAAGAGATGGGGAAGTAGGAGTGTGCTCTGAGAACCTGGAAAAAAAATGATCTCAGACTCTGTTTGGGTGTTTTTCTTTTAAAGGTGAGGACTGCATCAGGAAGTTAGAAATGAGTGGACGTTTGAAAGCCGTACTCTCATTTTTTAATGTGGTTGAGATGAGTTTTTTAGTCCACCTGTTGTAGGGCCCAGGACACATGTGAGAGGTGAAATACTGTTGGAATTTATTTTCTGAAGTGAGTCAACCATATGTGGTACACTTCCATAGGTGTGATGATAGATTTGCCCTCTAGTGGCTTAGTAGTTATTTGCAGAATATTACCAGAATGTGTAAATTCACTTCATTCATTCAGTCAGTCAGTCACTCCATCTGCCAGCCAGTCAAGTAAATACAGAGCCCTTATTCTGGTCCAGGCATAGAGCTTGGGGCTGATGAAATACACAGCTGTGGGCCCTGGCCTCATAGAGCTTACCGTTTTGTGAGGGGAAACAGATATGAAAGCAAATGAACACTAATAATCAAATAATTGAAAATTGTGATCATACCGATGAAGGAAATCAATGTGATGCTGTGAGAGAAAAGCAGGATATAGTTCATTTGAAGTGGGACAAGAATCAGAGAAGGGCTCTCTAAGAAGTTATATCTGAGCTGAAATCTGAAGGGTGAGCAGTTAGGCAGGATGTAAGGAAGGGCAATCTGGGCAGAGGGAACAGCATGTGCAAAGGCCCTGAGAAGAGAATGAGTGAGACACTTTCTCAGAGAAAGTATGGCCTAGAGCCTAAGGTCCTACGGTCCAGATTCCGGCAGGCTGGGTCTCAGAAGTCCTACCTCTGTTATGAGCTCTGTGACCCTGGGCAGGAAATGTAACTGCTCTGTGCTTCATCTGTAAAAAGGAGATTGCAATAATACCAGTAGCACCCCACAGTGCCCGGCCCACAACGAGGGCTGGAAAATGTTTTAGTTCCTCATCAGAGCAAGTAGGCTGAGTTGGCATCGAATTGGCTAAGTCTTAGGAGGCCATTCCCAACACACACACACACACACACACACACACACACACACACACACAAGACACATTGTTCTTGAGGACCTCACTACTCAGAGTGTGGTCCAAGGCCCAGCAGCAGCAGCATCAGGGACCTTATTAGAAATGCGGAGCCTCAGGTCCCACCCCAGACCTCTGAGTCACAATCTACATTTAACTAACCGCCCCCCCCCCTCCCCCGGGTGACTCTTCTGCACACTCAGATTTGAGAAAAGCTGGTAGAGTGGCCTTGAAGGCCATGGCCACTCCAGGTCAAAATACCAACACGTCGTTATGGAAAGTGCTACCAGGTGACATCTCTTTCCTATGTTGGCTTTGACACTGTCACCTTGAATAAACAGATGGAGCCTAAGATCTAAAGGAGAAAAAAATTCTCATCTCAATTTACACGGGCACTGGAGGCTGGGCCCACGCCCTCAAATGGAAGATTTAAGCCCTGAATTGTAGGGTAGATGAGAAGGTAGGGATGTAGGGGGAGAGAGAAAAGGCGGATACAGCTTTTCTTCTTTTATAACCCCCAACTTTTACCCCATATTTCTTTGAAAAAATCTTTCTAAAAAGTGACTGGTGGGTCTCTCTTCTCTCCTATTTGGTTACCACTAAGAGTTCTCCCCACTCTCATCCATCCAACACTGTGATTGACATCACTGTGTTGAAATGTAATCATATGTTTGATTATGTCGCTATGACAACTAAATGGTATTTGTTAAAAGATGACAAGCATGTGAAAGAGAAATACCATATGGGACATGGCTACAAAGTATAACTTTATATAATTTTTTAAACTCATCAGATTTTTTTATCTGTGTTTTATAAACATGCCATGACTTGGGGATACTTCTAATATTATTTACAACACAGAGAACAAAACACAAAAGCTTATAAGCTGCTCGTGTTATCTGAACATCAAGCAAGAATTTTTAGCGCCATTTCCCTCTTAAATGTATAATTTAGATTTTGTCACATTTGCAATTACTTTGGACGTTTCACACACACAACACAAAAGATTCTGATGTGACGTTTCCTTTGATAGCCTATTATGTTCAATTCGGATTCCAAATCAAATCTTGTTATCAAATAATATTGCACATTAGGGGTTTTCATACTTTATTTGCAAAATAAATAAATAAGCCCACACTAATCTCAAATGGAAACAAGCCGCAGAGGCCTGCCTCATAAACCTGCATTACGTTTCATCGTTCTCGTGATAAGATTTAGGCCCCCTTCCTAGAGAGAACTGGCTGAAAAAGAACTTGTCAGTTGGACAGGCCAGTCCGCTCTGTAGTTTTTTTAAACACACATTTTAAATAACATCCATGTGATGAGGGGTCTCTACCTGCGTTTAAAGGGCACCCGCTGGGAGTGATTGAAGGATTTCTAGGAGGAGCTCTTGAGAAAGGATTTCTCCATTCTCACCAGGAAATAAATCTATGTCGCCATAGCAGAAGATAACGGGGGTTCCAAATTGTTTAAATATCCAGCATACTTGACACTTTCCACCCCTGAAAGAATCCCAGGCTAGATTCTTTCAGAGCAATGCAAAGAATGTGTGCATGTGGAGGGGGCCTGAAGTTAAAGAATCCATTCATTCATTCATTCAGTCAGTCATTCGTTCATAAATGTGCATCGTCATTCAGTTCAGGGGATTAAATAAAGAGTCAGAAACTCTATTAAACCCTAAAATAAACCTATACAATAGTTTAGGAAACCTTTTAAAAAATGACACATGGAGATGATAAGAAACTTCCCCTGAAGTCACACCATCTCATTTGTAGGATGACCTTTCTAACTGTTCATAGTAGGTGTCGTGCTGGGTCTGAGGTTTTGTGAATGTGCCTGTAGCTCCTTAAAGAATGGATGCATGTCTCATTCATCTTTGCTCTGTTCATATCTGGCTCTAAGTGAGTGCTCAATAGATGTTCGATGAATGGACGGAGGGATAGGTGGACAGAAGAAAGAAGGATAAATGGCTAGATGCTCTGCTCTCTCTCCAATTAGGTTTGAATTGTGGAAAAACAGAGGCAATGGGGAAATAAAGCAGGATATTATTTTAGATTGTATTATTTTTAATTTCATGTAACAAAAAACAAACTCAAACTAACGGGGGGGGGGGGGGCGGGGAAGAAGTTCTGGATCATGTAACTGTGAAGTCCAGGGAGGGGTCCTGCTTCAGGTAGGGCTGAATCAAGATGCTAGGATGGCATCGCTGGGGGCTTGGTGGTCGGCCTTTTCCTTCCATGCCCCTGTTTCCCTCCATGTTGGCTTCACTCTCAGGCAGCTTCAGCTGTACATGGTCTTTGCAGCACTTGCTCTCGAAAGGAGAACGGCCATCTTGCTCTCGGTTCCTCTCTCCTCCCATTCCCCACCTCCACGCTCCACTTCCATCCTGGGCACACACAGCTCTACCAGGATCCCTTACACGAATATCATGATGCTTGGAGAAGGGTATTGAAAGCCTAAACTCATGGGTGATCAATTGAAAAAAAAAAGAGAATTTGTGAAAATGTGCTTAGCAATCAAAATACAGATTCTCTGTTGTAATAAAAGAGAAAGTTCTAATTCAAGAATTCTTAACTATAATTTCACACTGTTACCTTATGTTAGAGAAATGACATTTTAATGGCAATGGCAGCACAGAAAGCCGGAGGAGCCTGCCGAAGGTCACACAGCCACTACCTGGCTCGCAAACCTGGGAAGACCTATGGGCAAAGACAGAGCCCTAGCCTTTCTGCTCAGCTGCTAAGCTTACCTCCTCATCTGTAAAAATGGGGGCAATAATAGTACGTACTTATAGTGTTGTTGGGAGGATTTTATGTGTTCACACAGAGAAAGTGCTTACAATAGTGCTTAGCACACACTAGGTACTCAGGGAATGCCAGGAGTTCTTAAGCTCTTAAGCTTCCCTGGAAGCTTGGGGAGGGGTGTGAGGGAGCAGGGGGAGGCAGGAAGCCAAAACCTAATTAATCAAGTGTTCTACTTATAGGGTTCTGGCTCTATGATACTAGACAACACTGGGTTGACTGATGTCAGACATTTCTCTGTGAGGCTCACCTCCACACGTGTTTAAGGCAGCTCTGGTGGCTATAATAGTTCACCCAGAGACGGAGCCTCTGAGAGCAGCCTCTCATAATTGGGGTGGCCTTTCCAGCCAATCACAGCATCACAGCAGAGATGTACCCTGCCACGGAGTATAAGTTTAATTCTGCTATGAAAATGGTATGACTTCCCCGAAATAGGATTCCACATGTTTTCCTTCCGAGGGGCTTCGGGTGTCGAAAGACTGTTAGATGCCCTAACCAGTTTGGCTCAGCGGACAGAGCGTCGGCCTGTGGACTCAAGGATCCCAGGTTCGATTCCGGTCAAGGGCATGTACCTTGGTTGCGGGCACAGCCCCAGTGGGGAGTGTGCAGGAGGCAGCTGATCAATGTTTCTCTCTCATCGATGTTTCTAACTCTCTATCCCTCTCCCTTCCTCTCTGTGAAAAATCAATAAAATATATTTTAAAAAAAGAAAGAAAGAAAGACTGTTAGAGCACTGGAACTTGAGGCAGATGATAGGATCTCATCTGAGACTCCTCCTGTAGGTGCCACCATACCCTGTCCCAGCCCCAAGGAACGGGCCTGGAGGGAGAATTCACACCAGTCCTTTCTGTCTGATGAGAAACTTGCCGGATTCTGACAGTTAAATACACACACACTCAACATAGCCACAGCCCATGCAACCCTCCCCAAACCCCCCATTTCTCCTTCCACAAGAGAGTGAGCTCCTAATGTCGCCAAAATTCTGCTACAAGTGAGGGGTGAATTCCTGAGAGGGAGACAGAGGTCCCTAGCAATGCGAGGATTACTCGAAACATTGGGGTATCTTTCTAAAGAGGGACGCACGCTGTTAACTGGCATTGACAAGTATTAGCCAAAAGGCCAGAGCGGGTGTCTGGCTTTGCCGACTCAGCACCAAGGAGAGGATCCGAGCATTCTGATAACAGGGCGGTTCGCGCTGCTGTGGGCTGTAGTTGTGTGTTCTCACGTCCATAATAAACCTATTTTCAGGGGCTTAGAATTCAAGCGTAGAAATCTGCTCCGTGCTCCAACCTGGCAGAACAGAATCTCGGCCTGAGTGCAGAATCTCTCCCTCCCTCGCTTAAAATACTTTTTTAAAGATGCGTTTTGGATGGGTTTAAATGTCCAAAGTGCCAAACATGTTAGAGACTTGAACAAGCTATTTTTCTTTAGTTGCGATCTAGAGACACCTAATCCGCTCCTACGTTAAGGAAGAGCCGGCCTTTTTTTGGTCAATTTTGCCTGAAAGGTTGTCAAGTTGGAAAGCAGTTCAGCAGCAATCTGAAATGAATTAGAGAGCATTAGACAATAATTAAACTGAAATTAGGGCATCATTTATTCATCAAGCCACCACCACGAAGAGAATGCATTCCTCGTGGATACCTTTAAAATATTTAGATATCTTAAGCACCCTTGCAAGTAGGGAGAGGATGATGGGATTGTTTCTGCTCACAGGGGTTTGCGGAGAACAGTGACTGAATTTTAAATAACACTGAGCCCTGGGCAGGAAGGTGGGGGGTGGGGGATGGGTTCAGGTTGAGTTGCGGAGGGGATGAAGCTGCTTTCAACTTGTGTTGACAAATTGGAAGCGATGGCTGATTGCAGGGGTGAGGTTGGGGGAGGAATGTCCTATCTCCATAGAATGCCCTTGGTCCCAGAATCTCCAGTGTCATGTGGGCCACACCAGCAGGTGGATGGCATATTTCTGGAGCTTCCTCCTAGGAAGTTTACTGGGGCGGGTCCTGCTGGGGTGCTCTGAGGAGAGGTAGAAGGTGCCTCAGAGTTGTCTCTCCAAAGGAGGGGAGGGTGTGAGCCATTCATCCATTCGCTCCATGCAGAGAATGAACTCGCCTGCATTGTTGGGCTCCCGGGGCTTTGGCAGAAAACAGACGCAGACTGGCCGCGTGGGTCCCACCTGGAGCTTGTGAGAAAGGCAGCATCTCAGGCTCCTCCCAGCCCCACTGAGTCAGAGTCCTCCCAGCCCCTCTGAGCCAGAGTCCGCACTGGCAGCAGGCTCAGCCGCTGTGTGTGCAGGTCAAGTCAGAGAAGCGCAGAGCAAGCCCCCTGGGGCTCCCGCATGACCTAGCCCCAGGTGATGTCAATCACCCAGCGAGCTTTAGAACTATGGATTCGAGTCCCACCCCAGACAGGGGCAGCCAGCGAGTACGACGCCCTTACTAAGCTCCCCGAGGTGATTCTGATGGGGGGCAAAGTCAGGAAACTGCTGATCTGGCCCCTCGTAGCCATGAAGGGGCCCTGGAGCCACTGCTTGAATCGTGCCAGAGGCAGCAGACTCAGTGCCTTGCGGACAGCCCAGCTCATCTTTGGACACCCAGATGTTGTCCCTAAAAGAGAGAAAAGTCTTCGTTGGAGGTCATCTCACGGCCCGGGGTTCCCTGCCTGAATTCTCGGTCACTTGCTTTGGTCCATGTCACAGGAGGGCCGGTTGCTGCTAAAGGGACTGCACCCTTAACACACCGGTGCCAGCAGGTCTGGTTTACTTCATACTCACACGCTGTGCCTTGCAAAGGTCCTGCCGCACAAGATGAGACGTGCGTGTGCCCTCTGGTTGGGGTTGCTACTGGTTTCTGACTCCTCGGCATCTGCAGTGGCCGAAATGGAGGAAGGGTGCTGGAGGCATTTTTTTCTCTTTGGTTTTCAGTTAGTGCTGGGGATGGTTGCCTTGCTTTCAAATATGGAGTAGATGGACTTCCTAAGAGAGTCTTTAAATATTTCCGTGTAGAGCCTTAAGCCTTCTCATTAGGTCACGTTGCTTCCCTGGTGCCATTAATCCTTTCTAGGCTTTCTGACGTATCTCGAAACAGACTCTGCTTATCGGCTGGGAAATACACCCAGGGGAGCCAGGGGAAAGCGAAGGTGGGTGGCAAGAGTTCTCTCTCTCTCTCTCTCTCTCTCTCTCTCTCTCTCTCTCTCGTTCTTTGTTTCTTGCTTCATTTACTGGTTCGCTGGCTGTTTACCCAGCCCATTTGTCACTCTGCGGAACTGTATGCATCTCGTTGTGTGAACGTCGGAAGAGACGAGCGCCCTTCTGAGCTGAGAAGGTCCCCCTCCGATGATCACCAGATGAGCACTGGAGAGTGTAGCATTTCAAAGCTGCCCACCACTTGGTGGGATATTTTACATGTCGGTGGGTTCATCTGTTCCCCAGCCATTGTTCGCCGGGGGCGCGCCCCTCGGGACATGTGCTTTCGGTTTGGTCTTTATTGGTTTTGTTCTTTATTTCCACTCTTCCCCGCACCCAGGCACATGGGAAATCCCCACTGAAATCATGTTCATCACGTGGGCTGTGGTGTGAATGGAAACAAGCACCCCCTTTCTTCTAGGGAGAGAGGAGTCTCCAGCCGGTCAGGGCAATTGATCATCTCTGCGCTGTTGCTTTGGGTAGGTGTGGAGGGCCGCGGGGCAGGGTCCTGGGTAAAGACCGTCTCCATTATGCTCCAGGAAGCCGAAGTCACAGTAATATCCGTGTGTCTGCTGTAATGACCAAGTTAGTAGATTTTTATTCAACTGTACATCCGAGGGAAACCGTCTCCATTTCCTTTCCCCACCCAGAAACGGCTCAGCCATGTGGAAACCGGAGTCTGTACACACATGCACTGGTGCCGAGGTAGGTAGGCATGTGTTTCACCGGCTTCCGCAGAAACGCCCAGGATCCTTAGGCGTGTGGCCCTGACCGCCACGGGCACCGCGGGCGGAGGAAGACTGGGGGTTCCTATTGAGAACAAAGAAACAGTCTTGATTTTAGTGAGAGGAATTAAATAAAATGGATATCGTAAATGTGTGTGTGTGTGTGTGAGAGAGAGAGAGAGAGAGAGAGAGAGAGAGAGAGAGAGAGAGAGAGAGGAGCTAGGACCTATGCTCCAATAAGGAGTCCTGGCTCTTTTTTTATTTTCCTGAGAACTGATGACAATTACTCAACTAAATTAACATCCTGTATTGACTGATCCATTTGCCAGCAATAAGGAGTTCACAGGCCAAATCCTGTGCTGACCTTCAACCCCCACTCCACACACACCCTTACACACACACACACACACACACACACACACACACACACTATACACCCTATAATAATGTGTACACACGTTAACAGCTGATTCGATTGCGTTTAGAAAATGAGGTGTATTTTAATAAACACGGCCTTTACAGTTATTCACAGTGTGCACACATTTATCGGGACAGTATGTAGTATATACTTTTGTACTTTGCTGCTGGTCAGATTGCTTGTAAACTTCCCTATTTTCATGGCCACGTCCACCTGGGATGCCAGGCTATGTGCATGTCACAGAGGCCAGAGGCAGAGAGGTTGGAGGGTGGCGCGGGCAGGGAGAGGCGAGGTGGGCAGAAAGGCATTTTACATGGAGAAAGGAGTCCTTTCCTAAAATGTAACAGTGCTTCATCCCTCTGTTTATGGTGCTAGGTATTTAAACAGCTTCTCCCCCATCCCCGCACCACCCCCAAACAGGCAAAGAGCCTATTGAATTATAACATGCAAACAAAAAAACCTGCAACAATCCTGTGTCCACGATAACGTTTTACATGGGCGTCAGGCACGTGGCCATCACCCATGTTACAATACAGAACATTTTCATCCCACAAACAATTACTTCCCGCCTCTTCCCAGCTAATAGTCCCACCCAGAAGCAAACCACTATTGTGACATCGATCACAACTATCAATCACTATAAATTGGTCTTGAAATGACAGGAAGTTAAATATCCTAGAGAGAGGCAACAAGAAATAAATTAACTAATAATAAGAGTAATAGAAATAATTTATTGATCATTACTATGTGTAGACACTGTGCTAAGTACTTTAACATCACAGTTTATCTTTATATCAACACCATGCGAAAACTAGGATCCCCTTTTAATATAGGGGGAAATTTAGCTCAGAAAAAAATATCTAATTTATCCAAGTTCACACAACTAAGGGGGGGAGGGAGGGGGGAGCCAAGATTTGAACATGTTTTTTTTTCTCTAAAGCTTGAGCCGTGAACCATGGTGCTATATTTTCAAGAAGCATCATATTGGCTCAAGCTCAGATGGGTTTAGGGTGCTATTCTATCAAGCCACAGGCCTGAAATATTCAATGCTAAGTTTAAATTCTAGGTCAGCTATAAATTAGGTTGAACCACATGAAACTGTTAATATCTGAATTTTTTTAAACTGTAAAATGGTAATTTCACATGGTTTAACCTCATTCCTTAATGAACAAATTTCACCCAAATACAGAACTGGCCTCAGTTAAAATTCTTGATTAACTTAGATTGTTGCTATTTACTCATTTAACGAATACCTTTCTGATGTCTGCTAAGTATCAAGTACTTTGAGAAACACTGGGAATGCAGAAGGAAACAGAGCAGTTTACAGTCTAATGCGTCCACTTTTCATAGGCTAAGTGGATAAAGCACTTTGTGAATCAGAAATCTGTTTCTAAGAATAAAGTCCCCTTTTCAATAGCAAAGCTGTCCTAGTTTTTAGAATGGTCAATATTCTCAATGGTCAGATGTTTGTTGTTCTGTAGTTCTTAAGGTTAGAAAAGTGACTGACACATTTTCTAAAGGTTTGTCATAAAAGTTCTCCAACAAATATACACCATATGGTGAACCTTCTGTTTATTCTGGGTTTTGCTCACTAGTATAAACAATAACTCCATGTTTTTATAAAACGTGCCTGAATTCTTGACTCCAACCAATGGGATGCTATTTTGCATGTGATTTGCATATATATATGCCTAAGCAACCATTACACCCGGTCGACCGAATGACCAGTCGACCAGTCACTATGATGCACACAGACCACCAGGGGGAGCTTCCCCCTGGTGATCAATGTGCTCCCACAGCCAACCTCCCATAGTCCCTCCCCCTGGCCAGCCCTGATAGGGTGAGACTGCTCGGATCAGCCAGATCGCTGGCCAGGCTGAAGGACCCCACCCATGCACGAATTCGTGCACCGGGCCTCTAGTTGTTAATAATACCCAAATTACCTGAACTCAGTTTTTCCCACCTTACCAATACTTGTACTCTTTGCTCTTTCTGTTTTTACTTTCCTCTGGGATTCTTTCAGGAGCATCCAACTAAAGCTCTAATAGATTTTGCCAGCTTATTGAATGCTTTTTAGAATAAATTTTATTTTTAGGGCAATTTTAGGTTTACAGTAAAATTGAGTGAAAAGTACAGAGAGATCCTATATTCCCCTGCCCCCACAGATGCACACCCTCCCTAATGGAGTTTATTTGTAAAGATATTTGGATGGGAAAAAATTATGAAAGGGAGTATTTAAAATGAAGTTGTTTGACTCAATATTATATAAAATCCAGACCATGGAAAAAATTAAGAGCATTCTGATTTATTTTATAAAACTACAAAAAGATACAAATCTTATAAAATAATATAAAAATAGAAAACAATAGACCCAATGCCCTTGTGGTTACAGATGCAAATTAAATCCAGCAACATGTTTTAAAATGAATGCACAGAAAGATGACCTAACATTACATCAACAAATTAAAGGATAAAATATGATTATGTTAACATTTGATAAACTTTAACAGCCATTCTGAACAACAAAAATTTTTAGTAAAATAGAAATGAAATGATTTAAATATGTTAAGTGCCATTTACCCAAATCTTATAGCAATCATTATATGAAGTGGAAAAATACTAAAACCATTCCCACCAAATACACAAAGCAGGATGTTTATTTTCATTCTTCTTTCACGTAAGTGGTTTGAGGAGTTTAGCCATTGTGATAAGACAAGAAAATGAAATCGTTATTGTAAATGATGAAAATGAAGAGAGAAAGCTATCTTTGTGTCAAATGATAAAATTCAACAAAGGTCTTTAGCTTCATGGATGGCATTGAACGGATGCACAACAGGGCTGTAAATGGAGCAGCCGTGGTGGGCACCCTCTCACCGTGGCTGATGCTTCTATGCTGCTGCTGCTGAATGTGTCATCCATCGGCTGCAGAAACCAGTGCTGAGCCTCCATATGTTCTCCTTCCTGAGAGAGGAAAGCATGCCACCTGCTGATAAGTTGCTCTTGCCCCTCTCTTACCCTTGAGGAGGTGATAATTTGTCTTTATTGGGATTGAAACCTATTCTGGGCAAGGGTTTGCCTTTCCTGCCTGTGCCATCTCTGCCAGAGTCACTCTTCAAGAGCTCACAGTTACTCATTTACTACCATAGATCTTACATCACCGGGAAGGCGTGCACCGCTGGGCTGATGCCCCGAGTGTCCGCTATACGTCCTGCCTTGTTGCTTAGGGCCGCCTCTGCAGGGGATGCTCTCCGGTGGGCACTGGTGTGGGTCGCTCTGTGCCTACTCCCGTGGGTCCTCCCGTGTGCTTCTCCTCCAGGTCTCTTTGCTTCTGATCTTCTCATCTTTTCAGGTCCCTGCCCAATCAGGCCCTCCCACGCTTCTCAGGAGTCCATGTGTACCCTTCTGTCAGGTCACTTTTCCCTCCGCACCGAGTCCATGACAAGGTGTCCTCCCTGAAGCTGTGCCCACGGGGAGGGTTTTCTGTCCCGTTGTTTTCAGGGTGTCACCCGCAGTGAGAGTGCAGTGTGACAGCATTCGTTTTTAGTTTGCCATAACATCTGGAGCTGACGCATCTGTGAACCCCAGAACTGGCCTTTCCTCCTCCATAAGCTGGTCGTAGGGAACTTCCCATGTGGCCATAGGTGTGAGCGTGGGGAGCGGTGAGGTAGCTGGGGAATGTATATTTCATCTCCCATCAATCTCCTAGAGCAGTGGTCGGCAAACTGCGGCTCGCGAGCCACATGCGGCTCTTTGGCCCCTTGAGTGTGGCCCTTCCACAAACTACCATGTGCGGGCGCACAGTTACAGTGTGATTGAAGCTTTGTAGCCCATGCGCAGAAGTCGGTATTTTGTGGAAGAGCCACACTCAAGGGGCAAAAGAGCCGCATGTGGCTTGCGAGCCGCAGTTTGCCAACCACTGTCCTAGAGCAGCGGTTCTCAACCTGTGGGTAGCAGGTCAACCTTTGGAGGTCGAACAACCCTTTCACAGGGGTCACCTAAGACAATCCTGCATATCAGATATTTACATTACGATTCATAACAGTAGCAACATTACAGTTATGAAGTAGCAACGAAAATAATTTTATGGTTGGGTCACAACATGAGGAACTGTATTTAAAGGGCCAGAAGGTTGAGAACCACTGTTCTAGAGAATGTCAATTTCCTGGCACTTCAGAAAGGATGTTGACCAGGGAGCGCGAAGCAGGGAGGTTGCAGGAGGTGGGCCAGTCCCGCAGTATCGGCCACACCAGAGAAAACCAGTTACAAAACGGAGATTTTAAAAAATCCTGTTCACCATGTTAACCAGGAATAAATGTAATAATAAAGGCATAGAGCCTATATAAAGAAAGCTATAAAATCTTATTGAAGATCTTAAAATAAGACCTCCCCCCAAAAAATGGAGAAATATATTATGTTCCTGGTATTGGAAAGCTTGAATACCATGAAAACATCAGTCCTCAAATTAACTTAGAAATGCAATGCAATTCAATTCAGCATCCCAGTGCTTGGTGGGGTGTGACGAGGGTGGGGGGTGGGGGGGAAGGGGAGGGAGTGGTGGGCTGGGAGTACATGAAACTATTTTAAAGTTTATATATAGTAATAACTATCTGAGAATGACCAAGAGACGTTTGAAAGAGAAAAATATTTGGAAGGGTTCCCTTACAAAATAATGAAACTCATTATCCTATACTCCATAACATGTGTATATGTGTAACATGTATGTATAACATATATATGCGTGTGTATCATATACAGTACTACACTATAATCTAAACAACATGCCATTGACAGAGGAATACATGAAAGGATCAAGGACAAAATAGAGAACCAGAAAGAGATCCGGGATCCTCGTACATGTGAAAGGTGGCACATTGCTGCAATGCGAAGAAGACAGTTTATCCACCAAGTGACACAGGAATAGCTGGCTGGCTATCGGGGTGGGGGTGAATGCTGGCTCTCAAACCTCACATCATAAAGAAAAATAAATTCCAGATGAAATTCTCAGAAACTCTGAGTTTGAAAAAAGTTCAATGCTTTCCACCTGAGAAGCAGGTGCCCTGGGCTCGGTTCTTGGGGAGGGGGACAGCCATAGACTTTGAGGCGCCACCATTCCTTGGCGAATTCCAGTGTTTGGGATGGTGAAGGGATTGGGTATTGTGTCCCAAAGCACGTTTCCAAACCGAGCCTGTCCCCGTCCTGGGACAGTGCCCCGTTCAGCCCAGCTTCCCTAAGTTAAGGCTCTGAATGCCTTGGAAAGTCACTTAACATCTTCAGCTCTGGGTCCCTCACCTGGAAAAGATGATGAAGATTCAGTGAGACGACAAAGGTCACCTTAAAAGCATTCCCAGCACAGAGTAGGCACCAAATAAATGTTAGCTATTATTATTATTTTGTTATATTTTATTGATTTTTTACAGAGAGTAAGGGAGAGAGAGAGAGAGTTAGAAACATCAATGAGAGAGAAACATCGATCAGCTGCCTCCTGCACATCTCCTACTGGGGATGTGCCCGCAACCCAGGTACATGCCCTTGACCGGAATCAAACCCAGGACCCTTCAGTCTGCAGGCCGACGCTCTATCCACTGAGCCAAACCTGTTTCGGCTATTATTTTTATTATCATTAATATAGCCCTTGTTTTTCTGTGTCACGGTATCAAGTAAGAGCAACTGAAAACATGCTGCCCCAAATTCTGGACACCAACCACTTCTCACCCTGTCACTAACGCACAGGCACCGGGCCCAATAGAAACAGCTAATGCCGTGGGCTGAGACCACAACCATTCCCAATAGCACCTGCTTCCTAGGACTTATAGTTACTATTATTGTTCTGCCAGCCCTGAGACTAACGGATGGCTATTTATTTTCCTTTATAATTTTTTTCAAAGGCTGTTATCTTACTCTTTGTGAAAATCCAGCCTAACTTCGTCTACTTGTGGCCTATCATTTGCTAATGTATTTTTTTCTGTTACAGAATTTTTCTCCACGAACTTAGAGGGGGTAAGATATCGTGCCTGGCTTGACCCTATCAAGCTAGACTAATCCCCATATCATCTTGTTCTCTTTTAATTAGACTTCCGAACAGTTTTCCCAGTTCCAAGCAGAGTCTCCTCAGGGATCGGTGAGATCTGAAAACGATTTTCCGCAAAGTAATCTTAGAAAAGCAGAAACCCTGAAACACATCCAATTTCGCTCTTCAGCTGCAGACCTTGCCCTCATGGAGGACCCACTGTGGCCCCTTCTCTCCCCCAAACTTCCTTCTGCCCAGGTCATTTCCAAGGCTGTTTGAGGTGGTGGCCGTTCTTAC
The DNA here is from genome assembly GCF_964212035.1 of Myotis nattereri. Taxonomy (NCBI): domain Eukaryota; kingdom Metazoa; phylum Chordata; class Mammalia; order Chiroptera; family Vespertilionidae; genus Myotis; species Myotis nattereri. The sequence goes on along the minus strand of NC_138088.1, from coordinate 54,809,477 downwards.
ACTGAATTAGGAACTGGGGATGTGAGTCTCCTCGCTCTTTCACATGGAGAATGGGCTTTCTCAGAGGAAGCTAACATGTATTACACATCACCTGTGTGACCAGGTGCTGTGCTCAATTCTTTATATGTGTACAGAGTGTTAGGTAAGTATCTGAACTGCCTTGATGTTCTGAAGTAACTTTGTATTTTGAAGCAGTTTTCCGATTAAAAAGAAGTTTCAAAGAATACTATAGAGACAGCTCCTGTGTACCTTTTGCTAGCTCCCCTCAATGATAAAATCTTACATAACCTTAGCATATTGTCCTCACGTCACTGGTCTGTCTCCTGCTAAAGGAATTACCCAGAATTCAAATAGTGATACAGTGCAAAGTGGTTCTCACGCCTCCCCTCTTCCCTGTGATTCTGTAACAAACGTTTAAATTCAAAGTCGGCAGCATGAATATTTATATACATGCATGTATATGCATTCGAAGAAAAAGGGTTGACATTTTAAATGACTCATTTAGAATGAAAACACTCGAGTTAGAGTTTTGAAGGAAATCCCAAGTCTTCTTCCAATCTTCATCTATGAAATTGCAATGAGTTCATATTTCAATGTAGCAACAAGTGTCCCAGGAACTCTCCACTTCTGATATCTTCTGAATATTCTGGAGTTCTGGGCAAAAGTCAATTGAATGTTGCTGAGCAAAAAATATATAAAAGGAAATAAAATCTTAAAGGTTTTCAGTAATTGTTAGTCCTGCAACAACACAATTCTTTTTTTTTTTTTTCAGGCGGGCGCCATGGGGTGACCCCATGTACCAGTGTGTGAATGTGTTGACATCAACCTATTAATGCAAATGAGTAGGTAGAACCTATCAGAGACTGTGGTGTGAATATGCTGCAAGGGTGTGTCCCTTCACTACGAAGCCAGACATGAAGTAAGTGAAATGTTTGGGAAAGGGGGTGGTGTTTTCATTTGGATGAACATGTGATGATTTTTCTACGGCCACAGGTAAGTGGAATCATAGCTAAAATGTAAACGGTACATAGCCATGTTCATCTTTTTTTTTTTTTAATCCTCACCTGAGGATATGTTTTTATTGATTTTAAAGAGAGAGGAAGGGAGAGACAGAGAGAGAAATATCAATAGGTTGCCTCCTGTATGCACCGTACCAGGGATCAAACCTGCAACCTAGGTACAGGCCCTGACTGGGAATTGAACCCTCAACCTATTGGTGTCCAGGATGATTCGTCCGCCAACTGAGCAACCCGTCCAGGCTTTTATCTTCTTTTGATGATTCAATCATGCAACCATGTTTATGGCCACTTTATAAGTTATCACCTTCTCTCTCAGAGGAGTGATAAATACTCCCCTTAGCATGTCACATAAGCTTGTGTCCCAGGGAAGGAATTGGACAGCAGAAAGCCAGCCTGATAAGTAGGGCGTCCTTCAGCCCCAGTTGGAAGTGAGGGACTTCTTCCCCAGAATGAACAACAATGTCATGCGTCAGGGCAGAGACCAGAGGTAGTTCCCCCAGTGTTCACCATTCCCTTTTCATACGAATAAAACTATTATTTCCCAGGCTCCCCTGCAGCCAGGAATGGCTATGTGGCTAAGTGCTCGAGGCTATGTAGGCTGAAGTTATTAGGTGAGGCTTCTGCCCTTCTCCTTCCTCCATCTTCCTATTTGGAATGCAGTTGTGAAGCTTGGAGCTGTGGCAGCCAGTTTGCAATCATTGAATATCTAAACCTCTTGAATCTTACTCCAAATTCCCACACTTAGTAGTTTAGCAGTTGATCTAATTTTCCCGTGCCTCAATTTCTCACCTGTAAAATCAAAATGACAATAGTATCTAGTCATAGGTGAGGTCATCCGCATAAATGCCCTTGCAGGATGATCGGATATAGTGAAAGTTTTGTCAAAGATAGGAGCATTTTGTATAAGTTGTAGGAGTAGAGATAATAATAGCAGCAGGAACAATATAATTAGTGGTAACAATTGTGATGATCAAATGAGCTGACTGCCAAACTAAGGAATACTTACAATGCTATGAAGAGCCTGGCTGGTATGGCTCAGTGATTGAGCGTTGACCTATAAACCATGAGGTCACAGTTCATCTCGCCATCAGGGCACATGCCCAGGTTGTAGGCTCGATCCCCAGTAGGGGGTGTGCAGGAGGCAAAAGATCAATGATTCTCTCTGATCATTGATGTTTCTACTTCTCTCTCCCTCTTCCTTCCTCTCTGAAGTCAATAATATGTATATATAATTTTTAAGAGCTATTATGAGGATTTGGGCTTTTATTCCATGGAAAGGACATAGTGAATCATCTTAAACAAGAGAGTGACATGACTGCATTCAAGTTATAAAAAGAAAACTCCGGATGGATTCAAGAACCATGTTAGAAATGGAATTAACATCACTTGATACCAACTTATTTTTAGGATCACAAGGAGTTCAATGGGAGACAGGACGGCTATTTGTTGGGAGATTAACTTGATGTCCTCAGAAACCCTGAAGAAAGGATTAAATGGGGTGGGAGTTTCTCCCAAATGCTGTCTGCCCGGCAGGGGCTGATTAAGCCTGGAGCGGGGGGCTCCGGCACACTCACACTTGTCTTTGATTTTCCTTTGAAGGTGCTCCGGGCTTCACTGATGCGGCAATTCCTTAAAGCAGGGTTTTCCTGCACCTTCCTGTGAGCTCAGGCACAGGGATTTTGTAACTCGGCAGTTGGACACTAATTTACCTTAAGACGTTAAAACATTTTCAAATCCTAGCATAGCAACTGCAACTGACTTAGACACCAACTACTGGGGTCATTGGCATTAATAGAAGAAAATACTATTTTACAAACATCTATGGCTTTAAAACGGGGGGCTATAATTTGCTCCCAATTTAAAAACTGCTCTGTATTGCACCTTTAAGGAAATGGTGTGTGTGTGTGTGTGTGTGCCTTGCTACAGAAATATTCTATAGAAAGACTATAAGACATTAATAGTTAAACTGGGGTAAACTACATAAACATTGTTATTTTGCAGGAGTCTTTTTAAAAACTTATTTTGATAGAATCAGAAATCCAAAGGTACTATTATCTAAATTTTCCTTGGCTGATAAAAATCCCAATAGAAGATTGGAGCAGATTATCAAATTCACCACTGCTGCCTCAAATGTGTGTGTTTTCAGATGTCTGTGCTTAGACCCCTTCTAGCCATTGGGGAATCATATGCTCAATTTCCAACTCTAATTTTTCTTTTGGGGGGGGTGGGTGGGGGGTTCAGCACCATCCTGTCTGGGTTAGGTGGTTACTATTATTCCCTCCTGAAGTTCACGCCCAAGGCCTGTAGGAAACAGAAAAGAGGACACAGTCAGCAAAGGGCTCATGCGTAGACCAACACTGGCCAATGGGGACTGATGCTCTGGCGCCCCACGCTGAGGATCCTGAGACTGTGTGTGCAACTTGAGGGACAGCAGACCTGGTTGGTCAGTAGTGTCAGCCACGCCCAGGAGTCGGGAATACCCAATGAGGACCAGGATTCGCCAGCCCGAGGAGCCTGGATCTCAGGGAACGGCAGCATGAAGTGGAAGTCTATCAAAGCAGCTAGCTGTCCATTTATTTGCAACCCATGTATTTTCCAAAGAAGAGTTAAGGCCACTTACAAACATAAGTGTTATATCCATACGATGAAAAGTGAAGAAGAACACGGGCATGAAGGGAGAGTGGTGTGGGAATCTAGGACCGTTAGATCTGGGGACAGTGCACACTCAGGTTTTCATTCTCCAAGAGTGTCCTCAGATGACCTCTCAGGCCTGTTTCCTTGCCTGTAAAATCGAATGGAACGGAGCAGAGCCCCTCTGAGGTCTCTTCCAGCCCCGATCCTTATGCTTTTCAAAATGTCCCACAGCCAGGCAGATGGCCATCGGCACGACACATTAGCCTCCAGGGCACTTGCTAAGCACCAGGCTCCCTGCTAAATATCTCCTCCTCTAACAGCCCTCTGAACGAGGTGGTTACTGCTATCCCATTATACAGATAAGAACACCAAGGAACCCTAAAAGTTCTGAAAATTGCCCTAAATCACAGGTATAGGAAGGGCAGAAAGATAAGTATATTGGGAAGCTGAAGAGAAAATGGAAAAGTCTAGGGGAAAAAAAAAAACAACCCATGAGTAAACAGATGACCTGGAGAAAGTGAACTGAGTGAAGGTGTGGACTTTAGTCCACACCCCTGAGGCTGGTTTTGGCCTCCTCCCAGTTTTCCCTGACGGGCACCGGTGGGGTGCGTATCTCATCCGGGTTGGGCCTCCTCGGGAGCCCTCGGGCCCGGCCCCTGTGGCAGAGTGAGGAAAATTGGAGCGATCATGCAGGCAGCAGGCTTTGGCCATGTAATTTTCCTGTCCCCTTCGCTGTGGCTGTCTGGCCTCCCACAAAGCATGGGTCTCTTTGCCAAATGTAGGCCTTCTGGTTTACCGCAGAATGGCCAAGGTGACCACAAAACACAGCTGGAAGCCATGAGAGGAACTGAGGTTACACCAAGGGGGCCAGGGGCTGTCCCTGGGTGGGGATCCCAGACCGCCTTAGAGCCAGACCAGCCATGTCCCTGACTCTGCTCCCAGTTTGACCTTGAGAGAGAGGCCTCTGCCCTCCAGGGAGTCAGGGCTGTGACCCTCAGCTGGTGCTGAAAGGGGCACTGGGCTCTCTACAAAGTGCTCGGCAATCCTTAGAGGTAAGAGCTTTGGGGCCTCGCAACCCCAAGTGGGGACCAATGGCAACAACGTCGCCAAGGCGCTGGTTAGACAGGAAGAACCTGGGGCCCCACCCAGACCTACTGAACACAGTGCATTTCTATAATATATTGTTATTGATTTCAGGGAGGAAGGGAGAGGGAGAGAGAGAGACATATCAATGATGACAGAGAATCATTGACCAGCTGCCTCCTGCACGCCCCACACTGGGGATCAAGCCCACAACCTGGGCATGTGCCCTGACCGGGAAATGAACAGTGACCTCCAGGTTCATAGGTCAACGCTCAACCACCGAGCCACGCCGGCTGGGCCACTCTGCATGTTTACAAGATCCTCAGGGCAATGAGCGCGCGTGAAAGTCTGAGAAGCGCTGGAGTAGAAGACGATTTACAAACATGAAGCGGTGGCTCTCACTTTGACAAAATTCTGACGTCTGCAGCCCGAACTAGACCGATTCTATCAGAACCCTGGAGGGGGTCCAGGCACGGGGAGAGTTGAAAGCCTTCCAGGTGGTTTTAATGTGCACCCTAGGCCAAAGCCACGCCAAAATCTGCCTGCCCCCTCTCCAAACTCCAAGCCGGCACTAGCCATTTCTAGACAGCAGCTGGCAAGCCCCTGCCATTCCATGGCAAAGAGCTCACAACTCCTTCACAAAGAGAGGAGAATAAAGACAACATAATGAGCTTTCATTGGCACACACGCATTCTTCTGCAAGGATTGGCTTTTATTCTGAAATCATGTTCTTACTATTTTCTTTTCATCGTTTTCTAAAATGTCCTTTCTTTTATGTATCGTTGGAGGGGGAGGTAAATGGTGTTCATTACAAAGTAAAAAGCAGCAAACCCTATTTGGTACCTTGACAATTTTTTGTAAGAATCCACGAGCCTAAGAATCACAACTCTAGGAAATAGATTTAAAGAATTCAGTGGGTACCCTCCCCACCTCCCACCCTCACCCCATCCACGACCTCCTCAAAGTCGCCTCACTCAGTGAGGTGCTCCATCAAGAGCCAGAAATCAGGAAATGACTCTGGCCTTGTGTGCATGCATTTCGATAAAAGGGAGGCGGGATCAGGTCAAGTTAAAGAACACAGCGTGTCCGTTATGCAACATGTTACGGTTAACCATCCAAACGAGCCATCGACAAAGGAGTTTCTTGGACATGCGCTGGATCAGCGCCTCTCAAATGTTAGCGCGCCCCGGAACTACCCCGAGGGCGGGTTAAAATCTAGGGCACCCGTCTCGCCCCTGGAGTGCTTGATTCAGTAGCTCCACAGCGGGGCCTGAGAAATCTGCATTTCCAGCAAGCTCTCAGGTGAAGGTGTTTGCCCAGGCACCACACTTGGAGAATCACGGATCTAGACAAAAAAACTGCTAGGGAAAATATGAGTCGCAAAGATATCTCTTGCAAAAAAAGAGAAAAGAATATTTTCAGTTTAGTTTGTCTAGAGAGCATGTGTGCCTCCAGCAGAAATAAGTCATTCGAAGGACATGATTTGCAGTGATCTCATAAAGTGATGTAAATATATATATAATTTCAGAGAGGAAAGGAGAGGGAGAGAAAGATAGAAACATCAGTGATGACAGAGAAGCATTGATTGGCTGCCTCCTGCATGCCCCACACTGGGGATCGAGCCCACAACCAGGGCATGTGCTTTGACGGGAATCGAACCGTGACCTCCTGGTTCATAGGTCATCATTCAACCAGTGAGCCACGCCGGCTGGGCTAAAGTGATTTTAAAAACAGCCTCGTGTTAGCTGAGAGTTCCTCGGCGGAAGGGGACTGACTTTCTTCCGTTGGAGGCAGGTGAGTAATTCCATGGACAGGGGTCTCCTCCCCGGCCTGAACCTCACGGCCGCCGGTATCTTCCTGCCCGTCCCTTTCTCACTCCAATTGAACCTCTGATTTCTGGAACACCTCTAATAAGATGCCATCTTCCCAAAGCTCGACTTCCTTCTGATCCCACCATCCAGTGCTGACAACAGGCCCACGAAAGGTAGCAGAAGTGGGGAAAAAACCCACACGGCCCCACCTCGGGGCGCACCTGCAACGCACCGGCCAGCCCGCCAGCCTCCATGGCGTTCTTAGAAAAATTAGGCTCCTTTTCATTAGCTCTCTGTCCCGTGGCCTCCGCAGGGCTGCAGGAGATGAGGGCCCTTTAATTAGGCCCTGCACCACTCTCGGGTGTGAAAAGGCTCTCAGACACTTTGATTCCCCACCGCTTCCCAGCAGGAAGTGGTTGGCGATAATTGACATAGGATTTCCTTGTTAACCAGCAGCAGACATGCGGGATTAAAGCGACAGAGATCTCCAGAAGAAAGTGAAGGAGATAAGGCGCTCGGGGAAAAGACTTCTGCTTATTTGGCACTTGAGTTCGGGGAGGAAACAGCGACTCCCAGAGTGGAAGGGCGTCCCCTTATCAGGCCCATTTCAGCTTGGCTGATCAAAGATTGACTCCCCGGAAAAACCGCATGGGCCTGGGGTCCGGGCGTTTATTAAGCGGCAGGTTTTAGGAGTTATCACAGGTTTAAAGATGGATTGCAGTTTGTGTGAAGGGGGGGAAGGAGGATTATCGGGTTTTCATCTTAACAATTATAAACTATCACAGCTGAAAGCTTGCTTGCAAATGACATAATTTCCCACCGCCGACTCACCAGGTCATTGTGAGGCGGCGCCTAAGCGGTCTCCAGGCCGGAGGCGATGCAGGCAAATTAACTCTGGGGAGGAGTGAGGACCAAGGACCGAGGGCCTCCCAACGCCTGGTTCCACGTCGGAAGCTGGTGCGAGTCCATAGGTAATTACATTTAATTTCTTACCCGGGCTGTTGAGGTCGGCTGGCGTTGGGAGAGAGGGATGCCGGCAGAAGCAGCCCACCGCGATGGTCCTTCAGGAGCGGTTGTGATAAATGATACCGGACTAGATCGCCACGAGCCGAGTGAAATGAAATGTCGACTTTGGAGTAGAGACAATTGTTGTCTGTCCCTTAATAACTTAACCTCACAAGCCACATGCGGCCTTCCTACAGGGCTGGGGCCGCATGGGCATGTGATGGGACTTCCTCTTGACAACTCCATGCAGGTCCCGGGGTCGCAGATCTGGGAGCCAGTCCGCAGTTGGCAGGGCTCTGTCCTTAACCGTAGATCCTGGCTCTAGTAACTGCCTCATTACAAGGGCTTCCATCCCTGCTGGTTTAAAAAAAAAAAGCATTTACTGCCTGTTTTTTGTTTGTTGTTGTTAGTAGTAGTTATCACAGAAATATTTGTTATGGAAGAAAATTTAAGAAGCACAGCAAAATATTAAGAATGAATAAAAATACCCCCCCTCCCATCCTGGGGGAATCCCTGGCAAAGCCCTTCAGCTTTTGCTGTTCTATGTACACAAATATGTAATGTCTCATAAAATCTGGACCATTCCTTGAATTTTTAACAACTGCGTTGTTTACTTCACCACAAATCGCTCCTGTGTTTAGTGCACATGACTCGAAGGTCTGGCTCTGAACCATGGCATTATGGATGACAACTTCATTTGCCCAGGTAATCCCAGAAGTTGGACATTTAGATCGTCATCAGTTGTTTTGCTGTTGCAAGTGAGGGTGACATGACCAGCCTTGGACACACATCGGTGTGGGCATGTTTTATGGCTTCCGGAGCAGAAGTAGAAGTAGAAGTAGAATTCTGTCTCAAAGGGCATGGACGTCTTAAAGGACACTGATACCTACATCAAATTTGTAGATTTTCAACGGAGCTTGAGCATGATTTCCCTGGTGCCGAAGTCAGGCGCATTCTGTGGCATCCACCCCGAAATGAAAGCAAGTGACAGCAGCTATTCCATCAAAACAAGATGATCCCCATTCTGAGAGCGTCACCGGGTTCTTTCCTTCAGATCTGACCTCACGCTGGCAGCTCCATGACAGACCTGGCAGTAAACAGTGACTCAGTAATCAAGTCACTAGGGCCACACTCTGGAGATCATCATGTCAATGCTGACAACTTAAACCCGGAACACATCTTTTACCCAAGAAGTTCAAGTTCTTCTACGAGTACCAATTCATTATCATTCACAAGTGCAAATGGCCTTGGTTGAAAAACACACACACACACACAACAAAACAAAAGCCTTCAAAGCAAACTTTAAGGGGGGCGGGAGGTGGGGGGGGTGGCGGCAGGAGGAAGGAGATGCTGATTCTGGATGAAGCTTTTGGACAAAATAGCCCTCGGGCCTGAGTGAATATAAAGAAGAGCCTCTTTTCTTTCTTTTTTCTTTTTAACTGTAAAAAGGCTGGAAGCTGGTCAACCATCAAGCCTTGAAACTGTCTTGAAAACAACAAAACAAACAACAGCTTTGTGTCCTTAACTTCATTCCAAGTGAGGTTTCAGACGTCAAAGCCCAATGGCTCCTCGTCTGAGGGGTGTTTGCGGATGGCCGAGATGACCTGGGCTCTTGTGTTATTCCTGAATTAAAGAAGGCAGTGTGTGTAGGCAAGAGAATATGCTACTCTAGGATTTTTCTGCAGAATTGATTCATAAAGACTGATGCAAAAAAGATGCTCTCTGTAGATTTATAGCTTTGGAAAACAGATGCATCTAGGAAAAAAACCTATGCTTTTCTACATATTTATCTATGAAGATAATCTTGCCTATATATTATCTATAGAAAAGACACTCTTAAAGGACCTATAGTCCCTAAAATAGATATTTATCTATGAAATTATTGTTTTAAAGCTCAATGCAGACATTGTCAACCTGATAACATATTATAAGCAATACTTAGCTGTTTATTATTTCAAAGCCACATACAGCCCTCCCTCTGTGAGCAAAGATGGAAAATGGTTGTTCCCTCTCGGCACTAAGCTCCTGTATTGAAATCACATTGAGCTCAAACACAGGGCATCATGTGCCAGACATGAGCCTGCTCCTGGCTGGGGGTGGAGGGAGGGGCAGGGAGTGCGAGGGGGAGGGGGAACTAGCATAAATCTATTTATCCTAATTTTTTTCCTGTCCTTTTTATTTGGGGTAATCTCTATAAGGCAAAATCCAATGAAGTTGTTATCCACAGTGTAACCTGGTCATTTATGAATTCTGCTGCTATAGTGGTAACCCTGACTTTCAACACTTTTTTACTCACCTGAAGGGTTGAAGGCTAGCCAGCCTCCTTGTCCTCCCAATCCTGCTGATGGAAGAGACTTAGAAATCATTTCAGCAGCCGGAGCTGCTTTGCTCAGGGAAACATCTGTCCGGGAGAGGCAGGGAGTGTCACTCACTGAAATAAGAAACAACAAGGATGTCACCTTCCCGGCCTGGTCCCAGAAGGTGCCTCGGGAAGGACTGTCCCTGGGCCCCCTGATAATTTAGGGTGCAGAGATCAGAGACAAATGGGTCTCATTGTAATTGTTTTCTCATTACCACCTTGGGTGATGTCTGGGGAAGTTCTGGGAGAATAGTACAACGGCCCTGTGCTCCTGTCACTGTCTGATTCACAATGCCGGCACGGTGGAGCCGAATACAACACTAATTTCGAAGCTGGAGCTTCAGACTGTATCTATAAAGGCTTTCCACAGAGAAGACCAGGGAGCTCTTTCTAACCAGCACTGGTCAACCCGGCTTTGCAAATAAGGAAGCGTTTGTATTTCTATCTTATATCCAGGAGAACCCCCATTTTCAACACCTTATAATTTTCTTGTGGGATCCAAGAAAACAAAATTTGTTTTAAAAAATCCTTTCATCAAGAAGGGCTTGCAGTTTGTTTTTATTTTATTAGCTTGCAATCTTTTGTCCATGATATAAGGGGCATTATGTTACATATATATCACATATGGCATATGTGATATATATGATGTAAAGATATGTTATATGGCAAAAAAAGAGCAGCTCTGGCCAGTGTGGCTCAGTTGGTTGGGCATCACCCAGTGCACCAAAAGGCTTCCAGTTCGATTCCCAGCCAAGGGCACATGCCCGGATTGTGGGCTTGATCCTCCCTGGTGGGGGTGTGCTGGAGGCAGCCCATTCATGTTGTGCTCTCACATCAATGTTTCTCTCCCTCTCCTTCTCTCTTTAAAAAATCAATAAAAACTAAAAAGAGATAGAGCATAAAAAAGTGATATGTCTGGACATTTTATAAGTTGTCATTTCTTTTTCAAGGGAAATTCTTTAAACGGAGGTAGAATGAACACATATCAGTTCCAGGTGTACAACATGCGGATGGGATATTTGTGTATATTGCCATACAGTCACACAAAGTCTAGTTCGCATCTCTCACCACACATAGCTACAGAACATTTTCTGTTGTAATGAGGACTTATGAGATATAGTCTCTTAGCAACTTTCAAATATACAATACAGTACTTTTAACAATAATCACCATACTGTACATTACATCCTCAGACTTATTTATTTTATCACTGAAAGTTTGTACCTTTTAGCCCCTCCACCCATTGCACCCACCTTGTAAGTGATCATTTCTGACTTTTTAAATCCTTTTGGAGACGATGCTCCATGTGAAGATTTCTCTGCAGGGAGGCCGGCACTTCTCCACCGGTTCAAGCCCGCACATCTTTCTCCAAGCTGATTTCTCCTCATGGAAGTCACCCACGTATATCAAGGGCTCCCTGTGTTACATTGGGCATCGTTGTAAGCATTTTACATATATGATCTCATTTAAGCTTCACACCACGCTATGTTCAAAAACAAATTTCCCAAGCTCAAAGCCTTCATGTATTTATTTGTTTGTTTAGAAATAGGGATTGAGTGTCTGCTATTGGCCAGGCACTGCACTGCGTGTGGAGGATGTGAAGATGAAAACAGGACACCAAGCACATGTGGGAGATATGGACCCACAGACACACAAGCCCAGTGGAGCGTAATCGGAAGGAGGCAGGGCGGGCTGGTTAGCGCGCTGGCTTCTGGCCCGGGCCTTGTGGTGGACTGTCAGCCCCATCACTGACCACCGGTGCCTTTGGGTCACACTTGCCTGTCCGTCAAGTGGCAATAATAATACTGACAAGTTGTTGCAAGAACAAAAACAAACCAGCATGTCAAGCATAGAGCAAGAAGCCGACATCTAATATATACTTAATAAATAAATAGTACCAACTTATTATTCTTATTGGTACTATTCCTGTCACTGCTTTGACAATTAGGACAAGTGTTATGGAGTTATAAAAACTTTCAGAACAAGCAGTTTCCACCCCTCATCAGTGTCGCTCCTCACAGATTTTACCGGATCTTCCACTGGTTTCTGAGGACCTTCTGCAGACCAGGGCTGAGCAGCAACCACAGCTCTTTTGGTCTGTGGAGCGAGCACCTTGGCCCCTCTCGTAGCGAGAAATACTGACCTGAGGTTGTGTTCTTTTTCTTTTCTTTTTTTAAAATCTTCATCTGAGGATATTTTTCTATTGATTTTTAGAGAGAATGGGGGGAGGAAACCGGGGGAGAGAGAGGGAGGGAGGGAGAGAGAGAGGGAGAAACATCGATGTGAGAGAGACACATCAGTCAGGGATGGAGTCTGCAACCAAGGCACATGCCCTTGACCGAGAATCAAACCCGAGACCCTTTGGCCCCTGGGACGATGCTCTAACCACTGAACAACACTGGATCGGGCGATTGCATTCTTTTTCAATGTCTATGTTGTTTAACATTGTGTGTGTGTGCATGAAAATGTCCTTTCTCCATAGAATTATGGAGACAATATATATATTTGTGGAGGGATACTCGAGGTTACTTGGCAATCCCATATAGAGCTTCCCTGCCCCCAACCTTAACTTTAAACATAATTTTGTTGCTTTACTAAATCTGGGAACCCTTGGGTTATACAAAGTGTTCTTGTCAGCAAAAGCAAAAGTCAACTTTCTTCCTAGAAAAAGTGAGGTTTTGCGGGGGAGAGGGGTATAGTACTTGTTTGCATTTTTCTGTGGCAAATGCCTTCTTCTGTGGCAGCGGGGCTTTTGAATAAAAGACTCATTTTTCTAAGTGATGCATCTGCTTTTAATGTCTTAAACGCTGGGAGGGAGCAGACATATCTTTCTGGTCTGGGTTTTCTTAAATAGCGAGAAGTCTTCATGATAAAGACAGCAGCCATCTAATAGAGAAATAACTCTAAGACAAAGTGCCCTGGCTGCCCGACGTCGCCTCCCTGACAACCTATAAATGGGCCATATTGATGAAGTGAACGGGACTCTCTGGTCATTTTCAACTGGAAACTAATAATCCCCGTCATGATATCAGGCGTGCAATAACCTCGGTTAAAACTAGGTTCATCAAATAAATCACTCAGGAATTTTTCTATTTCTTTCTCGGGACGCATTGCACATCTGCTCAATGAAAGGCAGGGAGAAGCAATATTTCTTTGATCAGGATTTTTTTTTAATATTCTGTATCTGTCCCCGGGGATGCGAGCTTTTCAAGTGGGTGCAGAGAGCCCATCGCTTTCTAATGAATGCAGAGAATTTATGAATTTGAGCTATAAAACCAAATCTGAGGGATTTTTCGTTTATCTCAACCTATATTTTATAGGAGGAAATAAAGTGGACCACAAGGCTGTATTGTGCCCCGTTCACTAAATCTCCTGACCCCTGGTGACCTTTTCAATGCGTTCCATTTGTGGCCACATATGGGCGGGGGATGCAAACAGATGATCGCTTTGTACTTCTCCTCCCAATATGTCTAAATACATGTAACACTTTTCATACCCTCGCGGCCGCGGACAGTCAGAGGTTGGCCGGAGCGTCAGACATCAGCCTCAGCTAATATTGTCAGATGTTAACATCCTACTGACTCCGTTAATACGTGCTAGGTCTTGGATGAATTTTTTGAAATTTGTAAAATGGACATAGTTGTCATCCTGGGTCCTGGGGATCTGACAAGCCCTAGTTCCGCTCTCCGAGTCTTAAGGAATTTTGAATAGAAGAGGTCTTTTCTGCTTGTAAAAGAGAAAATACCAGACAATGTCTGACTAGGGAAGCGAAGCCTTCCTGAATGTGGAGCACATCGCGAATGAAAAGGTGGAGGCTCCAGTCTGCTCTGGGTGGTCCGTTCTACCGGTGCCGAGCGGAGGCGAGCGTGGTAGAGAGCACACAGGGCTGGGGTCCAATGGACCCAAGTTCAAATCCCAGGTCTGCCACCTGCCTGCTGGGTGGCAGGGCAATTATGTAAACCTTGAGTTCCTCATGGGTGACTTTGGATAATGGTGCTGATCTCATCGAATTTAGTGAAGAATGAAATGACGTAAGGTTTAGGAGACACTTGGCATCTTGCCTGCGTCATGGTCGATGCTGAATGAATCCAGGTTCCTTTCCTTTTCCTGAGTTCAAGGCTCAGCCTTGCAAGCTGTGTGACCCTGAGAGAGGTACGGAGCCTCTCTGTCCCTCAGCTTCCTCCTCGGAAAATAGAGACTCATAGAATGTGTCCTGCAGGGTCGTTATAAGCGAGCTAATGGGCACACGCACCGGGAACAGTGCCCGAGTTACAGCGGGTGTCATTTATTATTGTTTATTATTACTTTTTAAAACAGTCTCCCTGTTATTTCAATGATCATTATTGTTCCTCTTCTTGCTTCTTTTTCTCCCACTTCTATTTCTTCATCTGGAAACGGAGGGGGGTGGCCAGACATACTTCCTTCCCTCCCAGCTCCAATCTGTGGAGACTGATATGTGAAATGACATTTGTAAGAGCAATTGGCCTCAGGAACCCTAATGCAATGTGAGGTAGAAGTCTTGTAATTTGCGTTTTCTACCAATGCTTTTTCCTCCCAAGAGTAGCAGTCGTCATCATTTATTGAGTGCTTGCTATGTCGCCTGACATATTTGGTTTTTGATGTATTTTTTTTGTTTGGAATAATTTAGATTTACAGAAAAGTTGCAAAGAGTGCAGAGTTCCCATGTACCCTTCACGAGGTGTCAGCCTTCACTAATGTGGCCATCATACATTACCACGCTCGTCCGTCTAAAGCAGGGGCGGGGAACGTCCGGCCCGAGGGCCGTATAAGGCCCTGCCAGGCATTAGGGGTGAGTTAATTAAATGTTTGCCCAAACATAGAAGGCTTATTTTTAAGTGGGTAATTGTATATGGCTCGTGAATTATGTTATAATTTCCACCCCCCCCTGTGTAAAGGAAGGAACCAGGATCTCTGTATGACTATGAACTACACTCGGCTTTAACGGGATTCCACCATTGCCCCGCATGAAAGCCTTCTTTTTCTATTCCACAAAAAAGGTAGCCATTTTTCAATCTTTTCTTGTTTTTCACTACCTTGACAGTTTCGAGAAGTGTCTGGTGTTTTGGAGGATGGCTTTCCATTTGGGTTTGCCTGATAGTTTTCTCGTAGTGAAACGATGGGGTTGAGGGAAGAATACCACAGAGGTGAAGTGCCCCTCTCATGCTATCACATCACTGAGACATCGCGATATTCCTGTGACATCATGAGTGACGGCACCTGCCACACCTTCAATGCACAGCCCGTTGTGTGGATCGGTCACAGGTGACCCCCTCCACGGTCGAGGGATGCCTGCGTGGCTTTCAGCTTTGGTGACGATGACTAAAGCCCCTGCGAACATTCTCATACAGGTTTTTGTGTGCACATAAGCTTCTCCGTCACGTGGGTAAATACCGAGGAGTGGGATTGTTGAGTCGTATGGGGAGTGTATGTTTAATTTCATAAGAAATTGCTAAACTGTTTTTCAAAGTGCCCGTATCATGTTGTATTCCCCTAGCAACGTATGAGATCAAATTCTCCATATCTCTGCCAACACTTGGCATTTTCAGTGTTGTTGGTGTTTTTTTTATTTTATTTTATTTTATTTTATTTTTTTGACCTTTTTAATAAGTGTGTTGTAGTTTCTAAATTGTGGTTTTAATTTGCATTTCCCCGATGACTAATGATTTTGAGCGTCTTTCATAAGCTTATTTGCTGAGTAATTGTCTTCTTTGGTGAAGCTTTTATTAAAATATGTTGCCCATTTCTTTAAAAATGGGTACTTTGTTTTCTCATTATTGAGGTTTGAGAGTTCCTTGTATGAATGTTGGATACGAATCCTTTATTAGTTGTGGGATTTGCAAATATTCTTCCTAATGTGTTGTGGGGCTTTGGTGTTCCTGCTGTTTTGTGCTTTTTAAAAAATTTTGCTTAACTATCTTTTGAAGAGCAGAAGTTCTTCATTTTGATTTTATCCATTCCTTTCTTTCATGGATCATACCATTTGGCGTTGAAATGGTATTTGAAACATTTGCTCTCCAATGTCACAAAGATGTTATTGCTTCTTCTAAAAGTAGACAACTCAGAATAAGATCTCAAGCCACCAGCCCAGCTCCCAGTGGGGAGCTTGCACCCTCAGGGGCCCATCCCAAGGGGGACCCTCACTTTGTCCAAAGAGATAACATTTTAGAAATCAGTAAACAGCCAAGCATCTCCAAGTTGGACCAACATTAAAGAAAGATACATTCTCTCTGACTGCTCGCTCATGTTTCAAGATGCCCCTTACAGCATCTCTTCGCCTCGTATGGAGCTGGCTTTCGTGTGAGCCCAAGCATGTTTTCTGAAATTTAAGCATTTTCAGGAAGAACCTGATATGACCCAGCTGAGCTGTAAGACACCTGTTAGGCCTGTCCCCCAACACCAGGATGACAAAGGAGGTCTGCCAAACACAGAGGGCCTTGAATTAGTCCAACAGAGCACACCTTTGTGGGGGCCCTCGGGGACTCTGGCTTAATGAATGAAAAAGAGGGATTTATAATTAGCCCAGCAATTGTGCCTGAATGGGTGTTTCCGAAGTG
Organism: Myotis nattereri; assembly: GCF_964212035.1. Lineage (NCBI taxonomy): Eukaryota > Metazoa > Chordata > Mammalia > Chiroptera > Vespertilionidae > Myotis > Myotis nattereri. The sequence continues at coordinate 54,792,991 of NC_138088.1, read as the reverse complement.
ATTGAAATGTACGCCTTACCCACGTTGAAAAGTGCCTATCATTCTAATTATACGGTATATGGGTATAGAAAACCCATTTCTATAGACAAAGGAAAAGGGGTGGGAAACAGCTATTTCTTAGGAACCTACTATGTCTTTAGCATGTTGCGTTCATGATGTCATCTAAGCTTCACAGAGGCCCTACCTGCTCCCTGCCCCCCGCCCCCAGGTAGCTAGCAAATTCCAAATGGGTGGGGCTCAAAACTGAGGTTTGCTATATATTTGTTTCTCCCAGAAAAAAAGGACACATTTCCTCGAAACTGTACCTGCCCCATAGAGTTATTATAGTCCATTGTGAGTGCCATTTCAGTGTACAGTGTGGCCTTGACTTACGAGTTTAATTCGTTCCGTGACGGAGCGCGTAACTCAAATTACTCGTATGTCAAATCATAAAGTGAACGAGTGAGACACGTGATGCTGGGCTGATGTTGTGGCGTTCACTGTGACGTTCGCTGCGCCAACTCGAGGTGGGGTATCTGAAGCCGGCTCGTAACCCGAATTTTAGCTCGCAACTCAAAGCAAAAAATCAGCCGAGAGGCAGCTCGTATCTCGAAAAAACTCATTAGTCGGGACACTTGTAAGTCAAGGCCCCACTGTATAATGAACAGCCACGCCCTGGAACTTCATAATTGTACAACTCCAGCCAAGTTAGGCGGCCCCGCTGTCTACCCCACCCTGGCCCCTAGCCCTCTGGGAGATGAGATCAGGTGTTTTGTGATGTTTCTACCAAGAAATATCCTTAACATCCCAATGTGCAGATTTGCCAAGTAGGTTCTGAAAAGCCAGCGAGAGGCAGAGACAAGAAATGCGGTTCCGGTTTCAGGGAGGAGGGAGCGGATAGCAGCTACCCCACTAAGGGCTTTCCGAGTGCAATGTACCGTGTCCCAAATGGACATGCAGACCCCATGTGCGCTCCTCAATGCCTCTGAGCTAGGAGGACGCTGAGGCTGCTGGAGATGATAAGGCATCTGAAGTCACCAGTTACTAAGTGATAGAGCTGAGCTCTGATTCACTGAAGATGATACAATTCTCCTAGAGCCAGATTCCTCTTGGCTGCGAAGCTGCCGGTCTTTGGCGCTCTGTGTGCCATTCCGCTTTGCTCTGCTCTCCCACACGGAGCCCTGAATGGGGAACACACGTCCACCCTGCCATTCCAGAGGATAGCTGAAGAGGAAACTGAGGCAGAGATGTGCCCTGGGGGTGCAAGAGGCTTGGTGGAGGAAGAGGAGGCTGGGGTTCTTCCTGAGCAACTAGCCTTCCTCCTCCCACCAGGATGTTGGCTCCAGAAATAATGGAGGATGACGATGGTGGTAACGCTTTGATTTAAGGACTGGTCGCTGTGTGCCAAGCCCTATATGTGAGGACGACTAGTATTGACCCCAATTTACAGATGCAGAAACTGAGGCACTGGTTTACCCTGAGTAAACTAGTCTACCCTTAGTCAGAGCCCGTAATCACTGCCCATCCACAGTGCATCAAGGGAGAGCTGTTAAAAGGAAGAATTTAAATTGTGGGTCATCATCCCAATGTCACCCTTCTCTGGACATGAAGCCTCCAAGCTGTGGCGTCCAGGAGCCAATGGTCTCCCCGGCCCCTGCCACCTCTTCCCAGAAGCCTTGCCTTGGAATGTGCTCCTCTCTCCTCTGGGCTCCCAGCAGGGGTGACATGCCCCTTTGTCCTCATGCTTCTCTGTCACCTCCTCCGCCAGCCCACCGTCGGCCGAGGGCAAAGACCACGTTGATTTGATAGGACCTGCTCACTCCTTGGCACACAGCAGGTGCCAAGAAAGTAAGCTCTGAGTGGACTGAGCTGGGGAGGAGACTGCAACAGGGGCCCATCCCAGCGAGGGCGGCTGCCGCGCTGCCGCCCAGCCCTGCCCCGTGGCCTCTTTCTAAGGATGCTGGGATCTGAGCCCCAGAAGGCTGGCTAACATGGCCGGCGCCTTAAGTCCAAGCTATTTGTTTCTTCCTGGGGGCTTTGCATGGGACCAAGCTAGCTTTGAATTCCACTCTGCTCCTTCTTGGCTAATTGGCTTTGGGCAGCTCATTTGAGTTCTGCTTCTCAGTTTCCTAGTCTGTGAAAATAGGTGTAGTGATGCATATGGGTGTGGTGAGGCTTAAGTAAGACGGTGGACATAGCAAGAATAGGGCCTGGCTCGCTGCGCTTAGCTGTTGGCATCATTTGCATATGAAGCCATACCGAGGACCTCCTCCTTGGGAAAACCCAATGGGCTGGAAGGCCACCCCATCAGGAAACTTGACCCAAATACACACAGAGTTCCCTCAGGGCCCCACGGCCCCCGGCAATGGTGGTCCCCTTCCTCTCTCACTCACAAGCCCTATATCAGGGGTCCTCAAACTACGGCCCACGGGCCACATGCAAATACAAATATTGTATTTGTTCCCATTTTGTTTTTTTACTTCAAAATAAGATATGTGCAGTGTGCATAAGAATTTGTTCATAGTTTTTTTTAAACTATAGTCCGGCCCTCCAACGGTCTGAGGGACAGTGAACTGGCCCCCTGTTTAAAAAGTTTGAGGACCCCTGCCCTATATTGTTCAGGATTGACTCCCAGACTAGGAGTGAGGACTTCCCAGAGTAATGACTTGGATGTGGGGGGCGGGCACTGAGTCACCCACCTATGGGGCCTGCCCTGGGGAATTCCCAGGAGTGAATTTCTGGCTGATCCAACCAAGCCGACTGGGGTGAGGAGGAGGTGGGACTTTTCCCCTGGATTACTTTTACCATCGTCTCCAGTCAATCATTTATGTCCTAACCCTTTATCGAACTCCTGCGATATGCCACGTGCCAAGTAACCTCCAGGAAAAGGGGGGAAAGAGACAGGTAAATAACCACAATCATGCCAACCAGGTGGGAATGATTTAAGTAACAGGGCGGGAGGAGGCAAGATGTCAGGGATAGCTTTAGAACATTGGTTCTCAACCTTGGCTGCACATTAGAATCACCTGGGAATCTCTTTAAAATCCTTATTTCTGGGCCTCATCCTCCGGAAATTCTGTTTCTTCGTTACTAATGTTGTGGCCCCACCCCATAACAAAGAAACAGAATTTCCGGAGGATGAGGCCCAGAAATCAGGATTTAAAAAAGATTCCCAGGTGATTCTAATGTGCAGCCGAGGTTGAGAGCCACTGCTTTAGAAGGAGGGCGCCTCTGAGGTGAGATATGTTCCTCTCTTACCCAACTTCCATGAATGGCTAATTCATGCCCAGGGAACAGGGAGAACCAAACCCTTGATTGTTCCAACATCTGACCATGGGGCTTTGCCTCGGGTGATGAGCAAGGGGTCCGGAGTCAGGCGCACTCAGGATGAAATCCCTGCTCCACCACTTGCTCGTCTGTAACCTTGGCCAAGTGCCTTGGCCTCTCCAGCCTCCGTGTTGTCACTTATACAATTAGGACAATGGTAGCACCTGCCACGCCACAACGTGAGATAATGCAGGGAGCACGTTGGCACACGTGGAAGCTGTTTGGATTAGGAGTAGCCTGCTGGCCCTTTAACACTCTACACAGCTCAGGTGGGATCCAAGCCGGACTTCAGCCAGGAAAGATGCGTGACTCCTCAGGCCAGCTGAGCCCGGGGCCGGGGAAAGAGCTGGAAGAGAGATTCTTGCACCTTCCAGGGTGTGGAAGAGAAAGGCTCAGAGAGGCCAGACTTACAATGACGGAGTGAGTGAGAAGACAATAAGGGGGGGAAGGAGGGAGCTTCAAAAAGAAAATTGGAGAGAACGGGGGAAGCACAGGGCCCGGAGACAGAAGCGGACGGATGAAGTGTGATAAGAAGATTATGGGCTGCTGAGAGCTGGGGTGGGCAGTGAGGAGGGAGACGGTGTTGAAGGGGAGGGGAGAACTTCGCTGCGATAACCAGATGGATCAAAGGTAATGAAGTGCGAAGGGGAGCGGGTGTGTGGGGAGCAAGAGGGAAGCGCATGCGAGCTGTGCTGGCCAGCGTGGCCCAACCCCGGGCCCGGAGAACCGGGGAGTTGTCCTACAAAGGCTGTGTGTGCGTCTAAATGATGTAAAGGATGCCTGCTGCGTAGTGTGCGTGTCCATCCAAACAGTTCTACTCACTTAAAGGGCCCAGCACGCATGACCTCAGGTGTGCAAGAGCAATGTGATCTGTTACCTGTGCAAATATCACTGATAATACCGAAGGCCACAACAAGCATCATCGCTAACCACTGATGACGGGCTAGCCACTCTGCGATAAGCCTCAAGCGCATGTGATGTTCTCAGTCGTCACCATCATCTGGTGGAGCTGGCTCTATTCTGTTCCCATTTTAAAGATAGGAATCGAGGCGCAGAGAGGTTCTGTTGCCTGCTCAAGGTCACACAGCTGTAAGAGGCAATTTCTAAAGTTAGTTTTGTTTTGTTTTACTTTTTATTTGTTGATTTAAACTTACAGAAAAGTTGCAGGAACAGTACAGGAAACTTCCAGAAAGCCTGTACACAGATTCCCTGAATGATTACATTTGACCCCATTTGCTCGTCTGATATCCCCTCCCTTCCTCTCCCTCTCCCTCTCCCTCTACCATTGAACCTCCTTATCCCTAAATACGTGAATGAATACTTGCCAAAATCAGTAAATTCATTTGTAGTTTGCTTTAATCTGGAACAGTTCCTTAGCCTTTTTCTTGGCCTCAACAATTTTAAGATTATGTGCCAGTTATTTTTTGTAGAATGTCCCTCAGTTTGGGTTTGTCTGGTGTTTCTTTATGATTAGATTCAGGTTATGCATTTTTGGCAGGAATACTACGTGATCCTGTGTCCTGCTAAGCATGCGTTATTTCTTTTTAAATTGAAAGGAAAATACTATAAAAAAATGGTTTGATAAAGGGATACAGCCCCTCTCCCCACCGGTCCTCACTCCCTTCGTCCTCCAAGGACAGGAACCATGGCCATGTCTTAACCATCTTGGCGCTCTTTGCAGCGTTCAGTATTCATCTATTTTACATTTTATTTCATTCATTTTTTGCCAAACGTTTCTGGAGCACCTACCACCCCGTGCTCACTTTTTAATTTTCATTTCATCTCCTTCATTGGCCACAGCTTTCAGAGCGCAGGCTCTGTCTGAGCCTCTGTCTGGATTGTGCCCGAGCACAGGAGACAACTGCATATTTGCTGAATTGAATTGTGCTGTCCTGCCTCGGCCTAGCACAGTGGTCTGCAAACTCATTAGTCAACAGAGCCAAATATTAACAGTACAACGATTGAAATTTCTTTTGAGAGGCAAATTTTTTAAATTCAAACTATATAGGTAGGTACATTGTTATTAACTTAATTAGGGTACTCCTAAGGCTTAGGAAGAGCCACATTCAAGGGGCCAAAGAGCCGCATGTGGCTCGCGAGCCGCAGTTTGCCAACCACAGGCCTAGCAGATCTGTGCAGCCACCCGGGGGGTTCCTCCCTCTTTAGTGGCTTCTCGGCTATTCTTCGCTACCTCTGTCTCCATGCTGAGGACATGCCATCAAAATGATCTGTCTCCCTGATGTGCCTGAGCTCCTTGAAGAGAGAAACCACGCTACATCTACCTCCAGCTCCCAGGAGCCCAGCCCACGCTCCAAATCAGTGGTTCATACACGTTTGCAGAATCAGTGGCATTTCCATAACCACCCAGTGTGGAAGGGTCACTTTTCACCTGGCTCATTCTGTTTTGAAGAGCCTTCAATTCTACGTATAAAGAAGCCAAGAGCCACCCAAACGCAACAGAAACCCACGTTTCACACACAAACACACACACACCTTGCTCTTTGGGTGGGATTGGGTGTTCTCATCACTAATATTTGTACGTGCAACAGTCCATGTTGCTCTTGCACACCTGAGAGGATGTGTGCTCGGTCCTTTGGGGGAGTGGAACTGTTTGGATGGGGGGACTTAGTTCAGAGTGTGTTTCTTTAATAAAAATGGCCCACGGTGCCCCAAACTGGCTAATTCTTTGCTTCAGGTACCTCAGAAATTGAGCATCAGATTGTGTTTCTTAAACCAAAGTGACTTAAGAGCAGCAGCCCCCGCTCGGAGCCTAATGTCTTCCTCCCGTAACTCGCAGTTGTCCTGGTAACTTTCTTTGCTTTTAACTCCAAAACCAGGAAAAGTAAACAGAAATGAGCCACTTTAAATTAAATCTGAGAAACAATTCTATTTTGACAATGTAATTGCATTTTTCTCCTAGCCTAACTTTCTAAACAAGATACTGCCCACATCAAGTCCGCCAATTGTATTTTTAGATTCCTTTGCAATTAAGGAAAGTGTCCCTAAAAAGAGATAAAGTAATTGGTGGACTAAATGGTTCTTTCTTGAGGGAACTATATGAGGAATGACTGCTGAGCCATCACATCCACAATAATTAGCTCTGAAACCATGGAGGACAGATGGAGACACCCCCCCGCCCCCCCTTGAAACCATGATCCTATTCTTCACACTCTCCCTTCTGCTCCACGTTCTGACCCAATCACACGTCAGGAAATGCCCTGGCTGGCAGAGTCGGGTGGGCTCATCATCCTGTGCTCTGTGCACCCTGAGGTGTCTTCAGGGGTGGCCTCCTGGGAGGGGTCGCCCAGGCTGAAGAGGGACCAGCCTATCTTGGGATGTGACTTCAGCATCTGAGAACTGAGGATGCATTTGGAAGCTCATATGCCGCCGTGAAAATGCCAAAAGCTGGTTCCATGGATTCAGTAGGGTGGGAGAGGGAGACGTGATTAACTAAAAAAAGGAAGGTGCCAAATGGTACCATCTCAGTTGGTACCATCAAGATGTGCACATGTTGAAAACAGGCAGAAAGAATGTACCTCAAAACATTAACCCCCGGATGGCAGGATACATGGCGGGCTTTCCTTCTTTAGCCTTTTCTTTGTAATCAGCAAAAACTGGGTGTCACACAGATCTATACAGGGTAGGGCTGCAGTACATGTGGTTGGAGCCAAGCTCAAAATGATGACCTTCACAGCATCGATATTTGATGGTGCTTACTATGGACTGACTTGTGTCTCCCCAAGTTCCATATATGGAAGTCCTAACCCCAAGTCCTTTAGAAAATGGTCCTACCTGTAGACAGGGTCTCTAAAGAGGTCATCAAGTTAAAAGGAAGTCATTAAAACCAGCCCTAACCTGTTCTTACTGGCGTCCTTGTTAGGTGAGGACACAGACATGGAGGGAAGAGGATGTGAAGACACGGGGAGAAGATGGCCAGCTGCAAGCCAACGAGAGAGGCCTCCGAAGACAGGTGAGCTTGGGCCTCACACCTTCAGAACTGTGAGAACATCCATTTCGTTGTTGAAGGTGCACAGTCCTGGGACTCGGCAGTGGCAGCCCGAGCAGACTGATACGGACCGCTCATGAGAAAGTTCACGGTGTCGGGGCAGTTTTATGAGCACGTGAGCCAGCCATGCTGGTGCACAGGGCCCGTGCTCAGAAGGGCCCGGCACTTGTCTCTGTGCTCTGTCGTTTCTGTCTTCAAATTCTTGATAGTTTTTGAACAAGCAGCCCCACATTTTTACTTTCCGCTGGGCCCAGATTATTTACTCAGTCCTGGTTGTACCCATTAATCCGTGTATGCTTCCACTCTTCAAGGTAGGCCACATAGATACTTCTTTGTTTGCTAAGCATTTATTGAGCACCTACTGTGTGCCAGACACTTTGCTCCAAGACAGAGAAGATCTTGTCCTTAGGAGCTGAGCTGAAAAGGGAGAAAGGCATGTAGACAAATACCTCAGTGTCCATATGTGGGGGAGGCAAAGGGTCATGGGACCATCCTCAGGCCAGATGGCTTCATACCAAACTCAGCCACATATTCTACCCCACGCCCATTCTGGAGACAATGAAATTGAGCCTGAGCTGCCCAAGTTCAGCCAGCTGGTCAGTGATAGGCTCAAACCCTGGTCTAATGTCTCCTTGGTCCATGAGGCCACTCCATCCCCAGAAGTGCCTTTTGTGGTTTCCGATAGAGTTAATGTACAGACTGAGGGATCAATGAGCAGGTATGTGGTATATTCACACCTGAGGATCAGAAGGCGGTGGGTACACTGTGAGGTCATTTTAGAGGCCCATGTCTTCAGCACGGGCTCTCGAATCATGAAAGGTGGACAGGGCATGTGAGGACAGAGACAACTGTAGGACAGAGAGCCTGAAACCAGGGGCAGAGGTTCCTAAGAGGACATTAGAGTTAGCCTTGAATTAAATCATTTCAGAAGCAACAGTGTCTGGGTTTGTTCCTGGGCGCAAGAACCCCTTTTGTGGGTGTATTAATGCCCACTCTCTACCAACTCTTGAAGTGGTAGAAACTAAATCATTGATTTCCCAATATTGGCAATATCACTGATACAAGAAAGCTCCATGCCCAGAAATTATAAAGACAATATTAGACCAAAGTCTGCATTATCAGCAACTACTAGTATAACGGGGTTAGGGTGCCGACCAATTGCAGAGTAAAGATTTCTCTTATAACTTACCAGGCCCCCATATACGTGGCTTTCAATTTTCATTTGACTCTTGAACTGCGGCCAATTGAACTGCATGGGTCGGTTGAAAAACATCCGCATATAAGTGGACTCGTGCAGTTCAAACTCAGTTCAAGCCCGTGTTGTTCAAGGATCAACGGGAGATGGTTTATTTCCATTGAAAACAATGCCCTGTTTACCGTGATCCCCTCCTCCCCTGTCTGATGGATTTTGTTCAGTATCTGAGCACGCCTTCCTTATCTGGCTCAGAGTTCTGCCACTTTATTTTTTTAAAAAAAATATGTTTTTATGGATTTCAGAGAGAGGACGGAGAGGGAGGGAGAGACAGAAACATCAATGATGAGCGAGAATCATTGATCAGCTGCCTCCTGCATGCCCCCTACTGGGATCAAACCTACAACCTGGGCATGTGCCCTGATTGGGAATTGAACCGTGATCTCCTGGTTCGTAGGTCGATGCTCAACCACTGAGCCAATGGTTGAGTCTGCCACTTTAGTAACCTTATTACTTAAGATACCCGTTACTTAAATATGGTTAAGAGATGGGTAAGATTAATCCTTTTCCAAACTCTCAAGCCAGTGAAACTTTGTCATTTTTATTACAGCAGGAATGAGGAACCATGTGATTTCACCTGCACCAAGCAGTCCTTGAATCCGCGCTCGCCCGGCCAGAGGCGCAAAGGGTTTCCATCCCCCGCTGGCTAGTTCAGCACCGTTTCTTCTCATATATCAACCCCGTTCGGGCCTGTTAGCCTGAGTGCCCCACAGGCCATCGAGAAGTGGCACCAGACTCCATTATAACGTCTCTTAGCACTTTCTGCACATCCACGCCATGCTGGTGGGATACCTGGCTGGGTGAGAGGCGCCTGCAAATGGGATTCGAGACATAACATCACCTTGCCTGTCCCCTCCAGCGGGCGAGGGAGAAGCGGGTCTCGCTAAGCAACCAAGCCGGTCCTTTGACTTTCTCAGGTCTGTTGCCACAGCCCCCCACCCCTCATGTCCACTTCGATGGGTGAAACCAATACTTTCCAAGCCAGGGCTGACACCTAAGGGACCTCTGTATAGGCAACTAGGGAAACTGAGTCATGGTGACATAGGGCCCAGCATCTTTATGCACAAGCAAGATTGAGTCACCTTTCAGCTCTGATTTCTGGGTCCCGATGGTGATGAGCGTGTGTGTGTATGTTTTCTTCCACCTCCTGCCAGAAGAACACGGCAGTCTAAAGAGAGGGTACACGGGGTTCCAGGGAAGCTGGGGACATCAGTTGACCAGGGCATCTGGGCCAGGCAGGCAGTAGAGGGCCTGAACAGTTTATCTCACACACACATACACACACACACACACACACGGAGTCATGGGCCTTGCCTGTCCAAGTTCAGTAGAGTTGACAACTCTGAGCTTCACTTGGTACCATTTGGACCTTGCCCGAAACCCCTCCAACTGTCCCAGGCAGGAGAGAAAGGCCCTCTGCTAATTACCCCGCGGCCAGCTTTCTGCCCCTTTGAAGTGCTCGCTTTGATGTGATCTAATTCCGCTGCCAGGCCCGGCTGTGCCCAGATTAAGCACATAATGAGCAATTATCAGCTGGGCTTGCGGAGTGCGGCTGAGGCAGCCGAGTGGAAGCGCTGCCTGCGCCCGCCACCGAGGATTCGTCCGCCGCCAGCTCCCTCTGGGGCTGGGTTCTTTCCCAAACCCCTCCCCTCCCCACCCCTGCCCTCCAGTGATGGTTTTCCCATCCGTGAAATGGGGCTTGAGGACCTGGAGGACACACTGCTTCAGTGGCTGCTCATGGCACAAGGGAAATCCTAGGAGATACATCCTCGGCCAGCACGGAGCCTGAGAGGTCAAAGTCCTCTAGGAGCTGCGTGAAAGGCCAGGGATTGACCTCCTAGCCTCCGTCCCCCGTCAGGACAGGCAGGACCCTGGGGAAGCCGCATGCAGGATTGTCAGCTGTCAATGGAGCTCCGTGCCTGTGTCTAGCTGCAGCTCAATCCACTGAGCTGCTGGTGTAAGCCGGGGGTTCCCGTTTTTGGTCCCACAGGGCAAAGCAGGGACTGATGGGATTATAATACGATAACTGAGGCACAGACAGAGTGATCTGCTTGTCCGTCTGCTCTAGCCTGGCCGGCGTGGCTCAGGGGTTGAGCATCGACCTAGGAACCAGGCAGTCACGGGTCTATTCCCGGTCAGGGCACAGGCCCAAGTTGTGGGCTCGATCCCCAGTGGGGAGCATGTCGGAGGCAGCAGATCAGTGATTCTCATCATTGATGTTTCTCTCTCTCTCCCTCTCCCTTCCTCTGTGAAATCACAGGCTGCTCCCCAGCGGGAGGGAAATACCAGCCAGAGGGGAACCGCCTCCTGGCCCAGGAGCGAGGGCTCCGCTAAGGAGCTGGGTCCTCAGGACACTCCTCCTGCTCTGACTCCCTTCAGGCCTGAGAAGCAGAGCTCCCTGGAGAAGGACAGGGACTTGCCTCTGGGGGGTTCCCTCTGCCTTCCGCCAGGTTCACCTACAGAAACCCTCGTCCTTCGGGAAGACCCCCCGCCCCCGCCACCCCCACCTCCCCGGGGCGGCCAGGTGGTGTGTCTGAATTCCCAGTGTCCCCTCTCGGGCCCTGGTCTCTGGGTCTTGCAGACGGGTCTGTGGGGGCAGCTGAAGGGCTCTGTGAGCACCAGGGACACAGGCCACACCCTGCTCACCCTGCCCTCACAGCTACAGAGTAGGAGCCTTCACTTTTTTCTCTTTTTTTAAAATTTAAGCCAATGTCCTGAGATCATGTCAAGAGCAGGATTGGTGGAGAGGGAGTGAGCCCAAGCGTCTGGGGTGGAGCCACTGCCACAGAGGGAAGCACTGAGGGGAGGCCACCTCCCGCTGGCCTTGGCCATCTTGAAGTTCCAGAATGTTCCACGTGCTTCGCCTTGGGGAGCCAGCCTTGCCTTCACTCCGGCCTCCCTCCCGACCCTCAAATGAAACAGATTCTGTCCCGTTCCTGCTCCTTCTCACTCGCTGTTCTTCCTTCCTCCTAACCACACATCCCCACTCGAGGCCCGGGGAACTCGGCTCCCTTCGTCAGAGAGGCCACCACCTCGCTGCCCAACCCAAACGGGGTCCCGCCTCATCCCACGGCACCTTTCCTCGTCCTTCATGGCCTCGTCCCAGCTCCCCCGCAGACACTGAGCTGTGGGAATATCTGATTCACGCTCATGTCAGCAGCCACAGTCAGACACCTCACGGGGGCAGTGCCCGCCCTGGCCCAGCCCAGCCAGCGCCCGGGACTCAGGCAGCAGGCGCTGGGGAAGGATTTGGTGATGAATGAATGAATGAATGAATGAGCGTGACCACCACCGTTGCTGGGGCCCAGGTATCTAGTCTACCCTGAAGCCCAGGATGTGCAAGGAGGGAGTGAGTCTGCTTGCTGTCTGCTCAGAGGAGACCCCCCCAAATCACGTGAGCCTCAGCCCCCATTACAGCTTTTCTCCCAATAAACTCAGGTTGTGTTCCAGCGGGATTGTAACCACAGCCCAAGCCCACAAAATTCCCTTAAAATAAAACACCCGCCCTCTCCCCAAGGGGGCAGTTTTAGACTCTCGCCTCCTTTGGGAAGAGTCACCATCACCTACACGCCCCCCTCCTCCCCTCCCCCCACCCCCAGGTAGCTGAGCCACCAGAGTGGCCCTCCCAAACCTGAAACCATGGTCACCTCAGGGGAGGCCAGAAAAGGGGGGCGGGCAGTGAGGAGGGGGAGCAAGCAGGCAGTTTTCACCTCTCAGGATCTGACATGATTGCCTTTCTCTCCTCGCCCTGTGGGTGGGAAGGTGTGTTATGAGCCGGTGGCCTCAGGCTGGGCCCGGAGATGGAACAAGTTGCACAGTTGTCGGGAGCAACTTAGCAGGTCCTTCCACACCCATCACAGCTGAGGCCTGGAGCAATCCACAGCCCGTCAGCGGCATTTACACAGGCGAAGGCGGCCTGGAGTGGGGCAGTGAGGGGCTGCGAGGGGCAGCGAGCCGCTGCCAGGCCAGAGACCAGGGCCAGACCCCATGTTGCAGAGACAAATGAGGGTAATAGCACCGATGAAAAAAAAGGGCAACCCTAGCTGATTTGGCTCAGTGGGTAGAGCGTCAGTGAGATTAATAATATAAATTAATGAGATTTTATAAATTAATAATTCAAACCTGTGGACTCAAGGGTCCCAGGTTTGATTCCACTCAAGGGCACATGCCCAGGTTGTGGGCTCAGTCCCCAGTAAGGGGTGTGCAGGAGACAGCCAATCAGTAATTCTCTCTCATCGATGTTTCTATCTCTCTCTCCCTCTTCCTTCCTCTCTGATATCAATAAAAATATATTGAAAAAAAGAAAAGGGCAGAGAAAACCCTGCCCGCCTCGGGGCAGCTACAAGGAAGGGCTGTCCAGGAGGATCCCCACCCATGTCCCCAGATGCCGGGGAAAGGGCCACAGGCCTCCCATACAGCCCCATGGGGAATGCCTTTTCTCCACGTCCATGGTACCAGGGACAGGGCCTGGCCCCTAGAAGGTTCGGGATTGCTTCATCTAGTGGTATAAAATGGAGAAAGGCTGCGTTTGGGGTCCGACAGGTTAAGGCTCAAATCTAAACTTGGTCACTTGCTGACCAAATGACCTTGAACAAGTCTTTAATATCTCTTAGCTCAGTGGTTCTCAACCTTCTGGCCCTTTAAATACAGTTCCTCATGTTGTGACCCAACCATACATTTATTTTCGTTGCTACTTCATAACTGTAATGTTGCTACTGTTATGAATCGTCATGTAAATATCTGATATGCAGGATGGTCTTAGGCAACCCCTGTGAAAGGGTCGTTCGACCGCCAAAGGGTCGCGACCCACAGGTTGAGAACCGCTGTGACTTAGCTTGAACTATCTTCGGCTTCCTTGGGGACTGAATACCTTATGAGGTTCTCAGGATAGTCATGGGTAAGGTAGGGACGCTCTCCACGTGTTACCACGGCACACACGCCAGCACCCTTCTCCATGGGATGAGGAATACGTTCCCCCAGGCAGAAACCATGGTCTTAAATAAGATTCATTCTCTCTCTCTCTCTCTCTCTCTCTCTCTCTCTCTCTCTCTCTCTCTCTCACACACACACACACACACACATTTGTACTCACTGTTGCCCACTGCCTCCCTTCAGTCCAGAACCCCTTTCCCTGCACATCTTCGCTTATTTCTTGGACAGAAAATTACAGCCAATGATTAGATGAGAACAGAAGACAGAGCCTGAGTTTGGAAACGTGCTTCAGAGTCGGCGCATTTTTCCGCACAGCCTCGCCTGACAGACAGGGAGTCCTGTTGGAATGAAAAACACAAAACAGGTGGACGTAAGGAAGTAAATGGCCTCGCGGCCCCGCCTGCCCAAGGGTGAGCATCTGGCCCGGGGTGTCTCCGCGTGGCTTCTGCTCGCTCTGACAGCAGCATGCAAACAGCGCCCGCGGCCTTTGGAGATGCTGGTGTGAAGGTCGGTAAAGTGGTTTTTCTTTTTCAAAAAAGGGGAAATTCCATCGTGATTACCAATCCTCTATACTCCATAGAGAAACCTGGCCTTTCCAGCTGTTATATTGCCACAGGTTTCTCATTTATACCTGCCTCTCTAAGGAGGATTTGGCATGAGTTACTCTTACATATAGAGTATTTGCATATATATATGCAAATGATGAAGGGAGGATAGACGTGCTAAAATGAAATTAATCCAAAAATTCGGCCATAAAATTTGGAGCAGTTGCTACAGTGGGGCGATTCTGATATTAAAATACCCAGGGATGGAGAGGTGGGCTTTAATTACGCTCATGTAAAGACGTTCTTTTATTCGCCCCCAAGCCCCTTGCCCAGAGCTTTCTGGAGGCACTTGCGACCCTATGTCACTAATCCCCCACGTGGCGGCGTCTTGCCTCGAGTCACTGTTTTACAGTGAATTTATTTCCTGGCACGAAATTACTCTTCCTTTAGAGCCATGGCCTCTGTCATCTCTCACCTGGGATTCTCCTAGCCCAGGTATCTGACAGCTCCCAGGTCTGGGGTAGCAATCGGCCCGTGAAGAAGGCTGGGCTAAGCATCTTTGGAAGACATATTTGCTCAGTGAAATGTTGAGTTGTCCCTAATTCTGTTGTGTACTCACCATCCTGAGTGCTTTCATCCACAAGGGGGACCGGCCCTGTGCTTCTGCTGGACGCCAGGCAGACGCGACTCCATGATCTGCAGAGAAACCAGTACATCCCATGGACCAGCCACATGGAGCTTTTGTTTTATCCCTACAGACTCTTAACGCAAGTTCATTACTAGGAACAATGGAAACGAAGTTGTGCAGTTCTGGCACCTCATAACAGATCCAGATCCACCCGTCTCCCCCTTCCTTTGGTGGTATGGATAGCAGCCCCGGGTTTGCAGCCCACCCCTGGCACTCACTAGCTTCGTGAACTTGGGCAAACCTTAACCTCCCTCAGCCTAGACTTTCTCGCCTATAAAACGAAGTCATAACAAATATCCACATAATCGAGTTATTGTGAGGATTAAATGAGAGAAAGTATATAAAGTATCTAGCCATTTCTTGCACTCAATAAAAGTCAGCTGCCGTAATTTATATTATTAATCTCAGGACGATGATGACAGTACTTTAAAGCAGTGGTTCTCAACTGGGGACAATTTTGCCTCCCAGGGGACATGTGCAATGTCTGGAGACAGTTTGGGTTGCCTGAACTCGGGGGCTGTGGGGGAGCCGGGGTGCCACTGGCACCGAGTGGGTGGAGGCCCGGATGCTGCTAACCTTCCCACAATGCACAGGGCAGGCCCCAGAGCAAAATGATCCAGCCCAACACGTCAACAATGGCAAAGGGTG
Organism: Myotis nattereri; assembly: GCF_964212035.1. Classification (NCBI taxonomy): domain Eukaryota; kingdom Metazoa; phylum Chordata; class Mammalia; order Chiroptera; family Vespertilionidae; genus Myotis; species Myotis nattereri. The sequence continues at coordinate 54,777,614 of NC_138088.1, read as the reverse complement.
AGAAACGCTACTTTAAAGCACAACAATGCCTTGTTCCGAATTTTTACGCATTCTATTACATCATCTGGGCCAGTGATGGCGAACCCTTGGAGCTCGGCGTGTCAGCATTTTGAAAAACCCTAACTTAACTCTGGTGCCGTGTCACATATAGACATTTTTTGATCTTTGCAACCATAGTAAAAGACTTATATTTTTGATATTTATTTTATATATTTAAATGCCATCTAACAAAGAAAAATCAACCAAGAAAATGAGTTCACGTGTCACCTCTGACACGCGTGTCATAGGTTCGCCATCACTGATCTGGACAAACCACAATCTTTTTTTTAAAAAAAGGAGGGAAATACCTTTGCCGATTGGGAAAGCATCGGCATGATTTGGCACGGTGTGCTCCAGCCTCGGCGCTGCCATCTGTAAAGTGGCCGCATCCGCTCGCCGGTTTCTGTGTCCTTCTGGCTCTGACCCTGTCTGCGATTCTGGTTTTCAACAATTCCCCTTTGTGCATGGAGAAGAGGGGCCGGGCGGCCCCCTGCTACATTCTGGATAAATAAGAGCACAATTGAATTCCTTTGGGAAATAAATCATCTTTTCATATAAAATCTTCTGAAGACCGTTCCGTGAAGAGTAATAGATCTGCCAGTCCAACACCTGCAGGGTGGGCAATAATTTACTTGGCCCACGACTTGGAGGCAGGTCCCGTTGGTGATAAATGGCCCAATTAAGCATCTGTTAATCACAGCATTATCTCATCGGAAGGTGGAATACCTACTTCTCTCAAGCAGTTTCTCAGTGAGATAACATCACAAATTCCCCGAGAGGCGAAGGGCATTGCACAGCACCGGGGAGCGGCATGGGGGGAGCCATGCCCCTCTCGGGGGCTGCAACCCTAAAGGTTGCTGGGAATATCCTCTGTGCCCCATCCCAGCCCTTCCCCCACCAACCTTCCTATAACCTCGGCTCCTGAACTCTCCTGTTCGTCTGAGGCCTTGATAATAAAGCAACATCTGCAAAACCTACAAGAACTTTACTGCAGTTAATTGAGTAATTGAAGCAAGATGCAGGGAGAGGTGATCTATGGGCCTGGGTTGAGGGCCGAGAAGGGAGACAACGGATTTATTGCAAAGGCCGTGGGCGGCCTTGGGTCCAGGCCCTGGTTCACGGGAAGTTTGAGGTCATGTGGGATTAAAATATCTTCAGAAACAAATGGAATAATTTGACTGAAATCTCGGGAACGCTGTGCCAGCTTATGCCAGGAGGCCAGGTGTGATTGATTTACCTGCGCCCACCGCATTTTTTGATATCTGCTCCATTAGTCTAAATTTATAGATTATTGAGCAAATGGCTATCCCTTGTCCGTGCCTGTCCGTCTGTCTCATCCTGATTGTTACATGAGGCCTGGCTTTTGTAGTTCAAGATTAAGTAACGTTATGCCTTAAAAAGACTGGAGCCCCGGAAACTACCCAGGTGGTGAGCAGGGCCAAGGATATTTACAATCTAGTGGATAATATTTGCTCCAAAGAGGCTCATTCGAGCCAATGAGCAATTGGTGGTAATATCTTCTCGTAGTAACCTGAATAAACCTGTAAATCTTTACATGCAGGCGTAATTCACCACCTTGAAGTCATTGGGCACGATGCAATATATTTGCTAGCTTTGCAGATGCCAGACATGCACATTACAGAGACATAAAATCGCCCGCGTGAGCGCCTGGCATCGGAGCTGCCCCGGGACTCGCCCGAGCACACGCCCTTCTCCTGCAAGAGGATCGGCTTTGTGGAAGGTTATTGCTCCTTTTGTAGTTTCTCCGCTGCTTTATTAAATCCCCAATTCCTTGCAAAACTGTACAATTTTAATAACTCAAATCCGCGTGGATCATAAAGCTGTCTAAATATACCTCGCACCCTGGGTATCAGACGGATCCGTGGGTGATGATGTCACTGGACCTGATTAACCGGAACAGGTCACCGACAAGATTTTATTACAAGTGTCATTTAGATTTCTGACAGCTTTACAAGGCTTAATGGCTTTTTATTAAATACATTGTGTTCAAGGAAGCTGACAGTCGGGGATGCCTTGTAAATACAATGCCGTGGAATTTCCTTAGAAGCCGCGTGAGAGAAAGCAGGAGCAAGGGACGTCCCTCCCTGTCCCCAGTCCCACTGCTCAGGAGGCCCGGAGGTCATTGTCTCCTGCGACTGAAGACAGATGACCCCCGGCCGCTGCCCCCACCAGCTCTCCCAACCCAGCAGGTCTGCCCCAGGTCAGCCCAGCTGTTTTCATCTGGCACACCCTCCAGAGAATTGAATTCCTTGGCCCAGAGGGTGAACCACTCTGGCTACACTCCCCCAACCTCCCCCCTAAGCCAGGCCCTCTCCCAGGAGTCAGGGGGGCTGGCCTCCCTGAAATTCCTGTTCTCTGTGGGCGGACTGGCCAAGCGGTGTTTGCTTCTGCCCAGCGGTTCATTGGACCCACTTGGAGAGCTGGGAAGAAAGATGGATGGACATACCCTAGCCCATTGGTCGGCAAACTGCAGCTCCTGAGCCACATGTGGCTCTTTGTCCCCTTGAGTGTGGCCACGAAGTTTCAATCGCACTGTACGTGCGTGCCCGCACGAGATATTTTGTGGAAGAGCCACACTCAAGGGGCTGCAGTTTGCCGACCACGGCCCTAGCCCCTACGGCCATCCCAGGTGCTCGGGGCCCTGGCTAGATTACCTCATCCCCTCACGCCTCCACCTAGCGGGGCAGGTGTTTTCCCCGCCTTTAACAAGCGAGGAAATACAGGTCCAGACGGATTCGACGAGAGAGGGGCAGGGGGAAAGGGGCGCTGTGGCATTTCATGGGCGCCGACTTGGGAGGAGTGCGGTTCTTTCTTTCTCGCCCCACTCTCTGAAGGACGTGCTAGGCCCCAGCTGTAAAGATGGGGGCATGGAGGCCCACGTGACTTTCCCCAGCCCCGTCACTCAGCCCAGACCGGGGCACCGTCACTGGTTACAGCAAGAGCAGCCGCCCCTCCCGGCGTGTGCTTTTTGCCTGGGTTCTATCCGAAGTGCTTTCCCTTGAACTCTGACAGCAGCCCTATAGGGGCGCATACTGTTCGTATTATCCCCGCCTCACGGGGGGAGCCTGATGCGCACGCAAACAGTCAGTGGCAGAGGCAGGATTCGAACCCAGGGAGGCTGTGCTCTGAATGCCTGAGCACTGACACGCCGAGCCTTCCCAGCTCACAGCGGATCGGAAAAGCATGTGAATCCCGAATACCTCTGGCTTCTGTACTGCCTCCACCTCCTTGTGCAGGCATCTTCTCGCGAGATTTTCACAGCTGCATTTGCAAGGCAGCGAGACGAGGAGTCATGACCTCCATCTTCCAGATGGGAGAGCGGAGGCAAACAATTTTCTCCCGTCCCCGTGGTCCCCCGGCCTGCAGGCCTGGACTGGGCTCCCGGGGTCTCTCCCTGTAATTTGTTCACCATTTCTGATCTCTGGGGCTTGGGAGTATAATTTTATGTGAGGGTTTGGTTTCTCAGACTCCAACTGTGCATGGACTCATTTTAAAGGAAAAAAATAATTCATATATTATGGAGAATTTATCTCGGACCCCACTGTGCGTCGAGGCAAAATGGAAGGCTTCTTCGACAACGAAGCAAGTTGTTATTGCAACAGAGAAGATGTGTTTAGATGTCTGGTTAAAGAATTCTTTTTGATATTCTTAAAATAAGATATGATCTTTCTAAGCTTGTTTGGGACTTAATGGCTTTCCAAGACTACGTCTATGGGCTGCAGTTTGAGAGTCACTGAATTAGGGAGAACTGCGAGGTGGGGTCATTTGAGAAAGGCCAGGGCAGCCTGGAGGGATGGCCACGCCAGCCTGTCTCATCCATCATGTCACCTCTCAGCCTGAGGGAGTGGACACCTGGCTAGGGCCCCTGTGCCCACCCCCAGCGTTTGGGTGGCAACTTGGAGCTAATTCCCAAGGCACTAAACCCGCCTCCCTTGCGTGGCAAGCCAGCACCTGCCCCGTTCTCCTTGGGGGCAGGTCGAGTTCTCCTGTGTGTTTCCTTTTTCCCCCAGAATAAGTGCCACCTGTGGACCAAAATCTCAGGGTGGTAGGTTCACCTTCCAACCGGGACATTTAGGAAGTAGCTCGTGGACTGGAGTTAGAAAGTAGGCACCGCTTGTATGAATGAGAGGATTCACCTAAACTTGATGGCAACTTGCTGAGCAACACATTTTCATACATTTTCTAAAGGGGGCTCCACGCCCAAACCCTCTCTTCTGTGTGAGGCTCCCGCAGCCACGTGGAAAAGACACCCCTTGACAGGAATCAGAAATAAGTGAGCCCCCAACTCTCTGCTGAACATCACACTGAACCTGTGAGCCTGAGCGTTCAGCTCAGTAAAATACGGGTCCTATCGGGCTTCCCAGAGGGTGGCCAGGAGGGGTGAATGAAATAACCACGGGGTCCACAAAGGGCCCAGCACGGAATAAAGGCCAGATGCTCCCGTTTCACCCCTAAAACTCACTGTGACATCAGAGGGGGTCCTCTCCATTCCTGGCCACCCCCAGGGCAAAGCAATTTGTTTGGACAATGCATCATCAAAAAGGATGCTAAGTGGGCTAGCCGGTTTGGCTCAGTGGGTAGAGAGAGCATCGGCCTGTGGACTGAAGGGTCCTGGGTTCGATTCCAGTTAAGGGCACATACCTCGGTTGCAGGCTCGATCCCCGGCCCAGGTCAGGGTGGATGCAGGAGGCAACTAATTGATGTGTCTCTCTCACCTCAATGTTTCTCTATCTCTGTTTCTCCCTCTCCCTTCCACTCTCTCTCTGAAAAATCAATGGAAAAATATCCTCAGGTGAGGATTAACAAAAAAAGGGAAAAAATGAAAGAAAGAAAAGGATGCTAAGTGCCAATTTTTTTGGAGATGGTGTCAGATGTGCCATGAAATCATAAGCAATACTTTCCCCCCATTTCTCTCAGCCTTTTTCTTGGGTCAACGTTTACCTGCCTGCAGTCCCCACGACCCAGGGACTCCAGGTAGAGCCCACAGTGGCTTAACGCCGTATCTACGCTGTTAACTCCTAGTGTCTCCAGACTCGATGGCTTCTCCCGCCCACCTTGCCACTGACTGCATGGGACGCGGTCAGATCGCGGGCCAGGCTAGGGGACCTCTCCTCTCTGCTCCCCGCTTTCTGTCAGGCAGCGTTGCCTTCAGCGCCTTGAAAAGGGTTACGTGGATTCACCTGAGCAGCACTGACAATGATGGGCGGATGGGCGGGAATCAGGACCATACTCTCCACGCTGATGGACCCATCTTCCTGCCAACCGCCTGGTGAAGGGAGGGGCAGGAGAGGATTCGGAGAGCTGGGCATTGCCCACAGACAGCACCTAACTGCTCGGGGGGCCTGCCTCTCCCAGGAACCCTTATGCCTGCTCACGTCACCGAACAACTGCAGAGCCGCACAATATTCCAGTCCTCACCCCAGTCCCCCCCCGCCCCAATCCTAAAGGCGTGTCTCAGCGATGGCTGCACTTACCTGTCATGCTTCCACAGTTCCTGACTCTTCCATGCATCAGCCGTGTGACCTTGCACCTATGATTTACTCTCTCTGAACCAACCTCAACTTTCCCATCAGTGAAAATGGGCATAATGATGCCTACTTCTAAATGAGCTAAATTAGTATGGGAAGTCCCGCACCAGAGCCAGCGCATAGTCAATGTTCAATTAACTTAAAAAATAATGATTGCTAGAGGACGTTCATATCGCACACCTTTTTGGAAAGAAGGCATCCCATTGGGCATAATGAGTACCTCTGCCTACCTCACCAGGCCTCATGAAGAAAAAAAAATAGTCCCCATCACTCAGGCCAAGACGTCTTGATGGTTGACAGACGTGCATGGCACCCAGGGCCACCCACCATAGCTACCTGGTTGGGTGAGGAGCCTGCACAACTTCGTGGCTGCTCTGGGCCAGCTCCTGCTCTGTGTCCGGGGAAAGTTCTTTCTCGATTTTCAGTCCCCAAAGCCATCCAACTCTATCAGTTTATGTCTTAACAGACTTGAAAAAGGAGCACCCCATCTGTCCTCCCAGACCTCTCCTCCCTGTGACTGTCTATACGTCCCCGGGAGTTCCCACCTCTGGGTCGGGGCTCAGGGGTTCAGGCTCAGACAAATGTGGGGAGGACCCTGCCTAGAGTAGTCCTGGTGGTGGTGGGGGGGGGGAGGGGTCATGTCCCAGAGCCAGGTCTCCTGGCAGGATCTCTCCACAGTCCCTGGCTACATACCTACCCAGGCTTGGCTCTGCTTAACCCAACACACCCCCTTGCCAACCCCCCTGTTAATAAAGTCACATCCATTCGACCTGCCTAGCCTTCCTGCTTCTATTCCTGCTCCTCTCCACTCCTCTCTCCGCACCTGGCCCTGAGTCTCGAATGTTACCCACCCCTTCTTAAACCAATCAGTAGCTTCCGCTCTCCTCCGGTGAAATTCCAAACTCCTTCCCAGGCTGAGAAGATTCTGCTGAGCTTCCTTCTGCTTTTCTGCCCATCACCCAGCTAACTCCTACTCCAGCGTCAGGTCTCAGGTGTCACCTCTTCCGGGAAGGCTTCCCTGATGCTCCTCCTCAAAGCTCCCACCGCTGCCTGTTCTTCCCCACCCAAGCAGGTACCAAACCCCACGGGCTCAAACGGCCGGTTCACCTGCCTCCCCGGCTGGCTGAAGTAACTGACTCCTCTCTGGTTCCCAGTGCCTCCCTCGATGCTGAAAACCACGCCGAATTGACGAGTGCCTAGGTTTGTAGTGGCTCCTTCTGGAAACCATCCAGGGTCTCTCAGATTGGGACAAGCAGCTCAGAGCTCGCCAGAGGCACCGGGAGACTTCAGAACACCGGCCTGTGGCCCTGCGGGGTCTGCCTTGCAGAGGTCTGCCTGCAAGGCCTGTGGTTTTACTGCTCATGGAAATTAGGCTGGCAGATCAAAGGCAGGGCTCCTCCGGCCCAGATTGCCAGCAGCCAGCACTATCAAAATTTCGCTTGCATTGGTAATTCGAAATTAAGTGGGTTAATGATTGACATCGATTTGTAAAACCTGGCCACCACCTCGCCTCCTGCAAACAGGGGCTGGCTGGGAGCTTTCCAAGAGGAGTTCATTTAGCCCTGGCCATGCCCCGCCCCCACCCCTACTTTAAAGGGCCCCTGTTCTCAAAAACTCTCCGCCATTCCTGCGAAGAAAAGGCTTAGCACCTGAGATCCCCTTTCAGAAATAAAAACTCACAAATTTGAGCCACGGAGGAAAGCCTGGTGTGACTTTGCACCTGTAACACATGAGTCACTTGATTAAGAAAATGCTCAAAATCAAGTGTGCGATTTCTCTCTGTGTGGGGTACAGGAGGGGTGGGGGTTGGCGCAAGGAGGGTGAGAAATACCTTCAGCTGCACCACCTTTCAAATCCTAACCAGGGTGGATAGAGCATTGGCCTGAAGACCAAACGGTGCGATTCCAGTCAAGGGCACGTAGCTTGGTTACAGGCTCCTCCCTGGCCCAGGCCCTGGTCAGGGCCCATGCAGGAGGCAACCAATCGATGTGTTTCTCTCACATCGATGTTTCTCTCTTTCCCTCTCTTCCACTCTCCCTAGGAATCAATGGAAAAATATCCTCACGTGGGGATTAACGAACAAACCAGAAAAATCCTAACCAGTGCCTCTAAATCAAGCATGTCAAACTCGTGGCCCACGGGCCTCAGGCCTCGTTTATTTGGCCCGTGTAAGCCTTTGAGTTTGACATGCTTGGTCTAAGTATCAGGGGCCGTCCGCATTTCGGAAAGGGACTTTTTCCCAATGTGCTTTATGGTGCAACCCGTCCGAGTGAACAGCTGTTGGAGGACTTCAAAGCCACCCCACCACGGGGCAGGCGGGCTGCCTCCTCACCTTTGTTTGGAAGCTGGAGAGGACAGGGGATTCCAGAGGAGGGCGGGGTCCCCCTATATCAGATGAGGGACACCCAGCCAGGAGCAAAGCCTCATGCAAAGCCTCCAGTGTACTTGGACTTGGACATTCTCTGACGATGCACAAAGAATCCCTGGGAGAAACACATCCTTCGTGAAGGCCCCTAGTCCCACTGGGTGCCTGCTCCACCTCTGCATAGAGCTCAAGTCCAGATCAGGCCCACCAGCCTGGTCCAGTCCATCCACACCTCCTGGCATGCCGGGCAGCCTGATTCTGAGGAGGCTGACCTGGGCTAAGGATGGCTCCCCAGGGAGGACAAGGGCAGCCCTGGTTTTGTCTATAAACTGGGGACAATCGTTGCTTTCCGTCAGGAAAAGGGAGGAGCCAATGAGATCATTGACCTAGAACAGGTGGCCCAGTGCCCAGCACCTCGCCCTCCCAGCTCCCCTGAGAGGCAGGCACATTGGTTGCTAATGATTGTGACTCACATGGTCATGCAGGGTCACTCTGGGAATGCGTTTTCCTGCTGTTTGTTTGTCTCAGGCCTTTCTGGAACAGAGGCAGGGGAGCCTGGAAGAGAGAGGGAAGGTGGCTGCTTTGTCACGTGGCACCTCAGGGAAGGGGAGACAGGGGAATGGAGGACAGGAGCACGGGGTGGGATGGCTCCCTTCCCAGAGCTCTGCCCCCTCACCAGCTCCTGCCTAGGGTGGGATGAAGGGCGAGGGAAGGCCAGGGAGCCGAGGAAGGCCACCTCCAGCTTCCACCACGTATGTCCTTCTGCCCAACTTCCCAAGTTGGTTATGCGCGAGAGATCCTGGGTTGCATATTAATAAAACAATGGAATTTTTATTTCTTTGTCTCATAAATTACATAATTCAAACCTTAAAACACCTTTAATGAACAGTGACTGGGCATGTGACACTTAATAAAATGGGGCTCGGGTCAGTTTCTGCTTGACAGGCTACCAGCCGGGAATGTGCCTTGCGAGTCAATGATTAAGAGGCGGGGATCTTTCCTGGGCTCCACTATTAAACACTTCAAAGGTTTCCAAAGTCAGATAAAATGAAAAGCAAATGTGTTTCACTGCCTCTCAAATGCCTCAAATGTTTTAGCAGGTGCAAGCAATGAAACCTGCCATGGTGACAGCATTTTAGGGTCTGCAAAGTGCACCCGACAGAATTCTGGGAATTCTGGGCCGGCTTCATAAAAATGCATGATTTCCAACGAGGAGACGTGGTCGTCTTCAGAGCCCATCTGCATATGGGGCACGAAAGGGACAGATCTCAGGGTCCTGGGGTCACGGGTCAGCTTAACCCTCTCTGCCCCAGGAGAGACCCAGGTCTGCATGGAGCTCCGAGCATCCCCAGCTGGGAGGTCAGCCTTGTGCTGGCAAAGCAGACGGGCAAGTCTCTGGGATGGCCCAGACTTTCAACAACACACTAACAGCCAGGTCAAACCCAATCCTCTTTTTCTGGGCACGAGTACATTTTTACTAGTACATGGTCTGGGGGTACATTGCAGACTACAGACTTAGGGCACATAGATGGTAGATGTTGTGCCATTTTTAAACTTCTGTACCCCAGTTTCCTCATCTGTCAGATGGGGGTAATTGTGGCGCCTGCATCACAGGGTTTTTGTGGGGTTAGCATCCTAGGAGCGCGTAGATTCCACAGCAGAATTCAATGCATGTTCTCAATTCTTATTGTCCTGTTAGGATAAATGAACCCGAATGTCAGCCTTCTCCAGTTTGGCCACTTGAGATTTTCATTTAAAATTTGCTGTAACTGAGCTTTACACGTCATAGTCATGTCTCGCATAGACATATAATGTTTTATGGTTTACAGAGGACGTTCTGAGACGTTACCTCATTCCAACCCTTCCACGGGAAAGCTGGCACAACCAGGGACGGGGTTTCTGCTCCGCCGCGGAGTTGGACCCATCACTGGGACCTCTGCGTTCCGAGGGCACCCATCTGTGAAATGGGCACAGAGAGGCTCCCTCTGAGTCACAGCACGGTCCACCCTGAAGAGCTGGCACCAGCACCACCGGCTGGGTTCTCAGAGCTCCTGGCCCCCTTGTCAGCACAAGGAACTCAAATGCACTTGACACATTATCTCAGTCATTCATCTTGCAGGCGCTCGCTTATGAGACCTCAATTTTTATTCTTCCCCTTTGGTCATGAGCAAGGCAATGAAATGGCATTCCAGGAGCCAATGGAGGAGAACCCTTCGTTCTCGCCTCGGGGAATAGCTGAGCAGTGATCGTTATCACAGAACGTTCTGCTGCCTTCCTGGCAACACGGGATTACTCACCTCCCCCTCAGCCAGGGCGCTCTGCGGTGCACGCCCCTGAAAGCCTGTCGCTCAGGGGACTTGAAGTCGAGACACATCCCACAGCCTCTTCACCACATGGGCTTTTAAAATAGGCATACTCACTCATTTATGGATAATAAAGACCATTATAAACTGATGAACAAAAATAGATACAGAGGCAGAGCAGCATCGAACAGACTCTCAAACTACAGTGGGAAGGCCGGGGAGGGATGGGGAGGGGAGGGGGGCGGGTAAGAGATCAACCGAAGGACTTGTATGCATGCATATAAGCATAACCAATGGACACAAGACACTGGGGGGTAGGGGAGGCCGGGGAATGTCCGGGGGCGGGGGGAGGAGAAATATGTAATACTCTTTGTAATACATTAAGCAATAAAACAAAATTTTGAAAAATCTTTTACAAAAATAATAATAATAATAATAGGCATACTGCCCGGCCAGTATGGTGCAGTGGTTGAGCATCCACCTATGAGCCAGGAGGTCACAGCTCAATTCCTGTTCAGGGCACATGTCCAGGTTGTGGGCTTCCTCCCCAGTGCGGGGCATGCTGGAGGCAGCTGATCGATGATTCTCTCTCATCATTGATGTTTCTATCCCTCCCTCTTCCTACCTCTCTGAAATCAATAAAAACATATTTTTTAAAAATAAAAATAGGCATACATCTCTTTTACTTTTTCTATATATAATTTGTACGTCTAGTAAACAAGGGATCATTCTAGACCCACAGCATTATCATACGCTAATTTGTAGCCTAGCGTGACACCTAGAAACATCTCACCACCCAGCCACACAACCCCCAATCTGCTCTGTCAACACACAGTGGAGATTCCCGTCTACAAAATCATGGAAATCATGGTTAGTGTTTTGGCTCAAACATCCCTCCTCTCCCCCCCCGCCACCCAGTCTACCCCAAAACCATGTTAGACTCAGGTTGGCCTCTACTTTGCTCCCAGCACATGCCAGCCATTAACTATCCACTCATACCTTTCTAACCATTCTATTTAAGGATATAATTGTAAGATGTATGTAAAGGGGTGATTGCTAGGACGTTCTTTATAGCATTGTTTATAATAATGAAAGATGCAAAACATCTGAAGTGTCCAGCATTAATAACAATCGGAACAACCATACGCTGGAGAGCTGGGCTGGTACTTTCAATGAGGTGGGTGTTGTGTACATGAAAGCACATTCATGTGTCATGCTAATGGCACATGAGCATGTGGTCAAGTCTAATGAATGTCTAGCGTGATCCCTTGTTTACTAGAAGTACAAATTTTGCTCATATATATTGAAAGCTATATATGCCCATTTTTAAAAGCCTAAGAGTATGTTAGGAGTTGGGTTATAGTGTTTCCTGCTCAGTAATACGATATCAAATTTAATTTGCTCTTCAATTTCTGTTCTCAGTCCTGTACTTTTGGATTTGCTATGTTTTTCCATTTTCTTTCTTTGGCCCATCCCTATTTTCTGATTTCCCTATAGAAAACACAATTTCTTTTGTTATATTAAAAACTAGAGGCCCAGTGCATGAAAATTCATGCACATGGGGGGTCCCTCAGCCCAGCATGCACCCTCTCACAGTCTGGGACCCTTGGGAGATGCCCACTTGCTGGCTTAGTCCTGCTCCCTGAGAACAGAAATAATCATATTCTTGGGTAAGGATTTTTTAAAAAGGTAATGGTCGCATGAAAATTCATTGCCAACGAGGCTGAGGGGACTGGGCGACTCAGGCGGCAGTCACAAGGAGCAGCCGGACCCGCCTTGGGGCGGGCCCGGCAGTGCTGCATACCACCTGCCACCTCCCTGGCAGGGCTAAGGGGACTGGGCACCACCATCTGTGGTTGTAGGCGGCACCATCTTATGAGGGCGTGATGGACAATTAGCATATTACCTCTTTATTATATAGGATGTTTTTCTTTGTTAAAAAATACTTAGCGTTTCATGGCTGAGAATGGCTACGGAATTTATCTAGTCTGGAACGGTCTTCGTTTCTAGTTGGGTAAACCGAGGCCCAGAGAAGTGAAGTGCCTCCGCGAAGGTCCTCAAGCTAATTTGGTGGCAGAGACCAGGTCCCCAGACTGATCCCAGTTCTTCTGTGAAGGCCTGTGATGTCATAAGTTTTATTTTTTATAAACATGGAAGGATGGCTTCCATGAGGCCGAATGCTCAGGACCCCCCCTCTCCTCTCCCTGAAACTGGGCATTCCTCCATTGGCTCAAAAGCAAATGTGCCTCCTCCTGCATCCACCTCCAACCTGCTCCCCCAGGTGAGAAAACCAGCAGCACACAGAGCAGATGCACCCAGACACAGGGAGAGGCGTCGCTCCAGATGTCAGCATGTTATTCTTGTCTAGGCTACTGTTCAGTGTGCAGAGCAACTATGGGGCGCTGCCCTGCCCTCAGCCTGCGCTACCCCCAGGCTCACCCTGGCCCCTGGTTAATGAATAATGTGGCCACATGAATGGGCAGAGATTGTATCAGCCTGTTTCAAAGTTATTTTTTTCCTGAAACACCCTAAGCATTTGTGGTTTTTCCTTCTCACTCATCATGACTCATTCATTTGCTGATGCTGAAATGGAAGGTGGTTGTTCTGTTCAATTGCGGTAATTTTTCCATCCAGGAAAGGAAAGAAGTGATGTCCTAACAGGACCCTTAGTGAGGCCATAGCCGCAGGGATGGGAAGGAGAAGAAGGCTGGGTTGTAGCTGAGCACCTGCCAAGGCCTTCAAGAGCAAGTTCAAGCTGGTGTGAGCAGTGTCCACCCCTCACTAGGGCTCAGTGCTCCCCCTCCCCTGACCTTCACCTCGTTGTGGGGATCCCCACCAGCCTCTGCACCAGGCCTGGGCATTCCTCTACAGATGGGGAGACAGAGGGTGTACAGAGAGGCTGAGTGAATTTCCAAGGTCACAGAGCTAGTAAGATGCCCCTGCCCCTAGTTCAGTATTTCCCCCTACAGTAGCCTCAGGGAGGATGTGAGTAGCTGTGGGACCCCGTTGCTCTATCATAGGAGGCAGAAGGAACACTTGGAACCATTTAGGAATGAGAGTAGAAAAGTTAAGTTATAGACAATGTCCCAACTTCAGAAGCTCCCAGCTTGGGGCTCATATCACATGCAACATTTTTTTCCCTTCTCCAATATTTTTCTCTTTAAGCCTTACATTATCCCAAAGTCTCTGAATTCTCACTTCTGGGTTTCTGTCTCATAGAAATAAAAGCACAATTCCCTAAAGATACGGATGTAAATTTAAACACATAAGGACGCCTGTTAATAGCCTGAAATAAAAATGAAAAATAAAATGAATTCCCTTCCATGGAAGAATGGCCAAATAATGTCCCAGATATGATGAGCCAAGGTGGGGTCACAAAACAAGATTGAAAATATAGGCAAAGGGTGCCTCTCGGCATCCGCCCCCCCCCTCCCCCCCGGGGGTAGCCACCCCGGCCTCTCTCCAGCATCTCTGCCTCATCCTGCAAACCGGGGGCCCAAAACAGAGCTCAGGGGTGGATGTGGCCGAAGTTAACAGGGCTGAGCAGTCTACCTCGTGGGCCTTGCAAAGGTCCCTCCTGTTGGTTTGCTCCCATGTCCTTGGTGTGAAAGAAAACAGCGCTTCCCTGTCGGTAAGACACCGGCAGCCTCTCTGCCCCTCAGTGTCCCTGAGCGGCGAGGCCTCACAGCTCTGACTCCTGGCTCTTTGCCTGCTGGGCGTCAGGATGGCTGCTTCGCATGGCCCCTGTCGCTTTGGGCGGCTTGCCACAGTCATCGGGCACTAGCCCAGCCCCATGAGAAGAGCTGCCACTGAGACGGATCACACTTTTGAGCAGTATCTCGGGAGGTGCCACCCTGCTGGCTCAGGACAGTCAGATACACTGGGCAACTGCCTCAAGGCTGCCCCTCACCCGGACAGGAGGCCCGACAGTGACATTGACCTGGCAAACAGAGTGTTGCTGTGGATGGGCAGGTGACCCCCATTCATTCAGACGCAGAGCAGCTTATTTCAGAATGGCCAGGCGCGCGCTCTCTCTCTCTCTCTCTCTCTCTCTCTCTCTCTCACACACACACACACACAGCTTATTGTTGCCTTCAAAAACAAATTTAAAACACATTTATGGAGTTAACAGACCGTGAGAGGGGTTTTTTTTAAAATAAAATTAATTTGTAAAGGTTTCAGGATGTTAACAAATGATCAATGAGACTGTTTCATAATTGATTTTAAAAATTCATTAGGTACACAGTGTGGCTTTCTTATTAACTTTGACTTTCGCTTCCAGTTGAGCCTTTGTTGCACTTGAGTGGACCCAGGAAGAAGAATTCTTGTGGTCACTGGTTCTGAGCCTTGCACTGGGACCCCGCCCTTTACTTCCAGGCTTTCATTGACCCATTGGCTCTGGGATCTGGTTTGGTAACCTTGCACACCAGTGGGGAGGGGAGGCATGGAGAGGGGGTTTCAGGAGACTCAGGGAGTCCTCTAGGTGCCTCCTGAGCCCACCTCATCTTCCCAAAGTGTTCCCCATGGGCAGTGGGCAAATGTCAGGGTGAGGTTCCCACACTCTCAAGGCCCACTGATCTTCTAGATGGGTACAGGGCTGCTCTCAGCCTCCATCCCATTCCAAATATCCCCATGACAACACCTTTTCATCCATCCATCCATCCATCCATCCATGCATCCATGCATTCACTCATGTACTATTCATTGAGCTCCCACTAACACTGGATACTGGAATGCTCACTCCCTATCTCTCTCTTTTCGCTTGTTTCTTTCCCAAGAAGGGACACAAGCGGGAGCCCAGGGGTCTCAGCAGAAAGCGGCTGCCAGCTGGTGGCCAGTGACTGCCAGAACTTTCTGTCCCTTGGAAGGAAATTCTGGGAGGCACGTCTGCAGGCTTCTCTGAGGTCCTGGGGGTAGAGTCCCCCACGGCTCATCATTCTCACCCCTGCCGCATTGTTTCATTTTTCTCCATAGCATTTATTATCCTTGACATGTTCTGCATGTACTACATTTCTCATCTCTCCCACCAAAATGTAAGCTCCACACATGTAAAGGTTTTGTTTTGATCATTGGGATTTCCCTCGTGGCCAGATCGGTGCCTGGCACATGGTTGGCAATCAAAACTATTTGGTTTTAGGTGGACAGATGGGGGATGGATGGATAGGTGAGTGGTTGGATGGATGGATGGATGGATGGATGGATAATGACATGGTTCTTGCCCTTGATGAGCTTTTAGTTTTGTGAAGGAGGCTATGAATCAAAGAATCATGAAAATGAAGAATGTAACAGAAGGCTCTGGCCTGATCCGGGTGAGAAAGAGAGCATCGCTTTGAGGAAGTGGCGTGAGCTAAGGTCGGGGAGTGAGGAGGAATCCACTGGAAGATACAAACTGTCCCTCTCTGTGTGGCTTCGAGTTGTGTGAGCTTTGCTCTGCACTCCCCTCTCTACCTGCTTCTCCCCAGGAAGAAGTAATGAGCAGGAGCCCAGGTTTCCCAGGAGGCTGTGGGCTGCCAACTGGTGGCCATGACGCCCAGAGAGGAAAGACAGGACTCGTGCTTCCGCCATTCTCCCAGTAGTGTCCCAGATGTGATGGACCACCGTGGGGTTGCAAAACAGGATCGAAAACATAACTAGCCAAATGGTGCCAGCTGGGGAGGGGCTTCTTTCAAGACTTAAACAGCGCTTTTGGGGGGCCTAGGAATCAATGAGTGCCCGTCTTCCCCTGGGGTCCTTTCAGTGCATCCCTGAGCAGGGGGAAGAGCACTCTCATGGTGTCAGCTCCCTGGGTTCAAGGCTTGCTCCGCTCCTTCCCAGCTATGTGGCCCGGGGTCTCAGGCGGGGTTTGCTCTGCCTTATGGTTTGACCTCTGCTGCTGAATTTGGTCAAGTTCGCGTCTTTGCCCCACACCTGACCAAGTCCAGCATCCCCGTGGCTGCAAGGATCTGAGGAAGACCTGTTAGCGGGGGTGTGGGAACCCTGATCTTGAGGAATTCCCAGTCCTGGTGGAGAGGGGAGGCTCCGATAAAGGCAAGCCAGGCCCAGGCCCTGCTCAGAGCCGCTGAGTGAACTGGGGTGTCAGAGGAAGGAGCCCTGCTCACTCTGAAGCCCCCAGAGGGGCTGCAAGGAGGCAGGGCTGGGTCTCCCTGGTAAGGTGCTCCCACGGCCCTGAGAGAATACACCCTGGCTGCAAGGGAGACTCACCTCCAACTGGCTTCTGGGGAGAACACACGGGCAATCCTAGCCCGTGTCAGTGAAAAATCCAGGAGTGCGGCCGGACCCAGCTCCTCAGCAGCCCACCCCCCCTCCTCAGCTGTTGGGGCAGGAAGGCCTTCTGCATAGAGTGGTCCGGTCGCTCTGGACTTCCATCTTCTGGGTCAAATCCACGGCCAGGGGAGCTCGGCTCTCCAGAGATCTCTGGCCAGAGCCCTGGCCTTGACTGGTTCTGACTGGGCCCCAGAGAAATGCGATGTGCTGATTGGCCAGGCTGGGTGATGTGCTCACCCTGGAGCTTGGGGGTTGGAATCCGCTCCCACCAACCACGCGAACTGAGAGCCTGAGAGCCAGGCTTCTGCCTGGAACCCTGGAGACTTTCACCGGAAGAATGGGAGCTGCTGCTCAGAGGGGCAGTGTTCACCACCGAGACCGTTATTAACGCCCTGCTCTTAAAAATGAGAACATGGGGGTCCAGAGAGATTAAGCAACTTCCCCCCAAACACGCAGACATTTGGAGCAACGTTTCCCACCTCGTTTAACCATTCCGCTCCAAATAGTGTCCTGGAGAAAATCACCATTTCCGTCTGCACTCTTGGGAGAGAGGTTCTAAGAAGGGTGTTTAGACGAAGGAGGCTTTAGTCTGAATAATCACATCACCTGCCTTGGGGGCTAAAGAAAGCTCCCCAGCCTTCTCCATAAATAGAGCTCAGAGTTACCCTTGGTGTTCCTTCCCCGCACCCCCGCCACCATTTTTTCTTTTTACTCTTACTGGGTTGGAATTGAAACATTATTGTCCTAACTATTAGTTTCAAGGGAAAATTGTAATTGCTTCTAGACCCACTCACTGGCTTCAAGAGCGCTTTAACCTTTAACTTTCTCAGTACAAAAGGAGGCTTGCTGGGCGGCGAATCTAACAAGACCATCATTTATCGCTGGCAGAGTTCATTAGTCAATGGTAACAGTTTAATTATTAGCATTTTAATGCGTGCGCATTGAACTAGACAGAACAGCAAGCTTTGGGAGACAGAACAAGACTTCTGAAATGGAGCTGAATTAGCCCGCACAATTGCTTGTATTGTGGTGTGCTATTAAAACGAGATGATTAAAATGCAAGAAACAAATGGATCCGTGTATTTAGCCAACCCACCAGCATTGGGCTTCGAGGTATTGAGGGAAGCTTTTTTCTTTTTTTTTTTTTAGCTTGAATTTAAAAATCTTTATTTTATTTTTCCTGCTCTAAATTTTGGGCTAAAATGATATCAAGGGGATATCCATTTCGATCTGCTTACTGGGATGGTGGCTTTAATAAAGAGAAGGAGCCTCAAAGAAGGGAGCCTGCAAGTGGTCACAGGGGCCCAGCCTGAGAGGCTACCGTATGGGCTCCAGGCCCTGGGTTCTGGCTGCAGGGGACAGTCAGCTGGAGGGTTCTTTAAATGGCTCCACCCAGGAAACCTAACATTCCGACGGTCCGGAGTGGGGGTTTTTCTTTTTCTTTTTAACTCTCCAGGCCACACTGATAGGCAGTCAGGGCTGAAAACCAGGCTCCACCTCGCCCTGAGATGAGGTGGATCACATTTGTCAAATAAGAATAAGACCGGCCAATGGAGATAGTCGAGTCGCAATAGCCCCAAAGTGGAAGCGATCCTAATGTCCGCCGACAAATGAATGAATACACAAAATGCAGTGTCTATACCCAATGGAGTGGTATTCAGTCTTGAAAAGGAATGAAATTCTGATGCACATTACAACGTAGATGAACCTTGAAGACAGAATGCTTAAGTTAAAGGAGCCAGGATCAAAAGGACAAATACCGTATGATTCCATTTACGTGAGGAACCTAGAACAGTCCAATTCATAGAGACAGAAAGTAGATTCGAATTTACAAGGGTCTGTGGAGAAAAAAGATTGTGGGTTATTTTTAATGGGTGTAGAGTTTGTGTTTGGGATGACGAAAACGTTCTGGAAATGGATAGTGATGATGATGGTAGTGTTGTGAAGGCGCTTAATGCCACTGAATTGTACACTTAAAAATTGTAAAGATGGTAAATTTTATGTTATGAATATTTTACCAGAATAGAAAATGGAATCAAAGCGTGTTGTCAAATGAGATTGTAAGCTTAAAATGATGTTCGCATTTAGGTGGTAGTAATATTCTTTATTTGTTTTAATCATATTGTTTTCATAAGAGGCTACCCTACAGACAGCTGAGAAGGTTAATTAATAATGTCAAACCCAAATGAGTGTAATTAATGTCACTTAGCAAAGGCCTTCACTTGACTCAAAACATATTTTCTCTCTGGGGTAATTGTGGCCTGATTTGTCCAAACAGTTTCTCTTTTGTCCGAGAGGAAGGAACTATTAGAAAATCTGGAAAGAAATGGAAAAGTCTTGCATTTTTCTCTTGAGACTAGACGTTCTTAATGTGGTCTCATGCATTGTTGGTGGCACCCACATACTGGCCTCTTGGAAGTAAAAGTCTGCAAGCCCTACCATGGCTTCTCCTAGAGCAGTCCTCAAAACGGACAAGGTGTAACAAGGAATAATTATAAGAGCCAACATTTGATGAATCTTTTATAAAAGCCAAGCTTCTGGTGTAAGTGACGGTTGAAAGTGGTCGGAAGCATGGAAGGACAGAGAAGAGGTAGGAGGCCTCCCTTGGCCAGGCAAGAAGTAACTCAGAATCCCAAAGAACTCTTCTGTTAGCTCTTTGCTTCTGATTCAAGCAGTATAATCCGACCCAGAGAGTCCGTGGGTTGGTGGGGATTTGGGCTTGACTCCAAGACTATGAAGATGTCACCTTGGTTCTGGGCTGACACCCAGACTTATAGGCAATGGAGGTTCTGACAAACCTGCCATCTGACATGTCTCCTCATCTTGGCTGAGAAGTCGCCCAACGCCCATGGAACCGAGTCCCACCTTGGTCATAGTCATAGCTCAGTGATGCCCCCACCTCCATGGAACTTCCTGGAAAGCTCTCCAAGGCCCACTAGGTGCAGAGTGAACCTAATAGGCAGAGTTGGGATTCCAGCAGGGTACCCTGGAGTCCCTCCACTTCACCGGCTCCTTAATTGCCCTTCACGTTTGGATTTCAGCCTAAAACATCACGTAGGGAGCCTTTCCCAAGTGTGCCATGTGCCACCCACCAAGTTCAGGTGTCATTCCTCTCTTGTAAGATCCTGCTCTTCACCTGCACAACATCGCCCGCACCTGCAACCGCTCAGTCAACATCAGCCTTCCCTGCTAAGGTATAAGAACCATGGAAACAGGGATGGTTTCTGGAGAATTCCCTGCTCTAATTCTAGGACCTAGGCCAGTGATGGCGAACCTATGACACGCAAACTCATTTTCTTGGTTGATTTTTCTTTGTTAGATGGCATTTAAATATATAAAATAAATATCAAAAATATAAATCTTTGTTTTACTATGGTTGCAAATATCAAAAAATTTCTATATGTGACACGGCGCCAGAATTAAGTTAGGGTTTTTCAAAATGCTGACAAGCCGAGCTCAAAAGGTTCTCCATCACTGACCTAGGGTAATGGCTGGCAAACAGTATGTAGTCAGTAAAAGAGAGTGAACTCAGCTTAGCTTCCATCTCTGAGCATCTCTATCAGGAGGTGCACATGGAGAAAAGGAAATAGAAAGAGGAACAGCTCTGATGCACAAAAACAAAAGCGGACCAATCTGAGGAATCAGAGAAAAATACTTTCCTGAGAAACTGGTAGCTCAGGAAGCAGGGACATTTTTAGGAATTGTTTCATTTGTATTCTCCGCACCTGATATAAGAGCACATGATAACTTAAAAAGAACATCTGAGATCAGCAAATTCTACAGAGTGCTGAGTTGAGAGCAACAAATAGTAGCTTGAAAACGTTTAAAACTGTAAATCAATGAAATACAAAATACGGCCAAGACATTTTCCCAGAAAAAAGAAATGAATATATTGAAAGCAAAGATTTTTTTAAAGGCTTAAATAGATTAAATTATTATTTGTTAGGAATGTAAATAACAAAAAAGGATGGAAGATAAAATAATCTAACAAGTAATAAAATCTTTATAAAACTAAAAAAGAAAGAGAGAAAGGAAGGAAAGAAGGAAGAAAGCCTTTCCATCTAAAGGGATCCCTGAAGATTATGCAATATTAATGAAAATAGCCAAAATATATAGAAATAATCTGGTAATTCTGTTTTAATTTTAGGTAATGAAAATTCTGTAATTCTACCCAAGAAAGGAAGACCTGTCTGGCCTCAGAATTCTCCTCAGCAGCACAAAGCAAAAAGATTGCATTGCACTGGCCATTGTTGGTGCCCCCTACACCATGAAAAAAGTGTAAGCAATAATATATAAAACTTAAAGTAATGGACACATATGTAATACCCTTTGTAATACTTTAAGCAATAAATTAAAAAAAACAAACTTAAAGTACACAAATAATCGTAAGTATACACTTAAATTAATTTTCAAAAAGAAAACACCCGTATAATCAGCACCTCATTTAGAACCTGAACCCTTGTCAGGCCTGGACAGCTACTCTCTACCCCAAACAGGAACCGCTGTCCTGACTTCTAACACCATCGGTTAGTTTAGCCTGTTTTAGAGCTTTACATAGATGGACTCATTCATCATTTATGTCTGGCTTCTTTTGTTGAACATTGTGTATTTTGCATGTTGCTGTGGTTTGTTCATTCTCATTACCATATAGTATTCCGTCGTATAAATATACTGCACTTATTCCATTCTACCGCTGGTGGGCATTTCATTGATGAACACTAACTGCCTTTTGATGCACATATGTAGGCATTTCTGCTGGGTGCATATTTACAAGTGGAAATGCTGCATCATGGGTAGACATATGTTTACATGTAATGGATACTGCCAAACCAATTTTTAAAGTGATTGTACCAACCTGCATTCTTATATGAGGGTTCCAGTCGCTCCACTTCCTCCCAACATTTGGTATGTCTGTCTTTAATTTTAGTCATTCTGGCAAGTGTGTAGTGGTATCACAATGTGGTTTTAATTTGTATTTCTCTGATGACTAATGAAGTTGAGAACCTTTTTATATGCTTATCAGCAATTTGAATATCCTCTTTTTGAAGTGTCCACTCAAATTTTTCACTCATAGTACTCTTTTATCTTAATTACTATTTTTTTTATAACATCTTGATATCTGGTAGTATAAGTCCTTCATTTGTATTTCTTCTTTAAGATTGCTTTAGCTTTCTTGGCCCTTGAATTTCCATATAAATTTTAGAATCAGTTTTTTTACTCCACAGGGGGAAAAAGCTTGCTAGAATTTGTTTGTGATGGCGTTTAATCAATAGATTGATTTTGGGATAATCAACATCGTTACAATATAAAGTTCTTTCAATCCATGAACATAGTATATCTTTCCATTTCCTTAGGTCTTCTTTAATTTTTTCAATAAAGTATTGTGGGTTTCAGAGTAGAGGTCTTGTATACCTTTTATTAGATTCATTCCTGGGTGTATGATGTTTTTGGTTTTTTTAATGTTTACCACAAAGATAAACGAATAGATCAATGGCAGTTCTAGACTATTCTGGAGTATTATAAATGTTTTATATCTTAATATAGATGTTTACACAATCGTGTACAATTGTCAAAACTAATTTAAATATACTCTTAATTAATTCATTTCATTCATTTCCCCTATGTTTGTTTTGCCACCACAAACAAATATGAAAAAGAAAATTATGTAAAAGATATGGTAGATCATTCAAACTAGGAGAAATCTACTACTAATAAAAATGTAAATGATCATAAAGTACAATAATTGTTGTCAAATTAGAAAATTTTTTCTCTTTTGATGATATTACTAGTATAATAACCATAAGGGCACAAGAAAGCATGGACTTTTATTACTACTAGTGGGAATATAAATTGGTATAACTGTACTGGAGGACAAGTTGGCAAAAGACCTAAAAATATACATACAAGTCACTTCCAGAAGTTTATTTTAAAGAATCTATCATGAATATAGCATTGATTTAGCCATTAGTGTGTTTATTGCAAAATTGTCTATGATAATAAAATAATGAAATCTACTTAGTAATAGGGAATTAATAAAATAAACTATAATATGTAACAATGAAATAATCAACCAACAGAAATTATGACATAGAAAAGTGATGATATAGAAAAAATATTCTCAATGTAATATTCAGCAAAAGAAAGTAGTCTAAACCTCGATCGCTCCAGAAGTTTCTAATTTCCATTTTTAAATTTATAAATTGAAATATATATTGAGAAAAAAGATTAAAAGGATATACAACTAAATGTCAGCAGTGACCACTTCTGTGTATTGAGATCATGGCAGATAATTTCATTTCTTCCTCTTGTGCCTTCACTTTTTCAAAATGTTTAACAATGCGCACCGATGACTCCGGTACTAATAAAAAAATAGTATTTGAAGAAATTACAAGAGGAGAATAGTACTTACAACCATATTCTAATGAATATGAAATTGAAATTTCACATTTGGAAATCTCAGTGAATAAAGGTATTTTCTTGGCAAGAACGAAATTGACCAAAGAAAAATTATACATTCATATACATAAAAAAGTGCGCCAATGTTGTATTGAAATTGTGGGTGATTTCTTTTCCTTCTGAACATCCATCTTTAGTTTCCCAGCTTTCTCCACTAAATATGTATTAATTTATAATTAGGAAAACAAAAAGGAAGCAGCCGTAGTTTCCTGTGCTATTGGACTATTGAACACAGAACCAGGAACAGAAACTCCCTCTCTCCCCAAACAAAAGCTCGGCCCCAGTGCCCACACTCCCTACCAGCCGCCCTTACTGGCATTCTCTCACATGCACTCCACAGCAGCCGTGAGGGAGGCATGACTGTCCCGATTTTTACAGGTGAGCACACTGGCCCACACAGGACGGTCACTCGCTCCGAGAGGCCCAGGTCACATCAGGGGGAGAGGAGGGATGCGAACCCAGGTCGGCCCACTCTCAGAGCCCAAGCCCTTCCCACTACACGAAGACCTTTTATTCTCATATCACAACCACGACCACCAAAGCGTCGTTACAAACTCTTATGCCCCATGCCGCAGGGCCTCCTCTGGATAAATACAATCTGTTCGGAACGTGCCCGCGCGAGTGAAAATGTTGCTGAAATCAAAGCATTGTACCCCACTTTGTTCATTGCCGTTATGGTGCTCGCGATCTTCGTGGGATTTGTTTTTCATTCCCTGCTGTAAGCCTGCCGATGCTGTACAGCGACATTGCAATGGAAGGGAGAGAAACGGTTTTCCTAGAGAAAGCTCAGCAATGTGTTTCATCCTCCTTTCATATGGTTTTTGGGAAATTCTCTCCTCCTGTACCCCGTGCCCTGACCCCAAACCCCACAAAGTGCAGACTTAATACTCTAGCTGCCATTTAAACACCCCCAATTGTTCAAAAGAAATTAACTTTGCGGTTACAAAGTTTTGAAGCGTGGATTGTGTCCCCGCCAGCTCCACCTGAGACGGCACAAATCATTCCGGTACAGAGGCAGCCAAGTGCCCGCTCCGCAGTCCAGGATCAAGTCCGGGATCAAGTCCGGGATCAAGTCCGGGACCCTGTTGCCTTGAAGGATGAGGATGGGTTGCAGGGAGAGGCGGTCCAGGAACGGAGAGGCCGGGCCAGAGCTCTGAGATCAAAACAAACTGCTTACCTTCACCTAGTCCAGTGTGGCAAACCTTTTGAGCTCGGCGTGTCAGCGTTTTAAAAACCCTAACTTAACTCTGGTGCCGTGTCACATAGAGACATTTTTTATTTGCAACCATAGTAAAACAAAGACTTATAATTTTGATATTTATTTTATATATTTAAATGCCATTTAATAAAGAAAAATCAACCAAAAAAATGAGTTCACATGTCACCTCTGACGCGCGTGTCATAGGTTCGCCATCACTGAGTCCTAGTCACTCCCCAGACACGGTGGTTTCCATGGGCACCAGACGCCACTGGCCCTTGAGCAGCTTACCATCCAGGCCTGGCTTAGGGGAGGCAGATTTTAGGAAGTGAATGTCATTCTGCTTACGCCCATGGATCCTGGGAAAGTGTCTTTCAAATGGAACTCTAGGGACGCCTCAGAGGTGCCCTGGAGGCTGTGAAAGGGAGAGGGGGCAGCGTTGAGGACTCTTCACCCCCCTCCCCGCCCCACCCCTCACTTCAACCGCGATCGCTCTGCCGGCTCTGTTTCGCATACTTGGATTCCCTGTAGGTTTAATTTTGGCTCAAAGTGGCTTTTAAAAAGTTCGAAAAGAAGCCCTGCCTTACTCATTGGTGGTGGGATGGCAAGCGAGGGCTCACTGCTCATCAGAACGTCGGAAGAGTCAAAGCATTTCCATCTACAAGTGCCCAGGACCACCCTCCTTGGCCCAAACTCCTCTTCTTAATAACGGGAGAAATCGCCGAGCAGAGCCAGGGAAGGCGCAAGCTCAGGGTCGCGGCCATGTCTCAGCAAGTGCCACCGCAGAACCTGGGAAGTTCATGGTGGCTACTCCATCCCACAAAACTCGGCCACGGGATTCCAGTAAGCAAATCACATTTCCAAAACACATCGATGTAGTTCAGTCCTGTTTCTGTTCAAAACACAGGAATAAGTAGGGATAGCAACCTGCCAGCTAATATTATTATTGAATGTTGAAATTAATGCAAGGTCCACAGTTATGATCCACAGTTCTATTGATGAGGAGGCATCTATTCTTTTTAAGGGAGATTATTTCTGGTGGATTGTACCAATAAATCCAGAAACTAACTTTCCCTGCAAGACTGGCTCATTCAGTCAGTTTACATTTACTGGGTGAGCTCACCCACCGGCCCCCGCCACTGACATCACACATGAGATCACTGGTTTTGTAAATTGAGAAGCTGAACCTCTTATTTTTGCTTTTCTCATTCTTCGGGGTCACATCGATGATCCCAAGCTTTGCATTCTGTGTAACGTGTGTCTGAAGTACCAACTTCACAGAGAGAAGCGAAGAGCCGAGGGAAGGAGAATGGAGTGTCTGTGCTTGGGGGCACGGAGTATCCCAGGTGCCATCTCATGAGGTTGCATAACCCTGTGGCTTCCTACTCTGTCACTCATGTGTGTGCTCAGTGACGTCCACACTGCATTTCAGCTCATTCTCACCACACCACAGCCCCTTACAGCGGCTCCTGGCCTCACAGGTACGGAAGAGCCAAGAGCTACCGGGGCTCAGAGCTTGCCCTGGTTACAAGGGTCTTTAGTCAAATATATCAGCCACCTGCTGAGCGAGGCACTGCAAGTCCCCGAACAATACAGGCCAAGCCCCTACCTTCAGTGACCTCAGTCTGGTGAACAGAAACAAAAGTCAACCAAAAACAAACCAGAAAATCACGGACTGTGTCATAAGCTGGGAAGAGACCAAGCCAAGAGAAGCTATGGACAGCAGTTAGGATGGGAGGAGCAGGCGCGGTGCTTCCGGTGGGTGTTCAGGGAGGCCTCTGGGAGGAGGTGACAATTCAGCTGAACCCGGAGGATGAGAAGCAGCCAATGAGCCAAGGGCTGGGTGGACCCAGCAGGGGCTGGATTTGCACCAGGCAGTTGCGGAGGCCTCCTGTCTGGCCGCTCTGAGAGCCCTACAAGGTTGGCATCTTCTGCCATCTCCGCCCCCCCCCCACACACACACACCCCTACACACACACTGGGGCTCAGAGAGGTTAAGTGATTTGATCAACACCACACAGCCAATAGCAGTGGAGCAAATGTTAATCCAAGAACATCTGGTCCAAACCTCCGCTCTTAGCATGGACCTCGTTTGATTCGACTCATTGATTTATCAGCTACCACCACTGGCAACTCCATTAACTAGTGAGTTAACTAGTTAGTTGTCTATTTACACGTTTTTATTCATGCTCAGCCTCATTCCAAAGAGGGTTCGAAGCACCTGATTCTCTGTATTTGCCTGGACTGGTGACACCGAAATCCCACGAGGGTGCCTTCTCATTGCAGGCTCAGGTTTTTAAGAAACTCTCACAGACAAGACGTCCAAGGAGGTGCTTAGAAACCTTCTCAGCTCTGTTGGCTGTTCGCCAGGGTGCGGTCGTTCGATCGGCAAAGGTTCTACAGACACCTGGAAGCTCAGGCCTCCCTTTACCAGGCCAAACACCAAGCCAACCCACCAAAACCCTCCCATGTGGTCTGGTGAGGAGCAAAGGCCCCCGGAGAGTCGGAGAGTCGCGTGGGGGCCGTGAGCTCTGCCCCTCCCCCTGCCCCCCCTGCCATCATTCTGCGCACAGGGGTCCTCCGGCTGCGTCTCTCACCCCGCCCAGCCCTGACTTGCGCTGCACAGCCCCGAAAGCGGGCCAGGGTGACAGAAAAGGCTCTTTCTAACCCTCTGGCTCGCTTCCCAGCCTGCGGGTTGATGAAACCCATTGCAATGACCTCCCTGAAATGCAGGAAAATGGGTCACTCCCTGATTGCCAAGTCTGCCAAAAATAGGTACGTTACATCATGGCCACACAGGACCTGACTCTCCCTCAACCAGGTGTGCACTGGGGGGAGTTTTCGAAGTAGCTTGCCAGCTGGAAAAAGAGGCTGCCATTCAGGGCGCCCTGATGGGCCCGGAATAACAGCCAGCGAGTGTGCCGGGCACTGGGCCTACTCTCAGCCCTTCACTCACAGGAA
Source organism: Myotis nattereri (assembly GCF_964212035.1). Lineage (NCBI taxonomy): Eukaryota > Metazoa > Chordata > Mammalia > Chiroptera > Vespertilionidae > Myotis > Myotis nattereri. Next base: position 54,750,479 of record NC_138088.1, on the reverse strand, counting down.
CTCAGGCCTCCTCACAGCAGCTCGACCGGGTGGGAGGCAGATGCTACGGGCACCCCTGGTTTACAGGGAAGGAAACCAAGGCCCAGGGAGCCTGCACCACCTGTCTGCGGTCCCAGCCAGAAGGGAGCAGGGCCTGGACTTAAGCTCCTAGCAGCTCACTCTGCTGGGTCTCATGCAACAAGACAGCTTTTCAAAGGCCTAAGAGAGGGTTTTCATGACGTGACTCAATCAGACCCTCCTATCCAGCTGCCATTATGGGCACAAAAGGACAGATGGAAATGGCAGAGACGACCTTGCAGGCGGTTTTCAGATTCCAGTTTCACTCTGGTCACATGCAAAAGCCATAGAGAATAAATAATTAAAAATAAAGAATAAAAGTGTGTGTGTGTGTGTGTGTGTGTGTGTGTGTGTGTGTGTGTGTTGGGGGCAGATATGGTAGCAGAGATTAGAGATGTTAAAAGTCTCCCATGCGGGGGCCTGAATTAGCCTCTTCCTGTGACGTGTCAACCCCCTAGTTCTGATTGTCTGGTCAAGTGCTGGATGACTGGCCTCAGCTCCCCAAACCTCAGGTGACTGCGAGCCAGGTCTACCAGGAGACCGCCTGGGGGATGGCGCTGCACCCTGGGCATTGCCAGGGCCTCTGCCCCCTGGGCTCCCAACCACCCAGCTCCCAAAGGAAACGCCTCCTCCAGGCAGCCCCCTTGATTTGGGGTGGTGATGGGTACGTTCTGGGCTGAAGACAAAGTTTGCTTTTCTGCAGAGAGGCAGTTTTAAGAAATCACATTTCCCAGGTAGAGAGTAACCATCTCTGTAGTGACAGCGTTTTGTCTGTTTTTAGTTCTGAGAGAGAGATTACGGGAGAGACTAAGGCTTCTTCCTCGCCCTCCATCCCTGCCCCAGGCAAACTCACTGTCTCCAGCAGTGGGAGAAAACAAGCCACACAGGTTCCCGGGGACACGCGCGTGGACGTCAGCTTCGAGTCCTGGTGAAGAGCCGTGGACTCCTGGGTGCCCATCTCCCGGGGGGACCTGAGGGGCAGTCTGCTCAGCGCTGCCCAATAGAAATGGAACATGAGGTCATCTTACATTTTCTAATAACCATAGTTTAAAAATAAAAGGAACAGGTGAAATGAATCTAATACATTACTTAACCCAATATATCCAAAATGTCATCTTCTCAACATGGAATCGATATGAAAATTATTGAGATGTTTACATCCTTTTTGATATACTAAGTTTTGGTCTATTTCACACTCATAGTTCATCTGAATTTCGATGCAGCCACATTTCAAAGGCTCAGCAGCCGCATGTGGCCGTGGCCACCCTACAGGACCACAGAGGTCCAGGTCACTGCTCATCTGGATAATCAGGAACCTTCTTCAGCATCCCCCACCCGCCCCCCAGGAATCAGCCAGCTCCCTGCTTCTCAAGCGAGGTCACTGGCTTCTCAGTGTCACCTGGGGCTCCTGGAAATGCAGACTCCCAGGCCCCACCTAGGACCTATTCGGATCAGGTTCTGAATTTTAACCTCCCCCCCCCACACCCGCCACCCCCCACAGCCCAACCTTCAGGTGATTCATTTGAACAAAAAAACTCTGAGAAGCCTGATGCCTCCTCTTAAATACTTCCAGTGGCAGGGGACTCACTACCCATCCCCAAGGAAGCCCATGCCATCTTCAAAGGGTTCTAATGGTTGGAAAAGCATTTACCCATCCTTCACTGAGCCCCCATGCGCCGGGCAACGCGCTAAGTGCATCAAATAATTATCTCCCTTAAGCCCAGCACTACCTATGCAATGGGGGCTCATTTGGCTCCTTTTTTTGTATACAAGGCAAATGGAGCCCCCACAAAACTAGATCACTTGCCCCAGATCACAGGACTCACGGCAGCCTGCCTCAGTGCTGGTTTGCTTAGCCACTCACTCCACCAGGGCCTCTGGCAGCTCCTGCCCGCTGCCCCACCTGCACCCGACCCCAAGGCCACTGGAACCCAGGAGGCCTTCCCGCCTTCATAGTAAAGGGAAGTGTGTCGGCCCTCAGCACAGTCCATCTGCAGTACCCTGGCCTTGTGGTTGTGTGGGTGTCATTTAGGACAGATATCATTCCTTTTCGTTCAGTATTTCATTTATTGCTGAAGAAACCCTGGTGGTCACTGCCCACTCAGCATGTCCTTTCCCCATCAAGGATTAGGACACGTTTAGAAACTGGTGTCTAAGCAAATAGGCAGGAATTAATACAAGGCATCTGATGTCATTCGACCGCTCTCACGTTCCTGGTTTCCAATTAAATACAGCATGTGGCTGGAGCAATTACATAGGGTGCACACATTATGTGAGGGACCCCAATGACACAAGTTCACGGAGAGGTGCCCCCATAGGGAGGACACTGAAGCTGCCACGAAATGCCACGAGGTAGCATGACGGGAGTGTGATCCGATGGGAGAACAGGCAAGAGAGTAAGCCAGCTGTGCAGGGGGGTTACCCCCTCACCGTCCTGTGTCTGCCCCCAGAAAACCGCAAGAACGAGGCTTTCCATCTGGCTTCCCACCAAGGGCCTGGCCTTGCCGGCCCCACGGTAGAGGGCTGAGCACCGATATGGAATGTAATCCATTGTCCCAGAAATGAACCATATTCTCCAGTCAAAGGACAGTCATGTGCCCTGAGTAATAATGGCAACGATTGGAAGAGGCGCTGCACTCTTTGGTAAAGATGTTGATGCTTTTAAAGGACTATCCCATTCTTCAACTTCCCAGGAAGCCAGGACTCACTGGTGTTTGAGTGGGTGGGGCATGGAAGTGGGGGGGGGGATGGAAGGAGGCGATGGATTAGCACCAATGGGAACCAAGTGGCACCTGCCCGAGGCCCTAACATCAAATCTACGCAAATAAAATGCCTCTGAGCCTGTTGGCTTCCACATCACATGTGATGCCTGCATCGATTTTCTCCACGTTTAGAAAGTGTATTTGGGTGGCCAGTGTATTTGGTAAGGCAGTGACTAGGTGGAACACACAATATTCACCTGGGGAGGGGCGGGGGGGGGGGTTCAAGGGATCCCAGAAGAATTCACAGCCATCCTCCTGAGTCACCAGAGACCTTTTTTGTATCAGTTGAGAAATATCAGACGCATCAAGAAGCCCCACCTGAGAAAACAAACAGTGGTTTCAAATACAAGTCCGGGTCTAAAGTCCTAACAGCAGACCATCTGACTGGCAGCCATGACTTAGGACCTGGATCCTTCTGACATGGGCATTTCCACGTGGCTGCAGGCGCTGGTGGGTTGAAAGATGGTTCATGACCGTCCAACGCACTGCGGCTGGGTGTGAAATGACCCCAAACACCGCTTGGATGCCTTGGAAACCCCACTCCACGGTCACCTGCGTTCCTTTCCTTCCTGCAACGTCGGGTGTCCTCCTGCAGACACGGGCCAGGGTCTCCAGCATGAGTGAGGCTCCAGGCGGCAGGAAACCGCATGGGTTTCTATGCAACAGACCCTTTGGGGCAGAACCAATCGCGGCCACCGTTGCATCCTCAGGGCCCAGGTCACTGCTCAGCTCGCCGTGGGCACTCGATAGAAATTTGCCAGCTGTCCGTCCTGGGAGACCTCACTTTCGTGTTCTCACCTCTTCCTCCGGCGCAGTAGGGATCACAGCAGGTGACCCTCACTGGAGGCTTATTTTGTCCCAAACACCACACTAACTGCTCCACTGGCATCGGCCCCATGAACACCCACCCAGCAAGGGGACATCCGACCATCGTTTCTCTCTTCCACAAAAGGAAACCAAGCTGCCCAAGACTCAGTCACATGTCCGAGGCCCCTGCCAGCAGGTGGCAGGACCAGGATGCGCCCCCTGGTCCCGGCCTCCTTGCTGGAGCCGCTTCCCTCCGATGCTTCATCCTTCTATTCGCTGTGGGCACCAGCGGCTCCGGGTGACCCACGGTGCTCCCTCGAGGGGAGAGGGGAGGGTCGCTCTGCACCGGAGCTGCCCCCGTGGAGACGCCCCTGCAGCCGCTCCACCGGAGAGCCCCTGGTCCGCTCCGCCTGCCGTTTGAAAGTCATTTGGGAACCTGGGCCCCGGGCCAGGCGCTGCGGATGGAAGGATGAACAGTCTGCGGTTCTGCCCTCCAGGACGCGCAGGCTGGCCTGGGGTGCAGATGAAGAGACGGACGATGTCAACACAACATGGCACTGACACAGACTTCTGCCCAGCCGGTGTGGCTCAGTGGCTGGGCGGCGACCGATCAACCGGGAGATCACGGTTTGATTCCTGATCAGGGCATATGCCCAGGTGGTGGGCTCGATCCCCAGGGTGGGGCATGGAGGGGGCAGCCAATCAATGATTCTCATCATTGAGGTTTCTATCTCTCTCCCTCTCCATTCCTCTCTCTGCAATGAATAAATATATATATATATATATATATATATATATATATATATATTTTTTTTTTTTTTTTAAAAAAAGAAACAGACTTCTACCAAACACTGCTGAGCTGGCATCACCTCGCTAGGCCCTGAACAGGGTGTGGGGACGGTGCAGACCCTGCCCTCATCTGCCCCCAAACAGCTCAGAAGTTGGGCAGTCCACACTGGAGCCCGAATACAGGGTCGACACCAAATGTGTTGGAGGCGTGCGGAGGGGGTGAGATCATTGCGAGCTGAGGTCATTGCCACCCTCGGGGAGATGAAAGCGAAATCCGTCCTGGCAGATGCCCCGAGCATCCCTGTCATCCTTAGGCATTTCTCTGGAGACGGTTCTGTGGGAGAATTGGATGGCAGCGCTTGCGTGGCCACATCTGTACAGCAGTCCTCGCCGGGGGCTCCCGTCACTGCCTGGGAGCCTCCACGGTTCCCCTTCGGCTAGAGAAACCTCGGGAGAACATCATCTGAGTCAAGGGTGTGCAAGGCTGAGCCCGGGTCAGGGGCTGGGGGATTGCTGGGGGTCTGTGAGGTTGAATAAGCTCCTTGAACTTGGCTCTGACTGTGAATGGCACATATGAGCGGCGTTAGCACTTCGAAGGGTCCGGACCAAGGCTCTGGGGTGTTCTCTCAGCCTTCACGCCACTAATTTTCCAAAGTGCTCTGTGATGAACGCTTCCCCCAAAAGATCCTCTCCGTGTCAAGGGGAAGAGGAAAATAAAAGCATTCCTGCAACTGGTATACACCTTGGGCAGAGCAGGTTCATGGTCAGCCTGATGTGAGTAGCAACAGAGCCAGTATTTCACGGGACAGCCTGTCAAAGGCCAGCCAGGCATGCTCATCGCTTCTCAAATGCGGAAGTCCAGTGGCCATGGAGTTTGCAGGAGGCGTTGCTATGAATGGAACAGTTTGGTTCTTTTCTATGGGATTTCGGAACGAGAATAGCTCGTTTAGTCTTTGTGGCTCCTGGCACAGCGTCTCTTAAGCACAATCTGTTTCTGTGCAATGCATGGGTTTATTCATTCATTCACCAAGTAGTTACCGAGCACCTGCTAAATGCAACACACTCACTCATATAGAAGCTGGAGAAAACGGACAAAGTCCCTGCCCTCAGGGAACTTGTATTCTTATGGAGGAGGCAGACATATGAAATAAGATACACCTGTTACATATATTCTAATTTGTGAGAGATGCTGTGGGAAAAAACAAAAAAACAGAAACAAACAGTGACTAATTTTAAGGAAAGGTATATTTTGGGTTCAGGCCCAAAGAGGATCTTGCTACAAAGGGAACCTTGACGCTTCATTTAAAAAGGAGCCACTTGCAAAGGACAGAGAAAGGTACATCAGCCATGAGGCATAGCTTGTGCAAATGTCCTGGGGCAGGAGGGAGCACAGCATAACTGGAGAAGCTGAGAGAGAACCAGTGGGGCTGCAGTGTGATGAGTGACAGGGAAGGGGCTGAAGGAGCGGGCAGGGGCCAAGCCAAGTGCTCCATGCTCTCTGAAGGTGTCCTGCCTTCCCCATTCTTCTCTCTGGCTTCACTTAGCTACTCATTGCAACAGACCAATGCCTGACTCCTTCCCCTCCCCCCACTGAGCACCCCAGGGGCACTGTGAGGCTTAACATAAACCGGACACACTCTGGCCCCCCTCTGCTCTGTTCCAGCAGTTTCTGCAGCGATGAAGAAGCAGACTCCGTAAAACAGAGCGCGGGTGGTGTCCCCCCAGCACACACGTTCCTCCCACCCCACCGAGCCAGCCCGGGGTGGCGCACTCCGTATGCTGCCACGGTTGCTGGTAATAATTGTTGCATTAATTGGTGCTGTCCGGACCAGACAGAACGTAAAAGATCCCACTGTGTCCAATAATTAATGTTTTTCCCTCACTGCAACGCCATTAATAAGCGGCTCTTCCAAGAACCGAGTAATTGGCTGGCTGGGCGTCATTAGGGTATTTATAGATAAGCTTTGGTCTGCAGACGGAGAGGAAAGCTGATTATGTTTATTTAGACTCTATTATCTATCGCTAATGTGTTATCGTGCATCCCGATCGTCCCCGTTCTCCGGGTCCTAACGACACAGGCACAGCCGCAGTGCGGTCTCGGTGACCTGCCACACGGTCACAGGGGAGACAGGGGTCGAGGTGGGGGTGGGGGGGAGGGGGGACTCGTGGGTTCCACTCGCTCCCACTCATCCACCGCAGCCCTGCCCTTGCCGAGGAGAAATTTGGAGCGAGGCTCTCAGAAATACCAGAAAGACAGCTTCTCCTAATTAAACCTCAGAGGAGTGCAAGTTTCTTGGGCTCGTGATCATCTGAAGGGTTTTTGAAAATGTAATTCTGGTTTTTCAGAAACAGCGCTCTGAAAAAAGAGAGGGAGGAAGAGGCAGCTGGGGTTGGAGACGAGGTAGCAAGCGATGAAGCCTCGGCGGCCGGCAAGTCCCGGCGAAAATGAACAGCTCCCGGGGCAGGTGCTCACTGGGCCCTGGGAGGTGGGCACAGGGCGCCTGGGCTGCTCTGGCTCCCAGAAGCCTTCAGTCCGTGTCTCCTTTGCTAGAATTTTTATGAGATTTCTCAGGTTTTTTTTAAAAAAGGCATAGATATACACAGCAGTGTGGCTGTGCCTGATGCCACGTTATTGTACAGTTAAAAGTTATTAAAACAATAAACGTTGTTATATTACCAGGGGAGTAAATAGAATAATGCAAGTTATAAGCAGAATTTAAAGTCTAAAAAATCTAAGGTTTTAACTTTATAACTGTAATATGTATCATATTAATTTTAGAAACAAACAAAAAACCCAACCACTTCTAAATAGCCTTGTCTGCACACAAAACTATCCTCAAGTTAACTCTGAAAAATGCTTAAATTGCCCTAACTGGTTTGGCTCAGTGGATAGAGCGTCGGCCTGCGGACTGAAAGGTCCCAGGTTCGATTCTGGCCAAGGGCATGTACCTTGGTTGTGGGCACATCCCCAGTAGGAGGTGTGCAGGAGGCAGCTGATCGATGTTTCTCTCTTATCGATGTTTCTAACTCTCTATCCCTCTCCCTTCCTCTCTGTGAAAAATCAATAAAATATATTAAAAACAAAAAACCCTTAAATTACCAACAACAATTCAAGACAATTATCTTGTCAATTGAATGAGCTGGACTTGATGAAACTGTAGAGAGAACTCAACCTTATTTGTTTTTACCAATTCTTACTAACCTTGCCCTGTGGACAATTTTTTATTCTCTCCTAGCTGTCACCTCACATGGGCCCATAGCTTTTCCTGTGACTCTGATAAAGAACCCAGGCCACCCAATAATAAAAAGTACAGCTGAGTGTGTATGTGCATCTACACTCCGCACCCACATGATGTGCAGGTCACACACACACACCCCATTCACATCTCTCACTGCCCTGAAGGGTGAGCAAAATGTGGGATTCAGAGCCTGGAGCCTGGGTTCAAGTTCAGGCTTCGCCCATGTCACACAGCACCTAAGAGGTAAGAACAGACATTCACCTCGTTGGGTCTCAGTTTGCACACCTGTGAGATGAGGCTGCGGTTAACATGCACTTGGCAGGGTCGGTCCTGGAAAGATGTGAGACGACGTCTGCGGAGGCACCTGGCTCCTGCAGAAAGGAAGCCCCTGGATGATCCATCTCTCCCCATCTGACCTTGCACCTGGGAAAGCGCCTGTCACTCACGGTCCTCTGCCCCACCCCCTTCTCCATGAAGAACAAACTGGGGATCCCTGACCTTCCTCTGGCTTTGAAATAAGCTCCCCGAACGTTGACCTGTGCACAAACGTGTGATGCAACTTTGCAAATTAAATGTGTAACCCTTTCAGGAAAACGGGGCCCTTTCCTCCCTGCTCCCCGCACCACGGGGACCAGGTGACTTGTGGGCACATCTGTTACAGGTGTTGGGGAAGAGGTTCGGAGATATTCTTAGATCATAGCCTGGGGTCTGCAGGTGGACGAGCTGGCCCCTGGGACACAGCGATGCCCGCAGCATCGGTCGGGTGACAGGAGCGAGGCAGGAGGGCCTCTGAGCAGGGATGGGCCTGGGCAGGTGACCAAGATTAGTGAGCAGATCAGCAAGCAGAGAAGCCACAGAGAACTAGGACTGACGTCGGGGGCAAGGAACGGAGGCGGGCACCCCTAACCCAGACACACACCTACACCCTTATTGATCAGATATTACGGATATGCCCTGGCCCTCGCAAGCAGCTGAACTCCGCCGGGCCTCAGCGATCTCCTTGGTCAGGGAGGAGCCCAGACCTGCTTAGCTCATGGGCTGAGGCGGTCCTGGCTGGTAGCACTTTAATTTACAGAGTGCCTGCTGGGCACCAGCATCGTGCCAGGTGCTGAGGGAGAGGGACGGAGGATCAAAGAGAAAAAGAGGAGATGAGATCATCCCTCTTGCCTGGAAGAGCCATCATTCTTCTTCAAGTCTTGCCATGACGCCTCACTTTTCTCAGCAGAAAATCCCGACTGTGTATCAGGGGCCTACAAAACACTGGGGTCCAGCCCCACGCTTCTATCAGACGCCGCTTGTAAGGCTCCTTTGTTGCTCTAAAGCAAAATTCCGAGGTAATAGAATGCATCTACACACAAGATGTTTGACTCAGGAGAATGCCTTAGCTTTCATATAAAGGGGAAAAGAGCCCAGCCAGCATGGCTCCGTGGTTGAGCGCCGACCTATGAACCAGAAGGTCACAGTTCGATTCCCGGTCAAGGCACATGCCCGGGTTGTGGGCTCGATCCCCAGTAGGCGGCATACAGGAAGCAGCCAATCAATGATTCTCTCTCATCACTGATGTTTCTATGCCCCTTTCCCTCTCCTTCCCGCTCTGAAATCAATAAAAAATATATTTTTTAAAAAGAGGGAAAGAGAAGTAATTTGTAATAAAACCATTTGCATTTCGCTACATAGACTCTCTGACACGACTTCGCTAATCAACACAAGGGCTTGAGTTTGTGCATGAAGCCAGGGTGAATGCTCCTAACACAGACTGACAACAACAACGGGCGTGTTGTTTTGGAGACTCAGATACCATGAGTGATGTTGCCATGGGTGACGTGATTTTCCCAACACGGTGAGCACTGCTTGGCAATATTCCAAACAGAGCACCGTGCCATCTTCCCTTAATCTATAGCAGTTCCATTCCCAGACGATTCCGTGGATAATGGAGGCCGTGTTAAAACTACCTTCTGGCCCAATTGCTGTGGCTCAGTGGTTGAGCACCGACCTATGAACCAGGAGGTCACAGTTCACTTCCTGATCAGGGCACATGCCTGGGTTGCCGGCTTGGTCCCCAGTGGGAGCATGTAAAAGGCAGCCCATCAATGATTCTCTCTCATCATTGATGTTTCTATCTCTATCTCCCTCTCCCTTCCTCTCTGAAATAATTTAAAAAATGATATTAAAAAATACAAATACCTTCTGTTTATATAAATAAGAGAGTTATGTCCAGGCTCAGATCATTAGAAATTGCCTTTTCACGTACATGCGTGTCTATTAGGACACCCCGAATTCATGCAGGACCCAGGAGCACCCATCTTTGTAAAGGACTGTTTCATGCACTGCTTGAAGTCTGGATCCTTGGCGCCTACTCACTGAATTTATGGCCTTCCACTACCCCCATAACTATCCCCAGTAAGCTCTAGGGAGCAATAGGGTCCCCCTGGGGAACCTCTGATCCAGCCCCTACCTACCTCTCCACATTGGTCTTGTCCTACTCGCCCCTCGTTCGCTGTGTTCCTGGCCACACAGCTTTTCTCCGTCCTGCCGACACATCACAGGGCCTTTGCACATGCTGTTCCTTCCACCTGGGTTGCTCTTCCCCAGCTGGCCACGCGGCAGCCTTTTCATCCTTTGCGTCTCAGCTCCCATCACATTTCCACGAGAGCAGCTTTCCTCCGCACCTAATCTACAGTAGCACACACAAGCCCACCCTGCCAGTCTCAATTCAACCATGTCACCTGTTCCCGTCCTCAGGGCACACGTCGCCCCAGAAATGATCCTTCTCCAGGTTGTCTTCCCCACCCGACTGGCATCAGCCAAGTTTTCTCTGAAGGGCCCGAGAGCAACTATTTTAATTTTGTTGGCTGTCTGGTCTCTGTCACAACAACTCAACTCTGTATTACAGCTCCGAAGCAGCCCTAAACAGTAGGGAAACAAATGGGCGTGGCTGTGTTCCAATAAAGCTTTATTTACAAAAGCAATAAATAAAACCCAGGGTATTGGATTTGGCCCATTGGCAGTAGTTTGAAGCTCCACGCCTGTCTCTTTTATTCTTGGATTCCTTGGGTCTAGCACAGTGCGGGGCCTATGAGGAGAACTGAACAGTGTATGTTGAAGATACGGGTTTGTCCCCCGGGAATGAGGAACAACAGAAAACATGACAAACACCCACCTATTCTTAGCACCTACAGAAGCATTTGCATGTCAGTTGTCCAACCAGCACTGCAAGAATCCTGAGAAGGGAGGGCAGGAGAATTCAAGGAGGGCTTCCTGGAGGAAGTGGCCCTGACTAGCAGCTGAAGGAAGAATGGAATTTGGGCCATGGTAATCATGGCACTCACTTGTTCAATCATTAATTCATTCCTTTGGGGGACTTTTTTAATCACTCATTCACTCAGTTGGGAACTTCTGCTGAGTGTCGAATCAATGGGGTGCTGACAACACAAAGGTGAACAAGCAGAGCTCCCAGGGAAGGGGGAGCCTTTGTTCCTGCTGTCAGGATAGTTTTGCATCCCAAGGACTCTGTGGCCCAGTCACACTTCTGTGTGGAACACATGGAGAGAGGGGGCCACAGCCCAGAAGCTACGAAGGGTCACGAATGACAAAAATCCCAAAAGGGTTGCTCTTAGTGGAGTGACTAAGAGCCAGGCTTTGGGATCAGAGAACCCCTCACTCATTCCTTTGTTGGCTCATTCAGACAATCCGGTACTTTTTGGGGTCAGGCACAGTGCTGAGCTCCAGGGAAACAGGTGAACACGCCAAGGAAAGTTTGTGCCTGCACCTAACCTGGTCGTGAGGGGACCACCATAAACAAGGGAACTACCGTACAAACAAGGTTCCAAGCTGGGCTAATGTAACAGGATCAGAGGGGCAGTGGGAGCCAGACCAATCAAGGAAGGCCTCTTGGAGGAGGTGGCATTTGAGCTGGGCAGAGGAAGCAGAAGTCAAGAGAAGCAACAGCCAACGTCCAGAGCCAGAAACAACAAGGCCGTGGAAGACCAGGAGGGAAGCGGCTAGGGAGGCTCCCTGCCTCCCCCTGAGGCTTTAGGGTGGAGAGCAGCCCTCAGGATGCCTGGAAATAAGAACAAGACAATGTCACTCCCCAGCCCGTGAGAGGGGGCCAAGGAGACAAAACTCTGGTCCCAACAGTGGGAGAACCGAAACAAAGAACAAACAAAAAGCGGGGGTCAAAACTGAGCCCCAAGGCCCTCTTTTTCTAACATAAACCATTGGCCTTCACCCAATGCTGATGTGAAAGCAAGGGAGCTGTCCGTCAGCAGCCTGAGCTCCGAGGCCTCCCCAGAGACCACGCCTGGTGGCTGTGTCATTCAGGTGCCACCTAGAGGACCCCGGTGCTGCGATGCTGAGAATCGCAGGTGATCTTTTATTAGCTGACAAGCGAAGGCTCTTTCCCATCTGCATCTGCCTTGAGATAATGCCTCGGGAGAGAGACGAACCCATTTAATAAACAGCACGGGTTTCTCGCCCCTTCCATGAGTGGGCGACGCTTTCAAGCCCTTCAGAACTTTGTCACCCACACCAACAATCTGGGGGCGCTCGTCTGGGGCCTGCTGGCGACATCTGAACGCCAGGCTCGCGCAGCGACAAGCGGAGGAAGGCACAGAACTCTACCTCGCCACCTTTTTAATGAGTAAAATCCTCTGGCTGCCGCCGGGCCCTCCGAGACCAGCGATTAATGAGTGCTCAGAATAGACTGTGCCTGTTTTATACGTGTACGGTGGCCTGGGAGAGACACTTCAATTTCCATGTTACATCTGCTGCCACGCTCAAGCGTCTCCTTCGGGGCAGGAAAACACTTGGCAAATTCTGTCTTGAAAGAGACACGTTCAAAGAGAGCGCTCCCTCCCCGCAGCCACATTCTATATGTGAGCACTTTTCAATTTTCAAAGTATATATTTAGATTATGTACATGAAGACCGGCGAGGTGCCGGGAGGCAGCACACAGCCCTGCCTGCCTCTTGGGGCTGCGAGAAGAGAGAGGGGCTTTGCGGTTTGTCCGCGAACGCAGGGGCTTCATTCATCAAGATGGGGACGGTGCAGGGGACGGGGACAGCCTGTGCTTGGTCCTATTTGCAGACTCTGGGCCCAGCCAGCAGACCATGTGGGTCCTTCCTGGATGAGCAACGCCATGTCCATGGAGACTCCACGCTCAGTGTGTGAGTTGAGATACGAGAAGGGGGGCTGGACCGAGAGCCTGAGCCAGGTGGGGCCCCGAAAGGAGGTGTGACCGGCCTGAGTCCACCTGGGGACAGGTGATGGGGCTGGAGTCAGGAGGCGACTTTGCAGGTCTTTCCAAGATCCGAGGAGGGTCTTGAGTGGAGCAGAAAGGAGGAGGAGGAGGAGGAGGAGGAGGAGGAGAGAGAGGAGGAGGTGGGAGAGGAGAAGGAGGAGGAGGAGGAGGAAGAGGAGGAGGAGGGAGAGGAGGAGGAGGTGGAAACAAGCAAGGACTCTAGGAGACAGCATATGCTTGGAGGTCTCATTGGCGCCCTGTTGGCACAGGGAGCCATGGTCCACAATAGGGGGTGAGGGTGAAGACGGGGAACGCACCCAGGGACCTCGTGGTCTGGCAACCTCCATCCTGCTCTTGAACTGAACTTACCAGCTGACTCGTCAGCCCAGGCTGCCATAAAAATGCCGCAGACTGAGGGGGCTTAAACAACATTTATTTCTCAGGGTCTGGAGGCTGGAGGCCCAAGGTCAAGGTGCCAGCAGGTCAGGTCAGTGTCTAGTGAGAACCCTTCCTGGCTTCTCTCTGTGCCCTCACATGGCAGAAAGAGCCATCTCTGCGATTCGATTCATCTCCTCACAAGGGCACCAATCCCACCATGGGGGCTGCACCCTCATGACCTCACCCAAACCTAATCACCTCCCACCTCCAAATGCCATCACGCAGGGGTGAGGGCTGCAGCTCTGAACTCAGGGGGACACACCCATCGAGTCTATAGCACCAGCTGTGTGACTTGGACACGCTGACTCGCCTCTTTGAGGCACCACTTTTCATCTATAAGACGGATCACAAGCCCTCTGCCCGCCTGCCTGCCTGCCTATTGTGAGGGCAGCGTGACCTGCCACAGTACAGTGCCTGGGGCCTGGGTGGCGCTGGCTCAGTGGTATCTGTGCGTGTTTCCACGGCCCAATAATCATCCGAATCCTCCAGAACAGGACACGGATTCGATCCTCCAATCAACCTCAGAAGACCCGCAGGGAAGTTTTTCGTGAACAGAAGAAACCCAGAGAAATAGAACTTATTTTGAAAGGGGACCACGTGGGATGAAAGCTGCTGACAGAGGGATTTCCTGTTGATTTCATCATGGTTGCCATCCTCAGAACAAACAGCCCCAGAAAGCACAGTGGTGCCTACCCCAGGCCAAGGACACCCCAGGGCCAGTCCACCTGCTCTGCTCGCACCTGCAGGCATTTCGCCCCAGCCTCCTCACCAGTCAGCCCCTCGGACTGGTATTCCTATCTCATCAGGGGCGGATGCAGGGAGCGCCTCCTTTCTGCAGGCAATGAGGCTAGCTCTGAGGACCGGGCGAGGAGAGATTTGAGAGAGCAGTTTGCCTCACTTCACACAAACCTGATGCAAGCATTCAGATGTGCCGAAACAAATTCCCACGTATTGCTGAGTCCAAGAGTCATCTAGAAACACAACCTTGCCCATCTGAGGCTTGCGCACACGCCTTCCCCACATAGATGATGGTAAAGAAATTGTGTTGAGTGCTTGGCTACGGCACTTGAGGCCCTACCCCCATATTGAACGTACATCATTAATTCAATCCTCTCCTTAAGAAACCCATCAGGTAAACCTCCCATCCTCATCTTTTCAACAGGGCAGAGCCATAGTAGAGTTATATATGTTGTTTAAATGAAGACCACACGACCAATAATGGTTGAGCCAGGACTATAACCTAGGTCTAATCTAGGTTCTCACCACCGCACCATAATCCCGAGGCCTGAAATAGACAGGATACGAGCTGGGAGGGTGCCAGGCAACAGAACAGGACTTTGTCCGAGCAACAACCCCCACTGGCTGGCTGTGCGGCCTTGGAGCGGTCGCGGTACCTCCTCCTGCTTGTGTTTCCCCTGTGTCCACGGTGGGCATTGGGTAGATCAGAACCCCCTTCTGCAGAGCGGTACCCGTGGGTAGGTCTCCAAGCTGCCAGGATGGCCCTGCCTGGCCCCATACTCAATATATACCAGGGTGACCAAGGGAAGGGCAGGTAGCCATGAAACAATGCTCTGTTTGGGAACACCTCTGGATGGATAGGAGGTTGGGGACCTTGACTTCACCTCTTCCCTTCCCTGACCATCTTCAGAACCATGTGGAGTGTCTCCATTGAGTTTTCAAATCCTGGGGTCTGCTCACACACCTGAATGTGTAGCATTTGGGCTATGTGGGGTGCCTGGGCTATTGGGGGCCTCTCTAAGTGTCCATCCCAACTCCCGTTCCATTAAAGACTCCACCCAGTAGTTTCTTTAGGAGATGGGGGTACTCCCCTTTGCACTAATGTTTGCCTGCATCAGCCACGCAGTGTCCAATGGTGGAACTGCCCGGTGGCCTCCTGTAAGGCTTTTGCAACACATCGACGCGGCGGCTATTAAAAAATTTAATGGGCCCACAATGGACACTCTAACCCTTTTGGATTCGCCGACGAACGTGACGCCCACGTGTTGCCAAAAGCATTTATTGTCTCGTAATTTGATTTGCTTTTCTCCGTGCTGCTCCCCGTGCCTGCAAGTAGGGGCAAAATGGCTGATGTCTGCAGATGCCACGGAGGCTAATAAAGCTTGCTGTGCTCCCAGCATGCTCTCTGCTGTCAGAAACCGGCAATTAACTTAATAGGGTTCTTGAAATGAGTCGATCCGGGAAATGTGGCATGTGTTGACACTCTCCCGCTGATCCAAGCAGCCTCCCACCATTGACTCGCCGGGTCTGTTTGCTATTTGAATTATTTAGGAGCTTGTTATGTGAATTAAAAAGCAGCACTTTGCAGCATTAAGTCTAATATTTTATGATCTTCAATTGATTAGGTGGGCTTTCAGGATTACACGGAAAGGTTAAGATAAAACACGCCTCAGACAGGCAGCTCTCGCCGGTCTGCTTTGCTTTGCAAAAACCTAGATGAACCCACCCATCCTCACCCCTCCCCCCACCCCCTTAAAGGCAACCTCCCTTTTCCCTCCCAAGTGAGCCTTCTGGAACCTGCTTTCGGACCATCAAAGAGCTTACCCTGAGGACACCAGGCGCCCTGAGTTCTCGGGACCAGGGGGGCTCGTCCCTCATTCGTCTTTCGTCTCTTTCTTGGCACTAACATACCAGTGATGATGTGATGCCCAGAGGGACCACATCCCACGCCTGGGCCTGCAAAGGGAAGCCCTGCTCCGGGTTCCCAGCCGCGCACTTGGACCTGCATGGGCACCGCTGCCCGCCGGGCCCTGGCCAAGGGTGCATGTAGCGCAGGCCCCATGCAGCCCACAGCTAACAGCCCGCCAAGCCCCACAGGACCTCCCCCGCCATGAGTGCCAATTCGTGCTTTCCGCCTGTCCGCTGCCACCACCTTCTCCCCGGCCAATGACAACAGCTTTCCACTGGGCATTTCCCATAACTCCCGTTCCAGTCCATCCTGCACTGTGGCCAAAGGGATCTTTCTAAAGTCCAGCTCTGGCTACGACACTGCCCTGCTCCAAAGCCCTCAATGGCTCCCCATTGCCTGTGGAGTTAAGCATATGCTCATCCACCTGGTCCCCGCCTCTCTTTCTAGCCTCATCTTCCGTTGCTCGCCTATGAACCGGCCACACTGAGCTACTTATTGTTCTCGAAAAACACCCTCTATGTTCTCAACTCCCAAGCTTTGCTCATGGCATTCACTCAGTGCATTATGCCTCCCTTCTCTTCTATCGAAAGTCCATCAGCCCTTGGTAATGAAAAGAGAAAGCAAGTATATAATATAGAGCTTCTGATGCCCCAAGCACTTTACAAGTTATCATTTCATCCTCATGATACTCCTATAAGCTATGGACCTTTACTATCTCCATTTTACACACGGCTAAGCTGAGGTTCAGAGAAGTTAGGTAACTTCCCCAAGGCCACTCAGCTGGCTGGGATTCCAATCCAGGTAGACACGGTTCATGGCAATTCCTCTTCCCGGGGAAAGCTGGTCCTGCCCCTTCCTGGGTGCCCTCTTTCTCCTCTGAGGTTTGCAGCATCCCTGGCCCCACAGCCCTGACTCATTCAGGCTGCAGGGGTAGCCACATGACTCTCTTCTCCACCAGCGTGCCAACCTTGGAATATTCTGGGCCTCAGAGCAGGGCGTAGGGTCAGACTTTGCACAAAGTAGGTGTTGACCCAAGAAGGCTGTCAACCCGACCGGCCGCAGGGTGACTCCCCACCAAAAGCCAGGCCCCTGCACAAGGAATTATCTGGTCCCTATTGCACCTTCTGAGGGGTGGGAGGGGGCTCTGCAAACACAAGCTCTAAAGGAAGAGACTTCAGTACAAACCCAGGCACCACCCCTTTCACCCATGAAACCTCGGGGAGAGGAGTTCGTTCACCTCGCTGGCCTTTAGTTTTCTCATCTGTAAAATGGAAATAATAGTAGCCTCCGCTCTATAGGGAAAGTATCAAAATTAAATGAAATAATTAATTCACCCCAGTACTTTGGAGACATGGTCTCTCGCACACACAGAGGGCTCAGGAAGAGTTAGCTGTTATTACCATTGAATTGACCCCCAGTTGGCCTCTCCAAGCCATCTCACGGGGCTCTGGCACCCTGGGCCAGGCATCTCTACACCACCACTTCCTCACCTGGAACATGGGCTATTTAAAAACTACCTTGTAGCATTAGGAAGAAGAATGTAATAAAATAACAGAAAGCCTGAAACAGAGCAGACTAGCTGTTCTATTAGTCTGATAGGCTAACTGCTAGCTGCAGTAACAACTAAGCCCAAAGCAGGTCGATAAGGAACAGTCAACAAAGAGCAGGGTTCTGCTGGCAGAGCCTCCACATCTTCATCACCCTGAGCATTGACATTCAGTTGGCAGGTGGAGGAGAAAATCAATATAAAAGATCTTACAAGAAATTTTAGGGGCCAGGACGACTAGCATACATTACTCCTGCCACATTCCATTGGTCCGAACTCAGTCACATGGGGCCCATGACTGCAAAGAAGGATGGGAAATGTAGTCTTCCCATGAGCTACATCCCGCTATTAGCTCAGCTTTATGGATGAGGAATGGAAGCACAGAGAAGGTACATAATCTGCCCACGGCCCCACAGCCAGTACGTGGAGAACAGTGGCTCCGTCCCAGGGCTGTGCCAGCTCAGAAGCATCCGCTCCCTCCCATGCCTGCCTGCATTCAGCATGAAGTTGCCCCTCGGCTACCCCATGAGTTCAAGGCAAAGAGGGGACGTGTCTCCCTCATCTTCATGCCCCCACATGCAGCCTCGGCTGACCCTCGTGCTCAGGAGTCATGGTCTGAGGGCAGGACTCCTCCCAAAGCCTTGTTGGCACACCACAGAGTCACCAGCCACTTGTAACCCGGGACCACCGTGGCAGAGCCCACCAGCCCATGAGGGTGGGCGCTACAAGCCCATGGGCAGGTGACAGCCCCTTCACAACCCCATTCGATGACCTGATCCGGCTTCATGAAGGCAGATGTTTACTCTCTCTGAACACTCTGTCATTTAAGCCAAAATAAATGCAGCTACTGGGGCCAGAAGCAGGCCTGGGGTGACCATGAAGGGGAACGAAGACAACATGGTCTGTGTTCATGCCACCCTGGCTTGTGGAAGTGCTGCTTCACCCAGGTGAGGGACTGGGGGGTAGACGGGGCATGTCTCCTTGCCCTGCACCTTACACAAGGCCCAGGTGTTGACTTTTGCTCTTAAAAGCAGCAAGCTGGTGGGTAAGTGTGTGGGTGGAGGGGGTGCAGAATCGCCCTCAGTCACTCAACACAGAAGTATCCTGTGCCCAAGGCTGAGGCGGGGTGAAGGATGTAAAAGTACCAAGGTCAAGGGAGGGGGACACTCAGACAAAGGTGCACTTAGAGCCACAAAGTCAGAACCGGAAGAGAGGAGGCAGCCCCACGCACCAGGTGTGCGGCAGGCCCCTACAGAGCTGCAGCCAAGAGGCCAGGACTAGAGTCAGCTGCACTTGCCTCGGAGTCCAGCTCCCTCATTCATTAGCCTCTCAGTTTCTCAGCCTGTAAAATGGGTGCATGTCTGTCTCACCTCCAGGGCTGCCCATTGGGGCTGAGCACACAGGACACCAAGCACCAGGCCTAGCACGCAACCATCTGAATGCTGGCCCAGGGGCCTTTGCATACAATCCTCTTGACATAAGACTTAATTCTCTAATCGTCTGCATCAGCAAATAAGACACTTCATTTATAGCTGTTTGTTTTGCAATGAAAATCATCACCTCTTCATTTTTCATGGGCCGTGTGCTCCGATCTTTAAGGTGGGTCAGCCACCTGTCCCCCATGGTGCCCAGCACAGACCAGCACCCAGCAAAAGCCACACAGGGTGTTTCCGAGGTCAGCGGTTTACATGGTCTTCTGGGAGGCAGGGATAGCTGGCCTCATTACACCCATTTTACAGATAAGGAAATGGAGACTCCCCCAGGGTTTCAGTGCACAAGCAGCAGCTCTGAGGCTCCAAGCACAGGGTGTGTGGGTCACACCAAAGGGGCTCAGCACTCTTGGGTGCCTGAGGACTGGACGTGGGCACCAGGACTATCAGGCAGAGGCCTTACACAGCCTGGGCCCTGGAGTGAGGCTCTGTGGGTTCCAATCCCCACTCTGCCACTAACCAGCCCTGAGACCCTCACCAGCTGGACACGTGTCTTATCTATAAGATGGAGATGCATTACTTCCGACCTCCTAGGCGGCTGTGAGGATCTAAAGAGCTAATGAATGGGTAAAGCAAGGGCCTGGTGTACAGTAAGAACCACTATAAGTCAGTACCGATGCCTTGCACACCTACCTTCTCTGTTTGCTTCTGCCGCTGTGTGCCCGGGGAGCCGAGGCGGCATCTTCTCCAGCTTGCAGACTATGACAGAGGAACAATGCTGAGCGGCGGTTAGAATGTGTAGGCACTGGGTCCAAGTCCAGACCCTGTCACTTCCTGGTGGCTGTGTAACCTTGGCAAGCTCCGTGTCTTCTCTGAGCCCATTTCCTGCATAAAAGGAGATGACAATAGGACCTAGTTCATAGAGCATGTCCTTAAGTGATGTAATACACATGAAACACCAAGAGCGGTTGCCGGCGCCCGGGAAGCACTAAACAATGTTAGCTGTTATTGTAGGTCTGTCCCGGGCACCATCACTGTGCCTCATCCAATGGCGCTAAGGCAGCTGGTTTGGGATCCCTGAACGACTTGAGTATTTTTTTTGCTTGTTCTCCTGATGGCCAGAGGTCTTCTCCAAATGCTCTCCTAAAGGTAGGACCCCCGAACAGGAGTGGGCCACCAAGGATGGTCTCCGTGTCCCAGATACTCATTGTTGCTAGTGACCTCACTGAGGAAATAAATAGCGTGAGCTGGGCAGCCAGGCCAGGCCTTCCAAAAATACCCTGTGCCTGGCTCCACGGGGCAGGGAGACACCGTGCCCCTGGCCAGTTGACTCATCTCCCCAGCAGGAGCTGAGCCGCTGGGGCAGCCCCGCCCAGCCTCTCCGGCTCCATGGGATGGTCTGGCAAGCCCAGCGGGAGCCAGTCAAAAGCAGCTGGCTCTGAGGAGAAGGAAAAGCAGGTGCGAACCTGTGATTCATGCCCAAGAAGGGCGATCAAAGGATCAGGGAGGCTCTGGCCTGGGAAACTGAGGACAAAAGGCCGCCGTCGCAGGATGTCGTCACCGGAGGGGGCTGGGGACATGGCAGGGCATAACGGTGGGCATTGCTGTGCTGTCGTGTGGATGTCTAGGGGGGTCCTGGGCCCTCCATTAGGGAGGAAATCCAGAGGGTCTTCCATCAGCTCCCAGGGAGCCATCGGGAGAGCTCAGAGAGGTTGGCTCTGGACTCATGGGCAAAACTGGTCAGGATAGAAAGATGGCGACTCGAGGAAAGTCTTTCCTAGTAACTGCAGCCTTCTCGGGAACCTACATCTCTTTAGAACATTGTGTGTGTGTTTTCATTTTGAAAGTATTATTTCCACGGTGACAAGTTCACTTACTGTCTTGAGCCACAGGAGCAGGCACTTAGAGATGATCTGTTCCACTACTTCAGTGTACACGTCAGAGGCAGCAACTCCGCTCATCCGTGCTATGGTGTTTACTGCGCACCTACTGCGTGGCAGGCACTGATCAAGGTGCTGGGGACCTGCAGAGAACAGGGCAGATGAGGTCCCCATTCTCATGAAAGCCAGACAATAAACGCTAAGGAGGAACGTTCAGGTCAGGATAGATATCGGGAAGGGACCAAAGGGCGTGTGATAGTGCCAATGGGATAGCAGGTGGTCATGGGCATCTCTCAGCGGTGACAGCTGAGCTAGGCCAGAAGCAGAGGCCATGACAGGAGGGAGGTGGGGAGAAGCTCTTGCTGCAGGTGCAAAGGCCCTGAGGCCAGGACTCATTGGGGGGGAGGGAGGAGGGGGTCCAGGAAAAAGGAAAAGGGAGAGACGGGGGAGCACTTAGCTTTGTGCCTCCCTCTATTCTAAGCATTTTATTGACGAAGAGATTTTTAAATACCTGTAAGGCCCCTTGAAGGTAGGGTTCCATTATTAATACCACTTACAGTGGTGGAAACTGAGTCCAGACAGATTAGATTAACCCACCTTCCCCTTCCCCCAAGTTACCCAAAGAGAATAAGGCAGGCGGGATTCCATCTCCGGATTCCAAAGTCAGAACCCCCACCCAGCAGGTCCAGGGCGAAAGCTGGCGGACACAGCCTCTGCGGAAGGAGCTGCGGCTGTGTTGAAGGACGATAGGAAGCATTCAGGTCACAGGTACCTTAGCGGCCAGCTCCATGGTTACTGAGCACCTACTGTGAGCCAGAGGCCACGCCCCATCCCAAAGCCCTTACTGCGTGCCAGGCTGCCTGCGGTGAGTGAGCCTGGGGTCCGGGGACACCAGCCGTGCGCCCCTCTCAGGCAACCACAGCCTTCCCAGCCCTCCCTTCGGACCTCCCCAAGCCTCTCCCTTTCGGCCGGGGCTTGAACTGGCTTTCTGGGCGCGAAGAGACTCTGGTCTTGGGGTCCCTGGGACCCCAGGCGCGCCGCGCGCAGAAGGGACTCACAGAGCCCTCCCCGCACCACCCTCCTCC
Source organism: Myotis nattereri (assembly GCF_964212035.1). Taxonomy (NCBI): domain Eukaryota; kingdom Metazoa; phylum Chordata; class Mammalia; order Chiroptera; family Vespertilionidae; genus Myotis; species Myotis nattereri. The sequence goes on along the minus strand of NC_138088.1, from coordinate 54,728,560 downwards.
CCCTCGATCAGCCGCGCTGCGCCGCCGCCTCCTCCGGGACCCCAGGACTGTGCCTTGGGGAGGCGAGCGCGGCCGGGTGAACCTATCATCAGATCACCGGGCACCCACAGCCCGGGAGCCCTGAAGTCAAACCGGCCGCATGTGTCCAGCTCCGTAAGCCCCTGGTGCCCATCGAGCCCACGATGGCCACGCGGGAGCCAGCCGAGCCGCAGCGCGCAGACTCTGACCCCTGTGGGCACCGGGGCTCCAGGCGGGCGCGGGCTCCGTGAGCTTGGAGCCGAGACCACCCTCCTCCCCAAGTTCCATCCCCGAACCTCGGAGACCCGAGGATCCCAGCCTCCTGGTGGCGCGGCCTGATTGGCAGGCCCCCCCTTGGCCCGGGCAGGGGACCCCGGGGAGGGCTATTGTGCACAATTGCTGTTTTTGCTCCTGCCACCATTCATTCGGTTATTGACAGAGAAAGGAGGGTCCGCGCGCGGCTCCGTGTCGCACACGCACTGTAATTTACTCGAAAAGAATTAAATCACAATTACCTGCCACTCGTTTTGCATAAAACGACCGTGAGGAGCCTGCCATCGCAGCGCCTGAAAGGACAACAGCCCCATTGTTGCCACATTAGAACAATATTTCTCCATTTGAAACTTAAAACATGCGAATTAGCAGCTTTGTTTGACTGCGGTGGGGCCCCCCCATAGGCAAGCCTGACACCCCACCTCGGGCTCCAGACATTACGGTTAACGAGCATAATTTTCACTCATTTAAGTCTAGACCGATCTTTTAAAAATCGTTGCATTTATTGTAGAAATATACCTCCCCCATGTTTGAAAGGAAAACATAATCTTTTATCTGTTACTGGGCCGGTTGATAAATTACCCAAATGCCATGAAAACTCCTCTGGCTGGAACAAAAATCAGCGCAAACTGCAATTAACCCGCTGGAGATGTGTTCCAATGACCAAAGAAATCACAGTTTCTCAACTACAGTTACTTCTGTTCTCATTTTCTCCCCTTTTAGATATGGTCGTCAGGGAAATATGACTGATTAGCTTCTCAACCAAGGTTTTTAAAGCGTATTTAGAATTTCAATTCTGCAAAATTACCTCACCGTTCACCCGTGTGTTCAGCAAATTTGAAGCCAGGCTGGTTTTCCTTTTTAACAAGTTCTGTAAAAGCAAACTGCTGCTTTGAGTGAGCTGTAGTTTCCATTAACATTAATGGTTTTTCAATAACAAAATGGGACTGTTCAAACAAGCTGGAATATTTTTTTTTAAAAGTTACTAATTGTAAGAACTTGAACAACAAGAAAAAACAACAAATAAATAATACAATTAGTCACATTGAGAGCTGTGTGTAGGGACAGGAATGAGTTAGAGCAACTTCAGTCATCTGACAATAAACAGAAATGACTGAAAATAGAAAAGATGGGTGGGGAGGGAAGAAAAGTAGAATTTTAAAAACCTGAGTGGTAAAAGGCAAGCTGAAATGCAGACTTAGTACAAGGAATAATTAAGTGTGGAATAAGAAAACCCTGTAACCCAGGAAAGCAAGTCGGAGAAGAAGTAAAAATTCATTTGTTGTTGTTAACAGTGGGCTTTCCTAATTTTAAAAAGTACAATCTTATGATTGAAATGTTATTAGTACTTTAAGAGGTTTATTTTTTTTTAAAGCATGGATAGGCTGCCAGCTGTTTTGTGTGTTGTTGTTGTTGGGTTTTTTAAAAAAAATAAATGGACTTTTCCTTTAAAATAATTTTTACTGTCTGCTCCCTTTTAGTTTTGATAATGTGTGTCAAAATTAAAAATGCTTCATTTTATGTTTAGTGACTTTAAATTTTTTAAGTAAACTTTTCCTCTTTTCTTCTGGGAGAGAATAAACATTTGACTTTAGCCAAAAACAAATTCCACGTGGAACAAACCAAGGACTCAACTCTATTTTCACGACTGGTTTTTTTTTTTGTTTTTTTTTTTGTGTTTTTTTTTTTTTAACAATAATCCATAGAGAAAGGGATTCATCGGGCAAATGAAACAATGCCCCTGATCTATATTCCTATTCTGGTGTCACTTCCTGAAATATCGGCAACCTTTTAAGTTGCAGCCTAAGCCATGAATTCCTTCAGAACAAATCAAATGTCTTTAAAGAATATTTCTGTTTGAAAAGGAATTAAGCTCTCCTGAAAGAATTTTAAAGGTTGTGATATTCACAGTCTGATAAAGCAGCACCTTTAATGAAATTCTAATTAGCAATTTCATGCACTTTGCTATTAGTCATATCAGATTAGTGCACATTTTCACAGCCTTCCTTTAATTAAGTGCACTTCTTCCAAGTTTCAAACACTTTCCTTATAAGATGAAAACTGTGCTGAAATGTTATTTAGTAAACAGAGGAGGTGTGAAAGTGTAGGTGTGCCTGTGCACATGGGGTGGACATTTGTAACTGTCTACAAATTCGGATACACTTGGGGTTGGTGCACTCAGGTTTTCATCCCTTCTTTCTCCCCTCCTCAGTGTTTCCTTGCTGCGTCTAAGGGACCTATTCAAACCATTAGCCCAAGTGCACATCATGTGTATTTTTGCTTAAAACATATTTTCTGTGTATGTATATGTGTAGGAGGATTTTTTTTTCTGTGTGTGTGTGTGTATGTGTGTGTGTGTCTGGAGAGAGAGAGAGAGAGAGAGAGAGAGAGAGAGAGAGAGAGAGAGAGAGAACTATACATACAATATTTAGCTTTAAAAATCTCTGAAAAGCAAGGAACAAGCATTTGCCCATATAATATCCCCACCCCCGTCACCTTTTGCAGGCACCTTCTCTCCTTTGCAAACAGCAATGAGAATTCATTTTCCCTTCAGTTTCATTAGAAAGCCCCAGCAAGGAGCAGGCAGCCAGCTTCGTGACCGGGATCCATGGGGCACTTCTTTCATTTCAGACTCCACTTCTCCTCCACTCAGAGCCCAGCAGCCACCTACCCCTGGGGCGCACACCCTGCAGACCCCTGAGTCCCCGACCCTCCCTCCCTCCCTCCCAGACTCCTTCGGGGCTGCTCCAAGGCAGGGCCATGGCATTGTGTGGGAATGAAGCTGATCTTATCTGTGTAGCTTTTTGTCAAGAGGAAATTTTTGTTGCCTGTTTTGCTCAGAGGTTGAAAGTTGTAATATATTAACTAATTGCTTGCATCTCTAACACATGTTCTCTTGTTGGTGTCATTCATTTATACTGTAACATTTTTGACATTTTTAGATCCTCTCTTGGGACTCCTGGGCCTCTTAGCAGTTCCCTCAATGAAGAGTGTTTGCCTAATGATTACTGACTGATATCTCAATAAGGAGGAGATGGGTGCATCTATTGAAGAGTTGGGGGGGGGGGGAGGTGTGTGTGTGTGTGTGTGTGTGTGTGTGTGTGTGTGTGTTTTAATTCATGGTCCACTTTGTCAAGTCATGTGTGAGCCATAATTTAAGCTAATAATTACCAGACATGAATTCAATGAAACATTGGTGTCTACACTTAAAAAAAAATAGTCCTGAATTTTAATGCATTCAGAAAACGTTTGCCTAGGGCCAGGCCGGGTCCAACACACATATGGAAGCACTTTAAAAGTGATAAATGATTTGGAATCTACCCTGTCTACTGGTGTGCTTCTCAGGAAAGAAAATTAGAGCTAACAGGTGTTAGATAGGGAATGCTGGGGCATTTTAATAGAATTGTCAAAATGTTGGTACCAGATGTTGACATTAATGCACACAACTCGGAACGTAATGCCGGGCCGCCATTTAAATGATTATTTGTTTAAATTTCAAGTCGCCAGCAGGAAATCCTTACTTTGTTCAGCACCTTTCCCTACACACCATCCCCCGGCTCTTTCCCCTACGATTTGCATCAAAGTGCAGTGGCTGCTGGGCTCACATATGCGCGCTTTAAATAATCCATGCCTGTCAGATTTCATTTTTTCTTTTCAGATCTTACTCATCACATCCCCATCGTCTCCAGCCTTGAAGTCGGCCTCGATGTATTCCTGTACGAGGAAAAAAAGTGATTTAAATACTGCCAGTTACAGGATAATTAATCTTTGAACTACTCGGTAACTTCAAATGTATATAGCAAGTAATCTGCATGAACTTGTAATTACTATGTATTTATACGATATTGGCCATGTAATCACCAAGTCGTTACATGGTTATGTGAGCCTTGTAAATTACGGCAAGAGCGGAAAGCTAATCTCGCCCCTGCCACTGCAGAGAGTCCGTGCAGGAGCCGCTGGGATCCACCGCGGTCAATCAATCGAAGGGTCCAGAAAGAGTCTATGCTTTAAAGGACTCGAACGTTTGCCTGCGGTCTTCCCGACGTTAGGAAAGAGCAGGGGATGGAGAGCCTGGGAGGTGGGCAGAGAGCAGCCTTTCTCAGCCGCTTTCAGACAGACTGGGATTGGTGTGGGCCATTCATTGCGGCCGGAGTTGAAAGGTAATTAGAAAAAAAATCTCTAGGCAAAATCCAGCATCAGTTCCACAAGCGGCATTCTGCTGCGACTAGCAGCGGTTCTCAACCTGTGGGTCGCGACCCCTTTGGCGGTCGAACGACCCTTTCACAGGGGTCGCCTAAGACCATCCTGCAGATCAGATATTTACATGACGATTCATAACAGTAGCAACATTACAGTTATGAAGTAGCAACGAAAATAATTTTATGGTTGGGTCACAACATGAGGAACTGTATTTAAAGGGCCAGGAGGTTGAGAACCACTGGACTAGGGGAAGGCCCTGAGCTCAATCCCAGGCTGAGGCCCAGGGCAGACCCTGAGGCACATGGGCGTCATCTCTCGGAACCTCTCGGAACCCAACTCAAACAGAAGCGCCATCGCCTCTTGCCCCAAGTCCCCCAAAGTAACCAGCTTCACGAGAAAACTGTGTGTACATATGTGTTCGTGTGTGTACATGTGTGTTTGTGTGTGTGCATGGATATGTTTGTGGGTGTGTGTACATGGATGTGTTTGTGGGTGTGTGTGCATGGATGTGTTTGTGGGTGTATGTGTACATGGGTGTGTTTGTGGGGTGTGTGTGCATGGATGTGTTTGTGGGTGTGTGTGCATGGATGTGTTTGTGGGGTGTGTGTGCATGGATGTGTTTGTGGGGTGTGTGCATGGATGTGTTTGTGGGTGTGTGTACATGGATGTGTTTGTGGGTGTGTGTACATGGATGTGTTTGTGGGTGTGTGTGCATGGATGTGTTTGTGGGGTGTGTGCATGGATGTGTTTGTGGGTGTGTGTACATGGATGTGTTTGTGGGTGTGTGTGCATGGATGTGTTTGTGGGGGTGTCCTCAAACGCCACATTGGACCACGTGATCCCTTTGGCTCTAAAGCGACCAGCCAAATGGGGGAGTCCCCTTCTCTCCTTGTGAGGTCTCCCCCTTCCTCCCGAACTGGACAGCTGTGCCCCGGCCTTCACTGACGCAACAAAGGATGGGGGAGCACGTGGAGCCATGGTCTTTCTAGATGGCGCCATTGGTCACTCAGGACAGAACAAGCGGGCAGAGGCTAAATCTATGCTGGATTCTGGACTTCCTCATAGTCCTAAGCTTTCCTCTTCTCCCAGCCCCACCTGGAAACAGGAAGAAACCAGACAATAACCGTGGGGGCTCTACCACGGCCCAGCTGCTCCGCCGACCCACACGCAGACCCTCACTGGCCCCCAGACAGCTCAAGACAGTGTCCACAACCCACTCAGGCCGAGGGCCGTGTGGCTCAGCATCCTCACAGCCCTGTCCCCGAAGAGGCTCACCCACCTGGAAGTGCAGTGTCCAGTAGGGTCATCTCGAGCCACAGGCGGCTCTATAAACACCTAACCACAACAAAAGATCCCGTCTCCTGGTTACACTCACTACATTTCAGGTGCTCAGCAGCCCCACGTGGCTAGTGGCTGCCATACTGGTCAGCACCGCTATGGAATACGTTCAAGGTCATTGGTCTAGAACCGAACAGAATTCTCCGCTCTCTGCCCTGCTCTTTCCCTGCCCAGGAACACTGGGCAGGTGGGGGAGGGCGTCCAAAGGCAAAGCCAGAGAGGATCCCCTGAGCCCATGAAGAGGCTGCCTTGCCTTCCTCGGCCAGACCTCTCCTCCCTGTCCCTCGCCTGCAAGGCCAAGGCCAGGCCCAGGGCCGAGTGTGTTGCCCAGGCCTGTGGGCACTCGCTGGGATGCCTGATGGGGAACAAAAGCCCCAGACCCCACAGAGCCCTGGGAGACATCTGGGTGGGAGGCCTGACGGGGCCAGTGCCCGGATCTGCTGTCCATATTGGGTCACGGAGGTGGCAGCCTTTCCCGATCTCAGCCTGGGGTGCCACTCTGCCTCCCAGGGCAAGGAAGTCCAGGCCCGCTTGCTAGGGAGAGATTTTAACTGTTCATTATTATTCATTATCTTTCATCATAGGTGCTGGTATTTGCTACCTGATGGATGTTACATGGGACTCATCGTTGCAGCTGCTTTTCCAATGCCTCCCACACGCCAGACCAATTGCCCCTCCCATCCTCTTTGGAACCTATGAGGGAGAAACTGTGATCCCACTTTACAGATGGGAAAGCTGAGGCTAAGATGGACTCACTGGGGGCCCCTCCCCCGCAAGGCCTCATGGCTAGTCAGCAGCGGGTCAGGATCCAACCCTCACCCCATTCTCCACTCCACACACACAGGCCTGTCACCCAGCCTCCTGCCAATGGCCTCTGCTCCCAGCAGCAGCCAGGGAACCAAGGGCCCGCTCTCAAGGCCGCGGCCTGCTCGTTCTCAGCTCGCAATTTCCTCGTCTGCTTCACTCCCCGACGCCGCTGGTTGAGCAGCCCTCTCACTGTGTGCTGGTCTGTAAAAGGGCCCCCATTTTTCACTCGTTCCCCGTAGCCACGCCTCCTTTGCAATGGGCCTGGGCAGCTGCTTTCCTCAAGAGTGGAATGTGTTTTGCTGAGTGTGAGCTGCTTTAGCCAGTAACATGTGGCAGAAGCAACTTTACTCCGGTTCTGAGAATAGGTGGCTCTCGCTCTCACTCTCGTTCTCAGAATCCTGAGTGATCCTAGGCTAGTCGGCTAGATAATGACAAATAAATGCCCCACGGTCCCCACTACCCAGCTCCTCGCCAGCCAGCCTCCGGCCAACCTGCCACTGCCCGCAGAGGCACAGAGAGCCATCCTGAGGGCAGAATGGCCCGGCCGAGCCCAGTGCAATTTGCTGACCCACAGAATCCCAAAGGAACGGTGGCTGTTCAGGTCGCTGTGTTTGCGGGGCCTGTTTCACCGCCAGCCCTAACTGCCACGCGCTGCCCGAGCCCGGTGGCTTTCCTTAGGATCTGGGATGCCTCGTGCTGCGCCCTCCCCTTCTCTAATTGCCGGGTTATCTTTAGGGCATAAGTGCTCCTGCTAGAGACCCTGAAACCCAGCCACCTGGCGAGGTTCGAAAGCGCTCCTTTCCCCGGTCCCCCGGCACCAGGAAACTCTTTGCTCACCAAGCCACTGACAAATGAGAGTTTTTATTTTAAAAAGTCTAACTTTCTGGCCATTGGACACAAGATTCGTTCCCACTTTTGGCTCTGATGCTGGACCAAACCACAAAACTTCCCACGTCCACGGAGAGGCTGGCTTTTCTTTGCTTTCCTTCCCCAGCCAGGCACCCAGAGGAAAACGCGTAGCCCTCCCACCCCCTCGGCGGCCAGCGGGGCTGACTGGCGTCGCCGGTCCCAGCGTCAGTTTTCCCTTCGGCGCCATTCATCCCAGGACTTCCCAAGCCCGGAGCGGGGTCCCACTGGAACTCCTGCCAGGCCGCGTGTCGGAGGGCCCGCACCACGTTTCACGCAGCTGGAAGGGAGATGCTGGCAGCTGGGCCGTGGCCAAGCTGGGCCGTTCCAGCAACCCCCAGAGCCTCGGTGAGATGTCCCATCACGCATGCTGTGGCTTTTATGGTTTTGCTCTGTAGATGAGCATTCCTGAGCACGTTACACTCGGCATTTATTCAATAAGCAGGTCTTAGCCACCTACTGTGTGCAAGCAAGACGTGGAGGGAGGCAGGCAGGAAGTTAAAGAGGCCTGAGCGTGGAAAGGGCTCACAGGTGGACAGGTATCAAAATGACGGAAGACGCCGAAGGAATAAAATGGGTGTCCGGCAGTGAATAAAGAAAGAACAGCTGGTATTTGCAGACGCTCCGTGTTTGGCAAACACTCTCCCGATTACTCTAACATGCATGAGTCATTCGATCCGTATACCTTTCCTATTATGAAGGCACTGTTTAGCCTTTCCCATTTTATAGATGGGAGAACTGAGGCACAGAGAGGTTGAATAATACAGGCAGCCCTCTACGGCATCCCTGAAAATATACACAAGGATTAAATATGTGGAAGTCGTGTAATAGACTGATGTGTTAGAAATAAACTCCCTTTCAAGTGAAACATAGGACATAGCACTAATGTTCAAGAATGTACACCTGATTGTATCAACATTAAAAATTATGAATATATCAAAATGAGCCAAATAAATACAGGCAAAAGCATTGCTGAGGTAATTTCTTCCACCAGATGCCTGACCTGGTGGCTGACCTGAAGTGGTGTCTATACAGCAAAAGGAGCCGGTTTCAATGCGGGTCAGAGCATTTGCTGGGGCGGCGGCGGAACTGCAGAGCAGAGAGACCAGCCCAGCTCTGAGCACGCTCCTGAGCTGCGAGGCCCGTGCTGGTGAGCCAGGCAGAGGCTGGGGGTTGGCACAACGGAATCTGACCCTTTGCGGTGGGTGTCCCTGGACTAATCACTTAACCCCTCCCCTCCCCCCGTGTCTCCGTTTCTCAGCTTAGCATGGAGCCATTGACACCTATTTCCCAGGCCCCCGGGGCTTTGTGGAAGGATCCACCAGAACAGGTCGTGGATGAGTTCGGTGACCTGCTAAGCTCCCAGGCAGGCTTCTCAGAGCGTGGTCCAGGGACCTGCAACCTCGGCATCATGGGGAAACTCGTGAGAATGCAAGTTCTCAGGCCCAACCCCACTGAATCGGCGTCTCTGGATGCAGGGCCCGGGTGTCTCTGGCAATCCTTGGCATGGAAATGTCTGAGAACTACCACCGTAAGCAATGCCAGCTCCCGGGAGAGGCCCAGGTTACCGCTGTGGTCCTGGGAAAATTATTGAGAGGACTCGTTTCATTCTCTAAAGCAGCGGTTCTCAAACTGTGGGCCGCGACCCCTTTGGCGGTCGAACGACCCTTTCACAGGGGTTGCCTAAGACCATCCTGCATATCGATTCATCACAGTAGCAACATTACGGTTATGAAGTAGCAACGAAAATAATTTTAACAACGTGAGGAACTGTATTTAAAGGGCCAGAAGGTGGAGAACCACTGCTCTAAAGTATCTCAGAATGGATGACAAAGCGCATGGTCCCCACACATGGTCCACATGAGCCGGCTTCCTAAGAGATGGAGAATCACGTTGTCACCATGGAGACAAGACACGGAAAGGGAAAGAAGGCAGGAATGAAGACAGGTGGGCAGGCTTTCGCCAGGAGTTGCCTTTTGGGGAACTAGAAAGAATTAGAGATTGTGGGCACAGGCCCCCAGATCTCAGTGGCCCAGAGGATCCCTGGCTAATGGGGCCATTTCTATGCCAACAATCATGCCATCTATAAATGCTAGGGTCAGCCCAGCCGGCGTGGCTCAGTGGTTGAGCATTGACCTATGGACCAGGAGGTCACAGTTCGATACCTGGTCAGGGCACATGCCCGGGTTGCAGGCTCGATCCCCAGTGTGGGGTGTGCAGGAGGCAGGCAATCAATGATTCTCTCTCATCATTGATGTTTCTCTCTCTCTCTCTCCATCTCCCTTCCTCTCTGAAATCAATAAAAATGTATCTTAAAAAATAATAAAAAGTAAATGCTAGGGTCACTCACTGGGCCCCTTACGTTCACAGAGCCTGGGTGTGGCCTCAGAATTCATAGCACTCCATGCAGCTACTAATTTGCCAGACCTGACTCAGTCCCTCCGCCTTCATCCTAGAGATGAGCAAGCTGAGGCCCAGACAGACCCCCCCCCCACCTCACCCCCCCCCCCACACACACACACGGCATGCAGAGTGTTTGCAGAGCAACAAGTGTTTGCAGCTTACATTTCCTGGCCGTTTGCAACCAATGCTACCTGACAGTGCATCACCTGAAGAAGGGAGAGCAACATTGCAACTTTGGGTGAAGCAAGTCTGAGCTTGGGGAAAGGAACCTCAGCTTCAACCTACCCAGATAGAGGTCACCCATTTTTCAGATAAACAAATAGAGGTGCGGAAAGATGGACTGGCTTGCCCTGGTGGCGAAGGGGACCGTAACCCCACTGGGTCCTTGGATATTTCCATCAAAGGGTGGATTGCCTTTCAGACTTGAGGAATCTCACTTGCCCGCTGGCCTGAAATCCTTATATTAGGCGTTCATTCCTTTGGCTCTGAGGACAACTTGGCTCTCTAGCGTCTCATCGGGGAAACGAGGGCCCTTCTTTGCAAACATGAGCCAAGAATAAGGTCCTCTCACACCTGGGTCTTTTCTTTTTACTCAAAATTATACTTTCAGTTGATTTCCTTTTTAAAAAAAAATAACTTGAATACATTTATTATGAAAGAACACATCACATTACTATTGGAAAGGGAAACCCAGTTTCACTGAAAACCAATATGTAGCTTTCAAATTATAAAAATGCTCCTCATTGTAGTAACTCCAATCAGCTCTGCATGGGAGACGTGCACCCAAGGGCAGAGGGGGCTGGGAGAGGGAGGAAAGGAACTCCCATCTTCGCACTGAGGCTGCACAGGGCTCTGCAGAGAAGTCTGGGGGGCAGGGGGGTCGGGGGGGGCGGGTGGAGGCCTGGACATGGCCTCCATTTCTTCAGCTCTACAGTGAGGCTGAGCGAGATCACCTTTCCTCCCGGGGTACTTAGGAGGACAATTCATTGGGATTGTGGCCGCTCATGAGCTTTACAATCAGTGACACAGCCCAACATTAAATGCTCAAGATTATTTTCTCAGCTCTCCCCACAGTGTGAGGCTGCCAGTCCCGAGCAGAGGGAGGTAGCACCCGGGAGGTGTTGTCCAGGGAAACTTTGTAACATGTGTCATAGCAACATGTAAACATAAAACAGAGGAAATAAAAACAAGGCCATCAAGACTACGGAAAACAAAAGAAGAGCGTGCGGGTCATAACGGATCACATGGTTGGCCTACTTTAGCTGCAGATTTAGTGCTGAGCTTCCTGGTGGCAAAAGGGAAAAGGGAAAGTGTCCGTTATGGAGGGGGAAATTTAAAAAAGCATTTTTCAGCTTCTCAAGGAGACAAGGAGCTGAAAATTCTAGTCTTGAATTTTTAAAAAATCAGTTTCTCACACAAGATTTAAAATAGGGTCACTCAGTGACGAGAAATCATCTCACCCCAGGGCTGCACATCCTCCCTCAGCTGTCCTGCAGATCCCAGGGCCACTTCTGAATCTGACAGCGCAGACTGGATACTTTTGGATTCATGCTTCCTCTTTCGTTTTGGGACTATTTCTACAGCGTGCACAGTAGGAAGAGGGCTAAACAGCTCCAGTCCCAGGCTGTGTGACCCCTGGCAAGACAAACAACTCTTGGCAACACTTCTTCATCTGGCGGTGCGGCCACTCAAAATCATTTTAGAATTATAATCACATCAGAAATGCTCCCAACGCAATACTGGATGGAACAAAGGCAGGATGCAATATTGTAGACATGGCATGATTTCCTCTATATTAAAGAAGTCTACAGACAAAGCCCTGGCCGGTTTGGCTCAGGGGATAGAGCATTGGCCTGCAGACAGAAAGGTCCCAGGTTCGATTCCAGTCAAGGGCAAGTACCTCGGTTACAGGCTCTTCCCCGGCCCGGGCCCTGGTTGGGACATGTGCAGGAGGCAACCAATTGATGTGTTTCTCTCACATGGATATTTCTCTCTTTCCCTCTCTCTTCCACGATCTCTAAAAATCAATGGAAAAATACCCTCAGATGAGGATTAAAAAAAAAAAAAAAAGGTCTACAGATGCATACAAAGGCCAAGTACAGCGTGCTTAGGGACCTAGGACGGTGCCCTTCTGTCCAGGTTCAAATCGCACCTCACACAGCCGCTTATCTGTGTGGCCTCGGGCAAGTCACAACCTCTCTGTGACTCTTCCTCACTGTGCAATGCAGGGAATAAGAGTGCCCGCCTGGTGCAGCTGTGAGGAGTAAGTGATTAATATGTAAAAGCACTTATAATGCACCTGGCACCCCGAGCACTCAGAGTGTGTGTGTGTGTGTGTGTATGTGTGTGTGTGTGTGTGAGAGTGTGTGTATGTGTATGTGTGTGTGCATGTGTGCGTGTATGTGTGCGCATGTATGTGTGTGTATGTGTGCATGTGTGTATGTGTGAGAGTGTGTGCATGTATGTGTGTGTGCGTGAGTGTGTGTGCATGTATGTGTGTGTACGTGTGAGAGTGTATGTGTGTGTACGTGTGAGTGTGTGTGTGTGCATGTGTGTATGTGTGTGTGTGCATGTGTGAGTGTGTGTATGTGTATGTGTGTGTGCATGTGTGCGTGTATGTGTGAGAGTGTGTGTGTGTGTGTGTGTACGTGTGAGTGTGAGTGTGTGTGAGTGTGTGTGTGTGTGTGTGTGCACGCACGCACGTGTGTGGCCACTGAGGAAAAGTCCAAAAGGAAAAAATCCAAAACACTAAATGTCATCTGGTGGTGATTTTCATTTTCTTCTTTATGATTTTCTTGACTTTTCCAATGATTTTCTTTATTTTACTTTTCTACTCGGGGAGGAAAAAAAATGCTCTGCGTTTGACTTTCATTATCTGCAATATCAGAAACACGAGCTTTGTTCAACATACCTCCCCGGGTCACCGTGAGGTTCCTGGGAGACGGTGAGCTGGGGCTGATGACCTGGGAAGCACCGTGCACAGCGGGAAGTACCTGCACAATCACGCGGACCCTCGAACCCGCAGCGCTTCGGGCACCGTCCCCCGGGGTGGGGCCTGCGGCTGGGTCTCCCTCACACTCCCGCGGGGGGGTGGGGGGGGCCTGCGTCCCTCTCTCAGGGGAGTCCCCTCTGAGCCCCTGGAGCATGAAACACACCTCTCCCCACACCCATCAAATGCTCACCAGCCCCTCGGGTTTAAACGCTGGAGGGTCCTTCATCATCCTCTTGACCCACATGCACCCCCACCCTGACCCCAATCGAGCTTCTGAATGTTTTCCATTAAACTCAGGGATTTTTTTTAAATGTGCGGGGGTCCCCTTCTTTGAGCATTTATCCCACCACTTGGGGGCTACCTGGGGCCAGGCCCCTCCCCCAGCTCCCCGGCCCCAATTCATATCTAGAGCTGAGAGTTTACAGCACCAGAGCTCTCCTGGGCTCTTCCCCATTTTCTCTTGGCGTATTTTTTCCCTTAAAGCAAATCTGGCATCTTAAGCGAGATACCCCGTATATTTATGGGAGTTTAATAACTCCTTCCATTAATAACATAGACAAACTCATTTACCCAAACGTGTCTGTTTTAAACTCTGGGAACAAAGGGTGGGAGGGTGAAAATCAATCTTTCCTTTGTACGTGAGCCACTGACCCGTGAACGCTTTGAAGATCATTTCTTTAAGAAATTGTGAGGAGTTATTTAACTACAAACAGCAGCTACCTTCCCATTCCAGCTGCGTAATCAAGCATAATAAATTAGAGTTAAAAAAGAAGTTGACTCCATTTTTTTTTTTTTTTGGTATAACCGAAAATCTTTAATAGCACTTTGACAAAGCAGCTCCGTGGCCGACACCAGGGCACTTGGCTTGCACTGGAGCTGGTTAAAGCCACGCCGACCCTTGGGGAGATGGCCCCCAACTGAGGCTGTTGGGAGGAGGCCTGGGCTGGGCAGGGTTCCTGCTGCTGGCAGGAGAGGATGTTGCTGTGGGCCCCGTGGGCCCCAGGCACCCTGCTCAGGGTGGCAGTCCCTGGCCTTTGCCCGGAAGGCCCACCCCAGGGCGGGACGGGCCCCTGAGCAGGAGCCGTTCAGGCCGGCCCCACTCTGGCCAGCATTCCTCCATACAAGCCGTGCTGATCCACTTTGATAAAAATCAGTCTCCGTGGGTCTTGAAAGAGTCAAAGGCCCTTCTTAATCAAATGATCAACTCTTCATTTTGAAAGCTTGACTGGTTCAATTAAGATCACAGGCCCGAGACGGGCTGGTCATATTACCCTCCTCTCCAGCCGGCCTGGCCAGTCGCCGTCCCCAAAACCTACCTCTGACCAGCCCACTCCTGGGCTTGCCCCAGCGCTCCACCACCCGTGGTGAAATCTGACCTCCATGGCCCCATCGGCTCCCACCTCCTCCCAGAAGCCCTCCCTGCCCGGGGCCAACTGGCACATAGCGTGTCCCTTCACTGGGGGCTTGACCGTGGTCCCCCTTCAGGGCCCGTCACTTTATGTGCAATTAGACTGCAAGCCCCCGGACGGGGCTGCAGCACCCACCCCAGATCACGACTCTGGGGAAGAAGGGGGGACCTCTCTCACCCCTGTGTGAGCCTGCGCACAGGCAGCCCTGGTGACAAAGGGTTGGCTTCCAAAAGCTCATTTGTGAGTCAGCCGTTTGGCATCTAGAATGTGCTCTCAGAACAACAACGTCCGAAGATGATGCAATGAGGCTCCGTGGCAGCACGTCACAGGCCAGCCCACAGAGTCCTAGTTCGCCCCTGACATAACGGCACTGCTGTCCCACAGACACGCTCCCAGAGCGGGGTCCGCCCGCTGAGAGCGAAATGATGTTCTAAGGGCCAGCCCAGGGACTTGACCCCTTTCCACAAAAGGAAAATGCTTTGGTGAGAAGCACACACGTCTCCCCACCCTCCCATCCGTCCCGGGCCACAGCGGCTGGCAGGGCACAGTCAGAAAGGGGGCGAGCTCTGGGCACCTCTCCTTCTGCTTTCTTCCCCTCATCAAGTCAGCCTGGTTGCATCTAAAAAAAGGGCGTGGGAGCCTTAGGGAACCCTGGGTGGCCAGAACCTGCCCCTGGCTTGGCCAGCTGCCTGCCTATGGGGGCAACAAGGGTGGGGTTGGGGATACAAGTTTAGGGAACATGGGGCAGGGCCTACATCACAGGTCTGTGGAGAGCTGCCCTGCCACGCACGCCCGAGCCCAGCCCTCGGATGTGTTATCTCCAACAGGCATTCTCTTAATCAGGAGAAACAGCAGAGCCACCGTGTGCTCTGATGTCGCCTTCCTGTGGGCTCTGACTCACCCCTCTGTCCCCGGCATGGGGCCATGGAGAGCGGCACCTCCCCCCACACCCCAGCCTCAGAGCACAGGGTCAGGGCGTGCTGGGACCTCCTGGGCGCTGATCCTGCTGGTCTTGTGTCACTCTGAATTTCTAGTTTTGTGTGTGTGTGTGTGTGTGTGTGTGTGTGTGTGTGTGTGTGTTTAAATCCTCACCCGAGGATATTTTTCCATTGATTTTTTTTTTTTTTTAGAGAGAGTAGAAGAGAGAGGGAAAGACAGAGAGAAATATCAATGTGGGAGAAACACATCGATTGGTTGCCTCCTATACACGCCCAGACCAGGGCCAGGGAGGAGCCTGCAACCGAGGCACCTGCCCTTGACTGGAATGGAACCAGGACCCTTCGGTCCACAGGCCGATGCTCTATCCACTGAGCCAAACCGGCGGACGCTGCTTTTGGAAACAACGACCTTAAGGGAATAGAGCGATTTCTATCTCCCCAGCGGTTCATGCGCCCCCTCGGGGCGCCTCCTCCAGAACGTGTGCCCTTGCAGACAATAGCAGGTCACGGTCCCTCTGATCAGGGGCCAGTAGGTGAGGCCCACGTCAGCGCTGTGTGTGCTTCTTAGAAAGGACTCCACCCCGAAGGCCAGACCCACCCTCTCTTCCGTTCATGTGACCAGAACACCTCTTAAACCAACACATGAGCGCCAGGGAGGTGGACCCCCCCTACCCCCCCTCCCCGGGCAGGAAAGCCGGAGGCAGGGCTGTGGGGGAATTCTCATGGCCGGAGCCTGATGCGGGGAGCTCCCCGGGCCTCCCGCCCCATCGCCGCACCACTTCTGCACACGCCGTGTCACAGCCCACTTAAGGCATTCAAGCATATAATCAAATTTCAGTAATGAGTTATTAATTAAGCAGGGGCAACCAATTCTCTGCTAACGGCCTCATAAACCATCGACAGGAGATTTGTGAATTTTGACTTCCTGACACTATTAAACAAATCAATATTAGGTTTCAGGCACAGCGATACAGACAGGTTTTCTCTGTTATGTGGCAGCCATCTGCCCGGAATACTAATGAAGGCATTAAGAGCCGGAGATTTTGCATGTGTTCCATCTAAAAGATCCTTATCGGTGGGGAATTGGGGCCTGATTTGCATGGAAGAAGTCTTTGCTTTTGTAGGTACAATTTTTCCTCAATATGTCACTCATTAGTATTTATACAGGCGCTGGGCAGTGGACCGGCCACCAGGCTTCAGAGGGAGCAGCCGGAGCCCCGCTGGAGAGAGCTGGGAACAAAGCGAGCCATTTATTTATATATTTTGTGGACTGGTTAATTTACAGCCAGCCTGGCCCGTGGAAAACTTGGGTCTAAGAATTCAGCCAAGCTTCTTCCTTAGCTTTTATTTATTTATTTATTTTTTAACGATCTGTTTGTTCCAGCGTAGAAACAGCTAACTAAACGGGGGGGAGACAGCATTTTGCGAAATCTGGGCGACCTCTCAGCAACAAGATGTGGTCACCTGCGTCATTTTCCCCTGACCTTTTCCCTTCCTTCCTCTTCTCTTTATTTCCCTTCAGTGCTCGTGTAACAGCCGTGCTGTGGAAAACGCCTTGTAGGGACAAGGAGGGAAAGTTAGCTCTGTTTATCGGAGGGCGGAATCCTGTGCAGGCGGTGGTGATGCTGAGGTTCTCTCCTCCTTCCTCCTGCACCCCGGGCCCAAAGTGGGGGGCTTTATTCAAAGGGTCACTCCGCAGGTGTAATCCATCCACCCTGTGGCCTCCTCCTGGCTTAGTCTGCCAGGAAGGTGTCAGGTAGGAGTCAGCGACCTGAAGGTTTAAGGATAGGGACTAACGCAGTGATAAGGACCCTTTCCAGGGAGGAGAGGCCGAAGGGATCTTGCTTATCATATGCTGTAGTTATCTCACTTCCTTGAAGCCAAAAAACAAACAAACAAACAAACTCCACAACTACATGTGTGTGCGCGCGCGTGTACACAGATATAT
This sequence comes from Myotis nattereri, assembly GCF_964212035.1. Classification (NCBI taxonomy): domain Eukaryota; kingdom Metazoa; phylum Chordata; class Mammalia; order Chiroptera; family Vespertilionidae; genus Myotis; species Myotis nattereri. The sequence continues at coordinate 54,711,328 of NC_138088.1, read as the reverse complement.
AAACACACATATTAGGTCTTTAAAGAGCCTCACTGACCTGTGCCAAGATGCTCTGATATTCCAAACTTTAATTTACAGGCAATATTTCAGAAGTGTAGCAACTGGGGTGTCATAGCTCTCTATTTACTGAAATAGGTAAGGGGGGAGGAGAAGAGAGACCCACCATGGGTTGGGTACTTATTTTATGTTGGGCCCATTCCCATACACTCTCTTCTTTAACGCCCACCACACCGTAAAGCAGGCCCTGTGGATATGCTGTCCTTCACGTGCCCAGGGGCTCCCAGCGGGTGGCTGGGTTGCCCTGGTACCGGTTGACTGGGTCACCCACTCTCTCTGTCTCTGCTCTGGCTTGCTGTGAGATGTCTCACACTATCCCTTTGTCAGCAGGGTCTCTGTTAATCTTGTCCAAGTGTCTTATGTTGGTTTCCCATTTAAAACCAGCAATTAGAACAACACCGATGATTGAGCATATAGACGGTTTGTTGTTTGAGGACAGAAGTTTCCTTCGCTCTTTTGCAGAATTATAACTTGGTTTTCAAATTTTAAAATATCCATGTTATCTTTGCTGTCAGCATCTCCCGGTTCATCAGCACTATTGGTTTGAGGTTACTACAGACTTAAAATAATTCAAGAGAAAATTCAGTCACTGCCTGTTCCCCATCGGTCTTATATTCTTTGCCACGATAGGGCAACCTAGAAACATATTGTTTATTTAAAATATATTAGCTCAGAGCACTGGCCACATGCCCATGGACTACTTGAACACTCAATGTTGATATTGTCAAATCCCTATTCTTGTTTGATACAATGTCAGTCTTTAAATATGGTTTCTAAACAATAGGAGCTACTCTAATTAGTTTAAGCAGAAATGGATTTATTAAGTAGCTCACGGAACCTCCCGGATGGCTAGAGAACCAGACTTGGACCTGCAAGAAACACTGTAGTCAAGGGGACCACTTTGCCAGAAGAAATACCAGCCCACACCATGGGACTGCTACACCGTCAAACTCACTGATCAGAATCTATGATCTAGAACAACAGACTCCACAAACTCCACCATAGCCAGCACCAAACACAGATGCTACACACCCCACTCACCAGCACATCTGATCTTCCTGAGCATGTCCACCTTCTATTGTTCACTTTACTGCCGAGACTTGCATGGGGCACCTACTTGGCAGAATTCAGATCCTTTGTGGATTCCTAGCTGCAAGGGAATCTGGGAAATAGTTTTGTTTTTGCTCTTTAGCTTCCAAAAAGATACCTTAGAAGGAAGTTATGGTGAGTAATAAGTGAGCTAATCTACACAATAGCCGTAGGAATGCTGGTCATGGTTTTCCTTTGTGAAAAACAAACCCATACACTGTGAGGCTCACAACATACCTACCCTCTGTGGGTGCTGAGATAGTACTTTCACACCTTGAATCTAATGCAATTTCCACAAAAATCCCCTCCGCTAAATATCTGTGATCTTATCTACAGACTAGAGGCCCAGTGCACGAGATCCGTGCACTGGGGGGAGGGTCCCTCAGCGCGGTCTGTGTCCTCTCACAGTCTGGGAGCCCTTGGGGGATGTCCGACTGACAGTTTAGGCCCACAGGCTGGAGAAGCTCCCACCACCACTGCTGCGCTCACCAGCCTTGAGCCCTGTGGGAGCGCACTGACCACCAGGGGGCAGCTCCTGCATTGAGTGTCTGCCCCCTGGTGGTCAGTGTGCATCATAGCGACCGGTCATTCCACCATTCAGTCAATCTGCATATTAGGGTTTTATTACGTAGGATGAGAACACTGAAGCTTAGACACATTAAAAAACTTTTTCAATACAAGGTGGGGCAAAAGTCGTACTTGAAACACAAAGTTTATTCTTACGTTATTATTTATTAATTACTGTATTATTTTCCATATGAACCACTGTAAACCTGCTTTTGCCCACCCTGTATTGTACAGCTAGGAGATGGCATTGCTGGGCTTTGCTCGGCCTGTCAACAAAAGAGATACCATAGTGAAAAGATCACAGGAGCTCAACCACTGGTACACTGAGTGACTTGAAGTGAGTTCTTATTTGACTACCCTAAGCCTCACGCTATTCAGTTAAAAAATGGAAAGAATTATTAGTTCTGAGGTGGAGTAGTAAGAATTGAATAAGATAGCATATGTATATCATCTAGCTTCAGATCCAGAATATGTCTAAAGGAAGTGTTAAATAAATGTATGAAGACATTTAGAAAAACTAACAAACAAAAAGGAAGGATGTTCTAACTCTTCACTCCCTGACAGCCCCCTTCTCTGGCTGAGGGGGACGTGAACTTCCAGATAATCTGCCCCGTGCAGGAAGGTTTCATGGCCAGTAGCTCAATGTTCAAATAGGATTATGGGAGCCTTTTCTAGTAGCCGTGGCTCGCTTTAAAAACAGGAGGCCTGTTAACACTCAGGCTTAATTAAACGGGTTTCTTGATGAATCTAGTGTGACAGGGACCAGCGCTGTTAGCTGTTAACACGCATGTGCTCCAGGCGGGCCCGGGGGAGACGGAGAAAAGGGCATTTGAAGAACTGCTGCTGGGGTTACTCAGTGGATCTCCTTAATGTTTCTGTGATGACGTAAGTCAAACTTGGAATTCCTTTTCCATTAGTTTTGGCGGATGGGTCGTGCTTCTTTGAATGTGACCCTACATAGACGGGGTCACATAAGGGGTTGACTTATATTTGGGTTACACTAATTTTTAAAAACGTGACCAACAAGGCAATGGTAGCTGCCCTTTTTCAAGGTTCATACCTTATGGGTTTGGGGCCCTCAGAGGGAGGGGGTGGACAAAAATCTTGCAAGAAATCTCTGCCTTCATTTGTTCACCAAACATTGCATGTAGATTAAATACAGAACATGTGACAAACACAGATACATGCACAACTATTTTTGTATTTAAAATTGTTAATTATACAAGTAATAGGCCTAATTTTTGTTCCCAAAAAGTTCAGAGTTGAAGACACTTCATCATTCATTTCATTCAAAAAGAATAAAATAACTCTTGCTGAGTACTTACTATGTCCCAGACACTGTTCTAAGGACCTTACATATATTAACTTACTAGTATAGTCTCCTCTGGACAACCCTAGGGAATGCTTCTATTAACAACATTTTACACACAAGAACCCTGAAGTACAGGGAAGGTAAGAGCTTGCCTGAGATTACACCGCTAGTGTGAGGTAACACCAGGACATGCTGATTGCAATCCCACTGACCTCCCCAGAGAACAATACTGCTGTCCCTCTGCTGTGATGCTCCCCAGATATCTTTCTACATGTTTACATACCCAGGCAAACCTATACAATATTTGTAAGTTAAGTGTGTTGTACATTCCCAGAGTGGTTCTCAAAGTGTGGTCAGAAATTCTAGGCCTGGGGCCCAGCAATCTCTGTTTTAACAGGCCTTCCGGGTGATTCAAATGCAGGCTGAGGTTTAAGAACCACGGTATGGATGGTATGCAATGGGTATGCCAAGAAGTAGACCCCCAAATAGGATGAAGTGTGTAAGAATCTCATTAAGGGAAATTTCTGAATGACAGGTTACAGAGCAGGAGCCATGCAGGAAGGGAACAGAGAGGAAATAGGAAGGATTCTGGGAAAACCATCAGACCACCATGCAAGTCTGACCCAGAGGAAGAGAAGGGGAGAGGTTAGGACGAAGCTGCCTAGACTGCCATTGGGGAACCCATGAGTTCATGGTTGGCCAGGAATGGGTTGGTTTTACCCGTCTTCCCACACCCAGTCATTGGACAGGAGTAGCCCATGGAAACATGGCCTTGACTCGAACACAGCAATAGACTTCAAAGTGCAACAGTGAGGCTCCTGAATCCATCAGTGATGCTACCTGGAGATACGTGAGGCTCGTTCTCGTGGCCACCACACAATATGCTTGTTCATTTGACTCAACAATATGTCTTAGAAATTTTTCCCCTTCCATACATATTGACCTGCTAACTCATTTTTTTAATCCTCACCTGAGGATGTGTTTATTGATTTGAGAGAGAGAAAGGGAAAGATAGAGAGAGAAAGAGAGAGCGAGACATCGGTTGGTTGCTTCCTTATATGCGCCCCACTGGGGATCAAACCCATAATGTAGGTATGTGCCCTGACCAAGAATTGAACCAGCAACCTATGTACACAGGACGATGCTCCAGCCAACTGACCCACCTGGTCAGGGTGAGCTGCTAAGTCAATTGAGTGGCTGCATCATATTCTACTGTTTGTGTAGGCATCCCTCCATTCCCAGACATTTAACTTATTTCCAATGTGGCTGCTATTTCACACAGTCTTCAATATTCACTGCTTTATGTATACAAAGGAGTCAGTAAATAAAGTTGCTAAACCCCAGTGTGCGTGTGCATGTGTGTTACAGTTTAATAATCACTGCCACCTTTCCCTCCCAACTGGCTGCATCAATTTATATTCCCATGAACAGAAAAGTGATCAAAGCAACCATTTCCCCACACCCCAGCCAGCCCTAGATAACATCAAACATTTCATTTTGCCTATCTGAGGAGTGAAATGATGTCTCATTGTTGTTTTAATTTGCATTTCCCTGATTACTAGTAAGATTGATCATCTTTTCATATATTTATTGGCCATGTGCATTTCCTCTGCGAATTGCCTATATCCATCTATAATAATAAAAGCATAATATGCTAATTAGACCAGACATCTTTCCTTTTGGACAAAGCTGCGGTGGGCAGGGGCAGAGGCTGAGTCCGTGGTAGAGGCAGAGGCCCCCAGCTGCTGCTGGGGGGTGGGGGGAGGGGGGTGGAGGCCCTTACACGAATTTCATGCATCGGGCCTCTAGTATCATTATGATTCATTTACATAGATGTCATGATGGATAAAATACAGACCTATTTCCAACTATTACTAAATGAAGAGTATCTTTTTATCACTGTGTGTGTGTGTTTTAGTTTGTTTTTTAAAAATAATTTAACAAGTTTTTCCATTGCAGTTGACATATGATACTATATTAGTCTCAGGTATATAACATAGAGAGTAAACGTTTACATAACTTACAAAGCGATCACCCCGGTAAGTCTAGTACCCATTTGACAGACCAGGAGTGGGTTTAGGAAGAACTCGTTGGTAAGGGCAACTGAGATCAATTGATAATATAGGAAGAGGTGGCTTATTTGGGGGCCCTTTGGCATTTTAAGGGATTGCTCCTGCACATCCCATAATTATTCATTCCCTGATTTCTGGCTCCTCCCTTCCATTATGCTTAGATTAATTAAACATTCCATTTTGTTGGACTCTGGAACCATAGTCTTAAGCTGCGCTCTTTATTGGTTGACTCTATGATGAACGACAGTTCTAAACCCTGGAGAAAACCAACTGTCTGCGCCACAGCCGTTCTGACGAGCTGTGATGCGGGGTTGCCTGGTGGGGGATGCACAGCCCCCGAGCTGGGCAGCGGTGTGGGGAACCAGCCTTCTTCAGGGACGGCTGACACAGCTCCTGTCAGGCACAACATCCCGGCTTCAGAAGCGGGGAGACGCCTGCGGTAGAGGAGACTCAACTCCCCTTTTCACTGTCCTCCTCTATTTGTTTTCCACCTTGTTTTTCAATGAACAAATACTGAAACCATTGTGAATGTTTCCATGATAAATGGGTCCTTGTACACAAACGGGGTAAGAACCAGGGGATTCTGTGGACTGTGGGCTCCGGAGAGCCCCCTGCCTGCTGCAGAAGACGAAGGGGCTGACTCCGTTCCCTGGAGCTCCTGGCCTGCCCGCACAGGCTGCCACAGATCCTGCAAACGTCAGCCCCACCCCGGAGGGTCCCAGCCACCCAGCCACCCAAAGGCAGGTGACCTGAGAGGGTCTCACCCTAGCGATGCGGCATCTAAGGCGGGAAGGGTCTCCTTTCCACCTGCTTCTGTGTCCTGTGATGGAGTCAGGTGACAGGGCTTGACCACCAGTTCTCCGGACTCCTTGTAGGAGCTCAGGCAAATGAGGAAGCCTCTCTGAGCTTTGGCGTTCTCGTCTGTAAAATGCAGATACCCGTGCCCTTCCTAGAGCTGCTGTGAGAATGAGCCCAAGGGCAAATGCAGCCCCAACCCAGGCATGAGCACAGGACACCCCCGATGATGTCACATGTGTCACTCCCACCAGCTTTCATCAATGGAGGGGAAGAGGTAAGAGTATCCTAGAGAGAAGGCGCCTCCAGTCCTAACCTGACACAAGAACCCTGGGCTGTGGCTCTTCCCACAATGCACCTCTGCAGCCCCTGCTTCAGAAGACCCTGCTGGAAGCCTGGGGGTCCCACTTGATGTTGTCCCCAGGGGGGCCTGTCACTCGCCCAGCACCCCGGCCAGGCCCTGCTCGGCACCGACTCCTTGGTGTCTTGCTGGCCGCCTTAAGCGTGTGATGCCAATTAACATTCATGAACGTGACCTGGGGAGATGGCGGGGTGCAGACACACAACTATGTCTTTTGCAGGAAAACACGGGCAGCCTTCGAACCCTGGTGCTTTCCAGGTGGAAAGAAATGTGGCGCTTTCTGTCTCCTCCGGGGAAAAGAGGATTTGCGAAACGCAAAGAAAATAACTCTTGAGTGGAGGTTCGAACTGTGCCAAGTTTGTGACACGAAGGGAGCCGCTCCCAGCAAGGAAGCTCTGATGAAGACAGACAGCTCCGCGCCACTCCCGGGCCGGACGGGCAGGCATCGCTCTGGGACAGGGCAGCGGCTCCACCCTCCCAGCGCCCGAGCCCAGGCCGGGCTGGGGACACACCTGACTGCTGGTGATGGATTCCCCCACTTGCCTTTAATTACCTAATGCCTCACATCTGTAGGGCCCCTCCGCGTTCACAGCACACCCATCCTCTTGCTTGAGTCTCACACCCACCCCTCAGGGGAAGTTGTTTGGGTCCCCATTTGTGCACAGAAACACCGAAGCTCGGAAAGGTGAGGTGATTGGCCCAGGGATGAGACGATTAGACGGCAGGTGTCCATCCCACTGCATCGTGGGGCCTTCCCCATGAACACGCATGCCTTCCCTCACCCTCCTGAAAATGTACCCCCTGATTGTGTCAAGCAGAACTCACCAGGCTTGTTATTGCAAGTTATGTATGTGGGCAATTTGGGTACCATGAGGCCAAAGTCACAGGCTGCCTGACATAATTCACAACAGCTTCCTGTCCCTGCCACATCCTTAAGCCTGAGGGACCCCTCTAGGGTGCCTACGCTTCCCCCAACATTTCACCTGGAGACGTATCTGGAGCAGGTTTTGCCTTCTAAGCTATACACTTCTTAAGTCCTGTCTAACATTTGAGGCTGGGCTCCTTTTTTTCCATACCATCCTGCCCCACCAAAGGACCAAGAAAATGTGTCCCCCGATTACATTATGGTGACATTATCTTAAAAAATTCCTCTGAAATTAAGTAATAGCTCCATTTCTCAAGCACAGGCTGTATGTCAAGCTCTGTGCTATGTAGGTTGTGCACACAATCTGAGTTAGTTCTTACCACAGTCATCTGACGTAGCCATTTCTGACAAGACAGCTAGTTATCCACCAAAGAGCAATCTCCCCTTCTTTCATAGAAAGAGAATTGTAGCAGAATTGGTAGTCGTCCAGCTAAAGACTACATTTCCCAGGCTCCTTTGCAGCTAGTCTGGTCATGTGACTATGCCTAGATCAGTGGGATGTTATTTCAAGTTATGTGGGCAATTTAGGGATGATTTTAACTCCAAAGCAAGTCCATTACTATGATTTCTCTCTCTTTCCCATTTCTGCGTATTGGTTTTGACCCTGTGGATGAGAACAATAGCCCAGGGGAGGCAGAGCAACAAGATGGAAGGGGTCTAGTCCTTAAATGACCCCATGAACACAACTTCCTATTAACCTCAGCTGTTCACTCAGCATGACACATTAGAGCAGTGGTTCTCAACCTTCTGGCCCTTTAAATACAGTTCCTCATGTTGTGACCCAACCATAAAATTATTTTCGTTGCTACTTCATAACTGTCATGTTGCTACTGTGATAAATCGTCATGTAAATATCTGATATGCAGGATGGTCTTAGGCGACCCCTGTGAAAGGGTCATTCGACCGCCAAAGGGGTCTCAACCCACAGGTTGAGAACCGCTGCATTAGAGGGGAAAAAGACATCTATTTTGAGCTACTGTGTTTTGTTTTATTACTATAGTTTTATCTTTAAATACTACAGTGTTGTGTCCATTTTACAGAGAAACTTAGGCTCCTGAAGATTAAATGACTTGCCCAAGTTCATGCAAATACAGAACCCCTGTCTGTTGGGCTCTAAAACCTCTGTAAGAGAAGTTATTCACTCATTTACTCATCTAAGCTTGAATGACTATCTATGTAACAGAAGCAAGAATCCCAGGGTTTTGCCTGTACAGGAGGGTCACAAATTTGCCTCCCTCCCTGTCACCCTCAGGAGGATGTCCTGCTCGGGAGGTGAGTTACACTTCAGGAGGCAGGCAGACAAGGAGCCAAATCAAAAGGCAAATAAATATTAATAATCACCGCGTCAGGGTCGGAGCTATAAAGAAACCCTGCCAGCTTTTGGTGAGTGGGCCCTCGGGGTTGGTCTAGGTGCTCCTCACAGATTAGCTCATTCGGTCCTTACATCAGTCTTAGGAGGGAGGTATGATTCTATCATCCCCATTTTACAAATGGGGAAACTGAGGCATGGAGCGCACAAGTGGCTTGCGCCTAGTAAGAGGCAGGCTGGGATTTGAACCCAGGGAGTCGGACTGCACCGTCGGGATGCTGCCCTGCCTTGCTGTGTACGAGGCAGGGCAGGGACACAAAGCAACAGGAAATGGCTTCTGCTTGGGGAAGTCGGGGCGGGCTTCAGGGGCGAGGGGTGGCTCGAGTGGAGAGGTCTGAGAGCCCGGAGTCACTTGGCAGGTGAAGGGGACCAAGGGGGACGTGGGGGGCGTTCTGGCCACGGTCGATGGTGCAGAGTTGATAGAGCGGCAGTTTTCAAAACTCCTTTTTACTGTGGCCCACGACTAACAACATGGACAAGCGTATCACATGTATGTGTAACTGAGACCTTAGTTTCCTCAATCCGCACTGAGCCCATTATATAGGCTGAGATCCATGTTTTCTATTCTATTTCATGTTTTGTAAGTGCTGTGTAAAGCATCCAGCAAAGTGGTTTGGAGTCCCCTGAAGTTTCGTAGCGAGTAATTTGAAAGCACTCCTCACAGTGAGCCCCCTAGCAGGCGGAGGCAGGGAGGCAGCAGCATCACAGCTGAGCAGGCCCTGGACCAGGATGAGGCCGCCGAGAGGCCTAAAGTGTGTCATTTAAGGAGGCACTCGCACTCGGGGTTCAGCAAGTGGACAGTCAGCACCTGAGAGTGTGTGCCTCCTTAAATCTTTCATCCTAAGCCCCTCACTTGCCATACCCTGGTCTCAACCCTGTGGCAGAGTACCCATTCTGTGCCAGGCCTCCCGCCCAGCGCTTCACGCACCCTCACATCCAATCTTCCCAACAGCCCCTCGTCCCATTGAAAAAATGGAGGCCAGGAGAGAGGCCCAGAGAGCGGCAGCTATGACGGTCAGCAGCCCCCAGAAATCTCGGGTGATCGAAAAGACAGCACCAGGACAAGAAGAAGGCAGAACGGCCGGGATGAGGGTGCCGACCACCGAGAAGCAGGGCTGCATCTATGCCCAGGCTCACTCTGCCTGTTGATCTTGGAGCCCAGGCACCCACAGGGGTTTCCCACAAGCCAGCTTCTCGAGACCATTTCTTTTTGCAAGTTGCAAAGAGCTCCGCCCGGGGAATTCTCCATAGATGTCTACTTCTGTGTCTGAACAGGAGTGGCACCAAGTGCCCAGATGTTGGCCAACCAGTGACTTTTGTATAAGCCTCACTCGATAGGGTGAAGTCCTATCTACTTGGAGAAAACGAATCTGTGCTCCCCCAGAACAAGTATAGTCATAAAATCTGAAACTCACAATGTAACATCACTACACACCCACTAAAGCACTGGTGAAGCTATGGAGCCACTGAAACTCACACTGCTGGGGAGAGGTGAATCCACACAACTTCAGGAAACTTTTTGTCAGCGTCTACTAAAGTTAACAAATGCATGTCCTATGAGACTGAGGTTTCCATTCTTTTAACATATTTTTATTGATTTCAGAGAGGAAGGGAGAGGGAGAGAGAGATAGAATCATCAATGATGAGAGAGAATCATTGATTGGCTGCCTTCTGCATGCCCCCCAATAGGGATCAAGCCAGCAGCCCGGGCATGTGCCCTGACTGGGAATCCAACTGTAACCTCCTGGTTCATAGGTCGATGCTCAACCACTGAGCCACGCTAGCCAGGCTGAGGTTTCCATTCTAAGATGCGGGAAGAGGCGTAGGAATGTTGATAGCCGCAGTATTCATAATAGCCCTAAACTGGAAACAGCCCAAAGGTCCATCAGTAGAAGAATGGATAAATAAATTGTGGAATCGTCATATGATAAAATAGTGCACAGCAATGAAAATAAACTACTGATAATCAGGATGAATCTCAAAAATGCGTTGTTGAATGAAAGAAACCAGACACAGCTGAATCTATACTGTATGATCCCAGTTATGTAAAGTTCAAAAAACAGGCAAAATGAAACTACGCTGATTAGGTACATGTGCTTAAGTAAGAAACCAAAAAGGAAAAGCAGGGAAGGGGTTCTATAAGGGTTCACAGTGGGGTCCACCTCTGCACCTGAGGGCTACAGTGGTGACGGGGAGGGCTTCTGGGGTGCTCATAGTGGAACCCAAGGGGATGTTACATCAGTGCTGACTTCCAAGAACTCATTAACATGCAAATGTATGCTTTATGTACTTTCCTATATGTGTTATGTTTTGCATAAGTGCTGTGTAAAAATATGGACCCGTCATCTGTGAGCCATTCATGTTCAAGGGACCCTGGACAACTACCAGCCTAAGGCTTCCAACAACTTGACCCTGGAGCCAGGAAGTCATGGGTTCAAATCCTGATGACATCAATGGCAAACCATGAGCTTAGGCAACTTACACGGCCTCTCTGAACCTCGACTTCTTTATCTGTAAAACGAGGGTGAAAACCCCTGTATGAGAACCAAAAAGCCACTTATAAAAAACACGTAGTCATAGCACATGGATAGAAGCTCAACAGACAGTAGCTGAGTTTGAAGTAGAAGCAAAGGTAGTAGGGGCTTGTAGTTCTGCATGGCGCGGACAGACACAGCTTTACAATGAGCAGTGCCCACTCAGACTTAACTACTGGGGTGGCCTCTGTTAGCATCCTTCCTGCCATATCCCAGGGTGCTGCCCTGGACCACAGCTGGCCCTGAGGTCACTCCCGTGTGAATTGTGAGTTAGGAAAATGCACCCCCTCTGTGAGTGAATGCAGTGCACGGCCCTGCACGGCAGCCCTGATGCCACTGGCACGAACGCCTCCTTGTTAGCCATTGAGGTCTGTGAAGTCCTCTGTTTTGAACCAAGCTCGATGAAGAGGAGGAAGCAGGTCCGAGGCCACCCCAGAGAAGCTTACAGGCAGATCCCATAAATGAACATGGCCATTCACTGAGCCACAAGTCCAAGTCCAGGCCCTGTGTGGGTAAGTGTGTGAGGCTCTGATGGAAACCATTCCTAATGGCCCTTCCTTCTAACTCCCAGCTGCCGGAGGATGGGAGCATCGGGCCCATGTGTTCTACGCGGAGAGGTTGCATGAACTGCAGCCCAAGGCCTGTTTTTATCAACACGTTCGTCTCCAGGGGACACATTTGGGGTCTGTGCCCAGAAGCAGGACTGGAGGGGGACAACCCTACTCAGTGGCAGGGTGGATACTCGCCGTGTATCCAGGCTTTGGAGGGCTTTGCATATGCACTTGGATGATGACCTACTATGGGGTGAGGACTAGATGCCTAGACTGTTAGGTCTCCAGCCCCAGCAGCCCCAGAGAAGAGACCAGCTTCCGGGCCCGGTCCAGAGAGAGCCTTGTTACTGTGTCCAGGAAAAGCTGTCGGGGCCAGGGCCCCGGGAACCAAAATCATCTGAAAGATATCAGGTGAAGGAAGTCCCGCCCCTCAGAGCCGGGCTTGACAGGCCCATAAAGGCTGCCTAATACTGCTGAGCCCATGTGCTTCTGATATCATGTCTCATTTTCTGCATGAGTGAGACTAAGCCAATGGGAAGAAATCCCGAGGTTTTGTTTACAGCACACGAAGCCTCGCTCACCTGCCGTCGCCTGTCACACATGAGAAGAGCAGGGCTTTCCAAGTGGTTACTCAGCAATTCAGCAGAAAATGCGAACTCCCTCCCCCTCCTGAGCACGGAGCCTGACAAACAAGGTCTCAGGCCAAATGGAAGTGAGAGAAGAACCCTGACTACCTGGTGCTTTGGGGAGAAAAGAAACTCAGGGCTGGTAGGTGAAGTCAACCCTCGGGATCTCGGTTGACTGTGATGGGTGGCCTTGGTCTTGATGTTCAGACCCTTCAGGAAAAGGAAGTGGAAGAAAATGGATGCTCATTCAACACCTACAGTGCCAGGCTGTATGCCTTCTCCTCTGGTCTTTTTTTTAACCATGTCGCCATCGGGCAGAAGACTAAGCCACACGGCCAGCACATGTCAGAGCCAGGCTTCTCATCCCCTCAGAGAGCCAGCAACCTCTGGCTCTCCCTCCCCAAGCCTAGCGCCTGCTCAAGAAAAGGTGTGAGAGCAGCCATTACTCTCCAGGGCAGGAGCGTCCATGGGGCGGAAGTGGCTGAGACCTGTAGGAAGTGGGGTGAGATGCTGCCTTGAAGGTACTGGACACGGTACCTTCCCTGTCCCTGTGAGAAACAAGCATTCTGACTTGAGTCATATACAGAAACTCCCACTGGAGGACCCCTCACCGATCTCATTCATCCCAAGGTCCTGGCCTTGGATTTGCGTTTGTATTTCTGTATTTCTTCCCCAAATGGCATCAGCCAAGCTTGAGACCTCCCTGGCTGCATGGATGCAGATGGTATTTTATTTGGGAGGGGCTTTGAAGGTGGTGCTGATGGAGATGATGGAGAAACTAAAGTGAGCTTGAAGAAAGAGGGCCCACGGAAGTGCTCTAACCCTGAGCAAAGAAGTGTGTGTGTCTCGGGCCTGGGTGCTGGCCTATGTGGAGGCCGAGAGGCTGGCTGGCCTCCTTCTCCCTCGTGGCCCAGTGGGCAGGGCACAAGTTGCAGGTGACCTTCCGTGCCAGGACACGCAGAGGACCAGACCTGCCCCGGGGCTGCCATGGCAAATGACCACACACTGGGTGACTGAGAACAACCGGAGTTTATTCTTTCAGAGTTCCGGAGGCCAGAAGTTCAAACTCAAGCTACCTCACGGTTGGTTCTCTGAGGAGCCCCACTCCTTGTCTCTGGAGGTTGCTGGCAATCCTTGGCGTCCCATGACTTGCAGATGAATCACTACCTCTGCAGCTCCCTCTTCGTGGCATTCCTCCCTGTGTCTTTTCTGTCTGTGTCCACACTTCCCTCGCCTTAGAAGGACTCCAGAAGGATACTCATCCAGGATGACCTCATCTCAACTTGATCACATCTGCAAAGACCCTATTTCCCAGGAGGCACTGCGGGGAGAGGGCAAGACTTGAACATATTGTGGGGAGGAACACAGTTCTAAAGGAGCCAAGGTCCCCTAGGGCCGTGGTCGGCAAACTGCGGCTCGCGAGCCATATGCGGCTCTTTGGCCCCTTGAGTGTGGCTCTTCCACAAAATACTGACTTCTGCGCATGGGCCACGAAGTTTCAATCGCACTGTACGTGCGCACCCACATGTGGTATTTTGTGGAAGAGCCACACACAAGGGGCCACAGAGCCGCATGTGGCTCGAGAGCCTCAGTTGGCCGACCCCGGCCCTAGGGAGTCAGAGAGCCTCCAATCCAGCCCCCAGATTCGTTGGTATGGGAATAAATTGACACCTCACTTACGTAAGCTGACATCTTCCACGTGCTCGGTTACTCCCAGCCAAAGACAAGCCTGATGGACACAGCTCTCCTCCCACCACCGCACATGACCACCATTGCTAATATTTTGCCTCATTTCCTTCTAGGCCTTTCTCTGCGTAGAGGCAGAAGCCCTGTCTTTGAATTCTGGCTCCTTCACTAATCAGGTAGTTCCCTAAAGTGAATGAATTGGCCTCATCTTGTCTCCTTTCTTGATCTGTAAATGAAAGATAATGATAGTAACTTCTGCATGGAGTGTTTTGAAGTCTCAATGGAATGATACATAAAGTGAGGAGCACAGAGCTTACGCTTTAATATGTGCTATACTTCTTAAGCTTAATGTGTGCTTAAGAAGTATAATTATTACAAATATCAATTTTATATTCTGCCTCTTATTTTTTTGCATGGTATTATACAATATGTATTTTCCCTTGCTATTAAGAAGTCCTCATAAACACCATTTTAATAGACCTTCATGTGCACTTAACAAACGTTAGTTCTTAGTGTTTTTTCATATTTATATCAATTTCATACACTACTTTTTACTTAACATTATGCTGCATGCGTTCTTCCATGATAATAAAATATATTTATTAATATCATTTTAATGCTTGCCTGATACTTTTTCATATGGCTTGACCAGGAATCAGAAAACTTTTTATTAAAGGGCCAGATAGTAATATCTTAGGCTTTGTGAACCGCAAGGTCCCTGTGACAACTGTTCTACTACCATGTGGTGCCAGAGCAGGCCAGACAATACATAAAGGAATGGCCAGGGTGGTGTGCCAATAAAACTTTATTTACAAAAACTGATGGAGAGCTGGGTTGGCCCAAGGGCCATCGTTTGCTGACCTCTGGGCTAGATCGTCACTTTTTGAACCAATCCCTCTGGTTATTAGATCTCAGGCTGGTACCCAATCTGGAGCTCCTGTAAATAAGTCTGCAGACAAAGATGTTGGTGCTGACGTCCTTGCCTACATTTCTGATTATTTCCTTCGGAAAGTTTCTCAGAAGAAGAAGAAGAATTACAATTTCAAGGCTCCTGAGTCACGTTGACAAATTCAGTAGACATCAATTTTTTCTGGAGCCAGGCCCTGCACTTTGACCTACTTTTGCTTGCCCCATTGCTGTTTTCCAGATGTTTCCTGAACAGGAATTCTGTCTCTCCTATGAGTTCCAATTTCTCAAGTGTAAAGATGTGACATCTTATTCTATGATTTGTATGCCTTGCCCTCCGTTTGGCCATCTCCCTACCCACAACACACACACTCACACACACACCCACATTCACACACACACATTCACACACACACTCACACACCCACATTCACACACACACATTCACACACACTCACACACACCCACATTCACACACACTCACACACACACACTCACACACACTCACATTCACACACACACATTCACACACACACTCACACACACCCACATTCACACACACTCACACACACACACATTCACACACACACTCACACACACCCACATTCACACACTCACACACACTCACACACTCACACACACTCACATTCACACACACACATTCACACACACTCACACACACACACACTCACACACACTCACATTCACACACACACACACACATTCACACACACACTCACACACACCCACATTCACACACTCACACACACTCACACACACACACTCACACACACTCACATTCACACACACACATTCACACACACACTCACACACACCCACATTCACACACACTCACACACACACACACACACATTCACACACACACTCACACACACATTCACACACACACACACATTCACACACTCACACACACCCACATTCACACACACTCACACACACACATTCACACATGCACACACTCACACACACCCACATTCACACACACACACACACACCTGTGCAGTATCTGCTGTGACGGCACACATGTGGGGTACAAAAGATACTGGGCAAGTGGCTGAGCAAATAAACCCACATATTTAAATCCCCAAGAAGGCCTGATCTGGATACGCATGGCCCATCCCTGAGACTTGAACGAAGGGGACCTTCGTGAACCAGGTGGTGAATAAACTTAACCCTTTCCCAGACCACCCAGGACAAGACGTCAAAGAAGACGATGCTGTCCCTCTTTGTTTGCCAAAGCTCAGTGCCACCCCAGGCTCACCCCGTTCTCAGAGAAGCCTCTGGAAGGACACCGATGGCGCCGTGTGGGCGCTCCACACGCCCTCGTCCACCAGCCTCCCCTTCTCTCCCAGGCCCACACCACAGAGCTGCCACCTCGGCCAAAACGCAGTCCATGGAAAAGTGACAATGTTCTCCTACATTTCTTTTCACCTTGAATTTTTTGTGAAACCAAATGACAGTTTCCAAAGGTGAAAAACTGTTATTTTCCCAGAAAAATTCCTGTGAAGTGAAAATTGCTAGTTTCACACAGCTCTACCGCTGATGATGATGATTACTATGGGCACTAGATGAGCACAATGTGACCAGGAAAGAAACAAAACCTGGGTTATATTTCCAGCGGGCCTTCCCTTTCCCTGCGGCCAGACTTCCACAGACCAAGAGCCAGAGGAGACCCTCCCGAGGCGCTCGTCGCCATGCCCAACACCTATCACCACGCCCAACATCACCATCCCCGCGGATGCCCTCTGAACCCAGCCCCCTACCGGACACCACCAAGCTCAGACAGGAACGCACACCTCCCCTGTAAAGAGCATGGGTCACACCCTCCGAGAAAAGGTGCATACGTTTCCTGCTTATTTGAAAGTGGGGTAAATAGAATTCCTTAAAGTGGGGACCTATATGGGAAGCTACCCCCTTCCTGTCCCCCTTTTATTAGTTCACAGGCTGCCATGACAAAGTGGCTTCAAAAACAGAAATGTATTTCCTCCCAGTCAAGGAGGCTAGACGTCCAAGATCAGGGTGTCAGCAGGGTGAGGTCTTCCGGGGCCTCTTTCTTTGGCTCATAGGCAGCTGTCTTCTTCCAGGGTCTTCCCTCTGTGAGGGTCTGTGTCCTAATCTCCTCTTCTAGGGACACCAGTCACATTGGAATAGAGTCCACCCTAGTGACCTCATTTTAACTTGGTTTTCTCTTTCAGCCCGAGCCCCAAACACAGTCCCATTTTAAGGAACTGTCAACTGATGGTCGTTGGCACCAACTCAAAAGCCAACAGGAATCCTCAATTTGGGGTGCAGTGAAGGAAACTTTATTTCGTGCAAACAGTTTGATGATAAGACAGCATGGCTGTGGAACAGCCTGGCATCTCCACTCAGTGCTGGGCCGCATGGTTCTGGGTTCTGGCCCGGGGTTTTAGCCCCCGCCAGGGTACACAGTATTCAGCCATCAGCTGAAGAGTGTGCTCTCCAAGCCAGAGAGGAGCTGGCTTATATAGACAGAAGTCCCTGCCCCTGGTCCCTGATTGGTCAGAATAGAGATGCTCTGATTGGTCTTATCTGTGTTTGTATAGGGAAAGCCTCAGTTCTATTGGTTGAAAGAGGACCTCAGGAAGCCCTTTATAAGGGCTGGTTCAGATGGCAGAAGCACAAGGCAGGCAGGCAATTCAGCACAAAAGCAGGCAGGACAGTTCAGAGGTTTCTCCACCAAGCGCAGTTTGCGTGAGAGGCCCCTAAGTAGAAATGGCTACTAGCCTTCCCCCCACCCCACCCCACCCCACCCCCACCCCCGTTAGCCACCGGGAGCCGTCAGGGTTCACAGTGCTGAGGGTTAGGACTTCCACATATGGATTTTGGAGAGACACAGTTCTGTCCATAACACTCCACATCCCCACCTCAGCCATCTTACCATCGCTTGGCAGACCGTCAGTGGTAAAAGGGCCTCGGGGTGCATCTAGTTTAGTGGTTTTCAAACTGTGTGCCCCGGACACTGGCTCCTAAAGTGACCTTAGGAGCCCCCGTGGTAGGGAGGGAAAAGCAAGTGGAAATCTGTGCCTCCAACTTAACCGCAAGCAAACCCGCTAGGCTTTCGTCTGTCCTATCCTGAGGCTCCATTGAAGATTGTTTTTAACCGAAAGGTTCCTTGTTTTCCATGCTTGAAAATAGATGATTATTTTCAAATGACCAGACGGCAGTGCAGAGGTGAGGAGACGTGCCTGGGGTTTCCAGCTGCGTGTCAGCACACCTGGGGGTCTGAGGTCTCTCCTTCCAGTTGGAGTTCCTGCCACTGCTCCTCCCTGAGGTGGCTCTTCAGTGAGGCCTGGGGCCCCTGTCCACAAGGACGTAGGTGGCGCCCCAAGGCCAGCACCCTGCCGGGGTCAGAACCGATCTCACGTGTCACACAGCTCCATCTTAGCGACGTGCACATGTGGCGTAAATGTCTGAAAATCTGGGTCACCCCATCCTGACTTCAGAGATGCTAGGAAATTTCCGTTTCAGAAAGCGCCCTTTTCGGTGTGTTTGGGTGTGTCGTGCAGGAGCCACGCACAACGCTGAGAAGTGATAAGTGTCCTTGGGGACAAGCCGTGGATAACTGTGCCTGCGCGCTTTCCTGGGTGTCTGGCTGCCAACAGCAAAGATGGAAAGGAGGGAAGAGCATCAGCCTCCACTTACAAACAACAACAGCAACAAAAACTTTAATCTGCTGAAGTCCAGCAGGCTGAGCCCACAGCAGGAGGAGAGTTTTGTGGCGTGAACATCCTGAAGAAATGTCCTGTGCTCCGACTAGCCCAAGAAATCCTTGTCTTTGAAAAGCAAAGCAGTTCTTTACCCAGACAGTGAGGGTAGGGGCTGGCTTTGGGGTGACAGGTAAAGGTACGTTCCCAGGACACGCATTTGAGCAAACCCTGTGCGCTCTCCCTAACCCTAACCCTAACCCTAACCCTAACCCTAGCCCTAACCCTAACCCTAACCCTAACCCTAACCCTAACCCTAGCCCTAGCCCTAACCCTAACCCTAACCCTAGCCCTAACCCTAACCCTAACCCTAACCCTAACCCTAACCCTAACCCTCGTTAAATGGACAAAAGTGACCCAGCTTGCAATGGGCTCTCAGAAATCTGCCAGATTTGCTCCGAGCTCGGACTCTGTATGGTTTTCCCAGGTTTGTAAAATAAGGAAGAGAAACAGAAAGCAGAAGCGAAAAGTGAGCCAATCCCATTCATTCCAGTTCATCGCCCCAGCTCCCCACCGTACTTTCAGGGAGATGGAGGGGAGCTGGGTTCTGGGTACGCATCACCACTGCTCACAGGACTGCTACCCTCTGTGGCTTCCCAACACTCAGCTGGTGGGTGTTTACACACAAGGAAAGCAGCGCCCAGAGCGGCCAAGCTAATCACCCAAAGTCAAGGCTGGCTGTGTGACCTCGGCTGCTCACTTTCCCTCTCTGGGCTTTAATGTCCTCATCTGTAAACAGAAGGGTGGACCCTGGTGATCTACCCAGGATCTTCCAGCTCTGACAACCTGCAGTTTTTGGGGGAAGAGGGGTCCAAATCCCGGTCCTCCCTTTTACTGGTTTTTCTGGAAGGAGTGAATTACTTCCGTACCTCTGCATTAGGAAGACACCACAGGCTCAAAATAACCAAAAAGTGAAAGAAAAAGACAAGAACATTTACGAAGAAGCATCACACACACACACACACACACACACACACACACACACCCTGCCACTCTATGTAGCATTTGGGCCACATTCTGGGGAGCCTAAAAGAATAATCTGGATGTTTTGTTCATTGCGTGGCCGAGCACAAACCGCCTGTCTCCAAATGAACACAAAGAGGAGAGAGACGAAACAGACGCCCGCTGCCTGCTGCGTGGCCGGCGTCGTGCAAAGACAATGGGCCCTGGTGTAATTTCCCCAACTGCAGCCTCCCCAACTGCACTGGAAGCAAAGTCAGATGTCTCCTTCCCAGAAAGTGGAAGAGGAAAATATCAATCTGTTTCGGGGAAAGTTACGAATTGCATGTGCCTGGAATACTTGATATATGACTGTAGCCTGGTGAGCAACAAGTGATTCTTGCTGTTGCATTTGATCTCGGGATGGTAATGTGCTCTCCTGACATCATCCAAATGGGGAATGACTGAGGATGTTTTATATAAGATGGTTGCAAACTTCAAAGGCCACTCTTAACCCCGAAACACCCCCGCCTCCCTCCCTTTCTTCCTCCTTTCCCTCCAGGCCCTCCGCTCCCTTCACCCAGCAAATTGTTTCGGGGCCAGAAGTGATTGTAGGATGATCAAGAATCCAGGAACTTGTGGCAGGTGGTACCACCTGTGTCTGGGCAACAGCCTCACAGCCCCATCTGCTCCCCAGTTGTTGGGGTGGGTGGGGGTGGCAGGCGCATCTGAGAAGGATTCCCTGCGGGGCCAGCCAACCGCCTAGGCCGCCAGGGAGGGAGCTAGGGGGGGCTGTTCCCCCTCCACCACCCCCTTGCAGCTCTAAGAGATGGAGGAGGGCTCCCTAGAGGCCCGAGTGTGGGCATGCAGGTCCTGATCAGGTCCCCACATTTATCACAGATAAGAAAGCTAAGGCCCGGCCAGCGTGGCTCAGTGGTTGAGCATCGACCCATGAACCGGGAAGTCACAGTTCTATTCCCAGTCCGGGCACATGCCTGGGTTGCAGGCTTGATCCGCAGTGTGGGGGGTGCAGGAGGCAGCCGATCAATGATTCTCTCTCGTCACTGATGTTTCCATCTCTCTCTCTCTCTCCCTTCTTCTCTGAAATCAATAAAAAATAAATAAAAAGAAAATGAAGGCCCTGAGAAGTGAACCCAAAGTTCCCCAACACTGAGGGGCAGGGCAGAAGCAAACACCGGGCACCCCGACTTCCTGCCCTGAATTCTCCCCCTGCACGAAACTGGACACCCGGACTTAGCCGGGTGAGAAGGTCATTCCATTCGTCTTCTGCTCCTGAATTGGTTGGAGAGAACGTTTACCAGGCCTTCCTCTGTGCCAGGCGCTGTCCTAGCCCTTTGCATGGGTGAGCTCATTGGCCACCCCATTAACCCAGCGGTCCTCAGCTCAGGCGATTCCGCCCACCAGGGGACACGTTCTATTGTCATGAAGCAGGTGAGTAGATGCCAGGGATGCTACTAGTCATTCGACCGCAGGCAGACAGCCCACCCAACAAAGAATGACCCCGAACACAATGTCCACAGTGCTACATGCTTGGCCTGCCTTCACCTGGGGGATAGGTATTGTTATTGTCATGGTAGCAGTGTTGGTCACGGCTGTGATGGTGAGGGTGCTGGTGCTCATGCTCATGTTACAGATGCCTGGGGTCACACGGCTCGTGATGGCAGGGCCAAGATGTAAACCCAGGCAGTCGCTTGCCGCCAGGACACGATTCCCTCTGATTATGCAGGGAATGCGGGAAACCAAGTTCACCGAAAAAGTCCCAACAATACAGAACGAGCCAAAGAGCCCTTGGCCCTCCCCCACGTCCACTCCCCCTGCCAGAGCAATGCACACTCCCCACTCGGTGCCTACGGCCCAGCCTTCTTGTCTGCACACACCTGAACCCAGAGAGCTCTGTGGTCCTGTGGTGCAGTGGGAGAACGGTTCTGTACTAACCTTCTGCACCTCGCTTTTTCTCACCTGCCATCCTCTTTCAAGCCATGCCGCAGCAGGCCATGCAGGCCTACATCATTTTTAAACAGCCGCTTAATATGCCACGGCTTGGATCTCATCTCTCCCCCACCGATAGACATTTGGGTTGTTTCCCTGGGACTCCTGGAAACAGATGGTACAGTGACCAAAAGCGGAGGCTTGGGAAGCACACAGACCTGGGTTAGAATGTTGGCCTGTGTGACCTTGGAGGGGCTTCTCAGCCTCTCTGAGCCTTGGGTTCCGATCTGTCCAATGGGCACCTCCCAGGCCCAGTGTTTACGTTCTCACTGGCAGTGTGTGAAAGGGATGAATGCAGTGCCTGGCACATAGGAGGGGTTTAAAAGTGGCCGGATTTGCTATTATTATTATTCCTGTGCATCATTATAACATGCCATTATGATTGTTTGTAGCAGTAGAATTTCTATTTGTATTATTGTTATTAACCCATTAGTCTGCCCAAGCCAATTCACCTGGAAGTCCATCAAAATCCTCCAGGGAAAGTGGGTCAAATGACAGAGTATCTCATGTCCAAAGACTTGAAACACTTGCCTGACCTTGCCTAGCTCAGCTGCAGGTCACCCATCAGGACCCAGGAAGGCTGCAGAGGCTCATCTTATACTGTGCGTTTATGTGGACCACCTCCCAACCTGCCCTACACAAAAATGCCAGTATCCCCGGGACAATCAGCCCGTGCATGACAAAGAAATAAGGAGAACCAGGGTTCTATGGCCAGCCAATCGCCAAACAGAGCATGATTCGTGCATGATACTTAACAAGCCCAGCTCATAACTCAGTGGCTGTGGTTACGGGGAGTCCTAGTGGACAAAAACCCAAATCTCACGATATTTCAGGGAGAAATGGTATGAGAGGCTCAGAGGCTGAGGTTGGCCTTGAGCTGAATTTTGTAAACTGGTTTCTGTTCCTGGAGAAGAGCCCAGTGGAGGGCACTTTGGAGAAGGAGGGATCCTTCTTTTAGGAGCATGAAGCAGGGGTCCTAGGGTGGAGGCTTGCCAAGCAGCTTACAAATTGAGACCATTGTGCCAAGAAAAGTTTCCTTAGTGCTACTGCTGTTATTGCGCACATCCTGGAGGGGAAGGCTAGCGGGTAGGCAGTGGAGGCCCATTATAAGGGGCATCTATGCTTCCTTTCCCACTGCTCCACCTCCAGGGGTATCCATGAGAAAGGAACCTCCCACCCCGGCTATGAAAGTGGGACCATAGCAGGGGTGGACCAATCACAGTAGAGCCTCACCCAGAAACAGTGATTAGGCCTGGGGGTGTCACGTGATTCAAACTGAGCCAATCGGAGACCTCCTTCCTTTTTTTCTGAACTAGGAGGAGAGGGGTTATAGCTTTTCTTCCTATCATAACAAACCCCAGAGCTGCTGGCAGCCACGGAGGCATCTGAGAGCGCAAGGCCAACACAGAAACATCCACAGAGAGGTGGAGAGAGAACCTGGCGTCTGTCCAAATCCCTGAAGCACTCCTCCTCATCCTCCCAGTTACCTAGGCCAATTGATTTATTTGTTGCTTAAGCCTATTAGCGTGGGGTTTCTGTCATTTGCAAATAAAAGAGTTCTGAGTAATATATCAACCAAATCTGGTACGGCAGTGCTGCAGCTGGGTATGGTTTAAGTGGGCGTGAGCAACATGTCAGCGACACCTACAGCTCGTAGACCAGGAGTTCCAGAAGGGTCCTTAATGATCGTGTAAGCCCGTGCTCCTCAAAGACCATCATCATTTATCAAAGATGGGAGGCTTGCTCGACCCAAAGCAAGAACCAGCCTGCTGTGCCCTGGGCGATGGTCCTGCCCTCCCACCAGTGTGCAGGACGGGAATATCCCTGAGGGCCAGCACCCACTGGGGTTCCTGAGGATGTGCCTGAGCCCAGGGAGGAGCTGAACCCTAGGGCGGGACACAGATTGCAGCCAGAGCGAGGCAGGAAAGAACAAAATGGAAATGGAAGGGAAAGGAGCATCATCGCTCAGGACCCCTGAGGACAGGCCGAGCAGAGGCAGCCTGGAGCCCGGGGGAGCATGGTGGCAGATCTATTTAGGAGCCAGATCTCTTCGGGACAGACATTGGGGACCCTGCCCTACACACATGGGCTCTCTCCAGGCGCCTGGTCACCTGCTAAGCTCAGCCCCCCAGCAGCTAAGTGTCTGGATGAAGAGTACCTGTATGCACATGTGTATGTGTACACACACATGCCTGTGCAAATGTGAAGACACGCGCGCACGGGAACGAGGGGCACCTAAGGGGGGAGGGGGACGTGGAGGACCTGCTAGTCTGTGTCTGTGCCAGGTAAGAGGTAGGAGGGGTGTAGGACGTTTGTAAATACGGTGAATGCATGTGGGTGAGTAGGCATGTGTGCCTGTGAACGGGGTAGAGGAGGGAATGTGAGTGAGAAATACTTGAAGGAAGTGGGGTAAAGGGTGGTGAGAGGATGTGCAAATACTGTGTGTGTGTGCGCATGTGCACACGGGCCTACACATGACAAAACAGGCCATACAAACTAGAGTCCGACTTGACTGGGGAAGTGAAGTGGGTGGGGTTTGCATCTATGAGGTGGAGGGTGTGAGTGAGGGTCTCCTTCCAGAGGAGGCGGCGGGCAGGTCCCCAGCTCAGACCACCTCCTCGCAGAACCTTGTACCCACAAAACCAGGCTGGTGCAGCCGCGCCCTCCCCAGCCTGGCAGGCTGCCTGCCTTGGAAGTCCTACCCAGAGAAGCAAGACTGGTTTCTCCCCACAGTGTGCCAGCACACCTCATGCTTGGCCTGGAGGCTGTGGAAATGAACTTGCTGGGAAAGACACCCCAATCTGCTTTCTCAGTCCTAGGGCAGCTTCTGGAAGCATGGGTGAGGGAAGGGGAGCAAACCTAAGGGGTGGCCATCTGTCTACGGGCACTCGCTCTGGTGACCTCCCACGAGGACCTTCAAGGGGGCAACCGAATCCATAGTGTTTAAGAACTGAGAGCTATGGGCTCATGGAAATGACTCTACCCAGCAAGGATGGGCCACACCAGAGGCCCCAGCATGGCCCCAACTCTGCAAGAAGAGCGGGAATCTCTGGGATCTGCAGAGCCATCTACAAGGGCTGGAACCACCAGAAACTCAAGGTCACTTATTTCTGGGCTAAGGAGCTGGGTCCCCAGGCATCTTGCCGGCGCACAATTTAGAAGAGACCTGGCCTTAGTCACACCCGACTTCTAATTCCGGTTCATGTCCCAGACCGGCATGTCAAGCTGGCTGAAATAGTTGGTCCTTTCTGGTTGTCCATCTTCCCTGCCCCACCCTGTGCTCCCCCACCCCAGGCCCTTTCCACCCAAGCCTCAGGACACTCATCATTCTAACGTTCCCGCCGGCCCTGAGATGGACAGGGTCAGCGGCCAGTGGGAGGTGGGCTGCACTCTGCGTTCACAGGAAGCCTCCTGGGGGGACCCCCGCGTCTCCGTGCGCTCTGTGCGTGACCCACGCCCCGATTCCTTCCTCCCTCCCGGATGATGAAATCATAGCCTCGATCTGGACCTGCTTATGCCACAAGATAAATTGTCAAAATGTTTTGATCTAATTGGGTCTTTTTCAAGTCAGCTGAAAACCATCAGGCGGGGAGCCAGACGGAGCTGGTGATTAATGAGGGACATTTGGTTGCTTCTCCACATCCATCATGGAGTCCGTTTGGGCGGGAGCGTGCCAGTCCTCCGCCAGGAATGGGTATGTGAGGCAGACGACTGAGGCCACACTTCTGCCCAGCCCACTCCTGGCTTTCGTGGGCTGCAGAGCATGGCCTTTCCCCCACAAAACTCCAGAAACTCTGATCCTGGGGAGGCTGCCTGAACAGGCCCCAGACTTGGGGATAGCCTCTGGTCCCCAAGCAGTCCCAGCCCGGGTGGGGGCCATGTGTGTTGCTGCCCGCTCCGGCAAAGGCGAAAACAGGTGGGAAGGGAGACAGAGAATTGTTGTGAGCCCAGGGGAAGCGCTGGCTGCCCCTTCCTCATTCTGGATTCCGGGACTCTGAGGTTCAGCCTGCGTGGCCAACTTCCTTCTTTCTGAAAGTCACCCAGCCCTGGGGTGGGTGGGTTGAGGGTTTTCAAAGGAAGGTGCCCCTGCACAGGCAAACAGTCTCAGGTGCCTCTAAAGTTCAAGTCCAGACCGGGCCTTCCACTTGCTGTGTGACCTTGAGTGAGATCCGTCTCTCTCTGAGCTTCTGGTGCCTCATGGGTATCCGTGGGGCCCACCCTCTGGTTCTCTGGCTCTGACTAGAGCTGTGCCCTCTGCCTGGACGGAGAGCATTTTGATGACGCTGATACTGACGTCCACCCCCATAACTGAATCCGAATCTCAGGCTGCGCCCTGGACATCAGCATTTCTCGAAGGTCCTCAGGCGATTCTAGTGAACGGCCCAACACAGCACCTATGGACTAGAGGGACGTCCTGTCCTCAGCCTGGAGTGACCCACCTTGGTTTTCTCATCTGAAGATGGGGGCTATTCAAATAAATCATCCTGTAGGAATGTTGAGGGGGGTTAACAGCAAGAGGAATCCAAGAATATATCGAATGGTTTCTTAGGGAGAAGGGAGATGGGCAACTCAAAACAACAGCGTCTACGTAGTATTCATTTATCCGACAAACACCAGGTGTCTCGGGGGATGCAAAACAGAAATGGTCCCCACCCTGGAGAACCTCACAGATCAGTGAGGGGCGGTGAAGGCCACCCTGCAGGTGCCTGGGACCAGGAAGCAAGAAGACTGTTCACTCCTTGAAAAGAAACTCAATATTGTCTCCATTCCAAGTAGACACTGTGTCTCCTCCGAGTCCACGAGCCCGTTGGTGGTGTCAGTGGTGTGTGGATGCCCTCGCTCCCTGCTGCACGTCTCCCCAGCGGAGCACTTTTGGTTAAAATTTCACACTCATCCTGAAGTGGTTCCCAAGCCCCGGGATTTGTTTTTCCTGATGACCCTTGTCTTTGATCAGCGAGACTCAGTGAAGTGGAATTTACTGCCTCGTCTCCTTTAGGGAGCTGGGAAGTTGTCTGTCTTCGAAAGGGCCGTGGGACCTTCATCCCCAGATGTTAGCTGCTCTGTCTCCTGCAGGACCTGGCTCTAGGATGGGGAGGAGCTGGGGTGTCATGGAAGGGAAGGGCCTTGTCCTCAGAAGGTCTGGCTTCTCTGTGGCCTTGGGCAGGTTGAACCTTCTCTAGGAACTCTGTTTTGTTAGTGGTAAAATGGGATAGTCACACCTACCTTCTGTGGTTCTTGTGAGGCTCGTGTACTCTGATGCTGTGAAAGCACTTTGCCTTTGTAAAAAGATGTCCTTGGGGGTGGCTGTTATTATTCTGTGGCCTCATTTGGTTGGAATAGAATGGTTGGCCCTGGGCCCCCAAACGAATTTCCCCTTCTGATCTCTGAAATTCCTCCAGTACAGGATTCCTCAACTTCAGCTCTAATGACATTTGGGGTAGGAGCATCTTTGTCCTGGGGGCTGTCCCGGGCATTGTGGGATGTTTAGCAGCATTCCTGGCCTCTACCCTCTAAATGCCAATAACACCCCCACCCTGGAATTGTGACAACCAGGAATGTCCCAGACATTGTCCAACACCCCTTCAGACATGGTGCTAAGTGCTGGGCATAAGGCAGTGAGTGAGACAGCATGGTGGCTGCCCTCGTGGAGTTTACAGTCAGACCCAAGAGAGACAGATGGTAAACAAATAAACAAGCAGAAGGAACCAACAGGGTGACATCAAGAGCATAAGGAAGGGACTCGGTTTATGGAATGGTCGGAGATCTGGCTGTGGAAGGTGACGTAATAAGCTGACGTGAGGAAGAGGCCAGCCATGACTCTTGGGGATGGGAGGGCAGAATGGGGTGACTTCCCAAATGAGGACATGTCTGAGGCAGGATTGCCTAAGTTAGGATGCTGTAACAAGCAACTTAAAACAACTTACAAATCTTAATGATGCAAAGTACGAACAGCTTCTTTACTGCTCATACTACAAGCCCCATGTGGTCAGTGGGGAAGGAGGGGAGTCCTTTTGCATTACAGAATGTTCTGTAATCGTTCTCTGCATCTTACGAGGCCACCGTCCCATCGCGATGTTTGGGGAGGTTGCGGCCGCAGGGCAAGAACAGAGCTCTGGTTCACGCTGATCTCTGAAATTCCTTCTGTACAGGATTTCCTTAAGCGCTTCAGCTGGGAGGACACTCGGGCATCCCTTCCACCCACAATCCATTGGCTACACTATGAACACAGCCCACCAGACAGCAGAGGCCTGGGAAGTGTAGCCCTCTCATGTGCTCTGGAGAGAAGAGCCAAAGAGAGGTGAGCATTAGAAGTCTCTGCTCATCCTGAATCAACAAGGGCTTGCAGCCCCTCCCCTCAGCACGGGCCACCCTTGCAAGTCCCAAAGGGCCCCCTCACTGTGTGGGGGGCACGCCTACATCAGCCTCCCTGGCAGGAGCCAAACATCGAGGCCACTGGCTCTTCTTCCAGCCAGGCTGCCACCCCAGAGACGCTCAGACTGGGTGCTCCCACCCCTTATCCTTAGCCACTCTGGGAGCCCCGCCCCCTGGGTCTTTCCTTGACTGTGCACAGAACTCGGCCCTTCCATGTTCAGGAGGAGGAACCCATCAGGGAGCACCTACTCTGTGCCTGAACTTCCACCATTTCTCCTGGGAGGACTGAAGAAAGGAGCGTGCAGGAGAGCCGCTTGCCAGCACAGAGCACACCCTCAGTCAACCTGGCTAAAATGTAATGGAAGCAAGAACGGGTGTTTGATCTCCACAATAACCTTGTAGAACTATAAACAATGATGATGATGATGGTGATGATGATGGTGATGATGATGGTGATGATGATGGTGATGATGGTGATGATGGTGATGATGGTGACGATGGCAGTGTTCGAGAGTTTTACATTCAGTATCTCATCTTATCATCACAATAATACTATGAGGTAGATTTGATTTTCCCCTTTTCAGGCCTCCAACTATCATCTCTCGGTAGAGTCCAGAACACTTCTGTTGGGTCTTTTAGCAAGCAGCTCGTTTGGACCACATTTTAACCCAATGGCATCTCCTCGGTAAATAAAATGTCAGACCCACGATAGGTACGAGGTGGGCAGGCTAGTTGGGAGCCTCGAGACATCTTTCTGATCCACCCAAAAGCTTCTGGCATCCCTTCCTGTTCCTGAAGAAAAGGTAGGACAGGCTGCCTGAAGGCAAGAGCCATGGCATTCGGTCCTTGGGTTCCTGCATCATCAGGGAGTCCTGGATTCAAATCCCAGCTTATTGTGGGACTTCAGTTGTCTTACATGAGGCTTTCTAAGTCTCAGTTTATCCATCTGTGAAATGGGAATAAGGTCTACCTTGGAAGAAGTAAAGTGGGAGAATGAAGAGGAAGTACAGGTAGTGAAATAAAATGAACCAAGTGGGAGCCCAGAGGAAAACAGAAGACTTGTCCAATTTGATTGAGCCCTGTTCCAACTGGAGAAAGGCTCTCTCTTGATTTACATGTCTGGTAATAAAAGAGATGCCAATTACACGACTTTTACTGCCATTGATTAATTCCGTGTTGCTGGGAACCAGGCATATTGAAAAGATAAACCAACACTACAGAACTTCCACGTGGCTTGGGCATGCATATTCCTTTTGGTTCTCCTTGCTGCTCTCCCACTAAACACTATACCCACCCACCACCATGGGACCTGGCAATTTCCCATCCTTACCCCAGGTTGGAGGCAAGGGTCTGCCAGCCCACATACTTCTAACTTTCCCTGCATGCTGAGCTTTAGTACTTCTGAACATGGCTTAGCTTCTCTCCCTTTCACAACTATACTTGGGCTATTTTGGAAAGATTTTGCCACAACAGCCTCTGAGTGCTAATGAGTGTGACTTAGGAAGAGAATTTTCCATTAGTAGGTAAGAAAAAAAAAACACCTCATCTTGAAATTTAATAAGAAATCTTGGGCCCTGTATTAGTCGGTTCTTCAGAGAAACGGAACCAACAGGATATGTGTAGAGCTATAGGTAGCAGGTTTATCCTAGAAATTGACATGATTATGGACACTGAGAAGTCCCACGGTCTGTGGTCTACAAGCTGGAGGCCCAGGGAAGCTGGTGGGTAGACCCAGTACAAACTCAAAGGCCTGAGAACCAGGGGAGCCAGTGGTCTAAGTCCCAATTCAGATCTAAAGGCCTGAGACTCAGGAGCAGAAGGGCAGGAGAAGATGGGTCCCAGCTCAAGCAAGGCAGCAACATTGCCCTTCCTCTGCCTTTTTGTCCTCACCAGATCCTCACCCAATGAGATGATGCCCACCCGACATTGGTGAGGGCAATCTTCTTTACTTAGTCCACCCATTCAAAGACTATTCTCTTCTGGAAACACCTTCATGGACACATCCAAAAATAAAGTTCTACCTGCTACCTGGGCATCAGCTAGCCTAGTCAAGTTGACACATAAAATCAACCGTGGCAGTCCCTTATCGCCTAACAAGGCCCCATGTGCTGAGCTACAGTTCTACACCATGCTCAAGTTCAAAACTACGGCCACTTTTTGATGACAGGCTTCATGCCACAAACATTTCCTGAGCATCTACTACATGTCAGGCATCGAGCTGGGTAATGCAGAAAATGTAAGGGGAAAGGACATGGCCCCTGCTCTCCTGGGGCTTAGAATCTCAGAAGACAGCACATAAAATATGGCCAATGAAGAGGAGGAATGCAGATCTGTGGGAAGGCTCCTGGGAGGAAAGAGGCAACTAGGCTGGGCCTTGAAGGATGATAATGGATGGTGTCCCCTTGCCTGGGTTCAAACCCCATCTTGGCCATTCACCAGCTGTGTGGCCAAGGCAAGTTACTTAACTTCTCCACCTCCCTTTCCTTATATGTAAAACTAGAGGCCTGGTACAAGGATTCGTGCACTGGTGGGGTCCCTCGGTCTGGCCTGTGCCCTCTGGCAATCCGGGACCCCTCAGGGTATGTTGGAGGCCCAGTGCACGGATTCAGCCCAATCCCCGCAGGCCAGGCCAAGGGACCCCACTGGTGCACAAATCCATGCACTGGGCCTCTGGTATGCTTATAAGATCTTTGGTTAATCTCTTCCCCCTCCCCACTTCCCTCTGAGATTCATCAGTCTGTTCCATCTTTCTTTGGCTGTGTATTGAGTGTCTGCCCCCTGGTGGTCAGTGCGCATCATAGCTATCAGTGGAACGGTCGAACGGGTCAAACAGTCCTTAGGCTTTTATATATACAGCCTAGAGGCCCAGTGCACAAATTCATGCACAGGCAGGGTCCCTCAGGGTGGCCTGCAGAGATCAAGCCCCAGATCGCGCCCCCAGTCTCACAGCCCCAGCTTGCACCTCCAGCCTCACAGCCCCGCAGACCCGCCTGGCATCCTGCCTTTACCTGGCACCACCCCCTCACCTGCTCCACCATCCTGCCTGCAGGGCAATCGATCTGGGCTGGGTCCCCCCACCCGGCTCCCTCAGCACCTGGGAGCCAGTTGGTGGCCCCTACCACCACCACCACTGGTCGCCAGCTGTGGGGTGATGGGGGGGTGGGGGGCGGTGATTGGGCCTCCACTAGCACCTGTCTTGGCCTGGTGCCTCCCGCTCACCTGCTTCACCATCCTGCCAAGGTCCCACTCTCGTCGGGGCCCTTTGGGGCCAGGAGCACCTCCACTGCCACCCGCTGCCAGTGCCACGTCACCACCACACTCCATGTTCCGCACTGCCCCCTGGTGGTCAGTGCACATCATAGCGAGTGGTCGAACAACTGCCCAAGGGGACAATTTGCATATTGGGCTTTCATTATATAGGATGAGCACAAAAACAGCCCCAGTTCCATTGGGTGTTGTGATGAGTCACTGAGTCAAAACACATCAGGTACAGGCCCTGCCGCACAGTAAGTCCTCAATAAAAGTTAGCTGTTACGCTATGGTTATTGTTCAGTGGGGCTAATAACGGGCTTATTTTGCTACCAGGACAAAGAGGAGAACATTCCAGTAGAGCACTCAGCACAGGGCCTGGCACACGCCAAGCGCTAGAGAACGTCGCTGCTTACTCCATGGTGGCTGTGTGTTGGCAGCCCGAGTGGGGGGAGATGGGGGAGCGGAGGACCGGCAGGGCAAAGCATTAATTAGCTCCCCTTCCTCTCTTTCCGGCTCCCAGGCCCTCCGTTTAGCCCCACGCCCTCGGCTGCCAAGTGTCACCTCCGGCTCCCCAGGCCCGAGCCCCCCCGGAAGCTGGAGCACAGGGGCGGCTGGCTTCCTTGGGCTGCTCTCCTCTGTTCTCAGTCGAATGTGCGCTTTTCTGCCTGGCTTCACACATTGTAAAACGCGGCCGCGTGCGGAGGGCTCGGCGTCCGCACATGGGGCTCCTTCTGACCCGCTGTTCGCCCGCTGCTGGCTCCGCAGCCCATTATCGTAATGGATTTGCTGTTGGGGAGAAGCGGGGTCATCAGCCTCATAAATCCCTGGCCCCTCGGATCGGGTTCTCCGCGCGGTTTTCACTCCAGCGGGTTGTTCAGAGATTTCTAACGAGCGTCCTGAGATCCAGGCGAGGCGAGGCACCCCTGCGCTGGGAGGAGAAACCAGACTTTTCTGGAGGAGTCATTTGAGTCTTTTTGAAAGCTTTGTAATACTGTCTTGCCTTCAGGTTGTGTGTGTGTGTGTGTGTGTGTGTGTGTGTGTGTGTGTGTGTGTGTTTAAAGGAAGTGCTGCTAATGAAATGCATCGAAAAGTAAAAACATGTCATGCAAATTAGACACCTTTGGGGGTTTTGAAAACCTTGTTTGAAGGGCTAATTAAGACGCTATTAGAAATAATTAATAATCATCCGCGCCTCCCAAATTCTTTTCAGTTCCAAAGTGTAGGGGACGCCATTCTTACTTCGCTTTTTTTCGAACACCTGAGCTTACGTGGCAGGCCCTTCTTTTACCTGGAAACGTTTCTTTCCACGTTTCGTGGCTTTTCGAAGGTAATCCCATTTGCGTCCTTCCTTTCTCAGGGGTTTCTTTTTCTGCCTGAGCTGGTTCACGCAGCGGATCGCCCGGCAAACACGCTCTCAGTGATTCTAGAGTCTCGCTGGGAGAAAATTGTTGTGAGTTACAGGAAATTAAAAAATTCCTGCAATACCAACCCACTTCTCAAAGTCAATCTGTGGTATCCCAGCATCCCCCCGACTCTGAAGTCAGGCCAGGCTGAGTTTTGAAGAGTAATTTCCAGCCTCCTACAGGGTCACATCGTGTATTGAAGCCACATTGGCTTCTGTGTTTTGTAAATTTCGAACTCGTTACTGAACCTTTGTCCCTCCCAGCCCGAGTCTGGCTCTCACCTCCCCCTCATCAATCTGAGCCTTAAAAATCTAATGAAAAATGCCAAAACACATTTGGCATGTGGAAATGCGATAAAACACAAATTGTTACGAACCTGAGGGGGGGGGACTGACTTTGAGGATGGGCGGGGGAGGCGTGCCACTGTTCTTCCCAGCCAGCCACTGCTGGGTCTGTGGTGTGCCCGGGAGGAATGAGAAACCAACGGATTCCCCCACTCTTCTCCGGGCCCCACAGCTCCCTGTCCTTGAGGAAAAACCTCCGGCAGTATCTGCTCCACAGGATTCAAACTCCTCATGGCCTGGGGGCCAGGCTAGACCGGCCCTGTGACATTTTCCTTCCAGAAGGCCTGTGCCAGAGGCCTCTGTTCCTGCAGAATGATGCCTTGCCTGTGTCCTGGCATCGTAGCGCATACAGCTGAGGACACCTTGAGAATTTCCCATGGTGCCTCAATAATGGACCGTGAACCACCACCACTGGGCTCTGCGATTTCCGGGACATTAAGAAGTTGTTGCAAGCCCGGCCGGTGGGGCTCAGTGGTTGCGTGTGGACCTATGAGCCAGGAGGTCACGGTTCGATTCCCGGTCAGCGCACATGCTTGGGTTGCGGGCTCGATCCCCGGTGTGGGGCGTGCAGGAGGCAGCCGATCGATGATTCTCCCTCATCATTGATGTTTCTATCTCTCTCTCCCTCACCTTTCCTCTCTGAAATCAGTAAAAAAAAAAAAAATTATAAAAAAAGAAATTGATGAAAGCTGTGGGGAGTTCTAAACACACACACACACACACACACACACACACACACACACACACGTTTCCCTCTCCCTCTTGC
Source organism: Myotis nattereri (assembly GCF_964212035.1). Lineage (NCBI taxonomy): Eukaryota > Metazoa > Chordata > Mammalia > Chiroptera > Vespertilionidae > Myotis > Myotis nattereri. The sequence goes on along the minus strand of NC_138088.1, from coordinate 54,677,646 downwards.
ATTTCATTTTGAAGAGCCCACGCTAAGATCCTGCGGTGCAGGTAGGCATCGCACCCGAGCTCCCTTCACCTGAGCAGAGGGGCGTCAGCTTGGAGAAACGAAAAGAGCATAACCTTTGGAGGCAGGCGGACCAGCTCCGCCATTTCCTCGCTGAGTCGCCTAACCTCTCTGGGTCTAGGTTTCCTCTCGGGCGAAATGGAGATAACAGGACCGAGTTTTCAGGTTTGTGCTGAGAGTAAGCGAGAACGTGGGCGAAGAGCCTGGCGCTGAGCTGGACGCGCGGCGGGGCTGCCTTTTGGTTCAGGCGGTTCTGGGCTCCGATTTGGGAAGAGGAGGGGGCTCCCCGGAGCTGGATGCTGGGGAAGGAGGGCTGAGGGCTGCCCGGAAAAGCCTGGATTCGGGGATGGAAGGAACAGCTCCGTTCTTTAACACCCCGCCTGACAGCTCCTAACGAAATGGAAATGAGCTTCTAACAAGCCTGGCGTTTGCTCTGGGGAGAAGGTGTGAGCAGACAGTCCCGGGCAGGGCAGCCGCTGGAGTGCGTCTCCGGTCTGTGCGGGGCTGGGCTGCAGAGAGAAGACCCGGCTTTCTCCTCCAAGGACGGCCCCCCGTGGGGGAGGTTATGGCACTTGTCCTCTCTGTGGAAATGACTTCAGCCCTTTTCCAGGACGCGGGTCCCTCTGGGTTTACCCAGGAATGATCATCACAGCTGAAGGGCCTGGTGACCTGATAGGAAGTGGACACGTCCTGCCTCTGGGGGTCAGGCTGGTCCTCCTGGCTCCTGCCTCCCCTTGGGCAAGTGGAGGGTCAGGGTTGCTTGGAGAGAGCCCATGCCCTTGGCCATCATGGGACCTGCGCTCAGGGATACCCGTATACACACAGCCTCCTCGAGCTCAGGAGCCTGGAGGCCAAGGCCCACGAGGAGGGCTCTCCCAGGAGCACCTGTCTGGACACAGTTCTCCTCCAATGTCCAGTCCTCCTGGTGCAGGAGAAGGTGTGGCCCTTGAGATGAAGAAGGATGCTAGAGCTGGCATGTGTACCCAGGCCATGGGCAGAGACGCAACAGAAAACCAGGCCATCCTCTTCGGACGGAGCCCGACATCCGGGGCTCTGACAGCAGCTCTTCGGCGCTGTCAGCAAGCAGGAAGCTCGAAGAGCTTCTTTCCTTTGGCCACCTGCGCATGGCTGGAGTGTGAGAACTACGCCTTCACAGGCAGTGCACCCAGCCTGCTGCCTGCACCACGTCTCACCTCGTCAGTGTGCTGTGCAATGGGGTGTCTCGGAGCTGGAGAGACCGGGGGACACCATGCTGCCCTTGTGAGGAAACCCAGGGAACCGAGGGATTCATAACTCAAGATGCATTGAGCGCCATTCTTACAGACTCATTAAAGACCAGAAGGGGTCCAGTGGACTCGACTGTACTCTGTAAGGGCTATGTCTATTGTGGGGGTAGAGTTCTTGAATGTGGGGATGACCAAAAATTGCCTAAATACAAAGGTGTGCTGTAATTGCCCTAGTATTTTATAGTTATACTAGGGGCCCAGTGCATGAATTTGTGCACCTTGAAAGGAACTGGGGGCCATGAGGCTGTGGTAGGCACAGGGGCGGGTCTCGGCCCATCCTCCATGCCCCCGCCTGGCTCCTTCTGTCACGGTCCCCTGTTTGCCAGTAGCCCCACTCCCACTGCCGCCACTCCCATGCACTGACAACACCGGCCCCACTCACACCTGCTGACAGCGTGAAGCGATTGGGGCTGGCGCCAGCAGCGGGTATGAGCAGAGCCGGTGCCCTCAGCAGGTGTGAGCAATGGCTGCTGCCCTGATTGCCCCTCAGGAGCAGGGGGAGGTAGAGAAGCCCTCAGGGGCGATCAAGGCCAGCAGCCGCTGCTTGCACCCACTGATGGCGATGAGTGATCAGGACTGGTGCTGGGCACCTGCAGTGGGTGTGAGTGGCTGCTCAGCACCGGCTGCAGGTGTGAGCGGGGCTGGCGCCAGCAGCAGGTGCGAGTGCCGGGTGCGGGAGCAAAGAATTTTCAGTAACCACCAGAGGCTCGCCCCAATGACAGCGACCAGCGCCCGCCTTGGTCTGGCACCCCTGCTCACCTGCTCCACCATTCCACCACAGCCAAGGCCCACCATGTTCAGCACACGTCCCCTGGTGATCAGCGCTCATCATAGCAACCGGTTGTTCGGTTGTTCAGGTTGTTCCGCAGTTCAGTCTATTTGCATATTAGCCTTTTATTATATAGGATATGTTTCTATCTTCTTTCAAGGGCAGGAATTGAAACTTATTTGGCTGTTTCCTCAGCATAGCATAGAATGGATGGCCCATAATTTTTTTTAATGAATGAATAAATGAATAAAATAATTATTTATCCACAGAAAAACCACCCAGCATCCAGCTTGGGATGAGCCCTCGGCCATGATGTCTCCCAGGACCCTGTGGTCCCCATCCCCAGGGAAGCCCTGGCTGCACCCCCAGCTTGCCCCCATGCCAGATGCCACAGGGCTTGTTCCTGGGCCCCAATGCACTTGCTTTGGCTTCCCTGGCCCACCCTCCTTCCTCCTCCAAGGAACAGGTCATAGCTGAGAAGAGCCACCTCCAGGCCTCACTCAGGCCCAGGAGTGTGGGTACGCGGCTGACAGGCTACTGACTGCCCCTGGGTCACTGCCCGCCGCCCAGCCTCCGCAAACCCCTCTCTGCCTGGGCTCGCCCCTCTCCTCACTTGGACCTCAAATGTCACTCCTTCCCCGACCCCCAGCTGGGACAGCCCCAATCCAGCAAGCCTTCAGCACATGATCCGCAAACAGGCTCATTTTGATCTTCCCATCACCTCTGAACTGCTGCGGAGGAGATGATGGGAGCGCAGTCCCTGGGGAGCCGTTGGGGCCTAATGCATCACACGTGCTGAGAGAGGCCAGGCCTGGCCGGACATTTGCAGCTCAGCTCCCAGCCCTCCTGGGACTCCGGCTGCCTTGCACCTCGCTGAGCTGGAGAAATGAGTGGTGGGCTGGGCGGGGAGGACTCCCAGTCAGGCCCCCAGAATACACAGCCCACTCCCTCTGGGCTGCCCACGCAGGACGCTTCTCGGTGGCTTAAACCTGCACACAGAAGAGCATCTCTTCCCCACTGTTAAGCTCAGAAGAGGGAGACGTTGAAAGTGTCCAGCCCCATTGAAATATTTCAAACTTCATACCAATCACAATCATAGACTCCAGTCTCGCCCGCTAAGCCAGGTACCTGGCAAAACTGATATAGGCCCTGGTTTTCACCCGCTATCCCAAGCACAGATGTGTACAGCAAACAAAATACGGGGTTCTATGTGCAGCCAAGTCCTGGAAGTCACATGGGGTGTGGTGGGGAGAGTTAGCCACTGGGGGAAGCAGTGGATGACGTGGAAAAGCCAAAAGAGTCCACTGGAAAAAGAACAGGCTTGCAAGTCAGAGAGGCCACCTTCTTACTGCTGATCAGCTGTGTGACCTTAGGCCAGTTACCTAACCTCTCTGAGCTTCTGTTTCTTTATCTGTAAGCAGCCATAATGGCAGCTACCTTACAGCAAATGAGATGGGTGTGTGAGGCACGGAGTACAGGGCTTGGCATATGGAAGGTATATTAAGTGGCTGCTCTTTCCCCATCCCCTTCACCTCTGACTGTCCTCAGCCACCCCCATGACCTCGGACAGCTCCAGAGGCCTGTGGAGCCATCAAGGGAAAAGGGGAGGACTTGGGACTCGATGGCTCTGATTCCTTGAGACTCCAAGGTCCCATCTGTTCAAAACAACCCTCAGAGCCCAAGGAACCGGAGAGTCAAGTCCCCTGGGTGCTCACTCCCTCACCCGCCCCATTTAGGCCCCTGCGGTTCTAGGCCCACTTCCCCGCCTCCCGGTGAAATGGCCCTTCTAGCTCAGCGATTTGGAGGGGCCCTTTGGAGGGGGAGCTGCCGCACTGCCTTCCTTTCTGCTGTGGCTCCCCCTTCTCAGTGGTAGGGAGCAGGGTGGGGACCACACTCAGGCCCACGTGAGGGTCTGGGACGTCTGCTTCTCACCTCAAGGACACTGCTGGGTCCTCGTCATGCCCTCATCACTCTCCCCACAATCAAGGCTCCAGCCAGGCCCAACGACATGAAGGCCACAGCTGGACAGAGCAGCGGCTTTTATGCCTCTGAGCCTTTGAGCCTTCTGTTCCCTCTGCTCCAAACACCTTTCCTTCTCCCACCTTTCACCTTCAGGACGCAGTTCTGGGACGTCTTCCTTGACCTCCCAACCCTACTCTGTCAGACCCCTGTGCTGACCCCAGCGTAGCACCCACTACATCCCATTACACTTGCCTCTTCCTCTGTCCCCTCCATTAAAGTATGAGCTCTCAAGAGTAAATCTTATGTCTCTGTATTACCCGCATCTTGCATAGGATGTGAATGAATGAGCATGAGATTTTACGTTATGTCCAAGTGCAATAGAAGACTTTTGAATTAAAGTGACAATGCAACGGGGGCTGTGACTCCAGCTGCTCTGGATTAGAATCCCAGCTCCATCACTGTTTCGCTGTGTGACATTGGGCAAACATCTTACCCTCTCTGAGCCTCAGCTTCTTCACCTGTAAAATGCAGGGGAAGGCAAACTCCTTTGAAGGGTTGCCCTGAATATTAAATGCAATAAATTCAATGACGGGCTGAGCATATGGTCCTTGCCATTAAGTAGAAGCTAGTATGATGATGATGACGAAGCTCATTATGTGATTATTAGGCAATTGTGTGAATAATTGCACATGTAATTGACATCTATGTGTGCACGTGCTTTCCTGCCCTGACCCAGGAACCACCAAGCCATCTTCCTTAACAGCCCTGAAGTCTCCTAGGCAGGAGTCTCTGAGCAGACACTCTCCCTTCTGCTCCTCACACAACCAAGCCCTTGCCCACCACAGTGCCTTTGCACATGCCATTCCTCTGTGTGGGGTGCTCCTCCCTACAGTGTTCTCCTGGTAGGCGGCCTCGTCACAGATGTCAACTCCTTCAAGGCCCTTCTCAGCCCCTCTCTCTGGACAGATGCTGCTGTAATCTCTACCCCCCATTGTTCCATTCAAGTCTCCTGAGTTTCTTCCACAGCCGATCAAAACCTGTCAGGATTGTGTGTGTTTGCTCATCATTGCGTGTCAGCCCCAAGGTGGTGTGTCAGTGCCGTTGTGCTCACGCTGGGCCCTCGGTGGGGAACTCCTTACAGAAATGTTAGGTGCATGTTGAATAAATAACCTACTGGGGCTCCACTCGGCGAGAGCAGAGAAAAGGTGTGGGAATTCGCAGGCCAAGCGCCATCCCCGGCAGATGGAAGGGGACCCCTCCCTTTCCCAGAAGCCCCCGTAAGGCCGCACCTGGCTGCCTGCAGCCAGCAGAGCTCAGAACCCGCTCACCAGAGACAAATTGGAGGGAGTTCAGAGGAGCGGGCCAGGCAGGATTAAGTGGAGGGAGAGGGTGATTTATAAAGAAAGATAAAAGGGCCCAGCTTCATAAGGCTGGGCGGCAGGATTATTTCGATAACAGCCTCCAAATGTTGGCAAGGTGTGTGCGCCCGGGGAGTGAGGCTAGTTCCCCACAAAGGGGCAGAGGCGAGGCGGCCATCGGGACAGACAAGGGGATCTCGGCTGACTCTGCGGTCCTGAGCGGGAGCAGGAACCCAGGGCCCGAGCCAGGAGCCTGCCAGCATTGAGGGGACCTCACTCCCTCACACGGGCAGTCGGCAGCTGACCTTTGAGTGCCTCGGGGAGTTTATGCAGCAGAAAGCAGGAAGGCCTTAGAGAAAGCAGAGGAGAAAACCCATCTTCTCGGTAAATATCTAAGTCTGTTGCCAAGATGTCTGAGAAGGAAGACGCTTCAGCCATCATGTAGACCAGGGGTTGGCCAACTCTGGCCTGAGGGCTCAATCCGGCCCACGACCTGTTTGTGTAAATAAAGTTTTATTGGAACACAGCCCTGCCCATTTGTTTACATACTATCTATGGCTGCTGGTGCATTACAACTTCCCAGCTGAGTAGCTGAAGCACCGATGATATGGCTCCCTTTACAGACACAGGGCACAGCCCTGTGTTAGATCACTGGCCGTCCCATAACGGGCATGTCACTTAGAAAGGGGGCGGGGGGGGTGAGGGGGGGATGTCCACAGGGCCCCGGCTTTGGCTTCAATTCTTTATATTATTGTCTGACTTAAATACACACATACCTCTACATAGCGCGCATAAACCTGGTAGGTGTTAAGCTCTTACACAACTAGAAAACCAAAGGACATTCTCAGATGAAAAGCCCACAAAATGACAAGAACGGTAAAATGACAAGAACCGCACGAGAATAATGCCGCCACCGCCGTCCTCGCTGCAGAGACCCGCGGCGCACGCCTGGCCGGGCGGCTGGGCGCACATTTGGTTGCGTTTGGCAGGGCCCGTATTAAAGGAGTGTGACGTGATGACTCAATCCTCCCGCGGAGTTTTCCTCTTCGAACAATTGCAGAAACTTTCATTCACACAGAAAGCCATGACATCATGGGCCTCGGGTGGATACACGTCCTCAGCCACATCTGCGCTCTCTCCCATGCGCCCCTGAGGATGAAAGCTTGACCTCCCGTGCTCTGCACACAGTTACAGCTCTGCCACTACAGCCTTATGGCCATGCCCAGGTAGCGGAGCCAGAAAATATTTACATACTAAATAAAACATTGCTATATTTACATGTATTTACATGATAAACACATTATTTACTGAGAGTATTTGAATTGTCGGTCAAATAAAAATAGGAGAGTTTAAAATCGCTCTTAGAGGACCTGTCCACTGGTTTGGATTCACAGCGTGAAAAGCAGAGATCTACCCTACCCTCGCCTTTCCCAAATAGGGAAACTGAGTCTCACCCAAGGACCATGACTTGTCAGGATCACGGTGGGGGCTGGGGCTGAAGCCAGATATGGGTGGGATATATGCTGACTCTCCATGATGTAGGCTTCTCCTTTTCAGCTCAAGAGTGGACCCGTGGCCCGGCCTGTGTGGCTCAGTAGTTGAGCATTGACCTATGAACAAGGTTCCATTCTTGGTCAGGGCACATGCCCAGGTTACAGGCTCGATCCCCAGTGTGGGGCATGTGGGAGGCAGCCAATCAATGATTCTCTCTCCTTATTGATGTTTCTATCTCTCTCTCCCTCTCCCTTCCTCTCAGAAATCAGTAACTATTTAAAAAAAAAAGAGTAGGCCCACGAGACCAGCTGACCAGAGTGGAGATTTGCCCACTGGATCCCAGAGGGGTGCCCGTCAGCTGGAGCCACTGACCATAGTGTAAATGGTTCCTCAGGAGTATGTGTGTGGGGGGAAGCCAGGGCGGGGGCGGGGTGTCCCTCCAGACACTGTGAACAACAGCTGGTGCCAGCATCCCGCAGGCGCAGAGGGGCCCATGGGCTGACGGCTGGCATCCGAGAGCCCCTCCCAGAGCTTTAGAAGTAGACAAAACAGCGATGGGGTCCCTGCAGCAGCCACGCCTCTTCCTTATCCCACAGAGCAGCAGCGAGACCCACCTGGGCTCAGGGGAGACAGGACTGTCTGAGCTCACAAGTTCAGCCGAGTGCTCAGGGCCCTGCAAATTGCTCATGCAAAGGGATCATATGGCCGCCACCCGGCCTGCTGGAGGCCAGCAGATCCCCAACGTGCTTATGCAGCAGTTCAGTGCCTGGGGGAACCCCGCACCCAGGGGGCCAGGCCGGGAGAGACTGTGAACGGCTCAACCTGGTCCCAGGCTTTGCAGCCCCTGCTCTCCAGGCTGGTCAGGCGGTGGTCTGCCTTCCTCTGCCCTTGAGAGGATCCGTCTGGCCAAGAAGAAGCAGCGAGCAAGCCCACAGCAGCTTCTCGGAGCAGGAAAAGCACCCAGTTGTATGGCTCCGACCCAGGACGCACATTTGAAGGCCTGGGACTGGTGGGTTCAGACTGAACGAGAATATGGGCTTGGTCCACTTTTTCAGTAACAAGCCGGACCGGAAATAGACTTTGCAGACTATTTGTAGACTACATGCGGTCTCTGCCGCATATGTTTTCTTTCTCTTTTATTTTTACAACCTTTTAAAAATGTAAAAGCCATTCTTTGTTCACAACCTCTGTGCACAAATACAGGCTGCAGGTTCCACTTGGCCCTAGAACGTCCCTAACTCAAGATATCCCTACAAGATCCACTTGGCCTTGATGGGACTCTCAACACCTGAGTCCTCATACACACAGGCACACGCATTCACACACACAGACACACACAGATTTGGGGTTTTGTCCATTGGACAAAAACACAATTTTTGAAAATAATTTGCAAATCCTACACGTGCCCCGAAGTTAATTCAGGGTCCATATATAATATGCAAAGTCACTGATCCAGGCTGAGACCCTGCTGACTATGCCCATGGGCACTGAAGGCACAGAGGAGTTCAGAGCAGGGACCAAGCACCTTACCAGTGATCTAGTCTGAAGGTTTCCAAACTGTTCCTCAGCCGTGAAGCCTTAAGGAGGGGCCCCTGGCTGTCATGGCTTTGGGCTGCCACACTCAAACCAACCGAGCTGTTTCACCTCTCGTCTTGTAGGCACTGAATTTCCACTACAATGTCATCGAAAGGTAGGATTTCATGGCCAAAGGGAGTGGATGAGTGTTCAAAGCTAGTGCCTAGCCAGTTGCCTGCTACCTGGCCCCTCTCAAAGTTCTTGCAAGATCAGCCCACATGTTTGCCTATCCATTGACGTGGAGGAGAAGCCACTATCTTTACCCAGGACAGGTGCTCTCTGGTTTGCTACAGTCCCCACCACTCCCTATTGCCTTATACCACCATGTCACTGATTAATAAGACCTGCCCGGGCCCAGAGGCCTTGGAGTTTGGGACTCCAGCTCAACACTGTCTCAGCTGCCATAACCTGGAGCCACTTTGTGAAGAGAAAACTGGTTAGTTTAGCGAAGTCACCACTAGATCCAAAACGCTGACCTAACCAACAGCTGCCGGATCCGACGGGTCTTAGGTGACCCTTGACAGATCCTGATATTTCCTTATTAATCTTTTGGACTTATTTATATCCCATTGCATGGCAAAAAGTATTTGAGGCAGCTTATAAATACACATATAGCTCAGTAAAATTTAAAAATAAAGACATCGGAGAGAAGGAAAGTCAGGCTGAATAGAAGGATGAGGGTGAGAAAAAGTAGAACAGGAAAATGCAAGCAGAGATGCTTGAGTTAGGATGGCTCATGGAAGCATATGGAACCGCCCTCCCCTAATAGCTGAAGAAATTTATTTTAAAAAAAGAAGAAAAGAAAAACAATGATCAAGGAAAGAGGCTCAGCCCAAAGCCTTGAACTTCAAAAGTGTCAACCAAGGAATGAAATAAAAAAATTACGGAGCAGAGCAAAACGATTCAGTGCAGCGAGGTGTCCAGCCCCAATCTCGACACCAGAAGCCATTTGGGGTGTCCTGAGAGTTAATTTCATGTGTCAGCTCGAGTGGATCACGGGAGACCCTGATGTGGGCCTCAGCATTATTGCTGGGTGTGTCTGTGAAAGTGTTTCCAGAAGAAATTAGCATTTGAATAGACAGACCCAGAGCCTTGGGAGGCTCTCCCGAGGTGGGTGGGCATCACCCTGTCCTCTGAGGGCCTCACGTAGGATTTGAAAAGGTGGAGGCAGTGAGGCTTGGCTCTCCCTCTGCCTTGCTGTTGGGCCGGACATCCATCTTCTCCCGCCCAGCGCACCTGGGCCCAGGGTTCAGCCTGGAGCTGGCACCGACGCCCCAGGCTCTCCGGCTCTCGGGCCTTTGAACTGCACCAGCCGCCTTCCCGGTCTCCAGCTTGCAGACAGGAGGCTGTGGAGCTTCTGAGCTTCCTGGATCCTGGGAGCCAATCCCTTGTAATAAATATTCATATACGTGGACGTGGAAATGTCTCCCATGGGTTCTGTTTCTCTGGAGAGCCCTGGCTAGTTCAGGGAGCCAGCCCAACCCCAGCAGCTCTTCCCAATACCATCAGCCCTGGAGGGAAGCCCACCAACGGGCGAGCCACAGCTTCCCCTCCATGGCCGGGGGGGGGGGGGGGGGATGAGAAAATGCTGCTGGGAAGAAATAGGGAAATTGATCAGGACCCTGACTCTCTCTGGCGGAAGTGAGGGTTCTGGGCTTCATGTGATCTGGGGAAACAATCCAAAGCCAAGAGTTACCCCACCACCACCACCACCCCCAAATGGTATGGTGAGCCCAAGGGAGGTATTTAGCAAAATTTCAGAAGTGCAGTTGATCACAGACGCCTCCTTATTGGAGTCACTCAACAAAAATATGTGACTATGACATAAAGCGCCATTCCTCCAACTGTAGCAAAGATAGGAAGACCGACAGAAAACACTTCATGCAGATACTTAGAGAAGCTTTATCTACAGTCACTCCAGATTCAGAGATAAATCGAAACTTATCCTTGAGCCATGGAGGGTGGTAAAAGAGGCAAGGTGATGGACACAATCTATTTAAACATATAGAATTAATTCTAAACCACTGTGTAAACTGCAGACATTTCATAAGTCCTCAAAGACTAATGATAAAACTAACACCAATCCCGTCATGGCGGGGAGGGGGGGAGAGGAGGAGTGAACGGGCTCATAGTCTCATCTCTCGTGGCAGGAAGATAACTAGTTGTGTCTAAATTCGAAACTGCAGTTAGAAAAACATAATCACTGCAACTTCAAATTTTTTTCATATTTTTTTTCTTAACCTTAGAAGAATCTTTTAGAAAAGAATATTTATTGTGATGAAAAATTTTATTTAAGCTCAACAATTCCTTCCACTTCTTTTTAGCTTCTTGCTTTTTTTTTTTTTTTCCAATTAAAGGAACATCAGTTTTAAGGCTTTATGTTAAAATTAATGTGCATAATTGATATCATCTCTTTCTCATGAATGGAAAGAGATAAGTAAATAAATAGATGTATGGAGATTGATATGTAGGAATAAGTATATACACACACACATTCACTAATTCTTTAGATATCTTTCACCTAATGGTAATATTTGGAGTGATATTTAAACTTTCTTTTTTGTACATGGCTATACTGTTAAAAATTTTTAATTATTAGTATTACATTTATATTTCTAAAAATCAAAAGGTAATATTCACTTTGTTAAAAATGTTAGGGAAACAGTTATCCCTGAGCTTCCTAGCAGCCAAGGGAAAAAGGGGTCTCCACCCAGTTACAGTCTCAGCTGCGTGATAAAGTTAACTGTACTTTGTGGTCACCCAGAAGCAGCCAGAAGACGGGGACCCTGCCTCTAATTCACTGTGTGGCCTTTGGCAAGTCACTAAATCTGGTTTCTTATACCATAAAATGGGGGAAGTCAATCAAAGTTTCCAATTTAAATGAACATTAAAGTCCCCATTCTAGTTCTGTCTCGTTCTGTGACTCTCATCTTACTAACAAATACTGGTGGATGCAATAACGTTCTCTGAGCCAGAATGAGGTCTAGCTGTGTCCCTGGAGTTTTGTGTTTTTGTTTTGTTTTTAACCTCGAGGCAATAGATTTGGTTACTTGACATGAGCGCATAAAAGTAAAATTACTCTTCGGCATTTTATGAGCTTGTTGGATTCTCGGCTAACTCCGACACTGGAAAGGCTGACCAGAAAGAAACTAACCAATCCCGGCCTACAGAGAAAGGAAATTACTACCAACATCTAGATCCAGAAAGAGCTTTCTGCTGGGATCCAGAAAGGCTTCCAAAATCCCCTGGGACTAGGCCTTCCGGAGAAGAAAACCCCAGGTCGGAACAGGAAGAGAAAGTCTTAGTGAGTCTTAAGTATTTGCTTGCGCCCCCTCCAAAATAAATTTGCATTCTTACGAGTACCTGTCTTGAACCTGACCAACAATTTTCCTTTTGAAAGCTGCCAGGTGATAAAAATTGAAACACAAGCCACCTAGACTGGTTTGCTTTGCTTTCCTAAGTGACCATAAGGAAGAGCTAGATGCTCTCTGAGCAGAACTCGGATTTCAGGAAGCGGTGCTCCTGGAACTGGCTGGGAGCACGTGGTAAAGAGGAGCCGGGAGTGATGAGTCAGGAGGGATGCTGTTTTTCTAACTCCTAACCAGGGCTCAGGAGGACCCAAATCCTGAGGTTGCTCGGCATCTGGGAATAGGTTTGCAGGAGGGGGTGGAGGGGAGTGGACACTTCTCCAGGAAAGGGTCATTAACTCGAGTTTCACAAACTGGACGATGGAAACCTTCAGGTTACGGCAGAGTCTACACCAGCCACAGAGCCCGCTAGCTGAACCCTCCAGGAATATGATTTTCATCTGAAGGACTGTTTGTTTGGGGGAGGTTAGTGGAAGATATTATTTTATACAAAAGTACACTTGGGCCCATCTTGAAATCAAATATAAAATTTACACTCATTTTTAGATAAAACATCCAAAAATGTCCTTCTCCCAGCACGTGTCTACTCTCCTCTGGCATCAGGGGTACTTATGTGGCTGCTGGAAAAAGCTCAACATGAGGCCATCCCTAGGGCTATCCCAGAAGCAGGCTTTTTTCAAGTGACATTTTCCCGAGCAAAGAAAATCATCAAAAGCATCGCACTTTCTCTGAGAGATGGTCGGGGGCTAAATCGTTGGTTGCTTCTATATACCTTTCTGGGCCGGAGAAGCAGGTCTCCTAGAAACAGGCCTGAGTCTCCCAAAAACCGTGCAAGGAACTTGACACACACACACACACACACACACACACACACACACACACACACACCACCCTCCCAGGCAAGAGCAGAGGAGTCTCCAGCACTTTCTTCCCCCAGAGCTCCTCCTTCTCCTGAGTCCCCAGCACAGCTCAGCACCTCACTCACATACTCCATTCCTGCACCTCACATACTCCATTCCTGCACCTCACTCACATACTACATTCCTGCACCTCACTCACATACTCCATTCCTGCACCTCACTCACATACTACATTCCTGCACCTCACTCACATACTACATTCCTGCACCTCACATACTCCATTCCTGCACCTCACTCACATACTACATTCCTGCACCTCACTCACATACTACATTCCTGCACCTCACTCACATACTCCATTCCTGCACCTCACTCACATACTACATTCCTGCACCTCACTCACATACTACATTCCTGCACCTCACTCACATACTCCATTCCTGCACCTCACTCACATACTCCATTCCTGCACCTCACATACTACATTCCTGCACCTCACTCACATACTACATTCCTGCACCTCACTCACATACTCCATTCCTGCACCTCACTCACATACTACATTCCTGCACCTCACTCACATACTACATTCCTGCACCTCACTCACATACTCCATTCCTGCACCTCACTCACATACTACATTCCGGGTGGGAGCCCTCTGTAGAAGTCCTGCCTTCGGGGAGAAAAACACACTGGCTTGCCTTTCTAACCTGGGTCATGCATTCATCTTACTAAACACGACTAAAGGACAAGGAAAGAGTTTCAACCCATCAGCACAATGGTTGCCACCAAAGTGTAGGTTTCAGATTGTAAGAAGGTCAGACGACTGGCGATGGGATGATTGGATGAGCTGAGACCACTCTTCCAAGGCCCCTTTCCTCCTGGCTCTTTGTTAGTTTGTTTATTTTTTCAGCTAACATTTGAGCAAGACCTGAATCTGGACCAGGCCTGTTCTGGGTACCTGCGGCCCAGAGGTCCCTCTCTGGTGCAGCTGATGTCCAATTGCGGAAACAACATTAACGCAACTAAATATAAGAATATTTGTACTTACAGGGTCCTCATACTTTAAGCACATAGAGGGAAACAAAAATTATCACAATAATTTAAAAAAATATTCATTAGTGAACCAACAACTTGGAAGATCAGTTTCCAAACAACTTGTATAACATCAGCGTCTATCATGGCCCTTAGAGTTGTCATCATGTTCGGTCCACCTCTCTTCATTTGGGGTTATCTTCCTGACAGTATGATGACATTGTCATGCAAACAAATTGCAAAGAGAAATTGAAGACTTGACCAACATTGGAGGGTTTTATGAGGTCAATGAGAGAACTACTTAAACCCCAGGCCAAGCCAGTGACAGATGAGGCTCTGACAGTTCAATCAGGAAACAGCAGGAAGAGGGGGGGTTGTGGAGGTGATGAGCTGATGGTCAAAACAAAATGATTGGACCATCAGGTTGTTAAGAAAAGCCCTCAGGAAAACCCATGAGGCCCCGGACGCCTTTTGCAATAAATAGCTTTCTCTATGTTTGTGTTGCAAGGATATCAAAAAAACATGAAACAAGAGAAGGTATATCATGCCACCATCCAATTTTGCCATAAAAATTGCATCCCACAAAATTATCAACACCTAATTTATTCTTTCTTTATTCTAAAACTTCAGTGTGTGGTTGTAATTAGACTAAAAAAATGGGTAAGAATAAGATAAAAATAAATTTATTTTTAGAGTTTCTAGTTTAGTTTTGGTTTTCTGAACTTTTTAAATCAAATTTTTTTAAATCCTCCCCCCCCCCCCATTTCCCATGATATATTGGCTCCCATGTTAAATGGACTTGGTCTAAGGTGGCCCTTCCAGGTATGATGACCTGTGGATGACAAGGCCTCCTGTCATCACACTGGTGTGAAAGCTATAAAGGAGAGTACAGAGGGCTCTGAGAACCCCTGGGGGGGGGGGGGTAGTTAGTCTAGGGACGTGACACCACAGCTGAGACTTGAGAAACAACTAGAGACTGGAGGCGAGAACATGCTGGGGAATGGGTCCAAGTGCCCAGGAGTGGGCCCTGAGGCAGGTTGGTCCAGTCAAAGAACTGAAAGAAAGCCAGCTTGGCAGGAGGCAAGAAGTTTGGGGCAGGGGCAGGGAATGAGTTGCAGATATAGACAGGGACCAGGATGTTGTTTTCATCACAAGAGCAGTGCGTAGAGATCTGACTGGGAAGGTGACAGATTTATGTTTTAAATAAGCTCTTGTGGGTACCACCTAGCAGGCATGATGTTACTTCTTGTCATTCGGAAAGGCCTCCCAGGACAACCTGTCCCTTCCTAAGACACCACTCACCGCAGGCTTATAGGACAGTAATGAGAAAGCCCTTTGAGACCGAGGAACCCAGCTGGCATTTTGAGGTTCAGAGTCACTGTTTCAAGACTTCCGCTTCCAACCATGATCACGTAATAGGAACTGTTACCCTCTCACCTTAACCAATAAATGCAGAAGATATGAAAAAAAACACATTTTTTTTGGACATTGGACAATAGGCAGCATAGTCACTGGTCCCTAAATAAAGGAATATAAATGAAATGCGCCCTATGGTTTGCTCAGCTCATTGCTGTAAAGGGTTTCCAGATCATAGTGAGGGGTGGAGAAACTCAAGCAGAGCCCAGCTGCCTCTCTAGTTGAAGAGGCACAGTTAAGAAATTGGGGGGTTGGGGCAGTAGAGTGCCTGTGAGGAGAGCTGCACAGAAAAAGAGCCAGACACCTGCTCCCTTTGAGTCTTAAACTGAGTATTGATCAGTGGGC
Source organism: Myotis nattereri (assembly GCF_964212035.1). Taxonomy (NCBI): domain Eukaryota; kingdom Metazoa; phylum Chordata; class Mammalia; order Chiroptera; family Vespertilionidae; genus Myotis; species Myotis nattereri. Next base: position 54,662,121 of record NC_138088.1, on the reverse strand, counting down.
ACATGTGAAAAAACTACTCTAGAAAAGCAGAGCGTGGCAGGGGGATAGCAGAAAGGACTAAGCAGAACAATCACCAGAGTTCACACTTAACTAGAAATTGCGTTCCCACCAGCCAGACTGGGGTACCTCATAATATGTGGACGTCAGGTAGAGTATTAGAAGGGTATTACCTCAGTGCTAGAAAAAAATTAACCCTGGGTTAAAGACTGCTCTGTTCCCATCCAAAAAAGCTTAAAAATAAGCCCCCAAAGAATCAAAAAGTTCCTAAATAATTTGTGTCCAGAGCAAACTCAAGAATACTTGAAGCAATGCAACAATATTAAGCAGCCAACAAGGTCAAATTCACAATGTCTGGCATCCAATCAAAAATTGTTAGGCATGCAAAGAAGCAGGAAAATAGAATCCAAAACGAGAAGAAAAATCAACCAATAGAAACAGACCCCAAAATGACACAGATAATAAATTAGTATATGAGAGTTCCAAGGCCACCATCTGAAGAACTCGACTAAGATGATCACTGTAGAGAGAGCCACAAGGTGTTGTGATAACCACCAAATCGAAGTCACTAGAAGGAGGAGAGTAAGAATGAGTCTGCACACTGTCACAAGTTTCACACATGGTTCTTATCTCACCCCAGGGCTTACAGGGCTCATGCACTCTTCTCAACAGAGGTTGATGGTTCTGTTACAACTTTTAGACTCTAAGCATGAAACCCCATTTTGGTTATTCGGGAATTTGACACAAGGACGTTCCTTGAGAGACAATGAGGGCATGCGTGAGCCTGAGCAAAGTCCTTTAGAAAATCAATCTATTCAGTATTTTATTCAATCTATTGCAGTATTTTATTAAATATTATTCCATCAAGCACATTATCAGGCACTAAATCAGCATTACTTTTTATTAAAAAGATAGCACATTCTGGTTCGGCCACAACTTTCTTATTTAAACCTCTGCTTTGCTACCTATTATCTATTCTGCCATCCATATCTGCTCTTTGAATCATGAGGGGAGGGGGAATCAAGCTATTTGAGAGACAAGCACTCTATGAAAACTGAAGAATATTCACTATGCTGGCGATTATATTAATGATGAGCGGTGTTAACATGTAAATTTTTTTCTAAAGTCAAGTGTAAGAGCACAACACTGGGAGCCAACAATTTAAAAATGGAAAAAATCTCATTACATATTCAAAACGAGTAGTCGTGGGAATAACCTTTCCCGTAACAGGAGCACAGCTAATTTTTAATGTCTCTGATTATAACGTGGGAGCTGAAATCCTCAGCCTTGACTTCACCTGGTGACTTCCCTCCTCTTTCTTTCTTCAATTTATTTTATTACCAAATAACATTCTTGCTATAATAGGTAAATCCATCCAAAGGTGTAGAAGGAAAAGTTAATAATCCTCCAACCACATTGACCACCCATATTAACAGCCTGGAGGGCATCTCCCCTGGGCACACACATGCAAGTTGGACCACAGATACACATATGATAGCCTTTGGTTTGCTGTGGTCTGATCTAATTTTTGCTAAAATAGGATCATTCTATAAATGTTATCCTCAAGTTTGCTTTTGACATTTAATATATCATACACCACTGCACATCAACACTCTAATTTTATCCATCCAATTTTGTTTTAATAGACTGGTAGGCTGTTTTCCTTCCACTTTTTGTTTACTTGTTTTTGCCATGACCAATAACACTGGAGGAAAACATCTTTATGTGTCTGCCCGGAGGCAGAAAATCCAGAGGTCAAACTGCCTGTAGATTAGATTCCCTCAAAGAGCACTGCAGGGTCAAGGGTATATACTTATCTATTGTTAATAGCTATTGTCAAAGTCCTTTCTTCAAAAATAAAGTTTGCAACAATACAACGTGTATCAGAAATGAAATAAAGGGCCAAGACCCTTCCAACTTGTGCCCTGGAATTGCTCAGAGCCCCTGAGACGGAAATAATATGTACATGTCAGTGGTGCGTGGGCACGCACTGCATGGAAACGGGTGTGGATATTATTGTTGTTTTTAGCATCATTGTCGTTCATCTGCAATCTCTGAAATTAGTCGAGTGAAGTTTATCACAGGCAATATCTTGTAGTTTGTTTAAAAATTTGAGGTAAAACAAACTGCATTTATTTGGTGCATCTCCCTTCAAAAAATAGAACTGCTAGTAAAACAGTCTTTATTGTGTTATAACGAATAGTATTGTTTAGAAGACTTATATTAGAACAGCTCTGCCCTGAGTTATTTCTTTTTTAAAAAAATTCTTTATTGTTAAAGGCATTACATAAGTCTCCTTTTTCACCCACTGACCTCTCCCCAGCCGTTCCCACCCCCGGCACATGCCCTCCTCCCACCCCCCATGCCCCAGTCTGTGTCCAGCCAGGAGTTATTTCTATTATTGGGCTCCTGTTCCACATCTTAACCCCGTCTTCGATTTTTTCTATATTGTTTCTTTGAACAGTTTAAAAGTTTCTTCAGGAAATCAGACAGGATTGAGATGACCATACAGTGACCAGCAATGGCAACTGGGACTAGCCAGGCTGGTTTTCTCCTGGCCATTTATGCCGGTGGAGACTGAAGACCCCGCTGAACCATCAGAGCCTCTGAAGCAGGTATTGGAGCAGAAGCAGCACGGATGCCGGCAGCAACAGGCCTGGGCTGAGCCCGGTCGCTGTCAGAATGTCACCTCGGGAAATGATGTCACTTTTCTGAGCCTCAGTTTCCTCATCTGTAAGCTGGGGATAATGTCTTCCCCAGAACTGTGGCTATGAATGTTTTCATGGGACATTCTCTAAGGAAACTAGCTCCAGGGGACACTGAGGAGACCAATGGCCAAGCTTCAGGAAAGCAGAGGTGGGGCTCCTGGTCGGAGGTCCTGCCTCAGCGGGTGGGCACCACTGCTGTCTGCACCCAGCAGAGCCGGTCCTGGGAGAGCTGCAGCAGGGATACCCCCATCTCCCCTGCAGCATCTCCAGTGCTGTTTCCTGGCCTCTGTCTCCCCAAAAACGAGTGTGAGGAGGACAGGGAGAGAGACCACGAGACCAAACACACATCGTCAGGATCCTGTTACTCTGGTGGGTCTGCAGCCAGATCCGTCTGTGGGAGGTCAAGTCCAGAGCCCAGGAACCTCAGCTGAAGACTGATGCCTGGGATGGCCCTCCCCCAACGCCCTCCTCATGGGGGCTCCCAGGCTGTGACAGCTCCTAAGAGCAGCCACTTCTGAGAGCTCACCTTCCCAGCAGGTGACCTGGAAGTGGCCACAGCAGGTCCTTTGCTAGCATCCTCTCCTGTTCCCCGCCCGGGCCCTCAGTGCATCAGCGAGACCCGGAAGCATAGAGCTGTCACTTTGCTTGTGTCCCTGCTGTGGTTTCTAGGAAAACAAAAGCTGCTTCTTTGTTACACAAGAGCCTCAGCCATTTTCTCATGTTTTCATGATTCTTGGAATGGCCCTAGGGAGTCGCCCACGTGGAAGGGATCCCAAGGGGAGAGAGAGGGCCAGTCCTCCCCTCTCTCTCCGGGAGGCCAGTCCTGTCTCCTTCCCCCGAGTGGCCATCCTGAGCTGAAAGCACACACTCTCTGAAGATCTACAATTCTGTGTTCATTAGCCCACACTCCGCAGGCCGGGCAGGACTCTGCCATTAGCTAATAATAGCATTACCATCCTGAAGCAAAAAGCAAAAAAAGTCTCTAATACTTCGTCTTAGCAGCCGATAATGTAAAATGGGGTGGCATTTGGAGGCCTGGGACGATGCCCGTCTCCAGGGAGAGAAAGGTGTTAACTTCTAATAGCTTTTCAGTAATAGCCAAGCATCTGCAGTCCCCTATAAAAAAGGGTTTTTTAAAAATTAATAGAGCTGCCTGTGCCCCACATTGAGGAGAATGCCAGATTACTCAGTGCATTAAGGGCTGCTTTGGATTGGAAATAATTATGAGTGACGACAAGGAGCAGAGGGGCCGGGTGGCGCGCACAGGAATGCATTTTAAAGAGCAGTTTAAAGAGCCTTCAGATGGTGGTATTATCCTGCGTGACCAAATTAGGAGCAAATGAGAAAAGTTTATCTGGCATTTTGGAGCATTGAAAGAGCTTAGTGTTATAAATTATACAGACGCGGGTAGGAAATGGCGAGTAAATTCATGTTAAATAGTATTGGCCGTTGAAATAGCAGCTGCTTTATAACGTGTTCAATATTTTAATTGGAATTTAAAAGCCCAAACCACAACATCCTCCCACCACCAAAGATATTGAAAGATTGTTACCGTTCTTTATTTGCCAGGACAATCATGAGAAGTTGCCTTGACCAGAAAGTGGTCTCCATCATGTCCGATTGGAGCGACTAGGGTTGCCAGATGCGGGTGGTCTGTGCCTTAGAAATGGCTCAGAACTCCTAAGGCCGGACATGCCCAAATGCTCTTCCAATATCTTCATCCGCCGTCGGAAGAGCACGTGGTAGACACAGCCTGGGCTGAGGTATCTCAATGTTTATCTAGCCTCACTTCAGCCCTCCTTGCTGGCAGGGATTCACTAGTGAGAGCTGGCCAGAGATGGGAACCAGGACATCCTGGGTCGGGACCGGGCCTTTCCAAGCACATGCCAGGTCTGTGTTGTGGTAAGAAACTCGTGCCATGGAGGCAGCTCTCCCCAGAATCCCAAAGCTGTAATGAACACTCTCATCCTTGCTAGTGGGTGGGCTCACGGACATGGCTTTCCTAGAAGGCAAGTTGGCAACATTTAATACAACCCTTCTGAAGAATTCGTAGGATTCCCAACAATCCAGTTTTCAGTAGTTTATCCTACTCAGTTAAGATGGAGCAAATAAAAACAGCAAGCAAGACGCTAGGTTTTAATCCAAACAGATCACTAATTACATGAAATATCCATGGTCTAGACCAGGGGTGGGCAAACTTTTTGACTCGAGGGCCACAATGGGTTCTTAAACTGGACCGGAGGGCCGGAACAAAAGCATGGATGGAGTGTGTGTGTGAACTAATACATGTTAACACTGCTGCTGGTGAAGGAACGGAGGGGAGAGCAAGAGAACCCTCCGCTCTTTCGGCTCCGCGGGCCGGATAGAACAGCCAAACGGGCCGGATCCGGCCCGCAGGCCATAGTTTGCCCACGGCTGGTCTAGACACACACATGAAAAGATAGAGACTGTCAGGTTAAATTTTTTCAAAGCAAGACCCAGCTCTATGCTGTTTTCAAGAAACTCACTTTGCATATAAAGACATAAATAGGTTAAAAGAGCAAAGGTTAAAAGAGCAAAGGTGAACAAATGTCATGCAAACACTAACCCAAATAAACCAGAGTCACTATGTTAATATCATACAAAGGAGACCTCGGAACAAGGAATGTTATCAGATTTAAAAAGGAATATTGTATAACTAGAGGCCCAGTGCATGAAATTTGTGCACGGGGGGGGGGGGTGTCCCTCAGCTCAGCCTGCACACTCTCCAATCTGGGACATCCCTCTCACAATCCAGGACTGATGGTTCGCCTGCCTGCCTGCCTGATTGTCCCTAACCGCTTCTGCCTGCCAGCCTGATCACCCTCAAAACCTCCCCTGCCAGCCTGATTGACTCCTAACTGCTCCCCTGCTGGCCTGATCACCCCCCAACTGCCCTCCCCTGCCAGCCCAGTTGCCCCCAACTGCCCTCCCCTGAAGACCTGGTCGCTCCCAACTGCCCTCCCCTGTAGGCCTGGTCACCCCCAACTGCCCTTCCCTGCAGGCCTGATCACCCACAACTGCCCTCCCCTGCCAGCCATCTGGTGGCTGTGGGTGCCACCATCTTTGAGGGCATGGCAGTCAATTAGCATATTCCCTCCTTATTGGCTGTGGGCACAGCCATCTTTGAGGGCAAGGCAGTCAATTAGCATATCCTCTCCTTATTGGCTGTGGGTGCCACCATCTTTGCAATGGCGTGAGGGTCAATTAACATATTCCCTCTTTATTAGGTAGATGGTAAAAAAGTACAATATATGCCTTATAGCCATATATAAAAATGCTGTCCACTTATCAAACCAAGTATGCATTCATATACATTTATGGTTCAAATGTGTACCTATGTCTATATACCTATTTAGATACATTACATATGTACATACGCTCACATCATACCCAAAGGATAAAGTGATACCAAAGTGTAATCATTCATTTTTCAGAGTGGGTGGGATTGAGACCAGGGTCATTTTTCCCTTTTTTTCTTTATTTGTTTTTATTCTCTAATTCTTCTGCCATTAACCCATTCTACTGTGCGTTCTCTAGCTTTTATCACGTTGACGTGTACGTGTAATCCAAGACTGCAGCTGAGCTGGGAATCAGGGAAAACCCGTCTTGAGGATTCAGCTCCAGTGGGTGTGGCCCTGGGGACTCTGTGAAGCCGTCTCTATTGTTTTACCTCAGAGCACCCATCAGGTGATGTCGTACCTCCCCCCCTTGTTTGATTTCCACTTCCAACCAGGTGGCCAACCTCTCTCCGTGGAGTTTCTGACATTTTCTGTCCCCCCAAATATTCCGTCCACCAGCATTCCCAGATCCCCAAGTCCTGGTGGCAGCCCAGAGCACAGATGTCCCAAGGTGTCCCGGAAAGTGTGGGGAGATGGTGGCCGAAGCAGAGCGAAGAGGCCGCGTAAGGCATTGGTCCAAGCACTTCCTTTACGGTAGAATCACGTGACATTTATAAGCGTGACGTTTATGATGAGACCCAAAAAGGAAACTGCATCCTTCATCCGAAACTTCCGACAATCTGAGTGCTCATCTCCAAGAAACAGTGGAGGTTTCCAGGGATCAGCAGTCATGGACTTTAACCACCCTCTTCAGGAAATGATCCGGCCTGTCCAGGTTTACAATAAATTTAATTTGGGGCCCAGTGTTCTAAGATTTCACAAAAGAAAGCAGATGGGAGATGCTACGCCAGGACTCCCCTAGGAGAGGAGGGGAGGCAGGAAGGAGGACAAACCCCACCAATTAGAGCAACTCTCTCATTCCCTGGCTCCTAACGCAGTGGACGCGGACCCCGGCCACACAGTATTTCAAATCTGACTTCTCAGAGATTTATTTTTCTTTTGATATAATTTCTGGCAACTTTTGATCATCTAAACTGAAAAAAGAAATCAAAGAAATCTGTTTCTCTGGAGTATTAATAGCAAAGGAATTTCTGGATGTTGCAAAGTAGGAAAGGAACATAGCATCTCAGTTTTGCTCTCAAAGCAAACTAAATATAGTTGTAAAAAAACAGAAGCAGGGTACCCTACAGATTTATTGAAGGGATGGAATAAACCTCTTTTCACAGAAACCATGACATGAAATTTATCTTGAAGGACATTCACTGGGCTCTTGCCCACTTAAAACCTACAAATGGGCTGCCAGGAGGGAGGCGCACTTTACATCAGAAGCACACGTGTCTAGTCCTTCGGGGAACTTGCCATCGATATTGGGCAGTGATGTCGCTCGATATTGACGTCACTCTGCTGTGATGTCAAAACCCTTTCCCCCATCGCGCAAGGACGCTACAGATTTCAGACTCTTCCGACGAGTCAACGTCTGGCCAGTGGGCATGAAAGCCTGAGCAGCATCTATGTTCCCATAACTCAACCTCGGTCTGGACTGCCCCTGTCTGCTACTACCAGAACGCATGGGGTCATAGTGGGAGGCATGTGGATATGTAGCCGGGGTGCAGATGGCGAGGCACATGTGTGTACAGAAAGTAGTTACGGAGGTGCAACTATGAGCCAGGGGCTTCTCCAAGGACCTAGAGCTACGCAGTGCCTGTGACCAAACAAATACATAAGCCAGCTTCTGACTGGGACATGCACTGGGAAAGAAATAAACAAGATGAGCTGATGGGATGGTTGTTTTTTTTGGGGGGTGGGGGTTAATTTAGAGATGTCTGTCAGAAGAGATTCTGGGCTGGCAGTTGAAGAACGGGGTGCCAGGTCTTCCAGGAGCTGGGGAGAAGGCTGCTGCGATAGGACCATACATGCAAATTCCCTGAGGCCTCGGGGCCACCTCTGCCACAGTCTCGGTACTTGCCTTTCCACTCACACCTGCAGTGCCCTGCAGCAAGCACCCCACAGTGTCTCCCCGGGAGGGCTCTCTGCTGGCGGGGGGCCTCGAACAGGCCGGAAGTCCCGTGAAGTTCATGGAAGTCCATGTTCCTAGGAGCATTCGTCCAAACCCATAGCATCCACAGCAGCAGAGTGAACCCTAATGTAGACTATGGACTCTGGGTGATGACATGTCAGTGCAGGTGCGTCGATTGTCACCAAGGCACCTTGTGTGGGAGATGCCCATAATGGTGGAGGTCATGGGGGAGGGGCTGTATGAGACTCTGGTTTCCATGCAATGGTTCTTATACACTTACAATTGCTTTAAAAAGTGAATTTTATTAAATGTGTCCCAGAAAACCTGGATGGGGTAGAAAGAACATCCATAACAGAAAACTCCGACAGAAACGTATAGAAATTTAAAAGGGGGCCAAAAATTGGATCCATGAAGCAAATCTTCCCTGTAAAGTCGACCTTGGAAGGAATTGATATTGATGAAGATGGAAGAAAATCAGGACCTGCTGAACCATGTTCTATAGAAAAGCAATCCATTGAATTGGCCTGAAGGGGTTTGCTCTACTCTCTCGGTGTAAACGCCTCTGCCTCTGTATAAGTCACATTTTTTTTTAAAGACCTAGTGCTCCTACAGCTGCAGTCACAGAGTTCTAGGGGTCAGCATGGCAGGGCCTACATGTCCACAGTGTCACATGGCGAGGGCCACCCCCTGCACCTGGCTTAGGGGAACGCATTTGTTCCCTCCACAAGCATCTGCTGGCCCCAGACCTGTTCGAGACACCGAGAGGCTGTGATTTGGGGTGAACTGTAAAATCCCAGACCCTGAGAAGCCTGGCTCCAGCGGGCAACCCGGGCCTGGGAGGGGTGACGTCACAGAGCTTAGCTGCAGCCTCGGGGACACAGAAGTGACTCATCGGCTGGGCGGGGGCCAGCAGGAGGCATCACTGAGGACATGACATTGGACCTGAGTCTTGCAGGATGAGTCCAAAGGCTCCAAGATGACAAGCGGCAAAACTGTCCCTTGGGTGAGCCCTGGAGGAGAGGAAGGAAAGGAAGGCCGAGAAGGGTGGGCCCACGGCCTGGACTTTCCCCTCCCCGGCGGTGGGAACCACTGAACAGACGGCGTGGCGAGTGCAGGGCGTGAGGGTAAAGGCAGGGTGGCCAAGGAGGAGGCGGAGCACTGTGCAGGGTCAGGATGGTGGCAGGGGGCTAAACGGGAAACTGAGGAAGTGGCTGGATAGAATGTAGTGGAGGAGGAGGGGGAGAAGGGGGAGGACCCAAGACTGTCTCTCAGGGACCCGGTTAATATCGACAGAGGTGGGAAAGTACCACGACCCAAGAGTAGAAACGCAGGAGGAGGTGAGAGTGGAAACTGTAAGATCATTTTGTCAGTTTTTTGGAAAAATGTCGGCATCAGGATCCTTTCAATGAAGTCTTAAGAATTTAAAAACAAAAACTAGTTTTTGTGTTTTTCACTGAGGTATCTGGAGAGGTGGAGGGAGGTTGATGGCCACCCCCTGGATCATGCTGAAGGTCCCAGATCCAGGCCCCGGCCCCTCTCTTCAGCTGACGCTCGGCGATGGGCGGTTTCGTGGCCCGGGGCCCACAGCCAGGAAGGCTCCAGAACTCAGTTCTGGGGCTCCCGGGATCCTGCTCCACCTCCCACAGCCAGGAGGCTGAGGAGGAATGAGGACTTGGCGTTCTTGGCCCCCAGCCCGGCCCAGCTGTCCTCTTGGCTGAGGACATCCTGAGCCACGTAAGAGGCTGGGCCCTAGCGGCCGAACTCCCCTGAAGCCGCCGGGCCCCAAACCCCCTGGCTCCTGTCCTTGCTCTGGCTGCGTAGGTGCTTGGCTCTCTGCGGCTGGAGGACCCTTCCCTCCTGCACCCCTCTTCTGGCCGACACTCACTGTTCGGAACCCCCAGATGCATCTGGCCCTGGCTGTGAGCAGACAAAATTCACTGGGTTCAGTGGACAACAAAAGGGGTTCGAGGGAAAGCAATGTTACAGGGTGATCTGATCGTGAATTCCTAACAGGCCAGGTCAAGGTGGACAGTCACACCCCAGGCATATAGCTTCTTTCTTAAAAGGCTTCTCATTGCCTTAAGCCAGTGGTTGGCAAACTCATTAGTCAACAGATTGAAATTTCTTTTGAGAGCCAAATTTTTTAAACTTAAACTATATGGGTAGGTACATTGTTATTAACTTCATTAGGGTACTCCTAAGCTGGCCTTTGCTAAAAACGTCCTCAATCTGATCGAGGTACGTTCGCTGAGGTCGGCCCCTTCCAACTCTCCCATACACACTCCTCTTGTATACTTGTTTCGTCTGTCTCCTTTCGTTCATCCTCTCTATATGTCCAAACCTTCTCAGCATACCTAACCACCGCACAATGAGACTGCTGACCGACTGGCTCACTCAAATCCTGCATGAATCGCCCGCCTGCACCGTGTGTCCCCTCGCCCCACCAATCGACACCCCCCACTTCTTCTAACGCCACTTCTTCAAAACAGACTCGCCCAGGCCAAAAACCGACTTCTGCGCATGGGCCACGAAGTTTCAATCGCACTGTACGTGCACGCCCGCACGTGCTATTTTGTGGAAGAGCCACGGTCAAGGGGCCAAAAAGCCGCATGTGGCTCGCGAGCCGCGGTTTGCCGACCACTGCCTTAAGCAAGCCCTGTCCATTGTGTCTGTGCATCTAGGTTAACATGCCTTTGAAATGCCCCCTTTCAGGCCCCTCCTTCTGCACATCATCTGAACTCTCCTGTAATCCGGTGCCCATCTTGCTTTCTCCTATGTTCCCTCCTTCATTTCAAATGCGCTAAGGCAGCAGCAAACCTGTGATCTTCGGGAGCATTTGAGCTCTTACTTCCCAGCCTATGTCATCAGACTGGTTCAAATAAACGCTTATAAAAATCCTACGCATTTCTTACGTCGGCAAGACCTGGTTCAGGCCACAACTCTGCCATCAGCCGGCTGTGTGGCCTTTGGAAAATCCCTTGGCCTCCCTCAACTGCAAATCCTTTCTCCCCAAATCGAAGGTCATGATGCTGATTCTACATCAAAATGCTACAAGGATGGAGGAAGGCAATTTGCCAATCCACGTTCTATCCTGAAAGATAGGTATGGGACAGCAAGGGACCCGTGATCCTCTCGTCTGTCACTTTACCTGCCCTAAGTAGCAATGACTTTCATTACCATCGCCAACAGCCACCCTCCAAGCAACCCTGGGGATATGAAGCAGGATGACACTAAAAAAGAGATGGGCCTGGCCTGTGTGGTTCAGTGGTTGAGCATCAACCTATGAACCAGGAGGTCACAGTTCGACTCCCAGTCAGGGCACATGCCCAGGTTGCAGGCTCGATCCCTAGTGTGGGGTATGCAGGAGGCAGGCGATCAATAATTTTCCTTCATCCTTGCTGTTTCTACCTCTCTCTCCCTCTCTTTCTTCTATGAAATCAATAAAAATGTGCATATATATTTTTAATGGAGGTGGGATGGACAGGACCTAAGAAAAACCTTGCCTCCTGTTTGTCCCACTGACCCTCACTCAGAGCCTAGTTCCTCTTAAATTAGGTACAAACTTGTTTATCTGTTTTTCAGCTCATAGTACTTGAGAAGTAAGATTCAAAGACAGTGGGAGGATGAAAAAGGAAAACTTACCAAAAAGGAAGAGACAGAAACTCTATGAAAAGTAGATGCAAAAGCAGCCACTGGCCTGGCCTGGGGCACAGAGCAATAGTGCAGAAGCCTGGGACACAGCAACAGTGCAGAGCCTGGGACACAGCAATAGTGCAGAGCCTGGGACATAGTGCAACAGTGCAGACCTGGGACACAGAGCAACAGTGCAGAGTCTGGGACACAGAGCAACAGTGCAGAGCCTGGGACACAGAGCAACAGTGTAGAGCCTGGGACACAGAGCAACAGTGAAGAGCCTGGGACACAGAGCAACAGTGTAGAGCCTGGGACACAGAGCAATAGTGCAGAACATGGGACACAGAGCAATAGTGCAGAGCCTAGGTACACAGAGCAATAGTGCAGAGCCTGGGACACAGAGCAATAGTGCAGAGTCTGGGACACAGAGCAACAGTGCAGAGCCTGGGACACAGAGCAACAGTGTAGAGCCTGGGACACAGAGCAATAGTACAGAACATGGGACACAGAGCAATAGTGCAGAGTCTGGGACACAGAGCAACAGTGCAGAGCCTGGGACACAGAGCAACAGTGTAGAGCCTGGGACACAGAGCAATAGGGCAGAACATGGGACACAGAGCAATAGTGCAGAGCCTAGGTACACAGAGCAATAGTGCAGAGCCTCGGACACAGAGCAATACTGCAGAGCCTGGGACACAGAGCAATAGTACAGAGCCTGGGACACAGAGCAACAGTGTAGAGCCTGGGACACAGAGCAATAGGGCAGAACATGGGACACAGAGCAATAGGGCAGAACATGGGACACAGAGCAATAGTACAGAGCCCAGGACACAGAGCAATAGTGCAGAGCCTGGGACACAGAGCAATAGTACAGAGCCTGGGACACAGAGCAATAGTACAGAGCCTGGGACACAGAGCAATAGTACAGAGCCTGGGACACAGAGCAACAGTGCAGAGCCTCGGACACAGAGCAATACTGCAGAGCCTGGGACACAGAGCAATAGTACAGAGCCTGGGACACAGAGCAATAGTTCAGAGCCTGGGACACAGAGAATAGTGGCCCTGGGGCCATCCCCGTGCCACTGCTGATGTTCCCAACGTGACCCTGAGTCACCAAAAAATAAAAACAGAAACAAAACGTTAAACTAAGTGCACATTCCCAAAGGGCTGTTGCATTTGCATGCCATCCATTCTGTGGCTTTTCTTTAAACAGAACCATTCAATTTACTCAAATAAATGTATTTTATTTTTTTAAAAAAATACTATACTTATACTACCTTAAATAGAATAGCCATGTCAGTTACCATAAATAGAAGGTAACAGTAGTAGTAACCACAGGCAAAGAAAATAATGTTATTAAAATCTAGCTAGGGAAGGTTGCCTGTTTAAGACTGGGAACAAGAAAGCAGGGAGGGATGGAGGAGGAGGCTGGGAAAGAAACTCACAATGGCACCAGGGGAGTTCCTAGAAGTCCCCCAGTTCTGTGCTAAAAACATACTCCCAACAAGCTGAGTTCTGTTGATGTAAACAGAGGATTGAAGTAGAAGTGAAATTCATGAATTACTACTATCTCACTATGTGAGTTAATATGACTTGAGAATGGCTCTAGAAAACAAATTTTAAAAACATAACCACCAAACAAAAAGTATTCTTCCTGTTTGGTTCCTGATCCAAACAAAACCACCACAAAAAGGATAGTTTGGGGGTTATTTGGGAATTAGATGATAAACCAGATGGCCAGGGAAGCAAGGGTCCTTTTGTTGGGTGTGGCGGGTGCATAAGAAAATGTCATTTTTATTTTTAAGCACTGTTCACTAAGTGATGCAAGGGTAAAATAACAAAACTGGATTTGCTTTCAAATGTTTCAGCAGAAGAAGAAAATAAAATAAATAAAGAGTAGACCAAGCAAATGTAGCCAAATTTTTTTTAAATATGTTTTTATTGATTTTTAGAGAGGAAGGGAGAGGGAGAGAGAGATAGAAACATCAAGGATGAGAAAAAAATCATTGATCAGCTGCCTCTTGCATGCCCCCCATTGGGGATGGAGCCTGCAACCCAGGCATGTACCCTGACCGAGAATTGAACTGTGACCTCCTGGTTCATAGGTTGACGCTCAACCACTGAGCCACGCCAGCTGGAATGTGGCCAAATCTTAATGGTTGTTGAATCCAGGTGATGGATATGAGAGGGTTTATTGTACTGGTCCCTCTACTTGAAGTAGTTAGAAATTTGCAAAATAAAAGAGTATCCCCAAAAATATATAAACAGGAAGGTCCCTTGTTCCTGGGCCACCGGCGGCTTATAAAGTCCATGTCGTTTTGAGAAGAAGATGACCTCTGTCAAACCCGTGTCTATGCACTTTAGTGAGCATGTTATAGCCGGAAATTTGACCCTTTTGAATTGCTGCAAGCCAGACTCTACAAAAATAAATAAAAATAATGATGGAAATCCGTACGTAATGACGGGGAAGGTGTCCAAGACAGATTGGTGAGTGGGAAAACATGCCGAGAAGAGTGTCTGGCCCGATCCCTCTTCTGTAAAACCGTAGAGGAAACCCCCCAGAGTCTATAGGCCTAGAGGGAGTCTGGAAGCTGGGACGCCGAGTGGTTATCCCGGGGAGGCGGGCGGGGGGGGGGGGTTCTGCCGGCCTTTGCTCCCCTCTTTAGCTCATCTGCATTGTGTACGATTTTATCTTACGATTTTATTTTACAATTGAATACATAATATTCTTATAATCGGGCGACAGGCTATTCCCGTTTTGAGGAACAAAGAGGAAATCAGAAAAACATTTCTATCTGTAGAATGAAATTATTTCAATATATGTAGGCAGCTTAACAGAAAATTAAATTTCCGTCATTACCACCGTTGCCTGTGACACTGCACATTCGCTGTCAGTGTCTGGAGAAGGTGCTAGAACAGACCTCCTGTAAGCTGAGCTCAACACGGGACTTGGAGGGAGTCGGAGGGAGGCGGGTCGGGTTTCCTTGACTTCACCACTTTGTCCCCTGCCTGGGGTGCGCTCTCCGCTCTTCTGTGGCTCCCTGTCCCCCTCCTTCCTGGCTCAGCTCCAGGAGAGCTGCTCTGAAGCCCCAGGCCACCCCTCCTCACAGGGCTGCGCATGCGCTATCCGGGGTTCTCTTTGGAAATGGCCGTCTCTGTAGGCACCAGCCTCCCACCCATAGCATTTGGGAGCCGGAGCCTCATTCTGGGCAGGCCCCGCACACCCTGCTGGGAGCAGGAAGCACAGCAGAGTGGAGAGCACCCCAGACCTGCTTCCTGTCCCAGCTCTTGTCGGCTGAGCGACCCTCTGAAGGTCTCAGTTTTTACAGCTGTAAAATGGGAATAAATGAACCTCCTATTGCTACCTCTCTCTGGAAAACTTAACGAGTTAACATAAAGAGAAAGTGGGTAATATACAAGGCATTCCGTTAAGGACTAGTTATTAACACTACTGGAGCTGTATAAATGCTTAATGCTAATGGTGAGGACAGTATTAAGGACTTCATTATCTCTCAAAAATCACTGGGACATGTTCAGTCTGATCATTTCAAAAATATCCTAAGGAAATAATGAGAAATGTGTTTAAAAATGCACAAACAAGGATGTCCACTGTGTGTAATGGTGAGCATGGGAAACTGTCTTCTATGGTTTATCATACGGCTATTAAAGATGACAAAATATGCTGAGTGGTGTAGGAAATGCTTATTATGTATTGTCAAATTTTAAAATCTAGCTCCAAAAGAATCTATTTTTACCCAAAATAAATACAAGAGTGTGTGTGTGTGTGTGTGTGTGTATTTATATTCATACATGTCACACATACAGAGAAAGAGGTCCCCGAAAACATATAAAGAGAATCACACAAAATTGATAATAGCCATTATCTCTGGGTTAAGGGATTGTAGGTAACTTTTTTTTATTTCCCCTTTTTGTGTATCTGAAGTTACCACATTTTTCTAACAATAGCATATGTTCCTTGTGTGACATTTCTAAGTTATTTTTTAACTGTCCCACCACCATCACTAATAATGTCCCTTCCAGGAGTTAATGGTAAAAGGCTGTTCCCAGGCCCCCGGCCTGGGGTTTTAAGGGCCTCGAGGACACTCGCCTGCCCCTCGTCGACCTTTGGTGTCTGTGTAGAAGAGTCTGGTGTGATGTTCACCAGTGAATGGACACGGTGGGTGAACAATTAGCCAGTTCTGGGCGGAGAAACCACTTCCCAGGAGCCTCACACAAGAACCATAACCTTGGGAATAAATAGAAATGCTCTCAAATGAATTCCCAGAAGGCAGCGGGGGGGGGGGGGGGGCGGGGGGTTAATTAGGAAACTTAGCAGCTAGGAGTCACCCCCTCCTCCAGCATGTAACCTGATAGGCTGGATCTGAGGGTCCAGGAAGGGGATGAGCAGAAAGGAAGGGACAGGTTGGAAGGCTGGGCCCATTCCCTCCTCCCTACCTCCTTACCCTGTAACACAACCTGGCTCTCACCATGCTCTGTGGGCTCCTCCCCAGTCTGTGCCACAACCCTAGTCCCCATTGTACAACTGTCTTCTCTCCAAAAAATCCACAGTCTCTTCAGGGATCATCCAGATAAGTGATAGTATAAAAAGTCAGAGCTGAAAATATCATTTCACTCTCTCACTTTCCAGTTGAGGAAACCGATTCAAAGAGCTTGATCAATGTGTCCAAACTGTTGCACCCAGTAGGTACAGAAGTCAAGATAAGAACTCAGATATCTTTACTCCTAAGCCAGGGTGACTTTGTCCTTCACCATCTCACTTTCTGCCTTTGGTGTCGTGCATAAGGGCATGGACCCCAAGGCTAAATCCCTAGGTTTTAATTCCAGCTCTAGCATATACCACCTGTGTGGCCTTGGGTGTCCAAGTTTTCTTTTCAGAAAAATGGAGATAATAATGGTAACTACCTCATGGGTTTGTGTAAGTATTAAATGAATTAAAGCATATTTAGAACAGGGCCTATTGCATGGCCAATGTTTTAGAAAGCTTTGTTATTTTGATCATTTTGTCAGCCAATTTGTTGTGTCCCAGGGAAGAAGTCAGAAAAGGGCAGAGGTGGGCCAAGTGATCCAGCAGAAGAAGGACAAGAGCTCCTTAGGAAGCAAGAGCCCTGAACCTCCATCTTCCATGGGAATGTGATGAGGCTTAGGCCACCCCCTATTCATCCCTGGAATATTGACTGAGCCAACAGAAATAGAATTCAGGGACAGACGCTCACATATATGGTTCCCTGGTTTACATAAAGGTTCATCTGCAGTGCATGGAGGAAAGATGGTCCATGTCTACTGCAGGGCCAAATTGGATGGTCCCCATGGAGAAGGTAATGGTGACCCCAACCTCACACCATACATAAAAGTCAATCCTAGATGGAATGTAGACCTAAATGTGCAATTAAAACAATGAAGCTTCTAGGAGATAACACAAGAGGATCTATCTCCTCATAGCCTTAGGATAAGCAAAAATATTTTAAGAGGATACAAAAAGCAATCATCATAAAGGAACATTTGATAAATTGGACTTCACTGAAATTATTAATCTCTTCACAATTAAAAAATTAAAGTAAAAAAATTAAAGTTAAAAAAACAATATTCAACAGGAAATAATTCCTACGATAGATTCAGTCTTCTATCATCATTAGCATCTATTCAAATGAAATTAACATATTCAAGAAAAATGAGAATTTCTGTTCAACAAAGGCACCATGAAGAAAGTCAGAAAGCAAGCCTAACAAACTCATATCCAGAGTACATAAAGAACTCCTATAATTCAACAAGAAAAATATCAGAGCCAGAGCAGTAGCACAGGTGAAGGCTCTTAGTTGTGAGTTCAAATCCTGGCCCTGCCACTCACCAAGTAAGGAAGCTCAAGTCCTCAGAGCCTCCGTTTCCTCAAATATGAATCAGGGAGGAACCCCCATCTCCCCTGGTTCTGGAGATTAACGGGGACAATATAGTTCAACACAGGGCAGCTCACATCACTCAGGTTTTCCATGTGCCAGGCATTCTCTCTTGTACACATATAATTTCATTTCATTGTTGCCACTTAGGGCTCTAGAACCCACTTCTCCGACAGAGGAGGTTAGGTAATGGGATGGTTGCATACGATGTGCTGAGGCGGGATTGAATGTCAGAGCACAGCCTCTGAGCCACTGCCCTCTAGAGCAGTGATGGCGAACCTTTTAAGCTCGGAGTGTCAGCATATTGAAAAATCCTAACTTAACTCTGATGCCGTGTCACATATAGAAATTTTTTGATCTTTGCAACCATAGTAAAACAAAGATTTCTATTTTTGATATTTATTTAATATATTTAAATGCCATTTAACAAAGAAAAATCAACCAAAAAAATGAGTTCGTGTGTCACCTCTGACACGCGTGTCATAGGTTCGCCATCACTGCTCTAGAGTCACCTTCAATATGTGGGCACTATTGTTTCATCATAAATTCCCATTTTC
Source organism: Myotis nattereri (assembly GCF_964212035.1). Classification (NCBI taxonomy): domain Eukaryota; kingdom Metazoa; phylum Chordata; class Mammalia; order Chiroptera; family Vespertilionidae; genus Myotis; species Myotis nattereri. The sequence goes on along the minus strand of NC_138088.1, from coordinate 54,643,938 downwards.
AGTTCCATGAACTTGAATAATTATCAGCCTCTGTGATTGGGCACCAGTTGAGAGCCTGATGGGAAGACCAGCCTCCTGAACACAACAAGAGAGATGACCGCAGGCCGGTGGTCTTGCCTCTATAGCAGTGGTTCTCAACCTCTGGGTCACGACCCCTTTGGCGGTCGAATGACCCTTTCACAGGGGTCACCTAAGACCATCCTGCATATCAGATATTTACACTATGATTCATAACAGTAGCAACATTACAATTATAAAGTAGCAACGAAAATGATTTTATGGTTGGGTCACAACATGAGGAACTGTATTTTAAGGGCCAGAAGGTTGAGAACCACTGCTCTATAGCGAGCCCTCTCCCACCTACCTCCTCCTGGATTATTAACTCCTCTTCCCACACAACTGAGCTGTCCTCACCCTCCCTCCCGAGGTAGATGGCCCATTTCCTGAGGTTAAGTCAGCCAAGCTACAATCTCGGCCCCAGGTTAGAAATTTGGGTGTCCTTTGGGCTATAGATCAGCATTTCTGACTCCTCTGGAGGCATTAATAAAGTCTTGTAATTATGAGATTTTAATCTCTTCTTTAAAATAGAATACACATACACCCTTGCGCTCACACATGGGTGGCTGGATACTTAACAATGACTGTTGCCAAGATCCCAGTGTTTGCTTTAGGCACCTCCCAGCTGACCTGCGGTAATGTGCTCTCGGCTGTGTCCCCATCTATCGGGTGATTTGTACTCTTCCGATTTGACCTCCTGTTTAGCACTGACCCTTCCTGGGCCGCTCAGTTACCACTGCCCACTCACCTGTTGGGGTTAGAGGCCCCCCAATTGCTGTCCCAGTTTGAAGGGCTTCTCACATCAGTCCCTTGGAGATCCAGCTCAACCAACCCACTTCAATATTCCCCGCTCCCCAATGTTCCCGCATCACTGGCGACGTCATCTGGTCACCCAGGGCAGCTTTCCATAGTCAAGTCTTCGAACCTCCCACCTCCCACCTCCCCAATAGGAACATCTGCCAAGCTCACTCTCCCTTCCCCTGAGATACTCTCTAGGGGTTCAGATTCCCTTGGCCCCCCTGTTCCTTCAGCAATCCTGTAAGCCTGAGAGTGAGACCCATGGCTGAACAGACTGCTTCACAAGCAATAAATCACGTCATCTCACACCACGCCCCCACCTCACGCCGCGACTCCTCTGCGGGCGTGCTCCAGCGCCAGAGGGAGGGGATTCTGCCTCTTGTCTCGTTTTTCCCAAAGACACAACCTTTCCCTTTACACAACCAACGCCTCCTTACGTGTGCTGAGCAGGCGCCCCTGCCTCATTGGTGGTGACTAAACGAGAACAGCGAGCCAGAGGGTTGCGGGTTGTCTTAGTTTGCTAGGGTTGCCATAACCAATCGCACACACTTGGTGGCTTAAAATAATGGAAAATTATTTTCTCACAGTTCTGGGAGCCAGAAGTCCAAAATCAAGGTGTCCGCAGGGTCATGTTCCCTCCAAAGGCTCCTTCGTTGCTTCTTTCAGTAGCTGGTGGCGCTGGCATCCCTGGGCTTGTAGCTGCATCGCTGCAATCTCTGCCTGAGTCTTGATATGGCTCCTTCCCTCTGCGTCTCCATGTTCTCGCCTCTTACGAGGGTACCACACCTGTTCATCATAAGCCCGGGATGGTTTCCCCTCAAGATCCCTAACTGATTATACCTGTGAAGACCCTATTTCCAAAGAAGGCCGTGCTCTGAGTAGACACAAATTTGGGGAGATACTATTCAACCGACAACACAGGATGTGGGAGGAGCCCGTGCTTCCCTCCCAAGATTCCAATCTTTGAATGCCTCGCTCTGCACCCCTTCCCCACGGGCAGCTGCATAATTTTTCTTTGGTTGGTTGTAACATATTTGTCAAACTACTAGTTAAGTTTTAATAGGTGCTAAAGGGGCAGCTGCTTGTCAGTCTCCCGATCTGTGAAATGGGCCCAGCAGGGCCACTCCCGCGGGTTTTTGTGAGGAGTATCTGAGCAAACAGAGTGAAGCACCTGGTGCGAGTGGGAGGCGATCGGCTGTGGCAGGTCCGCCCCCACCCTCAGGTTCTCAGGCCCCGTGTTCCCAACAAGTTGAATCCACCCCTGAACAGAAGGCAGATTGGAGCATGAACACCAGGTGTGGCCATGCTTTCCCTGTAAGGGGAGGCAGAGGCAGGAAACAAGAGGCCATCAGCCTCTATTTCACTTCACCAGCTCCTCCACGCCCTGCCCTGAGTGTCTCCCCAGCGTGTCCCATCCTCTCCCGGCCCTGGCCGGTGGCAAGACTATCTGTCCTCTCTGCAGACGGAAAAACTGAGGCGGGGTGGGGTACTTAGGGGTAAGCGCCTTGCTCACTGTGTATGTTAAAATCTTGGGGATCTAGTTTCAAGCCAGGCCTCGGTGGGAGGCTTGCAGCTGGTTCTGGGCTCTGGATTGGGGTTCTGGTTGTCAGAGGTGCCCCGAGAGAGACGCATCACAGAATCCGTGGGAGGCGTCAGAGTTGGATTCCTTCTACCGGGTTTTGTTTGCAAAGACCAAGTGTGTTCTGAGTCTGCTGACATCAAAACAGCAAAGTGCAACGTGGAAAATGAGGAAGGCTACCCAGACACGTGATTTCATGAAGATTTTCTTGGAAAGATCTGAATTCAATCTGTTATTTCTTTTTTAATTTAGTCACTTCTATTTATACATCAAGACACATGGAGGGCGGTAACCAAGCCTTAAAAATAGCACCCCACCCAGCAGAGAAATGTGATCTTAGGGGTCCCCGAGTCCAGAAAAACCCTAGACAATCCTCTGGCTCTCAAGAGACGGACTGTAATTGGTTTGGAGATTTTTATTTTTAATCATTTTGAAGCCAATGAGCGAGGAGGCCCTCTCTTACCATCCCTACCTCAACCTGTTTCAGCTTCATCATAATGAACAAGACCCCAAGGAACTCAGAAAACCGCAGCAAGGGGGTAGGGGCGGGGGGTCAGAGTTCAACCTGCCAGAACTTTATTTTCAATCCAGAACTCCACAGAGCCAACCAACTGGCAAAGAAGCAATCAGCTCCCCGCCCCCCCACACCCGCCCAGTTTGCATTTGTTTTCCCATCGGTTCTGTGGCCGCTCATGACGTGCAAGGAGAGATGGGGGCTCACGTATCAACACCCCACTGGAACAAGGCACGTATTTCTTCCCCCGTCTCCGAATCTGTACCCTTCCCCTTCTCGCCAGAGCTACAATTTCCTCTGGCACTTGAGACAGACATACGTTATTTTCAGTCCCACGGCTTTCTCGTCCGCCGTAGCACCGCACACATGGCCCAGGCCCTGCAAATATAAATACATGTGGGCGTCTGCATTCCAGCCACTGGACTCGAGCCACCTTTCCTTTCTTTCTTTCTTTCTTTCTTTTTTTTTTTTTGCAATGTAACTCGAGTGGATTGTCATCACAGCCTCACAGCCAAGCAGCATGACGACGTGGTCCGACAAAGTCACCGTTTTCCCCGCCCGCACCTCCGTCCCACCCCGGAAGTCCCGCTGTCTGCCGCCTCTCTCCCCCGCCTAAATCGATAAACGCTCAAACTGGGCCCAGTGGGCAAAATCCTATGATGTCTCACCTGATCATAAAAGAGCCTAATAAACAAATACACTCACAGCGCTTCGCAAAGACAGACCCTCCCCACCAGGACTCCTGCAGGACAATAAAGCCATGGCCCGCTGCAGCTCTGTGCACGCTCTGATGGAAAATCAAAGATTACTTGCGAATCCCAATGTGCCCAACGGGTTGAGGCTCTGGCGGTGAGGCAGTGGGTTTAGGTTGGATGCCAAGCTGTGCCCAGGGAGGCCTTTTAAGAAAACCCACCTCCTCCCAGGCCCTGTCAGAGGGGATGCGCCGTGCTCAGAGGCCTGGCGGTAGCACACGGATACAGAGACAGGGGTTGGGATTTTTTCCTGGATCCTGCGAATTTGCAGATGCCCTGGATCATGGGAGATGACGAAGAGTTGGGTTGAGGATCGAGGCAGCAACTTCCATTTAATGTGCCCTTCCTCCATGCCATGCCCCCTATTCGCACTTTAGTTTCACAAGTAATTCTCCCCACTTCACAGACAGGGACACTGAGACTCAGATCGCTGACGCCTTCTGCCAAGGTCTCATCCCTGGGAATCCAAGACTGTGCACCCACTATGGGTCCCCAACAAAATATCTGGGCCCATCAGGTGCTTGGCTGTGATGACTCGGGGCCCACCGGGGCCCTCAGTGCCCAGCGTGGGGTCAGGGCCCCCGGCACCGCCCAGCAACTTGGCAGTGTCTCCACTGGCCGTACAGAGCACAGCAGCAGCGAGGATGGGGGACAGCGAGGTCGACCCATCAGCAGGTGATTTCCCGGGCCCCGTCTTTCCCGTGCTGACCCCTGTCCATCGGAGTGATCATCCGAAACCCTTTTAACTCGCCCTGCCTCTGGCTGGGATGCTGTCTTTCTGGAGGGGAAGCATTCATCCGACACCTGTTAGAGGGGCCGGGTGAGTCAGGAGGCAGCCCCCCTCCCCGCCCCCCCCCCCCCGTGTTGTCACGACTCAGGACGCTTCTCAGCAGCGCCCACCACCCGCATCTCCATCCCCACCGGGGCTTGGGGGAGCCATGTGAGTCTGTAATCTGACACTTGGTTTTACAAATGAACTAATTTTCCATAGGCACCTTCAAGCTGGGAACCATCCCAGAGGTGGACTAACCTTTAACATTAGGGGTAATTAAGGATTAGCCGCATCACATGACCCGTGACTCACCGGAGACCAGCGCTAATAAACCCCGCGCGCTGAGCCGGTTTCTACTTCGAGTTCCCCACGGTCAGCGCCAGGCTTGGGACCCGGGAGGCCCTACAGTCAATGTGTAACAGCCAGGGCTCGAGGTGGGGTGGGGAGCACCCTCCACATCCAGAGCAGGCAAGCGAGACAGAGCCAGATGGCCACGGAGGGACATCTGCCACCTTTACTCACGGGTGGTCACTGGCCTCTGAGAAGAAGACCCCAGGCTTTGGACAGCGCTCCCTGTGGCCCACGTCCCTGCACAGCTCTTCACGCGTAATGTCTCTCTGTGGTCGCAACCACCTGTCGCCCCCATTCTGTAGATGTGAGCCCTGAGGCGCACAGGCCCAGTGATTTGTCCAAGGTCCCCAGCCAGTAAGTGGCTGAACCAGGACATGAACCGACACCAAAGCCTACGTGTTCAATCACCACGACACCTTAGAACTCCTTCAGCCGCCTTTCTGAGCCCAGTTTGGACTTTGTGTCTACATGACGGGGCTGCTGTTGTTTAATCATAAGAACAAAAGCAAGCTTTTCACCTTTGGTGCCCAGTGCTGGGGTTCTCTCTCCCGGATCTTAGTGTAAAGCTGGTGGTGAGGACGGGGGTAGCGGGGGATGGGGGAGGGGAAGAAGGAGGTGCTGAGCCTCCAAGAGGTCCCCGTGCCAGCTCCAGGGGCTTCCCTGCCCAACCACAGCCCCCACCCCTAACTCAGGAAGGGCCCAGTGTGGCCGTGGGTGGGCTCCTCAGACGCCAGTCCTGCAGCACTGCCCTTCCGCGGGGAAAGTTAACATACAAGCCAGTGGGGTGGTTCCTCAAAAAAGTCAGCATAGAATTACCCTACGATCCAGCTATTCCACATCTGAGTATACCCCGAAGAACTGAAAGTGGGGACACAAACAGATACTTGCACACCCTAGTCAGAGCAGCATTATTCACAAGAGTCAAAAGGTAGAAACAACTCGAATGTCCGTGGAGGGGTGCATGGGTAGCAGAATGTGATATATACAAACAACGGCATGCGCTCAGCCTTCAGAACAAACTCCGACACATGCTCCAGTGCGGATGAACCATAAGACATGCTGCTCAGTATAATAGGCCAGACTCAAAAGGATAAATATTGCGTGATTCCACTTACACCAAGTACCTAGAATAGGCAAATTCATAGAAACAGGAAGTTTGAGGTTCCCAGGGGTTGGGGGTTGGGAGTTATTGTTTAATAGGCACAGGAATGATGAAAATTTCAGGAGATGGATAGATGTAATGGGTGCACAACTATGTACTTAATGCCACTGGACTGTGCAGCTAAAAATGGTTTAAATGGCCCACGTGGTGTGGCTCAGTAGTTGAGTGTTGACCTATGACCCAGAAGGTCACAATTTGATTCCTGGTCAGGGCACATGCCTGGGTTGCAGGCTCGAGCCCCAGTTTGGGCATGAAGGAGGCAGCCGATTAAAGTTTCTCTCTCATCATTAATGTTTCTCTTTCTCTCTCCCTCTCCTTTCCTCTGTGAAATCAATAAAACTTTAAAAAATTTTAAATTAGCCGAAACCGGTTTGGCTCAGTGGATAGAGCGTCGGCCTGCGGACTGAAAGGTCCCAGGTTCGATTCCGGTCAAGGGCATGTACCTGGGTTGCGGACACATCCCCAGTGGGGAGTGTGCAGGAGGCAGCTGGTCGATGTTTCTCTCTCATCGATGTTTCTAACTCTCTATCTCTCTCCTTTCCTCTCTGTAAAAACTCAATAAAATATATTAAAAAAAAAAATTTTAAATTAAAAAACAACAACAACTGGTTAAAACGGTAAATTACATGTTACATGTATTCTACCACAACTAAAACAAACAAGGGGTCAGTAACTCCCCCTGTCAATCCCCCTGGTGGAGGTGCTCCGAGCTGGAAAGGAGGTTCAGAGGCAGGAGCAGGGAGCTGGGAAGCGGACTTCCTGCTGGTCCCGGGGCCGGGTGCCCCCAACAGTGGGGCAGCCTCTCTGAGCCAAGCTTGGCCCAGGACCCGGGGGTCTCCCCAGAGACCAGGAAGGCTTTGGTCACTTCCATCGGAGTAGATTGCCGGGAGAATTAAACTGACCCAGGAGGTCAGGTTAGTAATTTGTGAGCCTGACAAAGTGCCAAACATTCTGTGAGGCACACACACCGGGCTCAGCAAGGCAGTCACCCTCATGGCCACACAGGAATGAAGCTGCCCTTCACAGACAAGCAGCTGAGAGGGGTGTTAGCTAATGATGTGGGCAAGATTCTTACACAGCCTGTCTGGATCCAAATAGCATATGATTCTCTCAACAAACCAGTATCCCAGAAGAGAGACAAGGACCCCACCCACATCCTATATAATAAAAGGCTAATATGCAAATTGACCGAACATCAGAACAACCAGTTGTTATGACGTGCACTGACCATCAGGGGGCAGATGCTCAATGCAGGAGCTGCCCCCTGGTGGTCAGTGCTCCCACAGGGGGAGCACCGCTCAGCCAGAAGCTGGGCTCACAACTGGCGAGTGCTACGGCAGTGGCAAGAGTCTCTCCCGCCTCCGTGGCAGCGCTAAGGTTGTCTGACTGATGGCTTATGCCCACTCCCCATCCCCCAAGGGCTCCCAGACTGAGAGAGGGTGCAGGCCAGGCTGAGGGACCGCCCCCCCCCCCCCCCCCGTCCCGCCAAGTGCATGAATTTTGTGCATCAAGCGTCTAGTATAAATATAAAATAAAATAGAGCCAGGAGCATGTCATCATGGGAATGAACTGCCCAACCTCCCTGCCCCCTGCCCCCTAGTCCAGTATCTTCACCCACATCCAGATGCAAACAGAGGCCTGGACAGACACAACCTCCTTCCAGCAGAGCACAGCCCCTGCCCTACCATGTCCGGTGGCCACAGGTGTGACCACCTGCCGAGCAGAAGCATTGCTTGGGTTCAAATCTATCTTATGTTCCAATCAAAGAGACAAAACACGTCCCAAGCCACTTGAGAAACACGCTCAGCACCCTGGGCAGCCCTCTGCATTGCCCTTCACTGTCATGGCACCCAGCTCAGCCCCTGATGTGCTGGACGACCCTGGACGACTCCCAGCGTGAGGCCTAAAGAGGTGGACCTGATGATCTGAAGATCCCTCCCCTCCCTGAGGTTCCCAAGAGAAGAAAGTCACCTGTCCTGTTGGAAATGCAAGCCTTCTTCCCCCACCCCCATCCTTTCCTGCCAGCTGCAGGGGGTCCTGCTTTGCCTGCACACACCCCTGAGGCACCCAGCACCCTAGCCCTGTGGGGGGCCTGGTGAGCTTTCTCTCATGTCCGAGACGCAAGCCCAGGGGAGAAGGATGCAGCCTTCCTCTTTCGCCCAGGGTACTTGACTGTGAATGATCCCCGGGCACACTCCCCCACCCTGTCCCTGGAGACATTGCCAGAGCTGCTTCAGGAGCTAAGCTAGGGAAATCTATTAATGAGAGCCGTAATTGTTACCTTTGGGCACCGAAGGCTGATTTGCAACGGCTAAAGCCTCGGATTCCGAAGGCATCAATTTCAGCTTTTCCACCATTTTGTCTGAAGCAAAACAAAACAAGGGAGATGACATACCCAAGGCTACAGATGTTGGGCCTCGCAGAGCATTTCTCAAAGATGGGGACTGGGCCTGGGGGTTTAATTCAATTGACAATAGAGCATCCCAGTGCTTATTAAGCCACAAGTGCCTACATCAGTGTAGGACCATTTGATGGATGTGGAGGGATGTCTGTGGGGAGCAAGGCAGTGAGACTGGGCAGCAGGGCAGCTTCCGCCAGCCCCACACTCTGTCCTGATTGGGTTGAGCCCTTGGCCAAGGAGGTGACAGGGCTCCCAAAGCCATCTCTCCACCCTCAGGAAGTGGCTGTGTGTCTGGGTGGCTCAGCCATGGCCTTGGGGTCCATTGGGAGAAAAGACTTTGAAGGATCACGGACAAGGGACCCCATTTGGAGAGTGATCGGGTGTCTGTCAGAGGCAAGGACGTTGACCCCGTTTTCCTTCTAAATGAGGATCTGGGGGAGTTGGAGACTCAAACAGGAATTCCATTTTTGGGATTCATCCAGTCGGAGTTTCCAGAAACTCCTGCAAGAGTTACAAAGCCAGAGTAATTTATTCCCGAAAGGAAAGAGGAAAAACAACGGCAATTCAAGCAGAAAAACCTAACCCATTCCCCACCCCTGGCCTGATAGAAGGATAGGAAGCTGCCTCGCCACCTTGGCTGACAGATGCCCCTTCCCAGGCATGTGGGTGGCCTTGGCAACAAGCAGGTACCAGACAGCCCTGATCCCGTCCCCGAATCTGCCGTTCCAGCTGCCCCCTCGGAGACTTGCCACTGGGACCTAAAGGAGCACAGCCCAAGCTGCTATGTCTCGTTGCATTATAACTCAAATACAACATTATAGCTCAAATATAACATTATAACTCAAATATAACATTATAGCTCAAAAGCAGCCCCTGGGAGTCCACTTATTCAACAAACATTTGCTGCATGTCTGCTACGTGCAAAGCACAGTACAAACAGGCCTAAAGGAATGCCAGGCCCATTCTCAGGCCAGTTTTGAGTGAAAGTTTAGGAAACAGCTCATCTCTGTCTCCTGTAGGATTCTCTACCATTTTCAAATCCATTATCACATTTTAACATCTCAACAACCCAGTAAGATAGATATCCTCACCCCTACTTTATGGAGAAAGAATATAGTGTTAAGACAGTCAGAATTTGAACTCATGTCTCTTGGTCCCTCCTGAAAAGGGACGGAGGGTCATTTAAACCATTGCCCTGGAAGACTGTCTGGACCATGTGTGTCCAAGTCCTCTTTGTTCTTAAAAAGCACTTTTATATTAAAAAAAATTTAAGTCTGTAGGGGATCGCATATGACTGAAAGGAACCACGTTCCCCACACCTGTGTGAGAAGCCATTTGGAGAAGGAAACAAGAACTACTATCAGATTTCATTCTTTTTAAAAATATATTTTTATTGATCTCAAGGAGGAAGGGAGAGGGAGAGAGAGAGAAACATCAATGATGAGAGAGAATCATTAATCGGCTGCTTCCTGGGGATTTAGTTGTCCATAGGCTCCCAGCCTCAGATTGGGGACTGGGTGGTGTTGAGCTCCCTGCATCTGCCTGCCTTTCCAAGATGGCCTGCTGACCAATTTCAGGGACATGGCCTCCTAGCAGGCATTCCCAGGTTCTGGTCAGAGCACTTGCAGTTTAAGTTTGAGTGGGGCATTAAGCATTCTCAAAAGGGCAGTCATGAGCTAGCAGCATTTACAAATGTCCTCCAGAAGAGATGAACACAAACCCACCTTCTGAAAGAGTGCCACTTTAGAGCGAGGTCTCTCTTCATCCAGAAGGAACTATCTCCCAGCCATACAGGTGCAAGGAGAGGGCATTGGATTAGTCTATCTCTAAGACCTTGAACTAGATGCTATTCTTTGGCTTACAGTGACAGAAGCACAAATCAGAAAGAAAGAGAGGAAGGAAGGAAGGAAGGAAGGAAGGAAGGAAGGAAGGAAGGAAGGAAGGAAGGAAGGAAGAAAGAAAGAAAGAAAGAAAGAAAGAAAGAAAGAAAGAAAGAAAGAAAGAAAGAAAGAAAATGAAGGTGAGATATTTGTAGACTCATTTAACTGATAGTTTGAGTGGCCTTCAGGCATGGCTGAATCCAGATACTCAAAGTTATAAGAACTCTGTCATTCTCGATCTCTAAACATTTTTCCTTTCTGAATGCTTGCTTTTCATACAAGCTTTTCCACATGACTATTATTAATCCTAGGCTTAGACGCTAGTAGAGGAAATAGGCCTCAATCCTAATATTCCCAAGAAAAATCTCTGGATTCAACCTCAACACATGGACTTGGGTTACCTGCCCAACCCCTGAACCATTCACCGGGGCCAACAGGGAGTGGAATCCTCTGATTGGCCAGGTCTGACTCATGTGCTCACCCCCGATCAGGGAGTGATGTCAATTCAAACCTAATGGACTGGGGATGGAAAGGAACAATTTTCTCCCAGGGCAGGGACAATGGGTTCTGTTTCCTAATGAAGGTTGAAATGGATGCTGAGCCAGTATGAACAAAACAAACAAAGCACCATCCACAGTTGGCTCCTACCGTACTAGATGCTATGACTCGCTTGGCAAGACTTCTTGACCACGTATTTGTTTTTGTCCCTCCCACATAATGCCATACTCACTAACCCTTTCTGCATTCCTAAGACAGAGTCCTCCAGCCATAACTCACAGGCAAGTGGCTAGGCCTTAAATGGATGCACCTGTTTCCATCCACATTCCTGAAAGTCCAGGGACACATGCAGATCCGAATGGATATGCTGAGGAGACAGACTCTTTCCAAAACAAAATACCCTTGACTTCTGAAGCCATGGGCTAGCTCAGTTCTCTGCCAGGAATTCCCCACCAGCTTTGGGTGCACTTGAATGTTTTGCCTTACTTCCATTCTTGGCAAAGTGAAGAAATCCTGATACTCACTCCTCCTCCCCTTTCCATCAGGTGCATTCCAAGTACTTGTACGTCTCAGCCCTAGGCCATGGACCACTCCTCAAAGGCATTTTTCATCAAAAAGTAAATAACTCGGCCTCCTTAAACCCAAGGTGCCCCCAAACCTCTTCTTAATCTGAGATTCCTCCATCCTGGGGACCCCAAAGGCCGGTCTCCTTCATTCTCTCCTGAACATTTGGCATCAACCCACCTCATTAACGCCAGGAAGAATCAGCCAATATGATAAGAGGAGCAAAAAAGCTTTTGCACAGCAAAGGAAACCATCAAAAAAACAACAACAAGACCCACTACATGGGAGAACATATTTACCAATGATACCACCGATAAGGGTTTAATTTCCAACATATACAGGGATCTCATGAAACTTAACAAAAGGAAGATAAACAATCCAATAAAAAAATGGGCAACGGACCTAGATAGACACTTTTCGAAAGAGGACATACAGAAGGCAGAAAGACATATGAAAACCTGCTCAAAGTCACTAATTATACGAGAGATGCAAATCAAAACGACAATGCGTTATCATCTCACACCTGTCAGAATGGCTATCATCAACAAATCAACAAACAACAAGTGTTGGAGAGGATGTGGAGAAAAAGGAACCCTTCTGCACTGCTGGTGGGAATGCAGACTGGTGCAGCCACTGTGGAGAACAGTATGGAGCTACCTCAGAAGACTAAAAATGGAACTCCCATTTGACCCTGTGATCCCACTCCTAGGAATATATCCCAAGAAACCAGAAACGCCAATCAGAAAGGATATATGCACCCCTATGTTCATAGCAGCACAATTCACCATAGCTAAGATTTGGAAACAGCCTAAGTGCCCATCAGCAGATGAGTGGATTAGAAAACTGTGGTACATATACACAATGGAATACTATGCTGCGGTAAAAAAAAAAGGAACTCTTGCCTTTTGCAACAGCATGGATGGAACTGGAGAGCATTATGCTAAGTGAAATAAGCCAGTCAGAGAAAGATAAATACCACATGATCTCACTCATTTGTGGATTATAGAGAACAACATAGATTGATGAAAAAGGACAGACCCAAAGACTGAGAAACAGCGATCAGGCTATCAATCCCTAGAAGGAAAGTAGGGGAGGGCGGGGGTAAGGGGAAGAGATCAACAGAAGGACTTGTATACATGTATATAAGCCAAACCAATGGACATGGACAACGGGGGGATGGGAGCACGAGTTTGTGTGTGGGGGGGAGGTTGGGGGTCAAAGGGGGGGATGAGGACACATTTGTAATTCCTTAACTAATAATAAAAAAAAAAAAGTAAAATAAAATAAAAATAAAAATCAATGGAAAAAATATCCTCAAGTGAGGATTAACAACGACAAAAAAAAAAAAAAATAAGAGGAGCAGTTGGGCGCTTGAGGGCATTGCATTCAGAGCTGTATGCTAATTGGATGGAGTGTTCATAAGTCCCTTTTATGTCATTGCTTTTTCAAAGCCATCGTCTTAAGTAATTGGCAGTATTGGACCAACAGACAAAGGCACACAACTCCCCCAATCCGGGTTCTAGGAAAATACCTGCCTTCAGTATCACTGGCCAGGAAAAGGGGGAAAGAAATTCACATGCAGGCAAGACAGTGAGTCCACACATCTTGTGGAAGTGGTGGCCTGAGGAAGGGCACCTGGCCAGCGAGAGTCTCACGGAACCATGAACACCTGAAGTTCAAGGATTGTGTGGGGTCCTCATGGAAATCCAGATCTGGCTGAGGGGTCAGCGCAAAGTACATGTGGGTGTCCTGAGAGCAACGACTAATCTGAAATCAGGCAGGACTCTTGAGAAGAACTGGGAGTAAGAGAACCTTTGAGGAAAGTCTTAGCCGGGCTGTCATTAACAGGGACTGCCATCTACGAAGTGTTCACTGTGCCCGTTTCCAAATGAGAAAACCAAGATTCAGAGATGTCTCTTGCCTGCCCCGGGGCACACGCTAGTGGGGGGCAGAAAGGGGTGCAGTGGGAAGCTGCGACCAAGCGTTCTTCCTGGGGAGGGGGCTTCTCTCCCTGTTACCTGGGCATTTCATTGTCTCTGGGGACCAGACCATTTGCTTTGACCTGGGACAGCTAAGGGCCTCACAGGTTAGAACTTCTGCTCTTTTACTTACTCATCCACCTGACAAAAGTCGCCTTAATTAGGAAGGCCCCTCCCAAAGAAACTGCAGCCAGCAGGGCTGGGCCATGTGTCCCCTTCGGCATGTGTCACCTCCCGAAGCAAAGAGTTACTGATTTTTCCAGACTTTCTCCTGCAGTTTTCCCATCTGCCTCCTGACCTACTATCCCATAATTCAGCTCTTCGTCCCTCCCACCTGGACAACCCAATCTCTTCCAACTGGAATTTGCCTCTGGCCCACAATCCATCCTCCAGTTCCATAGCAGATCACTTTGCTGCTTTTACTCAGGAACCTTCAGTGGCTCCCCAGTGCCCACGGAAAATGGTTGAAACCCCGTAGCCTGGCATTCAAGATTTCCACAAGCGGCCCCAGCTTCATTTCCGAGCACACTGCCCCTGCTCTTCAACCTCAGTCCTGCTGTTCAGGCCTCGCCCCTCTGGGAGCTCACAGAGTGTGGGACCTCCTGCCTGGAACATGCGCTGACCACAGAGGGGCCAGAGAGAGAGGCAATTGGCAGGGATGCCTACAGGTACTGGAAGGATGGTCAAGACATCCTGTCCACAGTCACACCATGTTCCCAGCCCCATCTGTCTTCAGATCCTCCCACCCCGGAGTTTTAAAGGACACTGACTCTTGGGCCCACTTTAGGAGATGTCAGAGGTTGGGGAGCCAGTCCTGAGGCACCTGGGGAAATCGAGGCATGATCAGAGGATCTTTCCTGATGTGAATATCCTGGGCGAGAAGAAGCTTTCCGAGTGATGTCACCCTTTATGAGAAGGGACGTTCAAGAAAGCCATCCCCTCTTCACCTCCATCCCTCCCAGAGGCTGTACGTCTATGATTACTCTCAGCCCAGTGGAGGGTTACCCCCAACATTCCCAGAGCATTGGGGGGCCAGTCAAAGGCCTTCCCTGCCAGTCTCAAAACAAAGGTTGATTGAGCCAACAGTGGCCAAGATTGGCCTCACTGTGAAGCAATGAGTCTCCATCCAGGACTCAAGAGATGGACCACCCTCGCCCCATCCCTCAGACCAGAGGGAGCTGGTCCCCGCCACTCTCCTCCAAGCCACCTACGGTTTCTGTGAGTTCCTGGATGGGCCCCATCCACAGACCGCCCCCCCCCCAACCCCAGGGGAGGCCAGGCAGGTGTTGCTGGCTGCTGGCTCCTCCCTTCTGCTGTGCAGGAATGACAGCTGAGGGGCAGCATGTTGACCAGAGAAAGGAAAGGCCTGGGTTACTGGACCAGGGGGAAGAGGATGGATGTTGGCACAAGATCACCTCCTCCCAGGTATTCTAAGACAGAAGTAAACCCAGATACCTAAGAAAGGGGCCTCCTTGGGTCCAACATCGGCCATGAGCACCTTTGTTAATGAGTCTCGGCCTACTCCCAGCCCCCCACAAAGCTTGCCCTTCATGGCTATGCCCTTCCAGCCACACCAGCCGATCCTGGCACTATACGCCCCCTGGGTCAGCACCGTTGGCCACACCATTGGCTTCTCCCCACTCTGGACCTCCCACTTCCCTTTTCTCTTTCTATTTGAAGCCTTCGTTCACCTTTCACAGCCTGGTGCATGCCCGGCTCCTCCGCGAAGCCTTCCCATCTATCCTGCCCCTCTCCCGTCCACACCCCACCACCATATCCCCACCCACGACAATTTCCAAACCGTCTGGGACACTCTCCTCAGTAGGAAAATTCTCTGACCTACACATAAAAAGACACACACAAACTTTGTTTGTGACCATGGAAAGTAGAAAATAACTAAAATGCCATGAATAGGAGACGGCTCTGTAAAATCGGGAATTCCATACAGTGGAATACTATACAGCAATAATTGAAAGGGGAGAATCAGGTATATAAAGAACTGGCCTACTGTATGGAGATTTTGATACAAAATGCACACAAAGCATTGCTAGGTAGGCAGCTAGAGATTGGCATACAGGTGTGGAGGAAGGTTCTGGAGGATTAGACCAACTTGTAATTGTGGTTACCTCTAGGAAGGGCACGAGGGAAGCAAGCCTGGGCATGGAGGGCCAACAGGTTTTAGTTTAATCTGTTAATGTTCTAATATTTTTAAAGGACCATGAATTCATTGAGAGACTAATTTTTTAAAATGTTATCTGGAGACTCCATCCCTCCCTTCAACCAGAGAAGCTCTGCCTTCAGCTTTTATCTGTTTTACTTGGTTGTATAGAGATTTTTGCAAAAGCCTTGGCTCTCTTCCATGTGACTCCTCGTGGGACCCATGCCACCCTGAGGTTCATGGGCAGATGAGCCCTCCCTCACCAGCCTGGAAGCCCATGAGGTCAGAGACCATGCTTGGTGTCTCCTCGTGACGCCTCATGCTAGGAAGGGAGAGGGCCCAGCCTCAGAAGCACCCTGTGCTGGTGGAGGTGGGTGCCTCTCAGCCACAGCCGCACACCCAGGAAGAGGTCCAGAAGAGTAGCCTGGTCCGAGCACAGTGGGCCCAAAAGCAATGGAATTCACCCCATTGACAAGGAGGACAATCTAGGGTAGAACTGAGCCCACAGCATAAAGGAGCCTAGACAAACAATAGAACTTTATGCAAAACAGGCCAGCAACAACTCCTGAGCTGGCCAGTGATTGGCTGTGCTCTGTTTATATTGAGCCCATTGGCTGGGAGGGGGGGTTGGAGGGAAGAGGAGAACAAGGAGGAAGCAGATGGAAGTTCCATCGTCTCCCAACGTGAACCCTAGGGCCCAGCCTAGATCCTTGCACACAGTATGCATTCAATAGCTGTTAATAAAGTTCCACTGACCTACCATGGGGGCCACACTAGAACTCGCCCAGAGACCCTGGCATATTCTATTCCTGGTCTATAATCACAACAAAGAAAAAAGCACCCACGTTCCCTCTGATTGATATTTTTGGCATTCAGCCCCACCCCAGTCCATACTCACCCTCTTCCCAGCACCCTTCCTTGTATTGTGGCTCCTGCCAGGGTCCGCATGTCGCAGAGCCAACAGCAGGAGGCTTCATAGATGTGGTCATCGTGTCAGCCTCCTCCCTTCCCCACCTGCTACACATTCAACCCCACAGAGGTTTCAAGGCCCGCCGCCAGCTGTGTTTTTTGAACACACGCCTTGGGGACTTCCAAGTCCTTTGGGGGAGACCACTGTTCAACCACCTTAGAATATAGATCATTAAAATTGTGTACATGATGAAGGATCCCCAGGGAGCCAAAAGATGCTACTATAATTTGTATTTGAACACTGGAATGGATTGTGCAGGATATAGAAGGCATACGGAAGATGAGCACAACTCCAGAATGTAATTGTTTCTTTTTAATTTAGGGAAGGTATTTCCTTTGCAATATGGGGCTTGTTGGGTAGGATGGAAGTGTCCTCTGCACCTAAGTATCTGTCAGTGGGTGTGTCAGGAGCCAGAAAGAGAGTCTAACTGGGCCCGCCTTTTTTGGTTGTTGCCATTTTTTGTATCCATGGCTCCATGGAGCTCATTGATCCATGGAGCGGGAAACTCATCAATTGTGTCCTGACTTTGGTTGAGCCCATGGATATGTTAAAATATTTCTTTTCAGCTATCTCCTGGGTGCACCAGACTTTCCCAAAGCCAGCCTGACCCAACCCCCACATGTTACTGATCACGAACCTCAGCCCAGAGAGGAGATGTGATTTCTCCAAGGCCACACAGCAGTAGAGTGACAAGTCCTCTTCTCTCTTTAGGCCCAGCACTTCCCACCATACCGTCCTGAAATATTTGAAGCTTATTTCAAAACTGCCTGTGTCTTCGTTCCATAGTCCCCCCATGGAGAAATTTGATTAGGAGCAAAAAGCAACGCTCCCGATTTTATTATCTTTGCCACTATTTCCTCCAGAGCACCAGAGCTGCTCATTTTAAAGATAATCCCAAATAATTTTTAATTAAAGATCATCATTTAAAATGTATAATTCTGTAAGTCTAGCGGCGATTAACTACATTGGGGATTTTGGTGACACACGTCACAATTAAGTGTTTTCCGTGTTGCGCCAATTAAGGGTTAACAGGCTGCAAATATCTACTTTGCACATTTTTGCCTAATGAATGCGTAGTGGGAAGCTATTCTCATTAGGTTAATTTGTCAACACAATCAAGTCGCATCACCAGGATTTCTCTTGCAGCTCACGAATTGAAGTGCCTTTGTGTCGTGGTGCCCGCTTTACATTGGATTACAGGCCATGGGAATGAAACCCTTTTTCATGAAAAAGAAGGAATTGATAGAAGATGTTCAGGTCTTGGTCTTCATTCTCACCTTTCAGACATAGGCATGTTTATGTCGTTTATTGAGCTCTCTGGGGCTTTCTGTCTGTATTTCCCTAGTAGGTTGTCATGCCAGAGAGTAAAACACGCATCTGTGTACTGGTAGAGGGACCGCGTGGGCCCCTAAGAGTGGTGGCCGCGGGGAAAACTGCTCTCCTCCCTGAGCTGGCTGATGGAGAGGGCTGCAGCCCTTTCCTCCCCAACCCGAAACACCCCGCCTCCCTCCCAAAGGCTCCTTCCTTCCGATAAGGTGTGACTGTCATCCTGGCAGAAGAGAAAGCAGTCTCCTCGCTCTAAGGCTGTCTCCCCACTGATCAGTCTATCCCGTGGGGGGAGACACAGTCCATCGTATTGCCAAGACTTTCCTAGGAAAATGCCACTTCCCACCCAGATTCGGGGGTAACTGCTCTTCGTTGTGCTCAATAGCAAAGGGACAGCACCGTGTCCGAGTGTGAGGGGCTGGGCCGCGCCATGGAGGGAGCGTGAGGGAGCCCCGTGTTGATTGGCGTGGAGACCTGTCATGGTGTGATGTTCGTTAGCAAGAGCACGTGATGAATGTAAGTGATGCTCTTTTCATTTTAAATGTGTGTATGTGCTTACATACTCGAAGAAAAGCCTAGAAGAACGTACTCAAATCTTGGGAGCAAGCTTACGGGTCAGTTTTATTTGGTTCCTTGGTGGTGGTTTTTCCTGCTTTGCCTGATTCTTTCTGATTAGTGTGTATTCCTTTGGTGACCAGAACACAGGGTGCGTGAGCTCAGTGGCCCAGGAGTCAGGTGAGAGGGTGAGCTCAGAACAAAAAGCAGAACGGTGGCATCCGAGGGCCCTGTTTTCATCTTCCAAGTTTTGTGGTCTGGGGTTCTTCTGACACAAAAGGACAAGCGTGGGTGGGAGGGACTTGATCTGGGTTGGCATTTGGTTTTAATTTAACGAAGTCGCCTTCTGAAAACGCAGTCAGCTCCCAGCCAATGGGGGAAATGGCAGGAGGTTCCAAAACGATGTGTTGGAATGTTTTCCACCCCATTCCTGTCGCAAGCCGGGGATGAGTGCTTGCCACGTGCAAAGCTCGTCGCTTGGGACTGGGGTCGCGAAGATGAATGAGACAGGTCCCACCCCCGAGTCGCCCACTGTCTCCCCCAGGGGCCCCACCAGCACATGGAGAGAGTCCATGCAGTGCGGGAGGGGCTCCCTCTGAAGGAGGAGAGCGTGGGGTGGGGTAGGAGGGAGCTCCAAGGTGAGACCTGAAACACCAAACTGGGCGGGGCAAAGCCCCGGGAGAGGATGGCACTGCCCGTCCTCTGTCCTCTCTTAGGGGTGTAGCTGGCGACCGTAGATCGCGCCAGTGCTGCGCAGTGATGGGGGGAAGGCAGCCGTGGCCTTGATTGTGGCTGTCGGTGCTGAAGGACTGAAATCCGAGGCTGAGTCTGTCCTCCCGCTAAGACCTGCCCAGGAAATTGCTCTCCTGCGCAAATCCCTGCTCTCAGCCGCTTTATCTGTAGGTATCTCTCCTTCATAAGAGCAAACTGCAGGGGGAAAAAATAGTCCGGATTCTGGGTAAACAGGGAATGCTGTACATCCATGTCCAGTGGCTATCGGGGCCTCACCATTCTCCGAGTGCCCTGTGGTCCGTCAAAGCTGACCCTTGGCCTGTTTAGTTCACGGTTTGGAAAGCGGAAACTGGTGGCCAATCTCTGTCCAGACCAGGCAACCCCCAAGAAGAAGAAGAACTGCTACAATATATTTTGAGCACATACATGTGTCATGTGTGTTGCTGGCCTCGTCTAGTTTAATTTAATGTTTGCGTAAATCCAAGAGTTGGGTAATTATCATGCCCATTTTACAGATGAGGCCACCCAGCCAATGTCACACTTGATGGAGGCCAGGTCTGATCCCAGACCCTTCTAACACCGGAGCCACAATAACGCCCATGCCCTTCTCACCCCTGCAGGCAGCCCGGGCTGCCCCTGAGAGGTCTGGACGCAGGGGTGAGCAGCACCAAGCTGAAGTCCATCCTGGGCCCTGAAAACAGTGCTCCCCGTGGTTCTCAGGCCCCAGAAGTGCCACAGCCCGCACTCCGGAGCAGCACTTTCAGGCGGCAATGACCACCCATTCGTTGAGTTGAGGCCGGCATTTTCAATGAAAGGATGGGATGAAACGGGATGGGATGGGGTGGGATGGGATTAAAAGGAATGACATGGGAATAAGCTAGATCAGTGGTCAGCAAACTCATTAGTCAACAGCGCCAAATATCAACAGTACTTCAAAATAGACTCACCCAGGCCGAAAACCGCTTCTGCGCATGGGCCACGAAGTTTCAATCGCACTGTACGTGCGCGCCCGCACGTGGTATTTTGTGGAAGAGCCACGCTCAAGGGGCCAAAGAGCTGTATGTGGCTCGCGAGCCGCAGTTTGCTGACCACTGAGCTAGATCCACGCCATACAATAAAGTGTACTATTTCAGGACACTTTATTTCCTTTTTGCACATGGGGAATGTGGAAAATTTGCACATGGAGAATGCTTGGGATGCTGGCTTCAGGCTTCAGCCCAACCTTCACTCACCAGCCTCACACTCGACATGGGATGCACCCCCAGGAGGAAGAGCGCCTTTCCGGGGTGCACAGAGATGCCCTCCGTGCCAGGCTACGTGCTGATGGGCCTGCGTCTCACCCGAGGGGCCCTTGTCCCCTGCTCGCAAGGCGCCCCTTGGGCTTCTGTGTGTGCACAGCTGGTGCTCACCGAGTTTCCTACACCCCAGTCACTCTCCCTTCCCCACCCTTCCCTGCTCTGCTCTGGGCCCAGTGGGCTGACCCTTCAAATGCATCGCCTGGGCTCTTTTGCTCATCGGGTTTGGCCGTAGGTAGCCCAGTCTGAGAACACAGGCTGGAGGAGAGAGAGGTGTTTCCTTTCACTCGCTCTTTCCTCGCTTCACTCAAACCCAGCTTCAGCACAGCGCCTGCAATCCAGGCTGCACCTCCCCGGCCACGGCCCCCGCCAGGACCCTCCTTCAAGGCTGCAGCCCTCAGGCCACTGGTCCTCACCGGGTCCCCTCAGCCCTGCGGGTGGGAACAGCCTATCGCTGTCTGGGTGCCTCAACAGCCATTGTTTGTTTTGGTGGTTTTTTTGTTAATCCTCCCCTGACGCTATTTTCTCCACTGATTTTTCTTAGAGAGCATGCAAGGGAGGGGGACAGACGGAGAGAGAAATATCGATGTGAAAGAGACGCACGGATTGGTTGCTTCCTGCACGTGCCCTGACTGGGGCTGGGGGTTGCGCCTGCAACCAAGGTAGGTGCCCTTGACCGGAATCGAACCTGGGACCCTTCAGTCTGAGGGCCGACAACCACTGAGCCACACCAGCTAGAGCTGCCACTTCTGTTTTATTTCCTTAACCTCGCCCACATCTCTGGAAATACCCCTTCGATCAAGTCTCCTCATTCGAGTCATTTGGGAGAATTCTGCTTTCTGCTAGAACCCTGACCACTGCTGATCTTGCATGTATGTGTGTGTGTGTGTGTATGTGTGTACTGAGGTCACAGTACAAAATGTCGTTCTCACTGTGCATTAAAATTTTAAAAAGTGTAAGAAGCGCTACCCTGGGGGAATTCTAATGCCAAACGGCTCGGGGGAATGAGTGAGCAGGGAGGCCGCAGAGGGAGGCGGCTGAGAGAACGGTGGAGACAGAGCACTGGGCTGGGAGTCAGGGCTGGCGGGCTTCCTCGTCCTCGGCTTCTCTGCCCAAACCGTGGGCCCCAACGTCCGTGATCCACGCACTCCAGCCAGCGCTCAAGGTCACAGGTTCTGTCCTGGAAGCTGATGGGTTTGTCTATTTCTAGACCCACGTGGATGAAGAGCAGCCACACGTTTAATCGAAGAGACTATCAGAAGAACGTCTCTGGCCTCCTCGGGCCTCTTCCTCTTCCTCCGTGGATGGAGCTCTTCCACGCCATCGTGGCCCCTCGGACTTTGTGCTAAAACCGCATTGTGTCACGTGTGTCCCCTTGGATCCCCCCATCGTGAGTCATTGTCTTCCCCTGGATATTTTTATATCTCACTCATGATCAAGCTGCCTCGCCAGACACTGAGCAAAAGCTGTCCGCAGCCACCGCGCAGAGGGGGAGGCAGGCCGGGAGGCCGGGAGAAGCCTGCAGCCTCGCCTGACGAGGCTGGAGTCCAAGGCCCACGAGCCACCAGTGAAAGTGCTCCCGGGAGCTGAGGGCCCCCTGAGGCCGGGTCTGGAGCCAGGCAGATGGGCTTCTCTGTAGGATCTTTCCCCAGGACTCCCTGGACTTCCCGGCCACGGAGACAGCGTGGCTCTCTAACAAAGACAATGCACGCTGCTGTGCAATTAGCACTTGGTTCCCAGGTTTGAAAGCTGGAGCCTGTGCGTGTGGCTTTTCACAAGGAAGAGGGGCTGCACACCCACAAGCCTGATGCGGGCCAAGATCCCCACGTTCTGTTGATTGTTCCCAGCCTGGGCCAGATTGGAAGCATGTGGCATAGAGGAGAGACACACTGTGGCCTCAGAAGGACCTGAGTTCAAATTCCGCATCTACCCTCTCTTACTGTAGGACATTAGCCCATCCTTTCACCTCTCTGAGCAGCCAAGTTCCTGTCCATAAAACCAGCATGGCACTGCCTGTGGCAAAGGGTTACAGTGAGACTTGAAAGTTACTCTGCTTCCTATGGGCAGAGTACTGAGCACCTAATACACACAGTCGATATTGGTTATGGATTGTTTGCTGAAGTGAAGCTGCCTATGGTCATATCTTGACTCTGCCATTTACTAGTCCTGTAACTTGGGCAAGTTAGGAATCTTGCTGAGCCTTCAGTGTCTCGTCTTTAAAATGGGGGGAAATACAATGTCATTTGTTTAAAGAAATAGAACAAGAAATCATCAGATTTGTATAGAACCACAAAAGACGCCGAATAGCCAAAGCCATTTTGAGAAAAGAGGACGAAATTGGGGATATCACACTACTGACTTCAAATTATACTACAGAGCTACCACCATCAAAACAGCATGGTGTTGATAGAGAAATAGGCACACAGATCAATAGAACAGAATAGAGAGCCCAGTTATAAAAGGACAAATATACAGACAGATAATTTTTGACAAAGGAGCCAGAAACACACAATGAAGTAAAAGATAGTCCCTTCAATACACGGTGCTGGGAAAACCAGAAAGCCACATGGAAATGAATGGAACTGGATTACAGTTTGTCCCCATGTACAAAAATTAATTCAAAATTGATCAAAATATAAGACCTGAAACAATAGGTTACATTGAAGAAAATATAGATACCAAACTTACTGGACCTTGGTCATAGAGAACATTTTATGAACTTGACCCCAAAGGCAAGGGAGATAAAGGCAAAAATAAATGAATGGGACTATACCAAACTAAAAAGTTTCTGCACAACAAAAGAAACTGACAACAAAACAAAGAGGCAGCCAACCAGATGGGAGATGATATTTGCAAACAGTAGCTCCAACAAAGGTTTAATTTCCAAAATATATAAAGAACTTATAAAACTCAATAGCAAACAAACAACCCAACCAAGAAGTGGGCAGAGGACCTGAAAATACACCTCTCCCAAGAAGACATGCACACAGCCAATAGATATATGAAGAGATGTTTAACCTCACTGGCAATCAGGGAAATGCAAATCAAAACTACAGTGAGAGACCACCTCCCACCAGTTAGAGTGGCCACTATCAACAAGACAAGGAACTACAAGTGTTGGAGAGGTGGTGCAGGAAAGGGAACCCTCGTTCACTGCTGGTGGGAATGTAGATTGACACACCTGCTATGGAAAGCAGTCTGGTGATTCCTCAAAAAATTAAGAATCGAGCTACCATACGATCCCACTCCTGGGTATATACCTGAAAACCTCAAAGCATGTATTCCCAAGGATATATGCACCCCTCTGTTCTTTGCAGCATTATTCATGGTGGCTAAGACACAGAAACAATCAAAGTGTCCTGGGATAGAGGACTTGATAAAGAAGATGTGGTGCATATACACAATGGAGTACTACTCAGCCACAAGAAAGGATGAAATAGCACCATTTGCAACAACATGGATGGACCTTGAGAAGGTTATGCGAAGTGAAATAAGTCAGAAAAAGCTAAGAACCATATGATTTCACTCATTTGTGGGATATAAAACTGAAATCCGTGAACTCAAGCAGTGTGGGGGTTGCCAGAGAGAATAGGGCTGGGGAAAAGGGGGGTTCTAATATATGGTGACAGAAGATTTGACTTTGGGTGGTGGGCACACGGTACAATATACAGATCTTGTAACATAGAAACCCACACCTGAAACCTATATGTTCATGTTGACCAATGTCACCCCAATAATTTGGTTTAAAAAAGAAAAGTTTAAAAAAATAAAATAAATAAAAATCTAAAAAATAAATAAATTTTTAAAATGGTGGAAATAATAGCAAGTGACCTTGAGGAATAAATTAATTAAATGAGCAAAGTGGTAAAAGAAGTTACATGGTAGACTATGGCTCATAAATTTTATTTTTATGGATTTTTTACAGAGAGGAAGGGAGAGGGATAGAGAGTTAGAAACATCAATGAGAGAGAAACATTGATCAGCTGCCTCCTGCACACCCCCTACTGGGGATGTGCCCGCAACCAAGGTACATGCCCTTGACTGGAATCGAACCTGGGACCCTTCAGTCCACAGGCTGACGCTCTATCCACTGAGCCAAACCAGTTAGAACATAAATTTTAAAAAACATTGTTTTAATTCCTTTTTCTGGAATAATTTCAGACCTACCCAAAGTTGCCAAAGTACTACAGTGAATTTCCTTAACCCAGTTTTCCCCAAATGTTAACATTTTCCTAACTTGCTTTAACACTCTCTCTCATTTTCTCTTTCACAGATACAAACTTATGTGAAAATTTAATTTTTTTCTTCGAAACTTTTGAGAGTAAGGTGGAGCCATGGTGTCCTTTCATCTCTAAATACTTCAGTGTATTTTTCCTTTACTAATAATTTTTAAAAAGGACAGCCTCCTATATAGCCACAGTGCAATGATCAAAATCAGGAAACTGACATTGACAAATAGCATTATCTACTCTGCAGGCTTGACTCCGATTTCACCAACTGTCACACTGCTGTACTTCTCCCGTCCAGAGCCCGATCCAGGATGGCATGCTCCATTTGCTTGTCATGTCTCTTTAGTCTCCTTGGATCTGGAACAGTCTTCAGTTTTCATCTTTCCTGGGCTTGGCCGTTTGGAAGAGTAAAAGCGGTTATTTTGTGGAATGTCTCTCAATTTGAGTGTCTAATGTTTCCTCGCGATCAGGTTCAGTTCATGCGGTTTTAGTAGGAATACACTTTTAGCAGGAAGGGTGCCATGCCTGCTCAGAGAATCGTATCGGGGGAGACACGATGTTGCCTTGCTCTGTCCCTGTAATGTTAACCTAGCTCCTCAGTTCATGTGATGTCTGCCAGGTTTTGCTACCGATACGATGGAGTTCCCATTTTTCCCTCTGTAAAGAGTAAGTACCTTGTGGAGAAAGACTTTGAGACTATGTAAATATTCTGTTTCCCATCCTAATTTCAACCAATAATTTTGGCATTCATTGACGATCATTGCCTGAAACAATTCTAATAATAGTACACATCAAATGTTAATTTTCAACTCCACCATTTTTCTACACCTATTCTTTGAAAATCACTGTGATGAAAAGCTTCCTTCCCCTTTACTTGTTTATTTACTTACTTATATCAGAAGAATGAGTTTGTAGATCCTTATTTCACTTAGCATGATGTTTTCAAGGTTCATCCATGCTGTGACATGTATCAGAATTTCCGTTCTTTCTAAGGCTGCATAATTTTTCAGTATGGCTACCCAAAACAGGTGGCTTACCCATTCATTCGTCCATGCACATTTGGTTGCTTTTGCACCTTTTGGCTATTGGGAATAGAACTGCTATGAACATGGATGTATGAATGTCTGTCTGAGTCCCTGTTTTTGTTTTTGTTTTTAAGTGATACTATTTATGATTGCATCAAAAAGTAAATATCTAAAATAAGTCTAATTAGCTATGTATAAAACCTCCACACTGAAAGCTATAGAAGTGCTGAGAAAACGTAAAGAAGACCTAAACCAATGGCGAGATGCTTCTTGTCGAGTCCCTGCTTTCAATTCGTTGGGATGCATACCCAGAAGTGGAACTGCTGGGCCGTACGATCGTTCTGTTTAACCTTTGAGAAACCCCCATGTTGTTTTCCAAGAACCGAATGGCTCTTAACACCCCGGTGCCCAAGAACACAGCCCCTCCCCTCGCGCCTCCTCTCAGAGCGTTTCAGACTCAGGGCCACGGAGTGGATGATGATAATGAGCTTCACTTTCCCCTCCAGGGACTGAGAGCCACTGAAAACACCACTCTGCCGAAAGGCCGCCGAGTGAGGCTCCCCACTGCCCCACATCCGGGGGAATGGAACTTTGCCTCAATAACACCTGCTGGCCACGTCCATCATGAGCCAGCGGAGGGTCCTTCACCCGAACAAGGATGCGGACCGAAGGGGCTCCAGCTCTGCACACCTGGAAGGCGGGGGGGGAGAGCAGGTCCCCAAAAGCACAAGTGTCTGCTCTGTCCCTCCATCCAATTATGATCCAGCATCTCCACGCCCCCCGGGGACTGGGGGCTTGTTTGTTCAAGCTGACATATCTATTATTACTCTTTAGGTAGTTAGGAGAATCATTTGCAGCGTTCATTAACAAGTATCACCTTACGGACTACTAAACAGCAGTTCTGCTCGAGCTAATGAGCCCCAATAGTGTACTACTTTACATATTTCACAGCAAGACAATTAAGCACGTCTCGCTTTTATAGCAGACCTTAAAATAAACCATTCAGGATACAAAGAGGAGGCGGAGGTCATCGTACCTACAGTATGTTTGCGGTTAGAACTGGGGAAGTTAAACTCTCCTCCACCCAATCCCTTGTTACACACACGCGCGCGCACACACACACAATCTACAGAGAAATAACAGGTTTGCAGAGCTTGCCTGCCCAATTTCCCAGCTTCATCATTGCAGAGAACGTAAGCTCTATGAACATGGCTCACATGCAGACAAGGGAAGAAGAAAAGGGAACGGGAGGAGCATCGGGCTGGATCGTGTCTTTACAAGCAGGGAGAGATGAAAATGCGGCCATGCCTTGACTGTCTGCCCATGCCAGGCATTCAGGCCGCCCCTCGTGTAAGTTGCACGAAACCATGCTAGGTCGGGATTGGTACCCCATTGTACAGATGAAGGGACTGAGGCTTGGAGAGGTTGTTGCTTACCCGAGGCCACGCAGCTTGGGAGCGGCTGCACCAGGCATCACAACCAGGTCTGCTCGATTCTGAAGGCCTGGTCCTTCCAGTACTCTGTGTTGAGGGTAGAGGCAGAGGGTTGAGGGTTCTATTCCCACCACTCGTCTGCCGTGTTTCGAATGCACCTGCCTTCCCGGAGTGTGGGGTGATCTGCGTGGCACACTTTTCTCCTGCATCGTGTTGACTTGGACAAAAGGACAGGTGGCATCCTTCCTCTACCCCAGATCCCTCTGTAGCAAGACCCCCTACCCTGTCCAGGGTTATACTCATTATCTTGCTATTCTGGTTAAGGAGCAAGAGTTTCCTGTCTAGCCCTAGCTGGTTTGGCTCCGTGGATAGAGCGTCGGCGGGCAGACTGAAGGGTCCCAGGTTCAATTCCGGTCAAGGGCACAGGCCCAGGTTGCAGCTGGATCCCCAGGAGGGTGTGTGCAGGAGGAAGCCAATCAATGATTCTTTCTCATCATTGATGTTTCTATCTCTCTCTCCCTTTCCCTTTCTCTCTGAAATCAATAAAAATATATTTTATTTTTAAAAAAAAAAAAAAGAGTTTCCTATCTAGAGCAGGCACCTCTCAAGTTCTAAGCCAGTGATGGCGAACCTTTTGAGCTCGGCGTGTCAGCATTTTGAAAAACCCTAACTTAATTCTGGTGCCGTGTCACATATAGAAATTTTTTTATATTTGCAACCAGGGTAAAACAAAGATTTATATTTTTGATATTTATTTTATATATTTAAATGCCATTTAACAAAGAAAAATCAACCCAAAAAATGAGTTCACGTGTCACCTCTGACACGCGTGTCATAGGTTCGCCATCACTGCTCTAGGCCCTTCTGTCCTCTTCACCTGTTACTGTTCTCACAGCCTCACTCGGACTTGAAGCTCAGGCCACTGCCCTCATCGTAATCCATGTTTCCTTGGCGTGCTCTTCTTTGCCTTGGATGACCTGCTTTGCCAAGATGACCCCTCTTGACTGCACTTTAGACAAAGCCCCTCTGATGCCATCTGCCTTTGGGTCCTGCATTTGAAAAATAGAACTCATCTCCTACCTCAAAATCTCAAGCCCAGCCTGTAGCACAGTGTCTGGAACATAGTAAATGTTCAAAAGGTACGCATGCGCGAATGACGCCTCACTGATGTTTCAAACTGCTTTGGCCTAGGTGCATCAGTTAGCTTTTGATGCATAACCAACCACCCCAAAATGCAGTGGCTTAAAACAACAACCATGTACTAGCCATCATGATTCTGTGGGTTGGCTGGCAGTTCTTCTGCTCTGGGTGACTCGGCTAGCACCAGATGGTCTAGGGCAGTGGTCGGCAAACCACGGCTCATGAGCCACATGTGGCTCTTTGGCCCCTTGAGTGCGGCTCTTCCACAAAATACCAACTTCTGCGCATGGGCCACAAAGTTTCAATCGCACTGTACATGCGCGCCCGCATGTGGTATTTTGTGGAAGAGCCACACTCAAGGGGCCAAAGAGCCGCATGTGGCTTGCGAGCCGCGGTTTGCCAACCACGGGTCTAGGACAGTGGTTCTCAACCTTCCTAATGCCGCGACCCTTTAATACAGTTCCTCATGTTGTGGTGACCCCCAACCATAAAATTATTTTCGTTGCTACTTCATAACTATAATTTTGCTACTGTTATGAATTGTAATGTAAATATCAGATATGCAGGATGTATTTTCATTGTTCGTGACCCACAGGTTGAGAATCGCTGGTCTAGGTCATCCTCACTCATATCTGAGACTTCTGGGATGACTGGGACTTCTCTCCACATGGCCTCATCCCCAAAGAGGCTAGCCCAGGGGTGGGCAAACTTTTTGACTCGAGAGCCACAATGGGTTCTTAAACTGGACCGGAGGGCCGGAACAAAAGCATGGATGGAGTGTTTGTGTGAACTAATATAAATTCAAAGTAAACATCATTACATAAAAGGGTACGGTCTTTTTTTTTTTTTTAGTTTTATTCATTTCAAACGGGCCGGATCCGGCCAGTGGGCCATAGTTTGCCCACGGCTGGGCTAGCCTGACTTCTCCACAAAATGCCAATTTCCACTAGAGGATCCAAGCCCAGCCCTAGCTGGTTTGGCTAAGCAGACTGAAGGGTCCCGGGTTCGATTCCAGTCAAGGGCACATGTCCAGATTGCAACAGGCTCGATCCCCATAGGAGGCATGCAGGAGGCAGCTGATCAATGATTCTTTCTCATCATTGATGTTTCTCTCTCCCTCTCCCTTCCTCTCTGAAATCAATAAACATATTTTTTTAAAAAGATAAAGCTCAATGTATATGCATTTCTTAAGATTCTGCTTGCATCCCAGCTGCTAATGTCTTCTGGCCAAGTCACACAGCCACGCCTAGCGTCATTCTGAGAAGGGACCACACAAGCGCACTGACACAGAAGGAGCGAGATGTATTAGGGGCATTGCTGCAACAATTATCACACTAGGTAATTCAGAACAGACTTGACTGAGCCCACATTCCATAGCCTCCTCTGGGAAGGAGAGCACTGAAGACCGACCATGGGGGAGTCAGGGAGATGAAGCACCAGCTAGCTGAGAGCTGTCAGGCCTAGCTGGAATACTGAGACAGAAACTGGAACTTTCTACCAGCATGAGCCCTCCCACGCACACATCAGCTTTCACCTCTGTCTTAGTCAGCTATTGACACATAGTACTGCATGACAAAAACCTCAAAACATCAGCGACTCACAGCCAAGACGCATTTTTCTTGCTTGCAGGTCTGTGACTCAGCTGGGGTTGCTCTCTCCCATGTCACCTTCTGGGATTTAGACTGAAAGGGCAGTGGCTACGCAGGGCACACACTTCTCAGAGCAATAGCAGAGAGCGAGAGCGAGAGTGAGAAAAAAAACCCAACTGCACATTCACAATTCAATTCTCTCTTGCATCCCATCTGCAAGCACTCCATTGGCCAAAGCAAGTCCCCTGACGAAGCCCAAAGTCCAAGGGCAGCCATGGAGAGTAATCCCAGGTGGAAGTGAAGAACTGCATTCAATTTTTCAATCTACCGCAGCATCCCACCCCACCCCTCCGTACCTTCACCCCTTTATCACTTGAAAGCTGGAGGTGGCAATCAGGTCAGCCAGCCTTGTCCTTCCAGGTGACCAGCACTTTCCCTGAAGCTTCTCTATGCTCAGGTCCACAGCAGATGGCACCCGGATGAGGTCGACAAAGCTAGAAAGATTGCATGGGGATAAGGTCCATCTTCCCACAGAGAAGAAAGCCCTGAGGTCATGGAGCTACCTACGTCAGAGCAGACGTGTCCAGTTTTGCCTGTTTCGACACTTCTCATCATTTCTGCTATTCAAAGCCAGCGTCTTACAGTCAGGACTGAAAACAGGGCCATTGGCTGAGCTCCATATCTGACAGAGACTCGTGTCCAGGGCATATTTTTATCATTAAAGCCCTTCTAACAGTTGAAACAGAACACTTTTGAGGTGACTGGGCAAAACTTCCTCAGGAAACATGCTGATTTCAACCACCTGGGCAGCGCAGATGCTCTGATCTTCTTTTTATCTTGATGAACACCTTTATTGATTTATTACCTTCTCCTAACATGTGTAAAGGAGATCCCCCTCGCTTGCTCATGGAGCTTCCCCGGGCCCCAGGAATTGAGGTCAAGGGGATGTTAGAACACAAGACGTTTTTAAGGGCGCACCTGTTGAGGGGCAGGGACTGCACAGGAGCTTCAGGCATGCAAGCCACCACAAGGCACGGTCCTTGTCCACAGAGAGCACACACAGGGAGAATCACAGGGAAGAGGAGACAGTACCGGTTACGGACGATAAAGCTCGGTTTTGAGGACGGAGAAGCCCCTCCTGGCTGCTGGAGCAGAGATGGCACAGCTGGAGAGCATCAGTGTTTGGTATGTAAGGGACTACGGGTGAGAAAGACGAAATGACTTGCACAGTGAGGATGGTGGAGCCAGAATTAGAACTCAGTTCCCCCGGATTTCCGTTCCAGGTATATCCATGCTGAACTTCGCAAGGCTGTCTTGCTTAACCTTGTCCAAGGCTACAGAGATGGGGATGGATTTGAGTAAACTCCACATTGACTTTCAAAACCTGGGTTCTGGACCTGACTTGACCACTTTTCAGTCATGGAACTCCCAACACATCATTCTGTTAGAGCAGGGGGTGGGGAACCTTTTTTCTGCCAAGGGCCATTTGGATATTTATAACATCATTCACGGGCCACGCAAAATTATCAACTAAAAATTAGCCTGCTCTATTTGGTCACACATTTAATTAACTCACCCCTGATTGCCTTGGCAGGGCCAGACCGAAGGATTCCGTGGGCTGGGCGTTCCCCACCCCTGTATTAGAGCCTGATTTTCTTCATCAGTACAAAGGGTGTAAGATCAGAGAATACCAGAATTGTAAGAGATCTTGCAGGCCATCCAATCCATCCAGCCACAAGATACTTGACTCCCTTCCCAGTGGAGGAGATGTGGCCTATACTTGAATACCTCTGATGACAGAGAACTCACCACTCTATGGGGAAGCATTTATCATCTTTGGACCATTCAATTGGAAAGTCCTTACTTATAGTGAAATGTATCTCCCTGCTTACTTTACTAGTGGATCTTTGATCTCCTCCTTTGAAACAGGCAGAACCTGTCGGCTTTCCATTCCATAGGCTACATCTTCCTTAATCTGAGGACTTGATTCATGGGCCCTGAGCCTTCTCATCTGCCTGTCAGACATCCCCAGTTCTCTCCATCCCTCTCGCATGACCTGGTTTCAAGTCCCTTTAGCAATGTGATCTCCCTTCTCGGCAGAGGTTTCCACTTCTACTCACACCAGCCCAGAGCACCATACCCCCCGTCCCAGCAACAGCATTGCTGTCCTCACAGATAGAAACTGGAGCAGTGTTTCCTCCCAGACACTCGGCTCATGCTGCACTTCCTTTCAGACCACGAGGTCTGTTTCACACATGTTAATAAGCCGCACTCCCTTGCTCTCTCATTAGGTGGCTGCATCTGGATGAACCCAAACACTAAACCTTACACTTATCTTTGCTGCACTTCAACTTCCTTGATTTAACTCTCTGCTCTGAATGTCAAGATCCATTTGTATCTTTTAGAGTTTATTTGTTTTTGTCTTTTTATTTGACTGGCACTGGAGTGGTTTTCCTTTAAAATTTTAGAACCTGTTGAGACCTAAAAGAGCCACTCCAACTCTCTCATTATTTATACTTATTTCTATTTTCTTTGTATAATTTTTTAATATATATATATATATATATTATTTCAGAGAGGAAAGGGAGAGGGAGAGAGATAGAAACAGCAATGATGAGAGAGAATCATTGATCAGCTGTCTCCTGCACACCCCACACTGAAGATTGAGCAGGCAACCAGGGCATATGCCCTGACCCAGAATCGAACCATGACCCCCTAGTTCATAGGTTACTCAACCACTGAGCCACCCCGGCTGGGCCTTTGCGTGATTATTTATTATAAAAAGTAGAGCAAACGTTGTGAATAAACATTTCACAGAAAAGGAACCGCTAGTGGGTTTTAAATATATGAAAAGACCCTGGTGAAGATGACCCACCAAATATATAAAGGTCAAAAAGTTGCCAGAAGAATAGGAAAGAGGCATGCTCTTCCATTGTTGGTGAAAATGTAAATAGAAAATCCTGTGCGAGCATGTGAAGATGTCTACCAAATTTCAAAGGTAAAAAAATATATGCATATATTAAAAACGATATGACACTGATTGACGCTTTTAGGAATTTATTCTACAGATATACTCAGACATATGTGAAATTAATTAGGTATGATGACATACTACAACATTGTTTACAAAAGGGAAAGATTGAAAACTACATAAGTGCCTATCAAGAGAGAACTGGTTAAATAAATTATGGCACAATGCACAATGGAATATTATACAGATGTTTTAATAAAGAGGGTATTTCCACCAATGGCTATAATAGAAAAACTAGTCCTCCCTTCATAAACAATTAAAAGGTGGATTGAAACAATTATTTTATGACATTTAAAGGAAGGGAATGTAGGACTCTGATCCCTGAAAGAAAGAAAATACAAATGATAAATCCTCCCATAAATCCAACATTTTCCTGGGGGAATGGGGGCACTTCTATACTGGGACACAGAGAAAAGGAGCCCAAGTGGAACTGGTG
The DNA here is from genome assembly GCF_964212035.1 of Myotis nattereri. Lineage (NCBI taxonomy): Eukaryota > Metazoa > Chordata > Mammalia > Chiroptera > Vespertilionidae > Myotis > Myotis nattereri. Next base: position 54,610,712 of record NC_138088.1, on the reverse strand, counting down.
AACTTGCTGAAATAAGAAGCAAAAGACTGGAGTTCAGAGAAGTGAAAATAGCTGAAATTAGGGGAGTACAATACTAGAAAAGAGGGACCCATGTGGGAAAAGTTCCCCAAAAATCTCCATGGGGACCCCTTGAGTCTTTGTATGACTATCAAGCAGTGCAATAAAAAGAAGTAAAGGCATAAGGAAGAAAGTAAAATGGTATCTATTTGCAGATAACATTGTTGGTTAGGTAGAAAATCTCAATAAATCAATGAAACAATTATGAAAACTAATAAATCATTTCTCAAAATCACAAGATACAAAGTTAATATGCAAAAATCAATGATATTAGCAGGAAACGGAAAATTACATTTAAAAATAATTTAGAGGGCATGTACTGGGGGGTGGGGGTGGCCGGGGAGAGGTCAATGGGGGAAAAAGAAGACATATGCAATACTTTAAACAAAAACAAATTAAAAAAATAAAAATAATTTAATTTGCAATAGCATCAAAAAGAATCAGAGAATTCTTAAGAATAAAAGTTTTAATATGTGTAAGACCTCTATACTGAAACCTATAAAATACTGCTGAGAGAAATTAATAACTTCCAAAAAATAAAATAAATTGAGGAATGTACCATGTTCACAGGCTGAAAGACTCAGGATTGTTACAATGTTAAGTCATCCCAAATTAATCTATAGGTTTAATGCAATAAAACAGGTATATTTGTAGAAATTGACATGCCGATGATTAAAATTTATATGGAAATTTAAAGAACTTAGAATCATCAAAAGAATTTTGAGCATGGAGAATAAAGCTGGAGGAATTGCATTACTTGATTTCAAGACTTATTAGAATGCTACAGAAAACTACAATAATTAAAACAGTGTGGTATGAGAGTAAGAATAGACATGTGGAGTCCAAAGGTTGACCTACACATAATGGTCAGTTTACTTTCACAAAGATGTTAAGAATAGTCTTTCCAACAAACAGTGCTGAAATTAGTAGATATCCATATAGGAAATAAATAAATAAATCTTGACCTAGAGGTCACACTATGCAAGCGCGCACACACACACACACACACACACAGCTTAAAATGGATCATAGGCCTGGACAGAAAAGCTAAAATTATAAATTTTCTAAAGAAAAAATAGAATTTTGTCAAGTTTAAAAGTCTTCTCTTCAAAAGACACTATGAAGAAAAGAACACGCAAGCAACAAACTATCAGATTCACAATACATATGAACCACTAAAAATATGCGTCTAAAAAAAAGAACTTTGCTCTAGCTGGTTTGGCTCAGTGGATAGAGCATCAGCCTGCGGAATGAATGGTCCTGGGTTCGATTCTGGTCAAGGGCACATGCCTGGGTTACAGGCTCAATCCCCAGTAGGGGGTGTGCAGGAGGCAGCCAATCAATGACTCTCTCTCATCATTGATGTTTCTATTTCTCTCTCCCTCTTCTTCCTCTCTGAACTCAATAAAAAAATTATTAAATAAAATAAAATAAAGAACTTTCACAACTCAAAAGACAGACAACCCAATGAGGGTGGGGGAAACACAAGCAAAAGATTGGAACACTTTACAGATGACCCAACAGGCTGCAATTTCCAGACTTAGCCAGTGGGAGGCACTGGTGAGAAACTGAAGGGAGTGGGGAGAAGCCAGGGCATCTCTCCTCCTGCCTCTCTGCCTGGGGGTGTCTCCTCCAGCAGCGGCTCATGCGTAGCTCCAGCTTTCACGGGCCAGGCCTTCCTGATCCCAGGTCACTGGGGGCTCCCATAACACTCCCTCTTCCCTTTGCTTCTCCCACTTCCAGTGGGAGTGGCTTTCTGCCCTGACTAATCTCTGAGTGACTTCACTGACCTCGGTCTTCTGGGCTCCTCCACGTCACCTATGTGACAAGTTCCCTGTGTGACGTTCCCTCTGTTACAAACAAATGACTCGGTTTCTGTTTTCCTGGTCAGCTCCCGCCCGTACAGATGGGTGGTCACCTGGTCCACAGGGCCCGTGGGACTCCGGAACATTAATAGTCACTGCCTGTGCGCTTGTTCAGAATCACGGTGAGTGCCAGTTCTCCGTCAATTGCTTTGCTGAGGAAGCTTTGCATCCCTCCAATCCTTTTGGTGAAATACCTGCTGTTAATTACTGATTACCCAAGGGGATGGCTTCTCTCTGTTTTCAAGGTTTTATGGCCAGATGTCTGGTTCTCGGTATTTGTTTCTGGGGTTGGTCTCTGGTGCAGGAAGGAGTGGAAAATAGTCCTATAGTTGAGAAGAATAACTCTCTGACTGAGATCCCAGTTAAGAGTGGGTTTTTTCTTGCCTTTTGGCAGAACCCTAGACACGAGGTCTCTTCCTCGGTAATCCATGCACACCTCCCCCCGCTGCCCACTCCCAGCTTCAGGCCGACCATGCACAGTGCAGGCCTGTGCATCGGGGTTCGGGCTGCATTTGTATAGCGCTGGGCACGGTGGGAGACACACGAGCGTGTCAGACAAAGGTGCTCCCCTCCAGAATCAACTGCATCATTTTCAGGGCTCTATGCAAAATGACCACACAGGGCACCTCATTCAAAGAAGGTCAAGATGCAACCGCAGAGCATTAAACCAAAAGGAAGGATCAGGCCATGTGTGTGAGCCTTACACTCCAGACAAAGAAGTTTGCATTTCCCCCCTAATCACGTGGTTTCTCCATCAGCCATCCCTGACTCCTGAGACTCTGAATAGGCATTTGTAGGAATGGGGTATCTGTGAGCTATTTTCAGCAATTCTAGAAGCTTAGCAGGAAGCATATATTCACCCAAAGTAAATCTGCATAGTTCAGTAACATTTAAGCCAGTGGTTCTCAACCTGTGGGTCGCGACCCCTCTGGCGGTCGAATGACCCTTTCACAGGGGTCGCCTAAGACCATCCTGCATATCAGATATTTATATTACAATTCATAACAGTAGCAACATTACAGTTATGAAGTAGCTACGAAGATAATTTTATGGTTGGGTCACAACATGAGGAACTGTATTTAAAGGGCCAGAAGGTTGAGAACCACTGATTTAAGCCAAAACCTTGTTAGCGTCTTATCTCCTGCTAATCAATGATTCCGATTGGCATCCACGTGGCTTTGGTTATTTGTAAATGGACACCCAGATTGATTCATAAATCATAAAGTGTGGTCTACACATGGTCTACAGAAGAAATTATTAAAAGAGAGTGCCATGGGAGAGGTTTGAAGCAGGGGAGTGAGAAGAAGGGACCTTGGTTTTGGAACCATCCCTGTAGCTGCCACTGGGGACATAGGTTGAAGGGGCCGGAATAGAGGTAGGAAAGTGTGTCAGGAAACTGCTGTGGCCACCCGGGAGAGGCTGGGGAGTGGCCCAGGCTCCCTCTATGTCTATCTGTCCATCAGCCATCTATCCTCCATCCAGTCAGCACATTCAATGAACAGCTACAATGTGCCAGGCGTCTGAACCAGCTGGGGACCCAGTAGGGACCAGCCACAGATTCTCATCCACGAGGAGGCAGCAGCTAAACCACTACACAAAAGGATGTGTGATTGACACTCAGGATGGGTCTGTGAAGGCAAAGTCCAGGGTGCAAGGCCAGGAGGACAGGGTCCTCATGGTGATCATCTTACTGTGTCTTTAAGGTCTAGGGAGATCAATGGGCTCCCCAGAATTGCTGGGGTCCAACCCCAGCGGGTCCAAGGGTCCCCAAAGGTGTGGACGGAGTCAGCAAAGACTATCCACCCTCTTTCTACGGTGGAGTCCTATCCGTCCCGAGTGCGGGGCGCTTACCTAGGGGTCCCTGTTCGGGCGCCATATGCCGGGGTCCAACCCCAGCAGGTCCAGGGGTTCCCAAAGGCGTAGACGGAGTCGGCGAAGAAGGAATGACACGGAGACAGCGTTCAGTTGATCAGCAGCCTAGCCAGGATCTCCAGCCAAGTTCTGGTCTCGATCTCCAGAGAGGTTCTGCTGTTTATTGTCTTGTTACATCCGTATTTATACCAGTTGATTTTAATCCTGTCAATTTCTATTACAAAGGTTAGGGCGTTTCTTATCTCCATTCCAGGGAGTAAAGATTATGTAGCTTAAGCATGATTGTTTGTAGTGATTAACTACCCGCCTGGCACTTAGTTAAGGAGTTTCATCCCCTCCCTGACTTCAGGGAAAAATTCCTACCTGGGGAAACAACCTTTCTAGGAGAGGCATCCCCTCCCTGACTTCAGGGAAAAATTCCTACCTGGGGAAACAACCTTTCTCGGAGAGGTGACCTTGGTTAAAACACACAGCGCTAAGGGGAGCAAACATATTAAGAACAGTATGCTATATACGCCAGGTCCCTTGAAACATATGCTGTGCAGATGTTTCTTTCCTGCAGCGACTGTGTCAAGCAGCAAGGATGGACCGGCTTCCGGCACAGAATGACATGCCTGAAGAATGCATGGGCCTTAGCCACTCTTCCCCACAGAGTGAGTAGGGCCTGGGTCTGCCTCCTGCACCCCTGCACGGTCTCCCACCTGTGGTTCCAGCACAGGGCAGGTGTGTGAAGTCCTCACTGAGTGCATGAATGAAAGGCTACCTATCTCCTCGGCTGGCGTCTCATTTTATCTATTTAACAAGCACGACGTACCAATTGACCATGTGCCAGGCCCTGCTGCCAATGCTTTACAAATAGTAACTCAGTTAATCCTCATAACAACCTGTAAGAGATCGACATTATGGCCGACCCCACAGCACAGAGGATGACAGTGAGGCTTAGGGGTAGGAAGCTTGGCTCCGAGGTCTGTCCACACCAGTGGCTCCAAGTAGCGTCCCCCTGCCCGCAGCAATCACATCACCTGGGAGGGCGTTGGAAATGCACTTAACAAGCCCTCCAGCGGGTTCAGACACCTGCTCTGGTTAGAGAAACACTGAGCCACACCCGCCCAATGGATCCAAGCTTAAGAATTACCTGTGGTCCTGTTAAAACTAGAGCTTCTGAACACCACCCTCCCACCCACCTACTGAATCAGACCGGGAGGGGGCCTGGAAATCTGTGTTTTTAACAAATCCCCCAGCAGGCCAGCTTTGAAAACATTCGTCCAGGCGACTCACGTTTTAACAGTGCCGTGGAGGAAAAGCAAGATGGGACTTCACAAAGCGTGGGCATGGGTGCACAGGAGGTGGGTGTGTCCTGCGATGGCAGGTTGATCTTCCCTGAAAGTCTAGACAAACCCGGAGCTGAGAGGACAGCCGATCCCAAGCGAAGTCACAGGTATAAATCTCCTGATCCGACGGGGTAGGAACCGTTCACAACTTCCACGTGAGGAGAGCAGATTCCATCTCCGGCAGGAATGTGAATGCTGCCTGGTCAGATGCTCGCAGACCAGCCTCGAAGTCCACTGCTCCGGGCGAAAGTCTGCCTTTATTGCTGTCTCTCTGAGGAGCAGAGACCGCCCTTGCCAGGGATTTCCTGCAATAAATACCTCTGTCATCTTGACTAAGGAAGCTGTGGACCTGAAACACCTTGGGTTGAAGTATTATTCTGCCTACCTCTCCGTAGTCACCTGGGCTGTAAAGGCGTTGGGTTTGGGGAAGGCTGGGGAGAGAATGAATAGGCCAGAGAGGGACTGACTCTCCTTTAACAGGTCATTTCCCCTCTCTCCTCCAACCTCCTGGTTTTCACCTACTACTGAAAACCAAAAGGGGAAGTGTTTTTTAAATGTTGGATATAAGTTGGCAGAACTTTTAAGGTCTATATGTCTAAATTAAAAAGCTAAATCCAGCCTGGTCAGTGTGGCTCAGTGGCTGAGTGTCAATCCATGCACCAAGAGGCCGTGGGTTCAATTCCCCATCAAGGCACATTCCCAGGTTGCCAACTCGATCCCCAACAGGGGGTGTGCAGGAGGCTGGCTTCTCTCTCATCCGTGTTTCACTCTCTCCCCCTCCCTCCCTCTCTCTAAAAAATCAATAAAAATGTGTACATTTTGTTTAAAAGGATAAACCCAGGCACGTGGCTTCTAACCCAGCTTTCGATTTATTATGCACCCGGGAATGTTCATGATGCCCAATCTGCCCGAAACAGATCAATATGTATAGTCGACTGGGCTGTAGAGCCCACGGGGCTTCAGTTCTGCTCTGCCACCATTTATTAGTCAGTGTGGCCTTGAGCGAGTCTGTAGACTTCCCAGAGCCCTGGGTTATTATCTGTAAAGTGGTGGCAAGCAGCACACCCACAGCCCACCTCCTGGAGTTGCTGGGAGGAGTATATGAGAAGGCTTGTCCTTCTGCCCTCAGAGCCCATGCTGTGACCACTCTTTCCCGGGCATGCTGGGTGACTTGGAGCAAACCCCTCCACTCCCTGGGCCTCGGTTTCCCCACAGTTTAGAGTAGAACTGACTGAGATTGCTTCCATTCAGACCATCCAGGGTCTTGACCTGGGAGGTGGAAAGGTGAGGGTGGCCCATGGCTGACCTCCAGGATCCTGAAATGACCTTCTCCCTGGAGAAGGGGACACAGAGCCCAGCTGGGCCTCCACTGAGCAGAAGGGGAACCTGGGGGGGGGGGTCAGCCCTGCCCCCCAGATTCTCGCTGATGCAGAAGCCCCTTTGTGACCCCCGATGCACATGCACGCTGCTCAGTTAGGGACCCGCGCTAATGAGCCGGCATGTCAGCTCCACCAGTCAGGCCGCAGGGACCCAGGCGATGGAACATTCGCTCAGGGAGGAGGCATGCTGTCTTGCCTCTTTCTGTTTTGTTTTGTTTTTCAGTAACATTTGTCACTGCGACACACGAGAATAAAACCCAGATGGAATCCCTGCGACAGGAGAGGGTCTCCCCGGTCCCTGTGTGGCAGGACGAAGCCCACGGTGGCGCCTGGAGTCCCCGTGGGCAGAAAGGGGCGGGCTCTCCGCTTCTCCGCATGGCAGCCTCCCGGCCAGGGCCACGGGATGGCAAACCCCGGGTCCGACCTGTCTTCTCTCTGCTGGACTGAGGAGGTCCAGAGCAGATGAAGATCTGAGGTTCCCCAGCTCCTCCGAACTCCGGCCATGGACACTCGCTTCTTCTTCTGCCCAGGAGCCTCTGTCCGGAAAGCATGGCTGGGGTCACTCACTGAGAGCACCCTCCTGGGAGGCCTGCCTTCAAGCACAGGGCGCTGAACAGGACACGCTGCACCAGGAGCAAGCCGGGACCAAAGCCTGAACCACACCTCCAGCAGGAGGCCTTCCCTGACCACCACACCCTCCTCTGTGAAAGTCACCACACACTGGAAGACCCAGCCACATGACTCGCACTTACCAGCAGCTTGCCTTGCTCACTCATGGCTGTGTGTGGCTTGCTTCCCTCCCCACCCCGCCTGTCAGCAGCTCTGAGGGAACAAGAAGCATCAACGCTCGCTGGGCATTGGTCAGCGAGGGAGAAAGGGGGATCAGCTCTCCCCCGACAAAGCCTTCAGCCCTGCCTGGACCTCGTCCTTTACTTTCTCCCTTTTCCCCACACCGCTGGCCTAAGAGCATTCCAGAGGGACGGCTTGTTTCCAAGCCAGGAAGTTTTCCATAGTTCCAGTCCAACTCATTGCAGACTTGGGGGCCCGTAGGAGAGGGTTGCCAGCATCCTGTATACATAAGACACATCCTGTATTTGCTGAATATGTCTTGCATCCTGTATGGTCTGGCAGGGTGTCCTGAAAGCCTAATATTCTGTTTTTGTCAACAAGTTACAAAAATCCAGCCATTGGGCTCTTTTGCTAATTGACCTGGGCATCCAGGATTTTTCTTTGCTCTCTCCGGCCGCCTAGAGTCGCTGTGGGCAACCTAGGGTCATCCAGGGCCCAGACGTTCTGAAACCACCAACCACACCACACCTGGGTGGGGGCAGGGTGTGGTTTCCACAGGGATCATGGGAGCAGCTCTGTGTGGGTGTTATGTGTATGTGTGTGTATGTGTGTGCGTGTCCCCATGCTCACTGGGTGCGTACTCTGTATGTGTGTACACAGGTTCCGCCTGTTCGGGGCATGACAATGAGCCAGCCCCACCCAACCTGAAACAAAGTGTGCGCGGGATGGGTGAAGATTCATCAGGAGTCTGTTATGCTAAGAGGAATGATTTTCCAATTGCTTTTCCCATTGAAATCCTTCCTATTAGATCCCCCCTGCCAGGCCGACCTCTGAGGGCCTCGCTACAGGTGGTGTTCCGGGAACATCCCAGACCCATCAGGCTGAGAAGATCCTTTGGTCCAACTCCTTCCCTCCCCCCCCCCCCCCCGCCCCCGTCCCCTGCTCCCCAGATGAGAAAACTGAAGCCCAGACAGGGAAAGGGACTTACCAGGTCACACAGCCATCAGAGGAGGAGCTGGGCCTGGAACCAGGGTCTCCTGGCTCGATAACCCCGGGCTCATCCCGCCCCCTAAATGGACTCTCTCTGGCCGCAGGGCCCAGGCCAGAGAAAGGTGAACTCTTGAGAATGCAATGGCAGCCTTTTGCTCCCCAAGCGGCCAGCATACCCATTATAGCAGCTAATACTCACTGAGCCCTCCCTGCACGCCGCCGGCGCATTTCATTTCCGTGGCAACTCCCTGTCGAAAGTTTGATGAGTGCCTTCATTTAAAGATGAAGCAGCGGAGGAGGCCCAGAGACTTGCCCCAGTCACAGGGCAGCTGAGTGAGTGGCCACTTTAAGCAGACAGGCACCTGGGAGCAGGGGAGGAAACTGGATTCCTCTCACTGAGTGAACTGGGTTCTCCAGAGGCTGGAGGGAGTGAGGTTCTGCAAGACTGACCACGTGTGATCACCAGGGTCTGAGCCCTTTCTCTCCCGGCCACTTCCCCTCCGGCCCACGTCATTCATCTCAGCTACGGTTTCCAAACCCGCCTCACCGAGAGATTTTCCAAGACAGGGGGGTGAAGCGATCCTGTTTCTACCTTGTAAACCCTGCCTTTCAGCTCGCCCCTTGAGACAAGACACTTTCTCTTCTTTCTTCCTGGATGCACCCCCGCCCTCCCCCCCCCCCACACACACACACACCCCACCTCTCCCTCCCACCATCCTGGGCTCAGTGCAGTTACTTCATTCAGCTGCCGATTGTTCGATTGTTCGCCCGGCGCCCCGACACCGAGCAGGTGTACTGTGTACTCGCTTGCTTTCAGGAAAGTAAGTAGCTTTTTGGTGGGCAGCCAGCAGTGGGGACTGGATACGGGCAGAGAGGGGTGCACAGCCCCCTCCCCAGGGGACTGCCCTGAGCATGTTATCGAGTGCTCCTGAAACCCAACGCCCCAGGTGTGCGCCCCAAGACAAGGCTGTTTTTCCTCTCCTGAAAGAGGCCTCCCGCCCTGGAGGGAGGGGGCGTGGCTGAGGGGCTCTGCTTCCTGAGGTCAGGGCTGCCTGGGCCACGAGGCCGGAAGCTGGGTGGGGTCTCTGAGGACCCTCTGCCTGGGTTTCTTACTCTCCCCCCTCCCTTTTTCTGAGAACCTAGATCTACTGCCTGACCTTGCCCCCTGCCCTCCATTATGTCCCTCCCCGCCCCCGCTTGCATCACCTCTCATCCACCCCCTGATGTTCCTGGATCAGTCCAGGTGACTTCCCTCTCCATCCTCCCCAGCACCCTGCTCCCCCAAAACCATCCCTGAATGCTGTTGCCCCAGTGAGCTCCCCCTCCTCTCTAGGCCGAGCCTGTCACTCTTGGTACAGGCTGCCAGGCTGCGGATGGGCTTGCCTGAAGCCAGATGACACCTCAGCTCAAATCCCAGCTCAGTCATGTACTGGCTGTGTGACCTTAGGCAAGACTCTGAACTCTCTGAGCCCAGTGTCCTTGTCTATAAAATGTGAGGAGAGGCCCCACCACTGGGGTCGCTCTTGAGAGGGTGACATGAAATCGTGCGCGTGAAGTTCTGAGCCCTGCACCTCACACTGACACTGCGAACAGAAGCCTTAACAGGATCATATAACATAACCACACTCTAAATCAACCTCCTCCTGCCCAGCTTGCCTCCTAATTTATGGTTTCCCTGGTATCGATTTTTTGCTGTCTTATTTTTACACTAGTGGTGTGGTGCACGGATTCGTGCACATTGAAAGGAACTTAATTAGAAAAAATAGTTTAATATCTCTATTCGCCCTTTCTCTATAATAGAAGTGACAGAGATGAAAAAAATAAGTAAAATGTATATAAAAATAATATATAAATTGATTAATAAACAAACAACGTGATATAACAACAAAGACATGATATACTAGTAAAAACAACATTGATAAAAACAGTGACTGATAAATTGATTAAACTTACTCTAATACAGTGGTTCTCAACCTGTGGGTCGCGACCCCTTTGGCGGTTGAGCCACCCTTTCACAGGGGTCGCCTAAGACCATCCTGCATATCAGATATTTACATTATGATTCATAACAGTAGCAACATTACAGTTATGAAGTAGCAACGAAAATAATTTTATGGTTGGGTCACAACATGAGGAACTGTATTTAAAGGGCCAGAAGGTTGAGAACCACTGCTCTAATATCTCCCTGTATACCACATTAAGAGTAAAAACACTTTCAGAGCACTTGACCAATTTCCCTTGCGATCAAGTATTTAAAACTTTAACGTCACACACTCTTCGAACTCAAGAGAAAGCAACATATAATTGACCATGTCCGAAAACGGGTTCAGGTAGGAATATTCCTACTCTGTCTAGAGTTTGTCCTTGTGATTTATTAATAGTCATCACAAATGCTGGCATCATGGGAAACTGTCTTCGAATTAATTAAATAGTCTGACAGGGACAAATCAATTCTTGGAATCTGAACAACCTCTCCTTCTGCAGATCCTGTTAATATTTCAGCTTCGATTATGTTAGGTCACAATCTTTAGATAATAAATCTAGTACCATTACAAAGTGCCATTTACTATTAAGATTTCTCAGTAGCATGATGATTGCACCTACTTTCAGTTTTAATTTATGACATGGCATTCCCAAAGGAGTAATACTATAAAGAAATTCGATGGGAAAATTTTCCTTTTTGGCATCATCCATTGAATCGATGGAATCATCACTCAAATAGGTGTGAAAATCTCCATCAAGTATGTGTATCATGCATGCATGAGTCAACATTTATCCTTAAATTGCCAGTGCGCTTCATATGTACCGGCTGATCGGTCAGTCGGACAATCAGATGGACTTACAGTTGGTCAGTCAGCCTTTTATATATATAGGTTACAATTTGTTTATACCTCACAAGTATCATTAATTAAATTTAATTATGTTCCCTGTGGGCCAACTCAAGTATTTTGTAAGGAGACAGGAAAGACAGACACACAGAGACACCCAGAGATGGGCAAAAGGGAAGGAGAGACACACAAGGTGGTGCTGTGAGAGCAGGAGAGGGAAGACAGGGAAGAGTGAGCAGCTCTGGCCAGACCTGGGCACCAGGAGTGACCAGGATGGGTCGCCGCCACGTGCTTTCTCAGAGCCCATTGGAGAGACTGGATTTACCTGCGTAGAGAAAGGCAACAGGCTAAGCAAACGATGGCAGGTTCTGTATGGGAAAAGGCCCCAGAGAGCTGGCTGGGAAATCTGGGTGGTCTTCCTGGAGGTGGAGGGCCTGGAGGTGGCCCTATAAGGGCAAAAAGGATGTAAGGGAGGCATTTTAGGACCTTGTGAGCAAAGACTGAGACCAGGAACTTAAAAGGAAACCCCAACAGAAAAACTCCCCACCCTTGCTCCATTTTCCCAACACACATACACACACCCATACACATACACATACACACACCCATATACACATACACACACCCATATACACATACACACAACCATGCATACCCATATGCACATTCATACACACACATACCTGCATACACATACACACACCTATATACACATACACACACCCATGTACACATACACACCCATATACACATACACACCCATGTACACATACACACACCCATATACACATACACACACCCATGTACACATACACACACCCATATACACATACACACACCCATGTATACCCATATGCACATTCATACACACACACATACCGCATACATATACACACACCCATGCACACCTATACACACACTCTCTCACACACACACACACACACACATCCATAGCTCTCTGAGGTGGTCTCCCTCCTCCTCTGGGCACCCACAATGTCATCCACACACCTGGCCAAGTCCTGGGCCTTTCCCTGGCTGCAGCCCTGTGGACCCTCTCAGACCAGCCTTGTACCGGACCACGGCATGTGTCTCAGAGGCTCCTGGGGGGGCTCCAAACACAAATAGGGGTGGAAGAAAGTGAGGGGTGGTCCATGGGGGTGACTGTGGGGAGAGACTGCTCAGTGGGTCACTGGGAAACATCCTGACTGGAGGCCCCAAAACTCAGACACAGGCCACAACATTCCATCCTCACCTGCACGTGTCCCTCCCGGGCGCCAGCCTAGAGTGCCATTCAGTCCTGCCTCCCCCAGGCCTAGCCCCCCCCTCCCCCCCGCCCCGGAAGCCCAGGGCCAGGCTGGCCCCACCGCAGCCCAGAGCTATCCATTTCCCCCTCCACCTTCCAGCACAGGTAACCAGCTCTTGAGGAAACTCGAGAGGTTGGTTCCTTGAAATGGAGAAGGAGGTCAAGAGAAACATTTCCCAACTTTCAAAAGGAACTGTTTGGGATAATTAATCAGCACATCACCAACACCAAGGGATTGTTTCATATCAGAAGAGGTATAATTAAGGAAACAATGGCAGGCTTGTTGTGTGTTTCGTTCCTAAAGAATGCTAATTATGTCTAGCACGCTGACACCTCCAAAGGCTCTTCCCCAATATTGAGAAGGCACACCGAATGTGGCTGCCAGGGATCTGTTTGTCTCGACTTAGAACAGGGAGGGTCGAGGAGCCGCGCAGGCCTCGGACGGGCTCTTTGGGCCTGGAGTTGCTGCACCGGTGAGGAAAGGCGCTCGCAATTACTAAATTGCACTCGCTGCTGCTTAATTACACCTTCGGATCCGCACCTAATTTGCTGAGGGTGCAACTGAGCTGCCATGGGTGTAATTACTTGCCGGGACACTACTTACCGATGCAGATGCAGCCGATGCAGCCACAGCCTGGGGAGCCGGGGAGCCCTTCTCGGCTCTGCTCAGGGAGGCTGTGGCCCTGTGGCTGCGGTTTCCAGACCTGGACCCTGGCAGGCCAGAGAGAGGAAAGGAAGGTGCCCCCCCCAACGCGCCCTCCCCCCACACACACACACACCAGGCTGCTCTCTGGAAGCTCATTAAGGTCCATCTGGAGCGACTCGGAGGACTGTCCTGGGCTGACCCTCCTGGTGGGCCCCTCCTCAGCTGCCCCCGAGGAGGTGTCTCTGGAATGGGTCAGTGGCTCTGCCCAGGTTCTGCCCCAGCTATCCTGGGCATGTCATCCCCGGGTATTGCTTGCTGAGCCTGGTTCCCAGAGGTATCCCTGAGACAGCTGGGGAAGTAGTGGCTAGAGGTGCTGGTACCCAAGGGGGGCAGGCGCATGACCACAGCTACCAAGGCCTCAGGTAAGGGAGCAAAACCCCTCTCTAGAGACCGTGGAGCCCTGGGAGGGTCTGCAGTTACAGCCACTCTGGCAACATGGAGATCCGCAGTTCACACGAAGGAAGGGGAGGCACTCGCATTACCCCCAAACGCCCAAACGGGAGGAAGACACGTGTGTTCGCAGATGGGCCTGCCATGGCCTCACGGAGAGTAGAATTATTATGGAGTCATGATTCTGTGGCTAAACTTTTAAAAGAATCCTGTTAGCGATGCCTCCCAAACTTGTCGCTGGTGAAAAGAGACAATGTCTGCAATTTGCTTCAGATTAGTGATGCCCGGGGGCATGCCTGGGAGAGACAGATGGAACAAGATTTAGTTAATCATTTGTATTAGTTTGCCACGGCTGCAAAGAGGAAGAAGAAAGAGGAAGGGAGAGAGGGAGCGAGAGAAGGGAAGAAAGAGAGGAAAGGAAAGGAGGAACTGACCCCCAGATTGGGCTGGGGGGGGGGGTGTTCTCCGCCTCCCTGGAGACAGATATGAGAATCTGGGTTAAACCACAATCAGACGGGCAGCAGAGAGGACACAGGTGGGGGGTGGGGCTATGTTGGTTCCTCTCTCTTTACTCTGAGCCTCCCCCACCCCAGCTTCATCCCTTTGACTGGGAGGAGAGAGCAGATCAGCTCCTGGAAGGCGAGGAAACAGGCCTCCCCTCTCCATGCCCTCTCCATCACCCTGTCAGCCTCCCCTGGAGAGGCCGGAGGGCAGGGGCAGGAGGGCAGTGACAAGGACCTGGCCAACGGCAGGGGGCGGGACAAACTGAGATGGTGCTTGTAACGCGCTGGCACAGAGCAGGAGCAAGAGCTCTTCACCCCCTCCCACTCCCCCACCCACAGGTTGGCCGCAATCTAGTGCAGACGCAGGGGAGGGAGGGTGCTTCAGAGATGAGCATCAGGCTGGATGCCCATTGCCAGAGCCGCCTGGCCCTACCTGTGCCCTTCCCCGGGGCCAGGAATCAAGTGACCCCTCTAGACTGTTCTTCCAAGTCTGCACTCGCCCAGACAGAACCTGTTCAGAGAGCTGATGGGTGGAGAGTAACTGAGGACGTATGTCATTGGTCCCCGCACACAAGTTACACATGTGCGCCCTGGTCTAACCCCTTCTCTACCCTCCTGGGACTGTAGCATATGCTCAGTCACATCTCCTTTTCAGCTGGGAACACTCACAATTTGCGGGGGAGCAGGGTATGAGGGGGGCGGAGGGTATGGGCAGAGAAGAGGAGCCTTTAATGTGCTGCGTTCCATCAGCTTCAGCAGCAACCCTACACCAGGGTCTCAGGGCTGAATAAGTCCCCTCTGAGTTGCCCCCAGCACACAAGTGGGGGGCGGAAGTGACATCTGAATCAATGGGGCACCACTCACTTAAGGCAGCAGTGGCCTTCCCTTGAAGTGATCTGCAGTATGAGACGACACTTGTGTTTTTCGTGGATGACATAATTGCCATAATTGATAGTGGGGGACAAGGACAGCAGGGAGGGAGGGGGCAGGATGAGTCCTCCAGGAGGCAGACCTCGAGGGGAAAGGGGGTGCTCTGAGGCTGGGGGAGTCAGGACAGAGAAGCCTCTACATGGCCCCCACCAACATTCTCAGCATGGCCCCCTGCTGTGCTCACACATACACACTCACACACACACACTCACACACACTCACACATGCACTTGCAGGCTCTCACCCACAAACCAATGTCCACAGTCACTCATTCTCAAACGTTCACACACACACACACACACACACACACACACACACGTGCACCCTCGGTTACTCAGCCCCACTTACCTGCGCTTCCAGCCTTCTGCATAATGTTTGCTACGTTGTGGTGGCAGATAGGGGTGGCTGTTGCATCCAAAGCCTCCATGGTGGGAAGGGGACAGGGGACAGTCCCAGCTAGGTGCACACCAGGGAAGTAGGGACTTCTCCTAATAAAACGGGTTCTTAATAATAAAGGCACCTTAAATAATATCACACCCAACGCACAGAATCCCCACCAGAGCTCCAGGGTGTGGAATACAGATTGTGTTCTGCCTGAGAGGCCTGGGGTGTGGGGGGCACTGAAAGCCAGCTCCCATGTCACTCTCCCAGTCACAGGGCAACCAGCCACCAGCAAGACCCCATAGGGCCAGCGTGCACGCCTACGCACCCATGTATGAGATCCGCATGCTTGAAGTTAGTCTATGCAGGCACATTCAGGCACGGCTCATGCATCCATGACCGCCAGCATGCAAACGAAGTGCATGGCCAGATTCAGGCACAAAGCTCTCTTCCTTCCCGGGCACCCTCTCGGGGCCCTGGCACAGGTTCTCGTGGCTGGTCCTGGGTCTCTGAACCCCAAGGAATCCTGCCTGAAGAACAGGATCCAAGGACCAGGTCAGTCCCCCCAAAATGACTCCACCTGTCCCCTCTTGCCTGGCACCAGGATGAGGCTGCTGCCCCCAACAGTCCCAGCTGAGGGGAGAGGCCAGGCGCTGGGGCCCCACTAAGTGGCCAAGGAGGGGGCCCAGCCACCTCTTGCATCGGCGGTGGGTGTGTGGGTGTCTGGGCCCTGCCTCCGGGAAGTCCTGGCTCCCACCTGTCAGACCTGGCAGCCTCTGGGAGCCAAACAGGGGAGAGACCACGTGCACACCCATGATTTCTAAGTGAGCCAGACCCTCTAAATGAGGCTGCAGGGTTCAACCACCCACCACCCAGGAAGCACAGCGGGGAGGCCACCGGACAGGCCTTGGGACACCCAGCTTTAGTGGCCTCACTGTCCTGTGACTCCGGAAACTCTCGTCTTCTCTGCGCCTCCCTACAAGAGGCTCTCCAGAGGACAGTCCTGGGTCGGGGCCCAGGACCACCCACCTCTGCCCAGGCTCCAGGCCCTGAAAGGGGGGAGGGGTGGACAGAAGCTCCAGCCCACACCTTCCTTGGAGCTGCCCCCACCCACACACAGAGCAGGGTCCAGCCCCAGGGGCACCCCTGCCCGGAGGTTGGGGTGAGCAGGCTCTGGCGCCTCCCTGCCACCCCACCCCCACCCCCCACCCCCCACCCCCCACCCCAGCTCCATGCCGCCTCCTCTGGTTTAAGGGGGAGGGGGAGGGGCATCCACGTTCTCGGGGGAGCAGAGGGAAGCCCCGAGAAGTGACCCCGTTTCTGAGTGAAATTGAGCTGCCATTTTCATCTCCTTCCCAAATGTCAGCAGCGTTAGATCAGATTAGGGGCTAATCTCTTGCCAAAATTCATTTCGGAACCAGAGAGGTGGCGGTGGGCGGGGTGGAGGTTGATTGTTTCGGTATTTCCCCGCCCCCGACACACACACTTTCCTGTTACCTGGGCGCGAGCGGGGGGTGAACATCGGAATGGACGCACTGAGGCCCCAGGGAGGCCTGGCGACCGGAGGCAGGCGCCCGCCCTGCGCTCCGCAGTCGCGCTCCGCCAGCGAGCCAGGCGGCTGTTCTCCGAAAGCTCCGATGGCTCCAGGCCCCGGGCGTCCTTCTCGGCCGGAGCCCCCCACCCCCACCCCCACCCCCACCCCCACCCCCACACACACCGAGGGACAGGCCCTGGGCGGGTTTCAATACCCGCAGGCGTCTTCCCTGCCAGGGGTCCCGCCCCGCCTCCAGCCGCTCACCGGGCAGGCAGGCGCGGGTGGTAAAAGGGGAAAGGAGAAGCCATTGCGACCAGAGAGAGAGGAGGAAGGGGAGAAATAAACGCCCAAATGCACTGGTCAGTACCTGCAGGAGGCCACAGCCGCTGGCCTGAATGCATAATGACCCCCACGCGAAAATTCCCCATCTAATTTGATATTTGCTTCTTTGCAGAAGCTATAGCCTTCGTAAATAATATACAAAGTAAGAAACCTAATCCCGCCTGCTAGAATGTTTAATTCATCATTATGCGAGCTAATTGGAAGGTGATTATATGGTAATTGCTCATTAGTGGTGTATATTTATCGCTGTACCTTATGTCAAGGCCATGGGAATTGTGTAGAGTCTGTTCTCTCATTTCAAGGATCAATTTCAGAAGCAGGAGCAAAGCAGGCAAGATCAAGTTCTTCCTGCCGTCAGGGTCCAGCCCAGGGCTGTGGAGACCCGCGCTATATATAGGGCCTGGAGCTTGGGGCCCGGGCTGAGCCCAGAGCCTGGAGGTGCGGGGCAGCCAGCCCACTGCCAGGCAGAGCTGGTCCTCCCTTACAGAGAGAGGCGAGGTGTGCGGCTGGGGAACCCGGGAGGTTTTCAAAGGACCCCATCCCAGGCTCCTCCCAGGCCCTTCCTGGGCGTCTTGGCCTCGGGGCTTCTTCGGGGGAGAAAGACCTTCCCCCTGCACTTTCTCGGGCGCCTCCTGCGCTGTTCGGAGGGGCAGTCGCTGTGGGTGGAAAGGGAGACCGGAGCGGGAAGGTGAGGTTTGACTTGAAGGGAAAGATCGAATTCAGAGTGTGAGGACCGGGGATCTCTCCCCCTTGGGGCCCCTGATGAGTCGGGCAACTCCCAACCCCTCCCCCAAAATTAGCTCAGTTCCCCCACCCAGAGGACTGGGGTGCTTGGCCGGTGGGCAGCCTGGTTCATGCAAAGGGAGGAGGAACGCAGACTCTCTCCCGGGTTGATAAACTCAAAGCACAAAGAAACGCAGGACATAAGCCCAACCCAGCAGGGAAACAGGTCTGAAACCCCCAGGGTGCGGAGGAAAGAGGTGGGCTCAGTCTGCAGGTGGGAGCGGGGCAGACGCAAGGACTTAAGCCTCCGAAGCTTGATGGCTGCAGCCCGGGCACTTGCACGTGGGCACGATCTTTGGCGCGCTCTGGCGCCCCCTCAGAGGAGTGCCAGGCGCCTTTGCCCACCTGGACCCCGGCTCGTGGCCCCCAGTACCCTTACCAGCAGCCCCGGGCCCTCCCAATCGCCCCCCCCCCCCTCTCCACGTTGGGCAACAGGCTCTAATGAACAAAAGGCCAATTAGAGGCTGGGGCGCGGCTGATGAATGGACCTTTCGCTTTCAAGTGTGGCACCGCCTCGCATTTCCTGGCGCACAGGGTCGCGCTGGGAGAAGCTGCCTCCCCGAGCGGGGTCACGACTGGGGTCAGCAAGTTCTCAAAACTCCCACTTCCCCCAGCTACGGGGCTGCTCTGGGGAAGTAAATCGAGCGGTGAGCGGGGCCGCGAACAAGGCGCGCCTGCGCCCGCAGCTGGGCCTCCATCCAGCCCGTGGACCCAACGCTGTAGGCCCGGTTCCCCCACCGCCCGGCCCGCGGCAGCTCTGAACAGGCAGCAAGTAAATCACACGCTGATTGCTGGAGTCATACCGGCCGGCCTAGGAAAATGCAGTTACCGAAAACAACCGTTGTTGGCCAAACTCCGGAGCCAGTGGTGCGCTGTGGGAATTACACCCCAACTCAGGCCTCCTCACCACACACACACACACACACACACACACACACACACACGTGGATCCCGAGAAACACGCAAATACTGCCGGGGCTCTGGGCATAAGCACCATCACACGGGAACCCCCACACAAACACGAAATGTCACTGAGAGAGAGAGAGACGCTGAGGCCATTCCCATCGTCTGATTTACAACCACTGCCGGACTCCCAGATGGCCACTGCGTGGCCAGACACTGGCACGCAGGTTCCATACACAACTGTATGGAACAGGCGCTCTAACTACGGCCGCACAGCTACACGTTCCTGCCCAACTCAGTACAATTCTAGAGGCACGAGGAAAGCTGGACAGCTGGACACGCACAACGACACAGCAGCCCTGGTCTCTCCAGCCTCTCACGCAGCCAGTACGACTAGCATCTACACATCCTGCCTTAGTCCTGGCTCAGACACACAGCTACATCTCCACACAAACACAACTGTTTCCGGGCCTAACGCACACACGCGACCTATGCAAACACACAAGCGCGGCCGCTCGCCCTAACTTAACATCCACACCCCTATTTCGACTTGCAACTGCACACACGCGGGCAGCCCAGCCCACAGGACTGCGCCGCAGATCAGGGCCGGGGCCTGGCCTCCCAATGGCCAGAGGCCCCCCCCCCCCCCGACGATCCTGGAGTCCTGGACTTTGTTTCCTGCTACCCAGGCGAGGCGGGGACGGGGAGGAGCCGAGGTTCCCACGGCTGCGCGCAGGCCCGAGCCCCCTTTCTGCCTAGCCTGCTTGGCCCGGCGCTCTGCCTGCCACAGTCCGCCCAGGCACAAAAGTGGCCCGGCAGGTTCCGGGCCTCCGCCAACGCACCCGCTGCAGCTCGGCTTGGCTGCCAGGAGCAGAGTCGGAGGGAGCCGGGGCCACCGGACACTCAGAGGGAGAAGCAGAAAGGGGTCATACCCCCGGTTGGGGGTCCGAGGTTTCTCCCCCTTCCAGAGTTGCTGATGCTTTGAACCACCACCCCCAACCCCCACCTCCCCTCCCGCCTGCCCGGCCCTGGGCCTCGAAGAGGAACAGAATCCCCAACTCAAAACGCAAGCTGAACCCACGTGTACCTTGCAGGAAGGAGAATGTAGTTGGGGCACACAGGCCATAGACATCCCTTTTGACTCGCTCTGGGAAATGCTGACTAGGGATGGCCCACAGGTAATCAACAAGGGAGCCGGATGTGGATCAAACATGTCAACTACGTTCCGATGTTGGGCAACAGGCAGGACCCACGGCCACATGCGTGCGGTTCGCCATGTTCAGGGAGGAACACAGAACCTGGCCCTCGATGCCCACAGAGCCCTGCCCGGGCCTCCAGGGCTGGCACCCATGAAACACCAGAGAGGACCCGGGCCCGGGACACACAGCTCCCACGCACCCCTTGTCCGAAAGGCTGCAGCCCAGCCCGCGCGCTCAGCGAGTTGGACGCACGCAGTCGTCAGGCACGCGCGCCCGCACCCTGCCCTGCGCCCCGTGCCCAGATCGCCATCGTGGGATGGCATCTCGCAAATATTTATATTCTTCAGCGCCACGGCAGCCCGCGTCCACATTAGACGTCCTAATCCTGCCACTTTAAGTAGATGAATTAATAAAGCAAACGAGCGGCTAATACGCTGACTGTCCTGCCTTTCGGAGGGGGGGGGAAGGCCTGGAAAGTGCGCCAAATTTGTTTGCAGTGGATCAAGGCGAGCCGCCTCTGCTGCACTTTCTTTATCTTAATTCCGACTTGAAAAGATATAATTATCTAGTTTGAACAGAGCTGCTATCAAATCCTTCTCTGGGCCGGGAAGGGGGGCGTTGGAGTGGATTGCGGGCCTCTGAGCCGCTCCGTGCAGCCGGAGATAGCGCGTAATGAAGATGTGGAGGCCTGAGATACAAAGGGCATTAACCTCATTAGCATGAAACCTTTTCTTCTTACCATTGTGGGACCCTTTCAGCCGCCTAATCCCCCCTATTTTCAAAGCTTGGTTTGTAATAAAGCTTTTAGGTGGGTTTTTTTTTTCCCAAAGCTAATGGTATTCTCTGATGATTTTATTGCTGTTACACTCACTACATAGGACATTTACAAAAAAAAAAAATCTTAGTCATCGCCCCCCCCCAATGTCTTGTACTTAAAAAAAAGTATATGGTTCTGCAGAAATCAACTTTGTATCAAATTGAGACATTTTCTTCTGGAAAAGCCAGCCTGAATGTTAGCAGGTCTGTCCTGCAGGTCCCAGGTACTCTGGGTTTGGGCAAGTGGGTAGAAGGGTAAGTTGTCTAGACAGAAGCATGGCGTAATGTAACAGTGACTGGGAGAACTCTGGACGGCCTTCGTCACTAAAGTCTTGCTGTCAATGGGGCCGAAATCCCCACTTACGTTTCCGGTGATACCCAGGGCAGCACCTGTCCCTTTACTTCCAGAGACAAGCCTGGGTCTCCTGAGGCGGCCCTCTCCCCCCTCCTCCCCCCACAACCTCCTGCACCCAAGTCTCCCCACAACATATACACCTTCCCAGGAGTCTGCGTGAAAATGAGCACCCGGAACAGCCAGGGTTCTGGAGAGGAAGGGACACGGAGAGACAGGCCAAAATAAAGTAAAACGAGGGAGAAAGATCAAGAATGCATTCCACTTTAAAAGAGAGGAGGGGACGGGGTTGGGGGGGAGGAAGAAAAATTTCCATCGTGCCCTATAGTCCCCTCACGTGCACAGAATGTCTAATCTTAACTTTTCAAGGCAGGATGTTAACAAAGCTTGTATTTTTGCCCTGCATTGTAACTTGGCCTTATCACAGTGTAAAGGGTGGGGAGATTGTCCTAAATTATGTCCAGGCAGCCCCCCTGGATCTGTGGATTAAGAGATTAAAGGAGACCACTGGGCAAGGCCTCCTCTCTCCCCTTCATATTCCTGGTATGATAATTGCTTAAACTGATTTGCACTTTCACAAAAGCTCGCAGGACGCTTTGTAGCTCGAACAGAGCAGACGAGGTTTCTCTATCAATGGAAATAAAACTGATTAATGCAGCCTATCAGGATAAGAAGCAAATGAAGCATGCAAAAACAACCCGTACTCCAGAAGGGGGGGGCGGGAGGACGGAGGACAGGGGAGCAAAGTTTCCTCCAAGACTGGTTACAACTTTGAATGTTGAAATCCAGAGGTGGAGGTTTCCCAGGAGGCTCCGCTCGCTGTATGAGGCTGCTGAGGACCTTGGGCCTGCCTTAGCACCCTCGGCAGACAGGGGACAGAGGGCGAGGAAAGGAAGAAAGGAGAGAGAGAGAGAGAGAGAGAGAGAGAGAGAGAGAGAGAGAGAGAGAGGGGGGGAGGGAGGGAGAGAGGGAGAGAGAGGGAGAGAGAGAGAGAGAGGCGGAGATTGAGAGAGAGATTTGTACTTCGGGGTTTAAAAGTCAAAAAACAGCTTCAAAGTCGCAGGGTTCCAATTCAGCAAGGTGTTTTCCCCAATCCCGGAGGAATATTCTTCCATACATAACTATCTGTTTAGATTTTTAAAAGCTGACTCGAGAGGTTGCAAGAAGTAGGCATTTTTAACCTGCCATTGAAACTAAACTCCCTCGGTAGGCCTTGCAATGGGCGACGGTCTGGTTGGAAAAACTTTTTCTTCCATCCCTTTTCTGAAGGACTTAAGTTTTCCTAATCCTCTCCCCTTTCCACCCTCATCTCTCTTTAAAATGCCCAAGAATCCATCAGTCTGGCCCTTCTGGGGGTGGGGAAGCTGGGTTTCTTGAGCCTAGTTGGGAAGGACCACACTCAAATTACTGGACATACTTTTTACAGAAAAAAATTGACTTTGGTTTCCCAAGACAACTACTCTGAGGGCATATTGATAAATCTTTATTGACAAAATATTGACATTGACATACTTCTTGGAAGTATATAGTGTGTTAGAATTCTAACAAATTAACACAAAACACAAAAATATTTACATTCTGGTATAGAAGACATTAAGGAAGCGTTTGTCACTCTCTTTAGTAAGTCTATGATCTTGGAATAGAAACTCAGTGCTTGAAAACTTGCCGCCATGTCTTTGGCCACACTTAGCATCATCCCCGCTAACTACAGTCCTTCGGTTTTTGCAATTGATCGATTTAAAGTTTGGAATGGCCTTTGCAGTCAATGGTTGAACTCAGCCAATATCTCCAACCACTAAAAGGAGTTTGCTTCGTGATTTTAAGCCTTGGGATGTTAGGAAAGGGAATGTCCAAGAAATAGAATTAATTTAGGTATTTTTTTTCCAACACAATTCCTGACTCCTCTTGTGGGCACCCTCCCCAGCCACCCCCAGCCCCCCATCCGGCTCCCCATTTCTCTGTAAGAGGACCACTATCGCTGAGCCTACTAGTTTAGCTTTCACAATCACTTTGACATCAGAAGATATCAAAACGTGTTTACAGACTGCACATTTCTCGAAAATCAAAACTCAAAATCAAAAGCACACAGAACCTGTCTTTAAAAGGAAAAGAAAGTTACAATTCATTTTCTGTCTTTAGACACCATTCGCCCAACAACTGCTACATGCAATTCAAGTTTTTGGACATGTGTGGGATGGGGCTGGATATGAAATTTCGATCATCGTTATTATTACTGATTATTTTTAAAGACTGGGGGTGGGTGGGGAACACTGTGAAGTGCAAAATAAAAAGTCCTGTGCCTGGTTGCTTTTTTTTTTCCTTTTATCACCATTATTATTATCTTTTTTACAAAGAAAAATAAAGTCGGACTGCGATAAACGGAATACCTGCCAATCATCTTGTCTCGCTGGTTGGGCCTTTGACTGACAGCTCCCCTTGTCAGAGCGCCTGCCGCTTTGCCACCTTTAGATCTCTCTCTCTCTCTTTCTCTCTCTTTCTGTCTCTCTCTCTCTCTCTCATTCTCTCTCTCTCTCAGCTGCCTCTTTAGACAAGGGTTGCATGTTGATCAAGGAGCCTCCATCCTCTGCCATCATGGCGCGGCCTCCGATCAGGGCCCTGCGCCCTCGCGGCCCAAAGTCTGCGACGCGCTCTCCGCTGTCCCTCCGGCTCCCTCTCCCCTTCTCGGCGAATGTGTGTGTGCGGTTTGTTTTTGTTTTCTAGGGTGTTTTCTTCTTCCCCGCCTCTCCCTGTCCTCTGTTTTGCTCCGCTCTGTCCGTTTCCGTGGGGTTCGGGTTGTGTTTTTAATCGTCCGAGGTCACGTCTATTTCCTCCGGGCTGGCCTGCTTGGTGGCGATTCTCCACCGGTTAATGTGATGCGTCCCTTTTTTCTTTTGTTGCGAATCTGAACCTTCTTCCTCCAGCTTCTGTCTTTTGAACTTCGTCCTCCGGTTCTGAAACCATACTTTTACCTGCGGGCCAGAGGCAGAAGGGGCGCGTTAGTTCCTCCACAGCGCCCTCCTACCTCTCTGCCTGCGCCCGGCAGGCCCCGTCCGTCCGAGACGCTCAGGTCCGGCCCCGTGCGCGTCGGCGTCCCGCAGCAGCCTGTGCACAGCCTCCCTTCGGGGAGCGGAGCTGCGGAAGCCGGGCTCCCCGCCCTGGGTCACCCGAGTCACTTTCCCGGCTCGGGACCCCAGCGCACAGTCCTGCGCACCTTGCCCTGAAGGGGACACCCTCAGTCCGCTGAGAATAGAAGCCAGGGAAACCCCCATAAAAATCCTAAGGAAAGCAAAAAGCGACCTGTCCGGAACCCCCTCTCCCTAGCCCGTGCGTGCGGGAAAGACTCCGCCGCAGCTGCCCGGGCTCCCTGCAGGGCCCAATGTGCTTTCTCTGTTCTGTGCGGTTCCGGGCGTCGCCTAACCATAGCACTTCCTGGGCCAGGCCCGGCCCGGTAGGCAGTCATGTCTGCCTGAGCTTCCCTCTCCTGGCCCAGGATTCTTGCAGGTGAGCGAGAGTGGGTGCTAGGGGGTGCTGGAGGCAGCCAGGAGGGACGCGGGGTGCAGCAGCCTGGGGACCAACCCAGCTATTCCACTGCAGTTAGGGAAAGAGGCTCAAAAGTGAAAGCTTCGGAAAGACCTCAGGACAGAGGGGAAGAAAGAAACGGAGACAGAGGAAAGGGGGAGAGAGAGCGCCTTCTTTTGCCCCCTCCTGGGCAGCCCCAGACAGGCCTGGGCCAGCTTCCCACCCTGGTCACATCCCTTAGCAGGAGGCTCCTCTGGCAGCCTGGCCTCAGAGTGGCTGCTAGAGGTCCGGGGAGCAATGAGGAAAGGACTTCCTGGGGCTGCCATCCCCATCGCCCTCTGGGGAACCTGGGCAGTGGGTCTCTATCCAGTGACCAGACCAGACAGTAAGGCCACCCTAACTTCCCACCTGGTGAGGGGCAGGTGAGGAAAATGGAGGTGGCCGCACCTCCCCTGCCCGCGGACCTGATCGCACCGCCACAGGCCGCTGAGGTCGGCTCCACTCCCTGCTCGGAGAGTCCAGCCCGGGTCCCAGCTCGTTCTCCCCAATAGCCCCAATCCCCCCAAGTGCCCCGTGAACAAGCGGAGCTGGAACAAGGCTGACTGTAATTTGCTTTGAGTTTGCTAATTGAGGGGAGGACGGTTCATTTCTCCCGGCGCTCGCCCAAGGCGCGCGTCCGTGCGCTCCGGGCTTGACACGCACACAAAGACAGCGGGCGGCGTGGGCAGCGAGGCGGACAAAGACCACCGCCGCCTCGACGCTCCAGGATGAATCAGCCGGGCCGGCCGCGCCTGGTGCCGGCCCCGCACCTACCCGCGAGGCCCTCCTCGGTTTTGTCCGGGGGAACTTCTTAAAACAAAAGCCCGGACCTCTTTGCACCGCCCAGAAACACTGTTACAACTTAATCCGCACGAAAACGTTACTGTTTGCCGGGAACTCTGACCCCACCCTGCGGCTCCGCGTACAGTAGCGCCTACTGTAGCCCGGAGCCCCCTCCCCGCCCCTGGGCCGGCCAGAGCCGGGACCCCGCGGCGCAGGCAGGGCCTGTCCCTTTGCCGCAGCCTCGCAGCTCTGATTCTCCGATTTAGGGACGCGCCCACGATACACGGCCTCCGCCTTCCGACTCTCAGATCCCTTCGTGGGGAGTAACCGGTGTGAGCAGGGGTCTGTGTTCGCACAGAACTTGCCTTTAACCAATTCCCAGACTTCTCCAGCTTCCACACCCAACACTCCGACACCCCCACTGCTCTCTCCCTCTTCCTGGACCCCAGCCGGGTCCCCAGACTCTCGCCAAAAGTTTCCCCAAAAGTGCAACTGTGTTAGCCAGGAGCTAAGTCCAGCGGACAGCAAGAGCGATCCAGGCCGCCCGCCCCCGCCCCTCTCCCCAGCGCCTGGGGCAGGTAGACTCCTGCGGTCCCATCTGGACACCAAGGAAGCCTGGCACCTGGAAACGTCTACATCCTGAGCGGGGGGGCGTGGAACCAAGTCCCGGGCCCTTTGGCGACGGCCCTCTCTGAGCTCAGCACTTGTGTGCCAGCTGCGTGGGTCCCGAGATTGGGGTGGGGGTCGCCGCGCCTGGGCCCCACTCACCTGAGTTTCCGTGAGGCTGAGGCTGTGTGCCAGCTGCTTCCTCTCGGCGCCCACCACGTAGTGGTTTTTCTCGAAGGCGTGTTCCAGCCTCAGAAGCTGGGACGGGGAAAAGGCGGTTCGGATCCGCTTCGGCTTTCGGGCCAGCGCGTTGTGCAAAAGGAAGCTCTCGGGGCTTGCGTCGTTCCCTGCGGGGGACACAACGTAAGTCCCATTAGGGAGGGGGTGGGGGGCGCCGGCCTGGCCGGGGCCGCGCGCTTCTCAGGAGACGGGCTGGCGGGACACCGCGCTCCGGGCCTGTGCGTAGCCCCGGCGGCTTGGCGGGTGGGTCCGGGTACCCTCCGGCCGGGGTAGTAGGCAAGGGCCCGGCTGCACCGCCCAGACCGCCGGGCTCTGCCTGTGCGGCAGCCACCCCGCAGCTGCCCCTGCTGGGCCAGTCCCCAGGCTCCTGACCTCCGCGGACTCATCAGCCGCCTTGTCGCGCGGGCCTCGCCACCTCCGAGCCGAGCCGGGCGCCCAGGGCAGAGGAGGGGGCGCCAAGGACAGACCCGGGCGTGGGAGCCCACGACCCAAAGGAACGGCGGCTTTCTCCTCTTTCTAAGCTCTCGGGGAGCTCTGACCCAGGGTGGTGAGACATCGGACCAATATTCAGAGTTTTCTCGGGGACTTATCTTTAAATTCTGTATTTAAGTTTTTCCCCTCTGGAAAAGCGCAGAGGCCCGGCGTGTCTTTCCAGCCCGGCTGGGACCGAAATGTCCCCGGCGGGTGCGCTCCGCTCCTGCCTCCCGAAGACCCGGCTCTCCCGTTCCCGGCTCCAGAGAACGGGGAGACTCGGGCGAAGGGATCGAAACCCGGGAGCTAGTGAGCGGAGGGGGCTCGAGGGGACCAGCCACGACCCCGGAGGATCACGGCTGCCCTGGGCCTGGTGCGAGGGCCAGGAGCGTGGCCGGCAGAGGATACGGAGAGGGGGCCCTAAACTTTGCGAGCAAAGCCAAAGAGTTTGGGGTTTTCTCATTCGGGTGGGAAATGGATTCACTAAAAGCCCAAACGAAGAAAAACTAACCCACAGTTCAGGCTGGAATGGAGGCCTATCTAGTCAAGGGAGGAAAGGGAACGGCTGTTTTTGTTCTGTTTTTTTAAATGAGGGGCGGGGTGGCCTGTACCCGGTTCTGAACTCCGGCAGGAACGCGAAGGGTTAATGAATGGACCAGCCGCTGGGTATCGATCTGCGGCCGCGGGGGGTCGGTCTTTTCCCGGCTCCCAGCGCTACACTAATTCCTCGCCTCTTTTCCCGGAGTTTTAACTTTGTTACTTCCACCCCCACCCAGAGAAAAATAAAACAAACAAACAGAAATAGCAAGAAAGGAAAACACCCAAACAGAATTTTCTCCAGCCCTGGCGAGACTCGGCTCATTTCTCTTAAAAGAAAAATAAGTAAATAAATAAACAAACAAAACCCAGACGGAACCTGCCTTCCCGACGCGGCCGCTCGGCGCCCGGATGGAAAGGGCCGAGCATCGGCGGTTTCAATCCGCGCGGGTTCCCGCCCCTGCGGGGCCTCCAAAAAGCAGGAACACACACACACACACACACACACACACACACACACACACACACACCCTGATTTTTTCCCTGGGCGCGCGGGGAAAAAAGCAAACCCCTTGATTCTGCCCCGGGCACGCGGGTCCCCTCGCCGCCCCAAGAAAGTCAGAGACCGAGAAGTCAGGGGTCTGGGCGGCAGGGACGCGGAGCCGGTGGCGAACAGGGTAGAGGGCAGTCGAAGGCGCCCAGTCCTCGCCCCTTGGAGCCAAGGTTGCGAGGGCATCGCCGAGAAGACGCGGAGCCTGGGCACCCCGCGGGGTCTGGGGCTCCTGGGCCGCCTGCCTTGACCCGAGAGGACTCGGAACCACCCGCGGCCGCAGTCCAGTCCCAAACCGGGCCGCCGCTTTGGGAGCCGGGGACCAACACCGCGCCCCGCTCCTCGCCGCCCAGTTGCCCACGAGGGCTCGCGGCCCGCCGGCGGGGGGCACCTCCACCCGGGCCTTGCCCGGCGCCCACCCCGAGCAGGCCCAGGCTGTGCGGGATGCGGCGCGCGGCAGCCCCGCGACGTGGCACGTACCTTGGAAGCGATGGCCCAGATACCGGTAGCGGTGGATGAGCCACGGGTAGAAGGTGGACGGGTCCCGCTGCTGCGAGGCGAAGAGGGGGTGTGGCGAGTGCGAGGAGGGCAGGGGGTGCGCGGCCAGGGCGTGCGGCGGCGGCACGGGGTGCACCGGCACCGCGGGGTTGGGCGGGTGCGAGACCGCCTCGGCGAACACCAAGTCCGGGTTGGAGTAGACGCCCCTGCCGGCGGCGGCGGCGGCGGCCGAGTGGAAGCCGTTGAGGAACGGGTTGATGGGGCTGGAGTTGGCGTAGCTGAGCGCCGCGGGACGGATGGGGTCCTCGGAGCGCGAGGCGGGCAGGGGACTGTCCTTGGCCACCAGCGACTCGATGGTGAAGCAGCGCTTGGGCGCCGGCTGGAACATGCTGCGCCGCGGAGCTGGCGCCCGGGGCTCCCGGCTCGCGGCGACCGTGGCGCGCTGCCTCCGCCGCCCGCTGCCCGCGGCGAGCACCGACGAGAATTGGGGACTTGTTTGTTTGGGGTGGGGGTGGGGGGAGGAAAGGAAGAAAGAAAGGAAAGGAAAAAGGAAAGGAGGGGGGAGGGGGAGGGAGAGGCAACGCCGACGATCCCGAGAATCTTGCACCAAACGCGCCCAACCTGGAGAGACGGGGAGAAATCCTTCCAGAAGAATTTGCAGGCGTGGATTGGGGTAAATTTTTTTTTTTTTTTTTGGCGTAATGGCGTGGGGGGATCGGAGTTAGAAACAGGGAGGAGGAGGGGGGAGTTTCTTGGGGGAGGCAAAAAAAAAAGTTTTCTCTCCTCTGCAAAAGGCGGGCAGGGCGCCCTAAGTCCAAGGACAATCCATGGAAGTGTTCGCTTCTTCACAAGTTGTGCAAACGATTTGTTAGTTCATGAGCCTAATTAGTGCGGGGATCACATAAACAGCTTCCTCCGAAGCCTGGTAAGTGGCTTGATGATTGGTCGCTATTACTCGCCCTGAGGTGGAAGGGGGGAGACTCTGTAAAGTGCGTCAGAGGGAGGCGAGCGCCTGGGAACCCGGAGGCCTGGATCCCGGCCGAGAGCGGAACGGAGTCGGCGCCGCGGCCTCGGCCTCGCCTCCCGCGCCCGCCCGGCCGCCCGGCCTCGCCGCGCCCTCTCCCCGCGCTCCCCGCTCACTCGCTCCCGGGGCTCCCGCTCCGGCTTCGCCTCCTCCTCTTCTTTCGGCTTCTCTTCCTCCTCCTCCTTCTCCTCTTCCTTCTCCTCCTCCTCCTCCTCTTCTTCCTCCTCCTCTTTCCCCACCTCCTCCCGCTCTGCCTCCTCCTCCTCCTCCTCCTCCTCCACCACCACCACCACCACTCCCTCCGGGGCACCCGGGTCCCTGCAGAGTCCCCGGCCGGCGCAGCCTCCGCAGCGGCCTCCCGGAGCCCGAGCCTGCTGAGCCCGAGCTGGTAGGACGGACGGACGGACAGACAGGCGCTCCGATTTCTTGCGCCTAGCGCTCCGCTGCTGCTGCTGCCCCCGCGCCCCCGCGGCCCCGTGTCAGGGGAGCTGGGATCGCCCCGAGAGCACCGCGAGGGTAAGCGGGCGGGCGGGGATTGGCTCTGCGCGAGGGCTACCAGAACCGTTTGGTCATTTCAACCCGCACCCACGGCAACCTTTCCTAGGTGAGCAGGGGGCCGGGGAGTGGGGGTCCTCGCGCAGCCTCGGGGTCCCGGGGTCGCCGCGTTTGCGATCCTGTTTGCTTTCCCGTTTGCAAGTTAAGACGGAGTCCATGGCGCCTATTCGCCCCCAAGGCTCACTGTCTCTGGGACGGTGCTCACCTCCTTCCCCAAAACAGTTTCTTCCGTGGTATCTGGGACCAAGGCTCCAAGGTCAGGGGGAGAGGCTGTGAGGTGCTACTGTTATCATCCCGTGGTCGTTATTATTTTGTTAGTGTTATAATTATTATTGTCGCCGTTGTTGTTATTATTTCTATTATTATTTTGCCATCTGTTGTCCCGGGGGCGGGTTGCTGTGCAAACCTAGGTAGGGCTCACAGCGAGGAACTGCAGATCGCATCTCCGGTTCCAGGCCGTGTCCGCATTTTCGAGCTCGCCTTCGGTTTTGGGATGATTTTAGGGCCGCGTTCCCTCGTCCCCATTGGCTCACGCAGTGGCATAATTATGATCACATCCCCCAGGCTGCTGGCGCTGCCCTCTGTTTATTGGTGGTTAAAGATCTATTATCTATTCATCAGCCGCCTCTTTTTTTCCTCTTTTTTTTCTTCTTTTTGCCAATTACATTCTTCAAAAAATGAAGTACCAGCAGGTATTTTGCACTTTTACAATTAATGATAAAAAGAAATCTGGCATCCTTTAAATCATGACTTGGAAGCCCATGTCATTGCTGTTAAGAATGAAGAAATGCCTGTGTTTGGTGACTAGGTTGCCTTGAGACCCAGAAAAACTCGATTGGGGAGGGGGTGCGGGGAGAGAAGAGCGAAGCCTGTGATGGAGGCAGAACTGCCACCAGATTTATCCTTGGAGGGGCCCAGTTCTTAGGCCTGGCTCTCCCTTCCCCAGCTGCCTCCCTCCCCACCTGCGTCTCCCTTGTCCTTCTCTGGTTTTACCTGCTGTGTACTTGTGTTCGTGTCCATCGCTCCACTCCTTAATTACAGGCATGGGTTGTTGGGGTGAGGGAATCCAAAAAACCCTTTCAGAAAACTCTCCAGGCAAGAGAGGCGTTAGGAGGGCGCTTTCTGGGACTGTCTAGGCGCCTGACCTTAGTGAGGGGGGACAGAGGCCGTGTGTGCTGCCCACTCCTCTCCTCCAGCCTTCCCTGGGAAATTCACACACACACACACACACACACTCACACACCAGACAGGTGTGGGTTTCAGCTTTGCCTTCACACAAGAACCCGGCCCCTGCCTCAGGCTGCAGACCTCAGACACCAGCTCTGGGCAGGGGTCCTGGCTGGGTTTTCATCCTTATTGGGCAGTCCCAGCCTTGCTTTGCTGACCTCTCAGCCCCATCCCCCCCACCACCCAAGGATGTCTGTCCGATGTTCGACCCAACCTCTTGGGGTGCAGTGGCCTGTACCACCACCCTCCAAAAATATCTTCTGTAGCTCCGAACCCCCCTCCTTCCACTAGGCTGTAGGGAAAGACACCCCGCCAGGCCAGGCCTGCGGAGATCCCTAAACTACTTGAAAAGGTGGAGGCCTTTCAGCTGGGCCAGCCAGCCGGCCTGGAGGGGAGGTGGAGGTCAGCCCTCCATTTCCAGTGCCAGAAAGAAACACGCAGCGTAGGAAGGCTGTAGGATCCTGGGGTGAAAGCGAGAGAGCTCCCTTCTCCTTCTCCGTGGATGGCTCTCCAGGAAGGCTGGAGGGTCAGGCTCACCCCAAGGCCCTCCGAACTGGGCCTTAGGTTCCCCGTTGAAAACGGGGTGGGGGGGCACTAAAAGCCACCCCCTGGCTGCAGGGCTGGCAGTGACCACTCATCATGCAGTTAGTGATGGTGACCTTGGTGGGGATAGAAGAGTAGATGGCCTGAGGGCATCCTTCAGTGTCTCCAGTGTGTGATTCCTAAGGGTGTTTCCCCTCTTTGAAAACTCTCAGGCTGAGCTCTAAGGCGTAGTGGGCACCCCCTAAAACCCTTAGCCCTCTTTGA
Source organism: Myotis nattereri (assembly GCF_964212035.1). Taxonomy (NCBI): domain Eukaryota; kingdom Metazoa; phylum Chordata; class Mammalia; order Chiroptera; family Vespertilionidae; genus Myotis; species Myotis nattereri. The sequence continues at coordinate 54,578,603 of NC_138088.1, read as the reverse complement.
TCAGAATGTGCCTGGAGTCCCTTTGGAGCCCAGACCCCTCAGCCTCTCCCTCCAGGGGCAGAGGGCCCAGGCAGCTCACAGCCAAGTCTCTGCTAGCAACATCCTCTGCTGACCGCTCGCTGGCTGACCGCTGACGGGGGCCTCACAAAACCTGCCTGAGGGGTCAGGTTTGCCTCAGGGACTCTAGGTGTCAGGCAGATGGGCATGGGTGTGGCAGCTGGGGGCTCCAGTGCCCGCCCTCCTGGCAGGACCAGGACTTACCAGTTCCTTTGCCTCCCTCATCACTGGCCCCAAGCCTCGCCTGGGCCCCCATGAGGGGGAAGCGGGTTTCCAGGGAGGCAGGGGCCCTGGGAAGCCCTGGAAGCTGGGTAATCTATGCTAATTCATTAGCCCAGCCTTGAGATGCTTGGGAAGGTTTGTGCAGCCCCCACTCCGAGGCTCCTACAAGGTGTCAGGCGTTGGGGGTGGGGGGGAGTGTGTGCGAATTAACTAGGAAAGTAGGAGAGTAACTCCTTAACCCGACTGGTGGGTGGAAGACAGCCAGGGTCCAGGACACTCTGGCCTCCTCTGGCCTCCGGTCCTTGGACGGTGCGGCTGCATTCACATTACTGGTGGCTTAGCCTGGCGGAATCCATCCCCTCTTTGTTCCTTAGCTGCCCTAGAAAGGTGAGCGCTTGTGCAGGCAGCATGTAGCGGGAAAGGGGGATTTCTGAGGCTCCTGATGGACAAGGGGCTCCCCTTCCCCACGTCCCAAGCCCAGGGTTGGGCTCTGTAGACTCAGGAATCTACACTCTGCAGGCAGCCAGACTAGCAGGCGCATAATGAAGGTTCTCATCTTGGATCTGGCACTTACCGACCGACCAACCCAGTGATCTGGGGCAACATGGCAACCTCTCCAGACCTCCACTTTGTCATCTGTAAAAATATAGCCAGGTTGCGGGGCCTTCCAGGCGGTGGAGGGTAGGACTCAGGCCTGTTTGGGGAAGTGATAGACCCCTCTACTTTCTAGTGGTAATTACATGTTTGCAGTCGTTTTTCAAAACTCGTAGAACTAACTGTACCCCACAAAGGGTGACTTTTACCCTATGGAAGTTACACCTTATTACCCTGCCCCCACCCAAAAAAGTCAGGGCCTCAGGGGTGAACTTGGGCCAGTGACCTAACCTTCCTGTGCCTCTGTGACCTCTCCTGTGAAATGGGAATAAAGAATAGCCTCTTGGCCCTCAGGGCTGTCCAGTGAGATAAGCCACGCAGTGTGCCAGGCCGTGTCTAGCACACAGTGAGCTGCAATGAAAGTCACTTCCTGTCCTTCCGTCACGTTGCTGTTGTTATTGTTACCTACCCACCTCCAGGGCTTGTTGCTGGACTTCAAGGCTGAACGATAATAAAGTTGTGCAAACATAACCTGTTGCTGGCCTCGCACTCCTGCCATGAGCATCTCCATGCTCCCTGAAAGTCCAGGACTTCCCCCGGGAGGTGTTGGGGCGAGAGAGGCCTGGATTCCTGGTTAGTGGGAGGCACTGAAAGGCAACGATTTCTGGGGATCACCCCAATCTTCTGCTCTTGGTTCCCCACCAGGCTGCCTGTCTTTGGAGGAAACAGCAGTGCTTCTCTCTGCCCCGAGTCCTGCTGGGCCTGGGGGGTACGGGGTGCTACCTGGGATCACTCACATTCTTGAGCCTCGATGGTCTTCTCATCCGTGAAAGGGAAATATCAATATCTTAATAATTGTTGAGAGTAGTACGTGAGCTAATGGTTGGCATAGTCACTATTCATCGAAGATTATTGTTAGGCGATGGCCTGGTGCTGTCCAGCCCACTGATTGCACCCTGTCCCATCCAACTCCCAGCGGCTGAGACCCTCTGGGTGAGCCGGTCCTGAGAGGCCGCACCGGCGCCCGCCAGGCAGGGGGAGCGCGGACCTCAGTGAAGGGTGAGCCCTTTCCCGGGCCCTAAGCTTGAGAAGGTGTCCTGGGATGGGGAGGCCTCGGGACCGGTTAAGAACTCCTTCATTCCGCTCTGATTCCCAGTCACTCGGCCTCTCCGAATGGAACGCGTAGGGCGGCGGAGAGAACATGAAAAGAAAAATCAAAGCCTTAAAAATGTTTGAAAATGGTGATGTCAAATCCCTATCTGGCCTCCTCCCTCGAGGCGGATCGCTAGGCAGGCACGGCGGCCTGGGACCCGGATCCGCGAGCGCGCAGCGGCGCCTAGTGGCGAGGGCCGGGCGCGGGCAGGGTACCCGCCGAGATTCCGAGTTGCGTGCACGCGGGGTGTGCTGGGGCTGCGCCCCGCAGCTAAGCTCTCAGCGGGACCCCCGTCCGGGCCAGGAGAGGAAGTCTCAGGAGGCGCACTGGCCACAGAGGAGAGAGGATGACTTGGGAATGTGCCCCTACTCCCTGCAGCAGCGCCAACTGTCCGCTGCAGAAGTCACGTCCACGCAAGAATTCCAGCTCCACTAGCAGCCGGGCTTCCTCCCGAGGGATGCAAAAAACCGGGACAGATTCTGCTCCCAAAAGGACGAAGCGGCCAGGATCCCCTGTGCCAGGGCGATGGCTAGCTACGGCGCACATGGGGTCCCTTGCCTGAGGTCCCAGGTCGCACCGCCCAACTATGGGCCCATAATGGCCTGCCCTGGGGTGGAGTCCGAAGGTCTGGGGTCCTGCGGTGCGACTCTCCAGCTTCGCGCCCCCTCGTGGCCGGCCGAGGACGCCGTGAGACGGGTCCTGGTGGCTATTGCGGAGGTGGAGTTTGATCGCGCAACTGGGAGGCCGCGACAGCCCCCAGAGTGACCCGCGGACCCTCCCCCTCCTCCTGGAGTGTGTGGACCCGGTCAGTCCCAAGCAACCTGGGTTCTCCGGCGAGGCGAGGCCGTGGAATAGGCGCAGGGTTCGCTGGAAAACCCTTGCGACCTCAAGCGCGTGATTGTGCAGCCCCCAGGACGCTGAGCCCTAGCAGGAGAGTCTGGGCCCTGAGCCCCGCCTCTGATGACCGGCTGCTCTTCTCTGCACGTCAGCAGGAGCCTCTGAGCATCCGGGTCTCCGGAGGTCTATGGTTTGGAGAGCTAGGAACGCCACACTGATGCGTGGGGCCACACGCAGGATCTGACATTATCCCTCCTGCATCACGTTGAAAGTCATCACCCTCACACCTGTCTGGATTCTCTAGGTCCAGCTCTCTTTCTGCCTCACCTGCCTTCACATGAAAGTCTTGGGCCAAGTAAGGACAGCGAGGGACAGACAGACACAGACAAAGAGGCAGGAATTCGCAAACGTGGGGGCTCTTGCTCTGGCTGGGCGAGGGTGGAGACAGCTCCAACCCCTGCTCCCCCCACCCACCCCACCCCATTGTGGGTTGTCCAGTTCCCCTCCAGAGCCCCAGAAGCAGCAGTTCCTCTGGGCCACAAGGGCACTGACCGTTGCTAGGTGCCCCCGGAGACAGACAAGGTGGTTTCCAACCGGCCTTGGGCCGCAGGTGGAGCTGGGAGGCAAGGGATGCACCTTCGACTCCCCTGCAGCCGCCTCCCACATCTTTTCACTGGAAGCTGCTCTCACCACCAGTTGCCGGTTCTGTAGCTCCGGGTCCAGTTCTTTAAGGAGCTTCTTGGGGTTACAAACAGCAATCCACCTTGGACGCCAGGGGTGACTTCTGAAATGCTGGCTCCCATCAGCCCCTCTCAGGAAAGTGTCACTTCTTTCAGTACCGCCCCATTTTCTTAGAAGGGGGATTGTGGCCACATGAGGAAAGAAGGAATCTGCGCACCTTTGCTCTTGGACTCCCTGAAGCCTGCGGAGGGTGTGGGGGAGGCTTAAAAGAACAACTCCACGCACCTGTGCCGAGTGCTAGCGTTTAAAAGCATGTTTGCTCATACACGTGATCGCAGGGAACCTCACAATCTGGTGTGGAAGGGGTTGGGATACCCATTCTTCGGATGAGAATACTGAAGCTCAGACAGGTTACACAAAGCACTCTCACCGCTTGGCCGTGCAATCGGTGGTCACTCCAGGGGGAATCCTAGGACACCCCTCCTCCCCTCTGCTGTGCCCCCCCACCCCCAGTTGCCAGACTCCTGCATTCAAACCAATAAGAAAAGAGGGTGAAGAGCCCTGACCGGCAGGCGGCACCCAAACGGGCTCAGTGGGGAGGCCTGGCAGGCCAGCCCTACCAGTAACTCCCATGCTTGCTTGAGTCTTGCCCGCCACTGCCTTCCAGGCCCCCTTCCCAGGCTCAGGCCTCTCCGCAGTCACCTCCTGTGGCCCAAGCCCTGGTGTGGGACTAGAGGACCCTCAGTGGCCACTGGAGGCCATGAAGGAGGGGGGATGGCCTGGCGCTCCAAGGCCCAGACCAAGACTCCCTGCACTCCACACCCTCGCATTGTTCTTGTGGGCGACTCAAAGCAGCCCTGAAACCTCCCTGGTGCCCACGAAGGGTGTCTGCTCCCCCCTTGCCTTCTACTCCCGCACCCGGTACCCTCACCTCTGCCCACGGAAAAGCAGGAGCAGGGCCTGAGCTCCCCTGTAAGCCAGCACCAGCAGGAGACCCCTCGGCCACCGACCTGTGTTCCTAGCTCTGCCCTGCCTTCGCCCAGCTAGGGAGACAGAAGCCCTGGGCAGGCGCTGGGGTTTTGGAGGGGGTGCACAGACCGCCCCCTCCCAGGGGGCAGCTACAAGCCTCCGGGGCCTGGAGGCCTTCCATTCATTACAGGGGACCCGGAAGGTGGCCAGGCTGCCCCCAGGACGAACGGCAAGAAGTCCTCTAGCTCTGGGCCCACAGCTGCGATCCCTCCCCCGCCACACTCACATTCCAGGCCCCTGACTCCCGGGGTTTGGACACCAGGCCCGGCTGCCTGATTTGCGGCCGATCTCAGGGACGCACCGGGTGCGCTTCCCCTCTGCCCTGGCGGAGCCCTCCACTGCGCGGCCAGCCTCTGGCGGCTGGAGGTGAGGCCCAATGCGGGCCCGAAAGGGACCTCAGGAGCCTGCAAGCGGTCGGGCCAGGTTGGGCCTCTGAGACCTCCCCGCTGGGTCCGGTGTGCCCCCCACCCCCACCCCCACCCCTCACCACTGACTGGGACCCGGAGAGGCCCGACCTCGGTCGCCCTGCGCTTAGCCGGCCGCCAGCGGCTCGCCCAGGGCCGTGCAACAAAGGGTGGCATCGCAGCGGCGCGGGCAGGGACCTCATTGGTTCAATATTAGCTTTTCATTCCAGTCTATTGTGCCCATCTGAGATAATATTGACTCTGAGGTGAGAGCCCACAGGCGACAGGGCTTGTCTAACACTCCGCCGCGGGGCGCCCGGAGGGAAGGGAGCGGGGAACGGAGAGCTAAAGAGACAGCAAATAACCGCGGCGCGCGCGCCTCCGGCCACGGACTGCGGCCCGGCAGCCGGCGCTCCCCGCCGCGTGCGCCCGGCCTCTCCCCGAGCAACTGCGGGTCCGGAGAGGGTCTGGGGCCTGCCGGCCGCCCCGAGGAGGGCACTGAGCCTCCCCCTGGACAAGGGCGCTCGTTACACACGCGCCCCATTTTCCAGACAATTCGTGTGCGGCTCCGCTTCTGGGCACCTCTGGAGAAGAAGCCACGCGCGCGCGGTTTCAGTTCGCCCCAAAGCCAGCGTCGGCCACGGAGAGTTTCCCCTTTCGAACGATGGCATTCGTTAGGGTGACTTCTCTGTCAAGGCGGTTTTCCGGTCTCCCCGGCGTGCAGCCGTGTTCCCGTGGCCGGCGTGTGTGCGGTGACCAGCCGTGGCTCACTGTGCCTTTTGCTGTTGCTCGGGATCCCCTTGCAGCCCCTCCGCGGGCTTCCTAACCGCCTTCTAGCCGCAGCTCTGAAGGGCCTCGGCGGCGGTCAAGAATCTCGCATAGAAAGATTCCTTTCAGTTTCCAAATGGCCTCTGGATGCCCGCGTTGGAAACGGCGCTTTATGTATGGGAGACAGACCCCTTCGGCTTTCGGCACCCAGGACCGGCCGGCAGCTCAGCTCGGGGCTGGCGTGCGGTGCGCGCGGGGAGGGTGCCCGGGGCCCTATCCCCCTGGAGCGTGACCTCCGTGAGGAACAGATCGTCTGCGAACTCTCCGAGGCCAGCCGGCCTTTAGGAAACTTCACATCCACCCCGAGACACGTGGGCGTGTGGGGACCTGGGAAGGGGCAGGGACTCGGCTGGCAGGCAACAGCCTGGGGGGAACCCTTGTGCGCCCCCCTCCTTCTTCCCAGGTGCCGGTGCTGAGCTGAGGCTCAGTGATACCGACCTACAGCACCTTGACTATTTCAAAGGGCGACATTCTGTTTGCTGTCTGTGTGACCTGTCATACATGACATACATAGAGCCCATCTGTATTGTCCATTGCTTAACCTAATATGTATTATATGGTTTCATCATAGGGAGTACTTAACGTGTATTTAACAGCTAGTTCCTCTATTACATTAGCATTATATTACGTATTTAACGTATTGTATGTAGTATATAGTTCTGGGTATATATTTCCATATATTTCATTTTTATATGTGTGTGTAAAAATATTTGGGGCTCCTTTAATCTCCCTGCAAGCGCATACTTGATCGTTTGAACGCAACGTTATAAACTCCTAATCGAAACCACTGTCACATCAGCGATGTCTTTAGAACAAATACCCCGGAGTCCACTTTCGGCACCAGGGGAAGGCGGGGGGCGGTCACTGGGCGGAAAGGGACAGCAGGTCCCCCTGAAACCTGGTTTCCAAATGCCCGTCCCCGGGGACAGAGGAGACCGCGCTCCGATCCGGGCGGCGCCGCCTCCCCTCCTCGCCGCGCTGTGCTGGTTGTTTTGGTTTGGAGAGCGGCTGTTTAGAGCCTGGGACGGTCCCGAAACTGGTGCCATGAATTAAAAATGAATCTGGGAGCGCAGCATATGCTCCGCCGGGGCGTCTGGGAGAGGAGCGAGGCCTCCCGCCCCGCGTCCTGGGCTGCAGACGCCGCGCTGGCGGGCTCCGGCCTCCGCGCCGATGCGGGCGCAGCAGCGCTCCGGGCTCCGGGCTCCGGGCTCCGGCGGGTCCCCGCTCCAGCTGCCCGCCCTCCTGACCCCACGCCCGGGGGCGGCGGGTGCTGCGCGGGGCTCGGAGCGCCTGCAGATCAGGGGGTCCCAACTCCAATCCGCTCCTAATACCGACCCAGAGCTAAAGTGAGCCGGCAGCGGGGCGCTCCAGCGACCGCAGGGCCAGGTGGGCCGGGAGAACGAAGTGGGGATTTCAGTTGTCCTTAAGCTATCGCTGCTTTAAAAGGCAGGAGCCGCATAGAGACCCAGCTTACGGAGGGAAAAAGGAAAAGGGGGGTGTGGGATCGAAGTCAGGTGTGGCCCACTAAAGGTTCAGAAATGAGAAATAACCTAACTTTACACACCGATACGCAGAAGGCGCTGCTTCGGAGGCCTGGGAGTCAGGACGGGAAATTGAGGTGGGGGAGGGGCGCAAGAAAGACCTCTGGAAGGGGGAAGAGGGGCCGGAGACCGCCAGGGTGCTGTGGGCCCTTTATTTCTTGCAGTGCCCCCTCCCAATGGCTACCTGGGGAACATTGGCAGAACAAAACAGTGAAATTTGGCTAAAACCTCACCAAGAGGTTTGGGCTCCCCACTTGCAGAAAAACCCCAGATTCAACGAGACCCCAAGCCCGCCCCTGATCTAGTCGGATCCTCAGCCTCCGCTAAAGGTTTTTGTGGACTTTGATGAAGAATGCAGGCTGCACCCTCCCTGCCCTGTCCAGGGATGGGGCTCCCAGACTCTCTGCAAAGAGGAACTACCGACCCCTCCCCTTCCCCAGTGGCGGCAGCCTCCTGGCCTGGCTGCAAGGGAGGCATCTGAACACACACAGGATGCCAAGCCCTTCAGACGCGGATCCCAGTGCTAACCATGTGGGTGTGCATCCCCCCCCCCAGATCGGCCTTGACACATCTGGCCCGTCTGCAGTGTTTTCCCCATCTAGGTGATCCATCTTGCCTGTGCCCAGTGGCTGAAAACTTTATTCTAATTGTGTTAGCGTGGGAGTTCCATATTTTTGCCCCTGCTCTGAGGCCCCATGATCCCGGTTTTAAGGAGCTACTGCTTAGGGGTCCTGGGAGCGAGGCGCTCATTCGTCCCCAGGACATCTTGCATGAGTGGCACACCTTTCCTATCATGGATGGCACCTGTCCCAGGTACTGTGCTACGTGCCTGTTCAAGGGTCTATCTCATCCTGTCCTCCCAGCCATCCATTCAGGTGTGTCCATTTCCACTTTCCGGATGAGCAAACGGAGGCTCTGACATGTTAAGGGGTTCACCCAGGGCCACACACACAGGTAGGAAGTGTGGGAATCTGGATTCCAACCCAGGTCTGTCGGACTCCAACACCCCCTCCCCATGCCCCCATCTCTTATTTCCTTTAAAATTGCTCCTTTGCCCCAGTGAGGAAGTTGGAGTCCATAGGGTGAAGCAAGAGATAAAACTTTGCTTAGTCCCTCCAAAAGTCAAAAACTGTAGGATCTAGAGCCCAGGATCCCACACTCTTTCCGGGCATTTATTCCCGCCCAGAAGTGATCATACACCGTTGGCATCAGGGCGTGTATATGGTTTACAGAGGCCTTGCTCACACTTCACTTTAGTCACCTCTCCGACCAGCCCAGTGAGATGGAGATTGCCATTAATACCCCAGAGTAGAGAGGCAGAAACGGGCTCAGTGAGGTTAAACAGTGTGTTCACTGCCCGGCCAGCTCACCCAGAGCCCTGGCACCCGCCCCGGGCAGGCCCATGCGAAGCCTCCGGGCTCTGCCGACACCACATATGGGACCATTTAACCGGCGGAGTGAGGCCTTGCCTTCTGTTGTGAAATTGCTGGGTTGTTTTCTCTTTGTTTAAAGTGTTTCTGCAAATATTATTTCAGGATTCAAAACTTTCGCTTTATGCCTCTCTTATAACCCATTCTTTCTCCATGTAGGCACCCAGCTGGGTGGCGGAGCCATAAAGGAAACAGAACAAGAAGATGCCCCTTATCTGTGTTCACATGATATAGTCAGAGACCATAGAGTATATGTAGATTTTATCTGCAGTTGTAGATTCTGCTCTATAACCATTTGCCTTATGCACCTCACTAAAACCCAAATGTGGGATCAAAAGTTTAAAGTTTAATCATGTGTATTTTTTCATGATTTTAATAGAATTTTTAACCCTGGCTTTAGATGATGTTTCTTCTTTACTAAGATCCAAGGGGAAGAGCTTGAGGTTGGAGGAATCCTTTGGTCAAAGGGTTCCATATCCAAAAGGATAACCAAGAATCCAGACAGGAAATGCCTTGAGGAGTCTTTGACCTTGAGCTGATGACACCAAGTACCTTGCCCTCACCTATTCACTCTCCACAAGAGCCACATCCCCGCCCTCCATGAAAAAAAAAAAAACCCACACCTTCATTTTTGTCTCATTATTATAAAATTATATGTATCTATTGTTTATTATATTAGACCAGATATGAAAAAAGTAATGATCACTTAAAATCCCACATCTTAGAAAATAAATTAGATTATGTCTATACCTTTTTGTTATCATTATTCTAGTAAATAAAGGAAGGGAAACAGGCTATGTGTGATTCTGTTTATATGAAGTTTGTGACTGAATTCAGAACAGTGGTTGCCCTGGGAGAGGATTGACTGGAAAGAGGGCTCTGGGTGAGCCAGGGAATTTGGGGGGAGGGGGCTAAAATGCTCTATATCTTGACTTGGGTGATGGTAACACAGATGTATACAACTGCCCAAACTCACCGGACTTAAGACCTATGTATTTTACTATAAGTTTTTATATCACAATAAAAAAAGAATCTTGAACAAATATTATAGCAAAAGACCTAAGAAGAAGAAGGAAAAGACAAGCCACATACAATACCTAGAATTTTACAGAAAGAGATACCAGGCTTCCCCCCACCCTGCCCCACCCCCAGTACACCAGCTTCTCCCAGCAACCAACACCCTTTGCAGGCTTGCCATTAAGTCCAAGAGGGCTGGTCCCTGAGAAGGCAATGCAGTCTTAAGATCCTGCTGGGTTTCACCATCTGCCAGACTCTTTTTTTCAATGCTCTGCATTTTCTGATCGGGGTGGGGGTGCCTGGGAGCCTAACAAGAATCTGAGCTTGAGTCAGGAAGGATGATCAAAGGTCTTAACTTTCATAAAGATGATACCCCAAAAATTTCTTTCTTAAGAAACTGGTGGTCAGTGCGCTCCCACAGGGGGAGCGCCACTCAGCCAGAAGCCAGGCTCACAGCTGGTGAGCGAAAGAGTGGTGGTGGGAACCTCTCCCACCTCCCCTGCAGGCAGGCAGTAAGGAGCCAGAGAGGGTGCAGGCCAGGCTGAGGGACACCCACCCCCCCTACCGCAGTGCACGAAATTTTGTGCACCAGGCCTCTGGTGTTACAAATAATGGTCAAGGTTCCAGATTTGTCCTCCCCCAAAAATCTATTACATGCCTACTCATAAAATACAGAATTTTAAGCTTGGTAGGAACATAAGTGTATTGAATGATTGTGGTTGCGTGCCATGGAAAAATGGGAGGAAACTAAATCTCCTCCCTCCCCCTCCCCCATAAAAAACAATATACCAGCTTTCTGCTGCCAGGCATTATATTGGCATTTGGGATTTAAAAATGAAAAATACCTCATGATATTTTCCCTCAAGCAGCTCACTGTTGAAAAGACTATCTTGTAAATAAATAAGTGCAATAAAATCATATAGGTGTTGTGATCGAGGTTGTTATAATAAAACAGAAAAATAGAGTGAGTGCTTGTTGGCAAAGGAAAACAAACACGTTTTTGAAGCCCTGAGAGCTGATGGGATGAGGAAATAGATTCAGACCTATAGAGAGACCCTCAGGGGTCATGGGGCCCGTGGAAGGGGAAGGGCCCTAGATCTGCTTCCACTTGGAATTGTACGTCTTCCCTTTTCACTGCGGTCAGGGCATGAGTTTGACTTCTCCGTCATGCTTGGGGCTGGTTGTTCGTTTTTGACTTTTCACCTTATTTGAAGGGAGTCGAGGTGGACAAGACTCGCAATTCCAAAGAGAAAGGAAAGAAAACTTAGAAGATACAGAAACATAGGAGAAGGAATGTCACAGGCGGTTTGACCCAGCAGTGAGAGAGGAAAAAGCATAACCCCAACCCTGGGGAAGAATGAAAAGGCCGTTCTCCACACCGGTCACCGCGTGGTGGAGGCGACCGGGGTCCGGGTCACCGCGCGGTGGAGGCGACCGGGGGCCGGGTCACCACGTGGCGGAGGTGACCGGGGGCCGGGTCACCGCGCGGCGGAGGCGACCGGGGGCCGGGTCACCGCGCGGCGGAGGTGACCGGGGGCCGGGTCACCGCGTGGTGGAGACGACCGGGGGCCGGGTCACCGTGCGGTGGAGGTGACCGGGGACCGCGTGGTTGCTGTCTCGAAAGCAGAGTGGGAGGAGACCCTGTGCCCCCAGAGGTACCGGACCACCTGAAGCCACATACTCATTCATTCAGCCCGCTTTGTGCATTTACCACTTGTAAGGAAATTTGCAATTGACCTGCAATTAACAGGGTTAAAGATTTAGTGAATTCCGGTCCTTGCCTGGGAGGACTAGTTGGGAAACTAGACAACTGTTATTTAACGTGCCCAGACATAAACTCTCCTGTTTTTCCCTCCTGATGCTGTTCTCACCAGTGAGTCGGGGGTAATAACGATGCAGGATCTAATAACCTCACACCATTGTTCTGAGGATAGAATGCGATGAGGGTATAGAAACTCCTGTGTAAAGTGCAGGCTTCAGACAAGCATGCATCGCTAGAATGGTGTTCAGCTATGTTCTCCCCTTGCTGATCAAGTAGTCATTCAACCAGTATTTACTGTGCACGTACGCTGAGCAGGCACTGTTCTGGCACGGAGCGGTGAAGAGAACAGACACAACCTCTGTCCTGCGGAGCTGGCATTCCCCAGTAGGACGTCTGCTGACATAAATAAAAAGATTCATCAGGCCCGGCAGGTGTGGCTCAGTGGTTGAGCATCGCCCTATGAGCCAGGAAGTCATGGTTCGATTCCCAGTCAGGGCATATGCCAGGGTTTCGGGCTTGATCTCCAAGTGTGGGGTGTGCAGGAGGCAGCCAATGATTTTCTGTTATCATTGATGCTTCTATTTCTCTCCTTCTCCCTTCCTCTCTGATTATATATATATATATATATATATATATATATATATATATATATATATTTTTTTTTTAAGAGTCATCAGCCAGTTAAGAGAGGCAGGAAGCTTAAGATTGTGTGTGTGTGTGTGTGTGTGTATCCACTATTTGTAATATTGAAAAATTGGAAGTGATCTAAGTGTCCCTTAATGGGAGACTGATATACAATCATTACGATGCTATACAGAAAGCTATACAGCTATTTAAAAAATGGAGGTGGCTCCATTTTTAGTATCCTGGAAAGGTCTTTAAGACCTGTTAAAAGGAGAAAAAAGCAAATTCCAGAACAATACATAATATGATCCCGTTAATGTTTAAAATAAACACTACCTGCTCGTGTGTTTTATTCACACACTAATATATAGTTACACGTGAATACTTAGATCTAAACCAGAGAGGAGTCCTGGAAAGATACACCACGTTGCGGGAAGACAGAAGAGCGCAGAGGAATGGTGTGGGCCTCACACTTTTACGGACCACAATGTTCATCTCTGACAGCGAGAGTGCATGTACACCTTGCGTGTGTAATTAAACAAGGAGACACACGCATGTGGGTGCAATTGAGTTACAGCACTCCGAGTATGGATGACAGCCGTTACTCTTCTAATCTCCTTTAATGTTGTTTTAATGTCTACAGAGAGATGAATACACACAGAGGAGATGATGCCAACACATAAAAGGTGGAATTAAAACACGGTGTCCTGGCTCAGAAATCTTGCCTCTCCCCACCCCACCTGCAGTTTATAGTGAAACCTATTTTTAAGAGCATCGCGGGATGTTGGATAGGAATCCTTGATCTCCCAGTTCTGAGGCACATGTAATTATTTCACAGTTAAGTCGCTTCAGGATCTTTGCGATAGATGTGACTTCATTACGAGAGCATCATGCCTCTCCCAGCAGTAACTGGGCTCTGGCTGAGCCAATGCGGGGGTTCTGGTATGTGATGGGTGGCTCCCAACAGGGTCCCTCTGGTTCCCAAGCCGAGTCATGCGAGCTGGCCCTCGCGTTGGCTGACCTCTGCAGACAGACCAGCTCCTGCATCCTGGCCGAATGTCTTCCGTTGTCTCTCGGTGACCTTGGGCAAGGCTTCTCAGCCCCCGGGTCTCCCGTGGAGGAACTTTATGGCCCATCACATCATTATCAACCGAAAGCTCTGAGTTTTATTGTGGCAAGTTGTTACAGGAGGAAACCGCATCTCTTCACGTGCATCCCGCCACGTGCTGGGACGGAGAAGCAGAGGAGCAAGGCCCCTGGCCTTAGGAGCCATGGCGGAGTCCACTTCTTGGGGATGTGGAAACTGGCGAAACGGCTAGAAAGGTGGCCCGAGAGCAGGAGTGTGGAGATCCCCCTGCACGTCTCTGCAGCTGCTTGTTCTACATCCCTTAGATAAAGCTGGCCTCTGTTCTCCCAGCCCCTGGTTCTGAAAATAAGGCTGGTGGCCCCTCCAGGGGCTGGGTCACTGCAGGTCCTAGAGACGGATGCACATCGTGTTACGGTAGGACAAGAGTCTCGGGGGTGGGGACAGGGCCAGCCTCGGGTTAGCGTGAGCTCTGGAAGGACTGGCGATGGCACCTGGGTTCTCACAGCCCATCCACTGATTCAGCAAACTTTTATTGAGCGACTTCTGTGTGCCAGGCACTTAGTTAGACCGTGTGAACCAGGCAAACGTATGCCTTGTATGGCTTCGGAGCTTAGAAGACTTTCCTGGGCAGGTTGATACCCTCTGAGAACACTCAGATCTGTGCCCTTCCCAGGGGCCCCCCGAGAATCAGCCCAACCAGTCTTAGCTGCCAAGGAGCAAAAGCTGCAGGAGGAGGCCAGGCTTGCCAGACACCAAGGCAGGAGCCAGGGGTCGGAAGTCATCCTGACGATGGCGAAAACTCCACAGTGCCCTTGGTCAAGGCCAGTCTCCAGCAAGAGAAGCTGGCTTCCAGGGACTGAGGGTGGGTGGGTGGATTCCCTCCCAAAATGCCCTCCCCACCCGCAGGCAAGTGGACAAGCTGACACAGGTACTGGCTAGCAGCCCCTGGAGATGGGCCTGGGGAGGCCCCACCACTGCTGTGGGTTCAGGCCCCACCCTGAAACCCATTCAACCAATGCCTTGTATGTGGGCTGCTCCCAGCCAAGAGTGCGGGGGATGGGGTCACAACCCGATAGGTGGCAGCAGGTGGTAAGCTCAGGGCTTCTTTGGAGGAGGGACTCTTTGGGGGCAGCGGGAGCCATGGCATCAGGAGACCCGGAGCCTCTGGTTCTCATGTGCTGTCAACCTTGGGCAGGTCACCTGCCTCCTCCGGCACATCCGTCAGATGTGCATTGTTTTTTATTATACAAATCACACATGATCATCAAAGATGTAAATGTGACAGGAGAGGAAAAAGTCAGAGAAGGTGCCCCCCCCCCACCCTACCACCATTGACAGCCCACGGTGACATTCTTTTCGATATACAAGTAGCCCCCCCCCCCCCGCTTCTAATCTTATATAATAAAAGGGTAATATGCAAATCGACTCAACTGCAGAACGATCGGTCGCTATGACACACACTGACCACCAGGGGCAGACGCTCAATGCAGGAGCTGCTCACTGGTGGTCAGTGCGCTCCCATAGGGGGAGCGCTGCTCAGCCAGAAGTGAGCTGACAGCTCGCGAGCACAGCGGCCCGCCTCCGTGGCAGCGCTAAGGATGTCTGACTGCGGCTTAGGCCCGACATCCCCCGAGGGCTCCCGGACTGTGAAAGGGCGCAGGCCGGGCTGAGGGACCACCCTCCCCACCTCCCCAGTGCACGAAGGTTGTGCACCAGGCCTCTAGTGTATCGTAAGGATACACTGTCTCCCAGACTTCCCCTCTGTTGGGGCAGACGTCTGCCTCCTCCTTCCACCGACTGCATAGTATTCCAGCATCCAATGGGACATCTTGTGACTGTTTCCACAGAGTAACTCCCCTGAACTGGAATAACTGAACAAAAATACGTCTTCACACCCTCAATAGGTGAATGCTATCATTCCTTTTTAAAATGTCGATGGCGATGAATGAAAATGAAATTTTTTTTTCCTGATTTTAAAATGATTATTACTGAGGTTGAGCATCTCGTGTGTGTGTGTGTGTGTATGTGTGTGTTTGGTGGCTAGTTGTAGTTTTTCTGTGTAAAACTTGCTCGTGTCTTCCCAATTTTTCTATTGGAACGATGGCCTTTTTCTTATTTTAAAATCATGCTTTATATAGTCAAGCCCTTGGTGGATTGCTTGTCATACAAGTTACATTTTCCCCTAGTTTGTCATCTGTGGAGAGTGTGTGTTTCCCATCTCAACAGTTTAAATACTTAGGCAGGCAAAATTGATAAACTTCTTCCTTTATGGACTCTGAGGTTTTTATCTCTTTTTAAGAAAGGTCTTTCTCTTTCCCCAGATGATGAAATTATTATTCTTTAGGTTCTTTGGCAACTTTTATAATTTTTTAAATGTGTACATCTTTAATACATTTGAAATATTTTCTGTGAATGGGGCATGGGGTGGAAATCCACTCCCCTCCCCCCAAATGGATAAAAATTATTCCAACACTGTTTATGGAACAATGTAGCTTTTCTCCACAGATCAGAGTATAGCCTTTATCACCTACTAGATCCCCACATATACCTCTTCTTCCCCATTAAGCTATTTTATCCTGGCTTACATTCTATTTTATTAACTTATTCGGTATTCCTACAACATTATCATAATGAGTAATTACTCTGACATTGTAATATCTTTGAAAAGCCAGTAGGGCAAGTGCCCTCTCATTTTATTTATTTATTTTTTTGTTTTGTTTTATAAAAACTGCCAATTCTGATGTACCTATTTTCTTAGATAATAGTTAGGACCAACTTGCCGGGTTCTGTGTGTGTGTGTGTGTGTGTTCACGGCCCAGCCCTCCCCTGACGAGCTCCCAGGCTGGCCCCGTGTCGGTGGCTGTCCCTGGCGAGGTCTGTTCCCAGCGCTGCCTGGTGCTTGCTGGGCCGGACCGCACCTCACTAGGCCCAGAGGCCCCGGCCTGAGGATTCAGAGTGGAATGTTCTGGTGGGAAAGTGGAGGCCACCAGCCTGCGAACTGGCACCGGAAAGCTTACCTAGGTCCTTCAACTTGCCGGTTTTGCTCATCAGAAAATGCACTGGGATTACATGAAACTTATAAACGAATTTGGAGGAGAAGTGAAATCTCCCCAATACGTAGTCATCCCAAGCAAAAATGCAAGAATTCACTTCGTTTCGCGTTTCTTTAATATGCTGCGATCTTTGCTTCTACGCAAGTTTTGGATATTTCTTGCACGATTTAGTCATTGTATTTTCAGTTTTGTGAGTGATTTATGCTTTGTTTTGTTTTTGCTATAGCGAATGCAATAATTTTTCATTTTATATTGTCAATTTGTTATTACTATTAGATGAGAAAACTATTTAGTTTGCATCTGGGAATCTTTGTGAACTCTCTTATTGTTTCGATTAGGAAATCAGTTGAGTCTCTTGCATTTTCCCTGTAAAAACTGCTTTACTTATTACCGAAGTAAAGAGTGTCTATTGCAGAAAATGAAGACACACAAAAGGAAACAAACGGTATTTGTAAAATCTACTCTTTAGAAATAGTCATTCTTAACATTTTGGGAAAAAATATATATAATATGCATACTTACAAATATTTAAGAAGAGTATCATTGTATATAACAATATCTACTGAAGTAGACTATATGTATTTATGGCTGTTCAAATAGCACCATAAGATGCATGTTTTCTAACCCACATTTCCTACTTAATAAACCATAAATCGTTTCCACATTATGAGTTTGTTGTCATTCTAACAGCTGTATTAAATGTGTGAATTTATTCAAGCAATCCTTAACTTCAGGCAATTAGTTTGAGTCCACTCTTTAATATTATACATCTATAATGAACATCTTATTACCTAAATCTTTGCAAATATTTGTGGCTATTCCTTAAGGAGAAATTTCTAGAAGTGGAATTTCGGGGTCCAAAGGCATGCAGAAATCTAAGGCTTTGGGGACAAATGGACACATTTCCCTCCAGAAAACTCATGCCAATTTATTCTTCCACCTCCACTTTTTAACGCACATTTCTTCTTCACATTCTACTTTCTTCAATAAACATCATCACAGGCGTTTCTTACGTTCTTAAACTCACTGGCAACATCCTTTTCATGGTAACAGAATATTTGGTCAGCCACCCACCCTCTGCCAGAGCACCTGTAGTTTCTTCTGCTTCCTGGGATGAACCCCAAGAGTTCCTGGCTTCAGACCCTCAGCTTCGGGCCGCCACGTCTAACGTAGAAATAAAATGGCTAACTCGGCCTCCATCGTTTGCTCTCTGCGGCCTAAAGGGGCATGGGGTGGCCGGGGGGCCTCCATGAAATGTTAATCATTCTTAGAGAGTGACACCTCCAAGGAGCAGAAGATCTACTTGTGCTTTAAGAACAAACCAACAACAACAAAACACACTCTCCCCTGTCATTTTTTATCAGTGAAAAGGGTGTCATATTTCTCCCTGTCAGGTGTTCCCTGGGCAAGAAACCCCTGATTCAGGAGCCCTTCCCGCCAGGGGATACGTTTTTCTAAGCAGCAAATGACTGCAAACACATCTGCATTGACAAGTCACAGCTTATATCCTTCTATGGTGTTTCTGCTCTTTTTGAAAATGTTAATAAAAACTTAATGTGGAAAAAAAACAACTTTTTCCAAATATGTGTACCCATGAGCCCGAGGCAACTCATACTTTCCTATAAAATAAAGTAGGTCACTCCCATCAATCATGTCGTCTTAGCACATTTTTTCCAAATTAGGAATTCTCAATCCATCATACCACGTTATGGCATCCCTTCTCCAAACATTTCCTTTTAATACGCTCTTTAACATGATAAGAAAATCTAATAGAATACATTAGTGTCACTTTCCCGTGATGGAGTGTTTCCTCCTGTTGCAATTCACAATGAGTTCGGGGAAACATTTTTATAGGCCGCTCGAGAACAGCGATCGCTGGTTGAAAATATGACAATGGCCCCGAAGCTGCCAAGGCCACACTTGGGTGTGAGAAAGATCACAGCGCTCCCACTTCACCTCTCCATGTGTTGTGTGTGCAGAAAACTCCAAAGACGTGCGTGTGTGTGTGTGTGTGTGTGTGTGTGTGTGTGTGTCCCAAAGCAAAATCGTAAATCCAGGCTCGGTACGTGAGGGGCGTGTTTCAGCTCAGCCCGGCGATTCAGTCGGATTGCACATGCGTGCGCAGTGCCCGAGACAGATCAAAAGCTTGCACTGGGCTTCATTTGAAAACCACATTGCTCCCAGACAGTTCCAGTTCTCCTGGATCCTGCAGAAAGGGAGGATCCCTGGCCTCATCGGAGTGAGATTCTCTGAAACCAGTTACCGTCTCCCAAAGGTGAATGTGGGCCCGTGTGAAGTGCACGCTCTGCGCACAGCCCGCCTGAGGTGGCCGTGTGTGCATGTGTGTATCTGACAACATTTACCTGGCAACAGCCGGGGGTTTGTTTCCACCCAGATCTCTGTTCTTGGACTCATGTGTTCGGCGTTAGCACTTGAGTCTCTTCAGGGATTTTTCATCTGGACAGAGTTTTGGAAGGAAACGGTTAGGAAAGTTGGGAATGGGGAGGCCCGTCGAGCGCCCAGGGATTCGGCTGTCTCGGGCTTTGGCCACCCGAAAGGAAAGCATCTGAACGGAAAAGAGAAAGCCGAGTCCATTTTCTGGACCTTTTGTCTGGACACATGGGGTCCTGTAGACACCCCATAAGTCACATCCCTATCACGATCCCTCTAGGGAAAAGGAACAATACCGTCATGGCCTCTGATCACGCCTAGCATCCTGGCACGGCCCCGTTACGGCCCCCAGCTGACCACTCGAGGCTGTGTGTGCCCAAGAAATGCCATGAACTCATTTATCACTGAGCTTCAGTGCCAGGCCATGGAGGGCAGAAAATGAGGCCCAGCTCCTGACCTTAGGAGCATGAAGTCGGGCTTGATGTAAAAGGAAAGGAAAAACATCCGGGGAGTTCAGAGAGGGAGCAGTCACCGCCAGGTAGGGCTAGATGTGATCAAAGGTTAAGAAGATGATGCTTGCCCTCGCTGGTGTGGCTCAATGGATAGAGCGCCGGCCTGCGGACTGAAGGGTCCCGGGTTCGATTCAGTCAAAGGCACATGCCCGGGTTGCAGGCTCGATCCCCAGTAGGGGGCGTACAGGAGGTGGCCAGTCAATGATTCTCTCTCATCATTGGTGTTTCTCTCTCTCTCTTCCTTTCTGAAATCAGTAAAAAAAATTATATATATATAATTTATTTTATTTTATTTTTTTAAAAAGATGATGATCTTTGAACCTGGCCCTGAATAATGAGTAGGCTTTGGATCTGCACAGGTGGGGAAAGGGCATTCTAGGTAGGTCAAGGCACAGAGAGAGGAAAGGGGCGGGCGTGAGACATAACTCAGGACCCGTGGAATGCAGGCTGCGTAAAGAGAGGCCTGAGATGAAGTCTCGGAAGATTGAACCAGCGTGTGAAGGCCTTGAAGGCCGACGCTCTATCCACTGAGGACTAAGAACTAAGCCTCGGGGGGCGCTCCCTCTCCCACGCCCCCCACGTTGTTCTGGCCACATCAACGCGTTTGCTGGTCAGAGCAAGATTACTGGGTGACAATACTCATGTCGGTGCGTCTGGGCCCCTCCGTCTTTTCACCCTTTTACACTCTCCTGCAGACACGGGCAAGTGCTACTGCAAGTTAAAGCGGCCTCCATGGCTCAGGTTGGAAATTGCGCCATCCTGGGAATTCCTGCTGGCCTCCAAATCATTGCTCGCAGAGGGTGCCCCCACTTTCCAGTGGTTTCCGTGAGTTGATTAAAATGTGTAGAAGAAGCTGCCCCTTTCCTTCCGGCCCATGGACCCAGGCGGGTGGGGGGGACTATGCAATGTAAGACTTCAGGAGCTTTGGCAAATCCATTCGTTTGCCCACCAGTTTATTGAGCAACTACTATGTCTGTGCTTTACTCTGCTGCATGTACAAAGTGTGGAGACAAAACACACAGGATCCCCGCCCGCATGTGGTTTACCTTTTGATGGGAAAGAAAGTTAACAAGATAATTTCAGCGAGTTATAAAGGAAGGAAGACAAGTGACGTGATAGAGAGTGACCGGGGGCAGGAGGTGGACGGTCACGTCAGGGAAGCTGGTCAGAGAGGGCCTGGAGGATGGAGGCCGAGAAGGAGCCAGCGGATGGGGGGTGGGGGCAATGCAGCAAGTGCACCCGTGTGGACACTTGAAGAAGCCAGTAAGCAAGGGAGAGGGGGGTTGATCTGGGATGTGAGGTGCAGTGGGAAGCACCTGCAGGTTTGGGGGCAGGGTAGTGACTGAGCTCTGAATACTGGGGTACCCACTTTAGAGCCGCCATGAGCCACCATCTGCTCCAGCCTCCTGGTTGCCGACTTTTTCTGCAAAGTCGAAACGAGTGCTCGGGGTGCATCAGCTTTTATTTTTACAGCAATCTTTGTACCCAAACCACCGTAGCATTTTTAATAATAAACTGGCAGGGAGTCAGACATCTGCACTTGAAAAAAACAGCCCAAGCCAAGTATTTCTAAATGTTTTATATTTACTTGTAACATTAGAATAACCA
The DNA here is from genome assembly GCF_964212035.1 of Myotis nattereri. NCBI lineage: Eukaryota > Metazoa > Chordata > Mammalia > Chiroptera > Vespertilionidae > Myotis > Myotis nattereri. Next base: position 54,557,773 of record NC_138088.1, on the reverse strand, counting down.
TGAGGTTGCTTTTTGCATAATCGGAACCATTCTCATTAGGGTTCGACAGACCTCGTCCTTCGTGGGCCTGGGTGGTGGTTTTCATTACGGCGGTGACATGGGTCTGACGGGAGGGAATCTCTCCTTGGAACATTTGTGGAGAGAAAGGGGAAGACGTTGAGGGAAGCCAGGACCAGCTAGAGATATAAGAACTCTGCAGAGATCATCACCTGTTTGGCATTGGGCTGCCATGAAAAGAACCCAGGCTGGGCAACCTTGGGCAAGTCACTTAACCTCTCTGAGCTTCCGTGTACTCCTAGCAAAATGGGGGATGGTAATAGAGCCCGCTTTATGGAGCTGTGGTGCGGCTCCAGTGAAAGAATGTAAGCCAGGAGGCCTGGTAAGAGGTGGAATCGGGTTGCCTTCTTCCAAAATTAGTATTTAACACCCCAGGCTGAGACAGGGTCCCCATTGATGGATCTCTTTTTGCTAAAGTAGGGCTGCAAGGCTTGTCAAATAAAAATGCAGGCTACCCTGTTACATTGGAACTTCGGATAAACAACAAATATTTAGTATGAGTATGTCTCATGCATTCTTTGGACCATACTTAGGGCAAACAAGTATTTATTGTTTACCTGAAATTAAAACTTAACGAGGCATCCTGTATTTTATCTGGGAACCCTATTCTAACAGTTTAATGGTTCTAAGATCACTAAGAAAAAGTGTTTTTGAGACACACTCAGCCTTGGTACACTAACTGGGCCCCTGTGTTGGCGACAGTTTCATATCCTGGTAAAGACTCACTCACTCACTGAATCCCCAGTGCCCAGATGCAAGAAGCTGGTCTCTAAGTATTCAATAAAGATGTATTAAAATATGATCTGCTAAAAGATCATAAGACCTTGTTATAACTCAATCAGATTTGATAAGTACACATACTTAAAAAATATATATATATGTATATGTATATATGTTTTTTATTTATTTCAGAGAGGAAGAGAGAGGGAAAGAGAGATAGAGACATCAACAATGAGAGAGAATCGTTGATCATCTGCCTCCTGCATGCCCCTCACTGGGGATCAAGCCCGCAACCTGGGCAAGTGCCCTGACTGGGAATCGAACCCGGGACCTCTCAGTTCATGAGTCAACACCCAATCAACTGAGCCACACCGGCCGGGCAGTACACATCCTTTAAACATTCTTTATAGATCAAGCATCTCTGTCACCTGAGGTAGGTGAGAAGACAGAGCCCCAGGGACCACACCCCGACCCTCCACCACCAGAATCTGCCAGGAACGGAGAAGGAGAGCAGCCTGCAGCTCTCGCCTTCTCGCCACCACCTGCCGCCAACATGGAGCCAGATCAGTGCGGCTTCCATCTCAGCCCGTGCCCTGAACTCCCCCCACGGCGTCCCCCGAAACAACATGGGCTGTAAGGATATTTCACACCAGTTCATTTCATACTTCATTTACTCTATTAAACAAGGAAGATAGAACCTCCAGGTTCAGAGTCCACTCTTTGCTCCCCCTGCCTCTGGCAAACAGGAGACATCTGGGCTGGGGCGAGGGGCCTGGCGGAGGAGGGGGTTGGGGGGAGTCAGGTGTGGCCCCGCCTGCGCGTCCCAGGCCAACAAACGCCTACGTTTCCTGGGAAGCTGTGAGCGCGAGGATTTCCCCCGAATCCAAGCTGGGCTTAGAAAGCCGTGATCCCAACATCAAGAAAAGAAACCGGCCAGTAAATTCCTAGTTAGTTCATTTTCTAAGACTTCTGAATGTGTTTTGAATTTTCTCTAAATTAAGATAATCATAAAAGGTTAAGATGTTGAAACAGAACTCCACCTGATCCCAGGGCTTGATTTGTATGCTTAATTAGTTCCCCAACATATGGTTCAGAGCCTCTTACAAAAACAGGGCCACGACTCGAGGTATGTTTGGGTAGTAGATTGGACGATGTTAAAGGGACATTCAGACCCATCTCAAAGGCCTTAACCTGCCCTTGATCTGTGCTGGAAGCTTTTGCTGACATCTGTTTCAAAGAGATAGCCAAAAAAACTCCCCCGTGGCCTCACGATAAAACAAAAATCCATGCGGAGATAGATATCAGGCATTAAAATACTTAGGATTCAGCCGTGTCTGAGGAATGTGTGGCCCCAGAACAGAGCAGTGGGGGGCGGGTTTGGAGGGGAGGTCCTGAGAATGGAGTGCAGAGCCTTGGCTCACGAAGCAGAGGGAGCAGCTGGGTCACAAATGTCCCCGGGGCCCTTTGTTCCGCCGAGTGTTTCAGTCCCGATAATAAATCAGGTGCTCCTGTGGGCGGGGCATCACTCAGGTCGCCAGGAGTCACCTCCCCAGCTCCCAGGCAGCCCTTCTCCTCTCCCCCCGGCCCCCTCCCAGGAAAGCACTTTGGAGACTCCCCACAACAGGAGTGAGTGAGGAATGATACTGACTCATCCACACTCCCTGGTTTAGTTGTGGGACTAGCTCCGCCCCTAACCTAACCTGCATGTGTGTACGTGTGTGTGTGTGTGTGTGTGTGTGTGTGTGTGTACGCTCATAACACAGCTTTCAGACAAGCCCCCTCCCTAACCTCCAATCAGATGTCTGCCCCAAAGTCCTCCCTATCTACGCACTCTGGGTCCATCGTGTTTGTGAAAACTTGGGCCACGTGTGGGAAATGGCAAAGCCATCCAGAGCCATAGAACAGGCCCCGGGCGGGGACCAGGCCCATCTCCTGGCCTCAGTGCACCATCACTCCACCCACATCCATCCATCCGTCCGTCCAGTCACCCATCCTCTTAATGAGTACTCACCAAGCACCTACTGGGTGGGGGTATAAGGTGCTATGGGAAAAGCAGAGCTGATTGCAGTACAGTCCTGCCCTCCAGGAGCTCGCCCTCTAAGGAGATGGGGCAGGCACAGGAGGACAAGAGGTAAGTGAGGCCGTCACGGGCATTTGAGAGAGGTGTGAGCAGCATGACAGGAAACGTGAGAGAGGGACCATGTCAGGAGGGCCGTGAGGCAGCTTCATGGAGGACGTGGCATTTGCCCTGGGCTCTGAATGATGTACCCGTTTGGACAATGAGGGGGACCAGGTGTTCCAGGCGAGGGAGTGACGAGAACAAAGGTCCCGAGAAAGGGAACCACTGTGTGGTCCAAACACACCGAGTCCATCTCCAGGTACAAACAGTATCCACACCCCCGCTCATCTGATCTTCAAATGCCCGTGCGAAGCCGATGAGGCCGGTATAATTATTTCCATTTTACAGGTGAGAAAACCCAGGTGCATTTCCCAACGTTTCCCAGCTCAGATGCTGCGGAGCCCAAATTCAAACTCAGGCTGAAACTTCCTGGATCCACCCACAGCTGAAAACTGAAGAAAAGGTCAGATTACCAAGGGTCTTAAACGTAAAGCTGAGGAGGTTGCTATTTCGTCTGCAGTCATGGAAAGCCGTGGAAGACTTTGAGCAGGGCTGGAAGATCCACTGGACAGCCCTGAGCTAGAGAAGCGAGGGCAGACAGAGGCTGGGTGCAGGGAAAAGGAAGACTCCGTGGCAGTCCCTCCGACCCAACCTGGGCCAGGAGCCGGAGGAGAAAGGCGAACAAGGATGCAGGCCAGCATCCTTGCAGATGGCTCCATGCAGAAGGCAGGAAAGAGGCTCCGATGATGGGTGTAGCTGCGCTTCCTAAGGGCTGGCTGGTTCCTGCCAAAGTCAGCCGAGCCTTTAGCATCGATGCCAGCCACAGTTCAGAGTGCGTACAGTGTCGGGCACTTTCACATGCATTTCCTCATTGAATCCTCACACCCACCCTGCCAAGTGGCTAATCTTTTAACTCCGTTTTACAGACGAGCAAACCGAGGCACTCGGTGGTTCAGGAACTTGGCCATGGTTACCCAGGGAGACAATGGCTTAGAATGCAGTGTCAACAGGTCCCACCCAGAGCCTGGACCCCTGACCACTACCGACAACCGCCCCTCTCAGGTCTCACAAGCCACTCAGATCCCAGGAACGAGACGCTCTCACCACCCATCAATGTGCATCTGCCTGGCCGCCCTTGGCCTGCAAAACCCTCCCCGATGATCTGGCCCAAAGTTACCTTCTTCCTTTGTTACCTCCCGCTGGGTCCTGAGGGATCCTGCTGCCACAGCCCGGCAGGCAGGAGGCCAGATCCGGGCTATGAGAGAGAGAGAGAGAGAGAGAGAGAGAGAGAGAGAGAGAGAGAGAGAGACCCTGTGAGCCGGAGACCCAGCCTGGGGCATCACAGCAGGAGACCTCAAACCAGGCCAAGCTCAGTGGGACTGAGATCAAAGGCAGCAAGGGTGGGTGGGGGGGCAAAGCAACAAGGACCAGAAATGAGCAGGGGTGAGGCTGGGCTCATATCATTCCTGTGGCTGCATCCAGGGCTGGGCTTCTTTGAAGGTCTGGGCCACCCCCAGTCTGGGTGCAAGACAAGAGAGCCCCTCCCCTCCCTGGGTTCCCGTGCCAGGAGCTGGGGCTGAGGAGCCCCGTCAATAAAAGAGTGTATTGACCGCTCCTCCTGGGATCCCTTCATCCCTACATGCTACATCTCGGGGCCCTGTGTCCACATCCAGGCTCTCTCGTGTTGCTGCTTTCATTTTCCTGCGTGGGTGTGGCTAACTCACAGCTGAGTCTGTTACACTCTGTGGCTCTGGGCCTAGCACTGTGCACATAGCAGGACTTCCAGAAATCCTGAAGTCCTGACGGAGAGATGCATCTTCTCTATGGCCTCGGTCCATAAAAACCCTCAGCAGGGACACCTGCTGAGAGCCAGAGTGGAACACGCAGTGGGAAAGCACTGTCCAGGGGACCAGGTCCTGGGTTACAGTCTAGCTCTGCCACCGACGTCCAAACCAGCCACATCACCTCATTTCCCCATTTGTAGCTCTAAGAAAAGGTTAGCTGGCCCTAAGTTTCCACAAAGCTTCCTCACCTTCACCTACTGGCCACCTCTTGGTTAGGTCTTTGTTCTGGGTCACCTCCTCTGAGAGGCCCTCCCTGACCACTCTGGCCACAGTGGCCCCCTCCCCTCTCCCAGGCACCTCTAACATGTCCCCTGTTTGTTGTCTCCATCTGACCTTTTCCTGTTGGCATATTTTTCCACTTCTTAACTGTCTCCCTAAATAGGATGGGAGTTCCAGGACAGTTCACCTCTGCTGCTCCCTGCTGTTTCCAGAGCCCAGGACAGAGCCTGGCCCAGCGTGGCTGCTCAACTACTGTCTGCTGAATGAACCATGTCATTAGATATTCTTCAAAAACCATGTGTCTATTGGCTACAAAAATGGTCCAAAGTGTGGGTGTTATTAATAATTAATTAATAATCCCCTGTTATTCTTGAAAACATATTTGTATTGATTTCAGAGAGGAAGGGAGAGGGAGAGGGAGAAACATCAATGATGAGAGAGAATCATTGATCAGTTGCCTCCTGCACATCCCCTACTAGGGATTGAGCCCTCAACCTAGGCATGTGCCCTTGACCAAAATCGAACCCAGGACCCTTCAGTGCACAGGCCAACACTCTATCCACTGAGCCAAACCAGCAAGGGCCCAACCCCCTGTTATCGATACCTAAATGGTCAACTATCACTTACAAATCGCCTGAGGAGGTCACTTTTGTTTCCAGGTTCACTGTCCGTCCCCACAGTCAGCACCTCAGCTCCCTGGGAGCAGGGCCTCTCCCTTGTGCAGCACTGTCCGCACCCCCACCCCCAGCACAGGGTGTGGCACCGAGGTGCTGTTCGAAGGCATTTATTCACTGAAATAAGGGCTTTCCTCCCTCTGAGGACACTTCCAATCGATTTGCTCTTCCCGGTGGGTGGACATTGCGGAGTCATCTTTCTACAAGCAAGTGCGCTGACTCTGTACTAATTTGCTTTCCTGTTTTTAAAAAGCCAGTTCTAGCTGCAGGCCTGCCATTCGGGCAGCTTCTGGCCACGAGAGAATCGAGAGAATCGGTGTCACCACGTCCCACTGATGTGACTCCAGATCCCCGCAAGGAAGGCGAAGTGTGGGGCAGCCCAGGAGGCCTGGTTGGGAGCCACTGCGCCATCCATGAGACTCAGCGATGCAAGGCTGCTCAGGAGCCCACAGGACACTCTCGGCCAACCCTGGAGCCCTGGGGTCCCCGGATTCTACCTCCTCACTCTTGCCAGGGGTGCTGGTGCCGGAGGGACTGCCACGCCCTCTCGCCACTGAGGCCGCGGCAGAAACCCACAGATCGGGCCCAACACGGAGGCCACAGCAGGAGGCGGAGGAGGACAACTCTCGGGCGTCCGCCGGGTGCCTGGCGTTCAGACTTGGTTGGGCACAGTAGCCTCCCTGAGACTGTGAGGAGCAAGTTCAGATGGCATGAGACGCACCACCACTGATGCCAAGAAATCCTGGGTGTCCCCTTAGGGCGCCAACCCCCAAGGCAGCCACAGCCGGGCCTGGGCTCCCCTGGTGGCGTGCAGGAGCCGCACAGGACCACCCGCCTGTAAAGGAAATGTCGCGAGTGCCGTTGGACCATGTCAGCTGCACTCTGGTTCCATAGACTGATGACACCCCTGGAGACACCTTCTCCTCCTCAGAGGCTCCCACTGGCAATGTCTCCTTTAAGCCCGATTTAGGGGGAGGGCAGAGCAGCTATGATGACAAGTCCAAGGTCAAGCAGCAAGATGCGGGTGGAGAGGCCGGGACTGGAGCCTCGTTACCCCTCCCAGGCTTCAGCCAGAGGGGCAGACGGGGCTGCGCACACAATGAGGCTGCCCAAGAGTGAGGAACAGGGTCTCCCCATCCAGTTGGCCAGGCTGTGCCCCGCATTAGGGCGCCCCCACCAGAGAAGTGCCAATCACATCTTGGACATCATAGACTCATATATTTATTCCATTTCTCTGGATTGCAATAAAGTGTCTATTCTAATAAAAATCAGTGTATTGGAACACTTTTCCCACAGAGAGAAGTAATGTTTCTTGGCAAAGAGGCCCCTTATTTTATGCTGCACAGACATACTGTGTGGCTGGCAGCGACCCCGATGGAAGCCACTCCTACTTGGGAAGCCTGGACTTGTTTGGGCAGAAGCAGAAGAGAAGAGTGGTCTTGCTACACCCCCTCAAACTGGGCTGCCCTAATGGCAGAAGGGCCTGGGGAAGCCAGCAAGCAGGGTAAAGACACCTACAAGTCAATAGGACAAAAGACAACCTACAGGGGAAATGGGCAAAGGGTAGGACTTTGTTATCGCAGAGGACAGCAAGGGGGTGGACGTATGGAGGCTGGCTGTGGACACTTGTCATTGTTCCTCCTGCCCAGCGTCCCACCCCCGCTGCCTCCTGAGAGCCCGGGATGCCAGGCTCTGGGCTGAGTGCTGTGAGCAAAAGGTCTCCTATTTCTTTCTACAGTGCTTGAGGGAGGAGCTTGTATCTCTTCTCGCAGGTGGGCAGACAGGTGAGTCAGTCAAGTGCTTTTTTTTTTTTTTCATTTGAAGTTTTCTAGGTGAGACAAGGACTCTCTGGTTGTCACAGGTTCTGCCATCCTGTTATCACCATGCTCACTTCAAACGCGGGGCATTTCTTCTGTGAGCAGCTTTACTGAGGTGGAAGTCACACACCGTGCAATGCATCCAGTTAGGGCACGCAGCTGACTCAGTGGTCTCCAGTATGCCACAGTCTTTGCTACATCCATTTCAGACCGTTTTCATCGCCTCATAAGGAAAGCCTGTATCCCTTTAACTCTCACCTCCCTTCCCCTCTCTCCTCCCATCAGCCCTAAGCACTTATTAATCTACTGTCTATTTCTATGGAATATGCTTGTTTTAGACGTTTCCTATAAATGGAACAAGCCAATATGTGGCCGTCGTGTCTGGCTTCTTGCTCTTAGCGCAGTTTCCCAGGTCCATCCACATGGTAGCTTATATCAGTACCGCATTCCTTTGTAGGAATGAATGATATTCCCTGTGTGGACGTACCATATTTACTACATTTTGTTTATCCATGAATCTGTTTGGGAGACAATGTTTTCTCTTTTGTTAAAATCCCTCACCCAAGGATATGCTTAGAGAGAGGAAACGAGAGAAAGGGAAGCATCGACGTGAGACACATCCTTCGGCTGCATTCCTGCCCTCCTTATGTGCCCCAACCTGGGATCAAACCCGAAACCCAGGTATGTGTCCTGAGCGGGAATCGAACCGGCAAGCTTTCAGTGCACAGGACGATGCTCCACCAAGTGAGCCGCCCCTGCCAGGCAGAGCCGCTGTTTCCTTGAAAGCAGTCCCAGCTCTGAGTGCCTCCTCTCATTCAACCCTCACAACCTCATGAGGTGGGTGTTACGATGACCCCTATTTCACAGGGAAGGAAACGGAAGCCCAGAGAAAGGATCTTTTGCCCAAAGCCATGCAGCTCCTGACTACCTGCCAGGCCCTGGGCTTGTCTGCAAGTCCCGGGGGCCCAGGACTCCCCACTTCAGTTATTAGGGTCTCCAGGGGGGCGTCCAGCACACCCAGCCACTCCTTCACCCCCACGTGGAATCCAAAATGGCCCACCAGAGCCTCCTGCCTCACTAACCCCTCCCCCAGCCTCTGCAATCACCCCCTCAGTCAGGAACATTCCAGAAAACCACTTCCACCATAAAACACCTACTCAACAAATACATTTGGTCAACAAACCCCTTCGAAGGGTGTCACATGGGCCTGAAAACCCCTCGTGATTTGGGACCTCACTAACGCAATATCTGTGCCTTTTCTGGAGGCTGTGCGGGGCTGCAATGCAATTCAGTGAGCAAACCCTGCTTCACCACAAATGTGTCGCTCAGAGTGTAGACACGATTGTGCAAGGCATGTTTACATAGGGCTTCCGAGCCTCCTCAACAATCACAGAAACGCCTAGAAGCAATCCAATGGCTGAGAGGGGTCACCAGCCCTCAGCGAGTGAGTCCTCGGGTAGGTCCCCTGACCACCCGCAGGCAGCCTTGCTGAGTGGGAGAGTGACAGCTGCTCAGGAGTCAAGATGCCCTGGCTGCCTTCCTCCCCGTCACGTGGCGTCTCAGACTCACTCTGAGTCTCCGAACCAGCCCTGTCCTCGGTTTAGCTTCTGTGGCAAAGCTCGTGGCTGCCAATCAATCAGCAGCACCAGGGAGGGGGCCCCAGTTCCTCTGGGACTACAGCAGGACGGGGAAACATTTCAGATCAGGTCCTAGGAGGGACCCCAGCAAAGGGGCCCTGGAAGGGGGTCCGGTGGAGACCCCCCTTCCTTCCACAAAACCCTGTTACCTGTTCCACAGAGAAATTCGCCTCTGCGCCGTCTGAGGACGGGTGACACCCGCAGCCCCCGGGACAAGCCCTCAATACCTCCAGCCTATCGAGTCCTGGTCGCCTTCGCTCTAGTCATTTCCTGTGACCGAGCGAGGGGCCTGCGGAGGAACAGGCTGGGTGGGCAGCGCCTGCCCATCCTAGGACTTCCAAAGGGAAGCCTGCCGCTTCTTCTAGACTCACAGGCCTCGGGGTGTCCAATGTTGTGGGTTCGGGCTGCCCCATGCTGCCCCCGTGTAGGAGTGAATTATTTTAAAGTCACAAAGAGTTTGCAGGGGCTGCCTTTTATCCTGTCCACGGAGCAGAACCAGTGACATTCTGGGGGGCAGGGGGCAGAGTGAGAGCAGAGATGCAGCCAAACGCAGAGGTTTAGGACCCGCCCACCCCCAGCCCCCTGGTGTGGATACAAGGAAACAGGGAGAGCCGGCTGGTGTGGCTCAGTGGTTGAGCGCCAACCTATGAACCAGGAGATCAGGGGTTGTGGGCTCCATCCCCAGTGTGGGGTGTGCAGGAGGCAGCCAATGAGTGATTCACTCTCATCATTGATGTTTCTCTCTCTCTCTCTCCCTCTCCCTTCCTCTTTGAAATCAATAAAAATACATTTTAAAAGGAAGGAAGGGAGGGAGGGAGGGAGAGAGGGAGGAACCAGGGAGGAAGACAGAGAACGCCTGCTCCAAACTGGCTTCCTCCTGGCCCTGCAGCTGGGCCTGCTTCTCCTGCCACAAAATGGAACCTCCGGCTGGAGGGCCTGCCAACGCTTTCAGCTCCTGCCCTAACCCTCGTCCGCTGGTGGAGGCTGCCTGGAGAGCTGCGCTGGGAAGCGTCGGAGGGGGAGGGGGAGAGAGCGAGCTGGGACCACCAGCCCTGTCTGCTTGAGCGCAGGAGCGCGGCGGCACATTCCCCTGGCATACACTTGCCACCCCTGACACTGAGGCCCCGCGTCCGCCTGGGTTCACATCTCCTAGGATTTCACGATTTCTTGACCGCAGTAGTCTCTGCCTTCTCCAGGGACCTATGTCCAGGGCTCTTCCCACCCACCAGGAACTGGCATTTGCTCGGAGGACTGAGCCATTCGCATGAGAGACACACACCCGAGGCCAGAGGAGGCCGGCTCTCCCTGCGACCAGACATGAGCCCAAAGAGAGCCTGTCTCTGTCCACACTGAACCCAAGCCCTCAGGGCGCAAGGCACAGCCCAGGCCAGGGCCCCTTCCAAGGTCACCCACTCTGAGCCGATCGCAAAATGTGGCCACTGTCCGCTTGGTTTAGGCAGCGAGGCCCGAGAAAGCCAACTACCGTCCGGAAAAAAGCGAGAAGGATTTTGAGCCGAGTTCTGCTGGGAACAGAGAGGCCTCCCTGTCTGCAAAGCGGAGCCCATCACTGTGCCTCCTCGGAGAGGGGTCGCTGAGCCGGTGCCATGGGGTGGCGCAGGCCAAGCGCTCAGCACCGAGCCTGGCCCCAGCCCTCGCTGTCGAATGAACGCAGCCCAGTGTCCACAGTGTGACTCATTCGGGTCCCTCCTCGGTGACATTGGGCCCACGGATCTGAAATCTATTCTGCAACCAGCCCTGCCATCAGCAGGCCGGGAGCCAGCTCTCTCTCCACCAGGCCCCGCGCTGGCCAGTTCCAATAACACGATTAGTCGTTTTTCATTCCTGAGCCGTCTCCCCGTGGGTGGGTGCCTGTGTGCATGTGCGAGTGCCTCTGTGCCTTTCCGAGCAGGGGAAAACCCATATTCTCTCTCTTCTGACCGAATTAATCAAATAAATCTTCTGTAAGGAGCTGCTAAATGACTCACAGGTGTCTCTGCCCTGTTACGGGTTGCAGAAAGCCCCCGTTACAGTCCTTTTAATTTATCAGAGGAAAAAAAGATGCCCTCGTGTGCCCCTTCCCGCTTGCAATCATAATCAGAACCAGTCTATTTTCCGAGGGTCCGAGACTCATTTTCCAAAAATGTGTATCAATAGATGGAACAGCGGGAAGATTATTTTGCCAAGTTCCAGCCTCCAGCGCAGCAAAGGTGCCCTGGCTGGGGAGAGCGTTTATAAAACCACATTTAATAAAAGAGTGTTATATTAAGTATGTTTGTGAGTGTATTTAAGCATATGGTTTCCATATCAGGCGTCAAGATGGCAAACACATGGCTTACCTTCTTTCTAACCTTTCGGGAGACATCCTTTCCAGGGGGTGGTGGGACGGGAGGATCCGGGGCGGATGGGGAGAGTGTGTGCTGTTTTGTTTTGCTCCTGACAACTCCGGCTCCCAGCGAAGAGCACCGGGGTGGTTCCGAAAGCCCGTGAAGACTCGCTGCCCCTTCTGTGTCTGGGATTAGCCCGGCAACTTGCTCGGCCTCCTCTCTTCCGCCGTCCCAACAGCCTCCCAGCTCTCCCTGGCCTCCTCCAAGGCGCTGGGGGCCGGCGGACTTTAAAGGGTGAGTCCGTTTCAGCTGCACAGAACCTGAGCTCCTGGGTTTTAAAGGGGAACCCTTGGGGAAAGCGAGCACTCTAAGGAAGCCGCCAGCTGGATGTCCATCAGCCCCTGTTTAGTGGCAAGCCATCCGGCCCCAGGATGCATCGGCCTGGAGCCCCTTTTTGGCACCTGCGTTAGGACTCAGGATCGATTTTCCTTTAGGTCAGAGGCAGTGGACTGTGGCCCTGTGGGCCCAGGGTCCCCAGAAATGCAAGGAAAGGCCTCCACCGCCCAGCGCCCTAAAACCATCTACAGTATCCCCCCCCGCCCCCCCCCCCCGATTCTGAGACAATCCCGGAAGCCAAGATGCCAAACTAGGAAGGGGACTGGGGGACAGGAGAGGGGGGCTCTGCAGCGAGGCCGCCCGCCTACCCCCACCAGCCCAAACAGATTTGCCTGAGCGAGTTATAAATCTACCGGTACCATTTCTTTTTCGTCACTTGCCTAATCCCGTGCCCTTCGTTTCATGTGCTGTAATTATTAACATCTGCTTTCTGCGCCCGGCCCTTGCGGAGTTTGCAAAGGCCGTTTTCAGCGTGGAACAATGGTGACAGCTGTTTCATTTAGCCTAGGGCCAGCACTTCCTGTTCAGTCTACATCTGCCCTCCTGTGTCCAATTTCTGTTTCGGGGGTTTTGTGTTTTGTTTTCTGGGATTCCCCCTCCCCACCCCCCACTTCATCTGACCTTACTATATGTTTAAGAAGAATTCCTAACTTAGCACTGCAGCTAGGATTTCTCACACATATGCTTACTAGATTGGCGACCGCCAGAGAGAGGGGTGGGAGAAAGCCGAATTGTCTCCAGCAGCTAACACGGTGGAGGGCAGAGGCAGAGAGCAGGACTGACCAGGGAACCAGGTGCCAAGGGAATCCCTGGGCCTGGAGGTTGGGGAATAGGCTGGCCTCCCTGGAACTCAGACACAGGACAAATGGGCTGAGCCGCTCTCTCTCTCTGGCTGGTGTCATCTCTGGGGCTTCTTTGGTCAGGGTCTCCCCACAGAGGGGCCCGTGTTTCTGGGTGGCCACCAACAGCAGGGGCCCTACTTTGGGAACCAAGCAGGTGGGGTGCGATCCAGAGGCCCCAGGCTCACTTTTTCCCATGCGTCTCCAGCAGAGCAATAAACTCCTTTCCAATTTGCTCAGTGAGGCCCGTGGCCTGGGGAGAGGAGGCGCCGTGGACAGCGGAATAAACACAAGAGGAAGGAGCTGCGGGGGACCTGCCTGGGACCAAAGAGAATGGGGATGATGCCCTGCGTGTAGGTTCCCCTCCACCCACCTGTCCCAGTCCCACCTGACCTGAGCCTGGGGCCCCAGCTCGGCTGGCACGCAGATGGGACGTTATCCTCCGAGACGAGTGTTACCGCAAATGCTGGGTTAGGAGCCTGGAGGTTGCAAAGGCTGCCTTCACACATTGCTGGATATTTATTGCCAACCGGGGTGAAGACTGGTCCCCACATGGATACGAGCTGGCAGGGATGTGTGTGTCCTGGGGGCGCTCAGGGCAGAGCATGGGTGTCAGGGGATGGGTGTCATTCCTCAAATCAAGACACCTGGAGACTGTGCTGTGCCTTTCGCTGGCTCTCAGAGCGTCAGGATTGGCCGAGACCCCGGAGATCGAACACCCACCACTCTATTTTTCTTAAGAGACGAAGAAATTGCACATCAGCGAGAGGGCGTGCCTGTTGGTCAAGCTTGAGGATGTGGACAGAGAAGCAAACGAAGGTAAACCTACGTTGCTTCTAGAAACTTGGGGCACGTTGACCATTTCAACATGAAATGTCTCTTTCCATCGCAGACCCTCTCGCCCTTCTAAGTGGCTCACGTGAAAATAACTCGGGACGCCGCATGCACCTGAATCAGTGAGCGAGTCAGGGAGACACCAGCTGCGGCTCTGTGCCTCGGGCCCACTCCAGGGCCGTCTCTCTGGCTGCCAGGGAGGCCTGAGAAAATGCGGAGGGCTGACCTGGCAACTGTGGGTCCCGGGAGTTCCGGGCAGGCGGTCGCAGGCCCCACGTCCAGCAGGAGTAAGAGCTCAGGTGTGAAAGATGCAGCTGAGAGGGCCCGTCCCCCCATCCCCGCCAGGTGTCAGGTGTGCAGAGTGATGAAGGCCCCAGAGCCCAGGAGACACATCGCCCCCCACCCTTTCGTTGAGTGGGGAGTGGCAGGAGGCCTGACCCAGACAGGCATGGGAATTGCAGACTTTCCCTAAGTTCTGGAATCCCAGGAGCAGTGACCACAGCGTCAGCAGTGTCCGAAGTCCCTTTGCCCTGCACACACCCAGCCCTCCTGGCTGCCAGCCCCAGTCCCCTTCCCTGCCCCCATTCCCAATCTCCCTGCCCTGCCCCCCTCTTCTCTTTCTCACTCCTTTTCTTCTTAAAGTTAATTGCAACTTTTTTTCTCCGCGCTCTGATCTGGATAAGCCACATCTCATTAGAAAAAGATTTAGCAGGAGCCAAAGCAGGCTGGAGAAGGAATCCCTAATCAACAGAGAAAAGATTTGGGTGTAATTGCTCTCTCCCGCCATTCTCACCCGCCCCCACCCCCCAATCTTTCTCTGCTCATTAATCTGTAAAGAAAGTCGCAGTCGAATGGACTGGTGTTCAAGTACCTGCTGCTGTGGCAAACTACCCAAGTGCTTTGGGGTTTTCTTCTGTTGGTGGGGTCTGCGGGGGAGTGTAGGAAGCACCTTGGTTGGGGGAGGAAAGCTTTTTGGGGTGTATGTGTGTGAAGTGCTTCGGTTGTTGGGGATGTGTGAGTGGGTGTGTAAACTCTTTGGGTGTTGGGATGTGTACATGAAGTGCTTTGATGTGTGTGTGTGTGTGTGCGTGTGAGTGTGTGTGTGTAAAGCTCTTTGGTTGCTAGGGGGATGAAAATTCTTGGTGTGTGTGTCTATGTGTGTATGTGTGTACATGTTGTGTGTGAAGCACCCTAGTTGCTGGGTGCATATGTGTAAAGAGCTTTGGTTCAGCCCAACCGGTGTGGCTCAGTGGTTGAGCATCGACCTATGAACCAGGAGGTCATGGTTCAGTGAGAATAAAGGAGGGAGGAGGGTTACATTAAAAGTCACATTAGGGGAAAAAGGTTGCCCCTAACCTGACGCCCTCGAATGCCGAATTTGATCTAAGGAGGGTCCCCTGGCCTTGGGGCGAAGGGGTTGGTACAGCTGCACCTCGATATCCTGCGTGCACGGGTTCTGGAAGCACGGGGGGGGGGGGGGGGAGGGGGCGGGGGACGGGTCTGGCAGGGCCCAGAGACCTGTGTTGCAGAGCATCTTCTGGCGTGCTCAGAGGAAGACCGGGACCGCCCAGCCCCAGGCGATGTGCTCGTCCTTAGTGTGGCTTCTTTCCTCGGTCATAGTGGTCCGATGTCGCTTCTCCATTCTTTGGCGGAGACCTACGGCCTTCTTCACCCCTTTTCCCACCGAGGGAAGACTCTGACCTTGGTTCTCCTTAGCAGCTGTTTTCATTTTTTTGCCCCTGAATGGTGGGTAAACAGCCTACTGCATTAGATAAAGGCTTTAGCAGCTCGGCAGCTCGCCTCCCACACACAAGCTCTTTCTCACGAACACAAGAGGAAGTTGAACTTGATTTTGTCTCCTGGGTTATCTTAGAATTAATTGGGAGGAACCTTGAGTTCAAAGTATAGGCTCCCAGCTGTCTCTGGCGTTCATCGGCTGCCATCTGCTGGGTGGTCCTGGTATGGCACGGTCTCCTTGGCAGGCCAGCTATTTCACCAGGGGTGAAGAGGTTCGTCCATTCCATCAAAAAATATTTATTGCCGAAACCGGTTTGGCTCAGTGGATAGAGCGTCAGCCTGTGGACTGAGGGGTCCCAGGTTCGATTCCGGTCAAGGGCATGTACCTGGGTTGCGGGCACATCCCCGATGGGGGATGTGCAGGAGGCAGCTGATCGATGTTTCTGACTCTCTCTATCTCTCTCCCTTCCTCTCTGTGAAAAATCAATAAAATATATTTAAAAAAAAAAAAAATATTTATTGAGCAGGAACTGTGTGCCAGGCATGGTTCTGGGCACTTGGGATTCATCGGCAAACAAAACAAACATCTCTCTTCTTCTGGAGCTTACATTCTCGCAGGAGATAACAGGCAGTTGACAAAAAACCTAATAAAGAAAGAATACCGTATGTTAGAGTGTTAAATTCATGGGGGGAAATTAAAAAGCAGAACTTGTAAGAGGAATGGAAAATCCTGGGTGGGGGAGGGGGGGAATGAGTCCCCTTTTAAATAATTTTCAGGGTCAGACTCATTGAGGAGACTTTTGAACAAAGGCTTGAAGGAAAGGAAGGACTCTGCCATGCAGGAGGACTATACCTGGCAGAATGGATGGAAGTGCAAAGGCCCTGGGGTGGGAATGTACTCTGTGCATTCAGGCAATACCAAGGAGGCCAGGGGGCTGGAGAAAGCGAGCCAGGGAAGAGAAGCCAGAGAGGTGATCACACAGAGGGGGAGGGGCTGGACAGTGCAGGGCCTTGTGGACTATTGTTTAAGGATCTGGGCTGCCTTGGTTGGCTTGGGCTGCCATAACAAAATATCATGGACTGGGTGGCTTATACAACAGACATTTATTTCCCATAGTTCTGGAGGCTGGGAAGTCCAAGACCAAGATGCCAGCCTGCTCATTTTCAGGTGAAATGACTTCTAAAGAGTATTTTGAGGTCTATTTCATTCATGAAACACAAATACTAATCCTAAATTATGTGGATTTTTTTTTTTTCTATATTGCAGATCAGTACACTGAGGCTTAGGGAGTTATTTCGCCAAACGGGAAGCTGATGATTGGAACTAAGTATGCATCCCTAACTTTGAAGCCTTAGCTCATTAAATCATCCAACGTCCTGAATGTCTGTTAATACATAACTGATTCTCTTTGCTAATATTTTATTGAGAATTTATGCATCTAAATTCGTGAGAGATACTGGACTGTAGTTTTATCTATTTACTATTAAACTCTATTTTTTACAGCAGGTTGGAGTTCACAGTAAAATTCTGTGGAAAGTACAGAGAGTTCCCATATACCGGTCTCCCTTGTCCCCGAAGCTCCGCCATCACCAGCAACCCCACCAGAGCAGTACATCTGTGACAATGAGGAGCCTTCATTGACGCATGGCGATTGCCCAGAGTGCATCGTCCACATTAGAGCTCACTGATGGTGTTTACATTCTAGGGATTTGAACAAATGTATAATGACATGTATTCACCACTGTAGTTACCATACAAAATAGTTTTATTGCCCTAAAAGTCCTCCGCGCTCTGCCTAATTATCCATCCCTCTCCCCAGCCCCTGGCAACCACCAATCTTTTTACTCTTCATCGTTTTGCCTTTTCAAGGATGTCACAGAGTTGGAATCACACACTGTGAAGCCTTTTCCAGGTTGGCTTCCTTCACTTACTGATAGGGGTTTAAGTTTCCTCCATGTCTTTTCATGGCTTGATAGCTCGTTTCTTTTTCAGCGCTGAGTAATATTTCATTGTCAGCATGAACCACGGTGTATGTACTCATTCACTTACTGAAGGATATCTTGGTTGCTTCCACGTTTGGACAATTGTGAATAAAGCCGCTATAAATATCTGTGTGTACGTTTCTGTGTAGACGTAAGTTTTCAGTTCATTTGGGTAAATACCAAGAAATGTTTCTGGCTCATACGGTCAGACTATATTTAGTTTAAGAAACTGCCAGATTGTCTTTCAAAGTGACGGTGGCACTTTGCATCCCCACCCACAGATGAATCAGAGCCTCTGCTGCTCCACATCCTCACCAGCATTTGGGGTTGTCAGTGTTTTGGATTTTGGCCATTCCAATAGGTGTGTCGTGGTATCTCATTGTTGTTTTGATTTGCATTTCTGTGAAGACATAGGCTGTGAGGCAGAGTTTCATAAGCTGTTTTACCATCTGTATATCTTCCGTGGTGAATTCTGTCTAGATCTTTGGCCAATTTTTAAATCAGGTTATTGTTTTTTTATTGTTGAGTGCTAAAAGTTCTGAGTCTATGTTGGACACCAGTCCTTTATCAAATGCATCTTTTGCAAACATTTTATCTGATTCTGTAGCTTGTCATTGTCTTTCACAGAGCAGACGTTTCTTTCATTTTAATGATGTCTAATTAAGTCTATCAATTACTTCTTTGATGGGCGGTGCTGTGGGTGTTGTAGCTAAAAGTCAGTGCCATGCCCAAGATTGTCTAGCTTTTCTCCCACGTTAATTTTCTCTCATCTTTCTACTTTCCTACTGTGGAAGCTTGGATTACTGGCTTTGGACATTTCTCCTTTTCTTATCTATGCATCCAATGCTATAGATGTCCCTCTAAGCACTGCTGTACTGTATCCCACTAATTTTAAACATTGCAATTTCATTTACTTCAAAATATTTGTAAATTTCTCTTGAGATTTCTTACTTGACCCATGTGTTATTTACAAGTGTGTTGTTTAATCTCTCCCTGTTTGGGGATTTTCCAGCTATCTGTCTGCTATTGATTTCTAGTTTAATTCCACTGTTGTCTGTAAACAGACATTGTATGATTTCTGTGTGTGTGTTTTTTATTTGTTAAAGTGTGTTTTGTGGCCCAAACCATGGTCTCTCTTGGTGAGTGTTCCCTGTGAGCTTGAGAAGAATGTGTTGTTGGGTGAGCCCATCTACCAACGTCAATTAGATCCAGTTGGTTGATGGTGACATCCTGTTCAACCCTGTTCTCACTGATTTTCTACCTGCTGGATCTTTCTGCTCATTCCTAATAGAGCGTGTTAAAGTCTCCAACTATAACATTGGGTTATTCCCTTTCTCCTTACTGTCCTACCCTTTTCTGTCTCACGTGTATTGGCGCTCTGTTGTCAGGCAAATACACATGAAGAATTGTTAGGCCTTCTTGGAGTGTCACCCCTCGTATGTGATGTCCCTCTTCACAACGGCCCTTGCTCTGGAGTCTGCTCTGTCTGAAGCTAGGATAGCTGCTCCTGCTTTCTTTTGATCAATGTTAGCAGGTACATCCCCTCTTCTGTTGTGGTTGTGGCTACATGCATCGAGACAAAGCCATGCTGGGTCCCGAAGCAACTGGCATGCAGACCCCCCTTGTTAACCTGCAGTGGACAGGTAGGGTGAACAGGAGAAATCATTTATTGTGTAAAGCTGCTAAGATCTGGTGGTTGTTACTGCATCAGAACCTAGCCTGTGGGGGTGTAGAGGGGGGGCCTGGGCTGGCGCACGCGCACACACACACACACACACACACACACACACACACTGAGTACCTATGTGTGGGGAGTGAGGGGTGACACAGGGCCAAGGGGGAATGCAGTCTCTCCCGGAAGAGCTGACAATCTGGCTTGGCAGATAAGATATCCAGATGATGTATAATGATAACAGCATACGAGAGGATAGATAATTTGAGAACAAAATGACAAGACGCTTGTGTACCGCGGCCTTAAGAAGGAATGGGTCAGGTGGGGTCCCGGATGTGTGTAAGGAAGGCTCGCGTGCCAGGTGTCTCCTCTGGGCCCCTCCAGATTCACTCCTTAGTCTTCCCCTCCTTGCCCTCTGCCCCTGGGCTGACCTGTCTGTCCTACATGCACAGGCTCCTTTCCCTCTGGCTCCTGGTCCGACTGGGTCAATAGGAGTGAGGGGAGGGCGACTGGCAGGAGATTGGAGGGAAGGAGGAGAGTGAAGCTAGAAGGTTTAATGGCTGGCTGGGTCCCATCTCATGGGGTCTCAGACTGGCTGTACCCCTCAGCTGAAGGTCCCAGCCCCTCCCAAAATGACCATCTCTATCTGACTGTCTCCTTCTAGATTCCCGTAAGGCTCTCTTCCCTCCCCCTCAGGCCCAGGGCGGGTAAGAGCTCACAGTCAGCCATTAGCACTATCCGTGCACTTTGCCTTTTGGTCGCCCCATATCCTGCCCACTTCTCTTTGCCAGGCCTCCTTAAATTGCCCTATTTTGAGTGTGCCATCTGCCTCCCGCTGGCCCCAGATTGATAGAGCTCACTTCAGAGAGCCGGTGCGGGGAAGGAAATGGTCCTGCTCTGTCTAATTATAGGGTCAGCTGGTACAAGAGGCAGGAGGCTCTGACAGAGGATGAATTCTTCATGACGAAATAAATTATTCAATGGCTTTGCTTCTCCCACCCAACCTGAAAGATTCTGCTCTAAACGAGGAAAGGGTTAGAGGCAAAGCGCTGGCCTCTTTGTGCCCAGGACGATGGGCCTCATGGAGCCACTGTCTCACAAAAGCCCTTTGCAAAGACTGGGGCCACCAGAGCCACCCAGGTCACCTCCAAGGAGCTGCCCCAAACCGCATTCTCTGGCAAAGTTGATCCTGCAGGGATCGGGCCTAAACCAGCAGTTGGACATCCCCTGATGGGTCTTGGGTTGGAGAGGGTGCAGGCTGGGCTGAGGGACCTGCCTTCCCCCCTCCCCCCTGCACAATTTTTGTGCACCGGGCCTCTAGTATATATATAAAATCTTTGCCACAACCCTAACCACTGGGAGTTCTTCTTTGTCCTGCCTTGGGATTCCTATGGCAAATTCACTGGATTTATTCATTGGTTGGTTGGTTGGTTTTCCCAAGTAGAAAGCCAAAGGGATTTATGAAAGAGTTGGATTTGGCAGAGTTCTGGGCCCTGTTCTCCCTTGCCTACCCCACCCCCAGGGTCCCGGCTCCTTAGCAGAACCCCACTCTGGGAAGAGGCTGGCACCTGGAGCCCCAGCATTTCCCAAGCAGCTGGAATGAGAGACGCTTGCTTGTGCTGCAGGGGCTGGATCCGGGGGCAGGTCTGCGCGGGCACGCCAGGATGGAAAGTCAGAGGAAGTGCAGACGGCTGTTTGGAAGATTTAGGAGTTCGTGGCTGTCACTGATTTTACTGTGTTGTCACTGACATCTGTTTGCATGCTCTCCAGAGCAGGTAGGAGATGGGGAGGATGATGGAGGTGTTCCTAGGTGCCTGGGCTGCACAGCGATGCAGATGAGGAGGGGGTGGGATTCCTTGGAAGTCTAAGGATCCTATTGACTCCTTCTGTGCCAAAGGGCACATGCCAGGGCCTGGGGTGATCAAACTCCCAGCAGTATAGGTGCATGAACAACTCCCTTGAATTATAATAAAAACGTGCTTCTCAAGGAAACAAACACCAGTTCAATCGGCAAGCAGCAGAGGTCTCCCATTATGAGGCTAAAGGAAGGCAGCGTTAGTGAGTGTGCAAGAGTTTCAGGAACGGAGAGGGTGATACGGAGGCAGGGAGGGGCAGAGTGCACGCCAGGCCACCTGGTCCTTTGGGCCAGCTGCACATTCGGGATGGGAGAGGCAGCAACTCCTTGGCACTAGATTCTCTTCCGGAGAAGACCAGACTGAGGTTCCTGGACAAGGGCACCGGAGGAGCACCCTCACACTGCCATCGGGACCTGGGGGACAGTGTCTCCCTCCCAGGGGGCAGGGAGAAGGAACGAGAGAAGGACACCCCCCTGCTAGCGCCTTGATTTTGAACACCTGGCTTCCAAAACGGTGAGACAACACATTGCTCTAGTTTCAGTGAGCGAGACACCATCCCTGTCCTCAAAATGTCCACCTCAGGGACGACATGTAATAATAGAACCCACCCAGGGCTTGGCTCTGTGGTCCTCCCCGCCCTCCAGGCGAGAGGTCTGTTGTTCCATTTTACAGACGAGGAACCTGAGGCTCTGCAAGGTGACTGAGGCCCAGGCCCGCCCGCTGCCAGTGAGGCAGAGCCTGCACACACTCTGCGTGAGAGGAGGGAGCTCTGAGGGACCCCGCAGAGCAGTGCCGGGCGGAGAACAGTGTCAGAGCCGCTGCAGGAAGGGCTCCGAGAAGGTCCAGTGGGCAAAGCAGCAGGGGAGCAATTCCTGGAGCAGGCGCAGCATGTGCAATGAAAGTGTGCGGTGAGGGGGCATGCCACCGGGGACCTCTGCTTAATTCTGGAATCGAAGGGGCTTCCCAGCTGTCGAGAGAGGCAGGGCGAGATTGCCAAGAGCTTTGAGTGGCAACCTAAGGAGGGGACTTCTGGAAGCAACCGGGAGCCACTGCAGGTTAAGTAGGGGAGAGAGCATCTGAAAGGTCACAGGCCTGCAGGAGCGAGCCAGAGGGTCGGTGCCCTGGGTGGAGCGAGCCTGAGCAGAGAAGTTTCCTGGAGGCAGCACCCCCTGTCGGAAAGGAGGATCCGACTAGGCCCAGCCCCCACGGAAGGCAGCACATTGCAAGGGGAAGGCATTTGCAAATGAAGCCATGGACAGAGGACATGAAGCCTGGAGCGTTTTGGACTCAGCACAGGTTAACCTGCACCCACCCCAGCGTGGGGAGCTGAGGAGGAAAGAGCCAGGAGAGGGGCAGAGGTGCTGGGCCGAGGCTGTCTCTGGGGGGGCCGGGGGGGGTGCCCTCTGGCTCTGACTGCCCTGCTGTCACCGAGGATATTTTTCCATTGATTTTTAGAGAAAGAAGAGAGAGGGAAGACAGAGAAATATCAATGTGAGAGAAACACATCAATTGGTTGCCTCCTGCACATGCCCCAATCAGGGCCCGGGCCAGGGAGGGGCCTGCATCCTCGGTACGTGCCCTTGACCAGAATCGAACCCAGGACCCTTCGGTCAGAAAGGCCAATGCTCTATCCACTGAGCAAAACCGGCTAGGGCAGTGGTCGGCAAACTGCGGCTCGCAAGCCACGTGTGGCTCTTTGGCCCCTTGGGTGTGGCTCTTCCATAAAATACCGACTTCTGCGCATGGGCCATGAAGTTTCAATCACACTGTACGTGCGCGCCCGCACGTGGTATTTTGTGGAAGAGCCACACTCGAGGGGCCAAAGAGCCGCATGTGGCTCACAAGCCGCAGTTTGTTGACCACTGGGCTAGGGCGTCCCTGCTATACTTGGATGCTCCAGAACTCGCCTCTGCATAGACCTCCCCACACCTCCAGCCAGTGCCACCCACTGAGCTTCCTGTCCCACCCCAGGCCCAGTTTCCCACAGGAGTCTGGGGGACCCCAAATGTCACGGCCCCGTCTCCTCTCTGGATCTAGATTCCACCGAGAACCATCCAGAACCTGCTTCATTCTCGACGGAAGGAAAGAGAGCCTGCATTCTTCCTTTGGCCGGGGTTTTCACCAGGACTGGTTTTCATTAGCTTTTCAAGTGGAAAATAAACTCTGCCCAGTGGAAAGTTGCCACTTATGTGCAGAGAGTCATTGTTCATTTAATATTTGTGTGAGGAATGACCCAAGTTCCAGTCTGCTGGGGCCCCAGCCAGGGCGGGGGCGTGGGGTTTAGAAACCTTCCTGGCAGGCACTGTTGGAGGAGGTGGGGGCCGATTGCCCCTTGTTAAACCTCAGGATTGGGGAGGCCGGGGAGACCTGAGCCATCGGCTCTCCACCGCCCAGCCCAGGCTGCAGGGCCCAGACCCCCTTTCTAGTCTCTTCCTTCCAGTCCAAGTCCCAGCTCACCTGGTGAGAAGCGGCCCAAAGCCTCCTCTGGCTCCTAGCCTGACCTCACTCACCCTGCGAAGGCGGGGATAGAAAACTAAACCGGGAAAGGAATCCAGCTAATAAGACGCCAAGCCATGCTGCTCTGTGGAACCAGAGGGGGCCCTGCCTCCAGGTGCCAGCTCAGTGGGGGCTGAGACCAAGAGGGGTCTAGGCTCCTGGGACATGGAGGGGCAGGCTAAGCTGCAGGTTAGATGAGGACAGACAGGGGGTGGAGACTGAGAAAGGAAGTGGGAGACGGGGAATGGGAGATAGCAGGGCACAGAGAGACAGGAAGTGGAGAGAGAGACAGGAAGTGGAGCGTCTTGGCCAGTGGAGGTGGAAATGGCCAGCAGGGGCCAATGTTACCGAACACCCCTTTGCCAGCTGGACTCCCATGCAAGGGGACGAGGAGATTTTCAGTTTCTACCAAAAAAAAATCAAGCCTGGAGATCACTTAAGCTTTCCTGGGACTCTGCCAGCCGACTCCAGGGTCTTGTCAAATTTTCCACCTTCTCCCTTTGCAAGTGGAAACTCAGTCTCCATCACAGAGCCCCCATCCTCCACACCAGCTCTTTGCAACTATTTTGTGATTCGGGAGGGTCTGTGCATGATGTGAGGGTAAGGGATTTCTAGGGACTGGCTGGGGCGATCCTCTTTTCCCTGCCCCCTCCTGCCCATCCGCGTACACAAACACTCTTGTTCAGAAGGCACTTCCTGGATTGGGGACAAAAAATTAGGGGTTGGGTTGTCCTGCTTTGACCCCCAGGGAAAACCAGGCATCTAGGAGCCCGGACACGTTCCCCTCTGCTTAGGACGGCAGCTCCTCCTCTGAGTAAGTCAGGACTTTTTCCTACTTTATTGTGTAAACATAGAACCAAATCACACACTATGTACTCAGCCCATTGTCCTGCCCTGTCTCTTCTAACCCTTCTGAGGATCTATTGTGATGTGTATCACTGATTTTTTTTTTTTAATGCTTATAAAACCACATTGACCTACTGGCTCCTTTTCCCTCCAGACAAAACTGGGACATACATTATTCCTAAACTAGCTTTTTAAAAAAGTTAGCAATATGCCCTGGGTATGGCTCCAGCTCATGAGATGTGGATCTGACTTGGTCTTTTTCAACAGCTGTGTTGCTTCCCATGGTGTGGACGTACCGGTGTCTCAGTCCATTTGGGCTGTTATAACCAAAATATTGGACAGGGTCACTTACAACCAACAATAATTAACATAAAAACAGCTCTGGAGCCTGGGGAGTTCAAGGCCACGGTGCTGACAGATTTGGTGTCTGGCGAGAGCCCAGCCCCTGGTTCATAGAAGGCTGTCTTCTTCTCTCTGTGTCCTCAGAGGGCAGAGGGCGAGAGAGCTTCCTGGGGCCTCTTTACCCCATGCATGGCAGCACGGTTACACATGACAACTGGCTTAAAAAATACGACAGTAGCCCTAGCCAGTTTGGCTCAGTGGATAGAGCATCGGCTTGTGGACCAAAGGGTCCCAGGTTCGATTCTGGTCAAGGGCACATGCCTGGGTTTGGGCTTGATTCCCAGAGTGGGGCATGCAGGAGGCAGCTGTCAATGATTCTCTCTTATCATTGATGTTTCTCTCTCTCCCTTCCTCTCTGAAATCAATAAAAATATATTTAAAAAAAGAAAAAAGAAGCTACGGAAAGGCCCAGGGATGCAGCAACAATGGCGGAGAGACCTGGCCACTCTCCCCAGACCTGGGCACCGTGTCCCAGGGCTGCTCGCACTCAACTGCTCCCTGGGGGGACCCTGCCGGGCCATCCGGGCCCGGACAGCCGCACGGCGCTCCATCCGGCAGCAGCAAGAAGTTGCTCCGAAGTCTCGCCCTGTGATGCTCCTGCAGGTCCCACGCCAGCCGCGGCAATCTTCGTAAGGTTTATTGGAAAACAAAACAAATCAGCTTATTCTCGGTGTGAAATGGGTTGTGTGTGGCCTCAGTCCCCTGTGACCGGCCAGCGCTCGGCCGTGCTGCCAACTGTCCCGTCCCTGCGGACCGTCTTAGCGAAGGTCACGTCCCCTCTCTAATGACGCGGGGCGGAAGTCCAGTAATGCATGCAGCGCCGTGGAAACTTAATCCCAAACATCATTCTTCCTCCGACGAGGAAGGCTAACCCGCTGAAGATTCAATTCCGCAAACACTGTCTCCGAACCGAGGTCATTCGCTTCCTTAAGTGTAACGTTGCCACTTCTCACACCACCTTCTGACCGACGCCCAGGGCCAGGCTCTCGGATGGGTTTTCTTCATCCGAGTTTCTGCTTCCCTCCTGGCCGGGAAGCCAGGATGCAGCGGGGACTGGCAGGGATGCCCCCTGGAGCTCCCTGCTCACAGGCATTGATGGGTCAGGCGGGGTCCCAGGCACAGGGGGTGCTGGGAGACTGGGGGGTCTTGTGCGCAGGTGGCCCTGGGCCTGTTGGGGGGATTGGTGGAAGGAAGGCCCCTGGACAGCCGGAGTGGGCCCCGTGGTAGCCGGGCTTCCCCGGAACCAGAACCATTAGGAGGTACGGAGAGGCTGTCCTCAGGAACTGGCTCACGTGGGAGTGGAGGCTGACACGTCCCAGGACCTGCAGGGAGAGGGGGCGAGGGGGCCTCGGAGGAGCCAGTCCCAGGGCCTGAGGGCCAGGAGAGTGGCCGCGGGAGGTCCAGTCCAAGAGCCAATGTCCGTTCCAGGGCGAGGCAGCCCAGGAGGAGGCATTCTCCCCAACTCAGAGGAGGGCCCACCTTTTTCTTCTCCGCGGGCCTTCAACTGACTGGACGAGGCCCACCCACCTTAAGGAGAGCAAGTTTGACTTTGCTTTACTCGGGCTACCTATTTAAACGTGTTATTCTCACACAAAACAGCCTCACAGAAGCACCCAGAGGGATGCTTGACCGCCCTGTGGCCCAGGCAAGTTGTTGACACATAAAACTAATCATCACAGGTACCCAAGGGAAAAGGGAGACAGAGAGTCTCTGAAGGGGAAGGGAAATGGTGGTGCTCGCTGTGAACTGGAAGCTGAAAACTGGGTGGCCCACCTCAGGCTGGGGGTGGTGTCAGGGCTGGGGGTGGTGTCGGGCTGGGGGTGGTGTCCGGAGGGCTGGGGGTGGTGTCCAGGGAGCTGGGGGTGGTGTCCGGGACTGGGGGTGGTGTCCGGGGAGCTGGGGGTGGTGTCCGGGGCTGGGGGTGGTGTCCAGGGAGCTGGGGGTGGTGTCCGGGGTGGTGTCCGGGGGGCTGGGGGTGGTGTCCGGGGTGGTGTCCGGGGGGCTGGGGGTGGTGTCCGGGGTGGTGTCCGGGGGCTGGGGGTGGTGTCCGGGGAGCTGGGGGTGGTGTCCGGGGTGGTGTCCGGGGGGCTGGGGGTGGTGTCCGGGGAGCTGTCCGGGGCTGAACGCTTTCCTCTGTGAGTTCTTCCTGAGTCGCGCAGCAGAGGGGACCATGAGGTGAAGACCATGAGGCTAGGGTGTAGGGCCTGGGCCTGGACCATTAGAAGGCCAGACCGTTGGGCAACTCCCAACCCTGGGAACAAGCAGAACCTGCCCTCGGCCGATGGGCTTTTCAAGACAAGGCAGCATTTTAGACCCAGCTGTCTCCACTCCTGATTACGTTTCTTTGACTTGATGGTTGATGTTGAGTCTCTAAACCAGGGGTCCTCGAACTTTTTAAACAGGGGCCTGTTCACTGTCCCTCAGACCATTGGAGGGCTGGACTATAGTTTAAAAAAAAAAAACTATGAACAAATTCCTATGCACACTGCATATATCTTATTTTGAAGTAAAAAAACAAAACAGGAACAAATACAATATTTGTATTTGCATGTGGCCCGCGGGCCGTAGTTTGAGGACCCCTGTGTAAACAATCAACAGTGAGAGTAAAGGACGTTCACCAAAGAGAAAAGGAAGGACCAGGAAGTCAGGGAATCTGCCCGACCCTGGACCAGGCAGTATCATCTCATTTAACAGATGAGGAAAGCCCGGTGGCCCTCCTGCGATCAACCATAACTAGTCGGATCATCACCAACAGAGCTGGGTTCCTATGAGGAGCCTGACCCCGTGCTTTATGGTCTGAACTCATTTAATCCGTTAATGACATTCATTGGAACAACCCCCGGAGGTGAGAACCATTATCCTTCCCATTTTTATAGATGAAGAGACTGAGGCACACAGGCCTGAACTGGCAGGGGGCCACACAGCTACTGAGGGGTAGAGCTGGGATTTAAATCCTAACAGTCCTTCCAGAATCAACCACTCCACTATGCCACCTCCTCCCATGAGTGGGGTCCCCATGTGGGGTCCCCGGATGTGGGTTACACACTGGGTACCCAGGGAATGGAGCCTGAGGGCACAGCTGAGTGAGGAGCAGGCCGCCTTCCTCCTGGGTCCCACTGGCTTCACCTCCCTCCTGCCAGGGCCACAGGCAGCCTCTGAAAGCAAACTCCTAGAAAATTAGGAGAGCCCAGCCGACGTGGCTCAGTGGTTGAGCATCAACCTATGAACCAAGAGGTCAGGGTTCGATTCCCAGTCAGAGCATATGCCCAGGTTGCAGACTCGATCCCCAGGAGGGGGTGTGCAGGGGGCAGCTGGTCAATGATGCTCTCTCATCATTAATATTTCTATCTCCCTCTCCCTCTCTGAAATCAACAAATAATATTTAAAAGAAAAATAGAAAATGAGACAGGCACCTCATGCAGGGCTGAGGACAGGGCATGGGTGCCCCAGGCTGCAGGGAGGGCGGACACGTGAAAACAGGCTGGATGAGAAGCTGTCTCCTGTCTGAGGGTCCTGGAGCCTCCTGTGCCCCCTCCAGGGTCCCCAATTACATCTGTAGACCCCACAGTGACAGGAATTCTGTCTCCTCTCAACACACAGCAGACAGTCCACCCACCCAGCCGCCCCTCCGCTCCCAACTGCCGTGGCCACACTTGCCAGGCCAACCTGGGCTTCCCTTTATCCCCAAGGAAAACAGCGAAGTCTGCCTTTTGAGTCCAGAGCAAGCGCTGAATTTTAATTCTGGATTTAATTCCATGTGCCAGGAGCTATTCGGAGACGGATTAGCAGCCCTGACATTCAGCCCCTAGTCCTCGGGAAAAGCAACATAAATTAGCACCCACCCAGCCCTGCCCTGTGGACGTCTCCCTGTGGCTCAGCTAGTGCTTCTGGGACTTCCCCCTCCGTGCTAGTTCACCATCTTCTGGCGATCTCTGCCCACCCAGAGCAGGACTCAGTGACATGATGGGGAGGCAGCCAGAGGGGAAGGACACAGTAGAAATAAGAGGAATAATACCAACCGTCCTGGCTTCCTGGGGGAGGTCTTCCTTCTCAGGGCCCTTGCTGGGCATCAGCACACCCCAAACTAGGGGAGCAACTGAAGCTTACATTGGTCAGGACCCGCCAGAAGAACAGAACCAAGAGGAGATGGTGCCATCTGAAGCTGGCAGGCTCAAGACCCCAGAGGAGCTGGTATTTCAGTCTGAGTTCAAAGGCAGGAAGAGACTGATGTCCCAGGTCAACAGGCAGGCAGAAGGAATTCTCTTATTTGCGAAAGGGCCAATCTTTTTGTTCTATTCAGGACTTCAACTGATTAGGTCAGACCCACCCACAGTAGGGAGGGCAATCTGCTTTATTCCGTCTCCTGATTCAAGTGTTGATCTCGGTGGGAGCTGCCCTCTCCTTGCACCTGTGCTATGGCTGTGAGAAGAGAGCCCCCAGGGAGCTGCTGCCTTTTCGGCCTGACCCCACAATGAGATTCATGGAGTCGTCAGACATGCAACTTGCAGCAAAGATGCCCAGCTAAGCCCAGATGCCACATGCCAGGCTGTCTCTGGAGGCACCAGGCATCTGCTTCCTACACCCCAAAAACTCAGGAATGAAGACCAGGAAAATAAGGGGCAGCTGTGTGGGTCACAGAACTACACCATGAGCGCAGCCTGGCTGCCTCCCGTGTGCCCAGACCTTGGATCCAGAGGCCAGTTCTGCTGAGGGCGGGCGCGCCCTTCCCTGCTCCGCATCTGGGTCACGGCTTCCCTAAGTGTTTGTCTCTCCGCAGGCTGAAGTAAGCAGTGACTAAGCTTGGAAGTCATAAAACCTGGTGCTAAACCTGTCAGTGGGGCCGACCCTGGGGGTGTTCTGTGGCGGGGCAAGGTCTCTTGCCTCCAGCTCCTCCGATGCTCCGGGCAGATCCTGCCTAGAACCCACACAGCTCCCAAAGCCCTGCAGCTTCCCAGGTCCTTTCTGATGGCCCAGGAGCATCCATCTGGGATCCACCTCGGATCACAGAGCAGGGCTGAGCCTGGGAGGAAGAGGGACTGAGACCAATGTGACCAGATGACCCAGACTCGGTCACTCTCTGAAGCTCTTGCTGAATCTCGGGGCAGGAAACCCTGAGATTTAATGAAAGTCCTGTCTTCCTGGTGATTTCCAACCCAGCCCCTTGCAATGCCCTCTGCCTCCTGCGGACGGTGTGCACCCACAGTGGCCATGAGACCCAGTCAGGAGCCAGACCTCAGCTCAGCTAAGTCACATGACTGGGGCAGGATGCCTCGCCTCACTTAGCTCTATGTTTTTTAGCTATAAAATGGGAATGATCGTATCACCTGCCCTGCCTGGCCCACGGGCATTTGGCAAGCCTCAAATAGAATAATATATTCAGAGGATTTGAAAAAGTGCCACAGAACAATGAAGAAGAATAAGTCTTGAGTTCAACCCAACAGACATTTACCAAGTGCCAGGTTCTTGCCAGGCGCTGTCTTGGCACCAGAGATGCAGAGATGAGAGAGGGAGATAGAGCTGCTGCCCCCTTGGGCCCAGCGCTCTGCTGGGAGCTTGGAGGAGACAAAATGTATGCTAATAGCAGCATTAACACCATGAATAATAGCAGCCCCATTCCCTGGGCGCTAGCTGCGGGCCAGGCTTGAGCTCAGAACTTAATATGCATTTAATCCTTGAAAAACTACGCAAGGCAGGCATTGTGGTTCCCATTGTGCAGGTGAGGAGACTGAGGCTCAGAGGGGTGAATTCATTTGCCAAGGTCATTCAGTGAAGAGGTGGCAGGTCATCCCTCGCCTCCTCCTTGTCTTCCTCCTCCTCTTCCCTCTCTTCCTCCTGCCTCTCTTCTTTCCAAACTCCTGGATCCAGGGATGGCCTTATAGCTCCACCTAAGCCTGCCTCTACTAAGTCAGGGCAGGCTGCCCTGCCCCAGGGACAGGAGGGAGCGACTGGGAGGGCATGCGACTGCGGGTGTAAACACGGAGCCTGTGTGAGGGAAGAGCCCCCATTGGGTGGTTCTGTCCATGCGAAACCTCTCTGGGGCCGTGGCTGCTGCCGGCTCCAGCACTCAAAACTCTCGGCAGACTGTCCGGGCACAGACTGCCCTGATGGGGAAAAGGGGAGTCCCTGAAGAAAACCCCCAAACCAAGAGGGAGTGAGGGCGATGGAACTGGCGTCTTGTCCCCAGCGGAGGCAGGCCTTCCTCCAGCACAGCCTCTGACCCGCTCACAGGGGGACCTAAGGGGCTGTTACAGTCCCCTTCCCAGCGGCCCCCAGGTGCTGCGTCAGGGCATCTGAGCTCGGGCCTAGGACACAAATCTGACATGTTTTCCAGGTTGTTCCCATCTGGCACTAGCCACCTGCCTCCAAGAAGGAAGCTGGCACAACCGTGGGGCTGCTGGAACACACACACCCTAGACCAGGGGTGGGCAAACTTTTTGACTCGAGGGCCACAATGGGTTCTTAAACTGGATGGGAGGGCTGGAACAAAAGCATGGATGGAGTGTTTGTGTGAACTAATATAAATTCAAAGTAAACATCATTACATAAAAGGGTACGGTCTTTTTTTTTCAATAGTTTTATTCATTTCAAACAGGCCGGATCCGGCCCGCGGGCCGTAGTTTGCCCACGGCTGCCCTAGACTTTGACCATTGAATTCATTTTTGTGCGTTTTGCTCTCCTTCCTTCCGCTCAAGAGAGCTGGAATGACATAGTGAGGCACTGCAGGGGACCTTGCAGCGCCTGTCACGGTGTGAGCTGCTGACAGGACTCAGGGTGGACGGGGAGGCCTGCGGCTCCATCCAGCTCATCTACACACAATGGGCCCATCAATCAGTCAGCGCCGTCCTCTTCCGCCCACACCGCCCTCTCGGTGGGTGCCAGTGCCCGTGCCCTGTCTCCAGGCCCCAGGCTGGCCGGAGCTCACCTGGCAGGCTTGGGGAAAAGCCTTGGGAGCCTTGGCCTGGCCTGCCAGGAGGTGACCTGGGTTCTGGAAGCGCCTCACCTGTCCTTCTGCTCAGGTTGGACCCGTCTCCCAGATAGGTGAGCAGCCTCCCTGACCAGTGGCTCCCTCACGTGGAGGTCACAGCAAGCCTGACCTAACTTGCACTGATTTTTAAAAACACAGACTGGCCCCAGCCAGGCCTCCTTTTCCTGCTGTGGAACCTCGGGCAGGTCCTCTCACCGAGCTGGTGTTCTCGGAGGTGGGAGAAGAGAGACACCTACTTTGAGGTCTTTCATGGAGATGAAAGAGAAGACGCTGCTGCACACATCGCAGCTCCTAGAAGGCCTTCCCACCCGCGTCCCTCTCCTGCTGCCCCCTCCTGCCTCCTCTCCGCCACGCTGGCTCCCCGCTCCTCAAGGAAGAGGCCGCCTTTACCCTTCCCAGCAGCCAGGCCCTGCCCTGGAAGCTTCTCCAGCTTCTCAGAGGGCTGGGCCCAACAGAGTTGGCTTGTGTTTTACTTGTTAGGGTTCAAGGATTGTGGTGACTGAGGGAAGGCTCACTTCCCTGGGCTGTGGTTCCCATACGCCAAGAGGACTTAGATACAGCTCTAACCACACGCCTGGGCCAAACATCATTGCTCCCACCCAGCAGTACTTGATGCACCCCTTGCTGCTCTGAAGACTCAGAGGATGTAGAGTGAAGCCCTGCGCCCAGGGACTGGCAGCCAGAGGAGACAGCCGCATGGCATGGAACAAAGGGCTGCCATGGAAGTCCGCACGGCGGCTGCTGGAGCCAAAGGTGGGAGTGGGAATTCTGCATGGGGAGAAGAGATCGGCACTGGCTTCCACATGGGGCCCTCATCATGAGAAGAAAAGGATGAGTTCAGACTTGGCCAGGCGGAGGAGGAGGTGTGGACGCATTCAGGGAACCCCAGGTGTTCAGCGTGGTGGATTACAGGGGAGACCCCAGATGTTCAGTGTGTTGGATCAGAGGGGAGAACACAGGTGTTCATCGTGGTGGATAAGCGTGGTGGCCACAGATGTTCAGTGTGGTAGCCTAGAGGGGAGGCCCCAGGTGTTCAGCGTGTTGGATACAGGGGAGGCCCCAGGTGTTCAGCATGGTTTAGAGCAGTGATGGCGAACCTATGACAAGCGTGTCAGAGGTGACACGCAAACTCATTTTTTTGGTTGATTTCTTTGTTAAATGGCAGTTAAATATATAAAATAAATATCAAAAATGTAAGTCTTTGTTTTACTATGGTTGCAAAGATCAAAAAATTTCTATATGTGACACGGCACCAAAGTTAGGGTTTTTCAAAATGCTGACAAGCCGAGCTCAAAAGGTTCGCCATCACTGGTTTAGAGGGAGGTCCCAGATTTCAGCGTGGTTGATAACAAGTGGGCCCCAGGTTGTTGGGGTAGTGGATTAGAGGGGAGGCCCCAGGTGTTCAGGGTGGTGGATTACAGGTGCTCAGCGTGGAGGATAACAGGAGAGCCTCAGGTGTTCAGGGTGGTGAATCAGCAGAGCAGGCAGAGGGGCACCAGCTGCAGATGTGGAGACAAAGGGGCAGATGTTGGAGAACCTGTGGCTGGCAGTTCTGGACCACGGGGGAGCCTGGGATTTAGTGACATCAGATTAGAGTCTGTGTAGCACAGCCTAGAGGTGAGGCTGAAGGCCTTGAACCTGGAGGGCCACAGGAGCGCCACTTCTGGGCCAGGCCTGACCTGGAAGTCATGTGTTCAGCCACCTGTTTCTATTTCACTTGTTCCAGGATAAGAATCTTCTTATCAAGGAGTAGGGCTCAATTAATAGTCCTTCCAGTATTTCATGAGAACCTTAAGGGACCACCCCTCACACAGACAGGCACTACTTGCACACACATACACACCTGCACATATGCAGATCCACTACCAGATGCCAAGAGCAGTCCCAGAAACCAGCTCTGCACCCTCTTCATGGTGGGCATTCTGTGCTGCCTGTCGTCTCAGAGGGAGAATCAGGCCTGGGGCTGAGACACCTCTGGGCAACTCAATAGTCATCATTACATTCATTTGCAGAGTTGATGCTTTTTGGGTCCATGAGCCTACTTTCTCTCTCTCTCCCTCTCTCTCAATCTTTATTGTTGAAAGCATTACATAGGTCCCCCTTTTCCCCCATTAAACTCTTCCATCCCACTCCCTTCCCTCCCACCCCCAGGCCTTCGCCACCCCATTGTCTGTGTCCTGGGGTTATGCATATACTAATATGCATACAAGCTCATTGGTTGATCTCTTCCCACCCACCCTCCCCTGCCTTCCCTCTGAGGTTCAACAGTCTGTTCTTGCTTCTATGTCTCTGGGTCTATCTTTGTTCATCAGTTTTATTTGGTTCATTAGATTCCACATGAGTGAGGTCATGTGATACTTATCTTCCATGAGCCAACTTTAAAATGAGTATTTCCATCTTCCCAAATCACTGGGACCCAAAATAAAATAAGAAAGCTAATATTCAATCTCCCTTCTCCTGGAGAAATTAAAAACTTTGACCACGAGTTCTTCATTTCTGCTGCATCTAACTCAATTGTTCTTAAGCTCAGGAGTATATAGGAAACCACTTGTGATGTCTATTAAGATGCCAATCCCCAGGTGCCAGCTCAGATGTTCTAGTTCCTCGGGTCTGGCGTAGAGCCCATGAATCTGAATTATAAGTTGCCCCTGTGGTCAGAGACCACACTTTGAGAAAACTGAAGTTTGGCATCCCCATTACTCACAAACGTATTGAACCACAGGGGCCTTTCCCCCTCCTCTCTCATTTTCTCCTTTCCTTGTGTTACCTCAGCTAGTGATTGCATCATTGAAGGCATCTGATGAGCCAGAAAAGAAAAAATTTTCTAACTGTGCTGTAACTCTGCCAGAACCCCAGTCTCCATGTGTAGGGAGATGTGAAGGGGTGTGGCAGATGTTGGCTACCTGCCCAACAGCCACCCGCCCACTCTGGTCCACCTCTTCATGTTCTTCCTTGCTAAAGAGAACCTCGGTTCTGGTCAGGAATCAGGTAACATATGTTTCACAGCAGGCTGGGCCATGAAATTTAGTTTTCCAGGGAAAAATCTTGATTGGCCTAAATGAGGGGTTTTCATCCCTGGCTGCACATTAGAGTGTCTGGGAGATTTTAAAGATACTCATGAATGAATCCTATAGGAGATCAGTTAAAGCAAAGTCTCTAGGATTTGGATCTTGGCAAGGATACTTAAAAACAAAAAAACAAAAAACCCACCTCCCCAGGTGACTCTCATATGCAGCCATGGTTAAGAACCAAACAATCCCAGTGGTAATTCTATTCTCCTTGCCATTGATTGATTTAGGAATGGATACATGGCATGGTTTGATATAAAAAGAGACATAAAAGGAAATCAGCTCCATATTCTTCAAAGGGGGCCTTCTGGCCTTTGGAAATGTTGTGTGAGATTGATGGCAACCATCTTGTAACCTTGAGGGACAATCTTACAAAGGTCAAAATGCTGAAGATGACAGAGTAAAAACATGGCAAGAACCTGGGTCTTGCATTTGGCATTGAACTGCTAAGTCAATCAACTGTTGGGGCAGCCTAATCTCTGGACCTCTGTTTATGTAAGATAGTAAATGCTCTTTATTAATTAAATGATTGTTTAGGTCTTTTGGTTGTTGCTGTTTTTAGTTGGTTTCTTTTGTTTTGTTGTTGTTTCACCAGCAAAAAGCATCTTAGGTTACACTAGAAGATAAAGAATTCTATGAGGCTGCCTCTTGATTCTAGTTTCCCTTATAATGATGCCCTTCTGATCTTTCTGTAATAAATGCCCACATCTTCCTTCCACACACTTAAACTGAATCAGGTGCCTTTAGGACATCATACTGATTAAGTCCATGTATTCTGGCGCTCAAGTCAACTTGCCTGTGTTCAGTTATGTACTTCACCAATATAGTTGTGTAATTTCTGGTAGTTATTTAAGCCCTTTTCTAAGCCAGTTTGCTCATCTGTAACCTGGGGATAATTTTACCTGTTTCCTATTGGCTATTTACCAGATTTTGGGATTTAACATATGAATTTAATGAGATAATTCATGCAAAAATCCATTTAATAATATCCTTGGTGCATGTACATGTTGAGTCAAACACAGGGAGTTTGAATTTACTAGAAAAAGTCTCAGCTTTTCAGTAAAGGCAATTCAGCAGTAATACTGAACGCCTTTCTATGATTATAATTGTGAAAGTCAACAAAAAGCCTTTGGCAGGCTCTGTCTTAATTCCTGTTTCAAGCAACGTGGTCTCCATGGCTCTTCCCAGGGAGTGGAGTAAACATAGCTTTTTACCTCCTCTACCAAAGCAGAGGTGAGGTGAGATGTCCCATTGTACAGCCACCTGGGAACAGCATGGGCATGCGTGTCACCACAAGCTCTTTTTGCTGCTGCAACCTTGAATGCTCTGAGATCCAGACTGCCAGTTCCTGACATGTGATTCATCAGACTCAAGACATCCCACAAGATGCCTGTCTGTCCGTGTGTTTCTGTGATGTCTGTCACCATGGTACTCAGGCGTGCGTGGTGCTGCTGCCATTTTTTGAAAGAGAATCACAAAGTTGGGAGGAAGCAGCCTCCTGGGTTCTGAGGCCTCTCCTGGTGAGATGCGGCCAGAAGACTGAAGAGGGGTCAAGGCGAGAAGTCGGTCTGTCTCTTCTGAAACACCCTGATCCCAGGGGTGCAGCAGAGTTACAAGTTCAAGGAGCTCCCAGGCCTATCCTCTCCACTGAAGAAGCCCTTTGCCCAGCCACTGCAGGCTACAGTCCCTGCCGGCAGTATCCACCAGTGGCTGAAGACTTCAGCTTGGTCTCCCTGGGAGCCAGCCTTTCATTTGGCTTTGCCAACCGCCACATGGCAGCTCTGAGGTGTGGGATTAGATCTGGGGGCTTTATATCCATGCCTTACTTTAATCACATCCGGTCAAATTTGTTACAATGAAAATGTGTTTTTTGAAAAACTTTTTCCGACTAAAATGAAGGTGAGGAATGATGGGTAGTGAATGAGGGGTGGGGTGGGTAGGTGGGGTCCAGAGACCCTCCATTGATTTGTCTGTAGTGAGGGCTTCCTGTGGACCTAATCCAGACGGGGTCTCAGCAGCATGGGGTGGGGAGTGGTGCCTAGCCCTTCGGTTCTTCCTTCTCTTCTTGCTTCCAAACACTGGGCTTGGTACCCAGAGGCGGAACCTACCCTTTCCCCTTCAAGTCCTGCTTATTCTGTCCATGAGGCTAGTTCAGAGGATGCACGCAGGCCTTAACACCTAAGCTAATCTGGACACAGAGCCTGGGTGAAGCCAAAATTGTCACCAAAAGGTGATTCTCTTTCTGTATCTCATGGTCTTGCTTGGTTACTCACTCTGCCAGTGTCTTTTTAAAAGCTTTACTATGGATCACTTAGATCTGTGGTCAGCAAACTGCGGCTCACGAGCCACACGCGGCTCTTTGGCCCCTTGAGTGTGGCTCTTCCTAACCCTTAGGAGTACCTTAATTAAGTTAATAACAATGTACCTACCTATATAGTTTAAGTTTAAAAAATTTGGCTCTCAAAAGAAATTTCAATCGTTGTACTGTTGATATTTGGCTCTGTTGACTAATGAGTTTGCCGACCACTGACTTAGATAAACAAAAAGTATAAATAACTGGAACATAATTAACACCTGTATGCCCACCACCCCACTTGAGAAACAAAGGTGTTACCAATAGAGTTGAAGCTACTCACACTCCTTCCCCTCCTTGAAATAACCTGAGTTTGGCCCATCACACATATCAATTGGGATTAAGTTTGGCTACAAACAAACAGAAAACCCAAAACATTTACTTACATGAGACAGAAGTTTATTGACCTTCCTAAAAAGAGATCTGTTGGGGCTGGTGTGGCTCAGCGGTTGAGCGTCAACCTATGAATCAAAAGGTCATGGTGGTTCAATTCCCAGTCAGGGCACATGCCTGGGTTGCAGGATTGATTTCCAGTAGGGGGTGGGCGGGAGGCAGCCAATCAATGATTCTCTCTATCACTGATGTATTGATGTTTCTGTCTCTCTCTCCCTCTCCCTTCCTCTCTGAAATCAATATATATATATATATATATTTTGTAAGGGAGAGGTCTGTTGGAAAACAGTTCAGAGCTGTGGTGGAGCTCCATGATACTCCAGGACCAGCTGCCCTGTGAGCCACTGTCTACAGCGTGGTTTCTACCTCCTGGGCTCAGACAATTGCCAAGCTCCAGCTGTCTTATCTCCTCTCAACCCAAAGAGAAGAGAAGGAAAGAAGGGCGAGTTTCCTGCCTCAAGTAAGTGTTTGAAAGTTGCTCGCTACAGTTCCTAACATCCCAAAGGCCGGAACTTAGTCACTAGGCCACGCCCAGTTGCAAGAGGAGCTGGAAGATGCAGTTTTTATTCCAGCTGGCCCTGTGCCCAGTTAAAAATCAGAAGCCTCCTTAAAACTTCAATGAGATACCACCTTACACCAGTTAGAGTGGCCATTATCAACAAGACAAGCAACAACAAGTGTTGGAGAGGTTGTGGAAAAAGGGAACCCTCATTCACTGCGGGTGGGAATGTAGACTGCTACAACCACTATGGAAAGCAGTCTGGTGATTCCTCAAAAAATTGAAAGTAGAGCTACCATACGACCCAACAATCCCACTCATGGGTATATACCTGAAAAACTCCAAATCATTTATGCTCATTGCAGCATTATTCATGGTGGCCACGAGTTGGAAACAGCCAAAGTGCCTACGATAGAGGACTGGATAAAGAAGATGTGGTGCATATACACAATGGAGTACTACACGGCCATAAGAAAGGATGAAATAGCATCATTTACAACAACATGGATGAGAACATTATGCAAAGTGCAGTAAGTCGAACAGAGAAAGCTAAGAACTATATGATTTAACTCATATGTGGAATATAAAACTGAAACTTATGTACGCAAACAGCAGTGTAGTGGTTGCCAGAGGGAGGGGGTGGTAGAAGAAAGAGGTTCTAATAAGAGGTGACAGATTTGACTTTGGGTGGTGGGCACATGGTCCTATATACAGATTTTGTATATCAGTAATCCACACATGCAACCTATATGTTCATGTTGACTAATGTCACCCCAATCAAATTTAAAATAATTAAACAAACAAAAACTGGAAAAAAAAAAAAAAAGAAGAAGTCTCCTTCCAAAACGGAAAGGGAGAGTGAGATTGGGAGACACCTAGTGGTCGCTGCCATATCACAGTCTTAACCAAAACGCCAACTTGGTGCCTCAAATTGTGGAAGATGCCACTTGTTTTTAAAAAGAAACTTTATCTAGTATACTTCAATAAAAAGCACACAAGTAAAAAAGGTCGATGAATTTTCACAAGTGGATCAAGATATAGAATGTTACCGATACCCCAGAACGCCTCCCTTACAACAAAAATGAATTCAATTACAAAATAAAATCCCGTTAGCAGCTGTCTCGTTCTGTGTTGGCTCATGAGAATTTAGTTTGCAGGCCTGCTTTGTCTTTGAGGAGTCTGTTCCCACGTCCTCTTTGGTAAGCATTATTCCCAAAGTATTAAAACGGAAGTTGAACTTCCCTTATGAGAAATCCTAGTAAGGAGCTATGTCCATGGATTTAGTTATAAGCTACGTGAGATACAGAGAGATGGCATTTACTGTGTTCTATTGTGTGCTAACCTCTGACCTGAGTGAAGATGCAACTTAAAATATATATATAATTGATTTCAGAGAGGAAGGGAGAGGGAGAGAGAAACATCAATGATTAGAGAGAATCATTGCCCCCAGCACAACCCCCACTGGGGATGGAGCCTGCAACCTGGGCATGTGCCCTGACCAGGAATTGAACCGTGGCCTCCTGGTTCATAGGTCAATGCTCAACCACTGAGCCACGCCGGCCAGGAGTGAAAATAGCACTTTTGATGCCATCCCCATTCCTGGATCTGCACTGGCTGCCTGTGTGGGATATCACCGGGACCTGAAGCCACAGGAGCCGGCTCTGCCTTAGGCTTCTCCTGTGCAAAATGGGATACGATTGCTGTGACGATAAAATATAAAAAGGGAAATGTTGCCTTTTGGCTCCTCAGTGCCATGAAGGCAGGAGCCACCCCACCTCCCGTCGCAGAGCCGACGGCAGAGCGAGCAGGGAATACACATCTGGTTGATAGAGCCAAGGGCTGGCCTGCCTTCTTCAGCTGGGTCTGAGTCCGGACCGCTAGCCTCTCACCCCGGCAGCCCTGCCCGACGTTTCTGGAACACTCAGGGCCGTCTGCACATTTCACTTCTGCGCCCACTTCCTCCCTCCCTGTCTCACTTTTCATACCGTGCCAGCCCACATCTAGTCAGCTCTTTTCATCTGGCTTCATAAATCATTCCTGCAAGTCAAGTTCCTGAGACTGCTTCCCCTGAACCTCCTCCAAACCGTATCTAAAATACTTACCTCCTGGGAAAGGCATCAGGGCCAATTCAGTCTGTCCCCGCCGCCTCCGGTACCAGGAGGAAGACCTACGGAGCCTGCGGAGGAGCAGAAAGGCCGGGCCCTGGCACTCTGGGTAGCGCACTTTGTGTCCCCATCTTTAAAAGATGCTGGAATGGCAGTGAAAAGTCCCGGATGTAATTTACTTCATGGTCCTCAGCACAATGGGCGAGGGTGTGGACGGTGGCATCGAAGGCCTGGGTTAATACCCTGGCTGCATCACTTATTTGCTGTGAGGTCTTGGCCCAGTCACTGAACTTCTCTGAGCCTCAACAACTTCAGCTACAAAACAGAAATGGAGAATGAGCGGGCAGTTAGGAGAATTCCATGAGATAATGCACAGAAAATTCCCAGCATGGCGCCTGGATCTTGTAAGTGATCGGTAGGTATTAGCTGTTGTGCTGGGTTTTCTTGTGGCCTACCCAGTACCCTCCTGTTGTCATTATTAGCAGAACCCTGGTTTTAAAAATAATGATGATAACATTTTTCGGCTTTGCTTGTGGCCAGAAGTAGTCACATGACACAGTTCTTGCCAAGGAGCCATCACCTGGGATCCCCAGTCATGCCCCCGGGAGAGCTGTTTGAAGGGAGCATATGAATTGGCATGTGCCTGCCTGCCTTTTTCCTCTGCCTCCTTTTTCTTGTTTAGAATGTGAGTGTGATGTCTGGAGCTTCAGCAGCCATATTTTGACCTTGAGGCAACCTTGAAGATGGCAGCCATGTGTTCAAAATGATGCAACTGAAAGACAAAAGGAGCTGGGCCTCTTCTCCCAGATGGTGCCGTGGTGCTGCCATGCCAGCTCTCAGCCCTAGAGGGCCTGCCATGGACTCCTTGTTACCAAGTCAATGGAGAAGTAACCTCCTAATCATTAAGGGCTCAGGCCCTTTATGTCCAGTTCCAATTACTAGCTGCTAAAGCATGAGGCCTTCTGATGAGGACCAACTCCAACTAGAGCTGGATGGGGGCCTGAAGTGGTTTATGAGCTGTGTCCTGCAGATGTTGGGGGGTTCCCTGGAACCCCCCTCTCAGACTGGAGATCGGGGATGGGGAGCACGGTACCACGCTGCCTCTCCCCCATCTTTCTTTATAACGTTGTTTTCACATATTGGGCGCGGGGGGGGGGGGGAGTCGCCCAGTTAGTTTTGGTTTAAAGAACAGATTCCGGGGGGGTGGGGGGGCGGAGAACTAAAAGGGCTTGGAAACTGCTGTTCTTGTCCAACCCCCTCATTTTACAGATGAGTGATCTGAGGCCGCCAAAGCGAGGTCACTTGCACAGTCAAGCTCAGCCAGGCAGAGCCGAGATGAGAACCCAAGTTTTCCGCTCTTTCCAGGGGCCCTGCCAAGGGCTGGAACTGCCACAGAAAAAGCAGATCCAAAGAGTTTACAATTGCTGACAAAGCCCCAACCCACCGAGCCCAGATCAGCTGCCCGCTCTCCCCCGGGGAACGGGAATGGACAGACCCTCCATTAAAACTAATGAGGACAGGGAATGCCCTTCAGGGTCCTGGGCAGCCGAGCTGCCCTCCCGCTGGGAGAAAGTTGGACCATGTCCCTCTGCTCTCTCTACAGTAATTCATTAATTGTTTGTTTATTTGTTTAAAAGTACACACACAGTAAATGTGTGGTGCAAAGGGGGTGAAGGGATGGTGTGAAGTCCTCAGTGCATGGGGCTCTTTGTCCCTGTTCCTGTAGTTCTCCTTTTCAAAGCCCCGGCTAAATCAATTCCAGATCAATGGCTGCTAAGCTGCAGCAGTAAACACCACCTCATTCAAGGTCAATTAGAGCAGCCCAGGCATCTGTAGCAGGAAGGTAGCTGTGGGAGGGGAGGCAGGGGGAGCCTTTACCAGGGACCTTCTCTAACTGTGTGTAGCCCTGTCCTTGTCCTTCTACCTTTACACACTGGTCTACTCAGTAGGAGATAAACGGCCACTGGAGTGGAATTGGCGAGATGTAATAAGAATTCAAAATATCTATTCCAGGGCTGGAGAAACTCTTCTCCTCAGCCCTCCATTCCATCCATCCATCCGTCTGTCCAGCCAACAAATATTTTTATTGAGCACTTATGTGTCTAGCAATGTCCTCGCCTGGAGCTTATTTGGGGGGGGGGGTGGGGAGAGACGGGAAACAAGCATGTAGACAAGGAGACAAACAGCAGAGCCCATGGAAGTGGCCCAGAGGAAGCCGCACTGCACCCCTCCAGGGGCAGCCAGGACCTGGTAAGTAACCTTATCAGATGTTTACTTGTTATCCAGTGCCCAGTGTTAAGTGCTTAGCACTGGATTCTTCTGCTTAACTCTTTTTAGACCCCATCTTTTTGTTGGTGTTGTTTTGTGGGGGTTTTGTTGTTGTTGTTGTTGTTAATCCTCACCTGAGGATATTTTTTCCATTGATTTTTTTTTTTTTTTTTTTTTTAGAGAGAGTGGAAGGGAGGGGAAGAGAGAGAGAGAGAAACATCGATGTGAGAGCTACACATTGATTGGTTGGTTGCCTCCCACATGTGCCCCAAACGGGTTGGGGATTGAGCCTGAAACCCAGGTATGTGCCCTTGACCGGAACCGAAACCAGGACACTTCAGTCACAGGCTAATGTTTTATCCACTGAGCCAAGGGCTGCTTAACTCCTTTTAGAACCAGGCTTTCCTTCTCCACCCCAGTGGGAGGGAGGGGCCCACAGGATCTCAGGGCAGCCCAGAGACCAGGGGGGCTGAGCAGCACCTCCCTTTTGAGTGATGGGCAAGGCCAAAGGCTGCTTAAGGACTCTTATTTGTAAACCACAACGCTCACAGAGCACATGTGTGGGCCAAAAGAGAGATTATGCATAATGCAACCTTTCAGAAATTCTTGGCAACTATTTGAAAAGGCAGAGGAGAAAAACAGACACTACACTTGAAATTAGGCCCCCCCAGGTTCAAATCCTCCTTCTACCACCCCTGCCTCCTTCTGACTTTACAGAGGCACACGTTCCTAACCTGTAAAATGGCGATAACACTGGTAGGAGACGGCTGATACTGTTCACTGTCCAGCACACACACACACACACACACACACACACACACACACACCCCCTTCAGAGAACCGCCCCTCCTCTGCCCCCATGACGGGCACCTGGCAGTACTGCCATCACTGTGCTCTGCCCCACAATACACAAGGGCGGACACCAGCCTAGCTACTGGATCCCAGCACACAACTCCCTTGGCCCTGTGGTTGCCCCATGGCGAGTGTCAGACCCAACACAGGGCACTGCTCAAAACCCTTCCTCAGGATTTTCATGCGGAGTTGGAGGTGGGGCGGAATTGAGGGCTGCCAGGTGCCACCCTCTGGGGCATGGGAAGAAAAGCTAATTTGCTGAATAGAACGCGCCAAGCAGAGGCAAGCAGAAATGCGAGA
This sequence comes from Myotis nattereri, assembly GCF_964212035.1. Classification (NCBI taxonomy): domain Eukaryota; kingdom Metazoa; phylum Chordata; class Mammalia; order Chiroptera; family Vespertilionidae; genus Myotis; species Myotis nattereri. The sequence goes on along the minus strand of NC_138088.1, from coordinate 54,514,478 downwards.
GAGGATCCTGATAGCGCTGTGCCCTGAACCCGGCCCCCAGGACCCTCAGAGCTGCTGTGCTTCCTTCAGGGCTTTGAGCTCCACCGGCATGCGAGTCATTGGGTTCCCATTGTCCCCGGCAGCTTACGTTGGGTTTCTGTCACCTGCAACCCAGAGTCTTGGCTAACTCTGCCCTTAGAGGCAGAAAGATGACATAACTGTGACTCTTGCCACTTTACTATGCATAGACCCATTTGAGAAGCTGATGAAAGCTATGGGTGAAGGTAATGCGTTGCTCACAAAGTTGAACAAGAAGTGGAGAAAAAAGGCAGGACCATGGAGGTTACCGGTGACAGCACAGTTGTGTTTATGCCACTGTTGGCAGCACTGGACACTCCCACCGTGGCCATTGCATTGGCAACGCCGCTGCTGCCACCCTGAATAGCCTGGACCCGAGCCCACCTCTGAGATCACTCTCCAGATTCCTAGTCCCAAGAGACAGAGCCAGTTCCCTGAGCACAGTTAGGTGCTGCCCCCCGGTGGCCAAGAGCAGAGAGAAGGCCTCTGCCCCACCCGCCTTCCTAAAGGAGCCTACACTATGGGAGCATGCCCCCAGTACCTCCTGGTTTCACATTCTGGGTCTCTTAGGCCCTTTAAAGGCAGTGTGTGGAGAAGGAATGTGCCTGCTACAAAGGTGTTTGTTTGTTTACAAAGGTCTTTTGAGATTTACAGTTTAATACTTCAGAAGTTGGTTAGTATTGAAGCTGGACTAGAACACAGGTCTCCCATTCCCACCCCCACCCCTGCCTCCTCTCTATCCTCCAGCCCTTCAACTCCAGTGTGGGGCCAGGATAGAGAGGAGGTGGGTGTTCCCATGGCAACCGCAAGTCACAGCTTTACCAGATGATTTTCTTGAGCTTTTCATACTTTTCTAAGGAAAGATGAGTCGCAGCTTTGTGTGAATTAATCTTTATACCTTTGTAAACATAACTTTCAGATGAATACCTTTACAATTCAGCGAAACAACTGCGTTCTGTGTGTTCTTGAGAGAGTGTGACCGCCCAAGGACAGGTCTCTGAACACCAGGAGGGTCTCTGGGCAGGGCAGCAGGGGCCACAGTGCCTGGGAGGCAGAGGGGAAGAGAGAGGGAACCTGGGCAGACAGGGAGGGAGCTGGAACTTCTAGTGATTTCATTATGTTTCATCAGGCAGCACTGCATCTTAGCTGGACAGGGCAATTAACAGCTCCCCAAGCTCCTAATGAGTCCTTTTTTCTTTTTCTTTTTCTTTTTTGAGGGTCAAGCTACCCGTGGAGTTTCCCAAGGGAATTTGTTCTTGGATACTAACATCTCAAAAGTGGCCTCCTGGTCCAGGGCTACTGGATTTGTAACTGGGAATTCTGGATCCAGAGCCATAGACTGTAATTTGCAAGGGAGATCAGCAGTACCGCTCAGCCCTGACCCCAGCACTCACTATTGTGACTGTAAGGACACGCCCCCTTCTGGGCAGCCTGGGAGCCCTGCTTCCTCACAAGCCTCTTCTGAAACCCCCTTTCCTCAAAGGGCCCACCGAGTTCTGTACCTCTCTCACCTGGAGATGGACACAGCCCCCAAAGGCAGTGGCTTCTATTTGCCTGGAGGGTCCAGGATGGCTTCCCACATACCTGGTGTCTTAGTGGGACAGATGGACCTCTGGGCTTAGCGGGCCCCTCTCTGCAGCCTCAGGGCCTCTCCCCAGGACAGTCACACTTGTGATGTAGCAATCAGGGCTCTGAAAGCAAATGTTTCAAGAAGCCGCAGGCTGACACTGGAAGGCTTCTTGAGACCTGTCACTGGAGGTCCCAGAACATTATTTCAGTTGCCTCCTGTGAGAGAGGCAAGTCACTCAGCACAGCCCAGACACGAGGGCAGGGAATTCATTTCCACATTTTGGTGAGGGGCAGCTGGCATGAGCAGGAAGGGAAGAAACAGGTGGTGGTCCTTCATAGAGGATCTACCGCAGTCCAGTACCGTAATCGCTCAGTACACATTTAATGGATGAATTAAGTAATATGAAGACAGAGCAGCCCTACTGAGCTCACCAAGTTGATGAAATGGTGAAATGAAAATAAAGCACATGAAACGTGCTTTTGAAACTATCAAATGCTGCACAGAGAGAGGTAAGGGGCTCCTGTTAGGAGAGAACATAAGCTTACTCTAGTTTATAAGAGGATATTTGCAGGGCTCCCTCCCAGCTGCTCCTCCCACATGCAGATGTGACACAGACATCACTAGTCAATCACTGCTCTTTCCCATTGATGCTGGACATGGTCTCAGAATTCTTCTCAGCATAACACTCCAGTCATGTACTACCAATTGATCAAAGTTGGCCTAGGAATTGAAACCTACTGGATATCTTTGTTCCTGCCTACATTCCTGTTGCTAAACCATCCCCCAAATGCCCAGGCCCTCCGTTTCTTAAAACAGACACACAAACTGCTTCCTTTTTTTTAGAGAAAATTTTAAAAAAAGAAAATTTAAAGAGAAAAATTTGAAGCGCTGAGGAAGATGAAATGATAGACACCATTACCCTGCAAAATTGGATTTATAATGGAAACAGAAATGGATGATGGCAGCGAGCTCTGCCATTAGGAATTATTGTAAATGAATAACTGCATGAAACAATAGTCATATGACATCTCATAAAAGAGAGACGCTGTCTACCTTGACATACTTCCCTCTGTGAAAACTCCACTGTGAGGTGAGACAAGCCAAAACTTGTAAACACAAGCCATGATGGCTGACCACCATCTGCCTCCATGCTCGTCACCCACCCACGGATTCCCCTAACACCCACCCTGCCAGCTATTCAGCTTCGTAGGGAATTTGCAAAATATATTTTGACTGCTCCACTGAAGTCCTCGAGGAAAGACAGAGGAAAAACACAGAACAACCTCCAGTTCTAAAAGGGCTTTCTGCCGTCTGCTTGCTGAGGAGACAAGGCCAACAGCGGGCATGCCTTTGGCAGTGGAATGGCCCTAAAAACCACTCCTTCTCCTTCCTCAGCCTTCGGGGCCCCACCACTGTCCTCAAGTAAGAAAACACGGGCTGACGGTGGCTGACAGAAGTTGAGAAAGCCAACTATGTGGGTAAGACCACGGGGTGTGGAATGAGGAGACGGTTCCAGTCTCAGGGATGTCACTATTAGCAGGCCTCCTCTCCTCTCCCAACCCATTAGCAGCTCCCATGAGTTCCTCTCCAGGAGTCGCCCTTGGCTAAAGAGAGACAACTCTTCCAGGGGCATGCCCTCTTCCCAGAGCCGCTGCATCCAATGACTGTGGACATGGGGGTATAAAGGCCCAGCCCGCACCCAACTCTGCGGGCCCTCCCAGCTCCAGAGCTCCAAGAGGGTGGCGGAGACCTTGGCTGGGATGGCACCGCAGCTCAGCTTCTCCCTCTGCCCGTTCCTGCAGCTGTCACTCCTCCACAAGCTGGGCCCTGAGAACATTCCCCAGTACATTTCCTGCACACAAATCTCTATCTCAGCGCCTGCTTCCCAGGGAACCGGCCTGCGACACAGTCTAATGGGGGTGAAAGGCTCACGCAGGAATCAGAATGAACCCGTGCTCCACTGTCAACACCCTGGGGAGAGGTTGGGAGGGCCCAAGGAGTTATGAAGGGTTCTTGGAGGAGGCGAGCCTTAAGCTGAAATCAAGCTACACTTCAGAAGACAGGGGGGATTATAATATTATTTGGCCATAAAAAAGAATGAAGTACTGACACATGCTTGATCATGGGTACCTTGGAAACATGCTAAGTGAAAGAAGCCAGTCACAAAAAACCACGTGACAATTCCATTCCTATGAAATGTCCAGAACAGGGAAATCTCCGGAGAAAGAGAGTGGATTGCTGGTTGCCTAGGTCTGATAGCTGGGGCTGGGGGCCTGGGAAGTGATAGCTAAAGGGAACAGGGTTTCTTCTTGAGGTGATGAAAATGTTCGAAAATTAACTGGGAAAGCTTGCACGTATCTGTGAATATACTACTAATAAATACCACTGAAACTTACACTTTAAATAGGTGAATTGTATTGTGTGTGAATTATATCTTGATAACGTGTTTTTTTTTAAAAAAAAAAGACAGAGGAAAATGTGGATAGGTTAACAGGAGGGTAAGAGAATTGCAGATGGGCAAAAACACAGGCAAAAGTGTGGAGCCCTAAGTAAGAGCATGTGTCCATGTGTGTGTACGTGTGTGTGTACGTGTGTGTGTGTTTAGGTGTGATGGGAAGTAGAAAACAGTAAAGGCGGTGGCTGGGAGGCTATGGTCATGTAAGCAAAGCCTGTCCAAGCAGAGAGGAAATTTATTCTGGAAGATCTGGGAGAAATGAGCTGAAATGGGGCGTTAGGCTGATAAATATGTGCAGAAAGGATGGTGGCCACAGAAACCCAATGGTGAAATTAAGACATATGGTCACTATAGGCTTTGCTTGTATCAATGGGCTGCTCCTGCTCCACTTTAAATCCTGGTGCCGATGACTCTGCCCAGCCGGGGGGAAAGGTTCCCGTCAGCAGGTGCAGATCAGTACTGACATCCAGTGGTCACAGAGAAGTCACTGCCTGAACCCTCCCTCTCGCTTCCCAGAATCCAGTGGGGGCTTTCCTCACCCAGAGAAAGGAGAAGTGATGGAGGGTGACAGCTACCAAGGGTGCTGTTCACTTTGGAGAACTGTGTGACCTGTAGCCAGAGGCCAAGTAATCCAGGCCAGTTTGCAAGATACACGTGTGTGATTTGAATGCTGACCCCAGAGTCAGAGGGGAAAATGGGGGCCATCACTGGCAAGGTGAGACCCATAAAGAATAAAACATAGCCCAGCCGGTGTGGCTCAGTGGTGGAGCGTCAACCTATGAACCAGGAGGTCATGGCTCGATTCCCGGTCATGGCACATGCCTGAGCTGCAGGTTCAATCCCCCGTAGGGGGCGTGCAGGAGGCAGCCCACCAGTGATTTTCTCTCATCATTGATGTTTCTATCTCTCCCTTTCCCTTCCTCCCTCTAAAACAAATAAAAACATTTTTTTTTAAAAAAAAGAATAAAACATAAATGGCCACATGGCCTTCTAGAACACACTGGACTTACGTTAGAAACTCTGATTCAATGCCTGCCACTTCAGGGTCAGTTTGAGCAAGTCCCTTTAGCTTCCTCATCTCTGATGTGAGGCTGAGCGGGCCTCCCGGGGTTGTGGCAAATGTCACATGGGAAGGAATGCAAAGGGTTTGTAAGCTGCAGAGTGCTGTATAGCGGGGGCTGCTAGGATGGCGGTGGTGTTGGATATGGCAGGGCAAAGCGGAGCTGGTGAGGAGGCGCTAGGGAGCACCAGGACTCCGGGGGCTTGGCCAGATGACAAATAACACTTGCATCTTCCAATTTCGCTCAAGCTTTGGAGACCCAACCTCGGACTGCCAGGGTGACCTCATCAGAAAAGGGAATTCTGCATTTTCCCCTGGACAAGTCTCTGAGATAGACCTTCGTGACTACAAAGGCCACCTAACTTCAAAAATGACATATCAAAATGGTTTAAAAAAATAGAAACATAACCCAAAGGAAAAACACAAGGCACTGTTCATTCTTATGTCAAAGGGATCTATTGTTAATGTTAGTTGGACCAGTAGACTACACCCTTATTTATTTCCTTATAATGCTTTTCTTGTGTTCCGTTTGCATTTGCCCGAGGGTTTTGCCTAGGAAGGTTTTGCAAAGTGGATGTAAATGAACTTATGAGATGATCAGTAATAGTGAAATGGCCTGTGCATAAAAGAGAAAAGGCAGAGAGGTGGTTTTGGAGGCTCGGAGACCACATTCCTGGTTCTTTCTGTTTCATGGTTCATAAATTCCTAGAGTGAAACTTTAAGAAGCTTAGTCTAGTCTCCCTAGTTGAGCTTCATTTAAAAGAAACAGCCAGTTTTCTCATGCTTCCTAAAGGTATCAGAGGGCATTGAACCCAAAGAAGCATTATGCTGCTTTTTCCAGATTTCCATATATCTGTCAAGGAAAAAAGATCCACTCTAGCTAGTGTAAAAACAAAGGGATTACAGTTTATAGAATTATAGGGAAAGCTGAGGAGATGTACAATTTCCGGTCACGCAGCAGAATCGGGCCACAAGGGAGCAGCTGACTCTGACCACCAGGAAGCTACCTGTTGAACTGGAAATCTCCAATCCAGACCAGCAATTGGTGCTCTGCCCCTGGCCCACAAACTGTGTGATGGGACATGGAGTCTTCTTTAACACGGCCCCAGTAGAGCTGAATCCCTCCTCAGCTGTGCTTCTCAGCACAAGCAGGAGCAGAGCAGCATCTGCTCATGTTCCCCTCCCAAATCTCATCTAAGGTATCTGACCGCTAAATGTAAATCACACCCAGAATCCTAGCAGCAAGGGAGTCTGGAAAATGTAGGGGTTTTTTTTGTTTTTTGTTTTTAGTTTTTGGGCTCCTGCAGTATGGGAGGCCAGAAGAAGAATATAATCAATGGCTAACACCAATCTATCATGCCCACTACAATAATTTATTTTTATTTTATTCTAGAATTATTTTCCTTTTATTTTTTTTAATATATGTTGATTGATTTCAGAAAGGAAGGGAGAGGAAGAGAGAGATAGAAACATAAATGATGAGAGAGAATCATTGATCGGATGCCTCCTGCACGCCCCCTACTGGGGATCAAGCCTGCAACCCAGGCATGTGCCTTTGACTAGAATCCAACCCAGGACCCTTCAGTCCACAGACTGATGCTCTATCCACTGAGCCAAACCAGCTAGAGCTGACTTTTATTTTAATCTTTTTTAATTACAAAAGGAATACATGCTCACTATCAAAGGGAGCATAACAAACAAAAGAGAAATAAAGTAAAAAATGAAAGTATCCTGCCCTATCCCATTCTCCAAAGGGAATCACTGTCCACAGTTTGGATTGTAGCCTATCAGTGGTTTTGTGCACTTCAGGGGGCAGGGGGGATTGTACTACCTGCTGTTCTGGCATCTGTACTGTCACTTGAACGTATATCCTGGACATCTTTGCATAAGAAGAGATGAGATTCTAACTCCTGTTTTTAAAAGAGCTGCCAGGTGTCCTGTGAGAGAGGTTCTCTACCCATGGACCTGGGGGTTGCCTCTAATTATTCCATAGTATGCATAATGCAAAAGGAACAGCTGCGCAGGTATTTGGAGAGGTCAGGTTTCCAGAAGTGAAAAACCTGTACCATATTCTGAGGCTGTAGCTTCCTAGTCAGGGCACTTGACTCAGTTTAACTGCCTGAAATGTGAAACTCAAAAAATAATCCTAAACCCTAAAGATGTAGATTCAGCAAACATTGCTGGAGGCTGTTGTCAGCACGAGGGGTTCATAAATATGGCTCCCCATTCCTAACCTCAAAGGGCCCGCCCTCTGCTGCAGACAGACAGGCCTGTGCACAGCTAGTAGGTGCCCAGCCCCAGGAGGGGAAGGGCAGAAGGCTGGGAGAGTGGAGAGAGGACATGCCTTGGTCCCCAAGGAGCAGCAGAGTTGGGAGTGTCAGAGAGCTAAGGTTAAGAATCTTGTGCTACCACATGGAGATCTGGGGGTCAGGAGGAAGGCTGGGTCACATGGAGATCTGGGGGTCAGGAGGAAAGCTGGGTCATCAGCTAGGCCCCCTGATGGCCACCAAGGACATATGATATGACATCCCTTAGCAAAGTGCCTGCAGATACTCCAAAGTGTGTTTCTCCTGCTGCTGTTTTTAGAACCTTGACTTGGGCGTGTCTGTATCTGAGCTGGGTTGCCCCTAGCATCTCAGCCAATCCCAACCTAAGTCTGTATAACACAGAGGCCTCAGCAATAAGGGTGGCAGTGGACATGTGCTGCTATGCCCATCACATACAGTTGCTGCTCCGCTCACCAAGGGTTTCATTTTCCTTTAGAGAATTCTCCCTCCTCCATCCTCTACCATGGAATCTAGATGGAATTGCCTCCCTGCAACTTCACCCCCTTCCTGGGCCAGGAGCTGATTCAAGCATGGGATTCTGACACACTCTGGGCCATCAAGGAAGAGTAAATCCAGCACTTGTGCAAAATCTATGGTAAAAATATCCTCTCTTTCCCTGAAGGTCTGAAATTGAGGTGCGCTGCTATCTGAAGGGAAAGGCTGATGTCTGAAGAGTCTGGGGTCATTCTGTGAGCCGTGAGGAAGGCAGTTAGAGAGGGTTAAAAAAATGACTTCAGGGACATCATGAGAGCCTGGATCAAGCATCACCTGAAGGCAGACTTTTCTCTATACTTGTAAATTACATTAATTATTAACTCTCCTGTCTAAACCAGTTTAAGTTGGAGTTTTCTGTCCTTTGCATCATACAAAATAGATACTTTTTTGCATGTCATCCACAGGGGCGCTTCCTTGAATAGCCTCTAAAAACAGCCTAATATGCAATTTCCACCAAGGCCCCAGAAATTGCTCCTGCTGGCCTCTCGCTGAGAGCCCTCTGAATGTATGTATGTCCTGGAAAACTAACTCGAACTGGCGAAAGGAGACAAAAAGGAGAACCATATACGCATGAAGAGCAGAAGAAGGAATCAAAACGAGGGCCTCCAACAGTTCAGCATTCTCTCTCCTAGCCTCTGGCTTCCTTCCCCAAACCTGCTTTCTCATGAGGCTGGAGCATTGGGTGCCCTCAGCTCTGGTCTCACCCATGCACAATGCCTACCCAAGAGGAAAAAGGTCATTCCTCCAGCTCCCAGTACAAAATCCCTGAGATCAACTCTGATTAGCCCAGCGGGGCTCACATGTACATCCTCGAACCAATTCCTGCAGCCATAGGACTGAGGTGCCACAGTTGGCCCTGTTTTTTGTTTGATTTGCCTTTTGGTGGGAGGCAGAATCTATTGCTATGGCCCTAGACCCAATCATTGGAGTAAGGAAGGTGTGGTTCCTTGGGAAAAGGGAGCAAAGCTGAAAGAGTAAAGGATGCTGACAAGTCTTAATAAAAATGTCCAGGACCTCTCATGGCTGTTGTACAGATCAGTAATACTGGGTGCAGAAGAGCTCCCGTGAAATGGCTTGCTATGTGACGTTGGCTGTCATCTGTGGACAGAGAGTCACTGGTACAGCTAAGAGGCAAAGTGGAGGGGCAAACAACCCCGGACTTAGAGACAGACATGACTGGCTTGTAACCAGTGTTGTGCCCTGGGGTGAGTCACACAACCTCTCTACACCCAGTTCTATTGAGATTAAATGATGGCATGTGCCTAGCCCTCATTATAGAAGTTAAAGGCCTAATTATGAAAGTCTTTTCTAAATATGTCAGTAGCTGGAAACTACAGATGTTGGGCCTTGGACTCAAGTGGGGCCCAAATGTCCAAGAGAAAAACTTGCCAAATCAGCCTTGACCTGGAAGAGTTTTAAGATGTCCACAGCAAAGACAAGCCACAGGAGGGAAGGGAAGGGACACTAGCTCAGGGCGGGCATTTCTGCCTTCCTCAGCCACTGCTCAGTGAATGCACCCGATCCCAGCGATGATTACAGTTTTGTGCCTGGTCATTTTGATTTCCATGTTGCCTTTTCAATTACTTTCATAGTACCAACAGGTCCATCTTCTTCATACATGAACAGGAAACCAAACCTTCCCACGTTCAGCTTTTTCTTTTTTATTGATTTTAGAAAGGAAGGTAGCGGGAGAGAGAGAGAGAGAATATCAATGAGCCCTAACCGGTTTGGCTCAGTGGCTAGAGCGTCTGCCTGCGGACTGAAGGGTCCCAGGTTCGATTCCGGCCAAAGGCATATACCTTGGTTGCAGGCACATCCCCTGTAGGGGGCGTGCAGGAGGCAGCTGATCGATGTTTCTCTCTCATTGATATTTCTAACTCTCTATCCCTCTCCCTTCCTCTCTGTAAAATCAAAAACAAACAAACAAACAAACCACGAAAGGAAACATCAATGAGAGAGAATCATTGATCGGCTGTCTCCTGAATACCCCCTACTGGGGATCAAGTCCACAACCCAGGCATGTGCCCTGACAAGGAATCAAACTGTGATCTCCTATTTCATAGGTTGACACTCAACCACTGAGCCATACCGGCCAGACCAGCATTATTAAGAGGAAGACAGAAATGGGCTGACTTCTCAGCACCCTGCCCACTCCTGTCCATCTACGGTTTAGGGATGGCAATTTCTCTACAGTCCCAAACCCTGCCCCCCTGCCCCCCACCACCAATCCTCAGCATCCCTCTGCTCTCTCCTCATACAACCAGGCACCCAGACAGCCTCATGGGGCTGGAGGATAAACTTGGCTGGAGAGGATGAGACCGTGGCCTTGGGACCCACAGGAGGAAACTGCTGGCCTACAGATGCCGTGATGGGTGGGGTCCAGGCTGTGGTTCTCAGCCACCCCCAGCAGACTCCAGCGCTCACTCACCAGTTCCCTCACTGCAGTTAGCTGCCTGCCGGAGGGGAGAGATAAGACAGGGGAAGGACAATGTGCAAAAAGATGCACACGAGATCAGCCCAGCCCAGGAGATGGCAGAGAGCAGTTCAGAGTCTGGCCATGGTCCCTCAGCCCCGAGTCAGAGCTTCTGACCCAGAAGGCTCTGCGCCTTCCCAGTGAGGCTGGAGGGCAGGGCTTGGGACCACAAGGAGTTTATCACCCCTGGATCAGAAGAAGCCTGTCCTTTGCAGACAATGGACTCCAGGATGAGGAGAAGCTGGTGAGGTCAGAGCAGCAAGCACTCAGGCACCCAGAGAACCGCTTGGCTGCTTCTTCTGCTTCTGGGAGCGATGGCGTGTCCCCCCCCCCCCCACACACACACCCCACCCCCAGAACAACAGGCACAAAATCAACTGGATTTGGTCATCATGGCTGCCGTTCACACTTGTTCTCGCTCCACCCCCCCACCCCCCCGCCCCTTCGTCAAAGGCACCTCTCCTGATTAATTTCTGGCTGCCTGTCATTGTTCCCAACTTGTCGTAAATCTCAAGGTGTGCCAGGATGTTCTATATTTACTTGGTGCTTGCCCAGGCCTGCTGAGTTGGCAATCCTATTAGCATGATTTTTTTCCCCTCATTGTGTTTGTGAAATGAAATAAAATCAAAAGGCCCTGTGTCCAGAGGGTTCTTCTTGCCCCCTTTCCCTGAACACTCAGGTTCTGGGGAGGTCATGAGGTCTTTGGTGGAGCGGGGGCCAAGGGTGCTTCTTTGCCTTCGGTGCTGAGCAGGTCTGGGAGGAGGCGTCGCTGGCTCCTCTGGCTGGGGACATGCAGACTAACTCTCTATCCCTCTCCCTTCCTCAGAAGTCCTCCCTGCCTTTCATGAAGACGGGGCCCTGGTGCGGGTGGAGGACGAGATCCATAGTCCACAAAGCGGAGGCGTCAAGCGGCTGAGATCCTGAGCAAGAGGCTGGGGTGCCGGACATGGGGTTCAAGGCAGGGAGGCGGGCTCCAGCCCAGTTCTGTCCTGTCCTACCTTGGGCAAGTAATCCGAGCTCTCGCTGAGTCTCGCTTTCGTCATTGCAAAGTGGAGAGAACAATCCCTGCCTCATAAGGTGACCATAAGGATGAAATGAAATCTCATACTTATAATTCCTTGGCGCCAGGCCCAGCGGGGAGCCAGCATCCAGCAAAGACTTCGGGCATTCCTTTCGGACACTGCATCCTATAGAGCTGAATGTTCCAGCGCGGCTTCTGGGGACGCAGTGGGGAGAGGGGGCCTTTTTCTGGGTCCTTCGGTGGGAACCATAAAGGTTTGGGAAAGGCTTTGAGAGCCTGAAGCACGGGTATGATTAATGAGATGAGAGGGCAGCAAGTGCTCCTGAAACTGCTCCAAGGAAGTGATTTATTACTGAGAAGCCATGGTACTCCCGCTCCACGAACGGCAGAGCACTTGAGAGCATTTTCCTGGGTAACAGGCCTCGGCCCCGCACTCGCCTGCTCCGCAGGAATAGTCTTTATAAGTCCATTCTTCCCTGGGCTTCTTTTTTAACAAAATATATATTTTTATTGATTTCAGAGAGGAAGGGAGAGGGAGCGAGAGATAGAACCATCAATGACAAGTGAGAATCACGGATCAGCTGCCTCCTGCACGCCCCACACTGGAGATCAAGCCCACAACCCAACATGTGTCCTGACCGGAAATTGAACCCTGACCTCCTGGTTCATAGTTCGATGCTCAACCACTGAGTCATACCAATGCGGCTTCACTGGGCTTCTTCATGGCTGAGTGCATGAATACGGGCGGTGTGCAAAGTGACACATTCCTTGGTTCATGTCATAGAAGTGAGTTCCTCAGGGAAAGGTCAGGAAGCATTTTAAGCAATTTTCTTTGAAAGGAAAATCCTCCCCCTTGTATGGAATCTTGGGGCATCGCGGTAGTGGAATATTATATAGTCAGCAGGAAATACTCACACTGAAAAATACCAGTGAAAAAAGCAGGGGGCAAAGTGGATACTGTATGATCTAGGGCATTTTTAAATGTTTAAGACAGAAATACACCTTCTGGTCTCTAAGCAATAGATGATGAAGGGTTTTTTTGTGTCTTTGTCCTACTTTTTTGTTTTACTAATTTTTCAATGAGCATGTATCTTTATAATAATGAGAATGACAAGAAGGAGGAAAGGGAGGAGATAAAGAATTTTTAAAGATCTCTCAAGCCTTCTTGTATTGCTGGTTCCCATAATAAATCACACTGTCCCTCTCGGATACCAATAAGTCATTGGGGGCAGTGAGGGAGGGGGGAAACATCACCGTAGTGACAAGTCCATGGGCATCAGACTAGGACTGCAGGGTACTGACAATCCAGGGAATTTCACACCCTCGTGTGGACTTTCTTAGAAGGAGAAAGATGGATGACGCCAGTGGTTTTCCACGGCAATCTTATGCAGAGGTTTAGTGCATGAAGCAGGTTACAAAGGAGCCAGACAGTGTATTAGAAGGGAGGGAAGGAGAGATGCTGGAGCCTCAACCATCCCCGTCCCCCTTCAGTCCCCCAGGCCCCCATCACCAAGTCCACGAGGCCCTTCTTTTGATCTCTCTGCCTGAAAAGGAAACACAGCTTCAAAGTCTTGTATTCGACTGGCCCACCATGTGGAGAGCAGAGAAGCTGACGGCGGGGCAGTGGGGAGGATTCCATTTCTAAGTTCCTGGGAAATACATTTTTGCGGAATATCCACTTCCCTTTAAATAGCTCTATCCAGCTTTGTTTTAGAAACTAGCAATAAGGGTATTTTTGCCAAACAAATATGTCCTCTGGAAAGAGTGTTAAGGTTTGATTTGTGAATACATTTAAGGGTTTGACTTATCTAGTTGCGACGTGGACCCTACAGTTTACGAAACTGGATAAAATCATGATTATCAGCAGCTGATTCAGGCTTCCGGTAAGTTATATGTTCCTGTTAAGTTCTGTGCTCGGCTTCTGGGGTGGGGATGGGGGTGCTTTTTTAGATTTGTTTCTACCTAATTGTCTTCTGGAAGAACAGATTGCTGTGGGTTTAGTTTTTTTGGGTCTTTGTGTTCTTTTTAATAAATGTGGGTTTGTGTATTTTTAGAACTCATTTGCAAATAGGGCCTAAAATTTCAAAGGCATGTGTCTTGTCGGCACTTTGATTCTTGAACTCATCTCAGCACCTTTGGGAGGCCTAGATCCGGTCTGTCCAGCAGCCACTGGGGCTGCTTCCTTCCTTCTGTCCTCTCAGAGAGGCAGCCAGAGGCAGCAGGCAGCCGTGGTTAAATGTGCGGGTGCGGATGAGTGTGTGGGGGGGCCGGGGTGCTCCCAGGGTCCCTGGAGTGCACTTTGGGACTGTCATGTGCTGTGGGGGCCCAGCTGAGAGAAACGGAAAGAAAGGGGCCACACGGTTGTCATGCTTTCCTGTTCCCTAACAGACAACACACAGCTCTACTGGGACCCTGCACTGGGGCCACGAGCAGAGACTCAGAAGAAGTGGGGGCCTGGAAGGAAGACTGCCTTCTCACCAGCTGCTCGCTGGGTGACCTGGGGCGAGCGCTTGTGCCTCCTGGAGGCTGAGTGCTCACCTGGAAAACGGAGGTAATCTGAGTAGTTTGTTATGAAGACATTTTACATAATCCCATTGGCCCTGTGATTATGTAAGGAAGAAATGCCCATGACTTGTAGAGATACTTAAAAAGTACGTAGAGATGTATAGCCTGAGAGCTGGGGTTTGCTTGAAAATAATTAAGCAGAGCCCTGGCTGGCATTGCTCCGTGGTTAGAGCATCAGCCCACACACCGAGGGCCATGGGTTGATTCTTGGTCAAGGACATGTACCTGGGTTGCAGGTTCAATCCCCACCCTGGTCGAGGCACATGTGGAAGGCAACCAATTGATGAGGCTCTCTCACATCAATGTTTCTTTCTCTCTCTCTCTGAAAATCAATGGAGAAAATATCCTTGGGTGAGGATCAACAAAACAACAAGCAGAAATAAAGTGGGATTATTTCATTTGCATCAGGTTCAAGAACGAGCAATATTAAAACTGAGAATGAAAACTGTAAGGAAATTAAATGAATGAAAAGAAATAAAAAATGAGGAGTGGAAAAGGGCACCAGGGAACTTTCTGGGATGTGGAATGTTCTATAACTTGATCTGAGTGATGATTACATGGGCATAAATATTTGGCAAAAGTCATCAGCCTAAGGCTGGTTCGGAAAAATAATATTAATGTGTGTATGTGCGTAATGCATAATAAAACAAATGTAGTGTTTTGTTAATATTTGGTGAATCTCACTGAAGAGTATATGGATTTTTTTGTATTATTTTTGCGACTCCTGTAAACATGGAATTATTTCAAAATAATAAAGGTTTAAAAAACTCATCAAAATGTATACTTCACATATCTGCATTTTACTGTATGTAAATTATATGTCAAAGTAAAAGTTAAAAGGAGGGTTAGGAAGCATACGTAGTAAAATCTTGACAAACATCGACTCTGTGTGACAGATGTATAGAGGTTTATACATTATTCTTTGTAGTTTTGTATAGGTTTAACTATTTTTATAACACAAAACAAATTTTAAAAAATTTAAAACTACCAAAATATCTGTCAAGTTCCTGGCCCTGTGCCTGGCACAGGGTGGCTTCTCCTTCTAAAAACGGTCCCATCTGGGCCACCCTGCACCCTCTCTCTCGCGGGATCAGGGAGTTACACACACGTCAGCCTGCTGATGCTGGCATTGCTTGTGACCTCACTGGACAAAAAATGCACTCCAAGCTGGTTTTCTCTGTCCTCCAACTACAACAGGGTGAAGCAGACAGCCAGACAACATTGGGGATGCATGTCCTTTCCAAATGCCCACTCGGGTGCATCACTTTGCCTGGATGTCTTCCACCGGCAGATGCTACACTCAAAGCAGCCATAGCCACAGAAGGCCACGAGGAAAAGTCATGGAGGGCAAAGACAGAGATTTGTAAATACCGTGTAAGACAAGCAGGAGCCACTCTGGATCTAATTGCACTTTTACAACATTTGCCTTGGCCTACACAAAGGGAAAAGGTGAGGGCTGATGACCTTTGAGGTGAGTCAAGCACATCTCTTAAGAATGTCTCCATTTTTATGAGACTGAGCAGGAGCGCTGACCCAGGAGGATGGAAACCGGTTGCTTTTCCCATCCGCACCACTAATGATCCCTGTGACCTTGGTGAGGCACCTCCTCAGCGCCTATCCTCCTCCTACAAATGAGGGTTTGGACCTCCAGCTTTGTGATTCTCTAAACCAAATATTGAGCCTTAGGAGGGAAGGACTCCAGGTCAAGGAGTACCTGTTATTGCTTCCTGAGCCCAGGCAGGAGACAAATGAAGACACAGGTGAGATCGAGACTGCAGGAAAGTTTGGTATAGCCAAATCTCCCAAATTGCCAAAGAAAGTGAAAATCTAGATTTTTATGTCCTATCTCCTGATTTCCAAATTACAGTAAGTCAGATTTTTTTTAATAAATGCTATGTGAGCCTAACAAAAATATTTATGAACAGAATTTAGTCCCTGGGTTGCCAGAATGTGCCTTTTGTGTGACATCACAGCTTCCTGGCTGGGGGCTAGATTGGAGGTCTCTGATCTTTCAATAACAGGGTTATATGGCTCCTTAAGTCCCAGAGAGCTCTAACTCAAGGCTGAAAGTGAATTTAATGACAAATACTTCAAACATTTTTTAGCATAGCTTATAGTAAAAAATTCATTTTACAGTGGTGCAAATCTCTAATAATAAAAGGGTAATATGTTAATTAGACTGAATGTCTTCCAGACAAAGCTAGAGCTGCGAGGGAGGCCCAGGTAACGGGTGCCAGAGGGAAGCCGGTGCCAGCAGCCAGGGGAAGAAAGGCCTACTCTTGCACAAATTTTGTGCATCGGGCCTCTAGTACATATATAAAACTGAACGAAAAGATTCACAAAATAAAACCTACCCCTACTATAAGTGATGCCCTCTGATATTTTCTATTTATCCTACTTCATTTTTTAAATGCTGCTAGCAACCCATTAAACTGATTTCATAGGTCATGTTGGAGAAACGTTGCTTTAGGGTTCACAATTATTTAATTCTCCTTATGAGGTAGGAATTATTATCATTTCCATTTTACAGACTAGAAAAATGAATCTCAAGCTTCGAACAACAGATCTCATATTCTTTCTAATATTTTTTTAAGTCAAGAAAGGCAAGAAAGGGAGAAATTGGAAAACTCCGAAGGGCGAGGTCACAGAGGAAAACTCCCAGAGGCAAAGCAATCCAGGACCACCTTGGGGAGAACAGGCAACTTAAGCAGGAGGATGAAGGCTGTGTGCGGTGGGGCATGCAAGCAGTCTCCCCTCTGCCTCCCTAATGAAATCTGCAGTGAAATCCACATGGCTCCCACGCCATGGGTGTGTGGCTTCTTTAAGGAGGAGCCAGGTTGTCATCCAGGTAACCCCACTGCCGACTCAAAGGAAATGATGAGGTTGCTAATGCCTAAGTCACATTTATGAGCTTGACATTCCAGCTGCAGACAGGTAGGAGTGGGTGATTAGCAGTCACAGGGAGAGAGAGGATTTAAATCTAAGATCCATTTGACCATCAAGGCTGGCCTGTGAAACCTCATCACTCGACTTTACTACCTCCCAGTTCATTATTAATGAACTGAAAAAAATTCCATGTCTTGCCCTGACTGGTTTGGCTCAGTGGATAGAGTGTCGGCCTGCGGACTCAAGGGTCCCAGGTTCGATTCCGGTCAAGGGCATGTGCCTTGGTTGCGGGCACATCCCCAGTAGGGGGCGTGCAAGAGGCAGCTGATTGATGTTTCTCTCTCATTGATATTTCTAACTCTCTATTCCTCTCCCTTCCTCTCTGTAAAAAATCAATAAAATATATATAAAAAAAAATTCCATGTCTTCTCCATAGGCAATGATCACAGAACACAAGAGACAGCAGCCTTGCCTAGGGATGTCAGCGGGGAAGATTTCATTAGACCAATGAACTTTGCTCCTGATTGGACCACTCAGCTAAGCCTAGCGATACTGTTTCTAATCAAGCTTGGCTGCCATCTGGACTGGGGTAGGGAGCCTGGCAACACCCTACACAGCCCAGCACAATACAGCATGGCCCAGCATCGCCTAGCCCTCACTGGCAGTACACCTGACTGCATTCTAGGATGGCTGGATCTCTCTCCATCTCTTTGTCTCCTTTCCTTGTCTCCTCTCCCTCCAGATTCCTAGGGAGAACCAGTGGAGGTGAGTGTCTGTTTCCAAAGTTAATGATTTCAAGTCCTTTCATTGGGTGGCTTTTTGCTTTCTCTGAAGTGTGAGGTACACGCACAGCTGCTCGGTAATGTTTAAAGCCAGTGAGTCTTAGATTTGTATCACAAAAGTCAATTAACAAGGCAATTTCTTCCCTTGGTTTGTATTTGTATATTATTAATGAGTTATGAGGCCTCCTAATGTGGTAAATTAGCCTAGGTAACTCGGAAGCAGAGTACAAACATTCCCCCCACCCTCTTAATGGCCCCAAATGTTTATCTCATACAGAGAAAACTATATACAAGCACAGGGAGGTCTCCCTGTTCCAGCAGCCAAGGAAGCACACCGGAGTAGCTCTGATAAATATTGATGTTTGTTTATCCAAAGGCACAGACCATGCTGGCAAACCGCCACCCCCTCCCATGCTCATGTAACTGGCAAGAGTCATTATGCAAGGAGGAGATACAGGAACCTCAACTGCCTTTGCTGAATGACCGTCAGCCTTTGTTTCCTGAACACACACACACACAGACACACACTCACTAGGAAAACTAGATGTCCTGACCTACGAAGGTCAGGCATAGGACAAAATAACAACAACAGTCAAAACAGAAAAATACCTATGTCCTATCTTTAATCAAAGGGCAGAAGCACAGAGTCTTGTGTACATAGAGAATGGTGATGGCAAGATCTCTGCCTCACCGGAGTAACTCGCTTAGGGATGTGTGAATGCTGCTCCAAAGTGCTGCTTTGTTACAAGATCGATGCCATTAACAAATAAATTGTGCTCGATACAAATGCCAGAGCATTAACATGAAGATATTTATAAGCACCCACTCCGTCAGTCACAATGGAGCACCAACTAATGTACAAGGCAATGTGAATAATACCCTTCATCTCATCACATTCATCTACTTCCAAGCACCATGATTCAGCCTCAAAATGTCTGGGACTAAAGCTGAGTATAAATTAATAAGACCCATGTATTCAGTCCTTTAACGAATCTGTATTGAATGCTTATCGTGTGAATACCAGGTGTTAGACACACAACAAAAGCAGGAAAAGATACAGCCCATTGAGTAGCCCAGCAACCAGCTGGGAAGCCAGACATGTCGGCAAAGCGTTATAAAGCAGACCAGGAGCTAGAGGGGCACGCCTGCTCCTGGGACACCCAGGAAGGAGAGGGCCATCAGGAACGGCCAGGAAAGTGCCCTGGGGAGAAGCTAAGTGCCCTCTACTTATGGCCTGTACTTCTCCCACGTTGATTCCTGCTCCTGGGGTATGAAACTTACTCTTCCAGGTGGCCTTCTCCGGAGGACTAGCAGACCTCACATAGGCACATCTCAGGTGGGAAAATCTCAGAGGGGCATCTCCCTGTGCCCCAAGATTCCCATCTTCTCTGTTCAGAGACAAGAGAAAAGAAAACCAAAGAGCTCCTCTTTTCATAATTAATTCTCTTTCTGACAAAATCTATCATTTTCTGTCTGCCTGGGCTCCTTTAGACTGAGCTCCTTGAAACCCTCGAATCTAGATGACACTGATGCAAAGAGGCCTGAGGGCACTCAACAAGGCCGGGCCTTCCGGGAGCCTCTTCTTACAGCCTCTTACAGGGAGACTGGCCTGGGGCCAGAGACCTGGGGGGGAACCTTGTGCAGCTTCCAGCATCTGCAGAGAGCAAAAAAGCAGAGCAGAACTGCCTGGCATCTCACCCTTCCCCCAGTCTGTGGGCCTGCAAGTGCATATGTCTCTAATTTGCATTTTATGGGTTTCTACCTGGATGGCATAATGAATAGCTATCTGTATGCAATATTCCCTTTGCCTCCCCACTCCTGTCAGCTTCATCTAATTAAACACCTACTCCCCCTTCAGATCTCAGGGAAATCTGCCTTCCCCAGAGAAGCCTTCCCTGACCCACTGGGCTAATTATTGACTTATTCACCTTTTCCTCTATGACCTTTGTTACCGCTTGCAGTCATGCATTCATTTTGCATCATTTTCTTTTATTTCTGCCTGCCGGTCCCACGGCCATAGCCTCCATGCCAGACCCACAGTGTCCAGTTTATCGCCCTCAGTAAACCTAGCTCTAGGCCAATGCCCAGCACTTAGTATGCATTCAACAAATTCTCCTAGATGATAGAATAAAGTTCAAGGAATAGAACTCTCCCCAGAACCCGTTTCTCTTGTTCTACCACAGAGCCCTCCCTGCCTGGCTTGGATTTCTGTTTGCTTTGAGGCTTTGCTTTGCTGATCAAAGGCATGACAGGCAAAGGCCCTCCTTCAAGCTCCAAGCATCTCCTGGACTGCCTGGCCTACAGGAGCCCTTCCAAGGCAACATGAAAATAAATAAACAGGTATTTTTACAAATTAAGATCTAAGTGCAAAAAAGGCCAAATATTTTTCTAAGAGTAGCGCAAATTTGTTGTTTCAGAAGATTTTTATAAAAGACAAAAATCAATAATGTTTTTGTGCCAGTCAATGAGCTTCACGTTTAGAACAGGAAGAGAATCTAATCGATGGCTTTTCAACTGCTTTCCTCCCTCAGAAATATGATGCGGTCCTGCCCGAGAGGAGTTTGAGGAGACAGAGGGCAGAAGGCTAAGGACGGTGTCTGATGCAGGGAGTAAGTTTGGAAAGAAGGTCAGACTCTCCCTGACCTGCCAGGTTGGTGACTGGATGGATATTGTCTGATCTTCAAACTGTCTTTGCATTCAAGTAGAGACCTTCAAGGATATCTGCCAGCAGCCTCCTCACCCCCAGACACCAGGTCTCACCCCTGGGCAAGAGTTGATTCTACCAAGGCTGAGGGATTCTCTGTCCCTGGAATTTGGAATCAGGCCCCAGAGCCATGTGCTGGTCTGTTAGGCACTTGAAATGCGATGCCAAGACAGGTCAGGTTGCCACGTGCATGAAGAGCCACAGAGAGCCATCCTGCAGACAGAGACAGAAGAAGGACAAGAGGGGAAAGATCAAGTGTCCACAAAAGAGAGGGCCATCTTATTCCCAGCTTTCTAGGCCTGGTCCTTGTCCCTTATGAGGCCAGCCTGAGTTTCCTGTCCTTAGAACCCATGAAGTCCCCTCGTGTCCTTCCAGAAAATGCCCTTTCTATCTCTTGTTGGCAAAGTTAGTTTGAGTACATTTCTGTTCCAGATGTATTAGTTTACTCTGGCTCCTGTAACAAATTCCCACAAACTGGGTGGCTTAGAACGACAGAAATTTATTCCCTCCCCCTTCTGGAAACCAGAAGTCTGGAGGTGCAGGGCTGTGCTCCCACCAAGGCTCTGGGGGAGAATCTTTGCTTCCTCCAGCTTCTGGCGACTCCTGGCTTTCCTTGACTTGTGGCTGCTTCACTCCAATCTCCGCCTCCATCTTCACATGACCTTCTTCTCTCTTCCTGTGTCTTCTTCTCTTCTAAAGACACTGATCATTGGATTTAGGGCCTATCTGGTGAATTCAGGTATCTTCTCAATATCATTAACTTAATTACATCTGCAAAGACCCTTTTCCCAAATGAGGTCACTTTTTATAAGTACTTGGGGCTAGGACTTTGGGGGCCACCATTCAACTCACTATACCTTGCATATACACTGAGCTCTAAAACAAGTTTACCAAATATTCCTTACAAAGTAGGGGTGACTAGCTGATGCACAGCCCACAACACAAACTATTTACAGATTCTAAGAGATAAGTAAATAAAGCAACTTGCTTTTGTGGGGAAAGTGTTTGTGGCATTTTGTTTTTTAATATTCTGGGCTGGATTCAAGCCTTTTCTATCATGGTTAGAAGTCACTATCTTCCCTCGTCTCCTCTGAATTTGTATTCAAGATAATACAGCTATGCGGCTACTATGGTGTATTGACACTTGCTAGGTATCAGGCACTGTACTTGGCTCTTTACAAGGCATATCACATTGAACCTTCACAACAATCTTTTGAGGCCAGAATTATTATCCTCAGGAGTCACACCCAAGTTGGTCACCACTAGGATGACCTTTTTGACAACATGGCACATTTGAGGGCTGTGAATATCAGAAGAAAGGTACTAGCATGAGTAGTACCTTCTATGTGCCAAGCACTGCATTTGGTGCTTCACGGTTGTTATCTCGTTTAATTTCCTCCATGAGAAAGATGGTGCAGAAATTAGTGGAAAGTGATCACAGTAGCCAGGGCTTCCCATGGACAAAACCTGGTAAAGTAAGTGGGATAAAGTCCCAGTTGTTCCTGCTTATCAGGGCCAATGGGGATCAGCCCCTACAGATCTACTCATAGGAACCCAAGGAAACACTGATGCAGGCAGACACCTGTGTCTGGCAGAATGGTAGTTGTAAACTGAAAATGAGAAAGTACTTCCTTGGTGGGAGGACATCTGTAATACTTTCAACAATAAATATAAATTTTTTAAAAATAAAAATAAATAAAAGAAAGTTTTTTTCTTGCTTGAGAAGCTGCTAATGTCACCTCCCAAATTGCGGGCCTGGACAGGAAGTGAGGCAACCTCCAAGGGTAAGCTTCAAAGTGAAGACTTCTCTGAACACATGTTCCTTCTTAATGCTTTTCTACCCCAACCCTAGGAAAGCTTCACTCTAGTCTCATAATTTCCCTCTTCTCTCTATTACCAATGCTATCTTTTCCCTCCTCTAACTGTAAGAGTTGAGGACACACAGCTCAAATAAAGATCACAATTGACCTTCCCCTTTATTCTTCTTCATGTAGCTCTATTCACAGTCACCCAGGTCAGGTGCTCCCCTCTGCCCCAGAGCCATCAGCCATCAAGTCCTGCCTACCAATCTGTCCCCTCCATCACTTCCTCTCTTCTCTAACCATCATTGCCCCGGATCAGGTCCCCAGGATCTTTTTCCTGACTCAATCAGGTATCCCTGCCTCCATCAGCTCTTGATTTGATCTTGTTGTTCCTTTGCTTTCAACTCTGTGATGCCCACCTACTCCCCATTAACCTAAGCAGTGGTTTTCAAAATGTGTCTGGAGGAACCTCAGCTTAATGGGTCTTGTTGAGGTTTTAATGAGCCCAGTAAAAAAAATTCTGCTGAGTTTTAAACAAATTGAGAGACACAGGATTCCAACAGATGGAAATGAAAATAATTATGTTTATTACTGAAAAACAATATTGGAGGACATGGCTTAGCTCTGGCCAAGTAGCATGAAAACACTTCCCTGAATTAAACCACAGATGCCCTAAGCTGTAGAAACATTTCTTCTTCTTGAGACATGATTGTTCCTTAAGAGGAGGGTTTTCAGATATGAATAAAGGAGTGTGAATTTATGTGCGAACCCAGGAGTTAGACTCTTATAGAAGTTGTCAGGCAGCATTTCCCAAAGTGTGTTCCATGGAACACTAACCTTGAGAAGAGATGACCTGGAACAAAAATGTTCCATGGTCAAATGCCTTTAGAGAAAATTACACAATGTTCTCCCTTGAGAATCGTAATGCACCCATGAGCATATTAGAGGCTCCCTGGTCTGCAGTAAGGAATGACTTTGCTTATCAGAGGTTAGCCCATTGTTTCCCAAAATTATCTGACTTAAAAAAAACATTGGGAGTGGTAAGTCTCTTTATATTTCTATGTGACAGAAACTCCATGGGAGGAAGGGGAGGAAGGGCTTGAGCTTAACCCCTTCCCCCTACCCCTTCCCCCTTCTCTTCAACTCAGTTTTTCCTAAGTGGACCTTTGTTGTTCATTTTTGTTGCTTCTGATAGATTGTGGCTCTAAAGTGTCTTCTGAAATTTTGCTGTTTTGACATTAGAATGAGCACTTAGAAATGTTTTAATAAAAAAGTTTAGGACTCAAGTAGAGAGTAATAAGAGAATTATTGATTTCACAAACTAAGTGCAATTTATTCAAGGTTTACGTGTGACCTCTGAACTCTAATGCAAAGGCAAAGCCATTTGTAGCGGCTTTGTGGTTAAAAGTATTGTGAAGTCCTTTGAAAGGTCCTTGGCACAGTTGAGACATGTGAAATAGTTTCAAAGCAGAAGATTCCTAACCTCCATACTACATTGGAAGTGTGTGTCAGTTTTGTTTATTAGAATACATGAATGGAGTAGTAAGTGCTGTGTTGGGAAACTGTCCTTGGCCCAAGACCATTTGGTTCCTATTCTTTAGGAGAGGGATCCACCCCCAACCCCAATCCCAGAGACCTTGGAGGTACCTGAAGAACATGGAAGAAGAAAGGTCTGCCTAGCTAAGCAATTTTGTGGAAAGGACCGTACACTTCTCAATCTAGAGTCTTAATTACTCTTGCTCAGATGAGAATGACTATAAAAATGCATGTGGTCTAAATAGGGGAGAATAAATGTTCTTCGCCAGCTCTTGAATTGTCTTCAGTCCAAAGACATTTTGACCTGAGCCAGGAAGTAAGACAGTGAGGATAAAAACATCTGAAACCCATGAACATCTTCAAAGGTATCAGAGGATGTAATGAGCCCAAGTGTGGTTTGAGGGAAAGTAGCGTTAGCAGAAATGAGAACAGAATTTGCTAGAGGTTGGATGAACATCTAGGTCAATTTCTATAGAGTTCCAAGGAAAGAGAGGTTTTGACAACCATTGGCTTATTTGACCGATGCATTCAGGCCCTCAAATGGATTTCTTTTAAATATGTATGTATAAAGCCTGACAAGG
The DNA here is from genome assembly GCF_964212035.1 of Myotis nattereri. Taxonomy (NCBI): domain Eukaryota; kingdom Metazoa; phylum Chordata; class Mammalia; order Chiroptera; family Vespertilionidae; genus Myotis; species Myotis nattereri. The sequence continues at coordinate 54,490,164 of NC_138088.1, read as the reverse complement.
CTCTTAATAAGTCAAAAACTTTCAATGAATCCAATAATTGTCAAAGCTCCTCTTCAGTTTGTATAAAAAACATACCCATAGATGTGCTTTCCAGGGTTAATGGTCATAAAATTCTAGTCACTCTTCTACCCATAGTTTACATATACCAAGTGAATTCAAATCATTCATTCAACACACTTTGAATTCCTGGTCCTGGAGTGATAAGGAGTTATTGTCCCTGCATTCAAGAAGCACAGTCTAGTTGGAATGACAGGCATATTAGCAAATGTAAACACCCTCTGGAGTGACAGAGTCAAGGATGAAAGTATGTGCTAAGAACAATGGGGTCTAAGGAAGGGGTGTCACAATGCCTGGAAGAGAGGACAGGGAGTCCTGTAAGGATAAAGGGGCAGTCTGGTAAGAAGGCAAGGGAACTTTATTATAAAAGAACTGCCTATGCAAAGGCTCTGAGGTCTTGAATTGAGAGTCCAGACATAAACTCGCACATTTATGGTCAATTGATTTTTGAAAAGGGTACAAGACAATTCAATAAGGGAAAGAATAATCTTTTCACCAAATGGTCTGGGACAACTAGATATCTACATGAAAACGTATGACGTTAGACCCCTACCTTACACCATATACAAAATTAATTCAAGTTGGATTAGACCTGCCCTGTCCGGTTTGGCTCAATGGATGGAGCGTCGGCCTGCGGACTGAGGGGTCCCAGGTTCGATTCCGGTAAGGGCACATGCCTGGGTTGTAGGCTTGATCCCCGGTGGGGGTTGTGCAAGAGGCGGCCAATAGATGATTCTCTCTCATCACTGATGTTTCAATCTCTCTCTCCCTTCCTCTGTCTGAAATCAATAAAAATATTTTTAAAAAGATGGATTAGATCTAAATGTAAGAACTAAAAAACATAGGTATGACCTTGGATTAGGCAATGGTTTCTAAGATATGACACCAAAAACATAAGCAAGCAAAGAAAAACTAGATAAATTTGACTTCACCAAAATTTTAAAACTTTGTACTTCAAAGGACACTATCAAGATAGTGAAAAGACAATTCACAGAATGAGAGTAAATATTTGCAAATCATACATCTGAGAATGGACTTGAAATATAAAGAACTCTTAAAAATTAATAATAAAAACTTAACTACTAATAGCCTACTGTTGACCAGAAGCCTAACCAATAACATAGTCAATTAACATATTTTGAATATTATATGTATTATATACTGTATTCTTACAATAAAGTAAGTTAGAGAAAAGAAAATGTTATTAAGAAAATCGTAAAGAAAAAATGCATTTACAGTACTAACATAATTATTGAAAACAATCTACATATAAGTGGACTCAGGCTATCCAAGGGTTAACTGTACTCAAGGCCCTATTGGCACTTTTCCAACTTGTAGTACTAACCTCATAACGTTTTAAAGTAAGCTAAGTAAGTCAATATTTTGTAATTAGAGGAAACAAGTACTTCAAAATTCAGTGGTCAGATTTTTACCCAATAGGAAAGGGTAGTCAGAAAGTGTTGCTTTACAACATCTTATAACCTAACCTAACACTTGAACTCATGTTTATTAGCTATTTGCAGTGTTAATAAGACTTCTTTGTCTTTTGGGGGAACCTGAAGAGTAAGCAGAAGAAAGATGCTCAGCCAGGGTCCTTCTGAATGTCTGCTAATGTTGATTCTTTAGTTCCTCTGGCTGTGAGGTAGAAGGAACAAAGAGCGAGTGTATTATATACTGTCTGTCATGGTGTCACCTGGTCAGGATCTGGGCACAGATGAACCTCACCTGGAATACTGTCCCTGCCACTCAGTAGTTGTGTGACCTTGTGCCAACTGCTTAGCATCTCTGTGCCTCCATGTCTATGCTTACCTTCATTTTTATTTGAGGGCTTATTTCAGTCGTAGGATGCCCATTAACAGTACCTTTATTTTAAAAAGGCTTTTAGTAGGCACTTATGAGTAATACATCTTGGTAATTTTTTCCTGATTGCAAAAACAAAACAAAACACGACAGTGTTGAGATTTTCTGCACATCAGTACCTTACCTTCTTTCATTAGTTCTGTTTTATTTTGCTGTGTTTATTATTAAGTTACTTGTCAAAGTACTTCCCTGAAACTCTGCTATCAATCAGGAAAAAAAGAATTAAAAGATTTGCTTGCTAAATGTATTCTGTTACTAAATTGTGGCTCTACTGGTGCTTAGCTAAAGCAGACAACACAGATGCAGAGTCAGGATGAGCATGCTTGGCTGTAGAATCCCATTCTTCTGATGGGCGGTGGGCAGTAAGGAACAGTGAAGGCCAGAGGCAGTGTACATCTCCTTGGCTCAAAATTGCCTTCTAAGGCCCCATGCAGCCCAGGAATTCTTTGAGCTTACGAAGAAGTCTTTGTGACAATGCAAATGCCCCAAAAGACCTACCAGTCAACCATCCAGGCAATTCCTTTTCATACTGTTCTAAGACCTGGGCAGAGAAAAGAGGTCCCTGCTGTAGAGGACCCCACATTCTCTCTCTCTCTCTCTCTCTCTCTCTCTCTCTCTCTCTCTCTCTCTCTCTCACACACACACACACACACACACACACACACACGCATGCACGCACACACACATTAAGTAACACATGTATGCTTTTCTGTCACTGGGGACCTGATGTTCAGAACGGACACATCACTACCCCTAATCCTAAACTAAACATCCATTCTTGGGACCACCACCTCTCAGGCCCCAGGGAAAACTTTTCCACATTTTACCTTTTGTCCTCAAAACCAAGGCTCCTGGGTCCCAGTGCTGTGAAGGTTTATGGGTTGCTGCTGCCAACATCTGAGCTAGACATTGTTCCAGAGGGCACAGGGGATTGAAGTGGTAGGAGCCTGTAGCAACAGAAAAGGCAGATTAATTAACTTGTCAATTCCTTCCTCTCAGACAGCATGAGTTACACAGATTTTTGTGTAGTACAGTGTTCTTCCTGCCAACGCTGAGCATCTTTTTCTTCCTTTTATTTGTGTTCCATTTGTAGTTTCTAAAGTCATGATGAATTAACATAACCACACAAAAAAGTGCACGTGGGCAGTTGAGAAACATGTTATAATATTAAACAAATCTTCCTTACCTGGTAGGGGAGATACCAGGATCACCAAGGTCTTTTTCCCAGGGGGAGGCTCACCCCATTGTAATCCTGGAGTGCTAACCCCTGCGATTTCCACGAATGCAGGAAACTCGACTGCATAATTTGTGGTAGTGGGAGACTGCACTTGTGCTTTCCCCTAAAAAAAAAATTCATATTACTCAAATATATTTGTAAATCTAGGGTAACATGATTTACTGGTATATTGGCAACTGAGTTAAAAGAATGAATGCTGGAATTGTGAATAGTTTTATTTTTGTAAAAATATTTAGAGTTAATTCTATTTTTGAAATGTCAAATAAAAACTGTAGCTTTATTTTTTTAAATATATTTTTATTGATTTCAGAGATGAAGGGAGAGAGAGAGAGAGACAGAGAGAGATAGAAACATCAATGATGAGAGAGAATCATTGATTGGCTATCTCCTGCACAACCCCTGATGGGATCGAACCCACAATCCGGGAATGTGAACCAACCAGGAATTGAACCTTGACCTTCTGGTTCCTAGGTTACTCAACCACTGAGTCATGCCAGCTGGGCTGCAGCTTTATTTAAACAATTTTATTTATAACATTTTATTCATTATTAAGATTTTTTTCATGCTTTAAAAATAAAATTTCTTCTAAAATATTCAATTCAATTCTTATTTTTAACATTTATTTTCATTTACATTTTTGATGGAAATATATTCAAATCTGATACTCTGTGAATATAATGACATGTTAATTTTAATCCTTTAGATCCTATTGTCAATGGCACATAAATTATGTGTATATTTTAATTATAATGAAATAATTAGTGAATTTTTTCTGGAATGAAAGCAAAAAAATAAGTTATACTGAATATATAAATCATAAAATATGCCTTATGTTATCCTCATCCAAATCTTTCTGGGCCATCAACAGCACACATCCTATATAATAAAAGCCTAATATGCTAAGTGTCTGGTCGGCCCATCAGCCATTCAACCAATCAAAGCATAATATCCTAATGATATGCTAAAGCCACTCAATGCTCGCTATGACATGCACTGACCACCAGGGGGCAGATGCTCTGACTGGTAGGTTAACTTGCTGCTGGGGTCCAGCCGATCAGGACTGAGCGAGAATGGCGGACACACCCTGGAGCCCTCCCGTGGTCCCTTCCCAGCTGGCCAACCTCCTGTGTCCCTCGATTGTGCACCAGTGGGGTCCCTTGGCCTGGCCTGTGCGCTCTCACAATCTGGGACCCTTAGGGGGATGTTGGAGAGCCGGTTTCAGCCCGATCCCACAGGCCAGGCCAAGGGACCCCACTGGTGCACTAATTCGTGCACCGGGCCTCTAGTATAATAATAATTAAGGTCAGTTGTCTTTGATATTTTGCCAACTTTCAGTAATTTAAAACTATAGTTTTCCAATTTTTAAAATAATTTTGCCATTATGAAGCCATATTTGTCATTACAGACGGAGAAGACAAATTCAATTTAACAGCTTGATTTATAATTTTTAAACATTTAGACCATTTGTACTCTAGCCTGGACCCCACATATTTTAAGGATGGGCCCAATTGCTTCAATTAGATAAGCAGATGATTCTTTTTCTAAAATTTAGCTATTAATAGTTAACTTATTGACACTAAGTATGTCAGACTTTAAATGAAGTAACTTCTACATATGACCTCATTAAATCCTCTCAATAACCCGGGTCATAGGTAATTTATTACCTTCATTTTACAGAGAGGAAACTGAGGTTTGGGGAGTTTAGGTGGCTTGCTCAAGGTCATATAACCATTATGTCCTGGAGCTGGGATCTGCCCCAGGAGGTCTGCGTACCTTTAGGAAAGGGCACTCTGGGAGAGCTGACCTTGATTGGCATCCCTAACAGAGAACTTGGACACACAGAAGGCCATGTGGAGGGTCAGGATGCTGGGAGAAAGGGCTGGAAAAAAAGTCCCCAACTGCACAGTCAAGCTTGAGATCCAATGTCACCTCCAGGGAAGAGCCGCAAGCACCAAAGGCTACCAAATGTCTGAATGGACAAGGACTGCTGGTGTTACTAAGTCTACACATTCTACTGATGTCAACAATGGGCACATAAGAAAAAAATCCATTTATCTTTTTGCTCTTGAATGCTCAGTCATTTAACAGGCAGATTTAGAGGACTGGTTCCTCCTTTCTTCTTTCCATCTCTCTCCTCTGCTCCCTCCCTTCCCCCCTTTTCTTTTAATAAATATATATTATGCCACTACAACACACTAAACACAATGCTAGGTACTGAACAAAGCAGACAGGGCCTTGTACATATGGAAATTATTATCTAACAGAGAGACAGACAGCAAATCAACATGAAATACTGAAAATTACGACGATGACACAAAACATGGAGGAGAGGTGGAGCACACTAGGAAAGCATACCAGGTGAATCTGGCCCAGTCTCAGGGTATCAAGGACGATTCCCTGAGAAAACAACATCTGAGCAGTGATCTGGGTGGTAATAGTGGTTAAGAATACACAGGTTCAGGAGGATATGACAGGCTGAGCGCCCTGTGAAGGAGGGGAACCTGTGCGTTTGAGCATGAAGGCTCTGACTGGAGGCCAGTGAGGCTGGATATATGAATGGAGGGCAAGGTTCCAGACCTTCCAGAGGAGGAAGTGCCCAAATTATGGCCCACTGCCTATTTTCATAAAGTTTTATTGGAGCACAGCCACCCTCATTTATTTACTTATGCTGATGGCTGCATTTGGCTACAATGGCACAGTTGAAGAGTTAAGACATAGACCTTATGGCCCACGAAGCCTAAAATATTTACTCTCTGCCCCTTAAAGGAAAAATCTGCAGACCTCTGATCCAAACCATGGAGGTCAAGGATCATGCCCTTTATCTTCACAACCGTGGGAAGCCATCAAAATGTTTTAAAAGGAAAGCGGATAGGAAATAATGGGATCTGATTTTCATGAGGAACGCTCAGGAGCCAAATAAATACTTACATTACTTTGGAGAGCCAGGCCCTCCAAAGACTCCTTTGAGGAAACTGGCATTAATTTCTGCAGGAATGGGTTCTAAGTCCCTTTCTTGCCCGTGGCAGGGGGCCCTACCAGTTTCTTCCTACCTAAGCCCATTGTATTAGTCAGACTCCTTTGGGAGCAAGTGACAGAAATAGAATCTAAGCCTTCTATACAGCAGGAAGGGAATGTACTGGTTCATATCATGGGGAAGGGCAGCGGGGGAGGCTCAGAGAAGGCAAGAACAACAACAGAACACAGAGCCTACCCCCACTTGAACCCAGTGACTCGCCATCTCAAGAACCATCTCTCCATTCACTTTTCACCTTTACTTGACTCAGCTTAACTTCCCGCACAAACATTTTCCACTGGGCAACTAACCCCAGAATCACATTCTGCCAAGGTTGGCCACCCCCAGCAGAAGAGAGAATCTACTTCCAATGTCTGTGTCTTCTCCTTGGGTTTGGATTCTGATGGGCCCTGCTTGAGTCCCATGACCACCCTCTCTAGAACAATCAGTGTCAGAAGGGATTGGGTACTATAAACTGGCCAGACATGGATCACATGCCTATCCTTAAGGCCGGGGGGTAGGGCCTGGGAATGAAAACCCTGAGAGCACAACCTACAAGGGGAGACCAAATAAATAAATAAATAAATAAATAAATAAATAAATAACATAACATAACATAACATAACATAACATAACATAACATAACATAACATGCAGAGAACAGGATAGGGCTGCTATATTTGCCAGGCTGGTCCCCACAAGCTGTGGGGGAAAGCCACCGCTGCTCTCATGACAGAGCTGACTGAATCAGAGATCAGTCCTGGAACAGCCTGCAACACCTACGGGCTGGACACAGGGAGGCTGGTCAGCTAGCTCCGAAGTGACTCTGCACAAATGTCCAGCAGGAGCCCTCCGCTGAGTGGCCGAAAGCTAACGAATCAGACCTTCCTGTTTGGAAATAGAAATGCCAGGTCAGCAAAAGAGGAGGGCTGTTTGCACTCAGGTTGCTATTGCCAACAATACTTAGAAATGTGGCCAGGTTTCCGTGTAGCTCACTCCCCGTCCCAGGGTATAAATAGAAATCCACACACTAAATCTCCTTGGCTGAAGGAAAGCCGGGCTTGTCTTCTAAGGAATTTGCCTGTCTTGGTCAGGACACCATCCAATGCTCTGGAAATTTCTTCCTCTGTCTTTTAAAGAATGGTTTCTGTCATTAAATTTCACACAGAAAGAAATGAACTACTCTTCTGGCAAAGAATATTACGGTCAACATAAAGAGTCCCTCGTTGGAAAGGAATTTAAACACGTTGCCAGGTGGCCAGGGGAGATTTAATCACAAGGCTTTCTGGGAAAGAAGCTGAATTGAAAGCTAAGTATAATGGCAATAATAACCTACTGGTAGCTTGGCAAGAGCCCTGGCTTCAAGCCCTTGTTGGGGATCATCCACAAATCACCGCTCCTCTCTTTCTTCCGGATAATGAAGTTTCAAAATCATGCATTCGTTCTACAGAGCTGGGTGGCTGCAGCAAGAGGCCAGTGTGGCTGAAGAGTAAATAAGGTAGAAGGTGGCAGGTGAGACCCCAGAGGTGACAGGGGCCAGGTCATTTGGCTTTTACCTTGCTTGAGAGTGGGAACTAGATTCATTTTTTCTGGCTGCTATAACCACTTACCACACACCTTGAGTCTTAAACAACACAAATTTAATTCTTACAGTTCTGAAGTTCAAAAACCCAACCTCCAGCAGATCTCACTGGACTGAAATTGAGGTGTTGGCAGGGCTGCGTTTCTTTCTGGGGGCTCTCAGGCCATTTCTTTGCTGCCTCCAGCCTCTGGCTGCCCACATCTCTTGCTCCTAGCCCCCTTCCATCTTCAAAGCCAGCAGCGCCGGGTTGAGTCTTTCTCCCATCATGTCGTTCTGATCTTCCCGTCTGCCTCCCTCTTCCACTTTTAAGGACTCTTGTAATTACATTGGGCACAACAGGGTAATCCAGAGTAATTGCCCTATTTTAAGGTCAGCTGATTAGCAACCTTTAATTAGCAAACTGTCTGCAACATTAATTCCCCTCTGTCATGGGGAATTCTCACAGGGATTAGGATGTGGACACCTTTGGGGTTGAGGGGGCATTATTTCACCCACCACAGGAGCCACTGGTGTTTCTGAGCAGATGAATGACATGATCAAACTTGTGCTTTAACTTGGTCGCTTTGGCTTCTGTGTTTGAACAGACATCGGGGTGGTAGGGACAGAAGCCGAGAGGCCAGTTAAGAGACTACTCCAGTAATCCAGGCCCAAGATGGTGCTTGAACCAGGATGGTGAATGTGGGTAAAAAGCAGTGAAACTCCAAATGTACTTTGATGGTATAGGAAATAGGTCTCTGTGATCCATCTCCAGTATAGTCAACTTTTAATGGAAACAGTTACTGAATTTCCCCAGGGCCAACAGAATGTAGAGAGGAGAGAAGAGGATATGAGAACAAAGAACCTTGGACATGAGCCAGTATCATGGTGGAAACACCCAAGGCGACAGGGAGACAACTAGAAAAGGCCTCAGCCCTTTTTTTTTTTTTTTTAATGGCCCAGTGGGAGACAATAAGACCTAGGTGACTGTGAGGAAACAGGTGACCCCATAATCCTTAGCCAATGAGGAACCGGAGGAGGGACTGAATAAATAGGGTGTGGCCACTACTGCCTGTGTGCCCGTGCAACCAGACGGTCACTTGCTCTCTAGAACGTATTAAAAGTCTCACTTCGGCCATATATTCTGTCTCTGAGTCCCTTATTTGAATTCGGACAGGTGAGCATTTCTCACAGAAGGTGGGGGGAGGCTGAATTATAAGCAAAGCCTAGAGCAGTGGTCGGCAAACTACGGCCCCTTGAGTGTGGCTCTTCCGCAAAATACCACATGTGGGCGCGCACGTACAGTGCGATTGAAACTTCGTGGCCACACTCAAGGGGCCAAAGAGCCGCATGTGGCTCGCGAGCCGCAGTTTGCTGACCACTGGCCTAGAGCATCACAAAGAGCAAGGTTTGCCATGTTAATGAGTTTGGACTGTATCCTAAGATAACATTGCCCTAAAGTGAGAGGCTTCGGGGTCAGACAGCACTTGTTCAAATCTCTTCAAAGGTAGTGACCTTTATCAGCTTATTTATCTGATTATGTGTCTGTTTCCTCATCTATAAAATGGAGATGGTGCCACTTACCCCAAAAGGCAATTGTGAGAATGTAAGTGCTTCTGAAACGCCGAGCACACTGCTTCCCATTGACTATGCTCTTGATGTATGATAGCCATTATTATTAATACAGCTGTGGGGAGCCATTGAAGAATTTTTAGCCACGAAGTGCCAAGTTCAGATTGGCACTGGAGAAAGAGCACTCTAGCAACAGTGTGACTTGGATGGTCAAAGGAAAAGAGTTAAAAGTCATGCTCTTGCTTAAAAACCTTTGATGACTTTACAAAGACTGCAAAATAGAAGCCAAATTTGCCCTGACATTCAAACCCTACATAATTTGGCTCAATCCAACTTTACTCTCTTATCGCTTTTCCTCCTGCAATGACCCTATTCAAGCCACCCTCCAGCCACCCTGGTGTCAGTTTCCCTAACCTCTGTTGGATTTCCGACTTCTGAGCTTTGGCCTCCTTCTGATTAAAAGGCCCTTCTAATTATCGGAGGCCAATGCAAATTCCATTTGCTCCAAGAAACTTCCCACCTTCCCCAGCCAGAATTAACCCTTCATCCCCTATTGACCTAGAAATTGCTCATCTATGCTCATTCTCAATCATCTCCCCATCACTGGAGAAACTGCTCCACCCACTAGCAGCCCAGAAGAGGCAAGACCGGAGGGGAAAAATGACAGGATAAGGTTTCTCCTCCAGCACTGGAAGTTGAAATAGCAGGTCACAGTAGGCACCAGAAACACAGGATCCTCGAGATTTGGGTGTAGAGCTGGTGCTTCCAAAGCTGCCTGCATGCTGAGGCTATGCGGAAGTGGGAACCAAGAGCCTTACGGAGGAAAATGGAACAGACTTGCAAAGAGATGTAGAGATAAGATTCTTCGTGGAGTTGGGTCCAGAGGAATGAGAGGGAAGGAGGAAAGGTGAGGCAGGGAGACAGACAGAGAGAGAGAGAGAGACGCCTCTCCCAGGTTTCTGAGATCACCAGCTGCAAATTTTGCAGCAATACACTCTTTTTAAAAAATATATATAATTTTACTGACTTCAGAGAGGAAGGGAGAGAGAGAAACATCGATGAGAGAGAATGATTGATTGGCTACATCCTGCACGACAGGACCCACCCTGGGGATCAAGCCCATGACCCAGGCATGTGCCCTGACCGGGAATCAAACCGTGCCCTTCTGGTTCATAGATAGACACTCAGCTACTGAACCACGCTGTCGCCAGGCACAATACACTCTTAACATTAGTTATGCAGGTGTCTGCACCCTCCTGGACAGGCAGCCCCAAAGACAGGGATTCTGTCCTATTCATTCAGTATCCCCAGAACCTGGCACATGCTGGATGCTCAAAACACGGTGGAATTCGAATTCTGACAGTTCACAAAATGGTTTAATGTATCATTTTTTAGGCAATTGTCCTAAACTTCTCTGCTTTTCACCATATTCTGCAATATTTGCATTATTTTATATAGGAATGTATAAATACATTTTTTATCAAATTGGTTTTCCTGCATCCTACTTCCAAACTCTCCATATTTACATGCTTTGGCTTGATCCAGAGTTTAGTAGCAGAAGTGATCCATGCCTCTCTAGTTGGTGCGAATGCTTATCTTACATCTTCCAGTATTCAGCAGCCTTTACGCTTGAAATGGATACTTCCCATGAAGGCTGCTGGGGCAGCTTAATTTCAGTGATGTCATTTAAACCTCATTAAAAGGTCAGCATGAAAGCTAAGAACCTTCTTCCTTCAAATACCTATGCAGAATCATGGCTTTTCAGAGCTGAGGCCAAAGTTCTCAGACTCTGGAGTTTCTATGAACCAGCATTAATATTAAAGGAAAAAAAGGGGGGGCTGCTGAATTGATATTCTTCCAGGGAATGCCATGAAAAACAATTGAGCTTCTATTAACACAGCATCACTTCCTGCAACACACAAGCCAGCCCCTACAAAAAGGAATTTCCAGCTCCAAATGGCAACAGTGCTGAGGTTAAGAAACCCTGGATTAGCTGATGACCTAGTGAAAGGCAAAAGCAGCAAAGCTCCAACGCTGGCGGACATGTGCAGGTTGAAACCATGGAATGGACTGCCCAGGTGGGCTGTGATGGGGTCAGCCAGCGGGGGCTGGAGCGGCTAACCCAGGCCGCGGTGGGATGGTGGGACAGACTCATCACTCACTGACATTCTGATTTTTAAATGGGATACACCACATAAAATGCTTAACACTGTGCCTGGCACACAGTCAATTCTCTATAAATATCACTGCTATTATTGTAAGTGTTCAATTAATGCTGCCATTTTTAACACAAAGGAAAAATATTTTTATCTTCCTAAAAGGTGTTCTGAGCTCCTGCATGGATGTGGAGTGCAGCCCTTAGGAGACAAGGTTTGCTGGGGAATCAACTGCCTCTATAATGGATTTCAAAGATTTGAGATTCCCAGAGGTAATCAATCTGAGGACTAATGGGAGGAGGAAAGGAAACTGAAGACCCCCTCCCATGAACAACCTCCCCCTTGTGGGTGAGGAGGTGGTGGAAAACCATTTTAAGATGTAGGACAGGTCAGTATACAGTTTGAGGCTGTTGTAGCTCAGCAGCATGAGGAATAATTCTTTTGCTCCACGCCATCTCCAGCTTCTGGGACATTTTCTACAATGGTGCATAGGTTTTATAAACTAGGTTTTTGGTGGAAACCGAGGAGTTGCGTTGAAACAGTGGAGAACGGAGGCAGCGGCCCCGAAGCAGAGGCCAGGAGCCATAGGTGACCACGAGGACAGAAGGTGCCTCGAGCTCCCAGAAGTCCCAGTAGGGCCTTGGACTTTCTCAGGATGTGGGATGTGGGGGTTGAGCCTAGCTCCTCAGCAGACACCTGTCTTACATTTTCGCAGTAAACGAGCCATCTGGTCTTACACCTGGGCATGAGGAAGATAAGATGGGCCTGGTTCCAAAGTTCTGCACCTGCTCCAGTTGGGTCAGAATGTGGCCAAACTGTTTTTGTTCTAGAATAACCCAGAGTCTAAACAAACACTGGCTTCAAACTCTTGGAGAGCTAGTGAGAGACCTGCCCTAGCTCCTCAGGGCCAGCCACAACCGGTATGACTTTGAGGTTATGTAACATCTGACCCTTGTAGGACTAGAGGTAGAAGTGTTTTTATGTCCACGTGATTGGAGCCGCAGAAGCATCCGTGATGTAACAACCAAACAGCCAGACGGCATAAGGAATAACAAGGTTGCTGGGCAACCTGGCTTCATTACCTCTATGGCTTTGGTCAAGGTGCTCCGCTGGGCAAAATTCCCGGAAGTCTTTCCTGGGCCCCCACCCCACCCCAACTTCCCCTTCCTGTGCATCAGAGAACCAATAAGCCCCCTTCCAACTCTAGCAACCTCGGTATCATGACCCAGAGAAGTGACCAAGGGCTTGGGGTCTAGTATTAGACAAACCAGACTCCACTGTGTCACCCCAGGCAACTTGTCTTTGCCTCTGTGCGGCACTGTTTGCATTTTGTAAAATGGTTGGGGGCAAACAACTGCCTCGCGGATGGACTCAAGGCGGTAATTAATACACAGGGCGCTTCACCCACTGCCAGAGCTTGACAGGGAGGGAGCCATGATCCATCTTCCAATCGTCTGACAAATTCATCTCACTCACCTCTCCTGCCCCAGCTCTTTCAGTTCCTTCTCATTTAAATCTTGAATATCTACTTGGGTGGTGAGTCTTACATTGTTTTTCTCGGTCCCTCCTTCCCAGGACCCCCCCCCCCCCCCCTTCCCGTGGACGCAGAGAGTCTGCAGATGGGATGGTTGGACAGCGACAGCGGTCTCCGAGGCAGGCAGTCCTGGGCTTAGGAAGTCCCCGAATGGCCAGTTCTGAGCCTCTGTGGGTAGCACTGTCCCGCGGGGAACACCGCCGCCAACCCACAGCTCAGGGGCGCGAGTGGAAGAGCCACCCTGCAGCAGAGGTAACCCACAGGGACCGCGGCCAATGACGGGGGATGGGCGCACCAGAAGATAACGGGGTGACCGGGCTCAAACACGCGCCACGCCATCTCCGCCGGGCTTCCTTACCCTCCAACCGGTTGGCCCCGGCTAACCTTTCCGGTTTCGACAGTAGCTTCCGAAGTGACAGCCACGTGGACCGCGGGGGAATGGAACGTTGGGGCGGGGGGCGGGGCTGGGAGAGCGCTCCGCCGGCGGAGAGGGACCCGCGCACGCGCGCCCGGGCGCCGGCTGCCAGGCGACGCCGCCGGGAGCGCGCACGCGACCGACGTCACGTGACGTTCGTCCAATGAGCGAGGGCTGAAGGGACGCGCCGTCCCGCCCCCTCCCGCCCCCTCCCGCCCCCTGCGGCCGCCGCCGCCGCCGCTGAAGCAGCCGCCTTCGGGAGCGTCTGAGGAGCCGCGGGCGGCTGCAGCCTCGGGCATCGCGCGGCGCCGGCAGGAGCCGCCGGACGAGGCCCAGGGAGCAGCTCGTCCCGACCCCGCCGCCCGATGTCCTCAAGATGGAGGCAGCGGGGGCGGCGGCGTGAAGAAAGCCGCGCTGTGGGCGCGGGAGCGGTGGCCCGGGGCGTCCGGGCGGAGGCGGTGGCGGGATGGGGCTGCTGCTCATGATCCTGGCGTCGGCCGTGCTGGGCTCCTTCCTCACGCTCCTCACGCAGTTCCTGCTGCTGTACCGCAAGCAGCCCGAGCCGCCGCCGGACGAGGCCGCCCGCGCGCGCGACGGCTTCCGCTACATCAGGCCGGTGCCGGGCCTGGCCCTGCGGGAGTACCTTTATGGCGGCGGCGGGGCTGAGGAGCCCTCGGGCGCGCCCCCCGAGGCCGGCGCGACCCCGACCCCGACCCCGGAGACCCCCGCCCCGCCGACGCGGGAAACCTGCTACTTCCTCAACGCCACCATCCTGTTCCTGTTCCGGGAGCTGCGGGACACCGCGCTGGCCCGCCGCTGGGTCACCAAGAAGATCAAGGTGGAGTTCGAGGAGCTGCTGCAGACCAAGACGGCCGGGCGCCTGCTGGAGGGGCTGAGCCTGCGGGACGTGTTCCTGGGCGAGACCGTGCCCTTCATCAAGACCATCCGCCTCCTGAGGCCCGTGGTGCCCTCGGCCGCCGGCGAGCCCGACGGCCCCGAGGGCGAGGCGCTGCCCGCCGCCTCCCCGGAGGAGCTGGCCTTCGAGGCGGAGGTGGAGTACCACGGGGGTTTCCACCTGGCCATCGACGTGGACTTGGTCTTCGGCAAGTCCGCCTACCTGTTCGTCAAGCTGTCCCGGGTGGTGGGGAGGCTGCGCTTCGTCCTCACCCGCGTGCCGTTCACCCACTGGTTCTTCTCCTTCGTGGAGGACCCGCTGATCGACTTCGAGGTGCGCTCCCAGTTTGAAGGGCGGCCCATGCCCCAGCTCACCTCCATCATCGTCAACCAGCTCAAGAAAGTCATCAAGCGCAAGCACACGCTCCCGAGTTACAAGATCAGGTGAGGGGCGGGGGCCTCGCTGCGGGGGCCCGGGCTGGGGCTGCCTGCGGGGAGCGGGAAGGGCCAGGGCTTCTCCCCAGCTCCCGCTGGTCCAGGGGTCTCCCCAACCCTGGGCAGAGCCCTCGATCAAGGCCATGGGCGCACGCCTTTTCCTGGAAAGGCACTACTATGGGCTCGGAACCCCTCTGCGTATCCTCGGGCGCGCAGGGTGCTGTCGGTGGGCGGAGGCAGCCTAGGGAGGGTGGAAGGGAAGTCAGGCCGCCCTCGTCCCCAGGAGTTGGCTCTGGGGCTGTTGAGAAACTATCTATGTGGTTGCTGCGTGAAGGCCACTTTGCAGCATCGCCTCGGCCACGTTGAGAAATTGTTCCTGGTCACAAAGTGCGGGCAGGAAGGATGTGCTGGTGCCCCGGACTGTTATGTTTGCCACTGGCAGGCCTCTTGCAGTGACAGCTTTCAGGGCAGAGGGTAGTGGCTTGTCCAGGAAAGCGAGTTGGGATGCGTATTGTCGTTCTCCGTGCATGTTGTCTGGATGTTACCTGCCCTTTGGGCATCGGTTCTGTCGCACAGACCCACGCTCTGCCCCGCGTGTGTCACCCCTGTGGCTGTGAGTTCCTCTCACAGGACCTGACTCACCCGCAGGTAGTATTTTCGTGCTAGGTAGTGATTTCTAACTTTTAAAGCTCCCCTGTTTCTGGTGGCTTAATTTTATGTAGTATACTGTGTTGATTAATGTACAAGGTTTGTTTTTGTGTATTTGGTGTTGGGGGCTTTTTGTTTTGGTTTTTAATGCTCTAGGGAGAAGTGGAAAGGAAAAGGAAGTTTTGTAGGGCCACACTTTGGTCTGGAAAGGATTGTTGTTGTTGGAGTATAAAGTGTCATGCATGGCTGTTTCTTCTAAAAAATGGCTGAATATTTAATTTCACTTTCTGTCCTTTAATTTTGTGTTCATTAAAATGTTTGACTTTTTTGGGTTTTGTCCTTTATCATAAAACTAGAGGCCCCATGCACGAAATTTGTGCACAAGGGGAGGGGGAAAGGGAGAGGGTCCCTCAGCCTGGCCTGCACCCTCTCACAATCCTGACCAATGGTTCCTAACCCACTCACCTGCCTCATCGACCCTAACAGCCTCTGCATCGGCCCCCACTGTGGGGGCTTCATCCAGGACATACGGAATGACGGTGGAAGGTCCTCCACCTGTCCGGTCTAATTAGCATATTACCCTTTTATTATTATAGATTATGCCATCTGGTATTTGCCCTGCCTAGTGCTGTTAGTGGAAGTTGCCTATTTCAATGTAGATCACTAATTTTCTATCAGTCTCAAGCATCAGTGGCCAAGTTAATTCAGAAATATTTTGTTTGGGTTTAGGATGGGTTATTGACTTGTGTATGTGGCAGATTTCCCTTACTAATTATGACTTGTTTCAGGCTAATAGCCCAGAGTAACAGCTTAAAACTAAAACGGTCAGGTAGCAGAAGTTTACTATATTATGGAAATATTTCCATAGATTTGCAGAGGATAGTGAACTGGTTGTTCACCGTGTTTGATTTCTTGTTCTGTGAAGTTGAACATAGTTTATGGAACCTGCTTTAAGCTCTGGAACATAAGTGACTAAATTATAAATGAGTTCTAGTGTTTAAGTAGTGAGAGGTTTATAGTAGTGTGACCCTAAGAAAGTCATGAGAAAACTTTTTGCAGATTTTGATATTCTATCATAATATTGATGCTGATATTTTCTGGGCAACTCAGGTAATAAAAAATTTGACTTATTATTTGGGGGTTATTTGCAGAATAGGGTTTTTTTAAAACTTAGAATTCAGTTAAATCTGAAGGAAATTATGAGTAGGAGTTATGAAGCCATTAATAGTAGGTCTATTACTTTGAAGGAACTTTATCGTCTATCATTGAATAGCCTCACCATTTGAAATACAGCTAAATTGCTTTCATTTACTTTATCTGAAGGATTTTTAAAAAACAGCATGCATTTGGTTATATATATTTCAACTTTTAAACCTTAAACATTAAATGATCACCTCCAGAAATGTACACATTTGTGTTCTTTGTATTAGAAGGCATTTCAAAGATCAATCAGTAATTACTACACAGAATGTATTACTCAACCTGTGACTATTATTGTACACCTACTATGTGCTTATTGTTCTAGGTGCTGGGGCTCCAATACTAAACAGCCTCAACCTTTGTGGAGCTTGAATTAGCTATACTTAGTAAGATTTAAACTACAGTCTGATTGATGGGGTTGAAGTCACAAGGAAATTGATTTTAGTTTAGTAAGAGAAAAATATAGAAGTGTGAGGCTGAAAAGGACTGTTTTGAGTAATGTTGAGATCTCTTGTCTGTGTAGCTGTTCTACCAGAAGTTTTTAAACTGGTGTTGTGGATGGATTCAAGTTTCAGCTAAGAGAATGAATTAAAACATATTTAAGATGTATAACAATTTTCATAAAGAGAATTAAAGTATCTAGTGTTTATTCTTTTTTATAGATGAGGGAATAGTGCTCCGAGTAGTTAAATAACTTGCTTAAAGTCACACAGCTATCAAGTGGTGACATCCAGCTCTGATCAAACCAGGCTGCCTTTATCTTAAACTCTCCCACCTTGTTCACAAGGGATTACATCTTTGGGCACTGCCCCATATAGCATTTCTTTTTTAATCCAGCAGATTTTGTTTCCAAATAGAAGGTCTTGCTAGTTTATCCTTTTTAACCACCTAATCTACTTAGTAGAGGTAAAACAGTAAAGAAAATTGTACTGAGTCTTAGAATCCTTTGGCACTGTTATTATATATTATGTAACAGAAATAACTTGCCAATTAACATTGTTGTCACTGCTTCCCTCTGTTTGTTTTTCCATTTTCATGTTGTTAAAGGAAAGGTGGCCCATCAGGATGGCCAGTTCCTGATATCTCATGTAGAGATGCAAAGGAGCTCAACTGGTGCTAAGGACCCAGCTGATTGACACTTCATTTTACCCAATTAACACAGTTTGTAAAACATTATATTTTTTTAAATTAGTTTTAATATGTATACATTTCTACATATTATAATTCTAATTTAACTAATATAACTCTAAATTCAGCCACCACAATACTAATTATTTTGATTTTTTTCCTAAAAATGTGTATTTTAAAATAGTAAATTAAAGTAGTGGCCGTTTTACAAAATTAACCCCAAAATTTAGTCTTCAAGAGAGAAAGACTACATGGAGAATCTGTCTTCAACATGAAATGTGAGTATAATAGTCCTAGGGTATTTAAGATCTGGGATGCAGATATTTGAACTTCTTCCTGAGGCTTCTGGTCTTAGAGTATTCTTGCTGTGTAGCTACCACTGGTTACATACTGTAAGGCCAAATTCAGTTTGCAGATACATTTTATTTGGCCTGCACTGTACAGTGTTTTATTGTTTGTTTGTTTCTTAATTGCCAACATTTGAAAATGGAAGTTTTTCCTGATTTGAATTTCTGGCTTCTCTTATAAAAAATTGGAAGATCTTGTGGCACCAGGACTGCATTCCTCATAGCAATAACAGGATGGAGAGATGGAGGCTAATAGCTGCAGGAAGCTTTAAACATCCTATATAATAAAAGGGTAATATGCAAATTGATCATAACAACATAACCACTGGGAATGACTGGTCACTATGGCACACACTGACCACCAAGGGGCAGATGTTCAATGCAGGAGCTGCCCCCTGGTGGTCAGTGCGCTCCCATAGGGGGAGCTCTGTTCAGCCACAAGCCAGGCTGATGGCTGCCAGCACAGCGGTGGTAGTGGGAGCCTCTCCCGCCTCCTCAGCAGCGCTAAAGATGTCCGACTGCAGCTTAGGCCTGCTCCCCGCTGGCAAGTGGACATCCCCTAAGGGCTCCCGGCCTGCCAGAGGGCACAGGCTGGGCCGAGGGACCCCCTCCCCCCCAGTGCACAAATTTTTGTGCACCGGGCCTCTAGTAGTTTATAGTTCCCATCTGCTTACTATGGTACTTGCCTGGCATATCTTCATATAAACTTGAGACTCTTACTAAATGGAGAGCATTACTGTTGTTAATCAGTTATAATGTCTACTCCTCTTTAAACGTTATATTTTTGAAGGAACTTGCACTGAGCATTTTTATTTACTTATTTATTTTTAAATATATTTTTATTGAATTTTAGAGAGAGGCAGAGAGAGGGATAGAGAGATAGAAACATCAATGAAAGAGAAACATTGATCAGCTGCTTTCTGCACATCTCTACTGGGGATCGAGCCCGAAACTTGGGCATATGCCCTGACCAGGAATCGAACCGTGACCTCCTGGTTCATAGGTTGAAGTTCAACCACTGAGCAACACCAGCCAGTCTGAAGTTGTTTTTAAAAGTCATTTATTTTCATTAGCTACTTCCTGAAGACTACCAGTGCCTAGTGTTGGGGCGGGTATGGTGAAGGTGATAAAAATGGTTATAACACAGTTCATGCTTTCAATATGGTTAGTCTTTCTGGGGAAAACAAACAATTAAAGCTCATTAAAATGGCATTTGGATATATTTAAGACCTTCAGATATATGAGAAACAAGAAGAGCAGGGATCAGTATCTCTGCTAAGGCAAACCACCTGCTTACTATGTGTGGTATAATATTTTGTGACCTTAGGTTCCTTGGTGCCTAAATATAATCCAATAAATTTTTATTGCTGGTTTTACTTCTTGCAGGTTGGGTTTTCTTAAAGCTGGTTTGAATTATTGTGATTTAGGCATTTAAAACATTTAGATGGGAAATAATGAATTATCAACTAAATCTTTGCTTTAGAAATTTGATTTACACATTGAAGGGAGAATACTTATGAGGAGACGGTTAGTTTCTAATCAGCAATATACAGGTCTGTTGGCTTTCCAAAAAAGCCCCCGTTTGTTCCTGAAAATAGCCAAAGGAGAGTATTATAAAGTCAGTGGTATTGGAGGAACATGCCTGGTCAAACACTTAATATTGACTAACAAATATTACTAATGATCCTATATAATAAAAGGCTAATATGCAGATCGACTGAATGGTGGAAGGACCGGTTGCTATGATGTGCACTGGCCTCCAGGGAGCAGATGCTCGATGCAGGAGCTGCCCCCTGGTGGTCAGTGCACTCCGGCAGGGGGAACACTGCTTAGCCAGAAACCGGGCTCATGGCTGGTGAGCACAGCCTCCGTTGCAGGCTGGTGGTAAGTAGCAAGGGGTCCCAGACTGCAAGAGGGATGTCTGCCTGCTGGCGGACATCCCCCAAGGGTCCCGGATTGTGAGAGGGTGCAGGCTGGGCTGAGGGGACCCCCCGCCCCTCAGTGCACAAATGTCATGCACTGGGTCTCTAGTCTGTATAAGGCAGAGGCAAAGATAATAAAATCAGTTTCTAACTATATGCCTGATATGGTGTGGGCAGCTCCATGCACTTATTATCTTAATAGTTAAAACTACTGTGCAGGAGAGGTTGGTTATTTTTACAAATGTGGAAACTTGAGGCCTATAAGAGGTAAGTGACTTTCTGAAAGTCTCAAAAAAAAAAAAAAAAGATCTAGACTCCCAAAGCCCATGCCGTCTTATTTCTGCAGAAATAGGAGTTTGCACACAAGCTGGTGTTAGGACCATGAGTTAAGAATTATTTTTACATTTTTAAACTTTTACATTTAAAGTTGTTTAAAAGAGAAGAAGAATATGAGACAGACCATATGGATCCACAGATTCTAAAATATCTGGCCCTTTATAAAAAAGGTTTGCTAACCCTTGCTCTAAACTCTTTAATAAAACCCTAAAACAAAAAATTGTGCTTAAATGCCTACCAAAAAAGGAGCACATATGCATATATACTGAAAGGTACTCTTAAACCTTTTTTTGAGAGTTCTTTCTTTTTGAAAAGCTAATGAAAACTGGATACTCTGCAGGAAAATGCATAATGAAGTTTTCATTTAATTTCATGAAATTTATAGTCCCCTCAAAATCTGTCTAGGGTTCTTAGACTCCAGGTTGAGTAGTAAACAGAGACAGAAGGATTCAACTTTGTTGTCATACATCTAACTAACGCTAACATGCTAAACTAAAAACTAGGCTCTTCATAATTTTGCTGGTCTTTATAGAATGTATACAGGATTTGTGTAGCTCAGGCATTTCTTTTTTTTTTATTAATTAAATCTTTATTGTTCAGATTATTACATTTGTTCCTCTTTTTCCCCCCCATAACTCCCCTCCACCCAGTTCCCACCCCTCCCTCCTCCCTCACTCCCCACCCACTGTCCTCATCCATAGGTGCACGATTTTTGTCCAGTCTCTTCCCGCATCCCCCTCACCCCTTTCCCCCCCAAGAATAGCCAGTCCACTCCCTTTCTATGCCCCTGATTCTATTATAATCACCAGTTCATTCTGTTCATCAGATTATTCACTTGATTTTCAGATTCACTTGTTGATAGATGTGTATTTGTTGTTCATAATTTGTATCTTTACCTTTTTCTTCTTCTTCCTCTTCTTAAAGGATACCTTTCAGCATTTCATATAATACTGGTTTGGTGGTGATGAACTCCTTTAGGTTTTTCTTATCTGTGAAGCTCTAAAACCTCTCTGCCCCAAAAAGCGTGACCTGTCACGCCCACTCCCCCATTAAGATTCCCTATTTCATGCTGAGACATAGTGAATCAGTTGTCTGGTAGGAGTTTCTACCACTAAATACCTTGTTTAGAAGTTAAATACCCTACATTTCTTCCCATCACATTCTTCATTTTCTCAGAACAATGTCACCAGGAAACCAGTGCTATTAAAACATTCCTTTGTTCTTTGCTAGAGTCAGGAACTAACAACTTTGGCATGGCATCAGAGCACATCACATTTCACTGGAAAGTCATAAAGCAACTACCTGGTCATTGGCAGAAGTTTTACAGAGTAGTTTTTAAATCTCTCTTGCCACATTGCTAAGACTGGCATAAAACCACATACTTATTGTATTTGTACCAGGGAAGAATGAGGTGTGCTAATTATTTACCTTCAGATAAATAGAACTGCAGGTGCCAAGTAGAGACTGCCAGTACTAGAGAACAACTTCATTCTTTTGGGTTAAGACTATAGAGAAGTACTTAAGTTGTCTATTCTGGTAATAGAGCTTTGGAGTAATGTGTACCTGATTTCAGCACTATTAAGGCCTTATCTTCCCTTAGTCTAAGTGTCCATATCTATAAAATGGAAATATCTATCTAAAAGGGTGTAATAAATGTCTCATATATGAAACCTACTGAATAAATGTATCTTTCCTTTAGTACCAATTGAATATACATATTTATTGATTATGCTACATTTGCCAGACATTTTTCTAGAGATATTTCAGACACTTTACTAGATAGATGTTAGACATTAGCCTAGGTAATGTATTACAAATGTTTCCCTTTCAATGAGTGATAAGCTCATTGAAAAAATTCAGTTAGAAAATATGAAATATTAAAGTGAAAACTCTCTTGTAATGTCTTTAAAGGAAACTTAAATTTAGAGACTGTGCATCCATGTTTTTTCTAAATGTATTCTAATTTATTAAATTTATAAGAACAGAATCATAGTTGGTACCTTGCTTTTTATGTTAGTACTAGAGGCCTGGTGCATGAAATTTGTGCAGGGCTGGGGGGGACGGGGGACGGCGGGAGGGGTCCCTCAGCCCAGCCTGCCCCCACTCACAGTCCGGGAACCCTCAGAGGATGTCCTACTGATGGCTTAGGAGGTTCAGAGCAAGTGCCCTGTGCATGTGTGTGTCCACCCCCACCTGCTCCATGGAGGCTCAGAGCAGGCGCCGTGTGTGTGTGTGTGTGTGTGTGTCTGTGTCTGTCCACGTCCACCTGCTGGGGGCCTGCCCTCAGCCACACTGTGGAGGCTCAGAGCAGGCACCCCTCTGTGTTGATCTCAGGCTCCAGGCCACACCTGCGTGTTTTCTCAGGCTCGGGTTGCACCCGGCCCTTCCTACTGAGCTGGTCATGACCTTTAGGGAGTCCTGACCTCATTTGCATATATATATATATATATCTTGCTTTTTTTTAAAACTATATCTTGGGTTTTCTAAATATATCTACTTCATTTGTTTTAATAGATACTTAGAATTAATTACATTGATCAGAAATACCATAAGTTAACCAATTTCTTGTTGATTGTTTTTCAGTTTCTCATAAATATAAATAATGATACCATAAACATTTTTCTACCTATATCTTTGTGTAGATACTAGGTTTTTTCTTTTCAGATTTTTTAGTTTTTATTTTTTATTTTTTGGTTAGGTTTTTGCAAATTTTATAATAGTATTTAGGAGCATAAAGAAGTTAAAAATGTAGTCCTCCCCTTTTTACTTTTATCCCCCTGAAAATGCTAAGTCTGAGGTGTACACTTAACTCTACTCTGAAACACATATATACACAAGCTTCTTTTATATATAGGAGGTGCCTCTCCCTCTATCCCACTCTCTCCATCTCCTCCTCCCTTTCTCCTTAATAATAAAGTGGGGGAACATAATATAAATGTGACCCTCCAAAATGGGTCTGTAAGTATAACATGGACATTTCTCCAGCAATATGTATGGGTCTAATTCATTCATTGCTTTACTCCATTCCTGGCCATTGTAGTCTCTCTTTCTCTGATGTTGTCTTCTATACTCTTCCTCTCAGTCTATTCTGGCCTCCTTGGCTGTTCTCACACTCCAAGTATGCACCCATCACAAGGCCTTTGCTAGTCCTTCTTCAGGAATGTTTTCCCACAGATAGCCAAGGAGCTCACCCCATCACTTTTCAGGTCCCTGCCTAAATATCACCTTTCAACTATAAAACACATTAGTACTTTATGTGCAGTCCCCCCACCCCCAAGCTTTTTATTGGTCTATAATATATATGCATTTGCATGTGTATTTGTGTGTGTATATGCAGAAACTGCCCGAATCCCAAGTGTACACTTGATAAATTTTCACAAAGTGAATTCAGCCACATAACTGAAGTACTGGGACTTTGAGTTCAGGCTAGCTAAAGAATACTCATATTCTTTAAATTTCTTAAACAAAATATATGAAACATATCTTATTTAACCTATTTTTTAAAAATATGTTTTTATTGATTTTAGAGAGAGAGGAAGGCAGAGGGAGAGAGATAGAAACACCGATTGGCTGCCTCCTACACAGCCCCCACTAAGGAGGAAGCCCGAAACCCAGGCATGTGTCCTGATCAGGAATCAAACCTGAGATCTCTTAGTTCAGGGTTGGATGCTCAACCACTGAGCCACACTGGCTGGGCTTATTTAACCTTTTAATGGTTTATGGTTGTCATAAAGACAGGTTGATGGTATGTACTACAGTTCTCATTGTAAAATGAGTACTGAAGAGGAGTGTCCTCCCCCTACACACGTGCACACACACATGCTGATTGAAGACTCCCGTGGTTGACAATGCTGACTTCAAGGTCTGTGCGGCACCTATGAAGGCCTTCTCCCCTCTTCTCATTTCCACACACAAGCAAAAACAAAACATGAATGTGTTTGCAACCTTCTCTGACACTCCAGGAGCCTTGATTTTAAATTCCACATCCCTAGGAAAGGTCAGTATCGATAAACTGTAGGTAATACTTTCCTTGGACTAGTATAGAATAGCAATAAAACTTATTTTCACTGGTCTGGTGCATGATTACCAATTTTTATGTAATCAGCGGAATGTATTTCTTTTTTATCTAATCATGGACATTGGGTATTTATGCCCATGATTTCTTGATGAATTATATGGAGAATGAAGCTGATGATATGATGGATGGAGTACTGAAATGTCTGTGCTTTGATTTGCATTCTATTGGTAAAAGAGCTAGAAAATTTCCCTCTTCCCAGCATAATTAGTTCTTGATGGTATGTACTTAAAAATAAAAATGCTGTGATTAGCACAGAAAAAAAGTGTTTTCGTTGGGTTTATTATTTTTTATTAGGTACCTGTTAGGTGTACTTGGTTTGTTGGTAAGCTATATGCCATTTAGAGCAGGTATGTGTGACCTAAGTATATTTACAAATTGGTATTTCTTTTAGGATCAACTCTATATTCTACCTATATAATTTGTATAAGTGACTACTATTTTTTTTTCCTGTAAAACCTTAAATAGCAATAACAGGGAGATATAATTTCTGTTTAGTAGCTGGCTACAAGAATATATTTTGAAAAGCAACTGTATTGTTCTTAGATACAACTATTTCATACAGATATCAATATCTACAAAATAGCGTATCTGCTGTTTGTGTTACATGCCAATTTGCACACAGTAATCAGTTGTTCCTGAATGCCAGATTATACACATACTCATTACTAGGGATGATTGTGGTTGCTGACTACACAGTCTTCCTAGCTCTTAGTCATTTAAACAAGTAAATAATTCAAAGCTTTTAGTTCTGTGAAACTTGCTGAGGTTAAAGTAAGAGTTATTCTATTATAGTTAATTTCATTGTAATTTTATAATGCATTGAAAATCTTATTTTGTCCTCACCATTAAATATAATATTTTCTGTAAAATTTAGGACAGGTGATGTCTGGTTTATTTTAATATTTGAAAAGGTTATCAGTTCTCAGTATTTAGCTTTAGATTTTAATCAAGACTAGAATTGCAAACTCTTGACATGGAAGAATTTAAAATATGTTTGTAGCCAAATTATGTGTCTAAATTATGGGCCATTTTTTAGTAAATTGCGTACTTAAAATATTTAGATAAATTACTCAAAATATTTGAAATTTTTAGTACTATAGAGTTAGAATTTGGACTCAGTTATTCCAAGATTCCTGTCAGTCAACAGACTCTATGATAATAATTGTTGGAGCCTTGGGGATACTCTATGCTCTTAAGGTTTCTCTTGAAAGTAATTCAGTCTCTTGCCCTGAAACAATAGGATTATATCATGAGGAACTTCAGCTTTATTCCAGGAATTACTATTGATTTGTTGATTTAGTGTATCCTTGGACAAATTGTGCAACTTACTATTTTTGAGACTGAGTAAAAATCTAAAGCTGTTAAAGTTCTTAGAGAAAATAATTATGTAAATGTAAGGTAGTGTTATTCACTTCTTTTTTACTTTTGCATAGGTCAAATGCAGGAATTTTTTGCAAATATGCAGGTACAAATCATCTTTAAAATATTTTCGTTTAATAAGTTCGACTTTAGGTAATTAAAAACTAAGAGAAGCAGAGATACTAGTACAAATAAAATTAAAAATCATTTAACTTAAGAAGGTGCTTTGTTACTTTTATTTGGCTAGAGGAGAAAGTTGGACAGTTAAAGTATTAACTTTTTCTCATTTCTCTTGTTCAGATCTTTTGCTGTTCCTTACCTAATACCTAGAATGGAGTTCTTGTCCATTTGGTACATTTAACTGGCTTTAGAAGACCAGTCCTCTGTATTATATACTTTATTGTTCATTGTCTTTACCATAGTAGGGAGGTAATACTTTTGTCTTAAGATGTTTTCTCTTCCTCCATCCACTAGACTTTAGAAGAGATTCCGTTTACTGAGTAAATGTTTGATATCGTCTTTGTCACTGGGCACTGTTCTAAAGAAAATTAGTGCTGAGAGGGAATAAATGATATACTTAAAGTAAGATTAATAGGTTACAACTTTGAATTTAAGAATTGCCATAGCTAAGACTTGGTACGTCAATGGTTTCCAAAAGTGTGGCTTGGGGATTCTGTTGGCTCTCCAAGACCCTTGGGCTTGGGTGTCTACCAAGTCAAAACTATTCTCATAATTATACAAAAATATTATTTACCTTTTCATTCTCTCACAAGTGTACGTTGGAGTTTTCCAGGAGTTACATGGTGTGTACTTATGTTATCATCCTAGTGGCTAATGGGATGTGAGCTTGTGTTGTTATTATGTTTAAAAGTGCTATCATTTAAAATTTCTAATGTGGTAAATATTTCTATATATAAAAGCCTAATATGCTAAGTGTCCAACCGTTTGACCAGTTGTTATGACATGCACTGACCACCAGGGGGCAGACGCTCAATGCAGGAGCTGCCCCCTGGTGGTCAGTGTGCTCCCACAGGGGGAATGCCACTCAGCCAGAAGTCAGGCTCACGGCTGGCAAGCGCAGTGGCGGTGGTGGGAGCCTCTCCTGCCTCTGCTGCAGCACTAAGGATATCCGACTGCTTGCTTAGGCCCGCTCCCCTTGTCAGTCAAACGCCCCCCCCCCCCCCAAGGGTTCCTGGACTGTGAGAGGGCGCAGGCTGGGCTAAGAGACTCCTTCCCTCCCCGCCTCCAGAGGGTGCAGGCCAGGCTGAGGGACTTCCTCCTCCCCCCCCCCCCCCAAGTTCATGAATTTCATGTACAGGGCCTCTAGTGATAATAACCCAAATAAACAATGGCTCTTTGGAGTCCTTACTACTTTCTAAAAATGTATAGGGATTCTGTGAACAAAGTATTTGAGAACTGGTCTAACTTGAAATTTACTTATTTTTACTATATGTAAAAGAGGTGCTCCTGTTGCCTCACTTGCCAAGTCAGCTTTCATAAATATTAGATACATAATTTTCAGTTGATTTATAGTATTGCTTGTATACCTTGGTGTTGTAAGGAGCACAAGGTTGCGTATTTCAGTGCAGTTTGACTGTACCACTTACTATGTGATCATGGAAAGCCACTTCAACTTCCTTTTAGTTTCTTCATATATAAAATAAGTCTGTACATTGTTATGAGTCATGAGAATCGGGGGTATGAAAGTATGTAATTTACAGAACTGTATAAAGTAGCAATTTTTATATTCACTTATTTAAAGGCATGTGTTGGAGGAGCTGGTAAAGAGGAATAGAAGGAATTTGGATTTGAAAACAGTTTTCATGGTTCTGTCCCCCCTCCCCTCTATTTTTTTTTTTAATTTTGTGAAAACTGAGAATTTTAATTTAATTGATCATAGGCTATGGTCAGAGGCCCTCATGTGATTGGGTCATGCTGAAAATAAAGAGATATGAGATTTATCAGATATGGTCAAGAGAATTACTTTGGTTCCCTAAGCAACTCATTTGATACTTTATCTCTAGAGCACAGGCTATCAGTTAACATTGACTCACCTTTGAGTCACCAGCTATTAAGTTCTGTTATGAGGACCTGCAGCCCTATTATCACTCTTTTGTTCAGCGTTTATGTAAAACCACTTCAGAAAATTGTGAAGCATTTTAGATATTGATTATTCTATGCAGAATTAGGAGTTAAAAGTGGACATTTCTTATTAATTAGAGGATATATGAGAGAGTTGGGGTGAGGTTTTTTGTAGCAGTATTTGCTATCCTTGTTCTTAGTTTAATAACTATTGTGGAATACTTTTTTCTCCTTAGGAGTACAGAAATTAAAATCATTCTCCCAAGTATGGACTTTGTCAGCATAGTGCACACCAAGGAATTCCATAAATAGAACAATTCTCCATTGGTTTCTGTAAGTCAGTTTCTTAATATTCAGTTTAATGTAATCCTTAGTCATAAAGCTTAATGGCTCAGGTACTAAGGTGATAATTAGGGCAGGGAGGCATATTGCCTATTGTTAATTTGATATCCTAAGAAGAACACAATTTTTAAAAATTAACTAGTATGGTGACTGAAATTATGCCCATGTGGAATCTGAAATCTGAGGAAGACAGACAGCTATAACCTTGAGCATCATACATGGTGAATGCTGAGTTCTGAAACAATTCTTTGTGGAAGGGAAGGCATTTGCTGCCTAACATGTCTCTAGGAGACCAGCCTTAAAATAGATAAATGGAAAGTGTGATAGGAAATATTTCTAGAGCACCCCACTGTACCAAATGCTTATATGAACTTTCTCATCTAATCTAGAATAATAAAACCATAATATGCTAATTAGACCGGACAGCCAAATGACCTTCCAGACGTCATTCTGGATGACGTGGTGGCAGGGGCCGAGGCAGAGGCGGTTAGGGGCGATCAGGCTGGAAGGCGAGCAGTTAGGGGTGATCAGGCAGGCAGGCAAGTGGTTAGGGGCGATCAGGCAGGCAGGTGAGTGGTTAGGGGAGATCAGGCAGGCAGGCAGAGGGGTTAGGGGCCATCAGGCAGGCATGCAGAATGGCTAGGGGCAGTCAGGCAGCCAGGCAGGCAAGCAGTTAGGAGCCAGCAGTCCTGGATTGCGAGAGGGATGTTTGACCATTGGTTTAGGCCCGATCCCGCAGGGATCCCTGTGGAATCGGGCCTAAACTGGCAGACATGCCCTGTGGGGTCCCAGATTGGGAGAGGGTGCATCTGGGCTGAGGTTCCCCGCCCCCCTGCATGAATTTGGTGCACCGGGTCTCTAGTCCTTATAATAACTACCTTCTACAGATGAATGAACTGAAGCTTTCAAAGTCCAAATAGCTTGCCCAGGGTCTCAAAGCTAGTAAGTGTTAGAACCAAAATTCAAAACCAAGTACTGACTCTAAAATGTGTGTGCTTAACACTTCTTTAAATTGCCTTGTCAGGAAGAAACTGAGAAGTGAAGGATGCTACGAGCTTTTTATTATTTCATGTAATTCTGATCACAGCACTGTGAGGTAGAGGTGTAATTAGTATCCTCCTTTTGTATATAAGGAAACTGAGGCTTACCGTCAGAATATATTTGAGGTCATATTGCTGGGAGGCAGCAGAATGGGATTCCAAGCTCAGCTGTTTAGTTTCAGAGTCTGCTGTTAACCACCGTTCAGTACCTATCATGTGTTTCTTTCCTCCTGCATTTCACAATTTAGTTGGGAGGAAGGAGTGGTCTGGGAGAGCTAGAGAGAGACAGGAATGTAAACAGGGTGATTGGTAGCATAATAGAAATGTGTATGAAGTGCTTTTAGAACACAGAGGGAGCAATTACCAGATGGTAGAGAAGGGGGGACAGTTTACAAAGAGGGGTGACTGAAATAGAACTTGAACAGTGAAAAGAGCTTACCATGTAGGGCTAGTTACGGAATCAGAGTGGTTAGCAATCAGTCTCTTAGGAGAAATAATACGACAGTACTAACCTTAGTAAGCATGGAGGAGCTTGGTGTATTAATTGTCTTATTAATGTAATATCAATTGAATTGTCTAAGTAAAATTGAACATTTGAAATTTAGACTCATGGTTTACCAATACATATAGGAAATTAAGAGTATTTTGAACCACTGATACTTTGTTTTTTTTTATAGCTTACATCTAGTTTTGTATTAGTGTACTGTACTTTACATAATAATGTGCATGATAAAATTATGGCTAATTGAGGTTTTGTAATTATATTTAAGTGCAGCAGGGGAACTCATTATTTAAAGGAATACTGAGATGCCTCTAAAGAACAATAAATGAAGAAACATTTTGGTCACCTGATTGATTCGGTTTATATATTTGGTTTATTATGTGTGCTAGTTTCTTATGTGAGACTGAAAGGCAAAAACCACACAGAACTCCCAATTCCCTGTTTATAGCTGCCTGTTCTACGTTCTTCCTTAGGCAAGATGTAGTGTTGTTTGTATTCCTGAAATAGGACTGTGTCTCTGAGTGCCTAACTTTGGTCTCCCTGTTCCTAAGTAAGCATAGTTGCTGAAGTTGTTAAATGACGTTTGAGCTGACTGTTAAAAGACAGTTTAGCTTTAGGCACAGGGAGATAGGATGGAAGTACGGTGTAGGTGGAAGAAATAGCAAAGGGACAGAATATAGGGTATTGTGCGATATCTGTAGAGCTTCAGCGAGGAAGCCAGTATGCCAAAAGGTGAGCATGGAGAAAGAAGAAAACCAGGATTTGTGTGTCCCATTACATGCCAGGATCTTTACTAAGTGCTTTACATCTGTGAACTCTCTAATATAGATGTGGTTTGCTTATAAGTCTTAGAGATGTGGTAAGTCATGTTTGGTAGCTTTTTATTAAGAGAAAGAAAATGTTTGTCTTTTATTTTAAAAATATTCTTTTTAAGAAAAGGAAATGTAATTTCAGAAGTCACAACATTCTAACTAATCATGAAAACCTGAACCAGGCCAATGGGAAACACAGAAGAACAGCAGAAGAGACATTTTAGAAATATTACGGAGGGGAATGGAGGTGGATGGGACTCATTGGTTGTAAAAGGTAACTTCAGGTTTCCAAGTGTCTATGAAATTAGTGGTGCCAATAAGATAAAACAGGAGAGGAGGAACAAAGTTTGAAGAAAAGGTGTTTAATTTACTTTAAGCATTAATACATGAAACTTACAAAAGCAATAAGATCAAATGATGTTGCTAAGGAAACTAGAAGAGAAATAAGAGAAAACCCAGGTTGTTTTAGTATAGAGTACAAACCTTCTACTTCTTCATTATGGAAAATTTTAAACTTAATCAGAAATTAAGAGAATAGTTCAAAACCCCGTTATCCATAACCAGATAATTAACTTGTGGCCACTTTGGATCATCTATATCTCCCTACAATCTCCTCTCCTGATTATTTTGAAACAAATCTCTAGGAATTGGGACTATCCTATCTATAATAATAAAAGCATAATATGCTAATTAGACCAGATGCCCTTCTGGTCGAAGCCCAGGCTGCGAGGGAAGCCTGGGTCCCGGGTGCCAGAGGGAAGCCAGTGCTTGCAGCCAAGGGAAGGAAGGCCTACTCTTGCACGAATTTCGTGCATTGGGCCTCTTGTCCTATATAATAAAAGCCCAACGACCGAACGGCAGAATGACCGGTCCACCAGTCTCTATGACATGCACTGACCACCAGGAGGCAGATGCTAAACACAGGAGCTGCCCCCTGGTGGTCAGTGAGCTACCACAGTGGGAGCACCGCTCAGCTGACCGGGATGAGTGGCTGCTCCCACTGCAAACCCCAGGCCAATGGGCAGGAACCCGGGCTGCGATCGTCGCCACCTCCTTCTCGCTCCCTGCCTCCTCCTGTGGACACCTGCAGGCTGCGCAGCGCTGCTGCTGGGCTCTCAGAGCTGACCCCGGAGGCTGGGAGGCAGGTTCGTGGCTGCCTGTAGGCCTCGTGGGACTGAGGCCTACTTTGCCGCCTCTCAGTGCTATTGTCCCTGGGCCTGGCCCTGACCGGGTCCCATGGAGAGGCAAGTGCTCCGGCTCCACGGAAGATGTTGGACCAGGGAGCAGATGCTCAGAGGGCAGGTCCACAGCCACTCGGTTGACCAGGATGAGCAGGCTGATCCCCACAGGCCACGCCCCCTACCAGTTCACAAATTCTGTGCACCATGCCTCTAGTAATCTATTAAGATTCTAAATGTGTTATTTTCACAGCACCTTCCCTCCTTGACAACCTCTGCCTGAATATTTCCAGAGATAGAAGGCATGCAATGCAATGAGCTAGCTGTGTTTGTTTTTTTATTAGCTCTAATTATTAGAAAGTTTTCTCTTTTATTGAGCTAAAAATCCTAACAGTCTTAGTACTTTGCCAAGGACACACAAGCCCATGTTGAAGTCAAGAAAGGATTTAGACCTCAGAATATTTTTTTTTAAATATATTTTATTGATTTTTTTACAGAGAGGAAGGGAGAGAGATAGAGAGTTAGAAACATCGATGAGAGAGAAACATCGATCAGCTGCCTCCTGCACACCTCCCACTGGGGATATGCGCACAACCCAGGTACATGCCCTTGACCGGAATCGAACCTGGGACCTTTCAGTCCGCAGGCCGACGCTCTATCCACTGAGCCAAACCAGTTTCGGCGAGACCTCAGAATATTTTTATATTGGGTTTGTAGTAAACCCTTTTTCTCTAAAGTTCATAGTATTTGCAAACAGTTTTTCTGCTGCCATGTGTTCAGGGTGCTCATAGAGCAGTCTTGAAGACACATCTTAGAGCAAAAGCTTATTTTAGATATTTAAAAAAGCTTCTCTCAGAGCCACATATGAGTAGATGGTTTAGCTACTCTTGTGTGTAATT
Organism: Myotis nattereri; assembly: GCF_964212035.1. Lineage (NCBI taxonomy): Eukaryota > Metazoa > Chordata > Mammalia > Chiroptera > Vespertilionidae > Myotis > Myotis nattereri. The sequence continues at coordinate 54,457,560 of NC_138088.1, read as the reverse complement.
TAACACTATATTTTTTTAAATGTTACTGAAGTAATTCACATTTTTTAATTAAATGTTTTTTCTTTTAAAATTTTACTGAAGTATACTAATCATAAAAATTCAGTTCAATTAATTTTTACAAAGTGAACAGAGCAGCATTCAGAACAAGCAATAGAATATTACCAGCAACCAGGAAGTCCCTCATATGCCACTTACTCACTACCTCGACACTACTCTGCCTAAGAGTAACTACTATCCTGACTTATACACCATTTCTTTTGGGTTTTGTTTTGGTTTTGTTTTTTTGTTTCTTTTTGAGCTTCATATAAATTGAGTCATACCATATGCACTCATTAGCTTCTTTAGCTTAATAGTGTATTTATGAAATTAATCCATGTGTACTGTGTGGATGTAGTTTATTAATCCATTGTATATATATATATGTGGAGTGCTTATTATATTTGCTATAGAGTATTTCACTGTGTGACTGACCTCAGTTTATTCCTCTATTGTTGGTGGACTGTTGGATTAGTGCTATTATAAATATCCTTGCACAAATCTTTTGGTGAACCTGCCACGCGTCCAAAATGGCAACCATCCCGCTTGTGTCTATAGACACTTATGGTGTACTAAGGTTGAACATTTGTGCACGTTTCTATTGGATATATCTAAGAGTGGGATTGTGAAACCTTGGTTCTTGTCAGGGACCTTCAGATTGGGTTTAGTGTATATGTTCCAGCAGAAAACAGGATGGTAATCAAATCAGCCTCAGGGACTGTAGACCAGGCTCTGGAGTTACATTTGAGTTCTATTGTGGACTGAATTGTATCCTCCAAAATTCCTATCTTGAAGCCCTAACCCTTAATGTAACTATATTTCAGAGGGCCTTTAAGAAGGTAATTAAGTTCAAATGAGATCATAAGGATGGAATCCTAATTCAATAGGACTGGTTTCCTTAAAAGAAGAGGCAATAAACCAGGAATTGTGTGTACAGAAAAAAAAAGTCATGTGAGGATACAGCAATAAAATGGCTGTCTACAAGCTAAGGCGCGAGGCCTCACTAGAAACCAGCTGTGCTGGGACCTAGAGACTCTAGATTTTCTCTTTCTTTGTTCTCAGTGTCCTGCCTTGTCAGTGAGGGCATGCCAAAGAGCCAGGAGGTCTGGTGCCGCAGAGAAGGCAACATTTGCTGCCAGTTTGGAGGCATGTAGTAAGCGCTGGTTTTGTTGGCCAGTGTTTGGTATTTGTTTTGTTTTGTGTTGTTTTCCTACAAGTAGGCTTTGTTACTATGCTTTAAACTGTGGTGTGTATTACTCAAAAATTTAGACTTATCTTTATTTTTTCAGGTTTAAGCCATTTTTTCCATTCCAAACCTTGCAAGGATTTGAAGAAGATGAAGAAGACCATATCCATATACAACAATGGGCACTTACTGAAGGCCGTCTTAAAGTTACATTGTTAGAATGCAGCAGGTATGGCCTTTGTTTTGTCATTCCTACATTATGGGAAAGAAAGTACAGTAAAATGTGCTTAGGCAGTATTTGTGTTTATTCTCCCTCTGTGTGGATTTATATTGTATTATCTGTAAATTAATTCATCGTAAATTTTAAAACAGTAGTCCTTTCCAGTTTGAAAAAAAATATATACATATACATATACACACACACACATTCTAATGGGGGGGGGGGGGCATTTATTCTTTACTGATTCCCAAACTTTTTAGAGCATGATACTCTGTTGGCATACCTGACTTATATCTATAGGTGTTCATAGCATAACAGTTTTGAGAATTGTTTGTGATAATTGAAAATACTCTAGAAGTGAAAAATCAGACTTGGAAACCCCTGTGATGCTTAGAATTTTAGAGCTTTCTGAAAGGATCTAGTCCAGCCTCCTTATTTTATTGTACCAGCCCCATAGTCTAAGCCAGCCGTGGGCAAACTACGGCCCCATGGGCCGGATTCGGCCCGTTTGAAATGAATAAAACTAAAAAAAAAAAAAAAAAAAAAAGACCGTACCCTTTTATGTAATGATGTTTACTTTGAATTTATATTAGTTCACACAAACACTCCATCCATGCTTTTGTTCCGGCCCTCCGGTCCAGTTTAAGAACCCATTGTGGCCCTCGAGTCAAAAAGTTTGCCCACCCCTGGTCTAAGCTGTGTTCATATATTTCTTGAATTGCTTACTACACTAGCCTTCTTACTTATGTTGACATAAGAACATCCAAACCTGTAGAGAATTTTTATAAGTGTTTATTTGAGCCAAACTAATGACATGCCAGAAGCAAGATCTCAGATGCTCCGGAGAATGACAGTTTTGCAGTCTTTTGTACAGTTGAAATGAAGGAGGGAATGTAAGGAAGATTATATGAAGGTGGGAGAGGACAAGAATAATTAACAAGATTATGTGCTCCCTTTAGGGTGGTTATGCTTCTGAGGGGTCTAAAAAAACAGGGTTACTCTGGCATTTCAAAGGTGTGTTAACCTAAATGCACAAGAACAATGGATAGGGCTTGCTTAAGGCAAAGATAAACCTTTTCATAGGTCTAAGGCTTAGCTATCCACGATGACCTGCCCAGTTAGGAATCTATGATTAGATCACCTGTGAAGTTACTTTCAGTTAGATTTATTGCAGAGCCCCTTTTGTCCACACTTATTTCCTAACAGTGGTTATCAGTATAACAACCAGAATGATACTTTCAAAATGCAAGTCTAATTGTCACTCTCTTAATATTCTTTAATGCCTCCCCCCATTACTCTAGAATACAGACTCAAATCCTTGCCAGGGCCTAAATACCCCTCTGACCTTTCTAACTTCTTTGCTCAGCCCCTCACTCACAGTTCTTCACTTCAGCCACACAGGTCTTTGTAAGGCAAGAGGATGGCAAACTTTCTCTAAAGGGCCAGATTGTAAATATTTTAGGCTTTGTGATTTACATGGTTTCTGTTGTAACTACTCAACTCAGCCTTGTAGTATGAAAGCAGTCAGAAATAGGCAATAGGTTAACAAATGGGTGTGGCATGGTTGTGTCTTCATAAAATTATATATATTTATGTATAATTATGAATATATATACGACTTTCATAATTTTTTTGTGGCATGAAATAACTCTCCCTTCCCCCCTCCCCCCCAAGCATTTAAAAATGTAAAAACCACTGGTAGCCCACAGGCCATACAAAAATAAGCAGTAAGCTGTATTTGGCCCATAGACAACCACAATTCACCATTCCCTGCCTTAGATATTTTAAAGTACCAAGGCCCTTGTGTGTACACCCCACTGTTTCTCTACTGAAGGCCCTACCCCATTTTCTGCTCGTTGAAACCAGCCTTTCTTGGTTCACCTCAAAAGCTACATCTTTAATGTATCTCCTAACCGTTCCAAGTACAAGCATTCTGTCCTTTTGCTACATTTCTGTGACACTTGCTTGTACCACTTGTTTGGTACTTATCACTTCTATTTTTATTTCCAACTCATAATAAAAACAAGTGCTTGAATACAGAGGTTATATTTTTGTACCTAATATATTTATGTCCTTGCTAATAAATAGGTTAATTTTGAATACCTTAATAATAATATGATAAATATTTTTTGTTTGTCTTAGAGTGACTCATTATTGTGCACCGTATGTCAGAAAGCTGGTTGAAAGGAATTCTTTTATCAAAGAAAGACTAAATCTGTAAATTTTGTAAAAAGGAATTTCAGTGTACAGTAAAATGACATATGTAATAAAACATGGTTCTACACAAGTCTGAATTTGAAGTAGCTAAGCTAATATATTATGGTAAGCCAAAGTATTAAATATATAATTATCACCCCAATAAATTGAATAAAAAGAAAAAAATAAGTATATAATTATGTTATGTTAATATTTAGGACATTTTTCAAGTGGTCTGTGTCTAAGGAAATTTTGAAGTGATGCTTTCTTTTTTTCCCCGCAGTGAATTTTTTTACTGATCCACAGGCATCAGAATTATACTAAATGGATTACCTTTTCCAAAATAATCATAGCAACTTCTAACCATTTGAAGGGCAGCTTTGCACAAAATTTCTTGACTATACTGTTGTCAATTCCTATCTACCTACTCATCCACTCATCCCCAAATCTGCAAAGATAGCCTTGAAGGAGATTTACTTATTTATTCATTCATTCATCAAACTTGCCTGTTGTAAAGCTTTGAGAGCGAACTTAGCCAGTGAGGAAAAAAATTAGAAGTATTCATAGAAAACAAACTTGTTTATTGAAAATACTAGAGGCCCAGTGCACAAAATTTTGTGCACTAGGGGGCGAGGCGGGGGTCCCTCAGCCCGGCTTGTGCCCTCTCGCAGTCTGGGACCCCTCAGGATATAACGACCTGCTGGCTTAGGCCTGCTCCCGGGTGGCAGAGGGCAGGCCCAATCCCTAGGTGCAGCCCCCTGGTCGGGCTCAGAGTAGGGCCGATTGGGGAGTTGGAGCGCCGCCCCCTGTCATGCACAGAGCAGGGCGGATCGGGAGGTTGCGATGCCACTGTCAGTCACGCTCAGGGTAGGGCCAATTGGGGGGTTGGGGCACCGCCCCCTGTCACACTCAAGGCAGGGTCGATGGGGAGGTTGCGGCGCCACCCCGTCACGCACAGAGCAGGGCCCATCAGGGGGGTTGGGGCTCCACCCTCTATCACCCACAGAGCAGGGTCAATCAGGGGGTAGGGGAGCTCCCCCCTGTCACACACAGAGTAGGGCCGATAGGGGAGTTGGGGCACCGGCCCCTGTCACACACACAGCAGGGCGGATCAGGGGGTTGGGGCGCCGCCCTCTATCACCCACAGAGCAGGGCCGATCAGGGGGTTGGGGTGCCGCCACTGTCATACTCAGGGCAGGGCCGATGGGGAGGTTATGGCTCTACCCCGTCACACACAGAGCAGGGCCTGTGGAGGGGTGGTTGGGGCACCGCCACTGTCACACTCAGGGCAGGGCCGATGGGGAGGTTATGGCTCTACCCCGTCACACACAGAGCAGGGCCCATGGGGAGGGGCGGGGGTTGGGGCGCCGCACCCTGTCACACACAGAGCCGCAGGGCGATCAGAGGGCTGGGGAGCTCCCCCCTATCAGGCACAGAGCAGGGCTGATCAGGGGGTTGGGGCGCCTTCCCCTGTCACGAACAGAGCAGGGCGGATAGGGAGGTTGTGACTCCGCCCCCTGTCACACACAGAGCCCCAGGGCGATCAGGGAGTTTGGGCGCTGCCCCCTGTCACGCTGATCCCGGTGCCGGGAGGCCTCTCGTCTCTGCTGATCCCAGTGCTGGGAGGCATATTACCCTTTTACTATATAGGATAGAGGCCTGGTGCATGGGTGGGGGCCGGCTGGTTTGCCCTGAAGGGTATCCTGGATCAGGGTGGGGGTCCCCACTGGGGTGCCTGGCCAGCCTGGGTGAGGGGATGTGGCTGTTTGCAGCTGGTCACACACCCTTCAGGGTGGGGGTTCCCACTGGGGTGCCTGGCCAGTCTGGGGCTGAGGGCTGTTTTCAGGCTGGGGGTGACTGAAACTCCCAACCGCTCCTTTTTTTCTTTTTTTCTTTTTTTATTCTGGGCCAGCTTTAGCTTTGAGGCTTGGCTCCAGCTCTTAGGCTTCCGCTGCTGAAAGTAGTTTTCTGGCCTTTGCTTACAATGTTGCGATCCTGCTGGCTGAAGCCCCCCGGCGGACTAAAGCTGGTTTCTGGGGTTTTGTTTAGCTTCTATATTTGTTACATAGTTGCTTAGAGTTGCAGCTCAGAGGCCTGCAGCCGCAGGCGGGGAACGTTGGAGTCCTCCGTCACTGAAGCAAGCAAGCCTCATGGTAGTTTCAAGCTGCCTGGCTGTCGGCCGCCATCTTGGCTGGCAGTTAATTTGCATATTGCCCTGATTAGCCAATGGGAAGGGTAGCGGTCGTACGCCAGTTACCATGTTTCTCTTTTATTAGATAGGATTAGAGTTATTGTACAACTGGAAACTTTATGCTTCAGGAGGCAACATGAAGTGGAAATAATACCAACTTTTGAATTAGAAAGTGCTGTCTTTACATCCTAGCTGTGTATCCTTACTGTTAGGTATTCTTAGACAAGTTTCACATCTGTAAAATGGGCAAGGTTACTACCTTGTCAGTAATTGTGCTCAGAATAGGTAAATAAACCACAGTGGCTACTATATAGAAGGCCTTCAGTACCTGTAGCTTCTATTATTATACCTTAATGTAATCATTATAGTGTTTACCAAGAGGAAAACAGATCTTTAGACAGACCTGTTCTTTTTGCATAATTGGTTGTGAGAACTGGAATTTGAATTTTATTAACTTATAAGGGTCTCAGACTGTAAAGAGAGGTTCTTTTTTAATTATCTGTAGTAGAGTTTTGAACATCCCAATTACAAGTTTGGGGGTGGAAACACAATTTTGTTTATAAAAATTGGTTCTAACTGCATTTTTTTGCATTGAACTAAAGTTGATTTTTAAAGTTCCCAATGACCTCAATTTATGTATTTGTAGTTTTTCTATTAGAAGATTTAATTATTGCACATTAATGTTCAATCATATTGTTAAAAACTGTTTTTAAATTTGTAATTTATAGTCTTAAAGGGTTTGAAGTATTTTGCAAAGAAAACAATGCCCATGTGCAATTAAGTAGAAAAGATAAATTAAAAACAACCATATAGGGAATAGAAGATCAGTTTTCTGGCAGCAGAGTAAACTTAATGGATAACTTAGCCTTCATTCTCTGACAAACTGTGCATGTTCTTTAGGAGAAAAAAATTTGGCCCCAAATTCTAGGAGGGATTTGTCATATAATCTTTCTGTAAAAGACATTAATGAAGTAATGAATACATTTTCTTTTCTTGTTTTTCTTTGGCTGGTTTTATCAACCAGTTATATTTTTAAAACAAAGATTATAGTCAGTGAAAGCAAAGCCTATACGGTTTTGTGGTGTGAGAGTTCTGTACTCAAAAGTGGTATATTTAGGATACAGTCTGTCCTAATTATAGATAGAAGATTCTAATTAAGGTCATTTCTTCAGTGAATCACACTTGCACTATTCTAAAGCCTGTATTTTCTCAGCAGCTTTTGGAATGCCTGTCTTATTTTACTGGGTTCCAAAAATACATCACTTTAAAAAAATGTGTAATGGTAACACAAATACAGAAAACTACAGCAGTTGACATTCTACTCTATTACCAAGATCCTTACCTTATTCCCCAATTAATCTATTATCGGCACAGACTCATAGATTCCTGTATTTTTCAATGATTATAATTCTTTACCATTCTTAATTATTTTGTTGTGAACTGTTCTTGATTTGGCCACTAGGTACCCCTTCAAACTTGGCTCTGTATGCTTGTGACATGAGCCTGTCTTTTTTTTTTTTTTAGCTCTTCATTACTTTCTGGTATAACAAGCTGTTCTAGGTTTATTTTGTATCTTTGCCATAGTCCTAGAATCAGCTATTTTACCAAAGAGCCCTGGTTCCTTTTAATAGAGAATGATATTAAAAATCAAGATCTGGATGTTGGGTTGTTCACTGCTACTTCATATACTCAGAGGTCCCTTCAGGGGACAGAGTTATGAAATACATATATGTATAGACACTTATACATATATGCATACACATACACAATTTAGAAATCATAAGCTCACCCAATACTTCCAATTCTAGTTTATCCTAGAGTTGTTCCTTGCCTTGGTTCATTCTTCTTCCTCCCATATTTTTATATCCTCTGAACCCTAGCTCCAATAACATCAGCACTTGTACTCATTTGCTCAGTTCTATAATAACATCTCAAATAGTTGCAGAATTGCTTTATTACAAGTACAGAAACATACTTACTAAAAGGAATTCAGGGTTTATTTGCAGTCTCCTCTACACTACACAAGATTGAGGGTGTATGGTCAAGTACTGTACAGTCATATGCTGCAGAGTGACATTTTGGTCAACAATGGACCACGTATATGATGTTGGTCTTATAAAATTATGATGGAGCTCAGTTTCCTATTTAAAAATGGAAGGATATGAGGTTCCGGAGGAATTTTTTTCTCTGATGGGAGCAGTATCTGCGAGGCTTGGCAATAGATTCCCTCTCATTTAGAGCACCTCAATTTTTTATGCAGAGATTATATCCCAATCAGCCAGCCACTGACCTCTTTTAACTCAGAGGAGTTACTACATATTCAGGAAATAGAAAGAATAGATTTGGGATATACTTTTGGTGTGTGAAGGACTTAATGTTCTGGTTTCTTTTTTGATATCTCAAAAGAGATTGTCACCTAAATTGTAAAACTTTGGGGGGAAAATAGGCTTTTAAAATATTTTAAGTGCTGGAATTAAAAAAAAGCAACAAAAAATTGCCCTTCCAGATCTAGCTTGATGGTCCTCATAATGCATTGCTATAAATTCCTGTTGAGACTTAAGGTCCTGAACAAGGACACAGGTCCACAGGATTTTCTGTCATTTTGTGGGTTGGTGGTATCCTTTGAAGCACAACAATATTAATTTCAGGATGTCCCATTTATCTATTTTTTAGTCCTATCTTTAGAAACCATTGTCTAATCCGAAGAACTATTGCACAATCCAAGAATTGTGTTTTCTTGTTCCTGAAACCTGAAGATTTAATATCTATTGGGAATTTGGAAACTGCTAGACTTCTCTGCACAGTAGTCAAGACCCTTACTTAGGTACTTTGCTCTTTTGAACAGATGGTGGCAGCAAAGCTTTGGTAAATGAAAATTCTCATTTTCTTAAACTTAGTATTTTATAATTCTGAATCTCCTTATGTTTTTGGCAGTAGGTTGTTGAGTACTGTTTAAATTTCCTTTTAAGATTAAAATTTATTTAAATTTATGGATTTCTTTTTGCCATGATTTTGTTCAGGCTTTTTAGCTCATGAAGCCAGTTTGTGAGGCATAAACATGATTTGCTTGAGGTCTCAACCTTAGGAAACAATTTTCTCATATTGCTCTGATGTGTTTTATCTATTTTTCTTTCATTATCTTACTCCTACCCCCATGATATTCATGTAGAGGTAAAGTTTGGAGTGGTAATAAAGATGTTGATTAACAGCTAAAGTTGTTCTCAAGCTTACTACTAAAACATATTGGCAGACTTAGGTTCTGATTTAGAAGATAGATAATGTAGAAGTTGTTGGACCATGTAGGTAACATTTTATCCTCCAATAATAAAAACTGCCTAATGATCTCAAGATTGGACCTGCAATTTCCTTTTAAAATCTGAATATTAAGCAGTAAAATTAGGTGATGCAGTTATTCCTTGATAATTGTTTTCAAGATAATAGAAATAAAAAACATTTATTGAGTACTTAGTATTTGTTAGGCATTATGCTAAATGCCTTGTTTTCTTTTACTCTTAGAACGGCTTTAAGAACTACATACTGTATTTCCCCTGAATTGTTCAAAGGAAGAAATGGGCTTAAAGAAATTCAGTCACATTAGTAGATGGAAGTGTGTGTGTATTTGTGTTCACAAGCAACTTTTTGTACTATATCTCATTAATAGAAATTACTTTCTGTTTGATTTAGCCACTGAAGAACAACTTGTCCTGGAATTTCACCTAACTTTAGCTTTACTTCACTTTTCCACTAGAGGGTATACCAAGTATTTGATTTAAGTTTTTCTGTTACCAAAATTATAATAGTAACAGTAATTTATTACTTCTTGGTATAATGATTTGAAAGAAAAATTTTAATGTACATAACTGGTACAATAATCTTGTTTTATTTTTATACTGCAGGTTACTCATTTTTGGATCCTATGACAGAGAGGCAAATATTCATTGCACACTTGAGTTGAGCAGTGGTGTTTGGGAAGAAAAACAAAGGAGTTCTATTAAGACGGTAAAATTGATTTGCATTGTTTTAAAGTTTGTATTCTATAAGCATGCTTTTATTAATATTTCTATATTCTTAGTTATTTTTGGTCATGTGCAAATAATTATGAACAGCTTTTATTCATCTTTTTATAATAAAACATCAGTAATGAAATGGATCCCATAAAACTATAGTATTCAGATTGCTTGCTTGCATAAGATATCTAACCTGACTAATTTTCCCTCTGTACAGAAGAAGTGAGGGCAGGTGTGTTTGAGTAACAGAAAGAAGGCTAGTCTAGCCATAAGTGAGGTGGAGCTTACTCATATAGGGCATGGCAAGGATTTTGGATTTTATTCTTTGTGGTGGGATAGTTTTAAGATAGGGAGTAACAAGATCTTGTGTACATTTTGTAAAAAACAAACAAAACTGTTCTTCCTGTACACAGAAAGGATTGTAGGAGGATGAGAGTAAACCTAGTAGAGATCAGGAGGCATCCAGGGGAAGGCATTCAGGAGGTGGTAGCTGAGGAAATGGAAAGAATAGGTTTGGGATATACTTTTGGTGTGTGAAGGACTTAATGTTCTGGTTTCTTTTTTGATATCTCAAAAGAGATTGTCACCTAAATTGTAAAACTTTGGGGGGAAAATAGGCTTTTAAAATATTTTAAGTGCTGGAATTAAAAAAAAACAAAAAATTGCTTTGTACTCAACATGTTTTAATTGGACTTGTTGGGTTCTTTGAGTTCTTAAATAAATTAAAATTGTCACTAATTTTTTTCCAAATTTGAGTTGGTATTTCTGAATGTTTCCCATAGAAGTTTTAATAGGAATTATGATACATTTCTTGGAATTTGCATAAATCTAGTAGTTTATTAAAGATTTAGAGCATTTATCAAAATGTTGTCTACAGAATTGCTATATTAAGCCTGTGAAGTTGTGCATTGGAAATAAAATCCCAGGATTTTATGTCTGAAGTTGAAAAAAAATTTATGCCATAAAAGAACATGTAGCCTTTCTTGATTTTTAAGAATAGTTATTTCATATACTAAGCATATATTGAAATATTATGCATTTGGTAATAATAAAACTCCAGAATGCTTCTTGGACTTCTCAAACTTCTCTGGGTTACTTCTAGTCTTTTTAAATATTAGATCTATTTAACACATCAATAGGTTTTTGTAGAAATAAATTATAGTTGTATTCTTTAAAGATGTATTTAATAACTTAGATATTTAGCTGTTTCTATCACATTGAGCTCTTGGTAGCAGTATAGCCAATATTTAGGAAAACTATTTCTCTATTATGTCTTCAGTATATTGGTGGATAGGTACTTTTAAAGTATGTTTACATAGTTGTTTAATAGTAGTAGTAATGTGCTTTTTGGTATTTCTAGAATAATATATTATTCTTCATAGCATTTTTTAAAATAGTCACAACTCTTTTTTTAAATAGGCCCCTAAGCATATTGACTTTTGAAGGTTATGTGGTATTTTTGTAGCTGTATCCTTGACTTTTAAATTGTTTCCAGGGTCTCCATGTAATAACTGTTGTGTATACCCTTATATAACATTGAGCAGTGTGAAATTATTTTGGAATAAGTAGAGTAATTTTGATCAGGGTGGGAATGTAGAGGGAAGTAAAGCTGGAAAGAGGATGGGCTGACCCACAGAGTTTGAATTTATGAAAGTATTTGGGAGCTATTGAATATTTTGAACATGAAAATGACATGGTCAAAATAGTGGTTTTTAGGAAATTCTCCTCCTTTTTGGTGGTTGTGCATGCCTTAACTTTAAGTTACATCTCAGTCAATTTGAAGCAGCTCCCCAGAGGGATAAAATAACCAGCTTTACAGTTTGTTCTGAAATATATAAATACATGAAAAAGCATTATTGTTTTGTCTGGGTATGAAATAGTGATAACTTGCCATTGCTATTGGCATTTTCAGTTTCCCTTATATCAGATTAGACAGCTTTAATATTTTATAACAAAAATTAGTAAGACGTTAATCTTGAGTCATAATTTTAGATCTTAGCACATGTCAAAGCTAGTTTTGGAAAAATAATTTCTAGGTTACTAATTACATCTGGTGCCGAAAATGTCAACAACAGTTAAGTGTCTTCAGGCATTAAATTACATATGTCTGAATTTAATAACCAGGGAGGAGAATTAGAGTGCTCTTCAAGACTACATAAAACATTGTTGGATAGGATTTGAAAATTTGGAATATATTATAAATTTGGATGGAAAATGTATCATTAAAAATAAGTATGCTAAAGTATTCAATGCTTTTGGAAGCTATCTTTATACATACAATTTTGGGTTTAAGTTAGTTTTTTTAAATGTTAAAATTTACTCAGTCACTAATTTTAGTGTACAGAATGAAAGAAACTTAATTTCTTTCATATTTTAAGTATATCTTTTAGTTTTTAAAGCATTATAATGCACTTTATCATGCCATTAATAGGGAAGATCAGTAACAGATGGAAAGCTTTAGATTTGTAGTACTTGCACAAATGTTGGGGGTGGAGATGGAGCAGTTGTAATGCATTAGCTGGAAGTATTAGCAAATCTAATGAATGTGGCTTAAGCAAAAAAGAGACTTACTTGTCTTGTGTGATAAGCTCTTAGTTAGTATATAATCAAGGAGCTGGCTCTTACTGGCTTCCTCCTTCATCATCCTTAGCATGGGGGTTTTATTCTCATGGTTGCAAACTATCCGGTGCATCCCTAAATATCCACCTTTCAAGAAAAAGGATGAGATAGAAGGCATGCCAGAGGCACATGTCAGTCAGGTTTTGTCCTTTTAAAATTCTTTACTGGAAGCTCCACCCAGGGATTTTGACTTATATCTCATTGGTTAGAACTAAGTCATATGGTCTCCACTACCAGCAAGGAAGTATGGAGACTCGCTTTTGTTTTTCAGCCTTTGTAGAAAAAGAAGTTAAGAGAAAAGGGTTATGAATACATTTTAGGTGGTCGGTCCACAGTCTGTCATACCACAAGAAAAAATTTAAATCTGTTTGATGAATTTTTGTTTGTAAGGGGATTTTTTTCTTAAATTGAGTATCAGGGAATATTGAAAAGAATAATTTAACAAATAGCTTGCATAAATCCTACTTTCTACCTTATTAGAAACCCAAGGCAAGTTTGGGGCAAAATCAGACACTTGGTCACTGCCTTGCTTATTTCACTTGCAAAATAAAAGAGTTCATAGGATAAATAAGGTACTTGTGTTTATTTTTTAAAAATAATAAGCAAAGATTCCTCATGAGAATCCCATTAAATGTGATAGCTGAGGTGCAAATAAATTAGATATTAGGCTTAAACAAACATTAGAGAATTATCTTGCAAGAGATGACAAAGTCAATACTAAAAATGTGCTCACCTTCACCAAAAGAGACAAGGCAAGTTTATTTTCATTCTATAGCAATATGCAGGTTTGGTGATGATAATTTGCTTCCCTTTCACTAATGAATAAATTTCAGGTTCAGATTTTTAAAAATGTTCATTTCAGGCAATGATTAATATTTCAGTTGGAAACTCTATAGACAACTATATATCTCTAGAATTTATGGTGCCTATCAAATAAAATTCATAGTGCTTATCAAATAAAATTCACAGTAAATTAATCTGACATATTAAAGGATACATAATCATTACTGTGTGAATGCTAAGACAAACAGATCATATACATATCACATAGACACACACAGTTTTAAATAGATCCTGAGTGTTACTTTCCTCTGAATCTGGGAGTTCTGAGGTAGCAGGAAAGGCCTTGGGACCAGCTGGCACCCAGCTGTTCTGTCTAGCTCTTTCCCTTGTTCTCCATTTTAAATAAAACGATGAAATGAGTTTTAAGTTTAAAAACAAGCTTTTTAATGTTTATTTTATACTGAGCCTACTCCCTTTGCACTCAGACATTTGAAAGCAATTGTCCTTTATAAGAGACTAGTCTTTCCTCCTGTGATTAGAGACAGAATGTTAAAAATCCAAATAACTCTTAAGTCAGTACATTGGCATAAATATGTTACTATCAGAGAAGAAAGAAGAATATGGACTTCTTCTTGTTCTGAAATGGAGACAGAATTAGAGAAGTATCTTTTGGGTTCTTGGGATATAGTACACAGTGGATGGGCAGAAGAGATGCTGAAACCGGCATGTGTTCAGTATAAATAGAAGCAGAAGCACTTCAGGTTTGTGTAGCTTAATATGCAGGTACCAGAGGGAATTGTGGTGAAAGGCATTAGATGTCATGATATTATCAGACCTGCCTGAAAAATAAGAAGTAATAAATCCCTGAAGGACAGTCAGCTAACAATTGGGGAGAATTTCTAAATGGTAATTTGGAACTCTTAATTAGAATGAGTATATTCCTTTCAGAGGGTTATAGGGTATCAGTTGGCAACTTCCGATTGGCAATTTGAAATGGCAACTGCTAAGGGCTTTATTTTTTTATTTTTTATAGCAAAGGTGGAAATTTATTGAAGAACAAGTACAGACTCCCACGTGGGGTAGGGGAAAGAGTTCCCTGCTAAGGGCTTTAAATAGGGTCAGCTGTACCCAAAATTATGAAGTCAGAAGAATTCATCTCCTAGATTCTAGACTTTATGTTTTTTAAAAATATATTTTTATTGATTTCAGAGAGTAAGGGAGAGGGAGAGAGAGATAGAAACATGAATGATGAGCGAGAACCATTGATCAGCCGCCTCTTGCACATCCCCTACAGTAACCCCAGGCATGTGCCCTTGACTGGAATCGAACACAGGACCCTTCTGTCCGAAGGCCTATGCTCTTTCCACTGAGCCAAACCAGCTAGGGCTGGATTTTATCTTTTTGTTAGACTCTGGCAGCACCTTTCTTTCTCTCCACTCTTGCTTCCCTCATTTTTGAAAGGATCTGATTCTGAAGGAGAAATAGTTTATATCAGGCTTCCTTCAATTTTTTTTAACACACTCTTACAATTAAAGAGCTATTTGAGGAGATGATGCCTAGAGTATGACATATTTTTGCCATATACAAAGAGCCGTAGTCTTCTGCTTGTAGAATCTATACTTGTTCCATTAAATCCTCCTGCTCCTAACAAAAACTGGACTGTGAATGGTATTCTGATAATTAGGAGACAGTTTGGGAGTGGAGAAAGTGGAATCATTTTAGAACAGAGTCAAGGAGAGCTCTGAAACTAAGGGGAAATAGGATTTAAATAGAAGGGCCTTCATCATAAGATTAGCTTATGATATGGTCAGTTGCACAAGACTGAGCTTGATTCAGAGGTAGTCTGCCTTATAGAGCCCAGTGAGTCTCTCTTTACCTCCAGAGCAAAGGTTAGGGCAGCTGAAAAGAGGAAAAATTGGCAGACGGAAGGTAATCAGTTTGGAGAATATATAATATAGGGAAATCATTCCTGTCTAATATGAAGATGCTAAACAAGTGTGTAGAAGAAATGAAAATAGTAAATGCATTTTCAGCTTTCAGAAAGCTTTTGATGAAGATCCATAGCAAAGCTTTCCAAATCACCTGATAGATCTGTCTTTAGAATTTGGGAAAACAATAAACTTGACCAGGTGTAATATCCTGAATGATTCCATTTTTCATGAGAGTAGTTGTCATAAAATGAATATACTTATTTAAAAACCATGAAATTCTTCTCAGAGAGAGTTATTTGTGCATTTCAGGTTTCTATAATGCAGGAAATTTATAACAGTTGAATCAGGTGGGGAAAAAGCACTAAAATTACCTTGGAAGTGAGATAGCCATATAAAGATAAATGGGTGGGAAAAAATTAGTGATCTTCAGCTGAAAAGACAAAGGTGGGTAAATGATTAATGGAAGCATATAAATGCAAAAAGTAAAACAGTAGGATGATCAACAAATTTACTGAGCAAGGAGTTAAGTCTGTGAAGATAAATTTCACATTCCTCATGATAATCAGATGATAAATGCTAAAAGAAGGATACTTAAAAGGTCTTTAATAATACTGCACACTACGTACTTGCTGGTAGACCTTACAGAGGCACAGATATACTATATTCTTTTTATATGTGTGTCCTGTACCTAGTAGAATTTCTGGCACATTGTAGTTGTTATGTGAATGTCTTGGGAGGTGGGAGAAGGATAAATGATTGTTTTGAAATACATATCTGATTCTATAAACTGCCTCCTTAAATCTCAATGGTTTCAGTAGCTCCTAGAACAGCCGTGGGCAAACTACGGCCCGCGGGCCAGATCCGGCCTGTTTGAAATAAATAAAACTAAAAAAAAAAAAAGACCGTACCCTTTTATGTAATGATGTTTACTTTGAATTTATATTAGTTCACACAAACACTCCATCCATGCTTTTGTTCCGGCCCTCCGGTCCAGTTTAAGAACCCATTGTGGCCCTCGAGTCAAAAAGTTTGCCCACCTCTGTCCTAGAATAAGGACAGATTCTTTGATGTGACCTACAAAGCCACCTCTGGCCTGGTCCCTATCTCGCCAGCCCTACGTCTACCCTGCATTCTGCATTAGCTGGGCTGGCCATCTTTCACTCCTTCATACATGCCATACTCTGTCCACTGCATAGCCTTTGTGCATGGGCCTCCTCCCCCCAACACATTTCTCCCCAAGCATACCTATCCCTACCCCCATTCTTCAGACCTCTGCTTGTGCCAGGCCTTAGCTTGTTTCCCTCAAACATTTTTGGGCCCTTCCCCTGCACTATGTTAGGAGAAGGCTTACCTCTACCGGCTATATTTCCAGGGCTTCACTGTCAGCGGACTTTCGGCTGGGTTTGGCCTCCATGAAGCTTTGGTGAGAAAGGGGAGAGGACTAGGAACCAGGGTATTCTTCCTTTTCTCCTCCATCTTGGACAACAAGTCTGGCAGCCACTGTTCTCCTCCATGGCTCCATGCTTCTCACAGGACAGGCCCACCATGCTTCCAGCTTCTTCCTGATGCTTCAGCCCTGGCTTCTACTGATATACATCCTCCCTCTGTCCTTCCAGCTCAAGGTTGGGTGTGACTTCTGACTGTTGTTAGTATCTGAGTTGCTTCACTGTCCCCTATTTGGTTCTCAGTTCTTCTCTCACTGACTAGCCATTTCCCTGTTTTTGAGTCCCTCTGTTTCCAATGCTTCAGTGTTTCTGTTTCATCAGATCTTAACTGATGCACCAACCATCATCATTCTTCTGGGAAAGTTTTCCCTAGTGAGCATAAAACTCTTTGATAATACTTACTACAGTTGGGAATTCACATTTATAATTGTATGACAGTGTGATCAGTGTTACTTCCACCAATATCTTCCTTTACAGCATATACCATGACTGTTTTGGCTCACAGCACTTAGCATTTAGTGTGTATTGAATGAATGTTTCTGGGAAAACTGAAACTGATTATCAGGCCATGAGCTCCATTTACCCTCAGTCCTTTTTCTTTCAGACATTCAAGTTTCAATGAGGCTTAGTCACATTGCTGTCTGCTTTCTCCCTGACAGCTATTTCTGATAAATGTTTTAACCAAATAAAAATGTTTAGGTTGAGGAAGTCCACAGAATGAAATTTACTCAATATTCCCTTTGTTAAAAAACTTTTTTATTTATTTATTTATTTATTTATTTATTTATTTATTTTTATGGATGGGTCGGTGAATGGGTGGGTGGGAGGATGGGCAGATCTAAAAAATGTTTTTAAACCTGGTTTTTAGAGTGAGGATTTTAGTTTATAAATGTGGTACAGTATTATGATGCTGATCACAATTGATGAATTATGTATGTGTGTAGTTTAATGTAGCCTAAATAAAGTAACTATGAGATCTAAAATTTTATTTCCCTTTTAGCTTTGGAGAGTTTTAGAAGTCTTACCGAATAGCTGTCCATATCTATCTACGAATTGTTGAATGTACATACAAAGAGTCTAAAAGAGCTCCCTAAAGAACTTTGATTTCAAGTAAGAACATCTGAGACACAGAAATTTATAAATACATTAGGCGAGATGCTTCCGAGTTGGCATTTGGCATGTTTGTCTAAGGCCAGATGCCTTGCAGATAGCATTCTGGTGCTTCTATTTAACCATTTGCCATTTACAGTCTTAATCTTATCAAAGGAAGAGAAAGACTAAAGCAAATAAAGCTTTTTTGAAAATGTCAGTTTTTATGAAAATTCTGGTTTAGTTCACTTTGATAATATTTGCAAATACAGTAGGGACCTAATAAATTTTGACCACATGTAATGTTCTATAATTTGGCTTCTTAAACTAAATGCTTTTGAGCTTTAGTAGTAAATCCTATTCAGTATTTCTACTCTTAAAGTTTGTCTTGGTAAAAAATGAGGAATGCAGTTTTCTGTCTCATATTTTCTAAGTGTATTTAGTATGATTTTCAAATACTGTGTGAAGAGTAGGAGCTTAGGTTAAAATACAGAAACATCAACTCTCTATATTAAACCAGTAAGGCACTGAGTATAAGAAGGAAGAAACTTATTGTGAGATATAAGGCAATGTGATATGGTCCTTTCCTTCAAGGGAGATAAGCAGTGAAGAAAAAATATCAAGAGTACAGTGAGTTTCAATGTTACTGTTAGCATATGAGTGCTCTAAGAGTGTTTAAGAATACAATAGTCTGAGGTTCCAGTGAGGGTGGGGAGGGGAAAGGGATAGCATTCTTTTGGGAAAATCAGGAAAGAATATGTTAAGGAGCCAAGCCTTCACAGTACATGTATGATTTTGAGATGGTAGGATGTGGAGGGCATGGTGTAAACCCAAAAAAAGAGGGAAAATATTTGAGTATGTTTATGATACAGTGAGTTGTCCATGTTGATTAAAGAATACCATAGTGTAGGAAGGCTATGCAAAACAAGAATGGACCATGTTATAGAATTACCTAAATACTAGGCTAAGAAGTTTGACTATTACTTCAAGATAGTAGAAATAATGGAGGCTTTTGAAATGAAAGTGACCTCTTCATAATCTATCTTTAGACAGACGTGGCTCTGAACTTTGAGTCTTAGCTAGATTACTTCTTGGCAGCATGAACTTAGTTAAAGTCCCCAAACCCATCTCATCCACAAGTACAGTACTTCATTCTTCTATAAAATGGGACTAAAATGCTTCATATGGTTGTATAAGAAATAAATGAGATTCTGTGTATTAAAATGTCAGGACCCAACATATAGTAGGTAATCTATATATATAAAACCCTAATATGCAAATAGACCGAACAGTGGAACAATCTAACAATTGGTCGCTATGACATGCGCTGACCACGGGGGATGCGCGCGGAACATGGCGGGTGTCGGTGGCCGCAGCAAAATGGTGGAGCCGGTGAGTGGGGGCACCAGACCAAGGCGGGATGCCATTTGCTGTCACTGGGGCAAGCCTCTGGTGGGTACTGAAAATTCTTTGTTCCTGCACGCCGCAGTCCTGCCCCATGCTTGCACCTGCTGCTGGCACCGGCCTGATCGTTCAGCACCATCAGTGGATGCGAGCGGCAGCTGCTGCCCCGATCACCCCTGAGGGCTTCTCCACTTCCCCCTGCTCCTGAGGGGCGATCGGGGCAGCAGCCACCACTTGCACCCGCTGCTGGGCGCTGGCCCCAATAGCTCCACGCTGTCAGCGGGTGCAAGCAGGACCTGCGCCGTCAGCATATGGGAGTGGCGGTGGCTGGAGTGGGGCTGCCAGCAGACAGGGGTCAGGGGGCCGGGCAGGGGTGTGGAGGATGGGCTGAGACCTGCCCCCGTGCCCACCGTAGTCTCACGGCCCACAGTTCCTTTCAAGGTGCACGAATTTGTGTACTAGCCCCCTAGTAAGTAATATGTTTGCCCAATCTAGTAGCAGATGGGTAAAGTCAAGAATGATTTGACAAGGGAAAGACTTGAAATAGTAGAGGTGAGGGCAAGTGGGAGTCCAAACCAGATTGTTGGCCATGAAAATGGAAAATAGAATCCATGCAAATTCGATACAACTGGAATGTGTAGGGGGCTTGGAGAGTGAGAGAAAAAGTCAGAAAGAGTGGAGCCATGAAGAGGGAGGAAGAATAGTCTCATTCTAGATATGTTGGGTTAGAGATTTAGTGATTATCAGAGATCAGTCCAGAGATGGAATTTTTTCATGTGCTGCCTTGTTCTACTGGTTTTTAAAAAATATATTTTCAGTGCTGTTAATATGAAGTTTTAACATCTAGTAAGTTGAACATTTTATTGGGGGTATATGCTCTATTTTTAGATCTTTTTTGAGATAGAATAAAAAGAAACCGATGGTGCCCTAGCTGGTTTGCCTCAGTGGATAGAGCGTCAGCACATGGACGTAAGGTTCCCGGGTTTGATTCCAGTCGAGGGCCCATACTTTGGTTGCAGACTTGATCCCCAGCCCTGATCAGGGAGTGTGCAGGAGGCAACCAGTTGTTGGCGGCTCTCTCACATGGATGTTTCTCTTTCCCTCTCTCTCCCTCATCCTTTCCACTCTCTCTAATCAATGGAAAAATATCCTCAGGTGAATAAAATATTAACAACAACAAAAAGAAACAGAAGGTTTTACAATGAAGTAGTAAGATTCTAAATATTATTTTGGATTCTGTTTCTTAGGACCGTCTAGTATTCTGTGATGCAAGAAAAACTGATTTACTCAGTCCATTCTTTGTCATGAACTAAAACATCTTATTCAAGGCACAGCAGCACCTTCCCACAGAAACCCACTTAGCCAAATAGCTCATTTTCTGAGTCATACACTCAGATGCAGGATGCAGAACTAGGAAATAAGCAATTTAGGAAAATGTTAGAGAGGTGTTATTAGAGATCATGCAGTAGTATACAACTCCTGCTCACATGTCTTCAGGCCAGTGGAAGTTAGGAGCAACAAGACAGCAGTTTCTCTGTGCCAGTCATGATTTTAAGACTTTATATGCATTAACCATTTAATTCTTATGGCAACCCCATGAAAACAGACACAACTCCCATTATCCTCTCCATTTTATATAGGAGGAAACTGAGACACAAAGAAAGTAATTTACCCCAATCACCCAGCTAGCAGGTCGTAAAGACAGCCTGCAAACCCAAGCAGTGTGACTCTAGAGCTGGTGTTCTTAATTACTATGTCATCTCCACGAATGGTAGGTTCAAATCCAGGTTCTCCTACTAGTTCTGTGCCTATGAACAAGTTATTTCATAATCTCTAAAGTAGAGATAATAGTAACAGTATAAAGGTTAAATTCTATAAAACAGCACAGTATCTGGCACATAGTAGCTTATTATTGAACTTGACCTAAATGCCACACTCCTGTGTTTTTAGTGCTATTTGATGTTTTATGTATTCTATAAATCCCCTGCTTCCTTTTAAGTCCTTCCTGCAATAAGGTGAAGAGGACAGGAATGGAATAGTTTCCTCAATCATGGGACAGTGTGAGGTTTTTTGTTTGTTTGTTTGTTTTTATAAAGACAAGAAGTCCAAATAGTGATTTTTAAGAACATCAGCAAGTTTATTAAGGGCTTTTATAAGAAGGATAGAGTTTAACTAGCTGTTGTCCATTTCAGCTGAGTATGAAGTGTGAACAAACATTTAAACTTCAGAAAAGTTTAAGATAAATTGAGAACTTCTTAGGAATAAAGAGTGTTTGAGGTCTCTAGTACTCACCTTTGCATTTTATTATAAACTAGGGGCCCAATGCACAAATTCATGCACCTTGAAAGGAACTGTGAGCCGCGAGGCTGTGGTGGGCAAGGGTGGGTCTTGGCCCCTCCTGTCTCGGCCCCCGGCCCCCTGTCTGCCAGCAGTCCCACTCCTGTTGCCACTGCTCCCACGCGCTGATGGCACGGAGCGATTAGGGCCGGCACCAACAGTGGGTGCCCGCATCGCCCCCCAGGAGCAGGAGGAGGTGGAGAAGCCTTCAGGGGCAATTGGGGCTGGCAGCCATCACTTGCACCCGCTGATGGCGCCAAGCATTCTGGACCGGCACTGGGCACCAGCAGCAGGTGTGAATGGCAGCTCCAGTGCTGCCTGAAGGTGTGAGCGGGGCCGGCACCATCAGCAGGTGCGAGCGGTGGCTGCTGCCCCAATCACCCCTGAGGAGCAGGGGGAGGTAGAGAAGCCCTTAGGGGTGATTGGGGCTGGCGCCAGCAGCAAGACCATGGCGCGCGGGAGCAAAGAATTTTCAGTAATGACCAGAAGCTCATCCCAATGACAGCAACTGGCACCCCACCTTGGTTTGGCACCCCTGCTCACCTGCTCCACCATCCCACCGCGGCCAAGGCCCACCATGTTCCGTGCTCTGCTGCCAATGCCCACCATTTTCTGCACGCACCCCCTGGTGGTCCGCACATATCATAGTGACCAGTTGTTCAGTTCTGTTGTTCGGTCCATTCGCATATTAGCCTTTTATTACACTAGTATAGGATAGGATGTGAAGTAACTGAAGGAACTTTAAAATGAACAGGCCAAAGTAAAACTAGGAGGAAATTTTTATCTTCAAACAGACAAGTGGAAAGAGCAGCAACAACACGTAATTCATATGTCCTATAAATCATCTTTCCATGAGGTGTTGAGTGTTTCTCCACATAAATATTGAACATGAATAGAGTTTACAGTAGGTTTGGGGACAGCTGTGTTTTCCATTTGTAAGCATGTTGATTTACATTGATATTGGGTTGTACTAAACAAATAGGTGGTTATATTTGAAAGCTGTTTTATATAAACAGTATGCTCTATATTGGAGGAGATAAGGTTTTATTAATCATTGCAAATAAGACTACTTCTGGGTAATTCAGTATATTTCTTTAAAGATTATCAAGTGACCTTAGAGTATGGACAGATGGCTTGTTTTCTAAATGAATGATGTGTGAATTCTCTTTCATAAATTGAGCAACACTGAGACTATTGTTATAAGTCTAAGTAGGAAACCGTTGAGCATAAGGAAGTAGGTATCATGAAATAGAGATTTAATTTTTGTGATGCTATTTCATTTGTTAAATTTGAGGAAACCTGCATATTCTAACAAAATTGTAATTTCTATAAGATAAAAGTGATATATGTTTGGAAATTGGCATGAGCTATATATTTTTTGCCCAATTAAAGAAAACTTCAGAAAGCTATAAAGAAAATTGCAAAAGTCAACCATAATCTCACTAATCAGAGAAACCACTATTAACTTTATAGAAGAACTTTGTAAATCTAACCATACACACTGTTCACAGGGTATGTTTATGTTCTGTCTCTATATACATGTGTCATTGTTTTTATGTCTGCATTATATCCCATTGTGTATAACAATTTATTTAACCAATCACTCATTGATGAACATTTAGACTTTTTGCAATTTTTATGTGTTGTAAAGAAATCTGTAATGTCAGTGTATGTATATTCATGCATATTTATTTTTTAGTTGTGGTTTGGCACACTTTGATTTATTGGGGTGACATTAGTAAGGTTATATTAAATATTTTAGACTTTGTGGGCCAGTCACTGTCACAATTACTTAACTTAGCTGTTTTAACTTCTAAAGTAGCCAGAAACAACAGACAAACAAATGAGTGTGGGTGTTTTCCAATAAAACTTCTTTAAAAAGAGCGCACAGCCCTGGCTGGGTGGCTCGGTTAGTTGGAGTGTTGTCCTGTACACCAAGAGATTGCGGTTCGATTCCCTGTCAGGGCACACAACTAGGTTGTGGGTTTGATCCTCAGTTGGAGCATGTACTGGAAAAAAACTGATTCATGTTTTTTTCTCTCTCTCTCTCCCTTCTTCACGCTCTACAAATCAGTAAAAACATACCCTTGGGTGAGGATTAAATAAATAAATAAATTTTTTAAATGAAAACAGCCCATAGGCTATAGTTTGTCAGCCCCTGATCTAAGTTATTCCTTGGTCAAAGATTTTGCAAAAAAATAATGCGTATATAATTTTAAATTGAATTCCAGCTAGAATAAGTCTTCAGAGTAGGTAATAGTATTGTATCAATGTTAATTTTCTGACTTTGATAATCGTACTGTGATTATATAAGCAAATGTCCCATTTTAGGAAATACACACTTAAATATTTAGGGGTAAGGAGGCATCATGTCTGTAACTTATTTTCAAATGGTTCAGAAAACAATGCAGAGAGAGAGAGAGAGAAGCAAATGTAACAATTTGTTAACAATTGGGAAATCTGGATTCAGTATCAAAAGAAATCCTTTGTACTATTTTTGCAACTTTCTGTAAGTTTGAAATTATTTCAAGACAAAAAGTTATAAAAAGTTATATCTTGAAAGTAAATAGTCTGTCCCTAAGGCCCTCACACTTCCTTAGTAAGATGTAAATCACCCTGTAGAAATACAGTGATAATAATGTATGAAACTGAAGATTGACTTGGTGATTCAGAATCAGAGCTGTTTCTACTTGACAAAGGAATTGAAAAGGGCGAGTGTTCGACCCTGTTGTTTCCATAACAACCTCAGACTTTGCATACTTTTCAGAGCTTTATATTTCATGAAATGGTTGTATAAAATTTAAATTAGTTTTAAATCAAAACATTAGTGGAGACTTCAATCAGATTTAAAAAGAGAAAAGGAGAAACCTAAGTGTATTGCAGGGTAATCATTTGGATGTGATTACTTTCCTAACAGCCTTTGAACCTGGGCAGAGGATCGTTTTTATTCTTTAGACTTCTTAAGTCAGCAATATTTGTATAATGGACTTGACCTTTCAGTATATTTCTATGTCTTTATTATCTCTCAGATGAAGCGACCAAAGGATGCAGTCCTAATTATCACCCTGTTGCTTTAGAGACCAGGTGCTCACTCGGGTGGCTAAGCTGGCATTCTGTTTTGAAGATTGAGGGGCCTCATTTGTGTTTTCACACAGAAAGAAGTCTTCCTAGTTCACCTGAAGAGAGATCATGGAAGGGCCTGGATTGGGTTAGATATTCATTCCCATAGTTTCATAAAGGTTTTTATTGATTTTAGAGAGCAAGGGAAGAAGGATAGAGAGATAGAAGTATCATTGATTGGCTGCCTCCTGCATGCCCCCTACTGGGGATTGAGCCCACAACCTGGGCATGTGCTCTGACTGGGAATTGAACCAGCGACATCTTGGTGCATTGGTCAGTGCTCACCCACTGAGCCACGCCAGCTAGGCCCATAGTTCCTTTAATCTGACAACAACCTGGTGTGGTGGGATATTAGTACCCTCTTTTTACAAATAAGGCTCACAGAGGCTAAATCACTTGCCTGCAACCACACAAAAGTAGCCAACGTTAGAGCCAGAATGCAAACCCAGCGCTAAATACAAGCCATCCCAGACATTGCTGATTTTCTGTAAAACGGAATTTCGAATCTTCCCTACTCCCGAGGAGGGGCTGATTTCAGTATTTTTGTTTTTGTTTTTTTAACTATCCACTAAGAGGTGATTACTGAAAATTGAATTATTCTGCTAACAAAAAAAATGTTTACATGTAAAGTCCATGTGAGAGAATTTAAGATATATTTAGTATGTACTGTTTAAATATGTCCCTTAAAGATTTCTTTTTTAAAAATATAATTTTTGCCATTATTTAGGACAGGGGCATGAAAATGTATCCTATAGCAGCACTTCTCTTTACCTAACAGATTCTTTTTCATTTATCTGGCTTATGAGTTTAAGAACTGTTCTGACTTAAACCTTTTTGAATTAAACTTTAATGGCAGGTCTTTGAAAAGTTCTGTGGGAGTTGATAGTAATTTTTAGACCAAGAGATACCATATGTCTGTTTCAAGAGTTATACTTCCTGTGGGGCAGGGGGGAGAACCTGGACAGCCATGTACATCCGAATTGAGTCTGCTGATAAGGGGCAGTTTCCAAGAAGATAGCTAATAAATATAGTATTTCCTTTTTTCTGTTAGAGTGACGGACCAAATGGAAGATGATTAAGAACTTAGCTGCATCTATGGAAGCAACAGTACATAGGTACCCACTAGTTGAAGGTCCCATGAAATATTTCAGTTTGCTTCTTCTGCGCTGTTAAAACTGCTTTTAATGAAAAGTAGGTTAGATTGATACAGAGTGACCCTTCAGAGACGCAGTATTTTCTTTCTTTTCATAAGTGTTTTCTTTTTTCATTCTAGAACCTAGAAATTGTTTTAACATTTTAGAATTATAAATATTTTTTGAAGTTTTATTTTTTTTAGCCAAACCGATGGCATTGCTAGGAAGCAAGATTTTAAATGCTCTCAGAATTAGAACTTACCAAAATGTGCTTTGTACACAGAAATCGAGTAATAGTACTAGAATTCTAACTCCTTCACTTCAGAATTGAGCTAAAGGTTATTTCATACTCAAGCTTGTTTGTGGAGAGAGAAAGGAAGAGAGGAGGAGGTCGAGCAGGGGAGAAAATGAATATGAACAAGGACATATGCATCTCCTTGTCAGTGTTTATCATGGCACTAATGGAGTTAGTATGATCATCAATTTGGGTTCTAATTTTTAAAGGTGATTGATTGTAATATATGAAATCTGGCCCTGGATCTTCAATAGCCTTGTTGCTGCTTCCAGTTGAGATGGACAGTAAGCTGTTGGTCCCTAGCCTGGCAGTAATTTGTGCCCTGTAACCATAATCACATTGATCCAATATCTGGTGTTCAATAAAATGGCCAGAAAATTACATCTCTTACACATTCTGTGCTGAGCTTGTTGTGCATAGAAGTTCCCCTTGCAACAGCTTGATAATTTATCCTATGTAATAAAAGCCTAATACGCTAAGTGTCCAGTCATCCATTCAACCAATGAAACATAATATGCTAATGATATGCTAAGGCTGCTCAACCGCTTGCTATGATGTGTACTGACCACCAGGGGGCAGACGCTCCGACTGTTAGGTTAGCTTACTGCTGGGGTCCGGCCGATCAGGACTGAGCGAGACCTGGACATGCCCTGGAGCCCTCCCGCGGTCCCTCCCTGCTGGCCAGCCTCTTACAGCCCTTCCCAGCCCTGATCGTGCACCAGTGGGGTCCCTCAGCCTGGCCTGCACCCTCTCGCATCCGGGACCCCTCGGGGGATGTCGAAGAGCTGGTTTTGGCCCCGTCCCACAGGCCAGGCTGAGGGACTCCACTGGTGTACAAATTCATGCACCGGGCCTCTAGTGGTTAAATAAAGTATGTTGTAGCCATCTACCTTGACCAATATTCTGTCATAATGATAAAATTTTTAAAAATGTTTAGTGCTATGGTTTTTTTGTAACTGGAAAATAAAATACGGTTTTCATTTATTTTCAATAATTTAAAAGGCTAGGTATAAAATGTGATTGTAATCAATGCATACTTTAGTAAAAATATGTTAATGTATACTTTATATGTATAATGAGTATATTTTCATTCAAAATGTAAATTAAAGTTAATTTTGAAACTATAAAAGTAAATATTTTTTATATTTTCCTAAGTAATTTCTAAAATATTCAAAATATTTGTCAAAATTAAAGTATAATAAATGAATTCCAATTAACTTGTCAATAACTGTCAAATAAGCACATTTAAATAAAGCTCACTTTAACATTTGAAATATAATTAAATCTTATTTAATGTTTTCATAAAAATGAGACTTACTATTCTAGCATTTAATGTCCATCCATTAGCCAATGTAAAGAATTTATGTCATGCTTTATTATGTTTGATCTTGATCTAAATATGTACAAATCTGTATATATAAAAGACTAATATGTGAAGTGTTCCCATGGGAATTTGACATGGAGACCAGTTCTGTCGCTCACTATGACATGTGCTGACCACCTGGGGGCAGCACAGAACGAAGGAAGGCCCTGGCCAGCTGCCAGGGAAGAGAGGCCCCGGCCGGCAGCTGGGAGGCCCCAGTCGGCCCTGATCACCAACCAGGCCTAGGGACCCTACCATGCACGAATTTCATGCACCAGGCCTCTAGTTTAATATAAAAGTTGTTCTAGTTTTAGAAATCTTAATCTGTCCATTGTAATTCAGAGTTTGGGGATAAATCTTTAACTGCACTAACCATAATTGCCTAGGTTCTTAATATTCAGAATGTAATTGCCATGTCCCAAAGCAAGCTAAGTAAAGATGATCTGTACAGTGGCCCATCAGAACGTTGATTTTTAGTCACCTGGAAATACTTAGCATGTAGAGTTTTGGTTATTTTGACCTAAGACCCAGGATAACAAGGTTAAACAGGGAAGAGAAACTACACTAACACAGCTCTTTTCAAAAATGTGTCACCATGCTTTCAAAAAAGGAAACTCCTATAGGAAGCTCTTCTGTTATTCCAGGCCATCACTGCCCTGAAGTCATCCAGTCCTGGCCACCTGAAAAGAGCTGTATTAGCTCTTGTACGCATCCTTCAGTGTTAAATATGTTTTTTAGGAATGTCTTCTCTGCTCTATACAGTCACACAAGTATTATCGTAATTATTTGTTCATGCCTAGCTTTCCTGCTGAAGCCAGGGAAGCTCATCTGTGATGTTCACAGCTCTACTTCCCACACCCAGCACACAGTGCCTTAAGCATTTGAATGAGTGGATCAAGTAGTGCATTTCTGTCCATAACTTTTCTCTCTCGGTAGCTTTGCTATGGGTTACGTTAAAGTGTTTCTTAGGTCAACATTGATCTTTCTGAAAATGTTGCTATGCTATCAGTTTGTGGATAGATGTTAGAGAATACACCGATGTGTCTGAAGGTTATGGGCATCTTTTTTTATAATTATATATATATATATGGAGAGAGAGAGAGAGAGAGAGAGAGAGAGAGAGAGAGAATTCTGATAGGAGAGATATTGATTTACATTATGGGCCAGGAAGACTGGGAATGGTTATCTGCATTTAAAAGCCTGCTGTTAAAAGTTCAGTTTTATACTGGCATCAGGTACATATGTATTCAAATTAGTGTGTTATTTCTCCCTTCCCTGCCCTACTACTTTACCAAAATAGTCCTCATAATGTCTTTTTCAGAAACTTATTTAATGAAAGAATGCTCAAAAGTATACCTGGACACAGTAATTTCAGGTCTTTCACTTAATGGCTCTTTATGTTTTGTTGTTTTTGTGTGTTGCTGTGGGTTTTTCTTTTTTTGCTCAATGTAACAAGCTTGTATAGGAGAGAATAGTTTGTAAAAGAGTTCTATTGATATGTTATTAAAATACATCCTCTTTTTGTCTGTTGTATAAAATTGTGTTCATGTTAGGAAGGGATTGAAAAATCGATGTTGTTTTTTTCCCAGGTGAAAATAAGGTATCCCACCTGGGCCCAAGAAAGACTGGAAGGGATGTCAGAGTGTGTGAGAGCTCTTAAAGGCAATCTTGGTGTTTTTACTAAATTGCTCTCCACAAGATAGATGTGCATATACAGCTAGAAGTTTTTAACCTGTGACTGACGTTATTGGTAAAGTTAAATGCAGGGTCTGCAATCTTGTGTGTATTGACTCATGATTCGGCTCTTGTAATTGCTGCTTAGTATGTGTCAGAAATTCTTCACAATTGATAAACTTTGTTGTATCAAAAAATGCTAGAAATGGTATTTTTACTCCAATAGAAAGCTGCCTTTTGGTTTCAACAAAATTCAGGCCAGTTGACACAGGCAAAGCCACAGAGAAAATACTTTACATCCTTTATAGTGTATTTTACCTTTATAATGTTTTGGTAGCTTTCTAGTTTGACAAATACAGCAATTTGAGTTTAATGAGAGTTTGTATGTAACAGTCTGTAACACAGTGCCTGGTAAGCTAGAACCTGTTTGAAACAGATACCAACTAAAACTAGCTTAAGCAAAAAAGGGATATTTATTCTGAGGGTACCATGGTAGTTTCATGGGCACCATGGGTGGTGTCAGGGCCACTGTTCAAGGTTGTGTGGATTAGGCTCTGCATAGCCTTTAGCAGGTGTGTAGCCAGTCCTTAGAAACAAACCGGAACCAGAGACCAAATCCCTGTCAGGCCTCTTTCCTTTCTGCTCCTAGCTGTTTATGTGCTTTATTCATCTGCAGATGCCTTTCTCCACTTCCCAGTTTGTAAGAAGATGCCTACAGCTACGTTTATCTATTCCATTTAAGGAATCTTTAAATCTAAATCCCCACCATGTGGGAAGGAAGTCTGATTAACCAGCTTGGCTCAGGTGTATGCCCCTGGACCGTCTCATGAGGCAGAGCAGAACCATCTTATATAATAAAAGCCTAATATGCAAATTGACCGAACTGCAGAACGACTGATGGAACCAGTCGCTATGATGTGCACTGACCACCAGGGGCAGACACTCGGGAACAGGCCCCAGGCCAGCCAAGGCAGTTGCCAGTGGGGGGCCCCCGATTGCCCTGCAGGTCGCTCCACAGAAGGAGGCGACTGGCGGCAGCAATGCGGGACGGGGCCAGCGAGCAGGTAGCACCAGGCTGGCCAAGGTGGGTGCCAGTGGGGGCCCCTTGATCACCCCACCAGTTGCCCCACAGATCATCCCTGATCACCAGCCAGGCCTAGGGACCCTACCTGTGCACGAATTTTGTGCACTGGGCCTCTAGTCCTATATAATAAAAGGGTAATAAGCAAATTGACCAAACAGCGAATGACCGGTCGCTATGACACGCACTGACCACCAGGGGGCAGGCACTCAACGCAGAAGCTGCCTCCTGATGGTCAGTGTGCCCCCACACTGGGGGAGCACTGCTCAGCCACAAGCCGGGTTGATGGCTGGTGAGCACAGCAGCCCACCTCTGCAGCAGTGGTAAGGATGTCCAACTGATGGGGAGTGGGCCTAAGCTGTCAGTCAGACATTCCCCGAGGGCTCCCAGACTGCAAAAGGGCATAGGCGGTACTGAGGGGGACCCCCCCACCACCAGGTGCACAGATGTTGTGTACTGGGCCTCTAGTATTATATAAGCAAGGCTATTCCCACTATACCCTACTGAAGATTAAAGGGGGAGAGCTTAGCAAACAGTGCCTGGTTTAGTAAGCTTATAGTAAGTGTTGAATAAGTATTATCAATTTCATCTATATATATAAAAGGCTAAGTGACCGACTGGACATATATCCGACTGACCGACCGGCCAACCAGTACATATGATGCGCACTGACAATTTAAAAATAAACATTGACTCGCACATGCACAATATTTGTCCCTGTCTGACACTAGCCTCCCACTTAAATTAATTCGAAGACAGTTTCCCATGATGCCAGCATTGCGATGACTATTAATGAATCACAAGGACAAACTTTACACAGAGTAGGAATATTCCTACCTGAACCCGTTTTCGGACATGGTCAGTTATATGTTGCTTTCTCTCTCGAGTTCGAACAGTATGTGACGTTAAAGTTGTAAATACTTCGTTGCAAGGGAAATTGGTCAAGTGCTCTGAAAGTGTTTTTACTCTTAATGTGGTATACAGGGAGATATTAAAGTAAGTTTAATCAATTTATCAGTCATTGTTTTTATCAATGTTGTTTTTATATCAGGTCTTTATTGTTATATCATGTCTTTGTTATAGTTTATTTATTAATCAATATATATTTTCATATACATTTTACTAATTTTCTTTCATCTCTGACACTTCTATTATAGAGAAAGGGCGAATAGCAATATTAAAATATTTCTTCTAATTAATTTCCTTTCAATGTGCATGAATCCATGCACCGGGCCACTAGTGTCTTTTATAAAATATCAGTCATGTCACAAAATACAAATTTAAGGAACATGTTTATTGCAAATAGATATTAATAGATGTTTGTAAACTCTATACATTTATTGCAAGAAAACATTGTGGGAACTTTTATCTATTAGCTAATCAGTATGTATGACTCTGATATGTTCGGTGAAAGTGATGTTCTCTCATAATCTTGATAAGAATTTTCTCTCCCATTAACTTTCAACTGGTATCATCATGATGGTTTTATCTTTCAAATGTGCCCTGAACTCTTGTCTCCATCTCTTTGCTCTAACAGTGTTACCATGGCCTACAAATGATAGCTGCTCCTAACCCATCCCACACTTTGCCCAACTCCAAGATTATTTGTTCAAATTCTTCTCATGCTTTAAGATATAACCTATATGTGTCTCCTTTAGATGAAGCCTTTCCCAGACCACTCACCCAGAGGCAGTCTTCACTCCCCCGAATTCCCATTACATTGTTTGTTATCCATACATGCCTGTGGTACATTGTGCTTCAGTCTTAGAATATAGTTTATTCTTTGAAACAATTCTAACTAATATTTAGATACTGGCCATGATGCTTCCAACCCTCTGACAAAAGTAGGGTCCTTGTGCTCTGAGCAGCCTCAGGACCCTGGAGTTTATATAACTTAAATAGCCATAGATCTGGACTTGAAGGACTTGGCCTAAAACTTCCAGGCAAATTCCATGGACATAGCCGCCCAATAGTTGTTTCAAAGGGGAGGGGTGTTGTGAGCCCATTTATTACCTCCTCTGCGACAGAAATCTCTATCCTTCCTTGGGACACAGAGGAACCAGGTTTTCTTCATTCTCTAACAGAAACAATAAGATTTGGAGTGACAAGTTCTATAGACGTTAATTTTTCCTTAATCCTCATTTACCTTTTGGAACAGGGGAGCCCCCAGATTTCTGTAGAACCTAAAAACATCCAATCGACTTATGAAAAAGGAAGCTATTGCATGATGATTGTTGGTTTGCATGATGATTTAACTGAAAGCCTCCCATCCATACTCTATTCCACTATTTGTTACCACATTTTGTTTTCACTTTCATTCCCCTCCCCCACCTCTTCTCTCTTTTATTAAAGATTTCATGATCAGCAACCCAAAGGACAGTATTGTTTCATGTTCATCTTTTCTTTACTATGCTTTTATTTGTCCATAAAAAAATGTTTTCTCTCCTTTTATGGCCCCTTCTTTTTCCTTTCATTTGATATGTCTTTAGTCTACTGCACAGGAGAAACTTTCTAAAGGGATGAAAACTTATAATTTTGTGAAAAAAGTAGATATTTAACAATATCAGTATCATCTCTACTATTTGGACGTAAATACCATGTTTGAGTTCATTATCCTTCTAGTGCAGGGGTGGGCAAACTTTTTGACTCGAGGGCCACAATGGGTTCTTAAACTGGACGGGAGGGCCGGAACAAAAGCATGGATGGAGTGTTTGTGTGAACTAAACATCATTACATAAAAGGATGCGGTCTTTTTTTTTTTTAGTTTTATTCATTTCAAACAGGCCGGATCCGGCCCGCGGGCCGTAGTTTGCCCACAGCTGTTCTAGTGTGTTTGAACTAAATGTTGACATTAGTCACCTTCTTTGTCTTTTCTAATAAGATAGTTTTTTAATCATAAAATTATTTTAGCTTCTCTCCAATCTTGATCCTATAAAAGTAAATTAATACTTGAATGACATGATAGTTTAAGTATTCTAATGTCCTTAATTTATGTTTATTTCATGTTTGCCTCATGTCTTTAGCTGTATATTTTCATTCATTGCTTTTTAAATTTCCTTTTGCATCCCCATTTTTGACTAGTGCTTAGTCTTACTAAATAGTAATAAACACTGAAGCTTTTCATAGCTCCACATTTACTATGGATATCTCATTTTACCGGTCACATTTAGAGAAGTTAACATTTGCCTAAAATCATAGGCAAGGATTATTGTAGAAATTATGTGTCACCCCTAAATATTTCAGTATGGACCTTCTAAGTATAGGACTTTTACATAATCGTTACCACACATTACAAAATTAAAATTTCCCTAATGTCACTAATTTTCAGTTTCTATTAAAACACCCCCAATGTCCCACAAATGTTTTTTGTAGCTTTTCCCCTAAACTAGGATCTCATCAAAATGCAAACACTACATTGGGTTTTTTGCCTTTTTAAAAAAATCTAAACCAGACCCTCTAACTTTGGGGGCGGGGCAATTTCTCTAATCTGATCCTTGTACATTTATTAACTGGCTTCTTTTTGGTAGAGTGGGGTTGGGGAAAACTTCCCTTCAACTGGGTGCTTAATATGCAAACAAATGGATGGATGAATTTGAGAGCTAACTGCAGAAGCAGTACTTATGTAAATTTTGCATTTAAAGTGAAAGCTATATTGTTGAAAGAAAACAAAACCTCCAAGAAAAACAAAAGGCTATATAAGACAGAAAATGAGCTATAAATAATATTTAGTCATTTTTAGCCTTTAGAAGCACCTACCTTGATGGCTTTATTAGAATTAGAACATGAGTAAAATAGCTATCAACTTTGATGGTAGCGTTTAGAAGGTAGAAGTGTACAAAGAGAAGATGTAACAAGGGAAGGATAGAAGTCCTAATATCAAGAGGGATATTGTCTATAGTTGATGAAATAAGACACAGGGATGTACAGGTACTAAAGTTATAGCGACACTGAGCAACTAAAAACAGCGATGTAACTACTATAATTGGGGGAAGGAAAATGGGCTGACGTCCTGATCTGTTATGGTAAGAAGTCAACAAACACTCTGAAATTTCATATATTCAGAACTGATGCGTTATCCAGAGGGAAAAAGTTAATCCCTGCAACAGTTAAAAACAAACGAAGTTTAAAGGTGGCCGCTCCGGCATCGGGGTGGAGGGTTCAAGTACACTGGAAAACCAAGGGCTGTCTGAATGGCTCAACAGTGGCCTGTATGTTTATGTATCTTTAGACAAAAAATGGCATAGTCAAGGTTTTGCTGCTTTATTGTTAATAGCTTTAATAAGATATAATTTAAATACAGTAAGTTCACTAACTGCAATTGGTGAATTTCGGTAATTGTATACAGTTACATAACCTTCACCCCAATCAAGGTATAGAATGTTTCTTTCATCTTGAAAACTTTGTGCTACTTGCCTTCAATATTCAGCCCCCCAACCTCTTGTCCTTGGTAAGTATGCATCTACTTTCTGTCACTTTAATTTTGCTTTTCTAGAATTTACTACAAATTGAATCCTAGCGTATAGCGTCTTTTATGTTTGACTCGTTTCATTCAGTACACCTCTGAGGTGTATCTGTGTTGTGTGTACTGTCACAACAAAGATTTTCCTCCTCCTATTTGTCTGTACTAGTCATTGTGGTACAAAAGTCAGCATCAACCGTAGTGCTCTGCATTCATGTTTTCTCACTCTCTACTCTGAATCCATTAAATATCTTCATTTTTTTCTCTTTATCAAAGGTTGAATTAATTAAAGGGAATTTACAAAGTGTTGGACTTACTCTTCGTCTTGTCCAGTCAACTGACGGGTATGCCGGGCACGTCATCATTGAGACTGTGGCCCCAAACTCACCTGCTGCACTTGCTGATCTTCAGCGAGGAGATCGACTGATTGCTATTGGAGGTAATTATGCTAATATGCAGTATAGTTTACATTTACAGAGAAAGTAGAGAGTAGCTGTGGGAGTTCTCCTCTCTCCTTTATTTTCATAAGCACATTACTTTTATAATAGAAAGTAGTAACTTTATTATAAAAATCTGAAAAAAGCCTTAAAATTTAATTTAAAACACACATGCCATATGACACTTAGGATACAAAGCTATAAAATAAACCTCAGCTGTTACTTGTTTGACATAACAGTTACTCTTTCCCATCTGAAAACCACAATTCAGTATACATTTTTTAATATTCACACACCCTGTTTTTGTTTTGCCTACAGGATAAAATTAATTTTTTTTTTAATTCTCACCCAAGGACATTTTTTCCAGTGATTTTTTAGAGAAAGTAGAAGGAAAGAAGAGGTGGGGGGGGGGGGCAGATCGATGTGAGAGAGACACACAGATTGGTTGCCTCCCACACATGCCCCAATTGAACTGGGGATCAAACCTACAACCCAGGTACATGCCCTTGACTGGGAATCAAACCTGCAACCTTTCGGTGAGCAGACTGATGCTCTAACCATTAGAATACACTGGCTAGGGTGTAAAATTAATTTTTTTCTTATGTACTTTTTTGAAAGGTTTTTGTTTTTAATTACACAAGTAGTAAATATTATCAAAAATAAATCTAAGCAATATAAATGTATGCTGAGTGGAAAAATATATCTACCATTTGTAAAAATATATTTATTGAGATAAGGGGCAGGTGTGATATACATTAATTTTTTATAGCTATAATTCATTTATGTGGTTCTATAATAATTTTTTAAGTATTTAGTAATGGGATTGGTGGCAGTTGAAAGAAGATTAACAAAATGGTTGCTATATTTGAAACTCAATAATGGAGTTCATTTTACTATTTCCTCTATATTTGCATATATTAGAAATATTCCAAAAGAAAAGGAATCCCACCCTGGCCAGTTTGGCTTGGTAGTTAGAGTGTTGGCCCTCGTACTCAAAGGTCCAAGTTTGATTCCTGGTCAAGGGCATGTACCTGGGTTGCAGACCTCATTCTGGCCTGGGTCCGGGCGTGTGCAGGAGGTAACTGATCAATGTGTCTCTCACATGGATGTTCCTTTCTCTCTCTCTCTCTCTCTCTCTCTCTCTCTCTCTCTCTCTCTCTCTCTCTCCTCTCCCCCCCCCCACCCCCCACCCCCGCCCCCTCCACTTTCTCTAAAAATCAACGGAAAAAAATATCCTCAGGTGGATTAACCAAGTGAACTGGAACTTTGACAGAACTGACAGATGAGTAGGGAGTCCACTATCTGGATCTGTGTCAGGTGAACAGAGGGTGGCACATTGATTCTCACGTAGTAGTGAGGACAGGAGCATGAGAAGGTCAAAGAGGGTTTTTAACTACACTGACTTTGTAGTGTCAAAGAAACATCAAGGTGGTGATACCCAGAGGTAGTTGGGAATGTAGGACAAAAGGGAACAAGGAAAAGTCGATAGCTAAAACTCCTGAAATGGATATAATCCAGGAAGAGAGCAGAAAGACAGAGAAAACTAATGATAGAAAAAACCATGGGAATGTTTGCATACAAGGGGCAGATTAGGTGGAGAAAAAGCAGAGGAGGGATCATCTGAGCCCAGTTAGTACAGTGTCATGAAAATGGTTTTAAAGCAGGAGGAAGGGAATAAAAGTATGAGCAAGGATAATTGATGGAGCAAAGGGCTGAAGGAGATGGTTAGGGGGCGAGTAGGATTCAGAGTACAACGAAAGGAATACTCCCTTCTCTGAGATAGCTTAATAGTAAAAATGACTGGCAGGAAGAAAAGGTGACCTCTTGTTGATCTTTTCAGTAAACTAGGTGATGTCATCCACAGAAGAAAAAGCAGGAAGGGTGGACTTCAGGGGATTGGGGGAGGTTTGAAGCTGGTGTTTTAGAAACTCAGTTGTTTGGAGACCATTCAACAGAATGCTAAGGCAGCACTGAACACTATGCTGAAGACAGAGACGATAACTTTGGGCTGGATCAGGTAGTCATCTCAGGAGAAAAGGGAGGTGGCGGGGCTAACAGAGCTGGGAATCAGAAAGACAAGTAGATGTAGAAGAGGAAAAGTCCAGGGCAAGAGAATAGAAAATCTTGATGTGAACATCACTGAAATCTTGAGACTGAGGTCAAGGAGAAAAGCAAGTGCTATCAGGAGAACCATCTGGGTCAGGAGAGCGAAGGAGGAATGATTAGGTCTGGAAATTACCTTGAAACAGTTCAGTGAGCAGACAGAATTGTCACAGGTGGGAAATAAGAGATTGTGACCAGAAATTAATTTCCAAGTGAAAGATATTTGCTGTGGTCAAGTTCCCAGTGATAACCAGGTCTAAAGCAAGGTCTTACTTCCTGGGCAGCTGAAGTAGGAGAGGATATAGGCTGAGGAACTCTATAGTCAGGTTATTAGATGGGGCTGATGTTACTTTGATTTATTTAGGATGGCCCTAAGACCTTTGGAAAGCAAAGACCTGTCTCACCTTTCTCTAAGTCCTACAGAAAGGGATAGCTTGGGTAAGTACTGTTTGGGGGAGGGTAGTGAAAGGGCAGGAAACAAATAGAGCCTGTAATGATACACCTAGAAGATGGCTAGCTGGAAGAACATACTAGAAGCTGCTGGCTCTGATTGTCTTGGGGAAGGAAGAGTATTGCTGGAGATAGAGGTCGAAGGGAGATCTCTTCTAGTATACATCTTTTGTACCCTTTGAATTTTGAATTATGTTAATGTAGCACCTATTAGAAAATAGTAAAATGAAAACTTAAGATAGGTATTATCAATGTAGGTGTAGATAGTAACCAACTTGTTTAACTGTAAAGCAACTTATGCCTGCCTTATTCTTTCTGGTCCTGAAAAGGATTAGTTTAATGGGTAAAGCTACTAAAAAGAATCTGTAAAAGAGTACATTATTCATAATATAGTATTTTGCAGTTTATTTCAAACATCAGTCTCTTACTTTGACCCAATTGCTTGTAATCCCTGGTATATTTTGGGATTTCCTGCAATAAAATCAGTTTCCCATCATTCTAAGTCTGGTTTAACCATTAATAAAATCCTTATTAGGTGTCACTCTGCTCACTTTAAACTGAGAAATAGTGTCATTTGAACGTAGGAAGGAATGGGAAGCAGTTGGGAGTTGCCAGCTTGGCACCCTTCTAAGGATTTTCGTGTCATCATTTGGTTTGAATAAGTAAACATTTCTAGAATATCCAGGGTTTGAGAATCGGCACACAGATGCATCCAAAAGCCAATCATATATTTTGGAGGTTTCCCTATTACTTTTCGTTAAATATCATGAGTTAATGGCAATTATATATAGCAATTTAGGTCATTCTCATTGCAGTAATTTGTATTTCCCTTTCAAAATTTTAAAACAGGTGTGAAAATCACATCTACACTGCAGGTGCTGAAGCTGATCAAGCAGGCCGGCGACCGCGTCCTGGTGTACTATGAGAGGCCTGTGGGCCAGGGCCACCACAGTGCAGCGCTGCAGGATCATTTCAGTCAACTGGAAGAAAACTTTCTGTCAGGCTCATGCCAACCACATTATGAAGAGGACACTGGGTTGGCAGTAGACACTGAAAGCAGAGACCTGGATTTGGAATTTGAAGACTTGGCGAGTGATGTCAGAGCACAAAATGAGTTCAAAGATGAGGCACAGTCAGCAAGTCTTAGTCCCAAACGTACTCCAACGACACCTTCTGTTAGACCCCTTGGAACGATATCACCAGTTTTAAATCGTAAATTAGCTACAGGAAGTCACCCACCACCACCCAAACTCCCATCCAAAGAAGGAAACAAACCTTTAGCCCCAAAACCTTCTGAGACAACAGACCCAGCACAAGTGTCAAAACCCACCCAGGGATCCACTCTCAAACCACCCGTGCCACCACGACCGCAAGTGAAAGCTCCTTTGCCTTCTGCAGATGCCCCAGGTCAGGCGGAACCAGATGTTCTTGAAAAGCCAGAAAAGGCACTGCCACCTCCTCCTGCAGATAAACCTGCTGAAAAGCAAGCGAAAAATGTGGATCACATGGAAGATGCAGCTGCATCTAAGCAGTCTTCAGCGAAGCAGGAAGTGGGGAAAGACTTGCCCGCAGAAAGTTCCTGCCCTCCTAAGGACAGTTCGGATGACCCTCAAACGTGGGAGTCTTCAGAAATTCACTATCGTAATAAGCTAGGGAAATGGACAAGAGCCAGAGCCACCTGCTTCTTCGACATAGAAGCCTGCCACCGGTACTTAAACCTCGCCCTGTGGTGCAGGGATCCTTTCAAGTTGGGGGGGCTCATCTGTTTGGGGCATGTGAGCCTGAAACTTGAAGAGGTGGCTTTAGGATGCCTCACTACATCAAACATGGAGTACCTTTCCAAGTTCAGACTGGAAGCCCCAACACCCAAGGCCATGGTCACGAGAACCGCACTCCGCAATCTGAGTATGCAAAAGGGATTCAATGACAAATTTTGCTTTGGTGACATTACTATTCACTTCAAATATTTGAAAGAAGGAGAAGTGGACCACCACCTAGTTACTAACTTGGAAAAAGAAAAAGAATTTCATTTGGTCGAAGAGGTTTCTGCCCTGCCGAAAGAGGAGCCCTTAGTGGGACAGATGGGCTTAACAGAAAATAAACACAGTTTCCAGGACACTCAGTTCCAGAACCCAACGTGGTGTGATTACTGCAAGAAAAAAGTCTGGACTAAAGCCGCTTCCCAGTGTATGATCTGTGCTTATGTTTGCCATAAGAAATGCCAGGAAAAGTGTCTCGCCGAGATTCCTCTCTGTGGAGCGACTGAGAGGCGGATAGACCGGACCCTGAAAAACCTCAGGCTGGAAGGACAGGAGACCCTCCTGGGCCTGTCTGCCCGTACTGACGCTGAAGTTAGCAAGTCCGTCACTAGAACCACAGGCTTGACGAGGCACATCATCAATACTAGCTCTCGTCTGTTGAACCTGCGTCAAGTCTCTAAAACTCGCCTCTCTGAACCAGGAACCGATCTAGTAGAACCTTCACCAAAACACACCCCCAACACGTCGGACAATGAAGGCAGCGACACAGAGGTGTGTGGTCCAAACAGTCCTTCTAAACGGGGAAACAGCACAGGAATAAAGTTAGTAAGGAAGGAGGGTGGTCTGGATGACAGCGTCTTCATTGCAGTTAAAGAAATTGGCCGTGATCTGTACAGGGGCTTGCCGACAGAGGAGAGGATCCAGAAACTCGAGTTCATGCTGGATAAACTGCAGAATGAAATTGATCAAGAGCTGGAACATAACAATTCCCTTGTTAGAGAAGAAAAAGAGACAACCGATACGAGGAAAAAATCTCTTCTTTCTGCTGCTTTAGGTAAATCAGGTGAAAGACTACAAGCTTTGACACTTCTGATGATCCACTACAGAGCAGGCATCGAAGATATCGAATCTTTAGAAAGTCTGACCTTAGACCAGCACCCCAAAAAAATAGGCAAGTACACAGATGACCCAGAAGAAGACTTTGATAATGAAATAACCCAACTAATAGACGCTCAGCCATTCAGCAGCATTTCAGATGACTTATTCGGCCCATCTGAGTCTGTGTAACAGACCCGTCTAATCTTTCAAGCAATTGGGGAAAAGTATCTAAAGTACCACAGATAAAACCATGTTTAAACCCCCTTATAATGCACTTCGGCCTGCTTCTCCACAGTTACTTGCTTGTGTTAATAAGAATGAAAAGGTTGTTCCAGCGAAAACATGACCAGCTCACTAAATTGGTTGTTTCAGATTGCATTTATAGCTCTGCTTTTTGGGTTTATACTTGGAATTTATTTTTACTAATTTATTTTTAACTTTTTCTAATTATGGAATTATGTAAGCTGACTTTTCATGTTTATGTTTGTTGTCTCATTGTGCTATTTTTCTTTCTCTTTTTTGAATTAGTGTTAAATTGGATACTGTCCAGATTCTTGTAATGTTTTTATTTCTATCACGGTTGTAACAGATTGTTGCATGCCCAAATTGACAGCAGCAATCATTGAGGGAACAGTTTTTGAATCTTTGTGTTATGAAGTTTGTCATCCTACTTGAGATTTTTATTATTTTGGGGTCCTGGGGGGTGCTTTTTGTTTTTGCCAAATGTAACACGAAAGCAGACACTATGGCTTTAGTCAGTTACGCTGATTTAGTAAAAAAAAAAAAAAAAAAAAAAAAAAACCTTTACATATATTGCTTGCTTCCAATGCCTCTGTGAAATTTTTTTCTAAAGCTTTTGTGTAGATGAAGTAGAGTGAGAATATAGTGGTTGATTTGAAGAGCTTGCACTGCAAACAAAATGTAACAAAGAGTAAATATAGAACGCAGTTGGTAAAGAATTTTGTGGAGAGAGAACAAGATTATTAAAAAACAGCAACTAGGTTTTTGAAATATAATTTTTCAAAATGTTGCTTTCCTTTTAAATGGAAGTTCTAATCATTTATGATTAATTTTCATCTCCAGTTCTCCCATAGGAAATAAAGCATGTGCAAGGATATTTAAAGTTTCAGAGGACTGTTCTTAAAATGACCGTGTTGATAACTGGTTTGGCTGTTTTTTAGAAACTTTTTTTTTTTTTTTATGCAGGACAATGTTGTAAAGGAGAAGAATCATGCAAAATAGATTTACTCCTTTGTCTGACATCCTGCAGGCTTAAAGGAATGGTGATCATTCTGAATGCTTCTCTAATTCAGATTATCTTCATTAAAAAAAAAAAGAAAATTAAATAAAAATAGTATAGATACAAAGAAATTGGGACTAGTTCTCTGAAAAGGAGGATCTACTCTCATACTTGGTCCATCGTGTGGATATCTGTAACACATGGCTGAGGGAAACCGTGAGCAGGACCCCTGTTGGTATTCCATAAAAGTTTTGGCCTTTTATTTGCCTATAAAAAGATACATCTATGCATAATTTTCCCTTTTGTAGGTAACTACTATGAAGATATGTAGTAAAACTGACAAGAATTTAAAACTAGATGGGATGGCTTGTATGGCTGGCAGAAAAAAAGCATTTTAATATGGATTCTGGCCCACATCTATAGTCCAGGACACCATATAAGAGTTTAAGATCAAGCTCTTCCATTGGCCATGAATGAACTGTATGACCATCGGCAAGCCACAAAAGAGCCCTGTGTCTCAGTTTCTCCAGCTCCAAAGTAGGAATAAACTAGATTTAGTCTACCTCACAGGATTGTGAGGGAAACAATAGCTTAACTAAGTGCTCTGCACGGTAAAAAGCCATTCAAATAACAGGATGTATATGGGCTATAAAAACATTACTGAAGGAAGGAAAGTTACTTCTTTAAAAATCAATAGCCAATTCTCATTTCTGCTATTAAGTGAAATATTAGGGGAAAATGCTTTCTTGGCCAAGTTAATAACAAAAATATAGCTGTGTATACCCCCCCTTTGTTTATTTAAGCATGCTTGCATTTTAAAAGAACACTGCTATAGAAGTCTTGATACACAAAATTCTCTGGAAGCTAAAATGTTAATCTGTAACATATGCTTGAAACAATCTGCCCAATATAATAACCAACTTCCATGTATGAAAAATAACTTACCATCCATAACCTGGGAGGTGGAGTGTCTGCAAGTGGCTGGTGCCTAGGGGTCGTACCACAGAAGTTTCGGTGACATCCAAGCATGCTGCTGAAATGGGTGCATTCCAAAGGGCTGTAGAAGTAATGCAAAACTTTGGTTTCATAAAAATCTACTCATGCTTTAAAATACTTAACTCTGTAGAACCACAGTTATGGAAAGCTCAGTAATGCTGCTCATGATATTTGTAAAATAATACCTTTAACATAGTGCAATATTTTATTATATATATATAGTGGGAGGAGCAGTAGGGGCATCACAGTTGCACTCGTGCAACGGGAACACCCCAAATTGCCCAGGGGAGAGTGAGGTATAAGGTCTCAATGAAAACAGTTGTATTATATTAAATTCCTGATGTAATGTCGCTGCCATGCTATGTTATCAATAGCTAACAGATAATAAAGAAAGCAAAACCACCACGGGAAAAAGAATATCTTCATTTGATGGCATCTGAACAGGTGACTGCTGCATCTCTCTGGAATTACAGCCTGGTAGAATCTGGCCACACAAACAAGCTCAACAGTCCGTTTGTGCTGAACAAAACTGCTATTCTGAAGACTGCCTAAAAGCATTACCTTTTGGGTTTACTATTGTTTTACTTACGGATTTGCCTCTGCTCCCTATTAGTAATTAGAGTAGTGAAAGTGTACCTTTTATGTTGGGATTAAATGATTGGGCTAGACATTTAGACCCTCAAGTTGAGCAACGTTTTAGCACTGTTTTGGAATCAGAATTAATATCTACATTCCTTAATGTCAAGACCTACATTCTTCAATATCAGAACGAGTTGAATACTGTGTGGCCACTTGTGACTTTTGAGAAAAGAAAACAGCTTAATATTTGAGGGTACTGTCAGGTTCAAAATTTAAGTAAATCTGAATTTTTTGACAGACAATTTGAAAATACGTGGCTTTTATTAATAGTAAGATAATATAAAATCAAGTTCCCTAAAAGTAGATAAATTTAAAATCACTTTTAAAATGTATTGTCTTTATTTCTAAATTGAGATAATAGCTTTCTTTTAAAAAATAGGGTGGTCCCTCAATCCTTTTTAAGCCATGGATCCCCTAAACAGCTGATTAAAACTAGACTCTTGCCCCTAAAAGATACACATGCACACCATAAGTTTTACGGGACTTGGGGCCACAGGCCCAGTGTATCAAATGGCCACATAGTTTAGTTATTATTATCAAATATATTGTTCACAGCAATCAGGAAAATAATACAACTTTCTAGATGCAAGGATAACTTACTGCATGTTTCCACACTGACATGTGACTAGTTAACATATTTCAATGTAAAACACTTTTCAAAGCCAAAATGTATGGTTCACTAACCTGGAGAGGAAGTTACCTGATGCCTGCAAGCAGAGAACAGATTTTAATTATGTATCAACAGTCAATACCTTATGTATTTAATTCCAAGGATAATGTCTGGTTTATAAAGGAATACAAGTAGGCAGAGTAGTGTTCAGAAGATTTATTAAGTAAACTAGCTAAAACATGGCTTAGGCAGG
This sequence comes from Myotis nattereri, assembly GCF_964212035.1. NCBI lineage: Eukaryota > Metazoa > Chordata > Mammalia > Chiroptera > Vespertilionidae > Myotis > Myotis nattereri. The sequence goes on along the minus strand of NC_138088.1, from coordinate 54,413,405 downwards.
TACACTTGGCAGTCAAAAGAAAGAATTGACTATTCATTGCTACCTCATTAAGGTTTTTGTATCTGTTTGCCAGGTACACACATAAAACCACCTCTGCTCAAAAAAGAAACTCGGCTGTATGTTCTTTGTTCTGACATACATAATTATTTTTTTTTAAAGTCTCTTTTCAGTCTTGGCTCACCCCAGAACATTAGTCACATAAAAGACCCTACAATTCCCCATTTTTCCTGTTAGATACAACTGATACCTTTTGCTCCTAAAACAGTTCTAAAAAACTCCATGTATCTTTTATGTCATCCCTAAGGATCAATAGCAGGCATGCCTTTCCCAGTCATTTTTGAAGAGACGAATCTTAAAGGCAAAAATAAAGTCGGAATAACATACTGTGCTGGGGCTGGGAGAACCACAAACCTGCCAGAGGACCGGTTTGCAGCTCGCTCCTTTGGAAGGTTCTCCCCAGTGGGAGTGGAAAACAGCCTGCCTCAGAGCCACGGGCACGCGCCTCTGGAGCACCTTCCAGAAGCCACCCAATCAGCTGCCCCATGCGAATTGGTGAGTGGGAAGCTGCGTGCTTCCAATTCACGGCACCTGACAGCCCGGCTGCAGACCCTGCCAAGGCCCACAGGAAAGTTTCGTAAAGCAAATGGAAAGTCAGCATCAGCTAACTTTCCTAGAGAATTGAAAGGTTGAAGAGTCCTCTTAAAGTCCTTAGTTCCTCCTCGTCCAAGTTAAACAATTTCTAACTTAACAAAAACATTGACATTAGGTGATTTTCATTTACAATGACAGAACTATAGAATTAACCAGTAGTAGCTGAGGCATTCCACACGATCACCACTGCAATCATATCATACAAAACCTGGTGTAAACTGACAGTGTTCACTAACACAGTATTGGCTGTTAGGTTGGGAAGGCACGACAATGTCATGCTTAGAGAAACTACATCACACAGCACTAGGTGACACAGTAATACAGAGACATTTTCAGATGTTTGGTTTTTTTCCTGCCTGTGAAATGGGGGGTGTCCGGACCACCCTATTTTTACCTGGTTTCCTAACATGATTCAAGATCTAATTGCACTCATCGTCATTTAAAACTTTTCACGTTGATGTGAACAACTTTCAGAAGTCTAGGAAAGAATAGTTACAACTCAAAATTAAACACTTGGATAATCTCCAAACAGGTCAAAGATGATAGAGTCTGATTTTTTTGTTCATGTCATAGCAGCTATTAGCCTTTTACCTTTATTTTCTAACCTTGAACTAGATGTTGATAAGTCTCGCCATGCTTACACAACCTTGACTTGTGTAATCTGCCCTCAATGTTCCTTCATCCAGTAAGATAATCATATATCTTAAAGGGAAGCATCTAGTTGTTCATAACTGTTCATTTTAGATGCTTTTCTCTGCTTTTAGAACATTTGCTATTTTTCCCCTCATTGGCTTCAATGTTTGCTGCCAACCACATGACATGTAAACATATCATTTACATACAACCAGCTGTTTCCGGGTAGGTGGTTACATAGAGATAACTAGTGCCAGCTAAGTTTCACAGATAAATCCAAACGGTAACTGCCTCAAGTTCTTGTCCTCTGCGTTCGAGATAACTAGCTTTTAACTCATACATATATTGATGATAATTACAAGCTGGAGAACTCAACACTCGGCGTCACTACGTAACCATACGCTGTCTTACTTGATTGTTCAGACTTCCTTCTAGTGTCTTATTGTCGGAAGTGTCTCGGAGATAATGTGTACTTTAGTTTTAAACACTCATTACCAATATTCAGAAAAAATATAAGGTGTGCTTTTTTTTGGCCCAAGTGTTTGTGAATGTAAGTTAAAAAGTTATATCTGATTTGGATTTAAATATTTATAGATTTACACTATATCTATTTCGTCAAAATATATTGTATAATATTTAATAAAATCAAATACATAAAATAAAGTTTTCAACACTTTATACAAACCCCTAGAAAAGCTGCTTTTTCTTTATAAGGCTGCTGGCAATCGACCATACCCACGGAAAAGAAAGGGTAACCTTTGGTTCTACTGTTTCACCAGGGACGTGTGGGATGACTAAGATGGTTCTGAATGAGTCACTGCACAGGGAATACTGCTTCACACAACGAAATGCTCTGATGACTTCTGAGGGTCTCAGTCACTTTCAGATTCTTCATCACCCAGCGGATACGACTGGACATTGTTCTGAGTGTACATTTTTGTTTTAACAGGGTAGTTGTGATCCATGAGAATAGCCTAAAAGAGAGCAAAGGGCAGATATATTAGCTTCCTGTTCAGAAAGATAAGATGGTTTTAACCAACCGTTTCTAAGGTTTACTAGTGTGTGTGTGTGGATGTGTAAATGGATGAATGAATGGATGGATGGATGGATGGATGGATGGATGGATGGATCCACCCACTATTCACCAGTCATTTGGTGCAACTGCAGCTGCCTGGCCCAGAAAGCCTGGAGTCCTACACTCGTGAACATTCAGGGAAGAGGATATACCAGAAGGGGTCTCCGCAGTGTTTTCATTCTACCTGCAGGGCCGTGAAGTGGATTCGGGGGAACCTGTGAGCTCTGACGAAAGGCATATGCAGGTGAGGTTTAGGAAGAGATGTACTTAGAATCTTGGAACTGGGGGAGGGGTGGCCCCGGAGGTCACCCAATCCAACCTGTTTGCAGACTTCACGCACCAACACTTAGTAAGGACGTGCTCTCTCCTGAGGATGCCAGCTCTCGTGTTAGAAACATCCGTGGATGGACTGGACTGTCTCCACTGTCTGTGGATCGGGTGCCGATTCCCACGTCTTCACGGATCACCCTTACCGTGTTGTAAGACCATGGCTACCGCCCCTTAGATCACCCTAGGCACAAACAACCCATGGCCTTATCTTCCATCAACGCCACTTCAGACCACCTCTCCCCAGGTCCTGGCTGCCCAACTCCTGCTCAACTGTATGAATTTTTTACAAACACATTTCTCTTGTGACCATGAGAAACGGTCCTCTGATCCTCAATTGACTGGCACTTGAGTCATCATTCCTCCTGAACAGGTACAGACCAAGCCCGGTCTGATCACACAGCTGATGTGTAAATCACCCAGGACCTCGCGAAGCATGTTCCGTGAAATACCTCAACTTCACAAGTGTCGCGTGTGGTGGGCTGACAGCCCTGCGTGGTGGCACAGCCGGACAGGGATGCACAGCTGGAACTGGGCCGATGTGGGTCCAGACAGCCTCCAGCCTGAGCCGCCTCACACGCAGCTCCACGGTGCCATCCATCGGGAGCGCGAGGACAGCAGGGGATGCGGGGTCAACTAAAGGAATTCTCTCCTCAGGGTATGTCTTCCGGAGGGTTCTTCCGCATGAACTAGTCTCCTAATCCCTTCTGGGGCAGTTTGAAAATCTCAATGGACACATTTATGCGGATGGAAACACTGCAGCCTCTCTCAGCATGCCTCAGGCTTGATAAGCTTCTCGGCCTTTGCTCTCTGCTAACCCCACTTCTTCTCTCCCAAGCATTCTAGAATGATCTGCCTGTGTGACCTGCTGAGATAAGGACTTCCTTGGCCCTCTACGTGAGGCTGCCAGCTCCAACCGTCGGCTGCAAACTTAGCCCCACGTTTTATTCCGCTTCTTGCCAAGTGAATTGATCATGTATCTCATACAGGCCTCAATTTCTAAAAATAAGTAATTGAGGTAATTGACACTGTGCACCAGGACCATTCTCCCCCGTGGACGGTCCATGTTGCACAGAAGGCTTAACCCCCCCCCCGCCCCCCGCAAAATCTTAAGCCCACCACCTCTTTTTTCTTTTTTTAATCCTCACCTGAGGATATTTTTCCATTGATTTTTAGGGAGAGTGGAAAAGAGAAGGAAAGACAGAGAGAAACATCGATGTGAGAGAAACACATCAGTTGATTGTCTCCCACAGGAGCCCTGACCAGGGCCCGGACTCGGGAGGAGCCTGCAACCGAGGTACGTGCTCTTGACCGGAATCGAGCCCAGGGCCCTGTGGTTCACAGACCAACACTCTATCCACTAAGCCAAACTGGCTAGGGAGCCATCTCTCTTTTTTTAATTTTTTAAAAATTGATTTTAGAAAGAGGAAGTTTGAGGGTAAGAGAGAAACACTGATGGGAGGAAACATCGATCTGCCTTCTGCATGGCCCCTACTGAGAATCAAGCCTGCAACCTGGGCATGAGCCCTGGCCTGGAATGGAACCAGCGACCTCTTGGTACATGGGACGATGCTCAACCACGGAGCCACACCAACCGGGCAGGGACACGTCTTTAAGTAGATTATAACACAGAACATACCCGGCCTTTTTAGCTTCTGGTGGCCCCATCCTTGCCCACCCCGCGGCATCAAGGAGACGGCAGGAAGGACTTGGTGAGTCGATGTGCGGAGAACCCAGAGCCACTTGGGCAAAGAAAGCTCCAATCCTCACACTACCTGCTTTCCTGTCAGGGCAACCATGGGATGCAAGAAACATGCCCCGTCTTTGAAGCTAATTCTTCAACCGGAAAGAAAAATCCACACAGAACGCAGCTGTTCCCGATTGGGTGTTCTGAGAGCTACGGGCTGCATGCTGATTGTCTTACAACTGGAATCCAGTCTTCTTCAAAGGATCGTGTGCTCTTGCTTAATCTTGCTGAGGCACTGAGTTAACAGTTTTTTCCTCTTCACCTGCATTGCCAACTCAACACTGATCATTAAAAACAAACACACAGCAGCAACAAAAACGCCACGGAAATCCAGTAAACCAAATGGAAGAGAAACTCAAGTGCTCACAAACCAGCTCAGCACTGCACGACGTGGGACCCGTGCGGACAGCACGAGACGGTTCACTGCAGAATAGCCGAAGTCCACGCACGTCAGCAGAATGCGGCCTGATGAACGAATTATTTGCTACGGTTTGTATTTCTTATTCCGCTCTCACGTCCCCCAGCATTTGGTAACTGTGGGTCCTGACTGCTGACACTCAAAGGGGCGGTCATCAATCCCTTCTCCGCCACGGCCCACCTGACCTGCCTCAGTCCCCCGGGTCCTAGGAGCTATGGGTCTCCACAGTGAGCAGGCAGCACTGCTGGCTGCCTCTCACTGCTGCCAGCATGCCAGCCAGTCAAGTGGCATCCAATGCAATGCCTTTGATGAGGGCATCGATGATGGGCAGCGAGATACACTTTTTCTCCTGTTTTTAATGATTCATCTTGCTAAGGCACTGATGAAGGATTCTGACATTTCACAGCAAAAGTGGCTTCTGGGAGCCTCTAATTCTTGTTGCTTTGCCTTTCAGGACTGTCTCTTCCATTTCCTGCAGCATTTTTCTTTTTCAATGAACTAAAGTCTTGGCTGAAATGTGGAAGGAGGAGCGGCCTTCAGGGCAGCCTTCATTCAGCGGCTCTCAGAGCGGCAGCTGGCTGGGCAAGCACCCCCACCGCACCCCCGCTGGTCTTCCGACCTCACCATTTCCTCCCGCCCCCAGATAAGCCATCAGGCTGTCAACCAACGATAACCCCTTTGGCGTTCTGGGGTCTGAACAGCAAAAGGAAGCTCTTCTCACAGAGGCAAGAGGGGGAGGATGGGACAGGGGCCGAAGTCAGAGGTCTGGGTAAGAGCAAGAATGACTGAGCACTTCCTGAGTGTCAGACATGGGCTGAGCCCTGTTGAGATTCTTTCCCCCCAACAACCCTATGAGGTGACAGTCCTGCTCCAGGGCCCCGTGCCAGCCCTTCCCTCTCTCCCAAGAGTCTCATACAGTCTGTGGGGCGACAGAGGCATTTGTTGGTGATTAGCCTTAATCAAATTCTTGCTGCACTGAGAATTTCCTGAGCCTGATTTGGGCAAGATACTGTGCTGGGGCCCATCAAACAAAGATGGAAAGGGAATCTACACAACCAGGCCGGAAAACGGGCGTCCCGGAGAAACCCACAGTAAAGGGCTGTGAAGAGGCAGCTGACGGAGCAAGAGGCAGGGAGAGAGGGGGGCCTCCGTCAGCGTGTTTCCACAGCACCGTCCATGCCTCTTTGAGCCAAATGGGTCATGAGTAATTCAAAGTGATGGGGTGAGCCAGGCCAGTGTGGCTCCGCGGATGGGAACCGACCGATGAACCAGGAGGTCACAGTCGGTTGTGGGCTCAATCTCCATTGCGGGGCATGCAAGAGGCAGCCGATCAATGATTCTCTCTTATCATTGATGTTTCTCTCTCTCTCTCCCTCTCCCTTCCTCTCTGAAGTCAACAAAAATATTTTTTAAATGACCAAGTTAAATTCTACATAATAAAGGGAATAGTGCTGGATATAGTTTTCAAATATATTGAACAGATTGATAAATGCAAAAAAAACAAAAAAAAAATGCCCCAAGCTAATACAGGCTACATGGCACCTAACTTCAGGGTCTGCGTCTGTCTTTAAATCCACTGTTTGGGGGAAATCTTAAAAGGGCAGTTCATGAAAAGCCAAAGCATCCACATCCATTTCAGCTCAACCAGCAGGAAGAACTCGGGCTGCACTCCCAGCAGAACATCGCAAGCGAACCGCGCATCCATTCATGAACCACAAATGCCACCTCCCTGCCTGCTTTCTCCCATTCATCCCTAACCTAAGGCCCTCTGCTTTTAGCTGGAGGAGTACCCATCACCATGAGATGTTTCACAAAGCAGCAACACCCACCACCTCCAGCTGTGAATGCTTATCAGAAAGGTTTAAATGGCTGATGCATTTCAAAATTCACACTTAGACTTGAGAGGTCTGGACATATTCAGAAGAGGAACACTTTATATTCTCTCTTGCCTATGGCCATGATTCTGGTTATGAAATTATGAATTTCAAGGTTTTTTGTGTGCCCAAAGGTGCATATACAATATTTTTCCCTAAGGGCCTGTTACCTACACTAGAACCACCTCCGGAATCTTAGGCAGCGAGGACCAAGTCACTATTACTGAAAGCTGCAAGGGCTGGGAGAAAGGCAAAACAGCCCCAGAAACGGCTGATCTTAGGAGTAAGTGCAGGGCGTGCCCAGGCTGATGTCCACATTTTCAAGATGTTCAAGCAACAGAGAATTATCCCATGTTTTTATTTCATTGACAAAAGAGCTTACCGACTGCTAATCTATGGGCAAAAATAATTTTACTCTACAAATGTATAAACATAATGCTTGATATAGTAACAGAAGTAGCTTGTCCGATGTGGTATCACCTAAAAAGGAACTCTTACCATGTATGTTTGGAGAGTTCTCCCCAAAAGGAGCAGGAACATACTTTAGAATTAAGAAACATACCTCAATGTGCGGATGGGGGAACAAGAAGAGAAAAATCAAAGAACTTATATACTTATAGGCATAGCCCACAGACTCGGGCAATAGGGTGGTGAAGACCCGGGGGGGGGGAGGGGGTTGGGCAGGGGCTGGGTGGAAGGGGGTAAAGGGGAAGAAAATGAAAAACATCTATAAAACTATCAACAATAAAAAGTATATTAAAAAATTAAAAATAAAACCTAACGTCTCCAAAGGAAAAAGAAACGCTATCCAAAAGACCGTGCTACAATGATCAAGAAACACTTCAACGCATCCTAAAATTTTCTCACCATTTTTTCTTCCTTGGCAGGTGGACTTCGAAGAAAAAAGCAGAGAGGAGCAAAAAGAATATTAATTATTCCAATAATTCTCATGAGCCACGGAAATCCAATTGCCTTCGCGATAGCCCCGCCAGCGGAAGGACCTTCGGGAAACGGAGAATTAGATCAAGCTCTCACAGGCACCGTGCCCACGGAAAGACGCAAAGGTTTAGGTGGTTCTCAGCAGGCGCGCTGTCGTGCCGAGATAAAAGGTGGTCGTGTCAGCCCACACCTTACCTAACGCGTATCCCATACAGAAGGCCACGTCTGCGATGGCGTACACACTCCCGTAGACGGACACGTGCCGCAGGTCCACCAGGTAGCCCATGATGGGCATCATCGATGAGTCCACCATGCCTGTGGGGCCAGGGAGCACAGTCTATAGAAAACGGTTGTACACTGAAGATGGGACGGATGTCAGGACGGTCCTAACCTCACATCTCTGCTGCCTCCTCCCCTCTGGCTTCCCCGCCTGCCCGTGTTGAGACAGACTCCCGACAACACATCGGCTGGAGACCGACGGCAGGCAGCTGAGACAGGGACCGGGACCAGGCCACCAGGTGCCTGTCCCCGGCCTTGCCTCACCTCGTCCTCACTGTCCAGACGGCCTGTCCTCCGACAGAGGGCACTCAGTCCTCTGGTGACTCTCCCGCATTCCGGGCTGCTGGTCACTGGCCCTGGGGACCCCCGCCTGCTTCCTGTTGCTGTTTCCCTGGTTCATTAGTTTCTGGTCCACTCGTCCCTTGCCCTCAACGAGGAGACACGCCTACATGCCTCTCCCAGGCTCCTCTCCGTGCACACGTTGGCCCCGCACAGTGAGGGGGGTCAGAAGGAATCAGAGCAGGGAGTCTGAGAGGCCATCTGGCCCTACTCACGGAACTAAAATCAAAAGAAGTTTGCTCATTCCTGGGGTGTGGGGGTGCGGGGACAACAAAAAAAACACTGCCACCACCAAGACCAGTAGCATAGTTTCTGGTCTCCTGCGTAGTCGGGGACAGGAAGCATAAAGAAAGAGCACAGCCCATCGGCGTGCCTCAGGGGTAGATCTTCAGTCTATGAATCGGGAGGCGTGGTTCCATTCCCAGTCTGGGCACACGCCCGGGTTGCAGGCTTGATCCCCAGTGGGGGGCGTGCAGGAGGCAGCCGATCAATGGTTCTCTCATCGTTGATGTTTCTATCTCTCTCTCCCTCTCCCTTCCTCTCTGAAATAAATGAAAATATATTAAAAAGAAAAAAGAGCACGTGTTCTGGGTTCAAATCCCTGGCGGGGTGAGTGCGGTAATGCCTTCTCTCTGAACATCGGTGGCCCACCGCTCCCGTGGGGATGGCAATGACTGACTAGGGCAGTGATGGCGAACCTTTTGAGCTCGGCGTGTCAGCATTTTGAAAAACCCTAACTTAACTCTGGTGCCGTGTCACATATAGAAATTTTTTGATCTTTGCAACCATAGCAAAACAAAGATTTATATTTTTGATATTTATTTTACATACTTAAATGCCATTTAACAAAGAAAACTCAACTCAAAAAATGAGTTCGCGTGTCAACTCTGACACGCGTGTCAGAGGTTCGCCATCACTGGGCTAGGGAAACAGCATCTGTGAATTCCCCCAGCAGACCACTCATTCCCTCACCTGCCCAAGGACCAGGGGCAGGAAGATGAGGGAAATTTCCTTCATTCAATGGTACTTGCTGGATCACCGAGTATGTGCAAAGTGTGGGGGCGCAGGGGAGAACAAAAGAGCTGGATGTTAAACAAAGAGGTGAAAGTGAATTCCAATGGGGACCGATGCTACGAAGGTGCGTGAGAGGACACCTATACGCTCAGGGGACCTCGCCTGGTCCGAGGGGTCGGCCAAGGCTCCGCTCTCTTTCTACCAAAGAGTAAATGCCTGCCTTTCCCTGCGACCGACTCAGCATGTACTTGCATCATGAGGGAGCTACAGGTTCTAAAGGAGAAACAAACGTGGACTATTTACCCAAAATATTAACAGGATTTTCCTAAGGTATAATTTATTGTTCATGTTAGAAAGACTCGTCTCGTTTGCCCGTGAAAATTCCTGCGGCACAGGTGGTCACCACCACACCTGTCCACCTTTTCTGTACCAAACCTCAAAAAATACCTGTGAAGCCTGGTCCCCCAGCCTCACCTGAGAAGGTCTGTCCTCAGATCTGGGCCCTGCGTGGGGGACGCTCTGGTTTGCCCAGGTGCGCCAGTGGCGCGTCGGCTTCTGCAAACACCAGGCTTCTTAAAGATACTGGCTTTCAGGAAACAAAAGGCTAGGGCGTGGGGGGAAGCAGGCGTTTTCCTGTGGGCGACCTACAGGCTGCACTGGGGCTTGGCTGCCCGCAGCCTCCTCTCCAGCTTCTAGGAAGTTTAGGGTCAGCCCAAATGAGAGGAAACCTTTCCCAGCAATGAGGAAAAACAACCGTTGTAAGTCGAGGCACCAGGCTCGTGTGACTTACCAATTGCGAAACCAACTCCGAAGTTGGGAGCTATGAGCCCATAAATGCTTTTTGCAAAAGGGATCTGTAAGAGGAAGTAAATGTTACACTGAAATCACGTGACATGCAACTCGAAGTCATCTTGGAAAGTCTTCCAAATATGTTGTCTCCAGCCGGGTATGTGTGTTCCCTTCGAAGGAAACGGGGGGCCGGGGGGAGGGGGGGGGCAGGGTGTTGGGCAGAACCAGACCCTCCAGTCTTCCCAGCTGGAGCTGAACCGGGTTTTGTGAGCACCATGAACACTAGTCAGCTCACAATGCGAACGATCGGCCTGGTCCACACTCCCTTTCTGACAAGGACCCAAAAACCCATTTGGGGTAGGATACTGGCCACAGGAAGATGATGTTTTATTCTAGAAAAAAAGCATTTGCTGGTGTTCCAGGGTAGTCACCCCAAAGTGCTGAAGACATTGTAATGTTTAAGGTGATGGGGGTGGGGGGTGGGTGACATATATCGATATAATAACTTCCAACTGGCATTAAGTGAAAATATATCCCTTGGAGAGTCTTGTCCAAAATTTCTAAGATGATAATAAAAAATTAGAAGAAAATGAAAGATGTAAGAAAAGGCATTTATCAACAAGCTTCAAACTGCTAAACAATATTTCTTGGTGATTCTTGCCCAAAGCAAAAGTCCTCTTTACTGACCATCTCCACTTGTCCGATGCTGTCTTTTACTCACCCATAAGACGCTGATCCCCACAATTACCATTCCCAGCAGGGCGCAAAGCCACCTATGGAAAACAACAACGACCCACCATCAGGAGATGTTCCTTTCTGTCCCCCAGTCCAAATTTTCCATGGAAATCACAACAATTGCTTGTCACTGCCAAGACAGAAACAGAGTTTTTTTTAAAGAACAGCGTTATTAGAAGACAGGGAGTGTTGTTTTCATTTCATCTTACCTCCCTATCTTGTGTGCGAGTATCCCAAAAATATTGGTTCCAATGAGATAAGAGATACTAGCCGGCAAGAAAGCAACGCCTGTGAATTATGAAAAGGACACCTTATCAGCACTGATAGCGGTCGAATGTTAGGAAACTAATCATCGCCGCCGCCGCCGCGGGGGCGATTAGAGCCGGTGAAACGCAGCCCTGCGGCCGGCACCGGGGCAGCTAATATCCGGCGGCTGCGGGGCCAGCCCGGACCCCACGCAGCTCGTCCGTCCACAAAGCTGCGGAGACACTGCAGACACGAAATTCATTTCTCTATCGGCGCCTCCATCTCGGCCTGGCGGGGAGCTCTGCACGTGGACCGACACCCGTGGCGCCGGAATGTCAGGCCAGGGCACCTGCCACCCCACACCCCTTCCCCGTTTTGCAGGACAGAAGACAGACAATAGGCATGGAGGCAATCAGGAAACATTAGGATAAGGACCCCGAAAAGGTTAAAATCACCCCAAAACCCATCCCTGGGATAGCCCCACCCCGTTATTTTCCCTTGTAAGCTTATGTGTACGTGCCCTGGCTGGGTAGCTCAGCTGGTTAGAGCATCATCTCGATATGCCAAGGTGGCGGGTTCGATCCCTGGTCAGGGCCCTTGAACCATAAACATGCCAAGTTTACGTGTTCATCATAAATGTGTGCACACGGGATTTTGTTTGGTTTTTCTCCCCCAAATGGGATTATACCTACTGTTCTACGCCCTTTTTTTCACGTAGCTTTATGAACTTCTTCCCATGCCAAAAAGATAAATGTCTATGTGGTCGATTTGGGGGCCAAGTCATAGGTGACCGAAATTGTCATGTCCAAGGTTGCGTGCTCTCCCAGGAGAGGGACCTCGTGACCTCGGGGCGCGCCCAGGCTGATGTCCAGCTGCTGGCGGCAGTGGCGGCCTGGCCCGTGCCCTCGGCAGTGAACAGGAGGCTGGCCCAAGGCGGCCCAGGCTCGGCTGCCGGGGGATCTGTCCCCGTCAGCTCTCTTGTCCCTCTTCGCTATTAAGACAACAGGAAACTCTCCTTCGGAAAGATGGCTTTTCCAACGCTTAGCGTTCACAACGCCAGTGTTTCTTCTTGAAATCGGGGCTACCAGCTTTGACTCTGAGCCTTGCGCACACCTAGTGAAAGTTGCTTTGGTTTCAAATCTCCAATCTTTCTCCAGAAATGATCGGGGAGGCTTCGGGGCAGACTGGCTTCCCGTGAGCCCCCTCAGGACCCTGAGCAGGGCGGGCTGAGTGGCCGGGGGGCTCGGGGAAGGGCTGGGAACTGGGTCCTCGCTCTTGTCACCCAGGCTGCCCCGCCCGCCAAGGCGCAGAGGGGCCTGCGAGGCTCCGGCAGAGGCGGGCCCCACGCTGCGGAGAGCACACTGCAGATGGCGCAGAGCAGGTGTAGCCAAGTGATTCTCTTCAACAGCCAAGTCTCTCTCTGAGCGAGGAAGGGGTGACCTCACTAGTGGGGAGGGGACGTCTGGCTTGGTGCTGAGCCCCACCAGGTCTCCTGAGGAACCGAGGCGGCCTGCGATCCAGCCCGATGGCCCGGGGCCCCTCCCTGACTGTAAAGACTATAAAGCCAGCCCCAGGCTGTGTCTGGAGGGAGAGGACAGAGCAGCTTAAGTGCCCTGTGCAGGGCCTGCCGCACTCGATTAGGGTCCTGAGTCAATTAAGGGAAGATATCAAAACGTCAGCACAGCCTCTCAGCCCAAGTGGCTGCCAAGCCCATGCAGGACACTCCCAGCCACGGCCACCAAACTCAGCCACCTTCCAGAAACACCTGGGGCCCCAACTACCATGGGGACCAGAGAGGAAGGAAATCTTGGAACACAGCTGGCAATGAGGCATGAGGAGCGGCTCCTCATCTTTGGCAAAGCCGCTCCCCTGAGCACTGACCCCATGAAGCGCCACACAGAAAGCCACTCGGCCATCCTGGCCCAGGGGGACGTGATGGACCCGCCCTGGGGACGAAGTCCTAGACTCAGAGGAGCCCGTCCCAGGCCTTACCCAGCTGCCACTTGTGGGAACACATGGTCTCCATCATCCAGATGGGCAGGGCCGGCTCCAGCATGGCGATGGCCATGTTTGCAAAGCAGATGGACCCTTTAAGGGAGCAAGAGAGTTAGTGGGCGTCTGAGGCCCGAGGGTCCCTTCACCACCTCCAAACAGCTACACCTCCCGTGCCCACAGCCAGCGCCAGCAGCCTGGAGACCCAGAACGTTCCCGACTTTTGTAAGGAAAAGAAATGATGGGTCAAGGGGATAGTGAAGAGGGTTGGTATTATTATTAATTATTATTATTATTATTATTATTACAACTAGATTCCCAGAGTCATGAAGTTTTGAACTGGAGGCAACTTGCAAGATCATTTGGGTTAACTTTTCTGACTTATTAACAAAGGGAGCGCCAATCGTTAATGGAGTAACGAGGGTGAGGTCACACGGCAGCACACAGACCACACAGGCGCGGGCAGCCTGAGGCCCCTGCACCCACATTCCACTGTGCAATGAGCACAGAGCTTTCTAAGGAAACCCTGGGGCGCCCCCGCATCCAGGGCATTCCGCACAGAGGTGCTGTTGTGGGATTTCTTTTCAATCAACTACGCATCGAGGGTCTCTTTGCAAATGCCCCACTGTCACTCTGCTAACCAGAACCCTTTGGGAACGTAGAACCATCTGGACCAAGACACACAGAACTGGTCTCTGAGAGCTCCCTGGGCTGTGCCAGGGGTAGGGGGTGGGGGTGGGGGTGGGGAATGGACCTCTAATTTGCTAAAATCTTGACCGAAAGAACATTGTGCAATCGTGATTAAGGTGCTCACACAAGGAAGAAAGATCTTCTGTCTTTGTGACATTTACAGGCGGAACACAGAAACGATGCTGAAATGACTAGATCCTCCCCCGACTCCCCGCTCTGTTTTCTTAGATTCTGTGTTTGTCTATTCCACTTACATTCATTATAGAGCCACTGACTGCTGGCACTGTTTGCATCTCCCCTGCTATCCAGAGCCCACACCCTGAACCCCTCATCTAGCTGATACCCCAAACTATAAGCCTCCTCCCCTAAATCCACTCAGGGCAACCTGGACAGCCCCGGGCCCTGAAGGCTGCCGGGATGATTTAGACCAGCCAAGGCTCTGCTTTTATCCTGCCCTGCCTTGCACTTCCCATGGAAATGTCAGGAAGGCTCTGGCCTAGATGCTGCCCCAACCCCTTCCTGCCCCCTGAAGCCACACCTCAGGGCGCCCCCGCCCCCCGGCCAGTCTGACCCCAAGCATCATGCTGACGACCAAATCCAGGCCAGGCAGCATGAGACTGGTCCCTCGTCGGGCAGCCCCAGGCCTGTGTCCCTGGGATGGTGTGAGGGGACAGTCCCTTGGATGAATGCTGCCAGGACCCTCCCTGAGAGCGCTCCTCTGAGCCCACCGAGGCCAAGAGCCCAAAGGCCCGAGATCCTTTGGCCACAGGGAGTCTCCCACCCAGGCCTCTCTGCTGGGCAGGACGCCCGCTGGGTCTGCCCTCGGGGCTCTGCTGTTGGTGTCGGTCACACAGGTCAAGGTGAGTCAGACCCCCAGCCAAGACGCCTGCAGTGAGACCACTGACTCCTTCCGGAAGTTCAAGGCCAAGCAGGAATGGCCTTTGCCACCAATGCAGAGCAAGCGTGACCCAAAACAAACTCGGGGGGGTGGGGGCGCGGGGGATCTCCAAGATGCAGACACCTTTGCCCCAAATGAAAAGCAGGACCTGCAGCTGGCCCAGCGTCAGAAACGAATGACGGAAGGAAACCATTTCTGTGACGTAGACCCTCCTGTGTCTTTTATGCCTTTGCACAGCCCGTTTCCAGCCGCTTGGTGAACGCTGGTCCTCGCCATCCGCCCCCACCCCTGGGCTGAGAAGGACCGGGGGGCCGGGGGGAGCCCCACCTGCGGCGATGAGGATGTAGGGGTCCTTCAGCAGGGTGGTCAGCGGCGTCCCCTTCTGGCTCTGGGGAGAAAGTGGGGGTTAGAAGAGGGGACGAGGCAGGCGCAGCGCCCCCCGCCCCCCGAGGCTCACCTCTGGCTGCACCCGGGACGGCTGGAGCACGCAGAGCTGAATAGCTGCGGGAGAAACAAGAGGCGTGGCTCAGAGACCCGGTCAGCACATGTGCCCAGGCCACGGCCACGGTCCGCGCGCGACTCACCTCCATCCAGGAGCACCAGGGCAGCCAGCACCAGGAATGGGGCCGTCTTCCCCACAAACTCGTAGAGCACACTCCCGAAGGGGGGGCCCACTGCAAGGGGGAGAGCGAGCGAGTCACTCAGGCCCGGGGCCGAGGCCCCCGCCCGACCCCACAAGGACCGTCCGTTGGTTTCTTGTGCTTCGCTCTCCGTTTTGTTCTAAAAGCTCTTGGCGGTGGCCACCCTACCCTACATCCGGTGGTGTGAAGGGCCCTGGCTACTTCCTCCCAGCGGTTCCACATCTGGGACACGGGCAAGAGACCCGACGGGTCACCCCAAAGTGACGGTCAGAGGGGAACAAGATCCCGGTCGGCAAGGACTTCATCCCTTAAGCACCAGGACAGGGACTGCGGGCTCAGGAGAAGGGGGGAATGTAACAGAGGAAAGGGAGGGGACCCCATCTCTGGCAGGGAAGATACTGCCCCTGGTCTGGGAGGCCAATGGGGTGGGGGCAGACTTGGAGTTGGGGAGGTCCTCTCAGCATTAACCCAGGGCCGTCTGAGCAGAGAGGAAGGATCCTGGCAGACTGTCCTGGTCAAGCCTCCTGTACATCGGGGCCCGGGAGGCCTGGGGCTGGTTTCCCAAAGTTCCCCAGCAAGTCTGGGGGTAGAGGCAGGGGGAGCCCAGGGCCTCCCCTCTCAGGAAGGCTCCCCGAAAGCAGGGAACGAAAAGGGACAGTTAGGGACTCAGGGAGGAAGGACTGTCGCTGTCCAGCACAGACAGGCTGCCAGTGCGCCTCCACGTGGACATTACCTACCTAAGACCCCCAGGGCCAGGCCGCCCAGGGCAATCCCCATGGCGTTGCCTCTCTCCTCGTCATCTGTGTACACGCTGGCAAGCATGCCCATCCCTACACAGGAAAAGAAACGGCTCAATGAATTATCCGTGACTCGCCTTCCCTCCCCAACCCAGACCTGGGAGCAGCCCAAGCCCATCAGGCTCATGAAAACGTAAGACCAAGAAGGGTCTAACGAGGAGGTGGGGACCCTCTCCACAAGCCCACGCCAGTCACCACCCCCGAAACCTCGATTCCCTGAATTATGCAGCTCGCGAGGTGAGGGGCTGGCGATGGGGCAATGCTGGTGGCCCCTGGGACAGACTGCAGACCCCCGGGCACGGACTTACTCGGGCTCGCCCACACCTACCAGCCACCGAGGAGCAGGAGGAGCCAATGCCCTGCAGCGACCTGGCGATCAGCAGGAGGGCGTAGCTCCTGGAGAAGGCGAACACTGCCGGGAGGAGGACCCGGAGGGTCAGGGCAGGCTGGCTGCCCAACGGTTTGTTTCCATAGTAACCACACTGTTTCTGCCCACGAAGACCCCCCTCTACGGATTTCTTTCTGCCGTTTTTTACCAACCTCCCCGCCCCGGCCCGGGATCTGTGTTCTCAACTGCGGGCTCACGGCCACCAGAACCCTTCCCGTGACCCACGCTCCAAAGGCAAACACGAGGCACTCACTGATCGTGGAGATAAACATGATGCAGAATCCCACAAACATTGGAACGGGGTAGCCGACTCTGCAAAACAAAACCGCGAGGGGCATCTGGCGGCTGCTTTGTGTTTTCCTAAGGCTTCGCGCCGCGTCTCTCCGGCCGACCCTCTGGGATCCGGCGGATAAGTGCTGGGTCAACTTTCCTAAAAATTCATACAGTTGGCGCTTCCTGCGTGACCTTTCTGTGTTTGACTGTCTCGGAGTGTGAATACATTGATGGACTCCCAGTCCGAACAGACATTTCTCTGGAATAAATGTTAACACAATATTGGCAAGTAGCCCAGGGAACAGCCCAAATAGACGGCCCCTGGTCCCGCCATTTTTAAAGTATTATTTCTTTCGCTGCAGTCTTTGATAGAGCTTCACCAAAGGCACAATGACAATCAAATGATTCCAGGATTCGATCGGCCAGCGAGACGGCTGCACTGCATCTAAGAGGCATTGGGAGGCAAGATGTTCAAATCCGCCTTCACACTGAGCCCAGGGAGGCCAGCCTAGAAAGACAGGCCTCGTTTTCTGTGCACAAACCCTACATCCTAACTGCTCCGTAGGCATATGGCCCCTCCAGGGCTCTGCCAAAGACCTTGGCCTTTCTGTATCTCGCCCCCCGGCTGGACGCCTGGCCCTGCCCTCAGCCCAGCAAGTCTCGCCCCAGCCTCCCAGGCAGCTCACCATCACCCGCCTCCCAGAACCGGGTATCTGATGAGATGTGGGTGTACGCTGCTACCAGGGCGCCTCCCTCATCCCCTTCCTCTCTCTGTTTCTGATTAAGCAGACACCTTGGTTCCTGCCATTTGCATGGGGCATGAGGGTGAAGGCAGCTTCCTGGTCCCCCTGCCCTGAAAAGGGGTGCGACGCTGGCTGTGCCTTTGCTCTCCGGAGTTTGCGTCAGCCCAGAGCAGCCCTGAGCACCTCCAGGCCTCAACTCCCCTCCCCCACCCCCCGCCCCCACCAGCCCTGGATCCTAGGCCAGAAAGTCCTGAGTCCCAGTCACTCAGCCCAGAAGGGCTCTTCTACTCTGGACTTGAATAAAAGTCACTGTTATCACTCACTCAGTTCTCAAGCACTTACACCCACAGCTCAACGACGGGGCAAGGACAGCGACCACCTGCCCATTCCACAGGTGAGGAAACTCGGGCACAAATGAGTGACTGGTTAAACGTCCTCTGGCTAATTTCACTCCAGGCCACTTCGTCCAGCCCAGGGCTTTCCCTGCAAACTCTCCCACCTCCTCAGGGAGCCAAAGGCTTCCAACGCCACCTCTCCAACAGTGCTCCTGGCCCCCCTCCCTCTCTCTCTCTCTCTCTCTCTCTCTCCTTTTTAACTGCTTCGTGTGCATCCAGAAACAAAAGAGCATCCTCAAATCATGACAGATTCCCTCTCACAGGCCCACGCAGATTCCCCACTGTGACCTGAGACGGGCTTGGAATTCACAAAGCGGGGCTCAAGGCCAGCCCGGTGAGCCAGGGGAGACACCGGGCTCTGAACCGCCGTTCAGACGGCCATCACGTGGCGGCCTCTCTTGTCTCCATCAGCCCGGAGCTGACCGCTCTGTGCTCAGGATCCTGAATGAGGAAACCTGCCGGAGGCTCGGAGAGTGGTGCTCCAGGCCGTTCATATTTCTCAGCATCTACTGTGCTTCTGGAGGAAGAACAGACGTACGACAATCCTCGCAGCTGCCCCGGAATGAACACCGTTTCCACCGTTTCCAGTGATTCTTACGCCCAGGCTGCAGCCCGGCCACTGGCCCAGCTCGCCTGGCAGGACGCAGCTGGGGCGGCTCCTGGTCACCAGGAGCCCCCGGCAGGCCCTGAGACCGCCCGTGGGGCAAGAGCGGGCAGTGCCCCCTGATGGTCTTCGCAGTCCCGTGAGGTCGCTGGCTCTCTCCCCATTTTCCAGATGGCCACCCTGAGGCTCAGCGAACTGAAGTAACCTGCCCCCAATTCAGGGCTCCAGCACAGCTCCAGCATCTAAGGTGGGCCCGGTCCTGCTAGTGTGCGCTGTGGCGGGGACCCTGGTCACAGGAGCACAAGTTCACGGGTGGTGAGTGGCACAGAAGGGCCACAGTTTCACCTAAAACCAGGCGGCTCTGCACCACAGGTGCTGTTTTTCTTTAAAAAAAAAAAAACCAGTTACTGCTTTTAAAATCCCTCTGGGACTTAATGAAGCAGGTAGGGATAACCAAATGGCCGGCCAGTCCAAACCCTCGTCTTGGGTGAGAAAGCGAGGTTCAGAGAAGGGGTGGCTCACCCACCGTCGCAGCGCAAGCCAAGTGCTTCGGACACCAGTGGGCTCACGCTACCTCGGTCTCATTACCGGGCACGCGTGCCCTACACTTTCAACGTTGGCCAAGCTGCTGACGGGGCTGCCCCGTGGAAAGTGCCAGGCAGCCTTGCCCTGCAGCCCAGCGCCAAGACACACTCCTGGATCCACCCTCAACCCTCTAGCCCCCTCAGCACCCACCCCAGAAGGAGGGCAGCCACAGGTCCGAGTGATGGGCAGATCGCCCATGGTCCTTCTCCTTCCCCACAGAGCCTCGGCTGCCCTTAGTCATCAGCATCTGAGTCGCCTCCTGTCTCGATGCAACGCTTTCTCAATTAGAGTCTTGCCCAGCAAAGCCAGACCTGATGCGGCAAACCTTTAACCAAATCTCCCATTATCACCCCTGCTGAGTCATCCCAGCCCCGGGCCATCCTCCACGGAGCACCAGGAGCAGTTAATCCAACCGGAATAGGACTGAAAGTCACAGACTGAGTCCCTAGAAAAAAGGGCAGAGCACTCAGCGGTGCAGACGTTAACCACACCCGACAGGGCTGGTGGAGAACCCCGTACCCCCCACTGCATCACTGACAAGCTACGAACTAGTTTACCTTTGCCATGGAGACCACGCAAGTTCCCATCTCAGGCTTGGGAGACCTCGGTCCCCCCACACCCGCGTGGAAAGAGACAAAAGCAAGGACGCATAGGAGACAAACTGTCCCCAGGGGAGACAAGAGGTGACGTCTCCTTTTGCAATGGTCCCAACACCCTCCTGAAAGGGGGTTCGGGGAGTGCACATCCGTAAACAGAGTAATTTAAATCGACAGGCCCCTCTGGGAAGCTTACTGTCAATCGTTCTGTAAATGAAACCAGATTCTCAGGTTCAGCCCGGGGGTCTGTCTTTCTCAGCTCCCGGATGGGCACAGGGGGTCCCGGGAGCCATGGGTCTCTTACTCTCCGAGGTGCCCCCCTGTCCCTGACAAATGGCCAGTTCCACGGCCAGCTGCTTCCGATTCCAGACGGGAAGGCCGGTCACGCCACCCCATCCAACAGCGTCGGGGGCAGGCGCTCCCTGTCCGGGCGGCTGTTTCCCCATCCCTGAGCAGCTGAAAAGGTCACCGCTTATTCCTACAAAGCCCACTTCAGACCGACCGGCTGGGGGGTGGGGGGTGGGGGGTGGGGGGTGGGGGTGAACCACAGCAGATTGCTTCTCGATTCTGTGCCCTGCGGCTTCCTCCCTGTCCGTCAGATGCTAGCTACGATTTGCAGGGGAAATAACTGGCTTTCAACCATACTAGGTAACTATGGAAATAAATTAAGCCACTGTCACCGGCTTGATAAAAAGCAGACCAGGGAGACAATGACAAGCTAAGGAGGGAGGCCCCGGAGCTGCCCGCCCGAAGTTAACCCTTTCCCTCGCCACCCCGTTCGTTTTGGGAATAACTTTCAGTTCCAAAGAGGAAACTACTAGGCAATCCTTATGCCAAGCGAGCGAGGGCCCCGCGGCCACGTTCCGAGTCTGATGTGTGGACAGAGACACGTACAGGTGTTTTCACATCGGGCACCTGCCCGGGGCATTGCTCTTGTGTGTGTGTGTGCGTGTCTGAAACCCACTCGTCGGGCTGCACGCTAACAGGAGTTGCTAAGTATGAGTCCTTTCCCCGCCTTTTACACACAAGGCGATCCTGAAATAAACAACTTGGAATTACAAAATAAGTCACACGCGCCTCAAAGATGGGACTCGAGGTGCCTGCAGGCTTCAGGCCGCGTTACTGGATGTGATCGCTACACTTGCCACGCTCGAGATCCTCTGCTCCCGACCTGGTCACATGTTTCAGTACAAACATGGCATCAGAAGGGTAAGTCCTGGAGAAACTGCTCCCAGTGAACCCACAGGGCACACAATGCTTCCAGGCATGGTCCTGTTTTACTTGCACGGTCTGGCGTGCGATCTGATCAGATATCTAAAAGCACAGGCAGGCAGCCTGCCTCTTGCATCATCTACCCACAAAAGCCACTCACACGGCAGCATGACGGCCACGGAGATGAGGTCCTGGATGTCATTGGGGCGGGGGCGTGGGGGAGGTCGGCTGTGACATGTGTGATGCCTCATTTCACAGTGGGTCCTGCTTATATCAAGAGGCTTTGGGAAGGAGTGGCTCCAAGCGGCCTGTCTCTGGGTAGCTCCCCCTATATCTTTGGGGGTTCGGGCAGCCTCTTTTTCCCCCGTGAGAAGCACTGCAGAGGTGCTAGGAAGCCAGGCCAGCTCACATCAGTGGCTGGAAATAGAGATTTTTTTTTTTTTTTTTTTAGGGCCAAGGAGGTGACGGAAGATAGGTCAGTGTCTAGAAAACCAGGCTGATTTCCCCGCCGGACTCCCTGCCCTTGGGTTACAAAGAACCACCAACAACTCACTGTTTGGGCCTTTACTAGTCCAGCCTGGTACCACCAGAGAGAGCCTAAGTCAGTGATGGCGAACCTATGACACGCATGTCAGAGGTGACACGCGAACTCATTTTTTTGGTTGATTTTTCTTTGTTAAATGGCATTTAAATATATAAAATAAATATCAAAAACATAAATCTTTGTGTTACTATGGTTGCAAAGATCAAAAAATTTCTCTATGTGACACGGCACCAGAGTTAAGTTAGGGTTTTTCAAAATGCTGACACGCCGAGCTCAAAAGGTTCGCCATCACTGGCCTAAGTGGACGCGAGAGAGAGTTAGTTGGACCTGCATTACTGACTGTTAGCAGCTGACCTTCCACACTGTGTAACAGTAAGCAGGTGGAAGGAACAGGAGGGAGACACCCACACAGCGAGGCTGGGCCCTGGTCCAGTCCTGGGCAAACACTTCCTCCCCCCGAACGGCCAGCTCTTTGCCGGTAAAGTCCCAGCACTGGCCCAAAGCCTCGGCTAAACTCCCTCCCAGCTCTGATGCTCTGTGTTTTTAACACCCCTTCAATCATAAACATAGTCACCGACGGTGAAACGCAGTTTTAAGCACGCTTGTTTACAATACTGGAAACGAATCACACATCTGGTTGGTAATTGAGGATGTGATTGGCACCAATTACACCAAGGACGATGTGCAATGGCTCACAAGAGAAGCTTCTGTAAAGGAAAATGGGACGTGTTCATCGCTTCTCTGGGCAGAACCGTGGCGTGCCCAGAAATGCTGCAAGTCTCCAGACTCGGGTCTGTGGAGCTTGGAAAATATTGGGGGGGAAAAAATCACAAATCATGATCATTTTTGGAGGGTCAGACTTCCCTCAATTATTCTGCCGGCATCAATGTTCAAGGGCACTTGTATTTCCCACATTACAAGGATGTGCTGAAAGATGAAGGTTATTTTGACATTTGCTTGGTAGCTGGGGGAACCAGTAACGGTTTAAAATTTTTGCTCTAGATAAATTCCAAAGTGGATTATTCACCTTAAGAATAGACTACATTTCACAGGTCACAAAACAAAAATAGGTTTCTCTTGAAGACTTCTCCCCTCCCCCCCCCCCCCCCAGCGTTGGGGGCTGCAAGTCAAAGCCTTTGGATAGTGATGATGGAGGCAAGGCCTCCCTGCTGGTAAACAGGCCTCTTCCTCATGGAATAAACAAAGGATTCGAAACAAGAAGGGGCTTTTCCAACGCTCTTCATTTGCCACTTGCATCTGGAAACCTGGAATGCTCGCATCCCTTCAGCCCGGGGTTGAAATAAGACCCTGTATGTGACAATCGCACCCACAGTAATAACAGGGCGTCATTATAGTAATGTCCTCAATTTTCCCACAGAGCACTTCAGCTCTTTGCCGTCTCAGAATACAAAACCCTGAGCCCTTTTCTGTAATTATAGCAGGTGCATTTTTTTTTAATCCTCACCCGAGGTTATATTTCTATTGATTCTAGAGAGAGGAAGGGAGAGAAACATGGACTGTCTACTGCACATGCTCCGACCGGGAATTAAACCTGCAACTACGGGCACGTACCCTGACCAGAAATGGAACCCCGAATCCTCTGGTGCCCGGGATGACGCTCCAACCAACTGAGCCACCCAGCAAGAGCCACCAGATGCAATGTAAGAAGGGCTCTCAGTCTTGGAAACAGAAAGAAAACCCCGCACTTCTGAGGCCTGTCCGGTGTCCTCCTAAGGAGCAGGAGCCCTCCCGTGGCCCAGCCAGTGGCAGGCCGACATCGCGGAGTTCATTGGCTTGGCGTATTTTACGTGGCGGCTCCATACCATTGCCTCACACAGACTGGCTGGCTGGGCCTGGCTTAGGATTGCTCCAATCGACCCAATGGCACTCCTCAATCCAGAAAACCAAATGGCCAACGTTTACAATGTGCTTCCGTCCAACTCGCCATGGGCACAGTGGCTGCACCCTCCGTGTCCGAGGGCAGCTGGTGCTGGGGGAGGCAGATCTCCATACCCGCTCTCCCCTCTCGTGGACCCCAGCCCCGTCATGCAGAGCCCCCCCTGAGAAGGGCCCCGGGCTCATTTCATGCCTACTGCTGCCCTCTTGAAATGCTTAATAATATTTAAACAAGGGCCCTGCTGGGCTGCCCCCATCCCTAGGCCAGAGCCTGGGCAGGTGTCAGCACCTCCATTCCCAGCCTACACTGGGTGCTGGGTGCACCTGCTCAAAGCCAGCTTCCCTGACTCTTCAACTTGGCTTTGGAGCCTCTGATGGCTTCCAATAAAAACCCCTTTCTCCACCTAGCACTTGGGGCCTTCTATAGACTGGCCCACCCCAACCCCCTGCTCAGCCCTTCCTAGTTCACAGCCCCCTGCCTCCCCCATCTCCAGTCTTGGGCTCTGTTCAGCTTCTAGACCTACTTCACATATAGGACTCTGGGCACTTCCTCCTCGGCCATGTCTTGCATTTCTGCCTTCGGGGCTGCACTGTTTACATGGCAGCCTGCCACCACCACTGACACTGAATCAGCTCCCCCTCCTTGCAGCGGACGCCCCTCCCCTCGACGGCAAGCCCCGAGCCTCCAGGGGCCAGCCAGAGCTGCATCCCCTGCTGAACAGGGACTTGCTGGGCGTCACCAACAATGGAAATGGGAACAAGGATTCAAAGGAATGGGGCCCAGAAAAGTCCAGAACACAGGTCAGTGGTTCTCAACCTTCTGGCCCGTTAAATACCGTTCCTCATGTGGTGACCCAACCATGAAATTATTTTCGTTGCTACTTCATAACTGTAATGTTGCTGCTGTGATGAACCGTCATGTAAATATCTGATATGCAGGATGGTCTTAGGCGACCCCTGAGAAAGGGTCATTCGACCGCCAAAGGGGTCGCGACCCACAGGTTGAGAACCGCTGATCTAGGTTTACACAAGCCCAGTTTGGGGTTGATTTGGGGCATTATTTGCTAGTTTGAATGATGCAGAAAACAGCCTCTGTTGCCTTCCCTGTGTGCACGTGGGCGTAGCTCAGGAACAGGCAGGGGATGAACCTGTCACACTGCCCACGACCTCCACCTCCGGACTTCCGTCTCAGCAGCAGAATGACCCATCTTCCCCCACGTCCCCCACCTGGCCAGCTCCGGAGGCTTCACCTCGCCAGCTCTAAAGGACGCCTGGCTTTCTACGTGGGGCGACAGGCCCAGGGGTGGAAGAGAAGAGAAAACTGCATGGCGGAGAACCCGATGATGACATCGGCATTTAGACAAGAATCCAAGTCCTCCCACGGTGGGAGGGGCCTCTATTCTGTTTTAATACTTTCTTACTTTTTAAGCAACGGAGGCAGCCATGAAAGGCAGAACGAATGGGAAATCGTAATTAACTATGAGCAGAATCAAAAAGGAGAAGGGATTGGATTTTTCCCCCCCAAGCTCACCCTCTACTGGTTCCCAGATTCTGCTAAAAAATGAATGAGAAACAGAATCCCGGGGGGGAAATGAGCTCGGAACAATATAAATAAAAATAAATTCTCTGGCCAAAATACTATCGCCTACCTGTTGGTCAACAGTCCTACGAACGGGTTGGTGAGCAGCTGGACCGTGGCTTTGGAGGCAAACAACAGGCCAACCTGCACGTTTTCATTCAGGAGGTCCTTATTCTCGCTGGGGCAGTCGGAAGGGCCCGCGGACGAGTTGGTCACCATGGGCTGCGTGGGGGCCTTGGGCAGCGGCCGCCCCTGGAGGTCTCCAGTGGTGTTCCCAGTGGCCACAGTGGAGTTGTCATAGTAGGAAAAGATGCTCTGGAAGCCGTCCGAGGGGGAGGCTGTGGGTGCTGGCCGGGCAGTCGGGACTTCAGTTGCATTTTTCTCGTGCTGGATGCTGTACAAGTAACTTGGGATGATGGGGACTGGGGACAAGACAGAACGGGAAGGTGGTGACGGCACTGAGACCCTCCCTGGGACAAATGCCAGAAGAGCGATGGTCATGTCAAATATCAACGAGATGCAGAGAGGTGGTATGAATATCCCAGGAATGCCCCCTCCCCTACTGACATTGCTTAGCTCCCTAGAGAGAGTGACGCCCCAGGAGTCTAGTGCCAGAGAACCGTGTCCGCCCTGGGGTTTCTCGGTACAGGGTTCCACCCCAGGAATACTTTGGGAAAGCAAAATCTGGGCTGAGGTTGAGTCTGTGCTGACCTAGGGTCAACAACCAGGGCTTCTCAGAAAGAGGCTCGAAAGACCTTTAATTGAATGAATCAAGGAAATAGAAACCTAAATTGCATTGTGTGTCTTAGAAAAAAAATAAACCTGCAGGAAGTCATCGTTTGGAAATTCTGCAACTGGCCCACTTCTCCTCTCTAGTTCTGGGGTGGGAACCGGCAAGTGTGCATCCCATCCGGACACACACAAATTTCTGAGACTTTCAATAGAGGAAAAGGGAAGCTTTTTGTTGTAATAGCAGCTTTGGGCACGTGTGTGACAACAGAACATTCAACACAAAGGAGACAAGAGGCCCCGGCTACTGGCTACTGAACTCCGACCCACCTCACACCTCCCACCTCACCTGATCATCTGAGCGGCCTGACTACTTGCTGCTCTGAAAACCTGCAAATGGAGAGGGGAGATGCCACTCGCACCCTGGGAGTTGAAATAAAAAAACTACTTCCTTTTACCCATTAAAAATGTGGCTATTGTAAAGGAAAGGCAGGCCAAATACTCTGCTGTTAATGAGGCTAGTTATGCGAGCTGGGTTTAAGTTATTTGGTTTTTTTAAAAACCCATTCTAGGAAAAAGACTGAAAGGAACACTTTTCAAATTGCTCTTGAAATGGTCTAGAACTGGTTCCATCCTGTTCCATCATTCAAGGGTACAAGAGACTGAACTGCCACTTCCCTTCTGCCAGGGAGGGGTGTTTACTTCGTTCCTAGATGTTCCATCACATTCTTAACCCCCCTTTTCGGGGAGCATAAGTCGTCTTATAACCTTCCTGTGAGCTCTGAAAATTGCTAGTCCTTCAAAGAAATCTTTCTCCCCGCGGTGACAGTGGGCAGGCAGGGGGAGCTGACGCTATCAGGAGGAAACACAGCTCTGGGCGGCATCGGCTGTCACATTTTTGACCTGACCACCAGGAAGATGAAGCCACAAGCCGGCTCGCAGCAGCCCCGGCGTGGCCGTCTTGGGGTTTGTGTTTTTGCAGAGAGCGTTCTCCAACTTTCCCAGGCCGCGCAGAGCTCCAGCTCGACGCTCGGTGAGTGGGGCGCCCAGGGAAGGGGTGTTGGGCGGAGGCAGGAGGGGAGCGGCGCACGTACCCACGACGGTGAGCAGCATGTTGTCCAGAAGCAG
Source organism: Myotis nattereri (assembly GCF_964212035.1). NCBI lineage: Eukaryota > Metazoa > Chordata > Mammalia > Chiroptera > Vespertilionidae > Myotis > Myotis nattereri. The sequence goes on along the minus strand of NC_138088.1, from coordinate 54,386,649 downwards.
CGCGAGGAACACGATGAACAGGATGAGCTTCCGGGAGTGACGGCCGTCCAGCAGCCGGCGGACCAGCGCCAAGTCGCTCAGGGCCATGGCTAGGGGCTGGGCTGCGGGCAGGGGGAGAGGTGAGGGGCCGTGGCGGATGGGGGTTCCCCCGCCCTCAAAGCTCACACTTCCCCGGCTGCGGAAAGGGCGGCGCGGGCGGGTCCCCGGCGCACCCCTCGGCCACACCTGTGCTCCGGGTTAATGTCACCCGCGGGCGCCCCTGGGTCCCGGGGGTGCTAGCCCGCTCTCCGCCGCCCCGAGGGTCCGGCTTCTACCCAGCGCGCCCGGTGAGCGCCGCGGGACGGCGCGCGCGGTGCGTCCTGCGCCCTGGCCGCCCGGAGCCCCGTGCGCGGCGCTTTGGAGGCTCCCCCATCCCTCGCCACCCCGCGCCCCACGCCCCTACCCTCGCCACCCTGCGCCCCGCCCCGCGCCCCCGGCCCCAGCACCGAGCCCCGTGGGCAGGGAGCGCGGCCGGCGTTACCTCGGGTCTCCGGCCGCTGTGCGCTCCGTCCGTCCGGGCGCCTCCGGGTTGCAGTCTCCACCCTAGCGCCCCGCCGCCGCCGCCGCTCGGTTTAGCGGGTCCGGCTGTGACGTCAGGAGCGGCCGGCGCGGAATGGGGGCGGCGGGCTCGGAGCAGGAGGGGCCAAGGTCGCTGCACAGGAGGGGCCGCCACGCCGCCCAGACCCGCGCCGCCCGCCCCCGCCGCGTCCGCCGACGTTGCCTGTCTGCGGCGCCGGGAGCTCAGACTCCGCCCGCACGTGGCCGCGTGTCCTCAGCACCTGGGCCGGGCCGGGGAGACTGGGGCGGCAGGGAACAGTCAGGGGCTCCAGGGGGAGAGGTCAAGGGGAGGGGTCAAGGGGCGAGGGTGGGGCGGGGGCGGTGAGAGGGGGGCGTGAGGGTCCGGAGCCAAAGTGAGGAGTCTTGGCTTCATCTGGCCCCAAGTAGGGAGGAGAGAGGCTGCAGCTGCTGTGGATCCCCCCTACCCCCCCACACCCCAGCCCCACCCCTCGCCAGTCCCTGAAATTGGCCCCAAGGTCATGAGGCTCCTGGGCGACAGCCAGGGAAGGAGGCTTAGGGTGTTGGGAGCCGGGGGCAGCCTTTCTTTCCTGGGGAAGCCACCTGCACGCCCCCCCTCCCTCCCTCCCTCTTCTGGAGCCTGAGGCCTCCTCTCAAGCTGGTGATGGGGAAGCAGGAGGGTTAGTTAAAGAAGATGCGGCACACTTTTACAGCGGATGCTACCCTCAGTCATTAAATACGATGGAATAGTGCCTTGGCGACAACATGGGTCTTGACAGTATCAGCTAAATGAAATCAGTCAGTGGGAAACGGACAAGCACCTGATGATGTCACTCATAGGTGGGATATACAGCAGAACGCGACAAATGAACAAGCAACAAACCACAGCTCACACAGCACAGCCCAACTCAGACAGCAGAACGGTTACCAGAGGGGAAGGGGGTGCGGGAGGGGGGGGGGGCGGGGAGGAAGAGGGTAAGGGGGGTCCAACACAAGGCGAGGGGTGGAGACTACACCTGAGGCGGTGAGCACAAGGAGGATACAGGATACACGGGTGACGTAGCCAATAGCACCCCAATAGGCTTAATTGAACAAGAAAAGAAAAGGGAAACAGAGGGCTGGTTGGCAGGAAGAATGCTTGTTTGGGGCCGTTTGGAGCTGTCATGCACACGGCCAAGAGGTAAGGTCCCTCCATTTAACAAAGAGGAGAGAAACCAGCACCCTCCTGACCCAGCGGCAGCTTTGGAGGCCCTTCTAAGGGGGGCGGGCTGGGGGAGGGGGAGGGACGGGGCGGGGGGGGGGGAGGGGGGCAGGAGCTGTGTTCTTGTGTTCTTGGAAAGCCACTAAGGATAAATGCCATCCTGCCGGCCTCTGAGCAGTGGAGTCGTGTTTTATTCATGCCTGCCTGCGGTGGGCTGCAGGCTGCTCAGCCCGCGTCGGCGATCCCCTCTCCACCTCCTGGCTTCCTTCCAGACATTCCGCCCCTACGTGTGAGGAAGATGGTTGGGTAAGTAAGTAGGTCAACAACATGGGGACATCCCGGGATGTGTGCAACTTACCTATCAAACAGGGAGGGGAGACAGAAAACCACTTAGGAGGACAGAGCAAATGGCGGGAGTTAAGATGGCTATGAAGGGGATCAGTCATGGAGGGCCCCCAAGTGCCTGGAGCCTCAGAACCCAAAGACGCAGGCCCTGCCCCCACATCCCGGGGCCATGGAGGCTTCATGGTTAAGGGCTCTGGTCAGGATGCCCGGGTCCCAGCCTGCTACTTCCTTGATCAGTGACCTTGGGCAGGTTGTGTATCCTCTCCATGCCTTAGTTTCCCCATCTCTGAATTGGGGCTACTGATTGGACCTATTGCAGTGCTGTGTCTAGGATTAAATGGGAATGCACAGGCACCCCTTAGAGAGTGGGAGCTCAGAAAGTGCCTATCGTTCATTCATTCAATAAATATTTGTTGCGGGCTTAATAGGTGTCAGGTACTATCAATTCTGGGGAGACAGTAGCAGCCAAACAGACAAAACCCCTGTCCTCAGGGTGCGTACAGGTCCTGGGAGCCACACCGGCTCCAGCCCAGCAGCTGGAGGAAGGTGGCCCGTCACTGTGCCCCGCCTCCTCCTGACCTCTGCCCCCTCCCCGGGAGCACTGTGGTCTGTAACGGCGTTCCACACGTTTCTGTTCACACCCCTCTAAAAGAATTTTTAAAAAATATCTATGCCTCCAACCAACCCAATGGGAGAAGATATTTGCAACAACTACTCCGACAAGGGGTTAATATCCAAAATATAGAAAGAACTCATACAACGCAACACAAACAGTCCATTTTAAAAGTGGGCACAAGACCTGAACAGACACGTCTCCCCAGAAGACATACAAATGGCCAACTGATATATGAAAAGATGCTCCACTTCACTAGCTGTTATGGAAATGCAAATCAAAAGGACAACGAGATACCCCGCACACCTGTTAGAGTGGCCATTATCAACAAGACAAATAATAGGACGTCTTGGAGAGGTCGTGGAGAAAAAGGAACCCTCATTCACTGCTGGTGGGAATGTAAACTGATACAGCCACTATGGAAAAGGTGGCCGTTTCTATTCGAAAAATTAAGAATAGAGCCTTGGCCAGTTTCCTCAGTGGTTAGGGCAGTGATGGCGAACCTTCTGAGCTCGGCGTGTCAACATTTTGAAAAACCCTAACTTAACTCTGGTGCCGTGTCACATATAGAAATTTTTTGATCTTTGCAACCATAGTAAAACAAAGGTTTATATTTTTGATATTTATTTTATATATTTAAATGCCATTTAGCAAAGAAAAATCAACCAAAAAAATGAGTTCGCGTGTCACCTCTGACACTCATGTCATAGGTTCGCCATCACTGGGTTAGAGCGTTGGCCCTCGTACTGAAGGGTCGTGGGTTCAATTCCAGTCAAGGGCACACACCTTGGTTGCACACTCGATCCCTGGCCCCAGTAGGGGCGCTTGCAGGAGGCAACCAATCCATGGGTCTCTCTCATATCCAGGTTACTCCCTCTGTCTCTCTCCCTCCCTTCCACTCTCTCTAAAAATCAATGGAAAAAAAGGTCCTTGGGTGAGGATTAAAAAAAAAAAAATTAAGAATAGAGTTACCATATGACCCAGCAATCTCTCTTCTAGGTAATTACCTGAAAGATTTGAAAACATTTATTCTCAAAGATATATGCACCCCCATGTTTATGGCAGCCTTAGTCACGGCGGCCAAGGCCTGGAAACCGAGTGCCCTTCAGTAGCCGACTGGATAAAGAAGGTGTGGCACATGTACACAATGGGTTACTATCCAGTCACACGAGAAATGGAAATGCTGTCATTTGCAACAGCATGGATGGACCTTGAGAAGACTGTGTTATGCAAAATAAGTCAAAGAAAGCCAAGAACCATATGATTTCACTCATATCCTATATACTAAAAGGCTAATATGCAAATCGACCAAACGGCAGAACGACCGGTTGCTATGATGCGCACTGACCACCAGGGGGCAGATGCCCAATGCAGGAGTGCACTCCCACAGGGGCGGCGCCGCTCAGTCAGAAGCCCTGAGCCGGGCTCACGGCTGGCGAGTGCAGCAGCAGTGTTGGGAGCCTCTCCCGCCTCCGTGGCAGCGCTAAGGATGTCCGACTGCCGGCTTAGGCCCGCTCCCCTAAGCTGACAGTCGGACATCCCCTGAGGGCCCCCGGACTGTGAGAGGGCACAGGCCGGGCTGAGGGACCCCCGCCCGAGTGCATGAATCTCGTGCACCGGGCCTCTAGTGTGGGGTATAAAACTGAAACTCAGACACAGACAGCCGGGTGGTGGTTCCCAGGGAGAAGGGGGGAGGAGGGGAGGGTAAAGCCTTGAGCAGGAGAGGCGGGAGGGGAGCCCATTCTGCCACTGAGACCCATGTTGGTCCTTTGGAAGCGCCATCTTGCGGAGGCTTCCTTCCTCCCAAGGGTCCGTATTCAGGGGGCAGAGTGGGATCGGAGAGGGGATGTGGGACAAGGCGGGAAAGTGGAAATAACCCAAGCAATGGTTTATTGCTGAGAACTGAGGCATGTGATCACCTCCACTCTCTGCACCCGAGGCTCCCCCCACAAGGGGCTGTGGATGGCGAAGTCTTTCAGGACTGAGCAGAGGCCACACGTGAGCCAAGTCTCCTCGGGGCTGGCAGACCGAGGGGAAGCGAGAGCAGGCGGAAACCCAGCCTCAGAAAGGGGTGAGCATCGGAAAAGGTACGTGTCTGGCACAAGGCAGAAGACTCGAGGGTTTGTGTTTTGGTTTGAGTTTTTGTTTGTTTTTTTTCTTGTTATGTTTTGTTTTGGCCTTTCCCCCTTTATTTTCTTTATAAAGCTTTAACTACTTAACATGATAACACTGTCTTGAGGGATTTATGACACGTGTAGATGTGTTACTTCTGACAACTCTACCTTAAAGGACGAGGGTGGTGATGGGTCTGTAAAGTGGCCAGATTTCTATATTCTGTGTGAAGTGGTATCTATATTATAAAAGGTCTGTGGCCCTAATGCCATACCTACCAACAGCACGGGTGGGCGGGCCTGCACGTGGGGTTGTACGGGTGCGGGGGGGGGGGGGGGGCGCATGATTTCACGTGCTGGGCTTCTAGTATTGTTATAACTATACGCTGGAGTGTAAAAATGTTTGGGATGGGTGTTGTAATCTCTCAGGCCATCACTGTAAAAATAATACAAGAAAGAATGGGTCAACAGCTAACAGGAAAAGTAACATTAAATTTCCAGAAAGTATTGAAATCATTTCAAAAGGCCAGAAAGGAGGAGCAGATGAGCAGAAAAAGCCAGAGGGTTCAAGGAGAAAACAAAAATAAAGGAGAGGTGAAACCCATGAAGCATTCATGGAGACCACAATTAAAACAAATTGGGTGGATTTAAAAAAAAAAAATAGTCCAGATTCTATGCTGCCTACAAGAGACACTCTTTAAATACAAGGACACAGGTGGGTTGAAAGTAAATGGATGGGGAACATATACCATGCAAACTGGAAGCATTAGAAGGCTGAAGTGACTGTATTAGTATCAGGTAAAGTAGATTTAAAAACAAAGGTTAAACAGAGATATCAAAAAGTTTTCATAAGGATGAAAGTGATCAACCCAGTAGGAACACATAATAATGATCAGGTATATGCGCCCAATGATGGAGCTTCAAAATGTGTAAGAGAAAGGGAGGAAAAGACAGTTTCAGGGTCCGAATTGGGGAATTTAACACCTTTCTCAACCACTGATGGAACACCTAGACAAGAAAGCAGACCCGGAAGATCAAACAATACCATCCACCACGCTGGCCTAATTGATACTGGTTTACCCTGAAAATGAGCAGACTTCATCTTCTGTTCAAGTGCCCCCGGGAGGGCTCAGCCAGGACCTGCCCCCGTCAGTAAGAGCGTTTCTATTCACTGTTGCGTGTGTTTAATACACACACACAAATGAGCTCCGATTGGGAAAAATTATGCATTTCACTTTCATTCTCTTCTGAGTTCTGTATACTGTACAGGAACATTTTCCGTACAGAACATAACCACATCCACTGTACTGGTTTTGAGAGGGAATGGCAACGCAAGTGTCAATTTGCTTGAAGGATGCCTTGCTGAGGGCCAATGAAATCACGTCACAGACGCTCTAACTTAATAATTCAATCACTGCATTAACTGGCTTCATGCAACATTATCAGTAAAATGCAGGTCTCCAGGTTGGCCAGGCTAATAGAATCACTAACCTGTCTGAGGACATTGGCTGTAATTGAAGGCTGCGGGGGAGCCGGGCAGCTGTGAGGAGCACGTTGCATCTGTTTTATGCTCTGATTGTCCGCTCTCACCTGGACCACTGCAACGGCACCCCGACGGCGACCCCGACGGTCCCCAGGCTTCCCACTGCCCACCCTCCTCACCAGCTGGAGAGAGTCAAAGACACAGGGTGCTCCTGCCATGCCTGGTCTAGAATCCTCCAGTGCCCTTGCCCTTCGGAGAATGTCAACTGTCTTCACGGTGGCCCAGGGGGCTGAGTCTAGTCCAGCCTCCGCCACTGCCTCTGCGTTCATTGGCCACATTGTCTTTGCTTCTTAAAACCAGTAAAACAAAACAGAAAACAGTAAAACATTCCGTTAATAATTTTTCAAGTATATTTTTATTGATTTCAGAGAGGAAGGGCGGGGGAAGGAGAGATAGAAACATCAATGATGAGAGGGAATCATTGATCAGCTGCCTCCCGCACGGCCCACAGTGGGGATCGAGCCTGCAACCGGGCATGTGCCTTGACTGAGAATCAAACCGTGACCTCCTGGTTCAGTGTGAGCTGCACTGGCCAGGCTACTTTTTTTTTTTTTTACATGGCTGCTAGAAAGTTTATTTCCTATGTGGCTCACATCTGTGGCCACGTGATATTTCTATTGCACAGCTGGGGAGAGCATCGGTGCTGGTCAGGGCCCTGGAGGTCATTGATTGAGTCAACCCAGAGAGGGACAGAGCCTTGCCCACGGTCACGCAGGTGTGAGGTCAGGGCAGTAAGGACTGGAACTCCACTTCCTAGACTTTGGTGGTTCAGGGACCACTGATGTGGACACTGGGGGGGCCGACAGCTGGGTGCCCCCAGGTGGTCCTCAGCAGCTGAGAGCTCTGGGAGGGACCACGGGCTCAGAACGCAGCTCCCTGGAGGATCCCACCCCTGCTCCGAGCTGTCCTTGCCCACTTGCTATGCCAACCGCACACCCAGACACCCGCCGGGGGGAGATGTTAGTGGATAATCGATAGTCCAATAGGGCAGGCTGCAAAGACCCAAACCTAATTATTTTGTTCAGAAACTTGTCTGTAACTAAAAGGCATCTGAGAAATCACTGTCGCCATCCCTGAGTGGGGGAGAGAAAGCCAGTCATTACGTCCAATTGGATTTCTATTGACTGTTGTCTTGTGGGAGATGTTGTCTCCGCAGAGCCAGTGTTTGGGGGCCTCAGGGACACACACACACACACACACACACACACACACACACACACACACACAGCTCTCCCTTTTCTAGGATCCTTTGGGGAGTATCCTGGCTCAGCCATTTCGCACAGGTGGCCTGAGCTGCTGCTACCAGGGGACTTTCTGGGTCTTATTTGTGAAGTCCCCGACTTTGCCACCCACATTCCTCTGAGGAGAGCAGAGAATGAATCCCTTTCATATGGCAGCATGCAGGGGCCACAACCCCAGGCATTCACCAACCCTCCCCAACTGCCCCCCTGCCTCCCACCCCCCAGCAGAGAAAATACTTAAGGATGAGCAGTCTTTTGAAAAGCCGTTAAGACATTTGTATGTCGAGTTTCTTGTGTGACTTCAGAATCCCAACAGGAAGAATCTGGAACCCTCCCGAGTGTCTGCACCTAGGGGCCTCCCAAAGTAAATGGGGGTCACTCTTCCAGTGAAAGGCCAAGGGACCCTTTAGGTCAGTGATTGGCAAACTGCGGCTCTCGAGCCACATGCGTCTCTTTGGCCCCTTGAGTGTGGCTCTTCCTAAGCCTTAGGAGTACCCTAATTAAGTTAATAGCAATGTGCCTACCTATAGAGTTTAAGTTTAAAAAACTTGGCTCTCAAAAGAAATTTCAATTGTTGTACTATTGATATTTGGCTCCGTTGACTAATGAGTTTGCCGACCACTGCCTTAGGTCAATGAGATAGCACCGTGTTTACCATAGGAAAAGACCCAAGACTATTCTTCTTGAGTGAAACAAAAGCTCCCAGGACAGCCTACCTGCAACGATCCAATTTAGGAAAACAAACATGTTTGTTTAAAGAAAGAATAGCTGTTCAGGGAGCCCCAGTGTGACCCCCCTGTGCCCCCAGGACAAGATGTGAAGCCCGACTGGAAGCCGCGGGGCCACTGGGTGCCCCTCCTCAGTCACAGTCACCACCCCCCCCCCCCCCCCGTTTCCCACGAGCGACGCTCTTGATCATCTTCTCCTGCTCTTGTTTACAATTTTACCACCTATGGTGTTTCCCTAAAAATAAAATTGAGGCTTGTCTTTTTTTAATCTTCGTATAAGTGCGACCATTCTGTAGGTGTTCTTTCTCTATCTGGTTCCTTTCGTACAGTATCTCTGGTGAGATGCAGCCGCAGCATGTGTACCTGAAGTCCATCCGTGTTCGCTGCTGCATAGTATTTCATCGTGTGGCCCTAACACAATTGCTTTTCATTCCGCGGATGGACAGTGAGGCATCCCTCAATTGGAGCTATTATTAGCAACACTGCTCTCCCTCCACCCAAGAACTTGAACCCAAGCCAGCGTGAACCCTGGCCCTTCCCCAGCCCGTTACGCTGCCTCGCCAAGGCTGCCTCAGGGCCTCACCCAGCCCGCTGTCTGTGGGAGCCCTGCCCACATGGCTCTCTTCGTGAACCCCAGGGGACAGGGCCAGGTGTCATTAAATGTTGTGAGTCACCCCCTCCCCCAGAGCTTGGCACCAAGTTTTGCACACTGAGCTGTGCACGCTGTTGCCCAGTGGGTTTAATTTTGTAACCATGTGCTTTTGTGGCAAACCATCCCAATAACATCTTAAAAGGTTTTTACTGTAAAAAGTAATGCATGTTGATTGCAACAAGCTTCACTTTCAGGCCTGGAGGAAGGCCGGTGTGTGATGTCGCCAAGGCCGCGTGTTTTGACGGAGGCCGTCCTGCAGTGCACACTCTCCTCTCTCTGCACCACCGTGGCCTTGAGGGAGAAGGGCACTGCACCCTAAAGGGGCGGACAGGAGAGGACGCAGCCCAGGGCTAACACTATGGCTTGAACCTGGCGCGGGCCCAGGCAGCACAATGCCCCGAAGTGAGCTCGTCTGGAGTTCATGAAGCTTTCCTGCCCCTCCTCGAGACAGGGGACAGTCAATAAACCCCTTCCCAGCCCCAGCCGGTTTGGCTCAGTGGGTAGAGCGTCGGCCTGTGGACCAAAGGGTCCCAGGTTCGATTCTGGCCAAGGGCATGTACCTTGGTTGCAGGCTCCTCCCCGGCCCAGGCCCTGGTCAGGGCGCGTGTAGGAGGCAACCAATCGATGAGTTTCTCTCACATCAATGTTTCTCTCTGTCTTTCCCTCTCTCTTCCACTCTCTCTAAAAATCAATGGAAAGATATCCTCGGGTGAGGATTAAAAACAAAAATAAACAAACAAACAAACAAACAAAGCCCATCCAAGCCGCACTTCCCACTTCCCCGCCCAGACAGTGTGAGCGGCTTTCGGGAAAGACTGGAGTGGACTCTGTGGTCGGCCTGCTGTCACTCGGTCACCTGTGGAGGAGGAAGCGGGGAGGGTGCCCAGGGAGGAAAGGGAGGAGACAAAGGGCACTGCCCACCCGGCTCGCCCTGATTTCAGGAGAAAACCATAGAAAGGCACGGAGTGAGGGCCGGGGCCCCCAAAACAACAGCCCCAGCACCTCACCTGATAACATTCCTTCAACAAGAAATGTTGAATCCACTCAGAGGCCACGCCTTCGAGCTGGGCAGGGAGGACAGCCCCTGAGTCGTCATGGGGGGAGGGTGTGTGTGTGTGTGTGTGTGGAGGCAGTGTTGGCAGGGGACTCTGAGGGGGTGCAGGCCCTGAAGGCTGCTGCCCAGACCAAGCTGCGTGAGGAAGGCGAGGGCAGGGCCGCGAGGGCCTGGAGCATCCAGTCTGGGAAGGGCAGATGGCTCAGGGCGATGCCATGGGGAACCCAGTGAGGAACAACCTGATTCTCCCTTTCCAACACTGGCTGAGCGGAGCTCCTTTCCTTACTTAAAATGAAGGCAGGGGCCAGCCCTCCAGGCAGGTGTACGTCCTAATGCAACTTGCCTTCTGCGCATCCGTCTCCATGAGGCCCAACAGCCCTGAGAATCTGGTCTCCTTAGCGGTCAACATCACATAGCACTCCATCAGGAAAAGCCTTAGGGAATTCCTGGCCAATGGTTCTTCTCTCTCTCATTATGGACTTTTTTCTTCAAACAAAATGTTATAGGAACGTAGACTATGTAAAACAGAGCAAAGCAAATCGACTCAGGTTGAAATGGGGGGAAGTGACTGGAATCTGTGCCTGGGCTGCAGAAACACCATATGGAAACCCCAGGGCTACTCAGCCCTATTGTACACTGTGGAAACTGAGGCACAGAGCGGTAGTCCTGATCACAAGCTCTGGGAGACCATCTCGTGCCAGCCTGACTCCCCGGGGTCCTCGCACGTAGTAGGTCCTCGCACGTAGTAGGTCCTCGCACGTAGTAGGTCCTCAGTAAACACAGGGGTGGGCAAAAGTAGGCCAACAGTTGTTCATATGGAAAAAGAGGGGCAGGCCATGATGCTCACAGCAGCTTTATGAACGCTTCCATGTGCTCACAGCTGTAAACCTACTGTTGCCCACCACTGCCTCTGTTGGACAGCGACAGGCAGGCGATGCTGACCACCTTTGCACGGCCATCTCTTTTTCTACACATGCCATTGCTTTTTGAAGAGACTGAAGCGGGGCTTGACCCTCCGAGAGGCCCCTTAATTGCCTGTGTTTTGAATTTATAGCCTGGGGAAGGGTTTATTCTCTGATCTAATGGCAGGAACAAAAGCAGAGCAGGAGAGGGCTGAGGATGAAAAGAGCCACGATTTGCATCTGAGATGGAGGTGCTCTTTGTTGTCCTGCAGCCAAGTCCACTTCAAAGTTCTCCACTAACCAGGTGCACATCGGTCACCATGGCAACGGCCCAGTCACCCAGGCCTCCCGACCCTGGACAGCCCCCCACCCCCACCCCCCCGCCAGCCATGGCGTGTGTCTGGCTTTCCAGGGAGCTGGATGCAGGGACGACCCTCTTGACCTGGCTCCTGTCACCCAACTGTCTCGTTGGTTCTCTGTCAGGGGAGAGGGGTCCGGGTCACCTGGATCACCTTTGCCCAGCAAACAGGCATGAGCATTGGCTATGTGCCTGGGCATCAGAAGTGCTCTCCTCAGGGCTGTACCTCCAGTGCCCAGCACACAGCACAGTGCTCGCTGACCCGTGGTTTATGGCTGAATAAATGAGTGAATAAGCAACCAGGCTCACCTGGCACTTGACAGGCCCCACCTGAAACCAGAGAAATGGGATCTCTGGGAGGCACACTCAAGATGGGGGCGGAGGGGGGGGGGTATTCTTTTTTTTTTAATATAAACTTTTATTATTTTATTTTTAATATATTTTTATTGATTTCAGAGAGGAAAGGAGAGGGAGAGAGAGAAATATCAGTGATGAGAGAGACTCATTGATTGGCTGCCTCCTGCACACCTCCTTCTGGGGATCAAGCCCACAACCCGGGCATGTGCCCTGGACCAGAATCGAACCCAGGAGCCTTCAGTCCACAGGCCGTTGCTCTATCCACTGAGCCAAACAGGGAGGGCAAGACTGGGGGCTTCTTAAAAGCCGCACATGTGCCTCTCGAGTCAGAGCAGGAGGGAGATGAAAGCCCAGTCAGCAGCCTCCCTGGCGTCTGGCTTGAGCCACTGGAAGGCTGGGCAGCTGCTGCCGAAGGGGCCCCACCTGGGCGGGGATGGACCAGGGCCAAGGGGAGGAGCAAGACCAGGGTCAAGGTCAGAGCTCGTCTTGGACAGTCAGTCAGAGGAGCCAGGACGCCGTCTTCAGTGTGGAGTCCTGGGCATCGTGCTAATTTGCACCTGAGTGGGTGAGACCAATGGGAGGGAGTGGAGACAGGGAGGAAACAATGGGCCGCAGGTGGAAGCCCTGGAGAGAGAGAGAGAGAGAGAGCCCATCAGGCAAAGGGCTGCTTTGGAAACCAAGAGGAGGTGACCAGTGCAGGCTGGGGAGGGGTCCCCAGGGCACTAAGGGGGGAGCTGGAAACAATGCTTCCCACCTCCAGTCCACGTGCGCTGGGCCTCCGCTGCAGGAGGCGCCCCACCTGGGCGGGGACTGCGCATGCTCCCTGGCCCCATGATGGAGACGCTCCAGATCAGCTGGGCTCCTTGCGGGCGTCCAGGCCTTCCCTCCCGGTCTCGCCCTTTCTGCCCCCCGCAGGCGGGAGGGGTGCCAGGGGGAGCTGAGACGCACCTCATCCCCTCCCGGGACCGCTAGGACTTTAAAGCGCGCACAGAGCCGGGCGCTGGGCAGCACTCTCTGGGACCCGCACAGGACGCGTGGAGGTAGGTACCCTCTTCTTGACTCTCATCTGACAGAGAAACCTGCCAAGGCTCCAGGCGGCCTGGCCCCCAGGCAGAGGCCTTCACACGGAGCCACACGGCCAGCCCCGGTCGGCACTGGGGCCCCCTCAGACAGTGCACCCAGCAGCCCACACGGGCGCCAGGGCCCTGGGGGACCAGGTCCCCCCCAGTCACCACCCACCAAAGCAGCCAGCAGGGCACCCGAACCCCGAGGTCAGCAGGGCCAGGGGGCGCTGCCCAGGCCAATCCTGTCCTCCCTGAGAGGCCCAGAAGCAGGCCTCCACTGTCCGGGTCACCTGCAGAGCAGGGCCCCGAAGGCCAGCACCAGCCAGGTCTGTCCCCACAGCCCTCCCAGGAGCAGGGGGCACCCCCGCCCCTTCCTGGGAGAGCCTGCCTGTCCCTGGCCTCCCCTGAGGACCAGGTGAGAATCACCGGGCAGCTTTAGACACAGCATCCAAGCCCAGCACCACCGCCACTCCCAGAGCCTCCAGCAGCACATCCCAGTGGGACAGGGCGTCCGTGCTCTGCAGAAGGTTCTAGGTGTGTCTTGCAAGCTTCAGCCGGTCTACCCCCAGGGGGAGGCCGGTGGGTCAGAGAAGGAAGGGACCCGGGTGAAGGGCGACACTGTGCAGTGGCTGGGACTCCAGGGGCCACATGGCCTTAGCTTGGCTGGGCAGGCGATTTGAAGGACAGGGAGCAAGAGCAGGAAGCGCCCCTGGTGAAAGCTGCTCGGAGGACTTGGGCCCCAGGTGCGGCTGCCCCGCCATGTCCCAGCGGGGGCAGAGGCCCGAGGAGCCCTCCTCTAGGACCGCAGTGAGGACATAAGTCGGAGGTGTCCCCTCTCAGAGGGCCACGGCGGGAGATATCCGCTCCTAGAGGGGCGGTGGCGGAGCCCCCCTGGCACTGAAAGCAGACGGGCCAGCGGCTGGCCGGGAGCGCGGGGTCCGGTCCGTGCGGTCTGGCGGCTCCCCCTGGTGGCCACTCGGGGAAGTGCGGTCCTCGCTGCCAGACACCGTTATAACCTGACTTGTCACATCCTCTCTCAGGGCCCGGGTCCCCAGGAGTGACTCTGAGACAAGGACTCTGTGCATGTGGGTTATTTAGGGGTGATCGCAGAGCAGTGAGGAGATGAGACGGGGAGGTGAAGGGGGCCAATACAGGGTGTTCTCATGAGCAGCGGAGGCTCCAGGCAGCTGGGAACTCGGGGACATGACCCAGGGTTACCCCAGGGGAGAGGCAAGAAGCTGGGTGCCATCGGTCATGGATTGAGGGCTGCTCCCAAGAGCCCTGACTCCTTGGCACTTCTAACCTGCCCTGTGAATGCCCAGCTTTAGGGGCCAGAGAAAGTCCTCGGGCAAAGGGAGCCGGAGAGCCAGGGCAGCTGGGAGGGCCACCTACAGCATCTGCCCCACAGACCAGCTCATTCATGAATTGGCACAGGGTGAGTGCCAACGAGTGCCAGACCTCTTGTGTGCCCAGCCATTTGCTTAAGCATCAACACTTCCACATGCCAACTCATTCAGGAGGTGCCAATCGCATCCCGCTGAGTGAGAAGACTGGTCTGCACAGACCCTGACAATCAGGAACTCTCCCGGGCCCCTGTGAACATGGGCGACAGCACCTCTCAGCGGATGGGCGTGTTTTATGCGGGCTGGAATCCGCTGGTCTCGCCGGCATTCGCACAGTCACGTAAGAAAAGAGGCTGCTCAGAGGAGCTCTGTTGCATCAAGGGCACAGGGGGAGCAGCTCAGGAAGGTTTAATTCAGCCCACAGTACAACGTGCAAGAACAAAGGCGATTTTTTTTCTCATGGTGCAAGAAAACCGGTGACTTCTGTTAGGCGGTTTCATCTACATAAGGTGATGGTTGTTGTTTTTTTTGGTTTTTTTTTAAAAAAAGGGGGAGACAGGGGACACACTCCTCCCTCTTGAGAGCATGCCCATGCCTTTCCTGTCCCCTTCCCCTCCCTCCTTCCCCCATAGACATGCATCTCCTAAGCTCTAAGAGACCCCGCGAGGCTTGCAACCAGGGCAGCAATGGGCAGTGATATAGTTCATCTGGGGCAAACCCCAGGCCCCATTTCTCTAACTTCTTAGTGAGCCAAAGCAGGTCAGCCTGGGATCATTTCCCCGGCCCTTTCTGATTTCACTGTCCCCAGCGTGAATAAGCAGCCTCTAAAATAAAAAAATTAAAAAAAAAATGAAGACAGGGAAATAAATTGGACGTTAGGGCCTGGTGATCGTTTTTGTCTACTGTCCTGTTACATAGGGCACTGGCCACCTTTCTGCAGGGCCTGGAGGCTAAAATCAGGGCCCCGAGGTCTCAGATGACAGGCCGCAGGGCCACGCTTTAACTACACCGGCCCCGAAAGACCAGGCAAGCATCCCAGCTCGGCCCACACGTGCCACGTCGGGGACGGGGGCGCCTTCCCAGTTAGCGGGGTCCTAACACTTCCCTTTGGAGAAGAGCAGCATGAGCTGTTTGTACATGCGAATCAGCCTGTTCTGCACCAGCTTGAAAGCGATGCACACGATCTCCATCCCGACGATGATGTAGAGGGAGAAAAACAAGAAGAAGTGGGGGTGTTCCAAGGCGGTGTCCCCAAACCCGATGGTGGTCAGCGTGACGAAGCAGAAGTAGAAGGCGTCCTGGAAGTCGAGGTGCTGCTCCCAGGCGGGGAGGATGGCGGCTGCGCAGGAGATGTAGGCGAACACCAGGAGGGCGATGACGGGCAGGGGCACGTCCAGCCGCTCCACCTGCCGGCCCACCTCGTCCAGGCTGCTGATGACGGAGTAGGAGAGTCTCCCCGACACCAGCTCGGGGCAGGAGTTACTCCTGGGCACAGCCCGCGGGGGCGGCTGCAGCGTGTTCTGTGTGTCTCCCGCCAGGAGCCCCTCGAGCAGCTCCATGCTGTTGCTGGGGGCGGAGGGACACATGCCGGGTTTGGGGCCCGGGGGCTCCTGAGCACTGATGATGATCCTGGGGATGGCTGGGTCCATGGGCTTGGCGGCAGGCCTTCTCCGGCAGAGCAGTCGGGGGCACCATTTGGAGAGCGGAGGGCGGAGCGGGAGGAGCCCTTGGAACCGATTGTAGGACCTGGACAGGATGGTTGCTAGGATGTCGCCTGTGTCCGTGAGCACCAGGACCATCAGGGGGATGCCGAAGAGCGCGTAGAGCATGACCAGGTACTTGCCGAGCCTGGTGACGGGGTAGACGTGGCTGTAACCTGCAAAAGAGGGCACAGCCGGGCTGGTCACCTGCCCCCCCCCCCCGCCCCTCCCCGCCCCAAAAGGCGTTAAAGAGACCTCTGCCCTCTCCCCTCCTTGGCGTGACCTTTGACACAATGTGTTTGCAAATATGCATCTTAAAACACTCATCCTCTTGTCTACCGTTAGGCCTGCTTTGGGGGGGGGCATAAGGGGTGACACCCAGCTTCTCTTTAGGAGACGGAGCAGGTCGTGTCCAGATGATTGACCTGGAGTGTCCTTGGCAGGGGACAAGCATGTGATTGGGAGTGAGCTGACCGCCTTTCACCCTGCCTGGCCATTCCTGAGCGCCTGCGTGCGATGGACCAGCTCACCTGGAAGGACAGGAAGAGCGCAGGTAAGGGGGCGTGGACGGCCTTGCAATCATACCCACCACCCCTTCCTCCTCCATGAAGGCGCTGGGTTTTTAAGGAGCCACCCTTGTCCTCGCTGGAAGGTCTGGGCCTCTCGGTTTGTTTGTGCCTGTGTAGTAGGTGATTATTATGTGCCTTCCATGTGTACAGCAGTGTGCATAGCATTCAGGACAGTAGGAAGTTGGAAAGTGAATAAAATGCAATTGCTGCCCTCAGAGCCACCGTGGTTTAGTGCGCTAGACATGTTCACAAATGATGGGGCAGCGGTTAGGATCCCAGCATCTAGAACAGCGGTTCTCAACCTGCCTAAGGCCGCGACCCTTTAATACAGTTCCTCATGCTGTGGTGACCCCCAACCATAACATTATTTTCGTTGCTACTTCATCACTGTCATTTTGCTAGTGTTATGAATCGTCATGTAAATATCTGATATGCAGGATGTATTTTCATTGTGACAAATTGGACATAATGAAAGCATAGTGATTCATCACAAAGACAACATGTAATTACATATGTGTTTTCCGATGGTCTTAGGCGACCCCTGTGAAAGGGTTGCGACCCACAGGTTGAGAACCGCTGATCTAGAATCTTACCAATCTCAGTTCGAATCCCAGCTCTGCCATTTACTAGAAAGTGACTTGCCTGCTCACATTTTAAGGTTTCTTATCTGTAAACTAGAGGCTCGGTGCACGAAGTTTCGTGCACTGGAGGGGGGTCCCTCAGCCCGGCCTGCACCCTCTCGCAGTCTGGGACCCCTCGCTCCTCACACCCCCCCCCCCCCCCCCCCCCCCCCCGCCTGCAGTGGAGGCAGGAGAGGCTCCTCCTGCCACCTCCTCTGTGCTCACCAGCGGTGAGCCCTGCTTCTGGGAGCGCACTGACCACCAGGGGGCAGCTCTGAGGCATTGAGCGTCTGCCCCGTGATGGTCAGTGCGCATCATAGTGACTGGTCTTTCCGCCGTTCGGCCGATTTGCATATTAGCGTTTTATTATATAGGATGAGGACGACTATCCCTGCTTTGTCTATCAACTAGCAGGCAGGACTTCATGGGGCCAGTGCCTGACACATAGTGGGCGACTGGAGAAGGCTGGCGTCCTCACCCCCAGGAGCTAACGTAGCTGCCTACTGAGCAGCCCCTGGGCTGGCGTCAGCCCACCTTCCTAGGTGGGCGTTGTTATCACCATTCACAGATGGGGAAACGGAGGCCGGAGACCGGAAGCAATATGGCCAGAGTGTGCGTGTGAGAGAGAGTGGAGGTGGGAGTCACACCCAGGGCTGCCAGGGCTCAGTCTCCCCTGGGTCAGGGGCACCAAGGGGGCGGAACCTTCAACCAGTGAGAACAGGTCCTCCAAGCAAAGGGGCAGGTGGGCTGAGGCCTCCATGCTCTCTGGGACCCCCTCCTTCTCCCACCCTCACCCCCACCCTCATGTGTACAGCAGGCCAGGAGAGGGAGCCGCCAAACCTCACAGCACAGGTAGTCGGACCTTCTGGATGGGCAAGCTCAGTGACCTCGACACACAGGGAATGCTTTCGTCTTTAATGCCTGTGTTTAATTGTTGATGCCTTAAAGGAAGATTAATACAGGAAACCCAGCCCAATTATGTAAATTAATGTGAAGGTAATTGCTAGGCTGGCTGAGCCCCAGCTCCTCCGGGGCTGTAGCTGCTGTGGCCGGCTCTGGGCCAGGCTCTGCCCTGTGGGAATGATCAGTTGCCCACTGCGCCAGGGTCCTGGGGGAGGGCCGTGGCCCGCGATGGGTCTCAGCAGTGTGTGCCTGTTCCGGGGCATTCCGGGCCACCCTGGCTGGTTCCAGAGGCTTCGTGTGATAGCAGGGCGATTCGCTCTGTGTGTGTCTTCCTAGCGTGTGTGCACATGGAGAGCTGGCGGCAGGCGCCGGGCACACAGTGAGCAGAGTCAGTAGGGAACCGAACCCCGCTGAGCTTCTGGTTTAGTGGAGGAGACAGCTGTGCATCGAATGCCATTCCCCACTCAGCAGGTATGGGATTCCAGGTGGGGATCCAGGACAGGATGTACAAGAGCAGGCTGTTGCGTGGCCTCACTCATATGTGGAATCTAATTAACAAAATAAACTGATGAACAGAGTGGATCCAGAGACTTGGAAGCATGGAACCGAGTGGGGAATCTCGGAGGGAAGGCGGGGGAGGGTGGGTGGGGGGGGGGGTGGAAAGAGATCAACCCAAGACCTTGAATGCATATATGCATCACCCATGGACACAGACAATAGGGTGGTGGCCTGGGCTGGGGTTTGGGGCCAGCCGGAGGGGGTCCATGAGGGAAAAGAGGGGACATATGTAACACTTACAATGATACATTTTTTTTTTAAAAAGAGCAGGCTGATGGGTGAGCAATTAAAACAAAGGCACCCCGCCTGGATTCCACATTTATGGAGCACCTACCACATGCCAGGCTCTTATGCCCAAGCTTGGGGGATATACAAGGAACAGGCAGGGGTCACGCCCTCTGGGGGCTCCTGGTTGAGAGGAAAGCTTGGCCTGGAGCTCGGCTCTCCTCCATTCCAGCAGGACGCGGCCAGGAGTGTGTACCGGGCTCAGGACGGGGGAGTGCATTGGTTCCACCTCCCACCGGGTCCCGGGTTTGCTCTGTGTGGCAGGACTTGCTGGGAGGGTACTGAGGATTCCCACTGCCTCCACTCCAGCAGCTCCCGCCCTCCCCTGAGGGACAGGGGTTGCAGAAGTGGCCTCAGGACAGCCTCCCCTCCAGGCCTTGGTGAAAGCCCAGGACCACTGAGGAGACCGTGGTGGGTGGGGTCTAAGGGAGAGGGAGGACGGGCGACAGAGGTGGGTCATGGGTAGAATGGCCAACTGCCCCGTTTGCTCAGGACTGAGGGGTGTCCCAGAACATGGGACTTCTGGTGCTAAAACCAGTGCAGCCAGGGCAAAGGAGGCCATGGAGGAGGGCGGGGAGAGACTCCTGAGCAGGGAGGAGGAGGGAGGAGGAGAGAGGAGGGGGGTGGGGGAGGGAGCCGAGCCTCTCCTATAGGGGCAGGAGCTCAGAGAGGCCCACCATGGCTACCGGCCGGAGGAGCCCAGGCCCTGGCTGTCATGGGACCCACAGAGCCATCAGCCCAGAAGGATGCCAGCAGCAGCCTGGGGGCCCATCGACAGGCCTCTCCCCTGTGTTTTCCAGGCAGCACAGAGCCCCCAGTTCCCAGGCACCCCGAGGAAAGTCAGGAGTTAAAATTCCCCATCCGCAAGTATGGAGACCCAGGGTCAGATTTTTTTTCCTTTTAAAAGGAAAAAATGCTCATTTCTTACAAGATTTATAGAGTCAAGTGCTTTTTGGAGTCAAAATTCCTTGCAATACAAAACCACCATTGTTACCACAGTTAATGGACATGGAACAGGGAAGTCAGGTGACCTGGCCAGGGTCAAACAGCCCACAAGGGTGTGTACCCCTCTCCCTAAGATCTCACCCACCCGCCTCCCCCCCTACACACACCCAACCTGCTCTCCTCGGCAAAGGTGGGCTTCGCACCTTGTAAATAAAGTCTGTGGCTGCCTTGGGTGGGACATGTTTATAACCCAGAATATATGCCATGTTATAGAAAATACACCACAGAAACAAGTCTCAGAGAGCGCCCAGCCCCAACGGAGGGCCTATATTGACTGCCCCAATTACCGGACGCTGAGCTGCATAATGGAAAATCAGATCATTTCTTCTAATGCATTTATATGTTCCACTAGGATCAGTCCCCTCCACTTAGGCTGGGAGTATTTAATAGCTCGTCCACTTAACTTTCTAACCCAAGGGGGCTGACCCAATTGGCAATGGCGGGGGGTTGGCCAGCCTCACACCTGTCAGGTGTCCCTTTCCCAGCATCAAGGCCAGGTGCATGGCAGGTGACCCAGAGACCCAGAGACCCAGGGCCGGCAGCGGCAATGCCAGCAGGGCCTTCAAACACCGTTATCGATTCTGGGCAGTGCAGAACTTTCTCCAACATCCTCTTCCAGTTGTCATTGCTGGACGGCCCGATGTCCTAATTGACTTACATCGTGGGTGATAACATCGCTTCCTGGGATTTAAACCAAGCTAATGCATTTCCATCACATCGGTGGTTCCCAGCCCGGAGTCCCGTTAGAATCACCCAAGGGCTCTGAGAAAGGCTGACGCCTGGGCCCGTCCCTAGAGATTCTGACTTGATTGGCGTGGGGCAGGGGCCAGGCGCGGAGCTTGTGGAAGACGGCCAGGTGATAGCCAGGGCTGGCGTCAGGTCAGTGCCTCCCCAGGTTAGCATGCATCCGAATCGCCGTGAGAACTGGTTAAACACACTTTGCTGGGCCCCACAGCCATAGTTTCTGACTCAGAAGGTCTAGGATGGGCCCGAGAATTACCTTGAATTTCTAACACGTTCTTGGGTGATACATGTGCTACTTACTGGTCCAGAGACTGCACCTTGGTAACCATTGTATTAGCTCAGTGGGTCTCAACGGGGGGGCAGTATTGCCCCCCAAAGACGTTTGTCAAAGCCTGGAGACACTTTTGGTTGGTGAAACTGGTGGGTACAGCGGAGGAAGAGGTAGAGGTAAGAGCCTCTGGCGGATAAGGGCCAGGGACACTGCTATACTTCCCACAGTGCCCAGGGCAGCCCCCATAGCAAAGAGTCATCTGGTCCAACCGTCATATTGTCCGTAGTGCCCAGGCTTAGAAATGATAAGATCAGTTAGACCAATCCCCTGAAGTTCTTGAGAAAAACACACACACACACACACACACTAAAAACAAACTAAACCCCATGCTCTCAGCCCCCTTGCTCATCACCAGGATCTTCCTTGTAGACACTGCTCCCCCTAACGGTTGTCCCTCAAAGTGTTTCCTGGAGCTGTAGGTCCCCTGAAAAGGCCAGCTGTGCCCTGCCTCTGCCTCCCTGGCCATGGCGTCCCGGTCAGAGCCCCAGCTCACTGCCAAGTGGGACAGAAACAGCATCTACCTCATGGGGTTGCCGTGAGAATGAAATAGGATAACGCGTATGAGGCCCTGCTGGGTGCTCAGGGGTATCGCTGTTCTTGTCATTCATCACCCTGGCAATGTCAGCCTTCTAGAAGAAACCAGCTGTGGGTGCTGGTGATCCTGAAACCCACCTCCCCTCCCCGCTCCTCACGGGGAGCCCCAGTGCTGAGTGTCTCCACTGGGAGGCGCCACCGGAGCTGCAACTTCCAGTCCTGCCTCTTGGACCTCCCTCAAGCCTGGGGCCGCTGCCCCAAGTCGGGCTCCCACAAAGCCCTGAGCACATCCCGTGCTGACCGCGGGGCTGGGCTGGCAGGTGCTGCTGGCCAATGGTGTTTGGG
The DNA here is from genome assembly GCF_964212035.1 of Myotis nattereri. Taxonomy (NCBI): domain Eukaryota; kingdom Metazoa; phylum Chordata; class Mammalia; order Chiroptera; family Vespertilionidae; genus Myotis; species Myotis nattereri. The sequence continues at coordinate 54,364,988 of NC_138088.1, read as the reverse complement.
ACAAGAGCACTCAACTGCGGGGCGAGAAGGGGCTGGATCCCAGCCCAACACCTTGCTCACTGGGGGCTACGCCCAGTCTAGACCCGGCTCCGACCCTGACCCTGACCTGATTATTCCTGTAGCTGCGGACAGGCCTGGGCTGCACCCACCTGAGAAAGGGCGCTCTTTTCTAATTCCCACGAAGGCGCCTTGGGGGCCAGTGGCGGGGCCCGCTGTGTCCTGAGCTGGGACCGGTGCCCGCCCGCGCGCAGGAGGCCTGGCACAGGGTAGGCCCTCCACACGACAGGAATTGAACGTCCCAGCATCCTCACCAAGGGCCCTCAGCACCTCCCTGCCCCACCCTCTCCCCAGGCCTTTCTGCCAGGCCCAGCCTTGCCCTTGGACTTACCCACGGTGCTGATCACTGAGCAACAGAAGAAGAGCGAGCTCAGGAAGGACCAGTCTGCGGACCTGCTGGACCACTGGGGCTTCACCTTGGACAGCAGCTGCCGGAGGTCCAGCTTCCTGTCTTCCATCCCTGGAGAAAGCGAGGACCAGAGTGAGGGAGAGCGCTCCGCCCTCCAAGACAGGGACCCCGAGGTGAAGGGGAGTCTTCCCCAGGGCCCAGTAGCGCCCCACCTCCCCCGCCCCTGTCATTTTAAAATATATATATTTTTTCATTGACTTCAGAGAGGAAGGGAGAGGGAGATAGAAACATCAATGATGAGAGAATCATTGATCAGATGCCTCCTGCACGACCCCTCCACCAGGGATCCAGCCTGCAACCCGGGCATGTGCCCCGAATCGAACCGTGACCTCCTGGTTCATAGGTCGACTCTCAACCACTGAGCCATGCTGGCTGCTCCCCTCCAACCCAGCCTTGAGGCCCCATCAACACCAACACTTGGCTCTCGGGGCCCTGCTTGTCAGTGTCTCTGCCGTTAGGTCCTGCTCGGGTGCCTGCAGGGAGCAGCCCAGGGTCACGCCTGAGCTCAGCCACGGGATGCTGTGCAGCTGTGGAGGGCTTTCTGGACTCTCCAGGCCCCCTTCTTCCACCGTGCAAAGGGGCACACACACTTCTGCCCTGTCTGTCACAGGATCTTGTAAATTGAAAGCAAAAGGCTTTTATGAAATGCAAGCTGTGCTATGGTCGCAACCTGCACTGCCTCCTGGAGGTCACAGAACCGATGGAGTTTGGTGGTTGTACTGGGATCTGTGGGCACCAGCCACCCGAGGGTGTCTGGGATGCGTGGCAGAAGCAGGTTTGAGCCCGGCTGGCATGGCTCAATGAAACAGGAGGTTACGGTTCGATTCCTGGTCAGGGCACATGCCCAGGTTGTGGGCTCGATCCCCCGTGTGGGGTGTGCAGGAGGCGGCTGATCAGTGATTCTCTCTCATCATTGATGTTTCTCTCTCTCTCCCTCTCCCTGAAATCAATATACATATTGAAGCAGGTTGGGGAGCCCTGGTTCTTCAGGGGGGTTTTCAGAGGTCCCTTTGGCCTGGCAGCCAGTGGGTTTGGGGGACCCTAGAAGCCACGTGCCAGACTCTGGGTGGTGGGAAGAGGATGTCACAGAGCCTGGCCCACGGCAGGAAGTCACTACTCACTCGACTGGGCACCAGCCTGGGAGTCCAGACACCTGTATTCCCGGCCCAGCTCTGACCCTGACCAGCTCCTGTAGCTGCGGACAGGAAGCCTGCTTCTCAGCCCCCGTTTCCCCAGCAGGGAGGCAGTAGGACATGGGGGCGTGGGGGAAGCTCTGGCTCTGGAACCCAAATGCCTGGGGTTGAATCCCTGGCCCCATTTCCTAGTGTGCGACCTTGGGCAAGCCGCTGACCTCCCAGTGCCTCAGTTTCTTCATCTGAGAAAGGGGACAGTTGATGCCCACCTCATGGGGGTGGCGGAAGGACTGAGTGTGCTACTGCATGGAAAGCCTTTGGCATGGGGCCTGCTCTTAGCTAGTCCGTACTGAGGAGTTTAACCTCCATTGAAAATCGGTACAAAATGTGTCTGGCCCAGCCCCGTGTTCCCACACCATTCCGTGCATCAGAATCACCTGGGAAACTTCTTAAACATTTGATCCCCCCGGCTGGTGTGGCTTAGTGTTTGAGTGTCGGCCCATGAACTAGGAGGTCATGGCTCAGTTCCTGGTCAGGGCACATGCCTGGGTTGCAGGCTCGATCCCCCGTAGGGAAGTGCAGGAGGCAGCCGGTCAGTGTTTCTCTCTCATCGCTGTTTCTCTCTCCCTCTCCCTTTCCCTTCCTCTCTCTAAAATCAATAAAAAATATTTTAAAAAATAAGATTCTAGCTCGGCCCCAGAGGTCATGATTAAGTCGGTTTGGGGAAGCGCCGGGCATGCACATTTTAGACAAGCCCCCTGGGTGGTGCCGGTCGTGGCCAGGTGTGGAAAGCCCTGCCCTTGTGGACAGTCCAGAGCCGGCGATGGCTCAATGTCCCAGCAGCAGCGCTGGCAGAAGTCACCTCCCAGTTGGCTGAGCAGGTGCGTGTCTGTCTGGTACAGGTGCAGAGAGGAGGGGTGGGGAGGCCCCTCCACAGAGGGGAGACCCTGCCCCTGCAACCAACCTCTAGTCAGCCCCAGCCCGGAGGACCGGCCTCCAGTGGAAACCAGTGGCGAAATACAAGTGAAACCCCATCAGGACATAGACACAGCGCTTTGTGCCTTCCATCTCGTTTATCATCCCGTCTGCTTCCCATGGGTCCTTGAGATTGTGGGCCCCCCTCTGTCCAGCACTCTACACCCAGAGAGGGCAGCGGCTCTGCCTGGGGCCACACAGCAAGCTGGGAGACTGGCGAGGAGGACTAGAACCAGGCCCCAAGGTCTTCCTACAGTCTCTCCTCCTCCCCTCAGTCCAACAACAGAAAAGGCTGCTTGAAATAGAAAGCAGGAGGTAGGGGGCAGGCTGCTACCTATCTGGTGCCCAATTTGGATTGTTCCTTGACTTCTAATCCCTGTAAATGGAATCATGGGTGGGGCAGGCATCGTTCTGAGGACCAGCCTAGGAACTCCTAGCCCCGGCTTCGTCACCTCCCCGCCCAGCCTCACCGTATCTCTAGCAGCCCACCCTCCCCAGAGCCTGCTGGCCTATGTGGGGCTGGGGCTGAGGCAGCGGGAAGGGCGCGTCTTTTCAGAGCAGGTACTGGGTGCTCAGTGCTTCTTTGACATTCTTCACGGCAACCCTAAGAGGCCATTATTCTCCCTATTGACAGAGGAGAAAACAGGCTCGTAGAGGGAAGCCACGGGCCTCAGGTCGCCCAGGAACGGGAGGCTCCATGCAGAGGGTCCCAGCCCCTCCACCCACGGAGAAAAGGCCCACCCTGCCCCGGTGAGCCACCTACCAGTTCTGTTGCAGTTTAAGAGGCCACAGAGCTGCTCCAAGAAATCCTCAAACTCTGGGTCACCTGCCCCCAGGTCCCGGCCACCCTCAATGGCTGAGAAGAGCAGGGCGCCCAGCATCGCGTAGGTCACCAGGGAGCAGAGAAAGCAGAGGCGAGGGAGGAGTTTCTCCAGGGCCTCCTGGCAGCACCTCCTGGCCTGGGGCGGCCCTGCAGCCTCCATCCTCCCAGGAGCTCACAGGACAGGAGGTAGGGAGGAAGAGGCAGGATCACCCAGGCCCCGCTGAGAGGAGGAGGAGGAGGAGGAGGAGGAGGAGGAGGAGGAGGAGGAGGAGGAGGAGGAGCAGTGCCCGGGAATGGCCAGGCTCCAGCGCTAAGTGGATGGTGCATGCGCTTCTCCCCAGGACTCAGGAAGCGGCCGGCTCCTTACGGTCAGTTCAACTGAGTAACTCGCCCCCAGCGCCCCCAATTACTATTGATCCACTGGGCAGACGCGGGCCCAGCAGCCTGGCTGGCCCAGGAGCTGCCCGGCAGGGGCTCTGGGAGGAGGGGCGTGGTGGTTGCTTTGTGCTCTGGCCTGGCCCCTTTTCGAGGCTGCAGTTTTGACTTCCAGGGACCAAATCCGGCTTCTGGTTTTTAGCCCAGTGACTGTCCTTCCTGAGAGTTGTCTGCGGAGCCTGGTCCCGTGAGCAGGTAGTACTGATAGTGACGAGTGCCAGCGTTTATCAAGGACCTTTCTTCTTGGTGGATCAAATTATTGGTCCCGATTCCTCACTCCCCTGTGGCATACCCACCTTCCATGCCCTCTGCGTGGGCAGAGCAGACTTCCTTGCGCCTTCATGTTCGGCTGCCCACACGATCGCTCCAGCCAATCGGGTGTTAGCCAAGTAAGCAGGCACTCGACCTGTGCTTGTGCACTTGGACTTGCTCCCCTGGAGCGTGCCCCGGCTGGCAGATGTGAAGAGGTGCACGCGCTCAGACCCCCTCTCATGAAAGGGTTTGTGTGCAGCCTTGAGGAGCGTGCTCTGTGACAGCCTCCGATTTTCCATCGTTCAGGCTTTGCCTCCGCTGCAAGCCCTGGCCTGGGGAGGCTCCTGATGAGTGACTGAGCCAGGCCCGGGCACACTCTGGGGCAGGGTGTTGATCGTGGGGGAGGCCGTGCGTGGTTAGGGCAGGAGGTCTATGGGAACGGTCTGTACTTTCTGCTCAATTTTCCTAAAACTGCTCTAAAAATCGTCTATTTAAAAAAGAAAAGCCTTACTGGATGGGCTTAACTGAAGGCTGGACACAACAGAAGATCGAAGGAATAAGCTCAAAGACAGGCGATAGTCCAGTCAAGATGAAGAGACATGAATATCATTTCTTACCAGAAAGAATGACATAATGTGAAGCAATGCTTTAAAAAAAAAAATTGGGACACCAGGCAACAGAGGACAGTGACCTATGAGGGAGGAGGACAAAAGAGCTGGACCCTAGGGTGGCCCAGGCCATTGCCTTCAGACAGTCCCCAGGTGGTGGCACGGGGATGGGGCCTCGCGGGAGGGCGGTGTGGACTCTCTGAGCCGAGCAGAATGAGCTGAGAGTCTGGGGAGACCAGCGCAGTTGGAATTATTAGGACAGAGAATACAAGAAGGAAGAGAGCTTCTCCAAAGCAAGAACCCTGGAGGCCTAAAAAGGGTTCCCTCCCCCCCAACCCCCCACAAAAAAGTCGTCAGCAGAGGACTGATTCACCATGCACGTGAGGAAACTATCAAAGGCCAGGAAGCTGTCCAAAAGGATTCCAGAGAATAATGCCTGGTTTTCACTTAGGGCTGGGAACAGTGTCTGCTCTCACCACTCAAACTTGAAAAAAAAATTTAAAAGCCTAAAAATTCCTACCTCTTAGGGCATTGGGTAGTGTACTCAGGAATGTCTTTAAAGATAATTGGCTGTTCAAACAAAATAATAACATTGCATATTATGGGGATTTGTAAGATCTAAGTGACTGACATTTGTAACTCCTAAATGTATGACAAAAGTAAAATGTGTGCCAATATTAGCGTCAAGGCCAAGTGTGGGTGGGCGGGAGTGGGGGGGGGGGCGTGTGGAGATATACTCTTTTGATGTTCTTATACTACATGTAAAGTGATATATTACTTGAAGGTAGACTGAAATAAATTAAAGGTGTAGATTATGAACCCTAAATAAGCCACTAAAATAATGAAAGCATTATACCAGTACCTAATAAGCCAACAGAGATAAAAAGAATAATAAAATACTCAATCCAAAATAAAGCATAAAAAGAGGAAACAAAGAACAGATGAGACAGATAATACATATTAAGATGACAGGCTTAAAGCTAACCAAAACAATAACCACATTAAATATATATGGTTTAGCCCTTGCTGGTTTGGCTCAGTGGCTAGAGCGTTGGCCTACGGACTGGAGGGTCCTGGGTTTGATTCCGGTCAAGGGCACATGCCCCGGTTGCGGGCTCGATCCCCAGTAGGGGGCGTGCAGGAGGCAGCCCATCAATGATTCTCTCTCATCATTGATGTTTCTCCCTCTCTCCTTCTCCCTTCCTCTCTGAAATCAATAAAAATATTTAAAATATATATATATGTATGGTTTAAACATCCCAATTAAATGTAGATGAGAATGGAGGAAAAAAGACCCAATTAGATGATATCAACAAGAAACACACTTTAAGCATAAAGACACAAATAGGTTAGGAGAATGAAGACAAGGAGAATGTTAACATGGGTCAAAAGAATGATTATCTTAATATCAAATAAAGTAGGTTTCAGAGCAAAGAATATTATGGAGTTAATGACGGCCATTTGATCATTGTAAGTGGGTCAATTAACCAATAAATAAGACATAACAGTCTTAGATGGTTTTGCTCCTAATAGCAGAGCTTTAACATATAGGAAATTAAAAACTGATAAAATTTAAGGGACAAATAAAGAAATCCACAATTATAGTTGCAAATTTCAATATACCTCTCTAAATACTGTATACAGGTAGGCAAAAAAAAAATCAGGAAGGAAATAGTAGACTTGAACAGCACTATCAACCAAATTGACTAATTGACATTTGTAGAATGTTCCTCCCCCAAACTGCAGAATGTACATTCTCCTCAAGTGCCCATGGAAGGTCTATGTAGAGCAATCATATTCGGGGTCAGAAACCAAGTCTCAATGAATGAAAAAGGATCCAAGTCATACAAAGAATGATCACCATGAAATTAAATTAAAAATCAGTAACAGAAAGATATCTGGATAATCCCCAAATATTAGGAAACTAAATAACATACTTCCAAAACCCATGAGTCAAAGAAGAAATCACAGGGGAAATTAGAAAGCATTTTGAGCTGAATTAAATGAAGATACAACAGATCAGTTACTGTAGGACGCTGCCAAGGCCTTACTTAAGAGTTGCAATGGGCAGTTATGGGTTTTAAGTAGAAGAGTAACATGGTCGGGTTTTTGTTTTTAAAAGGTCTGTCTAGCAATTGAGTTTAGAAGGAGGCATGAAGTACAAAAGAGAAAGTAGGAAGTAGGTCATGGCACCAACCAAATATTTCTTCAATCTGTACCGAGTGCCTGCTCTGTGCAAAGCACTAGGATGCTGAGGCGGTAACAGGGAACAAGACAGAGTCCCTGCCCTCCAGGAGCTTATATGCTAGTGAGGGGAGAAAGAGAAAGGAATACAGAAATCAGGTGTAAAATGTGGTAGAATGTTGGCAGGAGGGGGCGGGTGGACAGAGACGTGGGAGGCAGCTTTAGTGAGGCGGGTCTGGGAAAGGCCTCTCTTCAAGTGACATCTAAGCTGGCCCCAGACTGATGAGAAGGAGGTGACGATGCAAAGATCCAGGATAGGAGCTTTGGAAACAGACAGCATGGTGGATGCAGAAGCCCTGAGGTGGGCGTGAACTTGATGCATCCGAGGCAGAGAAAAATGCCCCGGTGTCTGGAGAACAATGAGATTGGAGCAGCCATGGCTAGGTAGCTCAGTCAGTGAGAGTGCCGTCCCAATACACCAAGGTTGTGGGTTTGAGCCCTGGTCAGGACGCATACAAGAAGCAATCAACAATTGCCGAAACCGGTTTGGCTCAGTGGATAGAGCGTCGGCCTGCGGACTGAAGGGTCCCAGGTTCGATTCCGGTCAAGGGCATGTACCTGCGTTGCGGGCATATCCCCAGTAGGAGATGTGCAGGAGGCAGCTGATCGATGTTTCTCCCTCATCGATGTTTCTGACTCTCTATCTCTCTCCCTTCCTCTCTGTAAGAAATCAATAAAATATATTTAAAAAAAAAAAAAGCAACCAACAAATGCATGAATAAGTAGAACAACAAATTGATGTCTCCCTCTCTCTCTCTCTCTCTCTCTCTCTCTCTCTCTCTCTCTCATCAATAAATAGAAAAAATTAAAAAAGAATGGAGCAGGGGATGGGACAATCAGTAGGCCTTGCTGGCTGTGAACTGTATTCCAGGTGTAAGTGGAAATGTTTGGGGAATTTTGGGGTGAGAGGGGATGTGGTTGCTTTTCCCTCTAGAGAGGTCCCTCTGGCTTGCTGGAGAAGGCAAGGCGACCAGGTGTCCGGGCAAGAGAGCAGACTTGCCAGTGGACAGGGGTAAATGTGGGGTCGAAGGAAGTCCAGACGGAAGAAGACTTATGCTAGAACAGTGGTGAGGGAGATAGAAATAGACGGATGTAAGATTCTCTGTTTCATCGATTCTAAGATGCACATGTTTTCCCACGTTTAAACGCCCATAAAACCAAGGTGCATTCTTCAGTCAGGAACATCTTTCAATGCTGTCAGCCATGAAACAGCTGTGAGGCGGTTGCATGGTACACGCATGTCACGGACACTTCCTGTCAAGATTAAGAAAGTACCAGCAGCAGCACGTTTTCATTTTGTTGTTGTTGTTAATCCTCACCCGAGGATGTTTCTCTATTGATCTTCTAGAGAGAGTGGAAGAGAGAGGGAAAGACAGAGAGAAACATCGGTGTGAGAGAAACACATCGATTGATTACCTCCTGCACGAGCCCTGACCAAGGCCTGGGCTGGGGAGGAGCCTGCAACCAAGGTACATACCCTTGACTGAAATCGAACCCAGGACCCTTTGGTCCACAGGCCGGCACTCTATCCATTGAGCTAAACAGGCTAGGGCCATTTTAGATTTGATAGCATGTAGATATCATCACATGTGGATGTATGTGCAGGCAGAATGGACAGGACTTAATGATAGATTGAATAGGAGTGAGGACGAAGAGATCAAATCACAAGTCAGGAGGTCCCGATTCTGTGATGGAAGAGAAGCACATTTTGAAAGAGGGAGGTCAACATCTCACTTTTTCTCAAAGTGAGATTGGGGTTCCTGTAAGCCATGCAGGTGGAAATGTCAGGAGGCAGTATGGCCTGTAGAGCGGCGCTGAGAAGAGAGAAGGAGGCTGGAGACCCCTGTTTGGGTGGATGGTGTATGTTGGAAACGAGACTTCCTAACAGGAGTAGTGAGCAGAGACGACAGATGGTCCGTGGCTGAAAGCTGAGAAACTCCAACAGGCAGAGGGGAGCAGAGGAGACACCTGCAGAAGCCACTGAGGTTGGTCGGCCAGAGCAATGGGTGGAAAGGGTGGGGGCTGCCATCTCAGAAGCCAGGGGCACATCCCAGAGTAGTCTCCCCAGCCCAAGGCTGCCGACGGGTCAGGAAGATGCCAATGCATGTGTGACCAGTGCAGCGAAATGCCTGGAGGATCTCTGAGGGCTGGAATGCAAGGGACTCTTCCTTTTTCTTTAACCTTTATTTTCTAATGTTCTATAGTTCTGTGATGTACTGATTATTTACCCAGAAAAAATAAAAAAGCTGCCCGGCCAGCATGGCTCAGTGGTTGAGCATTGATCTATGAACCAGAAGGGCACAATTCGATTCCTGGTGAAGGCACATGCCCGGGTTGTGGGCTTGATCCCCAGTGTGGGGCGTGCAGCAGGCAGCCGATCAATGATTCTCTCTCATCATTAATGTGTCTATCTCTCCCTCCTTCTCTCTTCCTCTCTGAAATCAAAATATATATATTTACGGTATATATATATATATATATATATATATATATATATATATATTTAAACTAATAAAGCAAGAGCATATCTACCTTATGGGTGATATACCTCCACACAATAGGTGTTCGGTAAATGTGAGTTTTCCTCCCCTGATCTTCTGAGGTTTCGTATTCTGACTGGAGTCTTCCAGAGGCAAAGGCTTCAGAATGGTTTTGGGGAGGGACTGGATTTCTCATAGCTCAGCCGACAGGTAGGAAGGGCCTCTGGTCAGAGGACAGGCCTTTGAGCCCTGAGATCACAGCACACGGGTGCCTGCTGCGTCCCCACACGGAGCCAGAAAGCGCCCACCTGCTCCTGCAGAAGAGGGTGGAAAGGAAACTCAGAGTCTCCTTGAAATCTCTGCACAACTTAGATGCATTCTTCTCTGAGATCTGAATTTTTAATAGTTAAAAACACCCATCCACTCAAAGGTGAGCAGAGGTCCAAACCCTGAAAAGAGCACACACCCTGCTGGCAATTTCTCCAGCCTGTTGTTCATTTCTGAGAACGTCCCTTGCAGTGAATAATTTATGCCGCGTATTGATTCGCGTTCCTTAAGAGGCCTGGGTTAAAGGAGCCAGAAGGTCTCCCTCCACTGAGTGTGAGCCCAGTGGAGACTTGTCTGCCCCGATGCTGTGGTCAGAGAGTTCTCTCACGTCCCAGGGTGCAAACACCCGTGCATCCAGACCATAGCTATCTTTGCTATAATGTAAGCATGACTTAGAAAAAGCAAGTTAAAGGAAGCCCAGCCCCTTACAAAGAGAGAATGAGCCTCACTGGGGATAGTTCCTTACTCTTTGCCTCTGAGGCCCTGAAACATCCCCACCCTGTGTCATGTGACTTTGCAGGACCTCCCAGTGGAGCTGGTGGGTATTACATCTCCTCTCCTTTAAAGGGGGGTTTGGCCCTGTGACTTTGGCTGTGACATGGTAGCAGACGGGAGGCTTGAAGAAGCTTTTTAATGTGTTCACCTGGACTGATTTAGCCTCCTGGGCTGCTGCTATGCACTGAAAGGAGACATTTTCTGGGAGGTGTGTGTCCCAGAACCTCCACCTCCTAACCCCCACCCCAAGCAAATGTCCATCAGTGGGTGAGTGGCTAAACAAAGGAATGTGCTGTAGATGGGGTGGCGTATTATTCAGCTGTAAAAAGGCATAGAGTATCGACACATGCTACAATGTGTATGAACCCCAGAAACCTCAACACTAAGTGAAAGAAGCCAGACACACGGACAACTACTGCGTGGTCCCACTTTTATGAACTACCTAGATTCAGCGAATCCACAGATGGAAAGCCAATGGGTGGTTTCCGGGTGCCAGGGGGAATGAGGACCAGCCACATGCGTTCAGGAAGTTGCTTGCGGGAGGAGGAAAGTGTTTTGGAGCTAGATGGCGACACGGCATGGTGAATGTACTACTAGTAACTGCCACAGGATTGTTCTCTTTAAAATGGGTGGTTATGTTATGTACATCTTACTTCAATGAAAAGAAAATAGAAGAGATTGTGTTCACAAACAGGATGTTTAATACCTACAAGCACCGCCTGGGCGTAGCGTCATTCCCCCTTTTAATGAATCCCGCTGAAGTAGGAGCATCCAGGTCTCAGAAGCTTGCAGTTTTTAATCTGTGAATCAATTTCCGAGTGGATTTAGGGAATCCGGTTGTAAATCCGCTTAAAGATTGCCTCTAAATTACTGTCTTGATGTAAGGGCAGGGCATTGAGGGGGTGCATGACTTAGGCATCTCATCTAGTTACAGGCATCTGTTCCTTCCAGGGATGAGTAAAGCTTTGGGGACATTACCCAGGCCCCTCTTAAATCCAAGACTAGAAGGCCATATAAGCTGGTGATTCCTGAGCACTGCCCTACAAAATTAGATTAACTGCCACAAGGGGGCGGTGGTGTCCAGGCGATGGCCTTAGGGGTTAGCAGAACACTCTGGAAATTTTGAGTTGCAGATTCTGTTTTCCTCAGTGAGATGGTAGCAAATGTCCCCAGGCCATGAAACTCATCATCAGCCATTTAAAAATATATGTTTGCCCTAGCTGGTTTGACTCAGTGGATAGAGCATCAGCCTGTGGACTGAAGGGTCCCAGGTTCAATTCTGGTCAAGGGCACATGCCCGGTTTGTGGGTTTGACCCACAGTGGGGGGCATGCAGGAGGCAGTCGATCAATGATTCTCTCTCATCATCGATATTTCCATTTCTCAACCCCTTCCTCACTGAAATCAATAAAAATATATTTAAAAAATAAATAAAATAAAAATATATATGTTCATTGAAGAGAATATTGGATCTGAAAAAGGATCTTTGGGAAACATGTCCTGCAAGGTTGTTATACAAATAAAGATACTGGGTTCAGGGAGGTTCAGTGACCAGCCCAGAGCCACAGAGCCAGGCCTGGGACCCGGGGCCAGTGTTTGCATGTTTGCTACTCTTGCTGCGACAGCCTCCTGCTCGCTGGAGCATTTCTAGAGCATTCGGCGCAAGTCATGTCTGAGTGTTGACATGAGCACTTCCCGCTGTGATCTCTGTGGCCCATCTCCCTCCCAACCCCACTGCTGCCTTCCAACCCCACCCACTGCTCCCGGCCCCCATCTCCAAGCCAGAGGCATTCGTGGAAAAGCCAGGGATCCGAGCTGGCAGCCTGAGAGCAGTGACTGGGGACGATGAGCTGTCAAAGCCGCCACCATCTGTCGAGACCTGTGAGAACGCAGACAGCACAGGACAGGCGGGCAGTCACGCAGCATCAGCCTCAGAGGCGCATGCAGCTCACCCTGTGACCAGCCCCAGTGGAGTGACGCTCTCCACTCCGGAAAGCCCCCGCTGGATGCTGGAGGGCAGGAGGCATCCTTCCAACATGATTAAGATGCCATCTCAGGCCTGGAGAAGCTGCCAATCAGGTTGAGAAACTGAGATAAATCCAGGAAAGTGGAGATAAAGTGACACAGAGCAGATTTCCATGTGCTCTGCTCAGCTCATTCACCCCACGACACCGGTGCCCATCAGCAGGGCCGGGCATCTGCGAGAATTCCAGCTCTTCAGAATCCAAACAGATGGAGGCCACCTTGCAGCGGGTGGCAGCAGGCCCTTTGCCCTGCCGCTGGGAGGGTGAGAGCATGTGAGAGCATAGAGCATCTCTCCTATTGCTTCCTACTGAGCGCACAGGAGGCGTCAGTGCCACTCGCCCCAGCAAAACCCACAGAGCTGGGCTATTCTGCTCACCGCCACCAGAGGGAGCTCGAAGAACTAGTCTGGCTTTGCTTCCTGGGGTGGGAGTCTGCTGTTCCTAGCAGGAGCAAAGATCACTTCATTAGTAAAAACCCTAACAATTTAACTCCACTCCTGCGATGTGAAAAATGCGCATGCGGGATGATGCCAGTTTACAGAAGAGCTGTCCTCCGTTGTGAATATTTCAGACCCAAATGACCCCAGAGCCGATGCCCTGCCTTAAAACTCCGCCTACAGAGCTCTCTCCGGAAGATGGGACCCCAGGATCCTCCCTGCCCGGGTCCTCGGCCCCGGAACTGGTCCTCCAACCGCAACTAAAGCCAGACTCTGCCTCCAGCAGGTCCAGGAGCGCCCTTCCCACCCCTCAGGCTCCCTCCTCTCCAAGCGGGCAGTGAACATGTGATGACACGGATGTGACACAGTTAAAAAGGTATCGGAATTAAAGTGGAAATGACGTCCAGCTGTTCGATGCCACCTGCCCCCGCTGTACCGCAGGCTGCCACCTCCGTTTGGGGGGGGGGTGGCACTGTGGTTCTGCTGGGGGTGGGGGGGACCAGGTGATGAGATTCTCTGTCCCAAGAGCAGACAAACCCCCCCGGAAGCAACCTGTTGATGGCGATAATTGAAACTCACAAGGCTTGCGTCCTTGTTGCCACATCACTTCTCCCTCTGCCCGGATTATGTGCTCCTGCAGAAATGTCCTTTTTCTGTGTTTGGAGACAGAGCTGCAAAGGGGATGCAGAATCCCAGGGGGAACCCAAGCGGGGAGGCGGACGCAAATGGCCCTGGCTTTCAGGTATTGGGGTTCAGCACAGGCTGCTGCTCTGGGCTCCAGGCTTGAGGGAGGCCAGCTGGCCGGTGGGGAAGCGGACTTGTCAACATGGCCGAAGGCACTGTCGCTGCACTCGGGGGGCATCAGGGGACAGCTGACCAGCCGGGAGTGGCAGCTGCTCCTGGGAAGCCTGGAACGGCTTCTGAAGACAGACGTCCCGTGGCTTCTCCTGGAGGGCTGAACGGTGACTACAGCCACTGCTCTGAGTTCACCCCTCAGCCACCGCCCTCGCCTGCACTGGCAGGTATTCCCTGGGTGGCACCTTCCGAGGGCTCGCCGAGCCAGGTGACAGGCCCGGCGAGGGCTGCTGCCCTGCATCTTATCTCCGTCCCCCAGGCCTCATGTGACCTTCAGGACTCACACCGGAGGTGGGCGGGCGATGCCCTCTGAGGTACCTGGGTTCTAGCTCCATGAGTAAGGTTTGCATTCCCTTCCTCCTCTTGCAGGGTCCCAAACTCTACTCTTTTTGAGGCGGAGCACACACAGGATTGGGGTTCAGAAACGAGCAGGCCCCTTCCACCATGGTTCTCACCCACGGGTGAGGTAGTGCCTCATCTGAAATGGCCTGGAACCTCAGTGCCGTTGGCTTTGTGGCATGAACCCCCACCCCCACCCCGCTTTCCCATCCGCCCTGATGTCCTCAGACTGGTATTTTATGTTTTGCAAAAAGCGTCCACTTTCATTGTATTATCCCCATTAAAGAAACGGAGGCTCACCAGCCTCTGACCGTCTATGGTAAAGCAGGAACCAGAGTACAAATCCGTAGAACTGAGAGTCCCCAGACAAAAACGACTGATTTTCCAAGCTCGTGGCGGAGACAACGCCAGTCGCAGCACTTTGTATTGATTAAGCAGCTGTGCCTGAACTTGGAGAATCTCTGGACAATCACCTGGATTCCAGAGCCCACGAGGCCTGGTGCTGCCACTGCAAAGCTGATGCTCTAAGTAATACCTTGTGGCCAGTTTCGCATCCATGGTAGATGCCTTTGTTTTTGCCACCCGGCACCCACTCTGCTTTCTCCGGATACAGGGGAACCGCCCCCCTCACATTCAGTCTGCAAATGTCCCCTGCACCAGGAAGGCGCATGTGCCTGGGTCTTGACCATTTGGAGCTTTGCTTTCTCTCGGCCGCGGTGATTGGCCGAGAGGCATGCGTACATGGCCCCATCAGAAGCACTGAGATTCCTGCTGTGACCATGAGGAGATGAGCACTCTCCTTCACAGCTCTTGGATCTGGGAGGAGGCAGGCCTGGAGGTCTGGCAGCAATCGTGTCACCATGAGGAGCCCCGAGGCAGAGAGTGGCTATCTGATATCTTCGGTCTCTACATGACCATGCCTGAAGCCAGTATTCCCCTGAGCTTTTTTGTTATGTGACCAATAAAGGCCTTTTATGTCTTGGGCCAGTTCGAGTTGGCTAGCCAATGTAACCTCTCTTCCCCCACAAACACCAGTCGCCCTGCCCTAAAACATCCATTCCATCTCTCGACAGTCGGCTCCTCCTTGCCTCTGTCCCTCTTGCCAAGCCACCAGGAAGCTAATTGAGGACCAGCTACTCACCCACCAGTCAGACAAGTTGATTCCTGGAATGAGGGCAAATTACAATTCCCAGAAAGCAGCCAGGAATCTTGATTGATACCCAAGTCTGTCTCCTTTATTTTAATTTTATTTTTTCAGGGAGGAAGAAAGAGAGGGGAGGCGGGGGAGAGGATGAGAATCATTGAAGAGATAGATATGTTAGTGATGAGAGAGAATCATTGATTGGCTGCCTCCTGCATGCCACCTCCTGGGGATCGAGCCCACAACCCGGGCCTGTGCCCTGCCCAGGAATTGACCCCGTGACCTCCTGGTTCATAGGTTGACGCTCAACCACTGAGCCATGCCGGTCGAGCTGTCTCTTTTATTTATTTGTGTAAGGCTGTGTTGTACTTTCTTCATAGCAAGGTTTTTCATGTCTCCAGTCTGCACCTGGAGCCTTTTCCTCATCGACGAAATGAAGGAGAAGGGCCAAGTAATCCCCACAAATGCACCAAATGCTAACATTCTGTTATCCATGTGTACGTTTTCCAAGGAAATGAAGAAAAATGGCCTTGTGGCGGAAGCATGGCGTGCGACCAGAGGGCTCTGGCATCTGGGAAAAGCCTGAGGCGTCAGGAAAATGTCACTGATGGGGACTCTCTATGTATAAGTGGTGACCTTAAACATGTCTCGATCTGGGAGAAAATAAGGCGGAATGAGTGAGCGTAAGCATGGAGGTGGGTCTGTGTGGGGGCATTTTCTTCTGTGTCCAGGGCCTCGGCTCTGGAAGCAAGCGCCGTCCAAAAGGCAGCAGAGGCGGGCCCCTTTCAGGAATACACTTCTAATCGCATGGACGTTTCCAGAAAATTGCGTTCGGAGAGCTAAGAAGCTTGGCCCCAAGTAATTTGTTTTTTCAATCGCTCTGTTAGTTGGTCCACATTGTGTTTTTCATTCCACCAGAGCCCTCGGTGGTGGTTCTTTTGTTTATAGTATTAGTGTTATGTTCCGGGTGATCTCATTGTTCTTGTTTGTGACATGTTTACCTCGGTAGGGCAGTTATTGTAGGAGGCAAGTCGGGGGCCAATCTACCCACCAAACCTGCAGACCTGAAGAAAGGGGCGCCAATCTGCCCTGCGGCGTGCCCGTAACTCCTCTCTTGGGTTGTTAAAGTCTAATTATAGGCTGTTGGTCCCAGTGAGAAGCATTTATAAGCCTAAACACTATTCTGCAGTGTCTTTTGCCAAATACGTGTTTTTCGTTTTCACTGTTGTGTAAAACATAACATTTGCGCATTTGGGGGACTGGAACAGGGTAGTGTCCCCTGGGAAAGTCAGATGGAACATAGGCCAACTATCACTCGAAATGGGGACAAGGGGAGCAGTTGACCTTGATGTTTATTTATGAGGAATTTCTGAAAGCCCCAGGACTCTGACGCTCTCCTTTCAGATCTCAGCTCAAATGCCACTCCCTCTGGGAGGCTCTCCCTGACTTCCCACCCCACGCTTTTGGGACAGCAGGTCCCCTCTTCCCGGTGTTGATTACATGTCACATGACTGTAAGGATTACTTGATTGTGTCTTTCCACTCGAAGACTGCCTGGCATGCTGCTTAGCACACTGTGGGCATTTACGAAATGTGTGCTGTAATGTGTGTGTGCTCTAGCATATGAGAATCCCATATAATAAAAGGCTAATATGCAAATTGACAGAACGGTGGAACGACTAGTTTCTATGACACACACTGACCACCAGGGGGCAGATGTTCAATGCAGGAGCTGCCCCCTGGTGGTCAGTGCCCTCCCATAGGGGGAGTGCTGCTCAGCCAGAAGCCACGGCAGCGTTAAGGACCCGTCAAGGGATGTGGGGAGCGGGCCTAAGCCGGCAGTTGGACATCCCCCAAGGGGTCCCGGACTGTGAGGGGGTGCAGGCCGGGCTGAGGGAATCCGCCCCCCCCCTCCCCAGTGCATGAATGTCATGCACCGGGCCTCTAGTACTCAATAATGCTGCAGAAGACAAGAGAAGCAAATGGGATGGATTAAACTCAGAAGAAGTGTGAGGTATAAGTAGTAAGCAAATCAGCAGGTTATGAAGCACAAGCAACATTCACTGCATGTATTTAGTCCCGAGGATGAGTAACAGGTCCTTGTGGGACATAGTCAGACTTCACAGGGACAGTGAATAAGTCAGTAATCGGCATGGCATGTTGAAAATGGGCACAATAAATGGAATTTATGCCCTAACCAGTTTGGCTCAGCGGATAGAGCGTCGCCTGCGGACTCAAGGGTCCCAGGTTCGATTCCGGTCAAGGGCATGTACCTGGATTGCGGGCACATCCCCAGTAGGGGGCGTGCAAGAGGCAGCTGAATCGATGTTTCTCTGTCATCAATGTTTCTAACTCTGTATCCCTCTCCCTTGCCCTTCCTCTCTGTAAAAAAATCAATAAAATATATTTAAAAAAAATAAATAAATGGAATTTATGATCAAACAAACCAGAGTGCTAGGTACAGCTGGGAAAGATAAAGAGACAAGTCATAAGGCTCAATCATGTCACCTCAGGCGAGCAGCTCGGTATGTTACCTCCTAAACCAGCCACCCATTGGTGACACGCATATGGTCCCTACTGTGTTCTGCCGAAGGGCACAGGTAGACTCATAGTTCAGCAGACTAATGGATGAGCACCTGGGGGGTCAGGTGAGCTTGAAAGTGTGTGTCATTGCCTCGGATCTGGCACCTTCTGTCTGTCTGTTGGGTCCCATGAGTCACCTGAAATTCTGGTCCTTGTCAGTACCTCCTTAAGGGGGATGAGCAAGATGAACACTGCATGTTACATCACCCAGGATTCAGGAAGTAGCTCCTCCACCTGCCAACACCGTATTGTTCTTTTGTGCTAACCTACCCCCAAATCCTTTTCCTCCTCCTTCTCACTGTGTGTTTTTAACTTATTCAGTAATCTGTGAGATTCAAGCATCTTAACTTGGTCTGCGAGCCCGTCGATTCTGCCACGTCAAGAACAGCGTCCGTGGTAGTGAGTGCATTTGGAGGATAATTTCCTTGACAACATACTGAAATGGTGCATTTTGAATTACCTTCTGTGATTGCTAATGGCGAGGGGCGAGGGGTGAGGCTAAACTCGGGTCTGAATCTAGCTACAAAAAAGAACAAGCCACTTGGTGGCCATTCAGCAACTGCCCATTGTGTTAAGCGCAGAGGACACAGTGACTAGAAAACAGCCGCGACCCCTGCCCTCCCAGAGCTCACGGCAAAAGAAAGACAATCTGAGGCCCACAGGCATAGATATACCCAGGAGGGGCATAACCCGTGTGAGGCCACATGATGGGGATCAATCAGCTCTTCAGGGATTGGCAGCACTGACCTCCCCTGCAAGGGCACAGGAGAAAGGCCAACCCGCCCAAGACAGGGACGAGGAAACTGACGGGCCAAGGGAGGTCCTGGGGAGCCCTGGCGTCCCAACTCCAGCCCCTGGCGCATTCTCACCTGTGCAGGCTTCCGCCACACCCAGCGCTGACCTCATAACCAGGTCTCCGGCTCCCTCTCCCCCTTGAGCTGTTTATAAACCTTTGATCGAATCCCATCTTCAAACCTTCATTAGCTAAAGTCTCACTGGACTCCATCCAACCACATGAGAAATAAGCAAGATACCATAGCCCCCACCCCCTCCCAAGGGTCTGAGAGAATGAGCCTGCGGTGCACGTGCCCAGGACTCCTGGGGGCAGATGGGCCCTCCTGGCTTCCCACCTGCTGTTGGGTTTGTGGGGCTTTTCCTCCTGATTCTGGTTCCCAGGAGCCCCCTCCCCATCGTGTCTGCCTGGCGGGGGTTAGGTAGCCACTCCGCACAGAGACGTGGGCAGGTGGCGTGGGGGGCACACGTGTGACAGCCCAGAAGATTGGGGCAATCGTTTTTCCGCTTCCTAAGATTCGGGCAATGCACAGTGGACACGAGTGTTTGTGGTGGTTGGGTGCGGGCATTTATTTTTTTAAAAATTCAGACGTGTGCCGTTCTCTTTCACCTCTGAACCTAGGAGGACTGACGCCTGGCAAAGCGAGGGGGTTGGCGTCTAAGGTCTCTAATCAGGGAGGACCAGCCCAGCTGGAGAATGCGGCGGGCTTTGGGGCAGCTGCATGGGTCCTCAACTGCGGGGGTCCTCAAACTTTTTAAACCGGGGGCCAGTTCACTGTCCCTCCGACCGTTGGAGGGCTGGACTATAGTTTAAAAAAAAACTATGAACAAATTCCTATGCACACTGCACATATCTTATTTTGAAGTAAAAAAACAAATGTTTTTGGCGGGCTGCATGTGGCCTGCGGGCCGTAGTTTGAGGACCCCTGCCCCAGGCAATCGTGCGTGGAAAGCCTTGAGCCACTCGCGGATGGCCTCTGGGGACAAGGCTGGCCACCTCCGTGGGAGCTGGGAGGGCGGGTGAGGCCGGGAAGGGAGCCTGAGTGGATGCGGGGCGGAGGGCTGCTGAGCCTGGAGCCCCCGTGGTGAGATGTGCACTTGGCTTCCTGCCACCAGGGAGAGCCTTGCTCAGCGAGGCCCACGGGTGGCTGCAGGAGGGTGAGAGGTGGGCTCGGTGCAACCCAACTAGGTCTGGAGAGAGCCAGGCCTCACCGGAATGCTCACTCCAACCAGCTGGGAGTGGGGGGGAGGGAGGAGTTAAAGTGGGGGGGCCTTTAGTTCACCCCAGGAGAGGGGCGGCATTAGGACCCAGAGCCAGGGATCTCAGGTCAGCCTGACAGTGACTGGGGAACAGGGCTGGGTGCAGGGCCTGGCACCCAGTGGGCGCTCATTAAACATTTGCTGAGTGGGGACTCAGGGACAGCTCTAGGGAGCAGCTGGCTGGACCTCTCACGTCCACGTCCACTCACAGAGGCCTGGGTAGCTGACGGCTCCGTAGTGATGGTGCCTTGAGCCGTGAACCTGTGAGTTACAAGCAGCAGGCTCGGTTCCTGTCCTTGACAGCTTCCCTTTAGGGTGGGGGAGCAAGGGAGCCCCTGCCAGGCGTGGACACCCTGAAGGGTCCCGAAGTATCCAGGCTCCCTGCTCCCCCCCCATGTCCCCTCGCCTCCCGGGACTCTGCAGGCGAGGCCTCAGCTTTGACCTTGGAGGGTTCCTTCCAGACCCTGAGCTGAGCCTGCAGGGAGGGGACAGATTTCTTCCCAGGGCCTTTGTTCTGCATCCTGGCGGTGCTCCAGTGAGAGACCCTCCCCCCTCCCCTCTCCTCCCCCCCCTACCGCCCCGGACCAGGGATAGAAAGGGGCTCCAATGCTCCTGGAACTAGAGGCCCCACCCCCTGAACATGCTGCCCGGCTTCTGCCAGTGCAGGGAAAAGGAAAGTGCAGTTTAGGGAATGGAGAGTGCGTGGGAAACGAGCGAAAGTTCGTGCTTTCTCATGTCACGCAGCTCAGGGTTCAGAGCGTGACCTCTGGAGGGGGACTGGGTGCGAATCCTGCTTCACCACTTACCAGCTGCGTGGTCTTGGGCAAGTTACTTAATCTCCCTGAGCCTGTTTCTTGCTCGGGGGGCGGGGTGGAAATGGAGATTGAAAAACTTAACCAACTCCCTCTGTCCCAGTGTCACGCAGATGAACTGGGAGAGCGAATACACCGCTCTTGGCCCTGGGTCTGGCACAGGTTAAGGCGCCCTGGGTCTATGACAGCTGTTAGGCCGTGTGCTCATCACTGTCCCCGCCAGATGCAACCCTAAGCGAGGATGACTAGCTTCCCAGAGCTGAGAGAAGCGTGCCAGGTCCTCCCAGAGGGCAAAGTCTGGGTCCTGGCCCAAGAGACCCAGGAAGGTCCGGTGCCACCCGCGGGCAGCCTTCAGGGATGACACTGCTCTGTCCCTCCCCCGCCCCCTGAGAACTGGAAATCAGGATGCCCGGATGCTGTGCTCTAGGTGCCCACCGACAGGATGCCCGCTGGCGACTCTCCTGCAGTCAACACCTGCATTCATCAACAGTGACCTTGGCTGAGCACGTGCCCGCACGGTAAGGACATTGTCTCCATGAATCCTCACAACACCCCCCGAGAACCGAACGAGGAAAATGATGTCCAGAGGCGGAGTCCCTCACTCAAGGTCACACAGCCAGTGGCGGCCAAGCGGGAAACCAACCCCATCGGCTCCAGAGCCCAAGCTCCTTCCCTGTGTCTAGTGGGCTAAACACTTACCTCTGCACCAGGCTAGACCCCCCAGCGGGGGACCAGTCATTCGGTTGGGGTGGGAAGGACGGGCTGTGGCCTGGGGCCTGCCCTGCTGCGGACACCGGGCACCAAATGCCAGGTGCCCGTTGGGGAAGGGGCATCTTCCTCCAGAACCTTTGGGAGGTCAGGGCCAGTCCGTGTGGTGAGAAGGGCTGGCTGGGGTCACATCGTGGTACGTGGAGTTGATCACCGAGTACCTTGCCCACCTCTCCCACTCTGCGGTGTGAGGAGGAGCCCAGCGTCCTTCCTTCTCTGGAAAGCCCGGTGCCGGTGAATCAAGCCTGGGAGCTGATGCTCACTAAAGAGTGAACATGCCCAGCCCCAAACGAGTCTCTGTGTACACAGCCTTCCCCAGCCCCTCCCAGGGGCCTGGAACTCCTTGCAGGCCCCACATCTCTGGTGAAGGTCAGCCAGGACTTCGTGGGCTGCGTTGGAGGCCTGGTTTAGGCGACGGTCGAGTCCTCGGTTCTCTCTGGGGAGGTGAGTGTTTGAGGAGGAGGAGGAGGAGGAAGGCTTTGAGCTTGGCAGGAGGGCTTTCTGGAGGCCCCGACAGCTCAGACAGGGTTTGTGGCCTGAGAAGGAGAAAAGGTTTGGCGGGGCATCCCAGGAGAGAGACTGCCGCCTGCAAGCGGGGCCGTTTCAGCGCCGGATGCCAGGGGGCAGTGCTGCGCAGGGAATGTCCGAGCCACAGCGGGGTGCCCCTGGGCGCCGTCACCCCCCTCCCATCTCTCACACACACTGTGGAGTTGCTCCTCCAGCCCTCCTGACCCCAAGAGCCCTAGCCGGCGGTAACAGCCTGAAGGGGGCCTGCTCCTCTCCCTCCGCGAGGCTCAGTGAGGGCGGGTGAGGGTGAATGTCTTTGATGGGTAGACAGCTGCCACCTGGGGGGTTTTCGATGCTTGATTTGGCCCTAGAGAAGCTGAGCGGTGGCCACAGGGTGCCCCGTTGGGTTTGTGCAGGCCATGCGAACAGGGTGCGGTGATTTGAAGGGTGAGACTTGAGGGGACTTAGCCGTAGGCACCACCTTTGAAAGCGCCGCATTCGATCACCTGGTTGTGCCTAGTAATCCGTTGGAGGACGGGTCTGATACACAGCGGAGGCTCATCCTCCGACAACTTGGAGCCGCCCTGGAGGGGTGGGGGGTGGAAGGGCTGACCTTCTGTGCCAGCACCCGGCCCCAAGCCCACCCTCGACTAGGTGCTGCGCTTGGGAAATGCCCATCCTTTTAGTCTGGACGAGGCTGTGTGGGGTTTCAAATCCGCAGCAGCAGTGGGCAGACAGGACCCGGTGGCACCCGAGCAGCTATGAACCCCACGGCCTGGGCCTGTCCTGCTCCCGGGAGGTCAAACCCAGGCCAAGTGGGAGCCAGAGCCTGGTGACATACAAATCAGGCGCGGTGCGCTCTGAGCACGGCCTGCTTTCGCTGGGATTCTTGTTTTTGTTTTTCTCTTTTTGACTAATAGTCGCTTTGCAGTAAGTAAAACGAAAAGCCAGCTGCATGTCGGCCGGTGTTTGAATGCTTGTGGCTGTTTGTTCTTGGAAGAATTCGCGTGTAGAAATTGCTTTCTGTGAGCCCGGAGGAAGAACTTATAAACCACCGTTATGTAATTTGAAACCATCAATAGCCCCTCTTTAAGGCCGCCTTTATTGTGCGAAGTCGAGGTAATGATTTTGTCGCTGTCTAATTTCATCCCAAAGTACAGCGTCGCTTTTATGGCCTTTCAAAGGTAAGTGAAAGGCTTCAATCTGGGGCCCTTTCTGTGGCCGATTAACAGTTTAAACTGGTTTGCTCACCCTGTCACAACTATTAAGCTGATAAACGGGATTTCTGGGGAGGCATTAGCAAGTCTGTAAATACATCATTTTTAAAAACTGCGCTCCTCTGACAAAAATAAAGCATAGGTCCACAGGGTGGGGTGTGTGTGTGTGAGAGAGAGAGAGAGAGGGACCTCACAGAAGAGGGAGTTACAAATGACTTCTCAAGAGCTGTTTGTGTCCTGGTTATTATTATCATTGTTGTCATAATCTCAGGAGAGAGTGAACGAACTCACGACTCAGGGATGGCAATCAATGGCTTGTAGGGCGTTGACTCTACCTTATTGTAGGAAATGTCCTCGCCCTGGTCACCGGCAGAGCCGGCCACTGCTGCCGACCTCTGCTGACGTGGCACCGCCCCAGCAGAACAACCAGATTCTATTGCAAGAATTCTGCACAGGAAAATATTTCACGTGGGCACCTGGGGACAGCTGGGGTGGGGGGTGGGGGACCAAGGAAATGAAGACAAACTAGACACGACAAAGGGTGACCCAACTGTCATCCCCCCCTCTCGTCTGTACAACTGAGAAATAGTTACTCATATTTTAAAATGAAGCAAAAAGGCAAACTGGACACATTGAGACCTTTTCAATGTTTTTAAGAATGAAGTCCAGGCCCAGCCCTGCTGGAAGTGATTCCCTCTGACGGCTGAGAAGCCTCTAACTCCTGCCTGTTCTCACTCCCAGGCCCCCGCCCAGCTCTGGGGGTCGCGGAGGGTTACCAGTGGGTGCTGGCGTGGCCTCTTTCTCCAAGGGGAGGGGGCAGTTACCCTGGTGGAAAGCGAAGGAGCATTTTTAAGGCCAGAAACTGTCAGGAGGCCCAGCCTGGCACTGACCCCTCAAGGCCATGCGGGAGGCGACGCCCCGAGCCTGCCGAGCCCCTGAGACGCTCCTCGGGGCCCGCGGGTGGGAGAATCTGACAGCTGGTGTTCCCCACCCTCCCCACGCGGGGTTCCAGCGTTTAGGGCCCTGGCCCAGGAGGAGGGGGTGGAAGGCGCTTCTGGGCTTGCAGGGGATGAGGCCCCCGGGAGCCGGTTCCCGGCGGGCCCTCAGGGGCGAGGCGGGGCTGGACGCGGAGGTGAGGTCGCGGGCGGGAGGGGTCCTGGTCTCAGGAGGTGGAGGCTCCTGGCCATCTGCGCGGGCCGCCTCCTCCCCCGCTTGGCTCCTGGGCTCCGCGTGGGGTCCGCGCCGGGACCTGGGGGCTCCTGGCCACTCGGGACCCGGGTGGGGGCTGGGGGGCATCTCCCCGGAGCCCAGGAAGGACTGCGAGGCCGAGGGGCAGGCGGACCCGCCGATTGCGCTCTGCTCGCGGCTGCCACCAGCAAGAAGCAGAGCTGAGTCCAGCTCCGGGTGCCCTCACGACTGGTCCCGACCCCGGCCGGGCCCGCGACGCTCAGGGACCCCGATCGATCGGTGCCACCGCCTCCCCTCCTGCAAACGCCACCTCCGCCACCTCCGGTAAAACGCGCCCACCCCTCCCGGGTCCGCCCCGCCGCGGCTCAGGGTCTCCTCCGGAGGATCCGGGCCGAGGAGGCGGGCACCGCGGCTCCCCTGCCCGAGGAGGCCGCACGGGACGGGGGTGGGAGACAGTGGTCGCCGCCCGGCGGAGGGACCCGCTCCGCTGCGGAGAGCGCGGCCCAGGGCTCGGGGCTCCCCAACACTGAGCCCGGCCCGGCCTCCCTCCCTCCCTCCCGCGCCCCGGGCTCCCTACCTCTGCCCCCGCACACCGGCTGCGCTCCTCCCCGTCGGCAGTTCCCGTCCCCCTCGGGCTTCCCCCTGGCGCAGCTCTCGGACCCTCCTCTCCTCCCGACTCCTTCCTGCCCCCGGTCCCGCCCCAGCCCTGCAGCCCCTGGCGGAGAGAGCCCCGCGGAGCCCATAAACCGAGGGCGCAGGCGGTGCCCAGCCCCCGGCGCGCTCCCGCCGCTCCTGGGAGGGAAACGGACGGACGCGGGGGGACTCGGATGGGCCTCCTCGGCGCGGCCAGGAGGCGCCCCCACATTCCAAGTCGGGGGGCAGCTCTGCGGAGTCTTAGGACGGAGGTCAGCCTCAGCCTCCCCGCGCAGCGTGTCAGCCCATTGCACGGATGGAGCACGGGGAGCAGGGAGGTGACCCCGACTGACATCAACTCAGCACCTGTCCCTGCGGATCCCAGTCCTTAGAATGCGACCTCTGCCTCCTGTTTTCCCTTCCTCGTCCTTCCTTTCTTGACCTTTTCCTCTGATGGTCTCAGCCACAGGAGGAGGGGGCGGGGGCGAGCAGAGCGTACCTTCCCGTCGGGGGAAGTAGCCTGGAGTTACAGCCACGCATCTACCACCCATGACACCGTCGGAGACCGGGACCCTCGCTCTGTGATGTGGAAGCGCATGAAAGGGGACGTGGCGCGGGTGAAAGTGACTTCCATATATATATATATTTTTTTAATTTTTTCCCCCAAAATTGTGGCGAGGTCTCTTCCTGAACACAAGGATGACTGTTTCTACTTGGACATGTCAACGTGGCCTGAGTCCTCGGGCGGGCTGCAGCGACCTTAAATTGCCTTTGAAGTGTCTATTAAAATGATTTAAATTTGTTTCCTTAACATAAATAGTCTCTGAGGTTGAAAACTCTCCACCCTTACCGAGCAGACTTTCCTTAGAGGACTGTGGCATGAAACAATGTTCCCGGGGCGTTGACACAAGCTTCACGACCAGGAATCTCCCCACCAGATGTTTTGAGCTGAGCATTTCCCGGGTGTCTGGACCTTCCTCTCACTGAAGCAGAGTTGGGGTGGGGGGGGGTGCATTCCTGGGCAGCCCTACTTTCTGGCGAGTCCTGAGGTGCTGACAGGAGGGGGGAAGTGCAGAAACTCCTGGCCAGACTCACCGGGGACAGAGGCAACACTCAAAGCAGTCCCTCGTTCTGCAGGAAGCACTCGGATATGGAGAAAGCGGAGGCACGGGGATCAGAATTGTCCAAAGTGTCCCTGCACCCTCCTGTTTGTTGCTAGTCATCACCCCCTTTCTGTCGCTCGTTTCGGGGGCCAGCCCTGAGTACCTGGGGACACCCCAGCAACTGTTGGCGCTGGTTTCCTCCCAGAGTGTAAATAACAACTTTGAACTGAGTCCACCTAATCCAAATTCTTAGGCTTTCATTTTGTCCTTTAGCAACTGGATCTTAAAATTAAAGGTGTGTTTTTTTTTCTGTCCTTACATAATCTTTACCCCCCCCCCCCCCGCTTTCACTTTAGGTCCTATGCTTCAAACTAGCTTCTCTAGCGTGTTGTTCTTCCCATTTCTTTCCACGACTGACCAGATTCCCAAAGTCCCTTCACAACTAACTGATGCTGTTTACCACACACTGGAATATCGATGAACCAAGGAGCCCTCACCAACCCAGCAAGGTGAGAGAGAAAAATGAGATCATCACAGGCAGGTAACTAAGGGCAAAAAAACTTTCCATTATTAAAATTTTCCCCCCCAAAAAATGTCTTTAAATTAAAAACATCAGAGTAATTACTGTGATACAAATGTAAATTGTCACCCTCCAATGGGTGTTCAGATCAGGATCCCTTTCTGCTGGTGACACAATAAAAGATAGATGGTGGTCATGGGAAACATCAAAAAAGTTGTGTGTCTGACCCCGAATGCCCAGATCCTATCGCTATCCATCTGGCATCCTCCTTTATAGGAAAATGTGATCTTAGAGGGAAAAGGAAAGGTGGCGGGAACACCTGGCAGCTGATATGAAATAACTCTCTTGTTGACATACATGAACAGAACTCCAGCAGCACCAACCAGTATCTCCATGTCCCATGGAGAGAGAATTGGCAGAGGAAGAGGCAGAGATCAGGACATGAAATACTTGCCCAAGAGAAGTGTAAGCAAGTCAATCACCAGTCCGGACAGGAGTTGTTGGTTTTGTTGTTGTTGTTGTTGTTTAATAGCTGCTTTCCATTTGTTTTATCCAATTCAAAAATTCCTCCCCCCCCCCCCCAGAAAAAAAACAGGCTTGTAAAGTGTCTCATTAACAGCAAAGATGGCTTGGACCTCAAGTCTGGGATGCCAGGCAGCTTTACGGAGGTGGTAGACGTTTGTGGCCGGAGAGGAGACCGCCAGCCGCGTCCATCCAGCCCTTTTAGCTTTTCGTCTGTGTGGTCCTGCCTCAGAGGCGCGCGCCACCAAAGCTGCAGTGGCTGAAACACCGAGCGGGTCCTGAGTTCTCCTTTATTTTTGTTTCCAATGTGAAAGGCTATTGATTACTTTGTATTTAATTTTAAATCACGTCTCGATTTGTATCTGATATCAATGATGTTTTGAGATGCACATGAGAGGGTCTCTACGTTTGATATTATTTTACAAGGAACAAAAGAAAACGAAATGGGACGGTACCGACTTTCTGTGTCAAATGGAGGGGTGATTGGTTTTCTTCTTCAGGCATCCCTGGTTAATACGATAGAATATGTCTTGACTCATGAAACATGGAACTTGACTCATACAAAGTATGTCCGCGTGATCAGCAGTTGTACAGCGGGTGGCGGGAGGGTGAGGTATGGAGGCGGGGAGGGCTGCTCTTGTACTGACTCACTGTGGTGATTGTTTTTGGGAAGCCTGCTTTGTCCAGGGGCTGGTTAAATGCAACATGGTCCCCAAAGCCCATCTCCGAAGCAAGCAGTTTAGCAACAGTAGAGCCAGTAGCTCGGTTAGCCTCTGTACCCCAGCCCCCAATGCAGCATCACCCCAGCCCAGAGGCACCTCTGGGTGCAAGACTTCCATAACAGAACGGAAGTTGCTGGGCGGGGCACCGTTTTAGGATCAGTTGTTGCTTTAAAAAAGGAGGTAGCCGCTCAGCCCCTTGTTTGTTTTTGCTGAACCTCAGTTTTGCCTCTGCATTTCCCCACCAGCAGGAAACCATTACGCGGGACAATGTTCCCTTCCATTGTCATTATCTCCTACGGAACTAAAACAATACTCTGTTTGGCCTCCTAGGCGAGAGGGACTTGTTCTGCTCTTCCTTAGCCGAGTTTCCAACTGAGTTTCTGACCCAGTCGCTTGGTATCCAGCAGGGGTACCTGGTGACAGTTTTCTCTGTTTCCCGTCTGCTATCTTGTGTTTTGTAATTTCATTCTCGGAGAAATAGCCCAGAAACTGGGTTTTCCATCAAGAAGAATCACACCATGGCTAAGGGAAGAGGGCTTGCTCAAGCTCTATAATTTAAATCCGCGAGAGAGGACGTACAGCTGTCTTATTTTTTTGTTTTGTATTCTTGAATACCAACCCCTGCAAGGTTGGTAAATATTGGGATGTTGAATGTCAAACCCCAAAAGGTTAGAAGCCACAGGTTGTCAGATATTTTCCATTGGGCCAAGGTGTTTCCTTTCTATTTCCTTCTTTTTAGATATATAAGTAAATATGTGTGCTCGTGTGTGATATTATGACCTGTCACGATTTCTAACATTCAGGAATAACGCGATGGACATTAACTCTTTGGAGCTCTCTTATCATAGTTGAGATTTTCCATTAAAATAGACCATACCCACAAGACTGGAAGGAAACTCTCTAACCTACCATAGCTTCTTTCTCCCGAGACACCGACACAGGCCTGCGACCCTGAGCAGTTTCTCCCGGAGGGTGTTATGTAGCTGAAGGCAGTTCTAATGGCAGAAAGTCTTGTTTGTCTTGGAGCTAAGGAGTCAGTAGGACACTTAAGACTGTGTTTCGCCCTTGGACTTGAGGCAAGCTAATTGTCAGCATCACTCCGGTAGCTGCTATCACATTATTACTCGTGTTTAGCTATGAATAACCTGGGAAGCACAAATGTAACAGCTGCTTATAATAAAAGGGTAATTGGCCAAGACTGGCTACCTGAGGAGAATAAGCCTCATGCTAATGAGGCCAAGGTCACATGCTGGTTTGCTTTGCTCTGAGATGGTAATGCATAGCCCCTGTCTCTAGCAGCCCCAGCGGCTGGATCTGTGCAAACCTAGTGGCGAAAGTTCAGAGTCCAGGTCTTACTGGAGAGCAGGAGAGACCCGTTGTGGGAGATGAGCTGGCAGGAGGCCTAGGAGCTGGATGTCTGGAGGCAGACAGACCTGGGTTTGAATCCTGGCTTCCCCATTTTCTCCCTCGGTGACTGAGCAAGTTGCTAGGCACGCTGAACCTGTGTTGCCTTATCCCAAAGAACAGAGGAAATAGAAGCGATGGTGCTCTATTATTTGTTAGGGAGCTCAGTGACAACGTTCAGCACTCAACGTGAGTGAGCATCATTACGGTCTGTCTGTACAATGGACAGCGCTGTGGTTCTTCCTAGTCCTGTCCCTATCACTAGAAAGAATGTCCACTCCGGGAATACTGTGCTCACATGTTTTACTCCCAGATCACAGGAGACTTGTCATGCACAAGCGAAGCTTCATCTAATTGGGCTGTTTGGGTTAATCATTCTGCAAATCACAAGTCCTTCCAGTCACAATGATTCTTCTTCTTCTTCTTCTTCTTCTTCTTCTTCTTCTTCTTCTTCTTCTTCATGAAAACCAGTTGAGGAAGTTTTAAGCCTTAGTTTTATAGATAGGAACCTGGAAGTCAGAATAAATTAGAGGATTCAAGTGCTCCAGGCGAGACTGACCAAGAGGTTGAGATAATGGAAGCCAACATCTTTTTTGTTTCTCCTTAAAGATACCAGACGTGCAACAAAATTGGTCCAGCCTTCGTAAGGCCTCCCTGAAACCTGGGAGAACTTTTTTTCAAGTAAACTCCTCTGTTTCAGCCAATTGGTGGCATGTAAGAAGTTCTCGTTTCCCTACTGATGGGTGGTGACTCTGAGAAACCTATGAACACACGTGGTACCCTCCAGTTTTGTGGGACTTCATTGAAGTTTAGGCTCTCTTTAATACCTTCTTCCAGGAAGTTGCCTAGGCCTAAATGTACTAGTTCTGAAATGTTAGACTCACAGGGCCATGCTTGTTCTGACACTACATTGATTGATTTGTCATTTGATCCCATTGTATTTTACTAGACCTGTGTGATATCTGCCGGAACTCCCGGATTACGCTAGCAAGTGCACTGGTCTGTTCAGGTTATACATTTATAACCACTATAGTTTCTTACAAATATTCTGAAGATGTCCTTATTTTGCTTTTGAAACATCAGAGGGTTGGCTTGTAGGAGCAAAATTGTACCTCGTATGCTCTGTCATGGGTTCTGATTGATTAAGCACTTTTTTCTTTTTTTAAAGCTCTTTCTTGATTATTCCGTTGGGCACCATTTGTCCGGTTCCTCTCCTACAGTCCTTATCTCGTGTCACCTGTGAAGCTTCCTCAGACGTGGGCTACTCTCCCCGCATCACTGAGTCTTTGAAGCTTGAGCCTTGTAACCTCACCACACTGGCCACAGGTTCAGGGACAACATCCCTGCTCTCAAGACCTTATAGTCTAGTTATGGGTGCAGATGTGCATTGAAAGGTAACTAGCAGCGGAAAGCAAGGCATGGGATGTGACGAGCATGGCCAAGATGGTAAGTGCTATGGCATATTGCACTCCGACCCTCGCTTCGCCCATCTGAAAGTGGAGCTAATCCTCCCTCCGTGGACAGCCCCTCTTGTAGGAAATCACACGAGATGGTCTGTGTGGAAGCTTGCTGTAGATCACAAATCAGCTACACAAAAAAAGCGAGAGGCATTGTTAAAACCTAAGATGCAGGAAATTAGCAATTATTAGCAAACCTTAGAAGGACACTAAAGATGACAAGTGCCCAATCCAATAGCATGGTCCCATCTGGGGTAGATGGAAAAAATAAGGGGTACATGGGAGTGGGGGCTCAAAGAGCCTTTAGTTACATGTGTTGTATGGGGAGGAGGTGGTCAAATGAATGTCTTACCTCCTTTTTATAAACGTTGGTATATATTAAATGCATACACATATTCATACATAAAGGACTTTAGTTAATGGGTCTAAATGGTTTTATTTTATAGATGAGAAAACTGAGTCTTAGAGAAGGACTTAAACAGCACCTCAGAGCCTTAGTAGCTGAACTAGAACTTCGTCTTGTTTTCCTGCTCGATGTGTATTTTTCTATCCTCTGCAAATCTTACTGTCATCCTTGAATCTGCTCCTTCCCTCACCCCCGCACTCAATGCAACAGCAGGTCTTGAAGGTTCCACCTTCTAACTATGTCCTGAGTCTGTCCACTTCTCTCCATGGCCATTGCCCATGCCCTGGCAGCTTGCCCCCCCCCCTGCCCCCCGCAGGTCATTGGAGCAGGGAAGGGTAGGGCTGTGCATGGTGTGGTTCCAGTTCTCCTGGTTGGGTCATAACCCAGAAAGCACCGCGTTTATTCACATGGAAAACCTAAGTAGCCATCACACCTGTTATGCACACTTCATGGAGCACTTATGTGGGTAAATGTGAAGGTGCTTCTGAGAGTGTGTAGTGCTCTCTATGCATGATGGGTAGCTATGGAGGTGGATGTGCATGCTTCCACAGTGACTGTGATGTAGACACTGGTGTTTTATCAGAATCTGTAAGGGAACTCTCACGTTCCAGGTGTGATCGATCATCATGGACCCTCCTTATCCTCCTTGCTAGATGGACATCCCTGGAAGGCAGGATCATATCTGAGTCGTCCTCACATCCACCGCAGAGCCTGGTTAAATGAGGTGATTAGTGTAGAGCCCTAATCTGTTCTCTCTCTGCTCCCCATCTGCTGGGGTAAACACCAGCCTGCAGCCCTAACCGGTTTGGCTCAGTGGATAGAGTGTAGGCCTGTGGACTGAAGGGTCCTGGGCTCAATTCCAGTCAAGGGCATGTACCTGGATTTCGGGCTCGGTCCCCAGTGGGGAGCATGCAGTAGGCAACTGATTGATGTTTTTTTCTCATCATCGATGTTTCTATCTCTCTATCCTTCTCCCTTCTTCTCTCTAAAATCAATAAAAAGATATTTAAAACACAAACAAACAAAAAACACCAGCCTGCAGTCTCAGGCACAAACTCGCTGGGTTTGGAGGGAACGCAGGCTTTGGAGCAGGAAAGGTAGGCTGATCTCCTGTCTCCATTTCTGCTTCCTGCTGCCTTGTCACTCTGGGATCTTGTGCCTCAGTTTCCCCATCTACAAGGTGGCACAGAGAGTGGGGAGGACCGATGTGGAAGCTCTTGCTGGCCTCTCGCAGGGTGAATGTGGCTGTTCTCAATATTCTCACCAGCTGCCTGTCATTTGTTCTCTTAGGTGCCCAGGCTTGGTGGTGTCTGCATATTCAAATTAGGGAGAAAAAAGGAGGGGCTCAGACCCTGTCAGGGTTCTTTCCCCAACCTGGGAGCTCCCTGTGTGACTCAGGGTCCTAAGGACTCCATGGATGGCGCAAACCCCACTTTGTTAGCTCCTGGAGCCATGGCAGCCTGCACCCCAGCTTTCTGTGCTTGACAAACACATCTGTTCCCTACATCAGCATCTTAGCTCAGCTGCCTCTGAGCCCCAAAGGGTCACACTAGTGGAGGGGCCCACCTGGCAGGGACCTGGGGAGCATGGGTCGAGTCCAGGGAGGGCCCCCACTTCTCACCTCCAGCTGGTTGTTGATGGGGAATAAGCCAGGGCAATCAGGCCATCTCATTTTTCAAGAGAATCTGGCAGGTCAAGTTTCTAGGTGAAATCCCTTATTTTTAAAATATTTGCAATAACAAAAAATTTGCAATCAACTCAGATTAAAAAAAAAATAAAATACGAGGACCAAACAAAACACGGAAGCACGGGCTGGATTTGTCAGGTTTCCAGCCTCTGCTCTAACCCATGCTGGCATGCCGGGGGAATGCTCCACTTACTGTTCTGTGACTTTAAGGCTTGCGGCCTTGTCTGAATCCCCAGCAGCACTCATATAATGTGGACGGGAGTGCTGATGCCTCTGCCATAACACAAGCAGTCTTCGCCTACGGACCCCCCCCCCCCCCCCCGGGACTCCCAGGCGTAACTACAGAACCTGAGGACTGGGACCGCCACCGGCTCCTGGCAGCTCACAGAGGCTGTCTTGTTCCTCCTTCAGCAAAAAGGGAAGTGAAGGCCGCTTGGAGTAGGGTCTTGCCTGGGGTCACTCAGCTTTTCAGTGACTCAGTTGGAGCAATAGTGTAGCTACGCGCCCCCCCCCCAACTCCCCCCCCCTCCTCTTTCCATCCCCTTTTCCTCCAGCTTCCATTTCCAGCTATACAAACCCATTCTCCCGAGAAGGGCTATTCCTCTGAGCCACTGGGACTTGCAGCCATAGAAGAACAATCGAAAGGCAGGTTGATGGAGGGGCCAGCGCTGTGGGCTGCCCTTTGGGATTGCGGTCAAATGAGGACCAGCAGAGTGCAGAAGCCCAGGGACTCTTATATGACAAGCCCAACACCCATGTGCATTTTCACCCTATTCCCTCCAGTTTCCCTCCCCACGAGTAACAATATCTCCCTTTTATGAAAAATGCGACAGAGTGTGAAAACAGGCAAAATATTTTGTCCAGAGGAAGAATGCAGTGGGAGAAAGCACTCTAGTCTCAAAACTATGAATATATATATTTTAATCCTCACCCAAGGATATGTTTTTATTGACTTTTAGAGAGAGGGGAAGAGAGAGAGAGAGCTCAATTGGTTGCCTCCCATACGTGCCCCGACTGGGGATCGAATCTGCAACCTTTTGGTGTATGCAATGATGCTCCAACCCGCTGAGCCCCACAGCAGCCAGGGCAGGACTTTGTTCCTAAGGGTTTAGGCGTTGGGCTGCAGCACCCCAATATTTGAATCGGGGGGCTGAGTGTCCGGCTCTGCACCAGCAGCCTCTGGCCGCGGCCCGGCTCCAGGAGGGCACCTGCTCCCCGCTCCTCTTCATGAGGCCCCTTCTGTAGAGACGGGGACAAGGCCCGGCTAGCCCATGAGGCAGGCTTCCTCGGCCTCCCCTGGCCCAGGGGCTCAGGCAAGCTCTGCCCAGAAAGAGCCTTAGGGAGAGGGGACACAGCCAGCCACAGACCACCGGGCTGCTTGCAAAACCAGAGCGCCCAGGGGTCTGGACTCGGTCCTCAGTGCGCGGTGAGGCGCAGTGGCAGGTTGCCACGCACAGCTTCTGGGGTGTCAGCTGTCACCGCCCGCTTCCATATTCCATCCCTCACGAACGCTGTCTGTGCTTCTGTGCGCTCCTCTTCAGGAACACCAGGCCTTCATTTTATTAGCTTTTCCAGAGAACTCACACAGAATGCACAGGCTCGGTTCTCTCCTCCGAAGTCATGCTGGTTTAATTCGTTAATGTTTGCAAAGCGCTTCTGAAGAGGGAAGGAAGGTGCTGCAGAAGTACCGGGTGGGTTGGGCGGCCCATGGTTAGAACATCTCCGCTCCCGGGTCAGCCCTGCCATCTCATGGCGGGGGGGTTGGGGGGGGGGAGTGCTGACCATCGGTTCATTCCATGGAGAGTGTGTCCCACTCCATTTCGGGTTACACCGGGCTCCAAGGCCAGTGGCTGCCATCGGTGGCCCTGTGACCACAGTGCTCCGCTTCTGTTGTAGCTGAAAGTCTTACAAAGTCTTGGAGCTGATGTTTCTTGCTAATAGTCTTCCCACTTTCTTTCCCTCCCCTCGCAAACGCCGTGAGAGGCTGCCAGGCACCAGGCATTCCGCTCCGCTGGGCCCCCATTCCTCGCCTGGGCTAATGGTTCTGCTGAGTGACCTTGGATGGGTCATTTCATCTTTCTGTTTCTCTCGACCCCTTGCCTATGCTGCAAACGCATGCTCAGTTCCGTATTCCTGTGTTAAGTGTCTCACCGCAGCCAGCTTCCAGTCGCGAGTGGTGAAGGAGTGTAGTCACTTTCAACAGGACAGTGACTTCTCCCTTATTAGACAGGGAGAAGGTGGGACACGTGTGTGATTTTTCTCAGTTTATTTTACATTGAAATGTTTCTCAAAGGATGTATGTGCTTTCCTGCCTTCTTAAACAAAATCGCAATTTTTAAAAAAATTTAATCTTCATTGTTCAAAGTATTACATATGTCCCCTTCCTCTCCCACCCTCCATTGACCCCTTCTGGCCCACTCTCCCATCCCCGCTCCCCCCCACTCCCACCCCCTCTGCCCCAGCTCTTCACCACCCCACTGTCTGTGTCCGAGGGTTATGCATATATGCCTACAAGTTCTTTGGTTGATCTCTTCCCACTCACCCTCCCCTAACCTTCTGAGGGTCGGGTCCCTGAATATTCATTGTCGCATGGCTTCTACTTCTTTCATGACATCAAGAGCACTTGAGGGTATGGTTACTTGTGTCCAAGCAAAGTCACTCCAGATGGCGGTATTCTGGAGCGACTTGGTTTGTTTTCTATCTCCCTCCGAGATCTTTCATTAGCGGGCATGCTCGCTGTGATCAGTGTCCCCGCCTCAAGCAAGCCTTTCCCTTCCTGTCTGCTGCCTCTAGTCTTCCACAGCGAGGAGGTGGGAGCCTTAGGCTTGTTAGAATTGGGTCTAAAATAGGAGTAACTGGGCTTTGAATGAGGGCTTCGCAGGTCTCCTCTGAGCAAAGAACCCAGGTTGTCATTTACAGCGTCTGCGACACACCCGTTTTCACTGCTCACTGGCCTTGTCCTTGTCCCTTTTCGGTCCTGGCTGTCTTCTGGCTGCGGCGAGGTTTGTAGAATGAGTGACTTCCGGGCAAATGTTCCTGCGCGTTGAAATGAAAACACTTTGCAGCCCTGAGACAGGCAGTTCTTAGAGACGCTGGAAGGAGGTATCAGTACCTGCTTGTTGACTAAATGGCTCCAGCAGCTTTTCAGGCGGTAAGGAATTTTAGAAAATGATGGGTTTAAAGATGCTTTGAAACACAAATGCACTCCTGTTAGAAAGATACAAATTTATAAGCCAGGTTTCCTGGAAAACCTCAAAGTTCTCTGTGACCCAGAAAATGTTATCATAAAAGCAATCTTGCTTTTCCTCCTCCAGAATGCTTCACCTGGAGAATTTCAGAGCCAAACAGCCACCTGTTGCCATTTTCCATTCACCACACTCTGTGCTCATGTACAGCTCATTTCCCGAAGGCGAGAACAGAATGTGTTTATTTGCATCTTTGTTTTCTAAAGAGAAAGAAATTCAGGCCATTGTAGCCACCTCCCAGTGATTTTCAAAGAAATGATGACAATTTTGGCAAAGACCATCCCTGTTCCATTTCTAGCCTTCACACCTCTATTCGCTACGGTTTTAAGAGTAAATGTGCAAGCTATGGCTTTTATTAGTCCAGCCCACACTGTGTAATGTTTGAGATAAAGCACAGAAATAAACTTATGAATTATTCTTTAGAATTTGGTTATTCTATAGGAGATGCTATATGGTTCATTGGTCAAGATCATGGATTTGGTTCTGGCTTTGAATCCATGCTGTACCATTTCTTAGCCAGGAGGCCATGGACAAAGTTACTTGGCCTCTCTGAGCCTCAGTTTCTCACCTGCAGTATGGGTGTTTCAGTTACCTACTGCTGCATAACAAGCACACCCAACACTTAGTAGCTTATAACAAAACAGCCATGCCCTAGCCAGTATGGCTGTGAACTGAAGGGTCCCAGGTTTGATTCCGGGCAAGGGCACATGCCTAGGTTGCGGGCTTGATCCCCAATGAGGAGCGTTCAGGAGGCAGGCGATCAATGATTCTCTCTTATCATTGATGTTTCTATCTCTATTTCCCTCTCCCTTCCTCTCTGAAATCAATAAAAAATATATATTAAAAAATAAATAAAACAAAACAGCCATAGAGTTTTTCAAGATTCTGCTATTTAAACAGGGCTCAGCATGGCTGGCTCACATGCCTTGCATGGTACTGTCGGGTCCCTTATCAGGTTGCATGCAGCTGGAAGTTCAGCTGGAAGTTCAGCTGGGGGGTGGGGGGGAGCATCCAAGATGACTTCCCTCTCATGACTGGAAGTTGGTGCTCTCAGTTGGGGCACCTCAATGTTCCGTACAGCCTCTCTTCCTCCAGTCGTGTAGATGGGCTTCTTTATAGCATGGCAGCTTGGTTCTGAGGCAAGAAGAGAAGCGACCAAGGCTCTCTAAGACCCATCCCGAGAACCGACACGGTCTCACCGCCACCTCATTTTATTGATCAAAGCGTGTCTCAAAGCAGCTAACTTCTGCAGAGGGGAAATAGAGCCCACTTCTTTTTTTTTTGTTTAATATATCTTTATTGATTTCAGAGGAAGGGAGAAGGAAAGAGAGATAGAAACATCAATGATGAGAGAGAATCATTGATTGGCTGCCTCCTACACGACTCCTACTGGGGATCAAGCCCGCAACACAGGCATGTGCCTTTGACTGGAATCGAACCCGGGACCCTTCAGTCCACAGGCCGACACTCTATCCACTGAGCCAAACCAGCCAGGGCTAGAGCCCACTTCTTAATGGGAGGAATGGCAAAGACGTTATGGCCATTTTTAATCCAACACAATGGATACGCATAATTGTTCTTTTCTCAAAGGGTTGTTATAAGAATTAAGTGAGATCATAGCAGTCCGTAAAGCCCTTAATAAATACCAGTTGTTTGTTACTGTCCTACGGTATTGAATCAGTATGAAGCCAAACCGCTTTGTCATCGACTATCTGGAATTTTCAGTTACTTGTCTGGCTCTGGATTCCTTCTTGCTACCTTTGGTTCTAACTCAGGGCTGGCCACAGGGGAGATGCTTGGAGAAAGGGACTAATCATAAATATTTATTGACAGTGCTCAGCGTGTCAAGCACTGTTCTAAGCACTTATCTATATATATCTATATATTAGGCTAAGCAACCGTCTGATTGCCCAACCGTCTGACCAATAGCTATGACACCCACTGACCACCAGGGGGCAGATGCTCCACACAGGAGCTGC
This sequence comes from Myotis nattereri, assembly GCF_964212035.1. Taxonomy (NCBI): domain Eukaryota; kingdom Metazoa; phylum Chordata; class Mammalia; order Chiroptera; family Vespertilionidae; genus Myotis; species Myotis nattereri. The sequence goes on along the minus strand of NC_138088.1, from coordinate 54,327,151 downwards.
CGAGCTGCGGTGACTTGGTAGCGGCAGTTTTCGGGTGATGCACCCCGGAACCAGAGTGGAGGGAGCCCAATTCCAGGGTATGTCACCCAAGAACCGCCCTCTTACAATCTGGGATCCCTCAGGGGATGTCGGAGAGCTGGTTTTGGCCCGATCCCTGCAGCCCAGGTGGAGAGATCCCACCTGCCAGAGGGACCCTGCTCACTCCGCAGATGCCCTTTGAGCCAGGGCCACCCCAGGTGCTGCCAGCCAGGGAGGGACTGCAAGAGGTTGGCTTCTGGGCGTGTCCGGCCTGCTCACCCAGTCCCACCCAGCCGGCCACCTTCTAGTTAATTTCCTTTCAATGTGCACAAATCCGTGCACTGGGTCACTAGTGTTACATAATAACTGTGTAGGTATTAGGACTGACCTTATTGTGCAGATAGGCTACTGAGTCATCGAGAAGCAAAGTAGCCAACCTGGAAACCACACACCTAGTCAGTAGTATGACTGGGATGGAAACATAAGGGTCAGACAGCCCGGCAGCCCCCAGCACCCTGTTTGTGTATTACATCACTCTAAGGCAGTAGTTCTCAACCTGTGGGTCGCGACCCCTTTGGGGGTGGAATGACCCTTTCACAGGGGTCGCCTAAGACCATCGGAAAACACATATATAATTACATATTGTTTTGTGATTAATCACTCTGCTTTAATTATGTTCAATTTGAACAATGAAATTGGGGGTCACCACAACATGAGGAATTGTATTAAAGGGTCGCGGCTTTAGGAAGGTTGAGAACCACTGCTCTAAGGCTCCTTCCAGCTCAAAAATTGTATGGTGCTTCGATGTACAAAATAGACAAAGAATTTAGTTTCTTGGTACAAAATGCAAAGTTGAGAAATGGAGTCCAGTGGGATTGTTTGCCTGAAATATGGTCAGAATAATTCAGGACTTAGCAGCCTGCACATTGGCTAAAACTGTCTTTAGCTAAAATGGAGAAGAAATATCTAGATGTATCGCTGTATTTTCCACTTCAGATATTCAGCATCAGTTTCTTTTTAAAAAATATATTTTATTGATTTCAGAGAGGAAGGGAGAGGGAGAGGGAGAGGGAGATAGAAACATCAATGATGACAGAGAATCATTGATCGGCTGCCTCCTGCACGCCCCACCCTGGGGATTAAGCCTGCAACTCAGGCATGTGCCCAGACCAAATATCGAACCATGACCTCCTGGTTCATAGGTCGATGCCACGCCAGCCGGGCTCAGCATCAGTTCTTAATTCAATTCCTTCTCCGGTGCCCTGACTACCTTCTGTGAAATGGGGATAATGACAACTAGATGAGATAAATTCATCACCACATGTGACTTCGGGATGAAAATCTCTGTATAAATGCTAGGCGTTCCCGTTTGTTCATTAGTCACTGTTATCAGGTGCTCTGATTCATTCTTCCAGAAACTTAATTTCTGGTCGTGTCATCTCCTCTGATGCAGTTCTTTTTAAAATGATGTTCAAACATGAAGTTACGCTGTCCCCGAACCGCTCACAATCTCACAATCTAAGAGGATCTCAGCTTTCCTGCCAGCATGTTCCCTCCCCCCACCCCCCACCCCCCACCCCCAATACCTTTCTGAACTAAAGGGTGAAGATGGAAAAGGGAAGCACTGTGTACCGGCTCGAATCCTGCCTTCTGTGGCAGTGACAGGACGGAGACAGGGAAGGTGACAAACACCCCCAAGGCTCTCATGTGATTTCGTTCATTGATGTGACATCATTTCACCCAACCCCAGCGAAAGCATTCCTGGAGTTCAGGTTCTGGGAGGCCCCGGTGGTGGCGGGAGGGGAGCTGTAAGCCAGGGGACCGGGGCTGTCTCACCAATGCCCCCACTAACTAGTTGTCTAATCCTTAACGAGTCACGTTGTCTTTCCAGGCTTCCTTTCCTCGTCTGTCAAGTCAAATGAAGGCTATGGAATAGTTGATCTCTCGAACTCCTTCCAGCCCTACAGTTCTATTCTGGGTCTGTCTGCACCTGCAGGCAGGGACGTGGGGGCGGGAAGGGCCCTGGGGAGGGAAGCAAATGTAGCCAGGAGAGTGAGACACTTCCACCTGGAGCAGTCCTGTGACCTCGTGTGCTGTGTCATGCAGGCTTGTCTCAGATTATCCACATAATTGGCTGAGCTCTCTCCTTCCTTTGCCCGTGGACACAGCTTTCGTGTCTCTGGGGGCAGCAGCTGCTTGTCTGAAATCCCCATCCCCGGCTTCCATCCTCCACTGCATCCTCTCAGAAACCTGTCATGGTTTCTCTGGATGGATGCCCACAGAATTTTAATCCAGTCGCAGGGGGGTGGGGGAGTACTGCACATAACAAAAAAGCAAAACCAGGTTATGGCTTGGCTCTTTCTTTATTGACATTGGTTACTTCAAGGGCTTGGAACATGGAGGGACCTTGGTCAACGGCACCAACCCTGAGCCCCGCCTGGGGCCCAATGGGGTCCCTTGGTGAAGGGTGTGTCCTGGGTCCTGCCCAGGTCCTGATACAGAGACAAACAGACTCTGGGTAAATGGCTGCTTCCTTAAATTAGGTGTTTTCTGTAATATCCCATTTTCGTCCTTTCCCTAATAAGCATTTGTAGCTCCAGTAAGTGGATAAAAACAAAGAAAGAAAGATGCTCCCTGCCCTCAGGGAGCCTAGCTGAGTCCCTTGACTTTACCCAAGTTGAAAAGGTGCAGTCCTCCAACTTTGGTGGGAAGACCCCCTGGGGAGAGGTCCAAAAAGCCCATTCCGATGCTCAGGCATTCATTCAGTAGGTTTGCACCCAGGAAACCTCACTTTATTCCTTCCAAGCCTCGTGATGTAGGAGAGGGAAATGCTCCTGGCTGGTAACCAATAGCCTTATTAGAAATAAGATTCCACCTTTCCATTGTGCCTCCTGTTGTTGGAATAAAATTCATGAAAACAATGCCTAATTATCAGGATTTCTGGCATTAACTAGTTGTCTAATCCTAGTTGTCACTGCTCTGCATCTATGATTTAGACCAGTGATGGCGAACCTTTTGAGCTCGGCGTGTCAGCATTTTGAAAAACCCTAACTTAACTCTGGTGCTGTGTCACATATAGAATTTTTTTGATATTTGCAGCCATAGTAAAACAAAGACTTATATTTTTGATATTTATTTTACATATTTAAATGCCATTTAACAAAGAAACATCAACCAAAAAAATGAGTTTGCGTGTCACCTCTGACACGCTGTGTCATAGGTTCGCCATCACTGATTTAGACCATGATCACTGGAGATGATGAAAACTCGAAGCAGGGGTAGGTTTGGAACTAAATCACGGACGGAGTCACGTCGGGCAGCTGAAGGAGATCATGAATAGCTTTGAAGTCAGAAGTGAGTTCAAATTCCACACTTGCCAACTGTATGACTTGGGGAGTTATTAACCATCTCTGAGACTCTGTTTGTCTCTAGGGCTGGGATGTTACTACCTTCCGGACTGAGGGGTTAAGAAAATTAAATGAGGTTATGCACCTGGAAGTGGCTGCCCACTAACCAGTCCCCAGTTATAACCCAACTAGAGGCCCGGTGCATGAATTCGTGCAGTGGTGGGGTCCCTTGGGGTGGCCTGCGGAGATCAGGCCCCAGCTTATACCCCCAGCCTCACAGCCCCACAGCCCCACAGCCCCACCTGGCACCCTCCCTTGGCCTGGTGCCACCCCCTCATCTGCTCCACCATCCCACTGTGGTCCCACTCTCATTGGGGCCCATGGAGGGGGTTGGTGGCAAACACCCGCCATGTTCCACGCTGCTCCCTGGTGGTCAGTACACGTCATAGCGAGCGGTTGAATGCCCAGTCGAACAATTTGCATATTAGGCGTTTATTATATAGGATATGTTACTGCTATTCCCCTGTAAGAGTGGAGGGTCAAGGATCTCCCAGGCCCAACTTCCAATAGGTTTTTGTCATTGGTCACAGTTTGGTGTGGCCTGGGAGGTGTATGTGGCCCTGGACCTCCTGTGGCCACCGCTGCCCACCTGACCGTCCTTTCTAGGGGCAGTAGCTCACTCCCTGGCTGGTTCCCCTCAGCTACCTAAAAGAAGAAGTGGTAGGTTGCACATTTTTATTTGTAAAGACTTCCCTCTGGGCCTTTGAACCAGCACCGCAGGTATCAGTGTGGGTTTCTCAGGCCACAGTGGCCTTTGGGAAAGGTGGCCATGGAGGTAGGTGTGGCCAGAGACCCAGAGTCACTCTGAGGTGGCCTGGTTCCGGCCAAGGATTCAGTCTGGGACTCTCTGTGGCCCGCAGGTCTCCCAAGAAACACTGAGCAGCCAGGCTGGGGGGCATCCAGCCAGGGCCAGCTGTCCGTGGTAAGACCCTCCCCTGCCAGATGTCAGGGAAGGGTGGACAGGCCGGGATTTGGGACCCCATCAACTCCCCGGCTCTCAGACAGCCCAGGAATTGCCTCTGGCAGCTCTGCAGGGAAATGAGGGCCCCACCCAGAGCCCTATCCCCGTGGGGAGACCCAGATCTCAGGGACCTGCCTAGTCCCCCTGTCTTGGGAGCCAAGGCCCAGCAGCGGAGCCTCCAGACACCTCAGCTTGCGCGGGAGTGGAGCCCTCGGGCCTTGGGAGCCCACCTGGGAGTGTGAGCCTGGCGGGGGTAACCAGAAAGTTGGCTGGATTTTGCCTAAATCCCACTCCAAGTCTTCAGAACAGGGCTTGCCTCCTCCACTCCCGCCTGCCCACCCCCCACACCCACCCAGGAGAGCCGATCAAAGGCGCTTTCCATCCGGGCAGCTGGCTTCCAGGGCCCAGCACGGCCCAGAGGACTGAGGGGCCACCCTTCTGCGGGAACCGCTCAGGACAATCTCTCTCTCTCTCTCTCTCTCTCTCTCTCTCTCACACACACACACACACACACACACACACACACACACATTCACACACACACACACACACACCAATTAAATAAAGCAATAGGCCAGGGGCCACCTCCAGGGCCAGGGGCCGCCTCCGGAACCGGACCTGGAGTGGGCTCTCTTAGGGGCCAGGGGCTGGGAGGAGAAGGGGCGGGAGTAGTGTGGCGGCCGGCCCATCCAGCCCAGGCAGGTTTCTGGGGTCGGGCGGGGCACGCCTGGCTGCGATATCCGTAGCCCCTTGGAGCCCCCCGCCCTCTCTCTCTCTCTCACATCCTCTCGCTCCTTCCCTCACTCCCAACAGCTCCCCACGACCCCCGCCCCAGCCCCCTCCCTTTCCCCGCCCGCCTCCGCCCCCATTCTCAGAATTGTGTAAAAAAAATTCTCAGCCAAACCTCCCCCCTCCCCCGCCCCCCACCCATCCAACTCCCTTTAAAAAACCCCTTTCCTCCCCGGCCCTTGCACTCTTTGTGAATGAGGGCAGGGAACGCGGCCCTTCCCCCGCCCAGGAGCCACGCCAGACCTCCGCACTCAGAGGACTGTTTGTTAATAGTCCAATTAGATAATTGCCATCTTTCACTCCTTTTGCTCTGCATTTCCCATAAAGGAATGAATGGGGAGAGCGGAGTGGAGAGGGCTTCTGCCCCGGCGAGGTGACGAGAAGGGCCGGAGCATGCTCCTTGCACAAGGCCATGCGCTTGAATTGAATCATTGTAGCCTAATCAATGCTCTTATTGGATTACTGGCTGTTGCTTTTCTCAAAGATATTGTAGCAGAGACAATGAAATAGCTAGGGGAAAACTTTTTTTTTTTTTTAAAGCAGATCTCACAGTTGAGATTTTCTAGGCTCTCTCCCTCTCCCCCTCTCTCTCCTGCTGGACTCTGAGTACAAAGCTGCCCTTTGAATGGGCTGCTCAGGGCTGCTGGAGGTGCAGGCTTGAAAAAATCCAACGGGGACTAAATGCGGAGCGGTGGCCGTTTAAGATGGCTGTCAGCATCGAGGTGTGTTAAGGAGTTGTTTGGGATGAAAGCTTGACTTTTTAGAGCGTGGGGGATATACTTTTTGGGGAAAACTTTTCCTCCTCCCCCCCCTTCTTCTCTTTTCCCCTCTCTACAGGCAACTGTGCTGCAGGGTGTGCAAGAGGGGTGTGTGTGTGTGTGTGTGTGTGTGTGTGTGTTTTCTCTCCCCCCTCCACCCTCATTCAGCTCTATCTGTCGAGTGTGGAGAAAAACCCTCTAGTAGCCAGAATGTGAGCAGGAGGGTCAAAGGCAAAGGGAAAGTTAATAACGCCGGCTAATGGTGCTAACCATTCAGCATGCATCTTGCCAAAAGTTTTTCTGGAAGTGTGAGTCTTTGATTGTGTGTTTCCTGAAAGCAAGACCAATCATTTCCGTTTATTCACTGGCTAAACCCCTACTTGATTGGGGACAAGGACAGAAACCATCCATTACGATCTGATATATTATCCAAACAATTTAGTGTATTCATGAGGTAACCGAAACGTGGGGGCTGCGAAATTACCCGTAATCAATTGCCACAGCGAGCGTGCGTCCCCCCGGGCGCCGGACCACTGCAGCTCGCCCTCAGTGGCAGGCGGGAGCCTCAGCGTGTCGGAGTTGCGCCGCTCGCTACCTGATCTCCAGGCGGGGGACACCGGACGCGCTCAGAGGACGCGGGTGACGAGGCGGCCTCGCCGCGGCTCCTGCTCCGCCGGGATCTCAGACCGACCCCGCCGCCTCTCCGCGAGCGCGCCGCCACCGACCCGCCCGCAGCCGCCGCAGCCACCCCGCCGGGACATTCATTCCTGCCTTTTGCCGCTCTCCGGGCCGGGCGCAGGGGCTGTATTGTGGGGGTTTTGTCCCCCCCACTCTGCCTCTTCTTTTTCTTTCTTTCTTTCTTTTTTTTGTTTTGTTTTGTTGCTTTTGCCTCTCCTATGTTCGGGAAACCAGACAAAATGGACGTTCGGTGCCACTCGGACGCAGAGGCTGCCCGGGTCTCCAAGAACGCGCACAAGGAGAGCCGGGAGGGCAAGGGCGCGGAGGGGAACCTCCCCGCCGCCTTCCTCAAGGAGCCGCAGAGCGCCTTCTCGGCGTCGGGCGCGGCGGAAGATTGCAGCAAAAGTAAATCCAATTCCTCAGCGGACCCGGACTATTGCCGCCGGATCCTGGTGCGAGGTAGGGATGGGCAGGGCTGCGGGGCGCGTTCTTTGGGGGCGACTCCGGTGCCCGAGCTGCGCGCCGAGACCCACCCCGGCGGGCGGAGACGGGGTGCGGACTTCGGGGAAAGTTGCTGGCCTTCCTCTCCCGGGGTCCGGCTGGCCCGATGGGCACTCGCCCCTGGGGCGCGCACTCTCCGGGGACCGCTATCCTCCGAGGCCCGAGAGCCCAGCGCGGGGCTGCGGGGGAAGCTTAGGGTCTGCACGGGCGGGCCCAGGCTCCAGGCTGCGGCCTCCGACCCGGGAAAGGAGCAGGAAACTCTGGAGGACTTGTGCCCGCCCTGTGGCCCGGAGGACCTGCCGGGAGCCCGGGCTCCCGCGCCCTGGCGAGATGAGCGCACCCCAGGGGAGCGCGGGCGCGGAAGAAGGACCACCGACCGCCGGCTACGGCCCAGCCAGTTGGCGCGCTGGGCCCAGGGCCCCGGCGCCGCGATCGGGGCTGGCCGACGCCGCCTGGAACAGCGGCCGGGCTGCTTGGCCGAGCCGCGGAGGCCACCTCGGCGCTCAGCGTGGCCCGGCTCTGCCGCGCGGTGTGCGCTCAGCTGGGGCGGCCACGGCGGTGAGGCCAGCCCGGCCCGGCGCCGCCCCCGCCAGCACCGCGCCAGGCCACGCCGGCCGGACTCGGTCCCACCTCCTTCCGCCTCCCGGGCTCCGGAGGGAAAGAGACCCAGGGGTCGGGGTGGGGACCGCCGGGGCGCGGTCGGGTGGACACGCTCCAGAGCTGGGGCCTGGCCGACCCGGGCTGGATAGTGTGGGGGCCCTTAGGCTACCAGGGACCCAGACCGCGAAGTCAAGGCCCCCAAGCCGGGAGGACCCAGCGCGGGTTTGGAATTGCATCCCCCTCCTCTGTGTCCGGAGGGTGGTACAAAAGGCAAAGCCTGCTTCTCCCTCCCGCGAGCGTGTGGCGGTTGCCCCTGGCTCCCCAATACACAGTCTTTGCTCCCCCCAACCCCTCCACCTCTGAACTTCAGGCCAGAGAGGCGGAGGGCGAGCAGAGGGCTCTGGCGGCTGATACTTTCCCTTCCCCAGATGCCAAGGGATCCATCCGAGAGATCATCCTGCCCAAGGGCCTGGACCTGGACCGGCCCAAGAGGACGCGCACGTCCTTCACGGCGGAGCAGCTCTACCGGCTGGAGATGGAGTTCCAGCGCTGCCAGTACGTGGTGGGCCGCGAGAGGACCGAGCTCGCCCGGCAGCTCAACCTCTCCGAGACCCAGGTAGTACCAGGGCCCCGCCGCTCCAGATCTGCACCCGCCTCCTTCCCCACCGCCCCCCCGCCAGCGCTTCCGCACCATCTCCGCGGGCTCTGGACAGAGCCTCTGGGGGAGGTGGAGGAGATAGAGAGGGTGGGCAAGAAAGGTCTGAGGCTTCCTTCCCTTCCATAAGCTACCCCCCCCATACCCTCAAGTATTCCAGGGCCCATGCTCTGCTCACTTGGCCTAGCTCAGGAGACCCCAATATGTCCTTCTGGAATTCTTTCTGGACCCCAGTCTTGAGAATCCCTTGCTTGTCTCTGCTCTGTTCACCCTGCTTTGGCTGCCTCATTTTGGCCAGATTTCCAGGCACCACCCCCCTTTGGGGATGGGAGCCTTACACAACACCCGGCCCATCCCGCAATCGGCCAAAAGCTTAGGGCCAAAGCCCCCTGCTTCAGCACAGGTGACAGCTAGGATTAGAAAAGTGCACATTCCTGATACCTGCCTATGCAGACCAGGCTGGCCTGACCCGCAAGGCTTCCCCTGGCCCGCAGCTACCCAACCCCATTCTCAGCCTTAAGCACTCACTCAGACATCCAGGAGGCCCCTGTCTTCTGTGCCAAGGAGGCGTGGGATGGGAGACAGATCTAGGGGCCTGGGAGCCAGCACTGCCAACAGTGCGGTAGGTCTTTAGCTTTCATGAAATCCATATGATGCCACGATGGAGCTGGCTATTTGGACTCAGCCCAGAGGTCTTTGGGGCCCGGCCAGGGCATGGCACCAGCTTGGCTTAGGTCAGGCGGACATTGTTTTCTGAGGCTCAGTCCCTTGCCCTATGCCCAGCCCTGAAGCAGGTGGGGAACCTTCTAGGTCCGAAATCTGGACAGAAAGCTGAGAACCAAGGACGGACACGTCGGATGCTCTTTCTGAGCCTGAGTTGGCATGGTCGCTTTTCCCTAGTGCCGCTGCTACCACAGCTTATAAAATCTAGACAGGATCACCTTGCCCTGTAGCTGCCAAACTCCATTGTGGGCCACCAGCTAGGAGGGACCAAGGGAGAAGAGACAGTGAGAGGGGAGAGTGGTGGAGAGAATATAGTCCAACACAGCCTCCCGACTTTCTCCCACGGTACCAAAGTTCAGGATGGAGAGCGTAAGAGTGGAAAATTGAGGATCACTCAGCCCCTCCAATCCAGCTCCTGGGGAGAGGAGGTGGGGGAAAAAAACTTGGACAAACTATTCTTTCTACAGCCACATTCCCTGCTTGCTGCCAGTTGGTGGTCAAGTCCCACCCTAATAACAAGAAACAGCTGCTTATAGCTAAATGCGAGCCCTTTGGCCAGGGGCCTGGGTCCAGGGTCCAGATAGGCAGGGCGTCGCTTCCCCACCGACCCCCACTCCCCCTTCCCGCACAGCATCTTCAGGCGGCACAGGTCAGCGATCACTCAGTGAAATCCCTTCTGGTCTTCTTTTGAGCGAAGGTTGTGGACATTTTTATTACTTTATTGGGAATCTTCGCCAGCCTGGGCCTGCTTCCATGACCCGGAAGTGCAGCCTGGCAGAGCTGTGTCCCCCACCTGGGGGTCTTGGCTCCCCCTGGCAGCTCCCAGCCGGACCTCTCCCCCCACGGGTGGGACTAGGACTGGGGCTAAGGCTGGGGTTGCGGGAAGGCCCCCTCCCAACCCTCCCTGCCCCCAACCCTCGCACCCCGGAGCCTGCTTCTCCTGACGCCCGTCTTCCCTACTCCTCTTCCCCCCTGCTCCCCGCGCCTGGCGCGCAGGTGAAGGTCTGGTTCCAGAACCGGCGCACGAAGCAGAAGAAGGACCAGGGCAAGGACTCGGAGCTGCGATCGGTGGTGTCGGAGACGGCGGCCACGTGCAGCGTGCTGCGGCTGCTGGAGCAGGGCCGCCTGCTGTCGCCGCCCGGCCTCCCCGCGCTGCTGCCGCCCTGCGCCACCGGCGCGCTCGGCTCGGCGCTGCGCGGGCCCAGCCTGCCTGCCCTGGGCGCGGGCGCGGGCGCCGCCGCGGGCTCGGCTGCCGCCGCTGCCGCCACCGCCCCCGGCCCCGCCAGCGCCGCGTCCCCGCACCCGCCGGCCGTGGGCGCGGCTCCGGGGCCTGGGCCCGCGGGGCCGGGGGGACTGCACGCGGGCGCGCCGGCCGCCGGCCACGGCCTCTTCAGCCTCCCCGTGCCCTCGCTGCTCGGCTCCGTCGCCGGCCGCCTGTCCTCCGCCCCGTTGACAATGGCTGGGTCGCTGGCCGGGAATTTGCAAGAACTGTCCGCGCGGTACCTGAGCTCCTCGGCCTTCGAGCCTTACTCGCGGACCAGCAATAAAGAAGGGGCCGAGAAGAAAGCGCTGGACTGATCGGAAGAGTTCCCCTGTATTTATATTTATAGTCTCTATCGTGGTGATATTTATGGACTCGCGCGAGTTAGGCGCCGGGGATCCCGGCTCCCAGGAGGCCCCTGACAGCTCTGCTTCCCAACCAGGCTCTGCTACCAATTTTATCTCATTTGGGCTGTTTTTGTTCCTACATCCCTCTCCCCCCAAACTTCCTCTGAATCCAGGAGAATCCAAAGAATTAGGGGAAAGGCCCGAGTTAGACAACCCGATGCGCCAACTGGTGCTGGGCCCCGGAGGGGAAAGGCCGGTTCTGAGGCCGGAGCACAGCGCACCTGCTCTGGGTCCGCCGCTGCCGCCCTTGATGGTTAAAGTCTTGTGAATATTCGGAAGAGAAAAGCTGCACGCAGAGCCCAGGGGCTGGAAAAACTGGCAGGTCCCCTTAGACCAAAAAGGAGTCCATTCCTCCCTCTCGCCAGAGAAGCCAGGGCTGTGGGGAGCCCCTGGTCCCCCCTTTGCGGACCTCTCCGGAGAGCCGGGCGCACGCGGCTCCGGGCTGGACAGATCCTGCTGAGGTTTCTCTCCTTAAAGAAACTCCGATCGCAGCCACCTCCTGGGCTCCTGGACCCCGGGGCAACACATTTGACCTAATCAGCAATAATCAGTGATCACCACCGCATCCAACCAGAGGAAGTGGAACCGGTTTTAAAATGCTCATCACGGAGTTTGGAAGGTCTAAGGAAACTCGGCACGGGGAATGCGCCGCCGGGCAGTGCAAATGAAAGTTCTGGGGGCTATCCTTGTACACAGCAATTGAAAAGGGAAAAGCAAAACGAAAAGCCCATACAGCCAGCGAATGGAAGAAAATTCAGCATCACCTTCTAGACGGCGGCTGGGCGGTGGCCTACAGCCGCGCGCCGCTCAGGGAGAGAGAGAGAGAGAGCGCGGCGCGGCTCCGTGGCGCTCCTCCGCACCGCCTCCCCACGCGTGGCTGTGGGCAGCATTGCTGGGTTTGCAAACAAGTCAGCGCCCAGTGCCTCTCGTGTCCTCCCCACTCCTGGATTCACAAAACTCTTCCGACACGGGGGAAACGCCTTGATGGATTTCAGAGCAGAATTTTTTTGGAGGGAGAGGCGGGAGAGACGGGCCACAGCCTGGGACAGCGGCGCATCCCAGTCTCCGTCTGGCCGTCCGTAGTCCACGCGTCCAGTTGGGCATCCTGTGTGGCTGGAAAGGATCCCTCCCTTAACCCCCCAGGGTTTCCCTGGTCCCAAGTCAGAGACCTGGACCTTACCGGTGCCGCAGCAACAGGACAGTCCCCATAGCCACGGCTACCCGCATTTTAACCAAAACCACAGACCCCAGTGTCGAGAATGTATTCCTCCACCGGAAGCCAGCCTAGAGCATTTTAAAAATAGTAATTTTATTGTAAATTATTTACGTCCGGAAGCTTTGTTCCCTCTTTTTTTTTTTTTTTTTTTTTTAGGCAAATTATTTTTAGTGAAGAAAATAATGAGCGATTCCAAGGCGGGTAGGTGTCCCGGAATCCTGGCTACTAACTTTGTTCTGAATGTTTTGGATCTTTGGATGTTTTGTATTTATGTGGTGAGAGTGAAATATATATATCTATGATGATAAACGAGGTGTATTTTTGTCTTGTATTTGAAGGAGAAAACAAAAACAGCAAAAACAAAAAAAAGAAGGCAGATCCAGCAGCTGAGTCTCAGCGTGGGGACTGGCGGGTAGAGGGTGGCAGCTGGGGCAGTGGGAGGGCACTGGTCCCCTGCGCTCCAGGGATGAGGTTTGGGGGGGTTCTCCAGGGATTAGGTTTGGGGGGGTTTCTCCAGGGATGAGGTTTGGAGGAGGTTTCTCCAGGGATGAGGTTGGGGGAGGGGGTTCCATCAGGAGAGACAGTCTTGAGGGTCCTTCCACTTGTTTGAGTGCCTCCTCTCTAGACTCTGTCCCAATGGTGTCGGCCCTCCCCCCTCGACCTCCCACTTTCTGTTTCCGATGTTTAGGGAACTTGTCTCCAGACCCCCTGGCTGTCTGGCCTCCTAAGGCTGCTGGTTTCAATCTTCTCCAGCCGCATCTCCAGGCTGGCAGAATTCTGGACGTTGTGCAATCAGGGCCCAGAACAGGCAGGGTCTCCCTTTCCTCTGACTTGAGGATAAGCCTCTCTCCTGGCAGAGAGATCCCGAAGGAGCAGGAGAATGTAGTAGATGGTAGTTCCTGCAGAGATGGCTCCCCCCACCGCACCCAGTACTGATGCGGTGGTGACGGATGTGGACTGTGGACGTGGCAAACAGAAATCTTGGGGAGCTGGGAGGGTGCCCCAGGACACACTCTCCTAGCCTGGGGGGCACAGAGCCTGAGACCTCCTTCCTGGGCCCACACACCTAGGGCGCCAGGGGGCCACAGTTCCCTTGGAAACCCCCACACGTGCACTGCGGCCACCCAGTGTGGGCAGAGGACCCTGTGCTTAGTGTGGGCCAGGGCGCCACTGGGTTGAGGACCTTCACCATGAACTGAACCCCGCGTTTGCTGGGAGCAGCCCCCCTAGGGTGGTTCACTTTTGTTTCTCAAAGTCTCTGCACACCCATCAGCTTTGCTACCTGTCATTTTGTCCCCTCCCCACCCTTCCATTCTTCCTCTTCTTCTACCTCTTTCTTCTCTTCTGTTCTACAGACCCCTGGGCTCTAGGGTCTTTCTCTCCTGCAGGCTCTCCGACTCCCCCCCCCCCCAAGTCCTCCCTCTCTCCCCTCTGTCACTCTGTCTTCTCTCTCTCTCTCTCTCTCTCTCTCTCTCTCTCTCTCTCTCCCTCTCTCTCCCTCCCTCCCTCCCTCCCTCCCTCCCTCCCTCCCAGTCCTCTGTCTGCCAGGGTGGCCCCAAGGCCAAGGTGTCCATCGTTCCAGCTGCGGTTTCAGGGCAGGTGGTTGGGGCTAGCGAAGGGGAGAGGGGCTGAGAAGGTGGCATAATTTTATGGAACAAAAGAAAAACAAAATCCCAGCTTCAGGGTCCCCAACAAGCTCGGTCCCCTCCTCCAGGAGCTTCTGCCTGGGGAGTTACCAAGCAGATCCCTTAACAGCTACCCCCCTTCCCCATTCTGCCCGTATCTCCGTTTTGCATTCTTACCCCTAAAAGGGGAAAGAACCAGTTACTCCATCTCCTGGCTCTCGCCTCCCTTCCCTCCCTGGCTTTGGGGAGAGCTGCTGAGCTCTCCACCTGCCACTCAGGGAGGGCAATTGTCTTTAAAGAGACTCTGCATAGTAAAAGAGCCACACTTTTAATTAAAAAAAACATTTCTTGACAACTCATCTAATTTTAGTGCTTGTCTTATTTCCCCTCCTTCCCCAAGGGCCTTCGGCAAACTGCCTTGGTCCCTGGAGGCCTCTGGCTTCCAACTCGTGATGCAGGCCAGGGAGGAGGCAGGTGGCCTCCGTGGCAACAGCTGGCCCTGCCTGGGAGAAGGTGGAAGGGCATCTGGGGGTCAAGGAGAACAGCTGGAGGTGTGTGTGTGTGTGTGTGTGTGTGTGTGTGTGTGTGTGGGCGGGGGGTGGGGGGGGCAGGGTGGTTGGAAGAAATCTCATGCCCAGGCCTGCACAAAGCAACATTCGAACTAGCTCAGAGCAGAAAAGAAAAGGAAAGAAAACCTCTTACCAAACTCCTGTGAGTTTGGTGGTCAGGTGTGGGGAACGTGTGGACAGCCGCCTGGGGAGCTGAACTGGGATGCATGCTCATATTCACACCTGCAGTGGGCCTTCCCCTGAGCTGATGTATGTCCCTAATGACTAGCATTTGCAGCCCTTCGGAGTTTACAAACAGCCTTTCATGCTCACCATCTCTATCCCTCCTCACTTTCAGAGGCCCAGCCTCATTTTAAAGAGACACACACAGGCTTGCAGCAATCAGACAACTTGCTAAAGGCCACATGGGCAGAGCCCCAAGACTGTAAGCTCCTCCTTGGGCCAGGCCTTCTTCTTTCGGTTTCTTTCTCCTCTCTTCTGCTTCCTCTTTCCTTCCCTCTCTCCCATCTTTCTTCTCTTCTCTGTCTTTCCTTCCATTTGTGCTCCAAGTGTCTGGCTCATGGGACCTGAACCCTTTAGCCTATTCCCATCCACATCTGCCCACTCCCATTTCTAGCCCTCTCTCTACTCCACCAGCTGCAGAGGAGTTCCCTGGTGCCTCGTCAAGAGGTCTGCACGTCTTCCCTGTCCTGTTTTCTTTCCTGCCAGAACCCAACTCCTACCCTCTAGAATGGCTTCTTTAAACCTCTTACTCACTTTGTCGTACACTTCCTTAACATTTTTTTTAAATGGAGGCATCACATTCATACAGTAAACATCTATACAGTAAGGTACAAAAGCTTAAGTATACAGTTGATGAGTTTACACACACACACACACACACACACACACACACACACACACACCCCTCTTGAATTGTTCCAGTGAAATTTTTCAACTTGTCACCTTAGGCCACATGATGACACAACATCTTCCTCTTGTTTGAAGAAATGATGTCATGTTGGTGTGACACAGAACACCTTTCTCGGAAGTCTTCCTAAGGCATCTTGAAGCCATTACCGATCATGTATGCCTTCCAAATCCCTGTCGTCCGGAGGTTAAGGGACTTAAGCTGATCAGAACTAGAATCTACCAGGTCGGGGTTTCTCAAGATACAACTGAAAACCACTTGCTTCAGAACCACCTGTGGACCATTTAAAACGCAGCATCCTAAACCTCAGCCCCACCCGATGAATCAGAAACTCTGGGGATGGGGTTCAGGAATGTGCGTTACTAGCAAGTTTCCCAAGTGATGCTTATCCATGAAAACATGTGAAATCAACTCTACTAAATGGCCAACTCCCCAAACACTGCAACCTCCAGCATCTGGCCCAGGGCCTAGCATCTGGTGGGAATACAATGAGTGTTTGTTAAACAAATTAATGCACATTTTCTGACACAGTTTAGAGTTCCTTGGGTCACATCATAGTATTGTAATTTAACACCATTTCTACACTGAGAAATCTTTACATTTCAGAGTCTTAGAATAGGTTTTATTTTGATGAAGCAGGAGAGGAAAAGGAATAGATTTTGGTGGTTTTTCGGGTCTCGGGAAGGGCTTTTATAAACCCAAGTAGGACCCCTTGCTGGCAAGGCTGCCCCCCTTCAGACCTGGGAGTTTGGGGAGGGCAGAAGGAGAGTTCCCCAGATTTGCTGAAGGACACTCAGATGCACACGTTTCCAGGTTGGAACTGAATGCTTCTGTTGAAGGAACATCAGAGCTGTGGAAGGAGCAAGGCCACCAGGTCCAGAGGCACTGGCATGCAACGGACATGGGAGCTGAAACTTACTTAGGTATTCTCCGATGGACAGTTGATGTACAACGGATCTTCCATGTGGAAGCACATTTGCTTATCCGCAGACCATGAAAACAGAAGAGAAATGCTGCGCTTTATGTGCTAATGTGGAACCTATTCTTAGAAATAAGAGCAACACACACACATTCCACAACATCTCACCAGGTCCAGGGTGCCGGCACGCTTCACTGTGAGAAAGCGATTCATCGTAGTGGTTACTCGTTATGGGGTCTAGAGTCAGAGTGACTTGGGTTCAGATCCTAGGTCCCCCACTTATTAGCTGTGCAATCTCGGACAAGTTACTCAAATGAGCGCTACCGAATTTTTATGAGTAGTTCATGAGATAGGGCTATAAAGCATCTGGTACAATCTGGTATAACCGTTCCAATGTTAGTTACTTCTAAGACTGTGTCACATTGGTAGATGACTTGAGACTCTCCCTGGGCCTCAGTTTCCCAATCTGTAGAGTGAAGTCCTTTCCTGAGGAAGGGCTTGGAATTGCGGTTGAGCCAGTCGCAAGGGAATTTACTCTCTCTGCCTTTAGACTGGGTACCACAGTCATCACCAAGCACATAATTTTATAAAAAATGATTATTATTCTTAATAAATTCTTATTTTAATGACTTGGCAGTCAGGCTGCAGCTGTTAGTGGTCAGACAGCCCTCAGCAACTGTCGGTCTTCCTAGGGAATGGTCTCAGTTGAAGAGAGGCATCTTGCCCAAGGTCATGCCCCATTTCCCAGGGTAGCATCCAATGACTAATAGACAAGGGGATAAGCCTGATCCTTGCGCCCCACTTTGGATACCTTCGAAGGGCCATCCCATCTTCCCAACTCCCTGAAATGTTGCCCGAGGTTCTGTCAAGACCCCGCTGCAGCTTCACTTCTCCTGTCTGACACTGCTTCCCTCCTCTCTCTCCCACACTTCTGAGCACCCCTGAATAGACCCCCGACATGCTAATTTCCCTGCTCTCAGGAGCCCAGTAACCATAACTGTTATGGCAAAGAGCATACTAAGTGGTAGAATTGGAGATAAAGCACGGAGGAGCCAGGGCATAGAATGACCAGGGCAGGTGGTGGGAGAAGAGGCAGGAATGCAGGCAGTACCTGGTATAGCAGCTAATGACCTTTGGACGTGACCATCAAGGTGACAGGGAGTCACTGACAGGTCCTCCCAAGGAGGTCAAGGAATCATTGAGGCTCTGCACGTTGAAAGTTATCGCTGGCAGTGTGGGGAGGCTCTCGGGGGAGGCGATGTGGGAAGGGGAGCACAGTGACGCTTCTCAGATGCAGATCTGCTCCAAGTTACTCTGCTGCTTAAACCCCGTGGTTTCCGTGACTTTGACTCTAGGATCAAATTCCATTTCCTTAGTGTGGCTTATACAGTGGTCACCAACTGGTGGTCTGCAGACCACTGGTGGTCCGTGAGGTCCGAAAAATTGGCGACAGCTGGTTTCTAAGCTTGTTCACGACCATTCCTCACCTTTTCTCACTGCGTCCGTTCCTTTATATTTTATGGCTCAATCTTACTGGACTTTAAAAGAATTTCAGATTCTGTACATGTTTCACTATTTACTCACTCCTTCGTGACTCTCAGCCACACCCTGTTCATCTAACTATATGTATGCACATAGAAGGGAAAAGAGAGCAACTCAATGAGGAAAGGCAAAGTGCAGAAACACTGGCCGAACAGCCTTTTTTAAAAATGTAATAAAGTGCTCTACTTCTTATTGTTCTTAAATTTAACAGCATACAAAAGGGTTGAGTTCTCATTGTTCCTTTGAATTTGTTTTAACTGTTTGGATCTCTATTTCTAGATCTGATGCATAGTAGGCACTTTAACATTTGTTGACTGACTGGAATCACAGAGTTAGTTCACTAACACAGCAGTGTATTTGGCCTTTTAGTTTCATAAGTCATCTCGTGGAAATCTACTTTTTCGAACTTTTTAAATGAATTTATTGGAGGTGACACTGGCTAATGAAATTATATAGGTTTCAGGTGTATAATGCTGTCATACCGGGTATGTTATCTTTCTATTGTATTGTGTGTTCACCCGCCACGTCAAGTCTCCCATCACCACTTATCCACCATTTACCCTCTTCTACCCCCCCACCCCGCTTTCCTCTGGTGATCACCACTCTGCTGTCTGTGTCTATGAGTTGTTTTGTTTTTGCTTCATCCCTTCACCCTTTAAAAATCATTTTCTTACCGATTTTAGTGCTCTCACTTTCTCTCTCTATTTCACTCTCCATCTGCCTCCCCCTGAACCACTGGAGACTATGCTGAGACATCACAACACTTTCCCATGTGAACTTCAGAATGTATCTCCTAAGAACATCCTCCCACACAACTATAGTACCGTTGGCACATCTAAGAAAGTTAACAATACTTTAAAAATATTATCTAATATCCACTATGTGCTAAAATTTTCCCAGTTGTCCCAACAATGTCTGATAATGTCTTTTATTTGTTTTACTCTAGGTTTAAATCTGGGTTCATGTAGTACATTTGGTTATATGTCATTTTTGTTTCTTTTAATCTAGTGGCTGACTGTTTCCTCATGATGTCATTCAACTTGTTTCTCCATCCCTCACATTTTTTGTGAACTGGAAATGAGACGTGCTTGGCTAGCATCCTTCACAGGTGGCGTTTTGTTGCAATTGCCTTCTCGTGTGGCCTGAGGAGGAAAAGAGTTCCACATTATGATCATCATAACCTAGTAGGTAGCAGGTACTATATTAGATAAAGTGGGAGAATATAAACAATGTGTTTTTTTGGTTTCTTGTTTGTTTGTTTTGTTTTGTTTTGTTAAGCCTCACTCGATTGCTTGCTTCCTGCACGAGCCCTGACCAGGGGAGGAGCCTGCAACCAAGGTATGTGCCCTTGACCGGAATCAAACCCGGGACCCTTTGGTCTGCAGGCCAATGCTCTATCCACTGAGCCAGACAGGCTAGGGCAGGGGTGGGCAAACTTTTTGACTCGAGGGCCACAATGGGTTCTTAAACTGGACTGGAGGGCCGGAACAAAAGCATGGATGGAGTGTTTGTGTGAACTGATATAAATTCAAAGTAAACATCATTACATAAAAGGGTACGGTCTTTTTTTTCAATAGTTTTATTCATTTCAAACGGGCCGGATCCGGCCCGCGGGCCGTAGTTTGCCCACGGCTGGGCTAGGGCAACATAGTGCCTCTCACACACCTGTGAGCTCCTAGTAGGTAGTGTGTACTAAGTAAGACAAAGTGGAAGAATATGAACCATGTTTAACATAGTGCTGGGCACAAGATAAATGTTCTGTAAATATTTGTTGGCTATTGAAATATATAGAAAAGATAATTGACATTGTACGACAATGAATGGTAAGAGTCAGATGAGTTGCTGAATGGAGCTGCCATGTAATTTAACACATATTTTGCGTTTGCTGGACAGAGCTGCTCCGTATGCTCTGAGCTAGGCACTGTGGGCACTGCGAGTGCATTGGGCATCTAAATGACCCCAGTCTCTGCCTTTGAGGAGAGGATGTCCCAGTGTTTAGAAGTAGGAGAATGAATGGAGATGGGAAGGCAGAATTTGTATGTACTTGTCTATATACTTGTTTATCATTATTTCTCATCCTCACAGCAGCATTGCCAAGGAGGTACTGGTGCAATTTTTCTGTATGAGGACCAAAGGTAGACTTGCTTGCCTATTGGGGTTTGGGGAAGGGGGGGGGGATGTCTCTAGGGTTCAATCCCAGACCTGTCTGACTTTAAGCCCATCCTGGACTGAGAATATTAGTCTAAACTTGAGGAATTCCATGGATTTTCTGAAATTGTAGGCACAATTTTGTAGAGAAATGGTTATTTAGCAGATTCTTAAAGGAACCCATGCCTCCAAAAGAGAATAGTTGTCTTAGATGGTCAGAGTTGGAAGGATCCTTAGACATTACAGTCCCACTGCTCTCATTTCAAAGTTGAGCAAAGGGAGCCACCAGAAGGGGGACAGATTTGGCAGAGCCAGCACTGGAGCCAGGCCCCTGGGCTCTCAGGCCTGTAAGTCTCCTTGTTTGGCATCCCATGTGAGGGCTCCAGAGGCTCTGAGTGGCTTGAAGGAGCTGTCATGCACTGGGCCAGATCTCTTTTGACACCGTCTTGGCAGGGAGTCCCTTAGGCATCTCTGGAGGGAGGCGTGTGAGCTCTTCAAGGACCAGGTTCTAATCTGGTACTAAGTGGTACATTGGCACTTAATAGGTTACCATCAGTAAGTGTCGGCGAGCTCTGGGGTGTAGAAGAGCCCAGCCCGCTTCTTGCCTAGTGCCTTGTCTTCTCCGCGGGCAGAGGAAACCCTGCCTGGGCGGCAGCAGATCAGGCCTCCTTTGAGGAGACTATAGTAGAGGGGAAGGCAGGACAAGCTGCTTTCTGCACCAGCAGAAACTTGGTCTGCATGCAGGAGCCGCTGTAACATCATAAAGTGCAATTGGTGCCCAGCCAGGGTGGTTCAGTGGTTGAGCACTGACCTATGAACCAAGAGATCACCAGTTCAATTCCCAGTCAGTGCAGGTTGTGGGCTTGATCCCCAGTAGGGGGCATGTAGGAGGCAGCCAATGGATGTTTCTATCTCCCTTCCCCTCTCTCTAAAGTCAATAAACTTTTTTTAAAAGAAGTGCAATCGGTATTCATAGCCCCTCCGTGCTCTGTCTTCTGTGAGGCTTTGCAGGCAGCCCCACCTTCTCTGGGCCTGAAATCATAGCCCCCTTTTCATTTTCTCACCACAATTTTAAGGCTCTTTTTATTCTACACATCACTTAACTCAGTGCCTGGCACTTATTTTGAATTACTATTTATTTATTCATTTATTTAATATATTTTTATTGATTTCAGAGAGGAAGGGAGAGGGAGAGAGAGAGAGAAACATCAATGATGAGAGAGAATCATTGATCAGCTGCTTCCTGCACACCCCACACTGGGTATTGAGCTCACAACCTGGGCATGTGGCCTGACCAGGAATCGAACCCGAGACCCTTCAGTCTGCAGGCTGACATTCTATCCACTGAGCCAAACCAGCTAGGGCTGAATTAGTATTTATTGACTAAATAAATGAATGAGATTCTACTTAGGCTTGAATCTTGATTCCACCACTTATAAACTGTGTTATTCTAACAAGTAAGTTAACCTCTCTGAGCAATAATGCCTATAAGTTACCTGGTAAAGTGGAAAACAGAAGTGAATCTCAATGGTGGTCAAGACAACCCCTCCTGAGACATGGGGGAGGTAGCAGGAACTGATGGGGTACAGGACCCTCTTGGGGAACTTAGAGGCAGACTGGCAGCGTTCCTCTGGCCTGCTAGAGTCTGGTCAGAGTCCCTGAGACCCAATCCTGATTCAAAGCCCTTGCCTTGCTTTTGTGAATATCCAGCTCATTCCTCATTCTTGACCCGTCTCAGGAACACTGGGACATTTTTTTGCTCCTTGGACAGGATGGCCCTTCAGCTGTTCTCTCTCTAGGGAAAACCCATTCAAGATGAGTGGTATTTGAAGGAGATCCTGCCCAAAGAGTTAGGCATGGCCCTAAAAGGTTTGGCTCAGTGGATAGAGCGTCAGCCTGTGGACCGAAGGGTCCCAGGTTTGATTCCGGTCAAGGGCATGTACCTTGGTTGTGGGCACATCCCCAGTAGGGGGTGTGCAGGAGGCAGCTGATCGATGTTTCTCTCTCATCGATGTTTCTAACTCTCTATCCCTCTCCCTTCCTCTCTGTAAAAAATCAATAATATATATATATATATATATATATATATATATATATATATATTTTAAAAAGAGTTAGGCATGGAAGGTTAGGGTTTCTTAAAGAATGGTCCCTTGCAGTCCAGACAAGTTTCTGTTACTTAGCCTTGTCCAGAAAAATGATTATCATTTTTACATAAAGCCTCTGTCACTTCAGACCTAATGAGGATAAATCTACCAGGAATTAATGCCTGTCTGGTAGATTTTAATTAGACCAATTGCCTAGAAATCATGATACATAGGAATTCTCTCTCTCCCTCCTTCCCTCTCTCTCTTGTTAATTCTCACCTGAGGATATTTTCTTCTCCATTGATTTTTCAGAGAGAGCGGAAGGGAGGGAGAGAGACACAGAGAGAGAAACATCGATGTGAGAGACACACATTGATTGGCTGCCTGCTGCACATTCCCAGACCGGGGCCAGGATCAAGCCTACAACCTAGGTATGTGTCCTTGACCAGAATTGAACCCAAGACTCCCCCGCCCCCGCAGCCTGCAGGCCAACGCTCTATCCACTGAGCCAAACAAGTGAGGGGAGGAATTGCCATCTCTTTATTTGAATGAAAACAAAGCATTCTAGGGAAGATTAAAAATATATTTTAATTTTTAGAGGGAAAGAATTCTTTAAAGAGAATTGTCAATAATCAAAACTGGTTGATAAGTCGCCTATGTAATATGTAATTATTCTTCTTCATTTTCAAAGACCCGAAATTAGAGTTCTTCGTCTAATTACTCATAATGACTCATCCTCGCTAATATGCCGAGGATGAAGGGAGCCAGGAAGAGAAATTTCCAGTTGAACTTTTCCTTAATTTGGATCAAGAGGCTGTGGAAATAGCCCGAGGCTGGGAGCCCAGGAGAGCTGGGTTCCAGTCCTCCCTCCATTTCTCATTAATTGGGACTTTAGCTAAATCACTAAGCCTGTGGGAGTCTTTGTTTCCTCAGCTATAACACAGAATAATAATCCCTCCCTCAGAGTGTTGTTAGGAAGCCTTCATGAGACTTTGGGTGTGACAATGCTTTGTAAATGTTACAATGCTGTAAGGTCCTAATACATTTAATATTGTGCCTTCTTTCCTTACCAGAGCAGGCCAGGCCCTCTGTTGGTGATGGGATGAAAAGCTATAATGTACAGTATCAGCCTTTGTGTAGTGTGAAAACACAGATGTTAATGGAGGGCTAAGGTGCTTTGTTGAATGTGTCTGGTGGCCCTGCTTCTGATGAGCAGAAATTTATTATTAAGGAAATTGCTGGGGCCTTAGCCGGTTTGGCTCAGTGGATAGAGCGTCGGCCTGCAGACCTAAGGATCCAGGGATCAATTCCGGTTAAGGGCATGTACCTCAGTTGCAGACTCCTCCCCAGCCCCGGGCCCTGGTCAGGGCTCATGCAGGAGGCAACCAATCGATGTGTTTCTTTCACAACAGTATTTCTCTTTGCCTTCCCTCTCTTCCACACTCTCTAAAACTCAATGGGAAAACATCCCTGGGTGAGAATTACCAAAAAAAAAAAAAAAAAAAAAAGCCTGGGAAGAAAATTGCTCTGGCTTGGTTTGTGTCTTCCCAACTGCAGAGGGATGCCTCAGGTGCTGTTGCATTGATTTTTGCTGGATTCACATGTAAAGAGAAACCTCTCATTCGGACCAAGAGGTCATGGGGGATTGTGACAAGGACATTGAGAATGTTCAGGGTTCAATTCTAAGTCTCAGTGTGGGGCCTGAGGAGAAGATTTGGGGTTTGAGTGCAAACAGCATAGCAGACTTGCAAAGTACCCTACGGATGATCTAATGCAGCCCTCCTCAAAGTGTGGCTGAGTTGTAGCTTCCGCATCACCGGCAGCTTGCTAGAGATGCAAGTCCTTGGGTTTCATCCCGAGCTGCTGACTCGGAAACCCTGCGGCTGAAGTTCAGTGACCTGTGCTTTGAACAAGCCCTCCAGGTGGTTAGGATGCACTCCAAAGGTTGAGAACCCATGCTCTCATCTAGGCCCATTTTGTAGACGCTTGTAAAATTCAACCTCGCTCCTGGTCTAAACAGTGCCAGCCAAAAGGCTGAAAAACAATCCCATGCATAACTGTCCTCACCTTGTTTCAAAATTCTACTCCCATCGTCATTGGCCTATCACTGGGCTCAGTGGAACTAAGGTTCTGTGTTTATGAAAAAGTGGGACTAGGAATCAAAAGACCAGATTTCTAGTGTCGGCGTTGCCAAGACTAGCTGTGTGGCCATGGACAAATCATTTGACCTTTCTGGACCTTCGTTATTTCTTCTGTACATAAGAATGTCTGACCCACTCATGTAATAGGATTTCCCCAGGTAAGTGTTATGGTTTTGGAGATCACCTTGGGTTCAGGTGGTCTGGGATAGCTTTCTGAGCATGGGGATGTGGATCTGGGCTGTGAGGGATGGGAGACTTGGTTCTGAGGAGGGATGCCCATCTGAAGTAAGCAGAATGATATGACCAAAGGTGGTAGCAGTGGGGTTTGAAGAGCGCATGTTGAAGGAAGGAGGATTGCCTGGCTGGACTCTCATCCAACTCACATAATTCCTAGGGATAGTCAGATGTATCAGACTTTTACTATGGAAGCTGTTCATGCTAAGTAATTCGGAGGCTGCTCAAGACAAATAGTTTGTTTAAAAAATATTTTCATTGATTTCAGAGAGGAAGGGAGAAGGAGAGAGAGATAGTAGCATCCATGAAGAGAAAGAACCATGGATTGGCTGCCTCCTGCACGCCCCCTACTGGGGATCAAGCCCACAACCTGGGCATGTGCCCTTGACCAGAATCCAACCTGGGACACTTCAGTCCACAGGCTGACACTCTATCCACTGAGCCAAACCAGCCAGGGCCAAGACAAATAATTTTAATGGTAATAGTAACAAATTAATGATCAACTAATATTATCAGACTTTAGTTCTGCGGCTTTCAGTAAACCCCCCAGCTGCCTCATTTACTTTTCTCAACAACCGGATGGTAGGTGTCCTTATTCCCACTTTATTGATGGGGGGACTGAAGCCCGATGTGGTCACACAGCTTGTCAGCACCAGGGGTCAAAGCCAAGTTTATCTGGCACCAAATCCATCATCTCTACCATTACTTTGTGCCTCTTTATTTGTTCCTTAAGTATTTCCTGTATTTATCTCTGCTCCTAAGGTTGGGTTAGATAGTATTTTACATGCTCTTTGTGGCCACTTCTTTGACAACATCTTCCCTTCATCCCCAGTAAGAATGTTTTTCTCTCTCAGCATTTTCAGTTGTAGTCACACAACAGTACTCCCACTTTCTGCGTGGCGTCTTTAATTAGTTGTCTTCCCCCGTCAGGCTGTTTCTCAGCAATATGTAAAGCCCAGCATTGTTTCTCAGCATAGATTTTATTGATAATTGCATTCCAGCACAGAAACGTAGCTCTCAAACCCACAGCTATCAGGAAAAATCTCATGTGAAAGCCCAGTGGCTCAGTGGTTGATCTGTGAACCAGGAGGTCACGGTTCGATTCCCCGATTCCAGGTCAGGCCACATGACTGGGTTGTGGGCTCGATCCCCATTGGCAGGCGTGCAGGAGGCATCAATCGTTGATTCTCTCTCATCATTGATGTTTCTATCTCTCCCTTTCCCTTCCTCTCTGAAATCAATAAAAACATATTTTAAAAAAAAACACACTTGTGTGATATATTAGCTTCTGCTTCCATCAGGTAAAATGTAAGCAAGGAGAGAAAAGGAAATGAAGGCCTCTTTTTATCATCATTCTGCCGAAATGGTCCTCAAGAGGCAGGTCACAATAAATTAGAGGAGTGAGGCTTTCTTCACCTGGTTCTGGTTCGCAGAGTAGCCATCTTTTTGCCTTTTAATCAAATAATAGAAATGACTGAAAGAGTAAAGGTGCCGGGCCAATAGTTATGCCCAGTCCATTCTTCCCATTAATGCCGAAGGGATTTATGTAGGTAAGTCCCATTAATGCTAATGGAAGTTACATGTGTAATTCCCCTTTTTCATCACTGAGAGAATAGAGCTTTATATTCCTCGGGTAATTATGGTACTGGCACTGTTAGTTTTTTCAGTTAACTTTTTCACCTGCCTTTCCTGCTTGGACTCTTAAGAAAGGGACTGAATTCTTCTGTTCAAAAAGGAAAACTGCCAAAATATCTGAGAGGTGAAACAAATGTAACTAGATCCACTTGTTTGAGGGGTGAAAAAAGGCAAGAAAACACCAGGACAGGAAGCTGGAGGGTGAGCTCCTGCTAATTTTCAGATCCCAGGAAGCTTGTCGAGGTTCGGATTTTCTAACAATGCAGGGCTTTTCACTGGCTGCCCATTTCCTCAGGTATTTGAAGCGTGAGGAAAATAAGTCCCTGACCAT
Organism: Myotis nattereri; assembly: GCF_964212035.1. Taxonomy (NCBI): domain Eukaryota; kingdom Metazoa; phylum Chordata; class Mammalia; order Chiroptera; family Vespertilionidae; genus Myotis; species Myotis nattereri. Next base: position 54,301,036 of record NC_138088.1, on the reverse strand, counting down.
TTTGACGGAATTAATTTTAGCGGGTAAGATGTGAGTAGCAAAGCCTGAGTCTTTAGAGAGCTTAATAGTGAATGAATCCTGGTTTCTGCCTAAGACTTAATGAAATATAGGCAATACCTTGGAATCTGAGATCTGGTTTCAGGAATCTAAAGGACATCCATATTACTGTCTTATTAGAAATGTATACCTATTGGGTGTTCCTCTGTCACCCTAGATCCTTTGATTGGAGCCTACATAGAGGTCATCCTATTCCGTAGGGCATAGTGGTGCCTGTTCCTTAGCTGAACATGGCAAAATCAGTCCTGTCTTGCTATGTACACACGTCATTTTTCAAAAAGGTTTTCATGGTAGAAAGGGACAAAGGTTCAACCTTGCTGTTGGAAGAAAGATATCCCTCAATACATAAACACATTCAGGTTTTGTGGCAACTATCCAATCTCACGTAGGAAGGGATTTCCATGGTCAGCTAATTCAGTGGTCCCAAAGCATTCAGTGATAGGGAGCTTACTCTAGCACTTAGTACAGTATCCGGAGTACAGTTGGGTAAGTGATTTGAATCAACTTGTCAAGAATAGGCTCTTCTCTCTTTGGACAACTTCGTGTCCAGAAGTTCTGGCTCATGGTGAATAAAAATATGACTTCTGTGGAGAGTGGCTACAGTGTTTGGACAGGTTCAAACCTCGGACTAATGCGAGGGCACAGTCCTCTCATGGCCACGTGCAAATCCCAGCTTGGAGGGAAAAGCCCTCCCAGCACAACTATAGCCAAAAGCTATAGTTGTAAGCTTGAACCTATGGTCCGAACCTGTAGTCCCACGTTGCATGGGCTGCAGGAGGTGCAGCAAGGAAACAAAGCTTGATCAGGTGCGTGTGATTGAGTAGATCTGAACCCCACGAGAATGTTGTAAACATCTTGACCATGCCCTTACTTTGCCTCATGGAATCTGGCTATAAAATAAAGACATGGCTTTCAGGCTATGGCGCTGTGGGTAGCTCTCTATTAGAGAGGACAGCGTCCCACCCAGACCCAGCTTTATTCTCTTGTCTGTCTTTTCTCAATCCTTCACCGCCCCCTCTCAGGCTCACCAAACCTGGCTGTGCTGGCTCGGCACATATGGCACCCAACGTGGGGCTGAGTATGCCATGGCCGTGCTGGCTCGCCACAGACTTCCACTCATTTTCATTTACCCGTTGGACTCCATTCTGTTTTTTCACCTCTTGGCCCCTGTTCTGTCTGTCCTCTTGTTCGCTTTCTCTGACACTTGAGAATTCTTCACTGTTTCTCAGAGTTAAGAATTGAGACATTTCATTGGCCTGCCCTTCTCACCCTAACTGCAGTCATATTCTGGCTTCTTAGGCCAGGTTTTCTGACTGTTCCTTCTCCAGCTATCCTCTTATTCCTGGGACAGCTGAACCTTCTTTCTCTGAGTTGGCTCATTTCCTGAGACTGTAACAGAAGACCTTTTGTCTATCACCTGTCCTTTCAGTCTTCACACTCAGATTCCTGGTCCACATAGCGACCTGTCCCCGGAGTCCCTTTCGGATGAACTCATTAAAGCTTGGAGAAGACCCAGGTACAATGTTATATGAGCTGCTTTCTCCAAAACAGCCTCATGTAGTGAAAGGAAAATTAACTGAGAATTAGGAGTCCTGGAGTTTAGCCTTTTCTCAGCCACGGAGGCTCCCTGTTTCAACTTTTTCCCATCTAGATCCATTTAATCATGTGCAACAGCCAAAGGGATCTTAAAATATAAATTGGATTATGTCACTTAAAATCCTTCAACAGTCCTTCAACCCACTTGGGTCTTAGCCGAACATTTAAAATCTTTACTGAGGCCTCAAAGGTCCTCCATGATGACTCCATCCTAACTACTCTCCCCAGTGGTTCTCAGCCTTCTGGCCCGTTAAATACAGTTCCTCATGTTGTGACCCAACCATACAATTATTTTCGTTGCTACTTCATAACTGTCATGTTCCTACTGTTATGAATTGTAATGTAAATATCTGATATGCAGGATGGTCTTAGGCAACCCCTGTGAAAGGGTCGTTCGACCGCCAAAGGGGTTGCGACCCACAGGTTGAGAACCGCTGCTCTAGCCTCATTTTTACCTTTTTCTCTGTTCCTCTCTATGCTTCAGCCACACTGGTCATTTTGCAAGATGTGTCCTACCTCAGAGTCTTTGCATAAGCTGTTTCAACTTCTTCAAATGCATCTTCCCTCAATTTTTGCCTAGGTAACTCTTATTCTCTAGATTTCAGCCCAAATATTATTTCTTCAAGAAGCTCTTCCATAACCTGGAAGAAATGTCTGAGCTAACTTAATGATAGCCAAATTGAGAGCCATGCTCTGGAGGTAAGCATAATCCAGCCCTTTAGCCTGTGATTTTGAGGGGCACCCAGCTCTGCTTGTGGCTTTTCCCACAAGAAGATACATATTACATGCAGGTCCTGTCACATTCAGGCTGGATATGTAGGGATAGGTGCTCACGGTATACTACCTGGGTTTTGAAAACATTTTTTAAAAAGGTAGTGCACTCAACTTGAAGTGACCAAATGCAGTAAAGCAAAGGAAGGGCAAGAAAACACACATTTATGGATGACCTATTTCAGGGTTTGGCAAACTTTTTTTTGTAAAGGACCAGATAGTAACTATTTTAGGCTTTGTGGGCCATACAGTCTCTGTGGGACTCAGCTCTGTGATTGTAGCCTGAAAGCAACCATAGATAGTACATAAACAGATGAGTGTGTCAATGTTCCAATAAAACTTAAGTTTCAAAAACAGGCGGCATTAGACTGCTGGTCATTGTTTCCCACTCCCTGACCTAGTGTGTGCCGGATGCTTTACATATATTTACTCTTTACGACAATCTGATAGGCAGTTATGAATCCATTTAGGGTCACAGAGGTGAAGTAGCTTGTCAATAGTCACCCAGTTGAGTATGGGACAGGATTAGGCTTCTAATTTGGGCTTCAAAGACAAGAGAAAGGAAATGGCCAATTAAGTTTAATTCAACAAATATTTATTGAGCACTGACTATATGATTATGGTGATGCTAGACATTTAGAAAGACTGGCATCTTTATATTTCACTTCTGTCTCATGACCTAGTAAGACTTTAACATTATTTGGGGAGGCATTATGGTATGATGAAAAGAAAGTGAGTTTTGGAATCCAACAAGACTCAAATTTTAACTCCACTATTTAACAACTCTATGAACTTGGATAAGTTTACTTTAAGTTCTGGCCTAAATATCCTAAGACCAAAAACAAGTGAAGTGATATTGGTAGATGGTAGGCCTCCGTTAAATACTTTTTGTTGTTGTTGTTAATCCTCACCTGAGGATATTTTTCCATAGATTTTTTTAAAAAATCTTTATTGTTGTAAGTGTTACATAGGTCCTCTCCCCCACCCCCCCCATTAACCTCTTCCAGTCTGCTCCCATCCCCCACCCTAAGTCCTCACCACCCCATTGTCTGTGTCCATGGGTTAGGCATAGATGCATACAAGTTCATTGGTTGGTCTCTTCCCACCCAGCCTCCCCTGCCTTCCCTCTGAGGTTCCTGAACAGACTGTTGAAGCTCCATTGATTTTTAGGGAGAGTGGAAGAGAGAGGGAAAGACAGAGAGAGACATCCATGTGAAAGAAACACATCGATTGGTTGCCTCCTGCACAGGCCCTTACCAGGGCCCAGGCTGGGGAGGAGTCTGCAACCAAAGTATGTGCCTTTTATTTAATTTTTTAAATATTTATTTATTTATTTATTTATTTATTTATTTATTTATTTTATTGATTTCAGAGAGGAAGAGAGAAGCAGAGAGAAACATCAACGACGAGAGAGAATTATTGACCGGCTGCCCCTGCGCACCCCACATTGGGGATTGAACCCGAAACCTGGGCATAGGCCCTGACTGACCAGGAATCAAACCGTGACCTCAAGGTCGACGGTCAACCACTGAGCCACGTCAGCTGGGCAAGTTACATGTCCTTGACCTATGAACCCTTTCCCCCCCTATTGACCGCCCCCTCCTATGTCCCACTCCCCAGGCCTTCACTATGGTCAATGTTTATTATAGTCGGTGAACCTGTAAAAAAGATGCAGCTGGAAGAGTTCAGTGGTTTGTAGGGAAGATGATTATGGCCCAGGTGGGGCTGCTGTTAACTCTGAGGATATTCTTTAGTGTCTTATTACCTTATGCAAAGTCCAGCTTGATGATTCAGATGTCTTATTCCATAGGCTAGATCATCTCAAATCTCAGACTTTCAGAAGGGCACCAAAATGCCTTCTCCTCCGCCTGGAAGGGCCACTTGCTCCCACACAAGCTTCCCGTTTCCTTTCTGTGCCTCTTCGGTGGCTTTGAGGCTATGCGTGGTGCACTTTGCATGTCTTCTCACTAGAGGCAGCCCTAACACTCTCCTGCCCTTGTCTGTGTCTGATGTGCTAATGGAAACAAACAAACTTCCAAAAGCAGCATGGGAGATGAAAACATAAATAGGTCATGGTTGAAAATTCAGCATTTGGTACAAGCTTACTAGTAGTAAGCCATCATTTTCATAGGTTTCTGCTTTTATCAGATGAAAGGCAAGCTCCTTTGACCCATGAAGTTGATCTGTGAACTCTGTCAAAAAATTCAAAACCCACAGTAGTGGATCATGCATGCCATTAGCATAATTTGCCACCCAGGGTGTAAATGTATGTTCTCTAAATTGGTCCAGAGTATAGATAGTATTTTACAGCGTGTTAAGAAAAGGTTGTTTATTGGACACAGAGCAGAGTGAATTAAAAGTTGCCACAGGAAGTACTATCTCTTCTCTCTTCACTTTTTCCTTCCAGAAACTGTGAGTTGTCATATAAATGTTAATGGTGTCATTGAGAGAGCTACTATACCAAATAAGGCACCATACACCTAGCAGAACCTTTGGGCGGGCGTTGAACAGAGTGGGCATCTGAGCTGCATAAGCATATCAGTTTGTACATTAGGATGGGAACAAGAAATGCCTCGATTCGTCAAGTTCAGTCTTTGAATTTCAGAGAACCTGTTTATAAGGGAAAGGAATAAAATGGAGAATTTGAGAATCTGAATTTCCCTTTGCCTTCCCTCTGGGACTTCTCTCTCTCTCTCTCTCTCTCTCTCTCTCTCTCTCTCTCTCTGTGTGTGTGTGTGTGGCTTGGGTGTGTGTAGGACTTAGTTCACTGTTATGAAGGCTTTGTACGATTTCTCTAGGATCTCCACGATGATGTTCCTCTTTCTTTAATTCCCGAAATTAAAATGTGTTGGAATGCTTGGCTGCCTTTCACTCCCTCCTCAATGGACCCTTTCGTTTTTCACACCAAGGTGTCCTTCTTCGGGGTGCCAGGTCAGGCTACCAAAACAGCTTCCAGGAGGGGATTAGGACCAATTAACATCTTTGTACACAAAAGCCACTGGCAGCTGCACAGGCAGCCTGGTGGCGGCTCCGGAGCTGCATCTTAAATAGGGGCCTCCTGTACTTGAGTTCAAGTAGGAAGAGGTGGAGAAAGTTTGTATTTATAATTGAAAAATGATGTTTTTTGGATAAAGTCTGATGAAAAGAAGAGTAGCGTTCCGAAGTATCTAACACGCCCATGTGAATGCTGGTCTCCATGGTGTGGGGTTCCATCAAGGATGCTCTCACAATGTGGCTTGTTCCTGGGCACATGTGGCGAGGAGGTGATGTTTCTCCACAGAACAATTTCGTCCTTCCATGCCCCTTGTTCTCGGTTAAGAAAAAGTTCAGCTGGATCCCCAGGCGCAAAGAGGAGCTGCTCCAAAGCCTATGTGGTCTGAAAAGGCAGCCGCCTTTTAAATCAGAAACCTATCCTATGGATACCTGTACCACGAAGTCTTTGTTTAGGGTCACGTAACGTGGAGAGAGGCGCTGTGCAAAGCTCGCTTCTGCAGCCTCCGATCTGAGAGGCGCCCAGTTATTTTCGTTTTCCTTTTCACTCACGCGAACCAAATGGCTACACTTTTGATGGTTTGCCTTTGCTTTGTTTGGAGGTAGTGTATGTTTCTTTTTCAGTTCAGAAATACTGGAAGGGGTAAAGATCCTAGAGTTAAAGAAATGTTGTGACGCAGGTAATTGGGAAGAGGCTCCACTAGAGACTGGGTGGGAATCTATTAAGCATCACGTGGCGAAAGGTGTAACGGAACCTGACTCTCCACTTGGAGGATAAGAGTTTTCAAAGACACTTTAAAGCTCCAGGGTAAAGATGGAGTGTCTTTAATCCATTTAACAGCGTACCTTTCCAGCGTCCTCCAGGGCCAGGCACGGAGCTTTCACCGGGGTTGCAAAGGCCAGAGAATAAAATGCTGCTTTCAGAACTTACAGTGGGAACCCATGAGAAAAAAGAGGCCTGAAGAGAGAAACGAATTCCTAGATGGAAGATCAAAAGGTCGATGATGACCCCACGTTTCCTGAATCAGGGTGGAAAGTGTAAGGAACAACGTGAGAACCTGAAACTCTTTCCCATTCTGCGTTCTATTTCCTTCCACGGGGAAAGAAACCGCGACAAGCGCGTGCATTTCTCTTGCAGTTGCTCGAAGGGGGAAAGGTTTTTTTTGAAAAGTCAGCCTCTACGTCCCTAATCTAAATGACGGTCATTTTCAGTTTCCTGGGCTTTATACATAACTCTAGATTCTCCTTGGTGTGATATTTTCCAAAAGCAAACCTTAATACAGTCTCAATGTGTGGCTTCCCCCCTGGGTTTTAGTTTCAGATACTTCATTGTGAGTCTTCAGACATGTGGAGTCCCCCTAATGTTAAATGGTAATTGCCAGAAGGATAGCTGGGGATGGAAACATTGTTATATTTTGTTCATTTTTCACACTTCAGCAGTTCCCCCTTTTTCTCTGTCGCCTATGCTTATTAGGGTATGAAATGCAGGTGTGTGGGAAATGGCTCGCGGACATTGACAGGTTATTTTGTTGGCCACTGCCTAATTAGTAGCATAGTGGATGCACCCTGCTAAGCTTTAGTGTGGGGCAGCAGAGCTGGTCTGTTCTAATTTCCTCACGGCTTTGATATTCGCCAAAAGATTGACGGTTTACACAAAAAGCCAAGGCCCGAAGGAGGCCTGCGGAAACAATGAGCCTTCTTGCTTGTAGACACCACAGATGTGAGCGAAAGCTGGCTAAAGACAATTGGCTGACACTGTCTAATTGTCTCCGATGTCAGCGTCATTAATGTTTTCCCATGTAAAACGGAGAAGGCCAAGGTTGTATCCTCCCTTTATTCTGAGTCACGTGATTGTGTAACTTATCGAGATTAAGTGTTCATTGTATTTGCGCACTAAAGAAACTGAAGCTACCTTGGGTTTAATGAATATGTGCTTAATTAATTTTGACAGCTTTTATCTTTATTCCCTTCGGAATAATCCTTATCGGAATTAATAACGTTTTTCAGGCATTAAAATCGTAACTCGTTTTAACAATGATGTATAGGTTTACATTTTTGAGTTTAAACCAGCGCCATGTTTCCGAAAGTTGGCTTACCTTCCGGGGAGCGTCACGTGAACATGTCAAGCGATACTCAGAACAAATACTTTGTGTGGAACAGGACTTCTAAAGAAACACATGGCCATAGCCAAGCAGCACGGAATGGCAAGACTACCCCCGTGAGACCCCAAACCTATTTTTACTTGCGAAATGGTTTTAAATATTTTCTCCTGCGGAGGAGCAGACTGGGGAAGGGGAAACCCCGAGGAAGAACGGACAGATCGGACTGAAATGAAACAGTGTTTGCCGCGCTGAGGATATGTCAACCCAAACGAAGCATGTAACTTGTCCCGGCAATCAGCAAATATCATCATACCGATCGCCCTTCACGGCAGCATCTGTTACACCAACATACATGAAGGCAGATGTCGTAGTGTCTGTTCCCTTTGATGTTCTCCAGGTCTTCTCTGGGCAGTGCGTGCCTTTTCCCATCCGAGCCTCAGAGCCGTGGCGGTGGGACAGAGTGGGCCCGGCCCAAGAGCTGTTCTGTGATGTGTTTATTGTCTGGGAAGCTTTTGAGTGAGGGAAATCCACATATCTTTTTTTTTTTTTAAATATATTTTATTGATTTTTGACAGAGAGGAATGGAGAGAGATAGAGAGTCAGAAACATCGATGAGAGAGAAACATCGATCAGCCGCCTCCTGCACATCCCCCACTGGGGATGTGCCCGCAACCCAGGTACATGCCCTTGACCGGAATCGAACCTGGGACCCTTCATTCTGCAGGCCGACGCTCTATCCACTGAGCCAAACCGGTTTCGGCCACATATCTTTTTAAAAAAATATATTTTCATTGATTTCAGAGAGGAAGGGAGAGGGAGAGAGACATAGAAATACCAATGATGAGAGAGAACCATTGATCAGCTGCCTCCTGCACACCCCACACTGAGGATCGAGCCCACAACCCAGGCATGTGCCCTTGATCGGAATCAAACCCGGGACCCTTCAGTCTGCAGGCAGACACTCTATCCACTGAGCCAAACTGGCCAGGGTTACATATCTTTTTTAAAAATATAAATTTTTATGGATTTCAGAGAGGAAGGGAGAGGGAGAGAGAAATAGAAACATTAATGATGAGAGAGAATCATTGACCAGCTGCCTTCTCCACACCCCACCCTGGGCATTGAGCCCATAACCCGGGAATGTGCTGGAACCGTGACCACCTGTTGCATAGGTCGATGCTCAACCCCTGAGCCATGCTGGCCGGGCAACCCGACATACCCTGAGTTCCACATTGAATTAAAAATGTATCAAACTTCAAAAACAAAACAAAATTTGGTTCCCAAAAATAATCTCTTTAAAAAATTAGCCTCCCCCCAAATCAGTTTTCCAGGGAAGCCCGTGTTTTCATCTGAACCTTTTATCACCCAGTTGGTCACTCGAGTACACAACTACAATGACAGGAAGCAGTTTCTGAACTGGGAGTCATGCATAGAAAATGATATCCCCGAGTATCTGGCTTCCTGCAAGCCTCCTCCCCAACACCTACCTGCACATGCGGTCCACCCAGCGATGCCCAATATGTGAGGGCCCAACACGGCGTCCACGGTGGTTTCACAGGGGATGTGATACAGCACAACTTCTGACCCAAGAGAGCCTAGTTTTTAAAAGCATCATGGAGCCTGACGGGCTTGACTCAGTGGTTGAGCATCGACCTGTGAACCAGGAGGTCACGGTTCAATTCCAGGTCAGGGCACATGCCCGAGTTGGCTCGATCCCCAGTGTGGGGCACGCAGGGGGCACTCGATCAGTGATCCTCTCTCTTCATTGATATTTCTCTCTCCCTCTCCCTCTCCCTTCTTTTCTCTGAAATCAATAAAAACAATATATTTAAAAAATAAATAAATACAAATAAAAAGTGTCATGGAAAAGTGCATAGCCTTTGGGGTCAGGTAGATCTGAGTTTAAATCTGGCCTCTGCAACTTACCAGCTGTGAGACTTCGGGCCTGAGCTTTCTACGCCTCTACTTCCTCCTGTTTAAAAGGGGAACAATGCCTTGCAGGGTTGGGGTAAGACTTAAAGATAATGGGTGTGCCCAGGATCCCCTACAGCAGCTGCGCTGTTGGCGGTGGCCACCATGACTGCTGCAGTAGCACCTTCTGCCCACCAGGGCTCCTCTGGCAGGGGCTCGGCTCCCGCCCTTTCCTAACTGGGAGTACCTGAGCGTGTTGCCTAACCAGTCCAGCTTAGCTCCTCAAATGTAACGCGGGGATGATAACAGCATATACCTGACGGCGTTCACGTGAGGCATAAGTGAAAGATGATGCGATTGTTGATAATTACAGACACAAGGCCTACTCTGTGCTAAGGTTTCTGTTTTGGTTTCTTTTTGTTTTGAACGCACACGACCTTCCTGAATGCATGTTGCAGAGAGCCTGGAACACAGTCAACACTTTGTCAATATTAGCTGCTGCTGCTGTGTTGGCTGTGGCGCCCTCAGAGATGTTGAATTGGAGCCCTGCTAGATTCTTCACATATGGTTGTAGGGGACCCCGGTGAAATCGTCTCTCCACAGGCATTTCTTATGTGTGAGATTAAGACAGTATTGCACATGAACCCATCCCTTTCTTTTCAATACTTTAGCCTCAGTGCCTCCCTTACCCCCCCTCCCCCCTCACTTTTTAAAACATTCTCGTTTTTAGAGACAGCAACAGTGTGAAACAAGTTCAAGCTACTCCAGAACATGGCAACGGCTGACCTGGATTTATTCCTCCTGCAAGAAGCTGTCTGCATGCAGCTCTCCTCCCAATGACCTAAGCCAGCAGGGTGGTCTGCAGATCCCTGTGTCCTGGGTGCAGTCGATGGGCCTAGAAAATGCTCTCCCCTCCCCCTTTTTGACTTAGTTTGCCCCCAAAGGGGATAAAGTTTCACAATTTTTAAATACTGTGCCTCCATGGGCATGTGTTGGCTTATTAATTTCTCATTGAAGCCAATAGCTTCAAATCAGGTCAGCAAACATGTCGACATCATTTATTTGCAAGCTCTGTACTGCAGGGGGGGAACACACGTCGGAAAACGGGAAGTACTTTGCACTCTCGTGGTTACAGGTTCAGGCTTCGGTATCAGTTCTAGGTTCAGTCTTTAGCTATTCCTTATGAGCTTACAGAAGAGACCTGCTCATTTGCAGAGAAAGGCTTGAGGATGTCAATGTCATAGGGTTGTTTAGGATTAAACGAGATAATGTATGAAAAGCAGTGATCACCCAATAAATGGTAGTCCTTAATAAGATGCCCTAGCCGTGGTCGGCAAACTGCGGCTCGCGAGCCACATGCGGCTTTTTGGCCCCTTGCGTGTGGCTCTTCCACAAAATACCACGTGCAGGCACACATATAGTGCGATTGAAACTTCGTGGCCCATGCGCAGAAGTCAGTTTTTGGCCTGGGTGAGTCTATTTTGAAGAAGTACTGTTGATATTTGGCTCTGTTGACTAATGAGTTTGCTGACCACTGCAGCTGGTTTGGATAAGTGGATAGAGCGTAGGTCTGCAGGCTTGATCCCCAGTAGGGGGCGTGCAGGAGGCAGCCAATCAATGATTCCCTCTCATCATTGATGTTTCCATCTCTCTCTCCCTCTCCCTCCCTCTCTGAAATCCATAAATATATATATTTTTAAAAAAGAGAGGTAATGTCCATGTAATGTGGTAAGTGTATAGGCCCCTGGCAGGTGGGAAGGAGGCTGTGTAGGGAAGGCTTCCAGAGAAGACAGGCTTTGACTTTAGTTTCGATGGGCGATGCAGAGGCATCCAGGGAGAGTAGGGCTAGGGACCGTGTTTTCCCAGGGGAGGGGGTGGCATAAGCAATCGCACAGCGAAGAAGACATGCAGTGGTTCTCAACCTGTGGGTCGCGACCCCTTTGGCGGTTGAACAACCCTTTCACAGGGGTCGCCTAAGACCATCCTGCATATCAGATATTTACATTACGATTCATAACAGTAGAAACATTACAGTTATGAAGTAGCAACAAAAATAATTTCATGGTTGGGTCACAACATGAGGAACTATATTTAAAGGGCCAGAAGGTTGAGAACCACTGACATAGTGGATGCCAGAAACTGCCAAGTCCTTGGGTCGGACTCACCTGTGAGAGAGGCTGCTTTGCAGGCGGGCGGGCCCTGTAGACCCTGCCTTTGTTTCACTCCCCCAGGCTGACTTAGCAGGTCCCAGGTTCCTTTAGAAAGTGATGTGCTCTAAAGAACGCCAGCTCTTATTTAATTTGTTTAACCTCTGCTCTGGGGAAAGGTCATGTCTATCATTTCAGAAAAAGGTCAAACATGGATTTCCAGAGCTTTCCTTGCCAACTGTGCGGCTCATGCTGTGATTTAACCTGTGTCTCCGATCCTTCGCCTATAAAATTAAAAATTTGGGTAATCACAGCGTTTACCTCATCTGGGATATTTCAGGATTCAGGCTACAATGCGTGTAAAGTGCTTGGAACAGTCTCTAGCACAAAGAAGACGCTCAATACCTGTGAGCGCTGACATGTGACCTGCTCCCACAGTATTTCCACTCGGAGGAGGCAGTAGCTAACAGAGAGAAATGGGAGGCTTTTCCAGCAAGAGCCACATGCTGTTTGGTCAGCGAGAGAATTAGAAAAAGGTGACCCCGTCCTTTCCATCTTTTCTTCCAGAGGAGAACTGAATGCTACTGCAACGCAGTCAGTAGTTTGAAAGGGAAACACAGATCCTAAATCGCGGTGCCGAGCCAGGCTGTGCTATCCTCTCCCGCCGTGCTCAGAGTCACGGATCCCCGGGGACATGCACACCAAAGCCACAAGGAACTACCACCTCACACTTGTTAGAATGGCTGTGACCGGAAAGACAAGAAATAACAAGCGTGGGAGAGGAAGTAGAGAAAAGGAACCCTCACACATTGTTGGTGGGAATGCGAATTGGTGCAGGCCCTGTAGAAAGCAGTATGGACATTCTTGAAAACATTAAAAATAGGACTACCGTATGATCCAGCTGTTCCGCTCCTGGATATTTATCCAAAGATCGGAAAACACTCATTTGAAAAGACATGTGTGCCCCTAGGTTTATTGCAGCCTTACTTACAATAGCCAAGATATCAAAGTGAAACAGAGCCCGTTAGGACCAGAACTTAGGTCTCTGACCTACCTACTCCTAATTCAGGCACTGATTGGCCTTACCTGTAGTGGTGGGTCTGTGGAGCGCTATGTATGTGCCAGAGATAGGACCTAATTCTGCCTTTACCACCAGGGCTCACCAATAATATGTCAGGCCGTGGGGATACAGAGAGGAGTTGCTTGCAGGTGCAGCATTCATGGCCTATTGGGAGCTACTTTTGTATGTATCACTGAAGGTGTCCCCAGAGAGGGGCCTGATGTGTGTGTGGTCTCGGAAATGTGCCTAAAAGTAGACCTAAGGCATCTGTATTCTGGTGGCAGGCCTGAGGCATGTCAGCACCTGACAGAATTTGATCAAAGACTCTTTCCAGAGACATAAGGGGCAACGCCAAGGACAGAATTCTTGTAAAGTAAACAGCCTGCATATTGCAGGTGCTGCCATCTGCACACCTGTATTGGAGGACTTGCTGAGTACAGACATTTTGACTTCTTAATGGATGACCGTGAAATTGACAAATTAGGGGGAGGAAATGGCATCTCTGAAAGCGTGTGGTTCATCCTTCTACCGGGAATGACTCAGCTCCTTCTTCCCTTCAAGCTATAATTTCAGTTTCTTTTTCTAATGGACACGTTGATGTTTTGGTGCTTATTTCTAACCTTGAAAATTTCCTTAAAAGGAAATAGAGAAGTTAGTAGGTGTCATTTGAAAAGTGGCTTTTATGTGAAGCAGCTCTATCAATATTAAGATTTGGTCAATGCCTTATAATGGAACATTTCTAAACTTTAATCAGCTATGAATAAATGCTATCATTTTGCTGTGATAAAGGAAAATTTTTTCTTAAGTACTTTTATCCATAATTGTTAAACAAAAAACCAAATGTTAATTCTGTTGGGAAGTATTAAAACTTGCTATGTTTCCTTTATCAAATAAAATGTGTTTTTTTAAATTTTGTGTTTAGGCCCTAAGTAAACAAATTTAGATTAATAACATAATATCTATAAAATTAGCTCAAGAACTAGAAATTAATAGTAACATACTTATTACTGTTTATGTGTTATTCCTTATCCCATTTTTCTGCCTTTTTTCCCAGAGGTAACCACTATCCTTAATTTAAAAAAAATTTTTTTTTATTGATTTTAGAGCAGTGGTTCTCAACCTTGGCTGCACATTAGAATCACCTGGGAATCTTTTTAAAATCCTGATTTCTGGGCCTCATCCTCCGGAAATTCTGTTTCTTTGTTATGGGGTGGGGCCACATTAGTAACAAAGAAACAGAATTTCCGGAGGATGAGGCCCAGAAATCAGGATTTTAAAAAGATTCCCAGGTGACTCTAGTGTGCAGCCAAGGTTGAGAACCACTGTTTTAGAGAGAGATAGAAACATCAGTGATGAGAGAGAATCATTGATTGGCTGCCTCCTGCACACCCCCTACTGGGGATCAAGCACACAATCCAGGCACATGCCCTTGACTGGAATCAAACCTGGGGCCCTTCAGTCCACAGGCTGATGATCTATCGGATAGATTCTATCCACTGAGCAAAACTGGCCAGGGCTTAAATTTTGCTTTTTTTTTTTTTTTTTTACCTCTGTCACTGATTGTTGTCTGAGTGAGGAGACAGATTTTTGGTGCTTCCTAATCCTCCATCTTTCCAGAATCCTCCTCATTTTCTTTCTTTTTTTTAAAAAAAAAATATATATTTTTATTGATTTTTTACAGAGAGGAAGGGAGAGGGATAGAGAGTTAGAAACATTGATGAGAGAGAAATATCAATCAGCTGCCTCCTGCGCACCCTCTACTGGGGATGTGCCCGCAACCAAGGTACATGCCCTTGACCGGAATCGAACCTGGGACCTTTCAGTCCGCAGGCCGACGCTCTATCCACTGAGCCAAACCGGTCAGGGCCCTTCTCATTTTCTTGATAGTGCTTTTTGAAGAGGAATCTCTGGACTTTTTATAAAGGCTAAATTATCAATTTTTTCTTTTAAGTTATATCACACATACACACACTACACACACACACACACACACCACCACCACCACCACACACACCACTGTCTGTGGTCATTTGTGTTGTTGCCAATTTTTTGTTATTACAAATATTGATGCTATGAATGTTCTTGAACACATCTCCTGATATCCATGCTCAGTACTTTGTTTCAGCTGTACATGGGGAGTAGAATTGTTGAATTATAAGGTATGTCAATGGTCAGATTTGTAAGCTCCTGTCAAATTATCTTCCAAAGTGATTATGCCAATTTAGACTTATATGACCCATATGTAATGGTTCCATTATCCATCTATTGTCAATTCTCCTATAGCATAACCCTGGTGTCCTAAAAGTCATCATACTCTGCAAAATCATCCAACAAAAACCACAGAGCTTCCTGGGAAAATGGGGTTGGGGGAAAATGCTCTAAAACCTTGTCAGTGGCCATAGGAACAGGAGCACAGCTTTGCACATGGTAAATAGTTAGGAAATACATACCGTAGTTGGGCATCTCTGACTCTGGACAGGGGTATGCTAATTTCCAGCAATGGTTCTAATGTAGTTGCTAAAACAGGGTAAGTGTGCTTCCCTCCCTGACAGGTGCCCAGGATACTCTTCCTAGTCCCCTGTCCCATAGGAGAGCAAGCAACAGCCATGGTATCATTTGGGCTGCTTGTTTCACTCATACCTCTCACAGTTCTGCTTCTCCTATTGACGCAACTCATGTACATTCACTGTGGGGAATCCCTGTTTCTCCCTTCACCACCACTTGGGTGAGCACATTGGCTTCTGGTGTCCCAAGTCTCCTCATAACCCTGAACGCGGACCACAGGATCCTGGCTTTTTCTATTCCCCATCTGTGCCCAGATAGCATTGTTCTCCACGCACACACGCCATTGACAAGGTCAGAAATTACATGCCATTCTGAATCTTTTCATTTCAGCTCCATTGTCTTCTATCAAAATGCAAACTCTTCAGAATATCTATTTCCTTTAATACCTCTTTCTGATCAGTTATTGGGAAGAGCTGCCACACTTTCTGTTTGGGGGAAATTCGTATGAAACTCATGAATCACTTTGCCAATTATGGAAACCTGTTCTTAGAGGCGAGGCATTTTTATCTTTGTAACTATGCATTCCTTCTTAAACTGCAAGGACTCTCAATGGATTTTTACGAAGAGCTTTTCCTTCTTAAAATCTATTATGAAAAAAAATAAAATGAGAAGTGCCGAGGTGTGAGTGTACCAATGAAAGCCTTTAGAATATTTCTCCCTCTAAAATAAAGCCATGAAGTCAGCACACTACACACACCACCAGTGAAATGCTATACATCTGAAATGAGTAACAATGGATACTGTGCAATTACTTCCCATTTGCCGTTCTTTTCTTCAGAAACTTGTACATCAGTTTTATTTTCCTGCAGACAACATGCAAACTCAGGCCTCTACTGGTATATGACCTTGGACAAATCAGCAAGAGGCATTTTTTCCCTAGCCTCTTTCCAAAAGTTACATGTTTTCAGATTTTGACTCAGAATCAATGCTGACTTTTTTGCCCTGACTTTGAGTCAGAGATTTTGAACAACGATGGATGCTTGAGATGATGAGATCTCTCGATGACTTTCATCTATCCTATCCAATACCGCCGAGAAAGCTTAGCAATTTGTCACTTTATATGGAATTGTGGTATGATATATCTATTTCTGCACACTCTTTGGGGGCAAGCTTGAGGATTTGTTTCAGTATGTTTAACTCATGTTTGGAATGGAATCGGGAGGCAAGCAAATGATGGAGGAAATGTGGAGGTCTTTCCAATAAACTCTTAGGAAAGAGAGAGAAAGTTAAAGGAAAGAAAACCTGGGCCACAGCCCAGCACTCTTGTGGACGGCTTTACGGATGTAACTGTATTGCAAATTAATTCACTTCTCTCTGTCCTTGCTGTCACGCGCCCCAATTACCCACCCTTTCCCCCTTGTAGCTGGTTTTCCTTCCTTCAGTCTTGGCCATCCCCCACCAAGCTGAGTTTAGCTGCCCTTTTAAAGTGCCTCCCTTAGGACGCTCCCACGACAATGTAAGTCACAATGTGTGCTAATTGCCTCTAATTATTAGTTTGTGTCCCCCACCAGGTTGGAAATTCCATGAGGGCTTAGGCCTTGCTTGTCTTGGTTACTATCACATTCTCAGTGACTAGCAGAATGCCTGGCATGAAGAAGGTCCCAGAAATTATTTGCTAAATAATTGAATGAATTATTCATTCCATTTATATGACTTAGTGACAGACTATTCCAGAGCCTTAACCATCTCCAACGCACCAGTTATTCCATGGTTTGTACTGGGAACGCTCTAGGACCCAGGAGATGGAATTCAGGGCAGGAACGGACAGCTCTGACTCATTGAATCTGAAACCGAGGGAACCTCTGTGTGGCCTGAGAAATGATGACTCTCGGGATGCAGGGTTTCTAACAGTGAAAGCAAAGCAGGTTTTTACATATTGTGTTGCACTCTGAGGAAAGGAGGTCCTAGAACATTTTTACCAATCAGGGCGAAGGTAAGTGGAAAATAATGGAACAGTGTTCATTTCTCCTGGCTTAAAATAAGTAAAATTTAGTTAATTATGTCTCTATTGTTTTATTTTAGAAAAGACAACGGGGCCCTTTTCTTGATAAGATCTTCATTTTTTTTTCAACCCAAATTCCCTGGAGGTGTTGAGTAACTGAGCCCATGGAAGGTTTCTGTGTTTGTTAATTCCTCATTCGAGAGCCTCAGCTTTTTGACCAGGATGACCCCACCCTGTAGCAATGCTGTCTGCCCATCTCCCTGCACATACAGGAGAGCAGTGCAAAAGTGGGTTTATTTTCTACTGTATATATGCACCACATCTTTTTTTATCCAATTATCTATTGAGGGACCCTTTGATTGTTCCCATGTCTTGGCCGCCGTGAAAATGCTGCAATGAACTTACAGGTGCATGTATCTTTGCAAATAAATGTTTTCAAATGTTTTTGGGTAGATACCCAGAGGAGGGATTGCTGGGTCATTTGGTAACTCTATTCTTACTCTTTTGAGGAACCTCCATACTGTTTTCCATAGTGGCTGTACCAGTTTACATTCCCATCAGCAGTGAATGAGGGTTCCTTTCCTTCCCAACCTCTCCAACACTTATTATTGTCTTGTTGATAATGGCCATTCTAACAGGTATGAGGTGGTATCTTATTGTGTGTTGTTTTGATTTTCATTTCTCTAATAGCCAGTGAAGTTGAGCATCTTTTCATATATCTGTTGGCCATTTGTCTTCTTGGGAGACGTGTCTGTTCAGGTCCTCTCCCCATTTTTTTAATTGGTTGTTTTCAGAAGCAAATGGGGGACCGCAAAGGGTAAAGGGGGTCAAATATATGGTAATGGAAGGAGATTTGAATTTGGGAGGTAAATATTCAATGCAATATACAGATGATGTATCATGGAATTGTGTACTTAAGACATATAATTTTATTAGCCAACTAGAGGGCTCAGTGCACGAAATTTGTGCATGGGTAGGGTCCCTAGGCCTGGTCAGCAATCAGGGCTGATCAGGGACTTCCTTCCAGCTGCTGGCCGGGGCCCTCCTTCATTCCACACCACCCCCTGATGTTCAGCGCACATCATAGCAAGTGATCAAACTCTTGGTCTCCCTGTTGAACTCCTGAGGGAACAATTTGCAAATTAGGCTTTTATATATATATAGGTGTTGTTAGGTGTCACCCCAATAAATTTAATTAAAAATATAAATGCCTCTTGGAAAAGCAACTAAAACTCATGATAAATGAGTTTAGTGAAATTAGTTAAATTCTTGGCAGCAACATTGCTGGGGATACAGAAGGTGAGGGAAAAGAGTATAGAAGCTGAGGTACATCAGGAGGAGAACTGTCTGGAGCAGGAGTCAATCAGGAGCCCATAAGGGGTTCTCCATGGGCTGCAGTTTGAAACTGGAATCTGAAGTTTTGAAATTCTTTAAATTTAGCTTCTTTGATTTAAAGAAGAAACACACACACACATGCCGGGAGCTGGTCCATCCTTGCTGTTTCAAGGGACCTGGTATATATGGCATACTGTTCTTAATATGTTTGCTCACCTTCTTGGCACTATGTGTTTTAACCAAGGTCACCTCTCTGAGAAAGGTTGTTTCCCCAGGTAGGGATTTTCCCCTGAAGTTAGGGAGGGAATAAAACCCCTTAAGTAAGTGCCAGGCGGGTAATTAATCACTTTAACTACGAACAATCATGCTTAAGCTACATAATCTTTACTCCCTGGAATGGAGATAAGAAACGCCCTAACCTTTGGAATAGAGATTGATAGGATTGGAATCAACTGGTATAAATACAGATGTAACAAGACAACAGGACACAGAACCTAGACACAGAACCTACACAGAACCTAGAGACAGAAGAACTTCGCTGGAGAGAACATAGCAAAAGATCCTGGACAGAAACTGGAGACAGAACCTAGAGACAGAACCTAGCGAGAGAACCTGGCTGAAGAACCTAGAGACAGAACCTGGCCACAGAACCTAGAGACAGAACCTAGCGAGAGAACCTGGCTGAAGTAGAGACAGAACCTGGCTACAGAACCTGGATAGAACATGGCAAGAGAACCTGACTAGAATCTGGTGACAGAACCTGGCTGGAGAACCTAGCGAGGGAACCTGGCTGGAGAACCTAGCAGGAGAACATGTACACAGAACCTGGCTGGAGATCCTAACCAGAACTTTGCTGGAGATCCTGAACAGAACCTGGCTGGAGAACCTGGACAGAATTTGGCTAGAGATCCTAGCTAGGCTGCTGATCAACTGAACGCTGTCTCCATGTCATTCCTTCTTTGCCAACTCCGTCTACACCTTTGGGAACCCCTGGACCTGCTGGGGTTGGACCCCAGCACACACACACACACACACACACACACACACACACACACATACACCAGAATAGATAGAGAAAATGTCCCTCACACATCCATTTAGCTGTGTTTTGCAGCCATTTGACTAGCATGCTTGGTATTGACTTCAGGGCCCATTATAGGTATCAACACAACAGCCAGTTTGGTTTTACAGTTTGATTTTCAAGACTTTCCCATGGCTTTTAGTACTTTATATATATGTTTTTTATTTTGGGAACTCATCTGCATTAAGGATTTTAAAAGCACAGGTCTTCACTTCCATTGAAAGTGCTACTTTTTCTAGCATCCTAGGTCCTTGCTAATGGGTTTCTGAATGCCATTTTCATTATTTAATTTTTATAGAACTATTTGTCCTTTATTATTTCATTTGCCTTTGTAATATGTACAATCTGTTGGCTACATATTGCTATGCTTTAAATGGTTTTTCCTGTTTACCATTATTAAAAATGGTGTGGATTCATTTGCTTTGCAGAATAAATCACTAACCTTGTCCATTCCCAACAGAAAAATGGCACATATTATCTCCTAATTATCCTCACTAGCTATTTTGCTCTGATCTCTCTCTTCTCCTCTACACGAGTGGAGATATAATGCTCTTTGGCTGTGGAGAGGAAACAAGTATAATGCAAGGCTGCTTAGACTTATAAATTTATTTTTGGGCTTTATAAATTTAATAGTAATCATTTATTTATTATTATTAAATAATAACATAGATCACTTGACAGTTTACTGAAGATCTTCACTTATATCATCCTGTTTGAATCCTGAAAGGTTGTGCAGTCCTAATTATTACCGCATTTTGCAATTGTGACCTACACAGGTTCATGACGATGACGTCACTGCGGCCACCCCTTCTTTCCTTTAACCGGGTCAAGTCTTTTCTATCTGAAAACCCCAAATCCCTTTCTCAGTCCACATTCCCTTTGAACTACAACCCTCTTCTCTTCCCCTCCAAGGCCGAGCCCCTGGAGAGGGGTCTGTGCCCCTTTTCCTACCTCCTCACGTCCCAGGCATTCTCCAGCTCCCTGAAGGCCAAGGTTGGTGTTCACTCCACTGGACTGACTTGGTAAAGGCCATGGCAACCCTCGGGTTGCTAAGTGCAATGAATCCGTTTCGGCTTTCCTCTCACACGACTTCTCTGTACTGTTGACGGAATTGGTCATTCCTGCCTTTTTACAATTCTCCCCTTGGTTTCTGATGAGGAGGGACAGCATCCTTTTTTTTTTTTTTTTAATATATTTTATTGATTTTTTACAGAGAGGAAGGGAGAGAGATAGAGAGTTGGAAACATCGATGAGAGAGAAACATCGATCAGCCACCTCCTGCACATCTCCCACTGGGGATGTGCCCGCAACCCAGGTACATGCCCTTGACCGGAATCGAACCTAGGACCCTTCAGTCCGCAGGCTGATGCTCTATCCACTGAGCCAAACCGGTTTCGGCGACATCATCGTCTTCGGGGTTCCTCCTTCCTCTTCAGCGGTCTTCAGTTTTTTTCTGCCACCAACTTCTCTTCCTGTGCTTTTTTTCTTAAATAGTGAGATTCCTCCAAATGCCAGTCTCTACTCACTTTACGCTCCTTTTTCTTCCCTTTTATTCTCATCCCAGAGCAATTTTATCCACTTCTCACTGTTTCTCTGTAGGTTGATGATGATGATGATTTTTTTTTAAAAAAAACTAATACAATGTTTTGAAACATAAGCAAAACTAGAGATAACAGTTTGATTAATGCCCATGGACCCATCACTGAGCTGCAACAATTACTGACATTTTGCACATCTTGTCATTTCACTTGTAAATACTTCAATATACATGTCACAAGGGCTTTTAAAAATCATAACCACTTTGCCATTTTTATACCTAAGCAGAAGTAACTGTAATTACTCAATGTCATCTATACTTCCTACATTTCTATGATTATCTCAAGGATACTCATGGTTGGAGCATCTACTTTCGAGGCCAGCCTTGGATCAAAACATTTGTCTTCTGCCCTGGCTGGTGTGGCTTAGTTGGTTGGAGCATCATCCTGTACACTGAAGGGTCACAGGTTTGATTCCAGGTCAGAGCACATACCTAGGTTGCAGGCTCAATCCCTGGCCCTGATTGGGGCACATGCTGGAGGCAACCAATCAATGATCAGTGTTTCTCTCTCACCCTGATGTTATTGGTTTTCTCTCTCCCACTTCCTCTCCCTCCAAACACTCAAGACTATTTTCTCTGTTAGTCGGAAGAGACCTAGCAATAAAAGGGAAACAAAATAAAAGGTGGGATATTGGTCCTCAGTCCTGGGGAGGAAAAGCCATTCTTATTTTTTTTTGCTGCTCTGCTTAATTGGTTCTGCCTACTAACTTACATTAACCTGCATAAAAGCAATTTCATATTTTGTTTGTAGATCTCATCTTGAAGATATTGAGAAAAAAGAAAGCAAATATCAGCCTGGTTATGTGGAATTTCTACAACAGTGATGCTCAAAGTGTGGTCCAGGAACCAGGGCTGTCTGTGAAGAGATAAGTTCAGAAATTGAGATTAGTCATTTTGGAACTTTTATAACAATTTGACAGAGTAGTTTCATGCCACTTGAATCCAGTAGTAAGAGGATTAAGTTAGTATTTTTGTACTTGTTTGTACACTTTTATTTCACTTTTCTAGTAATTAATTTTAAAAACCAATTTTATTGTGATATAATTGACTTACAGTAAACTGCGTATATTAAAAGTGTACGATTGGATAAGTTTGGACATATGTTTACACCCGTGAAACCATTTCCCCATTCAAGATAGTGAATGTAGTCATCCCGCCCTAACATTTACTCATGCCTCTTTATAATCCTTCCCTCCTGCCCTCCCCTCTTGCCTCCCTTCCTCCCTTCCTCCCTTCCTCCCTTCCTCTCTTTCTTCTTTCTTTCTTTCTTTCTTTCTTTCTTTCTTTCTTTCTTTCTTTCTTTCCTTCCTTCCTTCCTTCCTTCCTTCCTTCCTTCCTTCCTTCCTTCCTTCCTTCCTTCCTTCCTTCCTTCCTTCTTTCTTTCTTTCTTTCTTTCTTTCTTTCTTTCTTTCTTTCTTTCTTTCTTTCTTTCTTTCTTTCTTCAATTTGTGCCCATGGCCTCTATGTTTATTTAATACATTCTGGAGTATACCACAGCTCTGCCTGCCTCCAATATGGTCCGATTTGATCTGGGCCATTGCAGGCTGAGTGAGCTGCAAATTGACTTCTATCTTCTGAAAACTAGAGCTCATATTTTTCTCTGTAGTTTGGGCCGATTGGGGCGGGGCTGGCTGCGGGGGCTGATGGGGGTGGGGCCGAATGGGTTTGGGGGTGCCAATAGGGGGCCAGCGGCCTGGGGGAGGGGCTGCAAGTGGTTGGCCTGCCCTGCCCCTGATCAGGGTGGTGGGGGTCCATTGGGGGAGGGGCCAGCTGGGGGGAGGGGCTGCAGGAGTTTCGCCAGCCGGCCCCATGCCCTAATCCAGTGGTTTGCTGGCTGCAGTGGGTGTCATAGCGATTGGTTGTTCCGGTCCTTACGGCATTCCGGTTGCTGGCTTATATATATATATATATATATATATATATATATATATATATATATATATATATATTTAGTACCTGCTATACTTATAATACATTGCAATGGCTCGTTTAATCCTGACAAGAACCCTACACACTGGGTACTCTCATTATCTCCATTTTATAGTGAAGACCACGGAGAATGAGGGGTATCAGCTAATAAATGGCAGTGATGATGTTTGAACGAGGGCTTTCTGACCCAAATCTTGTGCCCCTGCCGTTATAGCACAGCACCTGGCCTAGAATTTGGGAGGCGCTCCAAATGTAGCCTAATTCTTGGATGTCCAGTCTCTTCTGACCTGTGAGAAGAGTCCCAGGGGGATTTCTGTGTTAGTTGAGCAGGAGACACAGCATTCAGGATCTCTAGTGTCTGGAACCTTTTTACTAACTATCCTTACGATGGGTGGCCAGGAAAGGTTTATTCTTCTGTCGGATCAATATGCCCACTTTCACCTATAAATCGTAAAGCTCTCTCCATAGCAGAGACAGTATAAGCTTCATTGCCTCACCCTCCATAGGCTTGTTGTGAGGATTATATAAGGCCTTGGAATGTGCTATAATGTAGCAGGAATTCAACAAGTGTTTCACTTGTAATGTGTTTATTTTTGTTAAAGATACAACATGTAGTTAAGAGGTGGACCAGTGAAATGTTAGGCAGGTGATTGGATGAGGCCACAGTGACGGGAAGGGAAAAAAGTTCTTTCGGAGGGAGAGCTGAAACTCCTGATTAGAAGCTATCTGACCCCTTTTTTGAGGTTAGTAGAAATGCAAAAGCTAAAGCTAAAGAGTGTTTGGAGATCATTGAAACCTGAAGAAAGCCCATCAACTACCATTATACATCACCTACCAGTAGATTGAGAGAGAAGCAAGGTGCACACATTAATAGAGAGTGCTGTTTTAAAATAGAGCACGGAATGTGTTTTGTAGAAGTAGGCCAATTGGTTGCTAGTGATGGTTGGGCTTCTCAGAAGCTTAAGTAGAGCGACTTGCCCTTTCTGTACAAAACCCATTGAAAAGAAAATAGTTATTTAGACATATACCAAAGTTTCAGGTGATATAACAGATTTTATCCTGAATATACATCCCAGTGGTGTATTAACATAATATGAACAATGCCAGCAGACCTTGACCATTTAACTTAAAAATGTATTGTTTCTTTCAAATTGGATTCCTATGCTAATTTAGCGTTAGTTCTCCTCCTCCTCCTTCTCCTCCTCCTTCTCCCCCTCCTCCTCCTCCTCCTCCTCCTCTTCCTCCTCCTCCTCCTCCTCCTTTTTTTAAATATATTTTATTGATTTTTTTACAGAGAGGAAGGGAGAGGGATAGAGAGTTAGAAACATCGATGAGAGAGAAACATCGATCAGCTGCCTCCTGCACACTGCTCCCCTACTGGGGATCGAGCCCGCAACCAAACCGGTTAGGGCCTCCTCCTCCTCCTCCTCCTCCTCCTTCTTCTTTAAATTGGAAGCCAAGGGCTTCAATGGAATCATCCATGCAGAGATGTTCTGTTCTAGGCACTGTACCACATTAGGTTCTTGTTAGAGTTGCTACCATTTCCATGGTTCCCTTCCTCTTACTTCTCAGACCATAAACAGTTTAAAACACTCCAAGCTTTCCGTAACATCAATTCCTGAAAGACCCATTAGGCTATGAAACAAACTTCAAGGCAGTCTAGTCGGCATGAAAACAGTATTGTCTGGTTGAAATGTGTTACCTTTTGTGTTCCATGTTATCTACTCAAGGTGAAGTTCTTGTGTATTGTACAGACTTCTGGCATGAAGCCGTGGTTGACTTGCTGCTGTAGGAAGCCTCTATATAGATCATCAAGGTTGGAAAGACTGTTACAAACCAATTGCTTTGTTTCTTAAGTCTTTGAAATCACCTGTGTTCCAAGTTAATGCCCCTATTCATGCCTTGCCATGAATGGAGAAGGGCAGAGGAGAAGTTCTCAAACTATTCAGGCTGAAGACCCCCCATTTAAAAAAATTATTGAGGACTGCAAAGAGCTTTTCTTTCTTTCTTCTTTTTCAAATATGTTTTTATTGATTTCAGAGAGGAAGGGAGAGGGAGAGAGAGATGGAAACATCAATAAGGGAGAATCATGGATTGGCTGTCTCCTGCACGCCCCCTACTGGGGATCGAGCCTGCAACCCAGGCATGTGCCCTTGACCGGAATCAAACCTGGGACCCTTAGGTCCACAGGCCGAGGCTCTATCCACTGAGCCAAACCAGCTATGGTTCTGTTACCCTTTTGTGGCCATATCCCTCTTCTCCCAACCACCAGCCCTTGCAACTACTAATCTCTTCTTCACTTCTCAGAGAAAGGCTAAAAGACTTTCCTAGTTGAGAAAATAAAAAATATATACAAGTTTCTAAACTCCCAACTAGGCTTTTACTCTTGCCTCAATCTCACTGCCTCTTCATAGCTGACCATTAAATATGTTAAGGAGGGCCGAAACCGGTTTGGCTCAGTGGATAGAGCGTCGGCCTGCGGATTGAAGGGTCCCAGGTTCAATTCCGGTCAAGGGCATGTACCTGGGTTGCAGGCACATCCCCAGTAGGAGATGTGCAGGAGGCAGCTGATCGATGTTTCTCTTTCATCGATGTTTCTGACTCTCTGTCTCTCTCCCTTCCTCTCTGTAAAAAATCAATAAAATATATTAAAAAAATATGTTAAGGAGGGCATATTGTATAATAGATCTGCCTGTCTGAAACATGATTGTTAATGGTAATGGTTGCGTATTGCCTGGCATGCATGTGGTAGGTTTACAGTAAAGAATGCCTACTTTTTATTAACTGTCCTTTCGGATTATATTAATGACTGTCACACCTGAATTATAACAAAGAAGCACTAGAATAATTCAACGTGGGCGGCAAAATTCTTTGAAGAATAACTAGTTATAATTGGGGAGTCTGAACACATTTTGGAGTTGCACGTTTAATATGCAGTATGGTTAATTGCACTGTAATTACAGTATTTTAGAATGCCATGCCAAGTATTTAATCCTTTTCAGGTTTGGCTTCCAATCAGTGGTCTGCTTTTATTTTCCAGATTGATGAAGTCTGCCTCAGAGAAGGGGGTAGGTAACAAGGTTGTGCTGATGCGTCTAATCAACTGGGAAAGTTGTAAAGTGAATCTTTTCTATCTGGAATTTATATTTAATCACAGCTATGTTCTCTTTGTGAATGAGTGTTGATTAGTTAGTTGTCAGAATATGGAAACAATAAAAGCTTTTATTTACCCAGATAAGTTATGCTAGCATCATTATTTGGGCCTGATTGAGTTGATGGGGATATTTACAATAACCTCAACACATAGATCCACTTAATCTTGTTCATAATGTTAATTATATACTCCAAGAGTCACTCTCATGCCCTTATTTATAGTGTTTACTATTCATATTTGTTTATACATGGTTGTATGGTTCCCCTCCTTTTCACTGGCCTATGCCCCTTTTAAAGTTGCAAAAGGCACCTCCACTCATAGAAACCTGATTTGCAATAGTTTGTTCACAGTAATTGGATGACATCTAATTCAAGAAAGGCAACTCAGTTTGGTTTCAGAGATTTGGTTAAATTACACCACTGAGCTGGCTTTTAGTAGTTTCCTTCATGTATTTGCATATGCTTTTTCAGAGTCTGGAGTTTGCTTTCTCTACATATTCCCTGCAAACTACTATTCATTCTTCAAGACTTGGCTTGAAATTTCATTCCTCAAGGAAGCATACCCTAATTCTACCAAATAGTTAATTATTGCCCCCTTTATATCACTGCTGTGTCTGAACATTACTACCATCACAGCCCCATCATACTGTATTGCAATTATTTTTTATTTTATTTTTGCTTTCATTAACAGATCGGTTTGTTTGAGAGTGAGGGCTATAATGTATTTATCTCTTGCATCCAAGTCTAATCATGCCTAGTGCATAGTAGTTGCTTAATAATTTCTTACTGTTCATTGTTGTTGATTAATCCTTTAAAAAATTTTTAATATTTTAAGGTTATTTTTTAGAATAGTTTTAGGTTCACAGCAAAATTGAGAGGAAGGTAAAGAGATTTCCCATATATCTTCTGTGCCTACATATGCATAGCCTCCCAATGTCAACATCTCCCACCAAATGGTATATTTGTTATAATTGATCAACATACATTGACACATAATCATCCAAATCCATAATTTACATTACGGTTCACTTTTGGTGTTATATATTATATGTGTCCATCATTATAGTATCATACAAGTATCATTCATTACCATAGATTTTTTACTGAGATATACTTGAGATATATATCCTATATAATAAAAGCCTAATATGCTAAGTGTACGACCATTCGTTGGACCATTCAACCAGTCTCTATGATGTGCACTGACCATCAGGGGGCAGAAGCTCTGACTGGTAGCTTAGCTTGCTGCTGGGGTCCAGCTGATTAGGACTGAAGAGATGGGCTAGACATGCCTTGGAGCCCTCCTGTGGTCCCTCCCCACCCTGATCATTCACCCGTTGGTTCCCTCTGCCTGGCCTGCAACCTCTCTCAATCCAGGACCCCTCGGGGGATGTTGGAGAGCCGGTTTTGGCCTGATCCCCACAGGCCAGGCCAAGGGACCCCATGGCGCACGAATCTGTGCACTGAGCCTCTAGTGTCATTATTTTAGTTATAATGTACAACATATATACATGTTAGTTTCAGGTGTTCAACATAATGATTTGATATTTGTATATATTGTAAAATGATAACCACAGTAAGTCTGTTAATATTCATTACCATATATAGTTATAACATCTTATTTTTAAATTAAATGTATTGGGGTCACATTGGTTAATAAAATTATATAGGCTCAAATATACAATTTTATAAGACATCATCTGTATATTGCATTGTGTGTTTACCAACCAAAATAAAAGCTTCTGTCATGTATATTTGACCCCCTTTACCCTTTACTAACCCCCCTTCATTTCCACTTTCCCTCTGGTAACTACCATAGTCTATGAGTTTTTGTTTGTTCATTTGTTGCTTTCAGTTTTATAATCCCACATATGATTGAAATCATATGGTTCTTGACTTTTTTCATCTGACTTATTTTACTTCATATGATATTCTCAAGATCCAGCCATGTGTCATAAATAGCAGTGTTTCATCTTTTCTTATGGCTGAGTAGTATTTCATTGTATAAATGTACCATTTCTTTATTCAATCATCTATCAAGGACGTTTTGGTTGTTTCCATGTCTTCGCCACTGTGAATAATGCTGCAAACATACAGGAACATATATCTTTATGAATAAATGTCTGCATTTATTCATAAAGATATGTGGTAACTTTATTCTTATTTTTTGAGAAACTTCCATACTGTTTTCTATAGTGTCTATACCAGTTTACACTCCTGCTAGGAGTGAATGAGGGTTTCTTTTTCTCCACAACCTTTCCAACACTTGTAATTACTTGTCTGGTTGATAATGGCCATTTTGAATGCCTTTTATCTTCATTCCCCTTTGAAAATTCAGACCTTTATTCCACCTTTTTTATGTTTTTGTTGTCACAGATTATCCCAATTTATACTGGGAATTCATTTCCGAATTGCAGTAGCTATCATCATCTTTTCTTTTTAAAAATGTTTTACCTGCTTGAAACTTTGTTATATTTAGGTGTGTAATACCCTATTCTAGTAAAGAGTTGCAATATCCTGCTTCTATCTATCTGCCATTTTACTCATAATTTTGTATCCTTTTGTCCTTTTGTTTCAAGTAGAATAATCCCCTTTAGTATTCCTACAATAGAGGTTTTGTGGTCGTAAATTCCCCCAACTTCTATATATCTGGAAAAGTCTTTATTTCTCTTCCATATCTAAAGGATAACTTTGCTGGATATATTACTCTTGGCTGGTAATTTCTCTCTTTCAATAGTTTGAATATTTGATTCTACACTCCCCTAGCTTGTAGGGTTTCTGCTGAAGAAGCCAATGATAATCTAGTGGAACTTCCTTTTGAGGTTACTGTCTTCTTTTCTCAGGCTGCCTTGAGAATTATTTTTTTTTTGTCATTAATTTTTGACAGTTCTAATATAATGGGCCTTGGAAAAGGCCTTTTTCAGATTCAGATAATTAAGTGTTCTGTTTGGTTCTTGAATTTGAAGATCTAGCTCTTTCCATAGGTTTGGGAAGTTCTCATCAACGATTGATTTAAATAGTGTGTTCTGTTTCCTTCTTTCTCTCTTGTCCTTTAGGCATACCCATTTTTCTATACTGCTCTTTCTGATGGAATCAAATAGTTCTCTTGGAGTATTTTTTCTTCCTTCCTTTCTTTTTTTTCATTTTCTCTCAAGTCTCTCTCTTCTTTCACCTGGATTTCTAGATTTCTATCTTCAATATCATGAATTCTTTCCTTTATCTGCTCAACTCTATTTTCTAAGCTTGCTAGTTCATTCTTCATCTCTTTTATTGAGTTCCTCATCTCTAGACTTTCTTATTTGGTTCTTCCTTGAAGTTTCAATGTCTTTGGTAAAGTACTCATTTTGTTTATTGCTTTTATTTCTGAGTTCATTAAAGTACCTATCTGTGTTTTCTTGTATCTCATTGAGGTCTTTTAGAACTGCAGTCTTGAAGTCTCTGTCATTTAAATCACATATTTCCATGTCTTTAAATTTATTTTCTGGAGATTGTTAATTTTGTTTCTGAGATGCCTCATCACCTTAGTTATTTGATAGATTACTTGTCTGTCTAGGCATCTATGGAAATGAAATCCACTTTTGTAAAAGAATGACACTTGTCTATTTAGTAGGTTAAGAAGAAATCTGTCTCTCCTTTTTCCAGCAGGTGGCACTGAGGCACAAGTTTTCACATTTTTCTTGCACTGCTCTGGCTTCTAGGAACTCTGAGGGGGGGGGGGGGGGGTTGGAAAATGCCCTGTATTCCCTGGGGAGGTGGGTCTGTCCTCTGAGACCAAGTCACCTCAGGCTCAGAGTACCATCTTCATGGGGGAATGAGGTGGGCAATGAGGTTCCAAGCCCATGGAATCCCAGCACTGTCCCCTGCAACCAGACACTGCCTGCAGTTTAGCTGCTATGTGTGGGGGTGGGTGAGCTGGGAGAAGCTGGCTAGTGCCTTTGTGGCTTTGGTCTCCTCTCTATAATAGTAACTCCCAGACCCCAGTTGCCTTACCTCTGTATCTGCCCCCTGACACTGGGATTAGCTGCAGCATGCACTTGCCACTTAGGGAAATGTGCTTCTGTTTCTCCAGTCCTCAGGGCTGCAGATAATGTGCTCTGTAGCCTGATACTCACTGCTTCAGCTTCATCTGGGGCCTGCTGCTAACTCTGCGAGGGTGAGGGAAGGCAAACTCTAGAAGGGTGAAGGGAGGCAGCCAGTCTCTGTGGCTTATTTTTCTGCCTGGCAACGATGTCCTCCAGATAACCGTGGCCACATCTCTGCATTCCATTTCTGCCCTGGTCACTGGGTTTGGCCACAGCATGTATGTACATATCGTATTTTGTTTATCTAAGTACCAATTGATGGAGATTGGGTTGCTTTTACTTTCTGACAATATGAATAATGCTACTCTGAACATACATGTAAAAGTTTTGTGTGAACATATGTTTTCAATGATCTTGGGTAGATATGTATGAGTGTGCAATTTCTGAGTCATATGGTAACTCTATGTTTAACTCTTTGAGGAGCTGCCAGATTGTTTCCTCAAATATTATTTTACATTTCCACTGCCAATGTGTGAGGGTTCCAATTTCTCTACATCCCCCCAGCAGTTGTTACGTCTGTCTTATTGATGATAGCCATCTCAGTGGGTATGAAATGATATCTCATTGTGGTTTTGATTTGCATTTACCTAATGACTAAGTAGGAAAGATCATCAAGAACAAAGATATGTCATAGTGACCAATGCTAAGATCATCTCTTCCCTGGTATTCCCAATGACTATGTACTGACTTTTATATTTGCCCTTTACCAGAAATGTTAATTTCTTCATATAGGTTTGAGATACTGTCTAGTGCCTTTTGATTTAAACCTAAAGGACTTCCCTTAGCATTTCTTGCAGGGCAGGTCTAGTGGTAACAACTTTCTTCAATTTTTGTGTATTTGGAAATGTCTTACTATCTGTATTATCTTTAAAGGACAGTTTTGCTGGATATAGAATTCTTGGTTGACAATTTTTGAATTTTCAAGACTTTAAATATTTCATCCTACTGCCTCATGTTTTCTAGTTTCTGGTAAGAAACTTGCTGTTAATCTTATTGAGGATTCTTGTATGAAATAAATCACTGAATTTGAATGTGTAAATTCATTTTTAATCAAATTTGAGGTCTTTCTAGTCATTATTTTTTCATGTAATTTTTTAAATTTACCGTTTCTTTGTCTTTTTCTGGATCATCATTTTCATGTGTGTTAAACTGGTTAGTGTTGTATTTCAGGTCTGTGAGGATTGTTTAATTTTTCAAAAAATATTTTTTTCTCTGAGTTTTATTTTGGATTATTTGTATGGCTGTGTTTCAAGATCACTGATTTTTCTTCTACATTTCTAATTTGCTATAAATCCTATAGGTAGGGACAGGGATTTTTTCTTTTTTCATTTCTGATATGGTATTATCTCTTTTAGTTCCATTGGAATATTTTCTATTATTCCTCTTTCCTCATCTTATTTATGTTAACCTTCAGATCTTTTATATATACTTTGATCATAGTTATAAGCCTTACAATGTTGCTTATAAAGTCCTAGTCTGCTAATTTCATTATCTCTCTCATTTCTTGTTTCTATTGACTGATTATCTCCTCGTTTTGGGTCATATTTTTCTGCTTCTTTGCTTACTGTAATATTTGAATGCCGGATATTGTGAATTTTACATTGTTGAATGTTGAATTGTAATACTTTAATGATTACATTAAATAATAAACCAGTCATAACTTTTATTGTTGTTCTGTATGTAATGTGTATTTTTCTTCAGTTGCTTTTAAGACCCGAATGTTATGTTTAGTTTTTAACAGTTTAACTAGGATATGCCTATGCATGGTCCTTGTATTCTTGCTGCATTACTTACAAAGAGACAAATATTAGTAACAACTCAGATATCTAAGAATTTGAGAATAGATAAGTATTCATCGATATAATGGAATGGCATTGAATAACTATGTAGATTATGTTGGTACAAGATAAAGTGTATATGAAATAATGTTTAATAAAAGAACAAACTATAAACTATACAAATATTTGAAACATGAAAATATTTTTATTAGAAACTTATACATTTAAGAGTTATGTAAGTAGTTTATTAAGGTAAACGTTTTCTTCTTCTGAAAATTTGTTTTTCAACACAGCTTTATTGAAATAGACTTAACATACCATACAATTATCCATGCAAAGCATACATTTAAAATGTACAATTCTAGCCCTGGCTGGGTGGCTTGGTTGGAGCATCATCCCATACACCAGAAGGTTGCAGGTTTGATTCCTGGTTAGGGCACATACCTAGGTCATGGGTTTGATCCCGTCAGGGCACGTATGGGGGTCAACCAATTGCTCTCTCTCTCTCTTTCTCTCTCTCCCTTCCCCTCTCTCTAAAATAAATTAAAAAATATATCCTCGGGTGAGGATTTAAAAAAATCTGTACAATTCTATGGCTTTAAATATATTTACAGAGTCATGCAACCATCACTGCAATCAATTTTAGAATAATCTTATCACCTCAACAAGAAACCCCATATCTATTAGCAGTCACTTCCCGTTTTCCCCAATGCCCTTAGTCCTAGAAAATCACCCTCTAATTAACATCCTTTCTTGATGGATTTGCCTATTCTGGACATTCTATTGAAATGAAATCATACAATATCTGGTGTTTTCTTACTTGCTTTTTCCCCCCCACTTAGCATAATGTTTCAAAGTTCATCCATGTTGTTATCATGTATTTATACTTTATTTCTCCTTATTGTTAAATAATATCCCAATGTTATCATTTTATACATAATTAATATAATAATAAATACCTCTGTGTATAAAGCCTTTTAGGGTAGATTCCCTAATATGAAATTAATATTATGGGATCAAAGGAAACAAATGTTTTTCTTGTTGTATTTTGATCTTCTTAATCTATATACCTCAAAAGATTACATAAATAATGCGATTTTACTTTAATTTCCTAAAAACACAAACAAATATGAAAGAGAAGATCTTTCTGACCATGCTCTTTCCCACTCTGCTCCTTACCCATTGGGCTTGTTCATTTACTTTCTACCCCCTGGAGGCCGTCATTATCCTGAGTTTGGTACATAGCCTTCCAATTCATTTTTAAAAAGTCTCTTCTTGTCCTCTCTCTGTCTGTATATGTATATGAGTAGATACATACATCTTTAATGGTTTTTAATTACATGTTATTGGAGGTTTATAAATTAATGTGATGCCTGCAACATAGATCCCTGTGTGCATTATTAAACAGAACAAAAACCAATTCTATCACTACCACCCTTCCCATCAATATTCATATCATATAAATAAACCATAGGGTAATGGGAGATCTGAATCCCAATAATTGACTCTAACAGCCATCCTAATAATTCATTCCATGCCCTCAAGATAATACCATATTGTATTTCAGGGGGGCTACTTTAATTTCAAGGAAGGTAAACAGGATTAATTTCAAGGAGCTGCAGATTCAATGTAGGACCAAAGCACTCAGTGTGATTGTAGATTTGATGATTAACTCATTCTTAAGCTCCAAAACTGCTATCTAATTTGTTATATAATCGAAGTAGGCAATGAAATCAGCCATTTAAAAATGGAACTTTGTGAACCAACCCAAATATTTAACGGATACTCTGCTCATATTTGTTTGAGTATGAGAAAGTATTCTGATTTTTTAAATTTAGGTTTGGAGGAGGTTTGGTCATTGCCCAAGGGGGACGGGTCAGGTTTAATGGGTTTCCCGGCTGCAGGGCAAAACCTAGGTAACCATGGATTGTTACCCCAATCTCTTGAATTTTTTCTCTGGAAAGAAGTTATTTCTCTTTATATAAAATACCTGATGGTAATACATATCATTCATATTTTCCTGTAGTTGAATTGTCTCATGTTTCCTGGGCCTTTTTTTATTTTTTTAAAATATATTTTTATTGATTTCAGAGAGAAAGGGAGAGGGAGAGATAGAAACATCAATGATGAGAGAGAATCATGGATTGGCTGCCTCCTGCACACCCCACACTGGGGATCAACACTGAAACCTGGGCACCTGCCCTTGATGGGAATCAACCCAGGATCACAGACGCTCTATCTACTGAGCCAAACCAGCTAGGACTCCTGGGCCCTTTTTAGACTTTGAGGATGAAAAAGTAATTTCAAGGCAAAGTCCATTTGATCGCCCGGGGATCTTATGAAAAACTGGGGAAAGAATTGAATAATTCAGACCCTATACTAAATTTATTTTTAAAGTTTCAAAATTTTAGTCCACTCTAAAAATACTGTGCTGGCCTTTTAGATCACTGTACCGCTGAATCACCTATGCTAAACTATTATATCACCTTTTCAGGCGAAAGCAGCGCTACTGCCTTTTCAAGCTTGTTTGAGTTACAATTTAGTAGGAGTATCGGACAGATAGTTACGGCATTTACCTATAGTTCAGCCCCCTTCCACCTCATCTCTCATGGAGAAACCCCCTCAGCAAATGAAGTTGGGCGTTTGCATAAAATAGCAAGTGAGAAATGAGCAGACGCACTTTGCTGGTGTAAGTACCCACACTAAGAGTTTTGGGGCTGAGAAAAACCAAGATGTTCAGTAAGTAATTTAATTGGATGCTTAATGATCAGTGTAAAAGGACTGTGCCTGTTTTAGCTCATAATTAGCATCTACAACCCCCCTTTTTGCAGACCCATAACCTTAAAAAAACACACCCACCTATTGTATGTCAACTTCTGGATTTGATGTTTTGTGTATCTCCCTCTCCCTGTTCAACCCTTACAACTCTCTGTGGGGAGGAGGTATTAGTATTATTCCCATTCTTTAGATAAAGTTCCAAGAGGTCAGTAGACTGACCAGAGACTAGCCACCAGCAATTGGGGGTGGGGAGAGCCATTTTGAAATGGCAGGCCTGCCTCCCCTCTTCTGCTCAGGGTCTAAGCCCGAGCTGGGTTTACACAGTGCGGAGGGCAGTGAAGGGGGACATGTGCTGGGCTTCCCTCCGCCAGGCGATGCTGCCAGGCCGCCGTGTGACCTTGGGCATTTGGGCGGCAGTGGCAGCCTCGCTATAGAGGAGGTCCTCCCATCAGGACCAGGTGATCCGCGAGGACCTGCGCCCCACGTGCGACAGGGCCCAGGTTCTGACCACCTCCCAACCTCAAAGAGGTGGGAGAAAGCCTGCCCTGGCCCTGGGAACTGCTAACTGGCTACCACGCCCCCCTGGCTACACTATGTGTCAACTTAATGGACCGGACGGTTTCAGTCCCTGACTGCTTTTCCAGGTGCAAAACGGACACCCCTGCGCCTGCCCCTGCCGCGCCGCCCCCGAGTCCTCCGGGAGGGGACTGGGAAGGCGCCCGTCCTGTCCCGCTCGACAGGGGAGGCTCGCGCAGACCCGCCCTGGCGCAGTGCTTAGAGTGGGGTTCCCACAGACGCGCTAGATCCAAGGGCCGGTTTTGTCCAGAATCCACCTCTTGGGGTCCCGGAAGGGCGGGTAGGCGGAGAAAGGTGTGCAAGAGCGAGCCGGGGCGAACCCCCACGCTGGCCCGCAGGCCCGCACGCCCTCCCGCCAGCGCGACCTGCGGCGGCGGCCTCCGCGGAGAAAGCCGAGCCGCAGCCGCGATCGCGGGCCGTGGCGGGGGCTGCAGCCCTCCCCGCCCCACCCCCTGCCCTCGGCTGGGTGCGGCCCGCCCCCGCCCGCCCCCCCGCCCGCAGGTGCCGCGGCTCCGGCCGCCGACTAGGTGCGCGGGGATGATCTCACCCGTGCGCTCCGCGCCAGGAGGAGGAGGAGCGGGAACCAATCCAACTTCCGGGTAGGGGAGCCGCAGCCGCCGGCGTCTTGCTTTTCCTTCCCCCTCCCCCGCCGCATCCCTCGCCTCTCCCGCCGGTCCGCCCTTTTCTTCCCGACCCCACCTGTCAACATGAACAGCTCGGACGAGGAGAAGCAGTTGCAGCTCATCACCAGCCTCAAGGAGCAAGGTAGGCGGGCGCGCGGCCGCCAGGTGTGGGCAGCGCGGCCCCTGGGCGGGGCGGCTCCGGGCGCTGGGTTAGAGGCTCGTGGGAGCGGGGCGGGCGGTGGCGCGGCCGCGTGGGCACCCGCGGAGCCCCGTGACCGGTGGAGGAGCATCCTTCGCGCCCCGCGCGCCTCGGAGAGCCCAGGGCCGCGGGGAGCGCGCGGGTGCGGGGAATGCTGCCCGCCGGTGGCTTTAGCTGGCGATCTGGGGAGTGGGGGGAAGGGACGAGGATGCGGCGAGGATTTGGCCCCACGGTCCCGCCTTTCCCGCGGGATTAGCGCGTGGGGCTGGATGCCTTGGGAGGGGGTGGTGCGGCAGCTCAGCTGGCCCTGCTCCCTAGCGTGGCCCCACCCTTGCCCCTTGGTGCTGGGAGGCCTGCAGCTTGCGCTCCAGCCTTCCCAGCTTTTCAGCCTGGTTGGCTCTAGTTCCTCTTTCTTCACCCAGCTAGGATTTTCAGGCCACGATACGTTTGATCACTTCTCGTTTTTTTAGCAATTTATTAGTCAGGGAGACAAGACCTTGCCTGTGTCCGGCTTCCTGAATGAACACGAGGCTCTCCTCCCCTGGAAAGCCGGGCATGCCCATGCCTTGCCACGCCGCCTGGGAATGGGAGGTGATCCCTTCCTGAAGAATGGTTTGAATCAGTCCTTCTCCTCTCTTACCACACTTCTGAACAAAGGCACATTCACGTGAGCCTCGCCCTTTTAAAATGTGAAATTCTTACTACCCTGACCAGAGGTGGCCTGAGGGTACGGGTCAAGAAAGAGAGGAACCACACAGATGTAGGAAGTAGCCACATCTCGGGAAATGCGCTGTTCTCACCAACTTGCTGACATGGCCATTATGTAGAAGAGCCACAGAGGGCCCCTTCTCCGAGGCTGATCCTTGGTGGTTAGTCCCAGCTGTTTCACTTCTCTTTGCTCAGCTCGCCAACGCTGTGAACTTGGAGGAGGCGGTTTTCTTTTCCAGGCCTCATGGTTAAGTCTTACCTGACTAAAGGCGAGAGCTAACGCAGGTGATTTCATGAGGTCCTGCCCAGTGCTGTGACTTTGCAGGGATATGCGAATCTTTTTGAAGTACACACTCCTGGAAACACATCTGTTTACTGTGTGAACTTGGGGATATTCTTGAATCTGATCGAGAGATGGTCAGAACGCGTTCCTCTGTGGTATCTAGAAAATGTTGGGAAAATGTGTGTGGATTTTGCCTTCCCAGTACCTTCAACTCCTATTGTAGATTAGCCCAAGGTCATAAAGTCACAGGCATCAGTGAATCTGGTGGGTGGGCAAAATTCCTGAAGTGTTTTAGTGAAGGGCTGGACTCTATTTTTTTTAAAATATATTTTATTGATTTTTTACAGAGAGGAAGGGAGAGAGATAGAGTTAGAAACATCGATGAGAGAGAAACATCGATCAGCCGCCTCCTGCACATCTCCTACTGGGGATGTGCCCGCAACCCAGGTACATGCCCTTGACCGGAATCGAACCTAGGACCCTTCAGTCCGCAGGCCGACGCTCTATCCACTGAGCCAAACTGGTTTCGGCTATGAGTATTTTTAAATTTTCTAATAACAGCCCCCAATAACATAAAGCCTTTTTAAAATTCAAATGTAGTTGACATATATTAGTTTCAGATGTACAGTCTAGTGATTCAACATTTATGTATATCTTATGATAGAATCACAGCAAAAAATCTAGTAACCATCTGCTAGTTGACAAAGTTATTGTATTATTGACCATATTCCCTGTCCGATATACATTATATTCCCGTGACTTATTTATTTTATAACTGGAAGTTTGAACCTCTTGTCCCCCTTCACCTTTTTACCCTCCCCTAAAGACTCTTCAGATTCTAGAGATTTCATTATTGGTAATATTGGCCATTGGGGACCAGATCTTTTCATGGATGGTCAGTTTCAAATAAGAAGAAGATAAAAATTCCACCACCCCCCCATTCCGTATATAATTTCAAGGGTAGAGTAACAATGCAGATAACCCACAAGTTGTTTATATTTGATTTTGGAATGCATTCTCTGTCTCTATACTGGATATGAGAGCTGGGAAAAAGGGTGGAGTCTTAAGTTTCTGGTTCTTTCTCATACTAGAAAACAAATCCATGTCATTGGTATTTTTAGAAGATGCATTTCCTTGGTTATAGACATAGCAAAGGCAATAGACCAGTTAGTTTGAAATCTGTGTTTCTTAAAAGGTATACTTTTATGTTTTTTAGGATATTGAGTCTGGTGACCCAGGTGTTGGAACTTTTTGCAGCCCTCAGTGTGGTTTTTATGCATCTCAGAACCAGGGCATTTGTCATTGGATCATAGACTATGCTAACAAGTTTGAGAGTATTTAATTGCTGTTTGACCAATGGAACTCACTGGGAAAATAGGGACTTGAGGTGGAAAAACAGGCAACGAGATGTTTGAGCTCTTATTAATATTATAATTAATTTTGTAAGCTGATGGTGTGTATAATTTATTTGTGAAAGTAGACCCTACTTTGTATTACCTGTTAATAACATTGTGAATAACTCCACTAACCCCCATTTAATATGAACAAGAACTAATATTCATCAAATACTCTATTTTCCTTTTTTAATGCTGAGTAAACATGTTCATTTATTCTTTTAACCAATACTATGAGATACCTACCATATATAAGGCCCATGTAGCAGGCATTGAGGGTGGGATGGTGAACCAGTCTTTGCTCTCACCAAGTTTATGGTCTGGTAGACAGTCATTCATAAAATAATCATATAAATAAATTTGTACAATTACAAATATTTTTTCTAGGATAGATTCTTAGAAATGGACTTGTTCGATTAGAAGGTATGTACACATAAAGTTTTGCTGGACGTTGCAAAAGTGCCCCCCAAAATGGCAATACCGGTTCACATCCTCCCCGCCCCCAGCAGTACCCATGACACCACCCAGTGGTCAACATTGACCAACAGCACTCTTTATTAATTTTGACAGCCTGACAAGTTTCTTAATTTCGCCGATCTAATGAACAAAAGTTGTACCTTTAAAGAGATCTGTATTATCTGGTTACTAGTGAGGTTTGAAATCTTTTCCCATGTTTATCGACTGTTGAGGTTTCATCGTATTGTTCCTTCCTTAGTGAGTTGTTTTTTTTTTTAAAATATATTTTATTGATTTTTTACAGAGAGGAATGGAGAGAGATAGAGAGTTGGAAACATTGATGAGAGAGAAACATCGATCAGCTGCCTCCTGCACATCTCCCACTGGGGATGTGCCCGCAACCCAGGTACATGCCCTTGACCGGAATCGAACCCGGGACCTTTCAGTCCGCAGGCTGACGCTCTATCCACTGAGCCAAACCGGTTTCGGCACTTATCGAGTTTTAAGTCTGAAATTTGAACCCATTCCCCAGGAGGGAGCTCAGAGAGAAGGATGCTATCTACTCTGAATGGCAGAGCTGACAGCAGCCCTCCCCAATGTGAAGCCTTCAGTGGTGTGGTGAATAAGGTTGCTTTTGACAAAAGTTGTGAAATGTAATGACGGAGTCTGTCATAATATGAGCAATCTCTAATTTATACTTACCATTCCCTAAGCTCATGTCTTATAAATCACACCCACTTCTGAATTACTTCAAAACATTGTATGTTCCCTTCTAGTGAATGGTATAATTAGCTATATTATGTCTTTCCAGAAAGTTATATTATGTCCTTTAAAAAAAATTAGCCAGTGCGCGATTGCTTATGTGCAAGCAGATGTTGAGGTAATGAGGTAATTCTCCTTTTGTCTTTTTGGGGGCTTTATTTTATGGGACTGATTGACATCTCTAATGTACTGAGAAATGGCAACTTGGGATACTATTTCCAATGCATATTTCCTAGCTACCGAAGCGGACATTTCCCTTACAAAACATCATACAATTTGCTCCCCTTCTAGAATTCTGTTGGGAAATGACAGACTTAGCTTAGCATTTGTTTAAGGTATATGATTTTCTTTGTAACTTATTCAACCCACATGCACTGAATATTCATAGCCAGGCACTGTGCTAGGCATCAGAGATACAGAGATGAATAAAACCTTGTC
Source organism: Myotis nattereri (assembly GCF_964212035.1). Lineage (NCBI taxonomy): Eukaryota > Metazoa > Chordata > Mammalia > Chiroptera > Vespertilionidae > Myotis > Myotis nattereri. The sequence continues at coordinate 54,260,722 of NC_138088.1, read as the reverse complement.
CCTCCTGGTGAGGATTGCCGACTCTAGAGCTGGTGGTAGGCCTGTAAATTACAGGAAGAATGTCTAATTGACATAGTTTGGGTCATGTGTTTAAGTCCTTTGGCCAGGGCGGAGGGTGGGGTACTTTGATTGGCAGCTCCCACAAAGACCAATGGATTGGAGTAGTTGTCCAAAAAAAGAATGGTGTGCCACTACCAGAAGGCGGGTGGGGAGGGGGATGCAAGCTGGGCCAACACAAATGATGGCTGTCCACTAAACTGGCCAACATAGTAATGTGTCATTTGGAACTTGTTGAGGAAGTTGTGAAGAGAGTGGTTGTCACTTAACATGTTCTAACATAATACCAAAACAACAACCAACCACCCGAAAGTTCTGGGCTCTTCTTGAGCTAACACTATTTAAAATGGATTTCCTAGGGTAAGAGAATTGGTTTTAAAGCAAGGTGACCTCCTTTCATCTTTACTTACTATTATAGTCCTCAAGATTATCGAGAGAATGCTTAAGGTTCAGATGGAAATTTAGTCAAGCTTATTTTTAGAGCTGAGCTAGTCACGGGTTAGTATGCATACATATATTTCCTTGCTCGGTCAGCTGAGAGCCTAGAACAGGGGTGGGCAAACTTTTTGACTCGAGGGCCACAATGGGTTCTTAAACTGGACCGGAGGGCCAGAACAAAAGCATGGATGGAGTGTTTGTGTGAACTAATATAAATTCAAAGTAAACATCATTACATAAAAGGGTACGGTCTTTTTTTTTTTTTAGTTTTATTCATTTCAAACGGGCCGTAGTTTGCCCACGGCTGGCCTAGAAGAACATATCTAGCTCCAGAACGTGGCTTCTTATACCATTCTCCGATTAAAGGAACACGAGTCCTGGGAGAAATGGCTGATTCTAGGACAGGGGTGGCTTGGGCAGGAAACATACAAGATGAGCCTGGAGCATCTTGTACCAGAAACCGAGGAAGTGCTCAAACAAATGAGCCCACAGTCATGGGGGTATGTCAAGAGATACAAGAACCAATGGAAAGAACTTCCTCATTGATGTTTCTATCTCTCTCTCCCTCTTCCTTCAAATTGGCCAAACCTGGGACAATTTGAATATCCGTTTATAACCCAAAGTATAAAATTGAGAGTCATGAGTCCATACTGATAACAATAAATGATTGAATAAACAGGGAAAAAACACAAGTCTAGAAAAACAATTCCAAATAATGGATGTAGATACTCCTGCTAGGAGAGTGGAGTGGAGTGCCTTATTCCTTCAGTGTGGGCTGCTCACAGTGGGTTCCTTCCAAAGAGGGCAGACGAAAAGGGGAGAAGAGTGATGTTACAGTGGGGACGCAGGCTGGGCCAACACAAATGATGGCTGGCCACCAAACTGGTCAACATAGTTATGTGTCCTTTGGAACTTGTTGAGGAAGCCTGGGCTCCTGGGCTGTGACTTCCCCAAGGGCTTCCCAGTGCTGTTTTTTTCCTCCTTCGTGGAGACAGGAATGCTGGAGGGGGCTGGAGTGGGGTTATAACCTTCCGCCACGTCCGGCAGGCTCTGGTAGAATAATTTCTCTTGAGAGCAGGCCGGTTAAGAAGAACAGAATGCTCTAAGCATATTTCGTAATGGCCGCTGCCCCCTCCCCGGCCGGGTGTTCCCTGTGACGCCCTGCCAGCCCTCTTGGAGGTAAAACTCACAGCAGTGTGGGGCCCTCCGAAGACTGATCTGTTCCTTGAGGTTTTTTTTGTTGTTATTTTTTATTTCAGAGAGGAAGGGAGAGGGAGAGAGAGAGAGAAAGAATGACGAGAATCATCAATCGACTGCCTCCCCCACAGCCCCTACTGGGGATCAAGCCCACAACCCAGGCATGTGCCCTGACCAGGAATCGAACCATGACCTCCTCATAGGTTGACCCTCACCAGGCTCACCTGAGGCCTTTACATCTCAGACTTGTTAGGGCTGAGCTCCTAGCTGTTTGTCATGACAGTTCGGGTTTCCCGTGTTGGTGAGCGAGCAGCGTCTGCACCTTGGCCTCTGCCCTAATTAAAGTTGTGATCCTCTCTCTCTGCTCGATTGTCTCTCCAGGTTTTGGAGTAGCAGTTTGCCCCGTGACCTCAGTTCTCTGATAGATGTAAGAAGACTTGTTGATTTTCGGTTTGTTCGGCATTTTTGTTGTTGTGAGGAAGGGAGTGTCAATTTATAAGTTTGTTACATACCGGACCGGAAAGCAGACTTACATATGTATTTTAAGGTTACTCAGTTTCTTTCCTTTCTGTTGGTTACTTTTTTTTTTTTTTTTTTAATGTATTGATTTTTTTACAGAGAGGAAGGGAGCGGGATAGAGAGTTAGAAACATTGATGAGAGAGAAACATCAATCAGCCGCCTCCTGCACACCTCCTACTGGGGATGTGCCTGCAACCCAGGTACGTGCTCTTGACCGGAATCGAACCTGGGACCTTTCAGTCTGCAGGCCGAGGCTCTATCCACTGAGCCAAACCGGCTAGGGCTGTTGGTTACTTTTTAAAAATTTATCTTTATTGTTGAGAGCTTTATAGATGTTACCCCCGCCCCTTTTACTTTTCCCCCATTGATCCCCTCCTTCCCACTCCCACCCCCTCCCTGGCCTTCACCGAACCATTGTCTGTGTCCATAGGTTATGCATATGTGCATCTAAGATCTTTGGTTAATGTCCTCTGTTGATTAATTTGAAATAGCATTAATTCATTAACACTGAACTGTGTGTCCTCCCAAGTAGTGAGTGAATTTCAGGCTTGGCATAGTTTCTTTTCAGATGTGAAATCTGTCACCTTCGTTTTTTTAATCAGTTTTTCCAGCAGCGGTTTCCCTGATGTTTCTAATGCTTTAATTAACAAGTGAGGTAGAAACGACTTCTATGAGCAGGACCTGCTGGGATGTGTGCAGAAGGGAGCACTGTCCTAATGGCACATTATCTGTTATGGCTCATGACCTCACTCGCCATTAGTAAGAAGCGTTTCAAGGCTCCATGAGCCTCAAAGATGCAGACTCAGTGGGTGAGGATCTACGTGGGAAGAGCTCATGAGGCAGTGGTTCCTGGTTATATCTGATGGCCACTGAAAGCTTCATTTTCTTTAAGTGTCTATTGTACCATCTGATGTAAGAGGCCCTTTGCATATGGGGAGGGGAGTGAGTGCTCTTTCAGGGTGTGTTCCTGTGAAGACAAAGCAAATCCATTCTCCCTTCTTCCTTAACATAGCACACATGTGTCAGGTGCCTCCTGCATGCCAGGCATTGTGCCAGGTGTGGGCATCCGGGTGCATGAAGACAGGCCTCACCCTTGAGGACTCTCTCTGGCCTAGCGCTTTAGCACATTGTTCAGAGTAACGCCCGATAATGTTTTTCACATGAATGACCAGGAATCCGTAGACTGGTTCTGCCTCCATCGTTCCTTTTTTTAAAAAATATATATTTTTATTAATTTCAGAGAGGAAGGGAGAGAGAGAGATAGAAACATCAATGATGAGAGAGAATCATTGATTGGCTGCCTCCTGCATGCTCCCCACTGGGGATCGAGCCCGCAACCTGGACATGTGCCCTTGACCAGAATCGAACCTGGGACCATTTAGTCCACAGGTTGACGCTCTATCCACTGAGCCAAATCAGCTAGGGCTCCATCGTTTCTTACTGTGGGATTTGACTTCTCAATCTTTACAACGGTGATGTTAATCTTTGGCTTAATTGCTCTACATCACACATTGATATGAACCAGCCACTCATTCAACACGGCCATCGACTCTGTGGTTGGTCTCCTGCCGGTGTAAGCAATGCATCCAAGTGGGAGAAAGACAAGAAAACGGACCTCTGCTCAGATAATTCATAGCATTGTATGTCGATGCTCTGTCCAGTGGAGACACATGAACAGTGTCCATTGGTAATATATTAGAAATATATAGACATATAAGTGCTGATGTTTGCCTGAGGTATATGGGGAGGGTTTCTTAGAAGAAATGACAGGTTGAATTGCATTGAAGACGAGGAGGTAGGGAAGATGGGGAGGGGAAGACCTTGCAGGCAGAGGGAAAAATATTTTAAAGGCATCTGGGTACTAAAGGCCTGAGAGGGTTCAGGGAAGCATTGGGACTTGGGGTGTGATGGACTGAGTTGTGGTCTTTGACCGAATAGTGTGGGGGTAGGGAGGGAGAGTGGGGTCCTAACATCTTGGGGGCCTTTAAATAAGAGAGTGAAATGTCCAGGTTGCTTTGTTACTATGCTGTCTACCCCGTATAGAATGAACTTGGGATAGAGGGAGGCTAGAGGCTAGACAGGAAGTGTTTGCTCTTATTAAGGGTCGGAATCAGGGCAGAGGTACTGGCTGTTGAGGAAGGGTAGATCGGAGAGTCATTTTAAGAGATCTGAGCAGTTTGGTCCTTTGGAGGTGGGGCAGAGTGGGGCATCGGGGTGATCCCGAGGTGCTAGCCGGAGGACTCGGTGGGTGATGGCATCAGGGGAAGGAGATCCTCCGCAGGAAGTAGGAGGTTTCCATGAATGGGAACCCATCGTGCTGAGTTTGAGGACAGAGATGTCCTGAATAGTATTGTCCAGTAGAACCGCCTTCTTCTGTGATAAGGATGTTCTGTATCCACTTTCACTGTGGTAGCCACTAGCCGCTTGTAGCTATTGCGCACTTGAAGGGTGGCGAATGCTACTGAAGGACTGACATTTTTAATGTTATTTAATTTTAAGTAAATCAGATGTGAGTAGCCACACTTGGTATGGCATATTTGACAGTGCAGGTCTAGAAAGTAGTGATTGGAAATACTGACCTGGAGCCAACGCTAGAGATGGGATGATTGACCTACCTAGAGATGGGCCGGAGAGCTCCCAGGCACACGGGCACTTCAGGCTGAACTGGGAAGGTCCCAGGAGAACTGATTGTTTCCACCCTCCCTGAGGTGTTATCTTCCGCAGTTATCAACTTCAATTGTGATGTTTCTGAAACAGCTAAGTACACTCTGCTGCTTCCTGGGCTGGCTAGCTCATGATTTGCAGCTTGGAAAGAAAACCCCCATTCTTGGAATTTAGGGAGTTAGAAAATAGAAAGCCAGCATGATGCTTGCAACACTTGCTCTGCTTGATACTCTCCACATCTTCCTTTTTTCCATTCTGTACTCTTAGGTGGGGATTCCCCTCCTTGGCTGCACATTACTATCACCTGGGGTGCTCACTTCTAAAAAAAAAAAAATGGATGTCAGGGTCTCCCCTAGACGAGTTAAACCAGAAGCTTGGGTTGGGGGTGGGTGGAGAGGGGGCCAGCCATCTGTATGACCTAAAAGCTTCCCGGGTGATGCTGATGGCAGCCAGGGTTGAAACAGCAGCTCTTGGGCTTGCTTCCACTTCTTTGCCCAGCTACGGCTGACCGTTAGTCCCCGTTCTCCTCTTACTTGGCGGGGGATAGTAGTCCTTTGGGTGGCAGACACTTTTCTGCTGTGCCATCTTTCAGACCGCGGGGGACAGAAGTACGCCCCAGACTGAGGGCATTAGAGACCAGCCTCCTCCGTTGTTGTGCACACATGACTTGATGTGCTTGGCCCTGTCAGTAATAATAATACCCATGGCTAACGCGTATGGAACACGGCATATGCCCGAGCACGCTTCTATCATGCGCGTGAAGTCACTCACTCTTAGTAACAGCACTGTGAGACGTGTTTAGTTATTATTCCTGTTTTCCAGATGAGGAATAGGAGACTCGGATTAACCTGTTTGCCCAAGGTCCCGGGGCTGCCCTGCTCTGGGGCCGGGATCAGACTGCACTCTTTCATTCCTGGGCTGTGGGACCTGAGGGTACAGTGGAATGAACTACCCTGTGGACTGAGGGACGGTGTCTGCCCAAGCTGTGGGTATTTTTCCCCACGGCAGAGAGTTGGTCAAAGCCATCTTTTCTTTGGCATCGGTTCGTTCAAGATTTGGAGGATCTCTCGCATCAAGTCACTTGAGCTGTGCGACGGACTTAAATCTGTCAAACTGTGAGCCCGTTCTGGAACAATAAGAAGGCTTTTTCTGTGGCTCTTCAGTCTTGCCAAAAAAGAAGTAACTGAATAATGTAGGTCACTTCCTGCTTGTCCAGTTTTGCTGAGGTTGGTTACATATATTCACTATGGGGGGTGTGTGTGTGTGTGTGTGTGTGTGTGTGTAAATATTATTTAGAGCAATGAGCTGGGTTTTCTAACTTCAAAGAAATAAAAAATATTAGTAACTTTTCTTTCCTCTTCTGCCTTGTCCCTCTTCCCTCTACCAAGTGGTTGAATTCTTCTCACACCTTTCTTCTCCTTTCCCTGTACCTGACTTTAGTATTATTTTTAACTCACACATAATCACAATAAAACATGTCTTCTGCGATTTCCATTAAGATACAATAGGTGAAGGGTTCTTAATGAACCCTTTTCATAAAGACCCAGTCATTTGGGAGTCTATAATGTTTCACCTGAATTCTGTTGGCAATATAATGGAAGAACAGTACCGCTATTTTTCAAAAGCCTTCAAAGCCATTATCTGATGTTTTAAATACAAAAACATTTTCTTAATATCATTGTGAGATCATGGTTTTAGAAGCCTTTATTGTCTGTTTTGTATGTCTGTAAAGTAGGTCCATAAGAATAGAGTGGTAAATCAATCGTGATTTTTCAGCTTCACCTGCAGATACTTTTAAATGTCAAGTAAACTAATGCAAAGTCTCTCAGTAAAGTCTATATTTAGTTTTCCAAGCAATATCACATATAGTAATAAGATCTGGAATTATGAGCATCGATGACCCAATGGCATAAGTCAGCGGTTCTCAACCTGTGGGTCGCGACCCCTTTGGCGGTTGAACGACCCTTTCACAGGGGTCGCCTAAGACATCCTGCATATCAGATATTTACATGACGATTCATCACAGTAGCAACATTACAGTTATGAAGTAGCAACGAAAATAATTTTATGGTTGGGTCACAACATGAGGAACTGTATTTAAAGGGCCAGAAGGTTGAGAACCACTGGCATAAGTGCATATGTTTAGCATCCCTCAGTTCTTTTGGTTTGTAAAAAAAAATCGTGTGTGTGGCGGGGGGGGGAGGGGGAGGGCTTTTAATGATTTTTCAGAACCAAGAACAATTTAGTTCGTACTCGTGTGTTTGGGTTTGTGTGGTGCAGGCTAATGAGGACCTGGTGCAGGACGGGAGGGCTGCATTCTGTGGTTAATCAAATCTGTTCTGTTGGAAATGTACTTATTTTTAAAATGGCTATATCTTTACATGTATTCATTCAGCTGTTTTATGGGCTAGTTTTCCAGGATTCTTTTTGGGGTGTGGCTTTAATTCTTATTTAGATGGTCGTGGGATGCTAATAAAACTTCTGGACCGTGGTGATATGATCCCATAAATACCTGTTCATTTGAATTGGATTGTCAGATGTTGGTCCTACCACCACGATAGCTATTCTAAACCCTTTGGGTCACGATTGGAGGAAATAGAACATGTACTTTACCCTGTGAGTTGTCTGTTTCTGGGCTGCTCTCTGATTCAGTGGTTAGAATCGGAGACACTTCTAGAATTAATGACCGGATAGATATCTGGGATGTTCTTGAAACCCTGGTTTCAGATTTTTTATTTTTATCTTTAGGTTATTCATAGAAGTAGGAAGTTCTGTTCATCTTTTTTATTTTTTTAAGAAAAACTTTTTGTATATAAATCCAATTATATTTTTAGAAAGTAAAAGTATAAAATTCCAATCTGATGATTTCTTGGAGCAGTGGTTCTCAACCTTCCTAATGCCGTGACCCTTTAATGCAGTTCCTCATGTTGTGGTGACCCCCAACCATAAAATTATTTTCGTTGCTACTTCATAACTGTCATTTTGCTACTGTTATGAATCGTAATGTAAATATCTGATATGCAGGGTGTATTTTCATTGTTACAAATTGAACATGATTAAAGCATAGTGATTAATCACAAAAACAATATGTAATTATATATGTGTTTTCTGATGGTCTTAGGCGACCCCTGTGAAAGGGTCATTCGACCCCCAAAGGGGTCACGACCCACAGGTTGAGAACCGCTGTCCTAGAGTGTGTTAGCAGTCCAAGTGCTGGGCTGGGAGTGGGCAGCAGTTCTGTGAGACCCACCCGAGGCACTGTGCTCCGTCATCAACCCCGGGTCCTTCTTTCTTCCCGTCACATGCTCTGGACATGCTCTAAATGTACATCCTCAACTGTGAGCGTATCTAAAAATGGTGCTTTGGCCCGGCCGGTGTGGCTCAGTGGCTGAGCATGGACCCATGAACCAAGAGGTCACTGGTTCTCGATTCCTAATCAGGGCACATGCCTGAGTTGTAGGCTCTGTCCCCAGTAGGTGGCGTTCAAGAGGCAGCAGGTCGATGTTTCTCATTCATGTTTCTGTATCTCTCTCCCTTCCTCTATCTCTAAAAATCAATAAAACCACATTTAAAAAAATAAAAATGGTGCTTTGACTAAAAGATGAATGTGGGGGGTTCAGATTACTATATTTTTCTGGCAGTAGAGGATTATAAGTTGAAAGCTGCTGTTTTTCTCCTCCATATAGTTGGAGACATTTCTAAGTAATTCACACGTTTTTCCAAGCCAGTGAAATGAATCTGGCTGGTGTGTGGGGCCTGGTGCATGAGGATCTTGCAGTGCCCGGAAGCGGTTGTTCTTAGCTGACTGCTCAGAGTAGGAACTTTGTTGCTCTGTGGATGCTAAAGCAGACGTGTGACATTGCGTGGGACGTGTAAGCCGACGTTATTTTCTGGCGGCTCATTAAGAAACAAACCTGATTACTGCACCACAGACTAATGGTGCTGGAAGGAACTTCAGGGAACACCCACCTGCCAGGACCAAGTCTGGGTATCAGAGAGAAGCAACTCGTCATAGGCCACTTATGGCTCCCGGGTCTCCCTGATGCCCCGGGGAGAACTGGAATTCAGGTTGGTGGGCTCTCATCCGCTATGGCAGCGGTTCTCAACCTGTGGGTCACGACCCCTTTGGGGGTCGAACGACCCTTTCACAGGGGTCACCTAAAACCATCGGGAAACACATATATAATTACATATTGTTTTTGTGATTAATCACTATGCTTTAATTATGTTCAGTTTGTAACAATGAAAATACATCCTGCATATCAGATACGATTCATAACAGTAGCAAAATGACAGTTATGGAGTAGCAACGGAAATAATTTCATGGTTGGGGGTCACCACAACAGGAGGAACTGCATTAAAGGGTCGCGGCATTAGGAAGGTGGAGAACCACTGCGCTACGGCCTCTTTTCCTTCCTTCCTCTTAGAAGCAGAAGCCCTCTGTGGCCTCTTCTGCACCCCTCCTAGTCAGCAGACAAGAGCGGGTAGTTGGGGTCCCAGGTTTTCCTACCATAAACTTGTGGCGGTGTTATATAACGTTGCTTTCCCTTTTTTTTTTTCTTTCAGCAATAGGCGAATATGAAGACCTCAGAGCAGAGAACCAGAAAACAAAAGAGAAGGTTTGTACTTCGCCCTTTCTTTCCTCTCTTCCATGTGTAAAAAGCCTAGATGGCATGGTGCATTGTTCTGCCACCAATTTCCGTTAAATGCGAATGAGAGCGGGGTGTTTTTTTTTTGTTTTTTGTTTTTTTTTCTTTTCTCCTGCATGTGTGGTTCAAGCTTCTATCAACTCCAGCCTCCAGATGGTGGAGAATAGCAGGCTTGCCACAGTGGGCGCTGCTCTGGGAGATTAACTACCCAGCTAAATGCAGCCAGGCACCAGGCCAAGCAGCTCAAGCCCCCAAGAATTGTACTTTCCCCCAACAGTCAGATTTGGGATTCTGGTGATGGAATTGAAGGCCTGACACATGTACTTTTGGGGTTTAGACATGCTAGATTCTGGAGGGAACTGTTTGGAATTAATCCTGCGTGGTTAGCCCAAATGCCTCCATAAACTTTTCGTCTGCTTACTTCCTCTAAGTATGTAAATAACATACCGGAAGTTGAAAAATACCCAATGTGAAGACGGGGAAGCCTGGTGATGATTTTCAGGGACCCTGGAAGTTTTATTTTTAAACTGTTAAATAATTGAACTCACGTTTACAGACTACTTACCATTTTGACTCTGAACATGTTTATTGAAAATTAGTGAATGTGTGTGTGTGTGTGTGTGTGTGTGTGTGTTCCCTGCAAATTTAGGGAGGGGACAAATGGAAGGGAAGGCTAATTTTTAAAAAAGTAGAAAGCGCCCTAACCAGTTTGGCTCAGTGGATAGAGCATTGGCAGGTGGACTGAAGGGTCCCGGGTTCAATTCTGGTCAAGGGCATGTAACTTGGTTGCGGGCACATCCCCAGTGGGAGCGGATAGTTGGGGTTAGCTGATTGATGTTTCTCTCTCCCTCATCGATGTTTCTAACTCGCTATCCCTCTCCCTTCCTCTCTGTAAAAAATTAATAAAATATATATATATTTTTAAAAAGTAGAAGGACTGAATAGAAAATGAAAAGTAGGAGAGAACAGAACCACCCATTATTGTTTCTCGACATAAATGAAATTTACTTTTCCTTGGATGTCTCCTCCATGGATGTTCCCGGCCCAAGAGGGGAAAAGCAAAACCAGTTGGAAGGGTTAACTCAGAAGAACTCCTTGACTTAACCTAGAAGATACGAGGAGGGGAAGCAAACAGGTGTCTTCATAGGATGGAAAAGGAAGGACATAGAAGAAAATGATTAGCGTAAGAGGAAGAATAAACTTTCTGTTGTCTCTTTTCTTCTTCTTTAATTCTTGCTTACTTGTAGCCCTAGCATTGCCCTAGAGTAGATGTTCTGTAAACTCCTGTGTTGGTGGTGATGATGGTTGTTGAACTGAGAGCCACTTTCTGCAGTGAGGGTTTAAGCGAACCATCTGTTATGCGAGTGGAATCACAGGGAAAATGCATTTGGTAAAAGAAAGGTTATAAATTATCTTAGCCCATCAACTGTTTACACATTTCCCTACACAGAGTATGGCCTAATACTTTTGTCACATCTGTATGCATTATTGACCTGCTTCTGTTCTAATTCTTTAAAAATAACTATTAACAGAAATGGGGAGAAAGGAAGTGAAAGCAGCATGGAATGCTGTGTGCTTGGGTAGAACAAAATAGAGTGGTTTTAAGTTCGCCGCGCACTCTGTTTATCTTCTGTTAAAAGACTAGCAGGCTTATTACTGAAGATTTTCCCCCCAAAAGGGGGGCTGTATTACAAAGGAAGGCAACATATAATAAAAGCCTTTTCTGCAGCATAGAATGAGTAAAAGCAGCTGTAGTTCCGGCTGTGGTAAGCGGAGAACACCATTTTCTCTGGCCACGCACTTTCTTGTGCCTGGCTGGGTGATCTTTGTCTCCTCCGCATCAGCAGGTATACGTGGCCATCCTTGCCTCATGGCCCCAACCCAGAGTTCTGTGAAATCAGTCAAGGACGGGAATCCAAAGGAAGACTCCACTTGCCATAATTAATTTGAAGTGGGGAAATTTTTGCATGAGTGGAAGGGACCCAAAAAATAAATTGCAAGTTATTTCTCCCTTCCACATGTCCACGTTAAGTCTGACTATCTTTGTTGCCAAATCATTAACCTTATCCGTGGGAAGAAACAGTGGGTGCGATTCTTTTGGGTGATATATATATATATTTTAAAAGAGAGTGAAAGGGAGGGGAAGAGACAGAGAGAGAAACATTGATGTGAGAGAGACACATCAATTGGTTGCCTCCCGCATGTGCCCCAACTAGGGTCAGGCATCAAGCCTGCAACTGAGGTATGTGCCTCTGACTGGAACTGAATCCAGGACTCTTCAGTCCACAGGCCAATGCTCTACCCACTGAGCAAACTGGCTACGGTGGGTAAGATCTTTTAAGGCCTTGTTTGGAATCTCTTCTGTTGAGACAGGTGGTAGGTCATGAATCTCCTCAGAGCAGGCGTTGCTTAAAAGGCAGTGTTTATTACTAAGTCACCATGGGTCATGTGCTCTTCTTTATCTCCCTTATCTGATGCTTCAAACAGCCCTGGGCCAGCTCCATTTCCTGAAGAACAGGACCTCAGGGTCCAACAGGCTCAGTCTAGACTCAAACATGTATCTTCTAACCACCACTGTTCTCTTTGAAGCAGGTGAACTTAAGGGAGCTAATTAACTTTTCCACAAAGGGCTCGGTCTTATCCACAATTCTTTATTGTTAGCTCATGAACTTCCCACACGAATTTAATTCCACACGTGATCAGACTCAGTGCTTTCCTGGATCATTTGTCTATCTATTTGTATTTAGAAACTGAACGTTGAGTATCAGATCAATCTATGTCTGTAAAATCCACGAGTGTGGGTGTGTGCATACAGCATTCCTGACATTCCTGCGTTCCAAGGATAAGAGTCGGAGATTTGGGAGGGTGGGCCAAAGTTTTCCTGATCTTTTCCTTTGCAGTGTTCCCTTTTTAAGAAATGTAATGACCCTCATTTTGTGGTTTTTATCATTGTCTTTGAAGGCGTGATCAGAAGAATCTTTTTGAGTTGATAAGGAAAGCTTTTTGAAGGGAAAACTTTGTGTTGAATGGCTTTTGAGTACTGGGGTAGAAGAATGCCCATGAAAGTCCAGTCTACTGAGGGGCACAGGCAAGTTGACAAATAACCGTAAGAAACTGCGATGATAGAAGTGAATGCCTAGGGTTTGGGGGTGGATGGGAAAAGGACAGAAAACACAAGGTTCCTACTCAGTGCCATGTGACATACTCTGTAGCTCATAATGCTTGGCTTAAATGCCACCTACTGTTTTTAAAGTCTCTAATTCTCGTAGGAGCAGAATTAATTGTTTGCTTCTTTGTAATAAAACATCTGAATATTTCTTAGGCACTTATCACATTTTATCAATACAAGTTCATTATTATCAAAATGTCTCGGGTACACATGTATGGGTTGGATTAAAATGTGAACACTTCAGTTTTTTTGTTTTTTATTTCTAACATCAAAGTAAGTGGAGATTTTGGAAAGGGTGCTACTGTCTGTTATTTTTTTTTAAATATATTTTATTGATTTTTTATAGAGAGGAAGGGAGAGAGATAGAGAGAAACATCGATGAGAGAGAAACATCGATCAGCTGCCTCCTGCACATCTCCTACTGGGGATGTGCCCGCAACCCAGGTACATGCCCTTGACCGGAATTGAACCTGGGACCCTTCAGTCAGCAGGCCGACGCTCCATCCACTGAGCCAAACCCGTTTTGGCTACTTTCTGTTATTTTATTTTATTTTATTTTTTCCTAGTTTCTAAAGAATGTTATCAACAGTATGTTAAAAAGCAAGAAAGCCTATCATATTGAAGTCAGCAACCCTTCCCAGACTGTTTTTTTGGGGTAAGGGGAAACAGAGGACTAGTTATTTTGGAATCAACCAAATCAAATGTTTTACTTTGCATGTGAAGCAATCTCCATATTCAAATGTTAGTCATGCTTCTACAATGGAAGGGCATTCTCTAATGACTCACTCAGGATCCTTGTCATGACTGTTTGGGGGTTTTCCTACATGGGGGCGGCAAAGGCTCATGAGCTATGAGTGGAATAGCTTTCAGCTGTCTGAGGCTGGAGGGGGTGTGGGTGGAGTGGGCATATCAAGAAGAAAAAGAAGGAAATCTGTGTAGCAGAAGAATGCCTTTAAACAGTATGCATTGTGTCGAATATTATGAACTGAGATGGAGATTGGAAATGCATACATGTGTAAGTGGCTGCTGAGACGGCGTTTGGCTGGGCTACCGTCACAGTGCATAGGGCCCTTCTGTTAGCTCGCCAGGAACGAAGCATGAAAAGGGAAGGAGGCCGACCCTGTCCAAGATTGACGTTTCAAGCAGCAAGGAAGACGATGCATACTGTTTGCATCTTTGCTTGGTTGTCTGTTGTCAAAGTTTCCTCCTCTCGTGTTAATTTCAGAGGCGAAGGTCCCAAAGTGTTTTATTTAAAAAAAAATAAAAATCAATCAAGAAGCCACGTTTAAAGAGCAAGATGTGCACGCATTATGCTGACTGTTCATGCATAATACATCCACATACATGCAGTTTCTTTAGAGCCGAATGGCAAGTGGTTGTGCCAGAGAGAAAGTAATTACTCCGCAGTTTGAAAGTGAAAACGAGTCTCTTATTAACAGCAATCTATCCAGAAACAAAAGAGCAGGGATCTCCGGGCGGATGACATGTGCTCCCCTCCGACACACAATACCTAGAATGTGGAGAATGCTCCTAAGACAGCGCTCGGGGCAGCCACTACTTTATTGCCTCTGGAACTTGGAGGGGAAAACTTTGAATTGGAAGAAAGAACACCAGCAGAAGGGAGAGAGGCTGAAAGGAATTCCATCCGAGGGGGAATGATTTCACTGATTGTGTTCTTTGAGGATAAGCACAGTGGAGTTCTGGCCAGACTTCCCCAGGTGGAACAATAGAACGGTCGGTGATAATTGAAAAGGACTTGATGGTCCTCTGAGGCCATCGCCCGAGATTCTGAAACAGGTAAAGATGCCCAGTTCCGATGCTTTTAAATATTGGAACTGAACATAGAAAGAGTGGCCTTCCAGAAAAATGAGTAAGAATGGGCTGGGTCGAGGCCTGTTTGCGCTGAGTGGGACAGCCTCTGCTGTATGTTCTGCGGTGCAGCGTTTCTCTCATGATAGGCAGTATTCTTATAAACTGCTTGTTCCATTGTTGATCTTTCCTGGTAGATCCTATGTTTTGTGGGAGCACATTGTCTATTATGTTTCCCACTGTATTCCCCTCCCGCCCCCCCCCCCCCCCCGTGCTTACACAGTGCCTGGCACATGTGGGTGCCCCAATTTGCTCAATGCTTGAGGAAGAAAATAGGGTGGCGTTCATGGATTATAGGCCGTTATGTGCATCGAAGTCTAATTCAGCCAGTGGTAAGGTACTTACCCAGGTATAAGAGTGTCCACCCTGTTGGTGTAGTGCAGCGGTTCTCAACCTGTGGGTCGCGACACCTTTGGGGGTCGAACGACCCTTTCACAGGGGTCACCTAAGACCAACGGGAAACACGTATATAATTACATTGTTTTTGTGATGAATCACTATGCTTTCATTATGTTCAATTTGTAACAATGAAAATACATCCTGCATATCAGATATTTACATGGTGATTCATAACAGTAGCAAAATGACAGTTATGAAGTAGCAACGAAAATAATTTTATGGTTGGGGGTCACCACCACATGAGGAACTGTATTAAAGGGTCGCGGCATTAGGAAGGTGGAGAACCACTGGCTTAAAGCAACCGGTGCCTGTGCTGCTGGTCCTCCCCAGTCCTGGGCTCCAGAGAATCACGGGACACCGTAATTAAGCGACGCGGGCCCACGAACATCTGTTGCTATTGCAAAGTCTTCATGAGCAATTCTCAGACAAAAAAAGAAGCCATTTCTACAAATAGTGCAGCTGCAGGAGCAGGGTAGGGGAAGGGGCAGGGTGGGTGAGGGGTTCCGGTGGGACATAAAGATGAAACATTCGTCCCCAAAGGCCCGCAACCCTTGCTGGCTTCTCTCTGCGGGGACCATGAGAGCAAGGCTACAAGATATTTTCGTGGGTTCACCTGAAATGACGGAATAAGTGGATGTTTGGATTTCTGCTTAGTGAATGGGCCTGTCGCTCATAGTTTGTTCAGCTCTGGGTGAGAATAAGCTGCATTTGCAGCATATGTAGATCCTTCCCCCCTCCCTCCTCCCTCCCCCCCCCCCCCCGCCCCAGCACACACCCCTTTCAGTAATCATAGCAGATGGTGAATTCTGTGGCTGCCAGTTCTGTCCTAATGTGGTTGTAGAAAATAGAAAGCCAGGCCACATGAAGACCCCTGAGAGAACACAGCTGGGGTTGGGGGACAGCGTCTGAATCTGCCAGTGAAGACCCTGGGGTTCGTGCACGGGCACCTCGCTAGACTACAGAAACGGGCCACTCGCAGGTCAGAATACGACTGTGAGGTTGAGACCTGTTACCAAGCAAAGCCCGTCTCCCTGCACCTTTTGAGCAGAGAGCACGGGCATAACGCCTTCCTTGTGGGGCATTGGAGTAAGCCTACCTCGAGTTGCCATGTGTTGCTAAGGACCAGTAAATGGTAGCTGCATTGGTGGTTTGTGTGTGATGACAGTTGGTGACTTTTTAAAAAATTAATATATTTCTATTGATTGCAGAGAGGAAGGGAGAAGGAGGGGGAGAGAGAGAATCATTGATAGGCTGCCTCCTACACGCCCCCTACTGGCGATCGAGCCCACAACCCGGGCATGTGCCCTGACGGAATCGAACCGTGACCTCCTGGTTCATAGGTCGACACTCAACTCATGAGCCAGGCAGTGTTTAGAATTTAAAACACACACACACACACACACACACACACACACACAATAAATGTAGTAAATTTGTTAAGTTGGAACTAGAAACTATATTAGACAATTTTGTTTTCACAAGAAAACCTAGTGAAAGGTGCTGCCCCCTTGTCTGTGGTTTCACTTTCTTAGGTTTCAGTTACGCACGGTCAACCAAGGTCTGAGAATATTAAATGGAAAAGTTCAGAAATAAACGGTTCGTAAGTTCTAAATTGTGTGCCATTCTGAGTAGGACAATAAACTCTTCTGATGTCCCGCTCCATCCCATCTGGGATGAGTCATTCCTTTGTCCAGCGTATCCATGCTGGGCATGCTACCCACACGTGAGTTGCCTAGTGGCTCTCAGATTTATCAGATGGGTTATCAGAGAGTTTGAGAGATTGAGGAAGGGGGGCGGGGAGATAAAGGGAGATACACCACATTAATATAACTTTTACTATATATAGTTATAATTGTTCTATTTTATTATGAGTTATTGTTAATCTCTCACTGTGCCTAATTTATTAATTAAACGTTATCATAGGTATCTATGTATAGGAAAAAACATAGTACATATAGGGTTCACTAATATCCGCAGTTTGAGGCATCTACTGGGGGGTCTTGGTATGTATCCCCCACGGATAAGGGGGGATGCCTTCTCCTTTAAGATAAGGATGTAGTAAACAGCTTTGCTAATTTAGCACTCTGCTTGTTTCGTGTACTCTAGTCAGAGTGGATTTACCCAGTGGTTTTTTTTAAGTTTGTGTTCTTGAGAGACTAAAGAGGAATACTGAATTGTTTGCTTCTCAACTTTATTTTTATTTTAAAGATATTTTAAAAGCACCGAAAAGTGCATAGAATAACACAACAGATATGCAAATACAGAATTAAATTATTTTTTTGAAATTAAATAATAAAGAATGCTGCAGATAAAATTTTTGAATATTGCCTCTGTTGTCCAACCGGAGTCTCCTTCCCCTCCCTATCTTTTCATAAATTTTGTCTGTATATTCTTCTATTTTGTATTTTTATATTTTATATATGCCATATATATCATGAAATATATATATATACATACATAGAGTATAAAAATATCAAGTGTTTGTGTGTTAAGATATCATTTGGTATATATTCCACAATTCCTTTTACTCAACATTATGGCTTTTGATGTTTACCTATGTTGATGCACAGAGCTCCAGGTCATTCATCTTCACTGCGTATTTCACAGTATGGTATATGAGTATACCAAGATTTATTGTTATTATAAATTCTCAGCATGTTTGTATATGTCGTCTTGTACACATTACTAGAGATTCCATTAATAGAATCCTGGAGTAGAACTGCTGAGTCATACATAGGGTGTGTGCATTTTCAATTTTTTTTTTTCCAAAGTAGTTATGCCTGTTGACACTTCCACTAGCAGTAGGTGAGTTTCCAGCTCCTGGTGTTAGACTTTTTCAGTTTTTTGCCAGTCTATTAGATGAGAATATCTCACGATTTTAATTTGAGTTTTTCACATTATCAGTGGCATCATTATTTTTTTTGCCATAGAAATTTGAACTATCCAAAGGCTTGAAATCCCAATATATTTATCTGGCATAGTAGGATTAAAATATAATATAAAGTTGTGTTTTATTCAAATGGTCCTCTTATTAAAGTAATCCACAAGATTAAAATTTTAATTATCACTCTAATAGCTAAACTCACTTTTTAAAGTTTTAGACATTTTGGATAAAAGTCTTTCTAAAAGATTTTGTGAAATTCAGGGTAAAGTGAATTTAGTCCTCATAATGAATATTAGGCTTTTTAAAAACTTCATTAATACCTTCAGGGCCTGTTCAAGTACTAAATAGTTGTTTCTGTAGCAGATATCCTGAAAGGTCCTCATGCTTTAGTAGTTTTTTGGGTGTGTGTTTTGTTTTGTTTTGTTTTTTTTCCTTTTATGGTCTTACCTCCCAAAGACTTTTTGACGAGTCCTCCTACCTTTTAAAAAGAAAAATTGGTTGATGTCAATGACACATGCTCATTGTGGGATATTTTATCTTCTTTCCTTATACATGCTGCCTTCTGTTTAGAACTCTGAGGACACAAAGGTGGGTTTTTTTCTCGAGCGAGAGGCACAGGGCACGTGGCAGCGGTTTATCTTCATGGGGTGGTCACTTCACGTAGTGGTCACTTCCCGTTGTGCGCCGCTGTTCTGGATATTTGAAACCATCCAGTTTCCGGGAACCTGACCTGTGGGTGCGTGGGGTGTCCCCTGGATTTGCAAAATACCTACTTAAGAAGAGGCACAGCTATTCTCTTCAAGAATGAATATATTTCCGCTTAAGGATGTTAAATTGATCGGTTCCGCAGGTGATCAGGAGCAGTAGGTGAGTCATTGTCTTAGAAGGTCCGAGAAAATAGGCCAGATACCGTGGTCCAAACACCAGGCTGGTTGAGCAGTACAAATACTGTGCGACCACTCATGCTTTCTTAAAGGTTTTTAATTTTTGTTTTCTTTTCACAAAATTGCTGTTGTTTATAAGTTTGCTCTTGTATTTCCAGACTTATGATCCAAATTCACTCTTGTTATCTTTTCTCATTTCAGTGTGACAAAATCAGGCAAGAACGAGATGAAGCTGTTAGAAAACTGGAGGAATTTGAGAAAAGTACGTAAGCATTTCAGTGGAGTTGTTACAACACATGGAGCTGTGTTTGGGGATTATGTGGGTAGACCTGTCCCCTATGTTTAGTAACTGATGCCTTGGGCATCCACGAAAGCAAGAACTGTCTTCTCATTTGCCCCCTTGATGCCCTGGCATTACTGTGAATTTTAAAGAAATGGAATGAGTATTAATATTTATTGAGTGTGTTATCATAAAAGACAGTTTGTACTTATTATAAAAAATTTTACTGCGTGCCCAGGACAGTTAAAGGAGAACAAAAATTCCTTGTCATCTAGACTTTTTGAGAAAAAAGTTAGCATTTTGCAGTCTTCCTTCCCTGGTCTTTTATCTGGGTAATATGTGTCTCTATCAAAAATATAGTCATACTTTGCATTTAGCTTTGCAGCTTGCTTGCTTTGGTCAACAATATATCACGGTCATCTCTGCACATCAGTAGAAACGTATTATTAGTTTTAATTGTTGCCCATAGTATTCTGTTATATGATAGTACCATAATTTATTTAAATGTTTCTTCCGTGGTAGATGGATTATATCTGTTTTTTAGTTGTTATAAATAATGCCGTGACAAGTATTCTTATACATACATCTTTACATGATTAGTTCCTTAGGGTATAAAGAAGCAATTCTAGATTCACAGAACGTACACATTTTTAAGAGCTTGAATGTTAGAAATAGGCCTCTCCCCAAGGAAGGTTCTATTCCCATGGAAGTTGTAATACTTTTTCTAAGTGTTCGCTATGCTCATTTTTATGTGATATAAATGTGTTACTGCTTTATCCCCTAAGATAAAACGTATCTGAGGACACTCAGAAGGATCACAAGGAAATATGTCATGGGAACGGGGCCATACCTTTGCAGGGAACATGACCCCAGGTCACCCCTGGAAGCAGGGCCTTTCTCCACTGTTCCACAGATGCTGTACCCGTCAGGCCCTTCGCTTATATCACCGCGTTCACTTGGTAACTTACGTAACAAAACACTGTATTCTCGTTGAATGTAAAACGGCTAGAAAGTGCGGCGTTGCAGTTACATTTCAATAGCCAGTTTATTTCAAGTGTCTGCTGGAACAAAGAAAACGAAATGGTCGATGTTACCTGTCTTTGGAGGCCAGTGTGCTGTGGCAGAAATAACTCCTGTGTGTGAATGTATGGATTACAATCGCGTGGGGTTTTCTCTCCCCTCCCCTCATGCAGGAGTAACGAGACGCCCTTCACTTGGGCTGATGCCCCGTCACATCCGGATTATGCCATTGACCGTGTGACCAATTAAGGTGCTGCATTAATTATGGACCGTGGATTGGCACACTGTGCAATGGGAAGTTCTAGGGCAGTGGTTCTCAACCTGTGGGTCGCGACCCCTTTGGGGGTCGAACGACCCTTTCACAGGGGGCGCCTAAGACCAACGGAAAACACATATATAATGACATATTGTTTTTGTGATGAATCACTATGCTTTCATTATGTTCAATTTGTAACAATGAAAATACATCCTGCATATCAGATATTTACATGACGACTCATAACAGTAGCAAAATGACAGTTATGAAGTAGCAACGAAAATAATTTTATGGTTGGGGGTCACCACCACATGAGGAACTGTATTAAAGGGTCGCGGCATTAGGAAGGTTGAGAACCACTGTTCTAGTGGGACTTTCTTAGTGGGGACCAAGAAAGCTTTAAATATTTTTTAGAAAATTGAGTCTGAAGTTCATTACTTTAAAAAAAAAAAAAGATCTTTTTATTGAGTTTTACAGAGAGAGGAAAGGAGAGGGGAAACATCGATCGGCTGCCTCCTGCGCGCCCCCACCAGGGATGGAGCCTGCAACCCAGGCATGTGCCCTGACCAGGAATCAATCGGGCAACCTCTTGGTGCATGGGTTGATGCTCAATCACTGAGCCACAATGGCCAGGCTGAATGTTGTTTTTTTTAAAACTGTGTCTGTGGTTCATGACTTTTGAACACAGGCTGGAATTTTAGATTTGGAAGGCCGTGAGGCAGTTATCGCCAGTGAAAAGCACCATTCGATGTGAATCCGTGTAGCCCTGGGCGGTATTAGTACAGTTGGGGTGAGTGACCCTGTTCCCTAGGCTGTTCAGGATGAAATGAGATAATCCACGTGCAAAGGGCTCAGCACAGTGCCTGGCTCTCTAGTCAGTGCTCCAGGCGTGTTAGTTGCTGCTACCCCCGTCTCACTGACTGCACCCTCCGGTGCTTGGCTGCCCTTCAGAACTGAGCTCACGTCATTTGCCTTCCGTGAGTTAGTTTCTGGACACGTCTGGTCTCCCCATTTGCACGGCTCTCAGGGAAAGGGTCTTCCGGGGCTGAGTGGAAACTGGCCGCCCTGCAGTGTTTACCTACCAGGCCTAGTTCTTGAAGAAGAGGAAGAGCAGCTGACTGAGGCTCAGAAAAAGCTTTGTTAGGCCAGGAGCAGGAGGGGGAAGCTCTATTCTCCCTGGCTTAGCCTGCTTTTCCCAGCTGGTTTTGGCCATACAGGGATGGGCAAAAGTAGGTTTACAGTCGTTCGTTTGGAAAATGACATGCAGGTCATGATCATTACAACAGCTTTATTAACTCAAAAGAATGTTCTTCGCAACTATAATCCTACTTTTGCCCACCCCGCATTTCCATGCCATTCTTGGCCCTCCACCAGCTCTTCCTGTGCATTTTTCCTGTATTACTACACGAAAATACCACTGCATAGCAAAGCCGTGTTTCCTAGAAAGACAGGCTCCTGTGAAAGTAGAAGGAAAGACAGCCCTTTCGTGAACTCAGGCCACAACCCTAGACTCTTTGCCCAGGTGTAGGGCACACCAGTGTTCCCATACCTGGCGGTTTCCATGGCTGTTTTCTTACTACAATGAAAACCTTCCCACGTAATTCGATGTCGCAGAAGGACTTTCGGTACGTTCACCACCCACACCTCACAGACATCCTGGCATCTAAATACTGTTGAGAGGTGGCTGATGGAGAGGTGTTTAGCTCAGGAAGCAATCTCCTCAGTGGTGTCACCTTTAAATATGACAAATTAGAAGGGAACATAGAAAATTGGAGTCACCTAGAAATAGGTTTAATTGGGTTTTAGCCATTGGACTCTGTCATTTGGGATTTGTTACTTCACTTCTGTGGGCCTCAGCGCTCTCAGATATAAAAATCGCTGTGACAATACCTCCCTCCCAGGGTGGTCATGAGGATTTATGAGAACCTATGTGAAGGGTTTAGCACAAGGCTGGATACAGAGTTGGTTCAATAAATGGTGATGGTGGTTGTTTCCTAAGCAATTCTCCATGGCAGAGAACATTTTTGTAAACAAGTGAACTTAGGTTTGACATATTTTCCCAGTCCTACAAACATGCACAAACATGTTAACCTGCCTTGAATATAGCAGTGCGCTAAGTGCAAGAGAGTCAGACAGGAGCGAAACAAAAATCTCTGCTCTAATGCTCAGCTGGTAAAAGACAAACACAAATTTTTTTTAAAAAACCCAGGTTCCCTACACTGTGATGTATTCTGTAATGCCAAGTGTGTACAGGCGTGTTTGGGGGTCATGGAAGAGGAGAAACAAACTTTGCTAATTCAACTCAACTCGATAGAAGCAATAATTGATGTATTTTTAGGTCACACTTTTGAGTTCTCCGAGTCATTAGAAAAACTTTTATTGTGGAAAATGTCAAGCTTATACAAAAGTGAGGAAATAGTATAACGAACCACCGTGTACCCAACATGTTACCAACTCATGGCCAATCTTCTTTCTTCTGTGTATCCACTCACCCACGCTCATTGACCTCAGATTATTTTGAAACTAAGTCTGGTCATCATATCTTTTATCTGTACATATTTCAGTAAGCATTTCCAAAATACTAGGATTTTTAAAACATAGCTGGAGTGATAGGGTCATTTTATTTTAAAGCTCATCCTTTTTGTTTTTTTAAACCTTCATGTCATTCAAATTATTGGTGGTGTAGGTGCAGTGGTCATGGATTGTGGATATTGTGAGACAAGCCTGGATTTAGGACCATAGGCAAATCATTAAATGAAGAATCAGAGAGTTTTAAAACGTTTATCCTCTGAAAGGTGCAAATAAATTTGTATGTTAAAAAAAGTTTTTGTGTCATGTGACGTGACTTGTGGTTTTGTCAGTAGGGTCCTACTTCTTAAAGGGATAAATGCTCTTTGAAGTATTTCCTCCCTTTGAATCTAGGAAATTGCTAAGAAGGGTTCTCTGATACCAGTTTAGCACTGGGATATTATTTTAGACTAAAAATTAAAGCACGATTTTTAATTTGTGCTGTTCCCTCTTAAAGGAAGAAGTAAAAACCCTACATGCATGATGGAGTATTCCATAGCAGAACTGGAGAAAATGTGGGCTAGCGCTACCTCGCTAAGTTTGTCAAGTTAAATTATAGGGAAGCTTTTTACAAAATGTTTAGAAAATGCGTGTTGTTATTTCTTTTTGCTAGGCCTAAACCTTATGACTGTGGAATAATTTTTCTTACTCTTCCCAGGAGCAAGAATGTTACTGAATAAAAAGCCAAATTCCTATGAAACATGCAGAGTGTTTATGTTTTTGTTATGATAGTGGAAATACCAGATTGTGGCAGAAGATGTCAAGTAGTTAAGGGCTAAAAATTCAAAGTAATATTTGATGTTGTAAAAAAAAATTGTATAGGTTTCTTTTCTCTTTCCTCTACATTTTTTGAAGAACCTACCTTGTAAATATAGTGATAAAGTGCCAGGAATATTAGGATTTTAAGGAAATAATAGAGCCCATTATTTAAACTACAATATAAAAGGCAATTATATTGATGAAGAGCTACATGGGCTTTGTGTGTGTGAATAAACTTGGTCTGTGTTCAGCTTCTATTTGTTCTTCTGGCATAAACACATATTGTGTGTGATTCCAGTTTAATGGGGACCCGTTTGTATGCCAAGCAGCTGCTTTTTAGGACCTATTGCGTGATTTCATAGCTCTCTGAAAATTGGTTCTATTCAGAACAAGAGATAGAAGAGGAGGAGGGGGTGGTGTGGAGGGGGGAGTGGGGGGGAGCTTCAACACACAATCATTTCTTTTCAATTGGAGCCAGAAAGGTTGATGACAACATGACCATTGTGTTATAATGATAAGACCACTAAGGCATCTGTACCTCTCATCAAGGCTTTCACACAACAGCAGATACAATTTAATTCACTGCTCTGTCAGCAGTGCTGATACCATTATGCCGTCTGTCTCCACAGTTATAATCACTGTCGCCGGAGAAATGCAGTTGAAATGATCTTGAGCAGTCAAAGAAACTCTCAATTAAGGCTGCCACTTCCAATGTGTCAGATTGTGTCTTATGCACTCGGTACAATTTTCACTTCCAATCCTGTTTATTTACAATGTCTACCAGTAATTACGCTTAACGTGTCATTTAGTGAGGGGGGCCCCGCCATGCCGATTGCTGGGTGCTGCTGTACCATGGAGTGGGAGTTTCTCGAAGTCAATGCCATCAGCAGCTTTTAGGCCCTGATGGGATGCAGTAGTAATGTTGATAATGCAAGTATCGTGCTCATCAAGTCATAATTAGATGCCACTCAAATGTGCCACTTGTAATAACAGTGTTGATTCATGTTTTTCTCGCTGACTGCAACTACTAATTAGTTAAGTGGTTTTTGGTTGGCCTGCATTTGCCGCAGATTATTATTACCCTGGAAAAAAATGTCAAGGTTAGAGATGTTTCTGGCTATTTAGTGCTGCTTTATGAATTTGAATATTAACATGATAAGAACTTTGGACAGACTTCGGGAGTAATACATTTTTTTTTTTTTAATTCGGAGAGAAATTTTTTTCCTCCCTGAGTTTAATCATAATTACAGGTTAATGAAGCTTAAATGAAGCAAAAGTAATCTCTCTTTGTGTTACGGGAGCCGGTGCTTTTCGCCTAACTTTGTTGGGTTTCACGTTTGGGTATCCTTCATTTTTCTTTTGTTAAGCCAAACAAACGCCAGTAAGTTTACATGTCTATGTAGTTAAGTAAGTTTGAGATGCTGAACGTGTTCTTTTAACTAGAAATATGGGTGAAAGGAATTGGCATTTTTCTGACTTGTTCTTCAAAGTATAATTCAAGTTCTAGGTTACTTTGTACCTTTAAATCTCAAAGTATATAAGCCAGCTACCAAAAAAATATTCCTGAGAAGGAATATTTCTCAAGCAGTGGTAAAAATGACAAGTGAAATTTATTTTTCCTGATCTTTCTGACCGTCTGGGATGCAGCGCATTAGCATCTGTTTTCATCATTATAGAGTACAAAAATCTTGTTGCTATCTACTTCTCTGCCCTGGAGTTTATGAAATAATAGTGAATCCCACTGGGTCACTAATAAAGACTATAGGAACACTCACCTTAGCTAAGCTGCCACATGATTATTACAGGCATGGGATCAACTCCAGATGTAAGTTTAAAAAATTTCTCTTTAGCTAATTTTCCTTATTAGGCCCCACTGTATATCCTGCTAAGAAAAAGAAGTCATATTTGTCACTATTTATCTGTGAAAGGATCTTTTGCTTAAATTAGTGGTTACGTAGACAGCTCCAGAGAAAATAGACACTTAAAAAATGACCCTAAATAGTTTTCTTAAAGTGTGTTTAATAGCAATGAAAGTTCTTTGTTGTGTTTTTTTCTTTTCTTTCTGCATTTAAATATCAGCTCCAATGTAACCAGGGCAGCATCTTAAACACGTTTCCTCACCATCCCTAAAGGTCTGGCCAGCGAAAGAATTGAAGCATTCTTAATCATGGGACAAGATGCGTGGGCTTCTGGAATAGCTGACTAATCTCTGAATGCTGAGACTTTTTCCCCCCTCATTTCTAGTTTCTCACATGGTTATAGAGGAAGTTAATTTCATGCAGAACCATCTGGAAATAGAGAAGACTTGTCGAGAGAGTGCTGAAGCCTTGGCAACAAAGGTGAGACTTCTAATGAAAGAATTGTGACCTGAGCCTTTACGTTTCTGCTTGCTTTTCTACACAGCGGGTTCTGTCTTTTTTTTTTTTTTTTTGCTTTTTTAGTTTTTCAGTCTGTCATCTCCACTGTTGAGGAAAGTGCTATAAGGTCTCAGAATCCTGAAATATGATTATGTAAATATCTGTCTTCGTTACCTTCCTCTCCCCCTCTTCCCCAATCGCCTTCCTCTAAAGCAGTGGTTCTCAACCTGTGGGTCGCGACCCCTTTGGTGGTCGAACGACCCTTTCACAGGGGTCGCCTAAGACCATCCTGCATATCAGATATTTACATGACGATTCATAACAGTAGCAACATTACAGTGATGAAGTAGCAACGAAAATAATTTCATGGCTGGGTCACAACATGAGGAACTGTATTTAAAGGGCCAGAAGGTTGAGAACCACTGCTCTAAAGTATTTCTTTGAATGTGACTGAAATTCTACAAACCTATGTATCTATCTAATTTGTATGCATTAACAGTATGCTTGCTAGAGGTATTTGCTGAGGTTCTTATTGTACAAGGGGCATTTGTGTGTGTGTGTGTGTGTGTGTGTGTGTGTGTGTGTGTGTGTGTGTATTTCAGCATTTGTGCTTTTTGCCTATGAAAAGTAGTCCTGGAGTAATTTGTTGAACTGGACTTTCCGAATGTCTATGCATTTGGTTAAAATGCTCACCAAATTTCAAACTAAGCCGGTGTGACATAAAAGAGCAGTGAGTGTTTCGTATTGGAACCAGATGAAAAAGTCAGCCTCCCGCCTTGCATTTCAGGTGATTATTTGTGAAAGCAAAGCGAGGGCATGCGGAAGGTGACCCCCAGTGCTCTGCTGATTGCTTCTAGCTGATGAATTTACCAAGTGTGTAATTTTCTATATTCTGCCTCATCAGAAGTACATTATTATTAAAGAATGTTTTCATCTCTGTCTTATGTGTTTTGGGTTGCGTAAAAGGCATCTGAACCATTTCATCAGAAAATGGACTACAGCAATTTTCACCCAAATTTCATTAGTAATGCCGGCTGCGATGCTTCCCTTTTCCCCCATCACCTTCCTCTAAAGTATGCCTTTTCATGTGGCTGAAATTGTACAGATCTGTGTATCCATGTGTCTATCTAATGTGTATGCATTAACAGTATGCTTGCTAGAGGTATTTGCTTAATTGTTTGCATAATGACACTACATTAGAATTCATAAGATATGCAGTCAGAACCTAACTAAGAATATAAATATGTGTATGTAGCTTCTCTGCTGTTATTTGTCTGAAGAACACACAGCATTATAGGCCATCAATTTACCAGTAAAAACAGTGATAACATGGGTGCTCATGTCATCTCCGCTCTCCTGCCCATCACTGGGGTGCACTGGCCCATAATACTGTGTGGCCTCTCTCTTCATTTTCTTTATTTCTTCTTTTGAAACAAGCAGGGAAAATACATTGGGAGCATACTAGATGCTCTAAGGATGGTCTCTGTATTTCTCTTGTTATTAACAAGTGTTCCTTCTCAATAGAACACCCAAAGGGATAACAGCGACTACCTCTCAGGACTGGCAGAGTTTATGGAAATGAGTGGTTTGGGAGGCAGGAGGCACAGGTGTTATTCCTGGTTATGTCATTTTAGGCATATGCGACTCTGGGCAGATTAATTGTGTTTCCCATACTGCTGTCTCGTCTTAAATGACAGGATGGACTAGAGTGAGTACTGGAATGAGAATGGGGTAGACTATTCTTTTTTTCACTATGCACTTGATCCATATAATAATTTTAAAAAATACTTTATCTCCTCCCCCTGCCTTTTTTATTTGACAGGTAACTTTGAACAAGAGAATTCACCTCTGTGAGCTGCAGTTATCTTGTCCTAAGGGTCAGGATAGAACAGGGTTGACTTCTTGAAGAGTACCCCAGACACACTGACTCTAGGGATGTGGCCCAGGCATGGTGGTTTTGGTTGCCTGGTTTGATAGAACCATTAAACTCTTTTTTCACCTTTTAAAATGTTTTTATTGATTTTTAGAGAGAGGAGGGGAGAGGAATAGAGAGCTAAAAACATTGATGAGAGAGAAACATCACTGATTGGCTGCCTCCTGCATGCCCCCTACTGGGGATTGATCCTGCAGCCTGGGCATGTGCCCTGACCGGGAATTGAACTGGTGACCTCTTGGTTCATGGGTCAGGGCTCAACCACTGAGCCACTCTGGCCGGGCCATTAAACACTTTTAAGGGCAGAACTTTTATCACGCTGTTAAATAGTATTGTGATGGTGGCCTGGGAAGTAATGTATTGAGGCCAATTGGCAAAACTTAGTATTTTTTTTTTTTCCATGACAATCCCGCAGGAGGAAAAAAATGTATAAATACCTTGGTTGAAGAAAACTAGCTGATAAAAGGTTTCCAAAGGAAAATTAGCACTAGCGATACCTCTCTTATTACTAGTAGCTAACACTTGCTGAATTTTTACTATGTCAGTCACTGCATTAAATACTTTCTTTATATGTAACATCTCATATTTAATCTTCCTATTATGAGATAGAGTCTGTTTTTATCCTTAGTTTGCTGATGAGAAAACTGACACTGAACTTAGGTTATTCTGGAAGCAGAGGCGATTTGATTGTAGAGCTGGTTCTTCGCTCTGCTGTGCTGATTTTATAGAAATGCATGGTAAAGTGTTGCATTGCTCTACATCCATGATTCTCAGAATTGATGTGCATTGGAGCCGCCTGGGAAGCTCTGTGCTGGGCCACACCAGAGAGCTTGGTCTGGTGAGGGCCTGTGCATTGGGACTTTTAAAAAGCTCTGTAGAGATTCTGGTGTGCAGAGTTTGGGACCATTTGTTTAAATGTTAGGATGCAGAATTACAAATTAAGTTTTGAGAGTCTCCCCCCCCCCCCCCCGTTTTCCCTTCAATTGTTATTTTTTTCTAACATTCAGAAAAAAAAAATGCTTTGCTTGAGAATTGACCAGGACCTTTGAGCCTCTAGAGTTAGGTATGCTGTAGGGTTCATGGTTCAAAGACTACCCCCACCCCAAACAGTGTTGACTTGAATTTTCCATTTTCAGGAAGAGGGGTTGGGAAATCACGGGCCTCCTGATCCTCTGATGTCATCTGGGGAGCTAGAAGCCGGGGCTGTGGGCTGGGGATGGGGAATAAAGGCTGTGTCTGAGTCCCTGAGTAGATCTCTCCAGCTTCCCAGGAAGCATCCATGGAGGCATTCCAAGCCGTTTCTAGGAGATTCTTTCTGATTCCCCAGAGAGGAAGCACCTCTTGTGCTCTAGAGCAGCTACTTGAGATATATTTAGATTTAATATTATTGGGGAGGAACTAGCTCTCCCAGTTGGAATGGGCTGGGCTTTCCTGAGAGATTCCCTGAGGGATTCAAATTATGATCATAAATGAAGGGCCAAAGCCAGACAAGTAGCGGACTAAACATCTTATTCTGGTGTAAGGTACACAGTAGGGAAGGGCAGGATGTTTTTCAATCAATAATGCTTCTGTTTGTATTTCTTTTCTGTGTCATTTTTTAATTCAGAACACGTCTTGATGATTAATAGCCCTTACTAAAGGAAATACGTTTGCATTTCTGTCTTACATTTTAACTAGAAAACTCAATCTTATCAATACTTTCATGTACTCAAGTAAGAGAGGACTTTATTTTTTAGTCTTAAGAAGAGAAAACATCAGCAACACCATGTTTTCCTCCTGTGGACTTTGGACCACGGCTGCTCTTTGTGTGTGCATTGTACTAACATTTGATATGCACACAAACACATGAGCTAAAGAAGGTAATGATAGTTGAGTAACACTAAAAAACAACTCATTTCTACATTAATGAATAACAGATACCTAATGAATTAGGATTCCTTTTCTCTGCTATGAATTCAAACTCTTTTTATAGAAATAATGGGAACCTATCTTGAACTTTCTTTTCTTGTGTATCATTAGAACTCTGTACAGATAGAAACACATCTTGAACTGGCTTAATTAAGCAAGAGAAGAAAAGAGCAGGGATTTGTTATAGAGGGATTGGAGAACCCCATCCATTCTGTGTGCTAGACACAGTACAGGAATGGGCTGGAGCCATGTGGGAAACCCTATCTCCACTGCTTTTCTCTGCCTCTCTCTACACATCAGCTCCATTTTTGGCTTTGCTTCATACAAACCACTTTCCTCTCTTCCTCGATCCAGTAGTGGGATGTGGTCACGAATAGCTTCTGTCCATCCAGACCTATGGAAAGAAGCTCCTCTCTCTGATCCAGTCTCCAGATTTCTAGAGAAGGGGTCCAGCTGCCCCAGGTTGGGTCCTGTGCCTAATCCCTGGTCTAAGTAGCTATGGCCAAAGAGATAGGATGTGTTTTGGGGACTGAGGCTGTTCCCATGGGAATCACGTGGAACAGGGAAGAGGAGTAGCAGTACCAGAACAGGGGAATCCTGGGCAAACAGACCTTTAAGAAGTGTTCACAGCACAGCAACAAAGAAAACATTTGCTTGAAATTAAGGGCCTTAAGACAATCAAACTGGTTTTGGGCTTCATCTGTGCTGGTGTTTGATCTTAATTCCTCTTATATTTCTTATCAGTGACAATTAACATTCTCACATGCTGCTGGCTGTAACCCAGGCATCAGTTCTTACTTAAAGTAATAACTTTAATGTTAAAAGTGTAAATAAAAGCCTTCTTTCATGAATCTTCTAGTTGTTACTTCCTGCTGTGAATGTTGATGAGTATGTAAGACAGAAGTGCCCTTCACTTGTCTGTTGTTTAGAAACCCAAGATACTCATTTGACTGCTGTTAAAATCACTGTTTTTACATTTTGCCTTAGCTAAATAAAGAAAACAAGACATTGAAAAGAATCAGCATGTTATACATGGCCAAGCTGGGACCAGATGTAATAACCGAAGAGATCAACATTGATGATGAAGAACCAGCTACGGATCCAGAGGCGACCGCTGAGCCGTGTGTCTCAGTGCAGTGCCAGAAGCAGATCAAAGGTGGGGCCCGTGGCTTAATTATTGAGCTTGTTTTCGATAACGTTTCCCACCCCGGGTTGCACATTGGAATCACACGAGAACTTTAAGAAATACTGATGCCTGGGTTTTACCCTGAGAAAATTTCGATTTCAGTGTCCTCGCGTGGAGCGTGGTTGAAAGCCAAGATAGGCTGTCACCTTTGTGTTTCATGAGTTGCTTTCTTGTTTGGGACTAGGCCCTTTTGAAAGCACTGTCTTGACAAACAGCCCAGTTAGTCTATAAACTTCTTAAGAGTGTGGACTATATGTTAAGATATTTTTGGTGAAATTATAATGCAGTGAAAGAGTGAATAAAAATATCTGTAGTCAGCAGCTCCTGGTTGTGGTTCCCTGTTGGAATCTTTGGGGAAGATTCCTCCCCAAATTGCTTAGTCTCTGCCCTCAAAGAACGTGTCATGGGATTCAGGCAACGAGCTGTACGCCATACGCAGTATGAAGAAACTGTGTTGACTAGCAGGCAAGGTCACATGATACATCTATTAAATACACATTTATTTTATTCATAGATACGTTGTGTACGTGAAAGCCGTCGAAAAGCAGATTTTGGTTCAATAACTAGTGGGGTACGTGCAGTTAGTGCACACCTCAGAAGCAATACTTGTTAGCTTGGCAGGCAACACTTCAGGTGGAAGTTTAAGGAGAAAGTACAGTCAGCCCTCCCTATCAGTGGGTTCCGCATCTGTGGATTCAACCAACGGCAGATAGAAAATATTTAGGGGCGGAAATGTTACGTTGTTGCTGACAGGTACAGTGTAGTTTGACCTGAGGTGGTTGCATCTGTACTGACTATGTACAGAGCTTTTTTCTTAAACAATACAGGAAAGAACTATTTATATAGCATTTACATTGTATGAGATATTATATCTAGAGATTATTTAAAGTGTACCGGAGGACGTGCTTAGGGTGTGTGCAAATACTACACTGTTTTATGTAGAGGAGTTGAGCGTTCGCGGATTTTGCTATCTGAAGGGGTCCTGGAGCCAGCTTTGTGGCTACCCAGGGATGACTGTCTAGAGAAAGTCATCTTTAACTGACTCTCCACTCCCTTAACCTGGGACAAAATAATATTTATGTTGGTGAGGAGAGAGAGAGGAAGGTTAAAGGATGTTCTTTTGCCCACAATCCTCCCTTCTGTTGGGTCTTGAACAGTGCGGTCTCTTGTTCCTCCTTCGGGAGTGGCCAACCAGTAGAGAGAGTGATTTTGAAATAAGTCTCTGAGAACTCCTTCAAGCTGGGTTCGTGCAGAAAGTTTGATTTAACTTATATATAACCACATAATGGGTTTCTTACTGTCCTGGCAGGAGGGTAAGAAATTAAGAGTAGTTCAAAACTCAGTGGCAAAACCAGAAGCCTGGGTATAAATTTGAGGACCCTGTGCTAATCCATGTACATGTCTTTTTAACATTTGCGTGGCGGAAGTAACTTTAAGCTTTTGCACTTACAGTCACTAATATTTTCATTCCAGTAACATAGTTTTCATTAAATCCCAGTACTAGCAAATATGAAATAAATTAAGAAACAAAACACCCACAACTCTGGGGAGAGAAAATTACTAGAATTAACCCTTTTTCAAATAGGTTATATTTTGAGTCAGTTCAAATAATGTTTAAGGCTATAAATTGGCAGAAAATCAGGATTTTTCTTCAAATCAAAATCTCCAAATTATTAACTGCCCAGTTGTTTATATTGTATTGTGACAAGAGTCCATGGCCGTTATAAAATAAAAAAGGAGTTACTGCAATGCCTTAATTTATTTTGCTGAAAGCTTAAGCAATTTTGCTTCTGAAATGCCAGATCGTTTTCTTGAATGTGGGTTTGCTGGAATGCAAAGAAAGCATGATCTGGTACATTTAACACAGTGAGTTTGCCTGATATAAAGTTATTAATAACCATGGCTGTGTTGGGGGGCTTGAAAGCGAGATTTCCATCATCCTTTGCCTCTTCATTTTCCTTTTAATTGTTAAATGACCTTGACCATGCACTGCCCATGGGCTGGCATTTTCAATTCTTCGGACAAGATTGATTTCCTCTTTTAAAAATACGTTTATTTGTCTACATGTCCCCTCCTTTTTTTTTTTTTTTTTTTTCCTTTAAAAATGCAGAACTCCGGGATCAAATTGTGTCCGTTCAGGAGGAAAAGAAGATATTAGCCATCGAACTAGAAAATCTCAAGAGCAAACTTGCGGAAGTAATTGAAGAAGTATGTATCTTGGGCCTGAAGGGTCAGACCTTTGGTGTTTTCGAGGTGTTTGGGGACAAGCCATGTTAAAAATTGCCACTGGAAGCCAATGTCTGACATGTGAGCCAAGTACTAGTTCTGATCTGCTCCCCACTACCAAAGGGTGTAGGGAGTAAGACCATGAGCATTCATATACCCACTACCTAGCTCCATAAATAAAACATGAAAGTAGCATTAAGTGTTCTCTATTGCCCCTCAGACTTCACTCCAGGAGGCAGATTTGTGTGAGTGGTGTCTTGAGTTGAAGTCAGACACTCTGTCACCGCGGGTGAAGAAGTGTGCCGCTTCTCCAGTGAAGGGCTGGCTCCATTGGGAAAGGCTGTCCCCCTGTACCTCCAACACAGGCCCATATGCTAGGTCAGCGGTTCTCAACCTGTGGGTCGCGACCCCTTTGGGGGTCGAACGACCCTTTCACAGGGGGCGCCTAAGACCATCGGAAAACACATATATAATTACATATTGTTTTTGTGATGAATCACTATGCTTTCATTATGTTCAATTTGTCACAATGAAAATACATCCTGCATATCAGATATTTACATGACAATTCATAACAGTAGCAAAATGACACTTATGAAGTAGCAATGAAAATAATGCTATGGCTGGGGGTCACCACAACATGAGGAACTGTATTAAAGGGTCGTGGCATTAGGAAGGTTGAGAACCACTGTGCTAGGTGGTAGAACGGTTCAAGTAGGTGTTTGGAGAAACTTCTTCTTTTTCCTGGTCAATCGTCTTCAGGAGCAGGAGTACACAATTGCCTTTCTTTGCACGAGGCTTCAAGGATCTGCCTTTGCAATCTCGACCTGACGTCTGTCAATGGTTCTCAGATCCTGTAGCCCAGAGCTTCCCAATCGATGTGCTGTAGCCCCTTGATATCCCTCCGAGGGCTGGCAAGGGGGCCAGGGTATTGATCCCCTTCAGCGAGCAGCCTCCTCCAATTACCTCAGTGCCCAGACACATACTATCGCTTTCTTATGGGCCATCATGGGAAAGAGGCGGGGAAGCAGTGCCCACCAACCGGGTGCTTTCATGGATTGTGGCAACACATCCGAATGAATGGGGAGAAGGACGATGGCATTTTGGGAATAGCATTCCTGGTGGCCGTGTTATACCGGTTACTAGTTGAACCCAAAATAAAAAATACAGCTTACACTCAAAGAAATCAGTTCAGAGGCGCTCCGAAGTCCTGCGGGATGCGGAGGCCCTTCGGGACCGTGGTCTTGGTTTGTTTCGTGACTGTAGCCATGGGAGAGAGACAGGAAACGCATTCTGATGCACACCATTCCTCGGTTATGAGTATCGGGGATTCTCTCCCTGCCGCTGAGAGGTGGGGTGGGAAGCCAGTTCACAAGTTGGTTTTGTTAGGACCGTTTCAGACACTTGAAAAATATTAAAAGCGAAATAATGAACATCTGTGTGCCTGCAATCTAGCTTAAAACATGAAAGTGGTGTTGCAACCGTGGTGTCTGTCTCCTCAATTGCATTTCCCCAAACTGCCACTCTTCTGAACTTTGGTTGTATCTTGGCGATGCACGCACTGACATTTGTACTACAGTCCATGGCACTTGGAGTGTTTTAAAGCTATATTCACACCCCTGCATTTTTAGTTCCATAAAATGGAATTTGAGATTTATCCGCTTTGATACATGTAGCTTTACATTTTTGTTTTTAACTGTCTATGATATTCTCTTCTCCTATTGATAGATGCCAACAGTTATTTCAGAAGTTTGGGGGGAAAATTATCATATGTATTCTATTTAAGCCAACAGTCATCCAAGTTGAAAATACTTTTTTATTTCAAAAATTCATGGATGTTTTACTTAAGCCAAATAGCATCAACATTTAAAATAAATACCAAAATTGAGTATTGGCTCTCTAAATGATTCATGTATTTGCCAAGTGCTCTCCAGTTGGATGTTTGTATTAAAACTATGAACCATTCACACTGGCCGCTTAGAGCGCTACCATGTTTGGGGCCCAGTGCCAAGGCCATTTGGAATATGTCAATACGTTCTCTGCCAGTGGCCCATCCCGGCTGGAGTAGCGACCTGCGAGGCGCTACGGAGAGCTGTAATACACGCCTATGCAGTGAGGCCAATCACTGCTGTACAGTGTCAGCTTCCTGTTGAAAGTTGAACAGCAACTTGAGTATCACGCGTCGCCGTATGTCCTGTCTTACCGCTGTGGGCGCTTTCTCCCCTCAAAATCTCATGTTTCTAGGTAAATAAAGTGAAGCAAGAAAAAGATGCTTTAAATTCAGAAGTCCTTGAACAGCGAAAAGTCTTAGAAAAATGCAATAGAGGTATGTGTTTCCACTCTTTGTTTCTCAAGTACATGTGTGATTTATTTTGTGTACATGGATTTCGGGTTGTCTTATACCTGTGCCTAAAGGTTCTTGCAGCAAGAATCTTCTCCTGTATGTGTTCTCCTAACTCATAGCAAGGAGTCTCTCTCAATTCGATTCTACACCCCCCCCCCCCCCCCCCGCTTTTGAGTCTTGGGACATTTACAAGTGCTTTTACTTAAGAAGCACAAGGCCCGCTCATTTTGAAACGCAGAACCCAAGAGAGCGGACTTACTATGGTTTTGTCCTCTTTTTTCCCCCTTCTTTCCGAGTTCAGAAGCTACAACACGAAAAGCAAATCTTTCAGACCCAGGGTCGCCCCTGTTCATGGGAGTTCTCCATCTTTGCATTATTCATGACCTGAGATTTTTTAATAAAGAACCTTGTAGTTAAGTGTGTGGGAGATGCACTCCATTGTGACATTGCCTCAACTCTTTCTACCTTTCAGAAGATAGAAATAGTGTAGAAGACTTTCTAATCTGGCTGCACCGTGCTAGAAAGAGGGTTCCACAATGGTTAGCATGTGGATCTTGCCTTCAGAGACAACCTACCCTCCCCCCCCCCCACCCCCCATTCCAGGGAGAGACAGAGAGTTTATATAATAAATGCATGACTAGAACCAAACAGTGCTTTCAGAATCCAGGGAAGAAGGACCAGGTGAAATTCACTTCTTATTACAGTGTTCTGGACGCAGAAAAGCGTGTCAATTATTCTGTCCCAGGCTTCAAATAGTTGTAGTAGAATCTTCTTTGTTCTCCTCATGAAATGTCTCTTTTAAATAGGTTTGAAAATAACCCAGAGGCCTGTCATTCACATCCCAAACCACCTCTTATATTGCTTTCCTTGAGTAAGACTATTAGTCTTTCCCCTGGGTGGGCAGTAGATTCACCGAGTAAGGAGTTTGAAATTCTATGTCATTACACAGCAAACCAGTCCTTAGCCAGTTAGGACTGAGTGCCCTGGCGGAACATTGTTTGAAAGCAGCCATTAGGGGAGCCTTTGAAAAGATTGTGTGGATCGGACTGGGCTCAGGATCAAAAGAGCTTCACCACAAGCAGGTGGAGAGACCGGAGCGATATCTGTCTAGGTCGTGCAATGGCTTCGTCACCACCGCCCCCCCCACCTCCCCCACCCACCCACTCCCCCTTCTTGTCTCTATCATCATTTCACAGAATAGAGCACAAAAGGTCAGAAAGTGTCATCGCTTTGCTCTTCTTTCACACGATTTTCCCTTGGAAGATGTCTGTCCTATCGTGACTTTAAAGCCATGCTCTCCTCTGGGCCTGAATGGCCATCAGGCTCTCTCTCTCTTGTTTGTGTACTTGGAGAACACTTTAACATAACTTAGGTCTATTTTTCTTTTTATTTAGCGTGTGTACTTTTCTTTGGGTGGAAAGTTATAGATTCATACAGAAAAAAAGGAGCGGGGGGGGGGGGGGGATTTTAGCCTTTCCAGTGCAGAGAAAAGCACTGTTAACACATTAGTGTATATTCTTCCCATCTGAAAAAGCCTGTGTGTCCATTAAATTGTTCAATATGTTTATAACATCTGTGGAAGACAAGATCCCAGCAGAGGAAGTTTCTATTTACCCATTAGTACCTTAGGAACCCCCAAACAGCCTTCTCTACTCAATCTCCTCCCTTGGATTTTTATCATTTCTTTTACTTACAGTTTTGCCAAATACGTATGTGTCCCCAGACAGCATATTGTTTAATTTTTCGTGTTTGGGACTTTATAAAAATGGCATATTTTCGGCCCTGTACCTTTGTGTTTTGAGGTTCGTCCATGGTGAGGGGCTCTGCTGTGGTGGTTATTTTCACGGGTGTATCATATTTCATTCCAAGCTTACACCAGGATTCATTTATTCAATATCCTATTGGTAGATATCGGAGGGGTTTTTCCCCCCTGTATTTTACTATTCCAAGTCATGCTGTTATGACAATTCTTATACATGTCCCCTGGTGCACATGTCTAAGAGTTTTAGCAAGATATACGACAAATGTAAAATTTTATCTTTATTTCACCACCTAAGGCCAAATTACTTTTTAAGTAGATCTGTAGGTTTACACTCCCGTTAGCCATGTATTTGCTCCCTATCATCTCCACACTCAATGTGTTCTTTTCATTTTTGCCATTTGCCTCTTTGGTGAGTCTAAAAAGGTATCTGTGTTTTTACTTTGCGTTTCGCCGGTTACTAATGAAGATGAGTATTTTCCACGTGTTTAGGGGCCTTTATATGTGTCCTCGTCTGTGAGATGCCTTGTGGATGTGTTTAGAACGTGGCTTTTAGAAAACAAAAATGAACTCTTTAATATGTCACGAATGTCTTTCTAGCCAATAAACATGCCTCTGCAATATAATTTTGATGGCAGAATAATATTTCCTGTACATATCAGACTTCACTGATCCTTCCATGCTAGGCCATCTAGATTATTTTACTTTTTTCAGCAGCAATGCAGAGAGCAGCCCTCCCACTAAATCTCCATATATGTTCTCTCTGAGGAGAATAAATATATTCCTAAAAGTGGAATTGTTGAGTCAAAGAGTATGAATCATTTTAGATTTTGAATCACGTTGCCCTCCAAATGGCTTTATCATTTTATATTCCAACCAGCAGTGGTTGAGCGTGCTGTAGAAAGAATCTTTTAAGCACTGTTTTTCACCCATATTCCTGATCATCTGGGTGGCATATTGTCTGTTCCCCTTTCCTTGTCTTCTTAAGTGTCCATGCTAGCAGTAGAAGAGTATGAGGAAATGCAGGTGAACTTGGAACTGGAGAAGGATCTTCGGAAAAAAGCAGAGTCGTTTGCACAAGAGGTGAGTATCTTGTAGAGACCTCGTTTTTATTTCTTAAAGAACTTTGCAGATGACGCATCAGAATCATTTCTTTAGGTTGAGTCAGAACTTACAACTTTGAATGAAGGATCAGCTGATTTAGGGAGGCAGCCACGGAATCATCTCAGGTTCACTGAACTTGGTATCTGAAGATCTGGGTTCAGATTTTGGCATGTCAGTCAGTTACCAGTTGCATGACCTTAGAACAGCCCCTTACTAGTAGCCTCTTGGGGCTTCACTTTCACCACAGATAACCAAGCGGATTATCTGATGATACCCGGATAACCAAGTGGGTTTTAAATGGCATGCTTTTTCAAAGGTATTTTGTAAACTCTACAATGCTACATAGAGGGCCCTGGCTGGTTTGGCTTAGTGGATAGAGCGTCGGCCTGTGGATCAGAGGGTCCCAGGTTTGATTCCAGTCAAGGGCACTTAACCTTGGTTGCAGGCTCCTCCCCAGCCCAGGCCCTGGTCAGGAGAGGCAACCAATCGATGTGTTTCTCTCACATTGATGTTTCTCTCTCTCTTCCACTCTCCCTAAAAATCAATGGAAAAATATCCTCAGGTGAGGATTAAGCAAAAAAATAAAATAAAATGCTACATAGAGGAAAGACATTATATTTAGGGACACTTGTAACTTGTGATGGAAGGTCCGGCTTGAGGACTTGTGTAGGTTTCAAATAGCCTTACGCATCTAGGTTACCTCTCCGTAGACCATCTCAAGTAGCAGTACCATGGCCGCTCTCCAGTGCTCTCATTGTGTGAGTTGATGCCTCTCCTTGCTGTGGAACGTTGCCATGTTGTACATCCATTGTCTCAGCCTTTCACCAGAGCAATGATGTCCCTCTCATGTTAGAGATGAGCTTTGAGCTTCTCGTGTTCGGCTTACCTTTGTTGCCAGGTAGCTCTTTGGTGTCCTGTGGCTCTGGGACTGGTTTCCAGGGAAATGATGAGGTACCAGTTGGCTGAACCCTAACAACTCAGGATGGAGAGCTGATCTGCATGAGAGCTCCGTCATGGAGAAACCTTTTTGAATCTGTGTACGTACTGTAGGTTGAAGGAAAGTCGCCAAGGAAATGTAAAACACTCTTAGGTGTAAGTGTCTGTAGCGGAGAAAGAAGACAGAGCATGGGGTTATGCCGATGACATTTGAAAATCGGATTATGTGCTTGAATGTTAGCTGGGCTAGCAATGAACTCTATGCAAGGTTTAGCCCAAGATGATTTGATTTGAAATATTATGATTCATCTTATTCAGAGAGTTTAATGAAAGGTGAATAAATAATGTTCTCTTATTACTTGGAAGAAAGCGAAAAGAATTGGAGTGTGTCAGAGCCCTTTGGAAAAAGCTGCAGCAATAGAAATAATGGAGCTAAATAAACAGTGGAGGAGGAGGGAGTGTAGAGGTAGCATGAAGATGCCTCTATTGCGACACTGAAAATGTTGGCTGATTTTGACCTGAATGCCAGGGTCTTACTTTGAGAGACATTTTCAGTTTTCCATCTGTTGTTTGTAGAGTGATTTTCGAAAACAAAGCAGCTCAAAGAAAACATGAAGGCCATGCAGCAGCAGAGAGGATAGATGAGAGAAGCAAGATTCCACGAAGGATATGAAAATGAGTGGTGTTGTGCCATGCCAGAGGGAGGAGACAGATGTTCGAGGAGGGACATGAAGAGCGGTGGCGCTTACGTCCCCCTACCATAAATCCTCGCAGTGGTGCGCAGTGATTTTGCAGCATCTAGATCTGACCTGCACAATAGTGAGAAGAGAACTGTTTTCTAAGATAAAGCTAGATTAGAACCAGGATATCTTCCCTTTTTAATGGTTTACAAATTCTCAGGTTTTTAAGAGATAACTGCTGCTAAAAGATTACATGACTTAGTTTAATGAGATGTACTGCTGTCTTGCATTTTGTGCTTCGTGCAGTCAGCAAACATCTTATGAAACCAGACACTGCCGACAGTGGGAATATAATGGTGAAGAAGGCAAATAGGATCTCTGCCCTTTTGAGCCTACTGTCTAGAGACTTAGAAGTGAAATTTTAAAGTTCATTTACTTTATATATTTAATTACAAAAGGAATAGATACATATGCGCCTTGTAATACAAACAATTCTCAAATGTGTAAAGTGGAAAATGTAAGTTCCTTCCCCACTCCTACTCCTACTTGTCCGTTTAAAAAAACAAAAACGTGCCCTAGCTGGTTTGGCTCAGTGGATAGAGTGTTGGCCTGCGGACTGAAGGTCCTGGGTTCAGTTTTGGTCAGGGGCACAAGTCTGGGTTGCAGACTCCATCCCCAGTAGGGGGCGTGCAGGAGGCAGCCGATCAATGATTCTCTCTCATCATTGTAGTTTCTATCCCTCCCTCTCTGAAATCCATAAAAATATATTAAAAAATGATGATAAATAAAAATCAAAAATGTGGCCATCCATTTTGGATACAGCAATTCCAAGTCAAGATGGGGATGCATCAGGGATTTGAGCCTCCCTAGTCTAGAAGAATCAGCTAACAGCCTCTGTTCCAGTAATACTAATACTACTGTTAGTATTAATGGATTTTAAAGCCATAATACAGTATTAAAAATGGACATGTAGGGCTCAGTTATTGTAGTTGGTTGGTTGGGGCAAAGGTTCTGAAGATTATATAAAAGTTATGAATGAAATCATGGCAACCTTTACTTCTAAAACCACTAGACTGTGTAGCATTCAGTAAATTTTGATAAAAACTCCATCACTTTCCTTTTGCTCAAGTTTCTGTTGAGATATGTGAGATTGACTGGTGTATGCATGTTCGTAATTAACTTCTGCAGATGTTCATTGAACAAAACAAGCTAAAGAGACAAAGCCACCTGCTGCTACAGAGCTCTGCTCCTGACCAACAGCTTTTGAAAGCGTTGGATGAAAACGCAAAACTCACCCAGCTCCTTGAGGGAGAGAGGATTCAGCACCAACAGAAGGTACAGATTTTCTTCTGGAGTCTACACACACACACACACACACACACACACACAAGAGTTGGTCTGGTTACTTAGAGTTCCACATTTTGCCTTCCTAAGTTACCCAGTCTGTCTTTTTTATCTTTTAGAAAAACAACAACTACCAAATGGATTTAATTGAGTGGCCAGCAAAAATGTATAGTGCATTATTGTAGACTTTACATTGTCCCAAAGGACAGAAGAAGGGAGGGAAAGAGATACAACTTGAGAAGAACTTGGATAACGCATCTAACGCACCTTTTGATTGCGTTTTGGGGAGACCGTGTGCACCTGGAGAGTATTAGTCTCCGAGGGCCTGTGGGCGGGTGAATAGGTTTTATTCAAACAGGGAGGAAAAGCCCTTTTGGTAGTAATAGTTCGCTTGGAGAAAATATCTGATTTTGTAAACTTGCACAAATGTGTATGTTTAAAGACTTCCTGAGTGGTTATTTCTGTTTGAGTAGGGCCGGTCCAGCTAGCACCGCCTACCTGGGTGTGCTGGGCAGAAAGGTTAGTCAGCGTGGCAGGTGAGGGGGTGGAGGACGGGGAGAGGCCAGGAGATAGAACAATGGCTTTCAAGTGAAAGAAACCGCTTCAGAAAAATTATGTCAATATTTAGACTGCTTACAGTGTACCTAGTTTGTGAAGGGAAGGATGTTAGCTGCTATTCATGATCATTCGTCAAAGTCTCTTTAAGGAACAATATTGACATTTATCCTTGAAAATTTCTGAAGATTTTAAAAGGTTGGACATGAGGAAGAGTTGATTCCCGCCCCCCTCCCCTCCCGCCCTCCCCCCTTTACCCCTTTGCCCCCATAAGAGATGCTGGGCCCTAGCTGGTTTGACTCAGTGGCTCTGCGGACTAAAGGGTCCCGTGTTCTATTCCGGCCAAGGGCACATGCCCGCGCTGTGGGCTTGTTCCCCACTAGGGGCCATGCAGGTGGCAGCCAATCAGTGATTCTCTCTCATCATTGATGTTTCTCTCTCTCTCTCTCTCTCTCTCCCCCTCTCCCTTCCTCTCTGAAATCAATAAAAATAAATATATTAAAAAATAGGAGATGCTGGTATATGTATGCATAGAGGATGGGAGGGAAATAATCTTTTTTAGTCTCCATATGCAGGATGAGCATTTTAAATAGAGAATAAAAGAATGCTACTTTTATTTAGCTTATCCTAGAATTTTTTTGGTTCTGGAAAAGTCCTGCTGCTTGCAGTGAACTCATTCAGTAAAGAGTGCATACCTAGAATCGATTGAATTGAACTGAGGTGTGGGACTAAATTGTTATATATGTACCTTGTTGGGGTGCGGGGAGAAGTGCTGAAGATCAGATAAAAGTTATGAATGAAATGATAGCAGTCATTACTTCTAAAACTTAATACTGCACCATACAGATATTCTGGTTAATATTTCATGTACATGGTTTATAAAGTGTATCTTACCTGTCTGTTAGGCCACTTGGAGATCCAGCAATTTTTAAACCCAGCTGTATTGTTTTTACAATTATAAAGATAACATGTTCCTTCTAACAAACAAATTTTTAAAATACAGAAAAAGTTAAAGAAATTTAAGATTACCCAAGAATCTCATATTTTGGTGCTTATCTATACTGTATGTAAATATATACTTTTATGAATACAGTTTAAATGGAATCATACCATGCATACTGTTCTGTAACCTTACTTTTAAAATTATTAATAGGTCTTCCCATGTCAGTATATAGTGAGCTATGTGATTTTAAATGGTTGCATAGTAATTCATTTAATGAACACACCAGAATTTACTAAATCAATAATATTGGCAGACATTTAGGTTATTTCCAATTATTCCCTGTTACAAAGAATACTTTAGAGAATATATTTGAACACTTGTCTTATTATTTTTTTAAAACAAATTCTAAAAGTAGCATTACTGAATCAGAGAGCCCTTCTGCCTCCTCCCTTTCCCTCTCCTCCTCCTCCTCCTTCACTTTCTCCTTCTTCTTTTAAGGTTTTTGATGCTTGTTACCAAATTGTGCTCCTAGGGGTCCGTGAAAATGGGTATGAATGTATTCATCTGTTTTAAATGAAATTTTTTGACTCCAACATTAAAAATTAAATTCTCTGGGATATAGGTGTCCGGTAAATTCATATTGAATCAAATAGTCGATAATGGTTTTAAGTGTTATCTGTGTCCCAGAACTTTGATAGTTTTTAAGATGGATTGGAATCTCTTTGTTATGAATTTGCAAAGTAAATGGGGAACATTTTTTTTTTCCTTTATTTTCCTGGACACAGGAGAAACTTTAACACTCCATAAAGGTCTGTTTATAACTTACAGGTCAAAGAATTAGAAGAACAACTAGAAAGTGAAGCACTCCACAAAGAGATACACAACCTCAAGCAGCAACTGGAGCTGCTAGAAGAAGATAAAAAAGAACTGGAACTGAAGTATCAGAATTCTGAGGAGAAAGCCAGAAATTTAAAGCATTCCGGTAAAAGCGTCGAGTAGGCTCCTATGTCCTGTTGTTAATCTGTGAATCTCTCAGGCCCAGTACAAAACCTGGCATATAGTTAGCCCGGAAGGTTTACTGAATGCTATGAAAACACTAAGACTCACTTTTAAATTCCTTTCTTCCTAAGTATTGCTATTCAGTAGTGGAATGGCCTTTGTAATTAAATGATTCACAAATATTTAGACTTCTTTTTGGACTCAGAGCTGTTGTGAGCATCACACAGAATTAAGAACAAAGATACCGTTAATATGGAAAGGCCCAAATTCCAGCATTTCTCAGGACTTCAGCTACAAGTGTTCATTAAGTACTTATTTTGTTCATTTTATGAATACATTTTCAGGGTACATTTTTTAAAAGAAACTTTTTAGATTCATACCACCTTCATCTTTGGTGTCTAATTATACCCTTGAAATAATACTTACAATATCACACCTAACAATAAAATGGGCAACAATATATGTATTAAATGGAAAACTTTTAAAACACCAGGGGATACTGAAATCAAAAGGATTTATTCTTTCAGTTCTCAAAAGCGGAACAGGAATGTGCGAGTTGGATTACGGCACAGGGATAAGTAGT
This sequence comes from Myotis nattereri, assembly GCF_964212035.1. Classification (NCBI taxonomy): domain Eukaryota; kingdom Metazoa; phylum Chordata; class Mammalia; order Chiroptera; family Vespertilionidae; genus Myotis; species Myotis nattereri. Next base: position 54,216,252 of record NC_138088.1, on the reverse strand, counting down.
AAGTTTTGGTTGGAAGGTCGGTAATTTAAGGAGGCAGGCCGTTTCCTTTATAACAGCTTCAATATTCACTTCAGATATTTTGGGTTAATTTTATACTAGAATTTTGAAATCTGTCCAGAAGAACTAAGTTGGCTTTCTTCCTTTAAAATAACATTCAGTGCTTTGTGATCCACGATGAAAATTATAGTTTATTTTTAGAAATTGATCTAACATTAAGAATTATTCTTTTTAGTGAATATCGGAGCCGCCTGTTGTAGAAAGCCATCTGTCTTCATTATAAGAGGAGGGGCAGACAGACAGATTTGACATTCAGTTTTGAACGTGTTCTAGTTTCTGCTGTGTGTACCCAGGCATACCCTAGGGCACTGTAAGAAATATAGACGAGCCTAATGGTGGCTCAGTGGGTGAGCATTGACTTACGAACCAGGAGGTCACAGTTCCATTCCCGGCCAGGGCACATGCCCAGGTTGAGGGCTCGATCCCTAGTAGGGGGCGTGCAGGAGGACACCGATCAATGATTCCCTCTCACCATTGATGTTTCTATCTCTGTCTCCCTCTCCCTTCCTCTCTGAAATCAATAAAAATATATTTAAAAAAGAGAAAGAAATCTAGAAGAGAAGAAACCATGCCTTTTTCCTGAGGAACTCAGATTCCCTTTGGAGAGACAGTCACACACATATGGAATAGGTAGAGGAGTCGTGGTGTGGGAGATCTTGGCCCACGCTGCTGCTTTAAGTGTTGCGAGTAAAAACAGGTGGACACACCATCCGGGGTCCAGTCCGTGTGGCAGGTGGAATGGCTGTGGACACTGCTCTTCCTGAGAGCGCACAGTACTCGGCACCTGGAGCCCTTAGAGCCCCCTGTTAGAGGTGTTGGCACCCATGATGGAAATTTCAGTTCTGCTCCTTGAAGTCAGGAACGGTGTCTGGAGCAGCACCAGCAGGTCCTTCCACATGGTTGGTACCTAGTAAACGCCTGTCTCATTGATGACTTGGGTGAACTGAATGAAGACATTATATTCCCAGAATGCTCTTCAGAAGAGCAACCCGTTTCTGAGCCACAGACCCTGGAGAGAGTGAGTCTGGTTAACACCAAGAACACGAAGACGTGCAGTTCCCGAAGGAAACAGTGGAGGAGGGAAGCCTGCTGTTAAGATTCAGTACTAGATGTCACCTTTAAAGTTAACCCGTGGCCTGTGCATTTTAAAAGTCAAGTATTAACCGTTTCTTAGTGTTGGAGGGGTGTGTTTCAGCATTAACAAATACTTCTTCCACCTACTCCGTCCTTCCCGCCCGCCCAGCCGTGGCCTTGAACTTTGTCTTTCCCTGGTTGTGTGAGCAGCACAGAGAAGGTAGCGCTTTCTTGTACACCCGTGGACAGCCTCTTGTATTAGCGACAGCAGGCTGGGTGGTGAAAAGTTTGAAAAGATTCTGCATCAATTTCATGTTGAATTTTCTCCCTTGCCTTCACGAGAAAGAACTTGATGTTGAGAGCGGTTGTGCTCGTTTGGGTGCGAAGTTGCTCATTTCCGGGCTGTTCTGACCCTGTGCTCTCTGTGCAGTGGATGAGCTCCAGAAGCGGGTGAACCAGTCCGAGAACTCAGTGCCCCCACCGCCTCCGCCTCCGCCGCCGCTCCCCCCTCCGCCTCCCAACCCCATCCGGTGAGTGCATGGGGACGACTGCCCTGCATCAAATGTCATTCCTTGTCAGAGAGCCTGAAGTTTCTGTTCATGGGATTTTTAAAAAATGCTGGCTCAGGTGGCATCACTAGAGGGCTGGTAAGAAATATGAGTGAGCCCTAGGCGGTTTGGCTCGGTGGATAGAGCATCGGCCTGTGGACTGAAGGGTCCCAGATTCGATTCCGGTAGAGGGCACATGCCCAGGGTGCGGGTTCGATCCCCAGTAGAGGTCGTGCAGGAGGCAGCCGATTAATAATTCACTCTCATCACTGATGTTTCTTTCTCCCTCGCTTTCTGAAATCAATAAAAACGTATTTTTAAAAAAGAAGTATGAATGATGTCAGCTGGTGTGAATCCCAGAGAATTCTCCAGAGACCCATGTATTATGCCCTTCTTGTAATATATGCAGAAAGGGCCTTAAAAATACCAGAACTTTTCTTGAGGCTGACAGCGTTCTGTTGTAGATGCTCAGATTCCCCGTGGATGTTCCAAACCGCCAGCATTGAGACATTTATACCGATTGTTTTGACACTTTGGTTTTAAAATTACAGCCCATGACATTAGGAGTTCCTCTAAACTGCAAGACCGAGCATATTTTAGTTTCTCCAGAGCGTTTTCATCTTTTTCTCTCTCGATAATTTGAATTTGGAAAGTGCTGGTCTGTTCGATTATTTTAAAAAGAAAAGTACTAAATGAGAACGAAACAGGACCAAACTGGTAAACTAAAAGTACTAATTTGTTTTTATTCCTAACCTCATATTTAAAGCTTTAATAACGCTGAGAAAGGAACCTTCCAATAATGGAATAAATTATATTTAAATTCTTGTGACAGGAAACCATATCTGCAGACATTCCTGAAGCCCAAGGTGACTTAATGGTGTTGAGTGCCTGAAGTAAGCACATACCTGCTAGGAGGGCCAGGGTTAGATTTTGGCCTTTATGGGTCTTCCTTTCCCCATGTAGAATGACGTAAGACAACCTACCTGCTCCTCATGTCATGATGTGAGCTGCTCCTGTAGCATTTATTCTTGAACAAACAGAATTTGAAAATTTGCGAGGTTGTTAGCTTTCATTAACTCATGTGATTTGTTTAATCCTTTCACACAGAGAAGCCGTTTATTCCAACTTTGTACCTTTGCTGATCCCTCTGAATAGAATGTGTAACGTGTTCCTCCCACACGGCTCTAAAAATGGGACTTGGCATTTTAATAAAAATTCTCATTAGTTTTCCTTACTGAGTGGGGCATGACAATTTACTTTCAGCCATGGAAGTCGTTAAAGCAAAATAATGTGTACACGCGATCGATCCAGGAGTCAATTGAAAGAATTTCAGGTATTTTAAATTCTTCCTCTCCTGGGTTGCTAAGTCGGTAGGAGATGGAGATATTCTGAATTTGACATTTACAACAGGAAATCCATCACTTTGATCTTTCTCTAAGGTCTGGAGTTTTGAGCTGATAAGAAGGTCACTTTTGTCTATGAGAGGGAGAACTATTAAAAAGCGATTATAGTCTTGCTGTTGGCCTTTAATTTTTAGTCTCAGAAATCAAGAGAGCCCTTCAGATTCAAAGTAAAGTATAACCTAAATAGAATATTTTTCCAAAGAGTACTTTACAGCTAAATTGAGAAATGCATATGTCTAAAGTGTGAATTCTTCGATAAGGCCCTTTAAAGAACATTCATTGAATAACATGAATAATTTTTATTTTAAGATGAATTTAAATAGTAGAAGACATACTTTCTCAGTAGAAAGAGGTTTTTTTTTTGGTAAGGATAACCTTCTTGTCAGAGAAATTTACTTGAATACAGATTGAGTTTCAGTGGACTTTGAATCCTCTAGTCAAGGTTTTCTAACTTTGTTCCTGAGCCATTTGCTTTACTCTGATGATGAGGGTCATGGGTAGCAATGAAAGTGGGGGGAAAAGACCAGGGCCTGTGACTACTTTAAGTAGCTTTCTTGCTTTTCCTTCATCTTCCTGCTCATTTAACTGAGGGCACAGGTGGGAGAGAGGAAAGAGAAGAAGAAGGCATACATACTTTAGTCATTTTATACAGGTCCTGGGAAGGTGTGGCTCACGGGAAAGGGGTAGGTTGTATTAGTGTATTTGTCAGAGTTCTCCAGAGAAACAGAACCAATAGGGTGTGCACGCTGTGTGTGTACACACACACACACACACACACACACACACACACATATATATATATATATATAAAGAGATTTATTCTAAAGTATTGGCTCACATTATTATGGGCATAGACCCAGGATCTGTAGGGTGAGCCAGCAAGCTGGTGACCAAGGAGAGCCTATGGTATAGTTCCAGTCTGCAGGTCAGCAGGCTCAGGACTCAGGAGGAGGCAGTGCTTTCAGTTTGAGCCTGAAAGCAGGAGAACACAGATGTTTTACTTCCAAGGCAGTCAGGAAGGAGGAATTCTCTCTCACTTGGGGGAGGGTCACCTTTTGGTTCTCTTCAGGCCTTCAACTGATTGGGTGAGGACCACTCATATTAGAGAGGGCAATCTGCTTTACTGAGACTACCACTTTAAACATTAATGTCATTCAGAATCCTCACAGAAACACCCAGAATAATGTTTGAGCATATATCCGAGTGCCCTCTGGCCCAGTCAAGTTGACTCATAAAATTACACATCACAGTGGGCACGAGGAACCCTTCTTAAAGAATTTCAAGGTAGCCCTAGCCAGTTTAGCTCAGTGGATAGAGCGTTGGCCTGTGGACTGAAGGGTCCTGGGCTCGATTCTGGTCAAGGGCACATGCCCGGGTTGTGGGCCTGATCCCCAGAAGGAGGTGTGCAGGAAGCAGCCAATCAATGATTCTCTCTCATCATTGATTTTTCTCTCTCTCTCTCCCTCTCCTTTCCTCTCTGAAATCAATAAAAAATATATTTAAAAAAAAGAATTTCAAGGTGAATATGTTCCATTGAACTGTTCCATCTTTGGAGGGCACTTGCTCGAAGCTTTTATCCATTCATTTGAAACGGGGAGATTTTAGACAGTGGTTTGGATTATTGGTCCCAGGGGTCTTGTCCTGGTCTTCTCACGTGGTCTGTGAGACGCCCCCTCCCTATTTTTTGTGTGGTCTAAGCCCCACCTTGACAGATGTTCTTCTCTGATATTACATGCGATTTTCTTCTGGGTACCATACCAGTCTTTCTCCACTGAGGTGGTTTACAGTGATGACCATATATTCTTACTTCCTTTATGTAAATACATACAAATAGTCTGAGCATTGCAAAGAGACTCTCCAAATTTCCTCCCAGAACTAGAGGTGCGATCATTATAGGGTGTTGTGAGGAGCTAAGGGGAGGCCAGTGATTAGGCAGAACCCTCCCCCTGCTATTGTCAGACTTAAAACTTCTGACCTACTGGATGAATGTGTAGCAATATGGCAGTGAGGGCTTCATTTGTATTTTCTAAAAACGCATGAAGTCAAGTACCTTTTTGGTATCTGTACTGGAAATTTGGACATTGCCCTTTACAAAGTTCTAAGAGTGTTGTCCATTTTTCTGTTGGGTTATCTGCCTACCCCCCCCCCCTGCCCCTCATTGATTTATAGAATTTCTTTTTATTCTTTATGGTGTCTTTTAATACATGGAGGCTTTAAAATTTTAATGTGGTCAAATGTATCATGATTTGCATTTTAGGCAGATTTTTAAAACATAGAGTCTATGTCATAGACCAAAGGGACAGTACTCTTACATGTATTTTATCCTTAAGTATCTGGTCTGTGTGACACAGATTCAGGTTATTTTATGCCTCTGTTTCCCAAATGGATATTTACTGAAAACAACCCCTAATTCTTTCATCCTTCCCTCTCCCTCACACGTGTGGCATACAGAGTATTTTGGAATTTTAGATACGGATATTGAATTTTTTTTCTGTATCTGCTTTACTTTGTAAATGTGCATGCATCATAAGGGTAGTTATAGCAGTCCCCATCTTTCAGTAATTGATTTAACACAGAAAGGATGAGACACCTTCCTTTTCCCTGAAGTGATGAAAAGTTTGCTAATTCATTAAAAGTGGAAAGTAAGCTGCTTAAATTCTCCTGGTACATTCATACTAGTATACCTAAGAGAAGAGTTGGATATTACTGATCCTTTAGAATCTATACATGTCATCTCTTGGATCATAAGGCGTCCAGTAATCTCCTGTCAATCTTTTTCTTTCTCCGAAAGATCCCTCATGTCCATGATCCGGAAGCGATCCCACCCCAGCGGCAGTGGTGCTAAGAAAGAAAAGGCAGCTCAACCGGAAACAAGTAATTCTCCCCCTCCCCCCCTCTCCCCACCCCTTGCTTTACTTTCAGTGGTTGATGATGTACACGTTTTTAACAATCCGTACGCTTGTTGTATTTCATGTGTGCGAATCGACTTTCTGTCCCTGATTCCTGTAGCCTTTTGTAGTCTATTCCTCTGCACAGTAATGCAGCTGAAAGGCAAATTCTGCTTTGCACAGGGCGTGGCCCGACTCAGAGAAAGCTCTGCCTTTGGCCATTTGCAGGACAGCCCTGCTCCTGGGTTCCTGGCTCTGCACCTTCGCTGACCCTGGAATTAAAATTGTTTCGATCTTGTTTTGGGACAGTTGATAAGTCTGGGAGGGTCAGGAGGGCAGTCAGAACAAAATGTTTTCCTCTCCTAAGTAAATGACATCATTAGCTTGTTAACCTGCTCAGCACCCTTACATGGAAAGAAAGTATTCTAGAACTTATTAACCCCCAATGTCAGAAACCATACTTTTCCTTATGAAAATGACGTTTCAGTTACAATTCAGGAAACGTGATGGTATTTCCGCCCTTATCCTGGAGCTATTGCATTGTACTTGGGAATCTAAGTAGAGTTACTGACACAGAAGTTGCTCATGAGATTTTAAATGGGAACCTCTCTAAAATCATACCGCCTTAAACGATGTGTGCCGTAGCCACACGTGGCTGGAGCCTCTCTCTCTGTCCGGCGAGGTAGTTATTTAGCGTGTCTTGTTAATAGTTCACACAGAAAAATGGTTGTTGAATGAATAATCACATCAACAGTGATTAAATGCATGATGAGCGAATGGAGAGCATCAAACACTGGGCTCCTCTGTGACACTTTGGAATTTACATGTGAAATGAAGGGACCAGCCTGGCTGTCAATGGCATTTTTAAAAAAATATATATATTTTATTGATTTTTTACAGAGAGGAAGGGAGAGGGATAGAGAGTCAGAAACATCAGTGAGAGAGAAACATCGACCAGCCGCCTCCTGCACAGCCCCCACTGGGGATGTGCCTGCAACCAAGGTACATGCCCTTGACCGGAATCGATCCTGGGACCTTTCAGTCCGCAGGCCGATGCTCTATCCACTGAGCCAAAACGGTTACGGCATCATTTTTTAATGTTAGCTTCTCATGGTGGCTTTTACTATTCAGTTGGTTTGCCTTTCAGAGCTGATGAATGGAGAAACTTTTGTTGGTAGGTTATGGCTCTTAATGGTAGGGAAGGTCTGTGGAATAATATACTAGTTTTAAGGTTTAAATATAAGAAATCATTATAGACTTTGAAGTTAGTAACTAATTTTGATAAGAATGCAGTTATTGGACACATTCTGAGATTTCACATATTTAGGTCATTAGTTGGTTGATATTTTCTTACCTCAGTTTACTAATCCATAGAGTGGGGATAATAGTGGTTCCTATGTCATAGAGTTGTGAGAATGAATAACATGTAAAACATTTAGAGTGATATTTAGCATATAGAAAATACCCAACATGTTAGCTAAAAAGAAATAAACAAAAAATTGGACAATGTCCTAACCACCCTGTTGTGGGGCAGGAGTCCTGATTCGGCAGGCTGTTGTGATCATTGTAGTTAAGGAAATTTCCTTAACTTTATGACCTCGGGTCAAATTCAGACTCGTTCAACCATGATGTGTTCTATAGAAATTTTGTGCGTCATGGTGGCATTGATTTTTTTTTTTTTAATGCCTTTTAAGAAAAAAATGTTTCTGAAAGAGAAAAGTAATCCTTTGGCATTAAACATTCATTTTAGTTTCTTCTAGGTCATAATAAAAGACTTTATTGAGCAAGAAGGTGATGGTTTGTCTGTGGGTCTTTTTCTTCCTTTCTTTTTCTTTTTTTAAGGAATTATTTTTCAAGTGGGTCTTAAGATTTAAGCCTCTATTAATTACACATAGCTTTCTGATCCAAGACTGACCTTGAAGCACTAACTCAAAGAACATTTGATTTTATTTCCCTGTGGCAGTTCAATAACATTAGACCTGTTGTCTTCATTTGTCCCCTTTCTTTAATCTCCAGTCCCCTGCATATTTCTATTGTCCCCCTGATTACATGCTTTTGTGAGACAATTACCAACTGCATGATTGCAGAGAGAATTACAAAACAGACGGCGAGCTCTCCGTGGGCGATTCTTGCAGATTTATTAGAACAGCTTCGCAGTTGAGAAGTTCGTATAGATTGCTTTTTGCTGGTTCACAAACAGGGTCAGGGAGAAAGAAAGCTTGTGTAGCTAACCCAGCGTTGCCCTCGTATTGTGCCCGAGCAGGGACTCTGATAGAGTGATTTCTTTTTCCTTAAGACCAATTAAGCCTTTACATTTGAAAAAGACAGAGAAATCAAAGTCTGGTGTAGAATCAGTACACAGTCCAGATCGTGGCACTGCTCTGAATTATCACTATGATGCTGGCAAGCAAAAGTAAGAAACTACTTTAAATTCCTGCTATGTTAGATGCTGCAGCAGATTTGAATGGTGTTGACCATAATTCTCCATCTGTCTGCCTTAACTAGTTTTGTGTGGTGCATTTAATTGGATTTCAGTCATTCCTTGCAGAGCGCTAATCTGTTTGTAGGCACTGTCACCGTGAGCTCTTCCCAAGTCTCACTCCAAATGGCAGCTTTTTCCAACGTCAAATGTGTCTTTTGTATTTTTTTTGTTTTTAATTCCTAGGAAGAAATTCCATACCCATACTAGGTGCTTGAACGACAGGTCTGGATTTTATCTCCTTTGGTTTTGAATAGGGTCAGCAAAAGCACTGCACAGTGCTTTATTTTAGGTCTTCACATTTGAATGGGTGAGTGAGTGAGTGAGTGAGTGAATGAACGAATGAATGAATGAATTTCTGTCCATAATAATTTTCTTCTTTGTCCCCTTGTTGGTGTTGGTGAGCCATCAGCAGAAGCTGCCCAGGAAAATATTACTTAAGGGCTCATAGTTGATCAACCCACAGTTTTGTCCTTTTCATTTCCTAGTGGATGAGTTCTGACTTTGGTGCCATTTTTCCCACTTCTTTTTTTTTTTTTTTATCTTGTGGATATGAAAAATGCTGTTTGGCTATTTTAATTCCCAGCATTCCAATGGCTTGTGAGGATGACAGTACTATTGGAAAGAAGGACTGCGTCAGGAAACCTAGGTTTATGCAATGAATGTAGCAGTGATCCCATTCACTACGGCACTCACAGAGTGTGGAGAATGGAACCTTCTGGACTCTGAAAAAACCCAACTTTGTGACTAAGCCCAAGTAATCATTTCTGGAACCTTCTGCTAGTGAATTTCGGCCATATAGCAGAAAAAGAAGCCATGGTTTATGCCTTCTTAGGGCAAAGCCTGCCCCTACTGTCAGTTAGCTTGGGGATGTAGTTGTGGTCGTCTCCATTTAGAAACCATTCTTTTGGGGCGTAGCTCTTCCTGCTCAAATAATAAAAATATTAATAGCCACTTAAAGCCCAAACTTACAAAGTCAGTCAGTAGGTAGATTCTTGTTGAGTGCCGCTAGATGCCCCACCATGTAGAGTCTTATTAAAGATGCTAATTAGAAGGTCTTTATGAAATATTTTAACGTAACTATATTGGCTGCGGTGCCTTGGGTGGAGGTAAACACGAGATCTAGAATCGCATAAATAGTGATAAATATTCCAAAAATGATTCCGTGCTTTTTGGTCAAGCTATTCTGCAAAAGAGACAAATTTCTGTATTCTGATCAACAGGTTAAAGCTCCCCGCAGTTGCATTCATCTAATTGACACATATTTCAACAGCCTTATTGTTTTTGCAGCAAAATGGTGCAAAGGTTAGACAATAGACCATTGAAATTTTTAAATCAAACTTGATTACTCAATTGCAGTCATTTCTAGGTGTGTGTTTGCTTTTAACATTGACAATTTTAAAAGACTTGAAAAAGGTTTGCTTAAATGTTTCCTTCCCGTGTGATTCCTAAACAAAAGATGGCAATTTAAAAAAGAGATTTTTATCTCTTTGCTGCTCATCTTTTGACTTAATTTCTTTTGAGAAGTAAAAGAATCATTTTGATCATTTATTTTCATATGGGCTTTTTGATAGTTATTTTTTCTTCGGGCTGATTTCTGTGACATAGGATGTACTATGACTTATAAAAATATCTTTGAGACAAAGATGAATGATTATTTGGGGTTTGCTACAAAGTTGGTTTTTTAAAGACCTGTAGAAACTCAGGTCTCACGTTCTGCTGACAAAAGGAACAAAATCCACTTAATTGCCTAACACAGATGAGCCGCTATTGATTTCCAGGCTGCAAATTAGACCTCAAAATTTACAACGCTTATTTTTCAAAGCAGATCTTTTCTTAAAAGACTTTTTTGAAAAATATGTTGCTATCTGGTAATTCTTAACCTTAAATTGTTGGTGTTTTGTGACTTTGTCTGAAAAATGACTGCAGTTCATTACATAGTACAATCTAAGCCACCACAAATAGGACGTGGCGGTTTTCCTGTAATCTAAGATGATTTCTGTGTGTGCTCTCTGAATAGCTGAAGAAGTCACGGATCTGAAGAGGCAAGCCGTTGAAGAGATGATGGACAGGATTAAGAAGGGAGTTCATCTTAGACCCGTTAACCAGGCGGCGAGGCCGAAGGCACAGGTATAGAATGACTAAATGCTTTCTCTCCCCCCGGATGTTTCTTGCTTTGAATGTGAAATTTCGAAATGTGATGCAAGTTGTATCCGGACTGACTGTCGCATCTTAGGATAAGGCTAATGTGTCATAAAAGCCTTCATTTCCATAAGCAGGTTTCTGGAGGACTCTGTTTGACCCAGGGTAGCCCTATATCACCATGGAAACGAAGTCCTGTTCTTGTAGGATGCTGCCATCGACTTGAGAGAGACACTGAGAGGAACTGTTATACCAAACAGATAACAGTTATGGCACTACTCTTCCTTTTCTTTAATTCCCGGCTATTTTGTGTAATTTAGCAAGTACTTATTGAGTACCTGATGTATGCCAGGCACTGCTTTAGGCACTGAGGATAAAGCAATAAACAGGAGAGACAAAAATTCTTGCCTTCCTGAGGCTTCTACTTGTGTCTGTGTCGGGGGACAGGAGCTAGGGGCCCGGGTCACATACTGATGCCAGAACAGACCTAGGACGACTTTTGAGAAATAGTGAGATTTATATGGTTTTTTTCACTGATTCCCGGTCACTTCAAGGAGAGATTGTGTGTGTCTGTCATCAGCTGCCTTCTACACTTGAAGACCACATGGAGTCCCAGGACCCGCGAAGCCCTAGGAGTCTAGTTCAGTGCTTCCCCTTGTACACCTGTCCCATTGCAGTAGGCCCCATAATGGGGTTTTGGATATTTCTTTTTTAAAAAAAATCCTTACCCGAGGACATGATTTTTATTGATTTTATCGAGAGAGGGAGGGAAAGAGAGGGAAAAAGAGAGGGAGAGAGAGAAACATCGATGTGAAACATCAATCAGTTGCCTCCTGAATGCACCCCAACCAGGGATCGAATCCACAACCCAGATACGTGCCCTGACCGGGGAGCGAACCTGCAACCTTTTGGTGTATGTGACGATGCTCCAACCGGCTGAGCCACCTGGCCAGGGCCTGACCCTTTTTTCTTGGGGGAAAACTACTTTTTCACTTTAGTAAGATATCAGTGGGTTGGTTCTCTTTCTTCTACTTTTAAAACAAACCTTAGGTTCTTCCTTACTCCAAAGATGCCTCTCTTCAGCTGCTTCGATGTCCCCAGGTAGCGAAACTGTTCCATACAAATTCTGCTGGGCTGTGACAGTTGCCACTTGGCCACAGGCAGGCAAGATGGCCAGGCCAGGCAAGCATGGCCACGGTGTGGGCTGAACACGGAAAGGGGGTTGGAAAGAAGACGCAGCTCCAAGTGTAGACTGACATGCGGTGACGTGGAAACTCCCTGACCACGGGGGGGTGAGTCCGTCTTGTGCTGCTGCTCTGAAAGCCAGTTTCAAAGTCGGGGGCAGGGCGTAGAGCAGAAGGAGCAACCGAGTACAGCTGTTTCAGTGCTGGTGTCTGGCGCCTGAGGACGGAGCACTGTTGTGGGAGGGGGAGCCTCACACGCCCCTGCACCCAGGCTTGGTCCTCCCAGACGGGGAACAGCGCCTGCCCTGCCTGACTCCCGGGTTGTTGTCCGATCAAATGGGATCAAGTGTGCAAACACTCCAAAATGCAGAGTCCAGGCGGAACCTTGGAAAGAATACACTCTTAGGACTTAACACGGCACCACTATTTGGGGAAGAACAAGCAAAACCAAGCTATTGCTATAGGAAAAAACAAAACACAAAAATAAAGCTGTGTTAAAAAGAAGCCAGATTACTTTAGAAAGAAACAACCTTGAAAGCTTCTTAAATGATAAGTAATCCGTGTTCTGTATGTACTCTTCCAACAGTTACACATTATTCAATGTCAATTCCAAACCTGGAAGACAGCTGAACAAGGATCAGTGGACGAGAGGGTTTTTCGCTGGTAATTGTGAAATTGTGTAGCTGTAGTGCTGGATGGCCTGGTCAGTCCCCTTTACAACAGGCGGCCACTGCCCAGCGGGGCACGTCCCAAGTGTGCGCGCATGCGGCCCAGGCTCCGAGGCTGACGCCGCCGGCACGCTGGAGTGTGCCTTTAGCCAGGGCATTCGTTTGGAAGTCACCGCTTGTCACCTGCAGAACTCCAGCTGCGTATTCCCCAAATTCCTGGATGGCGTTGGCCGTGCTGGTGTGGTGGGAATGCGTGTATGAGAGCTTGGGCCTGGCACTGTTGGCTGGCACCGATGGCATGCATGTCTCACAGAAGTCCTAGGCTAGGGAAGGAGAATGCCTTCGTCTCAGGTGCACCAACCAGCGCAGCAAACCTCTCTCCTTCCTCCTCCCTCTCTCCCTTTTCGGTGACGGTCCACTTTTAAACATTGGCAGGGGGTCTTCTTCTGACTGTGTTTTGAGAGAAGAGGGTTATATGTTGCTAAGAATCACCTCCCATTTCCTGCTGGGAATCAGCCTTCGCATCTTCCCAGGGACTAGCGGCTGAGGGTCCTTGCACTGTCCGGCGGGCGGGCTTTCTCTGCCTCTCTCGCCTCCGGGAAGGGGGAGGTCAGAGGTCTTCTTTGATCTTTTCCTGAGGTCCTCATGCTAAATTTCCCTTCCGGTAAATGAGGTGAGGGATCCACAGAGACTGGTAGGTATGATGGGGCCAGTCCATATAATACCCAGAACTTACGCAAATGGTTTTGTTCATGGTGTAGCCAGGAGAGACCTGGGCTTGTAATCAAGACACTGATTCAAATACAACCTTCCCCAGGTGTAACTTTCCTTATAAGTAAGATGAAGTGGTCAGACTACACACTCTCTGAGGTCTTTTACTGTGTTTTCTTTTTTCTTTTTCTTTTTTTTTTTTTATTTCAAAGAGGAAGGGAGAGGGAGAGAGAGAATCATCCATCAGCTGCCTCCTGCAAGCCCCCTATTGGGGATCGAGTCTGAAACCCTCACATGTGCCCTGACCGGGAATCGAACCGTGACCTCCTGGTTCATAGGTTGACACTCAAATACTGAGCCACACCAGTCGGGCTCTTTTCCTGTTTCATAGCCAGGGGTGCTCACGTTCTCCTGTAAGCCGGTTCTTTGCAGGTCCCTTCTCCGACTCAGTCCTGTTGTGAAATTCACAAAACAATGTGCGCTGGTCTCTCCCTGGCTTTTGCCCGGAGCCCATGGGGCTGAGAGAGGTTTCCTGCCCTGTCGCTTGCTTTCTGCTCTGCAGCCTTCCTGGCCCTCACTTGCTGGTGGAAGCCCAGCGACCCGCGTGGAGAGGCTTGCTGTGAGACACTCGGAATAACGTGAAATTAAGTCTTTGCAGTCTGGTGTTTGCCAGTTTTTTTTTTCTGTGTCTGATGACAAACAAGTAACAAAATGATATTTAGAACATGGCGGCTTGAGTCCTTTTACTTTGAATATGACTTCTAATTTTCTACTCAGCTGCCATCTGGGAGCACTACCCTGTCTAATATTTTTTCTTAACAGTAAGACATGGACCTAATTTTCAAAAAACAGTGACTATAAGCTGCCAACACTTTGTCATGTAAACTGGTTGTTTATATTTTTAAAATGAGTTACTCAGTAACTTTTCTTTTTTTTTCCATTGTAGCCAGAATCTCCCAAAGGCTCTGAAAGTGCAGTGAATGAATTAAAAGGAATACTGGTAAGAATAGATCTCAGTGTATTACTCAGCTAATGGGGAAATGAAAGGAGAATGTTTTTGAAATCGATTTTCGTGAATAATTGGCTTGATATGTTTTATTTCCATTGGCAGTAGCCTCATTTCTTTTGATAGTTTACTTGATTGTGTGATGGGCTCCTCCATTGGGTGGCTTATTAATGTATCAATACTCAGCTGTTTGCATTCTGAAAGAGCGGCCCCAGGTTCGCCAAAATCGTTGTTTCTTGTTCTTGCCCTCCAATCCTGGCATTACAGCTTGAAGATGAAATGTCTGGCCAGGCGTGAGGATGGGTACTTGCTTATTGATAACAGAAGTATCGCAGAGTCTCTTAACTTTGGGGCAGGAAAGTGGAATTCTTGGTATCTCACTGTAAATCTGAGCTTCTACCCAAATATGTTCGTGTCAGGGTCACGGTCTGCGGTTTTCACGGTTTAGGAAAACGATTTGATGGTAAGCCGGAGAATAAAAGCCCCTTCCTTTGTGTTACTAATTTTATTTTCTAAAACTAATTCATAGCCTTTGGAGAACACACTCGATGCCCACCGCTAGCTATATGTCTCCTTTCCAGCAGACATGAGCTTTTGCCAGCAGAATAAATGAGGGCTGCCCTCTCCAGCGGTTGCTCTCAGAGACAAACGCCTCACTTAGGGAATGTTTCAGATGCTAAGAGCCCTGTTCTCAGATCCTGTTACAGTCTCCATACCAGTCATTATGCACAGTAAGTCAACAAACATGGGGGCGGAGGTACGAATTGATATTCCCATGTTTGTGGTTACTGGGCTAATTATGCATTGCATGTAGACATCCCCTAATTGTGGTAAACAAAATTACTTTCATCAAGCAGGAAACAATAGACTTAACTCAGAATGGCTTAATTAGTGAGCTTTAGTGTTAGGTGAGTGGGATTGGTACTCGAGAGGGGTGTAGTGGTGGCTCACATGCTGGTCTGCCTACAGAGTAAAGTATTAAAACCATTGATAAAGTATGTGGCTGTGAGCAAAGGGATTCTTTGATGAGAAAATGTTGTGATCCAGTGTTCTGTTAAGAACTGTGACAGTCCCTGTTTTAAAAAATATTTTTTTATTGATTGTAGACAGAGGGGAAGGGAGAGGGAGAGAGAGAGAGAGAGAGAGAGAAACATCGGCTGTTTCCTGCATGCCCCCTACGGGGGATCGAGCCTGCAACCCAGGCACGTGCCCTGACCGGGAATCGAACTAGTGACCCCTCAGTACACAGGATGATGGTCAACCAACTGAGCCACACAGGCCAGGGCAATAGCAGTCTTTTTTGTTGCCTCTACATTGTAATGCTAATTCCTGTTCAAGAAAATGTCCCCCAGGCACTGTGAGGTCTAGAGTAGAGTTTTGACCATCAGTGAAAGAATCAACCGTACTGAGTGTGACTTCTAAAAGATTAGGTTTATTTGAAAAATCAGACATCTATGTGGGATCCATATGACATTGGAGTGCCCAGCCCAGGGTGTGCTGCCCCCTGATAATGCCGGAGGGTGGCAAGTTTGCTGATTGCAGCATTGCTCTTAAAGACCACGTGCGCTATACAATCCCACTCACTGTAATTTTGTGCCACTTCAAGGAGAGAAATTTCTGAAATAAATTTTTGTGAAATAATTTACAAATTATAAAAACTGTCCAAACATCTTTTCCCCCTCTGCAAATCGCCCCCTCTCCTCCTCGTCCTGGATTTAGCACTAGGCTTCTCCCCCTCATCTGGCATTGATGTATCATCATAGCTGTTACTCTGACAATATTACTTTTTTGCAGTAAATTGTTTTGGTTTATATAAAAGTGAAACTCGCCGTGTCCTCCCCTGCTCTTCTTTGCCCAATGGCAACTCTCCTCTGCCCCCATAGAAGTCCCTTTGAGGGGTGATGGGTCACTTGACACGCCCAGCCACCTGGTGCCAAGAAACCATACAACTTCTTGTGAGAGAGAGAGAAAAAAGAAGCCCCTATTCGAGGGGCTATATTCGTGCTTTTTGCTGGAGTTCAGACTATTAGGATGGTCAGATTTAGTGCCCAGTAAAGCACATGACATCAGCCTCACAGTGTGACATGTGATAAACAGGAAAAGAATAGGAAAAGCCTACAGATTATACCCTGAGATGGAAAGTGACCGAGAGGTGCCAGGAAACCAGGAAACAGCCTGTTCAGTACTGTGGTGGGACAGAGACCAGGGGTAAAATCAGCGGTGTGTTTGCCGCAGTGAATGAGACGGGACCTGAGTGGTAAGAGACACCACGACTTAGAGGTTTGGCCTATTGTTCAAAGTTAGCACCTGCGTAGAAAAGAAATCTCTGGTTTGGAAAACCTCACTCTATTTTGAGTTGTCCAGTTTTCCAGCTAATTTGTAAAGTCTCCGTGTTGACGGGACTTATTTTTCTAAACCTATTTATGCTTCATTTTTTAAAAATGGTGTACATCGCAGATTTAAAAATGATATATTCATTTCTTATAGTCACACAAGGGTTATCTTGAGTCTCCACAGTCATTTTAAAGTCAAAGTGGATATGGCAAGTTTCTGAAGTTTCAATCAAGACAAATGAATCTAAATGTCTCTCTTCAAATGCAGTTGCCTCCAAATCAAAGAAAAAATTTGAAAAAATTCTCTTACAGGTCTTTCTCGAACATCTCCAGTTTTTCAAAATACCCAGAAATTGTTGAATAGTTAATTTTTCCACCTGACAATTAGATTACTTGGTATTATGAACATTTCACCAACGTGGGGACTAAGATTGGTCGGTCCATGATCCAAGTGGGTCAGAGTAGAGATAGAGAACTGATTTGGGAATTAGAAGAGCCAGGGTCAAGGCCCCGCCCTATCACTGCCTTGTCTTGGGATCTGGCCCAAACCGCGAGGCTCTCCCCTCTGTAAGGTGAAGGAATTGTACGTACCCCATGGCTCCCAAGTTAATTTCTGGTTCTCACAATCTATGATTATAGTGTAAATGGATAATTAAGATAATCTTCGTATTTTATTAGCTGAGCTCCTTTATTATTTCAGTTGAGAGTCATGCAGAAACCTTTCTTTCTCCCATAATTGCCTCCATATCTAAAATGTACTTATGTATTAGCTGAATCAACCCTATCAGTCAGTGAGTGAAGGGAAAGTGGGATTCAAGGATTCGAACTTGAAAATGGGTTCCTTCGGTATCAGGTGAAGAGAGGGTCATTCATCATAGTCAAGAATTTGAGGAAATAATGCTGTCACCTAAATGAAAAATAGAGAATATTATGAAGGATAAATTCTTCCATAAAAGATAGCCATTAACTCCAGCCATTAGGAAAATCATACAGAATGTCCTTGACATTCAAACAGTGTGGTTTTATGAGTTGTTTAAATAATAATGGCCATTCCGTTAAGTAATATCTGCTTACATACAATACAGCTGGTAAGTTTTTTAAAATTATAGACACAAGTGAGTTGGAAATGGTGTTTTTAGTACATGTCCAAAAATGTATCAGAATTGGCTTCAGTTCTGTTTTCCTTCTCAGTATTTATCCTTCCTTACGATAAGTAGATACAGACCTGCTTGTTAACTGTGAAGTAAAGCAAATAATTTTTAAATTATAAACTGAGCTGTTATCGTGTTACATGTAACGTGGTGCTCCTTTGAATGTATTTTACGAATATTCGCGATAAATGAAAAGCAGAAAGATGTAGTTTTGGGTGGGGTGGGAGGAAGAGTGCGATTTATGCTTGACTAACATGTGAGCCTTATCTAAGTGCTCTGTACATCGGTTTGGTGAGGCATCTGACTGCAGAAGCATACAGTCTCCTAATCTCGTTAGTCAAGGCCCTCCCTGACCACAGGCTGCTTTCCTAGAACTGGATGCTGTTAGGGAGGAAAAAAAACCTTCCTACACAAAACAACGTAATAGCCTGTGTCCTATGAGATTTGTAATTACCTGGTTTTACAAACTTTTTTGTTTTATAGGCTAAGGAGTTATCATTTTTAGCGAGTAGAGTTCTTAGGGTCCGCAGGAAGTTATTAGCAGGGAACAGAGCAAGCCCGAAATGACAAAGGCCGGCCTGCTGGTTAGCCTCGGTGGACAAAAGCTGCCTTCCCACCCGGGCACGAAGTCAGGCGAGTTGTCCCAAACTTGGGGTTCTGATTTGCTCTGATCAAACCATCAGTTAGTGTTCTGTTCCAACACGTCACTGGGAATGGTGATGGAAAGCCATAGCTCTCCCGCCATAACACACTTCCCAGAGCAGCCAGGGCAGGGGACCGCTGCCTGGGGCGTTCTCTGTCGTCTTGAAGGTCAGTACCGATTTCAGCAGGAGCACAGCTCGATGGCATCTCGTTTCCTCCAGTATCTCTGGGCCTGAAGGACACCCAGTCACTGCCTCCTCTGTGAGGGTTCTGGAGCCACGATGCCAATGCCGGGCCCTTCCTTGCCTCCCTGCGGGAGTGTAACCCTTCCTCTTTCACAGTCAAGCCCCGGTGCAGCCCGTCTTTGGGTCAGGCACTGGAGGGCATTGCGCGCCTCCTTTGGCAGCTGAGGCACCATTGTGCGGTCAAGGTGCTTCTCTGAAGAATCAGCCACACGTTTTTTAGGGCCACCAGGGTTTTGATTCTGTAGCATGTGGCTGCTGCCGTCTCAAGATACGCTTCTCAGGTGAGTTCGAATGTCCATCCTCTTCTCCACGCAACGGGATCAGCACACATCAGAATCTTAGTCATCGCTGTGCAGGTACCTTCCCGCCACTGAATTCCGTGTGGTTAGCACATCCAGGGGTGTTCTTGTCCTGTTCTTTTGATATGAGAGCTAACATCTGACAGCCTCAGGAGCATCTTCTTAAATGATCCAACACTATGTGTTGTTGAAGATATGCACATGAAAAAAATATATATATATGTAAAGTTCATTTTATTTTCAAATTCCATTCAAATTCTGGTAATGTTTTGGTGGTTTTATTTTTTATGTTCTTTTGTATGTTGTGTTAAGCCATTATTAACCTTTTTCGTTTTGTTTTGTTTTCACTTTAGGGGACACTTAACAAATCCACTAGTTCCAGAAGCTTAAAATCCCTTCACACTGAGAGCAGCGAGAGTGAGTTAGAGAGGATCCTGCGTCGCAGGAAGGTGACGGCAGAAGCAGGGAGCAGTAGTAAGCTGGTTTCATTTCTCCACGGCGCTCTTCCTCTCTGCCTCTGAGCTCCCTTCTAACGTGAAGTTATCTTTTTAGAATCATTACTAAATATTTTTAATGTGAGTGAGAAGTACTGGCTGGGGACAGGTACTTATGGATCTCTCGTAAGAACGCTTATGTTACTTTTATCCACTGGCATGTTACTTACGTAGTTGTAGGTGTTGGGTCTGATCAGATCATTGAATGGATACCCCCGTCCTTAAGAATTGACCTTTAGACCACTTCACAACCAACATCCCCTTCAGCGTGACCACAATGTATAGTAGTTGCCCCAGAGTCCCCTCACCATTCCGGGTTTTGGCACCAAATGTTAGGGTCACCGAAGGAGGAATGCATGAAGCCAAAAGGGGAAAAAATGATAAATGCATTGTTACATCTGCTAGCAGCAGGGCTGAGACCAAAATGGCATCAGCTCCGAGTGATGGGAGTCAGAGATTTTAAAGGACTCCAGGTGGGGTTTTTTCTGGGTGGAGAATTCTCTGGGCGGGTCCAGATCCTGGGAAGGTCTGGAGGGGAAGGATAATGGTCTTAGCAAGTGGAATGTGGTCTAAGCAAAAGGGAATGTTGGTTGTCAAGTGGTCTAAAGGTCAGTTCCTAGGGGAGGGGGTATCGTTATCGATTCAATTATTTGATCAGACCTAACAGTAGGTAATCAGGCTTTTATAGACCTGGTTTGCTTCATGCATGATGATCTTGTGCAAAGACATTCAGGATGGGCTTTGGCAACACTGTAGCAGTGAGTACAGGCTCCGGAACCAGACGGCGTGAGTTCAGATCCTAGCTCTGCCATTTGCTAGCTGCTTGCTCTTACACAAATTACCCAACCTCTCTGGGCCTCAGTTTCTTCATCTATAAAGTAAGATGAACAAAAGCGCTGTCTCATAGGATTATTCTAAGGATCAAGTCAGTGAATATGTGAAAAGTGCTTAGTCACTGTGCCTGGCAGAGTCAGCGCACGATAATCAGTAATCACAGTAGTAATTACACGTCAGTTACAATTGTAGAGAAATTGTCTTTGTTCTTCACAACCATTTAGTTTAGTGTCTCTGCCTGTGAGCCCAGTGATGAGAAATTCCAGCTCTGTCACCAACTCTGACCATCTGAGCAAGTCTTGAGCTCACAAGTTGCATTTGTGTCATGATACCCTTGTATTGGACATCAAAATCTGTTCCCTAACTAATTTGGTGTGTCTTTTTTTTTTCTCCCTGTTAACTGATCATGGGAATTAGCAGAAACCTTTATGAGTTTTTTTTTCTTGAGGCCAGGAGGCTGGCTTTGAAAAACTGAAGTAAAATTAATCAGCAACTAGAGCTAATAGTCTGAATCATTTAGACTTAGTCCTGTGAACTCCCACGAGCTCAGCCCATTGTAACAGTGTAATTTGCATTTCCATCAACTGTATGTCAAGTTTAAGTTGCTAGAGTATTAAGGATTTGGGTTTTTGATAAGCAGGCTCTGGTTCTCACATAGGGACTTACTCAAGCAATTGAGTAAATTGGTTTCTTAAACTGGAAGCAGCAGACCACCAGCCAAACCATTACTATGAAACGATGAAGTCTTTGCTTCCTTCTTTAAAAAAAAAATCAGTTTTTTGTTCGGTCTGGAAATTTTGCTGTTACTATCCTATAAGAACCCCCTCTATCCCGCCCCCAAACAGCCACCTCTCAGAAAAGTTAAAGGCTGCCGAAAGAGTGGGGTTTTTTTTTTTCCCTCCTTAAGATTGGTTTACAAGCATTTAGCAGCCTCCAAATGAATCATTCATTTTGTGGCTTAATCCGTGCTGTGACTTTTCCGGCATCTCGTCCTTAAAGCACTCAGGTAGCCACCGTTGATTGGTGGGACTTTGTGGATGACATTTTCGTGTGTTCTGCCAGTTTTGTATATTGCCCCTGACCTTTTTGGTCCTCCAGAAACATTCTTAACCTCACTCATGAACTTGATCAAACATGAAGCACTCACTATTTCAGAGTTTTCAGCGGGAGGCACCAGGAAATATTTTCATTTTAGTCAGTTTGGAAATGTGAATATTTCAAAATGTGGAGGAAGGTAGGAATATGTTTTATAGGCATGGCGAGACTCTTATTTAATTGGTTATTTCCACCAATATACAAATATTCAACGTATAATTTGAGGGAAGGTAGACTAGGATATGTACACATACTGAGGGGAGTCACTTGTAATTGAGCAGAAGTTTTCTTTTGAACTCCCTGGTAGCCAAAGGGGAGGAGGGAAGGAAAAAAGCCTACAAACTCTGTAATCTAGTAAAAGAAATACCTTTTTTAAAAGATGGTACAGCTGTTACCCTAGCATCAAACTGGAAGAACTATTTACCATGTAAATCTATTAATAAAGATGATGAAATGACAAGGGAAAATTCCAGGACAAAGAGGGGTGGGTTAGGAAGCTACATCAGTCTAGCTGCATGGTGGGAGCAAATTACAGAGGATGAGTGTGATAGGTTTGTGCCTCAGGTACACTTAATCTCTGGGATTTTTTTCTTCTACACAAAAGCTAAAGGAAAGCTAAATTTGAGGTCAGAGTGGAAAAAGGAGACATCCTAAGAGAAGCAGAGGTAGCCTGGGTTTGCAGAACTCAGATCCCAAAGGCTAGTGAAGCACCTTTTTCTTTAGAATTTTTCTTAGAAAAAAATAAGGGTTTATTTTTGTTTGTTTTTTGTTTTTTGTTTTTTTAAATTGAGGAAGTGAGAGGAAGAGAGAGATAGAAACATCGCGTATAGAGAAACATAGACCAACTGCCTCCTGCACACCCCCTTCTGGGGATGGAGCCTGCAACCCGGGCATGTGCCTGGACCGGGAATCAAACTGTGACCCCTGGTTCATAGGTCGATGCTCAACCACCTAGTCCTGCTGACTGGGCCTAGAATTTTTCTTTTGACCCTGATACTCCCTTGTCTTACCTAGACTTATGACCCAGCAAGCTGGCATTTCAAAAAGCAGGGAGTGCCTCTTGGAAAACACTGGGCAGCTTAAACACGATGCAGTAATGATGATAATAATAATCTTACACATGAAGCATTTGTCTTTATTCCCTTTTGTAGGAAAAATAAGAGCTCTGGCTCAGCTCACCCACTCTCCCTCCTTTTTAATTGGCTTCAGCCGCAGAACGAGCGGCAGGTGTTGGTGCATTCAGAAGCAGATCTTGCCTTCCGACAAGGACAGCTTGGTTAAAGCTATCAATGCTGCAGCCAACAATTATCCAAGGGCAGAATAGAGTTGCTCAGAAGCGATTCTCGAATTCAGCTTCACATTTATGTTTTCAAGAACTTTCTGGATCTTTCTGCCCTTCCCTCTTTGCTCCCGCATCCCCATGCAACATGGGGATTAACACAGATGGGAGGGAAAGGCCTTTTCAAATAGAATATTCAGAATCTCGAATCTCTTTGTTTGCAAAGGATTTCTTTTGCAGTTTCAAGAAAAAAAAAAAACAACAACACATACTAGAATCTTGCTTTGAAAATGAACTGCCTAGGACAGTATCTTTCAAACTAAAGACAGGAATTAAGTCACGATGGAGTGTAGCTTCAGTGCCCAGAATGTTTAGGTTGCTATGCCAAAAACTAATGTAACAAGCCCTGCGAGAGTGTTTTTCATCCTGTCCCAAAGAGCAGAAAAGCCAAAAAGCTAACCAGCCAAACTCTTTGCCACTTAATTTTTATAATCCCGTGTCTGTATAGGAACAGGAAATAAGTCCACTTACTTCTCAATCACATTAAAATGAAAATGTTCATAAACGCTGTTGAAGGCTTAAGGAGTCTTCCATGGGCCTTTGAGAAAGATCCTCTTGACATCGGTCCACTTTGTGTTTAACACGCAGATTGAATTTGGGGAGGAATTAACTCTTGAGAGGCCACATGGTTCAAGGGGGGCTGCCAGAAAGCCATATTCTGAGAAGGAAAGAGTTTTCGCAGGCCCAGTATTTTTAAGGACTCCGGTCAGTGAGAGAACCATGGCCTGGGGTTCTGTGGTTTCTTAAAGGCCTCCGCCCAGTTTCTCAGCGTGGTCCGGGGGCATTGAGTAGTGCCACCAAAGCAGAGCAGATTTCTCAGAGAACCATTGTTACCTGCTCTGGAAATCTTAACAAAGCTTGGCCTTTTCACTTCCTGCGGGCTTTTCAGCTCATCTGTTTTCAGTACCATATTAATCAACATCGCACAGAATGATTAAACTGGAGGTATGTGTTTGGTTTTAAGGTCCAACCGGGATATTAGCCACCTCAGAGTCCAAATCCATGCCGGTGTTGGGTTCTGTATCCAGTGTAGCAAAAACAGCCTTGAACAAGAAAACTCTGGAGGCAGAATTCAACAGCCCAGCACCTGAGCCAGGTGAAGGGCCGTGTAAATTGGAAGGAAGCGCGAGTCCCAAGGTTACATTTCAGTAAGTAACGCTGCTCTTTACTACCTGGTGTGCAGAACAGTCTGTGATAACTAACTCGTGTGTTGCTTTGCTTTCTTTCTCTTCAGAGAGCCTGTACCTGCTCTTCTTCCTCTTTTCGATGAGCCAATAGGCTCCTAGTTTGGAGGTCTTATTCTTATCCAAAGCAGACGCGCGTGTAAAGAGAAGTCCTGCCCTAAACTGGTTTGCTAATCAGGTTCCTCACAGCGGGGTGAGCTGGGTAATCATTATTCAGCATCCAAAGATACCGAGTCATTCTTTCAAGATTAAATGCCTACATCATCCCTCTTAATGGTTCATGAGGAGCTGAAGAAGATGCTAGATCTTTCAGAAGAACTCCATCTTCCAACGTCCTTGAAGGGTACCTTTTCACAGCCTCCCTTTCTGGTGCTCACATAAAGATGTGCCTTCATATCTCTCTACCCCGAGAATGAAAACATACCCTGTAAACAGTTATCTCTATAGACTGGCTTGACAGTGACACTCCGGTCACCAAGTTAATCCTGCCATGGACTGTGTTTCTGCCAGATCTGGTGGAGCATCGGTTTGTTTTATAACAGTGGCAGGCTCTTTTGGAAATTAGTCTAGTTTTGCTTTCCTTCTCTTGCCAGGATGTCAAGGGGTTTGTCACTTGAAGAAAAGGAAGAGGTGAGACGAATCAGATCAGCCGATTGTAATTATAATCACAGTTAATTAAACCTCTGATTTCCTGCTCTGTCAGGAGAGAAAGAGCCCTTTTTGTGCCTCTACCTGTCTTCGTTTAAAAGGTGAAGTCTGGACAAATGAAGTTGAAATTCAATTTAGGTCTCTTTTTGCCAATTGGTATTTTCTTCCATTCTTGTCTTTCTCATTGGTACTATTAACCTTTTCCCCCCACTCTTTTTTGGAATGAATGGCCTTCTTTGCTGATTTACAGTTTTATCTAATTTCATTGTGTTTTGGAGCACATTTTTTCCTGCAGTCATGTGTTGCCTTTCTTTTGACTGCATTTGAACAGTTCTAACAGAAAGATGATCTATATGCATTCTTCATCTTTCCTGTTAAATTCGTTTAACATCTAATTTGACATCAGCACTACGGCTACGTTTGAACCAGTATCCGGACACAAAAGCAATTTGGCCGAGACAAGTTCGTTTTTGAGAAATGCTTCAGTGTGTGTGTATAGATTTTTTTTTCCCCCTTTACCATTTTACACAGATAATCTTAATCAGAAAATACTGCGACTCCTTCTTCCTTTTGTCTGCCTTTTATTCTCCAAAAGTAAGTGGAAATTACATTCCCAAGAAAGGAAATGAAATAATTGCAGGCCCAAGGTCTGCAAAACGTGTCGAATTGACAGTGAAAAGGATCCGCGTGTTGACAGACACAGTTGTTAGATGCCATAAAGGGCTATGTGAGCTCAATTTATTTCTCATCTTGCTTGTTCAATGACTGCTCAAGAGACACATTTCAATTTAATTTATCTACTTAAAGCGTTAATACAAACACTCTGTGCTGCTGTATTAACTTTTAAACCTCGCACCCGAACGCTTGATTATTCAGTTCTTGACGTTCTTTAGCTGAAATAACGAATGCCATGCATTTTCATACAAGAAAGTCACTTAGGACAGAAGAGGGCCTTTCTGAAAAAAATCTGTTTCAGTACAATTAGACTCTCTAAAGGAATCCGAGTATTTTGTGTGTGTACGTGGTAATCATTCACTTCCCAGACGGGCCCACTTCATGTTGAAACCCAGCTCTGGAATGAGGACAAGAACTTGAACTTAATGTAGTCACATTTAAGCTTTACAAGGGAAAATTCGTGTGATTTGTCAGGATTCCTGGAAACTAGTCTCACTGCCAGGAAGGAGAAGGGTTATTTTCAGGGCTCTTTCTGGCTTCCTGTGACTTACTGACTTCACTCTGTTATGCAAACCATAAGGTAGAGGCAGACCGCGCTGTCTTACCTCATGTCATAGACCTGACTTGTCAAAGCACTTTGAAGTTGGATCAGCAGTCCAAAGTGAGATGTTTCCCTTGCTTTTCAAGGCCATCTTTGCACTCCTGTAATTGCATCTTTATGTTGGTCTGTGGAGAGGCCGCCGCAGTGTTTCAGGTGAGTGGCACTGTCGGCTCTTGACAGGGAATCAAGGTCAAGGGAGGAGATTGATGACAGTAGCCTGGAGCCCTCACATTATCACACGAGCACCAGTCCCTTCCACTCGCTCCCTTCCCTCCTCCTCCCACTTTAGCCTCTCTGGCCAGGTATCCATCCACCCTTGCCCTTTCCTTTTGCTGTCCCCTCTGTCCAGAGCGCCCTTTCCCCAGCAGTGGCGTGACCTACTATCTCATCTTCATCACTTCTTTGCTCAATGTCACCTTTTAAATGAGGCCTACCCTGACCACCCTATTTAAAATTATAACTCATCTTCCTCCACACTTCGATTCCTCCTCAACCTGCTCCATTTTCCCCACAACAGTTATCTTCTAATCCATTATGTGTTTTATTCATTATAGTTAATGCTTATTTTCTCCCTTCCCCTGCTCCAACGTAAGCTCCATGAGGGTAGGATTTTTTTTTTTTTGTCTGTTTTGTTCTCAGGTGTATCTCAAACACCTGGAAGAATTCCTGCCCTGGGGTAGGCTCTCAGGAAATACTTGTTGAATAAATGAACAAATGAGTACATTTTAGTGTCAACAAAACAGTAGAGTATCAATTAAAGTACTCAATTAACCAGCAGTCCCCCATTATTCAACACTTACACATATTCGTAAGCCAAATATTAGAGATTTTTATTTGTTGTTTGGTTGGCCTATCTGGTCTTTTAAACATATTTTAAGTGCCTAGGAGTCATTTTCCTCCAGCTCAGTCTTGCATACCTTCTGCATCTTTGCACTTACACAAGATAAAGTTACCAGGGACAGTCAGTTGTAGAAGATGCAGATAGGCTCACTTGATTAGCCTCGGGTAGACAAGAAAGTTTTCTAATCTAAGAAAGGTTGTAAAGTAAGAGTAGAACCAGAGATATTTTCTGCATAAGATCCTCACTTAACCAGAAAATTAAATAACATCAGCTATTCCTAGAAAATTTTTTATTTTAATAAATTCTTAAAATCAACGTATGTTGTGTATTCCAAATAATTGAGTAACTCCTGCCTGGTAAATTGTAGAGCTAGAGATATGTGCAGTATATGGCTCTATTTCCTAGGGACTTGTGAGAAGGCAAGACATACAGTTAGTACTTAATTACAAGGATTAAAATTAACATTTCTGTCACCAGCCTAAGCAAGGTGTTTTATTGTTGCATCCACTTTCTGCTGTACCTCTTTGAGATAGCTCCGTCTTTATATATATTGATTTCAGAGAGGAAGGGAGAGGGAAAGAGAGATAGAATCATCCATGATGTTTTGAACTCCTGTGATTGATAAGAAAGAATCACCGATGGGCTGCCTCCTGCACGTCCCCTCCTGGGGATCGAGCCCGCAGCCTGGGCATATGCCCTTGACTGGAATTGAACCCGGGACCCTTAAGTCCATAGGCCGACGCTCTATCCAGTGAACCAAACCAGCTAGGGCAAGGTAGCTCCATCTTTGCTCTAGTTTGAGCTTAGCGGCCATGGGTCATCATGTTATAATAGAAGTAGGGCAAGAGGGCCTTCAGGGTGGAGAAAGAGGAGAGCAGATCTGAACAGAGCTTTGCATCACAATCAGGGAGAGGTCCAAGAGTATCTTGTATTCTTGCCACCTTGCTTTTTCATCCCAGCATCTAGATGTGGCCCAACTCGTCCATACTGAGCTTCATGCATCCATGTTCTCTTTTTCTACTGATGACTTTCAGGAAGGTGAATATCCTCCTGATAGTTACAACTAAATAAGCAGTCAACCTCAAAGATGGTTTTCCATTTCATCTTGTTACAGTGCCGCCATGAGACTTTGCTCCAAAGGCGAGAATCCGTTTGAAAGTGAACTCAGGTTGCATTGTGCTTGGTATGATTTCATTGATTCCATAACTGTGTCCTCATCCCTTGGTCTTTCTTGAAGATGCTTTTAAGCCACAATTGCCAGAGACTCTTCTAGTTAACACTTCTCTAGTTCATCATGCTGCTCTTCAGTCCCAGATCTCTCCCAAACTCTAAGCTTTATCAAGCTCTTTTAAATTTCCTTTTTAACCACCAGATAGGCAGCTACCTTACCTTTTTGGCTTGGGAGGTCAAAGCAGGTCACATGGTGCCCTGGAAGATGCTTTTATTTAAGAAACAAAATTTAAGAAACAAAAACCCATGTAGCAATGACAGTTCAATAAAAAAAATTTTTATTTCCAATGAAACCATTTTTATTTTAATTTGCATTTAATTTCTAGCTCTTGTGCCTCTAAATACATGTGACTTTTGGCCGCACACAGATTTGTTTTTGTAAGAGTTCATCTTGTGTGAGCCATTAACTGAACACCAAGCGTCGTTGATAAAAGATAAATTCTAGATGTCTCTTGGTTAGTGTGATAGTCAAACATGTCTGTGAAGGAAAAAACAGAATTGCCTTTCAAAGGGTTTTGAATTAAAAGTAAGATTGGTTTGATCATTGTTTAACCTCTAACTGGTCTCTTCAGTTTTGCTTCATTATCTCCAGGGCGAAGCTAATGTAGAAAAATGAAATTGAGAAGCCCTGCCTTTGAAATATGTCACCAAAGAGCAATTGAGACTCCTAACTTACTTTTAGGGAAACTTGGCTTAAAGTCTTCCCTCAAATAGTGATCTCAGTTAGGAATTAATTTGGTTGGCCATGTAACTGTTCCTTAAGGGAAGTTTGCTTCAGCAAATGGAAACTAGAAGGGTTCTTTTAGCCCCTGTGGTAGAAAGGTCATGTTTTCTTTCCTTATTCCCACCTCCACCTACTCCTCATCTCCACCCTTCTTCTTCTCTTCTCCCCTTTTGTGCATGTGGGTGAAGGTGGGTGTGCGCATGTGGGTGCGTGTGGGGGGAGAATGGAGGGCCCCTTCCTGTGCTT
The DNA here is from genome assembly GCF_964212035.1 of Myotis nattereri. NCBI lineage: Eukaryota > Metazoa > Chordata > Mammalia > Chiroptera > Vespertilionidae > Myotis > Myotis nattereri. The sequence goes on along the minus strand of NC_138088.1, from coordinate 54,187,511 downwards.
AGTAGACGTTTGTTTTCTGAGAAGAGACTGCTCGCTGGCAGAATGGACAGCATGGAAGTTACTGCTTAATCTGATGCTCTTACACAATTAAAGGATTTTGTCTGCTCTCAACTGTAATCTTAGTACCGCCGAATTGTGTCCAGACGCTGCAGGAAACGGCTCTGCGCGACAAAGCTCAGCCACAAAGCTGCTCCCTGTGCGCCTGCCCACGGGCCATTAAGTTTTAACAACAAAATTAGTGGACAACTGGATGTTCTGGAAGTTGAGATCCCCTCACTTACTCTTTTTTTCCTGCCCCCCCGAGGAGTTACCCTGTGGATTGGCCGGAAGATCCGCTGGGCAGTTTTGTCTCACACGTGTTCTGAGTTGCTGTACGGACAGCAGCTTCTTCCAGGTTAATTGTGGAGACTGTGTTACCCTCATGGTAAAGTTCTGCTGAGTAAATCTCACAGTGACTGTTCCAGTGCTGCTGAGTTATTCTCAGTTCTCTCAAAGAATTAATTGCCGTCTAACATTTGCCTCCATTTGCTGCAAATATCTGTGATGTTAAGGGACTTAGCATAAAACACATCACTTCTGCATAGAGAACCAGATTGCTTTTGGTGCTTTGTAAGTTTTTTAAAAAAACATCTTTCAGTAGTCTCTGTAGTCTGTTTGTGTTTCCTTTTATTTGCGTATAGTTGGGTATTTAATTTCTTCAAATAGAAGTAGCCGACTAAAACGTAAATGCAATTGCATATGTAAGGACAAATTGACCTAACTTCTGAAACCTGCTAGACACATTTCATCCTGAAATCTGCTTGGTCATGCAACTATATGAAAAGAAGCACACAATTCTCTGTGACTTCCCCTCTTAAAAGAGAATTTAAAGTATACGATACAGTAAATTTAAAGAGGAATCTTTACAAATTTAAAAACATTGTTCTGAAAATCTAGAATTTAAATGGCCAGTGCTTAGCGCATGGCCCCTCTCTTGAGGGGCCAGTATTATATGTGGTAATTTTATGGAAGCCTGTTAAGTCTCTTAAAATATTGCTTAAATAACATTCCCTTTTAATAGTTGGGATCTTTCAGGGTCCCTTTAAATGGCGCAAGATTACAAAAAGCTTTGAAGGTAACCCCCCAAAAGTGTGAGACATTTCCGAATGTTTGACCTAAAGTTAATCTTAGTTCCTGCATTATCAGTGTTGACTTTGTCGGTGAGAAGGATCCAGTGTCCTGAGCCTCTGTGGGCCAGTGTATTTGGGGACGTGTAAGTGTCTACAGTCCGACTTCCACTAGCGGAGTGAAGAACTGGGGTGAGGCTTTGCAGCACACCCCGGACCTGCAAGGCCACCCTACTAGAGGCCTGCACCGAAGAGCAAAATCAAAGCTAGGAGGCAATATACGAACCCCACCCTATGAAGCCTGGTGCCCAAGCACAAGTCGGGAGCCATTTCGGAAAGCAGCCACATTTTCTCAGCCGCAGGGGGCGGGAGGCGGGGGTGGGGGGGTTGGGGGGTGGGGGGGGGGGTACTTGCTGATAAAAGGGAAGAGCTGACTCCAAACCAAACCTGTACCAGAAGGATCAGAACAATCGCGAAGGGTCCTGCCAAAGCTGAACTTCACGAAGGACTCGACTCTCATAAGCGAGGAAAAACGCAGCATTCTAATTTTTCAAAAGCACATCATTGTTTGCATTCAATGAAATTCCTTTCAGAATCAACTTTCCACGTTCCAATTATGTTCAACAAATTCTAGCTAACATTTCGGCTGCAATTCCAATTAACTAATGCCCCAAAGAGCCCTAATCGACACGGTTCTGAGCTCAATTGAGTGCAATCAAAGCTCATGAAATGAAGGGGGAAATGCTTATTTCATGCAAATTCTACATATCACTCAGGCTTAATTTTACTGATAATATAAAGGTGGGACATTTTGAACATTACAGTGAATGAAACTTTTAAAGCGGCGAGAGTTATTTTATAAAATGCTCCCCCTGAAAAGCTGATTGCCAAACAGTCTAAAAATGGTCTGCGGCATAAATGCCAAGTTCATTTCTATTTCACTTCGGAGGTAACTATCTTTCAAATCGCAACAGCTGGACTATTTAACACAATCTGGTGAATCAAAGTCTCGTTCTTCCCTGGTCTCCCAGTGGGACGTCTGCATTAGTCGGTGGCAGCCATCCAACAAATGACGCACAGCCAGCCGGACGGTCTGAACTCTGTTTCATTTACAAGAAAAATGGATAAAGCCGCAATCATATTTACCACCTTCAAGGACGGAAAACGGCAAGATTTAAATCTGTCTTTATAAAGTAGTTTCCTGGGGAAACTCCAGCGAGGACGTCAGTTTCATAGTCCCCCTTGTGTAAAAATAAGAAGTCTTACTCCCCCCCCACCCAAACCCCTCCCCCAGTTACAACAGCGGCGAAGGGCTGTGGCATTACTCTCGTTCCTTCCAGACACCTGCTTTTCTGGAGATTTTAATACACCTGTCCACAGTTTCCCCAAATACACTTTTAAACATAGAATGACACTGTCTATATTACTACCAATTCTAATACTTTCAACTGTCACACAGAGCCCATTTCTTTGAGCTTGGTGTACTTTTTAAAACCCCATTTTAGCTCAAAGAATAAATTAGTTTGTCCATTCGGGTCGGCTTCTAGGAAGGAAAAACAGCTGCAGTTTTTAATGAAGAAAAGTAAGTGTTGGACTTACGCTGCCACGCTTGACGGTCGGACCTCAGCTCTCGACGTGCATCTGCCCGCCCAGTGAACAAGAAGTCCTCACAGGTGACACTGGCTGGCAAGGCTGTGTCCACGCTGAGCAGTATTTGCGGTTGTGCCTGGCATCCGGCTTTGTAGGGTGGCACAGATTGGTATATTGTCTCCTAGCTTTTGTTTTGCTTTTGCTTTTTGTCTTGAAATAGCCTTTAGGCAAGTGATCTAAAATGATCCTTAAAAATATCTATTTGAGTGGATCATAAATGACTTACTGGCACGTTGTGGTGAGAAAGAAAAAAAACAAAACCCGGCAAGAAGTCAAGATTCCACAACTTCAGTCCTGTTGTCTGCTATGAACGAGTGGTTTGCCCTTGGACAATCACTTCACTGCCTTCTTTGGGGTCTTCATTTGACAAGTGAAAAGGGACCAGGGATCCCTGTCAGCTCCGGCATCCCATGCTTTTAGTCTTGCTTTGTCTCACCTGTACCATTCAAGTGGACTTGGCGATCTTGCAGGTTACAGAAAGTCTCCCATACTTTTGGTGAGGACTGAGTTTTAATGCCTCATTTGTGGTCATTGCCCTGAGCCGGAGAGTGAAAGGAGAAAAGTTGAACAGAATAACAATACTATCTTGCAGTTCCTGTTGGATGGTTGCATTGGGGGGCCTGGGGCTTTCACCTGGGGGAGCAGCTCCGGTTTACCCCCATTTGAAAGCCGCCAGGACAGTTGCCTAGAGCAAGAGCCTGGGTTCTGGGAACCATCACCGACCGACCGGGCTCTCTCGCTCTTCCCGGGAGATGGGAATGGAGCTGGAATGCAGCCGAGGAGGAAGGGCCCTTATTGCCGAAGGAGCCCTGAGCTGCTCCCCAGGGGAACCAGGAATGGACCCCATGGCAAACCAGGAAGGACTACAAGTCACACCCACACATACAAAACCCACATGTGTAAAAAGCTTGAAGGGATGGACGTTACATTTCCATATCTGAAAGATGCCACTGCGAGCAGGGATTATGAAAGAAATCCTTAAGCATGCTGGAGTTAGCCTGTGGCGCCATTCTTTCCCTAGGACCGTGGTCGGCAAACTGCGGCTCACAAGCCACGTGCGGCTCTTTGGCCCCTTGAATGTGGCTCTTCCTAAGCCATAGGAGTACCCTAATTAAGTTAATAACAGTGTGCCTACCTATATAGTTTAAGTTTAAAAACTTTGGCTCTCAAAAGAAATTTCAATCGTTGTACTGTTGACATTTGGCTCTGTTGACTAATGAGTTTGCCGACCACTGACCTAGGAGAAGGCGCCTTGGGTAAGCAGCGTGGTGCTGGGGAAAAGCAGGAACCTGGACACGGAGCCCCTGATTCTCATTCTGCCTCTGCCGCTGCTCAGCTCCATGATTTTAGAGCAGGCTCTTCCCCTCTGCAAACGTCACTTTCCTCATCTGTCAAGGGCAGATGGGACCAGATGATCCCCATAGCCCGTGCTAGTCTTAACCCGTTGGGATTCCAGGCTGTGCCCCTTCACCTGCAGAAACGTGTTCCTCTGACTCTCAGTGCATAGATTCAGCGAAATCGCCCCCTATGCCCAGTCCAGTGCTCATCAACAAAGGAGTCCTCACACTGCAGCCTCAGGTGGTTGAATAATAGATGCATCTGCAGTTGAGAAGCCTCCTTCAAGGAAGAGGACCAATTCTGTGGACTGAGACAATTTCAGGGCCCGTCAGCCTGACAATACAGGTTTCCAAGTTTTCGGTTCCATCGACATCCGTTTGTTGCTGCTGGTAAGCCCCGAGAGCACTTCCTGGAAGTGTTGGGCCTCCAACCGATGAAGAAGGCTCGTTTAGGACGTGCTCACCACCCCTTTACCTGCAGGCACACCTGGGCATGAGACCCCCCGACTCGTGCTGCACAAGTGGTGAAGGTCAGTAGGGGCTGATGGAATTTGCTCCCCTGGAATGAGATGGACACTCCTGTGCATGCCGTGAGCCGGTTGGCTGGCTTGCCTGTGGTGAGCTCAAACCCAGGCTGGTGGTGCCAGCCTGGTGACCTGAGCTGCAGGCTTTGTGGCTTTGTCGCAACCTAGCTCGCTGGGACTTCATTTCCTAGAATGCCCTTGCCCTTTGGCTTCTGGGTCAGGGAGGCCACAGAGAGACTTGCATGAGATTGTGAAGGCCAAAGTGATACGGGAGTCTTTCTTTTAAGGCTCTGAAGGTCCGCGCTGTTCCAGTTCACGCATGTTGTCACCTCGCTGGCATGTGGCAGCAGCTGGGCCGGGTGCATGTGCATTTCCCCGAGGAAGGGCCCCAGCTTAACCTGCAGGTGGTCTGCATCATCGGGACTAGAGATTGTGAGAGCCACAGGCAGTGCCGTCTTCGGTCTCTTGCTCTTTTCAGCCATCTTTCTTTTCAGTGGCCAGAACTGCTGACTTCCTGCCCAGCATCTGAGGCAGAGGCAGCAAACTGAAGTAGACCACTGCCGGAGGTCTAGCCCCTGCAGTAAACCCCTCATATCATCATAGTGGCTGTGCTTCTCTGGCCATATCCCAATACAGTCTCGCAGGTGTCAGCCTGGCCCGGAGAACGTCAAACAACCGGGTACCACTGCCGAAACTATGTCCCATTCTGATTCCCAAAGTATCGTAACAGACATCTTGGAAAGTGGGTCCTTGGCCGAGGTCAATGAGCAGTGTCTTGGTGTTTCTCATGGCAAGGGCATTGCCAAATGGAGGCAAAAATAAAGGAACTGGCCCTCAGGATAGCCCACCTTTTCTCTCCTGTCCCTCTCTTGGCTTTTGCCACCTCCGAGGAAGACAGAGTTCCGCAAGAATTACTTAACTCATGAGCATGTCACGCAGTATAACCGGATAGCCAGATGGAGTGGTTTTCAAGATCTGGATAAATCTCATAGCACTGGTCAGACAGTGATAAAACCATGATCATTGGGTTGAGGATTCTTGGACCTGTGGCTGGACCCTGAAGACTCTTTTCTCTCAATAACTGATCGTTGGTTCTGTTGTTTTGTGGTGTGAGAGAGACCTGCAGACCTACTCACTCCGAAGCCGTCGTGTCTGCCCCTTCATCCTGAGCCTTTCCCACACAGCTAATGGGCATTGGCTCATTCGCTTACCCCACAGATGGGTCTGCGCCAGGTGCTAGCTGGGGGACACCTGTGAACAAAGCAGAAGAGTTCCTGTTTCGCGGATGCTTACATGGTATTTGAAGAGACACGTTAAACAAGAAATTGCACAGCATTTCATTATAACTGCGGTAAAGCCAACAGGAGGCAGTATTGAGTAGGAATAAAGTAACTGGCAGATCTGACCTGCTCCAGGAGTCAGGAATAGTAGAAACTGACACCAGGTAAGGGGCTGGTTGAAGAGTGGGCAGAGCCTGGCCAAGAGGTAGGCCAGGTCCGGCTCTCCACAAGTGGGCAGGCGTGTGCTGGCTCATGGTTAGCATCCTGGCGTTTGCCAAGAAGACCAGATGAGTCCGAATAGCCCCTGCCCTGCCGACTACACGCCCCTCAACCTTCAGGCAGTGGCTTCTGACCATGACTTCTCAGAGGAGGAGGTTGCCGACTCCCTAATTTCCTGGCACGTGGCAAGAGCCAAAAGCGTTTTGGGACACCCCTTTCCACGGGGAATTGTCACCCATCAGCTTGAGAAGCCGAGTTGCTTGTGTCAGAAGAGACGAGGAAAGCTCTGGAAGAGAAGCTGCATGTGACATCCAAGAAGAGATTTCTCAAGAAACATGATTCTCCTTTTTAGAAAAGGTTATGGTAACAGCATGTTAGCATATTCCCTGGGTTCTCCCCGCTGCCCTAGTTCCTCCCCTCGCCCCCAGTTCTGAGCAGAGCTCTCAGCTGTCCCTCAGTGATGGGGAGATGTACTTCCCTCCTCCACACAGTCTCCCCAGAGCTAATCTGCAGCCAGATGTGCCAGGGACACAGGCAGGGGGTTAACTGGCTCTTTGAAGGCGGGACAGGAGTCTGGCTCAGGCAGTGGGGGGCCTGCACACGCCCCTGAGCTTTGCACTTCCTGAGGAGAGCATGTAATTAAGCAGGTAGGTGCTTGACTTTTTAACACCTCCATCGTTAATTGCTCTGACTTTTTCCCGCCTTCTTTCTCCTGGCTTTGTGCTCCTAAATCTGTAACCTAATAGCTTCATTTTTTGTAAATGGCTGGCACCTCAAAGACCACTTTGTGCGCATGTTGCTTAGACTTAGAACGTCTTGGGGTGTTTTTTGTTCGTCTGAATCCAGGAGTAGGAAAGACAAATATTTTTCCCTCTGCTTTTAATTATTTTGTTGTTTAACTCTTCATCCCCTAGGCCTCCCAGTGACCCGGGATGGAGGAGACAATGCATTGGCAGTGAAAACCAAGCCGAACCAGTTGTAGTTTTAGATCCTGTTTCCACACATGAACCCCAAACCAAAGACCAGGGTGCCGAACAAGATCCAACTCCATGCAAGGATGATGACGGTGAAATTAAACCAGAATATAAAGAGGACAGTGCTGAAAAAATGAGAGATACAGACAGCTCCAGCTGCTGATCCTTGAGCCAGAAGGTGACATGAGGAGAAGTCCGTTTCAACGAGCACATGTTTAGTTCTAGAGACATTCTGTTCTTGTCCCTGGATTCAGAAAACAGGTTCTTCTCTGATGTCACTTTTGTAAGTAGTTCGCCTGTCAATATACTAGTAAGTAAGCTGTTTAGCAAAATGCACATTCTATGTAGTTTTTTATATTCATAGGGATAAGGTGTTTGTTTGTTTTTTCCTAATTACTGTATGAAATGTGACTTCTTTTAGAAGGCTACAGAAAATTCAGATGTTTCTATCCTTTTTATTAATGTACATACCACTATTCAAAAGTCATGCTGAAAGTTTGTAGGGCTGTGGATAATTGGAAAAACAGAACTGTACAATTTGAGGTGATTTAAAAAGCCCTCAAATGAGCTGGGTTTTTTTTTTTTTTTTTTTTGGATCCAATCCTCTTTGATGGAGAAACCGCAGTAGCATGGGAATTGTTAGGCACTGTGGCATGCAAGTTACTTCCTAGGATATACCGAGATAAAATTAAAATTCAGGCGCTGGCGTCATACCAGTGGCCCCATAATCAGTGTTAATTATGCACACTGTTACCTATGGGATGAAAATACATGCTGAAGATTGAGTCCAAAACCTCCCAAGGTTTTCGGTGGGAATGCGCTCGTGGCCCGAGTGCAGAATCGAGGTGCAGTCCAGTCCTTGAATGTAACAGAGTCTTATCTTGGTAAACCCTCTGCTCTGTGCTATGAGTTCACTGTGTTTTCTCATGTACTCATGGGGCACAGGTACCATATTTCATCACAGTTCTTAACATACAGTGAAGAGCAGCGACAAGCAGACAATTTCCTTTACTGCTGTTCTACATTACACAGGTTTGTTGTTTTTTGTTGTTGTTGTTTTTGTAAGAAATTAAGTGGTAGTTAGTCTCTAAAAATACAATGTTTCGGTCTACCACAGTGAATAAATAGAAATGTAATCAGGGATTAAAAACACACACACGTATGCAGCTTTTCAAAGCTGATTGTTTCAAAATTGGTGTTTATTTAAAATAAGTGGTCATGTACTTGAATGCATTTTTTTATGACAGTGATTCAGTAATGGTAATTTTGCTATTAAAGGAAGTGAAAGGTTTCGTTTTGTTAGCCGAGCTCAGCATGTAGCTGTCAGGTGTTGCTCACCTAAGGGCAAGAGAAAATGATAGTAATAATTGCAGTAGTTGTATTGTACTTGATTTTTGCACGTGTGCGAAGCATAGGCTTGAAGAGGCAGGCAGGCAGGTACGCGTCCTTCCTCGATTTGGACACAATGATCTTCCTGTAGGTTCGTTATGCTTGACTGTTGCCGTGTTCTTCCCGGGACGACTTTACAGTTACTTAGCAGTTTACTCCTGGGAAATGGAAGTGTGATGTTTTCCACTGGAACGCTCTCTAACGGGAGGCTGCTGCTGTGTGATATACTCACTAACTGCATTCATTCAACTAAACAAGTTCTGTTCTGCTGTGATTGGAGCCTTCCTCACCCCACTTATTAAAAAGCACCCGCAGATTCCCACGAAACGTCACTTGTGGTTATTGACATGTTTGGTTCAGTTCCCCAAATCGGACATTCTTTAAAAGGAAATGACAGGAGCGCTGATCACGTCCGTAATTTTTCATAACTCACCAAGTGGTGTATTCTGAGGACTTTATTCCCTGTTGCTTCGTGCTGTCCTCCCTCCTGTGTCTGCCATCAGCCCACAGGGGTGTGTCATCCACATTTAGCACCAGGAGGATGTGTGCTCCGTTCCCTGGTTCATCACACACGTGACAGAATGGCGCAGTTATAGAAGCAGCCTCGCTTCCAGGGTCCTGCATTAGGCCAGGCAGCAGGCAGTAACTGGTATTTTGACTGTTCTTGCCTTTTCTTTTTTTTCATCCTCACCCAAGGATATATTTCCATTGATTTTCAGAGAGAGTGGAAGAGAGAGGGAAACACATAGATTGGTTGCCTCCTGCACGCATCCCAACCAGGGCCCAGGAGCCTACAACTGAGGTATGTGCTCTTGACTGGAATCGAACCCGGGACCCTTCGGTGCGCAGACCAGCTAGGGCAGGAGTGTTCTTGCCTTTTCTAAGCTGCTTACTTTCTTTCGCTGTGGTCACAGTCATTTAAAATTAATTTGATATGAAGATATTTGATGTAGGATTTTATTCACCTTTCTCTGCCTAGTTTTTCCCTTTACACGTCAGTTTTTAGGAAAGTTTGCCCCTGCTGTGGTGTCGTTGTCAGCGAGCAGTTAGGCGGGGGGTGGGAGACCTGGGAAGACTGGTGCTTGTGTCTTCAAGGTACGCTCGTAGCTCTTTGCAGATAAAAAGTATAGATACCCTCCATAGGCTGTTGTACAATTGGAAGGGGCAGTGCAGTTATCCATCGTAACAGTAAGATGTTGGAAATGGAGTAGTACAGGCAAAAATCACTGTTTATCTTTCCAGACAATTTGAAGGTTGTCTGTCAGGTCAATGATAGTCCATATCACAGAATCTTACAAAACAAAGTTTGGATGATATTCCTAAATGCACACTATACATGTGTAATCACTTCAGTCATGGGACAACTTGAGCTTCTGTGGAACTAAGTGGGGGAGGGTGGATGGCCGTCCATCATCATCATCACTGACCTTGGGAGGGTCACCAAGCAGTTCCCGCTTAAGGGCCGGATGGAAGTTTCTTCCGCACACTGACCTTTCCCAGTCCCTCTGTCGTTTCTCAAAATGGGACATGACTGGTTTCTTTCACCTCTTTTACAGTTGGTATCTTACAGATGATCTATCTGCTCTAGATCTATTACCTGTCACATAATAAATGTAGACAGAGAAAACAGAAACAGTGCCTATCACTTTAAAAAAATTTTTAAGTTAAAATGCTACCTACCCACTGGTGGCCCCAGTCCTCAAGTGCGGTCAAGGTGAATGGGCTGCGCTCTGCGCTGAAATTAAAGTGCTGATCGGGTTGAGGTCATCAATCACCTCATTGGTTCACTTCATTTAACTATTTACTTAGTTGTACATTTTTTCTCTGGTTTCAGTCATCCAATTATAACTTGTATCATAGTTCCAGGGCATGCTCTTATATGATCTCCCATGTTTCAATGCGTGTGTGTGTGCATACCCATGTACACGTGCAAAGGCCATGTGAACACCCAGTCCGTTCCTCCTGCCTTTAAGATGGACTTTCCCTCCAGTTTCTCAGATCCCCTGTTTGCTGTGAGCAGCAGGAGAGGCGGTAGCAGCCACAGCCTGGACGCTCTTCTCCCGGCGTGGACTGACACCCCAGTCCTCCTGCCCGGGCTCTGGGAGACTCGGCCCTGAAACCGACCTTGAGTCATTGCTTAGCAGCGGTTCTCAACCTGTGGGTCGCGACCCCTTTGGTGGTCGAACGACCCTTTCACAGGGGTCGCCTAAGACCATCCTGCATATCAGATATTTACATTATGATTCATAGCAGTAGCAACATTAGAGTTATGAAGTAGCAACGAAAATAATTTTATGGTTGGGTCACAACATGAGGAACTGTATTTAAAGGGCCAGAAGGTTGAGAACCACTGGCTTAGAGGGAAAGGCCTGGGCATCAGACCATGACTTTTCCCTGTTAGTCCTCTTCAAGAGGAGAGGTCCTCCATGTGTTTAGTGACAACATATAGAATATGCCAGAAATCTAAGTTTAGCCAACTCTCCCATACGTCAGTACATAGCAATTTATATAATTTTTGGGTAAAGCAAATGGTAACTTTTTACAGAGAATCTAACCCATACAAAGCAGGTGGTATCCGTAGGTACGTGATGGAGAGAGTTCATTTCTGTTCCTTCTCTGCTGGCTCACAGCGGGCGGGGCAGTCACCCTACACCTGCACCGTCTTCAGTCACCTGTCAGGTGCTGTTATGTCAATAAGTGAGCATTTCATTCCCTTAAGGATAGTTATCCACCCATGCATGTGTTTATTCACTTACTCTCATTCCTGTTCCGAGAAGGACTGAAGGAGACTCCCAAGGATATACATAATACAAGAAAAACTAACATTTAGAAAGAGGAGGGAATCGGGGCCAAGGCAACTGCTTGGCTGTTACACAGGACGGTGAAACTCTCCTACTCCCGCGTGAGGTTGGCTACAAAACCGTGTCTGTGCTTCCTAGCACAGGTGTGTAATGTAAACGCAGATGCACACATGCTCCCAGCACAGAGAGCTCCTGGTGGAAAAGATTTGCTTCTCAGAGATGTTTTCATTTGTAAAGTGTGAGGTGTTTGAACTGAGTCCGGAGCTGGCAACACAAGTCCCGGATACTTTTACGAGGTCATCCCCTTCCCTCCCCGATGGACAGGAGCGCAGGTACGTAAATAGAACCTCCCTGGAAGTGTGATGGCTGTGAGACACGGGCCGCACACAGGCAGAAAGGCTATATGTGTATTTCACCAAATGGTAAAGGAGAAGAAGCACAAAGTTGGTGAAGTTTTAGAGCAAAACCAAGATGAAGAAGACAGACTTCAGACCTGCGGCCTGAAAACACGGATGTGGCTGGACGTGGGTGTGGACAGCCCGGTCCGGAAGCGCTCGAGCTCAGGCCGCTTCCTCTATGACTTCTGTGGGGAAGATGGGCTCCGGGCGCCCGGGCAGCTCACCGGCCTCGGCAGCCGCGGCCTCCGGCTCCTCGGCAGCCTGTTCGTCTTCCTCGTTCAGCTGGACGAAGGTGAGTTCTCCTTTGAAACCTATTGGAAAGCAACGACAACAGTGTTCACTGTCCGATCCAGTGGTGCCGAGGCCGATGCTGTTTGATTTAAAGATCATCCTCAGAGGTGCCCCACCACCATCAGAGAGGGTTCCAGAACCATTCCAACGGGCCTGTTTTGGTTACACATTAACTGCGGGACACTTGTTCTTCTCGGTGTGCACTGCACCCTTCCACAGCCTTCTGGGACATTCCACATGCGGCGGACTTGGGCAGTGGCTTAGCAGGAAAGGCTACGAGGAAGAAGGTAAATTAGAGGGAAGGCCCGTCCTGTACATGAGCACAAACCGTTGCCACTGACTACCCCACGGTAAACGAGTGCTGACTGAGGCTGTTGCGGTCTGGTCCCCGCGGTAAACGAGTGCTGACTGAGGCTGTTGCGGTCTGGTCCCCGCGGTAAACGAGTGCTGACTGAGGCTGTTGCGGTCTGGTCCCCGCGGTAAACGAGTGCTGACTGAGACTGTTGCGGTCTGGGGACCGTGGCAGGGACCGCAGGCAGGGACCGTGTTTCCTTAGCTGTTTTCCCGGCGCTCGGTTTGCTCATGTTTATGGAGCACCGCCAGTGTCCAAGCATTCTCATTCATCTGTGCATCCAGGGGCCTGCGCTGCCACCAGGGAGGGCTGGTCCCCGGTCACGAGGGTCCTTTTGGATGCCCTGAAGCAGCTGTTTCCCTCGTGGTAGGAGGTCTGGCTGGAGATGTGGTAAGTCGTGTAAGAACCTAAGGCTTCCATGAGTCAGTGTGACATAAAAAATAATCAGGCGTGTGTAGGAAGACTATACTGTTACCTGTTTGAAACAACAGGCCTGTGTCACACACCAAACAACACCAAGTAATTTTTGACTGCCTTTATGTGACTCAGAAATGGCCTCCCGATTATATCTTCCTTTTCTGTGAATCTTAGGGTGTGTTTCAGGATCATGATGGTAAACATGACAAATTTATAATCACAAGTTCTGTTGGTGTCTCTATTTTTTCCTCTTTGATGTATGTATTGAGTCATAGAGTAGGACTGCTTCCTTGCTTCCATGGGTGTGCTCCCCAATACAGTCTACAATGCATCTACCTCCTTCAATAGACTTCATTTACAGCATCCAAGAAAGGGTCATGTTTTAATTGTCAGCACTGTGTAAATAACATATACTGTTTTCAGTATACCAATTCATTTATCCTATCTTAAAATACAAAGTAGCTTTAGAATTCCACAATAACTATTGGTTTCTTTTAATGCAGTGGTTCTCAACCTTCTGGCGCTTTAAATACAGTTCCTCATGTTGTGACCCCCAACCATAAAATTATTTTCATTGCTACTTCATAACCGTAATGTTGCTACTGTTATGAATCATCATGTAAATATCTGATATGCAGGATGGTCTTAGGCGACCCCTGTGAAAGGGTCGTTCGACCGCCAAAGGGGTCGCGACCCACAGGTTGAGAACCGCTGTTTTAATGTCTCTGTGCTACAAAGGTACTTTTGGCCATCACCATCAATAATATAAAAAGTAAAACTGCATATTTGGGGTGTTTCTCTCCAGTTAAACCAGTATACAAGGTGATTGGACCCATGCAAATTTACCAAGGTTTCATGTCATGGGTGATTGGTTCCTTTCTCTTGAGACGACAGCCTTCCCAAAGCACATCATTAACATGAACACGCTGCCTACTTGTTGTCTTCAGAAAAATGAGTGGTTTCCAAAAGCCATCAGGAAAAACCTGCCTTTAATTCTCCTGGGTTGTGCAGAGAAACCTCAGCTTTGATTTGTACCACAACAAAAGGTAGACTTGGAGATTCCAATCAATCAATTCTATTGAAAAGCATCACGCAGCCTATTTATCAAGAGGAACAGCTGGCGAGAGTGTTAAACATTCAGGTAAACAGATAATCCATTAAGGAAACAATGCACATTGTGGCCCATGCCATCCTGGTTTGTCAGCTCTTATTTCTAGCCTTTGGAGTCCCCTGCCCTCCTGCTGGGGGACTTCTATTCCCCCTCTTCCTGTCTTTGTTCTCTTGTTCACGGCCAAGTGAAAACAAAACAAGCAGCACATACCCAGCGTCCCGTTCTGGACAAGTTCTTCCTCGATAGTGAAAATGCGGTTGTACTTGGTCACCCGTTCGCCGCGAGAAAGACCTCCCAACTTGATAAACTGGACACCCAGTCCAATGGCCTTAAGCAGGGAAAAGACAACTTATTTTATTTATTGATTATTTTTTATTTAATTAATTAATTTTTTTATTTCAGAGAGGAAGGGAGAGGAAGAGAGATAGAAACATCAATGATGAGAGAGAGAACCATTGATCGGCTGCCTCCTGCACACCCCCTACTGGGGGTTGAGCCCGCAACCTAGGCACGTGCCCTTGGCAGGAATTGAATCCGGGACCCTTTCGTCTGCAGGCTGACGCTCTGTCTACTGAGCCAAACCAGCTAGGGCAAAAGACAACTTTTTTGAAATGGAGAAATCACCTTTTGCTGAAAGGACACTCTCCCTGTGTGCTGTTTGCGTGTTTCTCTCATCACTTCCATTTTTTTGTCTTATATGGATAAGGGGGCCTGCTTAAAGCTGAGGGTGTCAGACAGAGAGTGTCACTGCGTCACACCCCTCCCTGGCCGTGTAGGCACGCTGACTGCCTGAGAGCGTGCCGGCCTTCCTCACTTCATTCTGGGAGGTGAGACGGCAGGTGCACACCCCAGTCATTTAAGGGTGCTCACCCTTTTCCCCAGGACTTCCATTTCTCTTCTTTTTAAAAGGTCAAAGTTTAGCTCTTCGCAAAAGGGAGGAGGCAAGTCTATTTTTTAAAAGGTTACAGGACTTTCTCCGCCAAAGCCTATATTTCTCTGAAATACCAGTTCCCGATAAAAGCGGTGCTTTGGCAATTCTGCAGTTGACCAGCCTGCAGCACTTACCAGGTCCACGAGGCTGTCATCTGCAGACTCCCCTTCCGCGCTTCCAAAGACAGCCACGTGCTTCTTACCTGCAGGCAGAGGAGTTCTTTTCAGCTTCCCACGGTACAGAAACAGTTTGCAAATGCATGAGCCTCTGAGAGCAACATGTAAAAATGCCCAGAGATTTAAAAGTTTCCCGTGACAATTCAATTGTTTGACCACCTAAGAATTCTAACCCAAATATTTACTTCCCCTTTCCCCGCAATACCTGGTTTTATCTGTTCACCCCTTTCCAGTAGCTTGGATGCTAAATACTAAATGAATGCTACCTTTCGTCAAATTTAAGGTATGACAAATTGTATTACCCCTAAAGGGGGGAAATGCTCAAATTAGATCGATAGCATTTCTAAGACCACAGCTGTACTACACGATTCAATTCCGTGCTTGTTCAATGAGGAAAAGTGCATCTTTGAGTCAGGACATTTAAATGCCAGGCATCGCATGGGGAGTTGATGTACCTAATGCAGCGGTTCTCAACCTGTGGGTCGCGACCCCTTTGGTGGTGGAACAGCCCTTTCACAGGGACAGTGTTTTAGATATTTACATTACGATTCATAACAGTAGCAACATTACAGTTATGAAGTAGCAACGAAAATAATCTTATGGTTGGGTCACAACATGAGGAACTGTACTTAAAGGGCCAGAAGGTTGAGAACCACTGGCCTAATGTATTTTACAACTCACTGTGTAGAATTTTATTCAAAGGAGCCTGTCATTCTGAATGTTGACTTATCAGAAGAGCAGCGTGGATAGTATTTAATCATTTCAGGATCTCAAAACCCCTTGGGATTTACCCAAGTCTACAAGGAGTATGAGCCAAAGTTCTCCCTACAGGGACAGTGTTTGCGTGTTCAGAGGCGGGAGCTACAGTGGCAACCTGAAGTGAGTGATGGTCTGACTGTCGAGTTTGGGCCCTGGACCAGGGCAGCCTCAGGCCTGGGGTCTACAGGCATCTCATTCCTTTCTCCGGCACCCGCTCAGGCCCCTGGATGCCAGTCCCACTTTGAGTCCTGCTCCAGGTCTGAGACTAGCCTTCTGCCTACTTTCTGATATTTATATTTCAGGGACTGTGCGTAAGTGAACAAGACTCCCATGAACTCGTGGAAGTCTACAGTCAAGTGGGAGGTACCCGGCATTAAATAATTGTACGAGTAATTGTGGCCAGTACTACAAAGGGGAAATAAATATAAAGCTGCTATGAGAAAGGTTTGCTGCAAGGGGTGGAGGGAGTCAGGGAAGGCAGAGACAGGGTGGGACAAAAGTAGGTTTACAGTTATTTGTACGGCCAATAACATAGTAATAAGTAATAATACACGAATAAACTCTGCTTCAGTACTCACAACTGCAAAGCTCCTTCTGCCCCACCCTGTATATGCCAAGAGGAGGCTTCACTTAAGGCAGGACGACCTGAAGGGTCAGGAATAGGGAGCCAAGTAACAGGACAGGGCAAAGCATTCTAGGCTGAGGGGGCAGCATGTTGAAAGACCTCAAGGTGGTAAGAAAGTGAAATCTGAGGGATAAAAAAAAATAAAAAAAGCCAGTGTGGGCAAGTGGGATCCCTGTCCTGTCATGTGCAGCTGACAGGGCAGTGGCCTGGCCACACCTTCGTGGTGGCCCTCTCTAACGGAGATGCCCTCCGGGGCTGGGGCTGACCGGGGGCGCCGGGGAGTGAAGACGCCGCTTTTATTTCCCAGCACCAGATCTCTCATAGGCGGTGGGCCGGGGTTTGTTTTTTCCCTCCCAGGTTTAGCTCATGCTTCTTATTAGCCCCGTACAGCCTGTTTTCGGCTTCTTGTATAACCGAGTTCGTGCTGAGTCTTTGCGACCTCGACTTTTTTACTCACTGTCGATGAGGTTGCTTATTTCCACCAAGTCGGACATCGTCGTTTGATTGGTGTGCTTTATGATCCGCCCACTGGATTTGGGGGTGCTGATGTTGCCTTCCTCTAGAAGTGTGGAAATGCTTTTGGAGGCACTTCCTGCAATTAGGTAACACCTGGAACCAAGAGCATTATAGAGGCTGTCCCACTGTTCAGAGTCCTGGGTGAATATTTAAGAATTGATCGTTATAAGGTATTGAACACAACCACAGAACAACAGGAATCATATAGCACATACAGTTGTACGCCTTTCTGAGATAACACACAATGGT
The DNA here is from genome assembly GCF_964212035.1 of Myotis nattereri. NCBI lineage: Eukaryota > Metazoa > Chordata > Mammalia > Chiroptera > Vespertilionidae > Myotis > Myotis nattereri. The sequence goes on along the minus strand of NC_138088.1, from coordinate 54,170,406 downwards.
TTTCTTTCGCACCTGCAGCTGAAGGGTGCCTACACCACAGCCACACGGATTAACGAGCTCCTCGGAGCAGAAGCTTAAAACGATTACATTTGAGCGTAAAGATCTAGTGAATAAAATGTTTATACACATTAGTTGCTATTCTCCACGTTGGTTCTGAAGCTCTTCAAACCCAGGCTTTCCTTTCCCACTGTATTACCCGTAATGTTGCTAAAGATTGGCTGGTTAGAAGGTTCTACTGTTATTTCTGGTAAACAGACAAGATGAAAGCCCAAGCTCAGTCTGTGCCTCCCGCAAGCGCCTGGGTGGAGCTAAGGCCGTGAAAGGGAAGACAGGACTGAGAGAGCCTGGGGCTCCCAACCAGACCCGACACTTCCTGCCCCAGATGTGAAACCCTGCGTTATCTCAGAGAGGGTGTCTGTTCAGTTCATCTAATGGTTCTCACATTCATAAATAGAGAATTTCAGTTTTTCTCTTTAAGGGAGAGAGATGGTCTTCTGTGGCACATAAACAACCCTTGTTAGAGGCAGTAGCTTGAATAGATTAAAGTAAGTCAAACCTTTAAAAAAAATATATGGCTTTGTTACTCTCCTGCATATGCAGTAACTGGATTTAGGTTAAAAACAGTTGGCCTAGTGCAGGGGTCCTCAAACTTTTTAAACAGGGGGCCAGTTCACTGTCCCTCCGACCGTTGGAGAGCCGGACTATGGTTTAAAAAAAAACTATGAACAAATTCCTATGCACACTGCACATATCTTATTTTGAGGTAAAAAAAACAAAACGGGAACAAATACAATATTTGTACTTGCATGTGGCCCGCGGGCCGTAGTTTGAGGACCCCTGGCCTAGTGGAAGTCCTGTGTCCATGAGCACTTGAAAATGATCTATGATTAACCTATTGAGGCTCCCGCTAGCACAGCGGGCTCAGTGCCCTCAGTTAAGTTGCTTGTAAATGTACGGCTACTCCTGAAGTGCCTGGGGATAGCTTGCTTCATTCCGTGGACAGGCACACTCCTAGGTCATTGTGTTTCTGCGATTCATTTGCTTAGTAAGTGCCTTTTCCCATAGATGCCGGAAGAAAGCAACTGATTCCCAGCCCAAATTACAACACATTTCAAATGACAGATCCAAAAGAATGAGATTTTATTATAAAACTCAAGGCGAATCCTTTTACCTCTTTCCTGAAAGGATCAATTAAGGCGATAATTGAAGGGAACTTGCTGATCAGATCCACATACAGGTCAACCATCTCAGTGGTGTTTTTGTATGTTCCCATCATCACTTCATACTTCCCCTTACTCTGGCGAGTGTAAGGAAGATATTAGAGGGTAAACACTGAATTCCTCAAATGTTAAAGATGGGGTTCAAACACATTTTCATTCATTTCACATAAAAGATTGCAAACAGATTCTTTTCAGGCCATATTCACATAAGAAATATACCCATTTTACTTTTAACGTCTGTTCCATATGAACCTGGGGAAAGCAAGTCACCATCCCCTTTGATGCATCACCCAGTGACTTCGGATGAAGCCTTCTGCACAAAAAACTAAGGTTTATGATGTGGTGCTTAGATAGATGGGCAACAACCTAAGTTCATAAAACAAACCATAGCGCCACGTAAACCTGCCCACTCGCCAGAACCCACCATCTTCCAACTCACACTGAACAAGCGGATTTCTTCTGCTGGGAATATTCTAGAATTTGAAAAGCAGGGCTAGGCTTTTGAAAGATAAAGTGATTATGTGAAGGCACTCCTCTCTCAGCATGCAGGTTCTAGTAGTACCAGTTCTGTCCTGAAAGTGTAATTCTAGTGCAGCCCCATTCATTTGAAGTCTGGTGAGCCCCCAAGTCATTAGGTACAGAGGTTAGCAGGGCTGTGGGATCTGTAGGTTCTCTGTAATACAGCACCCTTCCTCCAAGTCTGTGTTCAGGGATGGCACCTGGGATACTGAGGGAGCTGGAAGGGAACGGAATGGCTGTTTGGTTTGCTAGTGACTTCCTGCTGCCGCTAATGGACTGGATTCCACTGGAATGAGCAGGTTCTTAAGAAATCCATAATGCAAAGAACTTCATAACTTTTTCCACACTGAATAGCATCAAGGACTTTTAGTTTATTTGTTGTTGTTGTTAATCCTCATCTGAGGATATTTTTCTGTTGATTTTTAGAGAGTGGAAGGGAGGGAGAGAGACACACAGAGAGAAACATTGACTTAAGAGAGACACATCGATTGGTTGCCTCCCGCACGCGCCCCAACCAGGGCCAGGGATGGAACCTGCAACCAAGGAACGTGCCCTTGACTGGAATCGAACCTGGGACCCTTCAGTTCTCAGGCTGACACTCTATCCACTGAGCCAAACTGGCGACGGGCAAGAACTTTTAGTTTCTATACTTGAACGTTTTAAACTCCTATCTTGTCAGTAAGGAAATGCTAGACTTTGAACTAACATTATGGTAAGAATTATGTGATGTCAAGCTAATATATTTTACCCAATCTGAGCAATAAATACCCATTCAAGTTAGCACTAGGAGTCAGTATAGTCATAGTTCTTGGTATTCGTTGCTGATGAAAACATGCAATTATTTTTCTTAATGGTATGCCTAGGAACCAATCATTACGCGAAGAACAGGAAATTACATTAAACATTCCTTTATGTGCTTAGTTTCTTTAGAAAAGTAAAAGAACTTTTAGAAATCAGCTGAAACTTAGGGTTTCTATATACTGTTCAGATTCTCCTTTGAAATTGAAAGTTAGAATGCTAAATCAAAGTGAAATTCTATTTGGTCATATCTTCTGAATTTGACATTAACTACCAAGTCACCATAAATGCATATGAACGTGCTGGGCATTTTATAAAACCTGGACTCAGCATTTATGAATTTGGAAAAAGTATGTGTATGAAACAGACAACCTGTAATAGCTTTCGTAACATAAGTACTTCCCACATTTAAAGGTTAATTGCTGATAAAGGAAGTGAGGGCTACAACATTCTTAGATAAAACCTGTTTTCCATTCTCTTGCTTTTTAAAATAACTTCATGTGGTGTGGTCCCTAGGTGAAGTTTCATCACTAACACTCTGCCCTCCCCAGACTGTGGATAACACTGTGATGGGCTTAATTGGGTATATTCTCTAAATATACCCATAAACTTCAATAACTTGGAAATATTTTTATATTTAAAAAGTGAGTCACAGCACAAACTCCGAGAGCCACGTGTCTAGAAGGGTTTATCACGACACACTTAGAGCGGGTCTACTTTTCACGCTTGACAAATTCAGCATTTACCAACCAAGTGACTGTACTCAGCAAAACATCCCAATCCGTGAAATTATGTTTCAATAGCTCTCATGATTGCAATGTAAGCAACCCATTCTAGTCACTTTTATGACAGAATGTCTATATATACTTAGGATGTTTTCTGTTTCTTTTTAAAAATCATGTATTCTCTGGTCATTAGCTAACTCCATTTATATTTGGACCCACCCCCACCCCTTTAAATTAGCAACAACAAAAAGAGATCTATTTGAAAAATATACAGATCAGCTCTTCCTTTCAGTTCTAACTTAAAAATAATGTGACGTCAACCAAAAGCAAATGTTCTGCAGAAGAAACTTACATAGTCCACCAGCTCATGCGCAGCACAGTTGATGGCCAGATACAGATTCGTCCCCAGTTCTAGCCCCAGGTTCGCACAGATTCCTTGTATGGTGAGCAGGGGCTGCTCTATGGTGTCGTAATTGATGGTCAGGCAGCCCAGATGGGACATCTTGCCAGTGACCGGCTGCTGCAAGGTCAAAGGAAAATGACGGGTGTGAACACAGCACGTCACTGTTCTGGGAGTCTCCCGAGTTGGGTGCATTTTAGAAACAACTCTCCAGAGAGGGGCTCCTCTGATTCTGGATTAATCCTGTCTCGGTCCCACTCACCTCTGGGTGACCTCGGGGCACAGGTTTGCCCTGCGGTGTCTGGGAGTAATTTTCTTCCTTTCCTTGCCGAGGTTTTCGAGCGGGGCCTGGAGAACAACTTCCCTGTCTTCTGGGTGCGTGTGTTATCCCTTTACTGGCTCTGCCCTGGCTTATGGGCTCACCTGAGCTGCACCACCAGGTTGGTGACTTTCCAGGCTGTCCCTGTAAAGGTCTGTCCTGCCAGTCCCTCCCTCTGCCCTCTTCCCCCAAACCTGCTCTTTCCCGTGCTCCCTTTTCCTTTAGGAGAATAGAACTGCTAACACTTAGCACTGCAGCCCTCCTTCAGGAGGGCTTTCATTTTAAAAAGGACTGAAGACCTCAGCTCAGAGGGTGCAGCTGAGGGTAGATTTCAGTGGGAGAAGATCTGAGGAGTCAAAGGACGCCAGGGCAAGGCAGCCACACACCTCTCCCGGGAGGCCAGCCTTGACGTGCCTGGGCCATAAACCATGCACCATGTGATCATCACATAAGTTGAAGCGATATCAGTCCTGAGGGCTTAAGGGTGTGTGTGTGTGTGTGTGTGTGAACCACACTCAAGAGCTAATGTGAACCTAGCTCTAAATATCCCCTTGTCACTGGCAGTAGCCCTAGTTAATTCTAAGAACCATCCAACATTTTTATTGTAGTTGTAATCTTCACTCGAGGATATTTTCCCCATGGAGAGAGAGGAAGGGAGGGGAGAGGCAGAGATGTGAGAGAGACACATCGATTGGCTGCCGCCTGCATGTGCCCCAACCAGGGCCAGGGATCAGGGATTGAGCTGCAACCAAGATACGTGCCCTTGACCGGAATTAAACCTGGGACCCTTTAGTACATCCAACATTTCTAATGTTAGTGAGAGTTACCTTCTATTCAATAAAGGAAGAGTTGGGGAAATTCTTGTGTTCAGAGCACCCACAATACCAAAGGGACCAACTGAACAAGTTCGGCGTGTCTCCCAAGGCTCTTGCAGCCAGCATGGCAAACTTTCCCAAGAACCGTGTGCCTCACGCTTCTGGCAAAATCTGAGATCTGGCAATGTGTCCTTGGAAATGGTGCCTCAGTGTCTTCGGGGACCAGATGCTTACATCTGGAGTGGCTATCTTTCTGTGCCTTTCTCTCCTTGGTAGTAGCACGATTAAAATCTAAAGCACCTGATATGCGTTTCATTTAGTTAGCAGAGAGATTCAACTTCCCCAGCACTTTGCCTCGGGTTTCAAATGTAACCCTATTACTCAGAATGCTCCTCGGAGCCGTTGGTTGGCTAGATGCCTGCTGGCAGAAAGGTGAGGGCTGAGCGATATTCCAGCTCTCGGTTGCCTGGTTCAGTGCCTCTGGTTTGGTGCAGACTCCCCCTTGCATTAGCCCTGGTCTTGGAGCAAAGTGACTGCGGGAGAGACCAAGGGGCAGGGAATACGTAGATGAACTGCGTCACATACAAGGGTGGTAAAAAGGCAAGATACTGACCTGACCTCTTTTGCCTCCATTATGCCCTTTCTTCATCTCTGCTTTTGGAGGAGGGGGCTGTGGGACAGAAGATAGCGAGGTATCACACTGTGAATCTCTCTATTTCTCTCTCTCTCTCTCTCCACACACACACACACACTCAAATCATGCCAGCCACTCCCTACTTTTATAAACCCTAAACTATTTCTCAAAATCAGGCACATGTTCCCATTAGTTCATCCTTACCTCCTGCCTCCAATCATATCTATGGGGCGTGTAGATACTTTTTCATGCATTTCTACTCATATAAATAAAGTATTATGCATACAGAGTCCTCTCCTTGCCCATAAGGAATAAGACCACTGTAGGATTTGCTTTCACAAGCCCAACATGTTGTTTCAAATATTATCAGGGTACGAACAACTTTCTCCTACAAGGGGGAGGGGGGGTGACTTTTGGAAACAGCCAAGGGTCATTAAATCTGGTGACTGATGTGTGTTAGAGTCAGCTGAGATGAACAGCAAAGATATTTCCCGAAGAGACGTTCCCACAATTTGGGGGACTGATAAGGCTGCACTTTCATGTCCAGCACTTACTGGCTATAAACGGGGTCTTGTTAAAAATCAGCATGGTTCACACTTGAGTACATGCAAATACAGTGATCCTGCTCTGTGCACTATGGAGTCAGCTGACCTTTCCCCTGGTAAAAATAACAGGAGAGGGTCCATGTGCCAGGCAGGAGAGACACAGTGGTGAACAGGGCAGGCATGGGCACGGTGGGCAGCTGGTGGCAGGGGTGACCGGCTCTACCAGTATTTGAATTTTCACAAGCACGTTCATGAGCTACTTGTATAATCAAAAGGCAGTAAGATGTTTGAAAGTCGGGCTGAATGCAGAAAGCTCAGATAACCTGAATGTCCTCATCCTCGAGGCCGGATTTCCTCCACCTATTCTGATAACAACCACCAGTATGTATTGCTCACTGTTATGCCAGCTCCTACTCTGAGCACGTTGCTTGTATTGAACTCATTTACTCCTCACAATCTCCCCATGAGATGGATAGTCATCATCACACAGCTAAGGAGGGGCAAAGCAGAGTGCAAGGTCAGGGTTAACTTTTCCAAATCGGCAGGCGGGTCACCCATAAAGAGGTTTGCATTCTGAATAGTGTCACAGACCTGGCTCCAAGCTGGTGCTTAAAGCAATTCTGATCAACTGTATGGCTTCCTCCCTGACCCCATCACTACAGGTGAGGGAGGTGCCCCCACCTGCATGGACTCTGTGCTGGCAAGACAGCATTGGAGCCAAAGTTCCTTCCTCAGCCCCCATCCTATAGGGGCTGAAGGGCTAGGGCTTTCAAAAGCCTCATGTAAATGGATGGGGGATCCTGGATTGGATCCTAGAATGGGAAAGGGACATTAGTGGAAAAACCAGTGAAATTTGAATAAAGTCTGGAGTTTAGTTCATAGCAATGTGCCATTTTGGTTTCTTAATTTTGACAAGCATACCATGGTATTCTGTCCTGTTACATTATGTCCTGTAACATTGGGGGAAACCGGGTGGAGGGGTATTTGGGGACTCTGTACCATGTCTGCAAATTTATAGGCAAAGATCAGATCCCTCTCCTGGCCTCAGCCCTGCCCGTCAATGATGGCACAGCTGGCAACTCACAGCTGCCTGCCATCCTGCCTCTGTGGCCCCCCTCGAGGGCTGCTTGGTCAAGGGCACCTGTTTGCCCAACACTGGAACTCTAAGCAGACACAAGAGCCTGTGCCTTAACTGTTACTCCAAACTGCCTCTCACATCCTAGGGGCCAAATCCTCTCTTCCCTATGAATCGTAAGGATGATCTTAGCATAGAGCCAGCTGCCTCAGAAATCAAAACAAGATTACGTACCATTATAAGCTGGATCCACAGCTTATAAGCTTGGGAAACCCAAAGCAAACGAACACATTTTCCATATCAATAACACTATTGACTTAATTCCATAACCAACTATAATTTGGGCACTAGAAGTTATATGAGCATCAGTAACCAGATGCCATAAATTACTTACCGTTTCAATTGTCTTGCTTATTTGCTTCTGAATTTCCATAAGCATCTCCACACCCTGTAAGCAGAATAAACATGATCTTCCACAACGGCAGTCTAGAAGTTTTAAATATAAAAATTTTCACCACACACGGCTGTTTCTAACTCAGAATATTTGTAGGGTCCCTGACAAGGTCTATGACATCAGAAGATTAAATGCTAATCGTCAGCCCTCAGGTTCCCGTCCATCAAACATGAATGAGAGGCTCTTCCTCCTCAGTATCCTCTCTGCGTTGTCCAGAGCTGGCTGGTTCAGATGGTTGGATCAAGTTCACTTCATTCTATTTCACGGTCTCTTGACGGGACCTTCTTTCACTACACGTCACAGGTCACGAAGGGATTCTGCATGATAGTGTTTGAGTTCCTGTAAACCCACGGTCATTTAAAGAGTGGGAAAGCGTATTCTGATGACAATGGGATCTGCATATGAAGGCAGATAAAGAACGGTGGGCCAGTGCTCTGGTACCCACATCGCACACCCAGTCTTCACTACAGGAAAGATCCTGGCACCAGGATCTGAACTTGATCTGACAGACGGTGAGCCAGAGATAAAGCCTAGTCTCCAACTGACAAATTGGGAGGCAATGGTTATTCTCTTTAAAAAAGAATTCTTTACCACAAACCGTCTTGGGGTTTAAAAAACAATGATTTTTCACTGTATCACTGTATTAGCAGAGGGGATGGAGCTTCCTGTACTTTCTCCCTAAACATCCCCTATAGAGCATGAACACTGAAGTTCTCCCCAATACCTACTTAGTAGAATACTTCATGAGTATTTAAAGAAGGATATTGCCCTAGCTGGTTTGGCTCAGTGGACAGAGCATCAGCCCAAGGACTGAAGGGTCCTGGGTTCGATTCCGGTCAAGGGCACATAACTCAATCCTTGGGTATTAACCAAAATAAAAATTTTAAAAAAAGGATATTGACTCAGCCAAGACATGAAGAACAATATAGACACTAGCACACCGCTAAGTAGTAAAAATGCAACTTAGGGTTCCTTCATTCCATAGTCCATAAACATGCACTAACCCTCTCTTATGTGCCTGGCAACCTGCCATCTCTCATCTTCGGGCCCTGGAGTTTCTAACTCAGCAGAATGGGCTGCTAGGAAAGTGCCAGCTCCCTCTTGTTGCTGCTGGAGTGCATGGGCCAGGTAGCTCAGCTCTCCCAGGAGAAGGCCTGCACGGTTACACGCAAGTGGCTCCCCTGTGAGCCACTAGCATGAGTCAGCGCTGTAATGAACCCGAGATCCCAGGTGGTCTGACCGTGTTCCCGTTTGTTGGAGGTTTTGCTTTCTTCCCCTTTCCCTGATGTGTTAACATGCTTTTTCTCATTTCACATTTAATTCCCTCTCCTTTGGAGTCGTAAGTCTGGGGACCTACACTTAAAAACACATTGACGATAGAGTATATCTTTTTTTTAGAAAAAGTAGCCTGAGATAATGTAAGGTACTTGTTTAGCCATTAATCCAGGATGGGGTATACAGATCACTTCTTTCATTAAATTCAGCTTCCCAGGCGATGACTTCCCACAGCTGACCAGAGATACCATTAGCAAAGGAATAGTTAGCTTTGCTGGCTGTTCCTGAAATGGGAGAAAAGCAAGAGGAAATGAGAAACATGGTCCCTTCATACCGAGATGCCCAGGCTCCTGGTGACGGAATGTGATGGAGACTAACCTGATGGTGCTTCAGGGATGCGATATGGAAGTACAGAGGGTTACTGTCCAGCACGGCAATGGTTTTGGCGACAGCTAGTGACACGGCCCCTATGGCCATGCTGCCACAGAGCACAGGTTCAACAGGCTCTGGAGGTGAGATAGGTTTCTCTATGATAGTACTCTTCCGACCTGGCGGGAAAAACATGGATAACAGATTCCTTTTCAGGAAGTCTGACTCTAAGAAAACTATGAAACTATTTTTTTTAAGGCTTTACTTTACAGCTACAAAAGCTCAGCATAAAGAAAGGTTTAAAACTGAGGCTGGGAATAACATATTCTCCACCTCAACCCCCAACAAGTTATCTGTTCGACTTCATTTACCCCTCCCCAGTGCTCAGTCCTTAGCATGCATTTTGCCTAAGAAATGTGTAGAACATCCAATATGGGCAGATATTGCTATCCCACATTCCCTTCTAACAAAACTAGGGCTTAGAGATGTCAAAAGACTTGCCCAATATTTATCAGAAAGTTCAAAAAGAGAGGATTCCAGATCCTTTGTTTTCCTCTATACTACCACAGCTCTTGTATAGCCAGCTTGATGTTGAACATCTCTTCATGCATATATCTATACTAGAGGCCCGGTGCACAAAAATTTGTGCACTCAGGGAGGGGGGGTGGTCCCTCAGTCCAGCCTGTGCCCTCTCGCAGTTGGGGAACCCCAGGGGATGTCCACCTGCTGGCTTAGGCCCGCTCCCCGGGGGGATTGGGCCTAAGCTGGCAGTCAGACATCCCTCTGGCAGCCTGGGAGCCCTCGGGGGATGTCCACTTGCCAGCAGGGAGCAGGCCTAAGCTGTAGTCAGACATCCTTAGTGCGGCTAAGGAGGCGGGAGAGGCTCCCACCACCACCGCTGTGCTGGCAGCCGTCAGCCTGGCTTGTGGCTGAGCAGAGCTCCCCCTGTGGGAGCGCACTGACCATCAGGGGTCAGCTCCTGCATTGAGCGTCTGCCCCCTGGTGGTCAATGTGTGTCATAGGGACCAGTCATTCCCAGTCGTTCTGCTATTAGGGTCAATTTGCATATTACCCTTTTATTATATAGGATATCTTTCTCACCAGCCCCCAGCCAATGCCTTTTCTTTTAGAAATGCCTTCAGATCCAATCATCCAACCAGAATCCTTCGTCTTTCACTCTCATATGTTCTCGGCCACCCAGGCTGAGCAGGTACCACTGAGTCCATCATTAGTCTCTTGTGTCCTCCTGTCCTTCTTTTCCCCAGAGCTACTTGGGTCGAGCAGGTAAGATAAGTGGAGTAAGCACCTAGCACACAGTCAATGTTTAACAAGTTACTATCCCCTCTGACTTCTTCCCTTCTCTGTGTTCCACGTTCTATCAGTCAAAAGCAACCGCCAAATGAATATCCATTGATGGTCTCTACATGTAATTCAGTAGTGGCTGTCCTCGTCCTCCCAAGAGATTGGTCTAACATATTTTTTTTTTGTCCAAGGCAATTCTCCCCCCCATCCCAGGCCTCAGCATCTGAATCTGTGAAATAAGAGACTTCGTCTCCACGGTCTCTTTGGTCCCTTTCTGGTTCTGGTGCTTTTTTACTCAATGGAACCACATTAAGTGGGTATTTAGTTTGCACTTGGCATCATGCTAGGCACTGGCAGTGCTAAAGTGAACAAAGCATGGTTCATGCCCTCAAGGAGAGTGTTCTAGCTGGACAGATATACAAAATACTGTTATAATACAAGCAGCAGCTCCAGAATTAACTTACTGGAGGGACTGTTAGAAGGCACGGAACAAAGGGCCATGATGACTTCGATTATTTGCTTTACAATAGCAAAGTGTCCCAAATACATTGTTTATTAACATGTTACATAGGACTGAGAAAATGTTGGTTATCTTTAAAATATGGAGTGGCTTCCTGATGAACTAATGGAAATGTTGAGGGGCAGTTAAAGGTCCCCCATGCCACCTTCCCCTTCCCTGTCTCCGGCATTGCCACACATTCAGTGCACTTTGTGTATTTCGTAAATGCTCACCTCTGGGTAAGAACTATGTTCATCTTACAAAAATAAGTTAATAAATAAATGGAGGGTGAGATGGGGTAAAACCCTGACAGCCCAACATAGAAGCTTCAAGCAAGGAAGTAGCATGGAGGATGGATGGTACCTGCTGGTAGCCCAACCTAGGGCGATACCTAAGAGACTCTACCTCAACAAGGCAGTCTGGGCTTCAGTCTTTTGTCCTCACATGCTTGTTACTAAAGGTTCTGCAAGATGATAAGCCGCTGACCTTGCTTCTGTCCTTTTTTTTTGGCTGGAGGTGGAGGAGGAGGAGTTGGTGGTGGTGGTGGCATCAGAGAGGAAGACAGGTGTACTGCTGAGTTTTCCAGGCTCTTTTCCAATTCTTTTCCCTCATTATCTTCTTGCACTTTATTTTCAAAGAATGTCCTTAATGGCAAGAAAATATGGCGGTAGAGGGGCATAATTAGGGCTATCCCGTGTAGTTTCGGTCATGTTTTAGTGCTGACCCCAGTATGTTTTAATAATTAACTCTGCTTTTTAGCTACTTAAGAACAATCAGCTTCAGTTTCCAAGGCCAAAATACAATGGCGCTATTATGAAACAGTATTCAAGAACTGAAATTAATTTTGGCCTGGAAATAAATGCTTAAAGATTTCAGCCTTGTTTTTAAATAATTTGAGATTTGATTCTATTTGTAAAGTAAATTTGAAGATGTAATTTGATTAAGGGCTATTGAATTTTCTTTTCCAATAAATGACCGTCAGAAGAAAAAATGAGTCAAGAATAGAAAATGAAGTATGTAGCACTATGTGCAGGACTTCTTTTTCTGGAGGGTGGGGCGTAAAAACTTTCGGGAAATCTCCCTTAGGCACATCAACATAAAATTTCAGTCACACCGAAGAAACGAGGCTAAAAGTTCCCGTAGACAAAAAAAGCATCAATAAGTCAACAAAGACAGGGGAATCTGATTTGCATTAGACTAATTAATAATCCAGACGCTGGTGGGGCAGTGACATTAAAGTGCTGAGAGAAATTGATTTTAAACAAGGATTCTATACTCAGTTAAACTGTCAACCATGAGAGCAAAGTGCTGACATTTTCACACATGTTAAGAACTCAAAAACTTTACATCCTTTTCTCATTCTTACTTTTAAAGGAAACAATCCAGCAAGTTAAGAAAGAGGAGAACCTGGGATCTGGCAACAGGAGAACAAGGAAGGGATGTCTTACGGCATCTCTGCAGTAGGCCTAGAGAGGAGCCAGTCCAGATGGGAGGTTTGGGGAAGGAAAGCTCCAGAAAAGAAGTAATGTACAGAATAGAAGGTATGAATAATAACAGGAAACCTCCCCCCCCACACACACATACACACAAAAGGAATAAGTGTAACAGCATTCAGAAACCAAAAACTAATTTTATAAAAAGGTTTTTACAAGGGTCATGATCCAACTCTGAGCAAACTCAAATATAATGTTATGTGCAATTTAGCAGGGGATGAAGCTTTGAGAAACAGCATCCAGTTGACCTTCGTATGGCCAAGAGATGGTGGCATTGGACCCGCACAAAAGGAAAATGCTAGCCTCCACTTCACTGCGCACAGGACAATCCTCACAAAGCCCCACTAAACAGTCCCTTGGTTTTCACGTTTCAGAGTCAACTGCTGGGCAAGGTATGGAAGACCTGCTTGTGTCTGGAGGACAGAAAATAAGCATCACTCATTCATTGTGACTATATGGAAGGCTGTGGGATGCTCAATGAGGGTATATGAGGAGGCGGGGAGAGGGAGGGAGGGGACATTAACTCCAATCTTAATTCTGTTCCTGAGAATCTTTTTACTGAATCCCAAGGAGGCTCTATGCACGAAGAGAGGTTGGAAGTCCTTATGTCCTAATTTTGCCTTACACAGCAAAATTTTAATAATGGTTTTCAGAAGAAAAGCAACATTTTATGCTAAAGCTTGCTGCTTTAGCATAGGCTTCTTAACTGACTAACTGCTGTATCCTATGGATATCAGAGACCTGTTTTATTGACAGGTGAATGGAAAGGAAACATATATATTTATACCACACACTTACATTTCTTTCTTTCTTTTTTTAATCCTCACCCGAGGATATTTTTCCATTGATTTTTAAAGAGAAAGTGGAAGAGAGAGGGAAAGACAGAGAGAAATATCGATGTGAGAGAAACACATTGATTGGTTGCCTCCTGCACATGCCCCTGCAGGGCTCAGGCCAGGGAGGAACCTGCAACCGAGGTATGTGCCTTTGACGGGGATCGAACCCAGGACGCTTCGGTCTGCAGGCTGATGCTCTCTTCACTGAGCCAAACCGGCTAGGACTGCACACTTACATTTCAAAGTGGAAGACTGACCTGAGCACCTGGTCCACCTCAGCCTGGTTGGAGGGCTCTAGGCCCTGAAGCTCCTGGGTGATGTTTTCGTTGACCCACCGCACAGCAATGCTGACGGCATCCAACCTCTCTGCTTCCATCGCTTCAGCTAGCTCGGGCACGGCGTTCTCGGAGACTTCGAAGTGAGTCGCCATCATCACAGAACAAATGTACTGAAAAGAATACAACGTGTTCTACAATTTCTCTACCTCCTGCAGAAAATGGGAGATGTATCTGGCTTTTGATGTGCATATTTTATCCCTACTTTCAAAGGGAAAATGAGAATATATAATTTTCCTTGAGGTATTTTTACAGCTACTGAAATACTATGGAACACAACTTCAGGGGACACTTAAAATTATTGCCTTGTTAAAATCCCCTTAGGCCCTGGCCAGTGTTGCTCAGTAGTTAGAATGTGGAACCATGCATGGAAGGGTCGCGGGTTTGATTCCTGGTCCAGGGCACATACCTGGTTGCAGGTTCAATCCCCAGCCCCAGTTGGGCCAGCCAATCAATGTGTCTTTTTTTCTCTCTCTCTCTTCTCCCCTCCCTCCTTCCCTTCTACTCTCTCTAAAAATCAACAGAAAAAAATATCCTTGGTTGAGAATTAGCAGCAGCAACAACAACAAAATCCCCTTAGAAAAACCTTATATTTAAGCTCATTTTTATCACTAGCTCTCCAATAAATAGCGAAAAGTATACAGATTTAATCATAATTATTTTCCTTCCAGAAACTATAGCAAAATTGCTTCTAACAATGCATAGGAATTACTAAAATGTAGCGATTAAAATGAATTATTAGAATTGTGAAAATGCATTTTTCTTTAGGTAGTTCACTCTATATCTCTCTAAATCTACATAGAATCTAGATATAAATATATCAATCTATAAACCTATCTGTAGATTGATGGAACTCATCATAATAATAATGTCAGGTTTTCAAAGGATTTTTGCTCCATTTCCTTTCTCCACCTTGGATCGTCTTCAAGTTAGCAAGTACCATATTACACTGAAACATAATAAAGCCATCATGGTTGATTGTATGGTTCCTACTTTATGTACATGCCTACCAAAAAAAATGTATGTGGGTGTGTTTCACAAACACTGTATTTCAGAACATTCGTTTCCCACAAAATAGACAATAAATGTAGCCAAGAACCCATGTAGGCGGCCTCGTACCTTGGGAAAATTCTGAATGGTGCAGAATATTTCCACTTGGAGGGTGGGAAGCCCCAGTCCGTCCAGCACATGCTTCCCCACCACTTTGCAGATGGTGGGTGGCTTCGCAAGTTTAGAAAAGCAGTTTGCCTTTAACACAGAAAGATAAAAGTCAGGATACCACACCTAACTCACCTTTAAAAGGTCATTCACAGTTACTCTAGTTTCTAACAAACTCCCCCCACCCCCAGTGTCCTCCTCGTGCCAGGATGAGTCTAGCTCTAGCTGCTCTGGGAACTGCCCCGCCCTCACGGAAATTTGGGTGTCACCTGATGTTGAGTCTACGATACATGGGGTGATCTGTTGTCTTTTCAACTCTCAGCAGAAACTCACATGCATTTCTTAGTTCAAGGCCCTGTGTCATTCTTTAGCTGGCCCTCACCTATCCCTCCAAGATACCAGCGTCAATTGGTCCCTAGAACACGGCTGCATGAAAACGTAAGAAACCTTACGTGGGCCAGTTTTTATTCCTCCCAGCAAGGCCTCTGATAATTGAATGCTGAAGAGTTATGCAGAGACTGCTGCAGTGGCCATCAGTTCACGCATAGAATTACCCCATTTCCTTTCTCCACCGGGTCGAAGAGGATTGTTGGAACCTTGGTAACAGCACTTTCATTGATGTGGGAGAAGAGCAGGAGCCATGTGGGAGCGATCCCAGAATGAGATGGAAGAAAGAGAATGAAGCTGCGGTGAGAGCCCACTCAAGGAGCCCGAATAAAAAGATTCGAGATGGTGTTTCTACTCAGGAGCTAAGACAGAAGGTGCAGGGCTCTCTCTTAAGCACGCCAGGCTCATGACTCAGCATCCGGACAGATCTCAAACTACCAGGGCCTCTCTCTGCACGACCTTTCTCCCTGCGGCAGGGTGATCGGGTGTCTTTGTGCGTAGCAGCATGATGACTAGATTCTAAGAGGGACTGTTCCAAGACTACCTACCAGACGTGATGTGGCAGCACTTACCAAGCCTCTGCATCATGCCTGCCAATGGCTTTTGATAAAAGCCAGTCACAAGGCCAAGTTCTGAGTCACGGTGGAAGGGACTCTCACAAGTCCGTTCACTCTGGTTGGAATGGTTCATTGGGGACCACCAAGATGACAGTCTATTATAGGGCTAAGCCTCTGCCTGATTCACCTGTGAATTTTGTGAGGAAGGAATAAAGAGTATTGCTATTGCCCACAAGGACCTGAATCCTTTAATATGTAAGAGAAGTGCCCTGGCCGGTTTGGCTCAGTGGATGGAGTGTCGGCCTGCGGACTGAAGGGTCCCGGGTTCGATTCCGGTCAAGGGCATGTACCTTGGTTGCGGGCACATCCCCAGTGGGGAGTGTGCAAGAGGCAGCTGATTGATGTTTCTCTCTCATCGATGTTTCTAGCTCTCTATCCCTCTCCCTTCCTCTCTGTAAGAAAATCAATAAAATATATTTTAAAAAAATATGTAAGAGAAGCATGCAAGAAATGGCATTTGAGCTCAACACTGGAGGAGGTGCAGTATTTCAACAGGTAGATGATAGAAATCCAGTGTAGATACTTCTGGTAGATGGACTAGGATAAGGAAAGGGGAGGGAAGTGGGAAACTTCAGGCTTTAGGGGAAAGTGGGCCATATGGAGGAGCCAGGGAGGGGGGGAGGGTTACCAGAGGTAGAGAGGGGAGCGCTATGAATCACACACCGAAAGGTGTTTGATCTTACTCGGTAGCCACAGGAGTTTCCAAGCAAAAGAATGATGGTCAGATTTAAGATCCGGAACATTGCGCTGGCAGCACTATGCGCCATGGACACAATAGAAGGAGAGACTAGGTGAGAATAAGGAAGGCTCAAACTAGGGCAGTGAGAAGGAAAAGTGGGCTTTTTTGCCCACCCAAATTCCTTAACAACCTTCAAAGTCCAAGCCAAAACTTTCCCAGACACTACAGCCCTCAGGGATCTTTCCCAACCCTGAATCCTTTAGTAAGCTTAAGTGATCTGTCCCTCAGTCTAGCACACAACGGTATATCACCTTATCTAGTATCCATTTTAAAAAATATTTGGCTTTGCCTCTAACCAAAGTATAAACTCTCGGAGAGCTACGCAAACTAAAGTCCTGGCTGCCTGATAGACTGGGAAGAGCATTACACCAGGGAACCAGAGTCCAAGTTTCTAGTCTTAGCTTTTGCTCTAAGTAGCTCGGAGACAAAAGCTTGGTGTCTTTGTAAAATGAGGAGCTTGGACCAGTTAACTTTCAAGATTTCCTCTAGCAAGAAATAGTGGACTTCAGAGTTGCATTCATTAATTCATTCATTCATCCTATAAATAGTTTGGGAGTGTCGACTATGTACCAGGACCTCTGCTGGGTACTAGGGACAAAGACCTGGTTTGATTTCTCCCTGCAGTTCTTTGTACCCCTTGGGAAAAATTTAAGTTCACTGGGCCAGTTTATTTGTAAAATGGGAACATAATTTTCACCTCACAGGGGTCCCAAGGATTAAGAGAAATAACATATAAAGCACTTAACACAAGGAACGCAATACACACCTCGCCCTCAGTCCACCCCCAACTCTTTTTTTTATTGCTTAAAGTATTACAAAGAGTATTACATATGTCTCCTTTTTTTCCCCCCGCCCTTGACAATCCCCTGGCCACCCCCAACTTTGATGTAATAGGCCACGAGAGAAAAACAAACATTCCTCAAGAATCCTCTGAGCCCACTGTCTCCATAACATGTGCTTCTGAACCCTGTACACACATCGGGCTTCTTCGCAGCATTTACAGACTCTGCTCGTTGTCAGACCTCACCATAGTGCAAACTCCTGCTAGTCCCCACCACCACGCAGCCTTCCAGAAGGTAGGTGTTGGTTAATACTTATGGGCCTGGAAGCGAGAAAACGCTTGCTTTATTTTAACTGCTCATTGCTTCAGGCTAAGGTTTGTGCCAGAAATCGCACTGGGCACAGCAACCAGGAAGGTGATAGGAAAAGGCGCCTGCTCTCCAAGGAGCTTACTGTGCATCCAAAAAAAAAAAAAAAAAAATGCCGCAGGGACTGGGACCGCCGAAGGACAACCAGTCCAGGGCGCAGCCAAGACTTTGATCTGAAATGGAAGTTTAGTGGGGCTGGTCAGGTGGGGCCAGGCATCCAGGCAGGAGCCAGCCTTGATGTGAATGAAACTCGGAAGCAATGGGAGCGGGCTGGGCCTGAGGTCCCCGCCAGCCAGCGCGTTCATCCCGCGACCAAGAGGAGGCCGCTGGAGGCGGGGAAACTGAGCTGCGCGGTGTGAAGGTCTGTGTTTACAGGAACAACCGGCAGCCGGGGCCAGCCGTCCCGAGGCAGCGAGGAAGCCTGGCAGGCACCGAGCTGTCGCCGTAGCAACAAATCCGCCTGGAGCCCACCATCCTCCAGCTGCTTCCCGTCCACCACTTTCTTTCCGGAATCTCCTCCGCCCCAGGTGCCCCGCTCGGCTGCTGCCCTGCAGGATCGCCTTCCCGCACCACCGCGGTCGCCGAGCCCGCGGCAGCGATGCGCGTGCGCGACCTCGCGGCGCAGGCGCACAGCGTTGCCGCAGCGCGGGACCGGGGGGGGGGCGGGGGGGAGGGGAGGGGCTGGAGGGAAGCGGGTGCTGTCCCAGGTCCCTACCAGGTGCCCGTAGACGTCGGCAGGCTGGAGGTAGAAGGTGGAGTTGAGCAGCTCTTCCAGCCTGCGCGGGACGTCGTTCTCCCGGTAGTACTCCAGCGCCTGCTGCTTCAGCCTCCGCAGCTCCCTAGCGGGCCCACAGCCGCGGCCGCTGCCTTCGTCCCCCATGGTAGGCGATTTCAGGCGACCGCGGGGGTTAGCCTGGGGGCCCGCGAGCGTCTTCCGCGTCGCTAAGCAACGCCACGCCGAGCGCGACCCCAAATCTCGCGATGCTTCCAGCCCCCTGGCGGGAGCTGGAAAAGACCCCCTCGGCCCTCCTCCCTCACGTTTCCCGACCAGCGCTTCCCCGGCGTTGGCGTTGCTGGTCGCCACTTCCCCCGGCGTTTTCCAGATGGGGAAATAGTTAGCGATCGCAGGTAGCGCCTTTGGTGGGAGTGTTGGAGGCGAGCCCCAGCTTCCAGTGGGGGGCTCGAGCCTGGAGCGGCGCGGGGTCCCGTGGCCCTGGAACTCGGGCCCTCGGCCTTTGCCACCCGTCCCCTTCGTTCCTCCGGGGACGGGTGGCGAGGGCGGCCGTGCATCCTACCCTCCTGGGGAGGGAGGTAAGGACCCAGGGTTTGCTCCCTAAGCGGTGCAGGTCCCCGGAGTTAATGACTTCATTCATTCATTCATTCATTCACTCACTGCCCTGAGCCGAGCCGTGTTCTGGCGGGGCATCCTGTCGCGGACTCCCGGGGAGGTTAGTTGGGTTAAATCAGTGGATGAAAAGAGATTTGGGGTGAAACTTAAGGATATTTATAGTTCAGAAGGCTGGGGGGAGGGTATAGAAGACTTTCTGGGTCGCGTTCCCTCTCCAAAACCCTCGCAGGCTGCCCGCATCCTGCCCGTTTACATCCAAGCTGCCTGCGCGGCTTCAGTGCCCGGCCGGTGTCCTGCAGGGTCCTAGGCCTTGCAGTGCGCGCCCCGCTCCAAGCTTCTGCTGCAGGAACCCGCCGAGGTGCACGGGGCGTTCGTGTGCTACTCTAGCCTGTGTGTGTGTGTCTGACCTAAGCAGGTCACTTACACGGTCTGTGCCGCACTTGGATCGTCTGGAAAACACATCCTATTCACCTACTCGGCCCGGTTCACTGGTCCCTTAGGAGAACACGAGTGAGAAAACATTTGAAACCACATAGTTATTTCCAGTAGGTGCACGTACATCTGTAAAGACATTTGATTCTATAAATACTACAATAGGGGCCCAGGCAGGTACCTCCTCCTGAACTTTTCTCCCCGTTTTCCCGGAATCTCTAATGGGATGAATGTCTCCCTTTCCAGGGTGCTGTAAGTCATCACAGACCTACCTCCTCCTCCTGGCTGGATGGCCATGCCGGCATGTAGGAGCCGAGCGTGAGTCATACTCACATCCACCCAGGAGCCCGGGGCCCGCAGGGAGGGAGCATGGGCTCTGCTGAATGGTGTTGGGGGAACCTTTGTACAGAATAAGCCCCTGCCATTGCTGCTGCTGTTTCCGGTCCGCCTTTGTGCCTTTCCTCACACCCCCCTGGATGGAGGGCACCCCCTTTTCTAGTAGCCCGTCCTTTAAGGCCCAAGTTGAGTCCCACTTCAGAGAAGCCTTTTCTCACACTCGAGCTCTCCTCACTCTGCCCTTCGTATCTTCTGAATCCTTCCCCTGGGCCACAACGTTCAGCCCTCAGGGATTTCTCGACTCATTTGACATTTTAATGGGACATCTGGAAGTACCCTGAGCTGGGACCACCATGTCTCAGAGTCTCCTCTCTGTAACGCATTCGCCTCTCAGGTCCATGAGGACAGGCATCTGGTGTCTTGTTCACCTTTGCATCCCCAGCAACAGCACATTACCTGATAGAATAGACGCTCAGTAAATATCTGTCGAGTGAATGAAGGGTTTTTGCACATAATAAGTACTTCATACATACCTAACACAATCAGAGATGTTGGGTGAGTACTGAGGACACCAGGCTGGCTGGAGCAAGAGGTTTATTTTAAAGAATTATGAGAAATAAGGATGGAAAAGTAGTCTGAGCTGAGACTGTGAAGAAGCTGCAGTGCCATTCTGTAAGAGTAGGCAGCCATCCCACATTTCTGACTATGGGATAGCAAGATGGAAGTGGTGTTTTAGGAAGTTACCCGGCAGCAGTGGGTAACTTTGATAGGTGTTTTGTTATACAGCAAGCAGGAGACCCAGGCAGAAAATGATACAGATGTAAGGCCCTAAACAATAATAGTAGCAATGAGAAGAGAAGGGTGAGAGAGATGATCTGAAGCAAGGCTGAAAATCGCTTTGAGGTTGGGGGACCAAAGGTGACTGTTGAGGATAGCCTGTAGAATTGCGTGACAGTTGACAGAAATGGGGGGAAAGAGTGATCTGGTTTTGTTGGAACAGGATTCATTTGGTTTTAGACATGTAGGACTCTGGTATCCCACAGGAAAGGGAAAACTGAAGACACAAGATACCCACAACAAATTTAAAGTTGAATAAGAACAGATGAATCTTCTGGAAGGAAAAGGGGAAAACATCCTCTTGAACTCAGGATCTAAATGTTGGGGAAGGAATATATTTAGGATATAGGAAGAGGATAAGGAGCTATTGTAGGAGACCCAAAAAAAGCGCTTATGGAAGAAAAAAAAACACCCCCAAATCATAGAATCTAGGACAGAGAGTTGTGGAACTATGTCAGCTGTGTGTGTGTGTGTCTATGTGTGTACTGAGCACACAGGATAAAGTCTGAAAGGATATCATGAGCATGTTAATTGTGTCTTCCTTGGGTTATGGGAATATAGGGAACTTTTATTTCTTTTTATCTATTGGTAGTTTCTGATTTTCCTAAAATGAATGTATAATTTTGAAGAATTACATTAAAACTATTTGAGGAAAGGATGTTACGTCAAATATTACGAGGAGAACTGAAGACGGAAAAGATTATTAGGGACTTCAGTTCTTTCCTTGTAGATCATTCTATCCCCTCAAATAAAAATAAAACTACTTGTAGGCTAAATGATGAATAAATAAACCTGTCATTCCTATTTACAGTTGATTCAGTCAATCAACAAACATTAATTGAATGAATGCCTACCATGTGCCAGGCACTGTTTTAGCTATTGGGCGGGTGGAGGGCAGGGGGACTATGAATAAAATAGATAGCATTTCTACTTGTCATGGCACTTAAGTTCTAATTGTGCTCCAGTAACACATTTTAGTGACCAATTGGGACAATAAACTGAAATAAGAGACGTGAAAGCATTTTGAAAAGTTGGTAGCTAGGGGTTTAAGTGCCTGTTAGTGTTGACAGGTTCAGAGAAAATAAAATGATTATTCACGAATATACCAATTTTCTTATTTTCCATAGATATAGAAGTTCTGGGGTTTTAACTATAAAATACATTCATACATATGCATCTTTTATACAGACTTAACACATTCCTTATTCAGTACCTTCATATTAAGACTAAATGTCCAAGGGCACTTACAGAGCATGGGAGCTTGAAAGGGGGTGGAGTGCTGCCAACCCTAAAGGCATGAACTGGAGAGTTGAGCAGGGGAAGGAAAGGAAGAGAAAGGACAGATTCAGGATATATAGAAAATTCTGGCACATATCCGGTGACAGTGGGTAGGACTATACTCTCCTCTTTTAGAAAGAGAAGAGATATTAGGAAGAGGACATGACCACGGCTGTTAACTTCCCGTTGGAAGGG
Source organism: Myotis nattereri (assembly GCF_964212035.1). NCBI lineage: Eukaryota > Metazoa > Chordata > Mammalia > Chiroptera > Vespertilionidae > Myotis > Myotis nattereri. Next base: position 54,148,318 of record NC_138088.1, on the reverse strand, counting down.
ATGTATGGTGTGGGACAAAGACCATTTGGGAATTAGAAAACCTAGATTATAGGAATCCCAGTTGTCCCAATATCTTCCAAGACCGATTCAGTGAAATTAGGGGACTGTATTAGATCAGTGTTTCCTAACCTTTTGGATGAAGACTCCTTTTGAACAACAGAAAATTGAGGACTCTCCTCCCCGTGTAATAGTGGTTGTGTACAGTGATTATGAATTCAGTAGTATGTCTAGAGGCATTTGTATCTCATTCATGGAAACGTACATCTGACAAAGAGATGGTATTTGTGAGCAAGCCATTCTCCAGTGTTGGGAATGTGTTTGGTGTACATTGGAAGTTGTGGGGCCCTTGCCCACAGCCCACGGGCTTCTTGGGGATCCTGATTGAGAACTACTGAATTGGGTCTCTCCACCTTAGATCTCTTCTACTTTGTGGCTCTGGTTTAAGATAAAATATCAGGACATATTAGGGTCTTCCTATCTGCTAATGGAAGACCCTTCTTAGAGGAAATTAACCATTCTCTTTCTGCATTTCAAATAGGATTTCTGAGCTATGTCAGACATTTCCTAAATGAATGAGAATAAAGAAAAACGTATTTGTTCATTTTTCCTTAATCCTTTCTGACATCTTTATATAAATTGGAACTTGTTTGCCATGACTTTAATGTTCAGAAGTGATTATGTAGATGTTATTTTGGGGTTGCTATCAAGTGCTTGTTAATTCTTCTTTCCTGCATTTGCCATCTGCGTTGAGTATCATTTTTCATAGGGAACTAATGAACATGATTGCAGGTGTCTAATCACAAAATCATAGAAACTAGAGACAGAATAGATGGATATGTTGTCTTTTCCTCTTGTGGCGAACGGGAGTAATAATGTTGCCCTTACCCAGTTGTCATGAATAAGAAATATGATTGCCAAGCTAATTTGCAATATAAATAGCTGCAAATTAAATGCTAAGTAATAAAAGCAGGAATTATTTGACTAATAAAAAATGTTTTTCTGTAATTTGATTTTTTCACTCCTAATGCCTCCTGGCAGTAGACATTACCATTATAGTAATAATAACAACAACAACCACAGAAGCAACTACCATTGATACAGAGCAATGTTATATGCCTGGGGCTTTTCTCATATCATCCCATCGCATCTGTAGAACAACCACAAAAGGCAAGTGGCCGGCCCAAGGTTACACAGTTAATAAAGAGTAGAGTTGGAATTTGAACTCAGGTCTGACCACTCCAGTGTCCATGCATTTTCTGTGGTGCTCCACTGCTTCTCAGATCTGGAACTCTCTAAGTAAAAGTCTACCGTCTCGTGTCAGCTATTGCTGGACTCTCTCCCATTCTCTGCCAGTTGAGTTGCTTCCATTGAGGGCTTGGAGCAAGGAGCCTGGATAAGTGGTAATATTAATGTGATCCCTGGTTCTCACTCTGGGCTGCACATTAGAATCATCTGGGGATTCTACTAGATTCTTCTAGAAGGTAAGCACCATTTGAATTTAAGCATCGCAAAGAGAAGGATTCTCTATTTTATTCACTGGTAGGGTGAGTACTGAAGATTACTGATGCCTGGGCCCTACCCCAGACCTATTAAGTCAGAATCTCTAGCATAAGTATTTTTTTATTTTATTTTATTTTTTAAGCTTTTTTAAAATAATATGTTTTATTGATTGTTTTACAGAGATGAAGGGAGAGGGATAGAGAGTTAGAAACCTCGATGAGAGAGAAGCATCGATCAGATGCCTCCTGCATACTCCCTACTGGGGATGTGCCTGCAACCAAGGTACATGCCCTTGACCGGAATCGAACCTGGGACCCTTAAGTCCGCAGGCCAACACTCTATCCACTGAGCCAAACCGGTTAGGGCAAGTATTTTTTTATATGTGATATCAATGGGCAGCCAAGGTTGAAACCACTGCTCTACAAGCTTTCTTCATGGATCCTGTCAAAAAGAGAATAGCTAATGCTTCACCCAGGAGTGGTCTGATAACAGAAGCAGCCAAGATGGCCCAGAAGCATGGGGTCTTGAAATCAGACCCCATGGGTCCAAGTTCAAATTCTTTCAGCTCCCAGCTGTGTGACCTTGTGCAAGTTTCTAAAACTCTCTGAGCCCATTTCCCCATTGCTAATATTTTCAATTTCATAGGATTGCTATGAGATTAAATTTAAAAATCCATGTGAACTTTTCCCCACTGGGCCCAACATACAGTACATGGTATCATTATTACCACAGAAATTGAGGAAAAGGAAAATGTAGCATTTTTAGCAGTTTTTGCAATATTTGAAATCTTTTGTTTAGCTTTGTACAGAAATTTGGATGGAATTGAATTAAATGATAAGAGGAACTTCCCCCTCCCTTTCAAAATAATATTAGTGACCTTCTGGTAATCTTTCACTTTTATTTTAACCTTTACCATTTGTGCAAATTATAAAGTGGATGGGTTATTTCTCTCTTGCTTCCCAAGTAAAGCAGTAAGCTGGAGCCTTAGTCCCAAAGTGAGTGCTCAAAGCTGGCATTCTTGTCAAAGGCTGTTTTAGATTTAGCCTTCCGGTCATTTGTTCAAAGGGCTTTGACACTGAAGACCAAAAGATACTGTTGGAGATGCTACTGCTGGCAGTTTAATTGGTATTTTTCAAGGTATAGACACACAGTTTCTCTATAGGCAGAATGAAACTGGAAATACGGCAATTATCCAGTGAGTTCAGACAGTAAAGAAAAAAGGAAGAAATCAGGCAAAAGAAATCCTTTAAGCAAGCAAGCTATTTTACCTTTTTATTTTTATTTTTTGCCACTTTAAAATAGATTTTTTTTTTTTTTTTTTACTTTTTAGAAGTAGATACAATTTAAGAGTATTTTTAATGACAAAATTAGGGGACTAGTAAAGCAAATACGTATACAATATCCTACAAAAGGCAGGTTTTCTAATTTTTACTTCTTTGCTTTGTGTGTGTGTTTACTTCTTTTCTTAATATAAAAGTAGTAAAAATTAAAAACAATCATCGCATTTACTGTGAATGAAGAAAATGTTAACCCTATTTCCATATAGGGGGCAGCAAAGAAGAAGGAGGGGAAGAATCCTAGTCAAGTGGGCCGGTTAGATGTTTATCAAGTTATGGCTAAACATGTTTTCTGTTACTGCAGCACATCTTGATTTGGTTGCCTCCTGGCCCCTGAGAGTTGTGTGCCCACCTATTTTGTTGTTGCACTTAAATGAGAGCTAATAAATTGTTTGACTTTTATAATTAAACTTAAGACCCTGATTGAAGGGGATTTTAGCTTCCCTGAAAATGTACTTTAAGTTAATCTGCTTAAGAGGAATTATCTGTTTCTTATTAGCAAAATGAAAAGACTGTCACTGGCTGGCCATGAATCTTATAGTATTGTTAGCCTTCGAAATGGCAAAAAATTAAGTTGTCACATTTAGGTCTTGACTCTTTGCATTTGTTATTGGCAAAGGGTAGGCTTATCTTTTATTATTGTTATTCTCTTTTTCTTCCTTGATTTGCCTTTTTGTTGTTGTTGTTGTTGTTGCCCTGTTTAAGAAGTTGGAGAATTTCATTTTTTGAATATTTTAAAAAAATGCTAGTCACAGACACAGATGAGAATTATTTCCTGAAGAATTGTGATTTTTGGGGGAGTCAATTTCCAGGAATTTTTAACAAAATAATTTTAGACCAATTTCTCAATATTCATTTGGTTTTACTGCATCTCTTTTATATGTGACAATCATTTAAAATGACCATTGGAGCCCTATTTACTCCCAAAATTATTTAAGGTGACACTTGTGGATGGATCTCTATTGCCAGTCTAATGTTTAATTAAATTTCTGTACAATTAAAAAAATACACAGAATTGTATTGTATGTTAACAAGGGATAATGGATCCTGTTTTTAATTAAATAATGCAATTATTATTGTTTTGTGATTGTGCATTCAACACCTTAGATGGACATGTAGAAGTAAAAGCAGTACTGATCAGAATCAGTTCCCCAGAAAAAATAATGTTTCCACTAATACTTGAGAGACTCAGTAAGGATGAAAGACTAAAATGTTATTTCTGACGTAGAAATAAGTTTTAATATGTTTTCAGTGATGCCTGTCTTCGGCTTAGGCTATAGGCAGCAAATTATTTTCAGTGCCTCAGTGTGGGCATAGGAAGGAAAAGGAAAGTGCAGGAGAATCTAACAGTCGTACTCAGACAGAAATAAAGAGTTGATGTAATCCAAGACCAGACTAGCTTTGTGGGTTTGTTTCTTTGGTGTATTTGAAAGTTATTCTTATTGTGTTCATGGTGTTGGGTGGTGGTAGTAATTTGCTTTATATCAAATTTTCTTTCTAAAAAGATTAAAAAAAACACCCACATTGATACTTTCATAAATTAGAACTTCTTAAGAATTTTCTATCACAAACTTTTGTTTATAGACGATCCAATCACCAATAATCAAATGGTAGCACTATATCTTAAACAGCTTATTGGGGTACTTAAAAAAGTTTTCTGTACCTAGTTAAATCTTAAGCTTGATTATCTCAATTTTAACAAAAGTGGGGGGAAGAAAGAGCTGATGTACAGGGGTGGGCAACAGAGGATTACAGTTGTGAGTATGCAAAACAGTTTATTCTTGTGTTATCATTTATTAATTATTTTATTATTTTCCAGACGAACAACTGTAGACCTATTGTTGCCCACCCCTGTATATTAGGATGACTTTGTGTGATGGTACTTTCACTTGAAATAAATAACTGAGGCCAGAGTGAGGTTTGGATGAGAAGTGTCTGGGTGCTTGCCCTGATCTCCGTCCGATTCTGTTTGTGTGCCTGGAGATAGGGCCAAAGGAGGCGACGTGAGAACCCAGGGCCCACTCTCTCCCCCTGCCCTTGTCGGAACTTGGAAACTCCCCGTAGGAGCTCCTCTTGTTCAACAGCCGCTGTTAGACTGCTGTAAAAGTCTGAATTGATTTATGAGCATCCGAGTGACTTGAACTATCCCTGAGCTACTCCAGGTAACCATCTTTCCCAAAGTTCATGGTCAAATATTTGCACTCTCTTCTTATCATCTTTATGGGGATTTGAAAAATAGAGAAGATTGTGAGCCAGATTCATGAAGCAGGGCATTTCACAGAGGAGAGACGTCTCAGTTAACCTTAGATAGCTGTGTTTTCTAAAGAATTGGTCTACCTCTCATATTTTAAATGTGGAGTTTCTGTTTGAGGGATCTAGTACCAAATTTCCTTTTGATGTAAAATTATTCCATGCCAACACCCATTGGAATTTTTATGAACTTGTGTGTCTGCCCTAAACTTTGGTGTCGAGTCATAGATGCTTTCTTTTCTTTACAGCCAGGCTGACAGCACATAAGGAAAATATACAGCTCCTGTGCTGATGTTGAGAATACAAAACCCAAGACTGTCTTTTGTAGGGTAAGGATCAACGACGGTGTTTTGTAGAGTAAGAACACAAAACTAACTTTTTTTTAAAGTATGGTATTTGAAATAAATAAAATGTATGTTTATCAGGCTTTAAAGGAATATTGTCCTATATACCACTTATTACTTTACTGAAAACACAGCCATTTTGAATGCTTAACTGAGACCATTGCAAGAAATATATTATCTGTTTGGTTAATAATTATTTTCAGTGTATTTCTCATAAACCCATTGTTAGAAAATTAGTTGTCTTTTTTGAGATAATTATAAATCTGCAAAAGCAGGCAATACAAGCAAAATGAAGAATTCAAAATTATAAGATCTCTTTGAATGTATTTTTGCAATAGACTTTATCTTCAAGTATTATTTGTTATATGAGAACAAAGGTATCACCATGTGAGGTTTTGTACTTTTTAAAACTAAAAGTAACCATTTTTATTTTTCCCTGTGTATGTTTTCTGGGTTTGACTCTAACTCACCAGGGGCATTCCTTGAACTTTTCACACTCTTTTTTCAAGCTTTAATGCTAAGAAAAAGGCACAAACCTCCTTGGCACAAAACTAGACCCTGGCTGGTGAATCAGATGGAGAATTACACACACACACACACACACACACACACACACACACACACGCCTGTACCCCCGGGGTTAAGGCTCGGTCGGCTGACACATCAGTATCAGCCCACACCATTGCTGTGTTTATGAGAGATTCACCTTACTCTCCAAATTCAGGCTTTAGGACTATACACCTGATGCCATCCCATCTCATCTATTTTTGACAGCATGTGTAGGTGAACTTTTAGGTTTTTTATGGTAGGCACCCAAAACCAGTCCTTTGGATCAGTCATACAAGTGATATTACTAAAGTGCACCTCTTTCAGATGCACTTTAAAATAAGTTGTAACTCTGGAAGGACCTGGTTGGAAGAAAAGGGTGTGATCTTGTATCAGACTGGAGAAACACAGTATGGGAACCCTCCTCCAGCTGTTTTGTGCTTTCTGACTTTTGAAAGAAAGGAAACTTTGCAGCGTGTAATTCTAAGAAGATTGCAAGGAACAAAAAAAGTAGACCAGGCTCTTCATGGGGGAGGGGAGTGGGGTCTGACTTAGTCACACCAACTGCAGCTGAAACGTTCATTTATTATGACCCCATGCATTCTATTAAGGCATAAAATAGCCCTTTTTCTTCCCATAGCCAGCAGTTCTATATTAATTCAGGAGCTATAAAGCCGAGTTCAAAGTCACATCACTTTCTAGCTGGAAAGTAAGGACACCTTGTATATGAAATATAGGCTTTTCAACAGGTACTGTTACCCCGCAGCCCGATGTGAACTTTTTATTTAAGTATGAGGAATCTCACCCTTTCTGTGGGTTAACTTTCGGCGGCCGAGATACGTGTTGGTAACAAGTGTAAACGCCACGTAAATGAGGGCTCAGGTTGAAAGGTCTGTGGCTCTCCCTCCATAAGTAAATCCACAGATCCGGTTATGAGGAGTGCTAGCTCTTCCCCTTCAGACAGTCGCTCTGGAACCCAGGGTGTAATTCTCACCACTGTGCACACATTTCATCAGCGAGGTGTGCATGGACAGAGGAATGATGTAGTATTTTAAAACACATTCTGTTATTTTTAAATGCACGCCCAACATCGTGACAAATTCTATTTAGTATGAAGTTGGAACAAACTTAATTCAAGGTGAATTTCTACCTCGTGAAGTCAGGTGGTTTCAAACGTGCCACAAAGATCCATGAGGAATGGGACTGTGACGCTCCATTTGGTTGTCTCTGAACTTGGTTGGGAGTTCCATGCAGACCTCTGGCATCGCGTGCAAACAAACCAAAGAAGAGGATGCAAAAGTGAAACCAGTCTTGTGGCTGCTGTCAGGGAGACATTCCTTCCACTGAGGACATGCTTGTGTTTTCCTCTTTGAATGTGCTTTCCCCTCCAGAAGTGTTAACACCATCCATTCACGCTCTCACTCTGGGAGTTCACGCGGAGGACAAGCGGCCGGAGCCCCAGCGGCAGGCGGCCACCCGCCGGCGCTCCGGCTGCCCCCACCACCTTCCCTGTGCGTTCCTGCTTCCCCGGGGTCTTTACAGGGCGTTGCGATTCTGGCCTTGGTAGTCAGGCTGTCCTGTCTTGGCTGCAGGGGCTTAACTCAACCCACTTTTACTTTGTCTTGGCTGCCTATCTAACAGGCAAAGCTGCTAGAAATAACTGGGCATATTTACCACTCATCCATTGGTCATTTCAGAGTCATTTCTATAGACAAGGAAATCATACCGCCAGGCAGAACTTTTGGGGTCATTTACTTCCACACCATCATTTTACAGACAAAGATAAAAGACCTTTCCGTACAAGCTATGCAAGCACAGACTTCACCTCCCCTACCCATAAAAACAAAACAAAACTGTTGTGTGTGAAAGACTGCCAACATAATTCTTCATACTCAGGAATCAATTTAGTTAATGGGTTTAAATGTAAGGAATTTAAAAATTATATTCACTATGTGGGTAGGTAAAGGAAAAATACTTTTTATTATATACAGCACATTTTGGTGTAATATATGTCATCGCCTTAGCGGAATAGCTGTATATTCTGACAATATACAAGATTTAAAAATATAAAATCCAAAATTTGTAAATTCCAAGGGAAAAAACAACAACAACCCTGCTGCATCTACTAACAAGTTATGAAACCTGCATCATGGCCTTTCAGAAGGCTGATATGAAAAACACTGTTCAGCTGTCTTCAGATTTACCGTTTTAAACGGCCTTTTGTAGCTGACTGCTCTACACCCTCTCTTGTTTGTCAGGTAGATTGTCTGGCAGATGTTTTCGTCCTTTTTTTAAAATACAGTATTAAGCATGCCTGCTGCTTACTTCATCAGCTACAAGAAATATTCATGGCTCATTCTGTTGGGAGGTGACTCACCTGAAGCTTTGTTCTCAAATTAGTAACATTGGGAACCTGGCAGCCTCTCACTTAGCAAGTGGTGCTTCCCACCAATTAAATGGAAAAAGTCTACTTATTCCCACACAAACTTAGGCTTTCACCTGTCAGAGAAAGATGAAACCATCGCCAGCAGCTGTTTATTTTGCTGGCAGGTTGATGCCGACAACAAAGTGATTTTCCCCAGGTGAATTACACCCTCGCATTGGCATGGCAATGACTAATAAAGTATTCATGGAAGCTACTTAAGCGTGTCATCCCCTTCCTACAGTGTGTCGCTGCTGCCGCCAAGTGACAGGTCTGAAGAATCAGCAAATCTCACCCAATTAGAGCATCATTCCTCTCCTAAACCAAGGCCCCTGCTACCCCCTGGACAAAGACACTGTCTTCCTGTGTGATGAAACGAAGACGCTTTCCTAAATCACACTTGAGCCACATGGCCATCCCTCCGAATTCAGGGCTTCCCAGAAAAGAATGGCCTGGGTGATTCAGAAAATAACGTTCCCCCAGCTGGTTTTGCTCAGTGGATAGAGCATCAGCCTGCAGACCGAGGGTCCTGGATTCGATTCGAGTCAAGGACATGTACCTCGGTTGCAGGCTTCTGCCCGGCTCAGGCCCTGGTCGGGCATGTGAGGAGGCAACCAATCGATGTGTTTTCTCTCACATTGATGTTTCTGTCTGTCTTTCCCTCTCTCTTCCACTCTCTCTAAAAATCCATGGAAAAATATCCTCGGGTGAGGATTAAAAAAACAAAGAAAGAAAAGAAAACAGTGTCTTCCCCTGAACCGTCTAATTTTAGGGTTGAGGAAGTTTCAAGTTCAGTTTGGTTAATTTTCCACAACCTCACGCAAAATCAGACTATACGACAGGAAGGGAAATTCTCTGTCTTAAGAATCCACCAGTCCCACCCTAAACGTGCAACTCTGAACACGCCAGTCCTTGAGGACATATGCGAGGACTGCCCTCTCAAGCAACCTCGTTCTTGAACTGGGCTGAGAGCTTTTCAATTGCTGTGACATTTTCAGCCAGGGAAGTAGTCGTGGTCGCAGGGCAATGTTTTACAGGCAATTACTTTAGATGATCAATGGAGCAATTCCCCTTCCAGAAAGGAACCAAAGCGATCAAGTTAAATCATTAAAGAGAGAAAGAGGGAGCCAGAGAAAGGGTTCGTCTCATTAGCAGGTGCCTGTGCTGCGGGCTCCGCGGAGGGGAGGTTCCCAATGTCCCTGGCCCTTTAAGACAATAGCTGCACCCCCTCCACCACACCACCCCCTCCCCCGTAGCTGTTGACAGGTCTAAACCTCCCTGGCAGCCCATTGTGGCCGCAGTAGGAGGCACCTGCAGAAAATGTGCCAAAACCAGGCAGGGAGCAAGAGCTTTTCAATAAGCGCCGCAGCTGGAGAGGAGAGGCAACACTAAACAAGCAGGCGCGGCCAGGCATGTGATGGGAAAAGGGGTCAAAGCCAGGCACCTCCTATCGGCTTTCTGAGCCCCGTTCGCTTCAATTTGCTGACATCTTCTAGCTGGCTTTTCTCTATTTGCTTAATATGCTGAGGTATTTAGCTTAAAAGCACTAAATGCTTCATCGCAATGAGCTGCTCTCGCTCTCTCTCTCTCTCTCTCTTCCCCATTTACTGTTATTAAGGACATTTCCCCGTATTTTCTCTCCCTTTCTGCCCCAAACGAAGATTGTTTTCTTTTCCTTCCCTCTGATGACTAGGTTACAAGCATCCTCTGCCACAAACTGCCTGCTTGATCTTACTCATCTTTAATTCAGAGACAAGTAAAACTCTCCAAATCCAGTATGTGAGCCCTTCCCAAAGCACAGTTCCTGCCTGCCCTGAGCCCGGGTCTGCGGGCCGCATTGCTTTCCCACGCAGTAAACGTTTATTGCGCATCTACCGGGCGCCCACCACGGTTCTCGGTTCTCGGGGCTTCCAGAAATCCCGAGAGGGACCAGACACCCCGCAGAGAGGCTGACTCATGCAACCGTGGGTTTAGGAACTTGTTTTGCACCCCTGCACGTTCCTTGTCGTATTCTCAGCCCTTCGAGAATAAGCAGGAGTCGGGCCTGTACAGCGGGCCTGGATGTGCTGTGGTGTGGTGGCTTTGTCAAGTGGGCCTTGGGAAGCAAGGGCACAGATTCTCAATTTGGGCAGCTCTTAATGGTCCACACTCCTTTACCTTTGCTCGCTTTCCGGTGATCATGATACTCCCATTTTTTTCTCACTTTAAGGAGTAAGGCATTATCTTTAAACAAAAATGTTTTTATTGATTTCAGAGAGGAAGGGAGAGGGAGAGATAGAAGCATCAGTGACGAGAGAGAATCATTGATTGATGATGCTCCTTACTGGGGATCGAGCCTGGAACCCGGGCATGTGCCCTTGACCAGAATCGAACCCGGGACCTTTAGTCTGCAGGCTGATGCTCTATCCACTGAGCCACACCGGCCAGGGCAGTAAGGTGTTATCTTACGAAAACATCAGAGACTCAGGACCAACCACCTGTCCCGGGCCACACAGCAAGTAGGCAGGTGGTACGTGCAAAGGCCTGCCAGGAGCTGGCCCCTCGGCCGCCCACCTACCCCCAGCATGGGCACAGGATTTGAGAGCAGCTTGGAAACAGACAGACAAAGTGACATTTTCACAATGACACTCTCCCCCCCCCCCCCATCCTACAGATGGAGAGTGTTGGCGTGTATGGATTCTGTGGATGTACATCGAAGAACAAAATGAAGTGTGACTCAAGGTGGGAGGTAACCGCTACAGGTAGGAAATGAACTAATTTCTGTAAGTACCTAATCGTCTGAAATGGTTATCCCTAGACCGTCACTCCTTTACAGAGGGACCCCTTTAAAACGGGTGCACGGGGACTTAAGCACACATGAGACGTTGGCTAAACATCTGCAAAACATCAGCTTGTTAATGCCAACAAGTAGGTGGAGGTGTGAGCACCAGGGTGTTTCAGAGGCACCGGGGTCAGGAAATGAAGTCCTTTCCCATCGACCCAAAGCCTGGAATGGCTGCTGTCTGGGACTGCTGGAGGGGAGTCTGGCCTGCTGAGCACACCCTGGTCCCCTGCTCGGCTCTGTTTGGGCCCAGGCTGAAGCGCTCCTCTGCGCTTGTTTGTGCTTTTGACATGTCTCTCCTCTCCGAGGACTGGTCCTCTTCTTCCTTCTCCCCCAGCGCCTCCCTCCAATTCTGGAGAAAACAAGTGGACTATTCATGGAAAAAGAGAAAGAGAGTGAGCAGGGAGGGGGGAGATGCCACCGACAAACTCCATTGAAAGCCACTGGCTGTTCATTTACATTCACACTTTTAAAAAATGTTAACTAATGATGTTAAATGGTTTGCCAAAGGTCCTGGCAGGTCAGTTGTAGAAGTGTCATTTCTGCCTAATTAGGGCTCTTGTGGCTGCCCGGGGCCTCCCAGTGCAACTGGTGACAAGCCGAGAGCTGACAGCTTCAATTGGTGCCAATAGGAAGGTTGGACCGGTCATGTTTTCTAACTCAGCCAGGTGTTTGCTGAATGGGGGAGGGGACTGGGGAGATCTGAGCGCCTCTATGATCCTTTTTCTTTCACGGCTCCCTCCCAAGTCCTTCCCCTTTGCCTGTCTTGCCTTGTGTCAAGGTCAAGAATGGGCTTTGCTAAATCAGCAATTTGGGTTGTCTCTGGGAGGTCATTAGCAATCCCAGCCCAGACATTTCGAGTGGTCTCAGACCTAGATGCTAGACTTTTTTTCTCCCTAAAAATCAGAGAGTAGGAAAAGAAAAATTCAGGTGAAAAAAACAATAGTAGAAACAAAACAAAACAATAAAGACCCAGAAAACTCTGCATAGCCACCGAAGTGTTAAACTTCTGAAGATATTCATAATGATAAAATTGTTGGAAGAGAAAACAGCTAATACATCCTGATCAAGGCCTTAAATATTTTAAAGAAGAAAAGATAAAATGAAAACAAATCCTATAATATTCAATTGGCATTGGAGTACCTGTCACACGTAGGTGCTCAATAAATAATTTATTGTTGATTTGATTTTTCAGGAGAAAAATTACTGTCTGAGAAACAGAGTGATTGATAGAAATCCTGCCACTTTGCTTTAAGTGTTTCTACAATGCTCTTAGAATTTCTCAGCTGACAATAAAACACATGCTAAGTTGAGTACCACCTGATGGGTTGATATGATTAGCTTATTTTCCCCCCTACTTTTCTTGGTTTTTGTTTTATAACAACTTACAAGCAAAATACCACTGGTGCTCAGCAGCCCCAGGCTGCAGCAACTACAACGCAAAGGGGCACTCCCATGGCAGTGATGGGACATCCGTGTCCAGAATTCGGATCTGGCCTACGTACCGGCAGATCCTGCAGGGCTGATGGCACTCGGTCTTTGTGCCTGAATCCGACACACCAGCACGCGCGCACTCGTGCACACACACACACATACGTGCACTGAGGGTGTTAGTGGTACTGTTAGACAAGAAGGACAAGGATTAACACATGGGCATTTGGGGAAATGTTGCGTTAAAAGGAAAGAATCTAAAAAAAAGCAATGTTTGTTTTGTGAGGAATCTGAGGCTCTGGGAAGGAGGAGGGAGATTAAAGTGATGGTGTCTGAAACTACGTTTTTAGCTTTATTTTCCTCACCCAGTGATCCTTTCCCCACCTGCTGCCTCTTTTTTCTCTAATATGGGACAGTGAAAATTGGGCCAGAGAAATAGACTGTGCATGTCTGCTGATTTGATCAGAGGAGAGTGGTGGAGGTTCAGTTTGGGGACAGTGTATAAAAGCACACCTGGGACACTTCCTGGCACATTTCAGGTGCCCGGGGGCAGCGAGCCCTTCCTGCTCCTGAGTCCCCCGTGGTCGGAGAGCACAGGGTTCTGTGGTGTCCAGTTAGTTTCTCAACACCCAGGACATTTATATACAAAGAGAATGAAGGGAAGGCTAATAGGCTGACCTCATGAATGATAAGTGAACAGATGAAGCTACATGTATTCAAACAGTTTAGTTGCCTGTCTCAGACTTTTCCCTCCAGAGACCTCCTTTGTCATGAAATTCCATCAACAGATACTCTTTGCAATCTCGTCCCTCCTTTCACACCACAGCACCTGCTCTTTTTCTTCTTCTTCAGTGACTTTTTAAATTTTATTTGTTGTTTTACTCATGCTGCTGTTATCCTGGGACACATTTCACTTCCAGTCCCAGTACTAACCCCTAAGTTGGCTCTGCCTCCCGCAGCCGCCTCCCTCTCCCAGTCCGGACCCAAGCTGCCACTGCTGTCTGTGTCCCCTGAGGGGGAACGATTGTGCCGGCTCTTAGAGGTGCTAAGAAGTGGCCACCTACAACTCACCTTGTGGTTAGGAAGATGAGCATTTAAAACCCACTCTGGAAGATGCCACTGGTACAGGCCTTTTGCAGCAACTAAACCAGCCTAGAAAAATAAGCCAATTCACCATTAACACTCAAACAAACAAAGACTTTTGAAGACTTGTGAACAGAGGAAAGAACTGTGAATTACAATGAGTCCCGTGTTTTGTGGCATTAGATATACTCTGGTGGTTGTTGTGATAACTGATCATCATCATGGTGACCCTGGGAAGGGAAAACTACGTTCAGTTGGACATTACCTAAATTTTTCTGAAAGACAAACCTGATTTTGTCTTCCCGTTGTTCAAGGCTTTTGGGTGGTTCTTTGGGATCTGGCTCTGGCTTCTCTTTGACCTTGAACCCTTACTCTAGCTGTGCTGACCTACTGGCAGCTCTCTTGCCAAGATGTTTCATACCTCAGGGCCTTTGAACAAACTCTTTTTTACCTTCAGAATGCTCTTTCTCCCCACGATTCTCCTGACATGCCACCCCCTCCCCAGAGTTCTCCTGACACCCTCAGGTTAGACTGACCTTCCTCTCTTTTGTGTCCCCTACAGAACCCCACCTTCTTCTCCATTACAATAATAATTGCAATAATAAACGTCCCCTCCTATTGAGTGCCTTCTGTGTGCCGGTAGCTGTGAGTGCTTTTGGTTGTTATATCACTTAATCCTTGCCGCCCTGAGAAGAAGGCATCGCTGTAGATATCGCTTTACCATGAGGACTCTGAGGCTCAAGTTGCATATTTAAGGTCAAACAGCTGGAGAGTTGAGGAGGGCAAGCTGAGCGCAGCTCAGTATCCACCTCACTGGGTTTTAGGAGAATCCAGTAAATGTGAGCTATGATTAAACGTTAGGAGAGGTACAGAGATTCATGTCATCCCACACTAATTAACGTAGTATTTGTCCATATAGTGAAATGTGGCGTAGCCAGTGCCCACAAGGATATACTGTGTTAACTGTCACACTTGGTGGAGAGATGATGAATGGCTTCATTTACTTACTTTTCTTGCCTGCCTTTTAGGATTTGTCCAGAGTACATGAACTATTGATGAGATTCTAAAACAGAAGGGAAGGAAATCCCATCTACCATCTCTGCGGTGCTTTAACCTGCACCACGACGCCCCAGTGCTTGAGCAGTTCCAGTGAAGGGACACTCGGGAGCTCATTGCATCTGTCGGCACTTCTGATTCTCAGAGTTCTTGCTTAGCTGTCAGCTTGTAGTTTACAACAGTTACATGCATTCATCTATTCATGCAGCTGATACTAAGTGCATCCCAGATGCCAGGCACATGATAAGTTCTGGGGAGACAGTGGTGAGTGGAAGCCAACCGAGTCCCTTTGTACTTTGAGGGTGAATCATTGCTGTTGGCTCTTGGGAATGCTAAGAAGTGCCACCTGCAAATGATCTCGAATGATCCCCATTTTGGAGGCAGAGGTTTTTTGGGGGAAAGAGGAAATGAGCCTAAACTATTCCCACTATTTGATCCTCCCCTTGTCTGCATTCTGCCAGCAGCCTGACAGACTTGGAGTGGTGAAGCACAGGGAAATCTTAAACAGAATCCTTCCATGTAGCTATGAGGGCTCTGCACCTCGCTGGGTTCCTCCGCCACAGCCAGGGAGGGAGTGAATGGAAGACCAGCCTGTCCCTGAACTTGCAGCGTCAGGAGTGGTTCCGCTGAGATGACCGCAACCACAGACGCTGTGTCGGGGTTAGCGCTCAGCACCTTCCTTCCTATTGTCTCTGTAACTCCATTGTTTTAAGCGAGCCAGCCGACTTTGTAGCCAGGGTGCGCTCACTACAGACAAAGCCTCTGTGAGAAAAAGATGAGATCTCAGAAGCTTCTAGAGAGCTGGGAAAATCACAAGGCACCAGCAGTGCAAGTTCCAATTCCAGATTCCTAGGCCAAAAAAATAAAAAGGTAATTCAATGTGAAACAAACAAACCTGGATGGGGAAGAGGGAATGGCCTCCTGTAACAGAGTGTTCCTGCCTGACTCTGGAACGCAGTTCAGCCTTATCAGTTCAGATGATTCTGGCAAACTTTCATTTTCAACATCCAGCAGCACAGTTGGTGTACACAAGGGAGGAGACATGTAAACACGGATGTCATGACTTGAATTGCTGAAGCAGTATTTCAGTTCTGCTTTCTTTAGATCCTCCCCCCTCCCCCCGCCCCCATTGGCCAGTTTTGGAATTGTTTTAAACCAGTTGTCCAAGGATTGTGTTTCCCATCAGAAAAATACTAGTAAGCTGATGCCTGGCCGATATGGCTCAGTGGTAGAACATCAGCCTATCAACCAGGAGGTCAATGGTTCGATTCCTGGCCAGGGTACATGCCTGGGTTGTGGGCTCCATTCCCAGTGTGGGGAATGCGGGAGGCAGCCGCTCTCTGAAATATATATATATATATATATATATATATATATATATATTAAAAGTTCAGTTGCAATAAAATAGCTGAGCAAATGGATAGTTGGAAACAATTTGTAACCTTTGGCATCAAAAGGAGTCTTTGAGTCCATGTACCCAAAACTCGAGGATTTGAGAACCTTAAACTTGGCATTTCTCATTAGAAAGGCGTACATCGCTCTGAACAGAGGGAAACCCCCATTTGCTGGAGCCCATGGCCACACAGGCCATTCGCGCGAGGCTTCCGAGCTGTGAGCAAGATGCACCTTTTATGCTCGCTCCTTCAGTGCAATGGTGTGGGTGCTGTGAAGTCGGGAGTTAGTGCTATTGAAAACTCTGAGAAAAGGTTGAGAGAGCGTGGAGCATCATGTGGCCTGGCACGTGGCCAACATCCTCCGCTCTGTGTGCGGGTCTGCCCGAGCCCGGGCCAGGCGTCCCTGCCTCCGGAGGTGCCGGCTGAACAGGGAGAACGATGGTTTGGGGGACTTATATAGCCAGTCGCTCCTGTCAGGGGCCAGATGATACAGATGTTTCAGAAAGAATAGATGGTTGGAGCTGGGAGGGGCTTCAGGGAGCATCCAGGCAGGGTGAACCAATGGTGTTAGGCATGCGGGCCACGCAGTCAAGTTTTGGACATGCCGCTCACCAATCAGAGGAAAACAAAACCAAAGAAGAAATGCCCGCATTTCTGACACAGGACGCTCATGCCTGCAGATGCGCCTTCGTCGTGCTCAGAGTGCACATTTTCCTCCGGGGCGGTCTTTGCTTCCCACTTCTCTCCACACCAGCCCAGCTGTGTCCCTGCCCAGGGCCCTCTGCAGTGAGGCTCCAGGTGGCTGCCCCTTGTCTCTCTGGAGGCCTCCCTTTTCCAGTTGTCCCCCTGCACTTTGCCAGTTGCATTCGTTTTCTGTGGCTGCTGTAACCAGTGACCATGTGCTGGTGACGTAATGCAGCAGAAACTTACTGTCCCCCAGTTCTGGTGGCCAGACGTTCAAAATCAAGGTGTGGGCGGGGCCACGGTGCCCCTGGGGCTCCAGGATGTATCCTTCCTGGGCTCTCCGGCTTCCTGTGGCTCCTGGCAGGCCTTGGCTTATGTCCGCATCACTACCATCTGTACCTCCACCCTTACATCACCTTCTCTGTGTGTCTCCCAAAGACACTTGTTGTGGAATTTAGGATCCACCTGGATAATCCAGGATGCTCTGTTTATGCCCAAGTGGAAGCATCAGGCAGGGCGAGTACCTTTATGCCTCTCCTAACTAATCCCCTTTCTGTTTTTTTTTTTGTGTTTTTTTTTAAAATATATTTTATTGATTTTTTACAGAGAGGAAGGGAGAGAGATAGAGAGTTAGAAACATCGATGAGAGAGAACACATCGATCAGCTGCCTCCTGCACATCTCCCACTGGGGATATGCCCGCAACCCAGGTACATGCCCCCGACCGGAATCGAACCCGGGACCCTTCAGTCCCCAGGCCGACGCTCTATCCACTGAGCCAGACCGGTTTTGGCACTAATCCCCTTTCTGCAGGAGAGCGGCGTCCAGAGCAGAGGCAGGAGCAGGGCCAGGCCTGGAGAGACGCGAGAGAGCCTGTGCCTTCCCAGACTCCAGCCAGCAAATCTGTGACCCCTGACTCCTCCCAAACCCAGGACTGACACGTTTCTTCTGAGGCAGCCCCCTGTATTGCTGACGTGTGCGCTGAAAACATCATGATCGTGACCATGACCATCATTGATTCAAGGCTAACATCGGTGGAGCAGACCTGCACTCTCTCCCCACAGAGAGACACTGTCTTATTGCCTTGGAACCCACAGGACTGGGGTCTGGGAAACTGCTTTAGGAAGGTCTGTCCCCCAGGCAACCATACAGGGCACAGCCAGCAGAATAGGAAGGCCTAAGGAATAGCAGGAAGCGCCTCTTGCCCACCCATCCCGGCTGATTCTGGGGCCTCCTGGGGAACTGTGTTGGGGGAGGTCCCAGGACAAAGCCCAGCCTCAGTCTGAAAGAGTGTCATGACTGACTGGTGACATCTGCCGTGGCAGTGACCAAGGAGGCCTTGGCAGCCTGGGGACCACGGACCTGCCCCCTGGCCTCCAGCTCCAGAAAGACCTGGAAGTGGGGGTGAGGGCTGCACTGGGATCCTCGCTGCTCCAGGTTTCCAGCACCACAGTCGTCA
Organism: Myotis nattereri; assembly: GCF_964212035.1. Taxonomy (NCBI): domain Eukaryota; kingdom Metazoa; phylum Chordata; class Mammalia; order Chiroptera; family Vespertilionidae; genus Myotis; species Myotis nattereri. Next base: position 54,129,992 of record NC_138088.1, on the reverse strand, counting down.
ATTCAGTTCACCACCACCAGCCTCGCTTCCCTCGGGGCAAAGTCGCACCCACCACCCCTGCCTGTGTCACAGAGAAACGCTGAGGACCCAGTGGCCTACTAGGCGTCATGAGGCCATGGAAGAGCCACAGCTTCTGCGAACCATAACCCTCCGGGTCTTGGCAGCTTTCACACGGCGCTCAGCTTGATTTACTCGAGGATGTTTGATAAACAGGCACTGCCTCCAAAGGTGTGGCAGGGCTTTAGGTGGGACCAAGGCCAGGCCAGCAGGGCTGACACAGTCCTATCCTGCACGGGCGAGGGGAGGGAGCCCGCACTGGGACCCAGGAGCAGAGAGTCCCTTGCGGGGCGGCGGGGGGGGGGGGGGGGCTGCCTGGAGAAGAGCGGTGACCATAAGGCAGAGGGGCACAGCCAGTCACAGGACCCCAGGAGGGGAGCCAGAGATTTCACCTCTCACCCCTCTCTCCTCCCTCCACTTCTTGCACTGAGCCCGGCCAGAAGCCCGAGTTGCCCATTGACTCTGGGGCTGGTCAGTCTTGGTCTTAGCTGGGGCTGTATAGCAAAGTGCCGTAGACCGAGTGGCTTACCAACAAGAGAAACCTGTTCCCACAGCCCAGCTGGAAGGCAGAGATTAGCTTGATGGAGTTCTGGTGAGAACCGTCTTCCCGTTGCAAACTGCCTGCTTCTCACAGTGTCCTCACGTGGCAGAAAGAGAGCTCTGGTCCCTTCATCCCCTCGCGACGCCACGCATCCCCTCGTGACTCCTCCCAAGGCCCCACCTTCAGGGACCATGACATTGGGGACTAGGGTCTCAACATGTGGATTTCCGGGGACACAAACTCTCAGTCCCTCACAGTCTCCCTGGGCAGGGAGCAGAGCAGGCAGGTGGCCGCTGCACTTTGCCAGTTGCATTCGTTTTCTGTGGCTTCTGTACTGGTGACGTAATGCAGCAGAAACTTACTGTCCCCCAGTTCTGGTGGCCAGACGTTCAAAATCAAGGTGTGGGCGGGGCCACGGTGCCCCTGGGGCTCCAGGATGAATCCTTCCTGGGCTCTCCGGCTTCCTGTGGCTCCCAGCAGGCCTTGGCTTCTGTCCGCATCACTCCCATCTCTACCTCCACCCTTACATCACCTTCTCTGTGTGTCTCCCAAAGACACTTGTGGAATTTAGGATCCACCTGGATAATCCAGGATGCTCTCCTCATCTCAAATCCTTAACTTCATTACATCTGCAAAGACTCCTCTTCTAGATATGATAACACTCATAGATTCCAGGGATTTGGTGTGAGTATATTTTGGGGGGAGGGGGATGGGTCATCATTCAACTCACGACACCAGCCTTTTGTTCCTGAGGTGTTCTGCTGGGTCAGAGCATCTTTCCTGAAGGCTGCCCTTGGCTCTGTGAGCTAGCACCCCTTTGCATATCTGCTCTAACGAGATGCTGATCCTTAAGTTGGGGGTGGTAGGTGGGGGTGCGCATTTTGCTCTGTTTGACAAAATGATGAACATGTGGCCTTTGGCAAACCATGTATCTCCTGTGAGCCCCCGTTTTACATCGCCACAATGAAGCGGTGAGATTAGGTGAGCCCATCCTGAATCCCATCATGCTGTCTCAAATGCCAAGGCCAGGTGGCGATCTCTCTGGTAGCCATTTGCCCACCACTTCTGGCCCATGACACGTTTGCTGGCAACTGGGGGTCAAGCTCAGAGTCACAGACATCTTCCAGCTCTCTAGGCCGCCCTGGGCTGTCATCCGCTGCCTTGGGTCAAGCCCCAAGTGGGGGCCCCAGGATAATGGTCTGTGTCTCACGCAGGACCCGAGGCCCGCAGCCGGGGCGCCCGCCCTGGTGGGCTGACGTGGCGTTTAAGCTCAGGTGTCTTGGGCGAGCTCAGATTTCCCGCCAAGCGATTCGTGAATATTTTCCTGCGGCAGAGCGTAACAGTGACACCGTGATACCTTTTCTAATTGTGCTTTAATTGGAAAGAAAGATGGGATTATAGAACCCTGCGCCAGAGTGGAAGGGCTTGTTAAAACATGCATTAAATCGGAAAGACTGCAATGGTTCGCTGTGTAATTATGTAAACAGTCACATACGCGGAGCCGTTTGCAGTCAGCAGGAATGCTCCTAACAGGCGCAGGAAGCAAACTGGCATCCTTGATCAGTGACAGGTGAATGTATGTTTCAAGGACAAACGCAGGTTGGTATCCCTCCGACATCAAACCGGCCAGCGTTTTCATTCTCTCCCCTGTGTACATTGTCCTTGAAGTCCGTTGTGATTTTCAACAATGGTTCTGTGTCCTCAGGTGTGCGTGAATTCCCCATCCTGGTTCAAGAAAATAAAATGAGCCGCATCTCTGCGATGTTTCGGTATCTCAGCAGCAAAACCGATCCAGGCATTAAAGAACTCCTCAACTACAGCTTTAAAATAGGAGTAGAGCTACGGTAAAATTCCCTGCGCTTTAATGAGAGTGTCCATGAGATTGAGGATGAAGGAGTCATTTCCCTCTAAACGTGTGCTCCCAGCCTTCCCGAAGGACCTGCCATGCGCACCTGTCTTTTTTTGAACTTCAAAATAAATGAAACATTGATCAGAGCTGTCGCTGCAACATAACTTTTTCTCGTCCATCCCTCATCAGCCCTGGCCTCTCCAGGGAAGCAGGCCCCTCAATCACCATTTCCTCCAGGCCCCTAGAAAATAGAAGCGCAAATGGGCTGGGAATTATGTGCTTCTAAAGGCTTTGAAGGGAAGCATTTACTGAGGGAGAAAATTGTTTTAATCTTATAACAACCAAGGAGGAGAGTTTGTAAAACACGGAACACCTACACATGCACTTGATTTTGTTGCGTAGGAACACACACGGGAACATTTCTGCCCACAAACACGCCTGATGCCTCAGCTGAGGGGTCTCGCTGTGGCCTGGGCAGGGGCAGGTGGGCCTGGGGACGCAGGGAGGGGGCGAGGGAGGGTCAGCGGAGAGTGGGTGGGGTGACGGTTTTGAGGCCAGGGTGAAGCCAGCTGAGAATCCCACAGGGAGGGGACCAGTAATGGGTGATGGAGGCAGGCGCTCGGGCTAAGCCACCACCTTCTCGTGGTGTGGTCACTCGGCCTCCCCTGGACTCCCGAGTCACATTTCCCCCTCTTCCAGTGCCTTTTGCCTTGCCCCATTTTCTTTCATGTTTATTGTTCTAATTCTAAAAGCAACACGTTTTCACTGTAATGTATTTCTTTTTTAAAAAAATATGTTTTTATTGGGTTCACAGAGAAAGGAATTCACAAAGGAAGGGAGAGGGAGAGAGAGATAGCAACATCAGTGATGAGAGGGAATCACTGTTTGGCTGCCTCTTGCACGCCCCCCACTGGGGATCGAGCCTGAAACCCGGGAATCAAACCGTGACCTCCTGGTTCATAAGTTGACACTCAACCACTGAGCCCCACCGGCCGGGCTGTTCTTGCCGTTATTGTGTCCTTCTGGGTGACTCTTCTGAGTGACTATGACGGTGGGAATGTTTGGATTCACATTCAGTCCAAGGCAGGCCGTCTGGCCCCCACTGTGAGGCAACCAGATGCGGAGCGTTTGAGTTTCTCCCAAGCACCCTCGGGGCAGGACGCCTCCCAACCCCGGTGGCCATCGGGGTTCTGCTCCCCATTAAAACGAAAGCCCCAAAGTGGGGTTCAGTTTGTGCCGTGATCATTCAGGCCTGAGCACCTAGGAGTACGCATGAAAACGAGGGGCAATTAATCTCAGAATTAAAAACACGCCGTCTCATTTTATTTGAAAAAGGATGGAAATTAATGTGCCTCCTATATATTTATACCGAGTCCATCCACTTAGAATCAAGCCATTATGCGTAGGTTTGGTCGTGATGAAAGGAGCGCGGCATTAGACCGGAAATAGGATGGGTTGAAATCAATTTGGTGTCAACCACATCAAACCTTTTCTAAAATTGTAGGCTTTGTAGAACTTTAAAACATGCTTGTTTATTTGTGGGAATTTAACTGCGATCCATCTTTCTCTGCAACAGACAAAAGGACAAAGAGGCAGAGCAAATAAATTGCAGGTGGCATCAGAGCCCCCTCCCCGCCCCCCCCCTCACACTCCCGCCCCTTTCCCTCCCCCTCCCCCACCACACCCCCGCTGCCGCTCTGGTGCATTGGGGGTGAAATGAGAATTTTTTCACGGCTGCATATTTTGATGGCACCCCTGTGCTGTGCATTCAGACGGGATCTTCGTGAGGGCTTCCGTTTGAATGGAGAGAGCCATCTCCATGCTGCAGATGCGAGGCCTGTGTGGGTGACCGTCATCACGCAGCCCAAGGTGGCCTGGAGGTGGGCGAAGTGCTGTGTGCCGTGGAGATCACCCAGCTCCCCAGCTAAGAAATCAGCCCTGCAGGTGGATGCAATGCTCCCTGGGGGGGATCAAGACTGGCCAAGGCTCAGAGACACACTGTGGCCTGGGGCTGAGGGTCAGAGTGAACCCATTCAAGTCCATGGCCAGGAGTGGCAGATGCTGGCCAACACGGACAGTGAAGCATCCTAGACACACTGGCGGGGGGCTGGGAGGCGGGGTGGGGAGGCAGGCTGGCAGAAGACAGAGCTTGGGTGAGAGGTGAGGACCCTTGACCAGGTGTGGGAAGGGGCATGAGGCTCAGTGAGTGGGCATCCCTCCTGCTAGCCTGTTCCCTGCCCCTGCCCAAGGCCCAGGCCGGAGAGAGTGGCTAGAGCCAGCTGTCCGCCTGGTCCTCTGGGAGGCATTCCCTAGCGTGCAGTCCTGAGAGGGAGCTGACGGCTTTGCCCTCCTGAGCACCTATTCCGCTGTGTGGTGTGTGTGTCCTGTCACACTTACCATCGTGCAAACCACAGGTGATTCAGTCATGGCACACGGCTGGCATGGCACGTCTCTGACGGCTGGCCCGTGGGTCCTTCCACCACCCCGGGTCAGACTGGGAGTCCCTTGGGATCAAGGCCTGTGACCACAACCACGGGGCCCAGATGAAGAAGCAGCCCCAGCGAGGTGCTGTCAGCCCCGTGCAGCTGCCAAGAAGGTGACGGGATTTGCAGACACGGCCCGTGTGTGTTTATCTGCGCCTGACGGTCCACTCTGCTTGTCAAGTGACAAGGAACACCAGGCGCGGAGTTCTGGGACCCCAAAGGGAGAGCTGGAGCGCCCCCTGGTGGCTCCAGGAAGCCAGTGCTGCCAGCCAGCTCCTGCTCGTATGTGTGGGTGATGGGGCTTGCTTGCTGCCTGGCTGGGTTTCACTCCTGTGGGGGTTCCTCCCAGGACCTCAAGAACAGGCCCCAAGGAGTAGGAACAATCGTTCATGTAAATAGAATCACTGCAGTGGAGAAGCCCTCCAGTAACTCTGCTAGTCATCTCTGCAGTTAGTTTGAAAATGACAGATTGGAAGCTTTCTTGGTGTGAAAAACCCTCAACCACCCAAAGACATCACTTTTGTCCAATCATAGAGACCAGCTACTCTCTGCTCCGAGCCCACGCTCTCCACCCCCAATAGAGGGTGGGCTGGGCTGAAGGTGTTCTCTCTGGGCGATGCCCTGGGACTGGGGTGTCCACTCCCCCCCGCCCCCCATTTCTCTGTCCTGTGCCTCAGCCAGGATGCTACAAAGGTCACACCTGGAATCTTCTCTTTCAGTGTTGAAGGCTTTTGCCCTTTTAAAAATATTTTTTTATTTATTTCAGAGAGGAAGGGTGAGGGAAAGAGAGATAGAAACATCAATGATGAGAGAGAATCATCAATAGGCTGCCTCCTGCATGCCCTCCACTGGGGATGGAGCCCACAACCTGGGCATGTGTCCTGACCAGAAATCGAATGGTGACCTGCTGGTTCATAGGTCGACGCTCAACCACGGAGCCACGCTGGCCGGGCCTTTCGTCCTTTTACGTGAGCATTTGGAGAAGAGGAACATTCCGAGCCCCGTCAGCCCTACGCGGGGCTCCCTGGTTTGAATGTCAGTGTCTGGGGCCCACTGGGTGTTGATGGGGATGCAGACAAAGGATGCAGAGCCTGGCGCAGGGCCAGCGTGGGCCCAAGTCCCCAGCGGCAAACGCTACAGGAGAGAGAGGGTGTGGAAGGGGCCGGCCCTGCGAAGGCCTGCCTCCTCCGCTTGACTTCTGCCCTGCACCGCCTGTCATTGGTCTAAAGATGATGAATGCCTTTACTTCCCTCCACACAATACGAGGATTTCAGAACACTGATTTGCATGGTACTGGTGTGGTGTCTGAATTCTATTTGGTTTTCTTTAGCTCCACAGACGTTACCTCGGTTGTGTTATACAGTCAATGTTTGCTTAAATTTCTGTGCATTTCATTCCTTCCTATACCTGAGATTGTCAAACTTTTCTTCTATCTGAATTACTTTCCTTCTGTCTGAAATTCATCCTTTAAAGGTTTGTTTACTGAGTTTTGCTGGTGGCAAATTCTCTTAGTCTTTTGGTGGGTGGAGGGATGTTTGAAAATGTCTATATTTTCCCTTGTTCTTAAAATATATTTTCTGTGAGCATGGAATTCTGGTTGGCAGTTACTTTTCTCTCCGCACATTGAAGGTATCATTTCATTCTTTTTTCTTTTAATATATTTTATTGATTTTTTTACAGAGAGGAAGGGAGAGAGATAGGGAGTTAGAAACATCGATGAGAGAGAAACATCGATCAGCTGCCTCCTGCACATCTCCTACTGGGGATGTGCCCGCAACCCAGGTACATGCCCTTGACCGGAATCGAACCTGGGACCTTTCAGTCCACAGACCGACACTCTATCCACTGAGCCAAACCGGTTTCGGCAATTCTTTTAACTTCCATTCTTGCTGGTAAGAAGTCCATGGTCAGCCTGTTGTTCTGTTGAAAAGCTGTCTTTTCTTTCTGGCTGCGTTTTAAACCTCCCCTTTGTCTTTGGTTTTCAGCAGTTTCACCATGATATTCAGGGCATGGATTTCTTTCATTTTTCTTACTTTGGATTTATTGGGCTTTTGCATCCAGAGGTTGGTAGTTTTAATCAATTCCAGAAGGTTCTCAGCCCTTCTCTCTTCTTATGTTGCCTCTACCCCATTCACTCTCTTTTCCTTATGTACTCTCTTGGGCTCTTCACCTCCCTTCATATTTTCCAGTTCTTGTCCCTTGATGGGTAATTTCTTAGGTTCTGGGTGGGTAACTTCTTCAGACTGATGTCTAATGACAAATTCTCTTATCCCGGAGATTTTAGCTTTAATTATTATGCTTTGTGGTTCTGGACATTCTATTAGGTTCTTTTTCAATCTGTTCGGTCTTTCTTTATTGTTTCTTGTTTCCTGCACATATTCCCAGGCTTGTCTTTTAGTAAACACAGATGAGTTTTATTCTATGATGCTAACTCCAGAAAAAGAGGGACCATCCCAAGCTCATTTTATCAGAGCATCTGTAGGCATGATGAGGAGAAACACGGCATCCACCTCCGGCACCTTGCCCTGCTGCTCCGCCCCCAGGCGCAGCCCTGAACGTGGTGTCATTTCCTAGGGCAGCAGGTCCAGGTTAGGGCTGGGATGCTGGCTTGGTTTGCATTTTGCATATTCTCTCCCACGTCTCTATGACAAGGAGCTAGGCAGAGCGGACTTTCCATCCCAGATTCGGAGAGGGGTGCTCTGAAGGCTTTCTAGGTTCCTGGGAGCCCCCTGACATAGGACAGTGAGCAGGAAAGAGCTGCTCTCTACAACCCACGTGATGGGAGAGAAACCTGAAAGAGACAGCAACGTCCCAGGGCTCCCCAGGCCGTGTAGCTGCAGAACCAGCTCTGGGTTTAGATGACCTATGTACACGCATATATATAGCTTTGTATGGATTCAAATCTTGCGGGTAAAATTCATTAGCACAGTGCCTGGGACATAAAAAGGTTCCAAGAGCCTTTGCAGCCTTCCTCATTATTATTGTTTCTATTATTACATTCCTCGGAAATACTGATCTGTTGAGTTAACATGTCTAAGGTGCCAAGTTGCGGTTCTTCCCAAAAGAACAAGGTCTTCTGAGCGGGAAGAATTTGCATCTTCTGCTCAACTGAGAAGCGGAGAACAGCGGGACGTGGGAGATGCTGAGGGACGCGGGGCAGAGTGCAGCCCATTTGCCAAGACGGCAGGGGGATCTCAGGCAGGAAGCTGCACGCCCAGGCAGAGCAGAGGTGACCTGGAGGGGGGAGGGTCTGGGGTTGGGGGTTGGGGGTGGGAGGTAATGAACAGGAGGCGCCAACCTTCTCTCCACAATTCTGTTTCATTCTGGGGGGCGGGGACGGGGGCTGAGGAGGGCCCTATGATGACAGCCTGAATTGGGTAAAATGTAAGGATAAGGAATTACTAATTAGTAATAAGGTGGAGTACTTAAGTGTGGGAATAAATAATATGTAGTGAAAAAATAATGATATAGCATTAGGCATTTGAGACGTGTGGACTCCAAGCAATTAACCTCTATTCTTCGTCTGCCTCGCAGTTGTGCTAATTGGTTCCTTTCCTCTGACGGGGCCACATTAACCTTTCTCTTTTATTCTGAAGGAGCAGGTACGTGGGGTAGATGTGCCGCTCTGGTTCGGAGGAAAGGTATTTTTCCTGAATAATAACCCGTTTGCAGTTTTCCTCCCAAACTGTTGCGTTAGAAGTGCCCTGTCAGATTTTCCTGCTCAAGCTCCGCAGAGATGAAAAAGGTGGCCACACTGGCCTCAGGCGGGAGCAGTGGAGAGGATCTGCACGTGGAGGCTGCCGGGCTCCGGACGGCCCTGTGGTACCAGCTCCCGCTCATTCAGCCGCACGTCCTGGCTGAAGGCTGCATGTGCGGGGTGCTGGACAGAGCACAGGCGGGCAGCGTCTGCTCCCCCGGAGTGTGTGGCTTAGAGGGGGAGGGACAGCGACGGAGATGAACATGTGAATCTAGTCCAATCTCAGGGTGAGGAAGAGACGGGAGACTGCTAAGAAGACAGTGTCTGGGAGGGAGAGGTGCCTTCCAAGGCAAGGCGGTCCCCTGGGCTTCTCTGGGAGGCAGCATTTATGTCTCTGAGCTGAGACATAAACGAAGCGTGTAGCTACTGAGAAGATTGGCATTCTAGGCAGAGGGAATCGCCAGTGCAAAGGCCCCCGGCCGGTGTGGCTCATTCTGAGTGAGGGCAGGAAGGGGAGGGAGGCACGAGGTTGAAAGGTCACGAGGGCCCCCCAGGCAGAGCCTCGGGTCCTTGGTGAGGACTGTGGGTTGATTCCAGTGTGGAGTGGAGTTGCTGGTGGGGTGTGAGCAGGATCTGGTAGGAAAGGCTCACCCTGGCTGCTGTGGGGAGGCTAGGCTGGGGAGAAAGGCTGACAAGAGGCTTAGAGGTGCTACATAAGTGGAATTGAGGCATGAAGAGGGACATCTGGGCATGAAAGATCCAGTGAATTCGATCTATGTTCTGGCAAAATAGAGCCTCCAGAGGTACATAGTGTGGACAGAGGCCATGCCCTCCCCACCCAGAGACAGACACTGACCACTTCAAAACCCAACAGGGCAGGAATGGCCACCTCCAATTCCCTCTGCCATGTATTGATAGTCAAGGTCATGGATAGTGCGCTGTTAAGAACGGACCCAGCAATTCCACACCCAGGAATTTACCCAGAGAGATCATCAGACAAGTGCACAACAACTAGTTCATGTGCAGGGGTCCCGGTAGGAAAACTGTCAACAACCTAAATGTTCACCGATAGGGATTCGTTAACTAAGTCATGGTACATTCAGGCCTTGGAATAATATCCTCAAGTGATAATATTTTAAAAATCCCACAGCACAGAAGAGAAAAGTAAAACTCCACGTACGCCTCGTCTTCCCCATCGCCTTTTCTGAGAGGGTTTCTCAGATATCTTTCAAGCAACACTTTCTTTGCTCCTCAGATGCAGCCATACGTATGTCCTAAAACAGGATGCTTCTATAAATGTTATTTTGCATGTAAGTTATTTCATTATGTGCATATCATTGCCATGTAGCCACACAGGCCTAGTGCAGCTGGTTGTCAGCTGCACAGCATTCCACTGACTGGATATTCTATAATGGACGCAGTCAGTCCACTACTGATGGGTATTTTCATATGTCTTTTTCATTTGTGTTATTTGTGGGTGCATTTTCACAAGCATAACTTTTACAATTTAAAATAATAAAAAATGATGATGTAGCGTACATTTACTGTGCAGATGTCCGCAATGTATTATGGAGAGAGAGAGAAAAATCAGGCGACAAAATAGTGTGTGTGTATGTTCTGTTGATAAAAGTTGGGATATAGTTCTGTGTGTATATGTTTTAGGGAGTCTGGAGGCGTTCTCACTAAAATGCTACCAGGTGATTGCAGGCTTGCTTTTCTGTAGTACTTTTCAGTATTATTATGGTTATTATTTAGAATTTCAATATATTTGGGGGGGGGGGAAACAAGCTATTTTATAGTTGGAGACGAGTTCATTCGGAGACGGTTCATGCACTACACTTTAAATATGAATTTTGCGTTTGGAACTAACTTGAGTTCTTCCGTTGAATTTCTTATTGAATACGTCAGAATTAAATTATATTTGTCCTCCTCTCGTTCCAAACACTTAAGCAGCACGATTGTGGACCTGGGCGCAGTTCACAGGCCGCACCACAAGAGGGCGGTGTTTGCAGGACATTGTGCTCACAACCTTCTCCCTCAGCTGGCCAGGGTCTGTAATTCTGCAGGATGTCCGGGGGGGCCAGAGAAGAGATGAGGTGTGGCCTCCAGCTTGCGCTGTGACACATAGTTTTCCTTTCACGGGTTGAGAGGAGGTGGCATGAGAGTGGAATCTGCCTGCAGTGCCCCCCTACGCCCCCCTCCAAGCCGCCCCACAGCCCTCCTACCCGCTCAGGTTAGGTCACTGCATCCATCCTGGGCCCAGCCAGTTTCTGCCTCCAGGGCTGACCTGGGCCTCCGTGGGTGGTGGGGTGGGTGGTGGGGTGGGGTGGGGTGGGCGGTGGGAGTGGGGTGGGGGTTTAGAGTGCCCCGCCACACCCTCTCTAGCCACTGAAGTTATGGTCCCTCCCACCCACATTCTGACCCGGGCTGCCCAAGTCTTTCTCCCTGGGGCCAAGTAGCTGCCTGGTCTTCTCTGTCCTTCTCCCTTTCACCTTCTTCATTTTGGGGAAAAAGCAGTAACATATTCAGGAGAATAACTCAAACAATACAAAAAGGGAAGCTAACGGAAACCAAGGCTCCCGTCCTCCCAGGCTCGTTTCCCAGTTTTCTCCCCTAAGGCAATGGCTGCTAAGAGGTCTCAGCACCATATATCCCTGCAGAGACCCGGGTGCTACGCAAATAGACGTGCTGGTCCGTGCTCAGACACCCAGCCTCGCATGGCTCAGGTGTGCACTGACTGGAGATGGTGGGAACCCTTTCCCGTCGGATCACAGAGCGCCCGGGGGCTTGTCACCGCTACAGGGCAGTGCCATGTGGACGCACCAGCTCAATTTAACCATCCCCACTGGGGGTGCTCGGGCTCTTTCCAGTCTGTGCCCTCAGGAGCAGAGGACAGAGACAATTTTGTATGGACCGCTTTAAGCACAGGTGCAAGATGGATGTGGCCTCAATTCTTAGACTCGAAATGGCTGGTCCAGGGTGCAGACACCGTTAGCTTTCCCATTCATTGCCCAGTTCTCTCCAGGCCGCTGAACCAGTTGCCACGCCACCCAAGGCTGAGGTCCGATCCCAGCAGGAGTGCCCTTTGCCAGTTTGGCAGGTCACTGCTTCTGGATCCTGACCGAGGTCAGAATCACCCGGAGAGCTTTCTACAAAACCCAGCACCTGCACCATGTCTCACACCCACATCCCAGACCCATTCCATCGGAATCAGACTTTTATTGGGGGCGGAGGGTGCCTGGGCATTGGCACTTAGAAAGCATTTCCCCGGGAGATTCTAATGGGCAGGCAGGGTATGCAAACCACTCTGACAGGTGAAAAATATCTCATTGATTTAAATGTACATTTCTTTAATTATGAATGAGGACGGACATTTTTCTTTGAGAAGAGTGATTTGGTCGGTTCTTAGGTCACACTCCTTTGAGATTCTGACGAACGTACTGGATTGTCTATCCAAAAACGTGTGTGCACACGTTGGCCTCAATGTAATTGGTCGCCCACCCCCTGGCCCCTGGGGACCCTGAGCTCAGGTTAAGGCCCAGGCCCAGATTGTTCTGGAAACCCTTCCCAACCTCCCCTCAGAGAGCTCACAGTCGGTGGTGCCCTGGGACGGACTCTGCAGGGAAGGGGGTGACACAGCGCAGAGGGGTACAGTTAACTCAGGTGGAGACACAGACCGAGGGGCGAGTGGCAGGGGCCTTCCCAGGGGCAGATCCTGAGCTGAGCCTCAGGGGTGAGCAGGGTTGGGGAGCTGGTCACCCGCTGAGGAGGTCAAAGCCAGAAGGATGACCAAGGAGCACGGCCCCTAATTAGGGGCCTGGGGCTCAGGAGGGAAGTGGGGGGACTCAGGAGGGAAGTGGGGGAGGAGAGAGAAGGGGAAAGGCCTGCGACTGCGTAAATGGATCCCAGGAGGGGGCGGTGTGCTGTTAGACCAGCTGCTCTGGGGGGTCTGGGCAGGGAGGTGGTGGATGGGCAGAGGTGGAGGGGAGGGGAGAGCAGGGAAAGGCTGATGCTGGGATATTAGGGCCCCGGGGCACCATTTACCACAATGTATCCGCTCCAAGGCCATCGGGTTCTTGCTGGATGTGGCTGTTCCAAGCAGTGCTGCTCCAGCTTCCCAGGTGAGGAGCCTGGCGCACAGGTGCTGGGGAGGGGAGCCGCCGCGGCCAGTGCCCACGTCCCCAACTCTTCCCAGGTCACCAAGGTGCCAAGTTTCTCCACGCGGCCGACCCGCTTGCCCTCTCACCAGCTATGCATAGAGGCTCCTCACGCTCGCTCCCATCACCAGCCCTTGCAGCGGTCACATGTCTAAGCGCTTGCCAATCCGGGGGGCACAGCATGGCATCCTCCGCTGGCCTCGCTCTGCATGTTCCTGGTCCCGCCTGAGCGTCTGTGCACATGCCTCTTCACGCTTCGTGTGGCCTCATCTGAGAAGCGCCCAGTCATCGTTAAAAGCCTGCATTTTTAAGGATGCATTGTCTCTTTAACATTGATTGGTAGGCATTTTCATTCATTCTAGATGCCAGTCCTTTGTCAGTTACAGGTGTAACGAACAGCATCTTCCATTCTGACACTTTACTTCATCTTTTGATAAATATCATGTTCTTAATGTTAACATAGTGGAACATTAAAATTCTTTTATGGTTTGCACGTTGTGAGGCTTGCCTTAAGAAATCCTTTCTGTGTTGAATCGGATTTGATGGCTGGACCCAGAACCCCTGAGCGGGACGAGCACAGACAGCTGAGGGGTCCCTGGAAGGGCAGGGCCTGTGCAGCCCCGAGGCTCTCGGCCTGGCTGACAGCTGGGAGATTGATTAGAAACTGGATGAGGCGAGAGAGAAATTGGAGCGAGGCTGAGTGCATTGAATTTGATCCTTTTAGCAACAATTAAGCCACTGCCAAGGACAGGCAGAGGAAGGGGCTTCCGGAGAACAAGACACAGGAGGCAGGAGAGGTGCCCTTGGCCTCACCTTGGCCCCCCAGCCACGTGGTTCCTGCCGCCGCCCCGTCAGCCGTTATGGAGACATTTCCTAGCAACGAGCATCTGCTCCCCCGGGAGGGCACACGGGAGAGGCAGGTGCGCGTCTGAGCATGTGCTGTGAAACCACTCAGGGACCAGTGAGCAGCCGTCAGCGTCGTGATGACTGATGGGGACACCCAGGCGCTGACTGGTGGTGACAGTGAGCCACAGGGCAGCCCAGAGCAGGAGCGCCTGATGGGGCTAGGGGTCAGGGGTCAAGACCTCGGATCGGGAAAAACAGTCATCGTTTTCCCGGTCCTTATTTTGGCTTACCTCTAATTGAGTTCTCATGTCTCCTGCAATTCGGAATGGAGCCTTAGCCATGCCTGAGACTTGTCACGCCTACCATCACCCTTTTCACACCACATGGCTTCTTGGAGTCGATATTTTGAAATATCTACTTTACAAATACAGGTGTTAACCAGTGTCTGCTTGATCCTTTGGGTGAATGTGTTCATGAAGAAGCCCATACACATATTGACTATATTACAGTTTTTAAAAGTGTTTTGTTGGTCATACTGACACAGACTAGGCTTCTCTGTGGTCCTACATGGTTTACTGTATGCATTTTAACACCTTGTTCTGAGGTGGGATCCATAGTTTCCCTGGGTGACCCAGGGCCCATGACTCAGGTGGGTTGAGGCAGGGACTCAGGTGAAGACCCGTCACCGGGGGAAGCTGCTAGATAAACCTCGCGCCCTCAGACCAGCTGTGCGGGCGGGCGGGGAGGCTGGGCGAGGGGCAGGTGAGGGCGCTCTGCAGCTCTGCGGGGAGCTCCTGTGCTGCCCGGGCCAGCTGCGCAGGCGCTGTGCTGCTTTGATGCCGTGGGAGTAAATCAAATTGAAAGCAAGCCTGAACCGAGTCCAGGTTGCCCATATCTCCCATTCTTGAACCCAGTCCAGGTTCCCATTGCAGTCATCAAGCAATTTATAAGATGCATTGCCTCCCTAAGTTGTTACAGGTATGGCAGTTTTAAAGATACCTGGTTAAACACACACATATGTTCCTAAGTGTTGTTTATCCCTCTGACTAATAAGATTACATGAAGTCCTTGTTGTACCAGGTGGTAGAGTTTCCAGCGTCAGATGTGGACATAACTCTGAGAAAGGAAACTGAGGTCTCTTTCACTGCCCTTCAGTCCTGGTGCTCTGGGGCACCCCTTGGATCTCGGTCTAAGTGCTCCGGGGATGGGAGGGTTTCTGCTGGATAATAAATTCACTGCTCAGCTTTGACAGTCAAATTAGACTTTTTATTGTGTCTCCTTGGCAAAACAATAGTCCTGGAAGTCGGCTTTGTTAAGAGATAAAAGCGTTTCCTTAATTCCAAAGCTTCCCTCTCGGTAGGAAGGTGGGGACCTCTGACTTTGATGAGATTTTTACTGTAAGCCATAAAAGAAAGAGTTCAGGGGGCTTCTGATGAAGCCAAGTCCCCAGGAGGCAGGACGGTGAAGGGAGGTTTGGTGAGCAGACCAGCGTGAGGATGTGGCCCAAGGCCCCAGGTGGGGGCTGGGGAGCGAGACTACAGAAGCTCAGAGAAACTGGAGGCTGAGGACGTCCCAGCCGATGATCCCGGGGTCTGCTCTCGGGTGTGCGCACCTGAGACCAGGTGTCCCTACAGAAGGCCCGGGGTTGGCCGTGTCTCCCAAGGGACAGCGATGCTGAGAGGACAGATGCCTGGGAACCAGGAGCAACAGCAGAGGCCAAGGTTGGCCGCTGGGGACGCTGGGGGCACTCCCAGGCCAGAGGCTCCTGAGACAGTGGAATGGGGCACCTCACTGGAGGCCGGAGAGGACCCGGAGGACAGCAAGTGCACCCAGAGCCCCTCCCCTGCCCCTAAGGCCACATTCCTTCCCTGATGGCGCTCAGCTGCCCCCAATTTGGTCCTTGGTGTGTGGCAGGCCTGGCTCTGTTCTGGGCCTTGCGAGGGGACCGCAGTAGGAGGCACAGCCACTCGCCCCAGGAGCCTCCATGCAGGGGGAGGGCTCCGCCATTCTGAGACGGAACTGACAGGAGCTGCGGGGCCAGGCAGGGCCTCCCTCGGTAAGGGGTGGACATCTCGGTCTGAACTGTGAGGTAAGGACCGTCCACACCTGCAGAGAATTTTTATGAGTTTATTGGAGCCAAACTGACGACAGTTGCCAGGAAGCAAAATCTCAAGAGGCTGAGAGAAGGCTCTGGAGAATGGCGGTCTTGAGAGCTTATTTTACACGTTTGATGAGAGGAAGAGGTGGAAAGAGGTGGCATGGAATCCACTGGTGAAGTCTGCGGGGGGAGCAGAGCGGGGAAATCTCGGGGATCGGATAAAAAGTGAAACAGAGACATGGGTGGGAACGGGATAGTTCACGTTTGCAGCGCACAGAGATGGTATTCGGGCAACAAGATAGCAGCGAGGGGGCTTGGTCTGGCGCTCCGTGCCGCGGTGGTGCCCCGAGGGGTCTGGAAGGAGACTGGTTTTGGGCTCTGAGTGTGTAAGGCCGCCATGCAGCCTCCCCTGAGCTTGCCAGGCTTAGTGTGTGGCCCTTTATATTCACCGACCCCTGAGGTCCCCCAGTGCTCCGGGAGCTGTTATCCTTCTGGGCTCGGGCCCTCCCTTCACAACCGCATGGAATGGCCCAGCCCATCGCCAGCACAGCTCGGAGGGAGCACAGGGCTTGCCCAGCAGGCCTGGTCCCTGGGCCGCTGGCCGACCGTGGTGGGAGGGAAGGGCGTCCTTTTCCTGCCACGCCTCATCTGAAAGTCTGGGCCACAGGCTGTGGGGCTATTGGGTGGCTGCCTCCCCGCCTCCATTCCTTCTGGGGAGCCCCTGTCTAAGGTGCTGGCAGGCTGGGATCCCCCTGATGGGATGTCACAATCGCAGTCCCACCCCTTTGGATTTACTCGTTCTGGAAACGTCCTCTGGCCCGCCGTCCAGGCCCTGCAAATGATTCAGAGCCCGCTCGGCCCCCGTCCCTGCACAGCTTGAAATCCTTCTCCCTGGTCAGTTCCCATTTCAGCTGCAGGAGGTTGCACCCACCAGGCCCGACGCAGACCTCACTGCGGGGCCCACGCCTACGGTTTCTGGTTCTGGCCTCCATCCCAAGTGGCCATCAGCGCTTCCGTCCACCCCGCCCCCTGCTTGGCCTCCCAGCCATGGGAGCTGAGAGCAGGCGGTCTGGTCCGAGTGCGCTCCTGGCTTTATTCCTATGAATGTGTCTCTTGACAGTAAGTCAGTGGGGTGGCTCACCCAGGTCCTCTGGGGGGAAATTGCTGGCCCAAGGCTGTAGGGATGGGGTATCTCGGGGTGTCCTCTGCCTGGGACAGCCCCTGCATTTACATAGCCCTCACCCCCTTCCAGCAGCCACAGCCCCAGGCTTTGCAAACTGAGGCTCCCTGAACACACTTGAGAGGCCCCGCCTGCTTTCTGCTGCCCCTCTCCCAGCGCGCACAGAGCTGGGGGCAACGAGGGGGCCCTTCCCTTTAAAAATAAAATCTCGCCCCAGAGAGATTCCCGAGCATCCTTAGGAAAAGCTTTTAGGAGAAAAGGCTTTATATTTTAAGTAAATTCAGGAAAGGTTGGGGGGGGGGGCTGACCCCTGAGAAGTGCTCATTGTCCTCAAGAACAGGAGGGTTAGGGAGGGAGCAGCGAAGAGAGGTTCTGGTGACAACCAGGCAGCCAGGGCGCCTCTAAGAAAATGGGACCCTTTCTGCCCGCTGCTTCCTCTTCCCTGGCCTCAGTCACCCCCTCACTGCCTCCCTCCCCGCCTTCCTCCCCGCCCCACCTTGCCTTGTGCGGACTGCAACCCACCCCACCCCCACCCCACCCTCCTGCCCTGTGGCTTTGAGCCATGCTGACTCTCACAGACCCACAAACCCAAGGACGGCATCTGATTGGCCCAGCCAGGCCCTGGCCACCTGGGTGGCTTCTGGCTGGGGCCTCCCCGTGGCTGCTCCTCCTGCCCGTGGTGACAGTTCTGCGGGAAGCCTGTGCTCAGAGCACTTGTTTGCGCTTCGCCAGGAGGGCTCACAGGGTCACCAGGTCACAGAAGCCCAACTCTTGATCATTACCTGAGACCCAGGTTCCTGCTCTGGCAACTGTGTGACCAAGGACAAGCCACCCCCCTCTCGGAGCCTGTTTCCTCTTTCATAAAAGGGGGGGGGGTCACACCACACCTCTTCCATTGGCTCTTTGGAGGATGACTGAGAGCCAGGCCGGTCCCCTCTCTCTGCATGAGACGGGGAGGGGGGCGGAGCTCAGCTCCCCTGGGCTCTGGCCACTGCCGCCTGTGCGGCCGCCACTGCTTTCTCCCGGCACTGGCACTGTCGGAGTGTCCTTGAGATGGAGTGGGGTTGAAGCAGGAGGGGCAGAGGCCTGCACTTGTTAAGATGTCTTCCCTGCCGAAACCGGTTTGGCTCAGTGGATAGAGCGTCAGCCTGCGGACTGAGAGGTCCCAGGTTCGATTCCGGTCAAGGGCATGTACCTGGGTTGCGGGCATATCCCCAGTAGGAGATGTGCAGGAGGCAGCTGATCGATGTTTCTCTCTCATCGATGTTTCTAACTCTCTGTCTCTCTCCCTTCCTCTCTGTAAAAGATCAATAAAATATATTTAAAAAAAAAAAAAAAAAAAAGATGTCTTCCCTGAACCGGCATTTTCTCAAAAAAAAAAAAAAATTGCTCTGAAAACACAACCTTCAGAGAGTCAGTGCGCTTCTGGGGTGTTTATTTTCTCCCTGTCGCCTTTGGAGCGCTGCTTTGAGTGTCTCCACGAATGTTGATAACTGAATCAATAGCTGTTTTGCTCTAATTTATTGGCTCGATTGCCGGAACCTAATTAGCATGTTTCAGAGCCATGAATGGCTTCTGCGTCCCGGGTTTAGATAGCGGATTGATCGCCCAGCAGCCCCGAGCCAAGCAGGTTGAGGGTTGGAGGGGGAGGCTGTGCAAATCTCCCTGACAGCTTCATTCCCAGTAAAAGTCACAGCCGGACAGGTGAACACGACTCCCAGGGCATGTTCCTGGCGCTTTGACCGCCCTAAGGCCTAGTCCTCAAAATGGGGACCCTTCACCCCAAGCCCCAGTCCCCAGAATGGGGGCCACAAGGGTCTGTGTTGGAGACCCCACCCCACTCTTGGTAGCTGGGTGACTTGCTCTCTCTGAGCCACCATCTCCTTAACTGGGGAAGGGGCTGAGGGTAACACCAGAGCAGGGAGGGAAGGAGAGGCCTGTAAGATGGAACCTGGGGCCACCCGAGGCGTCTTTGAATGTGAGGAGGAGGCTCCAAGGTCCATTGTGGGGAGTTTGCCCTGTCGGAGGTTGGCGGCTGGAGAAAGGGGAAGGCAGGCTACGGTTGGTCTGAGAGGAGACCCTGTGGGGGCTGGGCCAGGAAACATCCAGGAACAGAGATGCTGATGGTCGGACCCCCTAGGATGTCTTGGTGTGCTATGCTGGTTACGCCCCCATCATTCACTCCAAATCTGTCCCCTAAGTCTGCTCCCCGAAACGCAGGGGAGTTTGGGGCGGGAAAGAATCTGCAAGCCCCCCGTAGGACAGGCCAGTGCGGACGAGAGAGGTCAGCATGGGGACCTTAAAGATGATCTAGAACAGCGGTTCTCAACCTGTGGGTTGCGACCCCTTTGGCGGTCGAACGACCCTTTCATGGGGTCGCCTAAGACCATCCTGCATATCAGATATTCACATGACGATTCATAACAGTAGCAACATTACAGTTATGAAGTAGCAACGAAAATAATTTTATGGTTGGGTCACAACATGAGGAACTGTATTTAAAGGGCCAGAGGGTTGAGAACCACTGATCTAGAAGCATAAGCCTGCCTGGACTGGCAGCCGCACTGGGGTCACAGTCACGGTGACCCCAGCAGACTGCTTCACAGAAATGGAAGCATCATGAACATGACAAGAAATTCACCAGCTTGAAGTGCACACTCAGTGGGGTTTGGGATGCTCACTCCCTTGTGCAGCCATCCCCACGATCGAATTTCAGGACGTTTCCGTACCCATTAGCAGTCACCCTATTCTCCCTCTCCCCAGCCCTGGCAACCGCTCGTCTGCTTTCTGTCTCTCTGGATTCGCCTCCTCTGGACGTTTCATATCAGTGGAACCATGCAGTTGGTCCTTTGGTGTCTGGTTCTTTCATTAGATGGTGTTTTCTGGGTTTACCCATGTGGTAGCATGTGTCAGAACTCCGTTCCTTCTTATGGCTGAATGGCTTTCCGAGTGTGGATAAACTACATCCCAGCGATCCATCCGTCAGCTGATGGACTTGGGGGCTGTCTCCACCTTTTGGCTACTGGGCGCCGTGCTGCTCGGAACAGTTGTGTGAAGACCGCTTTTCCGTTTTCTCACTGTGTACCTAGGAGTGGGATTGCCGGGTCATTTGAGAGTTCTGTTTCACTTTTTGAGGAACTGCCAAAATGTTCAAGAGAGTTAAAGAGGTAGCAGCTCCCTTTTGAAAGGGGGTGCAGTTAGGGACTATTCAGCCAAGAGAGGCTGCCCCAGAGCAGGGGGAGCCCAGAGCTGGCCGAGAGCTCCTTTGTTAACAGCCTCGAGCCCAGGCGGAGACGGAGCTGTGGGTGGTGAAGGGTGACAGGAGGAGCAGCACCAGCTCCTGTCGGCCTTGCCTTGGGGACAGGGCTCTGCCAATCAGTGGTCCGGAGGGTACAAGGTGGGGGAGGTGGTCTGGAACCAGGGAGAGGAGCAGCGCATCCGCCTTCTCCCGGGCGGCCCGTGCCTCCTCCCGGGCGGCCCTCTGCCAGTGTGGCCCGCCCAGTCCAGGCCCCTGTCCTCTGCTTGCGTCTTCACTGCCTCCTTCCAGGGCCTGTGTCTCCTGGGCCAGGTTTCCCTCCAGGTTGGTCAGGAGAGGAGACACTACGGAGCAGACTCCTCAGGAGTCTCTAGAGCAGTGGTTCTCAACCTTCCTAACGCTGCGCCCCTTTAATACAGTTCTTCGTGTCGTGGTGACCCCCAACCATAAAATTATTTTTGTTGCTACTTTATAACTATAATTTTGCTACTGTTATGAATCGTAATGTAAATATCTGATATGCAGGAAGTATTTTCGTTGTTACAAATTGAACATAATTAAAGCATAGTGATTAATCACAAAAACAATATGTAATTATATATGTGTTTTCTGATGGTCTTAGGTGACCCCTGTGAAAGGGTCGTTCGACCCCCAAAGGGGTCGCGACCCACAGGTTGAGAACCGCTGCTCTAGAACCAACCAGGGTGCCCTGTCTCCAGCCCCAGAGGCCTCAGTCCTCCACTCCCCACCCCAGCCCATCTCAGGGTCCGAGCTGGGGACAGACCCACAGCCGTGTCCCCTCCTCAGCCCCCAGGGCTCTGCAGCTCTCTAGGTCCCCACCAGGACGGGGTCAGCTGTCATCCTGATGGATCTTCCTGGGGATGCCTTGTGGCTGCAAACCCAGCATTTCCCTGGGGACCCGAATGTGCCAGGGTGAGCTTTTTTCTTTTTAAGTCTCTGGCACATTATTTAAAGGAAATCTCCGAACAAAACTGTTAGCACATCAAGCGACGAGGTGAGAACGGGTGAGACATCATGTGAACCCGAGATTTGTGAATGGCATCCCTTGGTCCTCGCAAGAGTGGTTCTGAAGAGAAACATGATTAAGGGAAGAGGACTCCTCTGAGCCGGGCCAGGCTGATGGAGCCGCGAGAGGAAGTGGCGATCTGGGTTACTATGTGATGCCATTTGCAGGCCTTCCGAACCTCTGGGGCTTTGATGTCTTGTGCAGGGGCATCCGGCAGGCATGCCGAGGGGCCGAGGGTGGGGGCGGCCTTGTCTGAAGATGCAACCAGGCAGGAACTGCCCCTTTCTCAGGCCCTCCGATGCTGGGGTCTGGGCAGCGGCGTCTGGAGGGGGTGCAGTCTCACCCTGAGCACATTTTGGCTCTTTACAGCCCAGCAGCCAGTTGGCTCCCAGCTGGAGTGACCAACCCTCCTGGTTTGCCCAGGACAGAGGGCACTCTTGGGATGCAGGGCTTTCAGTTCTGAAACGGGACAGACCCAGGCAGGGGGGGATGAGTTGATTTCTGTAGCTAGGGAGAAGGCTGACTGCAGAGAGCTGGGAGGTGTCACCCTGCGAGCCCTCCCCAGCCAGCGCTATCACCTCATGGGGCTCTCCCGACCCACTTCTCAGCATCTTACTGGTACAGCCTTCCCTGTGCTCATGTTTCTTTTTTGCTTCAAGTTTTAAAAATTGGATATTTTATTTCACCCCTGGTTTTACTGAGATATAGTTGGCATATAATAGTGAGTAAGTTTCAGGTATACAATGTGATGATTTAATATATGAACATATTGCAAAATGTTTACCACAAGTAGGTTAGTTAACGTATCCATCACCAGACATGAATATTTTCGTAGTGATCCTTTCATGCTTTAATCTTGAAAATTCTTAACCTCACAGATAAACTACAAGAATAATACAGCCAACACCAGTAAATACCTTTAGTCTTTCTTTCCTCTTTTCTTTTTAAATAGAATTTTATTAATGTCAGAGAGCAAGGGAGAGGGAGTGAGAGATAGAAACATCAGTGATGAGAGAGAATCATTGATTGGCTGCTTCTTGCATGCTCCACACCAGGGATCAAGCCTGCAACCCGGGCATACGCCCTGACCGGGAATCAAACCATGACCTCCTGGTTCATAGGTCGATGATCAGCCACTGAGCCACACCAGCTAGGCCCCTTCTTTTCTTTTTCTATAAACATCTTTTATTTTTAAAAATATTATTATGGCCCCAACCGGTTTTCTCAGTGGTTAGAGCAGTGGTTCTCAACCTTCCTAATGCCACGACCCTTTAATACAGTTCCTCATGTTGTGGTGACTCCCAACCATAAAATTATTTTTGTTGCTACTTCATAACTGTCATTTTGCTACTGTTATGAGTCATCATGTAAATATCTGATATGCAGGTTGTATTTAGGCGACCCCTGTGTAAAGGTCGTTCAACCCCCAAAGGGGTCGCGACCCACAGGTTGAGAACCCCTGGGTTAGAGTATTGGCCTGTGGACCGAGGGGGTGCAGGTTGGATTCCTGGTCAAGGGCAGGCACTTTGGTTGCAGTCTCGATCCCCGGGCATGCACTCCAACCAGAAACTGAACTGTGACCTCCTGGTTCATGGGTTGACACCCAACCACCGAGCCACAAGTATGCATCGACATACCTAATTCAAATATAATAACACTAGAGGCCCGGTGCACAAAATTTGTGCACGGGGGAAGGGGTCCCTCAGCTTGGCCTGCGCCCTCTCACAATCCGAGACCCCTCAGGAAATTTCTGACTGTTTAGGCCCAATCCCAGCAATCGGACATCCGGCAGTCAGACACCCCTCTCGCAATCCAGGACTACTCACCCCTAACTGCTAACCTGCTTGCCTGCTCAGTGTGCGTCATAGCGACTGGTTGTTCCAGTCATTCCACCATAATAGTTGCTTAGGCTTTTATACATATAGATAAGTTTTTCTTCACCTTCCCCAATTGATATTTATATCTTCCCTCTTTATAGTCAAAACCTTGGTCCCCAACCACATCAGATATTTGTTCATTTGTCCTATCCTTCAATACCCACACAAAAAAAATAGTTTCAGAATTATGCCACCAGTACGTCTACCAACAACAAACCTACTACATTAAGGTCAAGGTAGTCCTTTTTATCATTAGAAAATGTCATATTAAAGATATATAACCTATATGATACTGTTAACCAATGTCACCCCAATAAATTTAATTAAAAAATTTTTAAAAAGATATAGTTAGAATACTATGTTCAAATTTACTTGAATTAATGATTTTCTCTGTGTGATCATATCATACCTACAACTGAGGATACACAATAAGATTGATTTGCTTCTATTTATGTGTGGTTTAGGGTTTGCTTTAAAAAAATCCTTTGGATTTAATTTATTTTGGGGTATATAAAGCACTCCAAATCAAAACTATGTAGAAAGATAAGTCCATAGATGTCTCACCGCCATCCTCTTCACCTTGTTTCACACTTTTATTAGCTTCTTGTTTATTGCCCTTGTATTTCTTTTTGCAAAACTAAGCATACATTTATATAAATATTTCCCCTTTCTTACACAAAATGTAGGATACATTGTATAGACTCTTGTATTTGGCTTATTGTACTTTATCCTGGGAGTCGTTCCATGTAAATTCATAGGGATTTTCTTCATTCCATGGCTACATAGAATTTCCTTGAATAGATGTGCTAGAGTTTATATTCAAGTAGTCCATGAGTAATTATTTGTCTTCTTTCTAGTATTTTGCAATTACAAATAATCCCACCTTTTTGCATTGTTATTTCGTATTTGTAGGTAGGTTCCTAGATGTAGGATTGTGGTCTAAGTATAAATCCATTTGTAGTTATGGCTTCCATAGGGTAGTGCCATCGGATGACCTTTCCCGAAAGTGGGTTATAAAGGAATTCATCAGTTCCTTGGCAGCCTTGACAGATGAGCTCTGGGGGGTCCTATGAGCCACAGCCCTGGCACTGGGCAAATCCTAACATCAACTCATCTGTGCCCTCTGTCACAGATTACCCACCAGGAATGCCCCATAGAGGATACAGGGAAGTGAGAGAGGCTCATCACTGGGCCCTTCCCAAAACTCAATGGACCTTTCAGAGTCTTTTCAACAGTCTTATCAGCATCTAGATCTCACCCACGCTTTTTCTTTCTCCACAAAAGCCTGCTGTTTCCCTGAGCTTCCACCCAATGGCTTTCATAATTCATGATTATTTTGGACAAAAATGAAGCTTCAGTGTAGGCTCTTTACATCTGACTTTCTTGGGAAACCGCAGATGATCTTTTCCAGTTGAGTTGAGTTTCATAACCCAGAAAAACTCCCAGTTCGGAGCACACTGTGTCCGCGAGGGAAAGAAAAATGACCCCTTTGTGTCTGCCTGGAGATGGCCCCAAGTTGGGACAGGAGCCAGCTCTGTCTTTGCCCAGGGCCAAAGCCCTGGATGGAGGGTCCCCAGCTCCACCCGGCTGGGGACAGTTCCACCCAGATTCTGGGAAGCCAGGCCCTGTGGGCTTGGAGAGACTGAGTTCTATCACGCTATACAGACCGACGTAACTTGCATAAGAGTTCTGCGAGACCACCCTCAGAATGTCACCTCTGGGTGGTGTGTTCCCAGAAGACTTTAATGTTCTTTTTTATGCTTATTGGTATGTTGTTTGAAAACAATCATGTTTTATTGGTGTCATTTGAAAGTATTTTATTTAAAAATATGAGCTAAAAGGTCATTGACTTCCTGGCTCACATGTGCCATGAGATAGCAAAAAATAAATCCATTCACAAGCCTCCAGTTTCCACTGTGCATAGGTTCAGGATGAATTACTAAATTGGTAATGCCACCCCTCCCAACACAGGATGCAGCTTTTGGTCCCCTGTCATCATCAGCCTTAAGCCTGCAGCTGTGTTAGAGGTGACTCTGACACACCGCTGTCCCTAAGGTGGCGCAGGGCACACGTACGCAGATCACTGCTGAGCATAGAGACAAACCACCTAGAGGGGAAAGGACGGGCTTTTCTGAGCTGGGGGCAAGGCAAGGCTCCCAGAGATGCCCAGTGACTGGCCCAAGATCACACCAGCTAGTCAGAGAGTTGCTGGGAATCCAGTCTGTCAGATTCTCTAAATCCCAGGTTCTAAGCTCCAGGCTCTGACACGATGGAGAAGACATTTCAACTATGAGGGGAAGAGCTTGCTGACACCACTCAGAGATGGTGGAATGTGCTATCCGAGTTCTCAGGTACCGTCCAGGGTGGCGTTTTAACAAACAGGCTGCTGGGACTGCAGGAGAAGGGGTCTCTGCCTGGAGCAGAAGGTTTTAACAAAGTCCTTCCAAAGTGCCTTCTGCCCTGAACTCCCAGGATTCTGTGCTGAGGAGCAAGGATCTAGAATCAGCCTGGGCCTTCATCCTGAACACAGGGTCAGACTCTTCTCTTTTCTACTCATCTGAGTCCATCCCCTTAGTTTTTTGACTTTAAATTCAGTTTCTCTGATTCTTTGAAACACTCAAACAAATGTTGCTATCTATTCTCAGAGTCTGAAAAAATATTTTATAAATATCTCCTCTCTCTCTTCCTCTCTCTCCCCCTTTTTCGCACACACATATGCACACATGTCCACACAAGCACACTTACACCCAGTTGACACTGAAATTCTTCACAAGAAGGATTATAATCAGGAAATAGAAACTCCCTCTCATGGGCCCCAACCATATTCCTGTAACCCCTGACCTCTACTATGTAGCGTGGAGCTGTCTAGTAAGAGGAGCCCTGGGCAAGTCATCCTCTCCCTCTCGACCAGATATAAGAGATCGCCCACTAAAGAGGCCATGTCAGGACCTGGTGCATAGTGGGCGGGCCATAACTGGCCACTGAAGTTGTAAGGCAGTGCCTCGAGGAGGCCTGCGCATGTGCAGAGAAAAGGACCCTGTGTGGGGTGAGAAGGGGCAGAATTAGCAACGTTCTCAGAAGATGGGACTTGGGCATCAATTTGAAGAATGACTTGGGTGGAGGTTGCCAAAGAGACGGAAATCCACAAATCCAGGCCCCCCCACCCCTTTCGTGGTGCTAGACCCCAGCATTGAGGCCTGCCTTTCTCATCCCGTCCTCTGTCTAACCACCTGTCTCACTTTTGTTGATTTTAAAGATTTCCCTATTGATTTCATTCTGATTATAAAAGAAAAAAATATTGGGTGGGGCAATACTTACAGTTGTGAGTATTTGAAACAGAGTTTATTCTTGTATTATTATTTTTAGTTAATGATTGTGTTATTTTCCATATGAGGAACTGTAAACCGACTTTTGTCCCACCCTGTATCTGTTTAAAAAGGGGGGAAGAGAAGTAATGAAAAAAATCACTCATGATCTTACTATGCAGAGATCGTCACTATTAATATGTTTGCGTCTTCCCTTCCAGTTTTTCACTGCATGTTGTAGATAATACATGTATCTGATTTGCATTTATCTGGATAGGTGAATATATTCATATTATCACTCAGTCTATAATCAATAGTCTCTGACATTTATTGGCACTTACTATGTTCCAGCCACTGTTCTCCACACATGCATTAACTCATTTGATCTTCATAACATACCTGTAAAGCAGGTACAGTTATTACCCCCATATCATAGATGTAGAAGCTGAGGTACCAAGAAATGCCAAAGTCACACAGCAGGATATCGACCCTGGGCTTGGACTGTGACTGGACCTCTGTCCACTGCCTTTCTTTCTCCCTGGTTTTAGCCTAAAAGACAGCCTGTCTGTTAATGGACTTTGTCCGTGTGCACCCTCATCCAGTGTGTGTGCACGTGGTGAGTCTAACTCCGAATCTGCCTGTCACCCTTTGCTGTTGGAAGGAAGGGGTGTTTGCAGGGAGGGTGGGTGATCAGGGGGAGGAGCCGGGCTGTCCACACAGGTGCACTCAGTGGGGTCCTAAGGGAGCAGTTCCCCATCTGGGCCCTGTCACTCAGAACCTAGAAGGGTCAGCCCACGGGAGGGCTGCTTCTCCCTGCGAGGCTCCCGCTATGAGCCCAGCGCAGGGTCACAGGCCTCACCAACAACACCATGCGCCTGTCTGCATGGAGAGCCCCCTCTGCCTGGGGTGAGCCATGCAGACGGAGGTGGCTTGGTCACCAGCCTGAGTGCGGGTGGGATCCCAGGTCTCTAACGTCTTTGCTGACTGGCCTTGAAAAAGTCACAATGTCCAATTTTTTCTTTCCCTCAGTTTCCTTATCTGTAACAAGATAATATTATTTCGTTCCTCCAAGGATGCTGGGAGATTAAGTGGATTAAACACAACTCACAGTAATCCATAATGAGTTATGTGCTCCATATAGACTCAGAGGGCCTAGAGATGTCCTTGGCATCTAGTAAATGCTCAGTAAACATTACCTCTTGATATTGGCGCTTGGTACCTGGACCAGCCCAACCGCAAGTCACTGGAAGTTGTATTTTCTTGTTTTCTGTCTATCCCCAGAGTCGGGTCTTCAGGGCGGGGACTATGTTTTCCCACCATCCTCCTGGCCTGGTACAATAGTATGCCCTTAGCACATGCTTATTTTAGTGCATAAATAAGTGAAGGAAGGAAGGGAGGGAGGGAGGGAAGGAGGGAGGGAGGAAGGAAGGAAGGAAGGAAAGAAGGAAAGGAACTCCCACCACCTAGATCTATGAACTCTTCAAAATGATTTGCAAATTCTGAGTACTTGTCCGATTCCCAAAGGGGCATGTGACCCAGGAGAGGCTGAGGGGTGGCCGCAGGCCTTGTGACGGGGTAGAGTGAGCTTGACCACAGCAAGTAGGTGGAGGGCGGCGGCTCTGAGCTCACAGAGGGCTCCTCAGAGGGCCTTCTGTGGGGCCTGACATTTCATGTCCGAATGTGCAATTCCTTGGCCCCAGCACATAGTGGAATGTGTTTGCTCTGATGAGGTATTTGCTGGAGCTTGTTGGCCTTCTGATCTCACGCACCCGCCAGTTTGTTTTGAGAGCTGCAGTTTGGAGAAACAGTCACAGGATTTAGGAACCAAATGAAATGGCGAGAGGCAGTGGAGGTAGTGGTGGAGGCAGGAAGCAGCTCCCCACCCTGCCAGGAGGCGAGGGGCCATCTCCTGGCCGAGTTTAGAGGAGGAGGGAGAGAGAAAATGGATACAGCCCTAAAGGGGATCGGAAAGGACTAAAGCCTCCCTCGCTTTCCCTTCACTGAGCCCAACTTGATGTTTCTGCTGTCCAGCACCTGTCCATGTGCGGCTCCATTTTAGTGGCGCTGCTCATTATGTGCACATACTTTTCCAGCCTCTTTTCATGTCATATTGGGACATTTTCATATTCGTAATTTTATTCAGTTGTACTCCTTGCATAAAATAACATTCAATAATATATGGATAATGAGAGTCTTTTCCGTTGGCATAGAATAATTTCTAAGAGAAGGGTTAATTGATCACAGTGTTTTTAATATTCCCATATGATTTCCCCAAGTGTGAAGCGACTTAGTTAATGATGGCGTTATCTGCGTAGGTGTGAAAGGATAGCTCTAAACACAATCGTGTCATCATTACATGGTGTTGTTGCCTGGTTTTCTAATTTACCCCGTTGAACAAGAGTTTCACTGCATGCATACAAGTATGCGGTACTGACAAGGTTCATGACTTTTCATGTCCTTGTGTAACTGTTTAGATTCTTCTTGGTGATATTTCTCTGTGGCTTTCGTGTATTTAGCTCTGGTCTTTGAGAAACACACACACACACACACACACACACACACATTCTTATGCTGGTTGAATCACCTTATGCCACCAATTTCTTCATCCATAGTTTTTTATATCCTCAACTTGCTTTGATTCTAAAAAAAAGAAACTTAACTTTTTAAGCTTAACATTGTGATTTTTAACAAATGTCTCCTCTTGCTTCAACCTTAGAACCTCATGAAGACACCAGAGAAAATAGTAAATGAAGAAAATGGCAAACTTTTGGGGGAAGGGGGTAAGATAAAGAACACCCTCTGACCTTACTCGGACCTTAGCACGTCCCAGCCTCATGGTGAGCTGGGGTTCGGGGACTGTGTTTCTCCCCATTTTACAGGTGCAGGCTGTCCAGGTGCAGGCTTATTATGGAGGAGCCCGCTTCCTCCTCCTCCTTTTCCTCCCACCTCCCTGTCAGCGTGGGGAGGCTTTGGGAGCAGTTTTGGGCCATCACCTGGCTGTGAAGCCATTGCGACTAAATTGCAAGTAGCAGATGCCTGTCAGGTGGGGCCTGGCTCGGGGACCCACTGAGCCGTCCAGAGGGGCTGTTCCCCATCCTGTGCATGAGGCCTGCTCTCTTGGGAAGGTGAAATGAAGTACCCCAAGTCCAGAGCTTGGCTTATTTTTCAGCATAACATAAGCAGACACAGAAAGGAATGGATGATGACGGTGACGATGATGATGGTGATGGTGATGATGAGGAATCTCAGTGTTACAGTCCTTCTTCCCCTCGGAGCATCCATCTCTATCACTGAGCCCTTATTATGTGCCGGCCCTGAGCCAGGCATTCCGCACACATGGCCTCATTGCATCTTCACGGCAGCACGGGGAGGCGGGTGCAAAAATCATTCCCATCTCACAGATGAGGAAAGTAAGGCTCAGAGCAATTAAGATCACAGACTCAGAAGGGCAAAGCTGGGATTCCGCTCCAGATCTGTGACAGGCGCGGGGTGTGTGTGTGGGGGGTGGGGGTGGGGGGAGTAAACAGGCTATTTATCCGCATTGTACAAATGGGGAGACTGGGCATCAGAGAGGCTGGGTGACCTGCCCAAGGCCACACAGCAGTATGTGGCAGAGCCTGACCCAGGGTTCCTGAGACCAGTCGGGTGCTTGTCCCACTACTGACATAGTGGTAACCACGCTCACCAAATGCCTGCCTGTGCCAGGCGTCCTTCCTGGTCCTTAACAACCCGGGAGGAGGCCCCGGGGAGCGGCTAGCCAGGACCAGGGGGCCTGAGTCTGAAGCATTCACTCCGGCCACCCCAGCCTCACTGCCGTGGGTTTGCTGCGGGATCAGGGAACGGGCGCCAGCATGCCAGCACGGGGCTGGGAACAGGAGGGCGTCTTTGTCCTCGCTCCACTGACCACCAGACTGTTCTTCTCACACGCGGCTGACACCCCTTGCCCAGCTGAGTGGGGAAGGCTGAGAAGTTTTATCTTTTATTTTATTTATTTTCCAAATTTACAGACTTTCCAAGGCGAGGTTAGTTAAGAGAAACATCCTCCTGGGAACGTCGGACCCTCTTGCAAAGCTTCGGCCTCGCTCAGGGGCTGGGCTTCGTTACTGGAGCCGGTGATGAGTAATAGCTGGTGGCAGTGGCCAGCTGGTGGCAAGCTTCCTTGATTGAAGAAACTGCTTTAAGCATTAACGAATGTAATGCTCCAAGGGCTCTGCTGTGTGGGTGTTATCAGCCCACTTTTATAAGGGAACCAGAGAGGGTAGGTGACTCACCCGAGACCACACAGCTAGGAAGGAGTGGAGCTGGGATTCAAACCCAAGCTTGATCCAGTTCCTAAACCCACACCCCTTAGCCCCTCTGCTCCCTGCCCCCTACCCTCCAGGACCTTGCTCTTTGCTGCTGATGGAAAGACAGAGGTAGGTGAGGCCGAGAGCATTCTTCTAATAGGTTTTGCAAGCCTGGGTGTGGCTCAAGGTCTGCCTTGCATATGTTTATGCCTGTCTGCTTCTCTCCTTTCCACTGAGGCTGGGGGCTCCTTGAGGGCTGGGTCCACGTCTGGCTAGACTTCGTGTCCCAGCGCAGTGAGAGGCCTGCACGCGTCTATGAGAGAAAGAATGAGAACGGATGAGGGAGAGGATGAAGGGAGGACCATGTGTCCTCCCTCACCTGGAGTGGGAAGCTTCTGGAAACAGTGCAACTTTAATGCAAAGCTCAGGTATAAAAGAAAGAGGGCGTGGACCATGTCCTTGACTTGTTTCAGAGGCCGTACTTCACCTCCAGTCCTGGGGGAAAATACGATTTTTATCCGCATTGTACAAATGGGGGGCCTGGAGGTGAAGTTCACGCTTCAGTAACTGGCCAGTCTGGGCGACTCCTGGCTCTGCCCCTTCTAACTCCCAGCAGTGACTGGGCCTCACCCTCCTTAACGTCCCCGTCTGAATATTAGTTTGTATTTCTCAGAGGGAGCGATGTAAAAATTAAATGAGCATTTAATTTCCACATTTAATGATGGCTCCTGTGATTTCTTCCTATAGGAGAGGCAGTTTCACAGTAAATTTGATTTTTAAAAATTAAGTAACTTGGGTGATGGGTGCCTGAGGGTTCATTATCTCTCTCTCTCTTTCCTGTTGTGGATGCTTAAAAATTGTTCACAAGACATTTTAAAAACAAGTAATAGAAATGTAAAGTGTTAGTTTTGTTTAGAAAAAACCCTACAGATATATGAGTGGCATCAGGAACTGGCTACAGTGGTCAGGATGCAAAATGTACATGCAGTTTTAAAATAAAACACAAGCTTTAAAGAACGGAATGGCTTAAAGCAGCCCCTTAGAGCAGTGATGGCGAACCCTTTGAGCTCGGCGTGTCACATATAGAAATTTTTTGATATTTGCAACCATAGTAAAACAAAGATTTATATTTTTGATATTTATTTTATATATTTAAATGCCATTTAACAAAGAAACATCAACCAAAAAAATGAGTTCGCGTGTCACCTCTGACACACGTGTCATAGGTTCGCCATCACTGCCTTAGAGTGACGACCTCAGGCCCAGGCGGGGGACTCTCACCCGCCTTCAATTCCCTCATCCCGAAAAAGTGGGAGACAGGGAGGCTTCCCGCCGAGTGTTTTATGAGTCAGGTGCGAGCGGAGGTGTGAGGTGCTCTGTCAGCTGTGATTCCAATGAGGTGGTTTTCATTCCTTGAGGCCCCGCCCTGTGCCAGGTGCTGGTCTGGGCACTGGGTCGCATTGCTGCCCAGCTCTCCGTGGGGCCGGACAGAGCTGGGCGCTCTGCTGAGATGGGACCCTCCAGGTGGGATTCTGACTCAGCCACTGGCTTCTTTGGTAAATAAACATGGCGGGCCTCAGTTTCCCTCCGTCTCTGCCGCGTGATTCCCTTGGGGAATGTGTTCCAGGCCCTGAGGTGGGACCAGATTTGGCGCCTTCAGACGGGTGACCCGTGTGAGCTTTGGCTCGAAGGAGGGAGAATGCAAGGGTGAGCGTCAAGAGGCACCGGGAGGCCGACTCGTGTGGGAACTGATAGTAGAGAAGCCACGTGATCTCACTCTGGCTCCTGTTGGGGAAGGGACTGTGGGCCTCCAGGGTGGGAGCCCTTCGCTCACGTTGAGTGACAGGAGAAGGGCCTGGCCTTGAGTCCCAGCCCTGCTGCTGATGCCGGAGGAAGCGGGCAGGGCTTCAGCCTTCCTGTGCTTCCCTTGAGACCCTCTCCTGTGAAACGACTGGGCCTCCGTGAGAACCAGGTGAGACCTGGCCGAGTGTGTGCTCCCCAGGGCGATTCTTAATCATCATGAAGGTTATTATTGAAGCCATGAGGGCGAACCCATTGCCTTTCATGTTTCCTAACAATCAAATCTGTCTGCCCTCTGCCCACAGCACGGGCTGAATGTCCCCGCCCATCCTCCTCAGTGTCACTGTGCTGGCAGGGGGCGGGTGGGTGTGGACCGGGCAGGGGGGCCCAAGGCCCTTTTGCTGCAGCAGCAGGAGGGCGGGGCTGCAGGCTCCCTGCTGGTTCTGACAGGCCTCCAAGGCCAATGTCTTGACGCCAGGGGTCAGGACCTGATGGGGAGAGACAGGGTGCCATGAGGACCCTGAAGAGAGACACCCAGATCAGCATGGGCTGCAGGGAAGGCTGCTGGGAGTGTGTGGTCCATGCGAGTTCTCCAGGCTGCTGGCGGTGGCAGGACCCGGAAAGGAGTGGTCCAAACATCAAACAGGGTTTAAGGTATTTGAAATCCCAGCACTGAGGCGGGGTGGATGGGAGGGATGGAGCCAGAGAGGTGGGCAGGGGCAGATTCACAAAGAACGCATGTGGTGAGGGGCCAAGGGTAGGACAGGAGCCAGGAGATCGGTGAGGGGGCCCTGCAGATGAGTAGGTAGTGAGAGATGATGGGGTCTGGACAGAATGGTGGTCATGAGGATGCAGAGGAGATTTCCAAGGTCAATGGGCAACACTTGACTTGGAGATTGAACTTGGATGGACATAGAGGGAGGAGTGAACGCTGATTCCCAGGCATGTGGTTTGGCAACTGGCGGGTGGTATTCCCTTTACCGAGATCCGATCACCAGCAGGGAGGCCAGGAGAGGATGAGCCGGGCTTTGGTTGAGTGGGAGGGCCTGGGAGGCCCCCTGGGGAGACTCTCTGGAGGCCTGGAGCCCAGGAGGAAGGTCCAGCCTGAGATGGAGATGGGCCTCCCCCCAGATAGACAGCAGAGCCTCCAGTGCCAAACTGCCTGGGTAGCAGGTCGTGGGAGGAGAGGAGTGCAGAGAGGTGTGTGGGTGTGCGGAGTACCATGGAAACCTTGGCGTGGGGCGGTGTCCTAGGTTCCCCTGAGCTGGCGGCCCTGAAGGATGCCTGGATGTGGGCAGGTAGAGGAGGGAGGTGAAGGAGGTGCCAGACACGGAGACAGGCGCTGGTAACTGTGGCCGAGGAAGGCTGGTGGAGGGAGGCTTCTGGGAGGGAGACTGTGGAGAGGCAGGCTGGGGCTCATTATTGTCAAAGGTGCTGAGAGTCCCACTAAAGAGTTGGGACTCTTTCCCTTAGAGGAGGGAAGCCTGGCATGGTTTTGAGCATAAGAGGGACTTGATCAGAACTGTGTTTATTAAAAAGCTTCTTATTGGCCTGACTGCCCAGGCATGTGTCCATGTGACACTGTGTTCAAAGGCCAGACTGTGGGTGGCTGCCCTGCCCTGCCCTCTCGTGTTCCAATCCATGCAGCCTCGGCCTGGCCAGCTTTACTCGGTGGGGATATAGCACAGAACCAGGCAGGCAGCTATAGGGGAGATGGAGGGCCTGGGCTGCTCTTGCCCTCTCCGTCCTGAGCCTGCTCAGCCAGGCTGTCACCTGGGCAACTGCCTTACCCCTTCTCCTGCCAGGCCATCTCTTGGCTCTGCCTCTGAGCCGGTGGGGTGATGTCTCAGCAAGCAAGCAGCCTTGGGAGGGAGAGGGCACTCGGTGGAAAATACTGTTCTCCACTCTGGGAGTGTCCCGCACCATTTGCCCCTACTGCTCTGCGCAACTGGCCATTGTGCACCATTAACTGGCCATTGTGCACTGTTGAAAAGGAGTCTGAGACAGATCTAGTACTTTTTGGACTGACTACCGTGTGCCAGACCCCAAGCAAAGCATGTTTCATATGCATCCTTTCATCTAATCTTTAGTATTATGATGTGGGTGTCTACTTTTGCACCCATTTCACAGATGAGGATACTAAAGGCTCAAAGAGTTACTTGCCCACAGACTGTACATTTGGGATATAAAAAAAATCTTCACCCGAGGATATGTTGGTTTTTAAAGATTGATTTAGAGAGAGAGAGAAAACATCAATCTGTTGCCTCCTGTACGCACCCCAACTGGGGATCCAACCCACAACCTTTTGGTGTGCGGGATGACGCTCCAACCGAGCGCCCGGGGCTGGACTGTTTGGGGGATTTTTAATGCTGGCAGATAGAAGACAAGTTTGTCCTTTTAACTCATCACCTTGCAGTTACTTCTTGAGTAGAGACTGGTCTCTGACCTTTCCCGGCAGCCTCCGCCCAGCCCCTCCTCTATATCCAGCCGCAGTGAAGTCTCCCTTAGGTGCCCTCTGGGAACTGTGGCCCATCTCAGGGCATGAGGGTGGTTATGGCTTGAGTGGGGATCCCAGCTTGGCCACTCACCTGCTGTGTGTGTTCTGGGGATCATCACTTATTTCCCTCAAACCTCAGTTTCCTTATCTGCAAAATGGGGACTGCTAGTCCCCACCTCTTAGTTATGCGGGGAAAGAGATACGGCTCTTAGGCGCTTAGATGGTGCCAGGCGCGCTGGAAGGCCGAGTAACAGTGGTTATTCCGTTCCTATCACCGCACTGATTGCCTCTTCAGTTGCACAGCTGACACTGTGCGGTGGCGCGTGTGTGGCGGAGCCATAGGACAGGGAGGATGGATCATCGATCGCTGAAGCACTGCATTATTCATGTCCTTATTCTCAGACTTTTGACGGGGGCCGGGTGGGAGCCCATATATGGAAGGAAGGCTGGAGGCAACCACTGCTGCTAGCGCCTCAGGTCTCCCGACTTGCCATGGAGTCCCGCAGGCTGCTGGGAGGCGGCCGCCCTCTGGGCGTCCAGCGGCCTGAGAACTGGCCGCACCGTGTTCCGCTTGTGCGCGGGCCCTTGACCGTTCCTGTGGGACCCTTGTGTGGGGATGGGGTGCGTGTGTTGCGGGGTGGGGGGGGAGGTGGTGGAAATTAACTGGTGGCGCCCGGAGCAGGCTCCCAGGACAGTGGGGTGTGCGTGCGGTGCTCGCTGCAGGGCGTCGGTCCCCTGCGATTCCGTAGAGCGGATGCGTGGCGGGGGCCGCGGGGGCCAGAAATCAAGCCCAGCTCTTCCCGGAGCCGTGCGCCCTGCGCGCCAGCAGCCGGCTCGCGAGCCAGGGAGCACCGGCCACGCCACCAGCCCCGCCAGGGCCGCTCCGCGGTGCGCCCGGGAGAGGAGGGGCCGGCTTCGGTGGGGCAGGTTAGGGGGCCCGCGGAGTCCGCCAGGCCCGGCGATGCCTTTCCTTGCGGGCCGGCTGGGGGGGTGGGGGGTGGGCGGGGGCGGGGGAGGGGAGGGGGCGGGGCGCGGGGCGGGCCCGGGCGGGGCGGGGCGGAGCCGGGCTGCTGCGGCGGCGGCGTCAGAGCGGCGCTCCTGCAGCCGGAGACTCGGACCCGGCGGAGCGCTGCCCGGGACGCGGACAGGGACCCGGACCCGGACCCGCAGGGCGCTGCTCCCAAGGCCCCCCTCGCGGGCCGGGCTGCCGAGCATGGCGGACAAGGAGGCGGCGGGAGGCGACGCAGGGCCCCGGGGTGAGTGCGGTCCTGCGGCTGGCGGGGCGCGCCGCGAGGGACGAGGCTCGCTCGGCCCGGGCCCTGCGGCCCCCTCGCTGGCCGCGGGGAAGTGGGGGCCCCCGCCCCATCCCGCCCCATTGGTGGGGCCGGGGTCCGCGCCACGGCGGGGCTGGGGGGCCGGGGCCGGAGGCGGCCCGCGGGGCTCGCGCTCTGCTCCCGGCCGGGGTGCGGCCACTGCGGCGGGGACCACAGCCCCCACCCGGACGCCCTGGCGGTCCTCGCCGCGGGGAGGCGCCGACTGCGGGCCGGTGCGAGTCGGGGTGCGACCCGCCACCTTGTTCCTCCCCGGCGCGCCGTGCGGGACGGCTCCCTCACTCACCCCGCGAAGGGCTGGCCGCGGGGCGGTCTCGCGTCCCCAGCGATTCAGCGAGGTTGCGGGGGGTGGGGGGGGGCCCGTGGGAAGTCAACGATTTGGACCGGCCCCTCCCTCACCCTGCCTCAATCGGTCCTGCGAGCCCGGAGTGGGGACTGCAGCTCCGATCCAAACTGCATCCCACGCCCAACCCCAGGGGTTCACGGGGCTGAAGAGGGGCGCCGCGGCCAGGCTCCCCAGTTCCCTCTGCGCCCCGGCGGGCGTGGGGAGCAAGGCAGTGCCCAGGGCACAGGACGGACACTCGGGTTTTGCGGCTGTTCCAGGGCCGCTTTCTTGGGGAGCGTGGCGAAGGCTCCGATGGGGTGGGGGAAGGGTGAGGAGCGAGGCGGACCTGGGAGCCGGGAAAGCGGGGGAGCAGCTCCCGGAGCGGGCTGTAAATCATGGCTTCGCCCGCCGAGGGGACGCGCTGGCCAGGACTGTGGGTCCCCCGTGGGGAAAGTTGGGCGCAGGGAGGCACTGGGCGTCCCCGACCGTGGCGGGAGCAGCCGCTGGAGCGGAAAGTGACCCGCAGGCTCCCCCGGAGCCACAGGACCGGCTGCTTATCGAGAATGACATTAAAATGCCCGGAGGAAAGGGAAAGTCATCCAGGAAAGGTGCGCCTGGCTCTGCAGGGACCCCAGAGCTGGGGAAACTGAGTCAGATGCAGCACAGCTACCGTGGGCATCGAGCTGTCTCGCTGTCTGTGGTCTAGGTCCCGCCCTTTACCGGCTCCAGAGGCACCGGCCCCCTCCCCAGCCCATTGTTCTAGGATCTGGGAGGTGCCGCCCCACACGCACTGCAGTGGTGGGGGAGGGGGCGAGGGAGGGGGGGGGGGAAGATCCTGACTTGGCTCCCACATGGGAGGAACCTTGGGGAGCCCAGGCCAAGAGCCCCAGCAGTACTTTAACACACATCCCAAATCTGACATCCCCCCTCTCCCCCCCCCCCGCCCCCCTTGCCCTCCCACCCCCACCCCATCTAGCAAACAGGGCAACGGGCTGGAGGCTGTCTTTGTCTGAACATCACTCAGCAACTGAATTGATTCATTCCCGCTCCCCCCTTTTCCTTTACTTTGGAAAAAAAAATTAGAATGATAGGGAAGGATGTCTGAATTGCCGAAAATTGCTAAAGCTTGAGTTAGTGAAGCAGTTTCTTGCCTTTCACGCTGGGATAGTGAGTGGCTGTAGCAAATGCAAGGTTGGCCACAGGACTTGTCAGGTCAGAAGAGTGAGCAGGGATGGGCACCCTCAGACACCCTTCTGTATTGTAAATGGAATTCAGCACCCCTGCTCTACACACACACACACACACACACACACACACACACACACACGCACACACACTGGGGCACTCGCCATCCAAGATGAGGATGCATGCTGGCTGTGCTGGGCCACCCGCCACCGCTCCGCTCGCTTGTGTCTGTTCTAGAACATTTCTTTACTCTCAGGGATCTGGAGTTCAAGGCGGCCTGTGAGAATTCCCGGCACCGGGACTTGGGACACAGAGCAAGCTCTCCCTGGCAACTCACTGCTTCTCCTTGGGCTCCCATCCCTCCATCTATGAAGTGGGAGATATTAATCGTATCTCATAGGAGCAGAGCCTGCTCCCCACTACCTGACACATCTAAGGTTTCCTCATTGCATGTTCCGTGCTGGACAAGTGAGCATGCAATCTTTTATTTTTTAAAGCCTCATAAAAAACCTGTTACCAGCGTTCTCCTTTTACTGGGTAGGAAATCTAAACTGGGATTGAATGACCTATCCAAGGTCATGTGTCTAGGAAGTATTGATTCAGACCCAGGCCATCTGAATCCATGGCTCTGGTCCTTCACCACCACCCTGTATAACCCTATGACTATGGCCAGGATTGCCATGCTATTAGGCACTTAAAAATGGCTGTTCTAGCTGGTTTGGCTCAGTGGATAGAGCGTCGGCCCGTGGTTTCAAGGGTCCTGGGTTTGATTCTGGTCAAGAGCACATGCCTGGGTTTCAGTGCGTGTCCAGTGTGTGTGTGGGGGGGGGGGGGGAAGGAAGGGGGGGAGTATGCTGGAGGTAGCCGATCAGTGATTCTCATCATTGATGTTTCTCTCTCCCTCTCTCTTCCTCTCTGAAGTCAGTGAAGATAATATATATTTTTAAAAAGGCTGTTCTTCCTGGGATTATTTCAAGGATGCTCTTGGTGCAAAAGGATGAGGGCCACAAGTAACGAACTGACTTGGGACCTGTGAGCAGTGGGAGGCCCGAGTGCTGGGTTGTGCCAGAAAGATGGGCCATAAAATTCCCCCCAATGAATCAAGTGTTTGGGGCGGGGGGAGGGGGGGGGAGAGTCGGGGGAGATGCCACAAAACAAGGGCGGCAGGATATTGGTAGTTGTTGAAGCTGGGCAGTTCATCACCGTTCCATTTGTTTTGTATATGCTTGTAAATTTCCTTAATAGAATGTTTAAATTCGCTAATTAACAAAATCCAAAGGGCCACCTTTTCATCTCTGGAGCTTTGAACAGCAAAGGCTGAGATGACCTTCAGCCTTGACCCCACCAGGGCCTGGGTTGGTTGACGCATAGAGCCCTAGAAGGATGCGATGAACTGGGGTGGGGATGGGGAGAGCAAGGGGTGGGTCAGTTTGGGCTAGCTCCTAAGGTGCTGTAGTCAGGGTACCTATGGGTAGTGCAAACGTAGTAATTTGCTCCAGGTGGGGGTACGGTGAGGAACAGCAGGCAGGGGTGTTTGCCTGGGGTGGAGGTGCCTCTGTAAGCATTACTTTGGGTCTGGGAGCTGGGATTCTTACCATCCTGGCAGTTAATCATAATAAAAATAAGCATTTTAAACACGGATGCTGATTGAGGACTTAATTTATGCTAAAATATGAAAGTTTTGAATGACTCATTTATCCCGAGCCACATTTGTTAACGAATGAACGACTCTGAGGGAGGCCCTGTTACCCCATTTCACCAAGAGGAAAGCTGCCAAGCCAGTGTGGCACAACTGGAGACGGGCCGAATGAGGGCTAGGAGGTGGCCAAGCCTCTCCCAGCACAGGCCCGGGAGGTCACAGGCCCACAGAGAACTTTATTGAATGTCTGAATGGATGAGTACATGACTAACAGAGAGAATGTGCCTGCCCAACTTCCCTGAGGTCACCAAACTACACTCGGAAGTGAGTGGGTGCTGGAGATGGCTCCCAAGCTGGCCAAGAAGAAGTCAAAATGATGCTCATCGCTGGTTAGGGCTCTGGCCACGGGATCCACTTCCATGTCCACCTGCCTCTGCGGCTGTGACCCCTGCCCCTGTGGTGTCCTGTGATGTCCTTTGGTCCTCATGCAGTTCCCCCTGCCAGGAGCATCCTCCCTTTCTCTAGCAAACTCCTACTCACCCTTCAAAACGCAGGTGAGGTATCACTTCTCAGGAAGCCTTCTTGGACTCATCCATCTGAGTGAGAGTCTGCCTGTGTGGTTCCAAAGCCTCTGTAACCAACTGTTTGTTGTTGGAAATCTCAACTTGTATTCATGGAGTGCACGATGTTTCCGTTTTATGTGCATAAATCCCATTGACTCCTCCAACAAACCTATGAGGTTGGTGTCATCACCCCATGTTGCTGATGAGGTAGTCGAGGCCTTTGAGAAATTTGGAAACGTGCCGAGCCAAAGAATCAAATCACCCAGCTAATGAATGCTTGAGTTGGCATGTGAATTAATCTTGGAGCCTGAAAACTTTTGCTCTTTCTCTCAATGCCTCTTCCAACAAGGGCAGGAACTGTGTCTTTATGGCCATACTTTTTTTTTTTTTTAAATATATTTTATTGATTCTTCACAGAGAGGATGGGAGAGAGATAGAGAATTAGAAACATCGATTAGCTGTCTCCTGCACACCCCCCCAATGGGGATGTGCCCGCAATCAAGGTACATGCCCTTAGCTGGAATCGAACCCGGGACCCTTCAGTCTGCAGGCCGACGCTCTATCCACTGAGCCAAACCGGTCAGGGCGACCATACTCTTAGTAACGGCACACAGTAGGTACTCAGTACTGACTGTGTGTTGACTGAATATCGTTCAGCAAGCCATGAGGGAGCACAGCAGTGGGGAATGGCATCTACATCCTGCGTGGATGCTCAGGAGTGGGAGGAAGCAGGTGGGGGGTGTGGGCGGGGCTCAGTCAATGCCAGAAGAGATTCGGCTCTGATTCCAACAAGGCTTTGAGTGATGACTCAATCTTGTGGGGGCGAGATCTCCTCATAGCATAAACAGGCCTCTTTGGGAAGGGAGAAAGCTTCTTTATTATCTCTGTGCATAATTTGAATGGCAGGGAGGAACCAGGGCCTTAATGAATGAACAACATGTGGCAGGGAGCTAGTGCCCCGCACCCGCAGGCGCGTGGGGTCTGGGCATTGCCAGGGGAGCAGGGTGAGCCAGGGAGCCAACCGAGAACTGCTGGTTTAGGTTGGCCAGTGGGGTTCACAGGGGC
The DNA here is from genome assembly GCF_964212035.1 of Myotis nattereri. Classification (NCBI taxonomy): domain Eukaryota; kingdom Metazoa; phylum Chordata; class Mammalia; order Chiroptera; family Vespertilionidae; genus Myotis; species Myotis nattereri. The sequence continues at coordinate 54,088,928 of NC_138088.1, read as the reverse complement.
CGTCAGCTTGGATTCCAATCCTGCTTTACCACTTACCATCCATGGGGCTCTGGGCAAGTTACTTAGGGCCCCCCCCCCTCCACCTCACTGTCCTCCTCTATAAGGTGGGGATCACCAGAGTACCCATCTCAGAGTGGATTTGATTTACTACCATACCCCCTGCTAAGTGTGGAGTATGCTTTCCGGCTCATTTGCTGTTCTCTGCTACCATTATGTACCATTAGGAATTCAGTGGGTGTAGGTAGGGCAGTTAGCAGCGGCTGTGTTCGTCCAGGGGAGAAGGGCTGGCCCGAGATCCCACAGCTAAGAAGGACCTGAGCCTCGAGCCACGTGGTTTCTCGTCCTGCAGGCCCAGAACTTGGAGGAGAGCTGGGTGTCTCAGGTTGTTGGCCGCATTTGACTCCCAGTTGGTCCTTGGCCAAGGCTCTGAGCTCCCGCTGGGTTTCCTGACTGGGCACCAGTGGGGTTCAAGGTCCCTTTGCATCCCTGGACTCTATCCAGGGCCTTCGGCCTGTTGCCCTCAGATGACTATGAGTCCACCATCGACAGGCTCCGCCCGCTGTGCTGAGACCCCACATTGGGAGCTTTGCAGATGCTGCTCTGACCTCTGCCAGGACCACCCCTCCTCCTCCGGCCTTGACCATGACCTGGCAGCTGTGAGGGCAGGTGGGGCTGATGGCTGCTCCCCAGCCATCCTTCTGGGGAACCCTGAACTGCAGAGGATGGGCCTCAGTTCCAGTCCCCTATCTTTAGGGTGGCCATGTGTCCTGGCTTGCCGGGATAGTCGTGGTTGATGCCTCTTGTCCCAGTGAAATTATGAAGTGACCCCTTTCCCTTGCTAAGTATCCCAGTTTGGCTGATAAATTACATGGTTGTGCCACTTATCTCTGTCCTCTCCTCAGCCATCAGGGCCTCATATGGGACAAGGAAGGCAGTAGGGGGTGTGGTTAAACGCGGGCTTTGGGCTCAGACACTTCTGGGTTCAGATGTGTTTAACCTCTGGGTATAACATTGCGGGGCCTCATTTTCCTCTGCTGTAAACAAGGATGACTAGTAATCCTGCTCTATTGGGGGTGGGTGAGAATTAAGTGTGAGAATATATGTCAAGTGCTAAGCATGAGCCTGGTACATAGAGGGTGCTCGGTTAGTGGCTGTAATTACTGTTGGTTTGATTTGGGAGATGTAGGTTAGACGTGGGATCTGGAGTCAAACTCCCTGGGCTCCACTCTGGGCTGTGTCATTTACTTGCTCTATGGCCCTGGCAAGTTACCTCTTAAAGGCTCAGTTTTCTCATCTGTTGCATATGGATTATAATAATCTTCTTCATATGGTTTTTGTGAGGATGAAATGAGTTTAGACAAGAAATTCACTTAGAACAGGGTGGGCCACAGAGTAGATACTGAACTGATGTTAGCTGCTGTTGTTAGCTGTTATTGTTGTTGAAGTTACATTCTTGCAGGCCCAGAACTTGGGGCCAGCGTATGAGTTTCTTATTGCCTTCATAAACATTACCACAAATTCAGTGGCATAAAACAACACAAATTTATTATCATACAGTCTGGAGGCTGGAAGTAAGACCATAATGGATCTAACTGAGCTACAATCAAGGTGTTTCTTCTGGAAGCTCACATTTTCTGGCTTCTAGAGGTCACCTCGTGGCCTTAACTTCCATTTTCAAAGCCCGTCACTCCAACCGCTGCTTCCGCTGTCACTTCTCTCTGACTCTGTCCCTCCGACCTCCCTCTTGTAAGGGCTCTTGTGTAAAGACCTCTTCCAAAGCCCTTCTTAATGATCAGAATAATTTCCCTATCTCGAGATCCTTAATTTAATCAGATCTGCAAAATCCCATTTGTCACATAAGATAACATGTTGATAGGTGCCAGGGATTAGGACATGTACCTGTTTGAGGGGCCATTTTCATCCTACCACAGCCAGAAGATTGGGGGTCTTGCCTAGATTTAGGAGTATTAGTTAGAGAGCCTTTGGTCTTCGCCAAGAACAGCTTGAATGCTGCAAACTGTTCCTCCGCCATGTTTTATATCAGTTGGGTTCCTCTTGAACCTGCTGCATGACACCATCCCTGCGACATTTGGGTTGTTGGTCGGCCCTTGACTTTTATTTGATCTTTGTAGGGTCCTTAGAGACACTGCCACTTCCAGGGTGACTTAGCCCCTTCTCAGAGACCTATGGAATCATTGAAACCCGAGTAAAAGGTTTACTGGCTCCCAAGTGGGGAATACGATTACATTTGTAAAGAATTAGTGAAATGTCTGCAAAATGTCACATTACATTTGCTATGTAACCAACCATCCCCAAATGTAATGGCTTAAAAAGTAGTGATTGTATTTGCGCATGATTCTGTGAGCAGGTCTCTGCTGGGTAGTTCTTCTGCTGGTCTTGCCTCAGGTCACTCCTCTGACCACAGCCCTCTGGTGGCTGGGCTGGGCTGCAGAGTCCAGAGAGCTTTCCTCGGGGCCCTGGGTTTTGGTGTGGCTGGGGACTGGGTTTCTTTCTCCAGGTGGGCCTTCTTCCTCCAGGAGGCTAGCTGGGGCTTCTGGATGCCGTGGCCTCAGGGCAGCAAGAGGAGGAGAGGGGAGGCCGAGAGGCCTCTTGAGACCTTCCTGAGAGTTCATATGGTATCGTGTCTGCTGCATTCTTGTGGATATAAGGAAGTCATGTTGTCTCCCTGGCAAGTTTTCCCAGGAGTTTATGCTGTGATAGGCCAGGACACGCTTTCTCATGATTAAAGAATAATAGGTGAGGAACTGAGGAAAAAGCAGAAACGCTCAGATGCACCTTCCCCTTTAAGCTGTTTGGGGAAGCCGAGAGGGCAGGAGCCGAAGGCATTGCTCTTGTGAGGAAACAGCGGGTGCAGGTGCAGGTGAGGTCCTGGGCGGGGCTTGCCATTCTGGTCAGAAGGGTCTGTAAGAAGCGAGGGCCCCTGGGGGCCTTCATCACGGAAGAGGAGCTCAGCCAGTGGTGTCCTCACTGTGGCTTTGGGTCCAGGCCCGGGCAGGCTCTCTGCGCCGGGATATTACTAGAGCCACTGCTGTGCCCACGTGACAAGATTCGTGGCTGTTGAGTGATACGCACCAACACTGTTTCCCCTGTGAACGCTAGTATTTTTAGTGTGTGATTTTGCAGAATATGAAGAGTTTTAGGAAAATAGACCGCGTTATAGCAGAAATGCTATGTTTCTATTTGCTGTAGGATACATGCCCATTCAAAAATATTTGCGCTGCTGCCCTGGCCGTGTGGCTCAGTTGCTTGAGCATCATCCTATGCATCAAGAGGTCACTGGTTCCATTCCCCGTCAGGACACACGCCGTGGTTGCAGCTCCATCTCCTGTAGGAGGCGTGCAGGAGGCGGCCAGTTGATGTTTCTCTTTGTCATTGATGTTTCATCTCTCTCCCTCCCCCTTCCTCTCCCTCTAAAAAAAAATCAGTAAAAACATATTTTTAAAATGTGTTTGTGCTTTTGGGGGCCCCAAAAGACAGCCACCAGGAAGAACCTCTGGTCACTTGCCTTCACCTCATTTTCTGAGCACATTAACTGGACTGTTGAGGCTGTTTTACTTCCCAGATGTTGAGCATGTTTGGGGGTAGTTTGCTGACTACCTCCCAATTTCGCTGTCAGAAGCGAGGCTCCAGGAAGGTAGTAAGTTCTGTAGGAGGAGCCCCTGTTCCATTGGCTCCCTAAGCCCCCCAAATCTCACAGGGAAGTGGGTTTTGCTAGTGTCCTTTGTTTCCCATAAACTGGCCAAAGAAGTGATCTCCTTTGCTGCCTTCTGTTTTTATAGATCAGACCGGTGGGCTGGTGGTTTCCCTGTGACTATGGGAGCACTGGTTTCTGTACTCAGACTCCTGGCTCCTGTTTGGGACCCAGGCGTTGGGGCTCAAGCCTGCTGACTAACAGGCCTCAGGCTGGCCTCTCGCTGTCCCCAGGTTTCCATGGGCTAAAGGCTAAATTCCTCTGGCCACTTCCTTCCTTTCTTGTCCTTTTCTCGTTGTCCTTGAGGGGCCCTTTCTGCCGGTTGGGATAGGAAACTGTTTACAGCACAAACGCCAGGAGTCCTGTTCCCAGGGCGGAGATGAAAGCAAAGAAAGCAGAGCTTGTAGGTGGCGTCTACAGCCAAGCGGGACCTGTGTTGTCAAAGGTCTGGGCTGGGCCTACCCTCTCATTTTACAGATGGACAAACGGAGGTCAGGGAAGGAAAGAGATCGCCCCCGAACACTGGCAAAGCCGGGATAAGAAGCTAGGTCAGGAGACTCCTGCTCCTGCTTCCCAGCTGACCCCGGAGATGGCCTCAGAATCCTTCTCAAACCCTGACCCTGACCCACTCCAGTCCCTTTGAATTGGTCCGAGGTGGCACATGGATCTAAACCAGGGGTGGGCAAACTTTTTGACTCGAGGGCCACAATGGGTTCTTAAACTGGACCGGAGGGCCGGAACAAAAGCATGGATGGAGTGTTTGTGTGAACTAATATAAATTCAAAGTAAACATCATTACATAAAAGGGTACGGTCTTTTTTTTTTTTTTTTTTTTTTTTAGTTTTATTCATTTCAAATGGGCCGGATCCGGCCCGCGGGCCGTAGTTTGCCCACGGCTGATCAAAACTCTTTGCCATTAATAAATTAGTGACTTGTCCCTCCCGGCAGGAGTCACATTTTAAAAGAGTGTTTGAAAAAATAATGCTGAACCAGAGGAGTGAGGAGCCAGATCAGTGGCTGTGAACAAGAGAGTCCTTCACGGTAGAGCCCAGGCACAGCCTCTTCTCCTTGCTCGCATATTCCTTCAGTTGGCATTGGCGGTGGCTCATCTTTGGCCCTGGCCCCTGCCAGATGCTTGTTTGAAAAGAGTGTGAAGTGGCACTTGTGGTTGCAGGTAACTGAACCTTTTCTAGCTAAAGAAAGCCAAAAGGAGATTTTAGAGTGAGGATCCTGGGGGGGGGGGGGGGGGGGACACGACCTGGAGTTCTCTCTGCACCTCACCCCCCGCCCCATCTCTTATTCCTGCTGGCGAGGCCACTTAAGAGGGGGACTGGAGCTCCCCAACCAGCAGCTCAGGTGAGCATCAGACAGGTGAGAGAGGCTGTCTTGGACCACCCAGCCCCAGGCGAGTCTTCACGTGACTATAGCTGCGTGCGTTGGCCCCAGGTGAGAAAAGTCAAACTGCAGAGTGCTGTGCAAACAAACAGCTGGTTGGTATGTGAAGCCACTAAATCTTGGAGTTAATTTTTCCCCCCTTAATAGCAGTGGATAACTGATACAGTCCTGTTTTCCTTTCTTTAATGAATTGAATAGAATGGGCGATAGATTTAATTAAAATGTTTTCATGTCTGTCCCTGGCAAAATCAAAACGTGACCACACTGTGTCGGGTCCACAGTCTGCGGGGGATTTCACTTCCTGGTGAACTGAGGCACCAAGGAACCACAGACGAGTGGAGATGTGAGGGGGACTGCTGTGCAGATTTGGGACGCTGTCAGCCATGAGCACTTAGTGCGACTTCTTGTGACTTCGATGATCAGAGTGAGAAATGGGGGAAGCTGGAGCGTGAAGGTGGGGGCTTTCGGTGTTCCGTGAGCCAATCTGACGAAGAAACCGAATCCTAGAAAGTGGCAGTGGCCTTAGGAGCCCTCGATGGCTCCGTGGCAGCACAGAGCCCTGGTCTCTCCGAGCAAGCTAAGGCCCTGCCGGTCTGCTGGGGATACTGGATGGGGGAGGCTGAGGATGGGCACATTGGGGTGCAGCACCCAGCCTGGGCCTGGTGTTTTCAGGGCACCCCTGGAGGGCACTTGGGGAGCAGGGGTTGTCTGCCCCTGGGTGCTAAGGTTTTGGGAGAGAGTGGCGAGCAGAGGTGCCAAAGACCTGATTCTGCTGGGGTTTGCCAGGTCCTGCCAGGCCTGTCTTGGGAGAGGCTTCTGTGTGTGTGTGTGTGTGTGTGTGTGTGTAAGTATGCTTGTGCATGCACATGTGTGGCAAGAGGGAGAGGAAGTAACAGGTGGAGGAGAGGGAGGGAGACAGGGCGAGACTGAGAGATGTTAAAGCTTCTGGTAGGTCTTTTCTGGGGGTTCAGGCATGAACCCACAGGACGCGGCTGGTTAAGGACACTGGAGTCTGCCCCCGCGCTGTCCTCCATGGCCCCTCCCTGAACATTCGCTGGTGAGATCCACAGTGCCGCGTGCCGGGGGCCAGGCCCCAGGCGCTCAGGAAGGAAGACGGCGGCAGGATGGGATTTATCAAGGCGCCGTAGGAATGTCAGGATGCACTTTGCCCTAGTTATTTTTTGAACCTCAACCTTGTGTGTTGAATGAAAAACAGACTTTCTCAGCAGGTTGTATTGTGAAATGGCATGTATTCCTGTGCAGAGGTAAGACAACACAGATGTGCAGCTGGGGGCCTGGGAAGATTGCCCCTCAAAAATCTTAGTGGGTGGTGAGGCGGCAGAGGCGGGCCACTTCCTAATGAAATATTAGCCAAAATCAGCTGCAAACCACAAACACAGAAGCCAAAACTCCGAGTGACCGTGGCAGAGGGGTGGCCCAGCTCATCCTGTGACTCACGAGGACGAGTCGGGGATTTCCGTGTCCCCAGACAGCAGCCCCTCACCTCCTCACGCCAGCAAAGCCCCCCCCCATCACCTCTCCCCACCCCTGCACACAGCCGGGTTCTCCCGCAGAGAAAACTGGCAAGTTGGTTTCCATCTGACTATGCTCACAACTCAAGGTGACCCTCCCTGCCCACCTCCCCCGAACCGTTAGGGCCAGAGCCCGTTGGGGGCCATATGGTCAGCACACTGCCGGCTCCAGGCATGTTCCCAAACGAGGCAACTGAACAGGACTCTAAGCCACGTCAGTGATTAAAGGGGTCATCCCGTCTGTGGAAGGGCTGAGCCCAGCGATGCAGTCAGGTCCTGGGAGCCCAGGGCGGCCTGGGGGCCCCGCAGAGCCGTCCCCGCCTGCAGGGAGGCAGGGTTTCTGCTTCAGCACTGAAGGTGGCCCACTGCACCCTGGGGACATTTGGGAGCATTTGGCGGGGGGGTGAGTATTGAAGCCAGAAGCAACACCCAAAAAGTATAGCTCCTCTCTTGGGCCTGCAGGAGGCGGGGCCAAGGCATTTTGGGAGCCCCTTCCAGGCGGCTCCCTGAGCTGCTCACTGTCTGGTGGCAGCGTGATATTGTGGGACGAGCTCGAGTCCTGGAGTCTCAGCTCCATGGTTTACTCGCTGTGAGGCCTCAGGCAGCCCTGGAAACTCCCTGAGCTTCTACTAAAGCCCCCGGGGTCACCGGGGAGGCTTAATAGGCAGAGAGGTGGGAGCCATGTGGTCACCGGGGGCTGATGGAGGCGGGGGTCCGGGTGCAGGAATCAGGAGCAGGCCAGGGCCTCGGGCGGGACCAGCACTGGAGCCAGGGAGCAGGGCACCCAGCGAGGCCGCAGGAGGTGATGGGCGAGAGCCATGCTCCCACTGCTCACCCCGCCCAGCCCAGCCCTCTCCTCTGTCCGCACGCTGTCTGGGCAGGGTCCGGGTAAAAACAAAGATAACTGGTTCTCATGACCAAAGCATTCCACGTTCATCATGGAAAATACAATCCGAAGGAAGGAAGAAGGAAACAGCCAGGACCCCACACCCAGGAAGGTCTGGTAACCTCGGTGCTCAGCCTTCCAGTCTTGCCCGGTGTAAAAAGACGGTTAATACCCAAGGGGCCTGGGGATCAGCTTCCTTCAGAGCCGAGGACACAGTGGCTCGAGAAGTTATGGTTTACGGGGAAAGACTGGGTGTTGGACATGATGGTTTCTGGGCCTGAAGTGTGTTTCTCCAGAAATCCTGTCCTGGGTCATTTCTGTAACCCTCCCTCCATACTTGCCCAGCCATAAGCAAGTCACACCCAAGACCCCTCCATTCCCGGACACCAAACACCCAGGGGGCAGGATGGTTGGGCTCCCCAGATGCAGGCCTCTGGCAAGCGGGGCTGGGGCTGGTTGGAGGGCAGCCATGAGGGTCAGCTCCTCCCACGGGAAGGACAGGGGCCTCTTGTCCCTGCAGACTGGTGCACGAGACAAGCCTAGGGGATGGCAGATGGCCTCCCAGATGGCAGAGAACAGCCCAGCTGGTGCAGCCGGTTGTTCGGGGGCAGTAATGATGTGGGGTGCCGTGATGAGGGGCTAATGGAGGTGTCTTATTGATTAAAGAGTTAACTCTGATAAGAAGGGCAGTAGAGAACCACAGTAGGTGCTTATGGCTGGAAGTAACCTGATGAAATTGCTGGTTGTGATGTGATCCAGGGGGGCTGCCTGGAGGCGGAGTGTAAGGCCCTCTGGGGAGCTCTCCACACTGCCCTGCCTTGGCTCATGCTGTTCCTCTGCCTGCTGTTCCCTCCCATCTTGTTTCCTCAGCCGACTGACTTGCCTTTCAAGAAGCCAGTCAAGCACCCCTGCCCTGGGGGGCCTCCCCCACCCTAACCCCCCTGTGGCAATGACCATGGGTCTAATAGAGGGTGCAGAATAGGATTTTAGTGTTAATTACAGTACTTAAACTGGCACCACGCGCTCTGTTTTGGCCTGAGAACTCATGGTTGGATTCTCACGAATTAAATGCACATGTGTGTTCACTAGACAAGACTAATGGCCGCCCGATGGGGAAGGCCAAGGAGGGCACGGCCAGACCCACGGTGGGTGGGGCATGGGGGCTGTTTCCCATGGCCTGGGCCTTCCAGCTGAAGAGCTTGCTGGGTGACGCCGAAGTATTGCCCTGCTCCCCTCCGCCTGGTTAGCTTCCCAGAGGCCTTCTCGTCCACCCACCCAGAGTGTCCCTAGAGTTGTGGGTGCGCTTTCCGGACCTTCCTAGTCTGGCGGGGAGAGAGAAGGTGGGGTGGGCAGTGGGGGGGGGGGGGAACAGGCCCCTGCAGGCTCCCTGCCACCGGCTCCCTCCTCCCAGCCAGGCATTCCTGTGGACACCTCCCAGAGGTCACCTCGGGAGGGGAGGGGAGGTCGCCACCCTGCACTCTTGTCATTCCAGGCTCCGGAGGGGGTGCCTGCGGGAGTCAGCTGCTCACCCTGCGTCTGGAGCATTCTGCTCTGCAGAGGGGTGGCCACTGATTAAGTGAGCTCCAGTTGCAGCTCTTACAGAGAACAGTGACGCCGGAGAAACGGCCCTGCGTGGCCGGCTTCAGGAAGTGGGCGGGCCTGCACCCTGGGGAGGGGGTGTGGGCAGTGGTGAGGAAGAGCCACCGGCAGACCACCTGGGCTCTCGGATGCCCCAGACACCTTTCCTAAGTCCAAGCGCGGGCAGTCGGCGGCTGGCGAAGTGGTGAGGGTGCAGTGTCTCTTGCTCTGGACCTCGGTTCTTAACCTACCCTGGCCCTGCAGGGGCTGGAGCAGGGGTCCTGGAGCCAAGTGCACCAAAGCCCACGCATGGGCAGTACCCACGCAAGCACCAGGGTGTGTGGCACCCACGACGAGTCCAAATATGCTGGGGCCATCCGTGCGGCCTCCCATTGGTCCCTCTGTCTAGGGGCCATTATTCCCTGGGATTCATACAGTGTATGGAGTGGGAGGCCCTGCTGGCCTTACTGGTATCATGCTGCTTGGCCTTAGATGGGCCAGGAGACACCCTGGGGACCTTGTGAGGCCCCCAGCTTGGAGTCTCCGCCCCTGCTCTCTGGAGTAGCCTGAGGAAGTCAATCGCATTTCCCAGGAAGTCCATTTCTATTTCTTGGGAAAAGACTTTGAGAGATTTGGTCCTCAGGGGAATCGGTCATCAGTTTTCTTTCTTTGTTTTTCTCTCTCTTCACTGCTCTGGAAGCAGGTCCTCTATTTTAGCTCCTTTCCAGGGTGGTCACTCTTCAGATTTCGCCAGGCATGCTTAGCAAAGTCTAAAGTTAATATTTGAACCCAGCTTACCAACGCTTTCTTTGTAAGAATGTCAGTCCACCGTTGGAGGTTTTGTGTAAAAAAGGAAAGAATGTGGGATTTTAAATTGAGGGAGTCTTCCAGAGTCCCGGAAAGGGCTTTTTCCCCTGCCCATCAGGTGAGGGATGTTCTGCGTACAGGTGCCAGGGCCACCTGAGCTGAGGGCACTGGGTTCCCAGGGGTGACCAGCACCCTGGGCAGCCCTCCTCCAGGCTGCAGCGGGTGGTCCACGCGTGGCCTCCCCTTTGGAGTGTCTTGTGGCATTGGCCTTCTCTTCTCTTTGACCTGGAAGCGGCCATTTCTCAGGCAGGTTCCTGCCCCAGGGCCCGGGCTCAGGCGCAGCTCACATGCCAATAGTTGCACAGAAGAACGTTTTAATGCTGGTGTGGCCTGCCCTCCTGACAGTGAGGCCGTGACTCCCACCGACGGCTGGTTAGGGAGCAGGTCGTTGGGCATCTCCTGGCATTTATTCTGGTTACGGGGCCACTGCTTATCTGTGGGGAAAGCACCGACAAGTCCTCTGTCCACAGCTCTCCGTCGGGACGGGGCTTGGCACCCGGCTCCGGCCAGCTGGCAGCCTCAGAGCATCCAGGGGAAAAGTGAAAACAGCCGGCGGCCGGGCGCCGTCCCTGCTCTGTGCCTGCGTTCTTGTGTTGTCAGAGAGCAGGGTGTCTGGGGAGCGGCCAGTGCCAGCGATGGCCACTGGCGCGGTCAGAGGCTCTGGGGCTGGCAGCCGGCTTCACCCCGGACAGGGCCTGGGAACCTGCTGCAAAGCCTGCCAGGCCGAGAGGTTAGCCTATGCCCCAGGGAGGCCGGGGGGGGGGGGGGGGAAGCGATGTCCAGGGGGGGGAGTGTCCTCAGGGTGGCGGGCGGCAGGGAATGGTTTTCCTTACAACGTGCTTTTCTGCAGCCCTTTGATTCTTTTTTAATCGAGACATAACTCACATATAAAATTCACCATTTTAAAGGATACAGTTCAGTGGTTTTTTATGGTCACAGGGTTATGCAACCATCACCACGGTCAAATTCCAGAACATTTCATCACCCTAAGAAGAAACCCCCGCCCACTAGCAGTCGCTCCCCATCCCCACTCCTCCAGACTCCGCTCCGCTGCCCTGGCTACAGGTTCACAGTGGTACCCACGCGGGCCAGGGCTGAGTCCCGGGGCCTGGGCTGGAATGCGGGAGAGGAAGGACCTTGGCATTGGGGACCGGCACTTACAGTGTGACTTCAGGGAGGTGCTCACCCTCTCTCCGCCTTGGTCAAAGGGTTAAATTGAGGACATGGCTGTTTTCTCAGCCGCAGTTGGACCGATTTGATGATGATGATGGTGATGATGATAAATAACATCTATAATCTGTGGAGTGCTCAGCATGCACCAGGTTTTATAGATATTTCGTTGATCTGTGTGTTATTTTCTAACAATCTTAGGAAGTATATCCCCCTCCACCCATTTTCCAGGTGAGAAAACAGGCTCCAAGAGGCTGAGTAGCTCACCGGGACATGCATCTGGGAAGGGGCCGTGCTAGGATTTGAACCCAGGCTTTCCTGACTCTGAACCTCTGTGTTATCAGTAGCTCCTCCCTCACCTTGATCTTGGATTTGAAGAATTTTGGCTTTTGAAATGTTTGGTTTCAGAGCCCAAGGAAACTTCTAAGCTTGAAGAGAGCCAGCCCGAGCTTGCGAGAGCCCTGTGGCTGTGGCCTCCTGACTTCCTCAGGCTGTGTGCTCATCTGTGACGGGGAGTTGTGTGAACATCTCTCATTAGGCTCATCTTCCAAGAGAAGCGTACCTGTGCAGACCCGGCACTGGGCCTGGTACAGGAGCGCAGGCTCGGGAGGGAGAGCTCCGCGCACAGCCGGGCCCCTTTGGTAACCTCGGCTTTACTTTCTCATCCACAGGATGGGAATAATGACGCCTCCCAGCCCCCTGACAGCAGGGTCTCATGAGTACACCCTTAAGGCTCTTAGCTTGGTGTGAAATTCACACTCAGTGAGTGCTGGCCACCAGAGCTTTCCTGGTAGGTTTCCAGGTTTTGTACATTTCTGATAATTTCAAATAATATGTGTTTGAATAATCTTGCAAAAGAGCCTAAAATCAAAAGTGTACATAAACTTGTCCCGTGAAGGAATTCAGCAAGTGGTGGGTGGGGCTGTTACTTATTCAGAGGGTTTCTTCTCCTGCATTTTGCCTCCGTTTCACTGAGACACAGTGATCCAGGCCCTGGGGGTTGGGATTCCCGCTTCCCAGGGCGGAGAAAGACAAGGCCAGAGGGAGGTGAGGGAGCTTCTCAGGGCTCCTGCGGGTCGCACCTGTGGCATTCTCCACCCACCACGCTCTGTTCTGCATTGTCACCAGGAGTCATTTTCTCTTTTTTACCTTTCTCTAAGAACTTGGGTTTTGCTTCTGTTCTGGTTCTGAGGAGACATACCCTTGACCCTCTGGCCCAAGCTGGCTGCCCTGCCTGAGCATGGAGGACACTGTGCCTACACCCTGGGCCCCACAGGGACCCCCCCCCCCAGACTTAGAGCTTGTTCTAGTACAAAGGGTCCCAGGGTGCCATCTGAATTGGTATTTCATCCCCTGGAGAGAAGATGCCAAGACCTTCCTCACCCAGGCTTCTTGCCCCTCCCATATGGCCTTGGAGCCCTTTGAGTCTGAACAAAGCAAAATGGGTGTGTCCTGCTCCTTAAAGAGACCCTGCTTCTCTGCAGGGCCAGGCTCTGGTTTCTCAGAACATGGAGGGGCCTGCCAGTGATGGGGGAGCACGGGGAGGTGGGGGGGCATTCCCCGGCCTCTTCTGTGGCCCTGGGTTCGCAGGGGGGTTTCAAAGTCTAGGAGGGCCCTGAGGCTGGGCTGGAGCCCTCTGCGTGGGAGCCAGTTGGTGGCTGGGTGCCTCCTTTGCTGTCTGCAAGGGTAACGGTAGAGCCAGCAAAGTTCAGACCCCTTCAGGGCTGTTCAGATTCATCCCAACAGCCTCAGCCCCAGAGAAGCCAGCTGGACGTGTACCCCTCATCCACTCCAACACCCAGGTCTGAAACATTCCCAAGGTTTCAGAGTTCAAACTGTGTAGGTCTGATGCATGCATATTCTCATGAGTTGGATCATTCATTTGATAAGATGTCTGGGGGGGCCTACCTGTGCTCTGTATAAGAAAAATATTGTCCTGCCCTCCTGAAGCCAGGAACACAGACATGGAACTGGCACATTGAAACGGCCACTCTCTTATTATGGAAAATTCAAAACATACAGAAGTAAGGTAAGTAATGCATTGAGCATCCATGAATATCAGGCATCATATTGTTTCATCTGTAAACATTTCAGAATGTATCTCTGAGGTATAATGACCCTTAAACATTACGTAACTACACCATTAACAGTAACTTATTAATATTATCAATATCTGGTCAGTGTTTATAATTCAGACCATTTCCAATTGTCTCATAAGTGATGTGAATTTTTCTGTTCGTTTGAATCATGATCCATGAGAGGCCCATACATTGCAATGACTGCAGTTGCTCTGTGTTTTAAGCTAGGGCAGTCTGTCCCTGGCAGGTCCGGTGGGTGGGAGCTCATTAGCAATGCAAATTTTCTGCTGTCCTGGACCAATTGGAGTAGAAACTCTGGGGGTGGACCAGCTGTCTGTTTTAACCAGGGCTCTGGGTGATTCTGATGCACATTAACGTTTGAGAACCTCTAATCCATAGTTTCCCCTCCTCTGTTCCTATATATTTTCCTTGTAATTTGGTGGGTTTTTTTGGAGAAACCTGGCTGCTGTCTTTAGCATTGCCTCCAGTCTGGGTTCTGCCAGTTGACCTGGGATTATAGGTGCAAATGACCAAATTCCTCTCTCTGTTCCTCCCTCCAACAAAGGTGGGTGCCATGGAGGATGAGGCAGAAGTGGGGCTCCCAATTTGCTGAATATAATTCATGAAAGTCAGCAGGAAGACCTGTAGAAACCTTTCCGCACCTCCCCCAGCCCTGGCCTGGACACACATGTGCATGTGAACCTGTGGTTGACAGAGATGGCGAACTGCCCCACTCACCATCTGGGATTATAGGGGCTCGGGGTCTCACTGTCTCTGGGGAATGCCCGCTGCCCCAGTTCTCTCTCTCTGGGGCAGCTCATCTCCTAAACCATCTGGGGTGTGGGTGGGGGTGGGGGTGGGGGTGTAACTGGAAGATGCTGCCCAGGGTCAGGATGGGCCAAGCACAGCCTCTCACTCTGAGCCTGTGCCAGGTGCTGTGGTTTCTGCCACTGCAAATGCTCATTTCCATAATTATTGTTTAGCATTTGGAGAGCGACTATTTCACACTCGGTATTCTTTGCAGCCAGGAGGGTCTCCCAGTTCATGCAATAAAATTTCCATTTACTCTGGACATCAGCTGAGATGATTTAAAAAAAAATCCATAAATTATTTACTGAAATGGCTGTTCAGCTTACGGTAATAATGCATTAGTTCAGCTAGCCATGAAGCCTGTTAAAGGGTAATAAATTTCTTTTATTTTCCTTTTTAAAAGATATCTGCCAGTAACCTACACATGACCTTGCACCGATCAGTTTTCAGAAATGACACTGCGGGAGGGCATGCAAGGAGAGAGAACTGGAGAGCTTTTTTCAAGTAGCCTGACTTTAGGCAGTTGTCAGCAACTAACTGTCATCTCAGAGCCAGGAGGAGGAAAGAATGAAAACATCTATTGCATGTTTAAAGCATAACGACCTTAAAAATCCTTCCTTTTCCTTTTTTTTTTTTTTTTTAGAGAGAGAGAGAGAAAGTGAGAGGTAGAGAGAGAAACCTCCAGGTGAGAGTGAAACAGCAAACATCCACCACCTGCCTCCTGCACGCCCCCTACAGGGAGCCAGGGAGTCACCATTGTTGAGACCACCTGTCATTTCTCTTGAGCCTGGAGCCTTGTAGAATAAAGGCAGGCCCGTGGTTCAGTCTTCATCCTTTAAAATGTGTTTATGGAGCAGGATCGATTTACTGTATCTCGGAAAGTCTACAGTTCTGCTGACGGCCATTTGCTGACTAATGTCTCCAGCAGAGAAGAGCAACAAGCCAGTTTCTGAGTTATGGCTGTCTTTGACATATCTTTATCCAACCCATTTTTATTTTCGGAACCTCTGCTTTGATTAAAGCCATTCGAGCCCGGAGCAAATACAATGTGTCTGAGTTTTAAGTCTGGCATTTTATGCCAGGAGCCCCACTGAAACCTGTTGTTTAATTTTTATACCATGAAGGCAAGCGCAATGAGCATTAACCTAACCAGTTAAACTAGTTCCTCCTAACTACCTGGTTTGGGGCTCTATAAAAGTCCCGAGTCATACTTTTACTTATTTAGATCCTCTACTTTGCTGCAAAAATATTTTAATTTTATCTATATATCCCTTTTGCTGCAAATATTATTTTAAAAGTGATGTGCTGGAGGTTGGGTCCCAGGTTAAGAGTGACCCTAGAAACCGCCAAATCAACTCATTTTTATATTCACTAAATTAAAAAGGATGGCACAGTAAATATACAAGACAGAAGTGCTATTAAGTTAGCTAAAATTGGTAGCAAAGGAGATCCGACAATAATTCTCTGTTGGTTGACCAGAAAGCTGCAGTGGCCCTTTCTTCTCCATGAAGCTGTGGTTGTGTGACTCAGAGTTTGCATTCCTGAAATGGTGTTGTTCTGATTTTTTGATGTGAAACCATCAAATCCCTCTGTGTTACTGCATCTCAGGGTAGCTTAGTGCATGAAGGGTGAGATGCTTTGAGTGTCTGTTTAATCTACTCGGAACAGTGTGGTAGGTTTGTCTTCAAACTCCCAGAGTTTTTAGCTTTGCCCTTGACTACACTCCCTGGTAAAGCATTTTCCTTTCATCTCTCCTCCTCTCCCTACCTTCACAGATGGGTCTCAATTTCTTTTCATCAGCTTCCTTTCTCTCCTCCAAGCCTGCACTCTACAAATCTCCGTTCTTGCTGGGCTTTTAGCTTTGCCTTTCTCTCCTCTTCCCGATGTGCCCATTCGCCCTGTGTGTACTGACCTGGAATATCCCATAGGTGGGAGCAGTCATGGGCAGATGCTATTGTACTGGCTTTGCACAGAAGCATAAACAGGGCTGCAGCTAATGACAGAATGTCTTACAGGGGATCATGGCCCCTGTGTATTGGGAGCCAGGTCATACAACATGTACTTTGTATATATAGATACCTCATGCATCAACTCTCTCTTGTTGTCTGTTAGCATAGATCTGTCAAGTACTCTTAGATCAGTAGATAGTATTCCACTGACCCCCTTGTGTTTATTCCTAACCACTGATTTATCGAATGGAAGCTCTCAAGCTTTGTTGGGGCTATTAGCACGCCAGACTTTCCGTACCCCTCAGGCCTAAAGAGGCTTTTCCATGTTCTTTCCCCAATAATTAAAAAGAAATTTTATTTTTTGTCAATCCTCACCCGAGGATATTTTTCCATTGATTTTGAGAATGGAAGGGAGGGGGGGGGGGGGAGAGAGAGAGAGAGAGAGAGAGAGAGAGAGAGAGAGAGAGAGAATTATCGATGTGAGAGACATATCAATTAGTTGCCTCCCACACGAGCCCCGACCAAGGCCATGGATCAAGCCTGCAACTGAGGTACGAGCCCTTGACCGGCATTGAACCTGGGACCCTTCAGTTCAAGGGCTGACACTCTATCCACTGAGCCAAACTGCCTAGGGCTCCCCAAGAATTTTTAAGCACCACTTTGACATCCTAAATAGATAAATAAAGAAACATTAGCTTGAGAACCAAGTTGTCACTGTAGGCTTTGTATATTCCTGCTCTGGACTGATGCACATTAAGCGGTAGCTTACCTTTGATTTGGGATGTGGAGAGCTGTCGATGTGGGTGTGCATGATAGTCACATATCTATAAAAATGTTGCTGCGTGCCTTTTTTTTGCAGATCACTTTAAATCATTACACAGCGTAGCTGCATTTTAATTTCAGATGGAAGAAGTCCGTGAAGTTTAATTGCCTCTACCAGTCCTGGTTGAGTGATCAGCAAGTCAAATGATTAATTTCCTACTGAACAGAGACAGAGGGGGAGGGGTTCACAGGGAGAACCCCGCAGGGCCTTGGCTCTTGCCCTGAATATCCTGGAGTCCTCCGGGGCCCGAGGCCTGTGTGGCCCAACACATGCAATTTTGCTAGTCAGTGGGCCATGCTCTGAGGAGGGCTGAGTGATGGGATAATTAGAACCAAGCCTACGGCGGGGTGGATGGTATGTCTGCAGCTAATAGCTTGTTTGCTAATTGCCAACACCAGATTTTCCGGGTAATTAGACATTTGGTTTCTTCCAAGACCTTCTGTGCAAACGTGGACACATGGCCGTAGGCCTTCCAGGTAGCAGGTGCGGAGAGGGTGGCTTTAGTGCAGGATGGCATCTCTCTGCTGGCTGCCCCGAGGGCCATGGCAGGGCAGACGTCTCCCCAACAGGTGGACAGGGCCATCTGGCTGGACCCCTAGTGGAGAGGCCAAATCCCCCAGCTTTTATAGCAGCGGATGCCCCTGTGCTAGGAGAGCAGCAAAGAAGGCAGATGCCAGCAGGCTGGTCCAGGAGCCTGGCTTCTGTCTCCATCCTCCTTCCAAGAGCACCGAGCTTTGGGCGCTAATAGGAATCAGAACTTGCTTCCCCTCTCAGATGGGCAAGTTGATTTTTTTAAATAAAAAATATTTGTTGTGGTAAAGTAAAAAAAATATAATAAATATAAGATGTAAGATTTGCCATTTTAACCATTTTTAAGTGTACAAATCTTTGGAAATAATTACAGTCAGTATTGTGTAACCATCATCCCTATCTGTTTCCAAAACCTTTTCCTTACCAATATAGAAACAGTACACGCTCTGTTCCTGCCTCCTTCCAGCTCCGGGTAACCTCGAATCTACCTCTATGAATTGGCCTTTTCTAGATATTTCATATAAGTTGAATCACACTGTATTTCACCTTTTGTGCCTAGCTTATTTCACTTAGCATAATGTGTTCTAGATTCATCTATGTTATGACATGTATGAGAATTTTATTCCTTTTTACAGCTGGATAATACTCCATTATATGGATATACCATATTTTGTTTATCTATTCATCCATTGGTGGATACTAGGTTCTTTCTACATTGTGCTTATTGTGACTGCAATGACATTCACATACAAGTATCCGTTTGAATCCTTGTTTTCAGTTCTTTGGGGCAGATACCTAGGAATGAAATTTCTGGGTCATACGGTAATTCTATATTTGACTTTTTGAGGAGCCACCAAACTCTTCCCCGGTGGCTGTGCCATCTCGCAGTCCCACCAGATATATATAAGGGTTCCAATTTGTCCACATCCTTGCCAACACTTGTCATTTCTGTTCCTGTTTTATGATAGCCATCCTAGTGGGTGTGAAACAGTATCTCATGGTGGTTTTGATTTGCATTTCTCTAACGATGACTAATGCTAAACATCTTTTTTGCCATTTGTATATATTCTTTGGAGAAATGTCTGAGTCCTTTGCCCAGCCAGTTGATCTTTTTGCCTCTGCATCTTTCTTCCCGCAGTTGGAATTGAGCCTCATCAGGAGAGGGGAGGTGGCTGTCCAGAGTGGAAGCCTCATGTACACTCTTCAATGATTCATGCCATTCCCTCAGCCCGTTTGGTACCCATGGCCATGATGCTGTTTGAGTTCTCACCAAGCAGGAAAAAAGAATCCACAAGTGCGTGGGATTATCCAGTGGTTGACAGCGGAGGCCGAGGGAGCCGCACCTGGTCTCCTCATGAAGCAGACAGGCCCTTCTCAGACACCCCACACCCTCTGGGTTTCCTTGACCACAAGTTTTATTTTAGCAAATTACCATTTTTTCCTCCCAGGTACTAGGCTGTGTACCGAGTGGAGCTGTATTTGTAGAGCACCCTGGATGGCGCCTGGCATTTGTAGGTGCCCAGAGTCTGGCATCGTCTCTGCAGTGAGAGCCCACGGTTCTTGATCTGCGGCCCTGCCAGTCCTGGGCAGCAGGAAGGGACAGCCATGCGGAGCCTCCAGCACTGACCGGGCACAGTGTGACTTCTCCTTGGGTGCTCACTCCCGGGCGAGAGCCCCTGGCTGTGCCCAGGTTTCAGGACAGATATCCGCGCCTGAATAATGGCAGGAGCAGCCGGGCAGTTGGCAGAACGATGTTCATGCGGCTTCGCTGGTGGCCCTTCTCCGGTTTGGCCTCGAATCTGTGGTGGGGCCTGTCTGCGGGGCCCAGGAATGCTAGCCTACCTGTCTTTCCGCTGTGGATTTTCTTACTGAAAGTCAAAACCCTTCAGTGTCACGGAAGAGAGATGAGGTCCCCATAGGCTGGCGGGGTCTCAAGCCAGAGGGAGGCAGGAGATGATGCCTCCACCAGGAAGGAAGTTCTTTCGGGAAGGTGCGCTTGCGGCCTGTATGCCTACGTGAGGAGTTGTTCCTTTCGGGGTAGGGTCCCCCAGCCCGCTGGGAACCGGAGGGCTGCGGATACTCTTCCTGGAAAGTGCACACGAAAATTCACACGTCTTTTCAGGTACAGGTTCCTCCCATCCACATGGAGGCTGGCTAGGAGCTGGCTCTGCGGGGGCAGGAGCCAGGACTGGGGCGATCTGGGGACTGGCAGACGCCCTGCTAAGTGGCAGTTGGATGGCACCTGCTGAGAGGACTGCGGGAGAAAAGGAATGTCTTATTTGGTCAAGTTTTATTATTTTATTTTTATTTATTTTTTGTTAATCTTCACCCAAGGATATTTTTTCCATTGATTTTTAGAGAGAGTGGAAGGGAGAGGGAGAGACAGAGAGAAACATTGATGTGAGAGAGACACATCAATTGGTTGCCTCCCGCATGCACCCCAACCAGGGTCGGGGAATCTGTAACCAAGGTATGTGCCCTTGACAGGAATTGAATCTGGGACCTTTCAGTCCGCGGTCTGATGTTCTATTCACTGAGTCAAACTGGCTAGGGCTCATTTGGTGAAGTTTTAAATACTAAATGTAGGGGGTGCTGACACCTGAACTTTGTGGCTGGGGTCAGCCTGGCCACCACGCAGCCTCGCTCCTGCTCGCCGGGCCGGCCCCTACCACCCACCGCGAAGGAACATGCTTTGTCTTTCTCTTTCCAGAAACGGCCCCCACGTCTGCATACTCATCTCCTGCCCGGAGTCTCGGGGACACAGGGATCACGCCTCTGTCCCCCTCCCATATCGTGGTAAGACATGTGTACATGTGTGTGGGAGTGTGTGCTCATTATCTTGGCTTTGTGGGTCTGTTCACATGAGGAGGCAGCTGAGCAGCCCGTCATGTTCCTGGGTGGAGATTAAGTGGTCCTGGTACCAGCCATGTGAGCCCCCCCGAGTCCTTGTCCCACTCTGGGCCTGTGCGGCTGGTGCCGTCGGAGCCAGTGGCCTGGGTGGCAGCATGGGCAGGCAGGTGGGGGCAGCCCTGAGGGGACAGGACTCATCAGGGTCACGCGTGGTTATGGCAGGACCCAGCCGGGCCCCTGGCATGTGGAGCCCTGCTCCCAGGCCTGACTCACGGAGCAGGTGAGTGGTCACCTGGGAGGTGCACGGACGCAGCTGGTCAAGCCCTCGGGGCAGTGGCTGCGGGTCTGCAGGGGGATTGGGGAGAACGGTGGGAGGAAGGCTGTCACTCAGAGCCACTGGGCTCCGGCCCTGGCGCTGGTGTCCGGAATAGCCACGTGCATGCACAGCTGATACAGGGGAGTGGTGGCAAGCTGTGGGCTTGGCCCTTCACTTAGGGGCGCCTCCCTGCGCTGAGGCTGGCCTGCCCTCTCCCCGGGGCTTGAGCCAGACAGCGACTGCCCTGGGCAGTGGGTGTACAGCGGGGCAGGGCGGGACCACCCGGGGCATCTTCCTGAAAGCCAGGCGTGGCGCCCCTCCCCAATACCTTACTCGGTGCCTCTGCAGAACGATGCCGACCCGAGCGTCTCGGAGCAGCAGGCGTTTCTCGTGGTGGTGGCCATCGACTTTGGAACCACGTCTAGCGGCTACGCCTACAGCTTCACCAAGGAGCCGGAGTGCATTCACGTGATGAGGCGAGTGCTTGGTTGGGCAGGTGCAGGCGCAGGCGCTGGGTCCTGGACTCTGGCCCAGCTCGGCCCAAACTCACTGTGCCACTCGGGGCAGCCACTCTGGTCTCTGGGCTGCAGGGTCGTGGTCCACGACAGTGTTGGTTTATTCTGACTAGTTGGTCTGGGAAGGGCATGGCTGGTGCGTTTGAAACCTGTCCCGGTGACTCCGGCGTGCAGCCTTGGGGGAGGGGTGCCCACTTACAGGTGTCTGTGGTGAGCACTTACTGTGGGAGCTTAGGCAATTGCTAAACCTTCTCGCCCTCAGTTCCCTCATCTGTGAAATGGGGAGACTGACCATACCTGCCTCGCAGTGTGTGCGTGCAGACGAAGTGAGACTTCCTGTCAGTGTAAGCGGGGAGGTGCCAGCTCTTCCAGGTGCGGAAGTGTCACGGGTGATGTGACCAGCGCAGAAAGCACCACACCTGAGAGGAAGCAGAGCGGGGATAGCAGCCAAACGAGGGGTCACCTGAGGTTGCCCTGGGCCTCCTGGGGCGCGCTCTCAGGCCACTCTCTGTGTCCACCCCGTGCTCACAGCGGCCGGCACACTCTGGTGCCCACCGTGTCCACACGTGACCGGCTGTCTATGAAGATTCTGGTCTGTCCAGCACCAAGGCCTGCTCCCCCGGTCTGGGCCTGGCCTTCCCGCAGTCTTCAGCCCCCAAAGCTTTGGGACCCAGGGATTGATCACCCCAATTTTCCAAATCCAATATGGCTCTGAAGATACATTGTGATTGGCCGTTCCCTTCGCTGGTAGTTGTGGAATTTAGTTATCACTCCCGGGTAAGATTTTAGGCATTTTTTTTAAAAAGTGTGGTTGACAAGACAAGTTGTAATAAAAGTAATCCCCACCCGGTTTGGGTGAGGCCCCGCCTTTCCTCTGGAAAAGCAGCTGTGACTCAGCTAAGGGACGCGCACTAGGAGGCTCCGGAGACCGTGGTGTCACCTCATCTCTAGGAGACCCCGAGGCAGCACGGCCTGTTGAGCCAGGATCCTGCCTCCGATTGGCCAGACAGGCGGAGGGTCTGCCTGCTCCGCCGTCTCCGAGACGGAAGCCCCGAGTGGAAAGAGCACGTGTTAAAAGCTGGAATCAATGCTCCGCAGTTGTCTTAAGAAATGCTATTTCCAGGAGGTGGTCATGCAATGAAAGCGGGGGAAAGAGTAGATATAACTGAACTTGCTGGGAGGAACCTCCTAAAACATGGGCCGCGTCCAGGGCCTCAGAGATGTCATCTTAGTTGTAGGATTTGGAAGGAGGTTCCTCCTGAATTTTGCTTCAATCAGAACATAGGACATAACCGCGGGACAGACGGACGGAGCTGTGAATGAGAAGGTTAACTTACTGTATTTCAGTAGGAACGAAGGAATACACAGGGAGGGGAATGCTCAGGCGGTCGTTTCTGACACGAGTGTCCTGTTGACAGTAATGGAAAGCCCTTTGTGAAAGGTGGTGTGTGGGTGCTCCCCTGGCCAGTGCCCAGTGCCCAGTGCCCAGTGTCAGCCCAGGATGGTGATCAGCCCTGTGTCTCGGGGGTCACCATGGGGACTTAGCTTCCTGGGTAGGGCCTGCTCCCCGCTGGAGCTTGACTGGAAAATCACCAGGCACGAGCCCAGACCCCTCTGGGCGGCAAATGCAGGTGGAGGCTGGCTCTCCATCTGGACGTGATGGCCCACCAGAGCTTAGCGATGCAGTCAGGGAGCAGGTGTGAGCTCGGCCAGGAGTGCAGCCACCTCCCCAGGCGGCCAGGGTGCGAGGTGCTTCCCCTCCTGTACACTGTCTCCATGTTCACCCGGACTCCCTGCTCCCTGCAGCCTCCCTGTCCAGGCTCCTGGTTTCTGTAAAGGGCAGCTTCTCCTCCAGCGCCCACGCTTATAACCTCGCCCTGGGGACGCCTCGGCTCCTGCTCACCACTGTGTCCATTCAGCTCGGTGCTCCTTCTAGACCAGTGGTTCTCAACCTTCTGGCCCTTTAATACAGTTCCTCATGTTGTGACCCAACCATAAAATTATTTTCGTTGCTACTTCATAACTGTAATGTTGTTACTATTATGAATCGTCATGTAAATATCTGATATGCAGGATGGTCTTAGGTGACCCCTGTGAAAGGGTCGTTCGACCGCCAAAGGGGTCGCGACCCACAGGTTGAGAACCGATGCTCTAAACCATCCATCCCCCCTTCTTCCCTGCTCTCTCTTCTGTGGCTTTCCACCTCTGCTCCCAGGTGAGGCCTGAGCTGCCTCCTCAGCCTCCCAGCTTCCAGCCTCCCTCCTTTCATCTGGCTGGTTCGGGTCTGCAGCAGCGCTGACCCTGACATGCCCCCAAAAAGCTGGGGTGTCTAACACCTTCCGTGGCTCCCGTCACTCACTATGGAACCTCTCCTCAGTTCTCTTCGGCCTGGGTCCCACCTCCTTCCCAAAGTCGTTTCTGACACTTCCCGTGGGTACAGTCACTTTTCTCACTTACCCTCCTGTTCCCCAGCCCACACACATGCCCACGCCGGCCACCTCTGAGCAGCCCGCGCGTCCTTTCCTCCTCCGAGGTCCAGCTGCCTGTCGCCCCTCCGACTTTCTCCTGAGCCCACAGCCTGCCCCCTCCGCCCCCTCCAGCTGGCCCCTCTGCCTTCTCTGACCCTGGGGCCCTTCCCTGGGACTTCGGAAGAAGGTGCCACAACCTCTGCCTTTCCTTGGCGACAGGCGGTGGGAAGGAGGTGACCCTGGGGTGTCCAACCAGAAGACCCCCACCACCATCTTGCTGACCCCCGAGAGGAAGTTCCACAGCTTTGGGTACGCTGCCAGGGACTTCTACCACGACCTGGACCCCAACGAGGCCAAGCAGTGGCTGTACCTGGAGAAGTTCAAGATGAAGCTGCACACGACTGGGGTAAGCGGGCCTCCCCCGGCCCCAGGTCCTCCACATCGGAGAGCCGGGGTCCCTCCGGTCTTGTGGGTGTGGGGACCTTCCAGCCCAGGGACCCTGGGGTTCCTCCCAGGCAGACATTCACGTCCATTGACCTTGATTTTAGAAATGACCTGAGCACCCAATGCGTTCGTGGAACACACAGCACTTTCTGATGGGCACGTGGGTGGGGAGATGTTGAGACTATTTAACGGCTTGTTTGCCTGGGAAACTGACCAATCAGAGTGGATGCTGGGAGGAACGTAGGCCTAGGGCAGTGATGGCGAACCTTTTGAGCTCGGCGTGTCAGCATTTTGAAAAACCCTAACTTAACTCCGGTGCCGTGTCACATATAGAAACTTTTTGATATTTGAAATCATAGTAAAACAAAGACATATTTTTTATATTTATTTTATATATTTAAATGCCATTTAACAAAGAAAAATCAACCAAAAAAATGAGTTCGCGTGTCACGTCTGACACGCGTGTCATAGGTTCGCCATCACTGGCCTAGGGGGCTGGGGACCCAATGATAGGAGGCCCCCTTCAGTTGCTGGATTGCTGGGAGGTTAGGGGATCCTGAAGGAGGGACGTGGGGACGGGGCCTTTGGGGGGATGAGGGCAGTGTAGCCAGTCCGGAAGTAACGAGTGGCCCCTTAACCCTCTGCGTGGGGGAGGGGCAAGCTCAGGAAATCAAGTGCCCAGCAGCTGGCGGCCTGGCTCCCAGGGCAGGGCTGCTCCCGACACCGTCCAGGTCACTGGCGGCCTCCCCCTCAAGCTGCATGGAAAAGGCTGGGCCAGAGGAGAGAACTGTTTCCGTGTAAACACGTTATTCCGTAGAGATTCAGGATGGCGATGGTGTGTAAGGCCGGGACTCTAGGCCAGACAACCTGGGTTTAAGTCCTCCCTTGGCCCCTTCCAGATGCTTCATCCCAGTCCCTGGCCTCTCCGTGCCTTGCTTTACCTTACCCGTGCAATGGACACACTGACAGTGCCTTCGCCATGGGGGTTTTGTAAGGAGAAGAGGAATCAGAACACACAGCTCTAGAGCCGTGTGGTACTTCTAAGTCCTAGTCAGTTGCTAGCTCCTCTGATTGCTTTCATTCGTCGCTGTTACGTGTTTGCAGATGACAGAACAGGTACTAATGGGAAACCCAGCCCCCAGCACCCTACTTCCCAGGGCTCAGTGCCCATGGGGTGATGGTCTCTCTACGAAGCAGACAGGCTCCTGCTAGAAACGCAGCCTCCCTTTTCAGCTGAGGGGATTCAGTGCTTGCGCTTCAGCTTGCGCAGGTGGACACACAGGAAGTTTTAAAATTCTGAGCCTGTGGCTTCTAGGTGCTCGGCCACGTTTCTGAGACGGGGAGCCGCCGCCCAAAAGCTGGGGTGTCTTTCTGAGCATCCGGGGAGGGAAGTGGCTGGCGGGGAGGAGGGGCTTGTGCAGATGGGTCCAGATGACTGACAGGCTTCACGAGGCGGGTTTAGCGGCTGGATGCCCCCTCACACTCCAGAGGCAACGCCTAATTGCCCAGCGGGATCGATCCGGAGGCCCCGTTGACTCCCCAGCAGTAATGAGCCTGGTGGTTCCGGCTGCTCAGGGGCTCTCTCTGCCCACCCCCACTCTGGGGGACGTTTCTCCTCATTGTTGAATGACCCCAGTCCATACAGCATCCGCAGAGCATCCTCCACCCGAGGACTGCACTCACACCTGCTCCGTTCCTGGCGGGGAAGCGAGGCGCGATGCTGGGCTCCCAGTGGATCAGGCTGCAGAGCCTTAAAATAGGAGCTCTTCTATTTTGGGGACTGGTTGGCAGCTCACTGGAGAACATACGCTTCATGTCTGTTCAGCATCGGGCATGTCAGTGAGTTGGCATGATTATGTAGGCCTCCGTGCAGGCTCTGAGGGTGACCATGTGTGTCCCAAGTGCAAATAACATGTAAATTGCACCAGCGGTGCCTGCTGCCTTTCTCTCTTCCTGGGCTGTGGCTGCCCTGAAACCTCGCTCCCAGCGGATCCGGGAGGGAGGGGGGAGGGAGAAGCGGAGGTGGTGCTGAGGGGAGCAGCCAGGGCCTCCTGCACAGTGCAAGGACATTGCTCCAGGCCTGTTTTGGGGAACTCGCATCCTGGGCTGCCTCTCACACATTGGGAAACACAAATATGGCCCCCAGCCGCGTTCCCCCCCCCCCCCCCCCCCGCAGCTGCAGGCAGCTGTCCAGAAGCTGGAAGGCCATTTCTCCTTGTCTTCTTACTGTCTCCTTCCTCTCCCTGACAGGACCTCACCTTGGATACAGACCTGACAGCAGCCAACGGCAAGAAGATCAAAGCCCTAGAAATCTTTGCTTATGCCCTGCAGTACTTTAAGGAGCAGGCGCTGAAGGTAGGACACGGTGGAGGTGCCTGTGGTGGGGGTGGGGGTGGGTGCACCCGCCACCGAGGTTGTGCCTGGAGGGAGAGAGCAGGATGCGCCCTCCTAACTGCAGGGGGGACTGGAAAATGGCACAGCCACTGGGAAAACGGTGTGGCCCCTTGAACCAGGAGGTCGAGGTTCGATTCCCGGTCTGGCACATGCCTGGTTTTTGGGCTTGATCCCCCGTAGGAGACATCATTGATGTTTCTGTCTCTCCCTCTCCCTTCTTCCCTCTGAAATCAATAAACATATATTTTTAAAAAAGAAATTCCATGAAGAAATCTGCTCAAGGAGATTTACAGGAGCGAGGCCTTCACAAGGGGCAGCCTGGCATTTGAGGGGCGGGTGGACGTGCATGGTGGTCTCATTCATGAAGGAAGTGAGCGCAAGTGCAGGACAAGGGAGACGTTTGGTTAATGTCAGGATCCTTCCCCTCGCAGCTGTCCTCCAGTGGCTGGTGGCGGTGGATCTAAGCAACTTCCCCTGCAGTCAGGGAAGCCATCATTCAGGTCCAACTCTTCCTGCTCAGAGTCTAAAATGGTCTGGGTGGTGGTAGGTGTGCTCAGAATCCTTCCCAACACTCACACGCTCACCTGCTTTAACGCCCAGGGCAGACCCGCAAGGAAATAACACATGATTAAAAAACAACAACAGAAAAACAGAAACAAAACCCCCAAATCGGCTATTTCATGGTGGCCCAAAGCGGGGAAAAAGAAAAAAGCTTGCTGAATACACTTAACACTGCCGAACTGTACACTTAAAAATAATAAATTTTGTCATATGTATTTTGTCACAATTAAAAATGAAAAACAAGAAGCTTACAGATCATAGAGGAAGTTAGTTCAGTGAGAGGATGGGTCAGTCCCCAGATAACCATTTGAAACAATAGGGAAAGTGTGACATCCACCAGGAAAAACAAAAATCACCAGCCAGTTCCTCTGAGCCACGTCCACGATGCTGACTCTGGTGCAGAAATGCCCTGGTGTGCGTTTCGCTTTGAGTTCAGGTCTGTCTGGTGACCGTGGCTACAGGAGGGGAGGGGAAGGAAGGAAGCAGCATTTATCAGAGGTCTTTTCTGTGCCAGACGTCCCACGTGTGTTCTCATTTAATTTTGCCGCTTATGCCGGGGGTTAGTTTTATTCTCCCCATTTTACAGATGGAAATACTGAGTCAGCACTATGTTATTTTGTCTACGTGGGCCCAGTGGAAACCTCTGAGGCTTCTGCCCATCCCCTTTACCCACATGGTGTAACCTTGACCCAGAGCTAAGGACAGCATGGTTCTCACTTAGGCCATTTACATCCTTCCTGTCCCACCAGGAAAATCCCCTCAGGTGCTGGGCTGGAGGGGAGGAAGATGACAGTGACGACTCTGACAGTTGCCACCAGACACTGTTCTAGATGCGAGACCACGTGTCGCAATTTAGTGAAGACATTGGCCTTTAGAGTCAAGATAGACCTGGGGCTGAGTCCAGATTTTGGCTCTGCCCCCTTCTAGCCGTGTAGTCATCAGAAAGACAGCATATCGAGCCTGAGTTTGCCACCTGCAGGAAAGGGGCACAGTTATAATCTCTCCCTAACAGCATTCTTGGGGGCATTACTGCAGATGAGGTATAACAGTGTTGATGCAGGGTAAACTCTCAGTAAATGTAACCACGTCCGCCTGACCTGCCGCCCTTTCCTTGGCTGTAGGAGCTGAGCGACCAGGCGGGTTCGGAGTTCGAGAACTCTGATGTCAGATGGGTCATCACGGTGCCTGCCATCTGGAAGCAGCCTGCCAAGCAGTTCATGAGGCAAGCTGCCTACCAGGTGAGCACGGGGCGGGAGCGGACGGGGCCCAGGTGCCCATGGTGGTGACCATCACCCCCTCGGGTGTCCAGCATGCGTAGGCCTCCTTGGGAGGCAGCCAGCAGGGGGACGAGGAGCCTTCCCGTTCCTCAGCTGCCTCCCAGGGGAGGAACGGGCTCAGACTGGCAGGGGAGGGGCGTTGTGCATTTCCAGGTCCTGTTGCCACGGTGGGGTCCCTGGGCTAAGATTTCAAACTGGGGCTCGGAGGCACATCACTTACTTGAGCCTTTCAAGTACAAGGCTTGGAAAGCAAGGAGATTTGGATGAGAAAGGAGTAAAGACAAGGCCCATGGTATGAACTGGGCACCCTCTTGGTGCCGGAGCAGAAAGCTGTGCAGGTGCAACCAGGAGATACAGGTCCATTTCCCTCTGCCCGCCTCACCTGTGAACTCACAGGAGCACGCATGGTCGCCCCAGAGGGGTGAGGGCTGTCGCACCTGCCCAGTGGCAGACACCTGGATGAGGGCAGGGCATGGCTAAGGAGCATGCCAGTCAACACAGCGCCATGGAGATGGCATTCCAGGGCCGATGGCCAGCCCATTCCTCCGGGGCGCCTGGCCCCCTCCCCACGCCGCCCCCCCCCCCTTCCGCTGGTGCCTCAAACTCTCCCAGCCTCCAGCCCTCACGCAGTTGCTGACAACTGTGCCAGGACAGAGCTTCCATGAGAGCCTGATGTCCTGGCAAGAAAGGCTGGTCCTGCCTATCTGTGTCCTAATCTGAGGGCACAGCTGGCCCCTGCGTGTTTACTGCCTCCCCTGGGCCATGAAAGCCACCCTGGGGCTCGGCCAACTCTGTGCCCTGGACGTCAGTCTCCACAGGCATCCGCCCGAGCCGGGCGGGGAATGCCGCCCGGGATATAGGTGTCCTTGCCCTCCGCCAGGGGACTTACCTCCGACGCTGAGTTTGTGGCCACAGGGATGAACCTTTCCTGTCTGACACCCACCGCATCCGCCCTGAGCGCAGCAGGGTAGTAAAGTGGGCACCCCCTACCCGCCCCCCCCCCCCCCCCCGGCGTCATGGACTGTACTTCACACTCAGGGCTTTACTCCAGGCGGCAGGTAGAGTCAGGCCAGTGCCCCTCCCCCCCTCCCCCCATCCCGCCCCAGACTGCCTCTCTCCTTCCTCTGCTCAGCGTGAGAATCTGGCCCAGCCTATGTATCTGCCAAAAATAGACTTGTTTTCATAGGGATGAAGGAAGAGGGTGGAAGTTCCAAAAAGAGGCAATCCTTTAAAAAGAGAGAGGCCCAGGCGCACCTCAGCTGCCACAGAAGCCCGGGCAGCCTGGGCTGTTCCGTGGACGTGGACGTGGCCTTGGGGCCGTGTCCAAAGACAGGCCCCCGGGAACGGCTGTCTAAGGCGACACGGCCCCGTGTCTGGTCTGAGTGTTCCCAGGACGGACACTCAAGCTTCATGGTTTTGACCCCCATTTCCAGCCCACAGGATGCCTCCAGCAACAAACGTGTGACCCAGAAAAAGGTCAGCTCTTATTTTTAGCCTGAAAACGAAAGGGGCGCAGTGACCAGCAGATGTGTCAGGGCTGTTAGAGCTGGTTCGGGGGCGGGGGAGGTGGGGGCCTCCTCCAAGGACAGCATCTCTGAAAGATGGGGTGGGGGCTGGAGGCAGCGAGGGGGAGGGGAGAGGGGAGAGGCCCTGGGGCAGCTGAGGAGGAAGGAAATGGGGGGTGGGGTGGGGGGTGGCATCCCCTGGGGTTTGGCACAATCAACATGGCACCTCAGAGAGTAGAAGGTCACCCGTCCCAAGCAGATGCAACCGGCATCCTTGGACGCAGGGAATTCGCTTTCTGAAGCCGGAGACCCTCTGCAAACAGGCCCATCTCAGTACCGGGGAGCTTGTTTGGTGCCGCGATTGCGCAGTGTTTTTTTAAATCCTCACCAAAGGATATGTTTTGTTTTGTTTTGTTTTTTAAATTGATTTTTTTAGAGGAGAGGAAGGAAGAGAGAGAGAGAAAAAAGACAACAGCAACACACTGATGTGAGAAACTTTGATCAGTTGCCTCCCATACACGACCCAACAGGGGATTGAACCCACAACCTAGGCATGTGCCCTGCCTGGAAATGGAGCCTGCAACCTTTTGGTGTTTGGGGTGAGGCTGTAACCAACCGAGCCACCTGGCCAGGGCCGTGCAGCTTAAGTTTTGACCCTTTGAAATTCTGATTTGATACTTGTGTCCAGTTTACAGTCACTGAGTGGATGTGAAGATGCCAGGGGCTGTTCAGTCCCTGCTCACTCAGTCATTGACTCATCAGACAAACCTGTGCCGGGAGTGATCTGTGTGCCAGGGCTGGGCGAGGCCCTGGATTCATACATGTGCCCTGTGCGCCGGAGCCCGGCCCTGCTCTCAGGTAGCTTGCGGCCCAGTGGTGCACGGAAGCCTCACACTTCTGGGGGGCAGAGGGCGTGCAGGGGTGCAGCTGCCTTGCTGACTTCTCTGCGGTCTCTCCAGCCTGAGTCCCAGTGACAGTGTGGAAATGAAGCTTGCTAACCTGTGGCCAAAATGAGCATCTCTCCAGCTCTCCCTCCTCACTGCGCCCCATTTAGGCTATGGAATAAGAAAGATATGTACTGTGATGGTTAACTTTGTGTGTAAACTTGACTGAGCCAAGGGGTATGCAGATATTTGTTCAAAAATCATTCTGAGCGTTGCTGTGAGGGTATTTTGGGGTGAGATTAACCTGTAAATCAATAGCCCAAATAAAGCAGATTGCCCTCCCTAAGGGGGGTGGGCCTCACCCAATCAGTGGAAGGCATGAGTAGAACCTACCTAGAACAAGAGGGAATTCCTCCCGCCTGCGGCCTTCAAACGGGGACATTGGGTTTGGGGTTTTGAGGTGTTTTGGGGTTTTTTTTGCCTTTGGACTTGAACTGAAACATCTCTTCCTGGGTCTTGAACCTGCCAGCTAGGGAACTAGACCGTGGTGGGCTCTCCCGGTCCTCCAGCTTGCTGCCTGCAGACCTCGGGACTTGTCAGTCTCCATAATCATGTGAGCCACTCATTGTCATAAACCTCTTTCTACACATCCATACATTGGATTCTCTGGAGAATGCCAATACAGAAGCTGAGCAAAAAGCACTTCTTGGCCCAGCCAGCTTCTGAGATGCAAGAGTGCCCATCAGCCCTCCCACCTGCAGTGCTGCCCCTTAGCCCATCACCCTGCTTGCAGGTGAAATCGGAGCCCCTCCTCCCAGGCCTGCTCTGCAGAGGCCTGGCTGCAGAGCAGGGGACGAGGCCCAGGGCAGCATCTCCCACTTTATTTCATCAGTGAACCTCCAGCATATCTGCTAGTGTCAAGCGCTCGTTGAAAAAGTAGGTTAACCTCTGTCTTTTATGAAGGCCGGGGCACCTTTAGACCCTTGAAGAGCATTCAGTGAAGGAGGGTGCTGCCCTGGCTGGGTGCTCAGCTGGGCGGGTGTCATCCCGTACACCAAACGTTGCGGGTTTGACTCCTGGTCAGGGCACGTACCTACGCTGTGAGTTCGATCTCTAGTTGGGGAATGTTTGGGAGGCAGCTGATTGATGTTTCTCATATTGCTGTTTCTCTTTCTCTCTCCCTTTCTCCTTCTCTAAAATCAATAAAAAAAAATATGTCTTCAGGGGAGGATTAAAAATTTTTAAAAAAGAACAGCTGGTCTCTCCTCTGAGGCCCAAGAGACCTGGAATGGGAGGTAGTTCCACTGTGTCCTGAGAGTTGCACGGACAGGAAACAGTTTCTCTCTAGAGGCATTTTGCCTAAAATGTGTCACTCTAGGAGGTTCCAGAGCCTGTTAAATAAATGCTTCCCTACAGATGATTTCATCATCTAGCACAGAGTTGCAGCTTACATTTGCCTCCCTTTCTGAACAAATGGCAGTGACAAATAGCCACATCAGGAAAAACACACAAAAAGAACCACCCCATGACGCCCAGGACGGTGCAGCTGGGCCCGTGCAACTTGACGCCCGGCCAGCGGCGCGCTTGCTGGCCGTCTGGCCATTTTTCTCAGCTGTAAACACACCGTCCCCGGCGGATTTTTCCAGCTGACGGAGGGCCAGGGCGGGGGAGCCCTGGAGTCAGCGTGGACGCCCACGCCCTGGCCTCCCTGGAGTCACCACCTGCTGCTCCTCCCCCTGGGAGCAGGGGACCATGAAGCAGCACTCCAAGGAGCCGCTCGGATGGTGCTCCTGCCGCCCAGATTCGTGGAGGAGACAAACGGGGCCGCATGCTCTTTGTTGAGGCAGTCTGTTTGTAGAGTCCTTGGTCACGCAGGCAGAATACTTGTCTCATTCGGGCTTGCGGAGATGAGCGCCAGGAAACTGCAGAACTTGATTCTGGCCGGAGGGATGCGCGACTCATTCATGTAGCAGCTACCCTCTGAGCCCTTCCTGTGTGCGGTGGGGCAAGGGGACTTAGCTGCCGCCCTTGGAGGACATACCCTCTTGCAGGAGAGGCCGGACATGCACAGCGGCCATGAGATCCCGGCTCTGGAGGCAGGATTAGCAAAGGCAGAGCGAGTGCTCTTCTGCTTCGGGTGACCCTGGCCTGGTCCCAGGCAAATAGACCCCCAGGTCTCCGGACTGCGGCCGGGCTGGAGGGCCTCTGCTGAGAAGACTGCACGTGTTTATGCAGAAACAAAGCTCACACTTCGGGCCCCAGACCCTCCCGCCCAGAGAGAGAGACGGCTGGGTTTTGAGCCTGGCAGATCCCCTGTTTCCTCTTTTTCCTGGAGTCCACGGCAGCCCCTGGGACCCCTCCTGGGAGGTAGAATCTGCCCGCACCAGCTGCTTCCTCTTGCCTGTCCCTCAGCTTTCCACTGGCCACCGTGGGAGCAGCTGCTGGGGGTGCAGCCCCCCATTGCCACTGGGAGCGCGAGGTGGAGCATGGCGGCTGGTTGGAACGAAGGAGTGTGTCACTCTGTCCTGGTCTCTCAGGCACCGCCTGGCCCTCTCTCATCTGGGGTTTTCCCGCTGCTGGGAGGCCTTCGGGATTGGCAAAGTGGAGATGCCCAGGCACCTGCCGCTGATGGTATCTCAAGAGGACAGAATTAATGGGTTGGTTTGGGGTACGGTACAGGCAAGTATAGGCAGTGTGTCATCAGGTGCTGTCCTGGGGTAAATGGGTAGAGGCTGTACCTTTAAGCCAGTTGAGGGGAGCATTAGAGGCACCAGGGAGTTTGGTTCAAGTCCTCCGGAAGGCCTGGGCCCCACCCCAGCAGCTGGAGTCACTCAGACCAGAAGAGCAGAGAACCCAGGAAAGAGCTGGTCTGCAAGGCGCGAGATCTGGGCCGGGGCGGCTCGGCCACTTACAGGTCGGGTACCTTGGAGCTGAAGAGGCTGAGGCCCACCTCCCAGGAACCCGGGACAGGCCACCCTGCTTCTCCGAGCCCTGGTTTCTCCCGTACAGAGTGGAGGAGTGGGATGGCATCCTGAGGTCCTTTCCGTTCTTCCCTTATAACCCGGCCTCCCAACCCGCCCAGTTATTGCACCTGCTAAACCCCTGCCGCCGGCGACTGTGAGCGACTCCTCCTGGTGAGAGGCCATGGTGCCCGTGTGACGCCAGGCAGACCTTCCTCCCGCACGCCCCCCCCCCCCCCCCCCCCGGCCTCCAGATCGAGGCCTTATGAGCTGGGTGTGGAACTGGGGCCTTTCACCAAGTGGGTGCGGCATCTGAGGTTCCCTAGGAAACGGGACCAAAGACAACAAACATAGAAGGCAGGAAACCCCCAGGCCAGAACAGCTTCAACGGACAAGCGAGACCTGGTGCTCAAGTTCAAGGTCACGAGAGGCGGGCCGGGACCTGTTAGGGGACACGCCAGGCCTCTTTCCCTGCTCCCCTCAGAAGGGCGGTCCCAGAGCCTCCCGGAGGCACCTGCCTGGAACAAGCCAGATGTCACAGAGCAGAGCATTTCTGCTGTGAAAGGGATAGTGGCTTTGAATGAGGGCGCGGCACCTGCCTCCCCACCCACCCTCCAGAAGGGGGCGCTGTGCGGGATTCCAGGAGGGGCTTTCTCCCGGAGCCCTGGAGCCCTCCTGTCCGACTCCCATCCAGCAAAATCCCATGTTGCCTAGCGAGGTCCGGCGATGGGCCATTTGTTTCCTGGGCCACCAGAGATCGGGGCTTGCTCTGACTCGATCAGACTGTTTGGCCTGTTACAGCCCAAACCAGACCACGCGCCGTCCCCCCTGTAACAGTTTCCAAAGTTCTGGGGACTTCCCCCCATGCGTCTCAGTTCTGGGCTACTTAAGCTCCAGATGCCAGAGGCTCCAGGGCCAGAGGGTCTGGCGTTTCCCAGGGATGCCGGTACATTTCCTTAGGCCACTGTGGTGTTCGGGGACCCCGCTCAGGGCCCAGCACCTGATCACCCCCAATCTTAAGCTCTGCAGAGGCCTATGGGGGGAATTCCTCAAACCAGCAGGGCCCGAGTGTCCCTTCCTGGGGTTGTCAGCCCCAGGTGGGGGTGTCCTGGGAGCAGCCCCCCAGGGAGCCCCGGTCCCAGCCTCTGCTTCTGTCTTCCAGGCGGGCCTGGCCTCCCCCGAGAACGCGGAGCAGCTCATCATCGCCCTGGAGCCCGAGGCCGCCTCCATCTACTGCCGGAAGCTGCGGCTGCACCAGATGATCGAGCTGAGCAGCAAGGCCGCGGTCAATGGGTACAGCTCCAGAGACACAGTAGGAGCTGGGTTTGCACAGGGTACCTCTGCTCTCTCTCTCCCCCTCCCTGCTCTCCCCTCCCGCCTGCATGTCTCTGGGCCGCTACTGTGTACATGCACTCGGTGCTGTAATGAAGAATCAAGATGCCGCCAGAGAGGTTGGCGTTAAGCACCCTGTGCTCAGCCCCCTCCCGCCCCCTGGCCCCTCCCAGGGGCCTCGGCACACCTGGCAGTGGGTACCCAGGTTCATCACCCACCCACGTGCCTTCGGAGGGGGGAGGGCGCTGCTCTCCAGAAACTCGAGGGGTCCCTGAGAGCAGTCCTGGCCTTGCATTTTACTAAGCTCTTAATCTTTCTGGTCTGTTAACTGATTCTCAATCTAATCCCATTTGCCTGTTATTAATTCTTCCATTAAGACTGTTGACTTATTGCTGACTCACTCATTGGAGCTGCTTCGTGTGTGATGAGCTCATTATGTGTCTTGGCCATAAACCTGGCGAGACTTTAAACTGCAGACGGAAAGGACTGACGCTTCCTGACCCGCGGGTGTCCACTTGGCTGTGGAAGAGTCACCCGCCCAGGGACACTCGGGAGCTTCGGGGGGACCCTAAGGAGCCTTTTCTCTTTCGTGTTTTCCTGGTGCAAGTCGGCCCCTCTCTTGGTCCCCAGAACTGTTTTCCTGGGTGTCCGTCCAGCGCTCTGTGGGTCTGATCAGGGCCACAGCGTTCGCAGACACCTTAGGTCAGGGTCAAAGCCACCTCTGTGAGTGAGTTTGGAAGCTAATCAGCGTGTTGGGGCGCACAGCTCTGAGCTCTGTCCCCGGGGGAGGGCCCTGAGGGCACAAACCCGCCCATCACCCCCCTGGAAGGCCAGGCCCAGGAGAAGAGGGGTGGCGTTAGCCAGGGCTGCCACAGGCTGCTCCCCTAGAGCCCTCGTCCCAAGTTTTCCGTGGTCCCCACCCCGAGGCCCAGCCGAGGCCATCTCCATAGGCCGCTCCCGTTCCTCTTCGCGGGGCAGCTGCACCAGGGCCCACGCCCTGCACTTTCACCCAGGACCGGGGAATCTGTGAGCCTCAGCACAAAGTTCACTTGTCCCCGAGCTGCTGCCCCTGCCCGCCAGGCCCCGATGTGGGCACCTTGGATCTGAGTCACCCAGAATGTGGGGAGCAGGCTGCCCTTTAAATCCAGGGCTTGACCTGCCCTTGTGTAGCATGCTGGGCTCCAGCACAGGCCGAGGGCAGCCTTGCTGCGGACCAGGTCAGCTGCCTGTTTAAAACACACGGAATGACAAGCTTATGTAAATCTCCACCTTCATTGTTTTCATGGAAAAGACCAGGAGCGACTGGGCTTCTCCTCTCACTTGCTGGTTCTCCCTTAGCTGTTCATAAAAAGAAATCCAGGAGAATTAGCTAATTCTAGCGCCGCTCTTCCCACCATATCCCCTAACCTGAGGGGAAAGCTGTTTGGAATGCTTTTCCTGGGAGCTCAGCCTGGCTTCCTTTCCTCGCAAGCGTCCCGTCTCCCCCCTGGCCCGTCCCGTGTCCTGTGCCTGTGGACTTGGCTGTGGTCCCATGTGGTCAGAGGGTCTGTAGGGTTTTTAAATCCCCAAGTGGTTGGCCAGCGCCCCTCCGAGGGGCAGGAGGCAGGGCTCTGTCTCAGCCTCGGGCTGCAGTTGGGACCTCTCTCCCAGGAGGACGGTGCTGTCGGAGGCCTGGCAGAGCACTTAGCAGGAGTACCGGGAGGTCAGGGTGCCTGAGACACTTCCCCCGGCCGCCCCTGCTGGGGGCTCCTTCAGATGGAGCCAGAGGACCCCGTGGGGGAGAACGGAGCCAGCACTCTGCCCCCTGCACTGCGGGTTTGCTGAGGGTATTTTATTTTACACCAGGAGGATTTAATGAGCACCGTAAAGGGCACATTTTTCACAAAATGGGCTTAATTTGCCTGAAAAATAGGATAAATTTTTTGAGAGCTCAGAACATGTCTCATTAGCTTCACTTGGCTGTTTTTTATGAATGCCATTTCATTAGTCATCCAGGTTGTTTTAGGAAACCAAATGCCCACTACAAGATCTGCAATAGAAATTCATCTGGAGCCGGTGCTGGGAACAGGAGAGAGGCCTGCGTGTGGGGGTCCCTCCTAGGCCTACAGGAACTCCTTTTATTTATTAAATATTTTTTATTGCCCTGCCGGTTTGGCTCAGTGGATAGAGTGTCGGCCCCAGGACTGAAGGGTCTCGGGTTCGATTTCAGTCAAGGGCTTTTACCTCCGTTGCAGGTTCGATCCCTGGCCCTGGTCGGGGCTGTGCGGGAGTCAGCCAGCCAATGTGTCTCTCTCACATTGATGTTTCTCTTTCTCTCTGTCTCTCCTGCTTCCTTCCACTTTCTCTAAAAATCAATGGAAAAATATCCTTGGGTGAGAACAAAAAAAAAGATTTTTTTTTATTGCTTTTTAGCAGCGGTTCTCAACCTGTGGGTCGCGACCCCTTTGGGGGTCGAACGACCCTTTCACAGGGGTCGCCTAAGACCATCGGAAAACACATATATAATGACATATTGTTTTTGTGATTAATTATGATTTATTTATGCTTTAATTATGTTCAATTTGTAACAATGAAATTGGGGGTCACCACTACATGAGGAACTGTATAAAGGGTCGCGGCATTAGGCAGGTTGAGAACCACTGCTTTTTAGAGAGATAGGAAGGGAGAGAACCACTGATGTGAGTGTGAAACATCCTTTGGCTGCCTCCTGCATGTGCCCCCTAGTGGGGATTGAGCTCTCAACCTGGGCATGTGCCCCCTAGTGGGGATTGAGCTCTCAACCTGGGCATGTGCCCTAACCAGGAATTGGACCAGGAATCGAACCAGCAACTTTTCTGTGCACCTGACGACGCCCAACCACTGAGCCACACCAGCCTGCAGGGACTCTTTCACCGGGACAGCCTCTCCACCATAAGGCAGGGCCCGAGGAACTCGGAGCTGGCCCAGTGCTTGCCATCCCAACCCCCAGAGATGTTGTTTTGCAAACACTGCTCCTTGCTGAGAGGCTAGAGGGCCAAGGGTCCTCTGTTGGATAAACAGCTGCAGACAGGTACAAAGTCTGCAACACCCGCCCAGGGACTAAAGAATTCACAGCAGCAGAGCTGTGGGCAGAGCCTTGATCTGTAAAATAGGTGGTCGCTCTCCATGGCGTGTGGTAGTGATGGTTTGGTGGGCACCGGGTCTCAGACTTGGTGCTCACCTTCATTGTCACCTACTGTGGAGCAGGTGTCACACTGGCTGCTTAGGACAAATCAGAGAGCCAGTCCCTGCTCTGCCTGTGAGGAACTGAGGCCACGCATTATTATACCCATTTTATGGATGAGGAAACCGAGGCCAGGGGTGGGGGGTTGAGTTGCCAAATTCCCACCGTGGCCGTGCCCGGCTGCCTCCCAGGTACCCTCTCACAGCACCTTTCCTGGTTCTTCACATTTGTAGTCTGCTTTTTCAGACTTCACTGTAACCTGTGACATCTCAGAGGCATGAGGGTCCCTGGATGGAGCGTTAATTTGGGGCTGCAAGGCAGTGTGGGAACTGGTCTCCTAACCTCCCTGACCTGGTTTCCTCACCTTAACGCAGGGCCATGATTTATGCCCTGTCCACCTCACAGCGCTGTGGGGAGGCCAGTGGGAGGCCAAATCCCCACGCATGGTGTCACTCCAGGTTGTCCTGCAGGGCTAGGGAACCGGTGCCTGGCTTTGCCAGTTTCAGATGCGCCACCTTGTGGTCGATGCGCCACCTTGTGGTCAAAGAGGGTATTGGCTTCAACAAGGTCAGGAAATGGCTCCTATACAATTGATCCAGGATCCAGACTCGCGTCCAGTTTATCCAGGATCCTGATCAGCACCCCACTCTCCTTGTATCAGGATTCCTTGGTGTGAAATTGTTTAACCAAGTGCACTGACGGCTGCTTGGCAGACAGCTGCCTCCCGGGTACAGCAAAGCCAGGAAATTGGTCCGTTTTATTCACCCATCCCCCCGAAAGTCACTGGAGGATGGGCTCATCCTGGTGAGCTTTCCAGCAGCGCCCAGGCTGAGTCTGCCACACCGATGGGGCGGTGAAGGCCGGGGCGATAGCTGCTCGTCCTGGGAGAACTATTTTGGAATTCCCCGGGTGGCATTCCTGTAATTGTTTGGTCACGGTTCACTGAGTGTTGTGTCCCTAACCTGCTCACGCTGCTGCCTCCACTGACTGCAGATGACGGCCGCTCTGTCGTGCTTTCTCACCCGCCATCATTTTCTTTCTGTCGGCCACTAGCTAAGGAGCACGTACGGCGCAATCGGCAGAGCCGGACCTTTTTGGTGGAGAATGTCATAGGCGAGATCTGGTCCGAGCTGGAGGAAGGTAGCGTCCTTGAATGTCCCTTGCCTTTGCTGGATTGTGTGTATATATGTGTGTGTGTGTGTGTGTGTGTGTGTGTGTGTGTGCTGCTGCGGGCAAAATTGCATTCCTACTTGTCCCTTTTGCACTTTTGGAGAATGTTCAAAATCACTCGGTTTTAAAGACTACTCCCCCAGGGAGAGCTCTTTGTGGAGCTGTGATTTTGCATGTGGTAAAGCCATCCAGACTCTTCAGAGGAGAGGTAGGGACTGGGACTCACTGGTTCCAGGACAAGTCTTCAGTTAAACAGCCGGCCACTTGCTGGCGCTATTCACTGGGCAGGAAACTGTCCGCCGGGTCGTGCCAGACACGCAGCAGCGTGTGGCACGAATGCTGTAGTTTTAGAGATCCACGCGTCTGGGCTCTGGATCGTCCATGCTAACCGTCGCTCCTAGCAGACATCATTGCCTTCTCTTTAGTCACGAATAACCCACTGCACAACTAATTAGCAAACCCATTGCACTAATGAGAAGGGTGGGGTACTCCGTCATCGCCCGCCAGCCCGTTTCAGGGCGGGTTGGCAAGCGGTCTATGTGAAGGGTGGCTGGTGTGTTTTTCTTTTGCCAGGTGACAAGTATGTGGTTGTGGACAGTGGCGGTGGCACCGTAGACCTGACCGTCCATCAGATACGGTTGCCAGAGGGACACCTCAAGGAACTGTATAAAGCCACAGGTGAGCGCTGCACGGCGACGTTCTCCTACCTGAGCCGGGCCACTCCTTTCCGACTTCTCTCAGCCTGTCATTGTCTCGGTGCCGCCAGCACGTGGGACAGTCGGCAGGAGAAGTCACTGGGGCTTTTTTTTTTTTTAAGATAAGTTTTCGTAATTTCTTTCTTTAAAAAAATATATTTTTAAATTGATTTTAGAGAGAAAGGAGAGGGGGAGAGAGATAGAAACATCAATGATGAGAGAGAATCATTGACCAGCTGCCTCCTGCATGCCCCACACTGGGGATCAAGCCTGCAACCTGGGCATGTGCCCTGACCGGGAATCGAACCGTAACCTCCTAGTTCAGAGGTCGATGCTCAACCACTGAGCCACGCCGGCCGGGCGGCTCTGCGGCTTATTGAACATTGGACAGCAAAGCACAGTTCCATGTCCTTTAAAACACAAACTTCCACCCCAGGGGTTTTGGCATCCAGGGAGCCCGTCTCAGATCCTGGCCGAGAAAGTGGCTCCTGGAAGTTATGGAAGGATGTGACAGAAGCCCGAAGACACGTGTGGCTCGGGGCCATGGCTAAGCCTTCTGGGAGGGCCCCACACCCCTGGTCAGGGAGGTGGTGATGAGGAGTGAGTAGACCCAGGGGCTAAGCGAGGCCTGCCTGATCCCGATCCTGTCCTGGGTGTCTGTGGGGGAGGAGGGGACTGCAATACTCCCAGTGCCTTAAATGCATTGCTTTTATTTAAAGTGTAACTGACTGTAAACAGGTTATTGCCGAGTGGTGTCTAGAGGAAAGCTTCTCCATGAGGAGTGAGAAGAACCCCAGTGAGGGCCCAGCTGTGCTCCATTGTGTGTTTGGGAGAAGAGCAGGGTGGCCTCAGAGTCGGGGCCCCGTTCTCCGCGTTTCTCACACGGCGACTCCGTTTCGTTCTTGGCGCAGGGGGACCCTATGGATCCTTAGGAGTCGATTACGAATTTGAAAAGCTCCTGTGTAAGATATTCGGAGAGGACTTCATCGAGCAATTCAAAATCAAGCGTCCCGCCGCCTGGGTGGACTTGATGATTGCGTTCGAGTCTCGCAAAAGGGCGGCCGCCCCGGACCGCACGAACCCGCTGAACATCACCCTGCCCTTCTCCTTCATCGATTACTACAAGAAGTTCCGTGGGCACAGCGTGGAGCACGCCTTGCGGAAGAGCAAGTGAGTCGGACCTGCCTTTGGCCCAGGAAACTCGGCCGTGGAGCTGGGAGCTTCTCTCAGCCGGCGGAGTGCATAGCACGTCTGATGCATGTGTAACCATGGCGGTTACATCCTCAGTGACACTCCAATGTCCCATCTTGGCCGGTGGGAGCCCCTTCAGGTTGGCTCCTGACTCCCATTGCCTCGGCCTTTACGGTTTATTTCCTTCTCCTTTTTTATGTTTTTATTGATTTCAGAGAAGAAGGGAAAGGGAGAGAGAGAGAGAAACAACATTGATGAGAGAGAATCATTGACCGGTTGCCTCCTGCACGCTCCACGCTGGGGATCGAGCCCACAACCTGGGCATGTGCCCTGAACAGCGAACCGTGACCTCATAGGTCGACGCTCAACCACGGAGCCGCGCTGGCCAGGCCCTTTGTGGTCCCTAACGGTCTCCGCCTGTGCCAGTGAGGTTTCCCTGACTCACCCTGTACGTTCCCCACCACACCTGCGATCGGGTGCTTCTCTCAGACGCCCTGGCTCCTTTCAGGGGAAACAAAGTGGACTTGACTCCAGGCTG
Organism: Myotis nattereri; assembly: GCF_964212035.1. NCBI lineage: Eukaryota > Metazoa > Chordata > Mammalia > Chiroptera > Vespertilionidae > Myotis > Myotis nattereri. The sequence goes on along the minus strand of NC_138088.1, from coordinate 54,047,295 downwards.
CTGTGCCCTGGGAGCAGGGTCCTCGCCAGACCCTCCCAGGCTGCCGTTCTCTCTGCCCTGGCCCCCTGCAGAAGGCACCTGCGTCTGGTTGTCTCCCATGTCCTGCCCGCACAGTTCTGGGGCCTCCCTCGCTGCGGAGACTGGCTGCGGCCAGCCCGTGGGTCACCCACACCATACACGCTGTCCTCCGGCCCAGGCCCTGGGAGGATTCCTGGTCCGTGAGACAGGGCGGCATCTAGAACGTGCTGCTGGAGGAGCTGGAGGTGCTGTGCTGCAGGGACGGAGCCACTGTTAGCTCGGCCCCTTCGACCTTGAGAGCAGGCGGGTGCACTGCACTCCGCAGTCCCTGGCGTTCCTTTCACGCTAGGAAGTTTCCAGAGAGTTTTCCCAGACGTGGTTTTTAACTTGATCTTCACAACAACCCTGTGAGGGAGGTAAGGCAAGTGGTATTCGCCTTGATTTGCAGATGGAAAGCCAGGGCTCAGAGAAAACGCTTGCCCGAGGTCCCATGGCTACTGAGTGGCGGGGCCAGGCTGGAGCCCAGCAGCCTGACTCCCTGCCCAGTGCTCCTGCTGCTGCACGCTGCCCCTTCGACAGGGACAGTGAGGGGCACCGCGGGAGGAGGCTTCTCCCTGTCCTGGGACAGGTAGCCTTAGGTAGCAGCACGGCGAGCCGCTAATGGACTCGCATCCAACGATTGTGGCATCGAAGTGCGGTCATCCAAACGAGAGCGATGCCTTTACCTCCTTGTCCTTCGCACTTGACATCGGCTCCCACTTCCCCGGGGAAGGGAGGCCACGTGGAGGCAAAGAGAAACAGAAGAGGCCGAGTCTTAGCTTGGAGCGTCCAGGGCTCAGGCCTGGCAGGGGAGGGTATTTCCGAGGACCTGACCCCCGCCCCCTGCCCCGCTGCTCGGAGCTGACAGCCGTGCTGCCAGGGCCGGGTCTGTCCTGTGGGTGTAGTCTGTCCGCTCACCGCTGTCCCTCTCTGTGCCACCCCCCACAGCGTGGATTTTGTGAAGTGGTCCTCCCAGGGGATGCTGAGGATGAGCCCCGATGCCATGAACGCCCTTTTCAAGCCAACCATCGACAGCATCATCGAGCATCTGCGTGAGTATCCGCCGGGGCTCGGCGGCTCGGGCAGAGCCGCGAACGGGACTGACTTTTCCAGCATCACCGACCAGGCATGTGAAGTCAGGCTGGCAGCCACAGGCCCTCGGGGACCGGGAGCAGCCGGGCACCGCCCTCACCCCCCTTTCCCTTTGGCTCCCCAGACAGTGAGCTGCGGGCTGTGTGGCAGAATGACCTCCAGCCACGGGCCCTGGGCAGTGTGGTCTTTGCTTTCTGTGGAAAGATCAGGAACCACAGCCCCGGCTGGGAGAAGCCACTGAGTGTGAGCCAGAGAAAGGTCCCCAGGAGGGGAGACGGCGTCTGGCCACGCTGCTCTCTGCTGCCTCGTGGCCTCCCCCAGGGCCACACGGGAGACTCACCGGGGACCCTTTTCAGTATCTGGCCCCCCCCTCTCTACCCCCACCCACCAAATCACAACCCCTACGAAACCAAAGAATAATGTTTGTTTATTTACTTAATATTCTTATTGCTTTTTAGATAGAGGGAAAGGGAGAGGGAGAGAGGAACATCAATGCAAGACATCAGCCCGTTGCCTCCTGCAGGCCCCCTACCGGGGATCGAGCCTACAACCCGGGCAGGTGCCCTGACCAGGAATCAAAGGAGCAGCCATTCGGTGCCTGGGACAACTCCCAGCTGAGCCGCACCCGCCAGGGCCCACAGAGCAGCATTAGAAGCGCCTGCCTTGCCTTCCTTAGCAGAGCCACAGGTTTGGGAGGGTTAGGAGTAGCCTTTAGGCATCGCAAATTACTACTTTACACGATCGCCACCTCTGCTAAAATGGTGTCTGCTTAGCAGTAGCTTTGGCTGATGCTCCGAGCATAGTGGTGTGCAAACCCCCTCTCTCTAAAGGACCAGCTCTCCACTAATCCTGTTCACACCCAGCCTGTCCTCCAGGTGGCTGTGTCCACGCCCCACATGCTCAGGCCACCCCGTCCCTGTGCTGCTGGCTCTGGTGACAGGACGGTGTCCTTCCCTCTCCCCTCGCAGGGGACCTGTTCCAGAAGCCCGAGGTGTCCACGGTCAAGTTCCTCTTCCTGGTGGGCGGCTTCGCGGAGGCGCCCCTCCTGCAGCAGGCGGTCCAGGCCGCCTTCGGGGACAAGTGCCGCATCATCATCCCCCAGGACGTGGGCCTCACCATCCTCAAGGGCGCCGTGCTCTTCGGCCTGGACCCCGCCGTCATCAAGGTGCGCCGGTCCCCGCTCACCTACGGGGTGGGCGTGCTCAACCGCTACGTGGAGGGCAAGCACCCGCCCGAGAAGCTGCTGGTGAAGGACGGCACCCGCTGGTGCACCGACGTCTTCGACAAGTTCATCGCCGCCGACCAGTCCGTGGCGCTGGGCGAGCTGGTCAAGCGCAGCTACACGCCCGCCAAGCCCTCCCAGCTCGTCATCGTCATCAACGTGTACAGCTCCGAGCACGACAACGTGAGCTTCATCACCGACCCCGGGGTGCGCAAGTGCGGCACGCTCCGCCTGGACCTCACGGGCACCGGCGGCACCGCGCCCGCCCGGAGGGAGATCCAGACCCTCATGCAGTTCGGGGACACCGAGATCAAGGCCATGGCCGTCGACGTCGCCACCTCGAAGAGCGTCAAGGTGGGGATCGACTTCTTGAATTACTGACCGGCCCTCGCGGCAGCCTGACCCTCGGACTCAGCCCACCTGCATCTGCCGACCTCAACCCTGACTGTCCTTTCCCTGCCCTTGACCCTTGACACGGCGCACCCGAGCTGCAGCAGGGCGGATGAGACTGGAGCTAGAAATACCAGGGCCAGAAGCACGTACGGGTTCCTCCGGGCACACCGGCGTCGGGAAATTCAGATTGAGGTTTGGGGGTAAGAAACCCAAGGGAGAGCAGCTGGTTTCATGGGCCCCCGGCGGAACACCCACCCGGCGAGGGAGCCGGGACATCTCTGCACCCGGATGAGCTCGCTCTCAACACCTCTCCGCCGAGCAGAACCCAGGATGCTCTGTGACTGTCCTTCTGGATCCGAAAGGCCAGCGCTGAGCAGGACGAGATTCTCCATCTCCCTGAGGCTTTTCCTTTCGCCTGTTTTGGGCGGCAGTTGCTGTAAAGTGCCCCCCCCCACCCCCATCTGCAGTTCGTTGCTTTTCCTGGTCATGCGATTGAAAGTGGAGAGTCGGTGGGAAGCTGGAGCGCGTTTCACGGGTGGGAGAAGACTGCCTACACTGGGCACTATTTTAGGTTCGCGTTTAAATTCCAAATTGGTTCCGTGGAGAATCACTGTGGCTGGGCGGATCCCCGGGGATTGGTGTGAGGGGAGAGCTGACACCTCAGCGTTTCAGCAGGTAGAAGCTCGCTGCGATGGAAATGAACGTCCCCTATGCCGTGTCACTTCTGGCATCACAAGGCCAAGTCCCCACTTCCGAATTCATCCGTAATTCTAGGACGGCCGGGTGAGGAAATGAGGTTGCCCAGGAGTCCGGAACAGCTCCTCGTTTTGAAAACATATTTCAAATGAACTCCGTCCTCCCAGCTCACACTCCTCCCCCTAAAGGGTTTGGCCATTTATTCCTACGTTTTCAAAGGGTTAGAAATGTTTGAGTGACGTCATCAGTTTTAAAGTCTGTCCGAAAGGAATCGTATGTCTACGCTGGACGGGCCAAGCCAGATGTTTTCCAGAGCTGCTCTGTGAGTCTCTGGCACGAGGGCGCTGGTTCCAAGCAGATTCCTGGAAATGCCCAATGGCTACCTTGTTCACCTGGAACTGTTACGACTGGTGTAATACTGTGCACCAGCTAGACGTAAAGAACAAAGAAAAAAGAGTTTCCTGGATCCTATCCCTTTTATGCACTGAAGTCCCATCTTGGCGAGGAGACCAAGGCTGCAATTTCAGTAGATGCTGCGGGGACTGTAGTTTAGCTGTGCGTGAGGGCTCCTCACTAGGATCTTGTCGGAAGCTGACACGCAGACCAGAGCTACCACCCGGCCTCCCTGTCGGTCTGGGCTCCCCTCGGGACAGGGTTTGCAGGAAGAGCAGCCGTCCCACACTTGCCCTCTGGTGAGTGGGGCTGGGGCCCCACCCGGCTTGAGGAGGCGCTTTTGACCCTCACAGGAGGGGCCTGGGGAGGAAGGCGGCGCCTAAGAAAGGGGCTGCTGAGGAACCAGCGGTGGGGCGTGTGCTCTCTCCTTCCTTCCTGCCTTCCTTCCAGTCTTCTCCAACCTTCCGGGACCAGTTGAGAAAGAACCTTGGGTCTGATCACAGCCCACCCGATCTGTTCAGAGCCATCTCCCCCCGCCTGCTGGAGCCCGCTCCCGTGTTAAATCCCTGGGAGCATGCGTAACGCACGGAGGGAGGCTGGGCAAACCAACTTCCATGCGCATTGGATTCTCACACCCATCCTCAGCCGATACGCAGATGTGAACGAGCATTTTCGTGTCATTTTAACATGTCTCCCTCGTCACCTCACCTGCCGCAGAATTCCCTAGTAGAGCGCGCAACACCACAGACCACGATGAGGGGGTGCTAGTCACACCACCGCCACGGGCGCGCTGGTGCCGCAGAGGTGCTGCTGGTGTCCCTGCCGCCTGCTCTGCTTCCCGCACCTGCTCTGGGTCTCCGGTGTGACCAGCCATCCTCTACACACAGGACCTTTCAACTTCGTTATAAGTAATATAATTTTATGTACAGACAGTATCAGAATATTGTACAGATTCTTTATTTCTACAATGTGCTTTTTTTTGTTTAAAAAATAGGAAAATGCTCTTTGCATTTTGTTGATGACATTGCTGCCTTTAACTTCCCCTGGTTTCCTTTCTTCCCTGCGCTGACCGCTCCTCAGCTTGTACCGATACTACCCTATGGACTGTGTACGCAAGACCGAGCCACAGTCAGAGGTACCTGGGGTCCGAATACCCGGAGCACATGGGCCTCCTGGGTCGGCAGCTTCGTCAGACTCGTCTACACACGTGTCCTTCCCAAAGGGTCACAGTTTGCAGTTAAGGGAGCATAATAATGTGCAGATTCTCCTGTCCGGTCTCCGAGCTGAACGCTGGGTTCTGTAAGCAGTGGCTCTGCAGGAAACTCTCTGCGGCCCTGCAGGCTGCCCCGCTCTCCTTGTGGGACGGAGCAGCCCCTCTGAGGGCCAAGTGGGGTCCATGGGCGTGAGGTGCTCAGGTCGCCAGGGTCAAAGGAGGCCTCCAGTGGGAGCAGATCCAGCTCTTCCACTGGATCAGGGGTCAGGGTGGCTGACATGGCCAAGTCCCCCTCGTTCTGGCTAAGGAAGGCCTTTCTGGCCTTGCGTCACGGACGTCTCCTTGTCTATTTCTCTTACTATCAGCCGGTTGAAACGGGAAATGTGGGCAAATAGAGGGTGGAGAGGGAGTGGTCCTTTTACTGGACTTGCTTCTGGCCCCAGAGATGCAGCCCCAAGAGTGGAACTCCTTAGAAGGCATCCCCCAAACCCATCCCTGCTCCCCTTTCTCCCGCAGAAATATTCACGAGTAAGCGGACTGGGTGGGCAAGTACACTCGGACACGTTTTCTAACCTTAGGAAGTTGCTGCAAGGCCTGTTGTCTTGACACATCACTCAGCTGTCCCTGGCTTGTTATCCGAGGTTCACTTTTCCTGGAAGCAGAACGGTCCAAGGGTTTCCTTTGTACCTGCCCTTACCGCACGCAGCAGGCGTTCGTCAGTGTCAACGGCAGACAAGTTACAGAAAGACAGACAAGAGAGGAAGGAGGAGGAGCCCTGCATAGCGGTGGCCAAGATGCGTCCAGTTCACAGAGCCTGCCCTCCCCCTAGAATGATACTTAGATCAAGTTTAGCATTTAGCGTCCAGGTCTGGTTAACTGCCAGGGTGGCCTAGAATCGCATGCACCCATATACCCAGGAGTCAAAATGCAATATTAGTCGGCGATCGAACTTCACATTGTAGAGACAAAATAGCTGTGATTAAGCCGCATACGTATGCTGGGAAATGGCCTAACCGGATGGCTAGTGTAAAAGTTGTTGGCCGTAATGCTGTACCTCTCGTCTGCTTGGAATAAGGAACTAGATTCTCCAATGGGTCTTGTTCAAGCTTCACAGAACTTTGTGGCAACTCACGACTCGACAAGGTTGTATCTGCAAACTCTGTCTTCACAGATTCTAATAAAACAAAGCTCTGGATTTCGTGTGGCCCAGACTTCCCCCCCCCCCCCCCCCATTCTGAATGTGTAAATGGAATTTTAGATCCATCACTACCGACCTCCCCCTCCGGCTCCCCATCTCAGGTGGAGGTAGATTTTTCAGGTGCGTCCTTAGGTGTGGCAAGCTTCATTAACTTTCCTTCCAACACGAGGGGCCCCTCTGCTCCCTGGGAAGGCTCCATTGATGTCTCTAGCCCCTTTCCCTCCAAGCGGGAGGGAAGGCAGATAAACCAGCATGGCCACAGGCAACTCCGTGGCAGGCAAACGAAAAGGCTGTTGAAAAATTGGCTCAAGGTCAAGCGCCGGTGCCGGGGCCGCTGGCGTCCTAGCGGACACACCACACTGGCTGCTGCTCCATGTCCGGGTCTCCCTCCAGAGTTGGCTCCAGAAGCCGCTGGGTGCTGTGGGTGGGGGGAGGCTGGGAAGTGCAGTAGACAGACAAGCACACGCGTGTTGGACAAGTGCACAGGCGGACAGGCCTCCGCTGCCTTCTAGGGAGCGCCGGGGCCAGCAGGCTGGAGGCCAGGTATCCCCTCCGAGTGGCCAGCGGGCCTCTTGTCAATCCAACGCAATGAAGGCTCAGGTCCCCGCCCCCTCAGTGCCCCCAAGACCAGGCCGGTTAGAGGCACTGCGGCCCCCCATTTTGGTGCATTGCCCCTACTCCCTGCTGCCTGTCCAGGCTACCTGGACACCCACCTTTCCTAACAGACCAAAGGCGGGGGCGCAAGGGAAACACCTGTATTTGAAAGCAGCCTCGCACCAGGCCCTCCAGCCCCAACGCAGGCCCTGGTGGTCGCATCACCGAAGGCGGTTTGACCTGGATCCCTTCGCGTGCCCCTCCCCCCAACTCCAAAACCCGGGGAGCCCAGCTGGCTGGGGGAGGCCGGAAAGGAGGTCCGCTTTGGAGACCAGGCATTTGTGGGGCTACTGAGCGGGGCGCAGGGTGAAGCGCCCCCACATTCACTCGGCTCACCCGCCTCCCTGGCACCGATGTGGGGCTGCGGGAGGGGGAGGCGGGGGGCGGGGAGGGGAGGGAGGGGGAGGAGCTGACTGAGGAGCCCAACCGTCCCGCTCCCCCTCCCCCCTCCCCCCTCCCCCCTCCCTGGCGGGTGAGCGCACAAAGGCCTGGGGGCGGGGCGGAGGCCACGCGTGTGCAGGAGGCTCCGCTGGCCGCGATCCGGGCCTGCCCAGGCGGGCGACTCGGGAGGGGCTCCGAAACGGGAGGTGGGCTCCGGTGTCCTAGGGTTCAGACCCCGACCCCCTCGCACATCTGTCTCCCCTCCAAGCTCCTCCCTGCCCCCTCCTCCAGGCAGGCCTCCCAGCTCACCACCTTCCGCGCTGGGCGCTGCTCCCTCCCCAGCGGCTTACTTTTGGGCAGCAGAACCCTGCCCCTCGGAGTTTAGAGATCGTCCCGCACCCTCCCTGGACGCGACAGCCCTCACACAATTATCCAGCCTCTGTGCCGCCCGCCCACCCTCCGTCCAATGGGGACCCGAGTAGGAACGAACCCTTAGCGTGGCCGTGAGGATTTTACCAGAATGCAGCCCCGCGGTCCCCTAGCAAGCGGCCTGTAAATGTCTGAACTGTTTAAATTAGATTCCCATCCTTGCCCACTAAACCTGACACCGCGACCCTCCCCTCACGCCCTGAGGCCACGTGTCCCAGTGGGAGGGCATCACTTTTTTTTAACATGTTTTTTTTCATTGATTTTAGACGGAGTGGAAGGGAGAGGAGAGTCATAGAGAGGGAGAAACATCCATGGGAGGGAGAGACATGGATTACTTGCCTCCAACATGCACCCCAACTGGAGTCGGGCAGCCCACCTGCCACCACGGTAAGTGCCCCACCTCCCACCGGAACGAACCCAGGATCCTTTAGTCCGAGGGGCCCATGCTCCAACCACTGAGCCAAACTGGCCCGGGAGGGAGGGCATCCCTTTTAAGAGATGACCTGGCTTGGCGGGTGGGCCTGGCAGCCTCCACTCGCGCTGCTGGACCTGCCCATCTCAGAGGGGCCTGCTGGCCATCCCTGCGGAGGGAAGGGGCCTGGCTGTGGGATGGCACCCACAGGAACTGATGCTCAGGGTCCCCACCTCCCTCTGTCACCCACCCTGGACACCACGCCAGCCTCTGGGGATTTCCGACCCCTGCAGCCAGAGCTTGCTCTGCTGCTTTGCTGTGGGAACAACGCCCTGTGATTTGCAGGCTGTGGAGCAGCATCCTGGACACCAGGAGCACCCCATCCCCCAGTCATGACAACCCCAAATGTCTCCAGACCCTGCCAGGTGTCCTGAGGGGTTGGGGGGTGGGGACCTGATTCCCCCTGGATGAAGAAAGGCTCTGGGGTGAGTGCGCCTCACCCTGCCCCCCTCAGGTTCTCCAGCAGGGACACCGGTGGGTGGGGGTCTGCACACCTGTTATCTAAGTTCATGTCCGAGTCCTGGTTACGTTGGCAGAGCTGCCTCTCCTTCCCTGCCCCCTGGCAAGCTCACTCTACGCCCAAGGCTCCAGCTCCCTCCACGTTGGGTGCAAATTCCATCCCTTCTTCCCTTTGTTAGCCGAGTGCAACGCCATGGACTCGCCCCAGGTCTTCATGAGGCAGCTGCCCGTCACCCCAGGCTACAGCGGTAAGTGGTGCAGAGACGGGAGCCTGGCACAGGAGCCAGAGTCCTGGTTCCTGGCCCTGCTCTGGCCCATTGTCCACGTGTGTCTGGCCAATGGGGCCAGTACAAGTGCTTGGGCTTTTAAGATACGTGGCTGACGGTGGCTGATCACTGGGCTCTCATAAGTGAGAGATACAACTTAGGCCAGGTCTCCCTGGACGGGACCCGGTGTGCAGGGAGCACTGAGCTACCGTCCACCAAATGCATCCGGACCAGACTGGGCACAGTGCTGAGGCCCTGGCCTTCCTCCCCAGCTGGGCTCTCTGGAGTTTTCCGATGGACGGTGCCTATGGTCCCGTTCCTCCTCGTGTCCTCGTGAGGGACGATGACCGGCTCCTCAGAACGGCCCCGCTTTTAGCACGGACAGTCCTATGTTCCAGGAAATGCCTTGGCACCTGGACAATTGGTCACCCCACCTAACGGGCTGACCAGTCCTGGGCAACTGAGAAGGTCCCAGGTCACATCGCTGTGACAAGTCCAGTGACCCCCGTGGCCCTCAGCTCTCTCACAGGTGTCCTCAGGAGGGGAGATGCGGGGGCCCCTTCCACGGTTGCCCAGCCTCACCTGGCCCTACTGGTTGACTGAGACAACAGGCTTTGGGTTCTAACAAACTGAGCTTCCAGGTTCTGCCTGGCCATTGTCTGTATGGCTGTGTGTTACTTACCTCTCGATGGTAAGTAAATATTTCTGTAAAATGGGTGTATTTGTTCCTGAGGGCTGTCCTTTGAAACAACAGATATTTGTTGTCTCGCCATTCTGGGGGCCAGAAGTCTAAAACCAAGGAGTGGGCAGGGCCGGGCTCCCTCGAAGGCCCCAGGGGAGGGCCCTTCCTGCCTCTTCCAGCTTCTGGTGGCCCCGGCATTCCTTGGCTTGTGGCAGCATCACCGCCACCTCCGCCTCCATCTTCACACAACTCTCCACGCGGCCTCCTGCCCTGTGTCTGCGTCTGTGTGTCTCAAAGCTCTGTTCCGTCCTTTTTATAAGGACACCAGGCATTGGATTTAGGGCCCACCCTAAATCCGGGATGATCTTATGTCTGATCCTTAAGGACATCGGCAAAGACCCTATTTCCAGATAAGGTCACATTCACAGGTGCCAGGGGTTGGAACTTGTATTGGGGAGGTACAGTTCTGCCAACTGCAAGGGGAAGTCATGGATTTTGTATAAGATTGTTGTGGGGATTAAAGGAGCCAGCCTGTGTAACCTATTTAAAATGCCTTGGCCCTTAGCAAGACTCAGAAAAGGTGGCTTGTGTTCCTGTTTGTGACATAAAATCTACACCGAGCCCTGACCGGTTTGGCTCAAGGGTCCCAGGTTCGATTCCAGTCAAGGGCATGTACCTTGGTGGCGGGCACGTCCCAGCGGGGAGGTGTGCAGGAGGCAGCTGATCGATGTTTCTAACTCTCTAACCCTCTCCCTTCCTCTCTGTAAAAAATCAATAAAATATTTTAAAAAATCTACACCAATCGAAGTGGCCCTGTCGGAGGAGAAGCCACAGTGGCAAGGCCCCTGGCTTTCTCCAGTCTCCCCCCTGACGTCAGGGTATGTGCTAATTGCCCAAGGGTTGGGGAGACTGACCTTGGAGGACTTCAAGGTCAGTCTAGTAATTAGATTCTTCTTTGAGGTGGCCAGGGCTAGGGGTTTTTGCTTTCCACCATGAAGCCAGGTTTTCCTGACTTGGGGACCAGGCAAAAAGATTGGGCTTCAATCAGGAGGGTTCATTTATTTATTTGGCAGCTTAAAACCAAGCTTTTACCCAGTTTATCCTCGTTTGTCTTTTTTTTTTTTTTAAGTGGTTTCATTGTGGCAGTATTATAGTACTTAGGATTTCAGCATCCAGTGTAAATACATAGCTGTGTTTTACCCATACTAATTGTAATGATTCTCTGTTGTTTTGTGGGACATGGTGAAACGTTGTTCTGGGCTGTGTGCGTCTCAGCGATAACGAGTTTACCTTTTTGTGTAATAGGTCTGTGCTTTTAATAAGCCCACAATTTCCCAATGGTCAGCCAAGAAAGATCCCCAGTTGCATTTGGGAAGTGTCAAGGAAAATAAGCTTTCTCTCTGAAAACACGAGTGATTTCAGTTGCTCCTCAGACTTCATTTCGGCCCATGACACGCTTTCCCCATTCACCCCATTCACCGTCCAGCCTCACCTCAGGGGCTTTGCTAGCAGAGGCTCTGACTGGCATCGCCTGGGTGGAAAGGGACCTTCCCTCCCCCGCGTCAAGGTCATTGTTTTTGTGGCCCTGGGAGGGCCCAGCCGCAGGGGAAACAGCAGCCCAGCTTGTCTGAACGGCCTTTAGGGAAATGCAGCGCCCTGGGCCCAGGAAGACAGGGCAAGCTCTGGGCCGAGAGTCTGGGCCGCGCTTGCTGAAGGCTTGCCCCCCTCCCCTCCCGCAGGCTTCGTCCCCTACCTGAGCTGCGAGGGCACCTCCAGCGAGGACCACATGTCCCGCTGCCTGCAGGCCTTCCGGGAGAAAACACAGCGCTACAAGGACCAGCAGAAGGAGTTCTGCCACGCGGTGGCCACGGCCCCCAAACTGAAGCCCATCTGCCAGGAGGAGACGGTCCTGCGGGCGCTGCACCAGTACTACCAGGAGCACCACCCCTTGCTTCTGGGTACTGGCTCCCCGAAGGCAGCCCCCTTCGCCCCTGGGCCCCAGTGCAGGGCCTGGCAGGCCCGCGGAGCTGCCTCAGAGCGCTCCGAATGCAGCGCGGCCCAAAGCCCCAGGCGGCAGTGAAAACGGCAAGGCCCAGTTTCTTCAAATGAGAAACACCCGTTTCCTGGGGAGACGGGTGCAGGTCTGGGGACAGGGTGCTGGGCACCAGGAGCCCCTGAGTAAGACACCACAAAGGTCAGACCGCTGCTTTCTGGGCCGGCTCTGTGCCAGGCACCATTGTTTCCCACCGTCCACAGCAGCCCTGCCAGGGGTGATGCTGTCATTCCCATGTCAGAGATGGGGGAAGCGAGGCTCCGGCAGGGATGTCCCTTGTCTGAGGTCAGACCCGGGTTTGAACGCAGCTCCTCCAGGTCCCAGCTGGGTGGGACAGGGCTTTGCGCTGACAACCACAGAACCCACTGAGAGTAGAATTATTACCGTTAATCATCACAACAGTGATTTGCCCGGGACCATTTCTCAGGGGTAAAGGCTTATAGGGAACGTAATGGACTGATTTTCTTTATTATTATTATCACTACTGTTTGAGGACTTTCAAGGGCACGATTCTTGTGCTTCACCATTGTTTAAGACATCGCAGAGAGCATTTGCCGAAGAGGTTGTGACTTAGCCCAGCTCTGCAGCTATTTGCTGTGGGACCGAAGGCAGGTTGCTTCCCCTCTCTGGGCTCCAATTCTTACAGCCAGGGCCTGGAAAGATGGACTAGATGTTCCCTAGGGTGCCTTCCAGCTCTGAGGTTATGGGACTCAGTGGCCTAATTGGATTTTTACAGCCACTGGAGGAGGCTGATGGGGCAGTAACCTTTTACCTCACAAATGTGCGAGTGCCCGAGGTCAGCCAGCCAGGCAGTCAAACCTGCAGGCAGGTTCCCGGGGCAGATGTTCCTTCCCTCCCTTCCTTCTTTCCTTCCTTCCTTCCTTCCTTCCTTCCTTCCTTCCTTCCTTCCTTCCTTCCTTCCTTCCTTCCTTCCTGATTTCAGAGAGAGGAAGGGAGAGGGAGAGAGAGATAGAAACATCAGTGATGAAAGAGAATCATCGATCAGCTGCCTCCTGCATGCCTCACGCTGGGGATGGAGCCCACAACTTGGGCATGTGCCCTCACCGGGAATCGAGCTGTGACCTCTTGGTTCATAGGTCAATGCTCAATCACTGAGCCATGCTGGCTGGGCTCTTCACCTCTTTTGTTAAAAATATATTTTTATTGATTTCAGAGAGGAAGGAAGAGGGAGAGAGATAGAGACATCCATGATGAGAGAGAATCATTGATTGGCTGCCTCCTGCATGCCCCCCACTGGTGATGGAGCCTGCAACCCGGGCATGTGCCCTGACCAGGAATTGAACTGTGACCTCCTGGTTCATAGGTCGATGCTCAACCCCTGAGCCACGCCGGCCGGCCTCTTCACCTCTTTAAAATCTCCGTTTCCTCCTCTGTAAAGTGGAGGTAATAATAGCACCAACTTCCCCTGGCTTGTGAGAGAATGAAATGGGAGGCTGTATGTGTAACTCCAACCAAGGTGCCTGGCACGGAGAGTCCACCAGCCAGTGGCAGCTGCCATTAGGACACCTACAGGCCTAGGGGTTCACCAGGGCTAACTGTTGGGGTGCTAGCCAACTCGGGGGCCCTGCCCAGGGGTGGCTTCTCCGAGCCCTCAGGAAGCGTGGGTCTCTGTACAGAATCCCGACACCTGAGGAAGCCGCTGGAGGAGCCCCCCATCCCCGGCTGGGCGGGCTACCTGCCCAGAGCCAGGGTCACCGAGCTGGGCTGCGCCACCCGATACTCGGTCATGGCCAAGAACTGCTACCGGGACTTCATGGACCTCCTGGAGCGGTCCGAGAGAGCGCACCTGAAGCCCTATGAGGAGTAAGTCTGGCTCGCGTGGGACGCAGGCGACAAGGGGCAGGGCCGACCCGGGCCAGGCCTTCCCGGGTGCCCCCTCCCAGCACCAGGACGATGTGGTGTCTGGTTTGTTTTCCACGGGCCTCGTTTGTAGCTGCCCGGCCTTCCTCGTGGCCAGCCACCCCGCGTTCCCCGTCCGTGCCCAGCATTCTCCGCAAGTCCTGCTTGTGGTCCTTGCTGGTTTACAGGGAGAGGCTGGGAGTGAAAACCAACGGGGTCACCCTCCTGGCAGCAGCCAAGGCCCCAGGGTGCCGAGGGAGGGCAGGGGCAGGGCACGGCACAGGGTGGCGCGTGTGGCCTCAGATTTCCCTTCTGTAAAATGGAGATGATAATCCTTCCCTTTAGGATAAATGGTAAGGATTAGAAATAAACATCTCGGCTCGCACAGAAACGGCATAGGTTCTGTTTATTCTGATCTCCATTACCAATCAAAGGAGTGACTCCATGACTTTTGTCCTTATTTTAGAATATACGGAGGGAGGTCCACACAGCCTCCTCCTGCTCCTTCTCCAAAAGTTTTGCAGCACGAACGGCTGCCGAAATACCCGGACTCTTCCGTACCAGGTGAGCCAGGGCCCTCCTCCCTTCCTGCTGGCTATTTTTTTTTCTTTTTGGTTAATCCTCACCCGAGGATATTTTTCCATTGATTCTTAGAGAGAGTAGAAGAGAGGGAGACACAGAGAGAGAAACATAATCACTGATGTGAGAGACACATCGACGGGCTGCCTCCCGCATGCGCCCCGACTGGGGCCGGGGATTGAGTCTGCAACACAGGTATGCCCTTGACCGGAATCAAACCTTGGACCTTTCACTTGACTATATTCGAACCCTGGACCCTTCAGCCCACGGGTCAATGCTCTATCCACCGAGCCAAACCGGCCTGGGCCCTTCCTGCTGTTTTTAAAACGGGGAGGGGGCTGGGGGTGGCATGTTGGCACGGGCGTCTGCACCGCCGGGCACCTGCCTGCACCCACGGACGGTTTGTCTTGCAGACAGCAGCTGTCCTGGCCTTGGAATGCCCCCGACCGAGCACCCCCGGCCTTCGGGGACGTGTGGCTGGGCTCAGAGACCAAATCAGTGGTGCAACAGGAAGCTCTATCTGGAGCCACTGTCCTCAGCCAAGAGCCACCTCGGAGAGCCGCCCAGGGAGAGTGGACTCTAGGGGGCGCTCAGGAGCTCCCAGTCTCCCAGGAGAACCCGTCCCCCCACCCCCCAGCAGGACTAGGGAGATTTGTACCTGAGAATCCCTTTCCCCCTGGCTGGTTGGAGTGGGTGTCCTGAGCGATAAAGACCTTTTATTGTCCTGTGGGAATAAAGAGTGTTCTTCTCAGCATCCCAGCGGCTTCAGACCTCCTGATCAGGTTTTCCCTGATTCCGACCCCGAGAAGAGCCAGGTGGGGCCCATGTCTTCCTAACCCGGAGGCAACACGGTGCCCCTGGGCCAGGCTGTGATGGAAGCCCTGCCGGCCCTGGAACCTGGCGGTCCCCATCAGCGTCCTGACCTGGGAGGCCCCACGCTGTCACAGAGGCCACACCCACCCCTACCTGGGTGTGCAGCATCCCAGTCCCCGGGGGAGCCCTGCTGGCCGTGGAGGGCCACAACCTGGGCCGCGTCAGACAGCAGAAATTTCTGCAAGTCTCCAAACTCAAGGAGTTAGCAGGGCCAGGCTCCCCCTGAAACCTTACCGAGGAATCCTTCCTTGCCTCTTCCCAGCTCCTGAAGCTTGCGGGTGGTCCTTGGTGCATAATCCCAGTGGGAATTTTTTTATATGTATTTTTATTGATTTCAGAGAAGAAGAAGAGAGAGAAACATCAATGATGAGAGAGAATCATTGATCGGCTGCCTCCTGCACGCCCCCTACTGGGGGTCAAGTCTGAAACCCGGGCATGTGCCCCTGACCGGAATCGAACCCGGGACCTTGCAGTCCACAGGCCAATGCTCTATCCACTGAGCCAAACCGGCTGGGGCTCCAGTGGGCACCCCTCTGTGACTTCGTGTCTTCACATGGCTTCGTGTCTTCGTGTTTTCTTACGAAGACGCTGGTCACCATGGATTAGGGTCCATCCTTCTCCAGTATGGCCTCATCTAAATTTCGCTCATTAGGTCTGCAGGGACCCTGTTTCCAAATAAGTCGCATTCTGAGGTCCCAGTGTGTAGGACTTCAACATACCTGTTTTGGGGGACACAATTCTACCCCTAACACTGGCTAAGTGCCTCTTGCCGCTGCCAGGTGCACTCTGTCTGCCCTCGTGGGCGATCAGAAGAAATGGAAGCGGCTGCCGGGCAGTGAGGCCTCGGCATGAAAAGGCTCGAAGCTGCTCGGAGCCCGGCGATGTGGGCAGCTCCTGCCGGGGTCCCCCCAGGGCGGGGATGTTCCGAGGCTCCTGGACCCCTGTGTCGCCGCGGTGGGAACCAGGAGTCAAATCTTCGATGAGAAAAAGAAGTTATATCTTGGTTCTCACTGAGTGAAACTTGGGCTTGCGTTCATGAATGTAGGGAACACACCACAGCCATACCTGTCACCTTAGACCAGTGGAAATCTCACAGCTCCTCACACTCAGGACATTCGTTACAAACGATGGAGATGATGCTACTGCGATCACTACTCTGCCATGATTGGGATTCTTAGAGCCACCACACTGTCTGACATGCTGCTGTTCAATACAGGCCTAAAGGAACATGCTATTGCACAAATGGGTTCTTTTTACTGTTTGGTTACCATTTCAATATAATTCGTTTCCTCTGGAAGCTCCTGTATTTTATTTTACATTTAAAAGCATTATTCTGAGAAGAGGCCCACATTTTCTCCAGGCAGCCAGGGAGCCCCTGGCACAGAAATGGTTAAGACCATTGTCCAGGGAAACAACCAAGGAGGGGTGTAAAGAGTGAGTGTCATACAAGCCAGAACAACTGCCCAAACCCCACAGGACCTGGGATTGCAGTCTATCTGATTATTCAAAACAGTGTGATAGAAAAATGCTGCTGTGGAAAATATGATAGAGTACAGGCAAAACACAGGCATAACAGCAAACCCATGTGTGTACTCACACACAAATCCTATTTATTGTGTGTGTGTTTTTTAAGTGGTGGGTAGAGGGAGCTAAACCATAATGCCAACAATGGTTATTTAGATGATGGTGCTATCGGTCATTTTTATTTTCTTGTTTGAGTCCGCAACCCCCAAGTTTCCACAGGCAACAGCTATCATTAACATAATCAGTAAGAAATGTTATTTTAAGTCCTTATTTGAGCCCGACTGGTGTAGCTCAGTGGTTGAGTATGAACCTATGAACCAGAAGGTCACAGTTTGATTCCTGGTTAGGGCACATGCATGGGTTGTGGGCTCCATCCCCACTAGAGGGCGTTCAGGAAGCAGCCAATAAATGATTCTCTCTCTCTCCCTTCCTCTCTGAAATCAATAAAAATATTTGTTTAAAAAGAAACCTTATTTGGATTGATTAGGAGATATTTTAATCTTTTAGAGATTGTACCTTTGCAGAAAAAAGTCACATCTCAGCACAAGGTAGCTGGCACTCTCTTCAAAGGGCGGGGGCAAGGCTCAGCGAGTAGTTGGGATATTTTCCAGTTTCCAGAAGCCCTGGGAGCGTGACCCACTGAGTCCCAGAAGAGAAACCAGGAGACAGACCCCTCACCCGCCTGGGCAGGAGCAGTGAGCCTGCCGTCCGGCCTCTCAGACACGAACCATGGGAGGTGTAGCTGGCTGGTCCCCCTCCCAAACCACAGAGTTTGGGGATGACTGCTCTGGGCTCAAGCTCACTGAGATCTTTGCCCTTGAAATTAAGGGGACCCACGACCACAGTGGTTCCTTGAAACTGCCCTCCTGCTAACCTCATCCACGGGATCACATCATGCATCAAAAAGTAAGCTCCCACTAATTCAGCGGTTCTCAACCTGTGGGTCGCGACCCCTTTGGCGGTCAAATGACCCTTTCACAGGGGTCGCCTAAGACATCGTGCTTATCAGATATTTACGTTCCGATTCATAACAGTAGCAACATTACAGTTAAGAAGTAGCAATGAAAATAATTTTATGGTTGGGTCACCACATGAGGAACTGTATTTAAAGGGCCAGAAGGTTGAGAACCACTGCTCTAATTCATCTGATACCAATCTTTACAAAATGGCTCCTGGCCCAGCTGGTCTGGCTCATCTGGTTGAGTGTCATCCCCTGCACCAAGAGGTCTCCGGTTCAACTCCTGGTCAGGGCACATGCCCAGCTTGCAGGCTCAACCCCCAGTAGGGGGTGTGTAGGGGGCAGCCAATTGGTGTTTCTATCTCTCTCTCTCCCCCTCTCCCTTCCTCTCTTTCTAAACAAATCAATAACATATTTAAAATAATAATAAATAAGAAAGTAAAAAATGGCTTCTGTAAAACACAAAAAAACAACCACCCAATGACAGTTACCAAAGTCGAATAAAGGGAACTTAAAAAATTGATTAACAGTATCTAATTCTTCTACAACTTCAAGATTAAGATCACCAGGTTCAATGTGCAAATCTGTAACTCCTTTTGTTGCTGCCGTTCTGCATGGCGATTCTTTCCTTAATCTTTATCCTTTTTGTTCCTCTCCTCTCCAGACTATAGTTGCCAGAGCATTGTCTGTCTGGGCCGGTAGAGAGATCATTTTAGGGGCCCGGGAGTGGTGACTGGCTGGTTCTAAACAGGCTCTCAGCCGTGGCTGTCACTTCGCTCTAGCATCATGGTTTCTACCTCGAATCGGTTCAAGAAAGAAGAGAGTACAAGCAGGAAGCACAAAGGGATAATGAATGTGACAGCCAGTACAATGGAGGGAGGATGCTGAGAGCTGGGCTTCGGTGTCATCACGTCGGTGTGTGCCCCATACCTGCTAACTGTCCTCGATGGGAAACTTAGGCACCCTAAGCCTTAGGTTTCAGTTATAAAATGAGAATACCTTCCTCAGAGGTTGTTTGGGAGGATTAAATGGGGTTATGTTCACAAAGGGTGTGGTTTACCATTTATTATATATGTGTGTGTTTGTGTGTGTGTATATATATATATATATCTGGATTTCAGTGAGGAAAGGAGAGCTAGAAACATCCACACTCCACAGTGGGGATCGAGCCCAAAACCTGAGCATGTGTCCTGACCGGGAATCAAAACTTGACCTCCTGGTTCATAGGTTAACACTCAACCACTGAGCTACACCAGCCTAGCATTTTTCTGACATAAAACTCACAGGCCCTCTGCTTCCTTTTGAGCACAGCTAACAGCCCCAGAAAGGAACAATAAAAAGGCAAACATGAAAAGTTCAATTAAGGCTCAAGACCCAATGCCCACAGCTCTCTGCCCTGCTCCCAGGCCTTGCTCATCAGACCCCATCCCCACCCCAGAATTTCAAAAGTTGGGGTCCTGGCTTCTTTCCCAGAAGGCCTCTGGGTCCCTTAAGCATTTTACTCTCCCCTGGTGTCCCCTGGTGCCTGGCACAGAGGGAGCCCTCCACAGGTGAGCTGTCACTGTGAGACGGCCCAGGCAGGCAGAGCCCCATCTGTCCTCTCCTAGACAACCTCCATCCTCTTCCTAAGTCAGCCCCTTCCCAGAGAAAATACAGCAACCTCCCTCCGCAAAGGGTGACATGTTCCCAACAAATGTGACCCCAGAACCCGGAGGATGGCAAACTAACACCTCAATGTCAACCCGAGGGCATTAAAAATTTATTGCCACAAAGATACAAGAGAGCACCACATTTTTTTTTTTTTTAAAACATACTTTATTGATTTTGGCAGAGAGGAAGGGAGAGGGATAGAGAGTCAAAAACATTGATCAGCTGTCTCCTGCTACTAGGGAAGTGCCCACAACCAAGGTACATGCCCTTTACTGGAATTGAACCTGGAACCCTTCAGTCTGCAGGCCGACACTCTATCCACCTAGCCAAACCGGTTAGGGCAAGAGCACCACATTTTTAACAAGGGAGAAGGGTCTGTAACTGGTTTCCTTTCACAGTGTCATCACTGCAAAAATGATACCTGCAGAGGAGAACATGTTCAGCGTGAGGCTTGGCAGCTTGGAGAAATGTCCCCTCAGGTGAGTAAACAGCGTTTAGACAAACCCTGGAATTTAGACCTTTTTGACTGAAAGGCTCAGCTAAAACCATGTGGAGTCCACGTGGTTCTTACTAAGCAAAACCCTGTGAAGAACACCCTTTCCTCCTGTGGTCTTTTAAGAAGCTGAAAGTGAATCAGTTGTGTCAACCACAGATTTTCAAAACATGTGGCTTTGGGTGGGCCTGGCATTGAAGTTGGGGACTGGGGTGCCTCCACCTGCCAAGAGGGGACTTTCCCTAGAGTTCAGAACCTGGGGGATTCTTCATACATTGCTTCTGGGAATGGAAAATGTGGCAGCCACTTTGGGAAACAGACTGGCAGTTCTTCTAAAGGTTAAACATAGTAGTTACCACATAACCTAGCAATTCCGCTCCTAGTTATGTACCCAAGAGAAATAAAAACATATGTTCACACAAAAACTTGTACATAAATGTTCACAGCAGCATTATTCATAATAGCCCCAAAGTGGTAACATCCCTGATGTCCATCAACTGCTGAATGGATAAATAAAGGGTGGTATATCCATATAAGAGAATATTATTTGGCAGTAAAAAGGAATAAAGTACTGATCCATGTTACAACATGGATGAAACTTGAACATGTTATGCTACGTGAAAAAAGCCAGTCACAGAGGACCATATATATATTGTATGACTCCATTTATATGAAACGTCCAGAATGGGAACATCTATCCAAATAGAAATCAGGTTGCCCAGGGCTGGAGAAAAGGGGTGGGAGGTTATGGGATGATGGCTGATAGGTGTGGGTTTTTTTGGGAAGGGTGATGAAATGTTCTAAAATTGACTTTAGAAATGATTCCACAACTCTGCACATATACTAAAAATCACTGAGGTATATACTTTAAATGGGTGAACACAGGCTATGAAAATTATATCTCCATAGAGATGTTGGGGGGCAAAGACCATGGAGGGATGTCACTCCTGAAGAGGGTGAAGCCTGGCCAGTTGGGGCAACAACCCAGCCATGAGATGCAGGACACCTGGCCGCCTCCTTTCCTGTGGGCGTCTTTGCTAAAGACGAGCCTCCCCCAGGGCTCAGCTTCAGAATGTGGCTGGATTGGAGGTCAGAGGACTGGGGTCCATCCAAGTCCTGGTTGTGCCTCAGGCTCAAGCTCTGCTCTTGAATAGACAAAGTACTCACACAGCCGCAGTGACCTCTGACCCTTCCAGCACCACGCCCAGGAATCAGGCCTATGACCATGAACTGTCAGCACAGCTAAGTCATGCAGCTCAGCAAGGTCTTCGTATGTGTTTTTGAAAATAGTTTGCAAATACTCTTCCCTGTCGCTTTCCTGGGTGGCCTTAGACACGTTATGTGACTCTGCGAACCCCACTCTTCTCATCTTAACATGAGAGCAGTTGAGAGGTGATTGAGTTTCCTTCAGACGCTGACATCTGTTGTTTTGTATCATCCTCTATTAAGGTCGCCCTTTTTCTTGCCATATTGTAAACACTGTTATGATCTCTCCCTACTCTCACCAAGTAAGATTCCATCCTCTCAGCAAGAGAAGAGCTTGCCACTGGGAGCTAGATCCTCACACAGTCTGTATTCCTCTCAGGCCTCAGTCTCCAAACAAAACAATTTGTATGAATAAATGCACCCAACGGAAATAAACCCGAGATTTCCTACAGCTACTGCCCGGGTGCTTTCCTTCTTGTTTGAGATAAAACAGAGTCTCCAATTGGCCTGTTTCTCAAACCTATGCCTTACAATTGATGTATTGCTCTGGCCAAGTTGAATTTGGCTTAAGGAAAACGATGATTGATTTTTCTTAGCAATCAGATGGGTAGATGGAAAGATGCAGAGTTGAGAGGAATAGTTGTGTAGATGAATGGCTGCATGGATAAGTGGATACATAAGTGGTTAAGTGGATGGAGAGAAAGGGATGAAGGATTGGGTGGGTAGAAGGATATGTAGGTGGATGGGTGGGTGATTGAATGTATGCATGTATGTTTGCAGAGATAGAGTGATAAGGAAATAGAGAAACAAGACTTAGGTGCAATGAATGATACTCACTTAGTCCCATATTCACCACTCTGCACTGTGATATTCGAAGCCCTCAGTTTGTACTGGAAGATATTTAGCCAACGTTTTTTCCAGAGGAACGTAACCTTCTGGATTTTTCCAACGTTGATGTCCACATCAATGTCACGCACATGTTTTGTGTCTGGTTTGAGGGATCCTCTGCAAACATAGACATAAAGTGTTCTATCAGCTGGATAGATGAATACTAGGGTGATAGCAACCCGTTGTTACTCCAAACAGTGGCTGCTGTTGGCTTTCTGCAATTCCCTTGACTGCCTCCATACACATCCAGGGACGCTAAAACACAAACGTATGTGTGAAGAACACACCTTTAGAATAATACGGGACTCTAGATTCTCACTGTCTTGATAGGTATCTAGAAGGAAGTCAACTACTCTGGGCGGCATATTGACTCTTTAATTTCACGTAGGAGTCGTTATCTTTGTTTAAAGATGCATGTGCTTCAGCTGGGGTCATCTGTGGGCATCTCATGTAGCATAGCAAGTAGTCAAAGAACTTTAACTTAACATGAAAATTATTATGGAAACTTAGTGAAAAAACAGAATCTAATTTTACAGCACAGTTACCCAGCACATTTTTACCAAGAGCCTCACATACTCACAAAGCTAGGTGCTGAAGCTACCATCACAACAGGAAGCTAGCTTCAGGCTTCACATGGAACACAGCAAAAGTGGGGGATGGAGTGTGTGTGTGGGATGGAAAGGAGTTGCCATATAAATATGCCTTGTCTAAGGAGAACATGATATTCATAAAAATTAAGCAGGGCCTAGCTGGTGTGGCTCTGTGGTAGAGTGTGGACTCATGAACCAGGAGGTCACAGTTCAATTCCTGGTCAGGGCACATGCCCAGGTTTTGGGTTCGCTCCCCAGTAGTGTGTGTGCAGGAGGCAGCTGATCAATGATTCTCTCTCATCATTGATGATTCTCTCTTTTCATCTCCCTTCCTTTCTCTGAAATAAAATTTTAAAAAATTAAAAAAACAACAAAAGGAACCCCACAACTTCAGCAGGAAGGAAGCAGTGATTGGCAATCCAGAAAGAGTCAGCCTTTAAAATCGCGATTGCTTCCTCTCTGGCCTCCCTCTTCTCCTATGGGGTGATTGAATTAGATGCTAAGATTCTTCCTTCCGGCTCTGACATTCTAGGATTCAAAGGTTCTGTTTGGCAAGATGTATGTAGAAGTTTACATCCAATCTTGTATTAATAATCTATTAGGGAAAGTATGGTCATTTCGCTTTACTATCAGACTTACTTGAAAATTTCATACTGCTTTGAGTTTCCATTGCTTCCATATAAAGCAATCCTGATGGACCCACTCATTTTCTTTTTTCCAGCCAGTGTGACTGATACCCTGTATCTCCAACCTGTGCAAAGAAAAGATACTATCAGTTCAATGAACTCATTTTGTTGAAAAAAAAAAAAATGACCCATCAGAGCATTCTTGTTCCAAGCTCTGAATCCCCCATGAGTGGGAGGTAGGGGCGAATATAACGAATAGTTTCCTTCAATGCAGTTGGGGTCCCAGGAATTCTGATGGTAGGTGGGGGTGAGGGACTCAGGGGGAAGTAAATATTGCAGCTCAGCATAATTTCTTCCCAACCCAGCCAGGTATGTGTTCAATGGATGGAGGGCGGCTGGTTACTATACCCGGGTACCCAGGTGCCCACCACGGACTGTACCAGAAAGACCACTGGGAGAGGGAGACGTCTGGGCTCCAACATTTGGATAAATCACTTACTGTTGCCTTCTTTGTTTTTATTTTTGTTATTTTCCCATGCCATGGACATGTTCTCAGTGGAAAAACAACACAGACAATTTTTAAAAAACGGGTAAACCCTTTCTCAGCGCTCTGTCCACCTGCCCTCCATCTCATGGGTCCCCAGTCTGGTCTGTAGACTTAACCAAGCCCCGCGGGGTGATTTGCTGCCCGGGGACAATGGCATTGTCTGGAGATGTTCTTGATTGTCCCACCCAGGGAATGGGGTGCGTGGGTGCAGGGCTCCTGGCATCTCGCTGGTAGAGGCCACGGATTTGCTAAACACACTGCAATGCACAGGAGAGCGCCCAGTAACAAGTGATCCAGTCCCGGATTCCAGCAGAGCTGAGGTTGGGATACCCTGACCGAGAGCTCTCTATGAGCATTTACACACACACATATGACTGTATAAAAAGTTAGGCTTTTGCCTGTATGGTGTGGCTCAATGGGGCAGTGTTGACCCATGAATCAGGAGGTCATGGTTTGATTCCTGGTCATGGCACAAGCCTGAGTTTCAGGCTTGATCCCCAGTAGGGGGTGTGCCGATCAATGATTCTCTCTCATCATTGATGTTTCTATATTTTCCTTTCTCTCCCTTCCTCTTTGAAATCCCTAAAAATATATAGGCTTTTTCCCCTTCTGTAAAGAGTATGCACTGCTCTTCTCTATTCTCTCCATCCATCCCCACGCCAGACTGAGTCACCGCCCTTCCCTGTCCTGTCCTGTGCTCTATTAGGTCGGCCTCCCCAGGGGTCCTTGCCGCTGGCTTTCCCTTGGGTTCAGCCCATCAGAGGCTTGCAAGGAGGCCAGCAGCAGGAGGAGGGAGATGGAGGTGCTTGCTCCCCTGCAGCCTCCTTGCTCTAGTACCAGGTTCTGGCAGTAGCTGCCTTCACCCCATTCCTGGAGCCCCGAAACCACTAGATTCTGGGCGCCTCAGCATCCCTCGTTTGCTCTTTCAACCCTGTCCCCTCCTCCAAAAGCGGGCCCTCCAGGGAGGTCTCCTCATTGAACCACTTGAATGAGCTCTGTCTTCTGCAGAGACCCTACTGGAACAGGATATATTCCGTGATTTTTGATATTTGCTTTTTTACTTAATATGCCTTAGAGGTTTTCTAGATCCTTCCTTGAATGGTTACATACAGGATGTGGTTAACAAGTGGTGGATATCTAGCTTTCTCCCCGCGTTCTTTTTGTATTAACATCAGTGCTGCAGTGAACATCCTTGAATACCTTCTCCCGCACACATGCAAGTGTTTACCTAAGGTGTGTTCTGACTTAAAGGAAAATGCTTGTAAGACTTTATTGATACCCCTAACTGTTATTGTGTATGCTAGGTGTCCTATTACATGAAATACTGTGTGTAAACAGTGTTCTGTGAAGTGCTGCATAAATGTTTTTCAAAGTAAAACTCCTTTCGAAAATACATGCTCTTCTGTTCAGCCATCATGTAATATTAATTATAACAAACAAATCTTGATGCTTTTACTATCTTTTTTTAAGTGAGAAGCTGGGCAAAATAACACCAAAAAGCACAGCATGCTCACGTGTGTGTAAACAGGGGGACTAGCTTGGTGGGTAATCACGGGGTGCCTTTGCCCCATCTTGCCTTCTTCTGTTAATGGATCCGTCCTTCCTGCCACAGGGTTGGGTGGACATGTGACCAGCCTGGGCCATTCTCGGTCGACCTACTCCACTGGTCAGGATTATTGGTTAAAGGGGTGAATGTGAGAGGCAAGACAAATGCCATTCTACCGTCCTTCCATCATCATTTAAGCTGGCTGGTGTTGAGTTTCTATCCATTGCTACCAAGGGTCCTAACTAACAAGGTTGACACACCTTTTAAAATCATTTGCAGCTTTTAAATGGGTACAATGGAAACTTACTAGTAAAGTTACCACTCGCTCCTGTGTTCAGGAAAAACGTTTGTCCCATGGCGCTGGTGTTCCCCTGAAATTGGTCAGCATAGTGCCCCATTTTGGGACATCCTGTGACTGGACAAGGAAAACAGCCATTCTAGTGGAAAAACAAAAATTTGTCTGTGAGTGGTAGGCCTTTCACTCATTCACTCACTCAATGATCAACTCATCTTCCCATCCATCCATCCATCCATCCAACCCTCCTTCCTTCCCTCATCCATCCACTCATCCATCTAACCATCTTTGTATTCATCTATCCCTCTACCCTCCATCCATTCATTAATGCATCCATCTCACCCATGCTGTCCAGGCATCCTTTGAGAATTTTTCAGAATGAAAAGTTGGGGATCTAGGGAAGGCCCAGCCGGGTCAGGTCTGTGCCATCTGCTGCCTGCCCACCCCGCTCCCCGGAGGAAGAAGGCTCTGTGAGGCTCAGCATTACCAGCACCTCCTCTTACTAGTCGTGGAGTTACATCTCTGCTCTGTTCCAAGCCACAGGGACAAAACTAACAACCACAGAGCCACTGCACCCTCCCCAGGCCCATGGGGAGACCCACCTTCTGAAACTCCTCGTAGGAGGCACAGGGGTAGCCCAGGAAGCCATCGGGGTTGAGGATGCTGCTGGAGTAGTACTTGTGGCTCCTCATGTGATTGCAGAATACAAGGTTTCGGGTTACTGAGGAAGCAAAAGCCAAGGGAGCTCACAGGAGACTCTCACTTTTGAAGCTTGAATGTTCTGACCTGAATAAGGAGTCACCTCCTCATTTCATAGAGGGGAGTCAGCATTTTCAAATGCCTGGGTCACAATTCTAAGTTCCTGTCATTGACTTTGACATACTTTGGGGCAAATAGTTAATGATCAACATTTACAGCACATAGAGATGGTATCTGGGGGATTCTTCAGTTATGGGGTTTGGCTCTGGTCGCTTACCTCTGCCCCCCATGTGCCCGTGTGCTGAGCAGGGCCTGTTCGGAGCTGGGCGCATGCTGGGGAGGGACGAGTTCTAACAAGGACCTGTGTCCCATCTCCAGGGGCCAAGCTTCTCACAGAAGTGAAGGATGAGGGTTGGGGGCCATGGGGATAGTTAGAAAAATATACACAAAGGAGAGACAGAGAGAGGTGGGGGAAAGAGATAGAGGGAGAGAGAGAGAGAAAGGAAGAGAGAGAGAGAGAGAGAGAGAGAGAGAGAGAGAATAGCTTTCAAAAGGAATCTTACACCATCAGCCAGTTGTTGAATGTTAAGGCCCAGATTGCTTGGTCTTCTGATTTTTCATGAGAAACCTGCATCGTGACTTTGACATGACAATGTTCCATGCTTACATGACAGCAGTGCATTCCCTCTTTAAAACTGGTCCCATGAAGGCTGACCACCGGCTGCTTGGGCAGGGCTGGGCCAGAGGGCCCCAGTTTGAGAACCAGGGACCTTACCTGCCTGGCCTGTCCCAGGAATGCAGCTTTTCTGTGCCTATGGCCCCAGGCTGAGAAATTCCTCCTCCTTGGAAAGCCTGAGGTCAAAGCAGTGGAGACCAAGGTCCCCTGGGCCCTAGGCCACTGTGTCACTGCATTTTATCTTCCGCCCTTTTCTTTAAACCCAAGTCCTCTTATTTGAAAAACTGTGGGGTTTTTTTTATTTCTTTTTTTTTCTTTCCATTTTTCCAGCTGCTTGGTACAAAACCTCTCATGGCGTGATGCACAGTGACCGCAGACATACCTGGGGACCACTTCTGGGAGGTCTGGGGTCCTCTTTGTGCTGGTGGATTAGCTCTGCCTGCCCCAGAGCCCAGCGACTTCATCACCAGACAACACAACCTGTTTCAAACTTAATTGTTTCTTTCACGCAGAATTGCTGCACAGGGATCCATAATAGAGGGGCAAGTGGATTTAATTGTTCCTCCAGCCCAGCCCCTGGGTGACTGGGAGCCCACACAATAGATGCACATCCTGTGGGCTTATTGACTCTGAATTGCCTCTTTAATTAAAGCTGGGTTCCTTGCTATTATGTGGGTTCTGCTGGCGGATCCGGAAGGGGCAGCCTCATGTGACTCAGTGTTACACAAGCAGGTCTTCCCTGGAGTTACCTGGTGCCGGGCAGAGCGCTCAAAGGCTCCATTGGCTGAGGGTGGATGTTGGCTACTGCTTTATCCTCTCTATTCATTCACATCAAGCACATGGAATATTCAATGCCACAGAAGGCCTCTCTGCTCAGTGGAGTGGGCTGTACTGAGCGCCTGCTCTGGGCCAGGCCCTGAGCAGGGTACTGGGGTGTCTGGGATGCCCAGGAAACTCCCAGCGGAGACAAATAAACACTAAAATGAAATGATGGCAGACTCAAAGCCTCCATGTTCCGGGGAGAGATGAAGCCTGGTCTCCAGGGAGAGGCACCAGGAGAAGAGCAGAGGCCAGACAAGGACAGGTGATGGAGGTGGTGCTTTAAGTCACCTCATCGTAGGGGGATTGAGCCTATCTCTCAAGTAAACATAGACCTCATGCGGACGAAAAAGGGGTCACATACTAAACCTGAGAACCTCAGGGGAGGCCTGCATGGCGGCCTTACAAACTCAGAGGCCGAAAGGAACTACCTGATCCTAAAAATTCCTAATTGAAATTTGGTCATGGAGGGTAGTCCTGTCCCAGGCCTATAGCTTCCTTGACAAAGGTTAATCTTTATTTTTTTTTTTAATCCTCACCTGAAAATATGTTCATTGATTTTTAGAGAAAGTGGAAGGGAGAGATAGAAACATTGATGTGAGAGAGAAACATCAATCAGTTGCCTCCCATATGCTCCCTGACCAAAAATCAAACCCAAAACCTTTTTGGTATATAGGACAAAGCTCCAACCAACTGGGCCATCCAGCCAGGGTGACAAGGAACCTTTACCTTAAGTGAAACTGTTTTGTTTTTGCATCTAAGAAAATGCACCTTTTAAATATCAAAGTAATCCTTTCCAGATCCCTCAGGGCACCCCCTTATAAGAGCACCAGACCCCAGAACTCCTCACTGTGACCTTGTTCCCCAAATACCACCTCTATGTGCTGTCCTTGTTGATCACTAACTCTCCTGTTCCCACCAATGTAAAAGAATGAGCCTCTATTTTACTTTTTTTTTTTTTTTTTTAATATATTTTTTTATTGATTTTTTACAGAGAGGAAGGGAGAGAGATAGAGAGTTAGAAACATCGATGAGAGAGAAACATCGATCAGCTGCCTCCTGCACATCTCCTACTGGGGATGTGCCCGCAACCCAGGTACATGCCCTTGACCGGAATCGAACCCGGGACCTTTCAGTCCGCAGGCCGACGCTCCATCCACTGAGCCAAACCGGTTTCGGCTATTTTACTTTTTATCCAATTCCAGAGATTTCCCGTTTTACTTTCCTCCCCCTCCCTAATCTATCACCCGTGGATTTCGTGGAACCCCTATGTCTCCTGATTTTATTCTAATGTATAAAATAAGCCGCAAAACTGCCTTTCTCCAGAGCATGTTCTCAGTCCGTTGAGATTTTGTTGCCCAGCAATTGTCATCAGTTTGGCTCCAATAAACTCATAAAAATTCTCTACAGGTTTGGAATTTCTGACACTGACACTCACAAGCCTCATCCCCCCTAGACCTCCAGGCCTCCTACTCCCTGCACGCGCTCCCCAAACCCACAAAGCCTGTCCCCACTCGGTCCTTTTACCAGCTCAGTCCCTTTCCCGTCCTAGCACCTGCCCACAGCAAAGGGCAAGAAAGTCAAAGCCCTTGCAAGCCTTTGTGGGCACCCTTCAAGGAGCAAGCAGTGTAAGCAGCTGGGGTGGGTGTGGGCACAGCTAGAACTAGTATTTGTCAACGTGCCCGTCCAGCTCAGGCCTCAGCATCCTCATAGGGGGGATGACACAGGCTGTGGAATCATGGGTCCCAGGTTCGATTGGGTATGAGATTGGGACTTTGCAGCCAGAAGCTGAACTTTAATGTAAGGTGGCCTTGGGCAAGTTTGATAACTGTTCAGACCCAGTTTCTTCAGCTGTAAACTGGGGATAAGCAGAGTAATTCCCTCAGGTTGTGACAATGCCTGGGAGAGAATGAGCCGGACATGGAGGCAAATTCAGTGCTACCAGGGCCCGGCCATGCATCCTGCCTTCTCCCCAGGAAGGGCACTGCCATCTTGCTTTGCTAATGCACGTACCGTCCCGGAGTCCATTTATATCATCAATGGACGAACGGATAGTTTTCTCACATCCAGGCATTTGCTCTCCTCCGTTTGGATAGAAATCCAGATGGCCCACCTTCTGGCTCATTCCAAAACCTGAAACATCGGAAGAGGCAATGAGCAGGGAGGGAAGGGGTCCCCAGGCCAGGTCATGGCCCCAGAGAGCGTCCGACTCCTTCTGACAAGAATGAGAGTCTTCTTGGCAAACTGTCCACTCAGCACAGCCACCCCACCAGGCTTTGCAAAAGCCTCTCCAAGATGAGCCCATAGCAAGACAAGGAAGGGGGAGTGAGCAGAGGCAGTGAGTATGCCTACATGTGTATTTGCATGAGTGTCTGTCTGTCTGTCTGTCCTGGGGAGGCTGTGACAATACCGATATCCCCTGATACCATTATGCATCATAGACACCTATCAGGACTGGTGCAATTCCCATTCCTTTACTCATTCTGAAATTTTGATTTCTATATTAGAAGGTTATATTGAGATCTCATTGTTGTATTGAGAGCCCAGCATAATGGCTGGACACTTTGGCTTTTTATGCACACAGACCCGTGATCACATCCTGTCCTATTTACACACCCGGTGATCTCAGGCAATTACTAAAGTTTTCAAGCCTCAGGATCCTCAGCTATGAAACAGTAATAATAATGCCCACTTTCTAGGGTTGTTACCATGATTAATGAGCGAGTATGTACAAAATGTCCAATGCAGCCCATGATAACCCTCACTATTATTAAAAACATACCCTTTGTTGGCATGTTTCATGAGGTGTTACATAAGAAAATATTGAAAAAAGAACATTGAGTTTATGTAATATTACTTTTTTACATAATTTTATTTATTTTAAATTTTCATTTCTTTAAGCTAACAACAACTCACCCATTTTATTTTAGAAGCATTAAATAAAGGAATATATTTCATTTCCTTCGACACAAACTATAACTAAAGTTTCCACAAAAGAAGTGAGCAAAATATTCAAACATTAACATTTAATTTTGCAAGTATAGGTCAAGCATCTACACTAATAAAAGACAAAGATGCTAGTTGACCGTAACTTTGCTATGCCCAAGCCATGCCCACCAGCCAATCAGAGTGACTATATGTAAATTAACCCAACCAAGATCGCGGCTGGCAGCCATGGAGCTGGAGCCAGCGGGAGGCTTGGTTTCCCCGGCGATGGAGGAAGCCAAGCTTCCCCCCTGCTCTGGCCAGCTGTGGCCTCCACAAAAGGCAACAAAATTTCCATTATAGATGCTAAATAAATCCCAGATACCTGCTTCCAGCCAGCCTCCACTGGGAGGTTCTGTGGCTGGGGGCTGTGGCCAGCCTGCAAACAGCCATCAGCCCCTCACCCAGGATGGCCACACACTCATGGGGTGAGGGTCCCTGCTAGGGGCCTTGGCTAGCCTGCAAACAGCCATCAGCCCCTCACCCAGACTGGCCAGGGACCCCAGCAGGACCCTCCACCCTGAAGGGACTGTGGCCAAGCTGCAAACAGCCATCAGCCCCTCACCCGGGCTGACCAGGCACCCCATTAGGGATCCCTACCCTGAAGGAGCTGTGGACAGCCTGCAAACAGCCATCAGTCCCTCACCCAGGCTGGCCAGGTACCCCAGCAGGACCCCCATCCCGATCCAGGACATCCTTCAGGGCAAACCAGCCAGCCCCCACCCATGCACCAGGCCTCTATCCTATATAATAAAAGGGCAATATGCAAATTGACCCTAACAGCAGAGCGACTGGAATCACTGGTCACTCTGACACACACTTACCACCAGGGGGCAGATGCTCAATGCAGGAGCTTCCCTCTGGTGGTCAGTGTGCTCCTGCGGGGGGACGAGGGGGGAGCATCACTCAGCCTGTAGCAGGGCTCACAGCTGCCGAGCCTACAGGAGCCTCTATGGCAGTGGTTCTCAACCTTCCTAATGCCTCGACGCTTTAATACAGTTCCTCATGTTGTGGTAATCCCCAACCATAAAATTATTTTCGTTGTTACTTCATAACTGTAATTTTGCTACTGTTATGAATCCTAATATAAATATCTGATATGCAGCATGTATTGTCATTGTCACAAATTGAACACATTAAAGCATAGTGATTAATCACAAAAATAATATGTAATTATATATGTGTTTTTCCGATGGTCTTAGGCGACCCCTGTGAAAGGGTCATTCGACCCCAAAGTGGTCATGACCCACAGGTTGAGAACCGCTGCTCTACGGCCTCTAAGGGAGGCAGCGCTAAGGAGGAGTGGGCCTGGCTTCTGGCTGGTGAGCACAGCAGTGGCGGCAGAAGCCTCTCCTGCCTCTGCAGCAGCACTGAGGACCCTCAACCCCTCCCCTAACCCCCCCTTCCACCCCCGCCCCACTACCACCAGTGCAGGAGTGGATAGAGGAGCCTAGGGAAGGTCACAGGGTTGAGGACTGAGCAACAGCCTTCCATAGGCTACCCCAGTGTGTGTCTGACCTGCCTGGGGCCACAGGCTGATACCAGTGGCGCTGGGCTGGCTGTTTATTTGTAGCTGGCACCCACTTTGACTGGTTGGCATCCAAGCTATTTCTGTAGTTAACCATGTTGAATGCCACCCCTGGGCCCACTGTTACCAGTTATAGCCCTGGTCACCAAGAGGGGGAGTGAGGCACTCACCTAGTTTAGGGACTGTGGGGGAGGTGTCTGTGTGAATCACATCCACAAACATGGCGTCCGACGGGTCCAGCCGCACCTCCTCGGGCGTGCCCTGGAAGCCTGGTTCTGCCGGATCCAGTCCTGAAAGGGGGAGGTGGACAGTGACAAACCAGGTTCCAACCCCTGGACCCACAGAATCCATGTGGCTTTCTGCCTGAAGCAAGGGCTGGCCCAGCTCATCTTCAAAGAGAAGCAGAGGGTGGGAGGAGCATGGTCCACAGACTCAGTGACCTATATTCTAGCCCAGATTCTGCTCAAGGTCAAAGGCATGTCTTCCCTCGGCCTCAGTTTCCTCATCTGGAAAGTGGGAATAACAGCAACCTACCTTATGGGGCTATTGTGAAAACCCCACGCAAAGGTCTAAGAGAAAGAACTTTGCAATCTGAAAAAGTCTCCGAAAACATAATCTATGAACCCCCCATCCTTCCCCCAATGCCTAGCACACAGCCCTGGGCAAACGAGACAGCATCACACTGTGTGCACAGTGACATACACACGGGACTCAGCGGTGTCTGCGTCTATGTCTTGTGTGCCTTCATTTGCCTAGTGATTCATTCATTCATTCTTATTATCTACCACATGCTTCCTGTGACAGGTCTCAGCTACTTTCATTTTCTGCCTGTAGCTGACACAGCCACGACAGTTAATATTTGTGGAACTGATGAATTTGTATTAAAAAACCATTTCACTGTTCAAAAATCTGCCGGACTGTAGCAATAATAATCCTGAAGTCATGAGTTGAATGTGCTAGTTATATATTTCTTTTTTAATAAATGTGTTTTTATTTATAATTCTATATTTTTTGTAATTCACATGAAAGTGTATGGGTAATTATTTTTTAAATCTAAGTCTGGAAGCACCTAAAATCAGTGTCCCTGGAGGACCAGTGGGGTCGCCCTTGGCCATGAGAAGTGCCTGTGTCTGGGCTTCCATTGACTTATAGGCCTGTCCCTGTCACCCCACGCCACCCCCGCACCCCTTACCTGTGATCCTGCCCACGCAGCCCCCCAGTCTCCTGCCTGCCTCAGCAGCTGCGTGCGCGCCCAGGCTGTGGCCAATGAGGTGCACGTTCTCCAAGCTGTAGCCCATCTTGGTCTGTGGAAGGATGGGGTGTCAGGGCCCCCAGGCCCGGTGGGGATGCCCTGGCTCCAGGAATGGGATCGGGACAGGTCTCCGGAGGAATGACCTGGCTCCGGGACCACCGAGGACAGTGTGACCTGACCGTGGGCCACCACAGACTCCAAGTCCCAAGGCTGGGAGGGAGGTTTGGGGGTGGGGGAGAGGGAATGTGGGAGAGGGTGGCGACAGTTCTGATCAGCAGCCTCTATGTCCACTGCGGGCGGCCTGTGGAACCTGGACAGGCGCTGCCTGCTCCATCCACACCCACCGCGGCTTCCCTCCCCTCCCGCAGGGCCTGGGCCTGCCTGGAGAGCCTGGGTAGCGGGCCCAGCTCTGGGTGCTCAGGAATAGACCTTCCAGAAGGCGGTAAGGGGCGTTCCCCTTTCTGAGAAAGAAGACTCATCTTCTGGGCTGACCATTCCCAGAACAGCCTCCAAGGACGGGTTATTTCAAAAGGGGAAACCGAGGCCCAAAGTGGTTCCTTTGCCCCAGGCCACTAGGGATCTTCAGGACACTCCAGGAGGGGAAGGCTGCAGTTTCATTTTAGGAAACCCCCCTCTGTGTGTCCAGGCTTCCAGGACCAGGCCCTGAACACCGGTCCCCAGGCTGCCTCTGGGTGTCGGGGTCTGCCTGCCCCCTCGGGGCCCTCCCCACAGGATGGGGCTCAGGAGGATTTACCGACAGCTCTTGTATTAAGAACGCTGTCTCGGCTCCCACGACTCGAATGTTGTGGACGGCTTGGTTGTAGCCTGTCCTGGCCCCACGCATCCAGTCCACGCAGATGCAGTTCACCTTCTCCACCTTAAACATTCTCTGGGGAGAAAAAACAAGAGGGAGAATCCAATGTATTAACAGGCACAGGCCGCACACTCCAGAGACAGGAATTCACAGCCACCAAGCATCTCATTTGTGTCAGAGTTTTCATATTCCTCCCACTTGTCCTAATCCTCACCACTTCACCAGGAACTCGGCACCGGATCCCACTTCACAGATGAGAAATCTGAGGCCTGAATGGAGTCAGTGACTGGCCTAAGGTCTCCCAGATGGTTACTGACACAGCCAGGCAGAAACAGGATCGCTTACTACGTCAGGGCTTAGCCCACTGTGATGGGAGGGCCAGACCCACCTGCTCATATAAATCAAGTTTTATTGGGAACAGCCACACCCCCTTGTTTACATTCTCTCTCCCTCTCCTTTGGAGTAACAACAGGGTTGAGGGAAACCAAATGACCTGCAAACGCTAAACTATTTACTCCCCAGTCCTTTACGGGAAGTTGGCTGCCACTTGTACTAAGTTCGCTGCCACTGCACTGGGTGCTGAAGCCACGGGAGGGCTGCTCTTATGTTCCCAACAATGAGTAGGGGGAGCTAGAAGGTATTAACAGACAGGATGACATGTAGATGGAGGGAGCTACAACTCTGCCCACATGTGCATCTTTTATATTATGTGGTGTGGGCGCCGTGTGCTGCCCAAGCTCAGACTGGTCCCGTGATGGGACCAAGTAACTGTCAGAAAGAGCCACTGCAGAGCCTGTGTTCACTGGAGGATGGCCTGGACTACCCTGGGAGTGAGGGAGGGAGGAGTGGCCCGGAGGCCATGGCATTGGGATAGACACGTCCCCTGACTCTCCCAGCTCCACGTTCACATGGCGTCCTTCTGGGACTTGGGGACACGTGTGAACGCCCAAACTGCCAGAGGAGCAGCACACCCTTGGGAAGAAGCTGCTCGAGGTCTCCCCAGTGCAGACTAAGCAGAAAGCCATGCCCGTGGGCACCTCTAAAGACTAAAGCTACAGACACAGGGTTGTGGTATTTTATAGACAGGAGACCTGGCTTTCATTCCCACCTCTGGATTCTACTCTGGGCAAGTGTTGAACTTTTCCTGCCTTAATTTCCTCATCTGTAAAATGGGAACAATAACTCTACCTTTCACACAACATTGCTGGGCCGGGGGGTGGGGGGGCAGTCAAATGAGACAAAGACTGTGAAATAATGATCACAGTGTCAGGCTCAGAGGAAGTGCTCAGAAAATGGATGTTATGAATAATGATTCATCCCTAACATTCCTGATGCCTTCAGAACTGCGCCTCCCAATACTGTGGCCACTGGCCCCGGGTGGTTATTTACAATGAATGAAAGTCCATACAATTTAACAGTCAAGTCTTTGGTCAACTCCCCGCATTTCAGGTGCCGGGTGAGCGCAGGGGAGCAGTGGCTCCTGGTTGGGACAGTGACGCCATGGACCCTTTCTGCGCTCACAGAGAGCTCTGGGGGACAGCAGGGTTTCAGGGGACACGTTTACGATGGTTTCTAATGTCACACGGGGGCTTTACATAAACCACCGAGACCAATGCCAGGGAATTTTCTGACGCCTCCGATTCTGGGGCGTTTTGATTGGCTCTGGGTCTCTTTGGTCTCCAGAAGAGAGGACGGGCTACAGGTCAGGGGGTCGGGAGAACTTGACAGTGGACGCTCCGGAGGACCCAGGGTTTCCTCAGAGTTTTTAGGAAGGAGCATCTGTCCCTGGACGGTCTGCGTTCCCAGTCTCAGGGGCAGTGACCTGGAAAGGGTTTGAAGCTGGGTGCTGGGTGCTGGTCTCAGCGGGGAGTGGCCGGGGGCAGGGCCCTACCTGGCACATGTCTGTCAGCCATCTGTCCTCCCCCTTCTCTATGAAGCCGTGGATGATGAAGCGCGTCTTGCGGTCCAGTTGGAAGTTCGAGGCGTTCACGGTAGCCAGGTCCATGGAGGAGATCCGCTGGTTAAAGTGGAAAAGGTGAATTGGGACATTGGCCTTTCCAAGCCAATGGCCTGTGAGAGCCAGTTCCAGGGAGACTGGGTCACAGGATCAGCTCCCACGAAGTTGGGTGGGGCTAGAACAGGAGTTCCTTCCCTGGGCTTTGAGGACAGGATTCAGAAGGTCCACGTTCATGGACTTCCTGGCAATTCTGTTAATTATGAAACTGGGCAACAAGCCACTGTCATTGTAACAGCACTCTGTCACCAATGGGAGTCACGGGTATTTTCCTGTCACAGGACAGTGGTCGGAAATGTCTTAAAAATCAGTTATTCTCATTACTATTTGTAGTGGTCTTAGTTAGACCAACTTGTGGATCTTGTTATTTAGTGAGATAATAATAAAGCAGCATATATATTACTGGGACATATATTTATCATTTCAAATGTTCTCATAACTGTTTTTCAATATAATTGGTTTCCTTTGTAATCCAATGTGTTTTATTTCGCATTTAAATACATCATCCTGAGAAGGGACCCCTCGGCTTCACCAAATGCTGGAAGATGTTTCTAGAACAGAAAGAGCGAAGGACCCCAGGCCACAAGCACACAAACGAGGGGAGATGTGGCTCAGTGGAGCCCTGAGGGGCACCTCAAGCTTGTAGCACTAAAGAACTGATGCCTACATGCCAGGGGCCCCTTCACCAGCCCCCTGGGCACCACGCCTGAGGAAGGATCAGAAGATAAAAACAGCTCAACCACCAGTCCAACTAGGCTCCCAGCTGGGGTTTCTAAGATGGGAGTTTGCCACCAACAATCCCAGGGCAGCTGGCCTCAGGGATCGATGGCCAGTCACGAGCTCTCCAAAATGTCATGGGTGGATTTTGAGCAGCTGAGCTCTGAGCACATTCTTCCTGGTCACTTCTAAGCACCTGGAAGAGCCTGGCCTGCCTCCACCCGCAGGCCTTCTGGGGACTGGAGGCCACTCCCAAGGCCCTTTTTGCTTTTGTGGTTAGATGGCCCCTCTCACTCTGGCCAGTGTGGCTTCGTGGTTAGAGCATTGGCCTATGCACCGAAGGGTCAGGGAATTGATTCCTGGTCAAAGGCTTGCACCTGGGTTGCAGGTTTGATCCCAAGCCCCAGTTGGGGCTCATATGGGAGGCAACCATTCAATGTGTCTCTCTCACATCATTGCATCTCTCTCTCTCTCTCTCTCTCTCTCTCTCTCTCTCTCTCTCTCTCTCTCTCTTTCTCCCCCCCCCCCCTTCCATCCCTCCCTCCATTCCACTCTCTAAAAAGGAATGGAAAAAATATCCTCTGGTGAGGATTAACAACAAGTCCCTCTCCAACACCTGTCTTCTGGCTCATCAGGAAGGACTTCCACCCCCACCCTCATTCCCTGAGTGGCTTCTCTCCTCCCACCCCCAGTGCAGGAAGAAGATGGACACACCAGGCCTGGATTCCCCATAAATGCTGCTCCTACCTGCTTCCTCCCAGGATCGGGGGTCAGTGCCAGGAAGGCCTGTGCACAGTGTGTGGAATGTGGGTGTTTCTGGGCCCGGCACCCACAGACCTGATCAGGGGTTCCCGATCCTGAGAGCTAAGGTGGCTGCCAGTGGTGAGGGAGCATCGCCCCGACCTCCCCACGGCCCTGCCTTTCCCTTAGACAACCGCGTGCAGACGCCAGTGTGGGCGCCCGACTCCACCCGCCCTGCAGTCCCGCCAGGCCCCTCTTACTTGGTAGCTGTCGGGATTCTCATTTGTGTAGAGAAGAAACCGGGTGTTGATGAGCTTGGGGGGCCATGGGAATAGCTTCAGGGGCCGCTCTGAGATCCCCGTCCACGGCTTCTCATTGGAGAAGCAGCCAAAAGGTTGATAGCAGACCTCCTTTCCTGGGGCAGAAAGAGCAGCACACGGGACACTGTGAGCTCAGAAAAGGAGCGACCTCGCCTCAGCTACACAGGAGGCGTTTCAGGGTGCTGCCCGGGCTGGCGAGGCCAATGCTGGGCTCCACCTGCTGTCAGTGCTCCCCAAATGCCACGAAGACAAGAATCACCTGTGCACACTCCTAGTGCCTCCCTGGGCGATTCTGATTCACAGGTATGGCAGGGGGGCACCAGGAACTGCTTATTCATGCTGATTTCACCCTGATCATCAGGCCAGAAGGAGATTGGCTGAGCTTCCTGGCAACCTTCTGCCTTAAAACTACCTCTTCCGGGAGAGCCCCAGATGGCCCTTTACATGCCATCACCCAGCATCAGGTGTGACAGCGCCTGTGATTCTGTAGCTCAGAGATGCTGCTGGGTGGATCCTGACGCTGGCGCCACACCCTGCAGAGCAGCTGATCCTGCGTGTGGTCCAATCCCCTTGTCTTCATGTCACCCCTTGATGCACATTGTCCCCCCAGTTATTCTCTGCCATTTCAGGTTTTCCCTGTTGTTCTCAGAAAAGGTACATTTCTTAAGGCCAGGGATGACTGAGTTTTGCATCATTCTGTATACAGTAGGGGCTGAATACATGCAACCGATCATCCAAATAACGTCGTCCAAATCTGAGGGTCCTTCCTCTAGTCTACAGCACAAGCATTTTCACAGAGAGCGCTCACTGAGGGCGCATGCTCAAATCCAGAGTATTTCAATGGCTCTTCTCCCTTAGGCTTCCTCAAGTCCAAAGCTGATGGTGTCAGAGGATTGCCATTCACTCAAAAACTGACAATAGTTATGAGTTTTTGCCACCTGAAGCAAGAGTAGACTGTTTACTCTGTGCCAGGTACCACACTAGCACTAAACAGCATTATTCCCTTTAAGCCTCAAAATAGCCCATGAAAGGAATTACTTCCATTTTACAGATGGGAAAACCAAGGCACAGAGAGACAAAGTAAGCTGCCAAGGGCACAGCCAATGTGAGGTGTGGTGGGAGGCCTTGGTGGAGCTGCCTGGAAATTGGAAGGGAGACAGGGGAAAAGAGGCTGGGCAAAGAGGGAGCCACAGGAAAAGGGTGAGGAGATTGCTGGGGGTGACCTCTGTGGGACGCCCACATTTAGGGCAGGAGGAGGCAGGGGAGGAGCAAAGGAGATCAAAAGGCCCGAGGAGCAGCCAGACCCTGGGGGGCTCTGCTCTCTGGAGTCAGGCCCTGCTGCATGGCCAAGATGGAAGGGAGGCCAAGAGTGGGCTGGGTGAGGTGAGGAGGAAAGGAGGACTCGTGGTGCAGAAGGAAGCCCAGCAGAAGGGAGGCCAGAGGAAAGGCTCAGATTGGAGCTGGAGAGACAGAGGTGGCAACAGCGAGAGGAGTGATGGGGAGGGAGGGACAGTTCTTGGCAGGACACATCCATATAGCCTAGGCTGCGGAAAGACACTTGTTCACTAAAGAGACTGAGGGACTTGGGGGCCTGTGGAGAGCACCCTTCCCCAACTCTGCTGCCCAACAGCCTACCACTTGGGTCACCCCATCACAACCAGCTGCTGGAGGAAAAGGGCGGGTGGGTCCCCAGGGTCATCTGTGTCCAAGATGTTGCCCTGTGTTTGCTACAGCGTCAACACTCCCCCAATGGTGGCAATTGTTGTTTTTGTTAAAATAATGATAACACTGTTCATTATGATGATAATGATGATGAGGCCTCTAGCTGCCCCTCCCAGAGGCCAGCCAGGGATGGTCCCTTCCTCCTCATGGGGATGGGACAGCACCTTCACCTCTGACGGTAGCCAGCAGGAGGAGGCCGACGATCCAGGAGGGCAGCATCTACATGGATGAAAACAGAGACAGTGGGGATCATCGCCCAACCCAGACAGGGCATGGGGCCTGGAGCCTAGGGAAGCCCGGTGCCTGGGTCCCATCGGGCTGTCCCTCCAGGCAGGGACCCTGAGGCTGAATCCTCCCACACAAGGAGAGGGCAGCACCTCTGTGGATCCCGGATGCAGGATCCTCCCAGCACAGTGGCTGCTCCTCTGGGCCATGTCCCTCTGGCTGCACAACCCTGCCAAGCTCCCTGCCTGGGCAGAGCCATGACTTACTGTGTGACACCTGTGCTCCACTCAGCTCCCGGGTGGCCGTGGCCTTTTATAACCAGGCTTTATCCGTTGGACCTTAGCGGAAAGGACAGGAAGATGGATAAGTGTGCTTTGCACCGAGATTATCATAAACACATACAGTCAGCTGAGCGGGGAGCAGTGCTATTTAAAGTGAGATCAGAGGGGGAAAAAACAGACTTTGGGGACAGGTGTTTCACTGGAAATCAGCAAGCTGAACAGAGGACACCTTAATCAATAAGTCACATTTGGAGTCTTTATTACGCCGGCGGTCTCAGATGTGTTATCTCCAGAGACTGAGCAAATTAATATGGAGGAAGCTTTCCCTTTATACCTTCCTGGTTCCTTTGTCTGCCAAATATGGGGTTTCCCAACCTTTTGCCGGCTTTACAAAGAGCCCTATGTAGTGGGAGATATTTTGCAGGAAGCTTGTAGCCTTGAGCACAGTACCATTTAGATAACTCAAAGACACCTGGCCTGTCAGTAACCAGGGATGGCAGCAGAGCGGCTTGCAAGGCCAGGTAACTGAGCTTCTTTTCCCTATTATTTGAGCAAGCATGTTTACAGAACCAAGAATAGCGGAGTTAATTCATAGATCAAAGGACCATCTATGTTTAGTGGAAATTTTCAAATAGCAGTTTTTGCAACATCGAGGTTATGGGAGCAAGATGGAGTGCCTATGCTTCACAGGAAAGGACCCCATTAATCTGAATCTACAGATTCAGCTGCCAAAAGATTGTGTTTCCGAGGTGAGAAGAGGGAACACCAAGCCTCCTGTTCAGAATCCCCTCAGAAACAGGAGCCCAAGTGCGTCTTGGTGCCTGTAGGTGTTGGCAGGAATGGGGTCTGCAGGTTGGCTGTTCCTAGAAGGCACCTGGGTATGAGGACATGCTTGTCCTCTTCTCTGGGGTTGGGCTGGGTGGAGAGCCGCCTCCAAAGAACCTGGACAGAGAACAAAAGCAAAGGCAACCCTTTGTTGAGCAAGAAAGAGTCAAACAAACTCTGTTTACAGAGATAGCTTTATTTGGAAACCATGTAGTCTATTTCCAAAGAATTTCTGAGCTGTGTGGACTGCACTTTGACCTGGAGATAAGAAGGTGAAAGTGGCCCGGCCTGTCTCTTCCAGGATCGGGGATCAAGCCTGCAACCCGGGCATGTGCCCTGACCTGGAATCAAACCATGTCCTCTTGGTTCATAGGTCGACTCTCAACCACTGAGCCACAGCGGCCAGGCAGAGTTTCTCTCTCTTGCTCACTGAATTCCAGGTGCACAAGCCAGGCTGTCCTTGTGTAAAGTTTTAAAACGCCCACCCTGGGGTCTTTGCATATTGTTTCCTCTTCCAACACTTACCATCCCCACTCTCTTCTGACCTAAGTCAAAGTATCCCCCTCTTCCAAGAAGCCTTCCTCACTGCCCAGAGTGGGACCAGGTCTTCCTTTACAATCTAATCATATTCCATTTTCCTTCCGTGGAACATATCCCAGCTGGTAATCATATTTTAGTGCCTGTTTGTTTCGACCTTGCCTTGGTGTTAGGGTCGCGGTGTGTATGGTTATTTCTGTGTGGCCAGAGCCTAACACAGCCCCTGGCAGGAACCTTGATCACTGTTGGATCAGGCTTTGCTGAAGGAAAGGATGGGACCTTGGAAGGTAATGACTCATGGGCTGGTGAGCTGGGTAACTTCTAGATCTTATCTGCTTCCCCCTCCCTTGCCTGTGGCTGAGAGGATGCTTCTGTGGCCTCCCTTGGCCTTGCCCTTGGCCCTCTGGTTGGGTTCAGCCAATGTGTGGCGCCTAAGGGAGGAAGGGTTAGAGTATGTCTACCCAGGCTCCCTCCCATCTGTGCTGGAATTGCGCAATGTTGCACTTCTGTCCTGAGGACTGCAGCTCCTCTCAAGCAGCTCCCTCCCATGGCCCCAGCTCCTTCCATGTTCCTGTGACAGCTCCCCTCCTGCCCCCCTCCGGGCTTCAGGCCACCAGGATGTCAGAGCTTCCAGCTGCTGTTGAGTCCTCTCCACCTCTGTAACCAGTCCCTTTGAGTGGGCCATCTCTTTGCCTCTGAGGCCCCTCACAGGTGCAGCTGGACTCTGGACCCCTCTCACACCCCTAGGTAGGAAATGGGCCAGAGGCCTGGGGTCCCTCTGGGGGATTAGCTAGGCTCTGGGCACCTTCCTTTCCTCACTCCATAATGAGGATGTCGGTCCTTATCAGGGAAGGTTCAGAATTGTGTAGTTGTTGGGTTTCTGGTTTTGCAGCCCGCACTAGTAGCAGCCAACCTATTCTGTGGTCTGGTTGTAGTTTTTGCCTAAGGTTTAGTACATTATCCTCAAAGAGTCAGTGGGTCCCATCACCCATGCCCTCCTGGTTCCCACCATAGATTAGTCCAGGAATCAGGGAACTGCTAGCCCAGTGATGGCGAACGTTTTGAGCTCAGCCTGTCAGCATTTTAATAAACCCTAACTTAACTCTGGTGCCGTGTCACATGTAGAAATTTTTTGATATTTGCAACCATAGTAAAACAAAGTTTTATATTTTTGATATTTATTTTATATATTTAAATGCCATTTAACACAGAAAAAATCAACCAAAAAAAATGAGTTTGTGTGTCACCTCTGACATGCATGTAATAGGTTCACCATCACTGTGCTAGCCTGAGTGACATTTCATCTGGTCAGCAGCCACCAGCTCCTGCTGGGGTCCTCCCAGGGCAGGGATGTTCACCAGGCTCCCTGGACCCCTGTGTCCCCTGGG
The DNA here is from genome assembly GCF_964212035.1 of Myotis nattereri. Classification (NCBI taxonomy): domain Eukaryota; kingdom Metazoa; phylum Chordata; class Mammalia; order Chiroptera; family Vespertilionidae; genus Myotis; species Myotis nattereri. The sequence goes on along the minus strand of NC_138088.1, from coordinate 54,004,457 downwards.
TGGAAACCAGCAGTTATATCTTCGATGAGAAAAGAAGATTTTGGTGAGAAAAAGAAGTTATATCTTGATTTTCACTGAGTGAAACTTAGGCTTGCTCCCATGAATGTAGGGAACATACCACAGTCATACCTGTCACCTTAGACCAGTGGAAATCTCACAGCTCCTCACACTCATGACATTCGTTACAAACAGCCAGAGATGATGCTACTGCGATCACTACTCTACTATGATTGGGATTCTTAGAGCCACCACACTGTCTGACATGCTGCTATTCAGTACAGGAATAAAGGAACATGCTATTGCACAAATGGATTCTTTTCACTATTTGGTTACCATTTCAATATAATTCATTTCCTCTGTCAGCTCCTGTATTTTATTTTACATTTAAAAACATTATTCTGAGAAGAGGCCCACATTTTCTCCAGGCAGCCAGGGAGCCCCTGGCACAGAAATGGTTAAGACCCTTGTCCAGGGAAACAACCAAGCAGGAGTGTAAAGAGTGAGTGTCATACAAGCCAGAACAACCGCCCAAACCCCACAGGAGCTGGGATTGCAGTCTATCTGATTATTTTAAAATGGTGTGATAGAAAAATGCTGCTGTGGAAAATATGATAGAGTACAGGCAAAACACAGGCATAATAACAGCAAACCCATGTGTGTACACACACACAAATCCTATTTTTTTTTAAGGGTGGGTAGAGGGAGCTAAACCATAATGCCAACAATGGTTATTTAGATGATGGTGCTATCGGTCATTTTTATTTTCTTGGTTGTGTGCACTCCCCCCCCGCCCCCAAGTTTCCACAGGCAACAGCTATCATTAACATAATTAGGAAGAAATGTTATTTTAAGTCCTTATTTGAGCCTGACTGGTGTAGCACAGTGGTTGAGCATGAACCTATGATCCCGGAGATCATGGTTTGATTCCCAGTCAGGGCACATGCTTGGGTTGCAGGCTCCATTCCCACTAGAGGGCATGCAGGAGCCAGCCAATAAGTGATTTTCTCTCCCTTTCCCTTCCTCTCTGAAATCAATAAAAATAGCCTATCTAATAAAAGAGAAACATGGTAATTAGCTGTACCTCCGCTACCTTTCCCATTGGCTAATCATTGAGATATGCAAATTAACTGCCAGCCAAGATGGCGGCCGGCAGCCAGGCAGCTGGAAGTTAACATGAGGCTTGCTTGCTTCAGTGACGGAGGACTCCAACATTCCCCGCCTGCCTTGCTGGTCTCTGAGCTTGCAGTTTAAAACATTGTTACAAATATAGAAGCTAAACAAAACCCCAGAAACCTTCTTTCAGCCCGCCAGGATCTCAGAGCTGGAGTTGATACAGTGTTTTGATTATAGAACCCAAACAAACCAGATACCTGCTTTCAGCAGCAGAGGCCTCAGAGCTGGAGCCAGAGCTAAAGCTGGCCCATAATAAAAAAAGAAAAGAAAAAAGGGAGCAGTTGGGAGCTTCAGTCACCTGCCAGCCTGAAAACAACCCTCAGCCCCTCACCCAGACTGGCCAGGCACCCCAGTGGGGACCCCCATCCTGAAGGGGGTGTGACCAGCTGCAAACAGCCATCAGCCCCTCACCCAGGCTGGCCAGGCACCCAAGCAGGACCCCCACCCTGATCCAGGACATCCTTCAGGGAAAACCAGCTGGCCCCCACCTGTGCACCAGGCCTCTATCCTATATAGTAAAAGGGTAATATGCCTCCCAGCACCGGGATCAGCATGACAGGGGGCAGTGCCCAAACCCCCTGATCGCCCTGTGGCTCTGTGTGTGACAGGGGGTGGGGCCACAACCTCTCTATCTGCCCTGCTCTGTTCGTGACAGGGGAAGACACCCCAACCCCCTGATCATCCCTGCTCTGTGCCTGATAGGGGGGAGCTCCCCAACCCCCTGATCGCCCTGCGGCTCTGTGTGTGACAGGGTGCGGCGCCCCAACCCCTTCCCCACCCCATGGGCCCTGCTCTGTGTGTGACGGGGTAGAGCCATAACCTCCCCATCGGCCCTGCCCCGAGTGTGACAGGGTGCGGCGCCCCAACCCCCTGATCTGCCCTGCTCTGTGTATGACAGGGGGCGGTGCCCCAACTCCCCTATTGGCCCTACTCTGTGAGTGACGGGGGGAGCTCCTCAACCCCCTGATTGGCCCTGCTCTGTGTGTGACAGGGGGTGGCGCTGCAACCTCCCCATCGACCCTGCCTTGAGTGTGACAGGGGGCCCTACCCTGAGCGTGACTGAGGGTGGCATCGAAACCTCCCGATCCGCCCTGCTCTGTGCATGACAGGGGGCGGCGCCCCAACTCTCCAATCAGCCCTGCTCTGAGCCTGACCAGGGGCTGCACCTAGGGATTGGGCCTGCCCTCTGCCACCTGGGAGCAGGCCTAAGCCAGTAGGTCGTTATCTCCTGAGGGGTCCCAGACTGGGAGAGGGCACAGGCCAGGCTAAGGGGCCCTCCTCCCCCTCGAGTGCACAAATTTTTGTGCACTGGGCCTCTAGTATTTTGTAAAATAATCCTTATTTGGATTGATTAGGAGATATTTTAATCTTTTAGAGATTGCACCTTTGCAGAAAAAAAGTCACATCTCAACACAAGGTAGCTGGCACTCTCTTCAAAGGCCGAAGTAAAGGCTCAGCGAGTAGTTGGGATATTTTCCAGTTTCCAGAAGCCCTGGGAGCGTGACCCACAAAGTCCCAGAAGAGAAACCAGGAGACAGACCCCTCACCTGCCTGGGCAGGAGCAGTGAGCCTGCCTTCCAGCCTCTCAGACACGAACCACGGGAGGTGTAGCTGGCTGGTCACCCCTCCCAAACCACAGAGTTTGGGGATCACTGGTCTGGGCTCAAGCTCACTGAGATCTTTGCCCTTGAAATTAAGGGGACCACGACCACAGCGGTTCCTCAAAACTGCCCTCGTGCTAACCTCATCCACGGGATCACATCATGCATCAAAATGTAAGCTCCCACTAATTCATCTGATACCAATCTTTACAAAATGGCTCCTGGCCCGGCAGGTGTGGCTCATCTGGTTGAGTGTCATCCCCTGCACCAAGAGGTCTCCGGTTCAATTCCTGGTCAGGGTACATGCCCAGCTTGCAGGCTCAACCCCCCAGTAGGGGGTGTATAGGAGGCAGTCAATTGGTGTTGCTATTTCTCTCTCTCCCCCTCTCCCTTCCTCTCTTTCAAAACAAATCAATAAGATATTTTAAAAAATACGGAGTAATAAATAAGAAAATAAAAAAATGGCTCCTGTAAAACACAAGAAAACAACCATCCAATGAAGTTACCAAAGTTAAATAAAGGTGATTTAAAAAAATTGATTAATAGTATCTAATTCTTCTACAATTTCAAGATTAAGATCACCAGGTTCAATGTGCAAATCTGTAACTCCTTTTGTTGCTGCCGTTCTGCATGGCGATTCTTTCCTTAATCTTTATCCTTTTTCTTTCTCTCCTCTCCAGACTGTAATTGCCAGAGCATTGTCTGTCTGGGCCGGTAGAGAGATCATTTTAGGGGCCCGGGAGTGGTGACTGGCTGGTTCTAAACAGGCTCTCGGCCGTGGCTGTCACTTCGCTCTAGCACCATGGTTTCTACCTCGAATCGGTTCAAGAAAGAAGAGAGTACAAGCAGGAAGCACAAAGGGATAATGAATGTGACAGCCAGTACAATGGAGGGCGGATGCTGGGAGCTGGGCTTCGGTGTCATCACGTCGGTGTGTGCCCCATACCTGCTAACTGTGCTCGATGGGAAACTTAGACACCCTAAGCCTTAGGTTTCAGTTATAAAATGAGAATACCTTCCTCAGAGGTTGTTTGGGAGAATTACATGAGGGTAAAGTTCACAAAGGGTGTGGCCTACCATTTAATATATATATGTGTGTGTTTGTGTATATATATATATGGATTTCAGTGAGGAAAGGAGAGCTAGAAACATCCACTCTCCACAGTGGGGATCGAGCCTGAAACCTGAGCATGTTTCCTGACCGGGGATCAAAACTTGACCTCCTGGTTCATAGGTTGACTCTACCACTGAGCCACACCAGCCTAGCATTTTGCTAACATAAACCTCACAGGCCCTGGGCTTCCTTTTGAGCACAGCTAACAGCCCCAGAAAGGAACAATAAAAAGGCAAACATGAAAAGTTCAATTAAGGCTCAAGACCGGATGCCCTCACCTCTCTGCCCTGCTCCCAGGCCTTGCTCATCAGACCCCATCCCCACCCCAGAATTTCAAAAACTGGGGTCTTGGCTTCTTTCCCAGAAGGCCTCTGGGTCCCGTAAGCATTTTACTCTCCCCTGGTGTCCCCTGGTGCCCGGCCCAGAGGGAGCCCTCCACAGGTGAGCTGTCACTGTGAGACGGCCCAGGCAGGCAGAGCCCCATCCGTCCTCTCCTAGACAACCTCCATCCTCTTCCTAAGTCAGCCCCTTCCCAGAGAAAATACAGCACCCCCCACCCCAAAGGCTGACATGTTCCCAACAAATGTGACCCCAGAACCCGGAGGATGGCAAACTAACACCTCAATGTCAACCCGAGGGCATTAAACATTTATTGCCACAAAGATACAAGAGAGCACCACATTTTTTTAACAAACATACTTTATTGATTTTTTGCAGAGAGAAAGGGAGAGGGAGAGAGTCACAAACATGGATCAGCTGTCTCCTGCTACTAGGGAAGTGCCCACAACCAAGGTATATGCCCTTGACCGGAATCGAACCTGGGACTCCTCCATCTGTAGGCCGACACTCTATCCACTGAGCCAAACCGGCTAGGGCAAGAGCACCACATTTTTAACAAGGGAGAAGGGACTGTAACTGGTGTTCTTTCACAGTGTCATCACTGCAAAAATGATACCTGCGGAGGAGAACATGTTCAGCGTGAGGCTTGGCAGCTTGTGGAAATGCCCCCTCAGGTGAGTAAACAGTGTTTAGCCAAACCCTGGAATTCAGACCTTTTTGACTGAAAGGCTTGGCTACACCATGCAGAATACAGGTGGTTCTTATTAAGCAAAACCACTTAAAGAACACCCTTTCCTCCTGTGGCCTTTTAACAAGCTGAAAGTGAATCAGCTGTGTCAACCACAGATTTTAAAACCTGCGGCTTTGGGTGGGCTTGGTAATGAATTTAGGGACTCGGGTGCCCCAACTGCCAAGAGGGGACTTTCCCTAGAGTTCAGAACCTGGGGGGTTCTTCATACATTGCTTCTGGGAAGGGAAAATGTGGCAGCCACTTTGGGAAACAGTCTGGCGGTTCTTCTAAAGCAGTGGTTCTCAACTTTCTGGCCCTTTAAATACAGTTCCTCACATTGTGACCCAACCATGAAATTATTTTCGTTGCTGCTTCATAACTGTAATGTTGCTACTGTTATGAATCATAATGTAAATATTTGATATGCAGGATGGTCTCAGGTGACCCCTGTGAAAGGGTTGTTAGACCACCTAAGGCAGTGATGGCAAACCTTTTGTGTTCGGCAGGTCAGCATTTTGAAAAACCCTAACTTAACTCTGGTGCCCTGTCACATATAGAAATTTTTTGATATTTGCAACCATAGTAAAACAAAGATTTATATTTTTGATATTTATTTTATATATTTAAATGCCAATTAACAAAGAAAAATCAACCAAAAAAATGAGTTCACGTGTCACCTCTGACATGCGTGTTACCTGACACGCGTGTCATAGGGTCGCCATCACTGGTCTAAGGGGTCGTGACCCAAAGGTTGAGAACCGCTGTTCTGAAGGTTAAATATAGCAGTTACCACATAACCTAGCAATTCCACTCCGAGGTATGTACCCAAGAGAAATGAAAACATATGTCCACACAGAAACTTATACATAAATGTTCACAGCAGCATTATTCATAATAGCCCCAAAGTGGTAACATCCCTGATGTCCATCAACTGCTGAATGGATAAATAAAAGGTGGTATATCCATATAAGAGAATATTATTTGGCACTAAAAAGGAATAAAGTACTGATCCATGTTACAACATGGATGAACCTTGGACATGTTATGCTACATTAAAAAAGCCAGTCACAAAGGACTATGAATATTGTACTTTTATATGAAACGTCCAGAATAGGAACATCTATCCAAATAGAAAGCAGGTTGCCCAGGGCTGGAGAAAAGGGTGGGAGGTTATGGGATGATGGATGATAAGTGTGCGGTTTTTGGGAAGGGTGATGAAATGTTCTAAAATTGACTTTAGAAATGATTCCCAACTCTGCACATATACTAAAAATCACTGAAGTATATACTTTAAATGGGTGAACACAGGCTATGAAAATTATATCTCCATAGAGATGTTGGGGGGAAAGACCATGGAGGGATGTCACTCCTGAAGAGGGTGAAGCCCGCCCAGTTGGGGCAACAACCCAGCCATGAGATGCAGGAGACCTGCCTCCTCCTTTCCTGTGGGCATCTTTGCTAAAGACGAGCCTCCCTCAGGGCTCAGCTGCAGAATGTGGCTGGATTGGAGGTCAGAGGACTGGGGTCCAAGTCCTGGTTGTGCCTCAGGCTCAAGCTCTGTTCTTGAATAAGCAAAGTACTGGCACAGCCGCAGTGACCTCTGACCCTTCCAGCACCACGCCCAGGAATGGGGACTATGACCATGAACTGTCAGCACAGCTAAGTCATGGAGCTCAGCAAGATCTTCCTATATGTTTTTGAAAATAGTTTAAATACTCTTCCCTCTGGCTTCCCTGGGTGGCCTTAGACACGTTATGTGACTCTGAACCCCACTCTTCTCATCTTAACATCAGAGCAGTTGAGAGGTGATCGGGTTTCCTTCAGACACTGACATCTGTTGTTTTGTATCATCCTCTATTAAGGTCGCCTTTTTTCTTGCCATATTGTAAACACTGTTGTGTTCTCTCCCTACTCTCACTAAGTAAGATTCCATCCTCTCAGCAAGAGAAGAGCTTGCCACTGGGAGCTAGATCCTCACACAGTCTGTATTGCTCTCAGGCCTCAGTCTCCACACAAAACAATTTGTATGAATAAATGCACCCAACGGAAATAAACCCGAGATTCCCTACAGCTACTGCCCGGGTGCTTTCCTTCTTGTCTGAGATAAAACAGAGTCTCCAATTGGCCTGTTTCTTGAACCAATGCCTTACAATTGATGTCTTGCTCTGGCCAAGTTGAATTTGGCTTAAGGAAAACGATGATTGATTTTTCTAAGTAAATCAGATGGGTAGATGGAAAGATGCAGAGTTGAGAGGAATATTTGGGTAGATGAATGGCTGCATGGATAAGTGAATACATAAGTGGTTAAGTGGATGGAGAGAAAGGGATGAAGGATTGGGTGGGTAGAAGGATATGTAGTTGGATGGGTGGGTGATTGAATGTATGCATGTATGTTTGCAGAGATAGATTGATAAGGAAATAGAGAAACAAGACTTAGGTGCAATAAAAGATACTCACTCAGTCCCATTATCACCACTTTGCACTGTGATATTCGAAGCCCCCAGTTTGTACCGGAAGATATTTAGCCAATGCTTTTTCCAGAGAAACGTAACCTTCTGGATTTTTCCAACATTGATGTCCACATCAATGTCACGCACATGTTTTGTGTCTGGTTTGAGGGATCCTCTGCAAACATAGACATAAAGTGTTCTATCAGCTGGATAGATGAATACTAGGGTGATAGCAACCTGTTGTTACTCCAAACAGTGGCTGCTGTTGGCTTTCTGCAATTCCCTTGACTGCCTCCATACACATCCAGAGACGTTAAAACACAAACGTATGTGTGAAGAACACACCTTTAGAATAATACTGGACTCTAGATTCTCACTGTCTTGATTAGTACCTTGAAGAAAGTCAATTACTTGGGGCGCATATTGACTCTTTAATTTCACTGCAGGACTCCTTATCTTTCTTTAAAGATTCATATGCTTCAGCCGGGGTCATCTGTGGGCATCTCATATGTAGCATAGCAAGTAGTCAAAGAACTTTAACTTAATATGAACATTATTATGCAAACTTAATGCAAAAACAGAATCTAATTTTACAGCACCGTTATCCAACGCTTTTTTACCAAGCTCCTCATATACCCACAAAAGCTAGGTGCTGAGGCTACCATCACAACAGGAAGCTAGCTTCATGCTTCAGGTGGAACACAGCTCACGCGGGGGAACGAGTGTGTGTGTGTGGGATGGGAAGGAGTTGCCATATAAATGTGCCTTGTCTGAGGAGAACATGATATTCATAAAAATTTAGCAGGGCCTGGTTCCTGTGGCTGAGAGATAGAATGTGGACTCATGAACCAGGAGGTCACAGTTCAATTCCTGGTCAGGGCACATGCCCAGGTTGTGGGTTTGATCCCCAGTAGGGGGTGTGCAGGAGGCAGCTGATCAATGATTCTCTCTCATCATTGATGTTTCTCTCTTTTCCCCCTCATCCTCTCTAAAATAAAATTGTAAAAATTAAAAACAACAGCAACCCCACAACTTCAGCAGGAAGGAAGCAGTGATTGGCAATCCAGAAGGAGTCAGCCTTTAAAATCGCGAGTGCTTCCTCTCTGGCCTCCCTCTTCTCCTATGGGGTGATTGAATTAGATGCTAAGATTCTTCCTTCCGGCTCTGACATTCTAGGATTCAAAGGTTCTGTTTGGCAAGATGTATGTAGAAGTTTATATCCAATCTTGTATTAATAATCTATTAGGGAAAGTATGGTCATTTCGCTTTACTATCAAACTTACTTGAAAATTTCATACTGCTTTGAGTTTCCATTGCTTCCATATAAAGCAATCCTGATGGACCCACTCATTTTCTTTTTTCCAGCCAAAGTGACTGATACCCTGTATCTCCAACCTGTGCAAAGAAAAGATACTATCAGTTCAATGAACTCATCTTGTTGAAAAAAAAAAAAATGAGCCATGGGAGCATTCTTGTTCCAAGCTCTGAATCCCCCATGAGTGGGAGGTAAGGACGAGTGTAACGAATGGTTTCCTTCAATGCAGTTGGGGTCCCAGGAATTCTGATGCTAGGTGGGGTGAGGGACTCAGGGGGAAGTAAATATTGCAGCTCAGCATAATCTCTTCCCAACCCAGCCAGGTGTGTGTTCAATGGATGGAGGGCGGCTGGTTACTATACCCCGGTACCCAGGTGCCACCACTGACTGTACCAGAAAGACCACTGGGAGAGGGAGATGGCTGGGCTCCAATATTTGGATAAATCACTTACTGTTGCCTTCTTTGTTTTTATTTTTGTTATTTTCCCATGCCATGGGCATGTTCTCAGTGGAAAAACAACACAGACAACTTTTAAAAAATGAATAAACCCCTTCTCAGTGCTCTGTCCACCTGCCCTCCATCTCAGGGTCTTCCCAGTCTGGTGTGTAGACTTAACTAAGCCCCAGGGGGTGATTTGCTGCCCGGGGACAATTGGCATTGTCTGGAGATGTTGTTGATTGTCCCACCCAGGGAATGGGGTGCGTGGGTGCAGGGCTACTGGCATCTCGCTGGTAGAGGCCACGGATTTGCTAAACATACTGCAATGCACAGGACAGCGCCCCAGTAACAAGTGATCCAGTCCCGGATTCCAGTAGAGCTGAGGCTGGGATATCCTGACCTAGAGCTGTCTATGAGCATTTACACACACATACAAATGACTGTATAAAACGTTAGGCTTTTGCCTGTATGGTATGGCTCAATGGGTCAGTGTTGACCCATGAATCAGGAGTCATTGTTTGATTCCTGGTCATGGCACAAGCCTGAGTTTCAGGCTCGATCCTAAGGAGGGGATTCGCTCTCATCATTGATGTTTCTATCCATAAAAATATATAGGCTTTTTCCCCTTCCGAAAAGTGTATGCACTGCTCTTCTCCATTCTCCCTATCCATCCCGCCAGACTAAGTCACCGCCCTTCCCTGTCCTGTCCTGTGCTCCATAAGGTCATCCTCACCAGGGATCCTTGCTGCTGGCTTTTCATTGGGTTCAGCCCATCAGAGGCTTGCACGGGAGGCCAGCGGCAGGAGGAGGGAGATGAGGTGCTTGCTCCCCTGCAGCCTCCTTGCTCTAGTACCAGGTTCTGGCAGTAGCTGCCTTCACCCCATTCCTGGAGCCCCGCAGCCACTAGATCAGTGATGGCGAACCTTTTGAGCTCGGCGTGTCAGCATTTTGAAAAACCCTAACTTAACTCTGGTGCCGTGTCACATATAGAAATTTTTTGATATTTGCAACCATAGTAAAACAAAGATTTATATTTTTGATATTTATTTTATATATTTAAATGCCATTTAACCAAGAAAAATGAACCAAAAAAATGAGTTCGCCTGTCACCTCTGACATGCGTGTCACAGGTTCGCCATCACTGCTCTAGATTCTGGGCGCCTCAGCATCCCTCGTTTGTTCTTTCAACCCTGTCCCCTCCTCCAAAAGCGGGCCCTCCAGGGAGGTCTCCTCGTTGAACCACTAGAATGAGCTCTGTCTTCTGCAGAGACCCTGACCTGAACACGATATATTACGTGATGGTTTGCTATTTGCTTTTTTACTTAATATGCCTTAGAGGATTCTAGATCTTTCCTTGAATGGTTACATAGAGGATGTGGTTGTTTAACAAGTGGTGGATATCTGGCTTTCTCCCCGCATTCTTTTTGTATTAAAATCAGTGCTGCAGTGAACATCCTTGAATACCTTCTCCCGCACACATGCAAGCATTTTCCGAAGGTGCGTTCTGACTTAAAGGAATATGCTTGTAAGACTTTATAGATACTCCCAACTGCTATTGTGTATGCTAAGTGTCGCAAATATTTGATGAAATACTGTGTGTTATCAGTGTTTTGTGAAGTGCTGCATTAATGTTTTTCAATGTAAAACTCCCTTGGAAAATACATGCTCTTCTGTTCAGCCATCATGTAATATTAATTATAACAAACAAATCTTGATGCTTTTTCTATCTTCTTTTTAAGTGAGAAGCAGGGCAATATAACACCAAAAACCACAGCATGCTCACGTGTGTGTAAACAGGGGGACTAGCATGGTGGGTAATCACGGGGTGCCTTTGCCCCATCTTGCCTTCTTCTGTTAATGGATCCGTCCTTCCTGCCACAGGGTTAGGTGGACATGTGACCAGCCTGGGCCATTCACCGTTGACCTACTCCACTGGTCAGGATTATTGGTTAAAGGGGTGAACTTCAGAGGCAAGACAAATGCCATTCTACCGTCCTTCCATCATCATTTAAGCTGGCTGGTGTTGAGTTTCTATCCATTGCTACCAAGGGTCCTAACTAACAAGGTTGACACACCTTTTAAAATCATTTGCATCTTTTAAATGGGTACAATGGAAACTTACTAGTAAAGTTACCACTCGCTCCTGTGTTCAGGAAAAACGTTTGTCCCACGGCGCTGGAGTTCCCCTGAAATTGGTCAGCATAGTGCCCCATTTTGGGGCATCCTGTGACCGGACAAGGAAAACAGCCATTCTAGTGGAAAAACAAAAATCTGTCTGTGAGTGGTAGGCCTTTCACTCATTCACTCACTCAATGATCAATTCATCTTCCCATCCATCCATCCATCCATCCATCCATCCATCCATCCATCCATCCCTCCTTCCTTCCCTCATCCATCCACTCATTCATCTAATCATCTTGCTATTCATCTATCCCTCTACCCTCCATCCATTCATTAATGCATCCATCTCACCCATGCCATCCAGGCATCCGTTGAGAATTTTTCAGAATGAAAAGCTGGGTATTTAGGGAAGGCCCAGCCGGGTCAGGTCTGTGCCATCTGCCACCTGCCCACCCCGCTCCCCGGAGGAAGAAGGCTCTGTGAGGCTCAGTGTTACCAGCACCTCCTGTTACTAGTCGTGGAGTTACATCTCTGCTCTGTTCCAAGCCACAGGGACAAAACCAACAACCACAGAGCCACCCCATCCTCCCCAGGCCCCTGAGGAGACCCACCTCCTGAAACTCCTCGTAGGAGGCACACGGGTAGCCCAGGAAGCCATCGGGGTTGAGGATGCTGCTGGAGTAGTACTTGTAGCTTCTCAGGTGATTGCAGGCTACAAAGTCTAGGGTTCCTGAGGAAGCAAAAGCCCCGGGAGCTCACAGGAGACTCTCATTTTTGGAGCTTGAACTGTCCTGATCTGAATAAGGAGTCACTTCCTCATTTCATAGAGGGGAGTCAGCATTCCCGAATGCCTGGGTCACAAATCCAAGTTCCTGTCATTGACTTTAACATACTTTGGTGCAAATAGTTAATGATCAACATTTACAACACATAGAGGTGGTATCTGAAGGGCTTCTTTAGTTGTGAGGTTTGGCTCTGGTCGCTTTCTTCTGCCCCCCATGTGCCTGTGTGCTGAGCAGGGCTTGCTTGGGGCTGGGCATGTTCTGGGGAGGGTGGAGTTCTAACAAGGACGTTTGTCCAATCTTCCAGGGGCCAAGCATGCTACAGAAGTGAAGGATGAGGGCTGAGGGCCTTGAGGTGAGTGAGAAAAATATATGCAGTAACTAGAGACAGAGAGAGAGGCAGGGAGAATAGAGAGAGGGAGAGGGAGAGGGAGAGGGAGAGGGAGAGGGAGAGGGAGAGAAAGAAGGAGAGAGAGAGAGAGAGAGAGGGAGGGGGAGGGGGAGAGGGAGAGGGAGAGGGAGGGGAGAGAGAGAGAGAGAGGGAGAGAGAGAGGCAATAGCTTTCCAAGGGAATCTTACACCATCAGCCAGTTGTTGAATGTTAAGGCCCAGATTGCTTGGTCTTCTGATTTTTCATAAGAAACCTGCATCTTGACTTTGACATGACAATGTTCCATGCTTACATGACAGCAGTGCATTCCCTCTTTAAAACCGGTTCATGTGAAGGCCGACCACTGGCTGCTGTGGGCAGGGCTGGGCCAGAGGCCCCAGTTTGAGACCAAAAAACCATACCTGGCTGGCCTGTCCCAGGAATGCAGCTTTTCTGTGCCCATGGCCCCAGGCTGAGAAATTCCTCCTCCTTGGAAAGCCTGAGGTCAAAGCAGTGGAGACCAAGGTCCCCTGGGCCCTAGGCCACTGTGTCACTGCATTTTATCTTCCGCCCTTTTCTTTAAACCCAGGTCCTCTCATTTGGAAAATGTGGGGTTTTCTTTTTGTTTTTTCATTTCTCCAGCTCCTCGGTACAAAACCTCCCATGGCGTGATGCACAGTGACCGCAGACACACCTGGGGACCACTTCTGGGAGGTCTGGGGTCCTCTTTGTGCTGGTGGATTAGCTCTGCCTGCCCCAGGGCCCAGCGACTCCTGCACCAACACTCATCACCAGACAACACAACCTGTTTCCACCTTAATTGTTTCTTTCACCCAGAATTGCTGCCCTGGGATCCATAATAGAGGGGCAAGTGGATTTAGTTGTTCCTCCAGCCCAGCGCCTGGGTGACTGGGAGCCCACACAATAGGCGCACATCCTGTGGGCTTGTTCACTGTGAATTTCCTCTTTCATTAAAGCTGGGCTCCTTGCTATTATGTGGACCCTGCTGGTGGCTTCTGGGAGGAGCAGCCTCATTGTGACTCTGTTCCTTCAGCTGGGTCTTCCCTGGAGTTACCTGTTGCTGGGCAGAGCGCTCAAAGGCTCCATTGGCTGAGGATGGATGTTGGCTACTGCTTTACCCACTCTATTCATTCACATCAAGCACATGGAATATTCAATGCCACAGAAGGCCTCTCTGCTCAGTGGAGTGGGCTGTACTGGGCGCCTGCTCTGGTCCAGGCCTGAGCAGGGTACTGGGGTGTCTGGAATGACCGGGAAACTCCCAGCGGAGACAAATAAACACTAAAATGAAATGATGGCAGACTCAAAGCCTCCATGTTCCGGGGAGAATATGAAGCCTGGTCTCCAGGGAGAGGCAACAGGAGAAGAGCAGAGGCCAGACAAGGACAGGTGATGGAGGTGGTGCTGTAAGTCACCTAATCCTAGGGGGACTGAGCCTGTCTCTCACGTATATGCAGACCTCATGCGGTCAAAAAAGGGGCCCACATCCTAAACCCGACAAACTCAGGGGAGGCCTGCATGGTGGCCTTACAAACTCAGAGGCCGAAAGTAGCCACGTGGAGGTGGGGCGGCGGGGGCTGAACATAAAAATTCCTAATTAAAAGCTGGTCATAGAGGGTAGTCCTGTCCCAGGTCTATAGCTTCCTTGACAAAGGTCAATCTTTTCTTTTTTTTAAAATCTTCACCTGAGGATATGTTTATGAATTTTAGAGAGAGAAGAAAGGAGAGAGAGAAACATCAATCTGTTCCCTCCCATATGGGCACTGACCAGAAAACAAAACAAAACCTTTTTTGTATCTAGGACAAAGCTCCAACCAACTGAGCCATCCAGCCAGGGTGACAAGGAACATTTACCTTAAGTGAAATTGTTTTCTTTTTTCATCTAAAGTAACACACCTTTTACATATCAGAGTAAGAGTTTCCAGATCCCTCAGGGCACCCCCTTATAAGAGCACCTCACTGTGACCTTGTTCCCCAAAAACCACCTCTATATGCTGTCAGTGTTGATCATTAGTTATCCTGTTCCCACCAATGTAAAAGACTGTGTCTCTCTATTTTACTGTTTACCCAATTCTAGAGATTTCCCATTTTACTTTCCTCCCCCTCCCTAATCTACCACCCTTGGATTTCGTGGAACCCCTACATCTCCTCGTTTTTATTCTAATGTATAAAATAAGCTGCAAAACTGCCATTCTCTGGAGCATGTTCTCAGTCTGTTGAGATTTTGCTTCCCAGCAATTGTCGTCAGTTTGGCTCCAATAAACTCATAAAAATTCTCTACAGGTTTGGAATTTCTGACACTGACACGCACAAGCCTCATCCCCCCTAGACCTCCAGGCCTCCCACTGCATTCACGCGCTCCCCAAATCCATGGAATATGTCCCCACTCGGTCCTTTTACCAGCTCAGTCCCTTTCCTGTCCTAGCACCTGCTGACAGCAAAGGGAAAGAACGTCAAAGCCCTCCAAGCCTTTGTGCCTGCCCTTCAAGGAGCAAGCAGTGCAAGCAGGTGGGGTGGGGGTGGGCACATTTAGAACTGGTATTTGCCAATGTGCCCGTCCAGCTCAGGCCTCAGCATCCTCATGAGGGGGGACGACACAGGCTGCGGACTCAAGGGTGCCAGGTTCGATTGGGTATGAGGTTGGGACTTTGCAGCCAGAAATTGAACTTTAATATAAGGTGGCCTTGGGCAAGTTTGATAACTGTTCAGACCCAGTTTCTTCAGCTGTAAACTGGTGATAAGCAGAGTAATTCCCTCATGGCGCTGTGACACTGCTGGGGACAGAATGTGCCAGACATGGAGGCAAATTCAGTGCTACCAGGGCCCAGCCATGCATCCTGCCTTCTCCCCAGGGAGGGCACTGCCATCTTGCATTGCTAATGCACGTACCTTCCCAGAGTCCATTTATATCAAAGATGGGTGAAGGGATAGTTTTCTCACATCCAGGCATTTGCTCTCCGCCGTTTGGGTAGAAATCCAGATGGCCCACCTTCTGGCTCATTCCAAAACCTGAAACATTGGAAGCAGTGGTGAGCAGGGAAGGAAGTGCTCCTGAGGCCAGATTATGGCCCCAGAGAGCGTCTGACTCCTTCTGACAAGAATGAGAGTCTTCTTGGCAAACTGTCCACTCAGCACAGCCACCCCACGGGGCTTTGCAGATCCCTCTCCAAGATAAGCCGTAGCAAGACAAGGAAGGAGGATTGATCAGTGGCAGAGAGCATGACTACATGTGTATTTGCATGTGTGTCTGTCTGTCCGTCTGTCCTGGGGAGGCTGTGACAATACCGATATCCCCTGATACCATTATGCGTAATTGACTCCTATCAGGACTGGTGCAATTCCCATTCCTTTACTCATTCTGAAATTTTGATTTCTATGTTAGAAGGTTATATTGAGATCTCATTGTTGTATTGAGAGCCCAGCATAATGGCTGGACACTATGGCTTTTTATCCACACAGACCCGTGATCACATCCTGGTCCTATTTACACACACCTGATCTCGGGCAATTACTAAAGTTTTCAAGCCTCAGTATCCTCAGCTATGAAACAGTAATAATAATGCCCACTTTCTAGGGTTGTTACCATGATTAATGAGCGAGTATGTACAAAATGTCCAATGCAGCCCATGGTAACCATCACTAATATTAAAAACATACCCTTTGTTGGCATGTCATAAGGGGTTACATAAGAAATTATTGAAAAAAAGAACATTCAGTTTATGTAATATTAACTTTTCACATAATTTTATTTATTTTAAATTTTCATTTCCTTAAACTAACAACAACTCACCCATTTTATTTTAGAAGCATTAAATAAAGGAATATAATTCGTTTCCAACAACACAAACTAGAACTAAAGTTTCCACAAAAGAAATGAGCAAAATATTCAAGCATTAACATTGCATTTTGCAAGTGTAGGCCAAGCATCTTATATAATAAAAGAGAAACATGCACATTAGTTGTCTCTCCACTACACTGAAGCCACACTCACCAGCCAATTGGAGTGACATGCAAATTAACCCAACAAAGATGGCGGTGGCTACAGAGCTGCAGGCTTGGGTTGCCCCCAGTAACCAATGAAGGAAGCCAGGCTTCCCACCTGCCCTGGCCTCCACTGAAGGTGTTGCTGGGGGCCTGTGTCGCTGGGAGTGGGGCGGGAACCACGAAGCCAGGTGTGGGGTGCCGGGAGCCGCGAGCAGGGAGCCAGGCAGCCAGGAGTGGGTGGGAACTTACCAGGGCAGGTGCTAGGCAGCGGGGAGTGGGGTGGCAACTTCCCCGGGTGGGCGACAGTCAGCTGGAAGCGGGGTGGGGACTTGTGCCACGTCGCCATGTCCACTCAGCAGAAGTTCCCGCCCCATAGCCGCTTGCTCATTCAGTTACTCATTCATTCATTCACTTATTCACTTACTCACTCACTCATTTATTCACTCACTCACTGGGCAAACACTCCCAGGTCCCTGGCACCAGGCCAGGCACTGAAGGTGAAATAGGATAGGACAGAGCTACGTCCTCAAGAAGTTAGCAATTCCGTAGGGTGAAGCAGGCATGAACGAGGCAGTTGTACGCACACACACGCTGTACTGGATTCGGTGAGGGCTGTAACTAACACCGCCTGAGTTCTCTTGAAAAACTGGGGCCTCGAGAGCCAGGCCGCCCCAAGCCTGTAGGCCTGTGCCTAGGCCCAGAGTGGCCAAGGTCCCGGAACATAACAGAGGGTGCAGGTCGGGCTGAGGGATCTGCCCCCCACCCTGGGCATGAGTTTAGTGCACCGGACCCTAGTCCTACATAATAAAACCCTAATATGCAAATCAAACGAACAGCGGAAAAACCAGTCGCTATGATGCGCACTGACGACCAGGGAGCATACGCTCAATGCAGGAGCTGCCCCCTGGTGGTCAGTGCCCTCACATGGGGGGAGCACCACTCAGCCAGAAGAGGGCTCACAGCTGCAGAGCATGAGGGAGCCTCTCCCGCCTCCAAGGGAGGCAGCGCTAGGAGCAGGGAGCCTGGCTTCTGGCTGGTGAGCACAGCGGTGGTGGCAGGAGCATCTCCCGCCTCTGCAGCAGCACTGAGGACCCTCAACCCCTCCCCTAATAACCCCCTCCACCCCTGCCCCACTACCAGCAGTGCAGGAATGGATAGTGGAGATAGGGAAGGTCACAGGGTTGAGGACTGAGCAACAGCCTTCCATAGGCTACCCCAGTGTGTGTCTCACCTGCCTGGGGCCACAGGCTGATACCACTGGCGCTGGGCTGGCTGTTTATTTGTAGCTGGCACCCACTTTGACTGGTTGGCATCCAAGCTATTACTGTAGTTAACCATGTTGAATGCCACCCCTGGACCTACTCTTACCAGTAACATCCTTGGTCACCAAGAGGGGGAGTGCGGAACTCACCTAGGTTAGGGACTATGGGGGAGGTGTCTGTGTGAATCACATCCACAAACATGGCGTCCGACGGGTCCAGCCGCACCTCCTCAGGCGTGCCCTGGAAGCCTGGTTCTGCCGGATCCAGTCCTGAAAGGGGGAGATGGACAGTAACAAACCAGGTTCCAACCCCTGGACCCACAAAATCCATGCGGCTTTCTTCCTGAAGCAGCGGCTGTGCCCAGCTCATCTTCAAAGAGAAGCAGAGGGTGGGAGGAGCATGGCCCACAGACTCAGTGACCTATATTCTAGCCCAGGTTCTGCTCAAGGTCAAAGGCATGTCTTCCCTGAGCCTCAGTTTCCTCATCTGGAAAGTGGGAATAACAGCAACCTTCCTTATGGGGCTATTGTGAAAACCCCACGCAAAGGTATAAGAGAAAGAACTTTGCAATCTGAAAAAGTCTCCGAAAACATAATCTATGAACCCCCCATCCTTCCCCCAATGCCTAGCACACAGCCCTGGGCAAAGGAGACAGCATCACACTGTTTGCACAGTGACATACACACGGGACTCAGCGGTGTCTGCGTCTATGTCTTGTGTGCCTTCATTTGCCTAGTGATTCATTCATTCATTCTTATTATCGACCACATGCTTCCTGTGACAGGTCTCAGCTACTTTCATTTTCTGCCTGTAGCTGGCACTGCCACAACAATTAATATTTGTGGAACTGATGAATTCATATTAAAAAACCATTTCACTGTTCAAAAATCTGCCGTACTCTAGCAATAATAATCCTAAGTCATGAGTTGAATGTGCTAGTTATATTTTTTCTTTTTTAATAAACGTGTTTTCAATTACAATCTTATATCTTTTGTAATTTACATGAAAGTGTATAGGCAATTATGTTTTAAATTTACGTCTGGCAGCACCTAAAATCAGTGTCCCTGGAGGACCAGTAGGGGCACCCTTGGCCATAAGAAGTGCCTGTGTCTGGGCTTCCATTGCCCTACAGGCCTGTCTCTGTCACCCAACCCTCGCACCCCTTACCTGTGATCCTGCCCACGGAGCCCCCCAGCCTCCTGCCCGCCTCTCCAGCTGCATGGGCACCCAGGCTGTGGCCAATGATGTGCACGTTCTCCAAGCTGTAGCCCATCTTGGTCTGTGGAAGGATGGTGCATCAGGGCCCACAGGCCCGAGTGGGGACGCCGTGTCTCAGGGAAGGGGATGGGGACAGGCCTCTGCAGGAATAACCTGGCTCCTGGACCACCTAGGACAGCATGACCGGACCCTGGGCCAGCGCAGTCTCCAGAGTCCCCAGTCCCCAAGTGCAGGCTGCAGGGTGGGGGCGGGGGGGGGGGCGGAGGCAAGGCCGGGATGGGGGGGTTAATGGGGGGGGTGACACGGTGGCCACAGTGCTGACCAGCGGCCTCTGTGTCCACGGCAGGTGACCTGGGGAGCCTGGCTGGGCGCTGCGTGCTCCATCCACACCCACCATGGCCTCCTTCCCCTCCCGCAGAGCCTGGGCCTGCCTGGAGAGCCTGGGTAGTGAGCCCAGCTCTCGGGTGCTCGGATTAGACCTTCCGGAGGCGGTAAGGGGCGTTCCCCTTTCTGAGAAAGAAGACCCATCTTCTGGGCTGACCATTCCCAGAACAGCCTCCAAGGACGGCTTATATCAAAAGGGGAAATTGAGGCCCAAAGTGGTTCCTTTGCCCCAGGCCACTAGGGATCTTCAGGACACTCCAGGAGGGGAAGGCTGCAGTTTCACTTTAGGAAACGCCCCTCTGTGTGTCCAGGCTTCCAGGACCAGCCCCTGCGCACCAGTCCCCAGGCTGCCTCTGGGCGCACGGGGTCTGCATAACCCCTCAGAGCCCTCCCCACAGGATGGGGCTCAGGAGGATTTACCGACAGCTCTTGTATTAAGAACGCTGTCTCAGCTCCCACGACTCGAATGTTGTGGACGGCTTGGTTGTACTCTGTCCTGGACCCACCCATCCAGTCCACGCAGATGCAGTTCACCTTCTCCACCATAAACATTCTCTGGGGAGAAAAAACAGGAGGGCGAATCCAATGTATTAACAGGCACAGGCCGCACACTCCAGAGACAGGAATTCACAGCCACCAAGCATCTCATGTGTGTCAGAGTTTCCATATTCCTCCCACTTGTCCTAATCCTCACCACTTCACCAGGAACTCGGCACCGGATCCCCACTTCACAGATGTGAGCACTGCGGCCTGGATGGAGTCAGTGACTGGCCTAAGGTCTCCCAGATGGTTACTGACACAGCCAGGCAGAAAAAGGATCGCTTACTGCATCAGGGCTTAGCCCACTGTGATGGGAGGGCCAGATCCACCTGCTCATATAAATCAAGTTTTATTGGGAACAGGCACACCCCCTTGTTTACATATTCTCTCCCCTCTGCTTTGGAGCAACAACAGGGTTGAGGGAAACCATATGACCTGCAAACGCTAAACTATTTACTCCCCAGTCCTTTACGGGAAGTTGGCTGCCACTTGTACTAAGTTCGCTGCCACTGTACTGGGTGCTGAAGCCACGGGAGGGCTGCTCTTATGTTCCCAACAACGCATAGGGGGAGCTAGAAGGTATTAACAGACAGGATGACAGGTAGATGGAGGGGCTACAACTCTGCCCACATGTGCATCTTTTATATTATGTGGTGTGGCCGCCGTGTGCTGCCCAAGCTCAGACTGGTCCCGTGATGGGACCAAGTAACTGTCAGAAAGAGCCACTGCAGAGCCTGTGTTCACTGGAGGATGGCCTGGACTACCCTGGGGAGTGAGGCAGGGAGGAGTGGCCTGGAGGCCACGGCATCAGGACGACACGTCCCCCTGACTTTCCCAGCTCCACGTTCACATGGCGTCCTTCTGGGACTTGGGGACATGTGTGAACGCCCAAACCGCCAGAGGAGCAGCCACCCTTGGGAAGAAGCTGCCCAACGTCTTCCCAGTGCAGACTAAGCTGAAAGCCATGCCCGTGGGCACCTCTAAAGACTAAAGCTACAGACACAGGGTTGTGGTATTTTATAGACAGGAGACCTGGCTTTCATTCCCACCTCTGGATTCTACTCTGGGCAAGTGTTGAACTTTTCCTGCCTTGATTTCCTCATTTATAAAATGGGAACAATAACTCTACCTTCCTCACAACATGCTGGGGTTGGGGGGGGGTGGTCAAATGAGACAAAGACTGTGAAATAATGATCACAGTGTCAGGCTCAGAGGAAGTGCTGAGAAAATGGATGTTATGAATAATAATTCATCACTAACATTCCTGATGCCTTCAGAACTGCGCCATCCAATACTGTGGCCACTGGACCCAGGTGGCTATTTACAAAGAATGAAAGTCCATACAATTTAACAGTCACACTCCCCGCATTTCAGGTGCTGGGTGAGCGCAGGGGAACAGTGGCTCCTGGTTGGGACATGACGCCATGAAGCCTTTCCGCCCTCACAGAGAGCTCTGTGGGACAGCAGGGTTTCAGGGGACACGTTTACGTGGGTTTCTAATGTCACACGGGGGCTTTACATAAACCACCCCAGAGAAATTTGCTGACGCCTCTGCTTCTGGGGCGTTTTGATTGGGCTCTGGGTCTCTTTGGTCTCCAGAAGAGAGTACAGGCCGGAGGTCAGTGGGTCGGGAGAACTTGACAGTGGGCGCTCCGGAGGAACCAGGGTTTCCTTGGAGTTTTGAGGAAGGAGCATCTGTCCCTGGACGGTCTGTGTTCCTAGTCTCAGGGGCAGTGACCTGGAAAGTGTTTGAATCTGGGTGCCGGGTGCTGGTTTCAGCAGGGAGTGGCCGGGGTAGGGCCCTACCTGGCACATGTCCGTCAGCCATCTCTCCTCCCCCTTGTCTATGAAGCCGTGGATGATGAAGCGCGTCTTGCGGTTCAGTTGGAAGTTTGAAGCCCTCACGGTGGCCAGGTCCATGGAGGAGATCTGCTGGTTAAAGTGAACAGGTGAATTGGGACGTTGGCCTTTCCAAGCCAATGGCCTGTGAGAGCCAGTTCCAGGGAGACTGGGTCACGGGATCAGCTCCCACGAAGTTGGGGGGGGCTAGAACAGGAGTTCCTGACCTGACCTTTGAGGACAGGATTCACAAGGTCCAAGTTCATGGACTTCCTAGCATTTCTGTTAATTATGAAACTGGCAACAAGCCACGGTCATTGTAACAGCACTCTGTCACCAATGGGGGTCACAGGTATTTTCCTGTCATAGGACAGTGTTCGGAGATGTCTTAAAAATCAGTTATTCTCATTATGATTTGTAGTGGCCGTAGTTAGACCAACCCGTGGATCTTGTTATTTAGTGAGATAATAATAAAGCAGCATATATATGACTGGGACATCTTTTCAAATGTTCTGATAATTGTTTTTCAATATAATTGGTTTCCTTTGAAATCCAATGTGTTATATCTCGCCTTTAAATACATCATCCTGAGAAGGGACCCCTCGGCTTCCCCAGAGGGTCGAAGATGTTTCTAGAACAGAAGGAGTGAAGGAACCCAGGCCAGAAGCTCAAGAACGAAGGAAGGTGCGGCTCAGTGCAGCCACGAAGGGCATCTCAAGCTTGTAGCACTTAAGAACTGAGGCCTACATGCCAGGGGCCCCTTCACCAGCCCCCTGGGCACCACGCCTGAGGAAGGATCCGAAGATAAAACAGGCCAAACAACAGTCCAAGTGGACTCCCAGCTGAGCGCTCTAAGGGGGAGTTTGTCACCTAGAATCCCACCGCAGCTGGCCTCAGGGATGGATGGAGAGTCACCTGCTCTTCAAACTGTCAGCGGTGGGGCTGTGAGCAGCTGAGCTCTGAGCACATTCTTCCTGGTCACTTCTAAGCACCTGGAAGAGCCTGTCCTGCCTCCATGCGCAGGCCTTCTAGGGACTGGAGGTCACTCCCAGGGCCTTTTTGCTTTTGTGGTTAGATGGCCCCCCTCACTCTGGCTGGAGTGGCTCCGAGGTCAGAGCATTGGCCCATGCACCAAAGGGAAACGGGATTGATTCCAGGTTAAAGGCTTGCACCTGGGTGGCAGGTTTGATCCCAAGCCCCAGTTGGGGCTCATATGGGGAGGCAACCAATCAATGTGTCTCTCACATCAATGTTTCTCTCCCTCTCCCTCTCTCTCTGTCCCTTTCTCTCTCTCTGTCCCTTTCTCTCTCTCTCTCTCTTTCTCTCTCTCTCTCTCTCTCTCTCTCTCTCTCTCTCTCTCTCTCTCTCTCTCTCTCCCCCTCTTCCATCCCTCCCTTCCACTCTAAAAAAACAATGGAAAAAGTATCCTCTGGTGAGGATTAACAACAACAAGTCCCTCTCCCACACTTGTCTTCTGGCTCATCAGGAAGGACTGACACCGCCACCCTCATTCCCTGAGCGGCTTCTCTCCTCCCACCCCCAGTGCAGGAGAAGATGGACACACCAGGCCTGGATTCCCCATAAATGCTGCTCCTACCCGCTTCCTCCCAGGATCGGGGGTCAGTGCCAGGAAGGCCTGTGCACAGTGTGTGGAATGTGGGTGTTTCTGGGCCCGGCACCCACAGACCTGATCAGGGGTTCCCGATCCTGAGAGCTAAGGTGGCTGCCAGTGGTGAGGGAGCATCGCCCCGACCTCCCCACGGCCCTGCCTTTCCCTTAGACAACCGCGTGCAGACGCCAGTGTGGGCGCCCCACTCCACCCACCCTAAGTCCCGCCAGGCCCCTCTTACTTGGTAGCTGTCGGGATTCTCATTTGTGTAGAGAAGAAACCGGGTGTTGATGAGCTTGGGAGGCCAGGGGAATAGCTTCAGGGGCCGCTGTAAGATCCCCGTCCACGGCTTCTCATCAGGGAAGCAGCCAAAAGGTTGATAGCAGACCTCCTTTCCTGGGGCAGAAAGAGCAGCACACGGGGCACTGTGAGCTCAGAAAAGGAGCGACCTCGCCTCAGCTACACAGGAGGCGTTTCAGGGTGCAGGCCGGGCTGGCGAGGCCAATGCTGGGCTCCACCTGCTGTCAGTGCTCCCCAAATGCCACGGAGACAAGAATCGCCTGTGCACACTCCTAGCACCTCTCTGGGCGATTTTGATTCACAGGTATGGCAGGGGGGCACCGGAAGCGCTTGTTTCATGCTGATTTCACCCTGATCATCAGGCCAGAGGGGGATTGGCTGAGCTTCCTGGCAACCTTCTGCCTTAAAACTACCTCTTCCGGGAGAGCCCCTGACGGCCCTTTACATGCCATCACCCGGCATCAGGTATGACAGCGCCTGTGATTCTGTAGCGCAGAGGTGCTGCTGGGTGGACCCTGATGCTGGCGCCACACCCAGCACAGCAGCCGATCCTGGGTGCGGTCCAATCCCCTTGTCTTCATGTCACCCCTTGACGCACATTGTCCCCCAATTATTCTCTGTCATTTCAGGTTTTCCTGTTGTTCTCAGAAAAAGTACATTTCTTAAGGCCAGGGATGACTGAGTTTTGCCTCATTCTGTATACAGTAGGGGCTCAATACATGCAACCGATGATCCAAATAACCACGTCCACATCTGAGGGTCCTTCCTCTAGTCTACAGCACAAGCATTTTCACAGAGAGCGCTCACTGAGGGCGCATGCTCAAATCCAGAGGATTTCAATGGCTCTTCTCCCTTAGGCTTCCTCAACTCTGAATCGGATGGTGCCAGAGGTTGGCCATTCACTCAAACACTGATAATAGTCATCAATTTTTACCACCTGAAGCAAGAGTAAACTGTTTACTCTGTGCTGGATACTACACTAGCGCTTCACCAGCATTATTCCCTTTAAGCCTCCAAATAGCCCATGAGTAAGGAATTACTTCCATTTTACAGATGGGAAAACCAAGGCACAGAGAGACAAAGTAAGCTGCCCAAGGTCACAGCCAATGGTGGGGCCAGGATTAGAACTCGGGGAGTTTAATTGGGAATAAAGCTAGGTAATGAGGAGATGGAAAGATACATCAGGTACAAACCCAGCCTTGAGCGAGAGGAAATCTAACAGGGAAGGAATCATGATGACCTTGACTTCTTTCTAGGAAGAGGGACCAGTCCCAGATGAAGAGCTGCTGAGACTAAAGCAAGTCTTGCTTCAGGTGGTAAATGCAGGAGCTTGAAGGCCAGGGTCGGGCACCAGGGCTGTGAGGTGGATAGTGAGTGGGAGGTGCTGGTGAGGGTGGTGGGACTGGTGCTCCATGAAGGTGTTTTTGGGAACCCAGTGTGGGTGGCTCAGAGGCAGGAGAGACTGGGAGAGGTGGGGGTTGGAGTGGGCAGTACAGGGGTGGTGGGTCTGAGAGGAAACAGGCATTCTAGTCTTGGGTGACAGTGGAAATGACGGGAAGGGTGGAGAAATGGGGGAGGGAGTGGTGCCTGAGCCTGGACAAGTGACTGTGAGGTGTGGTGGGACCCCCTGGTGTAGCTGCCTGGAAATTGGAAGAGAGACAGTGGAGCCGGGAGAACAGAGGCTGGGCAAAGAGGAAGCCACAGGAAAAGGGCGAGGAGAGCGCCTGGAGTGACCTCTGTGGGATGCGCACATTTAGGGCAGGAGGAGGCAGCAGAGGAGCAAAGGAGACCAAGAGGGGCCAGAAAGGCCCAGGAAGCAGCCAGGCCCGGGCGGGTGGGGGGGGGGGGGGGCTCTGCTCTCCGGAGTCAGTTCCTGCTTCATGTCCAAGATGGAAGGGAGGCCAAGAGTGGGCTGGGGGAGGTGAGGAGGAAAGGAGGACTCGTGGTGCAGAAGGAAGCCCAGCAGAAGGGAGGCCAGAGGAAAGACTCAGATTGGAGCTGGAGAGACAGAGGTGGCAACAGCAAGAGGAGTGATGGGGAGGGAGGGACAGGAGGGGGCACTCATGGCACAGGCCCAGCAGAACAGTTCTTCGCAGGATACATCGATGTAACTTAGGATACAGACAAGCACTTGTCCTTGCTAGGTACTGAGGGACTTGGGGGCCTGTCGAGAGCACCCTCCCCCAACTCTGCTGCCCAACAGCCTACCACAAGGGTCACCCCATCCCAGCCAGTTTCTGGAAGAAAATGGTGGATTTGTCCTGAGGGTCATCTGTGTCCAAGATGTTGCCCTGTGTTTGGCAGTGTCAACACTCCCCGAATTGTGGCAATTGCTGTTTTTGTTGAAATAATGATAACGCTGTTCATTATGATGATAATGTTGATGAGCCCTCTAGCTGCCCCTCCCAGAAGCCAGCCCTGCCAAGGTCCCTTCCTCCCCATGAGGATGGGACAGCTCCCTCACCTCTAATGGTGGCCAGCAGGAGGAGGCCGACGATCCAGGAGGGCAGCATCTACATGGATGAAAACAGAGACAGTGGAACCATCGCCCAACCCAGACAGGGCATGGGGACCTGGAGCCCAGGGAAGCCCGGTGCCTGGGTCCCATCGGGATGTCCCTCCAGGCGGGAACCCTGAGGCTGAGGCCTCCCCACACAGGGAGAGGGCAGCTCCTCTGTGGACCCCGGATGCAGGATCCTCCCAGCGCAGTGGCTGCTCCCTCTGGGCCATGTCCCTCTGGCTGCACAACCCTGCCAAGCGCCCTGCCCAGGCAGAGCCATGACTTACTGTGAGACACCTGTGCTCCACTCAGTCTCGGGGTGGCCGTGGCCTTTTATAACCAGGCTTTATCCTTTGGACTTTTTAGAGGAAGGACCGGAAGATGGATAAGTGTCCTTTGCACCGAGATTATGATAAACCCATACAGTCAGCTGAGCCGGGAGCAGAGCTATTTAAAGTGAGATCAGCGGAGGAAAAAACAGACTTTGGGGACAGGTGTTATATTGGAAACCAGAGAGCTGAACAGAGGACGCCTTAATCAATAAGCCAAATTTGGAGCCTTTATTACACCGGCGGTCTCAGATGAGTTATCTACAGAGTCTGAGCAAACTAATATGGAGGAAGCTTTCCTTTATACCTTCCCAGTTCCCTTTTCTCCTGAATATGGGGTTTCCAGACCTTTTGCACGTTTTACAAAGAACCCTATGTAGTGGGAGATATTTTGCAGGAAGCTTGTAGCCTTGAGCACAGTACCATTTAGATAACTCAAAGACACCTGGCCTGTCAGTAACCAGGGATGGCAGCAGAGCGGCTTGCAAGGCCAGGTAACTGAGCTTCTTTTCCCTATTATTTGAGCAAGCGTGTTTACAGAACCAAGAATAGCAGAGTGAATTCATAGAACAAAGGACAATCTATGTTTAGTGGAAATTTTCAAATAGCAGTTTTTGCAACATCGAGGTTGCGGGAGCAAGATGGAGTGCCTATGCTTCACAGGAAAGGACCCCATTAATCTGAATCTACAGGTTCAGCTGCCAAAAGATTGTGTTTCTGAGGCGAGAACAGGGAACACCAGCCTCCTGTTCAGAATCCCTTTGTAACAGGAGCCCAAGCCCGTCTTGGTGCCTGTAGGTGTTGGTAGGAATGGGTTCTGCAGGTTTGCTGTTCCCGGGAGGCACCTGAGTATGAGGGCACGTGTCTCCTCTTCTCCGGGGTTGGGCTGGGTGGAGAGCTGCCGCGAAAGGACCTGGACAGAGAACAAAAGCAAAGGCTGCCCTTTCATGAGCAAGAAAGAGTGAAACAAACACTATTTAAAGAGATAGCTTTGTTTGGAAACCATGTAGTCTATTTCCCAAGATTTTCTGAGCTGGGTGGACTGTACTTTGACTTGGAGATAAGAAGAAGGAGGTGGCCCAGCCTGCCTCTTCCAGGATCCAGGATCAAGCCCACAACCCGGACATGTGCCCTGACATGGAATTGAACCGTGTCCTCCTGGTTCATAGGTCAACGCTCAACCACTGAGCCACACTGGCCGGGCAGAGTTTCTCTCTGTTGCTCACTGAATTCCAGGCCCAAAGGCCGGGCTGGCCTTGTGTAAACTTTTTGAAAGTGCCCACCCCAGGGTCTTTGCATATTCTGTTTCCTCTTCCCAACACATACCATCCCCACTCTCTTCTGACCTACGTCAAAGTATCCCCCCTCCTCCAAGAAGCCTTCCTCACTGCCCAGAGTGGGACCAGTTCTTCCTTACAATCTAATCATGTTCCCATTTTCCTTCCATGGAACATATCCCAGCTGGTAATCGTATTTCAGTGCCTGTTTAGACCTTGCCTTGGTGGGAGGGTCCCGGTGTGTATGGTCATTTCTGTGTGGCCAGACCCTAGCACAACCCGTGGCAGGTATCTTGATCACCATTGGATCAGGCATTGCTGGAGGAAAGGATCGGACCTTGGAAGGTAATGACTCATGGGCGGGTGAGCTGGATAACTTCTAGATCTCTCCTGCCTCCCCCTCCCTGCCCTGTGGCTGGAAGGACTCTTCTGTGTCCTCCCTTGGCCTTGCCTTTGGCTGTCTGGTTGGGTTCAGCCGATGGGAGGGGCCTCAGGGAGCTCAGAGGGGAGGAGGAAGGGTTAGAGTATTTCTACCCTGGCTCCCTCCCATCTGTGCTGGCGTCGGGCAACATTGCACTTCTGTCCTGAGGACTGCAGCTCCTCTCAAGCTGCTCCCTCCCATGGCCGCAGCTCCTTCCATGTTCCTATGACAGCTCCCTCCCTCCCTCCGGGCTTCAGGCCACCAGGATGTCAGAGCTTCCAGCTGCTGCTGAGCCCTGTCCACCTCTGTAACGAGTCCCTCTGAGTGGGCCATCTCTTTGCCTCTGAGGCCCCTCACAGGTGCAGGTGGACACTGGAGACCCCCTCACCCTGAGGGAGGATGTGGTCAGAGGCCTGGGGTCCCTCTGGGGGATTAGCTAGGCTCTGGGAACCTTCCTTTCCTCACTCCATAATGAGGATGTCGGTCCTTATCAGGGAAGGTTCAGAATTGTGTAGTTGTTGGGTTTCTGGTTTTGCAGCCCACACTAGTAGCAGCCAACCTATTCTGTGATTTGGTTGTAGTTTTTGCCAAACGTTTAGTACATTATCTTCAAATAGTCAGTGGGTCCCATCACCCATGCCCTCCTGGTTCCCGCCACAGATTAGTCCAGGAATCAGGGAACTGCTAGCCCAGTGATGGCGAACGTTTTGAACTCGGCATGACAGCATTTTGCAAAACCCTAACTTAACTCTGGTGCCGTGTCACATATAGAAATTTTTTGATATTTGCAACCATAGTAAAACAAAGACTTATATTTTTGGTATTTATTTTATATATTTAAATGCCATTCAATAAAGAAAAATCTTCCAAAAAAATGAGTTTGCGTGTCACCTCTGACACGCGTGTCATAGGTTCGCCATACTGTGCTAGCCTAAGTGGCATTTCCTGTGTTCAACATCCACCAGGTCCTGCCGGGGTCCTCCCAGGGCCGGGATGTTCACCAGGCTCCTGAACCCTTGTATCCCCTGCGTGGAAACCAGGAGTCAGATCTTTGATGAGAAAAAGAGATCTTTGATGAGAAAAATGAATTATATCTTTGTTTTCACGGAGTGAAAGTTAGGCTTGCTTTCATGAATGTAGGGAGCACACCATAGCCATACCTGTCACCTTAGACCAGTGGAAATCTCACACCTCCTCACACTCAGGACATTCGTTACAAACGATGGAGATGATGCTACTGCGATCACTACTCTGCCATGATTGGGATTCTTAGAGCCACCACACTGTCTGACGTGCTGCTGTTCAATACAGGCCTAAAGGAACATGCTATTGCACAAATGGGTTCCTTTTACTGTTTGGATACCATTTCAATATAATTCATTTCCTCTGTCAGCTCCTGTATTTTATTTTACATTTAAAAGCATTATTCTGAGAAGAGGCCCACGTTTTTCCCTAGGCAGCCAGGGAGCCCCTGGCACAGAAATGGTTAAGACCATTGTCCAGGGAAGCAACCAAGGAGGAGTGTAAAGAGTGAGTGTCATACAAGCCAGAACAACTGCCCAAACCCCACAGGAGCTGGGATTGCAGTGTATCTGATTATTTAAAAATGGTGTGATAGAAAAATGCTGCTGTGGAAAATATGATAGAGTACAGGCAAAACACAGGCATAATAACAGCAAACCCATGTGCACACACACACAAATCCTATTTTTTTTAAAGGGTGGGTAGAGGGAGCTAAACCATAATGCCAACAATGGTTATTTAGATGATGGTGCTATCTGTAGAGGGCCCCCTGCCAGGGAAGACACATGGGTATGCCTCTTAAAATATTGTCAGCTGAACACAAGGTGACTGGCAGAGCCGAGCCTTGGTTACACATCTAACCAAGGGGGGGATGTGTTCTCAGTATTGACTCTTATCTTACAGCCCAGGTGCTGGGGACTGGGTTTTTGAGATGTAGATCCAGCCAAGCCAAGCATGAGGAACGAATAGGACTCTTCTCCCTCTGACTGGCCCTGCCCTGTGGGAGGTGCCCTGAGGTGGAGCCACGTCCTCGGGTTCCTGACTGCTCCTCATGCCCACCAGCCCGGCCGACCAGAACTGAGCTAACTTCCTGGTATTTGGGTATAAATTAAACACGTGGTTCCGGTGCTGGGTCCCCTGTCTGTCCCTCCATCAGAGGGCAGAAGCCCACCCAGTCCGTAGCTTCTTCTATTTTTGTGTCTTGTCTCTTTGATTCTTTTCTCAATCCCAAGTGCCTCTACTCAAAGAACTAGTTCATTTCTCTTTTGGCACTGGTCGCGGGAAGAGAGAACGTACCCCCATAGCTATTGGTAATTTTTATTTTCTTGTTTTTGTTCCCTCTCGCCCCCCAATTATCCACAGGCAACAGCCATCGTTAACATAATTAGAAAGAAATGTTATTTTAAGTCCTTATTTGAGCCCGACTGGTGTAGCACAGTGGTTGAGCATGAACCTATGATCCCGGAGATCATGGTTTAATTCTTACTCAGGGCACATGCCTGGATTGCAGGCACCATTCCCACTAGAGGGCATGCAGGAGGCAGCCAATAAGTGATTTTCTCTCCCTTTCCCTTCCTCTCTGAAATCAATAAAAATATTTGTTTAAAAAGAAACCTTATTTGGATTGATTAGGAGATATTTTAATCTTTTAGAGATTGTACCTTTGCAGAAAAAAAGTCACATCTCAACACAAGGTAGCTGGCACTCTCTTCAAAGGGCGGGGGCAAGGCTCAGCGAGTAGTTGGGATATTTTCCAGTTTCCAGAAGCCCTGGGAGTGTGACCCCCAAAGTCCCAGAAGAGAAACCAGGAGACAGACCCCTCACCTGCCTGGGCGGGAGCAGTGAGCCTGCCGTCTGGCCTCTCAGACACGAACCACGGGAGGTGTAGCTGGCTGGTCCCCCCTCCCAAACCACAGAGTTTGGGGATCACTGGTCTGGGCTCAAGCTCACTGAGATCTTTGCCCTTGAAATTAAGGGGACCCATGACCACAGCGGTTCCTCGAAACTGCCCTCGTGCTAACCTCATCCACGGGATCACATCATGCATCAAAATGTAAGCTCCCACTAATTCATCTGATACCAATCTTTACAAAATGGCTCCTGGCCCGGCAAGTGTGGCTCATCTGGTTGAGTGTCATCCCCTGCACCAAGAGGTCTCTGGTTCATTCCTGGTCAGGGCACATGCCCAGCTTGCAGGCTCAGCCCCCAGTAGGGGGTGTGTAGGAGGCAGCCAATTGGTGTTGCTATCTCTCTCTCTCCCCCTCTTCCTTCCTCTCTTTCTAAACAAAACAATAAGATATTTTAAAAAATACAGTAATAAATAAAAAAATAAAAAATGGCTCCTGTAAAACACAAGAAAACAACCACCCAATTACAATTACCAAAGTTGAATAAAGGCGATTTAAAAAATTGATTAATAGTATCTAATTCTTCTACAACTTCAAGATTAAGATCACCAGGTTCAATGTGCAAATCTGTAACTCCTTTTGTTGAAGCCGTAATGCATGGCGATTCTTTCCTTAATATTTATCCTCTTGGCTTCCCCCTCAGTGGTCGGCAAACTGTGGCTCTCAAGCCACATGCGGCTCTTTGGCCCCTTGAGTGTGTCTCTTCCACAAAATATTGACTTCTGCGCATGCACCAGGAAGTTTCAATCGCACGTGGTATTTTGTGGAAGGGCCACACTCAAGAGGCCAAAGAGCCACATGTGGCTTGAGAGCCACAGTTTGCCGACCACTGCCCTAGTTTATAATTGCCAGAGCATTGTCTGTCAGGGCCGGTAGAGAGATGATTTTAGTGCCCGGCAAATTATCATGATTAGCACAGGCTGCATCCTTAATGAGCTCATTCCTGCCACTGAAGACAATGCCATTACCTGACCAGACAAAGTTCCCTGGGCTGGGAGAGCTGAAGAATCAGAGGGTGCGGACATGTGAGGTTTCCTTTGATATGAGGGCCTCCTGTCAGGATAGTCTGACTTCCATGGCAATTAAAAGGATCCTTTGGGGTCACCTCTTTCTTCTGGCGTGAAAACTGACAGTTGCCCTGGAGGCTGGATGTGGGAGGGGATGCACGGTTTTGGGTTCTCACGCCCCCTCTGGGACTGGTGACTGGCTGGTTCTAAACAGGCTCTCAGCCATGGCTGTCACTTTGCTCCAGCACCATGGTTTCTACCTCGAATCGGTTCAAGAAAGAAGGGAGCACAAGCAGGAAGCACAAAGGGATAATGAATGTGACAGCCAGTACAATGGAGGGAGGATGCTGAGAGCTGGGCTTCGGTGTCATCACGTCGGTGTGTGCCCCATACCTGCTAACTGTGCTCGATGGGAAACTTAGGCACCCTAAGCCTTAGGTTTCAGTTATAAAATGAGAATACCGTCCTCAGAGGTTGTTTGGGAGGATGAAATGGGGTAATGTTCACAAAGAGTGTGGCCTACCATTTAATCTACACTAATAAAAGAGAAACATGGTAATTGGCGTACGACCGCTACCCTTTTCATTGGCTAATCAGCGAGATATGCAAATTAACTGTCAGCCAAGATGGCGGCCGGCAGCCAGGCAGCTTGAAACTAACCTGAGGCTTGCTTGCCTCAGTGACGGAGGAGCATCGTTGGAGGAAACCAACGTTCCCCGCCTGCGGCTGCAGGCCTCTGAGCAGGCAGTTTAAGAAACATTGTAACAAATACCGCCTGACTTCAGCCAGCAGATTCGCAACATTGTAAGCAAAGGCCAGAAACCTACTTTCAGCTGCGGAGGCCTAAGAGCTGGAGCCAAGCCTCAAGGTAAAGTTGGCCCAGAATAAAAAAAATAAAAAAAAAGAAAAAAAGGAGCAGTTGGGAACTTCAGTCACCCCCAGCCTGAAAACAGCCCTCAGCCCCTCACCCAGACTGGCCAGGCACCCCAGTGGGGACCCCCACCCTGAAGGGTGTGTGACCAGCTGCAAACAGCCATCATCCCCTCACCCAGACTGGCCAGGCACCCCAGTGGGGACCCCCATCCTGATCCAGGACACCCTTCAGGGCAAACCAGCCAGCCCCACCCATGCACCAGGCCTCTACCCTATATAGTAAAAGGGTAATATGCCTCCTGGCACCGGGATCAGCGTGACAGGGGGCAGCGCCCAAACCCCCTGATCGTGCTGCGGCTCTGTGTGTGACAGGGGGTGGGGCCCCAACCCCCTGAGCAGCCCTGCTCTGTGCCTGATAGGGGGGAGCTCCCCAACCCCCCCACCCCCACGGGCCCTGCTCTGTGTGTGACGGGGTAGAGCCATAACCTCCCCATCGGCCCTGCCCTGAGTGTGAGAGTGGCAGTGCCCCTACCCCCTGATCGGCCCTGCTCTGTGGGTGATAGAGGGCGGTGCCCCAACCCCCTGATTGGCCCTGCTCTGTGCGTGACAGGGGGGAGCTCCCCAACCCCCTGATTGGCCCTGCTCTATGCGTGACAGGGGGGAGCTCCCCAACCCCCTGATTGGCCCTGCTCTGTGCGTGACAGGGGGGAGCTCCCCAACCCCTCTGATGGGCCCTGCTCTGTGACAGGGGGCAGCACCCCAACCCCCTGATTGGCCCTGCTCTGTGCGTGACAGGGGGTGGCACCGCAACCTCTCCATCAACCCTGCCTTGAGTGTGACAGGGGATGGTGCCCCAACCCCCCAATCGACCCTACCCTGAGCGTGACTGAGGGTGGCATCACAACCTCCCAATCTGCCCTGCTCTGTGCATGACAGGGCGGCACCCCAACTCCCCAATAGGCCCTGCTCTGAGCCCGACCAGGGGCTGCACCTAGGGATTGGGCCTGCCCTCTACCACCGGGAGCAGCCTAAGCCAGCAGGTTGTTATCTCCAAAGGGGTGCCAGATTGCGAGAGGGCACAGGCCGGGCTGAGGGACCCCCCCTCCCTCCCGAGTGCACAAATTTTTGTGCAACGGGCCTCTAGTATATATATATGTACTAGAGGCCTGTTGAACGAAGAGATTCGTGCAGTAGGTCTTCCCTTCCCTTGGCTGCCGGCACCAAGAACCCAGGCCTTCACTCCGGCTGGGCTCTGGCCAGAGCCACACCGGAGCCATCAGGCTTCGCTGCTTGCTAGGCCCTGGGGCCATGAGGCCTCTATGCTCTGCCTGGCACAGGACCCTGTGGCCTTGCTGCTCCACCGATCCAGGGGCCTTGAGGCTTCGCTGCTCCGCCTGGTGCCAGATTGTGAGGCCTCGCTGCTCTGGCCCAGGCCGTCAGACTTTGCTCCACCACTTGGAACCTAGTATGCAAATTAACCGCCATCTTTGTTGGTGGGTAATTTGCATATCATGCTGATTAGCCAATGGGAGGCTTGGCAAAGGTACGGTCAATTATCATGTTTGTCTATTATTAGATAAGATATATGTATTGATTTCAGAGAGGAAAGGAGAGCAAGAGCGAGAAACATCCACACCCCACAGTGGAGATAGAGCCCGAAACCTGAGCATGGGTCCTGACTGGCAATCAAACCTTGACCTCCTGGTTCATAGGTTAACACTCAACCACTGAGCCACGCCAGCCTAGCATTTTGCTCACATAAACCTCACAGGCCCTCTGCTTCCTTTTGAGCACAGCTAACAGCCCCAGAAAGGAACAATAAAAAGGCAAACATGAAAAGTTCAATTAAGGCTCAAGACCGGATGCCCTCACCTCTCTGCCCTGCTCCCAGGCCTTGCTCATCAGACCCCATCCCCACACCAGAATTTCAAAAGTTAGGGTCCTGGCTTCTTTCCCAGAAGGCCTCGGGGTCCCATAAGCATTTTCCTCTCCCCTTTCTAAAGATCCCAGGTATCCCCTGGTGCTCGGCCCAGAGGGAGCCCTCCACAGGTGAGCTGTCACTGTGAGACGGCCCAGGCAGGCAGAGCCCCATCCGTCCTCTCCTAGACAACCTCCATCCTCTTCCTAAGTCAGCCCCTTCCCAGAGAAAATACAACACCCCCCACCCCAAAGGCTGACATGTTCCCACCAAAACCC
The DNA here is from genome assembly GCF_964212035.1 of Myotis nattereri. Lineage (NCBI taxonomy): Eukaryota > Metazoa > Chordata > Mammalia > Chiroptera > Vespertilionidae > Myotis > Myotis nattereri. Next base: position 53,969,333 of record NC_138088.1, on the reverse strand, counting down.
ATGTCCATATTTCGACTCAAACAGGATTTGTCTGGATGCCCCAAAGGCTGAGAAGGAGTGTGTACCCCATCTTTACTGACCAGCTTGGGGTGTCATCAGGATAGGGCACCAGGCACTGCATGGCCTAGAGTAGCTGGGCACCCAGTGCCAACATCCTACAAGCCTTATTTCCTATATGTGTTCTCGAGAAGGTCACACCAAGGGCAACTCTCCCCAGGCCTCTCCATCTGGCCATGTTACCCCGTGCCCTCCACAGTCCCAGACCCCAGCTCCAATTTATCTAAAATCACTTCTATTTACCTGCCTGGCTGGCATTAGTTACTATGGCCCTGCCTTCTAAATCAGGGATTGAAACGTTTTTCTGCAAAGGGCCAGATACTAGATATTTTAGCCTTCGTGGGCCAGAGGGTCTCTGTGGCAATTCTGCCCTGTTAGCAGGAAAGCAGTTCCAGACAATATGGAAATTAGCGAGGGTGGCTGTGTTCCAATAAAGCTTTATATACAGACACTGAAAGTTTAATTTCATGTCATTTTCATGTATCACAAACTATTTTTTTGAATTAAAAAAAACAATTAAAAATGTGAAGACCATTATTCGCTGGAGGGCTGTGCCCTAACTCACCACCCCCTGCTCCTAACCATGAGTTAACCCAAGGGGATGGAGGGTCATAAGTGACTCATTTTGTAAGAAAAACGGGTCAAGCAGGTGCCCCCTTGAGAGAGACCCCTTTGGGGGACGTGGGAGACAGAACCCCCCTATGCCCAGGACACAGAGCCATTAGCCCAAACCCACTGGTGAGAGAGAGGGCCCGGGGTGAGGTGGAGCAGGAATTAGGCAGGAAAAAGCCTGCACTCGCTGGAGAGAAGAGGAGAGACCAAGGCCTGGTAGAGGCCTCTCTGACCTGCGTCAGTTACAGTCTAATTTAGATGGAAATGGATGCATAGAAACGCAATGTGGGAATGTGCCCGTGAGGCTCTCGTCCTTCGTTGCAAACCCATAACGAGAGCTTTACCAAGTTCATTCCCTGGGCTTGCAAATAAAGCTGCTTTTGGAAATTTGATTTTGTTGTTTTGCAGATCGTTTTAGCTTTGTGAATAGCGCAAGCTCCATTCCTGATCTGCCTCAAACAAAAACAGATCATTAAAGTGTTTAAGGATCAATCAAGGGCTTTCTGGGAGGGCACCATATTAAAATCACAGAAAAATCAATTCAATTTTTATTTTGAACATGATTTGTCACAAATAGCGTTCTGATAGATAACACTGATTACACGGTAGCAGATGTAATTTCTATATACTGGGCTCTACGTCTTTGTCAGAGTCATCATTACGGAATTTGGCACGTATGCAGGAGAACGATAAACGTCGACTGAAATATACACCAGCTACGTACAGATGGGCAGCTGAAGTGCGAGATGCTGGTGCACACTATACTTAGAAGTAATAAGATGTGGTCCCAAGTAGCTTGCGTTTTCAAACAAGAACTCTCTTTATGTTGTCATTGAAAACGTCTCATATTCCTGAAGGTCAGGAATGAATGGCACTATTACCATTTAAAGCTAGTGAAAGGAAAAGTAATTTGATGTTCATTTAACATAACATTTTATGAAATAGCTTTGTAAAGTAGTCATTATTTTTCCCAACAGGAGGCTGGGAAGGCAGGGAGATGCCTGGTTTTCCACCGAGGGCTTTGTATCCCACCCTTGTCACTGCTGACCTCGACTCAGTGGGGGACTGAGGAACGATGGGGTTTGTGGGGGGACAGGCACAGGCAGGTGCTGCCCTGGTCCTGGGAGCACAGGTAGAAATAGAGGCAGCTGGGAGTCAAGGCCAGCTCCGCCCCCTTGTGGAGCCCCATTTCACACTCTGAGGATGAGTAAGCCTTAAGGTTAGCAAGTGCCATTTAGACTCTTAGAAGGAGACACGCGTTGGTTCTCAACCCTGGCTATACATGTCCCACAGATTTTTAAAAAATACTGGTGCTGGGGCCACCGCAGAAATTCCTATTGTTCCCGTGGACGGCCTGGGCATGGGGTTTCCTTTGAAAGCTCCCCAGTCAATTCTATTACGCAGTGAGGGTGAGAACCTCTGTTCTATAAGTTCCCCCCCAACTAGGGGTCATATTGCAGCCTGGACATGTGACGTGATCAGGAATGGAACTGGTGACCTCTTGGTTCCTGCGTCAACCCTCAAGCACTGAGCCACACCGGCAGTGTTGTTGGGGCCTAGGCAGTCTCGAAGGTCTTAGACAAGGACCTATTTCACTGCCGCAGACCATGCTTTTGAGTGCTGGACAGTGCTTCCGGAAAGAGAATTGTAGGAAACACAAAGAGGAAGGAAGCCGGCTCTCTGTCCTGTTAGGAAGTAGAGAGGCGCCCCCTAAAGGGAAGGGAGAGCTCCTTCTGCCTCATTTTCAGGACCTTGGGGTGTCACCTGGTTCTCTTCGAGCGCCCACCACACCTGTCACACAGCCTTTCAGGGAATTGCTAAATGAAGCCATTTCCTTATGCTAAGAATTAAATGGTGATGCTCTCACTCCTGCTCAACAGTCGGACCCTGCTCCACCATCCCCGGCCCTGAAAGTGACACCCTCCACCTCACCAGCCTATCCAACTCCCCGGGTTCCCAGGAGCGAGTGGGCAGGTCCGCCAGGGGTCAGTGGGAGGCCAGGGGTTAGGACAGAGGCCAGGCTAGAAGGCCCACACTCCACACACATCACAGAAGGATGTTAGATGCATGCATATTTGCAATAAGGAAATTTTGAAGACCATTTCTATGCCCATCAGTAGGGACGAGCAGACCATATACATCTCTTGGTGGCATCTCTGAAGCCCCATGAGGATTAAAGGTCTCTTTCTATACTATCTATAATAATAAAAGCATGATATGCTAATTAGATCAGAAGTCCTTCTGGATGACCTTCTGGATGAAGCTGGGGCTGCAAGGGAAGCATGGGTCCCGGGTGCCTGTTGGTGGCTGGAGGGAAGCTCAGGTCCAGGGTGCCAGAGGGAAGCCGGTGCCAGCAGCCGGGGGAAGGAAGGCCTACTCTTGCAAGAATTTCATGCTTTGGACCTCTAGTTAGACCATAATTTCCAAAGTATTTCTATAGTGTAAAAAGCAAGGGAAGAACGGTGTTTTGAAGGCTACCAGCTGTGGAAGTGGGGCTGGGGTATATTTGATAGGTGCACACATATTGCTGGAAAAACCTCAAGTTGTTCCTGGGAGAGGAACTGGGGGCCTGGGGGCGAGGCTGGAAGAAGTACCTTGTGTCAGAATACTCCCTGGCTCATTTGCTTTGGGTGCCATGTGCAAATTCAGGTTTGTAAGGCCCTCACCCTCCAATGGCTCAGAGGTACACGTGCCACCCAGGCTGCTCTTCTATGGGGTCAGCTCCCTCCCCGTAGGATGTTAAAAGCTGGGCAGGCAACACGTGGAAGTAATGATGAGCTTTTCAAATAGGACAGAACTGCATGGTCTACATTAGAACAGGCCACTCAGGTGCCCTAAGAAAGATGGTGGCAAAGGACCGCGGGTGGGAGCTTTCAGACATGACCTGCAGCCAACTTGGCTCCAGCATTTTGTTGTTGTTGTTAATCCTCATCCGAGGACTTTTTTTATATATATTTTTATTGATTTTTTACAGAGAAGAAGGGAGAGGGATAGAGAGTTAGAAACATCGATGAGAAATCGATCAGCTGTCTCCTGCACGCCCAACAGTGGGGATGTGCCCGCAACCCAGGTACATGCCTTTGACTGGAATCAAACCTGGGACCCTTCAGTTAGCAGGCCAACGCTCTATCCACTGAGCCAAAACGGTTCAGCCCGAGGACATTTTTTCCATTGATTCTTAGAGAGAATGGAAGGGAGAGAGGGAGGGAAAGAGAGAGGAAAAAAACATCCGTATGAGAGAGACGCATTGAGTGGTTGCCTCAAGTAAGCACGCCAGCCGGGGCCAGGGATGGAACCTGCAACCCTCGTATATGCCCTTGACCAAGAATTTAACCGGAGACCCTTTGGTGCTCTAACCACTGAGAACACTGGCCGGGGCCTGGGCTCTAGTCTGAAAAATCATTTCCAAAACATGACCCCAGAACCCGGAGGATGGGAGACTAACGGCTCAATGTCAACCCGAGGGCATTAAACATTTATTACTACAAAGATACAAGAGAGCACCACATTTTTTTCTTTAAATACACTTTATTGATTTTTTACAGACTGGAAGGGAGAGGGATTGAGAGTCAGAAACATTGATCAGCTGCCTCCTGCTACTGGGGATGTGCCCACAACCAACTACTGGGGATGTGCCCACAACCAAGTTACATGCCCTTGACCGGAATCGAACCTGGAACCCTTCAGTCTGCAGGCCAACACTATCCACTGAGCCAAACCGGTGAGGGCAAGAGCACCACATTTTTAACAAGGGAGAAGGGTCTGTAACTGGTTTCCTTTTACGGTGTCACCACTGCAAAAATGATACCTGCAGAGGAGAACATGTTCAGCGTGAGGCTTGGCAGCTTGGAGAAATGTCCCCTCAGGTGAGTAAACAGCGTTTAGCCACACCCTGGAGTTCAGACCTTTTTGACTAAAATGCTGGGCTACACCATGCAGAGTCCACGTGGTGTAGAATCCACAAGGGGTTCTTACTAAGCAAAACCCCTTAAAGAACGCCCTCTCCTCCTCTGGCCTTTTAACAAGCTGAAAGTGAATCAGCTGTGTCCGACCACAGATTTTCAAAACATGTGGCTTTGGGTGGGCCTGGCAATGAATTTGGGGACAGGGGTGCCCCCAGCTGCCAAGAAGAGACTTTCCCTAGAGTTCAGAACCTGGGGGGGTCTTCATACATTGCTTCTGGGGAGGGAAAATGTGGCAGCCACTTTGGAAAACAGTCTGGAAGTTCTTCTAAAGGTTAAACATAGTAGTTACCACATAACCTAGCAATTCCAACCCTAGGTATGTACCCAAGTGAAATGAAAACATATGTCCACAAAAAAACTTGTACATAAATGTTCACAGCAGCATTATTCATAATAGTCTCAAAGTGGTAACACCCATGATGTCCATCAACTGCTAAATGAATAAATAAAAGGTGGTATATCCATATAAGAGAATATTATTTGGCAGTAAAAAGGAATAAAGTACTGATACATGTCACAACATGGATGAACCTTGAGCATATTATGCTACGTGAAAAAAGCCAGTCACAAAGGACCATATATATTGTATGACTCCATTTCTATGAAATGTCCAGAAGAGGAACATCTATCGAAATAGAAAACAGGTGGACTGGAGAAAAGGGTGGGAGGTTATGGGATGATGGCTGATAGGTGTGGGTATTTTGGGAAGGGTGATGAAATGTTCTAAAATTGACTTTAGAAATGATTCCACAACTCTGCACATATACTAAAAATCACTGAAGTATATACTTTAAATGGGTGAACACAGGCTATGAAAATTATATCTCCATAGAGATGTTGGGGTGAAAGACCACGGAGGGAGGTCACTCCTGAAGAGGGTGAAGCCCGTCCAGTTGGGGCAACAGCCCAGCCATGAGATGCAGGAGACCTGGCCTCCTCCTTTCCTGTGGGCGTCTTTGCTAAAGACGAGCCTCCCTCAGGGCTCAGCTGCAGAATGTGGCTGGATTGGAGGTCAGAGGACTGGGGTCCAAGTCCTGGTTGTGCCTCAGGCTCAAGCTCTGCTCTTGAATAGACAAAGTACTCACACAGCCGCAGTGACCTCTGACCCTTCCAGCAGGACGCCCAGGAATCAGGCCTATGACCATGTACTCTCAGCACAGCTAAGTCATGGAGCTCAGCAAGGTCTTCGTATGTGTTTTTGAAAATAGTTTGCAAATACTCTTCCCTCTGGCTTTCCTGGGTGGCCTTAGACACGTTATGTGACTCTGCGAACCCCACTCTTCTCACCTTAACATGAGAGCAGTTGAGAGGTGATTGAGTTTCCTTCAGACGCTGACATCTGTTGTTTTGTATCATCCTCTATTAAGGTCGCCTTTTTTCTTGCCATATTGTAAACACTGTTATGATCTCTCCCTAATCTCACCAAGTAAGAGTCCATCCTCTCAGCAAGAGAAGAGCTTGCCACTGGGAGCTATATCCTCACACAGCCTATATTCCTCTCAGGCCTCAGTCTCCACACAAATCAATTTGTATGAATAAATGCACCCAACGGAAATAAACCCGAGATTTCCTACAGCTACTGCCTGGGTGCTTTCCTTCTTGTTTGAGATAAAACGGAGTTTCCTATTTGCCTGTTTCTTGAACCCATGCCTTACAATTGATGTCTTGCTCTGGCCAAGTTGAATTTGGCTTAAGGAAAACGATGATTGATTTTTCTAAGCAATCAGATGGGTAGATGGAAAGATGCAGAGTTGAGAGGAATAGTTGGGTAGATGAATGGCTGCATGGATAAGTGCATAGGTCAGTGGTTAAGTGGATGGAGAGAACAGGATAAAGGAATGGGTGGGTAGAAGGATATGTAGTTGGATGGGTGGGTGATTGAATGTATGCATGTATGTTTGCAGAGATAGATTGATAAGGAAATAGAGAAACAAGACTTAGGTGTAATAAAAGATACTTACTCAGTCCCATATTCACCGCTTTGCACTGTGATGTTCGAAGCCCCCAAGTTGTACCAGAACATATTTATCCATTGGTTGTTCCAGAGGAACATAACCTTCTGGATTTTTCCAACGTTAATGTCCACATCAATGTCACGCACATGTTTTGCGTCTGGTTTGAGGGATCCTCTGCAAACATAGACAAAAAGTGTTCTATAAGCTGGATAGATGAACACTAGGGTGATAGCAACCCACTGTTACTCCAAACAATGGCTGCAGCTGTTGGCTTTCTGCAATTCCCTTGACTGCCTCCATACACACCCAGGGACGCTAAAACACAAACGTTTCTGTGAAGAACACACCTTTAGAATAATACTGGAGTCTAGATTTCCACTGTCTTGATTGGTATCTAGAGGGAAGTCAACTACTTGGGGCGGCATATTGACTCTTTAATTTCACTGCAGGACTCATAATCTTTCTTTAAAGATTCATGTTCTTCAGCTGGGGTCATCTGTGGGCATCTCATATGTAGCATAACAAGTAGTCAAAGAACTTTAACTTAACATGAAAATTATTATGCAAATTTAGTGCAAAAATAGAATCTAATTTTACAGCACAATTATCCAACACAGTTTTACCAAGAGCCTCATATACCCACAAAATCTACCAGCTGAGGCTACCAGATCAACAGGAAGCTAGCTTCAGGCTTCAGGTGAAACACAGCATGAATGGGGGATGGAGTGTGTGTGGGATGGTAAGGAGTTGCCATATAAATGTGCCTTGTCTAAGGAGAATATGATATTCATAAAACTTAACCAGGGCCTGGCTGATGTGGCTCAGTGGTAGAGTGTGGACTCATGAACCAGGAGGTCACAGTTCAATTCCTGGTCAGGGCCCATGCCCAGGTTTTGGGTTCTATCCCCAGTAGGAAGTGTGCAGGAGGCAGCTGATCAATGATTCCCTCTCATCATTGATGTTTCTCTTTCTTGCTCTCCCTTCCTTTCTCTGAGGTAAAATTTAAAAAATTTAAAAACAACAACAATAACAACCCCACAACTTCAGCAGGAAGGAAGCAGTGATTGGCAATCCAGAAGGAGTCAACCTTTAAAATCGTGAGTGCTTCCTCTCTGGGCCTCCCTCTTCTCCTATGGGGTGATTGAATTAGGTGCTAAGAGACTTCCTTCTGGCTCTGACATTCTAGGATTCAAAGTTTCTGTTTGGCTAGATCAGGGGTGGGCAAACTTTTTGACTCGAGGGCCACAATGGGTTCTTAAACTGGACTGGAGGGCCGGAACAAAAGCATGGATGGAGTGTTTGTGTGAACTAATATAAATTCAAAGTAAACATCATTACATAAAAGGGTACAGTCTTTTTTTTTTAGTTTTATTCATTTCAAACGGGCCGGATACGGCACGCGGGCCGTAGTTTGCCCACGGCTGGGCTAGATGTATGTACAGTTTTACAACCAATCTTGTATTAATAATCTATTAGGGTAAGTATGGTCATTTCGCTTTACTATTAGACTTACTTGAAAATTTCATACTGCTTTGAGGTTCCATTGCTTCCATATAAAGCAATCCCGATGGACCCACTCATTTCAGTATTTCCAGCCAGTGTGACTGATACCCTGTATCTCCAACCTGTGCAAAGAAAAGATACTATCAGTTCAATGAACTCGTCTTGTTGGAAAAAAAAATGACCCATGGGAACATCCTTGTTCCAAGCTCTGAATCCCCCATGAGTGGGAGGTAAGGACGAGTGTAACGAATGGATTCCTTCAATGCAGTTGGCAGTCCCAGGAATTCTGATGCTAGGTGGGGTGAGGGACTCAGGGGGAAGTAAATATTGCAGCTCAGCATAATCTCTTCCCAACCCAGCCAGGTGTGTGTTCAATGGATGGAGGGCGGCTGGTTACTATACCCCAGTACCCAGGTGCCCACCACTGACTGTACCAGAAAGACCACTGGGAGAGGGAGATGGCTGGGCTCCAAAATTGCGATAAATCACTTACTGTTGCCTTCTTTGTTTTTATTTTTGTTATTTTCCCATGCCATGGACATATTCTCAGTGGCAAAATAACACAGATAATTATTTAAAAATGAGTAAACCCTTTCTCAGCGCTCTGTCCACCTGCCCTCCATCACAGGGTCTTCCCAGTTTGGTCTGTAGACTTAACCAAGCCAGGCAGGGTGATTTGCTGCCCGGGGACAATTGGCATTGTCTGGAGATGTTCTTGATTGTCACACCCAGGGAATGGGGTGGGTGGGTGCAGGGCTACTGGAATCTCGCTGGTAGAGGCCACGGATTTGCTAAACATACTGTAATGCACAGGAGAGCTCCCCAATCACAAGTGATCCAGTCCCGGATTCCAGCAGAGCTGAGGTTGGGATACCCTGACCTAGAGCTCTCTATGCACATTTACACACACATATATGACTGTATAAAAAGTTAGGCTTTTGCCTGTATGGTATGGCTCAATGGGTCATTGTTGACCCATGAATTAGGAGTCATGGTTCCTTTCCTGGTCATGGCACAAGCCTGAGTTTCAGGCTCGATCCCCAGGAGGGGCTGTGCTGATCAATGATTCTCTCTCCTCATTGATGTTATTATTTTATCCTCCCTTTCCCGTCCTCTTTGATATCAATAAAAATATATAGGCTTTTTCCCCTTCCGTAAAGAGTATGCACTGCTCTTCTCTATTCTCTCCATCCATCCCCACGCCAGACTGGCTCACCACCCTTCCCTGTCCTGTCCTGTGCTCCATAAGGTCGGCCTCCCCAGGGGTCCTTGCCGCTGGCTTTCCCTTGGGTTCAGCCCATCAGAGGCTTGCAAGGAGGCCAGCGGCAGGAGGAGGGAGATGAGGTGCTTGCTCCCCTGCAGCCTCCTTGCTCTAGTACCAGGTTCTGGCAGTAGCTGCCTTCACTCCATTCCTGGCGCCCCGCAGCCACTAGATTCTGGGCCCCTCAGGATCCCTCGTTTGTTCTTTCAACCCTGTCCCCTCCTCCAAAAGCGGGCCCTCCAGTGAGGTCTCCTCATTGAACCACTAGAATGAGCTCTGTCTTCTGCAGAGACCCTGACTGGAACAGGATATATTACTAGATGGTTTGCTATTTACCATTTTACTTAATATGCCTTAGCAGTGGTTCTTAACCTTCTGGCTCTTTCAATACAGTTTCTCAGGTTGTGACCCAACCATAAAATTATTTTTGTTGCTACTTCATAAGTGTAATGTTGCTACTGTTATGAATCGTAACGTAAATATCTTATATGTAGGATGGTCTTAGGTAACGCCTGTGAAATGGTCATTCGACCCCGAAAGGATAGCGACCCACAGATTCAGAACCGCTGCCTTAGAGGTTTTCTAAATCCTTCCTTGAATGGTTACATACAGGATGTCGTTGTCAAATTATGGATATCTAGCTTTCTCCTCACGTTCTTTTGATATTAAAATCAATACTGCAGTGAACATCCTTGAATACCTTCTCCCACACACATGCAAGTGTTTTGCTAAGGTGCATTCTGACTTAAAGGAATATGCTTCTAAGACTTTATAGATACTCCCAACTGTTATCATGTATTTTGTGTGTCCTATTACATTAAATACTGTGTGTAAACAATGTTCTGTGAAGTGCTGCATTAATGTTTTTCAATATAAAACTCCCTTGGAAAATAAATGCTCTTCTGTTCAGCCATCATGTAATATTAATTATAACAAACAAAACTTCTTGCTTTTACTATCTTCTTTTTAAGTGAAAAGCTGGCAAAATAACACCAAAAAACACAGCATGCTCACGTGTGTGTAAACAGGGGGACTAGCATGGTGGGTAATCACGAGGTGCCTTTGCCCCATCTTGCCTTCTTCTATTAATGGATCCGTCCTTCCTGCTACAGGGTTGGGTGGACATGTGACCAGCCTGGGCCATTCACGGTCAGCCTACTCCGCTGGTCAGTATTATTGGTTAAAGGGGTGAACTTCAGAAGCAAGACATATGCCATTCTACCTTCCTTCCATCATCATTTAAGCTGGCTGGTGTTGAGTTTCTATCCATTGCTACCAAGGGTCCTAACTAAGAAGGTTGATACACCTTTTAAAATCATTTGCAGCTTTTAACTGGGTACAATGGAAACTTACGAGCAAAGTTACCACTCGCTCCTGTGTTCAGGAAAAACGTTTGTCCCACGGCAGTGGTGTTCCCCTGAAATTGGTCAGCATAGTGCCCCATTTTGGGGCATCCTGTGACTGGACAAGGAAAACAGCCATTCTAGTGGAAAAACAAAAATTTGTCTGTGAGTGGTAGGCCTTTCACTCATTCACTCACTCAATGATCAACTCATCTTCCCATCCATGCATCTATCCCTTCCTCCCTCCTTCCCTCCTTCAATCACCCACTCATCCATCTAATCATCTTTCTATTCATCTGTCCATCTACCCTCCATCCATTCATTAATGCATCCATCTCACCTATGCCATCCAGGCATCCTTTGAGAATTTTTCAGAATGAAAAGTTGGGGATCTAGGGAAGGCCCAGCCGGGTCAGGTCTGTGCCATCTGCCGCCTGCCCACCCCGCTCCCCGGATGTAAAAGGCTCTGCTAGGCTCAGCATTACCAGCACCTCCTCTTACTAGTCGTGGAGTTACATCTCTGCTCTGTGCCAAGCCACAGGGACAAAACCAACAACCACAGAGCCACCGCACTCTCCCCAGGCCCTTGGTGAGACCCACCTTCTGAAACTCCTCGTAGGAGGCACACGGGTAGCCCAGGAAGCCGTCGGGGTAGAGGATGCTGCTGGAGTAGTACTTGTAGCTTCTCAGGTGATTGCAGGATACAAGGTCTCGGGTTCCTGAGGAAGCAAAAGCCACGGGAGCTCACAGGACACTCTCACTTTTGAAGCTTGAACTGTTCTGATCTGAATAAGGAGTCACCTCATCATTTCATCAAGGGGAGTCAGCATTTTCGAATGCCTCGGTCCCAATTATAAGTTCCTGTCATTGACTTTCACATACTTTGGGGAAAATAGTTAATGATCAACATTTACAGCACATAGAGATGTTATCTGAAGGGCTTCTTTAGTCATGGGGTTTGGTCTGGTCGCTTTCCTCTGCCCCCCATGTGCCCGTGTGCTGAGCAGGGCCTGCTTGGGGCTGTGCACGTGCTTGGGAGGGACGAGTTCTAACAAGGACCTGTGTCCTATCCTCCAGGGGCCAATCTTCTGACAGAAGTGAAGGATGAGGGCGGGGGTCCTTGGGGAGAGTGAGAAAAATATATACAGAAAGGAGAGAGAGAGAGAGAAAGAGAGAGACTGGGGGAAAGAGAGAGAGGGAGAGAGAGAGGCAATAGCTTTCCAAAGGAATCTTACACTGTCACCCAGTTGGTGAATGTTAAGGCCCAGATTGCTTGGTCTTCTGATTTTTCATAAGAAACCTGCATGTTGACTTTGACATGACAATGTTTCATGCTTTCATGACAGCAGTGCATTCTCTCTTTAAAACGGCTCCCTGTGAAGGCAGACCACCTGCTACTGTGGGCAAGGCTGGGCCAGAGGGCCCCAGTTTCACAACCAGAAACCATACCTGCAGGGTCTGTCCCAGGAATGCAGCCATTCTGTGCCCATGGACCCAGACTGAGAAATTCCTCCTCCATGGAAAGCCTGAGGTCAAAGCAGTGGAGACCAAGGTCCCCTGGGCCCCAGGCCACTGTGTCACTGCATTTTCTCTACCGCCCTTTTCTTTAAACCCAAGTCCTCTCATTTGAAAAACTGTTTTTTTTGGTTTGTTTTTGTTTTTTCATTTCTCCAGCTCCTCGGTACAAAACCTCCCATGGCGTGATGCACAGTGACCGCAGACACACCTGGGGACCACTTCTGGGAGGTCTGGGGTCCTCTTTGTGCTGGTGGATTAGCTCTGCCTGCCCCAGGGCCCAGGGAGTCTTGCACCAACACTCATCACCAGACAACACAACCTGTTTCCACCTTAATTGTTTCTTTCACCCAGAATTGCTGCCCTGGCATCCATAATAGAGGGGCAAGTGGATTTAATTTTTCCTTCAGCCCAGCCCCAGGGTGACTGGGAGTCCACACAATAGACGCACATCCTCTGGGCTTGTTCACTGTGAATTGCCTCTTTAATTAAAGCTGGGCTCCTTGCTATTATGTGGGAGAGAGAGAAACATCAATTGGTTTCACCCCAAATGCTCCCTGACCAAAAATCAAACCCAAAACCTTTTTGGTATACAGGACCAAGCTTCAACCAACTGAGACATCCAGCCAGGGAATCAAGGAACCTTTACCTTAAGTGAAACTGTTTTCTTTTTGCATCTAAGGAAACACACCTTTTGAATATCAGAGTAATCTTTTCCAGATCCCTCAGGGCACCCCCTTATAAGAGCACCAGACCCCAGAACTCCTCACTGTGACCTTGTTCCCCAAATACCACCTCTATGTGCTGTCCATGTTGATCATTAGCTATCCTGTTCCCACCAATGTAAAAGAATGTGTCTCTCTATTTTACTTTTTATCCAATTCAAGAGATTTCCAGTTTTACTTTCCTCCCCCTCCCTAATCTACCACCCGTGGATTTCATGGAACCCCTACATCTCCTCTTTTTATTCTAATGTATAAAATAAGCCGCAAAACTGCCGTTCTCCGGAGCATGTTCTCAGTCTGTTGAGATTTTGCTTCCCAGTAATTGTCGTCAGTTTGGCTCCAATAAACTCATAAAAATTCTCTACAGGTTTGGAATTTCTGACACTGACATGCACAAGCCTCATCCCCCCTAGACCTCCAGGCCTCCTGCTCCCTGCACGCGCTCCCCAAACCCACAGAGCGTGTCCCCACTCGGTCCTTTTACCAGCTCAGTCCCTTTCCCATCCTAGCACCTGCCCACAGCAAAGGGCAAGAATGTCAAAGACCTCCAAGTCTTTGTGGGAGCCCTTCAAGGAGCAAGCAGTGTAAGCAGCTTGGGTGGGGGTGGGCACAGCTAAAACTGGTATTTGCCAACGTGCCCGTCCAGCTCAGGCCTCAGCTTCCTCATGAGGAGGGACAACACAGGCTCTGGACTCAAGGGTCCCAGGTTCGATTGGGTATGAGGTTGGGACTTTGCAGCCAGAAACTGAACTTTAAAATAAGGTGGCCTTGGGCAAGTTTGATAACTGTTCAGACCCAGTTTCTTCAGCTGTAAACTGGGGATAAGCAGAGTAATTCCCTCATGGAGCTGTGCCAATGCCTGGGACAGAATGAGCCAGACGTGGAGGCAAATTCAGTGCTACCAGAGCCGTGTCACACATCCTGCCTTCTCCCCCAAAACAGCACTGTCGTCTTGCTTTGCTAATGCACTTACCTTCCCAGAAATCATTCTTATCAACAATGGAAGAAAGGGTATTTTTCTGACATCCGGGCATTTGCTGTCCTCCGTTTGGATAGAAATCCAGATGACCCACCTTCTGACTCATTCCAAAACCTGAAACATTGGAAGCAGCAGTGAGCAGGGAGGGAAGGGGTCTGGTGACAAGGTCATGGCCCCAGAGAGCGTCCGACTCTTTCGGACCAGAGCGAGAGTCTTCTTGGCAAACTGTCCCCTCAGCACAGCCACCCCACCAGGCTTTGCAGATCCCTCTCCAAGATGAGCCCGTAGCAAGATAAAGAAGGAAGAGCGAGCAGAGGCAGTGAGCATGCCAACATGTGTATTTGAATGTGTGTCTGTTTGTCTGTCCTGGGGAGGCTGTGAACAATACTGATATAACCTGATACCATTATGCATCATAGACACCTATCAGGACTGGTGCAATTCCCATTCCTTTACTCATTCTGAAATTTTGATTTCTATGATAGAAGGTTATATTGAGACCTCATTGTTGTATTGAGAGCCCAGCATAATGGCTGGACACTTTGGCTTTTTAAGCACACAGACCCGTGAACATCCTGGTCTTATTTACACACTCCGTGATCTCGGGCACTTAGTAAAGCTTTTCAAGCCTCAGTATCCTCAGCTATGAAACAGTAATAATAATGCCCACTTTCTAGTGTTGTTACCATGATTACAAGAGAGTATGTACAAAATGTCCAATGCAGCCCATGGTAACCATCACTATTATTTAAAACATACCCTTTGTTGGCATGTTTCAGGAGGGGTTACATAAGAAAATATTGAAAAAAGAACATTGAGTTTATGTAATATTAATTTTTAACATAATTTTATTTATTTTAAATTTTCATTTCCTTAAACTAACAACAACTCACCCATTTTATTTTAGAAGCATTAAATAAAGGAATATAATTTGTTTCCAACAACACAAAGTATAACCAAAGTTTCCACAAAAGAAGTGAGCAAATTATTCAAACATTGACATTGCATTTTGCAAGTATATGTCAAGCTTCCTATATAATAACAGAGAACCATGCAAATTAGCTGTACCTCCACTATGCTCAAGCCACACCCACCAGCCAATCAGAGTGATTACAAATTAACCCAACAAAGATGGCAGCAGCCACGGAGTTGGACACTTGGGTTGCTGCAGGCGACTGACAAAGGAAGGCAAACTTCCCACCTGCCCTGGCCTCCGCTGAAGGAGTGGCTGGGCGCCTGGGTCACCAGGAGCGGGGTGGGAACTACGCAGCCGGGAGCGGGGCGCTGGGCAGCTGGCAGTGGCTGGGATTGGGGCGGGAACTTCCCAGGTTGGGCACTGGGGAGCAGGGAGTGGGGCGGGAACTACGCAGCCCGGAGCCAGGTGCCAGGCCACTGGGGCGGGGCGAGAATTATGCAGCTGGGAGCAGGTAACCAAGCCACTGGGAGTGGGGTAGAAACTTCCCGGGGCAGGCGCTGAGCAGCCGGGAGCGGGTCGGGAACTACTCATCTGTGAACTTCTGCCATGACGACGTGGCAGAAGTTCCCACCCTATAGCCGTTTGCTCATTCACTCACTTACTCATTCATTCACTCATTCACTTACTTACTCACTCATTTATTCACTCACTCACTCACTTAGCAAAAACATCCAGGTCCCTGGCACCAGGCCAGCCACTGCAGGTGAAACAGGATAAGACAGAGCTATGTACTCAAGATGTTAGTAATTCAGTAGGGTGAAGCAGGCATGAACGAGGCAGTTGTACGCACACACGCACTGTACTGGGTTCGGTGAGGGCTGTAACTAACACCGCCTGAGTTCTCTTGAAAAACTAGGGCCTCGGGAGCCAGGCCGCCCCAAGCCTGTAGGCCTGTGCCTAGGCCCAGAGTGGCCAGGGTCCCGGAACATGACAGAGGGTGCAGGTCGGGCTGAGGGATCTGCCCCCGACCTCGGGCATGAATTTCGTGCACCGGGCCACTAGTCCTATATAGTAAAACCCTAATATGCAAATCAACCGAACAGCGGAAAAACAGGTGACTATGACGCGCAGGGACAACCAGGGGGCATATGTTCAATGCAGGAGCTGCCCCCTGGTGGTCAGTGCGCTCCCATGGGGGGAGCACCACTCAGCCAGAAGCAGGGCTCACAGCTGCAGAGCATGAGGGAGCCTCTCCCGCCTCCAAGGGAGACAGCGCCAGGAGTAGGGAGCCTGGCTTCTGGCTGGTGAGCACAGCAGTGGTGGCAGGAGCCTCTCCTGACTCAGCAGCAGCAATAAGGACCCTCAACCCCGCCCCTAATCCCCCCATCCGGCCCCACCAGTGCAGGAATGGATAGTGGAGCCTAGGGAAGGTCACAGGGTTGAGGACTGAGCAATAGCCTTCCATAGGCTACCCCAGTGTGTGTCTGACCTGCCTGGGCCCCAAGACTGATACCACTGGCGCTGGGCTGGCTGTTTATTTGTAGCTGGCACCCACTTTGCCTGGTTGGCATCCAAGCTATTACTGTAGTTAACCATGTTGAATGCCACCCCTGGACCTACTCTTACCAGTTACAGCCCTGGTCACCAAGAGGTGGAGTGAGGAACTCACCTAGGTTAGGGACTGTGGGGGAGGTGTCTGTGTGAATCACATCCACAAACATGGCGTCCGACGGGTCCAGCCGCACCTCCTCAGGCATGCCCTGGAAGCCTGGTTCTGCCGGATCCAGTCCTGAAAGGGGGAGGTGGATAGTGAAAAACCAGGTTCCAACCACTGGACTCACAGAATCCATGCGGCTTTCTGCCTGAAGCAGGGGCTGTGCCCAGCTCATCTTCAAAGAGAAGCAGAGGGTGGGAGGAGCATGGCCCACAGACTCAGTGACCTATATTCTAGCCCAGGTTCTGCTCAAGGTCAAATGCATGTCTTCCCTGAGCTTCCGTTTCCTCATCTGGAAAGTGGGAATAACAGCAACCTACCTTATGGGGCTATTGTGAAAGCCCCATGATAAGGTATAAGAGAAAGAACTTTGCAATCTGAAAAAGTCTCCGAAAACATAATCCATGAATCCCCCATTCTTCCCCCAATGCCTAGCACACAGCCCTGGGCAAAGGAGACAGCCATCACACTGTTTGCACAGTGACATACACATGTGACTCAGCGGTGTTTCTGTCTATGTCTTGTGTGCCTTCATTTGCCTAGTGATTCATTCATTGATTCTTATTATCTACCATGTGCTTCCTGTGACAGGTCTCAGCTACTTTCATTTTCTGCCTGTAGCTGGCATAGCCACAACAATTAATATTTGTGGAACTGATGAATTTGTATAAAAAAACAATTTCACTGTTCAAAAATCTGCCGTACTCTAGCAATAATAATCCTGAAGTCATGAGTTGAATGTGGTAGTATGTTTTTCTTTTTTAATGAACGTGTTTTTACTTACAATCCTATATTATTTGTAATTCACATGAAAATATATGGGCAATTATTTTTTAAATCTCAGTCTGGCAGCACCTAAAATCAGTGCAGCTGGAGGACCAGTGGGGGGGCGCCCTTGGCCATGAGAAGTGCCTGTGTAGGGCTACCATTGCCCTATACGCGCCCCCTCTCACCCCACCCTACCCCACCCCCGTACCCCTTACCTGTGATCCTGCCCACGCAGCCCCCCAGCCTCCTGCCCGCCTCGCCAGCCGCGTGCGCGCCGAGGCTGTGGCCAATGATGTGCACGTTCTCCAAGCTGTAGCCCATCTTGGTCTGTGGAAGGATGGGGTGTCAGGGACCCCAGGCCCCGTGGGGATGCCCTGGCTCCCATAAGTGGATGGGGACAGGTCT
The DNA here is from genome assembly GCF_964212035.1 of Myotis nattereri. Classification (NCBI taxonomy): domain Eukaryota; kingdom Metazoa; phylum Chordata; class Mammalia; order Chiroptera; family Vespertilionidae; genus Myotis; species Myotis nattereri. The sequence goes on along the minus strand of NC_138088.1, from coordinate 53,951,615 downwards.
CAGGAGGAATGACCTGGCTCCTGGACCACCTAGGACAGAGTGACCCGACCCTGAGCCACCGCAGACTCCAGAGTCCCCAGTCCTGGTGTGCAGGCGGTAGGTGGGTGGTTGGAGATTGGAGGAGTCGAAGTGTGTGGGAGGGGGAAGGACAGCAACTGTACTGACCAGGGGCCTCTGTGTCCACGGCAGGCGGCCTGGGGAGCCTCGCTGGGCACTGCCTCCTCCATCCATACCCACCATGGCCTCCCTCCCCTCCCCCAGGGCCTGGGCCTGTCTGGAGAGCCTGGGTAGTGGGCCCAGCTCTGGGTGCTCAGGAATACACCTTCCAGAAGGCGGTAAGGGGCGTTCCCCTTTCTGAGAAAGAAGACTCATCTTCTGGGCTGACCATTCCCAGAACAGCCTCCAAGGACGGGTTATTTCAAAAGGGGAAACCGAGGCCCAATGTGGTTCCTTTGTCCCAGGCGCCACTCGGGATCTTCAGGACACGCCAGGAGGGGAAGGCTGCAGTTTCATTTTAGGAAACGCCCCTCTGTGTGTCCAGGCTTCCAGGCCCAGCCCCTGCGCACCAGTCCCCAGGCTGCCTCTGGGCGCACGGGGTCTGCCTGCTCCCTCGGGCACCTCCCCACAGGATGGGGCTCAGGAGGATTTACCGACAGCTCTTGTATTAAGAACGCTGTCTCGGCTCCCACGACTCGAATGTTGTGGACGGCTTGGTTGTAACCTGTCCTGGCCCCACGCATCCAGTCCACGCAGATGCAGTTCACCTTCTCCACCTTAAACATTTTCTGGGGAGAAAAAACAAGAGGGAGAATCCAATGTATTAACAGGCACAGGCCGCACACTCCAGAGACAGGAATTCACAGCCACCACGCATCTCATGTGTGTCAGAGTTTTCATATTCCTCCCACTTGTCCTAATCCTCACCACTTCACCAGGAACTCGGTACCAGATCCCCACTTAACAGATGAGAAATCTGAGGCCTGGAATGGAGTAAGTGACTGGCCTAAGGTCTCCCAGATGGTTACTGACACAGCCAGGCAGAAAAAGAATCGCTTACTACATCAGGGCTTAGCCCACTGTGATGGGAGGGCCAGATCCACCTGCTCATATAAATCAAGTTTTATTGGGAACAGCCACACCCCCTTGTTTACATTCTCTCCCCTCTGCTTTGGAGCAACAACAGGGTTGAGGGAAACCATATGACCTGCAAATGCTAAACTATTTACTCCCCAGTCCTTTACAGGAAGTTGGCTGCCACTTGTACTAAGTTCGCTGCCACTGTACTGGGTGCTGAAGCCACGGGAGGGCTGCTCTTATGTTCCCAACAATGCGTAGGGGGAGCTAGAAGGTATTAACAGACAGGATGACATGTAGATGGAGGGGCTACAACTCTGCCCACATGTGCATCTTTTATATTATGTGGTGTGGGCGCCGTGTGCTGCCCAAGCTCAGACTGGTCCCCGGATGGGACCAAATAACTGTCAGAAGGAGCCACTGCAGAGCCTGTGTTCATTGGAGGATGGCCTGGACTACCCCGGGGAGTGAGGCAGGGAGGAGTGGCCTGGAGGCCACGGCATCGGGATGGACACGTCCCCTGACTCTCCCAGCTCCACGTTCACATGGCGTCCTTCTGGGACTTGGGGACACGTGTGAATGCCCAAACTGCCAGCGGAGCAGCACACCCTTGGGAAGAAGCTGCTCGAGGTCTCCCCAGTGCAGACTAACCTGAAAGCCATGCCCGTGGGCACCTCTAAAGACTAAAGCTACAGACACAAGGTTGTGGTACTTTATAGACAGGACACCTGGCTTTGCATTCCCACCTCTTGATTCAAGTCTGGGCAAGTGTTGAACTTTTCCTGCCTTAATTTCCTCATCTATAAAATGGGAACAATAACTCTACCTTCCTCACAACATTGCCTTGGGCGGGGGGTGGGGGGGGGCGCGGTCAAATGAGACAAAGACTGTGAAATAATGATCACAGTGTCGGGCTCAGAGGAAGTGCTCAGAAAATGGATGTTATGAATAATGATTCATCCCTAACATTCCTGATACCTTCAGAACTGCGCCATCCAATACTGTGGCCACTGGCCCCAGGTGGCTATTTACAATGATGAAAATCCATACAATTTAACAGTCACACTCCCTGCATTTCAGGTGCTGGGTGAGCGCAGGGGAACAGTGGCTCCTGGTTGGGACATGATGCCATGGAGCCTACCTGGCACATGTCCGTCAGCCATCTCTCCTCCCCCTTGTCTATGAAGCCGTGGATGATGAAGCGCGTCATGCGGTCTAGATGGAAGTTTGAGGCGTTCACAGTAGCCAGGTCCATGGAGGAGATCCGCTGGTTAAAGTGGAAAAGGTGAATTGGGATGTTGGCCTTTCCAAGCCAATGGCCTGTGAGAGCCAGTTCCAGGGAGACTGGGTCACGGGATCAGCTCCCACGAAGTTGGGTCGGGATAGAACAGGAGTTCCTGCCCTGGGCTTTGAGGACAGGATTTACAAGGTCCACGTTCATGGACTTCCTAGCGTTTCTGTTAATTATGAAACTGGCAACAATCCACGGTCATTGTAACAGCACTCTGTCACCAATGACAGGGAGTCACAGGTATTTTCCTGTCACAGGACAGTGGTCGCAGATGTATTAAAAATCAGTTATTCTCATTACGATTTGTAGTGGCCGTAGTTAGACCAACCCGTGGATCTTGTTATTTAGTGAGATAATAATAAAGCAGCATAGATATGACTGTGACATGTATTTATCTTTTCAAATATTCTGGTAACTGTTTTTCAATATAATTGGGTTCCTTTGCGATCCAATGTGTTTTATTTCATGCATTTAAATACATCATCCTGAGAAGGGATCCCTCGGCTTCCCCCGATGGTGGAAGATGTTTCTAGAACAGAAATGGTGAAGGGCCCCAGGCCAGAATCACCAAAACGAGGGGTGATGCGGCTCAGTGGAGGTGAGAAGGGCACGTGTAACTTGTAGCACTTAAGAACTGATGCCTACATGCCAGGGGCCCTTACACCAGCCACCTGGGCACCACGCCTGAGGAATCACCGGAAGATAAAAACAGCCCAACCACCAGTCCAAGCTGACTCCCAGCTGAGCGCTCTAAGGGGGAGTTCGTCACCTAGAATCCCACCGCAGCTGGCCTCAGGGATGGATGGAGAGTCACCTGCTCTTCAAACTGTCAGGGGCGGCGCTGTGAGCAGCTGAGCTCTGAGCACATTCTTCCTGGTCACTTCTAAGCACCTGGAAGAGCCTGTCCTGCCTCCACCAGCAGGCCTTCTGGGGACTGGAGGTCACTGCCAGGGTCCTTTTTGCTTTTGTGGTTAGATGGCCTCCCACTCTGGCCGGCGTGGCTCCGTGGCCAGAGCCTGGGCCCATGCACCGAAGGGAAACGGGATTGATTCCCAGTCAAAGGCATGCACCTGGGTGGTAGGTTTGACCCAAGCCCCAGTTGGGGCTCATATGGGAGGCAGCCATTAAATGTGTCTCTCACACCAATGTGTCAATGTTTCTCTCCCTCTCTCTCTCTCTGTCTCTCTCACCCCTTCTATCCCTCCCTTCCCATCTCTAAAAAGCAATGGAAAAAATCCTCTGGTGAGGATTAACAACAACAACAACAAGTCCCTCTCCCACACCTGTCTTCTGGCTCATCAGGAAGGACTTCCACCCCCACCGTCATTTCCTGAGCGGCTTCTCTCCTCCCACCCCCAGTGCAGGAAGAAGATGGACACACCAGGCCTGGATTCCCCATAAATGCTGCTCCTACCCGCTTCCTCCCAGGATTGGGGGTCAGTGCCAGGAAGGCCTGTGCACAGTGTGTGGAATGTGGGCATTTCTGGGCCCGGCACCCATAGACCTGATCAGGGGTTCTGATCCTGAGAGCTAAGGTGGCTGCCAGTGGAGAGGGAGCATTGCCGCAACCGCCCCACGGCCCTGCCTTTCCCTTAGACAATCGCGTGCAGACGCCAGTGTGGGCGCCCCACTCCACCCACCCTGCAGTCCCGCCAGGCCCCTCTTACTTGGAAGCTGTTGGGATTCTCATTTGTGTAGAGAAGAAACCGGGTGTTGATGTCCTTGGGGGACCAGGGAGATAGCTTCAAGGGCCGCTGTAAGTTTCCTGTCCAAGGCTTCTCATCAGAGAAGCAGCCAAAAGGTTCATAGCAGACCTGCTTTCCTGGGGCAGAGACAGCAGCACAGGGGACACTGTGAGCTCAGAAAAGGAGCGACCTCGCCTCAGCTACACAGGAGGCGTTTCAGGGTGCAGGCCGGGCTGGCGAGGCCAATGTTAGGCTCCACCTGCTGTCAGTGCTCCCAAATTCCACAAAGACAAGAATCGCCTCTGCACACTCCCAGCGCCTCCCTGGGCGATTCTGATTCGCAGGGAGGGAGCGGGGCACTGGAAACTGCTTGTTTCATGCTGTTTTCACCCTGATCATCAGGCCAGAGGGGGATTGGCTGAGCTTCCTGGCAACCTTCTGCCTTAAAACTACCTCTTCCAGGAGAGCCCCAGACGGCCCTTTACATGCCATCACCCAGCATCAGGTGTGACAGCGCCTGCGATTCTGTAGCGCAGAGATGCTGCTGGGTGGATCCTGACGCTGGCGCCACACCCAGCATAGCAGCCAATCTGGGTGCGGTCCAATCCCCTTGTCTTCATGTCACCCCTTGACGCACATTGTCCCCCAATTATTCTCTGCCATTTCAGGTTTTCCCTGTTGTTCTCAGAAAAGGTACATTTCTTAAGGCCAGGGATGACTGAGTTTTGCATCATTCTGTATAAAGAAGAGGCTCAATACATGCAACCGATCATCCAAATAACCACGTCCACATCTCAGGGTCCTTCCTCTAGTCTACAGCACAAGCATTTTCACAGAGAGCGCTCACTGAGGGCGCATGCTCAAATCCAGAGGATTTCAATGGCTCCTCTCCCTTAGGCTTCCTCAACTCTGAATTGGATGGTGCCAGAGGTTGGCCACTAACTCAAACACTGATAATAGTCATCAATTTATACCACCTGAAGCGAGAGTAGACTGTTTACTCTGTGCCGGATACCACACTAGCGCTTCACCAGCATTATTCTCTTTAAACCTCAAAATAGCCCATGAGTAAGGAATTACTTCCATTTTACAGATGGGAAAACCAAGGCACAGAGAGACAAAGTAAGCTGCCCAAGGTCACAGCCAATGGCGGGCCAAGATTTGAACTGGGGGAGTTTAATTGGGAATAAAGCTAGGCACTGAGGAGATAGATACATCAGGTACAAACCCTGCCATGAATGAGAGGTAACCTAACAGGGAAGGAATCATGATGACCTTGACTTCTTTCCAGGAAGAGGGACAAGTCCCAGAGGAAGGGCTGCTGAGACTAAAGCAAGTCTTCCTTCAGGTGGTAAATGCAGAGCTTCAAGGCCAGGGTCGGGCACCAGGGCTGTGAGGTGGATAGTGAGTGGGAGGTGCTGGTGAGGGTGGTGGGACTGGTGCTCCATGAAGGTGATTTTGGGAACCCAGTGTGGGTGGCTCAGAGGCAGGAGAGCCTGGCAGAGGTGGGGGTTGGAGTGGGGCAGTACAGGGATGGTGGGTCTGAGAGGAAACAGGCATTCTAGTCTTGGGTGACAGTGGAAATGAAGGGAAGGGTGGAGAGACCGCGTAGGGATTGGTGCCTGAGCCTGAACAAGTGAGTGTGAGGGTGTGGTGGGAGGCCCTGGTGTAGCTGCCAGGAAATTGGAAGGGAGACAGTGGGGCCCGGAGAACAGAGGCTGGCCAAGAGGAAGCCACAGGAAAAGGGCGAGGAGAGCCCCTGGAGTGACCTCTGTGGGACGCCCACATTTAGGGCAGGAGGAGGCAGCAGAGGAGCAAAGGAGACCAAGAGGGGCCAGAAAGGCCCGAGGAGCAGCCAGACCCAGGTGGGCTCTGCTCTCCAGAGTCAGGTCCTGCTGCGTGACCAAGATGGAAGGGAGGCCAAGAGTGGGCTGGGCGAGGTGAGGAGGAAAGGAGGACTCGTGGTGCAGAAGGAAGCCCAGCAGAAGGGAGGCCAGAGGAAAGGCTCAGATTGGAGCTGGAGAGAGTGATGTGGCAACAGCAAGAGGAGTGATGGGGAGGGAGGGACAGTTGTCCACGGGACACATCCATGTAGCTTAGGCTGCAGAAGCGCACTTGTTCTCGCAAGGAACTGAGGACATGGGGGCCTGTAAAGAGCACCGTCCCCCAACACCGCTGCCCAACAGCCTACCACTTGGGTCACCCCATCACAGCCAGCTGCTGGAGGAAAAGGGCGGGTGGGTTCCCAGGGTCTTCTGTGTCCAAGATGTTGCCCTGTGTTTGCTACAGCGCCAACACTCCCCCAATAGTGGCAATTGTTGTTTTTGTTGAAATAATGATAACGCTGTTCATTTGATGATAATGATGATGAGGCCTCTAGCTGCCCCACCCAGAGGCCAGCCCTGCCAAGGTCCCTTCCTCCCCATGAGGATGGGACAGCACCCTCACCTCTGACGGTGGCCAGCAGGAGGAGGCCGATGATCCAGGAGGGCAGCATCTACATGGATGAAAACAGACACAGTGGGAACCATCGCCCAACCCAGACAGGGCAGGGGGCCTGGAGCCCAGGGAAGCCCGGTGCCTGGGTCCCATCGGGCTGTCCCTCGAGGTGGGACCCTGAGGCTGAGGCCTCCCCACACAGGGAGAGGGCAGCACCTCTGTGGAACCCGGATGCAGGATCCTCCCAGAACAGTGGCTGCTCCTCTGGGCCATGTCCCTCTGGCTGCCCACCCCTGCCAAGCGCCCTACCCAGGCAGAGCCATGACTTACTGTGAGACACCTGTGCTCCACTCAGCCTCAAGGTGGCTGTGGCCTTTTATAACCAGGCTTTATCCTTTGGACTCTTTAGAGGAAAGGACAGGAAGATGGATAAGTGTGCTTTGCACCGAGATTATCATAAACACAGACAGTCAGCTGAGCAGGGATCAGAGCTTTTGAAAGTGAGATCAGAGGGGGAAAAAACAGACTTTGGGGACAGGTGTTTCACTGGAAATCAGCGAGCTGAACAGAGGACGCCTTAATCAGTAAGCCAAATTTGGAGTCTTTATTACACCGGCGGTCTTAGATGGGTTATCTCCAGAGTCTGAGCAAACTAATATGGAGGAAGCTTTCCCTTTATACCTTCCCAGTTCCTTTGTCTCCTAAATATGGGGTTTCCGGACCTTTTGCAGGCTTTACAAAGAGCCTTGTGCAGTGGGAGATATTTTGCAGGAAGCGTGTAGCCTTGAGCACAGTACCATTTAGATAACTCAAACACACCTGGCCTGGCAGTAACCAGGGATGGCAGCAGAGCGGCTAGCAAGGCCAGGTAATTGAGCTTCTTTTCCCTATTATTTGAGCAAGTGTGTTTACAGAACCAAGAATAGCAGAGTGAATTCATAGAACAAAGGACTATCTTTGTTTAGTGGACAATTTCAAATAGCAGTTTTTGCAACATAGTGGTTACGGGAGCAAGATGGAGTGCCTGTGCTTCGCAGGAAAGGACCCCATTAATCTGAATCTACAGGCTCAGCTGCCAAAAGATTGTGTTTCCGAGGTGAGAAGAGGGAACATCAATCCTCCTGTTCAGAATCCCTTTGTAACAGGAGCCCAAGCCCGTCTTGGTGCCTGTAGGTGTTGGCAGGAATGGGGTCTGCAGGTTTGCTGTTCCCGGGAGGCACCTGGGTATGAGGACATGCTTGTCCTCTTCTCTGGGGTTGTGCTGGGTGGAGAGCCGCCTCCAAAGAATCTGGACAGAGAACAAAAGCAAAGGCAGCCCTTTGTTGAGCAAGAAAGAGTCAAACAAACACTGTTTACAGAGATAGCTCTGTTTGGAAACCATATAGTCTATTTCCAAAGAATTTTTGTGCTGCGTGGACTGTACTTTGACCTGGAGATAAGAAGGTGGAGGTCGCCCGGCCTGCCTCTTGCAGCATCAGGGATCAAGCCCCTAACCCGGGCATGTGCCCTGACATGGAATTGAACCGTGTCCTCCTGGTTCATAGGTCGATGCTCAACCACTGAGACACACCGGTGGGCAGAGTTTCTCTCTCTTGCTCACTGAATTCCAGGCCCAACGGCCGGGCTGGCCTTGTGTAAACTTTTTGAAAGTGCCCACCCCAGGGTCTTTGCATATTCTGTTTCCTCTTCCCAACACATACCATCCCCACTCTCTTCTGACCTACATCAAAGTACCCCCCTCCTCCAAGAAGCCTTCCTCACTGCCCAGAGTGGGACCAGTTCTTCCTTTACATTCTAATCATGTTCCCATTTTCCTTCCATGGAACATATCCCAGCTGGTAATCGTATTTCAGTGCCTGTTTGTTTAGACTTTGCCTTTGTGGGAGGGTCATTGTGTGGATTGTCATTTTTAAATATATATAATTGATTTTTCACAGAGAGGAAGAGAGAGGGACATTGATGAGAGAGAAACATCGATCACCTGCCTCCTGTGCACCCCCTACAAGGGATGTGCCTGTAACCAAGGTACATGCCGTTGGCCAGAATCAAACCTGGGACCCTCAGTCCTCCGGCCAACACTCTATTCACTGAGCCAAACCGGTCAGGACTGGATGGTCATTTCTGTGTGGCTAGAGCGTAGCACATCCCCTGCCAGGTACCTTGATCACTGTTGAATCTGGCATTGCTGGGGGAAAGGATGGGACCTTGGAAGGTAATGACTCATGGGCTGGTGAGCCGGATAACTTCTAGATCTCTCGTGCCTTCCTCTCCCTGGCCTGTGGCCAGGAGGATGCTTCTCTGGCCTCCCTTGGCCTTGCCCTGGCCCTCTGGTGATGTTCATCCAATGGGAGGCGCCTCAGGGAGCTCAGAGGGGAGGAGGAAGGGTTAGAGTATTTCTACCCAGCCTCCCTCCCATCTGTGCTGGGGTTGGGCAACGTTGTACTTCTGTCCTGAGGACTGCAGCTCCTCTCAAGCAGCTCCCTCCCATGGCCCCAGCTACTTCCATGTTCCTATGACAGCTCCCTCCCTCCCTCCCTCCAGGTTTCAGGCCACCAGGATGTCAGAGCTTCCACCTGCTGCTGAGCCCTGTCCACCTCTGTAACTAGTCCCTTTGATACGCCCTTTGAGTGGGCCATCTCTTTGCCTCTGAGGCCCCTCACAGGTGCAGCTGGACACTGGACCCCTCTCACCCCCTGAGGGAGGATGTGGTTCAGAGGCCTGGGGTCCATCTGGGAGGATTAGCTAGGCTCTGGGCACCTTCCTTTCCTCACTCCATAAGGAGGATATCGGTCCTGATCAGGGAAGGGTTCAGAATTGTGTAGTTGTTGGGTTACTGGTTTTGCAGCCCACACTAGTAGCAGCCAATCTATTCTGTGGTTTGGTTGTAGTTTTTGCCAAAGGTTTAGTACATCATCTTCAAATAGTCAGTGGGTCCCATCACCCATGCCCTCCTGGTTCCCGCCACAGATTAGTCCAGGAATCAGGCAACTGCTTGCCTGAGTGGCTTTTCATCTGGTCAATAGCCACCACCAGAGGGCAGAGCTGGAGAGGAAGGAGAGGATGTTAGTTCAATCCTTGCCATGTCCAGGTCACCAGGCCCTGTTCTACATGCCAAGGGCAGATGGTGGTCCCCCCTGTCCTCCAGGGACTACCAAGGCAGATTTGTTCACTATAAGGAAAAACTTTCCAAAGCTTAGAGTCATTGGAAAATAGTTTCTCAGTGGGGTTGGATAACATTACGACTTGAGCAGAGGCAGACAGAAGGCAAGAATCAGGTGAGGGTCAATTTGAGGATCTACTTTGAAGGTCCTTTCAAATCTGGGATCCTACAAGAAATTTTGGAAACTGAAATGTAGAGAAAAGACTTTCCCTTTCCATTCAAGCAACAGTCACCCGTGGGAGCACACCATCCGAACCCCCCTTCCCGAGGATAAGAAATCACCCAAGAGGTGACAAAATCAAAGGTAATGAGAATAAGGTGAGCAAACACATCTGGGGAGTGTAACCCCCAGGACAGGCATTGAGGGCTGAGCGTCGGAAAGGAGTTGGGTGGCCTTGGTCAAGTGGGGTCCTGGGAGGAAATGGCAGTGCTCAAATCGTAGCTCTCAGAGTGGAAAATGCTCAAGAAATACACTGAGTAGCCAGATTATTATGACCACCTGACATTTGTAGGCAAAGTAGCCGTACACTGCATCATATGGGATATGGAAGCCAAAGGCCTGTTCGAACACCTTTGCTGTCTGCAGTAACCAAGATAAAACGTCTCCAATTCGCACAGGAACACAAGGATTGTACAGTCGAGCATTGGAAAAAGTCATGTGGTCCGATGAATCACATTTCTAGTTGCATCATGCAGATGGCAGAGTGAGAATTTCGCAGAAACAGCATGAAAGCATGCATCTCACATGCATGAGTACAACCCTTCAAGATGGTGGGGGCAGTATTATGGTTTGGGGCATGTTTTCTTGGCATGATTTGGGCCCTTTAATTCTTGTGGAACAACGTCTGAATAGCACAACATACCTAAGTATCGTTGCTGATCAAGTTCATCCTATCATGTTGATGGCGTATCTCAATGGAGATGGCTTCTTCCAACAAGACAATGTGCCATGCCATGGTGCTGGGATTGTGCAGGAGTGGTTTCAAGAACATGAGGGAGACTTTACCTTGCTTAGGTGGCCCCCACAATCACCAGATCTCAATCCAATTGAGCATTTGTGGGACAAAGTTAAAAGAACCATCAGGCAGCTGGTTCCACAGCCATCAAATCTCACAGAACTGGACAGTGCTATTCATCAGGCATGGTGTCAGATTCCTCGCATCACCTTCCCACATCTCGTGGAGTCAATGCCAAGAATAATTGCCACAGTATTGATGGCAAAAGGTGGCCCAACAAAGTACTGATGGGGTGGTCATAATAATCTGGCCACTCAGTGTAGAGCACCTGTTTAGTCCCACTTTACAGCCAAGACCACCAAGGTCCTGAAAGGTTAAAGGGCTTCCTTTAAGGGCAATTGCAAGAGCAGGCTTTGGTCGTAGGGCTCCACCTCCTACTGTGCTGCTGCTCCCTCCTTTTGAAGGTCTCAGTTGATGACCTGTGTAATGGGTGGAATCTAGACCACTGATGTAGGAACATTGTCCCTGCACCAAGGTGCCCCCCGAGGAGGGCTGGGCACCCCTGCCACAGTCACTAGTCTCAGACAGTCCTGAGCCTGCCTGGTCTCTTTGGCAGGGTGGCCAAAGCCGGCCAATGGGGCACCAGGCTGTCTTCCATTTGCCTGCCCATGGCAGGGCCAGCTCAGCTCCCCTCTCCTTTCTGGGGATCCGAGGTTCTGAGATTCTGCCAGCTGTCTGCCCTGGGAAGAAGGGGGAGGCCAGCACCTGTGGGAAAAGTCATTCACTGCCACCTGTTGGCTGGTGGCAGCAGGGTCAGGTCAGGTCCTGGGGGAGCCCTGCCAGCTGGCATAGCAGCTGTCGAGGTTGAGCGGGGGGGCGCTCTTCCATCCTTGAGGGACGTTCTTACAACAGTGAGCAGAACATCCTCCCTCCCTGTCCTCATGCGGCTGATGGGCATGGGGCACAGACACCGAGTGCCTACAAGTCAATACGCACCTAAACCGAAGACAGCCCCCGGAGGAGGGCCTGCCCCGGGCTATGTCATTCAGGCTTTTTCTAAAGAGAATAACTTGGGGTATCAGGTGAAGTTTAGGGGGAGTCCACGCTCCTAAACCAGGCGTGCCAAGTTGGCCACTGTTAGGGGTTGGATTATGTTTCCCCCAAAAGATATGTTGGGGGTCCTAACGCCCAGGATCTGAGAGCATGAGCCTGTTTGGAGATCGGGTCGTCACGCAGGAAAGAGGAGTCGGGTCAGTCTGACTGGTGTCCTTATAAAAAGGGGAAATGTGGACACAGTGACGGGCACTCAGGGAGAACCCCGGGGGGCCATGAAGGAACCCAGCTGGTGATGCTTCTCCCAGCCGAGGCGTGGCCAAGGTGGCAGCAGCCACCTGAAGGGGAGGCGTGGGCAGCTCTTCCCAGAGATCCGTCGGAGCCAGGCCTGCTAATTCCGGTCTCAGGCTCCCCAGCCTCCAGAACTGTGAGAGAATACGTTTTATTGTTTGAGTCATCCAGTCGGCGGCACTTTGTTATGACAGCCTGAGGTGACTAATCAGGCCACCACGTGGCCCCTGCCGGCTTCATTGCTGCCACTCCCCCTCCATACAGTCCGGTCCATGGAAGAAGGACAAGCTGTTCTGGAGTGAACCTGCTTTTCCTCTTTTGAGTGTCTGCACCTGCAATGTCCCTGCCAAGGAGTCGGCTGCCTCTCCATCTCCCCTGAGCAACCTGGCCCTGAGCTCTCCCTCCCAGGCCTGCCTCCTGCCCCGCCAGGCTCAGTCCTCCACCACCGCTCCCTCTTCTCCAAACTTGCTCCTCCAGGTCCCAGAGCCGACTCTCTGCTCTCAAAGCCTGGGACCCTGGGCATGGCGTCCACAGTGTCAGTCCCAGATGCCGCTCCCCGTGGTTTCCCGGGCCTGAGTGAACACGTGGATGCCACCTTTGCTGAATGTTCTCACCACCCCGGGACCCTCTCATGAATCTCATTTCATTGCCCATCGACCAGGAAACAAGGGTCTTATGGCAAATGACCGCAGGAGAGAGAAACTTTGTCTGTTTCCTGGGTTAAAATGTGGATTGTCATCAAAACGAAAAAACAAACAATAATTTCTCAGAGATGAGTAGGCATACAGCCCTGGGATACCATATCCCAGCAGGACTCCAAGTGGGAATCACACGAAGGCCCTTTAAAAAGGCCTGTGCGCAGCCCTGGCTGGGGTGGCTCAGTTGGTTGAGTGTTGTCCCATGCACCAAAAGGTCACTGGTTTGATTCCCGGTCAGGGCACATACCCAGGTTGCAGGTTCAATCCTCAGCTCAGCCTCCATCCGCTGCCTCCCTGCCTCAGAGCACATGGCTACCACTGGACCTGCAGCCAAGACCCAGGTCACCCCAAGTCATCCAAGGCTCGGGGCAGTGCTTTCACTGAGTACCTGTTATGTAGCCCACAACCTTGGGGGGCCTGTTTAAACATTGTTCTCCCCAAGTCATCGGCCATGTCTGTGAGTCTGGGGAGGAGGTGAGACAGGCTGTCCTTGACCAGGGAGAGGGCTCTCACCTGTGGCCAACCAGTCCCACCCCCTCCATTATGCCTCCGGTTTCCTCTCTGTCCTTACAGTCCTCTCTCCTCTCTCCTCCTGGCTGGCCTCCCAGCCTGCAGTCTTCTTGCAAGCCCTGGCCTAGACTCGAGGATGGTGCTGAGCCTTCCCTGCCTTGCTCCTCCCCGCTCTGGGCCACCCTGTCCTGGGACATCCTTGCTTGGGGCACTAATCCGCCAGCATGGCAGTATTACTGAGGCGCTGGCTCCCTCCCACTGTGCTCGCCTGGAGGACTGAATGGAAGGCTCTGCTCTCCTCTCCCTCCAGAGCCAGCCCAGAGCTGGTGGCTGGTAGCGCTCAATGATGGAGCTCTTTTGCCAGCATGGTGCTGCTGTTACATTGGAAATCAGCGAGCTGAACAGAAGATGCCTTAGTAAGCCAAATTTGGAGTCTTTATTACACCAGTGGTCTCAGAGGAGTTGCCTCTCAAAGTCTGAGCAAAGCAACATGGAGGAAGCTTTCCCTTTATACCCCTTTGGTTTCTTTGTCCCCCAGATATGGACCATACTTCGGGACCTTTCGCGGGCTTTGCAAAAAGCCCTATGTACTAGGAGATACTTTGCAGGAAGCTTGTTGCCTTGAGCACAACACAATTCAGATAACTAAAAGACACCTGGCATGAGAGTAACCAGGGACGGACCAGACCCTTATGTCAGCAGAGCGGCCCACAAGGCCAGATAATTGAGCTTATTTTCCCTCTTATTTGAGCAAGCGTGTTTACAGAAACAAGAATAGCAGAGTTAATTCACAAAACAAAGGACCATCTATGCTTAGTGGAAGATTTCAAACAGCAGTTTTTATAATATAGAGGTTACAGGTACAAGATGGATTGCCTATGCTTCATTCCCCACTGGTTTTATGTATGGGAGTCAAATCATTGACTCTACTACTGAGTTGGGTGCCCCCCACCCCCCACCCCCCTGCCACACACACACACACACACACACACACACACACAGTTGCTCTGTTAGGTTTGCCAGTACTTCCCGTGTTATTCCATTTCTGAGTTTCCATTTTGGGGGGAGGTCTATGGGGGTTCCCCTCTATAGAGAGTATAAAAAGAGTTATGATTGCGGTATACGTGAGTCTTAGCTTTAGAGGGTCTGATGAGGAGTCCCGATTCTTTATTCTGCCTAGCTGCCTTGAGTCGGGTATGGTGGAGCCACACTGGGATTCCATTGACCTTTACTGCTGTGGGGGTGGTCAGGATAATGGTATACGGTCCCTTCCAGGTAAGAGTCAATCCTTGGGTGGTAAATTTCTTTACCCAAACAGAGTCTCCAGGTTGGAAGGGATGGATCAGATCAGAAGTTGGTACAGGCAGAGCATCTCAGATGTGCTTCTGGACTGCTTTCTGAGTGGACTGCAAAGCCTGTAACAGCTTGAGTAAAGATTGGTTATGGATTTCAGCTTTTATTTCTTCTTGAAATTTTGGGAGTATTGGAGGGGGTCTACCAAATATAATTTTATATGGGGAGAACCCTACTTGGTATGAGGTGGTGAGAAGCACATCTCAGGGCCCCATCTATTTCTTCTCCAGTTGGCCTACCGTCCTAGCTCTGCTCATGACTGTCTAACTGCCTAATACTTCCCCTCAAGGATCCTGGGTTTGAATTCTTTCAGGGAAAATGGATGTCGGTGGGCTCCTCTGGCTACTTCCATGCTAAAGAGGGACGGAGTTTTCTTTAGAGCCGAGAGATCCTTGACAGTGCGCCTGTCAGAGGGACGATGAGGCCTGGGCACAGAAGGAGGTGAGCTTGTGACCTGTTGGAGACAAACTGTATTACAAAATTTAGTATTATTGAGCAATTAGAACAGCAAGAGTTACAACAAATGGTCTGGTGAAAGGAAAAGAAAACATTTCAGTTCTAATAACTCCTATTGAAATAGAATTTTTCTTCTTAAAATTACCCTTATTAAAGGGCCAAATTAAGATTAATTTACTTATTGTATTCAATTTGACCTGATTATTTGCATAAACACAACAAGAATGGTAACTGACCACCTTTGCGGGAATTTCATGATTGAGTCTTAATGTGCCCTGGAGGGCAGGGAAACCAAGCCATCTAGCTGCTATCAGGCCTGCCTGCAGTATCTGCTGAGTTAGGTGAGTTCCTCACCTGTGTCAACTTTACCTGGGCCATGCCGGCTACAAGGCTTATTTTAGTAGCTCCTCCTCCTCGTGGTGGCATAGAGCAGTGATGGCGAACCTATGAGTAAGTCTTAAGAGTAGCACTTGCTAATCTTAAGGCTTACTCATTTTTTTGGTTGATTTTTCTTTGTTAAATGGCATTTAAATATATAAAATAAATATAAAAAATATAAGTCTTTGTTTTACTATGGTTGCAAATATCAAAAAATTTCTATATGTGAAACAGCACCAGAGTTAAGTTAGGGTTTTTCAAAATGCTGACACGCCGAGCTCAAAGGTTCGCCATCACTGGCATAGAGTGTGTGTGGATGCTGTACAGACACAGAGGCACCCTCATTGCTCCCCTTCTACTCTGACTAACAGCCAGTGATGGCAGGGTATGGGCCTGGCACTTTATTGCCAGCCATTTTCAGGGCTACTAAGCAGGATACCAGGCTTTCTCCATGGCATCCTATTGGCTTCAAGTCTTCAGAGTTCAGACAGGGCTCTTTAAAACATGACACTCCAATCAAAGCTTTAGGTCAATAAAACCACTCTTGGAAATCGGTCTTATTGAATTTATGCAAAGAAATGCATTGCCATGTGTAGGAAGCAAGGCTCAGTGATTGAGGGTTGACCCAGGAACCAAGAGGTCACCAGTTCCAGTCCTCATCAGGGCACATGCCCAAGTTGCAGACTTGATCCCCAGTAGGGGGGCAAATTATAGAACAGAGGTTCTCGCCATCGCTGCGTAATAGAATTGACTGGGGAGCTTTCAAAGGAAACCCCATGCCCAGGCCGTCGCAGGGAACAATAGGAATTTCTGGGGTGGGGCCCAGCACCAGTATTTTTTAAAAATCTGTGGGACATGTATAGCCAGGGTTGAGAACCAACACGTGTCTCCTTCTAAGAGTCTAAATGGCACTGGCTAATCTTAAGGCTTACTCATTCTCAGAGTGTGAAATGGGGCTCCACAAGGGGGCGGAGCTGGCCTTGACTCCCAGCTGCCTCTCTTTCTACCTGTGCTCCCAGGACCAGGGCAGCACCTGCCTGTGCCTGTCCCCCCCCCCCCACAAACCCCATCGTTCCTCAGTCCCCCACTGAGTCGGAGGTCAGCAGTGACAAGGGTGGGATACAAAGCCCTTGGTGGAAAACCAGGCATCTCCCTGCCTTCCCAGCCTCCTGTTGGGAAAAATAATGACTACTTTACAAAGCTATTTCATAAAATGTTATGTTAAATGAACATCAAATTACTTTTCCTTTCACTAGCTTTAAATGGTAATAGTGCCATTCATTCCTGACCTTCAGGAATATGAGACGCTTTCAATGACAACATAAAGAGAGTTCTTGTTTGAAAACGCAAGCTACTTGGGACCACATCTTATTACTTCTAAGTATAGCGTGCGCCAGCATCTTGCACTTCAGCCGCCCATCTATACGTAGCTGGTGTATATTTCAGTTGACATTTATTGTTCTCCTGCATACGTGCCAAATTCCTTAATGATGACTCTGACAAAGACGTAGAGCTGGGTATATAGAAATTACATCTGCTACCGTGTAATCAGTGTTATCTATTAGAACGCTATTTGTGAAAAATCACGTTCAAAATAAAAATCAAATTGATTTTTCTGTGATTTTAAAATGGTGCCCTCCCAGCAAGCCTTTGATTGAACCTTAAACACTTTAATGCTCTGTTTTTGTTTGAGGCAGATCAGGAATGGAGCTTGGGTATTCACAAAGCCAAAAGGATCTTCAAAACAACAAATTCAAATTTCCAAAAGCAGCTTTATTTGCAAGCCCAGGGAATGAACTTGGTAAAGCTCTCTTTAGGGGGCATGCAATGCAAGGACACATGCTCAGGTTTCCGGCACGATCCCCACTGTGGGGTGTGGATGTTTCTCTCTCTCTCTCTCTCTCTCTCTCTCTCTCTCTCTCTCTCTCTCTCTCTCCCTCTCCTTTCCTCTCTGAAAGAAATAAATACATATATATATAAAATGGTAGGCCACACCCTTTGTGAACATTACCCCCATTTCATCCTCCCAAACAACCTCTGAGGAAGGTATTCTCATTTTATAACTGAAACCTAAGGCTTAGGGTGCCTAAGTTTCCCATCGAGCACAGTTAGCAGGTATGGGACACACACCGACGTGATGACACCGAAGCCCAGCTCCCAGCATCCGCCCTCCATTGTACTGGCTGTCACATTCATTATCCCTTTGTGCTTCCTGCTTGTGCTCTCTTCTTTCTTGAACCAATTCGAGGTAGAAACCATGGTGCTAGAGCGAAGTGACAGCCACGGCTGAGAGCCTGTTTAGAACCAGCCAGTCACCACTCCCGGAGGGGGTGTGAGGCCCCAAAACCCGTGCATCCCCTCCCACATCCAGCCTCCAGGGCAACTGTCAGTTTTCACACCAGAAGAAAGAGCTGACCCCGAAGGATCGTTTTAATTGCCATGGAAGTCAGACTATCCTGACAGGAGGCCCTCATATCAAAGGAAACCACACAAGTTCGCACCCTCTGATTCTTCAGCCCTCCCAGCCCAGGGAATTTTCTCTGGTCAGGTAATGGCATTGTCTTCTGTGGCAGGAATGAGCTCATTAAGGATGCAGCCTGTGCTAATCATGATAATTTGCCGGGCACTAAAATCATCTCTCTACCCGCCCCTAAAATCACCTCTCTACCGGCCCAGACAGACAATGATCTGGCAACTGTAGGCTAGGGGGAAACAAAAAGGATAAAGATTAAGGAAAGAATCGCCATGCAGAACGGCTTCAACAAAAGGAGTTACAGATTTGCACACTGAACCTGGTGATCTTAATCTTGAAGTTGTGGAGGAATTAGATATTATTAATCAATTTTTTAAATCGCCTTTATTCAACTTTGATAAGTGTCATTGGGTGGTTGTTTTCTTGTGTTTTATAGGAGCCATTTTTTATGTTCTTATTTATCATTTTTTGAAATGTTACTGATTTGTTTAGAAAGAGAGGAAGGGAGAGGAGGAGAGAGAGAAATAGCAACACCAATTGGCTGCCTCCTACACACCCCCTACTGGGGGCTGAGCCTGCAAGCTGGGCATGTGCCCTGACAGGGAATTGAACCAGAGACCTCTTGGTGCAGGGGATGACACTCAACCAGATGAGTCACACCTGCCGGGCCAGGAGCCATTTTGTAAAGATTGGTATCAGATGAATTAGTGGGAGCTTACATTTTGATGCATGATGTGATCCCGTGGATGAGGTTAGCACGAGGGCAGTTTCGAGGAACCGCTGTGGTCGTGGTCCCCTTAATTTCAAGGGCAAAGATCTCAGTGATCTTGAGCCCAGAGCAGTGATCCCCAAACTCTGTGGTTTGGGAGGGGGACCAGCCAGCTACACCTCCCGTGGCTCATGTCTGAGAGGCCGGACAGCAGGCTCACTGCTCCCGCCCAGGCAGGTGAGGGGTCTGTCTCCTGGTTTCTCTTCTGGGACTTTGTGGGTCACGCTCCCAGGGCATCTGGAAACTGGAAAATATCCCACCTACTCGCTGAGCCTTGCCCCCGCGCTTTGAAGAGAGTGCCAGCTACCTTGTGTTGAGATGTGACTTTTTTTTCTGAAAAGGCCCAATCTCTGAAAGATTAAAATATCTCCTAATCAATTCAAATAAGGATTCTTTTAAAAAAAATATTTTTATTGATTTCAGAGAGGAAGGGAAAGGGAGAGAATCATCTATTGGCTGTTTCCTGTACGCCCTCTAGTGGGGATGGAGACCGCAACCTACGCATGTGCCCTGACCGGGAATCAAACTGTGACCTCCTGGTTCATAGGTTCATGCTCAACCACTGAGCTACACCAGTCCGGCTCAAATAAGGACTTAAGATAACATTTCTTCCTGATTATGTTAATGATAGCTGTTGCCTATGGAAAATTGGGGCGGTGGAGGGCACAAACAAGAAAATAAAAATGACCGATAGCACCATCATCTAAATAACCATTGTTGGCATTATGATTTAGCTCCCTCTACACACCCTTTAAAAACAAACAAACAAAAAGATAGGATTTGTGTGTGAGTACACAATAGGTTTGCTGTTATGCCTGTGTTTTTTGCCTGTACTGTATCATATATTCCACAGCAGCATATTTCTATCACAGTGTTTTGAATAATCAGGTAGACTGCAATCCCAGGTCCTGTGGGGTTTGGGCGGTTGTTCTGGCTTGTTTAACACTCACTCTTTACACTCCTCCTTGGTGGTTTCCCTGGACAAGGGTCTTAACCATTTCTGTGCCAGGGGCCCCCAGGCTGCCTGGGGAAAACGTGGTCCTCTTCTCAGAATAATGTTTTTAAATGTAAAATAAAATACAGGAGCTTACAGCATAAATGAATTATATTGAAATAGTATCCAAATAGTAAAAAGAACCCATTTGTGCAATAGCATGTTCCTTTAGGCCTGTATTGAATAGCAGCACGTCAGACAGTGTGGTGGTTCTAAGAATCCCAATCATGGCAGAGTAGTGATTGCAGTAGCATCATCTCCAGCTGTTTGTAACGAATGTCATGAGTGTGAGCAGATGTGAGATTTCCACTGGTCTAAGGTGACAGGTATGGCTGTGGTGTGTTCCCTACAATCATGAAAGCAAGTCTAAGATTCACACAGTGAAAACCAAGATATAACTTCTTTTTCTCATCAAAGTTCTTTTTTTCTCATCGAAGATATGACTCCTGGTTTCCACCCAGGGGCACAGGGGTCCAGGAGCCTGGTGAACATCTCTGCCCTGGGAGGACCCCAGCAGGAGCTGGTGGCTGTTGACCAGATGAAATGCCACTCAGGCAAGCAGTTCCCTGATTCCTGGACTAATCTATGGCAGGAACCAGGGGGGGCATGGGTGATGGGACCCACAATTTGAAGATAATGTACTAAACCTTTGGAAAAAACTACAACCAAACCACAGAATAGGTTGGCTGCTACTGCACTGACCGGACAGATGATTATGACCAACCCATCAGTACTTCATTGACACTTCCAAAAATACTGAATATGGAAAACTTCCTAAGCAAATACTCTCAAGGTTTTATTTTTATTTGCATAACTAATTCACTTCATTGTACTGATGGGGTGGGCATAATAATCTGGCCACACAGTGTAGTGTGGGCTTCAAAACCAGAAACTCAAGAACTACTCAATTCTGAACCTTCCCTGATAAGGATCGAGATCCTCATTATGGAGTGAGGAAAGGAAGGTGCCCAGAGCCTAGCTAATCCCCCAGAGGGACCCCAGGCCTCTGAACCACATTCTCCATCGGGGGAGAGGGGGACCAGTGTCCAGCTGCCCCTGTGAGGGACCCCAGTGGCAAAGAGACGGCCCGCTCAAAGGGCGTATCAAAGGGACTAGTTACAGAGGTGGACAGGGCTCAGCAGCAGCTGGAAGCTCTGACATCCTGGTGGCCTGACCCCCGAGGGAGCAAGGGAGCTGTCATAGGAACATGTAAGGAGCTGGCGCCATGGGAGGGAGCTGTTTGAGAGGAGCTGCAGTCCCCAGGACAGAAGTGCAACATTGCCCAATGCCAGCACAGATGGGAGGGAGCCTGGGTAGAAATACTCTAACCCTGTGGTTCTCAACCTTCTGGCCCTTTAAATACAGTTCCTCATGTTGTGACCCAACCATAAAATTATTTTCATTGCTACTTCATAACTGTAATGATGCTACTGTTATGAATCATAATGTAAATATCTGATATGCAGGATGGTCTTAGGCGACCCCTGTGAAAGGGTCCTTTGACTGCCAAAGGGGTCGCGACCCCCAGGTTGAGAACCACTGCACCCTTCCTCCTCCCCTCTGATCTCCCCGAGGTGCCTCCCATTGGATGAACCCAACCAGAGGGCCAAGGGCAAGGCCAAGGGAGGCCAGAGAAGATTCCTCCTGGCCACAGGGCAGGGAGGGGAAGGCAGGAGAGATCTAGAAGTTACCCAGCTCACCAGCCCATGAGTCATTAAGCTTCCAAGGTCCCATCCTTTCCTCCCACAATGCCTGATCCAACAGTGATCAAGGTACCTGCCAGGGGCAGTGCTAGGCTCTGGCCACACAGAAATGACCATACACACCGCAACCCTCCCACCAAGGCAAGGTCTAAACAAACAGGCACTGAAATACGATTACCAGCTGGGATATGTTCCATGGAAGGAAAATTGGAACATGATTAGATTGCAAAGGCAGACCTGGTCCCACTCTGGGCAGTGAGGAAGGTTTCTTGGAAGAGGGGGGATACTTTGACTTACGTCAGAAGAGAGTGGGGATGGTATGTGTTGGTAGAAGGAAACAGAATATGCAAAGACCCCAGGGTGGGCACTTTCAAAAAGTTTCCAGGCCAGTGCGCCTGGAATTCAGTGAGCAAGAGAGAGAAACTCTGCCCACCTGTGTGTCTCAGTGGTTGAGCGTCGACCTATGAACCAGGAGGTCACCATTCAATTCCATGTCAGGGCACATGCCCAGGTTGTGGGCTTCATCCTCGATCCTGGAAGAGACAGGCCAGGCCAGCTCCACCTTCTTATCTCGAGGTCAAAGTACAGTCCACACAGCTCCGAAATTCTTTGGAAATAGACTATATGGTTTCCAAACAACGCTATCTCTGTAAACAGTGTTTGTTTGACTCTTTCTTGCTCAACAAAGGGTTGCCTTTGCTTTTGTTCTCTGTCCAGGTCCTTTGAGGCAGCTCTCCACCAAGCCCACCCCCGGAGAAGAGGAGACGCGTGCCCTCATACCCAGGTGCCTTCTACGAAAAGCAAACCTGCAGACCCCATTCCTGCCAACACCTACAGGCACCAAGATGGGCTTGGGCTCCTCTTACAAAGTGATTCTGAACAGGAGGCTTGGTGTTCCCTCTTCTCACCACAGAAACACAATCTTTTGGCAGCTGAACATATAGATTCAGATTAATGGGGTCCTTTCCTGTGAAGCGTAGGCACTCCATCTTGCTCCCGTAACCTCCATGTTGCAAAAACTGCTATTTGAAATTGTCCACTAAACATAGATGGTCCTTTGTTCTATGAATTAACTCCGCTATTCTTGGTTCTGTAAACACACTTGCTCAAATAATAGGGAAAAGAAGCTCAATTACCTGGCCTTGCAAGCTGCTCTGCTGCCATCCCTGGTTACTGCCAGGCCAGGTGTGTTTGAGTTATCTAAATGGTACTGTGCTCAAGGCTACAAGCTTCCTGCAAAATATCTCCCACTACATAGGGCTCTTTGTAAAACCTGCAAAAGGTCCGGAATCCCCATATTTAGGAGACAAAGGAACTAGGAATGTATAAAGGAAAGCCTCCTTCATATTAGTTTGCTCAGTCTCTGGAGGTAACTCATCTGAGAACGCCGGTGTAATAAAGACTCCAAATTTGGCTTACTGATTAAGGCGTCCTCTATTTAGCTTGCTGATTTCCAATATAACACCTGTCCCAAAGTCTGTTTTTTTTCCCCCTCTGATCTCACTTTAAAAAGCTCTGATCCCCACTCAGGTGACTGTATGTATTTATGATAATCTCATTGCAAAGCACATTATCCATCTTCCTGTCCTTTCCTCTAAAGAGTCCAAAGGATAAAACCTGGTTATAAAAGGCCACAGCCATCCCGAGGCTGAGTGGAGCACAGGTGTCTCACAGTAAGTCATGGCTCTGCCTGGGCAGGGCGCTTGGCAGGGTTGGGCAGCCAGAGGGACATGGCCCAGAGGAGCAGCCACTGTCCTGGGAGGATCCTGTATCCGTGTTCCAGAGAGGTGCTACCCTCTCCTTATGTGGGGAGGCCTCACCCTCAGGGTCCCCACCTGGAGGGACAGCCTGATGGGACCCAGGCACCGGGCTTCCCTGGGCTCCAGGCCGCCTGCCCTGTCTGGGTTGGGTGATGGTCCCCACTGTCTGTGTTTTCATCCATGTAGATGCTGCCCTCCTGGATCGTCGGCCTCCTCCTGCTGGCCACCGTCAGAGGTGAGGTAGCTGTCCCATCCCCATGGGGATGAAGGGACCATGCCTGGGATGGCCTCCGGGTGGGGCAGCTAGAGGCCTCATCATCATTATCATCAAATGAACAGCGTTATCATTATTTCAACAAAAACAATTGCCACCATTGGGGGAGTGTTGATGCTGTAGCAAACACAGGGCATCATCTTGGACAAAGATGACCCTGGGGACCCACCCCCCCTTTTCCTCCAGCAACTGGCTGTGATGGGGTGACCGAAGTGGTAGGCTGTTGGGCAGCGGTGTTGGGGGACGGTGCTCTCCACAGTCCTCCAAAACCCTCAGTGCCTTGCGTGGACAAGTGCGTGTCTGAATCCTAAGCTACATGGATGTCCCGCAGAGAACTGTCCCTCCCTCCCCATCACTCCTCTAGCTGTTGCCACCTCTGCCTCTCCAGCTCCAATCTGAGCCTTTCCCCCGGCCTCCTTTCTGCTGGGTTTCCTTCTGCACCACGAGTCCTCCTTTCCTCCTCACCTCGCCCAGCCCACTCTTGGCCTCCCTTCCATCTTGGCCACACAGCAGGACCTGACTCAGGAGAGCAGAGCCCACCTGGGTTTGGCTGCTCCTCGGGCCTTTCTGGCCCCTCTTGGTCTCCTTTGCTCCTCCCCTGCCTCCTCCTGCCCTAAATGTGGGCGTCCCACAGAGGTCACTCCCAGCGCTCTCCTCTCCCTTTTCCTGTGCCTTCCCCTTTGCCCAGCCTCTACTCCCCACAGGTCCCTATCCCCACCCGCCCCCTCCAATTTCCAGGCAGCTCCACCAGGGCCTCCCACTACGCCTCACAGTCAATTGTCCAGGCTAAGATACCACTCACTCCCTACCCCGTCTCTCCACCCTTCCAGTCATTTCCAGTGTCACCCAAGGCTAGAATGCCTGTTACCTCTCAGACCCACCACCCATGAACTGCCCCACTCCAACCCCCACCTCTCCCTGGCTCTCCTGCCTCTGAGCCTCCCACACTGGGTTCCTGAAAACACCTTCATGGAGCACAAGCCCCACCACCCTCACCAGCACCTCCCACTCACTAACCACATAACAGCCCTGGTGCCGGACCCTGGCCTTCAAGCTCCTGCATTTACCACCTGAAGCAAGACTTGCTTTAGTCTCAACAGCCCTTCCTCTGGGACTGGTCCCTCTTCCTGGAAGGAAGTCAAGGTCATCATGATTCCTTCTCTGTTAGATTTCCTCTCGTTCAAGACTGGGTTTGTACCTGATATGTCTTTCCATCTCCTCAGTGCCTAGCTTTATTCCCAATTAAACTCCCTTGTTCAAATCCTGTCCCCTCCCCCATTGGCTGTGACCTTGGACAGCTTACTTTGTCTCTCTGTGCCTTGGTTTTCCCATCTGTAAAATGGAAGTAATTCCTTATCATGGGCTATTTTGAGGCTTAAAGGGAATAATGCTGGGGAAGCGCTAGTGTGGTACCTGACACAGAGTAAACAGTCTACTCTTGCTTCAGGTGCTAAAAACTGATGAGTATTGTCAGTGTTTGAGTGAATGGCCAACCTCTGGCACCATCAGTTTCGGAGTTGAGGAAGCCTAAGGGAGAAGAGCCATTGAAATCCTCTGGATTTGAGCATGCGCCCTCAGTGAGCGCTCTCTGTGAAAATGCTTGTGTGTAGTCTAGAGGAATGAACCTCAGCTGTGGACGTGGTTATTTGGATCATCGGTTGCATGTATTGAGCCACTACTGTATACAGAATAATGCAAAACTCAGTCATCCCTGGCCTTAAGAAATGTACCTTTTCTGAGAACAACAGGGAAAACCTAAAAAATGACAGAGAATAATTGGGGGAGGGGCAATGTGCGTCCAGGGGTGACATGAAGACAAGGGGATTGGACCTCACCCAGGATCGGCTGCTGTGCTGGGTGTGGCGCCAGCATCAGGGTCCACCCAGCAGCATCTCTGCGCTACAGAACCGCAGGCACTGTCATCCCTGATGCCGGGTGATGGCATGTAAAGGGCCGTCTGGGGCTCTCCAGGAAGAGGTAGTTTTAAGGCAGAAGGTTACCAGGAAGCTCAGCCAATCCCCCTCTGGCCTGATGATCAGGGTGAAAACAGCATGAAACAAGCAGATCCCTGTGCCCCCCTGCCCTCCCTGTGAATCTGAAGCGTCCAGGAAAGCGCTGGGAGTGTGCAGAGGCGATTCTTGTCTCCGTGGAATTTGGGAGCACTGACAGCAGGTGCAGTCCAGCATTGGCCTCGCCAGCCCGGGCAGCACCCTGAATCGCCTCCTAAGTAGCTGAGGCGAGGTCACTTCTTTTCTGAACTCACACTGTCCCCTTTGCTGCTGTCTCTGCCCCAGGAAAGCAGGTCTGCTATCAACCTTTTGGCTGCTTCCCTGATGAGAAGCCATGGACTGGGATCTTACAGCGGCCCCTGAAACTATTCCCATGGCCCCCCAAGCTCATCAACACCCGGTTTCTTCTCTACACAAATGAGAATCCCAATAGCTTCCAAGTAAGAGGGGCCTGGCGGGACTGCAGGGGGGTGGAGGGAGGCGCCCACACTGGCGTCTGCACGCGGTTCTCTAAGGAAAAGACAGGGCTGTGGGGGGGTCGGGCCAATGCTCCCTCACCACTGGCAGCCACCTTAGCTCTCAGGATCGGGAACCCCTGATCAGGTCTATGGGTGCCGGGCCCAGAAACGCCCACATTCCACACACTGTGCACAGGCCTTCCTGGCACTGACCCCCAATCCTGGGAGGAAGCGGGTAGGAGCAGCATTTATGGGGAATCCAGGCCTGGTGTGTCCATCTTCTCCTGCACTGGGGGTGAGGGGAGAGAAGCCCCTCAGGGAATGAGGGTGGGTGTGTCAGTCCTTCCTGATGAGCCAGAAAACAGGTGTGGGAGAGGGACTTGTTGGTGTTAATCCTCACCAGAGGATATTTTTTCCATTGCTTTTTAAAGAGTGGAAGGGAGGGATGGGAGGGGAGAGAAAGAGAGAGAGAGAGAGAAACATTGACACATTGATGTGAGAGAGACACATTGAATGGTTGCCTCCCATATGAGCCCCAACTGAGTCTTGGGATCAAACCTACAACCCAGGTGCAATCCTTTGAGCGGGAATCAAACCAGTGACCCTTCAGTGCATAGGCCAATGCTCTGGCCACGGAGCCACTCTGGCCTGAGTGGGAGGGGCCATCTAACCACAAAAGCAAAAAGGACCCTGGGAGTGACCTCCAGTCCCCAGAAGGCCTGCTGGTGGAGGCAGGACAGGCTCTTCCAGGTGCTTACAAGTGACCAGGAAGAATGTGCTCAGAGCTCAGCTGCTCACAGTGCCACCCCTGACAGTTTGGAGAGCTCGTGACTGGCCATCCATCCCTGAGGCCAGCTGCGGTGGGATTGTAGGTGACAAACTACCTCTTGGATCCCCCAGCTGGGAGTCCCCTTGGACTAGTGGTTTGGCTGTTTTTATCTTCTGATCCTACTTCAGGCGTGGTGCCCAGGGGGCTGGTGAAGGGGCCCCTGGCAGGTGGGCATCAGTTGTTAAGTGCTACAAGCTTGAGGTGCCCTTCGTGGCTCCAATGAGCCACATCTCCTCTGTTTTGGTGCTTTTGGCCTGGGGTCCTTCACTGTTTCTGTTCCAAGAACATCTTCCACCATCTGGGGAAGCCGAGGGGTCCCTTCTCAGGACGATTTATTTAAAAGTGAAATAAAACACATTGGATTACAAAGGAAACCAATTAGATTGAAAAACAGTTATGAGAACATTTGAAATGATAAATATATGTCCCAGTCATATCTATGCTGCTTTATTATTATCTCACTAAAGAACAAGATCCACGGGTTGGTTTACCTAAGGCCACTACAAATAGTAATGAGAATAACTGATTTTTAAGACGACTCCGACCACTGTCCTGTGACAGGAAAATACCCGTGACTCCCATTGGTGACAGAGTGCTGTTACAATAACCGTGGCTTGTTGCCAATTTCATAATTAACAGAAATGCCAGGAAGTCCATGAATGTGGACCTTGTAAATCCTGTCCTCAAAGCCCAGCTCAGGACCTCCTGTTCTATCCCGACCCAACTTTGTGGGAGCTGATCCCGTGACCCAGTCTCCCTGGAACTGGCTCTCACAGGCCATTGGCTTGGAAAGGCCAACATCCCAATTCACCTTTTCCACTTTAACCAGCGGATCTCCTCCACGGACCTGGCTACTGTGAACGCTTCAAACTTCCATCTGGACCGCAAGACGCGCTTCATCATCCACGGCTTCATAGACAAGGGGGAGGAGAGATGGCTGAAGGACATGTGCCAGGTAGGGCCCTGCCCCCGGCCACTCCCCGCTGAGACCAGCACCCAGCACCCAGATTCAAACACTTTGCAGGTCACTGCCCCCAAGACTGGGAACGCAGATCGTCCAGGGACAGATGCTCCTTCCTCAAAACTCTGAGGAAACCCTGGGTCCTCTGGAGCGTCCACTGTCAAGTTATCCCGACCCCCTCACCTCCTGCCCATCCTCTCCTCTGGATACTAAAGAGACCCAGAGCCCAATCAAAACGCCCCGAAGCAGAGGCGTCAGCTAATTCCCTGGCATTGGTCTCGATGGTTTATGTAAAGCCCCCGTGTGACATTAGAAACCATCGTAAACGTGTCCCCTGAAACCCTTCTGTCCCACAGAGCTCTCTGTGAGGGCGGAAAGGCTCCATGGCGTCATGTCCCAACCAGGAGCCACTGTTCCCCTGCGCTCACCCAGGACCTGAAATGCAGGGAGTTGACCAAAGACTTGATGTTAAATTCTGTGGAATTTGATTCATTGTAAATAGCCACCCGGGGCCAGTGGCCACAGTATTGGATGGCGCAGTTCTGAAAGTATCAGGAATGTTAGGGATGAATCATTATTCATAACATCCATTTTCTGAGCACTTCCTCTGAGCCTGACACTGTGATCATTATTTCACAGTCTTTGTCTCATTAGACCACCCCCCCCCCCCACCCCAAGCATGTTGTGAGGAAGGTAGAGTTATTGTTCCCATTTTATAAATGAGGAAATTAAGGCAGGCAAAGTTCAACACTTGCCCAGAGTAGAAACCAGAGATTGGAATGAAAGCCAGGTCTCCTGTCTATAAAATACCACAACCCTGTGTCTGTAGCTTTAGTCTTTAGAGGTGCCCACGGGCATGGCTTTCAGCTTAGTCTGCACTGGGGAGACCTCGAGCAGCTTCTTCCCAAGGGTGGGCTGCTCCTCTGGCGGTTTGGGTGTTCACACGTGTCCCCAAGTCCCAGAAGGACGCCATGTGAATGTGGAGCTGGGAGAGTCAGGGGGACATGTCCATCCCGATGCCGTGGCCTCCAGGCCACTCCTCCCTGCCTCAGTCCCCGGGGTAGTCCAGGCCATCCTCCAGTGAACACAGGCTCTGCAGTGGCTCTTTCTGACAGTTATTTGGTCCCATCACGGGACCAGTCTGAGCTTGGGCAGCACACGGCGCCCACACCACATAATATAAAGGATGCACATGTGGGCAGAGTTGTAGCTCCCTCCATCTACATGTCATCCTGTCTGTTAATACCTTCTAGCTCCCCCTACGCATTGTTGGGAACATAAGGGCAGCCCTCCCGTGGCTTCAGCACCCAGTACAGTGGCAGCGAACTTAGTACAAGTGGCAGCCAACTTCCTGTAAAGGACTGGGGAGTAAATAGTTTAGCGTTTGCAGGTCATATGGTTTCCCTCAACCCTGTTGTTGCTCCAAAGCAGAGGGGAGAGAATGTAAACAAAGGGGTGTGCCTGTTCCCAATAAAACTTGATTAATATGAGCAGGTGGATCTGGCCCTCCCATCACAGTGGGCTAAGCCCTGATGTAGTCAGCGATCCTGTTTCTGCCTGGCTGTGTCAGTAACCACCTGGGAGACCTTAGGCCAGTCACTGACTCCATCCAGGCCCCAGTGCTCACATCTGTGAAGTGGGATCCGGTGCCGAGTTCCTGGTGAAGTGGTGAGGATTAGGACAAGTGGGAGGAATATGAAAACTCTGACACACATGAGATGCGTGGTGGCTGTGAATTCCTGTCTCTGGAGTGTGCGGCCTGTGCCTGTTAATACATTGGATTCTCCCTCTTGTTTTTTCTCACCAGAGAATGTTTAAGGTGGAGAAGGTGAACTGCATCTGCGTGGACTGGATGCGTGGGGCCAGGACAGATTACAACCAAGCCGTCCACAACATTCGAGTCGTGGGAGCCGAGACAGCGTTCTTAATACAAGAGCTGTCGGTAAATCCTCCTGAGCCCCATCCTGTGTGGAGGGCCCGAGGGGGCAGGCAGACCCCGTGCACCAGAGGCCGCCTGGGGACTGGTGTTCAGGGGCTGGGCCTGGAAGCCTGGACACACAGAGGGGCGTTTCCTAAAATGAAACTGCAGCCTTCCCCTCCTGGAGTGTCCTGAAGATCCCTAGTGGCCTGGGGCAAAGGAACCACTTTGGGCCTCGTTTTCCCCTTTTGAAATAACCCGTCCTTGGAGGCTGTTCTGGGAATGGTCAGCCCAGAAGATGGGTCTTCTTTCTCAGAAAGGGGAAAGCCCCTACTGCCTTCTGGAAGGTCTATTCCCTGGCACCCAGAGCTGGGCCCGCTACCCAGGCTCTCCAGGCAGGCCCAGGCCCTGGGGGAGGGGAGGAAGGCCGGGGTGGGTGTGGATGGAGCAGGCAGCACCTGGCCAGTCTCCCCAGGCCGCCTGCAGTGCACACAGAGGCCGCTGGTCCGCACTGTCGCTACCGCCTTTTCCCTCCCTTTCCCAGATTTTCTCCCTCCCCCCCTCCCCCTCCTTCCCCGCCCCCTAGCTTGTGCAGGGGACTTGGAGACTGCGGTTGCCCAGGGTCCCATCATGCTGTCCTAGGTGGTCCCAGAGCCAGGTCATTTCTGCAGAGGCCTGTCCCCATTCCCTTCCTGAGCCAGGGTGTCTCCACTCGTTCCTGGGGGCCCTGACACTCCATCCTTCCACAGACCAAGATGGGCTACAGCTTGGAGAACGTGCACATCATTGGCCACAGCCTGGGAGCACACGCGGCTGGCGAGGCGGGCAGGAGGCTGGGGGGCTCCGTGGGCAGGATCACAGGTAAGGGGTGCGAGGGTTGGGTGACAGGGACAGGCCTGTAGGGCAATGGAAGCCCAGACACAGGAACTTCTTATGGCCAAGGGCGCCCCTACTGGTCCTCCAGGGACACTAATTTTAGGTGCTGCCAGACTTAGATTTAAAAAATAATTGCCTATACACATTCATGTAAATTACAAAAGATATAAGATTGTAATTGAAAACACGTTTATTAAAAAAGAAAAAATATAACTAGCACATTCAACTCATGACTTCAGGATTATTATTGCTAGAGTACGGCAGATTTTTGAACAGTGAAATCGTTTTTTAATACGAATTCATCAGTTCCACAAATATTAATTGTTGTGGCAGTGCCAGCTACAGGCAGAAAATGAAAGTAGCTGAGACCTGTTACAGGAAGCACATGGTAGATAATAAGAATGAATGAATGGCCAAAACTGGTTTGGCTCAGTGGCTAGAGCGTCGGCCTGCGGACTGAAAGGTCCCGGGTTCGATTCCGGTCAAGGGCATGTACCTGGGTTGCGGGCACATCCCCAATAGGAGATGTGCAGAAGGCAGCTGATTGATGTTTCTCTCTCATCGATGTTTCTAACTCTCTATCTCTCTCCCTTCCTCTCTGTAAAAAATCAATAAAATATATTTTTAAAAAAAAAGAATGAATGAATGAATCTCTAGGCAAATGAAGGTACACAAGACATAGACGCAGACACCGCTGAGTCCCGTGTCTGTCACTGTGCACACAGTGTGATGCTGTCTCCTTTGCCCAGGGCTGTGTGCTAGACATTGGGGGAAGGATGGGGGATTCATAGATTATGTTTACAGAGACTTTTTCAGATTGCAAAGTTCTTTCTCTTAGACCTTTGCGTGGGGTTTTCACAATAGCCCCATAAGGTAGGTTGCTGTTATTCCCACTTTCCAGATGAGGAAACTGAGGCTCAGGGAAGACATGCATTCGACCTTGAGCAGAACCTGGGCTAGAATATAGGTCACTGAGTCTGTGGGCCATGCTCCTCCCACCCTCTGCTTCTCTTTGAAGATGAGCTGGGCACAGCCGCTGCTTCAGGCAGAAAGCCGCATGCATTCTGTGGGTCCAGGGGTTGGAACCTGGTTTGTCACTGTCCACCTCCCCCTTTCAGGACTGGATCCAGCAGAACCAGGCTTCCAGGGCACGCCCGAGGAGGTGAGGCTGGACCCGTCGGACGCCATGTTTGTGGATGTAATTCACACAGACACCTCCCCCACAGTCCCTAACCTAGGTGAGTTCCTCACTCCACCTCTTGGTGACCAGGGCTATAACTGGTAAGAGTAGGTCCAGGGGTGGTATTCAACATGGTTAACTACAGTAATAACTTGGATGCCAACCAGTCAAAGTGGGTGTCAGCTACAAATAAACAGCCAGCCCAGCGCCAGTGGTATCAGCCTGTGGCCCCAGGCAGGTCAGACACACACTGGGGTAGCCTATGGAAGGCTGTTGCTCGGTCCTCAAACCCTGTGACCGTCCCTATCTCCACTATCCATTCCTGCACTGGTGGGGCCGGAGGGGGTAGGGGAGGGGTTGAGGGTCCTCAGTGCTGCTGCAGAGGCGGGAGAGGCTCCTGCCAGCACTGCTGTGCTCACCATCAGAAGCCAGGCTCCCTGCTCCTCAGTGCTACCTCCCTTAGAGGCGGGAGAGGCTCCCTCAAGCTTGGCAGCTGTGAGCCCGGCTTCTGGCTGAACAGTGCTCCCCCTGTGGGAGCGCACTGACCACCAGAGGGCACCTTCTGCATTGAGCGGATGCCCTCTGGTGGTCAGTGCTCATTATATCGACAGATCGCTCTGCTGTTTGGTGGAATTGCATGTTAGGGTTTTATTCTATAGGATGCTTCACCTATACTTGCAAAATGCAATGTTAATGTTTGAATATTTTGCTCACTTCTTTTGTGGAAACTTTGGTTATAGTTTGTGTTGTTGGAAACAAATTATATTCCTTTATTTAATGCTTCTAAAATAAAATGGGTGAGTTGTTGTTAGTTTAAAGAAATGAAAATTTAAAATAAATAAAATTACGTAAAAAATTTATATTACATAAACTCAGTGTTCTTTTTTCAATATTTTTCTTTTTTTTATTTTTTTTTTTATTTTTTTTTAATGTAATTTTATTTTATTTTTTAATTTTTTATTTTTTTTGGGCAGAAGTATATACTTTATTTTTTTTTCTTTTTTTTTTAATTTTTTTATTGCTTAAAGTATTACAAAGGGTATTACATATGTGTCCATTTTATCCCCCCGCCCTAGACAGTCCCCCAGCCTCCCCTATCCCCCAGTGTCTTATGTCCATTGGTTATGCTTATACGCATGCACACAAGTCCTTTAGTTGATCTCTTACCCCCCTCCCTCCTGCCCCCCAACCCTCCCCGGCCTTCCCACTGCAGTTTGACAATCTGTTTGAGGCAGCTCTGCCTCTGAATCTATTATTGTTCAAAAGTTTATAATGGTCTCTATTATCCATGAATGAGTGAGATCATGTGGTATTTTTCCTTCATTGACTGGCTTATTTCACTTAGCATAATGCTCTCCAGTTCCATCCATGACGTTGCAAATGGTAAGAGTTCCTTCCTTTTTAGAGCAGCATAGTATTCCATCGTGTAGATGTACCACAGTTTTCTAATCCATTCATCTACTGATGGGCACTTAGGCTGTTTCCAGATCTTAGCTATGGTGAATTGTGCTGCTATGAACATAGGGGTGCATATATCTTTTCTGATTGGTGTTTCTGGTTTCTTGGGATATATTCCTAGAAGTGGGATCACAGGGTCAAATGGGAGTTCCATTTTCAGTTTTTTAAGGAAACTCCATACTGTCTTCCATAGTGGCTGCACCAGTCTGCATTCCCACCAGCAGTGCACAAGTGTTCCTTTTTCTCCACATCCTCTCCAGCACTTGTCGTTTGTTGATTTGTTGATGATAGCCAGTCTGACAGGTGTGAGATGGTACCTCATTGTTGTTTTGATTTGCATCTCTCGGATGATTAGTGACTTTGAGCATGTTTTCATATGTCTCTTGGCTTTCTGAATGTCCTCTTTTGAAAGGTGTCTATTTAGGTCCTTTGCCCATTTTTTGATTGGATTGTTTATCTTCCTTTTGTTAAGTTGTATGAGTTCCCTATAGATTTTGGAGATTAGGCCCTTATCAGATATGACATTGGCAAATATGTTTTCCCACACAGTGGGTTTTCTCGTTGTTTTGTTGATGGTTTCTTTTGCTGTGCAGAAGCTTTTTATTTTGATGTAGTCCCATTTGTTCATTTTCTCTTTAGTTTCAAGTGCCCTAGGAGCTGTATCAGTGAAGAAATTGCTTCGGCATATGTCTGAGATTTTGTTGCCTTTGGATTCTTCTAGAATTTTTATGGTTTCCTGTCGTACATTTAAGTCCTTTATCCATTTTGAGTTTATTTTTGTGTATGGTGTAAGTTGGTGGTCTAGTTTCATTTTCTTGCATATATCTGTCCAATTTTCCCAACACCATTTATTGAAGAGACTATCTTGGCTCCATTGTATGTTCTTGCCTCCTTTGTCAAATATTAATTGAGCATATTGGTTCGGGCCGATTTCTGGGCTCTCTATTCTATTCCATTGATCTATATGCCTATTCTTGTGCCAGTACCAGGCAGTTTTGAGAACAGTGGCTTTGTAATACAACTTGATATCTGGTATTGAGATCCCACCTACTTTGTTCTTTTTCAGGATTGCTGCAGCTATTCGGGGTCTTTTTTTATTCCAGATGAATTTTTGGAGAGTTCGTTCTAGATCTCTGAAGTATGCCGTTGGTATTTTAATGGGAAGTGCATTGAATTTATAGATTGCTTTGGGTAGTATGGACATTTTAATGATGTTGATTCTACCAATCCAGGAACACGGTATGTTCTTCCATCTGTTTATGTCTTCCTCTATATCTTTTTTCAACGTCCTGTAGTTTTCTGAGTAGAGGTCTTTTACCTCTTTAGTTAAGATTATTCCTAGGTAGCTTAGTTTTTTTGGTGCGATGGTAAACGGGATTGTTTTTATAATCTCTCTTTCTGAAAGTTCACTATTGGTGTATAGAAATGCCTCAGATTTCTTGGGGTTAATTTTGTATCCTGCTACATTGCCAAATTCATGTATTAAGTCTAGTAGCTTTTTGATGGAGTCTCTAGGGTTTTGTATGTATAATATCATGTCGTCTGCAAATAAGGACAGTTTTACTTCCTCTTTTCCAATTTGGATGCCTTTTATTTCTTCTTCTTGCCGAATTGCAATGGCTAACACTTCCAGTACTATGTTGAACAGGAGTGGTGAGAGGGGGCATCCCTGTCTTGTTCCTGTTCTTAGGGGAAATGGTGTAAGTTTTTGTCCATTGAGAATGATGTTGGCTGTGGGCCTGTCATATATGGCTTTTATTATGTTGAGGTATGATCCTCCTACTCCCACCTTGCTGAGAGTTTTTATCAAAAATGGGTGTTGAATTTTGTCAAATGCTTTTTCTGCATCAATTGATATGACCATGTGGTTTTTTTCTTTCAATTTGTTTATGTGATGTATCACGTTTATTGATTTGCGGATATTGTACCATCCTTGCATCCCTGGGATAAATCCTACTTGGTCATGGTGTATGATCTTTCTGATGTACTGCTGGATCCGATTTGCTAAGATTTTGTTGAGGATTTTGGCATCTATGTTCATGAGGGATATTGGCCTGTAATTCTCTTTCATTGTGTTGTCTTTACCTGGTTTTGGTATTAGGGTGATGCTGGCTTCATAGAATGAGCTTGGAAGTGTTCCTTCCTCTTGAATTTTTTGTAGTAGTCTGAGGAGGATAGGTTTTAGTTCTTCCTTGAATGTTTGGTAAAACTCCCCTGTGAAGCCGTCTGGTCCTGGGCTTTTGTTTGCTGGAAGCTTTTTGATGACTGCTTCAATTTCTTCCATAGTTATTGGCCTGTTGAGATTTTTAGATTCTTCCTGATTGAGTTTTGGAATGTTGTATTTTTCTAGGAATTTGTCCATTTCCTCCAGGTTGTCTAGTTTGCTGGAGTAGAGCTGTCCATAGTATTTTTTAACAATCATTTGTATTTCTGTGGGGTCTGTTGTTATTTCACCTCTTTCATTTCTGATTTTGTTTATTTGGGTCCTCTCTCTTTGCTTCTTGGTGAGTCTGGCTAGAGGTTTGTCAATCTTGTTTATCCTTTCGAAGAACCAGCTCTTGGTTTCATTGATTTTCTGTATTATTTTTTTGGTCTCTATGTTATTTATTTCTGCTCTAATCTTTATCATCTCCTTCCTTCTGCTCACTCTGGGGTTTTCTTGTTGCTCTCTTTCTAATTCTTTGAGTTGTAGAGTTAGCTGATTTACTACCATTTTTTCTTGTTTTTTGAGATAGGCCTGTAGAGCTATAAACTTCCCTCTCAGGACTGCTTTCATTGTGTCCCATAGGTTTTGGATTGTTGTGTTTTCATTGTCATTAGTTTCCAGGATGTTTTGAATTTCTTCTTTGATTTCATTGGTAACCCAATCAATATTTAATAGCATGCTATTCAGCTTCCAGGTGTTTGAGTATTTTGGGTTGTTTTTATTGCAGTTTATTTCTAATATTATGCCATCGTGGTCTGCGAAGACGCTTTTTATGATTTCAATCTTCTTGAATTTGGGGATACTTTGCTTGTGACCCAATATATGGTCTATTTTTGAATATGTGTCATGAGCACTTGAGTAGAATGTATATTCCGTGGCACTGGGGTGAAGTGTTCTGAAGATGTCTATTAAGTCCATCTGATCTAGTGAGTCATTTAGTATTGCTGTATCTTTGCTGATTGTTTGTCTAGAGGACTTATCCAGTGATGACAGTGGTGTATTAAAGTCCCCTACTATGATTGTATTGTTGTCGATCTCTCCTTTGATATCTTCCAGAAGATTTTTTATGTATTTGGGTGCTCCTGCATTGGGTGCATATATGTTTATCAGGGTTATATCTTCTTGTTGTATTGATCCTTTTAGTATTATGAAGTGGCCTTCCGTATCTCTTGTTATGGCCTTCACTTTGAGGTCTATTTTGTCCGATATAAGTATTGCTACCCCAGCTTTCTTTTCTTTTCCATTAGCCTGAAAGATATTTTTCCATCCCTTCACTTTCAGTCTGTGTGAGTCCTTTCTAATGAGGTGGGTCTCTTGTAGACAGCAAATGTATGGGTCATGATTTTTTATCCATTCAGCCACTCGATATCTTTTGGTTGGAGCATTTAGCCCGTTTACATTTAAAGTTATTATTGAAAGGTACTTGTTTGTAGCCATTTCTTTTTTTGTGTGTGTGGCTGTTTTCTTTCTGGGATTTTTATTTCTTCTTTTTACACCAGTCCCTTTAGCATTTCTTGCATTGCTGGCTTGGTGGTGATAAACTCCCTTAGCCTTTTTTTGTCTGTGAAGCTTCTTATTTCCCCTTCAATTTTGAATGATAGCCTTGCTGGATAGAGTATTCTTGGATTCAGTCCTTTGCTTTGCATCACTTTGTAAATTTCCGTCCATTCTTTTCTGGCCTGATGTGTTTCTGTTGAGAAATCATTTGATAATCTAATGGGAGATCCCTTGTATGTAACTTTCCGTCTCTCTCTTGCAGCCTGTAAGATTCTCTCTTTGTCCTGAACATTTGCCATGGTAATTATGATGTGTCTTGGTGTGGGTCTTTTCGGGTTCACCTTGCTTGGGACTCTCTGGGCTTGTGTGACTTTTTTCTTCCCCACCTCAGGGAAGTTTTCTGATATTATTTCTTCCAATAGGTTTTCTAATCCTTGTTCCTCTTTCTGTTGTTCTGGCACCCCTATTATTCGTATGTTGTTTCGTTTCATGTTGTCCCAAAGCTCCCTTAGGCTCTCCTCCTGTCTTTTAATTTTTTTCTCCAACTGAAGTACAGTTTGGGTGTGTTTTGCTTCCCTGTCTTCTAATTCACTAATTCGGTCTTCCGCTTCTCCTAGTCTACTGTTGATACTTTCAATGGTGTTCTTTATTGTAGCTATATCGCACTTCATTTCTTCTTGGGTCTTAGTTAAGTTGTCGATTTTTTCATCTGTTTCTTCTTGCTTCTTGGATAAGTTGTCGATTTTTTCCTCCATCCGGTGTATGCACTCTAGGACCCTTATTCTGAATTCTTTTTCTGTCATGTTGTATGCCTCTGTATCACTTAGCTGCTTTTCTGGTGAGTCCTCCTTTTCTTTCCTTTGGGGATTTCTTTGTCTACCCATGTTTGATCTCACTGACGTATATAGATATTGAGTCGTTCAGTGGCTGCTCCCTAGGTGGCAGTGGTTCCTTGGGCTGTGGTTGCTCCTTGGGCGGTTGTGGTAGCAGCTGCTCCTCTGTTGTTAGCGGGTCTTCTGATGGGTGCTGTTCACAGCTGTTGTGGCTCTTTTGGCTGGTGGAGGGAGGCTTCACCCACAGCAGCTGTTCCTCAGACAGAGCGTGTGGAGATCAGGAGGCCGCTGTTGCTTGGATCTGCTGCGTTGATTTAAAGGCACAAAATACAACACAACAAGGCACAACGTACCAGGCACTGAACACAAATGAATTACGGTATTAATAACCCCAAATAAAGATGGCCACCCAAGCTAAGAGAGTTGGGGGGTAAGGAAGAAAGAAGAGAAAAAGATAGAGAGAAAAACAGAAAAAAGAGGGAAAAAAAAGAAGAAAAAGAAAAAAAAAGAAAAATAGAATGAAGTAGAAGAGGGGAGGAGACTATTCATATGAGGAGAAAACTCCGATAGAACCGCCACTAATCCCAACAAATTCCAGCAACGGATCTCTGGAGTGAATACAAACTACAAACAGCCAATAATATCAAGTGAGGCAAGGGAAAGCAGAAGCACAAAAATAACTGGCCGGGGGTGGGGTGGGGAGGGGGAATGGGAGACAGAAAAAGAAAAAGAAAAAGCAGAACAACCTCACATACAATCCTTAAAGAAAAGAAAAGAA
The DNA here is from genome assembly GCF_964212035.1 of Myotis nattereri. Taxonomy (NCBI): domain Eukaryota; kingdom Metazoa; phylum Chordata; class Mammalia; order Chiroptera; family Vespertilionidae; genus Myotis; species Myotis nattereri. The sequence goes on along the minus strand of NC_138088.1, from coordinate 53,913,295 downwards.
AAAAAACACACAATATACTCAACAATTGAGCAAGCAACAACAGAACAATAGAGAAAAGGAGAGAATAAAAAATTTGGATAGTGAAGAAAGATAAGGGAGAGGTGGATAAGGATTTAGAGCAGGTGATTGGAAAAGGGATATATAAGTAGGGTGAAATTTAGACAGGGCGTATGAAGAATAGGAAAAATCTAAAGCAGGAATAGGGTAAGAGAAACAGGACAGCAAAAGGGGAAAAGTGGGGAAGAGAGTTTTAGCACAGCAGCACAATTGAGGTAGAGGAAAATGATGCTAAAGGAATGATGAAAATAGAATGGAGAACCTTAGTCCCAAAATAAAATAAAGAGAAAATAAAATGACACTTTAAAAAAAAATGGTAAAATGGCAGCAGTAATAATACTGGTTAAAAATAAAAATGTAGTAATTAAAAGGGTAATATCAGGTGATGAAAAAAGAAAATAAATGGTTTCTTAGTTAAAAGGTAAAACAATAATTAAAAAAAAATAATTAAAAAAAATGGGCTGTAATGAAAGTGCTTCAGATCTTCTGCTCCTCTTTTTGACACACCAGGTATTCAGGAGAATGTTGAATTTTCCTCTGATACACTGTTCCTCTGTGTTGTAAGACACAGTCCTGATTTTAAGGCAGGCTACATTGGTTTCCCAGACAGCCCTTATCTGTATTTACAGAAGAGTCAGTTCATGGCTCTGCCTCTGGGTGGCAGTGCGTCGGGATTGACCTCCGAGGGTATAGGACCTCTCTGACCAGGTGTTCTCTATTGTACCGGAAGCTGGTTTGGGAATGTCCTCCGCCCAGAGCTGGTTTTCCAGTAGTCACTCCCCGCTCTGTTTCCCAGGCTCCCCCAAAACAGCCTTCCCTTACAATCTCTGTGACTGACCCCAACTGGGTAGTCCCTTGCACTGGGTTCAACAATCAAACGCACAGATTTAAGAGCCTGGGAAGTTGTGCGAACTCGCAACGCTTCACCTTCCAAATCTGCGCGAAGTCTCTGCGCGCGCTCTGGCTCCTGGCACCGAGTAGCCGGCAAACTGGCGTAATCTGAGGCTGCCCGTTCGTGTCCCGTCCAACTGTGGGCTTATTTATAGCGTTCCCTTCTGCCAGCAGCCCTGGGGGTGCCCTTCCACACTCGTGGGTCACGCTGGCTCCAACGGCCGCGGTCTTTTGTGGGGCGCAGAGCCCCCACCCCCCTGCGCGCGTTCCACTCTCCAACCTAAACTGCAAACCGCACCTTTGGGGAAAGTCTAACCTTTCTGTGGGGAGAAGCCGAGTTCCTCTGAGTTCACGTAGTCGCGCTGCTTGAGAGCCCTTGTTGCCGGGTTAGTAGCTGGTCTCTGGATGCCGGCGACAGTCACCCAAGATGGCACGGTCTCCGCGGCTGTGCCGGCGCACCTGGAGAGGTTTCAGCCTCAGCCTCTAACCATTCCCTTTATCTAGGATTTCTCTGTCTTTCCTGGCTGCAGACTGTCTCAGCTGAATCTCCTCTGCTTATTCGGGCTGTATGCTACCCGTTTCAGCTGCCCGCCCTTATCTGCTCCGGGACAAGGCACCGACACATCTGTCTAAACCTCCGCCATTTTCTCTAGCCCCCTCAATATTTTTCTTATGTAACTGCTCATGAAACATGCCAACAAGGGTATGTTTTTAATAATAGTGATGGTTACCATGGGCTGCATTGGACATTTTGTACATACTTGCTCATTAATCATGGTAACAACAATAGAAAGTGGGCATTATTATTACTGTTTCATAGCTGAGGACACAGAGGCTTGAAAAACTTTAGTAAGTGCCTGAGATCACGGAGTATGTAAATAGGACCAGGATGTGATCACGGGTCTTTGGCTTAAAAAGCCAAAGCATCCAGCCATTATGCTGGGCTCTCAATACAACAATGAGATCTCAATATAACCCTCTAACATAGAAATCAAAATTTCAGAATGAGTACAGGAATGGGAATTGCACCAGTCCTGATAGGTGTCTATGATGCATAATGGTATCAGGGGATATCGGTATTGTCACAGCCTCCCCAGGACAGACAGACAGACAGACAGACACACATGCAAATACACATGGAGTCATGCTCTCTGCCTCTGCTCGCTCCCCCTTCCTTGTCTTGCTATGGTCTCATGTTGGTGAGGGATCTGCAAAGCCCGGTGGGGTGGCTGTGCTGAGGGGTCAGTTCCCCAAGAAGACTCTCGCTCTGGTGAGGAGTCGGACACTCTCTGGGGCCATGACCTGGCCTCGGGTCCCCTTCCCTCCCTGCTCACCGCCATTTCCAATGTTTCAGGTTTTGGAATGAGCCAGAAGGTGGGCCATCTGGATTTCTATCCAAACGGAGGACAGCAAATGCCCGGATGTGAGAAAAATATCCTTTCACCCATCGTTGATGTAAATGGACTCTGGGAAGGTAAGTGCATTAGCAAAGCAAGACGGCAGTGCCCTCCCTGGGGAGAAGGCAGGATGCATGGCTGGGCCCTGGTAGCACTGAAATTGCCTTCACGTCCAGGGTGCTCATTCTGTCCCCAGCAGTGTCACAGCGCCATGAGGGAATTACTCTGCTTATCCCCAGTTTACAGCTGAAGAAACTGGGTCTGAACAGTTATCAAACTTGCCCAAGGCCACCTTATATTAAAGTTCAATTTCTGGCTGCAAAGTCCCAACCTCATACCCAATCGAACCTGGGACCCTTGAGTCCGCAGCCTGTGTCGTCCTCCTCATGAGGATGCTGAGGCCTGAGCTGGATGGGCATGTTGGCAAATACCAGTTCTAGCTGTGCCCACCCCCACCCCAGCTGCTTGCACTGCTTGCTCCTTGAAGGGCAGGTACAAAGGCTTGGAGGTCTTTGATGTTCTTACCCTTTGCTGTGGGCAGGTGTTGGATGGGAAAGGGATTGAGCTGGTAAAAGGACCGAGTGGGGACATGTTCCGTGGGTTTGGGGAGCACGTTCATGGAGTAGGCAGAGGCCTGGAGGTCTAGGGGGGAATGAGGTATGTGGGTGTCAATGTCAGAAATGTCCAAACCTGTAGAGAATTTTTATGAGTTTATTGGAGCCAAACTGACGACAATTGCTGGGAAGAAAAATCTCAACAGACTGAGAACATGCTCCGGAGAACGGCATTTTTGCGGCTTATTTTATACATTAGAGTAAAACGAGGAGACATAGGGGTTCCATGAAATCCACGGGTGATAGATTTCGGAGGGGGAGGAAAGTAAAATGAGAAATCTCTGGAATTAGATAAAAAGAAAAATAGAGAGACACATTCTTTTACATTGGTGGGAACAGGATAGCTGATGATCAACATGGACAGCACATAGAGGTGGTATTTGGGGAACAAGGTCACAGTGAGGGGTTCTGGGGTCTGGTTTTCTTATAAGGGTGTGCCCTGAGGGATCTGGAAAAGATTACTCTGATATGTAAAACGTGTGTTTTCTTAGATGCAAAAGGAAACAGTTTCACTTAAGGTAATGTTTCTTTGTCACTCTGGTTGGATAGCTCAGTTGGTTGGAGCTTTGTTCTAGATACCAAAACGGTTTTGGGTTTGATTTCTGGTCAGGACACATATGGGAGGCAACTGAGTGTTGTTTCTCTCTCACATCAATGTTTCTCTCTCTCCCTTCCTCTTTCTCTAAAATCAATAAACATATACTCAGGTGAGGATTAAAAAAGAAAAAGATTGACCTTTGTCAAAGAAGCTCTAGGCCTGGGACAGTGCTACCCTCCATGACCAGCTTTTAATTAGGAATTTTTATGTTCAGCCCACCCCACATGGTTACTTTCGGCCTCTGAGTTACTAAGGCCACCATGCAGGCCTCCCCTGAGGTTCTCAGGTTTAGGATGTGGCCCCTTTTTCGTCCGCATGAGGTCTGCGTTTACGTGAGGACAGGCTCAGTCCCCCTAGGATTAGGTGACTTATGCACCACCTCCATCACCTGTCCTTGTCTGGCCTCTGCTCTTCTCCTGTTGCCTCTCCCCGGAGACCAGGCTTCATCTCCCCCCTGCACAGGGAGGCTTGGAGTCTGCCATCATTTCATTTTAGTGTTTATTTGTCTCCGCTGGGAGATTCCCGGGCATCCCAGACACCCCAGTACCCTGCTCAGGGCCGAGCTCAGAGCAGGCGCTCAGTACAGCCCACTCCACTGAGCAGAGAGGCCTTCTGTGGCATTGAATATTCCATGTGCTTGATGTGAACGAATGGAGTGGATAAAGCAGTAGCCAACATCCACCCTCAGCCACTGGAGCCTTTGAGCGCTCTGCCCAGCACCAGGTAACTCCAGGGAAGACCCCGCTGAAGGAGCACTGAGTCACAATGAGGCTGCTCCTCCCAGAAGCCACCAGCAGGGCCCACATAATAGCAAGGAGCCCAGCTTTAATTAAAGAGGCAATTCACAGTGAACAAGCCCACAGGATGTGCGTCTATTGTGTGGGCTCCCAGTCACCCAGGTGCTGGGCTGGAGGAACAACTAAATCCACTTGCCCCTCTATTATGGATCCCAGGGCAGCAATTCTGGGTGAAAGAAACAATTAAGGTGGAAACAGGTTGTGTTGTATGATGATAAGTGCTGTTGCCAGAGTTGCTGGGCCCTGGGGCAGGCAGAGCTAATCCACCAGCACAAAGAGGACCCCAGACCTCCCAGAAGAGGTCCCCAGGTATGTCTGTGGTCAACGTGCATCACACCATGGGAGGTTTTGTACCAAGGAGCTGGAGAAATGAAAAATAAAAAACACACAAAAAACACAACTGCACAATTTTTCAAATTAATGGACTTGAGTTTAAAGAAAAGGGTGGCAGATAAAATGCAGTGACACAGTGGCCTAGGGCCCAGGGGACCTTGGTCTCCACTGCTTTGACCTCAGGGTTTCCAAGGAGGAGGAATTTCTCAGCCTGGGGTCATGGGCACAGAAAAGCTGCATTCCTGGGACAGGCCAGGCAGGTATGGTTTCTTGGTCTCAAACGGGCCCTCTGGCCCAGCCCTGTCCACAGCAGCCGGTGGTCGGCCTTCACAGGGACCGGTTTTAAAGAGGGAATGCACTGCTGTCATGTAAGCATGGAACATTGTCATTTCAAATTGAAGATGCAGGTTTCTCATGAAAAATCAGAAGACCAAGCAATCTGGGCCTTAACATTCAACAACTGGCTGACAGTGTAAGATTCCCTTGGAAAGCTATTGCCTCTCTCTCTCCCTCTCTCTCTTCCCTGAAACCTCTCTCTCTCTCTCTGTCTCTCCTATCTGTATATATTTTTATCACTATCTCCTGAGCCCCAGCCATCATCCTTCACTTCTGTTAGATGCTTGGACCCTGGAGGATAGAACACACATCCTTCTTAGAACTCATCCCTCCCCAGCACATGCCCATCCTCGAGTAGGCCCTGCTCAGCACACAGGCATGTGGGGGGCAGAGGTAAGCGACCAGAGCCAAATCCCATGACTAAAGAAGCCCCCAGATACCACCTCTATGTGCTGTAAATGTTGATCAGTAACTATTTGCCCCAAAGTATGTCAAAGTCAATGACAGGAACTTGGAATTGTGACTGAGGCATTAGGGAATGCTGACTCCCCTCTATGAAATGAGGAAGTGCCTCCTTATTCAGATCAGAACTTTCAAGCTCCAAAAGTGAGAGTCTCCTGTGAGCTCTCGTGGCTTTTGCTTCCTCAGGAACCCGAGACTTTGCAGCCTGCAATCACCTGAGAAGCTACAAGTACTACTCCAGCAGCATCCTCAACCCTGACGGCTTCCTGGGCTACCCGTGTGCCTCCTACGAGGAGTTTCAGAAGGTGGGTCTTACCAGGGGCCTGGGGAGGATGGGGGGGGCTCTGTGGTTGTTGGTTTTGTCCCTGTGGCTTGGAACAGAGCAGTGATGTAACTCCACGACTAGTAGAGGAGGTGCTGGTAATGCTGAGCCTCCCAGAGCCTTCTTCCTCCGGGGAGCGGGGTGGGCAGGAGGTGCATGGCCCAGACCTGACCCGGGGGGGGCCTTCCCTAGATCTCCAACTTTTCACTCTGAAAAATTCTCAAAGGATGCCTGGACTGCATGGGTGAGATGGATGCATTAATGAATGGATGGAGGGTAAAGGGATAGATGAATAGAAAGATGATTAGATGGATGAGTGGATGGATGAGCGATGGAGGGATGGATGGATGGATGGCTGATAAGATGAATTGATCAATTGAGTGAGTGACTGAGTGAAAGGCCTACCACTCACAGACAAATTTTTGTTTTCCCTCTAGAATGGCTGTTTTCCTTGTCCAGTCACAGGATGCCCCAAAATGGGGCACTATGCTGACCAATTTCAGGGGAACACCAGCGCCGTTGGACAAACATTTTTCCTGAACACAGGAGCGAGTGGTAACTTTGCTCGTAAGTTTTCATTGTTCCCATTTAAAAGCTGCAAATGATTTTAAAAGGTGTATCAACGTTGTTAGTTAGGACCCTTGGTAGCAATGGGTAGAAACTCAACACCAGCCAGCTTAAATGATGATGGAAGGACGGTAGAATGGCATTTGTCTTGCCTCTCACGTTCACCCCTTTAACCAATAATCCTGACCAGTGGAGTAGGTCGACCGTGAATGGCCCCGGCTGGTCACATGTTCACTCAACCCTGTGGCAGGAAGGACAGATCCATTAACAGAAGAAGGCAAGATGGGGCAAAGGCACCCCATGATTACCAACCATGCTAGTCCCCCTGTTTACACACACATGAACATGCTGTGTTTTTTGGTGTTATTTTGCCCAGATTCTCACTTAAAAAAAGATAGTAAAAGCATCAGGATTTATTTGTTATAATTAATATTACATGATGGCTAAGCAGAAGAGCATTTATTTTCCAAGGGAGTTTTACATTGAAAAACATTAATGCAGCACTTCACAGAACACTGTTTATACACAGTATTTCATGTTACATTCATGACACTTAGCATAAACGATAACAGTTAGGGGTATGTATATAGTCTTACAAACATATTCCTTTAAGTCAGAATACACGTTAGGAAAACACTTGCATGTGTGCGGGAGGTATTCAAGGATGTTCACTGCAGCACTGATTTTAATACAAAAAGAATGCGGGAAGAAAGCTAGATATCCACCACTTGTTATACAACCACATCCTGTATGTAACCATTCAAGGAAGGATGTAGAAAACCTCTAAGGTATATTAAGTAAAAAGGCAAAGAGCAAACCATCACGGAATATATCCTGTTCCAGTCAGGGTCTCTGCAGAAGACAGAGCTCATTCTAGTGGTTCAACGAGGAGACCCCCCTGGAGGGCCCGCTTTTGGAGGAGGGGACAGGGTTGAAAGAACAAACGAGGGATGCTGAGGCGCCCAGAATCTAGTGGCTTCGGGGCGCCAGGAATGGGGTGAAGGCAGCTACTGCCAGACCTGGTACTAGAGCAAGGAGGCTGCAGGGGAGCAAGCACCTCATCTCCCTCCTCCTGCCGCTGGCCTCCTTGCAAGCCTCTGATGGGCTGAACCCAAGGGAAAGCCAGCGGCAAGGACCCCTGGGGAGGCCAACCTTATGGAGCACAGGACAGGACAGGGAAGGGCGGTGAGCCAGTCTGGAGTGGGGATGAATGGAGAGAACAGAGAAGAGCAGTGCATACTCTTTACGGAAGGGGAAAAAGCCTATGTATTTTTATTGATATCAAAGAGGACGGGAAAGGGAGGATAAAATAATAACATCAATGAGGAGAGAGAATCATTGATCAGTACACACCCTACTAGGCATCGAGCCTGAAACTCAGGCTTGTGCCATGACCAGGAATCAAACCATGACTCCTGATTCATGGGTCAACACTGACCCACTGAGCCAAACCATACAGGCAAAAGTGTAACTTTTTATACAGTCAGATGTGTGTGTGTAAATGCTCATAGACAGCTCTCGGTCAGGGTATCCCAACCTCAGCTCTGCTGGAATCCGGGGCTGGATCACTTGTTACTGGGCTGCTCTCCTGTGCATTGCAGTGTGGTTAGCAAATCCGTGGCCTCTACCAGCGAGATGCCAGGAGCCCTGCACCCACGCACCCCATTCCCTGGGTGGGACAATCAAGAACATCTCCAGACAATGCCATTGTCCCCGGGCAGCAACTCACCCCGCGGGGCTTGGTTAAGTCTACAGACCAGACTGGGGAGACCCTGAGATGGAGGGCAGGTGGACAGAGCGCTGAGAAAGGGTTTACTCATTTTTAAATAATTATCTGTGTTATTTTCCCACTGAGAACATGTCCATGGCATGGGAAAATAACAAAAATAAAAACAAATAAAGCAACAGTAAGTGATTTATCCAAATGATGGAGCCCAGACGTCTCCCTCTCCCAGTGGTCTTTCTGGTACAGTCCGTGGTGGGCACCTGGGTACCCGGGTATAGTAACCAGCCCCCCTCCATCCATTGAACACACACCTGGCTGGGTTGGGAAGAGATTATGCTGAACTGCAATATTTACTTCCCCCTGGGTCCCTCACCCCCACCTAGCATCAGAATTCCTGGGACCCCAACTGCATTGAAGGAAACCATTCATTACATTCTGCCTTACCTCCCACTCATGGGGGATTCAGAGCTTGGAACAAGAATGCTCCCATGGGTCATTTTTTTTTTCCAACAAGATGAGTTCATTGAACTGATAGTATCTTTTCTTTGCACAGGTTGGAGATACAGGGTATCAGTCACACTCGCTGGAAAAAAGACAAGGAGTGGGTCCTTCAGGATTGCTTTATACGGAAGCAATAGAAACTCAGGGGAGTATGAAATTTTCAGGTAAGTTTGAGAGTAAAGCGAAATGACCATACTTTCCCTAAGAGATTATTAATACAGGATTGGGTATAAACTTCTATATACATCTAGCCATAGAGAACCTTTGAATCCTAGAATGTCAGAGCCGGAAGGAAGTCTCTTAGCATCTAATTCAATCACCCCATAGGAGAAGAGGGAGGCCAGAGAGGAAGCAATCGCGATTTTAAAGGCTGGCTCCTTCTGGATTGCCAATCACTGCTTCCTTCCTGCTGAAGTTGTGGGGTTGTTCTTGTTGTTTTTAAATTTTTTAAAAATTTTATTTCAGAGAAAGGAAGGGAGAGGAAGAGAGAGAAACATCAATGATGAGAGAGAATCATTGATCAGCTGCCTCCTGCACACCCCCTACTGGGGATCAAACCCACAACCTAGGCATGTGCCCTGACCAGGAAATGAACTGTGACCTCCTGGTTTATGAGTCCACACTCTAGCACTGAGACACACCATCCAGGCCTGGCTTAAGTTTTATGAATATCATGTTCTCCTTAGACAAAGCACATTTATATGGCAACTCCTTCCCATCCCACACACATACCCCAGCCTCCACTCCTGCTGTGTTCCACCTGAAGCCTGAAGCTTGCTTCCTATTATGATGGTAGCCTCAGGTTCTAGCTCTTGTGGATATATGAGGTGCTTGGTACAATGTATTGGATAACTGTGCTGTAAAATTAGATTCTCTTTTGCACTAAGTTTGCATAATAATTTTCATGTTAAGTTAAAGTTCTTTGACTACTTGTTATGTTACATATGAGATGCCGACAGATGACCCCGACTAAAGCACATGCATCTTCAAACAAGGATAAGGAGTCCTGCAGTGAAATTAAAGAGTCAATATGGCGCACAAAGTAGTTGACTTCCCTCTAGGTACCAATCAAGACAGTGGGAATCTAGAGTCCAGTATTATTCTAAAGGTGTGTTCTTCACAGTTACGTTTGTTTTTAGCGTCCCTGGATGTGCATGGAGGCAGTGAAGGGAATTGCAGAACGTCAACAGCAGCAGCCATTGTTTGGAATAACAACAGGTTGCTATCACCCTAATATTCATCTATCCAGCTGATAGAACACTTTATGTCTATGTTTGCAGAGGATCCCTCAAACCACGTACAAAATATGTGCGTGACATTGATGTGGACTTCAATGTTGGAAAAATCCAGAAGGTTACATTCCTCTGGAGAAAACGTGGGATAAACCTGTTATGGTACAAACTGGGGGCTTCGAAAATCACAGTGCAAAGTGGAGAAAATGGGACTGAGTGAGTATCATTCATTGCACCTAAGTCTTGTTTCTGTATTTCCTTATCAATCTATCTCTGCAAACATATATGCATACATTCAATCACCCACCCATCCACCTACATATCCTTCTACCCACCCATTCCTTCATCCCTTTCTCTCCATCCACTTAACCACTTACCTATGCACTTATTCATGCAGCCATTCATCTACCCAAATATTCCTCTCACCTCTGCATTTTTCCATCTACCCATCTGATTTACTTGGAAAAATCAATCATCGTTTTCCTTAAGCCAAATTCAACTTGGCCGGAGCAAGACATCAATTGTAAGGCATAGGTTCAAGAAACAGGCCAATTGGAGACTCTGTTTTATCTCAAACAAGAAGGAATGCACCTGGGCAGTAGCTGTAGGAAATCTCGGGTTTATTTCCGTTGGGTGCATTTATTCATACAAATTGTTTTGCTTGGAGACTGAGGCCTGAGAGGAATACCGACTGTGTGAGGATCTAGCTCCCAGTGGCAAGCTCTTCTCTTGCTGAGAGGATGGAATCTTACTTAGTGAGAGTAGGGAGAGATCATAACAGTGTTTACAATATGGCAAGAAAAAGGGCGACCTTAATAGAGGATGATACAAAACAACAGATGTCAGCGTCTGAAGGAAACTCCGTCACCTCTCAACTGCTCTCATGTTAAGATGAGAAGAGTGGGGTTTGCAGAGTCACATAACGTGTCTAAGGCCACCCAGGAAAGGGACAGGGAAGAATATTTGCAAACTATTTTCAAAAACACATACGAAGACCTTTCTCAGCTGCATGACTTAGCTGTGCTGACAGTACATGGTCATAGGCCTGATTCCTTGGCGTGGTGCTGGAAGGGTCAGAGGTCACTGGGGCTGTGCCAGTACTGTGTTTATTCAAGAGCAGAGCTTGAGCCTGAGGCACAACCAGGACTTGGGCCCCAGTCTTCTGACCTCCAATCCAGCCCTTGTCCCACTGTGCCCGCCCAGCTCACACAGCAGGCCGTGGAGCTAAAGCTCTGTAAGGCCTGGCTGAGGAATGCATTGTAGAACTGTCTGGGTTTCACAGCATTTAGGTAGGGGTGAGGGTAGATTTTGTTTCCAAGTACTGGACAGCTCACCCCGATATATTCCGAACACCTATGCATCTCACCCCATATAAGGGCTTCCTCACAAGGAGCCACAGTCTTTTTTTTTTTTTTGAGTCTTTTTTTTTTTTTAATTATTAGTTAAGGTATTACAAATGTGTCCTCATCCCCCCCATTAACCCCCTTCCTTCCCCCCCCCCCCACACACAAACTCATGCTCCCATCCACCCGTTGTCCATGTCCATTGGTTTGGCTTATATACATGTATACAAGTCCTTCGGTTGATCTCTTCCCCTTACCCCTGCCCTCCCCTACTTTCCTTCTGGGGATTGATAGCCTGATCGCTGTTTCTCAGTCTTTGGGTCTGTCCCTTTTCATCAGTCTATGTTGTTCTCTATAATCCACAAATGAGTGAGATCATGTGGTATTTATCTTTCTCTGACTGGCTTATTTCACTTAGCATAATGCTCTCCAGTTCCATCCATGCTGTTGCAAAAGGCAAGAGTTCCTTTTTTTTTACCGCAGCATAGTATTCCATTGTGTATATGTACCACAGTTTTCTAATCCACTCATCTGCTGATGGGCACTTAGGCTGTTTCCAAATCTTAGCTATGGTGAATTGTGCTGCTATGAACATAGGGGTGCATATATCCTTTCTAATTGGCGTTTCTGGTTTCTTGGGATATATTCCTAGTAGTGGGATCACAGGGTCAAATGGGAGTTCCATTTTTAGTCTTCTGAGGTAGCTCCATACTGTTCTCCACAGTGGCTGCACCAGTCTGCATTCCCACCAGCAGTGCAGAAGGGTTCCTTTTTCTCCACATCCTCTCCAACACTTGTTGTTTGTTGATTTGTTGATGATAGCCATTCTGACAGGTGTGAGATGATAACGCATTGTCGTTTTGATTTGCATCTCTCGTATAATTAGTGACTTTGAGCAGGTTTTCATATGTCTTTCTGCCTTCTGTATGTCCTCTTTCGAAAAGTGTCTATCTAGGTCCGTTGCCCATTTTTTTATTGGATTGTTTATCTTCCTTTTGTTAAGTTTCATGAGATCCCTGTAAATGTTGGAAATTAAACCCTTATCGGTGGTATCATTGGCAAATATGTTCTCCCATGTAGTGGGTCTTCTTGTTGTTTTGTTGATGGTTTCCTTTGCTGTGCAAAAGCTTTTTATTTTGATGTAGTCCCATTTGTTTATTTTCTCTTTAGTTTCCATTGCCCTAGGAGCATTATCAGAGAAGAAATTTCTTCGGCATATGTTTGCAATTTCGCTGCCTGTGGATTCCTCTAATATTTTTATGGTTTCCCGTCTTACGTTTAAGTCTTTTATCCATTTTGAGTTTATTTTTGTGTATGGTGTGAGTTGGTGATCTAGTTTCATCCTTTTGCATGTATCTGTCCAATTTTCCCAACACCATTTATTGAAAAGACTGTCTTGACTCCATTGTATGCTCTTGCCTCCTTTGTCGAATATTAATTGGCCATAGTGGTTTGGGTCGATTTCTGGGGTCTCTATTCTGTTCCATTGATCTATATGTCTGTTCTTGTGCCAGTACCAAGCTGTTTTAAGAACAGTGGCTTTGTAATACAGTTTGATATCTGGTATTGAGATCCCACCTACTTTGTTCTTTCTCAGGATTGCTGCAGCTATTCGGGGACTTTTTTTATTCCAGATGAATTTTTGGAACGTTCGTTCTAGATTTGTGAAATATGCCGTTGGTAATTTAATGGGGATTGCATTGAATCTATAAATTGCTTTGGGTAGTATGGACATTTTGATGATGTTGATTCTACCAATCCATGAACACGGTATATTCTTCCATCTGTTTATGTCTTCCTCTATCTCTTTTTTCAGTGTCCTATAGTTTTCAGAATATAAGTCTTTTACCTCCTTAGTTAAGTTTATTCCTAGGTATTTTAATTTTTTTGGTGCAATGGTAAATGGGATTGCTTCTGTAGTTTCACTTTCTGTAAGTTCACTATTGGTGTAAAGAAATGCCATGGATTTCTTAGCATTAATTTTGTATCCTGCTACATTGCCGAATTCATTTATTAAGTCTAATAATTTTTTGATGGAGTCTTTAGGGTTCTGTATGTACAGTATCATGTCATCTGCAAATAAGGACAGTTTTACTTCTTCTTTTCCAATCTGGATGCCTTTTATTTCTTCTTCGTGTCTGATCGCAATGGCTAGTACTTCCAGTACTATGTTGAACAGGAGTGGTGAGAGGGGGCATCCCTGTCTTGTTCCTGTTTTTAGGGGGAATGGTTTTAGTTTTTGCCCATTGATTATGATGTTAGCTGTGGGGTTGTCATATATGGCTTTTATTATGTTGAGGTATGATCCCTCAATTCCTATCTTGCTGAGGGTTTTTATCAAGAAAGGGTGTTGGATTTTGTCAAATGCTTTTTCCGCATCAATTGATATGACTATGTGGTTTTTTTCTCTCAATTTGTTTATGTGATGTATCACGTTTATTGATTTGCGGATATTGTACCATCCTTGCATCCCTGGGATAAATCCTACTTGGTCATGGTGTATGATCTTTTTGATGTACTGCTGGATCCGATTTGCTAGGATTTTGTTGAGGATTTTGGCATCTATGTTCATGAGGGATATTGGCCTATAATTCTCTTTCATTGTATTGTCTTTATCTGGTTTTGGGATTAGGGTGATGTTGGCTTCATAGAATGAGCTGGGAAGTGTTCCTTCCTCTTGGATCTTTCGACATAGTCTGAGGAGGATAGGTTTTAGGTCTTCCTTGAATGTTTGGTAAAACTCCCCTGTGAAGCCATCTGGCCCCGGGCTTTTGTTTGCTGGAAGCTTTTTGATTACTGCTTCGATTTCCTCCATAGTTATTGGCCTATTGAGATTTTTAGATTCTTCCTGGTTAAGGTTTGGAAGGTTGTATTTATCTAGGAATATGTCCATTTCCTCCAGGTTGTCTAGTGTGTTGGAGTAGAGTTGTTCATAGTATTTTCTAACAATCCTTTGTATTTCTATGGGGTCTGTTGTTATTTCTCCTCTTTCATTTCTGATTTTGTTTATTTGGGTCCTCTCTCTTTGTTTCTTGGTGAGCCTGGCTAGAGGTGTATCAATCTTGTTTATCCTTTCAAAGAACCAGCTCTTGGTTTTGTTGATCTTTTGTATTGTTTTTTTGTTCTCTATGTCGTTTATCTCCGCTCTGATCTTTGTTATTTCCTTCCTTCTGCTTACAGTGGGCTTTTTTTGTTGCTCTCTTTCTAATTCTTCGAGTTGTAGAGTTAGGTCATTTATTCTCATTGTTTCTTGTTTCTTGCAGTAGGCTTGTAGAGCTATGAGCTTCCCTCTCAAGACTGCTTTTGCTGTGTCCCATAGGTTTTGGATTGTTGTGTTTTCATTGTCATTTGTTGCCATGATGTTTTTTATTTCTTCTTTGATCTCACTGGTGACCCAGTCGTTGTTTAATAGCATGCTATTTAGTCTCCATGTGTTTGATTTTTTTGGATTGTTTTTGTTGTAGTTGATTTCCAGTTTTATGCCTTTGTGGTCTGAGAAGATACTTGATATGATTTCAATTTTCTTGAATTTGAAGAGACTTTGTCTGTGACCCAATATATGGTCTATCTTTGAAGATGACAAATGTGCACCTGAGGAGAATGTATATTCTGTGGCTTTGGGGTGAAATGTTCTGAAGATGTCAATTAATTCCATCTGATCTAGTGAGTCATTTAGGATTGATGTTTCTTTGCTGAGTTTCTGTTTAGAGGATTTGTCCAGTGGCGATAAAGGGGTGTTTAGGTCCCCTACTATGATTGTATTGCTGTCAATCTCTCCCTTGATCTTCTCCAGAAGATTTCTTACGTATTTGGGTGCTCCTATATTGGGTGCATATATATTTACCAGAGTTATTTCTTCTTGTTGGACTGCTCCCTTTAGTATTATGAAGTGGCCTTCTTGATCTCTTTTTATGTCCTTCACTTTGAGATCTAATTTGTCAGATATAAGTATTGCTACCCCGGCTTTTTTTTCACTTCCATTGGCCTGAAAAACCTTTTTCCATCCCTTCACCATCAGTCTGTGTGCGTCTTTTTTTCTGAGGTGGGTTTCCTTTAGGGGATGTCCAACCTTTCCGTGAGAAGAAGCAGTGCTCGTCTGAGTTCACGCAGTCACGCTGCTTGAGATCCCTTGTTTCCAGGTTAGTAGCTTGTCTCTGGATGCCGGCAACAACCACGCAAGATGGCGCAGTCTCCGCTGCTTAGCTGGCGCACCAGGAGAGGCTTCAGCCGCAGTCTCCAACCGTCCTTTTTTTTTTTTCCTGGGGGGTTCTCGGTCTTTCCTAGCTGCAGACAGTCTCTCAGCTGAAAATCCTCTGCCTATTCGGGCTGAATGTTACCCGTTTCAGCTGCTCACCCTTATCTGCTCCAGGACAAGGCACAGGACACGTCCGCTTATACCTCCGCCATTTTCCGATTCCTCCAGGAGCCACATTCTTTAGCTGAGCCCTGAGGGAGTCTGGTCTTTAGCAAAGACGCCCACAGGAAAGGAGGCGGCCAGGTCTCCTGCATCTCATGGCTGGGCTGTTGCCCCAACTGGGTGGCCTTCACCCTCTTCAGGAGTGACCTCCCTCCATGGTCTTCCCCCCCAACATCTCTATGGAGATATAATTTTCATAGCCTGTGTTCACCCATTTAAAGTATATACTTCAGTGATTTTTAGTATATGTGCAGAGTTGTGGAATCATTTCTAAAGTCAATTTTAGAACATTTCATCAGCCTTCCCAAAAAACCCACACCTATCAGCCATCATCCTATAACCTCCCACCCCTTTTCTCCAGCCCTGGGCAACCTGATTTCTATTTGGATAGATGTTCCTATTCTAGACATTTTATATAAATGGAGTCATACAATATATATAGTACGTTGTGACTGGCTTTTTTCACATAGCATAACATGCTCAAGGTTCGTCCATGTTGTAACATGTATCAGTACTTTATTCCTTTTTAATGCCAAATAATATTCTCTTATATGGATATACCACCTTTTATTTGTCCACTTAGCAGTTGAAGGACATCAGGGATGTTACCACTTTGGGGCTATTATGAATAATGCTGCTGTGAACATTTATGTACAAGTTTTTGAGTGAACATATGTTTAATTTCTCTTGGGTACATACCTAGGAGCAGAATTGCTAGGTTATGCGGTAACTACTATGTTTAACCTTTAGAAGAACTGCCAGACTGTTTTCCAAGTGGCTGCCACATTTTCCCTTCCCAGAAGCAATGCACGAAGAATCCCCCAGGTTCTGAACTCTAGAGAAAGTCCCCTCTTGGCAGGTGGGGTCACCCCAGTCCCCAAATTCAATGCCAGGTCCACCCAAAGCCACAGGTTTTGAAAAAAAAAATGTGTGGTCTGACACAGCTGATTCACTTTTAGCTTGTTAAAGGCCATAGGAGGAGGGGGTATTCTTTAAGTGATTTTGCTTAATAAGAACCACCTGGACTTGGTATTGTGCAGGGGAGCCTTCCAGGCAAAAAGGCCTGAATTCCAGAGTTTGGCTAAACGCTGTTTACTTACCTGAGGTGACATTTTCACAAACTGCCAAGCCTCACACTGAACATGTTCTCCTCCGCAGGTATAAATTTTGCAGTCGCAAGACCGTGAAACAAAAAAGGTTACAGACCTTTCACCCTTGTTAAAAATGTGGTGCTCTGGCCCTCACCGGTTTGGCTCAGTGGATAAGTGTCAGCCTGAATCCTGAAGGGTCCCAGGTTCGATTCCGGTCAAGGGCATGTACCTTGGTTGTGGGCACATCCCCAGTAGTTGGTTGTGGGCACATCCCCAGTAGTTGGTTGTGGGCACATCCCCAGTAGCAAGAGGCAGGTGATCAATGTTTCTGACTCCCTAACCCTCTCCCTTCCATTCTGCAAAAAATCAATAAAGTATGTTTTAAAAAATGTGGTGCTCTCTTGTATCTTTGTGGTAATAAATGTTAATGCCCTCGGGTTGACTTTGAGCCATTAGTCTCCCATCCTCCAGGTTCTGGGGTCACATTTGGGAAATGATTTTTCAGACTAGAGCCCAGGCCCGGCCAGTGTTCTCAGTGGTTAGAGCACCAAAGGGTCTCCGGTTTGATTCCTGGTCAAGGGCACATACAAGGGTAGCGGGTTGCATCCCTGGCCCCGGTTGGGGTGCTTATGTGAGGCAACCCTCAATGCGTCTCTCTCATATGGATGTTTTTCTCTCTCTCTCCTTCCCTCTCCCTTCCACTCTCTCTAAAAATCACGGGGAAAAAAGTCCTCGGATGAGGATTAATAACAACAGCAAAATGCTGGAGCCAAGTTGGCTGCAGGTCATGTCTGAAACCGCCCCCCCCCCGCGGTCCGTTGCCACCACCTTTCTCAGGGCACCTGTGTGGCCAGTTCTAACGTAGACCATGCAGTTCTGTCCTATTTGAAAAGCTCATCATTACTTCCACGTGCTGCCTGCCCAGCTGTTAACATCCTAGGGCAGTGATGGCGAACCTTTTGAGCTCGGCGTGTCAGCATTTTGAAAAACCCTAACTTAACTCTGGTGCCGTGTCACATATAGAAATTGTTTGATATTTGCAACCATAGTAAAACAAACACTTATATTTGTGATATTTATCTTATATATTTAAATGCCATTTAACATAGAAAAATCAACCAAAAAATGAGTTCATGTGTCACCTCTGACACGTGTGCCATAGGTTCGCCATCATTGTCCTAGGGCAGGGGTGGGCAAACTTTTTGACTCGAGGGCCACAATGGGTTCTTAAACTGGACTGGAGGGCCGGAACAAAAGCATGGATGGAGTGTTTGTGTGAACTAATGTAATTTCAAAGTAAACATCATTACATAAAAAGGTACGGGCTTTTTTTTTTTAGTTTTATTCATTTCAAATGGGCCATATTTGGCCCGCAGGCCATAGTTTGCCCATGGCTGGTCCTAGGGGGAGGGAGCTGACCCCATTGAAGAGCCTCCTGGATGGCATGCATACCTATGAGCCAATGGAGGGTGAGGGCCTTAAAAATGTGAATTTGCACCAAATGCAAATGAGCCAGGGAGTATTCTGACACAAGGTATTTCTTCCAGCCTCGCCCCCAGACTCCCAGTTCATCTCCCAGGAACAACTTGAGGTTTTTCCAGAAATATGTGTGCACCTATCTCATATACCCCAGCCCCACTTCCACAGCTGGTAGCCTACAAAACACCGTTCGTACCTTGCTTTTTACACTATAAAAATAATTTGGATATTACGGTCTAACTAGAGGACCAATGCATGGAATTCCTTCAAGAAAAGGTCTTCCTTCCCCCGGCTGCTGGCACCGGCTTCCCTCTGTCACCCGGGACCCACGCTACCCTCCAGCCACCAGCAGGCACCTGGGACCCAGGCCTCATTTGCAGCCCCAGCTTCATCCGGAAGGTTATCCAGAAGGACTTCTGATCTAATTAGCATATTATGCTTTTATTTATTATAGATAGTGTAGAAAGAGCCTCTTTAATCTTCATGGGGCTTCACAGATGCCACCAAGGAATGGATGTGGTGTGCTCGTCCCTGCTGATGGGCATAGAAATGGCCTCCAAAATTTTCTTACTGCAAATTTGCATGCATCTAACATCCTTCTGTGATGTGTGTGGCGTGTGGGCCTTCTAGCCTGGCCTCTGCCCTAAGCCCTGGTCTCCCACTGACCCCCGGGCGACCTGCCTACTCACTCCTGGGAACCCGGGGAGTTGGATAGGCTGGAGAGGTGGAGGGTGTCACTTTCAGGGCTATGGATGGTGGAGCAGGGTCCGCCTGTTGAGCAGGAGTGAGAGCATCACCATGTAATTCTTAGCATTAAGGAATGGCTTCATTTAGCAATTCCCTGAAAGGCTGTGTGACAGGTGCGGTGGGCGCTCAAAGGGAACAAGGTGACACACCAAGGTCTTGAGAATGAGGCAGAAGGAGCTCTCCCTTCCCTTTAGGGGGCACCTCTCTACTTTCTAGCAGGACAGAGAGCCAGTTCTGTACCTGGGGATTTTCTTTCATTCTTCCTTCCTCTTTGTGTTTCCTACAATTCTCTTTCCGGAAGCACTGTCCAGCACTCAAAAGCTTGGTCTGCTGCAGTGAAATAGGTCCTTGTCTGAGGCCTTCGAGACTGCCTAGGCCCCAACAGCACTGCCAGTGTGGCTCAGTGCTTGAGGGTTGACCCCGGAACCAAGAGATCACCAGTTCCAGTCCTAATCAGGGCACATGCTCAGGCTGCAGATTTGATCCCTAGTTGGGGGCAACTTATAGAACAGAGGTTCTCGCCCTCGCTGCGTAATAGAGTTGACTGGGGAGCTTTCAAAGGAAATCCCATGTCCAGGTAGGAGCAGGGACCAGTAGGAATTTCTGGAGGGGTCCCAGCACCAGTATTTTTTAAAAATCTGTTGGACATGTATAGCCAGGGTTGAGAACCAAGGCGTGTCTCCTTCTAAGAGTCTAAATGGCACTTGCTAACCTTAAGGCTTACTCATTCTCAGAGTGTGAAATGGGGCTCCACAAGGGGGCGGAGCTGGCCTTGACTCCCAGCTGCCTCTATTTCTACCTGTGCTCCCAGGACCAGGGCAGCACCTGCCTGTGCCTGTCCCCCCACAAACCCCATCCTTCCTCAGTCCCCCACTGAGTCAGAGGTCAGCAGTGACAAGGGTGGGATACAAAGCCCTCGGTGGAAAACCAGGCATCTCCCTGCCTTCCCAGCCTCCCTTGGGAAAAATAATGACGACTTCACAAAGCTATTTCATAGAATGTTATGTTAAATGAACATCAAATTACTTTTCCTTTTACTAGCTTTAAATGCTAATAGTGCCATTCATTCCTGACCTTCAGGAATATGAGATGTTTTCCATGACAACATAAAGAGAGTTCTTGTTTGAAAACGCAAGCTACTTGGGACCACATCTTATTACTTCTAAGTATAGCGTGCGCCAGCTTCTCGCACTTCAGCCGCCCATCTATACGTAGCTGGTGTATATTTCAGTTGACATTTATTGTTCTCCTGCATACGTGCCAAATTCCGTAATGATGACTCTGACAAAGACGTAGAGCTGGGTATATAGAAATTACATCTGCTACCGTGTAATCAGTGTTATCTATCAGAACGCTATTTGTGACAAATCATGTTCAAAATAAAAATTGAATTGATTTTTCTGTGATTTTAATATGGTGCCCTCCCAGCAAGCCTTTGATTGATCCTTAAACACTTTAATGCTCTGTTTTTGTTTGAGGCAGATCAGGAATGGAGCTTGGGTATTCACAAAGCCAAAATGATCTGCAAAACAACAAATTCAAATTTCCAAAAGCAGCTTTATTTGCAAGCCCAGGGAATGAACTTGGTAAAGCTCTCTTTATGGGCTCGCAATGCAAGGACGAGAGCCTCACGCGCACGTTCCCATATTGCGTTTGTACGCATCCGTTTCCATCTAAATTAGACTGTAACTGATGCAGGTCTGAGAGGCCTCTGCCAGGCCTTCATCTTTCCTCTTCTCTCCAGCGAGTGCAGGCTTTTTCTTGGCTAATCCATGCTCCACCTCACCCCCGCCCTCTCTCTCACCAGTGGGTTTGGGCTAATGGCTCTGTGTCCTGGGCATATGGGGGTTCTGTCTCCCACATCCCCCAAAGGGGCCTCTCTCAAGGGGGCACCTGCTTGACCCCTTTTGTTTGCAAAATGAGTCACTTATGACCATCCATCCCCTTGGGTTAACTCCTGGTTAGGAGCAGGGGTGGTGAGGTAGGGCACAGTCCTCCAGCGAATAATGGTCTTCACATTTTTAACTGTGTTTTTTTTTAATTCAAAAAATATTTTGTGATACATGAAAATGACATGAAATTAAACTTTCAGTGTCTGTATATAAAGCTTTATTGGAACACAGCCACCCTCGCTAATTTCCATATTGGCTGGAACTGCTTTCCTGGTAACAGGGCAGAATTCCCACAGAGACCTCAGGCCCACGAAGGCTAAAATATCTAGTATCTGGCCCTTTGCAGAAAAACGTTCCTATCCCCGATTTAGAAAGCAGGGCCAGGAGCCATTTTGCAAAGATTGGTATCAGATGAATTAGTGGGAGCTTACATTTTGATGCATGATGTGACCCCGTGGATGAGGTTAGCACGAGGGCAGTTTTGAGGAACCGCTGTGGTCGTGGGTCCCCGTAATTTCAAGGGCAAAGATCTCAGTGAGCTTGAGCTCAGAGCAGTCATCCCCAAACTCTGTGGTTTGGGAGGGGGACCAGCCAGCTACACCTCCCGTGGTTCGTGTCTGAGAGACCGGACGGCAGGCTCACTGCTCCCGCCCAGGCAGGTGAGGGGTCTGTCTCCTGGTTTCTCTTCTTGGACTTTGGGGGTCACGCTCCCAGGGCTTCTGGAAACTGGAAAATATCCCAACTACTCGCTGAGCCTTGCCCCCGCCCTTTGAAGAGAGTGCCAGCTACCTTGTGCTGAGATGTGACTTATTTTTCTGCAAAGGTACAATCTCTAAAAGATTAAAATATCTCTTAATCAATCCTAATAAGGATTGTGTTATAAATATATTTTTATTGAATTCAACAGAAAGGGAAAGGAAGAGTATCATCTATTGGCCTCTTCCTGCACGCCCTCTGGTGGGAATAAAGCCCGCAACCCAGGCATGTGCCCTGACCAGGAATCAAACTGTGCCCTCCTGGTTCATAGGTTCATGCTCAACCACTGAGATATACCAGTTGGACTCAAATAAGGACTTAAAATACCATTTCTTCCTGATTATGTTAATCATAGCTGTTGCCTGTGGAAAATTGTGGGAAGGGGACTGACACACAAACAAGAAAATAAAAATTACCGATAGCACCATCATCTAAATAACCATTGTTGGCATTATGGTTTAGCTCCCTCTACCTACCCTTTAAAAAAAAATAGTGTTTATGTGTGTGTACACACATGGGTTTGCTGTTATGCCTGTGTTTTGCCTGTACTGTATCATAAATATTTTCCACAGCAGCATTTTTCTATCACACTGTTTTGAATAATCAGATAGACTGCAATCCCAGGTCCTGTGGGGTTTGGGCGGTTGTTCTGGCTTGTATGACACTCACTCTTTACACTCCTCCTTGGTTGCTTCCCTGGACAAGGGTCTTAACCATTTCTGTGCCAGAGGCTCCCTGGCTGCCATCGGAAAAATGTGGGCCTCTTCTCAGAATAATGTTTTTAAATGTAAAATAAAATACAGGAGCTGACAGAGGAAATGAATTATATTGAAATGGTAACCAAACAGTAAAAGGAATCCATTTGTGCAATAGCATCTTCCTTTAGGCCTGTATTGAACAGCAGCGTGTCAGACAGTGTGGTGGCTCTAAGAATCCCAATCATGGCAGAGTAGTGATCCCAGTAGCATCATCTCCAGCTGTTTGTAACAAATGTCATGAGTGTGAGGAGGTGTGAGATTTCCACTGGTCTAAGGTGACAGGTATGACTGTGGTGTGTTCCCTACATTCATGAAAGCAAGCCTAAGTTTCACTCCGTGAAAACAAAGATATAATTCGTTTTTCTCATCAAAGATCTCTTTTTCTCATTGAAGATCTGACTCCTGATTTCCACCCAAGGGGACACAGGGTTCCAGTAGCCTGGTGAACATCCCAGCCCTGGGAGGACCCCAGCAGGACCTGGTGGCTGTTGACCGGGGGAAACGCCACTCAGGTGAGCTGTTCTCTGATTCCTGGACTAATCTGTGGCAGGAACCAGGAGGGCATGGGTGATGGGACCCACTGAGTATTTGAAGATAATGTACTAAACCTTTGGCAAAAACTACAACCAAACCACAGAATAGGTTGGCTGCTACTGCACTGACCGGACAGATGATTATGACCACCCCATCAGTACTTCATTGGCACTTCCAGAAATACTGAATATGGAAAACTTCCTAAGCAAATACTCACAAGGTTTTATTATTATTATTATTATTATTTGCATAACTAATTCACTTCATTGTACTGACTGGGTGGTCATAATAATCTGGCCACTCAGTGTAGTGTGGGCTGCAAATCCAGAAACACAACAACTACACAATTCTGAACCTTCCCTGATAAGGACCGACATCCTCATTATGGAGTGAGGAAAGGAAGGTGCCGAGAGCCTAGCTAATCCCCCAGAGGGACCCCAGGCCTCTGACCCACATCCTTCCTTGGGGGGATGGGAGGGAGTTGTCCAGTGGCCAGCTGCACCTGTGAGGGGTCCCAGTGGCAAAGAGATGGCCCGCTCAAAGGGACTCCTTACAGTGGTGGACCGAGCTTAGCAGCGGCTGGAAGCTCTGACATCCTGGTAGCCTGAAGCCTGGACGGAGGGAGGGAGCTGTCATAGGAACATGGAAGGAGCTGGGGCCATGGGAGGGAGCAGCTTGACAGGAGCTGCAGTCCTCAGGAGAGAAGTACAATCTTGCCCAATGGCAGCACAGATGGGAGGGAGCCTGGGTAGAAATACTCTAACCCTTCCTCCTCCCCTCTGAACTCCCTGAGGCACCTCCCATTGGCTGAACCCAACCAGAGGGCCAAGGGCAAGGCCAAGGGAGGCCACAGAAGCATCCTTCCGGCCACAGGGCAGGGAGGGGGAGGCAGGAGAGATCTAGAAGTTACCCAGCTCACCAGCCCATGAGTCATTAGCTTCCAAGGTCCCATCCTTTCCTCCCGCAATGCCTGATCCCACAGTGATCAAGATATCTGCCAGGTTTGCTGTTCCCGGGAGGCACCTGGGTATGAGGACATGCGTATCCTCTTCTCCGGGGATTGACTGGGTGGAGAGCTGCCTCCAAAGGACCTGGACAGAGAACAAAAGCAAAGGCAACCCTGTTTAGAAACCTGTGCTAGGCTCTGGCCACACAGAAATGACCATCCACACTGTGACCCTCCCACCAAGGCAAGGGCTAAACAGTCACTGAAATATGATTACCAGCTGGGATATGTTCCATGGAAGGAAAATGGTAACATGATTAGATTGTAAGGAAGACCTGGTCCCACTCTGGGCAGTGAGGAAGACTTCTTGGAGGAGGGGGGATAGTTTTACTTCGGTCAGAAGAGAGTGGGGATGGTACGTGTTGGGAAGAGGAAACAATATGCTAAGACCCCAGGGTGGGCACTTTCAAAAAGTGCGCCTGGAATTCAGTGAGCAAGAGAGAGAAACTCTGTCCAGCCGGTGTTGCTCAGTAGTTGATTGTCAACCTATGAACCAGGAGGACACAGTTCAATTCCAGGTCAGGGCACATGCCCGGGTTGCAGGCTTGATCCCCGATCCTGGAAGAGACAGGCCGGGCCACCTCCACCTTCTTATCTCCAGGTCAAAGTACTGTCCACGCATCTAGGAAAATCTTTGAAAACAGACTATATGGTTTCCAAACAAAGCTATCTCTTTAAACAGTGTTTGTTTCACTCTTTCTTGCTCAACAAAGGGTTGCCTTTGCTTTTGTTCTCTGTCCAGGTCCTTTGGAGGCGGCTCTCCACCCAGCCCAACCCCAGAGAAGAGGAGACGCGTGTCCTCATACCCAGGTGCCTCTGGGAACAGCAAACCTACAGACCCCATTCCTGCCAACACCTACAGGCACCAAGACGGGCTTGGGCTCCTGTTTCCGAAGGGATTCTGAACAGGAGGCTGGTGTTCCCTCTTCTCACCTCGGTAACACAATCTTTGACAGCTAAACCTGTAGATTCAGATTAATGGGGTCCTTTCCTGTGAAGCATAGGCACTCCATCTTGCTCGCGTAACTTCCATGTTGCAAAAACTGCTATTTGAAATTGTCCACTAAACATAGATGGTCCTTTGTTCTATGAATTAACTCCGCTATTCTTGGTTCTGTAAACACACTTGCTCAAATAATAGGGAAAAGAAGCTCAATTACCTGGCCTTGCAAGCCGCTCTGCTCCCATCCCTGGTTACTGCCAGGTGAGGTGTGTTTGAGTTATCTAAATGGTACTGTGCTCAAGGCTACAAGCTTCCTGCAGAATATCTCCCACTACATAGGGCTCTTTGTAAAGCCGGCAAAAGTTCCGGAAACCCCATATTTAGGAGACAAGGAACTGGGAAGGTATAAAGGGAAAGCTTCCTCCATATTAGTTTGCTCAGACTCTGGAGATAACTCATCTGAGACTGGCGGCATAATTAAGACTCCAAATTTGGCTTACTGATTAAGGCGTCCTCTGTTTAGCTTGCTGATTTCCAATATAACACCTGTCCCAAAGTCTGTTTTTCCCCCTCTGATCTCACTTTAAAAACCTCTGATCCCTGCTCAGCTGACTATATGCGTTGATGGTAATCTCAGTGCAAAGCACACTTATCCATGTTCCTGTCCTTTCCTCTAAAGAGTCCAAAGGATAAAGCCTGTTTATAAAAGGCCACGGCCACAGTGCGGCTGAGTGGAGCACAGGTGTCTCACAGTAAGTCATGGCTCTGCCTGGGCAGGGCGCTTGGCAGGGATGGGCAGCCTGAGGGACATGGCCCAGAGGGAGCAGCCACTGCGCTGGGATGATCCTGCATCCGGGTTCCACAGAGGTTCTGCCCTCTCCCTGTGTGGGGAGGCCTCAGCCTCAGGGTCCCGCCCGGAGGGACAGCCCGATGGGACCCAGGCACCGGGCTTCCCTGGGCTCCAGTCCCCCTGCTCTGCCTGGGTTGGGCGATGGTTCCCACTGTCTGTGTTTTCATCCATGTAGATGCTGCCCTCCTGGATCGTCGGCCTCCTCCTGCTGGCCACCGTCAGAGGTGAGGGTGCTGTCCCACCCCCGTGGGGAGGAAGGGACCGTGCCTGAGCTGGCCTCTGAGAGGGGCAGCTAGAGGCCTCATCATCATTATCATCATAATGAACAGGGTTATCATTATTTCAACAAAAACAACAATTGCCACCATTGGGGGAGTGTTGACACTGTAGCAAAGACAGGGCAACATCTTGGACACAGATGACCCTGGGGACCCACCCACCCTTTCCCCCAGCAAGTGGCTGTGATGGGGTGACCCAAGTGGTAGGCTGTTGGGCAACGGTGTTGGGGGAGGGTGCTCTCCACAGGGCCCCAAAACCTCAGTACCTTGTGTGGACAAGTGCGTGTCTGCAGCCTAAGCTACATGGAGAACTGTCCTGTTGGGCCTGTGACATGAGTGCCCCCTCCTGTCCCTCCCTCCACATGACTCTTCCCGCTGTTGCCACCTCTGCCTCTCCAGCTCCAATCTGAGTCTTTCCTCTGGCCTCCCTTCTGCTGGGCTTCCTTCTGCACCACGAGTCCTCCTTTCCTCCTCACCTCGCCCAGCCCACTCTTGGCCTCCCTTCCATCTCAGCCATGCAGCAGGACCTGACTCCAGAGAGCAGAGCCCCCCCCCCCCCCCCGGGACTGGCTGCTACCTGGGCCTTTCTGGCCCCTCTTGGTCTCCTTTGGTCCTCTGCTGCCTCCTCCTGCCCTAAATGTGGGCGTCCCACAGAGGTCACTCCAGGCGCTCTCCTCGCCCTTTTCCTGTGGCTTCCTCTTTGCCCAGCCTCTGCTCCCCTGGCTCCACTGTCTCTCTTCCAATTTCCTGGCAGCTACACCAGGGGGTCCCACCACACCTCACACTCACTTGTCCAAACTCAGGCACCACTCCCTACCCCGTCTCTTCACCCTTCCCGTCATTTCCACTGTCACCCAAGACTAGAATGCCTGTTACCTCTCAGACCCACCACCCCTGTACTGCCCCACTCGAACCCCCACTTCTCCGAGGCTCTCCTGCCTCTGAGCCACCCACACTGGGTTCCCGAAAACACCTTCATGGAGCACCAGTCCCACCACCCTCACCAGCACCTCCCATTCACTATCCACCTCACAGCCCTGGTGCCCGACCCTGGCCTTCAAGCTCCTGCATTTGCCACCTGAAGCAAGACTTGCTTTAGTCTCAGCAGCCCTTCTTCTGGGACTGGTCCCTCTTCCTGGAAGGAAGTCAAGGTCATCATGATTCCTTCCCTGTTAGATTTCCCCTCCTCAAGGCTGGGTTTGTACCTGATGGGTCTTTCTCTCGCCTCAGTGCCTAGCTTTCTTCCTAATTAAACTCCCCCAGTTCAAATCCTGGCTCCACCATTGGCTGTGACCTTGGGAGCTTACTTTGTCTCTCTGTGCCTTGGTTTTAACATCTGTAAAATGGAAGTAATTCCTTATCATGGGCTATTTTGAGGCTTAAAGGGAATAATGCTGGTGAAGTGCTAGTGTGGTATCCGGCACAGAGTAAACAGTCTACTCTTGCTTCAGGTGGTGAAAACTGATGAGTATTGTCAGTGTTTGTGTGAATGGCCAACCTCTGGCACCATCAGCTTCGGAGTTGAGGAAGCCTAAGGGAGAAGACCCATTGAAATCCTCTGGATTTGAGCATGCGCCCTCAGTGGGCACTCTCTGTGAAAATGCTTGTGCTGTAGACTAGAGGAAGGACCCTCAGCTGTGGGCGTGGTTATTTGGATCATAGGTTGCATGTATTGAGCCCCTACTGGATACAGAATGAGGCAAAACTCAGTCATCCCTGGCCTTAAGAAATGTACCTTTTCTGAGAACAACAGGGAAAACCTAAAAAATGACAGAGAATAATTGGGGGGGGAGGGGCAATGTGCGTCCACGGGTGACATGAAGACAAGGGGATTGGACTGCACCCACGGTCGGCTGCTGTGCTGGGTGTGGCGCCAGCATCAGGGTCCACCCAGCAGCATCTCTGCGCTACAGAACTGCAGGCGCTGTCATCCCTGATGCCATGTGATGGCATGTAAAGGGCCGTCTGGGGCTCTCCCGGAAGAGGTAGTTTAAAGGCAGAAGGCTCCCAGGAAGCTCAGCCAATCCCCCTCTGGCCTGATGATCAGGGTGAAAACAGCATGAAACAAGCAGATCCCGGTGGCCCGCTGCCCTCCCTGTGAATCAGAATCGTCCAGGGAGGCACTGCGAGTGTGCACAGGCAATCCTTGTCTCCGTGGAATTTGGGGAGCACTGACAGCAGGTGGAGCCCAGCATTGGCCTCGCCACCCCAGGCTGCACCCTGAAACGCCTCCTGTGTAGCTGAGGCGAGGTCGCTCCTCTTCTGAGCTCACAGTGTCCCTTGTGCTTCTCTTTCTGCCCCAGGAAAGGAGGTCTGCTATGAACCTTTCGGCTGCTTCCCTGATGACAAGCCATGGGGAGGGATCGTACCGCGGCCACTGAAGCTATTCCCCTGGCCCCCCAAGCTCATCAACACCCGGTTTCTTCTCTACACAAATGAGAATCCCAACAGCTACCAAGTAAGAGGGGCCTGGCGGGACTGCAGGGCGGGTGGAGTGGGGCGCCCACACTGGCGTCTGCACGCGGTTGTCTAAGGGAAAGGCAGGGCCGTGGGGCGGTCGGGGCGATGCTCCCTCTCTACTGGCAGCCACCTTAGCTCTCAGGATCGGGAACCCCTGATGATGTCTATGGGTGCTGGGCCCAGAAACACCCATATTCCACACACTGTGCACAGGCCTTCCTGGCACTGACCCCCGATCCTGGGAGGAAGCGGGTAGGAGCAGCATTTATGGGGAATCCAGGCCTGGTGTGTCCATCTTCTTCCTGCACTGGGGGTGGGAGGAGAGAAGCCGCTCAGGGAATGAGGGTGGGGGTGTCAGTCCTTCCTGATGAGCCAGAAGACAGTGTGGGAGAGGGAGTTGTTGTTGTTGTTGTTGTTAATCCTCATCAGAGGACATTTTTTCTATTGCTTGTTAGAGAGTGGAAGGGAGGATGGAAGGGGAAAGAGAACAAGAGAGAGAGAAAGGGAGAGAGAGAGAGAGGGAGAAACATTGATGTGAGAGAGACACATTGAATGGTTGCCTCCCATATGAGCCCCAAATGGGGCTTGGGAATCAAACCTGCCACCCAGGTGCAAGCCTTTGACCAGGAATCAATTCTCTGACCCTTCGATGCATGGGCCAATGCTCTAACCACGGAGCCACTCCGGCCAGAGTGAGAGGGGCCATCTAACCACAAAAGCAAAAAGGGCCCTGGGGTGACCTCCAGTCCCCAGAGGGCCTTCGCGTGGAGGCAGGACAGGCTTCCAGGTGCTTAGAAGTGACCAGGAAGATTGTGCTCAGAGCTCAGCTGCTCACAGCTCCACCCCTGACAGTTTGGAGAGCTCGTGACTGGCCATCCATCCCTAAGGCCAGCTGTGGTGGGATTCTAGGTGACAAACTCCACCTTAGAGCCCCCAGCTGGGAATCCCCTTGGACTGGTGATTGGGCTGTTTTTATCTTCTGATCCTTCCTCAGGCGTGGTGCCCAGGGGGCTGGTGAAGGGGCCCCTGGCATGTAGGCCTCAGTTCTTAAGTGCTACAAGCTTGTGGTGCCCCTCAGGGCTCCACTGAACCGCATCTCCCCTCTTTCTGGTGCTTCTGGCCTGGGGTCCTTCACCATTTCTGTTCTAGAAACATCTTCCACCATCTGGGGAAGCCCAGGGGTCCCTTCTCAGGATGATGTATTTAAATGCATGAAATAAAACACATTGGATTACAAAGGAAACCAATTATATTGAAAAACAGTTACCAGAACATTTGAAATGATAAATACATGTCACAGTCATATATATGCTGCTTTATTATTATCTCACTAAATAACAAGATCCACGGGCTGGTCTAACTACGGCCACTACAAATAGTAATGAGAATAACTGATTTTTATACATCTGCGACCACTGTCCTTGACATGAAAATACCCATGGCTCCCATTGTTGACAGAGTGCTGTTATGATGACAGTGGCTTGTTGCCAATTTCATAATTAACAGAAATGCTAGGAAGTCCATGATTGTGGATCTTCCAAATCCTGATCTCAAACCCCAGGTCAGGAACTCCTGTTTTAGCCCCACCCAACTTCGTGGGAGCTGATCCCCTGACCCAGTCTCCCTGGAACTGGCTCTCACAGGCTATTGGCTTAGAAAGGCCAATGTCCCAATTCACCTTTTCCACTTTAACCAGCCGATCTCCTCCATGGACCTGGCGACCGTGAACATTTCAAACTTCCATCTGGACCGCAAGACACGCTTCATCATCCACGGCTTCATAGACAAGGGGGAGGAGAGATGGCTGTTGGACATGTGCCAGGTAGGGCCCTGCCCCCGGCCACTCCCCGCTGAGACCAGCACCCGGCACCCAGATTCAAACACTTTCCAAGTCACTGCCCCTGAGACTGGGAACGCAGACCATCCAGGGACAGATGCTCCTTCCTAAAAACTCTGAGAAAACCCTGGGTCCTCCGGAGCATCCACTGTCAAGTTCTCCCGACAGCCTGACCTGTAGCCTATACTCTCTTCTGGAAACCAAAGAGACCCAGAGCCCAATCCAAACGCCCCAATGCATCAGCAAATTACCTGGCATTTGTCTCGGGTGGTTTATGTGAGACATTAGAAACCAACGTAAACGTGGCCCCTGAAACCCTGCTGTCCCCAGAGCTCTCAGTGAGGGCCGAAAGGATCCATGGCGTCATGTCCCAACCAGAAGCCACTGCTCCCCTGCGCTCACCCAGCACCTGAAATGCGGGGAGTTGACCAAAGACTTGACTGTTAAATTGTATGGACTTTCATTCATTGTAAATAGCCACCTGGGGCCAGTGGCCACAGTATTGGATGGCGCAGTTCTGAAGGTATCAGGAATGTTAGGGATGAATCATTTTTCATAACATCCATTTTCTGAGCACTTCCTCTGAGCCTGACACTGTGATCATTATTTCACAGTCTTTGTCTCATTAGACCGCGCCCCCCCACCCCCCACCCCAAGCAATGTTGTGAGGAAGGTAGAGTTATTTTTCCCATTTTATAGATGAGGAAATTAAGGCAGGAGAAGTTCAACACTTGCCCAGACTTGAATCCAGAGGTGGGAATGCAAAGCCAGGTGTCCTGTCTATAAAATACCACAACCCTGTGTCTGTAGCTTTAGTCTTTAGAGGTGCCCACGGGCATGGCTTTCCCCTTAGTCTGCACTGGGGAGACCTCGAGCAGCTTCTTCCCAAGGGTGTGCTGCTCCTCTGGCGGTTTGGGTGTTCACACGTGTCCCCAAGTCCCAGAAGGACGCCATGTGAATGTGGAGCTGGGAGAGTCAGGGGGACGTGTCCATCCCCAGGCCCTGGCCTACAGGCCACTCCTCCCTGCCTCACTCCCCGGGGTAGTCCAGGCCATCCTCCAGTGAACACAGGCTCTGCAGTGGCTCTTTCTGACAGTTATTTGGTCCCATCACGGGACCAGTCTGAGCTTGGGCAGCACACGGCGGCCACACCACATAATATAAAGGATGCACATGTGGGCAGAGTTGTAGCCCCTCCATCTACATGTCACCCTGTCTGTTAATACCTTCTAGCTCCCCCTATGCGTTGTTGGGAAGATAAGAGCAGCCCTCCCGTGGCTTCAGCACCCAGTGCAGTGGCAGCGAACTTAGTACAAGTGGCAGCCAACTTCCTGTAAAGGACTGGGGAGTAAATAGTTTAGCGTTTGCAGGTCATATGGTTTCCCTCAACCCTGTTGTTGCTCCAAAGCAGAGGGAGAGAGGATGTAAACAAAGGGGTGTGCCTGTTCCCAATAAAACTTGATTTATATGAGCAGGTGGATCTGGCCCTCCCATCACAGTGGGCTAAGCCCTGATGCAGTAAGCGATCCTGTTTCTGCCTGGCTGTGTCAGTAACCATCTGGGAGACCTTAGGCCAGTCACTGACTCCATCCAGGCCTCAGATTTCTCATCTGTTAAGTGGGGATCCGGTACCGAGTTCCTGGTGAAGTGGTGAGGATTAGGACAAGTGGGAGGAATATGAAAACTCTGACACACATGAGATGCGTGGTGGCTGTGAATTCCTGTCTCTGGAGTGTGCGGCCTGTGCCTGTTAATACATTGGATTCTCCCTCTTGTTTTTTCTCCCCAGAGAATGTTTAAAGTTGAAAAGGTGAACTGCATCTGCGTGGACTGGAGACGTGGGGCCAGGACAGGTTACAACCAAGCCGTCCACAACATTCGAGTCGTGGGAGCCGAGACAGCGTTCTTAATACAAGAGCTGTCGGTAAATCCTCCTGAGCCCCATCCTGTGGGGAGGGCTCTGAGGGGGCAGGCAGACCCCGTGCACCCAGAGGCAGCCTGGGGACTGGTGCACAGGGGCTGGTCCTGGAAGCCTGGACACACAGAGGGGGGTTTCCTAAGGTGAAACTGCAGCCTTCCCCTCCTGGAGTGTCCTGAAGATCCCTAGTGGCCTGGGGCAAAGGAACCACTTTGGGCCTCGTTTTCCCCTTTTGAAATAACCCGTCCTTGGAGGCTGTTCTGGGAATGTCAGCCCAGAAGATGGGTCTCCTTTCTCAGAAAGGGGAAAGCCCCTACTGCCTTCTGGAAGGTCTATTCCCTGGCACCCAGAGCTGGGCCCGCTACCCAGGCTCTCCAGGCAGGCCCAGGCCCTGCGGGAGGGGAGGGAGGCCGGGGTGGGTGTGGATGGAGCAGGCAGCGCCTGGTCAGGCTCCCCAGGCCGCCTGCAGTGCACACAGAGGCCGCTGGTCCGCACTGTCGCTACTGCCTTTTCCCTCCCTTTCCCCCCATTTTCTCCTCCCAACCTGGGCAAAGGGACTCCGAGAATATGGTGGCTCAAGGTCCGGTCACGCTGTCCTAGGTGGTCCTGGAGCCAGGTCGTTCCTGCAGAGACCTGTCCCCATCCCCTTCCCCAAGCCAGGGCGTCTCCACCCAGGCCTGGGGTCCCTGATGCCCCATTCTTCCGCAGACCAAGATGGGCTACAGGTTGGAGAACGTGCACCTCATTGGCCACAGCCTGGGAGCACACGCGGCTGGCGAGGCGGGCAGGAGGCTGGAGGGCTCCGTGGGCAGGATCACAGGTAAGGGGTTGGGGACTGGGGTGACAGCGGCGGGATTTTAGGGCAATGGAAGCACAGACACACCCACTTCTCATGGCCAAGGGCGCCCCTACAGTCCTCAGGGACACTGATTTTAGGTGCTGCCAGACTTAGATTTAAAAAATAATTGCCTATACACATTCATGTAAATTACAAAAGATATAAGATTGTAAATGAAAACACGTTTATTAAAAAGAAAAAATATAACTAGCACATTCAACTCATGACTTCAGGGTTATTATTGCTAGAGTACGGCAGATTTTTGAAGAGTGAAATGGTTTTTTAATACGAATTCATCAGTTCCACAAATATTAATTGTTCTGGCAGTGCCAGCTACAGGCAGAAAATGAAAGTAGCTGAGACCTGTCACAGGAAGCACGTGGTAGATAATAAGAATGAATGAATGAATCTCTAGGGAAATGAAGGCACACAAGACATAGACGCAGACACCGCTGAGTCCCGTGTGTATGTCACTGTGCAAACAGTGTGATGCTGTCTCCTTTGCCCAGGGCTGTGTGCTAAGCATTGGGGGAAGAATGGGGGATTCATAGATTATGTTTACAGAGACTTTTTCAGATTGCAAAATTCTTTCTCTTATACCTTTGCATGGGGTTTTCACAATAGCCCCATAAGGTAGTTTGCTGTTATTCCCACTTTCGAGATGAGGAAACGGAGGCTCAGGGAAGACATGAATTTGACCTAGAGCAGAATCTGGGCTAGAATATAGGTCACTGAGTCTTTGGTCCATGCTCTTCCCACCCTTTGCTTCTCTTTGAAGATGAGCTGGGCCAGCCCTTGCTTCAGGGAGAAAGCCACATGGATTTTGTGGATCCGGGGGTTGGAAACTGGTTTGTCACTGTCCACCTCCCCCTTTTAGGACTGGATCCGGCAGAACCAGGCTTCCAGGGCATGCCCAAGGAGGTGCGGCTGGACCCATCGGACGCCATGTTTGTGGATGTGATACACACAGACGCCTCACCCATAGTCCCTAACCTAGGTGAGTACCTCTTGGTGGCCAGGGCTGTAACTGGTAAGAGTAGGTCCAGGGATGGTATTCAACATGGTTAACTACAGTAATAGCTTGGATGCCAACCAGTCAAAGTAAGTGTCAGCTACAAATAAACAGCCAGCCTAGCGCCACTGGTATCAGCCTGTGGCCCCAGGCAGGTCAGACACACACTGGTGTAGCCAATGGAAAGCTGTTGCTCAGTCCTCAAACCCTGTGACCGTCCCTAGGCTCCACTATCCATTCCTGCACTGGTGGTGCCGGAGGGGGGGTAGGGGAGGGGAGGGGTTGAGGGTCCTTATTGCTGCTGCAGAGGCGGGAGAGGCTTCTGCCAGCACTGCTGTGCTCACCAGCCAGAAGCCAGGCTCCCTGCTCCTTAATGCTACCTCCCATTGAGGCGGGAGAGGCTCCCTCAAGCTTGGCAGCTGTGAGCCTGGCTTCTGGCTGAGTGGTGCTCCCCCTGTGGGAGCACACTGACCACCAGAGGCAGCTCCTGCATTGAGCGTCTGCCCCCTGTGGTCAGTGTGCATTATATCAACCGATCGTTCTACTGTTCGGTGGATATGCATGTTAGGGTTTTATTCTATAGGATGCTTCAACAATACTTGCAAAATGCAAAGTTAATGTTTGAATATTTTGCTCACTTCTTTTGTGGAAACTTTGGTTATAGTGTGTGTTGTTGGAAACAAATTATATTCCTTTATTTAATGCTTCAAAAATAAAATGGGTGAATTGATGTTAATTTAAAGAAATGAAAATTTAAAATAAATAAAATTACATAAAAAATTTATATTACATAAACTCAATGTGTTTTTTTTCAATATTTTCTTATGTAACCCCTCATGAAACATGCCAACAAAGGGTATGTTTTTAATAATAATATTGGTTACCATGGGCTGCATTGGACATTTTCTACATAATCACTCCTTAATCATGGTAACAACACTAGAAAGTGGGCATTATTATTACTGTTTCATAGCTGAGGACACAGAGGATTGAAAAACTTTAGTAATTGCCTGAGATCACCGGGTGTGTAAATAGGACATGGATGTGATCACGGGTCTGTGTGCTTAAAAAGCCAAAGCGTCCAGCCATTATGCTGGGCTCTCAATACAACAGTGAGGTCTCAATATAACCTTCTAACATAGAAATCAAAATTTCAGAATGAGTAAAGGAATGGGAATTGCACCAGTCCTGATAGGTGTCTATGATGCATAATGGTATCAGGGGATTCGGTATTGTTCACAGCCTCCCCAGGACAGACAGACAGACAGACACACATGCAAATACACATGGAGGCATACTCACTGCCTGTGCTCGCTCCCTCTTCCTTGTCTTGCTATGGGCTCATGTTGGTGAGGGATCTGCAAAGCCTGGTGGGGTGGCTGTGCTGAGGGGACAGTTTGCCAAGAAGACTCTCGCTCTGGTCGGAAGGAATCGGACGCTCTCTGGGGCCATGACCTGGCCTGGGGACCCCTTCCCTCCCTGCTCACCTCCGCTTCCGATGTTTCAGGTTTTGGAATGAGCCAGAAGGTGGGCCATCTGGATTTCTATCCAAACGGAGGAAAGCAAATGCCCGGATGTAAGAAAAATATCCTTTCACCCATCGTTGATGTAAATGGACTCTGGGAAGGTACGTGCATTAGCAAAGCAAGATGGCAGTGCCCTTCCTGGGGAGCAGGCAGGTTGCGTGGCTGGGCCCTGGTAGCACTGAAATTGCCTTCACGTCCAGGGTGCTCATTCTGTCCCCAGCATTGTCACAGCGCCATGAGGGAATTACTCTGCTTATCCCCAGTTTACAGCTGAAGAAACTGGGTCTGAACAGTCATCAATCTTGCCCAAGGCCACCTTATATTAAAGTTCAATTTCTGGCTGCAAAGTCCCAACCTCATACCCAATTGAACCTGGGACCCTTGATTCTGCAGCCTGTGTCATCCCCCTCATCAGGATGCTGAGGCCTGACATGGATGGGCACGTTGGCAAATGCCAGTTCTAGCTGTGCCCACCCCCACCCCAGCTGCTTGCACCTCTTGCTCCTTGAAGGGTGCCCACAAAGACTTGCAGGGCTTTGACGTTCTTGCCTTTGCTGTGGGCAGGTGCTAGGATGGGAAAGGGACTGAGCTGGTAAAGGACTGAGTGGGGACACGCTCCGTGAATTTGGGGAGCTCGTGCAAGGAGTAGGCAGAGGCCTGGAGGTCTAGGGGGGATGAGGCTTGTGGGTGTCAATGTCAGAAATGTCCAAACCTGTAGAGAATTTTTATGAGTTTATTGGATCCAAACTGACGACAATTGCTGGGAAACATGATCTCAACAGACGGAGAACATGCTCCGGAGAACGGCAGTTTTATTGCTTATTTTAAACATTAGAATAAAAAGAGGAGACATAGGGGGTTCCATGAAATCCACAGGTGGTAGATTACAGAGGGGGAGGAAAGTAAAACCGGAAATCTCTGGAATTAGATAAAAAGTAAAATAGAGGCTCATGCTTTTACATTGGTGGGAACAGGAGAGTTACTGATCAACAAGGACAGCACATAGGGGTGGTATTTGGGGAACAAGGTCACAGTGAGGGGTTCTGGGGTCTGGTGCTCTTATAAGAGGGTGCCCTGAGGGATCTGGAAAAGATTACTCTGATATTTAAAAGGTGCATTTTCTTAGATGCAAAAAGAAAACAGTTTCACTTAAGGTAAAGGTTCCTTGTCACCCTGGCTGGATGGCTCAGTTGGTTGGAGCTTTGTCCTAGATACCAAAATGGTTTTGAGTCTGATTTCTGGTCAGGGTGCATATGGGAGGCAACTGATTGATGTTTCTCTCTCACATCAATGTTTGTCTCTCTCCTTTCCTTTCTCTCTAAAATCAATAAACATTACCTCAGGTAAGGAATAAAAAAAAAGATTGACCTTGGCAAGGAAGCCACAGGCCAGCGACAGGACTACCCTCCATGACCAGCTTTTATTTAGGAATTTTTATGTTCAGCCCACCCCACATGGTTACTTTCAGCCTCTGAGTTACTAAGGCCACCATGCAGGCCTCCCCTGAGGTTCTCAGGTTTAGTATGTGGCCCCTTTTTCGTCCCCATGAGGTCTGCGTTTACATGAGAGACAGGCTCAGTCCCCTACGATTGGTTGACTTACAGCACCACCTCCATCACCTGTCCTTGTCTGGCCTCTGCTCTTCTCCTGTTGCCTCTCCCTGGAGACCAGGCTTCATCTCCCCCCTGCACATGGAGGCTTTGAGTCTGCCATCGTTTCATTTTAGTGTTTATTTGTCTCCACTGGGAGTTTCCCGGTCTTTCCAGACACCCCAGTACCCTGCTCAGGGCCGAGCCCAGAGCAGGCGCTCAGTACAGCCCACTCCACTGAGCAGAGAGGCCTTCTGTGGCATTGAATATTCCATGTGCTTGATGTGAATGAATAGAGTCAATAAAGCAGTAGCCAACATCCACCGTCAGCCACTGGAGCCTTTGAGCGCTCTGCCCAGCACCAGGTAACTCCAGGGAAGACCCCGCTGAAGGAGCACTGAGTCACAATGAGGCTGCTCCTCCCAGAAGCCACCAGCAGGGCCCACATAATAGCAAGGAGCCCAGCTTTAATGAAAGAGGCAATTCACAGTGAACAAGCCCACAGGATGTGCGTCTATTGTGTGGGCTCCCAGTCACCCAGGCGCTGGGCTGGAGGAACAACTAAATCCACTTGCCCCTCTATTATGGGTCCCAGGGCAGCAATTCTGGGTGAAAGAAACAATTAAGGTGGAGACAGGTTGTGTTGTCTGGTGATGACTGTTGGTGCAGGAGTCGCTGGGCCCTGGGGCAGGCAGAGCTAATCCACCAGCACAAAGAGGACCCCAGACCTCCCAGAAGTGGTCCCCAGGTATGTCTGGGATCACTGTGCATCACGCCATGGGAGGTTTTGTACCGAGGAGCTGGAGAAATGAAAAAACAAAAAGAAAACCCCACATTTTCCAAATGAGAGAACTTGGGTTTAAAGAAAAAGGTGGTGGATAAAATGCAGTGACACAGTGGCCTAGGGCCCAGGGGACCTTGGTCTCCACTGCTTTGACCTCAGGGTTTCCAAGGAGGAGGAATTTCTCAGCCTGGGGCCCTGGGCACAGAAAAGCTGCATTCCTGGGACAGGCCAGGTAGGTATACTCTCAAACTGGGCCCTCTGGCCCAGCCCTGTCCACAGTAGCCAGTGGTGGGCCTTCACATGGACCAGTTTTAAAGAGGGAATGCACTGCTGTCATGTAAGCATGGAACATTGTCATGTCAAAGTCACGATGCAGGTTTCTCATAAAAAATCAGAAGACCAAGCAATCTGGGCCTTAACATTCAACAACTGGCTGACAGTGTAAGATTCATTTTGAAAGCTATTGCCTCTCTCCCTCTCTCTCTTCCCTGAAACCTCTCTCTCTCTCTCTGTGTCTCTCCTATCTGTATATATTTTTATCACTATCTCCTAAGCCCCCAGCCCTCATCCTTCACTTCTGTCAGATGCTTAGCCCCTGGAGGATAGAAAACACGTCCATGTTAGAACTCATCCCTCCCCAGCACATGCCCATCCCCAAGTAGGCCCTGCTCAGCACAAAGGCATGTGGGGGGCAGAGGAAAGCGACCAAAGAAAAACCCCATGAATAAAGAAGCCCCAGATACCACCTCTATGTGCTGTAAATGTTGATCAGTAACTATTTTCCCCAAAGTATGTCAAAGTCAATGACAGGAACTTGGAATTGTGACTGAGGCATTAGGGAATGCTGACACTCCTCCATGAAATGAGGAAGTGCCTCCTTATTCAGATCAGAACTTTCAAGCTTCAAAAATGAGAGTCTCCTGTGAGCTCCCGGGGCTTTTGCTTCCTCAGGAACCCGAGACTTTGCAGCCTGCAATCACCTGAGAAGCTACAAGTACTACTCCAGCAGCATCCTCAACCCTGACGGCTTCCTGGGCTACCCATGTGCCTCCTACGAGCAGTTTCAGAAGGTGGGTCTCCCCATGGGCCTGGGGAGGGTAGGGTGGCTCTGTGGTTGTTGGTTTTGTTCCTGTGGCTTGGAACAGAGCAGAGATGTAACTCCACGACTAATAAGAGGAGGTGCTGGTAATGCTGAGCCTCGCAGAGCCTTCTTCCTCCGGGGAGTGGGGTGGACAGGCGGCAGATGGCACAGACCTGACCCTGGAGGGCCTTCCCTAGATCCCCAACTTTTCATTCTGAAAAATTCTCAAAGGATGCCTGCATGGCATAGGTGAGATCCATGCATTAATAAATGGATGGAGGGTAGAGGGATAGATGAATAGAAAGATGATTAGATGGATGAGTGGATGGACTAGGGAAGGAAGGAGGGATGGATGGATGGATGGATGGATGGATGGATGGATGGATGGACAGGAAGATGAGTTGATCAATTGAGTGAATGAATGAGTGAAAGGCCTACCACTCACAGACAAATTTTTGTTTTTCCACTAGAATGGATGTTTTCCTTGTCCAGTCACAGGATGCCCCAAAATGGGGCACTATGCTGACCAATTTCAGGGGAAGACTAGGGCCGTGGGACAAACATTTTTCCTGAACACAGGAGCGAGTGGTAACTTTGCTCGTAAGTTTCCATTGTACGCATTTAAAAGCTGCAAATGATTTTAAAAGGTGTATCAACGTTGTTAGTTAGGACCCTTGGTAGCAATGGATAGAAACTCAACACCAGCCAGCTTAAATGATGATGGAAGGACGGTAGAATGGCATTTGTCTTGCCTCTCACGTTCATCCCTTTAACCAATAATCCTGACCAGTGGAGTAGGTCGACCGTGAATGGCCCCGGCTGGTCACATGTCCACCCAACCCTGTGGCAGGAAGGACGGATCCATTAATAGAAGAAGGCAAAATGGGGCAAAGGCACCCCGTGATTACCCACCATGCTAGTCCCCCTGTTTACAGACACGTGAACATGCTGTGTTTTTTGGTGTTATTTTGCCCAGCTTCTCACTTAAAAAAAGATAGTAAAAGCATCAAGATTTGTTTGTTATAATTAATATTACATGATGGCTAAACAGAAGAGCATTTATTTTCAAAGGGAGTTTTACATTGAAAAACATTTATGCAGCACTTCACAAAACACTGTTTATACACAGTATTTCATGTTACATTCGCGACACTTAGCATAAAGGATAACAGTTGGGAGTATCTATAAAGTCTTACAAACATATTCCTTTAAGTTATAACGCACCTTAGGAAAACATTTGCATGTGTGCGGGAGAAGGTATTCAAAGATGTTCACCTAAGCACTGATTTTATTTTTTTATTTTTATTTTTATTTTTTTATTATTGATTTCAGAGAGGAAGGGTGAGGGAGATAGGAACAAAATAATGAGAGAGAATCTCCGAGCTCACAACCTGGGCATGTGCCCTGGACTGGAACTGAACCTGGGACCCTTCAATCCACAGGCCAACGCTCTATCCATTGAGCCAAACTAGCTAGGGCTAAAATGTAATTTTTTTTTAAATTGTTTTATTGCTTAAAGTATTACAAAGAGTATTACATATGTCTCCTTTTTTTCCTGCCCTTAACATACCCCGGCCTCCCCTACCCCCCAGTGTCTTATGTCCATTCTAAGCACTGATTTTAATACAAAAAGAATGCGGGGAGAAAACTAGATATCCACCACTTGTTAAACAACCACATCCTGTATGTAACCATTCAAGGAAGGATCTAGAAAACCTCTAAGGCATATTAAGTAAAAAGGCAAAGAGCAAACCATCACAGCATATATCCTGTTCCAGTCAGGGTCTCTGCAGAAGACAGAGCTCATTCAAGTGGTTCAATGAGGAGACCTCACTGGAGGGCCCGCTTTTGGAGGAGGGGACAGGGTTGAAAGAACAAACGAGGGATGCTGAGGCGCCCAGAATCTAGTGGCTGCGGGGCGCCAGGAATGGGGTGAAGGCAGCTACTGCCAGACCTGGTACTAGAGCAAGGAGGCTGCAGGGGAGCAAGCACCTCCATCTCCCTCCTCCTGCTGCTGGCCTCCCCTGCAAGCCTCTAACGGGCTGAACCCAAGGGAAAGCTAGTTGCAAGGACCCCATGAGGCTGATCTTATGGAGCACAGGACAGGACAGGGAAGGGCGGTGAGTCAGTCTGGCGTGGGGATGGATGGAGAGAATAGAGAAGAGCAGTGCATACTCTTTACAGAAGGGGAAAATGCCTATATATTTTTATTGATATCAAAGAGGACGGGAAAGGGAGGATAAAATAATAACATCAATGAGGAGAGAGAATCATTGATCAGCACACCCCCTCCTGGGGATTGAGCCTGAAACTCAGGCTTGTGCCATGACCAGGAATCAAACCATGACTCTTCATTCATGGGTCAACACTGACCCATTGAGCCATACCATACAGGCAAAAGCCTAACTTTTTATACAGTCATATGTGTGTGTGTAAATGCTCATAGAGAGCTCTCGGTCAGGGTATCCCAACCTCAGCTCTACTGGAATCCGGGACTGGATCACTTGTGATTGGGGGGCTCTCCTGTGCATTACAGTATGTTTAGCAAATCCATGGCCTCTACCAGCAAGATGCCAGTAGCCCTGCACCCACACACCCCATTCCCTGGGTGGGACAATCAACAACATCTCCAGACAATGCCATTGTCCCCAGGCAGCAACTCACCCCACGGGGTTTGGTTAAGTCTACAGCCAAACTGGGGAGACCCTGAGATGGAGGGCAGGTGGACAGAGTGCTGAGAAAGGGTTTATTCACTTTTTAAAAATTATCTGTGTTATTTTCCCACTGAGAATATGTTCATGGCATAGGAAAATAACAAAAATAAAACCAAAGAAGGCAACAGTAAGTGATTTATCCAAATGTTGGAGCCCAGACGTCTCCCTCTCCCAGTGGTCTTTCTGATACAGTCAGTGGTTGGCCCCCAGGTACCCGGGTATAGTAACCAGCTGCCATCCATACATCGGAACACATACCTGGCTGAATTGGCAAGAGATTATGCTGAGCTGCAATATTTACTCTCCCCTGGGTCCCTCACCCCACCTAGCATTAGAATTCCTGGGACTCCCAACTGCATTGAAGGAAACCATTCATTATATTCACCCCTATCTCCCACTCATGGGGGATTCAGAGCTTGGAAAAAGGATACTCCCATGGGTCATTTTTTTTCCCAACAAGATGAGTTCATTGAACTGATAGTATCTTTTCTTTGCACAGGTTGGAGATACAGGGTATCAGTCACACTGGCTGGAAAAAAGGCAAGGAGTGGGTCCTTCAGAATTGCTTTATATGGAAGCAATAGAAACTCAGGGCAATATGAAATTTTCAGGTAAGTTTGAGAGTAAAGCGAAATGACCACACTTTCTCTAATAGATTGTTAATACAGGATTGGGTATAAAATTCTATATATATCTAGCCATACAGAACCTTTGAATCCTAGAATGTCAGGGCCCAAAGGAAGTCTCTTACCATCTAATTCAATCACCCCATAGGAGAAGAGGGAGGCCCAGAGAGGAAGCACTCGCAATTTTAAAGGCTGACTCCTTCTGGATTGCCAATCACTGCTTCCTTCCTGCTGAAGTTGTGGGGTTGTTGTTGTTTTTTTAATTTTTTAAAATTTTATTTCAGAGAAAGGAAGGGAGACAAAAAGAGAGAAACATCAATGATGAGAGAGAATCATTGATCAGCTGCCTCCTGCACACCCCCTACTGGGGATCAAACCCACAACCTGGGCATGTGCCCTGACCAGAAATTGAACTGTGACCTCCTAGTTCATGAGTCCACACTCTACCACTGAGCCACACCATCCAGGCCTGGCTTAAGTTTTTTGAATATCATGTTCTCCTTAGACAAAGCACAGTTATATGGCAACTCCTTCGCATCCCACACACATACCCCAGGCTCCACTCCTGCTGTGTTCCACCTGAAGCCTGAAGCTAGCTTCCTGTTGCGATGGTAGCCTCAGCTTCTAGCTCTTGTGGTTATATGAGGTGCGTGGTATAACTGTGTTGGATAACTGTGCTGTAAAATTAGATTCTGTTTTGGACTAAGTTTGCATAATAATTTTCATGTTAAGTTAAAGTTCTTTGACTACTTGTTATGCTATATATGTGATGCCCACAGATGACCCCGGCTAAAGCACATGAATCTTTAAAGGAAGATAAGGAGTCCTTCAGTGAAATTAAAGAGGCAATATGCCAACCCAAGTAGTTGACTTCCCTCTAGGTACCAATCAAGACAGTGGGACTCTAGAGTCCAGTATTATTCTAAAGGTGTGTTCTTCACAGATACGTTTGTATTTTAGCGGCCCTGGATGTGCATGGAAGCAGTCAAGGGAATTGCAGAAAACCAACAACAGCAGCCATTGTTTGGAATAACAGGTTGCTATCACCCTAGTATTCATCTATCCAGCTGATAGAACACTTTATGTCTATGTTTGCAGTGGATCACTCAAACCACATACAAAATATGTGCGTGACATTGATGTGGACATCAACGTTGGAAAAATCCAGAAGGTTACATTTCTCTGGAGAAAACATGGGATAAACCTGTTATGGTACAAACTGGGTGCTTCGAAAATCACAGTGCAAAGTGGAGAATATGGGACTGAGTGAGTATCATTCATTGCACCTGTCTTGTTCTCTATTTCCTTATCAATCTATCTCTGCAAACATACATGCATACATTCAATCACCCACACATCCACCTACATATCCTTCTACCCACCCATTCCTTCATCCCTTTCTCTCCATCCACTTAACCATTGACCTATGCACTTATCCATGCAGCCATTCATCTACCCAACAATTCCTCTCAACTCTGCATTTTTCCATGTTTCCATCTGATTTACTTGGAAAAATCAATCATCATTTTCCTTAAGTCAAATTCTACTTGGTCGGAGCAAGACATCAATTGTGAGGCATAGGTTTGAGAAACAGGCCAATAGGAGACTGTTTTATCTCAAACAAGAAGGAAAGCACCTGGGCAGTAGCTGTAGGAAATTTCGGGTTTATTTCCATTGGGTGCATTTATTCATACAAATAGTTTTGCTTGGAGACTGAGGCCTGAGAGGAATACAGACTGTGTGAGGATCTAGCTCCCAGTGGCAAGCTCTTCTCTTGCTGAGAGGATAGAATCTTACTTAGTGAGAGTAGGGAGAGAACATAACAGTGTTTACAATATGCAAGAAAAAGGGCGACCTTAAAAGAGGATGATACGAAACCACAGATGTTAGTGTCTGAAGGAAACTCAATCACCTCTCAACTGCTCTGATGTTAAAATGGGAAGAGTGGGGTTCGCAGAGTCAGATAACGTGTCTAAGGCCACCCAGGAAAGCCAGAGGGAAGAGTATTTGCAAACTATTTTCAAAAACACATATGAAGACCTTGTTCAGCTGCATGACTTAGCTGTGCTGACAGTTCATGGTCATAGGCCTGATTCCTGGGTGTGGTGCTGGAAGGGTCAGAGGTCACTGCGGCTGTGCCAGTACTTTGTTTATTCAAGAGCAGAGCTTGAGCCTGAGGCACGACCAGGACTTGGACCCCAGTCCTCTGACCTCCAATCCAGCCACATTCTGAAGCTGAGCCCTGAGTGAGGCTCATCTTTAGCAAAGACGCCCACAGGAAAGGAGGCGGCCAGGTGTCCTGCATCTCATGGCTGGGTTGTTGCCCCAACTGGACGGGCTTCACCCTTTTC
The DNA here is from genome assembly GCF_964212035.1 of Myotis nattereri. NCBI lineage: Eukaryota > Metazoa > Chordata > Mammalia > Chiroptera > Vespertilionidae > Myotis > Myotis nattereri. The sequence goes on along the minus strand of NC_138088.1, from coordinate 53,868,632 downwards.
AGGAGTGACCTCCCTCCGTGGTCTTTCCCCCCCAACATCTCTATGGAGATATAAATTTCATAGCCTGTGTTCACCCATTTCAAGTATATACTTCAGTGATTTTTAGTATATGTGCAGAGTTGTGGAATCATTTCTAAAGTCAATTTTGGATCATTTCATCACCCTTCCGAAAAAAACCCACACCTATCAGCCATCATCCTATAACCTCCCACCCCTTTCCACCAGCCCTGGGCAACCTGATTTCTATTTGGATAGATGTTCCTATTCTGGACATTTCATATAAATGGAGTCATACAATATATATAGTCCTTTGTGACTGTCTTTTTTCACATAGCATAACATGTTCCAGGTTCATCCATGTTGTGACATGTATCAGTACTTTATTCCTTTTTACTTCCAAATAATATTCTCTTATATGGATATACCACCTTTTATTTATCCATTTAGCAGTTGATGGACATCAGGGATGTTACCACTTTGGGGCTATTATGAATAATGCTGCTGTGAACATTTATGTACAAGTTTTTGTGTGGACATATGTTTTAATTTCTCTTGGGTACATACCTAGGAGCGGAATTGCTAGGTTATGTGGTAACTACTATGTTTAACCTTTAGAAGAACTGCCAGACTGTTTTCCAAGTGGCTGCCACATTTTCCCTTCCCAGAAGCAATGCATGAAGAATCCCCCAGGTTCTGAACTCTAGGGAAAGTCCCCTCTTGGCAGGTGGGGTCACCCCAGTCCCCAAATTCAATGCCAGGCCCACCCAAAGTCACCGATTTTGAAAAAAAAATGTGTGGTCTGACACAGCTGATTCACTTTTAGCTTGTTAAAGGCCACAGGAGGAGGGGGTATTCTTTAAGTGATTTTGCTTAGTAAGAACCACCTGGACTCTGCATTGTGCTGACGAGCCTTTGAGGCTCAAAGGCCTGAATTCCAGAGTTTGGCTAAATGCTGTTTATTCACCTGAGGTAACATTTTCACAAGCTGCCAAGCCTCACACTGAACATGTTCTCCTCCACAGGTATAAATTTTGCAGTTGCCAGACCGTGAAACAAAAAAGCTTACAAACCCTTTACCCTTGTTAAAAATGTGGTGCTCTGGCCCTCACCGGTTTGGCGCAGTGGATAGATTGTCGGCCTGAATCCTGAAGGGTCCCAGGTTCGATTCCGATCAAGGCCATGTACTTTGGTTGTGGGCACATCCCCAGTAGTTGGTTGTGGGCAGTAGCAGGAGGCAGATGATCAATGTTTCTGACTCCCTATCCCTCTCCCTTCCACTCTGCAAAAAATCAATAAAGTATGTTTTAAAAAATGTGGTGCTCTCTTGTTTCTTTCTGGTAATAAATGTTTGATGCCCTCAGGTTGACATTGAGGTGTTAGTTTGCCATCCTCTGGGTTCTGGGGTCATGTTTTGGAAATGATTGTTCAGACTAGAGCCCAGGCCCCGGCCAGTGTTCTCAGTGGTTAGAGCACCAAAGGGTCTCAGGTTTGATTCCTGGTCAAGGGCACATACAAGGGTAGCGGGTTCCATCCCTGGCCCCGGTTGGGGTGCTTATGTGAGGCAACCCTCAATGCGTCTCTCTCATATGGATGTTTTTCTCTCTCTCTCCTTCCCTCTCCCTTCCACTCTCTCTAAAAATCACAGGAAAAAATGTCCTCGGATGAGGATTAACAACAACAGCAAAATGCTGGAGCCAAGTTGGCTGCAGGTCATGTCTGAAACCACACCCCCCCGCGGTCCTTTGCCACCATCTTTCTCAGGGCACCTGTGTGGCCTGTTCTAATGTAGACCATGCAGTTCTGTCCTGTTAGAAAAGCTCATCATTACTTCCACGTGCTGCCTGCCCAGCTTTTAACATCCTAGGGCAGTGATGGTGAACCTTTTGAGCCTGGCGTGTCAGCATTTTGAAAAACCCTAACTTAACTCTGGTGCCGTGTCACATATAGAAATTGTTTGATATTTGCAACCATAGTAAAACAAACACTTATATTTTTTTATTTATTTTATATATTTAAATGCCATTTAACAAAGAAAAATCAACCAAAATATGACTTCACGTGTCACCTCTTACACGCGTGTCATAGGTTCGCCATCACTGTCCTAGGGGGAGGGAGCTGATCCCATTGAAGAGCAGCCTGGGTGGCAAGCTTACCTCTGAGCCAATGGAGGGTGAGGTCCTTACAAACGCCAATTTGCACATGGCACCCAATGCAAATGAGCCAGGGAGTACTCTGACACAAGGTACTTCTTCCAGCCTTGCCCCCAGGCCCCCAGTTCCTCTCCCAGGAACAACTTGAGGTTTTTCCAGCAATATGTGTGCACCTATCTCATATACCCCAGCCCCACTTCCACAGCTGGTAGCCTACAAAACACCGTTCTTATCTGGCTTTTTACACTATGAAAATAGTTTGGAAATTATGGTCTAACTCAGGCTGGGAAAACTTTTTGACTCGAGGGCCACAATGGGTTCTTAAACTGGACCGGAGGGCTAGAACAAAAGCATGGATGGAGTGTTTGTATGAACTAATATAAATTCAAAGTAAATATCATTACATAAAAGGGTACGGTCTTTTCATTTTAGTTTTATTCATTTCAAACGGGCCGTAGTTTCCCCACGGCTGGTCTAACTAGAGGCCCAAAATATGGAATTCTTGCAAGAGTAGGCCTTCCTTCCCCCAGCTGTTGGCTCCGGCTTCCCTCTGGCACCCGGGACTCTGGCTTCCCTTGCAGCCCCAGCTTCGTCCGGAAGGTCATCCAGAAGGACTTCTGATCTAATTAGCATATTATGCTTTTATTATTATAGATAGTATAGAAAGAGCCTCTTTAATCTTCATGGGGCTTCACAGATGCCACCAAGGGATGGATGTGGTGTGCTTGTCCCTGCTGATGGGCATAGAAATGGTCTTCAAAATTTTCTTATTGCAAATATGTATGCATCTAACATCCTTCTGTGATGTGTGTGGATTGTGGGCCTTCTAGCCTGGACTCTGCCCTAACCCCTGGCCTCCCACTGACCCCTGGCGGACCTGCCCACTTGCTCCTGGGAACCCGGGGAGTTGGACAGGCTGGTGAGGTGGAGGGTGTCACTTTCAGGGCCGGGGATGGTGGAGCAGGGTCTGCCTGTTGAGCAGCAGTGAGAGCATCACCATTTAATTCTTAGCATTAAGAAATGGCTTCATTTAGCAATTTCCTGAAAGGCTGTGTGACAGGTGTGGTGGCGCTCAAAGAGAACCAGGTGACACCCCAAGGTCCTGAAAATGAGGCAGAAGGAGCTCTCCCTTCCCTTTAGGGGGCGCCTCTCTACTTCCTAACAGGACAGAGAGCCGGCTTCCTTCCTCTTTGTGTTCCCTAAAATTCTCTTTCCGGAAGCACTGTCCAGCACACAAAAGCTTGGTCTGGGGCAGTGAAATAGGTCTTTGTCTGAGGCCTTCGAAACTGCCTAGGCCCCAACAACACTGCCGGTGTGGCTCAGTGCTTGAGGGTTGACCCAGGAACCAAGAGGTCACCAGTTCCAGTCCTGATCACGTCACATGCCCAGGCTGGAATATGACCCCTAGTTGGGGGGCAACTTATAGAACAGAGGTACTCGCCCTCGCTGCATAATAGAGTTGACTGGGGAGCTTTCAAAGGAAACCCCATGCCCAGGCCGTCCACGGGAACAATAGGAATTTCTGCGGTGGCCCCAGCACCAGTATTTTTTAAAGAATCTGTGGGACATGTATAGCCAGGGTTGAGAACCAACACGTGTCTCCGTCTAAGAGTCTAAATGGCACTTGCTAACCTTAAGGCTTACTCATTCTCAGAGTGTGAAATGGGGCTCCACAAGGGGACGGAGCTGGCCTTGACTCCCAGCTGCCTCTATTTCTACCTGTGCTCCCAGGACCAGGGCAGCACCTGCCTGTGCCTGTCCCCCCACAAACCCCATCCTTCCTCAGTCCCCCACTGAATCGAGGTCAGCAGTGACAAGGGTGGGATACAAAGCCCTTGGTGGAAAACCAGGCATCTCCCTGCCTTCCCAGCCTCCCTTGGGGAAAATAATGACGACTTCACAAAGCTATTTCATAGAATGTTATGTGAAATGAACATCAAATTACTTTTCCTTTTACTAGCTTTAAATGCTAATAGTGCCATTCATTCCTGACCTTCAGGAATATGAGATATTTTCGATGACAACATAAAGAGAGTTCTTGTTTGAAAACGCAAGCTACTTGGGACCACATCTTATTACTTCTAAGTATAGTGTGCGCCAGCATCTCGCACTTCAGCCGCCCATCTATATGTAGCTGGTGTATATTTCAGTTGAAGTTTATTGTTCTCCTGCATACGTGCCAAATTCCTTAATGATGACTCTGACAAAGACGTAGAGCTGGGTATATAGAAATTACATCTGCTACCGTGTAATCAGTGTTATCTATCAGAACGCTATTTGTGACAAATCATGTTCAAAATAAAAATTGAATTGATTTTTCTGTGATTTTAATATGGTGCCCTCCCAGAAAGCCTTTGATTGATCCTTAAACACTTTAATGCTCTGTTTTTGTTTGAGGCAGATCAGGAATGGAGCTTGCGCTATTCACAAAGCTAAAACGATCTGCAAAACAACAAAATCAAATTTCCAAAAGCAGCTTTATTTGCAAGCCCAGGGAATGAACTTGGTAAAGCTCTCGTTATGGGCTTGCAACGAAGGACGAGAGCCTCACGCGCCCGTTCCCACATTGCGTTTCTACGCGTCCGTTTCCATCTAAATTAGACTGTAACTGATGGGGGTCTGAGAGGCCTCTGCCAGGCCTGCCTCTCTCCTCTTCTCTCCAGCGAGTGCAGGCTTTTTCTCGGCTAATCCATGCTCCACCTCACCCAGAGCCCTTCTCTCGCCAGTGGGTTTGGGCTAATGGCTCTGTGTCCTGGGCATATCGGGGTTCTGTCTCCCACATCCCCCAAAGGAGTCTCTCTCGAGGGGGCACCTGCTTGACCCGTTTTGCTTTCAAAATGAGTCACTTAAGAACATCCCCTTGGAGGTGGGGGGAACACACAAACAAGAAAATAAAAATGACCGATAGCACCATCATCTAAATAACCATTGTTGGCATTATGGTTTAGCTCCCTCTACCCACCCTTTAAAAAAAATAGTATTTATGTGTGTGTGTACACATGGGTTTGCTGTTATTATGCCTTTTTATGCCTGTACTGTGTCATAAATATTTTCCACAGCAGCATTTTTCTATCACAGTGTTTTGAATAATCAGATACACTGCAATCCCAGGTCCCGGGGGGTTTGGGCAGTTGTTCTGGCTTGTTTGACACTCACTCTTTACCCCCTCCTTGGTTGTTTCCCTGGACAAGGGTCTTAACCATTTCTGTGCCAGAGGCTCCCTGCCTGCCTGCGGAAAAATGTGGGCCTCTTCTCAGAATAACGTTTTTATTTTTATTTTTTTTTTCCTTTCTTTTTTTTTTTTTTTTTTTCCTTTTTTTTCTTTTTCTTGTTTTTTTTATTTATTTATTTATTTATTTATTTATTTTTTATTGCTTAAAGTATTACAAAGGGTATTACATATGTGTCCATTTTATCACCCCGCCCTAGACAGTCCCCTAGCCTCCCCTATCCCCCAGTGTCTTATGTCCATTGGTTATGCTTATATGCATGCATACAAGTCCTTTAGTTGATCTCTTACCCCCCTACCTCCTGCCCCCCAACCCTCCCCTGCCTTCCTGCTGCAGTTTGACAATCTGTTTGAGGCTGCTCTGCCTCTGTATCTATTATTGTTCAAAAGTTTATAATGGTCTCTATTATCCATGAATGAGTGAGATCATGTGGTATTTTTCCTTCATTGACTGGCTTATTTCACTTAGCATAATGCTCTCCAGTTCCATCCATGACGTTGCAAATGGTAAGAGTTCCTTCCTTTTTACAGCAGCATAGTATTCCATCGTGTAGATGTACCACAGCTTTCTAATCCATTCATCTACTGATGGGCACTTAGGCTGTTTCCAGATCTTAGCTATGGTGAATTGTGCTGCTATGAACATAGGGGTGCATATATCCTTTCTGATTGGTGTTTCTGGTTTCTTGGGATATATTCCTAGAAGTGGGATCACAGGGTCAAATGGGAGTTCCATTTTCAGTTTTTTAAGGAAACTCCATACTGTCTTCCATAGTGGCTGCACCAGTCTGCATTCCCACCAGCAGTGCACAAGTGATCCTTTTTCTCCACATCCTCTCCAGCACTTGTCGTTTGTTGATTTGTTGATGATAGCCAGTCTGACAGGTGTGAGATGATACCTCATTGTTGTTTTGATTTGCATCTCTCGGATGATTAGTGACTTTGAGCATGTTTTCATATGTCTCTTGGCTTTCTGAATGTCCTCTTTTGAAAGGTGTCTATTTAGGTCCTTTGCCCACTTTTTGATTGGATTGTTTATCTTCCTTTTGTTGAGTTGTATGAGTTCCCTATAAATTTTGGAGATTAGGCCCTTATCAGATATGACATTGGCAAATATGTTTTCCCACACAGTGGGTTTTCTTGTTGTTTTGTTGATGGTTTCTTTTGCTGTGCAGAAGCTTTTTATTTTGATGAAGTCCCATTTGTTTATTTTCTCTTTAGTTTCAAGTGCCCTAGGAGCTGTGTCAGTGAAGAAATTGCTTCGGCATATGTCTGAGATTTTGTTGCCTTTGGATTCTTCTAGAATTTTTATGGTTTCCTGTCGTACATTTAAGTCCTTTATCCATTTTGAGTTTATTTTTGTGTATGGTGTAAGTTGGTGGTCTAGTTTCATTTTCTTGCATATATCTGTCCAATTTTCCCAACACCATTTATTGAAGAGACTATCTTGGCTCCATTGTATGTTCTTGCCTCCTTTGTCAAATATTAATTGAGCATATTGGTTCGGGCCGATTTCTGGGCTCTCTATTCTATTCCATTGATCTATATGCCTATTCTTGTGCCAGTACCAGGCAGTTTTGAGAACAGTGGCTTTGTAATACAACTTGATATCTGGTATTGAGATCCCACCTACTTTGTTCTTTTTCAGGATTGCTGCAGCTATTCGGGGTCTTTTTTTATTCCAGATGAATTTTTGGAGAGTTCGTTCTAGATCTCTGAAGTATGCCGTTGGTATTTTAATGGGAAGTGCGTTGAATTTATAGATTGCTTTGGGTAGTATGGACATTTTAATGATGTTGATTCTACCAATCCAGGAACACGGTATGTTCTTCCATCTGTTTATGTCTTCCTCTATATCTTTTTTCAACGTCCTGTAGTTTTCTGAGTAGAGGTCTTTTACCTCTTTAGTTAAGTTGATTCCTAGGTAGCTTAATTTTTTTGGTGCAATGGTAAACGGGATTGCTTTTATAATCTCTCTTTCTGAAAGTTCACTACTGGTGTATAGAAATGCCTCAGATTTCTTGGGGTTAATTTTGTATCCTGCTACATTGCCAAATTCATGTATTAAGTCTAGTAGCTTTTGGATGGAGTCTCTGGGGTTTTGTATGTATAATATCATGTCGTCTGCAAATAAGGACAGTTTTACTTCCTCTTTTCCAATTTGGATGCCTTTTATTTCTTCTTCTTGCCGAATTGCAATGGCTAACACTTCCAGTACTATGTTGAACAGGAGTGGTGAGAGGGGGCATCCTTGTCTTGTTCCTGTTCTTAGGGGAAATGGTGTTAGTTTTTGCCCATTGAGTATGATGTTGGCTGTGGGCCTGTCATATATGGCTTTTATTATGTTGAGGTATGATCCTTCTACTCCCACCTTGCTGAGAGTTTTTATCAAAAATGGGTGTTGAATTTTGTCAAATGCTTTTTCTGCATCAATTGATATGACCATGTGGTTTTTTTCTTTCAGTTTGTTTATGTGATGTATCACGTTTATTGATTTGCGGATATTGTACCATCCTTGCATCCCTGGGATAAATCCTACTTGGTCATGGTGTATGATCTTTCTGATGTACTGCTGGATCCGATTTGCTAAGATTTTGTTGAGGATTTTGGCATCTATGTTCATGAGGGATATTGGCCTGTAGTTCTCTTTCATTGTGTTGTCTTTACCTGGTTTTGGTATTAGGGTGATGCTGGCTTCATAGAATGAGCTTGGAAGTGTTCCTTCCTCTTGAATTTTTTGTAGTAGTCTGAGGAGGATAGGTTTTAGTTCTTCCTTGAATGTTTGGTAAAACTCCCCTGTGAAGCCGTCTGGTCCTGGGCTTTTGTTTGATGGAAGCTTTTTGATGACTGCTTCAATTTCTTCCATAGTTATTGGCCTGTTGAGATTTTTAGATTCTTCCTGATTGAGTTTTGGAATGTTGTATTTTTCTAGGAATTTGTCCATTTCCTCCAGGTTGTCTAGTTTGTTGGAGTAGAGCAGTCCATAGTATTTTTTAATGATCATTTGTATTTCTGTGGGGTCTGTTGTTATTTCGCCTCTATGGTTTCTGATTTTGTTTATTTGGGTCCTCTCTCTTTGCTTCTTGGTGAGTCTGGCTAGAGGTTTGTCAATCTTGTTTATCCTTTCAAAGAACCAGCTCTTGGTTTCATTGATTTTCTGTATTGTTTTTTTGGTCTCTATGTCATTTATTTCTGCTCTAATCTTTATTATTTCCTTCCTTCTGCTCACTCTGGGGTTTTCTTGTTGCTCTCTTTCTAATTCTTTGAGTTGTAGAGTTAGATGATTTACTACCATGTTTTCTTGTTTTTTGAGATAGGCCTGTAGAGCTATAAACTTCCCTCTCAAGACTGCTTTCATTGTGTCCCATAGGTTTTGGATTGTTGTGTTTTCATTGTCATTAGTTTCCAGAATGTTTTTAATTTCTTCTTTGATCTCATTGGTAACCCAATCAATATTTAATAGCATGCTATTCAGCTTCCAGGTGTTTGAGTATTTTTGGTTGTTTTTATTGTAGTTTATTTCTAATATTATGCCATCGTGGTCTGTGAAGATGCTTTTTATGATTTCAATCTTCTTGAATTTGGGGATACTTTGCTTGTGACCCAATATATGGTCTATTTTTGAATATGTCTTATGAGCATTTGAGTAGAATGTATATTCCCTGGCTTTGGGGTGGAGTGTTCTGAAGATGTCTATTAAGTCCATCTGATCTAGTGAGTCATTTAGGATTGCTGTATCTTTGCTGATTGTTTGTCTAGAGGGCTTATCCAGTGCTGTCAGTGGTGTATTAAAGTCCCCTACTATGATTGTATTGTTGTCGATCTCTCCTTTGATATCTTCCAGGAGTTTTTTTATGAATTTGGGTGCTCCTGCATTGGGTGCATATATGTTTACCAGAGTTATATCTTCTTGTTGTATTGATCCCTTTAGTATTATGAAGTGGCCTTCCTTATCTCTTGTTATGGCCTTCACTTTGAGGTCTATTTTGTCCGATATAAGTATTGCTACTCCAGCTTTCTTTTCCTTTCCATTTGCCTGAAAGATATTTTTCCATCCTTTCACTTTCAGTCTGTGTGAGTCCCTTCTAATGAGGTGGGTTTCTTGTAGACAGCAGATGTATGGGTCATGTTTTTTTATCCATTCAGCCACTCGATGTCTTTTGTTTGGAGCATTTAGTCCATTTACGTTTAAAGTTATTATTGAAAGGTACTTGTTTGTAGCCATTTCTGTTTTTGTGTGGCTGTTTTCTTTCTGAGCTTTTTTTTCTTATTTTTATACCAGTCCCTTTAGCATTCCTTGCATTGCTGGCTTGGTGGTGATAAACTCCCTTAGCCTTTTTTTGTCTGTGAAGCTTCTTATTTCCCCTTCAAGTTTGAATGATAGCCTTGCTGGATAGAGTATTCTTGGATTCAGTCCTTTGCTTTGCATCACTTTGTAAATTTCAGTCCATTCTTTTCTGGCCTGATGTGTTTCTGTTGAGAAATCATTTGACAATCTAATGGGAGAGCCCTTGTATGTAACTTTCCGTCTCTCTCTTGCAGCCTGTAAGATTCTCTCTTTGTCCTGAACATTTGCCATGGTAATTATGATGTGTCTTGGTGTGGGTCTTTTCGGGTTCACCTTGTTTGGGACTCTCTGGGCATGTGTGACTTTTTTCTTCCCCACCTCAGGGAAGTTTTCTGATATTATTTCTTCTAATAGGTTTTCTAATCCTTGTTCATCCTTTTGTTGTTCTGGTACTCCTATTATTCGTATGTTGTTTCGTTTCATGTTGTCCCAAAGCTCCCTTAGGCTCTCCTCCTGTCTTTTAATTTTTTTCTCCAATTGCAGTACATTTTGGGTGTGTTTTGCTTCCTTGTCTTCTAATTCACTAATTCGGTCCTCCGCTTCTCCTAGTCTACTGTTGATACTTTCAATGGAGTTTTTCATTGCAGCTATATCACTCTTCATTTCTTCTTGGGTCTTACTTAAGTTGTTGATTTTTTCATCTGTTTCTTCTAGCTTCTTCCATATGTTATCGATTTTTTCATCAGTTTCGTCTTGCTTCTTGCAGAGGTTGTCGATTTTTTCCTCCATCCGGTTTATGCACTCTAGGACCCTTATTCTGAATTCTTTTTCTGTCATGTTGCATGCCTCTGTATTACTTAGCTGCTTTTCTGGAGAGTCCTCCTTCTCTTTCCTTTGGGGGTTTCTTTGTCTACCCATGTTTGATCTCACTGACATATCTAGACGTTGAGTCGTTCAGTGGTTGCTCCCTTGGTAGCAGTGACTCCTTGATCTGTGGTTGCTCTTCGGGCGGTTGCGGTAGCAGCTGCTCTTCAGTTGGCAGCAGCTCCTCTGGTGGGTTCTGTTCACAGCTGTGGTGGCTCTTCTGGCTGGTGGGCGAGGTTTCACGTACAGCTGCTGTTCCTCGGCAGAGGGTGTGTTGCTCAGGAGGTTGCTGTTGCTTGGACCTGCTGCGTTGATTTAAAGGCGCAAAATACAACACAACAAGGCACCACGTACCAGGCACTATACACAAATATATTCACGATATTAATAACCCCAAATAAAGGTGATCACCCGAATTAAGAGAATTAGGGAACAAGGAAGAAGAAAGAGAAAAAGATAAAAGAGAAAAAGAAAAGAAAAGTAGGGACCAAAAAAAAAGGAGTGCAAAAATGAAATTTGGAAAAAGAAGGGGGGAAAATAAAAGCGAGAAAAGAAAAGAAAAAAAAAAAAAGAGCGAAAAGAGAGAATGAAGTGGAAGAGGGGAAGAGACTTTTTATATGAGGAGAATACTCCTATAGAACAGCCATTAATCCCAACAAATTCCAGCAACAGCTCCCTGGAGATGAATGCAAACTAGAAACAACCAATAATATAACGATGAAAATAGAATGGAGAACACTAATCCCAAAATAAAATAAAGAGAAAATAAAATGGCACTTTAAAAAATGGTAAAATGGTAGCAGTAGTAATACTGGTTAAAAATAAGAAGGTAGTAATTAAAAGGGTAAAATCAGGTGATGGAAAAAGAAGAAAAAAAAAAAAGAAAAGAAAAAAAAAAAAAGAAGAAAGAAAAAAGAAAAAAAGAAAAAAAAATTGGTTTCTTAGTTAAAAGGTGGAAAAAAAAAATTGCAGTAGTGAAGGTCCCTTGGTTCTTCTATTCTTCAGTGTGGCTCGCCTTAGACCTGCCAGGTATCCAGGAGAGTGTTGAATTTCCCTGCGATACACTGTTCCTCTGTGTTGTAAACCACAGTCCTTATTTTAAAGCATACCGCTTTTGTTTCCCAGACTGCCTTATTTTGTGTTTAGCAAAGAGTCAGTTTGTGGGTCAGCCTCTGGGTGGCAGTGTTTTGGGGTTGGCCTCTGAGGCTGTAGGGCCTTTCTGTCCAGTGGAAGTTCACTGCCCAGAGCTGGCTGCGTAATAGTTAGTTACCAGCGCTGTGTTGTTGCTGGGATTGAAAATCCCTCTATAGGCCAGACCCTGTTAACTCCCAGGGACTGATCAGGTTATTTTAATACTTGATCTTGTACAGGGTGGAATCTGGGTGTGGCTGTGCTCCTTGCCTGGGGGCTGGGGGGAGGAGTCTCACTCTCCGGAGAGAATGGCTGCCCCAGTCCTGTGCTCGGGGGTGTCTCAGCACTCAATTCGCTGCCACCTCTCCCGGCTCCCCCTCTCTCCTCAGTCTCTCCCCAGATTCCACTCCTCCGCACACTCTCCCTCTCTTCAGCACAGGTGAGTGTCTGTATCCGAAATGTCCCATGAACAGGATTCAGTGAAAACAATCAAACAAACGCCGGCCGCGGAAACGGGGAAGGCTTGGTTTCTGTAAGCTTCTTCTCTTACCGGCACTGCATGGTCTGGTCAGCTCTTCAGGCTGCCCCCTTTAGGCTCAGTCCTCTGTGATCACAGCACTGAGCTCTCAATTCCCCCGGCGGCGCCAGGAATCCCGCGGTTCTCCTTTCCCCCGTCAGGGGCTGTGCCTGTCCCAAGGGACGCGGCTGCCGCGCGGTCTCCCTCCGACTCTCTGGGTTCAGAGGTCTGGCAAACTTTCCTGCCCAAATCCCTGGGTTTTTTTTACCTTTCCTGGGGAGTTCTGCTCTTCTCGGCTGCAAACCGTCTCACCAGCTGAGCAATTTCGCCAATTCGGTGTGGGTGTTACTAGTTTCAGCTGCTGACTCCATTTGCTCCGGGACACGACCTGGGACGCGTCTGCCTATATCGCCGCCATCTTCCGTCTCAAAAATCAGAATAACGTTTTTAAATGTAAAATAAAATACAGGAGCTGACAGAGGAAATGAATTATATTGAAATAGTATCCAAATAGTAAAAAGAACCCATTTGTGCAATAGCATGTTCCTTTAGGCCTGTATTGAACAGCAGCGTGTCAGACAGTGTGGTGGCTCTAAGAATCCCAATCATGGTAGAGTAGTGATCGCAGTAGCATCATCTCCAGCCGTTGGTAACGAATGTCATGAGTGTGAGGAGGTCTGAGATTTCTACTGGTCTAAGGTGACAGGTATGGCTGTGGTGTGTTCCCTACATTCATGAAAGCAAGCCTAACTTTCACTCCATGAAAACAAAGACATAATTCCCTTTTGTCATCAAAGATCTCTTTTTCTCATCGAAGATCTGACTCCTGGTTTCCACTCAGGGGACACAGGGGTCCAGGAGCCCAGTGAACATCCCGGCCCTGGGAGGACCCCGGCAGGAGCTGGTGGCTGTTGATCAGAGGAAATGCCACTCAGGCAAGCAGATCCCTGATTCCTGGACTAATCTGTGGCGGGAACCAGGGGGGGCATGGGTGATGGGACCCACTGAGTATTTGAAGATAATGTACTAAACCTTTGGCAAAAACTACAACCAAACCACAGAATAGGTTGGCTGCTACTACACTGATCGGACAGATGATTATGACCACCCCATCAGTACTTCACTGACACTTCCAAAAATACTGAATATGGAAAACTTCCTAAGCAAATACTCTCAAGACTTTATTATTATTATTATTATTATTATTATTATTATTTGCATAACTAATTCACTTCATTGTACTGACTGGGTGGTCATAATAATCTGGCCACTCAGTGTAGTGTGGGCTACAAAACCAGAAGCCCAACAACTACACAATTCTGAACCTTCCCTGATAAGGACCGACATCCTCATTATGGAGTGAGGAAAGGAAGGTGCCGAGAGCCTAGCTAATCCCCCAGAGGGACCCCAGGCCTCTGACCCACATCCACCCTCGGGGGGTCAGAGCAGTCCAGTGTCCAGCTGCACCTGTGAGGGGCCCCAGAGGCAAAGAGATGGCCCACTCAAAGGGACTCGTTACAGAAGTGGACAGGGCTCAGCAGCGGCTGGAAGCTCTGACATACTGGTGGCCTGAAGCCTGGAGGGAGGGAAGGAGCTGTCACAGGAACATGGAAAGAGCTGGGGCCATGGGAGGCAGCTGCTTGACAGGAGCTGCAGTCCTCAGGACAGAAGTGCAACGTTGCCCAATGCCAGCACAGATGGGAGGGAGCCTGGGTAGAAATACTCTAACCCTTCCTCCTCCCCTCTGAACTCCCTGAGGCACCTCCCATTGGCTGAACCCAACCAGAGGGTCAAGGGCAAGACCAAGGAAGGTCACAGAAGCATCCTTCCAGCCACCGGGCAGGGAGGGGGAGGCAGGAGAGATCTAGAAGTTACCCAGCTCACCAGCCCATGAGTCGTTAGATTCCAAGGTCCCATCCTTTCCTCCCGCAATGCCTGATCCCACAGTGATCAAGATATCTGCCAGGTTTGCTGTTCCCGGGAGACTCCTGGGTATGAGGACATGCGTCTCCTCTTCTCCGGGGATTGACTGGCTGCCTCCAAAGGACCTGGACAGAGAACAAAAGCAAAGGCAACCCTGTTTAGAACCCTGTGCTAGGCTCTGGCCACACAGAAATGACCATCCACACTTCGACCCTCCCACCAAGGCAAGGGCTAAACAAACAGTCACTGAAATATGATTACCAGCTGGGATATGTTCCATGGAAGGAAAATGGTAACATGATTAGATTGTAAGGAAGACCTGGTCCCACTCTGGGCAGTGAGGAAGGCTTCTTGGAGGAAGGGGGATACTTTGACTTAGGTCAGAAGAGAGTGGGGATGGTATGTGTTGGGAAGAAGAAACAATATGCAAAGACCCCGGGGTGGGCACTTTCAAAAAGTTTACACAAGGCCAGCCCGGCCTGTGCGCCTGGAACTCAGTGAGCAAGAGAGAGAAATTCTGTCCAGCCAGTGTTGCTCAGTAGTTGATTGTCAACCTATGAACCAGGAGGACACGGTTCAATTCCCGGTCAGGGCACATGCCCAGGTTGCAGGCTTGATCCCCGATCCTGCAAGAGTCAGGCCGGGCCACCTCCACCTTCTTATCTCCAGGACAAAGTACTGGCCACGCAGCTAGGACATTCTTTGAAAAAAGACTATATGGTTTCCAAACAAAGCTATCTCTTTAAACAGTGTTTGTTTCACTCTTTCTTGCTCAACAAAGGGTTGCCTTTGCTTTTGTTCTCTGTCCAGGTCCTTTGGAGGCGGCTCTCCACCCAGCCCAACCCCAGAGAAGAGGAGACGCGTGTCCTCATACCCAGGTGCCTCCGGGAACAGCAAACCTACAGACCCCATTCCTGCCAACACCTACAGGCACCAAGACGGGCTTGGGCTCCAGTTTCCGAAGGGATTCTGAACAGGAGGCTTGGTGTTCCCTCTTGTCACCTCGGAAACACAATCTTTGTCAGCTGAACATGTAGATTCAGATTAATGGGGTCCTTTCCTGTGAAGCATAGGCACTCCATCTTGCTCCCATAACCTCGATGTTGCAAAAACTGCTATTTGAAAATTTCCACTAAACATAGATGGTCCTTTGTTCTATGAATTAACTCCGCTATTCTTGGTTCTGTAAAAACACTTGCTCAAATAATAGGGAAAAGAAGCTCAATTACCTGGCCTTGCAAGCCACTCTGCTGCCATCCCTGGTTACTGCCAGGCCAGGTGTGTTTGAGTTATCTAAATGGTACTGTGCTCAAGGCTACAAGCTTCCTGCAAAATATCTCCCACTACATAGGGCTCTTTGTAAAGCCGGCAAAAGTTCCGGAAACTGCATATTTGGCAGACAAAGGAACTGGGAAGGTATAAAAGGAAAGCTTCCTCCATATTTGTTTGCTCAGACTCTGGAGATAACTCATCTGAGACCTCCGGTGTAATAAAGACTTCAAATTTGGCTTACTGATTAAAGCGTCCTCTGTTTAGCTTGCTAATTTCCAATATAACATCTGTCCCCAAAGTCTGTTTTTCCCCCCCTCTGATCTCACTTTAAATAGCTCTGCTCCCTGCTCAGCTGACTGTATGCATTTATGATAATCTCAGTGCAAAGCACACTTATCCATGTTCCTGTCCTTTCCTCTAAAGAGTCCAAAGGATAAAGCCTGTTTATAAAAGGCCACGGCCACAGTGTGGCTGAGTGGAGCACTGGTGTCTTACAGTAAGTCATGGCTCTGCCTGGGCAGGGAGCTAGGCCGGGGTGGGCAAGCCAGAGGGACATGGCCCAGAGGGAGCAGCCACTGTGCTGGGAGGATCCTGCATCCGGGTTCCACAGAGGTGCTGCCCTCTCCCTGTGTGGGGAGGCCTCAGCCTCAGCGTCCCCACCTGGAGGGACAGCCCGATGGGACCCAGGCACCGGGCTTCCCTGGGCTCCAGGCCCCCTGCCCTGC
Source organism: Myotis nattereri (assembly GCF_964212035.1). Taxonomy (NCBI): domain Eukaryota; kingdom Metazoa; phylum Chordata; class Mammalia; order Chiroptera; family Vespertilionidae; genus Myotis; species Myotis nattereri. The sequence continues at coordinate 53,852,533 of NC_138088.1, read as the reverse complement.
CTGGGTTGGGCGATGGTCCCCACTGTCTGTGTTTTCATCCATGTAGATGCTGCCCTCCTGCATCATCGGCCTCCTCCTGCTGGCCACCGTCAGAGGTGAGGGTGCTGTCCTATCCCCGTGGGGAGGAAGGAACTGTGCCTGGGCTGACCTGTGAGAGGTACAGCTAGAGGCCTCATCATCATTATCATCATAACGAACAGCGTTATCAATATTTCAACCAAAACAACAATTGCTACCATTGGGGGAGTGTTGATGCTGTAGCAAACACAGGGCAACATCTTGGACACAGATGACCCTGGGGACCTACCCGCCCTTTTCCTCCAGCAACTGGCTGTGATGGGGTGACCCAAGTGGTAGGCTGTTGGGCAGCTGATTGGGGGACAGTGCTCTCCACAGGCCCCCAACACCTCAGTACCTTGTGTGGACAAGTGCGTGTCTGCAGCCTAAGCCACATGGAGAACTGTCCTGCTGGGCCTGTGACATGAATGCCCCCTCCTGTCCCTCCCTCCACATGACTCTTCCCACTGTTGCCACCTCTGTCTCTCCAGCTCCAATCTGAGTCTTTCCTCTGGCCTCCCTTCTGCTGGGCTTCCTTCTGCACCACGAGTCCTCCTTTCCTCCTCACCTCGCCCAGCCCACTCTTGGCCTCCCTTCCATCTTGGTCACGCAGCAGGACCTGACTCTGGAGAGCAGAGCCCCCTCCCAGGTCTGGCTGCTCCTCGGGCCTTTCTGGCCCCTCTTGGTCTCCTTTGCTCCTCTGCTGCCTCCTCCTGCCCTAAATGTGGGCATCCCACAGAGGTCACTCCAGGCGCTCTCCTCGCCCTTTTCCTGTGGCTTCCCCTTTGCCCAGCCTCTGCTCCCCTGGCTCCACTGTCTCCCTTCCAATTTCCTGGCAGCTACACCAGGGCCTCCCACCACACCTCACACTCACTTGTCCAGGCTCAGGCACCACTCCCTACCCCATCTCTCCACCCTTCCCTTCATTTCCACTGTCACCCAAGACTAGAATGCCTGTTTCCTCTCAGACCTACCACCCCTGTACTGCCCCACTCCAACCCCCACCTCTCCCAGGCTCTCCTGCCTCTGAGCCACCCACACTGGGTTCCCCTAAACACCTTCATGGAGCACAAGCCCCACCATATTCACTAGCACCTCCCACTCACTATCCACCTCACAGCCCTCGTGCCCGATCCTGGCCTTCAAGCTCCTGCATTTACCACCTGAAGCAAGACTTGCTTTAGTCTCAGCAGCTCTTCATCTGGGACTGGTCCCTATCCCTGGAAGGAAGTCAAGGTCATCATGATTCCTTCCCTGTTAGATTTCCCCTCCTCAAGGCAGGGTTTGTACCTGATGTGTCTAGCTCCTCAGTGCCTAGCTTTATTCCAAATTAAACTCCCCCAATTCAAATCTTGGCCCACCATTGGCTGTGACCTTGGGCAGCTTACTTTGTCTCTCTGTGCCTTGGTTTTAACATCTGTAAAATGGAAGTAATTCCTTACTCATGGGCTATTTTGAGGCTAAAAGGGAATAATGGTGGTGAAGCGCTAGTGTGGTATCCGGCACAGAGTAAACAGTCTACTCTTGCTTCAGGTGTTAAAAATTGATGACTATTGTCAGTGTTTGAGTGAATGGCCAACCTCTGGCACCATCTGATTCAGAGTTGAGGAAGCCTAAGGGAGAAGAGCCATTGAAATCTTCTGGCTTTGAGCATGCGCCCTCATTGAGCGCTCTCTGTGAAAATGCTTGTGCTGTAAACTAGAGGTAGGACCCTCAGATGTGGACGTGGTTATTTGGATGATCGGTTGCATGTATTGATCCCCTACTGTATACAGAATGATGCAAAACTCAGTCATCCCTGGCCCTAAGAAATGTACTTTTTCTGAGAACAACAGGGAAAACCTGAAATGGCAGAGAATAATTGGGGGACAATGTGCATCAAGGGGTGACATGAAGACAAGGGGATTGGACCTCACCCAGGATCGGCTGCTGTGCTGGGTGTGGCGCCAGCGTCAGGGTCCACCCAGCAGCATCTCTGCGCTACAGAATCACAGGCGCTGTCATCCCTGATGCCGGGTGATGGCATGTAAAGGGCCGTCTGGGGCTCTCCCGGAAGAGGTATTTTTAAGGCAGAAAGTTCCCAGGAAGCTCAACCAATCCCCCTCTGGCCTGATGATCAGGGTGAAATCAGCATGAATAAGCAGTTCCTGGTGCCCCCCTGCTCTCCCAGGGAGGCGCTGGGAGTGTGAACAGGCGATTCTTGTCTCCGTGGCATTTGGGGAGCACTGACAGCCGGTGGAACCAAGCATTGGCCTCGCCAGCCCGGCCTGCACCCGGAAACGCCTCCTGTGTAGCTGAGGCGAGGTTGCTCCTTTTCTAGCTCACAGTGTCCCGTGTGCTGCTCTTTCTGCCCCAGGAAAGCAGGTCTGCTATCAACCTTTTGGCTGCTTCCCTGATGAGAAGCCGTGGACGGGGATCTTACAGCGGCCCCTGAAGCTATTCCCCTGGTCACCCAAGGACATCAACACCCGGTTTCTTCTCTACACAAATGAGAATCCCAACAGCTTCCAAGTAAGAGGGGCCTGGCGGGACTGCAGAGCAGGTGGAGTGGGGCGCCCACACTGACGTCTGCACGCGGTTGTCTAAGGGAAAGGCAGGGCCGTGGGGAGGTCGGGGCGATGCTCCCTCTCCACTGGCAGCCACCTTAGGTCTCAGGATCGGGAACCCCTGATGATGTCTATGGGTGCGGGGCCCAGAAACGCCCACATTCTACACACTGTGCACAGGCCTTCCTGGCACTGACCCCCGATCCTGGGAGGAAGCGGGTAGGAGCAGCATTTATGGGGAATCCAGGCCTGGTGTGTCCATTTTCTTTCTGCACTGGGGGTGGGAGGAGAGAAGCCGCTCAGGGAATGAGGGTGGGGATATAAGTCCTTCCTGATGAGCCAGAAGACAGATATAGGAGAGGGACTTGTTGTTGTTGTTGTTAATCCTCTCCAGAGGATATTTTTTCCATTGGTTTTTAGAGAGTGGAAGGGAGGGATGGAAGGAGAGAGGGAGAGAGAGAGAGAAACATTGATGTGAGAGAGCCACATTGAATGGTTGCCTCCCATATGAGCCCCAACTGGGGCTTGGGATTAAATCTGCAACCCAGGTGCATGCCTTTGACCAGGAATCAAACCTGTGAGCCTTCGGTGCATTGGCCCATGCTCTCGCCACGAAACCACTCCGGCAAGAGTGAGAGGGGCATCTAACTACAATAGCAAAAAGGGTCCTGGGAGTGACCTCCAGTCCCCAGAAGGCCTGCGGGTGGAGGCAGGACAGGCTCTTCCAGGTGCTTACAAGTGACCAGGAAGAATGTGCTCAGAGCTCAGCTGCTGACAGCTCTACCCCCTGAGAGTTTGGATAGCTTGTTACTGACCGACCAACCCTGAGGTCAGCTGCGGTGGGATTCTAGGTGACAAACGTCCCCTTAGATCCAACAACTGGGAGTCCGCTTGGACTGGTGGTTGGGCTGTTTTTATCTTCTGATCATTCCTCAGGCATGGTGCCCAGGGGGCTGGTCAAGTGGCCCCTGGTACGAAGGCATCAGTTGTTAAGTGCTACAAGCTTGAGGTGCCCTTCTCACCTCCACTGAGCCCCATCTACCCTACTTTTGGTGCTTCTGGCCTGGGGTCCTTCGCTCTTTCTGTTCTAGAAACATCTTCCAGCATCTGGGGAAGCCAAGTGGTCCCTTCTCAGGATAATGTACTTAAATGCATGAAATAAAACACATTGGATTGCAAAGTAAACCAATTAGATTGAAAAACAGTTACCAGAACATTTGAAATGATAAATACATGTCCCAGTCATATCTATGCTGCTTTATTATTATCTCACTAAATAACAAGATCCACGGGTTGGTCTAACTACGGCCACTACAAATAGTAATGAGAATAACTGATTTTTAAGACATCTGCGACCACTGTCCTGTGACAGGAAAATACCCGTGACTCCCATTGGTGACAGAGTGCTGTTACAATGATGGTGGCTTGTTGCCAATTTCATAATTAACAGAAATGCTAGGAAGTCCATGAATGTGGACCTTCTGAATCCTGTCCTCAAACCCCAAGTCAGGAACTCCTGTTCTAGCCCCACCCACTTCCTGGGAGCTGATCCCCTGACCCAGTCTCCCTGGAACTGGCTCTCACAGGCCATTGGCTTAGAAAGGCCAACGTCCCAATTCACCTTTTCCACTTTAACCAGAGGATCTCCTCCACCGACCTGGCGACCGTGAACGCCTCAAACTTCCAACTGGACCGCAAGACGCGCTTCATCATCCACGGCTTCATAGACAAGGGGGAGGAGACATGGCTGACGGACATGTGCAAGGTAGGGCCCTACGCCAGGCCACTCCCTGCTGAGACCAGCACCCGGCACCCAGCTTCAAACACTTTCCAAGTCACTGCCCCTGAGACTGGGAACTGAGAACGTCCAGGGACAGATGCTTCTTCCTCAAAACTCCGAGGAAACCCTGGTTCCTCCGGAGCGTCCACTGTCAAGTTCTCCCGACCCACAGACCTGTAGCCCGTCCTCTCTTCTGGAGACCAAAGAGACCCAGAGCCCAATCCAAACGCCCCAGAAGCAGAGGCATCAGCAAATTACCTGTCATTGGTCTCGGGTGGTTTAAGTAAAGCCCCCGTGTGACATTAGAAACCCACGTAAACGTGGCCCCTGAAACCCTGCTGTCCTCCAGAGCTCTCTGTGAGGGCGGAAAGGCTCCCTGGCGTCATGTCCCAACCAGGAGCCACTGCTCCCCTGCGCTCACCCAGCACCTGAAATGCGGGGAGTTGACCAAAGACTTGACTGTTAAATTGTATGGACTTTCATTCATTGTAAATAACCACATGGGGCCAGTGGCCACAGTATTGGATGGCGCAGTTCTGAAGGTATCAGGAATGTTAGGGATGAATCATCATTCATAACATCCATTTTCTGAGCACTTCCTCTGAGCCCGACGTTGTGATCATTATTTCACAGTCTTTGTCTCATTAGACCGCCCCCCCCACCCCCTAAGCAATGTTGTGAGGAAGGTAGAGTTATTTTTCCCATTTTATAGATGAGGAAATTAAGGCAGGAGAAGTTCAACACTTGCCCAGACTTGAATCCAGAGGTGGGAATGCAAAGCCAGGTGTCCTGTCTATAAAATACCACAACTTTGTGTCTGTAGCTTTAGTCTTTAGAGGAGCCCAGGGGCTGGCTTTCAGCTTAGTCTGCACTGGGGAGACCTCAGGCAGCTTCTTCCCAAGGGTGGGCTGCTCCTCTGGAGGTTTGGGTGTTCACACGTGTCCCCAAGTCCCAGAAGGACACCATGTGAACGTGGAGCTGGGAAAGTCAGGGGGACGTGTCCATTCCCAGGCCCCGGCCTCCAGGCCACTCCTCCCTGCCTCACTCCCCGGGGTAGTCCAGGCCATCCTCCAGTGAACACAGGCTCTGCAGTGGCTCCTTCTGACAGTTACTTGGTCCCATCACGGGACCAGTCTGAGCTTGGGCAGCACACGGCGCCCACACCACATAATATAAAAGATGCACATGTGGGCAGAGTTGTAGCCCCTCCATCTACATGTCACCCTGTCTGTTAATACCTTCTAGCTCCCCCTACGCATTGTTGGGAACATAAGAGCAGCCCTCCCGTGGCTTCAGCACCCAGTACAGTGGCAGCGAACTTAGTACAAGTGGCAGCCAACTTCCCGTAAAGGACTGGGGAGTAAATAGTTTAGCGTTTGCAGGTCATATGGTTTCCCTCAACCCTGTTGTTGCTCCAAAGCAGAGGGGAGAGAATGTAAACAAAGGGGTGTGCCTGTTCCCAATAAAACTTGATTTATATGAGCAGGTGGATCTGGCCCTCCCATCACAGTGGGCTAGGCCCTGATGCAGTAAGCGATCCTGTTTCTGCCTGGCTGTGTCAGTAACCACCTGGGAGACCTTAGGCCAGTCACTGACTCCATCCAGGCCGCAGTGCTCACGTCTGTGAAGTGGGGATCCGGTACCAAGTTCCTGGTGAAGTGGTGAGGATTAGGACAAGTGGGAGGAATATGAAAACTCTGACACACATGAGATGCTTGGTGGCTGTGAATTCCTGTCTCTGGAGTGTGCGGCCTGTGCCTGTTAATACATTGGATTCTCCCTCTTGTTTTTTCTCCCCAGAAAATGTTTAAGGTGGAGAAGGTGAACTGCATCTGCGTGGACTGGAGGCGTGGGGCCAGGACAGGCTACAACCAAGCCGTCCACAACATTCGAGTCGTGGGAGCTGAGACAGCGTTCTTAATACAAGAGCTGTCGGTAAATCCTCCTGAGCCCCATCCTGTGGGGAGGGCCCTGAGGGGGCAGGCAGACCCCGTGGGCCCAGAGGCAGCCTGGGGACTGGTGTTCAGGGGCTGGGCCTGGAAGCCTGGACACACAGAGGGGGGTTTCCTAAAATGAAACTGCAGCCTTCCCCTCCTGGAGTGTCCTGAAGATTCCTAGTGGTGCCTGGGGCAAAGGAACCACTTTGGGCCTCGGTTTCCCCTTTTGAAATTAGCCGTCCTTGGAGGCTGTTCTGGGAATGGTCAGCCCAGAAGATGAGTCTTCTTTCTCAGAAAGGGGAACGCCCTTTACCGCCTTCTGGAAGGTCTATTTTGAGCACCCTAGAGCTGGGCCCACTACCCAGGCTCTCCAGGCAGGCCCAGGCGCTGTGGGAGGGGAGGGAAGCCACAGTGGCTGTGGATCGAGCAGGCAGCGCCCAGCCAGGCTCCCCAGGCCGCCTGCGTGGACACAGAGGCCACTGGTCCACACTGTCGCTACCCCATTTCCCCCCTTTTCCCTCCAGCCCCACCAGCCCGCGCGCAGGGACTCGGAGAATGTAGTGGCTCAGGGTCCGGTCACGCTGTCCTAGGTGGTCCGAGAGCCAGGTCATTCCTCCAGAGACCTTTCCCCACCCCCTTCCCCAAGCCAGGGCGTCCCCACGGGGCCTGGGGGCCCTGACAAGCCATCCTTCCACAGACCAAGATGGGCTACAGCTTGGAGAACGTGCACGTCATTGGCCACAGCCTGGGCGCGCACGCAGCTGGCGAGGCTGGCAGAAGGCTGGGGGGCTCCCTGGGCAGGATCACAGGTAAGGGTTGCAGGGCTGGGGTGACAGGGGCGGGCCTTCAGGGTAATGGAAGCCCAGACACAGGCACTTCTCATGGCCAAGTTCGCCCCCTCTGGTCCTCCAGGGACACTGATTTTAGGTGCTGCCATACTTAGATTTAAAAAATAATTGACTATACATTTTCATGTAAATTATAAAACATATAAGATTGTAAATGAAAACAGGTTTATTAAAAAGGAAAAAATAACCCTAGCTGGTTTGGCTCTGTGGATAGAGACTCAGTCTGCAGACTCAAGGGTCCTAGGATTGATTCCTGTCAAGGGCATGTACCTTGGTTGTGAGCACATCCCCAGTAGGGGGTGTGCAGGAGGCAGCTGATCAGTGTTTCTCTCTCATCTATGTTTCTGACTCTCTATCCCTCTCCCTTCCTCTCTGTAAAAAATCAATAAAATATTAAAAAATAAAATAAAATAAAAAGGAGAAAATATAACTAGCACATTCAACTCATGACTTCAGGATTACTATTGCTAGAGTACGGCAGATTTTTGAACAGTGAAATGGTTTTTTAATACGAATTCATCAGTTCCACAAATATTAATTGATGTGGCAGTGCCAGCTACAGGCAGAAAATGAAAGTAGCTGAGACCTGTCACAGGAAGCACATGGTAGATAATAAGAATGAATGAATGAATCTCTAGGGAAATGAAGGCACACAAGACATAGACACAGACACCGCTGAGTCCCGTGTGTATGTCACTGTGCAAACAGTGTGATGCTGTCTCCTTTGCCCAGGGCTGTGTGCTAGGCATTGGGAGAAGAATGGGGGATTCATGGATTATGTTTTCGGAGACTTTTTCAGATTGCAAAATTCTTTCTCTTATACCTTTGCGTGGAGTTTTCACAATAGCCCCATTAGGTAGGTTGCTGTTATTCCCACTTTCCAGATGAGGAAACTGATGCTCAGGGAAGACATGCCTTTGACCTTGAGCAGAACCTGGGCTGGAATATAGGTCACTGAGTCTGTGGGCCATGCTCCTCCCACCCTCTGCTTCTCTTTGAAGATGAGCTGGGCACAGCCCCTGCTTCAGGCAGAAAGCTGCATGGATTCTGTGGGTCCAAGGGTTGGAACCTGGTTTGTCACTGTCCACCTCCCCCTTTCAGGACTGGATCCGGCAGAACCAGGCTTCCAGGGCACGCCCGAGGAGGTGCGGCTGGACCCGTCGGACGCCATGTTTGTGGATGTGATTCACACAGACACCTCACCTACATTCCCTAACCTTGGTGAGTTCCTCACTCCACCTCTTGGTGACCAGGGCTGTACCTGGTAAGAGTAGGTCCAGGGGTGGTATTCAACATGGTTAACTACAGTAATAGCTTGGATGCCAACCAGTCAAAGTGGGTGCCAGCTACAAATAAACAGCCAGCCCAGCGCCAGTGGTATCAGCCTGTGGCCCCAGGCAGGTCAGACATACACTGGTGTAGCCAATGGAAGGCTGTTGCTCAGTCCTCAACCCTGTGACCTTCCCTATCTCCACTATCCATTCTTGCACTGGTGGCGGGGGGGGGGGGCGGCGAGAGGGGGACCAAGGAAGGAGTTGAGGGTCCTCAGTGCTACTGCAGAGGCGGGAGAGGCTTCTGCTACCACTGCTGTGCTCACCAGCCAGAAGCCAAGCTCACTCCTCCTTAGCGCTACCTCCCTTGGAGGCAGGAGAGGCTCTGGCTCGCTCTGCAGCTGTGAGCCAGGTTTCTGGCTGAGTGGTGCTCCCCCCTTGGGAGCACACTGACCACCAGGGGGCAGCTCTTGCGTGAGCGTATGCCCCCCTGGTAGTCAGTGCCTGTCATAGCAACTGGTCTTTCTGTTGTTTGATTTGCATGTTAGGGTTTTATTCTATAGGATGCTTCACCTATACTTGCAAAATGCAAAGTTATTGTTTGAATATTTTCCTCACTTCTTTTGTGGAAACTGGCTATAGTTTGTGTTGTTGGAAACAAAATATATTCCTTTATTTAATGCTTCTAAAATAAATGGGGGAGTTGTTCTTAGTTTAAGGAAATGAAAATTTAAAGTAAACAAAATTACGTAAAAAATTAATATCACATAAACTCAATGTTCTTTTTTCAATATTTTCTTATGTAACCCCTCATGAAACATGCCAACAAAGGGTATGTTTTTAATATTAGTGATGGTTACCATGGGCTGCATTGGACATTTTGTACATACTCGCTCGTTAATCATGGTAACAACCCTAGAAAGTGGGCATTATTATTACTGTTTCATAGCTGAAGATACTGAGGCTTGAAAAGCTTTTGTAATCGCCCGAGATCATGGAGTGTGTAAATAGGACCAGGATCTGATCACAGGTCTGTGTGCTTAAAAAGCCAAAGCATCCAGCCATTATGCTGGGCTCTCAATACAACAATGAGATCTCAATATAACCTTCTAACATAGAAATCAAAATTTCAGAATGAGTAAAGGAATGGGAATTGCACCAGTCCTGATAGGTGTCTATGATGCATAATGGTATCAGGGGATATCGGTATTGTTCACAGCCTCCCAGGACAGACAGACAGACACACATTCAAATACACATGGAGGCATGCTCACTGCCTGTGCTCGCTCCCTCTTCCTTGTCTTGCTATGGGCTAATCTTAGAGAGGGATCTACAAATCCTGGTGGGGTGGCTGTGCTGAGGGGACAGTTTGCCAAGAAGATTCTCGCTCTGGTGCGAAGGATTCGGACGCTCTCTGGGGCCATGACCTGGCCTTGGGACCCCTTCCCTCCCTGCTCACCTCTGCTTCCGATGTTTCAGGTTTTGGAATGAGCCAGAAGGTGGGCCATCTGGATTTCTATCCAAACGGAGGAAAGCAAATGCCAGGATGTCACAAAAATATCCTTTCACTCTTCTTTCATATAAATGGACTCTGGGAAGGTACGTGCATTAGCAAAGCAAGATGGCAGTGCCCTCCCTGCGGAGAAGGCAGGATGCGTGGCAGTGCCCTGGTAGCACTGAATTTGCCTCCATGTCCGGTTCATTCTGTCCCAGGCATTGTCACAGCGCCATGAGGGAATTACTCTGCTTATCCCCAGTTTACAGCTGAAGAAACTGGGTCTGAACAGTTATCAAACTTGCCCAAGGCCACCTTACATTAAAGTTCCGTTTCTGGATGCAAAGTCCCAACCTCATACCCGATCAAACCTGGGACCCTTGTGTGCGCAGCCTGGGTCATCCCCCCTCATGAGGATGCTGAGGCCTGAGCTGGACGGGCATGTTGGCAAATACCAGTTCTAGCTGTGCCCACCCCGAACCCAGATGCTTGCTCTGCTTGGTCCTTGAAGGGCGCCCACAAAGACTTGCAGGGCTTTGGCTTTATTGCCCTGTGCTGTGGGCAGGTGTTAGTTCGGGAAAGGGACTGAGCTGGTAAAAGGACCGAGTGGGTACAGGATCCGTGGGTTAGGGAGCGTGTGCATAGAGCGGGCAGAGGCCCGGCGGTCTAGGGGGGATGAGGCTTGTGAGTGTCAGTGTCAGAAATTCTAAACCTGTAGAGAATTTTTATGAGTTTATTGGAGACAAACTGACGACAATTACTGGGAAGAAAAATCTTCACAGACTGAGAACATGCTCCGGAGAACGGCAGTTTTGCAGCTTATTTTATACATTAGAATAAAAAGAAGAGACATGGGGTTCCATGAAATCCACGGGTGGTAGATTAGGGAGGGGGAGGAAAGTAAAACTGGAAATCTCTGGAATTGGATAAAAAGTAAAATAGAGGGGCTCATTCTTTTACATTGGTGGGAACAGGATAGCTAATGATCAACATGGACAGCACGTAGAGGTGGTATTTGGGGAACAAGGTCGCGGTGAGGGGTTCTGGGGTCTGGTGCTCTTATAAGGGGGTGCCCTGAGGGATCTGGAAAAGATTACTCTGATGTTTAAAAGGTGCGTTTCCTTAGATGCAAAAAGAAAACAGTTTCACCTAAGGTAAAGATTCTTTGTCACCCTGGCCGGATGGCTCAGTTGGTTGGAGCTTTGTCTTAGATACCAAAAAGGTTTTGGGTTTGATTTTGGTCAGGGCACATATGGGAGGCAACTGATTGATGTTTATCTCTCTCCCTTCCTCTCTCTCTAAAATCAATAAGCATATCCTCAGGTAAGGATTAAAAAAAGAAAATGATTGACCTTTGTCAAAGAAGCTCTAGGCCTGGGACAGGACTACCCTCCATGACCAGCTTTTATTTAGGAATTTTTATGTTCAACCCACCCCACGTGGTTACTTTCGGCCTCTGAGTTTGTAAGGCCACCATGCAGGCCTCCCCTGAGGTTCTCAGGCTTACTATGTGGCGCCTTTTTCGTCCGCATGAGGTCTGCGTTTAATTGAGCGACAGGCTCAGTCCCCCTAGGATTAGGTGACTTACAGCACCACCTCCATCACCTGTCCTTGTCTGGCCTCTGCTCTTCTCCTGTTGCCTCTCCCCGGAGATCAGGCTTTATCTCCTCCCTGTACATGGAGGCTTTGAGTCTGCCATCATTTCATTTTAGTGTTTATTTGTCTCCACTGGGAGTTTCCCGGGCATCCCAGGCACCCCTGTACCCTGCTCAGGGCTGGCTCAGAGCAGGCGCTCAGTACAGCCCACTCCACTGAGCAGAGAGGCCTTCTGTGGCATTGAATATTCCATGTGCTTAATGTGAATGAGTAGAGTGGATAAAGCAGTAGCCCACATCCACCGTCAGCCAATGGAGCCTTTGAGCGCTCTGCCCAGCACCAGGTAACTCCAGGGAAGACCCAGCTGAAGGAACAGAGTCACAATGAGGCTGCTCCTCCCAGAAGCCACCAGCAGGGCCCACATAATAGCAAGGAGCCCAGCTTTAATGAACGAGGCAATTCACAGTGAACAAGCCCACAGGATGTGCGTCTATTGTGTGGGCTCCCAGTCACCCAGGCGCTGGCCTGGAGGAACAATTAAATCCACTTGCCCCTCTATTATGGATCCCAGGGCAGCAATTCTGGGTGAAAGAAACAATTAAGGTGGAAACAGGTTGTGTTGTCTGGTGATAAGTGCTGTTGCCGGAGTTGCTGGGCATTGGGGCAGGCAGAGCTAATCCACCAGCACAAAGAGGACCCCCAGACCTCCCAGAAGAGGTCCCCAGGTGTGTCTGTGGTCAACGTGCATCACGCCATGGGAGGTTTTGTACCAAGCAGCTGGAAAAATGAAAAAACAAAAACAAAACCCCATAAATTTTCAAATAAGGGGACTTGGGTTTAAAGAAAAGGGTGGTAGATAAAATGCAGTGACACAGTGGCCTAGGGCCCAGGGGACCTTGGTCTCCACTGCTTTGACCACAGGCTTTCCAAGGAGGAGGAATTTCTCAGCCTGGGGCCCTGGGCACATAAAAGCTGCATTCCTTGGACAGGCCAGGTAGGTATGGTCTCTGGTTCTCAAACTGGGCCCTCTGGCCCAGCCCTGTCCACAGTAGCCAGTTGTCGGCCTTCACAGGGAGCGGTTTTAAAGAGGGAATGCACTGCTGTCATGTAAGCATGAAACATTGTCATGTCAAAGTCACAATGCAGGTTTCTCATGAACAATCAGCAGACCAAGCAATCTGGGCCTTAACATTCCACAACTGGCTGGCAGTCTAAGATTCCTTTTGAAAGCTATTGCCTCTCTCTCTTCGTCTCTCTCTTCCACCCAACCTCTTTCTCTCTGTGTGTGTCTCTCCTTTCTGTATAGATTTTTCACACTCTCCCCAAGGCCCCCAGCTCTCATCCTTCACTTCTGTCAGAAGCTTGGCCCCTGGAGGATTGGACACACATTCTTGTTAGAACTTGTCCCTCCCCAGCACCTGCCCAGGTCCGAGGAGGCCCTGGTCAGCACACAGGCATGTGGGGGGCAGAGGAAAGTGACCAGAGCCAAACCCCATGACTAAAGAAGCCCCCCAGATACCACCTCTATGTGCTGTAAATATTGTTCATTAACTATTTCCTACTTGCCTCAATGTATGTCAAAGTCAATTATAGGAACTTGGTATTGTGACTGAGGCATTCAGGAATGCTGACACTCCTCTATGAAAAGAGGAGGTGACTCCTTATTCAGATTAGAATATTCAAGCATCAAAAGTGAGAGTCTCCTGTGAGCTCCCATGGCTTTTGCTTCCTCAGGAATCCGAGACTTTGCAGCCTGCAATCACCTGAGAAGCTACAAGTATTACTCCAGCAGCATCCTCAACCCTGACGGCTTCCTGGGCTACCCGTGTGCCTCCTATGAGGAGTTTCAGAACGTGGGTATCCCCAGGGGCCTGAGCAGGGTGGGGTGGCGCTGTGGTTGTTAATTCTGTCCCTATGGCTTGGAACAAAGCGGAGATGTAACTCCACGACTAGTAAGAGGAGGTGCTGGTAATGCTGAGCCTCACAGAGCCTACTTCCTCCGGGGAGCGGGGTGGGCAGGCGGCAGATGGCACAGACCTGACCCGGCTGGGCCTTCCCTAGATCCCCACCTTTTCATTCTGAAAAATTCTCAAAGGATGCCTGCATGGCATGGGTGAGATGGATGCATTAATGAATGGATGGAGGGTAGAGGGATAGATGAATAGAAAGATGGTTAGATGGATGAGTAGATGATTGGAGGGAGGGAGGTAGGGATGGATGGATGGATGGATGGATGGATGGATGGATGAGAAGATGAATTGATCAATTGAGTGAGTGAATGAGTGAAAGGCCTACCACTCACAGACAAATTTTTGTTTTTCCACTAGAATGGCTGTTTTCCTTGTCCAGTCACAGGATGTCCCAAAATGGGGCACTATGCTGACCAATTTCAGGGGAACACCAGCGCCGTGGGACAAACGTTTTTCCTGAACACAGGAGCGAGTGGTAACTTTGCTCGTAAGTTTCCATTGTACGCATTTAAAAGCTGCAAATGATTTTAAAAGGTGTGTCAACCTTGTTAGTTAGGACCCTTGGTAGCAATGGCTAGAAACTCAACACCAGCCAGCTTAAATGATGATGGAAGGACGGTAGAATGGCATTTGTCTTGCCTCTCACATTCACCCCTTTAACCAATAATCCTGACCAGTGGAGTAGGTCGACCGTGAATGGCCCTGGCTGGTCACATGTCCACCCAACCCTGTGGCAGGAAGGACGGATCCATTAATAGAAGAAGGCAAGATGGGGCAAAGGCACCCCGTGATTACCCACCATGCTAGTCCCCCTGTTTACACACAGGTAAGTATGCTATGGTTTGTTGTGTTATTTTGCCCAGCTTCTCACTTAAAAAGAAGATAGAAAAAGCATCAAGATTTATTTGTTATAATTAATATTACATGATGGCTGAAGAGAAGAGCATTTATTTTCAAAGGGAGTTTTACATTGAAAAACATTTATGCAGCACTTTACAAAACACTGTTTACACACAGTATTTCATCAAATATTTGCGACACTTAACGTAAATGATAACAGATGGGAGTATCTATAAAGTCTTGCAAGCATATTTTTTTAAGTCAGAATGCACCTTAGGAAAATGCTTGCATGTGCGCGGGAGAAGGTATTCAAGGATGTCCACCGCAGCACTAATTTTAATACCAAAAGAACACAGGCAGAAAGCTAGATATCCTCCACTTGTTAAACAACCACATCCTGTATGTAACCATTCAAGGAAGGATCTAGAAAACCTCTAAGGCATATTAAGTAAAAAGGCAAATAGCAAACCATCACGGAATATATCCTGTTCCAGTCAGGGTCTCTGCAGAAGACAGAGCTCATTCTAGTGGTTCAATGAGGAGACCTCACTGGAGGGCCCGCTTTTGGAGGAGGGGACAGGGTTGAAAGAACAAACGAGGGATGCTGAGGCGCCCAGAATCTAGTGGCTGCGGGGCGCCAGGAATGGGGTGAAGGCAGCTACTGCCAGAACCTGGTACTAGAGCAAGGAGGCTGCAGGGGAGCAAGCACCTCATCTCCCTCCTCCTGCCGCTGGCCTCCTTACAAGCCTCTGATGGGCTGAACCCAAGAGAAAGCCAGCGGAAATGACCCCTGGTGAAGCCGACCTTATGGAGCACAGGACAGGACAGGGAAGGGCGGTGACTCAGTCTGGCGTGGGGATGGATGGAGAGAATAGAGAAGAGCAGTGCATCCTCTTTACGGAAGGGGAAAAAGCCTATGTATTATAACATATATTTTTTTAGATTTCAAAGAGGAAGGGAGAGGGAGGAAAAAATTGGAACATCACTGATGAGAGGGAATCATTGATTGGCACAACCCTACTGGGCATCGAGCCTGAAACTTGGACTTGTGCCATGACCAAGAACCGAACCATGACCTCCTGATTCACGGGTCAACACTGACCCATTGAGCCACACCATACAGGCAAAAGCCTAACGTTTTATACAGTCATATATGTGTGTGTAAATGCTCATAGAGAGCTCTAGGTCAGGGGTATCCCAACCTCAGCTCTACTGGAATCCGGGACTGGATCACTTGTTACAGGGGGGCTGTCCTGTGCATTGCAGTATGTTTAGCAAATCCATGGCCGCTAACAGCGAGATGCCAGTAACCCTGCACCCACCCACCCCATTCCCTGGGTGTGACAATCAACAACATCTCCAGACAATGCCATTGTCCCCGGGCAGCAAATCACCCCGCTGGGCTTGGTTAAGTCTACAGACCAGACTGGGGAGACCCTGAGATGGAGGGCAGGTGGACAGAGCACTGAGAAATGTTTATTCTTTTTTTTTTTTAATTATCTGTGTTGTTTTCCCATTGACAATATGTCCATGGCATGGGAAAATATCAAAAGTAAAACCAAAGAAGGCAACAGTAAGTGATTTATCCAAATGTTGGAGCCCAGACGTTTCCCTCTCCCAGTGGTCTTTCTGGTACAGTCAGTGGTGGGCACCTGGGTACCGGGGTATAGTAACCAGCTGCCCTCCATACATCTGAAAACATACCTGGCTGGGTTGGCAAGAGATTCTGCTGAGCTGCAATATTTACTTCCCCCTGAGTCCCTCACCCCACCTAGCATCAGAATTCCTGGGACCCCCAACTACATTGAAGGAAACCATTCATTACATTCTGCCTTACCTCCCACTCATGGGGGATTCAGAGCTTGGAAAAAGGATGCTCCCATGGGTCATTTTTTTTTTCCAACAAGATGAGTTCATTGAACTGATCGTGTCTTTTCTTTGCACAGGTTGGAGATACAGGGTATCAGTCACACTCACTGGAAAAAAGGCAAGGAGTGGGTCCTTCAGGATTGCTTTATATGGAAGCAATGGAAACTCAAAGCAGTATGGAATTTTCAAGTAAGTTTGATAGTAAAGTGAAATTACTATACGTTCCCTAATAGATTATTTATACAATATTGGGTATGAACTTCTATACACATCTAGCCATAAGAACCTTATATCCTAGAATGTCAGAGTTGAAGGAAGTCTCTTAGCATCTAAATCGATCACCCCATAAGGCGGTGATGGCAAACCTTTTGAGCTCGGCGTGTCAGCATTTTGAAAAACCCTTCCTTAACTCTGGTGCCATGTCACATATAGAAATTTTTTGATATTTGCAACCATAGTAAAACAAAGACTTATATTTTTGATATTTATTTTATATATTTAAATACCATTTAACAAAGAAAAATCAACCAAAAAAATGAGTTTGCGGGTCACCTCTGATACTCGTGTCATAGGTTCGCCAACACTGCCATAGGGGAAGAGGGAGGCCCAGAGAGGAAGGACTCGCGATTTTAAAGGCTGACTCCTTCTGGATTGCCAATCACTGCTTTCTTCCTGCTGAAGTTGTCGGGTTGTTATTGTTGGTTTTTAATTTTTTTTAATTTTATTTCAGAGAAAGGAAGGGAGAGGAAGAGAGAGAAACATCAATGATGAGAGAATGATTGATCAGCTGCCTCCTGCACACCCCCTACTGGGGATCAAACCCACAACCTGGGCATGTGCCCTGACCAGGAATTGACCTGTGATCTCCTGGTTCATGAGTCCATACTCTACCACTGAGCGACACCAGCCAGGCCCTGCTTAACTTTTATGAATATCATGTTCTCCTTTTACAAGGCACATTTATATGGCAACTCCTTCTGTAATGGGGCGACCCGCGGAGAGGACCACCAGGGACTCAGATCAAGATTAAGGAGCCTTTATTAAGCTGGCCAGCGACTACAGTTACAGCACCCTGCCAAAGCAAAGGCTGAACTACAGTGCCAACTACAGGAGTTACAGCATTTTTATTTGCAAAAACCACAAAGTTAGTTACAAAGCCTTGTTTACACAATTTGTTCCCAACACAGTACAGCATCAGTACAGTGACCACCTTCCTATCTATGTGTTCGAGGAACAGAGAGTACAGCGTGCCCCGCCTGGCCAAAGCACCAGATGTGCAGCCCAGCACACTTCCCATCCCACACACACAGTCCATCCCCCACTCCTGCTGTGTTCCACCTGAAGCCTGAAGCTAGCTTCCTGTTGATATGGTAGCCTCAGCTCCTAGCTCTTGTGGGTATATGAGGAGCTTGGTAAAAATGTGTTGGATAACTGTGCTGTAAAATTAGATTCTGTTTTTGCACTAAGTTCGCATAATAATTTTCATGTTAAGTTAAAGGTCTTTGACTACTTGTTATGCTACATATGAGATGCCCACAGATGACCCCGGCAGAAGCAAATGCATCTTTAAACAAAGATAAGGAGTCCTTCAGTGAAATCAAAGAGTCAATATGCCTGCCGCCCAAGTAGTTGACTTCAATCTAGATACCAATCAAGACAGTGGAAATCTAGACCCAGTATTATTCTAAAGGTGTGTTCTTCACAGATGCGTTTGTGTTTTAACGTCCCTGGATGTGTATGGAGGCAGGGAAGGGAATTTCAGAAAGCCAACAGCAGCAGCCAATGCTTGGAATAACAACAGGTTGCTATCACCCTAATATTCATCTATCCAGCTGATAGAACACTTTATGTCTATGTTTGCAGAGGATCCCTCAAACCACATACAAAATATGTGCGTGACATTGATGTGGACATCAACGTTGGAAAAATCCAGAAGGTTACATTCCTCTGGAGAAAACGTGGGATAAACCTGTTCTGGTACAAACTGGGGGCTTCGAAAATCACAGTGCAAAGTGGAGAAAATGGGACTGAGTGAGTATCATTCATTGCACCTAAGTCTTTTTTCTCTATTTCCTTATTAATCTATCTCTGCAAACATGTATGCATATATTTAATCACCCACCCATCCACCTAGATATCCTTCTACCCACCCATTCCTTCATCCCTTTCTCTCCATACACTTATCCACTTACCTATCCACTTATTCATGCAGCCATTCATCTACCCAACTATTCCGCTCAACTCTGCATTTTTCCATCTATCCATCTGATTTACTTTAAAAATCAATCATTGTTTTCCTTAAGCCAAATTCAACTTGACCTGAGGAAGACATCAATTAAAGGCATAGGTTTGAGAAACAGGCCAATAGGAGATTCTGTTTTATCTCAAACAAGAAGGAAAGCACCCAGGCAGTAGCTGTAGGAAATCTCGGGTTTATTTCCATTGGGTGCATTTATTCATACAAATTGTTTTGTTTGGAAACTGAGGCCTGAGAGGAATATAGGCTGTGTGAGGATATAGCTCCCAGTGGCAAGCTCTTCTTTTGCTGAGAGGATGAAATCTTACTTGGTGAGAGTAGGGAGAGAACATAACAGTGTTTACAATATGGCAAGAAAAAAGGCGACCTTAAAAGAAGATGATACAAAACAACAGATGTCAGCGTCTGAAGGAAACTCCATCACCTCTCAACTGCTCTCATGTTAAGATGAGAAGAATGGGGTTCGCAGAGTCACATAACGTGTCTATGGCCACCCAGGAAAGCAACAGGGAAGAGTATTTGCAAACTATTTTCAAAAACACATACGAAGACCTTTCTCAGCTGCATGACTTAGCTGTGCTGACAGTACATGGTCATAGGCCTGATTCCTGGGCGTGGTGCTGGAAGGGTCAGAGGTCACTGCGGCTGTGCCAGTACTTTGTCTATTCAAGAGCAGAGCTTGAGCCTGAGGCACAACCAGGATTTGGACCCCAGTCCTCTGACCTCCAATGTAGCCATTGTGCCACTGTGCCCGCCCAGCTCACACAGCAGGCCATGGAGCTGAGGGACGGTATTTCCTGGCTGGGGAATGCATTATGGAACTGTCTGGGTTTCATAGCATTTAGGTGGAGGTGAGGGTAGATTTTGTTTTCTCACCCCTATATATTCTAAACACCTATACATCTCACCCCATATAAGGGCTTCCTTGCAAGGAGCCACATTCTGAAGCTGAGCCCTGAGGGAGTCTCGTCTTTAGCAAAGACGCCCACAGGAAAGGAGGAGGCCAGGTCTCCTGCATCTCATGGCTGGGCTGTTGCCCCAACTGGGCGGCCTTCACCCTCTTCAGGAGTGACATCCCTCCATGGTCTTTCCTCCCCCTCCCTCCCAACATCTCTATGGAGAGATAATTTTCATAGCCTGTGTTCACCCATTTAAAGTATATACTTCAGTGATTTTTAGTATATGTGCAGAGTTGTGGAATCATTTCTAAAGTCAATTTTAGAACATTTCATCACCCTTTCCAAAATACCCACACCTATCAGCCATCATCCCATAACCTCCCACCCCTTTTCTCCAGCCCTGGGCAACCTGATTTCTATTTCAATAGATGTTCCTATTCTAGACATTTCATATAAAAGGCAATATTTATAGCCCTTTTTGATTGTTTTTTTTTCACGTAGCATAGCATGTTCAAGGTTCATCCATGTTGTAACATGTATCAGTACTTTATTCCTTTTTAATGCCAAAAAATATTCTCTTATATGGATATACCACCCTTTATTTATCCATTTAGCAGTTGATGGACATCAGGGATGTTACCACTTTGGGGCTATTATGAATAGTGCTGCTATGAACATTTATGTACAAGTTTTTGAGTGGACATATGTTTCATTTCTCTTGGGTACATACCTAGGAGCGGAATTGCTAGGTTATGTGGTAACTACTATGTTTAACCTTTAGAAGAACTGCCAGACTGTTTTCCAAAGAGGCTGGCACATTTTCCATTCCCAGAAGCAATGTATGAAGAACCTCCCAGATTCTGAACTCTAGGGAAAGTCCCCTCTTGGCAGTTTGGGGCACCCCAGTCCCCAAATTCATTGCCAGGCCCACCCAAAGCCACAGGTTTTGAAAAAAAAAAAAAAATCTGTGGTCGGACACAGCTGATTCACTTTCAGCTTGTTAAAAGTCCCCAGGAGGAGAGGGTGTTCTTTAAGTGGTTTTGCTTAGTAAGAACCACATGGACTCTGCTTGGTGGAGCCGAGCCTTTCAGTCAAAAAGATCTGTACTCCAGTGTTTGGCTATACGCTGTTTACTCACCTGAGGTGACATTTCCACAAGCTGCCAAGCCTCACGCTGAACATGTTCTCCTCCGCAGGTATCATTTTTGCAGTCGCAAAACTGTGAAACAAAAAAGGTTACAGACCCTTCGCCCTTGTTAAAAATGTGCTGCTCTTGTCCTAACCGGTTTGGCCTGCAGACTGAAGGGTCCCAGGTTCGATTCCAGCCAAAGGCTGGTACCTTGGTTGTGGGCACATCCCCAGTAGTTGGTTGTGGGCACATCCCCAGTAGCAGGAGGCAGCTGATCAATGTTTCTGACTCCCTATCCCTCTCCCTTCCACTCTGCAAAAAATCATTAAAGTATATTTTTAAAAATGTGGTGCTCTCTTGTTCCTTTGTGGTAATAAATGTTAATGCCCTCGGGTTGACATTGAGGTGTTAGTTTCCCATGTTCTGGGTTCTGGGGTCACGTTTTGCAAATGATTTTTCAGACTAGAGCCCAGGCCCTGGCCAGTGTTCTCAGTGGTTAGTGCACCAAAGGGTCTCAGGTTTGATTCCTGGTCAAGGGCACATTCAACGGTTGCAGGTTCCATCCCTGACCTTGGTTGGGGTGCTTATTGGAGACAACCCTCAATGCGTCTCTCTCATATGGATGTTATTTTCTCTCTCCTTCCCTCTCCCTTTCACTCTCTCTAAAAATCAATGAAAAAAATGGTTTTGGATGAGGATTAACAACAACCACAAAATGGTGGTGCCGAGTTGGCTGCAGGTCATGTCTGAAACCTCCCACTTAGGGTCCTTTGCCACCATCTTTCTCAGGGCACCTGTGTGGCCTGTCCTAATGTAGAACATGAAGTTCTGTCCTGTTTGAAAAGCTCATCATTACTTCCACGTATTGGCTGCCCAGCTGTTAACATCCTAGAGCAGTGGTTCTCAACCTTGGCTGCACATTAGAATCACCTGGGAATCATTTTAAAATTCTGAGTTCAGCGCCTCATCCTCCGGAAATTCTGTTTCTTTGTTTTGGGGTGGGGCCACAACATCAGTAACAAAGAAACAGAATTTCTGGAGGATGAGGCCCAGAAATCAGGATTTTAAAAAGAATCCCAAGTGATTCTAATGTGCAGCCAAAAATGAGAACTACTGAACTAGGGGGAGGGAGCTGACCCCATAGAAGAGCAG
The DNA here is from genome assembly GCF_964212035.1 of Myotis nattereri. NCBI lineage: Eukaryota > Metazoa > Chordata > Mammalia > Chiroptera > Vespertilionidae > Myotis > Myotis nattereri. The sequence continues at coordinate 53,830,887 of NC_138088.1, read as the reverse complement.
CCTGGGTGGCACGTGTACCTCTGAGCCATTGGAGGGTGAGGGCCTTAAAAACGTGAATTTGCACATGGCACCCAAAGCAAATGAGCCAGAGAGTATTCTTACACAAGGTACTTCTACCAGTCTTGCCCCCAGGCCCCCAGTTCCTCTCCTAAGAACAACTTGAGGTTTTTCCAGAAATATGTGTGCACCTATCTCATATACCCCAGCCCCACTTCCACAGCTGGTAGCCTACAAAACACCGTTCTTCCCTTGCTTTTTACACTATAAAAATAGTTTGGATATTATGGTCGAACTAGAGGCCCAAAGCATGAAATTCGTGCAAGAGTAGGCCTTCCTTCCCCTGGCTGCTGGCACTGGCTTCCCTCCGGTCAACAGCAGGCACTCGGGACCCAGGCTTCCCTCACAGCCCCAACTTCACCTGGAAGGTCGGGAAGGATGTCGGTTTAATTAGCATATCATGCTTTTATTATTATAGATAGTATAGAAAGAGCCTCTTTAATCCTCATGGGGCTTCACAGATGCCACCGAGGGATGCATGTGGTCTGCTCATCCCTGCTGATGGGCATAGAAATGGTCTCCAAAATTTTCTTACTGCAAATTTGAATGCATCTAACATCCTCTGTGATGTGTGAGGCGTGTGGGCCTTCTAGCCTGGTCTCTGCCCTAGCCCCTGGCCTCCCACTGACCCCCGGGCGACCTGCCCACTTGCTCCTGGGAACCCGGGGAGTTGGACAGGCTGGTGAGGTGGAGGGTGTCACTTTCAGGGCCGGGGATGGTGGAGCAGGGTTCGCCTGTTGAGCAGGAGTGAGAGCATCACCATGTAATTCTTAGCATTAAGGAATGGCTTCATTTAGCAATTCCCTGAAAGGCTGTGTGACAGGTGTGGTGGTAGCTCGAAGAGAATGAGGTGACACCCCAAGGTCCTGAGAATGAGGCAAAAGGAGCTCTCCCTTTCCTTTAGGGGGAGCCTCTCTACTTCCAAGCAGGACAGAGAGCCGGCTCTGTACCTGGGGATTTTCTTTCATTCTCCCTTCCTCTTTGTGTTTCCTACAATTCTCTTTCCGGAAGCACTGTCCAGCACTCAAAAGCTTGGTCTGCTGCAGTGAAATAGGTCCTTGTCTGAGACCTTCGAGACTGCCTAGGCCCCAACAGCACTGCCAGTGTGGCTCAGTGCTTGAGGGTTGACCCAGGGACCAAGAGGTCACCAGTTCCATTCCTGATCAGGGCACATGCCCAGGTTGCAGACTTGATCCCCAGTAGGGGGCATGCAGACGCAGCCAATCCATCTGTTTCTCTTTCATGGATGTTTCTCTCTATCCCTCTCCTTTCCTTCTCTCTCTAAAAAATCAACAAAAATACGTTTTTAAAAAACAAACAAAGAAAACACAAACTGCAAATTATAGAACAGAGGTTCTCACCCTCGCTGCGTAATAGAATTGACTGGGGAGCTTTCAAAGGAAACCTCATGCCCAGGTAGGACCAGGGACCAGTATGAATTTCTGGGGTGGGGCCCAGCACCAGTATTTTTTAAAAATCTGTGGGACATGTATAGCCAGGGTTGAGAACCAACACGTGTCTCCTTCTAAGAGTCTAAATGGCACTTGCTAACCTTAAGGCTTACTCATTCTCAGAGTGTGAAATGGGGCTCCACAAGGGGGCGGAGCTGGCCTTGACTCCCAGCTGCCTCTCTTTCTACCTGTGCTCCCAGGACCAGGGCAGCACCTGCCTGTGCCTGTCCCCCCACAAACCCCATCCTTCCTCAGTCCCCCACTGAGTCAGAGGTCAGCAGTGACAAGGGTGAAATACAAAGCCCTCAGTGGAAAACCAGGCATCTCCCTGCCTTCCCAGCCTCCCCTCGTGAAAAATAATGACTACTTTACAAAGCTATTTCATAGAATGTTATGTTAAATGAACATCAAATTACTTTTCCTTTTACTAGCTTTAAATGGTAATAGTGCCATTCATTCCTGACCTTCAGGAATATGAGATGTTTTCCATGACAACATAAAGAGAGTTCTTGTTTGAAAACGCAAGCTACTTGGGACCACATCTTATTACTTCTAAGTATAGCGTGCGCCAGCTTCTCGCACTTCAGCCGCCCATCTATACGTAGCTGGTGTATATTTCAGTCGATGTTTATTGTTCTCCTGCATACGTGCCAAATTCCTTAGTGACGACTCTGACAAAGACGTAGAGCTGGGTATATAGAAGTTACACCTGCTACCGTGTAATCAGTGTTATCTATCAGAACGCTATTTGTGACCAATCACGTTCAAAATAAAAATTGAATTGATTTTTCTGAGATTTTAATATGGTGCCCTCCCAGCAAGCCTTTGATTGAACCTTACACACTTTAATGCTCTGTTTTTGTTTGAGGCAGATCAGGAATGGAGCTTGGGTATTCACAAAGCCAAAATGATCTGCAAAACAACAAATTCAAATTTCCAAAAGCAGCTTTATTTGCAAGCCCAGGGAATGAACTTGGTAAAGCTCTCGTTATGGGCTCACAACTCAAGGATGAGAGCCTCATGCGCAAGTTCCCATATTGCGTTTCTACGCATCCGTTTCCATCTAAATTAGACTGTAACTGACGCGGGTCTGAGAGGCCTCTGCCAGGCCTTAATCTCTCCTCTTCTCTCCAGCGAGTGCAGGCTTTTTCCCCGGCTAATCCACACTCCACCTCACCCCGAGTCCTCTCTCTCACCAGTGGGTTTGGGCTAATGGCTCTGTGTCCTGGGCATAGGGGGGTTCTGTCTCCCACATCCCCCAAAGGGGTCTCTCTCAAGGGGGCACCTGCTTGACCCGTTTTGCTTTCAAAATGAGTCACTTATGACCATCCATCCCCATGGGTTAACTCATGGTTAGGAGCAGGGGGTGGTGAGTTAGGGCACAGCCCTCCAGCGAATAATGGTCTTCACATTTTTAACTGTTTTTTTTTTAAATTCAAAAAAATAGTTTGTGATACATGAAAATGACATGAAATTAAACTGTCAATGTCTGTAAATAAAGCTTTATTGGAACACAGCCACCCTCGCTAATTTCCATATTGTCTGGAACTGCTTTCCTGTTAACACAGCAGAATTGCCACAGAGACCTTCTGGCCCACAAAGCCTAAAATATCTAGTATCTGGCCCTTTGCAGAAAAACGTTTCAATCCCTGATTTAGAAGGCGGGGACATAGTAACTGATGCCAGCCAGGCAAATACAAGTGATTGGAGCTGGGGTCTGGGACTGTGGAGGGCACGGGGTGACATGGCCAGATGGAGAGGCCTGGGGAGAGTTGCCCTTGGTGTGACCTTCTCGAGAACACATACAGGAAATAAGGCTTGCAGGATGTTGGCACTGGGTGCCCAGCTACTCTAGGATATGGAGTGCCTGGTGCCCTATCCTGATGGCACCCCAGGCTGATCAGGAAAGATGGGGTACATACTCCCTCTCAGCCTTTGGAGCATCCAGACAAATCCTGTTTGAGTCGACATATGGACATGGGTTTTGTTGGGAACTTGTCAGCCTTTGGGGTGGGGGGTGTTGTATTTTCTCTGGGAAGGGGCTGACTTAGGAAGAGGATGGAGGCTGTCTAGGAGAGGACGGATGGGGCTCTGCCTGCCTGGGCCGTCCCACAGTGAAGCTCACCTGTGGAGGGCTCCCTCTGGGCCGGGCACCAGGGGACACCTGGCATCTTTAGAGAGGGGAGAGTAAAATGCTTATGGGACCCTGGGAAAGAAGCCAGGACCCTAACTTTTGAAATTCTGGGGTGGGGATGGGGTCTGATGAGCAAGGCCTGGGAGCAGGGCAGAGAGGTGAGGGCATCCGGTCTTGAGCCTTAATTGAACTTTTCATGTTTGCCTTTTTATTGTTCCTTTCTGGGGCTGTTAGCTGTGCTCAAAAGGAAGCAGAGGGCCTGTGAGGTTTATGTGAGCAAAATGCTAGGCTGGCGTGGCTCAGTGGTTGAGCGTCAACCTATGAAGCAGGAGGTCAAGGTTTGATTCCCGGTCAGGACACATGCTCAGGTTTCGGGCTCGATCCCCACTGTGGGTGTGGATGTTTCTCTCTCTCTCCCTCTCCTTTCCTCGCTGAAATCTATATCTATCTATGTGTCTATGTGTCTATCTATCTATCTATCCATCTATCTATTTAAATGGTAAGCCACACCCTTTGTGAACATTACCCCATTTAATCCTCCCAAACAACCTCTGAGGAAGGTATTCTCATTTTATAACTGAAAACTAAAGCTTAGGGTGCCTAAGTTTCCCATCGAGCACAGTTAGCAGGTATGGGGCACACACCGACGTGATGACACCGAAGCCCAGCTCTCAGCATCCGCCCTCCATTGTACTGGCTGTCACATTCATTATCCCTTTGTGCTTCCTGCTTGTACTCTCTTCTTTCTTGAACCGATTCGAGGTAGAAACCATGGTGCTAGAGCGAAGTGACAGCCACGGCTGAGAGCCTGTTTAGAACCAGCCAGTCACCACTCCCGGAGCGGGCGTGAGGCCCCAAAACCGTGCATCCCCTCCCACATTCCAGCCTCCAGGGCAACTGTCAGTTTTCACACCAGAAGAAAGAGCTGACCCCGAAGGATCGTTTTAATTGCCATGGAAGTTAGACAATCCTGACAGGAGGCCCTCATATCAAAGGAAACCAGGCAAGTTCGCACCCTCTGATTCTTCAGCCCTCCCAGCCCAGGGAATTTTCTCTGGTCAGGTAATGGCATTGTCTTCAAGGCAGGAATGAGCTCATTAAGGATGCAGCCTGTGCTAATCATGATAATTTGCTGGGCACTAAAATAATCTCTCTACCCACCCCTAAAATCATCTCTCTACCGGCCCAGACAGACAATGCTCTGGCAATTGTAGGCTAGGGGGAAACAAAAAGGATAAAGATTAAGGAAAGAATCGCCATGCAGAACGGTTTCAACAAAAGGAGTTACAGATTTGCACATTGAACCTGGTGATCTTAATCTTGAAGTTGTGGAGGAATTAGATATTATTAATCAATTTTTTAAATCGCCTTTATTCAACTTTGGTAACTGTCATTGGGTGGGTGTTCTCTTGTGTTTTACAGGAGCCATTTTTTATTTTCTTATATATTATTTTTTAAAATATCTTATTAATTTGTTTAGAAAGAGAGGAAGGGAGAGGGGGAGAGAGAAATATAGCAACACCAATTGGCTGCCTCCTACACACCCCCTACTGGGGGCTGAGCCTGCAAGCTGGGCATGTACCCTGATCAGGAATTGAACCGGAGACCTCTTGGTACAGGGAATGACACTCAACCAGATGAGTCTCACCTGCCGGGCCAGGAGCCATTTTGTAAAGATTGGTATCAGATGAATTAGTGGGAGCTTACTTTTTGATGCATGATGTGACCCCGTGGATGAGGTTAGCACGAGGGCAGTTTCGAGGAACTGCTGTGGTCGTGGTCCCCTTAATTTCAAGGGCAAAGATCTCAGTGAGCTTGAGCCCAGACCAGTGATCCCCAAACTCTGTGGTTGTGGGGGCGGGGGGGGGGGGGACTAGGCAGCTACACCTCCCGTGGTTCGTGTCTGAGAGGCCGGACGGCAGGCTCACTGCTCCTGCCCAGGCAGGTGAGGGGTCTGTCTCCTGGTTTCTCTTCTGGGACTTTGTGGGTCACGCTCCCAGGGCTTCTGGAAACTGGAAAATATCCCAACTACTCGCTGAGCCTTGCCCCCGCCCTTTGAAGAGAGTGCCAGCTACCTTGTGCTGAGATGTGACTTTTTTTTCTGAAAAGGCACAATCTCTGAAAGATTAAAATATCTCCTAATCAATCCAAATAAGGTTTCTTTTTAAACAAATATTTTTATTGATTTCAGAGAGGAAGGGAAAGGGAGAGAATCATTTATTGGCTGCTTCCTGCACGCCCTGTACTGGGGATGGAGCCCGCAACCCAGGCATGTGCCCTGACCAGGAATCAAACTGTGACTTCCTGGTACATGGGTTCATGCTCAACCACTGAGCTACACCAGTCAGGCTGAAATAAGGACTTAAGATAACATTTCTTCCTGATTATGTTAATGATAGCTGTTGCCTGTGAAAAATTGGTGGTGAGGGGACACACAAAAAAGAAAATAAAAATGACCGATAGCACCATCATCTAAATAACCATTGTTGGCATTATGGTTTAGCTCCCTCTACCCACCCTTTAAAAAAAATAACACACAAAAAAAATAGGATTTGTGTGTGTGTACACATATAGGTTTGCTGTTATGCCTGTTTTTTTTTTTTGCCTGTACTGTATCATGTTTTCCACAGGAGCATTTTTCTATCACACTGTTTTCAATAATCAGGTAGACTGCAATCCCAGGTCCCGGGGGGTTTGGGCGGTTGTTCTGGCTTGTATGACACTCACATTTACACCCCTCCTTGGTGGTTTCCCTGGACAAGGGTCTTAACCATTTCTGTGTCAGAGGCTCCCTGGCTGCCTGCGGAAAAACGTGGGCCTCTTCTCAGAATAATGTTTTTAAATGTAAAATAAAATACAGGAGCTGACAGAGGAAATGAATTATATTGAAATGGTAACCAAACAGTAAAAAGAACCCATTTGTGCAATAGCATGTTCCTTTAGGCCTGTATTGAACAGCAGCATGTCAGACAGTGTGGTGGCTCTAAGAATCCCAATCATGGCAGAGTAGTGATCGCAGTAGCATCATCTCCATCGTTTGTAAGGAATGTCCTGAGTGTGAGGAGGTGTGAGATTTCCACTGGTCTAAGGTGACAGGTATGGCTGTGGTGTGTTCCCTACATTCATGAAAGCAAGCCCAAGTTTCACTCAGTGAGAACCAAGATATAACTTCTTTTTCTCATCAAAGTTCTTTTTTTCTCATCAAAGATATGACTCCTGGTTTCCACCCAGGAGACACAGGGGTCCAGGAGCCTGGTGAACATCTCTGCCCTGGGAGGACCCCAGCAGGAGCTGGTGGCTGTTGACCAGAGGAAACGCCACTCAGGTGTGCAGTTCCCTGATTCCTGGACTAATCTGTGGTGGGTACCAGGAGGGCATGGGTGATGGGACCCACTGACTATGTGGAGATAATGTACTAAACGTTTGGCAAACCAAACCACAGAATAGGTTGGCTGCTACTGCACTGACGGCCAGATAATTATGACCACCCCATCAGTACTTCATTGGCACTTCCAAAAATACTGAATATGGAAAACTTCCTAAGCAAATACTCTCAAGGTTTTATTATTATTATTATTTGCATAACTAATTCACTTCATTGTACTGATGGGGTGGGCATAATAATTTGGCCACTCAGTGTAATGTGGGCAGCAAAACCAGACACCCAACAATTACACAATTCTGAACCTTCCCTGATAAGGACCAAAATCCTCGTTATGGAGTGAGGAAAGGAAGGTGCCCAAGGCCTAGCTAATCCCCCAGAGGGACCCCAGGCCTCTGACCCACATCCTCCCTCAGGGGGTGAGAGGGGTCCAGTGTCCAGCTGCACCTGTGAGGGGCTCTAGAGGCAAAGAGATGGCCCACTCAAAGAGCATATCAAAGGGACTACTTACAGAGATGGACAGGGCTCAGCAGCAGCTGGAAGCTCTGACATCCTGGTGGCCTGAAGCCCGGAGGGAGGGAGGGAGGGAGCTGTCATAGGAACATGGAAGGAGCTGGGGCCATGGGAGGGAGCTGCTTGAGAGAAGCTGCAGTCCTCAGGACAGAAGTGCAAAGTTGCCCAACCCAGCACAGATGGGAGGGAGCCTGGGTAGAAATACTCTAACCCTTCCTCCTACCCTCTGAGCTTCCTGAGGAGCCTCCCATTGACTGAACACAACCACAGGGCCAAGAGCAAGGCCAAGGGAGGCCACAGAAGCATCCTCCCGGGAACAGGGCAGGGAAGGGGAGGCAGGAGAGATCTAGAAGTTACGCAGCTCACCAGCCCATGAGTCATTAGCTTCCAAGGTCCCATCCTTACCTCCAGCAATGCCTGATACAACCGTGATCAAGGTACCTGCCAGGGGCTGTGCTAGGTTCTAATCTAGCCACACAGAAATGACCATACACACCGCGACTCTAATACCAAGGCAAGGTCGAAACAAACAGTCACTGACATATGATTACCAGCTGGGATATGTTCCATGGAAGGAAAATGGGATCATGATTAGAATGTAAAGGAAGACCTGGTCCCACTCTGGGCAGTGAGGAAGGCTTCTTGGAGGAGGGGGGATACTTTGACTTAGGTCAGAAAACAGTGGGGATGGTATGTGTTGAGAGAGGAAACAATATGCAAAGACCCCGGGGTGGGCACTTTCAAAAACCTTACACAAGGCCAGCCCGGCCTGTGCGCCTGAAACTCAGCAACAGAGAGAAACTCTGCCCGGCCGCTGTGGCTCAGTGGTTGAGCATTGACCTATGAACCAGGAGGACACGGTTCAATTCCCGGTCAGGGCACATGCCCGGATTGGGGGCTTGATCCCCGATCCTGGAAGAGGCAGGCTGGGCCACCTCCACCTTCTTATCTCCAGGTCAAAGTACAGTCCACGCAGCTCAGAAATTCTTTGGAAATAGACTATATGGTTTCCAAACAAAGCTATCTCTGTAAACAGTGTTTGTTTCACTCTTTCTTGCTCAACAAAGGGTTGCCTTTGCTTTTGTTCTCTGTCCAGGTCCTTTGGCGGTGGCTCTCCACCAAGCCCACCCCTGGAGAAGAGGAGACAGGTGTCTTCAAACCCACGTGCCTCCTGGGAACAGCAAACCTACAGACCCCATTCCTGCCAACACCTACAGGCACCAAGACGGGCTTGGGCTCCTGTTTCCGAAGGGATTCTGAACAGGAGGCTTGGTGTTCCCTCTTCTCACCTCGGAAACCAATCTTTGGCAGCTGAACCTGGAGATTCAGATTAATGGGGTCCTTTCCTGTGAAGCATAGGCACTCCATCTTGCTCCCGTAACTTCAATGTTGCAAAAACTGCTATTTGAAATTGTCCACTAAACATAGATGGTCCTTTGATCTATGAATTAACTCCGCTATTCTTGGTTCTGTAAACACACTGACTCAAATAATAGGGAAAAGAAGCTCAATTACCTGGCCTTGCAAGCCGCTCTGCTGCCATCCCTGGTTACTGCCAGGCCAGGTGTGTTTGAGTTATCTAAATGGTACTGTGCTCAAGGCTACGAGCTTCCTGCAAAATATCTCCCTCTGCATAGGGCTCTTTATAAAGCCGGCAAAAGGTCCGGAAACCCCATATTTAGGAGACAAAGGAACTGGGAAGGTATAAAGGGAAAGCTTCCTCCATATTAGTTTGCTCAGACTCCGGAGATAACTCATCTGAGACCGGCTTCCTAATAAAGACTCCAAATTTGACTTATTGATTAATGCGTCCTTTTTTTAGCTTGCCGATTTCCAATATAACACCTGTCCCCAAAGTCTGTGGTTTTTTTTCCCCTCTGATCTCACTTTAAAAAGCTCTGATCCCCGCTCAGCTGACTGTATGTGTTTATGATAATCTCAGTGCAAAGCACATTATCCATGTTCCTGTCCTTTCCTCTAAAGAGTCCAAAGGATAAAGCCTGGTTATAAAAGGCCACGGCCATCCCGAGGCTGAGTGGAGCACTGGTGTCTCACAGTAAGTCATGGCTCTGCCCGGGCAGGGCACTTGGCAGGGTTGGGCAGCCAGAAGGATATGGCCCAGAGAGAGCAGCCACTGTGCTGGGAGGATCCTGCATCCGGGTTCCACAGAGGTGCTGCCCTCTCCCTGTGTGGGAGGTTTCAGCCTCAGGGTCCCTGCCTGGAGGGACAGCCCGATGGGACCCAGGCACCGGGCTTCCCTGGGCTCTAGGCCCCCTGCGCCGTCTGGGTTGGGCGATGGTCCCCACTGTCTCTGTTTTCATCCATGTAGATGCTGCCCTCCTGGATCGTCGGCCTCCTCCTGCTGGCCACCGTCAGAGGTGAGGGAGCTCTCCCATCCGTGTGGGGAGGTAGGGACCGTGCCTGGTCTGGCCTCTGGGTGGGGCAGCTAGAGGCCTCATCATCATTATCATCATAATGAATAGCGTTATCATTATTTCAACAAAAACAACAATTGCCACCATTGGGGGAGTGTTGACGCTGTAGCAAACACAGGGCAACATCTTGGACACAGATGACCTTGGGGACCTACTTGCACTTTTCCTCCAGCAACTGGCTGTGATGGGGTGACCCAAGTGGTAGGCTGTTGGGCAGCGAAGTTGGGGGAGGGTGTTCTCCACAGAACCCCCAAACCCTCAGTCCCTTGCGTGGACAATGCGTGTCTGCAGCATGAGTGCCCCCTCCTGTCCCTCCCTCCCCATCACTCCTCTCTGTTGCCACCTCTGTCTCTCCAGCTCCAATCTGAGCCTTTCCTCTGGGGTCCCTTCTGCTGGGCTTCCTTCTGCACCATGAGTCAGCTCGCCCAGCCCACTCTTGGTGTCCCTTCCATCGTGGCCACGCAGCAGGACCTGACTCCAGACAGGAGAGCCCACCCGGGTCTGGATGCTTCTCAGGCCTTTCTGGCCCCTCTTGGTCTCCTTTGCTCCTCCCCTGCCTCCTCCTGCCTTAAATGTGGGCATCCCACAAAGGTCACTCCAGGCGCTCTCCTCGCCCTTTTCCTGTGGCTTCCCCTTTGCCCAGCCTCTGTTCTCCCGGCCCCACAGTCTCCCCTCCAATTTCCAGGCAGCTCCACCAGGGCCTCCCACCACACCTCACACTCACTTGTCCAGGCTCAGGCACCACTCCCTCCACCGTCTCTCCACTGTTCCCGTCATTTCCACTGTCACCCAAGCCCAGAATGCCTCTTTCCTCTCAGACCCACCACCCCTGTACTGCCCCACTCCAACCCCCACCTCTGCCAGGCTCTCCTGCCTCTGAGCCACCCACACTGGGTTCCCAAAAACACCTTCACAGAGCACCAGTCCCACCACCCTCACCAGCACCTCCCACTCACTATCCACCTCACAGCCCTGGTGCCCGACCCTGGCCTTCAAGCTCCTGCATTTACCACCTGAAGCAAGACTTGCTTTAGTCTCAGCAGCCCTTCTGCTGGGACTGGTCCCTCTTCCTAGAAAGAAGTCAAGGTCATCATGATTCCTTCCCTGTTAGATTTCCTCTCGTTCAAGGCAGGGTTTGTACCTGATATGTCTTTCTATCTCCTCAGTACCTAGCCTTATTCCCAATTAAACTCCCCCAGTTCTAATCCTGGCCCCACCATTGGCTGTGACCTTGGGCAGCTTACTTTGTCTCTCTGTGCCTTGGTTTTCCCATCTGTAAAATGGAAGTAATTCCTTACTCATGGGCTATTTGGAGGCTTAAAGGGAATAATGCTGGTGAAGCGCTAGTGTGGTATCTGGCACAGAGTAAACAGTCTACTCTTGCTTCAGGTGGTAAAAACTGATGAGTATTGTCAGTGTTTGAGTGAATGGCCAACCTCTGGCACCATCAGCTTCAGAGTTGAGGAAGCCTAAGGGAGAAGAGCCATTGAAATCCTCTGGATTTGAGCATGCGCCCTCAGTGGGCACTCTCAGTGAAAATGCTTGTGCTGTAGACTAGAGGAAGGACCCTCAGATTTAGATGATCGGTTGCATGTACTGAGCCTCCGTTCTGTACAGAATGATGCAAAAATCCCTCATCCCTGGCCTTAAGAAATGTACCTTTTGTGAGAACAACTGGGAAAACCTGAAATGAAAGAGAATAATTGGGGGACAATGTGCGTCAAGGGGTGACATGAAGACAAGGGGATTGGACCGCACCCAGGATCAGCTGCTCTGCTGGGTGTGGAGCCAGCATCAGGATCCACCCAGCAGCATCTCTGCGCTACAGAATCACAGGGGCTGTCATACCTGATGCCGGGTGATGGCATGTAAAGGGCCATCTGGGGCTCTCCCGGAAGAGGAAGTTTTAAGGCAGAAGGTTGCCAGGAAGCTCAGCCAATCCCCCTCTGGCCTGATGATCAGGGTGAAAACAGCATGAAACAAGCAGATCCCGGTGCCGCCCTGCCCTCCCTTCGAATCAGAATCACTCACGGAGGCGCTGGGAGTGTGCACAGGTGATTCTTGTCTCCGTGGCATTTGGGGAGCACTGACAGCAGGTGGAGCCCAGCATTGGCCTCGCCAGCCTGGGCTAAACCCTGAAATGACTCCTGTGTAGCTGAGGCGAGGTCGCTCCTTTTCTGAGCTCACAGTGTCCCGTGTGCTGCTCTTTCTGCCCCAGGAAAGCAGGTCTGCTATGAACCTTTTGGCTGCTTCCCCGATGAGAAGCCGTGGACAGGAATCTTACAGCGGCCCCTGAAGCTATTCCCCTGGCCCCCCAAGCGTGTCAACACCCGGTTTCTTCTCTACACAAATGAGAATCCCAACAGCTACCAGGTAAGAGGTGCCTGGCGGGACTGCAGGGCGGGTGGAGTCGGGCGCCCACACTGATGTCAGCACACAGGTGTCTAAGGAAAAGGCAGGGCCGTGGGGCGGTCGGGGCAATGCTCCCTCTCCACTGGCAGCCACCTTAGCTCTCAGGATCGGGAACCCCTGATGAGGTCTATGGGTGCCGGGCCCAGAAACGCCCACATTCCACTCACTGTGCACAGGCCTTCCTGGCACTGACCCCCGATCCTGGGAGGAAGCGGGTAGGAGCAGCATTTATGGGGAATCCAGGCCTGGTGTGTCCATCTTCTCCTGCACTGGGGGTAGGAGGAGAGAAGCCGCTCAGGGAATGAGGGTTGGGGTGTAAGTCCTTCCTGATGAGCCAGAAGACAGGTGTGGGAGAGGGACTTGTTGTTGTTAATCCTCACCAGAGGGTATTTTTTACATTATTTTTTAGAGAGTGAAAGGGAGGGAGGAATGGAAGGGGAGGGAGAGCGAGAGAGAGAGAGAGAGAGAGAGAGAGAGAGAGAGAGAGAGAAAGAGAGAGAGAGAGAGAGAGAGAGAGAGAGAGAGAGAGAGAGAGAGAGAGAAACATTGATGTGAGAGAGACACATTGAATTGTTGCCTCCCATATGAGCCCCAACTGGGGCTTGGGATCAAACCTGTAACCCAAGTGCAAGCCTTTGACCGGGAATCAAACCATGACCCTTCGGTGCATGGGCCAATGCTCTAACCACGGAGCCACTCCAGCCAGAGTGGGAGGAGCCATCTAACCACAAAAGCAAAAAGGACCCTGGGAGTGACCTCCAGTCTCCAGAAGGCCTGCGGGTGGAGGCAGGACAGGCTCTTCCAGGTGCTTAGAATTGACCAGGAAGAATGTGCTCAGAGCTCAGCTGCTCACAGCTCCACCCCTGACAGTTTTGTGAGCAGGTGACTGGCCATCCATCCCTGAGACCAGCTGTGGTGGGATTCTAGGTGACAAACTCCACCTTAGAGCCCCCGGCTGGGAGTCCGCTTGGACTGCTGGTTGGGCTGCTTTTATCTTCTGATCCTTCCTCAGGCGTGGTGCCCAGGAGGCTGGTGAAGGGGCCCCTTGCATGTAGGCATCAGTTGTTAAATGGTAGGAGCTTGAGGTGCCCCTCAGGGCTCCACTGAGCCGCATCACCCCTCGTTTGGTGATTCTGGCCTGGGGCCCTTAACCATTTCTGTTCTAGAAACATCTTCAACCCTTTGGGGAAGCCGAGGGATCCCTTCTCAGGATGATGTAATTAAATGCATGAAATAAAATACATTGGATTACAAAGGAAACTAATTATATTGAAAAATAGTTATCAGAACATTTGAAAAGATAAATACATGTCACAGTCGTATCTATGCTGCTTTATTATTATCTCACTTATTAACAAGATCCACGGGTTGGTCTAACTACGGCCACTACAAATCGTAATGAGAATAACTGATTTTTATACATCTGCGACCACTCTCCGGTGACATGAAAATACCCGTGACTCCCATTGGTGACAGAGTGCTGTTACAATGACAGTGGCTTGTTGCCCAGTTTCATAATTAACAGAAATGCCAGGAAGTCCATGAATGTGGACCTTGTGAATCCTGACCTCAAAGCCCAGGGCAGGAACTCCTGTTCTAGCCCCACCCAACTTCGTGGGAGCTGATCCTGTGACCCAGTCTCCCTGGAACTGGTTCTCACAGGCCATTGGCTTAGAAAGGCCAACGTCCCAATTCACCTTTTCCACTTTAACCAGCGGATCTCCTCCATGGACCTGGCTACCGTGAACGCCTTGAACTTCCAACTGGACCGCAAGACACGCTTCATCATCCACGGCTTCATAAGCAAGGGGGAGGAGAGATGGCTGACGGACATGTGCCAGGTAGGGCCCTGCCCCCGGCCACTCCACGCTGAGACCAGCACCCAGCACACAGCTTCAAACACTTTCCAGGTCACTGCCCTGAGACTAGGAACGCAGACCATCCAGGAACAGATGCTCCTTCCTAAAAACTCCGAGGAAACCCTGGGTCCTCCGGAGCGTCCACTGTCAAGTTCTCCCGACCCACAGACCTCTAGCCCGTCCTCTCCTCTGGAAACCAAAGAGACCCAGAGCCCAATCCAAACGCCCCAGAATCGGAGGCGTCAGAAAATTCCCTGGCATTGGTCTCGGTGGTTTATGTAAAGCCCCCGTGTGACATTAGAAACATACATAAATGTGGCCCCTGAAACCCTGCTGTCCCCCAGAGCTCTCTGTGAGGGTGGAAAGGCTCCATGGCGTCATGTCCCAACCAGGAGCCACTGCTTCCCTCTGCTCACCCAGGACCCGAAATATGGGGAGTGTGACCAAAGATTTGACTTTTAAATTGAATGGACTTTCATTCATTGTAAATAGCCACCCGGGGCCAGTGACCATAGTATTGGATGGTGCAGTTTTGAAGTTATCATGAATTTTAGTAATGACCTAGAGGCCCGGTGCACAAAAATTTGTGCACTTGGGGAGGGGGCTCCCTGAGCCGGGCCTGTGCTCTCTTGCAGTCTGGGACCTCTCGGGGGATGTTCACCTGCAGCTTAGACCCGCTGCCCGGGGGATCTGGCCTAAGCTGGCAGTCAGGCATCCCTCTGGCAGCCCAGGAGCCCTCGGGGGATGTCCACTTGTCAGCGGGGAGCAGGCCTAAGCTGATATCAGATATCCTTAGTGCTGCTGAGGAGGCGGGAAAGGCTTCCACCACCACCACTGTACTGGCAGCCATCAGCCTGGCTCGGGGCTGAACAGATCTCCTCCTGTGGGAGTGCACTGACCAGCAGGGGGCAGCACCTGCATTGAGCATCTGCCCCCTGGTCATCAGTGTGTGTAATAGTGACCAGTCATTCCCAGTTGTTCTGCTGTTAGTGTCAATTTGCATATTATCCTTTTATTATATAGGATAGAGGCCTGGTGCATGGGTGGGGGCCAGCTGGTTTGCCTTGAAGGGTGTCCTGCATCAGGGTGGGGGTCCTGCTGGGGTGCCTGGCCAGTCTGGGTGAGGGGCTGAGGGCCGTTCTCAGGATGGTCACACCCCTTTCAGGTTGGGGCTCCCCACTGGGGTGCCTTTCCAGCCTGGGTGAGGGGCTGAGGGCTGTTTTCAGGCTGGCCACAGCCCCTTCAGGGTGGGGGGATCCCACTGGGCTGCCTGGCATGCCTAGGTGAGGGGATAATGGCCATTTTCAGGCTGGCCACACCCCCCTGGAAACCCAGCTCCAAGTCCCTCCTTGAGCGGAGGCCCCTGCTGGCTGGAAGGAGGTATCTGGGATTTATTTATCTTCTATAATTGAAACTATGTAGCCTTGAGTGGAGCCCAGTGCGGGCAAGCACAGGCAGGAAGCTTGGCTTCCTCCATCGCCAGGGGCAACCCAAGCCTCCTGCTCGCTCCAGTTCCGTGGACATCGCCATCCTTGTGACTGCGTGACAGAGTGATGGTTAATTTTCATATTACTCTTTTATTAAATAGGATTATTATTCATAACATCCATTTTCTGAGCACTTCCTCTGAGCCTGACACTGTGATCATTATTTCACAGTCTTTGTCTCATTTGACTGCCCCCCGCCACAAGCAACGTTGTGAGAAAGGTAGAGTTATTGTTCCCATTTTATAGATGAGGAAATTAAGGCAGAAAAAGTTCAACACTTGCCCAGACTTGAACCCAGAGGTGGGAATGACAACCAGGTCTCCTGTCTATAAAATACCACAACCTGTGTCTACAGATTTAGTCTTTAGGAGGAGCCCACGGGCATGGCTTTCCCCTTAGTCTGCACTGGGGAGACCTCGGGCAGCTTCTTCCCAAGGGTGGGCTGCTCCTCTGGAGGTTTGGGTGTTCACACGTGTCCCCAAGTCCCAGAAGGACGCCATGTGAACGTGGAGCTGTGAGAGTCAGGGGACATGTCCATCCCGATGCCGTGGCCTCCAGGCCACTCCTCCCTGCCTCACTCCCCGGGGTAGTCCAGGCCATCCTCCAGTGAACACAGGCTCTGCAGTGGCTCTTTCTGACAGTTATTTGGTCCCATCACGGGACCAGTCTGAGCTTGGGCAGCACACGGCGCCCACACCACATAATATAAAGGATGCACATGTGGGCAGAGCTGTAGCCCCTCCATCTACATGTCACCCTGTCTGTTAATACCTTCTAGCTCCCCCTACGCGTTGTTGGGAACATAAGAGCAGCCCTCCCGTGGCTTCAGCACCCAGTACAGTGGCAGCGAACTTAGTACAAGTGGCAGCCAACTTCCCGTAAAGGACTGGGGAGTAAATAGTTTAGCGTTTGCAGGTCATATGGTTTCCCTCAACCCTGTTGTTGCTCCAAAGCAGAGGGAGAGAATGTAAACAAAGGGGTGTGCCTGTTCCCAATAAAACTTGATTAATATGAGCAGGTGGGTCTGGCCCTCCCATCACAGTGGGCTGAGCCCTGATGTAGTAAGCGATCCTGTTTCTGCCTGGCTGTGTCAGTAACCATCTGGGAGACCTTAGGCCAGTCACTGACTCCATCCAGGCCGCAGTGCTCACATCTGTGAAGTGGGATCCGGTACCGAGTTCCTGGTGAAGTGGTGAGGATTAGGACAAGTGGGAGGAATATGGAAACTCTGACACACATGAGATGCGTGGAGGCTGTGAATTCCTGTCTCTGGAGTGTGCGGCCTGTGCCTGTTAATACATTGGATTCTCCCTCTTGTGTTTTCTCCCCAGAGAATGTTTAAGGTGGAGAAGGTGAACTGCATCTGCGTGGACTGGATGCGTGGGGCCAGGACAGGTTACAACCAAGCCGTCCACAACATTCGAGTCGTGGGAGCTGAGACAGCGTTCTTAATAGAAGAGCTGTCGGTAAATCCTCCTGAGCCCCATCCTGTGGGGAGGGCCCCGAGGGGGCAAGCAGACCCCGTGCACCCAGAGGCAGCCTGGGGACTGGTGTTCAGGGGCTGGGCCTGGAAGCCTGGACACACAGAGGGGGGTTTCCTAAGGTGAAACTGCAGCCTTCCCCTCCTGGAGTGTCCTGAAGATCCCTAGTGGCCTGGGGCAAAGGAACCACTTTGGGCCTCGGTTTCCCCTTTTGAAATTAGCCGTCCTTGGAGGCTGTTCTGGGAATGGTCAGCCCAGAAGATGGGTCTTCTTTCTCAGAAAGGGGAACGCCCCTTACCGCCTTCTGGAAGGTCTATTTTGAGCACCCTAGAGCTGGGCCCGCTACCCAGGCTCTCCAGGTAGGCCCAGGCCCTGCGGGAGGGGAGGGATGCTGCGGTGGGTGTGGATGGAGCAGGCAGCACCTGGCCAGGCTCCGCAGGCCGCCTGCAGTGGACACAGAGAACGCTGGTCCGCACTGTCACCACCCCTTTGCACCCCCCGCCCCCAAAGCCTGGGCACCAAGACAATGACTCTGGAGACTGTGCTGGCCCAGGGTCTGGTCACTCTGTCCTAGGTGGTCCCGGAGTCAAGTCATTCCTCCTGAGACCTGTCCCCATCTGCTTCTGAGAGCCCAGGCGTCCCCACCCTGGCCTGGGGGCTCTGACACTCCATCCTTCCACAGACCAAGATGGGCTACAGCTTGGAGAACGTGCATCTCATAGGCCACAGCCTGGGTGCGCACGCGGCTGGCGAGGCGGGCAGGAGGCTGGGGGGCTCCGTGGGCAGGATCACAGGTAAGGGGTGCGATGGTGGGGTTGGGTGGGGTGATGGGGGGCAGCCTGTAGGGCAGTGGAAGCCCAGACACAGGCACTTCTCATGGCCAAGGGCGCCCCCACTGGTCGTCCGGGGAACTAATTTTAGTTGCTGCCAGACTTAGATTTAAAAAATAATTGCCCGTACATTTTCATGTGAATTACAAAACGTATAGGATTGTAAATAAAAATACATTTATTAAAAAAGAAAAATATAACTAGCACATTCAACTCATGACTTCAGGATTATTTTGCTAGAGTACGACAGATTTTTGAACAGTGAAATGATTTCTTAATACAAATTCATCAGTTCCATAAATATTAATTGTCGTGACTGTGCCAGCTACAGGCAGAAAATAAAAGTAGCTGAGACCTGTCACAGGAAGCACGTGGTAGATAATAAGAATGAATGAATGAATGAATGATTGAATCACTAGGCAAATGAAGGCACACAAGACATAGACACAGACACCGCTGAGTCCCGTGTATCTCACTGTGCACACAGTGTGATGCTGTCTCCTTTGCCCAGGGCTGTGTGCTAGGCATTGGGGGAAGGATGGGGGATTCATAGATTATGTTTTCGGGGACTTTTTCAGATTGCAAAGTTCTTTCTCTTAGACCTTATCATGGGGCTTTCACAATAGCCCCATAAGGTAGGTTGCTGTTATTCCCACTTTCCAGATGAGGAAACTGAGGCTCAGGGAAGACATGCCTTTGACCTTGAGCAGAACCTGGGCTAGAATATAGGTCACTGAGTCTGTGGGCCATGCTCCTCCCACCCTCTGCTTCTCTTTGAAGATGAGCTGGGCACAGCCCCTGCTTCAGGCAGAAAGCTGCATGGATTTTGTGGGTCCAGGGGTTGGAACCTGGTTTGTCACTGTCCATCTCCCCCTTTCAGGACTGGATCCAGCAGAACCAGGCTTCCAGGGCACGCCCGAGGAGGTGAGGCTGGACCCGTCCGACGCCATGTTTGTGGATGTGATTCACACAGACACCTCCCCCACAGTCCCTAAACTAGGTGAGTTCCTCACTCCACCTCTTGGTGGCCAGGGCTGTAACTGGTAAGAGTAGGTCCAGGGGTGGTATTCAACATGGTTAACTACAGATATAGCTTGGATGCCAACCAGTCAAAGTGGGTGCCAGCTACAAATAAACAGCCAGCCCAGCACCAGTGGTATCAGCCTGTGGCCCCAGGCAGGTCAGACACACACTGGGGTAGCCTATGGAAGGCTGTTGCTCGGTCCTCAAACCCTGTGACCGTCCCTAGCTCCACTATCCATTCCTGCACTGGTGCCGGAGGGGGGGTTAGGGGAGGGGTTGAGGGTCCTCAGTGCTGCTGCAGAGGCGGGAGAGGCTTCTGCCAGCACTGCTGTGCTCACCAGCCAGAAGCCAGGCTCTCTGCTCCTCAGTGCTACCTCCCTTGGAGGCGGGAGAGGCTTCCTCAAGCTTGGCAGCTGTGAGCCCGGCTTCTGGCTGAACAGTGCTCCCCCTGTGGGAGTGCACTGACCACCAGAGGGCACCTTCTGCATTGAGCGGATGCCCTCTGGTGGTCAGTGCTCATTATATCGACAGGTCGCTCTGCTGTTTGGTCCATTTGCATATTAGGGTTTTATTCTATAGGATGCTTGACCTATACTTGCAAAATGCAAAGTTATTGTTTGAATATTTTTCTCACTTCTTTTGTGGAAACTTTGGATATAGTTTGTGTTCTTGGAAAAGAAATATATTCCATTATTTAATGCTTCTAAAATAAAATGGGTGAGTTGTTAATTTAAAAAAATAAAAGTTAAAATAAATAAAATTATGTAAAAAATTAATATTACATAAAGTCAAGGACCTTTTTTCAATATTTTCTTATGTAACATGTCATGAAACATGCCTACAAAGGGTATATTTTTAATAATAGTGATGGTTACCATGGGCTGCATTGGACATTTTGTACATACTTGTTCATTAATCATGGTAACAACCCAAAAAGTGGGCATTATTATTACTGTTTCATAGGTGAGGATACTGAGGTTTGAAAAGCTTTAGTAATTGCCCAAGACCACGGAGTGTGTAAATAGGACCAGGATGTGATCATGGGTCTGTGTGCTTAAAAAGCCAAAGCGTCCAGCCATTATGCTGGGCTCTCAATACAACAATGAGATCTCAATATAACCTTCTAACATAGAAATCAAAATTTCAGAATGAGTAAAGGAATGGGAATTGCACCAGTCCTGATAGGTGTCTATGATGCATAATGGTATCAGGGGATATCAGTATTGTTCACAGCCTCCCCAGGACAGACAGACAGACAGACAGACACACATGCAAATACACATGGAGGCATGCTCACTGCCTCTGCTCACTCCCACTTCCTTGTCTTGCTACGGGCTCATCTTGGTGAGGGATCTGCAAAGCCCCATGGGGTGGCTGTGCTGAGGGGACAGTTCGCCAAGAAGACTCTCGCTCTGGTGCGAAGGATTCGGACGCTCTCTGGGGCCATGACCTGGCCTGGGGACCCCTTCCCTCCCTGCTCACCGCTGCTTCCGATGTTTCAGGTTTTGGAATGAGCCAGAAGGTGGGCCATCTGGATTTCTATCCAAACGGAGGACAGCAAATGCCCGGATGTGAGAAAAATATCATTTCATCCATCTTTGATATAAAAGGATTCTGGAAAGGTACGTGCATTAGCAAAGCAAGATGGCTGTGCCCTCCTTGGGGAGAAGGCAGGACGCATAGCCAGGCCTTGGTAGCACTGAATTTGCCTCCATGTACTGCATGCTCATTCTGTTCCAGGCATTGTCACAGCGCCATGAGGGAATTACTCTGCTTATCCCCAGTTTACAGCTGAAGAAACTGGGTCTGAACAGTTATCAAACTTGCCCAAGGCCACCTTACATTAAAGTTCAATTTCTGGCTGCAAAGTCCCAACCTCATACCCAATCGAACCTGGGACCCGTGCGTCCGCAGCCTGTGTCATCCCCCTCATCAGGATACTGAGGCCTGAGCTGGACGGGCACATTGGGAAATACCAGTTCTAGCTGTGCCCACCCCCACCCCAGCTGCTTACACTGCTTGCTCCTAGAAGAGCGGGCACAAAGGCTTGGAGGGCTTTGACATTCTTACCCTTTGCTGTGGGCAGGTGCTAGGACGGGAAAGGGACTGAGCTGGTAAAAGGACCGAGTGGGGACACGCTCTGTGGGTTTGGGGAGCGCGTGCAGGGAGCCGGAGGCCTTGGAGGTCTAGGGGGGATGAGGCTTCTGTGTGTCAGTGTCAGAAATTCCAAACCTGTAGAGAATTTTTATGAGTTTATTGGAGCCAAACTGATGACAATTGCTGGGCAGCAAAATCTCAACGGACTGAGAACATGCTCCGGAGAACGGCAGTTTTGCGGCTTATTTTATACATTAGAATAAAAGGAGGAGACATAGGGGTCCCACGAAATCCACGGGTGGTAGATTAGGGAGGGGGAGGAAAGTAAAATGGGAAATCTCTGGAATTGGATAAACAGTAAAATAGAGGCTCATGCTTTTACATGGGTGGGAACAGGAGAGCTAGTGATCACAAGGACAGCACACAGAGATGGTATTTGGGGAACAAGGTTACAGTGAGGTGTTCTGGGGTCTGGTGCCCTTTTAAGGGGGTGCCCTGAGGGATCTGGAAAAGATTACTTCTATATTAAAAAGGTGCATTTTCTTAGATGCAAAAAGAAAACAGTTTCACTTAAGGTAAAGATTCCTTGTCACCCTGGCCAGATGGTTCAGTTGGTTGGAGCTTTGTCCTATATACCAAAACGGTTTTGAGTTTGATTTCTGGTCAGGGCACATATGGGAGGAAACACATTGATGTTTCCCTCTCTCCCTTCCTCTCTCTCTAAAATCAATAAACATATACTCAGGTGAGGATTAAAAAAAGAAAAAGATTAACCTTTGTCAAAGAAGCTCTAGGCCTGGGACAGTGCTACCCTCCATGACCAGCTTTTAATTAGGAATTTTTATGTTCAGCCCACCCCACATGGTTACTTTCGGCCTCTGAGTTACTAAGGCCACCATGCAGGCCTCCCCTGAGGTTCTCAGGCTTACTATGTGGCGCCTTTTTCGTCCGCATGAGGTCTGCGTTTAATTGAGCGACAGGCTCAGTCCCCCTAGGATTAGGTGACTTATGCACCACCTCCATCACCTGTCCTTGTCTGGACTCTGCTCTTCTCCTGTTGCCTCTCCCTGGAGACCAGGCTTCATATTCTCCCTGCACAGGGAGGCTTTGGTCTGCCTTCATTTCATTTTCGTGTTTATTTGTCTCCGCTGGGAGATTCCCGGGCATCCCAGACACCCCAGTACCCTCCTCAGGGCCTGGCCCAGAGCAGGCGCTCAGTACAGCCCACTCCACTGAGCAGAGAGGCCTTCTGTGGCATTGAATATTCCATGTGCTTAATGTGAACGAATAGGGTCAATAAAGCAGTAGCCAACATCCACCATCAGCCAATGGAGACTTTGAGCGCTCTGCCCGGCACCAGGTAACTCCAGGGAAGACCCAGCTGAAGGAACAGAGTCACAATGAGGCTGCTCCTCCCAGAAGTCACCAGCAGGGCCCACATAATAGCAAGGAGCCCAGCTTTAATGAAAGAGGCAATTCACAGTGAACAACCCCAGAGGATGTGTGTCTATTGTGTGGGCTCCCAGTCACCCAGGCGCTGGGCTGAAGGAACAATTAAATCCACTTGCCCCTCTATTATGGGTCCCAGGGCAGTAATTCTGGGTGAAAGAAACAATTAATTTAGAAACAGGTTGTGTTGTCTGGTGATGACTGTTGGTGCAGTAGCCACTGGGCCCTGGGGCAGGCAGAGCTAATCCACCAGCACAAAGGGGACCCCAGACCTCCCAGAAGTGGTCCCCAGGTATGTCTGGGGTCACTGTGCATCACGCCATGGGAGGTTTTGTACCGAGGAGCTGGAGAAATGAAAAAACAAAAACAAAAACAAACCAAAAAAAACACAATTTTTCAAATGAGATGACTTGGGTTTAAAGAAAAAGGTGGTGGATAAAATGCAGTGACACAGTGGCCTAGGGCCCAGGGGACCTTGGTCTCCACTGCTTTGGCCTCAGGCTTTCCAAGGAGGAGGAATTTCTCAGCCTGGGGCCCTGGGCACAGAAAAGCTGCATTCCTGGGACAGGCCAGGCTGGTATGGTCCCTGGTTCTCAAACTGGGGCCCTCTGGCCAAACCCTGCCCACAGCAGCCGGTTGTCGGCCTTCACAGGGACCGGTTTTAAAGAGGGAATGCACTGCTGTCATGTAAGCATGGAACATTGTCATGTCAAAGTCACGATGCAGGTTTCTTATGAAAAATCAGAAGACCAAGCAATCCGGGCCTTAACATTCAACAACTGGGTGACAGTGTAAGATTCCTTTTGAAAGCTACTGCCTCTCTCTCTCTCTCTCTCTTTCTCTCTTTCCTTCTCTCCGCCCCCCCCCCCCCACGCTCTCTCTTCCTCTCCTTTCTGTATATATTTTTCTCACTCTCCCCAAGGCCCCCAGCCCTCATCCTTCACTTCTGTCACACGCCTGGCCCCTGGAGGATAGGACACAGGTCCTTGTTAGAACTTGTCCCTCCCCAGTACCTGCCCAGCTCCGAACAGGCCCTGCTCAGCACACGGGCACATGGGGGGCAGAGGAAAGTGACCAGAGCCAAACCCCATGACTAAAGAAGCCCCCAGATACCACCTCTATGTGCTGTAAATGTTGATCATTAACTATTTGCCCCAAAGTATGTCAAAGTCAATGACAGGAACTTGGAATTGTGACCAGGCATTCGGGAATGCTGACTCCCCTCTATGAAATGAGGAGGTGACTCCTTATTCAGATTAGAATATTCAAGCGTCAAAAGTGAGAGTCTCCTGTGAGCTCCCGTGGCTTTTGCTTCCTCAGGAAGCCGAAACCCTGTATCCTGCAATCACCTGAGAAGCTACAAGTACTACTCCAGCAGCATCCTCAACCCCGACGGCTTCCTGGGCTACCCGTGTGCCTCCTACGAGGAGTTTCAGGAGGTGGGTCTCCCTAGGGGCCTGGGGAGGGTGGGGTGGCTCTGTGGTTGTTGGTTCTGTCCCTGTGGCTTGGAACAGAGCAGAGATGTAACTCCATGACGAGTAAGAGGAGGTGCTGGTAACGCCGAGTCTCGCAGAGCCTTCTTCCTCCGGGGAGCGGGGTGGGCAGGCAACAGATGGCCCAGACCTGACCCGGGGGGCCTTCCCTAGATCCCCAACTTTTCATTCTGAAAAATTCTCAAAGGATGCCTGGACAGCATAGATGAGATGGATGCATTAATCAATGGATGGAGGGTAGATGGACAGATGAATAGGAAGATGATTAGATGGATGAGTGGATGATTGAAAGAGGGAGGGAGGGATGGATGGATGGGTGGATGGGAAGATGAGTTGATCATTGAGTGAGTGAATGAGTGAAAGGCCTACCACTCACAGACAAATTTTTGTTTTTCCACTAGAATGGCTGTTTTCCTTGTCCAGTCACAGGATGTCCCAAAATGGGGCACTACGCTGACCAATTTCAGGGGAACACCAGCGCCGTGGGACAAACGTTTTTCCTGAACACAGGAGCGAGTGGTAACTTTACTAGTAAGTTTCCATTGTACCCAGTTAAAAGCTGCAAATGATTTTAAAAGGTTTATCAACCTTCTTAGTTAGGACCCTTGGTAGCAATGGATAGAAACTCAACACCAGCCAGTTTAAATGATGATGGAAGGATGGTAGAATGGCATTTGTCTTGTCTCTCACATTCACCCCTTTAACCAATAATCCTGACCAGTGGAGTAGGTCGACCGAGAATGGCCCAGGCTGGTCACATGTCCACCCAACCCTGTGGCAGGAAGGATGGATCCATTAACAGAAGAAGGCAAGATGGGGCAAAGGCACCTCGTGATTACCCACCATGCTAGTCCCCCTGTTTACACACACGTGAGCATGCTGTGTTTTTTGGTGTTATTTTGCCCAGCTTCTCACTTAAAAAGAGGAGAGTAAAAGCATCAAGATTTGTTATAATTAACATTACATGATGGCTGAACAGAAAAGCTTGTATTTTCCAAGGGAGTTTTACATTGAAAAACATTAATGCAGCACTTTACAAAACACTGTTTACACACAGTATTTCATGTAATAGGACGACACCTAGCATACACAATAACAGTTAAGGGTATCTATAAAGTCTTACAAGCATATTCCTTTAAGTCAGAACGCACCTTAGGAAAATGCTTGCATGTGTGCGGGAGAAGGTATTCAAGAATGTACACCTAAGCACTAAATTTAATACCAAAAGAACGCGGGGAGAAAGCTAGATATCCACCACTTGTTAACCACATCCTCTATGTAACCATCCAAGGAAGGATCTAGAAAACCTCTAAGGCATATTAAGTAAAAAGGCAAATATCAAAATATCACGGAATATATCCTGTTCCAGTCAGGGTCTCTGCAGAAGACAGAGCTCATTCTAGTGGTTCAATGAGGAGACCTCACTGGAGGGCCCGCTTTTGGAGGAGGGGACAGGGTTGAAAGAACAAACGAGCGATCCTGAGGCGCCCAGAATCTAGTGGCTTTAGGGCTCCAGGAGTGGAGTGAAGCCAGCTACTGCCAGACCTGGTACTAGAGCAAGGAGGCTGCAGGGGAGCAAGCACCTCATCTCCCTCCTCCTGCTGCTGGCCTCCCGTGCAAACTTCTGATGGGCTGAACCCAAGGGAAAGCCAGCGGCAAGGACCCCTGGGGAGGAAGACCTTATGGAGCACAGGACAGGACAGGGAAGGCCGGTGACTCAGTCTGGCGTGGGGATGGATGGAGAGAATAGAGAAGAGCAGTGCATATCATTTATGGAAGGGGAAAAAGCCTATATATTTTTATAAATTTCAAAGATGAAGGGAGAGGGAGGAAAAAATAGAAACATCAATGAGGAGAGAGAATCATTGATCAGCACACCCCTTACTGGGGATTGAGCCTGAAACTTGGTCGTGTGCCATCACCAGGAATCAAACCATAACCTCCTGATTCATGGGTCAACACTGACCCATTGAGCCACACCATACAAGCAAAAGCCTAACTTTTTATACAGTCATATGTGTGTGTGTAAATGCTCATAGAGAGCTCTAGGTCAGGGTATCCCAACCTCAGCTCTACTGGAATCCGGGACTGGATCACTTGTTATTGGGGGGCTGTCCTGTGCATTACAGTATGTTTAGCAAATCCGTGGCCTCTACCAGCCAGAAGTCAGGAGCCCTGCACCCACCCACACCATTCCCTGGGTGGGACAATCAAGAACATCTCCAGACAATGCCATTGTCCCCAGGCACAAATCACCCCGTGGGCTTGGTTAAGTCTACACGCCAGACTGGGGAGACCCTGAGATGGAGGGCAGGTGGACAGAGCGCTGAGAAAGGGTTTACTCATGTTTAAATAATTATCTGTATTATTTTCCCCACTGAGAACATGGCATGGGAAAATAACAAAAATAAAAACAAAGAAGGCAACAGTAAGTGATTTATCCAAATGTTGGAGCCCAGACGTCTCCCTCTCCCAGTGGTCTTTCTGGTACAGTCCGTGGTGGGCACCTAGGTACTGTGGTATAGTAACCAGCCGCCCTCCATCCATTGAACACACACCTGGCTGGGTTAGGAAGAGATTATGCTGAGCTGAAATATTTACTCCCCCCTGGGTCCCTCACCCTACCTACCATCAGAATTCCTGGGACCCCAACTGCATTGAAGGAAACCATTCATTACATTCGCCCCTAACTCCCACTCCTGGGGGATTCAGAGCTTGGAACAAGAATGCTCCCATGGGTCATTTTTTTTTTTTCTAACAAGATGAGTTCATTGAACAGATAGTATCTTTTCTTTGCACAGGTTGGAGATATAGGGTAGCAGTCACACTGGCTGGAAAAAAGGAAGTGAATGGGTCCATCGGGATTACTTTATATGGAAGCAATGGAAACTCAAAGCAATATGAAATTTTCAAGTAAGTTTGATAGTAAAGCAAAATGACCATACTTTCCCTAATAGATTATTAATATAAGATTGGGTGTAAACTTCTACATACATCTAACCAAACAGAACCTTTGAATCCTAGAATGTCAGAGCCGGAAGGAAGTCTCTTAGCATCTAACTCAATCACCCCATAGGAGAAGAGGGAGGCCCAGAGAGGAAGCACTCACGATATTAAAGGCTGACTCCTTCTGGATTGCCAATCACTGCTTCCTTCCTGCTGAAGTTGTGGGGTTGTTGTTGTTTTTTTAATTTTTAAAATTTTATTTCAGAGAAAGGAAGGGAGAGGAAGAGTGAGAAACATCAATGATGAGAGAGAATCATTGATCGGCTGTCTCCTGCACACCCCCTACTGGCGATAGAACCCAAAACCTGGGCATGTGCCCTGACCAGGAATTAAACTGTGACCTCCTGGTTCATGAGTCCACACTCTACCACTGAGCCACATCAGCCAGGCCCTGGTTAAGTTTTATGAATATCATGTTCTCCTTAGACAAAGCACATTTATATGGCAACTCCTTCCCATCCCACTCACACACTCCATCCCCCACTCGTGCTGTGTTCCACATGATGCCTGAAGCTAGCATACTTTTGTGATGGTAGCCTCAGCACCTAGCTTTTGTGGGTATATGAGGTGCTTGGTAAAAATGCATTGGATAACTCTGCTGTAAAGTTAGATTTATTTATCTAAAGTTAGATATATGTTTTTGCACTAAGTTTGCATGATAATTTTCATGTTAAGTTAAAGTTCTTTGACTACTTGCTATGCTACATAAGAGATGCCCACAGATGACCCCGGCTAAAACACATGGATCTTTAAACAAAAATAAAGACTCCTTCGTGAAATTAAAGAATCAATATGCCACCCCAAGTAGTTGACTTCCCTATAGGTACCTATCAAGACAGTGGGAATCTAGAGTCCAGTATTATTCTAAAGGTGTGTTCTTCACAGATACGTTTGTGTTTTAGCGTCCCTGGATGTGTATGGAGGCAGTCAAGAGAATTGCAGAAAGCCAACAGCAGCAGCCATTGTTTGGAGTAAGAACAGGTTGCTATCACCCTAGTATTCATCTATCCAGCTGATAGAACACTTTATGTCTATGTTTGCAGAGGATCCCTCAAACCAGATGCACAACATGTGCGTGACATTGATGTGGACATCAATCTTGGAAAAATCCAGAAGGTTAAGTTCCTCTCCGACAACCATTGGCTAAATATCTTCCGGGACAAACTGCGGGCTTCGAAAATCACAGTGCAAAGTGGAGAATATGGGACTAAGTGAGTATCTTTCATTGCACCTAAGTCTTGATTCTGTATTTCCTTATCAATCTATCTCTGCAAACATACATGCATACATTCAATCACTCACCCATCCACCTACATATTCTTCTACCCACCTAATCCTTCACCCCTTTCTCTCCATCCACTTAACCCTGACCTATGCACTTATCCATGCAGTCATTCATTTACCCAACTATTCCTCTCAACTCTGCATTTTCCCATCTATCTATCTGATTTACTAAGAAAAATCCATCATTGCTTTCCTTAAGCCAAATTCAACTTGGCCAGAGCAAGACATCAATTGTAAGGCATAGGTTCAAGAAACAGGCCAATAGGAGACTCTGTTTTATCTCAAACAAGAAGGAAAGCACCCAGGCAGTAGCTGTAGGAAATTTCGGGTTTATTTCCATTGGGTGCATTTATTCATACAAATTGTTTTGTGTGGAGACTGTGGCCTGAGAGGAATACAGACTGTGTGAGGATCTAGCTCCCAGTGGCAAGCTCTTCTCTTGCTGAGAGGATGGAATCTTACTTGGTGAGAGTAGGAAGAGAACATTACAGTGTTTACAATATGGCAAGAAAAAAGGCGACCTTAATAGAGGATGATACAAAACAACAGATGTCAGCGTCTGAAGGAAACTCAGAGATCACCTCTCAACTGCTCTCATGTTAAGGTGAGAAGAGTGGGGTTCCCAGAGTCACATAACGTGCCTAAGGCCACCCAGGAAAGCAACAGGGAAGAATATTTGCAAACTATTTTCAAAAACACATATGAAGACCTTGCTGAGCTCCATGACTTAGCTGTGCTGACAGTTCATGGTCATAGGCCCGATTCCTGGGCATGGTGCTGGAAGGGTCAGAGGTCACTGCGGCTGTGCCAGTACTTTGCTTATTCAAGAGCAGAGCTTGAGCCTGAGGCACAACCAGGACTTGGACCCCAGTCCTCTGACCTCCAATCCAGCCACATTCTGAAGCTGAGCCCTGAGGGAGGCTCGTCTTTAGCAAAGACGCCCACAGGAAAGGAGGCGGCCAGGTGTCCTGCATCTCATGGCTGGGCTGTTGCCCCAACTAGACGGGCTTCACCCTCTTCAGGAGTGACATCCCTCCATGGTCTTTCCTCCCCCTCCCTCCCAACATCTCTATGGAGATATAATTTTCATAGCCTGTGTTCACCCATTTAAAGTACATACTTCAGTGATTTTTAGTATATGTGCAGAGTTGTGGAATCATTTGCAAGGTCAATTTTAGAGCATTTCATCACCCTTCCCAAAAAAACCCACACCTATCAGCCATCATCCCATAGCCTCCCACCCCTTTTTTCCAGTCCTATGAAACCTGTTTTCTATTTCGATAGATGTTCTTATTATGGACATTATATATAAAAGGACAATATATATAGTTCTTTGTGTCTGGCTTTTTTCACATAGCAGAGTATGTTAAAGGATCATTCATGTTATAACATGTATCAGTACTTTATTCCTTTTTATTGCCAAATAATATTCTCTTATATGGATATACCACCTTTTATTTTTCCATTTAGCAGTTGATGGACATCAGGGATGTTACCACCTTGGGAATATTATGAATAATGCTGCTGTGAACATTTATGTACAAGTTTTTGTGTAGACATATGTTTTCATTTCTCTTGGGTACATACCTAGGAGCAGAATTGCTAGGTTATGTGGTAACTACTATGTTTAACCTTTAGAAGAACTGCCAGACTGTTTCCCAAAGTGGCTGCCACATTTTCCCTTCCCAGAAGCAATGTATGAAGAAACCCCCAAGTTCTGAACTCTAGGGAAAGTCCCCTCTTGGCAGGTGGGGGCACCCCAGACCCCAAATTCATTGCCAGGCCCACCCAAAGCCACATGTTTTAAAAATCTGTGGTTGACACAGCTGATTCACATTCAGTTTGTTAAAAAGCCACAGGAGGAGAGGGTGTTCTTCACAGGGTTTTGCTTAGTAGAACCACCTGGACTCCGCATGGTGTAGCTGAGCCTTTCATTCAAAAAGGTCTGAACTCCAGGGTTTGGCTAAACGCTGTTTACTCACTTGAGGTGACATTTCTCCAAGCTGCCAAGCCTCACGCTGAACATGTTCTCCTCCGCAGGTATCAATTTTGCAGTGGAAATACGGTTAAAGAAAACCAGTTACAGACCCTTCTCCCTTGTTAAAAATGTGGTGCTTTTGCCCTAACCGGTTTGGCTCAGTGAATAGAGTGTCAGCCTGCAGACTAAAGGGTTCCAGGTTTGATTCCGGTCAATGGCATGTTCCTTGGTTGTGGGCACATCCCTAGTAGCAGGAGACAGCTGATTGATGTTTCTGACTCTCTATCCCTCTCCCTTCGTCTCTTCCAAAAATCAATAAAGTATAATTTTTTTAAAAAATGTGCTGCTCTCTTGTATCTTTGTGGCAATAAATTTTTAATGTCCTCAGGTTGACATTGAGGTATTAGTTTGACATCTTCCGGGTTCTGGGATCTTGAGACCAATGACCTCTAAGGTTTCAGACAAGGACCTATTTCACTGCCGCAGATCAAGCTTTTGAATGCTGGACAGTGCTTCCGAAAAGAGAATTTTAGGAAACACAAGAGGAAGGAAGCCGGCTCTCTGTCCTGTTAGGAAGTAGAGAGGCGCCACCTAAAGGGAAGGGAGAGCTCCTTCTGCCTCATTCTCAGGACCTTGGGGTGTCACCTTGTTCCCTCCAAGCGCCCACCACACCTGTCACACAGCCTTTCAGGGAATTGCTAAATGAAGCCATTCCTTAATGCTAAGAATTACATGGTGATGTTCTCACTCCTGCTCAACAGGCGGACCCTGCTCCACCATCCCCGGCCCTGAAAGTGACACCCTCCACCTCACCAGCCTATCCAACTCCCTGGGTTCCCAGGAGCGAGTGGGCAGGTCGGCCGGCGGTCAGTGGGAGGCCAGGGGTTAGGGCAGAGGCCAGGCTAGAAGGCCCACACCCCACACACATCACAGAAGGATGTTAGATGCATGCATATTTGCAATAAGAAAATTTTGGAGACCATTTCTATGCCCATCAGCAGGGACGAGCAGACCATATACATCTCTTGGTGGCATTTCTGAAGCCCCATGAGGATTAAAGGGTCTCTTTCTATACTATCTATAATAATAAAAGCATGATATGCTAATTAGATCAGAAGTCCTTCTGGATGACCTTCTGGACGAAGTCGGGGCTTCAAGGGAAGCCTGGGTCCCGGGTGCCTGCTGGTGGCTGGAGGGAAGTTCGTGTCCTGGGTGCCAGAGGGAAGCCGGTGCCAGCAGCCGGGGGAAGGAAGGCCTTTTCTTGAAGGAATTCCATGCTTTGGGCCTCTAGTTAGACCATAATTTCCAAAGTATTTCTATAGTGTAAAAAGCAAGGGAAGAACGGTGTTTTGTAGGCTACCAGCTGTGGAAGTGGGGCTGGGGTATATGAGATAGGTGCACACATATTGCTGGAAAAACCTCAAGTTGTTCCTGGGAGACAAACTGGGGGCCTGGGGGCGATGCTGGAAGAAGTAACTTGTGTAAGAATACTCCCTGGCTCATTTGCTTTGGGTGCCATGTGCAAATTCACGTTTGTAAGGCCCTCACCCTCCAATGGCTCAGAGGTACACGTGCCACCCAGGCTGCTCTTCTATGGGGTCAGCTCCCTCCCCCTAGGACAGTGGTTTTCAACCTTCCTAATGCCCTTTAATACAGTTCCTCATGTTGTGGTGACCTCCAACCATAAAATTATTTTTATTGCAACTTCATAACTGTAATTTTTCTACTGTAAACAATATGTAATTATATATGTGTTTTCTGATGGTCTTAGGCGACCCCTGTGAAAGGGTCATTCGACCCCCAAAGGGGTCGCGACCCACAGGTTGAGAACCGCTGCTTTTGGATGTTAAAAGCTGGGCAGGCAACACGTGGAAGTAATGATGAGCTTTTCTAACAGGACAGAACTGCATGGTCTACATTAGAACAGGCCACACAGGTGCCCTGAGAAAGGTGGTGGCAACGGACCGCGGGTGGGAGGTTTCAGACATGACCTGCAGCCAACTTGGCTCCAGCATTTTGTGGTTGTTGTTAATCCTCAGCCGAGGACATTTTTTCCTTTGATTTTTAGAGAGAGTGGAAGGGAGAGAGGGGAGGAAAGAGAGAGAAAAAAACATCTATATGAGAGAGACACATTGAGTGGTTGTCTCTCTTAAGCACCCCAACCAGGGCCAGGGATGGAAGCTGCAACCCTTGTAGCTTGACCAGAAATTTAACCTGAGACCCTTTGGTGCTCTAACCACTGAGAACACTGGCCGGGGCTGAAAAATCGTTTCCAAATCGTGACCCCAGAACCCAGAGCATGGCAAACTAACACCTCAATGTCAACCCGAGGGCATTAAACATTTATTACCACAAAGATACAAGAGAGCACCACATTTTTTAAGAATATAATTTATTGATTTTTTTTGCAGAGTGGAAGGGAGAAGGATAGAGAGTCAGAAACACTGATCAGCTGCCTCCTGCTACTGGCGACTTTCCCACAACCAACTACTGGAGATGTGTCCACAACCAAGGTACATGCCACCAGAATCAAACTTGGGACCCTTCAGTCTGCAGGCCGACACTCTATCCATGAGCCAAACCAATTAGGGCAAGGGCACCACATTTTTAACAAGGGAGAAGGGACTGTAACTGGTGTTCTTTCACGGTGTCGCCACTGCAAAATTGATACCTGTGGAGGAGAACATGTTCAGTGTGAGGCTTGGCAGCTTGGAGAAATGTCACCTCAGGTGAGTACACAGTGTTTAGCCAAACCCTGGAGTTCAGACCTTTTGATTGAAAGGCTCAGCTACACCATTCAGAGTTCAGGTGGTTATTACTAAGCAAAACCACTTAAAGAACACCCTCACCTCCCCTGGCCTTTTAACAAGCTGAAAGTGAATCAGCTGTGTCAACCACAGATTTTCAAAACATGAGGCTTTGGGTGGGCTTGGCAATGAATTTGGGGATTGGGGTGTCCCACCTTCCAAGAGGGGACTTTCCCTAGAGTTCAGAACCTGGGGGGGTTCTTCATATATTGCTTCTGGGAAGGGAAAATGTGGCAGCCACTTTGGGAAACAGTCTGGCAGTTCTTCTAAAGGTTAAACATAGTAGTTACCACATAACCTAGCAATTCCGCCCCTAGGTATGTACCCAAGTGAAATGAAAACATATGTTCACACAAAAACTTGTACATAAATGTTCACAGCAGCATTATTCATAATAGCTCCAAAGTGGTAACATGCCTGATGTCCATCCACTGCTGAATGGAAAAATAAAAGGTGGTATATCCATATAAGAGAATATTATTTGGCAGTAAAAAGGAATAAAGAACTGATACATGTCACAACATGGATGAACCTTGAACATATTATGCTACATGAAAAAATCCAGTCACAAAGGACTATGAATATTGTCTTTTATATGAAATGTCCAGAATAGGAACATCTATTGAAATAGAAAGCAGGTTGCCCAGGGCTGGAGAAAAGGGGTGGGAGGTTATAGGATGATGGCTGATATGTGGGGGTTTTTTTCGGAAGGGTGATGAAATGTTCTAAAATTGACCTTGCAAATGATTCCACAACTCTGCACATATACTAAAAATCACTGAAGTATATACTTTAAATGGGTGAATACAGGCTATGAAAATTATATCTCCATAGAGATGTTGGGGGGGAAAGACCACGGAGGGAGGTCACTCCTGAAGAGGGTGAAGCCCGTCCAGATGGGGCAACAACCCAGCCATGAGATGCAGGAGACCTGGCCGCCTCCTTTCCTGTGGGCGTCTTTGCTAAAGATGAGCCTCCCTCAGAGCTCAGCTTCAGAATGTGGCTGGATTGGAGGTCAGAGGACTGGGGTCCAAGTCCTGGTCGTACCTCAGGCTCAAGCTCTGCTCTTGAATAAACAAAGTACTGACATAGCTCCAGTGACCTCTGACCCTTCCAGTACCACGCCCAGGAATTTGGACTATGACCATGTACTGTCAGCACAGCTAAGTCATGCAGCTGAGCAAGGTCTTCCTATATGTTTTTGAAAATAGTTTGCAAATACTCTTCCCTCTAGCGTTCCTGGGTGGCCATAGACACGTTATGTGACTCTGCGAACCCCACTCTTCTCACCTAACATGAAAGCAGTTGAGAGGTGATCTCTGAGTTTCCTTCAGACGCTGACATCTGTTGTTTTGTATCATCCTCTTTTAAGGTCGCCTTTTTTCTTGCCATATTGTAAACACTGTAATGTTCTCTCCCTACTCTCACCAGTAAGATTCCATCCTCTCAGCAAGAGAAGAGCTTGCCACTGGGAGCTAGATCCTCACACAGTCTGTATTCCTCTCAGGCCTCAGTCTCCACACAAAACAATTTGTATGAATAAATGCACCCAATGGAAATAAACCCGAGATTTCCTACAGCTACGGCCTGGGTGCTTTCCTTCTTGTTTGAGATAAAATGGAGTCTCTATTGGCCTGTTTCTTGAACCCATGCTTTACAATTGATGTCTTGCTCTGGCAAAGTTGAATTTGTCTTAAGAAAAACAATAATTGATTTTTCCAAGTAAATCAGAAGGATAGATGGAAAGATGCAGAGTTGAGAGGAATAGTTGGGTAGATGAATGGCTGCATGGATAAGTGCATAGGTCAGGGTTAAGTGGATGGAGAGAAAGGGGTGAAGGAATAGGTGGGTAGAAGAATATGTAGGTAGATGGGTGAGTGATTGAATGTATGCATGTATGTTTGCAGAGATAGATTGATAAGGAAATACAGAAACAAGACTTAGGTGCAATGAAAGATACTCACTTAGTTCCATATTCTCCACTTTGCACTGTGATTTTCGAAGCCCCCAGTTTGTACCGGAACATATTTAGCCAACGTTTGTCCCAGAGGAATTTAACCTTCTGGATTTTTCCAACGTTGATGTCCACATCAATGTCACGCACATGTTGTGCATCAGGTTTGAGGGATCCTCTGCAAACATAGACATAAAGTATTCTATCAGCTGGATAAATGAATTCTAGGGTGTGAGCACCTTCTTGTTACTCCAAACAATGGCTGCTGCTATTGGCTTTCTGCAATTCCCTTCACTGCCTCCATACACATCCAGGGTCACTAAAAAAAAACTTATCTGTGAAGAACACACCTTTAGAATAATAGTGGACTCTAGATGTCCACTGTCTTGATTGGTACCTATAGGGAAGTCAACTACTTGGGGCAGCCAATTGACTCTTTAATTTCATGAAGGACTCGTTATCTTTGTTTATAGATGCATGTGCTTCAGCTGGGGTCATCTGTGGGCATCTCATATGTAGCATAATGTAGTCAAAGAACTTTAACTTAACATGAATATTATTCTGCAAACTTAGTGCAAACACAGAATCTAATTTTACAGCACAGTTACCCTACACATTTTTACCAAGAGCCTCACATACTCACAAAGCTAGGTGCTGAAGCTACCATCACAACAGGAAGCTAGCTTCAGGCTTCACGTGGAACACAGCACGAGTTGGGGATGGAGTGTGTGTGTGGGATGGGAAGGAGTTGCCATATAAATGTGCCTTGTTTAAGGAGAACATGATATTCATAAAACTTAAGGAGGGCCTGGCTGGTGTGGGTCAATGGTAGAGTGTGGACTCATGAACCAGGAGGTCACAGTTCAATTCCTGGTCAGGGCACATGCCCAAGTTGTGAGTTCTATCCTCCGTAGGGGGTGTGCATGAGGTAGCTGATCACTGATTCTGTCTCATCATTAATGTTTCTTTCTCTCTCTTCCCCTCCCATCCCTTCTCTGAAATAAAATTTTTTAAAAAATTAGAAATAAAACAACAATAACCCCATAATTTAAGCAGGAAGGAAGCAGTGATTGGCAATCCAGAAGGAGTCAGCCTTTAATATCGTGAGTGCTTCCTCTCTGGGCCTCCCTCTTCTCCTATGGGGTGATTGAATTAGATGCTAAGAGACATTCTTCAACTCTGACATTCTAGGATTCAAAGGTTCTGTATAGCTAGCTGTATGTAGAAGTTTACATCCAATCTTGTATTAATAATTTATTAGGTAACGTATGGTCATTTCGCTATACTATCAAACTTACTTGAAAATTTCATATTGCTTTGAGTTTCCATTGCTTCCATATAAAGCAATCATGATGGACCCACTCATTTCCTTTTTTCCAGCCAGTGTGACTGATACCTTGTATCTCCAACCTGTGCAAAGAAAAGATACTATCAGTTCAATGAACTCATCTTGTTGGAAAACAAAATGACCCATGGGAGCATTCTTGTTCCAAGCTCTGAATCCCCCATGAGTGGGAGGTAAGGACGAGTGTAACGAATGGTTTCCTTCAATGCAGTTGGGGTCCCAGGAATTCTGATGCTAGGTGGGGTGAGGGACTCAGGGGGAAGTACATATTGCAGTTCAGCATAATCTCTTCCCAACCCAGCCAGGTGTGTGTTCCGATGGGAGGGAGGCTGGTTACTATACCCAGGTACCCAGGTGCCCACCATTGACTGTACCAGAAAGACCACTGGGAGAGGGACACTTCTGGGCTCCAACATTTGGATAAATGACTTACTGTTGTTTTATTTGTTTTTATTTTTGTTATTTTCCCATGCCATGGACATGTTCTCAGTGGGAAAATAACACAGATAATTATTTAAAAATGAGTAAACCCTTTCTCAGCGCTCTGTCCACCTGCCCTCCATCTCAGGGTCTTCCCAGTCTGGTGTGTAGACTTAACCAAGCCCAGCGGGGTGATTTGCTGCCCGGGGACAATTGGCATTGTCTGGAGATGTTCTTGATTGTCCCACCCAGGGAATGGGGTGCGTGGGTGCAGGGCTCCTGGCATCTCGCTGGTAGAGGCCACGGATTTGCTAACCACACTGCAATGCACAGGAGAGCGGCCCAGTAACAAGTGATCCATCCCGGATTCCAGCAGAGCTGAGGTTGGGATACTCTGACCGAGAGCTCTCTAGGAGCATTTACACACACACATATGACTGTATAAAACGTTAGGCTCTTGCCTGTATGGTATGGCTCAATGGGACAGGGTTGACCCATGAATCAGGCAATTTCTGGTCATGGCACAAGCCCGAGTTTCGGGCTTTATCCCCAGTAGGGGGTCTGATGGTGGCAGCCAATCAATGATTCTCTCTCCTTATTGATGTTTCTATTTTTTCATGTCTCTCCCTTCCTCTTTGAAATTAATAAAAATATATGTAAAAATATATGGTCTTTTTCCCCTTCCGTAAAGAGTAGGCACTGCTCTATTCTCTCCATCCATCACCAGGCCAGACTGAGTCACTGCCCTTCCCTGTCCTGTCCTGTGCTCCATAAGGTTGGCCTCACCAGGGGTTTTTGCTCCTGGCTTTCCCTTGGGTTCAGCCCATCAGAGGCTTGCAAGGAGGCCAGCGGCAGGAGGAGGGAGATGAGGTGCTTGCTCCCCTGCAGCCTCCTTGCTCTAGTACCAGGTTCTGGCAGTAGCTGCCTTCACCCCATTCCTGGCGCCCCGCAGCCACTAGATTCTGGGCCCCTCAGCATCCCTCGTTTGTTCTTTCAACCCTGTCCCCTCCTCCAAAAGCGGGCCCTCCAGTGAGGTCTCCATTTGAAGCACTTGAATGAGCTCTGTCTTCTGCAGAGACCCTGACTGGAACAGGATATATTCCGTGATGGTTTGCTATTTGCCTTTTTACTTAATATGCCTTAGAGGTTTTCTAGATCCTTCCTTGGATGGTTACATACAGGATGTGGTTGTTTAACAAGTGGTGGATATCTAGCTTTCTCCACCACTTGTTAAACAACCACATCCTGTATGTAACCATTCGAGGAAGGATCAGCATTTATTTTGGTACTAAAATCAATGCTGCAGTGAACATCCTTGAATACTTTCTCCCGCACACATGCAAGCATATTGCTAAGGTGCATTCTGACTTAAAGGAATATGCTTGTAAGCTTTATAGATACTCCCAACTGCTATTGTGTATGCTAAGTGTCATCTTGCATGAAATACCCTCTGTAAACAGTGTTTTGTGAAGTGCTGCATAAATGTTTTTCAATGTAAAACTCCCTTGGAAAATAAATGCTCTTCTTTTCAGCCATCATGTAATCCTATATAATAAAAGAGAAACAGGTAAATTGACAATTGCTCTGCTATGCTCACCAGCCAATCAGGAGTGAGCGTGCAAATTAACTCAACAAAGATGGTGAGTTAATTTGCATACACAGGCGCCTGGCAGAGAGCAGAGTGGGAGAGCCAGCAGCTTTGGGGGACGTGGCTCCCTCAGTCGCTCCCCCCAAGCCTCCTGGCAGAGAGCAGAGTGGGAGAGCCGGAGGCTTGGATCCATACCCCTTCAACCGCCAGACAGAGAGCAGAGCTGGAGAGCCAGCGGAGAAGAGTGGAGTGGCTTGGAGGACTTCCCCAAGCCACCAGAGGGAGAGCAGAGAGGGAGGGCTGGCGGCTTGGAGGACTTGGCAGAGTGGGAGGCCGTGGGACAGAGAGCGCAGGGAGCACCAGGAATTCTGGGAATAGTAGTTCTGATGGCAGACGGATCTCCTAGACACTAGAGAAAAGTGAGCCTGGAGCGAGTTACTGTTGCGGTGGGGAATGGAGGGAAAGCAAAGGTGAGAGACATAAGTAAAATCAGAGTGTCTAGGATAAATTAAAGGGAAGCTATCCTAAAACTTCCAGGAAATCTCCACCAATGAAGCAAAGAAAAAAAAATGCCTCTATTATTCTGTGAGCAACAAACCAAACTGACTTGGGGTCTCAGACAATTCGCTCATATGATTGAAAAGACAGACAGAAATTCCAAGATTGGAGAGAGTTCCTCTGAGGGCTCCTAGATTGGAGAGGGTGCAGGTCAGGCTGAGGAACCCACCCCCGCCCCAACCCCGTGAACAAATATTCATGCACTGAGACCTTAGTATTAATTATAATAAACAAATATTGATGCTTTTACTATCTTCTTTTTAAGTGAGAAGCTGGGCAAAATAACACCAAAAAACACAGCATGCTCACATGTGTGTAAACAGGGGGACTAGCATGGTGGGTAATCAGGTGGTGCCTTTGCCCCATCATGCCTTCTGCTAATGCAGTGGTTCTCAACCTTCTGGCCCTTTAAATACAGTTCCTCATGTTGTGACCCAACCGTAAAATTAATTCCGTTGCTACTTCATAACTGTAATGTTGCTACTGTTATGAATCATAATGTAAATATCTGATATGCAGGATGGTCTTAGGCGACCCCTGTGAAAGGTTCATTCGACCGCCAAAGGGGTCGCAACCCACAGGTTGAGAACTGCTGTGTTAATGGATCCGTCCTTCCTGCCACAGGGTGGGGTGGACATGTGACCAGCCTGGGCCATTCTCGGTCGACCTACTCCACTGGTCAGGATTATTGGTTAAAGGGATGAACGTGAGAGGCAAGACAAATGCCATTCTACCATCCTTCCATCATCATTTAAGCTGGCTGGTGTTGAGTTTCTATCCATTGCTACCAAGGGTCCTAACTAACAAGGTTGATACACCTTTTAAAATCATTTGCAGCTTTTAAATGGGTACAATGGAAACTTACGAGTAAAGTTACCACTCTCTCCTGTGTTCAGGAAAAACGTTTGTCCCACGGCGCTGGTGTTCCCCTGAAATTGGTCAGCATAGTGCCCCATTTTGGGGCATCCTGTGACTGGACAAGGAAAACAGCCATTCTAGTGGAAAAACAAAAATTCGTCTGTGAGTGGTAGGCCTTTCACTCATTCACTGACTCAACTGATCAATTCATCTTCCCATCCATCCATCCATCCATCCCTCCTTCCTTCCCTCCTTCTATCATCCACTCATCCATCTAATCATCTTCCTATTCATCTGTCCATCTACCCTCCATCCATTGATTAATGCATCCATCTCACCTATGCCGTCCAGGCATCCTTTGAGAATTTTTCAGAATGAAAAGTTGGGGATCTAGGGAAGGCCCCCCCAGTCAGGTCTGGGCCATCTGCCGCCTGCCCACCCCGCTCCCCGGAGGAAGAAGGCTCTGCGAGACTCGGCGTTACCAGCACCTCCTCTTACTCATCATGGAGTTACATCTCTGCTCTGTTCCAAGCCACAGGGACAGAACCAACAACCACAGAGCCACCCCACCCTCCCCAGGCCCCTAGGGAGACCCACCTCCTGAAACTCCTCGTAGGAGGCACACGGGTAGCCCAGGAAGCCATCGGGGTTGAGGATGCTGCTGGAGTAGTACTTGTAGCTTCTCAGGTGATTGCAGGCTACAAAGTCTCGGGTTCCTGAGGAAGCAAAAGCCACGGGAGCTCACAGGAGACTCTCACTTTTGAAGCTTGAATGTTCTGATCTGAATAAGCAGGCCCCTCCTCATTTCATAGAGGGGAGTCAGCATTCCCAAATGCCTGGGTCACAATTCCAAATTCCTGTCATTGACTTTGACATACTGTGGGGCAAGTAGTTAATGATCAACATTTACAGCACATAGAGGTGGTATCTGGGGGCTTCTTTAGTCCTGGGGTTTGTCTCTGGTATCTTTCCACTCCTCCCCCTCCCCGCCCCCCACGTGACTGTGTGCTGAGCAGGACCTACTCAGGGCTGGGCACCTGCTGAGGAGGGACGAGTTCTAACAAGGACATGTGTCCAATCCTCCAGGGGCCAAGCATCTGACAGAAGTGAAGGATGAGGGCTGGGGGTCTTGGGGAGAGTGAGAAAAATATATACAGAAAGGAG
This sequence comes from Myotis nattereri, assembly GCF_964212035.1. Lineage (NCBI taxonomy): Eukaryota > Metazoa > Chordata > Mammalia > Chiroptera > Vespertilionidae > Myotis > Myotis nattereri. The sequence goes on along the minus strand of NC_138088.1, from coordinate 53,789,822 downwards.
AGACAGAGAGAGGTGGCGGGAAGAGAAAGAGGGAGAGAGAGAGGTTTCAGGGAAGAGAGAGAGGGAGAGAGAGAGGCAATAGCTTTCCAAAGGAATCTTACACCATCACCCAGTTGTTGAATGTTAAGGCCCAGATTGCTTGGTCTTCTGATTTTTCATGAGAAACCTGCATCGTGACTTTGACATGACAATGTTCCATGCTTACATGACAGCAGTGCATTCCCTCTTTAAAATCGGTCCCTGTGAAGGCCGACAACCGGCTACTGTGGGCAGGGTTTGGCCAGAGGGCCCCAGTTTGAGAACCAGGGACCATACCTGCCTGGCCTGTCCCAGGAATGCAGCTTTTCTGTGCCCATGGACCCAGACTGAGAAAATCCTCCTCCTTGGAAAGCCTGAGGTCAAAGCAGTGGAGACCAAGGTCCCCTGGGCCCTAGGCCACTGTGTCACTGCATTTTATCTTCCGCCCTTTTCTTTAAACCCAAGTCTTCTTTTTTAAAAAAAAATATATTTTATTGATTTTTTGCAGAGAAGAAGGGAGAGGGATAGAGAGTCAGAAACATCGATGAGAGAGAAACATCGATCAGCTGCCTCCTGCACACCCTCCACTGGGGATGTGCCCGCAACCAAGGTTCGTCCCCTTGACCAGAATCGAACCTGGGACCCTTCAGTCCGCAAGCCAACGCTCTATCCACTGAGCCAAACCGGTTACGGCCCAAGTCTTCTTATTTTGTTTTTTTCATTTCTCCAGCTCCTTTGTACAAAACCTCCCATGGCATGATGCACGTTGACCACAGACATACCTGGGGACCACTTCTGGGAGGTCTGGGGTCCTCTTTGTGCTGGTGGATTAGCTCTGCCTGCCCCAGGGCCCAGTGGCTACTGCACCAACAGTCATCACCAGACAACACAACCTGTTTCCCCCTTCATTTTTTCTTTCACCGAGAATTGCTGCCCTGGGATCCATAACAGAGGGGCAAGTGGATTTAGTTGTTCCTCCAGCCCAGCGCCTGGGTGACTGGGAGCCCACACAATAGACGCACATCCTCTGGGCTTGTTCACTGTGAATTGCCTCTTTCATTAAAGCTGGGCTCCTTGCTATTATGTGGGCCCTGCTGGTGGCTTCTGGGAGGAGCAGCCTCATTGTGACTCAGTGTTACACAAGCAGGTCTTCCCTGGAGTTACCTGGTGCTGGGCAGAGCGCTCAAAGGCTCCATTGGCTGATGGTGGATGTTGGCTACTGCTTTATTGACTCTACTCATTCACATTAAGCACATGGAATATTCAATGCCACAGAAGGCCTCTCTGCTCAGTGGAGTGGGCTGTACTGAGCGCCTGCTCTGAGCCAGCCCTGAGCAGGGTACTGGGGTGTCTGGAATGCCCGGGAATCTCCCAGCGGAGACAAATAAACACTAAAATGAAATGAAGGCAGACTCAAAGCCTCCATGTGCAGGGGGGAGATGAAGCCTGGTCTCCAGGGAGAGGCAACAGGAGAAGAGCAGAGGCCAGACAAGGACAGGTGATGGAGGTGGTGCATAAATCACCTAATCCTAGGGGGACTGAGCCTGTCTCTCATGTAAACGCAGACCTCATGGGGACGAAAAAGGGGCCACATACTAAACCCGACAAACTCAGGGGAGGCCTGCATGGTGGCCTTACAAACTCAGAGGCCGAAAGTAACCACGTGGGGTGGCTGAACGTAAAAATTCCTAATTAAAAGCTGGTCATGGAGGGTAGTCCTGTCCCAGGCCTAGAGCTTCTTTGACAAAGGTTAATCTTTTCTTTTTTTTTTTAATCCTCACCCAAGGATATGTTCATTGATTTTAGAGAGAGTGGAAGGGAGAGAGAGAAATATCGATGTGAGAGAGAAACAACAATCAGTTGCCTCCCATATGCGCCTTATCCAGAAATCAAACTCAAAACCGTTTTGGTATCTAGGACAAAGCTCCAACCAACTGAGCCATCTGGCCAGGGTGATAAGGAACCTTTACCTTAGGTGAAACTGTTTTCTTTTTGCATCTAAAAAAACGAACCTTTTAAATATCAGAGTAATCTTTTCCAGATCCCTCAGGGCACCCCCTTATAAGAAAACCAGACCCCAGAACCCCTCACTGTGACCTTGTTCCCCAAATACCACCTCTATGTGCTGTCCATGTTGATCATTAGCTCTCCTGTTCCCACCCATGTAAAAGCATGAGCCTCTATTTTACTGTTTATCCAATTCCAGAGATTTCCCGTTTTACTTTCCTCCCCCTCCCTAATCTACCACCCCTGGATTTCATGGAACCCCTATGTCTCTTCTTTTTACTCTAATGTATAAAATAAGCCACAAAACTGCCGTTCTCCGGAGCATGTTCTCAGTCTGTGGAGATTTTGCTTCCCAGCAATTGTCATCAGTTTGGCTCCAATAAACTCATAAAAATTCTCTACAGGTTTGGAATTTCTGACACTGACATGCACAAGCCTCATCCCCCCTAGACCTCCAGGCCTCCTGCTCCCTGCACGCGCTCCCCAAACCCACAGAGCGTGTCCCCACTCGGTCCTTTTACCAGCTCAGTCCCTTTCCTGTCCTAGCACCTGCCCACAGCAAAGAGCAAAAACATCAAAGCCCTCCATGTCTTTGTGGGCGCCCTTCAAGGAGCAAGCAGTGTAAGCAGCTGGGGTGGGGGTGGGCACAGCTAGAACTGGTATTTGCCAACATGCCCGTCCACCTCAGGCCTCAGCATCCTGATGAGGGGGACAACACAGGCGGCAGACTCAAGGGTCCCAGGTTCAACTGGGTATGAGGTTAGGACTTTGCAGCCAGAAATTGAACTTTAATATAAGGTGGCCTTGGGCAAATTTGATAACTGTTCAGACCCAGTTTCTTCAGCTGTAAACTGGGGATAAGCAGAGTAATTCCCTCATGGCGCTGTGACAATGCCGGGGACAGAATGAGCATGCAGTACATGGAGGCAAATTCAGTGCTACCAGGGCCCAGCCATGCATCCTGCCTTCTCCCCAGGGAGGGCACTGCCCTCTTGTTTGCTAATGCACGTACCTTCCCAAATTCCATTTATGTCAATGATGGAAGAAAGGATATTTTTCTGACATCCGGGCATTTCCTTTCCTCCGTTTGGATAGAAATCCAGATGGCCCACCTTCTGGCTCATTCCAAAACCTGAAACATGGAAAACAGCGGTAAGCAGGGAGGGAAGGGGGCCTGCGACAAGGTCATGGCCTTAGAGAGCGTCCGACCCCTTCAGACCAGAGCGAGAGTCTTATTGTCGAACTGTCCCCTCAGCACAGCCACCCCACCAGGCTTTGCAGATCCCTCTCCTAGATGAGCCCGTAGCAAGATAAGGAAGGAGGAGTGAGCAGAGGCAGTGAGCATGCCAACATGTGTATTTTCATGTGTGTCTATCTGTCTGTTTGTCCTGGGGAAGCTGTGAACAATACCAATATCTCCTGATACCATTTTGCATCATAGACACCTATCAGGACTGGTGCAATTCCCGATCCCTGGTTGCCTCCCCGCCTCCCCAGGTCGCGCACATGGCAGGGCCGTTCCGGGGTTTGGGGTGCCGCCCCGGGTCGGGTTGCACACGGATGCACGTCGCCCTGCGACACAGATAGCAGGCCCGATGGCTGCAGGGCAGGGGGGATGGCACTGTCCCACCCTGCCTGCAGTATGCAAGTTAGCTGCCATCTTTGTTGACGGTTAATTTGCATATTGTGCTGATTAGCGAATGGGAGGCATAGTGAAGGTATGCTCAATTACCATGTTTGTCTACTATTAGATAGGATACCCTTTGTAGGCATGTTTCATGAGGGGTTACATAAGAAAATACTGAGGGAAAAAAATTGCGTTTATGTAATATTAATTTTTTACATTAATTTATTTATTTTAAATTTTCATTTCTTTAAACTAACAACAACTCACCCATTTTATTTTAGAAGCATTAAATAAAGGAATATATTTCATTTCCAACAACACACACTATAACCAAAATTTCCACAAAATAAGTGGGCAAAATATTCAAAAATTAACATTGCATTTTGCAAGTACAGGTCAAGCATCCTATACAATAAAACCCTAATATTCAAAATGACCGAAAAGCGGAATGACTACTCGCTATGATATGCACTTACAGCCAGGGGGCAGACGCTCAATGCAGGAGCTGCCCCCCTGGTGGTGAGTGCACTCCCACAGGGTGAGCACCATTCAGCCAGAAGCCGGGCTCACAGCTGCCAAGCTTGAGGGAGCCTCTCCCGCCTCCATGGGAGGTAGCACTGAGGAGCAGGGAGCCTGGCTTCTGGCTGGTGAGCACAGCAGTGCTGGCAGAAGCCTCTCCCGCCTCTGCAGCAACACTAAGGACCCTCAACACCTACCCGACCCCCCACTACCCCCGCCCCACCAGTGCAGGAATGGATAGTGGAGATAGGGAAGGTCACAGGGTTTGAGGACTGAGCAACAGCCTTCCATAGGCTACACCAGTGTGTGTCTGACCTGCCTGGGGCCACAGGCTGATACCACTGGCGCTGGGCTGGCAATTTGTAGCTGACACCCACTTTGACTGGTTGGCATCCAAGCTATTACTGTAGTTAACCACGTTGAATACCACCCCTGGACCTACTCTTACCAGTTATAGCCCTGGCCACCAAGAGGTGGAGTGAGGAACTCACCTAGGTTAGGGACTATGGGTGAGGTATCTGTGTGAATCACATCCACAAACATGGCGTCCGACGGGTCCAGCCGCACCTCCTCGGGCGTGCCCTGGAAGCATGGCTGTGCAGGATCCAGTCCTGAAAGGGGGAGGTGGACAGTGACAAACCAGGTTCCAACCCTTGGACCCACAATATCCATGCGGCTTTCTGCCTGAAGCAGGGGCTGTGCCCAGCTCATCTTCAAAGAGAAGCAGAAGGTGGGAGGAGCATGGCCCACAGACTCAGTGACCTATATTCTAGCCCAGGTTCTGCTCAAGGTCAAAGGCATGTCTTCCCTGAGCTTCCTTTTCCTCATCTGGAAAGTGGGAATAACAGCACCCTTCCTTATGTGGCTATTGTGAAAGCCCCACACAAAGGTATAAGAGAAAGAACTTTGCAATCTGAGTCTCTGTAAACATAATCTATGAATCCCCCATCCTTCCCCCAATGCCTAGCACACAGCCCTGGGCAATGGAGACAGCATCACACTGTGTGCACAGTGACATACACGGGACTCAGCGGTGTCTGTGTCTAAGTCTTGTGTGACCTTCATTTGCCTAGTGATTCATTCATTCATTCTTATTATATACCATGTGCTTCCTGTGATAGGTCTCAGCTACTTTCATTTTCTGCCTGTAGCTGGCACTGCCACAACAATTAATATTTGTGGAACTGATGAATTTATATTAAAAAACCATTTCACTGTTCAAAAATCTGCCGTACTCTAGCAATAATAATCCAGAAGTCATGAGTTGAATGTGCTAGTTCTATTTTTCTTTTTTAATAAACGTGTTTTTATTTACAATCCTTTCTTTTTGGAATTCACATGAAAATATATGGGCAATTATTTTTTAAATTTAAGTCTGGCAGCACCTAAAATCAGTGCACCTGGTGGACCAGTGGGGGCGCCCTTGGCCATGAGAAGTGTGTGTGTCTGGGCTTCCATCACCCTACATGCCTACCCCTGTCACTCCAGACCCCCACCCCTTACCTGTGATCCTGCCCACGGAGCCCCCCAACCTCCTGCCCGCCTCGCCAGCTGCATGCGCGCCCAGGCTGTGGCCAATGAGGTGCACGTTCTCCAAGCTGTAGCCCATCTTGGTCTGTGGAAGAATGGCGGGTCAGGACCTCCAGGCCCAGTGGAGACGCCCTGGCTTGGGGAAGGGGATGGGGACAGGTCTCAGGAGCAATGACCTGGCTCCTGGACCTCCTAGGCCAGTGTCACCCGACCCTGGGCCAGCGCAGTCTCCAGAGACCCCAGTCCCAGTGTGCAGGCTGGGGCGTCAGGAGTGAGGGGGGAAGACAGTGCGGACCAGCAGCCTCTGTGTCCACTGCAGGTGGCCTGGGGAGCCTGAACGGGCGCTGCCTGCTCCATCCACACCCACCCCGGCCTCCCTCCCCTCCCGCAGGGCCTGGGCCTGCCTGGAGAGCCTGGGTAGTGTGCCCAGCTCTGGGTGCTCAGGAATACACCTTCCAGAAGGCGGTAAGGGGCGTTCCCCATTCTGAGAAAGAAGACCCATCTTCTGGGCTGAGCATTCCCAGAACAGCTTCCAAGGACTGGTTATTTCAAAAGGGGAAACCGAGGCCCAAAGTGGTTCCTTAGGCCCAGGTGCCACTAGGGATCTTCAGGACACGCCAGGAGGGGAGGGCTACAGTTTCATTTTAGGAAACCCCCCTCTGTGTGTCCAGGCTTCCAGGCCCAGCCCCTGTGCACCGGTCCCCAGGCTGCCTCTGGGCCCACGGGGTCTGCCTGCCCCCTCGGGGCCCTCCCCACAGGATGGGGCTCAGGAGGATTTACCGACAGCTCTTGTATTAAGAACGCTATCTCAGCTCCCACGACTCGAATGTTGTGGACGGCTTGGTTGTAATCTGTCCTGGCCCCACCCATCCAGTCCACGCAGATGCAGTTCACCTTCTCCACCTTAAACATTCTCTAGGTGAGAAAAAACAAGAGGGAGAATTCAAAATATTAACAGGCACAGGCCGCACACTCCAGAGACAGGAATTCACAGCCACCAAGCATCTCATTTGTGTCAGAGTTTTCATATTCCTCCCACTTTTCCTAATCCTCACCACTTCACCAGGAACTCAGTACCTGATCCCCACTTCACAGATGAGAAATCTGAGGCCTGGAATGGAGTAAGTGACTGGCCTAAGGTCTCCCAGGTGGTTACTGACACAGCCAGGCAGAAACAGGATCGCTGACTACATCAGGGCTTAGCCCACTGTTATGGGAGGTCCAGATCCACCTGCTCATATAAATCAAGTTTTATTGGGAACAGCCACACCCCCTTGTTTACATTCTCTCCCTCTGCTTTGGAGCAACAACAGGGTTGAGGGAAACCATATGACCTGCAAATGCTAAACTATTTACTCCCCAGTCCTTTACGGGAAGTTGGCTGCCACTTGCACTAAGTTCGCTGCCACTGTACTGGGTGCTGAAGCCACGGGAGGGCTGCCCTTATGTTCCCAACAATGCGTAGGGGGAGCTAGAAGGTATTAACAGACAGGGTGACATGTAGATGGAGGAGCTACAACTCTGCCCACATGTGCATCTTTTATATTATGTGGTGTGGCCGCCACGTGCTGCCCAAGCTCAGACTGGTCCCGTGATGGGACCAAATAACTGTCAGAAAGAGCCACTGCAGAGCCTGTGTTCACTGGAGGATGGCCTGGACTACCCTGGGGAGTGAGGCAGGGAGGAGTGGCCTGGAGGCCACGGCATCGGGATGGACATGTCCCCTGACTCTCACAGCTCCACGTTCACATGGCGTCCTTCTGGGACTTGGGGACACGTGTGAACGCCCAAACCACCAGAGGAGCAGCACACCCTTGGGAAGAAGCTGCCTGAGGTCTCCCCAGTGCAGACTAAGCGGAAAGCCATGCCCCTGGGCACCTTTAAAGACTAAAGCTACAGACACAAGGTTGTGGTATTTTATAGACAGGAGACCTGGCTTTGCATTCCCACCTCTGGATTCTACTCTGGGCAAGTGTTGAACTTTTCCTGCCTTAATTTCCTCATCTGTAAAATGGGAAAAATAACTCTACCTTTCAGCCCTGACCGGTTTGGCTCGGTGGATAGAGCATCGGCCTGCAGACTCAAGGGTCCCAGGTTCGATTTCAGTCAAGGGCATGTACCTTGGTTGTGGGCACATCCCCAGTAGGGAGTGTGCAGGAGGCAGCTGATCAATGTTTCTCTCTCATTGATGTTTCTAACTCTCTATCCCTCTCCCTTCCTCCCTGTAAAAAAAATCAATAAAATATATTTAAAAAAATAACCATACCTTTCTCACAACATTGCTTGTGGGGGACGGGGGGCGGTCAAATGAGACAAAGACTGTGAAATAATGATCACAATGTCGGGCTCAGAGGAAGTGCTCAGAAAATGGATGTTATGAATAATGATTCATCACTAACATTCCTGATGCCTTCAGAACTGCGCCATCCAATACTGTGGCCACTGGCCCCGGGTGGCTATTTACAATGAATGAAAATCCATACAATTTAACAGTCAAGTCTTGGTCAACTCCCCCCATTTCAGGTCCTGTCTGAGCAGAGGGGAGCAGTGGCTCCTGGTTGGGACATAACGCCATGGAGCCTTTCCGCCCTCACAGAGAGCTCTGTGGGACAGCATGGTTTCAGGGGCCACGTTTATGTGGGTTTCTAATGTCACACGGGGGCTTTACATAAACCACCTGAGACCAATGCCAGGGAATTTTATGACGCCTCCGATTCTGGGGCGTTTTGATTGGGCTCTGGGTCTCTTTGGTCTCCAGAAGAGAGGACAGGCTAGAGGTCTGTGGGTCGGGAAAACTTGACAGTGGACGCTCCAGAGGAACCAGGGTATCCTCAGAGTTTTGAGGAAGGAGCATCTGTTCCTGGACGGTCTGCGTTCCCAGTCTCAGGGGCAGTGACCTGGAAAGTGTTTGAAGCTGGGTGCTGGGTGCTGGTCTCAGCAGGGAGTGGCCGGGGGCAGGGCCCTACCTGGCACATGTCCGTCAGCCATCTCTCCTCCCCCTTGTCTATGAGGCCATGGATGATGAAGCGCGTCTTGCGGTCCAGTTGGAAGTTTGAAGCCTTCACGGTGTCCAGGTCCGTGGAGGAGATCCGCTGGTTAAAGTGGAAAAGGTGAATTGGGACGTTGGCCTTTCCAAGCCAATGGCCCGTGAGAGCCAGTTCCAGGGAGACTGGGTCACGGGATCAGCTCCCACGAAGTTGGGTGGGGCTAGAACAGGAGTTCCTGCCCTGGGCTTTAGGACAGGATTCACAAGGTCCACGTTCATGGACTTCCTAGCATTTCTGTTAATTATGAAATTGGGCAACAAGCCACCGTCGTTGTAACAGCACTCTGTCACCAATGGGAGTCACAGGTATTTTCATGTCACAGGACAGTGGTCGCAGATATCTTAAAAATCAGTTATTCTCATTACTATTTGTAGTGCCCATAGTAAGACCAACCCGCGGATCTTGTTATTTAGTGAGATAATAATAAAGCAGCATATATATGACTGGGACATATATTTATCATTTCAAATGTTCTCATAACTGTTTTCAATATAATTGGTTTCCTTTGTAATTCAATGTGTTTTATTTCGCATTTAAATACATCATCCTGAGAAGGGACCCCTCGGCTTCCCCAGATGGTGGAAGATGTTTCTAGAACAGAAAGAGTGAAGGACCACAGGCCAGAAGCACCAAAACGAGGGTAGATGTGGCTCAGTGGAGCCACGAAGGGCACCTCAAGCTTGTAGCACTTAAGAACTGATGCCTACTTGCCAGGGGCCCCTTCACCAGCCCCCTGGGCACCATGCCTGAGGAAGGATCAGAAATGAAAACAGCCCAACCACCAAGTCCAAGCGGACTCCCAGCTGGGGGCTCTAAGCGGGAGTTTGTCAGCAAAAATCCCACTGCAGCCGGCCTCAGGGATGGATGGCCAGTCACCTGCTTTCCAAAATGTCAGGGGTGGAGCTGTGAGCAGCTGAGCTCTGAGCACATTCTTCCTGGTCAATTCTAAGCACCTGGAAGAGCCTGTCCTGCCTCCACCCGCAGGCCTTCTGGGGACTGGAGGTCACTCCCAGGGTCCTTTTTGCTTTTGTGGTTAGATGCCCCTACCACTCTGGCCAGAGTGGCTCCATGGTTAGAGCATTGGCCCATGCACCGAAGGGTCATGGTTTGATTCCCGGTCAAAGGCTTGCACCTGGGTGGCAGGTTTGATCCCAAGCCCCAGTTGGGGCTCATATGGGAGGCAACCATTCAATGTGTCTCTCTCACATCAGTGTATCAATTTCTCTCTCTCTCTCTCTCTCTCTCTCTCCCTCTCTCCTTCCATCCCTCCCTTCCCATCTCTAAAAAGCAATGGAAAAAATGTCCTCTGATGAGGATTAACAACAACAACTCCCTCTCCCACACTGTCTTCTGGCTCATCAGGAAGGACTGACACCCCCACCCTCATTCCCTGAGCGGCTTCTCTCCTCCTACCCCCAGTGCAGGAGAAGATGGACACACCAGGCCTGGATTCCCCATAAATGCTGCTCCTACCCGCTTCCTCCCAGGATCGGGGGTCAGTGCCAGGAAGGCCTGTGCACAGTGTGTGGAATGTTGGTGTTTCTGGGCCCGGCACCCATAGACCTCATCAGGGGTTCCCGATCCTGAGAGCAAAGGTGGCTGCCAGTAGAGAGGGAGCATCGCCCCGACCTTCCCACGCCCCTGCCTTTCCCTTAGAGAACCGCGTGCAGACGCCAGTGTGGGCGCCCGAATCCACCCGCCCTGCAGTCCCGCCAGGCCCCTCTTACTTGGAAATTGTTGGGATTCTCATTTGTGTAGAGAAGAAACCGGGTGTCCACGTCCTTGGGGGACCAGGGGAATAGCTTCAGGGGCCGCTGTACAATCCCTCCCCATGGCTTGTTATCTGGGAAGCAGCCGAAAGGTTCATAGCAGACCTCCTTTCCTGGGGCAGAGAGAGCAGCACACGGGACACTGTGAGTTCAGAAAAGGAGCGACCTCGCTTCAGCTACACTGGAGGCGTTTCAGGGTGCAGCCTGGGGTGGCGAGGCCAATGCTGGGCTCCACCTGCTGTCAGTGCTCCCCAAATGCCACGGAGACAAGAACCGCCTGTGCACACTCCTAGCACCTCTCTGGGCGATTCTAATTCACAGGAAGGGAGCGGGGCACCGGAAGCGCTTGTTTCATGCTGTTTTCACCCTGATCATCAGGCCAGAGGGGGACTGGCTGAGCTTCCTGGCAACCTTCTGCCTTAAAACTACCTCTTCCAGGAGAGCCCCAGACGGCCCTTTACATGCCATCACATGGCATCAGGTATGACAGCGCCTGCGATTCTGTAGCGCAGAGATGCTGCTGGGTGGATCCTGACGCTGGCGCCACACCCAGCACAGCAGCCCATCCTGGGTACGGTCCAATCCCCTTGTCTTCATGTCACCCCTTGACGCACATTGTCCCCCAATTATTCTCTGTCATTTCAGGTTTTCCCTGTTGTTCTCAGAAAAGGTACATTTCTTAAGGCCAGGGATGACTAAGTTTTGCATCATTCTGTATACAGTAGGGGCTCAATAAATACCACTGATCATCCAAATAACCACGTCCAAATCTGAGGGTCTTTCCTCTAGTCCAGTGGTCGGCAAACTCATTAGTCAACAGAGCCAAATATCAACAGTACAATGATTGAAATTTCTTTTGAGAGCCAAATTTTTTAAACTTAAACTATATAGGTAGGTACATTGTTATTAACTTAATTACGGTACTCCTAAGCTGGCCTTTGCTAAAAACGTCCTCAATCTGAGGGGTTGACCTCAGCAAATGTACCCCCACTTCTTCTAATGCCACTTCTTCAAAATAGACTCACCCAGGCCAAAAACCCACTTCTGCCAATGGGCCACGAAGTTTCAATCGTACTGTACATGCGCGCCCACACGTGGTACTTTGTGGAATAGCCACACTCAAGGGGCCAAAGAGCTGCATGTGGCTTGTGAGCCGTGGTTTGCCGATCACTGCTCTAATCTACAGCACAAGCATTTTTACAGAGAGTGCCCACTGAGGGCGCATGCTCAAATCCAGAGGATTTCAATGGGTCTTCTCCCTTAGGCTTCCTCAACTCTGAAGCTAATGGTACCAGAGGTTGGACATTCACCCAAAAACTGATAATAGTCTTCAATTTTTACCACCTGAAGCAAGAGTAGACTGTTTACACTGTGCCGGATACCACACTACCGCTTCACCAGCATTATTCCCTTTAAGCCTCAAAATAGCCCATGATAAGGAATTACTTCCATTTTACAGATGGGAAAACCAAGGCACAGAGAGACAAAGTAAGCTGCCCAAAGTCACAGCCAATGGTGGGCCAGGATTTGAACTGGGGGAGTTTAATTGGGAATAAAGTTAGGCACTGAAGAGATAGAAAGACATATCAGGCACAAACCCTGCCTTGAACGAGAGGAAATCTAACAGGGAAGGAATCATGATGACCTTGACTTCCTTCCAGGAAGACAGACCAGTCCCAGAAGAAGGGCTGCTGAGACTAAAGCAAGTCTTGCTTCAGGTGGTAAATGCAGGAGCTTGAAGGCCAGGGTCGGGCACCTGGGCTGTGAGGTGGATAGTGAGTGGGAGGTGCTGGTGAGGGTGGTGGGGCTGGTGCTCTATGAAGGTGTTTTCGGGAACCCAGTGTGGGTGGCTCAGAGGCAGGAGAGCCTGGGAGAGGTGGGGGTTGGAGTGGGACAGTACAGGGGTGGTGGGTCTGAGAGGAAAGAGGCATTCTAGTCTTGGGTGACAGTGGAAATGAAGGGAAGGGTGGAGAAACGGGGGAGGGAGTGGTGCCTGAGCCTGGGCAAGTGACTGTGAGGTGTGGTGGGAGCCCCTGGTGGAGCTGCCTGGAAATTGGAGGGGGTGGGAGGGGATGGGGTGGCATGTGGAGAGCAGAGGCTGGGCAAAGGGGAAGCCACATGAAAAGGGGGAGGAGAGCGCAGGGAGTGACCTCTGTGGGATGCTCACATTTAGGGCAGGAGGAGGCAGGGGAGGAGCAAAGGAGACCAAGAGGGGCCAGAAAGGCCCAAGGAGCAGCCAGACCTGGGAGGGGGCTCTACTCTCCGGAGTCAGGTCCTGCTGCGTGACCAAGATGGAAGGGAGGCCAAGAGTGGGCTCGGTGAGGTGAGGAGGAAAGGAGGACTCGTGGTGCAGAAGGAAGGCCAGCGGGAGGGAGGCCAGAGGAAAGGCTCAGATTGGAGCTGGAGAGACAGAGGTGGCAACAGCAAGAGGAGTGATGGGGAGGGAGGGAAAGTTCTCCACGGGACACATCCATGTAGCTTAGGCTGCAGACACGTACTTATCCATGCAAGGGACTGAGGGTCTTGGGGGGCTGTCGAGAGCACCCTCTCCCAACTCCTCTGCCCAATAGCCTACCACTTTGATCACCCCATCACAGCCAGTTGCTGGAGGAAAAGGGTGGGTGGGTCCCCAGGGTCATCTGTATCCAAGATGTTGCCCTGTGTTTGCTTCAGCATCAACACTCCCCCAATGGTGGCAATTGTTGTTTTTGTTGAAATAATGATAACGCTGTTCATTATGATGATAATGATGATGAAGCCTCTAGCTGCCCCACCCAGACACCAGACCAGACATGGCCCCTTCCTCACCACAGGGATGGGACAGCACCCTCACCTCTGACGGTGGCCAGCAGGAGGAGGCCGACGATCCAGGAGGGCAGCATCTACATGAATGAAAACAGAGACAGTGGGTACCATCGCCCAACCCAGAAAGGGCAGGGGGCCTGGAGCCCAGGGAAGCCCGGTGCCTGGGTCCCATCAGGCTGTCCCTCCAGGTGGGGACCCTGAGGGTGAGGCCTCCCCACACAGGGAGGGGGCAGCACCTCTGTGGAACCCAGATACAGGATCCTTCCAGAACAGTGGCTGTTCCCTCTGGGCCATGTCCTTCTGGCTGCCCAACCCTGCCAAGCGCCCTGCCCAGGCAGAGCCATGACTTACTGTGTGACACCTGTGCTCCTCTCAGCCCCCGCGTGGCCGTGGCTTTTTATAATCAGGCTTTGTCCTTTGGACTCTTTAGAGGAAAGGACAGGAAGATAGATAAGTGTGCTTTGCACCGAGATTATCATAAACACATACAGTCAGCTCAGAGGGGAGGAGAGCTATTTAAAGTGAGATCAGAAGAAAAAAAAAACAAAACAGACTTTGGGGACAGGTGTTACATTGGAAATCAGTGGGCTAAACTGAGGACGCCTTAATCAGTAAGTCAAATTTGGAGTCTTTATTACACCAGTGGTCTCAGATGAGTTATCTCCAGAGTCTGAGCAAACTAATATGGAGGAAGCTTTCCCTTGATACCTTCCCAGTTCCTTTGTCTGCCAAATATGCAGTTTCCGGAACTTTTGCAGGCTTTACAAAGAGCCCTATGTAGTGGGAGATATTTTGCAGGAAGCTTGTAGCCTTGAGCACAGTACCATTTAGATAACTCAAAGACACCTGGCATGGCAGTAACCAGGGATGGCAGCAGAGAGGCTTACAAGGCCAGGTAATTGAGCTTCTTTTCCGTATTATTTGAGCAAGCGTCTTTACAGAACCAAGAATAGCAGAGTTAATTCATAGATCAAAGGACCATCTATGTTTAGTGGACAATTTCAAATAGCAGTTTTTGCAACATCGAGGTTGTGGGAGCAAGATGGAGTGCCTATGCTTCACAGGAAAGGACCCCATTAATCTGAATCTCCAGGTTCAGCTGCCAAAGATTGGTTTCCGAGGTGAGAAGAGGGAACACCAAGCCTCCTGTTCAGAATCCCTTCGGAAACAGGAGCCCAAGTGCGTCTTGGTGCCTGTAGGTGTTGGCAGGAATGGGGTCTGTAGGTTTGCTGTTCCCGGGAGGCACCTGGGTTTGAGGACACGTGTCTCCCCTTCTCCGGGGTTGGGCTGCGTGGAGAGCCGCCGCCAAAGGACCTGGACAGAGAACAAAAGCAAAGGCAACCCTTTGTTGGGCAAGAAAGAGTGAAACAAACACTGTTTAAAGAGATAGCTTTGTTTGGAAACCATAGTTTATTTCCAAATAATTTCTGAGCTGGGTGGACTGTACTTTCACCTGGAGATAAGGTGGAGGAGGCCCAGCCTGCCTCTTCCAGGATAGGGGATCAAGCCTGCAACCCGGGCATGTACCCTGACCTGGAATCAAAACATATCCTCCTGGTTCATAGGTCGACTCTCAACCACTGAGCCACACTGGCCAGGCAGAGTTTTTCTCTCTTGCTCACCGAATTCCAGGCGCACAGGCCGGGCTGGCCTTGTGTTAACTTTTTGAAAGTGCCCACCCCGGGGTCTTTGCATATTCTGTTTCCTCTTCCCAACACATACCATCCCCACTCTCTTCTGACCTACGTCAAAGTATCCCCCCTCCTCCAAGAAGCCTTCCTCACTGCCCAAAGTGGGACCAGGTCTGCCTTTACAATCTAATCATGTTCCCATTTTCCCTCCATGGAACATATCCCAGCTGGTAATCGTATTTCAGTGACTGTTTAGCCCTTGCCTTGGTGGGAGGGTTGTGGTGTGGATGGTCATTTCTGTGTGGCCAGAGCCTAGCACAGCCCCTGGCAGGTACCTTGATCACGGTTGTATCAGGCATTGCTGGAGGAAAGGACGGGACCTTGGAAGCTAATGACTCATGGGCTGGTGAGCTGGGTAACTTCTAGATCTCTTTTGCCTCCCCCTCCCTGACCTGTGGCCGGGAGGATGCTTCTGTGGCCTCCCTTGGCCTTGCCCTCGGCCCTGTGGTTGGGTTCAGTCAATGGGAGGCTCCTCAGGAAGCTCAGAGGGTAGGAGGAAGGGTTAGAGTATTTCTACCCAGGCTCCCTCCCATCTGTGCTGGGGTTGGGCAATGTTGCACTTCTGTCCTGAGGACTGCAGCTTCTCTCAAGCAGCTCCCTCCCATGGCCCCACCTCCTTCCATGTTCCTATGACAGCTCCCTCCCTCCCTCCGGGCTTCAGGCCACCAGGATGTCAGAGCTTCCAGCTGCTGCTGAGTCCTCTCCACCTCAGTAACAAGTCCCTTTAAGTGGGCCATCTCTTTGCCTCTGGGGCCCCTCACAGGTGCAGCTGGTCACTGGAGACCCCCTCACCCCGAGGGAGGATGTGGTTCAGAGGCTTGGGGTCCCTCTGGGGGATTAGCTAGGCTCTGGGCACCTTCCTTTCCTCACTCCATAATGAGGATGTCGGTCCTGATCAGGGAAGGGTTCAGAATTGTGTAGTTGTTGGGTTTCTGGTTTTGCAGCCCACACTAGTAGCAGCCAACCTATTCTGTGGTCTGGTTGTAGTTTTTGCCAAAGGTTTAGTACATCATCTTCAAATAGTCAGTGGGTCCCATCACCCATGCCCTCCTGGTTCCCGCCACAGATTAGTGCAGGAATCAGGGAACTGCTCACCTGAGTGGCTTTTCTTCTAGTCAACAGCCACCACCAGAGGGCAGAGCTAGAGAGGAAGGAGAGGATGTTAGTTCAATCCTTGCCATGTCCAGGTCACCAGGCCCTGTTCTACATGCCAAGGGCAGATGGTGGTCACCCCTGTCCTCCAGGGACTACCAAGGCAGATTTGTTCACTACAAGGAAAAACTTTCCAAAGCTTAGAGTCATTGGAAAATAGTTTCTCAGTGGGGTTGGATAACATTACGACTTGAGCAGAGGCAGACAGAAGGCAAGAATCAGGTGAGGGTCGATTTGAGGATCTACTTTGAAGGTCCTTTTCAAATCTGGGATCCTACAAGAAATTTTGGAAATTGAAACGTAGAGAAAAGACTTTCCCTTTCCATTCAAGCAACAGTTACCCGAGGGAGCACACCATCTGAACCCCCCTTCCCGAGGATAAGAAATCACCCAAGAGGTGACAAAATCAAAGGTAATGAGAATAAGGTGAGCAAACACATCTGGGGAGTGTAACCCCCAGGACAGGCATTGAGGGCTGAGCGTCGGAAAGGAGTTGGGTGGCCTTGGTCAAGTGGGGTCCTGGGAGGAAATGGCAGTGATCAAATCGTAGCTCTCAGAGCGGTAAATGCTCAAGAAATAGAGCGCATGTTTAGTCCCACTTTACAGCCAAGACCACCAAGGTCCAGAAAGGTTAAAGGGCTTCCTTTAAGGGCAATTGCAAGAGCAGGCTTTGGTCGTAGGGCTCCACCTCCTACTGTGCTGCTGCTCCCTCCTTTTGAAGGTCTTAGTTGATGACCTGTGTAATAGATGGAATCTAGACCACTGATGTAGGAACATTGTCCCTGCACCAAGCTGCCCCCCGAGGAGGGCTGGGCACCCCTGCCACAGTCACTAGTCTCAGGCAGTCCTGAGCCTGCCTGGTCTCTTTGGCAGGGTGGCCCAAAGCCGGCCAGTGGGGCACCAGGCTGTCTTCCATTTGCCTTCCCATGGCAGGGCCAGCTCAGCTCCCCTCTCCTTTCTGGGCATCCGAGGTTCTGAGATTCTGCCAGCTGTCTGCCTTGGGAAGAAGGGGAAGGCCAGCACCTGTGGGAAAAATCATTCACTTCCACCTGTTGGCTGGTGGCAGCAGGGTCAGGTCAGGGCCTGGGGGAGCCCTGCCAGCTGTCATAGCAGCTGTCGAGGTGGGGGGGGGGGGCGATGGGGGTAATTGGGGTCCTCCTCCTACACTGGGCCTGTTGAAAGTTTGTTTATTCCTCTGCTTCAGCAGCTCTTGTATGTGTGCCCTCCAGTCCCCTGACCTTGTCCTTGCCTTGCCCTTGCAAGGCTGCCATCACCTCTTTCTAGGTCCCTGCACCTCCCCCTTCAGGTCATCCTCCTGGCAGCTTCTTCCCAGCTTAATCCTGTGGGTGCTCCCTATGCCCTCAGATGCATGTCTCACGTGTTTGTTCAATCATTCATGTCTGTTGTTGTTGTTTTTTTTTAAAAAAAAATGTTTTTATTGATTTCAGAGAGAGGAAGGGAGGGAGAAAGAGAAAGAAGGCGAGAGAGAGAGAGAGAGAGAGAGAGAGAGAGAGAGAGAGAGAGAAACATGGATCAGCTGCCTCCTGCACACTCCCTACGGGGGATAGAGCCCACAATCCCGGGCATATGTCCTGACTGAGAATCAAACCTGTGACTTCCTGGTGCATGGGACAAGCTCAACCACTGAGCTACACTGGCAAGGCACTTATGTCTATTTTTATGAGGCTACAGCGTGCAGGGGGGGGGGGGGCGCTCTTCCAGCCTTGAGGGACGTTCTTACAACAGTGAGCAGAACATCCTCCCTCCCTGTCCTCATGCTGCTGATGGTCCATGGGGCACAGACACCGAGTGTCTACAAGTCAATACGCACCTAAACCGAAGACAGCCCCCGGAGGAGGGCCTGCCCCGGGCTATGTCATTCGGGCTTTTTCTAAAGAGAATAACTTGGGGTATCAGGTGAAGTTCAGGGGGAGTCCACGCTCCTAAACCAGGCGTGCCAAGTTGGCCACTGTTAGGGGTTGGATTATGTTTCCCCCAAAAGATATGTTGGGGGTCCTAACGCCCAGGATCTGAGAGCATGACCCTGTTTGGAGATCGGGTCGTCACGCAGGAAAGAGGAGTCGGGTTAGTCTGACTGGTGTCCTTATAAAAAGGGGAAATGTGGACACAGTGACGGGCACTCAGGGAGAACCCAGGGTGGCCACGAAGGAAGCGAGCCAGTGATGCTTCTCCCAGCCGAGGCGTGGCCAAGGTGGCAGCAGCCACCTGAAGGGGAGGTGTGGGCAGCTCTTCCCAGAGATCCGTCGGAGCCAGGCCTGCTAATTCCGGTCTCAGGCTCCCCAGCCTCCAGAACTGTGAGAGAATACGTTTTATTGTTTGAGTCATCCAGTCGGCGGCACTTTGCTATGACAGCCTGAGGTGACTAATCAGGCCACCACGTGGCCCCTGCCGGCTTCATTTCTGCCACTCCCCCTCCATACAGTCCGGTCCATGGAAGAAGGACAAGCTGTTCTGGAGTGAACCTGCTTTTCCTCTTCTGAGTGTCTGCACCTGCAATGTCCCTGCCAAGGAGTCGTCTGCCTCTCCATCTCCCCTGAGCAACCTGGCCCTGAGCTCTCCCTCCCAGGCCTGCCTCCTGCCCGCCAGGCTCAGTCCTCCACCACCGCTCCCTCTTCTCCAAACTTGCTCCTCCAGGTCCCAGAGCCGACTCTCTGCTCTCAGAGCCTGGGACCCTGGGCATGGCGTCCACAGTGTCAGTCCCAGATGCCACTCCCCATGGTTTCCCGGGCCTGAGTGAACACGTGGATGCCACACTTGCTGAAAGTTCTCACCACCCCGGGACCCTCTCATGATCCTCATTTCATTGCCCATCGACCAGGAAACAAGGGTCTTATGGCAAATGACTGCAGGAGAGAGAAACTTTGTCTGTTTCCTGGGTTAAAATGTGGATTGTCATCAAAACAAAAATGCAAAATTAATAATTTCTCAGAGACGAGTAGCCTACAACCCTGGGAGTGGAACTCCTGTTTGAATATCACTGGATACCGTATCCCAGCAGGGCTCCATGTGGGAATCACACGAAGGCCCTTAAAAGGCCTGTGCGCAGCCCTGGCCGGGGTGGCTCAGTTGGTTGAGTGTTGTCCCATGCACCGAAAGGTCACTGGTTTGATTCCCGGTCAGGGCACATACCCAGGTTGCAGGTTCAATCCCCAGCTCAGCCTCCATCCGCTGCCTCCCTGCCTCAGAGCACATGGCTACCACTGGACCTGCAGCCAAGACCCAGGTCACCCCAAGTCATCCAAGGCTCAGGGCAGTGCTTTCACTGAGTGCCTATTATGTAGCCCACAACCTTGGGGGGCTTGTTTAAACATTGTTCTCCCCAAGTCATCGGCCATGTCTGTGAGTCTGGGGAGGAGGTGAGACAGGCTGTCCTTGACCAGGGAGAAGGGCTCTCACCTGTGGCCAACCAGTCCCACCCCCTCCATTATGCCTCCGGTTTCCTCTCTGTCCTTACAGTCCTCTCTCCTCTCTCCTCCTGGCTGGCCTCCCAGCCTGCAGTCTTCTTGCAAGCCTTGGCCTAGGCCAGGGGTGGGCAACCCCTGGCACGTGTGCCAAACATGGCACGCCAGTAACTTTTGCTGGCATGCAGAACCCTCTCTTATAATCTTCCATTTACAATTGTGAATCTTTGTTCTCAGTGATGAATTTTGTTAAGTCTTGTAATAGGAGTAGCCTGACGGATGATAGTAGCAGCTCATGCATATCTCTGAAGGTCACGAAATATAAACCTGATGTAAAATCTCTGTCATCAGTGATTCAGCAGCAAAAGTCCCACTGATAATACCAAACGGAGTCATAAAGTTTTCTGTCGGACTATCAGTGTACATGTATACATTAAACAATAAATGTATTTTTCATCATCATATACTGTGTTTTTGTCGCTCGAATGAATTTTATTATTTCTTCAAGGTTCTTCACATACGTACACATTAAGAGAGATCAAGTAAGCGTAACATGTTCTTAAAAAATTAGGGTTGGCACGCAGAAGAATTTTGAGTCAGAGATTTTGCTGTTTTTGGCATGCACTCACAAAAAGGTTGCCCAACCCTGGCCTAGACCCAAGGATGGTGTTGAGCTTTCCCCACCTTGCTCCTCCCCACTCTGGGCCACCCTGTCCTGGGACATCCTTGCTTGGGGCACTAATCCGCCAGCATGGCAGTATTACTGAGGCGCTGGCTCCCTCCCACTGTGCTCGCCTGGAGGACTGAATGGAAGGCTCTGCTCTCCTCTCCCACCAGAGCCAGCCCAGAGCTGGTGGCTGGTAGCACTCAATGATGGAGCTCTTTTGCCAGCATGGTGCTGCTGTTACATTGGAAACCAGTGAGCTGAACAGAAGATGCCTTAGTAAGCCAAATTTGGAGTCTTTATTACACCAGTGGTCTCAGAGGAGTTGCCTCTCAAAGTCTGAGCAAAGCAACATGGAGGAAGCTTTCCCTTTGTACCCCTTTGGTTTCTTTGTCCCCCAAATATGGACCATACTTCGGGACCTTTCGCAGGCTTTGCAAAAAGCCCTATGTACTGGGAGATATTTTGCAGGAAGCTTGTAGCCTTGAGCACACACAATTCAGTAACCTTGAGCACAACACAATTCAGATAACTAAAAGACACCTGGCATGGGAGTAACCAGGGACGGAACAGACCCTTATGTCAGCAGAGCAGCCCGCAAGGCCAGATAACTGAGCTTATTTTCCCTCTTATTTGAGCAAGTGTGTTTACAGAAGCCAAGAATAGCAGAGTTAATTCACAGAACAAAGGACCATCTATGCTTAGTGGAAGATTTCAAACAGCAGTTTTTACAATATAGAGGTTATGGGAACAAGATGGAGTGCCTATGCTTCATGGCAGAACTGTGACCAAGAGGCCCCTGCCCGGTGCCCCCCACGCCTACCCTCATCATTATCGCTGTTCATTGAGCACTTGCCTCGTGCCCTTCACTGGGAGGCCCTCACTGCCGTCGCTCCTTTATCCCCCACAACATCTGTTGGAACTGCCATGTGGGATGCGAGGCCTGGTGGCCAAGAGGGGAGACACTCTGAGGAGGGGTGACTTGCCCAGATCTGCACAGCCCCCTGGGGATGATCACAGGACAGGCCGGGCCACCTTAAAGAATACCCCCCTCCCAGGTGAAGAATACCTGTGTAGGTGGGGCCCACAGGAGGGTCTGAGCAGCTGAGGGCTCCTTGGTGGTTTCAGACCACAGAGTGACAGGAAGTCTCCCTCCTCTTAGAAGCCTTTCGTCCTCAGTGCTGAGCTTGTCCGGGGATGGCACCTGCCAGGCAGGCGAAGAGGGGCCTGGGAGCCTGTCCATGATCTGCAAATGTGCCCATCACAGTCTCTGGATACTGGAGCCCTATACCTCACCAAGAGCGGGGCCACCAAGTGGTCCCATCACCACAGAATTTACCACCACAAAGGACACACCACAGCATGGGTCCTTCCCATGTCATAGCATGGTCTTTCCCATGTCATAGCATGCCTTTCCATGTCATAGCATGGTCCTTCCCACGCCACAGCATGGGTCCTTCCTATGCCACAGTATGGTCCTTCCATGTTACAGCATGGTCCTTCCATGATCCCTCAAGGTGATGGCAGAGTCAGGGAGGAGATGAGGAGTTGGAGTTAGGGGCCCGGCCCTCAGTCCTGAGGGGACTCTAACTCACCCCTGTGTGCTTGAACAGCAAGACCCCCGACCTGAGCCTCAGCTTCCTCAACTGTCTGATGAAAGGCTTTGCTGAGGCACAAGCACCCACCCTCCCAGGTGAGGAGGGAACAGTGGCCATGAGGACCAAGGAAGTTTGGGGGAAAGGGTGTGTGATCAGAGGTCAATGGCAAGAAACCCAAATATATGGAAATGCTCGGGAAATTTGGGAGTTTTAAGATGTTCAGTTCCCAAATGTCCCTGCAGGGGGCAGCTGGCATAGAGACAGACTGCGGAGATTGATGCATCATTGGATTTTATTGATGTTAACACAGCGACCAAATTGTGCCTGGCGTTTAACAGGGCGTGAGAGTGAGCAGGACGTCTTCCCTCACAGTGTCTGTGCTACAGAAGTTGTACCTGTGGAGAAAAAGGAACCCTCTTTAAGTGCTGGGCTTGCTTACTTAGTGATTAGACTTGTTCAGCAAAGGGATTTGCTGATTGACAATTCCAAAGCAAGGAGGGAAGCATTAGGGTTATAGCCTCAGCCAATTACTGGAGAAGTGATTGCCTTCTGGGCTGCCAGTGACAGGCAGCTGGGCTCTAGGACAGGCCAGCTGTTACTCAGAAGTGGCCCTGGTCTCTGGGTCCTCTGTCCCCTCTTCTCCACAAGCACACACAGGCCCTCCACAAACACTGGTTTACAGCTGGGCTCACCCTCGGCTCAGCCACTCTGGGGACCTGGCTGAACAGTATAGTAGCTACAATACATTGCGCTCTTACTGGCTGCAGACAATGACCCTCAGTGGGATTATCATGAGTCTTACATTACAGGAGAGGAAACTGAGGCACAGAAGACTCTCAGTTAACAAATGGAAAAACCAAGAAGTAAATATCTGATGACATCGGCCACATTTCTGTGGTAGAGTCCCACTTCAGACCTCTCTTGACCTTGCCTTTCATAACTTGACTTTCTGGGGTGAGTTGTCCCTACCAACAGGAATCTCTGCAAACACCCTTAGGCACAAGCCAGCAAAGATACATACACAGTCTTCTCTTCTCCCTTTTGCACGGTGATCTTGGATGCACCCACTTTGGGGAGGGTGGGGTTTACCACATGGTTATTCCAAAGGAACTTGACTTTCTGAATTGTTCCCACGTCCAGGTCTGCGTCAAACTCATTGGAATGGGTGGAGCCTGGTTTGAGGACCCCCCTTGAAAGAGAAATAGGAGCATTTTCCTTCATAGAAACAACTTCCAGTGACCAAATAAGGCCACACCGCTCTTTTATACTCTGAATTAATGAGAGTATTTTTCCAAATTGATTCCCAAATAAAGGATGGAGAAATGGAAAAGCCAGAAATCAAACCATTATTTAAGTGTTGGTTACTCAAACTCAGGTCAATTTCTCTTCAAAACTTTCTTATAGAAAATTATATAATTCCTTCACATTACTTTTTTCTGGAAGAATTATTTATATAATGACACGTTAGCCACTTGGTTTAACATAAGGACATGCTACTAAACAAATTAGAAAGCATGATATCTGGAGTAATAATTAGATTTGTTTTTTAGAAATATGACCTATTGAGCGAGAAAGAATGAAATGCCTGGATTTATAATAGAGGGGGAAAAGTTGTTAGTGGAAGTCTGAAATGAACTTTGGTTCACAAAGGAAAGAATTTAAAATCCATTGACAGATAAAGAGATGATGAGCATTTAAGTGATGGATCTGAAGGCCCTGTACATCATCAGATGAGATGGGGCGCTAAGATAGGAAATTTACCTGAAGATATCATATTGGTGAGTGTTACCCTTATTTCCAAACAGAGCAACTTTGACCTGACCAGTGACCATTCTCCCAGACATTGTGACGGAAACCCCGTATCTCCAGCCTGCACAGGGGATGGAAGAGTTCGGGTTATTCATGCACAAAATACTTGACCCACATCTCAGATGCCTGTCTCTGACCCTTACATTGATTGAGGCATCAAAGTGTAAGAGATCCTACATGTTAATCTACAACTCAAAGTAGGCCCGAGGGGAAATAAGTATTTAGCAGTGTCTCCCTTCAGATCTGCATGGCCCAGTCAAGGGGCCACTAGCCAGACATGGCTGCTGAAATCGAAATCCAAATTAAGTCAAATTACAAGTTCAGTTCTGCAGTTTCACTAGCCACATGCTGAGTGCTACATTGCTGCCTGGGGTTAATGCCACTTCTGTCACTGCAGAAAGTCCTTTGGGACAGTTCTGCTCTGAGTGACAGTCCCACGAGTTAAGGTGAAAAGAGAAAGGATGGCTCGTGCCCTCACCTGGAACTCTAGCTCAGCAGTGTCGTCCTGGGAGCCTGGAACGGGCAGTGCCTGTGTCTTATCTCTGTCTCCCCAGGACCTGGTAGTGTCCAGCACCGAGTGGGGCTCAGTTGTCACCCAGATTTATACCTGGAGTGCTGCCTCTGCCCACGAGCACACATACATACATACACACAAATCTATATACATACTAGAGGCCTGGTGCACAGATTCGTGCAACGGTGGGGTCCTTTGGCTTGGCCTGAAGGGATTGGGCCAAAACTGGCTCTCCTACATCCCCTGGGGGCGGGGGCGTGTCCCAAATTGCGAGAGGGTGCAGGCCAGGACGAGGGACCTCACCAGTGCACGATTGGGACCGGGGAGGGACTGCGGGTGGGCTCCAGGGCATGTCCGGCCCGACTCACCCAGTCCTGATTGGCAGCACCAAGCTAACCTGCTACGGTCGGAGCATCTACCCCCTGGTGGTCAGTGCGCATCATAGCGACTGGTCAAACGAACAGTTGGACTCAGCATATTAGGCTTTTATTATATAGGATAACCACACACTAACATTATATACATATAACCACACACTCACATATACAAACACACACTCATACACACATGTACACACACATCACACATCCTTTGTATAAACACACATACAGCCCTAACTGGTTTGGATCAGTGGATAGAGTGTTGGCCTGTGGACTGAAGGGTCCTGGGTTGGATTTTGGTCAAGGGCATGTGCCCAGGTTGTGGACTCCATTCCCAGTAGCGGGTGTGCAGCAGGCAGCAGATCGATCAATGATTCTCTTTCATCATTGATGTTTCTACCTCTCTCTCCCTCTCCCTTCCTCTCTGAAATCAATAAAAATATATTTTTAAAAAACACACACACATACACATACACACATCTTTTGCTTAATTCCTATTTGTCCTCCACATCCTCAGAGATGTTGTCCCTGTCCCTCTGGTCAGGGCCCGCCAGGCACAACACCCTTATAGCTGCTGGCTCCGGTTCTGTCTTCGCTGTTGGGCTATAAATTTCATGCGCAGCATGTCTTGTTCCCTGCACCCCCAGTGTCTAGCATAGTCTGATTTCCATCCATTAATGCTGGTTGAGGAATTAATACAAGGTGTGTGAATGCTTAATTTGTTGTTAACTATGGGCAAGTATGTCATGTATCACTACATCAGGGAAAGGTCTGATTAACCAGTGTCTTTTTAAAAATGTACCTGGTGATGGAAATGTCCTATGTCTTGATTGTGGAGATAGTTACATGATTAGTCATTTGTCAAAACTCATAGAACTATCCACTAAAAAGGGTGAATTTTGCTGTAAAAAAATATGTCTCAGTAAACCTGACGACTATATAAAGCAGGTTTTATATTCATGTATTTATATAATACAGCCTCGTTTTTACAGTGAAACATCTTAGGGACCCATTCATGGGCAGGGTCCATGCAAAGTAACCCAAACATGCCCGGTTTGTACCCCATGACCTAGTCCATCCAGCAGGTTTTTGAGAGAAATCACCCCTTTCTGATTCCCATCCACTCTCCACCAGAGGGGCAGCCCCTGGGTACCAGGTACTGGTGGATGGGAGGTGGGAGGGGAACGGAGAGACTGGAGTTGGGCTTCTTAAGGGGCTCAGCCCAGCAAAGAGCTGGTAACAAGTAAATATTTGTTGAATTAATAGAAGAGCAGGTGTATGTATGTGACATAATCTTAAGAGTAAAGGGGGTCAAATATATGGTGATGGAAGGAGACTTGACTTTGGGTGGTAGGCACACAATGCAATATACAGGTAATGTATCATAGAATTGTGCAATTGTACACTTGAAAACTATTTAATTTTATTACCCAATGTCACCCCAATAAATTTAATTTTAAAAAATGGAAAAAAGGGACCATGAACTGTGGAGCAGTAAAAATTCAGGGTAGATGCCACAGAGACATACAAATTGCTGCTATCGCATTAATTATACTATTTGCTTCCACTCATTTCATGCCACAGAAATAAAATGGGAGAAATGCAGGCTCTTTCTAAATCCCCAGGCGAGTCTTAAATGGGATGGTTTGGGTGGATGTGTCCTTTTTCTAAGATCATAAAAATGTGTCCATAAATGTTTCAGGTCAGAGACAAGCCCTTTGCTTATAACAGAAACTAAGCTTCCTTTAGCCGGGAGGGAAAGTCTAGGTGCAACTTACGGGCAAAACTGCTGGAATCGCCTGTGTTCAGGAAGTATTTCTGCTCCTCCGGGCTTGCCTTGCCAGCAAACCTATCGGCGTAGTGACCCATCTGCGGGCACCCTTCATCTGGGCAGGGGAAGCACTTGTTCTAATGAGAAGAGACACATCAGGCTGTAAGGAGTGAATTTGTCTTTTTAAGATCCATCCGTCCAGGGGAGCAATTGTCCTACAGTCTGAGCTTCTTCATTTGTAAGCAGAAGGGAACTGGAAGAGATGATCTGGAAATTACCTATGCAAGCCAGGGGCCCATACATTAGAACTGCTTGGGGAGCTTTAGAAAATAAGGATGCCCATATTTAGAAAACACTGGGCCCCATGTTCCAGGGGTCCTCAAACTACAGCCCGTGGGCCACATGCAAATACAAATATTGTATTTGTTCCCGTTTTGTTTTTTTACTTCAAAATAAGATATGTGCAGTGTGCATAGGAATGTGTTCATAGTTTTTTTTTTAAACTCTAGTCCAGCCCTCCAACGGTCTGAGGGACAGTGAACTGGCCCCCTGTTTAAAAAGTTTGAGGACCCCTGAATACACCTTCCAGGGAGTGATGTGCTGGTGAATGGTTAACAGACAACTGTGGGACAAAAAACAAACAAAACGAAACCCAACCAATCCTGATTGCAGTGTTTGCCAATTTCCATGGTGTAAATACTCTGACGGTGGCCGTTTTCAGGCTACCAACATGATGTCGCTGAATGTGGCAGTGGGAAGAGACTGCTCCCACCGGCTCTCATGAGCCAGAACAGGCAGGCTCCAGAATGCCATTCCCTCCATCTCTCCCTTCACTGCTGGCTGCATGAGCACAAAGTCCCGGACTGGCATTGAACCCCAGCATCCGTCTTTCCTTCCACCACCACTTTGTACCTCATGTGAATTCACCCCTGGTACATTCTTCTATTCTTGCTCTGCCTGGGCCAGACACAGACACTCCTTCTCTGCCTTCGAAATGTGATTTTACAGAGTCAAACATTGCCTCCTGTAGGAAGCCTTTCTAGATCTTCGAATGGACTGCTCTTTTCTCTGATTTTTCAGAGTCTTCCTCACCCACGTGACTCATCTAGAGTGCTGGTCACCGCCTGCCTACAGCTTTGTTTCCCTCCGCCCCACAGGACCAGGAACTCTGATGGGCCAGTCCAAACAAGGAGAGGAGGGTCAGGAGCAGGAAAGCAGGTACTGCAGATTCCAAACACAGCTGGACCACAGTCCCACAGTGGGACCCGGCGTGGGGCAATAACTCACCGACTTAAAGGCCCTGTAGGAAGCGCAGGGGTACGCAGTGAACCCATCAGGATTGAGGATGCTGTCTGCGTAATACTTGTAGCTTCTTAGGTGATTGCAAGCCACAAAGTCCTTGGTTCCTGGGGAAACAAGTGAAGAAGTCCACACAGGTGGTCAGGGAGCTGTGACAGCGTCTCTGCCTCTCCAGGTGGGATGGTTCCAGGGTGGGACTGTATTTTCAGAAATTTCAGGTCAGTCCCAAGTCCAGCCACATTAAAGCAGTTAGCACATAGAGGGTGCTTTCTGTGTGCTGGGCAGTGGTACTGAGAACGTCACATGGATCGTCCATATCCTCCTCTCCCTTCCTAGGAGGTGGATACCATCCCATCCCTAACTGCAGGAAGAGCTATAAATGACACACTCAGATTTCAGTTTACAGCTTGCAAATGGCTGAGCTGGGAAGTAAACCCAAGCCCATGTGAGTCCACACCTCTACCCTCTGCCATCCTATGTCCCAGGCACCAAGCTGGAGGTCCTTGAAGACACAACCAGATGTGACATTGACCTCCGAGACATGCTAAAATCAGAGTGACAACATGTTCATGCAAATGAAGAGGAGGGCTGAGTAGCTTTAGGTGGCTGTATATGAGCATCCCTACCACTCTCACGCATCTCACTCCTTACAATCCTCCTTGGCTTCCGTAACTCCTGCCAAGGGACAGATTCCTCCTTTCCAGGCCTGGGCTGAACTTGCTTGGCCATCACTGATGGAGAGTTTAGGCTGCCCTAACCATGCAAACCCTCATAAAGCTATAAAAGACAAACCTACAAGTCTTATCCTCAATATTTGCTTTGATAGTGTCCGTACTTGCCAAGCCATTTCGATTGAATTCAATAAAAATCTTTACTCATTAGATCTGGTCAGATCACCAAGGGTTTTGACCTCTATGATGCCAAATGATGCCTCTGGCTGAAAACCTTGCCTTTCCACTGTACTTTTAACATTATTAAGTACAGTCAGAGCTGCGTCTGAAGAATGCCCTTTGTCCCAGGGCTCTTGATCAATGACAAAGACTAACCACCTCGAATAGCCCAGTCTCCGCGCTAACCTTCCTCAGGTGTGATTGCTTCTCATTCTTGACTCAACACTGGGGAATGGTGACGCTCACTGTGCAAATGGAAACGGAAACGAAGCCAGTTGCATAAGCTTGAAGCATACCACTGACTCCCAAGGGAGAAACTGGCAGACAAATTCTCTTGGAGTCAGGATGTTTACTTTCATCGTTTTCCCTTACTTTGTTATGTGTATCTACCAATTTATTGTTGGAGTTAGAGCTTTAAGCAATGGTTTGGTAATTCTTTGTTGCTTGCACACTCCAGGACATCCACAACAATGTTTTATGGAAGTACAAAATCAGCAGAGCTTAGATACAACAAATGATATATAGCTATAGTTTTCAGAATTAAGGTCTAGAAGGGGGGTGGTATATTTAAAGAGCGGAGTGTTTTATTTGTTAAGATCTGCTGTGGGGAAGGCGCTGCTCACCCCAGGAAGGCAGTGTGCCAGTCTGGCTTTACCTGACCAGATGCCGTCCAGGTCCACAATCTGTGACAAGGCGTTCTTCTTGCACCCCGGCATCTCCTCTCCTCCATTGGGGAAGAAGTCAAGGTGACCAACCAGTTGACTGGTTCCAAAACCTGAAATGTGTGGAATAACAATGAGTTTTTTTCCAGTGCACGGCTCTCCTGGGTAAAACCCACCTGCACATGCGCACGGCTGGAGCATCATTGGCCTCACCCAAGGAGGGGATCAGAGGAGCTGCATCCGTGTGAATCACATCCACAAAGGCAGCATCGGAGGGATCAAGTCGGACCTCTTCAGAAGTACCCTGGAAACTTGCTTCTACCGGATCCAACCCTAAGAGAGATGGTCAGTGCTGCAGACCACAGGCCTCACTGTGGTGGCCACAGGACCGAGATGTACAGCTGCTCAGGCCATGCACCGTTTAACCAAAGGGGTGCCACAACCGGGAGGTGTCCAGTGCCATGGCCACCTGGACACAGAGTCTCAATTGCTCATCGCAAGAGGGCTCCAGTGGCATGGAGAGGGAAGGGCAGATGAACAGAGACATTTAGATTTTTTCTTTGGAGCAGGGATTTTTTTTTCTACATCAGATGCTCTCCTTTATGTATATATCTTTCTTCTTAAACATTATCTTTCACTTCCCAAATTTGAAGCAAAAGGGGGGCAAAGCCGTGTGGTATTGTAGATAAGAGCAAGATTCTGGGACTGGGTGCCTGGCTCCAAGCCCTACTCGGCTACTTCTTGGGCAAGTTGCATGACTTTGGGTGAATCACTTGACCTTTATTGTGCCTCTGTTTCCCCACTTACAAAATGGGGGTAATAATAGCATCTATTCCACATGGTTGTTGTAAGATTAAATGAGTCAATATATGGAGCATTAAGTGCCTGGCACACGATCATGGCTGTATAAGGAAAATGTTAATTATTATTATTTTGTCTTGACTATAGTTACTTCTTGGAAGGGCTCTTGGATTTGTCAACAGTTTTTTTTTGAAGGTTTGGTCAGAGCAGCCAAAAAGGCATGAACATAGTTAGTCTGCTGAATAGAAAAGGGAAAGTCCTTACAAAGGTAGAGACTTGTTTGAGCTGAATGACAGCAAAACGGGGTCTGAATCTCAGTTCTACCTCTAGTGACGTAACCTTGGACAAGCCACTCCCTTTCTTGAGCCTGTTTCTTTGGTTCTGAGGATTAAATGAGAAGGTGTAAAGCACTGTGTATAGTGTTTGGGGATAAGTCGACACTTAAACTATGCTAACAATTATATTATTATTATTATTCAGATATCTTTTGTTGCTATTGTTACAATGTGAAGGCTTTGCTTGGGCTAAAAGGATGCTTTTGGCCTGTTGGTGGCTGGGTTTCTTGTCCCAGCAGAGACCAGGGAAGCATACTTTCCATGTTCTATTCTGCCCTTGATTTCAAAGAGCAGGGGAGAGAGGAATGACAATATGGACCCTTCTGAATTATACCAGCCCACGTTCATACCAGCCTAACTCTGCCTTTTCCCGGGTGCCCAGTCCTGCTGAGCAACCCACATCACCAGGAAACTTGGTTTTAGAGAGAAGGGACAGGGGCAGAGGCGGAAGTAGCAGAGAGAAACAAAGAGGAATGAAGCCTCATCCCCGTTTCCCGGGGGCCTCCTGAAATGCTTGGTGCAAGCTCCCTGCCGCTGCCAAGGGGGACAGTCTCCTTCGGGCCAGTTCTGAGCTGGGCTGCAGTCTTGTACCATGTCGTGGGGTTACTGGGGACAAAACCCAGGGCCCCGCCCCTTGGGCCTTACCGGTGATCCTGCCCAGGCCTGGGGTCCTGCTCCCTGCCTCTCCGGCCACGTGGGCTCCCAGGCTGTGGCCAATGAGGTGAACTTGGGAGGGTGAGTAGCTGTAGTTTGTCTGGAGAGGGAAGATGGCATTTTGAGGACATTTCTTTGTGGTGGTTTTTGGGATGTGCAAACCTGATACTGTGACTCCTCTGCTGAGACCTTCTGTGGCTCCCCCTCCCCTTAGTATCAAGTCCAAGCTCATTACCAGGGCCTCAGAGCTTTCCTGACTCAACACATGACCTTCTAGACTCTTCTCTAGTGAATCCTTTGGGGAACTTTCAGGACCTCAAATATGTCACAGTCTCTGACCTCTGGGCCTGGTTCGGAACTCTCTTCCTGTGGTTGTCCATCTCCCCAACTACTTGCCCAGCTCTCATCCACACAGCTCACATCAGCCCCACCCCCGCCCTAAACGGATCAACTCGACCCACCCACCTGCTTCCAGATAGCCCGGGACCCTCCCTACCAGAACCTGACCACACTCTATTGGTCAGGTTCCACTATAAGCTCCTCCAGCCTCTGGGTCCTCATCCATCCTCTTCACCTCCTAGCACAGCTCCTGACCCTGTACCCCCAAAGTAGTGGATGAACAAACATAACATAGAGGTACGAGGTGTTGGCACATGTTGGTCTCACTGATGTTCACCCAAATATACTCATTTATTGGTCTCCGGTGCCTCTAGTACAAATACCCCAGCTTTTGATTGCTGCGGGGGTAGTTAGAACCAATTGGTTCTTTCACAGACTCTTGAAATATAAGACAGAAGTGGCTGGGACCTTTATCTGGTAGACAAAAGAGTCACTGTAAATTAGGGACTTAGACAAAGAATTAGGGAAAAGGAAGACCAGGGCAGGAAGACACAGCTGAATTGATTGTGCAGAAGGGGCTCCCCAGCATCAACAGGACCCCCAACAACGGGCCAGTGGAGTGGTACATGCTAACTGTACACAGTCCTTCGGCTCCACTGGCTCTCCCCGGACAAGCTGTTTCCCCCAAACAGAGCCCACTTGGTATAGTGGGACCCCTGGAGCTAGATGCTTGGGGCCCAAAGATAACTCATATTCATCGGCTCTATGAGGGGGCAAACCAGTTAAGCTTTCTTGTCTGTTCATCGAAGGCAATACAAAAGCCCCCAGTGTGCGCTCTTAGCGCTTACCCTTCCTCCCAGAAAATCCACTCAGGCGAATTTCAGAGTTTTCTAAGTAAGGCACGAGGAGAAATATCAATTCTTTCTCACTCTTCTTTAAATCTATAATGCCAGCAGCATCTTGACCCAAGTGAGACCAGGGCCCCGCCTGCCTCCTGGGCGGCCCCGCGGCCCCTCCACTCACCTTGAGCACGTCCAGCATCTGGGCCACCTGGGCGCCCACCACGCGCACGTTGTTGACGGCCTGCGAGTAGGTGGTCTGCGAGCCCCTCTTCCAGTCCACGCAGATGCAGTTCACCTCCTCCACCTCGAACATGTTCTGGTGGGAGACAGCAGGCGTTATCGCGCGGGCCCTTGAAGCCACATCCAGCCAGGGCTCAGGGACCGACGCTAGCAGCTGCGACTGGCCGTGCCCTGTCCTGGCCTGGGTGGGCGCTGAGATTAACTAGACGTAGGGAAGCCTGCTGTCAGGAGTCACCCCGGGTGAATGCACACAGATTCTCTCTCCAGCTGGTAGGAAAGCTGGCCGCTCCGGTATTCTCCCCCCAAATTCAACAAGGCTGCTTCGGTGGGGGGAACAATTCCATCCCTCACGGAGCCCCATTTGGAAAAGGGAAGGCCTCACGTGCAACCTCTGGGGGCCAGTGTCTAAATGTCCTTGTGGGTCTGACCTCAAGGGGCCCTGTCAGCTTCTGCCAATCGCCGGGCTTGCCTTCAGCCCAGCCTGCTGGGCCTGGACTAAGTTGGAAGGTAGAGGGAAGCATTATTGATTTTAGGGTCAGGGAAGCATAGACTCATGGAGAGAACACATGCTGAACATATTTGAGAACTAGAACTACCCTGACTTTAAAGAGGTTGAAGAATTCTGAAAGGAAAACTTCCTGGAGGTTAAAGGAACTGGTGTGTCCTTAGACGTCCTGCCAGGCGGTGCGCATGGCCAGCTGGAATTTGAAACGGTCCCTATAGAGACAGGAAGTATGGGACAGACTGCTTCCCTCAGAGGGAAGGCGGGGGAGGGTGATGGGTGGGAAGAGATCAACAAAAGAACTTGCATGCATAGATGCATAGCCCATGGACACAGACAACGGGTCGGTGAAGGCCTGGGGCAGATGGCAGGGATGGGTTAGAATAGGTCAATAGGGGGAAAAAGGGAGCAGATATCATACTTTCAACAATAAAGATTAAAAAAAGAAAAGAGCCCTAGCCAGTAGGGCTCAGTGGATAGAGCATCAGCCTGTGGACTGAAGGGTCTCAGGTTCGATTCGGTCAAGGGCACATGCCTGAGTGGCGGGCTCGATCCCCAGTGTGGGGCATGTAGGAGGCAGCCAATCAATGAGTTTCTCGCATCATTGATGTTTCTCTCTCTCTCTCTCCCTCTCCCTTCCTCTCTGAAATCAATAAAAATATATATTAAAAAAAGAAAAAAGAAACGGCCCTACAAATGTAAAACCACTCTGAATCTTTTCACGTCTGTGATACGAATATGTGCGCTCACACACACAGGGATACAGGAGGTTATTCCACAGGACTTTTATTCTTAAAGCCACCCTGAGGAACCTCTGGAGAACTGGGGCATCCGCTATATCTTACAGTTTATACGCTAAAGTGCTTATTCATGGTGAGACAGAGAGTTAAATGCCTGGAAAACCAAGGGCAAACACAGAATGCCTTCAATTTTCTGGTTTGTAACTTTTCCTGGTGGCGTTATAGATCAGGGTTACTAATGGTGTGCTGGGTAAATGCTCCGGTGCCGGAAAAGTAGACTGAACCAGTGTGTACACAAAAAGAAAGGAGAATAGTATATTCTCTGTGTGTGCCTGTGCACACGTGTCCACGTGTGTCTGTGTGTGTGCATACGTATGTATGTGCACATGAGTGTGTTTGCCTGCTGCCTGTTCTTCTGACCAACAGGTGCTATGTTACATTACAATTTGGGCAGTTTCTATGCTGCCCTTTTAGTCACCGGCCAATCTCAGTTTTTCGTTCTCACAGAAATGGCCCTAGCAACACGCGCCTGACTCTCAGGGATGGGGGAAAGATCTGAACGAAAAGAATAGAATTCCTCCTAGACAGGATTCCAAACGCCCTCATGGACAACAGGGCAGCAGACAACACTTAACCTTGATGTAGCCAGAAGCGAGGAAGCATCTGTCTACATAACAGGTGGCATCGTTTCGGGGTCGAGATGCAGTCCAGTGGGAAGGAAATTTTACTTTCGTAAAGAGGAGCTGAATTGCATTTCGAGCTCATTTACTGCGACTGCTTAAAGGGATGCAGGGACGTTGGCGGGACGCAGTGGCAGCGGCTGGCAGAGCGGGCCACGGGGACGGGAGCCGGCTCCTACCTTGCACATCTTCAGCACCCAGCTCTCATCGCCCTTGTCTATGAAGCCGTGGATGATGAAGCGGGTCTTCCTGTCTGTTTGAAAATTCGATGCCTCAATCGTTGATGGATCAGAGAGAAGGAGATTCTGTGACAAACGCAGAGGGATTGCATGTTTTTGCAGCCCAACCACTCAGGACTGCCCCTCTCTTCCATTTTCTACTTGTCCCAATGCTATAGCCTTCCAAAATGTAGCACAAAGGCCACCTCTTCCATGAAGCCCACCCTGACCTCCCTTTTCCTGCCCCACCTTCCCATGTCAGGACTCACTGCCTCCACTGGGTCTGGATCGTGGCTCAAGGTCTTACCTTTCACAGCGTTCTCTGGTAAGCTCACTGCCCAAAACTGAGTCCCATAACCAACTAGAGGTTCAGGGGAATGTGAGCCATTCATTCATTCAAGCCAACTTTTTACTGAAGACCTACTCTGCCCAGGCCTGAGGGTGCAGCTGGAGGGCTGGTGTGGGGCAGAGTGTTATGGAGGAGGTGGGTACAGAGGAAAGAACCTCCTGGTGTGCGGGGTGGCACAGCCCCTACCCAGTTACAAGGATGTTGAAATGACAGCGGCCTCACCTGGAAGGTGTCTGGGTTCTCGTTGGTGTAGAGCAGGAAGCGGGTGCCGATCTTCTCGGGGCTCCAGGGAAGGACTTTCAGGGGCCTGATGACAGTCCCACCCCAGGGCTCAGAGTCGGAAAAGCAGCCGAGCCGACCATAGCAGATTTCTTTTCCTGTGGAGAAAGGGTGGCTTGCTCAAGGGTTAACTCTGGAGCTGG
This sequence comes from Myotis nattereri, assembly GCF_964212035.1. Taxonomy (NCBI): domain Eukaryota; kingdom Metazoa; phylum Chordata; class Mammalia; order Chiroptera; family Vespertilionidae; genus Myotis; species Myotis nattereri. Next base: position 53,754,526 of record NC_138088.1, on the reverse strand, counting down.
GAGCTGGGATGTCACTGCTGCTCCGCCTGGTCACTCCCCTGCCTGGGGACAGTCTGAAGACTGTGCAGATGCCCGCCTCTGCCCCACCGTATTTTCTTGCCCCCAGTGCCACCTTCTGGTCCAGGACCTGTCCCATTGAGTCAAAGGCCTGTGTCCCAGCTCAGCTCTTCAAATATATTTATTTAACTAACGTGGGAATGGGCACTGGTAAGTCAATTTGTTAATTCAGGCAGGTGTTTAATGCTTTCTCTAGAAAAGTCTGGCCTACGCACTCCAGGCATGAAGGCAGGATGCTGGGGAGATGCTGCAAAGCGGGTGGGTCCCCCTCATACTGGCCTCGCTCCCAGACAGTGCCAGCCCCACCCGCCTCTGTCTGGATCTGAAGTTGCCCTCAGCTGCCAGAAGCCCTGTCAGGCCTCAGTGTCTCTGGCCGGAGCTGAGACGGGGGGCTCCAGTTCTCCCCAGGGGGCAGGTGTGCTGTTTCTCACCTTGGGCTGCTCCCAGCAGGAAGAGCGCAATGGCCCAGATGCTCACCATCTGCAATACATTCAGATGCTATCAGCCTCATCAAGTGGTGCCAGGGCAACGAGCAGACTCAGGGATGCCAGGCGATTTGCCCGGCCTCTCCTCCACAGATCGTGGGAGAATGGCCAAGGGGACTTACCCTGTCAGACGGTCCAGGTTTCCTCTCCCTCTGGAGCCAGTGCCCGGGCTGGCTTTTATACCCCAGCTTTATCGTCTGGACGCTGCCTCAGGAAACAGCAGGTGATGATAAAACATGCTGTGTGCACTTAATAGTTTAATCTGCACAAACACACAGAACGAGGTTAATAATCGTGGTCCGATCTTTCCACGAGCCTGGGAAGAGGAAAGAATGCTTGATTAAAAGGGTGTCCAAAGTCCCCAGCTTTGTACCTATGTACCTGTGCGTGTACTTGTGAGCCAAATGGGCCCCACTTTCTGATTTTCTCACTAAGTGGTATGCAAGTTCCAGTGAGGTCACCGCAGCAAACTGGAGGGCAGCATTTCCCACTGAGAAGAGATGGATGCGCCCCCACATAGGTGAATGTAAAGGGGAGTGCCTGATTAAGAAACACCTCCTCTCTCTGTCTCTCTGTCTCTGGCAGTCTAGTAATACCCAAAGACATGAGCTTTGGAGATACATTCAACAGCCCCACAATAGCCTCTGACCACAATTCCCCATTAATTACCTATCCCAGTTATCTACTGCGTTGTAATGAACCAACTCAAAACATAGTAGTTTAAAACAACAACAGCCTGGTCGGTGTGGCTCAATGGGTGAGCATCAACCTATAAATCAGGAAGGTACCATTCGATTCTTGGTCAGGGCACATGTCTGGGTTGCAGGCTTGATCCCCAGTGTAGGGCATGCAGGAGACAGCTGATCAATGATTCTCTCTGATCATTGAATTCTCTATCTCTCTCTCCCTCTCCCTTCCTCTCTGAAATCAATAAAAATATATATTTTTTAAAAACAATAGCAATTATTCTATTATCTCACTGTAATTTCTAAAAAATATATTTTTATTGATTTTTAGAGAGAGAGAAAGGAAGAGAGAAAAACATGGATGTGAGATCTGAACATTGATTTCCTGCCTCCTGCATGCTCCCCACTGGGGATTGAGCCTGCAACCCAGGCATGTGCCCCGACCAGGAATTGAACCTGCAACCTTTGGGTGCATAGGGCAATGCTCAACCAATTGAGCCACACCAGCCAGGTCCACTGTAATTTTGGGTTCAGGGGCCTCTAAAGCCCATGTCACCAGACACGGTCACATCTGCTGGGTTTCCCCAGGTCCTCTAAAGGTTACACACCCCATCTTGTAAGATCCAGCCTCTGTGAGGTCGTCATGAATTACCCACAGACATGCATCTGTGAGCAGCCTGGCCAGTTCACACAGCAGGCAGATAAGCCTTCTCGTGGCAAACACCATTGGTGCCCTCTACCTCCCCAAGTTAAATATGCCTCAGTGTCAAAGTTCACACTTCTCTAAAGTAACCAGAACACTGGGGGAGAGGAGGGGAGGGCAGTTAGAGAGGCTCCCCTGCTAAGAAAACAGAAAGGACTTCTCCCTGAATAACAAAGAAGAGTCAGCAACAGCTCTTAAGGCTTAGAGCATGCAGTCAAGCATTTCACACATGTTTCTGAATTTGAGTCTTACAGCAACCCCATGAAGTAGGTACCATTATTTGTCTCCCTTTGCATATGTGGAAATTGAGGCACAGAAAGATTAAACTGTCTCTAAAGTCACATAGACATGAGTGATGAGATGGGGTTTGAATCTAGTCTGTATAGAGCGAAGTAAGGAACTGTTGAATATTCAGAGCAAGTTATCAACAAGATCTGTTGAGTGTCAACCACGTAGAATAGGAAAATTAGTTACATAGAATAAGTTGAAATAGGAAATAAATGTCCTGCTGAACTGCCAGACTTGGGCCATCTGGTTGACCTAAGTGATGACGTATTTAAGCTTTGGCAGTCTGTTCAGGTGGTCTAAGAGGGGCTGGCGCGCTTTACACAGGCTGGGGACATCAGAGGCCTTTATGCTTTCCTTGGACACGCAGTGCTGGCCCCGGAGGAGATTCGGGCCTAGTGAGTAAATAGGTAAATGAGTCTGTAGGAGTTGTTACATGGCCCTGATGCCTCTCACACCTCTTCCTTCCTGCTTCCACTTTGCCCTTTACATATGGCAACATTGGCTTCCATCCAACATGCCTGGTCCTTTCCCACCTCGAGGCCTTTGCGCTGTTTCTATGGCCTGAAACTCTCTTCCCTAGACCTCCATTGGGCTGGCTCCATCTGGTTGTTCAACAACTGGCTTTAATATCACCTCTTCAGTGAGGCCATCTCTGACCACCCCTGCAGTTTCTCCACTGCCAGCCTCCCCACGTGACCCCAGCAACTTGTTTGCTTTTTTCTAGATTTCTCATTACAAAGTATAATTACCTATCCTATTTACCTGCTTATATATTTTCAGTCATTCTTTTCCCACCTAGAATGCAATTCCCTGAGGACAGAGACCTCATCTGTTTTGGCCACAGTTGGACCCCAGCTGCTGGCACCGTGCCTGGCACTGACGTGGTCAGGAGTTAATGCAAGAATGAATGTGCCATGAATGGAGTTCATGGGCATTTTCTCCTCCTTCTCAGTGAATTTCAGGGCAGAGAAAGATGAGAGGACACAGTTTTAAGAAGGGAGGGAAAAAAGAGATGTTATTCTTCAGAGAAGCAGGAAGAATATGAACATCTGACTAGATTTAGGAGAAATAATTATACGTGATCTGTCCCCTGTGCCTTTTTCACTTTTAGCTCACCTCACTGCCAAGTTCATCTGTGGGCTCCATGCCCAACCCAAGGGAAGGACCCTACCTGTGGGGGTTCAGTGGTTGAAACCACCATAAGAGCTGGTGTGTTTTCTATTGGTGAGAATTTGTTTGTTTCCAATATTTTACTATTAAAAACAATGCCTTGGTGAATATTCTTATACATGTGTCACTTTCCACATGGATGGTGTATCTGTGGGATAAACTCCTGAAGTTGAATTTCAGGGACAAAAGATCTGTTCATTTCACATGTTTCTATGGATGTTGGCTATTCTCCCCACCCTCACTCCCTGAAACAACAGTGAAGTACAGACCATGAGCTATTTAAACAGGGAAGTTTTTAGAGGAATGTTATGGGTCTATTGGTTGTAAGCAACAGAAATCTATTCTGGTTTGCTACATTTAAAAAAGGAGAGATTATTTGAACGAATATTGGGAAATCTCATGGAATCCATGAAATTATTGAACCGTGAGACCCAGGGAAGCCCAGGAAATGGGGCTATCCCGGAGGCCTCAGTTCTCCTCAGATCCCCGCAGCCTTGGACCTGATTCTGCTGCCGGGACCCTGGCTTTGTGCATCTCAGCTCAGAATTCTTAATTACCAGGTGACTGGCCTGGCCAGGTCAGGAGCTGTCCCTGAATTAGTTAGCAATGGGGAATGACTCTTATAGGGCAGGCAGGCTGAGGCCCACCCGTGTGCACCCACAGATGGAGCTAAAGTTGTGAACTGGGCAGCCACTACAAGAAGTGTGTGGCTCCACAGAAAGAAAATAACAATTTTAAATCAGCTTACTCCACTAAATTTGTACAAAAGTGCGCAGTTGGTAGCTCAGTGCTGGTGAGGAGGGGAATTCTTTAAAAGTATTGTGATTGTTACACCTTGAAATAATGAAGAGGTGATTCACATGAGTTAGCAAAAGTGAGTGATATTGAGAATATCATGCTAACTGAAGTAAGTTAGATGGGAAAAAACCAAGAACCATATGTTTTCACTTATATGTGGGATATAAAACTGCAAACAATAATTGAACAAAAACTCATAGACAGACAACGGTATGGTGGTTACCAGAGGGAAAGGGTGGTGGAGGGGAAGTAGAAGAGGCTAAAAAGGGTCAAATATATGGTGACAGGAGGAACTTGACTTCGGGTGGTGAACACATAATGCAATATGCAGATGATTGTACACTTGAAACCTATATAATTTTATTAACCAATGTCACCGCAATAAATTTAATAAAATTAAAAAAAATAAAAGAGTGAATGATGACTGTGGAGATTGGATTTCCTGACCAGAAAATCTGATCAGGACTATTGTGTTGTTTTAAGATAAGAAGAAGCAACTCTCCATTCATTGCCATTAGTTGTTTGACAAGAAGCATGTCTTCATGGATAAAGTCCAAGGTCAGCGAATCAAAAAGGTGCCCTCACTTCTGATGACAGCAGTGAGGAAAAGGCAGTGTAAGAACTTCAGAGACTGGGGCTTGGGCTAACCCATCACTGTAAAAACCCTTCCAACACCAGACTTATTTCTTCCCCACTCCCAGGCTTCCCAGGATGGAGAACCAGGTTAGAGATGGTGATAGGTGGATTGAGAAAATGGTCACAGTTCTCCACACTCTCCCTAAATATCCACACCCTCTGCAATGTGATCTTGCAGCTCCTTTCATCAACAACAGATGTTTATTTCCTTATGCCTTTGGCTAGATGGATGCCTTAATTTGGTCAGCAAATGTGATTGCAGTAACCACTTGGACCAGCTCAAAACCAGCTGACCTCCACGTATGTGAGAGACCCAGGCAAGATTAACAGCACTGCTGACTCAATGCACTGTGACCACAGACACGTGAGTGAATCCTGCCAAGACCAGAAGCAGCACCCAACTAACCCAGAGATTACTAACATATGCTTACTGTTTAATGCTACTGAGTTTGGTGGTGGTTTGTTATGCAGCAGTAGCTAACCAATACAGGAACCCAGCTCAGCCAGGCCTAGGATTAAGAGAGGGCAGCTGACATTGAACTCACTGTCACCATTCTTGGGCACACAGCACCAGTTCACCAGTAAGGGTGTATTCTTTCCTAACACCCACATTTCGTTAATATGCACTGTACTCTAATATACTGGCTCCTGTTTAAGTGCCCTGGGGGATATAATTGGACTAAGCCCCTAGCAAGACTGGGGCCTAATCTGCATCTTCTTTAGAGCCTCCTAGACCAAGTAATTCATTCCACACTGTTTGAGGCTTTCAAACAGTGTCAAAACACTGAAATATGTTGAATAAACTTATATCCCTCTCAGCTTTAGGAATTCGGGATTTGTATTCACACAAATCTATGGCTCTCTTTTGAAACTATGACTTCATTTCCACGGGAGAGCTGTATAGCTCGTAGAAGGTCACAAAGATATAGGTGAGGTCTCCGGCTGTCATCTGTTTGTCTACACATCCAGATGGAGCCAAACCACTGCTTTCCTACACCTGATCAGCTCTGTGTTTTACACTTTAATTTCAAGTTCAGAAGGTTCAGATACCTTGTCATTTCAATAGAGAACCTTCTTATGAATTCTGGGGGAAGAATAGGGTTGGCTCAAGCTGGGTTCTCAGAGCCCCTTAATTCCAAAGAAGTGTTTGTTCTGAGAAAGGTGTTCTCTAAATCTTTCTTACAACCTAGATACTCACCTGTATTCAACTGAACCAGGCACATACAACATGCAACCCCCTTAAGGAATTCACAAATAGGATATACAGGCAAGTAAACAAGCAACTAATATGGAGAGATAAGTGCTGAGATGGAGAAAGTCCTAGGTACAGTGGGAATGTAATGGGGTGGCCTATAATCCAGTCTTCAAGGGTGTGGGTAACGGAGGTGAAGAAGGTCTTCCTGGAAGAAGGGATGTCTACACAGACAGGAAGTTAGTCAGTAGGGGTTAAATAGACAGGAAGACATGGGAAAGGACATCCTAGGGAAAGGAAGAGTTTGCACAAAGGTGCAGCAGCATCTGAGATCAAGGCCCTTTTAGGGGATGTAGAGTTCTGGAAAGGGTGTGGTGAGAAATGATGCTGGAGTCATAGGTGAAAACCAGACCTCGAGGGCCCTTGCAAGGCTCACTACGGAATGTGGATTCTATCTTGGGGACCATTGGGAGGATCTTTGATTTGTACGTTAGAAAAATCAAAGAGGCTGCAGAGAAGAGAGAGTCTGAGGGAGCCCCACTGGGAACAGTTAGGAGAACTGGCAATCCCCAGTCCTCACCTCCTTATGTGCCATCGCTCCTGAGATGTCTGAGTAGGAGCAGATGGATAAAGCAGCAAAGGGGGGTAGCCACCAAGAGGGGGTCATTTTAGACCTGGACATCTGCCCTAAGTAATCAGACTGACATCAGTAATAGTAGGTAATGGACCATGTGTCAGTATCAACTAAACAATATTCCTCAGCTCAATGCCACATCATATGTAGCAAAATTCAACCGCCACTTGTGCTTCCTCAGACTAACTCCAAACTTTAGGTTTTAATCGCCGTATCCAAAAGTTTCATTGGAAAAATGAACTCATGATGACAAAGAAAGGACTGTATTGCTTCACCAACAGATTTTATTAGCAATAAGATTTAGTGGTCAGAAGTCAGCAGGCTCCCCACATGGGGTGAGAGTGAGCAGAACATCTTCCCTCACAGTTTCTAGGCTACAGAAAGTGTACCTGCGGAGAGAAAACAACGGTAAGTCAACTCCCTGTGGCCCGCAGTCGGCGTGTTAAGCAGGAGGCCATGCTTTGCTCTCCTCTCCAGCACACCCAGTGCTCGAGACCAGACATTGGCGGAGGGAAGACCTCTCTTCCGTATAAAGGACTGGATTCTCCTTTCCAGTTTTGTTTCAGGGCTGTGCAACAGTAGAGAGGAGGTGTTGCTGGACACCTCAAAGGGCAGGGAAGACTCAGTTGTTACATTCTAAAAACACCTACTAAACACTTGGCACATTGTCAACCAACACAACTGAGGAAGTGCAAGGTCAAGAGCATGACAAGAAATCAGCAAAAGAAAATATTCTGAGGTCCTGGTGTTCCATTGGCGAGGCCTTCCTACTTTAACTCAGTAACTGACCTGAAATGACTAATTGTGCTCATTAAGACTGAACAATACTTGGGATGCTTTGGGGCTAATTTTCTTTAATATATAAGCATAATTATAAATTTCCCGGTACGTACAAGTCCTCAGAAAATGCTCTTTTCTCTTCATCTTCATTTCCTTCCCTGTGGTCTAATGGCTGGCAACTCACAAATGGCAAATTAAAACTTAAAAACTAATATTGATAAGGGAATGAAGGGCACACAATAACTATATATGAATAAAGGTGAACTGAATTTATTTTATAGTAGTTAAGAATATGTTGGAGTCAAATTTCCTGCATATGAATTCTGGCACTAAGCCTTTATTTAATTATCTGTAAAATGGGGATAATAATAGTAACTACCTCCCATCTCCACGATCAAGAGAATAAGCATATCTACCATCTCCCAATTTTTCTTCTGCTCCTTTATAATCTTTCTTTCCCATCCTTTTTCATCTTCCCTCATCCCCAGGCAACCACTGATCTGCTGTCACTATGGACTCATTTGAATTGTATAGAATTTTACCAGGAGTTGAAATTAAAGATGTATGCACTCTTTTGTCTTTTCCAACTGGTTTATTTCCCTCAACCTGAAGGCCTTCCTTTAACATTTCTAATGTTGACCTGCTGGTGATAAATTCTTTTAGTTTTTGTATATCTGAAAAGTCTTTATTTCATCTTTATCTTTGAAAGATATTTTTGTGGGTATAGAATTCTAGGTTAACAGTTTTTTTTTTCCTTTCAGTACTTTAAGACAGTTGTCTCATTGTCTTCTCACTTGCATTTCCGATGAGAAATTTGCTGTAATTATTATCCTTATTTCTCTGTATGTAATGCATATTTTTCTTCTGGCTGCTTAAAGATTTTTCTCTTTATGACTAGTTTTGAGCAATTTGATCTTGATGTGTGTTGGTTAGTTTTCTTCATGTTTCTTGTTATATCACTGAGACCTAATGGTTTATAGTTTCACCAAGTCTGAAAATTTATTCAAATATATATTTTTATCTGAAACAATTGTAAGGGTCTACCTTATTTGTTTCTTATCTCTCGGGGGTCACTTTCCTTTGTTGCCTAATGTTCAATGTCTAGAAACTGTTATTTTATATATTTTTATCTGAATTTTTGGTTGTTTTCCAGTTGGGAAGGTGTATCCAGTTGCTGTTATTCCATCTTTGCCAGAAGCAAAAGCCCTCTCATTGGGCTTTTATGAGGACCGGGGACCATGATGACAAAAGAAGCATAACACTGTGCCTCAGAATTTGGCTTTATATTCAAATCACTGGGCTATTATTGGTTTTGTGCTGACCACCAACATCATCAGCTCGCTTTTTCTGGTGTTTCCCTCTGCTAAATATCTTTTGGTTCACACACACTTTAGTCTTGGTTAGAACCAAAGGCTGACCCTTGTCTTCAGTAAGAGGGTTAATGATCCAGAATAGCCTATTTGTATTCCTTGACAAGTTAAATATTTTTCTGATCATTTAAGTGGCAATTGGGTGAACCCAGAACATTTGGGGAAGATACACATGTTAAGCACACACACAGCACAAGGCATAGTAGCTGAATAACATCAAGTTTCTCACCTTAAATCATGAAACCAGATTTTCATGCTAACACCGCTTGTGTTAGATAACACAACACTCATCTACAAATTTATCAAAGTTGTTTCCCTAAAGTTCTGCTCTTTATCCTAAAGAAACAAGACGTACGAGGAAGCAGGTGTGGGTGGGATGTAGGAGAACCATCACAAGAGATTTAACTTAAAATCAACTTCCAGTGGGAAGAGAACTATAAATCTGATTCAATACTTCAAATCTCTTTGGATTTTTATTACTTACAGTTTCCCATCATTTCTTTGCACCATGATCCGGGATGCTCCCACTTTGGGTAGAGTTGGGTTGATCACATTGTTATACCAAATAAATTTAACATTCTTCAAATCTCCAACATCCACATCTGAGTCAAATTCATTGGTATGAATACTGAATGGTCGGAGAATGCCCCTTGGAAATTAAATAGTAAAAACATACATGAATTTACATACATATACATAAATAGATGTATTTCTAAAACCAGCTCGCATCTCTAGTACAATAACTGAGGGTACATTTGTCATTTGAATGTATTAAATAAATGCAGACATGTAGGCTCAGTGTTAGCTTGTCTGCCATTAATAACTCATATTACTTTAAAGTCATTCTTACTACTAATAAAACTTCAAATATGATTTAGTCACTAATCCTCTCACAATGTAATAAATGATGGCATCATTATATCATCTTTCCCCAGTTGTTTTGTGGACAGAATTATTCTTTACTGATTATAAATCAGATGCCACTCATCCCAGTAAACATCAGGGGTTTTCTCAGGAAATAGCAGAGAGAAAAATTAGAAACAAAATTCTGAAATGTGTGAAGGTGCAAGGGTGAAATCACCTCTTCCTTTTGATGATGGGTGGCAGTAGCTTATGCTCATTAGTAATAGATCAACTCTTATGTCCAGAACATACATTGAATGCGCGAGGTATTCCAGCACTTATGAAACTTAGAGTTGTATTTCACTCACTTGAAAACTTCGTACTGCTTAGAGTTTCCTCTGTCGCCAAACAAAGAAACTAGCACGTGTCCTCTGACCTTCTTTCCAGACAGAATAACAGTTACACTATACCTCCAACCTGTATGGGGCGGGGGGAGGGGGCAGAATGCAACAGGTCAGCTTGCAGAGAAGACACTGAAAACAGGCTACGTTGAATTCACTGCTGCTGCACCCTGAGTAACTTATATAGGGTGTCCCAAACTTCACACAAGATTTGAATTTTGCGTGAACATTAACAACAACAACAAAAAAATAAAAGCCTAATTTTACTTGGTTTATTGAATCAGATTCTAATATCTGTTGCCCTTTGATTTCAATTCCTTCAATTTGATAAGCATTACCAAGTACCAATTATGGCCCAGGAGCAGGGACAATGACGACCAATGAAGACCATGGTTTGCGTATGTTCCAGCAAAGCTGTGGAGGCCATTTACCTGATGTGCTATTCCATACATAACCCTATACTGTATACTTTATTAATCAATAAAAAATTTACAATTTTTAATTATAAACCTGTGTTTTCTATCAAAATTACTTCTTGTGTGAGTTTTGGGACACCCTATACATGTGTTGGTAGTTCTCCGAGCCACAGACATTCCTTTATCTAACCGTTCAGAGGACAGGCACTGGGGGAGGGGAGGAGCATGCCCTCTTTCCAAAGTCAATAGACTTCAAGACAAGGGAAAAGGTAAATCTTTTGCTTTCAATTTCTTTAACCTGACAATGTATTCTTAAATGTTAAAAGAACTTTATGTTAAAACATAGTAGAAAATATGACATTTTCATCAGTTTGCTTCAGTTTTATAGTAGCGTTATCATTTTCTTTGGTCTAAAGAGTGTACATTTATTTTAAAAATTCTACAATTCAACTTTCCATTGCCATTGAAAATGTATTAATTTGTGGTAACCAATTTATGGTACTACTCAATTGTAAACTATCGGTTTTTACCATTTTGAACTAGCCTGGGCTATTGGCGGGGCGGGGGGTGGGGGCTGGGAGTGGGGAGTGGATAACATTTGGCGTTAGTTTTTACAATGCAGCTAGTTTGATTCCTAACCAAATAGTGTTCTTCCTTTGTTAGTTAGAAGAGGAAGTTGGAGTCTGTCCCCACACTTGCCCATCCACACATCCTCCAAGTCCCAGCACCCGCAGAGTCTGCAACCCTAAATATAAATATCTCTTGAATCTGCTCATTCCTTTCGATTCCCACAACCTTGCCATCTCTTGCCTGGATTACTTTTCTCTTTGTACGAAACCTCTGAATTTTGCTCAGTGAAACTTTTGACTGAATGTGAAGGTCTCGGGCAGAAGCAGCCTCCAGGATCAAATAGGAAGAATTTTTTGTTTCATTTATAGTTCAGCCCCCAAACTCTGTACTACTACCCAAATTAGCTGAGCACAGCATTTGATTATTTTTCCATGTTGGGGAGGGGAGTTTAAAACTTCTGTACAGAAAAGCAATTTCGCGCATTTTCACTGGGCGTGATAAAATACATAACACGAAGAGTTTAAGGCAAATCAAGTAGAGACTTACGGGGGAAATAGCTGGCGTCACCCGTGTTTAGATAAAATGTCTGGCCTACTCCCTTAGTTTTCTCAGCATATCTGTCAGCATAATGTCCCATCTGTGGGCAGCCTCCAGTTGGACAGGGGAAGCACTTGTTCTGGGGAAATAAACAAGTGATGGATGAGGATGCTCTTATAATAGTGTGTCAGCTTTGACCCATGTGTTGTTACAATTCGAATATTCTAAAACCAATTCTGTTCTGCTGGTAAAAAGGAACTTTAATAGTGTCTCAGCAGAGGTTAAAAATGCATCTCATTATTTACAACGACGAGTCAGCAACTTCACTGTTAAGTAACACAATACTAACAAAATTACAGAAACCACACAAAAGAGAATTTATGCCTATATTTACATATAGATATTTTAATATTTTTCCTCTTGCTCCCATGGCCCCAACACATCCATCTGCCTACAGGTGGTTAGAATTTATTTTAGAAAGTCTGCAAGGGACAGAGCAAGAGGTGATAATTAGCGTTTGGTCCCCAAAATAGGACCCAGTAGGAGGACAATGGCTCAAAAGTCGGGTTTTCCTCAATTCCTTTAGCTCCCACTTAGCATATAAAAGTGTAAAGAATCCAGATCTCACAATGGACATAGACACCATGGGGGTGAGGGCATGAGTGGGGGAGTTGGGGGAAAATAGGGGGATAAGGACACATATGTAATACCTTAATCAAAAGAGAGAGAGAGAAAAAAGAATTCAGATCTCAGAATTCTCTCGGGCGGAGAGAAATGCCCCAGTTGGTTGTAAAAGCTTAGCCATAAGGTTGGCGTCTAGAAAAGATGGATATCATATAGGAACTGTGGGCCAAGGAATTCTGGGAAGAAAAGAGAGAAAGGAAGGAACAGAGTGGGAAGGAGAAATAGAAATTCCCACTATAGGAAGGCAAGGCTGCTCCATCCTGGATCAATGGACCAGACGGGGACTGGGCCGAGTACAGGGTCTGCATCCAGCAGATGCGAAGGGGGCACTGAGCCAGCCAGGAGGAATGGCCAAAGCTCTCTGAGGGCATTGCCTGAGCCAGAAGAGTGGATGTCCCCAGAATTCACCAGCAGACATTTGCCATGGGCCCATCAATAGGGAGGACCCCCAAGTTCTCCCTCTGCCCAACACATGCTGACCATCACCACCAGCATGATCACCTGGCCACTGGCAGCTTGGAGAGAAAGGCTGAGAGATCTGCAAGACTGAGGCTATCCTACAGAAAAAGCCTAATTTGCTAAGTGTCAGGCCATTCAACCGCTCAACCAGTCCCTATGATGCGCACTGACCACCAGGGGGCAGACGCTCCGACCTGTAGGTTAGCTTGCTGCTGGGATCTGGCAGAGGCAGCCAAGGCTGCGAGGACTGAGCCCCTTGCACGAATTTCATGCATCGGGCCTCTAGTTATTACACAGTTTTATAAAGTCAGCATTTAAGACAAGGTTACCATGTTTATCAGCATCCTGTAGCCACACACCCAGATTTCCATAGACTATTTTTTTTAACCTAGAATTATTTCCAAAACAAGATTGAGTGTTTATCTGACACGGGCAGAAGCGAGAGAGCAAGGCAGACGAGACATTTCCGTAGACAAGCCCATTTCTTGAAAGTTCTCCAGTACCTTAAAGTTCACCATTAAAAGCAATCTGTAGAACTAAAGGGTGAGGTAATGTGGCAGTCATAGAGTGACATCCAGTGAATGCGTGTCATGGACAGTGAACAACAGCAGCCACAATAAATGATGCTCACAAAATCCCTTAGGGCCCAGGTGGAGTCTACTCACTGCAGTGAAAGAGCTGTAAGAGGCACAGGGGAAGCCAGTGAAACCATCAGGGTGGAGGATGCTGTCGGAGTAATACTTGTAGCTTCTCAGGTGATTACAGGCAACAAAGTCACGAGAGCCTTTGAAATCAGACATGATTCCACATCAGTGACAGATTTTATCCTTGCAAGTTAATGTCATGATCAGAATGGAGTTAAGTTGTTCAATAGGTTTCTCTAATTAGTGTGAACTCATGGTGGTCACAGGACAAAAACATTTATGAACCGTATTTATGATTTGTAATGAAATCAGAAGTTAAGTACTGTTCAAGATGCTAATAGTTAGCCCATAGCTAATGAAAAATAGCAATTTTTGCAACTAGAAAAGTTGCTTTTTAAAAAAAATGGAAAAATAACTTTAGAAGGAAAAGATTGGTCCATATTGATACTTAGCAATGCATTTCCTGAATTTGACTCTTGGAAAGTTGACTACAAATACATTTTCTTTCTTACAGTCTCTTCTCATGCCACTTCCCCCAATGAAAACCCCATATCTTGGGGATACAATTAAAAGTCCTTGGTTATAGAAAATGTGAGTCCTGTACAATGTCACAATATTCAGCAAGTTTAGCAAAACAAAACACAAATCCTCCCCCAAGAAAAACCTGCCATGCACACAATGGTTTTACCTTCCCAGATCCCATCAATGTCAACAATCTGAGAGAGAATGTTCTTCTGACATCCGGGCATGTCTTTTCCTCCATTCGGAAAGAAATCCATGTGTCCCGCAGTTTGGCTCATTCCAAATCCTGAGGAATTTCAAAATATGAGGAAGATGATGTTATTGTGTGAACTGAAAACCCTCTAAAACACACTAACGTACAGACTCAGAAACCATTCTAGGAAGACCAGTGGAGGAACTCACCCATGTTGGGGATGATGGGGGCAGCGTCTGTGTGAATCACATCCACAAACTGAGCATCGCTGGGGTCCAGTCGGACTAATTCAGGTGTCCCCTCAAAGCAAGGTTCAGCAGGGTCCAAACCTAAAGAAGCAGGATGTGTGACATCAGTATCTATCAGCGCACCTGCGCATTCACCTGTGTTCATTCGTTACAGACCTGAGTGCAAGCATTGGCGGTCATTACGAGTTAGGCACGAAAGAGTTAAGCTAGTTCTTTCCTGCCTCACCATTTCTTGAAGGCAAATCTGTGTCTCATTTACTATTCACATTAAAGTGAATTTTCCTCAAACCATAGGATTTTGCTTCACTTATGAATACTTAAGTCACGAAGACAATCCCCATCACTGTTCTTTTTCATTTTATTTCTACATTAAATTTATTGGGGTGACTGCGGGCTAATAACCTTAATCACTAGCAGAAGTTATAAGGGAAAAGCCACACTCTGGGAAACACTGGTCTCTAAAAGTTGCTGAAGGCTAAGCCAGGCCCCACTGTACCCTAGCCTCCCATGAGGGCCCCAGGACCACAGCTTTGCACAGCGCCCGGCTGACTAGGCTCTTGTACACGTTTACAGACTATGGGAAAGAATTATTAAAGCATGTCCAGCAAATTAACGATAGACATTCCAGCTGTATCCACCACGCCAAGCGTAACCAACTTCCCCAAAGTACTAAGAAGAAACTGGGGGAGGGGGGGTGGGGGAGGGCAGAAGAGGGCAGTGGCTGCTTCTAGAAAGAGTCAGCTCTCAGATGCAGGATAACAAAGTCTTTCTTATAAACATACAGGTTTGTTGTAGGACCTGGGTATTCAACATGGGACCCCATTGGCCAGATGCAAGGAGCCTGAGATTTGTAAAATCATATCGTTTAATTAGCATCATGCAGAACTGGTAGCCCAGGGCCACGGGACCACCTGCCCCCCACTCAGCTCTTGGGTTGTGGTTGATGACAATTGGGCTCATTATCAATTGCTATTGAAGCAGAATAGAATTCGTGATACATTTTTGAGCTCTTTGGGTTTAATTCTATTTATTATTTAATCTATAACTTATGCTGTTTATCCTATTCCTGAAAGTTTTCCTTTGTGAATGCTTAA
Organism: Myotis nattereri; assembly: GCF_964212035.1. Taxonomy (NCBI): domain Eukaryota; kingdom Metazoa; phylum Chordata; class Mammalia; order Chiroptera; family Vespertilionidae; genus Myotis; species Myotis nattereri. Next base: position 53,739,116 of record NC_138088.1, on the reverse strand, counting down.
AAAAGGGAAAATAGATATGAATAAGACCTCTACATGCTTTTAATTCACATTTTAGTCCCATGCAATATTTACATGTTAAACAGAACTCTGTAAGCTGAAGACCAGAGTCATAAAAATCCACAAGGGCTCAGCAGACATTGATCATGTGGCTCAATTCAGAAAATATGAAAACCTGTCTCCTACTTTGGTAAAAAAACACCACGTTTCCATCCTTTCAGACACCATGTGGGCTACATGTCGTCTAATCGTGTAGTGTTTACTGTTTTGACCAACCTGTGATGCGTCCAACCGTCCCATTGGTCCTCCTTCCCGCCTCGCCGGCCGCGTGGGAACCCAGGCTGTGGCCAATGATGTGGACATCGGAAGGCGAGTACCCAAATGCTGACTGTTGGAAAGAAAATGTCGTCAGAATGTTCGCAAATTCAGAATGTGGAATTCAAGATAAATACAGAAGGGGAGCCTCTGAAAACCGGAGATTTAAGAAGACACCCTTCAAAGCAATTAATTTTGAGGTATATATATTTAAATATAATAAAAAATGGTGATGGGCTTAACATTTAAACAGGTAGAAGTAGGGCTCTCTTTTGTTGTTTTCCGACATACAGAGACCTTTTAATGGACACGAGGAATGGTTACCCAGTCAGTAAAGTACGTATTTGGATCAGAAAATAATAATGAAAGCAATTATTTAGGCACGTTCAAGTATAACATCTTCTTTGTTTTTAGTTAACAACTCAGGTTAGCTTGTTATCACTGTGCTTCTCTTAAAATTTTTTTAAAAACTAGTTTACTCTTGAGGCTGACATTACCATGTCAACTTGGTTTAATAACTGGTACAATTAAGAGAAATACTGGGGGAATTCAGTAGAAACAGTCTACCTGGTTGCTTGAATAATATCACATTTTAAAAAAACTAGTTGATTGACCCCAGTAGGCATATTGATGCAGCCCAATCTGGACTTCTTTTTTTTTTTTCAACCAAGGTGAAAGCCAGCCTCAGTAAAGAAATGTCTCTAGCAATGATCACACCTACAGCACTTATGTTGTCCTGTGGAAGGGAATCCAGAGAGGCCACGTGCGTGGGTTTTACACACAAGTTACCTGAAGGACTTCCACAAAGTAGGCCACCTCTGCCCCCACAATCCGGATGTTCTGTGAGGCCTGTGTGTAGCCCGTTCTGGAGCCACTTTTCCAATCCACGCAAATGCAGTTCACGCTTTCCACCTGAAACATGTTCTGGTGGGAGAGACACAATACATGGGTAAGCGATTCAGAATCTTTATCACTTTCCAGTGAATACCTGTGAGGACTAGGATTTACAATACCATGCTTGCTGATAACCCCAAAGCAATGAGCATAACGGACTTCTAGTTATGGATATAGATTCCCTTTTAAAGTTTAACATTGACTCCAAACTGGAGCGTTGGCCATAATCGGAACTGGATTCTTGGGATTTCTACTGCAACAGTTGCATAGACAACTGATTCAGGGAAAAATATATAAACTGTGGTACAGTGGGTTGTGTCATTAGAGCTTCATGATGTCATAAGATTACATCGTTCTTTACCAGAACACACTGCAGGACATTGCCTTTCTTGTTCGCTGCTGTATCTTCAGTGCCCTGAAAGTTCCTGGCACATGTAGGTGCTCAATAAATACTTATTGAATGAATGAAAGTATGAATGAATGAATGAAAGGCCATGTTAGGATCCCCTTAAATATTAACTATGTTGAAGGTAAATGAGTAAGCTTTTCCACAATGGAAGAACTAACCAGAGTTTTTAGACAAATGCATTCTCTTGTATAATGTTCCTTGAGCAGTTACCTAGCCATTCCTAGGCAATTTTGTTCTATTTGATTTTCTGACTTTTTTTAACCTTTCATTTTCACAGGGCACACAGCCAAAGACAAATGAAAGAAGATAGGATCACAATACGTGGCAACAACAGAAGCTAGAGACGAAAAGCTACCAGTACACAGTTTTCCTAGATATTGCCACCATAGGAGGTCACAGAGCAGCAAGGGAAATTCATTCTTTTGGGCTTACTAAGTAATATTAGCTCCTCACCTAGCAATGAAAACCTACTGAGAACACTTAAACCTATGGACAATGCAACTCCTGTTGTATCAGTACGGCAACATGTGTTGCTAAGTTTTGAAATATCTTTCTATTCTTTATTGGATAGCTGCTACCCAAAGCCTCCAAATGCCCGCCAATCTTGCCACCCTGACAGTGCCAGGCCCTCTGCACCGCCTCCACCTCCTGGACCTCCCCTGGACACCCAGGCCAGCAGCACCAGAGGCCCCTCCAGTGTCACGATGGCCAGCGTTTGTCCTGATTGGCTGGGGCTGTGCCTTCCCCGTGGTCGATGATCACGCCGAACAATCTTCCCTGCAGAGAGGACCCCGTCTCACCTTGCACATATTGGCCAGCCAGCCTTCTTCCCCCTTGTCTATGAATCCGTGAATAATGAAACGGGTTTTCCTATCCGTTTTGAAATTGGAGGCCTCGATAGTTGATGGCTCTGCACGGATTTCCTGTTTGGGGAGAAAAGTGTTTAATGTCAAGTCTCTCACAGACTCCGGCGGAACTGTTTGAAGGAAAGGGAGGCGGTAGGAGAAGACTGCCCGGGCGTGGGAGCCTGTGAGTGATGGTTCTCCCATTTCAACCAAGCTGTCTGCAACCAGCACCAAGTCGCTGCTTCCCAAGTCACAACATTTTTTCAGTTGTTCAACCTGGGATACGTCTGCTAACATAATGGTGGTAGAGGTCTCACCTCCGTGCACTGAAAGGGTTTGTGTGTGTCTGGATTTTATATATGTGCAATATGTTGGAAGAACCTGGCTGGTGTGGTTCAGTTGGTTGGAGCATCGTCCCATGAACCGAAAGGTTGCCGGTTCAATTCCTGGTCAAAGCACATATGTGGGCTGGGGCTTCGATTCTCTCTCTCTCTCTCTCTCTCTCTCTCTCTCTCTCTCTCTCTCTCTCTCCTTCCCTCCCTCCCTCCCTCCCTCCCTTCCCTCCCTAAGCATGACCTTGGGTGAAAATTAAAAAAATATGTTGGAAGAGTATATATATATGATCCTCAAAAATGTATACACACATTTTAAATAATTATAAAGGCCGTGTTTATTAAAATACATTTCATTTTCAAAATTGAGCGTTCAGCTGTTAAAGTATGTACACATTTTTGGGGACACCTGTATGTCCATATTTAAATGATTTATTAAATGGTACCATAGAGGTAGGATGAGAACAATGTCAAGTTACTGAACCTTCTATAAACAAAGTTACATAAAATAATACTGAAGCTCACAAAAATCTGCAAAGATGTACATTCCACTGACGTATTCCCCTTTAGAAGACTTAAAACTCAGTGTCCTTATCACATACAGCAGATGGGACTGAGCTCTGAAAGCAACGAGCACTCATACCTGAAAGGAGTTGGGGTTCTCATTGGTGTACAGGAGGAAGCGGGTGTTGACCTCTTGGGGGCCCCAGGGCAATATTTTGAGGGGTCTTTCCACAATCCCTGCCCAGGGGGCTTCATCGCTGAAGCAGCCAAGTCTTTGGAAGCAGATTTCTTTCCCTGCAATCACCCAGAAGGGTTTCAAGGATATTAGTTTAACCAGAATGTTCTTTTTTAATGGTCTCTATGGCAAAGTATGAGTTAAATTCTATTTTGTGGCTCATTGTCTTCCTCCTCATCCCCAAGCATTTTGCTATCTACACAGTCACAAAACAGTGTCAATAGACAACACCCAAGCTAAACACAGGGGCTGCTAGCCATCTCTACCATGTGGGACCACGTACCCCCTTCATCTCTCTGTGCAGTGCTGTGTGGGGTCCCGTTTAGCCACTCAACTCAGACGTCTTTCTCAAGCCATTGGTGCCCCTAGGCCTAAGTAGAGGGGGTGAGGCTCTCAACTCCTTGTAGCCATCTTCTGGCTTTGGGCTTTGGGTAGAGAGCTCATTTCCTGCAAAGGCCCAAACCTGATATCTGTGAGTGGCTGAGTATTTAGGTCCCTGACTCCTGTTAAAGGGGCATCCTGGATTCCATCATGAAGAAGCTCATCACAAACATCAAACAGAAAATTCATGGTTTGACTCAACTCTAGGCTTAAATATTACCCCAAAGAACAACACAAAGGAAGGGTTTTGGAGGAGGAGAAAGCCTAGATTCACAGTAGGAGTAGGAGTTGTAGCTTGTGGGGGCTGCATTCTCAAAGTAGTACCATAGGCCAGGTGCTGGGCACGATGGTTTACGTGACTTACGTGACCCAAGTCTCACAGTGATCCTATGAGAAGAGTGGTAGTATATGCCCATTTCACAGATGACGATAGTGAGGCTCAGAGAGGTTAAGAGTTTTGCTCAGGGAAATACACTTGTGGCTGCTGGAACCAGGGTTTAAACCCCCCATGACCCCAAGCTAGGGTTGCTGGATTTAGCCACTAAAAAGACAAGTTAGAGTATCAGATAAAAAATGAATATTTTTTTTAGAGAGAACGATCACATATTTGTTGTTTATCGGAAATTCAAATTTAACTGGGCACCTGAGCTTTCATCTGGCAACCTCCCTCCGGCTGCCTGTGCTCTTGACCATGCACCTTTCTTGCTCTATTCCTTGTCCCCATTGTGGCTTGAATTCAGCTATCATAGCCCTTCCTGAAAGGACTGAACACTATATAAATCTATTGACTTACCTACTACTGTTCCCAGCAGCAGCGAAAGTGTCCAGATTGGAAGCATCTAAACAAAGTTAAAATTTTGAGTGAATTGGGCTCAGTTAGTTTTCAAAAGATTGGCATAATTCAAGTCCAGTTAGACCTTTGGGGGGAAGAGGGGAGATAGGGAAATACTAATCAATTAGGCTTGGAAAACATGCTCCCGACTCACCGTGGCAGTTCCGTCAGGCCCCGCGCACAACCAGATAGCACCTAAAGGTCCTTTTATAGACAAGCCTTATCTTTTTGAGCGGTTCCAAGGATGCATTTCTGGTTTTAATCATAAATAAACCAAAATTGATAGAGTAGGTAAAGTTTTCCACAGTACTTGTGGGAAGATGGGAAAAGGTTAGTTATGAGCAATTCTCTCCCAGCCTGATTATATGCTCAGAATCACCATAACTTCCTGATGGTCAAGGCTCCAGCCTGCCTCTTTTTAAATGTACAATCTCTGTGCAGGGATGTGGGTATGTGTGAAACTAAATTGTGTTCACAGATTTGATAGCAACGGTCTTGAAAACAAATACTAAATGCTTACTAGCTCAGGCAGTTTTTGTTTAACCTTGCCTTCCCCTCAAAAACAGTGAAATAGAGGCAATTCTTCAAGAGAGTTCATTCCTCTTAGGAAAGCACTTGATATTTTAATTTAATAGTCCATAGAACTAGCTTATTTCTCAATGATAACATGGGGAAGAGAATAAATGAGCTGACAAAAGGAATTGAAGATACTTCTAAGAGCACAGAGGTGAAATCAGTGACCCCACCATCGAATGAAATTATGAATGAGAGAGAAAAATCAAATTCAACTCGGAAAAAATGGTTTGGAAAAAATAATCTGAAAGAGAAGTATTGGATGGAAAAGAACTGGGATATTTTCAGTGGGTGATAGATTGCTTAAAATAAATTTTAAACAGATGGTGATGGGATACCATAATTTTAAGAGATTGGTACCATTCAGTGTGACAGCATCAGCGATACAGACTGAGTCCTTTGAAGTCTCCACATTTGTAGGTCAAAAATGGTCCAATAATTCAGTTCCCTGACAAAGTTTACAGGTACAGGGGAAAAAGCAATAGAATTATTTGTCTATGAAGAAAGTTGGGCAAGGGAAATGTTAAAATCAGGATGGAAGGCACAAGAAAGAATTCCATGGGTAGTACATACCAGACCCTTAACATAACCCTGTTGAATGAATGAACAAACAAATGAGGGAATGAGAATAAAAAAACAACTTATTGCTACATTGCTACAGTATGAACTGCCTATACAATCTTACAGTAAAGAACTGTGATTTTCTGAAGCCCTTTCTCCTCAAAACAAGCAAGCAAGCAAACAAACAAACCCCCTCACAAGTGAGCCAATGTTCACTATTTGATTTACTATGAAGTAAAATATATTCTGTGTGACTTACCAAATAATTCACACAAAATTTCTCAGTTGGCCTTTTAGATAGTACAACATTGAATCCATAATGCAGGTGATCTTTGCTCAATAGAGGCTATAGAATTAGGACCAAGAGTCGTCAAATTCTGAGACAGAGACTAGAGTCCGTGAGGAATTATTTTATAAACTAAAATAGGTTCAAATCTTAGAATGTTTTAGGAAGATTCAATTTCCCAACCTGTTATAAAAGCGAAGAAGAGAATTGTACATGATCAGCAGTCTATCGGATGAGCTCTGGATAAATGACTACTAAATTCAATCTTGCTGAACCCTTTAGCTGAGTTGTAAAATTTTATCAACCCTATTGTTTCATGTAGACCACAAATGAGCTATCTAGGACTGTCTGTTTATGGAGCAGGTGGCAGAGATTGGTGGCCCCTTCTTATATGGAATAGAACTACACCTTACTACCTAACCTCCCTTGCAGGGAGACGGATCACATGATCAACATCTGGCCAATGAGCTGTGAGTGCATAGATATGCACCAGTCCTAGTCCTGTTCATAAAAACTCATACATGATCCTCATATGCCTTGCTGTACATGGCTTGATGCAGGAAAGTATGGTGACCAAGAATTCCATATGTTGAAGATAGCAGACCCACAAGATGGAAGGAGCCTGGGTTCCATGCTTAGAAGCCAGCCAGCCATCAATTATGAAGACCCATTTTGAATTTTACATGAGCAAGAAATAAATCCCCGTTGTTTTAAGCCGCTGATATTTCAGTGGTATAGGAACTAGCATTACCTTAACCAATAAAGGTTATTGTATTGTAGGATGATTTCTCCTACTTCCAAGAACTTATTTTTACCACTTAGCTATAGGGTTCAGCAAGTTCAGACACCAAACATTGAACCCTGGGCTATAAATTTTACCATGAGGTCTGGGTGGTACTTCTGTATAACACTGATATTTTGACAGATATTTTTCTAATTCTTCACTTTAAAAATCCATTTTCCGGCCATCTCCCAAATTATAAAAATTAGCTGCTCAATTCTTCATTCCATTTCTGTAGACTTTTAATTTTAATGGGCATTTTCCTGTTCAGTCCTGATAGTGACTGTTGTTTTCATGAGCAATCCGAGGCCTTATGCTACCTCAAGTTTTAGTGGAAACTTACCCAAGGTTGTCTGGGCCCCAGGTGCAATGCAAGTGTGATTGAAGCAGTTCAATCTGCTGGATACACAGGAAACTCTCACATACCACAAGGAGATGGACTGGAGTCCCCACCAGAACTCTGCTCCCCACCAGCCTTTGTTATTCCTCACATCTCGGGATTGCGGGCTAGAAGGTGGGCCCTGTAGAAGGTGGGCCCTGTAGAAGGTGGGCCCTGTAGAAGGTGGGCCCTATAGAAGGTGGGCCCTGTAGAAGGTGGGCCCTGCAAAAGGTGGACCCTGTAGAAGGTGGGCCCTGTAGAAGGTGGGCCCTGTAGAAAGTGGGCCCTGTAAAAGGTGGGCCCTGTAGAAGGTGGGCCCTGCAAAAGGTGGGCCCTGTAGAAGGTGGGCCCTGTAGAAAGTGGGCCCTGTAGAAGGTGGGCCCTGTAGAAAGTGGGCCCTGTAAAAGGTGGGCCCTGTAGAAGGTGGGCCCTGTAGAAGGTGGGCCCTGTAGAAGGTGGGCCCTGTAAAAGGTGGGCCCTGTAGAAGGTGGGCCCTATAGAAGGTGGGCCCTGTAGAAGGTGGGCCCTGCAAAAGGTGGGCCCTGTAGAAGGTGGGCCCTGTAGAAGGTGGGCCCTGTAGAAAGTGGGCCCTGTAAAAGGTGGGCCCTGTAGAAGGTGGGCCCTGTAGAAGGTGGGCCCTGTAGAAAGTGGGCCCTGTAAAAGGTGGGCCCTGTAGAAGGTGGGCCCTGTAGAAGGTGGGCTCTGTAGAAGGTGGGCCCCGTAGAAGGTGACAGCGCCATGGCAGTCCTTTCCCAGGAAGCTCATGGCCTTGAAAGTGGACTCTCATTGAAAAATAATTCCTGACCAGCCATGCATTGTACAACTTTGACTCAGCTTTGACCCTGCAACCTTGGACATTTAAAAATAAAAATGCCAAACTTGTATCCAATAGCTTTGTTTTGAATCCAATAGCTTTGATTGCAGAGGAATTAAATATTGATATAAGTTTAGGCTCGGATTCTGGCCACCTCGTGATACCGAACTCCAGGTGAGGGAAAGAGAGGTCCCGGGACACCTGTCTGGCCAGATAAGCAGCATGGGAACCAAACAAGGTCTCATTTACTTAACCTTCAGAGAGACGCCCTTATCCAGTCCAGTCTACGGCCAGGGCCACCGGCGGGAGGGAGAACACGCCGCCTGGGGATGCCGACCTCCCCCGAGCAGAGGACGATGATGATCTGGGGCTGCTGTTGCCTCCCACCCTCCAGAGCAACCATGCGGTCCCCTCTGAGAGGGTTCAGCTCACCCAGACTCAGGGAGTATAACTGTGGTCATCCCTCCTCTGTTGTGCATGGAGATGATTTACTCTGTGGACTAGAATAACAAGCAGACTTTAAAATTTATAGCATTAATTATTCAGCTTTACGTCCTTTCTTAGTTTGGGCATTTAATCTCCCACAGACATGAACTTGCCCAAGGACACACGGTTGGGAAGCAGCAGACCTCCTGCAGGAGGGGCAACTTCTTTCCCCCAGCCCAGGAGGCGCGATGGCAGACGCCCCAGGAGGCCCTGCGCTCCTAGGCTGTGCTCCCTTAGAGTTGATCTGGAAAAGAGTCAAGAGTGGGTTTAGCAGGAGGGGTCAGCACGGATGTGTGACACACATGTATGGAACCAGGGATCTGCTTTTCGAAACAAAGGCACATGCATCATTTATAGATAATCTATCTTATTTGCATTTAACTTTCCAACTGTTCGTGCAGAAAAGGGCAATTTTATCACATAAAAGTACTACTTTTATCACACTGAATATAATAATTATTTCTTTCCTGGGCCATCACAGTAGTTTTTTTATTATTATTATTTCTCTTCTTGCCATTAGACTGTCTCCTCTCTTGTCTGTCCTCTACATACTCCCGGGCAATCAGGTTTGAACTGCAGACTGGCCATGACATTACAACCCCAACCTCCTTCCCTGCCCTGCGCTTTCTAGATGAGGACTGCCCAACGGAAATCTATCGTAAGCCACATTAAGAAAAAGTAAAAGAGAAATAGGTGAAATATATATTAATCATTATGTCACGTAAAATATTCAAAATATTATCATTTCAACACGTGGCACTAGCCACATTTCTGGTGATCAGTGGTCACCTGTGGCTAATGCCTATTGTATTGGATAGCACGATTCTAGATCAAATTTACTCTTCTTAACATCACAAATAAGATGTTACAGACCTGGTTAGCTTCTCTGAGGTCTCTAGCCTTGCTGTATAACCATTTGACCCATTTTCCAAGCGACTCTGAACCACTTTCAAGATATAGTTGAATGGAATCCAACTATAAAGAATGCAATAGCAAGAGTTTCCAGGTGTCACTGAGCAGGAAGGGAGGGCAAATAGGCAGGGATGTAAAATTCAACAGACCCAGATCACAACTTGGATACTAGGAGCTGTGATGAAAGGCGGGGAAAGAGAGAACAAACAAAAGAAAGAGAAAATGGAAGGAAAGGAAAGGAAAGGAAAGGAAAGGAAAGGAAAGGAAAGGAAAGGAAAGGAAAGGAAAGGAAAGGAAAGGAAAAAAGGAAGAAATTAAGCTAATAATCTGTGCCCTTTGTTTCTGCTCCATACTTATGATTAGGGGATCAAACAATTAGAAATGACTTGAGGCCACTCAGAGGGGCAGGCTACCTTTTATAGCGTGAGAACCATACCTTTCCCTGCTGCAAACCCGTTGGTGTTCTGTCCTTACTTATCCCAGTGCATCCTTTTCAGCCTGTGCTATGGCTCACAAAATACCCACTCCATGGATAGTTAGTGATACACAAGGCAAAACACGTGTAAGGAACCAGCTCCTACTCTGCACATGAGTGAGGCCATCCGACTGCAATTGTGTGTCTAGCACAGTCTGAATAGTTTCACACAGTGTGCCATCAATACTGTGTGGCGCTCAACAATGCCATCTGATAAGGGAATTTGTCTGATGGCTCATTATTTGTTTTTATCCAAAAATAATATATATCATTATCGTTGTGGCTGATGGCTGGCTTTACAGGCCCCTCTGTGATAGCAGTTTTGCAACAGTTTTCACTATAAGAAATGCAATTTGAATAATGACTGTATAGTCTCAAGTTGATTTATGCCTTTGGTGGTCAAATTAATTGATTTTATCCTGGAAAGCAGTATTTTCTACTTCTTCTGGGGAGGGGGGGGGGCCAGAAAAGCAATTTGTTTCCTTGAGCATACTGGTGTAATATTTGAAAATAGCATGAAAACAGCAACATCATCAATTCCACTCTGGACGAATATTCATGACTAATCCCACTGGAGACAGGAGACCAGGGTGTCAAGGACAGATGAATGCTGATCTACCACAGTCCATGTTTTGGTCATCATTGCATATCCTATCAGCAGCACCACATTTTCCCATTGAATTCCAAGACCTAAAGATTCATAAGTTAGATTTTCCCCGGAGTCTTGTCTACCACGTAAGTGTATGAGCTGATGTGAGCGATGGCCTTTGTGTTACTATTCCTGTCATTGCCTTTTTCCGTCAAATGAACCACTCGTAAGCCACTGATCCTTATGTGTGTGTGTGAGAAACGAGGCTATAACTCAACAGAACGGGAATGACATACAACGCAAATATAAAACAAATGCGAAAATGCGTGAGCCTGCTCTTCTGATGGGCGTGGTATAAACATGATACCATAAACATGATACCACAGAGGCTCTCTCTCATCACGGCATGGAACAGAATCACTGGAGGAAGTAGACAGACACTGACGGGCACTAGGCCTGGCATCTCGGGTGTTTTGATGCGTTGGCCTGGCCCACTTCACAGGCCTTGGCATAAATGCATCGTCACAATGCATCTGATGAAAATATGTGTTTTAATGAAAATAAATCTTCGGTATCTCTCCTTCCCCAGGAATTAGAATCTCCTCTTATAATCTCTATTTGGGAGGTAAAAAGTAATCTTAGCCATGTTTAAAAAAACATAATTTAGTGAAAGACCTTTTCCCAGAGAAGACGTGTAAAGAAGGAATAGTTTTGCCCTAGCCGGTTTGGCTCAGTGGATAGAGCGTCAGCCTGTGGACTGAAGGGTCCCGGGTTCGATTCCGGTCAAGGGCATGTACCTGGGTTGCGGGCACATCCCCAGTGGGGGGTGTGCAGGAGGCAGCTGATTGATGTTTCTCTCTCATCAATGTTTCTAACTCTCTATCTCTCTCCCTTCCTCTCTGTAAAAAAATCAATAAAATATATTTATATATATATATATATATGTATATATATATATATATATATATATATATATATTTTTTTTTTTTTTTTTAAAGAAGGAATAGTTTTTCAGCAAAGGTCACCACGCTGTCGTTAGGGCACCTGGGTTTATGGCTCAGTTAAGTAAGACACACAAGGGGCTTCTCTGGCCATGCTGTACCCCAGTTCACATCCCCCTCACCCCTTACCCAGCCCCCCAGGAAGCTCTCCGCCCATCTCAGCCCCAAATCCCTTCCAGGCAGCAATGGCTGCAGGAGATGAGGTTGTTGTCCTTCCTTGAATGACTGGCTCCTTTTCTGACAAATCAGTGAGGGAAACAGAGGGGTGTGCTCTGCCCAGAAGAAAGGGGCACAATTCTGCCCTCCCTGGTCTGGCCTTCTCCTGCTGCTCAGACCCCCGCCAGGTCCTTCCTACAGCTTCGCCCCGGAAGAGCGGGCTAGACACCCATGGCTCGACTCTGATTGCTGTTGACTTAATATGAAGCTTCTCCAGCTGGTTATGCACGTGGATTGCTCTGCATTTTAGTTGTAACTCCAGTTTGGTCCTGGGAGGGAGTGAGTGTAACTTCCATCTACTGCACCGCCATTGTGAATCCCTGGTTGTGGTGCTTCTCACTAAGCCCATTGTAACTCAGTTTCCTCACCTGTGAAATGGGAATGTTATAGAACCTACATCACTGGGTACCTGGTAACCTTAAGTGGCATGCATGGATCTTCAGATGCATTGGCTCAGATTCTGTGTCTTTTGCTCCCTTGGCTTCTGGTCTACAGTAAGAGTTGATAAGTGTTTTTAATTCAGGGCCAGAGAGTAAATACCTCGGGTGTTGAGGGTCTGTGGTCTGCTGCTACTCCTCAGCTTGGCTGTTGTGACATGGACACTGCCATAGACAATGTGTAAACAAACGAAGGTGGGTTTGGGTTCCAACAAAGCTTTAGTTATGGACACTGTGATTTTAATTTCATATAATTTTCACATGTCACAAAAATATTATTTTTCTTTTGATTTTTTAAAAAATCAAAAACCAGCCCAGCCGGCATGGCTCAGTGGTTGAGCATCTACCTATGAACCAGGAGGTCGAGGGTTCTATTCCCAGTCAGGGCACATGCCCAGGTTGTGGGGCTTAATCCCCTGTGTAGGGTGTGCAGGAGGCAGCCAATCAATAATTCTCTCTCATCATCGATGTTTCTATCTCTCTCTTCTTCTCCCTTCCTCTCTGAAATTAATTTTAAACATTTTTTAAAAAGTAAAAACCATTCCCTATTTGCAGGCAGATTTGGCCTGTGGGCCATTATTTGCAGCCCCATCTAAAAGATGCAAAATTTTCTATACTTTTTTGGTGAGGTATTTGGGCTCTGAAACCAGCCTAGGTGTGACTCCCAACTCCACTGTGGGCCAATGTGACCTTAGACTTGTTGCCGAAGCTCATTGTATCTCAGTTTCCTCATCTGTGAAATGGGAATGTTATAGAAGGAGGAATGAAGGAGACAGGACATGTAAAGCATGTACAATAGGGTCTGGCACAGAGCAGGCACTTCATAGATAATATTATGATTCTGATGAACATTTTCTGTTTTATTTGTGTTTCTATAAGGCTTTGCAGAATTTACTAACCATCTATTTCATTTCTTCTAATTAGGCTCAAAACTTTCCCTCCTCTAAACCAATAGTTCTTGCCTGTGATTAATATCACACACTTAACACATAATTTAATATTTTAATTGTGAAATGATACATATCATCAAGTCTGAGTTTCATATATACATTGAAAACTTGCTTCTAAGAAATAGCTGACAAGCGATTAATAGCACATAAGAAAAATCACAGTTAACAGAACAGCAGATAATTAAGCCAATTACATATTTTTCATTTATATGATGACTATGACTTTTCTAGAGAATACTAAACATGCAGACGAAAAGTAAATATTTCGGATGAGGCAACCATTTGGATAATTGAAGTTTAATTAAATCTAGCTTAAAGTTCAATTAAATCACATTTTCTCTAAAACATCCTTTCCTGGATAAGCCGTTATGCAAAGTATTTCTTAAATGTCTGAGAAAATTGCATGAGTCGTAAAAATTACTGGCAGCAATGTCCCATTTTCTCTGGGTGACATCATTCCCCAGTCACTGCCCTGTAGTGACCGATACTTTTCTCGATTAACCATTGCAGGAAGGGCAAGGTGTCCTGCAAAGTTGTCGGGTGGAGAATGCTGCTGGAATGACCACTTCTAGGTGTTTACGCACCATAAACCAGCGGTTCTCAACCTGTGAGTCGCGACCCCTTTGGGGGTCGAACGACCCTTTCACAGGGGTCGCCTAAGACCATCGGAAGACACATATATAGTTACATATTGTTTTTGTGATGAATCACTATGCTTTCATTATGTTCAGTTTGTAACAATGACATTGGGGGTCACCACAACATGAGGAGCTGTATGGAAGGGTCGCGGCAGGAGGAAGGTTGAGAACCACTGCCAGAAACTCTCATGAAATCAGACTTGATTGCGCGTTGGTGACAGTTGTTTTTTCTGGTCAGTGTCCTGATTAGGATGTAGCAATGGGTCAGAATCACCCTGAGAGACAGCACAGCCGTGGGTTATATTTAACGCCTTCTGATTCATTTTTTACTTCCCAAGAGCTTCCCAAGTACTTAGATCATAGAAAAAGGGTCATAGAAAAAGTTCACAGACAAAAAATTTTAGACAAAAAATATGACTCCTTTAGACGAGTCTCACTCACGATTGGATAGTCAGGATGCTCAATGGTAACTTCTCCAACAGCTTTGTCTTTCCTAATCCTAGCAGCAGCCTCACAGAGCCCTGGGAGCCCCGGGGGAAATATTTGAAGTTATTTTAGCATTAAACACAGAACTTGATCATATCAAATATTTAACATGTTTGGCAAAACAAAACATTTCCCCAACGAAATCTCTCTTTCCACACAATGGTTTCACGGTCCCAGACTCGGAGTCTGTCTGCAAAGTGTGGGAGAGAATTGGTTTTGCATGTGGTGTTTCTCCTCCTCCACTGGGGAGGGATCTTGGCTCCTGCTGCTCAGAGTGTGGTCCATGGCCCAGCAGCTTCAGCATCATCTGGGACAGATTTGCTTTAGAGTTCACTCCAGAGTCATGGGCTCCCGTGGACCTGGTGGCAGTTGCCCGAGAAACACCCAGAAGAGAGGCGGCACCAGCTCCCACTGCCACTGCGGGACTGACTACGTCCCCTCCGCACTCTCTCCCCTGCCCACAGGGATGTGCTCATCCCTCCCACCTGAAAAATGCAGGAATTGTCCAGGGAAGAGGGAGATCATTCAGGACACAAGCGTCTCCTATTTTAATACATTTTTTAGTAAAATAAAATCTTCTTTATTTTGTACGTCTCATGCACATGGTTAATCTAATGGTAACTAGAAATAGCTGGGATAGAAAAAATGTAAAAGTTATAATCCTATATACGTTAATTATATATTTAAACATTGAATCCCAACTAGTAGTTTAACCTGAGCGAGAACTTGAATCTTCACAATCTTATTGTAATATAAGCATATACTAGTACATATGTATTTTTTAAATATATAAAATGTACTATCGTGGGCTATCAAATCTGGAAGCAGTTTCACTGTTGTAGTGCTATGCGCAGATTCTTCCACAAGAGGGCGCGTCAGCTAAATATATTGAAGGGAAGTGAAAAAGGTGCGTTTTCTCCATGATAAAAATACCATTAAAAAAAAAAAAATCAAAAGGCTTTTGAATCTGTACTCATTACTATATATCAGTAAAAAGTAATTTCACATGAAACCATCCAGATATTCACCTGGAGCTTTATAAGGTGGGGAGTCTATGATCAAAGAAAGTCAAAACAAAATAGAATCTTACTGAATTAGTGCTGGAAGGAAACTTTAAAAAAACTTACAAAAGATTTAATTTAGAAGTAGCCTCATCTCAGTCCAGATATTTTTAAAGTAAGAAATCTTAGAAATAGTATTTAAGATTTTACTGAAATTGGAGAAACAAAGGCTTAGAGAACTCATTTGCCCAGGGCCAGACTCCAGGCCCCCAGCCCCAACTCCATGCTTTCTTCCACTATGCTCCAATGTATTAATGCTCTCGATCTCTATCAACATCCACCCATATTTTTCTATCTGTCTAGAGCAGTGGTTGGCAAACCGCGGCTCGCGAGCCACATGAGGCTCTTTGGCCCCTTGAGGGTGGCTCTTCCACAAAATACCGACTTTTGCGCATGGGCACAAAGTTTCAGTCGCACTGTACGTGCGCGCCCGCACGTGGTATTTTGTGGAAGAGCCACACTGAAGGGGCCAAAGAGCCGCATGGGGCTCGCGAGCCGCGGTTTGCCGACCACCGGTCTAGAGTAAATAATCATCCTCCTGATTCTCAGGTCCTGGGAGAGGTCGCCGTAGCTCCTGGCTTTTGGACGGAGCACCGGGTAATCCTGCTGCTTGTGCCAGTGTGGGTGGAACGGGGCTCCTCCTGCCGCAGGCCTCCTGCCTGAAAGCATGTCACATGCTCCCCTGGGCCTCGCTGTGGCTATTTCTGATTATGTAAATAACTCATTGATTATACTTTCTTATCTTAATTTCTCCATTGGTTTTCTTTAATGATTCCTCTGTACATTATGAATTTGATGGTTGCTCTAGCGAGATACAGATATATGTGTATATTTGTATATGTAGATATTTAACTTTTCACAGTCTACTTAGAGTTAACATTGTACCACTGCACATAAAATGTTATGAGCTTTGCAACTGTATAGGTCCATTTCCTACTCCTCACCATCCTTTATGCTATCATTGTCATACCTATTATGTCTGTATAACATTACATATCCCACAATGTCCTTTTTAAAAATATATGTATTTTTTTATTGATTTCAGAAAGGGAGAGGGAAAGAGAAATAAAAAAAACATCAATGATGAGAGAGAATTATTGATCGGCTGCCTCCTACATGCCCCCTACTGGGGGTCAAGCCCGCAACCTTGGGCATGTGCCCTGACCAGGAATCAAACCGTGATCTCCTAGTACATAGGTCAACCCTCAACCACTGAGTCACACCAGCCGGGCTAAATGCCCTTTTGTAGGTAAATATTTCCTGTTGCCTACAGATCCATTAAAAAAAGGCAAGAAAAGAGAGAAGTTCCCAAGGACAGGTTTCCAACTTTAACCGTGGAAAAGCTTTTATCAATAACAACTGAGGGGAAGCCATCAGTGTGCACACAACATGCATCTCCACGTCTGGGGAAGCAATGCTTCAAGGAGTCTCTATTTTAAAGTGGTTCCACTTTATTCCACTTCTGAGGATAAGCAGGCTCGTGGGGGACAGGGCTTTGATACCACAGGGCCTGTCAGGGAGCCTGCCAAACACAACTGAAAATTACCCGCCCACATACTGTTTCTATGAATAGCTTGTGTCACCCACAGTAGATTCAGAAACACAAAACGAAAGATGGTTCTCCCTGCTAGCCCAACAAGCTCATTCAGTCATTCTCGAAAAACGGGTGTGATCTTGACTCAGCATAACGTCTGCCTGGCCCACTCACCTCTCAACAATAGGGTGGAAGAAAAGGCGAGCTAACCAGGGAGCAGCGGCAAAAGCATGAGGAAGAGTCGGTGACAGCCTGCCCTTGAAATGATGAGAGCAAGCTGAGCTTCAACTGGGAAAATTCCATCCAGGAAGCATGTCATCAGAAAAGACCTGGAGAGGAGACCTGGAGACCAGGTATTATTCAGTGTCTGTCTGGTCTACCAGCACACAGGCTGTGTGAGGGCAGGGGAAGGGTGTTGGGGTGCATGACAAAGGGGTCACTAGATGTGTGTCCCTAAAAAGGATGATTGGCACCCAGATAAGATAACAGGTACAGAAACAAAGAAAACACGATGGATAAATAGGCAGAGACCTTTATGCAGAACGAATGATCAAGAGGGTGGCTGAGTGCCCTGCAGGCGTGGCTCACTGGTTGAGTATTGACCTATGAACCAGGTCACGGCTCAATTCCTGGTCAGGACACAGGCCCAGGCGGTGGCTCAATCCCCAGGGAGAGGCCTGCAGGAGGCAGCCGATCAATCATTCTCATCATGATGTTTCTCTCTCTCTCCCTCTCCCTTCTTGAAATCAATAAAAAATAAATTTTTGGGGGGAAAGAGAGTGGGTGAGTGATCTGCTTGTAACGACACAACGTGAAGCAAAGAACTAGTTCTGATAAAATCAGGTTATGAGAGAGGAAGAGTAAATTGTCTCGGACAGTGGGCCCCGTCACCCCAGCTGCTTGTGAAATCTTGCCTTGGCATTTTATCAAGCTCTCATGATCTCAAAGCTGGGTTAAACCGTCAGAGGACAGAAGGTTCTAAGAACCAGAGTGATTTTTCAAGGCATGTGGGCATGTGGGCATGTGAGCGTCAAGCTAACCTTTCAGTGGCAGCCAGAGTCCAAGTCTGGGCTTGTCAGGAAGGTGAGTTCTGCGCAGCATCTCCTGACCTCCTGGCTGTGACTCAGAAAACACAACATCGGATCCCTGAGACACAGCCTTTGCTCTTTATAATCGCACTCCCATCTCATTCACTAACTGGAGTCCCGATGAACGAAATCTGTGCAAGGGGCCCAGCCCTTCGCAGCCTGGCTTTGTCTGGGAGGTTGTCTGAAGGTTGTCCGGCTGTCCGGTCTAATTAGCATATTACGCTTTTATTATTATAGATGGAAGCATTTGACTTGTGCATTCACCTGTTCCCCTCCTGGAATTCCATGGGCTCCCTTTCGTCTCTACATAGCTGCTCAAACAATGAATACTGAGTTGTCACAAAGGAGTATTTATAAATTATGTTATGGTATAAAGCAGTGGTTCTCAACCTTCCTAATGCCGCAACCCTTTAATACAGTTCCTCATGTGGTGGTGACCCCCAACCATAAAATTATTTTCGTTGCTACTTCATAACTGTCATTTTGCTACTGTTATGAATCGTAATGTAAATGTCTGATATGCAGGCTGTATTTTCATTGTTACAAATCGAACATAATTAAGACATATGATTAATCACAAAAACAGTATGCAATTATATATGTGTTTTCCGATGGTCTTAGGCGACCCCTGTGAAAGGGTTGTTCAACCCCCAAAGGGGTCGCGACCCACAGGTTGAGAACCGCTGGTACAAAGGATCATGATAAAGTGACTATTATTCCTTTGCTCAACCTTTCCTCTTCCCTGTGCTTCATCTTTGAGATCTTCGGCATTTATCACCATATAACAAATACAGCTAATTAGTTCTATTTGTTGTTTATCTTTAAGCACCAGAAATCGTCTTTTCCGTCCACTGCCTTTCCCCTGCACAAGGAGGGCTCTAAATAACATTTCTTGAATGCGCGTGTGAGCAACCTCACTTGTATCTACCACTCAACTGAAGGAATAAGACTAATCTCCTGCACGACCCTCCTCTATTCCATCCTCTTTCCTCCCCATCAGACGCGGCCATGAGTCTAAACTTGTTTATCACACCCCTGCTTTCCTTTACACTCTGGGTGCTTGAAACGCCACATGTGTTTGTGTCCCTAAAAACAGACTGTTTGGCTTTGCATTGTTTCTTACTTCCCATCAATGCAATCACACGATGCGCATTCTTCTGCGATTTGCTTTTCTCACCCAACATTGTGTTTTCGAAGCTCATCCGTGTCGTGTGTAGCGTGCTAGGGCATGATCATGCCACAGTGAATTGATCCATGTTGCTGTTTATTGCTATTTGGACAATGTGTCGTTTTGGTGTTACAAAGATCATCGCTATGAACCTTCTTCTGCATGACCCTGTACAATTGTGCCAGTTTTTTCACACTGCATATGTAAGCGTGAACTTGCTAGAATGTCAGGTCTTTCATTTTAGCCTTGAGTAGATAGTGCCAAATTCTTTCCAAAGAGACTGCTCCAATTTATATTCCCCTCAGCGCTGCCTAAATGAACTGGCTGTTCCACATTCTCCTATAACTCGATGTTATCAGACGTTTACATTTTTGCCAATCTGTTGGCAAAAAAAACAGTCACATGGTTCCAATTAGCATTTCCTTGATTATCGATGACATTGAGTTTCTTTTCTTTGTTTATTTGGGTTTCTTCCATAAATTATCTCTTCAACATTTTTTTTTACTGGGTTGTCGTTCTGTTTCTTATTTGTAAGCATCCCTTACATATTCTGGAAATAAATAACTTGTGAGTTATATGTGTTGCAATATGTTCTCCCAGTTGTGGGACTGAGGGATTTTTTACTTTATTTGTGTTTTCTTTTCATCAACAGAAATGCTTAATTTTAGTGTAACTGAATATATTTTTTTCCTTATGATATTTATACAAGGTGTCCCCCCAAATGTATGCACACTTCACAGCTGATGGCTCAGTTGATGTTTCTTTCTTTTCAGATTTAACCCATTGGAATTAATAATTCAAAAGTGTGTATGCATTTTTGGGGGTCACCCTGGCTATATTTATATCTTCACAAAGAAATCCTTCTTAACTCAGAAGTTATAAGGATATTTGATGCTGTTTCCGATTGTTTATAGTTCCCCTTTTTACACGTGAGTCTTTAACCCACCTAGAATTGTAAGGCACCCATGTGCATGTGTGTAGCCAGTTGTCCTGACACTATTTGTTGAAAAGTCCAGTCTGCTCACACTAGTTGGCGCCTGTCAGTTCCATAATGTGTCATTTCTATATTTGTACGGGTCTGTGTTTGTTGTTCCATTGGTCTCTTGGTCTATCCTTTCACACAATATTTATTATTTTAATGTAATTTTTTATTTTCTTGTGGTCAGAACACTTTACATGAGAGCCACCTTCTTAACAGATCCATGAGTGTGCAGTACAGATGCCTGTCTACAGGCACAACATCGTACAGCAGGTCTCTAAGCTTATTCATCTTATAACTGAGACTTCACACCCCTTGAGTAACAACACCCCATTTAAAAACACTTTAGTAAGACTCCAAAACTACCTCCCCAACATAATCAGAATACTTCTCAGGAACCAGAGCTTAATGGAGCAAAACTAGAAGCATTTTCATTTACACCAGATGAAAAAACAGGGTACTTGTTATTGAATACAATTTAAATTGTGCTGGAAGTGCTAAATAATGCAACAATTCAATACCAAACAGTCTACCAGCTGGGGAGGAGGAGGCAATGTTCCCTTATTTCCAGATGCTATCACTATATTTATGAAAAAAACACTGAAGACCATAAGAGAATTCTGTAAGGTGCTCAATTGTAAAATTTATATGCAAAAATCAACAGATTCCTTTCTCGGGAAACATTTTCATTTGAGAAGACATTATACTCATGAAAACAGTAAAAAAACAATGAATCATTTTTTACCCACTTACAATTAAAATATCATCTTAAAGAAACACACACACATACACACACAATCTCAGTAAGATACAAAATATCTATGAATCCCAATAGTAACTAATAATAATACCTTTTAAGCAGTTACAGTGCCACCGGTGTTCCAACTGTTTAAAATTATCAGAGACCACGAAAAGAAACTCGTGCTTCACCAAAGAAAAATATCTAAACATCGAAAAACAATATTACAGAAAAAAAAAACATTGCAAAATATAAATAAAAAAAGGAAAGGAAACTTTGGACCTTATGTACCGAGCAAATGCCAGGTCTAGCAAAAATAATGCTAGTCCTAGATTACTTACTGATTTAAAAACAAAACAAAAAAAATAGTAAAATATAAAAACAAATTAATGTTTTATAGACCGTGGGAAAAAGAATTTTCAGCAAAGTACAAAAATTTAAAGCATTCCTTTCTTTAATTTTGTAATTCTTTACTGTGGAATAGCTCAGAATGTCACTTCTTTTTTAAATAACAGAATTGATAACTGATCAAGGAAACGTAATTTGGATTATAAAATACTTGCTTTAATAAAAATTCTTTAAACAGTAAAAAAAAAAAAAAAAGAGAGGGATTTTTTACACTATCACTTAATCCTCAAACCAAAATATGGGTAGAAGTTGTTGTTATAAGCATTTTGTAATTGAAACACCTGAGCTTCTGAAAAATTCCATAGCTCCCCAAGGTCATTCACAGGACACAGCAGAGTCAGGGTTTGAACCAAAGTTTGTGATCTTAACCACTAAGCAAGACTACCACTCCTGCCTCTACAAAGAAGACTATAGGCCTCTACTGAGGAATTTGTAAGAACACCCCACTCAAGAGAGACAGGGTTTGAAGTGGATAACTGTGTATCATAAAGGATGTCTGTTCTTGTCTATATATATAAAAGCCAAGCGACCAGAACAACTGGAATGACTGGTCGCTATGATGAGCACTGTGGCCAGCCAACCAGCCTGATGTGGGCAGGGCCAGCTGGCCAACCTCCCATGGCCCCTCCCCTTGGCTGGCCCAGCCCCCAATCAGCCCTAATAGGGGCAGGCTGGCCAGACCACACTCGTGCACAAATTCGTGCACTGGGCCTCTAGTCAGTTTCTATTTAAATGCAATGCAAACCCAATAAAATCCTGACAATTTTTTTAGGTAACAACTTTATTCATATCAGGATTTTTTTCCTTAATTCACTATATTATTCTAATTTCTGGAAGTCTAAACATGGAAATTCATTAAAAAAGAGGATAACTTGCCCTAGCTGATATTAAGATATACTATAAAGTCACAGTCACTGGGAATAAAATAGGCCAGGTTCTCAGCCTGGGCAGTTTGCCCCTTAAAGGTATTCTGCAAAATCTGGTAACGTTTTTGATCATTACTGAGGATGGGATTCTCTGGCACCTGGTGATTGAGGTCAGGGATGCTGTTAAACAACTTACATTTCCCCCTCCACCCTCCATCCTCCAAAAAAAAATAAAAAAAGTCTCACAGTGCCCAAAACAACCCCTTACTCCTAACCCTGGCAATTATTGGGCCCCAAATAAAGAATGACCATGCCCCCAAATGTCAATAGTGCCAAGGTTGAGAAACTAAAATAGGCAAATAAATACAACAGAGTAGAGAGGTGTCCTCAAACCTCCTTTCCTATGCCAACTCTGACATTGCCTAAAATTAAAAATAACTCCACAGCATAAAAACAAAGACAAGATATAAACCATAACCTGGGGGGAATATTTGCAATATATATGTCAGACCAAAAAAAAAAAAAGAAATCCCTGATATACAAAGAGTTTTTACAAATAAGGAAAAGACAACCCATACAGATAATATAGGCAAGGCACACAAACAGAGTAGTCAGAAATTAAAAACATACATAAAATATAATAATACAAAGTGAAAATTATATGTAGACTACATCTATCAAATGTAATAATAAAATGCAGATTAAAATGAGATACTGCCCAGCCAGCGTGGCTCAGTGGTTGAACACTGACTGACCTATGACCCAGGAGGTCACGGTTCGATTCCCGGTCAGGGCACATGCCTGGGTTGCGGGCTCCATCCCCAGTGGGGAACGAGCAGGAGGCTGCCAATCAATGATTCTCTCTCATCATGGATGTTTCCAGCTCTCTCCCTCTCCCTCCCTCTCTGAAATCAATAGAAACATGAAAAAATAAATAAAATGAGGTATTATTTTGACAAGAAAAACACACAAAGCCTGCAAATACTGCAGGCACCGCCTTTTGAGTCAGACAGCCTGGGAAGGGCCCTTGGGGTCCTCTGTTACTGGCAGTAATAAGTACGACTAGTGACGAAAGCTTCTATTCTCCCATCTCAGAGGAAGGCTGCAAAGGGCGCCCACCGTAGATGTGGCTACCTAATGAATAGTCTCAATTTATGTTGACCAAGTGCCAGATAAACAGCATTCTTTCATATACACTGACCTTGTTTGACTGTATAAATCTGTACAAATCCAATCTTCCTCGTGCAAATCCACTAGAGGCAATCTCGGGAAATTTTATTAGCTGTAATGATTTATTCAGGCCTCTTGAGTGCCATTTATTTCCCAGTAGAAATGTTTAGAGTATTTCAGTATTTCATTATTCACTGATTTTTCCCCTAAAGTCCATTAAAAGTTAAAGAAAAAAAATTATATATGTATCTCCTACTGGGCTACAAATATCCCTAATGGTTTGGGCAGTGCTTAAGAATATCTCTGTAGAAATAATATTTGTACATAACCCTAATATCTTAAAAGGAGCTCTTCTATAAAAGGGAAAAAATTCCCTTTACATTTGCTGTTTCTAAATTAACTTAACTTCATGATTTGGTAGAGCATGCAAATATAAAGGTTGTCATTTATTGTGCCAATGGGAATTGTGATTCCCGGGCAGCGTGAGGTCAGGTGGAACCCCAAATTCTGGTATAGACTGACCCAGTGCTGCCTGGTCCCCAGACACCATTTCTGGGAAGCTCAAGTTGCCTGGTGGGCTGGTTCATGGAAGGCATTCCATCCCACAGATGGGCTGCTAGGACTTGCCACCGAAACCCGCCCTTCAGTCGCACATCACACGTGGAAAGAGCCCAGCCATGGTCACCACTTGCCCAGCGCCAGGCCCACAGTCACAGATGCCCGGGAGGGAAGGTGTTCTGAGCCCAGGGACTCTAAGGCCTGTGAGTTGTGTGAAAGGAGGACCCAGAAACAAAAGCCTTGGGGGAAGAAGACAGTTACTTGTAAAGTGGGTACAAGGAAGTCATTCTTCAGGGTTACTGGCTTGTTAAACAAAATGCCCAAGGGATTTGAAAGAAAACACGCAGGAGAGCATCAAGGCCGTCAGGTTTACCTTGAGTCTGTTCATGGCGAGCCTCGTTATAAAATGGGGACCTGTCTTTGGCCAACAGCTCCGCAAAGGTGAAGGGTAAGATTAACTTACAGAGCTGCCCCACACCTCCCACTGGCTCCCCGACTTCCTTGGAGAAGGAGTTCCAAGTCCCTTCCCAGGCCTCACAAGCCGGTCTCCGTGCTCACTGACGTCACATCCTCTTCCCTCCCGCCTCGCACTCGGGTCCGGCCACCTGGCCCCAGCTGTTCTTCAAACACACCCGCGCAGGCTCCGCCCTCAGACAAATGTTTGTTGAACGAATGAATCAGGAGGAGTTGGGGCGTCTGAAAAACAAGGAATTACAGATAAACCAACAGCTGTCCCTTTGTCTTTCCCTATGGACCCCAGGGAGTGGGCAGTGACAAGATTCCCAGAATGGTGCTCAGCAGAGAGGTGGAATTGTCCCAAGACCCTGGGGACGCAGGGCCCACAGCCTCTCAGCTCTGCTCTCACCTCCTTTTTTCTCAAAAAGAAGCATCATCTCCTGCCTCCTCACACCTGGGGCACACACAGCCTCATCTCCTGCCTCCCCACACCTGGGACACACACAGGCTCAATCCCCAGTGTGGGGCGTGCAGGAGGCAGCCAATCAATGATTCTCTGTCATTATTGATGTTTCTATCTCTCTATCTCTCTTCCTTCCTCTCTGAAATCAATGGGGGGGGGGGGGGCGGGGGAGCCACAAGAATGTCAGAAACTTTGTGCCACTTTTGGAGCAGTATTTATGTACTAGCGTCCCGAAGGAAAATGGAAGACCTCTTGCTGTTCAATTCGTTCTTCTCATCCCGCCAGGTTCATCTGACCCAGAGCTGGTGTGAAGTTTATTCTGTTATTCTGTGTTAGGAGGACTGCTACCATTGTCATCTCTGATTTTCCATCTCAGAGAACAACGTAGGAGCCACTGATCCTTTGGAGTGAAATTGGGGACAAAACAAACAGAAGTAGCAAGAAATTATGCAAATGATGCAGGCCATTAAAGAGTAAAAGCCACGAGTGAAGTGAGAATCTGAGAAGAATCACTCCTGGTGGGCAAATGTTTGCTGAGGCTAAAGGACTTGTTCCATCCTCACCACACATATTGCACTACTACGAAGGAAATAAGAGTTCAGTGGCGATCATAGCCAATGTCACATTTCATATTTGTCTGATGTATGTCAATGAAATTGTTCCATCCCTCTATTCCTCCAAAACTACCCAACCTCATGCTCAGCCCTCCACAGAACTCCCTCTGTGAATGTGGAACAGGAAACTCCATGAGGATGGGACCGAGCCTGGATCTCCTCCTTTTGAACCCTGCTCCCCAGCCTGGTCAATTCTACAGATTCTTGTTGAAGCAATGGGCCCAACACAACTACCAGCCTCAGACACAGGAAGTTCCCGTGATTTCTCTCACTTTGTCATCTTCTACGCTCACCCCCTCTGCATGCTAAGTAGATGCAAACAAATGGTACTTCCCTGCCTACTCAAAGCGCACAGGGGACACCAGTCACGCCTTGAGCCAAAGATGACAAATCGCGTTGGATTTGTGTGTCAATAACAAACTGGCAGTGGCTGCTTGGAGTGGGAGAATGTGAAGGATTCTGAGGCCACAGCTGATTTCCGTGGGAAAGAGGATGGTGATCCCTAGTCGGGCGTAGGGGTGGGGAGTGAAAAATGGTAGCCCGTTGGCCATGCACTTTCCATTCCCGTCTTCAGTTAGTTATGTTGCCAGGCAAAAGCTAAACGCTTAAGTCCTGATGGTGAATGGAAGGTGCCAGCATGAGGTAGAGGAAGGCTTGACCATCTCAGCCTGACAGATTCCCCAAACATCTCAAGGCTTCACCTGCCTCCAGCGGCTCCACGCAGGAGACTAGGTGAGGCTTTGGGACAATGAGTGACACCAACCCGTGGTTCTGACACAACATCGGAAACAACTGTGGAACTTGATAAAGTCAAGTCTTCAACCGAGACATGCTGATCCGGTGCTTGGGGACAATAGTTAGGGTTTGGCCTTGGAAGTGATGGTGAAAGAACGCTCTGCGAACAAGTCCGAGAAAGTCTTCTCTCCCCTGCAGCTCCAGAGAACCGGCCAACGGCACTGCGCGCAGTAGCAATGCTGTTAGCAGGACACCTGGACGTTGGGGTGATGCTGTGGCCTGTGAAAGTAACTCCCGTCCAGTGAGAGGCCTAATGCTCACTGGCCGACTTAGAAATGTTTTGCTGGGGAAGTTGAAATTCCTTTCTGCTCCCCAGAAGGCATAAATACACTATCTTCATTTCTGAGCCAGAGGAGATCACTAACCCTCCCCTTCCCCACACTTGCAGCTGGTGTGATGGTCTGGATAGAGTGCTCCTTTAAACAGAGCTGCAGGGTGTTGTCTCCTAGAAAGGAAGCCATCCAGAGGCGGCACCTGCTGCCCACATGTTCCTTCAGCTGAGTCAGGAAGTAACGGTGTCTCCCTCCCCTTTACGTGGCATTACTCGCCCTCCTGCACATGCTCACACATCCCCAGCCTACGCTGCTTTCCAGTGTTCCTTTGCTGAGGTTATTCCAAAATGATGGATTCAAGCCTGGTCACTGCACCTGCCTTCAGGGTCAACAACGGGCATTGTGCCGCAGTGGACTCAGTTAGGACCTCTGCACCAGTCAGAGACAGCTGAGTGGGTGGCCGAGGCGGGCTCTGGTTGGCATCATCCTAAATCTAGCCGGCCTGGCCTTTACCCCTCTTTCAGGGGCCCTCAGGGAAATGATGGCTCCTCTGTCCACTGTGACAGGCAGTAGGCCCTTGATGGATAGATGTCTGTGTGGGTGAATGAATGAAATGTCAGTTCTATTCCTCCAGGACCATAGCTGCTGGAAAATAAAGAACACTGAATCCCAAAATGAGATCACTTGTAGCAACAGACGTGGTAACCGCAGAATTCAGAAATGAAGACCTACTGGCTTCTCTCTCTCTGTCGTTACTGCTTCCATCGGAGGTCAGTGAGCGGAGGACAAAGGCCAGAAGAGAAATAGTGGAGTAAATTTTTTCTTTTCTCTGCTGCTCTTGTCCCCGTGCCTGCTTCTACCACACTTCTTGTTATGACATGTTGTAATCAGTGACTTCCTTTCCTGTATCCTCCTCGGTACTGTGTAGACCTCAAGAGCAGGGACTGTCTCATGATTGCTTGTTTTTCGTATAACCTCCTCATTTAGCACAATGTCTGATTCATAAGGGTAACTCAGCAAATTGTTGAATGAATGAATGAATGAATGAATGAATGAAAAGAAAAGAAAAAGGTAGGACTATGTAAAGGCTAAATGTTTGCAAAGCTCAAACATAGACTTAGGCTCTGAGGATAGAGCATCCGCCCGTGGACTGATGGATCGCAGGTTCCATTCTGGTTCAGGCCGTGTACCTTGGTTGCAGGTTCGATCCCTGACCCAGGCCAGGGCACGAGTGGGAGGCAACCAATCCATGTGTCTCTCTCACATTGATCTTTCTCTCTTTCTGTCCCTCCTCTTCCCTTCCACTCTCTCTAGAAATCAATGGAAAAATATCCTTGGGTGAGGATTAACAAAATAAATAAATAGCCTATACAAGGAAGGAAACATTTGCCAAAACCGTTGGCTCAGTCTCTGTAGAATTCGCCTCTCATGTTGGAATAAAAGCCAGTGGAGAGACTCCACTCTTCCAACTACAGGACTTAAATCATTTGGGCAGAACTCTTAGAAAAGCATGTGTACAATTTTTAAAAAGCCCATCTGGTGGTACAACATCAGTATGTATTTGGGAAACAAACTAACAAAACACAAAGCACACCGATCATTTTTATTACAACAATCTATGGAAAGTAAAGGTTTACAAAATCCTTTGGGCCAAAGGGTATATAAAACAGATTGATTTTTCCCATGTGGGGGTGTCAAACCCCAGGAGGGACGCGAGATCTTTATGTTTATCTAACACAGCTTAGGTTTTAAAAGGCTGGGAAATAACTCGGCATGAATTTTATTTCTGTTCCCGAGGCTCGCTGCTTGTTCTGGAGAGTTGCAGAGTCAACAAAACCCGAGGGCTTTATTCCACAGGATCCTTTCTATTATTTACTCTGACCTGAGGAGCCTGGGAACATGGCCACACAGTTCTAACCAGGGACCTGAATTTTCCTGAGCTGACAGGAGCATGTATGATCGGCCTCCTCCAGCTCTAGGCATGGTACAGAGCTCAATGCCTCTTGCCCCTTTCCTTCAGCCACCCCCAGAGCACAAAGCCTGTTAACCTTCATCTAGGCACCTTTTCCCTCTCCACTGGCCATGTAACAACTAGATGCCAAGCCACCCAGTATTCGATTTTACCTACAACTCTAATGGCCACAGCCTTTTCAGATTGACAAGGTGCTACTACATATATGATCCTTTAGAGAAAGTGGGCAGTGAGCTTGAGAGCTGTACGGCAGGTGCAGAAATTGCCCATCCCACAGGCCAGCAGGTAGATGGTCATTCCCACTGCCTAACCCTGCATCTCATCCAGTCCCTCCACCTCAGTCCTAGTTTACAGGAACATAAAAGTTCGAGAAAAACGCTAAATGATGCCAGGGGATCCCATCCGTGCCATGGAGACATTTGAAGGACAGTGACCTGGTTTATTCAACAACTGGGTGCAGAAGAGGGGCGAGGGGAACTGTCATAAATGAAAAGAGACTGAGGGATAGATCCATCTAAGGCAATGTGTGGATTTTGCTTGGATCCCAAGTTAAACCAACTCACTGCCAAAAGACATTTGTCAGACGATCTGGGAAATGTAAGTACAATCTGAACATAAGATGATATTAAGGGATTGTTAATTTTTTTAAGTTAACCCTGAATTCATTTGAACATTACTGTTAATTTTTATAAATGGATATTTTGTTATGTTAAACAAATTTGTTGTTTAGAGACACATACCAAAGTGTAAGTGGGAGAAAGAGAATGATGTCTAGGATTTGCTTTGAACCCCTCCAGCAAAAACACACACACAAAACAAAACAGGCGTGTGTGTTTGTGTAGGAACCAAGCAAACAGAACTGGCGAAATAGGAACGTTGTGAAACTGGCTGACAGCTACCTGAGTGGTTTTCCAATTCCCCTGCTGCTAAGAATATTTGAAAATTTTTACAATAAAAAGAACAATCTTGATGTTAGAAAGAGAGAGAGCAGGAGGGACTTGACAGTGTTGCATTCTGCTGAGGGATGAGATAAATGAGTAAAATCTCCCATCAGCTTTGCGATTGGCGGTCACAGGAAATTTCGGGGGGGGGGGGCGGGGGGAGTGTTGTTCTGAGTCAGAAAGGAGTGGAGGGGAATTTAGGGTTGGCCATGATTTTTTTCCCAATGGGAGAAACTTCAACTTTTAAAAATCGCATACAGTGAGAGCTTGAATAAACAAAAGAAAGAAAATGTAACCAATTGGATAAGGGTCCCAAGAAAGGAGGAGAGGATGAGAGCCAACGGACAGGCAGGCATTGGCCTTGGCTAGGAGAGGGGCAGCTGCCCAAGTAGAAAGAAAAAGAAGGAGTGGATGCAGATGTAGGTACTCGGTATGTTTGGACCAAAAAGAGGAGAGATTTGCTCTCTTGATGACTTCTGTTTTCTGTATAAAGCAGGAGGAGATTCAGGATAGGAGGTATATAAAAACCAAAATCTAAAAACCAAAAGAACAAGTAGTATTCAGAACAGTGTTGTTGACCAGTTTATAATCATGTATGTTCTCCCCATGATGCCATTTGTCCCAATAGCACTCAACTGTCAGGGTGCTGCTGAGAGAAAGAGAAACACTAGGTACATTCAGGTTGATGTTTTGCCTGACAGGATGCCAAAAAACGAACAAACAAACAAACAAAAAACAGGCAGCTTAGGGTGTTGATAGGCATTATTACTGAACGAAATAATCATGCAACTTAAGCTGGGTATAAACGGGTTGGTGGACTTCAAGGAAGCAGAAGGTTAAGGGATCAGAATTCACAAAGACATCTGGGAATGTCACTTCGTGAGCCCAAAGAGGGCTGTTGTGGTTGGAGTGGGGGACGCTCCCGTTAGCAAGTTTGGAGATAGGCGTTTGTGGGTGATACGATGAACCAATGGGAAGAGGGAGTGGAGGAAGTAATCGGCTAATTGGATTGTAAGTCACTTGCAGCATGAATGGCAAGAGCAGAACTTTCTAAGAGACCGCTCCAGAACATTTGCAGGCCCCAAATACCATGCCACTGTAGTACAGGGCCCTCGGAGAGAAAAGCAGCATTTTGCCGTCCTAGGCAACACAGATAATAACATTGTCTCCTAGAATTTTCAGAATCCCTTTGCCTAGATAGTCCATGCACTATTTGTCATCCTCACCATATTCTTATAATGCAAGGGGGTGGGGGGGGGCAGATATGAAGAACTGTGGGACAGAAAGTCCATATTTGATTAAAGCAGGGTTCCCAGAAATGGGCTCCCACTTGCCTTTTCAAGCTCAGAAAGAGTTGGCCAGGAGACCTCCTGGGCACAGAGGCTGGACAGGACTCCCAGAGCCTAATGCCATGTCCTGACTCATGACTTTTCCTCTGGGCCGGTGAGCCCTTCCAAAAGGAAGCCAGGCAACACAGAGAGCTGTGCAACCTCTGGACAACTGCTCTCACACTAAGGTCCCCCGTCCCCTCTGAGACCCAACTCCATGGCCAACTGGCTGCAACGCAGTAGGGCGGGGATCCTCCAACTGGGGACAGTGCTCATGGCCACCCTGCTCCCGGGCTGGCCTAGGCCTCAGCCTGACATGCCATCTCCTTTCCTCCTTCCACCAATCAGTCTTCTACCTCCCACTTGCACCCACTTTGTTCTCTGCTCTTTGCCACAGGTCGAGTTTCTGTCCACCCGTGGGTATCTGTCATCTTTTCTTTTCAACAATATGTACAGCTCAGTGCTGTGAGCTGAACACCGGGCCCAGCAACAGAAAGCAGAGGGATAAAAACATGCATCTTTCATTTCCCCGGAGAAGGACAAGTGAATCAGAAGAAATTGAAGCAAAATAAGAGAAAAAAACAACAACTGACATTTAAATATGACAATCTTGTTATTGCAAACACAAAGGGTTAGTCAAGTGCTTTACAAATGAAATGCTGCCTTCAGGCTAAACAGTATGTATCTAGGCCTTCAAGGCCCAGGGAGTTGAGACCTTCTGTGTGAGGAGGGTCAGTTCTAGAAGGGGCTGCTGATGCTCAGGGCCCTTTGCTAACTGAGGCACACACCATAGTTAAGCTCCAAAACCTCTCTTATCTCACACTTACCCTGAAGGCCAAGGAAAACTTTGGAAACACTAATGTACTCCCATTAGTTTTCATTATTAATAGGTAGACATACCAACCCACAGGGTTATAATCTATATATCATGAACTCTAGCCATAACTTGTCTTAGCAAGGTTGAACATAATAAATATTCTTTAAATCATTTTAGAACAATGATTATTCTTCCTGGAAATACTCAAAATATACCTCACCAAACTGTCATGTCACCTCCTCTCACCCGGGGAAGTTCCAGCCCAGCTCTGTTTTGTCACTGATTTCCTGACTCCTATAGGCGTCAGTCCTATACTCTGTCCTAGAATTCAGTCTATTTTTAAGGCACATGTGAAAGTTCACCAATGAGAAAAACATTCTATACAGAAAAAAACAACTGTACTTTTCTATCTCATTTACAAAGGCCACGTTGAGTCTGGTTACCAACCAAAAGGAGATTATATTTCACGCTCCCATTAAATAAATCCATCAAGACTGTATCTCGGATTAGCATGGCTTCAGGATTTGGACAATATTAGGTCCCTTCATGTCCTGGCTACAGAAGGTAGATCTGAGAAATTGAAAGGGGGAAAAATGATATTAATAGGAATCCAAGGGAAAAAGACATGGGTAGATCTTTGAATGAATAAGTATTATTTTGTAAACATTTTTGCAAAGATAGTATTCATTTCTCAAATAACGTTTCTTTATTTTAATTGCAAAATTTTAAGATGTACACATTTTTATACTAGCTGCAAATTTCAAATTATACGTGGGTATAATTTCAAATCCCACTTATGAAATTTAAACGAAGTTTGAAAATGCAAAGGGAAAAGTAATACTTACTCACGTCCATATTTCCCAGATATATCCACCACCATGCCTGCTCCCAACTTATTCCGGGAACGCCTAAATGAATGTTCCTTCCAGATGAACTCAACACTTGTGATGTTGCCAACATTAACTTCTGCGTCAATTAATTTTGTATAGGTCATGCCGGGCTGAAGTGTTCCACTGTCAAGAGAGAAATAAGACTCATTCTCCTGCACTGGGAATTCACAATGTCGCAGTGAAAGGCATCCGCATGTGTACCATGGAAGAGAAAGTTGCATTTTATAAGTCATTTGAAATTTTCACAAGTGAAAACAAATGCCGGGTCTGTATAATATTAAAGGGACTGGGTAGCAGGATAGCTCTCTCTCTCTTGCTGGCACTCTTGACAACTTTTCCCCACACACCTACTGTCTATGTCTGCGTTTTCATTTCCTAACACTGCTGGTAGCTTGAAGTAAAAAGACGAGTCACATAAAACATGGCAGCCTGCGGTACGAGAGGAAAAGGCGACACAGAGCTGCTCACCCAGCCAGTGAAACCGGGGCCCAGCACCATGTTACCCGCCGGGCCTCGGCCTTGCCTACCTGGCCACCCCAAACTCCTCCGTCTTCCCAGTCGTCCCACCGACACGGAGAAAGATGCTCCCCTCAGTGACATTGTTTCCATTGAGTGTGACAGACAATTTGTGCCTCCAACCTTGAAAGAGCAAGAGAGAGAATGAAGGGTTAAAACTATGCAAAAAGCATGCCATCCTGGCGTTTTAATGTAAATGACACTTTGTAATGTTCAGGGTTAGAGTGGTGCAAGGCTGCTCATGTTCATGAGAAAGAATACAACTTTAGATTGCTTGAGTGAATTTGGTGAAAAATGACATTCAAAAACACACATACCCCAGCCAGAGTGGCTCAGTGGTTGAGCATCGACCTATGAACCAGGACGTCAAGGCACATGCCTAGGTTGTGGGTTCAATCCCTAGTGTGGGGCATGCAGGAGGCAGCCAATCAACGCTTCTCTCTCATCATTGATATTTCTATCTTTCTTTTTCCCTCCCTTCCTCTATGAAATCAATAAAAATATACTTAAAATATATATATAAATGCTCTCATTTCAGTTTCCCACAAGTAAATAGTTTAATAATCTTACAGAAAGAATATTCTTCAAGGTTCCATGCACTCTCATGAGGTTTCAAAATGGATGTTGTGTGTCCTCTTCTACCCATTCCTTTCCTATTCTATGGCACGTGTTATGCTCCACAGCCAGGTTTTTACAGGCCACAGTTTGACAATGAATCTGGAAAAAATCTAGAAACCCCATTGGGCAAGGTCTGTGCTGTATGGTTACTTTAGAGGCAGAGTGAAGTGTTGCCTCTCTCCTGTGCAACATGAACTAGGAAGGCCTGGCTAGTACCAGTCTGGGTCAGCACAAACCTGCTGGTAGGATAAATCCCTTGCAAATGGGCAAGTGTTATTTTAAAAACCGTAGAGCTAAACAGATTTTTCCTTCTGAATTCTGTAATCACTACATGCTTATGCTTAATAACATGTTGAAAAATGCAATCCTTCATAAAGTTGTTTGAAAAACATCTGAAAGGGGGGAAAATCTTACTAGACTCTAGAGAATTTTCAATTCATGAGTGAATTATTGGCCAAGAGTTCTCTTTCCCCTCCTCAGCCCATTCCACAGCAAGCACTAAGGCTCCCACAGTCACTTCACATACACCGCTGCCCCCAGGCTCACCAATGACCACTTGGGTGCTTCATCCCACGAGCCCTTTGGAGTCCTGTCCCCCTTGACCTTTCAGCCCTTGTGGTGCAGGGAATGAAATCCACCCCCTCCCCACCTTCCTCACCACCTTTCTTTGGGCTCCTTTAACTACTGCCCCACCGAGTCCCCTTCTCCCCCTGCCCATTCCTCGGCCTCCTTGGCGGGGGCCTCTGACTCGGCTCCCTTTCTTCTCCATCTGAGACTCTTTGTGGGGGGCTAACATCGTTGACTTGCCAGCTCTGATTACTGGAGAAACTCAGCGGCTGAAGGCTCTGCCCTTAGCCCACAGCCATCTCCAGAGGCCGAGACCGCATCTCTCACTGCCTGGTGGGCAAGTCCATAGGCTTCTCCCCCCCCCCCACGTGCTAGAACCGAGCCTGTCAACTTACTCCAAACCAGCCTCTTTTATTTTCTTTAGTCTCCTTTCATTTATTTATTTTTCATTTTCAAATATATTTTTTTTCTGTTGATGTTATTACAGATATCTCCCGTCCTGTCCCCCCAGGTCTTCACCCCCTATTACCCGTGTCCATGGGCTATGCATATAAGTATGTAAGTTCTCTTCTCGTCCCTCAACCCCACATCGAGTATGTCAGTCTGTTCCATGCCTCCCTGCTTCGGCTCTTATTTTGTTGGTCAATTCATTTTGTTCCTGAGGTTCCACAGATAAGTGAGAGCATGTCTCTTTTCTCGTGCTAAAATGTGCAGAAAATGGCACATCGCCCACTCAGCCAGAATCACCGAGACTCATTTCCTGCACCCCTCAAATCCACTCTCCACGCTCCTTTTTGCTGCCACCTCCTAACCATCTCTGTATTCTCTCCGCGTCTGCCTGGATTCCTGCAACAACGGTCCTTTTTCTCCACCCCTTTATCCCCCCAGCTTTGTTGGGGTAATACTTACAGATAACACTGGGATTTAAAGCACATAAGGAGATGATTTGCTAGACTACAGGTATTGTGGCATGATGAGCACAACACAGTTAGTTCACACATCCATCCCCTCACACCGTGGGGAGTCACCCCTGTCCTAACAGGACACCCTGCCTCAACCTTGTCCCTGCTGATCCCGGCAGCTTCTCCTTCGACTGATTTTTCTAAAATAAGCAAATCTGATCATCTTAGTACCCTCCGGTGGCTTCCCTGAGCCCAAAGACAGAGCCTTAAGCCCCACGTGGTGCAGTTCCATTCTTTGGCCCGTGTCTCTCAGCCTCCTCTCACATGACCCTCCTCCTGGACTGTGTCACCCCCCCAGGGTCCCTCAGTGCCGCCTGTGACCTCCAGGCAGTTCCTTCTCCTGACACCCCTTTGAGGGCTCAGGTTGGAAACTGCTTTCCCCCAGAAGCTCCCTGACCTGGCTATGGAAGTTCCCTCCTCTGTCTCCTAACACAAGTTTTACTGAAACTGAGATTTTTGTAGTTTTTGCACATCTTCCCCATTAGCCCAAACTCACACCATTGTTCCTCAGGGCGTCCTCGAAGTCTGGCCCAGTGGCCACTTGTTTAGTAGACCCTCAGTAAAAACGGTCAGAGTTGAAAGGATAAGAACCTTAAAGCTTTACAATAAAACTGAGCTGTAATACTTACGGGCAAATGGGGAAAGAGCCCCGGTGTTTAAGAAATAATACGGCCTATTAGGCTTCTTATTTTTGAGGTGGAATTTGTCAGCAAAATGACCCATCGTTGGGCAACCTTCTTTGGGACAATGGAAGCAATTTCCCTGGTGACAGAACACAAGAGGCAATCAGCAATATAATTAGAAATGTTGTCCTTCGGTAAATTCATGATGTATTATTAAACAATAATAAATCTTTAGAATTTAAGTAAAGAATATGCATTTAAAAATGACTAAATTGAGAAACTAAGATGGCGGCATAGATAAACACCGGGAAATAGTCGCCTCCCACAACAATTGAAAATTAGCCCAAAGGACGGAGCAAACATCGTCCAAAACAACAGGAAGGCTGGCTGAGTGTAATTTCTACAACTAGAAGAAAAGAAAAGCACGCTGAGAGCCAGAGGAGCTGCGGAGGCTGAGTGCAGAGGTACGCGGCGGCGGCTCGCGCGCGCGGAAAGGGGGTGGCACCTGAGGACGCGGCTGTCTTTTTGAATCACAAGCTCCCGACTGCTCTGAACTCCGGTTCTGGGAAGTCTCTGGGGACTTAGGACTCATACGGGCAGAGGCTGCTCTCTCAGGCAGCAGCGGGCGAACTTGGGGGGCCGCTTTCCCTCAGAGGTGCTTGCAGCCGTTACCGGGACACTGAGACGCGCGACTCCGGGCGCGAAGAATCAGCCATAGCTTCTTTCTCTGGCCTTTTGCCTCCCTGAGACCCCGCCCCACCCAGGCTGCGGCAGAGGCTTTTGCATGTGAATGCCCCAGAACTTTGCAACCTGATAATTACCTAACTGCAGCCGGGCCAGCCAGACCCGGAACTTCCAAGAGAAGGCCCAAGGCCCCGCAGCGGCTTGCATTGCTTCACAGCTGAGCCTCTTCGTAGTTCCTGCTGTGTGGCCTCAGGCAGGGGCTGAATTAGCACCTCCTTAGATCCAGGAGCCACTGTACCCAGTGGTCAGAGGGGGACCATTCTCCCACTTCAGACACAGCTGCTTCCCACAGCCAATTGGCCTGGAGGTCAATTCCTTCCAGCGATCCTACAACAAGCGAGGCACCAAGAGTGCACCAAGAGTGTCCACCTCGGGTAACTGGGGAGGCTGAGCCACTGGGCCCTACAGGACACCTGGCGCGCAGGCCACTCTATCAACACAGGGAAGCAGCCAAAATGCGGAGACAAAGAAACAGGTCACAATTGGCAGAAACGGAGGAGGCCAGACGACTGGATATAGAGTTCAAGGCCACGTTTATAAGGTTTTTCAAGAATTTTATGGAAACCGCCGATAAATTTAATGAATCCCTCAAGGAGTATGGTGAGACCATGGAGGTCATGAAAAAGGACCAATTAGAAATTATGCATACACTGACTGAAATAAAGAATACTTTACAGAGCTCCAACAGCAGACAAGAGGATCCCAAGAATCAAGTCAAAGATTTGAAATGCAAAGAAACAAAAAATACCCAACCGAAAAAGAAAAAAGAAAAGAGATTCAAAAAATATGAAGATAGTGTAAGGAACCTCTGGGACAACTTCAAGCGTACCAACATCAGAATTATAGGGGTACCAGAAGGAGAGAGAGGGCAAGATATTGAAAACCTTTTTGAAGAAATAATGACAGAAAACTTCCCCCACCTGGTGAAAGAAATGGACTTACAAGTCCAGGAAGCGCAGAGAACCCCAAACAAAAGGAATCCAAAGAGGACCACACCAAGACACATCATAATTAAAATGCCAAGAGCAAAAGATAAAGAGAGAATCTTAAAAGCAGCAAGAGAAAGACAGTCAGTTACCTACAAGGGAGTACCCATACGACTGTCAGCTGATTTCTCAACAGAAACCATGCAGGCCAGAAGAGAGTGGCAAGAAATATTCAAAGAGATGAATAGCAAGAACCTGCAACCAAGATTACTTTATCCAGCAAAGCTATCATTTAGAATGGAAGGTCAGATAAAGAGCTTCACGGATAAGAATAAGCTAAAGGAGTTCATCACCACCAAACCAGCATTATATGAAAAGCTGAAAGGTATTCTTTAAGAAGAGGAAGAAGAAAAAGGAACTCTTACCATTTGCCACAGCATGGATGGAACTGGAGAGCGGATAAATACCACAAGATCTCACTTATTTGTGGAATATAATGAACAACATAAACTGATGAACAAGGACTGATCCAGAGACGGAGAGGCATTGATTGGACTATCGGGCCTTGGAGGGAAGGTAGGGGAGGGTGGGGGCAAGGGGGAAAGATCAACCAAAGGACTTATATGCAAGCATATAGGCCTAACCAATGGACACGGACAACGGGGGGGTGAGGGGGTGAGCGGGGAGAGGGGGGGTAGAGGGTACACATATGTAATATCTTAATCAATAAAAAATATTAAAAAAAAAAAAAAAAAAAAAAAAAAAAAAAAAATGACTAAATTGACTAACAGGCTACCCTGCCTGTTTTCCAGAACAAAACAAAATAAGACAAAATCAATGAACAGAAAAAGAAAAATGGCCTTTTAGAGAAATAAAAAAGGGCACAGAATGTGAACAGAAAATCCACAGGAGAGGAAACTTAGTCAATAACTCGTAAGAAAATGCTCGATCTTACTGGTTGTCAGGGATGTGCTAATTAAAACAACGTGTACTTTCATACGGAGCAGATCTGCAAGAACGAAAACAACCGGCAGACCCAAGGACCAGGGGGGACATTGAGTGGGGATTCTCATTTGCTTCTGATGAGACTATCAATTCACAGGCGCTGCAGACAGCGGTTTGGGAATGTCTAGTAAAGATGGAAATGCACATACACTTGGACAACCTCACTTCTTTTATGCATCATCAAGCACCTTCCGCCCAAGTCCAACAGGAGACATGCACAGGTGGTTATTGCCAAACTGCTTTTAATAACATTAAAAACCACCCAAACACACATTAATGGGGGGATGAATAAATAAACTGTGGCTGATTCCTACAAAATAAATATATAGCTCGATATACATCAACGTAGGTGTCAATTTTATAAAGTTTAACAACAACAACAAAAAGCAAATCCAGAAAGGTACTTAGGATATGATGCTATGTATTCTATATACTGTATATCTGATTCACTTCAAATTCTCCTTTAGTGGAGGTAGTGAGGAAATACAAGCTACTTCAATTCTTTAATTTTATCTGTACAAAATCTAAAGCAAAGGCCCTGGCTGGGTACCTCAGTTGGTTAGACTGTCGTCCCAATATACCCAGGTTGCATGTTCCATTTCCAGTCAGGACACATACAGGAATCAACCAATGAATGCATACAGAAGTGGGACAACAAATCGATGTTTCTCACTCTCCCTCCCCCTCTCTTTCTAAAATAAAATTTAAAAAATCTAAAGCAAAATTAACAAGATGTTGACTTTAAAAACGCTTGGGTAGGAGTGTTTGAGTATTTTCTATTTTAGGTTTTGAAGTTTCAGATTTATAAACTATGGACATTTGGGCTAGGACGACAGTTAAACACCCCATTTAAAACTTCATTTTCTGCCGAAACCGGTTTGGCTCAGTGGATAGAGCGTCAGCCTGCGGACTGAGGGGTCCCGGGTTCGATTCCGGTCAAGGGCATGTGCCTGGGTTGCGGGCATATCCCCAGTGGGGGATGTGCAGGAGGCAGCTGATCGATGTTTCTCTCTCATCGATGTTTCTAACTCTCTATCTCTCTCCCTTCCTCTCTGTAAAAAATCAATAAAATATATTAAAAAAAAAAAAAAAAAAAAAAAAAACTTCATTTTCTATAAAGGAAAATTCTAACAAAAATAACAACGGCCTCCACTTCCTGTGTGCTGACCATGTGCCAGGCACCATTGTAGGCACTTCCTGTGCATCCAACTCAACGAATCCTCACCAAGTCCCTTATTACTGTGATGCTTCCAGTCTCCGTTTTATACAGGTGAGGAAACTGAAGTCTGCACAGAAGTTCAACAATTTGTCCAATGTTGCACATCTGGTGGTGATGAAACAAGAATATGAACGGGACAACCTGATGCTGGAATGCCTCTTTATTTATTTTATTTATTTTATTTTATTTTATTTTATTTTATTTTATTTTATTTATTTTTATGACTGTTTGAGTTAAAATTCAATAAAACATGTCAAGGACACCGCCTCGATGTTCTCTAAGTTTGCAACCATAACTTGCATTCCTGTGGCACGGGAGCCTAAGGTTCTCCAATCGGGCAGAGTGAACCCCATTATCTCTGAATACGCCGTGAGCCTGAAGGCCACCCCTATGGTAAATGCCAGGACCCTGCAGCCTCTCAGAGCAGCACTGGGCTGGTGGAAGGGGAGGTGGAGGAAAGGGAAGTTAGGGGGGAATGCCAGTGTATGGCTGCCCAGCTTTCTGATAAGGGAAGTTCACCAGGGCACATTCAGAGTAAGGGGCTGGTGAAGGAAACAGCCCGAGGCACCCACTCCCCTCGCTCTTAACAGGAGGGCAAGGCTTCTTCCTCCCCAACCTCGCCCTCACGCACAAAGCGCTATTCCTCACAGTAAACTTCAGGCGGAAGCCCTGCGATGTTTCTCTACCCCATCAAACAGTGGTCTCCAAACACAAGAGGGAACCTCTTTCCACTTCCCACTACAAAACACATTTCCTTCCTCCTTTCCATAGCGATAACCAAGTGAAAAACACGCTCAGCTCAGATCTGGCACCACGTGCTTTATGTTTCAAGTAAAATCGGATTTGGTGTTGGTCACGTATTGATCTGTGTGGAATTTCTGTGAGCCATCTCTGCCCTCATTCTGCTCAGTATAAATAATTAAATTCTAATAAAATAACTTTAATGTTCCCAGTGAATAGAAACACTTTTGGTTGTTGCTATTGATTGGTTCAGCTTTCCTGGGGCATCTTTGAAGATGACATTTAAAATATATACACAGAAAAATGTTTGCCCTGGACTTATCCTAGCATCTAATTACTGCATAACAAATAGCCCAAAAGAGCAAAATTGGATAGAACATTCAGAAGAGCTGAAACAACCAGAATACAAATAGCTAGTTTACTTATTTGAGCCCTTCAGCAACCTCTGCTGCTGTTCAGTATTCAGCACAGAAAGAATCAACTATTTCCCAAAGTGGCAGGTGCATTTTTTTTTTTAACCACAAACTCAAAGCGCTAATTTTTAGTTGGCTGATCATGCTTCAACAAATGACTGGCTAATTAAATTGCACTGCAAAATGCTTTACTTACCGCTTTAAAAGACTCGTAGGACCTACAAGGATAAGCAATAAACGCGTGGGGATTGAGAATGCTTTCTGCATAAAAGCGATGACTTCGGGCATGGTTGCAATCAAAGAAGGAAGCCATTTCTGCAAAAACAATATCCAATGAACTGAGAGCAATGAAAGGTTAACTGATACCTGAGATTATGAACCATTTCTTAGAAAAGTAACTTTAAATGACAGTTTCTTGACTCAGGTCTGGACAGCTAGACCATGTGTGTGCGCTTGGATGCCGCTCAAGGTTGATCAGTATTACCAAGCATTTTCTTTGTGCCAAAGAATTCTTTGTGTGAATCTAAAATGACAGTCAAGCAGGGTAGATAAACAAATGCAAATGTAGATGACTCAGTGCTCTGACACTAATGTCCTCCTAGCTTCCCGGATCTCTGAAATAAGCACTTAGAGCTTTGAGCATCCCTGTGCCCATGGCATCGCCTCAGACCAAGTAATTTTGACTCCCTGACTGTAGGAAGGACCGAACTCCCTCCTATTCAAACACAGCACAGCCAGCACTGTTAAACATTGCCCGCCTTCAGAGGAGCTTCAAGGTGTGGCAGGTGGGAGGTGTTATAAAAGATGCTAAAGACAGATTCGCATTGTCATTGTCATTGTCATTGTCAGGCATAATGTTACTGCCGCCAATATTTGGGATTACTGCCATAATCAATAAGATAGATCTCCATACATCTGTGCATTCTGAAGTTCTCATAGCATCCTAGTCATCTGTCTTCTTTACCTTCCTTAACACTTTTACTCTGTGGCAATGGACCATTATTCCTATGACCTACACAGCTTGGTTGCTGCCCCAGGCCCTTTGCACTTGCTACCCCTCCCCTTAGCCTGGAATGCCTTTCCTCCAGATATCCACGTGGCTAACTCCTTCAGGTAATCTTTTTGGGAAGAACTCCCTGGCCACCTTATCAAAAATCTCCTTTCCCCAACTCACCCCCACGGTCAGCAATACATCATATTCCCGTTCCATGCTTGATGTTGTCTTCTTAGCACGTATTCTATTACTGCTTTTCTAGCAAATTAGAATATTGGCTTCACCAGAAAGAAATGTTTGTCTTTTGTATTCTGTCCTACACTGCTGTTCCCTGTTCCTAGGACAACACCTGGCACAGAGTAAGATCCAATACCGCTGTACTGAATGAATGGACCCCCCTGGTGTATGTTGAGTGTCTACAATGGGCTGGACATGCTGCTGGGGACTGTGGGTACAAAGGCAACCAGGACAGGATGCTGACCTGCGGGTCTCACGAGTGTATGGAGATACATGTGACTATATTTTGGACTAAAATATATATATATATATATATATATATATATTTTAGTCCAAAATATACATTTTTATTTTTTCCATTGATTTTTTAGAGAAAGTAGAAGGGAGAGGGAGAGACAGAGACAAACACCAATGTGAGAACGACACATCGATTGGCTGCCTCCCACATGCCCACAACCAGGGCCAGAAGCCTGCAACCGAGGTACATGCCCTTGACCAGAATCAAATCTGAGACCCTTCAGTCTGCAGGCCAATGACACTATCTGCTGAGCCAAACCAGCTAGTGTGGCTAAAATATATCATTATAATATAATACTTATTATATTATTATATCACATCACATCACATCATATCATATCATATCATATCATATCATATCATATTATATTTATTACATACAAAAGGATGTGGATCTTGTCCAAGTAGGGAGCTGAGTGAATGTGTAACAGCAGCCTTCATATTTCACAAAGTACTTACCTTCCTTGTAAGCATTGAAATCAAATTTTAATAGAGGTGTAATTAAGTCTTCACATCCTGGCATATGTTTCCCTCCATTTGGGTAAAAGTCCAGGTGCCCACAAGCGTTGATTGTGCCGGCCCCTGAAACAGATATTAGAAGTAGGAGGAATGCTTTTCAAATTCTCCTCTTTGCTTCAGGGTAGCTCTGTTTGTGTTTAAAAAAAAAAAAAAACTTACCAAACTCGAAGAGGAAGCGAGCTGCATTGGTGTGAATGACGTCGACAAAGCCGGCGTCCGAGGGGTCCAGCCTGACCTCGTTGGGGGTGTCGTGGAAACACGGCCCGGCAGGGTCCAGCCCTAGGAAGCAGGTGCCTATTACACGGAGTCCGTTCTGCTCAGGAGGGCCTACTCAGGGGCGCTGCGGGCACCCCACTGGGTGTTCAGATACTCGATTTTGTACATAAAAACAACAGGTAAACACAGGCAAGGCCCAGCGGCAGGGCAGGCTTACCAGTTATTCTCCCAAGGCCTGGCGTCCGGGCCCCAGCCTCCCCGGCCAGGTGAGCTCCCAGGCTGTGGCCGATCAAGTGCACTTTAGAAGGGGGGTATCCAAATTGTTTCTGATGGGATTTTAAAAAGGAAAACAGAACAGACATTTTGAAAAGAGCCAGTAGAATGGCTTAACTCTGCTTAAAGTGGGAAAGGGGCTGGCACCCCCCACTCCAATCACATGCAGGATGGGGTCTGGCAAGGTGACAGCGACACCCACGCCCACCTTTGTGCTCATCTGGGTGAAGGAGAGCGCACCAGGCAGGCCTGGAGGAAGCCTCTGCCGAGCCCCTGCCCTGTGCTGAGAGGCCTCATGGGTACAGGAGAATGCCCAGGGGCACCCGCTGTGCTGCCGGCCCATGCCATCCCTCCCCAGGCCCAACCCTTCCCGCAAGGCCCCAACAGCGGTCAAAGGCAGCTCCTGCCCTCGCTGCTATCCACCACCCATGTCCACCGCGCCCTGCCTGTTTCCTCCAGTTTAAGGCAACTGTAGCGAATGTCTGGGAAGACTTGGGACCTAGAGAGCCCATAGCTCCGACACCAGGACTAGTGAGAAAGTTCCCAAAAACTTAGGACCGGTTTTTCTCTGAGAAGGAGATTAGTTTAATTTCATTCTTTGTATAGAAAGACCCACTCTAAGTGCCTCCTTAACATCTACTCTCCCCTGACAGAGTGGGGGCAGAGAGAGATTTGTGGGGGAAGAGGGAGACTTGTGGGGGCAGAGGGGACGTGTGGGGGCAGAGGGAGACTTGTGGGGCAGAGAGGATGTGTTGGGGCAGAGACTTGTGGGGGGCAGAGGTGAGTATTGGCTCCCGATTCTGCTTGAGGCTGTTTCCTATCTGTGCTCGGTGTTTCACATCACCTTCCCGGCCGCACACCTGAGTTAGCTGCCGATCACATCCCTCTTCGTCCCCCTGCCTTGCATTTCCTCACAGCCCAGCCTGCACTCTGTGAGCAGACACTGTCCCGCTCACCGTGAACCTGCAGTGCCCAGAACAGGGCCCGGCTCACAGCAAGCGCAGATAAAACATTTGTTGAATAATGAGTGAACCCTCCTCAAGAATCTGAAAGGGTCATAAATCTTTAGATTTACTTCCCTGCATTTTGTAGTGGGACATTACTTTCTATAATGATAGAGCACTTGGACATTTGTAAGTGTCTCTGGGTATATCCCTTATAAATAGCAACATCTATTTTATTCTTTTAGAAAATGTTTAGGTTAAA
Organism: Myotis nattereri; assembly: GCF_964212035.1. Lineage (NCBI taxonomy): Eukaryota > Metazoa > Chordata > Mammalia > Chiroptera > Vespertilionidae > Myotis > Myotis nattereri. The sequence continues at coordinate 53,694,593 of NC_138088.1, read as the reverse complement.
GAATTATGGTTGGATTGGCCTACAGATCTAATTCACTGCATAGGACCAATTTCTAAACAGAATTCATAAGATGGAAATGGTTAATAATCATTCAGGATAGGTTTACAGTGTGATGAAAACTAACAAAGACGGTCCTACAGGCGGATCAGGGTAGTGACCTTGAGCGAGGGGAAGGTCGGGAAGCCTTTGGTAAGGAGCCTGTGAAGGAACACTGCCACCACGTGGCGCTTTGTGTAACCACAGGCGCTTTCCCAAGAAGTAACTGCTTTCCTGGCCACCACACAGGAGGGCTTACTGTTTCACATGTTCAGTCCTTGTGCAAGCTAATGAAGAGAACGGAAAGGTGCCACGAATTCTTGGTGAGGCAAAAGCAATTCAATATACTTTTAAAATAATAACTCTCTTTACCATGAGAACATCAATGAAATAAGCCACCTCGGCTCCGGCAACGCGAAGATTGTTGACGGCGTGGACGTATTCCAGCGATCCGTTAATCCAGTCTAAGTTAATGCAGTTCACATCTTCTGCTTTTAGCAACACCTGGGACAACGATTTAGTATAAGTATTAAAGGAATGAGAATGAAAGAAAACCAACTGATCCCATAATAAGCAACAACACTAGCAGGGCCTACTACATGCTAGATACTGTCCTAACCCTTTTAAGTATAGGAACTTATTTAATCCTTACTTATAGATAAGGAAACTAAGGCACAGGTAGGCTAATTAACTTTCCCATGATCACAGAGCTGGTAGGTAGAACCAGGATATGAATTCAGACAGCCCGATGCTAACACACTCTATCGCTTATAAATAATTCATCGCTTGCTATGGTAGCAGTGTATTCATCTTGAGTATACCATTAAGAGGGGAAAATTAATCTCTTGAAGTGAACTTAGAAATTTTTTCCCTTCATTAAGTAAGAAATGGATCATGCCATTAGTTTATTTTCAAAAGATGAGAATTTACCAAAGAATAATTTTTAAAATAGGCCCCCATTATAATCTATGCAATTCATGATAAGTGAGAAAAAGTGGGAAATGGGCAAGGCATGTCAGGCCTTGGGACATGGACCACGTGAGTAAGGAATGGAGGAGTCCATGAATATGCATTAATGCCACGCAAGGTACATTCGCCTTAAATGTGAGCGTTCCCGCTAAAGAGCGTGTTCCCGTCATACATTGCACATGGCCTGCTGCCATTTTCCGTCTGACTTCCACCCAGGTATGTTGATGCGGGTCATCCTGTCTGTTCTGAAGTGAGAGGCGTGGATAGTTCGATGGTTAACCGCACTGATCTCCTGTTTCGAGTGAAGAGAGATTAAAATGAAACAATCATTCCATTTTATTTAATATTTAGATTCTAAATCTGCTCAAAAGCCTTCCACTACAATTAATTTATATATATATTGATTTCAGAGAGGAAGGGAGAGAAATAGAAACATCAATGATGAAAGTGAATCATTTATTGGCTGCCTCCTGCATGCCCCCCATTGGGGATTGAGCCCACAACCCTGGCATGTGCCCTGACCTGACCGGGAATGGAGCTATGACCTCCAACCACTGAGCCACGCCAGCGGGCTAACTTTAATTTTTATCAACCTTCTTTAGTACACTTTTACCAAAGAAATAGTTACTGATACATGCTGGGAAAGGACTAAGAAATTATTCATGCGTGATGAAATGTAATACGTAAATGTAATCATGAGGAAGAGAAATAAACATGTTTGGGTTTAAAGCAATGTTTGTAAGACAAGGTTGGGCCGGTTTCCATCAGAATTTCAGCAAGCCTTACTTTGGTACAGACACTTCTCACTGACCGTCAATGTAATCCATGGGAATTGTCTTATTTGAGACTTGGAAGCAAGCTACCTGGTAGCAAAATAGACTATCCACCCCACTTTCTGAGTGAGGAATAGAGGTTAGATACAGGGGTGGGCAAACTTTTTGACTCAAGGGCCACAATGGGTTCTTAAACTGGACCGGAGGGCCGGAATAAAAGCATGGATGGAGTGTTTGTGTGAACTAATATAAATTCAAAGTAAACATCATTACATAAAAGGGTACGGTCTTTTTTTTTTTTTTTAGTTTTATTCATTTCAAACGGGCCGGATCCGGCCCACGGGCCGTAGTTTGCTCATGGCTGGGTTAGAATCTCACCATGTAAAAGGCAACAGCATACTGAAGATAATTTTATGTGATTACATTAAATAATATTTTGTATTTCTTATGTTTTGTTGCATTGGTTTTATAACCAAACTCTCAAAAGATTTTAGAATAAGATGAATTTGATTTTGTTATTAAGAGGATTAAGAGACCCAAGTACAAGCAATTCTATTACGACAAAAATGAATTATCAGCAGATAGCAAGTCTGACAGTAGTGAATCCTATGACTGGAAAGCCACACATTTAGATCCTTATGAAATCTAAACAAAGAGCCCATTGCGAGCTGCCTGAGTTAGCAGTGACATGCCACTAATCGTACACCTCGCTGGCTAAAGAATCAGAGGTTGGTTTACATAGTAATTTCAATAGAGCTGACACTCGGATCTGTCCGTGTGGCAGAACTGTTCTCGGTGCTTTATAGAGTAGCTCATTTAACCTTCACGGCACAGTGAGGTGGGTACAGATTTTACGGATCAGGAAGGGGCACAATGACAGAGGTCAAGTCACTTGCCCAGAAGTACGGTCTGTAGCCAATGAGTCCTGAGCAGGGGTCAAACCCACGTGGTCTTTCTCTGAAGTCATGAGCTTAACCGCTGGCTTCTCAAGTTATGATCTGAACATCGTGTTCTCCCCTGACAGGACCCAGACTTACCTGCTAAGTCCTGGAACCCAGGGGCAAAAACATTTGTCCATCTATGCATCTAAAAGCATCCAGATGTTCATTCCAACTCCAGCTGGAGCCCCCTAAACACCTACTCTACTCCTGTTTCTACAGGGAGGAATTTGGTAGAAAAGATTTGTTTAGGCTTTCCCCGTCAAGAGAATAGTTTGAGGAAGGGGGACCCCAAGCAAGTCTCAAAGTGGCAATCGGACAAAGATTGTGGGATCTGAGCATCCTCTGTTGTCACAAGGAGCCACTGAGGAATTTAATACAGTAGAAAAGGTAGAAAAAACACTTTGTTCACTCTTCATTCCAGCTGGCACACCCCTGTAAAATGGCATACTAACCTAGAAAATGGGAAATGCCAAACATCGCGGGATCAAAAGAAGGCACCTGGGATTCTGATGCCACAGGACCCATGCTGAGCTGGGTGCTCGGGCCTTTTCCCATGATTCTTATCCTGGAGGAGTCATGGAGCCTAGTAGGTACGAGATCAACCCATTCTACACCTGCTGACTACTTCGCAGGTCATCTCGTTTCCAGCATGTCAGAAACAGTCACCACTTAGGTATGTTCCAACCCTGACAATGGCTACAGGCACAGAAACTGGCAGACTTCTGCAAAAGGTACATCACCCCTCCCGTCTGCGTGAGCCACTCTAGGCTGACAAGTCATGTATTCGTGGGGGAAGTGGGACACTTACTTCTTGCAGAAACGTAGCTGTGAAGACCTATGAGTCTTAGAAACCTAGGTCATCGCACCAGGTTTCCCCTGACAATTCCTCCCTCGGGCAAAAGAGGATGTTAAACCTTTGCGTGGCTCGCTTCTACTTTCTCATAAGCAAAGGTGGCTAAATTCATACTGCAGAGCATTTGGTCAAGTCTAGGATAATCCTTTTTTTTGTTTAAGTATAACACCTTGACTCATCCTAAGCCCCAGCTGTTGCCAAAAACACTTTAACAACAAACTCTCAGGCTTCTATCCATTGCAAACTTCAGCTACAGATCTAGTGCGTCACCCAGGATTCCTCCCTGATGGAAGGGAGTGGAGAAGACCCAAGGAACATTGTTTTTATGGCCCCTTTATTAGTAAAGTACTTGGTTTCTGATGTTGTACAAGGTTCAAGTGCAGGACCACTGTGCAGAAGGATGAAGGACCGGCAAGTCCTCCGAAGACTGAGGGTCCAGACCAGGAGCTACAGCTAGTCCTGAATGGACACAGGTACCCTGACACTCCTAACCTACAGAGGTACCCCAAACATCTGTACTCAACACTGATTCTCTCTACATTTTATCTTTATTTTTTAATCTTTGTCCGAGGATATTTTTTCCATTGAATTTCAGAGAGTGGAAAGGAGGTGGGGAGGCAAGAGAGAGAGAAACATCGATGTGAGAGAGAAAGATTGGTTGGTTGCCTCCCACACCCTGGTCAGGGCCAGGGTTCGAACCTACAACCCTTTGGTGCAAAGGCCGAACGATCTAACCACTGAGATACACTGGCCAGGGCAATTCTCTCTACATTTTAAAAATCATGGTAAAATATACATAACATGAAAGTTACTGTTTAGTCCATTTTTACATGTGCAATTCGATGGCATTAAGTCAGTCCCACTGTTGCGCAACAGTGACCACCGTCCCTCTCGGAACTTTCCCATCATCCCAGATCTCAGGTCACAGACCACAATCTGTGTTGCGATAAAGGTATTTGTTTACATACCCTGTTTCCCCTAACATAATGCCTTTAAGACATGTCCTGCTTATTCAGTTTAACACGTAGTAGGCACTGTGGCTTGATCACACTCTTACGTGTGGAAGGCTCTCAATTAATATATTAACTGGACAAGAGGGGACAGATGTAATCCTTTCAACAATCAAGATTTTAAAATACATATATTAAAACACATTTTTAAATGGACAAAACACCAAATTTACCTTCTGTGAAACAACATGTGCAGCGCAATTTTCATATTTAAACACTAGGACAAATCGTATGAGAAGAAAATCTGGCTCACAATTGTAAAAAAGAAATACTTGCCTTAAAATCAATCGTTCCTACAATATAGAAATGATGAATTATAGAACTGTACACCTTAAACCTATATAATTTTTTTTATTGTTGACACTATTTCAGGTGCCCTCCTATATCCCCCCTTTGCCCACCTCCACCCAGCCCCTGCCACTCCGCCCCTGGCCTTCACCACTCTGTTGTCTGTGTCCATGGGTTATGTATGTATATACATGTTCCTTGGCTAACCCCTTCACCTTCTTTTAGCCAGCCACCCCACCCCTCTCCCCTCTCATCATGTGTCTATGCCTCTGGTTCTATTTTGTTCATTGGATTCCACATTTGAGTGAGATCATGGGATACTTGTCTTTCTCTGACTGGCTTATTTTGCTTCGCATAATACTCTCCAGGTCCATCCATGCTGTCTCAAAGGGTAAGAGTTCCTTCCTTTTTACAGTGTGGTATTCCACGGTGTAAATGTACCCCAGGCTTTTTAATCCACTCATCTACTGATGGGCACTGGGGCTGTTTCTATATCTTGGCTATTGTAAATAATGCTACTAGGGACACAGGGCGCATAAACCTATAAACTTTTTTTAACCAATGTAACCCCAATAAATTCAATAAAAAAGAAACCAACAGTTTCTGCCAGAATGGGTTACCACCTCTGTCTTCTGTGTCTCTTGCTACAGCTTCTATTTTAGAATAATCTGTTGGAAGGCAGGAGCCAGCTTACCTGGCAGGCTATGCGGTTGCGCCTGGTGTAGAGCAGGAAGCGAGTGTTTATCTCTTCCGGGGACCAGGGCAAACCAGCGAACTGCCTGGACAGAGTCCCGGTCCATGGGAAGCCATCTCTAAAGCACCCCAGCCTTTCATAGCAGATCTCTTTTCCTGTCACAGAAAGATGGCGTGTCAGTGCTGTAGGAACCAGAGAGGCTGTGTTCCCCACTCTGAAGGTTCATTAAAATTAGTGTTCAAGTTGAACAAGTCTGACTCGGGGAGCGTCTCTTCAAAAAATACCCCTCCCCCCACTTATGACCATGACCGTGGAGATCGCAATGCTGCTGATATGAGAGTATGGGCTTTGGAATCAGAAATTCCTGGCTTTGGGCAATTAGTTAACCTTTTTTGAGTCTCACTTTCCTCCTCTGCAAAAGGGAGATAATACCACTTACCTTACAGACTTGTTATGAAGACTAAATGAACTATAACATGGAAACCCCTTGTGACTGGGCCTGCGACATGAAGACATAAAATGAGATACTGTGCCCCAGCTGGGGAGCTCAGTGGATTAGACCATCATCCCAATATGCCAAGGTTGTAGGTTTGATCCCCGGTCAGGATATATAAACAAGCAACCAATGAATACATAAGTAAGTGAAGCAACAAATCAATGTTTCTCTCTCTCTCTTTCTCTCAAATCAAGAAATAAAAATTTAAAAAATAAAATAAAATGAGATACTGTGTCCTCCCTGAGCCCCTGCCTTTTCTTGTTGGAAGGGATCTCTTTTGTCCCCAGAGCCTAGCACCATGCCCGGCACACAGTAGGAGTCTAATGTACATTTCCTGAGAGCATAAATAAGAGCAAAGTTTCACTTAGTTTTAACCAAGTTTCTTCTTTCCAGAGCTCACTTTACTCACCTAAAGTGAGAGGCTTTGGGGAAACTAAGTCCTCATCATTTCTGTCATTCGCTGACTCAAATTTATCCCATCACTGTGACCTTCTGTTTTCATTTAATACTCAAAACAAACAACTTCATTTCATGCTGCTTTATGTAGGTAGAGTTCAATTTATTAAATTATGATTATACTTTACCATTATTTTTTCAACTTATTATTGACCATTTATTCAATTTACGGTTATTTATAATCTATTCACTTTATGGTTATTTGTTAGTATTGGTGAGAACTGTTTGAAGACTTGAATTTGAGGACTTTCTTCTATCACTTACAAAATATAAATAAGCTTTTGATTCTCAAATCCACCAGCTTTTAACTTCAAAATTTTAGGAGATTTCACATTCTGAAGAATGAGATGCCACATAAATGTAAAGAGGAGGAATAGAAAATTAAACTTACTTTTAATCAAATAAATTTTTGTACATTTTTAAAAAAATTGTACAGATAAGCAACATCCCCTGCCCACCCCCGGCCACAGCCCTCTCCCCAGAGCCAACCCCCTGAAACATACGCAGGCCCTGTGGTTCCCCCATATCTGTTCATTGTGCTGACGCAGCCAAGTTGCAAGTGATCAACTTTAGTCACCCGTGATCGATTAACCTGCTGCAATAATAAAAGAGGATGTAACCCATCTAGTCCCTGGACCAGCCCAAACCAGGGCAAGAGACAGAATCCAGGCCAGTTATTTTAACTGTGAGCATCTAATATAGGGATGGTTATTAATCAGGTTTTGGAGAAATGAAGACAACAGGGGCCTCTGTGATAGCTCTGGGGGAGCAGCTATCTGCTCCAGGGCTGGTGGAGAAATGGGAGAGGCTAAGTTACTCAAATGTGGAAACTTGGGGCTGCTAGAAGGGGAGGGGGTGCTGGTTCCCTAGAGCTGAGGTTCGGGCCCCTGAGGAGGGGTGTTAGCTCACTATTGCTGGCATCATTGAATGGCTTCGTGAGTCTGGTTCTGAGAGTATCAGAAGACTGTAAACTGGAACCAACACCTGCTACTGTAATGACTGCACTGCAGTGAAAAGCCATTGATGAAAAAATGCAGACAGGCCCAGCCGTGGCTCAGTGGTTGAGCCTGGACCTATGAGCCAGGAGGTCACGGTTCGATTAGGGTCAGAGCACATGCCTGAGTTGCAGGCTCATTCTCCAGTGGGGGCAACCCTGAGGCGGCCAATGATTCTCTCTCATCATTGATGTTTCTCTCTCTCTCTCTCTCCCTCTCCCTTCCTCTCTGAAATAAACATACATTTAAAAAAGAAAAGAAAAACGCAGACAGGATCCAGGAGCAAACAGGAGGGAACCTTCCCCTCTCCCTCCTGGACCATCAGCGTCCCCCCAGGGTCCTTACTGGCAATGCCTTTGAGGGCGCGTGCTAGCAAAGCAGGGCCTCAACTCCTCCTGCTGTACAATCAGTAACAGTTTTCAGCTCACTTTTGGCTTCCGCTGTAAACTTAGTCATCTTCCATTTTGTGATCCGTACCTGGCATTCCTTATAACCTGACTCCCTACCTTTGCAACATGAACTTGAAAGCGCGCCACCCCTCCCTCTGGTCTCCCTTTCACCTTCCCAGCTTGTCAGCTGCATTTCTGCATTCATGCTGTCAACATTGATAACATTCAGACTTTGTTCTGTCATCATAATTAGGTCTTCCATGTTCTGTCTGTAGGCTGACTCCAAAAATCAATAAACAGAATTCATATGATTATGACTAGAAATGTAAATATTTTTCTTCCCAGAGCCAGCTAGCATGCTATAATTACATTTCCTTCTCCGCACGTCTATTGTTCAGATTTCATTCCCTTCAAAGGAGAATATTCAAACGAATTCTCCTTTCTTGTCCATGAATTGCTCAAGATCAGGGTCATTTTCGTTTGGTCCATATGTGGACCATGCCTTTCTTGTGCCGTTTTTGGTTTTCCTGGTTTCTCTGGTCGCCTTTGTTTTTTCTTGTTGGAAGTGTAACTGTGCCTCCTTCAATATGTCCCTGGTACAGTGCGGCTCCTCCTCAATCTATCTCCTGCCTGCCATCTATCCTGTTTTTTCTCTTGAAACACACATATGTCCAGCTCTGATTTAGGGCAATGATTTCACATGTGGGTTTGGCCTTCCTAATACAACCTTCTGTTTTTCCTAGAATGTCCTGCTGCCTTTATTTTTTGCATTCCATGGCTTTACCCCCAAGTACTCAACTACATTATCCAGTCTATGGAAGAGCTTGGATTTTGAAATGAAGATTGTTGTAAATGTTGCATGTTGTCTATGCTAGCAACTTTCCAGGGTTATTGGTCACCATCCTTTTTTCCATAAGGAAATAGCGCAAAGAGGGCATAAAGTTAGAAGACAGATGTGATGGAGGAGACTGATCAACACCATAGGTATTAAAGCCACTTAGGGAAAAATAACATGTTTGCGATAAAATTAATAACTTGAAATTGGACCAATAACTTAAATGGCCAATATAACAATATTGAACTAGGATGGTAAGAGCAGACAAAACCAATAACCACTACACAGTAATTGCAGAAGCAGTTCACAGTATAAGGGGCACAAGTTGGTGAATATTGAGTTGTATAAGAAATGCCCGCAGACTGTCTTGGCCGATGTGGCTCAGATGGTTAGAGCGTCACCCATGCACCCAAAGGTTGCAGGTTTTATGTCCCATCAGGGCACATTCCCAGACTGTGGGTTTGATCCCCAGTTGGGGTGTGTACGGGAGACAACCAATCGATGTTTGTGTCTCACATCAGTGTTTCTCTCTCTCTCTCTCTCTCTCTTTCTCTCTCTCTCTCTCTCATCAATGAAAAACATATCCTCAAATGACAATTTTAAAAAAAAGGAAGAAAAAAAAGAAATGTCCACAGAACAATATTCCTTCTCAAAATCATGACACAAATGGAAAAAATCAATGTGGAAGTTCTAATCAGCATTACCCCCCTTCCTTCCTTCCTTCCTTCATTCATTCATTCATTCAACATTTACTGGGTATCTACTGTGAGTCAGGTACTGAAATTGGAAATGTGTACTTTCTCATTTTCTATTACATATCCATCAGAAAAGTGAAGACATTGAGACTTCAATGGATAAGTTATTTGACCAAGGCCATAAGGCTAGTAAATGGCAGATCTGAGAGCCAAGTAATGACTATCCAGTAACTTGTACATCATTAAAAACAGATGCTTCACAACTGCTCTTCAGATTAATCCAGTATTACAAAATGGATGCATTTTCCTTAGGTAATTTTATGACAAATAAAGCAAGGTATAAACAGAACCCATATTTCAAAGTCCATGTCAATTACATTTTGGATGTGAATACACTCATTATTTTTAAGGGATTTATTATAAGTTATGAGTCTTACCTGTTGATGTGCCAAAGAATAAAAGTGCAGCGATCCAAATTCCAAACATCTAAGTTGATTTTTCTAAATCACACAAAAAATCTTCTTGAAGATTTTTACTTATAAAATCCCCTCGCAATAAAAACTTCAGCAGTTTTCTTCAAAATGACACCCCTCACTAAGTTCTAGGTCCAGAAGAGCAGACCTAACTGCACCTTGAATTCTATGCCTGCAAAGTGAATGTGCTGTAGCCGATGCCTCGCTTCACATTGCGCCATAATTAGTGGGGTGTGTCTTGCATTGTGCGACTGGTAATTAAAACTTCTGAGGTTTTTCTGTTTCATCATTAGTAATATTTTGGGTAGGCACAGACTGAGTCACTCTTGAAAGTTATTTTAAGGCTTTAGGATGCTAGACAACAAACATTTAAAAGGTAAAAATGTTCCAAATCAGGATCATACACGTTGAGCAAATTTCCCCTAACTCATTTCTGAGTGCAAAGGTATACTTCATACAAACAGACCCTGCTAAGATGTGAGTTAAATGATGGACATGGCTAACCTGCCTGTCCTACCTGTGGGGTAATATGTCCCAGCAGTTGCTGTCCTCTACTCCAGAGCCTGATCACCTGGGTCCAAATTCTGGTTCTGCCACTTCTGAGCAGTGACTTTGGGCTAGGAAGCCTAGCTGAGCCTTTCCTCCCCTGTAAAATGGGAATAATCATGGTTCCCAGTTCATAGGGTCAATTAGGTGATGGAATTACTTATTCTATGAATGGTACCTAGTCTATAGTAAGTACTACATTCCGTGTTAATTTTATTACTGTCATTTTTCAACTCTGCTGATGGTTATAAGACCAAATTTATGTCCCCCTACAACTACGTACACCTTTACCTCCTTGTCCATGGACTTCATCATACGCCTGGATGGACAGCAAACTTGCCTCTCTGGCTGCTACATGAACTTAAAGTGAACAGCAAATTCAACCCACAGATATCCTTAGTCTGTGGCTCAACTTCTAAATGTTCACAAAAGAAGGTATTTCTTGGTTTTTCTTAATTTTTTTTTTACTCTCACCATAAAAACATGAACATTTTTAAGTACTTATGAGGCATTCAGCCATTCATACAAACCTAATTACATTATGCAAGAATCTAAGAAGAGATTACGAAGCAGTGGTTAGGGAACGGACTGTCCAGCAGGACCGAGCTTGGGCCTGGCCCATTTAGTGCCCAGTAACTACGCCATGGAAAAGGCACGTTCTAAGAGCCTCGCCAGTTACAACTGGTCATATTTTCCAAGCCGTGTTTCAGGAACCAATGGTTTCAGCCACACATGCAGGCTCAGCATGAATAGCATAACGTCAGTACGCCTCTGAGAAGACTGCATCCCAAGGGACAGGCACGATGCCTGAACTTAGTCGGAGTTTACTAAACATTTAAAAAAAAAAAAAAAAAGCAAAGATGGACAATGATAATGTGGGGGAAGCAAAGACAGAGTGAAATATAAAGAGAAATACTTGAGTGAGCTTAGCACTCATTGATTCATTTACCAAATAGCTGAGAGGCTACTCCATGCCAGGCACTATTCCATTTTCTAGTCCTACCTCAGTGGACACAAGAGACAATAAAGACCCCACCCCCTTGGATATTACAATGAGGGGAGCAACCAATATACACAGTAAACACGTAAATTGCGTCTGGGAAAGGGTGGCTTACGTGTGAAGGCAGTAAGCAAAGAGCGTAAAGGAGATTGGGGAATTGGGGATTTCATTGGAGGAAAGGTTGCTATTAAGTTGGGTGATCTGGGGAGGCCTCATTGAGTAGATGACATTTGAGCGAAGGCTCAAAGGAGGTAAGGGCGGTATCTAAGTGACTGTCCAGGCAGAGGGACAGGTAAGCCGAGGCCCTGAGTCAGGAGTGTGTCTCGTGTCTTTGAGGAAATGCAAAAAGGCCAGTGTGGCGGGCCCAGTTGGAGAGAACAGGAGTAGAAGATGAGGTCACAGAGGGCCTTGAGGGCCGAGTGGGTAAGGCCTTATTGGTCATTGTAACAACTTCATCTTTTCCTTTCAGAGAAAAAATGCCAGGGGAGGGCTCTGATCAGAGAAGGGACCTGTTTGCCTTTGGTGTAACAGGGTCATTCTGGCTGCTCTGCTGCCAACAGACTGAAGTAGGGCAAGGGTGGGCCCAGGAAGACCAGTCAGAGGCCGGTGCAGTGAGCCAGGTGAGAGATGACGGTGGTTCGGACCAAGAGGGTAGCAGTGGAAGTGGTGAGACTCGGGACACAGTTTGGAGGTAGAGCCAACAGGGTTTCCTTTGTTATCATCTCTTCTTAAGTGAGCACTCGAAGAATGCAGTGCCAGAGGGGAGTCCTCAGTGCATTTTGCAGAAGTAGAAAAATTTACTCAGCTTTTTTTCCTCTTTTATTCTTGAATAACACATTTTTCTGTCATGAATAATTCTTATGATGCAAGTCAAATGGAATTTAGTGGCGTTATCTACCCTCTCTGGCTGTGTTCCTCGTGAGTACACGGAGGTGACAATTCCACCTCGTGGTATTTGTGTGAACTAAATACAGATAAAAGCATGTCTCTTAGAAATGAACTGCATAGACCAGAGGAAGCCCTCAGCAATAACAGCCGTTTTGATTCCTCCCCCTGAGGAATGGGTTGAGATTGGCCTGAAGAAATTATTTCAGCGGTTTTCTTTAAAAACTATTTGGTACGTGGAGACTCCATTCTCTGGGGGAATCCCAAGAAGTCTGCATTTTATTTCAGTTTTTTAAAAAATATTTTTATTGATTTCAGAGAAGGGAGAGAGAGAGAGAGAGAGAGAGAGAGAGAGAGAAACATCAACGATGAGAGAGAATCATTGATCGGCTGCCTCCTGCACACTCCACACTGGGGATTGAGCCCGTAACCTGGGCGCGTGCCCTGACTGGGAATTGAACTGTGGCCTCCTGGTTCCTAGGTCAGTGCTCAACTGGCTGGGTGGAGTCTGCATTTTATTTATTTATTTATTTAATAGATTTTTATTGATTTCAGAGAGGAAGGAAGAGGGAAGAGAAAGATAGAAACATCAATGATGAGAGAGAATCATTGATCGGCTGCCTCATGCACGCCACCTACTGGGGATTGAGCCCACAACCCAGGCATGCGCCCTTGACCGGAATCAAACCTGGGACCCTTCAGTCTGCAGGCCGATGCTCTATCCACTGAGCCAAACCAGCTAGGGTTGAAGTCTGCATTTTAGAATACTGTAGTTATATCCTTGTTTCAAAAAGGTTCAAAGACAGGTGGACATGGGAAGAGTCTAGGACAGTGATGGCGAACCTTTTGAGCTCGGCGTGTCAGGATTTTGAAAAACCCTAACTTAACTCTGGTGCCATATCACATATAGAAATTTTTTGATATTTGCAATTTTAGTAAAACAAAGATTTATATTTTTGATATTTATTTTATATATTTAAATGCCATTTAACAAAGAAAAATCAACCAAAAAAATGAGTTCGCGTGTCACCTCTGACACGCGTGTCATAGGTTCGCCATCACTGGTCTAGGAGATGAAAGGAAAGAGAGAACCACAGGTCCAGGCCCTGGGATGACAGAGGAGAATGGGGTTCCCCTGAACCTCATAGTAGATAGTGAATGCATTGAAAGTGTCACTAAATCCCCAAACAGTGAAGAAAAATCAGGAAATGAAGAGGCAATGAGTTTGGTAGAGACATGTGATGGTAAGTTTCAGAAATGCCTCGTATATGGCAATATTACTTTGTCAACAATAAGATCTCTAAAGCCCAGGAATGACCATTCTCCCTGCATTTCTGAATCCAAACACTGGTGAAATATCTACAGGAGGAAATGTTGTTATAAAGTATTACTTTGTGAATAGTAGACTATAATTAGATAGTCATCACATACTTGTTAAATTATACACAATAAAAATACACATAGTTCAACACAATTCATTATAATTACAACTTACTCAAGGCTACTTGAAGTTCCCAAGTAGCACACTTTTCACTAATAGCAATATATTATACTAGAATGTGATATATTAAAATTATACTTTGAAAAAATAATTTAAATTCTTCCATGTTCAACAAAGAAATCTGAATGATATAATGCAGAAAAACATCACCATCCAAGAAGTGATTGCAAGGAAAGGAGAGGGTAGGGGGATTTATACCTGTGCCTAGAATTGGTAAATTTATGTGTGGGATGGCAACACAATTTAAAAAGGTCTGAATTCTAAAAGCAGGCTCTCACAGAAGGAATATAGTGACTTGGAGCCTGGCCTTGAGAATTGGATTTGGGCTCAAAGCCAGGCAGGAACTTGTTAGCTGTGTGATCTTTGGCCACTTATTCAACATCTCTGAGCCCCAGATTCCTCATCTGTGATATGGAGATTATGTACTGGGGGGTGATACTGTGAAGATGAAATGAGATCATGCTTGTGAAGAGCTTAGCCCAACATGAGGTTTACAGTAAACATTCGGTAAATGGGAGCTCTAGTAATTATCATTATTTTCTTAGGTCCAACCCCATCTCCTGTTATGCGTGGAGTGGTACTCAATGAGAGTCATTGAGAGACGGCTGGGTTACTTTTCCAAACAAGTCCAGGAGAAAGGCAGGACTGGAGCTGGAGTCATCGACGGGTACGTCTTCTGTGGGAGAGTAATGACAATAGGGAAGTCTGGATGTGAACAGCTGTGTAATTATGAAGGAATGGTCGGCCCAGTTGAAATGAACAACAGGGAGAGAGAAGAGAGTCATAGAAAACAGGCTCATTAGGAAGCATGATTAATTAGTTATATATAGATGAGGAAAGGGATGATTGCTGGGTGAGGATTTCAGGAAGAGGAAGAAGAAAAGTATGCTCAAGTACAGGTAAGCAGAAGGTGACTTACAGGTGAGCGCGCAGAGGGAGGCAGCTGATTGGTTTCAGTGCAGATAAAACTTGTTCCCATGAGGTTCTTGCATCGTGACCAACAGCATTCCTGACCTTGGCAGGAAGTTCTGTCATAGGCTTCCCCTCACCACAAGGAAACCAGAGCATGAGTAGATGAGTACAGATTCAGCCAAACAGCTCAAATGCTCATCATGAAAGGATCCCCATGAGTTTCAAGGCTCCCCCCTAATCCAGGCACTTTCCCACCCTGGAAGGGATCTCTGATGTTTCACTTTGATAAGATGCTTAAGACTCTTAACTCTCTGCACTCTGGCTTCCCTTCTATCAAGCTAAGGGAGACTTAGGGAAACATCTATAATAATAAAAGCGTAATATGCTAATTAGACCGGACAGCCGAAAGACCTTTCAGATGGACAAAGCCGGGGCTGCGAGGGCCAAGGCAAGCCACTGTGGCTGTGAGGGGCAAGCCCCTTGCACGAATTGCGTGCATCAGGCCTCTAGTTTTGTAATAAAGAGTCTGGCCTTGCCGTGGTGGCTCAGTGGCGTCAATCTGTGGACCAGGAGGTCACAGTTCATTCAATTCTCGGTCAGGGCACATGCCCAGGTTGTGGGCTCAATCCCCAGTGTGGATCGTGCCAATCAATGATTCTCTCTAATCATTGATGTTTCTATCTCTCCCTCTCCCTCACCCTTCCTCTCTGAAATAAATAAAAACCTATATTAAAAGAAATAAAATAAAAAACGAAGAGTCTGACTCCATTTTCTGATGTTTGCATGCTGACAGCTGTTAAGCCTCACCCTCCCCCCTTTCCTTTCTGTCCCACACCTGGGCAAGCTGAGGAGAAAGCCTGGCTACTCCCTCTTTGGCACAGAAGGGAAGGTTAAGCCACCCAAGCCCCTGCCCACATATGTGGAACCCTCGCTCCAGCCCCACCTCCTAACCACCATGGACACCCCAAGCCAGCAACCTTTCTCTCCTCTCGCCAGCCATTGCTAGGCCCGCCTGGGAGTCTGCCCTGCCCTCCCCAGAAAGGCTCATGATATAACTAAGAAACCTTTTTCTCTCCTCTTGGTGTGTCATTGGGCTTGACATCCAAACCAAATTTTGGGCGGTGGACCATCCTATCCTATTCAAGATGATCCAACCACATTCCATTTGGGTTTTAACAGAAACACGCAGGAGCCCAGGCCCAAGGATCCCCATTCCCAGGCCCTGTGCCGTGGAGGACTGTGGTAAACACACACACCCCACACCTGCCAGCTTATGGACATACATGTGCGTGCGCTGATGCTCAGATCAGATGCACAGTGCCCGTGGGCACAGTGGGTGAGTCTAAACATCCACTCTCAGAACCAACACTGTCAGACCCAGGTAAACACTTCACATTTATCTCCCCGGGTCCTCAAAATAAAAAGTGACTCAGTTTCAATGCTATGAATCTCCATGGGTTGTCATCAAAGATGTCAGAGAGGTGGATGCTTTGGGGTATGAGAGAGTTTGAGTGGTGGAAATTCTTAGATTTTTTTAAAAAGATGAACTAATGTACTGGACAAATCTCTCAGGTCAAGAGACTGCTGTATAACTAAGCATCATTTCCGAGTAATGCCTAATATTCATCTTATTGTTTCACTTACTATTCGATAAAGATGTACCTGGTGGGGAAGGCACACTTTATTAGCAATACATAATATGTGTTTTTTTTTACTCTGGCAATTAAATAGACTGAACACTAGAGCTGTTACTAGTTGTTGTTTTTTATTAAAAATTAAAATAAAAGTTAGTTAAATTTAAATAACTTAATTATTTATTATAATTAATTTATAATTTGCTACTTGATTATAGTTTTAAATATTTTGAAAACATTTTTATTTTTAAAAATATATGAAAAATTATTTTAATTTTTTATTTCATATATTTTAATCCATTAGATCACTATAACTATACTGAAAAAAATCTTGATTATAATACCTTAATTATTTTGCTGAAGTGAGGCAAGATAAATAAATGATATGGAGTACATTTATAAGAATATATGAATTGTGTATATTTTGATGACTTATACAAACATTCCCCAGCGATTAACAGAACATATGCAATTAATAATTAAATTCAATCATCTTTGATATTTTGTTGATTTAAACTATATATATATATATATATATATATATATATATCCTAGTCTTATCTGTATTTTTAAAAATGTTATTGTCATGTGTTAAGGTAGGATGATGAAATATGTTTTATTTAACTTTATTTTTTTATTTATGACATAAATGTTTTACATATGAGCTGCAGGCCTCCACCATACTCTTGCTCAAGATCCCATGCATGTTGGGGGCAGGACTAGCAATAGGAGTAGTCAGATATATTTATAGAGTTTGAAGTTACTTCCAGGTAGAGTGATATTATCGTTAGTCATGCAGGTGCAGGGATGGCTTCCAATAACACTGTGCTGACTAACCGGTTTGTGTCACAAAGGTGCAAGCAGGCCACAAGTCTCGCCAATAGAGAAACATGCCCAGCGGTAACCGGCATTCGCAGTGATGGAGAAACAAGGTTTGGAAGGTCTGAGCCAGAAGATGGTCTATGGCAATTTCAATGATCAGATGTGTGGAGTGGAAGTGGAGAACGCGCTGTCACTGATGCCTCCTCAGAATAAAAGTTCTCGTGTGCCCGTAACACAGCACATACGGTGTTGCCTGCCCCATACATTTTTTTCTTATTTATACATGAGAATTGCATGAAACAGAATTGATGAGAATTTTAGTGTTTAAATTTATTAATAATCTGACAGACATACTGACTTCCACAGAGCTGACCTGGAACTCATACGCCACTACAAAGACGACAGCGACAACGTACTGGTGAATGAGTGTCATCAACGTAAAGAATATTTACAATCAGTAACTTTGCAGGAAGACTTGAAGTGCCTGCCCTGAGCTCTTACAGCTTATATAAAAATAACTTCAATGAGGGTGACCTGCCCAGATTTGATAATCATCCTAAATGTGTAAACTAATTATGAGATGTGAAGCTGAAAGAAACTTTTCCAAATTACCAACAATAAAAATAATTTTTACCTAGCTGGAGGAAAGACTGTTCTCTTTATATTTTCTTCCTAAAAAAATATTTTATGAAAGTTTTGTCATATGAAGAGACATCAAAGAGTGTGTAACCAACAAGGAAGGAAAAAGAATATTAGAAAAGTATGCCAGCCAATTAGTAAAAATATCACATTTCTCAATTTTGCTGTTTGCAAGCTTTTTTAAAAAATATATTTTTATTGATTTCAGAGAGAAAGAGAGAGGGAAAGATAGAAACATCAATGCTGAGAGGGAATCATTGATCGGCTGCCTCCTGTATGCCCCACAGTAGGGATCAAGCCCACAACCAGGGCATATGTCCTGACCAGGAATTGAACTGTGACCTCCTGGTTTATAGGTCGATGCTCAACCATTGGGCCATGCCGGCCAGGCTGCAAGCCTTATAAATCATACTTTTTGTGACTTTTGTTCTTAAACATTCACTTTCATATCTGAGTATTATTTTCAGATTGAGGTTGCATAATCTCAAAGAAAGCCCTACAGCATATGGAACTTCCCATATGCTTACCTTACTGATGATATAAGGATAATATGATCATTTTCAGAAAACAAAGCACTTTCACCCATGAATGGTTCCTACTTTCTGAAATGCAAGGATCCCCATATTACATACTGTTCTCTTTGAGATACTAAAATAGGTATATGTATCCCAACATAACAAAAAGTTATATTCCCACAACATATAATGCCAAGAATTCAAAACTTCTAATCAGGCTAAAGATTGGATTATTTCATCAACTAGTTCAATATTAGTTATAGTACTTATGCTTCCATATCTCCGAAATGTCTAGTTGTCATCTTAATGAATTTAACTTTTCTGTGGAAAGGATGACTTGGGGATAACTTGAAGACAATCGGGTTTTCTCTTTCCACAAGAGAGCCAGTATTTGGGCTGCTGTAGACAGAAGGACATATTTCTATCTGAGGTTTATTAAATACATATCCTTAAGCTCCTTCCATGATAAATCACAAAACACATTGTAACCAAAGCACTTATTTCCCCCTGGCAGATTTTACATTTAAATTTTACGTGACAGTACATGATCTAGAAAAGACAGCCAATTCAACATCTGGAGAGAGTTGTGTGCGGGACATTCTCTGGAGAGAGATAAATAGAAATAAAGGGCCTTCGTCTCTTCTGACAGTGCCATTGGCCAGCTACGGCCTAGGACAACACATCCCCTGTTTATAAAAATGAGGACGTTGAACTTTGTGATATGAGGTCCCTTTTGTGGTTGGGAATCAGCCCAGGCTTTGAATTTTAAGGGTCACATCCATTGATATTTGAATAGACTCTTCTCCTGAGGAAGCAAGCAAGCACTGGACCAGTCTGGCTCTCTCCCTCGCAGTGATGCTGGTGCTGGCACCATACGCCACCCTGGAGTGTGATGACTGCTTGTCATCACGCTGACTGTGTTCCTCAGTCAGGTGGTGACTCCGGACCCCACCCAGCAGGGAGCAGGGAGCACCCCTCTTGGGGCAGGACATCCCTGAGTACTTTGAAGAATGGAGAATGACTTGAACTGTAACTAAAAACCCCCAAAGAATCAGCGTGTGTTGATAGGAAAGGAGGTAATTGCGGTCCAGTCACACCTGAGACCTTGCGGTGGCATGAGAAAAATGAGCACCATTGTTGTTCTAGTCCAGTGGTCGGCAAACTCATTAGTCAGCAGAGCCAAATATCAACAGGACAACGATTGAAATTTCTTTTGAGAGCCAAATTTTTTAAACTTAAACTATATAGGTAGGTACATTGTTATTAACTTCATTAGGGTACTCCTAAGCTGGCCTTTGCTAAAAACGTGGTATTTTGTGGAAGAGCCACACTCAAGGGGCCAAAGAGCCGCATGCGGCTCGCGAGCTGCGGTTTGCCGACCACTGTTCTAAGAGAACAGAAACGGAGATGAGCTTCATTATGCACTGTGAAGGGGCTAACAAGGAAGCAACAACAAGGAACTAAACACCTTTAAGCTCCATCTGAAGGATGAAGCCTCCCCCCACAACCCCCCACCCCGCCCTTGCGCTGGGAGAATCCTAAGAAAGCAACAGGACTATTTGACAGATGAAGAGCTCAGCTTAAGGAGGAACCTTCTAATAAATGTCTCCAAATCAGATCTCATTGATTATTTCAATAATATATTTGAGAATCTATTTATACTTGTTATAAATAGGATATTAGGGGTTTAAATACTGAATCGGCCCTTAAGGAGACTGCAGTCTAGTAGAAGTCATATAACATAGGCATAAAGAATCCCAAACCAGCTGGGCCTGTGTGGCTCAGTGACTGAGCATTGACCTATGAATCAGGAGGTCACTGGTTCAATTCCCAGTCAGGGCACATGCCCGGGCTGTGGGCTCGATCCCCAGTGGGGGGCGCGCAGGAGGCAGCCTATCAATGATTCTCATCGTTGATATTTCTATCCCTAGCTCTCTCCCCCCTCCTCTCTGAAACCAATAAAAACATATTAAAAAAAGAAAAAGAGAAAACCAAAACCTGATAGAAGGTCAAATTTATGAACTGAGTAGAAAAGTAATACATCCAATGTCAGCTGGCGATGTTCAAGGAGAGGCTGTGTGACTATTTGGGGTGACGTAAGAGAGATTTATACATCCAGTAGGAAGTTAAACTACACAACCTTCAAGATCCTTTCCAACAAATACTTGTGGTTTTATTAAGACTGTAACTCCAGTGAAGGTTTTTATACAAGACAGGACTCTCTGATTTTCTGACTCACTCACATCTCTATTACATACCACCATTTTCCAACATTAGTTCTTGGAACAAATATTCTCAATTAATTTACTTAAAAGATGTCTGAGAATTCAATCAGTTAGAAAAAGCCAATAGAGCATATTTAAAACTATTCCTAAAAGGCAGATGCAAAGATTTCCCCCCCCCAATATAATTATGATGGATTTTTAAAGGAAAACTTAATTATTTTATATACTACAAACCAGAAAAATGGGACTAATATAATAAGCTTACATACATCTATATTTTCCATTCACTCTTCATACCATTTTAACTCTAAGATTAATTGTTCGGAATCTTATTTCACAGTCACTCACTTTTATTGACTTTGATATTGACAGACTTGGTACAAGTCTTATGTGGCACAATATATAATTAAAATACTGTATCTCATAACTTAGATTAATGGGTACATGCCAGAGAATGTCAATGTGCCTCTGAGAAGAGTGTAAACTCACACTAATTAACTTATTGTGGAAAAGCCTATTAGGGCCTTTAACCACTTTGCCTTTGCCTTCCATACTGCTGGCAGCTACTAGCTTCCTTCATGTGACTTCGTTAACAATACATTCATGTTCAACTAGCCCACTGGGTACACTCTTCAAATGTAAAGCCACCAGGTTAGACTTTTAAAAAAAATTTTTAAAGCATTAGTAAAAACATCTTTCCCTGGAACGACCCACTAGCACTTTGATCAGCACTTTAAATTGCCCCCAAATTTCTCCAGTCTGTAACAATGCCTAAGCTCACCCATTTAAAAATATATATATGTTTTTATTGATTTCAGAGAGGAAGGAGCATGACAGAGAGATAAAAACATCAATAATGAGAGCATTGAGCGGCTGCCTCCTGCACGCCTCCTACTGGGGATCAAGCCGGCAACGTAGGCATGTGCCCTGACTGGGAATGGAACCATGACCTCCTGGTTCATGGCTCGAACCTCAACCACTGAACCACACCGGCCAGGCTAAGCTCACCCATCCATTTTTACGTGGACTTTATCCTAGGGTCATTTTCCCCCTAAGTTATTGTGTAAGGGAGCCTCACTATTGTTCCTAAATACTCATGCACAACTTCAGTTGAATGGCAGTGAGTACGGTCCCACCATTTCTAGAACACTTGGTTTTGGTTATAACTAACTACCAGGGTCTGGTCCACTCTTTACAGGTCAAGATACTCACTCTGTTCTTATGCCCAAGGCTGGTAAGTAACTGATGTAGCCACCCAAACTGACCAGAGGCTGCTATGTAAACTGGACAGCAAATTTATTAATGTGTAAGGAGCAAAGATACTCTACTGTCTGGTAATTATGGTCTCTCCCCCAGGCCACATCCATAACGTTCCTGTTGTTTGGTGAGCATAGCATCTGATCAGGGAAAGCTTGTCGAGTAATATTTATGGCCACTGCCATCCATCTGGGAAACTGATGCATTTATCTCCACAATATCCTTGAGGCAACTGGCTGGGTACATTTTTCCCCTACACAGTTCTGGGGACACTGACAAATCCTTGCGCTTTGGACTCTCATACAGGTCATTCTCTTTAATACAGCCTTTCATCGAAGGATGACTGAGCATCACAGAGAGGCTTTGGTCAAGGTGGGGGTTACTCATTCAAATACCTACAGGACCAGCGAGTCACAGGGATAAGTAAGGCAGATGGGATGGGAGAGAAATGAAGTGTCAGAAAAAAAAACAAATTTGTTTTATATTCCTGAACATGGTACAAATAGGCATGTATACTATTTACAGATATTTGACATTTTAAAACAAAAAACAAGATTATAAAGATATTTTATTACTGACATTTTCTCTCATACTTTGTTACTCCCTAACTTGTCATTGAAACTAGCATAAGACAGCCCTGGCCAGGTAACTCAGTTGGTTAGAGCATCATCCAGATGCACCAAGTTTCCAGGTTCAGTCCCTGGTCAGGGCACATACGAGAGTCAGCCAATGAATGCATGAATGGGTGAAACAACAAACTGATGTTTCTTTTCTCTCTCACTCTCTCCCTCTCTGTCTCTCGAAAAAAACAAGAGAGAAAGAAACTAATATAATGATCGCCATCAGGCCCTATTAACCTAAACTACAAGTCCTTCAACTGGGAGCGATAATTCGATTTGCTCAGTTTCTTCTGCAGGAATGGAGTTTGCCAACATTGCTGTTACTCGGCACGCACAGACTCTGTACACTGGTCGTTATCTGGAGACAGGCTCAGTCCTGGCATCCCAGCATCGTCGTACTCATTGTTCAGTTATTAATTGCTTTGCCGCTCAATAGCTTGTGGCTCTTTTTTCATTTTATCAATGCCAAATTATAAAGGTAAGCTTTCTAACGTTGCGATGTTAGTTTACTTTCATAAAGTGAAAAATCAGAGAATCTTTTTGAAATGTTATTTTCAACTCTACAGCGCTGGTAATGTAGTTCAAGTCGTGACTTTCATTTCAGGAAAATGAGCCAGATTATTCCTTGCCGAATTAGTTTCTTGAAGACACAATTTCACGTCACGTGAGCAAACTGAACCAGACGCTGGCGTAGCTGTTTATGAATGCCTTTGCAGAGAACTACTCAAACCTGATAGGTTCCAACATCAACCACAAAAGCCAAGACGTTGATCCATTCCTCACTGTTGGAGATCGAGTGACAAAAGTGTCCAAAAACCTCTCTCTGCATCAGCCACAGAAGTCCACAGACCACAGCAGGTTGCACATATAATTTAGACAAAGAAACCCTGGAGTATCTGGATTTTTCTCTAGTTCACGGTGATGACACTGCACAGTTATGGTAGGTTACATTTTAAATTATTTGGCACAAAGCAATTCCTGGCAAGATGATGTAATCGGAACACCTAAATTCTTAGAAAATGTTCCTTTCTTTAAGTTTTCACATCATGACTGCCCATTGCAGGGGTTGCATCGCACTGACTAATTTTGATGAACTGCATAACATTTTGTAATTTTCTTACAAAGGTAAGTCATTGGCTGAGTTTCAATCAGAGCCTCTCATCTTCTGACACATACCAATTCTCATCAATCTCACCAACTCAATATAGCTAACTGTGATACTTACGTCTGAGCTCGCCTCATCTGCCGTAGAAAAATGCTACAACCTATTAAACTTCTTTTATTCAACTTTCCTGTAAGTGCTAAGACATGACTTCAATACGCTGGTCAACAGTATTTCTAGTAAGACAAGTTTACAAATGATTGTCTCTGTGCAGAACACAATTTCTGCTGTCTTCTGTGATGCTCTTTTAGAAACTTGCCATCTACAAAAGCTTTTGCTGTGTAGGCACTTTTTCCACTTACTATATAACCTCATTTATAATAACATCAGATATTTTATTTATATTCAAAAACAATATTTTGTTGACCTTGCAATCCTATTTTCATGTTGTTTTTCATTTCTCATCTTCTCCATATACCAGTCATAGATCTTAGAAGAGTTTACTTCATAATGGTTTCATATGGTTTACTTCATACCTTGCAACCTCTTAAGTTGTGGTTCTTTTAATATGGACATCTTTTATTTGCATATTACATATGGAAGAATATTCTTCATTTCACCAGAGAAAGATAATCTCTTCCATTGTATCTGAATCAAGCATATTTTCCCCACATTCAGTGGAGAACAGGGGTATAGCGAGGCATTTTCTTTTCTAGGAGAAATATGTGCAAGTGGCAACTTAGATCAGCTTTAGAGATAGACTACAGGGAGTGGCTTATAGCGAATGAAACAGCAGATGCTCCATCTAAGGGCATAGTTGCGGTTGCTCCATATAAAAAAGGTGGTTGAATATTTTCATGCAGCAATGCAGATCTCGCATTGCCAAAGTTTTTTTTGTTTGTTTGGTTTTTTTTGTTGTTTTCTTTTTTAAACAGAGAAGCTGAAAATGATCGACTCAATTAAAACAACAACAACAAAAACAGTACAGGTCATCAGGCCAGGCACAAGCTGCAGTAGCCCTCTTGGCAATCAGCGTGCAATCTCCCTGTTAAAGTGTTAGATGTTTTGATAGAATGTTTCTTTTTTAAGACCACATCAACCACTGTGATGGAAATGCTGTCAATCCCCCAACACTGCAAACACTTGCAAAACATTCTATAGATGTGAGTTTACAGAGTGAGTTTCTTATTTTTTGTTATCCCAGTGAGTTAGTTCTTCCTAAGGGTGGGAATGTCAGTCACACGGCCCTGCATCCACCATCACAGAGAGGATGTCACAGGTTGCTGACCCGCAGGAGATCCTAACCTCTGCAGGGTGAGGAGGGATCCTGCCAGTGCCCCAGCACCCAGGGCAATGTTTGCATACAGCCGTTTACCACTAATCGCTGGCTGGTAAATGAATGCTCAAGAAACACCGAATGATAGAAAATTCAGTTTTCACAAAAAATACAGTCACACCAAGCATTTTGGAGATTCAGTGGGAATTATTACAAGTTTAAGGAAGCCAAGGAAGGCCCCTGCTTCCACCCAGTTCTCTGGCCTCTTCCTTGTCCCCCTCTCTTCTCTTCACAAATTTTTCTCCTTCTTCTATGCAGGCCTGTTTTTTCTTCTTTCTTTTTAAACAACTTCTACCCCCAAGTTTGCATATAGAAACCAATGAAGGAATTCAGATGAGCAGGGGAATCTACTCTACAGGCCAGGCGACCAACCTTCCAAGTTCTGTTAGTGACATTCTCAATAGGTCACTGGTCTCAGGCAACATATGAAAACGCTCGTTTTCTTCACACTTACAATGGAGAGAGTATCACTTATTCAACCAACTTCAGATGGTTTCTTGAAAGTTTCACATGAACTAGTGAATATAGAAGGTATATACGCTTTTTAAATTTCTAAACCATGTAGCACATTTGTGACAAAGATTTTAGGAGGTTTCGCAAGGACCAATGTGTAGAGGGAATGTAATCCAGCCTGCTTAACAAAATAGATCAGATTTTTTCCCTTCAAAAACTGGAACCGAGAATTCTCTTGCTCATGTAAAAGACTGTATATCCGTTTCAACATTTCAATTTTTTGGATTTATTAGATAAAACAGGACAAAATCTAATGGTACCAAAAAAATCCTCCTAAGGTACATTTTTTAAAAAATATATTTTTACTGATTTCATAGAGGGAGAGGGAGAGATAGAAACATCAATGACGAGAGAGAGTCATCGATCAGCTGCCTCCTGTGCGGGCCCTTGACTAGAAATTGAACCAATGGAGCCTTCAGTGCATGGGCCAACGCTCTAACCCAGTGATGGCGAACCTATGACACGTGTGTCAGAGGTGACACGCGAACTCATTTTTTTGGTTGATTTTTCTTTGTTAAATGGCATTTAAATATATAAAATAAATATCAAAAATATAAATCTTTGTTTTACTATGGTTGCAAATATCAAAAAATTTCTATATGTGACACGGCACCAGAGTTAAGGTTTTTCAAAATGCTGACACGCCGAGCTCAAAAGGTTCGCCATCACTGCTCTAACCACTAAGCCCTCCCAGCCAGGGCCGGCAACTCCGTTTTTACCATATTTTTGTTCAATAAATGTGAACTCAATGAATTATTTCCAAGCCTACAAGGGTAACACTGTTCCACGATATTAAAATCACCAGCACAGAGATGCCCTCTGGAATACTAAGCAGGTTCCGAATCCTGACCGTGTGCCAGAACATTACAAACGCGAGCACAGAAGAAACCAGATCGTGCTGAGGGCGCAGATGCTCCTTCTTAAAGGACAATGTCATCTGCAAACGGAACTGAACAAAGAAAGCCCTTGATCCTGCCTTAAAGTCAAGAAGTTCTTGAATTATGTCTACAATTATGTCTGTGCAATTTGCATTGATTGCAAGCAAGCTGCTCTCTGGGCTACACGGAGGATGCCTGTGTTTGGGAATTGTGGACAGAGAGAAGCCGTAATAAGAGGCTCGCTGTGAACAGTGAACCTGCTGGGAGCAGACAGTGGGTGGGTGGATAAACAGGACTTGAACTTTCTGATAAGAATAACAAGGGGAATCTCAGCCTTATGCACACGGAGCCAGGTGTCAGCGCCCTGATGGAGAGGAGGTATCCAGAAGAGAATGTCCAGACTCAGGAATATGTCTGTAAGGGGTCAGGACAGTGATTTTTCCCCTCCAAATAGAAAGAAGACCAGGAAGGAACCAGAGAAGCAAGCACTAGAGGTTTACAGGATAAAATAAACAAACCAGCTGACAGATACACATCAGTATAATACAGACTTCTCTGATTTTCACAATAGCACACAGAGGAGTGCAATCCAAGGTGTGAAAAATAACATAATGATTTTTGACTCTGAGCCATCAACAACCAGACTTCTATGCTATAATCCTGGCTGCACTGTACGTACCTGCAATTTACAGATTACTAAGTAGGACAGTTTCAGGGGCCGAGTCTGAATGAATGAATCAGTCTAGCTGGTTGATATTAGTCTATCAACTAAGGGATTATTTGAATTGCCCTCCTGGTTGCCTCCAGCACATGGTTAGAAGGAAACGATGATGCAGATAACAGAGATGATCATATCAAAGAAGACTGCCACCCACCAAGACCCACAGGGTTCCTCATCACTCCAGGCTCACATGGCCCATATTAAAAACCAGAGTCTGTCCAGGGAAGACAAGGGGGAAGGTGCCTCACCTGGCTGCAGCTGCCTCCAGGCAAACTCCAGAAACCCACCAGACAAGCCTAAAGGCTGCTTGGCTTATATTTACCCTTCACTCGCCTTTTGCAAAAAGCTGTGACGTTACCAGGGTGGTTTTCTGCTATGGGTACTGAGGAATCCAACTCTGAAATGCACAGCACAGTGTACAGATGGGCCAACAGCTCCGGAATGGCCGACCGGAAAACGTTCTCCCCAAGGAACTCAATCACACCAGAACCATCAAAGTATTTCTCAGCCTTCGTTGAATATTCAGTTTAGTTGGATTACTCGGGGAGCTTTAAAGCCTTGGCATCGATTTTTGTTTGCTTGTTTGTTTTGTGTAGTCAGCATTTTTTCTCTCTTTTAAAAAATGTTTTAAACTGAGGTATATTTCCCACCCAATAAAATATACAGATCTTCAGGGTTCGTTTCAATGAGTATTTTTGTTGTTGTGGCAAAGCATAGAGAACACAAACTCTACCATTTTAAATATTTGTAAGTGCACAGCTCAGTGGCATTGCTGCAGCCATCACTACCACCCACCTCTAGAACGTCTTAATGCAACTCCATACTCATTAAACACCCACACCTCCATGACGTGGCGCATCCTTTCCTAGGCTTATTGGCCATCTGTGTATCTTCTTCTGGGAGGTGGCTGTTAAGGTCTTCAGTCCATTTTTTAACTGGGTTGTTTTTTTATCGTTGAGTTTTAAGGGTTGTCTGTATATTTCATGCAACAGCCCTTTAACAGATGTTTCTTTTGCAGATATTTTTCCCACTCTATGGCTTACCTTCTCATTCATTTGACATTGCCTTTCACAGAGCAGATGTTTTTAATTTCAATGAAGTCTAGCTTCATTTTTCTAAATATTAATTTACAGGCGCTCTTTTTTTATGTTCTGGGTATAAGTCCTATGTCAGAATTATGAGCTATGAATACTTTCCCCAGCCTATAGCTTGTCTTTCATTTTTAAAATAACACCTTTTGATGAATAGGAATTTTTGATGATAAAAAAATGTATTAGTCCTTTTTTTTAATGCTTAGCTCTTTTTGTGCCCTGTCCAAAAAAAACCTCTGTCTACTCCAAAATTGCTAAGATGTTCTCCTGCGTTTCCTTTCTAAAAGGTTTCTGGTTCTGGCTTTTACATTTAGGTCTATAATCCATCTTTCTCATTTAGGTTTGCATATGTAGTGAGATAGGGATTTAAGTGTATTTTTTATATGGATACCCAATTTTTCTAGCAATATTTGTTTTAAAAGATGTTCCTTTTCCCCACTGGAGTGCCTTGGTACCTTGGTCAAAAATCAATTGATCATATGTATGTAAGACTATTTCCATTCTGTTCCTTTGACCTATACGTTTATCATTATGCCAATACCACACAGTTTTGATTTAAGCTTTAAGGACTAAGTCTTGTCATCAGGCAGTGTAATCCCACCAACTCTTGCTTGTTTTTCAAGATTATTTTGGCTATTCTGGATCCTTTGTATTTCTATGTAAATTTTAGAATCGGCTAGTGTCTATTTCTTCACAAATCCTCCTGGTATTTTTAATAGTGATTTCATTGAGTGTATAGGCTTATTTGGAGAGAACTAACATCCAATGACACTGAGATTTCTGATGTATGAACATAATATATCTCTTCATTTATTTAGGAACTCTATAATTTTTCTGAGTAACATTTTATACTTTCCAATGCAGAAGACTTACACATCTTTTGTAAGATATTTATAAAGTATTTTCCAAAATATTTTATATTTTTGATGCCTTAGCATATTTTAAAATTTTATAATTGTTCATTGCTCATATATAAAAATACAGTTAATTTTTAAATATTGCCTGTGTATTTCATAATCTTGCTAAATTCACTTGTTAGTTTTATTATGTTTTTGGACAATTTCATAGAATTTATATTCACTGATGTCATCTGTGAATAATGAGGATTTTAAAAGTCTTTTCCCAATGTAGATGTCTTTTGTTTCTTTCTCTTGCCTTAATGCACTAGCAAGAACCTCCAATACACTGCTGAATACAAATGGTGAGAGCCAAATTCTTTGCCTTATTTCCAATCTCATTCCAGCAAGACCCATTTTTAAATTTGTCTCCAGAACAGTAAAATAATAACTATGTGTTGTTTTAAGCCACTAACTTAGTGGTAATTCATCACAGGAACAGTAGGAAACTAATAAAATCTATCACCATGTATTCATCTATATGTAATATTTGCACACACATATGCAAGTTCCACATTATAGGTTCTTAAAATGTTATTGTACTATATTTTCTAAATTGCCTCTTTTTGCTTAACAATGTATCATGGATATTTTCTAAAACTGATTAATATAAATATTCCTCTACTTTTAATAGTTTGAATATGCCCTTGATTCCATATTTAAAACTACAAATGATGCTCTATTCTTGTTCATATTCACACAACCCATGCTGGTACCTACTAGTACCTGCTAAATTACGAAATTAAAATGATAGGTTCTCCCAAAATATTATAATGTAAGAGCATGCTTTTCAACCCTAATTTCATCAATACTGGCATAATCTTTTTGTTTAATTTTTGCCAATTTACAGGAAAATTTTATCTTTTTATTTGCATTTCTTTAATTATAAATGAGTTTTAGTATCTTTTTATATATTAGCCTTTGTATCTTTCCTATTAATTATTGATATCTTTAGCCTATTTTTCTAGTTTCCTTTTTTATTAATTGTTTGAAGTTCTCTATATATTATTGATGTCCACCCTTCACTTATCACCTGTTGCAAATATATTTTCCATTTCTTCTTTCTGTGTGTGTTTTGAATATCTTTTGTTATAAATATTGGAATCAGATGAATGTTTATAAGTGTCTGGCATCGTGTCCAGTGTCTAGTAGGCGTTCAGTTCATGGAACTATTGTTAATAACTCTGTCCTGTGAGTGTTGATACTAGGAGGCTCCCATGTCTGCCTGTACTACCAAAGTCCTTTAGGCAGCTAAACGCTTCACTTTCCATACACTTCTGTGTGAGACCCCTCCCCTCCACACTAGTCATTCTGTTTTCTTACTCCCACATTCTGCTAACAAAGAAGCTAAACTGAAAACTTCTATAGGAAACTGAGTTTTAATTACTCTAATCCAGCTCACACTAAAACACTGACACCATTTTCCATGACAAGCATCAGAGAATAATTTAAATTCTTATGACTCATCCTTGAGAACAAAAAGTGCTCAGACATTGGAACACAAGTGTAACAGGTGTCAGTCAGCATTACAGTCACAGTCACCTGTGCCCTGGGTGAGAAATGATGTCATGGACAAGAAATGAAGACTGTCGACATAATTCATATTCTCTGTGCACCTTCTGCCACGGGAAAATGTTGTAGTGGGCTCTCTTGCTTGGCTTGATCCAGCAGGCTTCTATGGTATAAACGGTTTCTGCAGCTGTTGTTAGATAAGATAAGATGGGAACTTTTAAAAAAGAATCCCGGGCTCCATGAGAACCCAGATAAAAAAGGTGGTAGCTCCCATGAGGAATCAAGAGGGAGTGTGAGATCTGATAGCTACTACACTTGCACACAAGGCCTATCAAGTGAGAGACTAACTACTCCTACCTGCTCTACTAGTAAGACCTTTACCTACCAGTGACACCTTGGGATTAATTAAACCCAAACTAACTTCCTGTCACGGAGATTGTTCAGCCACTGGGAGAAATAGAAAGCTGGGTGAATAGCAACGTTACAGTGATGAGTATTACATATTTTGTCCCATCTTCAAGGAGCTTCATCTAAATTTTTAACACAAATAATTCATTCAGTTACTCATTTATTCAACCAATATCGATTAACCACTTACTAAAAGGTTTTCCCCACGCTGTATGCTTGCTACATACAGCACTGAGCCTGGCATAGTTGATTAATAAACATTTATTTGATAATGAATAAATGAATGAATGAAATCAGGAGCTGCGCAGTATGGGTTTGTTTTCATCCTTACCTTTCTTGACAGCACTGGAAACGGTGGCCATTGCTTCCTTCTGTAGAGCTCTATTCCTAGACTTCCTCAAGCTCTCACTCTCCTGTTTCTCTCCTACTTCTTAGAGCAGCCCGGCTGCTCCTCACTGGCTCCTCCTCCCCAACTGGACCCTGAAATATTGCAAGTTCCTCCAGAGTCTGTCATGATCCTTTTTCTAAGTCTACTCATTCTCCCCAGGCCCTTTAATCCATCTCCAGGTCTTCAATTATTGTCTGTGTGTTTTTATAACTGGAGAGAGAGAGAGAGAGAGAGAGAGAGAGAGAGAGAGAGAGAGAGAGAGAGAGAGAGAGAGAGAGAGAGAATATTGTCTATATGTTGACAACAAATCTTTATTTCCAACCAAGTTCTCTCTCGAGTGGTATATCATATAACTAGTTATCGCTGAGCTTCTCCACTTAAGATATTATGCAGATACCTTGCACTCATCATAATCAAACTGGAACTCATCCTTTCCCCCTTCAGCTCTCTTCAACCTGCCCCTGCCCCATGACACACTATCTCAATAAACAGTGCTCCCATGCAATCTAGTGTTCAAGCTAGAAACCTGGGAGGCATGTTTGATCCCTCTTTTTCATTTCTCCATTCTACTTTCTTTTATACAACCAATCATAAAAGCCTCTTAATTCTAGGACTTAAATGTTTCCCAAATCTGACTCCTCCCAATCTTCTCCACAAGGATTTAGGTTCAAGCCACTATCAATTTTGACCTCCTCCTACTACATTAGCCTCTGGTCTTGTGCCTCTTCAGTTTCTTTCCCATACCATGGCAAGAAAGAATGACAATATAAATATGATCATACTCTTCCCCTTACTGAAACCCTTTGTCCACTGTCCTTAAGGTAAAATCCAAGCAGCTGAAACAACCAATAATGCATTTGAGGTCTGGCCTCTGCCCACTGTTTCTATTCTGGATGAGATTCAGTTCCTTAAACACTCATGGTATCATCTCTTGCCTCAGGGGTTTCAAACAGGCCCTGTGCTCTTCCGGAAACAGTCAGCTCTCACCTCTACTCCACCCTTCACCATGCTAACTCACGCACTGTCTCCATGTCTGTTCTCGCAGTACCCTTAAAAGCCTGCCATAAAATTCAACACATACTTTGTAATTCCTTCTCTGTTAATTTATCTTCCCCAGTGAAAATGAGCTTTCTTAGTGTAGGGTCAGTGTGCATGTTGAATTCCACCACCTTTCTAGCATTGGCATCCGCTTGGTAAGTATTTGTTGACTAAATGTATAAATCGGGTTCAAACAAAAAAAAAAGTCTCTGCCCTTAAAGAGTCTAGATCAGAAAGGCAAAAGCACTGGTTGTAATTGAGCCCAAATGATGTGCTATAACACAGATGTATGTAAAAGTTAAAAGAGACTTAAGGGCCCAATTAATTTTGTCTATATTAAGAAGGGCACAGAAAGGCTATACAGAAAAAATGGACACCTGAACCAAACTTTATACATTCACGGTGCTTGGGGTATAGTAAGTGTTTTTGCTGGCAATGCACAGCACTCATTCCTCCTTCTTGTGGCAACATCCCTCCCATTCTCTTTTGGAGAGAAATACGCTTTCCCTTGTTCAGTGCATGAACTGATCTCAGTTTATGAACTGAGGTTTGCATAAACTGATCTCAAATCTTGCCCTGCCCCTCAGCCTGGCCTGGCCAATGAGAAGGGGGTTTTACCCACAGGAACCTATGCCAGGTCAGGCCAAGGAGAGCCAGTTCAGAGACTGCAGGCCTATTGGAGAAAGGTGGTCTCTTTCCACGGGGATAGCTACACTGATCAAAAGAGCCTGCAGCTGCCAGTAGCCATCACTACCACCACTCCACATGGGCAGAGTGTGCCTGAAGATGAAGCTGGAAGAGTGGAAAATGGACGTGGGGTGGGGAGAGAGTCTGGTTAATTCCTGTGCTGAAGCTTGGGCCCAGCTGTGCCTGAGGCCAGGGTGCACTCCAGGACTTCTCAAGTGGGGCAGTACACTTCTTCATTGTTCTCTTGAGCTAATGTGAGTTGGATACCTGGGCTTTTGCAAGTAAAGTGTCCCAATTTATTCAGTGCTCCATAAATATCTATTAAAATGTATACAAAGTTAACAGGCAGCAAACATGAGACAAGGTTCGAGGTCAAAAGAATAAATAGCATAAGCAATGGAGAAAATTAAGTTTTAGACAACTGGATTTCACCTTCCTTAAAAATGAAGGAGAGGACATATATTCCTGCACTCAGCAGCCCACAGATGTAAGGGTGTGTGTGTGTGTGTGTGTGTGTGTGTGTGTGTGTGTGTGTGTTAATCCTTACCCGAGGATATTTTTCCACTGATTTTTAGGGAGAGTGGAAGATGGAGGGAAAGACAGAGAGTAACATCATTATGAGAGAAACACAGGGCCTGGGCTGGGGAAGAGCCTGCAACCAAGGTATGCACCCTTGACCAGAATTGAAACCAGGACCCTTCAGTTCGCAGGCCGACGCTTTATCCACTGAGCCAAACCGGCTAGGGCTAAGGGTTTGATGTCTCCTAAGGCACCTATCTGAAGGTTCCTCCTTCATCTTCAAACTGTCATACATAAGAATCATGGTTCCTTATAAAAGAATGATTTGTCCAGTTTTGTTCAAAGAAGGCTATATATTTTGTTCATGTTCCACACAAAAACACTCCAGGCGACATTATAGAACTCATTTATCACATCTACATTAAGCACCTAGAATCAATCCATAGACTAACCATTATGATGTCATTGTACTTGACAAGCACCAGGAAACAATTCCTATTCTTAACTTATAACCAATAGATTTGCATAACCGGTGCCCTATTCAAACGGGCAAGAGGACTAGAGCACAGCCAACTCATGATGACAGAGTTTCACTCCCTTATCTGCATGATCAAGTTACATCTATGCAAAGATGTTCTCTCAGCTTGTCTTGTGCAATTCCGATGTGCAACTTTTCTATACACATAAAACCTCATTTCTGATTCTTAACATAATTCAAACATAATTCTGTCTCAGTCTTATGTCCAGCACATCTTTCTTTTTATGTAATTTGAAATCCTAAGGAATTTGTAGAACACAAATATCAAAAGAGCACCAATTGGCTTTTGTGCCTCTACAATCTGGTTCTAAATGAACTTTAACATTTGCGAAGAACCACAGGAGGGGAGCCTGGGCAATCCTGCTCCTGATGCAGGCAGGTGAGCCCCAGGCAGAGACGGTCTTCCTGGGCTGGGAAGGCACAGACCACGTTCCAGGCAGCAGCAGCATCTGCAATCTGAGGCAGGGTCCTGGACAAAAGGTGCTACCTAAACAGGTGGTCAGGGTGGGAGCAAAGGGGTCTGCCTAGGCGTAGAGGAGGAGCTGGAGGCTAAGGGTGGGGTTAAGGCCATGCCTCAGTATAGAAACCACATCCCAGAAGAGTAAGGGCCCTGCCCTAAGACTAAGTTTAGAATGAAAATAGAACTGCCCAAAGAAATGATAAAACCAAGGGTAACAGGATCAAAAGAATTTCCCAGTCGTCTAAACACCTGGCAGGACAAAGCAAAACATTCTTTAGGGGAACATGTCATACTCCAAATCCATCACAATGCACCATCCCCAATAGCCAGGATAACATTCCAAACACTGAGGAGTATACACACAAGAAAATGCTCAGGACGCTGAATGAGCACCCTGCTGGTACATGCAACAATACAGGTGAACCTCACAAACACACGTGAAGCCAGATTCAAATGGGTGCACACTGTATAATTCATTTACATGAAGGGCAAGTACAGGCGAAACTAATCCACAGTGAGAAAATAGGCCAAACAACGGTTACCTGGGGCGAGGCCGGGGTGGAGTAGGAATTGACTTCAAGGAGACAGGGAAACTGCCCGGGGAGATGAAATCGCTCTGTCCTTTGGTTCCAGTGGTAGGTCCATGACTTTGTCAAAACTCATCAAACTGCCCACTTAAAAGCCTGTGCATCTTATTGTATGTAAATCACATCTCTACATTTAATTAAATGAAAAAAAGCAAAGAAGAATCTAGAACCATGTTTCACAAAGAAATCATTGAGCTTTTCCTGCAAGCCAGAGAGAACTTTTTCACTATAAAAAATATAATTTTATTGAAGTCATTACAAGCTGAGTTACACTGCCTTGCAAGCACTGATGGTTAAACTTTAGGAACTTTGCAAGCTAGACGTTAAACCGCTGTTAGCTTGAAATTGGCCATGGGTGAAGCCTTCACAACATATTACATATCAGCACCCCCCTCTCCCTACCTCCAGCCCTGGTTTCCTGGCAACCACTGGATTTATGGTTTACACTAAAATAAAGACCTGCTCTACAGGCCTTGTTTACAGTTATGATCAAGAAACAAAGCAAACTTTCCAAAATGTAGTGCTACAAACTCCTGTTCCCGCTCCCCTTTTCTTCCCATCACCCCCACCCCCAGACAATAATTTCAACCCTTTTGGCTGCTTAATTTTGAATTTGCCTTCATGTGACTATATGAAATGCCCATGCTGCTACTAATTTTTCTCAGTTTTGGCACTGTCTACTGATTTCCCACCGTGGAAGGCATGGAGTTAGTCTTCTTTCCCATAAAACATCTGCCACCACCATAAATACACTGCTCCCCACCCTTCCAACACTGCATTGTACTGTTAGATCAATATTGTCTACCCAAATACTACTATGAAAACATCCACAGCTCAGCTGTCTAGTATGAAGTCATATTGCTTTTCCTTCTTTGCACAACTTTTTGTTTTCCCTGGAGTTAGTGATATTCTTGAGGGGTTGTTTGCTTGCTTACTTCATTTTCTACGTACTTATCATTGAGTTATACCAAAACTCTATCTCAATTGTTTAAAATTCCTCTCAGTAGTTCCAACATATCAGGTCATCTAGCACTTTCATCTTCTTAGAAACCCCGTTCTGGACGCTCTCATTTGAACTGTTTGCTCTCTAGGCCTGTGCACAGCTATGATCCTGGGATTTATCTTCCGCACGTCTATGGGTTCTCGTGTGAACTGATAAACAACTGTTGGACTGATCATCCAAGTGTTGCTGTTAGGGAGGTCCAAAGCACTCTGACGCCTGATCCTGCCAATGTGATTATTTTTCACTTCGGAGACTTATCAGATCTCATCTTTGTCCTTCATATTCTGAAATTTTGTGATATGTCACTTGGATAGAAGGCCAAGAAGTGGTTGACAAAATAATGCACCTCTCTAAAGATGTCTCCATCCTAATTTCCCAAAACTACGAATCTGTGAAGTTACCTGGCTGAGGAGTGGGGTTGCAGGTGGAATTCAGTCAGCTGCTCAGTTGAGCCTTAAGAAGGAATGCAGCCCGGGCACCATGCTTAGTCCCGTCAGACCACTTTGGGGTTCAGACACCCAGAACGAACGTGTGAGAACAAACGTGTGCTGTTGTAAGTAACAAGCTGGTAGTAATTTGTCACAGCAGCGATAGGAAATTAATACAACTGACTAGCCAATGTAGACAAACTAGTTAGTCTTCTCTTACTCTCTAGAACAAGCCAACAGACACTTATTTAACTTAGTGTGCAAAGTCAAAATTAAATCATCACATTTTTTTGTTAGTACAAAACTGAGCTCCGTTTTCAAATAAGTATATTCCCAGTTAAATGTAACTAATGAAGTTTTATGAGACAAAAATTAGAGCTGAATTAAACATGGACACACAGCCTGTGTAGCACGGCCTCATCCTTGCATCATACTGTTGGAGTTCAGCCAAGTCTGCTTCCTTCTACATGTTGTTAACCAAAGGCATCCTCTCCCAAGAAGAACTGCTTCCCCGAGTCCGTATGCAGACACTGTTTCTTCATTCTGGCAGTCTGTCAACAGCCTTCTTTCAAGGTGCCTCCTGCATTCCTTTAAAAATGTTCCCAGGCTAGTGGGGCTCCCACTTTCCCCCTTAACACGATCGGGGTGCTGCCATAAATAGCAAATGGCAACTGGTTCCACTGAGTGCAAATTTAAGTTTGGGGGGAAGGGAATCACCAAAAGCAGAATTTTTATTCATTTTTTAATTTCTTAAATGATTTCAGAGAGGAAGGGAAAGTGAGAGAGAGAAACATCAATGATGAGAGAAAATCATTGATCGGTTGCCTCCTGCACCCCCGTTCCCCCACTGGGGATGGAGATGGCAATATGGGCATGTGCCCTTGACAGGAATGGAACCTGGGACTGGAACCCGGGACCCTTCAGTCCACAGGCCGACTGAGCCAAACCGGCTAGGGTGCCAAAACAGGAATTTGAGAAAGAAATAAAGTTAGGCTTCTAGTGTTCAAAAGTTAATGTTAACTAGGTTATTTAAATCTTAGCATACACCTTCTCTCACCTAGAATATTAAAATGATTAGGTTCCGGGTCAGTCTATAAAACCTGGTCAACCCATTAGGTATGTGAAGTCTAACTTAGTCACATGCACGAAGCCTTCTGCATTTATTGGAGATTTTCTATATGCAAGGTGTTCTTGCCCTCCTAGAGTTCACAGTCCAGAGGAGAAGCATAATCACACCACGGCTGGGTAATAACATAATGCACATTCAGAAGTTCTGTGGGGCCCAGAGGGCACGCTTAATTTGCTGATGGTACCAGGAGACACTTGGCAGAGGAAGGAACACTGCAATATCTGAAAGGAATGAATCGTCCTATGCCCGTGACCACCACACTTGCTGGGAAGGAGGAAACAGTGGCCTCCACTGGGGAAGAGCCAGTTGAAACATCCCTGGCACCCAGTCAACTGCTCTGGGAAAGAAATGGCCCTCTGCTCCATTTCTAAACCCAGGCAGAGAGCCCTGAAAGTAGGGTGTCCTGGGTTCAAATTTGACTTGAAACTGTCACTATATTCTCTTGGTAATTTGCTTAGTCTTGCAGCCTCTGCTTCCTTGGCTGTAAAACAATAATCGATATTCCCATCATTTAGGACAGCAGTGAAGATTAGAGACGATTTACAGAAAGCGCCTGGCAGAAGAAATCAAGGATAGAACTCTGAATGCAGTCTCTCCAACACCAATACGCACTCAAGTCACGGGTTCACAGATCTGGAAATACACAAAATCACCGCCTAGTTTAACTGTACCTTTCAGAAAAATAAAGCAAAATGCAGCAAAACTAAATCCATCTCTTCTTGCACAGAAGAATAATAAATCTAGCAGCTCTGAATCTGAATTGCCTTGTCATTTCACAGCAACCCCTTACCAATTCTCAGGAAGAAAGAAGCATAAGGGGGAATGTTCCTTAAGCACACAGGCCATGTCTTAGTCCCCCTAGTCCTGTACTACATGATATTGTTTAGTAGGTGCTCATTTTTTTCCTTAAAAATGTAGTGATATAGAATCAAATTGAACATATCCCATACAATAAAAGGCTAATATGCAAACAGACCAAACGGCAGAACAACCGGAACAACCAGTCGCTATGACATGTGCTGACCACCAGGGGGCATGTGCAAAACATGGCAGGCATCGGCTGTGGCTGGATGGTGGAACAGGTGAGCGGGGATGCCAGACCAAGGCAGGGTGCCGGTCACTGTCATTGGGGTGAGCCTCTGGTGGTTACTGAAAATTCTTTTCTCTCGCACGTCACGGTCCCACCCAGCACTTGCACCTGCTGCTGGTGCCGGCCCTGCTCACACCTGCTGCCAGCACCGGAGCCGCCATTCGCACCCACTGCCAGTGCCTGGCGCCACCCCCAATCACTCGGTGCCATCAGCGGGTGCAAGCGGTGGCTGCTGGCCCCGACTGCCCTCAGGGTTTCTCTACCTCCCCCTGCTCCTGAGGGGAGATCGGGGCCTGGCAGCCGCCTCTCACACCCACTGCCAGCAACGGCCCCATTCGCACCCACTGTCGGTGCTAGAGGCGCTGCTTGCACCCACTGCCAGCGCCGGCCCCACTCGCACCTACTGCTTGCGCCGGCTCCAATCGCTCTGCGACTTCAGTGGGTACGAGCAGGGCTAGCCCCGTTAGCGCAAGGGAGCAGCAGCGCGGGAGGGGGCTGCAGGCAGACAGGGGACCAGGGGCCGTGGTGGGAGGGGCCAGGCATAGGCTCAGAGGATGGGCTGAGACCCCGCCCCTGTGCCTACCGCAGCCTCGTAGCCCACAGTTCCTTTCAAGGTGCACGAATTCGTGCACTGGGCCCCTAGTGCATATAATAAAAAGGTTACATTTACTTGGACATTATAAGTTAGAGTTGACAGAAGTACCAAGAAAATGTCCCTGCTAATATAATTTACAAAACACTTTATTTGAAAAAGAGGAAAATCACTCAAAGCAAACCCATTCACTTGAGAAATAAGCTATTTTAGGACATATTATGTGTCAGGCACTGTTCTCGGCACTGGGAGATAGCAGTGAACAAGAGACAACAATCCCTGTCATCTTGGAGGCTACATGCTAGTCTGAAAGATAGTGGATATAACAAAATTTCTAAATAACTAATAGAGGAGGTGTCGGTGGGGCCCACACCAGGGCAGTAGCTATGCTATTCTGAGAAGTTCCAGATTCCTCATATATTTTGAAGGTAGAAAAAAATAAGATTTGCTGATTGGACACATGGAGTACTGTCAAATATTCAGCTATCAGGATATTCTTGGAGTCAGTAAAGACACCCCAATTTCCCTTCATCAACGGAACTGTGCTAGAAAATACTTCAAACACTTAACTCATGAAACAACATAAATTCTGTAGATTTTAAATGATAAGAAGATAGAAATTTTTTAAGAAAAGCTTTAAAGGAAACACATATCTGGTAACAAAGCTGATTGGTGATTGGCGGGTCAATAACTAAGGATCCTAAGTAGAATGACTTCACTTTATTTGATGGATCAACAATTCACAAATGAATCTTTGAAGACTAAAAAGAAACACTAAATAATCAAGGTTAGCACACCCAGAAGTTATAGAAATAATCAATTACTTGAATTATCACCAACTCTTCATGTACCATTAGGGGAAAGCTTGTTACTTATGCTTTTTCATTCAAAAATGAAGACTACGACTATGCATTGATTGAAGTTATTGGGCTCTTTAAGATCAGTGAAAGTATAACTAGTACTGTAACAGCACTAGAGTTTAACTTTTATGTACCTTACATTTTGTATTTCTCTAGGATACATGTGACACTAATTTGAAAATTATATGTGGACAATTGAAAATTATATAGAGATTTAAATTTGATA
Organism: Myotis nattereri; assembly: GCF_964212035.1. Taxonomy (NCBI): domain Eukaryota; kingdom Metazoa; phylum Chordata; class Mammalia; order Chiroptera; family Vespertilionidae; genus Myotis; species Myotis nattereri. Next base: position 53,654,132 of record NC_138088.1, on the reverse strand, counting down.
CCTACATAAATAGGAGAGGAAGGAGGGAGGGAGGGAGGGAGGGAGGGAGGGAGGGAGGGAGGAAGGAAGGAAGGAAGGAAGGAAGGAAGGAAGGAAGGAAGGAAGGAAGGAAGGAAAGAAAGAAAGAAAGAAGGAAGGAAAAGAAGGATCATTTCTGTATAGTAATTTGTCATTCCCAAACTTCCCCCAATTTTATCATCTTGTTCAGGGTGGTACCAGAGAAATCCAGCAGATGGCACTCATACATTTTTCTAAATACGGTGCTGAATAAAAACAGGATTGTTTAAACTTTGTATTTCAGACCAGAAAGACAGAATAAATCATAGAAGCAAACACATTTAAAATTTTTCTATTACCATAAAGAAATAGTGCTTTTAAGCTGCTCTAATGCACATTCATAGCTTGTAACCAACTTGCAATTTTCGCTTCCTATTCTAGCAGCTGGTGGCAAGTAAGCATTCAGAACCATTACGTGCCAATCAACCGCTTGATAATAGAAAGCAGCCCAGTGACCACGGAGAGACCCACAAACTTTTCCCCATTATGGATCCTGGATCATTATTTAATTCTAGTTTCTTTTCAATGCTTTTATTGGTTGTTCTACCTAGATGGGCTTTGAAACCAGCAAACATTATTACTACCATTTTTCAACTAAGTAAACACAGGCTCAGAAAGTAAAAGAAATAAGAAGATAGGCTAATTCAATCAAGAAAGAAAATCAACAATAAATGAATCCAGTTTAACTAGAGAATCAATAATTTATGCTTAAATACTCAATTAATAAATATGGGTTAAATGAACAAGTTAATTCAACCATATTTCAACATACATATACTGAACACTTCCTATATATCAACACTGTTCCAGGCTCTGGAAAAAAAAGTGGTGCATAAGACAGACAATGCCCCTGCTCTCACAGAACTTATGCTTTAGTCGTGATAAATAGAAAAGAAAAATAAGTAAGGATATCAGAAATTAGTAGTATGAAAAATTAGTGAATTAAATTAGAGTGGGTGATAATGTGGCCACATGACTACGTAAACTGACTGCTTAAAGGAAGGCTTCTCAAGGGAGACACTTCAGTGCTGCCTGAAGGACAGAAGCAGGAGGAGGAGCATCCAAGCAGAGGGAGCACAGCTACTGAGATGATCCCAAGGCCACAGCCAGGAGGGCCTGCGTGGAGAGCAGACAGGCCAGGGTGGCCCAAGAGGAATGTGCAAGAAGTGTATGACCTGAGTTCCCTGCAGGAGCCAGGGTGGATGGATGGATGGCCAAAAGAATGGATGGGAGGAATAATAAAAAGAGGGGGGAAATACAGAAATAAACAAGAGTGTTATTTTCAGGTTAATCAGATATTTTTTTACATGTTGATCTTTCTGTAAGTTTTCTAGCAAGTACTGAAAAATGAACATAACTCTTATTCTTTGATATTTTAAGAAGGTGCCACCCCTCAGGTTATCACCTTAAATTATCAATGACCAGAGAGGGTAGCACTGAAAAAACCCCCACATCTGTTGAAAGTATAATAAAGTGAGATGAATAGGTGTTAATTTCAAGAGATACCCAGAAGGTGAATTTTTAATAATACTTGATTTGAGTCTGTTTTGTACTGATTTGCCCCTTTCTCCTCAGGGAGTATAAAAGATATTCTTAGTTTATTAAATATTCACATTCACTGATTCTGATTACCAAAAGGGTGATTTTAACGATTCTCAAATTTCTCTTATCTTCTAATATTTACCTGTTGCATAAGATATTTTATAAGCCAATATTCAAAAGGAATATATATTTTTAGGTTATTCAAACTGAAACCTCCCTAGCCAATTTGGCTCAGTGGATAGAACATCGGCCCTTGGACTGAAGGGTTCCGGGTTCAATTCAGGTCAAGGGCACGTACCCCGGTTGCAGGCTTGATCCCAGGTCCTGGTCGGGGCCTGTATGGGGAGGCAACCAATCAATGTGTTCCTCTCACATCAGTGTTTTTCTCTGTCTCCCTCCCTCCTACTCTCTCTATAAATCAATGGAAATATATCCTCGGGTGAGGATTAACAAAACATAAAACAAAACGAAACTAAACTAAACTAAACTAAAAAAAACTGAAGCCCAAGCAATTAAACTGTAAGTAAAGAGGCCCACTGTCCCTCGTGGGGTCACACAAATCACATCATCATTCCAAACCTCCGTTCATCCTGCAAAAACTGGGATATACGCTTGTCCCCAACTAGAATCTCAATAAAGAGCTTTGATTATATTGGATAAAAATAACTTTATAAACTTGACTTTGGTATTTTACAAATTTTAACTGGCATCAGATCTTAGAGCTAACCTTACACTGACCCTATGATTACTCCCAGGTCACCCATTCCCAACCAGGAACTTTGTCTAAAGTCAACAAAAGCTGTCAACAACCACACCATTTAATGGTGGTTGGAATTTGCAAATACTTCCTTCTCAGCAATCACAAGGCCATATCCAGAAATATTCATTAGCAATTGTATTTGCATCTATTAAATGTAGATTAAGAGGATTTTATTTTAACAAGATTTTATTTACCCACTAATTAGAAAGACAATTTATTACAAGTATGAAAATAATTAACTTAGGGTTATAAAGTAGTTTAGCTCTTTTGGCGGTAAGAAGAAAACAAAATAATTTTTCTCCCACTCAATAGGCCTCATTTTGCACAGCCACTTACATGGGCCATTGTTATTAATTTCACATTTTGACTTGCTCTTTATTTTCCCAGACAACTGAATTCTGGCGCTGTCAATTTCATGACAGTCTTTTAAAGATAAATTCGCTATGTATCAAAAGCAGTTGTTTAAATAAGCATTTGGCTCTGACAGTTTTGCTCTAGATACTTTTCAAGCAACAGCTAAAGAGAGCATTTTACCATCAGTCACGGCTTTCTTTGTTATCCTTTCTTTTTTTCCCTCCAATCTAAGTAAATGTGTTCTTACAACTAGCATTACCTTGCAAAACTTCCCCTCATGTGTAGAGAATGTGACCCTCAGTACAATGAACAACAAATGAATGAAATCCAGGTTCTCCCTCCTAGAACTGGGAGAGCTATCAAATTACTCCCTTCATATATTGATCAACGCTATCTCAAGATGTCATTTTTGTCAAATGTCAGTAAAGTAAATAAAAAAGTAAAGCTTCTTCACTGGGCTGATGATTTGATCATTACCAGGCCAAGCAAAAACCTTATTTAACTTGAAAATATAATGTGTAGGAAGCACAAATGCAACTAACTATGCATTCCTACCTCCCACATTTTCAAAGGTAACTTCATCCTGCCCGTTCTTTCATAAATAAATAAATAAATAAATAATTCTGTTATCTTAAGATAAAAGGGCCACAAACCTCCAAGACTTAATCCCTGCTTCAGGCGAATGACAAAAAATATTTTTCATTTTTAGTTCACATCCTGAAAACAATTCCCTCGACAGAAAATGTTCTGAACTAGACTCCGAAAGGCAAATGCATTTGCTTCATTTACGTTTTTCAGGATGACAAAGTCGAGGAGTGGAGAACAAACATAAAAGTTGACCTAAAATACATCAGTTTCAAATATTAAAATACTTTTCAGTATATTCAACACCTTCAGATTTCAAACTTCATACTAGAAATAAATATTTGAGTGACAGAACACCTTACCCTGTCCACCCAGGTTTAAAAATCCTATCACGGTCCTGGCCAGCGTAGCTCAGTGAGTGGTTCTCAACCTTCCTAATGCCGCGACCCTTTAATACAGTTCCTCATGTTGTGGTGACCCCCAACCATAAAATTATTTTCGTTGCAACTTCATAACTGTCATGTTGCTACTGTTATGAATCGTAATGTAAATATCTGATATGCAGGATGTATTTTCAGGGGTTGCAACTCACAGGTTGAGAACCGCTGGATTAGAGCATCAGCCAGCAAACCGAAGGGTCATGGATTCCATTCCAGTCAAGAGCTTGTACCTGGGTTGCAGGTTCCCGCCCAGTTGGCAACCCATTGATATGGTTCTCTCACATCTCGAATCTCTCTCCTCTCCTCTCCTCTCCTCTCCTTTTCTCCCCTCCCCTCCCCTCCCCTCCTCTTCACTCTCTCTAAAATCAATGGACAAAATATCCCTCTAGTGAGGATTAACCCCTCCCCCAAAATCCTATCATATTTATTTCTAATCACGTCACTGAACTGCTACTGTTTTTCTGGACTGCAGATAAATGACTTATTCATCATAATGTGGCACAGTTATGTATGATTGATTGACCTGAAGCAGAAAGGGACTTTGTCCTCAGCATTGGCTTACAACAGGCCTGTCTGGTGCAGGCTGCCTGTCCATCTGCAGCCAGCCAGCTGAACTGCCCGACTGCCCCGCTGATGACTCAACAGGTTCTTCACCGCATAATTCCCATTCTACAAGAAACTACCAATCCCAACTGATACTGTTTTAAAATGTTTCTAGATTCCAACTCATTACAATACAATGACTTCAACCTTATTTTGGACTTTTAGGAATCTCGATACAAGTTTAAGGGGGAAAAACAAGCAGACAAAATGCTCTCAACTTTGGTTTCTTTTTCAGAAGAACACACTACTACTGACAAAACAACGAATAGTACAGAAATCTTCCTGAGTGCACGTATCTTACAGCTTTCCTTTTTCTTTGCTCTTTCCTCCCGTCTCAATAATTAGGCCAGGGAAGAAAGAAAGGGATTTCCAGTCCACTGGTCATGCTCCACATCCTATAATTTTGCTGCTGGTTTTCCCCTGGCCAAATAGCTCCATTAATCAGCAGGAATAATATGCAGCAACTATCTAAACATCCTAATATCACCCCCGGCAGAGAACTGGGAGTTAGAAAGTTGCTTCTGAAAAAGCCTGTTACCATGAAGAACAATGACGCTGCCAGGAACCTCAGAGCAGCATCAGGATTACTCTGGGGTAGTCTGAGCTTTGGTTACAACTAAGAATTGGAAAAATTCAGTGAATGAGCATTTATTTAAGAACTAGAGGCCCGGTGCATGAATTCGTGCATGGGTGGGGTTCCTTGGCCTGGCCAGCCAGTGGAGCCGATTGGGGCATCTCGCCCATTGAGAGGGGGTAGGGACCGCAGGAGGTTGGCCAGCCGCAGGAGGTTGATTGTGGGAGTGCACTGGCCACCAGGGGGCAGCTCCTGCATTGAGCACCTGCCCGCTGTTGGCAGTGTGCGTCATAGTGACTGGTTGACCAGTCATAATGGTCACTTAGGCATATATACACACACACACACACACACACACACACACACATATATATATATATATATATATATATATATGCATATATATGTGTGTGTGTGTGTGTATACATATGTGTGTGTATGTATATATATATGTATGTGTGTGTGTGTATATATATATATATATATATTTATTTTGCATTTCTGTAGAGCCAAAGACTACTTCCAGAACAATCGAGGTCAATCTGAGACACATTCTGACCCAGATAATTTCTGTTATTTCCCTACTTAAAAGTTTTATGAATTACTAATTCTTAAAAACGTAAAAATGGACCTACTGTTCTGCTATTTTATATTGACAGTGCAGTTTTGGTTCATACACTGATTTCTATTGATTGCTATATTTCCCTTGTTCAGTGAGCTTGTTCCATTGATTACATTGATTCTAACAGTCCATTATTTTGATTGGTATCACATGTAGTGCTTTGTATTACTCTACCATGCAGTGCTAAAATAATCATTTATTTGATTGTTTGAAAATTAGTTTAAATGTTAAATATGCAATTTCAGCATTTTGAAATAATGAAAATACTGAACCTCCCTTTTTTTCTCAAATTTAATTCATATTCATCCTGATTCTATTACTGAATATCTAATTCAGATACTCTCTCTGACGCACACACAAAAATACAGTTGATATTGTTAGTAAGAGTTTATTCTGCATATATGCCACTGTGTTAGTTATGCAAATAAGTGGCAGATCTTTAGTTCACAATATTTTAGTTATAAAACCAATAATAAATAAAAATTACTAAAAAGGCTTTATGCATAAGCTCAACCTGCATGTTAATATACATATTTAATAATATTCACAAGTCTTAGAACTTAAAATGTAAATAAATGGATTAAAATGAGACAGAACTGAAGTCAGAGCTAATCCCAATAACTATTTCCCACTCTATATTTGCATATAAAGTGGACTGCAATTCCCTGGTACCTTTCATTTTTTTCTTTTTAAGCAAAAATAATTTATTATTAAATATTGAAAAAATCAAAATAGAAATCACTTCTGAAAATGCAAATTATGTAAAGAGATGGCAATTGGGACACATCTCAAAGGAGACTTTTAGCTTTGCTAATTTTTAAAAAATAAGGGTGTAAATCAACATATACAAAAAAACTCTGCCAAAGTAAGACTCTCTGTGAAACTAGACCTAAGTACTCTACTTTAACATCAGCACATATCAGACATTTGTAAACATCTCACATTTGATGTTAAATTAATTCAACTATCACTACAAAAGAAAGCATGATTCTCATATTTGCGCTCAGTACTTTGAAATATACCCCAAATAAGTTTTGTTCCATTTCCCCACCTATTGCAATCTAGGGCCTTATTGAACAGTTTTAATACACTTTTTTTTGAAACTACTGAAAATACACCTTTCTTCCTAGTCAGGATTGTTAACAGCAGAAATATATGTGATGTTAGAAATCTGGTGGCAATACCAAGTTTGATTCAAATATAAGTACACTGTCTTCAGTTGCAGTGTTTCAGGCCACCAGCGAAAATGAATCCTGATGGCCGTAAGATTACGTACCTCCCAAGTGGATGACTTATTTCATTCTAACCCAAATGGGCATTAGGAAGAAAACTGGCAGGCCCAACGTGCTGGAGAAGGGCTGCAAGTGCCCAGGACTTAACTCAGACACGTCCAGAGAAACGTGGAGAAAACTGGCTTTTGCAGATGGAAGACCTCTCAGAGGACCTCAGTCAACTACATCGTGTGAGTGGACAAAGATTGAAATGAAAGTGAGCACCTTGTAGGTGGAAATGGCACTGACTAAATTGGGTCAATAATCCGAGTGCTTCTTCCTATGTGTGTCTGACTTGACCCAAGGCAAGCTGCAACAGAGAGTAAACACCAGCAGAAAGTACAGATTAGCTTAAGGGTCAGGGGGATCTCAGAAACTGAGCACACACTACTGCTCCTTTTTCTTCCTTTAGAAACAAAATCAAAAAACCACATGAGAACCCTTAAAGTTCCAGCAAATACTAAGACCAAAAATATATATTGGTCTGAACCAATTCTAGACATCAACAACTTTGAACATTCTGAACCTCACATTCTCCACAAGAATCTACTGTCATGGGTCTCACTCATTATCTATCACAAAAATTTGCTTCTAAGATGCTTTCATCAAATCTCAGGTAGCTCATCAATTCTCTACACGTTATTTATTTTCCTGAAGATCTTTCTGTGCCAATGTCTGAAAGGAAAAAATATTAATAGTTACTCATAAGGAAAGTGAAATTCTTAATAAAGGGGTTATATACAATTTATGTAAATTTAACACCATAATAAGTCTGGACATTCCTAAATTTTATTTTTAAAAGTTTTAATATAAAATATAAATCCTAACATAACCTACCAGAGCATTTGTAAACAAAAAACATTTACAGAAAGTAAACATGAAACGAAATGTAACATATTAAAATAAATTTATACTTTAACATGCTTTAAAGCTAGCTATACAGGTGTCCAATTAAAATAGACCATGGCAAATACTGTGTTCCTTTCATAAACAACCAAAGAAGGTTAAAAGCAATTTGAAGTGCTCCAAAACAGTCTGAAAACAAATTTTCAATAATTGAATCCAAAGTTCTTGAGATCATAAAAATCTCTAATGAGAAAGTTTTAGGATCAAATATAATAAAAGTATAATTTATGTTTATCAAAAACAAAAAGCTTTTAGCATCATGATAATTAAACCCCTTTAGTGCATGAGTCCTCTAATAACAGTTTCCATCAAGGGAAAGCTGTGTGGTCAAGTTTGAATTCTTTTTTAACTGAGTTTGAAATTATACACATTCTCTTTGAATATAACTTACTGTATGTAGCACCTTGCTCTAGGAACTCAAAACTCTTCACAGATTTACATCCTGACCTCAGTTTTTTTGGTTATTGCTGCTTTTATATATATATATTACAAATCCATGTGAACAGCAAAAACCAATTCAATGACATGTGTACCATGTTACTACTGGTAATCAGAAGTTAAAGAATCAATGATGGCTTACCAACTCCAAAAATTCTATTTCTGTTTGGAGAGCTTCGTAAACACTTTGCATGTCATCTTCCTTATAAAGTTCTAATTCCTTTTTAAGTCTGTTTTAAATGAAAAATTCACCCTATTAGTTCAGCAATCTTGTATGATAATTTTTTTATTACATGAACGGTGGCAGGTCTGCAGCTCTATAGTCAGAATTTTAACTTAACACTTAAAGAATTTGGAAAGGAATTTTAATTCTCTCTAATTCTGTAAGGACTACATAAAATTTTGTGAAAAAATCACATAAATAAAATAAGGTAGACTGGCCCTAGCCAGTTTGGCTCAGCGGACAGAGTGTCAGCCTGCAGAATGAAAGGTCCTGGGTTCAATTCCGGGCCAGGACATATGCCAGGGTTGTAGGCTCGACCCGCAGTGTCGGCCATGCAGGAAGCAGCCAATCAATGATTCTCTCACATCATTGATATTTCTCTCTCTCTTTCCCTCTCTCTCCCTCTCTGAAATCAATAAAATACAGGCAGTCCTCGGGTTACGTCGGACTCGATGTATGTCATTTCATGGTTACGTCGTCATCTCCCATTTATTTATTAAAAAAAAAAAAAAAAGTTCCGTCATTTCGATGTATGTACATATGTGCTTTATGTTTTTTATTATTTATTTACCACAAGTCAAGGTCAGGAATTGTTATCTTTCTTTTAAATTTGTTTTACTGTTTCACTTCATTCCTGCTGTGTATGTGCTCCATGCGAGTGACGTAGGTGCTTATTATGTAGGTGGGTTCACGGCGACAATCGCGTTACGTCGCACCGTAGGAACGGATCTCCAACATAACCTGAGGACCTGCTATATATATAAAATAAGGGAGACTGAATAATAAATAACACTTAATAATTTAGGGTAATTAAGAGAGCAACATGGTTTGGCAGGGAATCTACAGTACTGTCTGATGGCCTCTAGTTTAGTCCTGGCCACTACCAAGCCAAATAACCTAGGCTATGTCATTTAGCCTCTCTGAACCTCACCTGAGAATTCTAAGTGCATTAAAAACATGACCTCTAAGATTTCTTCTTGCTCTAAAATTAAACATTAACTTGATTTTACACATATATCATAAAAATATATTTTGAGCGTGAAAAAGTAATATCAATGTTTCTTTTCCCCAATTAAGCCTTTAATCCTTTGAATATTCTGAAATTACTTTTAAAAATTATTTTATGCACATTTTTATATGAAAAATAGTGATGAAACAGTCTTCCATTTTTAGCATGACTAACATTCTTTCTTAAAAACAAAAAACATAAGCAAAAGCCATGAGCTGTGACTGGAGAGGTGGAGAGCCAGGGCCTGAGACTGGGCAGCTAGAAGGGAGAGGCTGCCCTGAGAACAGATACTAAGAGCAACACTGCTCTCACAAACCTAACCAAGCTGGGCCAGCCACCAGGTAAGCCCTATTCTTAAGGGGAGAGTGCCGGGGTCCTAGGCCAGTGGCACTCCCTCTAGACTAGCAGAAGCGAAGGAAAATCCTCTCTGAAGGAAAGTTTAAGATTATATAGGCTCATAGGCCTCCCACAGAGAAAGATCAAACAATGAGTTTACAATCAAAGATCACCAAGTACCCAAGAAGCAAACCACTATAAGTAAAGGTCACTAGAGACAATAAACAACAGATAGGAAGAACTACAAGTCAATAAGAAAAAATAACACAATTGAAACCGGGCACACACACACACACACACACACACACTCATTTACCAGATTACTCACAAAAGAAGATATCCAATAGCTAATAGAATATGAAAAGGTGCTCAACTTCGTCAAGGAAATACAAAAGAAAAGCACAATGTAACGCCACCACACACCCACCAGAGTAGTTCAAATGAAAAACAGGAAATACCAAGTGTTGACAAAGACATGCATAAACTAGAATTCTCAGACACTGTTGGCATAGGTTATCATTTTCCATTCTTTTACTTTTAACCTATCTATGTCTTTATTTTTAAAGTGAGTTTCTTATAGAAACTGTATAGTTGTGCCACACTCTTTTATCTAACATGATGATCTCTTTGAGTTGGTATATTTAGATCATTTACATTTAATATAATTATTTGGCTGGATTAAAAATTTTGCTATTGTTTTCTATTTATTCCATCTGTTCTTTGTTCCTTTTTTCCTCTCTTTTTTCCTGTTTTGGATTGCTTGATTTTTTTATGCTAGTATTTTATCTACTAATTGACTTGTTTTTATACATATTTTAAACTTTTTATAATGCCTATGCTGAACTTATAATACACATCTTCAATTTATTACTGCCCACTCTCAAATATTATTATACAGTCATAATATTACAGTATAAAACCTTTACAACAGTATGTTTCCAATTACTCCCTCATATTTTTTTCACATTGTTACCACATAAATTTTTCTTTTACATTTACTATAAACATAAATCATATTGCTAGTATTTTTGACTTAGGCTCTTATATTTACCTTCAGTTCAACAATTTCTGATGCTTTTATTTCTTGGTATAGTTCTGAGTTTCTATTTGGTATCATAGTCTTTCTTCCTGAAAAACTTTTTTTTGTAATGTAGTCTGTTTTCAAAGAAGTCTATACACTCATATTTGTTAAAAATATCATACTTGGCCTTCATATGTAAAACATATTTTCATTGAGAATTCTGAGTTGACAACTCTCACTTGATAGTCATTCGTTTGTCTCGTTCTACATGATTTCTGATAAGAAGTCTACTGTAACTCTTATCTTCATCCCTTGTATGTAATGTATGTCTTTTCTTTTTCTGCCTTCCTTCATGGTTCCCTCTCTATCTGTGTTTTTCAGAGGTCTGAATATAATATGTAAAGATGTTTGCTTTTTTAAAATGCTGCTTGGAATCCTCTGAGCTTCTTGTGTCTGCTTTAAAGTATTTCATTCTTTTTTATTTATTGATTACGGTATTATATATGTCTTTATCCCCCCATTGCCATCCCACCCTCCACCCCCAGGCTGCCCTCACCCCCTGATGTCTGTGTCCATTGGTTATGCTTATACTTTTTTAATACACTCTGCCATGGTCTCTAACATTATGGATGTTAGAACAGTACGGATGAATCTCAAACACATTACGCTAAATAAAAGAGGTGAAACAAGAGGCTATATTGTGCTAAATAAAAGAAATGAGACCAGGCTACATACCATATTATTCAATTTATATGACATATTGGAAAAGACAAAACCAGGAAAAGAAAATAGATCAGAGACTGGGGGTGGACTGTGGGCCTTGATTATAAATGGGCAAATGGGGACATTTTGGGATAATGGAAGTATTCTGTTTTGATTGTGATGGTGGTTGCATAATTAAGTGTGTTTGGCAAAATTAATATAATTGCATATTTAAAAGGGTGAATTTTATTGTATGTAAGTTATACCTCAATAAGCCTGTCTTTAAAAAATGACAATGACAGGAATCCACATTCCTATAAAATAATGGCAACCACCTAAATAAAAACAATCCCAATTACAATGCCAAATAATGCCACCTATAAGCCATACTTACAAGCTAATCAAGAAACATGTGATATTACAAAGTTGAAATTGCACTTAAGTACAGAAATAAACAGGTTAATCCCGCAGAACCAAATCTGAAGTCTACACCAAAGCGGAGACTGAAGCACAACTAAGTGGAAGAGGAAAAATGACAGGGCGTGCATGGGGGTGATACAAGACAGGTCAAATGATCCTCAAAAGGAGAAAGTCCTACCCTGCGTGGGAAAACACTGACAACAGGCCTGAGACCTCATGGTTGAGAATACTGGCTTTTGTCAGATTGAAGGAAATGGTTTTTTTTGTTTGTAATCTATTTCTATTGATTTCAGAGAGAAAGGGAGAGGGGAAAGAGAGAGAGAAATATCAATGATGAGAGAGAATCACGGATCGGTTGCTTCCTGCACACCCCACTGGGGATGGAGCCAGCAACCTAGGCATGTGCCCTGACCAAGAATCGAACCCATGACCTCTGTTGTCAGACTTTTTTATATTTCCTTGGGCTTGGGAACGAGCAGGCTTTCTTTCAAACTATCTGATCTCTTTCCCACTTTTCCCAGCTTGTGTTTATGCCCTGTCCATCCATTCTCTGTCCTGGATTTTCTGAGGCTTGTGCCCCTCCCCTGTCCGATCTTTTCCCCAATTGTGCCCACCCCCTTTTGTGGTCCCCATTGTGGCTCCTACGGCATATGCACTCAGTCAAAGGAAAAGCCCCTCAGCGTTTTCTCCCTCCCACATTAATCCCACAGAACTTGCTGGTCACACACACCACCACCATCTACCTCCCCCACCCCCCAACCTGGCCCCCACCCTCATGGCTGTGGCCGTAAAGCTATCTTTCCTGCCTAGTTGACGAGGCGGGATGTTTTGCTCCATTGGGCTGAAAGATGCTAGTTACTCCCCAGGGTGACTGTTCCATCCCTTCCCTCCTCTTTTGTTAATTATCTAACTAACTGCCCGCTGGAACACTGCAACTGCCTACTCCACACTCCTATGTGTACTTAAGGCTCCATTTCAATATATTTATCTTTTCAAATAAAATGGTCGGGCTCTTTCTTCCCACCATATCCCCTTTCAGTTCAAATGGACTACAGGTCCTGTAAGATCTTTCATGTCCATCAGAATTGGGTGGTGACGAGGTTCGCTTTTAGTTAGTTAACAATAAGAATGAGAGACAGCTGAAATTAAGGAGGGCGTTTAGAGCAAATTATAGGAAGTATTTCACTATTCAGCATATAATCAAGCTGTAGAATTTAGAACTGCACTTAAAGATTGCTGTTGTTAGCTTTAAAAGAGGCTGATGATAATGGGATGAATATTAATGTGGTTGCAGCTAGCCAACGCTATATAATGGTAAGCAGTGCATAGACTAACTGCCTATGGGAGTCAAGATGGACTTCCTTCACCTCTCCACAATAACTACAGGCGGTCTGCCTTGGTTACTGTCATCTTTCTTTGAATCATCAATTAATGATGAGGATGGCCAATAAGGCTAGCTAGTTCAGCAAACTTACATTCCTTGTATTTTTATCATTTCCTGCAGCCTTGCAATTTTTTTCAGTGTCATATAAAATGTCCAATTTTGTTTCTAAGTGTCATAGAAAAGCCTTAACTGAAAGAACATCCCTTTCAGCCACAGAGCTCTACAAAGTACTATTTAATTAGAAAAAAGTTCATCCGAAGTCTTAGTGCACCAACGCAAATGCTATTAAGGTTTAAGTGTATTCCATCACAGTCTTTTGTTTCCATCTAATAGTGATTATGCAGTATTGTCTCCTAGCTTTTCTTCTGACTAAAGTGTATCATACACATGTCCCCCAGTTAATTAAGCATGCCAATGAATACCATTTCAGATACCTATGTAACAGGTGTAGGTGGCTACACCACAATTAATCAGCCATTGTACAGCATTTAAATCGTCACTTTTCTTTTCCTACCATAAATAACATTTCTGTGAACACTTCCGTGCACAGTGTTCCTGCTGTAGTTAGAATTATTGTCCTTAGGAGAGACCTCATAAGTGGAATTATGGGGTCAAATGGCATAAACATTTTAAAAATGCCTATAATTTATATTCCAAATTACATTCCAAATATATGCAATTTATACTGCCACAACAATGTATAAATTAGCTCTGTACCACACCCATGCTAATTTCAATTATGGTCATTTAAGAATGTCTTTAAAAATTTGATAGAAAAATTATATTGAGTGGTTTTAATTCGCATTTAATTGATAAGCAGTTTAACAGAATTATCTTATCTTATTCATCTTGGTATTTCCAGTTACTTGCAGAGTGCATGATTCCAAGTGGCATTTAATACATGTCTGTTGAATATATACATTAATAAAGAACTATTGATTTCATTGTTTTCTTATTGATTTTTGTCAGTTGATTATTTGATAAACTGTTATCCCTTGTTAGTAATAATTACTATAAATTTTTCCCAGTTTATCACTCCAAGTTGATGACTTTTTTAACACATAGGATCTTAAATCTTCTATGTTGAGTCTGTTAATCTTATCCTTTTGTTTCCTTAATTACACCAGAGGTTTAATAAGTGGTCCTTTCTACTTTTTGCTAGTTTTCCTATGACCCAATGGGTTTCTATATTAATTCATATAAAAATTATTTTAGTGACATTTAAACACAAAACACAATTTTAAAAGATAGATGAGCATCCACTTTCATATACAATTTATTCTGAAAGTTGAATGTGTCAAAGCAGAACTTCAGTTTCCTAATTATGCCTTCCCTCCATCCAGGCCACCAGCAGACAGGTAGCAGCCTTCACAGGTGTGCAAAGCAGCACCAGCGAGATCCGCCATCATCTCCCTTCACCTAAATCCTGGACTGGTTGGATTAGGCAACTCCTTTTACCACATATTTTCTATCACCTTCCCCACTCTCATATCAAAAGGGGTTGTTTATAAAGGTAAATAAACATATGAAAATTTAAAAACATCTTATTATGACATCAAAAATACCAATGAATTTGGAAATGATTAATATTATATATGGCTCGTGCAATAAACAAAATTATTTCAAAGTTTAGGGATATTTACAACCTGGCGCATTTAGATCAGAATATAAATTCTAAAATAATCAATTGATTCTACTGTCAAAATGTCTCTTGTACTTACATAGAAACTTTAATGCCTATAGTGTGTGGCAAGAATTCACAAAACGGGATCTCTATTAGCTTGAAAGCTATATAATCACTGCTGTAGAGACACTTCTGTTAGTGAATAAATAATGAAGCTTTACCAGAAAAGATGCAGTCCACAGAAATACTGAACAAAATACATAGCTAAGAATAACCCTAGAATTAAGTGGGAATTTTCATATTTTAAAGAAGTTTTAGAAAGAGATGATATGGCCATAACCAGTTTGGCTCAGTGGATAGAGCGTCGGCCTGCGGACTGAAAGGTCCCAGGTTCGATTCCGATCAAGGGCATGTACCTGGGTTGCAGGCACATCCCCAGTAGGAGATGTGAGGAGGCAGCTGGTCGATGTTTCTAACTCTCTATCTCTCTCCCTTCCTCTCTGTAAAATCAATAAGATATATTTTTTTTTAAAAAAAAAAAAGAGAGATGATATGGGTTAGAATGAGGCATATAATTATTTTTGGCTAGTATTTTCCAGAAACTTTAAAACTGAGATCCTGTTACACTTGTCCAGTTTGAGCTCATTCTTGATGGCAGAGAGAACTGCAAAGCAAATGTGCGTTATTTTCTGCCCAGTAGCCTGGGCAGCCCTTTCTACTACTCTGCTAAATGGTGCTTGTTCTAAATAACGCTACAGAAACACTCCCCGACATATTTAAAGATACATGAATTAAAATGTTTCTCATTATGAATATTTAGAAACTCTTGGAGATCCATCGATGGGAGAAAAGTAGCATAAATATGGCATCTCTATACATTGGCATTAGATACTGAAGTTGATTAGTACAAACTAACATGGGATGGGGCTAAGTAATAAGGCCATTTTGATGACAGAATCAATTAATTGTTTTAAAATTTATATTCCAATATAAATGGGCCTAGTTGTAAATATCCCTAAACTTTGAAATAATTTTGCTTATTCTATGAGCCACATATAATATCAATCACTTTCCAAATTTACTGATATCTTTGGTATCAGAATAGAATTTTTTTTGTACAGTTTTCATTGCAAATATGCTCTTCACAAGAACATTCTGTCTTCAAATGTACAGAAGAAAAAATCCCAGGCTGATGACTATGTAGTTTCATTTCTGTAACAAACTTCCTGTTGCCTTGAACAATCACAAATATTGTTTATTAAAAATGTAAAACCGCCGAAACCGGTTTGGCTCAGTGGATAGAGCGTCGGCCTGTGGACTAAAGGGTCCCAGGTTCGATTCCGGTCAGGGGCATGTGCCTGGGTTGCGGGCACATCCCCAGTGGGAGATGTGCAGGAGGCAGCTGATTGATGTTTCTCTCTCATCGATGTTTCTAACTCTCTATCTCTCTCCCTTCCTCTCTGTAAAAAATCAATAAAATATATTTTAAAAAAAAATGTAAAACCATTCTACAACGGAGTTTTGTGAGTAAGGACAATGCCTGAAACGCTTCAAGTTGTCTAGGATATTCACCACTTGAAGTAATAAAAAGTCGTGACCTAGAACTATATTTCAGTGTCTGGTGTTGGAGAATAATAAAAATAATAGGTGTTGGGAGCCCAATCTTTCACATTCTTCTTTCCTGCTTCTCTGAGGTCACTCACCTTCCAGAGCTGGGATTCGAAGGCTTGTACTCCTAACCTCCATGCGTACTTGCTCTCAAGGCCCTGAGCGCTACCATCTCTGTGCTGCCTGGACCACATGAAAGAACTAGCTCGTCACAGCTTTACCAGCCACGAGGAAGCCTCTGGCTGACGTGTGGAGCAGAGCAATATTCTACACATCCGCTGCCTTCACACCTGTTCATGAACGAGCCCACACACTCCCATGTAGACTCTTAAATAGACAGACATCTTAGTATTTATAAAAACAGAAAGATTACCTATAGCAGAGATCATGAAACCATCGTGAGGGTAAGTACTGTTCTCTACTTTCATGGACGGCATCAAGATAGAGTTTAACAAATAACCTAAACATTACAAATTAACTTAAAAAACACATAATAATTATAAAAGAATTCAGCAATATAGATAGAATAAAATATGTATCAAAATTTTCTAACTGCCCAGCCAGTGTGGCTCAATGGTTGAGTGTTGACCTATGCATCAGGAGGTCATCGGTTCGATTCCTAGTCATGGTACATGCCAAGGTAGTAGGCTCGATCCCCAGTAGGGGTTGTGCAAGAGGCAGCCAATCGATATTTCTCTCTCATCAATATTTCTATCTGTCATTCCTCTCCCTTCCTCTCCCTCTAAAATCAATAAAAACATGTTAAAAAATCTTAATTACTAAAAGTAGAAACAATACGCTCATTGAAATGAACTAATATTAATTTTTTTATAATTGCTTTCTTACCAAAGTTTAATAAAAGTATACTTATAATAACCTTAAAATAAAGCTATTTATTCAATGTGGACGATTTCCCTCATATCCTTGTGTGCAGGGGACAGTCGGCAATAATGTCTGGAGACACTTTTAGGCATCACAGCTGGGGGTGCTGGGTGCTACTGGCATCTAGTGCATAGAGTTCAGGGATGCTGCTAAACATCTTACACTACGTAGGACAGTTCTCCACCACAAAGAACAACCTGGCCCCAAATATCAGCATTGCCAAGTTTAAGAAACCCTCCCATCCACCTACAAAAATAACAGCCATACCAGTAGTAGCTAAACCTGAAAATTTAAGAAAAAGGCTACTATTACAAAATTTAGTATACATTTGAACAAAAAGATGAAAAAGACTATTCTCTTCCAAAATTAAGGGATAAAACCAACTGAACTTTAATGAGGGCCTTCATGATAAAGTTGCATAAATGTCATATAATTGCTTGCCATCATTAGTGTCTTGTTATGAACTAATTAATAGGACCGAAGTCCCTCTTTCCTAAAAATTTTACACTCTGTACTTTGACTCTGCTCTTCACACTCAAAATAACTTTTACAGACTATACCAGCAGGGAAACTAAGGCACGCATATCAGAGTTTAAAGTAGGAATTGATAAATATTGGCATTTCCTGTAATAACTCCAAAGAATGGCCTAGGTATATGGACCAATGCTCCTTTCTTCCCAAAGTCCCTCTTTGGGTAGTCAGTGAGGGAAAGTACGCTCTAACAGACTCTGTGTGGTTAAGTTTAACCCAGGGCACAGTTTTATGATGAGTAATAAACCCACCAAACTGGAGGTCCTATCAGAAGCCCTTATACTACTAGCTATGATACCAATGGTCATTACCATTTTTAAAAGTGTAAAAAAATCAATGAGCAGATTGTCATTACAGAAACTCATTCTGCATCACACATATCACCCAGGAGATTGATATTTCATGCTTACAAAACTTAACATAAAATTAAATTGCAAATATTTTCTCATAATCTACTAAAATTATGGCCTAAGGCAATACACTACTAATATGAAGCATTTGTTCAGCTCCAGTGGACATATTTCCTATATGATTTATGTGAAAGAGGGCTTCATTTGCTTCTTCAGAGATTCAGTAATGAGGTTTCTTTGGTTATTCTAAGCCTGGTTAAGTCTAAAAAGTATAGAAACTTCTCTAAATTAAACCAGCAAACATAACACTGAATTATTATTTTTTTTAAATATACTTTATTGATTTTTTTACAGAGAAGAAGGGAGAGGGATAGAGAGTTAGAAACATTGATGAGAGAGATTGATCAGTTGCCTCCTGCACGCCCCCCACTGGGGATGTGCCCGCAACCAGGGTACATGCCCTTGACCGGAATCAAACCCGGGACCCTTGAGTCCGCAGGCCGACGCTCTATCCACTGAGCCAAACCGGTTCGGCACACTGAATTATTAATAAATAGTCAAATTTGCCGAAACTGCTTTGGCTCAGTGGATAGAGCGTCGGCCTGCGGACTGAAAGGTCCCAGGTTCGATTCCGGTCAAGGGCATGTACCTGGGTTGCGGGCATATCCCCAGTAGGAGATGTGCAGGAGGCAGCTGATCGATGTTTCTCTCTCATCGATGTTTCTAACTCTCTATCTCTCTCCCTTCCTCTCTGTAAAAAATCAATAAAATATATTTTTAAAAATAATAAAATAAAATAGTCAAAGTAATAAACTGGGTTTTCTTTTTCCTCCTTGTGTATATGACTATTTCATTTTAGACATCAGCCACTCTTTCATTATCCAAACACATAAAAAGCATCTGAATATTCCATACAGAAAATACAGCTTCATTCTTTAGGCACAAAACCAGAGTAACAAATTCTAAGCAAAATAGTAGATGGTGACTCCTCTCCCCACTGAAAACTAGAAAGATAAAAAATAATTCCAATCATTTCCAAAAGGAAAGTCAGGGATAAAAGAAAGGAGAGTTGTGGGACCAATCTTTGTCTTAATCCATTAGGATGTGAATAACACTGAGCACAGGAGGTATAGGAGAAGATAAAATTGATTCCAGCATTATCAACTCAATGCATCATGAAACTTATATGTAGCACTTTCTAGCTAGTGACATGCTTGCTTATTACCACATTTCAGAATACATAGAGAAAAAATAATGTCTTCATCTGAAACTGTAAAAAATCTATGCAGTTAGCTTTATGCTGAAATCTACCTGACAACTTGAAAAATTACCAGATTTTATACCAAAGTGTAATGGGCAATTCTTACCTTAAGCATTCAGCATCATTTTGAGGCTTCTCACTGATTTTTATTTTTTCTGCCTCTAGGTATTTGGTAGTACAAATGGCTTCATTCTTTTTCTCTTCAAAAACTAAACAATTAAGAAAATTCTTAGTCTTTTAAAAATTAAACATAAAGTTTATCTTTACTCATTCATAAGAACAACCCTAATTTTTGCTGCTTCATATAAAATGTGCTAATGATTTTTATTTTTCTACTTTAATATAGCAACTAAAGGCACAAAAATACTATTAACAAAACCTGAGACATTAAAAATATCTGCTAAACATCTTACATTACGAGGACAGTTCCCCACCACAAAGAACGTCCTGGCCCCAAATGTCAACTTCCAAGTCTGAGAAACCACTGGTGGCTCAGTTGGTTGGACCATTGTCCTATACACCAAAAGGCTGTGGGTTCTACTCCCAGTCAGGGTGCATGCCTAGGTTGCAGGTTTGATCCCTGGTGATGTGTGTGGGAGGCAATTGATTAATATTTCTCTCTCACACCAATGCTTCTCTCTCTCTCTTTCTCTCCCTCTCTTTCAAAAACTATTGCAAAAATCAGATCTAACACTGATTAATTCAGTGTTTTACCTATTTCTTTCTTTATACCAATAATAGCACTATATCCCAATAGGTTGATACATTTTGAAAGAATAATATGACTCTATCTTTTGTATATAAATATACTCATTGGCAAAATAAACGAACACATAGAGTATGACCTTTAAGATTTCTCTGCAGAGTAAACAGTTCCTGCATTAATTCACTCTTTTGTTTTTGAAGTTCTTTTAACTGGCCACTGTCATGTTCCATTGACTGCATTTCTAGAAACAAGTAAACAAAAAACATTATTTTAATTACTTGGGCTTCGCCATAAATGTCAGCACCTCTTAACTTTTCCTGCTATAGTAAAAATTTAAGCAGCATATTGTCAATTTTAAGCCTGGACTGGCTTCCTTGGCCACCTACAAATTATTTCTAACAAACTGACCAGGATTCTTTTAAGCTCCAACTGGATGCAAATGAATGTTAGTTGAAGGTTAGACTACTAACAGAGAATTCAAAATAAAGTAATATCACTAAGTAAAACAAACTTACCAATGAGACAAAAAGAACACTCTATCTTTCAAAGCTAAAGCATATTTAGAGGGATAGTATATAGTATTCATCAAATGGCTACAAGGTTCCACAATATTGCTAATATTGTTTCTTCTACGTGGAATGCCTTCCTCCCTTTATTCCCACAGCAAACTCATTTATATTTAAATTTTTATCACAAAAGGGTGTTGCATCTTGTCAAATGCTTTTTCTGTGTCTTTGATTACTGTTACATCTTTCACTTATCTCTTGATTATATCCATGTCTGTGAGTATACTTATAATATTTATAAGAGCAATTTTAAAGTCTTTCTTCGCTTACTGCATCCTACCTGTCGTATGTTGCAATTGACCGAATTTCCTCCTTGCTATGAGTTACAATTTGCTACTGCTCCAAATGTCTAGTGATTTTTTATTGGATACAAGACACTGTGTTTACTATTTTGTTAAATGTTTGAATTTTGCTATCTTCCCCTAAACCATGTTGATATTTGTTATTTGGCAGGTGGTTAAATAACTTATGGATCAGGTTCAAACCTAGTTTTTAAGATTTTTTTAACAGTGAGTCTAGAATAGCCTTAAACCTAGGCTAATTTAACCCTACGATGAAGGGAGGACTCTTATGTTTAGTGAGATCTTACTATTCTGACAGCTTGGAACATGAATGACTGTTTTTCCTTATAGGAATGCACACTGCAGTATCACCAATGCCTATAATAGTGCCTGATACACAAAAAGGTACCAAAAAATAAATCATTACTGAATGAATATACTAGGCACATTTTAAAAATACACTGGTGAGTAAAACAGACATAACTCCTGTCCTTGTGAAAGTTTACACCTTTGTAGGGGAGATAGTTATGAACCAACTAAGTATGTAAGTAATTACAATGCTCTGAAGAAAAAAAAAAAAATAGAGACCATAAGAGAACAGAATCAGAGAAACTGACCTAATATGGGATGGAGGGGGTCTGTGTCAGAGATGATTTCTCTGGCCGTAACATTTGAACTGAGACCAGAAGAATGACTAGATTAAGCAGATAAAGAATAAGAAGAGTATTCCAATAAAGCATATTTAAAGGTCCTGAGGCAGGAGGAAGCACAGCACAACCTAGGACAGTGATGGCGAACCTTTTGAGCTCGGCGTGTCAGCATTTTGAAAAATCCTAACTTAACTCTGGTGCCGTGTCACATATAGACATTTTTTGATATTTGCAACCATAGCAAAACAAAGATTTATATTTTTGATATTTATTTTATATATTTAAATGCCATTTAACAAAGAAAAATCAACCAAAAAAATGAGTTCGCATGTCACCTCTGACACGCGTGTCATAAGTTCGCCATCACTGACCAGGGACACAACAGAGGTCAGTGTGTCTTCAGCACAGAAAGCAAAGGCACCGGGTGAGTCTGGAGGAGAGAGGCAGGAGGTTGTGCAGGGATGGCAAAGCAAGTTGAGGTGCTTGGTTTGCTATGTTTATCGTGATATTTTTAAACAGAATATAAATAAAGTAAGAGGTTCATTTTAATAGGCCAGTAGTAATATAATAATTTCTTTAAAAATACATGGGTGTTAATGTTTTGGCACTTTCAAGGAGTGAGAACAGAGTCTAACTCTGGGATTAAAAAGTAAGTCAAGGAGGATGTCTGGCAGTGGAAAACACTCTGAGAAGTGGGAAATAATAAAACAGCTATGGAGTTTGAAGATGAAGATTATTCAAAACCCAGAAAACTGGATGACTAACCACAGTTACAGGCTAAAAGCTCCATGGGAAAGGTCAGAGGGGGAAGCCAAGGGAAGAAGAAAGACGCAGGAGAAAAATCAAGTGTCAGGAAATAACAGATGTGGTGGTACGGATTAGAGGAGGGGATGGAAGAGCAAGCCCCGACAGGAAGGAAGACAAATGGAAACTAAAACTGCTCTGGGAAGAAACTGGCTCTCATATCTGCTTAAAATTTGAACAATACGAAGGAGAGAAAAAAGCATCAGAGACATTTCACCAATGAGTTGTTTCAAACCTTGAAGGCACTGATCATTTTAGTATTTACATTTTTCCAGCTGGAGAAAAAAGGAAGCATTTTACATTCTTTCAGTTGACTCAACATAACACTCACACAAAGATTAATCTCATTTATAAGTATTGGTACAAAAATCTTAAAAAAATATTATCAAACAGAATTCCGAAGTACATTCGATGACTAAGAGGCCACAACTAAGTAAGGTTAATAACAGGATATTTATTAATAAAACTCACTATATTAATAGATTAAAGTGGGAAAAGCTTTAATCGCACCTAAAAGAGTATGGTGGAGGAGGAGGGAGGGTAGGGGGATGGGAGAGAGGGAGAAGAAGCCTCACAACAGCCTTGTTAGGTCATTATTAAAACCCCCTATCTTTAAAGAGAGGAAACTGAGACAAAGAAAAGTCGAACATCTTGCCCAAGATCAAGATCAATTAAGTGGTGAAATTACAATTTAAATTCAATCAGCATAACTTTAACATTTATAATCTTCAGGATGGTGGTTCTTATATGACATATGCCTAGTAAATATTACCTATAATAATAAAAATTGTCATATGTAAAGCACAATAAAATATTCATAACAATAGCTCTAAGTCAATAAAAATGTTAAATGTGTTTACTATTCTTCATTGACTAAATGAATCCAACAGTACATTTTAAAACAACTTCCATGAAAAACTCATTTTCCATTTAATATCATTTGTATTTTCATTCTCTACTTCCTCAACCGCCACTCTATGATACTGTTCATGACATCTTCTGATTGTCAAATTAATTTCGTATTTTGATTCACACTCATTTGCAAACAACTTTTTTTTACTTTAATTTCCAAAATATTACTGTCTACTGGTTCTCCTCTTTGACTACTCTAATTCTTTTTCTATTCCTTTCCTTAAATTCTCTGCTTTCCTAGTTTCTAGCTTTGGTCTTTGCTCTCCTCTAGGCTCCCTCTGCATGTTTGCTCTGCATGATGTCACCAACTCCTCTGGATTCAGTCCCAAACCTAATACTCTAGCTCTGCTCTCTCTTATCAGCCTCACAACCACATTTCCACCTGCCTTCTGGGCGTCTCCACCTGTTTATGCCATAGACATCTCCACCAAAAATATCTGAAGCCAAGCTCAATTTCATTAATGCCAGATAAATGAGGTAATATTATATAGTCATACCCTTTTTCAAAATGTTTGCCTGGTTTTCTAAGTCAGATATTTCAATCTTGACATTTTCTTTCATCAAAAGCTCTCTTTTCTTTGTTATTTCATATTCATTATTGAAGTCTGTAATTTCCTTAATAAATTTTTCCTCCTCCTCTATCACTTTTTTCTTAGTAGCCTCCTAAGAAGAAGAAACAAAGGATCAAATACAAGAAGTAATTGCAAAAATATTTTTATTTTGTGATTTAAAATGCAATCATTTGAAGTTATTAACAACAAAATGTAGCATTATACTTCTCGGTATTGTCACAAAAATGCTTTACTTCTCTGGTGATATTCATAAAAAGCTAAAGCTATTATGTAATAACAGCCAACTATTTTCACATGAAAGATTTATTCGTAATATTTTGGGAAAATTATTGATGTAGAAACTCTACCACTCATCATTATATATGTGTTTGTTTCTATATTAAAGTTATAATCATATATTCCATTTTGTCACTGCACTATAAATTTGGTAGTAAAGTAATTAAATGACCAAACTGGAATATAAAAATCTATATGCAAAGAAATTACTGCCTTATAAAAAATAGAGAAACAAACGAGGAAATCAAAGGAAACCTTTTAAAATGTATACAATGAAAGCAAAATTATATATTCATTTTAAATTCAGTTCTAAATAGTTTACATTTTTATGAATTATCAACATGCAGTAGAAATAAAAATTTCCAAAAACTTTGGACAATGTTAGAACCTAAACTTTTGATACAGCTAGAAGCCAAACATTACCACATTTTTCTATTTTTTTTCCTAGGAAATGCCAACTGATTATGAGCTACATTTGGAAACTGGCCATGCCATTCATAAACCACCGGTCGTTGATTCTGTTGACTTTAGATATATATTTTTAATATTTTATAATGTATTTTCTTTGAAATGTCAATTAATTGCGAGTTATGTTCCTTAACTGCCCCTATCATTTAAAACTACTGTGTCTGTTGGCTCTGACTTATGATAAAAAGATAAACAAAATCCATCTTTTCACCCACATCCATAAATATGCCTACAGTGCAAACCTCTCTGCTTTTCAAAAGCCTTAAAACCAATGTTTAGAAGTCTGAGCAATTCAAATCAGTTTCACTGTTTCTTTCATGCTATTATAATTACAAATAATTTGCATACTGTATCCTTGCCAATAAATACTCTTTCAAACTACCAACTGTTTTTAAATAGCACTTAATACTTTCTGTATCTGACAGGACTATCTGACAACGTGCCTGTGGGTAATTTTCTAAAAGTACACCTAAGTGTATTCAAATAGACACAGTTAGTGAAATAGATTTCTCTAAGTGGCTGGAGACTTACAAAGGTTTGGAGAAGCATACTCCTTTGGTTTATAATTTCATTGCACTGTCTTTCTAAGGCATTTTCATGAGTTTTCAAAAGCTGTAAGAGGGAGGATTTTTCACAAAACTGCTGAACCTTAAAGTAAAATTAAAAAAATCAGAAATCCAAATGAACCAATTATACATTTTAGGGTACCTTAGTTAATAGAACAGCTCTGTATAGTATAAAACATGTTCTGTACTATCTTCACATACAAATTATAATTCACATTAAACACCTTACTTAATATGCACTATCTTATAATATAAGTGCTTTATAGTTATGATATTTATAATCTCTTCCCCCAATAAAACTATAGGCTTCTCAAGCACAGATAATCTGTTTTCTTTTTCCTTTCCAATATCTAGCACATTTCTTCACTTAGGCACTAAAGGTTTTTGACTACACACATGGAGATCTGCTTCAAGACAGCCTTAAAAAGAGAACAAGTTTCTGTTCTCATCACTCATAAGAAAGATATGGATGAATAAATCATAGACATGACTAATAAAATAATGAAATAAAAGCTACAAATCATAAGCAAAAACTGAATCCCATGGCGATAGTTATATACTAAATAAAACATAAATCTGCTAAAATCCTCAAGTGGGTTTTGAGAACTTATTTTTTACTTTAGTACCTCAATTGATTCCAACTAGCAAGAGATATAGTAAACATTAATATTAGACATGTAACTGTTATTTTATTTGGGCCATAAAAAATAGCATCTCTTGAGACCATGTATGTTGAAATAAAAGTCAGAAGGCTGTGATATATAAAAGCTAAAAACGATGCTGGGCTGGAAATGCCCTTTCCACTATGTTCAGTACTGGCCCTCCCTCTTAAGAAAGTATCACTCCTAGTTTGGGGCTATTCCTATCTCCACAGGAAAAAAAAAAATTAATTTAAATTACAGAAAGCAAGATTTATGTTAGCTGTAAGTCAGGCTGTGAGCGACAGGCTGTGAAATCTCTGCCCTAGAAGATATTGAATAGTAAAGAGCTTAGAAAGAGTCCAGTCCAGAGGCAATGGGCCTAAAAGACATTGAAATGATGTGTCTCAAAAGTCCTACAAATATTGGCATTTTAAAAAGTAGCCCAAATTAAACAGAAGATATGATCTCACACATATATTACCATAGCACATCTGCCCACACCTTCAGTACCTGATGCTGTGCTCATCAACTCTGTCTTAAGAAAGACATCAATAGAGCAGTGGTTCCCAATGTGGGCCACAGGCCCACAGGGGGACAATTTTATTTTTAAGGGGCAATTTGATTTTTTTTTAGAATATATTTTATTGAATTTTTTACAGAGAGGATGGGAGAGGGATAGAGAGTCAGAAACATCGATGAGAGAGAAACATCTATCAGCTGCCTCCCACACACCCCCTACTGGGGATATGCCCACAACCAAGGTACATGCCCTTGACTGGAATCGAACCTGGGACCCTTCAGTCCGCAGGCCGACGCTCCATCCACTGAGCCAAACCGGTTAGGGCGCAATTTGATTTTTGATTTTTAAGAGGCAATTTGACTATTCAAGAATGAGTTATAACAGTGAATTTTTTGCAGTTCTTATGGTCCTAGGGGCCTCGTATACAGTATATAAATATATATTGTGACATATTTATGCATTTCAGTTCTCTATTATGTTTTGAAACTTTATTTGCTATTTTTCCATATCATTCATATTATTATTTTTAACAATTTTTTAGTGATTTCTTCCTCAGTACTTCGACTGTCCTTTCGTTCTTTTATTTTTCTCTTTCATGGATGCCATGTTCTTTGGAAGCTTGTGTAGACCAAGTTCATGGCCTTTGAGGCTTCCTCCACGTGAATAGGAGTTCACTTTTTGAATAATAAGAATTATATGTCACGGTGGGGGCATCAGGATTTTAGAGATGCTTAGGTGGGGCATGGCCAAAAAAAGGTTGGGAACCACTGCAATAGAAGAAGATTAGAGAGGTGAATTTTACAAGACCAAAGGAAATCAGAGAGTACTTTTAAAATTGGGGGAAGTGAGAATGGGGCAGTTAGTATTTCACTGTCTGATACTACAGATTAGAAAACATCTGTTCAGATCTATAAAATCATATAGAAATTGGTAACAATGGCAAACAAGAGTCTGATTGTGAATTCCATCACATTTATTGAGAATAAAAAATACTTCAAAGCTATGTAGTATATACCTTACCTAATAATAGACAAACATGGTAATTGACCATGCCTTTGCTATGCCTCCCATTGGCTAATCAGTGAGATATGCAAATTAACTGCCAACCAAGATGGCGGCCGGCAGCCACGGAGCTGGAACGAGCAGGAGGCTTGCTTGCTCCAGTGATGCATGGGGGGGGAGCGTCCCTCAGCTTGGCCTGTGCGCGGCCAGCTCTAAGCTACACTCAAAGCAACAAAGTTTCAATTATAGAAGGTAAATAAACCCCAGATACCTGCTTTCAGCCGGCTGTGGCTACGGAGCTGGAGTGCAGGAGGCTTTCCCTCCCACCCGCCCTGGCCTGCTCTGAGCTCCACTCAGGCAACAAAGTTTCAATTATAGAAGGTAAATAAACCCCAGATACCTGCTTTCAGCCGGCCATGGCCACTGAGCTGGAGCCTTGGGTTGCCCCTGGCGATGGAGGAAGCCAAGCCCTGGATGGCTCTGAGCTCCACTCCAGGCTACAAAGTTGCAATTATAGGAGGTAAATAAATCCCAGGAAAAAAAAGGAAAAAAGGAGAGGCTGGGAGCTTCTGTCGCTGGGGAGGCTTGGCCAGCCTGAAAACAGCCCTCAGCTCTTCACCCAGACTGGCCAGGCACCCCAGTGGGGACCCCCGAACCCTAAAGGTGGTGTGGCCAGCCTGAAAACAGCCATCAGCCCCTCACCCAGGCTGGCCAGGCACCCCAGTGGCACCCCAGTGGGGACCCCCACCCTGAAGGGCAAACCAGCCAGCCCCCACCCATGAACCAGGCCTCTATCCTATATAATAAAAGGGTAATATGCAAACTGACCCTAACAGCAGAAAGACTGGGAATGACTGGTCACTATGACACACACTGACCACCAGGGGGCAGACGCTCAATGCAGGAGCTGCCCCCTGGTGGTCAGTGCGCTCCCACAGGGGGAGCTCTGCTCAGCCACAAACCAGGCTGACAGCTGCCAGTACAGCGGTGGTGGTGGGAGCCTCTCCCGCCTCCTCAGCAGTGCTAAGGATGTCAGACTGCAGCTTAGGTCTGCTCTCCACTGGCAAATGGACATCCCCCGAGGGCTCCCAGGCTGCCAGAGGGATGTCTGATTGCCATCTTAGGCCCAATTCCCCAGGAAGTGGGCCTAAACCAGCAGGTGGTCATCCCCCGAGGGGTCCCAGACTACGAGAGGGCACAGGCCAGGCTGAGGGACACTCCCCCCCATGCACAAATTTTTGTGCACCTGGCCTCTAGTTATTATATAAATGCATATAAAATGAATTCCAGAGAAGTCAAGTACCTTAACAAAGGTTACATAATTAGGGGCAAGCCCAAGACTAAAATAGGGGCCTCTGACTTCCTTTCTTGTAAATCATGTTAACGTGGAAATATTAGAACTATTTCAAAGTAATAAATACTTCTGGTACCAGAAAGAGACTTCAGTCCCTGATAATAGTGTAAATTGAAAGAATATAAGTTTAAGGAAAATAATTATCAAAGAGTAGGTCCATCCCAGTTTATTGAGAAGGTTGCTGGCGTATGTATCGAAATCTCTAAGTTGCTATTATGGATGGTAACCAGGAATGCCTACAAAAATGCTTTGAGATCAAATATTGGGCTGGATAAATTTTGGTTTCATCCAATAAGGTATTTCATATATCAAGCCTGTTAGAATCCAAATTCTTGAATCTTGATTCTATTTCTGCTATTGATCTGTTGTAAATGACCTGTGTTGAAACATACAAGTTGACAAAATACTAGTTATCAAACTAAGAAATTTCACAATAAGACTTAAGTGAATTTATTATTCAAGTTCAGAAATTAAGGTGTTCTGTTCCACCTATCACCAACTAAACTCTAAGTCACCACTAAGCTGACATTCTCTTTCTAAAAAAGGAAAATAAAGATTAAAGAAAGCTATTAGCATTGAATTAGAATATTTTATCATAACCTGAAAAATAAAACCTATGTACTCAAAACTGAAAAGTAGAGTTGTTCAAAAGAATGATAAGAAGGATATATCTATAATACCCCTTTCTCTAAAATCCTATGTGAATTATCCATTTTGAGGTCTTTTCTGCTTTTTTTTTAATTATTAATCAGTCTACTCATCTTCATCCCCTTTCTCTCTTTATCCTTTACTTCTACATTTCCCTCTTTTAATCAACCTAAAAAAAAATCCCCATCAATAACTATAGAAAAATTACAGCAACATTCATTTTAGAACAGCATAACAGAGACAGAGGCACGGGCTTGGGAAAGCTCAAGTCAGGACCATCAGAAAGAATAGATGCCTACATGTGCTGACTACATGCTGAGGACAGCAATTCAGTTAGGGCTGCAGACCACATGGGGTCTAATATTATTAACAGAGAGTCTACATATTTTAATGGAATAAAGGGACAAAAAACTTTTGGAGCTGCTCAGTTCCTCTCTACCACGTATAAGTTAGTAACTCTTAAGGACTGAAATAGCTTTTCATGGCCACCTATTTGCAGAATGGGTTTCTCCTCTTTCTTTTTTGTTTGTTTGCTTGTTTGTTTCTGTTATCACAACTCATTTCTTAAATTATTCTTGTGTTTGAAAACCAGATTTACAGATATGTAAAATTTAGGTAAATATTCCTGAACATATTGATAGGATCACAAGATGAGGTAGGTCATTTCACAGAATAAATTATCCTCAGAAAACTCTACCTCTCTTTTGTTGCAACCGTGATGGGTGGAGATCAGAATTGGGAAGATAGTAGAAGAGACGTAAAATCATGACTTAAATACTTTTGAAGTTACTGACTCTATTTCCTAAGTTATGCAGGGACCGCAGGGGGCTACAAAGAGTAAAGAGAAAGGGTGGAAGCCCTCGCAGCAGTAACACAAATTCCTCTTTCTCATCGCTCTCTCTTCTGTGACTACAAATGAAGAAAAGTATTTGCATGCAGCTTTAAAGTTACATTCTCATATGAAATAGGCAAGCTTTGTCAGAAAATATTGCTGTTACGGAAAATTTTCATTTATAGCAGTGCCAACCCTGGATAATTCTGCTTCTCTCAGCAAAAAAGATATTTTTCCTTTCCCTATTTTATTCCTCTTGGGATATTTGATTTTCAACAGAGCTTACAGTTTTCCCACTGAGCTGACTTATCTGGTCAACTAGGTCAGTTTCAGCACAGCCATGACTTGTGACTCTTCGTCACTCTTGCTGCCTGGGTGCCTTTAGGTATTTTTCTACTATAAGAACTTGAAAATCTAAAGTGACTGAGGTTTTAAAATTAATGCGTGTGTCCAAGTAAGCAAAGCACAGAGCTACTCTTTGTTCTGGTTACTGTTGTTTAGAATAATCTCAGCCTTTAGAAATTGACATTGTGCTGATTGAAAGCTCTGCAACAGTATAGGAGGCAACTTTACATAAG
Organism: Myotis nattereri; assembly: GCF_964212035.1. Classification (NCBI taxonomy): domain Eukaryota; kingdom Metazoa; phylum Chordata; class Mammalia; order Chiroptera; family Vespertilionidae; genus Myotis; species Myotis nattereri. Next base: position 53,623,253 of record NC_138088.1, on the reverse strand, counting down.
AAAACAGAGAGAGCTATGCAGATTTCATATTTGTAAAATCATAGCAATTGGGGGAAAACGTGTTTGTTATCACTAAGACAAAAGACATTTTAAACACTAGAGTACATCAATGAATATTTTATCAATAGCAGATATTAAGGTTTTTAAAAAAGTTAGATCTATTTTTTATAAATACATTTCTGCACCACAGATGCAATGCCTAAGGAATAACTCACTATGATACAGTAACCCGAATACAGTAAGGAAAGTTCACTATTACTCCTTTCTCCGTGTCCAATCTTATCTCCACCAGTCCCCGCAGTCTCTCCTCTCCAGCCTCACTGTTCTGCTATTCCCAGAACATACTAGGAATCCTGCCCCAAGGCCTCTGCACTGGGTGCTCTCTGCCGGGAAATCCCTTTCCCAGCCTCTTGGTGGCTGGTTCCTTTACCTCAGTCAAGTCTTTGCTCATCTGTCACCTTTTCATTGAGGATTATCAGGATGCCTGGTAAGACCATTGCTACTTAAATTTGTCCTGGAAGTTCTTGTTAATGCAATATGGCAAGAAAAAAGAATAAGAAATATAATTATCCAAAGAGCTGACACACAATTCTCTCTCTTGTTTGTTTGGGCAAATGTCATTATTATATACCTAATAAATTTAACAAAATCTACGGAGAAACTGTTAAAAATAACAAAATAAACAACAAAAACTAAGGACTGTATCTTTTCTAGTTATCAATAAATTTTTAAAAAGCATGAAAAAGATCCCATTCACAACAGCAAAAACAAAATAAATCAAACACAAAAGCTTAACAAGAAATAGAGGTGAAAAGGAGCTCATGATAAAGAGAAAAATACCATTTTAGAGTAACAATCTGATCTATTTCCTACTGTGATGGTCACATATGTCCCATCCCTTCCTCTTCTCTATCTTCTCCTGGCTATGAATAGTGAAGCAAATTAAGACAATAAAAATTCACTCCCATCTTTTGACATGTGGGTTTTCTGTCTCATGTAACTGTACATTGCCTGTCATTTACAGGAGAAACGAACTATATTTAAAGCCATGTAACTAGTCTGAATCAAAGAAGCTGAGGTAGGCAGCCTTTCAACGTATCCTGAAATATTATTCAGACAAAACAATTCATAAGACCTCAGAAGAACCGAGGGTTATGTGAGAAGTTCTTTCCAGCAGCTGAAGATCACAGGCACAGCTCTAAGTACCCAGTTTGCCCTCGACCTCTTTCATTCATCTTTTCTGAACCCGTCTGGATTCCAAAGTCCATTGCCAACCTTCCACCCTTGTCAAAATAACCTTCATTCTCCAAAAATGACTCTTCCCTTCTCCTCAAATAAAACTCCCGTTCCCAGAGACCTGCTGATTAAGGAAAGAGTAATAAAGCAAAAGTATTATTTCGTGTTTTTATTTAATTTATCTTTATTGTGGAAAGTACTATACACGTCCTCTTTCTTTCCCCATTGACCCCGTCCACTCCACACCTGCCTCTCCCAGGCCTTCACCACACTACTGTCTCCATGGGCTATGCAATATGCATATAAATGCCCCAGTTAATGTCTCCCTACCCTCTACTCCACCCCTGAATGATGCTTCTTAAGCTGACTCTTATTAGGGAGATACTTTTAAATAAGGTGACTTCTGTTATTTGACAACTCAGGAGGTAGTATCTAACCTTACCTATCATTACAGCTTCCTATTCTGTCACGAAATAAAACAATGGAATGCTTACTGTAGTGATTTTTCAAGTACTGCTTTTAACAGAAGAACAATAAAATGCCACCTTTTCCTTAAAATATACAATTCCTCTTCATAATAAGAAAATGTGGCACATGAGCAAGAAAAGATCATACCTCAGTCAAGTACTAGTATACTGCAAGAATACTAGAAATTGGGTTGGAGACCTTAAATAACATTAAATGTAAGCAGGATATAAAGTTTTCTTTGATTAAATTTAAATAATAAACATCTCAATTTCAATAGTATAAATGATAGTAATTTGTGATTTTGCTCTTTCCCTAATTAGGTAATAGAGTACTAATGGATATGAGATTGCCTGCTGCTCTGAGAAGCCTCTTAACTTTTATCAATTAAAGAAGAGAAATGTGTACATTTTTAAGTAAAAGAAGGCACCTTGAGTTACTTGTTTATTTCAATATAATTTTACTTTAAAAATTTGTAACATTTAAGAAATACATGTTTTTATTGATTTCAGAGAGAGGAAGGGAGAAGAGAGAGAGAAACATCAATGATGAGAGAGAATCACTGATCAGCTGCCTTATACACAATCAAGCCTGCAACCCAGGCATGTGCCCTGACCAGGTCAAACTGTGACCTCTTGTTTTATAGGTCGACACCCAAACACTGAGCCACACCAGCCAGGCTAAGAGTTCATAATATTTTATTATTGCTAAGATGTCTACTGCAGTAAGTTAAAATTGGGAAAAGAAAAAACATAGACAAAATCACCTCTGACTTTCCTCCATTTACTTCCTTTTCAGAATGTATGGTGCTATGTTAGGTTTGATATATATACTTATAAAGATTGACGATACACTATTTTAACTATACACCATTTTCAAAACATAACACATTCTTAAAGGTGCTTAAAAGAAACTACAAGTATTTTGAGATTCCTTAATTTTGATTTGCTCTGTTGTCAATGCTAGAAAAACCTCTCCAAAACTCTAGGTATACTGGCAAGCATCAATGCAAATCCTGCTCTTGTCTTTCTGTTTGCATATTACCAATCCTAACCAGGCATACCGTGGCCGTCCAATTCGCAATGTACTCATACCATATAATATCAGACTTTTGCAACCACATATTTTAAAGAATTCACTGAGCCCTGAAAGGCAAATGCTATCATTCAAGTTCTAATTACATGCTACCTGGGTTTTACAGAACAAAAGAAAAGTGAATATTGTACTTCCTAAATACATTTTTTGACCACGAGCAACTTCTAAAATAAATGCTTAAAATATTTATGAATGTATTACTGTACAACTAACTCAAGCACTGGCCTATTCAAATTATGTTCTAGTTTCTCTTTATGCTGCTTCTACTTGATAAATTGACCAATAAATGCCAAATCAAATATGTAAGTAAATATATTTTCATTGTTATTGGCAGACATATAATTAATTCTGCGAATAAAAGAAACAAGAAATCAATTTATGATTACTTCTACAGTTCTTCCCATTAGTCACTTACATTGTAATTGTGCTTCCACTTTTAAAACCTTCATACACACATATACACACACACATACCATTTTGACTATATTATAAATCAAATTATTTAAATTACAAATTACTATTATATGAACTGTGACCCTCATATGTTAATTTTATTAGTAGGCTACAATTGTATTAGTACCCACATATATGAGCTCATTAAAAAGCAATGCACATTTATGAGACTATATTAATTAGTAATTTCAGCAAATGTTTCTAACAATGTTAGGGATTTGCTTTCTTATCTCAAGCATAAATATTTGAGTCATCATTTTTTATGTAGTTGTATATATCAATAAGCTACATTTCTATTTTCCAGCAAAACAGCCTGCTAACAAAGAGTAAACCTAATTTTTTTCAAAGAAATATTCAGAGTAAATTTTTTTCTTTAACATTTGATTTGTTACCTGTCAGGTCAATATCTTCATGAATCCCGGAAAAATACATTCTGTATAAAAACTTACACAAGTGACCTTTTAAAAATAATGCCCTAAACTAGATGTAAAAGCTGCAGATACAATATTATATATATGAAAAAAGAAATTCAAGATGAGTTTCAGAAATCTGTTTTAATAAAATATGCTGTTGTACTTCCATTATGGTAGTTTGTGTTTATGTTATATGCCACGGACAAGTCATTTAACCTCTTGGTTTCCTCCCCTAGAAAGAGGGATTAAGGATGGTACCCCATCACATGATTCTGCCAGGATTAATGGAGTAAATGCAGGTACAGCCTATGGAACAATGCCAGCATATAGGAAGTGCTCAATAAGTGTTAGCTACGCATTACCTAGTTGTATACGTTTTGCCTATCACTTCCAATAGCTTCTAGTCACCAATCCTGAAAGTATCTTCATTCTTTTTAAAGAGAAAGAAAGCTACATCATGACATTGTTAATGCTTTGCCCATTCTCTTCGCTTTTAGCACTGCTCTTAGCAGCTAGTTTATCCACTACTCACAGGCATACAGGGACCTAAAGTTTCACTAAATAACAGTTCCAAATTCTATTTTAAAAGACAGCACCACTCTCCCTATTATCTCATCATTGGTACTTACTAATTCACTTAAAACGCTAATGTTTTATGTGCTAGGCATGGGATATAGGCAGTGGAAATAAAGAATGGATAAGAAAAAAATTCCAGATATAGTGCTGACAAAATAGTGAAGTGGATGCAAACACTGGTACCTATGGTTTAATTGTAAGGTGGAAGGCAGTGCACTGAATGTTACAACACATCTCTTCCAAGATGCCCGAGGGAGGGCTTCGGGGTGATGTTCCAGCAGATTGGAAGAGCAGAAGCTCTTGGGTAGAGAGAGGATCCATGTCACTTTGTTCAAAAAAAAGGAGCTGGAAATTCCTCACAGCGCTAAGTTAAAATAGACATATTTTAAGAAAACAGACTTCCTCAAACAGATCTCCCGCCCCCCACTGCTTGCTGAGTGTATCTTCAGGAGCTGAAGAAACAGTTTTGCATGACTGTCTGCCCCTGCCCCTAGCACGGCCTTCGCTGTGATACACCTGAGTGATGCTCTTCGCTCCCATCCTCCCAGAGCTCGGAGAGAGCTCCTGAAAATCCCTTTTCTCACACAGGCTCCCAATCAGAAGCCTGCAATGGCTTCCCGCCTCCCAGGCCTCAGCCCTCGGCTTTGGCAGATCTCCCTTCCTTCTGCCCAAATGCTCCCGGGCCTGGCCCCTCATGCGTTCCTCCTACCGCTTTGCCTCCCCAAAATCCTACTCACCCCCCTTCAAAAACCCATCAGATCCCCTCGCTTCTAGTTAACATAACAACTTTACAAATGCTGCAGAAAAGGGAGACATGCTAGCGGGAAACACATGCTTTGGGGTGAAAAGTTACGTCCAAAACGTGGGAGAGAATTGAAAAAAAAAAAACAAAAGACAGAGACTCCTTTGAAAGTTACATTCAGCTGTTGCATCAACACAGTCCGCTTCTTACATTATTGATGGTTCAGAGCGCATGGACCGCACCGACTGCTCTCGGAATCATTCATTTCCAATGACACTCTGCGCGCGTCAAGCTGTAACCATCCCCAACATGGACAGGGACCTCTTTATCGCTCACCCTGGCTTCTTTAGGACAAATTAATTCATAGGAGACTGGACGGTGTCACTGGATTCAGGACTTTGAACATCCCCGGGCCACGGGGCACTAGCTCACCGGCCTGCCAGCCCGCCTCCTCCCGGGAGGGCAACGAGTTCGGTAGGAAAACCGCCTTCACCAAGTCAAGTGAAAACACCTCTTCCAGTGAGAGAGGAGCCCGTGCTCCATGGCCAATACCTTTGATTCCAACTTGATTTTCTCCTCGTTCAGCTCCTCGGTCGCTTTCCTCATGCGGTCCCGGCATCTGCTCACTTCCGCCCGGACTGTCAGACAAAGCGAAGGGCTCAGCACCGCGGCCTCCCCGGGCCCGTGGCTGGAGCCGGGGCTTGGGCACCGCTCGGCCGCCCTTCCCTCCCCGCGGCGGGCAGCCCCTCCGACTGCTCGGACCGCCGCCCCGGGGACCGCCTGCCGCCCCGGGCCCCACGCGACCCTCCCGGTGCCCCGCGGACCTTCCCGCATCTGGCGGCGGCTCTCCTGGGCCAGGTGCTCGGAGGAGAGGATGTGCTGGAACAAGGACTCCAGGCTCATCGCGGCCCGGCTCCGGGATCCTGGTGTCGCCCTTAAATATTTTCTAACCGCGTCCGAGGATCCTGGAAAGCGCAACCGGGAAGGATTATTCTAGGGCTGCGTCCAGCTGGGCCTCGGCTGCGGGTCCCCCCCCCCCCCCGCCCGCACCAATGACCAGGCCCACGCAGGACGGGGCTGGACAGGGCCCCAGGGCCCCCGGTTCCCACCCACAAGCCCGGTTTCCCCTCCTTCCGCCCTCGCCCCCTGCGACAAGGGCCTCAAACTCCCTCTTCCCGGCCCAGGCCCTGCTTGCCCGCCATCCCATGGCGCGGCGGCCCTTCCTGTCCTCAGCCTGCACCTCTCAGCCCCGGCTTTCAGTGTGTTTGTTTGTTCTGTATTTTAATGTTTTTATTGATTTCAGAGAGGAAGGGAGAGGGAGAGAGAGAAACATCAATGATGAGAGAGAACCATGGATAGGCTGCCTCCCGCAGGCCCCACACTGGGGATCGAGCCCGCAACCTGGGCGTGTGCCCCGATGGGGAATCAAACCGTGACCTCCTGGTTCGTAGGTCGAAGCTCACCCACTGAGCCCGGCCACTGGGTCAGCCCCTCTGGAGAGAAAAGGTCCTCCAAGTGCTCGGACTGGCTAAGAATCCCGCAGCTGGAGACGTTGAAGGTCGTGACCCCACGCGGGAGGGGAAACTACGGCGGCTCCTCGGGGCCAATCCGCGTTCGGTTATTTTGCGGCGGCCACGTGGCCCCGGAGTCTCGGGCCTGACTTGGAACCAGCGTGATCTGTCTCCAGCGCACAAACGCCCGGTATCGTGTAAAGTGCACGGTGCCCGCGGTGCTAGATATAAACGTTTGCAAAGTCTTATCCTTTATGGCAGAGACTGCTGTACACGAGCGAGGTCTGATGTTCCGCCCTCATCATCCCCCGGTAATCAGGGCCTGTCTCTGTGGCCTGCTTTGAAATTAATCATTGCCTTTTGTAATCAAGTCGCGGTGATATGAACACGGAAATATCTGTGCCGTCTGTGTCGCAGACCAAAGCGGTTGCTAATCAAAGCTGAAACGTGAAAGGCACCTTTGGGACGTCTGCATGGGATTTTTGTTTAATTTAAAAAAAAATAATAATTTTCATTTTGGTGGGTCGAAATATTACGATGACAAGAGACATTTGACTTTATTCCTGGTGGCTAAACTTGAAAAAGTAATTTCTAGTTAGGATGTATTTAGAATGAAGTAAGGGAAGGTAAATGTGATTTCTGGCACATCATCTGTATAATAGACTTACTATTTCATTAATGCTGTAGTCCAAGCCGTTGTAAATTTTAACCCTGTTCCAAATTTCCACCTTAATTTCCATCAAGCCATGTGTGCAAAAAAACTTAATTTTAAACTTTGATATGAGAGAATACATACTGCAAAGTGTAATAAAGTAGAAAAGAATTGCCCACCAAAATCATTCAGAAGGAAATATTGATAACATTTTGGTTGTTACCTTCTAGGTAATCTTCCTTGCCTTGCATTTTTCCTTTACAAACTTGAAAAAAAAATTGTGAATAAGTAATAAGAATTATTTTTTATTGAGTAAATTTGCCAGGCATTATTCTGGACATTATCTATGTCTGGTGATGATTTTTACTATTACCTTCCAGGTATAGTTTAGGAAGCAGGCACAGCACAAAGTATCTTGCCAGATTTGCATATCTAGTACACTAGAAGCCCGGTGCACGAAATTCTTGCATGGGGGGGGGAGGGCTTCCTCAGCCCGCTATGCACCCTCCCTAATCCGGGACCGCTTGGGGGATGTCCGACTGCCGGTTTAGGCCCCATCCCACCACAGGGATGGGGCCTAAACCGGCAGTCGGACATCCCTCTTGCAATCCAGGACCACTGACTCCTAACTGCTTGCCTGCCTACTGCCTTGATCGCCACCTAACCGCTCCCCTACTGGCCTTACGGCCCCCAACTGCCCTCCCCTGCCAGCCTCATGGCCCCCAACTGCCTCTGCCTTGGCCCCCACCACCGTGGCATTGTCTGGAAGGAAGTCAGACGGTTGGAAGATGTCCGGTCTCCCGGTCCAATTAGCATATTACCCTTTTATTAGTATAGATGGCAGAGCGATCTCTGAACCCAAGAAATCTGAGATCAGAGGCCATGGATTTAATTTGGATTCTGCTCTTTTTCCCTCTTATTACAAGCATTTTAGCATTTCATTGAAAACTCTTCATAAATACATTTTTTACAACTTCCAAATCCTCCATCACATAGATGACCCTATAAAATTAAGATGTACTAAAGTAAATTTGACTCTTATCTGTTCCAGGATGGAAAACAAAGCTAAAATTGTAGTTTGAACCATTTTCTTTGAGCACTCACTTAGAGGCTTATGAACTATGCCATGGCGGCCATCAAAGGATAGGGCTTCCGGAAGATAAATTATATTACTAATTAATGTCACTCCTTTCGGAATTATTTCCCGTGGACTTACACAGGGAGTGTCCTCAGAAGGGGGCTGGTTTTCAAAAGCATGCTGCTCTTTAGCATTCTAATTTTATTAGTTACACTCAAACTCACATTTATTATTTAGCATGCTCTTTCTGTACTGAGACTTGGCAGAGTGAAATTTGGGCATCCTTTAGGGAGCCCAGTTGCCTCACTCACCAGCAGTACAGAACAGAGAGCTGCTGGAAATTCTGCAAAGGGAGCAGGAGAGAAATGGCTTCTTTATCTTCTGCAGTCTTCTTCCAATTCCAGAATATTTTGGTGCTTTTAAATCCCAAGTTTGAGTCTTTTTAGAGAAACCCCAACTATAGACATTAGCAGGGTGCTTTATTTTATTTCTTAAAGCAAACCTAATTATGCAAGCCCACCATTAAAATTTTTAAAATGTGTCATAATAATGAGTAAAAGTAATATATTAAGATATTAAGATTTTTTCCTTATAGATATACATTGAAGCAAGAGTAGCAATACTCTAACAACATGGTAAAACTAGGGCATACTATTTTCTGAAATGTATAGTATGCGTCTAAAAAAATGAAATGATTCATTCAACCGCTGTTTAATGAGTCTCTGCTATTTATTCAACATTCATTCAACAAATATTATTGAGCATCTCCTATATGCCATATTAGAGAAACAACAACAGGATTTAATAAAAACAGAAGTACATAAAAAGTATTTTTCTTCCCCCGGATATTTCTAACCTCATTGGAGAATTATTATATTTTTCAGCATTTTGGCAGCAATATAAACAACTGCTTTCAGATGTTTCAACAGATGTTCTTTAGAAAGAAAGCCAATTATTTGCATTATGATACCCACACATGATTCTCAGATCTAAACTCTCCATCTGTACCTGTTTCATTAAATTTCATACCTATGGAGTATAACAGTAAAGACCATCATTGTCTCTCACCCTGAGACTTTTGTTCAGAATAACAGTAGCACCTGGGTTATTGAGCCATCGATAATTGCTTTGCTAGAAGGCCTTATATAAAGCTATATTGCTCTTGCGGTTTAGAATGCATTGCCTCTCCTTTCTTAGATTGATGACTTCCCTAAATTCTAAACCAGGCTTGCAAATACCCACTAGCCCAGGGCACATATATTGCAATGAAAAGAAGAAAAGTAATTCATTTGTCTTGTGTTTTTCTTACGGCATCTGCCAAAGAGAAGAAAACACGTGGGTTCAACCAAGTTTAGCAACCATTTGTTGAACAGCTACTAAGTGTAATATCTTTGGTAGGTACGGTGGGGGGATACAACATTGAAAGGTACAGGCCCCGCCCTTTTGGAGGTCATAACCTATCAAGAGGGACGGAGCATACACAAATAACTCCAGGCAGGATGTGCGTAAGAGTCTCACAGGGCTGGCTCCTCCGGGCCTTCTGAGGAAGGATATGCCTCTTGCCTCTTCTAGCTCTGGTCATGGCTGGTATCTTCCGTGTTGTTTGGCTTGTAGATGCATCGACTCCAATCTCTGCCTCCCTTGTCCCTTGGAGTTCTCCCTGTGTAGCTGTCTCTTTGTCTCTTTTCCTCTGCTTATAAGGACACCCATTCTATTGGACAAAGGGCCCATCCTACTCCAGTATGAACTTAACTAACTACGTCTGTAACTAACTACATCTGTTTCAAATCAGGCCACATTCTGCGATCCTGGGGATTAGGACTTCTACATATCTTTTTTGGGGGGGACACCATTCAATCCATATAAGAGATCTTAAAAGTTAATTTGTGAGAAATAGTTATGATTTTTTTAAAAATTAATGACTGATTTGTTTCTATTATAATCTACATTTTTAGTCATTTAATGGACCTCAGAAAACATCTTGACAATATTTTTATTTTACAGATGTTGACACTGAGGCGGTGGAGGTTGATGGATTTCCCCAATATTGCACAGGCCATTAAAGCCAGAGCTAGTCTAGAAACACCCTCCTAATTCCTTCTGCTCCAATGAAAGATCTTGTGTGTTTACCAGTGGCTTTCGACGACTTCAGTTAAAACAACTCCTCTTCCATCTCTTTGCTATACTGACGTCTCTAGTAAGATTTTGAAGAAAGGGGCAATTCAGCTACCACTGCAGGCTTCTTCCCCATTAAGAAGATTAGATAGATAGATGATGGGCAGGTGGGTAGGTAGATAAATAGATACAGTTAGGGAAAGAGACCAAGAGATGCATAGATTCAGAGAAAGCACACAAGCATATAGATAGATAGATGATAGATAGATAGATAGATAGATAGATAGATAGATAGATAGATAGATAGATAGATAGAAATATATATGATAAAGTAATATATATGTATAAATGCTTAAGGCTTTCATTTTATTTTCAGTCTACACTTCTGCAATAGAAATTTAAGGAAACTGTCAATTCTTAATTACTAATTAAGAAAACCCACCTTTTTCTAGTTGTAAAATATATTGTGTAAGGAAATTTCATGAACACATTAGAAGTCATTAAATATCAAAATCTTTGGAAGTTGAAAAAATGTAGCGTAGCTGGTGAAGTTGGATTTTCACATTGTCAGAGCCCAGAGCCAGCATGAGGTCCAGGAAGGCCGCCCAGGTGCCCCGCCTAAGAGATTAGCCTGCGGGCCCCAGAAGACAGAAGTTGGAAACCACTGTTCTCCACCTTGTATTATTCATTCCTTTATTGAGTAACCATTTATTGGCGATAAAGAATCTGAGATTACAAAGGTGAGGAAAACAAGGGGTTTCTTCAAATCTGGTTGTACCAAGTTATAGTTTCCATGACAATAAATTTAAACAGTTTAGGATTGCATAGAAAGAATTAAAGAGAAGTTTAAGGCTGTTTTTTTTTTCTTACCAGTTACTTGTTTTAGTCATTAATGTATTCTTTGCCTACCTAATAAGTTACTTAGTAAATAATCGACTCCTTAGTTATTGAATAAATTCAAACTTAAACCAACCATAACATATTCTACTCTGAATTTCTGTGAAGAGTTCTATTACTCTTTGTGAATTAGACAGAGTGACTATTTGGAAATCTGGGATAAATTTTAATATTCTATTATAATCTATGAGACGGTCATGGTGACTCTGGAAAGTTTGAAAAAAAAATAATGTGCACACATACATATATGTGCACAGGTAGAGTGAACCATAAATCCTGTTTATTCTTAAAACAATGTACAAAATTGCTCATTTGTCAAGATAGAACTACTTTATGCTCCCAATGTTTAAAGTGACTTTAGGTGGCCTTAGTGCAATAGCATTACATTATACAAGTCAGACACTGCCATTATTTTCCCCTCACAACGCCGTAGACAATTCAAAATGTTTTATCACAGTTTACATGGCTCATAAACTTTATCTTTTATTTGACATTGCAGGTGTGTTGATAATAGAATATGGAAAATCTGTAAGACGGTCAAGGAAAGCAATTAGCATTTATATAAAAAGAGCTCTCTAAGAAACATCTCAAACAGAGAATAAGCTGATTATTCCATAGGTAATTCTAAACAGTTTTGGAATTTAAGGCAATAAATAGAGTGAAAGGAATTTAAATATCTGAACACAAATAAATATTGCAAAATATTAGAATTATTCAAGGTGGGTATATATCATCATTTTGAAATTTAGAAGGTTTGTAATTCTATACCTGTTATATCTCATTAGTCTACTTACAAAATGTGTACATGCAGGCTTTCCTGAACCATTTGATAATCTAGCTTTACCACCTCCTTTTCCAAGGTGCTAACACGGAGAAAAGCAGGCCCAGCTGAGATTCTGCATTTTATTGTGTCTTAGCCTCCAGGGAATAAATGCAAAGATTATGCGCATCGGATCCAAACACTCCTAAAAAAGATTCATGGTGATATTCTTAGAAGAAATTAATAAAACCTAAGAGAACTTGTCAGAAGAATGTCCTAACGATGATTTTATTTCGGTAATTGTTGTACTTTAAATGCTTTCATTTTCTTTTGTGATGTCTTTTGTCTTACTTACAGATGCTATTGTTCATAAAATATGATATTTCAGTCCAGAAAGCTGTCGCTGTAAATGAGACATAATACCCTCATCCAGAAGTAGATAGAGGGATTCAAACCTCCTACTTCACAGTGTAAGCAGATTACCACAGAGGTCTGAGAGCTAGTTCCCGCTGCCTTTAAGCTCCTGCTCTGCTGTTTTACGTAACTGACCAGACACCTTGTCTTTCCTTTGTTCAGTCCCAGCATCTGAATGGCTGCCTGTCTCGGTGGCTGACAAGATGGACTGGGAATTCTGTGCCTTGAGGGTGGTGGAATGACGTTAGGATGAGGCGCCGAGGAATGACCACGAACATCATTCACTAGCGTGCACTGAAGCACTACAGTGTACCAGGTTCTGCCACAACAATGAGCAAGATGAATGCGCTCTCTGTCCTCACGGAGCCTACGGGGGAACAAGAAGCAAACACATTCATTAATTCAATAGGCATGGAGTACGTGTCGGTGTAAAATCTAACAGCGCGGGCAGAGACCTGCCATAGACAGTGTGGACGACACGTTTACGCCCCCACAGAGTCCCTCAGGCTGGACGGAACTGGCATCCATAGGACAGAGAGGGAGCCAGTGGGATCGGTGCCCAGATGGGGTTGGTGAAATGGTCAGGGCCCAATCACACAGGGCCTTGAAGGCAATGGAAGGAGGTCAGATTTTATTCAAAATGCAGAGGAAGACTGTACAGGGGCTCTGTAGGGGAACGACTGCATTTAAAGAACAAGAAGATGACCACCACGCACTGTTCCCTGGGTGGAGAAGTGAAAAAGGGGAAAATGAATGTGTGGGAAGGTTTGTTGGAAACAACCGTTTTTGGTGTAAGTAACAAACATTTAAATGTTCTCTTTAAAAAGAGAGAGAACTCATGGACAAGGACAACAGTGCAGGCATGGTGTGGGGCGCGGGGGGGGGGTGGAAGGAGGTGGAGGTGAAGAGGACAGAGAAGGGATAAATGGTGATGGAAAAAATTAAGTTAAAAATAAAGAAATAAATGAATATTAAATGTTCTTTGCAATAACCATAAAATGCTGGAAACTGAATTCAAAGTACTGACCTTTTGACGTATCCTATCAAAGTCCCAGTGACCAGCTGAATTGAAAAGGCCTGTATTTCTGTCTAGAAATAAGGTTTCCAGGTTTAGCAAGGAAAAATACAGGATGCCCAGTGAAATTTGGGATGTCAGGTAAACAATGAATAATTGTTTAGTATGAGTGTGTCCCAGATACTGCGTGACAACCCAGCTGTAAAGCCGCACGGCACCGTATTGTAGATGAATCGTACCTTTATAAAGATGTCATATTCTTAACGTCGGTGTCATCAAGGATGAAAAAGCAAGTGCTATCACTCAATTGTGTTCAATACGGGGGTAGGGGAAGGTGAAAGCCGACGGTGTCGGATTGTGCTGTTTGAAAAGCATGCTTTTCTGTGGGCAGGTGCCCATGGAGGAGGGCTGAAACTCAGCTTGTCATAAACTCTGCAGAGCTCCCAGTGATCAGCAAGGATACAATCTGAAGGGGAGGTCGGGTAAGAGAGCGGCCGCATCCATATTACCTAAAGCACACACAGCTCCACGAAGCAGGACTGGAAGGAGAGCAGCGAAGAAGGAAAGAATCACCCCAGGGGAGCCGAGTTAGATTGCCCTTAGGAGGACGTCCCCCATCAGCCCCAACAGCTCCTCCTATTTTATGTGCGTGTTGTGCCGGGTTAGTCCGTACAATAGAGTTGAGCATGTTCTATGCACTATGTGGTCTGTCTTCATAACACCCGGTTGCTGGGGAAGTCATTCACTGATTTTCTTAGAAAGGGTAAGGGGTTGCTATGTTCATTTGTGCCTGATCAGAAGCAGCTCCGCCGATGCCTTTTTTCCCACTAGGCATTTAGATGCTACCTGGCTGTTAGGCCTGAAAATACCAGATGGAGCCTGGGAGCAGAGCTGACACTGTTGTCATAGAAACAAGATGCTATCCCAGCTCTCTGCAGCTGCCATCTTATTTTCTCTTTCGCTGTCAGAAGTTCTGATAGGAACAAATCCTGATAAACTACAGAGATCCTTCCACCCCCACCGCCTCCCCGCACAATCATCCGCCTTGGAAAACACTTTCCAAATCCTGTACAGGTAATTCATGAATAGGTCCCTCCGCTTATGGGGAGCCCAGAACTATGGAAATGACTTGATTTCCAGGTCTTCTCATCGGAGTAGAACTGGGAAGCCCATGCTTTGGCATCCTCCCCTTTCCTCTAAAAGGCGAAGACGCATTTGTCCTATCCCCAAAGGAGACAATATCCTTTGTAGCCAGGGGAGCCTCAGCGTTGACAGTCCTGGAAAATGCAGCCTAAGTGTTTGTAATCACGGCAGTTTCTGTCCTCGGCAGGAGAATGGGGAGGGACCTCTCCTGATTCCCTGAATTCCCCGCAGAGGCGAGCAGAATGCTGAGCGCACAGGCAGGGCCTGATGAATCCTTGTGGCTTAGTGTCCAAGCTTGAGGGATGCAGTTATCGGCCACGTTCCCCACTGCTGTCTTTTCTGTTTTGGGCATCAATGACATCAGCAAGGGCGAGTGACTGTGAGGACGGTGCTCAGCAAAGATGGGAAGCGGGGGCTGGGCAACCGTATTTTCTAGAGGGAAGGCTGCTGTTGTGTCCCTCCATCGTTGGGGAATGGATTACATTCTAGGCTAGGACCTTGGAGCTCTGGCTTGAGGACTTGTGTTTCACGACAAAGGACTATTCAGATTGAGATGACTGAGAGCAACGGTTTGTGTATTTATTTCCCATTGTCACAGTAATACATGGCCACAAACAGCAGCTGATAGAACAACACAAAATCATTCTCTTGCAGTTCTAGAGAAGTCCAAAATCTGTCTCCCTGCCGGGAGCCGGTCCATCCTTGCTGTTTCAAGGGACCTGGCATATATAGCATACTGTTCTTAATATGTTTGCTCCCCTTAGCGCTGTGTGTTTTAACCAAGGTCACCTCTCCGAGAAAGGTTGTTTCCCCAGGTAGGAATTTTTCCCTGAAGTCAGGGAGGGGATGCCTCTCCTAGAAAGGTTGTTTCCCCAGGTAGGAAATTTTCCCTGAAGTTAGGGAGGGAATAAAACCCCTCAACTAAGTGCCAGGCGGGTAATTAATCACTTTAACTATGAACAATCATGCTTAAGCTACATAATCTTTACTCCCTGGAATGGAGATAAGAAACGCCCTAACCTTTGTAATAGAGATTGATAGGATTGAATCAACTGGTATAAATACAGATGTAATAAGACAGCAAGACACAGAACTTAGGAGACAGAAAGAAGACAGCACCTACACAGAACCTACAGACAGAAGAACTTCGCTGGAGAGAACATGGCAAAAGATCCTGGACTGAACCTGACTACAGAAATTGGCAAGAGAACCTGACTAGAACCTGGTGACTGAACTTGGCTGGAGAACCTGGACAGAACCTGGCTGGAGAACCTAGCGAGGGAACATGGCTACAGAACCTGGCTGGAGAATCTGGAGAACCTGGCTGGAGAACCTAGCAAGAGACCATGGACACAGAACCTGGCTGGAGATCCTAAGCAGAACCTCTCTGGAGATCGAGACCAGAACTTGGCTGGAGATCCTGGCGAGGCTGCTGATCAACTGAACGCTGTCTGCGTGTCATTCCCTCTTCGCCGACTCCATCCACATCTTTGGGGACCCCTGGACCCGCTGGGGTTGGACCCCAGCATCTCCCTGGGCTAAAGCCAAGCTGTCAGCAGGGCTGGTTCCTTGCTTTTTCCCATTTCTAGTGGCTTCCCCACATGCATTGACTCGCGGCCCTTTCCTCCACCTTCAAAGTCAGAAGCCTAGCATCTTGCTTCCATCATCATGTTGCACTCTTCTTCTCTAATCAAGTGCCCCACCATCTCCCGCTGAGAAGGACACTGGTGATTACATTCACAAAGGGGCCTTGAGGACCAAACTCTGAACTTGAGACAACACCTTTGCGTGAAAGGAGAACATTGGAAGCTATACCCACACCATCCAGGCTAATTTCCCCATCTCAAGACTTTTAATTTAATTGCATCTGTAACCTCCCTTTTGCCAGAACATTCACAGATTCCAGGGATTGGGACCTGGGGTCCATTATTTCATCTACCACAGTTCCCAAACCCAGATGATGATCAGAAATACCTGGGAAGCTTTTCAAAAGTAAAGACTCCCAGAGCAATCCCGTTAGAATTTCTTAGGGTGGGCAGGGGCCTGAAAATCTCTTTGTGAGACCTTCTCAGGTGATTCCCTTGAGCACGTCTGTGAAGAGCTTCTGCAGGCTCTTCCCCAAACACATGCCCGTGAGGATTTAGTTGACACTGTGATTGAGTTCTTCAGGGTCAATGAGCGTGTGGGAGAGGTTTGAAAAATGTCTTTGTTAGGAAGCTTGGAAAGTCATACCATCCCCTGAGGCTCACAACACTCCCACAGAATAGCTTCAGCAAATGATTGTGTCATGTGACCGGGGCCTAGCAAGTCTTCAATTTTTATTTTTATTATCTAAACTAATTTTTTTAATTTTTTTGTTTGTTTTTTTAAAATCTTTATTGTTAAAAGTATTACCTATGCCTCCTTTTGTCCCCCATTGATCTTCTCCAGCCTGCCACACCCCCACCTCAGGCCTTCACCACCCTATTGTCTGGGTTCATGAATTATGCATATATGCATACAAGGTCTTTGGTTGATTACCTCCCACCCACCTCTTCAATTTAATGGTGAAAATGCCAAATTGTTAGCTAATGATTCCCTAGCCCTTTAACCGTAGCAAATATGTATCTTGCTATCTGGGATCAGCTATTGTTCCTTTTCCTTGTGCGGACTGACTGTCTCAGACCATCTCTTCCCTCCTAGATGCCTCCATGTTCTCAGAGCTCTTGGAGTTGCCTATTTTGCCTGCTTCCAGAAAAAAAAAAATAGCTTTGGTAGAGGAAAAACCCCGTACAGTATCTTTAGAAAAACTGTAAATATTTCATCGTTTCTTACTAAACATACATTATTTACTCTGGAATGTAAATATTTTATGACCTGCAACTGGCAATTTTGGGATCTATTGGTATGTTTGGAGAATTGCAGCTCAGTTAGAAACCCTCCACTGCACACCCAGCTCATCTTTAGCTTCTACCACTCCTCACAAAGCATTTAACTCTCCGAATTAAGGGAGCAGTAGCATCTCTTTTTCAAAGGGGCCTTGAGGACCAAACTCTGAACCCGAGACAACACAGTTGCATGAAGGGAGGAAGTTGGCAGCTGTGACAGCCCAGGACTTCCCTGTGCTGCAGAAAGACGATGCGATATCGTTACCAGGGCCCCGTGGGTCTCATTTCACCCAGAGGGGAGAAGGGCCCCGTGCCCAGGACCAGCTCACTAGAATGTTTATAAGCTGGTTGGGAGCGGAATCGGAGCAGGAGCATCTTACCACACACACAAAGGCAGGGCATTTCCCCAGCTTTAGAGTAAGTGTTTGGAGCTGTGCAGGGGACAAGAAAGTTCTTTCGTTAAATAAAATGGCTATCTGTCAGAACACTTAAGCCAGATTTTCAATAGAAACCAAAACTGTTTGGAGAATTTTGTTTTAATTCCAGTGACTCTCCCATATAGAGGTCATAGGATCTGCCATCATTCTAAATTACAGCCCATTTCAGAGGTTGGCTGAGATCCAGGAGGTTGCATTATTTTAAATTGCCTGTCAAAAACCGTCAAAACACTGCCATTATCAAAAAGTAGTCCTTTTAAATAAATTTCTCACTCTTTTCCCTGAAATTTTACTGGCATTGAGCCTTAATATCATAGCTTATAGGCCTAGTGAGTGAAAGCCTTTCACATAAGAAGCAGGGTGGGGCTGGGGATGGGGGGGAGGGGGGAATTCTAGGAGTTCAACGACATACAAAATCCCCGGCAGAAAATTGAGTCACATCTGCAAATGCTACCTCCCCCCCGCCACCCCCCCCCCCAAGCAATAGCTATTGTTAAACTACATGTTAAATAGTAACCAAAGAATACAGAATTATAAGTCCTAATAGCATGACTTTCCCCCACATTTAATGTGTGGAAGGAATTCTATCGTTAGTGGCTAGGCCCCATCTTTCCCTTTTTTCCTCTCCTTCAATGCCAACTATTTAATGAAAAATGTTGTACCTTACAGATTGTAAATATGGAAATTGACACAGATAGCTGCCTTATACATCCAAGACTTCATGAAGATCTAGACCTGAATCCTGTACTCTTTTTAATATACCTCCCAGCTCTCATTTTGACTTAGAAATCCATCTCCTTTAGCTTCTTTTCTTTTCTTTTTTTTAAATATATTTTTATTGATTTCAGAGAGGAAGGAAGAGGGAGAGAGAGATAGAAACATCCATGATGGGAGAGAATCATTGATCAGCTGCCTCCTGCAAGTCCCCCACTGGGGATCGAGCCCACAACCTGGGCATATGCCCTTGACCAGAATCGAACCTGGGACCTTTCAGTTCTCAGGCTGACGCTCTATCCACTGAGCCAAACTGGCTAGGGCTAGCTTCTTTTTTTTACTTTAGACTTGATCATATAGAATTCCCCTGTTTTGATTAGAAAAATTTACAAAAACAAAAAGCAATCCCTGCCACCCACATTATAAAAACCTTCAATTCTAGCGAAGAATGTTAAAACGTCAATTCTAGGAAAGAATTTCAACAATTCTATTTAAGACCATTTATCTCTCAAACAGTCAAAGATGGCAAAATATTTCAGAGAGGCTGCTCTTATTTTGAGTCATTACAATTCAGGCAACGAATTAGGAAATCAACAGGGTAATTCAGTCCTACAATCATTGTGACAGTTGTATTTGTCAACAACTAGTTTTCAGAAGAAATGGAACTCAAAGAAAATACTTAGCTTCCAAATTCAGACAAAGAGATACACAGAAATATTTCTTTAAACTATCTGTAGTATATTCTGGAGAAGATTTAATGTACAGGTGGATTATTTTAACAGGAAGACAACTCTTTGAACACATGTAGCATAAAGATATTTCAAAATAGACCTGCAGTTACTGAAGATGGCAGAAATACATGTAATGATGCTTGATCTCATTAATAAGCAACTCAAACTCTTCAGCTACCATAAAATACAAATCACCAGCCACTCATTCTCTGGAGCAGTGTATCTGTCTGACCCAACTTCTGCTCTATGGAGAACAATTTTGTTTTAATCCATAAAAAAAATTTTTCATCATCTCTAAATTGTGCAAATGAGTTCCCAGAAGATCACACGTAAGTCCAGTTTTCAGGGTGAACCCTGCTCTATGTTCCACAGCAATCTCTAGGGTTTGAGGTTCTTCTCTTTAAAATCACTGACAAGCCATAATTAAGTCATTATCAACAAAGACAACCCAAGATCTTCCAGTGGAGGATTCCATGAGACCTCTGTCTCCCAAAAGAGCATTTTGTTGAGTACTTTCGGTTCTTTACCATCCTGTTATTAAAAATATACTGGCCTAAAATAGCCAAACTTGAGAAAATGATATAGACAAGTATTTGTAAGCCGTGGTTTAAGGAACCCCTAGTATGCCTCAAGATTTTCATAGGCTTTCTTTAAAAAATAAAAACAATGATTCTATATGAAGATAATTTGGGAAACTGCATTCTATAGTTTTCCTGGAGACTCCCAATGCTCATTCCTTGATTAAAGATTCTGGGACATCCTGCAATAAAGAAGTCCTGATTCATATAGTTTAACAAAATGTTCCCAAATGGATTTGGCTATGACCCTTCCTCATAAGGAGTACTTAACGGTGTTAGGGTCAATGATGTTCTGCAATATATAATGTGTGGTTCCAAGTCTGTATGGATTTCTGTTACAGCTTCCCTCTGGCCAGCAGTTCTAAAAGTTGTGATCCTGGTCTAGACTAGCGTTTCTGTAAAGCATTGTTCACCAGGGGAAAGGACATGAGTATGTTTTGAACAGAGTAAATCATCTCTGATTATTTTGCTGCTAAACTATAGGTCCTCTTGATAATATATATATATATATATATATATATATATATATATATATATATATATATATAAACTAGAGGCCTTATGCACGAAATTCACGCACTGGGTTGGGAGTCCCTCAGCCCAGCTTGTGCCCTCTCACAGTCCGAGAGCCCTCGGGGGATATCCACCTGATGGCTTAGGCCAAGCAGTCTAAGCCGTCAGTTGGACATCCTTAGTGCTGCTGTGGAGGTGGGAGAGGCTCCAGCCACCACTGCTGCACTCACCAGCCATGAGCCCAGCTTCTGGCTGAGCAGCGCTTCCCCTGTGGGAGCGCACTGACCACCAGGGGGCAGCTCCTGCATTGAGCATCTGCCCCCTGGTGGTCAGTGTGATGATGGGTCGTTCTGCTGTTGATTGATTTGTATATTAGCCTTTTATTATATAGGATATATTTCAGATAAGGAAACTGAGACATAGCAAGACTGAGGTTAAGTTACTTGTGAGACTACAAGCAAGTAAGTGGGATTCAAATTTAAGCCATCTGGTTCAAGAATCCCTGCTCTTAAAATAGGGATTAATATTGGTTTTTACAAATGCATAGTTTGGCCTATCTATGCACATTAATTGTCATAGATACCTAAGTATGACCACTATTTCCATATGTCCCCTCAGCCTGGGAATAAATTAAGATTATGAAACAAATAGCATAATGATACTTTAGTTTCTAGGCAATAGCTACCTTTGGAAATAATGTATTATGTCACGGTGCTTCCACACAAGACTATGTCTAAGCAGCAATTCTCTTTAAATCAATTGATTTTCTGATACTATTAACGGCAGCTTACATCTGTTATCTCATTTGATCCTCATGACAATTCTGTGGGGAAGCAGCACAGTTATTAGCATTGTCTCTGATTGACAGATCAAGAAACTGAGTTCTGATTGGCTCAAATGTGCAAGTGACAGGTTCTAGTTCAAAAGCTCCCACTTTTGGTTGACTTTTTCTGAACATAGCCAATTTCTTTTGTTAATTTTTTTTTCTTGAACTTCATTGTGAATACAAACCATGCTGTGGCCTGCTCCTGTTATCCCAACTTCATATTACTCTTTTTCTAAATTGTGGCTCCGTTTTGTTCTTAATTATCGTTCAGAATGATAGATGACCACAAGGAGCCACATCCTGCTATTTCAATAAATCACAAACAGCCAACACATCCCCTTGGTACACATCCAGCTAAAAGTGAATTTGAATAGCAGGTATGTGAATAAAGTCATTAAAAAAAAAAAATCTGCCCACAACGTGTATAGCCCTGAGCATCCCCTTCCATGTGTTTATTTTCAATCTGGTATCTGCAATCAGTCATACTTTCTTCCTTGTATATTAAATGAGATGGATTACACTGCTTCAAAGCAGTTAATTATAAAAGTAAGATACAAAAAGGTCTATTTAAATACAGCCTACTGAAAATTTTGCCATGACTTCTGTTTCCACACATATTCGTATTTTAGCTCTTCTGTAAGAAATGAAATTCCAGGTGGAGACTCCAATTGGCAAATATAAAGACATGTTGCCCTGAATTATGTACCTACTTCTTATATGTAATAAAGGAAATATTCATACTAATTTTTGTCTTCTTTTCTTTTTAAATTTATTAGGATGACATTGGTTAATACAATTACACAGGTTTAAGATATACATTCTACAATATGTTATCTGTATCTTTACAGATATCCCCCTATATCCCCCTTAACCTTCTTCTACCTCCCCCACACCCATCATCCCCTCTGGGAATCACCATACTATTGTTTGTGTCCATGAGTCATATTTTTTTTTCTTTGCCTAATCCCTTCACCCTTCTCACCCTTCCCCCAACCCTCGCCCCTCTGACAGGTGTCAGTCTGTTCTCTGTTTCCCAGTCTGTCTCATTTTGAACCCTAGACAATTCCACTGTTACCCACACTGGGCTTCCGTTAGACCACGCTTCCTTCTGTCTTTTTATAAAGAGAATATGCAGCTCAAGCCAAAGGTTACACATTAGCGAATTCTAAGACTTAATGCCCAGGAAGTGACGTGTTGTTTTGGAGGTGTACGCTCAGATAAGAAGAGGAAGTGTGGGAGGGAAAAGCTCTGTATCACGGCCTTTTGGGCCCAGTGATAACATTTCATTCAGACCTCCTCCTTCTCTCCTCACAAACAAATTCATGTGGTGCCAATTGTCAAGGATTTCAACAAAGGGTGTCCCATGCCCTTCTCTTTCCTCTTTGCAAATAGCAGGAGGGTAAATAGCACTGCAGGTCATCCCTTGGTCCTCTGGTAATATCAACAGGGGTCAATGTCATAATGACAGTTCCCAGATCTTGTTCACGTAGCACCTTGGTGAAGAGACAAACAGATGACATTGATGGCACCAGATGAGAATCTTGATGTAATGTTTGCTTCTGTGATTACTACTAACTCTGGAGCGATTTTTGATAATTCCATCGCTCTGTTGATTTCAAGATAATAATGTGTGCCATGTACTATGTAAAACATTGTTTTTTCATGGGTTGTCCCTTTTAACGCTCAAAATATCTCTACAATGTAGATATTGCCATAATTCCCATTTTAAAACCAAGGCCTACAGGGGTTTAGGAACTTGTCTAGTTAAGAAATCATGGTGCTGGCCTGGCCGGCGTGGCTCAGTGGTTGAGTGTTAACCTATGAACCAGGAGGTCATGGTTCGATTCCCAGTCAGGGCACATGCCCGGGTTGTGGGCTCAGTCCCCAGTGTGGGGTATGCAAGAGGCAGCCGATCAATGATTCTCAAACATCATTGATGTTTCTATATCTCTCTCTCCCTCTCCCTTCCTCTCTGAAATCAATTTTTTTTTAAAAAAAAGAAGAAAAGAAATCATGATGCTGAAACTCAAACTGAGGCCCACTCCGTTTCTGTTCATTTGTGGTGCATGTCGTGGGCCCTATGCTGGAATTTCCCCCCTCTTCAGACTTCTGCAAACATTTCTTCCAAAGACTTGTTTACACATAAATTTGTATCTCGTTTCTTTCGAGGCAAACATTTAATGCTATTTAATCTTCGAAGATGTGTTGAATGCTAATAAGCTACCTAGGCTTTTGGGGAGATGGGATAATGGAGGAGAGGGCATGGGAATCAGTTCCTGGATTGCACTTTATTTTGAGGTTAGTAAGTTTTTGAAAAACCATTTGAATAACCACCATCATTCTACTACCACTCCTTACTACGTTTTCACCGAGCATCAATTGCATATAGGCCCATGGTTTTTGCTCAGTGGATTTGCTCTTTCAAGTGAACTGCCCCCTGTTCTCCTCGTCCCCTTCCCCGCAAAAAAGGAAGAGGGAAGAGTGGCGAGGGAGAGAAAAAAGGCTTTCTTTTCCTTTCTTATAAAACAGAATTTTCCCCAGTTGAATTCAGGTGCTCTGCTTTTTCTCTATTCTGTCTAAAAAATAATTTTGCCATCACTTAACATTGTGTGGTCTCTGGAATCAAGACTCTTTTTCTTACAAAAGAGCTGCAATGGCCAAATTTCCCCAGCTAGGAGAACAGGAAAGATTGAGACCGTTTTCTCAATAATTGCTTCAATCTTCCCCCTGTGGGAGCCGTGGAGACTTGGCCAGCGACCATTAAAGAGATGTCGGATTGATTTCGCCCCCCCTGTCGCTGTTTCCTCTGCCCAAAAGGCTGTTTTCCTCCCTCAAGGCTGTCACACCCCCTCTCATTCCTCAGGTCAGATGTCACCTCCCCCGGGAGACCTCTCCTGACATTCTTCTCTCCCGACTTCCCTGATTACTGCTCACTCCCTCCATCCCCAGCAGAATTAATCAGCTCTTCCTCTTTGCTCTTGTAACACTTAGTTATTCCATTCCCATA
Organism: Myotis nattereri; assembly: GCF_964212035.1. Lineage (NCBI taxonomy): Eukaryota > Metazoa > Chordata > Mammalia > Chiroptera > Vespertilionidae > Myotis > Myotis nattereri. Next base: position 53,599,015 of record NC_138088.1, on the reverse strand, counting down.
ACATTAATCATGTCGGGTTAGTAGCTATTTGCTTTTCTTTTCCCCTACAACCTGTGAATTTTCTGAAGTTAGGGAATGTTTGTTTGTGTCTCTTTAATGCCTGGTATAGAAGAAGTTTGCAGTACGTCTTTATTTGACCAGGTTTGCCCCAGAAATGACTATTCACCCCCTTCCCAGACTCCGAGGGCAGAGACTTTTTCCCAGGTCAGTGCCTCCCCCCACTTCCTGCGGTACACACCAGCTTCCCTCCTCCATGGCCTGGCCCCGGGGCCATGTTTGGAGGCCTGGGCACATGGGTAGAAGTTCTGAGCAACACATTGTTAATGAGGGTAGGCCCAATGCCAAAGTATCAGGTGGACACAAGCCTTCCTTTCCTCATTCAGTACCAGTAACAGATCCCCCTATTGGTATTATGTCAACTGGCTTTATGGGTCTCTACGGAACCAGAAAACTGAGATGAAGGAAAATCACATACAACAACAAGTGCTGATTCTTCGCAGTGAATTCAGTCGTTGAGGTGGAGTCTGTTTCTTACTTGCGTGTGGTAGAACACTGCCTTTGGAGGACTGCTGCCTTCATGCCGATTGCACATGTACTTGGTGGGGCTGTCCATCCAGATGTGCTCCAGTTCCCATGGGGTGGGCCTGCCCTAGCTTCATCAGGATGCCCCTCCCACTGGGCGCAGTGATTGGCCAGGGTCTAGGGTAGGGGGAGAAGAAAGAGAGCATGAGAAACAAAGATAGATAGAGACTCTTGGCTTGTGAAATCATCATGGAGGCCCATGAGCTGGACCCATGAGAGGGGATGGAGTTGGGAGCGAGTGTGTGGAGGGGGGATGATAGTACAGGTTCCAAGGGAAGAGATCCAGAGCATGCTCTGGGCCTCAGTGTGCTGATCTATCAAAAACACAGTGTGGCCCTAGGCGGTTTGGCTCAGTGGAGAGAGCATCAGCCTGTGAACTGAAGGGTCCTGGGTTCAATTCCTGTCAAGGGCATATGCCCAAGTTGCGGGCTCAATCCCCAGTGTGGGGTGTGCAGGAGGTAGCCGATCAATGGTTCTGTCTCATCATTGATGTTTCTCTCTCCCTCTCCCTTCCTCTCTGAAATCAATAAAAAATATATTCGAAAAACAAACAACAACAAAATCAGTGTAGCCCTGACCAGTTTGGCTCAGTGGATAGGGCGTCGGCTTGTGGACTGAAGGGTCCCAGGTTTTATTCCGGTCAAGGGCATGTACCTTGGTTGTGGGCACATCCCCAGTGGGGGGTGCAGGAGGCAGCTGATCCATGTTTCTCTCTCATTGATGTTTCTAACTCTCTATCCCTCTCCCTTCCTCTCTGTAAAAAAATCAATAAAATATTCAAAATCAGTGTAAAGATTTTTAACCACTTTACCCTTGCTGGAGCATGTGAAAAAAGTCCTTCAGGCCGATCCAGCTCTCAGCAACCTTGACTGTCCACCCTTCACATGGTTACAGCTAGCTGGGAATGAAGCCATTATGGAGCAAGCAGGGCTGAGAGATGGAGAGAAACAGACATCCTCCTGATGACATCATCTGAACCCCTGGACCCAGCCTTATGTAAGCTGTCTAATAACAGAGGACAATAAATTATCTTTTTGGCCTAAGCCAGCTGAAGTTTGGTTTTTGTCGCTTGCAACTGAAAGAGTTCTGACCAATGGACTCTTCCAATTCACAAACCTGCTTCCCATTTCCAGGTTATGGAAAGAACACTTCAAGTGCAATGATGTGGGACCCCTGATTCGATTTCTTAGCCACTTTTGGGAAGATGTTGCCTAACAATGACCTTACAGAAGTGAGCAGGTTGAATGAGTTCCCATTCAGGCTCTCTGAGAGGCATCTCACTTACACATCAGAAGTGAGTTCCTGAGAAAATTTCTTGCTACACGAATACATGCTGGGTCCTTCAAGAGTGATTGCTTTGGTCTGTTAGGGTTTCCATTAAGGGCTGTCACTGCCTATGGATTCTGCCCAAATGGGCACTTCTTCTAACACAGAGAGAGTATATTCTAACTGGCAATCTCCGTACTTTTCAAACTATAATAAAGGTGCCTGGTATAAAAGGTTTGACGTTAATGAGATTCCTCTTAGTTTGCATTTTTTTTTCTGTAACGTAAAAAACAAACAAAACCCCAAGCCTTAATAATTTAAAATGACCATTGACCAGTCCTACCAGTATAGCCCTCACATTTTCAATTTTCCTGTAATAGATCATGTCTCCATTGAAGTGGACTATTATAGCTGCCTGAAAAAGTATTGTTTGATGTCTGTAAGCACAGTCAGCAATCAATAATTTGAAATTTGTACCATTTGTACCTTTGTATCCTGGCACATCATTTTTTATTTCATTCAATCTGCTTACGGTTGAAGAAAAGGGATTTTTGAACCACTGCCACAGAGCACATTTATGTGTGAAACGGGGTTCATTTACATGGGGGGAAGTATATCATTTTGACGTTTATTTGCAATATTAATTGTATCCATTGATTCCAGTTTTTCAGAAATTGTAAGTTTATTATAAATATCGCCTGCCACGGATGACCTTATTTTGGTGAAAATATTCCTCTGAAGAAGTTGAAAACATTTAGGAGTCAAGTCGTGGAGTTTAAAATTCAGAAAGACATCATATGCTGTAATATTAAATTAAAATTCTATAATCAGATGTTAGCTCAAGAACAAACTTGAGCAGGAAATGCATATTTTAAAAAAAAAAAATGTCTCTTAGCTGTTAGAGTAAGGATGAATGACCTTTGGTGATGAGCTTTTCTTGACTCATCGTTGTAACTCATTGCTTGGGCTTGAGCTTCACCCAAATATAAATGCAGTGTGGAAAGTTATCTTTAGCCATTCCCAAGTGTCATCACTGTTGTCAGTTAGGAATCCTAAGAGCAGCCTGTCTCAAAGCCATTCTCTGCACTCCCTGAAGAGACCACCCCACGCACATCACACGGGGATAGGCACGGGGTTTGAAAGAGCTGAGGAAGGACCCTTACAAGGAGCACCAGAGTTCAGCACGGCTGGGAAGAAGTCAAAGGGCTGCCACCCAGGGATGAGATGCTCTCAAGCTGTTGAAAGGGATTCAGAGTTTAGGCTGGGCAGGCAGGCTTGTCCCTGAGGGGTTGTTGCCAGAAAGAGAGGAACACTCTTCAGAGAGGATAATTATCTCCTGGGAGAGACAGGGAGACTGGGCTGTGTCCTTTCACTCGCTCAAAATTTAGGTCAGTTACTGAATCTTGCAGACATGATAATTTAAAAAATTCCATCGAGCGGTTTAGCTTGCATTTTGACCAAGCACTTTTGGTGGGATGATGGGGTGATAGGCACTGTGGAGGGGGTGGGGGAGCTGAAAGACATGACCCTTGCAGCTAAGAGGCCTCTAGTTTGGTGGAATGAAAAAGTAAATATATGGACCTATAAGACAATGTCGGCAGAGATAAGTGCTGGCAAGAGATGTATAGATAAAGTGCTATAAATATTTACAAGAGGGAAAGACTATCTCTGCCCGGGGAATTTGAGAAGACTTTATAAAGGAGGGGCATCTTAGTTGAATCTTGAAAGATGGGTAGAGAGGGATGGCGAGAAGAACATAAAGCAAAGGGAATCACACACACAAAGGGCAGGAAAATACATCACGTAGTCAGGAAACATTGTCCATAGATTGCATAGCAGATACATAGAGTAGAGAAGTGGGAGAGAAGACTGGAAAAGCAGATCGGAGCCCAGCTCTGGCAGGGCAGGTCTTAAATGACAAAAAACTGAATATGGATTTTCCTCTCCAGGCACCAGGAGGCCACGAAATGCTCGGGGAAGGAGAGCCAGGCTCCTGGTTAGAGTCTAGGAAGTCATCCCAGCACCATTCCTCTTGCACATGAGGGCCGTGCAGACCGGGGATAGCCGTCTGGGAGGAAGGTGGTGAGGGGCTCGCTGGGGTGAGGGCAGTTGGAATGGAAAGAAGAGGAGGAAGAAAGGAGAGATGACAGAGACAAGGCTGTCAGGTCTCAGCAACTGGCTGAGTCAGGGTGCAAGAGCAGGGGAGGGGTTGAGTCTGGGGAAGGGGAGGATGGTGGGAGGTGCTGACGTCCATTCGGGACACACTGACTTCCCGTTTCCGGTGAGACTTTGAAGAACCCAGCAGACAGCTGCAAATGTGGCGGGAGAGAGGCTAGATAAAGATTTGGGAGTCAGCCACAGAGAGGTGAGAGTGGAAGCCCACGGATGAGATCACCCAGGGAAAACCATATGGAGGGAGGGCTGGATGAGCACAGAGAGAACCGTGGAAGACTGGTGAGAGCCAGAGAAATGCTCTGTGGTGAGCAGGATCCATAGACTTGGAGGCTATTATTTTGAACTGAAAGACCTTGGAGATCAGTCGGTCTCATCTTTTCACTGAGCAGGAAGCAGAGGCTCAAGAAGGTTAAACTACAGCCGACTAACAGCTGTGGTCTGGGCTGCACTGAGTCCACACTAAGAAGCAGGTAAAGCTTGATTCCCTATCCTCCTGCCTCCCTCTCTCAGATGGTCCCCTTTTTCTTTATTGTTTACTAGAGGCCCAGTGCACAAATTTGTGCACAGGTGGGGTCCCTTGGCCTATGTCGGAGGTGGGGGGGGCAGGGCACCGGCCGGGGGTCAGGGGCCGTGGGAGGTTGGCTGTGGGAGTGCACTGACCACCAGGGGGCAGCTCCTGTGTTGAGCGTCTGCCCCCTGGTGGTCAGTGCACCTCATAGCGACTGGCCAACTGGTCATTCTGGTTGTGGGGTCCTAATGGTCGCTTAGGCTTTTATATAGAAACTAGATGCCCAGTGCACAGATTTGTGCACTGATGGGGTCCCTTGGCCTGGCCTGTGCCCTCTCACAATCCGGGACCCCTCAGGGGATGTCAGAGAGCCAGTTTCAGACTGATTCCCACAGGCAAGGCTGAGGGACCCCACCAGTGCGCGAATCTGTGCACTGGGCCTCTAGTAGGCATATAAGATCTTTAGTTAATCTCTTCCCCTCCTCCTCCTTCCCCCCTTCCCTCTGAGATTCATCAGTCTGTTCCATGTTTCCATGCTTATGGTTTCCACTCCTGTGGTGAGCGTCTGCCCCCTGGTGGTCAGTGCATGTCATAGCTACCAGCCAGTTGGCTGGTTGGCTGGTTGGCCATTTGCTTAGGCTTTTATATATATAGATAACAACATGCGTAGTAGCGATGTTTGTCTTGGAGATGTGGGACCTATGGTGTCATGGTTAGGGACTTTGCAGCCAGACTGTCTAGAAGTCAAACTTGGCCTCTCCACCTCCTAGTTGTGTGACTTTAAACCAACGACTACAGCTTTCCAAGCCTCAGTGTCCTCAATGTTAAATGGGGTGATGACAATATTTATCTCATAGTTAATGTCTGTAGAACACTTACGATAGGACTGGGCATCCAGGAATCGCTAACGAAGCATGAGCCATCGTTTCATGGAGAACCCCGAATTAGGGCCACCAGACAATTTATTGTTCAAACTGAGACGCACTAGAATCATGCCACACACTGCCTGAGGCAAAATGAAAAACTGCTAATACTGATGCATCTTTTATTTAAAATGTGGGTATTTCTGTATTAATTTAGATTTTTTAAAATATTGCCCTGAAATATGATTTATCTCAGTAATTGAGTTTTTCAGCGCCCTTTCAATTTTGCACTCAGCTATTGAGGGTGATATGGAGGACTTTTAATATTTATGCTGGGACAGCAGGCATCAGTCAGTACTGTCCTGGGCCCAGTGGGATATAGGGTCCGCCTCTCAGTGCCCCATGTGTGTGTGTCTTGTCTCCCACCAAATTACACACTACCTTTCCCGTAGTTTGTGACCTCAGGACCAATTGGAAACGAGGTAGGAAATTCAGGTGTATTCCACCAAAGGTCACCTGGAATTGGCTCCTTGAAGTTGTTGCTCTGTAAGGTTGTGGCCTCAACCTTAGTCCTTTCGTCTCAGAAAACATGCCTCTAGGCCCAATGATTAAACTGATCCCATGAGGCAAAAGTGACTAACAGCTTCACGACTTAGTATTTCCTGGAGTATTTGCACAATTTGAGGGATAATGTTAGATCATCTCTACCTCATAAGATTAAATGAGCCCTAACTGTTTGGCTCAATGGATAGAGCATCGGCCTAAGGACTGAAGGGTCCCAGGTTCGATTCCAGTCAAGGGTATGTACCTTGGTTGCGGGCACATCCCCAGTAGGGGGTGTGCAGGAGGCAGCTGATCGATGTTTCTCGCTCATCGATGTTTCTAACTCTCTATCCCTCTCCCTTCCTCTCTGTAAAAAAATCAATAATATATATATATATTTTTTTAAAAAAAGATTAAATGAAATAATGTATATAAACTACTTAGCAGTGTGTGGACACGGTAGATATTCAAGAGGTGGTAGTAGCTGTTACTGCTATTTAATGACAAATCTATATATATAAAAGCCCAGCAACCGAAAGGTGGAACAACCAGAACATCCGGTTGAGCAGTTGCTATGATGCGCACTGACCACCAGGAGACAGATGATCAATACAGTAGCTGCCCCCTGGTGGTCAGTGTGCTCCCACAGCGGTAGCACCACTTGGCTGACCAGGATGAGCGGCTTCCACAGCAGGAGCAGCCTCTCAGAGGGCAGGCCCACAGCCACTCAGCTGACTGGGATGAGCGGCACTCCCACAGCCGACTGATCCCCGCAGGCCACGCCCCCCACCAGTGCACAGATCCATGTACCAGGCCTCTAGCCATTACATAATACCTATTATTACTACGGTTACACTATGAAATTGTTGGCAGTCCACAGGGTTGGACCTACAAAAAGAGCACTCTCATATGGATCAACCTACTACTACTATTAGGATGGTGATTAGACTATCAGATTGAACCACTTTAATCGACCACTCCAGAGATCAACAATGGTCAAGTATTTACAACTCCATACCATTCAAACTCAGAAAAGCAGTAGATGGCTGGTAACGCTGACTTCATCCAAAGGGCTGGTAACGAACAATGGTTATACCGGGTGATCACTTCACTGGACAACTGCTTGCTTTCTGAGTGAGAAAGCTCTTCCAAATTACATGCTTCACAAGTGTCTGGCCAGCATCACTGCGATCATTCCATGCGCTCCGCAAACATGCCGGCCCTTCGTCAGCACGCCAGGTATTGGGGGACGACTAAAAGGACCAGATGTCTGCCAGGCTGTAGGTTTCCTCCAGATTGTGTCCTGTTAGAAGCTAGAAATTACTGTAATTGTTGCACATGGTCATTTTCCCATGCTGTTAATTAAAAAAAAAACACCACATTATTTTTTTTCTTAGAGCCAGGGAAGTTATCAGGAATGATAGATGAGATGGGGGTAAAGGAAGTTGCTGCGTTTCCGGCTTTATTCCCAGTTCCGTAAGATACAGCCCAGAACAAGCTGGGAGGAGGCTTGCACACTTGATTTTGACTTGCTGACAGACACTGTGAACCCCTTCTGCTCAGACTCCCTAAGTCATCCCCAGGAGGAGACGGGATTTAAACATGTATCAGCGTCATACTCTCCGGGAACAATGTGGTTTAAGTTACAGCTCGTCAGCCAGCATGACCTCTTCCTTTGTGCATCTGGAAAGAGCCGGAGGAATCTGCAAACTCTTCCCTGTGTCTTTTCAAATCCTCTCTTAGCCCCCAGTCCCGACTTCTTCGATATTTCCCCCGTTTTGCTAATTCAGCCTCCCCTCATTTATAAAAAAATAAAAAAATTTGGCCTCAACTAAAGTTTACTTAAAAAGTAAGTGTTCTGGTTAAATGTGGGCCAAAACTCTCATCCTCGGGAAGTAGAGTGAAATGCCAAGGAAACCAGTTAGCGAGAATCTGTAAAATAAACAGATTCAAGATTTTTCTTGAACTCCCATTAAAACCAGCGAGGCAGTAACTGGTCCTGATTAACTCTTAGAAATAGCAGATGGGAGATAAGCAGGTAGCTGTGAGCTGCAACATAATAAACAACTCTGATGGCAAGAAATGCTCCCCTGAAAATGGCCAGATGTGAGAATATTTTTTAGAAAAGGTTATTTCAAAAGATGTTTTGATGTCACTTAAAAGAATATTTTGAGGCTCAGTCTGTGTTTTACTGACTGCTTTACTGATTAGCTATAATTTGCCCTCTTTTTCTATGGGGAGAACATTTAAGATCTATTCTCTTAGCAAATTTCAAGAATACAATACAGTATTTTTAAAAATATATTTTTATTGATTTCAGAGAGGAAGGGAGAGGGAGAGAGAGATAGAAACATCAATGATGACAGAGAATCTTTGATTGGCTGCCTCCTGCACACCCCACACTGGGGATCGAGCCCGCAACCTGAGCATGTGCATTTGACTGGAATTGAGCCCGGGACCCTCAGTCCGCAGGCCAATGCTCTATCTACTGAGCCAAACTGGCTAGGGTTACAATACAGTATTAATAACTGTAGTCATCATGTTGTTTATTAAAATCTCCAGAACTTATTCATCTGATAACTGAAACTATGTCTTCTGATTGCCTGCGGCCCCCATGCCCCACACTGGGGATCGAGCCTGCAACCCAGACATGGGCCCTGACTGGAAATAGAACCATGACCTCCTGGTTCATATGTTGATGCTCAACCATTGAGCCACCCGGGCTGAGCAAGAAAGCACTTTTCTGAAGGATAAGCCACAAGCTTCTTGAGGCACCACTTTTTTTTTTTTTTTTTTTTAGGGAAAGCTTTTATTTGCAATATTTTGTCGCATAATTGTTTTGCTGTTTTCCTTCTCTAACACATAAATGTGTTAATTTTAAGCAAATCATAATCCAGTTATGCTTCTTTCCCAATTGCTACTCTGTGAATCATGTTCAGTTATTTGTTCACTGACTGATTTTTTTAAAAAAATCTCTATTTTATTAAGGAAGTATCCAGCATATAATATACTGTGAGTTATTCAGTGCAGTGAGTTTATTTGGTAATATAGCTGTATAGCTGAGAGCAGTTCAAAGATGTTTAAGAAATTGCCCTAACCGGTTTGGCTCAGTGGATAGAGCGTCAGCCTGCGGACTGAAGGGTCCCAGGTTCGATTCCGGTCAAGGGCATGTACCTGGGTTGCAGGCACATCCCCAGTGGGAGATGTGCGGGAGGTGGCTGATCGATGTTTCTCTCCCATTGATGTTTCTAACTCTCTATCTCTCTCCCTTCCTCTCTGTAAAAATTCAATAAAATACATTTTAAAATTTATGTCTTTGTTTTACTATGGTTGCAAATATCAAAAAATTTCTATATGTGACACTGCACCAGAGTTAAGTTAGGGTTTTTCAAAATGCTGACACACCGAGTTCAAAAGGTTCGCCATCACTGACTAGTGTAACTCCTGGCTCAGAGTGGCACTCAATGTATATTGACTGAGCTACTTTATTTGAACATGAGTCTTATATTCCTAGTTTGTAAACTTAGTGTAATAATGATCTTGAGTGGCCGACATGAAGGTTTGAGGTACACCACACATAAAGAACCTCTTACCATGTCTGATTGCATAATAAGAGTTTCATCACCAGAAGCTGCATTATTATTGTTGTTGTTGTTTTTAGTAGTAGGAGGAGAAAGATTATAGTTATTCAGGGTTTACACAAGGAGTTACAAATTCAGATGCCTAAGGGTTCTAAGCAGTAATTGCATCCAGCAGGCTGGTTTTATACTACCCAGTAGGAAGTGATGGGCACTTTGGTGAAATGAACTTGTAAATTCCAAATAAAGCAGGTTACCGCTACCTAGCTCTTGCCTGTTGGTACCACATGGGTACCCAGGCCCAGAGCTACCAGATCTTTTGATTTCCAAGAGAAGATGAACATATGGCTTTTCATCTGACATTTCCCAATTTCTAAAAGTCGCCTAGTTATTTTAAAGGTTTTTAAAGCTCCGTGAAAAGCAAACAAAACACATTTGTCCACGGGGGCTGTGTTTGTATCCCTTGATTCTTCTGAAGGCCCAGTGTATCCCAGATCCCTAGGACCGACCCTCCTTGTACTGAAAAGGGAACTGGAGCCACCCATCTTGAGCTGGTGAACTTTATTTCTGGATTTGGGAGACCATCTAGTTCAAACCAATCAAAACAATTGGGGAAAGGGTGGTGCCAGTATCCTCATAATTGACCCATTGAGAAGAGCAGGGTGTGGAGGGTCAGGACAGATGCCCATGGATGCTCACAGTGTTGGCATTACTACCGACCCAAGTGGTAAGACAATAGTGGAAGATCAAGTTTACGTTTGTATCTAATTGTTTCCCAGTAGGTTTCATGGCGAACTACTTTCTGCCTGTGCAGTTAGGTTATCAATCTCCACCTAGGAGAACAGAATTATTTCCAACAGCTAGAGGGCTCCAGCAGTCCACCTTTCAGACACAAAGAGATCTGCTAACATAGTTTGAAACTTAAAAATGGATGACTCTTCATTGTCCTCTCTACATATCAATAGAGGAATGTTATCTCAACATTATTTACTCCATATGCAAAATTACTGATATGCTTTGTCAAAAATTATTTTCTTTTTTTCACTTATTTCTTCCTTACATTAAAATATTTTTCTGTATGTCATGAAGCTGGTTGATTTTATGTTAAAAGTGCTCTTCAAATTATCTAAATTACAAAGTAAATGTCTACTGACGGGTGATTAGCTGAAATGCCTAGAAATCATCTGAAGCATTTAGGTTGTTATATTTTAACTCAATTCTTATCCAGCACATCTTAGAAAAGAGCTATATATTGATCCTGATAGGTAAGAAAAATGACTCTTCACGCCACAGAAATTATATAATTCGACCATTTTAGGACTCAAACAACTTTGCAGCTTTTAGGGGTGCTCAACAAAGGAAGATTTAAGTGGAGCTTCTGAAGTTTTTATCTGCTCATCACTCCTGCTATTTTTTTTTTATCTGACATTTCCACTATCAAGTCACTTAAATGTAATAATTTAGCCTTAATTTCCAGTTTCTCTTTCTTGTGGCCTCCATTCTGCTCTAGGACATGTTTTAAAAGCACTTAGAGGCACTTAATGGACAGATTTAGCAAAATCTCCATCCTGTTTCTACAGCTCAGTCGCATACAAAAGCCAGAATAAACTCTTTCCTCCTTCTGCCTCCATCCCCTAAAAATATTGATTGTGGTCGAGGAGGGTGGGGGAGGCAGAGGGAGATTTCTCTTGTGTGAAAGCTACACAGAAAAAAAAAAAATGTTTTTGAATTGGTTCTTTTCAGATGCTAAATGCCCACTTCCTCTTTCTTATCAGCCACTTTACTGTACTACTGGAAATCACAGTACTTAAACAAGTACCCACACATATTTTCAGTTTCCTGAATATCTCAACCATCGCTGTTCCCAAATATACTGACTTCAGAAAAGTAAAAAATGAATTTTATTCCAGACCATTCTTTCTAATTTGCAACCCAAGTGAGTTTAAGGGAAATGCAATCCACATGTTTCTGGCCATTTCTACTCAAATACATTCATCTCAAGGGTCCTCCTCCCTTTTTTTCTTTCTTTATGAAAGTGATTTGATGTCTATGAAGCTTTTAAAAATAAATCTTGGCCTCCTTCTTCTTCTTTTTTTAAAAAGAGAGGAAGTTTCTTTGGATAAGATTAAATTAATATAAATCCTTTAGGGTTTGACTTTGGCCTCATATTTAAAAGTCATTTTGGTTAGGGAAAGTTCCAAACTGATTTCTAAATGATCAAATCATCTAGTCCAGTGGTTCTCAACCTTCCTAATGCCGGGACCCTTTAATACAGTTCCTCATGTTGTGGTGACCCCCAATTTCATTGTTACAAATTGAACATAATTAAAGCATAGTGATTAATCACAAAACAATATGTAATTATATATGTGTTTTCTGATGGTCTTAGGCGACCCCTGTGAAAGGGTCGTTCGACCCCCAAAGAAGTCGAGACCCACAAGTTGAGAACCGCTGATCTAGTCCCTCATCTTTTTCTTTCTTTCTTTTTTTTTTTTATCATGCCTTTATTACATCGCTTCAGATCCTTTTTATTGTAAATCAACCATTCACCCAGCTTATATTTCAAGTGCCAGGCCCTGTGTTCCGTCCTGGGGTACAGCCAGGACACAGCAGACGTGTTCCCTGCCCTTATGGAGCTTGGAATTTGGAGGAAAGAGATGTTAAACAAAGGATTACAAAGCTGATGGGAGAAGGCCAGGGGCTAGCAGAGAAGCCTTTCCATAGTGCCCTATAAGCCAAGACCTTCAACCAGACCAAACAGGGGCTAAGTCAAAAGGCAGGTTAAGAGACCAGCAAGGGCAAAGCTCTGAGAACAGAAAGTCAATATGTCCAGAGCTTAGGAAAGTGAGGGGTAGGTGCCTAATGAGGCTGGGACAGACCCCCGGGACCCTGTTTCCTGTCTGTCCCTTAGAATTCATGACACATTCAGGGCCACTAATAGGAACAAAACAGAATTGTCCCAGCCGGACACATCTCCCAGCCCAGCCCTCTGTGAGCTTTTCACCTGAGTGGCACCAGCCAGCTAGAGCAAGACAAAGGCTCAAAGGGTGAGGGCACCTCCTCTGAAATCCATCACATAGATAGAAACAAATATATATTTATACAGGGCGCCCCAAAAATGTATACATACTTTAACAGCAGCTGATAGCTCAGTTGATGTTTCTTTCTTTTCAGAATTAACCAGTTGGAGTTAATAATGGCAGCCAAAGTATGTATACATTTTTTAGGACACCCTGTATACACATGAATACATACATGTATGAATACGTATTTATATATGAATACACATTTACATATGAATATATATTTATCTATAAATACATATTTATTTTTATTTGTGCACATATATATGAATGTGTATATGCCTTTCACATTTTATTACCTTTTGAGTGAGCCCCTCTCCCTCGCCACTGTTGCTGCCTGGAGTTTAGGCTTCTTTTTCATCACACCCTTAGACTTTGACATAATCTCTTCTTAAGTCTCCAGGCCTCCAGCCTCTCCTCTTTCCATCTCCAAACAGCTGCCAGGATTAATCCTCCCCATCCAACAGCCACCTATGGCACCAGCACTGTATCATCCAGCCACACAGCCTTTCCTCTATCACCTCTCAATCTGTGCCATGAAACACTGGGTCAATGGGATGCTGATGGGATTTAGCCGTCAGGCAGTTAAATATGTTGAAGTTCTAATCCCCAGTGCCTTAGAATACGCTTTTATTTGAAAATAGGGTCTCTATGAGGTAATCAGATTAAAATGAGATCACCAAGGTGGGCCCTAATCCAATATGATTCGTATCCTTATAGAAAGGGGAAATTTGCACACAAAGACACATACACAAGGAGAATGCCATGTGAACATGAAGGCAGGGATTTGGAGTGATGGCTCTACCAGCCAAGGAATGCCAAGGTTGGCCAGCAAACCTTTAGAAGAAAGATAGAAGCATGGAACAGATTCTTCCTCAGAGCCTCAGAAGGAAACAATCTTGCTAAAAACCCAATATTGGACTTTTAGACCCCAGAACTGTGAGACAATAAACCTCTATTGTTAAACTCGTCCAGTTTATGATACTGTGTTATGGGGACCCTAGGAAACTATTATAAAGTTAAACAGTGCAAGAATTGCAGAGTTTTTAATATGCTAATGAAGACCCTACATCTCCAAGAAAGGATGGAGTATCTCAAACATATAACAGCAAAACCACTCTTCCCCAGTGTATTCCATGGGGATCAGTATTCTGAAGAATGCATTTTGGAAAATGCTGACCTCGTACTTTGAACTTAGCTAAAGGTTAAGGCGGAGGCTGTGCGGTGAGTAAATGAGTAAATAAGTCCACACAAAGTTGTAACTGACAGCCATGTAACATTCCTGGGACATCCTCCTCCAGAAAGTGAATCTGTAATTGGTAGACTTTTAGGCCTCATGGAAAGTTGACTGGCACAGAGTAAGCCTTTGGGGTGACAAGTTGCTCCATTCTTTTGTCTCTCAGTATCACCTTGACACAGGACCAACTTTGCAATTTGCAGGGCTCAATGCAAAAATGAAAATTCGGGATCCTTTGTTCATAAACTATTTAGAATTTCAAAATAGTGACAGCGCATAAAACCAGGGCCAGGGCCCTTCTAAGCATGGGGTCCTATGTGCCTCCATGAGTCTCATGCTCATGGAGCCACTTGTGCCTTGATCGGTCCAACAGAATCCTTTACAATGCTATGCTGCTGTCTGTTCATTTCATGAATCACATTTAGAATATTTCCATGTTGGAGGTTCCCAAGACCACCCCCACATTCAACGCAGCATCTAGTGTATTCACAGCTATGATTCATTACAGTGGGAAGAGACAAAGCAAGATCAGAAAGGGAAAAGGCACGTGGTGCAAAGTCCAAAGGAAAGCAGGCGTGAGCTTCCAAGAGTCCCCTCCCTGAGGAGCCACACAGGACCTTCGTAAGTGAAATATTGTCTACTAGGGAAGCTCATTCGAGACTCAGTACCCAAGGTTTCTATTGGGGGCTGGTTACATAAGTCACCCTCTTCCCAGTGTGAAGCAAAATTCTAGACTCCCAGAAGAAAATCGAGTGTTTAACACAGATCATATTGCTTTCACAAACCGTTTAGGTACCATGAGCCATGCTTATTAGGAAATGATGGGAACCTCCTCAAATCCAAGTTCCCAGACTCCAGGCAGGGCCGATCTTGTAAGCAGACCTTTCCAAGGATAACAGTTTCAGGCCTGCTGCGTTAACTCATTTCTGCACAGTTCCAAAGGTGTGTTTCCTAAAAAGTATTAGATTTTGCTGATAAGTGTTTACACTAACAGGGAATAGTGAATTCAAGTGCAAATGAGCTTCTCTGAACACTCTCTCCAACTCATGCTGAGTGGACTCACTTGTCAAGAAATTCAGATTTTTTTCTGTCCAGAACTTGAAGAGGATTCCCCCCAGAAGCTTATGAAAGGTAGCACACAGTCTTAGCCATCTGGTGCAGAAACCTTCTATCTTTCAACTTGCTTAGGCATGAGGTGAAAGTGAGAGTTTATCAGACCTTTTTTAAAAAGTTTACGTTCAAGCATTTGAGTACTATTAGACATGGCTGAGGTCCTCCCCTTGCACACCCACCCCAAGCCTAACCAGTTTCCAGAAGTTAGACTCTTTTTAAAAAAATTATATTTTTATTTATTTCAGAGAGGAAGAGAGAGGGAGAGACAGAAATATCAGTGATGAGAGAGAATCATTGATTGGCTGCCTCCTGCACGCCCCCTTAAGGGAATCGTGCAACCTGGGTAATGTGCCCTGACTGGGAATGGAACCGTGACCTCCTGGTTCATAGGTCAATGCTCAATCACTGAGCCACATCAGCCAGGTAAGAAATTAGACTCTTTTGGGGACCTCATTGCTCATCTACTTTAGGACACCATGTCAGGGATTCAAGAAGCATGCCCCCCTTTTTTTTCCAACCAAGGAACCACAAACTTGATCATACTAAAGTGAAACTGACCAAAAACACTTCTGAGTTAACTCTCCCAAGGATGTTGATGTTTTGACAAGGGTCATTAATTATATTGAAGCTTTAAAGATGGGTCCACAGACACCCATCAGCAAGGTAGGAAATCATTTTGCTAGGACAGGGAGCTGTCCTGTAGACCCTGAATGGACATCCCACTCGCTGTGGGATTGGTAGTATTTAACAAAAGTCTCCGTTTTGTCTTTGAAAGGCTGAGTTGACTTGACATTCTTAATCACTTCTTAGTTTTCACAGTAATTAGAGACAGAATAACTCAGGTTAAGTCATCTGTCCCCTAATATTTTGGAGAGGCATGTAGGGGATGGGGTCTGGGGTGACTCTCCAAATTATCTAAATTTCTCTTTATCCAGATTGTGTTTGGTCTTAATCAATCTATATGAGGTTACTACCTTCATATTTCATAAATGGAGCAATTAGAATATTCACCAATTGTTTTAAAGGATAAATTAATATTTACAACTTGTCAAGCCCATGTGCTAGGGGATGTAGAATATAAAAATTCGGTTTTTTTGCATTTCAGAATATCATGAATCTTCAATAGACAGTGTGACATATGAGAAGGGACACTAGAGTTAGAATTGTCTCCTTGACTAGGAAGGCAGGTGACCTTGGGCAAGTCACTAGATAGCTCTGAGCCTCAGTTTCCTCAACTGCTCAACGGAGAAAATAACTTCTCTCCTTCATTACAGAGTAGGTATAAGGATCAAATTACATAATTTAATTCATATGGAAGAGGTTGAAAAGCTATACGTTGAATGAGTGTGTGTGTGTGCATGCATGCTTAAGGGAAAGTGACTGCATTTAAGAAAACCTGCACGTTTAACAAATGATGGCAGTAACCCAGCCCCATTATGGGGAGCAGTTACTGTCATTGTCTGCATCGCTGATGGCACAATTAACTTAATTAACACCTACCTCTGTGGCAGGTCTGCTGAAATAACACTTTCCCCGTTCACGTGCCCCTGCCTTGCCAGCAAGGCATCTCCAAGTCATGTGTCTTCCAAGTAAGGAGGCCAGCGTGTTAAATGGCTTTGAGTTGGTTTGCAGAAAACAGAATTCCAGAACATCCACATGGTTAGCAGCTCACACCACCTAGAGAAATATGAGAGGGCTCATCAGAACCTTGCAGAATATGGCAGGGACCAGTGCACCCTCAAGGGGAGGTATGTCTGCGTGGAATGGCTGTCAGCCCATACCTAAGAAAGCCATTCTCACCAAATCCTGAATGGCTTCCCCCAAGGAGAGCATCCCATTCAGCACAAGGTTCTAACAAAGGAGCCTTTGGTCTGTCAAGGTGATAATAAAATAAATAAGGGTTTTCCATCAATGAGAATGAGTCTGTGTCTGATAGGAGTCTGTAGATGGGGCACTTTGCCATAGCAGGACCTCTGCTGATTGCTTTGATTGGATGTTATACAGAACTGGAATGTAGAGATCTGGGAGGAAGGGACATGCCACTTCCATTTTGGGTGTCTTTAATTTCATTCCAGATCTTCAGAGTAATTGGAAATATCTTGGGAATGTTCCTGCTGCTCTATTAATTTCTCTTTTCCCTTTCTCTCAATTCCATGGACCCCTTTATTTTCTACCTGTCTCTTCTGATTCTGTAGAGTCTTATTTTTATTTCCATTTATGTTGACAATTCCTCTTACACTTCCTTACAATATTATTTGATTATATCAGATATACCACTCATCAATGAGATTATACTTTCCTTCAGAGCCAACTTTCTTCTGTATTTCTCATGGCAACCTAGCAGAGGGGCTGGTCCATGATAGAGTCTCAGTAAATTGTTGAATTGAATTTATTTTTCATTCTTCCTCTTCTTTCATTAGAAAGTGGATATCATAGTTCCACCAGATCAGCTGCATGTATTGGAGACCCAGTGTAACACTGGCTTAAATAAGACAAGTTTATTTGTCTTGCACATCATAGTATGAAGGTGGAAGGTCCAAGGTGGACAGACAGCTTTGCTCCAGGAGGTCATCTTGGGACTCAGGTCCCTCCTATCTTGTCACTCTGTCATCTCTAGTTGTTATTCTCATCTTCCTGGTCAAATGCAGCGCATAAAGCATCAGGATGGAGGACACAGGAAAAGTATAGCGTAGGGGCTCCCATCAGAGATTCTTCACATCATTTCTGTGACATCTCATTCATCAGACCCTGGCCGCATGACCACAACGGACTTCAGTGGAAGCTGCGAAGGTTAATCTTTATTCTGAGTGGCCAGATGTCTAAATAAAAATCAGAATATTTCTATCATAAAGCAGTGGCTTTTCAAAGATTTTAACCGCGATTCACAATAAGAAAGACGTTTTATATGACAATCCAATTCAGGCTCCATACGCATATAGAAATTTAAAAGATTTTTTTTTTAAAAAAACAATACTTTGTGTAATGCATTTTCACGCTTTTAGATTTTGTAAAATAAATGTTGTTTATGACTAACAAATGGAGCATGTTCTGCAGTTTGAAAGGCACTACTATGGAAGTATGAGAGAGACATGCAGGGGGCAATAGGAGTCTCCACCATTGAGAAGGAAGCTTGCAGGTCTGACCCTAGGCAAGATCTTTAACCTACATTATTTGTACTGTACATTACAGTACTAGCTACTGGGTAGGTGCGAAAGGAAATCAATCAACCAAAGCAACCTGTCCATGAATCAGTCAAGCAGTTAATGAAATCTTAGTGAAGACAGGCAAATCTCTACTGACACTTGAGACAAGATATTGAAGGCTAGAGGGACCTTTCACCAAGAGATACTCTAACAATGGGAAAAGGAGAAATCTTTTTGTCTCTTAGTATGTATCTATCACTCACACAAATATCCGTCTTATTGATCCTTCTGTATTTAAAGCTTAACAGATAATTCAGATCAAAACCAAATTGAGCTCATTTTAATTCTTTGTCGTGGCCTCAAATTTATGAACTGTGAAGGACAGCCTCACATATTCGTTACGATAGTGTATCTCCTAGGCTGTTCTAATTCACCTTTGTGCAAGCGTAATCTATAGAACAGATCTGTCATTCCGTCTACACTTCATATTCGAGGAAAACTTCATATCGCGTGATGTTTTTCCCTTGACAGTTTCAACGGACTCTTGTCAGTTTTTTGACAGGGGAAAATAAAACCAACCACTCGAAGAACATTACGCTGCATTGGCTTTCAGAGGAACAGTCTTGGATGAGATTGAAATGACTTTTAAATGATGTCACAAATAAATGCTTTCACACAGGCCCCAGAGGCTTTGTGTTACAAGCACTGTTGGCTTAATTAGTTCTGGTGGGGACATCATCATCGGCCGCAAGCTGATTGTGTTAGTGGGCTCATACCACAGCACTTCCGGAGGTTTGGGTTTGGGTGAAGAGTGCATTTGCGTGGCATTGGCTGGAAGACGCCTGGGTTAGTGGCAGGGGAAGGACACGTGGCATTACAGAGCCTTCCGTTGTTGCAGCCGGGGCCTCTGAGCTGCTCACTCCTACATGTTCGGTTGCCTTTGCTGCTTCCCTGCTGGATCGCTGATGGGAGAAGCCCCCTCCCACCCCTTCAGACCTAAAGAGCATCAGTAGAAGTCAGAAGTTTTCACTGTCTTAAAGGTGGCTAAAAGGATGCTGAAGGAATGAGTCAGTGTTTTCCAACTTGTTTTCATTCTGCGTCCCAAAGCTCATCTGGACCGGCATCTGTAATCTGTGTTTGCTGGAGAGAGAGAGAGAGAGAGAGAGAGAGAGAGAGAGAGAGAGAGAGAGGCTAATTACTGGACAAAGCTGGGGAGTAAGCTTCCCTCTTGCCCTTATGAAGAAAGAGTCCCTCTGGAACAGGGTTTAGGGCTTATTAGGAGAGTGGTGGAGAGGAAAGATGTTTCCTTAGTGTAGCCACTCTCCATCCTTTCTGGATACAGAGGACTGAAATGTACAGGGCTTTTAATCCAGCACCTTTGGCAATCACTAGGAAAGCCATGTAAGGCCCATGAAGATGGGGTATACTTTGCTATATATCTCAGCAATAAGACGTGACAGGCACTTTATTTCATCAGGGCTGCACACCTTGAATGCATTTTGTGGCATAAGGCCAACGCACAAATGACTTCAATGCTCCCGAAATGCAATAGTCTTTCACAGACGCATTAGAATCCTTTGCACGGGCTTATGGGCACCAAGAAATGAGAATTACTCGAAAACTAAGGAAGGAAGAGAGGTTTCCTAAGATAAATTCCTAGGGGTCAGGTACCTTGATAGCCAATAAGAAGCTGCCATTTTCAAATAATGTTCAAAGACACATCTTCATATAGTCATCTTGGACCAGGGCTCTGGACTCTGAGAGCAACCGGCTCTTCCTGTATCGCCAAAGGGCAAGTCCGTGTCAGCACACAGGCCCTTTCCCTAGCCTTCTGGGTTTGGATGGTTACTGTTTTCTTCAAAGATTCTCCTAAGTCCTGTGTGCTTACAAAAAAACATAATAAAAAAAAATTAACACTCTTGGGTCAAATTGGGCTTTAAAAAATTGCCTTTGAGGATGAAGTCTCCAGAATAGTTGTAACCTGGCCCTTCTCAGTCTTTTTCTCCCAGAGAGAGGCACGTTGCCGGATGATTAGAGAACCTCAGGTGGGAATGTCACTCTGCCTCTGGCTTTATGCCTTAAAACATGACCTAAGGCAAGCGATCATTTCCCAGAAATGAAATATGTCATATGCTCCTATTAAAGTGAACCAGTGAGAGAGCATTCTATTACAATAATGGGTTTTGTTTAAAAAAATGTAAATGTCAAGTCCCCAAAGGAATAATACATATTTGATAGTACTATTGGAACTGGGATACCAGTAATTGCATGAGGTACTTATATTTAGTCTTGTTCCTATAGCAGAGAGGATTGATGTAAACCTTTCAGTAGAATTATTGTGTCAGAGGAAAATGAGAAAACATCATCACTCATTACCCAGGCAATCAATATACATTTATTGGGGTGACTGTGGATCAGTCATCGGTCTAAATGCTGTGGATTCAAGAAAAAGAAAGAACATTTCCTGCCTTCAAGGAACTCACATTCTAGTTGAAGAGACAGATAGAGCAAGTAGCTGCAATGCAGTGTGACAACAGCTGTATAATGAAGATTCCAATGGGGCCTTGAGAGCCCAATGCAGAGAACTATCCTTTCTGACCGAAGGAGTCTCTCCTTTCCTTCGTGGCTCATTTGAGCTCAGCTGGATCTTCAAATAGCAGGATGAAGGGCACAGTAGGCAGATGGAACAGCATGAACAAAGAAGTAGCAGCAGGGAAGAAAACCAGCGCACTTGTAGGTAATAGTGAGCGGTTTTGTATAGCTACAGGCTTGTCAAACTGTCTAATGTCAAATACACTGATGAACTAGTTTGCGTTAGAAACTTGAGTGATTGTTGAGCAGTATAATTTTGCAAAATGAATGTATTTTACATTATAGTTATAGGGCCAAGGCAATGAAAGCAGGAGACGAAATATCGTGTGGAATAAAACTGTCATTCTCACCATGACTCATCTGTTAACTTATGGAAATACACTTACATCAAGAAGTGCAAGAAAATTGCTCACTTCACATGCTTACGGGTGGATTGAACCTAATTTGGTAGCATTAAAACCAATTTCCCACCGAGAAAACATGTCACAGAAGATGGCATGGATTTTTATAATTATTAATAGTTTTTGATATTCCAACATCACCTTTTATCCTGAGATCAATCTCATGCACCTGGGAACAGATAAGCTCCGAGGAAACAGAGATAATCTTAGCACAGTAAGTTACTCTGCGTGTCTATCTTCCATGTTCCAGTCCTCCACCTTTAGAACATAGTGGGTATAGTTGTAAAGCAGTGATTTTTTTTGTTAGCTCCTACTATAAGGATTCTTAGGGTAGAGTATGGGCCATGTTTTGTTGATTTTTTTAACATTTAAAAAAATATATATATCTTTATTGATTTCAGAGAGGGGGAGAGAGAGAAACAATGAGAGAGCCTCATTGATCAAGTGCTTCCTCTACGCCCTCTACTGGGGATGGAACCCACAAGCTGGGCATGTGCCCTGCGGGGGAATCCAACCATGAACTCCTGGTTCATAGGTCAATGCTCCACCACTGGCCGGGATGTTGTTTTTTGTGCACAGCTCTGCTCAGGGGGTAGAAATCTCCTGCGACGATGGACATGTTCTACGGACATACTGGTTGTGCTGTCCAGTATGGTGGCCACTAGATACATGTGGCTATTGAGCACCTGAAACTCAGCGAGTGCTAGTGAGAAGCTACATTGCTCTTTTCTTTATTTGAATTAATTTTATTGAAATAGCCACCTGGCTGGTGACACTGTTACAATGGCTGATGATTTATTTTTTAAAAATTGAAAAATTTTTCCAAAAAAAAAATATCTCTGTGTTCATCATCAGTAAGAATGTAATGAGGATTTAAAAAAAAGAATGTAATGAGGATTATTGTGTGTGAATGGTTCTAAAATACTTTTGAAACTATAAATATTTAAAAAAGAAGTCTCATATTTTACATTCGGAGAACTTTTATTCCACCCTCTTAAATGTTGATTTAAAAGATGCCTGTGGAATATGATGGTAACACAAAGTCACTTCTAAACAAAGAGCACAAAAGGTGTGGTTGATGTCCTTACATGAAATTTTATTCCATTAAATCAGGTGTTCATCAATGACAGACACTCATCCATCCACTGAAAACTGGGATTCCAATTCCTGATTTTCCAAAGGGAGATGTTCACCTCCACTTATAAATGGGGACTTCTCTGGTTTGTGTGTGAAAATGTGGGAACAAGCTTATTTAAGGTGAAGAAACTGGTTGCAAGATTTAATGACGTCCCCGCTCAGTCCACCCTGTAACTTAGACTGTTAGCACCGCAGGGGAAAGAGAAGTTAAGTAGCCCCTGGTCTGAACCATCTGTCCAGAAAATGTGGCATATGTCTGCTTTGTTTGCTCAAAACCAAGTGTCAACTGATACACTGAACGAAAAATCCACGTATGGTGCAACTGTGTGTGTGTGTGGGGGGGGGGCGGGGGGCGGATGCTGGATGAGGAAATCAATCTCATTCCTGCCGCAGAGGAACCCGTGCACAAGAGCATAGATAGACCCTGGGGACGCCCGGGGGTTGGGGGGCGCGCATCGAGACGCACACCCCTTCCCAACAACGCACTGCGCTGCACGCACTGGAGCCGCTGCCACAGCTGTGGGGCGCGCCTGGCTGACAAGTAGTTGAATGGAGAGCGAAGCGTCCCTCCCCTCCCCTCCTCCTCTTCTCCCCGCCCTTACACCCTGGCCTCAAACTTCAGCCAAAGCCCTTGCCCTTTTCAATTAACCCCCCTCCATCAAAATGAGCGCTTCTTTTCTCTCCTCCGCAGCCCATTGTCTGGTGTGATGGGTTTGCAGATTTGACAGCTGGGCGCTCCCAGACTTAATTCAAACTGGGTTTCCCAGAGATATGAACTTGGACATCACCAAGGATCTCCAACACTAGCCCTGAGCGTCCTGACCGCCATCCTCCACTGTAGGCTGTTCCCCAGACCCCCTGTCTAGACCTGATGTAGATTTCGGTGCCCCGGGAGCCCCTGAGCATGCGGGGAGGGGAGCAAGCGTTGGGGGGGGGGGGGGCAGCAGCTAGACAGAGAGCCAGTGGTCCCAGGGATTGGGGTGAAGGATTGGGCTGTTAAATGAATTATTTTAACATTTACTCTTGAAACAGCCAAAATGGAAGTCCGCTTATAAATTTCCCAAAGCCAGGTCCGAGGTGGTTCAAAAGGCACTGGGTTCCGCTTTGTTTCCTTGTTCAAGCTCCTGGACAGAGGGAGATCCGAGGCTGTGTGTGCCTGCGTGAGTGTGAGTGTGAGTGTGAGTGTGTGCGCGTTGGCCTGCATGAGTGGGTGGGTGCACGCGGCCATCCCGGCTCGGAGGGCCTGGGTCTGAGTGTGTCCTTAACGCGCCAAGTCTTGAGTCACAGCCGCGAGTGACGTGGGGGGAAAACTTTGTTTCGGGAAGAAAGGTCTGGTTTCATTGCAGTGGGGCGTAAGAGTCCTCGGGCACGATGCCCTTTGTGTGTGTGCGTGTGTGTGTGTGTGTGTGTGTGTGTGTGAGAGAGAGAGAGAGAGAGAGAGAGAGAGAGAGAGAGAGAGAGAGAGCGCTCGCAGCCGGCTGGCTGCATAGCGCTGTGTGCTCTGAGTGCGCGTGCTGGGTCGGTCCCCGGGTCCCACCGCAAGCGAGTGTGTCCTTCTGCGGCGTCCCTGCGGGCGAGTATCTGAGGGGGTGACGGTCGGAGGGAGCAGGAGCAGGCCGGGGGGGCCCTGGCAAAGAAATCTGGTTTCCGAAGCTGCTATCCTCCGAGCAGCTCCCAGGAACCGCTGAGATCCCTAGCCAGCATCCGAGCCCTAGGGGGCTCTGCTCGGAAACTGTTCTGGCCCCACTAGATCCTCTGAGATCCCGGAGATGACCGCATCTTTCTTCCTAACGCAGACCAGTGAGCCCGGAAAGGGGCGGAGGGGCGGGGACACCCCCTGAAATAAATAAACTGGTTCCTTGCTGCAGCTGGACACGGTCCGTTGAGTCCAGGTTGGTGGCATTTGGAGAGTTTTCTCATTCTGTCAATTTGGGGACCTATCGCTGCCCCCCCACCCCTCTCCCCTTCTGGCAGGCGTCCCTCAACTTTGGGGCGCAAGGGGCTGCACCTGCCCTGGCGCTCCGGGGCTGCGGGCGCTCCGCTCGCCCAGGCTGGTGGCACCGATTCGACCGAGTCCAGGGCGCTGGGCTGATGTGTGCGCGGCGCGGGCGCCGGGGAGGGAGCCCAGGACGTGCGCCGGGTGGGGCGCACCAGCCGGATTTCAGCTCCAGCCCGGACGTCGGTCCCCCCTCGCCCGGCTGCCTGTGAAAGAAAGCGAGCCGGGGAGGAGGGGAGACGGCGATGGGGGGCGGCGATTGGTGGCCAGGGTGGGGAGGGCTGGCGGCGGAGCCAGCGAGCTGGCGTGAGGAGGGGTGGCGAACTTCCCAGGAGAAGGGGCTCTGCGCGCCAGGGCTGGCGAGAGAGCCGCCGCCGCGGAGAGCTGCGACTCCAGGCCGGCTCCGCGCTCCGCGCTGGGAAAGTAACGTTCTTTCTTTATTGGCTTGCGTTCAGCCATAGACGTCCCCTTGGACTTTGGGAGCCGCGTCCGACCGCTCCAGCCCCTCCTCTGTGGGTGCGGGAGGCTCCCCGGAATACACGCACACGCACCCCCGTGCCCCCTCCTGGCGCCCAGACGCGGGTGGGTGGGGGCGGGGGGCTCCGCCGGGCTCCGGAAAGTCCTCCCCGGCGGGAGCGGAGGAGGGCAGCGGGGCAGGCGGAGGCTCCGGGGGGAGCTCCCGGCTCGTTTCAAAAAGCGCTCTCCCTTCCAGGTGGGGTCGGACCTGAGCCCCCGAGAGCGGAGCCGCCTCCCGCCCTCGCCAGCCGCCAGGCGCCCTCGCCGAGCTGAGTCGCCCGCGGCCGCGGCGGCAGCCGGACGGACGGGAGTGCGCTCGCGCCCTGGATGGCGCTGAACTTGGGGCGGCCAGGGCAGCGCGGCCGTCCGGGGACCGCTGGCTGCTGAGCTCCCTCGCGACACCAGCGGCGGGTCGGCATTCTTGGCGAAGGGGGACCAGCCGCGTGTCGGCACCATGTTCCTGGCGACTCTGTACTTCGTGCTGCCGCTTCTGGGTAAGTCGAGGCCGCCGCCAGCATCCCGACCCTCTCGGAGTCTCTCCCGGGAGTCCTCGCGGCGCGGGGTGCGGTGGGGGTGGCGCGCGGCGGGGGGCAAGTTCCGTTTTGGGGAAGGGGACCCCGAATCTTCAGCACCTCAGGCTGGGGAGGCGGTGTCGACGCGCACTGGCCCGCAGCTTCTCGTGCTCGGTTCTGCTTTTCGGTGGCTTTCAATGGCCTGGCCTGGGGGGACTAAAGGGGTGCCCTCCAGCCCGGTACCCGGCACCCCGTGACGGTCCCGAGGAGCGCGCAGGGGTGCGGCGGGCAGGTGGGGTGGAGGCGTGCCTTGGGCCGGGAGACAAACTTGGAAGGGAAAACTTTTCCCCGAGTAGCAAGCACCCCCGTGCTCCCCACCGGGCGGGCCGCGGACCCGGGGTGCCTGCGTGCGCCCCTCGCCCCGCCCGCCGCTCTCCTCCGCGGGCTCCAGGCGAGTGGGAGCGGGCGAGCGGCTGGAGCCCGGGCTCGGCTCCGGCAGGTCTGCCCCGGGGCTGCGGGGCCGGCTCGCGCGCTGGGCGGCCAAGGCTCTCGGGCACACCCCGAAAAGCCTGCAAAGCCTCCGGGGCTTGGGAGGGAGGGGGTGAGGGGAGACCAAGGCAACAGGAGGTCCCAGGGCGGGAAAATGGACTCCCGGGTGTAGTGGGGGGCGGGTTGGCTCCCTACGCAGGGCGCCCGGGAAGCCTCGTCCAGCAGGCGTCTTCCTGGGGGCCGCGCCCTCCCCGGGGCCGGGGCTGGGAGCTGGGTCCCTGCCTGGCCGCGCTCACGCTCCCTCCCTGCACCCCAGACGTGCTGCTGTCGGCGGAGGTGAGCGGCGGGGACCGCCTGGACTGCGTGAAAGCCAGCGACCAGTGCCTGAAGGAGCAGAGCTGCAGCACCAAGTACCGCACGCTGAGGCAGTGCGTGGCGGGCAAGGAGACCAACTTCAGCCTGACGTCCGGCCTGGAGGCCAAGGACGAGTGCCGCAGCGCCATGGAGGCCCTCAAGCAGAAGTCGCTCTACAGCTGCCGCTGCAAGCGCGGCATGAAGAAGGAGAAGAACTGCCTGCGCATCTACTGGAGCATGTACCAGAGCCTGCAGGGTACGCGCCAGCGGCCTGGCCTCCCCCCACCGCCCAGGCCCGCGGACCCCTCGCCGCTCCCGTCCTGTCCCCCCACCACCCAGGCCCGCGGGCCCCTCACCAGGTCGGGCTGACCTCATCCTCCACTCCCTTCTCCCAGCTGCAGAGTGAGGACTGTTCATTGGCCCCCAGGGACTGCAGCAGCTGGTGTTTGCTGCCTGCCCCGCTGTATTGTTGGGGCCTGGTTGTTGGAAAACCCATTATGGGTGAGGGGGACACCCCGGGACCCCGCTGACCTCTTTGAAATCTGGTCAGAGCTTTGAGTAGGAGGGACCCCATTAAAGGCCACCCAAGGGACGGCCACGTCTCTGTAAGGAGAGTTGGCTTCACAGAATAATTATTCAGACTTGCCCTGCGTCCTCCCTGGAGTTTCCCCCTTTATTCGGTCCTTCTGTCTATTCTGACGTAAGAGAAAGAATTAAGTGTTAAAGGTCCAGTAACATCATCTATTCTATCTTTACCCGCCCCCTCCCCCCTTCAAACTGATCAAAGGCTTTGATGTGGGAAAAAACATTTGTCATCTTAGATTAGCTGAGTCTTGAACCAGCTGGCGTGGTTCAAGCTCGGTTAACATGGATGTGGCTCAGAGAGGGAAAGGCCCACAGACATCCACTTTGATCGATGTGGCTGTGTTTGTAAGTCTAACGCAGACATCCAGTGCGTTCATTCTCTACCGAGACTTCACATCCGAAATTTGTAATAAACGGAATTGACCTATCAGCTACCACTTCCCTCCAGAACCTACTGATGAAAACCTGTTTCAAAGACCGACTGTTTAATAGCTAGGGTACCCGCTTTCTGACCACACGCCATGTTTCTGGAGCAAAGGAATGAATGGGGGGCCTCCTTTGAGTCACCTTCCTTCCATTGGCTCCTGGAGGCGAGCTCGCGCGTGATATCACTGGCTTCTTCCTCTCGGATTTCATTCCTTTGCAGAAGTGGGAGAGAGTTCTGGCAAAATCAGGCTGGGTTGCTCTTCAGTGTTTTCATGGCACTCTGGGGAGAGCAAGGACAACAAAGGCAGAGGGAATGAAAAAAAAACAAACAACCAGAGCCAAATAGAGGCATGTGAAGTCTTTGAAAGTTTCAGCATCTTTTTGTTACACCATCATAACATAATTAGAATTCAGATTCAGTAACAAAAACTGCCTGGTATATGTCTGTGTTCCAGATCTGAGCCCAATCTTCCTGTTGTTTTTAGGAAATGATCTGCTCGAAGATTCCCCCTATGAACCAGTCAACAGCAGATTGTCTGATATATTCCGGGTGGTCCCCTTCATACCTGGTAAGCGGATTTATACTTCTACTCTGGGGCCCTGGCCTGCGTGAAATGCATTGGCTTGCATTCTCTTTGGCTCTCAAACGGCGTATGAGGAGGTAGTTGAATGGCGCAGTGTTTCTGGGAAATTAGAAATAGGATGATGATAGTGAAGAGGCAGAATGACTAGACATGATTGTATGGCTTGAAAGTCATTCTAAATGAAGTAATGTGGTGTGGTGGTTTGGAAGAGGTTGGAGGGAGGTGACTTGGTTGAATCCCCCCCCACACCCCTGCGCACCCCCCCCCCACACACACACTAATATACAATTGGCCGACTCTTGCAAAGGGAATGCGGGTTCTGTCTGTAGGTGGCAATAGTATTCTCTTCTTTATGGTTCAGACGCAGTGCTTCCCTGAAATGGGATCTGTTTAAATGATGCCACTTACTTTATGAGATGTCTGAAGATCATCTGAGATTGTTGAAGAATTTTGGATTCATTCCTTTGTCTGCCTTTGCTTTAAAAGATTAAGCTCTGCATTTGTTAACAGTTCTTTTGTCTCTAATTGTTCCTGAGCCAGTGTGTGTGCATATGTAAGATACTGTATTACTGCCCCGGTGGCCCTTAACAGAGAAGCCTTGCTTCCCAGGGCTTGTTTTGTCTGTCCTTGCAGTTCTATGTTTGGCTTGGAAATCAACCTAGGTTTAGAATTAACTTGTTATAACATCTGCATTCAGACAACCGCATAAATAATGAGCGAGGCAGTCATCTCTCTTCATGATGCACAGACTTCTGTCTGATGTTGTCTTCATTTGTTTACAGTGAAGGCATTTTCTCAAGTATATATAGAGCCATCACAAATGACATGTTTTCGGTGGTAATGCATGGTGGTTAATATTGAATTTGATTCTATGAGATGATGGTTTGTTACTGGTGAGAGTGTTCTGGTGTTCCGTGCTTTATGTTTCCCTACAGAAAGCCATAGAACCACGGGAGTGTGTAAATATTGAGCGTGTGTGTGGGTGTACTGGAGATACATTTCCTCATTCACAAACATCCACTGAGCACCCACTATGTCCTAGCCATTGGGGTTTTGGCAGGGAGCCAGACAGATGTTGTCCCTGCCTTCATGAATCTTAGAGGCAGCCAGCAACTGATATTTATCAAGCCCCTATACTATGCCAGGCACTGTTAGAATCTTCACATCAGTAACTTATGAAATCATCATCATCAAGTGTTTCTTAGGTATTCTTGTTTCCATTTCAGAGATGCGGTGGTTGAGGCAGAATGAAGTTAGGAAACTCAGTCCAAGAATCACAAAGCTCCTAAGTGGAGGAACCAGAATTTAAACCCCCATTTGTTTGGTTCCAACATTGTGTAATGTCTACCCCTAGCTACTCAGTGTGTGGGCCTCAGAACAGCCCCAGGGTCACCTGGGAGGTGGTGAGGAGTGTGGAGTCTCAGGCTCTGTCCCAGGTCTACTGAATCAGAATTTGCATTTCAAGAAGATCTCTGGGCTCAGTGCTTCATGTGCTCATGAATCTTTCGAAGCACTCCTCTACATTATTCTGTCTGTCTTTGGTTCAGAGGAAAAGTGTGTGTGTGTGTGTGTGTTTTGGGATAAGATCTATGGGTACAAGTTTAGTATCAGGCATTCATACATTATCCTGGAGAATGCCGAAAATTTTCACTCTAAATCCCTACTAATGCTGTCTGTCCCCTTGGCCCAGCCGGGACAGGTGTTTGTGACCAGCTGGGCTCTTATGGGATCAGGTCTGTAGGAACTAGGATGGGGTGCGGTAGATGGGATACCAGAAGTGAACTTGGCCTTCCTAGTGCTTTGTTTTGTTTTGTGTTGTTAATCTTCTCCTAAGGGTAGTTTTTCCATTGATTTTTTTTTTTTTTTTTTTTAGAGAGAGTAGAAGGGAAGGAAGGGCAGAGGGAGGGAGAGAGGAAGGAAGGAACTGGGGAGAGAGTGAGAGAGAGAAACATGGATGTGAGAGAGACATTGCCTCCTGCAGGTGCCCTGACCAAGGGCTCGGGTTTGAACCTGTACCTCAGGTATGTGCCCTTGACTGGGAATTGAACCTGTGACTCTTCAGTGCACAGGCTGACACTATAACCACTGAGCAACACACACCAGAGCCTTCCTAGCGCTTTTGAAGGGCAGTGCCTTTTGCCGCTGTCTACCCCATGGATATGTTACCTCTCAGTCTGTGTACTGATGCCTGGAAGGATATGGACCTTCCCATGGACAGTGAGAGGAAAGAAGTGGGTGAAGAGGAAGGGCCATTGGGTTATAATTTCAGAACTGCTATGGGACTTCAACAGTCTCATTTTCCCTCACTGCATCTCTCTTCCCTTGGTATAATGAGGCCATAGGAGTGAATAATCTCCAGTCCTAATAGCCCATGACTCTGAGGGAAGATCAAGGCCACTTCTAGAATGTCTCCACTGTGCTCTTGCATTGTCTTTTCAGTCCTTGCCTTCATCACTCACTCCAGGTGGCTGGGTCATTCTCAGATACCACTGGTTTATCTGCATTTCTTTGATGAGTACAGGAGATTCTTCTGCCCCAACCAAGTTTTACTCATTCATTTTTGGATCTCTCCCTCCACCAAGTGTCTTTTCATAGCAAGTGTGATCCTGAATGTGAGAACCCAGAAGTCATGATGAATTAATCAGAGCCCGGAAGGCTTTGTCTAGAACTACATTTTATATCTCAAGGGCATTGAATTTAGGTTCCAGCATTAATGAGCTTTGACTTCTGACAGTGACTCTGGGCCTTAAGTGGGTATAGGAAAGCCAAATGGAGCCGAGAGGGTTTAAGTCATTGAATAACGCATATTACTCAGCTTGGCGTTGGTAGGATGGAGAAGGACAGAGGAGCAGGATGATAAATGTTGCTTTTCATGGCTTGAATCTGAGTTTCTAGGACATCTCTTCTGTCTTGAAAATCTTTTGGAAGAAACCAGGACAACAGGGCCTCTGCTGGCAGATATGGCAGCCGTCAGAGTTTCCATATTTGGTTTTCCCTGCCCAATGTGAAGAGAATGTTTATCCACATACATTAAGCGTGAGCTGAACCTCTCACCGAACAAGACATGTTTGACGTTCTTGAGTATCCATTTTCTTTCGACTCCTCAAAACCCACAGTCCACTTCGCCATTGTTTACTTGATCACCAGTTAAAAGGCCATGTGTAGGTCAAACTGTCATCTGTGCTGAAGCCTGAGCTGCAGAAGGGAAATGAGGCAGCCTAGTTGGGGAGAACTGTGGTGGGAGATTGGGGGGACCACTCTTGTGGAAATGAGATAGCAGAAGTGTTTGGCCTCTCAGGCACTTTTAAAAAAATATATCTTTATTGTTGAGATTATTACTGATGTACCTCCCCCCCCCACCCCCCCCGCATTGTCCTCCTCCACCCAGTTCCCACCCCACCCCAGGCCTTCGCCACCCTATTGTCTGTGTTCATACGTAATGCATATAAGATCTTAGTTTAATTTCTTCCCACACCCCCAGCACCCTTCCCTCTGAGAATCGTCAGTCTGTTCCATTTCCATGCCTCTGATTCTATTTTATTCACCAGTTTATTTTGTTCATTATATTTCTTGTTCATTTATTTTGATTTTTAGATTTAATTGTTGATAGATTTGTATTTGTTGCCATTTTCTTGTTCATATTTTTGATTTTTTTCTTCTTCCTCTTAAAGAATACGCTTCAACATTTCATATAATACTGGTTTGGTGGTGATGAACTCCTTTAGGTTTTTCTTGTCTGTGAAGCTCTTTATCTAACCTTCAATTCTAAGTAATAACTTCGTTGAGTAGAATAATCTTGGTTGTAGGCCCTTGCTATTCATCACTTTGAATATTTCTTGACACTCCCTTCTGGCCTGCATAGTTTCTGTTGAGAAATCAGCTGACAGTCGTATGGGTATAGCCTTGTAGATAACTAACTACTTTTGTCTTGCTGCTTTTAAGGTTCTCTCTTTGTTTTTAGCCCTTGGAATTTTAAATATGATGTGTCTTGGTGTGGTCCTCTTGGGTTCCTCTTGTTTGGGAATCTCTGTGCTTCCTGGACTTGTAAGTCTATTTCTTTCAACAGGTAGGAAAAGTTTTCTGTCATTATTTCTTCAAATGTGTTTTCAATATCTTGCACTCTTTCTTCTTCTGGCACCCCAGAAGGCAAATTTTGGTGCACTTGAAGTTGTCCCAGAGGCTCCTTACACTATCTTCATGTTTTTTTTTATTATTTTTTCTTTTTTCTCTTCTGGTTTGGTGTTTTTTGCTTCCTCATATTGCAAATTGTTGATTTGATTCTCAGAATCCTCTACTCTACTGTTGAATTCCTGTATATTATTCTTTATTTCAGTCAGTGTATGCTTAATTTCTGACTGGTCCTTTTCCATTCTTTTTTTTTGGAGGTTTCTAGAAGATTTTTGAGTGACCTTATAACCGTGGTTTTGAACTCTATATCCAGTAGTTTTCTTTCTTCTATTTCTTTCATTTGTGACATGTTTCTTTGTCTCTGCCTTTTGGCTGCTTCCCTGTGTTTGTTTCTATGTATTGGGTAGAGCTGCTATGTCTCCCAGAGTTGGTAGAGTGGCCTGTGTAGTAGGTGTCCTGTAGGGCCCAGTGGTTCAGCCTCCCCAGTCACCCGAGCTGGGACCTCTAGGTGCACCCCTTTGTGGACTGTGAGCACAGTTTTGTTGTAGTTGAGACTTGATTGCTGTTGGTGTCACTGGGAGGAATTGACCTCCAGGCCAACTGCCTGTGAGAACCAGCTGTGACTACAGTAGGAGAGCTGCTGTGTAGGAGACACCCCTATGGAGCAGGACTTGCTTCAGTGGGGCTTTGGTGCTCACTGAGTCTGCCCCTTGAGTGTGTCGCTTATTGATGTGTAGAGCTGTAATCTGGTATGATTTGACACTGACCACTGGGTACACTGGCCCTTGGGTCTCCAGGGAGGTGCAAAGTCAGCCACTGTCTGGGGCCAATCTGCAGGAACTACAAAGAGATCTGCAGATTCCTCTTCTTTGTACTGGTTTTGGAAGTGCCCAGATGAGGCTCAGCTATGAAGCAAGGTAGGCTGGTGCTGGTGCTGAGTCTTGGGCCTTTTATTGATAGGTTTTGGGTTCCCTGACGCAGCTGCAGCTTGTTTTACAGGTTTTAGCCTGAGCAAGCACAGGCCATTTATATGCAAAAGCTGCTCCACACAGCTTGGGTGGGATTGTAAACTGGATGAGGCTGGGTCTTAGGGAATCACCAGGAAAGAGCAAACGTAATTGGCTGCCAGTCAGCCCTGTGAGACCTGGGAGGAAGCTGCCCCCGAGTTCCTGCCCTGATGCCAGACAAGCCAGTACCTCCTCGTCTGTGTCTGTGTTCCCCAGAGCCTTGTCCTGGTGCTGGAGCTCAGAGGAAGCAGGACCTTGTAAGTTCAGTTCGTGGTGCCGGCCTTTTAAGAGGAACAGCTGGGTCTCCAGCAGCCTCTGTGTCACTGAGCCCCAATCCGCACTGGTTTTTACAGCCCTTAGTTCTTACTGCCCATAGGGACTTCTTTTCCCAGCTCTGGGACCCTGGGCTGGGGGTCTGGTGTGGGGCTGGGATGCCTTGTTCCTCCAGGCGGCCTCCGCAGAGACCATCTCCCTCCCCATAAAAAAGTGGTCCCATGTGGGTGCCGGACTAGTCTGTTCCACACCTCCTTACCTCCTGCCAGTCTCAGTGTGCTTTCTTCTTTACTTCTCTAGTTGTAGGACTTCATTCAGCCCACTTTCCAGTGGTTCTGGATGATGGTTGTTCTGTATTTTAGTTGTAATTCTGATGTAGTTGTGGGAGGCTGGCAAGTACAGGCATTTACCTGCGCCGCCATCTTCAAACCTCCGCCTCTCAGGCATTTTAAAGGGCCCCAGGAGGTGCCTGCACTGTGGGTTGATGCCGGTGTAGTTTTTTGGAATCTCAGACATGAAGAATCAGGCAGTGAGAGGGAGTGCACAAAGGAAAAAGTGAGCCAGTATAAGAGGGTGTTGGAGAAGAGAGAGCCCAGTCTACGGGGCCACGAGGGGGCGCTCAGAGGAGCCACCACTGGTGTTTCGCATCTACGTCTCTGGCAGCCATGACTCTCAGCTCTTTAACCTTCATTCTGCCTTTTATTTTCTTCTTCACGGAAGTTCAAGGAACAGCAAGAAGTAAATAGTGATTTGAAAGGAAGATGAACTTGCTGGCAATGTTTTTGGACTCTCTGGAGGGGGAGACAAAGCAGAGAGAGATTTTGAAAGTAGAGGGGGGTGCCAAGGAAAGCCTGAGGATGGAGGATCAGAGGGGGAGGATGTAAGCACCTCCACGGGCAGGCAGCAGAAAAGAGGGCTTTGAGGTTTAAAAGTATTGATTAGGAGGTTGGATTTTGTAGAGAAGAGTCAAGAGATGCCAGACCTTCTTAGAATATAATAGAAGTTGGTGGAATTGCAAACAAGAATCAAGTGGATAGATCCCCGGGAAAGAGTGCTATTAGGATCTGAACAGCCTCAGTCTGATTTGCTGGAAGACACACTTCCAGCTCTCTGGCTCTTTCATTATTTCTTCCCAAGTCCTGAGGGTGGCTTAGACCTTCCCAGGAAGCCTGAGCATCTTGAGATTGGTTCCCAAGGAATGGTTTGCTCTAGGACAATGGTTCTCAACCTTCTGGCCCTTTAAATACAGTTCCTCATGTTGTGACCCAACCATAAAATTATTTTCATTGCTACTTCATAACTGTAATGTTGCTACTGTTATGAATCGTAATGTAAATATCTGATATGCAGGATGGTCTTAGGTGACCCTTGTGAAAGGGTCATTTGACCGCCAAAGGGGTCGCGACCCACAGGTTGAGAACTGCTGCAACTCTCTTTTGAATCTGGCTCCTTTTTTTCTGAATGATGCTATGAACGATTAGCCACACGTAGCTTCTCTGTTATAATGTTCCATCCTATTTATGTCACTATTAAAAAAAACTTTCTTAAATTTTTTTACATGTTGAAGAAGAGCCTTATGAGGTCACCTGCTGTCTTGTCAAATCATGATCATAGAGAAGGGTTTGTAAATGCCAGCTGCTAGGGGTGTATAGTGGTCCTTTCCTTTCCACTCAGCTCTCTAAGATAGCTAATTATCTTTCCTGTTATCTATGCTGGCATATGGTAAACTCCTTAGCACGCCAGCTTGGCCCCACCACCTCCTCTCCACTGACGTTCACTGAGCAATCCATCCCCCAGGGACTTCATGTGCATTCACTGTCTTGTAGCTTTGCGCAGGGTCTTGCCTCTGTTTGGGAAGTCTCTATTAGTTCTTCAAGACCAAGATCAAATTTCATCTCGGAGGGCCACGCTGCAATTCTCCCTGACAGGCACTTCCACTCGGGACTCTTTCGTGCTGCATTTTGCTCTTGCCTTTATGGTAGCTGTTAATCACAGCATATTGAGAGGACTTATTTATGTGTCTGCCTTTCCCACTACAAAGCCCAGGACTTGCACATTATGCTGGGCGTCTTCTCAGCATGGAGCATCCTTCCTGGCCCTGAGCAGGCATCCCATTAACCATGGGTGTTTGAATATCAGAGAAGAAGGGCCTGCTGTGACCCTTTGCTTTTACAGAATTGAAGCTCTGGGAGGAGAAGCAACTTGGCCAGGGCCACACTGCTTGAGGGTAGCCTCCAAGACTTTTGCCAGGACATGTCGCTCCTTAGAGGAGGCCATTGTTGGCTCCTTTCTGTTCTGCGTATTCTCTGGACAAATTTTATCCATCCCTAGGACCTCAATCTCCACTTACACCCATGACTTAGAGTCTTCCCTCCTATTCCAACCTCTCTTGGGCTCTAAACCGGTTATTTCCAGCTGAGTCCTGGATGACTCCATCTGGATGTATCTCAGTTACTCCAAACGCAGCACATCTGCAATGGGTCTCATCATCTCTCCCCTTTTCTCCTAACACCCTTCCTTCTCCAGTCTCCTGTCTTACGTAATGGCATTATCTGTCTAAATGATAAGCGTGGGGGTCATCTCCACCCCCTCTACCGTCTCATGCCTAAAGCTGGACCCATCACTAAGTCCTGCTGCCCTCTCTCCATTCCCGTCTTATCTCTTACTTGAACTTTGCCCTGGCCTTGTTATTGTCCTCTCTGTGTCTAGTTTCTCCCAATCCCACCTGGTCTCCTCATTGGCAGGTCTTTTCCTAGCAGCTTGGTGACTTGGCTTCAGTCTTCCTCCTTAGGTTTCTCTATTAATTGATCTTCGGTCTCACTCCAGCCACCCTGTGTCCAAACAAGCTGGGTTGACCAGCTGCTGTGCCAACAGTGGCCTAGGCAGCTTCGTGACTCTCCAGCTGTGGACCTGCTGGTGCTGGACGAAGAACATATGCTCTGGAGTGCCATCCACCTGGGTGCCTCTTAGCTCTCACTTTGTAGGTCATTTGCATTTACTGTGCCTCAGGCTCCTTAGATGTAAAATGTGATGTTGGTAACTCCTACCTTATAGGTTCTTGTGTATTAAAGATGCAGAATGTAAAATACCTAGACTAATGCCTGGAACATAGCTGGTTCTCCATAAGTCTTGGCCATTTTTAATGCTGTGCCAATGCCGTGTTCACCATTGACTTGCTCCTGACTCCAAGACTGGGACTCTCTTCAGCAAACCATATTCCCTGATCTTGGAACAATGATTCTATGTCCTAATAAGGATAGCAATCCCCAAGCTTTCAGGAGGCCGCTCATAAACCACCTGGGACAAGAAATGAAAAACCTACCCTGTAGCCAGCAGGCCCTGTGGGAAAGATCTGAGTTCCTTCGGGGGCCCCCTCCTTATGCTCTTTGGTCGGAGGTGAGTTGGCTGTAGCCGGTGGTCACGGGGTGGGAGCTCTTCCTGTGCTTCAGGATTCCTGTGATCAGCCTTCCCTTCTCAGCTTGACTGATTCCCATTCTCCTGAACTCTCCCCATAAATCTCCTCTCCAGCGCCCCTCGGAGCAGGAAGAATTACGGCTCCCGGAGAAGGGCATGCCGCACAGCTGGGAGCTGCTTCCGTCTCCATGGGCTGGGCTAAGGACGCGTACATTTCACTTTCACAGGCCACTACTTTTGGTTTTTATTCTCTCCCTCTCCCGCCCCTCAGCAACCCATTTTTATTGTAGAACAATAAGATATTACAAACAGGTCAAAAAGGAAAATGAGCTGAAATCACCTACAGTGCAGGTTCCCAAAGATAATCGCTGTAAACAGGTTGATATGAGCCTTTTAGATTTTTTCCTATATATGAATGTGTGTGTGTGTGTATATACATATATATATATATATATATATATATATATATATGTATATGGTCATATTCCACACATATTTTCTGATTGTCTACCTGATGACCCGAGGAATCTCTGTCTTCTTGTGACACTGACCACTTCCTAAAGGCCAATCTTATTATGATGATGAACTGTCAGCCTCACAAAGTTTGATGAATAAAGCAGCAGCTCATCCCACTATCTCAGTCCTCATGGCGAAGGCCTCAATGTCCCAGTGAAGGCTGTGAAGGTAGAGACAGCCAAACATTTTGCATAGAGTGACTGTAGGCCCCGTTACCAGGAGAGGGGAGATAAAACACCAGTGAGTGACAAGTAATCGTATGAACTAAAGATTGTTACAAGGCTCAGAATTATTTATAGCCAATATGTCTGTCCTCATTTCTTCTCCTTAGTCCTCTGAAGGATTGCTTTCTGCCATCTCTTAATTTTCTGCTGTCGAAGCTTATTCTTTCCAAAGGTGTGCTTTTTGTGGTTGTTGTTCTCTGGGATACAGTACCAAATTCTCAAGAGAAAGGATCAAATCAGGATTGTTTGACCCAAAGAGCACTGGTCCAAGAGTCAGGCCTCCGGCTTCCCCCCTAACCAGCAGGGTGACCTTGGGCCAGTGCCTTCCCTTCCTGAAGGGCATCCTTTTATTTAAAAAAAGGGCAGGGGACAAAAGTCATCTTTAACCTGTTTTCCTTCCTTCTCCAAGGGCCTGCTGGGTGAATCTTGGGTGATTCTGAGACTTACTGTTCTCCTTCTAGCATTTTCTTCAGACCAAAGAAACTTGCCCTCTTGGCATTTTTAGTTACCATACTAATAACATTTGTAAACCCTGATTTATTAAATATATACCTTACTCTGAACCAGGATATATTTACAGCAGCTCATTTGAATACAGGGAAGAAGATAAAACAAAATAAGAAATAGAGAAGTAGAGAACAGAGTAGGAAGGAGAAAAATGCAGCCAGGAGTGAGTCCAGTAGACAACATGCCTGTCATAAGATTGTATTTAAACAAATTAAATGGTCGGAAGTGCCGTGTTTGTTTTGCAAATAAATAAAGTCAGTGGATTGGAGCTGCCGCGGGACATTTGGAGGTCATTCTAGTCCAGTCCCCTTCTTTGATAAGAAAACAATTCCATACATTTCTAGGACAGGAGAACATAAATTGTCTAGGACAGTGATGATAAGTAAAATTAGGTGTGTGTGTGTTTTTAAGTTGGTACTTGAAACTCCACATCCTGGCATTTCCCCACCTCTTTTAAATGGCCCTTTACCTGTTCAGGTCAGTGCCCCCTTTAGGATGCCACACGTTTGTTCACAGTTAGGGTGAGAACCACAGCCATCGCCTATAGTTATGGGGCCGGTATCCATTGTTTCGGGATTGTTTCCAAGGGTTAATTAATAAGCCTTTGTTTGGCAACAGAAACCAGTGGCTGGAACGTTAGTTTTCATATCTTTTGGCTCCCTTCAGAGTTTCCTGCAAGAAAACTGAGAAATTATTTGTTGCCTTAAGCCTCCCCCTAGCCCTCAGATTAAAAAAAAAAAAAAAAATCAAATCAATCCTTTATCTGGAATTTTTGTTAAAGAAGCTAACCACTTCCCATAATTTAGAGACTCAACTAGCTGGGTCAGTGATGAAAACGAATGGGTGATTTGCATAAGGGGCTAATTTATTATGTCCCCGGGGCGTTTCTTTCATCTCTCCTTCCTTTCTAATTAATGTTCTGAGAGGGCCTATCACCATATCAGAAATTAGGGATGAAGGCGGCTATTGTTAACCTTTATTCTTATGATTTTTTATCTCCTGTGATCTTTTAACCATTTTCATATCCAGGGACTCCTGTAGACAGGGCGGGGAGTGCATGGAGGGATTTTAGGGGTGTGCTGTTTTATGATCTTTATTCAAAGAGTTAGGTTGTTGCAAAAATAAAAGCGACTCAGGAGATCTCTCCAACCCTAGAGGGATTTGCAAAGCCTACAGCAGGATACAACAGTGGTGCAGAATTATTTCGAAAACTGAGCCCTCCGAACATTGGTATAAACATGTATGCACACAGAGATGGATACATTTGTACAGTCTATCTGCCTGCTCACGTGTGCATGGATTTATGGTGTGTGTGAGTATGGATGTCTATATTATTCAACATTTTGCCTCAAAAAGGTCTTCCGTGTCACGTGTCTCAGATGGTTCTGGCTGTGACAAAGGCAGCTGTGTGTGAGAGAGGGTGCCACAGCTGAGGAAAGGCAAGAGAACAAGCAATTTCTTCGAAAATCAATTGCAATTTACTCCTACTAAATTGGCCCAAGGTCCGCCCCGTTCAAGCATTAGCATATGACAGACTTTTAATCATTTGGTCAAATGGCCTATTTTTGGTCAAACCACAGTTCCCTCTGGGACTCTGCCTATCCATCCCAGAGCTCTGTGATCTCAAAACCTGCGCTCTCTTTAAAGGGGAGGTAAGTGTAGGGAGAGGAAAACCCATGGGAGGCTCTGCGGAGTGCCCTGCCCTGGGCAGCCTGTTCCTGGGCATTATTTCCTTTGGGTTCCCAGCCACCGCTAAAAGCCAGGACGCATCTCTGATTTCTGAGGTGGAAACCTGAGCTCAGAGAGGTTGAGTGACTTTCTCAGGGCCACACAGCTGGTAAGTGGAAGAGTTCAGATTCACAGCCTGTTCCTGCATCTCCAAAGCCTGTGCACTTTCTCCTGTTACGGGCTGAGATTTTAAGCACAAAGCAGGCTCGTTTATTAAGGATCAGATATCCAGTCCCTTCTCTCCCTCCTCATTCCCAGTTTCTTCTTCCCTGTCTCCCACCTGAGTCCCTGTTTGACAAAGGGCCTTTGGAGTTGAAATACACGCCAATATCGATTATTTTAATATTTACCCCTGCATTCTGACGCGTTCCTAACTGACAACCGAAATCTAGACGGTGCACAGTGTGAAAAGCATTCTTGCAGGACTGCAGAAATATTAACCGAAGAGGCAACTTCTGGGTTGTATCTTCTTTTCATTTCCGTATGAGGTGGAAGGCTTCTAAAGTAGAGCGAAATGCCTGGGGCCATGTTTTTGGTTCTGTTGTCATGTAAATAGCATTACCCAGTGGCAAGGGAAGGAATACGCAGTTTAGTTCCATGTTGAGGTGACCTAATGCGCCCATTCATTCGGCTTCCACCTTGCTGCCGCCATATCCCTTCGCCCCACCGGATGGTCTAAGAAGCACCATGCCGACCGCTAGTGCTCCCGCCCTTGGCACATGATCGTTTTGTGTCCAGTTAATAATGTATGAAAATAAGTATTGATTGCATTCTTTGTAGGAACAGGCCAGCAGTTTTCTTACCGCCCGTGTTTATGAAATGTTTCATTGATCCCTGTGATAGGCGTTTCAAATACACTCTTGGAGGCCATACCAGGAGATCAGTGAATTCCGGCCAGTCCTCCATGGAATCCCATTGTTTTCTTGCATGCTTAGGGATGAATAGCAAGTGGCATTTGAATGGAAAAAGGAGTGGCCAGGCTGAAACTCTAAACCAATTCCTGGTTGCTATCTCCATGAGACCTCAAGAGAACTAGAAGCAATGTTGCAACAGCTGTGAGAAGCAACGAGCTAGGTGTTTATCGGTAATAACTTGTGTGTCAACCTGGTTGAAGAATAGGTAATCATGGCCCCATTTGATATATAAGGAAGCTGAGGTCCAGGACACAGGTAGGAATGGCAAAAGTCCATTGTTATCCAGGAGATGGGGCTGCAGAACCCATTGACACGGACATAACAGGAGAGGGTCCATCAAAGTTAAGTGCACAGCCTGCATGGAGGATTGCTAAGCATTTTACCGAGTGATAGACACCGGGTGTCCCTAAAATATATACACACTGTAGTAGCTGATAGCTTAATTTTGAAAATGAAATGTATTTTAATGAACATCGCCTTTATAATGATTGAAAGTGTGTGTATACATATTTATATAAATCATATATTACATAGAATATATGTGATTTATGCATTTATTTCAGAATGAAGAGAGAATTGGTCAATCTCTCTATCAGTTTCAACATTTTCCAGTGTGATAGGATGATTTTTCTGCCAAATTCATTCATCAGATATTTATGGAGAGCTGGGATCTCAGTGGGAAACCTAAGTGACTCAGAGATAAATAGGACCTTACCATTGCCTTCCAAGGATTCTCTTTTTGGTTTAGGGATAGGTATGCATGAATAAAATTATGATGCAAAGTGGGAAGTGGATTCCTTGCAACACTCAGATGTAGCCCCAAGAAGGGAATAACTAATGAGATGGAGCTGTGGGTCAGAGAAGGCTTGCTGAGGGGGGACTTTGGGTTTTGAGGAATGGATAGGAGTTTAGTAAGTAGAGATGGGGGGAGGGCATTTCAGGCAGGCAGAGGCAACAGCATGAACAAAGGCACCAAGAGGCCAAGGTGCTAGTTAGTAATAAGCTCCTTGCGATGGCTGGAGCACTGGGTACCAGCCGCGGTGGGAGAAGAGATGGGCAGGTTTGCC
The DNA here is from genome assembly GCF_964212035.1 of Myotis nattereri. Classification (NCBI taxonomy): domain Eukaryota; kingdom Metazoa; phylum Chordata; class Mammalia; order Chiroptera; family Vespertilionidae; genus Myotis; species Myotis nattereri. The sequence continues at coordinate 53,557,554 of NC_138088.1, read as the reverse complement.
ATGCACCAGGGCTTAGCAGAACCACGGAAGGATCCTGGTTAATTTACTTCAGCCTTGCTTAAATTTTTCGGTTGAATCATATGAAATGGCCTTTTTTTTTTTTTTGAGTGAACTAGCAGAAATTTCACTTGGTTCAACGTAATATAGTTTTATGTCATAAAAGCATTCTCAGGACCTCTGGATGCTTCTAGACCAGAGATGGCCTTTTGTGGATGAGTAACTTCTCAGCACAGAAGGTACCTCCTGGGGAAATAACAGTGAGGCTAGGAGCCCTGTGCAGTTTGCCTCAGCTCCTGGTGGACAAGTGGAGGTCAAGTTCACCTTCTTCTCTCCCAGAATGACCTCCTCAGGGCTTCGGGGTGAAAAGACCAATTGTACAAAGGCCCCCATTTAGGTGCCAGTGATGGGTGGGCAGAGGAGCAGGAGTCCCTGAGGCAGCCTGGGGCTCCCAGGATGTTCCTGGGGAGGTGGGTGGGCACAGGTAAAGCAGGTGACGGAGGAGCAGAGAGGTGCCAGCAGGAAGCAGAGTGGTCTGGAGCCAACTCGTGAAAGGTCTTAATGCAAGTGGTAGGAGGAAGACAATTTGGCTTGTGGTAAGAGAGTGGGTATCACTGAAAATTGTTTAGGGGGGAGCCCTTACACATTGAAGACCTGGCTGATGACAGGAGACCTCCCCGGTGGGCGGTGGGAATGTGGACAGTCTTGGCTCCCCACCTGCCTTTCTGCATTGCCCCAACCCCAACCCCAAGTCTCCCCTCTGTCTGGACCCAGGATGGGCTCTGCTTTTTGACTCGGGGACAGTGGCCCAGGCAAGTGTGAGTGGATCCCCCGGCCGGGGCTGTCCTCCTGGCCTAGAGGGACGGCCCTACCCAACCTCTCTGTGGGCCTGTATGGGCTTGTTTCTTCACTTATTTTCTATATTCTATTTAGTTCTCCTAGCTCCCTAGTCCTGTGTCTCATTTGGGAGTTTTCGCTGCCAAATCTCCAACTTGCTTCAGAACATTTCGCAGGAGAGTGTCTGAATAAAGACTCCAAAATTCTAAATGCAGGGAGTTGCCTTAATTGAAAGAGATGCCCGCTAACCCCAGGGCGCGCTGGGGAGGGAGGGCTGAGCAGGGAGGCTGTGGGGATGGCAGCCAGTAATGACTGCGACTCACAGAGCTGGTGCCTGAGGAGTTCCTGAACCCTCTCTGTGTGCCCTTGAGTCCGGGTGTGTTTATGGCCGTGTTTTAATGACACTGTGGGGGTGGGGTGGGAAGAGGAGGCGCTGCCCTTTAGGTCTGCAGCTGGTCTTGGGCAGGAACACACCCAGAGCCAGGCAACACTCCTACACCAAGAACCAGCAGGCAGACCTCGTGAGGTCATTCCGGAGGTGGGGGTGGGCCCTGGGCGGGGCGGGGCAGAGGTCCTGGTGAGCCTAGGAAATTAGGAAATACGGAAGAGTTGTGCTAAAGAGCAAATCTCGGGGGTTCAACACACCCAGATTTGAGTCCCACATTCCAGCTGTGCGACATGGCTAAAGAGTTCCCCTGTTCTCGCTCCTCTGTCTGTAAAAGGGGGTAATCATAGGACCCCATTCCTGAGGTTCCTGGTGGCAGCACTTGGAAAGAGAACATGACAAAGCTCAGTAAATGGTAGGTGAGTGACTGCCAGTCCCCTCCGTTTAAATACCCAGACTTCCTTCTTCCCCCTCTCCCAAGGTATTAGCATGACATAGGAACAGTGGATTGAGTGGGTGAGGTCTCTTCTGCTGAGAGAGAGAGAGAGAGAGAGAGAGAGAGAGAGAGAGAGAGAGAGAGAGACTAATAGCCATGCAGGAAATGACAACCTCCAATGTAATTCAGTCCAAAACATTGATCATCTTCTCGAAAAATAACCAATAGTCACATTCTCTGAGGGGTACTCTGTGCCCAGCACTGTGCTGGTTGCTGGGGAGATGATGGAGAACCAGGAAGAAAAGCAGAGCAGAGTGAAGTGCTGTGGAGGGAGAGGCAGGGGACGGGGAGACTCAGGGAACTTGGGTGCCAGAAAGGAAGCTCTGGAAGGAGGTGGCAGAGACTGACTGGGGTGCCGGGATCTGGGGAGTGGATTCCAGGTGCGCCCAGGAACACTGGAGGGAGAGGAAAGGGTGTTCACCCAGCACAGAACATGAGTGTTGGTCGCGCTAGCTCTGTGTGGAGCAGCTGTGAGCATGGGGGGAAACCTAGTGTTCCTCTTTCCTGATGATTCTCAACAACGTTGTATTAAATTTTGTTTACCAGAGGAAAAAAAAAGTAATGTTTGCAAACAAAGTAGGAACAGAGGAGGCATTGTTTCCCATTAGCCGTGTAAGGTTCACTGACGACGGGTGTTTTTTCATTCTTGTCTTCCAAATTGTAATTTTAAAAGATGAGGCATTTCATATTCAAGAGTTTCCTTTGTCTGAAATAAATTATTCATTTCCACCCAGTTTCAGAAACAATGAACATAATACTTAATGCATCACAATTAAGCGGGTGTAGCTTCGTATAAAATTATGTTCTGTGCATTTGGGTGGCAAACACGGCAGCGGATCCTATATCTTGTCGACGTTTGTTCCTCAGAAGCAAAGCAGGAAGAAGTAGGGACTCAGAAATGTGCTTTCTTTCCTCTGGGGGTGGAGGAGGGGTAACGTTAGCCCCAAGCAGCCCTGTGTGTGACATCCCACAGCTGTTGGCGGCTATGTCACTGCAGAGAAAGTGAGCTTGCTGCAGCTAGACTGTGCTTGGGGTCAACTGAGGGTCGGAATTCTTGAGCCCATTCATCCCAGTCCGCCTGGCTGGGGTGGAGATTCCTCTCGCATCCTCTCTTACAAGGGCTGCTTCTGGAAATGACTTTTTTATGGGGTTTGGTGGCACCTGCTTCTTGAATGCTGGCTGGTCGGTCATAGGTACCTTTAACCAAAGAATGGGCTCTTGGAAATACCCTTCTTAGGACAAGATTCCTCCTTAGGAAAACAGGCCTGACCAGCAAGGGCCGAGATTTTCATGGACAGCCTCTTGGGGCTTGAAGGTTTCGCTGTGATGGTACCCAGGAACTCAAGCCCCAGCCCCGAGGTCAGTGTGAAAGCTGGCGAGCCAGAGGACAATTGTGAAAACGTTGATTGTGGATGCCTGCTGGATGCCCAGCATTAGGACAGGAGATGCCTTCGTAGGTTATTTTATTTAATCCTCACAAAAGCCCTGAGTGTTTGCCCGGGGGTGGGGGTTGGGGTGGGGGTGGGGTGGGGGTTGGGGGTAGGGGGTGGGGGGTGGAGGAGGGCGCGGAGTGTGGGCTAGTCACATTTTTCATAAAAGGACACCAAAGCTCAGAGAAGTCCAGTGACCAGCCTAAGGCCATCCAGCTAGTTGCTGGAAGATTCCCAAGAGGTGACGTTGCCCTGAGACCTAAATGACAAGGAAGAACTGGCCAATCTGAGCACTGGCCAAAGCGCAGTGTTAGTGAGTCACAGAGGCCCCCAGATGAGCCGGAGCCTGGCGCCAACAGGGTAGCCAGTCAAGAGGGCAAGGCTACCACCAGGGGTCAGGAGGGAGCTATGGCTGGGGGTCGTGGGGGCACGAGGAGGCTTCAGTGCTGTGGCCCCCGCTTTAAGGGGGCTCGTGTGCCTTACCCAGAAAGCACGCATGGCTGCGTGTCACCACTCGGGAATTCTGAGAGGCCAGCAGAACGGCTGTCTCCAGAACTGAGACTTGGTGTCTGAGTGTGGCCCAAGTGACACTTGCAGTGCAGGCGTTCAAAATGTAATTCTTCAGTGATAGTTCTCTTTTCGGGCTGGGTTTATGTTTTCTGTTGATGTCTCTCTTTTTAAAAAAGACCACCCATAGGAAAAGAATGAGAGGACATTGGAGGTGAAAGAGTCTTCTCTGGCCTCCAAGGTCAGGCCGTTGGTTGATGGGTGGTGACAGAATTAAAGACTGGACTGGTTAAGGGACGTTCAGGGGACAGACTGGTGCTGGAGCCGAGTCCCTCACTCTGTCCTCTCCTCTGAGGACACATGCGGTATGTGCAGGTAAGAAGGCCTGAAGGATGGGGAGATTCAAAGACATGGAGACTCTGTCCCCGCAGGCATCGGACTGCCCTCGGAGAAGGATCCCTAAGTCATCTGGTCCCTGCCCGTTTCTCTGGCCTCATCTTGTCCCGTTCCCCCCTGGAAGGGTCAGACTCTTAGGTCACTCAGCCTTTCTCTGCCCCTCAAACACATCAGCTCCTTCTGCCTCAGCCTGTGCTCTTGCTTCCCCTGTTATCTGGAATGTTCTTCTGTCATCTTTGCTTGGCTGACTCTTCTTTGTCATTTTCTTTTTAATTTATTTTTATTGATTTTAGAGAGGAAGGGAGAGGGAGTGAGAGATAGAAACATCAACAATGACAGAGAATCATTGATCGGCTGCCTCCGGCATGCCCTACACAGCCCGCAACCTGGGCATGTGCCCTGACGGGGAATTGAACCATGACCTCCTGGTTCATAGGTTGAGGATCAACCCTCCTTGTCCTTTTCAATCCAGAGGTCTTCCATAGCCAACTCCTCCCTCATTGTTTATGACATCTCACTACTTCGTTATCTGCATAGAACTTAGCACTATCTAACATTACATTGTTGATTTATTTGTTTGCCCGTTTCTCTTACTAGAGTATTCACTTGCATAGAACAAGGACCTCATCTGGCTTGTTCACTTCTCTGTTCCCAAGTTTGCAGATATTTGTTGAATGAGTAAACGGGTATGCAGTGAGTGTGAGCCAGAGAGGTGGACACAGATTAATAAGCACTCATTTGGCAGCAGCTCTCAGGTGACATAGGACAGAAGTGTGTGAAACTGCTGATATAGGGCTCTTGCAGACTTGGCAGAGAGGTGCCATTAGGATGCTTTGGCTTATGAATGACAGAAAACTCACTTTTTGGACGAGAAAGAGAGTTGTTAGTTCCTGGGATCTGAACGTGATCCAGAGCTGGGGCAGGTTTCTAGCACTGCCACCCAGAACATCACCTCTTGACCTCCAGCTCTTGTTTTTGTTTTTTAGAAAAAATATTTTTATTGATTTCAGAGAGGACGGGAGAGGGAGAGAGAGATAGAAACATTAACAGTGAGAGAGAGTCACTGAGTGGCTGGCTCCTGGGATCAAGCCCACAACCCAGGCCTGTGACCTGACCGGGAATCCAACCGTGACCTCCTGGTTCATAGGTCGTTGCTCATCCCTGAGCCACGCCGGTGGGACTTGACCTCCCGCTCTTGGATCTGCCCTTAGTGTTGAGAGGTCCCCTCTAGGGCCAAAGAGTAACTGTCTTCCATCAGCTCCACACTCCTCCCTCGCGCTCACACAAAGGCCTCAGCGTTTGCAGACCTCACAGCCTCGCATACACCGTCGCTGGCTAGGTATTTGGGGATATAATGGTGAATAAAGTCAGGCTGGCCCCGTTTTCATGGAACTTATAGTCTTGCAGGGGAGAGAGACCCAAACATATAGAAAAGTTCAAGTGTAAGAAGTGCTCTCTGGGAGGGACAGGTGGGAAGAGCATTCCAGACAGAGAAAGGGAGAGGCCGTGTGGTGTGAGGGAGCAGGTGAGGAAGAAGGTCAGTGTGAGATGGGACCGGAGAGTCGTCTCTGGCCGGTTAGGACTCGGCGGGGAGGGGGAGGAGGAGGCCTGTGGCCCAGCCGGTGCGCCTCACCCTCGGAATGCACTGTGGCAGGGACCGTGGGGCCTGCGTGGCTTTCTCAGCCCATTGTCGTCATTGACACATTTGAGAAGGACCGACTGCACCCATCTGGGCAAAAGAGGCTGCTGGAGGCCAGAGCTGGCAGACTGGGGATTGAGCTTTCCGGCTCTCCAATGACAACCCCGCTCTCTTTGGCCCACCTCTTAACCCCTCCAGCCTCAGGTTCCTCCCCTGTGAGCCGGAGGCACATTCATACCTGCCCTAAGGCACTTTATAGACCTGTTGGCAGGCTCGCATGAAGAGACACATGGCAGACTGCTTTCTGAACACTGCAGTTCGAGTTGCTTTTGGTTGTTTTGATTTTTCTTCAACTGTAGGAAGAGAGATGGATTTAAGGCAGTCTGACAGGGAGCCCTAGGATTCTGGGATCAGAAGGAGCCAGGGGGATCTTGTGGTCAGACTGTGGGAGGTGAGATGTGAACTGCTGAGGCTGTGTACCAGTTAGGGGTTTGAGGTCATCTCAAGGTCAGCCATCTCTCCTCTCCTGTGGGTAGCAAGCACATCCTCTCCATGACCTTTAGGCTCTGGGGACAGGAACAGCTGCTTTCTTCCCACCTGACGGGAGCAAGCCTGGCCTGTTTAGGTGGAGCTCGGGTCTAGGAACTGGAGGTGACTTGGCCCCATCTTTGCAGCAGGAGAAAGACAAAACCCAAGGCCCCCCTGGTCTCTAGCTCGGATCCTCAATTCCTCCTCACTCTACCTGGGCCACATTCTGGAAGGAAAGAGTTCATGACTACAGGTCCGTCTGAGTCCGCCTGCAGAATGGCTTCCTTTCTGCCTCTCTGGAATTCCGTGTTTGTGGAGCCCGTGTTCATTCGGGCCACATTTTATGCTTCACTGCATATATGTTTTCATGGACAGTGTTCTGCACTGGATGGGCACGGAGGTTATTTCCTTGTTTGGGGGGATTACACATAATGCTGCAGTAATGTTCTTTCGCCGTTCTGTGCTATGGGGGGAATTTATATTTAGAAACAGAACGACTGAGTTAGAGGCCAGGGTAACAGCTTCATTAAGATATAATTCACTTACCATACACAGGGAACCCCCATTTTCACCTTATTTTTAAGTAATCAGTACATCTTTCACTTTCCTAACATATTTAACCAGTTTTCTTTGCTAACTCTCCCGGTTGCGTGTCCTTTTTGCTGATGCAAACCTATTTATTGTGATTTTTATCAAGTGTCTTTACAAAGTTATTACAGTCTTTTTTCATTTTTCGTTTTCTAATCCATAGACGGTACTTTCAGAACAGTTTTAGACTTACAGAAAAATTGGACCAATAGTATAGAAAGTTCCCAGATGCCTTCTTCCTCCACATTCCTCCCAGCTTAACATCTTGTATTAGTGTGGTGCATTTGTTACAATTAATCAGCCAATATCGATACATTAACTAAAGTCCATGTTTAACCTTACTGGTCTGATCTCTGTTTATGTTATGTAGTTCTATGGGTGATAACTGTAACATCATGTATCCACTGTTACAGTATCATACAGCATGTTCACCTCTCTGACACTCCCCTGATCTCCACCTGTTCATTGCCCCCCATACCCTGAACCATGGGCAGCCACTGATCTTCTTACTGCCTTCCTAGTTTTGTCTTTTCCAGAATGTCATATGGTTGGAATCATACAGGCTTTCAGATTAGCTTCTTTCACTCAGTAATTGCACTTAGGTTCCTCTGTGTCTTTTTGTGACTTGGTAGTTCATTTCTTTTTATCATTAAACTAGAGGTCCGGTGCACGAATTCGTGCACAGGTGGGGTCCCTCGGCCTGGCTGGCGATCAGGCTGGTTGGGGCTGTCTCACCCAGTCCCAATCAGAGCTGATCGGGGCCAGCCGCAGGAGGTTGGCTGTGGGAGTGCACTGACCACCAAGGGCAGCTCCTGCATTGAGCATCTGCCCCCTGGTGGTCAGTACGCATCATAGCGACTGGTCAACTGGTCATTCAGTCGCTTAGGCTTTTATATATATACTAGAGGCCCAGTGCACGAATTCGTGCATGGGCAGGGTCCTGCCAGCCCGCCCTGATCGGGGCCAATGGGGGAGGGGCCATGGGAAGTTGGCCAGCTGGTACCACCCCTGATCGGGCTGGTTGGCTAGCCGCAAGGTGTCCAATAGCGGCCGGTCCTTCTGGTCATTCCAGTTGTTCCAGTCTTTCTGGTCGCTTGGCTTTTATATATATAGATATATAGATAGATAGTATTCCATTGTCTTGATGTGTACTACACTTTGTTTATCCATTCACCTACTGACATCTTCCTTTAAGCTTAAGTTGTTTTTACTTTTTGAAGCTTATGAATAAAGGTGCTATAAACATTTGTGTTCTCATTTTTGGTGTAGATAAAAATTTTCAACTCATTTGGATACATACCTAGGAGTGTGATGGCTGACTGTATTTTTAGGTCTGTGTTTAGTTTTGTAAAAATTCTCAAACTGTCTTCCAAAGCGGCTGGACCATTTTGCATTCTCACTAGCAATGCATGCAAGTTCCCATTGCTCTGCACCTTTGTCAGCATTTAGTATTGTCAGGTTTTTGGATTTTAGCCATTCTAAGGTGTCTGTATCATAGTATATTATAGTTATTTTATTTTAATTTATAATTGCCTAATGGCATATGATGTTTAACATCTTTTCATATGCTTATTTGCCACTGGTGTATTGTCTTTGGTGAGTTGTCTGTTCAGATCTTTTACTCATTTTTAAAATCGGGTTGTTTATTGTCCTATTGTTAAGTTTTAAGAGTTCTATATGTTTTGGCTATAATCCTTTATCAAATGTGTGTTTCACTGCATTTTTTTTTTAATGTTGAAAATGTCTTTGTTTTCATCCTTAAATAGTTTACTTGGATATAATAATCTAGTTTGGGAATTATTTTCTTTTAGTGCTTCTCCACTGTAATTTTACTGTCAGTTGGCACCTGTTGTTGCTAATGTGAAGTTTGTTGTCAGTCTAATTATTATTTCTTTCAGCTACTTCCAATAGTTTAAGATTTGGGTTGTTTTTAATTCACTAATCTCACAGATATTTAGGTGTGATTTATTTTTAGCTTCTTCTGTTTGGTATTAGGTATGATTCATTTTTTCTATCTGAAAAATCATGTCTCTGTTTAGTTCTTCCAAATTCAGTGATTATCTCTTCTAATACTCCTCTTGTCTCTCGTTTATCTTCCTTTTGAACTTTTAATAGGAGACAGATCACTTACTCTGTCCCCCAGGTCTCAGAAGTTGGTATTCATGTATTTTGTTTCTCCGAGGTATGCTCTGGGTCAAGGCTTCTGGTCTGTTTTCCTAGTCATTAATTTTCTCTTCCTGTGTTTCATTGAACCCATCTATTGAGCTATTTATTTCAACAGCTTTACATTTTCATTTTAGAATTCCTGTATACATATTTAAAAAATATTTTTAATAAGATGTGTTTTTGTGGTTTCCATTTGTTCCTCTATCTTACTGAACAGATTCTTAAGCCTCCTTTCAGATTGATCTATCTCATTCTCCCACTTATTGCCCCTGAAAATCCTATCATGAATGTGGTTTTTTGTGTTGTTACGTGTTTTAATATTTCAACTATAAATTCATGTTCAGTGACAGTGGCTTTCCCTAGGAGTCCACATTAGGTTTTGAAGACTGTGTAACTCAGCATAGACCAGAGTCAGGTCTGAAGTTTTGGAATCCTGTTTTGAAAATCTGATTAAAACCAGAGATCATTCCTTCTCAACTCCGCCCCCTATAAAAAGTCACTTAAGCAGATAATGATAATTTGTTCCCCCCAAACTAACCCATCCACAATAAAACGTGTCCTTAAAACTGCCCTGTTTTTCTTTTCTTTTTTTTTCATTATTTGAGAAGAGAAGGTTTCCACGAAAACAGAGTTTTTAACAACAAAGAGCTCCTTCAAAAATTGCCCCCTTTTTAAAAAGCTTCAAAACCACATTTAAGATGATGGGGTCTTGCAGAATCTATATTTGCTTGGCTGGACCTCACAGGTTATAGTGGGTTAGGGGCCATTTTTTAAAGTGAATTCCTTGCCTTGGAATCCACACACCATGTGAAGAATGCCCTGGGGACACCATACTCAGGCAGGATTCAAGCTTTTTTTCCGGGTCTTGTCCTGAGACCAGTGAGTCAAGATACCCTGGGCCTCTTTTCAAGTTCTGGACCTTAAAGGCTACTGGTCTCATGCAGTGAGGTTTTGGCTAGTGTCCTGGACAAGGGCCTGTGACCAGGGTGGCTGCTCCCTCATGTCCCTGTCTCAGGATGGGCTGCCCATCGGAATCACCTGGGGACTCGAGGTCCTGATACCTGGACCCCACCCTCAGATATATTTTTAAAGCTTCCAGATGATTCTACATGGGTGGCCCAAGTTGAAAATTATTGCCTCATTGGCTTGTGACTAGGTTTAGCTTGCTTTCATGTGTTTTTCTTTCCTTTATTACGTTACATTTAGACGAGATCGGGCGCGTTCAGGGTGGTATGGCCGTAGACTACATTACGTTTAGTATTTTCTCTGTTTTTCCCCCCCTTTTTTGGGAGTGGGGGTCGTTGTATACCTGGGTCAGTTTAGGGTACCGTACTGACCAGAAACGAGAAGCACCACGTTTTAACCAGAGTGCTTAGATAAAAGGATTCAAACAAAAGGTTTCAACAGGCCTCCCTGGCTTTATTGGATTCTTCCTGCCATTTTTAATTTCTCTGCAAAAGATAACTGTTTTTATGGCACCCTCCCCCCACCCCCCATTCATTTCTCTCAGCATGTGTGCTTATCACATTATCTTTAATTAAAACCAATTTATAGTTTGGGGCTGAATTTGAGTTAGTGATATTCTTTGCTTCTCTTTTGTGATATAAATATTTGAATATGTTCTGCAGTTGGAGAATATGTTTCAAAATAAGTTAAATTGGGGGGGCATACTAGTAACTGTCATAAGATTTTAAATGTCACGTAAGAAATGATGGAAATTGTTTTCGTGGGGGAGGTGGATAAAATAAATTCTTCAAAAATCAAGGTGAGGAGAAGTGATCTTTAGAAGGGAGGTAGTATTTTCTACGTGATTTAAGAAAATACATTTGATGTAAATGTGATTTCTGAAGGGAAAAGGGGGCAATTTTTGAAAGGGTTCTTTGTTATTAAAAGCTCAGTTTTCATGGATGCCTTCTCTCTTCAAATAATGAAAGGATCAAAATAGGGAAGTTTTAAGGCATGTTTGATTATCTATGGATTTTTTTTTAATTGTATATGAATCGTCCTTATCTGCTTAAGTGATTTATAACCGGGGTTGGAGTTTAAAAGGAACGATCTATGTTTAGAGTCAAATTGTCAAAACAAGGCGAGCAACTTCAGCCTTGACTCTAGCTTGGGTTGAATTACATCCACACATCCTTGTTGCCACAGACACTTGTGGCCAAGCGCGCACTTTCAGCCGTCCGTGCCCGGGATGGCTTCAGGCTGTGTCTAAATAAGAACAGTGGAGAGATGAAGGGATGATTGGATAATCCAAGCCAAGCAAACGAGAATCCCCCATATTACAGCCTCAGCTTTCTGGGTATTTTCGTTGAGGGGATGTTTTGATTGAAATCATCTGGGTAATCGCCTCAGGTTTCCACTTCACTTTGTATGTGTAAACACAGCTGTTGCACGATTGACGGCTTTTTCTTTTTTAAAAGATTTCCATTTTGGAAATCGCCATTTTTTTCACGATCAAAACCCTCGCTCATGAAATAAGCCAGTCAGAGAAAGATAAATACCACATGATCTCACTCATTTGTGGATGATAGAGAACAACATAGACTGATGAACAGGGACAGATCCAAAGACAGAGAAACAGTGATCAGACTATCAATCCCCAGAAGGAAAGTAGGGGAGGGAGGGGGTAAGGGGAAGAGATCAACCAAAGACTTGTATGCATGCATATAAGCCAAACCAATGGACATGGACAACAGGGGGATGAGAGCATGAGTGTGTGTGTGGGGGGGAGGATGGGGGTTCATGGGAGGGGGGAATGAGGACACATTTGTAACACCTTAACTAATAAAGAATTTAAAAAAACCCAAAAAACCCTCGCTCAGGAATTGTGTACTTGAGCCCACTTTTCGCATCCATGAATACTCCTCGCTGCCTCTTGGTGAAGATGGCTGGGTAGGTAGCCAGCTGCTTTCCCTACGCCTGGTGCGGAAGAAACTTCTTTTTGAATCTAGCGGCTTTTGTAGGTAACCTCTGGAGAAAGCACACAGTAGCCTCGCAGTGCTATCAGATCCTGCATATAAAAAGGCTTCAGGGTTCACCTGTCTCTAACCATCACAAATAGCGTGGCCAGGACTCCCATGGTTAGAGAAATATCCAATTTGCCCATCTTAGCAGGTCCAGATGGTACCTGCTTGTGATGCGCCTCTGAGTACTGCCAAAGCGGACCCTCAGCCAATGCATGTTAATTCCATTCCCAAACACATCTGCACCGTGTGGCAATATGTGTTCATACCCATTGAGCTGCTGCTCGGCTCAGCTGAGGACGCTCACCATGGGGAAGGGAAACAATGCCGACCCTCAGCTGGGCGGCTTCCGAGACCCCCCCGAGGCCCCCCGTTTTTGCCTCCCAATGAAGGCTCCGTACGAACTGAGAAATTGCGTGGTTGAGATTTGTTTTGACAGATTTGGTTCTCCCAGGCCTCTCTGTTTCCTCAGTCTCTTCCAGGCAATTTGAAACGCTCACATGCTGGTTGGACGAGAGCGTGGGCACCGTGAACCTCTCGGTGACAGGTTCTTGGATACGTACGAATTGGTGTGATCCCCCTGTGGTTGGGTTTGAACGTTCTTGAAGTTCTTCTGGCAAAAGGCCCTCTGTGGCTTCACTGTCTAAGCGGATTGTTTTGCAAAAAAAACACACTCAAGTTTTAGAAATCCAGTGTGTTATGAAATCATAAATTATCCATTGTGTGAAAGTAGGTTGATCCATTATGTGAAAATAGGTGCATTTAAGTAAGCACTTGCTTCTGAAGATTGAGAGTCATTTTATTAATCTGCTAAGTGCTTCATCACAGCAATTGAGAGCGTTAGGCCTGGTAGAGGGGGTTCGGTGTCAGAACTCAACTCCGTAAGTCTTAGATGGAAAATCTTAGCCTCTTTAAGCCTCAGTTTCATCATCTGTGAAATGGGATGATCTTAATTGTACCTATTTACGGGTGTCTAGAATATTAAATGCTTAGCGTCATCCCTGGCATAGAGGGAGCACTCTGTCTGCTGGCTGTTTTTCATTCATTTATTCCTTAGTCATCTATTTGGTCGGCAGACATTTGTGTAGGATGCCAGGTTGCAGGAATGCCTACTTAGCCTCTCTCCTCCAGCCAGCAGCCTGGGGGCGAATGGGTCAAAAAAGCAGGTGAGCCCAGCCGGCAAGGCTCTGTGGTTGAGCATCGACCTATGAATCAGGAGGTCACGGTTCGATTCCTGGTCAGGGCACATGCCTGGGTTGCAGGCTCGATCCCCAGTGGGGGTTGTGCAGGAGGCAGCTTATCAATGATTCTCTCTCATCATTGATGTTTCTCTCCTCCCTTCTCTGAAATCAATTATATATATATATTTAAAGCAGGTGATAGTTACTGGGATACTCTGCAATGAGTGGAGGGTAGACAGGTAGATATACCCTTTCTAGGGGTTTCCCCCCTATATTTGAGGCCCCTGTTTTTTACTCCACCCCAGTGCTGTGTTAGGTGGCCACGAAGGGCACAAGTTCAAAGTGAGTCCATTCACCCTCTGGTTGCTTTGCCTTTTGAGAGATCCGAGGAGGCAGCCCCTTGACGATGAAAGCGGCCTCTAAAAGATGCCTCTTTATAAATGGGGTTTTGTTACTCTTTATGAGACTGAGAATAGCCATTGGGTGTCGAGGTTTCAGTCTTAATGGTCGCTGCCTGGGGAGGTGGCTGGGGCGTTTTCTGAGCCCAGGAAGGGGGTGGGCAGGGGTGAAGTGGAAGAAATGAGCCGGGCGTTGGGAGGTCTCACCATCCAGCGAGAACGGAGCTGCCGAGCAGTAGGCTCACAGCCATGGGAGGACGCGGCGAGTGTGTGGGGTCAGCCCGGGGCAGAACAGTGGGCGCTTTGTCCCGAAGATGGAAGGTTATGGCAGCTGCTTCCTAGCACTCAGAAGTCACTTGGAGTTTCTTGATGGCTTCATAAGCCAGACCCACGACTTAAAAATGCAATGGCTTCCCATTGTCTATAATGCACCGCGGAGAACTCACACGAACACCTGCCGTCGCTGTCTGTCCTCTGTCGCCCTTGGACGGGCTCCGGTTCCCTGGGTCTAGCGAAGCTCTGGGGGACACATTGTGACCTTCAGTCTGACGACCCTCAGCTCCTGCAAGGAGAGGCCGTGCTAACACGGGCAACGCTTTCAAAATGGCTTTTATAGTTTTGCTCCAGTTTAACTCTGCAAAAATTTGGTAACAGTCAAGCAGACTTCACTGTTGGCTTCAGGTTTTGTTATTGTTAGTAGGTTAGAAAAAACAAGTGTAACTTATCTTTTAATGAACATCAGCAGCCTTTTGTTGAAGATGACACTTGTCTCTCACGAGATAAATATCATTCGAGTAATTGCTGTGGCGTGGGAGACGACTTTGAAAGAGGAATTTCATTCTAAGCGTTTGGCAGGCTAAGTTGGTGTTTCAGGCAGTAGGGAGAGGAACTCATTGTCGAGCCATGCTTTTATCCTGCATCCTATCTGGCTTGCTTTCTTTAATTGAATGTTATGATTTCGGACCTCGTAATATTTGCTGTGGGTAAAATAACAATAACTCATTAGATTCACTGCCTCTTCATGAGATCAATAACGAAATTTCCATTATTTATTTTCCCGAAAGACCTTTAGCCACTGCACTCCCAGCACGGTATAAAGGGAAGGGATTTCATAATGATTTACTTTAAAAAGATTTTCACCTCTGATATATATCCGGCAGAGCCGCACGGAAATTGCACTGTGATAATAATAATTATAAAACAAAAATGTCAAGAAATTATTCCACCGTGATCTGCATTTTGACTATCACGGGAAACCTGAGACACGAAGCCATGCAAAGCATAACAGTGCTCAGCTGGACACAGGCTTTGTTTGAACAAAATGCATTAACATGATGTGTTAGGAAGAACCATACATATAAACATTTTTAATGGAAACTCACAAATGAAGATGAACTTGTTTGTTGATTGATTGGCTGGCAAATATCACTCTCTCTCTCTCTCTCTCTCTCTCTCCCTCCCTCCCTCCCTCCCTCCCTCCCTCCCTCCCTCTCTCTCTCTCTCTCCTCCCCCACAGGCAGTTTGTAAAATAGATTTCCCTATTTGCTTCTAATACAGCTGGACATGGCTCATGCTAGTCCTGCTTTGAGGTTTCTGTTCCACATGTTCCAATGTGAGCCCAGTTGAGGAAAACACACACACACACACACACACACACACACACACACAAGCTTTAAAAGTTTCTCACTTTAGGGGACTATGCAAACACTAACTCCATAGCTAGCAAGCAAGCACCTGGGCCAAAATGATAGAACTTTTTGTATATTGCAGCCTTTAAAAGGAATGGCCATTTCTTTGGCATGTCAATAATTTAAAGTAAATGTGGAGGAAGAGATTTTCAATACCCCCATCTCAGAAGAATCGGTAATGTCCCCTAGATTTTAGATGAACTGGATTAGATTAGAATAATCGTTGAGGACATATTCTTTCATTGAGCAGATTACCGCCAATTCAGTTGCCATTTTGAGGTCTCGTTAAGTATCACTTAGTATCAAACACGACAGCAAAAGTGTCTGCGGAAAGACGGGGTGCGTTTTTGCATGTGGTCACCCACTTTCCAGAAGTTGTAGGTGTACACGGAATATGGCCAGAGACTGTGGACAGGGAATGGTGTGCATTGCATGCGGAGTGGTTTGAAGTCCAGGCTGGTGCAGGACAGCTGTTCGCCCCTTTTGAGGGACAGGAAGGCTGAATGCAGATGACAGTTTGCTGCTCTTCTAACACTCACATGTCAGAAGAGGTAAACCGTTCTGCTCCCCCGCGGGGTCGCGGGCAGGTCACCTTGCAGGCCAGCGTTCCCCAGGGCCTGGGACGTTGAAAGACACAGCCTTCCTGTTGTCAGACACGGCACCTTCCCAGCAGCTGTTCCCAGAGCGCCTGTGAAGACATGAGCTCTGTGCGAACGCACTTAGTGTTGTGTATAATTCCGGTGTTAAATTTATTGGACGGCTGTGCCGCCTGTACAACACAGCGTAGAAAACGTACATGTGTCAGCTTTCGGGAACTTTAGAAGGAGGTGAAGCGCTTCAGGATGTCTGCGCGGAGGAAAACCAGCCCTGAGCCCTGGAGAAAGGCTTGGAAGGCAGCTGTCTAATCCACAGTGACGCCCGGTTGTGCCTGGGTGACGCCCTGGGATCCCAGCACAGGTGTTGTCTGCCCCCAGGAACTCTCTATCCCCACTCCCTTGTGACCTCAGTGAGCAGATCTTTGGGTCCGTTGGCCAGGCAGATGTGACACTTGGATCCATTCCAGAATGTCCCCTACCCAGGGCATGGGTAGGACTAAATAATGTGTGGGCACCAGGGAGGACTCAGGAATGGCCCAGAACTCCTTTGTTCTGCTGTGATGATACAGGGGTGGACCTGTGTGGATGCAGATAGCTACAGAGGGAAGAGGAAGAGCCGTGATCCCAGTGAAGGTTGGCGGAGAGAGAGAGCAGATTGCTCCTCTTGCTTTTTTTTTTTTTTTTTTTACTATTGGTTTGTTGGTTCATTCATCTATTCAACACTCAACAAATATTGTTTGAGTACCTGTTACATAGCGGGTTGTTGTGCCAGGCAGTAAATGCAGGGAATTGTGTAAGAGCTTAGGCTTGAATGTAATCAACTTCAGCTTGAGTCCTTTCTCTGCCAGCTGTGTGACTTTGGACAATTCACTTAACCTCTTGGAGCCTCAGTTTCCTCATCTGTAAAATATTATAATGGACGTGTCCATCCGAAGAGGTGTGGTTAAATATTTTGTGATGCAACCAGAGTGGAATATTATACAGCTGTAAAGAGTATAGATTTCCAAGATGAGTAAAGCAAATTTGTATTATACTCTACCTATTTATAAAACATGAAGCTTATATAAACACGAGAGGCCTGATGCATGAAGATTCATGCAAGAATGGGCCTTCCTTCCCCTGGTTGCCAGCTCCGCTTTGGCTCCGGCCTGGAGCCGCCTTTTCGCCTTCCCACGCTACCTGGAGGCCTGGAGCGGCTGGGGCAGTGTGGAATGCCTGCATCGTCGCCATGGCGATGACGCAAACATCCCACCCCACCCCTGGCCACTCAGTGCCTACATATGCAAATTAACCTGCCATCTTTGTTGGGTTCATTTGCATACTCCTGATTGGTGGCCATTGTGAAGGTACGGTCAATTTGCATCTTTTTATTAGTGTAGATAAACTCTGGATGGATACATATGACACTAATAATAATAGTTACATGTGAAGGGAGTGTGGGAATTTGGACAGAAGTAGGAGGGAGACTTCACTGAACTTTTTTGTTTGTTGTGGATGTAATGTTGAAACACAGGTGCACAGAAATAAACTTTTCCTGTCTAGTGGAGAAGACCGGTAATCACAGGATACAGCCCATGTGTTGGGTTGGGGCTGTGGAGGGGGGAAGGTCTAACTTGTTCTGGAAACACGGATGAACTTGTACCTTAACCTTTTGGAAGACAGGGAGCCTCCCAGACATGGTGACTGGACTATAACTTTCTTTCCCTCTTTCAGCTCTTCTTGGTTAAATAAATGCTGTGTGATCCTCACAGCTGCTCCTTCCCTCATATGGGATACACATAGCGCGTGTTTAATGTATAGATAGAGTGGGGACTGACTTGGTCGTTTTCATCCGTTGCCTGCGTTTAATCAGTTTTTTCCTCTGGGTCTGGTTTTCCTCAGGTCACCTGCCTCCTGGAGGCAGGAACCGTATTAATTCAGCTTGCTTTCTTCACAGCGATGTGTCCTTACTTGGTAATTTTATAAATATGAAACACTGTGCACTTTTCTCCTTTTATGTGTGAGAAGGTGCTGGCAGCCTTCTGTTGGGGGCCGGAGGGGAAGTGTTCCTCCCCAGGCCCCTTTCCCTGCTGAAGAGGAATTGTTCCCAGCGCTGTGCGTCCTGGCAAAGGCAGACTTCAGAAGCGCGCTTCCCAGGTGCAGAGGCTGGCTCCGTCCTAGGGTTCTAGCCCCCGTGTCCCCGCACCAGCCGCAGCTGCCGTCTGCTCAGCGCGCTCTCTTCATTTCACTGGATCCCAAAGATGATGTTCAGTTAAAAGTCGGTTTGACCCTGGCCAGGTGAGAATGAAATGGGTTCCCATGGCTAGAATTTCTTCCCGGCCTTTAGAAGTTTCACTGGTTACGTCGGGTCTCTGAGTTTGCAAGACCTCCACGCAGGCCTTCCCTGAGCTTGTCAGGTTAGCATGTGGCCTCTTTTCATCGTAAAGTAACTTGTTCTTTGGCCGGAGCTAGCAAACCACATTTATTTATTTATTTTTTCTTTTATAAAGTTTTTTTAAAAAAATATATATTTTATTGACTTTTTTTTTACAGAGAGGAAGGGAGAGGGATAGAGAGTTAGAAACATCGATCAGCTGCCTCCTGCATGCCCCCTACTGGGGATGTGCCAGCAACCAAGGTACATGCCCTTGACGAGAATCGAACCTGGGACCCCTGAGTCCACAGGCCGACGCTCTATCCACTGAGCCAAACTGGTCAGGGCTAGCAAACCACATTTACTGAAAGACCAGAGATGTCTGAGTTCTCCCCCCACCCCCCCAGGTAAACACATGGAAAGTGGGCTCTGCAGCAGTTACTTCTGAATGGGCTTACCAAAGATGGGGTCTCAGGCTGGGACAGCCCTCAGCTGGAGGCGTGGGGAAGGTCCGAGGCTTTGGGGCTCTGGAATTGAAGGTTGTCCCACACCACTCCTGATGATTTTTTAACACCTTTAAGGAGTTGCATGATTAAACGTGTTCCACTTCAGAAAACTTCAGAACAAGCTGTAAAAAGTAATTTGCAATTCTTCCCTTCTCCGCGTCTATGCCGAATGTGGTGGTTAATTACTCCGCAATAGCTTTTTGTTCTGGTGATTTGTTACAAAAATAGACAAGTCCTTTATCATCATTAAACACCAGGATTAGTATATATTTTTTTTAAAATTAGGACTCATTTAAGTATCTTGAAAGGTTTGAAGAAAAATGGCAGAGAACTTTTTTCCCCCCTTGAAATCTGAAGTCTTAAATACAATGCCTTGATACTTACAACAAATGGATCCATTCAAACGGTGTATATTGAGAGAGGAGTCAAGGCAGTAAAATACTCATCTCTTTAAATCACCCAACAGCTCTTTGAGACAAGATCCTGGAGGGCTGCCAAATTAGACTCTGTAATGTATATTCCCGGGAGGAGGAAGTCGCTGGTGTGTCCCCTCACGTGAGTTCTGAGTCGTGTGGAACCGGTTTCCGTTTTAACCTGTTTATCTGAGCAGCTTCCCGAGTCCAGCAGCAGGCTCGGATAGTTTGACATGACAGAGCAACACGCCGACCTGAGCCTCCCAGCGGTGTGAGCGATCAGACACCTGTTGGCTTAAAGACAAAGTGAGCCACTGAGGAGGAAAGAGAGAGGGTTGCCTTCTCCTCTCTCTTCCTTGGCTGTCCTCTTCCTACGGGTCCTGATCGGATTCCCAGGGGTAACTTCTACTTGTGCCCTGTAGACACGGCCGCATGTTAAGGGACTCCTGCTTCCTCCCATTTGCAGAAGGAAGTGCAGTTGATTCACAACTTGGCTGAATTCGTTTGAAGGAAGATGCGTGCCCAGGCCTTGATTCAGGTGTTGTGGAAACGCGGAATCATGCCTGTCACAGAGCATTAGCTTTTATACTGTAGTTAGAATTTAAATGTGTGGGTATATTCCAACAGATTATTTTTCTTCGCTAAGCGGGTGAGCTGAGAAAGGGTTGGCAGCTGGTTTTAGTGAAGACAGAGCTATGGAATTTGGAGCGGGAAGGCGGGGGACACTCTCTAAGACTGGGAAAGGAACGGATTATTTCATCACAAACTGGAAGCTGGCACTTGCCTGTACCCATCATATGCATTGAAAAAAGTACTTTGTATACATTACATCATTGGAATCCACAAGGATCTAAGTGATCTGGGGACCAAGTTATCTCTGTGCTCCGTGCTTCGTAGGACACAGAGGCACGTTTCGAGTGATGTGCAGAAATCTGTAACATTAGCAGGTGTTTAGTTTAAGCAGGTATTTAGGTTTTAGCCGGTATTTAGTTTAACCTCATCATCTAAGACACGAGGGGACTGAGGTTCAGGAAGTTTCGGCCACTTGGCCCGTGTCGCAGAGACAGCCAGTGAGAGAGCTGGGGCTGGAAGCTTAGGCTTTGTCACACTTCACCGGTCCGGGAACAGTCAGAGGACAGGCTTTGCGCCTGGCTGGTCACCTTCTCAGGGACGCAGTGGCCGTTGCTGATCCTGTATCTCTTCCAGGAATTCCCTTAAAGCACAGCTGTGCACATTGTACTCACCTGCTCAGAAGTCTTCGTGCCTCCCCAGGGAATGCATTTAAAATATGTAAAAATAATATTTTGGAATAGGACATAAAATCCAAACTTCCCTTCACATCCTATTCCCAGTGGTCCCCAATCCGTAACCTAGCCCTGCCCTACCTTCCCGCTGCCTCCATTCATGCAGAGACGTTCTGTGTGTCCCTGCGCGTTTACCTTCTGTGTCTGGGTTGAGTTACCTCCTCTCCGAAGCTCACTGAATTCATTCCTGTGGCTGTTGCTTATTTTTGAAACACTTTTCTTGCGGATAGCTTGGATGAAGTGCTGGTTTTCTGTCTTACATTATAATGGTGTGGGTGTGCCCAGGAGTGCGTGCCTGCCTGGGTTCTTTAATAGAGGGTAGGAGTTCTTTAATAGAGGGCGGGGGTTCTGTTCTGGGTATGTGCATGGCCTCTGAGTAGTAGTTGCTCAATACCAGAGTTGAAACCAGTCTTAGTTACCTCATCGAGAATTCTTCCTGTACCTAGCTGGGGAGGGCAGCTTTGAACTGAGAACTGGGGTACAGCCGCCTCTGTGTGATGTGAGTATTCAGTGCAGCACTTCTTGGGAAGCTTGTGGGGAGCAGACAGCTCCCATCTTGGGAGGCCCTGCAGCAGTGAGAAGAACTCATGCTGGTTTTGAATCCAGTGCCTTCATTTACCAGCACTGTGATCTTGAGGATGCTATCAGTCTCAGTTTCCCCATCTCTAAAATGGGATAACAACACCCATCACTATAACGACTAACTCCGAAGATATGTGGGAAGAGCTTGGAATAGGGTGGGCACGCAGGAGATGGTGGTAAGCATCATCAGGATGTACCAGGCACTCCTTTGCTTAGGAACCATGTTAGACAGTTTGTAGTCCCTTCCTCCATCTTTGAAGTCATCAAAGTAGATCACTCAGACTTCTCTCTAGAGCAGTGGTTCTCAACCTGTGGGTCGCAACCCCTTTGGGGGTTGAACGACCCTTTCACAGGGGTCGCCTAAGACCATCGGAAAACACATATATAATTACATATTGTTTTTGTGATGAATCACTATGCTTTAATTATGTTCAATTTGTAACAATGAAAATACATCCTGCATATTAGATATTTACATGATGATTCATAACAGTAGCAAAATTACAGTTATGAAGTAGCAACGAAAATAATTTTATGGTTAGGGGTCACCACAACATGAGGAACTGTATTAAAGGGTCGCGGCATTAGGAAGGTTGAGAACCACTGATCTAGAGGAAGGGTCTTTGCTTTTAGGGATTCATAGGATTAGGATCAGCTTGCCCAGAAAATGCAGGAACATCTCCCCGTCTCAAGACTCTTAATGACATCTGCGAAGTCCCCTGTGGTGTGTGCGGTTACACAGTCACAGGTTCCAGGGACTGGAACGTGGACATCTCTGGGGGCCATGCTGGTGCCCACCATGGCTGGAGGTGGAGGAGGGCGGTGTCCTGGGCCACCCTTGGAGCCACCCTGGCTTCTTGGCAGCCTCTGGCCAGGAAATGGTTGAGGGCACCACCTTTAAATCTCTTCACCAGAGGCCTCCAGACGGTTGGTGGCCTGCGATGACATTTCCATCATAATTCCCTTCACTTTCTAAGTCACACCAGCCAGGGCCTGCTACGCCGGCCACATGCTTACCGACTGCCAGGCCTGGCCGGTAATGAGAGTGGTGGGAGGAGGATGGAAAATGACGGCGTTGCTTACCTCACTGAACCCAGAAACAGTCCATCTAGAAATAGCCATGTTACAGCCCGTTCTTTTGAAGCTGTAAAGCAGGTACATTTTGTAACAACTGCTATAATTTAGAAGATGTCTCAAGCCACAAGCTAGCTCCAGAAATGAGCTTTGTTCTAACGGCACACTTTGTCTCAAATCTTTAAAATAACTTGATAGGCACTTACTGAGGAATAGCCTAAAAGGCAGAGATTGCAGTGTATTCGTCTTTGCATATGCCCCGCGCTGAGCACGATGCCCAGCCCGCCCTAGGGGCTGGAACAGGCTGGCACGTGGCCTGCTCTCCCATTTAGGAGCAGGTAGAAGAAATGGCTCCACTGGGACAGGACACAGCATTAAGCACCCACCGTGTTTCCCACTTCTACACGGGGCGGCCCAGAAGGGATTAAGGACCCAGAGATATTTTGTCTCTGCTTCTGCAATGCACACAATGAAGGCAGTTAAGCCAATAAAACTGTCTTCTGTTACGGGAGAGTCTGAGCAAAAGGAGGTGTAAGAATTTAAGAGTTATCTCAGTTGTTGAAGAGGCAGGATTCTAGTTCTTACACCTTTTGTTGTTGTTTGTTTTAATCCTCACCTGAGGACATGCTTTTGTTAATTTCAGAGAGAGGGGGAGAGGGAGAGGGAGAGAAACATCAGTGTGAGAGTCAAACATTGATGGGTTTCCTCCTGCATGCACCCCGATGGGGGATTGAACCTGCAACCTAGGTATGTGCCCTGACCAGAAATCGAACCCACGACCTTTCAGTGAATGGGACAACCCCCCAACGAACTGAGCCACACCAACCCAGGCCATGTACGTTTGTTAAAACCACCTGCTAACCTGTTCCCACAGCACGCAGCCCGGAGGAGTGTTGCGGAGTGGAGTGGCAGCGCCCATAGCTCAGTGTTCACACAGGGCGTCAGCTTTGGAATAAGCCCTGGCCGTGTTCCTTCACCTCCAAACCGGCTTTCTTTACCCCAGAGAGTGGGGGGGAAGGCTTGGTTGGCTCCTTCCTTTGGGCATTGGCTGGGTAGAGAAGGAGCAACCGGACGCCCTGCTCCTCTTAGCTGGCATCGTTATCTCCAGAAGCTGCCACATCTCAGGTCCAGTTTCAGGTCCATTTCTGTTTCCTCTGTTGGGGATACAGATGCATCTCTGGATAGTTTTAATCTATCTATCATCTATCTATCTATCTATCTATCTATCTATCTATCTATCTATCCATCCATCCATACACCAGAGGCCCAGTGCACTGATAGGGTACCCAGTGGCTGCCAGCTGCAGGCCGGGTCCTCCCTCCCTTACCCCGGCCGGCCTCCGCCCCCTGGTTGAACTCCTGGTCGAGGGGACAATTTGCATACTACGCTTTTATTATATAGGATATTTATTGGTTTTAGAGAGAGTAAGGGAGAGGGAGAGAGAGAAACATCAATGATGAGAGAAAATCATTGATTGACTGTCCCCTGCATGCCCCCAACTGGGATTGAGCCCGCAACCCGGGCATGTGCCCTGACCTAGATTTGAACCATGACCTCCTGGTTTGTGGGTCGACACTCAGCCATTGAGCCACACCGGGGGGGCTCTGGATAGTTTTATAAGGTGTCTGCAGAGCCAAAGTTTAGAGCTTGCCTCTGCCCCGCAGCCCTGTTCTCACTGCCCTGGGCCGGTGGAGCAAAGAGGAACCCAGGGCAGGAGAAGCAAGAAGCTCCCTACACAGTTCAGGGTTTCCCAGTGCGGGCGAAGGGGGAGGCCCTCACAGAGGACATGCAAAGCCCCTTCCCGATAAAACCCCTTTGAGAAGACATTTTCATCCTGTGAACAGTGGTCTGTCATCTCAGCCTGATCTTTCATCATTTCCAAAAGGCCGCCCTTTTGATCCGGATTCTTAAAGAGGGCAGAGGAAGTTCCCTGGGCCGGGCTTATTTGGGAAACATTTGTGCTTTGTGAAGACTTGGGCACGCCAGCGTTTAAAAGGCCACGCTGAGCATCTTTAACTCCACTCCAAAGGACCCCTTGGCCGAGGGCAGCAAACAAGGAACCTTTTGTGCCTTCATAATTGCCCAGCAGCAGGCATTTTATAGCTTCTGAGTGGACTTCAAAGTTAATTACCGTTTAGACCTCTGCATAAAATAATCCCCCCAAACACTGGGGATCAGGGAAGTTTTGATGATTTATTTATATTTCAAAATCTAAACCGGTGCTACCCAATAGAAACAGAATGCGAGCTACATGTTTAATTTAAAATTTCTAGTGCCACCATCACACTATTACAAAGCTCAGGTGACATTGATTTTAAATAACATTTAATTTCACTTAATTTACCCATAATATCATTTCAGCATTATGCAAACAATTATTAATAAGCTATTTGGCTTTTCTCACTAACCAAGTCTTTGAAACCTGACGTTTCTTTTATACTTAAAGCACATCCCAATTCAGACGCACCACCATCCAGCTCTGTGGCCACACGTGGCTGCGTGTGGACTAAAGCCAGGCAGAGATGAGTTCAAAGGATGAAGAGTTGGGTACCTTATGAGGGATTGGCTTGCCCAGCTGTGGTCCAGAGAAGCTCAGAGGTGACAATGCTGGGCATTAGAAATGTAGTCACAACCCAGGATTCTTTTGTTCCTTCTTCTCCAAACAGCTTTATTGGTACACTAGAGGCGCGATGCATGAAATTTGTGCAAGGGGCTTGGCCCCCGCAGCTGCAGCAGCTGCCTCTGCCTCACGCCCCCACCCCAGCCCCCTGCCACAGCTTAGTACGGAAGGTTGTCTGGAAGGTCGTCCAGTCTAATTAGCATATTACGATTTTATTATTATAGATAATTCACATATCATACAACTCACCCCTTTAAAGTGTACAGTTCAGTGGTTTTTAGTAAATTCATGGAGTTGTACATCCATCAGACAATCAATTTTAGGACTTTTTTGTTATTCCCAAAAGAAACCAGTCACACTTGGCTATCGTTTCTCCCATTTCTCATCCCCTCCAGCCCGGGGCAACCATTAACCTATCTTCGGTTTCTAGATTTGCCTAGTCTAAATATTCCACATAAATGGAGCCGTGGAACATGTGGTCCCTGTGACTAGCTTCTTTCACTTGGTATCATGTTTGAAAGATTCATCCATATTGTAACTTCTGTTAGTACTTCATTTCTCTTTATTGCCAGATGAGATCCTGTTGTAGGGATATACCACATTTTATTTACGCCTTAACCAGTTGAGAGATATTTGGGTTGTTTCCACTTCTTGACTATCGTGAGTGATGCTGCTGTGAACATTTGTGTACAAGGTTTTGTGTGGGTATATGCTTTCCTGTCTTTGGGGTACATGCCTAGGAGTGGAATTGCTGGGTCACATGGTCGCTCTATATTTAACCATTTGTGGATCTGCCAGACTGTTTTCCAAAGTGGCTGCCCCATTTTGCATGCCAACCAGCAGTGTATGAGGACTCCAATTTCTCCAGATCTTTGCCAACACTTGTTATTTATCTGCCTTTTTGATTATAGCCATACCAGTGGGTGTGCAGTGGTATCTCGGGTGGTTTTGATTTGCAATTCCCTGATCCCTAATGATGGTGAGCATTTTCCCATTTGGTCTTTTGTATATCTTCTTTGGAGAAATGTCTATTCAGATTCTTTGCCCATTTTTTTAAGTTGAATTGATTGGGGTGACATTGGTTCACAAGACCATACAGGTTTCAAGTGTACAACTCAATAAAACATCATCTGCACACTGGATCTTGTGCCCACTGCCCCAAGAAAAGTCTCTATCTATCCCCAACCTCCCCCTGCCCCTTTGCCCTCCTCCACCTGGCCCCCACTCCCCTTTTCCTCTGGCTATCACCACACTGTTGTTGGGGTCTGTGTGCTATTTATGTATTTTTTTTGGCTAATCCCTTCAACTTCTTTCATCCAGTCTCCCCACCGCCCTGCCCTCTGACAGCCGTCAGTCTGTACCATGTATCCATGCCTCTGTTTCTGTTTTGTTTGTCAGTCTGTTTTGCTCACTAGATTCCACATATAAATGAGATCAAATGGTATTTATCTTTCTCTGACTGACTCATGTCACTTAGCCTAATAATCTCCAGGACCATCATTGGGTATATGTCTTTTACATTTTTGACTTGTCATAGTTGTTTATATAGTCCAGGTACAAGGGCCTTATTACACATATGATTGGCAGTTATTTTATATAATTCTGTGGGGTTGTATTTTCACTTTCATGATGGTTCCCTTTGAGGCATAAATGTTTCTTATTTTGATTATGTCCAGTTCATTCATTTTTCTTTCATTGATTCTGCTTTTGATGTCATATTTAAGAAACTATCGCCTAATCGAAAGCCACAAAGATTTCTATCTTGTTATCTTCTAAGAGTTTTATAGCTCTAGCTCTTTGATCCATTTTGAATTAATTTGTATGTGGTATGAGATAAGGGTCCATTTTAATTCTTTTACATGTGGATATTCAGTTGTCCCAGCACCATTAGTTGAAAATACTATTTTTTTTCCTGTTGAATTGTCTTAATCAAAATTCAATTGACTATAACAAAGAGGGTTTATTTCTGGACTGTCAGCTCTAGTTCTTTGATCAATATGTCTGTCCTTTATACCCATACCTCACTGTCTTCATTAACTGTGGCTTTGAAATAAGTTTTGAAATCAGGAAGTGTGAGTCCTCCAACTTTGTTCTTTTTCAAGATTGTTTTGGCTATGCAGAACTTCCTGAGCTTGCCTATGAATTTTAGGATCGGCTTGCTAACTTCTGCAAAGAAGGTTACAATTTTGATAGGATTGTGTTGAAAGTGTATATCACGTAGGAGAGTATTTCCATTTTAATGGTAGTAAGTCTTTGACCCATGGACCAGACTCTATTCCCGATTTAGTTCCTTTTCTTCTCTTCCACAGAGACATAATTATGCTTTGTGGAACTTTGCAAAGACCTTGGCCCCTGTCATTTACCCACCTGGTAATTCACAGCATAGTAGGTTGTTAGAGCCAGAGGGTAAATGGACAGAGTAGTTAAATCACCTTTGGTGTGCTAGCAGAATGAGAGGTGCAGGGAATTTACTCAGGAATAGGTCCTAAAGTGCACAGACTTCAAAACCCCAATGGTGCGTTACAAGTAGAGCATTTATTATCGCTTGTATCTTTGTCTACTCTATATTATTCACACCCAATTCCAGGCGCTGATTTTCCCAGTATTTTATTATGACAGATCTCAAGGATAAGAAAAGTCGAAAGAACTGTATAGTAAACATCCAGCTGGATTCTACAGTTAAGAAATCTTTACCTATTCCTAAGTAATGAGGTTATTTTCTTATTTTTTTTTTCTAGAAACATTATAGTTTAAGCATTTATCTATAGGCCTATAGGCCTGTGACTTATTGTGAATTAATTTTTGTGTATTGTCTGAGGCAAAAGTCTAAGTTTGTTTTGGTCTGTGTGGTTGTTCCAGTACCATTTGTGGAAGAGACTGGCTTTCCATTATTGGATTACATTGGCTCCTTTGTCAAAAAGCAAATGATTGTAAATTTGCAGGTCTATTTCTGGGCTCTCTATTCTGCTCCCCAGTCTGCTTGTCTGTCAGCGACACTGTCTTAATTTCTGTGGCTTTATTTTATGTCTTAAGTCGAGTAGTGTCAACCCTCTGACTTTGCTCTGCTTTATCAAGATAGCTGTGGCCACTCTAGATTCTTATGTTTCTTATACATTTTAGAATTGGCTTGTCATTTCCTACAAAGAATCTGGTGCACTTGCTGTTGGGATTGTATGGAAAATATAGGTTAATTTGGGGAGAAACAACACCTTAATAATATTGAGGCCTTCAGTCTGTGAACACGGCATATACCTCCATCTATTTAGGTTTTCTTCCATTTCCCGTGAGCCCATTTTATTTCTTCTGACTCCCTTGTCCCATTGCTCCATGGGCCCTCATCTCCACATTTTGAGTCCTACTGTGCAGTGGTGATGGGGGTGTGCCCTACAGTCAGATTGCCTATGGGGTCTTTGGCAAATGAACTTATTGGTGAAATGAAGGTGAGAATGATATGAACTACTAGAGGCCCGGTGGACGATTCATGCATGGGTGGTATCCAGCTGCCCCGCCCCGATTGGGCCTGATGGGGGCAGGCCGGCCAGGGGGAGGGGCCGTGGGAGGTTGGCTGGCTGCAGTGCACATCATAGCAACCAGTTGTTCTGGTCGTTCCGGTCACTTGGCTTTTATATAGATAGAATTTTAAGTAAAGTCCTAAGAAACGAGGGCTCCGTAAATGCCAGCGTTGTTTAGGACTGTCCTTCACAATCCAGCTCAGATTGTATCTAGTCCGTGAAGACTGCCCAGAGCCCCCTCCTCAACACGTCTCTCTTGCTCACTGTCCTGTTTTCATTTCCAGGTACATTTGGCGCTCTTGCCTTGAGTGTGCCTGACTCTCCTTTTTATTATAAGCTCTTGGACTATGGGGTCTGGATTTCAGCTTCCTTTGAGCCCATTGTTTGCTCATTACATTATATCAGCTCCAGCAGACACTAACAAAGTATCAGAAATTTGTATTTTATTTTTTTTCAGAGTGTGAGCGCATCTACTATCTTATTGTTTCCTTGAAGAATTAGTGAAGGCAGGCTTTCACTGCAACTAGGGATCCCCAAGAGAGGATTACCCACCAGCCACCGCCAGTCAGGGCAGAGGTTAGAACTAGAACCCAGCTCTCTGGACTTGAAGAATAATAGCCAGGATGCTTGGACATATATATACATATATACATAAAATGCTTAAAATACCTTCAGCTCTGTGAGATGCTGGCAGCCTTTTGTTCAGGGCAAAGCAGCTGCACAGATCCTTCATGAAACTGACATCTACCCTGTTTCCTCACCGTGTTGAGCCACGGAATGTCAT
Organism: Myotis nattereri; assembly: GCF_964212035.1. Taxonomy (NCBI): domain Eukaryota; kingdom Metazoa; phylum Chordata; class Mammalia; order Chiroptera; family Vespertilionidae; genus Myotis; species Myotis nattereri. Next base: position 53,528,608 of record NC_138088.1, on the reverse strand, counting down.
ACAGGTTTAAAAGAATCTTAAACTGCAGCATGGACTTCCCCTTCCTTTTTGCAAAGGCGCCCAGTAACGTATGACCCGTGGTACCCGGATTGACTGCTCACTGCCTCTTTTTCCCAAAGATGAGAAGGTACAGCCGCAGAGGCTGTTGGGAAGGTGTCCTCAGCCCTCGCGGTCCCCTGCCCCTCGGAGATGCCTGGCTTCGATGCACCAGAGCCCAGCCCAGTGTGCCGCCCTGCCGTGCACGTGGGGTGATGGGGAGAGAGGAGCCGTACTGAGCCTCTGAGTGGGTGACTTTAAAAAACGTGCTGCCTTCCCGAAGAAAGACCTGTGCACTGACACATTCATGGAAGAGCCTAGAGTTCACGTTTAACTTCTTGCTCCCAACTACCTCTGAAAAATACCAGCACTTCCCTGATAATAGAGTGGGCAGTACTTGTGCGCTTTAATGTTTGTTCATTGGAGAAACATGGATCCTGCTTCCAAAGGAACAGATACGATTCGGAGAGAATGAACACTGCATTGCTGGAGATGTTTTCTCCCATCTGTCTCCTCCCCGCCCCCCCCCCGCCCCCCCAGCTGGGGGCCTGCTGGGCATGGGGTGCAGATTCTGGCATAGTTCCCAGGTAACCTGGGAGCACACAGCAGAGGGTCCTAGCGAAAGGTTCCTTACGGAGCTTTACAACCGGAAGGGACTGCAGAGGCTCCAGTCAAACCTTGGGGACCCAGAGGGCTGCCATGATTCATCCTCGATTTTTCAGGGGATTCATGGCAGGGCCTGGCCAGAACCTGTACTTCCCGAAACGGGTCCGGCCAGAACGCATCCCGTGGCCAAAGCTTCCTCCTGGAAGACTTGGGCCAATTTGCTGGAACATATTTACTTCCAAATCATTCTCATCAGCAGTGCTTGATGTTGGGGGCGGCTTCTCCGAACTCAGACTTTAATTGTCTCTGGCTCCTGGAAGCTCTCCTGATAGTAATTTGTGCCAAGCCATCAGAATAATGATGATGGCATTGTCTTATGTTTGCTTTAAAGTTGTCCATCCTGGTAACAATCACCTGGCGAAGAAAGAGATTTATTCTGCTGGACATTTGTAAATACCGAGTTTGAATTTAGGACACGGGGTAACCAGTCCTATTAAAACCTGGATCTCAGAGACCTGCCCGAGGGATATGTACATGATGAAACTCACCAGTTGACTTGGAAATGGAGATGACAGAACATCTTTCAGGAAGTGCATGCAGGGTGGGTGGGGGTGGGGTGCAAATAGAAATCGATTCAAGGAGGCCCTGTAACCTTAGAGGTTTTCAGCTGGTTTATAATTTATCTGTAATGGGAAAAATATTTTACCACCGAGATAATATCTTGAGATAAATCTGAAATCACCAGCCATATTATGAATGTGTTTATGGATGTGTGTGAAATGCAGGGAATGAGATTTTTTTTCTCTCTGTGACTGTAATTTAGTGCGGATAAGATGACAAATAAGCTCTATGCAATAACAGCCCATCTGATATAATGTGTGTAATTTTAAACTTGAAACCATCATGTTTTAGAACTGGAAGGGACCTCAGAGATCACCTAGCACAAATCAGCTTTCTGATGGAGGAGCTGCATCCAGGAGAAGATGAGTGGCTTTGCCTCTAGTGCCAACTAGAATCCAGAGATTTAGACGGTCGGGTTTGTAGAAAAGAAGGCTCCGTATCCACAGACTCATTTTTAGTGTTTTACCTTTAGAGGTTTTATGTCATTGCTAATCAGAGCTATAATTGATCAGAGCCATAACTGATCAGAGCCATAACTGATGAGAGCTATAACTGATCAGGCCTATAATTGATCAGAGCTATGACCAATCAGAGCTATAACTGATCAGCCCTATAATTGATCAGACCCATAACTGATGAGAGCTATATCTGATCAGGCCTATAATTGTTCAGAGCCATAACTGATCAGAGCCATAACTGATGAGAGCTATAACTGATCAGGCCTATGATTGATCAGAGCTATGACCAATCAGAGCTATAACTGATCAGCCCTATAATTGATCAGAGCGATAACTGATCAGACCCATAACTGATGAGAGCTATAACTGATCAGGCCTATAATTGATCAGAGCTGTGACCGATCAGAGCTATAACTGATCAGACCCATAATTGATCAGATCTATAACTGATCAGAGCCATAACTGATTTCTTCTGGAAGGTGAACCTACTCTTTAGCCCTTTACATATGTGGATGGATGCTTCATAAAAACACTTTCTGTGACTCCTAATTACAACTCAATTACGTAAGTTTACGGAAATTAGAACCAAGTTATTTGTCAACCTCTCCTTTTGGTTGCACTGTTAATGTGGCTCCTTATGACTTGTTGGTGAGCTGACTTAAAGGAATTCAGAGCAAGTCACGTACGCCGTTCTTTTGAAAGAAAAACACTGGCTGCTGAAGGGATTGAGTTTAATATAGTTTCATATCAGAGCGGTTTTAATAACGCCGTCTAAAGTATTCGTACATGAATTCATTAAGCCCAGATTAGTCTTATTATAATTACTCAAAAAGTAATTCAATTGAAGAGAAAACATTTTAAATGGATATAAAATACACTGTTCGCGGGGAAGCCAGCCTGTTCTACTTTATCAGCTCCATAAAGTACTGCAGAATTGAACATAACTTTCACAGTATACAGAATGCTATCATAAAAAGTATTATTCCTAAATCTATTTTTTTATGTTCTTTCAGTAGTTAAGGGCTTTATCCCTCTGTGCGACAAATGCGATAGACTGGGGATGTAACGTCATCAAAACGGTAGGGACTCACCAGCTGCGGCCCTCGCACTGCCCCCGAATCAGTGTGGGCTGGTGGTTCTAAGCACGGGGCCTGCGATTGATGTTGGTGGCACATTCCCTAGGAAATGTAGTAGGAAGATACTCCAGGGCTTAAAATAATTTTTTTTTTCTTACAACAAAAGACATCTACTGAAGGCCACGTGCCTTCAGAGGTAAGACAGTGACAGGCAAAGTCGTGGTGTTCATGTCTAACGTGATAAAAGGGGAGGAGGGCCAAGAGCAGGGAGAATATGATAGGACTTTACCCGGCCTGGGTCCCAAGTGAGACAGAGAAGAAAAAGGACGGAGAGATTCAAGTCCCACCGCATTCAAGAATGGGGAATCAGGCCCTAGCCAGTTTGGCTCAGTGGATAAAGCCTTGGCCTGCGGACCCGAAGGGTCCTGGGCTCAATTCTGGTCTAGAGCGTGAACCGCAGGTGCAGGCTCCTCCCCTGCCAGGGCCCTGGTCAGGGCTTGTGCGGGAGGCAACCATTTGATGTGTTTCTCTAACATTGATATTTCTCTCTGTCTTTCCCTCTCCCTTCTACTCTCTCTGAAAATCCATGGAAAAATATCCTCGGGTGAGGAATAAAAAATCAATCAAACAAACAAACAAACGAAAGAACAAGAACAGGGAAGCAGGAGGGGCCTGGGTGTGGGCTGCCTGAGCTGTCTGGTTTTGGAGACACAGGAAACTAATCACAGCCCCGTGTGGTGCCACGGAGACCACGTGGGGACTCCGAGGAGCCTCGGATGCTCGCTGGCCGGGCTCCCGGAGTGCACAGGCCTGCACCTGGCCAGGAAGGGCTCCCGTAAGTGGTTTGTTGTGTTCAAACTTTACCTAATTTATGTAATAAAGTAGCCGAACGCTTTGCCCAGACAAATCCTTCATGGAGCCCCACTGCACCCAGAAGAGGTTTTCAGTTCCGCGGCCCCCACGCAAGTCCCTACCTCTTTTGAACCCTGGGCTTCCAGGGAGCACAGCTTGAAACCCGGATCGAAGCCCGGGGCAGGTGAGCCCCTACCAGGGTGACCTTGAGAAATCATGGCAGGCCCAGGGGAGACAGGCAGTGTCGGAGGGGTGAGTGGTGGCTAAACTCAAGGCTGGGCCCTGGGTTTCTGGAACTTCTAATCACACCCCCTTAGATCATTGAAGATAGGATGTCATTGGACTGCTGATGGCAGACATGAAAAATAATTCATCCGTAAGGTTATGTTTGAGAGTTGCTAAAGAGTTTCTCCATGGCACAGAGTTCCATGATGAGAAGAAGATATGAAAACGGTCATTTTATTTTAGGATTTCCTCTGGTGATAACTTTTACAGCCCTATAGAAAGTCGCAAAGGTTTCTCAAGGAGCAGGCAACCAGTCACTGTTGACTTGTAACGCTACCATTCAGAGAAGTCTGAGTACTACTGTGTACTCAGTTACTGTGTACTCTTCTCCATCGGACCTCGTTTGGTCTGCACAGCACTTTATGAGGTAACGCAAACGCTAGCTATGGTCATTATCTCTCCATGCTGCTGATGAGAAAAGCGAGGTTTGGGGAGCCTCAGTCGTTTGCCTGAGATTACACAGCCAGACCTGGACCCAACTCCGACTTTAAGCCCTGAGCTCGCTGCTACCCTGCTTTATTGCATATGATTATAAGAACAGTAACTTTCACTGACGGAACATGTACCACAAACCAGCTACCATGTGCTCACTGAGAGCGTTACATACATGATCTTGGTTGCCGTCGTGCATTTGGAAAGGTAAATCCCCATTTTATAAATGAAGGAATGGAGACCAAGAGGGGTTAATTAGCTAGCCCAGGATCTGAACCTAGCCCAGGATCATGAACCTCAGTCCATGGGCTCTATGCTGATTAAATTACCTGCCTTGACCTTCATGATATCCCTGTGGTAGGATAAAGTGTATCTCAACCATCCCCACTTATTAGATGAGAACACAGGCTACAAGAGGTCCCCCTCAACCCTACCAGGTTTCTACCTCATGAGGAGTTGGGACCCAGTCTTAGGTCATGGGATCCGGTGGCCACCATCATGTGGTGACATGGCCCTGAAATGTATCTTGGAGAGAAGGAAATAACCCTGCCCTCCCTGAGAAGCCCACCTGCCATTTTGGAGCTAGGCTTTGTCAATGGGAATCTACTCTGGAGTGCCAGCATTCACCAAGAGGGGAGGCATTGGAGGGACCCACTTTCCAGCATAGGAAAGAAAGAATTCACTTCATTCACAGGGTTTGCAGGACACAAAAGCCACAGACTGCATTCTGGTACTCTTCACAGCCATGGAGAGAGCCAGCTGGGCTTCAAAATTTGGTGAGGGAGCCGCCTAGCCCACCTTTAAGTTGACTTTGGCTCATGGTGAACCTGACCCCACTCCAGGAATCAGCATTCACCCCACTCTTCCCTCCCTCTTTTCCTCTGCCCCTGGTTAGTTGGGTCCTGGTAATAGTTACTGTGCTTTACTGTAAAAGCACTTGTACTTGAGACTTTTCTTTCTCCAGCTCAAACCACAGGAGGACTCACAAAGACAGCTGTCTCCCCAGGTGAGAGCTCTTAAATGGGAGTTAAGTGCATGCATTTTCAAGAAACTAAACTCCCCTCATATATAATTTACCCTAGAAAAGAAAGCAAAAGTGAGAGAGTGTATGATTACATAGTCTGAGCACCGGTAGCTTTGCTTCCTCCCGTCTTCACGGAAGTCGGGCACACTTGTCACGGTTTGGCCTATCTTTAATGCTACGGGCTGTGGGCTAAGTGTGATATGGTAATAATAGTGAGAGCGTTCCTGACTATAGTTATGGACTGTGGATCGAAATAGTAAATTATTCTTAGCAGACTGAAGGGGCAATAAGACTGCCATCCAGGTCTGCTCATAAAACAAAGCCACAGATAAATAAAGGAGCGCCAACTCACTTAACCCGCGTGGCTCTGCGCACGGCTGATTATTAACCTGGGCGCAGGAGAGGGGTTCACCCGGTGGAGTTAAATCATTTTTAATAGAGGTAAACACTGGCCATGTGGACGAGCAATGCTCCCGAAAGTTTTTAATCAGCAGCGTTTAGGAATCCCCCGGCCTAATTGCCATCACTTATTAATACTAATAAATAATCTAGTCCTTTTACGGCCCCTGTCTCTGGAGGACTCCATGCATTAAACGTCTCTGGGGTGTGAGTCTCTCTCAGCAGGGATGCGGGAGGGGCAGGCATCCTTGATGTTCATTCCTCCTTGAAGAGGACATAGAGGCTTATCTCAAGGCCTTCTTCCCCCCTTTCTCCTTCCCACATCTGCGGTCATGACTTACACCCGTGGCCTTTCATCTATCTATAGGACCAGCGTGGCTCCAGGGGGTGGGGGTGGGGCTGGAGAACAGGCCTTCTTTGTCCCCTGGAGGACTGGGCTGTGAGGTTTTCTCCCTGGGGAAGTGAGTAAGAGCAGAGCTTTGTCCGAAGGAGTTCATTTCCTCTGCACAAGTGTTCCTGGAGGCCCCTGGGCGCAGCCTGGCTGTGGTTAGGGTGGAGGCTCCGACCTCTGAACTCAGGTGAGTTCCATTTCCGGGGAGAGCAGACAAATGGTGCCGAGTCTTCCTCTCGAGGGATTCCCCACAACCGCTGATGGGAACGTGTTCCTGCAAATTCTCTAACGTAACCTCCCAGCACCAGAGCTGCAGCCCTCAACAAGGAGGAGACTCCTGCTCAGAGTGTGACTGACTCCCAAGTAATTCCCAGGGGCTGGTCAGACTCAAAAGAAGATCACACTCCACTGTGAGGCTCGTTCATAGGGACTGGTCCCTATGGTTTGGGAGACGGGGGTGTTGGGCATGAACACCAGTGAAGAAAAGAGTATTTTTGTGGCTAATATTGTGTGAGGCCCACAATTGGAGGCGTGTGTGTGTGTGTGGGGGGGGTGGGGGGGGTGGGGGGGGGTAAAATGTAGCCAAACAGCACAAAACTTACTGTCTTCTCACTTATTTTTTGCTCTTCTGTCCATGAGTCATTTGAGCCTGGATGGCTGGCTCAGTCGGGAAAGTCCAATTTTAAAGGAGGAACCCAAGCCATTAGTATACAGAGCAAAGAGCTAAATGATGCTAACGACAAAATGATTTATGCCACAGACTACAAAAGACATAAATTTACAGTGTAAATTACAAGATAAGTCATGGGCAAAATTGTTGCAATATTTATACTGGTGTTTATTCAAATTTACATTTGAATAAAAAGGTGCAAATGCCAATGAAGCTGAAAAAAGGGTTCTTTTAGAAATCTAAAATAGCTCCTATGGAAATCAAGAGAGATTTTTTTTTTTTTTTGGAAGAGAAGATATGACTAGTATTTGTGTAGATTTGCCTGCGAAAACATGGACTACCAGTGGATTTGGAAGGAATAAGGTCACTATATCCCTGCCCCAATTTCCTCCCTCCCTGCCCACTCGCTGATGCTTTCCAGTGATTCCAATCTGTACTGAATTTCGAAGGACGTGCTCCCTGTCAAAGCCACGGAGAGGAGGTTGAGGACTGTGGACAGATGTCGAGACTGGATCCGTATTTGAAAGACTAATCGTATTTCATGATGTTTCCAGGGTTGGAAATTTTTGTCTGTTTTCATTAGAGGAGCATGATAAATCTCGAATTTGTACTTTGCTAACAGGGATGGGCTTTCGTGCTTCATTAAGGTCAAATGAATCTCAGTGTCGTCCTGGCTCAGCCTCTAGCGCCACGGGTGGCCTTGGGGAGAATCTCTCCTGTCCCTGGGACTCAGGTTCCTCATCTGGAACATGAGGGGGTTGGACCAGGTGGGTGTTACGACAGACCAGCCCTCTCTCCTTTTCGCTGGTGTGGGAGCATACCACGCCTGGCAGTTAGGAGCCGCCAGAGTGATGAAGACACTTAGCCCCTGTCCTCAGGAGCTCAGGGCCCACATAAATAACTAATTATAATAGGAGCTGTAATTGCAAGGCGCACACATTACTCTGGGAGCACAGAGGTGGACGCTGACTTCCCTCTCCCTGGGGGTGGGCTCTGGGAAACCTCGCAGTGGCTATGACATTTGAAGGCCAGGAGGAGGGCTCCTGCAAGTGAGCCGGCTGGTCAGAGTGGGTCGTGCAGACTCTGTGTTGGAGGCAGCAGGTGCACATGACCTTGGTTTGCTGAGGGAGCTGTACTTGGTTCTTCTCAGGCTCTGGGCAGTGTCCGCGGATGGGAGGTGAGTGGCTCATAATGAATTGCTGGGGCTCGTGATGAATGACTGGGGTTAGAGAATGACAGAGCACATATAAATTAGAGCGGAGTTAACGTTGTCCCATAAAGGTACCAATACGGGCCACTTACATCCCAGTTGGTGTTCACGAGTGCGAGAGAAAGGGTGGCATTTAGCCACCTCCCTGGAACTGGGAGTCTGCGGTCTGGCCTGGGTAGAGGTGTATGGAATGGGAGTGATGCTCCGTAGGGGGTCACGTGTGCTCCGTTGAAATGAAAACTGCTCCCACAGGTGTTCTGTCCATGCCGTCTGTCTCACCCACCTGGTCACATCTCATCCACACCATTCATGGGCCGTTGGCTCTCTCTTGTAGGAGCTGATGGGTTAGTGGGGATGGCTGGCAACAAATTTAGATGTTGATGATACAGTTCTTACTTAGTTTTTGAGATGAAAATAACTTGTTTTCAAGTTTAGATTATAAATGTGTAAGACATGTTCATTGTAAACATTTAGAACAATACAGAAATGCTTCCATGAAATTGAAAAATGATGATCTCATTACCAATGGAATACTATACAGCAGTGAGCATGAATGACCTGCTACAGACTACAGCGTGGGGACCCACACCCTGTGGAGCAAAGAAGGCAGACAGAATAAATTCACACGGAATCCGTCCATTTATACAAAGTTCAAAAATAGTCAAAGCCAATGTAAGGTGTTAGAAGTCAAGCTAGGGTTCCCCGTAGGGGGGTGTTAGTGACTGCTTGCTCATTTATGCTTCTTGCTAGAAGTGTGGTTCCCAGTGCCAGACACAGTGCTTGGCATATGGTAGCCTCGCAAGTATTTGTTGAAACAAATTTTTTTTTTTCACCTTTGATCTAGGATTTCATAGGAAGGCATGGTCTTAGTTGTGAGTTATGATGTGGGGAATTGACACCCATGTTTTGTTTATATGATTTCAAGATTCATAGGCCCTTCCTCTGTTTACCTTCCTGTGTGTCCTTGCTGCTTTGTTGTTACTTATAAACCAGTCCAGGCAGCTCAGGTGTGGCTAAGAAGATGGTTTCTGGAATCCAACCGACTTGGGTTCACTCCTGAGCCCCATTACTTACTTGTCTGTGGTTTGGGATGAGTTACTCAGCCTTCCAGACCCTCAGTTGCCCCACCCGTAAAATGAGCATGATCCCCCAGCTTACTCTGCAGAGGTGCTGTGAAAATGAGAGTGTTAAAAATCTCAACGACCAGACGTTGTGCCTTTACTACGTCACGGGCAGTGTTCTGATCCCTGCAGACATCAGCCACGATTTGTTTAATCTTCCTGATACTCCCGTCTACTTGTGGTTTAGAGAATGTCAACCACAGAGTTAGTAAGTGTCGAGCCAGGATTCAAGCCAGGGGGGTGGTTTCATGCCAGAGCCCAAGCTCTTAACCGCTGCCTCCGAGTTAAAGGAACTACATACGCGTGGAGTACTTAAGCAGTCAGCATACGTTCGCTATGATTATCGTCATGGTCATGTTCAACATTATTATTAATTTTCTTTCTCCTCTCTCTCTCCCTGCCCTCCTGCCCTGTTTCTCCTCCCTCCTGGCAGACGTGTTTCAGCAAGGTAAGGTCACTGCCTTCTGCCTGCTTTCCCATTGGCTGTGCTGTTTGGGGAAGAAGGGTATATAGTCTGCGTGCCGAGGGTCACGGGGCTTCTTATTCTCTCTGCACATGTCATGGGGGCTTTAGGAGGCCAGATGAGGACAATGGCCTGAGGTGGCCTGAAGTGCCATCCAGCCTCTGGGTCTTCCTCTTGGACCATGTTTGGGGGATGGATGGGGGCGGGACAGCTGGGGCAGGGACATTGGGGACCCTTCGTGGCTGAGCCCGTCAGGGTGCAGGGGCGCTGTCAGACTTGTGACGGGTGAGGAGCAGGTGTCTCTGGAGGCGGCCAGGTGGAGGCCCCATCACTCAGGGCCAGCCGGAGCTTGCTCAGGGCTCCCTAGGCCGGCTTCACGTGGGCGTTTGCCAAACAACCGTGTCACTGTCCCGGAGGTGTGGGCAAGGCCACAGCTGGCCGGTCGCTGCATGCCCTCCAACCCAGGCGCCCCCACAACCCCTCTGACTGGGCCTGTGCCAGAAACAGGGCCAGGCAAGGGTGGGCAATGTCTTGTCTGTTTGGCCAGCCAAGGTCACGTGCTCTGGGAGCTGGAGACTGCATGCTTGACCCCGAGTGTGCGTGTCTGTCTTTGTCCCCACGTAGGACGCAGGGCCCTGGGAGACTCAGGGGCATGGCCTGGTTGAGCCTGCTAGACCTTCACGCAGGGGGACCAGCCTCATTCCCGCTTTTGTCACCGTCAGAAGCTAGTGGGCAGCGTGGCAGGGAATAACGGTTTGTATTCAAGCTGGGAGCTATGTTGGTAGCACAGTCTGCTCCGTCTTCCTTGAATCCAAGTCTGGCTCAGAAGAGGAACCTGGTTTAAAAATACATCCAGGCTTGCCATAAATAGCTTCCGCATCATCTTAAAGCCTTGCTATTTCCACAACTATTATTTCACCCCCGACAGGCAGCACGTGCTACGGGAACGTCGGCCTGCTCTCCCTGATAGAAGCGCAGTTGTGGGTAACAGTGAGCGGGACTGTTGCGTTGTCTTTTAAGAGTCTGCAGTCAGAGACCCGCTTTTATAAATAATTCATAAATCCCAGCAAGCTACAAGTAATATGTTCCATTTGGCTAGAGACTAACAGATGAGCAAAACTGAGAAGGAGCCGCGCCCGTTCACGTCATGGAAGGGTCGCCGTCAGAACCCCTGGCTGCTGCGGTTGCTTTTCCTTTTTCCCCCTGGACAGATTGGGGGCTCGGTGGGACGCTCTGGGAGAGAGATGGGTTGTTTCCTGCGGACCGGACTGCCAGCACTACCCAGTGCTGAATGGCGTGTCCCCTTCCGGGGCACAGAATGCCCGCGTTTCGACCGTCTTGCGGGAGCGTGTGAGCGTCCCTGGTTGTTGTCATCGGCATAAAAAATGGCCCATCAGGCCGGCCCTGTCAGGTCTGCCTTCTTTTTAAATCCGTCATGCTGTTTGATGGATGGCATTTGCCTGTCAGTAACAGTGATATGCAGAGCAGAAGTTATAATCACCTCCAAGGCACTGGCTGGCGAGGCCTAATAGCGTCTTCCAGAGACGGAAGCTGCCAGCCACCCAGTGCCCTGCACGCTGGCAGGTGGCAGTCCCCTTAGACGATGTCACTAGGATTTCAAGCGGAGAGCACGGAGCTGGCGCTTGTGAATTATTTACATGGCACCGGCCTTGGAGGATCCTTTCGTATGGAGAGACTGTCTCTGAAATGATGGCAAAGGACGTGCCAGCCGGTGCCTCCTCCTCTCCCTTTGCTTCTGGCCATTCTCGCTGTGAAGTTAATGCTCAGTAAAACGTGACAGTAAAAATGTACCAGTGACAGTCGCACCGGGCCAAGACAAAAGGTTCCGTGTCTCACAGACGATCCAGAACACGACTCCGCGACATGTTCTGTGATTGCCACTCTGTTCCGGAATTGGGCCGTTCACTCGGAACCTGGGGGCCCTGAATTGGACTGGAAACAAGCAACCAAACAACTACTTGGCTTTAGATGAATAGAAGCCACGGGGTCGTCTCTGCAGCCCGTCCACACAGGGCACGTCTGAGTGGCTCTGGCCTCCTGGCCACGCTGTGAGCGTCTGGGCCCCGCTGGCTTTGGCTTGTCCAAGGATGCCCGGGCAGTCGAGGGAGTGTAGGTGCTGCTCTGCGAACGCGTGCTTCTGGCAGGGAGCGCGTGCGTGAGAGGAGCCCGTGCATGTTTGGGCTGCTGTGCACCAGGGCAGGCCGGAGAGGGAGGCAGGCTTGCCAGTCGGCAACATCAGACATTCTCAGAGGAAGCCCAAGTTATTGCCTCTGGATTGCATTACCTTTTATTTCTCTGCAGATCCGTCTTGTTATGGCAGGTGACAGTGCAGCAGCGGCTGCTGGGCCTTCCTCTGCTGCGTCTGTGCTGTGTGCTCTTTTGGTTCTTTCATCTGTAAATGCCTCTCGCTGTGCCGGTTAGACCCAGGGCGTGAGGACTGTCAAGGAGAGGGGACCCACAGCTGGGCCCGGGGAAAGTAGAAGTTCCAGGACCACGTTTTCAAAGAGCCTTTGTCGACCCACATTCCCTGTTGTCCACGGAGCTCATAGCCATTGGATGGCTCTCAGGAGCCCCAAAGTGCCGTAGAATTGCTCTTCGCCATCTCAAATGCAATTGAAAACGCTCTGTGTGCACACGTGTCCAGAATCTCGAGTAGTAGAGCAATCCTTTCATAATGCAGCCAGGGCCACACGCGTGCCTCACTTGAACTTGCTGAAGCACCGTTTGAATGCTCTTCCACGGGCTCAACCTTGATTCTGAAATGGAACAGAAACCGAGCAAGCGGCCTGGAAATCAAGCAGTGCCACTCAGCAGGGTGTTTGAGAGCATAAGTGGGAGCAGCATAAGGACTGTACCATTGCGTTAATTCTCTGCTCTTTCCCGTGCAGAAGTCCCTTCTAGACTCTGAGCATGAAGAGATACACCCTCTCCCCTCACTCCGTTCCCACCTGCAGCTGGGATCTTGCTATTGGAGAGATTTTTTTCTTCCAACCCAAGTAACTTTTGATGCCATGATCTATTTTGCGACCAATCACTGCCAGGCACCCTCTGGGCCATGAGGATAAAAGAGTGGACAAGACAGCAAATGCCCTGTTCTCGTGGCACTCACAGTCCAGCTCGGGGAACATTGGTGCCAAGCATGCAAATCAATCAATTCTAGCCTTGGCTGGTTTGGCTCAGTGGATAGAGCATTGGCCTGTGGACCAAAGGGTCCTGGGTTCAATTCCGGTCAAGGGCATGTACCTTGGTTGCAGGCTCCTCCCTGACTCGGGCCTGGTAGGGGCATGTGCTGGAGGCAACCAATGGATGTTTTTCTCTCACGTTGATGTTTCTCTCTGTCTTTCCCTCTCTCTTCCACTCTAACTAAAAATCAATGGGAAGATATCCTCAGGTGAGGAGTAACAACAAAAATAAATATTCTAGAGGGATACTTGTGATGAGGAAAGTGTCACAGGGCGGCGTGCTGGAGGCTAGGAGGTCCGTCCACCTTAGATGGGGTGGCCAGAGAATGACAAGAAGGACCAGCCATTGGAGGACGTGGGGCCCAGCAGGGGAAGGTGCAAGGGCGCAGCCGGTTAGGCAGAACCACCCCGATGTTCCAGAACCCGAAGGAAGCCCGAGTTGCTGGGGCTTCTGCGTGTGTGGAGAGAGTTGTGTGCAGTGAACAAGCAGAGGGGGGCAGGAGTGGCCGTTGGGGGACTGGAGGAAGGAAACGGTGGTGGGTTTGAAACGTAAGCGTGACCTGGTCTATTTACACGAAACACCGCCAAGCTGGTGGCTGTCAAATGCACAAGAACAGTGTGTGAGACATTAAACCAAGACCATAGCTGAGCGCTGAACGGGCTCGGGCCTGGCCGGGATGGACCCTGCCCACAGGCCCAAATTGCTCCCTCCTGGGTCTCTGCCCTCCTGGGCAGTGGGACCCACCGGGCAGCCCATTCCCAGCCGCTCGCTCTGCTCGCTTTGCCTGCAGGGAGCCTTACACTCCCCCCTCCTGGCAAATGACGCTCACCGAGGGCCTCGTTAAAACACTCCTATATGTGTGTTTAGGTTATAAAAAGCCACTTCTCTCTAATACGTACACACATGTGTATCATATGTATGGCAGATTAATACAGATGTGTGTTCATAGGCTTAGGAGACTTCCGCTTGGCTCCCAGTAGGGTTGCTGCCGCCGTGGGGAACTTGGCCCAGTGGCTTGGCCCCGTGGCCTGGTTTTCCCATCTGTACAGTGAGAGGCAGGGACCCCCTGGGCTTCCTGCTCACGCTGCAGCTTCTGGATTTGCCTCCATAGCGTACACAAAGCCCACGCTACAGGTTTTGACGGGGTGGGAGAGAGGCTTCCCGAGTGGCTGAGAATCCAGGTTGAGAGAATTGCGGTTTCAGATGTGTCACTTACTCACGTGGCCATTTGGAAGTCCCCGCTCTTTCCCACGTGGATTAATGCCGGCACCCACAATGGAGGGCCCTGCTTTTTCTCACTTGAACAGAAAAATCAATCATAGTTTGGTTCCTGGCAGTCCCGCCAAGCCTGTTAATTGCTGGGGTGGGCGGTGGTGACAGGGACCTGTTTGACTCGAGCTCTTTAGTGTATTTCAAATGTATCGGCTGAACCGCTGGGGCTGGATCTGAGGTTTTCCCAGCCACTTCCGAAAACCCATCTGTTATAAAGATCTGACCCTTTAGCCATGAATTGTGGTCCCTCTGGTAATGTCGTAGACGATGAAATATTGTTTTCTTCATGAGTGTGGGATTGCGGGAATAAATTAAGGCTAGTGTTACCATTTCCAGGTAAAAAAAAAAAATCCAAGCTGTCATCTGATGGTAACTAGCAAACGAGAAAAACGCGTTCACATTTGTATGGTGGCAAGTGGTGGGTTTCCTGGACTCCTTTCCTGTATGCTAACATTTCCTGGGTATGTATACCATCCCCCTTTTGTCCAGATTCAGTAGACTATTCAGAGTCATGTAGGAAACACATCCATCTTTCCAGCACAAACCGAACAACATCGCCATTTAATTTTACTCAGATTCACTTTGTGTGCGTGCGAGATGTATGAGGGAAAAGATAACCACATTTAAATAACCGCGTTCTCTGGGATGCTCGTCACATTCCCTGTGGGCTGTGCAGGGCCACCCGTTCCGTGCCAGGTGACCTTGGGGTGGGTCTCTCCTTGTAGCACGTTCACTGTGAACCCACTCCAATCACAGGATGTGGGGTTGGCGTTTCGGAGCCCCTCCTCCCAGTAACTTGAGTTTCAAAATTGCCAGATCAGTAAAGTGGGGAACTTTCAGATTCCTTTGCTGAGGTGGTTGCTAATAGGAAGAGCAGTTTGTTTTTTAAAAAATTTTATTTTATTGGAATGATGATGATGATAATAATAATAATGATAATACCAACATTTTTATGCCTCCTGCATTCCAAGCATTGGGACAAGCACTTTATGCATTTTTTTCATTGACTCTGCCCCCACATTTTTATGAAGTAGATATTACAACCAGTAATCCCATTTTACAGAGGAAAAAACTGAGGCACAGAGTGGAATCGATACAATGATGGTTATAGAAGTAGTGAGTGGTAGAGCCAGGATTTTTTATTTTATTTTTAAGTTATTGTTACTTGCGAGACTTTATGCTACAGAACAGTTTTAGATTTTCAGGAAAAATGGTGAAGACAGTACAGAGAATTCCCATAGAGCCCACACCTCGTTTTCTCTGTTATTAATCTTGCATCCGTATGGTACATTTATTAAAGCAATGACCCGGCGTTGATTCATTATTATGAACTAAAGTCCATAGCTTATTTAGATTCCTTTAGTTTTTACCTAATGGCCCCTTTCTGTTCTGGGATCCCATCCAGGGTTCCGGGTTATCGCCGCACACTTAGCTGTCATGTCTCCTCCGGCTCCTCTTGGCTGTGACGGTTTCTAAGACTTCCCTTATTTTTGAAGACCTTGACGGTATGAGGAGTGTAGGTGTTCTGAGGATTATGTTACAGGATGCCCCTCTCCTGGAATTTGCCTGAGGTTTTCCTCATGATTAGACTGAGGTTATGGGTTTCAGGAAAGATCATCCCACTTGCATCACACATCCAAGGCCCCTACTATGCACATGACCTATGATAATTGGTGTTGACCTTCACCGGTTGGCTGAAGCCATGTTTGTCAAGCTTTCCCACTGCAAAGTCCCAAATCTTCTTGCACTTTTCCAAGGAAATCTATGCAAAGCCCACCCTGAAGGGGTGGGGAGTCATGCCCCATCCAGCTCATCGAGGGAGCAGTGTGTGCATATATTATTCTTTTGTGTGGGAGATTTGGGTCATAGTCCTCCTTTATTACTTTCTGTAATCATTATTTTAGCGGTTCTCAACCCTGAAAATACATCCTGCATATCAGATATTTACATTATGATTCATAACAGTAGCAAAATTACAGTTATGAAGTAGCAACGAAAATAATTTTATGGTTGGGGGGTCACCACAACATGAGGAACTGTATTAAAGGGTTGCTGCATTAGGAAGGTTGAAAACCACTGATGGGTCAATATGGACTCGTGGATATTTACTTTGTACGTTGGGTTATAATGCAGCACAATTGTACTGATTTCCTTGCTTTGGCCACTAGGAGCTCTTGGACAGCCTTGTTCCAGCTTTGGCCATTGGGAGCTCTTTTTGCTGGTACCTCGTGGCCCGTCAATTCTTTTTTAAGCACTTCTACGGTACTTCCTGATGTGATAAGATGCGCCAGGGTCATCTTGGATAGTTCCCACCTCCATCCGAGATGCATGCGTTTCTCTAGGAGTCCTGGCTACTTTGATTGGAGAAATGATACTAGAAACCAAGATCTAGGTGCCGGATGTGGTTGTTGCTACTGGAGTGTCATTTCTGTTAAGCCCTCTCAGCTGACCGAGCCAAGAAATATACCTGTGTATACTAACCTGTGTGTAAGTGCATATTCACAACTATTTCTAGATGTAGAAATGCATCTAGGGGGCTCAAGCAGCAAATGTTTATTTCTCATGGTTCTAGAGGCCAGAAGTCTTAGATCAAGGTGTTGGCAGCGTTGGTGTCTGCTGAGAGCCACCTCCTGGTGCATAAATGGTTGTCTCTCGCTGTGTCCTCACAAAGCGGAATGGGGAAGGAGCTCTTTGGGGTCCATTTGTAGGGGCACTAATCCCACTCATGAGGGCTCTACTCTCCTGCTCTGAACATCTCAGCGGTTCCACCTCCTAATGTCATCACCTTAGGAGTCAGGATTTCACATATGAACTTGGAGGGGACACCTTCAGTCCATCACAGTGCCCCTCACCAGGCCCAGGCTCGCTCTTGTGACTTGGCCTGTTCCAGCTCCACAAGCTTCTAAGTGGGTTTGCACGAGCTGAGTGCGTAGTGCCTTGTTGGTGAGCCACGACATTTGCGCTTTCTGGGCAGGCCAGGGGCACAGCTGATCAGTTTATAATCTTCCACAGTTGAGCGCTTAAAGCCCCCTACACCATCCTCCGATTGATTACTGCTCATTGGGGTCCAAGACAGACCCATTCTTTAAGTCGCTGAGTCTGTCCCGGGGACCGATTATGAGGCTGTGAGTGTTTCCTCCTTGCTTGGCAGGAGGGTACATGGGAGGCTGAGCATGTTTATCCATTTCGGTTGGCACCACCAGCCCATTTCCCCCACTTCCTCTCTCTCATATTCTTTCCCAGATGCCTGGGCTGGTGCACTGTCCCTTCCAGGCAGAGAGGATGGTCTCACAGGGAGGCCTGCCTGTGATGGAGACACTCATCAGCCGGCCGATGGGGGTGCCTGTGGAGACAGGCCGTGCCCATTTGCCAATGCCCTCTGGTATCTCTGGTGCACCTGGTCTCCTCCAGGCCAGCAATCAGGGAGTAGGAGGCTCTCAAACCCCATGATGTCAGGGAGCTCCACTCCTGTTGTTTTGGAGCCTGGTTTGCTGGAAGTCACAGAACATTACAAACAATTGGAGTTGATTCATTCGAATGTTTGGTTGGTAGATGAAGCAATCTTTTGGGAAGCATTTTGCGAGTTGATAGAAATTTGTTCTTTGGACTTGACAGTTGGTTTGATGGCATGCTCTCAGGCTGTTGGCTAGATGTGGGCACTCGTTGAAAAGCAGTTTCTTCTAGGGCAGTGGTCGGCAAACTCATTAGTAAACAGAGCCAAATATCAACAGTACAACGATTGAAATTTCTTTTGAGAGCCAAATTTTTTAAACTTAAACTATATAGGTAGGTACATTGTTATTAACTTAATTAGGGTACTCCTAAGGCTTAGGAAGAGCCACACTCAAGGGGCCAAAGAGCCGCATGTGGCTCGCGAGCCGCAGTTTGCCGACCACGGTTCTAGGGGATACTAGGCCAGACCACCTCAAGCCCTGTTCCCCCCCATAGTTTCTGGAACCCCTTCCCCCATCTCATCCCATTCATTACCGTAAAGCTCTACCAGATTAATCCCTGTTCTCCCTGATGCTCATCCCCACCTCTTTGCCTTTGCATGGTGTTGATTGCTCTTTGTGGAATATTATCTCCTTTTTTCAGCACCCTTCGTCCTGCTCTGTACCCGAGTCAGAAAAGTACCTGGGCTCTGCCATCTTGGTGGCTGGCCCAGGGGTGGGTGCTGCAGGCCCTCAGCCTGACGCTAATGCCTCCCATGTGTGTGAGAAGCAGACTCTTGCTTCCACACAGCCCTCCGATATCTTGTTACGATGACAGACACACCACTGGGACAACATCTTACCTGGAAATCGAGAGAGAGCCCCCTAGCTCCCCTCCTGGATACGCCTGCTCTTGCTTACTCTTCAGCACTCAGTCTAATTCTGCTCTGCGAGGTCATCCCAACTCACTCCCACCGTCAGGCGGGGAACTCTGCCTTCCACTTCGCAGTTGCCCATCCCCTTCTCATGCCTCCATCAGGGCTTCTCTCACGTTGTTACAACGACCTGTTTAATCCTCGGTCCCACCACACCACGCTGAGCTCCCAGAGAGAAAGAATCTTGTCTTTTATTTTGAATCTTTAGCACCAAATGCAGTGCTTAGTACACAGTAGGGACTCAGTAGATGTTCAACGACTGAAAGTGGACATGAAATAAGGCTCAGAGGAATGAACATTTTGTGCATGGCTGGTGTGTGTGTGTGCACACATACACATGTCTGAGGACTGCACATGTGTCTTTTATGGTTGACAGTCTAAGTTCTGTAACAAAGTGGAGACGGAATGCTGGCAGTGTAATAGATGCTCATGTTATTGCCCGTCTCGTTTCCCATCCTTGAGTCCTGAAATCTTTTTCCATTCTGTGCCTTCACCACCGTTTGTTGTTGTTGTTTCGAGGGGACAGTATTTGGACCTAGAATGAGTCAGCAAACACTCAGCTGCTCGGGTTTGTGCACGTCACGGGCAGGAGCAGGAGCATGGGAGATTGAGCAGACGCTGTCCTCTCCCAGTGCAAGAGGGACTCACAGAGGACGGGGGTCCCTGGGGAAGGGATCATGCCCTGAGAGAGGGGGATTTGGAGGAGGCAGAGGGTCTGAGTGGGCGGGACAGGGCAGGCCTGGCGGTGGGTACAGTGTGGGAAGGACAGTCTGAACGGAGGTGGAGACAAATGCAAGCACAGTGCTGTGTTTATGGGCTGTTGAGGGCGCCTTAAACCTCACAGGCTGGGTGTTGGGATTCAATGGCCCTGGTTATGGAGCCTTCACAACCTGTTGATGGTCAGACACCTCTTGGGACCCCCAACACCCCCAGTATGATTGAAAAGATTTTATCTACCGCATGAATGGTATTGGTTATTGAGGTTTCCCACTTTTTTTTATTACTCATTTTATTACTTCTTTTGCTACTCAAGGGTAACCAATCGGCCAATCAGCATTCCTGGTCAGCACAATGAATGCTATGCTCTGAGTTGATGAAATTCCAGCCCATAAAAAAATCCAGCTTGATGTGTCAGAGAGCCTGAGCAGTGGTTGTGAGGTTATTTTAAAATCTAGCAGCAAAGTTCAGTCTTGGTCTAGGAAGGTCAGGGAAGCCATTACAGCTTTTTGAGCCGAGAAAGAGCATGCGCTGTGCACACAACAGAACCGAGCTGTAGGCTGGCGGCAGAGGATATGGGCGGCCTCTGCTTGCTTAGCATGTGCCAGGTGCATGCATGAACTCACTTTCTCCCCAGAATAATCCTATGGGGTTCATCTATAGGAATTATCTCCACATTTATCCCCATTTTTCAGACGCTGAAATTGGTCAGAAAGCTTAAGTTGTTTTACTTTACAGAAGGCCTCCCAGCTAGTGAAGGGCCCAGTCTGAGTTCACACCCAGGCAGTTGGACTTAGTCTGAATTCTTTTTAAAAAAAATATATTTCTTTATTGATTTCAAAGAGGAAGGGAGGAGAGAGAGATAGAAACATCAGTGATGAAAGAGAATCATTGATCAGCTGCCTCCTACACACCTCCCACTGAGGATGGAGCCTGCAACCCAGGTACGTGCCCTTGGCCGGAATTGAACCTGGGACCCCTCAGTCCGCAGGCTGACGCTCTATCCACTGAGCCAAGCCAGCTAGGGCCTTAGTCTGAATTCTTAATGACCACATCACACAAGTCATCTTGGAGGGACCAGGAGATTGAGGTGGGCTCACCAATGAGTAAGATAGACAGTGCTGTGATCAGGCAAGAAATCCCAGCCCAACCTCAGAGAAATGGAAGCATATGTTCAACCAGAAAACCTGTGTACAAGTCTTTCTAGCAACAGCACAGTTAGTTGCCTATCCACAGGGGAAAGGCTCAACGCCTGTAGTATTCACAGGGAACGGAACGCTACTCAGAAATAATGAGAAGCAAAATGTTGATGCAACAAACGGCACGGAGGGGCGTCAGGAACATTATGCTACTGAGGACACCCTGTGTGATTTCATTTCTGTGAAATTCTTAAAACTAATCTGTGGACAGAACTCAGCATGTCGGTCGCTTCTGGGGAAATGGGAGTGGAGATTGACTTGGGAGAGGCAAGAGGAACTTTCTGGCTGATAGTAATTCTGTCTTGACAGGGGTTTTGGCCTATACAAGTGTATGCATTTGTTAACACAGAGGATATGCTCTTAAGATTTGTGCATTTCACTTATGTACATTTTACCTTAAAAGGAAAAAAGACTTATAGACTAATATTGAATTCTGTTTATCGATGTGCACTCTGAAGCATTGAGGGGCGAGCACACTGATGTCTACAATATATTTTGAAATGCATCTCAATAACAAACATGGATTGTTGGATGGATAGAGGGGTGGATAAATGGATACATAGGTAAAAAAGCAGGGAAAAGAAGAGATCCCAGCTGGGGTCCTTTCTGTAGACAGAGAGCATGTGACCAGGGAACCATGACGGTCCAGGGCAGGCAGAGGCTGGATGGTGCCAGAGAGGCAGGGCCTGGGCTTGGGCTGCAGGACTCCGGGTGAGAGTTGGGTGGAGAGAAGGCTAGTTTCCCGGGGCCACCAACTCGGTGGCTCAAAACAACAGATGTTTATTCCCTCCCAGTTTTGGAGGCTGGAAGTCTGAACTCAAGGTGTGGGCAGGGCCTCCTTCTCTCTGAAGGCTCTGGGGGAGGATCCTTCCTTGCCTCTTCCAGCTTCTGGAAGCTTCCAGCAAGCCTTGGCCGCCCTGGGCTGGTGGCCCCATTGCTCCAGTCTCCTCCATCATCACCCGGCCTTTTCCTCTCCGTGTCCCCTCCTCGTCTCAGGAGGACACCAGCCATGCATGGATTTAGGGCCCATCTATTCCAGGATGACCTCGTCTTAACTTAGTGACATTGGTAAACACCCAGTTTCCCAATAACGTCACATGGTAAGGTCCGGGTGGACATGAATTTGGGGGGACACTCTTCCACCATGGCAGGTGACCAACCAATCTGAGGGTCCCAAAATGAGGAGAGGGCCTTGTGGGTGGAGGACTGGAGCAGGAGAGAGAGTAAAGGGCTGAGAGATGGAGGAAGTCCTGAGAGTGGAGAAGGAAATCAGTTTAAAGTTGGTAAGAGCGAGATACGGGGTTTGGGAGAGAAGAAAACAAGGCAGGTAGGGTTCCCAGAAAAGGCTTCTCTATCCATGTATCTCCGGAATATCTGAAAGAATTAAAATGTAAATCTCAGAAATTAAATCCACGGGCCGAGTGTACACAGAGGAGGCTTTTGCAGAAGAAACAGCGTGGTTCGTTTTCCCCTACTAAACAGCCATGGTGGGAAGGCGCGTCGGCAAGCACCGGTTTTATTCGAGACGGATTAAGGTCGGTGATGAGGGAATCTCGGAAGGCTTGCAGGTGCGGTTCTCATAAGCCCACCAAGTTCAGCTCCTTATCTGAGGCTTATCCAAACACCAGGCAGCCTTTTAGGGGGTGTGGAGGCTGGGGACCTCCAGCTGCTGAAAGCTAATATCCTGCATCAGGAAACCACCTGCGTGGGGAGGGGGGAGGGGGGCGGGCGGGGGAGGCCTCTACATGAATGCGCTCTCAGAACACAGGCCTGCAGTGGTTTGGGGCTTCCTGGGCTTGGACCACCCACTCTCCCTGGTGGGCAGATCAGAGATTCAGCCCTTGGAGCCCTGAGAAAGGTCATGCATCCTTTGCTGCATTCAGTTCTCACATCAGCTCCGAGATCTGGCCCCAGATCAGCAGGCCCTGGTCTTGCTCCCTCTGGTGCGTCCCCCTCACCTCCCTCACTCACCTCCTCAGGCCTTCATTTGGACTCTTGGACCCGTCATCCGAGCTTCCTCAGGCCGCAGGGCCCTGGAAGGTTCCTCCTGCCGCAGGCTCCTCATTGTTGGCCAGCCACCTTCTCAGAGCCGCCGACCCTGGCCACCCTTGCTAAAGCTTTGCACCTCCCAGACACTGTCCCCCGTTTCCTCATGTCATTTCTTCATAGCACTTGTAACAAGGCGAAATGGCTTCAGTTCATGTCCAGCTGGAACCTCAGACTGTGACCTCGTTTGGAAATAGAGATGAAATTGTCCTAGATTTAGGGTGAGCCCTAAAATCAGGGACTAGTTGCCTTTATAAGAAGGAGGAGAAGACCAAGCGAGACCCAGCGAGAAGGCCACCTGGACACAGAGGCAGCGATTGGAGGATGCTGCTACAAGCCAAGGAATGGCGGAAGCCACCAAAACCTGGAAGAGGCAAAGGAGGATTCTTTTCTAGAAGCTTTAGAAGGAATCAAGCCTTTGTTATTATAACCATCTGGCCCCAGAACTGTGAAAGAATGCATTTAAAAAATTTTAAGCCCCTAAATTTGTGGTCATTGGTTGGAGCAGCCCTGAGAAACCAACACAGTACTTACTACTGTCTGAAATTACTTTCTTCATTTTTTTTTTCCCCTAACCTGTTCGTGGCCCGTCTCTCCAGCCAGAATATAAACCCATTGGATGCAAGGGCCTCACTCTGTTTCTAATCCTTACCTCCAGTGTCCAGAGCAGCGAGCGCCAGGCACAGCACACGTGCTCAATAAATACTTGTCCAGCGAATGGAACCTGTGAGATAAGAATTGTCGTCTTGATCTCTGGTTGATGAAGCTGACACCCAGGGTGGTTTCTTAACTTAAAGTGCCTCGTTTGGAAGAGTCGGGATTCAGACTCAGGCCGCGTCACAGCAGCCCGGTTGCTATTTTGAAAGAATTATTTTTAGTATCTTTACAATTTATTTTGAATTGCATTGCATCCTCGCCTCCCCCAGTAGAGTGTTACACCTTACACATGGGCTGGAAGCCTTCCCAGGAGGACCGGTGAGTAGCCTGCCCTGAGGATGGAAGTCCACGCAGGCAGGGGGACACGCAGCCTGCTGGCCTGGCAGCACCGCTAAGACTGGAGTCTCCCGGGGCCTGACCGTGGAGGAGGGAACCGGACGCTGTCCACATCTCCATGGGATGCTGTCCACACCTCGACAGGAAGGATGTGCATCTGCAAACAGCCCGGGGGAGGACTTACCACTCAGATGGATTGTGACTCTGAGGGTCACTGCTCCTCTCTTCTCCCCGCAAAGGGGAAAACATCTGCATTTGATTTCCCCCCTGGTTACTCGAGCACATCTGGCGCACTCATTAGATTTTATGGGGCATCTGCAGTGGGGCTTTGGGGTGGGTCATCTTGAAGATTTGATTCCTGATGAACCCTTTATTCTCTCCTCTGCTTCTCAAGCTAAGTGAGTTTAAATTAGTTATCCCTTTTGGCTCCCTGGAACTTTCTGTACCTGATTTTTTACTAGTCTACCCTAAACACTAGAAGAGAAGCTTCTCTCTCTCACTCGCTCACTTTCTCTCTCTCTCTCTCAGCGTTTTTACTTTTGTTTGGTAAATAATGTACACACTGACAATTGTTTATGAAAGAAGTATGTTTGGATATGCAAGCGTGACTGCTCTAGGTCCTGTGGCCCACAGTGCTGTGTGGCTTCCCATTTCGTTCCCAAAGCAGATGTACAAGACGTCTCTTACACTTGTTACTGAAGGGAGCTACCTTTGAAGTACTTTTGTATAAAACTTGTCTTTCTCCTAGTCCCAACTTATTTTGGGGGTAAATAAAGTTTCTTTTGCTCTTAAGGGAAAAATAGTATCAGCATAGATTTTCTAATATTTTCTCCTGGTGCATGTCTTGGTTATATAGGATGAATCTGGCTTTTGGAAAGAAGCTAAAGGTTAAAGTTTATTTTACTAATTAAGGTGAGCAAGTCAGCCGGCATGGTACTGCTAATGTGGCTCAGAAGTAGGCTGTGGCGTTAGGGTTAGCAGAATGGCTTTCCTGTGTTCTCTCCACTACACTACAAGCTTCCTGCAGGCGGGACCCATCTTAGTCATCTTTTTCTCTCCGGGGCCTGCCACACAGTAAGTATTGGATGGATATGTGAATGAATGGATGCGTGGATGGTTGGTTGACTAAGAGCCTTACAGTGAAGGCAACTCTGACAAAGAACTTGCCGTAGAATGTAGAGACATGATCATGTATGTGACCACCCTGAAGGTACCTATCAATGTTCTGTTCTGTAAGGAGGCCGCTGGCTGTGTGTGGTCATGGCCTACGTGCTTGAGTTGACCAACAGTATAGTAAATCTTTGTCTTTTCTTACATTTCCCACATCCACTAATGTGTGGTTGTTCTAAAATCTAGAAGTATAGCCACAAAGTAGAAAATTCATAGCTTAGTAGACTGCCATTCAGAGGGCATGGGAGCTTTTATGGACACCTCACCTAACCACGGTGTGATATCAGAAAGATCAGCGTTGATGCTTGAATTTTCTCATCGGTAAAATAAAGGGGTTAGTCATCTTTTTGAAAACTCATCCTGCACAGGCTGTTATTCTATCAAATGGTCACTTCCAATCACTTCTGCTTTAATACTCCAAACAGCTTTACCCGTCTTTCCCTCCATCACCTAGACTTCAAGCCTCTCCTCAGTCACTACGCCCCCAGGGACATGTTAGCTGAGGGTGGTATGTGTATTTGACCTTATTCTGGATAATCTCAGTCATCCTGAGACCGCCATGACTTGGGGAATAGTTCAGGACTGTGTGATTACTGTGAACTTGCTTCTTGTTTGAAATAGTGATATGTGGGTTTCCGAAAAGTCAACCAGAAATTGGAGGGAGATTTTGCAGCCTTCCTTGAAAGGTTTCTAAGCCACGTGTGCTGATCCATGACACCCTTTTGTGTGTCTGGTGGGGATTTCTAGTGGGGACAGGCTCAGCGGGCAGCCCACCTCTCCTTCAGAAACTTTGATGCCTGTCTCTTTGTCTTCATTCCCCCTATTAGCGTGGACTTTAAAGATAGTTTGGTAGACAGAAAAATGGCCCACTAAAGACGTGTTTGCATCCTCATTCCTGAAACTTGCAAATATGTTATGTTTCATGGGGAAAAGGCCTTCGAAGCTGAGAGTAATTTAAGGATTTTGATATGGGAGAGAGAGGGAGAGAGAAAGGGAGGGAGAGAAGGAGGGGGAGAGAGAGAGAGAGAGAGAGAGAGAGAGAGAGAGAGAGAGAGAGAGAGAGAGTGTTAGTTGAAGGTGCTATGCTGCTGGCCTTGAAGATTGAGGTAAGGATTACAAACCAAGGAACGTAGATGGCTCTAGAGGCTGGAAAAGACAAGGAAAACGGTTCCCTCCTAGAAAACCTGGAAGGAGTACAACCCTGCTGACACCTCAGTGTTAGAACTTCTGACTCTAAAATTGTAAGACACTAAATCTGTGTTGTTTTAAACTACCAAGTATATGGTAATTTGTTATAGCAGCACTAAGAAGCTAATACAGATAGGGAGGGCTAGATCAAAATACTGAAGGAAAGAGGGTAACTTGGGCAAGAGTATTGTCATTTTTCATCTAATTATCATTTATGGAACATCTAATATATGCTAGACACTGTGATGCACAAAGTGGGCATGCTGGATACAAATAAAATCAGACATAGGCCTGTTCCTTGAGGAATTTAAAGTTCTATAAGGAAGATAAGGCGAGTATGAGAATGATACCACAAGGCTGAAATTGATCTGCCTACAGATGATGGGTGGTCCAGCCAAGCAGCTACTTAGGGCACCCATCCATCTATAAGATGAGGTGAAACAACTTCAAACATGGCTTAGAAAAGACTGCACAGACTCTTCTTGCAAAGAGTACGGGATGTGTATGGACAAAAATTAATAAGGAGTTTGGGTTAGGAAGTAGAACTGCAAGGAACTCCCTTCCTTAGTGAAGCGAGGTTTCGCTGAATAGGTTTGCAAGTTTGGGTCTGAGCTGAATCGTTGGGAACTCTAGGGGATCTGAGTGCCCCGGTGTATTCCCTCTGAACCTTCCCTGACATAGCACTCCGTCTTCCCCGTACAGGATTGCCAAGCGACTATTTAAAGGCTGTCAGTGTGAAAGGCATAGAATTAGCAGGCTGCCTGGCATGCCACAAATCTTGATCTGACTGAGGAAGTACAACAAAAAAAGACAGAACTAAATCAATAGGGCAATTTAAAGTAGAGAAAAAGTTCTTCTTGAAGACATGAAAGAAGGTTCCATGGGGAGGTTTTTTAAACTTGACCACGAAGGAAAAGAAATGATTATTTTGGTACAGGGGTTGACAAACCATGGCCTGCCTATTTTTGTAAATAAAGTTATTTTGGAGCACAGCCACACCCATTCATTTAAATATTGTTTATGGCTCCCTCTGCATCACAGTGGCGGGGTTGAATGGGTTCTACAAAGACTGTACGGTCTATAAACTGAAAACATGTATGATCTGGCCCTGTATAGGATGAGTTTGCGAACCCCTGCTTTCCTGTGTCTCCATAGCAGCTATTTGGTCAGAAGCCATAATGAATTAGAAGTTTCAGAAATGATGGTTAATCTGTTTAGGGAATTAAGATGAAGATGTTGATCGAGTGATGAAATGAGCCTACCAGTGCTCCTACACTAAAGCTAAAGTATCTTCCTGGTTCAGTCATGTAGCAAACAATTATTGATGCCCTGGGATGTGTGAGTCAGGAGGCTAACAGTGGAATCATAAAAAGAAATGCTCAGTGGTTTTGTATCTATTCTGGTTATTGAGCATCTATGGCTATAGGGTAATTCTCTATCAACTGGAACACTTAATTATTCAGAAGCCCAGCCCTTGATCCAGCTAGTTAGGTATTGACAAGAGCTATAGTGGAAACGTTAATTAACCTTTCAGACTCCCTCTTGATCTCTCCAGGGTAAACCAGAGCACATAGAGAGTCTACTGGGCTCTCCTGCAGAGAGAGGGTAGGTTAAAGGTGACCCAGAAAGGTGAGCTGAACCAGAACGAGTCATTGGAAGTGGCTTTGTTGTCTTGTTTTTCTGTCGGGAAAGAATTCATGGGGTTATTTTTAGGTATTCTATTCTTACTTATCAGTCAACTCTGGCAACATTGTTTTACCCAGCAGACCCACTCTCTGTAAATAGTAAAACACATTCATGGGGATATTTACAAACCACTTTCTGCATATCCAGCAGGTCCAGAGACAGCGAATTATTAGAAATTCACTGGCTATCGTAAAGCTCCTCATTTAAGGTTTTATAATGGGCTTCCTTTTGATGGTTTGTTGCCTGTGGTAAATGGGGCAGGTGGGGGCGTGGCCACCGGGAAGCAAGTCCAAGTGTGAGACCCTCCCCGGGTTTAGCTGAGAGACTGCACCTCTCTGACTGTCTTCTCGGGCAGCAGAGCACAGAATTTCCCCAACAAAAGCCGGATTCGTGTCTCTTAGGAGACAGGTCCTTCTCTGCTGGCGACATCAGGAAATACAAAACAGATGTGATTGATGGTGAGGGATTGGTGACATTTCCGTGAACTTGGGACATGAAGTAACCCTTTATCTTTCATCTCCAGCCTGTAGTCTGTTCACTTCATCTCCCCAAAGTGCTCTTGGTTTTATTTTCCTTACAATGGTAAAGAATATGTTAATAGATTTTTAGAAGAATCAACTCAGAAAACCCCAAAGTCTTCAAAATCCTTTCTGTTTCCTTCCCCTCCCCAAGCTTTAATAGCCCCTGGAGTGGGCGTGGAGGTGGCAGGAGTCTTTTATACTTTCGAAACCTGCTGTTTGCACAAGTGGCTGTTATGACTGCAGCAACATAATTGCTCTTAAAATGCCTAGATAAAAAAAATAAAAATCTATTTTTATTTCTTAATCTTGAGGCTCCTTGGCTCCCATTTTTCCAGGCCACTTTAGTAACTTCCAAAAATTGGCCTGATGAATATGGTTTCCCAGCTTGATCAAAGAACAGCTGTTTGTGGTGGGGTGGGCTGTGTGTGTGTGTGTGTGTGTGTGTGTGTGTGTAGGGGAGCTGGGGAGCGATGAGGGGGTGGTGTTGTAAAAAGGGTGTAAGGATTTGGTTCCTAGATGGCAGCTGTTTCTGCCTTTGCTTGCCTGCTTAAAAGCAAGCATGAAGGTAGAAACCCACTTTGCAAGCCGCCCCTGGGACTGCCTCTGAGGCTCGGTTAAGAATGAGAGGGAAGCATCTCACTCCTATTACAGGCCTATTCCTGGTGCCTGTAACTGCTGGCTCTCTGGCCAGTTTGGATCTTCAGCACCTCGAGGGACCAGCCACCCTCTTGAGTTTTCGCTGTGTTTCTGAGCTCTGCTTCTGAGAGGATGTGCTCAGGCAGAGGTGGGATGGACAAGAGCTTGTCAGCCTTGCAAGGGGGCCGCCTTGGGGCAAAGGCACACCAGGCGGCCTCTGTCGAGTCTGGGGTTGTACAGTTTGACGCTGTGGATTCAGTCTCCAAACACAACCAGCTCTGCGTTTGCCCTGGATGATTCGCTCACCCTTGCTAGACCTTGTGTTCATCTTATTTGCGACGACCCTGGAAGCTTGGCTCTCAGGGGAACAGTCACCCCAGGTGAGTTTTCCAAAGCTATTAGTGGTGCCGAGGGCAGGCTGCCCCTAACATCTGGGGGCTCTGGGCAGGTGTGCAAGCAGAGACCCCGCCCCTTCTCAGCCAAGAGGCCTCAAGACACCCAACCTACAGACCCTAACTTCACCTCAAACCCACTGGTGGGAGTGAGGAAGTATTTGTTTGCATTAAGGTACATATTCCTGCCCTGGCTGGTGTGGCTCAGTGCACTGTCCCAAGCACCAAGCACCAAGAGGTCGTTGGTTCGATTGACACCATAGGGCACATGTCCGGGTTGCAGGCCCCATCCCTAGTAAGGGGCGTGCAGAAGGCAGCCGGTCAATATTTCTCTCTTCCTCTCCCTTCCTTTCTCTCTAAAATCAGTACAAACATATATTTTTTAAAAAGATAGATATTCCTGGCCCATTGGTCCAAGGAATGGGGGTGCCCATTCAAAGCAAGGAATTTTATGTCCATGCAGGCAAAAAGCCCCAAATATTTAAGGAGAAATGAAATTACTCCTTAACCGATGGTGAGGAATGAACGAAAAAATTCCGTTTGGACTCCACAGTATATGCCAGGCAGCACCTAACCTCCCATTATCTGCAGACTGACTACCTAGGATTTCTTCACACCGCCCTGATCACTGAACGAGCAGTCCTTTATTGTTTCTTTTAAACACCTTAGCTCTCTTTAACGTGTTTCCAGCTCTCTGGAGACTCGAAGAGACCGTCTAGTAAAACCTTGTAATTTTCCCCTGTCGACGTACAAGTGGCCCCTCTTCTCGCCGGGCGAAAAAGGGTGGTTCGACGCAGGCGGTTGTAGGACGCTGTACGGTGTAGGGTGTCAGCTTCGCATCATGCGGCTGCTGAAAAGTTGATTGCCTTGTGCCAGAAAAGTCACTGTGATTTCATTTTTGAAAGTTGAATGGAAAACTCAGAATAGACTCTCCTGATAATTATGCCTCTTATTCGGCAACATAGGGTGAAAATTTATACGGCCTATCAATGCGAAAGAACAGAGCTGAGGTTCCGGGCTTTTATGGTGATTACATCTACCTGTATGGGGGCTTTATGTGCTTACAATTTGAATCATTTATAGATGCACACTCAACAGAGTTTGAGCATAACTAGTACTGTGGGTTTTTTTGCTGACTAAATGATAGGCAAAGCAATTTTCCACAAATGTCTCCCAGTAGGCTGTCAGCATAGAAGCCTTGTAATATTGCTTTTTAACCTCAGCACTGGCAGCTATCCAGAAATTATTGCATTGATACCAAACTGTCTTGCACCAGGCAGTTGCCCTTTTCTCCATGGGCACCCCATGAACTCTCAAGTAGATGCCAGCCCCGCCCTCTTCTTACCGGCACCCCCCCCCTTCCCCAACAATCTTGTCTTCATTTCAGGAAGATCTTTTACCTGTTCTTGTTCAACTGCAGGTAGCCAGGCACACTGGAAGTTTAAAAATGCAGCCACACAATTCTCTGGATTGTGTTATTATGCCTTTAATGCATTCAATTAACATTCAGAGCTTTGTCACCAAATAAATGACGCACATGTCGGTGGCACAGAGGGGAAGGAGAGGCTTTGTGGTTGTGGTTGTTTTTCCCTTAGGCAAAGCCAGGCCCAGCTTTCTTTCTTCTTTCCTCCTCCTCTCCCCTCCCTTCCTTCCTTTGACTCTCAGAAACTCTTGCCAACGGCTCTGGGGAGTTGGTAGGTGGGAATCCTGTGTTTTGGAGAAGGGTTTGTTGGGTCTTCTTGGGAAGGGCTGAGGGAAGCACACGTCCTGCATACAGTTTCCTCACCCAGCGGTTGGGTCCTGGCAGCACTTGCTGGTTCTCTGCAGGGACCTGGGCTCCTGGGCCTGTGCCATTATGGGAGCTCTGGAGAAAGGTGGTGTTCCAGCTTCCTCCCATCTCCTGTCTGCAGAGCACTAGCTCAAGTAGACCTGAGTTCCTGGGAGCCCACTGCTCTTGAACTCCAGCAGGAGGGGCGCACTGCTCATCTCTCCTGCCCGGGTGGAGAGAGGAGCAGACTGGTGATGACTTAGTGCCAGAATTTTGAGTTTAAATACCCATCGAGCTTTGAGGGCACTGGCTCTGTGTAAGGATGCATGCCGACCACTTCACAGGGAAGATGCTTGGTCAACCTGTTGAGTGAAGGATTCTTCTCCCACTCGGGAGTGGGCTGTGGTGCTCATGGGCTGTGTCATCTCTGGGCCTGACCCACCAGTGGTCCCCCAGCTGCATTCCAGTTGCTGTGCCGTGGTGCCCTCCCCGCCCTGGTCCCCTCTCTGCCCCGCCCCGGGCTCTCAGCAGGCTTGACATGCCTCCCTGGGGGGCATTTGTCTTCTCATAGAGAACTATGTCCATCTTTACCTTCATCAGGAAAAGAGACCTTAAAAAACCCTCTGGCCTAATGCATTTGCCTTGACCTCCTCAAATGATGAGTGCTATAAATGGAGAAGTAGATAACTATTACACCTCCCGTGGCTCATAGAAAAGTCTGTCTTTGACTCGGAAGAAAGCGCTGTACTGGATAAAATTGGAAATGTAAACTGTAATAGGAAATCAAACTCCAAGCATTGAATAAGATTGTGGAAGTCCATGGTTTTCAACTTAACTTTTCTTATTTCTATTGCTTAAGAGATGTTTTGTTCTTTAAGTATCAATGAATGAATGAACGAATGAATGCGTTTCAGAACCCATTTAAGTAGTAATTTTGCTGTGATCTACACTTGAAGAGAATTAAACTTTTAAGATAGTTCATTTATGTAGTTGAAAATGTAAACATTGCCCCAAAGGGTAAAACACGCTTAGAGGCTAGCTGGATGGGATGGGGGAAGGAGTGGAAGAAGGAGAGAGGGTTGGGTGATGCTCTCCAAGACAAATAGGAAGACAAACATATAGATCAGTGGTTCTCAACCTTCCTAATGCACGACCCTTTCATACCGTTCCTCATGTTGTGGTGACCCCCAACCATAAAATTATTTTCGTTGCTACTTCATAACTGTCATTTTGCTACTGTTATGAATCGTCATGTAAATATCTGATATGCAGGATGTATTTTCATTATTATAAATTGAACATAATTAAAGCATAGTGATTAATCACAAAAAACAATATGTAATTATATATGTGTTTTCCGATGGTCTTAGGTGACCCCTGTGAAAGGGTTGTTCGACCCCCAAAGGGGTCGTGACCCACAGGTTGAGAACCGCTGCTATAGATGAAAGCAGGAAAGAGCATGCTGGGGCGGAGGGGATGTGATTCCTCTGGTGAGGAAACAAGGCGTGTTAATTAAGGAGGCCCCTTAGAGGAAGTGTTTCTTGAGCTACAATTTGGAGGAACAGAAGCATCCTGTGCCAGGTGCCTCCTGGTGAGAACCACCCCCTGAAATTGTTGCCCTTTGTTGGGGAAAGACTAGTTCATTCAGTGAAGAGGCAGAGCCACGCCTGTCTGTAGGCGGACTCACTAACTGACCCAGGGAGCTTTACAATACCCAAGTGCTGCCAGGCTGGTGTGGCCCAGTGGTTGAGTGATGACCCATTAATCAGGAGGTTGCGGTTCCAGGCCCCGTCCCCCTCTCGTAGCCTGAGAAGGTTCTGGGCTGCTTTGCTGCAGTCCCTCCAGGGATGTGTGCTCAGAGAAGGTACACAAATTTAAAGTCCATCTACATAGAACACAATTAAAAGCTAAGAACTACGACAGAAAAGTCAACCGCTGTGCTCTTGTACCAGATAACACGCCTTATGGATGAGCTCCTTTATTGGATTATCCAAGCCACTAACTTCTAGATTATTATGCTAATTAGACCTTATTAATATTAAAAGGAAGATAGCAGTTTCAGACCCAGGGAATTAGAACTACTCCTTGCATAAGGCTGAAGTCTTGGTGCGGGTGGGCTCCCTAAACACCTAATCCATTCATTGTGTGACACTTACTCATTGTATGAAGAAGAAACATATAGGCAGGGACATTGGGGATGTCACGGTTGTCCAGAGATACTGGCCCAACAGGCACTAAAACCCAGGGCTCTGGCCTCATGACCCCAAATTTTTGAATGAAAAAAAATATGTATCCAGATCCAAAATATTCACAGATTATTTGGATTCAGAAAGAGTTAAGTCTTTTTTTTTTTTTTAGACTACTTGGTGCCTTTATTCATGAATGCAAGTATCGCAGTCATTATCTTTTATACCTTGTTGCCTTTAAAGCCCTAACTTTCATTTAAATAGCAGTTATCTGAACATGCCTATGAAAAATGTCAAGTTACTTTATCACTGAGTTCTTTAAAAAAAATATATATATATATACACACACACTTAAATATATATATATATATTTAAAATATATATATTTAAAATATATGATTTAAAATCAATATATATATATTGATTTTAGAGAGAGGGAGGAAGGGAGAAGGAGAGAAGGAGAAACATCACTCGGTTGCCTCCCGCAGGAACCTACAACCTGGGCAGATGCCCTGCCTGGGAATCTAACCGGTGACCTTCGATGCATGGGATGGCACTCAACCACTGAGCAACATGGGCCAGGGCCTCATTGGGTTCTGACATTAGGGTTTCCAGGCACATTACTGGTTCTTGAGAAGAGGACTAAGATGTGAACAGGTCCCCTTCCAGCTTTGTGGGTAACAACTTGAGGAGGGGACATTATTAGCTTGAGGCCCACGAGGGGAGAAGCACTCTAAGTTTGCTTGGAACTCACAAGAACTTGAGACACAGCCTGCAGTTAAAAACATGTTTTTCAGTGTGTGTGTGTGTGTGTGTGTGTGTGTGTGTGGAATCATATTCCTTATAAATACAGAACTTTCATTTGTGAGAGAAATAAATCTCATTTCTTTTATGTCCTGTTCACCTGAAATGCAAATAGGAGTTTGCTTGCGATTAATTAAGCAGATGATAGATGGAACTTAAAATGAACACTCAGCATTTTCTCTCGTCTGTATACAGAGCACAGAGATAATTGGGTGGGAAACAATATGGCATTTAAATGTGGATTTTTTTTGAAAGAGCCCTTCTCCTTTGACTTATCCGGAGAAAGAGAGATTGGCCTTTCAGACTCGTGTGATGTCTCAGCTGCATGTGTAAACCCATCAGTGGGGGAACGTGCCCTCATTTATAAGGTGCACCCGCTCACCTGGCTGTTGGCAAGACCTTGCTCAGTGGCACGTCAGCGATCGGGAGCTGCCACCACCTCTGCATGAAGCAGCATGGCATTCTTTCTCTTGTCACTTGGTTCCTGGGGGCGGGGGGTGGGGGTGGGGGTGGTGGTGGTGGCTGCCAGGGAGTCACATTTCATCACGGGGATAATAGAAACCTCTTTGGAAAGTGGCCAGGTGGTCCAGAACTGTTTTTTTGTTTTTTTTTTCTCTTTCTTATGCTTTTTTTTTCTTTTTTTCTTTTTTATTTATTGCTTAAAGTATTACAAAGGGTATTACATATGTGTCCATTTTATCCCCCCGCCCTAGACAGTCCCCTAGCCTCCCCTATCCCCCAGTGTCTTATGTCCATTGCTTATGCTTATATGCATGCATACAAGTCCTTTAGTTGATCTCTTACCCCCCTACCTCCTGCTCCCCAACCCTCCCCGGCCTTCCCGCTACAGTTTGACAATCTGTTTGAGGCAGCTCTGCCTCTGTATCTATTATTGTTCAAAAGTTTATAATGGTCTCTATTATCCATGAATGAGTGAGATCATGTGGTATTTTTCATTCATTGACTGGCTTATTTCACTTAGCATAATGCTCTCCAGTTCCATCCATGACGTTGCAAATGGTAAGAGTTCCTTCCTTTTTAGAGCAGCATAGTATTCCATCGTGTAGATGTACCACAGTTTTCTAATCCATTCATCTACTGATGGGCACTTAGGCTGTTTCCAGATCTTAGCTATGGTGAATTGTGCTGCTATGAACATAGGAGTGCATATATCCTTTCTGATTGGTGTTTCTGGTTTCTTGGGATATATTCCTAGAAGTGGGATCACAGGGTCAAATGGGAATTCCATTTTCAGTTTTTTAAGGAAACTCCATACTGTCTTCCATAGTGGCTGCACCAGTCTGCATTCCCACCAGCAGTGCACAAGTGTTCCTTTTTCTCCACATCCTCTCCAGCACTTGTCGTTTGTTGATTTGTTGATGATAGCCAGTCTGGCAGGTGTGAGATGGTACCTCATTGTTGTTTTGATTTGCATTTCTCGGATGATTAGTGACTTTGAGCATGTTTTCATGTCTGTTGGCTTTCTGAATGTCCTCTTTTGAAAGGTGTCTATTTAGGTCCTTTGCCCATTTTTTGATTGGATTATTTATCTTCCTTTTGTTAAGTTGTATGAGTTCCCTATAAATTTTGGAGATTAGGCCCTTGTCAGATATGACATTGGCAAATATGTTTTCCCACATAGTGGGTTTTCTCGTTGTTTTGTTGATGGTTTCTTTTGCTGTGCAGAAGCTTTTTATTTTGATGTTGTCCCATTTGTTCATTTTCTCTTTAGTTTCAAGTGCCCTAGGAGCTGTATCAGTGAAGAAATTGCTTCGGCATATGTCTGAGATTTTGTTGCCTTTGGATTCTTCTAGAATTTTTATGGTTTCCTGCCGTACATTTAAGTCCTTTATCCATTTTGAGTTTATTTTTGTGTATGGTATAAGTTGGTGGTCTAGTTTCATTTTCTTGCATATATCTGTCCAATTTTCCCAACACCATTTATTGAAGAGACTATCTTGGCTCCATTGTATGTTCTTGCCTCCTTTGTCAAATATTAATTGAGCGTATTGGTTCGGGCTGAAAGAACTGTTTTAACTGCACTTGAACCCTCAGAAGTAGCTCTTTCCCAGGGACTGTCGCTGGGACCACCTCCAGTTAGCCCAGGAGGCTTCATTCCTCTGGTGCCACTTCTCGGCCCTGTGGTCCTGTGCTGATCCGTGGCCAAACCACAGAGGACCTGCTGCTCGCTGGCCCTGTGTTCTGAGGCTCTGAGAAGAGATTCCCGTGGTCCTTCCTCCCACAATGTTCCCTTTTCCCCCCAAAAAAGAATATGATAAAATAAAATAAAATGGGTTAAAACTTCAGCTTACCTGGAGGTACACAGACTCCATGCCTAGATATCAGCTAGAGAGACTCAGTCCTGTGCAGGTCAGGATGGTAGTTACCGTAGCAACGATAACAACGCGCCTAGCCCTGTTGTCCCGTGAGTGTTCAGCAGACTGAGATGAGCATGTGTGTGCAAATGATTCATAGAAAGTTGCTTCCTGAAGAAACTGGTAGGGAGCAGGGAAGGCAGGGCGGCGAAGTGGAGGAAGCCAATGCAAGTTCAGATGAAGGCCTCTTGGGGGCACGAGGCACCTGTTGAAAGAAGTGTCCCACCAAAGAGGCTCTCTGCGTTGGGCCTGGCTCCAGGGCCAAGCAGCTCTGGCTCCCTAATGCCAGGGCCCTGGTTAACAGCCAGGAACCAGGGTGAGTGAAGTGGCCAGTTTTCCTCCTTCTTTGAGAACTCAATCCAGGCTCACGCCGAGGGGGCCTCTTGTCTCTGCTGTGACCTCTGAGGAGACATTTCAATTAGAACTGAGCAACCAGCCAGGGAGCCCAACTGCAGTGCCCCCTCCTCTTGGAGATCCGAGCTTGGGGGGAGAGAGAGAGAGAGGGAGCTGGCCTGCTCTCGTCCAGCCTGTCGGGGGGTTGGTTTGGGGCTGTACCCGGGAGCTGCAGGTCCCTGGCAGGCCAAGTAAAGGAAGTGCTGTAATTCATCGTCAGCCGAGTGAGTGAGGGCAGTGTCTGAGAACTGGGAAGCTGATGGATGTTGGCATGTGGGCCTGGAGAGAAGTCTGCCACCCATCCTCCTCCAAGCTATGTGGACCTCTCCACTAACAGCCAGCCAGGAGGGAACTGCTCCTGGCAGCCCGTGATTGTCAGGAGTTCCCCCAAGCCATCTGGGGCCTTTGGCTGGCAGTCCCTCTGTCTGCCCGGAGATTGCATGATCTAGCTAGTAGAGGCTCAGGAAAGCTGCCCTTCTTGGCCTATTTTTTTATATCATCGGGAGAATCAAAGGGTCTATAACAGCGTGCATTTTGTGAACAATTAAGGCTTATGCAAAAGCAAGTGACTTTCTTGGGCTTCCAGGTGGGGCCGACTCTGGCTATTGTGAAAAATGCTCCATGCAATCTCAGGAAGAACTTCCAGCAGCCAGCGCCCTGGAGTGTCCCAGGCACTGGGTGAGGCAGCGACCTTCCCTCTGGCACAATGGTTCTCAACCTGTGGGTCGTGACCCCTTTGGGGGTCGAACGACCCTTTCACAGGGGTCGCCTAAGACCATCGGAAAACACATATATAATTACATGTTGTCTTTGTGATTAATCACTATGCTTTAATTATGTTCAATTTGTAACAATGAAAATATATCCTGCATATCAGATATTTACATGACGATTCATAACAGTAGCAAAACTACAGTGATGAAGTAGCAACGAAAATAATTTTATGGTTAGGGGTCACCACAACATGAACTGTATTAAAGGGTCGTGGCATAAGGAAGGTTGAGAACCACTGCTAGCACATTTCTCAGGGGATGCAGTGGGGAGATGCCAAGAGCATTCATCTGCAGGTCTGCGGACCTGTCCCAGGTCCTGATATCGGAGTGAAATTGGAGCGTGTCCCTGGGGATGCCGAGATGGAGCAAACACTCTCCCAGCCCGCAGGGAGCTTGAACAGAAACTGGACTGATAGGTGAGCAGGGATGCTCAGATCTGGGGCCCTGCTGTGCTACCAACACGGGGGAGCCTGGCATCGAAACGCTGGGGCAAGCAGCATCGAGCTCTGTTGCCCTCTCTGAGGGATGGACCCAGTGGACATTGAGAAAGAGTAGACGAGTGAGAAGAGGAAGAAAGGGGAAGGGGATGAAAGACAACGGAGAACCAGAAGCTCGACATCTCTCTCCAGCCCTCAAGAGTCCTGGGGCTTTCCTGGAGAGGGGGGTGGGGGCTGGGAAAAGGGAGAGCCTGGTGGTGGGGTTCTCTACCTGCCCCTCTTACCCTTATTAATTGGTGGCACATGAGCACCTTACCTTGCTCTCCATCCCTTGGCCTCTGCCCACTCAGTGCTCAAAGTGGAGGTTGGGGGGGGGGAGAGCATGATTTCGACCAACCAGTGTTCACATACACCTTCTTGAACTTGAGCAAGTTAACATCTCTGAACCTGAGCTCACCCATGAAATAGGTATACTAAAGGGCTATTGAGCCAACTATATGATGTAATGCATTTAACTTTCTTAGTGAACGTGGGCACATGGCATTCGCTGTGTTCTGTAAGAGCTATTAGAAGTAGGTTGGACCTATCAGGGTGCTCCCTGAATGGTGGGTAACCTCCCAGTGTGATATGCTGTCCTTCCCCCCCACCAGGTGTTTTCTGACTTGAAGGGATGAGCCTTGAACCCCAGGCCCAGTGAGCAAAGCTTCCTTCCTCATCTGTCTGGAGTGCACTGATGAGATGGGTTTGAAACGGAAATTAATCCACAAATGCCATGCTTGTTCTCTCAGAGGAAGAGAGTACTTTCCCTCTCCCCCCGCTTCAATACTCAGGACTTGAGAAAAGTCAGGAAGGTAAAGAAAAATGAAGAGGGCCAGGTCTTTGGGAAGGCCCTTGGGTGACCTTGATCCCAACAGACAAATGGCAGTGTTGGCTCCTCACAAACCACAGGGCTGCATGGAGAACACGGGGTCCTTGTGAACCGTCTCCCTGGCGTGCCCAGCTCTTGGTGATACCTGGATGTGGATGTCATTATCTTTCATCTCTGTGACTTCCCGCGGCTCCTCCAAGCACCGGCCTGGGCATCTCTCAGAACTGGCAGAGTGACAGTGATGGGCGTCTGTGTTTCTTTCCTTGTGTGCTGTTGGGAGCTGGATGAGCGGGCTTTCCAGTGCTCCCGGAAGTTAGACACGAAGCACAGGGTGTTTGCCTGGCTCCCGAGTCACTGAGCTACTTCTGGGTCATTTCCAGCTCGGAAGATGGGGACCAGCTTGCTCTGTTTTAGAACCAGCGTTAGCCTCTGGGGAGTTTCCGGAATGTAGTTCAGTGAATGCGACCGACCACAGAATCCAGGGCTCTTCAGAGCTGCTCACTCAGCAACTTCCCAAAGTGCTTAGGTAGGTTTTTGAGTTTTGGGGTAGGGAAGAGAGTGAGGGCAGACAGCGATGTTCAGTCCAAACGCTGATGCTTAAGACATGTTTGCTCTTTAATGAAACATTTAAGATAATGTTTTCTTTTCACAGTTCCTTAAACAAAATACAGAGCCAGCAAGAAAGTCACTGTGCTGTTACTATTAGTAACTATTATTATTAATATCATCATTTGGTCATCTGATAGTCAGGTGACTGTTCTCCTTGTTGGAATACTATTA
The DNA here is from genome assembly GCF_964212035.1 of Myotis nattereri. Classification (NCBI taxonomy): domain Eukaryota; kingdom Metazoa; phylum Chordata; class Mammalia; order Chiroptera; family Vespertilionidae; genus Myotis; species Myotis nattereri. Next base: position 53,489,190 of record NC_138088.1, on the reverse strand, counting down.
TCGGTGCACTGTAAAAGGGACAGTCCGTGTCTTTGGTTTATCTACGTTTCCCCCGCTCCATTCCCTATCTCTGCCCTCTCCCTAACCCTTCTTCCCCGTTCAGGGGTTTAATCCATGCTCTTGAATATGTGTGTATCCTTGAACAAGATATTTTTCTGTGTGCCTATGATTTTTAAAAATAAAGATATAAAACTACAGTGCTTGTCCAATTCCTTACCGTTTCCACTCAAAACTTTTAGAGATCAACCCATGTTTTTGTACATTTAGCTAGTTTATAGTGTCTGCTGTAGGAACTTTTGAATAAATTCTGTGTGTGTGTGTGGGGCGGGGGGGTGCGGGGGGTGATGACCTAATAGCTCAGTGAGGCATCACTGTGGCCATTTAACAGATCACTAAAGTGAGACCTCCAGCATGAGCCCATAAGGTTAAGGTGGATGGCAGAGCTAGGCCTTCCTCTTGATTCCTGGGCAGTACCCTTTCCACGTACAGACCCGTGACGTCAGTTTCCTTTCTTCTTTTCAACTCCCTTGGGGACTTGAGCCTCTAAAAGAGTCTGGCTTTGATGGTCTTGATGGTTGCATCCTTGTTCAGTCCTTGGGCAGAGGCTGGGCTCCGGGACCTTTGGCCTCTCTTTACCCCATTCTCTTATTCTGCAATAGGACCGCACTCACAGACCATTTCTACTCGTGTTTCCTGCTCTTTGCTGCTCCACAAGAGATAGCAGTGCCTCCCACGCGTGACAGCAAAGGAAATATTGCAAGCACGCTATTATTTTTATAGGCATGCGAATAATAGCGCCTTTGTTCCTAGGTTCTCACAAAGGGTGTCTGATAGGCTTATTTCAGTTTATTATGATCATCCACCTCAAATGCTTCCTCACAATTGGCTCTCTACCAGGAAACCTTATTTTTATGGGTGACAGTGGGACATGTGATGATTTAGAAGGAGGGGAACGTCTGGGCTTCTGAAGCCAAGGCTCTCTCTTGCTAAAATTGTGGCTCCATCAAAGGCTTTGAAACACTATTCAGAAATGGAACACAGATCTCGGAAAAGGGATGCTTTCTCGGAAAAGAGACCGCAGATGTGATTTACAGAAGGGTTTGGCAAGAACTTCCCTTGGAGGGAGTGATGCTGGGGCTGTGGAAGCACAGAAGGGGTGGGGCTTCCAATTGGATTCAAAACCAAAACAGAGCTCTTAGAAAGAAATCTTCAAAAAGGAATAGAAGGAGCCAGATAACAGGTCAGAAGAGACCAGTGATTGGCCACTGTTGAGTGTAAGAAGCTAAAAAGCAAAGAGGAGATCATTCCTTCTGTTGGGAGGAAACGTTAAGAAGTCGGTGACAAACTTTGTCGTGACTGAGTGTTGAAGGAAAGTTGATGCATAACTTTAATTATATTATTCTGTTATTTGTTACTGTTATCACCATCCTTTTTATTTAGTAACTGAATAATGAGAGAGAGAGTTGATATTGATGAAGACCTTCGAGTCGAAATATTTATCACGGGACTCAACTTTTCTCGGAATATGTGTCAGGGAGTGTAGATTCACAAAAGAAAATTTCATATTTGTGAGGACAGTATAAGTATTTGGCTTTTATTTATGTTCTCACATGCTACACAAATAGCTTTTCTGTCCAGTGTACTAGGATTTATGCTGCAGAGTCTTATTACAATATTGTAAATTGAACTCTGTATGAATTTTCCTTTGGAAATACCATTATTTTTCCTGAATGTTCACCTCAGCCAGGCACTTTAAAACCTTTGAGTCAAAAAAGGTGTTGTCTGGATTAATTATGTATTTGTTTGAGAAGAAATATTTGCTGACTGGCATCTTTATTGATTTCAGAGAGAGGAAGGGAGAGGGAGAGAGAGACTGAAACATCAATGATGAGAGAGAATCATTGACTGGCTGCCTCTTATTGGGGATCGAGCCTGCAACCCAGGCACGTGCCCTCAACTGGAATCAAACCCGGGACCTTCTGTCTGCAGGCCAACGCTCTATCCATTGAGTCAAACCGGCTAGGGTGGAATAATGACTATTAAGGAATCTAATTCATTTGACAAATTGCAGATTGCCAGAGTTACAAGATTCATGGTATGGGAAGCAAAAGGTCTCCTTTGCAAGGTCAGCTTGGTGGGGGACACCTGGAATTGGTGTTTCATCTCCAGGGGACGGTACAGGGGCAGCGCCTCTCTGAGCTGATGGCCCCTGGAATCTAGAGTCTGTACCCTGCCTTCTCATGTACATGGATTCATTTTCCCCATTAAAGTATCATCATCTTGCCCTGACTGGTTTGGCTCAGTGGATAGAGTGTCGGCCTGCGGACTGAAAGGTTTGATTCCAGTCAAGGGCATGTGCCTTGGTTGCGGGCACATCCCCAGTGGGGGATGTGCAGGAGGCAGCTGGTTGATGTTTCTCTCTCATCGATGTTTCTAACTCTCTATCCCTCTCCCTTCCTCTCTGTAAAAAATCAATAAAATATATATTTTTAAAAAAGTACCATCTTGTGGTACCTCCAGTTCCCATGGAGAATGGAGGATGGGAGTGGATGCTCGGTGCCTCCTTTTACCTTCTGTTCACTCTCATCTGCTCCCACGATTCCAGTTACCACCTCTATTCTGACAACCTCCAGCTCAGGTCCAGACCCTGCTCCCAAGTTCCAGATCCTTATTTCTGGTGCTTGTTCCCTCGGCCTCTGCAGATTCCTCATTGCGCCAACCCCAGGCCTATCCCCTTCTGTGTGTCCTGTTGCAGATGGTGGCACCACCTTGGCCCTGAGCCTGGTGTCACCCATTTTCCTTCTGCTCCTCCCCTCCTCCATTGGTCCTGGAATTCTACCTTCCGGGTCCATCTCAAATCCTTCCCCTCATTCCCATTCCTCTGTCTTCTCTCTTAGCCCGGGCGCTCATTTTTTTTTTTTTGTCCTGGACTATAATAGAAGCCTCCTAATGGGCCAAATCTCTCTGTCCTTTAAACTATAAGTAGGGTCAAGGCCCTAACACATGGATATGCTGTAGTCTGAGAACCCTGGCTGACTCCTTGTCAGAGGAGGAAATCTGCATTCCTTATCAGAGCCTTTGATAGCCTTCGTGGTTAGGCCTCCACCTTTCCCTCCGGCCACATCTTCTCAAGCATCAGCTATTTTTTTTCACTGATTTTTTTACCTTTCCCTGGACGAGCCAGATAGGTTGCCGCCTCTGTGCCTTTGTTCATGCTGTGCATTGGTCTCTGTCTATCTTGTGTACCTAGTGAATGGCAGCTCACCCTTCAAGACCCAACTCAAAGTCCCTTGTCTGTGAAGCTACGCACGTGGACCACGTCTCCACTGTGGCACCTGCCCCACGGCATGGCCATATCCTGCTTGGCTGTTGGCCTGTCGGTAGACGTTAACTTCCCAAGGGCTGGCACTGCGTCTTATCTTTGTATCTCCAGTGCCTGGCCCACAGTAGGCCTGCTATTGGTGTGGGTGTGTGGCGAGGGTGGTTGGAAGGATGGAAGCAGATCTGGCTGAATGGATAGAAGGAAGAAGGGAAGGAAGGAAGGGAAGGAGGAGGGAGGGAGAAAAGATGGGAGGGGAAAGGGGGAAAGATGGAAGAAAGGGGTGCCTGAATTCCATTTAGAATCCGAAAGTAACCTCCACGCAAGCACTTCTGTGCCATCTTCCAGGTGCCCACGGGTGTCACGGACTTGTTTCCTGCTCCCCGTCTGACCAGGAGCCCTGGCGCATAATAAATGGGCTCTTGGTAGATCTTTGCAGACAGACATATGTTTGTGGACAACGTGCTTTAAAATTCTTGGGCTGTAAAAAAACAACACAGGCAACTGGTTACTATTCTCTCTGCTTATAAATTAAAGATTTTGTTTGCCATCTTCTTTAAAGAATAGTGCATTTGCTGGGTTATTTGTGGTGGAAACAGCCTGCTGGCACCAGACATTCGTAGTCCCCACTTAAAACAACAACAGCAGCGTCTACTTAGGAAAAAGCTCCAGGAAGGTCATTTGGTAACCAGCTGGGAACTCCACCTCCCACGTGGGCCTGCTTTTGGACTTAATGCTGAGGCCCTGGGAAGCTGAAACTGGCAGGTCCCCTTGGAAAATAAGGCAATGAACGTAAAAAGGGAAAAACCAAGAAGGCTTCCATTTCCTCCTGAATTCGAAAAGCTGTGCAACTGCATCCTCTGCTTCCTTTAATCACCACAACGAAGCGCGCATTTCGTAACAATGTAATGAAGCCAGCCAGTAGTGAGGGCTGAGAGAGGCAGGTAACACTTCCCCCCGGGCAGCCCTGGGGCCAAACAAAGGGACCCGGGGGGGTGGCAGAGGTCTGGGCCAGCTACCTTTACGTTGGTTTCCCAGGTTTCTAATTTCGCTCACAGAGCAACACTAGCAAGGAAATGCTGGATGAGGTTCCCAGGCGAGGATTGTAACGAGCCTGAAATCCACCCGCATTCCTCTGGCCCTTTAATGATCTATGTGTGGTGATCTCACATTGCGTTTTCCACCCCCCTTTTTTTTTTCTGTCCTTGGCGGAAGGCAGCCTGCTGGGCTCCTGCTTTGCGCAGCCTTCTTGATAAATGTCAAGCCTTCGTGCGGAGCTAGCACGTAGCTAGGCAGCTAAGGAGTCACCTATGTCCCCCGAGCCATCCTCTTTCTCAAGGATCTGGTTCCGTGTTGAGGATGAAGCCTGGTGCACCAGGCACAGAACAGGCGCTGTTGACCTGGAGGGAGACTGGCATTTCCCCAGGCTGCCTGCTGCAGTGGTGGTATTTTATTTGCTTCTCTTGGGGCCTGACCGGATCCTGCCTCTTCCCTGTGAAGTGCTCAGGTGAAGCTTGAATACAGGTTTTCTAACAGGTGGGGGGAGCGGGAGATTTCATTCAGAGTCCTAGGACCGAGGGAGCCAGGAACACCTGCCACCTTAAATCGATTAGGACAGCGCCTGTGCAGGGCAGGACCCACGGTTGGGGCTTTCTCATCCCTTATGGGAAATGGTCCGGCAAATCTTTTTTGGGGGAAAAACACACAAAACGAAAAATCCAGAGCTCTCTCTCTCAGAGCCATTTATGTATTATATTTTGCTTTCGACATCAAGAGTGAAAAATCGTGGTTTAGAGCTTATTAAAATGTTGCCCATATGGATAGTTTTAAAAGATAATTTATATTAGTGCTGGCGCATAACCTTTTAAATTAATAATTCAGAACTGTGGCTAGAGGTTTCAGTGGTCTCTGGTAGTATATTATCTGGCTGTTCCACTGAGAAATGAGCACTTACGGACGAAGGTATAAAATTGAAAAATCTAGCCCATTTGGTGATCTGTTCTCCGTGAGGAGAGCCTTCTTAAATGAAAGCCTATTAGCGGGAGAATTCTGATTTCTGGACTCACATCTGCTTGAGGTCATTACGGAGTATTACAAAGAAAAGGCCTCCACCGCTTAAGCACACGCTGAAGTCTTAAAAGTAGGCAGACTATTGATTTTTTTAGCAAGAGTTTTACCGCTCCAGACACTGAAGAATGGTTCTCATGACTAAAATTTATAGGTTATTAAGGAGAAGAATGCGGGGGGAAAGACTTCGCTGGAAGATTCACAAAATTAGCTCATTTTGTTCGTTAGAATTCGCTTAGCACTCTTCCCCGGAATAGAGATATATCAGTCTGGAAAGGGCTTTTTGGTTACGCGGTAAATTTATATAGATCAGAAATATATTGGAATCGTAGGTTAGCCCACAAGGACGCATTCGCTTTTTGTACGTTTGCAAAGAAAAAAGAAAAGCAATTTTTTTTTTTTTGAGAAGTTTAATTCATCGAAAAGATCAGGGTTGGCAGGTTTGGCCACTGGCTGACTTTTTTCACCTGGGAAAAAAACTATTCAGCCCAAACTAAACAGACACATTACAGGAAGCTTTCTCTAGCTTAAGTAGGTATTTAATGCAGTGATGTGTGTGTGTGCGAGTGCACGCGTGTGCGTGTGTGTGCGTGTGCGTGTGTTTAATCAGATTCCATGCCTCGGTTTAGAATAGGGGAGGCTTTCTGGATCCCTCGAGGGTTGATACTGTACCTGGTGCCCTTCAGAGGGAAGGTGCAGGTTATTGGGAAGGCAGTTCTGTGAGAGCAGGAAGTGTACTCTTTATGTCATGTATGGGGAACAGAGACAGGGTGCCTAAGCCAGGGGCAGTGTAGTACCTGGGAAACCGCTGCACTAGGACGATGAGAAACGCCGTCTTGTCTTAGCGCCCTCTCTGAGCCACTGTGACATTGGACACGCTGACCCTCCAGCAGGGGCTCCAGTGCCATTGCCTCTTGCGAACATTCGCCTCCCCGCTTCCAGCTAAAGCGGGGCTTCCTCCCGTTGGCCTCTGATGAACTTACTGTGTTGGACTGTGGCTTTTGGTCTGGTATCAACCTTCCTTTTGGACTGTGGACATATTAAGAGTAGGATGACTGGGCCTTCCTTTCTCCCCACTCCAGTGGGAAACACACCAGAGGCTCCCAGTAAACACTGTGGGTGGGTGGGTGGAGATAGGTATGAGGCACCCGTGCCTTACCTTTCAGCTTCTAGCCCGTTGTCAGGAGAGAGCAGCAGATATGCAGAGGGATTAGGCCTGCATATTTACTCAGATTGCTGTCATCCCAGACCCTTTTCTACTCTTCCTCCAGTAAAATGCCAAAGGCTTTGTGCGAAGGTGACAGACTCGCTCAGGGACGGCCCCCTGGTGCCACCTTCCAAGGGGTGCTCAGGGCTGAGGGGAGACAAGGCTCAGGTCTTGAAGTGCATCCTCGGGAAGAGGAAGGCGTTCAGAATGGAGCTATTGGGGCTCTGAGGGGAGACAGGAGAAGGGAAGAGGAGAAATGACCAACCCGGGCCTCAAGGCCATTGTCTGTGGCTGATCTCGGGTGTTTCCTCGCCTCACCTCCCTCTGCTTCTTTCCACACTGACACCTGCAGAGTGACCCTGCCCGAGGATGCCTCTTGCATTGTGAGCAGGAGACAGCCACTGGCAGAGGCCTGGAGACCCTCAGAGACCGTGGGGGACAGGGCTGGGGAGCTGACGAGGCCTGGGCTATGCAGCGGGGAAGTTGGGGGAAAGCCACCGTCAAGATGCACATGGGTCTGGGCATCTGCCAACAGTCACCGTCCCTCCAGCTGTGTGTGCTGCTAGGAAACCTGGTGATTTAATCACACGCCATTACTTCATCAGAGAACGTTTTAGGCCACAAATTATTACTTTAATAAACCAGAGAGAAGAAAGGAAAGTTTCTTGAATCTCTTTGCCCAACCGGCCTAGGCATCCATTTTCAATTTAGTGACGAATAGCAGCGGAGATCGAGATAGATGTTATTACAGGTCTTTGCAAGGCAAAATATACTTAAGCGGGATCAGGAGGTTAATTAAAATTATAGCTGGGCCTCGTCATTCGCCAGTCACTCTCCCTCTTTGGCGCAGTTGCTCCGGGTTGAGCGTCTGTTTGATAAAAATGCTTAAAATGGAATCCTCATTGAAGAGGGAATTATCCTGGGTATTATTTCTGAGCCTCATCTCATGTACCTAGGCCGGAAATAAATGCATAATTAACCCTTTTCCATGATAAATTAACATTCATTTTCCTAGGATTAGTAGGAAATAGCATAATACAGGGCAGGGCTTGCCTTCATTGGGACAGCCCCGGGGGACCTTTAACACCCTTAAAGGATTAGCAAAGGCCTGTGATTCATTGTATGTCTGTGTACAGACAAATAGGATGCTGTCTCTGACCCTCAGAGAGAGAGAGATAGAGAGAGAGAGAGAGAGAGAGAGAGAGAGAGAGAGAGAGAGAGAGGTTTTCCTAATTGATAGCTTTTACGACTTAACAGAGAAAGATGGGCCTGCAACTATTTGTGAGGATGACTTTGGCACCCTGGCCAGGGCGTGTTAGTGAAAGGACACGTCCTGTGAATATGTAAAAGGGAAGAGGAATCCTCGCAGGACTTTCAGACATCAGGTTGCAGCAGCTGTTGAAACCAAGGTCCCCGGAGGACAGATAAGCTTTCAGGAGGAGCTCCTTTGTCTGGTGCCTTCTCGGCTGTGCTCTTGGGGGTTTTCATGCTTATCTGAGCTCCATTGTATCAACTGATAGGCTGAAATTTACATAAACAGCGTCGTTTGTTTCATTGGACTTATTAAGATCGGGTTTGAAAAAGCAGGGGTCTTTTGGAGAATAGACTTTGGAGTCTCCTTGAGACTTTAACTCAAAATTCCCAAGGTCTTGGGGACCTCGAATGAGTTGCCATCTAATGTTTAATTGAGCACCCAAGAGTCACGAGGTAGGGAGCCTGCATTTTAAATGTTTAAAGGCAGGAGTGAGGGGAAGAGATTCTGCCCTTTGGTCAATAACAAAATAAGGTCTAGGTTCCCTTTGATTTGGCCCATAAGACAGGAGTGTAGAAGTGTGAGTGGAGCCCCCATCTGTTGAGTAGCGATGATGTCCAGGTCATCGTATTCCAGGCATTTTTATCTGAATTATCTCCAATAGAAAACTTGGCAGTAAAGAGTGAGACACTTGTGAGCAGTGTAACCCAGAGAGGGGGTGAGGTGGACCTTTCCTTTTCAATGGCCCACACCTCGGAGATACTAAAAAATAGTTAAGGGTTCACCTCCAGGTGTCCTTGTTATGAGTAGAATCCATATTTAGACTGGCTCCGTGTCACACTGTCAATAACCCTGGTGACCTCCTGCTCTTAACCTGAAAGTGAGCTCATTGGGGACCTCTGATGACTGGGTGATTGGGAGCAGTTTTATGGGAAGGAGCTTTTGATTTCACTTTTTAAAAGATATATATATTTTTTATTGATTTCAGAGAGGAAGGGAGAGGGAGAAAGAGAGAGAAACATCAATGATGAGAGAGAATCATTGATCGACTGCCTCCTGCATGCTGCCCCACTGGGAATTGAGCCTGCAAGCCATGCATGTGCCCTGACCAGGAATCCAACCATGACCTCAACCACTGAGCCACCATAGCTGGACTCATTTCACTTTTTAAAGCTCAGGATCCTGGGGAGTCTTTGGAAGTCAAAGAGTGAGCGGAACTGGTCAAGCCAAGGAGAATCTTGATGCGCTTAGGGGCGCTCGTGAGGTGGATTGCCTCCAGGAGCTACCCCTGTGTCCTGAAGTCAGAGGCAGATTCTGGGTGGCGAGGGGATCCATCCTGCAGGGAGCAGATGCCAGGAGACCAAGGGAAGGAGGCAGGACTAGGGGGTGGGGGCCTGCAGCCTTGAAGCTGCTACTCATTTCCCAGGGGCAAGTATACTTAAGTGCCCCATCTGGAACCCCTGTCTAAATACCACTTAGGGTTTTGTTTTCAAAGGGAAGCTACTGAAGAGCTCTGAAGTACTGAGAGGTTGTTTACATAGCAGAGTCCTTGTGGGTTTTATTTTTGAAGGAAAATCTGGTCCGCATATAATCTGCATGCTGGATGAGCATGGCTTCAAGAAACAGTTGGATCAAATAGAAGTAGTGATGAATAAAACAACTCTAGTGGCAGCCAATAAACATGAAAGGCTCAGCACCAGGCCCATCTCTACCTGACAGGCAGGGAGGCTCTCTGGGACCTTGGGATAATTCCTCACCAGTTCTCCCCGCCCCCCCCCCCCCCCCAAGGCTTGACCCATAGGGGCTTGAGCATTTATTTCCACAGGCTGGCATCCACATCCTTCCTTCTGAGGCCTGGGGAACAAGCAGAACAAGGTGAGGACCAAGTGTGACACAAAGACAGGTGAACATTTGGGGAAGAAAGTAGCTGATCCAGATGGACACTGGGCCAGGCTGCCCAGTGTGGAAACTGATTGCATACACCACAGAAACACTGTTGTTAGCCCATTTTCTTCCTGCCTTTGTTCTCTGTCCTGTCGTGAGACCAATGGTAGTGGTAGCATGGTGGAGGTTGCGCTGGCAGAAGGCTCTGCAATAGGAATTTTCACTTAGTTGAATGCATGACAATATTCCAAGTGCCTAGAACAGTTACTTGCACTTAGCAAACCCTCAGAAAATACTTGTTGATTGACAGTCACATGTGCCTATTTTACCTAAAAAAAAATCCATGAGGTTTCTGACCATTTTTTTTCTTTTCTTTTTTTTTTTATTGCTTAAAGTATTACAAAGGGTATTACATATGTGTCTTTTTCCCCCCCGCCCTTGACAGTCCCCTAGCCTCCCCTATCCCCCAGTGTCTTATGTCCATTGGTTATGCTTATATGCATGCATACACCATTGATGCTTAATAAGAATTAAGAATTTCATGAATCAAGACTGAATTTAGCACCTGACCCAAAGGTTAACTCTCTTACGGGTATTTCATATCGGTGGTTATATTGGGATGATGGATATAAAAGAGCCTTCCTCAAAGCATGGCCTCGATACGTGGAATGCTTGATGAAAATGCAGAGTCTTGGGATCCACCCTCGACCCACGGCTTCAGATGAGCTGAGCGGTCATCCTCAGGTCTCTGGTTGTGGGCACGTAAAGCCTGAGAGCTTTGCTCTTACAGGTGCCAAGTGAGAGTCAAACAAAGAAAGCAGGAGGGGCATATATGACTTTGGTTACAACTAATTTTGAAAATGAACTCATTCAGCATTCATAGGCACTACATACCAGGCATTGGGCCAACTGCACGGAGATCTTAAGAGAATTGAGACAGTCTCTACCCACAATAAGTACAGGATCTAGCCAGTGAGAAACGACAGGAATAGAGATAACCATGAACTAAGAAGTGAGAGGGCTGTCAGAGAAAGTGTTCCAGTTGTTGAGGGGAGAGGAAGATGCAGGAGGCCGGAGGGAAGGCCTCAGGTTGTGGGACCTACGATGTTGGGTAGGAGTCAAACAGTTGGTGATGGTGGAGAGGATAAGTTTACATTCAAGGAATTTCTTAGTCAATGTATTGATATGAGAAATGCTTGAAGAGCAGTTGGCCAGTTAGGAAAACCTTGAAAGTCTGTTTTCTCAGAGGGAAAGCCCATGATGATATGGACAGTTGATCGTCTTCTGCTATTTGAAGGTTAAAGGAAATATGTCTAAGAAAACACTGCTGGATTGGAGATTATGGGGATCATTGAAGGGAGGAAGTTCCTTGGCAGGTTTTGGCTGAAATCAGAGTTTACGGAATGGGAGGGACTGGCGGGTGAGGAAAGGGCACGAAGAGAAAGTGCCTCTCTTCCTGACTCCAAGGTGTGATAGGGAGAGTTGGGACTTAGATGGCAATTTAAGGAGTTGAGGGAAAGTGCATTTAGGTGATGGGGATCTGAATGTGTTTATGCACAGAGGGGGCATGGTGGGCAGAGAGAGAAATTTATTGGCGATTCGAGAAAGAAGTGAAGTGGTTGCACAGAGAAATATAGGTCTGGGACCATAAGTATAGTGAGTTTAAATAGTCGTGCAGTCCTGTGTGTGTGTGTGTGTGTGTGTGTGTGTGCGCGCGCGCACGCGTGTGTAAGGGAAATGGAGAGAAAGGGAGAGAGCAAGCAGGAAACCAAGACCAAGCCAGTCACTGGAAACCTCACAAGTGCACAGTGAGTTCTGGAATTGTTTCTTGACCTGGAAGTGTAACAATAACCCACCAGACTTATCCTGGTTAGAAGTGATTTCAGGGACCAAGGGACATGCTATTAATGGCCATGGTTGGATGGCTCATGCGAATTACTAGTAGAGAGAGAAGGAAGTACAATGACAGCCCGACACTGTTATTGAGTAAGAGTTTCTCTCTTGGGATATCCTCAGTGTTAGAAGTAGAAAAATGTTTCAAACAGTTCAGGAATATTTTAAGTAATTTTGTATTATCTATGATAGGAGAAGGATTGTTGAGTGATAAGAACAAAATGTTGCAGAGCCTCCATATGGCTGCTATCTTGAGCATTCCTGAGATATTTTTGAGGACTAGGGGGTGTGGAAGGCCAGCCAAGATATTATGATCGAACCAGTGAAGCAACTAAGATTCTGCTTTATTCAAAACTCACCTCAGACTCAAGAGATTTCATGACCAAAAGCTCTTAGAAGCTCAGTATTTCCAGAGACTACAATGACCAAACAATGGTTATAAAATTCAATAACACATTATTAAGAACCATCTGTCCTGTGCGGTAGAGGGAGAAAGCGCAATATTGGAAAGTAGTGCAGGTTATGTACTTAAAAAGAACAACAAAGAAACTTAGGAAAATTTCATTTAAGTGGTTCCATGAGTTAGGAACACAATGTCTGTGGAACTTTTAAATGACCTTTTCGTACAATGGTCTTTGGGAAGAAAATGAGGGCTGGTTTTAGATGGAAGTGGTTTCTGGTTGTCGTTAAACTCTGCTAAAGGCAGCACTGGGTTGTGCTGTTTGAAAGTGAAGTAAAGATCTTATTATTCAAGGGCAAATCATGTTCGACTTTAATAGTATGAATTCTGTCAAGTAGTCCCTAGAATAAATTTGCACACAGTTTAACACAACACGAGTACATTAAATAGGATTTGGCATTAAAAGACCCAACACCGAATGGGAATCTGAAAATAAATGCCCACATTCTCCCCAGAAGACCATGCACCCTGAGGCTTTGGGCATTAATTTAACTGAATGAGGAAGCCACTGGGGCAGCTGTCGGGAGCTTATTTGATTTGTGAATAAACAATGCCTTCATTTTAAATGCTGTTCACTCTTACCCAACCCAAGGCAGGACCAAGAGCACCAGAGAGACTAATTGGTTACACACACACACACACACACACACACAAACAAAAAAACCTGATGAACAAAATATTTTGGGGGGGTCAACGTTGGATTTTTATTTAAAGGAAAATGCAGCATTTGAGAGGTGCTGCTTATTTTTAAGCCCGGTGAATGGTACTCAGCCCAAGGTTGTGTCTTAACTGCACCTTAACTGATGCAGAGCAGTCAGACATCCAGTAATGAGGATTGGGGTATGACAGGCCATCTTTGGGCTCGTCAGCTGCAGTTGCCATCATTCTGTCTATGGCAACAGGACTGGTGTAACAAGGACAAGGCCTGGGAAGAGGACTGTCCTGTGTCTCTCCCCTCAGAGGAGTGATAGGCCAGGTGCTCCTGACCTAGGGCTCTGGTAGACCTCTTCAGGGGTAGGCATGGTGTTTCTAAAGAGAAGCACTGAAGGGGTCAGTGGGCACATTTCTGGAGCAGCCACAGCAAGCACTTGTTGATATCCCACAAGGTCAGGTAGCGTTCGGTGTCTAACATCTCCCTGGTGCTGGAGAGACAGGTTAAAGTTGAGGACGCAGACCTTGAGGATTCACTTGAGTTAGAATCCCTGGAGGAGTAGGGCACGCGATAGAAATCCGTGGCCGAGCTTTGAGGGGAGTGTGCGATTCTGGCTCATCTAGATTCGCCTCCCTCTGTGGCTCACAAATTCACCATGTGCTTTCCAGTCTGAAAGGGGAAGGTTCAAGAACCAAGATGCCCAGATGGGGACCAGGTGCTTTGGGCTCTGTGGACCTGCCGCAGGCCATCCGATGCTGGGGGACCAAGGCAGCACAGCACACCTGGGGAGGGAGGCCAAGGCATGTTTCCAAGGAGCAAATCCTATTTATTCATGAATTTGAGTGAATTTCAAGATGCAGCTTGAAGTTTGCACTAAGAAACTGACAACCCAAGATGAAACAGATCCTTGAGGACACCTTAGTGACATTGGAGAGCTGGGTCTGTGGATGAATTGCTTCCTGACAGTGTCTTCCATGTGTTGAGGACAAATAGGCCCGTCTTGGTGTCGGTTGTGCTTTGGCATCTGATGTTTCTCAAGCAAGTGACGGCCTGTGGGCACTTAGGGAACACTGGATCCAAGCAAGGGCAGTTGGACAGAAATGAGAAAGAAAATGTTAGCATGAGAACACATGAGTCCTTTTCATCCCCAGATCACATGTGTTAATGGAGCATCGGGTTACGCCCCACTCACAGAATTTTATGGTATTTTCTCTCCGGAAGAGCCAGCGAATAACTAGAGGTGCTTAGTGACCTTCTTTATGAGCAGGTTCCTCTTCCGGGTCATTGCATTGATTTTCCTCATCCAGGCCTGGGGAGATTAAGAGCGGGGCCCTTGGCCTTTCCCACACCGGGGGCCGTGGGGTAGCCTGCCAGCAGCAGCATGTGACATTAGAAGGGTCAGCAGCCTGGTGACCATTACAATGAGGAAGTGACTGTCGTCCCATCCCGTTCCACATGCAGGTAGAGTTGCCTGTGCTAAGACAGGAGATGCGGATCCCCAACCTGTCTCTGTGAATCTAGTCACATTGTTTATCCGCCAAAGGCATGGACAGCCCTTACAAAGAAATAAAAGTCAAAGTCGTTCATTCAACAGTTGAGATATAATTTACACCCCATAGACCCCTTTAAAGCACTTCTTAGTGTATTTACAAGGTTGTGCAACCACCACAACACAGAGACTGTTGAGCAATAGGATAATTGTCTCCTGAGAAATCTATTTTGATGGTTGAAAGTTTGCAACATGGGATATTTGCTTTCTTGTGAGCTTTTTCCATTAAGTGAAGTGAATGTGTGTGTGTGTGTGTGTGTGTGTGTGTGTGTGTGTGTGTGTGTTCCCCAGAGCCTCTGCAGATGAACTTCTGGGAATGGACTGTAGGCCTGACCACAGGAGCTTGGCAAGAAGGGAGCCCAGAGCCAGCCACGCCTGGGAAGGCCCACCCAGGAGGCTATCAGGGCTTCCTCAGCCCTCCAAGCACCTCCTGACTCTGATTAATGCAGAGCGTAAGCTCGCAGAGAAATGAATGCCCTGAGCTCTGAGACTATAGTTAATACTGCTCTCATAGGATCTCTGACCTCCGACCTCTCTCTCCACATAGACCTCAGTACCTGCTCTCTGGATTGACTTCCTCCTGCTCATGATATGGGCCAGACCAGGCCTGGCTGCATAGACTCCAGGTCCAATTACTGCTGGTTATCCCAGGCTTGGTACCCTCTAGAAACTGGGCGAGCTGATAAAATATGATGTGTTCAGCATGTGAAATAATCCCAGAAAACAAAGTTATGAAAGATGATCCTGCTCAGAAACCTGGAGCTTGAAAAGAGCCAGTAAGGAAACACCGTGGAGAACCAGCCCCTTGCCGTGCTGGATGTAATCTGAGCTGTGGCCTGCAATCTTTCTAAATTTTATAAATGGCCCTAACAGAGCCATGTGACCCATTTGCAGACTGGCCTACATTTTTTTTTCTTTTTGCACAATTGTAGTAAAATTGTACATAGGGTGTACAGATTCGGGGCATAGTTGTAATCAATTTCCTTCTCGATGGAAGAAGTTTCCAGGGTTGATTGCAGAGATGCCGCTCTTTCCAAATTCATTCTGGGGGTTCATCACAAATATGAATCTGCATGTTTGGGAGTTGGAGGTCCAGGGAAGGTCCTGGATACAGAACCAGCAGCAAAAAAACACAGCACATCAGAGGCCATGAGTCAGGTGGAAGCATCGGGCGGGAGAACTGAGCTTTCCAGTGACTGCTCTAAGGAAACCCGTTTCAGAAGATCGTGGGCACTGTGTTTTCTAGTGGACACTTTCCCAGACTCTGGTTAAAGATGCATACCCCCCCCCCCATCTAGTTAGTCTTGTGGGTGAAGCACAGGGCACCAGGGCTCACCTCTCCTCTGCAAGTGGGCACCACGGCTCTTACACCTGAGTTCTGCCCCCCAGGCCCATCCTCCAGGCTGGGAACCCTCCTGTGGCTCCGGCTACTGGCACCATCGTGCCCAGAATTCTCCTGAGAAGGAGACAGGAGTCCTGGGCGTGTCCCGGTTTCTACACGTGCATGGATTTCCTATGAGGAGGTGAGCAGTAAATTAAGATCCTGTAACCAAAGAATTAATAATTCATCGTTGTTATTGACAGCTGTCCTCCTCTTCACGTAGTTCAGAAAGCAGCCCTGGCTTACGTCGTCGAATGGAATGCGACCTGGGATTGGATATTCAGATCCATTAATGGCAGGGAGCCTGGTGGTCCCTGCCTCTCGGGGGTTGTCTAAATGCATGATTTGTTAAAGGCAATACATCCTTTTGTGAAACTTATATTGCCCATTAATTGGTCATTGATCTCCGGCCCATTTAGGATAGTTATTCTTACAGATAATTGTATGCCTTTGTCATGTTGTATAACACTGGGTCTTAGTTTATTGCTTGTGGATTATGGTTTCATCTGAGGCACTTGAATGATGCCTGATGATTTCTTACTGACATGCACCCAGCAAACATTCCTGGAGCATCTCCTGAGTGAGATGAAACGCCGAGCATGTGATACCCAGAGATGGATGAGTGATGCTGGCTGCCTCACAGGCATTTTCTGACTGGTTGCGGAAATAAGACATAAACCCAAATAACTATTATGGAAAAGTGCTAAGCAGCCTTCTCCTCTGGTGTTGGCAGGAATGTAAAAACAGTTATGACAGTTGGGGAGCGTCGCTTGACAGTATCCTCAAAAATTAAAAATACTCTTCTCTTCGAATATTTTTCCCGCAATCCTCTCTCTAGGAACTTAGCGTGCAAACATGTCGTGTGCGAAGCCATAAATTCCAGAATGCTTACCGCCACGTCATTTGGAGCAATACATCATAAAGACCAAAAGACAAAAACCAAAATGACTTTTCTGTCCAGCGATAAGGGGTTGGGGAACACGTGGCCATTCTTACAAGGGAGTAGCGTGAAGTTGATCATGGATGAGTCAGTTCCTTGTGTCCCTGATATACTGGTTAGTGAGAAAAGGTAAATTTCACATGATTCTGTTCTGTACAGAAAAAAAAATTCTGTATTTTGAAATCTTTACAGTCCGGTTCTTGTTGGGAGGTGGGATTAATGACTAACAGATGGTTTGTAAGTTGGGGAATAATAGGTCGCCTTCACTGTTTTCTCCAGCATAGCCACGGAAAGAAAACGCTAGAAAACGAAGGCTACTATCCCACACAGGCCGGCGTGGCCCAGGTGAATCGGTTTCACCTGAAGCAGGTACCCAAGGAGAGTGTTTGCATTCACAAATGCAAGTAGTGATGCAGGCCTCACGCTGAACCGAGCCAGACAAAACGTGCCACTCAGAGCGGAATGGAGCCCGAGCCTCCTGCACGTCCCTCCCTGGTCTGGGACTCCAGAGCGGAGACCTGCGAGGACAACAAAAAATATCCCTTTTAATGAGAATAATCTATCACCACGGCATCAATCCGATTAATGTAATGGGGACCATTTCAAGAGGAGGAAATGACAGGTCATTAGGAGTCGCCTCAAATTAAGTTATGGGTTCAAGTGATTGTCTTCAGTTTTCTGAAGAATTTCCCCCGCATTTTATTTTCACATGTTCCATTCACAGGACAAACAATATTTACATGATTTTACAAACCTTTGTGTGCAGAGAACTGTGTGGAGGCCCGGGTGTTGGAGTCCCACTAATACGATTTCCAACCCTGTCCCACCCCCACGTCTCCCACGCCGTGTTTTCGGGTTCAGTCGGAGGTGTACCCCACCCCTACCTAGCCTTCCTTTATGTTATTTGGTGATAAAACAAACACCTCAACTCCAGGTTGTTTGCACAACAGTTTGATCATCTGATTCCAATTAAACGGCAGAGAACTACACCAAGAACAAACCGATAAATCACGTTACCCATCTGCGTTTGGCTGATAAAGGCGGCGAATGGAAAGGTTAAGTTGACACTCTGCACTTAATCTGCGCTATTGTGGAAGGAAAACCCAATTAGAGATGATATTTCATTGCGCGCCGTACACCGGTTCCCTTTGTTCTTTAATGTGAGTTGTACTATTGTGGTACCAGCCGGGCGGGGAGGGGTTCACTGTCTCCTCCTGCAACGTGTTGCGCGAGGCGCCCTCATTTATAAGGATCATTGCCAATGCCGGCTAATTATAACCAGCTCCTCTCGGCTGCGAGGAACCGCTCTGCAGGCTCAGCAGCAGAACTGTCTTCAAACCTTCAGGCCACCCCGGACCGACTGCAGCCCTCATCGCTTCCTTCCCTGGCTGACGGGACCCACTGGGGAATGAGAACATGCTCTTTGGGTACCTGCTTCCGGTGAAACTGACTCACCTGGGCCACGCAGGCCAGGGCGGGGCGGTAGCCCTCTTTGTTTTCTGGCATTTTCTTTCCGTGGACGTGCTGGAGAGCCTGTTCCGTTGGAGGGCTTCTGCCTTTCCAACCGGCCACATTCAGAAACCAGAGCTGGTCTTGACAACCATCGATTTTCCATCAAGGCCAGAAGCCTCTGGCTTTGGCACTGCCTATGCGAGGGTGACGAAGGGTGGCTCAGAAGCAGGGCTGTGTACACCCGGACAGCCAAACCTTCCATTTCCCACGAGGTGATGGAGGAATAATCGCGCTTTCCAGCGTTTTCTCAGCATGTTGCTTTCAGAGCTCCTCCTTTGTTAACTGTGGCTCCGGAATCTGACTGTGCTTGGAGGAGAAAAGTTGTTCAGCAAATCAGTGAATTTGGGGGAAAAATAGAAAATCGTGTTTTATAATATTTATTTCATGACTGGAAAGCTATCCAAAGTGATGTCTTAAGGTGACGGAGTTTCATTTCCGAACAGCAGGTAGCACCCATTGTGGCAGGAACGCAGGCATTGTTTAGGTGGGAAGCATTCGGCAAAGCCTCGCTGCTCCGCTCAGGTAGCCACAGGACTTGCTTGCTTGTCACAAGCATCCTAGTCCACATCAGTACAAACCTGTTCCTGCTCTAGGAATGCCAGAGAGATGGACAGAGGGAAGGGCATGGTGAAATGGTAACCCCCACCCCCACCCCGGGGGCTTTGGGAAGGGCTTCATCCTTTGTTTGGCACTCCCCTGGCTTATCCCATCTCTGTCTTCTGAAAACCTTGTGTCCAACATCTAAACCTGCTCTCCTGGCTCAGGAACTCCATAGATTAGGAACTCCTGACTTTATATTGTTAAACAAGTCATTTAACTGTCTTGAGTCTTGATCTGTAAACGTGGGGCAATAAAGGGGACCACTCGGTATTTATTTGTTGGATGGATGAATGGATGATTGGAAAGGTGGATGGATGGATAGTTGGATGGATGGAGGGATAATTGGATGGATGGATGGGTGGATGGATGGGTGGATGGATGGATGGATAGTTGGATGGATGGATGGGTAGACGGATAGTTGGATGGATGGATGGGTAGATGGATGGATGGGTGGTTGATCGACTGAGCTGACCATTAAATAACACCAGGTTCATAAAGCACTCGGTCCACTGTTGGTCCACAGTTCCCGGCTCAATGAAAGGACTTGTCTTCGAATCCCTTCCTAACAAACAGTAATTACTTGCTGAAACACCAAGTGCCATCAGCTTAGTGAATCTGGCGCGGCAGATACTGAACTCAGTCGACGTTCGGTTGAGAAGTCCACATGCAGCTTTGCCTGATGATCAGGGTAGCAAATGCGTGAGGTTTTGAGACATCACCAAAATAAGTAAATACGCAAAAGACTCTGCCTTGAAGTGTTTAAGTCAGACTCTCCCTGCCAGCTGCGCAGTGAGTGAGGGTGCTGATGGAGATGTGCTTCTTGGCGAACATTTTAAATGGTGGTTGTGAAGACGATGGTGGGTGATCGCACAGCGCCGGGTGCTGAGTTATGGCAGTAGCCTCCCAAGGGGTGTCACTGCTCCCTCTCCGGTCCACCTTCTATTGCTGTGCCCATTCATTCTCTACCCAGCAGACCTGCCTTGGATCATGTCATTCTCTGCTCAGAATCCTTCCATGATTTCCCTTTGCACTTGGGGTGATATCCCCACTTTTTTCCATGCTTATGAATCGGCATATCTGGTACTTGCCAGTTTTTCTGACCTCATCTTCTACTACTCCCCCTTCCCACACTGTACTCAGATGCAAAGTGTCCCTCTTGTGTCTCCAGATCACCCAGTTTCTCCCTGCCCTGGGGCTGGGCTCAGGCCTCACCTTCTGGGGGAGCTCTTCTCTGACTTCTTTTCCTAATATTGGGTGGTAGAGTTGACTACTCATCTTACCATAGTGTATTCCCTGCATCATACATACCTTGCGTACGTATTTGTTTGTTTGTTTTGCTTCTCTTCACCTCTGGAATTTAAACTGTGGTTCACTTCTGGGACGCATCAATAACTGATTCAATCACCCTAGCTGGTTTGGCTCAGTGGATAGAGTGTTGGCCTGCAGACTGAAGGGTCCCGGGTTTGATTCTGGTCAAGGGCACATGCCCGGGTTGCGAGCTCGATCCCTAGTCAGGGACGTGCAGGAGGCAGCCAATCAATGAATTCTCATCATTGATGTTTCTATCTCTTTCGCCCTCTCCCTTCCTCTCTTAAATTAATAAAAATATATTTTTAAAAAAAATAACTGATCCACTAGACGAATAACCATTTGTTATCAGCCTCTCCCCATCTTGGATTGTAAGACCACACCTGCCAGGTCTTCATCATCTATTTATCCTCCTGCACCTACTCTCACCCACCACCAGGCGTGCTTTCTGCCTCCTTCAATGACATTCAAAGATTTCAGATGGGCCCTCTTCCCTTCCCCTTGCCATAGGAGCCGGCAGATATTAACTAACATAACTACCAGAAGGCTATAACTGCACTTGCCAGTGAGGTCATTGGTGCAGTGCCTGGAACATGTTAAGAAGGAGAATGTCTGTGTGAGGCTCTTGGCCCCTGGTACCCTGATTTCAAGCTTTAAAAATGGGAGTGATGGTGTTTTCATGATAATGAAGAATGGTTTGATAAATAGTAGACCACACACTCATAGCCCACCCAACCTGAGGAATTGAGGAACTGATTCTTGTCCCTACAGAATGAGAAATATCCACAGGAGGAACAGTCCTAAGTCAGTTCCTTCACTGATGTCCCCAATCAATGTGCTGGAACGTTCGGATGGACTGAGTCCATTAGGTGATGGGCAGGTCAGTCTACCTGGACCGATTTAGAATGCTGGGGAATTGTTAAGCAGTCATAATGTACCGAAGAAAGAATATTTTCAACTTCTCAAGTTATAGGTGTCTTCCTGCAGGGGGGAGAGAGGGGGGGACGTGTTTCTTCCTCTGATATGTTGTGAGCAGTTTGTGTTTGTGTGCACACAGCTTAATACCCCTTCAGCTATGCATTCCCTTTGATCCCAAGCTTATTAAAAAATGCAAATCTAAATTGTATCTTATTAATGTGATTCTTTGTGTTAAAGCTGTGGGGAGGGGGGGCTTAAAAATCCCAGGTTCTGGATTTTTAATGTGCAAAGTATGAGAGCCTGATTTTCCGCAGGCTATATTTTCTAATCAACCGTTATGAAAGATTTTTTTTTTTATTGTGCTGCTATTTCTTGCTTTCTTGGAATTCAAGGAGATACAGAGTAATGGCTTCATAGTTATACCCCACGTATTCTCACGCATGTTGAGATTCTTGTTAATTTGCTCTAAGTTCTCCAACATGACAGTGGCTCTGTCTTACAGGAGGACCCTGGAAGCCTCTTTTGAAGATGTGCATGATGGTGGAGCTACCTCTCGCATCCATATAATTTGCTGGTGATGCCCCTTAGGCTGTGGGGTGCTTGCATGGGGACCATGCCCAGCCACCCCTTTGTCTGGGTGTGTGCAGCATTCCCTAGACCCAGTGTACTCTCGCTGGTAGAACAATTTCTTTCCTTGGGAAAAAAAAAAGAATGCATTAGAAATTTAATTTGAATAAATTTTAAAAGTGATCCCCTTAGAGTATAGATGCACTTTTGTCACTTGTCTCCATTGTAGTTCGAGCCTTAATTCCTCATTCTCTCATCCATCCTGTCTTTTCTTCATGTCCTGGGATAAGCTGCATCCTTGTGTTTAATGCTTGCTTTCTTCAGATCAAAGTCCCTTATTTTATAAAAGTCATCACATGGAAATGATCCTTTTCTATTTGTGAGTCTGTCTGTGTGTGTCTCTCCCCCCAACTCCCCCCACCTCAAATAAAGCTCTGTCTGGAACAGTGCTTGGGGTAGTGGAGCCATGGCAATGTGAAAGAAATATGTGAACTGGTTAATGATAAAATGAGAACTCATACTGTTAGCACGTGCTACGTGCTAGGTGTGTGTGGTCTCATTTAATCCTCACAAAACTCTGTGATGTTCGGACTATTATTGCATATTCCCACTTAATAGATGAAGAAATGGAAGAATAGAGGTTAAGAACTTGCCCAAAGCCATGTGACATAGGGTCTGCTGAGGGAGGATCTGAGGCCTCCTGGCTCTGCCTTCAGCTAGTTGTGTGGCTTCAGGCAAGGGGCTGCTTTCCTTCACCTTTATTTTTTTTTTGGGGGGGGGGAGAGGGCCTATGATTTAATAATTTTTAAAAATTTTATTCAATTAGCTGATATTGGTTAATAAAAGTATGTAAGTTTCAACTGTACAGTTCTACAATACATCATCTATATATTGCATTGTGTGTTCATCACCCAAAGTTGTCTCCTTCCATCACCATATATCTGACTCCCTTTACCCTTCTCTACTCCCTTCCCCCACAATCCCATTTCACCGGTAACCACCGTACAGTTGTCTGTGTCTATGAGTTTCTGTTTGTTTGTTGCTCTTGTTTGTTCATTTGTTGCTTTCTGTTTTATATCCCACGTATAAGTGGAATCATATGGTTCTTCACTTTTATGAGGATATTGGACTGGATTATCTCTGAGGTCACATTTGGCCCTCAGGTTCTATAATTCTTGGTAATTATTTTAAAGTATTCCAAGGCTAAGCCAGAAGACAACAGGCGGAATTCTGAAAACATCCTCTCCTTTCAGCCTCCACCCCCACACACAAATGGTTTTTCTCTCACTCCTTTTAAGTTAATTTTTATTGTTGAAAGTATCACAGATGTCCCCTTTTTATCCCTCCATTGACCCCTCTCACCCCTCCCCCTCCCCAGGCCTTCACCACCCTGGGTTCTCACTCTTGATGAAAAGTACAGTGAAAAATAGCCCAGCCCTCACATCCTATAATATTCGTCATTTTTAGGCAAAAATTGTTACAACTCATTCCAAAAAAGGCTCCATGTGGCTTTCTGACACCTCCACTGTGGTCCCCAGGAAACGAATGTGTGTGGGAGGAATGTCTGTAGGTGGGAAGAGTGGAGGGTTTATTTTTAACTTGAGACCTTCCGCAGAGCGGCTTCCTCTTCTGTTGTCTCCAGTCCTAGGAAATGAGATCTCACCTCACTCTCGCTCACGGAGGTGGCATCTCGGCTCATAACGGACATTTCTCCTGGTTGCCGTTGAAGTGGTTTACAAAGGAAGTTTGATGCGCTCGGGGAGAGGATGGCAGGTGGCAGCTTTGTGTGTCCTTCTTTGACGTGTGCCAGCCGATGTGAAGTGACATGTGGTGACAGTCACGCTTGGCGCGAGCGATTTCTTTTTGTCTTGATAAAGCAGGTAGCCCTTTCTGTGGGGAGTCAGGAGTGGGGCATGCGCCGGTCTCTTCTGGAAACAGGATGTGTCACACTCGTGTTTTTAAATTCCCTGGTGTATTAGGAACTCCCAGCTCCATCCAGGAGAGCACAGAGCTTGACCTTTGGTGATTGACAGCTGTCTGTCTCAAGATCTGTCAGGCTGCCACCCCCTCAGCCCCCCACCCCCCCAGTTCTCCACTGGCTGTTCCCCGGAGACTTCAGGATGCAAGCGCACTCAGTCTTTTCTGTTTCTGCATCTGTATCTTAATGGCATATTTCAAACCTACAAACAGATGTAAACGGAAATATAAATGTACACACAAGAACCCACCAACCCAGCTTTATCAAATCTCAACATATTGCCATATTTGCATCTGAGATAGCTCTCTCTCTCTCTCTCTCTCTCTCTCTCTCTCTCTCTCACACACACACACACACACACACACACACACACATAAATAAATCATTACGGATCTCTTCCTCACCCCCAGGTCCCCAGGGGTGGACTTACTGGGAAGCTAATGAAACTTGAGATACTGGCCCCTTCCTTCCCCAGCCCTAGGAGAGAGGGGCTCCAGCAATGTGTTTACTGATTATATGGTTTTGGTAAAAATGTGTAAAATCCGCAGAAGTAAGACTTCAGCTGCACTGCCTCCACCCACTCTGGCCTTTCTTCAGTCACACGTGCGTTCCCCGTGTCCAGCGGGATTCGACGGGTCTCAGATCATTGAGCCTCTGGCTAAGGGGAAGTCGACCACAGGGACGCATTTAGTTTGGGTTGAGTGGGATATATTTACGGGGGTCCCAGTTCTTTCCATGTGTTAAGTCATTGCCAGATGACCCAGTGGAGGAAGTGGCATGGCTTCCAAAATACTCCCACTGCCCACTGTCCTCACTCACCAGCGATGTGTCATGAAGCCACGGGACCAGAGGACGGAGAGCAGGATGAATGTGGCCTCTGGTGCCCTCGCCTGATGTGTGTGAGTAGGAGAGGGGAAACCAAGTATGGAAAGTACAGAGCCAGAAACTAGTCTGTGGGGGAAAATGTCAAACCGTGAAGCGTATCAAACGATCGGCAGATGCTTCTGCTATCAACACCTACTCACGTTGGAAGTGCCCTGCTATCGGCAATGTACTTGGTAGTGTAGCATGCACAAGGATAAACACACACACTCTGTATTTATGTTTTAAAGAAAGCATCCTAAGTTATATATTCTATGCCCCCGGCTCTCTGTACATATTGGATTCTATTCCCCTCTTGATTTGGTGTTCCTCACAATCATTTATACTGTCTATTTACTAAATATATAAACACAAAAACCTATTTTCTAGGTTGTTCTTCATAAAAAGATTATTCAATACATATATTTGCCTCATTTTCAAACAGTGTTTTGAAGTTTATCCATCTTGACACGTATACCTCTTGTTTATTCCTTCTCATTGCCATGTGTAGTACTTTATGGTGTGACTATACCATAGTTTACTTGTCCTGCCTTCCATCAGTGGGCACTTGGGTTATAATAATTATTAACTGGGAGTAAACAATGGGCAATGAAATCTCATAGTTATCCATCCATAGGAGAGGATTTTCTATAGCTGTGGTCTGCAAACCCTTTTGCTCAGATAGTCCCCAGGAGAATTTTGGAAAACTCTGTGCTTCCTCATACATATTTGAATTGAGAGCTGAAATATTTCAGCCTAAGTTTTATGTAGTTGGAAAAGATTTCATTTGCATACTATTTTAATATAGATATTTCAAGATAAAACTAAAGATCACTCTTTTCAAAGAATGCAGTGAGATGAAAATAATATCACTATTTGACTTTCACTAGCATTCATTTAAATAATATAATACTAGGATTCTTTTTAATAGTTAGAAAGTTTATATCACTCCTTTTGGCCTTTGAACTTGAAATTCTATTCTTTTCTATGCGTAGAATTCTATCGACATGCAATATATTTTTATGCCTAACAGTCTCTTATTGACCACATCATCATATTGCTCTCTTTCATATTGATTCATAGCACTTCTCTATAATTTCTGGGTATCATTCTCTTGTCATTTTGTGAATTTAAGTATCTTCCCTAGTCTGTGGCTCACCTTTTTTCTTTTTTAAAATATATTTTTATTGATTTCAGAGAGGAAAGGAGAAGGAGAGGGAAATAGAAACAACAATGATGAGAGAGATTCTCTGAGCCCGCAACCTGGGCATATGCCCTTGGCCGGAATCGAACCTGGGACCCTTCCATCTGCACGCCAATGCTCTATCCATTGAGCCAAACTGGCTAAGGCTATGGCTCACCTTTGTATTTTGCTCTTGGAGTCTTTCTGTACTAAGTTTTTAATTTTAATGCAGTCTATTTGTTAATTTTCCTTTATAGTTTGGGGATATGTGTGTCTTCTTGTAATATTTCTTACCAATATCAAAGTCATAAAGATAATCTGCTATGATTTTTCCTAAAATTTTTCAAGTTTTGTTTTTCACATTTTATTCTTTCATCCGCTTAGAATTTATTTTTGTGTATGGATGCCTTAAAAATATAATTTTATCTTTTTATAAGGGGATACCCAGTAGGCTGTTTTTTTTTTGTATCACAGTAGGATACCCCAGGGGCTGTTTTTAAGTATTTCATCCTTTGCCAGCTGATAGTTCCTGTTAGATCCCTTATATATCTAGCACTGTTATTCCTTGAGTATATTTGCTCCTCAAATTTTTAACAAGAAGGGGCTATTTTTGGCTCAGCTGCCATTACCTTGTAATCCTCACAAGTAACCAGCACATTTATACCAAGCCATTTGTTGGGTTAATATTCACTAACTTAAAAAAATATATTTTATTGATTTCAGAGAGGAATGGAGAGGGAGCTATGGAATCATTGATTGGCTGCCTTCTGCAGGCCTCTTACTGGGGATTGAACCCACAACCTGGGCATGTGCTCTTTCTTGACTGGACGAACTCGGGACCCTTCAGTCCACAGGCTGATGCTCTATCCACTGAGCCAAACCAACCAGGGAAGTATTCACTAACTTGAACTGAATGTGACTGGGTAGATTGGTCTTGGAATAATAGAGGCAGAATTTACATGGTTGGTAGTAAACATCATAAATGTTAGCAGAAACACTATGAATGAATGAATAAGTGAATGAGTGAGTTGTGATAGAATTATTAAAGAATACTTGGTATAGCTAAATTATTATTGACTTATTCTTTGGATGCAGCACATTGATCTCATTAATGGACTTAGCTTTCTAGGAAGCCGTTTCCTTTTAGAAGTGTTTCTCAAAATGTGGTGAAGCAGAATCATAAGAATGTGTTGAGATGCAGGTTTCTGGCTCCCACCCCAGATCCACTAAGTCAGATTCTGTGGGGGTGGGAGACAAGCTCTCCAGGAGAGTCTTAGGTTCAAAAAAAAAAAAAAAAAAAGAAGAGTCATTGGTTTCATGAAATGTCATTCAGGACCCCTATTCAGATGTTCTGCTAAACAGAGCAGTGACATGCAGACCAGCGGCCTCTTACAGCAAAGCCACTGGGAAGACCTGTAGGTCATCACACATTGGAAGGGAGAACATGGGCCTGTGGTCAGGATACGGGATGCTCGTCTCCAGTCTCCTTCGGAGGGCGTAGACCACGCACCCTGTGACCTCACTGTGCATGCACCTCAGCGCTCTGTATCTTAATTTCCATCTGTGGCCCTTCCAGCTTGGTGGAGAGTTACAGTAAATTGGCCATGCTCATGGCAGGGGAGAGAGAATTAAACTAGGACGAGGAGCCCTGCCAGCTGCTATCTTTAACCCCCTCTCCATAAATCTAAACATTCGGGTAGCATTTGCAATGTCTGGATGTGTTGTCATCAGCTCGGAGCAAAGTGACCCTTGCAGAAATTTGGCTCGGGGTCTCAGCATGGGAATTGTTTACACACCGACTGCCTGAAGGTTAGTGGGCCCCAACTGCCAGGCTAAAGACAAGCAAAGAATGCTCTTCAAACCCACCTCTTTAATAGAATCATGACGCCTTCTAGGTATTTAAATGAAAACTAAAACAAAAGAACCGACAGTTCCGGTTTGTTGGAGAAATGCTTTGCTCAGTGTCCTAAAACCCAGCCCCAGGAACTGGTTCATTGCAAGCCTCCACGATTCTCCAGCATTTCCTCCTGGCAGTGATCAATTTGAATGAACGGACCCTTGAAATCTATGAACTGCACAACTGTTTGAAGCAGCGATAAAGCCGGGATCCTCCCCACCTCCATCCAGAATGAATGGTACAATCGTTTTTATTTCATTCTGCTCGGCGGTGGCAGCTATTAGAGCTCCCAAAGTATGAAATGTTTTCATCAAGTGAGGTATTAAAAA
Organism: Myotis nattereri; assembly: GCF_964212035.1. Lineage (NCBI taxonomy): Eukaryota > Metazoa > Chordata > Mammalia > Chiroptera > Vespertilionidae > Myotis > Myotis nattereri. Next base: position 53,461,433 of record NC_138088.1, on the reverse strand, counting down.
TAGCGGCCTGTCAGAGAGGGAAGCGGACCTGCGCTTTACGGCCGCTCCTCTTCAGCGGCACCGGACCGGGGCATGAGTGGAAGCATTCGTTTCAGGCGCTGGGAGAATGAGGCCGACTCCAGCTTTCATCTTTATCACGGGGAGTCCAGTCCCCGTCGGCACGGGATGAGTGGACACCCCCCACTTAGCTTTAAGTAACAGATCTATACAGAGTTGTTCATTTGCAGATAAATATGGGTTTCTACTATTGATGTTTCTTGATCCACACAAAGTGGTTATATTAATACTGAAACATTATTCATCGATAGTTTGCTCTTTAAAAATACATCAGAAGGACTACCCAATTACCTTTAAGTATATATCAAAGGGCACAGAGCAATCTGACGTATGCTCCGAGTCCATTAGAAGCCACCAGGCTTATTAATTAAAACTTCTAGTTACAGCGTGGATAAAAATGTCTGCTTTTGATGACAGTGTCTGGCCAGCTGAGAAGCAGAAACTTGCAAATTCATTTGGGCACAGAGAGGTCTTGGAGATTTTTGCCACAATGAAACCCAGGGATGACTTCCTTTTACTTGCATCCAACATCAAGGGTTTCTAACCCAGAAGTGTGAACTGGGAGATGCGGAGGGCTTCTCTGTTGCGTGTGTGTTGAAGGGAAGGGAGGAGTGCTCATAAGTTGACATTAAGCATCAGCAAAGTGGGAGTGGCCTTGAGATATGCAGGTGAATGAACGAAACTCAAGGGAATGGATCTCCTTTCGGTTATAATTTAAATACAGAGCAAAACGCTGAGAGGTGTGTGTAACTTGGCCCTTTTTTGGTCTCGCCGTGTGGCCAGCATTGTTGAACTTGATTGATCTCTTTGTGGTAAATGCCCACTATTAATAATCCCCTACAGCGTGGTCCCCACCCTTTCAGCAGCCATTTGTTCTACTGGAAGGCTCTGAATTTGTGCTGAGAGATAACTAAATTTTCATTTAGTGTTCCAGCAGTAGCAACGGGCTTTCCTTTCAACATTTGGATCTCACTGCCAACAGCCTTCCTAGCCACATCTCTCTTCCAAGTTACACTTAACTAATCTCTTCACCAGACTATCACCCAGAACTCACAGATATTTAAAAAAAATAGTGCATGTGATAGAACCCTGGCAGGCGTGGCTCAGTTGGTTGAGTGTTGTCCAGAGCACCAAGGGGTTGCTGGTTCGATTCCTGGTCAGGGTACATGCCCAGATTTCAGGCTTGATCCCCAGTGGGGGGAGCATGCAGAAGGCAGCTGATCAGTGTTTCTCTCACATCAATGTTTTTCTCTCCCTCTCCCTTCCTGTCTCTCTAGAAATCAATTTTTAAAATCTTAAAAAGAAAAGGGTGGGAGCAGGCCAAGACATGTGAATGGTGTCCCCTCCACAGCACAGGCACCTGCCCGTTGGTTGGTTCTCTGCACCTGGTACTTATTGTACGGAGAGAGACGGAGCATACACTATATGTGACTCCTGGTCATATGCTCACCAAACAAAACTCTACAACTAAGACCTGAATGCCCTGAGGAACTTGCGATAATGGTACCGGACGCTTCATTTCTAATCACTTTGTCAGAGCGTGGCAGCCTCCTTGCATCTGAAGGCCAAGGGGAAACCTAGTTGAGCTCCACATTTTTAAGCATCACGGGCCTGCCTGGCTTGCTGGGGGATATACTCCCAATCCCCCCGTGGCGTCTGTCCCTGGGCCATTATCCAGCACAAGCCATCCATGGAGACCAGTGTCAGGTGTAACTGATTGTCATTCAACGCCAGTGAGATCTTCAGGTGAACATTACTCACTGTTTGAGACATGTTAGCTCCAAGTGGAAGCAGTCAATTACAGACCAGAGGTTTTATGGCCGCGTTATTACCATCATACTATTAGGTTTTTAGCAGGAGCATTCTGTTGGATCGATCTGTGCCAGGACACTGATGGATGGCTTTGTTCTTTGGATGTCGAATACGTGGGACTTCTGTACTTTATGTATTTACTGACACACTGCTCTCCCGTGGATACCTTCGCCTCCGCTGTGGTGTTCGGTTTTAGCGGATGATTGAGACAGTGTTGTGCTTGTAAGCACATGTATACTTTCCTTTTTGTGCTCTCTCACCTGCGGAAGCACGCCCGAGTTACTGGCATGTTAAAGAAGCCTTTCCCACGCCAGGAGGATCTCTCATTGGTGTCAAAAAATAGGTCCAGACAGTTGTTTTTTAAAAATTTCTAACACACAGGCACCATACTAGAAATGAATTCCCAATTTCAGGACATAGGTTAGTGTTCCAAAACTTTGGTTCTCTGCTATTAGGTTTTTAGACCTATCTTCTTAAAGCTGTATGCAATTTTTGCTTTTAAAACGCACACAAATATATGCCTAAGCCAAATCTCTGATCTGTACAAACCACCACTATTACGCCCAAACATCACTAAATAGGGTCTCACTGATATTATTGAACAGAATTTCTCAGGTGACATCCTCCAAGGGCTTGTAGAAAACTCTGGGGGGATGGATCTCCTTCAGTTAGAACGAAGAGCTCTTAAATCCAGCACTGAAGGGCCTCTGTCCCCCACGATAAATACAATAGAAACTGGGAAAGCCTTGTCCCCCCCTAACAGCCCATTGGACTTCCATGTTGTTTTGTGGGGGTTTTTTCCTAGAACTTCTGGGAGGATGCACCATGGTCCTGCTTCCTCACTGAGTCAACCAGTCCCCATTCCCACCTTCATGCTTCTCCTTAGGGACCAGAGTTCTACCGTGTTTTCCACATTAGGAACTTCCTTAGTTCTTTGGGGTCAGTTCATGCGTGAACAGAACAGTGTGAGGAGACTGTTAGATCTTTCCTGGTCATGGAGGCAGTTCTAGACACATCAAGGAAATTCTCAGCAGCCATTCACTATTCACTTTTTAAGGCCAAGGGTCAAAGGCTAATAATAATAATTACCTGTGTTTGACAATTCATGGTGAGAAGGCTAAATCACAGAGCTATAAGGACTAGCTTTGCTTGGTTCTCCCAGACTATTTTTCCTATAGAAACACAGGATTTTCTGCAACACAGGGCCTCTTCCATAGTGCAGGGCTGTTTAGGGACCCAGGCTGACCTCCTACAGGGCAGAAATTCTTCGCTGCTTTTCATCCCCTCATTACACCCCCACAGAAAGGCAGCGCGGCTGGCCATTCTGAGGCCCGCCCTCCTCACTTCTGCCGCCCCCGAGTGCCCTGTGGAGAGGGTGACCTTGCTCCTCTGTCATGTCCAGGGGTGCTGAGAGCAGCATTAGCAGCTGGCCTGTACCCCGGCACTCGAGTTGAATGTCATTCTGATCCCTCCGGGCATAAAGCTGATGGGCTCATCTTGACTCCAATATTCACATCCAGCTTCAAACTCACCCATGGTTAAATATAACTGTTCAAGTGGCCATTTCTTACCATAACTAGGTAGCGTGCGAGTCCGGGTCTCTCTTAGAAAAGGCACACTTTGAAGCTTAAAGAGTTTTTGGGGTACATTTGGCCTATGATACCTTACGTTTCACTAAGCAAATAGCTAGTGGAAATATCAGGCTTCAGGAGCTGGGATGATTCTCATTTAGCCCAGGGTTCTCCACTTACATGTACATCGGGACACGACAACTCCATAGAGGACTGTCTGTGTGAGCCACTGAGGAAAGACACGCTCCCCAAGCAGCCTGAGCCTGCTGGGCTCCCCACCTGCCTCGTCCGGCCTTGCCAGACTCACAGCATCCCCTGGACAAGAGCCAAGTAGGAGGACACCTCCCGGGGAGCGGTGGCTCGGTGCCCGCAGAGCACCGTGCGGCTGTGGCTGTATTTACTCTGCAATTCCTGTGGGAGACAGAGCCACAGATTAAGTTGCAGAGGCACAAAGGAGGTCCTGACTAAGGAATTCTAATGTAAAAATCCTGGGGTTTACACTTAATCCTCGAGCTAACTGGTGTAGTGCCTCAAATGGGGATCTAACAGGAGTGATCTTGGGGCTCGAAGGGTAGATTTGTGAATGCATTTGGAACCAATTTAAAGCTAGGAATGAAATGAGCAGGAACACGTGCCAACGTACCATTCAGCTAAAACACGGAGGTTCACGGAGGCATGCAGACGGGCGTACACACACCTGGTCTGCTGTCTGCTTCCTCCGCAGCTCATGGTGGCTGGGGGGGGATTCTGGGGGCGGGGCTTTGTGTTTAGCTCACTTTGGAGTATCTGTTCTGAGGCCACCTGGTAAATCTAGTCTAGGCTTAATTCAAGTTATACTGGGAACATGGGCAAAGGAAGGCTTCATCCACAAGATCTTTCTGGAATGATGCCTGCATGAGCTATCCACTAGAGGCACCTCTTAGGGACGACATTCCTGAAAATGTGACCAGAGCCAACCAGAAAGCTGGGATTTCCTAGGAAAATACGTGGGTGTGCAGGTGCGTAGCAAAAAGGAACGGTTGAATTCCCCGAGCAGCGAATCCTGTCTGATCACCTGAAGTACTTGGGAGCTTTGTCAGAATCCAGATTCTCAGGGGGTGAGACAGGACCCAGGAATCTAGGGGTTTTGTTTTTGTTATTTTAAAGTTTGATCTCCAGGGGCTTCTGATATCCCCTAGGTTTGGTCCCTGCTTGAAGAAATCAGCTTTGCAAACTTGTGCAATCTGTTTGCATGAAAGAGAAATAATGTGCTAGTCTTAATTAAAACAACCCTCCACCACACAAAATAGTATTAACCCAACTTGACATGAAAGCAAAACACTATTAAAATGTGTGTGAGTGTGTGTGTGTATTCTGGAATTCACAAAATCTGACTTATTAAGATGGCCATTCCTCCTCCGTGTAACCTTCTGGAATATGGCTACCTGTACCTGCAGACATTCTGCCCAGCCAGTGGCTGGCTTTCTCTGTCTGAAACTGGCCTCAGCTTCTGGCTACTATCCTTTGAACTCACACTCTGCAAACGCAAAGTCCTGCCATGATTATTCATGCAGCTTCTGTTTATCTTCCCAAAAGAAACAGTGGAGCGGTAGCCGGATGAGTGATGGTGGCAGGACTGCGGTGAAGGTAAAAGCCACCACAGGTGGAGCGGCTTAATGGGGTATTAATTGAGAAACAGGTGAAGGCAAATGGGTAGCACAGCAGGTATGTAAATAGGCTCGTGGGAGGAAAGGCATTGAATTTTATGCTCTTTAACTAAAAATAAAGACCTGATATTTAGCTTATCTTTGCTGAAAATCCCGCACTGTGAGGGCCCTGACAACCGCCAAGATCGTCAACGATTCATTATTATCTCAGCATCAGCCAGGCTACTTAATAGGGTCTTCAGCCTCTTCATTTTTCATTGTTTCAGCGGATTCTTTGGCTTGAGTGTGCATACTTTTTCTTCTGTCTGTGTGTATCAGAGGCCAGAACAATTTTTTGTCGATTGTGTAGTGAAAGTGACATGTGGACCTTCTGGTGGCATCCGTTGGCTTGAGCTCGTTGGAGAAAGGCAGCACATGTACATATCACTGTGGATACTGAACCTCCCAAGAACACATACATCCGAATGAGCTTTGTCCCCCAAAGTAGCCACTTGAGAAGCAGAAACCCTCATGCCAGTGCTGTCACTGGCTCCTTTTTAAGAAAGCCACTTTGCTGTTTTTTTAAGTCACCCATATGGAAACAGTCCTTACAGATACTCATCGCTTATTCACTACCCCTAGGCATTGCCCAACACCAGCACCTAATTCCTGGCCACATTTAGTGAGAAGTGGCATTTGGCTTGTAAAACCCATCCCCACCCAACGCAGAGATTGTCTGTTGCTCACAGTATCCCAACGAACACACCTCAGACTCAGCGATTACTTTGCGTGGTCCACGCAGAGACATTTCTGAATCTGCTAGTGTACAAGTTCAGGCACATTATTTGAAGTCTACGGCTTTATTGAAAAAAATTGCTAAAAACGAACAACTTCATATTTCCCTTCCTCTTCACCCACTCAGCCCTCTCGGTGGTGATGTGTTGGTGGAACAGTGAGGGGGAACATCGTTACGTGGTTGGCCGACATTTGTTGTTTTCTCTGGGGAGCAGCGGCCCCGGTTTTGAAGGCCTGTTTAGCTCTTTACTGCTGTAAAGGCTAAACATCAGCGGAGCTCCAGCCTGTACCCCATGAAATGAATTAGGTTTACATTATCATGCAGATCTCTTCCTGTAGGTGAAGCACTCATTAATTTTACTGCTAATGAGATGTGAACAATTAAATACCTTTAATTAATGAAAATCAGACGAAAGCAAGGGATGCTCTTTCTCTCTGACTTCATAAAAATATGAGGGAAGATGTTTCTAGATCTCACTCTGACTTTTGTCTATAGAAGGACCGCAATGCTGAGCTCCCAGGGATCAAGTGTTCTGGTCCAGCGAAAGTCATTAAAAGATTTCGCTTGTAGGAAATTAAAGGTGTAGGCATTGGTGGATATTATAAAGATTATCTGAGGTTGAAAAAAAAATACTCATCACGGAGAGCCAGTCCTAGATGTAATAGCAAATTTCATGGTTGAAGATGCAACAGGATTGAGTACAATTACTAGTTGTGAAGCAGCCACTGAGTTCTGGGGTAGGCCCCGAGCATAATTAGATTATTAAAAATGGCCTGTCTTAGGCCGACTATTACTAAATTGAAATCCAATTATGGCTTTATGATTTGGCTGAAAAATATTTAGCTGTTTTGCTCCAGTCCTCGTGGAAGATCATTTCCTCTTTGCATCAGCGTTTGCACATGTCACCATGCATTTTCCAAACAAATTTGACCTCAATTATCTCTGAATCCATCTCATATTAGTTAAAAATATATTCTAATGAGTGTTTTATGTCTAATATCAGAATCGTGTCTCTCCATACTTGAGGAATTAAAAGATGGCGATAGAAGACTTTGCAAAATATCTTCTTAATGAGAGGCCTGGGTGTTATAGAAATAACTGAGTCATGCCATCTTCATACGGGGAAAGGCGCTACGCTCAAATATGCTCCCGAGCGTGCTGCTAGGCAGGCTAGGTTCAGTTTTGGGTAATTGGCATCGGAACGGTAATAAAGCAGTTGTTTGCAAAGAGAAGGGCTCAGAATTTCAGGCACTCCCGCAGCGTGGAGTTGAATGCTAAGTTAAATATTTATGAACCCGAGATTTTTTATAATTGATCATTGTATGATTTATACACAGTAATTACAATTAGCTTGAAAGAGATTTTTTAAAAAGCCAGTTTCCTGGTAGCCAAGGCCATTAAATAATGCTAAGCTGCCAAAACAAAAATTAGGTGGGCACCCAGCCACCATGTTCTGAGCGTCTGTCCCTATATCCTACATGCAATGGGGCATTGCACCTCACCAGGCATCTTACCTGGGCACCGACTCCTGCATCACCTGCTGTCATTTTTCATACTTTTGTTGCCAAGAGAATGAAACATAAACAAGTAGAGAACTTCAGAGAACTGATGTCTAACAAAAAAGCAAAGATGGAGGAGGTTGGAAAGGTTAATTAAAAATGTAATGATCCCATTTGCTGAGACAGCACTATTAATCACCATGCAGCAACAAGCATGTGACTTGCACACCCCTGATAGGCTGCATCTAATCTTTAAGATATGGATGGTGTGGAGGGCCACTCACGGGTGAGCTTGGGGTGAGTGAGCGTGGGGTGAGCCCGTGACATGTGCTTCCCACTGGGCACTGTCTTCACCAGAGGAAAGAATTATTTCCAAATTCACAAGTATTCAGATTTAGTCAGTTACTGTGAACCCTGGAGCAGACTTGGGTACGGCTTGAGGCATAATGTCGTCATGGAAGCTACAGAACAGTAGAAGGAGGGGGAAATGCCTCACCCTGTAATACAGTATGTCTGACACGGTGTGTGAATGACCGAATGCGCTCCCAAGAGCCGACATGTGGGTTTTAAATGTAATTTTTAGCATCCCAGCTGGAAAAGACCAAACTCTGAAAGGATTGATTACAAGGGTCACAACCTGGATGATCGGATTTGCCATCAGGAGACAGGACTGGAAATGTGAGCTCCGAGAAAAGCCTGCTCTTACCCCTGGGAGGGTCTTGGGAGCCCATTTTTTTGTTTGCTGGGATGACATGTTAGAGGGAGCCTGTTGGGAGAAGAACAGTAGTTATGTGAGCATGGTAATTAATCACGTCAGAAAGGAAGAGGAAACCAGTTGTGGATTCAATTCTGCCGCCCTTAGGAGCGGGGCTGAAGGATGCCCGGAAATGGGCCAGCATTTGTAAACACGGTTCTCTCGCTGTGCCTCGTGAACTTCCTGCTTCATGCAGACCCTGCAGATTTTCATATGTGTACTGTGTTACGTCCCCTCGTCATCTATAGAAGGATTTCTGGTTGCTTGCATCTGTGTTTCCTCCTGCACCATTTAGACGGGTGAGCCGGCCCCAGCGATTGCCAATAACAGGGGCATTTTCTGCGTGTAAATAACGCGAGGCTGCTGGCCACAGTGGTAGCCTCTTTGATTTGGGACAGTGTGAGGATTGTACTTGGGATAAAAGCCGTTCCTCGCTCCAGAGGAATTTAGAATGCCGAAGCTTCTCCCGGCGCATAATTCATCCTGACACCTCCGCGTCCCCCTTTGCTGGAAGGACCGTTTCCACATTGGCTCTGCTGGCAGGTCGGGGTTGAAACCACTGGCCCATGTACTTACTCTTTGCAGCAGCAAACAGCAGAGAGGCTATCGCCTGCCTCCCAGTGCTGGGGTTTTACATTCTGTCCCCGATCATCAAGGTCGATTCTAAATACTTGATGTTATGGTCAGAAAAAGGCATTTTTATAGGATAACCATCAAATCAAAGAAGCTTGAAGGGACCTTAGATATATCATCCTACAAATGGGGAAACTGAGGCCCACTGGGGAAAGGGGCCTGTAGAAAGACCCTCCCACATTTAATCCCCTCTGACTCCCACTGAACTGCTCCATTAGCATCAGTCCCCCTTAACCCTGTGGTCTAGGAGCTGGGCCTCCCGTCGTTACGCAGGTTACACCTCCCACACCCAGGAAAACGGGAAAGTCAGATCGGATGGGATCACAGGAAGAGAGGCAGAGAATGATGGGAGAGGAAGCAATCGGTAACCTGCAAAGTAACGACGTGGTTATGCCTAACTTGGAAAGGAAACGCTGGCGAGATGGCATTCTCCATAGCGCCGCGTGGGACTGATGCTGGGGAGTAGCTCATTCACCAGCACAGTCCACACCCAAGGCAAAGCCTCTCTAGTAACAGCCTGCATTCTGAGACTACTTCCCATTCAGACAGCATTCCAGACATTCTACTGAGTTAAAGAATGAGTAACAGCAGATGGAGGGAGAGATTAGAGGTGGAGGGAGAGGGAGTTCTAAAGTGAGCTGTGGGGGGGACGGCACTCTGAGTTATGGCAAAGCTGTTCAGAAGCCTTCCCGCCAGGCGCAGGCGAGGCGCTGCTTGTGCCCAGACCCTAAAGCACAGGTGCTGCCTGCCCCTCGGCGCCCTGTGCGCTGCTGCAGGGCTGGGGGTGACTCAGGTGCCTCACCTGCTCATCCTGCTCATCCCTCCCTCCGCCCTCAAGCCATCGAGGCTGGGTTTTGGGGCCCCGGGGGATCATTTTAATACCTAGGGGGAATCGATCTTACCAAGTGAAAACTCAACTCCAATTTCTATGTCCTGTGATTTCAGCAGTGTTTAATTTTAATTCATGGCAGCAGGAATCGCAGCATTACCCGAGAGAGAGTTGGAGGTGATTTTGTGAGGAGATTAAGAAGGGAGAAGGGGATAGAGGCTATGAGTTGTTTTCCAAATTTTCTGTGTGAAACCTTTTAAAAAAGAATAGGATAGACATGAATCTATCCGCCCCCCCCCCAATATTTTATTTGAATATTTTCAATCATACAGCAAAGCGGAAAAAAATTTGCAATGAAGTCATCCCCTGGATTCTATCACTAAATGTGAAAGTAATTGGCTTTGTAAGTATCCATCCTTCCATCTTTGTGTCCATCTATCAATCCATTTGGTTTTTAAAATGCTGACATCAATATACCTCTCCTAAACGTGTCAGCATACATGTCATCAATCAGTTTTCATTATTTAGTGTGTGTTTTTCCTTTTGAGGCATACGTTATATATGTACAAACTTAAGTGTACCGTGCAGAGTTGTGACCCAAACTTCTGTCAAGATAGAAAACATGCCATCACTCTAGAACAGTGATGGCGAACCTTTTGAGCTCGGCGTGTCAGCATTTTGAAAAACCCTAACTTAACTCTGGTGCCGTGTCACATATAGACATTTTTTGATCTTTGCAACCATAGTAAAACAAAGACTTATACTTTTGATATTTATTTTATATATTTAAATGCCATTTAACAAAGAAAAATCAAAAAAATGAGTTCGCGTGTCACCTCTGACACGCATGTCATAGGTTCGCCATCACTGCTCTAGAACGTTCCCTCTTGCCTGTTTCCAGCCAATTCCCACCTCCGCCCCTTAGAACCGACCACTCTTCTGAATTTTTTCAGAATAAAGTAGTTTTGCCTATTCTAGAATATCACATATCTAGAATCTTATAGTGTGTACTTTTGTACTGTTTTGTGTTAAGGCTTTTTTTCTTTCACTCAGCGTAGTGTTTTTGAGATTCATCCATGTTATTGGGTGTATCAGTAGGTCATCTGTTCTTGTTTCTGGGTAGTATTTCATTGTGTTGGTAGACCACAGTTTGTTTAGCCATTTTCCTATTGATGAGTACATGGGCTATTTCAAATATACCACAGAGAAGTATTAACTGTAGTCACCATGTTGTAGATTACATTCTCATGACTTATTATCTGATAATCAGAAATCTCTACCTTTGGACCACTTTTATCCAATTCCCCCACCCTCTTCTCCAGCCTCTGGTAACCACAAATATGATATTTTTTCTCTTTGAGATTTATTTATTTATTTAGATATAGATTCCACATATAAGTGAGATGATATAGTATTTGTGTTTTTCTGACTTATTTCACTTAGCATAATGCCCTTGAGGTCCATCGATGTTGTCACAAATGGCAGTTTTCTTCTTTTTTATGGCTGAGTAGCATTTTATTGTGTCTACCTAGATGCATCTTCTTTATCCATTCATTTGTTGACAAACTCTTAAGCTGTTTCCATGTCTTGGCTATTGTAAATACTACTGCAGTGAACACAGGGGGTGCATGGCTCTTTTTGAGTTAGTGTTTTCATTTTCTTCTGATAAATACCCAGAGTAGAATAGCTGGGTCATAAGTAGCTCTACTTTTAATTTTTGAGGAGCCTCCCTTCTGTTTTCCTTAGTGGCTGCACCAACGTGCATTCCCACCAACAGTGCACGAGGGTTCTCGTTTCTCCACATCCTCGCCAGCACTTGATGATAGCCGTTCTTACAAGTGTGAGGTGGTATCTCATTGTGGTTTTGATTTGTATTTCCCTAATGATTAGTGATGTTGAACACCTTTACATGTACCTTTTGGCCATGTGAATATCTCCTTTGGAAAATGTCTCTTCAGTTCCTTTGCCCATTATTTTAAAACTAGAGGCCCGGTGCATGAAATTCATGCATGGGTAGGGTCCCCAGGCCTGGCTGGCAATCAGGACCGATCAGGTTCCCCGCCTCCCGGTCTCCCTACCTCCTCCTTCCTTTGCTCCCTCAGTGCCCCATGGTCACTGGTTGCCTGCCATGTTCCACACCACCCCCTGGTGGTCAGTGCACGTCATAACAAGCGATGGAACTCTCGGTCTCCTGGTCGAACTCCAGAGGGGACAACTTCCATATTTGCCTTTTATTTCTTAATAGGATGGGGTTTTTTTTTTTGTTTTGTTTTGTTTTGTTGTTTTTCGTTTGTTTGTTTTGCTATTGAGTTATATGAATTTATATATTTGGATATTAACCCCTGCCAGATACCATCATTTGCAAATAATTTCTCCCCTCCATTTGGTTAGCTTTTCTTTTTGTTGATGGTTTTCTTTGCTGTGCAGAAGCTTTTTAGTTTGCTGTAATCCTACTTGCTTATTTGTTATTCTGTTGCTTGTGTTATATCCAAAAAAAATCATTGTGAAGACCCATGAGAGGAGCTTTTATCCAGGCCAGTTTTTTAAAACCTGTGTATTATGTGGGCTACATTCAGGAGAAATACATTTTCTGGACCTTATTTGTTGCATTTTTCTAGTTTTGTTATAATTTTATTTGAAATCTCTAGACAAAAAACTGTAAGTTCTTATTCTTTGCTGTTATGTAACCATAAAAGCAATGCACACAAATTAAGTATGCACACAAAACTTTGAAAACGATTAAATGCAAGTTAATTACATTAGCTTAATATAAGGGATGATATTGTTTGCTGAAGCTAGATTGGTGCTTATGCTCAGTAGGTGGTACCCTGTTTCAGCATGAATTCTTTTGGGTTGGCAGGCTTATCTAACTGGGCGCCATGCGACGACTTAATTCATCTGCCATTTTTCTCCATTTAAATGCACATGAACTGCTTATTCATGTCACTGGCTACATCATTTAAGTGTTAACTTCACCTCTGTGCCTCTATTCTTTTCTTTCTAAAGAGTGTACACAGTATAAGTTGCATGCAGCAAATTGTGTACCAACATCCAGCCTTATAGGCCTAATCTAGCTTATGTATAGTTTGGATATATTAATTTATTTTAGGTTATAATAAAAATGCATAATTTAGAAATCTAGCAAACTGTAGACCTTGAAGAATATATACTCAGCTGGTGTGGCTCAGTGGATGAACGTTGACTTATGAACCAGGAGGTCACGGTTCAAGTCCTGGTCAGAGCACATGCCCAGGTTGCAGGCTTGGTCCCCAGGGGGGGGCGTGCAGGAAGCAGCCGATCAATGATTCTCTCATCATTGATGTTTCTACCTCTCCTTCCCTCCCCCTTCCTCTCTGAAATTAATAAAAACATATTCTTAAAAAAAAAAAAAAGACTAGAAATCACTGTTGCTCATGGGCCCAACAGCACAGCATGAGAAGTCTCAAAAGAAGACACGGCTAGAAGTGACACCAAAGCCCAGAGGTCCTAATGATCTTGTCAGGGCATCTGGTGAACATTTCAGTCCTGAGTGTGAAAACGAAGGACCCAGGGAGAGGCCGGTTCAGGAAGGTCACGATGGAGAACGTGCACCAGGTGTGCTTGTTAAACCATCAAGGGACGCCCACGCCGCTGCTGGCTTCCTGCGCAGCTCGGCTCACGTGGAAGGGGCTGAATGTCTTGCTTATTGCCTCCCACAGTCAGTGGTTGGCATCGGATGTCACGGGCGGAGACAGGAACCCGGAGCGTAGTAAAGTACTGCCCGTGGTGCCAGGGTACACTTCTGTTTTCAGGTTTTTGCATTTCAGGTTTTCTTAAAGCAAGTCACATTGTCAGTACAACGGGGAGACGAGTGTTGGGCTTGCTGTGTGTGTCCTTTACTTACTCCCTTACTTAGACCCTTTTTTCATTGTAGTGAGAACATTTAACATGAGATACTCTCTCTTCACAGGTTTTTAAGTGCACAATATCAGATGGTTAAGTATAGGAACGATGTCATGCAGCCGATCCTCAGGTCTTGCATAACTGAGATTTTATACCTTTTCCATAGTAACTCCCCATTTCCCCTCCCCCACCCCAGCCTCTGGCAACTACCGTTCTATCCACTGCTTCCGTGAGCTTCCGTGGTTCAGATACCTCACGCGCGTGGAATCACACTGTGCTTGTTCTTCTGTGGCTGATTTATTTCACTTAGCGTAATGTCCTCAAGGCTCGCTTCTGGTATCGCGTACAGCAGGATTTCCTTCTTTTTTAAGGCTGCTTAGAATTCCACGTGCTCTTCAGATGTACACTAGATGCAGGGCTCCATCGTAGTCCCACCCAACCCTCCTGGACTCTTTCTCCTCTGTTGCCAATTCTCTTGTCATTTCCCAGATATCTTCATGGTCCCTGTTGACTGGATCATAAAGGGAATGAAAGAAGGTTCCCGAATGCAAGGAAGGGCTGAGGCCTGAGCAGGAACTAGCTGGGGGGGTCAAATCCCACAATTGTGTGGTGCTTTGCTGTCCCCCTGCTGTTTCCTGGGGGCTGCTATTACACCTTAGTATCGATTTTCCATGGACCACCTTATAATTAGGCGCTGGAATGTTTCCCACCACTTCCTCTCCCCATGGAAACCCCTGTATCATGATGACTGAGCTTAATTTCCCTTGTCCACTCATCTTTTTTTAAAAATATATATTTTTATTGATTTAAGAGAGAAAGGGAGAGGGGGAGATAGAAACATCAGGGATGAGAGAGAATCTTTGATTGGCTGCCTCTGGCACGCCCCCTCCCGGGTATTGAGCCTGCAAAACCCGTGCATGTGCCCTGACTGGGACTCGAACGGTGACCTCCTGGTTCATAGGTCGATGCTCAACCACGGAGCCACGCCAGCTGGGCTGTCCACTCATCTTTGAACTTTACCCATTGGGCGTGGCCCTGTCAGCCCACCAGCCATCACCCTGGTGGGCCCTGCCTCCACCAGGCTCTCTCTGCAGGCCACACGGCGGGCAGCCCCGCAGCAGGCAGCCCTGGTGCCTGGGAGCAGAGGGCTTGGGAAGAAGGCAGCATTCGTTTTGTGAGACTCCAAAGGCCTGTGGTTTGTAAGCCCATTGAAATCCCATCCAACATATCAGCCAGGTTTTCCTAATCTGCAGCCTCAGTGCTCGAGGAGCCCGCTCGAGGAGTTCTGTAGGTGGTAATTGAGGTTTGTACGTTTTGAGGTAATTTATTCTGGTTTTCTTCCCGTGGCCTGTGAGCTAGAACTTAAATACAGCTTCTCTGTAGTGGTGTTTCTTCCTGTTTAGAGAGCCTAGCATAATATTTTGTCTTCTGGGCTCAAATAACCACGTAATTACTCGGTAATCATATAGTAATTAGCATGTACTATATGCATTTATTACATAATTATGTTCCTGGGGGATTGCATGGCAATTATACTTAGATTCAGCATATCATTTTATATACTGTGTAATGAACAAGTGTATAATTTGTTGCTTTTCGCTTTTATCCTGATTTCGGTTTACCAACCAGGAGTTGGAAACTTCTCCTCCTCTTGCCTTGTTTACTGTAATTGGGCAGGTGCACCAGCTCCTCCGGCCTCTCTCAATGCCTCCTGATTACACGGCAAGGAGAGTGCTGGGAGCTGGCGGTCCGCGGTGGGCTCCCAGCATCCGCACGCTTCATACCTGCTCCTGGTCCCGAACTCTTTAAGTTGTTAGCTTCCCAACACAGAGCCGGCCAGAGAGCTCCGCGCACCGCCGGGTAAACGCAAGGTCTCCCCGAAAACCCAGGAGGTGCTTTAATTAAAGCGAAGCAGCCAGGCTCCCCGCAAAGTGCTCACGCCCGCCTTTCTCTCCCTCCACAGTGGAGCACATCCCCAAAGGGAACAACTGCCTGGACGCCGCCAAGGCCTGCAACCTGGATGACACCTGCAAGAAGTACAGGTCCGCCTACATCACCCCGTGCACCACCAGCATGTCCAACGAGGTCTGCAACCGGCGCAAGTGCCACAAGGCCCTGAGGCAGTTCTTCGACAAGGTGCCGGCCAAGCACAGCTACGGGATGCTCTTCTGCTCCTGCAGGGACATCGCCTGCACCGAGCGGCGGCGGCAGACCATCGTGCCCGTGTGCTCCTACGAGGAGAGGGAGAAGCCCAACTGTTTGAACCTGCAGGACTCCTGCAAGACAAATTACATCTGCAGGTAGGCGGCGGGGCGGCCGGCCGGGAGATGAATGAGGTGGCAGGGAGGGCCGCTGCGGCTGTGGCTGTGGCTATGGCCGAGCTCGAGCGAGGGGAGGGCCGGGCCGGCATTGGAGAGATTGGCCAGGAACTGACCCCTGTGTCTGACACATGGTCCTTCAAAAGCCAGTCAGGTGATTGCTGTGCTGGGAAGGTTCCCAGTTTACCCTGGGGGAGCTTCAGGAATGAGGCAAATACCACTGTGCTTAGCAAACAGGGAGGGCCCCCCCCCCCCCCCGAGCCAGGTGAGCCTGAAGGCACATGCCCACTCCACAGCCCTGAGACGCTGCCAGGAGTCCCCAGGGGTTAAGTAAGTCAGGGGAGGGGTGGGCTGGAGATACGGAGGCTCATGGCCATCGAGGTCGGAACACTGGGGAGACCAGAGTGAGAGGGTTTGAGCTGCATCTGAGCCCTGAAGAGAGTTCCAGGATCCCTGAGTCTGTTCTGGGCCACCCGTCATCGATGTGGGCCAAAGGAGCAGGCCTCTTCCTGCTTGGCCATGCTCCCAGGTCCCGCCTCCATCAGACACGTGCTAAGCTGGGCCCTGGTGTTGAAAACCATCGCTTCCTTGCCCTTTGTGCCACTTTCTGCTTTGATGTTTGAAGGAGTGCCTGAAGATGGCCTCTTGTGTTTTTGTGGTTGCTTTGTTTTGGAAGCAATAGAGAATAGGTAGAGGGAGAGAGAAGGTCTCTTTCCCGCTACTCTCACTCGCCCCCAGCGGTCTCTATCAGCAGCGTGATGTGTGTCCTTCCAGAGTTTAGGACTGAGTCCCGCTGCTCATGGAGCAAGTAGATTTTGGAAGCAGAGACTTGGCTTTGCAGCCTCAGGCGATGCTGGTGCCACACTCGGGTGCGAAGGCCGGTGCAGGGCTGGAGGTTCAGAGGGGGCATCCCATTGGCAACACCTGGGCTCCGTCCCCAGTGTAGAGCCAAGAGCCCTCCAACGCCGCCTCTGACAAAATCGCATGCACCCAGCAGACGCTCACAGTGGACAGGTGCGTGAGGGTGTGCGATGTGCCTGGTTTCTTACCGATGCCCCAGTTCTAAAGAGCAGGAAAGAGAAGACTGATACTTTGAGGATGCTGGTGAACTGAGTTTCTGGTTAATTATTTCATTTTGGTAGAATGGGACCCCCCCCCCCCGTCTTTCCTTAAACTCGCTGTAAGAGGGACCAAAGCAAAAGAGAAGCAGAACCGTCGCATGCTGAAGATTTTCAGAGTCATGTCCCTCTTCTTTTATTATTATTTTTAAAATTGGAAGCAGGTGACCTGCTACATGAGGCAGAGCTCAGGTGACCACATGGGTCTTGGGGAGGAGTCAGGTGTTTCTACAGAGCAGCTTCCCCAAGGGCTCTTTCTCCCTTCCACGCCCTGTTCCATTGAGTCCCTCTTAGTTGCCAGCTGGGGTCTGGATGTCTATGCTGAAGGGTCCCGAGGAAGAGGCAGGGCCCCCCCACAGCTCTGACCTGGGAAGCCAGTCAACCAGGGAGCCATAGAACTACCCCCCAACCCCCCACCGTGCCACAGGAGATGGACGTGGTGAGGAACAGGACACGGGGTGGGGGTGGGGGGTGGAACAGGCAGGAGCTTGCTCAGGTGTAGGATGTCATGGAGCAGAGTCCAGGAGACTCCTCTTCTGGAGACCTTGGGTCTGAAACCCAAGTTCCTGGGCCAAGTTCAGTCTATGAACAGAAGGGCTCCCTCTTCTAGGAGCAGGACTGGGTTTCCAGGGTCTCCCTTGGCTTGGAGCCAGACAGCTCTCTCTGCCCCTACAGTTGTTACCCTGTTCCTTGGTGGCTCCAAGCAGCTGTGTAGGGAGCAGTGGGTGCGCCTTTCGCCCAAGGGGCAATGCTGGGAGGCGGTGGAGGGGAGGGGGGAGCCTTTTCATCGTGCACACGAAGTCTGGGGGAGGTCCCCAACGTCCCCTGCACGGGCTGGAAGCCCACCCTGAGGGCTGCATTGGCAGTACCTGGCCTGCTCCTCCAAAAACAGAGACTCCTCAGCGGGTTGGTGTGAATTTATCAAATCAGATTGCTTTCCCGCTTAGCTGTAGTGAGAAAGAGTGGGGAGCTTGGGAACTTGGGGTGTTTTGGGGAGTTGGCAAGAGGAACCTGCAGATAATGGGGTGATTTGGGTGCTGTTTTGGGGGCGCAGACTGACCTGGTAGGAAGGTTCCAGGGACCGTGTGTGTGGAGAGACAGCCCTGATAGGATAGTGGCCGCGGCTGATGGGGCAGAAATGAACAGGGGGCAGCCCTCGCCTGATAACCGCCTGGCTGGCCGCCCCAAGGTGGGCACGTGACAGTGGCCACCCTGCAGAGGGGCGAAGGTCAGCGGGACTGGAAGGTCGGCTGGGGGCGGTCTTTGTGCTGCTGCCTCATCTCTGGCTGGAGGAGGAACCGGATCCTGGACTATTGGGGGCCCTACCAGGTGAAATTGGCCTTGGTGTGATTGATGGGTTTCATATCCTATCTTGAGTCTTCCCCACGAAGGGGAATCTGGGACTTCCCCCGGTGTTACCTGTTGTCATTTATCCCATGATTGCTTTCCAGAGCCGGGACTTCAGACTCCTGATTACCCCCTCCCTGTTGGTTGTGGTCAATGTAATTTAAGCTGCTAGGTAGCCTTGCAGTGTTTGCTTCGATCAGATTTTATTCATCTTGTCTTTAATTTTATCCTTTATCCCATCCCCCCTTCAATCCATCTCGGTGAGATCCCTGCCAGCAGCAGCTGGTCCCCCTGGAGCTGGGCTTCCGTGGGGTTTTACCTTCAGGCGCCCTGACCCAGCCCCATCCAGAGGGAGGGGTGCGGCTGAAGGGATGATTTCAGGGTTAACTTGCATCGCCCAAAGCGGAAAGGGTGGCAGGAGGGAGCATCACTTCCTAAAAACCACATTCTTCGAAAGCTCACACTTGCAAATGCTCCATTTCCATCTCCACGCCAGTGACTAGCAGAGAGCTGCTCAGGCTCATTAAAACTTGCCGCACTTCATGTTTCCCCGCTCTCAGCACACAGGCGTGCTTCCCCGAGGGTCTGACCGTGCCTGTCTCTCTCCTGCCTGGTGCCTTCAAACAGAGGAGATGCAACTTTAGCTTTTCCTTTTGACTCGTGCTGCTTTCTTCGCTCCCTTTTAGGGAAGCTGACAGGCTCCTTTCCTCGTGCGGTGTTTGGGGAGCCGGAGAACGTGATGGGCCGGGCCTCAGAGCTTGTCTGGAGAAAATCAGGCGCGGAGGTATTATTAGAAGGGGGTGATGGAATTTAAAAGCCTCCCATTCCTCCCCTGAAGCACAGTGTCTCCCTTGCCGCTGTTCTTCTGGTTGCTTTCTTAGTGCCTGCAAAGATGTCAGGCCTGAGTGTGGCCATAAAGGAAGCATAAACCTTTATTCCTGATACGTGTTGCTATCTATACATAATTTAAACCTATGCCTTACCTCGTTTCCCCCGAACTCGGATATCCTATATAAGCGCAGCCCTTGAGCGCTGGCTCGGGGTGCTGCAAATATGTTCATATCTCTTTTATTTGTCTAATGAATCACTCAGATGTCTCAGCTATTTTTTTTTAACTTAATCCTTATACAAGGATGTTTTATGATTTTTAGAGAGGGAGGAAGGGAGAGAGAGAGAGGGAGAGAGAAACATTGATGTGAAAGAGAAACATCAATTAGTTGCCTCTGGTATTCAACCCAAATGGGGATCGAACTTACAACCCAGGTATGTGCCCTGACCGCGAATCGAATCCATGGTATGTGGTATGACACTCCAACCAGCTGAGCCACCGGGCCAGCACTCTGCTATTTTTTATTGCCAAGATGTCTAGCGTCTTCCTCTTGAGCATGGCCCTTCCAGTTTTCATGTGAGAATTACAATGTTATACGCCAAAACCCATGAACGGTGCGGTGTCAGTGTTGGAAGCAGCCAGGAGGATGCTTGGTGGGTCAGTGGCTGAGCCCTTCTTGGCTCTTCTCTGCATTTGCAGCAGAGTTGCTGCATCCTTGGGCTCCAGAGTAACAATTCTTAGTCCATACTCAGCTGTAGCCCCCATTTCTCAAAGCATGACCTTTGCCCTGGGGCCTGGGGGCTGAGGGGTTCCAGCCAGAAGCAGCCCTCCAACTTGCACACATTGTATTCCCAGGCGCTCTCTTTCCTGGCAGTGCATCGAGGTGGAACTGAATAGTGTATTTGTTTGCTGGCCAGCCCTTTCCCCCTCCCTCCCTCCCTCCCTCCCTCCCTCCCTCCCTCCCTCCCTCCCTCCCTCCCTTCCTTCCTTCCTTCCTTCCTTCCTTCCTTCCTTCTTTCCTTCTGTTCTTCCCTCCATTCTTCCTTCCTATTGTAAGAACACTTAACTTGAGATCTACCCTCTCTTAGCAGATTTTTAAGCGCACAATGCATTATTGTTGTCTGTAGGCAGGACGTTGTACAGCCAATCTCTAGAACTTACCTTTCATAATGGAAACTTTATCCCCATTGATCAGCAACTCCCCACTTCCCCTCCCCTCTGCCCCCGGCACCCACAATTCTCTTCTCCATGGCCATGCATTTGACCATTTTAGATGCCTCATGCAAGTGGAACCGTGCAGCACTGTTCCTTCTGTGACTGGCCCAGTTGACTTAGCATAGTCTTCAGGTTCATCCACGTGGTTGCGTAGAGCAAGATTTTCCTTCTGTTTCAAGGCTACAGCACTGCTTGGGCAAGGATATCTCCTTTCCTCTAGAAAGATTCTGATGATGCTGAACCTCAAAAGGGAAGGGACCAGAGCCCATGTGCCCTCTGAGCCCAAGGCTTTCCTGGCCCTGCTGGTACCCGGCCTCTGTGCCCCCATAGTTTCTAGGAGAGGTGGCTTTCATCAGGTCACCAAGTATATGGTTCTACTTTTCCCCAGGGACTGAGGGCCCTATCATTATATCCCAGACATCTGAGGGTCTTGTTTTCTTTAGTTTTAGCAGAACCAAGAAGGCTCCAAAAGCATTTGAAATGTTCTGAATTCTGCCCTAACCGGCCCCACATTTTCCACGCTGAGGCCGACCTTTGCACCTTAGAGGAAATGTGTTGCGTTAACCAGGACAATTGGGGAAACATGTCACCAGAGCATTTCTGCTCCAGGCACTCACTTGGTCTGACAGAGTTAGGGCAGCTTTAAAAGGTGAGGAATGTGTTTTATTTGCCTGGGACCAGCCCCTTTCTCACACAGTAAACTGTGGATCTTGGCGATCAAGGTCACCCTCCATCTCCTGGCTAAATCCCCGAGCTGAGAGCTGGATTCTCCCATCACTGTATCCGGGCTGGTCTCGCCGTGCAGCAAGTGCAGGGGAGAGTGTCTCCGAGGATAATGAATGCCCAAAACTAGATGGGTAGATTAATTTGGCATTTAATTTTATTTTACCCTGATTCATTCACAAATGGAAATCGGCAATTAGACAATGCAAACCTTTGAACCGTGGAAGGAAAGTTTCGGGAGGATGAGAAAACACAAGTCAGACATTTTCCAGTTCATTTGAGCAGTTTTCCTTTCACGTGATTACATGGGTGTCTTTAGCAGTGTGTTCAGAGAGCCGGGCGGCTCGATTTTAATGCCTTCCACCTGCGTGAGCTGCTTGCCACCCAGCCTCTGCGCTGGGGGTCCCCGGGCCCCTGCGTGGGTTGCAGAGGGTTTATCGGGGGCCCAGGAGGAGAGCAAGGATGGCCTCTGACCTCTGCGGCCGCCTCTTCTTCCTTGGCCCGGGCAGGCGGCAGGCGGAGGAGCATGCTTCTTGTCGCCTCTTCCTGCCTCCAGCCCCGCCCCGGGGTGAGATGGGACCTGAGGCCTGTAGCAGCAGCTGAGCAGTGGAGGAGGGAGCTCGCCACCTCCCCGCTGGCAGGGTAACCTGACTTGAATCAGGCGGGGGCCTGCTTCAACCTGCTCCGGCTTGTGGCCTCCGAGCTCCCTCCTTATCTCTCCTTTGGCAGAGGCCGGTGTAAAGCCTTTGTCTGTTCCTGCTGGAGCCTGTCGCTTACCAAACGCTTATCTACATTTACTCCGATTCCCCGCTCTCCAGCCGCCCCTGCGCTGCACCTGCCCGTGCTCAGAGTCTCTGCCTCGTCCTCCTCGCTCCTTCCTTCACCCGCCCGCATCCTCAGCAAAGGCACCTTTGCCACTGCTGGCCCTGAGTCAGAAAGACTCAGACTCCCTCCCCTCCCCTCCCCTCCCCTCCCCTGCCCTCTTTACTGTTGAGAGTAATAGAGATATCCCTCTTTTTTCCCCCATTTCCCCCCTCCACCCCAGGCCTTCAGCACACTATTGTCTGTGTCCGTAGGTTATGCATATATGCATATAAGGATTTTGGTTAATCCACCCCCTTCCCAGCCCCTTCCCTCTGAGATTTGTCAGTCTGTCTTTACACTGGGACGTTCTGTGCAAAGATGGGGTCCTGGCACCAGAGCTGTGTTACTGTCCTTCAGTATGAAAGTGGGTGGAAAGGAGCAGTTTGGATCCACCCAGAAAGCCCAAACAGAGCGCCCCATGTTTTTGGGGGGTCAGAGGTGTCCTAGTGGAGGGTCAGGAGCCAGACTCAGATCCAGCCTCGGAGACTGAGAAACAGGGAAAGTCAAGTCGAAGGCAGGTGCTTCGTGTTGGGGGTGGGGGTGGGGTGGGATGCAGTGATGGGGGTGGGACTTCAACAAAGCCAACAGGGAACAGAATCTCAGGATTAAAGGGTGGAGGGCATCATTAAAGGGCATCAGTGTCAGTCACTCACAGGGCAGGCAGAGGACCTCTGAGTGACACAGGACTTAATCACGCAGGAAATTCATCTATCCCTCCATCCCTGCATACACTCCTTCCTCCATCCCTCCCATCCCCCCACCTCCCATCTCCCATCCCCCCATCCCCCCATCCCCTCACTCCCCCATCCCCCCACCCCCCATACCCCCATCCATTCCTCCATCTCTTCATCCCTGCATCCATCTATCTGTCATCAATCCATCCATCATTCATCCCCCATCGATCCATCGATCAGCTGCCCGCGGTTCTTATGCCAGGAATAAGGACCTGCTTCTCACCTACAGGCAGAGAGGTAGGCGGGCACACACCATCATGACAACCTGGAGTGGCCCTGCGGTCAGGAAGGTACAAAGCGCTTGGGGAGAACAGCCAGCTCAGCCCGGCGGCCAGCAAGGCTTCCTGCAGAAGCTGCCATCTGAGCTGGGCTGGAAGGATGGGTGACAGGGGCGGGCGCCGCTGTGGCGGGAGCGGGACCCAGGCCCAGGGCTGTGGGTGTGAGGAATGCGCATGCATGGGAGGTAAAACAACACCCAGGCGCTGGGTTTTGACGGTGAGCAGCACTGGCTATGCAGCTCACAACTGTCATCTCGCATTAGCCCAGCCGCCCAGCACGGGGACAACCGGCGGAGTGACGAGCCCAGCGGTGCCCGCTCCCACGTGGAGCATTTGGGAATCAGCCTGGTCTTGCTAACTCTGAAACCCGGGTTCTGTCACCATTTCCAAACGATTGCCGTTCGTGACAAGAATACAATGTTCTTACACGGCTCAGGCTTTCCGCCTCTAGTTCCAGACAGGCAGGATGAGGGTCCCGGCCAGGCTTGGAATCGACCCCCTCCCGGCTCAGCAGCCAGACAGCCTCGGCTGGGAGGCAGTTTCCACAGAGTTAGGACGTAGTGTCCATCGGAACCTCTCAGCCTCCTTTAAAAGGAAAAACTGCTCAGATAATACATGCTCCTACTTTACCTAATTTCCTTTTGAGCACTCTTTCCTTGTTATAGAGTGGTTTCTCTGTGACAGCTTAGTAATTGCAAGAGTCCTTTCTACAAATAGGAAAAGGTCCTCCCGGTGGTTTTTTATTATTATTACGAAGGCAGTCACGTTTATTGAGCATAGTCTGTTTGACTCCAAGGGCCCTAGATGTGTAAGTCGTGTGCTCTTTTCCCAGGCGCACGCCCCCCGCACTCCCCCCCCCCCCCCGCCGCCCCCGCTTATTACCTGGCTGGACCCCCGGACTCCCTGCTGAACCATCACTGGAATTCAGAGTCCTCAGGCCTCAGCTACCCCAAGGCGGCCGATGCAAGGGGCCTGGCTGTGGATCCCACGGGAGACGGATTCTTTGCTGTCACAGAGTGACAACCAACTCAGAATAACCCATGGTTGTGTCACCCGGTTGGGGTCATTAGGTGTTTGCCTTCCTACCTCTCCTTGCCCCGCAGCCAGTTCATTACTCACAGGAAAGCCTCTGTTTTGTGGATTTTGCGTTGAGTGCGGTGCCGGTCAAAGGTTGGGGGGAAGAGGGGAGACCTGTACTCATTCCCAGAAGTGGGAATAGGTTGAGGGAGGGGGACCTGAAGGGGGTCTCTGGGACCCTAGACTCAGACCCCCTGGCGTAAGACTATGGGTCGCTGATGGATCCCCTACCCCGCTTTTCCTCTGCACAGGGACCCCTCTGCTCTGCCCAGTGGCTGTTTCATGTACTTGGACCCATGAAGTGCACAGGCAGGGAGACCTAGCTTCCCCGTCAAGCCTAGACCTAAACTTAGATTTTAGGATCTCTCTTTTTTTTTTAAATTTCAAAGGTAGGGGTTGCTTCTGTTTCATACTGCTCAAATGTGTTTTATCCACTGAGCAAGGAATGGGTCAAAGAATGGGGAGCAGGGAGACCCCAGTATTCCTAGGAGGCTGCCTCCTCATCCAGACAACAGCCTGTGGGGTCCCAAGGGCACCGAACTCCGGCCAGCACCCACAGCCTGCCACCCTCAGGGGCTGGGTGGTTGTCATGTCTAATTAATGCTCAGGTCTTAGCCAAGCTCTGAGTTCAGCTCCACCCAGGGAGACCCCAGGCCCCTCCCAGATGGTACCCCAAGTTAGTTATCCTGCAGTCACGTCGGCGTTTCCACTTCCGTGGGCATTTCCAACTCAGTGAATGGGAAATCGCGCTGTCATTTTCCAAAGCAATTAATTACGCAGAAAATGTGGCCTCCAAGAAAAGCAGGGATTTAAGAAGCACCCATGTGAGAAGCACCGCCCCGAGCTGGAGCTGGGATTTTGTTTCTCCTTCCCCGATCGATCGCCGTCAGTGTGTTTGTGAGTGAGGCGGGCCCGGTTGGCACCTTGGTTTGGCTGTTCTAGAACGGGGGCAGCTCGAGGCCTCCGTTTCACGTCCATAAATGGAGGCAATGACTGCATCGTCATGGGGCAGCTGCGAGGGCTAAATGCAGCATTAGCACTGGGCCTGCCACCTCACACAGGACACAGTCTGTCCCGTTTCTCCCTCGCCCTTCCCACAGGGTTTCTCTTAGGGGACAGAGAAAACTTAAGATTCCAAACGTAGCATTTAGCCCCCAGTGGCAGGCGGAGACCGTCAGCGTAGTCTTTGTGGGCGGAGCGGGCAGGTTCTTACGGATTCACACTTGTGGGCACCCACGGCTTCAAGCAGCGTGTGGAAATGTCACCCTGCGGGGTGAGGCCAGCTGCTAAGCCTCACACTTCAGCATTTGTAGAGTCTGTAGCATTAGGGAAAACGGGGGGGACGGAGGCGCGTGCAGACAAAGTCCAGAGGTGCTTGGAGCGTGTGTCACCTCAAGACCATTCTGTGCAGAATAGACGGCCATTGACACACCACACACAGGAAGGCGTGAAGGGGGCTGCCCATGGGACGCTGGGCCTGGAGTCCCCGATTCACTATTGTTTAAACTGAGTAGGCAGTGGGGGGACCGCTGGCAGCCTCGGGGGCATGGGCCTTGTGGGTGACCCCGAGTAACCGTGAAGAGAGGCGTCTGGGAGGTGCTGTGTCTGAGTCAGTGATGTGCGCTCCCCAGCAAAGGGCAGCCACTGACTCAGGCACCTTCCTCCCCGCCGGGTGGTTCTGTGCTGTGACTCACCCGACCACCGGTTAGGACGAGAGCCACAGCCGGGGGCAGCGTGGCTGGTTGTACAGGACTCAGGGGCCCCAAATCCGCTGAGCCAGGGACAATGTGGCAGGGATGTGGGGATGACGGCGATGGTGACGAGGAGGAGGATGGGGAAAGCAACATTTGTGTTTGACATTTACTGTGTGCCAGGTACTGTGCTGAGCACTTCCCAGCAGCCCTGGGAGTGGGGGCGGTCATGGCGCTCCCCATCTCACCGATGACGAGGTGAGACCCTGAACAGCGTCTGCAGGCATCCGAGTGATACCGCTGGAATGCAAACCCAGAGGTGTCTGCAGAGCCCGGGTTCCGGACACGGGGCTGCCTACTTCCGGTGCAAAGTGTGTGGATCTCGCTGGTCCCTCACTTTTTGGGAGAAAATAACTTTAAAAAGACTTAAATGGCTCCGTTTACTTATGCAGTTAAGAATTAAACTGGTTGGCTTTAGCATTGCTGTCACATCTGCAATAAACTTAGGGGATGTTCTGGTAAAAATAACGAAGCAAACAGACCCTAAGATCACCAGCTTGGGATGGCATGGTTGCGGGGACAGTTCGTTATTAACATGGATTCGGGGAACCATGCGGACCATGTCAGACAGCCCCACTGCCCTGCAGAAAAATCGGGGGTCGTGTAGTTTTCATAGCCGGGAGCTTTAGGGTAAAGTGCAGAACAGCGAGGCACGAGGTGAGGGGGTGGGAAGGTGCTGTTGAGAAGAGGATGTGGAGCGTGAGAAGGGATTACAAAGCAGGGCTATGGATTTTCTGAAAAGGGGAGGATTATCACCTGGCACTGGGATGAGTGAGATATTCTGTGGATGTATAACCCCCCAGTTCCCGGTCTCCCGAGCGAGAGCCCACCTAGGAAGGAAGGGATGAGGGACCAGCTGTTGGCTGAGCTCCAAGCCTCTGTTGACCTTAGAACAACTTGGCTGGAAGAGAAGCGACCGGGTGTATATTTACTGTTGAGCATACTTTTCCTTAGGGCGTCTGCAACCCTATTAAAGGTGAATAGGGGGTGTTATTTTCATATGTTTCTGCTTAAAGTCTGTTTGGGCAAGTGGAGGCTGCTAGCCAGTCGGACATCCACTGCTTCCCCCCGCCCTCCCCGCAAACACACAGAAACTCGGCCCCTTTAATGTCCCAAAGGTAAATTAACATTCCGATGAGTTTGGGGCTTGGGGCCACACCTACCTCAGAGATATTAGTGCTTATCCTTTGGGGATGGGGGTAAGGGGAGGGAGTTTTCCCAAATGACTCAAGTGAAGAGTATCACTTTAATTGTTCGTCCTCTGGGAACTCCCCGAGAAGCAACGTTTGACTGAAGGAGGCCAGGCAGCATTTGGGGTAATTTCTAGATGTACCCGTGTTTCCCTAAAGTAATTAGACTTCGTTTCCTCTGGCTGTAAAGGTCATGATGCGAACGGTTGCCTTTTCCCCTCCCTCATTCCTTGGCTCAGGGCCCCTCCCTCCATCTTCAAAATCAGCAAAGGCCATTCCAGCCTTTCTCACATCCCAGGGCTCTGCCTTCCTCGTCTCCCTCGCACTTTTAAGGGCCCTTGTGGTCACACTGGGCCCACCTGAGTAATCCAGCATAATCTCTCCACCTCAGGCTCACCACCACAATCTTACCTGCAGAGGCCCCTTTGTCATGAGAGAGTTAGGTTCCAGGGATTCCAGTGGAGACCTGGTCAGGAGCCATTGTTTTGTTACCCCCAGTCCGGTTTCTCCCGAGCATGTCTTGGTCTACGTGTTGGTGTGCCGTGAATCGTGGAACTCGTCATTTCCCCTGGCTTCCCAGAGGCTGTTAGAAGGCACAGAACCAAACGCATAGCTTTCCTGTAGCTGGGGGTTTGTGTGCGTTATCCGTGGCCACGGATTCCAATCCCGTTGATTTTTTACGTTGATTCTGTTGCATCAAAGCTACGCCGGAGTGCACCTCACACTTCTTTCTGAAGCAAGAGAGGGTCAGGGCATCAGTAATTCAATGGAGCCGTGCTGGGTGCCCTTCCCAGCCCAGGGTCCCTGAGCCGGCGACTCAGAGCATCTTAGGCTCCAGGAGGAATGGGGGCAGCTCCTGTCACTCACTCCTGAAGGTGGAGGTGCCTGCAGGATTCCCCACGAAATAAACCCACACCCTGTCGGGCTGGCTCTCCCGGTGAAAGACGTGTTGAACATCTAGATTTTTATTTCTCTTGGTGGCTCAGTGTCACACAACCCATCGCCCAAGTTGCGCTGCAGAAATAGCAACGCCGAATGGGATAAGATGTCCCCTTCAGGAGTTCCAGCGTATTTGTCCTCGGCTGCTACCCCATCAGAAAGCTATTGGAGAGTTTCAGCATCCCGAAAACCTCCCATGTCTTTTCTCCCTCCATTTCTTCCCATAAAAGCGAGCACTGCCAAAGCTAGGTTTCCACACTAATGGGCAGGCTGTAGCGTGGATAGTACAAACAGCTTTATTGACTTGGCGCCGCCGCGTAGGGTTGTTTGCAATGTTCCACGCTCCCATTATGACTTAGAGTCTGTGGAACCGGGGCATGCGGCTGTGCATGGGAAAGATGGGTTGGGGAGGGAGGAGGCCCTGGCCGAAGGGCCGCTCTGGGGCATCCGATCAGAGGCTGCCAAGAGCCCTTTCTAGGTTGGAATGGATGCCCTT
Source organism: Myotis nattereri (assembly GCF_964212035.1). Classification (NCBI taxonomy): domain Eukaryota; kingdom Metazoa; phylum Chordata; class Mammalia; order Chiroptera; family Vespertilionidae; genus Myotis; species Myotis nattereri. The sequence continues at coordinate 53,433,096 of NC_138088.1, read as the reverse complement.
GCCAACTACCATAACTTGCTTTTCACGTGTGCCACGCAGAGATGAGCTGTCTGGCCCGCCAGCCTCTGCTGATGTTGATTGACGGCTGTCAGTGTTTAGGCAAGGTGTCTGTGTGAGGGATGCCGAGGTGGATGGGATGCTGCCCCGGCCTTCCCTCAGGAGCCGCTGCAGTCTGATGTGATCAGAGAGCCTGAGGAAGCCGCCTGTCTCTGCCCCGTAGCCTGCTGTCACCAACCCTCACCCTGGAGGGACCCCAGGCAGGACGCATGGACGACAATGAGGCATGCCTCTTCCTGGGTCCCCACATTGCTTCCTCCCAGGAGCAGGGGCGGGGGGCGGGCGCTTTCTCACAGTCCTGGGGGCCAACCGCAGAGGGCAGTGACCACAGCCTCCAGGGACCCGCGTGCCTGGCCAGGAGCTGCCGAGGAGCCAGACGAGCCACGTGGTTGGGGTTCCTCAGGGCGAGTGGGGAGCGGGTGTTTGTTCAGTGGGGTGCGGCCTCTCAAGTATCAACATCGAGCCGAGCAGGGGTTTGGGGGAACAGGCATTGGCCTCTGCTTGGCCGCAGAGCCCTTCCCGGCCCAGGAGACAGGCATCAGGCGAGTCTCGAAGGCTTCGGAGACCTCAGGGTCCTCTTTCCCAGCACCGTGGGCTGCGGTCTGGCTGAGGCACCGAGAAACACGCCCATCGGCGAGGCTTTACTCATCCCAGCAGGAGTGGGGATCCCTGTGAAGGGCCGAGGAGCACACGGTGTGCGGGGCTTGGGGCCTCGGTGCGGGGGGCGTGGGAATGAGGCCTTTGCTCCTGAGTGGACATGTCCTCCCAGACGGCGGGAGGACCTGGGCTTTCTGAGGGGCGGCCTGAGCCCCCAGCTGCACAGCCTGCCCTCCCCCCCCACCCCCGGGGAAATGCTGGGCCTTTGCTCCGAGCAGCCAGTATGCGCAGCCCAAAGTGGGGAACGGCAAGGCCAGAAACCATCCCCTGCCAAATGGATCTGATAGAGGCCCCGGTTTGCCCACGGCTGCCTTGCAGATGTGCCCTCTCCCGGGAGGCTGGCGGGGAAGGAGGGTTAGGTAATTGACTGGACACAGAGAGAGGGAGGTCTGCTTTGTGTCACTGCAGCCGACAGTGACCGGACTGCGCTCCTGCTTCGTCGGCCCAGGTCTCATATTAGCAGCATGTTTTCCCAATTATTTTCATTCTGCATAAGAGATGAGCAGTATTAACAAACTTACTGACGTCTCGTCATTGTCAACCTATGCCTTTTCCCCCAGAACCCCTGAGGGGGGGAAAAATAGCTTTTCTTAAAACGCCTTTATTTGATGAGCTCACGCGACTGAGATGCTTTACTACGCCAGGCCACAGGGCCCCTGGCCTGGGACGTCTCAGATTCGTGCTGCTCAGAGTTGCCGACTTCAGCCACAGAGGTGTAGCCGGTAGGGAGTATGCAGTACAAGAGCCAGCAGACGATAGACGGAGATGTGTGTTTCTGTGTTTGGTGTGTGTTTTTTGTTGTTGTAGTTGCAAGGGCTTAACAGTGGGAGCTCCGGACCAGGGACTGGGGAGAAGAGATGGAGGGGTGGGAAGTAAGAGTTCATTGGGCAATGTGTTTTCTGGGTTCTGGGGAGGCGCTGGGTGTAACTGGCATTGAGGTCCTACAGCAGCCGTTGGAAACACGCACCCATTTCCGGGTGAAGAAACAGAGTTGGAGAAGTGAAATAGCTCCCTAAGGCGCAAGAGCCCGGAAGCCGGGCGGGACTGGGATGGGACACGGGTGTGCGCCACTGCGGGCCCGGCACCCTTTGCTCCCTCTCCCTGGCCCGCTGAGGAAGCTTTCAGGAGTGATAGAGGCTTGACTACCAAGACGCCAGCGCCCTCGTGCTCACACTGGGCTCCGAGAAAAATACTAGGGATTTCTTACACAAGCAGATTAATCAGGGCATCCTGTCCCAAGGCCCCGGGCTTCTCCTGTGTGGGCAGTGGTTGGGCCCAGAGACCCTTAGTAAAGGGGAACCTCGTTCGATAGACTCATCGCTCTCTTTTAAAAAAAATATATATTTTTTTATTGATTTCAGAGAGGGAGGGAGGGAGAGAGAGAGAGAGAGAGAGAGAGAGAGAGAGAGAGAGAGAGATGAGAAAGAATCATTGATCGGCCGCCTCCTGCATGCCCTCTACTGGGAATACAGCCCACATCCCGGGCATGTGCCCTGACTGGGAATCCAACCGTGACCTCCTGGTTTATAGGTCTACGCTCAACCACTGAGCCACGCCGGCCGGTCCATCCGCACCATGCGGCCCCTATTGTGCTCCTGCGTTTTGTTCAAAGTGCTCCTTGAGGCTAAGTCAGCGCAACGTTAGGAAGAAGGCTCTGACGAACAGTCTGGTCAAATAGTGGCAGAGGGAGAGTGATGAGATGTTTGATGACTTAAAATCCCAGATAACAACGCCTTCCAGGGCTGAGTCATGGGCATTGGCAGTTCCTCGCAGGGAGGGCCATGTGGCACCACCACCGTGTACGTGGCTCTAGGCAGGGCCTTAACCTCTTCGGCCCTGAGCTTGTAGGTGCGATGAGGGCATCTTCTAGAAAAATCGTGGTTTCTATACTCCAAGGAACCCCAATGCCATGACTCACATCATATGTAACAGCAGAATGCAACCATGGATGAGAGAAATGATAACGCTTTGAAAGCAAGTGGGTTTTTTTCTCCCCAAGTAGCTTCGAGTGTCCCATAGGCCAGCGGTCGCCAACCTTTCGGACCTCAGGGACCACCGCTGCCATAGACCATATTTCTGAAGTGGGAGGGAAATCCAAGAGCTTAACGAATGAAGCAACATGTTTAGGAACTCTGGTTAATTAGTGTCAGAGCCCGGACCGCATCCAGGAGCTCACGGGCTGAGTCCACGGCTCCGTTCCACCAGGCACTCGGCGTGTGTCCAAGTGCGGGGCTTGTCCTGAGAAGACGTGGAAGGCATCAGGGTCATCCAGGAGGAGTTAAGCTGGCATGTCTGGGAAGGTTTTCACCTGTTCGCACTTTTCCTAAAATGTTAGAAAATCCGTAGTAAATGGTGGCCCCCCCGCTGTCAAAGGCCCCTCTGCTGTTTGAGGAGACGCTCCTCCATGTTATCGTTATAATCGCTTTTCTGCTTCCAGTGGGCAGCGCGCTCCCTTTAACGTGGGATTTCCTGCATCAGCCACGGTGTCCTCTTCCACAGGTTCCCCGAGGCCAGCGTGGTGTGGGCGGCCTGTGGCTCCTCTCTAAGCGTGGGGACCCTTCCCTTTCAGAGGGAGATAGGTTTGTCCATGAGTAACTATTCATTTCATTTTCGTTTTGTCCCAGAAAAACCATCGTGTTCATCGCTGCTGTCGTCATGGAGATTTCATGTCTCCTGAAGAAGCCCCATTGTGGGTCTTCTTTGTGAATGCCACGCTGGATGTGGAAGCGTTCTGGCTTGGGTCGCTGCAGCCCCGGTGGGGAAGCCATTCAAACCGGCTGCGGCGTGATTCCTCACCCCGGGCGGGCAGGGGGAAGCGTGCAGAGGGGCTGGCCTGGATGGTGGGGGTAGGAGGTAGCTGGGGCTCAGGCTGTGATTGCTAATTGGACAGATAAAGATCTGGGTCCTAACAACCTACGAGGGCAGTGGTTCTCAACCTTCTGGCCCTTTAAATACAGTTCCTCATGTTGTGACCCAACCATAAAATTATTTTCGTTGCTACTTCATAACTGTAATGTTGCTACTGTGATGAATCGTCATGTAAATATCTGATCTGCAGGATGGTCTTAGGCGACCCCTGTGAAAGGGTCGTTCGACCGCCAAAGGGGTCGCGACCCACAGGTTGAGAACCACTGTACTAGAGACACTTGGCTCTCCACAGCACCGTGAACCCAGCACGATCCACCCCAGCCCTCTACGTTCCTTGCAGACCTGTCCTCCGTGTCTGCCCCCACAGCACCACTGTCTCCCGAGGTGTCCATGCCCTGATTCTGCGCCCCCCCTTTTCCAGTCTTGACTTCTGTTCAAGCGATGCCCACCCCTCAGTGCATCCTTTCTTCCTCCCCTTACGACCCCCAGTTCTTCCCGTTGGTTCACCGCTGGCAGCAGCCTCCTGAGTAGCCATTCTCCCGTCCTGGGCCAGTTTCCTGCTCTCCCTGTCGCTGCTAGAACAGTGATGTCACAGAGTCGGCACTAAGCAAATCTTTGCTGAACCATTGAGAGATGAAAGAGGCTTCCTCATATGCAAATCAGATCTTGTTGCTTCTCTGTGTAAAATCCTTCAGTGGCTTCCACTGCTTTTCAAGTCAAGTCCAAACTCTTGGGTCTGTCATTCAAGGCTCTTTGCAGCCTCACCGGGCGGGGGCCATCTCCCGTCACTCAGCATTTGCACCCTGTGCCCTGCCATCCCCAGCGAATGACAGACTGTTTTCTGGATGGTGCTTGTGTGAAAGGTGGTGATGGACAAGGATCTCCGGCTCTGTAATCGGATTCAATAGGGTCCCATTCCAGCTCTACCTCCGGGAAGGTGTTACTTATCCCCTCGCTGCCTCAGTTTCTTCATCTGTAAAATGGTGCTCATGGTATCACTTACTAAGGCTGTTGTAAGAATCAGATGTGTGAATACAGCACTTAGATCAGTGCCTGGCACGTACAAACACCACATTATGGTTACCCTGAGGTGATTATGAGTGTGGTTACTTCATCCTATGCCTCTTCCTTCTGCCTGGAATACCTTCCTCCACCATGCCCCGTAGGCTCTAAACATCCTCCAAGTCTCAGGCCCAGTGCCACGGCCTCTCTGAAGCCAGCTTGTGTAGCTGCGTCATATTATACGCTTAAGCTGTGGGGATCAGAATGTGTGGTTTTAAATCCTGCTTCTAGCCCTGACCAGTGTGGCTCAGTTGGTTGGGCATTGTCCCGTGCACCATTTCTATTCACACGCCCAAGTTACGGGCTCCATCCCAGGTAGGGAGCATGCAGGAGGCAATCAATCAATGTTTCACTCTCACATGGATGTTTCTCTCTCCCCTTCTCCCTTCCAGTTTCTCTAAAAATCAGTTAAGAAAAGATTTTAAATCCTGCTTCCTACGGCTATTTTTCTCTAGTCCAGGGGTAGGGAACATTTTTTCTGCCACTGGCCATTCGGATGTTTATAACATCCTTTGCGGGCCATACAGAATTATCAACTTAAAAATTAGCCGCTATGTTTATTCAAACATTTAATTAGCTCATGCCTTGGCAGGGCCAGACCAAATGATGGCTCAGGCCTTATACGTTCCCCACCCCTGCTCTAGTCTAAACTTGCTAGGCTGTGGTATTCTTATCTATAAAATTAGGGGAGTGAAACAATAGTCCCTACGTTGTTAGAGTTGTTGGGAAAAAATATAGTGTGCAAAGACATACCTGGCATATACTAAGTACTTCATTCATGTTAGCATTTTTTATTAGCAGCCTTTCTTATTTTTTTTTCTTATCAAGAGCTAGCCACTGTATCATTATAACCTTTCCACATGTTTCTCTCAGCTTCTAGACTGCGAGTTATTGGAGTTCAGGGACAGGGAACTTATCATTAGATCACAACACTTGACACATCATTCTGTCAATGGAATGGACATGAATTCAGCTGCTTTGTCAATATGTGGAACCGTCTGCCCATGTTACTTTAAGAGATTTCAGGGTGGGGGCACATTTGCAATATAGAGATTTTGTAATCTATACCTGAAACCTATATGACTCTGTTAATCAATGTCGCCCCAATAAACTTTAATTTAAAAAACATATGAAAAGAAAGAAAAAAGGAGATTTCAGAGCACTGTGAAGGAAGAGCTGGTAAGGGAAGGAAGTACCTCTGGGGGAGGATTATTTCCGACCTTTGGAAGGTACTGAAAACCGGAAGTTAATTGGAGCTACACCATTTCCTTTGGGCCAGAGGTGTCTGGGGATGGGAGAGGACATCTGCCCAGCCAGGGCAGGAACTGACTCCCCAGCCATGACTCATGTTTTATGGGTGGATTGACAATATCATATACTGGTTCTTAAACAGGGTTGTGCTGGGAAATATTTAAAAACTCTTCTCCCAGAACAACACCAAGCCCTAGTTTGTGGTGTGTGCTGATTACTGTGGTGTAAATATTCCCACCGAGGCCGCTTACAAGCTACCACTGCAATTCCTCACGAAATTCCTGAAAATGTACCCGTCGGCCAGTAATGAGTGGGCTCCATCACGCGGCTGTGTAAACTTCTTCAGTTTTTGTCTCTGTAGAATGCGATCCTATACTGTGATCCTGTCTCCAAACAGAAATGTCCCGGGCAGCTGGGTACAATTGTGAAGGGACCGTGGGAATGGCAGTGTTTTAGTGAAGCTGCCTGCGTTCACCGTTACCTTGAAACTCCCACCCCCTCTGCTGGCTGTGCTTGTCTGAGGGCCAGGATCGGTGCTGCTGATCTTCTCTCCAACACCAGGCTGCCCAGCATTCTGCTCGGAGCAGTACATACAGTTTTATCCTCTGGATCGGGATTGTGCCCGGTGCGGCAGACTGACTCAATTAGCCTTTCGTTCCAGAGTCCAATTGTGAGTCAATTCTGAGGTTGTTAAGCAAAATGAGTCTGGTGGCAGTCGCCTCGCGCTGAGGGACAGTCATCCACATCACGGGGCCGTTCGGTTAATAATAGTCTCCTCGAGAGACCACCAGAAGCGGGAGACATGTAGACAGAGCGACCTTTCATCCGTCTGGAGGTGGGGGGCGGGGGGCGCAGGGCTGCCAGGTCAGAGAGCCAATCGATCAGGTGGTGTGCACAGCGGGAGCCGGAGCTGCCTGCCCCGCAGTTGGCTTTTGCAAAGTTAGAAGCCCGGGACGGCGAGATCATTAACTTTCACGACCAGGAAAATACTTCTGAAATTAACACTCCGTCCAAGCTGGATGCCGTTGGAGCCAGCGGGGTGAGCCTGGGCCACCTCCGGGGATTTCCTCCGAAAAATAAATCCTTTAGCCAGGCTCCAGGAAACGGCCAGGGTCTGTGCTCTCCAGTGTGTTCAATTAGAGGCAGAACACGCCAGCGAGGCTCAGGCTGCGGGGAGAGAGCCAGGCGCGCCCACCTGCGTGCCTGAGTCTCAGATGGAGGGTTTTGTCGAGTCACTTAGCTTTAGCACGTGGCCCTGCTGGGAAGCCACATAACGGGCCCCGCAGAGAGGGTCAGGTGCCGTGCAAAGACAATAAAGCTGAGCTCCAGCACCTGCCCGGGGGGATCCACAGCGATGGAACCAGGCCCACAACATACGGGAGCGCACAGATCGGCACAGGTGGGTGGGAGGGGGGGGAAACAGACACGCCTTGTTTACAAGGGTCCAAGGAGCGGCCAGTCCCCCAGGAACACTGCGCAGCCTCTGCCGTGTGCTGGGAACCTTTCGATCCCCTGCTCCTTAAAGCCCGCCTGTGGTAAAGGGACACAGATGTGCTTCCGGCGGGCCTGGGACAGACCTTGGTGGTCATCCCACATCCTGCCTTGCTCGGTCTGCTCGTACAAGATGCTAAGTAAACACAGTTGCTTGGGTGGAAAGAAGTGAAAGCAGCACTGGGTGTGTGGGCTGCCCACGCGGGGGCAGCGAAGGCGAAGCAAGCGGAGACAACCGGTCATTGTCGGCCGTAATCGCCGGAGAATTTCAGTTCTCTGGCGGCCCATTGTGTTCTGCACATGGATGCAGAGCTGCTGTCTGCTGAGATGACCTCAGAGGGCCCAGCTCAGGCAGGACTTCTCCAACAATATCCTCTTCAGACTGAAAAACAGCCAGTGGGTCACCAAGAGGCCTCTCCGCCCCCTTCTCCTCCCCCAGACCAGAGTGTCTGTGGCCCCTCTCCACGCTGGGTCTCTGCGACTTCACCAGCACCCAGCGCATCCGGGGGTGGGGGTGGGGGGCTGGCTGGCCCCCAGGGAGTCCCCAGATTGCAGACTTGCTGCATTTTGATCAGTAGACCCCCGCCCCCCCTCCACCCCGGCACCACCTCCACCTCCAGCAGACGCACCACCCCCAGGGAGAGAGAGTGAAACCAGGGCCTTTCCCTTCAGGTGCAGGAAGGCAAGCTCTCCCCATGGCCACTTGGCTGGAAGAATCCCTGTCCCCCCACCCACCCCCCCATCCCCGGGCTGGTGGGTGAGTGATGACTTACAGGACAGATACGAGGAATTTTAACGCCAGTAGGAATTTCGGGAACAGATGGGCTGCAGGAACCTATTTTGATGCCAGGGACAGGGTTCTGTGTCAAGTAAATATTTTTCCAGTGTGGATCTCCGGTGAGGCTGTAGGGAAGCAGATTTCCTCAAGATGCAAATGAGTCAAGTTAGAAATAAATATTGAATGGAAACTGCAATGCAGCTTAGTTTCTGCAGTTGTGGGCCCCCAAGACTTCCCGCAGATAAGCCGCTGCCGCCGCCCAGGTGGGCGATGGAGAGAAGGGGGATGTACGGGAGAGGTTGCTCTCATTCTCAGACTTCGCGTTTTCTGTATTTTTTTTTGGGGGGGGGGCGGGGTGGAAAACGCGTAACCACAAAGGAATCAAGCAAAGTTATGTCTGTCCAGAGGCTTGGGATATTATTTTAAAAATATATGATTATTGATTTCAGAGAGGAAGGGAGAGAGAGATAGAAGCATCAGTGATGAGAGAGCATCGTAGATCAGCTGCTTCCTGCACACCCCACACTGGGGAATGAACCTGAAACCCGGGCCTGTGCCCTGACCGGGAATCGAACCCTGACCTCCTGGTTCATAGGTTGATGCTCAACCCCTGGGTCATGCAGGCCGGGCGAGGCTCGGGCTATTTTAAAGCACCTTCCCCCCTCTCTTCCTAACCCAGATCTCGCCTGGCGGATTTTTTCACCAACTGCCAGCCGGAGTCCAGGTCTGCCAGCAGCTGCCTGAAGGAAAACTACGCTGACTGCCTCCTCGCCTACTCCGGGCTCATTGGTAAGATGGGGAGGAGCAAGATGGGAGGAAAGGCTGGTTTACAGATACTCAGGGACCCTTCCCGCTGTAGCCGCCATGGCCTGTGAGAGCCACAAGCTCCCAGTGTCCCTCTGTGCTGGGGTTTTGATGTCAGGCCTCTAGGACTCGCCTGTAAAAAAAAAAAAAAAAAAAAAAGGCAAAAAGGAGGCTAATGGATTCGCAAAGGCAAAGGCAGGGAGCAGGGATTGTTAAGGAGCAGGCAGACAGCAGCGCAGTAGGACAAGCGACCGTGTGGAACCAAAGTACGAAAAGGCCTGCTTAGGGAAGAGGAGAGCGCGCCAAGCCAAGGAAATGGAATCAGGAGGCTTTGGAGAAAGGGAATTTGGCAGTCGTTCATTCTGGGGAAATCCAAAGGCTGTTTCCCAGAAATGGCCCTTTGGAGAGAAAGCCCCTGAGTGCCGGGGTCCTGATCACCATTCATAGCCTCGCGGATGCGGCCCCTGGAGTGCAGGGGGCGACTTCGCCTCCGTGTCTTCCCACGAACAGACTCAGCAGCAGGAACAGTCTTTTCTGTCTTTTCAAGACCTGAGGCGCGAGCAGACCAGGTGCTGGGCGCCTAGGAGACCAGTGCGATTGAACGGGCACCGGTGGGTTGGCAGAGAGCCAGAGGGAGGCAGATGTGCCCCTGGGTGGGTGTGGCAGGCTGGAGGGCAGGCGGCTGCTCCGGGGACCAGGGCCTGGGGAGCCTGGTGACAGGGCTGCTGCATGATTGACATTTGGGAAGGAACACACAGTGCAGGCTGGGAGGGGGAGGGAGATCGCGGCTGTCAGAGGCGCGATGGCTCAGCCAGGGTGTGTGTTCCTGCCAGGATCGCGCACGTCACCAGGCAGAAGGAACTCCTCTTGCTTCCCGCCCCCCCCCCCCCCCCGACACAACAGCACAGACCAAATTCTTTGTCACCAGCGTGTCCTCAGCAAGAGCCATGGGAAAATCGACAGTGGGACTTACGCAGGGGTATTACAGGTGTCTGCCCACGTGTCCCCTCCTGCATGCCCCCAACTGGGGATCGAGCCAGCAACCTGGACCCGTGCTCTTGACCGGAATCGAACCCGGGACCCAGGACCCTTCTGTCTGCAGGCTGACGCTCTATCCACTGAGCCAAACTGGCTAGGGCCCCACTTCTTTTGAAAGGATTCCTGTGCTCTGTTGGGTTGTTGACCGTGTTTATGGATATGTCCAATGTGTATCATTTCCTTAAGTCAGTGTTCCAAATTGGCATTTGCTCTCTCCTTTTTTTTAAGTTAGTCCCTAGAAGGGATTCCTTCTCAACTACGGCATTCTAGGTTTAAGGAATAACAGAAGTAATTAAGGCATGCTCATTGTACAAAGTAAAGAAACGAGCAAACAGAGAAGCCCAAAGGAGACAGTTCTAAGGAGCTACAAGTCCACTCCCAGGTGTAATTGCTATTAACACCTCAGGCCCATCCCTCCAGGCACACGTGCTCATGAACTCCGCCTTGAATGGCTAGGCAAGCTGTTACATGCCTGAGGATGATGAAATCCTCTTCTCTTAAGGGAATAGTCGGTCGAGGCAGTGCATTCTACAGACCAAAACCTATTTCTCCGTTGGGCCCGGATCCCTCCTTCCACACTGGCCATTGCGTTCTAACTTCTTTGAGGACAAAGCTGGCTCCGACTTTTCCACGTGTCAGGGACCCACCGTGGTGCCAGGCGCGCTTAGTAGGTACATGTCCACCTCTTTGCTCAGTTGCTTTCTCACCAACAGAGCTCCCTCTCTGTTGTGGGTCGAAGGTCTCATCTCAAGATATAATGGCACATCACTTAGTTCAAGTCAGTGAGGAATGTACGGCAAAGAAGATGTACTCTGGACCCAGAAGAGCTTACAAAGAAAAAAAAGAATTTTTTCTGTTTGTGAACCAGCTATATCCTGTGGATCACTGACTACTTATTTCCACAAAATGTATAAAAACAGAGGGCTTCTTGGCATGAGTTGGCATCGCCTGGTGTGGGCCACCCAGGAGAAGGCATTCGGGTTGTATTAGGGAGAAGTACACTGTTTATTTGTGTCAGTACAGAACTCACCAGAAACACCATGAGCACAGGAAGATGTGGGCAAGAGAGACCACCCAGTATTTCTTTTGGGGCTTTCGAGGGCTGGTGAGACAATGCTCTAGGAGCCATCAGCTTAGGGAGTCTCCAATGTTGGCTTCCAGTTCCTCCACAGCTTGGGAGACTTTATTTCAGTCTGAGGGCGTCTGATGAGCAGAGACCTCGTCACACAGTACATTCAGGATGTGGGGTGATCTGTAACGATCGCTTCGAAGCTTCTTTTGTTTCTCGGAAGAAGCCATTTGCTGCCGAGGGAAGTGGATTCAACGTCCTAAAAGGATTTTTAAGATACGTAAAACCAGTTCTATCTGTTTATGAAGATTAATGACATTCTCAAGAAAATGCAAGGGATTTGGCAACTCATGCATAAAAAGTTAATTCTCTCCTACTCCAAGACATCCATACCATTTGTGCAGGAAAAAAAAGAAAAAAAAGAAAAACCACCCTAAATGCAGCTCAAGGAGTTCCGTTATAATTTTTTAAGTAAATGTGTAAATTATTTTATGTGCTCGAGATAAATTGCCGGGAAAATGCACTGCTTAACATAATTTCCCACTCTGCCAAAACAGTGTTTGCAATTATCCACGGTGCATCCGCCCTGAGAGAGCATTTGTTTCTTTTCAGGCTGCAGAAAAGTCCTTATCGTCAGGCAAGAATAAAACACCTGGTTTCTACTCCTTTAGGTACAGTCATGACCCCCAACTACATAGACTCCAGCAGCCTCAGCGTGGCCCCGTGGTGTGACTGCAGCAACAGCGGCAACGACCTGGAAGAGTGCTTGAAGTTTCTGAATTTCTTCAAGGACAATACGTGTCTTAGTAAGTTATTTTAAAAATAGGAAACAAACACGTTTTCCTCTCTTGAGTTCAAGCCCTACTTCCGTGTTCCTTGTGTTTCTTGTGTCCATTCTCCCTCCCTCCCTCTCCCTCTCTCTCTCCCTCTCTCTCTCTCTCTCTCTCTCTCTCTCTCTCTCTCTCTCTCGGCACACCCTTTGGCCACACTGCCTAATGCAGTGGGAAACACAGCAAGTGATCAGCTGGGTGCTGCCAAGACAGACTCCAAAAACTCGAGAGAACAAGAGATTCTATTAACTGAGGGTCCATTGTGTGGGAAGGAACCCTTCTACCCACAGATCAAAGTTTGATCTTGGCAACCAGCACAACGTCTGTTCCAAATGTTCTTAAAACCTGAGTGTAATATACAATGTGAGATGCTCAGACAAATTAGGTGGGGTAGGCCCCTAAGGGCTCTCAGAGAAAGATTAGAATGTCAACATCAATAGCCCCCATGATGTTCCATGTTGGCTCAGAGGAGAAGCAGCAATTCCTGAGTGAGAGAAGCTGGCTGTGCAGCTGGGAGGTTGGTTATCTCGGGAGGTGGAGATGAGCGCTTGGTGAGGGGTGGAGGGGGTGGAGGAACCTCTAAGCAAATGGGAAACATATTTCCCGAAGGGAGAGAGAGATGGAGAGAAATGTACGGTGAACACCATTCATCAGACGAACTTCTAAAGCACTGTGCCGGGTCTCCCTTCTAGCCACTGAGGTGTGTGTGTTCCAGGTGACAACTCCACGGAGGTGCTTGAGTACCTCACCCACATGTTGTGGCGGCCACTGTGTGTTTACTGGGTGCCTTCAGCTTACTCTCTAGGGAGTCTAATACCGTATATGCAGTATCTCACTTGCCCTAATCTGCACAAGAGGTATTATAATCTCTACTTCACAGTTGAATAAATGTCTGGTCTTCACGTAGACCAGTGGTTCTCAACCTGTGGGTCGCGACCCCTTTGGGGTCGACCAACCCTTTCACAGGGGTCGCCTGACCCTTTCACAGGGGTCGCCTAAGACCATTGGAAAACACATATATAATTACATGTTGTTCAATTTGTAACAATGAAAATACATCCTGCATATCAGATATTTACATGACGATGCGTAACAGTAGCAACATTACAGTTATGAAGTAGCAATGAAAATAATTTTATGGTTGGGGGTCACCACAACATGAGGAACTGTATTAAAGGGTCTCAGCATTAGGAAGGTTGGGAACCACTGACATAGACCATCCATGCTAAAGATAGGATGCAAAGCCAGAGGTCCTGCTTCTGCAGCCCCCTGTCCCCTAAGGAGTTAGTGTCGTGCCAGCGATTGAAGGGCCCATTGGACAAGAACATAGACCTGAACGTCAGGGACCAGCTATGATTCCTGGTGGCAGGTGTGGACCAGGTTTCTAGGAATGAAGGCTCAGCAGTCCCTCTGAGAGCCCTGTCCTCAAGGGACAATTTCTCCAGGAGGCGCTGCTGGACGGTGACTGCTTTCTAGAGCATTAGCTAACCACTTGCCATGTGCACATGGGAAAGGCTTCCAAGTATTGCTTTCCCAATCTCCTCATTGTTTCGAGAAAAGACAAATCTAAATGACGAGGTTTCTTAGTCATGTGGCTGTGACCATGTCATTAGAATAAAAACAAGCTTTTGAAAACTTAAGTGAAATTCAAACCCACAAAACTAGTCTCAAGTGTGGAGTCATTTGCTGAGACACTGGGCATACTATGGACCTCTTGTTTGGTCTTGACATAAAAAAAAAAATTATATATATATATCCCTCTTTTTCACCTCCTGCATGCTCTTCTGGCAGAATACAAGATTTAGTGAAGATAAAGCAATGACAGTAGAGGCCAGCGTGAGAAAAAGATGCTCACGCTGCCTGGAAAGCTGCTCCTTCACAGAGAAACTCAAGTTGTCCCTGCGTCATAATATTTTGGTGAAGGGGAGAATAGTCCGGTATCTTATTGCTAATGACTTTGCAATAAAAATAAGTGCATTTGGTCTTCAACAGGGACCAAGGCCAGCCAGAATTTTTCATACTCATTCCATTTATACTTTGTTTAGAAGGGGCACAGCCCCCAAAGGCACAGGGCTGTGGATTCAGTCTCTGCCAAGGCCCTCGAGTAGAAGGAACTGGAACTTATGCACGCCAACCCAGATGCAATAACCCAGGTCTATTCTCTTCAGATTAACCAACTCTTCCCCAGACTCCCCTGTCATGAACACCACTCCGACCTATTGTTTACTTCTTGTTATTGTGGGGGAAGCAGTTAATTTTACATCAAAGTGCATGGCAGATGTTGGGGAAAGAGAGATGAAAGAATGAGCTGAAGGTGAAGGTGACTGTCACTGTCAATCAAGTCTGTCTTTTGTTGCCACCTTCCCCTCCCTGGACCACTTCATCTAAACTGCACCTCCCCATTCCCACCCAGGGCGTCCTGCACCCCACCTGCTTGCTTTTTCTCCAAGCATTTCTCACCGTCTAACGTATTATATATTCTCCTTGTTTCCTTCCAAGCAGAATGTGGCCTCCAGGAGGGCAGGGACTTTCGTCTTTCATTGCTGTCATTGATCTTTGCAGCATCCCTAGTGCCTGGCACTTTGTAGATGTGCCGTTGACATTTAAATGAATGAATGGGCAAGTGGACAAACAACCTCCCCAAGTGCCAGGGCAAACTCACTGAAAAGCACGGGTAGTTTCAATAAGTGGCAAAGGGTCTCTTGAATCTGCATGTCTTAAGAAGAAAAAGGAAGGTTTTGCTGTTCTTTTGTTATTGTTGCTCTGGGTCATTCGAGGAAACCAGTCCCCCATATACCTTTCTCTACATTCCACCCCCTCGTTGGGCTGTATAACATGGCCAGAAGCAGAAAAGGCATTTATATTAATTTGAAGCTGTTTCCTACAGCCTTGAAAATGTAAAGTTGTAGAAAACAGGTTTCCAATTTTCTGAACTTAAAGGATAACAATTTTAGAACAAAATGTCACTTCTAAAAGGAACATTAGGCTTAAATTATTCTGTCTTGTATATCGAAAAATGCCAGCTAAGAGTCAGATAGTAACAATTTGCACATTCAGGTCCCAAGTGGAAGAGTTTGATTTCTTATACAATGAATATGAAGTAAAAAAATTTCTAAATCCAGGCCAAATCTCCGAAGACCTGATTAAACTGTTTCTTATTCATTTGAGGGGGAGGGGAACAATACAACCAATTTACTCTTGCCATGAAAACAATCTAATCCCATGAACTTGTAATAAGCTTTTAAAGTTTTACATTTTCAACTTTTCATTTAAGCATGGCTGCTCCTACCTAATTATGCTGATTTTGTTTGGAAGACTGGGAGCAGAAAGGGAAAACAATAATCTCAGTTAAATTTTCATTAGATTATTGCTGAGGTTCGGGGAGATTCTTCTTCTACAGAAACTGGCTGCATTTGTGCTGTGAGCATTGCTGGTCTCATAGTAGGTGCTCTGTGCTGGGGAATCACATATTTTTGCTCTTCGATTTCACTGCCTACCAAATGAATATCATCGCCACCGAGTCTTCTCAGTCCCATAGTTAAGGATGTTATACTTAAAAAAAACAAAACTAATGAGTTTGCTTTTGGTACAGGATTTTGACAGAGCACAAAGGTTTTCTTGGAAGATGGGACAGTGGTTGGGGTCCCAAAATAACAGGTCCGAGGCTGGATTTCAAAGGGCTTAACCAATGAGTATTTCAGGGCGAAGGACCTGGCGCATCGATCGGAACAGCATAGGTGTGGGTTGCAGTTGGAGCATCCAAGTGTCCGGCTCAGTGTTGAATGAACGAATTGATTTTTGAACCTCTGACCCAGTGGCTGGCTCTCAACACACGTAGGCTAGACAGTTGGGTGGGTTTTGTTCAGGGAAGTCCAGTGCTCCACTCAGAATTTCTAGGCGGCCTGTCTGGCTTTCTGTAGCTTGTCTGGTACATTTGCTGCTTGACTCTGAAATTGGATTTCCTCCTGTTTTACTGCAGAAAATGCAATCCAGGCTTTTGGCAACGGCTCTGATGTCACAGTGTGGCAGCCAGCCCTTCCAGTTCAGACCACCACTGCCACGACCACCACAGCCTTCCGGGTCAAGAACCAGCCTCTGGGGCCAGCAGGGTCCGAGAATGAGATCCCCACCCACGTGTTACCGCCGTGTGCAAATTTACAGGTAAGCGCAGGGCTGACCGTCGGAGCTCACGGCTGGCACCACCCAGGCTCATTCTCTTCACAGCCAGGCAGCGAACGATGCCCAGGTTGGAATCTTAAAAGTGCATCTTAACCGTGATACATGGAGATACATGGGAAGTGCCACAGAGTGGAGAGAAAGCTGGACTTTGCCATTCATAGGGGGTGTGGCTTTGGTCAAGGCTCCTGCATATGTATCTGCCCTGGTGTCCTCGCCTGGAATATGGTGTGAGGGCTGGGCATCTGGGTCCTGAAGGTTTTCATTCGTGGGGTCCAGCTAGATCGGCTGTGTGCATATGTATTAAGCTTATTCCGTGTTTTCTACAAAACAGCAGTATCTTGAAAAGAAAGGAGCTTTTGGTTTTGTCCCCAACACCGCCGCTTAATCGGAATGATTTAAAACTGTGTCTAGCCCAGCCCGCGTGGCTCAGTGGTTGTGTGTCGACCTATAAAACAGGAGGTCACAGTTCAATTCCCAGTCAGGGCACATGCCCGGGTTGTGGGCTTGATCCCCAGTGTGGGGAGTGCAGGAGGCAGCCGATCACTGATCCTCTCTCATCACTGATGTTTCTCTCTCTCTCCCCCTTTCCCTTCCTCTCTAAAATCAACAAAAATATATTAAAAAATACAATTGTCTCTAAAGGGGAACCAGAGGCAGAGCTACCAGTGAAGCGTTAGCTCAAACATGGAGCCCCCTGGGGCTTGTCCGTCTTGCGCAGTGAGAGGAGCTGGGAGCAGCTGCCCTGCGAGGACAGTCCAGCGGGAACCGCCCGGAGGCCTCCCTGGGGCTAATTCCGACCTCCCAGGGCAGGGCCACACCACACTCACAGTGGCTTCTTGACTTTTGTCACAGCAGGGTGTTTATTCTGCCCTTCCATTGATTTCCCACAGTAAAGAGCAGTCAGCTGTTTGTAGGACGGTAGATACTCATGTGCTCACATAGTATTTTCACGCGCTTTCCCTCTTTGCATGTTACGCTCCTGCGGCTGCCGGAGAGATGCTATTACTGTGGTCCTGCCAGGCTGGTTCTTTCATTCGAGGACACGGGCTCAGCGAGGTACCACTTTCACTGGAGCCTGTGGAGCTGGTGGGTCACAGACCCCGCGCTGGGGGCCCAGAACCTCGTCTTCTTCTCAGGGCTCTCCCTGTAGTGCTGACTGTGTGGTGACTTCTGCCTCCTGCCCTGTGCGGAAGGGGCGTTTGCCAAGCACCGCGCTGTCACACTTGTCATACTTCACACTCATTGCTGGAGCACAGCGTCCCTTCTCTCCCTCACTCCCCCTGAGGGTCAGTCTGGCCAGAGTGCTCCCCAGCATCAGGGCCTCTCCTAAGCCTCAGCTTCCTCATCTGGGAGACCAGGGGCTGGCCTTGCTGCTAGGGTTGTGAGGATTAAACGAGGTCATACATCAGTGCTTGGGGCACAGAGAACGCTCCAGAATGGTGCTTTAGAAACGTCCTAGGCAGTGCCACTCCTATATCACTGGCTACTTGGGTCCTTTACAACAGTAAACAGATGCCCGTGTTGTGCATGCATGGGGTGGGGTGCTGTGCCAGGGAAAACTGGCGTGTTAGCGCTCATAGGCGTAGAGCGTGTTTAGCTTTTTCAAAACATTTCACCTGCTTTGTGCCCTTTATTCCGTACCAGCCCGTGAGTCAGGTGAGATAGACATCCGTCCCTTTGACAAACGAGGCCACTGAGGCAGGGAGAGGCTGGCGATCCACCCAAGCTCACACAGCAGTGCTCTGGCAGGGCTGGGATTTTTGGATCCGAAGCCAGTGTGCCTCGGCCTTGCTCCCAGGTCACGGACGTTGGCCTTATTCCATGGCCTTGGACAACCTGGGCTCCTCTGAATTAGGAATGGACAGAGAGGAGGAAGTGAAAACCAGAAAAGGAGGTCATGCAGCATTTGTCTTTCTGTGTCTGGCTTACTTCACTCCGCATCATGTCCGCCAGGTCCATGCGGAACCTGAAAAAGGAGCGTCCTGAGACGCAGGGAGCAGAACAGTGGTTACAAAGGGGTGGGGAGGGGGAAGTGGGGGATGCGGGGCAAAGGGTGCAAAGTTCCAGCTACGCAGGATGAGTAAGTTCTGGGGGTCTAATGGACAGCGTGGTGACCACAGTTATCGCATACTGTATTCTGTGCTTGAGATTTGCTATAAGAGGGTAGATCTTTGTTGTTCTCACAACCCCCCAAATGGTTAACTCGATTGTGGTAAACCTTTCACAATGTATGCGTATATAAAAGCATCCCACTGTATGCCTTGCCTGTATACAATTCTTATTTCTCAATGATAACTCAAGAAATCTGGAGGGGCGAGGGGGGTGTGCAGAAAAGACGAGCAGGAAGAAGCTAGTTTTGAGGGAGCCGTATGCCCAGTTCTTCCTGAAGATGGTGATGCACGTGACAGGACAATACAAAGCTCATCCTTGGGCTGGTTTTCCTCCCGCCACTGTTCCAGGAGACAGGGTGCCAGGGAAGCCCTGAGAGTTTGCCAGCAAAACTTAGTGCAGCTTGGTCATCTCTTCAGGATGACTTAGATTAAGAATGGTGGAAAGAATCGCTGGAGGCCAGGGCTTTGATCAGGGGATGAGCAAGTGATGAGAGATGGGTCTCAGCCCATGAGAATGAGGTCCCCGGTGCTGAGTTGGGACACCTGCTCTGATGCAGGGCCTCCACGAGATGTGTTCTCCCCGTCTGTCCTTCCTTCGCCTGCCTGGCTGTCTCCAGGTAAATCACCATTTGCCTGAGGGGCCCAGAAATATCTTCGAAGGGCGTTTGCCCGCCGCATATGTCGTTACTCAGAATAGAACCCGCTTGGGACCCATTGGTAACAGATTTGGAGAAAGTCAGCTACGTCTGGCAGCTCTAAAGTTCACCTCCCCCGAGAAGCACCCTCTTGTAATATTTTATAATGTACAATAATACGAGAAAACTCTCGGGGACTTGAGTTTCTGTCTTAACATTTGAGATAGATTTCCCCCTTGGAAGGGAAGCAGTAGAATAAACATTTTCAAAAAGTCAACTTCGAAGGCTAATTATCAACACACCAAACCCAGTTCTGTTTGGGGAAACGGTGGCCTGGGGTGCGTGCGGTGCACCCAGGACTCTTCTGTGGTTGCTATGAAAGGCTCTGCTTTACAAAAGGAAGGTTGATTGATTCGTATGAAATGTCATGGAAATGTCCAAGGGCCGGCCCCCTGAGGTGCTAAATGACCAGGTTTTGGGTAACCCACCACACTCCCATGTCGGGATTCATTGGCAGTTGTATTAGTAACAAGCGTGACACAGGCGATGCTATTGTTGGCACATCCCTTTGACTCTGTACAAAAAGGTCACATGAGAAGCAAGGCAATATTTAAAAGCCTACCAATTATTTCATCTTCTGCGCACTTGAGTGGTCTGGTAGCTGGAAAAAGCTCAGGATACGCAAGCCAAGTGGATTGTGTTTGTCATTTATATGAAGTAGATATTCGGGGGAGATGCAAGTATTGGAAAAATCTCTCTTTGGCATCACTACACTGTTTATCTCCGGTGGCATAAGATGAAGACCACTCCAAGTGGCATTTGTGGGCCCCCGATTTCCATGGTCAAATAGGGTTATAGAGACTAGGTAATACAGGCTTGGGACTAGGGCTTAGAACCCCTGAGAAGTTTAACTCCCTCTGCTGCTTTCCTGGAAAGAGCTGGGAAGGGTGATTGAGAGGAGAAAGCCTGATAGAGCAGGGCGTACTCTCAGGCCTAGCAGGATGGGTCTGGGATAGTTCTGGGCAGTGTGTGAGCTCTGTAAACAGTGCAGGCCATATTCAAAGTCAGTTGTTTTGTTTGTGTTGGGAGCCAAATAAAACATATTCGTGGAGGACCAGATCTCAAGTTCAAGTGCTGGCCCCTGTCCTCGTGGGACTTTTAAAGCAGCTTTCTCAGTCATAAAAGATGTGAGCAGGGTCCCAATGGATGGCCTTTGCAAGAATGCTGACTGCTAAGATCAGCAATGCAGAGGCCAGCTGTCCCCTTCCCCCTCAATGATCGCATCATCCACTTTGGTGGTCAGGCCACGCTAGCTCTAGGGGTCCCACAGCTGGGTCACCGATGGCCCTCTGTGGGCCACGGGGTGGGCATCATTCTCCAGCAGAGGACCTACAACATACCACTGGATTTCAGTGTGAGGCCACACCTCCCTGGCCTCCTGGGAAAGCCTCACTCCAGGCCCTTCTTTTTCCAAGTACAGTTTGGAGCTTAGTGCAATGAGCTGGGCCCTTGTAGGCTGCAGCACCACCTTTACGGGTTGATAGGTGTGGAAAGGGAGGCAGGGATTTGCCCATCTTTAATACCTAACACATGTGACTCCTACATAGACTATTTGAGTATTGAATTTGAATATGGAATGCTAGAGACCCGGTGCACGAAACTCATACAAGGGTAGGGTCCCTAGGCCTGGACGGCCATCAGGCTGGGGCCTTCCTTCATTCCGCGCCACCCCCTGGTGGTCAGCGCATGTCATAGCGAGCAGTTAAACTCCTGATCGGTCAAACTCCTGAGGGGACAATTTGCATATTAGCTTTTTATTATATAGGATTAGCATACTGCCTTAGAACATTGAAAACAATCTCTATCTGAAACAAGTCGTTGCATACTGGAAGAGCTGTGTCTCAGGAGACCTCGGCAAGGCCCATTCGTACCGGATAGGGCCAGCCCAGCCCAGGAATGATTTCAAAACTCTTCTCAGGGCCAAACCCCAAAAGTCTGGATGTGGCAGGAGGGCGATTATCCAAACCTGCTAAGTACCCAGGACTCCACTGGCTGTGACCATGTGGAAATCTGAAGTGTTGAGTTTTAAAAGGAAAGCTGCCAATGGGTGTTCTGTAAATCACTGGTGCCAACAGACTGACCCCATTATGTCAGCTAATCCTGGAAATACAGGAGGCAAATTTAAATCTTCCAGCATGAAGCACTTAATCAATATTCTAAATGTTTCCCTTGCAATTTATGCTGGCAGGGCAATGGGGCACTTTGGCGTCCCGTTAATCTTCCACTGGAGAAGAGGTGCTTGTGCGCAAGGCCAGGGTGCTGGGGCTCGGATGGCTGGTGGGTGGGCAGGAAGCTGCAAGGGGAGAAGAAAGTACTTATTTCTAGACCAGGCCCTTGGCATGGGGCCGCTCACTCCCTGTACTCACACTGCCCCTTCCAGCGGGCAGACCTGGCCTGTGGGCACCTCCTCAGTGCTCTGTCACCTGTGGTCGACAGCCTACGATTTGCTTTGCAGGAAAGAGTATGAGCTTGAGAGTTAGTTGGACCTGAGTGAAAATCCCAGTTCACTTCCTATTGCTGTGTGACCTGGGGCAGGTTTCTTACCCTCTCTGAATGTGTGCTGTGAAACATCACCCACCTCTTGGGTTTGTTGTGAGGATAGAAGGACTAGTGTCTGTATGCAGAGGGCCCAGCAGGACTGGCCAACCCCCTGCACTTGGTAAGTGGCCGCCACTCTTACTGAGATTGAAGAGATGCCTTAGAGCAGCGGTTCTCAACCTGGGGTCGTGACCCCTTTGGGGGTCGAACGACCCTTTCACAGGGGTCGCCTAAGACCATCGGAAAACACATATATAATTACATACTGTTTTTGTGATTAATCACTATGCTTTAATTATGTTCAATTTGTAACAATGAAAATACATCCTGCATATCAGATATTTACATGACGATTCATAACAGTAGCAAAATTACAGTTATGAAGTAGCAACGAAAATAATTTTATGGTTGGGGGCCACCACAGCATGAGGAACTGTATTAAAGGGTCGCGGCATTGGGAAGGTTGAGAACCACTGCCTTAGAGCTTTAACTCTGGACACGGGCTGTGAAGGAAGGGCTGTTCCCAGGGCCTGGGGGCCATGGAGGGAGAGGTAATGGAGCTCCTTAGGTTCTGCTTCCTTAAGTTGTAAGAACTGTTTGAGCCAAGTGATATCCTGCTGGTCATTGTAGAAATTCCCAAGGAAGGAGGCGACAGGGTGGGATGGACACCAGGCTAAGAAGGAAGGGAAACCACCGGCCATAAACAAAGGACCAGGTCTGAGGGGAGAGAACTGCCCCAAATCCACCTCTCTGTGCCCAGAAGGCTTCTCCTGGGAGCTACGTCCTCACAGTCAGCTCCTTGGAGCAGGGACAATAGTCAGATCTGGGTCCAGCCTGAGTACAGTCAGATCTTGACTGTCTGCCAGGGGCTGTTGCCACGTCTCTCTAACCAGTGCTGACATTGGGAAGAGGTGACACAGTTGTAAACAGAAAACGCTCTTCGTTGCAGAGAAGATGGGGTTTGAGAACTAGCCCTGCCTCTTAGCCTCAAAGTCCCAGATTTTGCAGCCTTGCTCATACCTGCATTCCACCAGTACTGTTGTCGGCTTAATGCTTATCTTCAATCTCAATGACTAGGTATACTGTTAACAACGTTTGTGAAACACATGTGAATCGGTGTGCTACCTCTCAACATAGAGATTAAATTGAAAACAGTGCAGATGTTTGTATGCCACCTAAATAATGTCATATACACCAGTGGTCCCCAGACCCCACTTTGGGAATCCTTATGAGCAACCTAATCATATGACAGACCCCAGAACTATTTGTTTTGACAACCTGCATCACCTCTGCTTTGTATGGTCTGGTGTTAATAAAGCAAATGTGCATATAGCACTTCCCATGAGTCCAGTACTGATCTAGGCACATTATATATATCTCTATATATAAAAGCCTAAGTGACCATTACAACCGGTCGACCAAACAGCTGGTCAACTGGTCACTATGATGTGCACTGACCACCAGGGGGCAAACGCTCAATGCAGGAGCTGCCCCTGGTGGTCAGTGTGCTCCCATAGCCAACCTCCCATGGCCAGTCAACCTCCCACAGTCTCCCCAGCCACCGGCCAACCTCCCACGGTCCCTCCCCTGGGCCTGGTCAGTCCGAATTGCTGGCCAGGCTGAGGGACCCCACCTGTGCATGAATTCATGCACCGGGCCTCTAGTATATGTATATGTATTATACATGTTATATGTATATACATTATATACATGTCAATGTCTATGCATATACATACACATACACACACACACACACACACACACGAGGTCAGTGCCATTGTTATTCCCATGTTTTTGGCAGCAGCCCTGAGACTCAGTGAAGCTGGATAGGGAGAGAAATGTAAAGCAGCCTTTGCCTCTCTGTGCGCTCTCAGTGGCTACCCTGCATCCCCTCAGTCAGAGCACTTTACCTTTTTGTCCTGGATAACATTACCCATTCAGCATAGATAACAGCAGTCCCTACATTCTTGCTGAGCATCTGGCAGCTTGAAGGGCCAGGCTGGTTCATAAACCGGCATAAAGAAAGGTAATGATGCCTATTCTGACACCAACTGGCGTCCTGCAATACAGCTCAATTCTGACGGTAGGCCTGGCGTTGGCACAGACTCCCCAGGTTGAGGACATGGTCCCCTGCAAGGCTGCCCTGACTTCAGATGCCAGCCACATTGCAGGGGTCCTCAGGCCTCCTGCACTCTAAGCAGCTACAAATTCAGGGGTTCACTCCCACAACCCCCTCAGGTTCAACAACTCAGACCTCAGGAAGGCACTCTACGTCTGATTTTAGGTTTATTGTCAAGGCTACAGATCAGGACTAGCCAAATGGAGAGGCATAGGAGGATCCCAGTGGGAGCTCCTGCTCCCTCCCCTATAGAATTCGGGGACATCTCCCTCCCAGCACATCACTGTGACCACCAGCCAGGAAGCCTCGACAAGCTTCAGTCCTCCGAGCAGGCTACACCTAGCATTTCCTTTGCATAGCAGTCTCCTGCTCAGAAGGAGCTGACTTCCCCACTCCGGGAGAAATGAGCTGGGTGGGGGGGAGTCTTCCCCAGCAGCGGTGCTAAGCCGCAGGGCCCCCCGCTCCCCACCCCTACCCAGCCTGCTTCTGGGCTACACTGGAAGCCTCACAGCAGAGCCCTGGACCTGCTGCCAAGGAGCCCCAGGCCCTCTGTGATGGGCCTGGCTGCTCCCAGCACGGAGCGGCTGCCAGCGGCCTCCTGGGGCTTAATCTCACAGGCTCAGGTGCCAGCAGATGAGCTCAGAGGAAGCCGCGGCCCCGCGTCCACCCACGTTAGCCCTGGGAGGAAAGAGGCTGTTGTAAAAACACTTTTTGAAATAACTGCTTAGCATTTTCAAAGCCCTTCATCCTGGAGAGCACTTGAATTCGGAGCTCAAAATCGAGTATCACTCCGACAAGCCCGCTCAGAATTGAGCGTTACTCCGTGAACACTGCCACGCAACCCAGCAAGCCGAAATGCATGTCCAGTTGTGGATTCAAACCCTACTGGAAACGGAAGCTCGCAGGGTATGGCTGGTACCAAAAACCAGGGATTTTATCTTAGGGGCCAGGTTTCATTCCAGGCATGCGTATCACGGAGCACAGGGTCGTACATGGTAGTCATTTGCTGGGGTTGACAGGACAAAGTACCGCAGATGGGGTGGCTTAACTGTAGAGCTTTCTTTCTCGCCTTTCTGGAGACCGATAATCCAAGATCAAGGTGTCAACAGGTCTGGTTTCTCCTGAGCCTTCCCTCCTTGGCATGCACATGGCTGCCTCCCCACTGTGTCCTCAACGGGGCCTTTCCTCTGTGTGAGCATGCCCGGTGCCAATCCATGTCTAAAGGACACCGGTGCGCCTTGATGCAGGCCCACCCGAGTGTCCTCATTTTAGCTTAACTACCTCTTTAAAGACACCATCTCCAAATAGAGTCCCATTGGGGGGGGGGTAGGACTTCCGCCTGTGAATTTTGGAGGAACCTAATTCAGTCCATAAAGGGCAGGTCCTCAGTAACTGAACACCTGTCATTTTCAGAATCTCACTTTCGGTGCAAAGGTAAGGGGATAACAGGCTATTAGCACAGCAAGCCTTTCCTAGTCCACGGGGTCCTGCTCCGTGTCATTTGTGCAGCCTTTGAACCCACAAGAGGAGCTCTGGCTTGGTGCTAATGCTGTGGATGAAGGAGAGTGATCAGATTTCTGGCTGCTGCAAACTTAATTCAGGTAATGATTTCTCCGTGATTGGCACGTTTGCATTGTAGCCAACTTTGGTTCCGCGTATTGTTAGAATACACAATACTGTAATTGAAGATTATTTTATCAGCACTAAAGGCTTTTATAATTCATTTTAAAAAGTTGTAATGGGCTCGAGCGTCTTTAGTATGGTTTAATAATATAGCCTTTTACGGCTGACTGTAAAATTTCAGATTACGGTTTTAGCGATTGTGCCATTCTATTTTACAGTTTAATAATTGTTCAAATGAAGAAGAGAGAAGTTCCTAAATACCAACTTAATGACTTAGAAAAATAGCCTTCCTCAGAATTTTAACGAACACCTCGAACGAACCCAGACGTCACCTTTCCAACGAAGGCAGATCATGGCCCCTATTTTTCTCACCCACAAAGCCCTCCCAAGGAAGCACATGTTGTGCAGCATCTCTCAGTGCTAGTTCTTCTCTCCTTCTTTTCTCGTTTGTCCCTCATCGCTAGAGCTAGAAGAAGCCCATTCGCCAGGCAGGAGGTGAACTCCCGCTAGGCCAGAAGAGCATCTGCAGGAGCAGGGCGGACATTGGGTCTCTTGCGAAGGTCCTTCATGTTACAGACGGCCCCTTGTTCCTACCGCGTCAGCCCCGGCTCCTAGCTCTAATAAAGCCTTGTGAAGGCCTCCAGGTAACGCTTGCTTCACCGTACTAGGAAGCGAGTGGCAAAATTGGGACCCGTAAATTCTCACATCATCGTATACTATCACGAGGAGTAACAAAAGCGTTAGCATACAGCACCGGGAAGAAGCCACTGTCTCATGCCGTCCTTGGGATTATACTCCACGTTAGTGTGTTTCTGAGAATTTCCAGGGGAAAGTTGTCAGACGACTGAAGGCAATCACAGAGGCGGCCCTGGACCAGGTGCACTAACATGGTTACCATGGGGACGTGGGCCACGGCTTGGGAACACGGTCCCGGGACCCGTGGGTGCGGTGCGGTTTTTGAAGGGCCCAGTGTTGTTCCACAGAAATGGCAACAGGCAGGGGAAGTCCCAGGTGGCTGGGCTCCTCCCTCTCGGGGGTGCATTCCAGGAGCTCGGGGCTCACAGCCCATTTCCACTCTGTGTCATAAACAGCGGTGCCTGGTATGTGAGCGGCAGGGAGGCTGGCGCTGAGCTGCCCACAGTGGCTAGAAATCCTCTCTTGCGTCACCTTGAAATGATACGGGCCCCCTTCCCTCGGGCTCCCACTCGGCTCTCTAGTTGCCTCGCCTTTCTCTGTCGGCCCCAGAGAACTTCTAGCTGAAAGGTGGTGTTGGTCGGAACAGCGTAAGGGCTTTAGATATCTTTTGCCAGGTCACGGTCACCGCAGGAAGGATGATGCCACAGGTGAATTCCCTTCTTGCCGGCCACGGGGGTAGGCATTTGCTGCAGGCTCCAGATGTTGTCTCCACCTGTTACCTCCCGCAGCTGTGACAACCCTGTGTCATAACAGGGCTAGAGGGAGCAGCTAGTGATTCTGGGGTCCTGTGGAAAGTAGAGGCAGCAGTATCATTCCTCTCACTCCAAAACCAAGCTCACTGTAAGATAATATAATGGAAGCACAGGCAGTGCCGCAGCTTGACAAGGGATCATGCAGATGAAAGGCCAACAGTGTGACTCGGTTAGTTCTCCAAGTTGCTTTTTTTTAAAAAAAAAAAAAAAAGGAAAAGAAAAAGAAGCTGCTGTGCTTAAGAGTAGATAATACTGAAGGCTTGGGGTTTTTTGTGACAATAAACTCAGACCTTCCTGTGGGCTCGATGACGAGTAGTTTAATCTCCTTAATCTCGGATTCATCATCTGTAATATGGGAATAATGAGCAGGACCGCCTAGGAGGGCTGTGATAATTAAACAAATTAAAATTCTTCGGCACAGTAACAGAGCCTCCAGCACAGTAATTATTTTATCTTTTTTTTTTTTAATCTTCCTGGTTGGTCTGTGCCGACCATGAGACAGAGGAAGCCTGTGCTAAAGGGACCTTTAGCCCCAACTGCATCTGGGAAATAAACTTGGGCCTCAGGTAGGGGGTGTGCCTGCGGAAGCGGGCCTTCAGTTGCACTGATTTTTTTATGACCACCCATTTAGGATGTCGGCTCCTGGACATCTTTTTTTTAAAACCACTTTTCTCTTAAAATGAGAATAACTTAAGGATGGGGATGAGAAGGGGAGGCCCCTCAGTGCATTCTGGGAAGAGCTGTTAGGCCATCTGCACCTGTGGTCCACAGGTGGTCATGCTGGCCCATCGGAGGGACAGTAATTCAGCAGCCGGACAGTTGTTTAACCTGACTTCTGGGTAATGAACATGCTTAATAAAAAGGAATAGGGCATCTGTATCATCCTGGCTATAAATATGCTCTCTTGTTCTGGGTCACCTACGAGAATACCTCTGAGCACACTTAGATCAGGTACCATAAATAAATCCAATTTCTTGCATCCCCCACTGACCTCCTATCATTAGGACTTCTAACCAGCCGTGCCTCCCAGAATGATCGGCACTGCCTTGCGCTTGAGCCACGGAGCTGACCGATGGGAGGACAAAGGCTCTGGTCCTCGGGGGGGTGAGGTTCAGTGAAGGGCTTCCCTCCCCTCCTATTGAAGGCCCAAGAGGAGTTGCATCATGGATGAGGCTGTCTAGAGAGGAAGCTGGGGATGGGGTCAGGAGGGGACATCCTGGGAGGTTTCCCCAGAGTGGCTGTCCCCTGCCTGCCCATTTGCTGCAGGCATGTCAGGTAGGATATAAGAGGGCTTCATTTCTGGGCTCTCTGGGAAAAACACCAGGACTAGCTTAACCTCTGACCCCCAGCAGAAGTCACATTTGCCCATGTTGCTCTGATGGCCAAGGTGAGACTTGGGGGGACCCTCACCCCGAGTGCCGTGCTCCCCTGACAGCTACTTGGTTGAGTCTAGGCTGCCCGAGCTGGTTGTGTGACCTGGGGCTCGTTACTGCCCCTCGGAACCCTCCTCAGTGATCCCTGGGAAATAGGAACTCCTTCCGAGGGTTGATCTAAATATGGGTTTCAGAGTTGACACCAGGCTCAGATCTCAGCGCAGCCACCCCAAGCTGCACAAACATGGGCAAGCCCCAGCCCAAGTACAGAGCCCCCCCATCTGTACAAAGGGGAGGGGTGCTCCCCTCAGAAAGTCCTCCCAGTCCTGGGGGGCACTCAGGACCGTGTGGCTGGGGTCCCTGGCAGTGAAGGCTGTTATGAAGAGTGATCGTCACCATCATCATCTCTGCCAGCCTACTTGCTTTTCCTCTATTTTCTAGCATATTTTTCTCTGTCTACCAGAAGCACATTTTGTAAGCAGTTTTTAAATGTTTTGCTGTCACCTTATTTTCCGTGGCACCAAGAGCGCTCCATCTTCCGAAACAGCGTGAACAAAAGCTCGGGGTCCGTTCTATCTCCAGACCTCGGCGTTTTCTATCAAACCCTAGTTAGCGCCATAAGTCAGGGAGCCATTACGGGGCCGCCCTCAGCCGCACATCAACGCACGGGAGCACCACGGCTTAATAAATACCGTCCGATGGTGGTGAGGATGCGTGTGGGATGAGATAGGCTTCGTGCACTTTGCATCAGGGACCACAGTGAATCTTCCGTTGCGCCTGCACATTTGCATTTCCGACGCGCATTTTGCAAAAACAAATGTTTCACTGCAGGGCCGGCCCCCTCGTTGCCTGTGCACCCTTATGGCTGAGTGTCTGCTCTACAGACACTCCCCCCACCCAACCGCCCGCCAACCCAAAACATCTTTCACGCACTGTTGGGGAAAAATCACACTGTTCATTGGGCGTAATTTTCTAAAATACAGCTGATAATTGCTCCTTATCTGAATATTTTACTAATCAAGCAAGTTAACTGTGAACTGAAAACACACTTCCCTGAGGTTGTGGGCAACGTGAGTTTGCCCCAAGTTTGAGAAAAGTACAATAGATGTCAGGTGATCTGTGGAGTGATGGGGAGGAGGAAGGCCGCCGCCGTGCTTGTTAAGGTCCCTGCTGTAGACGGTATCTACACACAACGCCACCTGCCATCCTGCCATTAGTGTTAAATTATAAGTACGGGGCTGCAGCATCCCTCTCATGGGACTGACAGGCAAGCCCCAGGGGCTGCTTAGCTAATGGAGGTCTGTTGGTAAATCTTACAGGACTGTCTCTCTCGCGGGGCATTCATCTTTAAGTCCAGGGAAACACAAAAGATCACAGGCCAGATCTACTTAATATTAATGATGACGAGCCAAATTAGCTTAAGCCTTTGCTCCCACCCCTGTCCGAATCCAAGAACCAGCAGCACAGGGAGCACAGAAAAGCTAAGAGATCCTCAAGAACAACTTAGAGTTTAAAAGGACTTTCCCACCCATTGCATCGTAACCAGCTCCACACAGCAGGCGACCTCTCCATTCCCCTGTAAACATCAAGTGCCCAAGACAGACAGTGCCCAGATGACTGGCCTCTCTACTGCCTGCCTCTGTGCCTTGCTCTGTCCAGTGGAGACGCAGGCGCAGAAGAGCCAGGAACATTTATTTGTTCGCAAACCTTTCTGTGCTGTTGAAGTTGATATGTTCCCCACATCATTGAATTTAATATTACTTGAATGATTGAAATAAGAGCACAAAAGAAAGCATAGTTGCTTTAAGAAAAAATAAGTTGAATATATTGGAAAAGGCCAATTCCTTAAAAAAACAAAACCTTTGGATTAGGTGTGAGCAAGAGAACTATAAAAGACTGTGAAAAATTAGAAGAATGCAGAGTAGGCACTGAGATTCCTCTGTGGGTATCACACAAATGTCCCTCCTGTGTTTAAAAAAACCAAGACTGGAAATAGCAGACTGTGTGGCTCATGCAGAACATAAGCCAGGAAACTCCAATCAGCACTCTTTCCTTAAAAAACTTTTTAAAGGGGGCAGCCTTGCTCATGTATCCAAAAACCAGTAAATCGCACATTCAGATCTTAAAATTTTGATACAACGGAATACTACTCATCCTTAAAAAGGGAGAAGTCCTGCAATAATTGACAATAAATGAGTCTGAAGGGCATTGCGCTAAGTGAGATAAGCCAGTCACAGAAGGATAAACACTGCATGATTCCACTTGCACGATGTGTCTAAAATAGGTAAACTCATGGAAGCGAGGGATAGAATTTTGGTTGCTGGGTGCTGGGGGAGGGGAAGTGAGGAGCTGCTCATCAACATGTGTACTGTTTCAGTAATGCAAGATGAATAAGTCCTAGATCCTTTATGCAGCCAAGTGTACAGTACTGGATTGTACACTCGGAAAATTTTAAGAGGGCAGATCTCATGTTAAGGGCTCTTACCACAATTTAAAAAAGAGAAGCTTTGAAATTTAAAAAACTTGGATGCCAATGTAAAATTTCCAAGTGATGTCATGATTTTGCCCTTGAACATAATTTCTCCTTTGACCAGTGACCTATGTATGGGCCCAGTCCTTAGTCTTGTCGGGTGAGAGGGTTTTCTACTGTAGGCTCAACCCAAAGAGCTCAGTTCAACTTGGAATTCAAGGACGCTCAGATTCTGGAACATGAATACACATCACCTTCAAGGCCATCTCCTCCCTCTCCCCTCTTCTTGCCCTACCCTCTCCTGCCCCCCCCCCCCCCCACTCAACCTAGCAACCCAACTGGCATCTGAGCTTGAGCTTTTCCTGATAAGAAAGCGCCATCAGGCCTCCAGACCTTTCCTCACCCCTATCTTATGATCAGGTCCAACCTGCCCAGAACCTGCCAGACTAACACATCTTGGCACCCTGTGGCCCTTCCTAAACCCCGCTGAGTGAAGTATCATTATAAGGCTTTCTCTGAGCTTAATGTAATGAAAGCCTTTGGCTGAAGTTCAGGCAGTGTGTAGACACAGTGTCTCGGAGGGCGCAGATAGAAGAGACAGGGCAGAAAAGCTGTCCAAGGATGCTCACCACGCCCTTCTCAGAAGGACACTTGCCCCGTCTCTCCCTTGCCTTCCTCATCCCCCTCAGCCCTTCCTGACCTGTGCCAGGGTCCACGGGGCTGGCAGAGGTCAGTGTGGATAAAATGGATCCCTTCCCTGCCAAGCCTGGGGGCTCGGAGCAGGCCTTATTTATGCGTCCACTTGTTTCACGTAGCGGATTTTACTGCGCATTATTCAGACCAGTGGTTGCAAGTGGTTGTTACCAAGTTTGTAGGCAAAACAAATCACCCGGAAGGCGAGTTTCAAAATGGACAGTGGAAGGGGTTTTGGAAAAGCTGGTCAACTGCTTGTGACCAGACCGGCCGTAAAACCTCCCCTGGCTCTTCCAAACCCAACCGGCAAAACCCGAAAAGCTGAACAGAGTGTCAGACTGCAGAGCGCGAGGGCGACCACCATTACTTGGCTGGGATGCAGCAGCCGGCAGCTTCTTGTTTATTTATTTATTTTTTTATTGTGCAGAAATGACCAGGCGAGCACATATCAAAAGCACCATGGAATTGTTATGTAGTAAGTACGACCCATAAAATCAGGTGGATATACCTGCGTTAGCGGGCACAGAGGCCACTGTGGGCGGGTGAGTCGATTTTGTTGAAATGCAAGTGCAGACTCTGAAGCAGGTTCGTCTGCTCAGTTATCCTTCGGAATGAGGGGGCGCATCCTTCCTCCTGCGTTTTTGTCTTAGAAGAAAACGTAAGGGGCGTAGATTTAAGCTGAGAAACGGCTGTGAGTGCTGGGCTATTTCGGGAAGAACCTGTGCAGATGTTTTTCTGTAGCAAAGGTCCGTCCGTGCTGCGGAAGAGACGCATTCGCTCATGAACTGCTATTGACAAGGGTGATAGATGCAGTGAGGTACTTAGTGAGCGCTGGAGAGCAGAGTTGATTGCATTTTACAGTCTGTGTATTTCTCTGTTTATTGCTTGTATTCTGTCATTAAGCAAACAGGTTCCTAATATAGCAAATCTCTCTAATCAGTAAAGCAAGGGAGAAAAGAACCAGAAGCATCGTTAATTACGACCATTTGGCTGCAGCCTGGACAGTCTGTTGCTATTGGATCGGGCAGCTTCCTCGGGTTTAATTTTCTGGAGGTAGAGCAGAAACTGGCTTTTCTTAGGCGTGGAGGCGAGTGGAGAAATGTTGCATGCCCCGCTGGCTGGCAGCTACCTAAAAACCTGAGATTAAATACTGGCTTCTCTGCAGAAATGGATTCCCGGGGCTGAAATGCCAGGTTCCGAGTGGGTGCACTACTAAGTCTCCGATTCCATAAACAGAGCCAGCGCGCTGCTCCAAAGCCCGCTGCCTCCGGGCCCCCGGGGCCGGGAAGCCCACTGTGGGCAGAACTCCTGTGCGCATGCGCAGAGGCCGAGGCGGGGCTGGACTGGGAGCTGTAAATTATGTGTGTTTCTGTGCAGGAAAGCCATGGCACCACGGCAGGCTTTCCAAATGCTAATCACCGGGCTAAAAAGCCAGGGGAGTCGACAGCCTGACTCCAGGTAGCAGAGGTTAATAGCATCTAATGCATTCCTTAACCCTCTAGTGCCAGGGACCGGGGAGGTCTGGGCCCCGCAATGACAGGGCCGTGGAAATTCTATTACGTGACGTGCCTGGACTTGCAGATGACTGCCAGTGACAATTTTATGAAACTGCTGGACAGGCTCACAAAGTGGCTAAAGACCAGGTTCCCTGGATTTCCAGAGAGACAGAACCAGGCTTCTGGTTTGGGGCGGGTTTCTCCAGGATCCTTTTCACCTCTCCGCTTTCAAGACGAGAACCTGGTGGTTCTGTGCTTTGGTGGCGGTGTCTGCCCCGGCTCCGCAAGGCAGGTGTCTTCCCCCGCCGCCATGTCACTGTGAATTAGCTGGTAGGGAAGCCCTCTTTCCTAAGAGAGATTAAATAATGCATTTTTCAGCGGGCTGGAACAAGGGTTAAAATTGACTTGTAGAAAAATGAATCCGTTCTCTTCTTCTTCCCTGGCTCCTTTTTAGGAGATGTCATGTTTTAAAGTCACACACTGTACGGTTCTGTGTCTGGGGCGGGTGTCCTTGCGCATCCCATAAGGAGCAGGCTGCCTTGGACGACCTTGAGCGCCCTGCCAGCACTTGCGCTGTGACACTTTTGGTTTTACTGGTTTAGAACCCGGCGATAAAAGGGGTTCTCCTTCCGGTTTCTTGCTTACCTTCTATCTTACAGGATCTAATTTTTTTTTTTTAAGCTGTTCTGGCCCCGTCTCAGTTTCCATCAACTGAGACAGCATTTAAAGTATGTTAAATACTCTTTGCAAGAGTGGAAGGGGCGGGGGGGTTGGGGGCGCGCCCTGTAATTGGATGTTAGCATTTATCATACCTGACTAGCAGACAGTGATAGCTTGATGATGCTTTAAAAAATGCTCAGGGAGAAAGCCTTTAAAGTGTCGAAATAGCAGGCTGCTCAGGCTTCTATAAGGGCCTCATGAGCCAGGTTTTCTAAGGTGGACTGTGGAGGCAGCTTTCTGACCTCGGGGTCACTGGTGGGGTTCAGACTGTATACAGGACCAATAAGCATGCAACCAGCCTGACATGCGCCTGGCTAGAGTCCCAGGCTCTGCCCCTCCATCCGCAGCTCATGAACCCCGAGAGGCGCTGGACGTCCAGCCTGTCACTCTGCCTGGAGCTGGTGACATTCTGTCTGCACAGATCAGACTCACAGACCTTCCTGTGGTCCCTGCTCAGGTCTGTACCAGACCGCTCCGTCGGAAGCAGAGCACTTCAAGGCCTGTGTGCGTGGACCGCTTAAGCCTCTGGAGTGCTACGTGCATCTGTGGGTTGGGAAACAGGAGAGAGGGTGGTCCCCCCAGAGCAGCTGGAGGGACCTGGCTGTCCATTATTACTCTTACTCAGTATTTCATCCATTTATGCCAACCTGAAGGGTCCTCCAGGCCAAAGGAGCTTGGGGCGGCTGCCTCCAGATTTAGTGAAGCCAGTGGGGCTACAGGGAGACAAGGCCAGAAGGTGACGTTTCCTTTCCATAGAGGCCACTCTGGGGGAAGAGAGACTGTACAGGCTTGGGAGTGGTCTACATCAGCGGTCACCAACCGGAGGTCCCTGGACCACTGGTGGTCTGTGAGGTCCGAAAGGTTGGCGACCGCTGGTCTAAATGCATCTTCCCACGTGACTGAACACTTATCCCAGCCACTCCCAGATGGAGGGCAGGAGGCTGGGAAGTTAGACCTGTACACATCTATCTGGCTGTATGCCTGTAGTCCTGTACACAGATGAACGCTCAGTGACTAACGGGGACCAGAAATCTACCTATGGAGGTCCATAGTCCGCCTAAGAAAACCTATTAAGACGGGAGACTGCTAGTGTATCGGTGGAAGCATTATACCAGCACTTCAACAGGCACCCGATGTAAGACGTACAGCTGGTAAGTATCTAGGTCAGGGGTGGGCAAACTTTTTGACTCGAGGGCCACAATGGGTTCTTAAACTGGACTGGAGGGCCGGAACAAAAGCATGGATGGAGTGTTTGTGTGAACTAATATAAATTCAAAGTAAACATCATTACATAAAAGGGTACGGTCTTTTTTTTTTTTTAGTTTTATTCATTTCAAACGGGCCGGATCCGGCCTGCGGGCCGTAGTTTGCCCACAGCTGATCTAGGTTGTGTATACAATGAGGAAAACGCTGGGTGCTGTGCTAATGATGCAGACCCAAGTCAGAAGGAGGCCGGGCTAGCCCTTGGGACTCTTAGAGGCCGCTGTGGGCAGCGCAGCTGTGGGCACAAGTCCAGAAACACCTTGAAGTTGTCATGTGTTCCAGATTAGAAGTCAGGCTGCCTTCTCTGCACATTTGAGTGAACTTCTTAGTTATGCAAAGGCCCTCAGCAAAAGTTTGTGTCTTTTGTAGATTATGGCCTAGGAAAGAAAAGACAGAATGTGATGTTTTAGGGTCATTTTGGTGTCTGGGCACAATTCCAATTTATTTCTCAGACAGAAATAAAACACGTGAAGAAGTTCTACACGTTTTTCTCTGCAGGTAACAACGCCATAGACCAGATTTGCTATTAATATAGATTAAAAGCAGGCTTCGGAATAAGGTTCAATTCCGCTTCCAATTTCCCCTCTGATCTTCTTATATAACATTTAGTGACCTTTGAACAGCCTGGGGGTGCTTTCCAGTGTCTTACTCTTGATGCCTGTTTAAAGGTTTCCATTTCATATTCACAGCTGGCATATGCAAATATAAGTAAAAGATTACGATGCCTCCCAAGTAGCATTATGGCCAATAAATTACTCCTTGGGTAAAGATGCTATCATTTCAGCCCGTGTGTCTTCAGTGAGTTGCAGAGTCTTCCTGCAGCAGGCCCGGGCGTGCCTGCCAGTGCCATTCCCACGGGACTGCTTGCCCAGATGCTCCTGATTCTGGTGTGATGCCCAACCAGCTTCATCCTGGTGGCAAATGAGCTCTCCGCTCATTTGGTGCCGCTGGGCTATTTGGGTGGTGGAGGTCCTGCGAGGGGTTGTGTGGGTTTGGGGGGCAGGGAAGACATGCCAGGGTTCCCTGGGAGAAACACTGTAATGTAGGAAAGAACACAGTTTTGTTCAAGACTTTTAGAGACCTGCTCTGTGTCCTGACTCCCAAGTAAATTGCTGTGTGGTCTTGGGTAAGTCACTTACCTTCTCTGCACCCTAATTGTTTACTTTTGTAAAACAAGGAGGCTGCACCTGGTCAGCAGTTTTCATTGCAATTGTGTGAGTAATGGAACCTTTCCTTCAACTCGGTTCTCAGGGACAGCCCAGCGGAGACTTGTTCTGGTTGTATGGCATTAGGGAACGTATAGCTTTCACAGCTCAGCCCCCTGGCGACTGACTGAGTGTTAAGAATGCTGGGCCAGGCGGGGCGTCTGTTATGCCGGCACAATTCCTTGAGGAGACCTGTCTGAAAGACCACCTGTCCCGTCGAGGCAGTGAGTGTTTTACTCACCAGAGGGCAGCCAGCCCCATGGGCCCAGGGACTCCATCCTTTTGTTCATATCGCCATAGGCCCTGCACTGGAAAATAGCTTGGTAAGTGCTGACTGGAGCGATGAATAAGCAAATGAACAAACAAGTTTTAGGAGCACCTATCTCTATATTACTAATACATGGGGATTTTTATTGCAACATTTGTACTTTGAAGGTACGTCCCAGAAATTAACATTCAGAAACATGAGTTCAGAATATAAGTGACTTCAAAACTTGGTCTTTAGTAATAACCTCATCTTGTGGTTCCTCTGCTAGCCCCAGGGAGCTATTGAGCCTTTGAAATGGGGCAAGTCCGAATTGAGACGTGCTGTCATATTTGAAGGCTTGGTATGGAAAAAAAAAGAATGTGAAGTACCTGGATCATTTTATATTGATGATCTGTGGAGGTGGCAAATATTGCATTAAATAAAATGTTATTAACTTCACGTGTTATCAGTGGCACCCTAGACAGTTGATTAATGGATCATAGTAATTACTCTTTCATATTATGTAGGAGCGATTTTATGTGTGTGTTTGTCTCTCCTCAGGCTCAGAAGCTGAAATCCAATGTATCGGGCAGTACACACCTCTGTCTTTCTGATGTAAGTTGTATTTCTTTTCGGGGTCTCCTTGCGTTATGGATACAGGGCCCCTGGGGCAGGGTATGATGCGAAGGGCTCAGAGACAACGTAAGTTTCCGGTCCAGAAAAAAATGTAAGGCACCTCCATGTCCCTCTGGCCTTAGAGCAGATGCAGCCATTGGATAAAGTTAGAACCAAGTAAGGGACCTGGGCTCCTCACCTCAGAACCGGACCCACCGCGAATACCATTGTCCCAGAGCCACGGGCACATGCTATCATCCGGTACAGAAAAGTACTCTCACTGCTCACCGGATGTCCTCTAGCTCCAGTTCCTTTCATTGCCATAGCAACCCAGAGGTATCTGGGGCAGCCACGTTACTCTCCCCAATTTATAGGTGAGGAGATGGATGATTCTGTCATGATCCTGGCTCACTGTGGTGAGATGCGACATAATGGGATTGAGCCGGTGCTGGAGGCAGGAGGGAGAAATGCATCCTATGGAAGGTCAGCCATGCTGACTAGGAGGGGGCAGGTCCGGATTGACACGTGCTGTGTCATAGATTGAAGACTTGGTATGGGGGAAAGAATCTCAGTGGTTTTATATTGATTGCATGTGGAGATGGCAAATATTGGATTAAATAAAATACGGGAAGCCTGGGTTCTGGCTTGGGCTCTCCTACAAACCAGCAGGGCAAACTCCTTCATCTACAAAATCTAGGCCAGTGAAGGGCAAGACTGCCACGGCCTGCTCTGAGGATCCCCCCGATGTGATCTGGGACCCCTCTCTATATGAGCCGGTATTGACCTGGGCAAGTGTTCTCAGGTGATTCTTCCTGTCCTTCCATGATGGGGAGGGCCAGGGGTCCCAGAAGGACAGGGTTCCATGCTGCGTAGTTACTAGGGGACCTGGGAAGTGGAGGGGGGGATGGCATTTCACATTCCCCCCCCCCAGTGGATTTTAACATTCGTAACAGAGGAGCAAAAATATAAATGTTGAGCAGTTTGCCAGAAGTATCTAGTTCTCAGCCAGATTCATGATGCTTCCCCTACAACCATAAGCTGGTGAATTGGGAAGCTCTGGGCCAGCTTTGATGAGTGACAGGAGCTAGTTAGGGGCTGGGGGTGAGAGAGAGAGAGATGTGTGGTTAAACACACGGGGATGGAATGAATCCACATGGTGGATGGTAATGACAGCATTCTCTCTTACAGCGTGATTACGAAAAGGATGGTCTCGCTGGTGCCTCCAGCCACATAACCACAAAATCAATGGCTGCCCCTCTGAGCTGCGGTCTGAGCCCATGGCTGGTTCTGGTGGTAACCGCCCTGTCCACCCTCTTACCTTTGTCCTTGGCAGAAACGTTATAGCTGCATTTCAAGAACGACATGGACCTGTAAAAAGACAAACACCAAGTTATCTGTTTCCTGTCCTCTTGTATATCTGAAATTCCAGTTTTAGGCGCTCCGTTGAAACATTGCTCAAGCAGTTTCATCCAACTGAAACATTTTCCTTTTTTTTTTTTTTAAGAAAGCTTTTTGTGATCCTTAGGGCTTCTGTGGGATTCCCAATGCAGTGCTACATTCCAAACTCAAAAGGCGTTGGGGTACGTTGTATTGTAAAGGGACAGTTTGTACATCTGGCTGTAAAGCGAAAGGGGGCCAAGTTTTTTCATGATGATGATTTTAACCCTGCCCTTTACTCGCTAGCGTAACCTTCCCCATTTCATGTGGTGGCTTTGATTTCTGATGACATCACTGCAGCCTCACAAGCTTTTGGGTCACAAATCAGAGATTCTCCTCAAGAGAATCCTTGATGGACTTTGTGCAGACGAGCTTGTACCAACGCTCGCCTTTCTGTGCGTTCTAGCCCTTTCCGCGCTCATGTTTGTGTTCCGTAGCCAGTTCTGCTCTCTCCTACAAAACCAAAAGCACCCATCACACCCAAAGGCGGTGCCTGGCTTCTAGTGCAAACAGAGAGTGCGGAGTGTGGGTGTGAAGCCTCGAGAGCCTCAGTCATTGACCTCCCTCTCTTGAGCCTTACCCACGCGAGAAGCCCTCCACTAACAAGCGCCCCACATAGCTGAAGCGTCGCTCTAACCTCTTTACATGTTTGATCTTCTGTGTAGAAAACAATTTACTACTAAATGATTTCAACTGTTGGCTTTCTATATTTTGAAAGTAATGACCTTGTCTCCATTTTTTACTGATGGTTTAATACAAAACACACGGAGCTTGTTTTCCTCCCCCTTAAGTAGGGTTAGCTCCGACACTCACGCCCTGAACAGCCCTTCCCAGGCCGATCCCGAGGGGCCCCGTGCTTGAGCAGAGAGCTCTGCGTCACGTTGCTGTGGACAGGAGGAGGAGACAGCGCAGCCAGGCTCGTCTGTTATCATTTCTTGTCGAAATGCATGTGCACACCTATGAGGAAACCGGTGGCCACTGGAAAATGTTCTGCAATGGCTGATGGCACCCTTGCCATTGCCATAATCCACTACCTTGGTTTTCACGTTGCCTGACAAAGGCAGCTTTGTTTGGGACAGGAGACGGGGACATGCTACCCTCTCTGCCAAAGCAGGTCCATGCCAGCGTTCAGAGTTCTCTCCGGACTGTGGTGGCTTGGGCGCTGTTGAGAGCAGTTTGGGCTGAAGGTTATCAGGAACCTGCTTGCATTTGTTCTACATTCTCCAGGGCAGACCATGACTGACAATGCGAGAAGGAAAGATTTGTGGATCAAGGTCAAGACTTGGCACAGAAACACAGAACAGAACAGGACTCTGGATATAGGGCATCTGGCTTATGAACGGCATCTCATCTTCCATCGTCCTCTTCCTTAAGGAGACCCTAGCGTGTGCTTGGGAAGTCTGGTTGGAATGGCGCGATTCAGAATCTAGTGATTGGATGCTGGTAGCCACGTTTCTCCAGAACCAAATCGAAAAGAGATTCCATCTTCCCAGAGTGCTGGGAACATCACTTTTCTTGTCACATCGGTAGAGGGGCTGGAGGAGGAAGCCACGGTACCTATGTCATGCTGATCCCCTTGGCCCACTGATGTTCGCCTTGTAAGAATTAGTCACATTACTGGGGTTGGAAAATCTTAACTCCAAGCTGAAGGCATTGTCTTTTAGCTCTATGGGTGTCTGAAGTGCATTTATAGCCAAATGTTAAATAAATATAAATGGATAATACTAAGAACCAACTTCTTTTCACTTCAAAATGTTTTCAAGGGAAACTCGCCAAACAAATTGGATTAGTGAAAAGTTTCCTAAAGACTTACTTTGAATAAACCCATTAAATGTGTCCAAATATTTGGAATTCCAGTCATCAATGACAGCATAGCCCTTACAAGGCATATTTTGTTTTAATTAAGATATCCCTGTGTATCTACACTGGACTAATTGCATGTGGGTCTGATTCCATGTGGTCTACTGTGGAAAGCTATTGATTACTTCTGCAGGAAACAGCAGCTCTAATTAGCTTCAGATGACCCAGAGGAGAGGGAGTTATCAGGGCTAACAAGGGGACCCTGTACTGAAGAACACATGGATGTACAACACATAAATTAAATTTTGAAAAGCCGCATCTATCACCAACAAAGATCTCATTTTTCTTCGGCGATAGAAGCCTATTAGAGTTACCAAATCCTCAATTTGAAAATAAGTTGCTGATTAAATAGCCGGGGTGGGGGAAGGACAACACATTAGAGAGCTTCTTACACCATCACGCGGAGCACGTGTTTCTGCCCTTCGGTGATCTCAGTTGAGCTCAGTGGCCCTGACACCCCATCCTGTGCCCCGGGACTGAAGCAGGCAAGTGACTTCAATCTTTTCCGTGCCTGATTGTCTTTTTCAGCACTCAAAGCAAACTTCATTCACTACCTCTTGTCTTTCAGTCCCTGCATTTAGGGAAGCACCCAATACACGGGCTGTCTGCTGAGGCTCGGGCCTTTGGCAGAAAGCAGCTCATTATAGTTGACTTCGACAAAACCAACACTGTCATTTCTGTCCAGGTCGACCATGACTCCCAGATCAAGGCTAGCCACACCCAACGTAGTTCAGAGAAAAAAGAAAGGCACGTTCGCCAAACCAATTAGAAGCACATTCATTCCACTTCGATGTTGAATCTCTTTGGCTAATCTTTGTTTTGTGTGTATTGTTAATAGAGCACAGGAAGGAAGGCGTGCACAATGGAGAGAGGGAATGAGTTCAGAAAGCCACCTGAATCTGTATTTTTCCATATTTGAATTGTTCGAGTCTCTAGTAGAAAACATGTAAGTTGGGAATTACATAGGTATTTTTCACCAAGTATAGCAAACTGTATCCCAAATGCGATAGGAGTGTGGTTTCCATTAAAATGAATTGTTAAAAAAAACGTGTTTATCCTGTAGTTAAAAATGTCTTAGAAGCCTTGTGTCTGAGTTCATCAAATACAGGGCAGGGCTCCCCCAGGGCTGTGTGGCCTTTGGTTTGGGGTGTGTTAAGACTGTTCTTGTCACGCGCACGCTCTGAGGATGGGTCCTCTCCAGCTGCGTCCTGCCTCCCACCTGCCTCTTGTACAAACCCTAAGTCCAGTTCTCCCCACACTCCAGCTGCTGCCCTAGGGAAGTGGGAGCAGAAGCGTTTCGAAGTCAGTGGCAAGTGCTTGGGGAAGGAGATGTAAGAACAGAGGGAGTTAAAATAAATCAGCACGTTCTTTTCTCAGAATCCGGCATAAACGTATTTCTGCCGTTAGTTTTTACCAAAGAGCGGCTTTGGAGGAGCTGTCTCTTCAGACGTGTTTTCATTCATGTAGTCAGGCATGTACTACTTCTTTGAGTCTAAACTCTGGGCCAGAAAAGACCTGCTGAAGCGAGTTCCCATACTCTAGTTCTCCTTCAAAGCTGTCCTTGATCTCCTGAATTCATACCCCTGTGATCTTCGTTGCTTCTGCTCTTTGATAAAGCAAATGAGATCATGGGAGACCCGTCTTTTTAAGAAAGACCAAAAGCAATGGCAACAGGCAAGAGGAAATTGCGAATGGCCCAGGCACGGTCCCAGCAGAAGGGCCGATCTGCACTGACCTTGAGGAGTTTGGAGAGAGGAGGCGAATCGAGGTGCAACAGGACACCTGGGTGGGTGACGATCACACAGTCCATGGATGTCCCTTACTGATCCAGATAGGAATCGTGTCCTAACAAAAGAGCAGAGGTCCTTCAATTAGACAACAGTGTCTCTGGGGGAAGCAAGCCTGAACTAATACCTGGATAACAGAGAACATGTCTTTTTAGAGATTCTAAAAGAGTAAAACAGCTGGGAATTGGGTTGGACATCCTAAGAAGCTAAGTTCTTCTCTTATTCCTGAGACAGGCTTCTCATGTATAGATCGGACACATCTTGAGTTCGACACAGCTTTTATTCTCAAGTGACCATTTGTTTTAAGCCTATTGTCTGGAATTCTTCATGAGGACGATGCCTCCAAAACACACTCTCACTGCAGAGGCCTTAAATCTGGGGGTTTCGCCACTGCCTCCAACCCGGGGGGTAGTAGTAGGACATTTCATTTCACGAGGATAGTGGCTGGCTCAGTTCTCTTTCCTATTGATTGATGCCTCCCGCCCCCTACCCTTGTCACGTATTGCCTGAATGTGTAACACGGTCCGTTCCCATCAATTCCTCATCCTCGTCCCTCTAAATATAGTCGGACCCAACGGCTTCTTGTTCCAGCAGAGGCCTTTTTTACACGTAGACCCTGGCCTTTTGAAGGTGGAGACGCCTTTCTTAGGAGCCAGGAGATCTGAAGATGATACTAATCCCTGAGTAGGAAGTTCGTCCATTCAGCGTGCCCCTGAGCTCCCTCCTAGCTCAGCCTCACCTGCTGCATCCTCTGCAGGCATCCCTTTCTTGCCCGCTGCTCTCTGATGAGCTCCCCTTGCCTCCTGAGACGGCTTGGGGTGTTCATTAGAATGCTCCACCTGCACTACTGATGGCTCTGAAACCCAGCCCGGAGGGGTGGGGACGGCCCACAGACCCTGCTGTCATCAGCTGCCTGCAGAGAACCGCAGCCGGCTCGCACTCATCGAGGCCTCAGCCCCCCGAGGTCTCCAGCTCATTTGACCAGCGCAGCTGCGACTTCGCCGTGTGCCTCTGGCAGGTGCCCACATCGGCATCTTGTCCCACTGCCACGGGGAGTTTATTCTTGCTCCAGGGCAGCCGCCAAGCTTGGCACTGGCCCCCAGCGAAGGTTTGCTCTGATTTTCTTCTCTTCATCCCAGGCTGGACTTTCTTACCAGTCCCCATCGTGTGTTTTGTAGAAAGTGCCAAGAGACTGGCCAGCGACCATGAGCCCCTTCCTTTGTTTTAACATCTCTTCCCACTCACGCAGCCTCCCCTGGCAGACAGCGCGACCCATCGTAGGTACTTAGCACTTGGCAAGTTAGAAAACTTTGGGAACTCAAAGGGCTTGATTCTGTAAGACGGTAACAAGAACCGGCCTATTTGCATCATCTTGATGGCACCTGAAGGCCCCTCCTGAGGTTCTCAGACCTCCTGGCTCCAAGCAGCTTTCTACACGCCCACTATTTTCCTGGTGAAAAATGAAAAACTAGCATGTGTCCTAGGAGGAGCTGAGCGTGATCAGAAAGGCTAGGACCCCAAAGCGGGTGGACGAATTTCACGGGAAGTTAGCCAGCGAGTCTGCTGATACTTTAAATCTGAGACCAGGATGCTGGCAAGTAAGCAGGACCACTCCACCAGTCCCAGCCCAACCCCAGGGATGGAATCTGAGAAGCAAACGCAGGTGCTTACCAATTCAGTGCATTTTTTGAACATCTACATTAGTTGAGCGAACCATCCTTGGGAGCTGAAGGTCCCCCAAGGGTCACCTGAGAAGATGGGGCCCTCTGACAGCAGCTTAGAGAGACACCCACCTTTCCCAGAGTGGCAGAACCCTTCACTTCCGTATCCTGGGGAGAATCAAACTTCTCTGTATGAATAGTCACAAAACTATTGCTCAGATTCAGCCTCTGAGAAGTCTGTTTATATGCGTCCAACCACCCCCCGCCCAGCTCCACCATATGGGGAAGGCAGACACCCACCTCAGCTTGAGCCTCCCAGGCTGCCACGGAGAACCGGTGGGAACGCACTCTGAGCCTCAGAGGGCTGGGAGCGTGGCCAGGTGGACCTGCCTGTGAACTGTCCCAGCCATCAGGTCCCAGCCACGGTGCAGGGGATAATGGGAGACACCAGCCTGCTGTAGCCCAGGAAAGCGAACACTTGGCAGTGCCCGCTCAACATGGCAAAACCGTGAATGAGCAGTGACCCCTGGTGCCCGGCAGACATGACATCACAAGGTTAAAGTAGGATGAAGAATTGGAACCACCGATGATGGATGCCCTGCGAATGGCAACCACGGGGCTGTTCCCAGAGGTGAAGGTCTGTCCTCTTGTCACTGCGGCCGGCAGGGTGTCTGTCACAGGGACAGCTGCAGGCGAGTGCTCCCGGCCTTCTCGGCACCATGGCGGGTAAGCTCCCTCTGCCCCAGACGCTGCGGAGTGGTGGGATCCAGCACCTTCTTTGGCGAGCAAAGCGTGCTTGCTCTGAATTTTGTTCTGTTTTTTTATTTCTTAGCTTTAGCTAAAATGTGCAGGGGCGGGGGGGGGGGGGGGGGATGGAATTGATAGCACCAAATCCCAGAAATGCCCTGCCTTAGTTGGCCAAGGCCTTAGGGCAATCAGACATTTCGGCTGTGCTTTTTTGGATTTAGAAAT
The DNA here is from genome assembly GCF_964212035.1 of Myotis nattereri. Lineage (NCBI taxonomy): Eukaryota > Metazoa > Chordata > Mammalia > Chiroptera > Vespertilionidae > Myotis > Myotis nattereri. Next base: position 53,388,679 of record NC_138088.1, on the reverse strand, counting down.
AGCTGATCGTCCTCGGAGGGTTGAAGCAACTGCTTCGGAGAACTTGGAATCCAGGGCCTTATCATTCTCCTAATTATCTATCTTTTCTCTTCTCCTCTCGTTGTCCCCCGAGGGAGGAGGGGAAACACTTTTCATCACAGAGTTTGCTTTAAAGAGTTTTCTCATCTCCTGCGCCTGATCCCTTGATATTGAAATTATTTTCTCCTGTTTAATCCGAGCCCTGCTGAGAAGCCGGGTGAGATTTGGGATGCGGACTTTTTTTGTTGCAGTCTTTGGGCTGGCGCGGAATTTTTACTCTTCACCGGAGGGTATGTCTCAGCTCATGTTCTCTCTGTTTCCTGCAAGTTTAACAACAGAGGTGGAATACAAAAAGGACTCTGGGTTCTAGGGTTGTTTTAGGATTCTGTCCTGGGAGAGGGGTTCCTCCGAGCCGAGATGAGGGGTAGACGGGATCCAGATGAGCAGCTTTCCTTCCGGTCTCCACTCGACAGTGTGTGTTTCCTGAGTCTTTGCCTTTGAAGCACATACATGTATCCCATGTCCCGGTGTATCTGCTTTCCTGAGGAAGGAGCCCGGGGTCCCCCGGGGTCCCCCCCACGCGGACTCCTCCCACAGCTATGTGCGACACGCTTCATCGCCGGCACCCACGGGGGACCCTCAAGTGTCAGAAGTACAAGTTTTGCTCTTTGGACTTTGGAAGTGGTTTCGTGTTGTTTCACATTTCTGTTCGCATTTGCTCAAGCACTACCGATTGTACGTATGTTGTCCTTCAGCCAGCCCCCCACCCTCAAGTACCCTAATAAACGTTTTCTTTTTTTAGAAAAACAAAAAGGATTGTTGTGGTATCTTCTTTTTGATATTGTAATTCATTGGGAACTGAGCTTGAAACCTAAAAATATATAGAGATCCCTGATGTCAGGAGAGCAGGTTTGCCCAGCAGAGGAGTTAACGTGATGAGGACTGGGTGTGGCTGACACAGGTGCTTTTAGAGAATCTTTGCTGCAGGTGTGTGTGGGGGGGGCGGGGGATGTTGCTCCTGTGCACTGCAGGCTACTTAGCAGCATCCCTGGTCTCTACCCACTAGATCCAATAGCACCGCCCCAAACCCCCACTAGATCCAGTAGCACCACCCTGACCCCCAAGCATGTCAAACTCGTGGTTGGCCAGCTGCATGCCTCGTTTAAGGGATGCAGCTCACCAGCTGTGAGTTTGACATGCTTGCTAGGACACTGACAAACCCCCTAGGAAGGGGAGGTATCAAATCCCCTGATTGAGAGCCACTGATTTAGACACAACCGAATAGCCCGCAGGCAGTGTTATGAGAAGATGGGGCAGGTGGGTTCTCCCAGTCGTCTGGACTGCATGACTTGCATAGACTCATAGATAGTATTTCAATGAGAGGGAAAGACGTCGAGGCCCTTATTTCCAACGTCGAGCTCAGCGCCTGGCAGAGAACAAGCACCTGCCGCTGCACGGGCTGGATTTCACCCGCTGGAACATCACGATGGTGGGGCTCAAAACACGCCCCCCCCGCCTCCCTGGGAGGTGAGCATCTCAGACCCCTGATCACCATCAGGCAAAACACTGAAGCCCGGACGCAGGGAGTAATGGCACCTGTCCTCGGCCTCAGCCTGCACCCCACGGTCCCCTCGCCACCTGAGGCCTTGCCCTCGCAGGACAGGGGTGTGTTTACCTCGAGGTCCTGTGGGACCAGCTTAGTTTTTGTGATTTCTCATCCACCTGGGGTTCCCTCCTCCCTGGCCCCCCGGGCCTGCTTTCCGATGGTTTCCACCACCGCCACAGTGTAGATAAAACCTTTGTGGGCACTGGGTCTGGGCCTGGGGTTTTAGACGCATAGCAAAGCCCCAGACCCCGCATCTCACCAGGCTCAGGGGATCTCAGGCAGCCTGAGCAGAGATCCCCAACTTTGCTCGCAGAGAAACGAACCTCAGGTGACAGCACCCCAGAGCGGCTGGTCCCTGGGGGAGGACGGGACACTGACATCTGCCCTGAACCCCCAATCAGACCGCAGAGGCAGCAGCGCTCTGGGGACCTGTTTCCTTCCACGGCCCCTCCGCGTCCTAATCATCTGACTGCAGCCAAATCCCCAGCGCACAGGTGCTAGAACTGTTAGCAGCTGGAGCAAGAAGTGACTAATAAAACCCTGAGAGAAATGCCAAGGAAGTGAATAAAAACTATGACAGAAACAAGATGCAGGATTGCCTGCGCTTGGTGATCTAAATAAAGCATAAACCACAACAGTGACGGGGAAGATAGGGGCAGGAGGATCCATAAAAGTTACATAAACGAGCAGTGCTGGCTGCCCCGATGGGTTTTATCCTCAGAAAGGCCTCTCCCATCCCGGCTGCCAGACAATTCACCGCGTCTAAATAACATGGTGAATGTGTTTAGCTTGAGAAGACTGTGAGTGCCTGTACAAATAGGTACCCTCTTTTTTTAGAACACTGTTGGACAATATGTGTTATACTTTAAAATCCGCACCCCCTTTGAGCCAACAACTCCACTGCAGGATTTATCCCGCATTCCTACACGGCGTGCCAAGGTCCATGCAAAGGATTTTCATTGCAGAATAAACTGCGATAAATTGCAAAATACCTGAAACTGAATGTCCATCAGCAGTGAACTGGTTAAAGAGCTCGTGGTGCATCGAGACGAGGCAATATCGAAGGTCCTATAAAAAAAAAGTAGACTTATGGTCACTGAGATTGAAAGTGGTATGTGGTAAAGTAAAAAAAAAAGAAGATATAGGACAATAAAGTATATGGTCCTAGTTATGTACATTTTAAAAATATAGGGGGGGGGGGAGAGAGAGAGAGAGAGAGAGAAAAGACATATATATAGATATATATAGATATATATATACATATATATGTAAATATATATACATATCTATATATATGTATATATATTTGATATAGAAGGGTGATAGATGATAGACGGTAGATAGATGATAGATGATTATATAATAGATACATGATTACATGATAGAGGGATAATAGGTGGATTGATAAATTGATTATGGACTGATGGGTAGATAGATGATAGAAGGTAGATTGATTATGATGATGATGATGATATAATAGTTGATAGAGGGGTGATGGATGGATGATAAATTGATGATGATGATGATGATGATGGATGAATGGAAGGATGGGATGGATGGATGGATGGATGGATAGATAGATAGATAGATAGATAGATAAATAGATGATAGCAGGATATTCCCTAGATATGCAGTTTTTGTTACATCTGTATATTCTTTTTACCCATTGATTTTTAAGGAATAAAAAGTAAAGGAAGGCAAGCTGTGCAACTGCTGGCACAGCTCAGGTTTGGCCCTGCTCTTTGGAGGGAGCAGGCAGAGGCGCCTGGCCCAGAGCACTCTGCATGCCCAGGGCCCATGGAGCCTAAAGCAGGGAGCGGCTGCCCCACGAACCTCCGTGGAGAGAAATGGCCATAATGTAGGGAAGAGGCACCTTATGGAGGCACCTGTGTATGCTGTGTGCCTAGGAGGGTTTTGAAATAACTTCTCACTCTGTGGTTGGTGACACACGGGGCCCACCCAGGCCAAGGGGAGCACTTCCGGTGGCAGGAATGTCAAGACTAGCCCTGTGGACAGCACCCTCAGAGGAATCATGATAGTAACAGCCATTGAGTACTGGGAAATGACCACGCGCTCCCAGCACCAGGATGGATGGGCTTAATGCCCATGACCTCATTCAGTCCTCACAACAACCCCAAGATAGAAACGATCTAATTTTGCAATGAAGAGACGGAGGCTCAGAGAGGGCAAGGGACTGACGCAAAGCCACACAGCGAAGGAAGGCAAAAAGAGAGTTGAGTTCAGTGTTCTGATGCCAGTTCCTATAGAACCTATTCTCTGCCCTCCAGCCTTAGGGGAGGCGGGGAGGCCCGGGCTTCTGAGCAGGAAAGCTCACAGGTCCACTCCCCATCCTCACATCCCCACTTCATTCCCCTCCGCCCACACTGGGAGCCCTGTCATACCAGCAGCCCAAGCTAACGGACTGCGGCATATGCTTGCTTTCAAAAGATAATGACCTCCCTTGCCTTAAGGAAAAGAACAGATTTAAAGAGAAACATGACAAGCCATCTGAGTGCCAGGACTGCTCCCCTGAGAGTCCCACTTCCATTCCTGCCCCTCATCCCAGACATGAAACCAATGGAAGGAGTTGCAACACGCACAATGAACACCAAGGAACAAAAGCCGGCCTACGTGTTTCTGGGTTACAGTGCCTCCGAGACCCCCACGCATGTATCTGGATGGGAGAGAGTGAGGTCTTCAAATGACCGGCACGTCCCTCCCGACCACACACTAAATTCTTTTGAGACAGACTTCAGCCCTGGTGACGCGTCGGCCCGTTTCCCCAGCCAAGTGGACGACAGGGACCAGCACTGATCAAAAAGAGCCCTTTCTGCGTCTACTCACATCCTGTCCCTTAATTGTCATTGTATAGCAGTTCATTAACATTCCCGTTCCCTTAATTTGTTGTGAAGACTTAAAAGGCTTTCAAATGGAGTCAAACTGAAGACTCGTTTGTTTGGCTTTTACGATGATTGAAAGGATGTGCATTGTAAAAAACCTTATGTTCAACACCCAGCCTTATTAATTTCACTTGACTTCGTGACTTAAGGTCAAATACGTTAATCAAAGCCGCCATCATTAGCACGGTTTCCTTTTCTGTGAAGCGATTATGATCACTTACCATTAATGAGTCGTGAAGTTTTAATAATTTTTTTTGCTGGTGTGAAATTGCAAAACAGTAATTATGACACATACTATATGGATGGCTCGTTCCACAATGTAAATTTGGCCTAATGTGGGGAAAAATACAAACGAACATTAAGTAATTAATTCGTTGCCTCCATGGAACCAAAATAAGCCTTCACAGCGCAGGCAAATGGATAAAAAATGAAGAGCCTTTTGTTGTTATCACTGAACTGATAAATAGTGGGACTCAGGCACTCAGAAAGACCCGGTCCCCACAAAATAACATCTTGACTGGAGCTGAAGGAGAAAGAACTTTGCTAGCATGTTTTGAGTTGAAGTCAATCTTTCTGGCATGGGCTGGTGGTATGATGTCAGCATGGGGCAGGAGGAGGCTGTTGAGATTAAATGTTGATGAAGAGAGACTGATGGGAATGGGACCAAAGAATGACTGCCTCTCAGCCTGGAGAGATCCTGTGAGGACAGAACCAAAGGCAAGGATTCAACACCCACTCCGGGCTCTCTGCAGGGCACATGAGAACCCCTAGACTATTAGGCTGAATTGTAGATTCCTGGGCTCTGCCCCCAGGAATGCTTATTCAGTAGGTCTGAAATAGGGTCTAGGCCTCTGGATACACTCAGGATTATTCTGAAATAGGTGGTCTCCGGCCCACATTTTGGGGAAATAATAATTTGGAAGCCCTAAGTCACAGTTCTGCGAAGCTATGTAGGAGTCAAAATTCTCACTGAGCAAATACTTATGTGTCAGGCCCTATATTAGACAGTGAGTTGTAAATTTTCTAGATTGCTTACAATTGAATAAGGAAGGTATGGCATGTACGTAAACAACAAGTAGATTATCATCTAAGACTTCCTGAACACTTATTTCTGCACAGAGCTGAGTATTTTAAAGATTTTTTTAAAAAAAATATGTCTTATTGATTTTTTACAGAGAGGAAGGGAGAGGGATAGAGAGTTAGAAACATCTATGAGAGAGAAACATTAATCAGCTGCCTCCTGCACGCCCCCTACTGGGGATGTGCCCGCAACCAAGGTACATGCCCTTGACCAGAATCGAACATGGGGCCCTTCAGTTCGCAGGCCGACGCTCTATCCACTGAGCCAAACCGGTTAGGGCAGAGCTGGGTATTTTATAGGCACAATCAGTTGTGGACTCACTAAAATCCCATTTTACAGATGAGAAAACTGAGAGACAAAGAGATTAAGTAACTTGCTCAAGGTCACACAGCCAGAAGTGGGCTCTATTAGGCAGGCACTAGGCAGTGACTGGACACATTCAGGCACGGGAAGAACACAGCCAGAGGGTAACAAAGATTTCTCTGGTGACGGGGCATGCAGCAGGGGCTGGGGCTGAGCCAGGTGAGCCCTTTAGGAGACAGTGTAACTGTCCCAGGCAGTGGCTTTCATACTGCTCCCTGGAGCCCTGGAGGCTTTGGTGTGAGTCCCAAGGTCAATGCTGAGGTGGGAGGTTTTGTGGGATTCATCATCCTGTGGCCCTCCTACTCCCCATTCTCATTACATATCAACTATTGGAGAATGCTGTCATGTAACACAATGTTTGCAAACCCCTGCCTGGGGCAAGCAAGCAAAGAGGCAGTAGATGCAAGGGTAAGGTCAGAGATGCTTCTGGAAAGGGACCAGGCAGAAGTGGGGGGTGGGGTGAGGTTGCATCCGGATGGCAGGCCCAGGTACCCGCAAAGAGTGTTGGTGAGAAAACCCACCTAGAAGCCAGGAGACAAGCTGAGAGGCGGGACACTTGCTATTCACTGTGTAATCGCCTATGGCCAGTGATTCTTCCAGAAGGCAGTTCGCCAACCAGTTCCTGAGTGAGGCTGAGAAGCACCCCAGTGGCTGTCCCGGGGGTCCCCACTGTTTCCCTGCCCACTTGGTAGAAAAGGCTCAGGGAGTTCGGGTACCACCATCAGCATCTCAGCTTCCCGCGGGCAGCAGCCAGCACGTGCCAGGCCCTGGCGGAGCCTGCAGGTATCGCCTCCTCTACTCGGCACAGCCCACGGGGAAGACATTGTTACTCACTTGCTCCACTTCACAGGCGAGGCTAATCCACGCACCTCACTCCTCAGTGAGCGTGTGGGGAAGTGAGATTCCTCCCCACCTGTGCCCACGTGAATGAGATCTGGACGGTGCGAAGAGTTTAACAACAAAAGCGAGAGCAGCAGCAGTTACACAATGTAAAACTGGACAGATGGGGCCTGCCAGTTATGCTAATTTACAGCCCAGCTGGGCCATTCAGGAACTTCTCAAAGCTCACGCCAGGCTGGGGTCACCCCTCCTGCCAGGAGAGACAGGCTGTCTAAACACAAGAATAGATGGAGAGTATCCAGAAATCAGAAGTCCAGGAAAGGGATACAAAATCGGGCCGGGAATGGGCAAAGCATTTCCTGTTACCCATCCAATACCTTCTGACACTGGTCTCTTGTCTAACAAAGCTTTCCTTCCCCTTAACCAGCGCACACGTCCACGTGACGCCATGCGTCTTCCACGGATTTCCTGTCGCGCTCTTCACTAGCAAGTCTCAGACCTCACAACCAGGCCACAGGGACCCTGCCCCTCAGGTGCAAATGAATGGGCAACTATTGGCCACATCTGGAAATATTTGAAGATCAAAATATATGCATCAGAGTAAAATAAGAAACCATGGGCCAATATTGACATAACTAAATGAATAGATTGAAAGTTTGGCGAGGAATAGGGTGTTACATAGTCTCAAAAATGCTGCCCAGGAAATACTTATTCATTACAGAGGGTGGGAAATTAGCTTGACAGAGACCTCCTTCATCTAAGAGTGAAAGTTACCACCAGAAATGGAATGAATCAACACAATGCCACCTGATAGAAAGGATAGGAGGAACTCCCTGTCACTTCTGCGACATTCCTGCCTAAGATGCAAAGCTTAAGTCTAATCATGAGGGAACATCAGAAACCCAAATGGAGACACGAGCTACAAAACATCTGATTTGTAATTTTCAAAGTGTCATGTGCACAACAGTTTAGGAACCTCTAAGGAAGAAGACACGGAAAGACAGGATAGCAAAATGCAACACGTGACCCTGAACAGGGCCTTTTTGCTGTGGAAGACATTATTGGGATGATTCACAAAATCTGAATGAGGTCTGAGGATCAGATGGTAGGTGACACACCCACAAGAACTTTCTGACTTTGATGGTTATGTTGTGGAAATATGGCCAGATGTTTGTATGTGTAGGAAATATATATATATATATATATATGTATGTATATTTAATATATTTTATTGATTTTTTACAGAGAGGAAGGGAGAGGGATAGAGAGTTAGAAACATCGATGAGAGAAAAACATTGATCAGCCGCCTCCTGCACACTCCCCACTGGGGATGTGCCCGCAACCAAGGTACATGCCCTTGACCGGAATCGAACCTGGGACCCTTGAGTCTGCAGTCCGATGCTCTATCCATTGAGCCAAACCAGTTAGGGCGGAAATATATATTTTTTTAAAAGTACCAGGAGTAATGAGGTATCACGTGAACAACTTACTCTCAAGGATGTTAGGACAAAACAGTTATTTGTAGGGTGCTTATCAAACTTTGGGTAGGTTTGAGACTGCTGCACAAAAAGTTTGAAAATTGCTGGTGTAGCAGAATGAATGGGCTGCATATCAAGGTCTTGCATATATAACAGGAGGTGACCATCTCCATTCAGTGGTGACCAACATTGAGCTTGTAGACAGAGCCAAGATTTTCCTTAGAACACACCCCAAAAGATCTTCTGTTACAGACAAATATGAATTGATGCCTAAAAGGCACATCATACAGCGTACCTGTAATAATTTTACCTCAGGACACTTTTACAACAGGAAAACTACACACCTACCTCATCCATAAACACACACCATTGGGAGATCCATGGGGTGCAGTGCCGAAGGTTCCACCTACATGAGCCAGTTGCCAAAGTCAATGCCAAGGGGAGTGAGCAAGGGTTGCTGCTAGGTGGTTCATTAGCTCCACGGCGATAATCAGGTTCGATTCTGGCAATAATTAAACAGCAAGGCCAGTTGTTCATGAGATTAATTAGATGAGATCATCCGGATGGATTAATCCAGGTGAGTCTCGAGGACAGGGAGCCGAACAGTGTAAACACCACTGCTGTCATCGACCTGCTCATTGTGTTCATTATGGTGGTTGTGCCTGGCTATTCCCAGCCAGTAACAGCCAGTAACAGCAAACTGTCCCTGGCTTATTTTGCTAGTTTTCATCTCAGGTGGGCACACTCTGAAGCTCATTCAAAAGTGGCATTCAATCACCGAGGAACAAATCAAAAAGGTGAAGATGCCAGAAATGGCTTCTTGATGCTGGAAGTTCTTAACCCAGCAGCCCAGCAACCATTTGTTCTGAGACCGCGATTTGCTCAGTGGACTCGCAGTGCATGGTCTGGGTGAGCCTCAGGGACTGGCGGCTACATGAAGTTCATACATGTAATTGCCTCCAGCCAGAGAGAGTCACCGACAACGGAAAGGTTATGAAAACAGCCATTGAATGTGTTCCTGGTTTCTCTCTCCATCGGCAAGGCCTATAAAACACCAACCCAAGAAACTCCAGCTCGCTGTGCATGGTGATGAAACAGGGACAGTTTGAAGCGGCACCCCCAATAAACTAATTGATATGTAACTAGAAAAAGCAAAAAAAAAAAAAAAAAAAAAAGAAAAGAAAAGCAACTCACTATTTGCTCAAGTAAGATAACAAACTAGGTACCTCAACCAATTTTCCCATTAAAAAATAACTTAAAAAGCTGGGCAAAAATTGTAACCACCTTCTGAAGGGCATTGACAACTGGCAAGGAAGTAAGGCGCATGAAGGCAGAAAATAAAGTGAAGGGATGAGTCAAGAGGGAAGCAGGAAACTGAACAGCTTCCCCCGGGGGCATGTGCGGAGCCGGGGATAGTGAGCTTAGGTGTTCCCAGGCTCACAGGGCACCCACGACAAAGTACAGGGTCCCTCTGGCAGGAAGGGGGGTGAATAAGAGACGCTAACTAATAAAACTAGGATCCCACGAGCTGGACTTTTAGTGTAAAGGTGAGTTATCAATAACTGCACTCCCTTCTTAGCACCGATGAACTACTGGCAGCGTTACCTCTCTTGAACCTTGGAACAGAGGGAAAGAGGAAAAGAGGCCTGAGAACTGACATTCACAAGCTGACCCTCACTCAGGCTTGCAGGAGAAATTTTAGGGTCTGGAGTCTGAAAATTCTCAACAATTGAAGTGGCCCTAGATTAGCAGTGATCCAGCACACACTAAATTAAATCATCCCTGGAGAGACCAAAATTTCCCACAGGCAGAATTTCAAAGGAAATGAGCAACTCTTTTGCTGAGCACACAAGGAAATGAGGGACCATGAGTAAGGACCGGCAAAAACCAAAAATCAGTAACAATGACTTCGGGTACTGAAATTATCGGAGACAAAGAGAAGATGATTATGTTTATAGAAATAAAAGACCCATTTGAATATAAGCAGAGATAAGGAAAATATAAAAAAATAAACAAGAAGATAAAAACTAAAAAGAGAAGTAGTGAAGAAATGATCCAAATTATCCAGAAATAACCAAGGTTTGGAGTATATGAACAAGGCATTAAGAAAACAGGGAGAATGGTTAGAAAGGTATACTATATGTCTAAGTCAGGGTGATTCCCAACCAGGGGCAGTTTTGCCCTCAGGGGACATTTCTGGCTGTCACAACTGGCAAAAGTAGGGAATGTATGCTCCTGGCCTGTATATATTCCCTGGATAGAGGCCAGGGATGCTGCTAAAAATTTAACAGTGTTTTGCAGAGCCTTGCACAGTAAAGAACTGTGGTGATAGTGCTGAGATTGCAAAATCTGGGTCCAAATTAAGCTCGTGAATTAGAGTAGAGAGGAAATGGGGCAAAATATTTGAAGAAGTAAAATAAATCGATCCCTATGAATCATATATATATATATATATATATATATATATATATACACACACACACATAGGAAACTCTAATACACTAAAAAGAAAAACTAAGTATTTTAAAAGCCAGAGTGCAGGGTACATTGAGGTTCATTTTCCTATTCTGTATTGCTTGAAACTCTCCATATTGTCTTTTTTTTTAAAAAAAAAATATATTTTATTGATTTTTCACAGAGAGGAAGGGAGAGAGAGAGAGTTAGAAACATCGATGAGAGAGAAACATCGATCAGCTGCCTCCTGCACATCCCCCACTGGGGATGTGCCCGCAACCCAGGTACATGCCCCTGACCAGAATCGAACCCGGGACCCCTCAGTCCGCAGGCCGACGCTCTATCCACTGAGCCAAACCGGTTTCGGCTCTCCATATTGTCTTAATCAATTTGAGCTGCTATAGCAAAATGCCACAGACTGAAGAGCGTATACACAATAGAAATGTATTTCTCACAGCTCTGCAGGGTGGATATGAGAGCAGGGTGGTGGCATGGTCATGCAGGGGTCCTCTTCTGGGTTTCAGACTTCCAGTTGTACCCTGGGAGGGGAAAGCAAGCTCTCTGGGGTCTGTTATAAGCCCCCCGCCCAAACCCCCACCTCCTAGTACCATCGCATTGGACATCAGGTGAATTGAGTTGGGGGGAGAGGAGCACAAACATCCAGACCACAGGGAATATGAAAAAGTTTTTTTAAAAAGATAAGCCAGAGAAAAGAAACAGACCACCTTCAAAAAACTGATAGCTAATTTCTCAGCAGCAAAAATGGAAACGAGAAGACAAGAAAATGCTATCTTCAATGTGCCAAGGGGAAAATTACTGTCAACCTAGAATTTTATCCTTAGTGAATATGTCTTTCAAGAACAAAGGAAAGTCACCTTCATTGGATGGTGAGCATTTGTGTTGTTTCTGCTTTTTGGTGATTATGTATAATGCTGCTGTGAATACTCGCGTACAAGTTTTTATGTGAGTGTATCTTTTCATTTCTCTTGGGCTCTTACCTAGCAGTGGGATTGTTGACTCCTACAGTAATTCTGTATTTAACATTTTGGGAATGTTCAGGCTTTTCCCCAAGATGCTTGCTACATTCCCCCGGCAATGGTTGAGGATTCCAATTTCTCCACATCTTTGACAACACTCACTATTGCCTGTCCTTCTTATTAGAGCCGACCCTGTGGGTCTGAAGTATCTCACTGTGGTTTTGATTTGCATTTCCATGGTGGCTACCTGTGGAGCATTTTTAAAAGTACTGATTTCCTATCTGTACCCTGACTAATTAAATCAGACTATCTAGTTGTGGTGCCCAAGAAATCAGTATTTTTTTTTAACTCCCTAGGTACTTCCCATGTGGTTCACATTTGAAAATTCAATGGGTCTTGTATTACTTAGCATTCTCCAGAGTAACATAACCAATAGAAGGTAAATATAGATATAGAGATGGAGATATAGAGATAGCTACATAGCTAGCTAGCTAGCTAGAGATATAGACATAGCTATAGAAATAACTATCTATCTATCTATCTATCTATCTATCTATCTATCTATCTATCTAGATTAATGCTAAAGAATTGGCTCACACCATTGTCGATGCCTAGTAAATCCAACATCTGCAGAGCAGGCCAGCAAGCTGGAGGCTCAGGGAAGAGTTGCAGATCCAAAGTCTGCTGGCAGAATTCCTTTTTTGGGGACCAATCATTTTGTGTGAAGGCCTTCAGCCGATGGGATGAGACCCACCCACATTATGGAAGGCAGTCTGCTTTCCTCAAAGTCCACCGATATAAACGTGCATCTCATCCAACAGATATCTTCACAAAAACATTTAGAATAATACTTGACCAAACGCCCGAGCACCATGGCCTAGCCAAGTTGACCCAAAAGCTTAACCACCATAGGTCTGCATTTGTTACTTAGCAACACTGACCAACCACCTGCTATGAACTGCCCTAGGCACTCGGAACACGGAAATGAAAACACAGTCCCTGCCCTAAGGAAGGTAACAGTGTAAAATGGGGGCACGTACAATGCCTGCCTCATGGGGAGATCATGAAGAATACATAGGAAAAGTGCATGTATGGCAACCAGCATCACGCCTGGTATCAGTGGGTGCCCAGCAGCATCAATCTATACATTAAGACCCAAAGCACAGCAGTACCATGTAGCATTTTTCTACAGGATAAGAATAGTCTTATTTTCAGAGCAATTTCATACATAAAGCCACTGCCTCAGCTGTCCCCTGGTACAGCGTAAGAAACCCTCGCCCCAGAGAGATTTACTGCCACTGAAAAGTATTGCCCCGCTGGCCAGGAAAGCCGCAGTGCCTGCTGTGCCCATCGGTGGCCCGCTGCCCGCAGCCACACACACCAATCTAAGCAGGATTATTAAAGCATAAATCCCCATCTCTTGTCTCCCTCTCATTGGGCCGAAGCATCACCATGTTCATTAGCAGGAAATGTGAGGTTATATAATCTAATTTTTATAACTCTCCACGGATAGTGTGGGTCATACATTAGGCTGAGATTTCAACCTTTAAAGAGAGGGGGAATGTCATTTTTATTAAAAAGGACCACAAAGCATAATGAGAATTATTACTCCAAATAGGCAAAATAACCCAGAATCCACAGAAAGGAATGTTTATAATTCTCCCTAATACTCGGGGCTCTGAGGCAGGAGTGCAAATTAAGCTGCTCAAGGGCACTTGCCGGGGCTGCCCAAATGGCTCCCGGCTCCGGCTCTGGGACCTGGCACACAGACCGGGGGAGGTGTGGGGCCCTGGATCCGGATGCCTGCCTGGCAGGAGGCCACCCAGGCCCCATCTGCACTCTTTGTCTGGGCACATGGGGCTCTGAACAGAAGTGGAGTGAGGGAGGGGCAGGCTTTGTGGCTGCTCTGGCTCCCCTGACCCTGGAAGACACAGGTGGGCATCAGGGACCACTCAGCATGAGGAGCCGGAATAACTCACGAGAGGTGGACAGGCCACAGTGACCGCTCCAGATTCTAGCCGGTCCCTCCTGCGCCCAGCTCCCCGCTCAGGCCCCTGTGAGCTGCCGGAGCGCGTGGCAGTGATCCCAGGATGAAAGTACTTGAGGGTCAGAAGTGACCCATTAGCCAAGGATGCTGAGGCACCAACAAAAGTCACCAGCATTGGGGCTGTCCACGCAGATGTCTAAGGGACCCCAGAGTAGTTTTAATGGCACATTAACTGTGCACAGAAGTGGCAAGTCCATGGGTGGTCAGGGTGTTCCTGACCTGCACAGTTTCAAGAGATTCAAGACCACACTTAGCAAAAGCTTTTACCTGGGAAGGGAATACAGATGGCTGTTTCCCTGGTAATCCCTGCCTCCAGGGCCTGCGTGTCCGTTGCAGGTCCCAACACGTTAGTGTGTAAGCAACCACACGTGGGCTGCCTCCCTGTCCCCTGCAGGCTTGGAGTGGGAACTTATGAGCTCAAGTCCGGCTATCCCTCCATCGGGCCATTGCCCTGGCCTCCCCTCAGTGTCCTGCCCACCCATCTTCGAAGGTGTCCTACTCTCTGTGGATGCCCCCCTCCCCACCCGCTTGTTCTCCTCTCTCACTTCCCTGCAGTTCTGCCTGTGGGGTGAGGCTTTGGTGTGCCCATGGCTTTGCCTGCTTGGCCAGATGGCACACTGTGGAGGGTGCCCAGCGCCATCGAGCAGGTCAGCCACCCTCTGCAGGTTGGTTCTATCAGTCGCACAAATGGGAAGTGAGGAAACAAGCCCAGCTCTTTAAAATTCATGTTCCCACATGACCAATTAGGCTGGCGACAGTAACAACCTGTCTCCGCCACAGCTCAGGGAGACATTCAAGGCCTGAAGAGGAGGGAAAGGGACCGAAGTATGAGAACATTGGCCCATCCCAGAGCCCACCCCCAGCCCCTGGCTCTCACAACCCAGGGTTGCCCGGGAGGAAGTCCTGCCTCAGCTAATCTAAGTCTTTCTTGCTGCAGTGGAAGACAATTTCCTGGGCAGCGTGATGCACTTCCATCAAGGACACATGGGTGGCAATTATCTTGGAGAGTGGCTATTACGGGCAGGCTCAGCAGATGACAGCCTTTTAAGTTTTCAGAAGTGTGTGTCTTTATTCCATGCCATATGGACTTCCTGCCCTGCTGTTCTGCATATTTAAAACCGTATCTCCTTGCTCATCTATTTGAAATACATTTAATCCATTGGAATGGTCAGGACATCAAGTAAGACCAGATAGTCAGCTCTGATCAATACCACACCAAGGAAGTGCTTAAGCGAAGATGACTTGCGTATCAACCTCACAGATCTGACCAGGGCAGGGCTCTCTCCGGAACCTTCCAGACCAGTGGTTCTCAACCTTCCTAATGCCCGGACCTTTTAATACAGTTCCTCATGTTGTGGTGACCCCCAATTTCATTGTTACAAATTGAACATAATGAAGGCTAGTGATTAATCACAAAACCAATATTTAATTATATATGTGTTTTCTGATGGTCTTAGGCTACCCCTGTGAAAGGGTCGTTTGACTCCCAAAGGGGTTGCGACCCACAGGTTGAGAACCGCTGTTCCAGACCCTCCCTTCTCTAACTCCCTCAAGTCCCAAATTCCAGAGATGACAGATGCATCACAGAAGCAGGTGTTTCTTCTAACCAGGTTATTCTAACTTGGAAGGTGTATTTCCTAAAAACATGATGTACCATTTTACCAATGTTGATAGTCAGGCGATCCTACCTTTGAAAGTGTGTTTCCTTAAAACATGATGGGCGATTTTAAATAATATACTCCCATAGGCAATTTCAAAAAGTCGCCCAATGAGAATGATGTGGCTGGGATTTTGGTAGCTACTTTCCCACACAAGGAACAGGCCCTGATCCCAGCCTCGGTAGAGATAAATATTCATGGAGAGTCTGGTGGTAAGCAAAACCTCATGCTATCTTTGGAAGACATCCACCGTGAAACCAAACATTAGAAAACAGCCCCTCAGTGCTTCACCACAGGTCTGGGCGGAGGACTGGGCCTTGAACGAGGAGTGTCTCCCGGACCCCTCATTGAGTAGAGGGGGTGTGCATTCTGTCTGGGTGGTCTGCTTTGCAATGACATGAACTTTCCATAACACGTGCATATGGGAGCTCCCTCCCTTCCCATCATCCTCCAGGTCTCATTAGTGCTCAGCGTGATCACATACTCGAGTTTTCAAATATCCTTTGGGGGCAGGACAGACAGGCAACTCTCTGCTGATCTGTAACAAATCTCTGTTTAAAATTCTCAACAAGGACGGTGTTGACATTTCAAACAAGTTTTGGGGGGTTCACCAAGGCAGCCTCCTCGTTCCTAGATGTCACACCCGCTAGGCTACCAGAGCAAGGCGCTGCCCTGCAAATACCAGGGCCCCTGCAGGGAAGACGGCGCCACTGGCCCCCGAGTCAGGCAAGGTCTACTGAGGGTCATGGGAAAATGACAGGAGTTGTTCTGCTGATGAGGTGGGGGTGGGGAGTGCCTTTTGGACTCAGTTCTGGGACTTGTTGGTCACAGACCGTTTCCTGATGAAGAGCTAGGAACACATTTAACGGCAGCTACCGGGAAGGAGGGCCCATTTATTTCCCTAATGGCTTCATGGAACAAAATGCCTAAGGACCAGTGGCTGAAAGAAAACCGGTCCTGGGCAGGAAACCACTGAGACCCTCAAAGGGGGCGGGAGAAAGGACGGGAAGTGGTTATTTTCCTAATGGAGCAAGAAAGTACTTTTCATCCCGTTACACTGGTTTGAACAAAAATCCTAATTGTTTCTCAAAAATCAAAGGATTCATTGGTCTCTTGGGAGTCACCATTGCCAAGTCTCAGTGCTGAACAAATGGCTTTGGTACTTGTCCGTTCGATAGATATGTGTTTAATTTTAGTGACAAGTTTTTAAAAAAATATGTATATTGTCTAGATTTTTCTTTAAATTTTTCAAGACGTGTCCTGTCTTTTGGATGAGCAGCCAATCAAAAGATATTGAATCAAAAATGTACTTCAAACCCCCTCGATAAACTAAATGCATATCATTTGTGTCAAGCTTCTAATAGCTAAGTGTATTGGTTAATGCAAATAGAAATCATATTAAAATCAAAATCATTTTATACTAAAATATTCCATTATCCCTCTCAGCCTCCACCCCTTTCGCTCTATTGTCGTTATTATCATCAGCACAAGAAGATCTAAGATGAGACAGCAAGAAATCCTGGCTCCAGAGAGTCAGTTGCACTCCCAAGCACAAGAATTGATCATCTTCTTTTCCGATTCATGCTGTTCAAAGTCATATTGCTCTTTCTAATTTTAACAGCAAAACTCAGCTTGGAATGAATGAGTTTGTGCCTATTTTCACAATATGTTAACCATTCCAACAGCGAGGAGTCAACAGCGACAACATTCATCATCATCATCAAGCCTGCATTAAGGGGAGAGAATTATGAATGGAAATATATATTATTTGTGTCTAATGGCAGCTCCGGATGATGAGAATAGGCCCTTGCTCATGAAAACGCATGTTTAGTAACTGAGATCTCATTTTGAAGATTAATTGTTTGGCGACAGCTGCCTGAGACACACTCTCTCGTCACTGACAGCAAATGTCTCCTCTGCATCTATCCTTCGGAGTCCTTGGCTCTGGGCTGTCAGGAGAGCAAACCCAAAGGGACTGCAGGGGCCTTTGGTCAGGGTTCCGCCTCACACAGAACATCCCTTCCTTAGAAACTCACTGTCCCCCCAGAACCTCAGGGCTGTGTCCCTGCAATGGATACTGTGTGTTCCAGGGCGGTGGACAAGACCACATATCAGATTCCATTTTAATTTCTAGGAGTTACTTTCTTGTGTGTTACTAAAAGTACAATTAGCACATCCAAATGTAATTTTAGAGGGAGGATTACTTAGAGTGAGGCAAAGTAATAACAGTCAGCATATTTAGATCCATGTGAAGAATGAGCAATAAGTAAATTATAGAACAGGTATTACTTAGACATGGAAGCAGACATGAAGGGGGTTTGACAAGGACTGAGGTTTGGAAACCAGGAGTATGAAACGCTGTCTCCCCCTAAACAGATAAAACACAAGTCTCGAATCCTTTTCAGGGAGAGAGAGGGTGCTGGGATGGCAAGAGGGTGTTCAGATTGCACGTGTCTAACTCAAATTGGATTCAGATTCATCGATGGTCTCTTGTGGGCTTAAAAACACATAAGTTACCGTTCCCAGCGTTGTCAACACGTGGGCCTCAAAATTACAATCCAGAGTTTGATTTTGGCACAGAAAAGGGGAAAGCAGAAGCTAAACAATGCGTCTGTCTTTGAATTCTATGCCTGTAGAGTCCCCTAAGTCCAGCTTCCAGAATTCTCCTCTCCCATATCCAGAGACTCTCTCTACCATGGAAACACTGGGACCTGCAGCAGCGACAGCATCTGACCTATATAGAGGCAGGTGCTGTCCTAAGTCCTTGACCTGAATTATCTCATTCCAGCCTCCATCACTCCTGGAAGAGGGATCTTATTCCCATTTTAAAGATGCAAAAACCAAGACACATAGAATGTACCACTTGTATCTGGAAGAACTAGGATTTGAACCCAGGTCCAGAGCCTGTTCTCTTAACTGTTACAAATCTTAAACTGCCTCAAACGTTCTGTCACTCAATGTCCTCCAAGTGCTCTGGAATGGGGAAATTCACAAGGAGGCCCACGACCCAGCAGCCTGAGCCAGGAACATGGAGGTTGTTGAGCATCCTTTCTTTAAGCCATTGTCTGTCCCTGTCCTGAAGGTTCTGGCCCTAGCTGGTTAGCCATTTTCAAGAAAAGAGTGAAGGTGCTGTCAATAAAAAGGGTGATGCTTCCAAGACACTAATAGGCCATTGTATTCTTTCTTCTTATTTAAATTTCTGGTAAGTAAAAAATTTAATGTCAGTGGTAGCATGAGACTCTGACCACTACCATTTGTACCGGTTAATAATGCGGATTTTTTTTTCAATAGATGGAGTTACACTTATGTTGATATATATATATATATGCAATTTGATATGTATGCTATTTTGTAGTATTGACAAGCTTCAAAACTTCATATGTCAAATTTGCTGAAGATGTTATCAAAGATATTTTTACACCTAAAAATGTTGAATTTCATGCCAAAAAAAAGAGCATTTGCAGGAAGTTTTAATTCATTACTTTATTTTAAAGAAAAGCGCTGCTGAAAGTTATCATATACTTCAGGAAGCTTATGGTGAACATGCTCCATCTCAAGATACCTGAGATGGTCTAAATGCTTTAAAAGTGATGATTTCAAGGTGAAAGACAAAGAACGTCCAGGTGAACCGAAAAAGTTTGCAGACCAACAATGACAAGCATTATTGAAGGAAGATGCGTGTCAAACTCAGAAACAACTTGCAGAAAGATTAAACGTTGCTCAGCAAGCAATTTCTGATCATTTACAAGCAATGGGAAAGATTTTAAAGGAAGGAAAATGGGTGCCACATCAACTGACCGAAAGACAAATGGAAAACCGAAAAGTTATCTGTAAAATGTTGCTTCAACGGCACGAAAGGAAGTCTTTTTTGCATCAAATTGTGACTGGTGATGAAAAGTAGATTTATTTTGAGAATTCCAAAAGCACAAAATCATGGGTTGATCCAGGTCAACCATCAACATCGACTGCAAGGCCAAATCGCTTCGGAAAGAAGACAATGCTCTGCATTTGGTGGGATCAGGAAGGTGTGGTGTATTATGAGCTTCTAAAACCAGGTGAAACCGTTAATACTGACTGTTACAGACAACAAATAATCAATTTGAACCACGCTTTGATCATGAAACAACCAGAATGTGCCAGAAGACACAGCAAAGTAATTTTGCTTCATGATAATGCACCATCACACACTTCAAAACCAGTTAAAGACACTTTAAAAGATCTTGCCTGGGAAGTATTAACCCATCCGCCATATTCACCAAACCTTGCTCCTTCAGATGACCGCTTGTTCCGATCGATGGCACACACACTTTCTGAGCAGCACTTCAAAACGTATGAAGAAGTGGAAAATTGGGTCTCTGAATGGTTTGCCTCAAAACAAAAAAAGGTCTATTGGGACGGTATCCACAAATTACCTGATTACTTGCAAGAAGGGGGAAATGTGTAGCTAGCGATAGACATTACTTTGAATAAAGCACTTTTGATGTTTCTCTTGAAACTATCGTGTCTTCTTTGATTAAAAAATCCACATTATTAACCGGTACACCTTTGTCTCCACTTGATCAGGAAAATGAAACATCTTCAGTCTTGTGTGTGTGTGTGTGTGTGTGTGTGTGTGTGTATGTGTGTTACAACTTGATCTTCTCTCCCAGGCTCCATCATTTCACGATCAGATATGCCTTTTGAGAAAACATGATTGAAGAGAGTCTACACATCATTTCTCAGCTTCCCTTGGCTTTTCCCTAAGAGAGCACCTGTTAGGATGCACAGAGGTGATTTTTCAAATCTACTGTCAAACTGCCTATGAAAATGACTCTTCTTTTCAAGGTCAAATTACTCTTTGAAGAATATTTGGGACCACTGAAGGAAAATTACAGGTAGGCAAACTATTGGTAGGCAATAGAAAAAGAACTCCAATGTCTTCTAGAGTTATGAGAATTAATCAAATGTTAAACTTGGATAATGAGAAACATGGGCGCTGTGTGAAGAGAAACACCCACTATAGGAGATGGGCGGAAGGGCGGGCTCCGAGTAAGTTCTGCTTTGGCACTGAGGCTGGTTAGTGCCAAGTTTCTGACATGCACGTGGGGAAGCTGCTAGGTCAAAGGCCAGTGTTTTCAGGTTGTAATAATCCCTGTTTAGCCTGGCTGCAGGGAACATACTGTGCTTACCATAGGAACAAGACAGAAGGCCGTTACGATGAAACACTGCAAGCTCTCTTCTCTTTCCCCTGAACAAAAGCATGAAAGGAACTCTTAAAAAAAAAAAGTTAAACTGTCTGTGTAGTCAAAACAGCCTAGGAGAGAACTCCTCACAACCAGTCAGCTCAAAACTCATCTAGCTCTTGGCATGGGCATTCACTCCCATTTTCTTCCTTCCCTTTCATTCTCTCTGTGTCAGATCGGGACCAATTAAGGACAAACCCAGAAACCTCAGCAGACCCCGTGCTGAACACTCAAAATATAGCAGTGAACAAAAGAGGCAAACTCTGTTAAGCCAAGGGGTTTGTAGTCTCGTGAAAGGTGACAAACAGACCAAAGAAGCAAACAACATGTTCAGTGGTTAGTGATCAAGGAGAACGAAGCAGAATGGGAGTGGTGCTATTTCATGCAAAGCGCTCAGGGAAGGCTCCTCTGATGAGGGGACACTGAGCAGAGATCGGAAGGAAGACGGGAGGAAGTCCTGCCGATTACCGAGAGCAGAGCATTCAGACAGTGGGAACAGTGAGGACCAAGCCTCTGAGCAGGAGTGCTCTTAGAGGAACGTCAGGGAAGGATGCGAGGTCAGGGGAGGTGGGGCAGTGGGATTCTAATGACCCAAACACACGCTCAGCACCCACTCTGAGCTGTGGGGCTGGGGAGAAACAGAGAAACTAGCCCCACCTACAAGGACATACAATCCCATTGGTGACTCAGGATACAGGAACCTGGCAGAAGTACCTGGGGTGAAGAAAGAGTAAGATGAGCTATCAAGGGACATGCAGAGGAGTCAGGAGAGATCCCTGTGGCCTGGGAGCATCTGAGAAGGAGCATCATAGGAGAAGGGGAAATGTTCCTTGACCTTGAAGGGTGGCAGGATTCAGGTCGAGAAACGGGGGGAAGGTTGATTAAGCACATAGCACAGTGCCTGGCAGATAGGAGACACCCAGTGAATGCTGGTTGCACACAATGAATACATTAATCAACAAAGAGGAAAGCCGTGGGAGATAAAACAGGAAGGCCAATCCGGTCATACTTTAAAGAGAGCTGGGTGCCCCCTATGGCATTCCATAGAGAAATGGGGCATTTCTGTGCATTTCAACCTTAAAAATAATTATTAACATACAGTGTGAACTGCAATTTTATTTTTCACATGCTGTATAGGTTGCTAGAGCTAAAAAGATATCTAGCACATGAGTTTAAATTTTTTTCTTTCAGAGGCTTTGGCAAGACCGGTCATAAAAGCTTGTGATCAAGTGGCCTCCACAAAGAGCTAGGAGGCCAGGCAGAACCCAGATCCTGTGAAGGAGAAACTCAGAAATCCATACATAACTGCTACAGTAACCCCAGATTCTTGCTAACGTTAGGGGCGCATCCAGTGTAGATTTCAAGTGCTGATGGACTCATTCCTTGGGAAATGCCTGCAGTATTTGAACACAATCCCTTATTGCACCCATGCACTTGAAGGAGACGAGTCAGTTACATCACACTGGTTGGCGGGGAACTCTCTTTTCATTGTGGACAAAGGCTCAGGATGGGTGAGCCTTTTTCCCAACAAGAACCAGGGCAGCGTGTGAACTTCAGAAATGGGCTATCCACAGTCAACTGTCGAGAGAATTGATTTTGATGTAAAACTGCAATTTGGACTGAAGACCAATATTTGGCATTTATTGTATTAAATAAAACATCACATAAGCTCAGAAGCAGGAGGAAAGAGGGAGGGGGGACGCAGTTTGAGAAAAATGAGCGGAGTCACAGATGCCAGACCAACCCGAAACAGAAGCTAACTTCCCAAGACACTGCATTATGGGCCGATTGCTTCTAGAACGGAATGCATACACCCGGGGAATTGCGCCATCACAGAGCTCAGAGCTGTTTCAGGAAAAAGTGATTTGTTTATTTGATCAACAGAACTTTCTAACAGCAGCATCTGCGTGGCAGGAGGCAATTCACAATCAACATCGCTTGGCACTGGTGCTGAATTTATTAAATTTTTTTTTTTTTTTTACATCAACTACTCCTTTGTCAACTTCTGAGGAAACAAGGCCAAGATTCAGAATGTCAAGCTCGTGAGGTGGGGGTGATGATGGCACCCCAAGGAGAGAAAGGCAGAGAGTACAGAACACTCTCTCACCTGTGTCTTTCCTTCCCCCTCTGCCCCTTGGCCCCTCCTGCCCCCGCTCAGCACACTCAAGGCTTTGGAAACCGGGAGATGACTCCTACCTTATTTCTGCAGCCTTTTCACCTAAGATATGGGCACCACGTTCACCCTGTTCTGGCCCTGCCCCACCAATGGTGACACGTCACCCAGAAGTAAAGTTCTTACAGCTTACAGAAAGCTCGCCTGCCTGCCTGGAAAAGATTAAACAGCTCCCGTTTCTTTAAAAAGCACACAAAAGGGCAATGAGGAGTGCCCCCTCTACCTCCCAGGACACTAACGCACGCCCCAAACCCAGGAGAGACGAGTTTGATGAATTTTCAGGAGATCAGAGCGGGGACTGCTGGGATCCATCCCCAAAACCACACATCCTTTGGGTGGGAATGAGCGTGTGTCCTGCCCTCTGACGAGGACTTTACCTTCTCAGGTCCAGGAAGAGGAGGAAAGCTCGCCGATCTTCCTGGTGCCTGCCTGATTAAAACTTTTTAATCTCCCACCGTTCCCTTTCTTCCTCATTGTGCGGTGACCTTTCTTACTGGGTGGTGAGAAAGAGGCTGGCTGCCTTACACTTATGAGCTATTGCCTCAATTCAGGATTCTATTTACTCAAAAACATATCTAGTGCCCAGAACCTCTGGCAATAGGTTGGAAAAACAGATGGGAAAAAGATGACTCTTATCAGCTGAAATGCTGGGTTTAAAAAAATAGCCCAAAGCATTATCTAGCAGAGAATATCGGACATCATACGCAATGTGTTATCTCAAGGGAAAAGGTCACAGAAGTGGGAAGGTAGCCAGGTACGGGGCTGCTGTGTTTTCCAGGGACGGTGGTAAGACCCAAATACGGAGGGTACCAAACTGAGGGCAAAGATCTTCCCAGAATATGGGTAAATCCTGATTTCCTAATTCTCCTCTCCTTGACACAGTTATCCCATTTACATATTTGCTTTGATGAATTACAATAATGGCTCCGAATGGTACAAGAGTGCTTGCAACATGTATTTATAGAAGGCTCGTTTATTCATCAGATAACCTCCAGGGGGAAGGGCTGACTGGTGGTGTGTAAATCCACATGTGAGCAGCATCTTTCTCATCCCTCTTTAATGAAAAATAAACATGCATTTCCACTGCGGACGCATGGACTCAGCAGTTCCAGGTCGAGAAATGCACCCTGAAAAGTCCAGCCCGTCCTGAGACTGTCTGCTGGGGAGAGGAACACTTGGAGGCGTTTCCTTATCCAGTTGGTTCTGCTGAACTTCTGGTGACCCTCCCCCCCCTCCCCCCCGGAGGCAGCAATGGGTCAGGACCATCCTAACATCGGGGTCTGAGGGAACTCGGATCTTCAGCGGCGGTTGGTGAGGAAATGAAACCAAAGAATCCAAACTCCCGGAAGTTGTCCAGCCTCTGTTTAACATCCGCTCTGACAAGCACGTCTCGGGTTCTGAGATGCCTGTGGTAGGAGCTGCTGTGAAAACAGGGCTTCCTGGTGGTTATGGCTGCCTTTGGGGCGATTACAGTGCTAGAGAAAAACTTACTGAGGTGTTCATTTTTCCCTGAATCAAGATTTGGCAAAGAACTAGGGAAGGACTTTTTCCAAGACCCTTCCAATCCTAGAAGACTATATTGACCATTTTTTAAAAACTTGCTGGCCCACTGTCCAAATGTACACAATACCATAGGCTAGGGCTGCTTTTGGAAAAAATGATAGATAGAAGGTAACATGGCATCTGCTGTTCACCCGGCTCCCCGCCCCCTCCGTAGAATATGAGCGTCAGAGTCTAAGAGGACAATGTACTTACTGTCACTGAACTGTACATTTGAAAACGGTTAAAATGGTCAACTGTATATGTATTTGATCACAATTAGAAAAGGAAAAATAATATTGTTATAGGACGTTCCCTATAATGTTGTGTGTAATAGCCAAAGACCAGCAACAACCCAAGTGGTTGTGAATGTGGGGCTGGTACGAATAGCACATTTAAGAAGATGCAGCCATTAAACATAATTAGATGGCTCTCTGTGCATTGATAGATAATGATCTCCAAACCTTATTTGTAAAATAAAGAAGAAAATAAAACAGTGGGTGCTCCCAACTGTGTAAACACAAAGGAGGGCCGGATGATAGGCGCGCGCTCAGACACGGACAGAGCTGCATCTGGACACAGCACTTCTGGAAGGAAACATAAGGACTGGATCCGACACTTACCTCTGGGAAGGGTAGCTTTCAGTCACTGCATTTTTACCATGAGCATGCAGAGCCTTTTCATTTAAAAAAGTTAATTAAGACAAAAAAGATGACACCTACACGCTCGATGTCATCCTTTCTCAGCTTCCACTCCACACTTAGCTCCTCCCTCTAGTCCAAGCATGTCAAACTCACGGCTGGCGGGCCACAGGCCTTGTTTAAATAAGCGAGGCGTGCGGGCCGCGAGTTTGACATGTTGCTCTAGTCATTTCCTCAGCTGGCCCCTCACCGGCTTCCTCCTGGCAGCCCAGTGGAGAGCAGAGAGGTTCCCAAAAAAGCCTCTGCTCAGATCTGCTGCCTCCTCTAGTGACAGGTTTTCTCTTCTTCCTCTTACTGATAAGGCTCCTGAAGTGGTGGTGATAGCTGCTGTCTCCAATTTCTCAACTGTCAATCATTGCTCAGTCTTCTGCAGTCTGGATTCTGTTCTCTTGCTCCTCTGCGGTGGCTGCTCTCCCAGGCCCTGGACGCTGCTGCTGCCTCCTTCTGAACTCAAAGATTTTACTCGGGGCTCCCGTTCCTCACTGACTTCTTGGCAACATTCAGTCGTGACACGCCTCCCTGTTTCTGAAATTCTCTCTTCTCTCACTGGGCCAATTCTATCTTCTCCTCTCATTGAGTCTGCCAGTTGTTGGGGTTTTGAGCATCATTATCACCATACCCTCAGCATCAGCAGGATACGGCTTTGTATACAGCAGGTGCTCAGGAAAGATGTGCGGAAGGAATCATGCCTTCTGCCTTCTCCTACTTTTGCACCTGCTCCCATTCTTCTGCAGAACAGCGCTAACTGGATGCCCCTCCATGCTCAGGCTCTGCCTTCCTTCCCTTCTCAGTGTCGACACAGCCACACACCTTTCCCTCACGCACTCATTGATGTGTTGGCCCCATATGTTGTTCCCTCTCCTACCCCAACTCCAGTGCTGCATAGAAGCCACTGAGTGGATGGCTTCTCAGCAATTTGGATGCAGAGCCTCGCTGAACTTACCTGCCCCCCTAAGCCAGCAACCTCTCCATTCTCCAGGAATTTTTTATTGTTAATTCTCACTGAGGCCTCTGTCTAGTCAAGAAGCCTGACCTGCTTTGCTTACAAATGCTGCTGCCTCTTCCTCACGCACCTCACCCTCCTCCTGCTCCCCTGGTACCAGGCTCAGCCCCTCAGATCTGAGCCCTTCCCAGACCTCCGACTGACCTCCCTGTCTCCCCTCTCTTGCCCTGCCGGTACACCCTTCACAGGCCCATCAGATTATTTTTAAAACTCTTTTCAACTACAATGAAAATCAAGCCACTAACTTTAAAATGGTTACTTTTATGTTAGGTGAATTTCACTTCAATTAAAAAATACCAATTACTAAACTGGTTGCAATGCCTTACAGGTTCCCTCATTAATTAATGAGTTAAATACAATCTTTAACATGTATTCATAAAAACGTAAGCTGTTTCACCCTCAGGTGATCTGCTTAAATATCATAAAGGTTCTCCAAGGCCTATGTTCTTCAGCTTGGCATTCAACAACCTTAGGTTGTCCATCGGAATTTTCTGTAGTGAAATGTTCTAGAACTTACTGTCCAATACAGTAGCTTCTAGACACACGTGACCGCTGAGCTCTTGTAATGGGACTCTAGCAACCAATGAGCTGAAGTTATAATTTACTAATTTTTAGACTTAAGTTTAAATACCCACATATGCCTACTGACTCCCATAGTGGACAGCACCATCCTAGACAATCTGAGGGACACCAGTCCTTCTATTTCCCCTCCCTGTCTTCATTATGAGCCCTCTTTTCCAGCCAAACCGAGCTCTTTAGAATGGGTTACATCACTGAAGATTTTCATCCTCTGCTTGTCCCTTTCCTCTGATCACCCTTCCCGCCCTCCTCTACCTATCAGCCTACCCATCCCTCCAGGTCCAATCCTTGTCCCACTTTCCCCCAGAAATGTTACTGATAGTCCATTCGGCTGTGCTTTCCCCTTGCTCAGAAGCCTTCACCTGCCATGCGCACTCCGGTGCTCAATGCGACTTGGTTCTTAAAGAACTGGCGTCCTCTGGCTTTGTCCAGACTCCCGCTCTAGATTGTGAATGCTGGACCCAGAACACTTGGCACCCTTCCCTTTCCCCCTCCTGCAGCTCTCCCAATGCCTTACCAATCACCAGAGTTTGGTTTCAGTCTAGCTGCACACTGAACAGCTGACAGCAGTGAGCCCACATGCTCACTCTCCCATTCACACTGACCGCTGTGAAGTGCATATGAACGTGAAACATTAAGAGAAGACCCCCGCCCCCGAGCTTCCATTTCCAGGAGAAGAATGTCAAACAGTGTCACACGTGGTCTTCGTATTTTTGTCCAATGAGAGATCTCCTTTTCACTTTCAGTCCCAAACATTGTTTATCATTGCCTACTGGTCAAGGCACTGCGCAACATGTAGAGGAAAATGCAACCCCAAAGGTCTCAGGTCAAATTGTGCAAGAAGCCACGAGAGTGAGCAGTGTGCTTGGGGTAATGAGCAAAGCAGGCGGCAGCTTTGGGGTGGGGATATTTTGGAGGAAAACATGGTCTCTGGGGCAATGGAGTTGGCAAGTATGTGCCTAAAGTTGCATGAGTGCAAAAGCAGAGAACGAGAGAAAGATGCTTAGCACGACGTAGTGAAAGCTGAGGGTTAGGTAGAAAAACAAGACGATCCAGAGAGACTCTGGGAGTGAGGACGATGCTTGAAAAGCCATGTCAGTTTTCAGCACGAAGTCTCCTCCCCTTGTAGCCATTTTTATCGGAAGATGGACTAATTCTTCAGTGAGAAAGAACTAGAAATGAATCAGAACTTCACTAAGTACCAATAACAATAAGAGTCACAAGATGGAGAAAGAAGACGAGGAGGAAGAGGGGAAACATGAAGAGTATTCGTTGGGGTGAATATTTTAGTTGCTGAGGAGTTGTGCATAGTCCAGCCCCGCCCCCCCCGCTCCCCCCGCCTCCCCGGACTGCGTTCTCAGTGGCTCTCAGCGTGTTAGCTGCTGTCTCTGTGCAGTCCCAGTGACAGAGCGCTCGGCTGTGCTGCTACAGATACGCATCTGCACTGAGCGAACCCTGCCTGGCTTTGTAGTCGAAATTACAGTGCCCAGAGCAGATAAAAGCCTGGAAGCAGTCAATTCCCCTACAGAACTGTCTTAACAAGGCTTATTTCTTGGGGGATAAGCATAACTCAAAGGCTTAGAAGCAAGTGTTCCCGGAGTGGAATGGATCGTGCCCACAGTCAGGGATGTGGGCAAAGGGCACAGCCAAGCCCACCTTGTACAACTACTCTGAGGATTAGCGAAACCGCAAGTAACTGCTTGACGCATAGAAAAGCTTGATCGATGGTGGAGATAGTAACAATGAAGATTACAGGGACTTGGCAAAGGAGTGACCAGGGTCTTGGTGGACCTTCATAATTTGTTTATATTCATTCCATGTGGAAGTAAAGCTTTGAATACATCGAATTAGATAAAACATATGATTAGAAATCATTCCGCCGATTTCTTTTTTACAATTTTGGTATAGCTACTAAACCATGCGTCATTTCATGTGTGGCTCACGTTACTTCTCCACTGGACAACTCTGACTTGGGCCTCTTCCCCAGGCCCTGCGCTCATCCCTGCCAGGAGGGGACTGAAGATCTGGCTCAGGTGCCACAGCCCACAGCCCTCCCCTGGGATCACCAGGGAACGCACTGCCCTGGTGACAGGTCCCAGGCCAAGGACATAGTCAGAGGCACCTGCAAGGCAGCCTCCGGGGCACAGGGCTTGGCTGTCCGGCTGCACCCAGGACCAGAGGAGCTGGGGCAGGGCAGCCTCCGTTGCAAACCCAGAGAACCCACACGCTGCTGGTATGAACTCTGCCTCCAAAGGAGTTTTGGAAAATTAACAGGGGAAATAAAAACTCAATTTGCAAAAAAAATAAAAGTGGCAAATTAAACTAAATTGGAAAAAAAGCACCCCAAACTTCTCAGGGCCGTGGAACACCACAAGAGATTTTCGAAAGCATATTATTCCATTTCGGGGGTGCACGGACAGATTGATTTGGTGATAAGGGGCCCCGAAGGCTATTTTCTCGGCTTCGGCAGAAGTTAACCACCTCGGAATGACGCCGCTTTAGCTCTGCAGCTGACAGGCAGCGCGCGAGGAAAAGCAAGATAAATGAACGAACAGACGGGATCAGAGCCCCTGGCGGTCTGTACAGCTCCGTCCCCCGGGTCCTGGTTAACACGCGGCCGGTGTAGAAACCGCACATCGTCCCCACGCGAGAAGGACAGCAGCCAGAGCTCAGTGACACGGGACCTGCTCTCTGCAGCCCCGCAAACGGCAGGAAAGTTGTAATTGGATTTGTAGCCAGGCCGACAAAAGAGCTGGGGGGGGGGGGGCTTCTTTTTCATCTTCTCCTACAAGCTATTTCCAGCTCCCAGGCCCCAACCTCCCAAGCACACACACTCAGCTCCACTCCCTTGGCTCTGGCGGAAAGCAAAGCAAACCGTTTATGTGCGATCCTCACCAGGAGGCCTGGTGCACGACACACCTATAAACATTTGTCTTGCAGGGACCAGGGAAAGCCAATGTCTTTGGCGACACTCGCACAGCCCACTGGGTTTGGGTGTTTGAGACCAGTCATAGAAGCTCTGTCTTCACAGGCTGCTTCGGCCCGGCCTTTCCTTGAAATAAAGGGATTCTTGCAAACATGTCTAGACATCGCTCAGATTCCGGGGAAACCCTCTGGTTCTCTCCCCTGCCCCTGCCCCTGCCCCGCCTCCCTGGGCAAATTACTCATTTCCCGGAAGACCTCAAACCCCGGGGACAGAAGTTGTCCTTACATGTGCACAGCCCTTTGGAAAGGGCACGGGGTTTGTTTCAACCTCCCAGACGCTCTGATAACGGAGCAGGCGTTATGGTGACCTTTCTAGCACCTCTGAACTCTCACTTCCGGTGCTCTGGTCTCCCCTCCAGCACAGACAAGACCTTTTTTGAACTGGATTTGGGGCATCAGATCTGACAAAGGATGTCTCTGTGTACATTTTCATGTGAAGCTTTCCAAACATGAAATCACATTGAATTACACATAGAATAAGCCTCATAGAAAACAGTAAGAATGACCAAAAGTCAGGGCTGCCCTATACTCTCCAGACTGTGTGACTGGTGCAGTGGTGCCACCGAGCACCAAACCACCACGTGCCCAGCCAGCAGCACCGCCGAGGAGTCAGGTGACCTCATATTTGGGGGTGGGTGTAGTTGTTAAAAGGTGGCCCTCCCATCCCAGGTCAAGGTAACCGTTTCCGGAGGCTCAGGGGAACTCAGATCCTCGGGAAGGGGCCTTCAGAAGGCCATCCGAGCGCTATCCCTTTGGACCAGATCCCTAGCCTGCTCTGCTCCATCCCCCCTCCCCTTCCTTCTCAAGGTGCAGGTTAAAGGGAAGAGACTGTCAGGTACAGGGTACTCAGGCCTCCCTCTGACAAGGTCAACAGCTTGCGAGATGCCTGAATAGAAAACCTTGACTAGTCCTGAGTCGAGTCCTGTCCAGTCACTAGCTCAGTGGCCTCAAGAGCTCAGCAAAAGGTGCAGGCTTGACCCTATGGTAACCAGTTCCTGGGAGCTTCCTGCTTGCAGTCCAATCACTTTTCCAGACAATTGTTGTGTTTTGAGCAAGGGCAGACCCCGAGTGACTGGAGGATGATTTGAGTTGCCTGGAATGTCTCCCATGTCCTAGGGGTCGGGGGTGGGGGTGGGGTTAAGGGGGGGCAGGCACAGCAGCTGTTCGGTGACATTGTATAAGCCTACAAATGGATTTCCTAAAATACCTCGTTTGTTTCACCACCCTGAAGCTCAAAATATCCCTATGGTCTACCGCAAAAAATTCTTCATAATATCTGAATTCCTTTTTTCAAACAGCTTCATATAAAATCCCAGTACATGATGGGATCGGGCCCTGAAGTGCTGGTCTTGTGCTACGTCCCTCCGAACTTTCCCTCCTTTTAGTTTTTGAGGCTAAACTCCTATTGGGGGCGCTAGGTGAACAACAGATGCCATGGCACCCTCCACCATCTTATCCAAAAGCAGCCCTCCCTCTACGTTAGTGCCCAGGGCTGCCGTTAGCAAGGACCACAAACTAAATGGTTGAAACCACAGAAATGTATTCTCTCAGTTCTGAGGCTGGAGGTCACAGACCCCGGTGTCACAGGGCCACACTCCCTCTGGACGGCTAGGGAGGGATCTGGTCCAGGCCTCTCTCCCAGCTTCTGGTAGTGCCTTGGCTATTGTGGTGACATAATTTTCACATGGCATTTTCCCTGTGTGCATGTGTTTGTCTCTGTGTCCATAACTTCCTTTTTTATAAGTTATATTGGATTACAGGACACCCCCATGACCTCATCTTAACTCGATCGCCTCTGTAAAGATGCTATGTCCAAAATAGGTCATATTCTGAATTACAGTAGGTTAGGAATCCAACATCCTTTTTTGTTGTGAATCCTCACCCTTTCCATAGATTTTTTTTAGACAGAGTGGAAGGGAGAGAGGAGGAAGAGGAGAGCGAGAAACATTGATGTGAGAGAGACACATTGATTGGTTGCCTTCCACAAGCACCCCAACCTGTCTGGGGACTGAACCTGCAACCCAATTATGTGCCCTTGACCGGATTCAGACCCGAGACCCTTCCATGCATGGGCTGATGCTCTAACCACTGAGCATGTGGGCCAGGGCTCCAACATCCTTTATAAGAGACATAATTCAACCCATAGTATGTACTCAGAAGTCACTTTGCTTCTGTCCCCCAACCTCTGTGACGATGCCCCGCCCACCAAACTCTGCAAACACCCCTCCTACTCCCACAACTATGGTTTACATCTCAAATATCTCTCTTTCACATTTCCACAATAAAAGACCCTCATTGGGTGTTTTTCCCAAAACTAAGACTCTAGTTCCCCAAAGGAGTTTGGACATCCCCACTTCTCACAAGACTATTTTGGTTTTGAAAAAGCAGGTTGGGTTTTCTTGGTTGCTTTTTAG
This sequence comes from Myotis nattereri, assembly GCF_964212035.1. Lineage (NCBI taxonomy): Eukaryota > Metazoa > Chordata > Mammalia > Chiroptera > Vespertilionidae > Myotis > Myotis nattereri. The sequence goes on along the minus strand of NC_138088.1, from coordinate 53,356,641 downwards.
CTTCCGCCCAATAAGATTTCAAAAATGTTAGGGTCTCCTTTTCTGCTGAGGAACTCTGCAACATTGATATAAATTTATTTCCTAAGTCCAAATTATTAAACATTCGTGACTACAATGAAGTCGGTCAATGAGAATAAAGAGGCGGTTTCGAGGAACATAAAGCTTTGAAATCTGGGTTTATGGAAGAAAGGGCACTCTTCCATCAGCCTCTGCATGCAATTTATTTCCGTATTTGATTTAAGTTGCATAAAGTAGAGGAAAATCTCGACTCATATCAGTAAAGCTGATACCATTTACAGCTTAATAGCACATGTTGCAATCTCAGAATAGTGTTCAATTAAACAGCTGTGGCCAGAGTTTTATTCAGAGGATTGATGGGCCAGCACAAGCTAACCTCCTGGAGGTCCACAATGTGTTAAAATTTAGTGTAAACCCAATTTGCATGTGCCGATGTAATTGTGTTACTGTTTAAACTATGTAATTTGGAAAATTAAATTTAAATTATTTAAAGAGCTGCTGGAGCGCCCCTGTAGTGCCCTGGGGTTCTCTGGAAGAATATAATTAGAAAATCTCCCATTTCAGCCCGGTCCAAGTTCACCTGCATTGCACCCTCCCCTTTAATCTCACCCCCTTGCTCCCCCAGTGGGCACTTGCAGCTTCAGGTGGGCTGACTGCTGGGGGGCCCTGGGGAAGCCTTTTTAAGGTGTTCTGTTTATGCTGCTCTCCTGTCTGGAATCCCAACTCTCTCCTGACTTCTGAGTCCTGCCAATTCCTCCGGTTCAAGACCCCCCACTCACCATCGCTTGCTGGGTGTGAGGCACGTGTGCTGGAAACTGCCCTGTCCAGCGTGGCTATCAACCAGCGAGCGGACCACAGGCCCATGCTGTGCCCAGAGGCGGGAGCAGGGGGCACAGGTATGAGCAGCGAGGCTGCAACTGCACGGACGGAGGCACAACACCTGCAGGACCGTGGAGGAGCAAGGACCTAATTCAGAGCTCCCAGCACCCCCTGATTTCTGTTGTCCCTCAACTTCCGGTTGCTGCCAGTCTTTCTCTTCACTGCTCATAAACTTGTTCACAGATTTTAGCTCTGTTTTCTCCACCCTCACCCCCCAATTTCCTTAGGGTCAGAAACCCCTAGAAAACACCTTCGCATGCCTCTCAGCGCCAGGCATAAGGGTATGGAGGCCCATTAGGGTTTAGAAAGTGCACGTGTTGCTGATTAACACGATGAACCAGAAGATACCATATGTGTGGGTGGGGTCAGAGGAGGGGGCCATTGTAGGCAGGAAGGTGTGGGGAAGGGGAGCCCCAAAACCTCACAGTATTTCTCAGGTCACACTGGCCCTCGCAGCTTGGCATCCTGTGGGGACAGATCTGTCTGTGCTCTTAGCCCTGGCTCCAGTGACAACAGTGGGGCCTTGTTCTGACAGCATTCCTTCTCTCCCGGTCCCTTGAATGCAAAAGTGAGGTTTTGTACCTTCACAACAGCTGTGGCTGGCCAGCCTAGACTCGGCTGTGTGCTGGTCGCTGCTTAACAAACACCCTGATTGATAGCACTTGCCAATTCCTGTGGTGTAAAAACTCCCACCGTGGTTTCAAACTACCCACATGACTTCACTGAACAGGGTGTTGGGAAGAGATGGTCACCATCGGCCAGTGCGAGCACAGCCCTGCCCACCCAGAGTCAGCGTTTCTTGCAAGGGCTCGTGATCAAGGAAGGCTTTTCCATTTAATCAGGACATTCTGTCTTTGGTTAATTTCAACCGCAGTCAAAATAGAATATACAAGAGCTTATTCACAGTACACAACAGAGAGACAGCCTAATGCCTCCTTTCCTCCTGACTGTCTGTACCGGGCTTACGGATGAGACAGATCAAAGGCACGAACAAGATGCTATGTTTTGCAAGACTCGGTGAAGGCCCTGGCCCCCGAGGGCCCCATTACATTTGAATTCCAGCAAAGGCCCTTTTAAGATCCGAAACAATGCAGACCAGACTGTGGAGCATGGAGCTTGGGAAAATGCATCTCTTGGTCCCATCCCAGCCCCACCCTCAGATTCCAACCCCAAAGACTGCCAGGAAGGCCCATGAGTGAGCACTCAAGTTTAAGAACCAGTTCTCTCCAGAAAGACCTGGGGAGAGATGCCAGACCGTTCATGCAACAGCAGGTACGGGCCAGTGCTGGGGAAACAGTGACAAACAAATCCGATGGAGAATTTAAGATTTAATGGGGAAAAGCTGGTTTCCCCTTTCCCACTCACCACCCCACATCCCGACTCTACCCCTCACCCCATCAACTCTTACTACAAGGATCCTTCCTCCCCAGAGGACAGCTTTGATCTGCCGTATCAAGGGCCCTTGGAGGGCTGAACGTGGCTCATGTGGCTCATGGGCGCTGAGTCCTGGTCGAGGGGGCACTGCAGAGGGTGTGCTGTGGGGATTGGAGAGGCAAGGAACCTCGGACTCCAGATTCCCCATCCTTGGCAGGGTCACCCGCCTTGGAAAGGGCGAGGATTCTGTCAATATGCCCATCCATTAGGGAAGAAGCTTCTCCGAAAGACCCTGCCCACACGGTCCCTGGGCGTCCTACCTTAGACGGGGTCAGCGCGGCTTGCTCCATTAGCCTCATCGTGCTCCCTTTTCAGGATCACGAGTTCCCACTCGCTGGGAGTCGCTCATTGGGCTGAAAGGAACTCAAATGCATTGGGATCTCCTGGCTGCCCTCTCGAGCCTAATGCACGAAAGCTGCGTGTCAGTCGCAGTTGTGGCTTTGACTGATGAGCCAGCGCCAGGAGCGCTGATTAAAAGTGAGGTAGTTATTCAAACGTCTCTCCGCGTCCCCAGCCTTCCTCAGCATTGACTGTGAAGTGCAGATGGCAGGCATTGTTCTGTACCCAGATGCCCTTCTCAGAAACCTTTTCCTGTGGGGAGAGGGGGACTTCGGAGGGCGGCGGGCCCTGCATTGAGAGCCCAGCTGTTGGCCGCCTCCTCGGACAGGCACCCTGGGTGCAAGCGCCCCTAATTTGTCTCTGTCTTCCCCGCTGCACGGTCCCAAATTCCTGAATGGGATTCTGTGCTCGCCTCCTGTCATCAATCTCTCGGGGGCCGGGAGGAAACCCCAGCTGGCAGCAATGCAGCCTGTGTATCTGCAGGCAGCAGACACCACACCTGTTAGAAGTGCGTGCACCAAGTTCATTTTCCCATCGAGGACTCCCTGGGCTTTCTGAGACCGGACAGCTGGGCGAGCCAACAAGGGGTCTGTGCCCTGCAGCTGGGTCCCGGGGTCAGTGCGCGGGGGACGGGGACTGTCCGCCCAAAGCCCGCTCCAGGGAGCACTGGCCTCCTTGGCATGTGTCTGTGGCTGAGAGGGGCTTGACGCGGTGGTGGGGGAGTGGGGAGGGGCAGCTTTCACCCAATCAGGTGACCATGGGCCCCTACTGCTGTGTACTGGCCGCCATACACAGAATTTCCTAATCCTGAGGCCTGCAGGGGGCCCAAGGATTTGCCTTTCTAACGGCTTCCCAGGTGATGCCCAGGATGCTGGCCCGGGACTGCACTGTGGAAGCAGCTGGAATGCAGCACGCCTTCCCTGCGCACTGTGGGCCTCACACCTGCTCCCCCTCCGCCTCCAACCCTCCTCCACTCCCACGTGCCCTCCGACCAGCCCTGACTGACATTCCACCAGCTTCCCCGAGTCTCCCCCTAGAGGCGCTGTCTGCTCCAGGTGCTCCTAGAGCCGCCCATGTCTCCCTGTCACACGATGCAGCGATGCCTGTACTTGTCACCTCGTCTTCCCGCTGGACCGGCAGGCCCCTGGGACAGGCTCTGTCTGGCTCGTTCACGGCACGGAGCGCTCACAGTCAGTCACTGCACAAACGACGTCTAATTCCTCAAAGTCCCAGTGGTCACAGCAGCTTCGCCTGCGCTTCCCATGAATTCTCTGAACTGAATGATGATGATGATGTGGACAGTTAAGATGCCTGCAAATGAGACCAGTCTCCCGAGACCATCCCTTCCGTTTTCGGTGTTAGACTTGGGCAGAAGGAATCTGGAATAGGGTACGGGGTTCAGGGCAATAACCTCCGGGCTTTGCAGTTTGCTCCCCGGACGCACACATCAGGAGGCCAGGGTGCGTGGCGTGCTCTCAGCGGAGGCGTCCCTGTCATTTCTTACCTTCAGGGCAGCTGCCAGGCCTAAAGATGAACAACCCAGGTTCCGCCTTGATGGATAACTGCCCCCAACAAATTGGCGCCTGATCTGCAGCGATCTTCTTCAGGAAACGTAACCAATGGTGACAGATGACGAAAGGGAGCGGCCCTTCTGCTGCCACAGACCCCAGCTCTGAAGACGCTTTCTGTGGCGGATGGGAAATCGTCCACCAGACCAGATACACAGGGGACAAACGCCCGGTCCATGCAGTGAAAGTAAGAACACTTTCTGTGGCAGGCCTCAGAGATCGCTTTCAGTGATTCTTATAATTACCAGTGAGAGAGACGGGATAGGTACTATTGTTCCCATTTCCCCAGGGGTAAACTGAGGCTGGAAGAGGTTAAATGTCAAGGTCATACAGGACACTGGGGCAGAGCCAGGGCCATGGCCTGTCGTCTGATATCCCATCGGTGCCCCTTATACCCCCGAAGGGGGCAGTGGGGTGGGGAAAACACTCTCATTTATTTTCCTACAAAGCAGTAAAGGAAAGTCTGACTGGGAAGAACTGTTTGTGCACACACGCTTTATTCTTGGGGGTAATTTATGGGAGAGAAACATCATGGCAAAGCTCTTGGTGGAAGCTGGGGATTAAAAAGAAAGGTTTTTTTTGTCAACATCACAGGTCCCCTGCATGCCACCCAGCAAGCCCAAGGTGGCAGGCAGGTGCTCTCTGCCACATGCCTTTGACGTGGCAAACACCTCACACCGAGGCTCTGTTCCTCATGGAAGGGGCACCTGTCTTCTCCAAGTGCGATGCTGTGTGCATGCTTTCCCGGACAAAGCTGGGGTCCCTGTACCAGCCTCGGGCCAATTCGGCCGAAAAGCAATCCATTAGCTGCCACAGCACTGATTACACGTGAAGGGCCGTGGGCCCCGGCCACAGCGTAAAAGCAGGATGTGCCCCGCCATTGGCTGAGGCACCCCTAAGCGTCCACAGCTCCCCTAATAACCAAGGCTGCCCACTGTTCGTTTAGGAGCATTTGCAACATAAAAGCACTCGAAAATGCAGTCAGCGGGCCCACAAGCCAGGTCCCCTGGCGGCCATTTGCTGGACACACACTCTGGATTTTTCTACCACGTCAAGGGGCGCGAGTAGGAAAGCAGAGCTGAAAGGTCAGAGAGGCGAGAGTTATTAGAGCCGGGGCTGGGGTGGCTCCAAGTTTGAACAGTAGCCTCCGATCAGATGGGGGGAAAAGTCATGAATTTTTCATCAAGAAAACAGCTCAGCATGGAAGAGGAAACAATTACTCACAAAGCCCACATGGTTTAAATGCCTGACCTCTCGTCCCATTGGAGAGAGATTCCAAATGGCTAATGGCTTCAGGGTGATTAACTTGGGCTAGATTAACGCTGTGTTATAAATAGATCAAATCCGCACAGTTTAGAGGTTACAAAATTATTTGTTCCTGCAGCCCAGAGGGACGGGGTGGTTGAGTCTCAGCCCAGGAGCCAAGAGGTCACTGGTACCGTTCCAGGTCCAGGCACATGTCCAGGTTTTGGCCTCCACAGCAGGGGGCGTTCAGGAGACAGCCGATCAATGTCTCTATCCCTCCCCTTCCTCTCTCTCAAAAATTAATACAAACATATTCTTTAAAAACCCACAAAACTGTCGGTTCCCACCAGTGTATTTTCAGAAGCAGCAGAAATACCAACATGAGACTAGGGGAGAAGACAGCTCCCTTTACTGTAGGTCCTCAGGTTACGTCGGAGACCCGCTCCTTCTACACGATGTAACGCGATTGTCGCCGTAAGTCGGAACCCACCTGCACAAGCACCCACGTCACTCCCACGGAGCACACCCACAGCAGTAATGAAGTGAAACAGTAAAACTAATTTAAAAGAAAGATAACAATTCCTGACCTTTACTTGTGGTAAATACATAATAAAAAACATAAAGCACATATGTACATACGTCGAAATGACAAGAACTTTTTTTGAAAAAACTAAATGGGAGATGGCGACGTAACCACGAAACGACGTAGGTGGAGTCCGACGTAACCCGAGGACTGTATTTGATTCCACAAATGCCTCCTGAGCACCAATCACGGGTTGTGAGGATGTACTTGCCCCAGGGAAGAAACAAGCTCCCAGGGTGTACAGTTTCGGCCGGAAGACACTGCCTGAGCCTCTGGGAGGTGAGGGATCCTGACGGTCACCATCTGCACCCGTTGGTCTCCACCAAGGGACACACATAACAATACGCAGCCGCCCCTTGCAGCCCCGCAAATCTGAGGTCCGCACCAGGCACGTGCGACGCAGAAACGTTCCCAGCGATTCTGCCTGACAGCAGTCCGGTCTCATGCTCCCACTGTGCGATGTGCACATGGGGACCCGATGGGAGAAGGGGCGCGACCAAGGTAAGGTACGGTAGCACCATCGTTCCAACTCGCCCACCAACTCTTTCTCCTCCACCTTCTGACCACTCACCAACACAAGGCAGACCATGACGCCCACAGAGCTGGGCCCTGGCGATAGACAGACGGGGATAATTTCCCAACGGGGCAGATCTGGGGAAGCTTCCTGGCAGAGGTGCGATCTGAGCTGGGCCTTGACCCCTGGGTAATAACAAGGTTGTTCTCATTAAGTACACCTGCCCTCCCCGCCCCCAGGCCCTCTGACGTCCCTGCCAATACCTCTGCTGATGGGCGGCCCTTCCCTTCCTGCTCTGATGAGAAAGGGCTGATCTTTTCATAGAAAAACGTCTGGAAATCAGGAAGAAAAAGAACCATCACTCAGCTGGAAAGTGAACAAAATACATGACCACCCGTTCACACGAAGAGAAAACCAATGAGCTGCACGCCAGTAACAAGGTGCTCAGCTGCACGCATGAGAGAGACACGGCTCCTCTGTGCACTTTCTTGTCCCTGCATCTGCGTCGTAGCACCAGGGACTGGCCCTGCCAAGGTGACCCCAGGACAGAATTGGGGGCCATAGACACTTCTGACGGCCTGCCGTCCCCACGGCTGTTGCTATCGTTTTATTGCTCATGACATTGGAGTCCTTACACACGGAGCCTGGGAGAGCCTCCCGCAGGCAAGGCTGTATCCTCCTTCTTCCATTCACCCGCAATGCTCTCAGTCACCCTGGAAACTAGGATGGTTAACCAGAGAGAGAACACAAGTCACCCCCAGGGTCGGGGCTGTCGAAGCCAGAGCCACGGTGCAGGGGCTGGGCTCCTGAGAGCAGAAAGAACCTGAGGACAGAGTCAGCTTAAAAAATAAAAATAAAAAAACAAGTCAAGTAAAAGCCCGAGTCGAGTGAAAACTGCATTTGTTAGGAGAGTTCCTGGAGAAAGGAAAGAGTCTTCACAGGAATAAACATGATTTTTTATTAAAACTCAAAACTTGCCAAGTGTGCGGAGCTCGCTGTCTGATTAGCATCCCCGGGGAATTTGAAAATCTGGGGGAGAATAATGCACCGAGGAAAAAGTGCTGCATCAGGGAAACGGCGCAGAGGCAGCCCAGGGCCCGGGAGGCCGGTCATTACCGATGCAGGAGACGGAAGGTGTCAGGGATCAGAATACCACGTGGAAGCTCCGGGGGAAAAACTCAGGCGGAGGGAGAGATGGTGAGGGACTCCTTTACTGAACGTGCCCCCAGCCTCCTGCCACCCCTGGGAGCTCAGCTGTGCAAGGGCTGCTTTCCCCAGGGGGCAGGACCAGGGGAGGGTGGTAGCACAGAGCCCACAATAAGTCCTACCCATGTCCAGGAGCTCACTGTCCCCAAGAGCCCTCTCAGCTGGGACCAGACTCAATCGTTGCTGTCACTTAGCAATCCTCAGTGAGCCCCTGTTTTCTTGTCTGTTAAGATGCTTCATGGGAATTATTTGCTGGGCAGATGAAGAGAAAATGTGCAGGTCCCTGGCCCAACACCTGCATATTCCTGAAATTCAATGTTCATCCATCCATTCATCCATCCACCTATCCATCTACCCATCCATCCATCAATCTACCCATGCATCCGTCCATCTATGCATGCATCCATCCACCCATCCATTCATCAAACTATCCATGCATCCATACATCTATGCATGCATGCATCCATCCACCCATCCATTCATCAATCTATCCATGCATCCATCCATCTATGCATGCATGCATCCATCCACCCATCCATTAATCAGTCTATTCATGCATCCATTCATCTATGCACGCATGCATCCATCAATCTATCCATGCATCCATTCATTGTCCACAACTTAACCAGCTCTATGTTCCTCACAGAACCCTGGAGTGTATCTTACATACAGAGTTGTCAAATAAAAATTTTAATTAAATAGCCAATGGACAGGGTAGAAATGAAACAAACCTTGTACAAATCTCTCCCTCCCAAAACACACCCCAAAGTCTTAGGCAATAGGTATAGTTGCTTTAAGCATTGCCATTCTGCCCAATTCTTCTCCAGCTGCAACCTGTCTTTGTGTGCCTGGGATAGCTGTCGGTGTGTGTAGCAGGAATACTAAATGCTATTTGACGAGCGCAGCCTGAGCTACGGAGTCCAAACCCTGTGAGTTGCCCTGACGTAGGCAATGTGATTTGTTACCTCACCCGGAAGTCTAGAGCCCAAATCCTCAGCCCATTCCACAGACCACCTACAAAGTCCTGAAAACGCTCAGGTACCTTTGAGCTGAGTCATCTTACAGAACAGGTCTCAGGGTGGGGGTGGGGTCCTCCCTTTCTCCCTGTAGTACCTACTTAACTCCTTAACAATTACACCCAGTAGCCGGTTTCCAACAAATAGAGGGTGAAATGGGTCACGTCACAAATAGATCAGAACTCTTTTGAGGAGCATCGCCAAATCTCAGTTTGCAAAATACTAAATATTTACTTCGGGGGGGTGGGGGGGGGGAGAGGGATACTGATTAGGCACCAATCATTTTTAAGAAAATTAATCTTACACATAATGACCAAAACAGCCACCTTATACATGGCGACGCAGACATTGAAATTATATTGTGCTGCTTGTTATTGTTTGACATAGTGTGGTCCCCTCCAAGGCTCCAGGGTCCCCCTGAAGCCCTAATCCCTGTCCCCCACCATCCTTCCTGAGACTTGGACCCCCCCCCCACTGCCCCACAGCAACCAGGCCTGAGCCCCACCCCACCCAGCTCTAGGGCATCAGCTCTTTTGGCTTCTGCAGGTCCAAGTGCTGAGAGCTGACTTCCAGGAGAGCCTTTTGAAAGCCCTTGAGCTCAGACGCACTCAAGCGTGCTTCAGACTCAGGGCCTATACATCCTCTCCCAGGGAGCATTGCAAAGCTGGCACAATATGGGTGAGCGCGGCGTTCACTCTCACAGGCCTCCCTTCTCACCGGCAACACCGAAAGCAGATTCTGCTGCCTCTCAGAGGGCCTCCTGCAGGCCTTCTTTCAGGCTCCAAGTTCTCCCACGGCCACTGCGACCCTTTGAAAGAACTGGAAGGCATCGCCCTGCACCCGCCTGAGCTCACCCAAACCCTGGGAGAGCAGGGAGGCTGCTCAGAGGGGGCAGGGAAGCGGCAACCAGGAGACGAAGGGCCAGGGTTAGTTTGGTGGAAATGGAAAATGGTCTGACCACTCTGGGAAAGTGTGTGCCAGACGCATATGAAGTTGAACATACACTTACCACATGACTCAGGAACCCCACATCTAGGTCGTTAGCCCCCCAAATAACAACGTATGTGTACACACAAACGTGGTCACAAGTGATGGCAGCAGCTGCAATCCATCACATTCACCCCAAACAACCCAATATTCTCAACAGGGAACGATAAGCTGTGATCCACCCACCCGATGGAGGGCTGCGCAGCCACACAGAGGAAGGGACTGCGATGCCCAACAGCGTGAATGAATCCCAGAGGCCCTGGCTAAGTGGCAGAGACAGACTCAGAATGCCACAGGCTGGTATGATCCCACTTCTAGGCGGTTCTGGCAAAGGCAAAACTAGAAGGATGGAAAACAGGTCCGTGTTTGCTAAGAAAGAGGTGGGGAGGGCATCAGTGAATTTTTGGGGCGATGCAACTGTCCTATACCTTAGTGGTGGCGGTGGATGCAGGATTGTATGCTTTTGTCAACACTCAGAGAATGTACAAAGGAGTGAACTTTAGCATGTAGGTTATGTCAGGAAAATGGAAACAGTTATGGGCAGGTATCCCTACTCTAAAGAAACATGAAGCAGGGTAAGGGGAGAGAGCGTGATGGGGGTGCACTGTAGACGGTGATCCGGGAAGGCGTGGGAAGCAACATCTGAGCAGAGATCTAATGCGGGGAAACGGGGTGTGCCTCTCTCTACGGGGGGACTGTTCGGGCCAAGGAGTGCAGCGCAGAGGCCTAAGGCGATGCTGCTGAGGGTTTCAGGAGCAGTGGGCTGGAGCGTGAGGGGGGCATCAGAGCTGCAGCCTTAAATCCCAGGAAGCACTTTAGAGTCGATGCTCAACAATCACGCGAGCGAGGGCGATGCTGGGAAGGGCACAGAGAAGGCAGGCTGCTTGAGGGCCTATTACTCAGAGGTGCTCGAGGGTCGGGTGGAATAATTAGCTGCTCCTTTGAAGGGGTCCCAGGCAGGAGCCAGAATCCTGGGAGCAGATTTGGATAAATGGTCCATTTGCAGGATAACCTCGAGGGCGCCTCTTCCAATAGCTGCATGGGGTGTGCTGTGAGCTCATTAGTCAATGCTCATGCCACTGGTCTTTAATAATTGAATATTTCCCCATCTTTGGTGCATATTATATATGTGTTTAAATCCACCGAATGCCATACTTCACTGCCCTGCGACAGCCCGTTCTATTAAGTCTGTTCTCAGCAGAAACCATGAGCAATCCTACAATTTGCCGTCCGCCAACCTCACTGAGTTCCGACAGGTGGCACGGGCGCAGTGGGTGAGGGCAGCGCCGAGGACAGTTTCTTTACCCATCCCCCAGCACCAGGGACCGTGCCACCCCGAATCCCGGGGAGGGGAGAGAGCGAGCCCACGCAGCGCTGTACATAGAAGCAACACCTGTTTGCTATTTTGCTAAAGCTGGGATAAGGGGGTTTCTTTCATGGAGGATAAAAGACTAAAAATCAATGATAGGGTTGACTGAAGGCTCCCGTTTCATCTTATCTCAAGAAAGGAAAACACACACAGGAATCAGTTATTCCGATCTTTCTCTATTAGATTTAGTTCAAAGATGTCACTTGCGTTGGCAGTCAAGTGGTCTAGGCTATTTATTTGAAGGAAACTTGAAAATCCATTTGCTTATTGACCGAGTTAAGCAGGTGTAGGTAACCCTGTTTACTCGGAAGAAAAAGAGGTCTGTATTATGTGAAAGAGAAACTTCACATGAGCTAAAAAGAGTTCTGATAACATAACAAAGAAAGGTAGTTGTTGGGGTTGAATAACAAAAAGTGCGGTCTTAGTGCCTTAGTAATTTCAGAAAAACAAACACAGAAAATTATGTAAAAATGATGGTCAACAAAGGGGGGGTGGCGCGGAATCTTTCTCATAAAACTCAGAAGTGGAGAGAAACGTGCCCTAGTGCCTGGAACTGGGGTGGAGATGGGGAAGCATGAGAGAGCCCCTCTCCCTGGCTGAGGATGGCTGAGGGCAGGAGCCTATTGGCTAAATATTCTGTTGAGCCTATGGAGGTCTAGGCCTTGGGCCACAGAACTGAATGTAACTATATATTTATTTATTTATTTTTTGTATTTCACTTGGTCCTTCTTCTTCTGGGGACCAGGAGCCAAGGTCTGCTTTTCCTAAAGATCTGTGTTGTTTGGGGAGGTGCGCCAAGATGGTGCAAACAAAGGAATTTCCATGACAAAGTTCAAAACACAGAACTAAAACAGTAACCACCCAATCAACATCACCTGTCAGCCTTCTCCACTGTGAAAGTTTGTGCCACAAGGCCCAGCAAGGACCCCAGGGAGCTGGCTCTTTCCAAACAAAGGAGTAGGACGGGGGATGAGACTGGAGAAGATGGCTCCCACCAGTGGTGGGATGAGTGACAAGAGAGGGCCCTGCGTTATTAGCACCATTTAGCCGTGATGGCGTTTAGGAGCAGACTTCAGGGCTGCGAGCTCATTTCTGAGAAAAAGCTGTGCTTGCAAGATTGTGACAGCTCCTTCCCCCTCCTTCCCAGCAGTGAAAACAATGATTCTTCACATTAGTCGGCCTCACTACAGACCCTCATCCATCTCCATCCAAATGGCCTGAGATGAACACTGTCCAAAGAGCGCCTTTAAAAGCCTCCCTCAGCACAAACGTGCCAATGCCAGCAGCGGCTCCTTCTTCCTGCTGGAGGTCAAGGCCCGTGTCTGCAGAATTACAGCCGCCCCCACCCCCAGGCCTGAGCTGTGGCCTCTGCCCACTCGTCTGCTGGCCCTGCTTTGCATGAGACCTTCCTGTCCCCTCTCAGCCTTTCCCAGATCCAATTCATATCCCTTCACGGCTGCTAATGACCACCCTTTATTCATTTCGGTGGCATGTTTGGTCTCCTCAGAGCTTCTGCTTTTGACCTTTCTGGGTCTTTAGCGTCTTGTCAAATGGTTTTGGTGGAGAAAAGTGCAATTTACCGGGCTCGCTGTAAGATGAATTCTGGGAAGCATGTGTGAAGTTGGTTCTAATTGTGTTTCTTTTTCCCTGTACCCTATGAGCTGCTGAATTCAAGTCAAGCACGTGTGTGTGTGTGTGTGTGTGTGTGTGTGTGTGTGTGTGATCTCAGACTCCCCTTCCCTTCCTCCCTCCCTTCATGCTCTTTCTGCTGCTGGGGGCAAGAGGATGATGGTGACAGAGGGAAGACCTGCAACTATGATGGGCAGGTATTTGTATCTCTAGGCTTCCTAGGATCCAACGTATTATCATAACCCACACACAGGATCTCATTTTGATGATATTTGAATATCTTGTAAAAACTTAATCTAAAATTGCATCTGTCAACTAAATTAAAATAATGAAAAGGTAACATTGTTGAATTTAAACCAACAATGACAGGGATGGTAAGATGGATTAGCTCCCTGTGGCTGCTGTAAGAAATTACCCTGAAACGAGTGGCCTAAAAGAACAGAACTTTTTTTTTTTTTTAATTTATTTTTTTACAGCTTGGGAGGCCAAACGTTCAAAATAAGTCTTACAGGGTGAAATCAAGTCTTTGGCAGGCCTGGTTCCTTCTTCCGGTTTCTGGTGGCAAATGGCATCGCTTAGCTTGTAGCCTCACCCCTCAATCTTTGCTTCTGTTGTCACCTTGTTCTGAAGTCTAACCTCCCTCTGCTTTATTCCCGTAAGGACATCTGTGATTACTTCTAGGCCCCATATCTGCAAAGTCCCTTTTGCTACCTACGTCCAGGTGTCGGGGATTAGGACATGGGTTTCTTGGGGGTGGGGAGTGGTTCATTATGTAACCTGCCACAATGGGGAACATTTTCAGCCTAGGTCCTGCTCAGGAAGTGATCTTTCCTGCCACAGGGAGTGGGTAGCACATGTGCCTTTGCCTCAGCACTCAGGGGGAATCTGGACATGATCCGAGGGGCCAGCAGACGAGGGAGAGAGCCTCAGGGCCATTCAGTGAACCTGAACCATTCCCTGGGGGAAGCATACAACAGGATCAGTCAGCATTTTTTCTTCTTTTTTTTGCAGAGCATTTTGAAGGAAAAGTAATAGTCACCAAAACAAGTGATAATCCCAATATAGGTACAGAAGAGCTGGAAGATTTTGGTAGACACTGATGGTTGCCTACCCCAAAGCCATGCCCTACTTTCTTGCTAGCATAATCCTGATTTTTCCCAAACTGCAACACGTCGTGCTCCGGGGGAAGAATCCTTAAAGCTGGAGTGTCTCACAACTTCATGTCCACCTGAACATCAGGGAGCCCTTGCTAAATGCAAGTTCAGGTTCAGTAGGTCTGGGCTGCAATTCTAACAAAGTCCCAGGTGGTGCAGATGCTCTCTTCCTTGGTTCACACCTAAGCCAATCATGGTAATCACTTGCCCTATACCAGCGCTTGGTCCAGGGTAAGCCTGTGACTCAGTCCTAGCCAATGAAAGCTAAGAGAACAAGTGATGAAAAGCGGGGTTGGCTTCTGAAGATTTTCCTTCCTGATGAAAGACAAGATAATTCTAAACGAGAGAGCAACACGGCCACCTTCTCTCCCTTCCTGCTTTGTACCATGACGTGGGAGGAGGTGAGGCCCTGCGCTGGGGCAGCATCTTGTGACCAAGATGGACACAGTGAGGATAAAGCCCACCCACTGAGGATGGGGAGGAGGGAAACACCCTTGTGCCTCAAAACCCAGGACTCTCACCGCCAGGTTTTCTTGTTAAGTGAAATATAAATTCCGTGTGGTTTAATCCACCGTGAGGCTGTCTATTATTTATAGCTCAATACCCTGGGGTTCTAGGAGAGAATTTTAATGCTTCTCATAACAATTTGCAATGTGATTTGACTTGATGCAAACCTAGAGCACCCGGGCTAATGCCATGCTTTGTTCTTCCAGAGCTCAGAATCCAGGGAAGAGCTGGGGAAGCAACGGAGCAAGACAGAATCCAACAGAGATCTGTTTGTCTGGCAGAAAACAGACAGGATCCTCCGAAGACCCAACAAAATAGGAACAAGGCCCAGAGAATGGGAGCCCAGACACACCCTTCAGAAGGAGGCTAAGGACCCACCAGTTCTCCACAGCGAGGGGCACCTTTAAATGACTATCTGAACCCCACTCATGGCACCTTATCGTTGAGTTACTATAAGGTAAGAGAGCCTCAAGAATCCCTTAATCATCTTCATTAAGTCACAAACTCAGAATCCCTTCCAGTATAATGACACCTGAATTGGTGAAATCCTACCTGAAATCATTAGGATTCTGATACTGGCATTGAACCGCTAAACCATTTAAGTCTCATTTCCTCTCTTATCTAACAGATCGGAAAGCCCTCCTAGTAGACATTTCGCGCATGTCCTTTCCGGCACGCTTATTTCAGTCTGGGCACACACACCGCCTGCCCACAGTCCAGATCACACGGATGCTCCCTCTGCTCCCTGCATCGCCTCAGTCAGCCACAGGATTAATTAATCCTGACTGGAACTTAAACTACTTGAAAGAAAATCCCAGGCAAATAGACACAAATACCTATTTTTCTTGCTGAATTGTTTGTTTGAATTCCTTCATTGATCTCAGACTTAATTAGGCAATATCTTAGACGTACACAAGCAGTTGCGATTTTATTTCAAAGCATATCCGAAAGACCGAGATTTCAAAGTCCCAGTGGCTTCAGGGACATGATGAATCTTCTGGAGGCAAAGGGGGAGGGAGGGAGGGAGGGAGGGAGGGAGGGAGGGAGGGAGGAAGGAAGGAAGGAAGGAAGGAAGGAAGGAAGGAAAGATGGAAGAAAGGGAGGGAGGGAGGGAGGGAGGGAGGAAGGAAGGAAGGAAGGAAGGAAGGATGGAAGAAAGGGAGGGAGGGAGGGAGGGAGGAAGGAAGGAAGGAAGGAAGGAAGGAAGGAAGGAAGGAAGGAAGAAAGAAAGAAAGAAAGAAAGAAAGAAAGAAAGAGAGAAAGAGAGAAAGAAAAAATAAACTCCTTTAGTCAGTTGCTATAGAATTCAAAATACATCAGACCACTGAAAGAGACAACCTTGGCATAGTTTGTCATGCGGATTCTAGATGCTATACTGACTATCCTTTTAAGAACTAAATCTTTTTAAAAAAATCTTTTTTTATTGATTTCAGAGAGGAAGGGAGAGGGAGAGCAAGATAGAAGCATTAATGAGAGAGAATCATTGATCAGCTGCCTCCTGCACGCCCCCTACTGGGGATTGAGTCCTGACTGGGAATCTAACCGTGACCTCCCGGTTCATAGGTCAACGCTCAACCGATTGAGCCACACCAGCCAGACAAGAACTAAATCTTCAGGAAGGCACCACCTTCTCGGGGATGTGATGAAAGTGTGCCCGCAGCACTGGTTAGCTACATCCCGTTCAATCTAGAAGGTTTCTCATTTGTCTGACATCTCCCCTCCTGTTTCTGAGTCAGCACACTCACCCTGAGAGGGGCTTGCATCTCAGAGCTGTCACTCTTATCAAACACAATGCCCTCAGGGTTCATGCTCATTATTAAAGGGGAAAAAAACTTGCTAGAGCATTAGCCAGGCCCAGGGCTGCACCGTTAAATTAATGTTAGAGATGTATCTAGGTCATACATCTGCATGTTGCATATAAACACACTAGCTGGTTATCTAGTGTTCGCATGCCTCTAACTCAGTGGTTCTCAACCTTGGCGGCACATTAGAATCACCTGGGATTCTTTTTAAAATCCTGATTTCTGGGCCTCATCCTCCAGAAATTCTGTTTCTTTGTTACTAATGTTGTGGCCCCACCCAACACTGGGAAATCAGGATTTAAAAAAGATTCCCAGGTGATTCTAATGTGCAGCCAAGGTTGAGAACCACTGCTCTAACTGGTTAGGAGATGGAAAGTTACCATTTATTTTGGCCCCAGATGGAAAATAATGACTTGTCCTCAACATAATCATGAAATTATTGTGCAGTTTCTTCTGAAAGTCGGCTATCTCAAACATATATCCAGTAATCTTTTTTTAGGAGACTAAGGGACATTAACATTCCTGTCTGTTAACTAGCAGCTCTGTACATAGAGTCTTTTGATGCCCCCAAATTTATGAATTATCTACATCCCATTATATCTTCTGAGTCAAAAGAATGTATTTCCTAAATTCCCTTTCCAGGCAAGAAGGTTGTTGGACACACAGCTGAAATGGTGAAGTCACAGTACACTCTCCTGTGGGTAGAAATTAAGCTTCACTGAAAACATACAATAAGCATTTAGTATTTTGGTGAGGGGGAAGGAAGACTCTTTGATGTTCGATTTAAAGGATCCCTGTTAGAAAAGATAAAGAAGATGCGTGCGGGGGCTGCAAACCCCGTTTCTGTCAGTACTCTATCACGCCAGTCGAAAGCAGAGAGTCCAAAATCACAGAAGGAAAACTTTCACCTTGTCAGTGCCACCTTGTCAGTGAAGATTTGTGCGCCGGTATAAGAGCACGTATTTCTTGTGAAGCTGGACTAACCCGATGGGCTCTACAACGGCCTTCTCAGAGCCGATTTCATGAAATTCTACGGCACCGCGACCCAGGGACACACAACCGCACTGCCAGCCAGTGAGAGTTCAGGGCCGGTCTTTCCTGAAATGGTCCTTCACAAGACAGATGAGGAAACGGAGAAAACCAAGTCCCCTAACTAGACCTGTGAACACACTTTAATTCAAAAGGGCTGTGTCTCCATTCCCGTTGCTGCAGGATCTGTGTGAAGAGAAGACGCCCAGCGCAGACAGCGTGTTTGACAGCCGCCCCAGAGTTCTCCGAAATAAGCGGAACGCCTCTCCCAGCCACTTGCAATGTGATTCGACCCGATGCGAACCTACAGCACCCACGACAACCCGTGCTTTCTTCTCTGTGAGTTCAGAACCGGTAAGCAAAGGTGCAAGACGGAACCCAGCAGCGGGGACTGCTCGGCCAGGGTGCAGGGAGAGCAGGGGAGGGTGGTGTGCTGGACTTGATCCAAATGAAGGAGTGACATGGAACAGCGAGTCACCGCAAGGGCCCTGGCCGCTGACGACTTCTGCACCGAACTTTCACCATCATCCCAACTCCGGCTCAGGATCTGTAAATCCCAGCAGAGTGAGGTACCGACAGGATGACCACATCAAGATGGGACGCGTAATTGCAAAGTCACTTTTGATTAGATCACCAGCACTTTTATGACCCAGCCATATGACATGATTAGGTCGGAAGCCAGCCCCTGGACTCCCACAATGATTGTGTGATTAATGAGGCCGACTCCTGGGCGCCGGGGGTCAAGGGCATCTGAAGGTCTGAGATTGTCCGGAGCTGGGCAGCGGTGGAGCTCCATTTCTTTACGCATTAGAAAAGGATCATGTTCCTTCTATTACAAATATTTCTGGCATTAGGAAGTACGGTAAGGGAATGATGGTGGAGTCTCTGACATCATTTTTTCCTGCCGTTCTGAAGGTTGTGTTAATCTCCGGCAGGTTGTGGGGGTGGGAAGGAGAGGGGTTTCATACTGTGGCTGACTCTTTCCCAGAACTGCCTCATGGGCTTAGGTGGGTGAATGCTCGAAGCCCTACTTTTCTTATCTGTAAACTAGGGCTTCCAATATTCCCCTCCTATTGGTTGTAGGGGGATTAAATCACCTGCATACTGCCTAGAGCACAGGTGCCATTAACTATCTGGACTTTCAGAAGACAGATTTCAAAACAGGATCATCTTTAAGCACTTGATTCCTTGGCTACCAATTAATTTTAAGGACAAATGTAAATGCAACCGAATAACCATTCATACCTATGCAGGAGAACCGAATCCCCTCTCCCATCCCTAAACTGGCTTATGATATGGGAGTCAGAAAAAACTCCCAATTGACAGAATCAAGGCAGTAATACTTGAACTCATCACACTACGCGCAATAATTACGCAGCTGAGAGGCACCCTGGGCAATTCATGGCCCACTAAGGCAGTTACGCCACCCGTCAGGGGAAGCTGGGGGCCAAGGTCAGCCCGTGCAGTGTGTGGGCACTTGCCCCAGACAGAGGCTAGTGGAGAGGCTCCCCTCTGAGGTTCTGTTTAGGCAGTTTGGCACCACCATGAAGAACAGTTCTCAGGAAAAGAACTGGACTCTGGAGTAGAGTTCCCCACGCTTGTTTGCTGAATTCACTGGAGTCTTACTGAAAACACAGATGTCAGACAGAGCACCCGGATCACACTGATTCTGAGCAGGGCTAGGAAACGTCATCCTGGCCTAGTTTTTTTTTTAAATCCTCACCCAAGGATATTTTTCCCATTGATCTTTAGAAAGAGAATGGGAGGGAAGGAGGAGGGGGAGAGGGCGGGGGAGAGGAGGAGGAGGAGAGGGAGAAGGAGAAGGAGAGGGAGAGGGAGAGGGAGAGAGAGAGAGAGAGAGATGTGAGAGAGACACATTGACTGGTTGCCTCCCACACGAACCCTTCTGGGGCTGGGGATGGATCCTGCAACTAAGGTAGGTGCCCTTGAGCCGGAATCGAATCCACAACCCTTCTATCCCTGGACCAACGCTTTAACTACTGAGCAAATGGCCAGGTCATGTTCCAGTTTTTCACACGCCAGTTTGGCTTGGCCGTTGCCCATTAGCACAGGTATGCCACATTGTCATTTCCATTCAAACATTTGTTTTCAAATGTCCCTCATTCCTGCAAAGCCCTCTGCAGCGGTTCTCAACCTGTGGGTCGCGACCCCTTTGGGGGTCGAACGACCCTTTCACAGGGGTCGCCTAAGACCATCGGAAAACACATATATAATTACATATTGTTTTTGTGATGAATCACTATGCTTTAATTATGTTCAATTTGTAACAAAATACATCCTGCATTATCAGATATTTACATTACGATGCGTAACAGTAGCAAAATTACAGTTATGAAGTAGCAACGAAAATAATTTTATGGTTGGGGGTCACTACAACATGAAGAACTGTATTAAAGGGTCGCGGCATTAGGAAGGTTGAGAACCACTGCTCTAGGGGATCTCAATGAATAAAAATATAGGCACATCTGTCAGCCCCCTGCCCAAGCCCACCACTCAGTCCCTGCCCAACTGGGCCATCGACTCACCCAAAGGCCACTGCGGAGACACACAGGCTCGCCTACTGTCCGGCCGAGTGAACCTGTGACCAATAAATACACCAGAACACACGCAGGACGCAGAGCCATTGCCCAGTGCTGCGTTCGAGCCGTGGCTCGCCTCGTTCTGATCGATTTATTCCTAACAGGAGTTCTGGAAGCCGGGTCGCCAGCCCAGCCCAGCATCCTCGGAGCACGTGTTGGGAATGAAAGCCTCACGCCCCATTCCGGATTCGCCCAATCAGGAGCCCCAGGAGGGGCCCAGGAGTTGGTTTAACAAGCTCTCCAGGTGGCTGTGATCTGCCCTCAAGCTCCAGAGCCACTGGATGAAAAACAAAGCTTGTTTTCCCACTTTCAGTGAGCCCATACGTTGCGATGTTTCTGTAGCAGTGGAAAAAAAACCCAACCCACCTCATTGTCACACGATGGACACTCCTGCAAAATAGTCTTGACGGATCGGAACCTGGTCATGGGGAAAAAGAAAGGAGCATTGTAATTTAACTACTTGGTGTATTAATCTCCATCAGGCGTCGTCAACCTGGTTAAGTCATTTTTTTTTTTTTAAACACAAATTAGGGCCTAATCACACTGTAACGGCTCTTCAAGGTATCACTGCCATATAGCCTGTGTTTCCATGTACATAATGCAACTTGGACTTAGCAGCTCAACTTAGGAACAGCCAGCCCCTCAGGACAGTCGCCCAAGGGGTGAACAGAAGGTTTTACACCTCACGCTCCTTTATAACGAACCCTCCATTCTTCATTTGCTACATAGACGTAAATATACTGTTACACATACATGTTCTACCTTTACAAGTGTCTATGTAAATAAGGGTATTAGATGTCCACATAAATACATTCTCGAGAGAGAGAGAAAAACGGAGGTTGTAGCTAAGTAGGCTTTCAGTGGAGTTCATTAGATAGTCTAACAAATATAGAAAGGAAAATCATATTGCAGGATACAATGTACTCTAATAATTCTCACATTGGTTTATAAAACCCCATAGAACATTCTTAAATGAGCAGGAATTGGAAGTGCATGACGGATGCATCCCTCAGAGCATTTAAATCTCTTCCACTTGATTAAAAATTCCTAGTTCCTCTTCACTGAATTGTTTGGAGTTTTTGAGCAGCCTCTGCCCTGATTAAAACAAATTAGCATCAAAGATCCCCTGTTGAATGAGAAATCATTAATTGAGAAACATGCAATGCTCCTTAATTACCTTTCGAACAGCGAGAGAACAAACAAGCTGAGGTTCCAGAGGGGCCGCCTGCTCTGCACTGTGGACTCATTGCGTGTAGCTGCTGGAACAGAACTCGAGCTGCAAACACTATGCGGGACCGTCGAGGCAAGCTTCAGTAAACACACCGTAGATGGCTTATCGAAAAGAAAAAGCGCTCCATGATGTTTAACGCGGAGAGAGAGAAAGGTTTTAGTTTATGATTTTGTTGAGAGCTTCAGAAATGTCTTACCTATGCCAATATTGATCAAGCTGTTCTTTCTAACGCCAATTTTCGTGTTCTGTGTAAAATACTTGCCTTAGGTAATAACCTGATAAAATTTCAGATGCCTAGGTACAGATGAGTAACTTTATCATTTACCAGCGGGACAGAAACCACCAAAGTGTTACACTCCACAAATCCAGCCACAAATGGAAATTCAAATCCTGATATGGCACCTTCGTCATTCATTTATATACCGAGACAATAGTTACGAGAGCTTCTGCAGGTCAGTGAGATATGATGCCTCCCTCTGCCTGTGAAATCTAGAAAACACCGAATACGGGAATATCTTTAGGAAATCAAATTGTGAGAGGTGTCATGACAATCCAAAGCATATTACCAAGGGCAGATACACAGCGCTACACAGACAGCCTTCTGACAGCACCAGTGGTAGGAGCTGGTACTTCTGAAGAGCATCCTGAAAGGAAAGAAGCAGCGTTCTCATTGTTTTCTACGCAAGGTAAATAAAACATGGTGAGGCCCAGTCTCTCATTGGCGGATAGAATCTGAGTTTATTCTAGTTTTCCCAGGTCTCCACTTTAACCACTAGACCATGTGCTCTTTTCTTTAAAAATTGATTTTAGAGAGATGAGGGAGAAAGAGAGAGCAAGGAGAGAAACACTGATTTGTTGTTCCACTTACTTGCGCATTCGTTGGTTTATTCTTGCCTGTGCCCTGACGGGTGTGTCATGACGACGCTCTAACCAACTGAGCTACCTGGCCAGGGCTAGGTCGTGTGTTCTTAAGTCTTTTAAAAAAATCTCAGGATTGATTCAACTACCTCTCTGTCCTTGCATAGTTTTGGTTCACTGTCTAGTTTACAGACTGGTTCATATAACGTAAAGCCCCAAACAGCCCTAATGCTACCATTTCAGATTGCTATTAACATGGCTGAGACCTACCTTTGGAAAACTATTTAGTTTTTAGTGACATGAGTAACTTGTTTTACAGTAGAATAAACTCTATACCAACAGTCCTAGTAGACTTCAAACTTAAAAACAAATCCTCACCTGAAGATATATTTATTGATTTTAGAGAGAAAGGAAGGAAAAGAGAGATCGAGAGAGAGAAACATTGATCAGTTGCCTCAGCTGGGGATCGAACCTGCAACCTAGGTGTGCCCTGACCAGGAATTGAATCTGCAACCTTTTTGGTGTCTGAGATGATGCTCCAACTAACAGAACCACCTGGCCAGGCTAGACTTCAAACTTTGTAGACATTATTAATCATTATCTTATATTCTACTATGACAGTAAACCTGACATTGCCATAATCTTTACAAATATTGTAACTAATCCCTTACAGACTACATTGTGGGGGCAATTATCATGACTACATGAAGAATATCTACACAGAGTAATCTGCACCAAAGAAAGGAGAAAGGCTATCATTAATGCAGTATGGAAGGATGGAAGCATGGTTATAATATTTTGAAACACAATAATTTTTTTTTCCAGAGGCATGGGCTTTCTTTGGAAATTATTTCACCTTAGGACAAAATAATTCTCAATTCATGGATGCACAGAACTAAGTGGTTCATACATACTATCAAAAGAAGAATTACTAGGAAAAAGTCCGCCACATACCCATCTTCTGGATGCTGCGTAGAAGGAATGTCATGTCACGAAAGCACTTGTGTTTTGTATAACAACACAAACAGGACACCCTTCCACGTCCTTACAGCTTCTCGTTTGTGAAGCTCACCACAGGCCCTGCCTCCTGAGACGCAGAAGGTTGCTCTGTGGTGGTTTCCCTTCCAGGAGGCCGACTCTTTTATTGGCCAACACGGATTGCGTGTTTGCACTGGAAGGCCCACTGGGAGCCGTCACTTCAGAAATCAGCAAGGAGTGGGTGTTGGGTACTCAGCCTTTTTCCTCTTCCAACTAGTTCATCCCACATAAATGTCCACGAGACCATATTCTTTATCCTCACAGGGTAACGAGCTTCGAATGAGCCCGGAGTTCTGCCTCTCAGCAGGGAACCGTCTTGGTAAGTAGCATGTTCTGTTTGCCATTATCTATTTGTGCTGCAAGGTGATTCATTTTGGGTGGAAATCAAATTGTTTTAAGCTGAGCTAGTGTTTTCATTGGTGACTTTCCAGCCGGCCTGCCTTTTAAGTGCCATCGTATTTCAGGCACGCTGACCTGAAGGAAAAGATCCCTGCTGCCAGCGTGCGTCGTCACCAGGGAACGGGGATGCGCAAGACCTGTGTTATGTTATGTATTTATTTTTAAAGCGCTGAAGCAGAGATGAGAGTGCCGGCCCGCTGCAGGATGAAATGAGCTGACCAGTCTGTGAAGGGCCAGGGGAGCTGCGTGATGACATCCAACACAGTCTGTTCGTATTTGCTGCAAAATTACCATTGGAAGTTAAGGAAGATCACATTTGAAATGTGTAACAGACATTGTAGAAATCCCGAAAAGCACATCTCAGGTAGCACATGTCATCGGGGTCTATTGCAACTGAATTCTTTGGGAACTTTGGCACATGTATGCACGTTAGTGCTACCAACACATTTCAAGGGGAAATCGGAGCTTGTGCTTCCTTGAATTTAACCTTGAACCTTTTCAAAGTAAAAGGAGAAAACATTCAACTCTGATATGTTTTCCATTTCAACAAGAGCAGCTCGTACAACACATCGGTGAGAGAGGTGATCATTTTCACCCCCGGTTACTTAACAATGTTTCGACAACCGGCCCAACACATTAGAAAACGTTGGCATTTGAGTTCGCATTGAAACTCCAGTGTGTCCCCAGATAGGACTTATTTTAAGATAACTTGTACTTCACTTGAAAGCACAAAATGTAAGCTATCTTTTGGTAAAGGGGCTATAGAAGCACAAAGAACTGTTACAGGAATTTGCTCACCAATCCTGTTTTCCTAGGTCCGTGGTTGGCAAACGGCGGCTCGCGAGCCACATGCGGCTCTTTGGCCCCTTCAGTGTGGCTCTTCCACAAAATACCACGTGCGGACACGCACGTTCGGTGCGATTGAAACTTCGTGGCCCATGCGCAGAAGTCAGTATTTTGTGGAAGAGCCAGTATTTTGTGGAAGAGTCACACTCAAGGGGCCAAAGAGCCGCATGTGGCTCGAGAGCTGCCATTTGCCGACCACTGTCCTAGGTGGGTTGCTGGCGCAGTAGCTCTTACCTGGCCATGAACACAGCTGGTTTAAAGCTGATGCTTAAATAGCTATCTTGCCTGTGTGAAAATTTCACTTCTGCCAAGTATGAACCTTGTCAAACCTTCGGATGGCGAGTAGAATACAGCGTCTCTGCAGTGGTCTGAGGGCTTGGTTTCCTGTTCCATTCGGACCGCTCCACAACCAGTCCCTGCACGGGGCAGGGTTATTTCAACAAAGGATGGGACCCCTGGTAGCAGACTTGGTCAGAATTGGGGGTGGGGTGCAATGTACCAAAGCTCAACCAAAATGATAAAGCCCTCTCATATTTGGAATGCAAAATAATAATACTTGCTGTGTTCATGAGTAGGGCAGGAGAGGGCACTGGTAAAGCTCAGCCAAACCTTGGCTGCTCTGGCCTCTGCCAGGTACCAAGGAGGAAACCCCATGAGACTTTGGAGAGGGGGTTGTATGTTCATCAGAAAAAGCTGTGGGTTCGAGCTGAAAACATGCCTGCCCCTCGCTTCAGCCACTCCCAAGTGGCTTCTATGAAAAAACCTCTGCAGGGCAGAGAAAAATCAGTACAAATCTCCCACTAGCCTCTGATCCACCATCAAAAAGCTGAAGAGGTCCAGTCGGCATGGCTCAGTGGTGGAGCATTGACCCATGCACCAGGAGGTCGCAGTTCGATTTCGGTCAGGGCACGTGCCTGGGTTGTGGACTCGATCCCCAGTAGGGGGCGTGCAGGAGGCAGCCGATCAATGGTTCTCATCATTGATATTTCTCTTTCCCTCTCCCTCTTTTCTCTTAAGTAAAAATATATGTTAAATTTAAAAAAGCTGAAGAGGAATGTGTATATGGCTCAGGTTGTCAGAGAAACTGCTATTTTTGTTGTTGTTTTTCATTTTTAAATATATCTTTTATTGTTGATGGTTTTACAGATATCTTGTAAGCCAAAGGGGCTCTGAGATTCAACTCTAAGCTCTCTCTCCTTCAGGCACATGCTCACCTGGGACCCTCCCAAAGCTGCTCTTTTCTTTCCTGAAGCTTCTGGAAGATGCCAGCCACGTTGGGCATTTCTCGGGGCTGAGTGAGCCTCTTGGTACGGCTTCTTCCCCGGCCTGACGTCTGGGAGGTGAGATGGAGGCGGCCTGGGAGGAGGTCCCCATTCCATCTTCTAGTCTAAGCACGGGCAGGGCCAGCCTCAGATTTGGGTTAGGAGGCAGAGAGCCCACCAGGGGCCCTGAGGCCAATCAGGGTCCCTGCACTCGGGCCTTCGGGGCAGAAAGAAGCGCTGGGTTCCCCTGGGCCGCTCCTGCTCAGTGACTCCAGACAAGACCCGGCAGAGCAGTGGCTCTGACAGAAGGCCGGGGTGCAGGTGGCAACTTGGGTCTCACTCCAAAGCATGCAGAGAACAAGCATTCCTCAGCTCTGCCACAGCTGCACCAGTCCCAGAAAGGGGACTCTTATGGTAAGAACACATTATGCAAACACAAAACAGGGTTGGAGCAGAGACCTGCAGTGGTAGCTGGTGTCTGCCCCTCAGGCTTTGAGAATTTCTTCCAGCCCAGGACCATCCGAGTGTTGGGCACGCTGTGCCAAGAGTCATATAGAGAAAGCCAGCGGAAATCAGGTGAGAAGGGAAAGAGAGAAAACGTATTTTCAACAACACAGATTGTACAACCAAGTCTTAGAAAGGGGCGAGGAGGGAGGGCTTTCTCAGGTGCTGAGTGCTTTTTCCTGTATGATCTGGGAAAGGTAAAAAAATAAATAAATAAATAACAAAACTGCATTTGGCAGCGGGTTGGGAGATCCACTGTTTTTATTCCAGTAATTAAACTCCTGATCAAGAGCACACGGTATCATAAAATGTTCGCTTTTTAAAGCAGGTTTGAACTTTTACACAGTCTGTTATAACACTGGCATGCACTCCTGTATACATGTACACTGATAGGGTTCTAATTCTTAATTTAAAAAAAATTTTGAGAAAACTGAAATGTTAAATGTACACGCTAATGAAGACACTGCTGTGACCCCAACCAGATGGCTTATACTCCTTGGGAAAATATTGAAAGCCTTTTGAACGAGAGCGCTAACTTCATGACTCAAAGAAATTCTCCTAACTGTTGAGAAAAGCAGCCGTTTGGCCCAGGGCAGCGTTTCCCTAGTTTGACGAATCGTCAGAATCACCGAGGTGCTTATTAAGCATATTAATCTCCAGGGGCCAAGCCAGTCCTCCGGGATCTTAGTCTCTAGAGAAAACGTAAGCACCTGCACCCACCCAGGCGGTTCTCACGATCAAATTCCACACCCACCCTAGTACAAAGGAAGTTCATCTCTTAAAAAAGTGTAGTTGGGTAGAATTGGTTCATTTGACAAGTTTTAATTTTTAAAACATTTCAGATAACATACTTCTCAAATCATAGTTTTATATTCAATGGGAAAAAAAGAGAAAGATGTCCCATGTATGACAACCAAATGTAAGCATTGATCTGGGTTTGCCTAATTTGAAAGTGAAAGTGCCAATTGATGTTCCTGTCTAACCGTCATCAGGGGTAATTTAAAAAATACTTTATTAAAACAGTATATATTTAGAAAGAGTCAAATCCTCTATTGACCCAAATATCAAAGTCGTTGTGGAGAGATCTCTATACCTTAGAAATGCTGTAAGAACTTACTCAAGATTTTCATGACATCTTCATTTGCAAAAACCTACCTGGCTTTTCTCTATGGAGAACAGTCAGCTAAAAAAAAAATCAAGAGATGGATTCAAAAACAATGGGTAGAACAAGAGTGGGCTGGCGGCCCCGAGGTTGTTCAGGGCAGCTGCCCTGCATCGCTGTGGGGGCTTCATGTCTACGTCCTCCCGGGCTCATCACCGTTCTGCCGAGTGGGCACTGCTCGCTCCCTTCACAGGTGAGGAGTCTGAGGCTTCCAAGGGTAAAACTTGCCCAGCACCTCACAGCTCCAAGCGGGTCCCACACCGTTCCCAGGCCCACCCCCAGCCTGCACTCTAAGTGGCCTGCAGTGACAACAGCCATCGTCACAGTCTTACTGGCACCAAAGAAAATGCGATGTTGGGAAGTACAGTAAATATCGATTACTCATCGAAATATGTCCTGTTTCAAGTTTTCCTCGTGAACATAGTATATGGCATACATTTTCCTTCTTTGTGTATCCCTAGAATAAGTTTTCATTTACAAGCAATTACAAAAATCCCAATCCTCTTAATATGCATTCAATCAATCTGCAAGCATGTGCGATCTTTCAACAAGAATTTTCTATTGTGTCCAAATAGTGTCCCCTGGTTAATTTTTCAAACTCCATTATACTTAATCCCAAATTTTCATTTGTGGAAGAGCAATACATCCTAAAATCTAAAAAATTTTTTCAAAGTCATTCTAAATGGATATATACAGAATTCCATTAAAATACATTTTCGAGAGAACCAGTCATTTACTTGCTAACATCTTGAAGAGTTCCTGCATACTTGTGGTTTGGTTAAAAATAAAAAAGGCAGCATACAAAAGTAAAATTGTTGCAGTGTGTGTGTGTGTGTGTGTGTGTGTGTGTGTGTGTGTGTGTGTGGAGCAGGGGGTGGGGGGGGGGAGGGATAAAAGAACACATTCACAGTGATTATCCCTAAGGTGTTTTCAATCCACGGCACCTGAGGGTGAAGCATTTTATTGCCAGTAAAAAGCTTTGCTAAGTTCAGAAGATACTGCATAATTAGTCAGGAAGTTAGCAATATTTGGCCCAGGAAGGTATAGTATGACTTTAACACTGCATTGTGTCCCATAATTCTCTCCAGTTCAGATTTCCATATGTTAGGAACCTGCTGGGATTCGAGGTGGATGAAGCTTGACAATTCTTTCACAGTAATACTGTTTGCTTAGACTCTCAAAAGATATAGCTGTTAGAGATTTTGCATACAACTCTGTTTTTGTTATATAAGCTTTCTCTCATGGCAACTGTTAGAAAATTACACAAATTGGGCAATCATTTTATTTCTAAGTGATTTATATTTTTGTAATCAGCAGTTTTGTCAATTTATTTTTCTAGGAGAAAAAAAATGAACACTTAAAGGTTCCAAAAAGAAGCTAATAAAATTGCTTGATTGTTTTTAAGAGACATTTACAAACTTTTCTCACTTTTTTGAGAGATAAAATACCACAGGGAGATAAAAACCAGCTCCACTCCCTCCCCTCAAAAGAAAAAAAACCCACAGGGCATAGATAAAATTGCTCTAAGAATTAGTCTTATTCTTAATCCATGGAAAATAGCAAAATATCATGCCAACATAAGGAATATACACCATAACTCATAAATGCCTAATCATTAAAACAATGACATAGTCACGGTTAGATGTAACCTAGCAATCTTATATATGATGCAACTACATAGTGTATGATCATTCCTGATATATATTACAGTCGATCCTCGCCAAATTAAGCTATGTATAAGTGGCATTATGAAATCAACATTTTCTATCACGCTAGTGTCCTGTTCCGCTACTGCACAACCTTAGCATGCAAGCAACTAGGCATCAGCTGTAAACAGTGAAGTATCATTTCCTTCCAGAAATCCAAAGAACATGAAAAGTACATATGTAGTTCTAAACATCGGTGATATTTAAATGACTTTCAGATTGAACAAAACTACAGCATATAAAGCAGCTTTGGGCATCTCTCAGTGTTCTCTACGAATGCTTTGTCGTCCCCCTGCAGTTAGGAACCTCCCAACAAGATCTGCAATGTCACTGACCCCTTGTGACCTGCGGTCAAGGTGAGGTCACACAGGAGCCTCCATCCCAATGTGAAAGCTGTTTTATACCGTCTTCCCTTTCTGCCATAATTCAGGGGTTTGAGTCACTAAGAATAGGTTAAATGGGGGCAATAATGAACTTATTTATCACACGGGAGACTTTCGCTCAGGACACCTATGTGTTCACATTGGAAATAAGAATTCTGTAGATGCGTGCCAGCTAAATGCTCTTTTCGGCTTGTGTTCTCAGCGAGATGGTTGGCAGGAAGTTAACCTGGGTCAGATTATAACCTGGGAGGAGTCGCTCTAAAATACTTTTCATCACATTTGTAAGGGTAGATAAAAGCTGGCAGCTAGCAGAAGAAGGTCAAAAGAAGATGATCTGTTCTTTTAAAAATGCAGATGGACCATGTAGGTTTGATCCCATGGTGCCCGGGCAATTAAGAAGTTACCATGTGAGGGCAGAAGCTGGCACGCTGCAAAATCACGATTTCAGCTCTCTTCGGGTTCGTGGTGTTGGAGGCTGTGTTGGGAGGGAGGGGGAAAATTGATTGCTGGCCAGGCTTTTCCATGCTCTATCGATTCTCATAATGAGTTAGGCAGTTGGCATGGACCACAGGAAGGTCCTCTTCACTCAGAATCCTAATAAACCTCCTGTGAAGTTGCACCCACCATCCATCCAAATGGACTCATTTGGGTCTGCATTCCAGTTAG
Source organism: Myotis nattereri (assembly GCF_964212035.1). Taxonomy (NCBI): domain Eukaryota; kingdom Metazoa; phylum Chordata; class Mammalia; order Chiroptera; family Vespertilionidae; genus Myotis; species Myotis nattereri. Next base: position 53,326,707 of record NC_138088.1, on the reverse strand, counting down.
GTGGAAAACAGTCACATTCTCAATCTGACTTTGGGCCTGAAACCGTCGTGTGAAATATTTAAATGCATTGCCTACATTCTACTAAATCAGTCTCGCATTTACATTTACAGTGAGATAAAAACAGCATTTAAAGCTGTTGCAATTTGTTCATTTCCCATTCATATAGAAGCGATTTAAGTTTGCTTATGAGGCAAAAACTGTACAATTCTCATCGTTCAGGCATTATAAAATGTCTTTCTTTAATGTCCTGGGATATAAACAGTTTGGTTTATACGAATTACATATTTTTCATCTGCATTAAGAAACAATATACATATTTTTTTCCAGGGAAATTTAAAGTTATCTAGGATAAGCCTAAGAGAGTCATAAAAACTGACTTTATCATCCATGACCTTCAATACTGTTACTTCTAGAAAACTCGTGAAGATTCTTTGGCCACTTGGGTCATTGCCCACTTGGAGGGAACTGCACTTGGGTCCTGGGACCACGAAGAGTTTTGTCTCCGGACAACTCGAGGCCACAGGGCAGCCTTTTCAAAGGTGCAACAGCACAACTGATCCGGGAGGACTCCTGTTTCTCAGACGCAAGTTCCCTGGCGCGTTGAGAGGTGGTGTTTCCGATTCCGCACGCCCGACGTCTTGTCTTTACTGTCCGAAGGCTTCTGTTGTGAAATATCTACTAGAGCACTGGCAATTGCAAGGCCTGGAAGACAAGGAAAAGGCCTTTAAATGTTTGCTTAGATCTTTCTAGAAAGGCGACAGTGGTGGCGTAGCACGTTATTTTTTTTTGTTTTTACATTCAGGCATCAAACACTGAGCTGTTTATTGGAAGTTTTCAAGTAGTTTACCCTTTATTTACCAAGTTTCTTCACTGGGTCACAGGAGTTAAACACAGGGGGAAGAACAGGATTAACAAAGGTAACTGGCTCTGACGTCAGACCATCAAGTTCAGTGCGTGACACGACACCAGAGTGATAGTGGGTGTGACCCACAACTTAGTTTCTACGCCTGGACACAGGTTTGCTTTGGATGGACATGGGATTTTCAGTGTTACTAGGGTTTATTTTGTGTGTGGAACAAAGGTCATTGCATTACAAATTCTTTTTAAAATTTTAGGGCGGTTTTAGGTTTACAAAGAAATTGAACCAATATTGATGCAGGATTGTTATCTAAAGTCCATAGTTTGTTTACTTTAGGGTCCATGCTTTGCACTGAACAGCTCTATGGGTTTTGACAAATGCATAACATCATGTTCTCACCACTATAGTAGCATATGGAATAGTTTCCCTGCCCTGATAATCCCCTATATTTTACCAATACATTCCTCCCCTTCTCCTGTGCCTCTGGTCATCACTGATTCTTTTTCAATGTCTCTACAGTTTTGCCTTTTCCAGAATGTCATAGAATTGAAACAGTAAAATATAAGCCTTTTACAGATTGCCTTATTTCACTTAGAAATATGCCTTTAAGTTCCATCATATCTTTTTTTGGTTCAATGGCTCATTTCTTTTTATCACCAAATAACATTCCATTGTATAGATGGATCACAGTTTGTTTATCCATTGAAGGACATGATGACTGCTTCCAATTTTGGGCAATTATGAATAAAGCTACCATAAACATCCACATGCAAGTTTTTGTGTAACAGAAGTTTTCAATTCACAAATACCTAGGCGCATCATCAGCCTATGTTTCAGTTTTAAGAGAAACTGCCAAACTGTCTTCCAAAGTGGCTGTGCCATTTTGCGTTCCCACCAGCAATGAATGTTGCTCCACATCTCTGTCAGCATTTGGTGTTGTCAGTGTTTGGACTTCAGCCATCCTAACAGGTATGTAGCTGTAGTTCATGGTAGTTTTAATCTGTAATTCCCCAGTAACATTATGTTGGACATCTTTTCATATGTTGCTTTGTTATAAATATATATCTCTTCTTGGGTGGGGTATCTGCTCAGATTTCCTGCCCGTTTTTAATGAGGCTGTTTGTTTTCTTATTATAGTTTTAAGAGATTTCTTCTATATTTTGGATATCAGTCCTTCACCAGATATGTGTTTTGCAGATATTTTCTCCCAGCCTGTGGCTTATTTTTTCATTACTTTAACCTGGTTTTAAGAAGAAGAAAGCAAGCATCCTAGGGATAAAGCTGTGTTAAGCACAGGTGGATATGGAAGAAAGATGACCTATAGAAATTTAGCTGATAAATATTTTAAATATAAGAAAAGGACCTGGAGTATTATGAGCAGAATTTCAGCCCCAAAGTGATCTCTAGCTCTCATGGGCAATAAAAACATAATGCTGAGTTAAACAGTGTTGTCCTTTGATTGACAGGAATGTTTGGTAAGATGTTCAGGGACAGGAAAGAATTTCCTAAATTTGTAATAGCAATGGTTTATCATAGCTACACACAGAGCTCCCTATAATTCTTGAGTAAAGCATAATGTACCCAGTCACCATACTAAACCAAGAGACAAGACTGCCTTCTGCAAGGTCTTGGGGACTTGATTCTGGATTGAGCTGAACCAATCCTGGAGCCCTCACAGACATCTTCTCAATGCGCTGCTATTAGAAGGCCTCGCTTTTGGATCTTAGCCTATGTAACTGTCATTAAACTATTTTATTCCTCTGGGGCAATGTATTCTAAGCTGGTTTATAGGGGAACCAGCAAGGTCAGGTGAAATATATGTGGATGTATATGATTTTTTTTTAAGGAAAAAGGAGCCTCAAGTGCATTTGAAAACAGAAGAGAAGCTATTTATGGAGAAGGAGAAATAGATGGTGTTAAATGGAAGGGATTAAAAAATTACAGCTCTCCCAGCTAAGGTAATAATCTTACATATTTACCTTTAAGAGATGCTGTTAAATATCGTACTCTTTCAGGATAGTAAATATTTCTTAGAAATTATTTAGAGATAATACAAGATCAAAGAGTCAAATTTTAAATAAAACTCTCTTGTTTGACCTTTGAAAAGCACATATGAACTTCTTGAACGTCCCCCACAGATGTTTTAACCTTATTCTGCTACAGGAAATACTGATTTTGTTATTTCTTTAGGGAGGGAGCCGAGCCGAAGCACATTATTTAAGAGAAAGCCACAGACCGTGGCTGTGCTAACCCAAAGTTCAGTTCAGGCAGACCTCCAGTTCCCTCAGATCTCCCATCATACTTCTGTCATAATTTACAACCTCCTGTAATTCCACTGCTGGCACCATCTTATCCAGAGACAGCCAAATATGACAAATAATATGGATATATATCCTTTAATGTGGACAGAGACCACTTATACTAATTTCAATGATCACAGCATCTAAATATGAGATCATGTTGTTCATTAAACTATCGTATGACCTAGTCTGAAGGAACTCTGAAAACAAATACTTGCCCATTTTCATGTGGCTGCTAAGGCCGTGCCCCTTACGGGAGGTACAGTGCCAACAGAGAAGTAAACAGCTGGAGTTGCCAAAACAGGAAATTTTATGCTACTCCGAAACTGTCTCTGTATCTTTGTATTCTGGAGTATATGAAGTCCAAAGCCTAATTAAAGTAGCGTCTCTCACACCATATCCTGAGTTTACTAATGATCTGTAAGCTTGGAAGCATATTCGGTTGAAAATAATAAATCAATAAATCATTTCAGTTCTTAATTTACAAATAAAATTGCAAATCATGCTTACTTTTAATTTGACAGCTGTTTGTCCTTTCCTCTAAAAATGAAACATCAGCTTCATGTGCAGACCCTATGTAAATGGCAGGAAGAATGTAGGAAGCCTTGCGTTCCTCCCCCAGTGGTACCCGAGTGTCCACAGCTGACCCGCAGAGCATGCTCAGAGGGCCACCTGCCCAGGTCTAATCATCTTGATGGGCCGAGTGAGGTTTTCATTAAGATTTAATCTTGTGCCCGTCACTGCCCCATACAGCTTGTGGCACACCATGAGTTATTCTGCTTTATAAATCCCGTAAGATTATTAATAATTTGCCGGAAGCTGGTCCACCCTTGCTGCTTGACACAGTCACTGCAGGGAAGAAACATCTGCACAGCCTATGTTTCAAGGGACCTGGCGTATATGGCATACTGTTCTTAATATGTTTGCTCCCCTTCTTGGCGCTATGTGTTTTAACCAAGGTCACCTCTCCAAGAAAGGTTGTTTCCCCAGGTGGGGATTTTTCCCTGGAGTTAGGGATTAACAGGGCTAAGGAAGGGAATAAAACCCCTTAACTAAATGCCAGGCAGGTAATTAATCACTTTAACTACGAACAATCACACTTAAGCTACATAATCTTTACTTAGGATAATCTCCTTCAGTTACTTCCTTGTAGCTTAACAGAACAATAGAGTAGTGACCTTGGAATGGAGATAACAAACGCCCTAACCTTTGGAATAGAATGGATAGGATTAAAATCTACTGGTATAAATACAGATGTAACAGGAGAATAAAGATAGAACCTGGCTGGAGAACCTGGATAGAACCTGGCTGGAGTACCTGGCAAGAACCTGGCTAGAGAACCTGGCTAGGCTGCTCATCAACTGAACGCTGTCTCCGTGTCATTCCTTCTTCGCCGACTCCGTCCACACCTTTGGGAAACTCCGGTCCTGCTGGGGTTGGACCCCAACACTTAAGTGTCAAATTGTTGGGTGCAAGATTTTTATTATTATGCTTGCATTTCTTCATATTGTAATACTTGGGGAACTTTAAACAACAAGCACCACCCACAAATCGCTAGGTCCTCCTTCGCCTACAAGAGGGCCTAGCCCTAGATGCAAGAGTAAACGAGAGATAGGGCCCCTGGATTCCTAATGGCTTAGTGTGTGGAAGACTCATTAAAAAAGAAAAATTAAAGCAACTTCTATCCATTCCCTTCAGCACACTTTATTGTAGGGAATCTGAGTTTCTTAATTGTTAAAAAGAAAAACCAAGTCAGTGGCTCTTTCAAGAATGATAATACCTGCCCTTCCCCACAATGTAATATTTATGTGCTGGTGAGAGACTGAATATACACATAGGCGATGGCCAGACCACGTATAAAATCAGAACCCTGGTCCACAGCTGCACAACCTGCCCTGGAAACCAACCCCCATTTACCATAACCAGCGCAGGAAACGGACCTGCCACGGCTGACTTGTAGCAAGTCAGTCCGCTATCTCTAATAATTTTGAAGTCAAATGATTATCCCTGTAGCCATGGGCCCCAAATACCCAGGACTTAATTAATAACCGACAGCTTCTGTGAGTTTTGTCCCTGCTTCTACCTTAGGACCAATCAGAGAAGAGAAAATATGCTCCCCTAACAACCACATAGGATGCCCTGCTTCTCATTAGCCTGCCTCCTGCTTCCCCAGGCCAGCAGCCTGGGCACACTTGGGCCTTCCACTTTTCCCCTTCTAAAGCGTTCCCACACATTCAACCTCTCTTTAAGTCTCTGCCAAAACACAAGCAAGCTATGGTTGACTCCCTTGTTATATATAGCAAGTTCCCAATAGCCGGTCTTTGTTGTTATTTGGTTTGCTTTCACACTGATGATGAAGAGATAAATATACTAGTAGCTTGAGATCTTTCCTGGATTAAAGAAATATGCATCCATAAAATAAAAGCAACTTAGTAGTAAGTCCTCTGTATTGTGGTCTGAGGCAAAAGCTTTCTCCTGGTTTACATTTGCCCGGGAACTGTTTCCGGTGAGCGGTTATCTGGTGATGACCCCACAGTCCCCACACCATAGGAGGAAGTCCCTCCTCCCCCTGGCAGGATGCTGCATGCCTAGTGGCTCATGCTGGCGCCGTTAGAGTCCCATTAAAACCAGGCTACTCCAGACGACCGTTTTTTCAAAACGTCACACAAATCATCTGGTGAAATCCACTTACTGTGTTCTCTAGGCCTGGCACAGCTTCTTGTTATCGAAGCAATACAATTAAGTGGGGGGACAATTCATTATTTCAGACCGGTGGGCTACAGGAATTTCATTTACCATGTCAAGATGATGCACAGATGCTGCGGGCTAGCAGAATCTATATCAAAGTATCCCCGCAGACTCAATAAAAATGTTGGGGGGTTACATATGTACTGTAAGTTTTACCTTTTTGCACTTGTAGTTCTTGAATATCAGATACTACGGCATTTAGGTTATTGAAATCTGAATTCTAAACCTCATAAGAAAGCAAGTACCCTCTCCTGTGTCCTGTTCCTTCTCCCATGGCCCCTTGGCCATCGGAACTGGTGCTTGCTCATGTGGAACCCCACGGTGGCTGCTCGGGGTCGCCCAGGGCAGGGCCGCTGGGAAGAAAAAGGGTTCCTCCGGGGACATGTGGATTTCCTTTGGACCGTGGGCATAATTTAGTCATCACTGGTTTGGATGTTAAGAGCTACCATAGGTAATTTTGTAAATAGTAGAAGTTGTACCCAAATCAGATCTTTACCCAGAACCTTAGGAAAAAAACCCCACAATATTTTTTCCTAAAATTTCAGAACTTTGTTTCTCAATAACCACGTATAGACATGCCCAAAAGAAAATGCAATGAAAATGTCTAACAGCTAAATATTTGGATGGCAAATATACCTTTTTAAACCACTAAATTTGCAATGAAAACCACCATGGAGAAGCATTGAGGAATTTAGTTATATTTAAAAGAACTCTAGTTTTTTCCTAATGGAAGTAGAATGATCTTAATAGACTCTGGCAGTAACAATCTAATCATAAAATTACCGATGTGTGTGTTTTTTACAATTATGCAGAACAATTAATAAGTACAGCAATAAACACTGCACATCCAATGAAATTACCTTGAAAGAACACTATCACTTTATATACAAACATAGCACTTGCATTTTACATTTGCACGAAGCCTCTGAAAAGTCATTCATTTTGGCATGCTCTCCTCCCTCCCCCCGTCTGTGTAAGAGCAGGCACCACTATATATTATAATTTTCCAGGAAAACAGCTTCATTAGGCGTGAAAGGTTAATTGCAGGTTTAAGTGGAGCTCAGGGAACGGTGCGGGGTGTGTGGTGAATTGCACAGTCTGCTTCAGGAATAGTTGAATGAGTGTTGTAGACTGTTTCCCCCACTGAAATGCTTTACGACCTCATTTACTATCTGTCTTCTTTTACGGCTTGTATTTGTAGTTCTTCTAAACCTTTAATGGCTATAGTTTTATTTCACTGTAATCAGATTTAAATGGAAATCCCATGCTGAGATGTTTAAATGTTTTCCCTCTGATTGTATGTCGCTATATACTACCAGTCAGAGTCTCGGCGATCCTTCCCAGGATTAAGAAAGTGACTTTGGAAAACTCTGATGTTCCACTGACTCTGTCTATTGTGCTGACTTAATTGAACACTCGGTGCGGCCACCCTTGCCAATATGCAACCGGGGCCGGCTGCATAATTAGAAAATATGCATTTCCATTTTAATTTATCTGCTGGGAGGCCAGCACAACTGAAGTCATCATTAGGCAAAACTCCAAAGGTTACATTGTTGAACAAAAATTGAAATACTTTAAGTGCTGAAAACACAGGAATGACAAATGGACTAGTCACATTTGTCTGAGACTAAAGAAATATTTATCTTCACCTACAAAAAACCAATGACAACTACACAACTACACATGTCAATGTTTAAATACAAATGATAATTGTATTCTGGTTATAAATTTGTGTTTGGCCTTTAGCACATATTATTTTATAATTTCATTTAAAGGCACACTGTCCATGTATTCGAAAATGCAGTCCTCTCTAGCAGCATAGATGCCACTTTCTATAACACTGCCAAGTCCTCCCTAAATTTCATATGAACTGTTCCCTCACTGGTTAGAATGTGCTGAAGAAATAACGACCACTACTGTCTCAAGTCATTGATTAATGCAAATATTCATGGCTTTAAACAGGTAAAGCTTTTTTTAGATCTTATCAATTCTACTGTTAATGACATACTAGGAAGTAATATTTTGAAAAATCTGTGATTTTTTTAGAGCCACAAACATTACAAGAATCAACGTTGTAGCTACCTTTCATAGTTGTGACATAAATTTCCGAATAATATTCCCTCTTTCTAAGTCAACTGGGAATATATTTTCTAGTATTTACTTTCTTTAATTAAAAAATCTGATATGTGATAATCCCTTAATTTAAGTCTTAATAATCCTTAATTTAACTGAAGCACTTACTGCTCATTGAAGACACTGAACTATAGCAGTTTTATAATAAAAGGAATAATTTATTTTCTATTAGTTAGGGACATTGTACTTTAGCATTTCTAGTAGTAAAATGTCATTGGTTGTTTTAAACTAAATGAGATTATATGTGAAAGTATTTTGCAAACTGTATTTATAATATATTATACAAGGTGAATCATTTCTATTATAAAACAATCAGTTACTACTAATAATAATATGAAATCACAATAAAATCACAAATGTCCAGAAAACTCCAAAGTCCTAAGGATCAAAAATTCTTTGTGGAGCAAATCACTTCATTCGACTATTATTTCTTGAGTGCCTATTATATACATGCTGGGCACTGCCTGATCCTTCAGGATTTAGCAGTGAGTAAGACAGAGAAGACATAAAAGATTCTGCTCTTCATGGAGCTTATGTTAGAGTGGATCAAGCTCATGTGTTCCTTTGACAAAGTTGTTGTGATGATTAAATGGGAAGGGCTTAGAAATGTGCCTGCCACATAAGAGCTCAAAAATGTCCATCATCTGACACAAAACTATATATAGCACCCTGAAGATGCCACTGAAAAAACTACTAGAACTTATAAATGAATCAATAAAGTAGCAGGATACAAAATTAACATTCAGAAATTGGTTGCATTTTTATGTATCAATGATGAACTATCAGAAAGAGAAATTAAGAAAACAATCCATTTATAATTGTGTCAAAAAAATACCCTAGAAGTAAATCGAATCAAAAAGGTAAAAAAGACCAAATATGTACTCTGAAAATTAAAGGAAGAAACTGAAGAAAACACAAATAAATTATGCTCGCAGATAAGAAGAATCACTATCACAAAATGCCCATACTATGCAAAGCAATCTTAGATTCAATGCAATCCCTATCAAAATACCAATGGCATTTTTTCACAGAACTAGAAAATATAATCCTAAAATTTATATGAAACCACAAAAGACCCTGAATAGCCATAGCAATCTTGAGAAAAAAGAACAAAGTTGGAGGTATCACGGTATGTGATAACAAACAATACTACAAGGCTATCGAAATCAAAACAGCATGGTACTGGCATAAAAACTGATACTTGGATCAATGAATAGAATAGAGAACCTAGAAATAAACCTAAACCTATATGGTCAATTAATCTATGACAAAGAAGGCAAGAATATACAATGAGGGAATGACAGTCTATTCAATAAATGTGTTAGAAAAATTGGACAGATACATGTAAATAAATAAACTAGACCACCTTCTTACACAGTATAAAAGAATAAACTCAAAATGGATTAAGGACTTAAATGGAAGACTCAAGATTTTGCACATTAAAGAAAACCATCAACAAAAATGAAAAGACAACATACTGAATGAAAGAAAATATTCACCAATGATACATCCAATAAGGGGTTAATATCCAAAATTTCTAAGAACTCGTACAACTCAACACACACACACACAAAAATAACAATGTAATTTAAAAAATAGGCAGAGGAACTGAATAGACACTTCTCCAAAGAGGACATACAGAAGGCCAATAAACATATGAAAAGATGCTCAATGTCACTAATCAACAGTGAGATGCAAATTAAAACCACAATGAGACATCACCTCATACCTGTCAGAATGGCGATCATCAATAAATCAACAAACAACAAGTGCTAGCAAGGGTGTGGAAAAAAGGGAATCCTCATGGATTATTGGTGAGATTGCAAATTGGTGCAGCCACTATGGAAAACAATATGAAGTTTCCCCCCAAAAATTAAAAAAGCAAAACCATACGACCCAGCAATTCCACTTCTGGGTATATATTGTAAGAAATCCAACACACTAATTGGAGAAGATATCTATGCACCCCTATGTTCATTGCAGCATTATTTATAGCCCAGATTAGAAGCAACCCAAGTGCCCATCAATAGACAAGTAGATAAGGAAGTTGTGGTACATATATACGAAAGAATATGACTTGGCCATAAAAAAGACTGAAATCTTACCATTTGTGACACATGGATGGACCTAGAGGGTATTATGCCAAATGAAATGTCAGTGGCAGAAAGACAGATACCATATGATTTCACTTATATGTGAAATCCAAAGAACAAAAAACAAACAAACAGATTAATAGATACAGAGAACAAACTGAAGGTCACCAAATGGAAGGGGTTTCTGGAGATGGGTCAAAAGGTAAAGGGATTAAGAAGTACAAATTGGTAGTTATAAAATAGGGAATATAGTCAATAACATTGTAATAACTACGTATGGTGCCAGGTAGGTACTAGAATTATCTGGGGATCTCTTCATAAATTACATAATTGTCTAAACACTATGCTGTACACCTGAAACTAATAAAATAATACTGACTGTCAACTGTAACTGAAAATTAAAATTTTAAAAATGTGCATCATGATCATTGTCATCATCACCGAGTGAGAAATTTGTAGTCAAATAGGAAGCAGTAGACAAAATACTGGGCAAGATTTTGTCTCTATCCTTCAGTAGCATTCAATCATTCATTCATTCAAAACTTATTATGCATACTAATTGTGTGGAATGCCAAATAAAGGACAAAATTTGATAGAACCATGGCGTCACGGACAGCATCAATTCAGACCAACAGTGTCAGTGAGGTGTTACTCCTCAATCCAGAATTATTTTGATGTCTTGGATAATCAAACTGAGAACTTGCTCCTGAAGATGTAGATGACTTATGAGTGTTGCCCATCCATTAAAAAATCTGACAATACTTGGAACTGATTATGGGAAAATAGAAGAATGACAACATTAACCAAAGCATTGTTTATATTGATACTGCTTTATTACTGCCAATACTACTACTAATAAACTTGTACACATTTTTTTAGAGTTAAAAATGCTTTCACATTCATATCTAGGTTGTTCCTTAAGACTGTTCTGTTGGAAGTGGGTCAGGAAGCTATTTTTATACTTGCTTTGCAGATGGCCTAAAAGAGGCAGCGAGTGATTAAATGACTAGTTCAGGCTCACAGACCTGGTGGTGGTGGTAGGACCCGAACCTAGGAGTCCAGATCCCTTGACTTGCACTCTATTCCCTTTACAGCCATTAGAAGGAAACTGCTGCTTTAGTACAAATGGCCTAGCACATGATTTTGAGTCAAAGAAAAAGAAAAACAAAACCGGTAGGGGTGTGAAATCAGTTATGGTCAAAGCCATTAATTAGTGCTGATGGTAATAAAATTATAATTCCATAAAAACAACTATTGTGTTAACATTAAGTGAATGCTTACTGAATGCCAGCCTCTGCCCTAAGTACTTTGATGCATGTTTTACCCATTTATGCCGTAGAAAGGAGTGGGTGACAACACAGATTATATCCATAAACATGTATAGAGGGCATACTGCAGGCTGTCTGGTTAAAGTTGGTTGCTCTCAAAGTCATTACTAAATAGCATCAAGCTAGGGCAAGAAGGCAAGAGCTTCTAGGTTTGTGCTAACATTCGCACAGAGACAAAGTCTATGAAGTGGGCACAAGGCATGAAAGAAAGCCTGGCTGGTGTGGCTCAGTGGTTGAGCGTTGACCTCTGAACCAGGAGGTCATGGTTTGATTCCTGGTCAGGGCACATGCCTAGGTTCTGGGCTTGATCCGCAGCGGGGGGCGTGAAAGAGGCAGCCAATCAATGATATTCTCTGTCATCATTGATATTTCTATCTCTCTCTCTCCCTCTCCTCTCTGAAATCAATAAAAATATTAAAAAGACAGAGGTGAGATCTGTGTGGAGGTCAAAACTTCCTGATGGAGATGATCTCTGAGCTGAGGTTGAAAGATGGGAAGGACCTAGCAGATGAAGAACTCTGGCATGAGGGATGTGGTGTTAGGAGAGGAGGGGTCAAGTCTTGGGTAGAGAGCCAGCAGTCTCTGCCACTGGAGTGGAGCAGGCAACCCTGGTAGAAAGAATAGAGTAAGAAGGAGAGAAGATCAAGGAGAAGACTGATAATGGTGGAGGGGAGCCCGTGAGGAGACAGGAACATCCAGAGATGTATGAGAAAGCCAGGACTGGGATTCTCCACCGACTTTATAAGAAGACCAGTCAGTGACTACTTACAACCTGTGCATCCTATTTTTGTTTGCAACAAATAGTCCCCAAATTCCATGACAACTGTAAGCCAGTCGAGTGTGTGGTTTCCAAGCTTTTTCTGATCTGAAATCCAGAACGTCCCTTGAGAGATTTCTCTTAGAAGGAAGTAGGAGTAGGTGCCTGCTAAGGTCACTTCTGGCTCTACAAACGTATGACTTCAGCAAGCCGGCAGCGAGGACCACACTGAATGTTAGAAGACAAGCTATCAACTACAAAAATGAATTTTAGTATTGTCCAAGGTGATGTTTCTGCTCCCTTAAGTTCATAGCAACTCAATATTTTAAATAATTTCAACATTAAAGAATTTGAAAATACACAGCTATCTCTGCAAAGTCAAATTATTACTTTAACAAACTCCGAAAGCAAAATAAATTTATGCCTCTTATATAAAACTCTCAGATCACAGGAAAAGTTAGATAAAAGTATGCAAATCCTCACTTGTAGCCATTTAGGGAAAATGGAAGACAAAAATGCTACCCAGAATCATGATTTTTCCATTAATGTTATTATAAATTGCTTAGATCTTCCCAAAAATTATTACAGATAACTTAATGGCCAAAGGCATTTTAACAAAAACAGATGTGTCTGCAGCCAAACTGATCCCTGATAAAGTTCCTTTGCTGAAGGTAAAGGCTGTATATTTGGACAGCGTATTTCTCAGAACAGACTTCAAACCATTCCTCTGACGTTTGCTAAGTGATTCTGGGCCTCAGATAGTACACATTCTCCCCAGTAATTCATAACGGGGACTTTTAAGAAGGATTTGTTTAAATGACCTCCTTTAATCTAACAGGATAGTACAAAAGCAGCTTTCATTCTCTGAAGCAATTTGGAGAATCTGACTGAGCATAGCCCATAAATGCTAACCTTTCTGAGTGCAAAAAGTATCATTTTACCCCACTTTGCCTTTGGGAACAATGGCCTCTGAGCTACTGTAAATTGAGAAGTGTCACAGAGCGTCGGCACTGGAGGGAACCTTTACACTCTGCGGGTGGGTAAATCGCGGAGGGAGCTGACTGGAGAGATCTGGAACTTTCTGATGTTCTACCCAGCGGGATAAACACGGCCCTGAATTCACTCCACGTTGTCTCCAGTCACAGAGAGAATCTTCACAGGTTGGTTCCACAACCCCTGACTGCAGTTTCCTAAGTGATTCGCCAAGTGTGCTTGTAAAAGGAACAGGTTCCTCATCGGGTGGCAATGAAGAGGGTTAAGAGATGGATGGAAGGAGACAGACATTCTGATTAGCACGTGCCATTACAGAAGGCCTACCAGAGAGAGAATCAAGATGTCATTTGCGGGGAGATGCACGACTTTGCCCACTTTATTAGGCATATTCACTTCGGATGTTATCTCCCTACTTTCAGTAAGTGCCTTAGCTGGCAGAAAGATGAAAAAAGTTGCTTTCAGGTCAATAAAGGAAATCTCTTCTGGTCAATGGTAGATTAGAGCAGGATCTTCTGAACCGTGTGGACTCAGCTGCATTCTCTAAAGGGTTTTTCTATTAGTCTCACTCTGAGGTCTGGGCAAAGGGCCAGCTCACAACCCAGATGCTGCGGACATTCAGCCCAATGGTCAATAAGTTCCCATAATTAGAGAATTTATTTATACAGAAAATGAAAGACATTTTAGAGGCATTATATTTAACAAAGTACAGAAGTATATATATCAGAAGTGTGGTATTGTCAAGGTTTTTAAAAAGTATATCTATTTCATCAGATTTGGTATCATATTCTTCTACTTCAAATCCTTAATTATTAAAGTTGGAGAAATGAAGATTATAATTTTTATTTGCAAAGGTATTTAGGACTTTCCCTAAACAATGTCAAAGAGGATCTTGAAAGGCAAAACGATAAATGGCTGCTATATCATTGACAAGGTATGTTGAGTCTCCCTCCTTCTTTTGGGTAAAAGAATACCGTTTTACTGGTACAAGTGTTTTTGACAAATTGAGATCATGATAATCAGAACAAAAGCAAATTCTCTATGAATAACTGCAGATTTTAAGTAATTATATTACATCCCATTTCACTTCCTGGAGTTGCAAATAGCCAACCAGTTGTTTTTATTTCTTTGGTCAAGTATGAATTAAGCAAAGAGAATGGAGAAGTAAAAATACTGATCTGCAGCTAATGAGACACAAAGCCAAAGGACTATCCACTTTTTGCTAAAGAACTGGAAAAATTGCAATAATGGAAGGTCAGTGTACAAATAAACAGATCCTAACACTCATGACTAGATGGCTACCGTCTAGTAGCAATCACTCTTTGTTGCATATTTACAGCACCCTTTGCAGATTATAAACAATGTTTATAATTCAAACTGCAGCGGGAAGGCCGGGGAGGGTTGGGGGGCAGGCGGGAGGGGGGTAAGAGATCAACCGAAGGACTTGTATGCATGCATATAAGCATAACCAATGGACATAAGACACTGGCGGGTAGGGGAGGCCAGGGGATTGTCAAGGGCGGGGGAAAAAAAAAGGACACATATGTAATACCCTTTGTAATACTTTGTAAGCAATAAAATAAAATAAAAATTTTAAAAAAATACATTGCATGAGCTGCCTGCGATGATATGGCTGTCTTGGTCCAGAACAACTTGTATGGCCTGAATTGGTCCAGCTGAAGCAAGAGCTAAGCCACTTCGACCTAAAATTGAATTTTAATTCAAATAAAATCATCAATGAAATTGTAGCTTGCTGACTTGCTTAAACTGTGCGGATCAGTCTCCAGTTATGGTGCCTTCACGGTGTGACTAGATCATGTCCTGTAGTTTATGGTCCAACATAAGAGGTGTCATACTCAGACTCTATTCAGATGCGTGATCAATGGCAGAAGCAACTTAGGGGCAAACCTCTAATAAATCTCTAGAATTACTGCGGGATGAAATAAAGTGTTTAGCAATTTTAACAAATCTGGGGAAAGGCCAATTTTGAAGAGGAAAACAAGGCACCTGATGCCACATGAAGATAATTTTAAAGCATGGAGCACTGGCATTAAAGCCTGAATTGGACATAGCTACTCAACCCTGAGTCCAAGTACAGGAGGAAATATTTCCGAAACTCCCCCAAATGGCCAATATTATAACATGTGAGAATCTATACCATATTCTAGGGAAGGATTTCAGTGGCCCCCAAGCTTCTAAAGGTGCTTCCTTCACAGGTTAATATTTAAGCTTTCTCAAACATCTCTGTGGTTTGATATTTGGAAAGAAAGGTGAACTGAAAAGAGAAAATATGTATTTTTTTATACACAAAAGCAATCTGTTCAACTTTCCGTCTTTAACATCTTGACATGTGTTTTGTTCTACTATTTCTCAAAATTAGCTTTACTATAAAAGTTCATATTAATTATCCCATAATGTAGGCTAATCACTGCTGACATTTTGAAAGAAGACATTAAGGAAGCCAAGATAAAAAGAAAAATGTGGGTGAAAAATATTACATATGTTCCTCATTACAGCCTGCAGTGCTTGCTTCTCCGTGAGCTCATTTTCTCTAAAAGTAAAACCCAACAGTGACGGCTATTGGAGGCAACACCAACTATCTGGACCTCTGACTTACTCAAGCACGGATCCTTCATACTTGGCACTTCCCTAGGTCTTAGATGGTGAGCCAAAAAGATGTTGGATGTGTTTCAGTTTTAATTTCATTGTTTTATTAATTTTTATGACTTTCAGTATGACATAAAAAAGATGGAATTAGT
Source organism: Myotis nattereri (assembly GCF_964212035.1). Taxonomy (NCBI): domain Eukaryota; kingdom Metazoa; phylum Chordata; class Mammalia; order Chiroptera; family Vespertilionidae; genus Myotis; species Myotis nattereri. The sequence continues at coordinate 53,310,740 of NC_138088.1, read as the reverse complement.
ATAAAAGATTTACACGTTAGCTTTCTCAATTTAAATGATTAGCCTTAGAATTAAGTGAGCAGTAAATTTAATCTGGCACTGCCTTTTACATTTCACGAACAATGCAAGCATTAATATTTAAAAAATCATGTATTTTAATTATACAAAAATTCCTAAAACCCAGTGTGAAATACAGGTAGTCTAATTTAGCTTCTACAAATATTTTCCTTTTAAAAAACATGAGCAAAATTAGCCCCTAGTTTGTTTCTTTGGTCAATATAAAGTCAATAAATTCAATAAAAAAATAAAGTTTACCATATAAAAAGTCAAAATTTCTCCTTGTTGAACTGAGTGAAAAACCAAGCAGAGCCCTGCCTGGTTTGCTGAGTGGTTAGAGCAGCCGTGGGCAAACTACAGTCCGTGGGCCGGGCCCGTTCGGCTGTTCTATCCGGCCTGCGGAGCTGAAAGAGCGGAGGGTTCTCTTGCTCTCCCCTCCACTCCTTCACCAGCAGCAGTGTTAACATGTATTAGTTCACACAAACACTCCATCCATGCTTTTGTTCCGGCCCACCGGTCCAGTTTAAGAACCCATTGTGGCCCTCGAGTCAAAAAGTTTGCCCACCCCTGAGTTAGAGCATCGCCCTGCAGACTGACGGGTCATGGGTTCAATTCCTGTCAAGGATAGGTAGCTTGGTTGCAGGCTCAATCCTGGCCTGCTCCCTCTGTCTCTCCCCCTCCCTTCTACTCTCTCCGAAAATCAATGGAAAAAAATAACCTTGGGTGAGGATTAACAACAACAATAATAAAAGAAAACCAAGCAGAAATGCAATTAAAATGCAAAAGCAAGAGAAAATACTGATTTTGATTCTCTCATGTTCTCCAGGTTAAGTATTCTACAAAATGGGGCTTACGGCCAGTTATGGCAAAGAACACAAGGATTCAGTGAGTTTGCCAAGCCTTTGTTTCTCACAATCCCATTGAAGTGAACTTAGGTCATCTTAAAAATATGAGGGAATCAAGCTCCTAGGACACATTTCTAAAATCCTATTTAATAAACAGGGAATATGCTAATTGACCCTCACATCGTTGCAAAGATGGTGGCGCCCACAGCCAATAAGGAGGGAATATGCTAATTGGCTGCCCCGCCCTCAAAGATGGCAGCGCCCATAGCCACAAGATGGCCAGCAGGGGAGGGCAGTTAGGGGCAACTGGGCTGGCAGGGGAGGGCAGTTGGGGGTGACCAGGCCTGCAGGGAAGGGCAGTTGGGAGGGACCAGGCTGACAGGGGAGGGCAGTTAGGGGTGATCGGGCTGGCAGGGGAGGGCAGTTAGAGGCAATTGGGCTGGCAGGGGAGGGCAGTTGGGGGTGACTAGGCCGGCAGGGGGAACAGTTGGGGGTGATTGAGCTGGCAGGGAAGCAGTTAGGCGTTGATCAGGCTGGCAGGGGAGTGGTTAGGGGTGATCAGGCTGGCAGGCAGAAGCGGTTAGTGGCAATCAGGCAGGCATGCAGACGAGCGGTTGGGAGCCAGCAGTCCTGGATTATGAGAGGGATGTCCACAGGGATTGGGACTAAACTGGCAGCTGCACATCCCCTGAGGGGTCCCAGATTGGAGAGGGTGCAGGCTGGGCTGAGAGACAACCCCCTCCTAGTGCATAAATTTTGTGCACTGGGTCTCTAGTCTTATTAATAAAAGACACTTTCCACACACATAAACACGTACCTATATTCATGGGGTAGTAGACTAAGTCCTAAGGACCAAGAAGTTGTATAATATTCTATTGAATTTATAGCGGTATTCTTTGTATAATCAGTATGAACATGAGCAAAATACTTCCTTATTTAAATAAAAACTGTTTTACTTCCAGTTGCAATGAAAATATTCAAACAAAGCAAAAGACAGTAATTATCAAAACCTAAATCTGGGGCCCATGGTTTGAGATCATTACAATCAATAGGCATTTTTCTTCTCAGGGATAGAGAGGACCAGACACTTATGGAGGAACTTTTCAGAATTTCACACAAGGCAATTAATATAGGCTTCACTCTAGAACATTACATTTTAATGAATTTCTCTGTTCAAGTTACATGAATTTTATGTAAGGCAAAGCTTCTGAAGTCTAGGGTTTTCTTTCTGCCTGTGTTATTAACATTTGTATTTGAATATAGTTCCTTTCATTAACATTAAATCAGTTAGCTCTCATTTATGAAAAAGGACTGCGAAGTTTTACCACAATAGTTTGCACAGCTTTAATTGGCATTCATGAAAAAAACCACAATAAATTAATTTGCTACTTGGAAAGAATTTGACAAATGCATTAATCATGAAGAAACTACTTTCAGTTTCCTTTGCCCGTTCTCACAAAGATAGATGTAAGATAAGCGACTACTGTGTTAACATTCTGGAAGCAGAATGAGATGTGATGATAATAATGGGGATATTCTTAGACCCTCGAGAATCTGAGCTGGAAGGAATCTCAGAAAGTCCCTGGTTTAACAAATGGGGACAGAACAATTCCGCCTCCCAAACTGTCCGTGGAGCAGGGCAGCGAAGAGGGATTTAATTTTTCATTTTCTCTATTTGAAACCACCACAAAAGTTAGAATTAGTCCAGGATTGACTAATTGGCATTTAAATGACTTTGGTTCCTCCCAAACCAAGCCACCTCTCATCCCTGAGGTCTTGAGAGCACAGTTTGAGTCCAGAAATGATGCTGAATGATAACATGAAACATTTATTGAAGAATTTTGATCTTTTAAGAGAAAATAGCATGAACACAGCACTAAAACTCTTCCCAACACCTACACTATGCACTGATTCCTCTGACAAGTCAATGAAATGCTGTCAGATACGTTTACAGGTTGGGATCACTGTGAAAAGGTTTGGATGAAAGAACATTCAACAGCAATGTATTGTATTGTAAATATTTCTCCAACTTGGCTATTTGTCTTTTTACTTTGGTTTTCTTTTCTAAGCATTTTTTCTTTTAGATGCAGTTCAAGTCACAGATCATCTTTGATTCCTATGCCATATGACTTGGTTGCTTCCTTTTTAATGCAAATGTTGGTATTATTAAGAAAATACATTAGAAATTACTAAAAGCAATAGTAATCACAGTATTCTCTGCAAATGGTCACACTTCAGTAGTCACTTTTGAGTGAAATGTTATTCTAATTTTTGATCCACTATGTACATATTATATACATGTGCCTGTATATGTAGCATATGTAATATGTATATAGTGAATATGATACACATATGTTCATTACTGGGTTACATGAAGGTGTTGATATAATAATATAAATCATGGGGCCACTTCATTAGAGCCATGTCAGCATTATTAGAAACATTTCAATCCTTAACTAAAGGCTTTGACAAGAAAACAGAGAGCATGCAGAACGATCGTAAAATAAATCCAAGAGCTTTTTGTGATTCACACCTGCTGAATCACAAAAATAATTCATACTCTCACTTTACTGTAGGGTAAAGAAGTGCTCATATCTTAATATGGAAAAAATAACCCATGTGCCCACTTACTACACATGATTGTATTTTCCTTGTGCTGAAATTCTAAATTATTTTTAATTCACTTGACCTTTGTTTCTGTAGAAATGAACTGAACTTCTTCTCTTAACCGCTCTTTTCCCTGTGTGTTATTCTTTATGTGAAAGGTTACCTTATTTCTTATTTGCTTATTACCTTAAATTTTTAAAAATCTGCTCTTATAGTACCACATATACCAGCATGAAAAAGGGAAATTTTTGGTAGCGATAATCTTACTGACTTTTGAGAAAGAATATTATGCTAGTTATATATATACACACATATATATATATTTTATTTAAGCATACATAATTTTTATGATTTATCTTCAGAAAATTTTACAAAAATTGTATTTCCAATAAGTGATCAGAGACAAACCACTCTTCATTGTGTGTTTTTTTAAAATTAAAACATACAAATCCTAGTTGACAAATTGTAGTGTTTCTCTAACAGGCTTAAAATAAAAATAATTTCTCCAGCTCAGGCAATGCCAAATGGCCTTTGTATAGTCACAGAAATTTTTTCACTTCAAGTAAATTTTAGAGCTAAAGTATTTGGTGAGCATGTGGGGCTGGGTTCAGAGAGGTTGCAGCACCATCTCGACCTCCAGCCCTGGGCAATGAGGCTGGCGGCAGCCTCGATCAGCTGAGCAGAACCTTGGACCTACTACTGGAGGTGAGTCAAAGTCAGTGAGTGTTAAAGAAACATTTTCACTCATAGGTTTGAAACACAGGCCTTGTTGGTTAACCCCGAATGATCCACATATTCATTTAATCTTTTTATTTGAAAATGTGGAGTTACACAAATGTTATTATATGTAGGATCATTCCATTTCGAAAAGAGGGGACTCAACAGTATTTTACACAGATGGGGCACTCTAGAATGCCAGCTACTGTATGAAGGGAAGGTTAGCCATTATATTTTTCCTGGCATTGATACGAGGTACAGGTACATGGCACCTGGTAGCTGAAGTTCTCAACACCCGAGTCAAACCTGAGACAGCTACAGTTAGAAGGTCAATGATGGATGTTATTGTCAAACTGCAATCCAGTGAAACCTGGAGACGCACAGGTCAAAGGTATAGGAGGATATAAGAACCAAAACATCAACAGATGTTGTCACTCTAACCTCCTTTTTAAAAAGTTAACATATATATTAGGTCATGTTATAAACTTTTGAGACAAAAATGACAGAATAGCTGCAATCCATACCTACTCCTTTTAGACTACATGTAATTATGTTTTATCTGCCTTTTGTCATTCATTCTTCCTCTGCCTCTTTTTAAACCATCCCCTTTAGTTCCTGGCTTCCTCCACTTCAAGAAGCAGGCTGTGTGACGGCTGGTATTTGACATTCTTGATGAAATAATTGCATTATCTAACTGATCTTCCAGTCTTCAGGGACATCCTTTGTGAAACCAAAAAACTGTCTACTGAAATTTGTCTAATGTTATCTTACTCTCTGAGCAACTCTGACGGTCATATCATTATTTCAGGCAATCTCACATGGTTTCAATAACCACTGCTATCATTGTGCTGTTCTTCACCTCATTTTGGCTCATAGATTATTTATATTTAAATATCTTCTATATATACACCAGTTGTAGAAAGAAGTACTGATATTTTGATCATTCTTAACACCTTCATTTTTTTCTCTTAAAATGTTTCTTTTTGCCATTTTAGCGCCAATATCTATAAAACATTGGATTTGTATGACTTCATTTTATGTATACGAACTAGAAAAGCTCCCTGTTTTATTAATGTTTCCATCTCAGGTCATGAAGGTGTTTCTACTTTAAAAGCACAATGGCAATAAATCCAGATGTTGGTGAAACAATGCAAGGTCACTTTAAGGGAAGGCTTAAATCCATTTCATGGACTTTGGGGCTGCTCTGCCCCTCCTAAGAGTTCTCCTTGGGGATTTCTACCAAATGAGTGGCATGCTGGGTGAAGCTGGCTAAGATCTTGTGCCCCCCTTACACTGCAGGCCTCTGTAATGCAGAAAAACAATCAGGTTACACCCTGGCAGGCCATGGTTGGGCGTCTCAGAATTATCCTATATAATAAAGAGGTAATATGCAAATTAACCCTCACAAGATGGCTGCCTAAGACCAGGCCAGTGTGGTGAGTGCAGTTGGGGGTGACCAGGCCAGCATGGGGGGCAGTTGGGGGCGATTAGGCTGGCAGAAGGGGGCAGTTGGGGATGACCAGGCTGGCAGGGAGGGGGCAGTTGGGGGCAACCAGGCCGTCAGGGGGGGGCAGTTAGGGGTGATCAGGCCAGCATGCAAAGGCAGTGAGGGGTGATCAGGCTGGCAAGGGGGAGCAGTTATGGGTGACCAGACAGGCAGGCAGGTGAGCGATTAGGAGCCAGCAGTCCAGGATTGTGAGAGGGATGTCCAACTGCTGGTTTAGGCCCGATCCCCAGGACATCCCCCAAGGGGTCCTGGATTGGAGAGGGTGCACAAATTTCGTGCACCGGGCCTCTAGCAGTCTTAATATTACTCTCACCCATGATCCGGCTTTCGCCATTTCTTTGGAGGTGTGGTGATAACTTTGGCTTTGGCTGGCCTGAGTGCCCTGATGACTGAGCGGAGGTCAGAACACAGCTCCACTCGTGTGCTAGAGTCAGCAGGAGCTTCCGTCCACTTATGAGCACAGAAGACAGTGTGCACCAGAGCACAACAACCCTCAGCACTTAGAGCCACACTCCTGTGTTCTCGTGGAGAGGAGGGATATGAGGGTGGCGTCTAGGATGACTGTGGGAGAAGTGTAGATCCCACATTCGTCGTTTTATTGTAGCTTTGGTATAACCTTTTGGAGAGCATGGGTGAGACTTACACTCTGCATCAGAAATGTAACTGGAAATGTTATTCTGCATTGAATAGACTGGAGATCCCTCCGCTTGCCATTAATGTGCTACTTTCAAGCTCATCACAGACGGAAGCTATGTCTCTTTACTGTTATGTTAAGTGGTACTTATTTGTCATTGGGCTTCCTCTTGCTATTTTTAAGCATGACTGTTGTTAGGTTTCAGAATCAAGCTGGCTTCCTACCTAGGGCAACTGGGAAGAATAACCACGCAGATTTGCTCATTACTGGATGGGTCAAAATTTGCCCTACTACTTACCGTAACTTGTATCATTATCACATGCCCACAGTGGGGCAGGCACTATGCAGAACACTTTAATATATTAACTCTAACCCTTCCAAAAACCTGCAAGGTGTTTATTATTAGCTTATCTTCCAGATGATAAAATGTAATCCTAAAAGAGATAATAAGATACTGATAGTAATTATGGTAGAACCAGGATTTTAATCCAGGTCTGTCACTCCACTCGGCCAAACTGCCTCTTAACACACTTGTAATGACCAGTTGAGAGCAATGGTTTTCAACTCTACGAGACTTACTGCGCCCCTTTGAAAATATTATGTTGTGCTCCTTATTAACTGAAAAAAATTCACAAAGCATAGAAAATAACACAATTTTCACTATAGCAATATAGTGTTCTAACTGTAAAATGCAGATTACAGAAATGGGAAGCAACTTTAACCTAATGTGTATTTCAGTATGTAATGCTGGCATACGGCTAGATCACAAGGAGTCAGATACTTTCACCTATTTGTAGACTCACCAAGCATCAAGGATCCCTGTGTCCTGCCTACTAACTGCCTTTATGATGGCCCCAATCGTCACGCAAACCCAGAATGTCCTGAAAGTTTATGAAAAATCTTTAGGGGGAAGAGTTGGCTGCATTGAGAACCGCTGTTGTAAAGTATTCTCTTGCTTAAGATGTGAAAAATTGCAAAGGTGAATCAAAGCTTAGTCTGCCTTTTCAAAACCTATCCAAAAATGAGGAATTCTCACCTAATTCTTTGTGTGGCTTTTCTACTTCAGCAAGGCGCGTTACTCCGTTAGGTCACTGTAATACATACTATAACAAATCCATACTATAACAAATTATACCCCATCTCAGATGCCAACAATAAAAAAATAACAAGCATTTTTTGGTCTCATAGTTTGAGTCAAAACTTGGAAGCCACTTAGCTGAGCGGTTCTGGCTCAGGGTCTTTCATGAGATGACAACTAAGATGCTGGCCGTGGCAGCGTCATCTGCTGGCCTGACCAGGCTTGAGGGGCCGCCTTGGAGCTCATTCAGTGGCGACTGGCCAGAGGCCTCCGTTCCTCACCACGTGGGCCTCTCTGGAGTGAGTATCCTTGTGTCACTCCACTCGGCCACACTGCCTCTCAACACGGCATCTGGCTTTTCCCAGAGCAAGTGATCCGAGAGGGAGCATGAGGAGAAGCTGAAGTCTTTGGTTACCTGGCTTCTACAGGCGCACACGGAGGCTCTTGCTTTATTCTCTTTATTAGAAGCGAGCCAGAGTCCAGCCCACATTGATGGGGAGGAGAATTAGGTCCCACTTTTGGAGGGAGGAGAAGAGAACTTGTGAACATATTTTAAAACAACCACAGTCATCAAAGTCGAGAACAAGCTATCCCTATGTAGAGTATGAAAGAGGTAGAGAATGGATAGGGTTCCTACGAATCTAATATAACACGGGCGGGAGTGATGGGAAATAGTGTGAGAAAAAGGGCTGTCAGTGGGTCTAGGTTTGGATGTTAGGAAGGATGAGATTGGAGATGAGAAGGGAATACTGGGGAAAACAAAGAAGTGAGCAGGCTCTTAAGGCAACTATAAGGTTCATTTTTTTATATTCTCTCTCTACACACACACACACACACACACACACACACAGTGGGACAAAAGTAGGTTTACAGTTGTGAGTATATGAGTTTATTCTTGCATTATTTATTATTGTATTATTTTCCATATGAACAACTGTAAACCTACTTTTGCCCCACCCTGTGTGTATATCTATCTATCTATATCTATATCTATATCTATATCTATATCTATATCTATATCTATATCTATCATCCACAGCACAGAACGCTAATACTTCTGTCATCATTTGATCTGAAGAAAAACATAAAATTTACTGTGATTCCTAAGTGTTTGAACTTTTGGATGACAGACTCAGCAGGAAATCATTAGACATGTGGAAAGCTTCCAATGTGCCTTCGGTACCTATCACTGCAGAAGTGGGAGCTGAGATCCTAACGCGCAGAGCTGTATTAGAAAACATTCTCCATCCGCTGCACTTCCTCTGGGCTGAGTGAACCTATCATTTCTTATTAAGGACGTTCTGTGTAGCAGTTCAGCCAGCTTTCCAATTTAGCTAACGTCCAGGTTCTCTGGTTTACTGTCTACTTGTGCTCCAAGTAGAGTTTGAACGCCTCATTTGCATGAACACAATCTGTTGATCCCTTATCTTTTGAAGAGCTGCGCGCAAAAACTCAGGGCGATGCTGAACGCCAGCTGGAGAGGTGGGCCTCGTGGGAGTGGCTCCTCTTCCCACGGGTCATGGCTGTGAAATTTTACTGGTGCATAAGGGCCAATCATTTTAGCCATTTACAGTAAAGTTCTTATGTCTGCTCATTATCTGGAAATATCTGACCCACTCATAGTGTGAAAGAATTCATCGATTCCCACGGCGATCACAGGTGTAAGACCATATTTCCCAAGGACCGTATTTCCTTTGTCTATCCAAATTCTCTCCATTTATCCCTCAAGTCCCTGCCTAAGACCTGATTTCTCCAGCAAGCTCTTTTTTTTTTTTAATCTTCACCTGAGGATATTCTTTCCATCGATTTCCAGAGAGAGCAGAAGGGAGGGCGGAGGGGGAGAGACAGAGAAAAACATCGATGCGAGAGAGACATATCGGTGTGCGGACCAACGCTCTAACCACTGGTTGAAATTGGCCAGAAGGTTAAAGAGGATCTTCAAAACCCCTAACCCCCACTATACCTCTGTAGAAAAACTCATTGGTTAATTTAAAAGTCTATTTATTTCCGAAAATGGACTGAAACGAAGTTTTAAAAATTATTTAAATTTTCCTGAGAATTTCTTTACCCTACATTCACATGGAAGGTAGCTAACATTACTTGTTGACCTAATAACCTCTTGGAGGGCATGGAGAAATCACTAGAAAGGAGATTGCTGTGAGCTACAACACTTATCACTCCAATCTCAGAATATTTATTTTAGAGCAGGCAAAAAAAAATTTTTTTAAGGATTTTAAAATGATAGTATTCTTTACTTCTGGGACCTATTTCTATTAACAATGATAAGAAATATGATTTCATATAAGAAATCAATTAAACAAAGAATATTTGTTTGTAATAATTAGAATAGCAGTGGTTCTTATTGCTTCCACTTATTTTGTTGCTATTTATTTACACAGAAATGTCAGGTGCACAAGCACTGAGCTGACCTGAACGATTAATAATCAAGCCCTGCAGACAATTTCCATGCTAGCTTCATTATGAACAAAATATGAACATCATATGTATTTGGTGAGCTAGTTCACAGGTCTTTGTTTCTTATGAAATGGCAGTTGAGAAAGATGAGTTTTTTCTTTGAAATATTAATCACATATGGACTTTTTACTCCATGAAAAGTCTATAACATCTCTCTATATAAAAGGCTAATAAGCAAAGTGTCCCCTTGGGAGTTCGACCTGGAGACCGGGAGTTCGATTGTTCGCTATGATGTGTGCTGACCACCAGGGGGCAGGGCGGAACATGGTGGGTGACCAGCCACGGTGGTGGGGCACTGAGGGAGCAAGGGAAGCAGGAAGTGGAGAACTGCATGATGGTGGTGCGTGGGTGGTGAGGGAAGGAGCAAGTGGAGAGGTGGGGAGGCGGGGAACCTGATAGGCCCTGGTCGCTGGCCAGGCCCAGGGACCCTACCCATGCATGAATTTCGTGTACTGGGCCTCTAGTATTTCAATAACCCTCTGAACACAAAACAAATCAGACGCCAGAAAACCACTGCATAACGAGCAAGTGTTTCGCATACTTCCTCATATCTAGTCTGCACAGTCGCTCTAGAAGGTAGATACTATAGCCTCGCATTGCAGGGGAAGAAACTTGGCCTCCCAGAGAAAGCCCCAGTCTCCAATTTAGCTACTGACCTTGCAGGCAGAAACCAAACTCATCCCAAAGCTCCTATAATATCCCCTTTACCATGTAGCAAGAAGACAGCCTTTTCAGTGTCTCCATGAATGGGTGGACTGTGAGACCTGCAGGGCTGGGAATGGCAGCCTGCTTCCTTTGTTTTGGAAAAGTGAAAATTCTGAGCTTGATCTGTGTGCCACTCCTAGAGACAACCACACCGATGGAGACTGATCCTGAGACTGGTCCTCCAAAGCATGATAAACACCAGACAAAAGGTCAGGAGGGCCACTGCAGCATGCACTTGGCACACCTCCAAGTGCGGCAGAAATAACTTTCTCTGGGTCACAGAAAGGGCTCCCAGCAAAAAGAAGATCCTGAGATCCAGGGGCCACGGTGTGTCCAGCATCGAGGAGTCCCTCAGACCTGGAGCAGCTCGGGAGCTGCAGGGTCTGGCAGGCCACACCATCTGGTTCTCCCTCCCCCAACCCTCACAGGCGTTTTCAGAGAAGACTTTTGTGAATTCTAATGCATGTGGAATTACAGAATGGAAATCAGTACAAAACAGATTTGCTTTTCAGATTTTACCAGGCAGCTAAATGCTGTAACACATGGCCCACACGGGGAGGCAGAGCCGAAATTGCAGAGCCGTGCTCACTGTCTGTGCGAATGCAGTGGCTTTAAATATCATACTTACAACCTTTGCACTATGTTGGTACATGACCGATGGACAGAGACTATTTCAAACAAAAGGTCTCTGAGGGTCATGGCTAGATCGACCTTACTGGCCGTGTGGAACACCGGTCAGAGCCCCACAGGCATTCTCAGACTTTACAATGATATCTGGGGCTGGTAATTATGATGAGGCGATGGTTAAATCTGAAACAATTCAGCAGTAAAATGGAGACGGAGCTGGGAGGTCATTGCCTCCCGGCAGTCACAATCAAATTACTGGTGCGTGAGTATGACACTGAGATTTTAGGGAAGGCGACTGCCCTTTAAAATGAACGGTCCACTCGAACGGGAAGGAAAGCCTTCCGGACCAGCAAGCGAAAAGGCGCTGACTCAGTAATGTGTCTGCAAACACTTGAAACCCGTACCTTCAGTGATGCTCTGCTTTGAACAGATAATGGGCACAACCCTTCCCTCCCTGAGCCTGGAACTCCCACAGAAATCAATGAGAACTGCATATTCAAAAGGACAGGAGAACGAAGTTGCAGGCTGAATTAATAGGATAAAGGACTGCAGATCGCTCAAAGCTTGTGCAATTAAATTGTGGCCTCACACAACCCTCTAGGGTCACCAGCAATTTGCTGGCCTAGGAAAGCCAGCTGACTTCATTTTCTGAGGTGTCACCGTTTACAGAATGCATTTTCTTAGACGTCCACACGTGATCCTTCGAAGCTCAAAATTCACCTCCTCACTCTAATCTCTTTAGAGCCTGATACCTTGGGCTCTGGGGTTTCATTCCCATGCCCTTATCACCAGCTAACATCGTCAATCGATCAATGGGAAAATATCTCCATTTAAAAGTGATGCAGAGTAAGCATCTAGGACTATCTTATTTTTCTATAAAAATCTCTGTCTGTGAGTCATTTACATACAAGTTAATTACCTGCTGTCTTTCCCAACTAGAAGGGAAGCTCCAGCCGGCAAGAACTTGGTCTTGTTTATCGTTACATCCTTAGCACTTGACCTGGTTGTAATTGTTGAAACGTTTTTAGTCACCAAAACACACCCAAGCATATTTGATGAGATATTCATGAAGCCACAAGAACAATATTTGCCCTTAAATACTGCAAACATATAAAACGCAATATTCGCATTTAAACAGTTCTCCACGGAAGGGAAAGGAGGTATTTAGTAACCGCCTACGAATGCTAGTTTCTCTATGAATATATTTTCTCAATGAATTCTCGCAATAGTGGGGGGCGATGTGGTATTTTCATATTTATGTTACAAATATGGAAATAGAGGCTTTGGGAAATTAACTTTCCCACACACGCAGAGCTAGGAGGGGGCAGGCCTGAGGTTTGAATCCTCTTCTGACTCTAGAACCCATATTTTCATCTCCCTTTATCTCACGGAGTCGTAATACTCAAAATAAGGAAAGGAAACACATTTATAAAACGGAAAGGGGTCCCTACCAGTCAGCTGTGAGAAAGGGTGCTGATTCCATGGGCATTAAGGAAGAGAAGCACCCAGCAGGTGTACAGGTGAGCTGAAGGGCTATACAAGAAGAGCAATTACATTCTTCCATGATTTTAGGTGAATTCTGACATTTGATAACTTGACATTGCCCCATGTTATTAGATATTCTTTGCATTACTATAACACATAATTGATAATGTATTTTTCTTCATCTAAACTTCCAGTTTCCTACTACTATAAATAATGTTGACCATCTCTGCTTCTCATTACTTGACAAAAGTCTTGATTCTTGCCTTCAAGTAGATTTCTAAACATGTAATAATTAAGTGCAAGAATTTAAACTCTTTTGAAACTCTTGATACCCAGTCACAACTTGTTTTATAGGGACTTATATTATACCTCTAACAACAGTATTTAAAACATGCTTGTTTCATTATAATACACATATATATTTTATTTTTCCTGATTTGACAGGTGAGGATTGTTGTTTTAATATCTATTTTGTTGACCACTAGTTAGGCCATGAACTGAATATTTTTTATTGGTTATTAGCCTGTTTATCAATTGCTTCCTTGTGCATCTTGTCCCTTCTTGTATTGCTCTAAGATTTTCCTTATTTGTATTAGCTCCCTTATAATAAAACAATGTGTTTTATCATATTTGTTGGAAATATTCCCCTAGATTTCCACCCCCCCCCTTGCTTTAGCTGCCACTCGATGTCTTCGTTATCGATGGAGACCTCTAAGACAGCAGGGCCCGTCTTCTGTAGTTCTTCCAACCCAGGTCTTCCTGACACCCAATAGATGGGAAGCTATTGAAGTCAGAGGCATGAGATTAAATCATTTAATAGTCTCATGTTAGCACATGGTGTGGTGGTAAGAAAAACAGGACATGAAGGAAGCACACCATACGGAGCTCTATTAAGGTATGCAGACATAGGAAATGAATCACAACACATGACTTTCCAGGCTCCAAACTTTCCAACTGAGCATGGCACGAGTTCCTGAAATAAAAGGCAGCTCAAGTAAGGAGGAAGGGGGCGGGGGAACACAGGTGGTGCATGGGAGGAGCAGGCAGCAGCACCGGGAGGGGAGAAACCATAGCTGACCCAGCCGCATCGCCCTTGTGTGTTACGAGTGCCCAGCACATATCAGCTGTCTGCTGAGGGTGTGCTGGACAATGGGTCGATGGAGAACCTCACACTTCTGTCCTGACTGCCATCCACTGGCTCTGTTACTTTAGACAAGTCAAGTGCCCTTGTTGGACCTCAATCTCACCATCCATAAAATGGGTATTGTACAAGGTTGCAATCCAGTGAGAAAATGAATATAAAAACAACTTGGAAAGTATAAAGCAAAAAGGAAACATAACTCCTGCATTTTCATGGAAGGTTTGATGTAGATATTTAGTATCTTCAAGGAAAAATTCGGTGGCAAACAGAATAAGCAGCCATGATTTTTCTGAGGCGATTAGTCTATTTTCTTTTGATTCTCCCACCCCCATCCGCTCCCCTGCCCCATGATATGCATTTAAATGTCCCTAAAAAGCAGGCCCTGTAGTCATTTAACGTGACTTCTGTGTTGGCCAGCATTGCCTGCTGAACAAAATGTTTTGATAAGACTGCAGGAAAGTTCCGTTATACATACGTACATGCAGGGGTTGGCAAAAGTGGGTTTACAGTTGTAACTACGTGAAACATGGAGTTTGCTATTGTATTATTATTTATTAATCACTGTGTTCTTTTCCATAGGAACAACTGTAAACCTACTTTTGCCCACCTCTGCACATTCTGCATAATACATTAAAGGGGCAGGTGTACAATATTAATGAATGACCTTTCCTTGCTGTGTGTGGTAGGCTCTGCTGGTCATTAGGAAGCGCTTCACAGAAGTGATGCTGAGTGCTGACAATGGGCAGGAGCTGCCTGGAGTGCAAGTCGGGAGGCTGAAAGGGCGGCCAGTTACTGGAACAGCACGTACGAAGGTCTTGAGATGAGAAAGGGCATGGCATGGGTCTTAGGCAGCTTCTCTGAGAGGCACAGATGGGTGTTGGGAAAAAACAACCTGTCAAAAGCCCATTCACCCAGAACAATCAACTTGAGCACCCTTAACACAGCTCTTAAAAAGTAAAAGAGGTCCGTGTAAAGGGCAAAAGGGCAAAGACTGAAGCTGAGAATGTAGTAACAACAACCTCTTTCCTCTGTTCTCACAGTCCTGATCGCCCGACAGAATATTCGCCTGGTGTAGGCATTCCTCCTCCATAGGAAAGTGATTTGGGGAGGATGTGATGCCAATGGTCCATCTTGAGTTGTCTTGGGGGGTTGCTTTTCACCACGTGATTGGTGCGGAGGCATCAGGTGAATAAAGAAGAGGTGCCCTTTAGGAATACCAAGCCTTGCCCAGAGCTGAGACTTCTAGTCTCCATCCCACGCTCTCCCCAAATGAAGTCACAACATCCCAAGTAGAAGCTAACTCTTAATGGCCATTGAGTGAAGTAGGAAATCAGTTATTCGTGGCTCTCCCATCTACTTTATTTAGGACAAGATATGGTCCAATAATTCTTCTGACCAGGAACCACCGACTAGTACACAGTTATCTCTTACCAGCTGACCCTTCTAAACTGAAATATACTCTTTATCTGAATTTAAACACATCCACTATATTTCTTCGCTTTTTCCAAGGCAAGATAATCATCACAATATTTTAGAAAGTCTCTAATAATAGTTGACACCAGCTCCCCCCTTTTCCTATTTATTGAAACGCACACACACGGAGAGGGAAATCTAGGTCATCCCTCTGTTTGGCGTGTTTGGGTCCTGGGGAGCAGGGGAGTTCACTGGAGGGTCCCGTGCAGTGGAAGCGATGGCGGATGAAGCTGGAAAGTGAGGGAGGGTTCTGATTTCAAGAGCCTCTCTGTCGAGGAGTCTGCCCTTTACCTTGTGGCCTTTGACTTAGGCAGCCTTGATGGATGGCTGGTTTAGAAATCAGATGTTTTAATAAAAGACAAAAATGAAACAATGGTTCCTGAGGGCAGCACGCAGTAGAAAAGCCACTGCTCTTCACATGTATATACAGGAACCTGAGGCACACAGAGGAAGGGGTTGCTGAGGGTGTCATCGCTCAGTGGCACCTGACTCGAGCAGTTTTATGCCACTGCTGCCTTTGACATCTTTTTATTTTTTCTGTCTCGCTTTTTTGGGGGTAGCATTTATTATTTTCCAATTACAGTTTACTTTCAGTATTATTTTGTATTGGTTTCATGTGAACAGCATAGTGGTCAGACAATCATGTATTTTACAAAGTGTTTTCCCCCGATATTTCCAGCACCCACCTGCATGGTTCATAGTTATCACAATATCATTGACGATATTCCCTATGCTGTTCTTTACATCCCTGGGACTATTTTGTAACTACGAATATGTACTTCTTAATCCCTTTCCCTTTTTCACCCAAAATGAAGGAGAAGGAATAATCCAAGGAGTTGTATGATAATGTTTAGGAAAAATACTACTGCTATTAAACACTGGTTACTTCTGAAGCTTATCAGTAAGACAGGGCACGCATTCCTCTCTGCCTCCTTCGTGAGGCTGCCCGGGGGCGGAGAGGCGGGCATCTCGCTGGAAATGAAGTGAGTGACAAGGCCACCTGAAGACCTGCGCAGACCCCTCCACGGCTCATATCAAACACTGTAACATGTATCCACATGAAATCTAATTGTCATTATAAAATCTGTAAAAAGATTTAAAATAATTTTTTATTTTAAACATTTTCACTATGATATAATATTTGGTTGATTATGATTATCCTGTACAGTTAGAAATTCTAATAAAATGAGCCAATTAAACCTATGAGTGTTTGCAAGTGTAATGAAATATTTGATCAGTACTAAATCTAACGACTGAAGTTGGCATGATATTACATTTTGTAGCTTTCTCTTAAGTTTTAATTTTGTTGTTTTCTTCTTTTAGAATAAAACTTTTGTGTTAGTCCTTAAACATTTCCATGGGTCCGGGACACTGTGCTCACAGAGCTGAGGATGAAACGGTTCTGTAGGTATCAACACCACACCTATAGCTGAGTGAGCTCAACTCTGTGGATGCTTCTTTCTAATGTACGCATTCCAAGCGGGAAGAGTTAAGGTTACTATGGAAACCACAACACAAAGCCTAGCACTGAATTACTATGAATTCAGCTTTCTACTGCAACTCCCTTTTTGTGATTCAATCACATTTTCTTTCTTGTTCTATTTATTTATTTTATTTTTTAAACATTTTATTCGATCTACATTTTCATTAGTGGGAGGCGGCACAGTGCAAGGACCGAGAGAATGGACCTCCGGGCCAGGCAGCCGTGGGCTCTGCTGGCCCTCCCGCGGGCCTAGTGTGTGACTGACCTGGTCACCACCTCTCTCGCTGGCTCAGCTCCTCCTTCCGTGAAATGGGAGTCCTGACAGTAGCTACCTCAGAGGATGCGAGGATGGAGTGGGTTAATATTTACAAAGAACGTACTTATAACAGAGACTGGTACCTAAGTTTTATGTATGTGTTTCCTGATTTTTTTTTAAAGTTATTTATCCAGAACTTCCTGAGCTCAAGCTACATGGCCCCACAGTGAAGATGAAGACACACCCTGGTCCCAAAGGCACGGAGATTCTCGCAGGAGGCACGTGCTAGAACGGAGGTATAAACAACGTAATCCCAAACTTAGGAAAAGTACTGAATTATAATCATGAAAACTGCTTTACCTGATTAAAATGGAAACTAATTAAAATATCTTAATATACTGAAAATGAAATTAATCAAAAACATTTATTAAGTGCCACTTTGGCTGCCTGCTGGCCCACGGGGACTGCTCTGTGGAAGGCATTTGTTAAGAACAGAGGGAAACAACAGACAGCCTAGGTCAGTGATGGCGAACCTTTTGAGCTCGGCGTGTCAGCATTTTGAAAAACCCTAACTTAACTCTGGTGCCGGGTCACATATAGAAATTTTTTTATCTTTGCAACCATAGTAAAACAAAGACTTCTATTTTTGATATTTATTTTATATATTTAAATGCCATTTAACAAAGAAAATTCAACCAAAAAAATGAGTTCATAGGTTTGCCATCACTGGCCTACGTGGTGGGTGCAGGGGCTTTTTAGATTTGCAGGAATCTTTGATTGGTACAATCATCCCCTTTTACACGAGACTGACCTGAGTCTCAAATACGTTAAGTGAGAAAAGAATCCGAGTCCAGATAAAACTCTCCGTCTCTAGGCCAATGTGAACATTGCGGAACTAGTGGTTTTCCAACTTTATTAGCAGAAACCTAGCTGTGAAAAGTCATAGGATGTCAAATGCATCATTTCATTAGTTGTTTACCACCGTCTTATTACAGTTGAAACAGTAAACATTTATTTGTCACAAAGTCGATCGGTGAAAATAATGTGACTATCGTGAAGAACATGAACACGCGAGACCAGAGGTGATGGGTGAGAGCCCCAGAGCCGAGGATGGCCCCACAGCCTGCTTAGTTCTGGTTTTCTTTCTGTGGCCTCGTGTTTAGAAAATCCTGCCTCATATGATTGTCAATAATAACAGAGTTTTAAAAGGTCACCTTGAATGACATGAATAGGAAGTAAATGCCATTTTCTTATGATTATTTATCAAGCTCCTGCTGTGTGCGGGCACGGGATGCCAGGGATTCTGCAGTGCCCATGACGGACGTGGTCCTTAGCTTCAAGACAAGTGCTTTCAAAGGAGAAGCACCAGAACATTTACTGGAGTGGACACTTACGGTGTACTTCCCGCCACAGGTGTAGATGCTTCGGGTCTAGTGAACCTCTCCTGGAGAATCTCCCAGGTGGTTTATACTCACAGGTCATGGGTTCTAGGCATTAGGCACAGACTGCCTGGCATCCCTGGAGAGCTGAAACCACGACTCTCTCCATCTACTCCCCGCCACTCACTCCCCACTGAATCTCCGTTACGGTTTTGGTAACCTTGGGTACCGGGCTAATGACTTTAGGGGCTGGGACTAGTGTCTCTTCTAGTTTGGGTAAGTGGGAGGCCAGGGTTGTAATGACCTTGAGGCTCCTATAACTGTTTCAGCTTGTTCAAAATTAGCTTGTAATTTATGAAGCACTGAAGGAACTGAATCCATCCCAATGATGGACAGACCCGGATAGAGCTGCTCAAGAAATCCTAACTGCCTTGGGTACTGGTAGGCGCTGAGCAACCAACATGAGTAACTGGAGAGCATGAACTTTGAACTTGAAAAAACAGTTGAACTTACTAGGGCAAGAGAACCTGACTATACACTTGGTTTCCTTGGGGCTTTAATTTGTAAAGTGATTAAACATCTGGACTTTGATTGCTCTCCAGGAATTGGAAAATGGTAGGGGTTTATATTCAAGCATAGGGCATGTTCCTGTTGGCAGTCTATTATCAAAGTACCTTAACGGTGTTTGATCTCCACAACCTGTTTTGCACACTGTCGGGAACGTGGCTGTATATAATTTGGAACAGGGAACAGGAAATGGAATTCCAGCCATGGCTGCAGCAATTGGCTTGGAGCCAATTTAATTGACGTATGATCTTTATCAATTTCAGAGCTTTGGCTGAGGGGGAGGAGGTGATCTACAATGCCCATCAGTGATCTCATGATGGTGCCCAAAGGAGCAGCAGCAGGCACTGGGAGAACTGCCAGCAGGAACGGGACCATCCCGACTGTCTGCTGACATCTTCCCCTGAGGGCAACAGTCATACTACCAGTGGGAAGACAGACAGCTGGTGTGGTGCCCCAGGCGCCACCCCTGTGGGCCCAGCACCTGGTTCACTGGTGCCAGGCTTCTCCTGGCTGCTCCCAGCCAATGCTGAGCTGGGTGGGAACACTCGCACAGCCCCTTCCTGCCTGATGTGGGACTTTTCTAGAAGGAAACTCGCTGGAGGACTTGCCTGTAGGCCTGTACAAAGCTTTCTTCGATTTGCACCAGGCCTAATGCATAAAGCGAGAGCAGAGCGGACTTTTGTGGGCACCTTTTGACAGTCCAGCATGGAGTCACTGTCAGCCATGACAGTTATGTCAAGACTGAGGGAATGGGGTGTAATGAGAACGCTCTGGGGAGGGGCCTGGAATGCCCCAAACCACAAGCCTGGACACTTGGATAGCGTCTCCATCTGGACCCTGATCTGAGTGCGTCTCCATCCCCGTGGGCTATGAGAGCTCAGCGCTCCGACCAGCCGAGGCTCCAGCGTGGCTGTACCTTGGGTCACACTCGGAGCCCAGTGGGCTTCCCCTCCACCAGGCGGGTGCCAACACTGCCGCCGCCTGGTGGAGACCCGCTCCTGCTCCAGCCGCCGACACCGCCAGTGACCAGGGCTTCGTGCTGGATGCTCGCTCTGCTCGCTTCTACCACGTAAGCTCCCCGCTCTGTGTGTAAACTGCGTGGGAATCTATTGGCTTATTGGGGAGGTCTCCCCTAGCAAACCTGGCACTGTGGACAGACACAAACATGAGTGACTCCTTTGGGGATGAACCTTGCTCACAACACCTACCCCATCGTTCCTCCTCCTGTCCTTCCACAGGAGCCAGCCATGCATCCCGGACTGAGGCTCTCCTCACTCAGTCAGCTTCCCGCGGGCATCCTTCCCGAGCAGTTCCCCCAGTAAAGCCCTTGCCCTCTGTTCTCGCCTGGGCATCAGCCTCTCAGAGGACTTGAACTAACACCCTGAGAAGTGGCAGAGGGAATAACAGCATTTCCAACGTATAAAGTTAAAATTCAATGCTTACGGGACCTCCTTGTTGCCATTCCCACTTCCCTAACACCAGATTCCTTTGGACACTTTAGTTTTTGTTAAACCTCACTCAAGGATATTGAAGAGAGAATGGAAGGGAGGGAGAGAGACACACACAGAGAGAGAAACATCAATGTGAGAGAGACACATCGATTGGATGCCTCCTGCACATGTCTGGACTGGGGCTGGAGGTCGAACCTGAAACTGAGGCATGTGCCCTTGACCAGGAACCTAACTGGAGACGCTTCAGAGCGTGGACCAGCGCTATAACCACTGAGCCAAACCGGCTAGGGCTCCTTTGGATACTTTATGCAAACCATTTCACAGAACCAAGTATGGAAGAAAAAAAACACACCTGGGTTTTGCTAGAAGGAGAAAATAAGGATGATTCTTTAGGAATTCTGACCAGAGCACATCAAGTTTGAATTGGGCCCTAGGACAAAAGAGAGGATATGGAAGGTGGTAAATAGAGGACAGGGATACAGTCACATTTTCAGCTAAAAAAGGAACTCTGGCTGAAGGAGCTGAAGCTCTCTTGGCTGCAAAGAAAGTTGCAGGCAGTGCTGTGAAGCAGGGAATTTGTCATAGTTGAGAAAGGAAGCAATTAAAGTAGGAACCACCTCGGAAACGTTTTCTAGGTCAGTATGAATAGTAACAACATCCCAGAGATCGTGCGAGGCAGCCATGGGAGGGGGAGACGGGAGGCGGAAAACTATGCACGCCTGTGCCTGGTTTCTGTGGTCAATGGGAGTCCAGGCCCAGGAAAGGGACCACAGCCTGAGAGCGAGCCAGGAGAGGCTGCACTCACACGATGGCCTGTATCTCTGAAGCACGTTTTCAAAGGTTGAAATTAATTTGCACTTAACATCCAGGGGATGCAAAACGAATGTGTCAATATTTTTAAAGAAAAGATGACAATGGAGAGCTAGTCATGCTTTAATTTAACTGCCAAGCAATGAACCCAAAAAATGAAATGATGCAGAGAAACTTCCCCAGTGTGTGCCAGGCGACGTTAGTCTAAAATGCAAACCCTTCATACGGTACACAGGAGGAATCTAAGTGACAAAATAAACTGGTGAACACGTGGATCCAGAGACACGAAAGCATGAACAGAGCATGGAATCTCAGAGGGAAGGTGGGGGAGGGTGGGAGGTAATCAACCAAAGACCTTGAATGCAAATATGCACAACCCATGGGCACAGACAATAGGGTGCTGAAGGCCTGGGGAGGGTCAATGGGGGTGGGGTGGGGAAGGGGAACATATGTAATACTTTCAACAATAAAGAGTTATTAAATAAATAAATAAAGTAAGATTCACAGGAGGGCTGAGAGTAGCCGAGACCAGATGTTGCTCTGAGACGTCAGAGCTGATTGTGATAGATTTCAGACAGGATGTGTCAAAAGACGAGCTTGACACGGACAGCCTGTCTCCGTTGAAAACCACGCTTCTCTGCGCGGGAGTCCTCAGGTAACCGATTTCCACTCGCACCTCTGCCCCAAAGCCAGGCCTCCCAGGGCTCCACGTCAGCGACACCTGTCAAATCCCCGCCTGCCTCTCACGACCGAACCCCTCCTGTTCGCTGTGTCATTCGTGTTAAGATAACAAATTCTCGGCCGATGGATTTGCGAAGGGAGCAACTGCCTCGACATTGTTCGCCGATTTTCTTTAATAGACAAACAGGCCGGAAGCCCAGAGGGAAACGGCAGCTGTGAACTGAGCTGCTAGCAGGCTTTTCGTGCAGGTTCCCGGAGCAAACCGCGGGCACGTCCCTCCAGATGCCGTTCTCCTTCGCTTTCTAACAGGATGGCCCCACTCAGCCCCTGCCAGTGTTTCCCTTCCATTAATATTAATGGAAGTCACTCTTGTGTATCAAGGGGAGAAGAGACTCTTTGTCTTTTTAATTGGTTCTATAAAACAATAACCGAGTGCACTGTGCGAGTTCTATCTAGAAATACATTTTGGCCATCCACACTGTGCTGCTTGGAAAAAAGATTTTATGAAAAGGAAGATAATGTGCAGCTTCCTGGTTGGCCACCAGCTAGGAACCAAATACATAAACAAGCACATCAAGATCAGAGGGACAATAGGTGATTTTGTCCTTTGGGAAGATGATGGGACTACGCGTCTGCAGAGCACGGGGCTGCATATAAAGCACAAAGTGCCTGTTAGGGCGAAGCAATTGCAACCGCAACTTAATGGGGGACAAGAAAGCAATTAACAGTGTGTAAAGGCACTGATGCGCAGGATAGACCTCGAGATTAGAATCTTATTAAAACAAAGGCTGGTACAACTTGATTATAATGAGTTAAGTTGAAAGATCTCCAAAGCAATCTCAGCGTGCAGACGTGGAAAAGAAAACATAATCTGCCCTATTATTATACTCGGGACCCCATCAGCTGCTGCCAGCGTGTGGTTCTTTCGCAGATCAATACCTCCGAGGGGCCAGACAGGAGCCGCCGCCCAGGATGCAATCCTGCAGGTCTGGGTTGAGGGGTGGAGAGGCGTTCTCCCTAACACGACCATTTAGTCAAAAATGAGAGTTCAGCCCGGCCAGCGTGCCTCAGTGGTTGAGAGTCTCTACCTGTGAGCCAGGAGGTCACGGTTCCATTCCCAGTCAGGACACATGCCCGGGTTGCAAGCTCGATCTCCAGTGTGAGGAGTGCAGGAGGCAGCTGATCAATGATTCTCTCTCATCATTGATGTTTCTATCTCTCTCTCCTCTCTGAAATCAATAAAAATATATAAAGAAATGATAGCTCAAAGCATGATGACTTTTAACACTGATCTTAGAACAGGCAAGCTTTTTTTTTTTTTTTTTAATTCTTTTGCTCTCTGGCCTTTTCATAATAACATCCTAAGATGGTGTTGCAGGTCAGGGTAAAGATATGAGGTTTAAGATGAGCCGAGCTGTAATCTTCTGACACTTCCCTGGCTGATTCAATATTTTAAGATAAATATCACACAAGGAACAGTGAGAGACGAGGCAAAGGGCACCAGATTAGATAATAAAAAAAGACCAGCCTAAAACTCTGCAATCAATTAACAATTACCATTTGGGTTTGTCAACCCCTCCAAGTTGGTAGAAAAATCCTTCTTGAGTAGGTTCTTAATAACAAGAGAAATGATTTTTCACTCAAATAGGTAGGTACCCTCTTTGTAATTAAAGTAGACTTGAAAGAGGCTCAATTTTTCCATCAATTTTTAAAGACTAATTTTATATTTTACAAGCCATTTAATAAACTCCATATGTATATTTTATAAACCAAAACATATTTGCTTCTATATTTAATGGGACTATTTCATGTGTCTATGTTAGATAAACTGTTGGGTTAAATAAAGAAAAAGGGATAGGGTTGGTTTTTTTCCCCACAAGATCTTTAGACAGTAGGACCAAAATACCAATTAATTAACTCTTATGAGGAATTTAATATATTTATGAATTTACAGTCCCTCTATTAAGGGTTGAACAGTCACATCTTGCCATTATTTTATACTGGCAAAGCTAATCCTTGCCAATCTGGTGGGTTTAGCTCTTTATAGCTCTAGTTTGCATTTCACTGATTGCTGGTGAAATTGAACTCTATTCATATGTTTCTTTGACCATTAATATTTCCTCATCTGTGAAGTGACTGATACATCTTTTGCCCTTTTTTCATTGTATTGTTGGTCTTTTTGTTATTTACTTAAAGTTATCCTTTATATGTTTTGGATGAGCATCCTTTATTTAATATAGTTGAGGTAATACAAAGTGGTTAAGAGAACAGACTTTCTTCGGAAGTGCTTGGCTAGTTTTGGTTCTAGAATCAAGTTTTGATGGGAAGACAGATACTTACTATTTTGAAGAGAAATTCTCCCAATGGAATTATTTTATAATGTGCAATGCGGCTCTTGAACTTCTTTCCACCATCAATCAAGGAAAAATATTAATTCTTTTTTTATATAAAGATGATTTGTTATAGAAAATAAAAAATACAGGAAAATACAAAAGTAAAAATTGTCCTAAGCTCTATATCTCAAGACAATCACCATCAATGATTTTTGCATATCTTTCAGACCTTTTTAAACAGATATACTTATCAGAAGATATATTCATAAATCTTTACATAAAGAGTTTAATTTTTGGTGCCAGTCGGCCGGGGTTCAAATCCCAGCGCTGCCACTTAGTGTGTGGACTTGAGCAAGTTTCCTAACCTCCCTGAGCCTCAGGGCTACCTATTAAAATGGTGATGACAATACTGCTTGGTCTCACAGGGCAGTTGTGAAAATGAAATACATAAATATATATAAAGTACTGAGTACAGTATCTAACACACAGTAAGCACTCAAAAATTGCTAAATATTATTACTCGCCAGTCGCAGGTTTGAAAAGTATCTCCTGTTAAAAAAAATGAAGTCTCTTGATGAACACAAGTTCTCCGATTTTGTTCAATTAATCTATTTTTTTCATGGTTTGAGCTTAATGTTAAGGAAATTCTTCCCTTCTCCAAAGACATTAAAATCTTTTGTAGATGTGTTCTAAATGTTTAATATTACCTTTATATTAAAAATTTAAACCATGTGGTATTCATTTTGAGTTATTATGTGAGGCAGGGGTCCAATTTCTTTCTTTTTTTTATTTTTATAGGCAACCAATTTTCCAGCACCATTTATTGGAAACTCCATTCCTTTCCCGCTAGTCTACATGCCAACTTTGCTATGAATCAGGTTTCTGGAGCGGTGCTGACTCTCAATGCTGTTTTTTATTGTTTTATATACCTGTACTGCGCCAACGCCACTTCGTCAAGCTTTAGAATACTAGTAAATCTTGAAATCCTGATAAGCAAATTCCTGCACTTTGACTTTCTTCGGAAGTGCCTTGGCTAGTTTTGGTTCTAGAATCAAGTTTTGATGGGAAGACAGATACTTACTATTTTGAAGAGAAATTCTCCCAATGGAATTATTTTATAATGTGCAATGCGGCTCTTGAACTTCTTTCCACCATCAATCAAGGAAAAATATTAATTCTTTTTTTATATAAAGATGATTTGTTATAGAAAATAAAAAATACAGGAAAATACAAAAGTAAAAATTGTCCTAAGCTCTATATCTCAAGACAATCACCATCAATGATTTTTGCATATCTTTCAGACCTTTTTAAACAGATATACTTATCAGAAGATATATTCATAAATCTTTACATAAAGAGTTTAATTTATACATTCATGTTTTAGTGCTTGCTTTTTTCACTCAGTAACACATTGTAGAAATCGCTTCAGGTCAAGGAGAACTGTCATAATTTTCACTAGTGTTTGTGTTCGTCAGCTTTGTTGCAAGGACAACCCCAACAGTTTAGTGCCTTATAACTACAAATATTTATTTCATGTCATGGATATGACATGTCTTGGGTTGGGGGTCATCTGCTAGGCTCTGTGTCACATGTTGTTCCAGTCTAGGATTCGGGCAGCCCCTACTTAGGGCAGAGGCAGAAGGGAAGGTGGGGTGGAGGGACATGGTGTGGTCACCCCTGCTTACATTTGTTTGGCCGAAGTGAGACACGTGGCTGGGCCCAACATTAGCAGGGGTAGGGCAGTCCACTGCTTCCGCAGGCGGCTCTCTCAGCGCACAGCAGAGGATGGGATATATACTCCTCTTCCAGGGAAGGGAAAGCACATGTAGGGGTAATTAACAATCTACCACAATGACGGCCGTACGTACTCCGCTGCATAAACCAGATGGAGCGAATTGGTGTTCTGAAGTCAAATTCCGCATGTATATATGATACACATGGTGTGTTCTCTTATAATTAGGTTTCAAATCCGACTCCCGGCTTCTCTGCCAGAAAAATTAGAAACTCTGGCAGCCTGGCTCAGCACTACCTCATGGCAACAAATAGTTGGAGCTGATAGTGGCTGTCCCCTTGGGAAAGTAAATGCTCTCCAATTCTCTGTAGTCCCCATCACTCCCTATTGTCTCACACCTGACCCACTCCCCTTACTCACGAGTGTCATGATATTCCTAGGCATTTAAGTTTTTATATTAGCCCGGATCCCCTACTGATGAACATTTAGGATTTTTCTAACTTTTCATTATTATATAAAATGCTGACATAAACAGCCTTAAATCTACCTTTGAATATTTATTCAAATATCTTTAATTCCTAAGAGATTGATACAGTACATTGCACATTTTGATGAATATTGTCACACTATCCCTCCAACAATGCATGAGCAGGTCTCCTTCTTCAAACACTAGCGACACTGGACATTATAACGTTGTTTCTCTTCTGCTTATATAATTAGACATAAATGATCATTTATTGCAGTCACAAGTTTCATTTTTTTTTAACCATTAGAAAGTTGAATATATTTCCACCTTCTTATCTGCCATTCCTGTTTCTTTCTTTGTAGGTATGTCAGCTGCTTGTTCACTCCCTTTGTCTAGCTTCCAATTGGCACATTTAATTTTAAAAATTAATTAATCGGGACTCAGTATGTTAGAGATATTAATGCTGTGATAAATGTCCTAAAGTTTGGCAGTGTTTTAGTCTTCCACTGGGACTTTGGTTCTGAAATGTATGTGTCTGTATTGCAGTCACAGCCGTTAGGATTTTCCTTTGTGGGTCTTGCCAATGAAAATTTTGTACGAATACTCACTCATACTTTAACATATTTATGTCAGTCTCCTTGTAGTATGTTATTTTAACCATCTGAAACTTATTTTAAGGGAAGGAGTAATGTTCAAATTTCTGTTTATTTGAACGGTACTAGTCAACTGCCTCAATATTATTAAAAAATCATTCTTCCCCTAGTTATTTGATATACTTTATTACTGCACTAAATTACAATATATATGTGCCTATTTCTGTATTATTTCATTGATTTGTATGTTTAGTCTATGCCCCACATTGTTATAATTTCTATAGCTTTATGTTTTAATATCTAGAGTAATTATTCTTTTTACTTTTATTTTTTCACACTTTACTAGATAATTGTATACCTTTATTATCTTATATAATAAAACCCTAATATGCAAATCGGCCAAACAGTGGAATGACTGGCCACTATGACATGCACTGACCACCAGGGGGCAGATGCTCAATGCAGGAGCTGCCCCCTGGTGGTCAGTGCACTCCCACAGAGGGAGCACTGCTCAGCCAGAAGCTGGGCTCACACCTGGAGAGCTCAGTGGCGGTGGCAGGAGCCTCTCCTACCTCCGCGGCAGCGATAAGGACCCTTTGGGGGATGTCTGCCTGCCGGCAGGAGTGGGCCTAAGCTGCCAGGCAGATATCCCCCGAGGGTCCCGGACTGTGAGAGGGTGCAGGTTGGGCTGAGGGCACCCCCCCACGCCCCCACCCAGTGCATGAATGTCATGCACCGGGCCTCTAGTTTTAAATAAACTGTATAACCATTTTGTCAAGGTATCTTGTTATATTTATACTTGCTCTATAAAAAGTTGACTTATTCCACTATGCTCTGAAATAGTTTAATTAGCACTGGAATTCCTTATTTCTTGAAAGTTTGAAACAATTTGCCTAAAAAACCATGTAGATCAAGCATACCAAACTCGAGGCCGAGGCACGTGGCCCACTGGCGGCGAGTTTGACATGCTTGATGTAGATCCTGGCTTTTAAAATAGTTTTCTACAGTTATTTCCTCATTATTGGTTAATTTAAACTTTCCAACTTGTGGATCATGATATCATAATTTAAAAGTACACAAAGGCAGCACAATAATCACAAAGTACATATCCTGCATTAGGAAGACAACACACCACTGGATTCACTCACAATGGGCAATCTGGCCTTAAATGGGAATCTGCTGGGAAAGCATGAGTGGAATGGATTAGGGAAATGTGGTTAATGATGAAGATGATGACAGTGACAGCCACAATAATATAGAGAAATCTGGCTGGGCTCTTACATGCTTCACATTTTCCCTTTCTTGGTTTATGGCATCCTCATCCCCATAGCTGAGTGGTTCTCAACCTGTGGGTCGCGACCCCTTTGGGGGTTGAACAACCCTTTTCACAGGGGTCACCTAAGACCATCGGAAAACACATATATAATTACATATTGTTTTTGTGATTAATCACGATGCTTTATGTTCAATTTGTAACAATGAAAATACATCCTGCATTTATCAGATATTTACATTACGATTCATAACAGTAGCAAAATTACAGTTATGAAGTAGCAATGAAAATAATTTTATGGTTGGGGGTCACCACAACATGAGGAACTGTATTAAAGGGTCGCTGCATTAGGAAGGTTGAGAACCACTGCCATAGCTGATTGGAAAGCCATCCTTTCTGCCTTCGACTCTTGCTCTTCCCTCTGGTAATATTTCCGCTCCCTATTTGATCCACCTGTCAACTTCCTTGGATCCTTCTAGACCAGCCGTGGGCAAACTACGGCCCGCGGGCCGAATCCGGCCCGTTTGAAATGAATAAAACTAAAAAAAAAAAAAAAAGACCGTACCCTTTTATGTAATGATGTTTACTTTGAATTTATATTAGTTCACACAAACACTTCATCCATGCTTTTGTTCCGGCCCTCCGGTCCAGTTTAAGAACCCATTGTGGCCCTTGAGTCAAAAAGTTTGCCCACCCCTGTTCTAGACCCAAGTCGAGCACCAGCTTCCCCGGGAGGGCCTCTATGATTTCTCTTCTGCACATCACCCTTGGATACAATCATCTGTTCTCTCTTCTTTTTGCCCATGGACCTTTGTGGGCATCTCATCAGGAGTTCTTACCAGACCTTCTTGTACTCACTTGTCTAAATGGCTGCCTCCTTTATAGGACATTCACATCTTGGAGCACAAGGTCTGGGTGTTACTCACCTATTCGCCTGGTATTTCGTAGTGTTTGGGAGAGAGTAGATGCTCACTAAGTGTTTACTGAACGCACCAAGCAGGGGTGGCGGCTTTCTGGGGGTGGGGTGTCAGAGGCAGACAGACCTTTCACTGGGCATTTCTCAGAAGAAGGAATCATAGAAGGAGTGGGCAGGAAGTGACCACCAGTTCTTGGTGAAGCAGCCCAGAGCCAGAAATGATGGGGACAGCAGCATGAGCATGAGCCCTGTGCAAATCTCTGATCATCTGTGCGAAAGTTACAATGGTAAAAATCAGTGGTCGGCAAACTGTGGCTCGCGAGCCACATGCGGTTCTTTGGCCCCTTGAGTGTGGCTCTTCCACAAAATACCGACTTCTGCGCATGGGCCATGAAGTTTCAATCGCACTGTATGTGTGCGCCCGCACGTGGTATTTTGTGGAAGAGCCACACTCAAGGGGCCAAAGAGCTGCATGTGGCTCACGAGCCGCAGTTTGCCGACCACTGGTAAAAATGCTCCTTTCATTTGTTTTGTTTTGTTTTTTTCAAAATGATCTTTGGAGGAACCAAGAGAACATTAACAAAATAACAGCATTTTAAAGTAAGAAGCTTTTGATGAAATTGTTTTAATTACAGAGCCCATTTTGGCGTGCTTCAGTTTTGATAATTATTCTGGATCTCACACACACGGCAATTTGAGTTTTACTAAAGACAAGTAAACTAGAGTTACCACACACAGCTTGCGAGGGAAACCACAGTTACCACCGAGCGTTAGGAGCCATCTAATTGACTTGGAGGTACAGTAATTAGCTACTGGGGGAGACACGGAAAGCTCATTTTGTAGATTCCAAGTGTTTCTACACAAGCCCCTCATGTTATTTCAGTCTGCCAGAAGCAAAAGCCATTATGGTTGCCTTTGTCTAAGCAGAAGGAGGTAGATATTCCTGGTGGATTTTAAAAGAAATGATGCTGCCACTCTCACTGTCCAGGAATATTATGTGGTGGCATCACAGACACCACATGATTTTGCTGTTAACTTAAGCAAACAGGATAAACATTTATTTTATAAAAACATATTATTTTGTGTTGTTGTTAATCCTCGAGGATATTTTTTTCCATTAATGTTTAGAGAGATTAGAAGGGAGGGAGTGGGGAGAGGGAGAGAGAGAGAGACATCAATGTGAGAGCGACACATTGATTGGTTGCCACGCACAAGCCCAAACCAGGCCAGGGATCAAACCTGCAACCCAGGTACATGCCCTTGACCGGTAATCCAACCCATGACCCTTCGATGCGTGGGCCGAAGCTCCAACCATTAAGTCACACTGGCCAGGCCTAACAACATATTCTTGATCATTATAACAATGCAAGAGGTAACTGGTCAGCTACTTCGTAAACCATTTTTCCTTGGGATTTTTTGGAGATTGCCAGAACATTTCTATTATAACTCCAGTATCTTGCAGAGGCCTGGTGAATGTCTGTAATTTTTGAGAAGGAATGAAATTCCCTTGGGTGCCACAACCTTACACACATCACACCTGTTTGTAGCCAATTTTAAAGCTCTCAGACTTCTGTGGAGGTGAGACTAACATATTGCTCACTGGATAAGTAGTGACAAGGCCAGCAAGTTCCCAAACAAAGCTCAATGTGACTTCCCAAAGAACAGCAAAATCAAGGAAGAGCCACACAACGCCAAAGTTCTGCTCCAGTCGTTAATTTCACGGCCTATAAAGCAGAGAAATCTAACAATCATCTCAGCTCCATTTCTCCGACCAGTTGATGGACAATGGGCCATCAACAATGTCCTCTGAATTTCTTCCTCGCCATGGTGCCTGGCTGTTGAATGAGCCTCAGAATCTCGATCTCCATGTCCTACACTCCTCTCCCTCCATCTCATGCGTGTTCATCTCCACTTTCACTCATATAATGAAGCTCTAACCTGCACAGTTGGCGGTGGCTTCTGAGTGGACAAATCCATGGACTGTTCACATTCTTTCTTCTCCTCCTGTTCTTGGGGACTTGGACGCAATTGAGCGTCCTCTCCTTGAAGCTCCTTCCTCCCTAGGCTTTCATGGCACACGTGTCCACATACAAGTCAACAGAATTGTCATCTTTTTTTCCCCCCAATCGATTTCAGAGAGGAAGGGAGAGGGAGAGAGAGACAGAAATATTGATGATGAGAGAGAATCATTGATCAGCTGCCTCCTGCATGCCGCCTACTGGGGATCAAGCCTGCAACCTGGGCATGTGAATCCAACCTAGGATCCTTCAGTCCGCAGGCCGCTGCTCTATCCACTGAACCAAACTGGCTAGGGCAATTCAACAGCATTTTTAAAAAGTAACTTGTCTTAACAGCTTCTAAAACATTGATTTTAACAGAAACCATTTGTGAACTAACATCTTATCAGTTTATGAAATATTTAATTAGATCACTTACCTGTAATACAGTACAGGTATAATTAGGGTTACCATTACAAACACAGGGGCATAAACAGGATGCGAAACAACACCATCCCCCGTTTTCCCCAGCCGTCTGAACACTCTCTCTCTAAATACTCTGTGATCCTGAAAGAGTTCCCTTGGAGCTCAAACTCCTTGTGTAAGACTCAGTGCTATGACTTATCCATATGGGTGGCGTGAGGGGCTTCAGGTTCTCCGGAATCCCCACCTGCTTCCTCCCCAAATAAACACACAGTGTAGTTTAAATGACATACTTGCTATTCCTGCTTGCAAAGAACTCATAATCTGACAAGAGATATAGAATCAGCATGAAACATTGCTAACCTCAAATCCACTATTCTTATTATTAAGGCAACAAGAAAAGCGGTATCACTTTGAGTGATTCTGTGCCACACAGAAGTTTGTAAGATTTACTGTACATGTTGAAAGGACTGGTGGCTAAACAGGGCAAAACATGTCTTACCAGATACAGAAATTAAATCACAAGGAGAAATTACATGATTGTTAGACTACGCGTTTGGAAACTGTGACTCCCCCCTTACTGGGTAAGTGGTCCCTTACACAAAACTTGACTGTATTCTTTCGACAGTGAATAATAACTGGTTGTGTTTGCACTGTCGGGCCTGTTTCTGAAACAAAAGCCATCCAATTTTGCTTTTTAAAAGCCACCATTGCAATGTCCTGAAATTTCAGAAAAATCCTTCTGAGAGAGACTATACCAGGTGAAAACAGCAGAAGAAACAAAATAAAAAACTATTTGACAGGGTTTCAGTAGACTCGGTAGACTCTTTTCCCTCTTCACATCCATGAGTCTTACTGCATGGGATTTTACTTTCATCCACACGAGGATGGAGTTGTTCTTTTTTCTTACCCTGAATCTATCATTCAATAAATGTGCACCACACATCTGAACTACTGAGCTGAATTCATCATGCCCTATTTAAGCTGTAGAATATTCAGAATCTATAAATTATTATCAATGCAGCAACACTGTACGTTTTATTAAGGGGAAAAATATTTTACTAGCTTACCTAAGTCAAATAAATCTCAGCCAGATAACCTAATTGTCAAAAGAAAAGAAAACTAAAGCTATAATTTTTTTGGTGATGATTGGAAGTTTCTGTCTAGTTTGAGGGGGAAATCTGGAACTAGGTGATCTTATAGTGTTTGGAGAAGATGCATTTAGAAAAAGAAGAAATTGAGGACTCAAAGTCTAATGAATGGGTCCAAGGATAGAGGAGATCCATGATAACTCGCCTTGACACTCAGTCATTTGCGCCAAACCTGGCATAATTTTATGTACAATTTAATCTGATACGCTGTCCACATGAAGTTTTTGCATGAAAAGAACTCATTTATTTACAAACTCTGTATTTCAAAATAGAAAGACACAACCAATAGGCCCAGTCCCAGTCTGTCCTTGGATGAAGATCACGGGCGTGGGGAGTGTACAGATAATCGGCAATCCTGCTTCCCCTGGACTCCCAGGACACTGCTGCTTACTCTCTGCATCTTGACCACAATTCTTCCTTCCTTAAATGGCCTCCCTCTCAATGTTGCTTTTGGACACCCATGTGTTTCAAATGGTAGTGTATGCTGTTTCAGATATTACAAGCTTTCACTTGCCATTAAGAGCATATTTCAAACCTAAGATGAACATATAATTGGTTTTGTTTTTTTATTTTTACCTAGGGAAGATAAAATACATTTTAAAAAAATGTCCATTAATGCTGCGGGCTGGAGGTGTCGCCTTGATTTGCATCTTTAGAGACAAACAAGAGGTCCTTTGGCTTTCATGAGTCCCAGTCTGCATCAGCAGTAAAAGGTAACATTTGAGAGAAACCAGCCTGACCGCCTCCAACTGGATGGCCATCACTCTAATATCCAAACTGAACTTTCTTCTCATCAGAAACCTCCCTCAACACTCATTTGGCACAGAGGCAAACAGGCCACTGAGCAACCCTGTAAAGCAAAGGTCTCAGCTACTAAAAGGCACCATTAAGCAGGTAAAATATGTCTGCATATGAGTCGGCATCATTATGGGGCTATATTTCTTAGCACCTAAGGTTTACTGGCTCCTTCTCCGAACCTGACAGTGTCCTTCAGGAACTATCAAACATATCATAACCCACACGATTAAAGGAGATAGAAAGTGTACCTTTCTCTAAATAATCTTTTCCTACAGCAGGTAAACTTAGTGCTCCTGGGGGAAAAAATGTGAAATAACAAGAAGTAGCAATTTTCAAAAGCTGGTGTGAGAAAAAAAAAATCTTATGTGGCAGGCGCTCTGGGCCACATAAGGGGCTGTTCTACAGCACCATTACTGCACATTTTAACAAAGAGATGATGAAAACGGGCAATGAATGAGAGTGGCAGGGAAAGATTCATTCCACCAAGTGCTCAATCAGATGTCTTTGTGTTCAATAAATAATTTTAAAAATTAACAGCATTCGAGTGATGGAGAATGGGGTCCTTCAGCGTCCCAGTCTGTGCTCATCAGGTTCCACATTCAAACACCATCCGCCGCCCCCCCCCCACCCCCCCTCCCCGCGAGCGAGGTGGGCGCAGAGACAGCCATCAAAGGGCTCCTGGGGCCTCCCCGGCTTTCCCGCAATGAGCATCTTCACAATCTAGTGTTTCGACTGTACACATAGCTAAGTGTAAAACCAAGGGCGAGTCTGATTTATGCGAACATAGATGAATGTATATATCAAAGACAAAAGGACAAGGGGCTTTGTGGCTATTGTCTCAGCTGGACTCCCTACCCCGCCTCCCCAATATTAACCAAAGCAGCATTAACCAACAGTGAGAGTACCACCTGGGCTCTCGAATATGTAACTTTAATTAAGGACTGAGGCTTGGATGCTTTGGAATTTGCCTACAGTCTTGGCAAGATTCCACTAGTAATCCCTCAGAGTCTGTTCTCCAAGTTAGGTCATGGGGATTACAATGGGTAGATTAATTACGCTACTTAAATGTGCTCATTCTCAGGGTTGATACGTACTCAGATGTTTCATAAACTCTGAAGTAGGACACGGTGGTTTTAGAGTCAGACAGACCTGAGCCCACGCTCTGAGGCTGTGTGAATTCTGTGGTCTACACGACACCTGATCTCTGAGGTGCGAATTGCTGTGCCACAGAATTACTGAGAGAATTCCTGTATGGCGGGATGCTTAAAACACACTTGCACACTATCCATTGCACAGGCATGTTCTGAGATTTCTCATTAATATTTCAGCATAGGAAGCTACAACATTACAACAAAAAATGGCTTTTTAATTTTTGGGTTTTTTGAGGGAGGAGAAGGGCTCAGAATGTTGGCCAGGTCAGTTAGCATTGCCCAAATGTGTGTCACAAACAGCAGTGGGTTATGGAAGAAATGCTGTCTGCTGGTTCTATTCTGTACCTGCCTTTCTGTTTCTTGTTTTGTCTCCTCTCTGTTTTTTATCTTCGGAAACCTTTGCTTATTCATTCAGCAATTTATATTCGTTAGCGAACACGTGACAGGTCAAACTCCTCAGTCATCTGTAAAGATGACTTAGACCTACATCATGTCCTCTCTCAGGAGTTTGTGACTCGGTAACGATGACTAGTTTTCATGCAGATCTGGTTCTGTGCACCTTCCTGGGCAGACGGGGAGACTATACTCCACTGGCCCATCTGTTTAGGAGGGGACGGATTACTAGCTCCAGCAGAAGTGCCATGACATTTCTGGGCCAGGACATTTACTACATTGTGAGGAGGCTCCATGCCCTGTGGCACCTTGTAAGCCTCCTGCTAAGCGTGATAAGAGAAGGCAGCTGAAATTCTGATTCACTGAATAAAGGAAGGGTAGATGAAGTCCCTGCTTCAGTCAGCCCACTGGACTAGGTATGAGAGAAATTCAACTTCTAAAAAAAATATATATTTTTATTGATTTCAGAAAGGAAGGGAGAGGGAGAGAGATAGAAACATCAATGATGAGAGAGAATCATTGATCGGCTGCCTCCTGCACACCCCACACTGGGGATGGAGCCTGCAACCTGGGCATGTGCCCTGACTGGGAATCGAACCATGACCTACTGGTTTATAGGTTGATGCTCAGCCAGTGAACCACACCAGCCAGGAGAGAAATTCAACTTTTGTTTACCTTTTCCACAACTAGTCATTTCTTACACCAATTAATACACAGAGAGAAAAACAGCATAGTAATTATTGTACAAGACACTTATATATGAACATCTGAAGAGGATTTCAGCTGTGAAGTCCACATGTAGGGGACGTCACTATGGCTGAATCCTGAAAGATAGTTATTATTTAGCTATGTCAGGAATTCCATGTGGTAGAACTACTCATAAGCAGAGGGGGGTGGGTGGGAGAGGGGAGAGGAGGGAGAAGAAGAGGGAGGGAGGGAGGGAGAGAGAAAGAGAGCGAGAGAGAGAGGGAGGGAGAGAGGGAGGGAGGGAGGGAGGGAGAGAGAGAGAGAGAGAGAGAGAGAGAGAGAGAGAGAGAGAGAGAAACCTATAGGACATTGCCTATTATCTTCCAGGCCCTGAGTGAGGTGACAATAGTGGGGAAAACATGCATAGTCCCCGTCCTAATGGAGCTTGCAATCTCGTGAAGTCAGACATTAATCAAAGACACACACACACACACACACACACACACAATGAATGTTGAGTTACAACTGTGACAAACACGCAGGAGAATTAAGTGATATAATATGAGATGATAGAATAAGAGAAATCCATCTAATTAGGGAGGCCAAAGGAGGCTCTCTGAGGAAGAAATGACTGACCTGAGACCTGCGCACAGGAGTTCACTGGACAGGTTGCGTGGTAGTGAGAGAACAAGGGGAGAGAGGACTGGGACCTTAGAGAAGGAGGCACAGGACAAATCTGGAGAGGCAGGAGCGACAGACCTCATACGAGTGCATTACAGATGCTCACCTTTATCATGAGAGCAATGGAAAGTTACTGGGATGTTTTAAGCAAGACGGTGATAAGACCCAAAGTGTGTGTCCAAAAGATTGCTCTTTTCCACAATTTACTGCAGAAAATAAATTGGAGGGGGTAAAAGTTGAAGCAGGTGAACCAACTGAGAAGATACTGCAAAATGTCTCGGTAATAGATAATAGTAGCTTACACAAGAATGGCGGTAGGGGAGAGGAAAATGGAGAGAATAGAAGGGATGTGAGAGATGGTGAACTTGGTGATAAATTAGACATGAGGGTGAAGATAGAGGAAGGTTTCCCATTTGCATGACAGAGAAGGTTTCCCATTTGCATGCCACTGGGAGGAAAAAACCGGATATGGAAAAAAATCTCTAAGTTCTATTTTTTTTTTTTTTAATCCTCACCCGAGGACATTTTTCCAGTGATTTTTAGAGAGTGAAAGAGAGGGTGAGACAGAAATATTGATGTGAGAGAAACACATCGACTGGTTGCCTCCTGCACGAGCCCTGACCAGGGCCTGGGCAGGGGAGGAGCCTGCAACTGAGGTACATGCCCTTGACCTTAAACAGAATTGAACCCGGGACCCTTCGGTCCGCAGGCCAACGCTACTGAGCCAAACCGCCTAGGGACCTAAGTTCTGTTTTGGAGTGCCTTTGAGACAGACAGGAGGGAATAGCAGGGAAGCAGTTCTACCTCTGGTCTGCTTCTTAGAAAGGCAGGTCTCCAACGAGACAAGCCCACAAATCACCTGGACAGCATGCTAAAATGCAGGTTCCGAGTCAGTAGGTCAGAGGGTGGAGTCCGTGATTCTGCAGTTTTAACATGTTCACAGGTGATGCCAATACTGCTGATCAACAGACCACACTTCCAGTAGCAAGGGTGTGGAAGACAAGTCTGGTTGCAGCTAGAATGTATGAGAAACTATAATTAAGGATCTACCATTGGGTTTGGGTAGCGATGCTTAGAGAAAGCACAGATAAGCGCGGAGGGTCTAGAGCTGAGCTCTAAGAAATATTGAGTTTTAATGGCTGAATAGAGGTATATAAGCCAGCAAAGAAAGCAGAAAAGGGATAGAGAGAAAGGAGGGAAGCCAGGAGAATATGACACAAGTGAAGTCAAGGCAGGAGCGTATTTTAAGAAAGATGGAGAAGGAGCATTTTGCCATATGACGGAGCCGGAAGGTAGGATTGGGTGGGTTGATGAGTGAGTAGACGGGGAGGAGATGAAGTCACTGCACAGAGGAAATTCTTCAGAGAAGCTTGATGTGAAATAGATGAGAGGGATGAAGCAGCAGTGGGGGTGTATGAGGGGGGGTGTGTCTAGATTTTTTGTTTTCAATGGTAGATCCTTAAGCCAATTCCCTATTCTTTGAGTTTCAGCTTAATCATCACTTTACTGTGGATTCTTCCCTGACTTCCAAGCAGACTGAGGCACTCCTGTTCTTCTGCTGCCACAGCACACTGTGTACTGCTCATCACACGGTCATCCAACTCCAGAGCAGTGGTTCTCAAAGCATGGTCCGAGGAACCTACGGGTCCTCGAGGCCCCTTTAAGGGGGTCACGAGGTCAAAACCATTTTCATAATGCTAGGACATTATTTACAAAATAATACTAAGAAATTATATTTTGTTGTGTAGCTATTTGTACCGATGGTGCAAATGATATGTTGAGTAAAATTGCTGGAGTTGAAGCACAAATCAAGACTGTGGTACCAACCTGTGTTAACGGTCAGGTATTCATCATCTGCTACATAATCATGGTAAAGAGTAATATTAATTTCACTTAAGAATGTGTTACTCTGTGAAATCTGGGTGCACACGTCATTTTAATATTCTGTGCCAGGAAAAGGGAAGCACGCACTCTGCACTGGTGCCGTGGACTGAGCCATGGTGGTGTCTCAGGAAAGGGACTTCTGTGCCTCCCCA
Organism: Myotis nattereri; assembly: GCF_964212035.1. Taxonomy (NCBI): domain Eukaryota; kingdom Metazoa; phylum Chordata; class Mammalia; order Chiroptera; family Vespertilionidae; genus Myotis; species Myotis nattereri. The sequence goes on along the minus strand of NC_138088.1, from coordinate 53,272,153 downwards.
GCTGAGCTAGCTGCACTTTTTTTGGGGTGGTGGTGGTGGGGGGGAACGTCATTTTTATCTTACATGAATGACTGACAAATTTTGGTTATTCCACTGTGGATATATGGAAGACATCTCCTGAAAAATGAAGAAATGCCTGTCACTTCAAGGAAAACAATTGGCAGTGTGTGTGGCCAATGGTAAAATAGGAGCTTTACAGTGAAAAAGAAGATTTATGGCCTTTGAAGAATTTATCTCTTTTCTAACACAGTAAATATCTATAGATATAATCCATGAAACAAAAGCTCTTTGTGGTCCTCCATCCTTTTGAAAAGTGAAAACAATCTTTGGTGAACAGCTGTCTTCCTTTTAGTGGGTGGGCTCCTCTAGGGCAGACACCGAATCCTCCCATCTTTGAGGCTCCAGTGGCAAGCGTGATGGCTGTGCGTGGTACGCGCTCAGTACGTACTCGCCAAACTTTAAAACGAATGGGCCTCTGTGGAAAATCTTACAAATGAAGGCGAAACTAAAGGGAGAAAGAGTAACTTGGAGAATCTGTATTCACATTTGACAAAAAACATCAAAAGCCTTAGAATGTTTTCAACATTTATCAGTAATTCCATGTATAGGAAATTTCCCTAAGGAAGTAATCTATTCTAAGGATATGCATGAAGATGTAGCTGGGAGAGCAGTGCAACCCAAAGTGAGAAAATGTATGGATCCACTCAAAGAAAACTTCTTACAGACCACCCTCCCAATGTCAACTTATGCTATTTTTAATGTTACTTAAATGTGTGAAAATATGAAATTACATAATAACTCTTTATGGTTATAGTTCCTGTACAACTATACAACCAAAATAAATGTGAAACAAATTAAATACAATATTTACAAACAAACAAAATTCAAATCAGCAGCATCAGTTTAGGGTGACTGCTTATATTCATTTGAACCTTGATTACTGCTTGCTATGTCACTAGGGTATGAACTTCTTGAGTTTTTTTTTGAGTTTGACATATCTATGCTACCACCATGTAATGACTCCATTCTGCCACCACTTGTCTCTGACCCCGGCATATTTGAACTTGCATTTGTCTTGCACACGGTGGTTCCACTTGGTGGAACTAAGTCTACCATCACTGTCCTATTAAGTTGACCTCTGCCCTTTCTCATCAGTCCACAATAACAAAGGTGACCCATAATGGCTCCAGTGCACTGTGAATACGGATGCAAACTCAGACACTGAAATTGCCACAAGGTGCTTATTTAGAATGGATGATCTAGAATATGCTTTCATGAAGACACAGCATTTAAAAATTCTCTTAGTCGGACCTCACAGAGTGAAGACTAAAATAAAAATTATTAATGGTGAAAAACTGTAAGTAACTTAAATATCCATTAAAATAGTTAAATAATTAGGGACTATCAATCTTGCAGAGTATTATGGAGTCAGGGGAAATATGATGAGAAATAATACTTCATTAAATTGTTCATAATACACTGCTGAAATACCAGGTTGCAATGTTTTATCTATCTAGCGAGAGATTCATCTGGAAGAGTCTGGAAGCACAGTCAACAAAAAGTTAACATTGTTATGGTATTGTAAGTGATCTCTATTTTCTTCTGGGGTTTTTTCAATATTTTGCAAACATTTTACAATGAGTATATATTTGCATTATAATAACATGAAAACATTATTTTAAAAAGAATTCTTACACAAAGCATCTGACACAAAACTACTAGGCTTAATGGCTTAGGAACAGGTCATATTTATAGTAAGACAACTTCTAAGTGCTTGCTATTTGATAAAGACCCAGAAAAAAACAACAATGAGAACTGCCATGCAACTCCTCCTTAGCGCTGAGATGACCCACAACGGACATCTTCCTGACAGTGTTCTCAACCCCCCACCTCCAAGGAGCCAACAGAATTACTTTAATTCTCCTCATGCTATCCAATCTCCCTCAGAACAATGGAACTTGCAATGAGACATGATTCTTTGGCCTTGTTTACTTTATTTTATTTTTTTGGATAAGGCACAACTTTTGCATAAGCACTTTCTACTTATACAGTCACTGTTTGTCACTTAATTATATAGTTAAGCCATGGATTACAATAGCAAATGCACAAAGATGTAATTATAGGATAAGTACCTGGTAATTTCTATTCTCTGAAGTGAAGACTGAATGTTAATTAGCTTTAAGCATATTACAGTAGGTGCAATTATCAGGTAATCTTTGGGAATGTGTGCTTTTTTGGATCAGCATTTATTAAGTAAATCCCATGTAGTTATGAGGAATGTCATAAACAGCTGCAGACCTCTGTGCCCGGGTAAGAGAAAGAATTAGAGAAGTTAATTCCACTGTCACCTCATTGGTATTACAATATTCCCACTGCTCCCTTGTAATCTGTCCCACGCTCAGTTATTCACTGTTCTCAGCTACCTGGGAAATCTGGAGACGCTGTCCACGGGATGCATATCTAAGTATGAATGGCTGATCCATCTAACGGAACCCCTCTTACGCAGGGTTTGCATTTAAATGTGAAATCATAATAAAGTGTCCAGGTGGCAACAGTTTTTGCTCCACAAGCTGCCGCACCGACTCAGGAATTCAAAGGCAGAAGCCCAACAGATTAACGGTCCCCATAATATTATCTCTGCAACATGCAATTTGTTCTCAACGATAATTAGATATTTAGAGAGCGACGTAATTAGGAAGAAGAGGCTTAATGCTTTCTGTTGTTGTTGTTTGCTGAGAATCTCCTGACAGCCGGCTCCTCTCTGGGAGGGACAGGATTCAGATCCCGGAATCTGCAGGAGCTGGCTACGCTGAGAAATGGCTCCGACATTCTGCCTGGTGAAATGAAACCATCCCAAATTCAAACCTCTCTGTGGCTGACTGGTGTGCCCTGTCTCCCACCCTTGAAAACACGCCAGGCTTCTGTGTATACATGCTTCCTAAGCATGGATTAACGAAAGAAATACTGGGCCAGATGTAAGGAGGAATGAGGTAAAACTCCATTTCAAATCCTTTTGGAACGGTGATGGCTAAATGGCCACGTAAAGGTAAGATCCACGTAGAGATGGCTATCTCCTTTTTTCTGTCTGTGACGGCCACTTCCCTTTCCACAAAGCTCCAGTATTGCTGCTGTTGGAGCTCATCTCTAAATGCACAGTTTCCCCTGAAAACTGCAGTGACCACCAACCACCAGGCCGGAGCCTATGAACAGAGTGGACACCATGCTACTGAGAAATGTCATTGCCACGTCCACCTAATGCCACACCACGGGCTGAGAATGGAAGCCACAGAAACGCTGCTTGTGCATCTCAAGGACGTGGGCCACTTCAGCAGGTCAGAGAGCCTTCCCCATTACAACTGTTCTCTTCCTTATAGCGTTTTTATGCTGAAAACCCCACATTTCTATCTTTTCTCATTCCCACCACTGGAATCTTCCAATCCTTCAATCAAGCAATGGATACTTGAGGAGTAAGGAGGTAAGTTTTTCTACAAGGTCAGGCCTTGGGGCTGCAGAGCCACGAAGCTACTTGCAGGACGCCGGGGAGCCCTGGCATTAATGGAGCAGCACGAACAAAGCACATGCATTATGCAGCAGAGGTCAGAGCCTCTTGAAATTTAGGGCCAGAATATAATGCTGGGTAGGTCCTGCTTAATCTCTGTATAAATGAAGCGCATCTCCAGGTCCCTCCTGGGCAAAAGAAAGCTGCGTGTAGAGTATTTGCCCCGCCCCAGATTAATCTACTGGATTGAGACACATTGACTTGATCATCTGATACTCCGCAGGTGTGGGTCCCTTCGGCAGATTCCAGGCATTTGGCTAAGGGGTGTGTGTGTGTGTGTGTGTGTGTGTGTGTGTGTGTGTGTGTTAAGGTTGCTTGTAAGTTATCTGTATCTATTTCATTCTCATAATTATAGTTTCTCAGTTATCTATTTTCTGGGAGATGCATCTTCCCAGTGGCAACCTCTCCTGCCCAAACCATACGGATAAAGAAACTGTGTCTCCATGGCAGAGAGTACACTGGGGAACATTAGGTCAGTTGGAATGAAGCTGCGTGTTCTTGGTGAGCGGTCAGTGTGCTGAGGCTGCCCGCAGGCTCTGAAACAGGTTTCGCCAGGCCGGTGTCCCGCAGAGCAGAGGCCCCATAGTCTCTTACCATCACTCTGCACAAGCAAGGTGGCTTTCAAACTAGGTCCGCAGAGCCCTAAAGAGGTTTGCCTGGAGGGCAGTGGGAAGGGCCATGGCAGCTTCCTGGCCCTGGCCCATTCTCCCCGAGCTGCTCCACTTATATCTGCTGGGATTCCTCCAAAAGTTTCATTTGCAGAAAAGACACTGAGGGACCATTTGACTTCTCTCTGCCCTGGGAGTAGCGTCCCAAAGGATGGACTGTGTGTTTATTTTATCCAGTGCTGGGTAAACACAGCCTAGCACAGTGCTTAGGATTTTGATTGTACTCAGTAAATATTTTTAAATAAGTGTATAAAATAGTGAGGTATACTTGTTATGGGAAAAATATTGCCAAGTCCTTAGAGGGATTAAACCAACATAACATTTCTGGAGCTATGTTGTGGGCTGAAATATTTCTAGTCCATTGTGTTGATTTTATTTACTGTTTATATTTACTAGGATTTAAATATCCTCAAGCACTGTTTTCATTCCCAAAGTCCAAAAATAAATTCATAGGGGAAATATCTGAATACCAGCGTACCTTACCAACTAGCTGCCACCAACCTATCCTTGACCCAACTGTATGTACAGATAGAAACTATCTGGATTGGGATTGCACTCTCATATTCCGGAGAAAGAGCTGGAGAAAGAGCTAAAGGGAGATTTCAGGAATTCCTGGCAGACATCATTGTTTCAGCAAATCAGTCTTCCCACTATGATTTCCCGAATGGTCTCCTAGGGTCTGACCAATCACAGGGATAGCTAATAGTAAGTCTTCTCAGGCAGTTTCATTTCTAGCCACGGGTATTACTGATCTTTACTGCAGGCTACATTCTGAGAAGGAGCAAGCTCTCTATTCACATTAATAGCAAATAAAATGACTCCCATTCGACCTAAGGTGAAGAACAATGCAAGCAGCATTCTAGCTTCAATCAGATGCATCCCTTCTCAATTTTATTCTCAGGCTTCTTAGAAAGACGGAAGCATATTCTGTGGGAATAGCAGCTCAAAGCAGCCCCATTCCAATATACAAGTTACTCGTTTTAGTTTGTAATTGCTTAGAAAGCACAAAAGTTGTATGATTCTTGGCTTGGAGCCATAAGGCAGAAAATTTACTGTACTGTGCTTCTAATTGTCTGCTAGGCTTTTTAAAGGGAAAATCATTCTGGATAAATTGCTTAGCTGAAATGCTAGAAATGTTTTAAAAAGAAAAAAGAAGTTTTCTTTCCCGAAGTGTCAGAACAGTTCTTTAATTAAAACATGGTAGGCTTATCGCTAAGAGAATATTCAGAGAGTAAGAGATTAGAATTCAGTTTACAAACCACTTACAAACACAAATTACCCCCAAATGCTTTCAAATTATTATTTAATATATACTGTCTTGGCAATAAATTAATTATGCTGATCACTGTCAAATCTCTGTAAATATACAGCAATCATTCATTCATCTCACCTTAACTGAGCATGCACTGAATTCTGTGTCTGAGTAAATTTACATACTAATTCCTTCCTCCCTGCCCAATCTGGTGATTTCACTTCCCAGTGAAACACAATTAGAAATGGAGAAGAAGCTGGAACGTAAATGTTGATTATAAAGTGCATGCACTTTACCAGGCATGTAGATATTTTCATGTTGTTACCCCACTAAATGTAAATCAAATAGAAGAGTGAGGAAAGAGTGTACACTGACAAGCACTGAATGAAGCATGGCATGCACATTAACTTGTTTGAGCCTTAACTATTCCTGAGAGATAGGTAGCACGATCCCTCTTTTACAAAATGAAAGACAAGCCGAGAAAGGCTGAGTGTCTTCCAAGGATAAAACACCAAGGAAGTGGCAGCAAATTTGATATTCTGACCATTGAACCACACTGCCCTTTCCGTTCCGTCCTGGGTTGAGTAATATGAGGACCTCACAGGTAGTGGCTCATCAGCTTATACTTACACTTGTCTCATTTTCACTGCGTATCCAAGACTCATAGTATTTGGTTTCCTAATTTGTCTTCTAATGTTCCTATGACTGAATGCTGCCTTAAGTCAAGGCCCAAGTCCTTAATGGCTGCTTTTATCCAAGCCCTGGATTCGGGGATCAAGCTCTCTGCAAGTCAACTCAAGTTTCTTGAAGACGGGATCTCAACCCACACTGCCACAGACCTGCAAAGCCAACAGCTAGCCCCCTAGCTCCTGTAAATCACGGCATCACTTCTGCCCTGAAATCTCCTTTCAGTCTCTGGCTAATCCTGGCCGTTCTTCCAAGTTCTCCCATAACATCTTTTACTCAGCCAGACCATCTTTGACCTTCAAATCTAAATGGGAAACTCTCACACCTTCCTGTATTTTCCTTCACTGTAGTTACCACAATTTGTAATTAGGCACATACCAGTATGATTACCTGTTTGATGCCTGTCTGCTACACACCTAGTAAGCGTTCACAGCACACAAATGAAACTATCTATGCAAAGCCCTTAGTCCATAATAGGTGCTCAATACACATTCACAGTAATATTTCAGAAATGCATTAACTCTACTTAGATGCTTATATCTTTATCCTCCTTCCATGTTCCATTTTATTTTAGGGACTGGTGACTTGGTTTAGAGGGATTTCTTTTTTAGTCACTTTCCAAACTGTTCTTATAAAATATTGATCCTCAACTTATTCCTCCATCCATCCCTTAGAATAACCTAACCCCAAAGTGCTATCGGAATGGGTAGACCCTCTCCCTCTCCCAACTGGGTAATGACAGTAAATTTCAAATGTATGGATGTTTTATTTATATAGATTACCTAGTTTTTAATGATGTCTTGCTTACTAAGATCTTTAGGGTAATTTCAACAGCTCACCAACTTCATTCAACTGGAAAAGAGCTCTTAAATCTACTTACATTAAGAACTTTGCTATTAACATAAAAATCTCTTCAGTGAGTTCACTGATAGAGACATACCAGTACAATTTAATTCAATTTTGTCAGCAAATCCTATCAATTCCCACTTTGTACTAACTTTTGAATTCATCAGATACAGTCTTTTTCTACCATTCTCTGGACCCTTACCTGCTTCACATCTGGTCTTAATCTTTTGCAGTTGGGCCTATGTATGCCAGCACAGTTCATTTTCATATAACCCTGCATTTGAAGTTGGTCAGTCCCGCTCAACAACTCATAAAGGTTTCCCAATTCCCACCAGATCAAAACCAAATGCATCATGGGAGTGAGGGCCTCCCTACCATCTCCCATCTGCCTTAGCAACTCCCCACTTTCAAATCCCTCCAATTCCCGACTCCTCCTTCCTCATGAGTCCCTCCACTTGCATTGACCTCCTGCAATATTGTCAGCCCAAGTCTTGCTCCTCACTTGGAAATCCTCAAGTTCTACCGACTCCATTTACATTTTAGTGTATTAGTCTGGTAGGGCTTCCATAACGAAATAACACAGGCTGAGGGGCTTAAACAACAGAGCACAGTTCTGGAGACTGAAGTCCAAGATCAAGGTGTCGGCAGGTTTGGCTTCTCCTGAGGCCTCTATCCCTGGCTCTCTCAGGTGGCTGCCTCCTCTCTGTGTCCACACATGATCTAGTTTCCTGTGAGCACACCCCCATGGTGTCTCCTCCTCCTCTTATAAGGACATCATTCCTATAGTTTTAGGTACCAACCCTATGACATCATTTACATTAATTACCTCTTTAAAGGCCCTATCTCCAAATGCTATCACATGGGAGTTCAGGGCTGCAACATCTGAATTTGGGGGAACACAATTCAGAGCATAACATTTAGTGCTATTTTTCACCTCTCATTTTTATCTTTTATAAACATGTAAGTGTCACACATTTATTTATTGTCTGCCTGAGGAGGTTATAGTCTTCTTCAGAAAGTATCTAAATTTTTTTTTCTATTCCTGAAGTTTGTGCATAATTAATATTCATTTCTTTTATTCAATGGTACCCAGTACTTGAGAAATAGACTCTCAAGAAGCACCTGTAAAGGTAAACAACATCTTCACTTCCCAAGTCAGTAACGGAGGGCAACTTAAAATAAGGCAGGGACCTAGTGCTACCTGCTTCAATTAGTACTGGTCAGTGTGAGAATGGACACTCAATTGAGAGGTAAGGCAATCAGAGGGGTAGTCTGCAAATTCGAAGAAGTCAACCCAGCAAGTACAAGGCACCTGTGGCCTTGAACTCTGGATTCTAAGGAAGCCATAGGGTGAAGTCAAGATGTGGAGGGAAGGTCACTGGCAGGTAGAAAAGGAACAGATCTTCTCCAGCAGCCGCCAGAGATATGGCAACCACATCTTCCCGAGAAGCCCGCAGAGCGGTGTAGGAGATAGGGGACGAGAAGATGAAGGACAGGAGAGTGGCCGTACTAGTCCTGGGCATTATTGTGCTGTCTCATTCTGGTTCTTCCAGACCTACTGTCCCCAGCAATTCCCACTCCATCCTTAGAAGCTTGCTTTTAGCCATTCCAGAAGTTATTTGTATCTGTGTTAACAACCTCAACTGATCAATCAATGGAATTACTAGAAACCTTCTTAAGGAATTCTCAATGTCATTTTTCCTACCTGAACACTAAAATGAATGAAGTTATTAAGTAAAATGCTGTGACATAGTCCATAAGTATTCTGAAACTAGTTGTCTTTGAATGAATGAAAGAAAAGTTGCCAGCATATTTCCCTCTGCCATTTTGATTGAAAGTCAAATATTTACCTAATAGATGATCCACAGAGTAGAATCCACACAAAAGCTTTGGAGCAAGAAAGCATTTCACTTTCTGACCCAAAGGACCCTCACTCCTCCCTTTTCCCAACTAAAAATTCCCTTATGGCTTAGAATTTCAGACCTGAGCAAGTCAGGGAAGTATTTTATGGGTGGACTAGGGTGGTCAAGAGAGAAAGGTCACAGCTCTTAAAAGTCATAAAGTATTTGACCTCTTATACTGAACAAGAGCTTTTCCAGTCCAACTCAAATTCACCTCCTGGATGAGTTTAGGAGAGTCTGCAATCCTCCCAGGAGACTCTGCTGCCTCATATTTGCTACTCTGGGGTCTATGCCCTGGTTCTTGGTCATCCCTGTCTTGGCAATGGCTGCTCTCATGGTGGCATCAGTAGTGACCCACAGAACCAGCTTCTCTGTCCAGAGACAGACAAGCTGTGGAAGGTCACAGACAAGGCAACGGGAAGACAGACAAAGGGACATCTTTCTGAAACCAGCCACATCCAGCACGTGGGTCTCCGCTGATTACGCTCCGCTGTTGCACAGCTATTGCCTGCCCTCTCAGAGCACTCATCTCACAATGAGGAGGGAAGACTGTGAGAGAGGATCCTAAGGATCTCCTTACATGGCCAATAAACAGCGTGGACAGCCAGATTTTAAAGAAGAGCAGCTATGCTGTAATCCTCGATTTCCCAGAAAATGTAGGCTTCCCAGAATTCTGGCCTGTTTTTTTACATAAACAAATCAAGGCAATGTTTCACTCACGGAGCCTTCATTATTTCTCTGGCAAATGCTAGAAAAATTGGCAAACTGACGCATCTGCCTGATTTAAGGCTGCTCTTTCTTTGGAGCCCTTGAAGTCGGTACATAACAGCTTCCCCAGGAAACTGCACATATTCACTTGATTTCAATTAGTTTTCTCCACACAGTCCACAGCCTCTTCAGCCAGCTCAGAACACGTGACTTGTAGTGTTGCTTAAGCTGCTTGACTTAGGAGATAAGCACTGAACCCCTACCTGGTTATTCCCCGGGAAGATTGGATCCTTTGTGTCTTATCAGTTTACCTGCTGGTATTTACTTAACACTATTTGTGATGAGCTCTCACTTTTCTTTTTTTTTTTTTTTTGTCTCTTTGACTTGATAAAGTTTACCTTTATCTTCTGATTAACACAATTCTACCTTTGTGACCTGGAGTCAAACATTTTTTTTTTTTTTTTTGAATGGGCCAGTCTAATACAACCCTGGGAACTGAACAGTCCCCACTCTTGGATAAGACTTTTAAGCTGGCACAGTCCCTATTAGGCTTTTGAACCTTTAACAAGAGAAAGCACAGACAATCTTTCTGTCAACATTTTCCTGCGCCGCAAACTGCTCATGCGTTAGAGATTCTCTAGAAATGACATAAAAAGGCTGTGAAGCAAATGTATTCTTGTAGTGCAGGTCTGCAAAGCAGGGTAATTTCAGAACACACCACATACGCTGAAAAGATGGCAGATGCAAGAATTGGATTTAACCTAGATGATAACCCAATTTTCTCCCCAGTGCTGTAACTCAATAACTCTTTAATGGCCTCTTAGATAAACAGATGGATGTCATCAGAAGGCCCGGGATGATAAATCTGATTGGTGTCTGAATAATTTGCGCTGCTTTATCCCCAAAAGCAGCAGCAGGAGAAAAATAGGAGAACCCACCCTTAAGCCCCAGCATGGGAGTTTCAATTATTTGATTAGAGACAGTTGTATTTTCCCAGTGGCGTAATACTGAAAACAACCAGAATGGCAAAGTCCAGGAAGTGCCATCTATCTTTTTAATTAGGGCTCTTCTTTTGAAGATTTATACTGCGCAGTTTGGCTGTGCTTATTCTCATTAAGTTGACTCAGTTTGTTTTCATACAGATTTCCAAATACTCAATTAAAGCTCTTTGGGAGATCATGACTTTCAATTATCCATGATGGCCCGGGGTTTATAGACCCTCAAGTCCATGGCCTGCTTTCTGCTGGTCAAGCAGTTCCTGATTCTTTGAATTGTTCCTTTACTTGAATGCTTTTTCATTTAGCTCACTAGCTCACCGGGATCACTCATTAGAATTAGATTTCAAATGGTTCAATGTTGGAAGTCCAATGAGGACATGAAGAATCTGACTAAGCTTTTCCAGGGTTGCAACTGTCAAATTCCACACCCACCCTGATAACCTCTCAGTGATGAGTCTGGAAGAAAAGGTATAGCTAAAAACAATAACAATGAAACATTCTGAAAGGAAATATGCCTTTGGTTGTCATTGCCACAGTTACATATGGACTGTGAGATTACGGGAAGTTCTGTGGTTTTTCAGTATTAATTTAGGAAATCCTTTGCCTTAGACAGGATAGAGGGCTAGATTTTTAAAACATGTCTGATGATGAAGTATATTTTTTTCTTTCATAGTAGAGGGAAGAGAATCAGATGGGATGGTAATGCTGATGGGTTTTGTCTCTAGTATAAGATATTGCTTTTAAATATTTATGAGAGATGTAAAAGTTTACTAAGTATAAGAAAAACTTTTCAGAACCAGAATATTCTGGGGAATCTAGTTGGATAAGGTTTCCTATTATCCACAGAGTCCAAACATTTGCTTTAAAATATTTTTATTACCTGACAGTAGTTCATCTGTTGAAGTTAATTCTTATTGAAATAATAAATGTAGGAGATTCTTATGTAGCACTTACTATGGGCCTGAGAACTAACCAATAAGATCCTAGCACTTTACATGTATTAACCCATTTATTCTTCACGACAGTTCTAAAGGGAAAAAAACTATTATTGTCCTCAATTTATAGGTGAGAAATCGAAGGCACAGATATATTGAGTAAGTGGCCCAAGAGCACACAGCTATAAAGTGGTAGAGCTAGGAATTAAGATCAGGCAGCCTGGCTCCAGAGCCTATGGTCTTAGCCATTTCCATGTTTTACTGCCTTTCATAAAGGCTTGATTGATGTACACACTCACGATATTATCAGCAATCAAGTAGAGACAGATTGGTGAAGGCCCCACTTTACATGGGGTAATAATCTCTGCTTTGAAACCTGGTTACTCAGTCATGCGGGCTGGGGGCTCAGGGCGCAGTCCATCAGGAACAATCCCAGTGAACAGGGCCCCCAAAGCTTCTAGGATGCAGGTGGGTGTAACTAATACAGTGCATACTATCAAACGCACAAGGTATATTGGGTGAACTTTAGTTCCAGCTTCTCCCTATGCTAACGGGTGGCCTTGTGTTAATTTCAGGTGCCGCCTACCACACTCTTCCTCGCCTAGGTCCTCCTGAGGCTTCTGGTTTGCTGAACGTAGGGCCTGTCACTCATCAATTGTCATGAATCCCTCGATTGTGGAATCACACTGTTTTCCCCTGTCCCATGGGCATTTTCGTTAGGGAGGGGATGTGCCTGTAATTTATTACAGCGGTTTTCATGACATTCAAAATGCCTCAGTTGGCTAAATATAAATTGGTAAAATTTTCCTGAAAAGCAACTTAACAATATGTAGTGAAAACCTAAAAAAAAAAGGTTCACAACTACCAGTTTCAGGAGGAGTATTATATCCTAAGGAAGTAACCAGAGATGTGGGAAAAAAATTTACGTAAGAATTCTTATCACAGCATTATTTACAGCGCGCGCACACACACACACACACGCACAGAAAAAGCCTTGAAACAACATAAATAACCAAGAAGAGGAGCCCAATTAAGAAGTTTATGATGCACCCATAAAACGCAATATTATGCACTCATTAAAATTATGTTTCTGGAGAATTTGTAATGACACAGAATTACTCATTATATAAAATTCAGTTAAAAAGCAGAATGCAGAACTTCCTGAGAAATGATGTCCTGTAAGTGTAAAGAAAGAATCGAAATGTGCCAAAGCCCTGCGAGGACGAGGACACCTGCCTTTTGTGGGTTCTCTCTGAGTTGTAAAGTTTTGGTTTCTCTTTTCCAAACTTTCTAAAATGAGAAAACCATCCAATAAAACATATCATCAGAAAACCATCCAATGAAACGTAAATATCCATGCGCCACGGGAGGAAGAGCTGGCAGATGCTGGGGTGGTGGTGGTGGTGGTGGGAGGCGGGGGAAGTGGGCAGAAGAGAAAGACCTCAATCCCCCGCACCCTCTGCCACCCCCTCAGGCTCAGCATCTGTGTGTGCGGGGGAGTATTCACAGGTGCACGCACATGTACAAACACCTGGTCACCAATCCAGGGAGCTTTCCCACCAAATACTGGGGATTCTTGGCTATTGCAAATATAAACAGAGTCAAATCATCTCAATGCATATTTCTAAGTAAAATACTCTGAAGTCTGACCCTGATAATGGTCCCATAATGGGGTCTGAAATTCTTTAGGCTAAAACTAAGCTGGTGTCCTTTTCCACACACCTGCATGGATTTCTATAGCGCCTCATGGGGTAACACTCAGTGGCTCTTCCTCTTTTTGTAAAATACTGAACACCAAGTTCCTGTGCACCTTCTGGCCTCCCTTTAGTGGGATACATGATATAAGCTACGTGAAAACATGAGTGTAACGCTCATTACTCTGCACCCTGTCTTCACAGGTCAAATCCTTGTTTGGAAAAGAACGCAAAGCAAGATGAGGAGGACACGGGCATCTGGGGAGTGGACGAGGGAAGTCATTCCTAGCAGGTGGAGCATCATGACCACGGGCCTGGGGCTCGGGACGTCAGGCTGAATGAGAGAGCGAGCGCTCCGTGTCCGTGCAGTGGAAGCTCAGCAGGGAGCAGCAGTGGAGACCTGGCTTGAGGCCAGGACACGGAGGCTCCCGCGACCCCGGGGGGGCCCACATATCCAGCCACCCACCAAAGGAGTGAAGATTGGCCGCCATGTACATTCAGAACAACATACCATGGCTTTGGAAGCAATTCAGATGCGGAAGCTAGAACCGATTTCGAGTGCTGTCCGCATGGTGTGAACCGACTGGCCCTGGAATGAGGAGACCTGGGTCAGATACTGGTTCTGCCAATGGCCAGCTGTCTGACCTTGGGCACACTGGATGCCCTCTTCAGGCTTGTTTTTGTTTGTGTAAAATTAGAAGGACGACACATGAATACATTCATTCATTCATTCATTCATCCAGCTGAGTCCTGCGAGCGTGTTGTCAGGCCGTGTGCTGGACAGAGGACAGTGTGACACAGAAGGGTGGCCCTTGCTTGCGTGGAGTCACTGTCTGTTATGGTGGAGAAATGACGCTTAGTGTAATGAGTGGGTCAGGGAAAACAGGTGTTCACCACATCGTCCCCACTAAGAGCCGTGGAGGTCACTGGTGACCTCAGCAGGCAGACAGAAGAGGGAAGTGGCTGCTGGAGGCAGTTAGAGTGGCTGGGAGTGAATCAAGATGGTGATGACAGACACTATACATGAAGCTTGGCTGGGGAGAAGCTGAAGGAGAAGGAAGGGGCAGGAGTTGGAGCGAGTTTATGTCCACTGGTCCTTTTCCTTTCTAAAATACTATTCATATCACTCAAACAAGTGTACTTAACCTTCCAAGGTGACAGCCACCAATTCATGCATAAGCTCTTGTATGTTTGTATAAAAATCAATCACGTGGCAGGGGAGGGGGGAGCAAGTGGAGGGATTGAGCAAAAAATAAAAAAGAGAGAAAACTCAGCAAACACCACACTGACTGCTGAAGGGAGAGGGTGAAAGAAGGTGGAGGAGGGAGTGGAGGGGATAAATGGTGACGGATGGAGACTTGACTTGGGGTGGTGAACACACAATACAGTGAGGGTGATGTAGTGTGGAACTGTGCACCTGAAACCTGTATACTTTTGTTAACCAGTGTCACCCCAATAAATGTAATGAAAAGGAAAAAAGAAATGAAGAAAACAGTGAACCACAGAGTAGCCACATTTTAAATACCAAGGGAATTAAGATCTGCAATGAGGATGGTGAGGCTCTGTGAGGTCTCACTCTGTGGATATATTTAAACATATGAGCTACACAGAAGGGGGCCTGAGCAAGACGGACTCTAACGGTCTGATCCTCTTATGCTAATGACACTGAGACTGGAAGAGAGGAAAGGGCAGCTCAGGGAGTGAAGGCAGACCCGGAACCCCGAGCAGCGCTGCTGCTTCCAGTAAGCAGGCTTTGACCTTGTGTCTACCACCCTGTTGCTCCTGAAGAGGGTGCGAATAAATGGAAGCTGCCGCTGACTCTATGGCATTAGAGCTGCTAAGGCTGAAGCAGTCAGCTGCTTGCAATTCCTAGATGTGTTATCAAGATGGTATGAAAGGCAACAAGTGACAACAGGGAATTCTGTTGTTCTGAGACAATGTAACAGTGGAGTTTCCTTTCATAAAACAGCTAACATTTGCAACTAGAATTTTGGTAATCCTTACATGACCAGTTTCGCCCTAATAACATTTATAAAGACAAATATGTGTTTTTTTAAAAAATTTTATAGGTGTTTTTTTTTTTTTTTTTAACTGTGTGATAATTAAGGGATTTCAGAAAGGCAGTTAAATTAATCTTTGTGGTTAGAATTCAGAGTTACTATGGGAAAGGTTTGGATTTATTTTTTCATTAGCATTTTATGGATTGTACCAATTAGTCTGAGCAAGCCTGAAATTCTCTGGAGTTTCTAAGGCTGGCATCCTAAGCTGCTGGGGACACATATGTGAATTTACCAATTACAGACACAGGCGGATGTGGACCGGCAGCAGTGAGGCCTTGGATTTGGATCTGGAGTGTTTTGGGACAAAATATAAAATAAGGTTTGATCTCTGAATCGCTCTTTAAAACCCCTCTTTCTTTTTTTCCCCCAAATCATAAAACAGAGCAAATTAAATGTAAGCTTCACATATTTCACGTAAGTGCCTTTTTCGCCTTCGAAGTTTTCTGTGCTGTACTTAATACTTCTGCCAGGGAAACTTTAAAGTAGAAGGATTATAGGCATACACTGTAGAGTCAGAAAAAAACTGGATTGAAATCCTGATTCTTTGTTATTAGCTCTATACTATTGGCAAGTTTTTGAACCTCAACTTTCTTAACTTGTAAAATACAAATAGTAATATCTAACTTAGAGGATTATTACAAGATTAAATGAGAAAATAAAGCAATTAATATAGCAACTCAATAGCAAAAACTCAATAAATGGTAGGTAGGTTTTTTGTTTGTTTTGGGGTGTGTTGTGTGTGTGTCTTTGCTCATTTTGGACATGTTGAATATATTTTGTAAGTTGAGAAAAATCCATAATAGAAATGACATTTGCATTATGCCCCCTCCCATAATTGTTCAGTAGATGTTCATTTCAACATAATTTAAGGATAATTTTAATAGAAAGAGCTTCTTAGTCTCATCATGATCTTGAAATGCTTATTTAAAATTTTTCAAAAAATATCACCATAAATATGGCAATACATTGAAAGTGCAAACCATTCAGTACATGTATGTTGCATTTGAAGTTCAACACGTTCTGCTTTATCCATCAAAAGGTAGAAGGCAGAATTAGAAAAAAAACCCCACAAAATACTTAAAACTTAATATTTTAAGAATAAGGTGTTCTAATGAGCAAAATAAAGAAGAATATGTAGTTCAAGAGTCAAGGGAAAGATTCAAGAGTCTCCCACGGGGCATCCGTAAGATTTACTCCTTTGCAACATCCCTATTGGGTGGGCGAGTGGCCTGGCAGAAGGGGCCTCCGCAACTCGGGCAATAGGGCAGCTCAGCACATGGACCACAAGACTTACTTCTAACACCAGCTCTACAACTTCTGGGCTCTCAAATCCTTGCTAGTAAAACATTCTTGGCAAGTAAAATGACCTTCTCGAAGCTTGGATTTTTTAAAGCTGTGAAACAGGGACAATTTCCCTCATGGGTTGTAGTAAGAAAATTGAGTGGTTTAATACACATATATTAGCGCCTGGGATAGCAGCTGTCCCGGCAGGTGCTCAGGAAATTGTGGCGCTCCCTCACGCTGGCATTTGGTTATGCTAAGTTAAAGAATTGAAATCTTACTTATATGGTAACATATCACATAATAATGGCTAGTGAGATCCTTACCCAATAAGGAGCTTATTTGGGGATGGCCTGACTTAAATATTAAACTATGTGGAGCGCCCTGGCTGGTTTGGTTTAGTGGATAGAGCATCGGCCTGCGGACTGAAGGGTCCCAGGTTCGATTCCGGTCAAGGGCATGTACCTTGGTTGTGGGCACATCCCCAGCAGGGAGTGTGCAGGAGGCAGCTGATCGATGTTTCTCTCTCATCGATGTCTCTAACTCTCTATCCCTCTCCCTTCCTCTCTGTAAAAAATCAATACAATATTTTAAAAAAATAAAATAAACTACGTGGAGCATAGGAGATTTGCTTTGGGAATTCTGAGGAAGAGCTTCAAAGACTGCGACAGCCATCTATCTATATGTATAAAAGCCTAAGTGACTGTTACTATGGAATGGCTGGAATGACCGGTTGCTATGACATGCACTGACCACCAGGGGGCAGATGCTCAATGCAGGAGTTGCCCCCTGGTGGTCAGTGTGCTCCCACAGCGGGAGCACCACTCAGCCAGAAGCAGGGCTCATGGCTGGCGAGCGCAGCTGTGGTGGTGGGAGCCTCTCCTGCCTCTGTGGCAGTGCTACTGAGCAGAGCAGCGATGGCAGGTGCAGAGAGGCCAGTATGAGAGGCAGTAGGTTTGTGCCTGGCCCTGGCTGGGGCTCCTCCCCGGCCACCTGCCGCTTTGGCACTGCTACATCCCTCAGGGGGATGTTGGACTGCAGGTTTCGGCCTTATCCCGTGCACCGGGCCTCTAGTTTTCTATGAAAAAAGAGAGCCTGAACCTATAGATTAACTTTTGGAATATGGCCCATTTGCAGAAGAAGCCTGAGAAATACTTTTCATAAACTTTTTACTTTGAAGTAAATTAAGACTTGCAGAAAAGTTACAAAGGAGTACAGAGTTCTCATTGCCCTTCATCCAGCTTCCCCCAATGATAGCACTTTACATCCTCACAATGTAATTGTCAAAAAAAAAAGGAATGAACACTGATAGAATACATCAATCAGCTGAGAAATCTCCAGGCAGTACTTGAATATCAGCAGTTTTCCTGCTACTGTTTTCTTTCTGGTCCAGGATTTATGTCAGGATGTCACTGCATGTAGATGTCACTAGTCTCCAATTGGTGTGAATTCCTCCAATCGGTCTTTCTCGTCTTTCATGATCTTGACACCTTGGAAGAGTTCTGGTCCCTTTGTTTTGTAGACTGGTCCTCAGTTTGTATTTGCCTAAACTTTTGTTAATGGTCACATCGGTGTTATGCATTTTGCAGGAACAGCACAGAAGTGACATTTTTGTCCTTTCAGTGCAACATATCAGGGGGTATATGATTTCTATATGTTTTAATACTGGTGATATGAACTTTGATCATCTGGGTAAGGTCACATCTGCCACACTTTTCTACTATAAATTTACGTTTCCCTTTGTAGCTAATAAATGTCTGTGGGAAGATGCTTTGAGGCTATGCAGGTGTGCTGTTTTACAGTATACCATCTCCCATTACTTTTAGATTCCATCAACGGTTCTTGCCTGATAATTACAAATGTGCTATTTGTCTAATGGTGATGTTCCTCTTTCTGTTATTCTTGCTATGTTCATTAACTAGAATTACACTGTGAGGGAGAGCTGCCCCTTCTCTCCCATTTATTTCTTTCTTTAAATATATATATATACTAAATCACATACAGGTAGATGCATATAGAAATACAGAAATATATATATATATATATATATATATATATATATATATATATATATATATATATGTTAGTATTGCACATTCATGTTTTCTTCGACTTATAATCCACCAATATCCTTACTTCGTTGTTCAGGGTGTCCCAGCTTTGGCAACTGGGTGCTCCTTCAGCTGGGCTCTTATGTCTTTTCAACATGTTGTAATTTTTTGAAGCATAAGATGTCCCAGACTCAACTTGCATTTTCCCTTCCTACCTTTGGTGTCAATCACTTCTCCAAAAGGCCCTGGTTCCTCTTACTGGAGAATGGTGTTAGGAAACCAAGTGATGGGTGCTGAGTGTGCTCATTGCTGTCGAGGTATCACTGCTTCCAGCTCCTCCCAGGGCAAACAGCTAAGAAACACATATACATGTACGAGCCCACATACACACCTGTATTTCTATATGCATCTACCTGTATGTGACTGAGTTCATACTAAGCCCTCTAGTTCCAATCTAATGTCACAGAATTCATTCTGCCCTTCTCACTTACCTCAAATGTATCCGTTTATTTCTTTGACAGCCAGAAACCAAGATTTCATGATCTACAATGTATTTACTTCTTTGTTCAAACCCTGCATAGACATAGTGTCAGAATTGCTAACCCATACCCTTGTTTCCTGAAGAAACGAATGTACCAACTATATAGCACAATGTTTGCATATGGTCCTTTTTGCCTGTTAGCATTAGTCAAAATATTATTTTCCAAAGTAACTTAGGTTGCTGTTTTCTTCCTGTATCCCCTCAGTGTAGCCATGTTGTTCATTTGTAATACATTTTGCTTCATTTTTTATGGTTTGTATAACATTTTGGGTTCCCTATGTCCTGATTTTATGTATTTACTTATTGGGTATGTGAAATATTACAATGTTTCTAAGAGTCAAGGGTATGCAAAAAGGTAGACTCAAAGAAGTGTCTCTCCTTCCTCACCCTACTACTCTCTCTATTATTCCTCTTTTATACTGAATTTCTATTCCACTTCCTGTACGTAACCAATCTCATTCGTTTTTGCTTTATCTTTCTGATAACCTTTTACAAAATTGAGTAGATTTCAGTATGCTTTCCTTATTTCTTACATGAAGGACAGCACACTCTGGGTCAGCAGTTTTCAAGAATTATTAAAACTTGCAATACCTGACTATTTAGTCAGGGGCACTGACCTCTTTTCCCTTACACTGAAACATTTAAAAAATGACAGCCTACACAACAATAGCTGTCCGGTGTGAATGAATCAATATTATACCTATTTTTTTTTTTTGTCAGATAGGCCAATATATATGTCTTGGGACGCTGCAGAATTTCAGTACCTAGTTTATGTGCCATGAGATGAAAAAGGTTGACAATTGCTGCTCTAGATACTCCTTTGCACTTGACGTTTATCACTTAATATATCCTGGAAATAATTTCATAATAGTTCACAGAGACACTCATTCTTTTTTTTTTTTTTTACACATGTACTCTACTCCACTTGTGGGTACCATAAATTATTTTACTACTTTCCAATATATGGTCATTTACATTGTTTCCAATATGATGTGATTACAAACCATGCTGAAATGAATAACCAATGCCTACATATTTTCATATTGCTGGAGGCAGTTTTTAGACTATATTTCTAGAAGTGGGGTTGCTAGGTCACAAGATTGCAAGTGCAGTGTTCTCAGATATTGCCAAGTTCCCCTCCAAGAGGGCTGAAGCAGTCTGCATTCTCACCAGCAACATGCTGTCCTACTTTTAATTTTCACCAGCATAATAGGTGAAGAAATGGTATGTTTCACCAACATAATAGGTGAAGAAATGGTAGGTGAGAAGTGATATCTCAGTAATGTTTTAATCTGCATTTCTTAGAAATACTTTTAATGCAGATGGAAAATGAAAATTGAGGGGAAGTTCATATGGGCAGCGAGGAGCTACACAAAGAACTAAAATGGAACTTAGGAGAATCCTGACAAGACAATAAGTCACTGAAGAAGCCTAGGAAAAGATGATGATTCTGAAGTGCTGGGGAGAGTGAAAAGCATTAATACAAAGACTAGAAGGTGACCCACCGGAGATATAAAGGGAGCCAGAACGTAATCTGTAATGCACTGAGCTTATAAGATGGACTTGTTTTTACATGCAAGAAAAAAGGCTAATCACAAATGATGCTAAAAATAGAGAGACTCGAGGTGTTTGAAAAATCTCAGCCTTAAAGAACAGCAGTGATCAGAAAACCTGCAACAAAGGACACAAAAGCCAGATAAGCAAGCAAGAACCAGAGGAGGCTGTGAGTGGGTGGTCCAAACAGCAGAAGCAGCATCTTGTCACTCACACCCAGGCCACCAAGACACGTGCAGGGACTCTGATCTGGCGTAAAGCATGGAGAATACAGAGAAACCTCTGAAGCATTCATTTTTAAGAATAGAAAAAAGGATGGTCTTAGAAAGAATCAGACAATGATCTTATGAATGACCAATCAAAGTGAGATTTTTATATATGAAAAAAAAAAAGCCCCAAAGAAATCTTTTAAACGTAGAAAAAAAATCACATACTGCAAAATGACTAACATGACCTAGGTCTCTGGGGTGGGGCTGAAACAACAGCCTCTGTTACTAGTGAGAAATGCACTGTTTTAACCACAGTACAGTTTTTTATTCTATTTCATAAGCCAAATTGTAGGTCAGAGATCAAGAAGGCTTTCTACTATTTATTTTAAAATATATTTTTATTGATTTTTAGAGAGAGAGGAGGGTGAGAGATAGAAACATCGATGAGAGAGAAAGTCATCAATTGGCTGCCTCCTGTATGGCCCCCACTGGGGAATCAAGCTCGAAACCCAGGCATGTGCCCTGACCGAGAATCAAACCAGCAACCTCTTGGCTCCTGGGTCAATGCTCAACCACTGAGCAACACCAGCCAGGCAGGTTACCTACTATTTAAACCTGAGAAGCATCTATAATTAAATTATAGTGAGATACATATAGTAAGTCCCTGGACAAAATGAGGTCAAAATGATCAATTCACAGCCAGCTTAAGAGTTGGACTCTGGGAAGTTAGCACCAATAAAGACAGGCAACCGAGAGAAGGCAAATAGATTGAGTTTCTATTATGTTCTAGGCACCACTTCTCCTGGGAGATATAACGATAAATAAGGGGACAATTCCTAATGTGAGCCTGTCCATGGAGAAGAGAGAGGGTACTAAATATTTTACAGTAGTAAATAAAAAATCCAAGTAGTGGATTGAGGATGGGTAGAGGTGGGGACAAGTGTCACAGAGGACGTGACCCTTGAATTAGCAAGTCTATTGGAGAAAAGGAGGTGTGGGTGTTGGGTGTGTGGGAGGACAGTCCAAGTAGCAGAACTAGCGCCTGCAAAGGGACAGAGGTGTGGTGCATTCATAACAAGGGGTCTTTTCAAAGCCACTTAGGAACCTGGTGGAGTGAGGCATTTAATATCTCCTCAAAGTCACCATCTTTGCAGATGACACGCATGGGGCACGGGGCATGAGAAGGGGGTTTAGAAGGATAGGATGAAACTCCAAAAATGACCTGAAGACACCAGAGAAATGAACTTCTCCCCTTTTTTGTGCAAGAAAAAAACTGGGCATAAATACAATTGCAGAATGGCACAGAAGGCCGGGAAGGGGCAGAAGAGTCCTACTGAAGGATGAATGGGAAAGTAGCCAGCAGAGCGCGACAGTCAGTTCTAACAGAGAGAGGCCACATACCGAGAAAGCAACCTGGGAGGGCCCCTCGGTTCTAGATCCTAGCACTGGCCTGCCACGTGAGCTCTGAGAACTCAGGCTCCTCAGTGTAAGACAAAGGGGCAGAACTACCCCTAGAGTCCCTTTCTACCCCGGTTCTTGAGCTAGTGATACTCAGGAAGGTTGAAAAGCAGCCTCAGAGTCACATGGTGGCCCAAGCTGGAAGATACAGGCTCTCCCCAAGGACGGAAGGGCTGGGAGCACTGGATTGAACTTGAACTACCGGCTGGGAGGTGATTTCAAAACCACCTTCTTTCCCAGCCAAGTGTGGCTCAGTGGTTGAGCGTCGAACTATGAACCAGGAGGTCAAGGTTCAATTCCCAGACAGGGCACATGCCTGGGTTGTGGGCTCGATCCCCCGTGGGGGGCGTGCAGGAGGCAGCCAATCCATGATTCTCTCTCATCATTGATGTTTCTCTCTCTCTCTCTTCCTCCCCATTCCTCTCTCTGAAACCATAAAAATATATTTAACCAACAAACAAAACCCGCCTTCTGCCACCAGTCAGGCTCCTATTATTCTCTATTTCTGGAGAGATGAGAATAAGAAGAAAGAAAATGGGATCAAATGGCAGTGAGGACTGTTCAATAGCAGAAGGTATTAGTCCCGGAAGTTATGGGCCGCCTTTTGGGAAAGTCTTTAGGATGTCTCTGGACGGGGCACCAGCTGTGGTTGCCAGCAGCCGGCTGAGCCAGATGTCATTTGGTGCCCTTCCTACCTGCGTGTTTCTGCAGCTGCACAATGGCATGCATACCCAGAGTAAACGGAATTATCCCACTTATACCCTTTATGTCTCTGTTAATATGGACAGCAGTTTCCTTTCCACTCCACTGGTGAAGTTCTGAATATAAATGGGCCCCGGCCTCTTCCCCTTACAGCTCTACATCCAGAGCTAATTGCCACACAGGACACTTAAGGAGGCATTTGTCACTGGGATGGGGAGCAAGGGGGCGGCGGGTGGCACGGTCCTGCTATTGATTTGATGATCCTGGCCTGGCTTGGGGAATAAAGGGGCCTGAACGTATGGCCACTGCGGCCAGACTCCTAGGGCCTTCACGGTTCCGCTCAGATGATGTCAGACAGCAGGTTCAGGGGGCAAGAACCCACTTACTCCTCCCAGGCTCCTATCTATGACCCAGGGACCAGGCAGCACTCTCCAAGCCACCTGCTTGGAGTCCTGAGGACAATCGGGTCTCCTGCTCTTGAGGACTGGCTGAGCTGCCCTTCGTTGTGACAGTGCTCTATTCTGTGAGTCAACTCTGAACTCTCTGCCCACTGGCTAGGGAGGTTGGCCCCAGGGACACTGTTATGTTTATTTGCAAACAAAAAGGCAGACAAAAGGGGAGTGTAAATTACTCACTTTCCAGAGGGCAGTAAACCTTTCCCTAAAAACCCTTGAGGAAAGGCCACTCTGGCTTTAGGGAGTTACCATGGTTATACTCGCTGTTACCTTGATTTATATGTGAGAATTACAACACTACCTCTGGGCTTGGTCTTCACCGGGCCTTTCAACATGGTCCCAGCATTTGTGGAATCTAAGGAACCAAACAAATTGACCACAAAATAAGACCGGAAGCACAGAGGCACGGGGCAACAGGACAGACTGGCATACCTCCGTGTGTGTGTGTGTGTGTGTGTGTGTGTGTTTCCTGCACAGCCCATGACACGGGCAATAGGGTGGTGAAGACCTGGGGGGGTGGGAAGGGGTTGGGAGGAGGGGAGTAAACCAGGGAGGAGGGGTAATGGGAGACATCTGCAATACGTCAACAATAAAAAATAAATAAAATAAAATAATGTAAAAAAAAAAAGAATGAATATTCAAACTCAAAAACACCTTTCAGGTACTTTACAGTAAATGGAGGGTCTGAGATTAAATCAGCTATCAGCAGGACAGAGAATTTCTATTAAAACTTGAATCCACGCCCTCTGGATTTGCCCAAGGACCACTGGCCCAGTGAAATGGTTCCCAGAAAAAATGTTTATGAGAAGAAGGAAGTTCCAGGGCCCTTGACCTACATTTCCTTAACATGTTCGTCAGTTTGCTGGGAAGAGGAAACACTTTCTCAAGTTTCCTTTCTTTTTTGGATCTAGGGGTTCAGTTCCTTCTGCCTGCGATTTCTGGGCCCCAGTGGCAGAGGCATGCAGTCCTGCCTTCTGGTAAAAAGTGGATCACGACTGTTGTCTTTCTCCGATTAGCTTTTGCAACGGGGCAGCACAAACACGTTGCGTAACAGGTCCAGGCCTTGGTTCTGGTCCCTGATCAGGCAGGAGCGCGTGCCCCTCGGGCAAGTCTCTCCCGTCTCTGGCTCCCTCGGCTTCTCTTTTGCAAACACTCGGACAGAACTAGATGGTTTCGAAGGCCGCTTCTAAAGCATCAAAACTTCTCAAGTTCTCTGGCATCCTGGATTACCCGTCCATCCTTGTTAAACACAGGAGGGAGGCTTCTGCTAAATTCCTCTAAACCCAGCTAAAGCAGGACTGTTTAATTCACGGCCAATTAAAAGGAAAATGTCTCCCTAACTGGCAGTGTTACACACAGACCGTGGAGGCAGAGAAGGTAAGAACTCTGGGGGTGAGGGGTTAGCCTGTGCATGTTAGCCAGACCGACGCCAGCCGTCCTTTGCTGCTTCAAAGGCAGCTTGCTTATTCCAAACAAATCTTGCTTTTCCCCTTTGGCTTTGTAAGTTGATTTGTGGAGGTGCTTACTTTTTCCTATTTTTCTCTTTGGCCACAGTAATTACTTACCAGTCGTTTCTAGAAAAACCTGAAAGGGTGGCAGGTGGGAGAAGAAAAAGAAAAGAAAAATGTGTTGGCCGGGCTCCCGTGCATGTGGCCTCATTTCTCATGCCTGCAAGTTCTGACTGTTTAGGTGAGGGTCCCTCACTGCGCTGCCTGGAAAGGATGCGAGCGCACTTGGAGCATTTCACTCACTCCGCGGCACGTTAATTAGTCGTGTCCACTATTCTCCAAGTTTCTTATCCAGTTTTGTCTTTGTTTTCTTTGCAGGGCAGTCCATGCCCCTCAATGAACAATGGCACCGAGCCAAATATTAAATCTCAAATGGGAGGACAGTGGCTATGTCACTTTACAGTGACCCTGGTCGGTAAAAGGAAAAGCTTGTGTTGTCCCCAAAAGCTCATGGCTAGGGTCTTCAACCATAATTTTAAAATTCCCCCTCCCCCCCAAAAAAAAGAAAAAAGAGAAAAAGAGTTGGAAAGAGCCCTATGGAATGAGATTTTCCCGGTTTTAAGTTCTGGTGCCATTGTACTGTGTGGCTGTGTGTGGAAGTTATAAGTGACTCCATGGGTTCATTTTCCTCATCTGGAAAGAGAAGTGAGAAGTGAGAGAGGGGTAAAGAGCAAGAGTAGGTTCACAATGAATGGCATGTACTGATGGCAACAAAACCAGCAACTGACACTTTTTATTTGCCAGATGTATTTTGTGAGTTTATCTGTCCTGAGCATAACTAATACATGGACATTTGTGTCATCTTTCACTGATGTTCTGATTTTCCATGAACCTGAAATCTGATCAACTCAGTTTCAATAGATATTTTTCACCAAAGGCACAGTGCTGGGCTTGATTTTAGTCCCTCAGATACGGAGCTTGAATCCTACCTGAATGATCAAGACATAATGTCCAATTTATGTGGAAGGAATGGAAAGGGCTTCCTGGAAGAGGACGTGGCATTTGAATGGGGCTTTGCAAACAGGCAGCTGAGAGGGAGAGGGCGGTTCATGTACAAGGAACCAGTGAGCACGCAGATCACACATGTATGCTCATGGAATCACAGGAGGAAACATATGCGTGGACCTACAGGCTTAACAGCAATCATAAAGAGGACTAAATTCTACCCAGTCATCTTCCTTATTTTACAGATAAGGAAACTGAGGGTCCTGGAGGTTAAAATAATTGCCCAAGGGCCCCAACAAGCTTGCCAGGGGAGCTGCGCAGGTAGGCAGGGATCGCCAAGGACGCTGTGGGTGCTAAGCCTGAAGGAAGAGGGAGGAGAGGTCAGGGAGGACCTCACGCCCCAGAGGAGATGTCTGGTCTGACTTCAACAGGCAGTGCAGAGTCAGCAAAGGTGTAAGAGGAAGGGAGAGAGAGCATCGTGCTTGCCTTCGGCAGAAGCCCAGGTGAGAGGCAACCAGTGCCTGGACAAAGGAAGGGAGGGAGCAAGGATGTCAAGAGGATGTGTGAGCCCTCTGCTACAGGGGTGAGGCCTGTGAACTTGGTGATTCCTTGGGTGGAAAAGGGAGGACAGAGAGAAGGAAAGCCAACGGCAAGGTTTCAAGCTTGAGCCACTCAGGAATGGACTTTTCCTTGTGAAAACAGTGAAGGCAGGGAGAAGGGCTGGTCTGGGGGAGTAGGTATGGTAAGGAGGGAGAGGGGGAAGGAAGCGTGACTTCCTTCCAAAAGAAGAGCAGACCCATTCCCTATGATTTCACTTTTATGTGAAATCTAAAGAGAAATATAAACGAAGGGAACAGAAACAGCTGCATAGATACAGAGCACGAACTGATTGCTGCCAGAGGGGAAGGGGTTGGGCGACCCGGAGAAAACCATAAAGGGACTGAGAAGTCCAGTGCGGTAGTCATAAAATAGTCATGGGATGGAAAGCACAGCACAGGGAATATAGTCAATAATATGATAATAACCATGCGTGGGGCCAGGTGGGTACTGGAAATATCATGGGGAACACTTTGTACAGAATATGATGGTTTAACCACTCTGCTGCACACTTGAAATGAACACAAAATAATATTGACTGTACACGGTAATTGAAAAAATAAAAAAAAGAGAGTAACAAATCCCGACTGAGATACTATTGCTCCACAGGGGGGAGGGCTGGCTGGGAGCACAGAGCTGGGTGCTAATCCCCTGAGTGAGCATCATGGAGGACAGGGTCCTAAAGGGAAAAGGTGGAGCAGGATGAGGCGCTGGCCAAGGACCACACACACCTCAGGGCCGCCTCCTGTATGGAAGGCAGATGAATAGACCAGGGACAGCAGCGAGGTGCTGGGTATCCATTATCTCCCAGTATATTTACCCATTATCTCTAGGGACCTGAGGTAGATGAAGGCCTGGAGCAGCAGAAGAGGGGAAGTTTCCAGAAGGTGGGGAGGCAAGATGGGGACTATTCACAGTCAAACACTATAGGTGTGATGGGAGAGGAGAACGGAGGAAAGGGCATTTTAACGACTGGGTATCGCTTTGTTGTCACTGTAGAAAGCTGCTCTGCTTAGCCACTTTTCATCAGCTCTCTGTCACCTCCCTCATGGCACGGTCTACCCTGCCCAGAGCAGTTAGAACCATCTGTAATGATGGGTTTATTTGCACGATTGTTTGTGTCGTTTATCTCCACAAAGGCTGTAACTGGATGAGGGAAGGAACTCTGTTTTGTTCTCTACTATAGACCCAGTGCCTGGCCGTATAGCAGACACTCCTAAATATTTCTTCAATGAATAAAGGTAGCAAATGAAGATTCATAGTAGCTGTGTTTTGGAGAGAGGATAAAACTGTTTCCTCCTGTTGATTTTAGGGTCCTTTTAATCAGGCACATATATTTCCGGGACACAGAGTCATACTTAACAATAAGCTCAGACAGTTGTTCTCTCTGTGGTTCCCTGGGCGCTCTGCCTAATTTAGCACTTTATTTTGCCAGGGAGTGCCCCCTTTTTCTTTCTTCTCTGTGGAGACACTTATGGATTTGAGGGTAAAAGGTAACCGCTGTGCCAGATTTTAATACTGAAGTTTTGATAGCATTCAGTAGGTTCATTTCTGATTCTAGCCACTTCTGACAGGAGAGTGGAAGAGTAGATCGACAGGTGCGTGTCCGCAGGTGTGGAGAGGCGGTGGCAGAGTGTGGAAGGAAAACCAACCCGGACTCTCCAGTGGCTTCTGCAAAACGTGAATTAGCTCTAACATCCGGCTGCAGAGGAAAGAGGACTGACTGCTGAGAGCCTGAGGACCAGAGCCTGTCGTCCCCGCCACCCCGCCCCCCCCCCCCCCCCGCCCCCGGCTCCGACTCCCCAGGACCTCCTGCCTCTCACGGGCCCTGTGAGCTTCCTTCTTCTCACTCCACAAATGGGGGCAATGTGAACTATATACATCTTTTAAACATGCTGAGAAGACTGGGAGCTAGTCTTCATTCATAAAATGTGAAGTTTTTTTTTTTTTTTTTTTTAATTTAAGGAGCGATGCTAATTATGTTTCATCACTAACAAGCAATGTAGGGGAATATCGTTTCTTAACTGGGCCTGAGCGGCTGGAAAGATAAATTAAGGTACCACTTAAACAAGTGATTTGCTCTTCTTACCCCAACCTGGTGTGGCTTGGCATGAAATGTACACTAAGGTTGGCGTGAAATGCATCCTGGGAATCTAACCCAATGGCATGATTTTATACGTGAGAAAACAGGACCCAGAGACTAATGGGCTGGCCCAGGGTCACACCGTTGGGCCAGCCCATTGTGGATCCAGATATCAAGTCTGCAGCTCACACACCAGCGTAAGTTATTTCTCTGTAACTGCATGTCCTCCACGGCTGTTACACACACCGAGCCATAGTCTCATTAGCGGATGTGAAGTTGGCACGTACATATTTGCATTTCCCAAAACTTCTGGGTTTTAATTGCCAGGAAAGATAAATCTATCCTTCTTGCCTCCTTAAACCCAAATGCTTAGCAGAATCCTTCAAGTCCTTCCTCTTTGATTCTGCATGGAGAGGTTTTTCAGGAATAAGGGCCACCTGGAGTGGCCCTGTATCTTCATCCAGAGAAGCACAGTGATGAGGGAGAGTCTCATGGGCTGAGCACCGGGTGGCCCTGGGTTTGAATTCTGGTTCACTCACTCACTAGCTGTATTGGCCCCGAACAAGTCATTTAATCTCACGTGAGTCTCAATTATATTTTTTAGTCTGTAAAACTGGGATAATAATACTTACTGTGCAGGGTCATTTAGAAGGTTAAACCAATGCATGCATATAAAGTGCCTCTATGTATATATACTAGTATATATAAAGCATATAATAAATGTATATAAAGCTCAGATGTATATGAAACAAATAATGTATATAAAGTATATACAGAATGTATATAAAGCTCAGAATTTCTAGTTCTCTTTCTCCAACCTACTTTTCACTTAATTAGACCAAGGTTCTCTTTTTGTCACCATCACCCATGACACCATGGGTAGACTATCATTTTGAACATTATACAATATTT
Organism: Myotis nattereri; assembly: GCF_964212035.1. Taxonomy (NCBI): domain Eukaryota; kingdom Metazoa; phylum Chordata; class Mammalia; order Chiroptera; family Vespertilionidae; genus Myotis; species Myotis nattereri. The sequence continues at coordinate 53,242,549 of NC_138088.1, read as the reverse complement.
CTAGATTTTTCAAAAAAAAAAAAAATCTGGTCATCCTGCCCAAACTTCTCAGCCTAAAGAACAAAAATGTCAAAACCTCAGGCTTCCCAGCAGCCTTCTTCCTCTTGGCACTGTTCGAGTCAATCACGCATGAGGCAAAATTCCATTTTTAGCTGAAGCACATCACTCCTGTTCGGCAGTGGACACACGGGCCACTGGAAAAAGTTAATCTGCTTCCTACTAGTGAGAACCCATCAACCATGAAATCCATAATCCTTCATCACGAACTGACAGCCATCATTATCCCTTTCAACGGATGCTTTCGAAGAGGCCTGTTTAGTTTGTCCACTTTTCATCTCAATGTGATTCTAAAACTCGAGGGGACCTTGTTGTCCAAGGTGAGTGGGGACGTGCTGGGTTGTTTAGGGTCACGCGACAGAGTGACGTGATGTGCCCTGTTTTCACAGGGACGTCAGTTTTTCAGCCACTTGGAGGTCAGAAGAGAAAGTGACCGCACAGTGTACACACGTCAACATCAGAGATCCCACATTAACCCGAGAGAGGCCGGCGGGGTTGGCAGTGGTTGCTCACAGAAAACCCAGGAGTGAAGCAGCAGGTTGATGGGGTGGGGAGCAGGGAACCTGGCAGCCCAGCACCAGGAATGCGGAAAAGCCTGGTTCATATCTTTTGCTTTTACTCTTCTAAGCCACCTAGCGGGAGAATTGCTCACACCTACATTAATAACACTAAAGACAACCAGCCTGGGGTGAGCTGAAGGGCAAATCTGCAGTTTCTCTTCTGACCTCTGCGAAGACGAGAGCCATGGAAAGGACTTCACACATGTTAGACAGACACCACAGGGCCGTGTCTGATTATTACTCAGCAATACTGACATATTTGCTGGTGGGAAGAGAACCAAGTCCATAGACAATGCCATCTTCTAAATTTTTTCAAATGTCCTCGCTGCTACTGAAAAGAGATGAGCAAAATCGCCACTGGATGTTTTGGACTGGCTTATTTGTCAGTGGGGAGATTGAGTTTCTGGGAGACCACCATCCTCACAGAGGCTTCTGCATCCTCCATATCTGCAGACTCCTCCTTCTCTTGAATGATTTTATTCACGGTGATGAAGAGTGTGCATTATGAAGAGCATCACTCGACATTTAGGAAGCTGCCTTTCAAAAAAGAGCCTGATGACAAAGGTTGAGATTGTGCAAAGTACTGCAAGAGGACCTTTAATCTAATAATTAATGCTAATTAATCACTGAATAGGTATGCTAACATTTGGAGATGGAAATGGCCCAGGAGCCAGGAGGAGACTCCTGATGCTCTGTCCTTCGCGGTGGGGGTGGGGTGAGGTGAGGTGGGGGTCTGCAGTCTGCCCATAAAGCTCCCCCACACCTCTCCGCCTGCACCAACACTGGAGGAGGCTCTTCAGCACACAGGGCCCCTAGGAGAGCGAATGCTAGTCCATTTGCTCTCTGTTGTTCACTGAAGCTCAGAGATGGGAGTGGCTGCTACAGGTCCCGCTCCCCAGGGCTCCTCTCATCACCATCAAAAACATTTCTGAGCTACTTTCTAGGTAGGGCCCTCTGATTAGCACAGGCTCACAGATGGTAAGTTTTAATTGGCGGTGCTCACACCAAATATCTTAATGAAGAGGAAAAAAAAAGTCAGTTTGTAAACTGGTGTCAAAATTTGCCTTGTTTAGGGAAAACTTAGATGCGAACAATAGAAAATGTCTCTTTTCAACACTTTTTTCCCCAATAAAGTTAAGAATTTTTTTTTTACTGTTTCCCACACCTTACTATAAAACATTTCAAACATATACCAAGGGGAAAGAATTCCCACCACCTAGATTCTACCAGTAACATTTACTTTACTTGCTTTGTGTCATCTGTCCATCTACCCATCCTCCTATTCACCCATCAATATATGTTCTTGATGTATTCCTAAGTAGACTCCAGATAGCAGTTAATAATATATTTTGGAAAAGTAAAATCAAAGAATCTTTCTACTCCTATAAGGACAGGTAGAAAATAAGTTTATTAGTTTTATTAAAACAATAAACAAGCTCATTCTGAATTATGCACATAGATATTCAACACAGTTCCATCTACAGGCACTGTAAAAAATATGGTACGTTAGCTCCAGGTTTTATCTGCTTGTACCCACCCTGTGGGCGTTTTCAGCACTCTTCCGATTGTTCGGCTTTGTGAAGACATGGCTGTGGATTATAGAGAAACAAGCTTTCTGCTATAAAACATTGGAAAAATTACCCAGATTGTTAACAGGAAGTATTTTTTATTGTTTTACTTCATAATCTAGTATTTCCCAATTATTCCTCAACTGTAGAAATAGGAAGATTTCTATGCTTTGATTCCTTATTTATAAAGTGAGTTTTATAACACAGCCTTGTCATGAGGATTAAACGTGAGAAATAGGAAACCACTTTGCAAAGCCCTACGAAGACTTACGCACATCTAAGCCAGCATGATCACTAGCAATCATGATGCATCCGTAATAAAACACAGCTGAGGTAATGGGCCACACTGCTACTTGGCTCTTTCCGATCAGTCACAAAGATCTTAAAGGTTAAAGGGACAGAGAATTGGCAGATGCCTTCACTCTGCCCATCGGTACATCATCTTGTCAAGGACCTAGGAGAACACTGGTGTCTATCACATTGACTTGTTTTCATTAGTGAAGTGTTTGCCTTGGAAACTGTCCCAGCCTTAAAACAATACTTCCATTAGCTGGGCACAGTTCCTATAATTATCCATCTTATCTGACCGGGGCCCAACTATCCTACTTATGCATCCCATTCATGCTGGTGGCTCTATAAGGAGAGGAGGCATTCACTCAGTGTAGGAGAAGGTGCAGCTACAAATGAACTTTGGGTAGAAATTCGTAAATGACAAGTGTACCCTAAGTGACAAGTGTAAAGGTAATGGGAAACATCTGTCCCCATATGGGAAAAAGTCTGTTACAAGAGTACCTTATGTTTATAAAGTAGCTTATGTTTTTGTGTCTTGTTGGACACAAATCAAGAAAGTGAGGCATAAGGTCAAGTAAAATTCTCTAACTAGGGAATCGAGAAAAGATAAAATACGCAGGGAGGCGAGTTCGTCATCAATTCCTGTTATTGAGAACGTGCCAGAGCTCTGGCACTTTATTTTACACATTGGAAATTACCCTTACCCTCAAAAAGCATCCATTTCACGAAGCGGTTTTTAGAGCAGACAATTGGGAGAAAGAAAAATTAGGAATTGTAAGCAAATGGAATAGGATATGTGATAAGAGAGAAATAAGCATGGTTTGTTATTTCATTAAAGTTATACTCAACACTGAGCATGTCTGCAATATGGACAACATCACAGCAATGAGAAGACCTCTAAGAGGTAACATGTGGTGAGTTACCCCACAATTTAAAGTACACTTTTCACGTAGGAAAAGGAGAACCAGAGGAAACGATTGGTGTGCCTGGGGTTCCCTGGCCCACGGACCCCACCTGAATGGTGCTGACAGCAAGAACATACTTTTTTTTTTTTAATCCTCACCTGAGGACCTGCTAGAGAGAGGAAGGGGGAGAGAGGAATATTACTGTGAGAGAGAAACATCATTGATAGGATCAGTTGCCTTCTGTACGTGCCCCAACCAGGGACCGAACCTGCAATCAAACCGACAACCTTTCGGTCCACAGACGATGCTCGCCAGCTGAGCCACTGGGCTGGGCAAGAACATACCTCAATAATACTGAGATGGTTGCATCAAGCAATCATCCTCTGATGCTGCTAAAACATTCCAACATGCAAACAGGTTCACTAATTTGGTTCCATATTTATAAAACAAACTTCTAGTCATACTTATAATTTAGCATCTTTTAAGACGCGCATACAAGGAAAAAAGAAACTGTCCCAAAGGGTCAAGAACTTGTTTGCCCTGCTAGTGAAATTTTTCATTGCAATTACAACAAAAAATTTGGAGAGGGGGGTGAACACACATATGTGTGTATATTATATATAAACAGACACATATTCAACATGTATTTCTAAGAGAAACAATAAAAAATCTGAATTTACAGCAATGCAGACATCTAGATATTTGGGCAGAAGTTTGTAGCCAAATAAAATTTTACCATGTTCTAATTAGAACCATGTAAACATGTTAAAGGTGCTGTATGGTAGTTTTGTTTTACTGTTTCTGTTCAGTCAACATGTTTCGCTTAACTGCTGATGGCTCATCATTCATCTTACCTGACTGCCCAGGGGGAGGGGCACCTGAGGATCCTCGCGGTAGACAGAGAAACACAGTCAGGACAGCAGCTCTGTTCCCAGCACACGGTTCAATGGCTATGGGTTTGGGTGCCCCCTGAAAAAGAAAACTCATTTTCAATTCGCGGAATTAACACGATACCGCTATTTTACCTTTCTCCTATCTGTGCTTCGGTCAGCTAAACTGTGCATTCCCAGTGCTTGGGGACACACCATGTAAAATTTTTAAATAGTTTAACTATTTCATTGTAGTAATATTTTTTGTAGTGGTGGCCATTAACATTTAAAAGACATTTTTCGTGGGGACTTACATACTGGTACATATTTTTGAAAAGTATTCTTTGCTTTGTTCTATTTTTGGCTTTATTTTCTTTAATACTTTTTTTTTTTTTGGAGTTTTAGGTTCAATTTAGTGGAATTGAGAGGAGGTGCAGAGACTTTCCGTATACCTACCGCCCCCATGCATTCATGGACTTCCCGTTATCAACAGCCCCGCCAGAGGGGTACTGTTCCAAGGGAAGAACCTGCACTGACACCCGCTAACCACTCGGGTGCGTGGTTTACATTAGGGTTCACTCTCGGTGGTTTGGACAGATGTGTATGACATGCATCCACCGTTACAACACCAGGCAGAGGAGTCTGACTGCCCTAAACATCCTCAGTGCTACCCCCCTCCCCGCCCCAATGCATCCCACCCCCTCGCTCCGCCCTGGGAACTACTGCTCTTTTCACCGTCTCCAGAGTTTTGATATCTTTTTAGTATAGAAATGGTGGTTTTGGCCATTACCCTAAAAAACTGCGGGTGAGATATGGGTGACATATCAAAGCAACATCTATGCCACATTAAGTAGAAGAAAACATGCCACTGCTTTAATTATTAAAACAAATGCGTGGTCTTTTTGCACTAATGACATCTGAACTTTTCAGAGGACTTACGGATATGTGTAGTCATTCGCCGAGAATGTTTTAGAATACTACCATTTCCAGAAAGTTTAATGAGGCATTAAGATAAAATATGTCCCCTTTCATGTAAAACTTAGACGGAAATTTCTGGTGACAATGGTTTTATGTGGTTATAAAGAATTTCTCCTTCACAGCAACATAAATCTCATGTTTTAAAATTATCCCCACACACATGCATTTTGGGAGTTTTCAATAGAAAGGTGAAAGTGGCCATTGTGCGAGAAGGAAAGGGCATAACAATCTTCCCAGAAAGTGCTGGAAGCCATGCTGCAATACCTGTATCAAGTTACATGATTTATGGTTTTATACTTTAAAGCTTACATTTATTTTAACAGATTTACTTTTGAAAATGTTAAGTCAAAATCAGCATAAGTACATAGACATTCTCCCATGATGTAAATATTTAGAGAATAGGCTTGTCCTATTCCAAGGCTAGAAGGAAAAATACTACGAATTGTTTGAGCCATATTTCAAGGCTATTGAAATTTATCCTAATTTGATAAATGCAAAGTATATGTGAAGGTCAATTGGTTAAAATATACTAAGAGAAAATAAAATAAATTCAGGTTCCAATGATGGTGATATATTAGAAATACTAAAGTCCTTTATAATATCCCTAGGGAATAACCTATCAATTCTACCATTAGGCAAGGTTTTCTTTGCTGTTCTGTTCGTAAGCTCTCAATATGATGATTGGCAGTATCCAAAATATCCACAGTCATGTTAAAATAGTGGGTTATGAAAATTAGACGGCTTTTAGGATTCTAACGAAATAAAACAAAAAAGCAAAAGCAAAGTTGAGAGTGGTTTTTGGTTTAGGGGATTTAGCCAAACAAGAAACCATTTGAGAGCACATGGGTGGGCACTGTTGTCAGGCTACTTCCTGCTGTTTCTAAGGTTTGAAACATGAAATGCTAATGCCCAAAACACCAACTGCAGGGGAAAATTGGTAAAAACACAACAAAAAACCTGTAAATTTCAGGTGGAAAATGACTTAATTACTTAATACTTTAAACTTCTGAGATGCAGTGACAGATAAAGACTGTGGTGAAATAGCTTGACCGAGCAAAAGGAATTATGCTTGCATAAAAGTCACTTCTGTAAAAATCTTCCTAAAAGAATGCTCTCTCCCTCTTAATTCTACAGCTATTGTGCAGGAAAACTCAGAAATGTCTTTTATATTGATAAGCCATACAAAAGGAGATTATCATTCTATTTAAAAATCAAATTGGCTTACAACCTTGTCTATTTTTGGCTATAAAATTTTTATAAAAGGATAATAGCAAAAATATGAATTATTCATTATATTGAAAATATTAGTGACTAGCACAGCTCTTTGACACTTCTGGCAGGAATTCACATAATTAAGAGAATTATTTCCAAAGACTCTGGGACAAAGCCCACTTTCAATAAAGATTTTTAAATAAAAAAGAAAAAAAATACTTTTTGCCATTTGAATTTTGCAACATAAAATAGCGAAACCCCATGAATGATACTTCTGATACCTTGAGGTTTGTCAGTTGTTCCGTGATAAATACATAAGCATGAATCAAAATCATTCCACAATGACTTAACGTGTTTACTGAAGTGTGCAATTTATCATGCATTTTCCATGGCTGCCTTTGAAAGAGATAAGGCCTGGGTTTGCCCACAGCACTTAGCAACTGTGATTTACTTGTAGGCATCTCCTTATTTGTTGTACCGAAAGGGGCTGGAGTGCGGCCGTGCCAGGAAACATCACTGACAGTTATGTAATTAGCAGTCATTGTTTATAAAGCGGGCAGCACTTTTCCAAGACTTGTTTTGTTCACTTTGGGGTTTTTAAAACGAATGCACTCCTATTTTCAAGTTCTTGTGTTGGGTGGGTAACAATTCTATGTTAACCCCTTTCTAATTTTCAGCTATTAGAGACAAGCAAGTTACTGGAGAAGCTTCTGGAATCCTGAGGATTTGCCCTTCTTGAAATTCACAATGTTCTCTAAGTGAAGCCACCATTTGATGTGTCCTGGTTAGGAGAAGCACTGGATGTTTGAAAGAGACCAACGGGCAAAGCTGGCTACTTGCTTTTTCTTCTCCACTGGCTCTCTCAAAAAGGGAGTGTATGAGTGAGTGACTCACGTCGAGAAATTGCACTGGAGTTCACCACTGAAAACCCTACGTGCAGCAGCTGAGCACTTAACTCTTAACAATTATCTGATGTCCTTGGAACAGGCCTTACAACCTAAGCAGGGTTTAGTCCAAAGCTGTAGGACTCGAAGATAAAAAAGATGTTACTTCCTTTCTCAAAAAACATTTAGTAGTTCCAAAGCAGGGCTTGCGAACTCCAGTTCCTTCCCGGCCCAGGTGAACAGCTCAGTAACAGCTAACATTTAGTAAGTGCCTGCATTCTGCCTGGTGCTATGCTGTGTGCTTATGTGGGTTTAATCCTACCCATTACACAGGGACTATTCCCATTCTACAAATGATTAAATTCAAGCACAAAGATTTACATAACTGAGGGTGCAGACCTACTAGGTGACCAAACCAGAATTTGGAACAATGAAGTCTGTCTTCTGAGCTTGTATGCGGAATCACTATGTAACTGTGTACAGTACGAAAGAAAACGATCTTGGATGATTATCTTAACTTACAGATAAGACAATCAAAACTGATAGGGACTACAGAGAACTAGAAAGTTTTCTTTAAAGACATTAAATCTCTCTCGTGGGCTGAGGGCTGCCACTTTGTCATCTCTGTGAAATGGAGTCCAAAATGACATTCCAGGCTGCCAGGCTCCTGTGTCTATGCCCTCATCAAACCTCATCTTTTAGTCTGCACCGGCTCCATGTTTTAGTCAACGTAAGTGCTCACTGTTTAACAACTGTGCCCAGGTTTCCAGAAGGTGCCTTCTTCACTCATAATATCCCTACTGTCCTTCCCACAGGTCTTTCACCTTCCTAAAGCTACACACCCTCAGAGCCGACTCATCCAGACAGCCTTCCCTGGTCTGAGGGATTTAGTCACTGCCTCTAAAGTTCTTCACTGTACCTTTTATGGACCGCTTCATGTTCTATCCCGAATGACCCGTGAGTAAAGGCCCTGTCTTCCCACTGGGACATCCTGAGGGCAGGTCCAGTTTCTCATTCATCTCTATTGACTCTGTTCTCACTTTCCGTCTTTGAGGTGCCCAAGCATGTTGCATGCGCTACCTTTTGTGAACCTATGTCTCCCAATCGTTTACTGTAGGTGTTGATGTCCCTGTTATATGTCACTATCAGATTCCTACTCCTCCAAGGATGGTATGGTGGTGGAGTCTTCTTTGCTTTTCCTATGGCATCTACTAGAGTGCGCTTTGCAGCTGGTAAATGAGTAAGTGAATAAAAGAATAAATTTATTTTTCACATGGTGAGATAGCTGGTAGGCATGATTCAACTTTATCCAAATTATGCACATTAAAGGGATAATAAAATACTGAAAACATTAGCTAACACGTTATTAGCTAAAAATTAGCTAACATCTCTTGAGTAGTTACTAGGTTCCAAGTACTGTGCTAAGTATTTTACATGCATTATTGTGTCATTTTCTGTTTTATACAGATGAAGAAACTGAAATTCAGAGATGTCAGATAAAATCGTCAGGGTAATACAGGTACTGAGGGGTAGATCCAGGACTGGATCTTAGATCTGTATGATTCTAGCATCTTGGTTCTTAACCACTAAACAATACTGCTAAAAAGCATAGTTTAAGACAGTGTTGGGCAAACTCATTAGTCAATAGAGCCAAATATCAACAGTACAACGATTGAAATTTCTTTTGAGAGCCAAATTTTTTAAACTTAAACTATATAGGTAGGTAGGTACATTGTTATTAACTTAATTAGGGTACTCCTAAGGCTTAGGAAGAGCCACACTCAAGGGGCCAAAGAGCCGCATGTGGCTCGCGAGCTGCAGTTTGCTGACCAGGGGCTGAAGAAGACAAGGATTCTCTCTTTCTCTCAGCTTGCAAGTAATAGTAAGAACCAACTTAAGATATCAATTATGAGCATTATATGCATATATCTGCCCATTTCTGACCAGGATTCAGAACACCTGAGTTCTAGGATCAGTTCTGTCCCCATTTGGTTGTATGATCTTGAGTGTGTTACTAAGTCAATTTCCCCAACTGGAAAATGAACAAGTAGGTTGGATGATTTTTAAGTCCCTTGAACATTCCATGACTATGATTTATGGACAGCTTTCAGAATGTGTGAGATACCAATATTCTAACACTTTGCTTAAGTACAGTGAAACTTGCAATCCTTAGTCATTTTTTTTCCTGTCCAGGTACTTTAAATGACACATCTAATTTTTAAAGCACATTAATATACCATATGATAAATATATCACATAAGACTAAACGGCCACCATCGCATGCCAAAAAGGCAATTAGAAAATTGAATCAAAGAATTAAGGATTAATGTGGATATGTTATACCTGTCAGCAGTAATAAGTGTTTTGACAAGAACAGAATAAAGTCTGACAGTATGCACAAATACTAATCTGATATATGAGTGAAATATTAAAAATGCAAACAACTGCACATTAATCACTCTAACATTTCTCTACTAAAACATTTCAATGCTATTCTTATCAAAACCCATCTATAAATAAGAATGAGCCTTTTTTCAACAGCTTGCACCACTTGGTATTTGCAGTTTAATGAATGTTTATATTGATATGAAATTTAGTTTTTAGTCACATTAGTAAAATGGAATTAATTTACTGAGCATTGAATTAAGTCAGCCCGATGGCTTGGCTCACAGCTAATCAAGTGTGTTGATTCCTTAGGATTGGTATCACCAAGATTACAGATCTCAAAAACAGGTTCTGATTTTGGTTTAGACTTTGGAAAAAATAAAAATCACATTCTTTCCTTATTTACTGTTTGCTTTTCATGAAACGATAAAGTGAAAAATACATGAGCTGGCTTTACTTGCTAAGAGAAGAATTCATATCAACAAAAGAAATTAAGCTGATGGACACTCTCAAGACCAGGGTTAAACTGCGTTAGAAGCAAATTCAAAGAGAATAAAGTATTGCATATGGGAAAAGGAAAAGGTATGAAACATGATATTCACAGGATCAGTGTGCTGCTTCTGAGGTTCCCATTGTAAACGTAATTTCATGGCGTAACAGATCTTTCTTCCTTCATTGAAATGCCTCGGACTCAATCCCTGTTCAAAATCTCTCACTACACACGCGTGTGTGCACACACACACATTGAAGGTTTATATCTATAGTATAATGTCTAGTTGAACTGGATGTTGCTGCAATTTTAATTATGTGGCACTGAGTCGGGGAGGCCGGCTTGTGATAGCTGGAGCTTTACTACCTATTTTTTCACAGGTATTTAGTCCTGGAAAATGAGGAGACTGTCTTTTTGAGATATATAATCATGCTTTGTCCTGAGTCGGCCAATAAATCTGAATGTTAATAGGCGGTGACTTTGAACAGATTATCTTTATAAGTTGATTCCTAATAGCATTTTTCAAAAATTGAAAGAGATGATCTATAAAATAATTGCCATAACTAGATTTTTAACCACCTGTACTTTTCTCAATAGCAGAGTGCAAAAAGCAACAGAACCACTATACATACTTTATATATTAATTTGAAAATTTGGGCCACCTTCCTGACCTCAAAAAACACTGCTAAGTGTGAGAGACAAATATGCCTGCCAAGTCAGCTGACTTCCCACATTGCGTAAGCCCGGTCCTATGCTCTCATTCAGGCCGTCCCTTCCGCCTGTACTACCTGCCAACACCCCCCTTTTCTGCAAGGTCAGGCCGAACACTCACTCTCTGCCCGCAAGAAGCCTCCCGGGCTTCCTGGGCCACTATAGGGCCTCCTCTCTCTACTCCACCTCAATCATTAGGAGCAGCTCCTTTTTCCTCCCGTGACTTCTGGGAGGAAGTGCAATGTACTAGTTAAGAGAACAACCTCAAGCAACCACTGCCTGGTTCAAGGTCTGCTCTCTCATCCATCCAAGTGTGACCCTGGGCAAATCCTAACCTCTCTGTCTCAGGTTTCTCATAGGCAAAACACAACCAACCATACCTTCCACGTACGTGGTGTTGTTATGAGGATTAAAGGAGTTCCTAGAAATATATGCTGTTTCTGAGATTCCAAAGGTAGTCCAATTGTAAACTTAATTTTCATATTGTATCAAATATTTTAAAGAGTATATATTTATATGTATAAAGTATGACATACAATACTTGTTGTCAGCTATCATCAATATGCTACTTTGTCCAATTCCCTTTGCTTTAGAGCTGTTTTTCCATCTGAAGAATATATGCAACTCAAAAGTAAGCTATTTGAGGGCAGGGGCCAATTTTAAAATCTCTGTTAATGGTTTGAAATGCATTAATTAAGAAATTCAGCTTCCAGGAGAGAATTGTATTGGAGGCTTACAAGGTGGGGGAAATGCTCTCAATGCTAAACTCCCCACATGTGCCCCATCACCATTCCCGCTGAGTATCTGTCCATTTCCCCTTTCCTGTTCCCTGCCTTTGTCAGGGGTCTGACCTGACTGTGAGTACTTGTACCTCGCAGAGTAAGCGTTCCTGGCACCTAACTCATGCATACATGGGTATTTGTTTTTTTCCTTTCCAACTTGTACACAAGATAAATCTCTAAATGTTGTGGCAAAAAGGTTTAAACAGAAGCTCAATGTATAGCAGAGAAATATATACGCAAGCAGAAAAGGTAGAAAATCAAGATCTTGGAATTTCTTCCCAAGGCTGGTCCATTCCAAAATACATTATTATATGTCATTAATGCAAAATGTGACCTTAGCAATGCAGCTGATAGATCAATTCCATTTGAAAGGTAAATGAGCCAGGCCTCCTGCTGGCGAAGGGGGTGGAGTGCTCCCAGGGCACAGTGCCTGCCCTGGTGCAGCTTCCTTCAGCACAATCTGACTGCAACTGTGAGGAAGTCAGAGCTAAATGTGCTCAGGGATGCCAGTGCCATGGGGCTGGGAGTGGAGGGGGCAGAGGAGGTCCCAGTAGCTCTCCTGGGGAAGGGCTTTACTTTGCAGGGGATGCCTGGGAGTTCACCAGGACAATGAGGAAGAATGGAGATTTCTGGCAGGAGGGAAAGCATGAACGAGGAGCTGTGAAGGCACATGGCTATTGGGAAACTTGCTGAAAGTTCGTTGTGGACAGAGCCTAGGAAGTGCTCAGTAGGCAGGGATGAGAAGAGGCCACAGGGGCAGACTGGGGCCCTCCAGGAAACCCAGGTCCCTCCTCAGCTCCTTTGCACTCTTCCTGGCCATTGCTGGGACTATCACTACCTGTGAGAAAGGCATGCTCAGTTGCTCAGATGCTCAGACAGAACCTGACGAGTGCAGAGCACAGTGGGCCCTGAGCAAATCACCCCAGAGGCACACCAGCCAACCTTTCTCTACCAGGAACTCGGTGCTCTTTCATTATTAAACTGTTGGTCAAAGCTGTTACACCGAGCGAACATTAAATTAAAACATTTATTTCTGAAACTTCAATCATAAAACTAAATCAAGGAGCACTGTAAAAAGTGACCGTCAGCAGAAAGAATAAAAGTGCAGATATGGCAATATTCTTAATGAGGAATCAAATGTTAAGAGAGCCAGCACAGTAAATGACTTTCTCCTAAGATTATTATACCAATCACAGCCTGTTACAAGTCATAAAAGCATGGACAAGCGCTGAATGAAAGAGCTGATTCGACTTGTGACAAACATATGTATGAAATTCTGTACGATGCACTGAAACCTGCCTGGATCTCTCAGAGATTGAGTCACTCAGGACAACAGAGTTTTCCCAGAAGGCAGAACATTAACCCTATAAGAGCTAAGATGTTGCAATGGTAGGATATTTTAAGATTAATGTGAATTCTCTTAAATATCAATTTCTCTGCTTCTTAACCAGACATATTAAACATAATTTAACACTGCCGTAATGTCCCACTGTCACCACTGTGAGTATCAGTTTTCACAGTATGCTGAAGATACATGGAGTTGTAAATGTATGTTTGAATATTACAGCTGTAGTGCTAGGGATTTCTTTTCTTTTTTCTTTTCTTGTTTCTCTTAAGTCACCAATGCCAGCTTGCTTTCTGCATGTTTATCTTTTTATATAAAAACAACTTAAAGATTTGCACCCACCAGTAGATAATACAAGGGCATTTCTGTAAAACCCATCAACGACGCAAAGGTTGAAGTCACCTTCCTCTCAAGGGCTTTTCTCATCCTCCCCAATATCTCTGCCCTGTTGCTATCTCTGTTGTGTGACCTGTCAGCATCACCCAAAGGACTGCCTGATTTCTCCATCACCAACTCCATGGGACACAGACATCTTTTTTATTTATTTACTAGAGGCCCGGTGCACAAATTTGTCCGGCCGGCCCTCCATGATCTGGGCCAATCGGGTTGGGCTAGCCAGGGGGAGGGGCCACAGGCGGTTGTCTGGCCCCACCCCTGGTTGAGGTGGGGGGGGGGGCAATTAGGGGTGGGGCCGGCTGGGGGGAGGGGCCACAGGCAGTTGGCCAGCCGACCCTGCACCCTGGTTGAGCTCCGGGTTGAACTTCTGGTCCAACTCCTGGTCAAGGGGACAATTTGCATCTTAGCCTTTTATTATATAGGATTATTAAAAACTTATTTTAGAGAGAGGAGAGAGAGAGAGTAAGAGAAAAAGAGAGAGAAGCGTGGATGTGAGAGAGAAACATCAATTGATGGGCCACCTCCTACATGCACCTGGACGGGGATTGAACCCCCAACCTGACAAGGAATCAAACCAGCAACCTTTCAGTGCAAAGAATGATGCTCCAATCCCAAACCTGCAAGAGCCCGCAGATATCTTCTTGACTGTTCATAATAGTCCTCCTATGTCCCTTTAAGTTTGTAGGCAGAGTAGCCTTTCCAATATTAAGAATTTTTGACAATCGTGTTTGGGAGTATTCTTTTTTTTTTTTTTAAATATATTTTACTGATTTTTTACAGAGAGGAAGGGAGAGGGATAGAGAGTTAGAAACATTGATGAGAGAGAAACATCGATCAGCTGCCTCCTGCACACCACCCCCCCCCCCCCCCATTGGGGATGTGCCCGCAACCAAGGCACATGCCCTTGACCAGAATCGAACCTGGGACCCTTCAGTCCGCAGGCCGACGCTCCATCCACAGAGCCAAACCAGTTATGGCGGGAGTATTCTTATTATAAAGTCTAGAAATATTTCATCATGTTCAAATGACTTTACTGAATGTGAAGCAGATTTGGGTTCAAATCTGATGGGGTCTTGGGCAAATTATTTAGCTTTCCCATGTCTCACCTTCTTCATATGGGAAATAGAGTTTATAACACCAACCTGGCAAGGTTACCTGAGGATCATAAAGAATAATATAGGGATAAGGCATTGAACATAGTCCCTGACAAGAAGTAGGCATCAAAACCAATTACATATCAGCCACTTTATCTTTCTCTTCCCCTTAGTTTGGTGATTAGTGGCAGGGCAGTAAGAGAGGTTTAGTGTCCTGATCTTTTCCTATCTTTCATTCTCCGGGACTTGGTTCCAATGTATGGGGCCAGTATTCCAGTGTCTCTGCATGCAGGTTGGAACCAAGGTCAAGTCTGTAGAGAAGATGAAGCTGATGGATACAAGTGGTGGAAGGTGCAGGGTGAAAATCCATTAGAAAAGATAAATATTCTACTGGAAACTTTCTGCTTCTACAGCGAAAAGAAAACTATCTTATAGATGGATATACTTAGAAAAGGTTCCTAAGTGTGCGATTTCGTTTCCCTGTGCAGCTGGGAAGACTGTTTTCCCAGTACCTCATTCACCAGTATTGACTAGATTAAAATTTCCTTAACTTTATAATCAAGAGAATTAAGAGGGGGAAAATAAGAGGAAAGAGGATAGTAGGCAGAGGATGCTTTTAGCAGGACCATGGGACCTCATGCAGCCATCCCACAGGCTTTCCCAGACTCGCTGGAATCCAGAGGGCAGACTTGGGGCCCCACCCATGTCCTGAGACATGCGGGCTCCCCTGTGACCAAACTAAACCTACCTGCATTTCCTTTGGCCCTTTCCTCAAATGATTTGGTTGTGTTAACTCAACCACCTACTCAGAGCTTGCTTTAGGAAGTGAAGTATGCCCACCGGCGTGGCTCAGTGGTTGAGCATCGGCCTATGAACCAGGAGGTCAGGGTTCAATTCCAGGTCAGAGCACATGCCTGGGTTTCAGGCTCGATCCCCAGTAGGGGGTGAGCAGGAGGCAGCCAATCAATGATTCTCTCTCATCATTGATGTTCCTATCTCTCTATCCCTCTCATTTCTTCTCCCAAATCAATAAAAATATATTAAAAAAAGAAAGTGAAGTATGTAAAAGTGAGTAAAATATTCCTCCAAACTAACTGATTCTTCCCCAAACGTCCTTTTGCAGGCTGACTAAAAGTTAACCGCCAGAGTCTGTGTAATGGTCCTTCCCCTGGTTTTCCTCAGGCTGCTTTCCGGACTCCCTCTGCCTCCTACTAATCATGGAATCATTGAGGCCTTGGAGGAGCCTCTGATCAATGGGTGTGGCCTGCTGCACACATCTGGCTCCTTAAATGGGTGTGGCCTGTTGCACACATCTGGCTCCTTAAATGGGTGTGGCCTGCTGCACACATCTGGCTCACTGTGTTGTCTCAAAAAAGGACGGTAGAGCCCTAGCTGGTTTGGCTCAATGGATAGAGTGTCAGCCTGTGGACTAAAGGATCCCAGGTTTGTTTCCGGCCCAGGCTGCAGGCTGGATCCCCAGTGTGGGGTGTAGAGGAGGCAGCCAATTAGTGATTCTCTCTTATGATTGATGTTTCTATCTCTCTCTCCCTCCCCCTTCCTCTCTGAAATCAATAAAAATATATTTAAAAAAATAAAAAGGATGGTAGGATAAAGGAGACACACAGCACAAATCAAAGTGCCAACAAGGGGACAAATCTGGTTGTTTCCTCACTTGGTCTCTGGTGTGGGTTGAACAGTAGCCCCTAGAAGCTCATGCCCTCCCACAGTGCAGCTGTGTTTGGAAACAGGGCATCTGCATATGCAATGGGTTGAGATCACGTCAAACTGGATGAGGGTGGCCCTTGTGTCCTACAGAGGGGACATGCAGGAGAAAGCTCCATGTGGACACAGGAGCAGAGACCGCAGCAATGCATCCGCAAGCCAAGAAACGCCAAGGTGTGTGGACAGCGCCGGAAGCTGGGAGAGAAGCGAGGGACAAATCCCCCCCAGGCTCTCCTGCAGGAGCCAGCCCGGCAGCACCTGCAGCGCAGACTTCTGGCCTCCAGGACGGCGAGAAGATAAATCTGTGTTGTTTTAAGCCACCAAGTTTGTGGTAATTTGTTACGGCGGCCCCAGGAAACAAATCGAGTCTGCCCCGTCACAATGTGACCCTGAGAGAATGGCCGGAGAGGATGGATCGGCTGCCATCTTCCTCTGTTCTTTTGGAAATGATCGGGAAGTATAATACAGAACCGGTGACTAATACCAATCCCTCAGGGCATTTACCCTATTTTGGGGTCATTCAAACTACTTCCCTTTGAAAAATAAGCCACATATCACATAGCGTGGCAAATGTCAATGGGAAAATTCACTTAGTTATGGGAGTTTTGTGATCGCCATAAAATTGATGACACTCATAAAATGGGGACTAGTCATCATAATAGCGCCTTAGAATATAGACGAAGTATATGTTGTAGGTCAGGTTTCCTAGGAAACAGGTTCTGAGACTCCCAGCTTTGTGCATAGGCTTCTGGGGAAGCAGCCTCGCGAAGCAGTCTGGGTGGGGTGGGCAGAGAGAGAGGTTCATCTGTGATGCAGCTGCGCAGAGGCCTCTGCCTGGGAGGGTGGTCCTTCAGAGTTGTGTCAAAGTGAGGCAAGAGGCCAAGCCTTGCAAGGTTCCAGTGCACAGGGGCTGTCCCCAGAGAGGTGGCGTCGCATGGGGGAGGCAGCTTCCCTCCGCAGAGGGACAGAGGGAATTCCTGCAGAGGGACTCAGCTGTGAGCTGTGGACATGAGAGGCTCAGTCCTGAAGGGGAATCTGGATAGCATATCCCAGCGCCACCTCACTATTCATAACTAACAGAAAGAGGTCCTTGTTAGCCAAGAAAGTGACTCTGGCCAGACGCACACACTGTTCTGGTTCCGATAAGGTCATCAGATATTTACCCTCTGTTTCCCATCGTATGAAGCTGCCGCGGTTGCCATCACTAATCTTCCCGTGAGATGCTGGCTCTTCTGGACCATGACTTTCCTCTTTCATTTTCCTACCTGGGCTGGCAACTCGGACGGTGACTTTTCTCGTCAAAAAAGGGCGAAAGGAATGGCCTCGGCGCTCACTTCGTGGCCTGGTCCACAGTCTGCAGAACGGAGTAAGCACTGCTTACCCTTCACACTTCCGTTGCAGATGAGCCAAAGCGTCCTGTTTCCCATGAAGTCATGGGGTTTCCTGAGAAAGCAAGCCTCCCGTGGGCAGAGGGAGCAGGTGGACTAAAGAGTAGTCACGGACCCTGTGCTAAGCATTAAGATAGGCACCAAGCATTAGCACACATTTTTGAACCCAGAACATGATAAAGTCACATTTTGTTGTCAAATCAACTGCTACGAGTGAACTAAACCCTTTGGCGGGTATGTTTCTTTCGATGTCTTGAAGATTAAGATGGCCTCCTAGCACAGTGAGGCAGGAATATACATAGCAGGGTAGAATTCATAGCCTTGGGGATGGAGACCTGATAGAAGGTACTAGAATGAGGGATGAGTGAGCAAAACTGTAGTAATACAACGTCCATTAGAGAAAACGAGGGTGATGCTTTGCCACTACACATTCCTACTCACACCAGCTACATGTCTGCTGCAATCTCATTCTGCTCAAAGCCAGTCGAACTGATCATATTACCTAACTTAACTTAACCGTTGACAGTTTCATTTCTCAGGCTAAGAAATAAAGAAGCAGGTATTCTGGTCTGGTTCTCACCTGCAGAGAACGAAACGGGAATATGCGAAGAACTTTCAAGCGCACCACCATGCTCTTTCCGAATGTATAATGCTGGGCAAAGTAACTCATTCATCCTATAGATATTTCATAAGCAAGTGCTTTGAGTAATGCTGTTTCAGTCACTAGGCATAAAGCAGTGATCAAAGCAGGTAGGACCTTTCCCTTCATACAGGGAAAAGGATAATCAGAAGACAATTAAATAGGTAGCATAACATCCAGGGAAAAGGTGACAAGCAGTAGACCAGCGCAGGTTAGAAGGACCGGGGCGATGAGGAGTGCTGTCTTTGTGTTAGGGAGGGGGAGAATCTAAGCATGGCCTGCGTGCAGGGGGACCACATTTCCTGGCCCAAGTTTCTTCATCAGAAAGAGGGCATAATCATAGTGCCAGTGACTCACAGGGTTTTGCAATGAGTAAACTGGGTAACTTATGTAAAGCACCTGGTATATTACATGGCCCAGGGCGCGTGTTCAGAAAATGGCAGCCATATTATTATTTAGCCCTTTTCTCTTCCTTAATTAAACATACCTTTAGCTTGCCTGCTTATTAGAATTGAACACCATAAATTCTTAGTTTGCTATTTCAATTTCCTTTTTTCTCTTCTTTCTTACATGTCCTGAAAGAATTAAAAAAAACACACCACCTCACTAAAATGAAATACTGTGTCATGAAAATACATGTGATGGTCATTTTCCATTTAGAAGGGAATTACCTTGCTACTTAACTGCATCTCCCAACCATAGATCTTTGTACGCTGAAACTATAACTCATGTTATTGCCAGAGCTGGGGTAGGGGCAGCCAAGGGTCAGTCGTCAGGTGAGAGGCAGAGATGAAACATCACGAAGGAGTGGACAGGAAGCAAACAAGGACAGCACAAGTAATGGGAGGTAGAGGATGGATATTATCATTATAGCAGCTTCAGCTGTGGGCTTAAAGGTGCTATAATAATAAACATTTTTTGAGTAGCTATGTTTCCCTTGCCTGAGCAAGGTTAAGTGGGAGAGTCAACACTTGAACCCAGGCCTCTCCCCCGCTCCAGACCAGCATCAGAAGCTACAAGATGCCCCAAGAGACAGCCGGACACATGGCCATTCAAAGTCCAAGGCTCAGAAAGCAGAGATTCCATGGGATTCGAAGGAATGAGACAGAAGAAAAAGGATATCCAGTCATGAGGACATGTAGACAGAACCTCCAGAGCCTCCCCATCCCTCTCTCAGCACTGCCCTCTGGTTCCTGTGGGAGGAGCCAGTTGTCCCGACTGGGTTGGTGGAAGCAAGAGGTGACAGGCAGCTCTCTACCAAGATGAGGCTCACAGGGCAGAAGCCATCAGCCCCAACTGATTGGGGAAAAGCCTCTATCCTCACCTATTTCCCCTGGCTCCCAAAGAGCTCTCTACCCAGGCTATAGTTTTATTTTAAAAAGGAGTATACCCCCATTCTACAAAACCTATACTTCTTTAAAAACAGAAATATAAGCTAATTTCTCCAATTCCAGCAACCACAAGCCTTTAGAATTTCAGTGACTTTAACTTCTGCTCCTTTACCCCATAGAAGGGAAGTGAGAACCTGTTAATAATCTCTGTAAATAAGTCCATATTTCCTGAGGTCACCTCGGAGGACTATAAGGATAACATGGCATTCCTAGTTGTCAGGGAATTTAATCATGACTGTTTTTCTTGCTGTTGGTTGTCCGGTGTTCAATGCCCTTGTTGACCGCAGGTAGTACAGTGCCTTTACAGTGCTTCCTTAGTGATGACAACCTCAAGGGACTTTTTTTTGGCACCTCCCAGTTGACAACATTCTATAAAATATCACTTTAAGAAAAAATATCACGTGACCCTTACAGGTACCCTGTGGGGGAAATTGAAGGAGTATTTACTTTGCAAAAACGTTGCAAGTGACAACATTGGGGCTCTGAGAGCTGAGTCTTGAGGCCACACAGTTGCTGTGTTTTGCTGGCAGGTGCTAAATGCAAACGCAAGCACCATCCCCCCTCCTCCTCAGACAGCACCTTATCAACTGGATCGCTCTCCCATGCCCACTCCGCCCTCACCCCAGAGTCCTTCAATTGGGGGGATTTTCTGATGAAATCACATGGTCTCAGGCCTTTATCATGTCCATCCATTTGTATGCATCTGTGAGCTACTTCGTCCTGTTCACTAAAGAATAGTGACAAACCTGTCGAGGAAAACTCTAGAGCTCAAGCTCTCGCTCCTCTAACAATTTTGCACACAACTGCTGTCAGATTGAGGAGGTGAAGGGAGATGTGTAAAAGGAAAGAGGAGGAGAGAACCACAAACTAGCACCCGTCGTCTTTCACACTCTCCCGCCCGCCCCCCCCCCCCCCCCCCGGTACAGTTAATGATGCCACTTAGGGAAACATCCCAGAGGTTACTGAACCACAGCAAGAAAAAAGGGAAACAAGTAAGCAAACCTCAACAACAAACCAACCTGGGTGTGCTTCTTGGCAAGGGGGAGGTTGGAGATTTTGCCCAGCAAAATGGCTTTTCTTGATATTTTTCACAAAATATGCATGTGGGAAGCTCAGGAAGGAATGTGGGAGGAGAAAGGGGAGCAGCACACAGCACAGTGCACTGGTATGTGGCTAACTGTTAGCTCCCAGGCCTGGGATAAGAAGGCAAGTCCTGAACGGAGTCTTGCTTTTCCATCTGTGCGTGTTCATACAAATGAGAGAAAAGTCGCTCAGGCACTAGGACCGATGGACAGAAATTAGCTCACATCTGGAGGGCTGTCAAGAAGCAGTCTTAGCACGACCAGCCACAGGCATCTGGTGTTCCATGACAAATGACCAGGAAGCTCTGGCCAAGGTCCCCCAAGGGGAAAAGTTCAATTGTGGGAGCCTCTTCATATGTTTCCACCAGCCTCGGTTCCACCTGAAACCATCAGTCTAAAAGAGTCCCACTTCTGTGCCTTTTATTTGGAAAGCAATTGAGTTTCAGATACTGTGATATTTTTCTGACAGAGGGTCTGCATCTATCTCACTTGAATGTTAGGAACGTGTGAACACAAACCCAATTTGAACGACCGTCATCACAATTCATCCCACTCCAGCAGATGGTCAGACTAAACCTCCAAAGCTGATTGCTGCAAAGTCTTGGTAACAAGACAGCCATTCAATAAATGTTTATTGAGCATAGCCAAAGTGCAAGATACTGTAGCCAGGCCAGATTTCTTATTACTCAGATGCTGCTTTATATAATGAGGAAGCTGGTCTTGCTGAATTCTTAATGAAGGGATGCTTCAACTCAACCGCTTCCAATAACCCAACAAACAAGAATTGATTCTGGTTGTAACTCTACCTATATATCCTTAGGTCATTTGGCCAGATGAATGAGTTTTTGCTAACAACCTTTTGTTTGTTCACTTGTATATCCACGTAACAAATTTTACCCAGAATCTACAATGCCCCAGGCACTGCCCGTGTGCAGCGATGGCTGCAGGCTTCAGCAGTCTCAGGGTAGGAGAATTTGGTAGTAACAAAGGATTATCTTGTTGCGGGTCTACTGATTAGTGACAGCACCTAACACTTACTGCGTTGGCTCTAGAACAGGGTCAGTCCCTCTATGAAGGGTTTCACACAGTACAGACCGAGGTGAGTTCCTGTCATGTAACTAAAATTAAGGATCACTTGTCATGTAAAGTCTGGGAAAAGTGGGGCTAAAGAGGCATCGCTGAGTGTTGGTAAAAGCCCAAGGAATTATTTCCAGGGTGATTTATATGACAAGAGGCTGAACCGTGAAGAGTACATCTTCGAGGGCCATCTAGTGTTGACTTTTTTCCTGCTTGAGATCTTAGGGAGTCCCCATAACTGGAAAGGAAAAAAAACACCTCTCCCTGAAGTGGATTCCTTGTGGCATAAGCCATAGGGTCTCCAGAAAGGATATCCCTTTTTGGCTTAATAGACTCAGCCAGCCCAGGAGGGGAAGACGTGGTATATACCAGGGCACTGTGCTGCTCAGTTTCTTGCAAACAGCAGTACTTCACATTCTTTTTGAGAGAAAAAAAATTAAAAAGGAAGCTTACTGAACTCCCCTGAAGAAAACACTGTAAAAGTGGAAATCAACATAAACTGGCCATATAACACAGCATAAGCCTTCCTAAAATTCCTCCCCATCCACATATGTGTCTCAGCAGCGACAATCTCTCCTTATGTTCTTCTTGACTAGAGCCCCACCCAGACTGGGGCTGGTCCCCTTTCCATTCTGCCCCACCTGTCCTCCTCTTGACACCTCTGAGGACCTCAACTTTGGCTGACATCCCTCCCACCCCAGACTAGGGCACATGCATAGGGCTAGAGAACTACCCGCTGTAGGGCTAGAGACCCACCTGGCTGTAGGGCTAGAGACCCACCTGGCTGTAGGGCTAGGGACCCACCTGGCTATATGGCTAGAGACCCATCTGGCTGTAGGGATAGAGATGCTCCTGGGTGTAGGGATAGAGACCCACCTAGCTGTAGGGATAGAGACCCACTGGCTGTAGGGATAGAGAACCACCTGGCTGTAGGGATAGAGACCCACCTAGCTGTAGGGATAGAGACCCACTGGCTGTAGGGATAGAGACCCACCTGGCTGTAGGGGTAGAGATCCACCTTGCTGTAGGGGTAGAGATCCACCTTGCTGTAGGTCTGCTCTTTCTGGGCATTTTCCCCTCAGATGCCCTGAGGCACGTCACTCCCACATTCCACACAGCTTACAAATCACCCCCTACTGCTCCTGGTCCTCATGATAGTTATGGAGGGAGATTCTACAGACAGGAAGACTGACGAAAAGGGGATGCAAATGAATGCCCATCTGCAGAGGGCAGAACTCCTCATCTTCACTCTGAGGTCCTCTCCCCTACAGATCCGTCCACACATTAGGAATGTGGAAAGGGCTGGTGATGTAACATTACACTTTAAAACCAGGACATTAGTAACCCTCTTTGCACTGTATATGAAAACTCTTAGTTGTGTCTACACAGGCTGGTGAGTATATACAACCTTCAGTACTCGGCTAGACTGTGGTGAAACCTGCCAGCCATTTAACAGACGGCTGTGAAGGTCAGACGAGCAAACAGCTCCCCCCATGCCGGCCAGCAGACTGGTGAAAGAGTAATAAAATGTAGGGAGGTAAATATATAAGGACTTGTCCAAAGGATAAAGGAATCACACTATGAGTGAGAGAGCAGCAAACACTGGAACGGTGGTTACCCGGCTACTCACACCCTTCACTGCCACTGAAGTGTCCTTTAGAGTAAAATGACTGACAAGCACGAAGAGCCTCTGCTTTATCTCCCTGATTTCCGCCTTCCCCGGCGCCTCTCACACAGCCTCCAGCTGCCCGTCTGTATCCCGAGCCTCTGGCCAGGCTTGCTGTTTCTTGAAGCATCCGCTCCATTCTGCAGGGGTCAGGGCCCTTGCTAAGGTCTCTCTGCCCTCCACGCGTGGGGCTGCTGCAGTTCTCTGGGCTCTACTTCCCCCGGCGCTGGGCAGCCCCATGGGAACATTCCTTCGCCGTGATGTCACTGTGACCACTGTGTCAGGCCAGCCCGAGTCTCATGTCTGACCACCTGCGTGCTCGCTGAATCCAAGGCAGCTCCCTGGTGTCAGCATCTGACAACTGTCTTGGCTCTTCTGTCATCTCTGACCCAAGCCAATATGTGGCACCGGGAAGCCATTCTGTCGACAAATGAGCTCGCGGCCTTCCCTGACTTCCCATCTCTCCCAGCAGCGGCCTGGTCCAGCTGTTAGTTAGGATGTTGTCAGAATTCTTTGGTCCATAAGAAAAGTGAAATCCACACCACGTTGTGCAATGTGTTCACGATGCCTTCATTCCTTTGGATGATCGTCAACACGAACGTCTACCAATACCCTCCTCTGACCTTGGAGGGCTTCAGATGGACGCCGCGGGTGTAGGAAACAGAGCTGAGACAGCGCAAGGCCTGCCAATTCCTTGCTAAATTGCACTGTGTATGCTTAACTAACGCATTAATTGTAGGCACTAATCAAGCATACCTAAACTTTTAAAATCCCAGAGCACAGGCCAACATCATGGGTTTTCAATCCTGAAACAGTCTGCGGGGGCGTAGCCTATACAATTAGTAGCCTGAGCTGCGATGCTTTGGCATGTGCGCCATGGGTTTAGTTGCGTTTAGTTGTTTTCAAAAAGCAGTGAGTAGGAGGCATGCTGTCAAGTTTCCAAACACTGGGTCCCTCAAGGTGAGCGCGCTGTTTTGCGGAGCTCTGACATCAGGCATGTTAATGTCCGATCACAGAGCACAGGGCTGAGGCAGCTGTGATGCTCAGCTCCACCCCGTTCCACAAGTTAATCTGCTGGGGGCAGCTCACTTTGATAAAGGGTAGCTCCTTGCTGTATGATACTCGAATAGACTCGAATAGAGGATGGCAGCGCCCAGCAACTCAAGAGAAATTCAGGAAGAAACGGGTTTGAAAAAAAAAAATAGGATAGTCTATTGGTGGACCCATTCCTGAAAAGGCAGTGGGGATAGAATCCTGGCTAGCATTACCACCTAGTGTTCACATATTCTACTTGCTACTGATAGCGCTCACTCATTCAGCACGCTTGTGGAGTGCCATTCATGTGGACACTGGGTGCTGAGCTCACCCGACGGAGGAGTTACTGAGAAAGACATCCATGGAAAGAGTCATGATGCAATGAAGTATGGGCTATGTAGCTTACAAAGCATGAATGAGCTGTTCAGGGACTAATGGAGAGAGACAGAAATATGGGAAAAAACAGTATCTTAAAGGTACAAAAGAAAGGGCTTGAATATGGTCGAATGTTGTGAAAACAATGACGAAGAGATGAATTCAAGAGCTTCACTTGGACAAATTTTGTTAGTTCTGAGGGAGACAGAAGAGTCAAGAAAACCTCTGCATTTACTCAGCATGTATTTTGAATGCCTACACTTACTAAGAAATAGAGATACAGCCCTGGTCAGAAAAGTTCTGTCCTCCTGGGAAACAGGAGTGACTGTGTTCTAGGGAGACAGCCACGCTTATAACTACAGAAAAGAGTAGAGGTGGAGGGGGAAGCAAAGTTTAAAGAAAAGACATGAAAGCCAATGAGTTTGATTTTGAACGTGCTGAGTTTGAGGTGCCAAGGGGACCGGAGGAGATCTCTAGCAAACTGCTGGCTCATGGGTTTGCAGATCAAGAGAACTGACATCACAGGCACATGGAAGGTGGTCGAAGCCTGATGGGAATGAGATTGCCGACAGAGCAAAAAGAGGGCCTAGGAAGGAAGCCCGAATAACAGTAACAGTTGACATAACGGATAAGCATCCAGCAAAAGATGGTGTGACGGGGAGGACCGAGCAGGTAGATAAATCTGGATTCAATGAAGACATGGAGTTGAAGGGATGAGTTTTGTTTTCTGTTTTCTTTGAATTCTTCACTGAATAATAAGCACTACATGGGCAATGACCATGGCCATCTTGCTCGCCTTGTCTTCCCAATAACTAGCATGGCACCTGGCACCTGGGTGGTACTTTATGTTTTTCAGTGACTTAATAGAGGGGTAACCGGCAGAATGACATGCCACAGACAACTGAAATAAGACAAGGACTGGGTTTGCCCATCCGGAGATTTCTGGTAGTGTGCGGAAAGAACAATGAAAACGGCTGATTGAAAGAAACATAATATCCAGGCTTTAACATTGGAAATATAAAAAACTCTCATGAAGAGCATAGCCAGAATTTCTAGACAGTAACCCATTTTTTGAACAATTTCTTTAACTAAAATGGAGTTGCAATATATTAATTACTTGTTGATTGCCATAGAGATGTGAAAAAATACAGGATAAAACAGTTATAATACTAGTAAAAGCAAAAAAACAAAACAAAAGAATAAAACACTAGGGCATTCACCCATCAACATACCAACGCCATATCATTTTAAAATCCTGAGGCAAATAAGCTTCAATTGTTGCTTAACTGGAAACTAGTTTAGAAACCAGCAGCCCAGCCTTGCGCACAGTGTGTCTTCAGGGACCAAGAGGACACTCAGTTACCTACAGCTTCAGCAGCTCACATCTCTGGCTCTTCTCCACAGAAACAAAAACTACTGAGTAAAGGATTGGCTGATTATTAAAAAAATGAATCAAATGAATCTTGGACTTTAGTGTGGACTTAAGAAAAATTGTTTCTAAACAAGCACTTAGAAGCCCTTGGAAAGCAATAAAATGAAAGGCAATTTGCACAGACTAATGGAGCCGCGAGAGGAGGAGGGAGTGGGGAAGGTGGACTGTGTGATGGAGGAAAAGTTTGGTTTGGAAATTTTGTTGTAAAACAGTCTCTCCCCATGATAAATCACTGGCTAACGACAGCTAGAATTTTCTGTTGGAGCCATAACTTCACGTTTGTGTGACTGAACATTAAAACAGAAAAATATACAACATCAAGTCAAAGCCATATACTGAAGTGTTGTATTTTGGGAAGCAGCCTATTTTACAGGGCTAAATATCTCTCAATTAAAAAACAAAGCAAAACAAAAACACTATTTATGGGTAATTTAGCTTAGACATTTAGTGCTAAGTGCTAATTCAGCTCATGAAACATCTTGACAGTTTCTTTTTCTTTTCTTTTCCTTCTTGTATAAGAGGTCGTTTTATTTTCCTAGTTAAACAGAACAGGCAGAAGAGGAAAAACTAAGATTAATAAGGTCTACCTCAACATAGTCACTCAGGCATTTATCAGTGCGTACATATGTGGTTCACTGTTCGTTCATGTCCTTCGATCATATATGTACATACCTATTTTTATTAGATTGAAATAACACTAAGGTCAAAGTTCTGTCTCATTCACTTTTGCCTGAGCCCTATATTTTATATTTAGTGCCCAATAAATATTGATTTAATAAACTGAATACAATTAAAACAATGCTGACCTTTCAGGTGCTTGAAGCCCTTAGACAATTTAGTCTCATGAAATCCACACTAGGACTCTACATCATGTTTATTATTATCTCATAAACACTCTCATGATTTTTTCCCCAATTTAACAATTAATAGTCTAGGATAATCATATTTACTCCCCAACTGAAGAAGCATAAAAACCTTATGCTCTTGGTTATTTAAATTAGACCAGGAGGTTAGACCAGGAGGCGGAGCTTAAAGAAGATGTCCTTGGAGACCCCCTGTGTTCCCAGGGCTCTAGCACGGAATTTGTACAAGCAGAGATGCAGCTGGGAGCACGGGGATTCTGCAGGGGCAGTAGGATGACACACAGAACCTAAAAACGGACTGTAAAGTATTTACTTCCAATCTGGCCTGGGATTAGTATTAGAGAATCAATTTCCTCACAAATTATCCAACCGTGCCATAGGAAAAGGAAAAGTTAGGTAAAACAAAGACTTTCTGTTTGATGTAACAGGAAAATAAGGTCTGGGAAATCCCTGCTATAATCCACATGCAACTTTACACATGATTCTATTTGACTTGTTCATTAAAGGAGTTGAGAGGTATGTGATAGATCACTTACTCGTTTTTTCCCCTCTACTCCCCACAGTGTGAAAGAACAGGCATTATTACCAGAAATACCTGGAATTAGAATATTGATTTATTTAAAAAAATAAAATTGTATATATTTGCTATACGATATAATGAATATATATACATATGTACAAATGAGGAATACAGTCAAGCTAATTATCACCTCCATACACAGTTATCATTGTGTGTATGTGATGAGAGCACCTGAAATCTACTCTCTTAGCCAATTTCCAGTATTCAATACAGTGCTATTAACTATAGGCATCATGCCACACATTACCTCTTTAGACTTACTCATCCTACATTACTGACAACTTTGTACCCTTGACCATCATCTCCCCATTTTCTCTACTTCCCCACTCCTGGTAATCACCATTCTACTCTCTGCTTCTATGACTTGACTTTTTTAGATTCCAAATAAAAACCCTTAGAATGTGTACCTCCAGTAGGTGCTCACTGAATATTTGCTGAATGAATGACTTATAATAATTTGATTCTTAAGCCACTGTGATGTTCACCTGGACTGCCCATTGGTTAGCATCCCTCATATGATGCAACAGCCAAAAGAACTTAGTGACACGATGCAGCCAAAGCTCCCTTGCAGAACAAGTGTCAGGTGGCCCCCATCTGCAGTTGGCAGGTCATGTCCCATGACCACAGGCAAGTAGAGCTAGAGAGGAAGTGATCAAAATTTGTGTTCACTGAACTTTAGTGGCTTGAATGTTTCTTATTTTGTACAGTCACGTTGAAGAGGGACTACTTTTTGCTGAAAATGATCTTGGGTTAGCCTCAAGCCTGTATGTAATTCACTGAACCTGTCTCTGGAGAGTGTTTCCAGAGAACACAATTAGTCCCCTACTGTATGCTCATGTGGAACAGTACATGTTAAGGTTCATGGCGTCAGCTTGACATACTATTTATTCTCCTCTTACCTTGCACTTCGGGACTGAAACATGATGTTTAAAAAAAAGTTTTTAAAATATATTTTTATTGATTATAGAGAGGAAGGAAGAGGGGGAGAGATAGAAACATCAATGATAAGAGAGAATCTTCGATCAGCTGCCGCCTCTACGGCTCCCACTGGCGATCAAGCCTGCAACCCGGGCATGCGCCCCTGACTGGAACCGAACCTGGGACCCCTCAGTCCACAGTCTGATGCTCTAACTACTAAGTAAAACCAGCCAGGGCTAAAAAAAATTTTAATTGATTTTTTTTAGAGAGGGAGAGAGGGAGAGAAACACCGCTGCGAGAGCAGAACATGGTCGGCAGAATATCTCCCCACAGGGGATTAAGGCTGCAGCCCAGGCAAGTGCTCTGACCTGGAATAGAACCAGCAACCGTTCAGTGCACAAGACAACCAACTGAGCCACACAGGCCAGAGCAGAAACATGATTTTCTTAAAAATTACTAAGGCAGGTATTCACTGATAAGGTAAAATGTACAACCTCTATTTAGAGTTCTCCCGCTTTCTCATTTTCTAGCCTTTCTGACATAGATGTAGGCCAGAGGCCTCTCCCACGCTGCCACTTTCTCTTGGCGCACAAGCCGACTATGGTTACACATTTTTGTTTTGTTAATCCTGCCTGATGAGGAGACAAAAAGTAAAAGAAAAAAAATCTCTACTCTGAAGTCATCCTCCACCTAAAGATAATCTACTATTGTTAACCTAAAAGATAACTCATAAGTTCAGAATATTGTCACACACACACACACACACACACACACACACACACACACACACTGGATGTTTTGGATCTGTGTTGGTGTAATTCAATAGCAGCTTCACTTTTCGGTATTCAAAATAAAATTCAAGTACATAAGCACAGTCATTGTATTGCTTTCAAACAACAAACCTGTATTTTGCAGCTATGCTGGTTCTCACACTTTAGGAGGCGTTCAGCCCCCAGTCTCAGCTGTGAGCCTTTATTCTATTCAATTGGCCGTGAGAACAGCATCCGCCGAAGGAAGGGTGGTAAAGGACTATGGATTTCATACGACCATGGGGACAACCGAGGGACTCATTTTTCAGTGCCTGCTTAATTGTTTGTTGGTTTGTTCGGTGGCTCCCACCTATTCATACCGCAGTTATGTAGGCAGGCAATTCAGAAAATGTTCTCTACAGATTTTCTTCTAACCCAATTATGTGAGCTGCAATTAATATGTGTACCATGATTTCCCGTTTGAAAAGTTTCCCCCCACATCATTATGGAATTGACATAGCACATTAATTCTGGGAGGTAGATACTGCCATCTTGCTTTCAATGGATGGAGAAACTGAGGCGTGAGAACTTGCCTCAGGTTGTGCATCTGGTAGATGTAAGAGCTGGGACGCACACCCAGGTCTCATGACTAATTCATGTGCTTTCTGACCAAGCTGGACAGGAAGGCAGGCACTGTGAGAATGAGCGCTTAGACTCTCTGGCCACACCAGAGCACCCGCCTCCCCTTCCTCCCATCTCACTCTCTTGGCTCAAACCCTTCCTGAGACCTGCGGGTTAAGGCTCTGCCGTAACTTCAAGGGCATGTTAGAGAATGCTGTACAGCCCTAGCTGGTTTGGCTTAGTGGACGGAACATCAGCCTGTGGACTGAAGGGTCCCGGGTTCAATTCCGGTCAAGGGCACATGACTGGGTTGGCAGCTTGATCCCTAGTGGGGGGGGGGGGTTGCAGGAGGCAGCTGATCAATGATTGATCTCTCATCACTGATGTTTCTATCTCTCTCCCCCTCTCCCTTCCTCTCAGAAATCAATAAAAATATATTTTAAAAAAGAACACTGTACACATCACGCTGATGGAAGAAAACACTGTCTGCCTCGTCCATTAGCCAATCACTCTTAACAGCTGGCTCTTGATTTGGCTGGTAGCTCAATATCACATGTGTCTGTACATCTGGAATGCTTCTTGCAAATTAAAAACTTATTTTAAAAATTAAACTCTATATTTTAAACTTAATAAGACCTATTAGATAACTTAAAATGAACATATACTCTCCAGACAATGACAAGTTCTGAAAAATCTCTTTGGAAATAATTTCATGATAAGATATATATTTGGGGGAGGTCCATTACCATTGCTGACCAAACCAACATCATGATATTTCCCACAATATGGCTGATATTATGGTGATTCAAGTGGATTTTATATAGTGAATAAGTATTAACTTATTCACTATTTATACTTTCATATGTGCTCCCTAAATTAAGGTATAACGATATTTAGAATGCTGAATTAGATCATTCATTCAGTTACTTGATCTTACATTTATGTGATGTTCAGAGAATGAACCAGATTTTTACTTATATAGTAAGGTTTTGTTTATTAGAATATAATTTTCTCTTCCTTCTTTAAAACAAAATATAACTGTAGCTTCCTACCACCAAGGTAATAAAAAGGAGATTCTCTGTTAAGAGTCAAATGAAAAAAATAAAAAACTCTTATAAGATTCTCCTTTTCAGATTGCACTTGGTTGTCAAAGAATATTATTTTGTAAGTACAAAATGTTCTAAGAATGTCTGATTAAAGTTA
This sequence comes from Myotis nattereri, assembly GCF_964212035.1. NCBI lineage: Eukaryota > Metazoa > Chordata > Mammalia > Chiroptera > Vespertilionidae > Myotis > Myotis nattereri. Next base: position 53,211,280 of record NC_138088.1, on the reverse strand, counting down.
ATTAAGGAAGTAAGAAAAAATATACTTGAAAATGTCTGCTACAATTATGTTTTCTATAAATAGATAACCACATTTCTTGTCAATACCTATTACCGTAATTTGTCTTGTAAGGAGTTTTAAAAAACTACATACTGTTCTTTAGACATCTATCTATTATTTAGTACCATTTTACAATTGTTCTATCTTGACATATTAATGCTGATGAATTTTGTTGTGGAAATTTTAAGAATCAATTTTGGAAAAGGTTATTTAAATGCTCTGCGATAATCTACTACACAAAGAATGCTGTTTCCCAGGGGTAGCAAGTGCAACCAGCAGCTAGCCTATTGCAAGAGCAGAACGTCAGATTTCGGCACTCTGCCAGTGATCTAATTCCGGCCACTGTTAGTGGAAAACAACAGCACTGGCTTTTTAACAAGTCCACTTAGTTTTCTAAAAGTATACACATACTTTTTGGTTTGATAAAAACAAATATCATCTGCAAGAGAGCCTTCCTTTGGGCCTCATTCTCTAAAACACAATGAAACAAAATGCCTAACTACACTGTAATTAAACAAACTACATGTAAGGAAAAGACAGGCTCGCAGGGATGTAAGGGAACTCTCTCATTAGTTTAATTGAGATGATCTCAAGCAGGATGGGCAAAAGAACTCGCAGAGGCCCTTAGAGCTTGCGGGAGTGTGACAGCCCGGCAGATGCTCATGGTAATCTTGCTAGGGGTTCTCCTTTTTAAGAGGAAAACCTCCTCAGTCACCCTCTAACACCCTCCTCCTATAGAGAGCTTAGATTAAAAACTCAGTGCTAATGGGACAAACTCTCGAGTATGTGAAACAAAGTTAGGAAGAGGCACTTACCCCGGACTTGAAATATAAGAAAAACTTATTAGAGGGATACAATCTTTACTGCAATCGGAAGGATGAGTAAGAACTATTTGAGGTTGAGAAACAGGGGAAGGCAGGACCAGGTGAACCAGGCAAAGAGAATTGCACGTGGAAGTATCTGGAGGTTGGAAATACAGCCCACTGAAAGAATTGGAATAAGCTTATAATGGCCACATGTAGAGAAAGAGAAATGTTGTGAAATATATGTGAGCTATAGAAATAGGACAAGACACTAACAAGGACCTTGTAAACAAATAATAAGATCATAGACTTTTAGCTCAATCATATTGATAATTATATTAGATGTAAGTGGTCTAAATATACGAATTAAAAGGTAGAATTCTCAAATTGGAATAAAAAAACAAGACCTAATAATAGCTGTCCACAAGAAACTCATTTTAAATATAAACACATAGTTAGGTTAAAAATAAAATAATAAAAAATATATTCTGTGCCCTGGCTGGTTGGCAAAGTTGGTTGGAGCACTGTTGCATGCACCGAAAGATTGCCGGTTCAATACCCCATCAGGGCATATTCCTGGTAGTTGTGGGTTCAATCCGTTTGGTTGCATACTGGAGGCAAATGATTGATTGTTCTCTCTCTCTCTCCCTCCATCCCTCTTTGTCTAAAAAAACAAGCAAGTATATCTTCAGGTGAGGATTAAGAAGAGAGATATTCCATGCAAACAATAATTAAAAGAAAGATGAAGTGGCTACATTAATGGTGGAGAGAGTAGATCTCATACCAAAAAAAATATTACCAGAAAAAGGGAATGATATTTTATAATGATAAAGAAGTCATCTCATCAAAACGACATGACAATCCTAAATGGGTAATGCTTAGTAACAGAGCTTCGAAATACACAAAGCAAAACCTGACAGAACTTAAAGGAGAAAGAGATAAGACCACAACTATAATAGAATATTTTAATACTTCTCTTCAGTAAGAATATAGGACTAAGGACAGATCAGAAAGAATGCAGAACTGAGGATGGAGAAGACTTCAATGAAATTATCAATAAAAATGAACTACTTGACAATTCTAGACCTCCACACAAGAGCAGATATACACTCTATTCAAGTGTATATGGACCATCAACCAAGATAGGTCATATTCATATTCAGAGCCATAAAAGATACCACAACAAATTTTTAAAAAATGAAAACCAGACCAAATTATTCTCTGACAACAACAGAATTAAACTAGAAAGAAAGCACATGAATATGTCGGAAAAATCCCCAAATACTTGAAACTTAAACAACATACTTCTAAAATAACTCAAGGGTCAAAGGGGAATTCACCAGGAAACGTAGAAAATGTTCTAAATTGAATGAAAATGAAAACGCAACATAAAATTTGTGCAATGTAGTTCAAGGAGTATTTAAAGGGAAATTTATACCTTCAAATACTTTTGCGAAGAAATAAGAAAGGTTTCAAATCAATGATCCAAGCTTCCTGCTTAAGACATTAGAAAAGAAGTATTAAATTAAGCCGAAACAGATAAATGGAAATGACAGACAAATATCAATGACATGCAAAACAGAAAATAAATCCATAAAACCAAAAGCTGTTTCTTGGTAAATAAAAATTTTGATAAATTTGCAGCAAGGCTAACCAAGAAAGAGAGATGTAACATTAGGAATGAAAGAGAAGACATCGGTATATATTCTACAGGCATTAAAAAAAAATAATAGGGAACATTAAAAAGATAATAAGGGAATTACCAATAAATTTGACAACTTAGGTAAAATGAAAAATTCCTAACCCCCCCCAAAACTACCAAAATTTACTCAAGAAGAATTATGTAACTTGATCATTCCTTTATCTATGAAAGAATTCGTAAAAAACTATCCACCCCTGCCATCACCATCCTTCCCCTCCCACACGAACAACCCAGGGACCAAACCAGGTAGCTTAGTTGGTAATTTCTAGCAAACATTTGAGAATGATATGAAACCAATTACATACATATTCTTCCAGAAATTGTTCAGGAGGGGACATGTCCCCACTCACTTTATGAAGCCAGTATTACTCTGAAGCCCAAATTGCACAAAGACATGACAAAAAAATACGAATTACAGATCAGTCTACCAAATTAATACAGAGACAAAAACAGAACAAAAAACTTTTTAAAAACAGCAATTTGAATTCAGCCATATATGAAAAAGATAATGTCATGACTGAGGTTAATCCCCAATCGTCAATGTCAGTTTAACATTGGAAAATCAACCAACTTAATTTACCATAACCACACACTAAAAAGTTAAACCATGAGATTATCTAATGCAGAAAAACACTGTCAAAGGTCAGCATCCAACCTGACAAAAATTCTTAGCAAACTAAGAATAGAAGGAAATTTCTTAAATCTGACAAAGAACATTTTGGAAAAAACCTAAATTTAACATCATACTTAATGACAAAAGACTGAATATTTTCCTCCTAAGATCTGAAATAAATCAAAGATACTGGCTCTCAACATTTCAGTTCTATGGTGTATTCAAAGTCCTAGACCAGGGGTGGGCAAACTTTTTGACTCGAGGGCCACAATGGGTTCTTAAACTGGACCGGAGGGCCGGAACAAAAGCATGGATGGAGTGTTTGTGTGAACTAATATAAATTCAAAGTAAACATCATTACATAAAAGGGTACGGTCTTTTTTTTTTTTTTTTTTAGTTTTATTCATTTCAAACGGGCCGGATCCGGCCCACGGGCCGTAGTTTGCCCACGGCTGTCCTAGACAATGCAATAAGGTAAGGAAAAGAAAGTTATACAGATGAGGAAAAAATAAGTAAACTTGTTTATTTGCAGATGACTTGACTTTCTAAGGACTTTGCAAAAAAACATATTAAAATCAATAAGTTGAGTTTAGCAAGATCACAAGATGAAAGGTCAATATACAAAATTAACCTTATTTTTAGTATACAATGACTACATATCATTGGAAATTGAAGTGAAAAAAGTACCATTTACAATAGCATTAAAAATGAAATAAGTACAAATTTAACAAAATATTTCAATACAAAGCATTGCTGAGAGGTTAAAGCAAGCCTAAATAAATGAAGACATAGTATCATGTTTGTAAGTTAGAAGACACAAGACTGTTAACATGTGAACTCTCCCCACAGATAATTCAATTAAGAAAGCTGATTCTATAATTTACATGGAAATGCAAAAGACCTAGAACAGCCAAAACAAATTTGAAAAAGAAGTACAAATTATGGGATTCACACTACCTACTTGAAGATTTACTATAAGCCATAATAATCAAGAATTTATGGGATTGGCATAAGGATAGATATATCTATATATATAAAAGCCTAAGCGACTACCGTTTGACAGGTTGCTATGATGGGCCCTGACCACCACGGGTCAGACACTCAATGCAGGAGCTGCCCCCTGGTGGTCAGTGCACTCCCAAAGCGGGAGCGCTGCTCAGCTGACTGACAGGTGCCAGATACTGAGCTCATGGCTGGCAAGCGCAGCTGTGGCAGTGTGAGCCTCTCCCCACTTCACGGCAGCGGCAGCAGGCCCAGTAGGGCCGGATTAGTGGGAGTGGTGAGGCACCCAGCCTGAGCTCCTCCCCGGGAGCCTGCCACTTCGCGCAACTACTACAGCCCTCAGGGGATGTTGGACTGCTGGTTTCGGCCCGATCCCTGCAGGCCCTAAAACTGGCAGTCCAACATCCCCCAGCAGTCCCTGATTGTGAGAGGAGGTAGGCCAGGCTGAGGGACCCCACTGGTGCACAAATCCAGGCACTGGGCCTCTAGTGTATCAATAAAGCAGAATAGAGTGAATCAATAAACTATATATAGTCAATTGATCTGAAACAAAGCAGCCCAAGTAATTCAATGTGGGCAAAGAATATGCTGGGACAATTAGGTTACATATACGAACAAAAAAGAACTTGGCCCTTACTTCACACAATATTAAGCAAAAAACAAAACAATACCCAACAAAAATAAATCTCAATAGAACCTGAAATGTAAGATCTAAAGCATAATACTTCTAGAAGGTAAAAAGCATGATTCATGAAAGAAAAACCCCCAATAAATTGAACATCATCAAAATGAAAAACGTCTGTTCTTCAAAAGGTACTCATAAGGAAAGGAAAAGGCAACCTGCAGACTGAGAGGAAATATTTGCCAAATACATCCTATATAATAAAAGGCTAATATGCAAATTGTCCCCTCAGGAGTTAGACCAGAAGTTCGACTGCTCGCTATGATGTGCGCTGACCACCAGGAAGCAGCGCAGAACGAAGGAATGCCCCAGCTGGCAGCGGGGGGAAGAAAGGCCCTGATTGGCCCTGAACGCCAGGCCTAGGGACCCTACCCATGCACAAATTTCATGCACCAGGCCTCTGGTATATAATAAAGAAATGTATCCAAAGTATATTTTTAAAAATCTTACAATCCTGCAACTTAATAGCAAGACGAACAACCCAAATGAAATTGGTTAAAAAAACAATTGAACTCTACCAACACAGTTATACAAAAGGCCAAAACGCAAATGGATAAATGCTCAACATTGTAGTCATAGGAAAATGCAAAATCAAACCACAACTAGATACCCAATAGAATGGCTACAATTAAGTGTTGAAATGTAGAACACTTGGAACTTCCATGGATTGACAGTAAGAATGTGCAGCAGTTCAGTCCATTTGGAAACGGTTTGGTAGTGCCTCATGAAGTTAAACCTATGCAATCTACTAGTTCAGTACCACACCTAGGTATTTATTTAATTAAGAGAAATGAAAAGGTATCCACAAAAAAGAGCTGTTCATAAAGTTCATAACAGCTTTTTCTCCTAGTAGCTTCAAACTGAAAACAAAGTCGATAACCTGATGAATAAATTACAGAAAGCTTATACTAAGGGATCCTACTTATTCACAATAAAAAGAAAACTCTTCTTCCTAGCTCTGGTTTAAATGTGCTACAATGGAAAACAAATCCTTTTGAAAACATTGCTAATGTAATTCTTAACATGATACCAACAAGTTAGCAACATTTTCCAGCTAATGTCTTTCTCAAGTGTAGTCCATTTAAACTAGTGCTTGGAAGGAAAAACCAAACCGATGAACGTGCTGGCATATGAATTGTAGTCATTTTTATTAACATCTGCTTCAGTCTCTCATTATTATTACTTAATAAAAAGTAATTGCCTAATAATTCATAAGCAATGATAAACAATACAAGACTAGATGATAAAAGGTACTATCCCTTCAACCTTCCCCACCCAGAAAAAAAACCAACACCACTCAAAACTAGGGTGCCTATAATGTAAGATAAACCTTTAATTAGCTTGGGAAATTAAAAGCAACTTTTATAAGGTAATCCTGGTAACAAGACATGCTCAGACGAGCACATAAGCACATAATAACAAAGAACAAGAAGCTATTTCAGGTATGTCACTGAATAGGCATTTACATGCAGTGCAAACGAAGCCCAAACTAAAATTTGTTAATGCTATTAACTAGATAAACAATACAGTCCAAGCAGTATAGCCCTGAATTCTACATTTTATTATGTCTTTATTCAAATTGCAATACATATTGATTGTACAATGAGCATACTCATAACTGTGAAAAGGCAACCAGCCACACTCTGAGAGGCCTGCCGCCCTTATCAGCGTGGCTGAGCTGCAGATCTAAATGCTAGTAATTAAAGGGCCCAGCCGCTGTGTTTCTTTGTATATCCTGGTCAACTGGCAATAGTCTTTCAAATATTTTTTCAAGATTTTCTGGAATCTCTGCAAAAGGAATCCTTTTACTAAAAAAAATAATAAAAAAAAATATTCCAGACACTTGGAATTCAGTGTCCTTGACATGGATTTAAAAGTATGTATGCACATAATAAACAAATATACATATATATGTATGCACAACTGCATGTGCCCTTTGGGTTCCAGATGAAACACTTAAAATGTAGGCAAACCCTAGCCAGTTTGGCTCAGTGAATAGAGCGTTGGCCTGCGGACTGAAGGGTCCCAGGTTCAATTCTGGCCAAGGCCACATGCCTGGGTTTCAGATTCAATCCCCAGTAGGGGGTGTACAGGAGGCAGCTGATCAATGATTCTCTCTCATCATTAATGTTTCTATCTCTCTCTCCCTCTCTGAAATCAATAAAGAAATATATGTAAAAAAAAAAAAAAAGTAGGCAAATTCATGGTAACTCAGAAAAACAAAACAAAATTGGGAGTATTTTAACAACTTAAATTTTTTTCTGAAGGTCTGGCTCCAGTGCTTATAAAAGAGACAGCTAAATTAAAGATGATTTAAAAAAATTTTAATATTGAAGGAAAAAACCCCAAATGCTAAGAATAGTCAATTGTAGCACTTACTATGTACGAGATACTATGTAGTAAATGCTACAATATTATATGAACTCATTTAATCCTCATAGCAACCTGATAAGACAGATGTTATTATGATCCCCATTTTAAACATAAAGAAATACAGAATTGAATTGTCCAAATTCCCACAGCTCCGAAGTGGCAGAACCAGAATTCAATCTTAGGCAACCTATTTCTAGAATATACTTTCTTAACCATTACGTGATACTGCATAGCAAAATGTTTTATCGTAATCATTTAATTAAATAATGGCTTTTCTACTAACGTTGGTCACTTTTGGGGATGGCGTAGCTTCTTGGTCAAATTTGCCTGAAGAATTAGGAAACTTCATAGAATTTTAAAAAACCTGTGCAGCTTAATTTATTCTGATGAATATTAGTGACTTGCAACTGTAGCGTGTATTTATTCTCGCTGGCCACCCCCACCTCTTTCATTTTATTAATTTCCTACAGGAAATTGCAAGTTAATAGAAAAAGCAGCCCTGGAACTGCCTCACATCCCATAGTTATTAATTAAAGCACAATCTGGTTCAGTAACTGTGGATACTAAAAATATAGAGTTAAACAAAGCTGACTGCCTCTTGAAATGAAATTTCAACTTCAATAGTCTGTCTAAAAAATTTATGCATTAAAACCCACATCTCCCCTTAAAGAAATTCCCCTCAAAATTTTTAGTGAACAAAGAAACTCACTATTATCTGACTGTTTCTCCGCAAGACTTCAGAAGGGAAAGGAATCCGAGAAACACCAAATAAATTACTCAAGTTTAAATACGTTTTTTTAAAGGCAGTTAGTCACATCATTCTACTATATTGCCATCTACAGGCTATTACCCACAATCAATAAAGCAAGAAACTGTATAAATGACCTTATTAATTTTATATAATAGTTAGTAAACTTTAAAAGGCCGTACTATAAAACTTTTAAATGTCTCAAGTGGTTTTAGATCACGCGGGATCATTTATCATGTGATGTGGCATAATGTGATAGGTAAGTGGATCTCATGCTGAGAAAATGCACATACTTTCTGAATGGGAACATCCATTCCGCTGCAGAGTTTTCTTGTATGATAGGAGGTTATTATTGGGATGGTTTTTAGAGTCTGTGTCTGTGAAAGTCCCTAACTGACAAACATGCCCGCTGTGCCTTGAAGCCACAGGCAGCCTGCGCACACACCCCCCTCCCACTGCTGGAGGAACCTGCACCCTGTCAAGTTCAATTGCTTTTTAGTTCTGTCATGTTACTTAGAACTGAATTCCCTGATAATCTCCCAACACGCAAAGCGGAGGCAGGTGGGTGATGCTGCCTTGGGGTGAATTACATGGAAAAAGGGTGAGTAGTGAATGTCTGAATTAGAACAGCTAAAACACGAGCTGTAGGTAGATCCGGATGATCTAACCATTGTTTTATGTATTTATAAAATTGATAGAATCGTAAACTGAGGGAGAGAAGGGGACCTGTCGAAGCAACTCTAAGATGTAAAGAGAGGGGAGAGGCGCGGCGCTGCTAAAAACTGCAGCATCTTGAAACCAGCAGTTCGCTCTCACAGGAGAGGGAAGCACCAAGGACGACCGCAGGAGGTGGTTTCTGGGATTGGCAGCTTCCTGGAACCCAGGGGACAGGATGGGCTAATAGGATTGCAGGTTAGGCTGCTGCACTGTCAGCCTGAGCATCCTTTTCTCTCATTTGTATGGGACAGAGAATGTCTGAGTGTGGCGCCTGTCCCCCCTTGAAAGTCCCTCCTTCCTAGGAGGTGAGCTGTGCTGAACTCCATCTCACCCACCAACAAGCGCATAAAACACACACGGAACTTGAATCTTTTAAAAAGATTTAACCTATAGTTTATGAGATTGACCTAGAAATTAACCCACAGTTACACTAACCTTCTTTAAAATAAACTGAGATATGTTCCCAAGATGCTGTAGAAAATAAATCCTTTGCGTAGTGAATATTTTCAAGTTGACTCCCCTATAATTTCCATGCTTCCCACTTGGAGGATGTGTGGGAGGGAGGAGCCTACCTCTACTATGTAATATCACGACCCACTCAAAAGCCTGGGCTTTCATGTCAAGGTTTCTGTGCTCCTGTGGTTTGTCTGTAGGTCCCAGGGAGACAGACGTTAGTCACAGGGACAATCAAACAATTGAGTCTGAAAGGCAGAGCACCTAGGGAGGAGCAGACAAACGGACTCAGCCCTGGACACCTGTCCGTCGCTCTGTGTCTTGGACAAGCCGTTTAACCTCTGACTTCAGCTCTGCTCCTTCTAAAGTACGGGTGACAGTGGTGCCTGAAAGAATTTAAAAAGATAATGATGTGGCATGCCATGCCGGTCACTTCAGGCCGGGGCGGGGTGGGGGTTGTTCAGGCTCCCACGTGGAATACCATAGACCGGGGCGGGGGCGGGGATGGAGGTGTTCAGGCTCCCACATGGAATACCATAGGCCGGGGCGGGGTGGGGGTTGTTCAGGCTCCCACATGGAATACCATAGACCGGGGCGGGGCGGGGGTGGGGGTGGGAGTTGTTCAGGCTCCCACATGGAATACCATAGACCGGGGCGGGGGAGGGCGTGGGGGTAGGGGGTTGTTCAGGCGCCCACATGGAATACCATAGACCGGGGCGGGGGTGGGGGTGGGGGTTGTTCAGGCTCCCACATGGAATACCATAGACCGGGGCGGGGGCGGGGGTGGGGGTGGGAGTTGTTCAGGCTCCCACATGGAATACCATAGACCGGGGCGGGGGAGGGCGTGGAGGTGTTCAGGCTCCCACATGGAATACCATAGACCGGGGCGGGGGTGGGGGTGGGGGCTGTTCAGGCTCCCACATGGAATACCATAGACCGGGGCGGGGGCGGGGGTGGGGGTTGTTCAGGCTCCCACATGGAATACCATAGACCGGGGCGGGGGGGGGGGGGTTGTTCAGGCGCCCACATGGAATACCATAGACCGGGGCGGGGGCGGGGGTGGGGGTGGGAGTTGTTCAGGCTCCCACATGGAATACCATAGACCGGGGCGGGGGTGGGGGTGGGGGCTGTTCAGGCTCCCACATGGAATACCATAGACCGGGGCGGGGGCGGGGGTGGGGGTGTTCAGGCTCCCACATGGAATACCATAGACCGGGGCGGGGGCGGGGATGGAGGTGTTCAGGCTCCCACATGGAATACCATAGACCGGGGCGGGGGCGGGGGTGGGGGTTGTTCAGGCTCCCACATGGAATACCATAGACGGGGGGTGGGGGGTGTTCAGGCTCCCACATGGAATACCATAGACCGGGGCGGGGGCGGGGGTGGGGGTTGTTCAGGCTCCCACATGGAATACCATAGACCGGGGCGGGGGTGGGCGTGGGGGTGGGGGGTTGTTCAGGCTCCCACATGGAATACCATAGACCGGGGCGGGGGTGGGCGTGGGGGTGGGGGTTGGGGGGCTTCACTACAGGCATTGCTCCCAGTCCTGGAGACTGGAAGGCTGGGATCCGGTGCCAGCGGGTCAGCCCTGGGTGGGGGCCCTCTTCCACGTTTGCAGAAGGTGGGGTTCACGTGGCAGAGAGAGGTCATCGGCCTCATGTCTCTTCTTTTAGGGACCCTAATCCCACTCACTCCACCCTTAAGACCTAATTACTTCCCAAAGGTCCTTCCTTCAAATACCATCACATGGGGATTTGGGCTCTGGCCTATGACCTGAGGGGGAGGGACCCAGCCATTCACACACACTCACCACAGCACCTGGCACATAGTAAAAATGGATTAAGTGTCAGCTACAGGAACCTGTCACATTCACTTAAAATGCGCATCCATTATTAATGATCAAAAATGTATTTCATAGTTCATAACATCGCATTATATTTATACTTCTTGTCAAGGCCACGGCCCTAAGAGCCAAGGAGATGTCCCTAACTGGAGGAAAATGCAAGATATCAAACTGGAATTACTGGGTGTGTACATACTGAAGCACACCCGTCCTGACCTAGCTCTGGGAAGGGTCTATTCAGATGTTAGTAATATGGTTACTATTTCCATAATAGGAGAAAAATTACATGGAAAATGGTCTACACTGAGAATCTCATGAGGATTCAAGCTGTAGTAAAGATTGTGCTTAATCAGAAAGGTATAGAAAAAGCTCATTCATTTAAAATGGAAAATTATGCCCAGTAAAACCCCTTCCATCTTTCTCGGGGAAAGTGTACACCAGGGGAAACTAAAAATAGAGTGAGACTCTGTTCTCATGAACAGTTTTATCTGCACGGTCCCATAATATCATAACTGTCGTCTTGGTGAAAATGTCGTCTGTGCTCACGTTTCAGCAATGGGTTAATTTACTTCTTTCCTTAATAACTATGGCTAGAGTCACGTGATCGCAATATATCACATCCTTCAGGAAAAAGATGATGCACCATTTAAAAATGTTAACATATAAATTTCATTGTAAGAGGATTAGGTCCAAAGTAATCCTGCCAAATTAATTTAGGTAAGTATAGTAGGTAAATAAATCAGCATCCTTTTACTTTTAGAAAGCACTCTAAGCAATTTCAAGTCATTAAAAATACTTTTAGCTGCCACACTGTGCCTTTTAGTGCCGTCTTAATGGTTACATGACAGCATTTCTACTACTAACTGGATGGCTTTTAGGCCCTGCGAGCAGCATTTTAGAAAACTACAAGGAAAACTAAAATCAGGAGTCATTTTTGAACAAGTCTTCTAAATCTGTTCAATCAGAAATGACATCAATGTTGTCAGCTCTTATAAATTCTAATTCCATACATTCTTTTTTTGCCAAACCCTCAGAGGGAGATGAACCCTGCCTACTAGTAAAAGGGTATAAAGAATAGGCAATGCATTCCAAAGGAGTAAGGAGTCCCTTGGTAGCTTTGGGAATAGTTTTACCTAGTTGCTGATTTATGAACTAGTCTTCTAGGCTTATGACTTAATTTCTCTTAAGTCTACAAATGTCTCACATAGATGAATGTCATTACGTTTCATATCTATTTAGATTAAAAGCCAAGTCCCAAAAGGCAAGACACAGTCAATTATTTTCATTTTATACCGTTACTATGAAATATGGCTGTTTTTAAAATGTACTTGCGGGGAATAAGAATTGTTCACCAACATATTCTAAAGCGACTTTCAGGTGTCTGAATACCAGCGAGAAAATAATGTAATCTCAAAAATGTGACTTCAAATGAATTCTTTTTATAATGATTTGGTTTTATTTTGTTTTTTACTGTTTTCTCTGACAGACATGATTAATTCTTTTTTTCAATTCCTGTGCTATTATAACCTTTTTTTTTTTTCACAGAAATTTATGATGTTTCCAGAGACTACAGGATAAAAATAAGAGGCTGCTCTTTCCTGGGCAAAATTAGACCTCTAGTTTAACTTCATAATCCTGAGAGAAAATAGTGACTCTGACTCCCTTAAAATATTAACACACTCGGCTTTTGAAAGCCTGCTACTGCTTTCCATCACGAGGGAGACAGCTTTAGTCGTCACTCAGAGGAGGGAGGGCAAAGACTTTTTCTTAGCGGGAGTTGAGGGTGGAGGTTCTGGCTTAAGACAGATCTTTCATTAGATGGGGGCTTGGTTGGGATTGGCTGAGGATTAATTTATAACAATTTAGGATTGGTGGACAGGCAAGGTGAGGATTTCCAAGTGCACCTTGGAGGTTGAGAAACCATCTGATGTCATCTATTGCAAGTTGAGTAGTTTAATAGCCCTTTAATGGATTTGCAAAACGTCCCAGAATGAAATAAGAAAGTTATTTGCAATTTTGAGCTTCCTGGGCAAGAGGTTTTTGAAATAGTAAAAATCATGTTGAGGAAGACAGCAGAGCAGTAAAATCACAGGAAGGAAGGAAACTGTAAAGTCATGTTAATGTAGACACTCCAGCAGTGGTTCCCAACCTTCTGTGGCCAGCCCCACCTAGGCACCTCTAAAATCCTGATGCCCCCTCTGCCTGTGACATGTAATTCTTATTATTCAAAAAGTGAACTCCTATTCACATAGAGGAAGCTTTAAAGGCCATTCACTTGGTCTAAACAAGCTTCCAAAGAACATGGAATCCATGAAAGAGAAAAATAAAAGAACCAAAGGACAGTTGAAGTAGTGAGGAAGAAATCACTAAGAAATTGTTTAAAAAAATAGTAATATGAAGTGGTATGAAAAAATAGAAAATAAAGTTTCAAAACATAATAGAGAATTGAAATGCATAAATATGTCAGGATATATACTTTTATACTGTACATGAGGCCCCTAGAACCATAGAAATGCAAAAATTCACTGTTAGTAACTCATTCTCAAATTACCTCCCTTAAAAATCAAACTGCCCCCCTGTGGGGCATGTACCCCACATTGGGAACCACTGCACTAGACTGTGTCTGTGTAGATCATTTTGGTTCTTACCAATAGCATCCACAAATTGAATAATTAAGAGTTTAAAAAGGGAATGCTGGCTAACCACATAATTTGCATTTCAGAGAGTAATATTCGAACACCCTTAAGCAAATAAAGGACAGAATGGCTTATTAAACACAATTAGAAGCATAATAATCCACTAAAAGTTCAGAACCTTCTGCACCAAAATTTTATTTCTCTATTCCTTTTACTGACATTTACTCTCCCTCCTTATTTGTTTCCTCTGTGGTGAAGTACCCTATGCTACCTTAAGGTTTTCCAAGTGGTTGTAAAGATTGTACTTCCTCGACTCTAGGACCTAGAGTACTTATAATTCCTCAAGTTTGAAGCGGGCAATCATTTAAGGTCAGACAAGACAGAGCGGGAACAACCTACCATCCCCAGAGGTCCCAGCTACTCACTAACGGAAAATCCTTGGCATTAAAGCAGGAGAGAAAGGGCTTACCTTTTCCAGAGATAAGGACCAGACCTGGACTAGATGGATGGCAAGCCTTAGGTTCAGGTGCAAGCTGTCTGCCATCTCCATCAAGAGCTGCAGAAGGGGCATGGGAGCCTGCCTCTGAGACAGGCCTGGGTGAGCCAAAGGCCTTTTATGTGCATTTTTAAAAAGAATAAAAAGTCACTGTCTTAGCCCACTCAGCGGCAATGACAGAAAGTCCACAGATTAGGTGGCTTACACACCATGCAGTTGTTTCCCACAGTCCTAAAGGCTGGGACATCTGAGATCAGGGTGTCTGCAGGGTAAGACAGGCTCTCTCCCTGGCTTGCAGAAGGCCGCCTTCTTGCTGTGTCCTGACACGGGTGGGTGGGGGGAGAAGCACCCTGATCTCTGGTCTCTTTGTGTAAGGGCATTATTCCCCTCATGAGAACTCAGGCTTGCACTCAATTCTTACTTAAGTCTGCCACTTACTTAGATCTACAATCTTGGGCCAGGGACTTTTCTGTTCTTAGCATCAGGTTCTTTACCAACAGCATAAAAATATCAGTACCTACAACCTTACAGGACACTCTAAGGATCAAGGATAAAGCATGTAATCTGCCTGACAGTATCTGGTATATAGTAAGGTCTTAGAAAATGATACAGTAGAACCTTGCCATAATACAATCAATGGTGTCTGCTCAAGACTGAATGTCCCTCCACCACTCCCAGTTCATATGTTAAATCTCAATGCCCATTGTGTTAGGAGGAGGAGGGGCCTTTGAGAGGTGATTAGTCCAAGAGGGTGAAGCCCTCCTAAACGGGATTAGTGCCCTTGTACAAGAAATCCAGAGAGCACTCCAGTCCCCTAGAAGAGACCATAGAAGATAGGGAAAAGTGTTATATCTTAGTAAGAATGAATGAATGAACAAATTTCCCAGGAATGATGCAAACAAATACAAGTTTGTTCCTGGGATAACAGGAACTAAAAGGCAACAAGGCCTGATATTTCAGAATAAAGTCTCATTTTTTGTTTCTGTTATGTAATACTTTATTCCAAACATCATTTATCTCCATTGTATTAAGTTTCTTGCATTAACTATAATTTGGGGCATATATAGAGCTAATCCACTTATCTGTATTATGCAAATGCAGGAGGTAAGACCTCATTCTGATCACCTATAATTTTTGTTCCTAATAAGAATAAAAGCTGTGTATCTAACATTGCTGTTATTAACTTTATGATTTAAAAATAAATCAGTTCAAATTATCGGCAAATTGTATAGAGGGGGCTCAGCCCCTGTGGAAAAGAAAACACAAATTCATTTTGTGGTGCTCTTCCAGAAATACCCTCTTTCTGGCAAAACTATTTAAGATTTACCTTCCTCTCTGTAATAAGGCTCAAAAGACTTTACCCAGATCATTGATAACAGAGAACGCCTGGAATTACATAAGTTCTGGGCTTTCAACTTGGATAAGGTTAATTAAACAAGCATTTATTGAGTTCCTGTCCTACCTCTATGTGTCAGATACTTTTTTAAGAGCTGAGAATGAAAAGATATAAAAAAATGTGGCCCCTTCCCCCACATGTCAAGTTAAAATATAGATGGAACAGACTGACGAATTTCAGAGGGAAGGCAGGGGATGAGGGTAGGAGGGGAATGATTAACTGGGGAACTTATATGCATATATGCATAAGCCATGGACACAGACAATAAAGTGGTGAAGGTCTGGGAGGGGCAGGTTTGGGGTGGAGGGGGTCAATGGGGGAAAAACCCCACACAAACAAACAAAGGGGACATCTGTAATACTTTCAAATACACACACACACACACACACACACACACGTAAAATTATCTCCTCTCCCTTGCCATTAGGTGGGGCAGAGCAAGGGGAGGTGTCCAAACCAGGGGAAGAAGGGAAGGCACAGTGTGCCAGGACAGGGTGTGAGAAGTCCCAGTGGAGTGAGGGGATCCTCTGTACCCAGTTGGACATCCCTCTCACAATCCGGGACCGCTGGCTCCTAACCGCTCACCTGCCTGCCAGCCTGATTGCCCCTAACCGCTTCTGCCTGCCAGCCTAATCACCCCCTAACCGCTCCCCTGCCAGCCCGATTGACGCGTAACAACGCCCCTGCTGGCCTGATTGCCCCCAACTGCCCTCCTCTGCTGGCACCCGGAGAGTTTCTTAAGTGGAGGCACAGCTACTTCAGATAAGTGTGTAATGTTGAATTAGGCCACTCGGAGTCCAGATGCATAAGTTACTTCAAATAAACATTTTTGGGGTGTGTGTGAAAATTTAGGTCTCTGATATCGAGAGGAAAAGACTACTGCTTTAAAATAATGACAACACCTATTTCAAATATTGTAATGAAAGTATGAAAAAAAACCACCCTCACATAAAAAGGCTGAAAACATGTTATTTTACTTTGAAGACAGTAGTAACTGAAAATAACAGCTTTCTTTTAGGCCACATCCTAAAAAGGTAGCTGCTTTTTTATGTCTTAGGCCTATACAAAGGTCTTAAAAGACCCTTGATCCTGCCTTCTGAAGACTTTAGGTTAACACGTTTGTCTTAAAAACTGTAAGGTACCTATTTTTTTTTTTTTAATAGGCAGGAGACTATGCTTCTTTTTAGGAACCATGCGCTGATGTATGCATTGGGACACAAGGGGTGCTTGTGGCAATGGTACTCACAAACAGTACTAGAAGAAAACTTTGACCTGTACGTTTTCTATAAATAATATTATTATTTTTTAAAGGATCATGTGTTGCTAGGGCTGAGCTTTCTTGCACATTCCGAATAGACCAGACACTATTCCCAAATCCAAGTGGTCACCTTCTTCACAACTGCCTCATTAACTGATTGACAGTTGTCTAGCTGGTCAACACCGCTCAAAGGCAACATTATAATCAATTTCATTATGGTCTTTTGTCTTTCATCAATAAAGCATTTTTTCCCAAATAGCTTTATTGAAATACAATTCATATACCATAAAATCCACCCATTTAAAATGTATGTGCATAGTTCGGAGGTTTTTAGTGTATTCAAAGTTGTGCAACCATCATTACAATCTAACGTTAGGACACTTTTATCACTTCCCCCCAAAATACCATACCCATTAGCAGTCATTCTTCATTTCCATCCTTACTGATTTTATTTTTAAAACTTACTTCATTTTCTACAGAGATAGGGAGAGCTGGCACATAGTAGGTTGTCAATAAATGTTTGATGAACAAATGAAGCGCCAACTGACTGGTAGTACAGCTGTTTATGACTGGCATCATTTTGCTTGTTTCCCATCTGCTATTTTCTATATTTTCATAAAAAAAAAATGGTGACCTGGAAGTACCTTGTTCTAAAATAAAAGACGTTTTCAGCTTATTGAAAATTAGTTTATAAAATCCATGGTAGTTGTATCATCTTTATTGTGGTCTCACAGAATGTGGATGATGAGCTGCTATTATGTCAATATGTTTTGGAAAGGGCTGAGGTCACTTTAACATAGATAATAACAATCAGCATTGTTGAACTCACCACCTTTGCCACATTAGCAACCTACCATTAACTTTTATGATGGCAGACTAAATAAAATTCTTCAAATGCAGGACAACCATTACATGATTGAGCTGGCGACAAACACAAAAGAAGGTACTTCCTCCAACGTAACCTTACGACAAAAAAGCAGTAGGAGCACAGGTTATGCGTAACCATACAATTACTTTTTTATAATCTATATTTTATTTTCATTGGAGGCTGTCAAGATCTTCTTTTCACAGGCAATTCAATGCAGAACTCTCAAAAATGGTCACGTTATTATTTTGTGGGCATGGTGAAAAAAACATTTCAGCCTCCACTTTAAAGTAGCTCCTCAAAATTTTAGGACTTATATGGATATAATCAGTTATATAACGGTATTCTTCCAAACACTACTTATTTTTAACTGTTTGGCAGGAAGGAGTCTCAAAGAAATGGACTAATTAGCTACAGAAAATAGGTACAATTTCTAGAAAGAATAATTTTGGTATAAATACATTTCTGAAACTGAAAATTGATTCTTCAATTATAGTTTTTGAAGTGTGGTGCTTTTGTGTGTGTTTTAGCCTATTTAAACGTGGGTTTATTAAACAGAGGCTATTATAATTGCTGCCATCACTTCAAATCCTGTTATTTGAGTGAGGAAATAAATGCAAAAATATTGAAGTTAATAAAAAGGAAAAGTAAATAAAAATTACATTTTTTCATATAGGACTTTCAATTTTTTTTTCCCATTCCCAAAGGAGTGCCTCGACTACGTATGGTTATGCTGTTGAACAACAGCCTTTGTTTCTGGTAAAATGCTGCCAAGGCACAGAGAAGGAAGGCACTGATGACTGCTACAGGGAAGTTAGTTTAGATATATTCTGCTACACTAACTGCTTGGAGAGGTAAAGTTGCAACACTCTCAATGGAAAATTTAGATGCTTCATCTAATCGATGTTGGCAGTGCAGTGATTGCCAAATCTAAGAATTCATTTCAGAGGCCAGTGACACAGTGATTGCAGCTATTGTAGACCTCAAATTATGGCTGAATGATACATCTAATTCTCACAACATAAAAAGAAAATGAGCGCTGTTCTCTGGGCAGCATACTGTACGAAAGAAAGGTGGACACTGTTCCACTGAAAACTCTGCAGAAGAGAATAACAGTAACTTCAACTCCATGAGAACGAAGGACACTTGCAAATAGGCAGAGGTCCCAATGATGATGAAGTCTCATTTGCATAACCTCTGATTACACATTCTGATTGTATATGAAATGATTGGGCACATTATCAAAACAAAATGGGATCATCTGTGAAGCAGTGTGCTTGCCGGACTCTTCGGAATATATCGAAATGAAAATTGTGGCTTGTCCATGTGATAACCCTGAGCAAAGCAAAATCACTTTGAAGATTGGACCAGAGAATAAAGAGAATTTGGCTGTCAAGACCAGCCTGAGCTTTCCTGCTACTATAATCGGAAACAACTATCAGAAACTCTATAACCACTTATGTTTGTTTCAGGAATGAAAAAAAAGAAAATAAAGAAATTACCTGCCATTTTCACAGTAAGTACTTTGGATTTTGAGGGGTGAATTATTTTCAGTAAAATTAGATCGCCTTGCCTGGGCATTGTGGCTCAGTGGTTGAATGTTGACCCATGAAAAGGGAGGTCAAAGTTTGATTCCTGGTCAAGGCACAAGCCCGGGTTGTGGGCTTGATCCCCAGTAGGAGCATGCAGGAGGCAGCCTATAGACGATTCTCTCTCATCATTGATGTTTCCATCGCTTTCTCTCTCCCTACCTCTCTCTGAAATTAACAAAAACATATTTAAAAAATTAGGTTATCTTGGTCAGTTGATTTTGACGTAAGTAAAAAATGAAGATTGTCCTGTTAAGGAGATTGGGAAAGAATCTGAACATCTAGCTAGGGTAACTATCAGAGGTTGAAATAAAGGCCAAACTAGGGGATAAAATTTGGGTGGATATGGGACTTTGGGGGTGAAATAGATACAACTGAGATAGCTGGTGAAAGAAGAGGCAAGTTGGTTAAGCTAAGAATGGGTTTCAAAAATTCACTGGCACAAAAAAAATGCTGGTATTTTGGTCTGTTATTTTAACAACTAGAGGCCTGGTGCATGAAATTCGTGCACAGGGTGGGGGGGGGGGGGTCCCCTCAGCCCGGCCTGCTGCACCCTCTCACAATCTGGGACATCCCTCTCACAATCCAGGACCACTGGCTCCTAACTGCTCGCCTGCCTGCCTGATGGCCCCTATCCACTCTGCCTGCCTGCCTGATCGCCCCTAACTGCTCACCTGCCTGCCTGATCACCCCTAACCACCTCTGCCTGCCTCATCGCCCCTAACCACTTCTACCTGCCTGCCTGATCGCCCCTAACCGCCTCTGCCTGCCTGCCTGACTGCCCCTAACCACTCCCTGAGGGGTGGGGCCAGCTGGGGTGAGAGGCCGTGGTCATTCTGGTCTCTAGTCATTCTGGTCGTTCCACTGTTTTGGTTGCTGGGCTTTTATTATATTAAATAATAAGTAAATTAGGTATTATTATTAGTGTATGTATACATAGTTGTTAAAATATAAAGAAATGTAATTAAAACAAAGAAATGTAAGGCAACGATTAGCAAAAAGTCAAGACAGTGGTTACCTCTGGTAAGAACACATGGGGAGTTTCTCATTCCTTAACACTTTAAGCGCCCAGTCAGTCACCGGTGACTGACACTATACTTTCCTTCTGGAAGACAAAACAGGCTGGGCGCTTAACGCGTTAACCTGGGTAGTGCTAATACAGGTGTTTGTTTATCCAGGTGTTTGCTCTAAATTGTACATACATGTTTTATGCACTCTCTTGGATGAATGATCTCTTTCACAAATAAAATGAGAATGCACATGTAAGGTGACGATGGGTGCTATAAAGAAAAGTAATGCAGGGAAGGGTGTGTAAGGACACGGGGCAGGGGAATACTACGTTAAATGGGCAGACTTGGCACGGACTCACTGCAAAGGTGAGTTTTGAAGAAAGACTCAAAGCAGGCGAAGGAGTGAGCTACGCAGAACTCTGGGAAGAAGAGATTTCCTTCCGGGAAGAGGAAACCGGACGTAAATGACCCTGAGCAGGAACATGTCCTAAAACAGTTTTCTTAAAGTGATGGTGGTTACTAGTAGTCACCTGACACAGAGTCGGAGCTTCACGGATGGAGTCCACTTCTTTGGGCTGCTTGTTACAAGTCAAATCAATTGCACGTGGTTTGGAGGCGGTGGCCTAAGAGAGACCGTGTCCAGCTGAAAACCCCCTAACATGTACTTCTCAAAATTCTAATGGCCTTCCTACATGAAGTGTGAAATATATGTGAGGTGAGAACCTGAGAGTAAAGAAAATAGGTGCCTTTCATTTTATTTTCTCCTTTAAACTTATTAAAATAAATTAGTAGAAGATAGGAGAAAGAGAATATAGCTAAAAAAGTAAATGAAATACTACCTTAAGCATGGAATTTCTAAAAACAGATCCAGGCTAGGTCTCTCTAACACCAACATATTCCGTTAAAATAAAATAAAAAAAAACAGTCAAGTTACAAGTTTTTACAGCTAAACCAAGTACAGTATTTCATTTTCCCTCCCTTTTTTCCACCCTCACCCAGTTTGAATAATGTATCTCTGGTTGAATATGTTTAATTGAGCTACTATTTTGCCACTGTTTAAGAACAGTTAGCTGAAATACAACAGTGGGAGGAGTGCCTGCAGAGGCCTGGACATCAGGAGGGAAAATTTAGCACTCGGGCCTTTTAAATCTGGAAGGTTGCCACCTGTATGGGGTCAGACCCTTCCTGTGGCAGCTTTGGGAAATGGAAATGGGGTCGGTGGGCAGAAGTTACAAAGAGGAAGTCCATTCAAAGTAAGGATGCTCTTTCAAATGATGAGGATTTGGGGGGAAACTAACAAGGCTGCTTTGAGAGTCATTGAATTCACTGTTAGGTAGAGACCGGGTAGTTAGTTGCCATCTCAAACCACACCTTCTGTGTCTTAAAATCAATTTGGAAAATACACAAGTATACACAAACATACAGGTGAAATGTTTTGGAAGAAATGAAAGGAAAGCAACTCTTTC
The DNA here is from genome assembly GCF_964212035.1 of Myotis nattereri. Taxonomy (NCBI): domain Eukaryota; kingdom Metazoa; phylum Chordata; class Mammalia; order Chiroptera; family Vespertilionidae; genus Myotis; species Myotis nattereri. The sequence continues at coordinate 53,189,589 of NC_138088.1, read as the reverse complement.
ATGGAATGAAAATGACTTTTTCCTCTAGCTAGCCGGACTGTTTACACCACCTTGTCTGCTGCTTCTTTATCTGTTGGGTCATGAATGTCCTTAATCCTCCCATCATTGCTAATTAAAAAAATAACCCCTGAGTTGTGTATTTATTTTAGACAGTCTCCTGGATTTTAATCTTCAACTGTGCTGCAGTTGCATTAGTTTTGACTTTTACTTCCAGGTAAATGTTTCCCATAGTCCTGGACATTTCTCCCTGGCTGCCAAGGCAGGAGGTTCCGATTCATGTAAATGAGTGGGACGGGCGAAAGAAATGATGGAAAAACACAGGGTAGGGTGAAGAGATTTATAAAATAGGGGAAAATGATGAAGATATTTTTCTCCCAGCTAAATCATTCACTCTTCTGGCATACTTGCTCTATTTTATGGAAACTTTGACCTTAGCCTCCTTAGCATTTCCAGGCAACTTGAACCCTTTCAGCGGTAATGTCTGCTGTGGGCTGAGCTCCCAGGCTATTACCACCACCAAGGCAAGCACCTTGTAATTTGTGCCGCTCACAAAGAAGATGTCACTGAAACGTGACAGGAGAGGGACTGATTCAGGTCTTTTCATTTCTCTTGACAGACTTAATATTTTCAGGTATTTAGAAGAACAATGTTCTCAACACTTTCATTTTCTTGTTACCTGAGAGCTAAATGGTTTGACTTGCTGTCAGATAAAACCAGTTTTCCTATTTCTCCCCCAGCACATTTCCATGGAGTCACTAGTTTAAGAGTAGGTAACAAAGGACACAGTCAGAAGCCTAAGCAGGGCATACGATCTGCAGGGATCTCAACAGTGAAACCAGCTCACCTGCTAAAGGTGAGTCCTCGCCAACAGTAGACTGAGGGTCTGTCACCCCAAGAGCTGGTCAGGTACAGTTGAGAAGCAACCAAAGACAAAGGGATGTTCCCCCAGGACCCTTCAGTTCACAATATGTGAAAAGTGGGTGCTGACAGCACACAACATCAAAAATTGCTACTGCGGAAAGAATTTCACAATATATTAGTTCCGGAAAGGAAAGAACTTTGGAAGATTATAGTGATCCTGACTTGGGTATACGTTCAAGTCCAAGTTTTTTGGCAGGTAATTGTTGGCAAGGGGGAGACTGCCCCAAGTGCAGCCCTCGGCCAGAGGCAGAAAGGCTGTTCTGACAGCCCCCTCAGTGCAGGTCGGTCTAGTTCATGGTTTGTTTTACTGCCTCTCATTAGGACACGGCCAGATGCATTAAGTCTCCTATCACTTTCCAGAGACTGGTTTTCTGCCCAGCAGACACTGCTACCATTTTTGCGGGTACAATTTTCACTTCTGTAATTAGTCGTGGGCATTACTAATTGCTTGTGTAATTACCTGCTTGAGGATGCCAATAATCTCCGTGCCCCCACACAAGCATATGCCATTGGCTAATTAGACCTTCAAGTAGGCAACTAGAAATATAATTAGCCATTGGAGAGAACAATTAGTTGTGCCATCAATTTTGCACCCATAAAGGAAGCTTTGGTTTAATTTGTAATTTGTAATGTGAATCAGAAACTGAACTTGAGGCTTTAGAAAGGCCTGTGATTGTCTCCACAGAAGGAAATCTGAACTATACCAGTCAGGTGGGGAAAGAAGATGTCACTGAATTCGTTTCCCAGTTTAAGAAACAATTCTGACTGGAAGTTCAGGGTTAGTTTTGATAACCAGGTCAATGGGGAGAGCTGTCACTGAAAACTCTGATCATGTGCCGACATAGAACTGAGAAACAATTATTATAAACTAGTGACCCGGTGCACGGATTCGTGCACATTGAAAGGAAATTCATTAAACAGTGGCCAGCAGGGCAGGACTGGGCTAAAGGGGCCAGAAACACCCTGGAGCCAACCTCCCGTGGTCCCTCCCTGGCCTCTGTGGAGTGAGCGGGGTCCCTCGGGCAGGTGGGGTCTCAGCCTGGCCTGTGAGGATGGGGCTGAAACTGGCTCTCTGACATCCCCTGAGGGGTCCTAGAGTGCGAGAGGACACTCTGCAAAGTTACTGTCGTATAGGGGGTGGACCGCAAACGCAGGTGTGCAGTAAACCAGATTCAAGGCCGACAGTACCCCAACAACAACATAACCCATGGCCAATGGTGGAGTTGCACAGCCCCACGAGGAATCTGCTCCCTCCTCTCTGGTTTTGGGGTGCATCACCCGAGAACTGCCACTGCCAAGTCAACTGCAGCTAGGCAGCTTCTGCGTTGAGCATCTGACCCTGGTCGTCAGTGCACACCACAGCGACTGGTCGGACGGTAGGAGGGACACTTAGCATGTTAGCTTTTTATATATATAGATATTCAATAACATATGTGTTTGGCAGGTATATCTCATATCATCCATAGGAAAATGTTATATGCTTGTATTAGTTTCCTAAAGCTGCTGTAACAAATTGACTGCTTAAAACAACAGAAGAATCTTCTCTTATTGTTTTCATGGGCAGAACTTCCAAATCAGTTTCACTGGATCCAAATCAAGGTGCTCGCAGGGCTGCATTCCCTCTGGAGACCGAGGGGAGAATGTGGCATTTCTCAGCTTGTGTCTGCATTACTCCAATCTCCCTCTCTGTGGCCAGATTGATTTTCCCTCTTCAATTGTTAAGTCTCTCTCTAGCTCTCTCTTATAAAGACACTGGTGACTGCATTTAGGCACCCAGATAACCCAGACAACCTCCCACCTCTAGATCCTTAACTTAATCACATGTGCAAAGGCCCCTTTTCCACATAAGAAAACATTCCTATGTTCCAGGGATTAGAATGGGAATTTATTTTTATTTTTTGGCAGGTGGGAGCGTGTTAGCCCGTAACAATATCTAAATAAAATAGGGGTTTAGAGCATGTGTCATCAGGAACCTCAAGAAACATCACTCCAGCTTTAACCATATGAGGTGTAATTTCTAAATATAATATCCCTAGTACATGGATTGCTTTGAGATAAGATGAATAAAATCTAACAAGTGTATTGGTGAGAGAAGAGGCTTTCCTAAAACAACAACAAAAAAGTATTGCTCCATAGGTTTCAAGTGATAAAATAGATATATATTCTCTAAGAGCCAAGCGGTAGAACATAATATTCTTGGAAGTAGCTGCATCGTGTGAAAATAAGTAAAGCTATGAGCATCCGTGCTTAGGAGCCTGTGTGGGTAAAGCTCAGCTACATATTGATGCTGCAAATCTCTACTCTCAAGAGCTTAGAAAGTACAATGAATTTTCAGTCTTAGATATCATTTTTTTTCTTAAAGAATGACCTTCAATTACAAACAAGGTACGAGACTATTGAATATAAAGACACTTTCAAAATTACTAGCAGCTTACACATTGACTTTACCATCGATTGATATGTTAAAGCAACACATCCCAGGCGGGGTAACCATGGTAGAGTATGTATTAAATATCAATTGAGAGAATCCGTGAAAGAACCCTTGATATTTTCAACTTGAGCAAGTAATTATGCACAAAAACAAAGATTGTTATTGAAACACAGTCAGTAGCAGGTGGACATATTTAATCCAATGAACTAAAAACAATGCTTTACTGTTTGTGGCCTTACCTTGGCCATTTTCCCCCACCTCCAGATAAACTTAATGTTCCTATTTCTCAAAATATTGCCATCAGTCTGTCAGTTTAAAGATTTAACATTTAAGAAACACAGTTTGAAAAGAGAGAGGGGATTAGAATGCATACAGTAGGTGAAATGAATAAATTGTCACAATTGTATTAGTACTGTCAACCAAAAGAGAGGGTGAAGGGGAATCCGGGATCTAAAAGAAACTGTTTTGAATAGCGTCCCTTCAAAATTCATGTTCATCTAGAACCTCAGAATGTGACCTTATTTGGGAAGAGGGTTTTGCAAATGTAATCAGATAAGAGAAGGTCCTATTGGGTTACGGTGGACCCTAAATCCAGTGACTGGTGTCCTTCTAAGAAGGCCATATGGAGACACCCAGGGAAGAAGTTCATGTGATGACAAAGGCCGAGATGGAAAGGATGAGGCTACAAATCAAGAAATGCTGAGGCCCTGACCGGTTTGGCTCAGTGGATAGAGCGTCGGCCTGAGGACTGAAGGGTCCCAGGTTCGATTCCAGTCAAGGGCATGTACCTTGGTTGCGGGACATCCCCAGTAGGGGGTGTGCAGGAGGCAGCTGATCGATGTTTCTCTCTCATCGATGTTTCTCTCATCTCTATCCCTCTCCCTTCCTCTCTGTAAAAAATCAATAAAATATATTTTTTTTAAAAAAGAAATGCTGAGGACTGCCAGAGCCATCGGAAGCTAGGAGAGGGGCAAGGAAGGACTCTTCCCTAGAGCCTTCAGAGGGAGCCTGGCTCTGGGACACTTTGATTGCAGACTGCTGGCCTCCAGAACAGTAAGAAAATACATTTATTTTGTATTAAGCCACCCAGTCTCTGGTAATTTGTTATGGTAGCCCTGGGAAACCAATATAAGTTTTGGTCCTGGGAAGCCGTGCTGATATGACATACATATAAACATCTGCAAGTGAATTGTGTAATGAGCAGAGGCTGCAAGAATTTGATGTACATGATAGAAAAAACACACAACAGATTTTCTTGAAAAGACTGAAGGTAGATAGATGGACATTAAAGGTGATGGTGGTAAGAGCTCAGAAAGAGTGTGGGGAGCGATGGAGAGAAGTTCTATTGTCTTAGAGAGTACCTTATTATTGTCATCATATCAGAACATTGTGAAATACGAACGTTGAAGTGCTTCTGGTGAGGTCTCCCATGAAAAGGAGGAACATGTGTTTGGCACCTGGATAAAAGGCCATCCTGGTTATAAGGTGGCAGAAAGCTGAGGTGCTCTGAGTCCTGCTGTCGGGGAAAAGGTAGGACATGTGACTGATGCACTTGGATAATGAGCAGGAGGAGGTTTCCAAGCAAAGAATGGAAGGTATGGTCTCTTTTCTCCTTGCTGCTTATCAGACAATGTGAGAGGAAAGAGATTACTTGAGGCACACACTGTAATAAACAAAAAGAAACCAGCCCTTGATAATGTGGAAAGTTCTCAGCCTACCTGATTGCTGCAGAAGATGAGAAAGCATGCTCTGGAGAGAACAAAAAGACTGTAATGTAAATAAACCATATTTTTTTGAGGAAATCAGGTGAGTGACTCATGGATTCAACCAATCTTGGCAGAAGCCAGCAATAGAGGTCAGGTTCATCTGTGGAGACCCTCTGGTGTGATGGCATGAACTCCCCTGCATTGCAAGGGAGACCCGCAAGATTTGAGAATTTTATATCAAAGAAAACAATGCCTGCTGAAACAGAAAGGGGCAGAGATGGGATACAATGAAGAAGGAATGACGCTGAGGGCTCAGGCACAGGTGTTGAGGCCAGAGAGGGGGACCACAGTACAGAAGACAGAGCATTGAGCCAAAGAGGACTATTCTCAGACCTTTAAATCTAATAGAAATTGCTCTGATGGGTTTCATACTTGTTTGGACCAGTAAGCCATTTGTTCCTTCCATTTTCTCCCTTTCGAAATGGGAATGTCTACCCTATGTCTGTCTGTCCCTCCACTGTATTTTAATTCCAAAATATTTCACAGATCCACAGAGAGGAAGAAAATTTTCCCAATTCCAAATTGTTTTAATTTCCTAACTTCTTTAAGAAAGTGATGTTCTAATGTAGTCAATCTAAACTATTTTCTGATCTTTAAATTTATTTAGGTATAAATAATTAAGTTGCAGTGACAGAGTTCGGGGGGGGGGAGGGTAAAAATCAATTCAAAAATCTCTTATTTTTCAAAATCTCTATGGTATTTAGCTTTCAAGCATCAATGATCTCAACTGTAATATTGTTAGGACCTGAAAAGGAGGCAATTCAAGGTGGAGATTTCTGGCAGTTGCCTCTAACTATACGTGTTCTGAGAATTATTTGGCTTAAGATCCCCCTGCTTTAGAGACCAGATATGTGGGTGATATTGTAGATACTCAGTTATACATATCATAGCCATGAAAGCTAGATGCATTCCGCTGGCCTTAGCTGCCACCTCTAAGCAAATGAGACCCCAATGGAGATCTGTTACTTTTCAGCTGAGCTACACCCACTCTCTCATTTCTAAGGTGGGTTATTATCACTGGACCATCCCACCAGTAACTTTTAGTTACCATGTACAAAATGGAACTCATTCTTACATCTGCTCTTTGACCTAATTTCTATTTCTATTCAAAGCCCCCTCCAACCCACAGGTGTTAAGCTAAAACCGGAGAGACGCCCCACTCCCATGCAATCTTCCGGTGCGCGCCAGCAGATCTGCAGAGATTTTAAAAGCAATGATAACGCTGACTCAAAACTGGTCGGCTTTTTCTTACCACCATTTATTGCCGATTCTAAACAATGTCAATATCCCACTGCACTCCACTTTGGTACACTCTGCTGTCCCCATGCTCTTGACATTAAATTAGCTGCAAGGTCATGTCCTTTCATCCAGTTCTCTATGCCCCTGGTCCAGACTTTTATTGCTTTCTGATCACTTTGCACCTGGCTTTTCTTTCTCCAATCCATTCTACACAGGCTACCAGATTAAAAACAAATAACAAAAAGTTCTATACAATACATGTCCTTCCTCAGCTCATAATCCTTTAATGGCTTCTATTGCCAGCACAATAAAGTTCAGAACACTTAGCTTGGTATTCAAGGCCTTGGTGGTCTGGCTCAATCTCCCTCTCAGACACCCTTCTCTCCATAGAGTCTCCGGAAAGTCACAGACTCTGTTTCATGAATATGCTTTAATTCTGTGCCTTGGTTCATTCTTATTCTTCTCCTTATTCGTTCACTGCATCACTACACATTCTACTCATTCCTCTTCAAAGACCAACTCAGGGCTACTTTCTGCATGAATATCTCCTTTATATGTCAAGTGCAAGAAAACCCTCTTCTCTGAATTCACCTAGCATTTTACCTGGTCTTTTCTATGGCATTTGCTATTTTATACTTTGTATACATAGATTTTTTTCTTAGCTCTTTCAGCCTGGCATACATTTGGCATTTAATAGATAGCTCTAGTTATTGTCACTTGTAACCCCCATTAAGTTAGGGCCATATTTCATTCATATGAGCCTTCAGCACCTATCTTAATTCTTTATATCAACTAGACACTAAGTAAATGCCTCTTGAAATGAAGGAAGGGTAATATTCATCTTGTGATTATTATTAAATATTCTGTTCTCATTGCTCCCTCCTGTTCATGATTCCCAAGGGAAGGCCCGTCCTGAACATGACTATTCAATTGTGGTTTTGTCTTTCATCAAAACGACATGTTCTCAGAAAGTTATTTTTGTGTTCCAAAGGGCTTCAATAGGCATAGAATCCCCAAAACTTGCACTTCAAGGCCATAATGGGCTTTTTGTCCCTCTTCTGAACTCTCAGCACATATTATCTATATTATTCATTTGGTTCTTCATCATATACTTCTTTGTTACATGCCGTATTTTTATCTCATGCTTTGTTCTCTCCTCCCAAGGGCTGGGTATTTCTTCCTGACCACACTGAAAGGCTTTGGGGGATAAAGGCCTTGCATTAAGTTCCATTTTCTCCACCCCCAGCATCTAACATAGAGCTATTTTTTGTTTAATAAACTGTTTTGTTGAAAACAGTATGCTGGTAAGGATTTTATACTAGATATCGCCTCCTTTCTTGTTAATAAATTAGAGCTAAATTTAATAAAAAGTAAACTTAAAATACATCAAATGCCATGAAATTCATGCACATTAATTTCCCTTAATGCTATAGAATTATTGATGATTTAGAGATTATAAGAAACATATTATTTGCTTCACAAGAACTTTACATTTCTTGACATAATAATTTGAGTCATAATTCCTATACTGAAATTAATATTTTACATTTAGAAAGATTTTTAAAGAAAATTAAGGTGTATAAATAATTTTATTTTACTACTTACTAGCAGACATTCAACTAGTAACAACTACAAATAATTTTTAAATGTTTACTAGGTGTCCGATACTTCACGTACATTAAGTTCTTACATCTACAGTACACAGTAGCTATTATTACACTACCTTGATAGATGATAAGTGAGCTCTTAGTGATTACATGAACTTGGCCATGGTCATACAGGCACTATGTGGACAAACAGGGATTCAGTCTGGTCTGTCTGACTGCTGTGTTGTAGTCCGTAAGTTGAGTGCCTTCCAAATCAGAAAATGGATTGTTCCCCTTTTCTACTGATAAATGTTTCCCCAACAAAATTTCATAATTAAAATCTTTATGCATGAAAAATGTTGGAATAATTGTGCAATAACCACCATATACAGACTTTGACAGTGGTTAGAGGCTCAAGGGACACAACAGGAATGCTCTTTGAAATGAAGAATTCAGGATACTCCTGAGATCAGCTCAGTTGAAACTTCAGAGGGGACCAGGCCTCAGAATCTTCATTTTTCACAAGCATCTCCCCGGGGAGCATGTTTCAGTGGCCTTTAAATGCCAGGCTAAAGACTGTGAACTTGACTAGTAGGGTCAGGTGACCCTCTGTGAGGATTGGATTAAGAGAATGATTGAATGTCATGATAAATATGGTGTTTCATATCTTTAGGAAGTTGTAATTGAAAGAAGAGGGTAGTTAGGGTACTGTTTAGAGAAGCTGCTCTAATTAGAACAACACAACAGTATCCTAATCACCCTAACCTTCCACTTGTACACTCCATAAGTATGCGTGCGGCACTATTCTTGATGTGGGGCACGACCTGTTTTGAATACTTAGTGCAGATGCACAAGCATATAATCAGCGACCATTCAAGAGCCAAAGGTGTCACATTCATCCTGCCTTTGTAAAAAGAGACATTGTCCTGTTTCCTAATCTAAAGAGATACCGGGGGAAATGTCTAAACAAAAGATGAAAGCTAAGGATGTACATACTTTGTCTTCTCAAATTCTCTGTTCTTTCATATCTTGGTTCCTTACCTCTCAGGCATTCTTATGTTGCTAACTACTGCTGCAGAGGTAGCAGTCAATCCCAAAATTCCCTGATGCAATTAAAACTGTAATTTGGGCAGGAATTGGGGTAGGGGTGTGGGTGGGACATGGCTTATCTCTGAGGATCTCTTCCATGATTACTCACTCACATGGCTGGTGAGGTGGTCCATTCAGCTATCAGCTCAATATGGCCTGTCAACTGGGGCCTCAGTTCCTGTCCATATCGTTCTCTACATACATTTGGATATATGAGCTTCCTTACAGTATGGCAGCCTGGTTTCAAAGCAAATATTCCAAGGAACAGGATGTTGTAGCTTCCAGCCTCTCCAAGCCTGTAGCCTAAAAGTGGAAAGCTTTACTGCCACTATATTCTATTGGTCACAGAGCCTATCCAAATTCAAGAGGAGGAAACCCAGATCCCGCCTCTTAACAAAAGGAGTGTCTAAGAAATTGAAGCTAACTTTAATTTACCAAAAAGATGCAATCACTGAGCAACTGTACATTATTATGAAAGCTTCTTGAACCTTAACCATTCATATTCTCCCAGAGAGTTCAAATGGCACTTGTACAGTAATATTCAATGTCTAGCTACAGATACTCCAAATCAGAATGAACACATGCCTCATATAATTGGAGGCAAAGGTCTACTTTGGAGTAAGGCCTCAGAGACTGATTTAGGTAGTGAATTTACTTTCTAGATAATATACTAGTTAGACTTGAATTATTTCATTTATTTTAAATATGTGTTATCCTGTATTTGTCGTTAAGAGTGGTAACTCACTAGATCACAGGCTAAGTGGCTATGCCATCAAGAAAGCATAAAACTTATAATGCTGCTTCAATCATCTCCAGCAGACTGGAGTTCCTTCAATACAAGCATATTTGACTTTTCCAGAGACTCACTTTCTCTTTCTTTCTAAATACTTTGCCTTAAGAACATGATTGCACTGGTTTCTCAGATTTCTTATATATTTTGAAGTTCATATACTACATTTGTCTTTTTATGTTCAAACATTATAACTCTTCGTATTTTGTCATAGAGCCTTGGTTTTATGTTTATGTTGTTAGTAGAGGCCCAATGCACAAATTTGTGCATCAGTGGGGTCCCTCGGCCTGGCCTGTGGGATTGGGCTGAAAGCAGCTCTCCAACATCTCCTGGGGGTCCCAGATTGCGAGAGGGAGCAGGCCAGGCCGAGGGACCCCACTGGTGCATGATCGGGCCGGGGAGGGATGTGGGAGGTTAGCCAGTCGGGAAGGGACAGCAGGAGGGCTCCAGGGCATGTCCAGCCCATCTCGCTCAGTCCTGATTGGCTGGACCCCAGCAGCAAGCTAACCTACCGGTCTGAGTGTCTGCTCCTTGGCGGTCAGTGCACATCATAGCAACTGTTCAACCAGTCAACTGTCTGCCCCCTAGTGGCCAGTGCACGTCATAGCGAGTAGTTGAACACCCTTAGTATATTATTAGCATATTATGCTTTGATTGGTTGAACGGATAACCAAATGACGGGTCACTTAGCATAATAGGCTTTTATTATATAGGATACTGGATTATAAATGAAAACCTATAAAATCTTAAAAGGTCCAGTTCAGAAGAATAATCCAACACTATAAAATAACACTTAGTAGGTAAATACTTTCTGATAGAAGGAAAAAATATTATTAATATTGTTTCCTAAAGTCAAAGTAATTTATTAATAATAAAAGACTGCATATAATGCTTTGAATATAAAGAGAGTTATTTTATTTAGCTGTTTTATTTTAAAAAATATAAAATAATAGAACTATTTTTAAAAATCAGACCAAGCATTACAAAAATGATTGAACATTTTTTAATGAAACTATTCAAATTGACTTGCAAGTAAGTTGACAAGCTATGGTTGTATGTTTGAGAAGAAAATACTTGGAGGTAAATATTTTATAAGTATGTACTTAAAATTGCACTAGATATAATTTAGTTATAGAATATACATATGTATTACTTTAAAAAGAGTTTTTAATGGTCAACTCTCCTCAAAAGTAGGATTTTCTAAAGTGTAGCATTAAAAATTAATGGCTGATTATTCAAAACTTCAATGCAATTCATTTCTCATCTAATGTCTTGTGATGATTAGTCAACATCATAAAAATGCCATTATTTCATTTTAACTTTTCTTGATGGTGAATTGGGGCTGGGAGAAAGAAAGCCTTACATGGAGAGAATGGCCTCATTTACTCCAAACAATTCAGTAAAAGATTAGAAAGTCAGAAGAGCTACCATTGATACTTGATTTTGAAAAATAAAAGAAGAAAATTTGGGGCCTCTGTCAGTGGTGGGATGGATGTGATAGTAATTATAGTGATGTGTCAACAAAGATAAAGAGTGAGAATTTAATAGTGGAATCAAAAAGCCTTGTGTTGGACTGTCCTATGCTAGAAGGATAAGAATATTCACTTACATAGCAGTTTACTCAAATTTGAATAGGAACATTCTACCCAGAGTGCTTTATACTGTCTGTGACCAAGACTCGTGTAGGCTTAATTTCCCTATTACCTGGGATCTTAGAGAATCTCACCTTAAACTACCCCAGCTTTATTAAAATCTAGGTCTAGATTTGGCATAGACAGGTGTCGTCCATGTGTATCCTAACCTCAAACCTGGGGCTGGGAAAACGGCTGGTTATTCTAGGATGAGTGCTGTGTAGGAGGCGGTAGGGAGCCATCCTTGGTCATCTGCACCTTGACTTAGGAACGGTAAGTGGAGGCTCCTGACTTAGGAGTGGTAAGTGGAGAGTAATCTTTTGAGCCTCAGGTGTAAGGGTAAGGGCAAGGGGTCCAAAAACTGAAATGATAAGGTGGGAGCTCATAAATCCTAAACATTCCCACAGAAGTCAAGCAATAAATGAAATACGGGAAGATAAGATAGATTAAAAAATGATAAATTTAGACAGGGAATAATAAATGTTATATTTGGTGATTTCTAAAGCTTAACCTAACCTAAAAATAATTTGGTTTCAAATTTTTGGTATTAATATTGATAATTCACAAGTCAAAATATTTAAATATCTTTAATGAAACATTCTCATTATCCAAACTCAGAGTTCACCATTTCTACTATTACAATGAATGAGATAAAGGGTGACCATTCATGGGCATGTGGCCTGTGCAGTTGCCAGGGCCCCATGCTGGGTTAAATGCTCTGCTGAAATTCTTGAAATTCTCCATCTTAAAACTTTCAATGTTTTTTGAAAATTTTAAAGGGGGCTCTATATTTTTATTTGCACCAAAGATTATTATAGTGGGTCCTAAATAAAAGCCATCATGACTGAGTTATATGTCAAAAGTGAGAATAAACCAAATATTAAGCAAAAATGGGGTGTTGGTTAGATTAAGACATATAGTACTCTTTAAAAAATATGCCACCCTTCTGATGTCCAACCTCCCCATGCAATTATCTTGTGTTCTCCTTGTTCTAAGCCTAGATAGGACATACCAGGTGTAGGAAGATTTTAACTCCTTCTGGACATGGATTTTAAAGGCAACCAATGAACAAATCCGATGAAGAAATTGAAAAGGAACGCGTTCCTAATGGTGAACATGAAGGGGAAATGTTTCTTTTTATACAAAATATGCACCTAACTGACTTTGAAGGCCCGAGCTGAAAACTATTAAGTAGAGCTGGTTACCTCAGGCTTGCTCTCAGCCTTGTCTTCACTTCTCAGAGCAAAGGAGAGCCCCACTTTTCCTGCTTCCCCATCTGTGTTCCTTACTGAATCTTGCCTAATGATTTTCATTAGCCCTTTGAATAAAGAGGGTGGCAGGAAAATGTTGCCTCCCTATAAAATACCAATTGAAACTGCCTGGTGGCTGTGGTTGGTTTTTGCCTCAGTCACTAGCCACAATTTCTAGGACAATTTCCCTTTATGCACTTTAGCCCACCCTCAAATCTCCCCTTTCATGGCATAATGAACCTCAATGCAGCTGAATCACGCAGGTCTGATTTCCTCTGCAAAAATGTCAGTCAAAGCAAGCAAAATGTACTTTCTGGCCTTTGAGTGCTCTAAGCTGATATGAATCACACGTTCAGTTTTTGCCAAATGAAAAGCAATTTCACTTGCAAAAAGAATATCTATGGGGACATGAGCTTTTAGCTCATAGGGAAAATGTATCAAAATTGCCTGGGGACAAGGAGGTGTGTGTGTATGTGTGTGTGTGTGTGTGTGTGTGCTTTTATAAAACCAGAAAAAAGAGGAGGCAGAATTTATTCCATTTGCTTTCAATTAAAATATTCATTTCCCAGCTTCATCTAAGAGGTGTTAACAGTTAGACTAATAAATTGCATCTTCAAATGGACCATGTCAACGAGTTACATACTTAATACGGTTCAAATTTTTATAAGGAAGCAATTCAGAGATTTGTGTAATTAGTTTCCAAAATATTGAACAATCTGATATTTTCTCTACTTCTTACATATAAGCACCAGGCTTAAGTATAAAACTGGCTTTATGAATATGGTTTTCAATAATTTAGGAAATTCTATTCTTGGCAAAGAATTTTATAGAAAATTGTTAACCTCCTTTTTCACCTCGGAATCCAATTCCACAAATTGCAAACTCTGTCTCTGTTGGTGTGGGGCTTCGTCCCTAGCCACAGAACACCGATAATGACCAGGGGAGCCTTGGTTTATGAGGACTGTCCATCCTGGTGTCCGCAGTGCAACTTAAGACATTGTTCAGTATGTTCAGTGGACACTACTAGCCTTCAGCCAATCCAACTCCCCTAAACATGGTTATCTACTACAGTGGCGGCCCCATTAAGCTGTCAGACACATCTCATCATATCTTTCCCCCAAGATTATTCTTGTTAGGAACAGTTTTTGTAGTATAGAAAAGAATCACCAAAGTGTAGGCATTTCAGATAAGAATTCAGATTATCGATTACAATAAAATTGAGCATCCCAATCAAGTCACCAGGCTCCTAACACTGATTCACTACCTCTATGATCTTTTATGTATTTAACTATTTGGAAGAGACAGAAAACTACAACTGATTTCTCTCCTGAAAGTACTCTCAAGGAAGGAAAGCAGAGAAAAGAATAAAGCTGGTATATTAGATTCAAAATCTGCTCAAAACATAATAAAAAGGGCATTTTCTAAAAATGCTGAGAGATGATGTGATTTAACAAGATTAAGAGACGGACTGCAAGCAAGCCTGGGTTGCATCAATAACCTTGGGAAAGTTATTTAATTCTGGTTATTCTTATATTTCTTTGTCTGTAAAATGGGAATGATGTTTCTTATCAAAATGCCAGGGTAACATATTTCATAAAAAACAGATCTTTTCTGTTACTAAGTGTAATTAAATTTCTCTAAGATATATGGCTTCCTAGAGAGTTAATATCATTTGTTTGATTAGATTGAAATTTTGTATTTTTTAGGTAAAACATTTTAAATATACACTTTTTTATTGTTGAAACTATTACAAATGTCCCCCATTACCCTCCCCCTTGCCCACCTCCACCACCCAGCCTCCTACCCCCACGAGCCTTCACTATATTATTGTCAGTCCATGAGTAATGCATACATGTTCTTTGGCTAATCTAATCTCTTACATTTTTTTAAAGGTAGGGCGCACATTTTTAAAATACCTGACTGTAAATCAAGAATATTTTTCTGAACTGATTTACATTATGTTTTTCATATTTCACACCTACCGAACATGTCGGTGTATTAAGAAAATCCATCCATAAATTCTTTTAAAGACCAAAATGAACAATATTAATTACTAGGCATTTCCAGTGGTTTTATTAAGGTTTTATTCAAACTCACTAATTAATGTCACCAGAAATATCTTAAAGTATTTTTTTCTCAAAATGTTGAAGCTAATCATTTAAAACTGGAATATATTTTCCGTGGACTGCAGCTTACTTTTATATCAGAGTTTGCTTTATTGATTTCAAATATGTAATTTTCTCAGCTTCAATTATTGCATATGTGAGTAATAGACATTCAATTTATAATTTGTTGGAAGATCTATGCCTCTTGCTTTTGCCATGCTCTGACTAGAAGAGAACTGCTATTTATTTTGAATAAGTTCAATCAGTTAACTTTTTCACTGATCTGTTAAAACTATTTTTCTTTCTTTTTGAAAAAACAGCTTAGAAAATATTGAGTATAAAAAACTCAACAATTCTATATCCCTGATTACATTTCTTTTGAGTTTTACTGCCATCCTCAAGTTACCTCTAATTTTCATTGCTTAATATGCCTTTTTTACTTGCAGCATCATTTTGAAATTGCATGTACAATACAGAATTTATGAAGTTTGGGTTTAAAATAGTAATTTCATATACATCGATTTGTTCATTAGATGGCATACATTTTTTAGATTTCCTTACAAAAATTTTCTGTTGAATTTTCCTGTTAAAAAAAGAATAGCAGCAAATTCTTCAAGACAAAAAGAATATAAAATTAAGAATACAGTATTAAGAACCAGACTTAGTAAGGGATCTATGCAAATTAGGGGCCTTTATTTAAGCCTTTTTAGCTTCAAGTCAATTGTCTGCTGGGGAGCAGTGGTCAGACTCTTCCATATTATTCAAAGGCATGTGTGCAAAGAAATCTAAAACCCAAGACACTATATTTCGTAGTAAGAATCAGAGTAATACAGTTACTACTGACCAAGCTTTAAAAACAAGTACCAGGTACTGGAAAGGCCCGTATATTCATGATCTCATTAGATCCTCAGGCCCACCCTATGAAGCTGCTGTTATTTATTTTTATTTTATTAACTGAATTCAGAGAAGTTATCAGTTGACAGATTTGGAATGTAAAACCAAGGGTGAATAACTCCAAAGTCAGTGATACTCAACACTGATCTAACCAAACAGCTCCCTTCCCCATCCCTCCACTCAGTTAAAAATCCTACTTGAAAGAAAAATCCTACCTGAAGTCCACTATAAAACAGAAAAATAAAGCCTTTTGAGAAAAACTGCAGTTAGGGTTACTCACCTCCCTACACAATCTTTTCAAAATAGCATGTTCCATTACTACAGTGTATGGAGCAAGAACCTTGTGCCCTGTCCCACGCTGTGTATTTAATTCTTCCAACAAGCTGATGAAGTGAGTGAGTGTCAATATACCCATGCAACAGGTGAGATGCGAAATCAAACAAACATCTGTCTGACCCCATAAATCTACCGTAAGAAGGGTAATTCACTTTTTTTTTTTCAAATACTTTAACTCTGAGCACTCAGTGTTGTTGACATCTGTACAAAAATCAGCTGCAAGTATGTTGGGAATGGGCACTAGTTGGCAATCCTGTTTCTTCTGGTTTGACTAATTGATGGGAAAAGCTTGCATGACTAACAGGCATTTCAAATAAACTTGTACAGTTTGTAGTTCCAGTGCAGGAGGGGATGACCTCCATATATTATTTTTACAGCTTTGAAACTGAAAAACCAGGATAAATGTCCATGGTTGAAAAAAGTGTTTCCTTCACTTAATTGCTCTGGAATTTCCCCCCGTTTTATGGTTGACAATGTACCACTTTGGTTATTTCCTTTGTTATTGTTTTCAGCTAACTGGAGAAGAGTCAGTATCTAATATTTATTTTTTCATGTCTACAATTTCTACTTCAAAAAATACACAATTTTAATTTTTCCTTAGTAAGAAAACATGAAAATGATTCATTAAAAAATATAAATTAATACCTGTAATTGATATAACAACTTTTTTCTGTTAAAAACAAAGTACTTTGTTTTCTTACTAATTCTCATAAAAATACTATAAATATTTTCAGTCTAAATTTAATAATATATTATTCTCTTAATATTAAAATCAAATAAAACAATTATAAACTGTATAATCAAAGTTTGCTAAATTTGCAAATAAAAATCTTCCATTGTGACTGTTTAATGGATACCGAGTTTCTGTTCTGTGAGAAGAAAAGAGTTCTGGAGATGAATGGTGGTGACGCTGCACAACAATGAGAATGTACCTAATGTCACTGAAATGTGTACTTTAACCAACTGGTCAAGATGTTAAATTCTATGTTATGTGTATTTTACCACAATAAATTTTTTTTAAAAAATTCCTTTAACCACTTGACAATGTCAGGCTGCAGAAAATGACCATGTTCATGATAAGAAAAGGCTGCTCTGGTGCCTCTTCTCTTATAACCAGGGGAAAAGTCAATAGAGGGATGGTCAAAACATGGGACACTCATTTGTTCTTAGAAATAAAAGAATGTAATTAGATTCAAAAGACAGAAAAATTGCACAGTGATTTGATAGGACCTTGATGTCGGGTCTTCTTAATTCCCAAAGTACTGTAGATAAGCAAATCTACCAAGTCCCAAAAGAAAACCTTTAAGCAAGAAAGAAAAAGATGTCCCTGCACCTCCAGAAGAGAAAAGAGGATGTGTTCTATTAATACTAATAAAAGTGGCCACTACTTAACAACTATGATGATAAGTATTAGCTATGATGGATGATTTATGTGTATTAGCTCTACTTCTCATACATTTAGAAACCCAGGCGTTATTATTCTCATTTTACATTTGGACATATCTGAGGCTAAAAGAGAA
This sequence comes from Myotis nattereri, assembly GCF_964212035.1. NCBI lineage: Eukaryota > Metazoa > Chordata > Mammalia > Chiroptera > Vespertilionidae > Myotis > Myotis nattereri. The sequence goes on along the minus strand of NC_138088.1, from coordinate 53,172,031 downwards.
TATACAAAATCATAGAGCCAGGAAATGGAAGAGGTAGGATACAAATCATAGGTTTTGCAGAAAGTAAGTAAGAAACGTTTTGATATTCAAGATATCAGTCAAACTAACATTCTTACCACCAAGGTTTTTATAAATCTTTAGTGTGAAAGAGAAAAATGAAATAGTTAATATATCCATGAGAAGGTTCAACCACTCAATTTATGACTAAGCTCCTTCAAGACTTACGAGTCTCCAAGGGTGGCCTTGGGATTATGAATCAAGATAAGAAACAAAACCCTCATAAAGTGAAATTCAAGATAATATACTATGTGAAACTGGCCAAGAAGAATTAGAGTTGAGTGATTAGGAGATGAGAGAGAGGGGAAAAAAAATAGAGAAAAGGGGAACACGCAGTAATGGGAATAATATAGGCCTTGACAGATGATGCCAGTTGATAGGTGAAAGAAATGAAGCCTGGCCAATGTGGCTCAGTGGTTGAGCATCACCTATGAATCAGGAGCTCATGGTTGGATTCCCGGTCAGAGCACATGCCTGGGTTGCAGGCTCAATCCCCAGTAGGGGATGTGCAGGAGGCAGCTGATCAATGGTTCTCTCTCATCATTGATGTTTCTCTCTCTCTCTTCCTCTCTGAAATCAATAAAAAAAAAAAGAAAGAAAGAAAAGAGGAAGAAAATTCTAGGGAAGAGAATAACATGGACAAAAACAGAGATGCAAGAATGAGCCTGAACCAAAGATAGGAAAAGTAGTTAAGAGACTGAATTGGTGAAAATAATGAGTGCTAGTAAGAAACAATTTGGATTTGATATGGGGATACTCATAAACTATAATCAGGGGATACTCATAAACTATAATCAAAGGGAGGTGGAAACTGAAAGAAGTGGTATTCTTTCATAGTCTGGTCATGCAGGATCAATAGGACAGGGAACACAAGAGGGTAGATGACTACAAACTCCCTACATTGGGACTAGATTCACAATGGCATTGACAAAATGGAACTGTTGGAAAGGAACGCTAGTTTGGAGGAAGATGATGGTGCCTATTTGGTGTGCATTGAATGAATGAATGAATGAATGATGACTATATCTGGGACTTGCTGTAATGACTAAAGACTACAGATGCAAAATGCCTATGTTCAATAAATAAATGAGTGAGAACAGTTTTATGGGATTATTGAAGCACTAAAAAGAAATAAACTCTAGAGACACTATGAGTCATAAGATAAAGCAGTGGGTCATAAAACCTTCATAATAATTATCCTAAGCCCTTGCAATTGTGAAAGGCTTAACAATCTAAAAAATTAATTCTTGTAATAACTCAGTGATGTAGAGAGTGCAACAGTTATTATCCACAATTTTCATATGAGTACACTGCAGCTCACAGTTTATGTAACTTCCCGAAGGTAACACAACTAGTAATTAGGAAAACGGGCACTCAAATCCAACTCTTTTGACTCCAAATTTTTAATTAATTAAGGCCAATTTATATAATTCTAGAGAAGATTTGGGATATGAAAGCATAACCATCTGAAGATTAGACAAGATTTGTAACATTTAAATATTTTAACAAACACAAAAACGGGCCAACAGCATTTTTTTTCTAGATTTCATATATTCACTCTATTCATTTCCCTCTACAAGGAAAAACCAAACGTTCCTTCATTGCTACAGTGTGCCATGCCAAGGATTCATTATACCAAAATTTTACTAAAATGTGACTTCATATTGCAAATTAAAACTAAGATACCAGTTTTCACCATCAGATTTCAAAAAGCAACGTGTTTACGAAAGTAATGACAAGGCTGCAGGAAACAGTCACTGTCATAATTGTTGGAGGGAGACTAAGACAGAATAACATCTACAGCAGCACTTCTGAACAGGGAACATTTGTGATGCCTAGAGACACTTTCTGTTGTCACACTGGGGGATGTTAGTAGAATCTAGTAGTTAGAGGCCAGGGATGCTGCTAAACAGCATACAATGCACAGCCTGTCACAAAAAAGAACCATCAGGCCCCAAATGTCAATAGTGCCAAGGCTGAGATAGCCTGCTCTGTAAAGATAAATATTTACCAAAAGTACAAACACATATTCCTATTGAACTAGTGATGCTACTTTTACTATTTTTTCTAGATAATTGTACACGTACAAAATTCTTTCATTTGACAAATATTCATTGAATATTTAATCTAGGAGCTAGGATTCCAGCAAGGAACAAACCAAAGGAAAATCTGTGCCTTTCTGAGTAACCAAGCTAGTCAGAGTGGGAGTGGGGACTGCCAATGAAACGCAAGGAAAATACATAATATATCAGATGATACTTTTGGGAGGGAAGGTTAATAAGGAGAGATGAACAAGAATACTCACTGCAATGCTGTTTGAAACAGCTAATGATTTGAAAAAGTCTACCTGTGCATCAGTGGGGTTTAGATAAATGAATGATAGACCATGGAACACTAGGCAGCCACTAATAAGGTAGGTCCATAAGTTCAAATGCATAATTATCTAACAAGGTGGAGAATGCTGCTTCTAGAAAGAAGAGGCCACTGATAATAGACTTGTATATAACGGTTTGTAAAGGGATGCAAAAATCCTGAAAACGGTGGTTACCTCTGGAAGACAAATAGGTGGTGAGCAGGTCAAGGTGGAAAACGATTAATTTTCATTTTCACTATATCCTCTTTTGGATCTTTTGAATTTTGAACATGAAAACAGGCATTTAAAAACTACTAAAACAATTCAATCCTTTTTTCTGAAGGTATCTTCATGCTATCAAAGGTTTAAAAAAATAAACATACTTATGTATATGTGCCTCTATACATATGGATGGATATATATAATCTATGTCTACATGTAAACACACCGTGCACACATTTTCTTAATTTATTAAAAGCAAACATGAAACAAAGGTTTACCTAGAAATCACCCTTATTCTGGATAAACAATGGAGGTGGCGTGGCAAAGAGTCCCTGCAATCTTCCGTGCCTAAAATTCAAAGTTCAGGATCACAGGAATTTTTTGCCTGATTTTCCAATGCTCAATCTCTAAAGGCTAGAATAGTGCCCGACACATAGTTGGAAATCAAATAGTTGCTGAACTCAAGAATAAGTGAATGAATAAGTAGTCTTTGTTTACTCCTATTTCTTTTCTGCCCAAACTGACAGCCTCCTAACACCTTTCTCTACCTGCTGTCTTTTTCTTCCGATGTATTCCTCATAAGACCACCAGAGGGATTTATCCAGAATACAAACTGGGGGAAACAGGGTGTAATACTTTCAACAATAAAGGTTAAAAAACACAGACCAGAATACAAATGGATTGTGCTTTAAAATTTCTCCAGTTCCTCACCGCCCCCAGGACTCAGACCTGGTGCCCCCGACGACGCCCCGTCCGTGCCATTGTTCTTGGACTCAGGGCTGCAGCCAGGGCGACCATCCCTTCTTGCCTCTTTCTGGACTGCCCTCTCTTCTCCAGAGGAACTCTTACCCTTTCCCTCAAATTCCTGCTCAAGTGTTGCTCTCCCATTGAAACAATGACTTCACTTCTCCGTTCATTAGTTCCTCCTTTCTCTCTATCCCTAGAGAATAAGGACCTCTCTTTATTATTACGTCACACAGTCAAGTGTCTGTGTCTCTCCTTCCATAGACTACATGTACCTCGGGGGCGAGTGAGTTTATTCTTGCATATGCAGCCTTAGCATAATGCCAGGCTATTCAAGTAATATTCTGGAAAGATAAGTAGTTTCAGTAATTCACAGATGAATTTTAACCTTTTATACAAACTGCATACAGTTATAGGACTAAGATATATATACAAAAAATCCCTCATTGATGAGAATGAGTACATATTTATTGTATAATTTTTGTGATAGCCGATATAAATTATTTAAACTTGCACAATGTTCCTGAAATTTTATCTAATATTATATAAATGCCATAAAAAAGTGAGGAGCATATCTATAATAATAAAAGCATAATATGCTAATTAGGCCAGACAGCCAAACAACCTTCCAGACGACCTACCAGACAAAGCTGGGGCTGAGAGGGCCGAAGCAAGCCGCTGCAGCTGCAAGGGCCAAGCCCCTTGCATGAATTTCATGCATCGGGCCTCTAGTGTTAATACAATATCTTTATATTTTAACTATTAGTGTTTCTACAGAGCTGATTTTTACTTAGGTTAAGAAGGAATATTTCATTAATTATACAAAAGTAGGTAAAGATATTTAAACACAATTTAAAAACCATAAGCTTTCATTTTCTGAGCTACTGAAGACATTCATAAGGTGTTGGAAAATGATTGCTTTCATGATTAACTTTTCACATTTTTCTCTGTAGTTAGGATCTGTCAATATAAATTATTGATAGTTCCTAAAATATGGAGACTTTTCTTATTATACTTTTGTATAGTATTTTTGAGAGCCTTGGCTACAGACGGACTATTGAAGGGCCCGTTCTCCCCAACTCAAGGGACAGTGAAGGCGCGCTTCAGTCTCCTAGGTCTATCCTCACAAGAAGAACTTATAGCCCTGGCTCGCGTGGCTCAGCTGGTGGGGCATCGTCCCCTTGTTCCTGGTAGGGGGGCATGCAGGAGGCAGCTGATTGATGTTCTACTTTCACATCTCTTTCTCCCTCTCTCTTCCCCTCTCTCTAAAAAAATCAATAAAAATGTTTTTTTAAAAGAATTTATAAGTCCTGATTTTTTGAGATGAATTTTATACCCCTGCGAGGTTTCTTCTCACATGTGACTATGCCATCAACAAATGCTTCATCCTGAACTTTTCATTGTTACCTGGGAAGTACTAGTTTTCCCATTCAGTTAATCCATCTTCTCTTCATGTTTTCAACCATCATGGATGAGATCATACAAATCTTAGCAAGTCAGCTGAAAGATGAGGCAGGCTTTTGAATGAATATCCTGTAGCCAGCCAGGAGGAATACAGCTCCCAGGCTTAATGACATGTCTACTGAGAGTTTGCAAAATTTTCAACAGTAAAGATAAATTTTTAAACAGTTTGCAAAACAGAAAGAAAGAAGGAAGTTAAGGGGGGTATTATTCCTTTTTCCAAGGGGCATTCCCAACGCTTCTCATCTCCACAGTTCAGATCAGGCATCTGAGAGCAGGTGCTCAAATAGAGTTTAATGAATAAATGAATGAATGCTGCCAAAGGCCAATTCCTTCCATACGTAACTTCAATACTCTCTGATGATGGTGGTCTTGGATCCTTCAAAGAAAACTTCTTGATGGAAGAGGGAGAAAAGTGCCCTTCGGGGCAAGCTCCCCGAAACCTCCATCTTCCCGGGGAAAGAAAAGCAGAGGGAGATGAAATGCCCCTCACAGAGTCCCTGCTTTGTTCCAGGTATTATGTCGGTGTCAGGTATTTTACCTATTTTAGCTCATTTAACCCTGGCAACCGTCCTTAGGTAGTCATTACTGTGTCTGCTTTTGTTTAAGGAAGCAAAGTTCAAAGAACCCAACTGACCTGCCCAAGAGAAATAGAAGAGGATATAAGAGAATGTAGGAGAAAAAGCTCGAATTGATAACAAGCTTGTTCTCTCCAAAGTTTATTCTAATATATTGACACTCTTTAAGTACGTAATTAAATAAATCCACCAACAACAAAACTTTGTTTTTATTTTGTTGTCCCTTTCATTGTAAGTCACCTCAATTCTTTGTTGGAAATTGGAGAGAATATAATAATAGTGAAAAATCCTAATGCTATGAATAAGGACATTGCTCTTCAATCTTATTTGCCCAAATACTTAACAGGGGAAAGGATATATGGTTTTTGTCTCATCAGCATATTTACAGATCACCAGGGACTGTGCCCTGTTTTTGAAATCGGGTCACATGCTGTTAATGAATGTGTGTTTTAGCTTCTGTTGCCCGAGTGTGTCCTCCCCACCTCTCCAATTGTTTTACTAAATGAGGAAGGGTACCTACATGCTGGCAAACTTAGAGAGTGTAATTACTGATGTCTTTAATATGTGCCCTAATATTATTTGAGGGCAATTTTAAGCAATTCGGATAATGTTCTAATAGAAGAAAGTTTTTCTAATGGAAACAGCTTTTTGCTATCATTTTCAGCTTTCTTTTGATTATGTGAATTGATTTTTTTAAAAAGACTCCAAAGGCATCGTCTTTGAAACTCCACCTGAAATAGGTCAGCGGCTTACTCCCGAGTTGTGCGGTGCAGCATGAAAGGCCGACTCTATTTTCTCAGGACTTCGCTCCTCGGGGGACTTCCCATGGATCATTTCTCTTAGTAAAAAAGCATCCATTGACCGAGCCTATCCTAAAGCTAACAGACTGAGCTTTCCATGGGGAAGCAACAGTAAATTGAGTGCAGCTATTGACCAGCCTTCTGTAGTTAAAAATACAACCAACTGTATACCGTGTCTGATTGATTCTTGAATTACTAGCCATTTTCATGCTCTGCTGGCAACACTTCCTACTTGATAACCTTTTAGACAGGACAAAAATTGCAGCCACTACCATCTCTCTTTGTTACCTGTTATCCACTATATACAGATACATATAGATATACTAGTACACATACACACTATACATATACATAAGAATATTTCCTATATCAGACCTAACAAGAAACTGTGATCTTATATATATAAAAATATATGTTTTGTTTCTCCCCCAAAAAGTGCTTAAAATTCAATGGCTTAATTACAGTGATAAGCCAATATTTATGTTTATCTTTCTTTCAATCAAGGATAATAAGAGGGATTGATATGTCCTAATAAACAATATAATTAAAATATAAACTATTTTATTCAATATTAAAAATCTTCTAGATGTATTATTTAGGAGTGCTTAAATACAGTTATGAATTATTTTAACTTAAAGGTCAGTATCAATGAAATTATAAAATAATAAATATTTTAACTACCCAGAACACTTTATTCATATATTGGGGGTTTTTTAATAAGAAGGAAAATGTCATGTAATTATAGAAAAATATTTATGGGATAGTATTGCATGCACTAGAGCAAAAAAATCAAAATTAACTTCTTCACTCCTAAAATTTCATTAGTATTTGTAAAATAAAAAACAAAACAAAACTGCCCTAGCTGGTTTAGCTCAGTGGATAGAGCGTTGGCCTGTGGACCAAAGGGTCCCTGGTTCGATTCTAGTCAAGGACACATGCTGGAGCTGCAGGCTCAATTCCCAGTAGGAGGCGAGCAAGAGGCAGCCAGTCAATAAATCTCTCTCATCACTGATGTTTCTAACTCTCTCTCCCTCTCCCTTCCTCTCTGAAATCAGTAAAAATATATTTTTTAAAAATTGGAAAAACACACAAATATATTTAGTAAAAATGTAGCCTTTTCTTTTGTAAGGACAGTATGGTAATGAGCAGTGTTTTTGTGGAATCTTAATTGAGAAAATTACATGTAATGAAGTCTACAGAAAGAATTATATATAAACATTTCCCTTTACTGTGACTAAAATTCACATTTTTATTTCTGTAAATTTTCATCAGAACAATTTCATATGTTGAAATATTTAGTGACTATATCATAAAATACCTTAACAATCATGTTTATCTTTTAGTATCAAACAGAACATATTAATAAGAACCTAACTAAAACGTGGCTGTGCTAAAGTTTAAAGCAGTGGCTCCCACTCACTGGTTCTCCTTTGCTCTCACAAGTGGCCCCTGGTCACCCCCAAGCAGACATCTGACAACGTTCGGAGACATTTCTGATCGTCACAGCTGGAGCAGGGGTGCCTCTGGTGTCTAGTGGGTACAGGCCAGGGATACTGCTCCACATTCTCAAATTCACAGAATAGCCCCCTCCCCCCAAACAACAACAACAAATCATCAGCCCACTATGTCAACTGTGCCAAGCTGAGAAAACCTGGTTCAAAGATAGAGGGAAATTGAAACGGAAGTGCATTTTAAAATGCCAATTTCCTCATGACAGGACGTATTGTCTAACTACCCAGAACACTGCATCTGCATAAGCAGTACAGCATAAGGAGGGTTAATGTTCAAAATGGCATGCATCTCTGGGATGGGGGCAGTGTCAATGCCTATCTCCATTGGCTTCTGTGAAAGCTGAATAGAGCATTTTAAACTGTAATACAAATAATTTGCTATTGATATTATCACAATAACACAAGAACATAAAAATAATTGATTCTGTTACAAGTGTTCTACTTCATTAAGTAAGAAAATGAACTAATTTATTTTAACATACTTGTACTTATGCTATGCCTATAAGAATTAAAATATAAAGGGCTTATAATTACATTAATCTGAAATTTTTTTACTATTGATAATGTCAATGATCAACAACTACCATCTATGGACTGTACTTCATGTTCACACCATCATGAGAGCAGGTGTCATTTTCCCTGTTTTGCAGGGGTAGGGAACCTTTTTTCTGCCAAGGGCCATTTGGATATTTATAACATTCAAGGGCCATACAAAATTATCAACTTAAAAATTAGCCTGCTATATTTGGTCAAACATTTAATTAACTCACCCCTAATGACTTGGCAGGGCCAGACCAAATAATTTCAAGGGCTTTAAAGGCCCATGGGCCAGATGTTCCCCACCCTGGGACAATCTAGATGAAGAAATGGAACCATAGGTAAATTGACTCACCTAGTACAGTATAAGGTTAAGTGAAAGGAGGGTCCCCAAGATTATCCTTCGCCTTTGACCAAACTCATACAGATCTGGGCATCTTATTTAATTGAAGTACTGGAGGCCTGTTGCACGAAAAGATTCACGCAATAGGCCTGGGTCCCGGGTGCCGGAGTAAAACCGGTGCTGCCGGAGCCGCCTTCAAAGCCCTCACTGCTCTGGCCGGAGCCCGCCTTCAGTCTTTGCTCCCCCACTTCATGCCTATGTATGCAAATTAACTGCCATATTTGTTGGCAGTTAATTTGCATATCTTGCTGATTAGCCAATGGGAGGTGGGGTGAAGGTATGGTCAATTTCAATCTTTGTCTATTATTAGATAGGATTAGACATTTTCTGTTTCTGTGGAATGTCATTGATAAAGCAAATCAGATGAAAAGGATGACCACCATATAGTTTGTTGAAAAGGTAGCTCTGTTCCCAGTAAAGACTCCCAATCTGTAGGCCAAGCACCAGTGGCATTGGGGTTTATCTAGTACAGAGTTTTGGGGAGGAGTCTAGGAGTTCTTCCATAAAGCATAATCTGTAGATTGAATAAATAATACAGTTTGCTCATATATGTTTTATTGTTTTTGAAGTGGTTGGGTATTATATTACTCACTTTTATGCTCTAGTGTCTAGCAGTGTTCCTTGCACATCGAAGGTAATCAATAAATCATTATTTAAAATGTGTAAATAAAAAAGTTGGACAGTAAATCACTGCTAGAATACTTTATGTTCAGATAGCAATGTTGAGTTTGCCATTTAAAGGTAGCAAACCTTGTCTGATCAAAAAGAACTCTGGGTGATAGACGTGGGAGGTATTTCTTACCTCTACTTTATAAATACGGAAACTGAGGCTCAGAAATGCGTAAGTTATTTCTCAAGATCGCGTAAGTAAATAGAAGTGGAACTGGAATTATGTGTTCTGACCTCAAATTTAATGTTCTTAACATTAGAGGTAAAATGACTACACACCCGGCCTTGATTTCATTCCTCCTTATTTTTCTTTCAATTCTAAAATAACATTCATCCAAGAGATGTACAAAGTCTAACCCTGATTAATAATGACACGAACCAATTATTCACCACCAAAAGGAATGAATGAGAGCTGAAATAACATTTTCAAAAGACCAATTTTTAAACAATATTCTGAAAGTGATAATATTAATTTCATGTCAGAAAGTGGTATTAGATAATTAAAAAAACACAGTGAGGTATTTGTTCAACATTTTTAGTGCCGACATGTCTTTTGTTATTTTTATACTTTACTTATATTTTTACCAAAAAATTGTGACACCTAATTTCAATACATACACACACACACAAACACACACACATACCTGTGTGTGTGTTTGTGTGTGTGTGTATATATATATATATGTGTGTATATATATATACATATATATCTATATCTATATCTATATCTATATCTATATCTATATCTGTATGTTCAGATACTACCAAAAGACTATACACAAAAGAAGCCCAGGAGTCGGCAATGATGTTTATATGTACAATTAAGAGCTCAAAAATATGAACAAGAAGTTGGAATTCTTCATTCACTGTTTCTAGTGAGAAAGGAGGAAAGAAAATAGATATGACAAAAAAACAAATATTAAATTATTGTAACAATATGGTTGAAGTCCACTGTTCTCACATGTTAAAAGTATTAGCAAAGTTGCTCCCCTAATAAGGCTATGTGTTTTAATTTGTTTGACAATATATTAACTGACTGATTAATTTAAGAACATCAATTTCAAATTTGAGCTCTGTTGTTCATCTTGAAAGATTCACTATAATATTTATAGTTTAAATCAGCTTCATTCTGATTATATTTAAACTTCACTGATGCTAATAAATTGCCTTACAATTTTATTGTTACACTATAGATCTATCACTTAAGTATGTTTTATGTAAACTAATATACATTTGTACTTAATAAATGAACATTCTGAATCTAGATGGCATGCTCATTTCCAGAATTAAGGTTCCTAAGGGAGAAAACAAAATGTATGCCTGTGGAAGCTAAACACAATGCTGTATAATCGATTGGTTCACTTAAAGGCATTGGCCATGCTCCCTCTGATGACAGATTAAGCAAATATGAGAGTAGACAGCACCCGCATTATGGGTATTATACTGCGTATTGTAGGGAGGATTATGAAAATTGGTCATGCTCTAGAGCAAGCAATGTAGATGAAAATGCTTTATGAGAAATGTATTTACAAAGAGATGGAGGGAAATATTTACATTAATTCTATAAGTGGTGAATAAATGGTGACATATAGAGTAAATGAAAACCAAAATAGTATTTAGGATTTTCCAGGAGCAGAAGAGAGTCCTAACCTTTAAAAATAGCCCAGATTTTCAGATAGGTTTATTCTTTATGCAAAGAAAAATTTCTATTGGGCTCATGAAATGGAAAAAAACAAAAAGTGAACAAGAAGAAACTATAATCCCTAACAGCGCACAACAGAGAGGCAAAAGTGATGCCGCTTAATGCTAAAACTCTGATAAAATGAATTATAGGTCAGATGAGCGGCGGGACCTCTAAGTTCTCCTTAATTGTATAAAACAGCCTTGAAGCTTCAGAGCAGGTTAGACTGAGCTTCAACAGGCGGAACTTGCCCAACGGTAGGTTTCTAGGTTAAACCACACCAGGCGATCAATGAACACTACATTGTACACGATTCACAGGCTTGACTTACAAAGCTAGTGGGGACAGTCACTGTAGGAGTGGCTTCGTGCAGAGGGGCTACAAAGGACAGAGAGCTGTCAAAGGCAGCCTGTGCTCCGCTGATATTACTATTCCCACCAGTGACAGTCTCCAGTTCTGTCTCTTCCTACCGCTGTAAAGTAAAAAACAAGGGTATGTCTAATACAACACAGGGCATGACGCTGTACTTGCGTGATATTCATTACACGTGCTTTGGTTAAAATCATCCCCTTAATAAGCAGTTGGTGATCTTTCAAGTCATTTGAATCTATTCAGAATTGGTACCACTGAGTTACTGATCTAGTTTTCTCACCTGCAAGAAGGGACTCACACCTTGATTCCCCCCATACCTTTTTTTAAACAAATATGTGATAAAAATAAATAAGAAATACTGCTATCAGAGACAACATAGATGGACCTTGAGAATATTATGCTAAGTGAAATAAGTCAGGCAGAAAACCTAAGAACCATATGATTTCACTCATATGTGGGACATAAAACTGAAACTCAAGACACAGACAACAGTATGGTGGTTACCAGAGGGGAGGGGAGTAGGCGGGTAGTAAAGGGTAAAGGGACCAAGTATGTGGTGACGGAAGATGATTTGACTTTGGGTGGTGAGCACACAATGCAATATACAGCTCATGTGTCATAGAAATACACACTTGGAATCTATATAATCTTATTAACCATTGTCACCCCAATAAATTTAATAAAAAAAACAAATAAGAAAATGCTTACAGCTATTGGAAAGAATGAAGCAGTACAGAGACTGAGGGTGTTCTAGCTACAGCTGTAAGATCATCATCCTGGCACCAACCTGGGAAAATAAATAGCAATGAATTTGAACCCAAAGCTGCTATCCATAGAGGGTGATATGACAAGAGGAAAAGGCTGCGGGCTGTGTTTTGTTTCCTCTCTATCCATAATAACTATGTTCCTATCAAAGTGAATACCAACTCCTACTGCTCATTACGGCTGTCATGTTTTTCACAGTCTCATCTGCCTTATAATTGGAATTCTTATTTTAACAGCATTATCTTAATGTTATTGCTAGCTGTGGAATGTCTTGTGATGAGTGCAACATTAGAGTTAATTTGGCCCTACATCTTTGGTAATGGATACTGTCTAGAATATAATTAACTATAGCTACTCATACTTGGACTGAAATATGTCAAGGTTACTTCCCCAATTTTTGTAGCTTGTCACAGGTGGCCCCTACCATGTTTGCTATCACTTCTCATATCTGACTAACCCCATTTTGCTCATGGTCTTTCCATTAGAGTGGCAAAAATCAGAATTCCTAATGATGTGGAGTTTCTTTTTCTTTCTCTCTTTTTATTGTTAATTAAAGCTGGTTATGCCTTTCAGTTGAGCTTCCCAGTGAGAAATATTAGTATTCTAATAAGAATTAAGAAAGTACTCCTAGGATTATAGTCAATGTGTAATTTAAAAATATAATAGAGTAAATAAAAAATAGATCAAATGACCTATATTGTTAATTTAAGTAGCACCTTCCATTAAGCAAAACCTACAGTTCTTATAATTTAATGTCGCAGCAATGCTACTAAAGCAATGATATACATAATATGCTAATAAAGTAAAACAATATCACTTAATGAGTTTTTATTCCCACTCAGGTGTGATGATTTCCTATTGCTTATTGAATAAATGCCTGGAAGGATATACCTAGCAAATACTTTACAATTTACACATAAATAGGATAAACCAAAAGAATAAAAAAACCTTAGAGATAAACACAATAAATTAATTTTTAAAATTTAAACATTTCAAAAGTTCTTTTTCCAATACTAAAATGATAAACCAAGGACTGTGAGATTCAATTAAAATTTAATCTTTGACGCCTGGGACTTGCTTCATAATAATCACTTGGGGGGCGACTGAGGAAAGGAGGGCAGAGATGCAACAAGATTAGCTCTGAGTCACCAATTGTTCAGGCTGAGAGATATGATTCATTTCTCTTGTATGCTTAAAATGGCCTATTAGAAACGCTACAAATTCATCTTAGATTTTAATATTTTATTTCTTATTTAATGAAGTCATTTCACTTAAAAAGGGCCTCCGAAGCAGCTGGAAAAACACAACTGTTTTATGAAGGTATTTTTCCAAAGCTGCATTTCCAGATTCTTGTTTTACAGGCACATATTAGATACCCCCCTGTTCCCTGCCTCTTATTTTACAATATTCCTCAGTTAATGTCTATGAACAAACCAACATTTGAAAATAAGCATACCTATAAATGGGTAGACAAGTTCCACCTACATAGAAATGCAGGCCTCCTCAAAACCAAATCCAACAATGACGTCCACCACACACGTATTAGAATGACAAAACAAAATACAAAAATATCAACAGTACCTCTTATATAATTTCTTTCTAAGATGGACTTTCCATGATGAAATATGTAAAGATGATACTGGGCCATTTTTGCTTTTGTTTCTTTTTTTTTTTTTAATTAAATCTTTATTGTTCAGATTATTACATTTGCTCCTCTTTTTTTCCCCCCCATAACTCCCCTCCTCCCAGTTCCCGCCCCACCCTCCGCCCTCACTCCCCACCCACTGTCCTCATCCATAGGTGCACGATTTTTGTCCAGTCTCTTCCCGCATCTCCCACACCCCTTTCCCCACCCCACAAGAATAGTCAGTTCATTCCCTATGTCCCTGATTCTATTATAATCAACAGTTCATTCTGTTCATCAGATTATTTATTCACTTGATTCTTAGATTCACTTGTTGATAGATGCATATTTGTTGTTCATAATTTGTATCTTTACCTTTTTCTTCCTCTTCCTCTTCTTAAAGGATACCTTTCAGCATTTCATATAATCCTGGTTTGGTGGTGATGAACTCCTTTAGCTTTTCCTTATCTGTGAAGCTCTTTATCTGACCTTCAATTCTGAATGATAGCTTTGCTGGATAAAGTAATCTTGGTTGTAGATTCTTGGTATTCATCACTTTGAATATTTCTTGCCACTCCCTTCTGGCCTGCAAAGTTTCTGTTGAGAAATCAGCTGACAGTCGTATGGGTATTCCCTTGTAGGTAACTGAGTTTCTTTCTCTTGCTGTTTTTAAGATTCTCTGTTTATCTTTTGCTCTTGGCATTTTAATGATGATGTGTCTTGGTGTGGTCCTCTTTGGATTCCTTTTGTTTGGGGTTCTCCGCGCTTCTTGGATCTGTAAGTCCATTTCTTTCACCAGGTGGGGGAAGTTTTCTGTCATTATTTCTTCAAATAGGTTTTCAATGTCTTGCTCTCTCTCATCTTCTGGCACCCCTATAATTCTGATGTTGGTACGCTTGAAGCTGTCCCAGAGGCTCCTTACACTATCCTCGCATTTTTGGATTCTTTTTTCATTTTGCTTTTCCGGTTGGGTGTTTTTTGCTCCCTCGCATTTCAAATCATTGACTTGATTCTTGCGCTCCTCTGGTCTGCTGTCGGGAGTCTGTATAATATTCGTTATTTCAGTCCGTGTATGCTTAATTTCTAGTTGGTTCCCCAATATAAGATCGAGGGTCTCATTAGTTTTCTTGTAGATCTCATTAAGTTTATCGGCGGCTTCTAAACAGTTCTTGAGAGACCTTAAAAGTGTGGTTCTGAACTCTATATCTTCCATTGACAATTTTGTCCTGTTTCTTTGTCTCCGCATTTTGTTATGCTTCCTCGGTGCACCCCTTAGTGGTCTTTGTGAGCAGTCTTATAGTTAAATCTTGATTGTTGTAGCTAATTCCAGGGAGGGTTTGACCTCCAGGCCAAGTGGCTATGAGAATCAGCTGTGTCTGCAGTGAGAGAACTTCTGTCCTCTAGGGAGGTGCTAATCTAGCCTTTGCCTGAGGCTATCCCGAAAATGGCTCTGTGCAGGGCTTGGGCGGGGCGGGTCGCACAGGATCAACAGGGTGGGCCGGAGAGAGCAGTTATGGCGGCTCTCAGCCCTGTCCCCAGGGGCTCTGCCTCTCTGAGTCCCAGCACCCGCTGCAAAGCTCGGAGAGAAAGCTACACTAGCTCTGACCGAATCCAGACAGTCCCGCTTCTCCCGTTTGAGTCTGGGTCCCTAAGGACTCGCCAGGATCTGGAGCTCAGAGTCTGCGACTCCCTCCCGATTGAAAACACCAACCGCACCCTCCGCCGCCAGCCCGCTCCGCGCACTCCGCACCTCAGCATTTGACTTCAGCACTGTGCCTCCTCTGAGTGTCCATATGCGTTTCTCTTTCCTCCTAGTTGTAGGACTTCCACTCAGCCAGCGTTCCTGTGGTTCTCTGCTTTTGTTTCTTAAGATGTATTGGGGCCCTGGCTGGTTTGGCTCAATGGATAGGGCATTGGCCTGCGAACTGAAGGGTCCCAGTTTCGATTCCGGCCAAGGGCACATGCCTGGGTTGTGGGCTTAATCCCGAGTATGTGTGTGTGTGGGGGGGGGGGTGGGGGGGGGGAGGTGTAGGAGGCAGCTGACCAGTGATTCTCTCTCTTCATTGATGTTTCTATCTCTCCCTTCCTCTCTGAAATCAATAAAATATATTTTAAAAAAAGAAAGAAAAAAAGATGTATTGGGAATGGCAATGGTCTTAAATAACAGCTTCTCCTCCATGAAAAATTTTACCTAAACTTTACCTATGTTATATTTAGTTTATCGTATTTTTACATGTCATTAATGGTTCAACCAGAGCCTTTCATCATGAACCAAAAATTAAAAGAGGCTTATACAATAAATACCAACAAATTAAAAGGCTTAAATATGAACAAGCATCTCTGGTATAAAAGTGTAGAACTATGACTCTTGATTAAAAGAAAAGTGTATACTAAGACTTGAGGTAAATTTTCATATTAAATATCCTAAATTTTAACCCAGTTGCTATTTTATTTTCTAAGCAAAATATGAGAACATATGAAAATGTTTACCTAGAGTATACCATTATTGGTTTCTTAGATTCTACATTTAAAATATCTCGCACAATACTTCCAATATCTGGAATTTCACTTTATAGGATTTCTACTTGATTTAATGGTATTTTATAGAATTCTTAGAGTCAGCTATTTCATTGAGGATATATGAACCTGATCATATTATCTACTAATGCATGTAATAGAAAGTAGAAAATACAAGTTAAATTACTAACCCATTTTAAATGAAATGTAAGCAAATAAATAGAAACATCAACTTAGTGTAATAACAACTGTCACAGGGAACTATAGCCTAATAAAATATTTAAACAAAAATCATAAAATAACTATTATATGCTGCCACCACACAAGGATGCTCCAAGATAATCTAAAGATTAGGAAAAGGAGCCAAAAATATAACTACTTTTGTTGCTGTTAACACTGATTAACTAGTATTAAGATATTCATATTAGTTTGATGTCAATATAGTAAGCATTAATATTTTAAAATATATACTAGGAATGTGTGGTAAGTACTTGACAGTACTCAATACCCTTCTATGTTTCACAGTCTGTATGTTCTGCTGAGCACAGTTTTTTTTTGATGGGTCCAATATACCTGTTTTATCTGAGGGTAGATGAAGGATGGGGGTGGGGTTGGAAATTCAGTCTTTTACTCAGAGTTGAAACACTATCCCCAAGAAATGCTAAACTGTACTTATTACTTTCCAATAAATGATATTATAGGCTACTTTACATAGCCACTTCTTACTTGAAAGACTGCTGTATAAAAATAGTTCATGCTACCATTGCTTAACTGTGACATGACTGTGTCCTTAAGTAGTGCATTGCTCTGCTGAATGACAGCCAATAGGAATACAGGCGATCATGGTCATAAGCCTTTTGTAAATGTTTCTCTTTATCATATCAGACACTGAGAGGTGAAACTGGGTTTATCCTCTTGCTGGTTTTGTTCATTTTCATCTTTATATTCTTTATATTAGTCATAAGAAGCTCAAAATAGTCCATGAGATTAAAAAATAAATAAATTGATGCTCAGGAAAACCATAATAAAACTGCAGAACACCAAAGACAAAGAGATTTTAAGAGTTATTGGGAAGAAAAGCTGGATAAACTATGAGGAAATGACCATTACACTGTTAGATTTCTCAGTGTGAGCATGAAAGCCAAAAGCCAGAACAATTTTCATATAAACAAAATGGTTGAGTATGGCTCTCTCAATGCAACGTAAGTAGATGCTTAATAAAATGCAATTCAAAACATTTCTTATATTGTAGGCAAGAAGGGGATGCTCCAGGCCCTGAGTGAGCCTGAAGAGGAGAGTGATGGAAAAAAAAAACACCAGAATGTAAAATCTCATGGAGAATATACTCTCGATTTTCTAAAACTACGTACATGCAAAAGGAAAATGTTACTGGAAAAAAAACAATTTCTGGCAGTGGCTACTTATGGGTGGTAGGATTATGGAAGATTTTAATTTTATTTATTTCTGTATTTTTTTCTATAGTGATGATTTATTAGTTATATAGTCAAAATATGAATGGTATATGTTAATAAAATAATTAAAACACCAGCTATATCACAAGACAGCTGTAACACTCTGAAAAATAAGAAACCCCAGGAAAGTGAACACGCTGCTCAGACCAGCTGCTGGAACTGCTGTCCAGGAAGGAAGCCGGGGCGTCCCTGGCTGTGCCCAGCAGCAGGAGCAGGGCTCACGCTGCCCCTGCCCCGAGAGTGAGGGCAGCGATGCTCAGCCTGCGAGGGGCTCACTGTGTCTGCCTTGGACTCACACAACGCACCTGTAAGTGTCTAGGGTATCTAGTGGAGATTCCAGAAGGAGAGAGAATAAAGAAATAGTAACCAAAAGTTAGCCAGAATTATACAAAGCAAAGGTGTGCAGACTTAAAAAACTGCGCAGAGTGCCAAATAGGAGAATTTATACTATCAGAGAGAAATGTAAGATCATTGAAAAACAAGAGAAAATTCTGAAAGGTGCCAAAAAACAAACAAACAAACAAGTACAAAGAATCAAACCAACATCAGACTTGAGACAATGGCGTAATATACTTAAAGTTTCGAAGAAGAGATATTTGATACTGAAATTTATATATAACTAAACTGTTCTTTACATGTGAGGACAAAATAAATATATTGGTAGGCACTTAAGGTTTCAAAGAATATGCCACATAAAATTTCTCTTTGAAAAAATCTCATGAAGGATTTACTCTAGTGAAATATGAAATAAATCCATGTGCAAAAAACTAGATATAGAAAGTTAAGGAGAACAAAGAGAGTTTATTGTTATTTAAACATGTCATAATAAAAATAGAGACACTTATAATATATGTATCAATTATTCCATGCACTTAACAAGGGGTGGGAGGAATAGTGGGAGCTGAGAGCATGCTAAAGTATAAATTTTGCTTGCGATGGACTAGGCAGGAATGTTTATTAATGAGCTTTAGACATTGATAGGGAAAAATAAGCATCATTATGAATCTTGAGAAGGAATAGCAAAGAGAAACACAGAAACAAAATATGAAATGCTCAGTTTAGTAGAAGAAAATCAATTTATCCAAAAGAAATTGGAAAAAGAACAAAAAAGCAAGGCTACTAACAACCACCACCACCACCACCACCACCACCACCACCACCACCATCACCACCACCACCACCACCACCACCACCATCACCACCACCACCACCACCACCATCACCACCACCACCACCACCACCACCACCACCACCACCACCATCACCACCACCACCATCACCACCACCATCACCACCACCATCACCACCATCACCACCACCACCACCACCACCACCACCACCACCACCACCATCACCACCACCACCACCACCACCATCACCACCACCACCACCACCACCACCACCACCACCATCACCACCACCACCACCACCACCACCATCACCACCACCACCACCACCACCACCATCACCACCACCACCACCACCACCACCACACACACACACACACACACACACACACACACACACACACAACGAAGTCGCCAAAATAAGCCTTGGTGGAAAAGTAATTACTGTCGGTGTAAACAGATTACCAATTAAAACACAGACTCGCAGAGTGACGGGAGGGGGGACGGATAAAAAGCTAACAGTTTTTTCTACAAAATATAGGTGTGAGACAAAAGGAAAAGAAAATGAAAACAAAGGAATATAATAAGGACTAACAGGGAAATATGAACTAAAAGAAAGGAGAGGTAGAACATTTAAAACTCTACAAAATAAAATTTAAGATTAAAAACCACTGCAATGAAAACAAAAGAAATAAAATTTAGAAAAAAATAAGAGAGAATAATTATGAGCACATACACACATAAACGCATCCTTGAACACTATTAAGCAGCAATTGACATGTATATGTATGTTAACCACATTTGTTCCTTAAATCTGTGCTTTCTAGTTCTTTGATTAGTCCTAGTCCTCCTTGGCCTATGTGTGTCTTATTTACATTCATCATTTTTCTCCTTACTTGAGCTTTAGCAGTATTTGAGAATGTTTTAAATAGTTGAGGGAGAAAACAGAAGTTGCATTCAAATAGTCCAGGTTTTGTTAAAATATTTTTACTAAAGCTACTTGAAAATGGGGTCAAAATGAAATGAAAGCACTTACTATAACTTTCATTTAACCATTCTGCCTCTCTTCCCATTTCTCCCCCAGTAATGGGAGACAGACACACAACCTTCCTAATGTTCCAAGCTTCCTAATGTTCAAGTAATCTGTGAGCTGCACAAGTTAAAAATCAAGGAGCTAAAAAAATCCACAGGCAACTGTCCTCTAAATACTGGCCTTTGTATAGTGCCCATGAATCAATTATATTTATTCCTAAATTTTTGAAGGAGTCTATTTTTATAGTCCTCGCTTTTCTTGTAGAAAAGCAAAATAGCAACCTGAAATTAGTCACATGAGGGCATTTTTATAAAAGGGAATAAAATTATTTCCAATCTACATTGTGTCTTAATCTTCCTACTTAATCAGCTTACTATATATAAAATATAAATACAAAAGTAATAAACATACCAGCAAATTACTCTGCCTCTAAATGCTTTGATTAGTCACTAATAACAATCTGTGGAGTTTTCCTCTTTGGGGATTATTATTTTCAAAAACCACCTCATGCATTACTTCAGGATCCTAATTCCACATTTACTTGCACATGATGATTTCTCCTTCACCGTACTCTATTTCTGCATTTGCAATAAAAGAATATACTAATACTGTCATTACCACAAATAAAAATATTCACTGTATTCTACAATTCTTAACATTCAAAAGTGAAACTACGTAATTAAAATGCAACCATCTCCACCCACCTTTTAGAGTCAACTTTGTTAATATAGAAGTGAATCATTAATTAAGGAGCATTGTGTATCCAAGGACTAAATATAGTCGCTTTGTTTCTTCCATCATATATATATTTTAAATTCCTTTGGCTCCTATCTGTTGGGAAAAGGCTGTCAGGTGAGCCTAGGCTAATAGATTCTCCAGTGGCTTTTGTTACGGCTCATGTCATACTATTAAAACCATGTGCCTTGAAAATGGCATAATATATGTAGTGGAATCTTGTCAACTCTAGATAATCAGACTCCGTTTGGCTTCAGGAGCAGATGCAGATTGGAGAAGAGATATAAATATGCAAATCACAGCGGCCCCCTTTCAGCACCACTGTTCCTACCTCTACTGGCCCTCGCAGAAAGTCTGCTTGTTCGGCTCCTACTTCCAGTGCTACGTCCACAGAGGCAAAGGGACGGCTGGCCATCTGCTGTCGTTCTCGAAGCAGTTGCTGGCGAGAGTTAAAAATGATTTGTTTTAACACAGGTTTACACACATTAAATTCAACAATATCTTGTTCTATTTTTAACAAATGACAGTCAAAATTTAAAAATCAGCTAGTGCACATATTCATATCTACATCACTCAACATGAAAATTGTTTTTTCTCCATGGCCTGGATTACCAGTACATGCCATAGAGGCTTTAAGTGAATGACCTACAATGAATGGCCTGCCATGAACTTCTCCCTGACCTCCATCCAGCAGGCCTAATGAAATGTGCTCAAAGCATTTTGAAAACTTCCAGTAAGAGGTGTTGCTTAAGTGAGAAGTGCTATTATGATAATGGCCATGCCAAGTTTCTCCCGCTCTAACTCATGCTTTTGTCTCAGCTGAAAGCAAACAACAGTAAAAATGTTTAAGGAAAGTTAACGAAAAGTTGTCAGAATGCGTTAATAGAGATGAAAGGAACATATGCCTTCCAAGACTAAGCCTGGTAAGTCATCAAGGTCCCCTATCCATTGCTATGGAACCAGCAGTTGTTACTGGCAGCATTTAGAACATTATTCAAAGCCTCCATGTTCATGGTTTGAAATGAGGAATGAGTAGTGTGTCGCAAAAATTTTGTGCCAGAGCTCCACCCCCAGATATTTGTTTCTTTCCCCATTTGCCTATTCTGGGCTTCGGCCAAGCCAATAAACTAGCAAGTCCCAACCAATGTTCAAGCAACTTTATATTTCTGCCTCTCCTTGAAATTATAATATTCATTAAGTCATGATAAGAAAAAATTGATGACCGGCACTAGATTTTGCAAATTGTGCCCTTCTCATTCTATACAGCTGATACAACTATTATTAAATATTAAAAGTGGATGAGCAATGCAATTAAATACCCTTTCAAATGAGAAGAAAACTATGTCACTGAAGAAAGGCAAAACCCTTGAACACAATGAAGGGCTTCATTATTCACTGAGATTTGTTAAGTTCACTGGCATTAACTTAAAATGCTAAGTGGTCTATGAATGTACATGTATAGAGTACTGAAATGCATCATTCATAAAATTCCCTTTTAGATGATGAAGGGATGCCAGGCAATGCCTGATGGCAGTTCATTATCTAAAATTTTGTTCTAACACTTGTGGCACAGCAGTGATGCTATTCATGAAATGTGCAGCTAAAACAGAACTTAAGGCCTTGCTTTGTTATTATTAAAAAGAGACCATCCACGTGCCAATATGGGATAAAAATAATACAACTATTATGGAGTAATGGTTTTCCTTTAAAAAAAAAAGGAAGTAAGGAAGATGTACTAAAACATTTAAAGTAAACACAAATGTGATCTAAATCACCAAATTATTAGTTTTAATATAAACTCAAAATTTATTTAAAATACAGCTGCTAGCAAGTAGAGTCTTATTTGTGCCTTTCTCAATGGGAGAGGCCAACTGATCTGAATAATGTCTACGCAGAATGCAAATGTAATGTTATTTCAAACTAGAGGCCCAGTACATGAAATTCGTGCACGGGCAGGGTCCCTAGTGGTTGCTGGCCGGGGCTGCCCTTCTCCCGGGCTGCTTGTCACCACGGCCCCCTGGTCGAACTCCTGGTCGAGCTCCAGGTCGAGGGGACAATTTGCATATTAGGCTCTTATTATATAGGATGACAAGGGATACCAACTATAGAAAACACCATGCTCTCTGTCTCTAGTAAAAACACAAATGTGTGTGCGCACACACACTATACAAAGTAACTTTCCTATAGTAATATGCAAATAGCTTTGAGAAAATTGTAAATTATAATTTAGGTTTGAAAACAATTTTCTAACATTTGTATTAAAAAGTTTCTTTATTAATACTAGTTGTCCTCAGTTAACAAATGGTAGCTCATACAATTACATGATTTTTAACAAAATGAAGTTTCTGTTTCCTCATCTTACCTTTATCCTACACTTAAAAGGTCTACAAAATATAATTAATGAATAGTCAATACCACAAACTGTAATATAAATCTATAAATATTCCAAATTTACTATCTCTGACAAAAAATAGTTTCTGAAATATAATATATTATTGTTACCCTAACATTTATAATAAAGAAAAATCAGTGACAGTCATAGTTATTGTTCATCTTTTTATTTATTAGAATACAAAATTATTTTTTAAAATTCCAGTTTGTCTTCTGAGCTTTGCATTTCAATTATTTTTTTAAAGAACTGAATGCCTAGTATAGTACTCTTTACAAAGAAGGAAAAAAAAAAACAATTTTCTTGCCCAGTACCTAACCCTATAGTTTGTAAACAACACACACTAAGATAAAATTAATTAGGGCAGAAGGTGATATACAGTGAAGGACACAAATAAGGAATTAACTGGATGAATTTACTCCAAGGTACTCAGGAGAGGGCTGGTTCAAGGACTCTAGCCAGCATACTGAATTTCTGACTTTGAGAAATTAATGTAAATGTTCTGACTGGGAATCTTTGAGGTGATGGCCTAAAATAATATAATGGGATGACAATATTATCTGCTACAAATAACTGGCCCTCAGTATCCTCAACAATTGTCCCCTCTTTTGCCACTTAATATCTGTATGCATTACTTTCCGATTTATGGCCCCTCTATGTCAAAACAAAGAAAAGATAAACAGCAGGCTTACAACTTAAAATTTTGTCCAAATTTAATATAAATACTGACAGGTGATATAGCTGCACTTTATTCAGAAAGACCTGAATACCAGTTTGTATACTTGTAACTATTTCAGCTTAATTGAATTATTGAGACCTCTCGAAGCCTCAATTTTCCCCATCTGTGAAGTGGGGACATTAACATTGCCTATACCTACTCCTATAACTCAGAGGGTTGTTTTGAGTCCCAGTTTCTCCACCCACTACCTAATGGACCATAACCAAATGAGCTTTTAGGTCTTTTTCATGCTTATTTCCTCTGGATAAAAAGAAAATAATAATATAAGGTTGGGACTAATGAGATAATGCAATCGGTCTGCTCAGCATAGGCTGGCACACTGTGAGCAGTCTATGACTATTCATTGGTACAATTATTATGTCAAATTTCAAGCACTAATTTGGTCTTTCATGATGGCACACTAATTACCACAGGCCCGTTTCCTCCAGCACTAGTGACACATTTAGCTCTACTGGTCTCCCTTTTAACAAATGCTGCAAATTCATGTGACAGTTGGAAAATGTCATGATTGTGGTAAAATAAATTTAGATTTGGAACTGCTTTCTGCCAATTGCAACTAAGAATGATAAAAACTCAACCTAAACATTAGAAGAATATAGAGTACTTTTTAAAGAACTTTAAAAAATAATTTATTTTGTGATTATGATTTTTATATAAAATGAAGCCTAACATTTTCTACATCCATATAAGAAGCCATATAACAGATGATCTGTTTTATAACTAATCTGCTATTGCCAATTATTCAACAGACAAATAAAGCCAGAAGAACAAATTGATCGTAATACAATAGATAATAATCATGCTGCCATAAACATTGTTGTGAAGAAAAATTAAAAATTAAAGAGATGTTCTTAGTAACATGTTTGTTGTCTATAACTGTTTTACTATTCAAACCTCTTACAAATTCTGAAATTAAAAATAAAATAAAAATCGATGCTTCAATATGGCAACCAAGAATATTAATTCTATCAAGTATATACATATGTAATTCTTCTACTCAATATTACTACTTCAATTATTGCAGCATTCTCCAAATTTCATACTAGCCAAATTTTCAACCACCCTAAAGCCATACAAACAACTCCCTAATAGATTTTAGGATAATAATCCATAAAAAACACAACAAAATAGTAATTAACTCTGTCCCCAATTGCCTTCATATCTCCTTCTTGCTATGTTTAGGTTCTATTCATCCTTCTCCCACTTCCAAAAGTCCTTCACCCCACCCCAAGCTTGAAGTGGTCATGGTTCTTATGAATTATTTATTAGATTAGTGTGATACCATCTCTTTATATCTTCATGCTTCTCTGAAGTCTTTAATGCACATATCTATGTTTATTTGGTTTTTATTCCCTACAGCACATAGTTGGCAATCAACAGTATCTGATAAATGAACAATGAATGAGTGGATTAAAATATAAAACTCTGTATCATGTGAATGTGAGTGAAGACAAGTTATGAAAAAACTAATTTCAATTATGAATTAGCCTTTAAAACTATGATATGTCCTTTATTATTTTAGAATTTATGTCTTATCCTCCAAAGTAAGTGGATATTGATTTTTTTTAGAATGGGACAATTTTGTGGACCTTTATCTCAAATCAACGTCAAGTTTCATATTGCTCCTCATCTACCTTATCGCAATACTGAGATTATAAAAAATATCAGCATAAAGTCATCATAATATATACTTTTTTTAAAAAAAAATATTTTTATTGATTTCAGAGAGGAAGGGAGAGGAAGAGAGAGGAAAACATCAATAATGAGAGAGAATCATTGATTGGCTGCCTCCTGCACGCCCGCTGCTGGGGATTGAGCCTGCAACCTGGGCATGTCAGTGCCCTTGACCAGAATCAAACCTGGACCCTTCAGTCCACAGGCTGATACTCTACTCATTGAACCAAACCAGCCAAGGCTATATTCATGTTTTTAATAAAAATTATATTCCTAAGTTTTTGGAAAGGTATAAAAGGAGCAATCAAAATGATTTACCGTTACTCTTGAGTTTACATCATAAAATGAACAACGTGTTTGAATTAGAAATTAAACAGCATTTAATAAAAAAAGAGTATTTCTCTTACTAACACAAATACATTTACAGAGTAATATAAATAAACAATCAATTTTGTTCTTTTGGAGGAAGTAAAGAGAAGTTGCAATATATTTAGTGTGAAATTCTATCATTTTCTATAACTATATCTGCAAGGGACAGTCCTCAAACTCTTACTTAGAATACTGGGAATCTTTGGCTTCTAGACTTCTAGTCTGAATTGGTTTTTACAGACAATGATGCTAGTACCCTATGGGAGTGCTTAGGTTACTTCAATGACTCTTTTCCAGGCTGCGTTTCATAAGGCTCCAGATGCCATACAGTGAGTGCGCTGACAGATCTGGGCAAAGTGAACTGAAAACCATCTGGCATGGATTCGCTGTTCTAGATGCCATTTAGGACATTTGCGATTCATGGGAGGAGGTCAAACTAGCAACTTTAACAGGAGTTTGGAAGAACTGTCATGGATGGCGTTGAGGGGCTCAAAACTTCAGTGGAGAAAGTAATTGCAGATGTGGTGGAAACAGCAAGAGAACGAAAGTTAGAATTGGAGCCTGAGCATGTGACTGAATTGCTCCAATCTCACACTGGAACCTTAACAGATGAAAAGTTGAGTAAGAAGGTGGTTTCATGAGATGGAATATACTCCTGGTGAAGATACTGGGAACATTGCTGAAATGACAACAAAGAATTTAGAATATTACATAACCTTATAGTTGATAAAGCAGTGGCATGTTTTAAGAGGACTAACTCCAATTTTTAAAAAATGTTTTACTGTGGATAAAATGCTATCAAACAGCATCTCATGCTACAAAAGCAGTGTTCAATATGGTAAACATCATTGTTGTCTTACTTTAAGAAATTGCCACAGCCACCCCAACCTTCAGGAATCACAACCCAGATCAGCCATCAATATCAAGGCAATAGCCTCCAACAGCAAAAGACAATGACTCACTGAAGGCTCAAATGATGGTTAGAATTTTTAGGAATAAATTTTTTTTAGACATAATGCTATTACACACTTAACAGTGTACAGCAACTTTTATACACACTGAAAAATTGTGTTACTGATTTTATTGTGATGGACTGGAACCAAACCCACAATATCTTTGAGGTATGCCTGTATTTATGGAGCCTAGATTTGAAAGCCTTATTATCTATTTCTTAGCGGGCAAGCCTGAAGGTATGTAAAGATATTGCAGAATTTTGGAAGGTTACTTCAGGCAATTTTGAAATTAAAATCTGGATTTGGAATCCTTTCTTTGTTGACATAGGTGGCATCACTGATTTAGACTTTGCCAAAGATGATCTCACTTCCGGATGAAAGAAATCATACAGAATGGCTTCATCTAGAAGAGTCAAAAACTCAGCGATTGCTTGATACAAGACCATTCTTTCTGGTGAGCAATAGGAAATACAATAGACCATTGCAGGACGGCATTTCATTTTGATTGTTTTGCACTTACTGAAATTAAAATGAAAAGCCAAAAAATTAAATGCTTATTGCCAATTTTAAAGATTACTCTGAGCCCTAAAAAAAACATAATTAATAGTACATAGATGTCTTATTTGTCCAACCTATTCTTATATAAACTAATAAAAATTTTACAGAAAAAATCGCTATAGGAGACATGAAATTGATGGAGGACAGGGAGGCAGTAGAGAGAGGAAGTGCTTTGCAGTGATCACAGACCTCTGAGGAAATGACAGTTGACCTGATTCCTTGGACACTCAGTCAGCATAGGCATGCGTCCCCCACTCAGAAATTTAACATAGAAAAGTGTATTTCTTGCTCATAGAAAATCTTCTTTAGGTCCAGGTAACTCCCGTCTGGCAATTCAGCAATACAGACTGCTTCACTCTTGAGGCTCTGCCATCTCAACCCAAGAACTGCTTGAATGTGAATGAAGAAAAGAGACTAGTGAATCCTGTATGGACTTCTCCATGCCTCAGCCCAGAAGCGACACACATCACTTCTCAGAAATAGTCACACGGCCCACTGAACTACACAAAGGGCAGAAACAACCGGGACAGCGGAATGCTGGGTAAGTGAAACAAGGGAAGCCAGGAAAGAATATTTCAGGCAGAGGGGTCAGCAGATGCAAAGTTCCTGAGGCAAGTCTGAGCTTCAAGTTTTCAAGAAACAGAGAAAAGGCCAAGTCTTATTAAGCAAGGTGGCAAGGAGAAGAATTGTCAAAAGATACTTTGGTTTCATCAAAGTTAAGAGAAATTGGCTGGCCAGTGTGGCTCCACTTGAGAGTCGATCCAGGAACCAGGAGGTCATCTGTTCGATTCCCTGTTGGGACACATGCCTGAGGTTATGGGATTGATCCCCAGAGGGGAGCATGCAGGGTGCAGCCGATCAATGATGTTTCTCTCTCTCCAATGTTTCTATCTCTCTATCCCGCTCCCTTTCTCTCCCTCCAAAAATCAATAAATATATTTTTAAAAGACTAAAATAAATAGAAATAACATATAAAAATCATCAAGCCCCAAAGGATCCAAATGAATGTGTTTCATTATTTTTAAAAAAAACATAATTTCTCTTTGTATTGCTCAGAGAGTCCATTCCTATAATGTGAGAAGTAGCTTGGAACAAAAAAGCTAAAGCAATAGGCATTACTATCCAAATACAGTTATTTTAAGACCTAACCCAGAAAATAGCAACAGCAGTTAAACTCAATACAATGAACCTAGCTCTCCCAATAAGTACCAAAAGGTCAATTTTGTATGTAACCTTCTTTAATACAAAAGGCCAGGTGGTTGTAATTTATCTGAGCAAATCAAAATGAGCAAAAAGATGAGTACTGAAAAGGTCATTCAAAAGCTACATCCCCAGAATGGATGCTTAATATATATTACTCCTCAAAGAGCAAAATGGAAAGCTCGATAATTTCAAATTTTGAAACTTGCACTTGAAAAAAAAAATTCCCCATACAGAATACCCTCACTGTCCTATTGTGGTGTATATTACTTTCCCAAGATTGAGGTCTAAGTTGTAAGAGCAACACATATCCTCCTCTCAGGAAAAGCAAATTAATGTCTTTGACATCCAAGAGGTACACAATATAATCAAGTCAACGTTGATGAGTGGAAATATAAAAGCAGCTGATTACAACAGAAATGACACATCGACCCCAACTGTGCATCAGAAATTTATGACTGGAGGTTCCTGTTACAACAAAACTGAGATCAATTCTTCCATAGTTTCTCCTTCACTCCTTAAGAAGTAATTCACTAAGGAAAGATATTTTTTTTCTTCCCTGATTCTGGGAATCCATACAAAGTTCAAGATTCAATTCTGAACCCCAGCATGCTAGCTTTTAGGTTAAATTCTAAATGCAACCCAATCCGTTTAGCTTTTTCATTTAGTGTACAAGGAGTTCGTGCTGACCATTTACGTAGTTTGTGACAGTAATTTGAAAGTTCTTCAAGAGGTACTTAAGTCTTCCTGGAGACATAAATAACTCAAAAACCTGCATTTTCATCTTAATCAATATTTTAAAAATATTTCTTTCCTTTAAGGGAAATGTGATTATTTTGCTATTAGCTAATGGAGTCATTTTCAGTTCTCTGTTGAGAAACTCAAAAACGGTTCTTTTGTAAAATGTTTCTTTGTGAAACAAGACATCTGCTAATTATAATGTTTTTAAAGTCTGTATTTGGAAAGTACTTATGACATCCATTGACTAATCAGTGTAATAGATTAATATGCACTGTTATTTTTTCAATCTTTTGCAAAAAAAGATATACTAATACATATTTTTAAAATCAAATTTCAATCCTTTTAACATTTTAAATCTGAAGGACAGTTTAAAAGTAGCATAGATTACTCATGACTGATATAAACTGGCTTTCCCATATGCTTGTAACGGTGTGTTATAACACAAAAATCAGAATGTAAGAAAATCAATGGTCATAACAGACTCATTGGAATAACTCATTCTCGACGATGGAAGGAACCCTAGAGGTTACTTAGTTCAATTTTCCCATTAAAGGAGGGTCAAATGTGCTATGCCTTTTCTGACAGAAGGCCATCTAGCACCCTGGGATGCATATATCAAAATAACTACTTTTTAGCAAGGCCATATTTCCTCCCAAAGACTTATAACACTGTTCAAAAGTTCAATATACTGAATGAAAACTTACATGCTTGGTCTCTTTTGGGGCCATTAAAGTTAAATGGAATCCTTATAATCTCATTTACTAAAATTTCTTTAAATACATATTATATATTTGAAACTTTTCTCATGTCTTCAAATTAAACAATTCTAGTATCTTACAAGGTTCATTCATTATTTATGTAAATGTTCTGAGAACAAGACCAGACACTGACATTTAAGGGATAAGAAATACAGTCCTGTCCTCTAGGTCCTAGGAGCTTACTCATAGTCTCATAAATAGAACAAAACTGTTTCTCATGTAACATGGTTCTCAGCATTGTTTCTTATATATATATATATTTTATTGATTTTTTACAGAAAGGAAGGGAGAGAGATAGAGAGTCAGAAACATCGATGAGAGAGAAACATCGATCAGCTGCCTCCTGCACATCCCCCACCGGGGATGTGCCCGCAACCCAGGTACATGCCCTTGACCGGAATCGAACCCGGGACCTTCCAGTCCGCAGGCCGACGCTCTATCCACTGAGCCAAACTGGTTTCAGCAGCATTGTTTCTTAAAATGTAAAATTAACACAATATTCTAGATGAGATCTGACTAATATAGAAGTTGGTAGAATTATTTCTAAATTAACATGCATTTAAAACATTTTTTGTTTCATCTTTAGAACCACTCAATAAACAATTCCAGGCCTTTTATACATGAACTCAGATCAAAAACAAGTATTCTCTACTTAACACTTCTTTGAGTAAATTTTTTATATTCAAATTAAGAACTTCACATTACATTTAATTGTTCATGTTTTCTTGTTGTTATTTTTTGTTTTGTTACTGTTTTAATCTATTTTTCCTTGAATGCAGAATTCTTTTTGATCCTTTGAACTTCCAACTAACACAGTTATCTGGCTCCACCTTGTCATGTGTGTTGAGCCCCTGCACTATTCGCTTGACCAGGTCAACACTACTTGAAGGCAAAGAAAAGAATCACGATGGTGAGTTGCCTAACTTGCTAGTAATTCAAGGCTAAACATAAAACCCATGAAGAGAATGACTTTCGCTTTTTATATTCCAGGGCTTCCTCCATATAGTGATGTGAAAAAATAGAACAGATAAGGTATATAGATTTAAAAACATTGGGTTTATTTTCACAGGCTCTATCCATATATCCACTCTGAGAGAAAACAGATCCAAGAAGTTCCCTAGTTTGCAGACTAGAAACAATTTCTCTTATTTTCAAACTCTGTGAAATCATCCTGCGTCCACTGTAAAAATTCATCCACAACATACCCTCCCTAGACCTTTCCTTGAAGTACTATTTTAGATCATATGTTGTTGAATCCTAATTTAAGTACTTTGGAGAGAGAGAGATCCCTGCATATGTCAGTCTTAGCTGATCCTTTCTTTACAAATGAAGAATAAACGGTGTTCTTAACTCATTCACAAAGTCCAAAAATGTTCCCAAACACTCGATTACTTCTTCCTATGTATCTTGTCTGCTTCACTTATCAACTGGTACACATTTTCCTGAATTTATACCATAAGCCAAACTGCTGATCTACTCCCCAAAGTGTATAACCATTCCCATGGTTGACCTCAGGAGGTGGAATGACATTCTATTGATGAATTGGGGGGTGTTCCACTCAGGTCTGCAACTTTCCTCTTAAGAGCTAATCTGCCTACAGGTAATGTGAATTCTACTCTGATCCTTTATCTCATAACTTTTTTTAAAAAAAATATTTTTTATTGATATCAGAGAGGAAGGGAGAGGGAGAGAGAGATAGAAACATCAATAATGAGAGAGAATCAGTGATTGGCTGCCTCCTGCACACCCTCTACTGGGGATCAAGCCCACAACCCGGGCATGTGCCCTTGACGGGAATCGAACCATGACTTCCTGGTTCATAGGTCGATGCTCAACCACACCACCAGGCCATCTCATAACTTCTTACTTCTTATCTGGGAAGGTTCCTGCAGAGGAAATCATGCCCTAGTCGAGCATTATCCTGGCAAGTGACAAAATCTGCCTAGTTCTGAAGTTCATAATTAGCAAGCTCATTAGGTTTGTAGACTCAAAGACATTTAATTGTGGATTGTGGTTCACATTTGTTTAGAATCCAGGCAGAGAAGAGAGTGCTAATGATTGCCTCCCGACTGAGAAACCACCAGCAGTATCTATACTATGACCCTGGTCCATTTTTCTATCTACTTCAAAAAAACCCAACCCTAGCTATTATTAAACAATTGGCTGAAATCAAACTATATCATATCTGCAAGAGAGCCTGGCTGTATCAGCCAAGTTATCCTAACAAAAAAGGAGTGTTTAGTTTTGAAGTCTTAACTCACTTGTAGCTTTAGACTTGCTAACATGCCTGCTTTTACTTAATAAATGAATAAATGAATGGATGTGTAATGAGGATACCTCACTTTATTTTAGCATCTGTTGCCAACTGATCAAACATAGCTTTTTCTGTAAACATTTGGAAATCTGTTTGCTAAAATCTTGGGTATGTACTTACCTCCTCTATTCCTTTTCCTTACTTTTATGTATGCTAAAATGACATAATCAATTTTCCCACTCTCAGGATTTCTACATCCCCCAACGTGGTTGGTAGTTTTGTGGTGTTGTTTTTTCTCACTATTCTCTCTACCTTATAAAAGTTGAAGCTGACAGCAAAGCAAGTCAAGAATCGATCATATCTTCAGCTTTCAGCGGAATGTGGCTTCTAGCAGATATACACCCAGATTCTAGTCCCCTACATTTACTATGTCTTGACTTGATGCCAATTTTGTAATCTGTCTTGGGACAAAGATAATTCATCACAGGTCATACAATGACAACAGTACACACTTGCAGGTCATATGTTTTGGGATCAAATCAAGTGCAGTACTCATTAGAACAAATACCAAATACCATCTCTAAAATGTCAATAATCTGATTCGAATTTCCATTGAATAGATCCTTATAATGATACTATCTTGCACCAGTTCTCCATCTCAGGACTATCACGTAACCAAAATAAGTAACTGGTCTTGAACTACATGTTTCAAAGCTTTTCAATTCCACCCATGTCTCTGCATGCTTCCAATGCTATTTCATCTTTTTCTCTTAGCACAGGGTGAGTGACTGCCTTTGGTGAAAAGTGTAGTATATTACACTCACTCCAGAATGCAAGGTGCTTTGATAGGGCTGTGGAGACTAGCATGAAATAGGGCAGAGAGCTCGTCTTCCCAATGGACATTCTACTTGAAATTGAGATTTAAAACATGGAATGTTAACTTACAACAGAAGGTTTTAATGACAAAATAAGTCAGAAATGCAAAAATGTGTGATCAGTTGTTAAGTTAGTGGCGTAAACAAACGCTTTCAGAAAAAGACAATATGACCATGGGCTAGACTGGTACGAAAGGCCTAAAGAAGTCTGTAAGATAGAGCTGACCCTTAAAGGATGTGTAGGACTCCAATGAACCATATTATGTTCATTAAATAATGATTTGCGTCAGAATAACTCTTTTATTTCACAATTCTGCTTTATGAGACTAAATGGAGCCCTCTCCTTCAATCTACACATTCCTGTATATTATTCCTTCCCATTTGTCAAACTCTATACACATTGTTTTACTTTCTTGCCTCCTTTTTGCCTGTAATCTCTCAAACTATCTCATCTGCCTTCGTATTCCTTTCTAGGTATAGTACCCACAGGATATACGTTTTTACTCTTCAAACACACGGGAATAAGTCTGTAATGTCGGAATTTGAAAAACAACTACAGTTGCATCAACTATTTCTTTGACATAAGCTTTGCTCACTTACCACTGCAATAAATAGTATTTGGCCATGCAAAGTATCCAAATGTGTGACATATCAACGATACCAAACCAATCCTACTGCTGTATTGGTAACTAAGAAAACACCTTATATCTGGGGACAATTTGAAGGCCAAATGGGTCAAAACTAAAAAAAGAAAAATTAGATTATTGCCAAAGGAATGAATTTTTATAAGTACTATTAAAATGGACCTAAAAATTTAATTGGTCTCTGCTACATTCCAACCAGCTCATCTCTCCATCAATAATAAAAGTGAAGGATGGAGCATAAATTATTACTCAATCCACTGAATGTGACAGTTTTCAAAAACACACACACGGTTCCCTTCTGAGAACTCTAAGTAAACAATTATAATTTATTTTCCTAAATCATTAACTACTTGCTTCAAAAAAATGAGGTGATTAACTAAGCAAATGTTACTTGAATTTAAATGTTGTATTGAACTCAAAAAAGAGAGAGACCAAATACCATATTTTAATTCAAGTTAGAAGTTACTGTAAACTCATCAGTCTAAGTAACATATACCACAGACATTAGCTAATACACAAAGCCAATGAGAGTTTAAATGCTACCCTTTAGCAATTCTCTTGCTAACATTTCAGCTTGAACTTATAATAACATTTATGATAATTTACCATAGACTGCTGACTTCAAACATTTAATTGCAAACGCACCTTCAGAGAATAATATCAGATCTGGCAAGATTTTCTTTAGTGCAAACAAAGAAGAGGAACACCGAATAAAATGTCATTGGAAATAATGCCCTCTTACTATTAAAAACACAACAACCCTCCTAACCCTTTCAAATAAATAGCATTAAAAAGAGAGCAAGAAATTATAAATGTTCAAGTGTAAATTATTATCTATTGATATACTTTTTATTCAAACAATTCCTTCACGAATATCATGCTTGAAAGTGACTGTGTCCTCATAAGGACCTTGTGAAGCCAGACCCCAATTTTCTCAGGGAACAGTAAGTCACAAAGCACACAGAGAGCAGCTGAAGGCCACAAAACAGCTCTAAGGGATCTACTTTTACTCTCGTTGTCTTTCTTATTGTAGCAGTGACAGCTCTGATCTATTCAAAATAAGAAGCTAGGCTAGAGAACCCCAGGCTAATAGTTAAAGAGTGTTATCATCCTACTAGAAGCCCAGCCCACGAAATCCCGTGGCCCCGCCCACCCGCATGCACCTCTCTGAGCTCACAGCCCCGCCCACCTGCTCTGGTCTTTGGTCCTTAAGGCATTAGGGCCACAGGTCTTTTATAATATAGATAATTCCATCCTGTAAGTCCTTCCATCTTTAGAAATTTTATATCCTCCCAAATGTTTATTTCCCTTTGCCATTACTGGTACAGTAGGAGGAATAATTATAGTCTTTATATCCATTTTATTATATATGTAATTTAAATAACTTGAAAGATTCATAAGATAGAGATTAATCAAAGAACTTATATGTGTTTATGCATAGCCCATGGACACAGACAATAAATAGACAGGCGAAGGCCTGGGATGGAGTGGAGCCGGGCAAAGCGTGAAAAATGGGGGACATCTGTAATAATCTCAACAATAAAATTTTAAAAAAGAAAATATCAAGGAATATTTTAAACTAATTCACAAAATTAAATAAATGTCAAACTTCAGTAACGTAATAATAAGAGGCAATTGGTTTGGCCATTTTGGGAAGCTATTTGCTAACAGATATCAAGAACATGAAAAGTGCATATATCACTCAGCCGTGGTGGCTCAGTGGTTGAGCATCAGCCTATGAGCCAGGAGGTCAGAGTTCGATTCCTGGTCAGGGCACATGCCTGAGTTGCAGGCTCCATCTCCAGTGTGGGGCAAGCAGGAGGCAGCCAATCAATGATTCTCTCTCATCATTGATGTTTCTCTCTCTCCCTCCCTCCCTCTCCCTTCCTCCTGAAATCAATTAAAAAAATAAAAGTGCACATATCACTCAGAGGTCATGGTTCGATTCCTGATCAGGGCACATGCTTGGGTTGTGGGCACAATCTCCAGAGTGCAGTGTGCAGTAGGCAGCCAATCAATGATTCTCTCTCATTATCATTGATATCTCTCTCGCTCTCCCTTCCTCCCTCCCGCTGCCCTCCCTCCCTCTCTCCCTCCCCCCTTCCTCTCTGAAATAAATAAAAATATTTTTTAAAGTGCACATATCCTCTGACTTAGTAATTCTACTTTATGACTCTATATTAATGAAATAATCAGAGATACAAGCAAGATTTATAAAGTCCTGCCAAAGTACATAGTTCAAAATAGTGAAAAATTGGAGACAATTGGTTAAACATACTGCAATATCAAAAAGGTAAAATATTACATGACCATTAAAATTATGTTTTCAAAGGGTTTTTACTGACATTAGAAAATGTCAAGAACATCTTTACATGAAAAATCAGAATTATATACACATATATAGTATGTATAAATTACATATATGATAAAAATAAAATTTGGAATGATGTTTACTTTGGGTTGGGGGATAAAGAGAGATGGAATGGGGGAGAGCCAATAAAATTAATTTAATAATTTGCTTTAAGTGCAAAAGATAAAAAATCACTGTAAAAAATGATACCAATTATATACCTATATTTACATTATCTATTTCTACATCTAGTCCTATATCATTATGTCTGAGAGGAAATAAAAGTTTTATCTTCAGAACATGAATTTTAATTATTTTAAATTTATATCTTCCCCAACTTTTCTATAGGAGTTTCTATAACAAAGAAAGAAGGGGAATATTAGTTACTAGAGGCCCAGTGCACAAATTCGTGCCCAGGTGGGGTCTGGCCCAGCCTGCCCCCATTGGGGCGATTGAGCCTGGCTAGGCAAAGGGAGGGGCCGCGGGCAGTTGGCCAGCCGGCCCCGCCCCCTGGTCGAACTCCCCTTTGAACTCCCATTAGAGGGGACAATTTGCATATTATTATATAGGATTATTTTGATGCCTCTGAATTGGTTGAACTGTCACTATAAGAGTGTATGATTTAGAAAACAAGAACTATAGAGGAATAAAGTAATAATTTCTGTTATTTTAGAAAGTTAGCTTATTTGTGCCTATTACTTATATTATATATTACATGATACTACAGGATAAAAGTGGCAAGGATTAGTACTTGCCTGAGATAAAAGTATGGATGAAGCAAGTTCTAGGAGAAATTCTGTATAAATAATTACAGTTAAGATAATAGTCAATTAAACAATTAAGAAATAATAGTTGTCATTTTTAAATCTTAATTCTAATTATTTATATATAAACTCATAATAATATTTAGGAACCTTAGAAACAGTTTCTCTAAAAGCCAGTGAATATCTCATTTGAAGAATCTTTTGTTAAATGGAAACATGCTTAACTGTGTGGTTAGAGCTGTGGTTAGAGCTGTCTCAGTGGCCATTAAGGTAGCTTGGAGGACAAGTTAAAAAATATGATTGTGTGCAGTCATTTCCATCAGAAATGATCTAGAATGATAAAAGTCTAGAAGTCCAAGGATCTAAAACTGCATGGCACTGTAACTGACTTCAAATTGGCATACTGAACTATTTAGGCTGCAAAATTAGTTTAGATCAGGATTAGCAATACAGTGACTAATTTTGCCATCTGGTGGTCAGTGTGATACGAATCAGAAGTCTTCACTTCATATTTCTATGTCAGAATTTTAAAGTAGGTCTAAAAATATAAGGACATTTTTGGTGCTAAATTAATTCATGGATAAAATTAGAGATACGGCAGAGAAGGTGTATTTTGTGA
This sequence comes from Myotis nattereri, assembly GCF_964212035.1. Classification (NCBI taxonomy): domain Eukaryota; kingdom Metazoa; phylum Chordata; class Mammalia; order Chiroptera; family Vespertilionidae; genus Myotis; species Myotis nattereri. The sequence goes on along the minus strand of NC_138088.1, from coordinate 53,134,483 downwards.
TTTGGTCAGATAACTTCTGTAAGGGGCTGAATAATATGCCCCTCTTCCAACATCCAGGTCTAATCCCTAGAACCTATGAAAATTATTATTATTATTAACTAGAGGCCTGATGCACGAAATTGATGCAAGAGTAGGTCTTCACAGCCCCGACTGCCTCGGCCCTCACAGCCCTGGCTTCAGCCGTTCAGTCGATATGCAAATTACGCTTTTGTTATTGTAGATATAGCAAAAGGGGTTTTGTAGACATGACCACATTAAGAATTTTGAGATGGGAGATTGTCCTGGATTATCCAGATAAACCCTCATGTAGCCACAGTGTCTTCAATAAGGAGGAGGCAGAGGCAGAAGGCAAAGGCGGTGTAACTACTATAGCAAGATGCGACACTCCAGGCTTTGAAGATGGAGGAAGGGGCCAGAAGCCAAGGAATGCAAGGAACAGGAGAAGCAAAAACAATGGATTCTCTCCTGGAATCTCTGGAGGGGGTGTGCCTGACACCTTGCTTTCAGTCCTGTAAAACTGACTTTGGACTTGGACTTCCAGAACTATAAGGGAAGGGCTTTGTGTGTTGTAAGCTAGTTGAGCAATTTGTCACAGCAGCCCTAGAACACTGATACAATAGCTAAATGGGAGGACCTGAGGCTGGAGTGAGACAAGTGCTATAAAAATCAGTGGGAAATGAACTCTCTCCCTCCACTGACTGATCCTAAATCTGACCATGCATGTCAATAAGCAATGCGCTATTACTCAAAACGCTCAAGCCTGAAAAAAGTTGCCAAAATTATTCAGAAAGAAACCAGAGACAATGTGCGCCCACATGCACATACACAGAAAACAAACAAACAAACAAAAAACACTTTCTTTTCTGTCTAATCCCTGTGGTCTGACTAAGTAACTTAGAGGAGTAAAATAGTGAATGTATTTTACTCTACAAGTTTTGGGGGGTTCGTCCTTAAAGCATGGCAAAAATATTAAAGCACATGCATATTTCACTAACCAATATGATGTGATAGCATTTACAATTTTAAAGAAAGGAGCTAACCAATAACCAATGGTGGAGGACAGATTTAACTTTAAATACATATTTTATTGATTTTTTACAGAGAGGAAGGGAGAGGGATAGAGAGTTAGAAACATCGATGAGAGAGAAACATTGATCAGCTGCCTCCTGCACACCCCAAACTGGGGATGTGCCTGCAACCAAGGTACATGCCTTTGACCGGAATCGAACCTGGGACCTTTCAGTCCACAGGTCAATGCTCTATCCACTGAACCAAACCGGCTAGGGCCAGATTTAACTTTAAATGAAGCTTAAGACAAAATTTAGCAAGTTCAACAAAATGGAAAGGTCTGAGAAGTAACAGGCAGCATATTTCTTCCCCTGATCTAATTGTCTATCCCTGTCAGAAATATGGTGCTGCCTCAATTACTCTAGCCCAGTGGTCGGCAAACTGCGGCTCGCATGCCACATGCGGCTCTTTGGCCCCTTGAGTGTGGCTCTTCCACAAAATACCGACTTCTGCGCATGGGCCACGAAGTTTCAATTGCACTGTATGTGCGCGCCTGCAGGTGGTATTTTGTGGAAGAGCCACACTCAAGGGGCCAAAAAGCCGCATGTGGCTCGTGAGCCACAGTTTGCCGACCACTGCTCTAGCCTTACAGCTTGATATCCTGAAAGGCAAGTATTTAATCTTACTTGCCTTTGGTAAGAGTGTCTTGGATGTTCGGGATACTTTGCTCTTCTATGCAAATCTTGAAATAATTTTATAATCTATACAAAACCTGTTGCGATGGGAATTTCATTAAACCTATATATCAATTTGAGTGGGATGTATAACTTTACTACACTGCATCTTCCTACCCTAAAGATATTTCTCCATTCGGCTGGATCTTCATTAATGCTTCTCAATTAAGCTTTATAAAACTTTATACTTTTATAACTTTATAATTGTCTACATAAAATTTTGTACATCTGTAAAAATTGTTCCTAAATAAGCTATATTTGTTGCTACCATAAATATTTCTAATATTATATTTACTATTTGTTCCTTGTGTATATAAATGTGACATTTTCTTTTGTGTAGGTTATTGGTTACTTGCTAACTATTAATACGTCTATAAATTTTCCCATGTATTCATTTAGCTTTTCTATAGAATTACATAATCTGTAAACAATGGAAGATTTGTTTATTTGCTTGTGGTCCGTATATTTTTTAATTCTTTACTTGAATTATTGCACTGACTAGAAGCACCAGTATACTTTCAAATAAAAGTGGGAATAGAGGGCATCCTCGACTGTGTATGATTTTAAGAGGCTTGCTTTGCATATTTCAGCACGGAGTTTCATGTTTGCTGTATGTTGGACTTCTGTAGATACCTTTTGTCTGTTAAAGGAAATTTCTTTGTATTCCCAGTTTGCTAAGATTATTTTTTAAATCATAAATGTGTACAATTTCCTGTATATACTGACATCATCATATGATTTTCCTCTATAAACATGATAAACACAAATATTCAGAGGTTGCACAGTTGACCAATCGTGAGAAGAGATAACCGTGGAAGCGGTTAAAGAACCCAAACTGCACAAAGGAACAGATGCTCAAGGAAGAGCTGGGATAGCAGCGGACACACCCTGCCCCTGATTTTTATCTCTGCCCTTTAACAGCCCATGTGACTCAATCAAAGTGCTTCTTATTCCTCTTGATATTGACCTTCCCTGGTATTAGCAGCACTTTTACCTGCTATATTGAACTCATGCACCCGAGTTTTCAAACATAGCTAGGGAACAGGTTTCCATTTCTTAAGAATTTATTTTACTCCATGATCATTTTAATTTTATTGGCCCTTTAATTTTGGGGGTCTGAATTTGTCTTGTACTCCTGATAACCTAGGAGTTTAACAGAAGGCTCTCTTCTGATAATCATTTCTCACAAAGAGGAATCTAAGCTTTCAGTAGGTTTCAGCTGACAACTGCCTGTGAGAGGTACTCCTCAGCAGCCTTAAGGAGCACTCGATGGCCCTTTCTCTAAAGGACTTTTCTTGTTGCCCACGTGATTTAGGGCCATTATCATTCCTCACTTAAAAAAAACAAAAACAAAAATACTAACAAGCAAGCACCAACCAAAAAGAAAGCAGACATGCCCAGATGAGACTGTGGCTTAGATTTGCAGTTCTATTCACACTGGGCAGCTGTGTAATGTTTGTGTTTTCGGCTGAAATTTTACTTTTGTAAGTTGTCACTTTCTGAGTGTTCCTGCGTCTGTGTAACATGAGAACGCTACTGCTTAATCTCATGCTGAAAGAGGAGCTCCTCTATCTCAAGGCAACTTCTGTGAGCCAGCTGCCAGATGCAATGATTAGCAGCCTCAGTGTAGCCCCTGGCACTTCTGCCAAACAGTAAAAGGAGTGAGAATATTACCTGAAAAAGTCTTAATTTTTTTTTCCTGTTCCCCCGTGTTAGCTAGCGTCCACAGCTCATGGGAGCAGAAAGCACAGTTCTGTGGATGTGTGCTGCCGAAGGTCTTTCTGACATAACCTAAGGAAAAGGCACTGGACAGCGGAGGGCTGGCAATGGCCATTTCTGGGTAGCTGCTCTTTTTTGCCTTCTAACATTGCTTCTGGACACCAAGACCAACGATAGCATCCTTCAGGTTCCACTGACCTCTATCAGCACACCATATGCCAGGCGGCTCCTCATGCTGAGATGTCTGCACCATCTCTGCTCGTGTCAGCTCTGGCCTCTATTCTACTTCAAGGGCATTCAGATGCACCCAAACTCACGATTCACGGTGCCATAAGTCCAGTATTTTATTTGAAAAATTTTTACTTAATGTTTCCCCCTTTTAGAGTAGCTTGTCTTCATCACATTTAAATAAATGAAATAATATTAACTTAATAATCTCTGTATATCTTCCCTCCTTCCCTCCCTCCCTCTCTCCCTTCCATCTTTTTTTTTTAAATATATTTTATTGATTTTTTACAGAGAGGAAGGGAGAGAGATAGAGAGTTAGAAACATCAATGAGAGAGAAACATCGATGAGAGAGAAACATCGATTAGCTGCCTCCTGCACATCCCCCACTGGGGATGTGCCCACAACCCAGGTACATGCCCTTGACCGGAATTGAACCTGGGAGCTTTCAGTCCGCAAGCCGACGCTCTATCCACCGAGCCAAACCGGTTTCGGCATCCTTCCATTTTTTATAATGTTCACTCTGGTAGTATATTTAAGCTGGGTCCATTTCTCTGTTTTTGCATCCACATATACAACAAATATGGAAACATCCATAAAAAGTTAATTCCTGATCCTCTATTACTGAAATGAATTGCTCAATATCAATGTAACAAGAGCATACATCAAAATACGCTTAAGCTCTACTCAGTGGGTTTCAAAAGGAAAAGTGGGACAATTTAGAGTTCATCAATTAAATCACATTAAATTAGCTTCTATCATTGACTTGGCTCGACAGCCTTCATCTATTTTAATTTACAACAAAAAGGACGGCCAAGTACAGGATAGCAGCAATGACACAGTCAAACACAGGCTTTGTCTTCTTAGTCATAAGAACCATTAAGGTGGTATTAAAGCAAAGACCTCTAACTCAAAGGAAATTTCAAAAGAGCATATAATGTAATATACCCCATCATAGATACATTCATAAAACTTGATTATAATTCTATACCTAGAGCACTAAAATTTTTTCAGTAATTAAAAAACATGATATGCTTGTGTTGTAAAGTACAAATTCCCATTGCATGACAGAATACAACTAGTTCTTTAATATTCACCATTCTATCCCTTTGAGGACACATACTTCTCACATAACAGGAACAATATCTTACAAGCATTAGTGGGCATCAGTCTACTCATAACACCAAACAAGAAGGCTGAAACAGTTTGTTTCGTTAACTGGGATCAAGGCAAGTGTAAAGAGTAGCCACGGCAGGTTGTGCTGATTGGTCACAGGGCTGTTGGCTTTGATGCTGAATAATAAAGGCAGTGAGGTGGGGAGGCCATTATCATGTTACCTGGCAACTTCCTCAGACACAGAAATAAAGTTCCTTTATGCTCTAGTTCAGTGATGGCGAACCTTTTGAGCTCGGCGTGTCAGCATTCTGAAAAACCCTAACTTAACTCTGGTGCCGAGTCACATATAGAAACTTTCTTATCTTTGCAACCATAGTAAAACAAAGATTTATATTTTTGATATTTATTTTATATATTTAAATGCCATTTAACAAAGAAAAATCAACCAAAAAAAAATGAGTTCACATGTCACCTCTGACACGCGTGTCATAGGTTTGCCATCACGGCTCTAGTTAATAGAAAACAAGAACATTCTGGGAAGAGATGGGTATAATCAGAGAAAAACTATAAGATGATAAGCCTTTGCACGTTTAAAACTGGAAGAGTCATTTAAGAACTATTAGTGGGACATCTGCTATAGGTCTGCACTGTCTACATGCTGGGCTACGAAGAAGAATGAGATGCAGTTCCAGCCTTTTAGGGATTTTGGGAAAAAACCTGTTGTGACATTCATTCTTCAACTATGATTGTGTTACCACTAGGTGGCTGGAAATACTTAGTCAACTCATTTCTCATTATTTTAGGAAAGGAAATGACTAATAGAAGAAAGAAGTATAGATCAAAAACCAGTATTATGACTGTTTTTGGACGTATAAGTTTTTCAGTCATTTAATTTGCGTGCTATATATTCCAGGCAAGTGTCTTTTTATGAAATTAGTTTGGTGGTAGAGATATGGGGTTGGGGAAATAGGAGGATAAAAGCTGGCAAGGCCCTATCTGCCTCCCCCCTTCGAAGATACCAATACCACCCTCGCCAGTTTGGCTCAGCGAATGCAGTACTGGCCTGCAGACTGAAGGGTCCTGGGTTCGATTCTGGTCAAGGACGTGGACCTCGTTTGCAGGCTGTCCCTGGCCCTGGTCAGGTGTATGTGGGAGGCAACCAATCGCTGTGTCTCTCTCACATCGACGTTTCTTGCTTTCTGTCTCTCCCTCTCCCTTTCACTCTCTCTAAAAAAACAATGGAAAAATATCCTCAGGTGAGGATTAACAACAAAAAAAAATTTTTTAAAGGTACCAAGTTTTCCTGCATTTATTTTACATTTAGGCTAATGAGTAATTTAGTGCTGACCAAGACTACTGAAGCATTTTTTTTAAAGGTAAAAACCAATATTCTATTGAAAACTATAAACTAGCCATTGGATAAATTGATTTTTCTAGTCCAACAGATTTCCTACATAAATCTCAGCCAACATTTGAAATACTGAGGCATTTATAGCTATTATGGTATTGGTAATAACCTAAATTTAAGTCCAGTTTAACTTATTCCCATAATAAATATTAAGAAAGAAATAGGCCGAAACCGGTTTGGCTCAGTGGATAGAGTGTCGGCCTGCGGACTGAAAGGTCCCAGGTTCGATTCCGGTCAAGGGCATGTACCTTGGTTGCAGGCACATCCCCAGTAGGAGATGTGCAGGAGGCAGCAGATCGATGTTTCTCTCTCATCGATGTTTCTAACTCTCTATCTCTCTCCCTTCCTCTCTGTAAAAAAATCAATAAAATATATTTTTTTTAAAAAAAGAAAGAAATAGGTGTAAAATATTTTGAAATAAGAAGTTACCTCTCCGCTATTTAAATAGTCACAAAGGTGTTGCTATATATCATAAAAGCAATGGTTGACGATATACTCTTATTTGAACAAAAACCTTCCCTTTTTACTCTATTACATAGAAAAAATCCAACTAATTTGAAATGTATCAAATTTCAATGGCTTTGCTATGAAGACGACAACTTGGAAGCAATAATGCATGTATATGAAGAGATACACTGCATTTAATCGAGGTCACGAAAACACAAAATCTCTGCTTTACTCACAGATTACATCTATGCGTTAACTGATAATGGCCTGAGCATTAGGCATACACTGAATAATGAGTCAAACTGTTCTTTTCTAAAATATCAACCTTTTCTACAACTACTATTTGATTTTATAACTGCTTTCTAGGTTAAAAACTATTCTGTGAATTTCTTATGGGGCTATTTTTAAAAAGTGCTTTAACAATCTAATATCTGTTGTCAAGTAAAGCCTCCCAGGGCCCATTGGCTCATAAACATGACCTTCACCTCTAACATATCTAGTATGACACGTGCCCAGGGTTCACGGCTCCTGGCTGCAACTTGCACACTGTCAGCGCCATATGGCAATTTATTGGAAAAGTTTCTACACTGTCTTGCGTACTGACAATCATTCCTGAACTCCTGCTTCCAGAGTCTAGTAATGGAAGAACAGTTCTGGTTGCAATGAGATCCTTAGAGCACTAAGGTCCCATCAGACACCTGTCAGCTTCACACATTATTAAACAGAGTTCAGCTACCTATTAATAGTCAAAACTTTGCTCTACTGTAGTTGAGGGGAATAGTGTTTTCTTTCTTTTAAAAAAATATTTTTATTATTTTCAGAGAGGAATAGAGAGGGACAGAGAGATAGAAACACCAAAGATGGGAGAGAATCATTGATTGGTAGCCTCCTGCACGCCCCCCACTGGGGATTGAGCCCACAACCTAGGCACGTGCCCTGACCTGGAAATGAACCGAGATCTCCTGGTTCATAGGCCGATGCTCAATCACTGAGCCACGCCGGCTGGGCAATAGTATTTTAATTGTTCAGGAATTAGTAATGTCAGTTATATTCTTTTATTCCATTCTAGGGAAGAGTCTCAGAATGTTACAAATCACAGATGCTTCATTGGTGAAGTTCAGTATTTTATATTCATCACCCAGTAAGGTGCTTGGATAACTTACATTCATTCCAACTGCAGCAGTCAGGTTTTCTATCAATTCTGTAAAATGTCCACTAAAAACTGGAAGAAGATAGTTTGGATAACAAGCCTAGGAGTGTGGAACTTGAATTAGAAGACTCACTTGAAAGTGACCTTAAAATGAATCACATATTTGGTCTGTGCTGGGTTGGTCAGTTGGCTTGAATATTATTCATTTTACAAATGCTCATTTAGCATCTGCGAATGCATCATACAGGCATCATACTAGGGATAAAAGGTAAATAAGAGTTTCTGCCAGTCCGACCTTCCATATCAGAAATATAATTCTGTTATCACTACAAAAACTGCAGATGAATGGAGTTGGCTCCTGACAAACCCTGCCTCCCCCCATTCTTTTGTGAGGACAAAGGGCAAAGCTTGCATAGTTAGAAACTGTGACTGAGTTTTTGAAATGGGCCTGACTCAAGAAAGGGTCAGACCAGAATCCTAAAGCCTGTGAGGGAGCAATGTCTTTTGATGTAAAGACCCGCGTGCATGCTGTACTGTATATTCTCTCTGTCTGTCTTCAATTTTCAAACATGTGGTCGCAGGTTTCATTTCCATGGCATGGCATGGCATTCATAATTCAAGATTAACACAATAGCACTTCCTCCTGAGAAAACAGAACAAATGCTATGCAAATTAAAGCTATGCAAAAAAGTTATCTAATTATTGTTTTTTCTCCTTGTGATGCCTTACAAGATTAGCAGAAAGAGTGAATTATAAACACTGCTCTAATTTTCCCAAACTTCTAAAATAAACTATATAGAGTAACTCAATAAGAAAAAAGTGAAAAATTACACATCATATTTGGCAATCATTTATTTTTATTTGCAATAAAACTATGTAGGCCTTCATCATTGTGTAATTGGTATGTAAAAAAAGCACTGCTTTAAGAAATGCTAAAATCTAAAGAAGAAAAATGTTGATAATGAAATAAAATGCAAAATATAATATAGGCACACATTGGTTGGGGGGGGGGCTTAAAGCATCAAAAGCCTAGTTTAATATATATATATATATATATATATATATATATATATATATATATATATATATATTTTAAAGTAGGCTTTTAAAAAAATCACCAAATTATATATGGATGGTGTTCAATGACAATATTAAATGTATTGCTGAAAACAGGGATATTTTGTAAAATGCTTTCACATTCAATAACAATCTCATATGTCTACAAAGACTATCTCTGGGCTAAAGGTATTATATCATATACAAATATAAACTTTCCTTCCTTTAGAAGTGACTACGGCAGAAGACAATTATCTAAATGTATATAGTGCCCAGCATTATGGGTTCATGGACCAGTGATGACGAAAGTAATTTTGGCTACTTATGGAATGCTTATTATGTTCCAGAATTTTACCAAGAATCTTGATGTATTAGCTGTTTTTATTTTGATAATAACCCATGAGGTAATTCCTAGCAGTGTTCGCATTGTGCAGATGAGAAAACGATGCAGAGAGAGGTTAAATAAGGTGCTCTAGGTCACATAGGTAGTGGTGTCAGAGTTGATATTAAAAAAAAAAATTTGGGTCACCAACAGAGGAGTTACATCTTTATATTGCTCTGAAAGGATATTTTAAAGACCCAAAATATCACTATTTCACTGTAACTCCATAGGGGATGTCTTAATCACAACACAATTAGAAAGATAATATTTCACTGGAATTAATTTAGCTTTATAAATAACTTTATTATCCTTATTTTTCTAGTTGTGGAGTGAAAAGATAGCCACAGACCAGTATCCATCCACAGATCTATGAGTGGGGATCACTAATGTACTCCAAGTAGTTAGTTCTGCCTATTGACAGCTACCTATTGAAAAATATTGCAAAAGAAGCATTATTGTGGGATATGCTGTATTTTGCAAGCAGCTATAAGGCAAATAAAATTACTAGGGAAAATGAGGAAGAAGACTAACATTTGTTAAGTACCATTATAGACTCGCCACTTGTACACATGGCATCTTAACCACTCTGTCATGAACACACTGCCATTCTATATTCTGCAGATGAGGAAACTAAGATTCAAGGAGGTTAGATAATTAACCCAAGGTCACTGATATAGCACATAGTATAATTTTTCTGAGAAGTTTTACTCAGAAGCTCATGTTTAAGTTAAATTATACTTAATTATGAACTACACTCAACTCTATTTGGATGAAGACCTATTGATATTATCTATATATATAACAGCCTAAGCAACCATTATGACCAAACAACTGAACAGCTGATCAGCCAGTCGCTATGACATGCACTGACCACCATGTGTTCAACGCAGGAGCCGCCCCCTGGTGGTCAGTGTGCTCCCACAGGGGAAGCGCCCCTCAGCCAGAAGCCTGGCTCAGGGCTGGCAAGTGCAGTTGCGGAGGCGGGAGCCTCTCCGAACTCCACGGCAGTGGCAGGCACAGCGGCCGGGATGAGTGTGAGCAGCGCGGCACTTGGCACACTGCTACATCCCCTGAGGGGACCCAGATTGCGAGAGGGCGTAGGACAGGCTGAGAGACCGCCCTCCCCCGATGCACGAATCCATGCACTGGGTCTCTAGTTTCTTATATAAATATCCTTGGCCAAAAGAATTGAACAAACCCCTTAGAAATATAAAATTGTTTGGAGAAAAATCAAAAACAAAAGCTGTAAATTTTTTTAAATGCTTACTTGCAATACATTACACACACACACACATACACACACACACACAACACAAAATCCTCACAGTGGGTGACTAGAAAAACAAAAAAGCATTCCCTGCTGTGTTTCATCTTATAACATATTCTAAAAGTGCAATTATTTCAGAGGACCCAAGCAAGATAAATTATTTTCTTGGAAACATCTTATTAGTATATAAATATTATATAAAATATATGAAGGAAACAATATACTGCCAAGTAGTAGGAAGTTTAAATTAAAAAACAATATTTTTTATAGAAATTACCAGGTTTCTTAAAAAAGTTTCCTTTCAATTAAGCTACTATGTAATAATTAATATAGATATATAATATCTAAATAGGAAAACAATTATCATGAACAGTACACTGATATTATTCCTAGAAAAGCTTACAACACATTATTAGACAAAACTGTATGTATCAAATATCTAGACAAATATCTCAGAATCTAAGTGGAACAAGACACATAATGGTCAATGAAAATTTTCTTAGGTAGGACTTATATGCTATGTCTGTATTTAGATGCTCATCTATTATAAAATTTATAATAAATATTATCAAAATATTGATGTTTATACAAGTATCAACCGAGAATTTGGTTCCTAGGTTCTACAATTTCCTAGGATCTATCTGGATTAAAATTATTTGCACTCTTGGTGTTTTGGAGGTAAATGTGGGTTGACTTTTCCAATGTTATAGCTTATTCACTACACGATCTTAGACAAATACTTTCATTGGTAAATGATGTAGTTGGTGGGGTTGTTGTGAGATTAAATGAGTAAATAAATTACAACATTTTTAACGTACTGGGATGCAAAAACATGCTATCCCTACACCTGTTTTTCTCCCTACACCTTGCTTCCTTGTATAATTCCTTTCAATACAGAAAGTACATTCATACTCAATACGTCAGAGTATCGTCACAAAAATCCTGCACGTGCAGAGGTTAGAAAGTATAATTTCCATATAGATAATGAAAATGAGTCTCAGAGAGGTTATGCAATAGTAAATTCAATACTAGAAAAAGCTTCTTTTGTCATAAATAGTAATTACATCAGCGACAGTGTCTTTCTTTGGCTTTGTCTTCTGGGTCAGAGTCAAATGATAGAAAAGATGTTTTAACATGGAAAAATGCATGTTGATAAAGTACATTTAAAATATTGTTCAATTATTTACAAACACTAATATGCACCTAATAGTAATCCTATGAAAAAATGACTATGATTGTCCATTCAACTTTTTTTTTTTTTTTACAGAAAAAGATACTGTGTCTCCTGAGAAGATAAGTATCTTACAAAAGGTTACACAGCCAGCAATAGGCAGAGTTAGGATTCAAATTCCAGTAATTTCATTCCAGATTCTGTGCTTTTAATCTCATTTCTAATAGTGCCCCTGCTGTGAAAGTTAAAGAAAAACGTAGCTCCTATTCCATAGATTTTAAGAAACAGTGTGACTTAGAAGTCTAAAGCTGCTGGGAGTTATCAGCTGCCAACTATTTTGCTCTGTCAGTGGGGGATTTCCACTGGTGGGGGCATAAAAACAGAAGGGTAGGGAATTAGCAGCTCCTCTCACATAATCATCATCTTCACCAGGATATCTATTACTATAACTGAGCACTTCCTGTAGCATAGGCATACTTCTATGTAGTTTACGAGTAGTCACTCATCTAATTCTCACAATAAGTAAAGTATGTTTAACAGATTAGGAAACAGAGACACGGAATCAGCAAGTAACTGGCCAAAAGTTACACAATGGTTACTAGTAAGCCGTGCAGCTAGAACTTAAGTCCTGTGTTTAATTTACCCATCCAGCTATCAAAGAGAGCACAGAGAAAACCCAAGAGACTTTAATTTTCCCAGCTGGAGTAAGAACCAGTGTTGAGTCTTAGACAGTCTAAAAATATTATTACAACAACCGAAGGCTGCACACAAAGTTCACGCGTTATTTGATCATGAATCCTTCACGCTTACATGTTACATTTCAGGACTGATTTATGGCAAGCCTCCCTGAGGCCAGAAATACCTACATTTCTTTTACATGCCACTCTTTTCCTTAAATAACACAAAATAGTTAGGAGAGCTGTGGTCCTCCACGGAGGTGGTGGGTAAGAATTAAAATAACATGAAAGTATTTTTTAAAGAATGCATACACTCACTATATGGGGATGGGTGAGAGTGAGATAGGAGGAAAGAGTAGGAAAAAGATCTGTGCAATTTGTCAAGCTCCCCTTAGCTGCCTATGACATGGCAACTGCTGAGTTGGAGTCGACCAACACAAACGCTCAACATGGTGCAATTCAGCGACCCAATACAAAGGCAGCCTTCTCTCCTACGGAGTGTGACAGCACACAGCAGTAATTAAGAAGGTGAGCTCTGTAGTCAGACTGCTTGGGTTGAATACCAATCCAGCTACTTGTTGGGTGACCTTGGGCCAGTTGCTGAACCTTACTACCATCCGTTTCCTACCTGTTATGAGAAACAACTGAGACAATACGAATAAAAATCCTCAGCATGGTACTTCAATGAATAGCACTGTTTTATTATAGGTTCTTAATCTGTCCAATATGTAAGTTATGTGAGATGAACTATAACCATTCATTTACTTTTTGTTTCTACTTTCTTTAACTGGAATTACCATACATATAGAAGAAAAGAATGTAAAGCCAGAAATGAGTTCAGTATTTACACATATTGAACATGGAGGTTCCATGTGCAGACCTCCATTTAGCAGGTGCTGTGAGTTACCTGACATCCCCCTCTGCTAATCTGCCGTTGCCCTAATTCTCCACTGCTATCCTTTATCTTCATTCTCCCCCCTTCTCCATATGCTCCTCGCCCCTTGACTTAAGCTTGCCTTTTCTTCACCTTTCTTCTCTTAAGACTTTATTTTTTAGCTTTAGGCTCACAGAAACACTGAGAGGCTGGAGCTGAGATTTCCCCTGCTCTCTATGTCCCCAAGCGTGACGAGCCTCTCCGGTTCTCTCCCATTAGAGCGCACATTTATTCCAACTGAGGAAGCTACATTGACACTTCCTAGCACCATTCTTTTTTAAAATATATTTGACATGATACATACTGGTGCTTAAAAAAATATGTTTTTATTGATTTTTTCTAGAGAAAGGGAGAGCCATAGAGAGAGAGAAACATGGATGAGAGAGGAACATCAGGGATTGGCTGCCTCCTGGATGACCCCTACTGGGGATCAAGCCAGCAACCTGGGCATGTGCCCTGACCAGGAAATGATCTGCCAATGATTAGCTTCTGGGTGCACGCTCTAGTGCTGAGCCACAGCGGCCAAGCCATACTGGCACACTGTAATATAGGACACTCAGGGTTGTGTTCTCATTCTTGTGCTTACTAACTAGAGGTAAGTGTAAGTATACACACAGAGAACAAGACAGATCTCCATTTCTCACCCTAGATCACAGATAATTAACCTGCCATTCTTTCCTTATCTGCACAGTGAAACTGCATAAGTAGGATTATTTAAGTGAGTACATCATTTTACTGAAACTTGCAAAAACTGTCGAGCCAAGCTATTATTAAAAAATATATACACTTCAGAAATATTTTTTATGATCTTCTTGACTAAGTCAACCTGTGTTCTATCCTTAACAAAATGTATAATATTTTTAAAACGATTTATTGTTCCAGCCATGATTACTTGGAAAACTTGCTTTCTTTCATGTTTGCAACAATGATACATCACACCAGCCTTTCCTTATTGTCACTGCGGGTGGTTTCACATGCTAGAGTAAATTCCATCTGAGTTACAAATTATCCTTAGGAAACTATAATTAAATGCACTGTTAAAATTTTGGTTATTGGTTAATAATCACTGAAATTACTTTTCCTTCAAGAATTTTTTTCCCTTCCAAAAAGATGGTTTGTTAAACTTTACCCCAAGTTACTTTGGAGCAACGAGTCCAGTTTTAGAATTTCCTTTTGCTTATAACATTGCCAAGGGGGCAGGTTCTGGAGACAGCCTGGGATCCCTGGATCCTGACTCATGGTTTATTAGTTACCAGCTTTTTACCTTAGGCCAGTTACTTAGCTCTTCTGTGCCAGGCTCTCCTCCTCCGTAGGAGGGGTAAGAACCTGTCTCAAGAGGCTGTTATGAGAATTAAACTGACTAACATACGTGAAGCACTTAAAAGAATGACTGGCACACAGTGAGCACTTGACAGAGGCGCGCTATGACAGCATGACTGACAGGTAGCCCGGGGTATAACCACAGTAGGGATTGGAGGAGAAGTCCTTCTTGCATTTTCCCACTCGTATGTGCTGTAATAAAAAGAGCTCTGGTGAATAAAATGAGCAGTGAACCTGGGACGTTAGTATGTCTAGAGCAGCCGTGGGCAAACTACGGCCCGTGGGCCGGATACAGCCCATTTGAAATGAATAAAACTAAAAAAAAAAGACCATACCCTTTTATGTAATGATGTTTACTTTGAATTTATATTAGTTCACACAAACACTCCATCCATGCTTTTGTTCCGGCCCTCCGGTCCAGTTTAAGAACCCATGGTGGCCCTCGAGTCAAAAAGTTTGCCCACGGGTGGTCTAGAGGAACATCTGTTAAAAGGACTTTCACTGTTAGCATTTCCAGGCAAACACGAACTTAAGGCAAGACAGAAGCTCCTAACAAGTCCGTTATCTTAAGCAAATAAATAGTATGGCCCAGAAGAGAAAATCACATTTTCAATCAGAAACTAATGAACAGCGCATTGTCTTCGGTTCACACCAAATGTTCACGTATTTTAATTGCCAAGCTTTACTGGATTTCTGAAGTTAGCATAGTAGATCATGTGAAAACAAAGTTTGTCACAAATACTGACACTGGTTATATTCATTCAGTTTACTTTCACCTTAGCTAGTACTTGGTTGCATATAGTTCTTGATCTTAACTTGACTTAAAAATCACTGGTGTATATGAAGGGTCTCTCCTACCATCACATCACCTCTATCACTGTTTTCTAGAAAATGCTGCGGCCAATGAGACTCCCATGTTAATGTACTGCAGTCCAGCAACCTTTGCATAGCTGCTATTACTGTAATTGCTTCTGCTTCTAAAATTCCCAAGATGCTCATGGGGCCAACAGTGTTCTGGCTCCCGCTGTTCCCTCAATAACAAGATAAATGTCATATACTTGTCTACTTGAATCTTGGCATACATCTTTCCAGGAGTTGTTAGATTCTACTGTGCCATTAACATTATCATTTTTTAATTTAATATAAATTATTTAAAGATGTTCTTATAAAATAAATCCCCTTATAAATATTATCTGAGAAAAATTCATTACAAAAATTTAAAACTAAGTTATAAATGAACACTTGGCACTACGTGTATACTTCTATCATCCATCAGAATATAAATTCTATGAGAGCTGGAAATTTCTCTATTGTTCATTGCTATATTTAAACTTTAGTATACAAAAGGCCACAAAAATGTGTTAGAGCGAATGAATAAATCATTGCACCTATTACATATTATGTTCTATATTTGTAGTAGATCTTAAATGACTTGAGGGAAAGTTTCAATCTCATAATCCTCTTTAATGCTTAAAAGAGTTGTGTTGTCTGTATTTTTTAAAAATCACTATTGTTGGAAGTGTTATGTATGTTCCTTTATTTCCCCCCCCCCCCGCCCCGACCCCTCTAGCAGGCCCCTACAGGCCCTGCCCTGGCCTTCACCACACTGTTATCTGTGTCCAAGTTCTTTGGTTGATCTCTTCCCACTCACCCACCTCAGATGTGAACTCATAATGATAAATGGCATGAGCAAGAAGCAAAAATTAATGCTTAGGTCACTGCAGGAGAACGTAAATTCAAAGGCATCTGAAGTAGATGTGAATGTGCACGTGAAATAGGGAATAAAGCATCTGACAATAGTTCAAAAGGAGTTCATTCCACAAACCTGTAAACCTCCATCACAAAAAGTTTTCAATCTCTAGAACCAAAAGTTGAGGTCTAATTTGGAGGAAAGAATAAGAAAGGCATGAGATATATGATGTTTCCTAATGTGGGTTATGCATCCCTTAATTTTAAGTGTCTTAGTTTTTAAGTGCCTGGTTTTGAGTTCTTAATTTAATTAGCTTTATGCAAGTTAGGAAGGAAATTGGAAATCTCACCATTGTTAAGTTTTCATTAGTGAATTAAACCTATCCTGAGCTCATTGTGAATAATATTGTCATTACTGGCTCACTTGTCTTTTTCTCTAAAAGACCTAAACCCCTTTATTGCAGAAACTGTATTTAATTCTGTTTTTCTAGACATTACCCAATGATTGGTATATAATCAGATATTCAGAGTACTAGTTGAATGATATAAACAGTGCAACATACAAAATATTCATATATAGATAAATAGCTTAACAATACAACTCATTAAGTTATATGGTTCTTTTCCTCAAGGAAACTATGATTGATAGGGTAATGACATACTGATAAAATATTATATGATAAGTACCAGGAGAGAAAGATGTGTAATTTTCATGCAGGTTTGGGGGAGAGGGATCATTTATTATATTTAAGATGATAATAAAACACTTCTTGGAAGAGGTAGCATTATATTCAAACCCTAAGAAATAGACTGGGATAGGGAGATGAGGGGCCTAGAAGGTCTTCAAATTTTTCAATGGGATTTTAGAGTTTTGATTTTATTCAAAATGTTAAAGATATTTTAACTTTGGTTTTATAGCTTTATAAGGATAGGAATTTATTATGTCTACTTTAATATATACATATATACAGACATATATATATGTAAGAGAATAAAAAATAAATAAATCTAAGTCAACCTTAAGGCTGGTGAGTTCTTTCGTTTATTTCTTTCTAAGGTGGGTGTAATGTCACCCAGGTTTGAAACTACTGTCTCAAGTAAGTATTCTAAGCTCTGACCCCCCCGGGTGCCATCTCCAATACCTGCTAGGCTTTCCTTCTCCAATGCCCCCTAACACTTCAACAGACACACGCTTTCCTCAACACTAGTAAACAAGGGACACAAATTTCCGGGTAACCTCTTGGGTTATTCTCAAAATGAGTAAAATAAAATACTAACTGGATTGGAAATGAGAATAAAGTGAGAAGTGGCAGAATTTGTCAATAAACTAAGTTGCTGAAACAAATAAGGCCACTGAATAAGTAAGACCACATCATTTAATATGAACACAAAAGAGCACTTCATTTTAATATGAACATAAAACTTCAACAAGTGTGACTATTCAGAAAGGGTTTTTCTTTTTCATTCTTCCTTTTTTTTTCTTCTCAAATGAGTAGGAACTTTGGGTCAAAAATAATTTAATAAATACAAAAAAAAGCCAATGTAACTAATTCAGTAAGTTAGGGACATTAACAATAAATGACTACATTTTTTTTTTTTTTTTTAGTAATCAGTGTCTTACATAAAATGAATGTTTTCTAAAATAGAAAAAATCATTGCTTTGAAAATCTAAGAAGCTTAAATTCTTAACTTCTCAATGTTCAGCTTAAATTTGCTTAAATTAATACTATTGCTTGGAATTATTTTTATCCTTTTAATCATGTTCTTTGTACCAGTCCAAATATGCTCTACTTTTTATAGACTATTCTCTAAAACGCTGTAATTTAAGATCCAATACAGGAAATGACAAATCTAGAATCAGAGATGCTTCTATAAGTAATTCCTAAAATCAGTTTGTTCTTTCCAAAGGAACATAACAAGTTGGAAAGGAAATGGGCTTTTGGATTCAACCTCAAGTACAATCCCAGCTCTGCAGATTTCCAGCTGTGCAACCTGGGCACATTGCTTACCCATTGTATACACACACACACACACACACACACACACACACACAGTGAAATATTATTCAACCGTAAAAAACACACACAAAACAAAAGTAAACAGGAAGTCCTACCGCTTGTGACAACATGGATGGACCTTGAAGGCATTATCCTAAGTGAAATTACTCAGAGAAAGACAAATACTATATGGCCTCACTTATATGTGGAATCGCCCTACTCTCCCCAAAGCCCCACTAAACACAAAGAGATGAGATTTGTGGTCTACCAGAGGTGGGAATGGGGGAAGGGTAATTGAAGGAAGATGGTCAAACTCCCAGTTGTAAAGTAAATAATTACTAGGGCTGTAATGTTCTACATGATGACCATGGTTCACATTGCTATATCATACATAGGAAACTTGCTGAGAGGATTCTAAGAGTTCTCATCATGAGAATTTTTTTCTTTTCTTTTTATTGCATCTATATGAGCTGGTGAAATGTTATAAACCTGTTGTGGTAATCATTTCACAAGATATGTAAATTAAATCATTATGTTGTATACCTTAAACTTATATAGTGATTATGTCAATATTTCTCAATAAAACTGAAAAAAAAGAAACAAAGGACATTCTTTTACAGTCAAAACAAGGTCTTACCCTATAATCAAGGTGAGAAACAGAAAAGAATTAACCATTACATGCTTAAAGAATACCATATGAGGCACCCAAAAAATGGAATAATTTTCAAGAGACTACTTGCTTAGCAGTTAAGACAATAATTTGTTTTCCCTAGGTAGGATGGGTTTAGAGTCTCAGGTAATAGAGAAAGTACTCAGGCAAATTATTATTACATTTCCAATACCTAATATATTGTGAAGCATTCCAGGACAATTTCATATAAAAACATAAAAATACAACAGAAAATATCAAATAATGGCTAAATAATCCACTGTATTCTTTTTCACTGTAGGAAAACTGAAATAACAACGATCAGAATGAACTATGCTCCATGATTGGAGCGAATGTCTTTTCATTTTCTTTCAATTGCAATAATGATAGCAGACACATGAAATATACTATATGATATTCACAATTTGAAGCACTTTACACACGAGGCCTTAATCTTCATAACAACCCTATGAGGCTTTACTCTCCATAGATCAATATTATTCCCATTTTTAAAGATGGAGAAACTGAGATGGTTCGCGAGGGTAACATGCACAAAGTTAAAAGCAAGTAAGGGGCAAAGCTAAAATTAAGAACCCAGACTGTCTGTCTGGTTTCAGAGTCTGAGTTCTTAACCATGTTAGTATAATCCCTCTCAAATTATCCTTTTTTTTTTTGCATATATCACACATGAAAACTTTCAGGAGTATAACACATCTCTAAATCAAAGAAAGAGAAATGACAAGTTATGAAATTGGAGAACTGTTAAAAACACCTCTAAGTAATAACACTTCTTGTTCTGTTTTTAAAGTCAGCTGAGAATTCAGTTGAAAAACATAACACTGTATACATGAAGTTCAGAACATAATTATATATGGGAATTAAATACCTGAAAATTTACCAAAGCTTTTGAAGACAGGGCATTTAATCAAAGCCATCTTACTAGAATATCAATGTTACATGCTGTATCACTGAAATATTTTTGTGCTCCAGTGAGTATGTAGATGATTTAGTGCTGGTTGAACGTCTCTGGCCTATTTTTATGAAGTACTGCTTTGGTAGAAAACTTTTGCACTTGTATTGTGTCAAGTAAAGTCACTGTAGTTCACCCAGAAGAGACGTTCAGTGGCTGAGCATTGCCCTATAAACCAGGAGGTCAGGGTTCCATTCTGGGTCAGGGCACATGCCCAGGTTGAGGGCTTGATCCCGAGTGGGGGGCATGCAGGAGGCAACCAATCAATGATTCTGTCTCATCATTGATGTTTCTATCTCTCTCTCCCTCTCCCTTCCTCTCTGAAAGCAATAAAAATATATTTAAAGAAAAGAAAATGATGGGACTATGTCAGAAACACAATGAACCTGAACACAGAATGTCAGTTACAAAAGTGATACATGTTACAAAGTAAGCATTTACCTTATGATAAGGCATAAGGTAAATTTTTTTACAGCTGTAAAAAAAATAAGATAGTGGTGTGACTTCAATAAAAACAATCTAGTATTTTCTATACCTAAATATACTCCAATTCAAGTGTGTTTGCATCCCCACTTATAAATATCATATAGTCTATAGACAATTATTATATTCTACCAGCAGTAAGAATAAAGTAAAATTCAGACTTTCAATGACATAAAAAATATTTTTAAATAGGTTAGCACAAATGTTCCTCAAGTCTTGTAGTAGTGTTTCATTTTAATTATGTTTGTTAAAGACTATTTTTCTGTAGATGGCCAATCTAGATAAGGGCTGTCCACTAGAACTTTCTGTGGTGAAGGAAATATTCTCTATTTGTGCTATTCAACACAATAGGTACTAAAAACATGTGGCTATTGAGCACTTTACATGAGCTAGTGTGATTAAGGAACAGGATTTTTTTACTGTACCTAATTTAAATTAATTAAAAATTAAATAGCCATATATGACTAGTGGCTACTGTATTAGATGGCTCAAATCTACTCATCTTTTCAGGAGGAAAAGATGGGCATGGCTATATAGCAGTGAGGCTGGTTTCTTTATGTGTTTTGCCAATACTCTTTGAAGGTAGTTCCAAATAATACGTTTCTATTATATTTTAACTGCTGAATTATAGATATGTAGAAATGAAGAAATATAGATTTCTAAAGACGATTAATTCCCAACTTAATTCCCAACTCTCAATAAATGGGAATTAAGAAAGCTGTGAATAATACAATATACACTAAAAACAAAAAGCAACAATAAACTAGTCAAGTATGGTACAAAATGAATTGAATATAAATAAACTTTATTAATTATTCATATCATCCTATATACTGATTCCTGGTCAGGGCACATGCCTTGGTGGCGGGCTTGATCCCCACTGGGGTGGGGATGAGGGGTGGGGAAGCAGGCATGCAGGAGGCAGCTGATCAATGACTCTCTCTCATCATTGATGCTTCTATCTCTCTCTCCCTCTCCCTTCCTCTCTGAAATAAAAAAAATTACATTAAAAAATATTGCTGATTTCACATTGGCAATGTACCTTGAGGTAAAATTACTGCTGTATAAGTTTCTCAAAACATAGCTAACATCCATATAGACCAGCCAAACAGTGCCATAGAATTTGACTCAGTAGTCCCAATTAAAGACTTAAAGTGACCCGGTGAGGTTGAAATGGCCCCTGTGAGGCTGAGACGGCCCCTGAGAGGCTGAGACGGCCCCTGAGAGGCTGAGACGGCCCCTGTGAGGCTGGGACAGCCCCTGTGAGGCTGGGACGGCCCCTGTGAGGCTGAGATAGCTCCTGGGAAGCTGAGAAAAATACCACATGATCTCACTCATTTATGGATAATAAGGACCATTATAGACTGATGAACAAAAATGGATACAGAGGCAGAGCAGCATTGAGCAGACTGTCAAACTACAGTGGGAAGCCTGGGGAGGGTTGGGGGGAGTAGGAGATCAACCGAAGGACTTGTATGCATGCATATGAGAATAACCAATGGACACAAGACACTGGGGGTTGGGGAGACCGGGGGAATGTCAAGGGGGGGGGGGAAGGAGACATGTGTAATACTCTTTGTAATACTTTAAGAAATAAAACAAAATTAAATTTAAAAAAAGACTTAAAGTGAGAAATGAAAATATTTAATTATAAATCTTGGTTACATGTCCTAAAGTTTCTTTTATTCATAAAAAAATATGAATACATGCATTTTATACATTTAAAGTTTTAAAAATTATATTAAGAACTCATCTTTTAGTTCAAAGGTAACAACGTTAAGAGTGTTTTATATATTTCTTCCACAGATATTGATACATATAAATGCAAAGGTGTGTTTGTGTATTCTTAAAGGCCCAAAGGATACTGGCTAAGAGTAGTAAGATGGAGTTTCAAACTTGGTTAATTATTAACTGGCTGGCTGCTCTTGGGTAAGTCACTTATTTTCTTTGTGCCTCAGTTTCCGCTACGAAAATTAGTTTTTTACCAGGAGATCTTTAAGTATTGTCACAGTTTTAAAAACGTCTGACTGTAATATATTTCTAATAGAAATAGTGCCTTAATCCCTCTCCCAAACCCTTGCCCCCACCCCAATCAGCAGTCTTTAGCTTCTTGATAACTCTGATTTTAATGCTGGCCCCCACAGCAAACATACTGCTTCTAAAGCTGCATTCTCTGGATTAATGAGAAAGCAGGAGATGTTTTCCCATCTGGTCTTCGGATTCAGTAGCCAAATGACCAAGTACACATAACATTGCTTGGATAATGTTTCCAAGCTGAAGCAATTTAGCTATGGTGTTAAAATTAAATAAACAAGAACTCAGAATTTAAAGCCTTATAACATATATTTTTAAATACAGAAACACTTTTTAAAAGTGCAGTAGTTTGACATAGAGCAAGGTGACCTTGATCCCGTAGACTTCACCAACAGATACAATTATAGTGAGGTCAAACAGTAAAAGAAAATACCTACACATCATTTGGATTCTGGTTCTAGTGGAAGGGAAACAAAATATCTGATTATTTTCTACATCTAAAAATAAACCTTAAAACATGAAGAGAACAAAATTTTCCATCAATTTATTTGTATGATAATTGTCATATACTGAAAAGTAATTATAAACCTTGGAGACGAAAACAGACTAACTTGAAAATGCACAACTATCTTATATGTCTGAATTTTCTTTTACTGCAAAACATGAAATTGTTTCAAAGCCGAATGCTTAATTTATACACGGTGACAGGACATAAAAATTAATAAGCAAAATAATGAGTCACTATCTTGAACAAAAACATTTTTGCATAGATGCATTACTCATAGTAAATTAGAAATAGAAATTATCAAAAACCTATATATTATCTTCATAAATTATAATTATTCACATCTAATAGCTCAGTAAATGACACGTGGGATTTAAAACAGCATGATGGTCACTGCCGCACTCTGCCATGCCTTGCCACGGTGAAGCTGCTCCTGCCACAGAACACAGTTCAGGATATGTGTGCCGTGGAAAGCACAGCCCATTGCGGACTGTGAGGCTTACTGTAGATTCACTCAGGGAGTCAGCAAGTGCTACAGCAATGACCCACAGAAGCTGTTAAGGACTTAAGTCATCCCTTCGGAGGGGGAACATTGGTAAAGGTACAGGAAGGTAAGCTCTATGAGAACGGAAAGCAGGGAAGGATGCTATGGTAGGAGGGCTGCCTGTACATGGGAGTACTGTATAGTGGAGCAGATACTCCAGAATCAAACTCAGGGACGGTGGGAGTTGTGGGGAAACGGGATGCACCATGCAGAGAGAGCTGTCAGCTAGCCAAGGTGGGTGCAAGGATTCCAAATAAACTGGCTTGACTGCATGAGAATAATATACGGGTTACTGTGCTAAAGGTATCTTCAGAGCGAGACAACGCATAGTCCTATCCAGTTCTGAAGGGATCTTAATCATGAAGGAAGTGGATTTCAGCAAATCTATTTTGTATATCCAAATCAATTCCAATATTTTACATTCATTAATGCTTAGTTCTCATCTCCTCCCAAAAGCTTTCCTAATGATATGCCATTGAACTCTTCTTTTAAAACTCCTATAGGATTTGCTATCGCTAATGAACATATTTTTTATACCATACCATCTATATATATAAAAGCCCAGTGACCAAACAGCAGAACAACCAGAACAACCAGTTGACCAGTCACTAAGACACGCACTGACCACCAGGGGGCAGACGCTCAATGCAGGAGCTTCCCCCTGGCGGTCAGTGTGCTCCCACAGTGGGAGCGCCACTCCACTGACTGGGATGAGTAGCTGGCTCCTGCAGCAGGAGCTGCTGCTCAGCGGGCGGCTCCACAGCCGCTTGGCTGACCAGGATGAGCGGTGCTCCCACAGCAGGCCAATTCCCTGCAGGCCACGCCCCCCACCACTGCACGAATCTGTGCACCCAGCCTCTAGTTATATGATAATATAATGAAGACTGAACTGAGTGGCTTGGGACCAAGAGACAATCTTCCCCCCTCCCACAGGTTAGGCTGGCACCATCCCCAATGGAAGGCGCCCAGGTCAGGGCATCAGGCAGCAGGCTAGGGGGCGGCGTACCCTTGTAAGCCTCCCTTCATGATCTCTGGTGGGGTGCCACCAAGCTAAAATGTGAGCGGCTAACTAACCGGCCGAGGGCCTGCACCACCCCCAATAAAGGTCGGCCTGGAGTTGTATTCCCAAAACCTGCTGGCACTACCAGCCAAGCACAGAACCTAAGGGGGAGGAATTGCAAATCAGAACTGGGGCATCTGGAGCCACCCTCTTGGAGGTCTACATCAGGGCCTCTGCCAGTGAGCGGCAGAGACAGAAAGGGGAGACAGGCTCTCTTCCCTCCCAGAGCCAGCACACCCTAAGTGGAGAGGGCAGCCTTGATCTATTCCTCTAAACCCCACCTGCACCTTCCTGCAGGTGCAGACTCACAGGGTAAAGGGGTCACAACACAGAACTCTGAAATCTGTTGCTTCTCCCTTGGAGCCTCCCTTCAGGAGGACATAGGTGTGGAGCTAGGAGAGCAACTACCTCCCCTCTTAAGGGCTAAGGACCCACGCCACCCCAAAGGGCAGACTGGATTTGCATTCCCAGGTTCTGCTGGACCCACCCTGCTAATCTCATGTCCACTGGGGGGAGGGGGTGCAACAGTGAACCTGACTTACTCGGAGCACCCCATCTGGGTCTCTGGCAGTGCACTGCAGAAAAAGGAGGTGAGCAGCTCTCTCTCCCTTCCCAAGGACAAGAACCACCCCAAGAGGAGGGGCAAGCTTGTTCTCTTCCACCTAGCTCCACAGGCACATCCCTGCGGGTGTAGCCTCATGGGAAAAAAGGGGCACAACTCAGAACCGGGTCATCTGAAGCAACCCCCTCAGAGCCTCCCCTCAGGGTCACTGATAGGGCACCAATGAGGTAGAAGGCAAGCAGCTCGCTCCCCTCTCAAGGTCTGATGGCCTGTGTCACCCAATCAGAATTGGGTTTGTACTCCTATTTCCAACTGGCTCCATCGTGCTAAGCTCATTTCTGTGGGGTGAAAGTCAATCCCACCCACAAACAGGACAACAAAAATCAGTTCCCAAGTACAACAGGAGGGTCACATAACCCACAGAAGGGACATTCTTAGAGCATCCATCTCAGGAGATGACGGAGGCTTTACCACTGTGTTCCACAGGGCACTTACGACTTAAGGCCACCCCACAAAGACTGGACGGAGTCATAGCAGTCCTATTTAACACACAGGACAACAAAGAAACAATCCCCAAATACAAGTAAAATCTCCAGAAAAAGAACGAAATGAAATGGGAGCAAACAATTATCAGAGTTCAAAATAATGGTTATAAGGATGCTCAGATAACAATGGAACAGAACAGAGACCCCAGAACTCAACCCACACCATTATGGTCGATTAATATTTGACTAAGGAGGCAAGAGCTTATGTAGGAGTGAAGACAGGCTCTTCAATAAATGGTGCTGGGAAAATTGGACAGACATATGCCAAAAAAAAAAATGAAACTAGACCACTAACTTACACCAGACACAAGAATAAACTCAAAATGGACAAAAGACTTAAATGTAAGTTGCAAAACCATAAAAATTCTAGAAGAAAACATAGGCAGTAAAATCACAAACATCTCACGTAGTAAAATTTTTGCCAATACATCTCCTTTGGCCAGAGAAACAAAGAAAAAAATAAACAAATGGGACCGCATTAGATTAAAAAAGCTTCTGTACAGCAAAAGAAACCATCTTCTAAAGGGAACCCTTGAGTATGGGAGAACATACTTGCAAATGAGACACCTAATAAGGGGTTATTTCTAAAATATACAAAGAACTCATACAACTCAACAAGAGAAGAACAAATAATTCAATTGAAAAGTATGCAAAGTGAATAGACACTTCTCCAAAGAGGACATACACATGGCCATCTCCACCAACAAGGGATCCTTTGCGGAAGTAAGTTTGGCTTGGCACACTTTGACCAGGACAGACATGGCTGTGAAAATTGTGAATTTGCAGGACTCCTTTGAAGGTTTTCAAGAAGTTCATTGAGTTAAATGTTTAAGTTGCCCAAACATCACAAAGTTATATGAAGTCATTACCACCGAGGACAAAGTGTATTTGCTCATGGAACACGCAATCAGAGGACACTTATTAGACTTCTTACAGCCCATGACCAAGGAGGAGGCCGGAGCCATGTTCCTCCAGGTACTATCAGTGGAATAGTATTGTCACTGGAGGAGCATAGTACATAGGGACCTGAAGCCAGAGAACATACTCACAGTCAATGATACGACCATCAAAGCAGCAGACTTGGCCTCAGTACACAATATAAATTGAGCACCTTCTGTGGCTCCCTAGCCATTATGGCCCCAGAGATCATGAAGCTCCAACCCTATTACGCCCCGAATACTGACGTATAGAGCCTAGGGGTGGTTCTCTACAAGATGGTAATGAAGAAAGTTCCATTTGTGGGGAAGATATTTGGGCAAATGAAGAGAAAGATATTGAGTGTACCATCCTTTATGTCTCTAGAATGCCAACAACTTAAAAAAAAAACAAGATGAAGGGCCACACATCAGGGCAAGACCCTGCCCCTCCCGACACCAACTGTAGTGCTTTCTCAAGCCAAGAAGTTCTGCCATCATGGCATAATGCCATAGACCCTGCCAGTTACCCTGCCAGCCTGGGAGTCAAGGATACCCACTCCCCAACCGGCCATAGTCAAGCATGCCCCTCCCCCTGTCAGCCTGCAAGCGAGGATGAGCATTGGGTGGTAGGAGGGTCTTCAGGTTTTTCTTAAAATGCGTATGTTGTAGGTCATGCATGTACAAGAAGTGTATCCAAAGGACAAAAGTGAAGCCAATATAATTTTTTAAATAGCGCACGGCCAAGGCAGGGCCATAGTTAAAGATGCTGGGAAGGTTGAGCAGCACTCCCTGAATTTTAAAGTTGAACTTGAAGATGCTGAGCTCCAGGAAGACCAGCCATGTAGTACGGAAGATGAGCCAGAGGCTGGACACAAACAGCTGCGGCGAGAGCAATGCCAGAAACGCACGTGCAAGGTGAGAGGACTCGTTGTGGAGAGCAGAGTTAGGATCACTAACTCCAACGTATCATCTGAACACATAGCAGTCGAGGCTAAGGGCCAAGTCCTGGGCTGCCAGCGAAAGGGAGGCAACCCATCCATATATATAAATAACTGATAACGATGACCAAGATCTTCATGGATTTTGCCCACCATTTTGCTTTGGACTTTGAGGGCTAATCTCAGAGACCACAAGCTAATCTAACACGTGTGGGTGAAGGGAGACACCGCCACGAGAAGATAAAAGGCAAACTAGGAAGAGTGACACTTGCTCTGCACACTCCTGAGAATGAGCCGTGCTCACAGCTTGTGTGTCGGCTTGGTGACCGCTGATTATTCCTTGGCCTTGCTGCTCGAGCTAGTTCTTCGGTCTTCCCTGCAAGACGTGGACGCCTGGACACCGGGGCTGCTGTGACTCCGAGTGACCAGTAACCACTGCTCTGTGAACAGCCCAGGCAGGACATGAGACCTTGGATTTTCTGTTCGTTAACCCCCAATACTTGTGTGTGTGTTCTGATGTGTTTGTAATTTGGATTAAACCTGCAAGTAAGAAAAGTGAAGTTAACAGCACAGTCACCTCTGTTGGCGCACTATTGTTACTTGGTGTCAGAAACCTAGAGGGCCAAGTGACCCCCTAGGGTCCCGGCCTCAACCAGGCACCCCTGATACTATCTGAGGATCAGGACAGCGAGTGACTTATAGCAGGGACTATACTCACGGCCAGAGTGCTGGTGACAGTTGGTGTAGTCGGCAGTTGAAACTCAGAATTCTAAATCAAGTTAATCTAACGTTTTTTTAAAAAGAACTCAAAAGCCTGACAGTTGGTGTAGTCATCACTGGCTTATGACTGGTCTGAAATCTAAATTTAAATGTTCAAAGTAAAAATTTTAGCCTAATTTCAAGAGAAAAAGAAAATCAAATTAACCTAATATTAAAAAAAAAATTAAAAGCTAACACGAAGGAACAAAAATGAGCCTGTCAGTTAATGTGCAATTGGCTGGCAAAACAAATATATAATTTGGCAGAAATGAAGGAGAAAAGATTGACTGATGATATTGCTCTTTAAAGATGGGAACCTGAATTAGGTATAGGTAAAGGCTTGTGTAAGGTTGCAACCGAAATTGCTTGAAAATACTAGCATTACAAAATAAACTAAGGAAGTTCCGTTCGAAAAGAAGGCCCAAGTCTGTATTATCAGTAGGGGGCCCCTAGTTTGAGGCGGAGGTGCAAGTTCATAAGAAACTGTGGTATAAACAGGTGACGATGTACAGACAGACTTCCCCATACCTAGAAATGTAGAACCCCTGGGGAGGAGAGCAAATACACGGGGAAAAACCCTATCACAGGTGGATGCAGGCAGACATGAAGGGAAAAATTTGGCCAGGAGAATTATTCAGAGAGATTAGTCAGCTGACAGAGTAATAGATGAGGAACAGATGAAGATATAATACAAACAAACCCACACCCCAAGGATCCAGGGGACTGTGATAATCGATTTGATGATGGAGATTTTGCTAGACTAGTGGTGACTAAGAAAACTATTAATAATAATCACCCATAGAAGGCAAAGAATATACAAGACAAACAATGAGAGTAGATTTTCAACAAGTAAATTTGGCAAACATTGATTGGCTTGCTAGTGTTTGGGACAAAGGAGCAAATACAAGTCTGCTGACAGGAACAGGAATCAATTGACCATCAAGTTGATAATCCTATCCCTGGAACAATCAGGTAGTTGAACCTTATCTTCTCTTAACATTTAAAGAATAACTACATTTGATGTTTTAAAATTGTCTTATGAGAGATAGCATCAATATTCATAAGTCAGATAGTATTTAAAAATATTTCAAGGATTGATAAATGTACTTTTAAGAATGTGATTATTTAATACACCTTAGAGAGGATGACAATACCTGCAGCATGTGAATGAGCAGAGTTTACATCACATTTCCACCAAAATAACGTCCCACCACCAACAATGAGATGAAATTTCATTTTAATTGAGTCATCAAAGCAAAGCTCCATGGACTATATCATGATTTATTACTATAGAACCTAGGTTACTTCTGATCATTTATTAAGTTTGAAATTTTTGTAGAACAGAAAACCATGTGGTTGGTATACAGTCTAATCTAATGGAAGCAGACTTGAGTCTGTTAGAATCAATAAAAAAAGAACAGGTGAGATACAGGGCCAAGAAATCAGCAGCTATCTTCACATAAGTATTTTACTTCCACTACTGGGACTCATATACTGAGGAGATCTTTGTCACATATCGAACTGACATTACTGTAGAAATAATATAGGTTCTTCAATTTGTATTTTATTAAATTTAGCCATATTGGCTTAACTCATTTCTCACATTTACCACTTTTTTTCATTTAGTGCATATGAGAAGGACACTAAGATTATTCTTAATGCTAATTCAAAACTTTCAAAGCTGTTATTTAATGTCCAAGATGGATAATTTATACATTTTTACACAGATAAAATATACAAGAAACATATATAAGTTTGATTTTTTGAAGGTGCAATAGAATGGAAATACTGGCTTGGGATCTTGGAAAAGATCTGAGGTAAATGAACTCTTTTGTTCCTTTTTCCCCTTCAACTAAAATACAGAAGGCACTTGTATTGCCTAGCTAATGTTTTACGTGCTGAAGATACAGAGAGATGTACAGCTTGTGCCTTTTCAGGGCTCAGGCTGGTAGGATGAACAACATGAAGTGATAACGATATTGCTCCTCTCCTATCTTCTCATGATAACGATATTGCTCCTCTCCTATCTTCTCATGAATCTAAATCTATATTCTCCTTTTCCTGAATCTTTAATGCATCATTCCCTGTGTTCATTACCATTTAAACCTAAGACGCCTCCATTAACGTACACACATACATACTTACTACATATATCTTTACAGATGTCAACTTATATTTGTTTCTTCCTCTGAGATTTTCTCCGTCCTTACCTTGTCTTCTGAAAGCATTCTTAAACGGTCTTCTTTTTGGCATGTGATACAATGATATTCTGATCTGCCTCCCTGGCTGTCCTATCTTAACCTCTCCCTCACTTCAATGATCACCTTAGGTTGAGAGCTTCTACAACCATATTGCCAATCCTCATCTCTCCCACAAAATGTGCTCTTTCCATACAAGGTTGTAATATAAGTGAGAGAGTGAGAGAGAGAGGGAGAGAGAGAGAGAGAGAGAGAGAGAGAGAGAGAGAGAGAGAGAGAGAATTAGAGACTTCGAGGGAGAACTGAGTCTAAATTGAGAATAAAATGAGTGATATCACCTTAAAGGTATAGCATTAAAAGGATGAAATTTGTATGTATTTATTTGATAAGAGGAAAGAATTAATTATGTCATTACATAAGTTTGGTAACATTTTGGGTTATGTTTAGTTAGAAGAAATTATATATGTTAACCCAGAGAATTCAGGAATCATGTATTGTCAGCAAGATGCAAATGATAAGTGTTTAAAGCAGAAGTTCTTTTTAGTAGTGCAATTTTTATTGTGGCTTTCATAAGAATACACAGTATTTAACGGACACAGGAAATTTTATGTAAAACAGCATTTTTTTACAGTTTTAGTTTTTTTTTTCTATTGATTACGGTATTACATATGTGTCCTTATCCCCCCATTCGCCCCCACTCATGCCCTTACCCCCTGGTGTCTGTGTTCATTGGTTAGGCTTATATGCATGCATGCAAGTCCTTTGGTTGATCTCTCCCCCTTATCTCCACCCTCCCCTGCCTTCCCTCTGAGGTTTGATGGTCTGATCAATGCTTCTCTGTCTCTGTATCTGTTTTTGTTCATCAGTTTATGTTGTTCATTATAATCCACAAATGAGTGAGATCATGTGATATTTACCTTTCTATGACTGACTTATTTTGCTTAGCATAATGCTCTCCAGCTCCATCCATGCTGTTGCAAATGGTAGGAGTGCCTTCCTTTTTACAACAGCATAGTATTCCATTCTGTAGATGTACCACTGTTTTTTAATCCACTCATCCGCTGATGGGCACTTAGCTGATTCCAAATCTTAGCTATTGTAAATTGTGCTGCTATGAACATAGGGGTGCATATATCCTTTCTGATTGGTGTTTCTAGTTTCTTGGGATATATTCCTATAAGTGGGACCACTGGGTCAAATGGGAGTTCCATTTTTAGTTATTTGATGAAACTCAGTACTGTTCTCTACAGTGGCTGCACCAGTCTGCATTCCCACCAGCAGTGCACGTGGGTTCCCTTTTCTCTGCATCCTCGCCAGCACTTGTCATTTGTTGATGACAGCCATTCTGACAGGTGTGAGATGGTACCTCATTGTCGTTTTGATTTGCATCTCTCGAATGATTAGTGACTCTGAGCATGTTTTCATATGTCTCTTGGCCTTCCTTATATTCTCTTTCGAAAAGTACCTATTTAGGTTGCCCATTTTTTGATTAGGTTGTTTATCTTCCTTTTGTTAAGCTGTATGAGTTCCCTGTAAATGCTGGAGATTAAACCCTTATCGAAGCTAACATTGGCAAAGAAGTTCTTAATTGGTAAGAAGTGCCAACCCATTGGGGTGTTTATGGAAATGTGTTGGGTGTGTGCCATTGTGAGAACTGTTACATTGAATGGGAGATATGACTGGGCTGGCATTTAATGGGCAGAAGCTGGAGATTCTGAAGGTCCTTCAACACACAAGACATTTCCCCACCACCAACTGTCCTGATTCCTGCATGACTTCCCCGTCTTACCAAGCATCGTTTATAATAGCTATCTAAGCCCAACACCTAACTACACTTTTATATAAACACTGAGCACGCATTTTGGACAGTTGTTATTAACAATGGAATTTCGTGAATGCGAGTACCATGTATTTTAGAAGAAGACTGTTCTTGACTTTGATTCTAACTTTACCATGAGTCACAAACCATTTCAGAAAATCACACCACTATATTGTAATGCTGCTCTTATGGATGAGTCACAGATACAACCACCTCTATTTGTCAGAATCTCCAGCTTCTGCCCATTAAATGCCAGCCCAGTCATATCTCCCATTCAATGTAACAGTTCTCACAATGTCAGTATTTGTGGTAATTCTATGAATAAATTGAAGTATCTGACTATTTCATTATGTTTTATTGCACAGACATATACAATCATTTATAAAAAAATATACACTGATTTTTCATAAATTACTTCCCTTTCATGTTTCTTTTTTTAAAATAAGACAACCCAATTTTATCTTTTAACTTTAATTTGTTAATATTTTTATTGATTTCAGAGAGGAAGGGAGAGGGAGAGATAGAAACATCAATGATGAGAGAATCACTGAACAACTGCCTCCTGCACGCCCCTACCAGAGATCTAGCCTGCAACCCGGGCATGTGCCCTGACCGGAAATCGAACCTTGATCTCCTGGTTAATAAGGTGATGCTCAATCGCTGAGCCACCCCAGCTTGGCTTATGGTTCTTTTACATTAGGGCATTTACCATTTTCTACAATCATGTATTTATGTAAGTTATATTGGTAATGAGTTTCATGTCATGCTAATAAAGGGGACACTATAAAATATTTGTTATAATGGCATGGAGTAGAGAATCACTGGCTTACATTCTTGGAAGGACGAGGGTGATATGAGCCAACACTGTTGGAGATCAACAAATACAGCAGACGGTCTGGCTAATATCAAACAGTAGAGGTGCTATTCCCAATTCTCGTGGTCATGGGACCGACTTATGCTAATAACACCGTAATGAGAAAACCCATGTGCAAATAGAGAATATTTAGCAGCAGCAGTACATATGGTCAGGCTCATTTTCCCACTTAGTCGATGAGCTAGGGAGGAATTTGGGGAGAAATTTTTGCAGTAGAAAAAGGATAAAATTACAAGGTGAAGGACTTCAGTTATAAATGAAAGAAAATGTTTAATTAAGCCAAGCAGCTCAAAGTGTTCTTGTTCCTCTATGGACCTGCTCCCTGGCAGGATAGATAAACAGAGTTTTTGTTCATTCATATTGGCTCATCATTTTAAGTTTTAAACATGAATTTGTGGAAAGAAGTCCTTGGTGTGGATGACTAGCAGTTTGCAGCTGTGTGCTGCCTTAATTGCTCTCCCTTATGTTGCCGCCACCTAAATAGTTTAGGCTCGCCCAAAGGTGTAAGATTAAGTTAGAACAAAAAGAACCAAATGAAAGAAAGTGTTTACAAAATTCGTAAAAGATGAGATCGTCATCTTGGATTCTACTTTATCCCCTAAAATTTTATTCTTTAGAGCCCCTCAAAACTTTTCATGCTAATATTTAAAGAAACAAAACATAATTTGAATAATTTATTAATTATTGAGAACTATAAAAGGGAACTTTTGGCAACATATGACGGTAGCCAAAAATGTTAAAAGTATATTCATGGTCCACTCTTCTTTAAACTGTAAAGACACTTTCAACAACGTGAATGGCTGTCAATAAAATAAAATAATGGCCCTGAAAATATATGTCTGTACTTCTTATTCATGAAGTAGAAACTAAACTATGCTAAAATTTCCATGTCTTGTCTAGTAAAGCTATTATCCTTTTTCTGGTTATTCACTGTAGCTTAAACAAACTAATACTTAATTCACGATTTTGTGACTCAGGAATTTTGGAACAACCAGGACAGGTGGTTCATCTCTGACCCATCTCTTGTCACCTATGGGAACTGGGACTAGACATTCCATTTCCAAGATGGCTTTTCAGTTACATTATCTGCTATCTTGCTTCTTGGTGGCTCTTTCTCTTCCTCCATCTCTCTCTCTATCTCTGTATCTCTTTCTCTCCCTCTGCCTTCCCCTCCCCACCACCTCTTTCTATCTCATGCCTTGAGCTCCTCACAGCTTGGTGCTCTCAGGGAATACAGACTTTCCTACATGGTAGCTGGCTTACCTTGAGCAAATATTCTAAGAGCAAGCATTCTAAGAGACAAGACGGGGAAGCTGCCAATATCTTAAGGCCTGGGCCTGGGACTTCGCAGTGTCATGTCCACAGTGTATGTTTAGACAAATCATCATAGAACCCACCCTGAGTTGAGGGGACATACCAGTAATGTCACCTTTCTTTTTGAGTAATGCCAAAGAATTCGTGGTCATCTTAAATTCATCACATCTTGTTTGAAGCATTAATAAAAATTATTGTTCCCGGTCAGTAATTCTCATACTCAGCCAACTACATGTAAGGCACCAACTACATGTAAGGCACCAACTACATGTAAGGCACCAACTACATGTAAGGCACCATGCCAGGAGCTACATAAAACACAGTCTCTTACTTCAAGAAATTAAAATTTCACTTAAAAGATGAAAAGTACAACTATAAATATTTAAACAGTAGTTTTCCAAGTAATATTTTAAACTAGCCAAAGAGAAAATGAGAATGACAGGAGTGAGAAGCAGACTTATTAGAAAGCCAAAGATTTTTATTTTGTTTACAAAAGCAATGCCATCTCTTCCATGTGCAAATCACAAAAATATTCACTATTTTGACAAAATGTCGATAATGAAGAAAATGTTTCAGACTATAAATTGCATTAAGTTCTGAGAATAAAGAAAGACATTTTCAGAGAACAATACGCTGGGCTATTTCATTGTCCCACAAAAGAGACCAGAGATAGTCATATTTAACATTAGTATTCAATATGCATTATCTAAACCCAGAAATGATGCATATAAAAAGATGTGAACGTAGGCACATTTAAGATTGCATTTGTAGGTGGACTTTATACATGATTTTGTTTGATAAATACTAATGAAACAAACATTTATCAAGTGCCTGCTATGTACCAGGGCACTGTGCTGTACTATTTTGGAGACATGAAGATTAAAAAAGACATTATCTTGGCAAACAATGAGCTAGGAGAGTTAAGGAGAGGGATGAGTAGATAGACAATTTCATAAGAGTGTGACATGTCACATAACAAGGGTAAGTGCAGACTGCTGGAGAAGCACACAAAATCCTTAGCTCAGACTGAGGGGTGATATGCCCAGGAAGATCATCAGGGGACAATGCAACCTCACAGCTGAAGGTCCATCAAAACAGTGGTCGCCAACCAGTGGTCCGCAAGGTCCAGAAGGTTGGCGACCACTGCATTAGAAGGAAACTGTTGCTATTGTTGTAAGATAATGGAGTGATGGAGGGATTAGTACACATTCTAAACAGAGAGCTGCAAACAGATCTGAAAAAAAAAAAAGAAATCCTGGTGTTTTCAGGACAAAGCCAGTATGACTTTGGGAGAATGTGGGGAGAACCTGGGGCAGGAAAAACATATTGAGTGATAAGTTTGGGCGAGGTAACTATGAAACTGTGATCACATCATTCAGTGCCTTTTATTTGATGCTAATAAGTGTGAATCTCATACTGAACACCACGAGGAGACACAAATGGCCAAAATAAATGAACGTAATTATTTCAGATGAATACTTACAGGTGCATAACCACATATATAAAAGCATATTTGTAAACAGCCAGTAGAACATTTTTGAAAAGTCATATATCGGAGCTCAAAAATAAAAGCACATGAAAGCTTTTAAATTTAACGTCATAAATCTGAAGGGTTTTATTTATGAGCCAAATGTGTTTTTCAGTTGCTTGCATTTATTAGATTACCTATTGATTTAGTGTTTACAGTTTTAGTGTTATAATTATTTTATGCAGTGATGAGTATAAACTGTTACGTAAATATGACTAAACAATAGCTTCTGCTCTAATTTTAAATTAGAAACTATATAACTACAATATTTAAAGTGGTAGTCATAGACTTTCCATTTTGTTAAACTGAAGGGAAATGTACATGTATTATAAGCTCCTAATAAATAATTCATCTGTAATAAGTGACCAATGATTTAGAAAATAAGACAAATTCAGAAAAAGTCTATATCAAAATTAAATTTAGATAAACAAATAGAAAATATTTCTAATCTAATGGTGTTTAGGCTTAGGCAGTTATAACATTACAAATAAATATTTAATTTATATGTGCTGTAAGTCTCTTAAAAATAAAATGTATAAAGGATAGTATGCTTTTATTCTGACCTTTTAGAATATATGAGACCCTGAGTATACGGCCTCTTTAAGATTTTACCCTTTAAGAAAATCAGTGATATTTTATTATCAATTACCAGGTGTGGTTATATACATGTTTCCATTATTCTGGTTCACCTAAATATTTCTTCCATTCTGCAAGCCACCTGTCCATGTTCACTGGCACTGGCCAGGTGTATTTCACAAATCGATGGGGAAAAGTTTTTTCTGTATTAGAGACAAAATGCGCATCAGGACTGATTGCTGGTCAGGGCAGGACTTCGCTAGGCACCTGCCTGTTAGCTCACATCACATGCCATGATTTCTTTTCTAGCAAATGAGAATGATGAACAATTTTACCATCTCAAATATATAAGAAAAATACAAAATATACATGCTCTAAATGTCCTTAGACTCTATAAGTTAAATGTTAAACAAATAATGATTTCTGGCAGGTTCATTTGGATAGAGAAATGCTATCTTTAAAACTAAAAAAATATTCAAAATGATATAAAAGGCTAAAACTGCAAATTATTTACTAACAATTATTAGGATTCTACTTTGTAGCATAAATTTATTAAAATCTACAACAAATTTGTTAACAAGATGGTCCCTGGGTGTCTAGAAAAAAATATTCTTATAAACTATTTTATAAATCCTTTAAACAAGAAAACAGTAGTTTTCTTCATGATCACAAAGGAGATAACTAAAGAGTCGATACGAAACGTCTATTTCCTGCTAGTATCATTTGGTCGGCCAATTATAACTTCCATGTGCAGCACTTACACACTGTTGCCATATATAAGGGGGATAAATTCAGCACTAACCAACCATTGGTAAATGACAAGAGAACTAGAAAGGTCAACTTCAAAATAAAGCCAATTGGCCAAAGGTACCATTTCATCCTCTCAATAAACCCCAACAGAAGCACATTTAATAATTCCTAGCGAGATGCCTATGTAAAGATCCCCCTATCTAATTTTTCATCATCTGTGACTTTCATGAATGTGCTGGCCACCTTTCCAAACACACCTTTTCTTTTCATTCATGCTGACTTTGGGAACATCGGTCTTCCCCTTATAAACCAGCTGGTAGCCAATAGCTGAAGTAAGGACTCGTGGTTCAGTGATTTTCCATGGCAAGCCAAGACAACAGTCCCGCTGACCTCCCTCAGCCTGGAACTAAGTACAGTTGCTGAGGCACATGTGGAGAGTCTTAGCATGTGTTCCACGAGGTCAGATTCAAAGGCCCAGGGTAACACATCAGGAGACTTGCTTCACTGATTGGTTCCAAAAGCCTACTTACCACAGAGAGAAAGTACCCAGGTGGGAATAACCAACTAACCAAAAGGCAGAAAGGGGGACGAGTTAATAAGGACACACCCAAACATTACTCCAGTTCTCTAGGAAGCAGCACTCAGTGCTTTTAAAGTGGCTGACTTAAGTATGCCATTTCATTTTAACTGGCAAACAATGAAAAATGACAGAAAAATAAAAAAGAAGACATAGCAACAATCCAATTCCTTTATAGTCTACTTTCCTCTTTAGTTTCTTAAAAAATCGTTTTAAATCCAGTCAATATTTTTATTCAAGCGAATATCTGTGCGTATGCATGTATATACATTCTATTGGGAATTCCTTAATTGGTTTGCTCTGACCATTTCATTAAGTATCAAATAATGTTCTCCGATTTGATACCTCTTTAACGTTAATAATAAATATATTAAGTATGTCATATTCAAACAGTACCTTGATTTAAAGAAAATTGTCTTCTGAACAATAAAACTGTATTTATATATAAATCATGAGCAGCGAAGACAAGAAAACACAGCTTCCATGACATGAACAAATAGCATATAGACTGAACTACCAAGACGTTTGGACAATAATGGCCAATTGCATCTGCTCTGCATACTCTAACGTTTCAAAGTCTTTGAACATGTTGGGAAGAAGGTCATTGAACTGATTTATTCTGCATGTGCACAGCTTAAGTACTACAATAATGAAATCACGTTCACTTGGAAGAAAATGGTCCAGTGTTAAGTTGCCAATGGCCATGTTAATAAGGCTCCTTATGTAATTTGGCTGATAGAAGCTTCCAGCTCAAATGCTATTAATTTATTTAGTAATTCTAAAACTCACAAGTGAAGGAAGGAGAAGAGATACTTTCTAAAGAAACATAGATAATTCAGGAGGTCTATTGTTGTTCTTCATAACAATGGAGCTTTAAGTTCTATTCTCTAATTTACTGTCACTTTATCACTTTTATCTTCCACTTCAAGTCTGTTTCTTTTATTGGACTATCTATTCAGCTGATAATTCATTTAGGCTTTTGAAGTTCTGTGCCATAAAAATTCCATTTAAATGATTCCTAAATGGTGGCTAATCTGCACAAATTTTAAATTTGACCTTAATGGAACAGCTTATTCCTGAAGTTATTAGGATATTGGAAAACAGATCATGTCCTTAAAAGTATACTTATTGCAAAGTTTATTTTTTATCATTCACAAAATGAATTTTGCACAGAGAGATAGTTGCAAAGTGCCTCCTTTTACAATAAAATGCAGAGTCATCTTCCCATGTGAATTCTGCTACACATTCAGAATCTCACTTGGGTGTCAGAGGAGGTGTCAAAGTGCTTTGTTAACAAACTTATTTCCCAGATGTGGACGGAACTGGGACAGAAGGCTCAAATGCTCTAACATACCTAACAATTCAATTACAGTTATCTTATGGTGCCATCACATATTTTTCTTCAACAATCAAACAACCTCAGCTGGAAACCTCTAGCAATAACATAAATAAAGGACCATCTGGCTGGAATAATTAAGGAAGGCTGGAAATAAAACATTAATTAGCGCAGTATTTCAAACGACCTTCAGAGGCCTTATTATAAAATTATATCCAAGCAGGTAATCATTTATTTCATGTTGCTGTTAAATTTAACTAGGCATGAATAAATACAAATACAAAATCTTTGCTCTTTTGGTGAGGACAATGGACTTGAAATGATAATGACATTATATTTCATTTAAATGAAGGCAACAAATAAATAAGTGAAACAAAAATAACACTATTCACATTTAAAATTTGCATCACTCAGATATTGTAGAATTTTAACATTGAAAGGACCTTTGCAGATCTAACACCCCCTCAATTTATAAATGAGGAGATACAGGGTGGGAGAGGTTAAATGATTTCCCCAAGGTCACACGAGGAGAGAGTGGTAGATGCTAGAGGCAAACACAGCCCTGGTTTGCATGCTAGAAAAACTCTTTGCACTACGAGAACTTACACAAAATAAATGTCCTATACAAAGTGTGGTGGTTGCTGTTTTGGGGCTTCACTGAATTAAAACAAAATTTCACCAAACTTGCTAATGTACCCAATTGCAGGGCCACATGATGAGAAAAGACCTAAAGTGATAAACTACCTTAGAAAAGTCTGTACCAGAGATGACTGGCTATCCACTAATGGATGAAACTATTCTTGTAGGGCAGTTTATTACTATTTCATGCTAATGAAACGCAGCAGATGAGGATGTGTATCAATTCAAGGCCAATGTTTTAAAGAAGCAGGTGTGCCTTCTCCATCATATATTCACCATTCTGCTCTGCAGATCAGGGAATAGGGAGCCACAGATGGAAGAGGAAGGGTCCTGGAAAGAAATACTTTACTGGCAGGGTGTCTACATGAAACTGGTCCATGAGAGAGAAACAAATTCCTTTGGTTACTAAAATTTGCATTATTACATTATTTTTTAAAATATATTTTTATTGATTTCAGAGAGGAAGGAAGATGGAGAGACAGAAACATGAATGATGAGACAGAATCATCAATCGGCTGCCTCCTGCACACCCCACACTGGGGATCCAGCCGGTAACTCAAGTATGTATCCTGACTGGGAATCAAACCGTGACCTCCTGGTTCAGAAGTTGATGCTCAACCACTGAGCCATGCCATCTGGGCGCATTACTACATTATCTAACTAATAAAAGATCCCAGACAGGCCTGACAGACACAAATTTTCATGCTACAGCAGCCATTATTTAAAAAATATCAATGTACAGTTTGGGTCTGTAGGGCGTATGTGGTGCTTCTGGGGTCTCCCCTGGTACCAGCTAGTAGAGCTGAGGAGGTGGAAGGATTTCCCACACCCGGCCCCACACCTCTCTGTGGAATAAGGACATGGTGATATCTCACTAGTGGTGTCTCTAGGTTGCCTCCAGGTCTCTGTGTGAGGAAGAGAGTCTGAGACCCCAGAGGAAAAGAAGCTTCTAGAATTGTCTCCCTGTTGTGACTGGATCCTGTTTGCTGGTCACCTGTCCATACCAAATACTTTTTAAAATTATTTATTAAAGCAGAAAGTATAGAAATGTCCATAAGTTATAAGTATGCCACTCAATGGATTTTCCAAACAAAGCCTGAACATACCTATGTAACTAGGATCCAGAATAAGAAACCCTACAGTGGTAGCACCCTAAGACCCCCTTTACTCCTCTTCCAGGAAACACTGCCCTTAAACAGACAGCAAGGAACCCGACGTAACATATGAACTAGTTTTGTCTTCTTTAAATTTAAATAAACTGAATCATAGAGTATTTATGTTTCTGGGTTTGTTTCCCCCTTGGTGGTCATTACACTTATAAAATCCACATATATTGATTGTTATATGTAATTGTAGCGGTTCACTCATTTTCTTTCCTATGTGTGCCACTGTTGGAATATACCATAATTTTAACTTAAAAAATTCTAACTATTGATGATCTGATGACCTGAGTACTAGGTTTTACTAATTCTTATAAGCATTCTTGCATGCATTTTCACCAAACTGATGTTTGCCAACTGATATACTGGGTGTATATCTAGGCATGGAATTTATTAGTCATAAGGTATGCATGTGCTCAGCTTTCATAGATACTGCCAGACAGTTATCCAAAGGAGTTGTAGCAATACACACTCTTGTAGCACTGAATAAGAGTTTCAACTGGTACACTTCCTTCACAATTGGTACTGTCTACCTTTTCCATTTAAGCCAATTGGTTAATGTGCAGTGTCATCTCATAGTTTTATTTTGCATTTCCCTAATGACTAACGAAACTGAAAAATTTTACATATGCTTATGGGTATTTGGATATCCTCTTTTGTTGAGTATCTATTCAAATTTTTCTTTTTTAACCCATTTTCTACTGGGCAAACTATCTTATTTAATGGATTTGTAAAAAGTTCTTTACATATTGTGAATATGAGACATTTACCAGATTTATGAATTGAAAATATATAGTCTCATTCTGTACCTTATTTTTTTTTACTATCTTAATCATGTATTCTGATGAAGAGAGGTTATTAATCTTAATAATTTTAATATAGTCCAATCCATTACTTTCTTCTTATAAAGTTAACTAGAGGCCTGATGCCTCAGCTCTCGCAGCCCCGGCTTCGTTCGGAAGGTAATCTGGTCTAATTAGCATATTACACTTTCATTATTATAGATGATATTTATGTCCCAAGTAAGAAATAGTTGTCTAAAACATCATGAAAAGATGTTTTAATAAATAATAATTATATTTTTCAAATTTGAATGTATAATCTCTCTAGAATTGATCAATTGCATCTACATTTTAAACCTTTGAGCATAACGATTTCTTGTATACAGTAAAATAATCAAGTAGTTTTATAATCTTTTAGATTAAGCACTTTTCTAAATTTTATTAGAGAGTAAAAATTGATGATGATTATCTATAATACAATTCTGTTCAAATCCTTTGGTTTGTGTGGGATATAACTACATTAGGCTTAATGGACTACTAAATTATACAGATTTTTGACATCTTATTTGCTTACTGTAAGTCTGGTGGTCAATTAAACTCACTGTTCCAGTATGAATTTTATCATCCATAAAATATTTTTTACAGAGTCTAAGTATCAAAATCCAAATATATGTATCACTATTCTTTGAAAAATCCTGGAAATAGGTCAGTGCTTAATATGGTTGATTGAATTCAAGTGCCATTATAAACACTAATGAATTACTACTGTGTAGCATAAAATGGAAAATCTGTTTCACTGTAGTGACTTAGAAAATGGTAAGGATAATTTGGCAAAGAAAATAAAAGTGCATAATAATCATGTTATATGTGTATATCAAATGTTGAAAATATTTAATGTGTTTTATGGGATAAATTTAGTTTGGCTGATTTTTTCATAAACAGTAATTTTAATTTTCAGTTCTTAATATCATTAATATTTCATTATCAAGATATTACATATCATACTAACCCCACCCTCCTTTTCAGTATTATGGTAATGATGATAGATTTGAGGATAGATTTATAAAAAAAAAAGACAATAAAGGTAACATTTTTTATACTACCCACAGCTAATACCAAATATAGATCTTCTCTCATTACTCATGTCCTAAGGCATCAGTAGTGTCAAAGTACTACACGATCTCTATGTTTGATTATTTCTAGAATATAAAGGACTTGTTGCCAAAATGTTAATAGAAGAAAACATAGTCGCTCCTACTTGCAATATCTACAACTTTAAAATGCATATGTCACACACCTAAATAGGATGGCTTGGGGGTCAACACTAATATACTAGTATCCCTTCTATTTATCTTAGAAACAAATGAAAGTAATCATTTATTAGTAATATTTTTTAGCTTATTTTTTAGCCAGAAACCATGGCTATATACTCTGCTACCAAACCATTTCAACTCGTGCCTTTGAAATGACTCTAAAGTTCTATGGAAGAAAAGAATTAAGTTTGCTTCCTAATAATGTAAATCTATAGACCAAAATCATACAAATAGAAAAAACAATGTCCCAGATGAGTCCCAAAACAACCAAATCGACAAGCTTATTTAGTGATAAAAATAGTTATTAGCATAGGCAAAACTAGCACTCACACATCTTCTGTTTTTCATGATAAAAGTGGTTTTCCCATTAAAAATACATGCATTTTTGCCATGAATAATGGACAAGACGACTTTCTCTTAAAATTTTAGCTTTAGGGCCTAGGATTTGTATTTATAATATTAACTTGGTGTTTTAAGGTTTCGTTTTAAATTATTTATATATTGTGGCTTATCAAAAAATTATGTTTATATAGTCTCAATATTCTCTACATACTAGGGTTTTCTAGTATATTAAATATAAAATAAATAATGGAGCATATTCCATCACTAGATAAATATTCCATTCATATTAATGGTTTTTTGTCATTCTCAAGGTATACCAAAAATATCACAACATGTATAAGTAGACTTCTTGATAAGATAAATAAAATCAGCAACATATTTAAGTGAATGAGAAAGAGTTGCTCTCCTATGTCAAAAAGATTCTTTACAAGCTCTCAAATGCTTTCTGATCTCTATTTTTATTTTTAGATTAACAGATAATAAGTTCATATGTAAAGGCAACTTGCTTACTCACTGAAGATCATAGAAAAATAATCAGGCATTAATTTTCTTTGCTTTCTTTATCCCACTCATAAAAATATGGTGGTACTTTCCCTGGATTTTAGACAAATATCGGACGGCATAATTAAGGCATCCTATCTAAAAAAGAGAAACATGGTAATTAGCCGTATGTCCGCTACCCTTCCCATTGGCTAATCAGGGCGATATGCAAATTAACTGCCAGCCAAGATGGCAGTCGGCAGCCAAGCAGCTTGAAGTTAACATGAGGCTTGCTTGCTTCAGTGACGGAGGACTCTAATGTTCCCCGCCTGCCTTGCCGGCCTCTGAGCTTGCAGTTTGAAACATTGTTACAAATATAGAAGCTAAACAAAACCCCAGAAACCTGCTTTCAGCCAGCCGGGATCTCAGAGCTGGAGTTGATACAATGTTTCGATTATAGAACCCAAACAAACCAGATACCTGCTTTCAGCAGCGGAGGCCTAAGAGTTGGAGCCAAGCCTCAGAGCTAAAGCTGGCCCAGAATAAAAAAGAAAAAAAAAGAAAAAAAGGAGCAGTTGGGAGCTTCAGTCACCCACCAGCCTGAAAACAGCCATCAGCCCCTCACCCAGACTGGCCAGGCACCCAGTGGGGACCCCCACCCTGAAGGGTGTGTGACCAGCTGCAAACAGCCATCATCCCCTCACCCAGACTGGCCAGGCACCCCAGTGGGGACCCCCACCCTGATCCAGGACACCCTC
This sequence comes from Myotis nattereri, assembly GCF_964212035.1. NCBI lineage: Eukaryota > Metazoa > Chordata > Mammalia > Chiroptera > Vespertilionidae > Myotis > Myotis nattereri. The sequence continues at coordinate 53,089,770 of NC_138088.1, read as the reverse complement.
AGGGCAAACCAGCCGGCCCCCACCCATGCACCAGGCCTCTATCCTACATAGTAAAAGGGTAATATGCCTCCCGGCACCAGGATCAGCGTGACAGGGGGGCAGCGCTCAAACCCCCTGATCGCCCTGCGGCTCTGTGTGTGACAGGGGGTGGGACCACAACCTCCCTATCTGCCCTGCTCTGTTCGGGACAGGGGAAGGTGCCCCAACCCCCTGATCAGCCCTGCGCTGTGCCTGATAGGGGGGACCTCCTCAACCCCTTGATCGCCCTGCGGCTCTGTGTGTGACAGGGTGCGGCGCCCCAACCCCCTGATTGGCCCTGCTCTGTGTGTGACAGGGTGCGGCGCACCAACCCCCCCTCCCCCCCCACGGGCCCTGCTCTGTGTGTGATGGGGTAGAGCCATAACCTCCCCATTGGCCCTGCCCTGAGTGTGACAGTGGCGGCGCCTCAACCCCCTGATCGGCCCTGCTCTGTGGGTGATAGAAGGTGGCGCCCCAAACCCCCCCCCCCAAGGGCCCTGCTCTGTGTGTGACTGGGTAGAGCCATAACCTCCCCATCGGCCCTGCCCTGAGTGTAACAGGGTGTGGCGCCCCAACCCTCTGATCTGCCCTGCTCTGTGCGTGACAGGGGGCGGTGCCCCAACTCCCCTATCGGCCCTACTCTGTGCATGACAGGGTGGCACTGCAACCTCCCCGTTGACCCTGCCTTGAGTGTGACGGGGCGGTGCCCCAAACCCCCAATCAGCCCTACCCTGAGTGTGACTGAGGGTGGCATCGCAACCTCCCAATCCGCCCTGCTCTGTGCATGACAGGGGGTGGCGTCCCAACTCCCCAATCGGCCCTACTCTGTGCATGACAGGGGGTGGCGCCCCAACTCCCCAATCAGCCCTACTCTGTGCATGACAGGGGGTGGCGCCCCAACTCCCCAATCTGCCCTGCTCTGAGCCCGACCAGGGGCTGCACCTCAGGATTGGGCCTGCCCTCTGCCACCCGGGAGCAGGCCTAAGCCAGCAGGTCGTTATTTCCTGAGGGGTCCCAGACTGACTGCGAGAGGGCACAGGCCGGGCTGAGGGAACCCCCTCCTCCCCGAGTGCACAAATTTTTGTGCACCAGGCCTCTAGTGTATTTATAAGAATCCTATGCAACCAGTATTTAAATTTTGAACAGGGGAATATGAACAGAGTGATCGTTGAAACTTCTGATACCTATTCTTTAAAAATGACTTTGAGATCCCTCAACCATCCTGAGAGACATGTTTATTACTGGAGGAATTAAGCAGTCCAAATGTCCATCAATGGATAAACAAACTGTGGTATGCACATTCAATGTAGTACTGACACAGGATATAGCTGGAATGAATCTTGAAAACATTGTGCTAAGTGAAAGAAGCCAGACACAAAAGTTGTAGTTACATTTATATGAAATATTCATAATAGGTAAATCCAAGGGACAACTTAAGTGGGTAGCTGCCAGGAATCTGGTGGTTAGGGAGGGGACAATGGGGAACAATTACTTAATAGGTGCACGGTTTTATTTTTTTGGTGTTGAAAAAGTTTTATAGCTAGCTATAGGCGGTGAATACAAATCCTGGAGAAAGCTCTAAAAGATCTCTAAAAGATACTGAATTGTTTACTTAAAAATGGTTAATTATAATAAATTTCACTTAATTAAAATTTTTAATCTCCTAATTTATCTGCCTAATCAGCAAAGTATAAAATATGGAAGTTATATGAAGGTAAGAAACATGTTAAACATCAGGATATGAAACATATGTGCCAAGGATTTTCAAGAATGGCTAATCGTGAGAATTCTGCACCATATTTGTTGATTTCTATATGAGAAATGACTCATATATAGATGCTAGATGATAGAGTCCCTCTCATTCATATATGTAAGCCAAAAATAATGTCATAAATTATGCTAGGGAAATACTTTTATATCTATAAATCAGTAACAAAATATTTTCCTCTGTGACAATTCACTTATTTTTGTTTCAATTTGGACTTAATTTATTTTGCCCACTCTTAGAAACTGATTTGTAAGTTCACTGCTAGTATCAAATATGAATAACTTAAAGTAATTTGAGAACAACTTAAAATAATTTGCTGCCTAAGGGAATAAGTGTATTGAATATTGTCTGAGGACTGCTTAGAAAATCTATGGCCTTATCTCATTATTGTAACAGAACCAAATATGCCAAACACGAACAAGAACATATTGAAACATTATAAAACCTATTCCACAGACAGATGCTTAAGCAGTATAGAGACCAAAAATAAATTATTTTAGTTAAATTACTGTTAACTCTAAGTATGATAATTACCAGAACAGCTGATGTTTCAAATGAACCTGTGCTGCTTTGGCTACTGAGAAACTTAAAGGATAATTATTTCTAATCCTTTTTATTCCCCCCTGAAACAACAAACACTGGGAAAAAAAATTCAACCCACAATTTATAGGTTGTATAAGTCATCATGTTTAAGTTTTCCTTAAATATAATCAATATGTTCTTAACAAAACGTAGTGTAATGTGTGTGTATGTCTCCGTAACTATTGAATAATATATTAAACTGATAAGAACAGATACTACACTTGATCTTAGCCAAAAGGCCGAGAAGCGATACTATTGAATAATATAAATCCAACCTAATTAAGAAGGGTTCAATGCTGTTGGGTATCTTGTTTCAGGTCATTACTAGTCTCAACTGGAATGGAGAAATACCATGTGGTAGAAATTATGAATAAGATATTTGCTCTGCAAGGCAGGCTGGGACAAATTCAGGAGGTGAGAGGGAAGGTGTGGGGATCAGTTACTAGAAATAAGGACCATAGTCTTTATACAAAGGGCAAGTTGGGGCTGCTTGAGGGGCTTTGATCTAGGGACACTGAAGTCTCCTTTGCAAGAGGTTGTTCTCTGAGGTAGAAAATACAAGCATACAGGGTCATCTCCGTCTCCCTCAGCATCCACAGCCTCAATTCTTCCAGATTAAATTGCTCTCAGAAGCAGGAATGGAGTCCTGGGAAGTCAGGGACATAGCAACTAACTTCTGAGCCTCAATTCTGGTACCACAAAGTGGAAAATACTACAAATGGTAGAGTAAATAATGATTGTTAGAATATGAATCCAACAAGCAAAACTTTCACCAAATAATAAATGTCTATACGGTGATATCAGTTCTAGATACATTGCATAAATGATTGTTTCAAGTAGATCCCAACTTCAACACTAGGTTGTGCTGCATTCCGTCGAAATTGCCACATTTTTTGAGGCTGAATTTTCAGCAGTGGCTCTGATGAAGGCAGGACCATAGAAATCAAGATGGAACAGGGAGTCTGTACAGTTTGATCTGAATCCAACGTTGAAAAGCTGTGAAGTATCCCACAGACAGATACATCCCAAGTGATAGGGGTTAGTTAAGAATGAAATCTTTTTCTCTTGTGTGTATTTTTTGAACAGGTAGTAAGTCATGGGGTTAAAAATACTTGTTAAGCTACTGGTGAGTATCCTCATACTTTTTAAGCTATTTAATAAATAAATATGTTAGGTACTTTTTTGGGGCGAGGAGCAAGTGTAGAATAGTAACTGAGACAGCCAGGGTGCAGGTGCAGACAAAGTTTGGAACCCTATGTTTGGAAAATATAGCTCTCATGAAAGTCTCCAAAAACTGAAGTTGTCAGTTTAGTTTTTTGATGCTTTTAAGAAATTTTCAGAAGTTTTACCTAGTACTTAAAAATCCTATGGAAAGTTTGCTCTCATCAACACATCCTGTCAACAGAAATCCCTGTATCACAGGCCCTGATGGGGGGATAAAACATTTTCCTAAGTTAAAAAATATGATTCAAACAATATTAATTAATGTTAACCAAAAGTTAATTATGTTTACATGAATTAGATGGTAACTAAGGGTGTTTAAGTAAATACCTAATATCACACCATTTAGCTATTTAAAACTGTACTTTTTGAAATCAATAAAATATCATGTTATAAATATGACACTTCTTCCTTCATTATATAAATACTAGTGTCCCGGTGCACAGATTCGTGCACACTGAAAGGAAATTAATTAGAAGAAACATTTTAATATCGCTATTCACGTCTGGCTAATGAAAAGAAAACAGGATTCTACCGAGTCTCCTATCTACCTCCTCCAGGACTTCTGTGAGGATCAAATGAGATGAGGCGCGGGAAACGCTTCACAGACACTTGGTTAAACTGTACAATGTTTGCACCTGGCTATAAAGCAAGTTGGATTCCTGGGCTAAAGAAACTCCAAGGAGGCTGGTCGCTAGGGAGAGAAAGCTGGACGGTGCTACTTGGCGTCATTGCCTGGCGCCCACAGAGACCATTGCTGGGCGGGGCTGGGCTGTGGGCTGCGTTCTGTGCCATGGGGTCTCGGCCGTGTTGGCTGCAATCTGGTGGGGTCTCACTCTGGGGTCGTGGCGGGGCCTGTGTCCCACTGGAGGGAAGCTGCGTGTTGGTCTGTCAGTGCCAGGTCCCTAGTGCTGTTTATTTTTAGATGGCCAGTGCGTGTCATGGCAGCTCCTGTGTTGAGCATCTGCCCCCTGGTGGTCACTGCATGCCATAGCTACCGGAAGGACAGACACGTAGCCTTTTATATATATAGATGTGTATTAGAATATAAATACTTGAAAAACAGTAGCCAGAAATCCTTCATGAGTATACCTAAGTTGATTAAGACATAAGCTAAACTTACTGAATTATATAATCCTAAAAGGCTATTCCATAGCCCTTCTATCAATATGTACTTTCTATTATGTCCTCCTGTTTTTTTTAAATGCTTTATTTTTATAAAAGCCAACAAATGATTTGTGAAATAGAACATAAACAACCTGATACAAGTAAAATTAAAATTTCTTTCCAAATGAAGTACACATATTTCACAAGCCCAAAAATGCAACCTATAATTAAGAATTGTACATTCAAAGGAAAATTTTTCCAATGTTCTTATTTTTCTTCTTTATGTTACTTATATTAATCTGCTTTCTTAACAACTCAATCTCATGGACAATTAAACAACACCCACAGAGGAATACAAATGTCCAATCTAATCAGTTCCACCTTATTAAGCTATTCTTTCACTATTTCATTGTATCAGGATCTACATAGTAAAATAGTCCTTTGAAAATATACTGTGCTATTTGTAGAGAATTTATGTTTTAAAACTCTACATTTATGTTTTAAAACTCTACATTTATATATCATCTCTATATCTGATATTTTAAAACAAATTTAAATGAGCATATTTATTTTCTCTTCATGGTAATCTTCATTAATTCGAAATATTACAATGAAAATAGTCTTATTCTGTGAATGCTGCTTAAGTATATAATCAAAATTGATAATTTCCAAAAAACAGAACTAACCCTGGATTCTGTAATTTTGACATGCATTCCCTTTAGCACTAATTGCTAATTAAATAACTTAAATCCTCAGCAAGAGTCCCCTCATATCAGTAAACTTACATCACCCAACCAATTAAATTTAAAAATAATCCCGCCCTGACTGGTTTGGCTCAGTGGATAGAGCCTCGGCCTGCGGACCAAAGAACCCTGGGTTCGATTCCGGTAAAGGGCATGTACCTTGGTTGCGGGCACATCCCCAGTAGGGGGTGTGTAGGAGGCAGCTGATCGATGTTTCTCACTCATCGATGTTTCTAATTCTCTATCCCTCTCCCTTCCTCTCTGTAAAAAATCAATAAAATATATATATAAAAAAATAATCCCTGGTAAAGTAAACCAGACAAAAGCTAAAAGTAATTTTTTCAAGGTTGTCTACTTAAACGTTAAACTACTTGAGGAATTCATTATTTGCCTCAAAATTTAGAAAAGTAACTAATAAACTTAATAGGGCTAAGATGGAAAATATTGATTAATAAACAAATAGTTGAAAAAATACAGGTAAATCTCCATATTTTGACCTTGAGTAAAAAGTCATTGGGAAATATCATCACCACATTAGTACATTTAGCAGAGTAAGAAGACAATGTCCCTCAGCCTTTCTCACGCATCACTGAGCTGTAATAAATGCTGACAGTTAGAGAGCACATCTCTAAACATTATGACACCATCACAGTGACAGCTACAGAAGAAAGCTGAGTACAAGCCCTGTTTCACATTTACTACCACCTGCACGGCCTGAAAATATCAAATAAATTGATTTACAGCACTTGGGTAAACATCTTTAATTCTGGCACTTTAGGAAAAACAAAAAGGTGGGTGCATTTGTTTAATCTTTGATCACCAGCAATTTATCTTCAGGTCTAAAGAATAATACTGTCATAGATACGTCTATGTTATTTTCCATTTCAAAAAAATTTTAACTTTATTTTTATTTTTGACACTGTTACAGGTATCCCCGTTTTGGTTCCCCTTGGACAGACTGACAGAGGTCAAAGGGGAAGAGGTAAGGGAGACTGGATGAAAGAAAGTGAAGGGATGAGTCACAGAACATATATGTATAACACACAGACACAGACAACAGTGTGGTGATGGCCAGAGGGGAAGTGGGGTGAGGCAGGGCTGGTAGAGACATCTATTTTAAAAATAGTGCTCAATAACCTTGCTCCATTACAAAGAAATTCATGACAAGGGTCTTATGCAATAGCAATAATATTTGCATAATAATTGCAAGCACAGAAACGAAAATGCTTGAAATGCTACAGCCACATTCAAAGAGTTTTATGTTTCATAAATTAAATTTTCGCAAAATGAACTTCAAAAGTCAGTATTTATTCCTGAAATGTGTTACTTAAACATTCATTTTCATTGGGCTAAAATATCCTCTTATTGTACCTTGAAAATAAAAAGCAAGTAAGAGCATTTCTTAATGAATTTTTTGATTGACTACATGGAGGAGGAAAGGACATATTTCCAGGGGAGCGCTGAATTAAGCCTGCAGTTCTCATTAACAGTTTTGGCAGCTGTGCGTTTAATTCTATGAGTACCATGCTGAAAATGTACATTCCTAGAATCAAATATGCAAAGCCAAATCTGCATAACTGCTCTCTGAACTTTTGCCTCTCAATTAAAGGGTCTGTGTGAAAAATATTTCTGAAAAACCACAGCATCATACATTTACAGAATGACAATCCAAACCACCACTGATCCATTTCAATTTCTCTCAGAGCAGGCATGTCAGGAAATAGGTCTTGGACTTTAACACATGGGTATAATATGATCAACTCAGATAAAATATCCTCATTGTTCTTCTTTTTCTCCCTCCCTTTTTGTTTAAACCATTATGTCTGTATATTGCTTGCTAGCATAGTAAAAACATGACACTCACATTTTTATTTGGAAAAATTATATTATATAGCAACTCATTCTATAGAAATTAAGATAAAAATCATTTAGATAGAAATAGCATAGTATAAAAGGATTGGATTTTTAATGAATTAGAGCCATTGATATTTTGCCTGTGGATTTCTGTATATGCATACTGAAAGACAAGACTATTTTTTAAAATATATTTTTAGTGATTTCAGAGAGTAAGTGAGAGTGATAACATCAATGATGAGAGAGAATCATTGGTTGGCTACCTCCTGCACATCACACACTGGGGAAAGAGCCTGCAAGCTGGGCATATGCCCTGACTGGGAATCGAACCAGGACTTCCTGGTTTATAGGTCGACACCCAACCACTGAGCCATCCTGGCCAGGCAAGACACGACTAATTATTCACTGCTCTAACATAAAAGATGTTTGAAATAAAGATGAGAATAACTGTATTTAGTTTATGTAAAGGTGTATCATTAAAATATTCTCTTTCTCATATATATTCAGGGGTGGGGAACCTTTTTCTGCCAATGGTCATTTGGATATTTTTAACATCATTCATGGGTCATACAAAATTATCAACTTAAAAATTAGCCTGCTATATTTGGTCAAACATTTAATTAACTCACCCCTAATGCCTTGGCAGGGCCAGACCAAATGATTTCATGGGCCTTATACTAGTACATAGATCGCAGGCCAGACATTCCCCACCTAAATGATACCACAGAGCAATCAATTATTAGTAGTTACATGTGTACATTCCTCAAGAGGTAAACGTAATCCATCACCAAGATCTACCACATTATTTGTCAGTGTTACTAATAGCACTTATTATCAGTTACTAATAGCACTTATTATAATTCAGATCTGTTTTCCAGTTAGATTACAAAAAAAATTAATGCATAACTTAAAAGACAGTGTTATTTATCCTTAGAATTGTGTTGTATTTAAGATTGGTGATTGATACATTAATGAAATTTTTAGCCCATTCATCTAGCTTCACAATAACATACTGACATTTTGATTTCAAATTCTAATTATCAATCCTTAGTGCTTCATTATAATTAATTCTAACCTTTCAAATTGAGAGCAAATTGTAACACTTCCAGTGAAGAATAAATCAATTCATAAAATGCTGAGTTGTAAGTATAAAAACCTGAATGGTCACGTTGATATTTTCAAGTTTAAAATGAATTAAATATTATTGTGACAGCTAAATCTTAAAGAAAAAAAAACACAAATAGCTTTTCCTACTCAATAAAATGAGTGGTAATATAATACATAAGTACTCAAGGAAATGCAGAAAACCCCTATTTTTTTTTTTTGTATAAAAACTGAGCTCTTAACTACTTCCTTAACAATTTTCTTAACATATTAACTAATAATAACATAAATCTAAAAATGAATAAAGTACTACATGAAAGGCAGTATGATAACTTTTAATAGATAAAATGTAATATTACAAATCTCATGGAGGTCTATACTCAGACAAAGTAGAAACACATTTCCTTTCTATTCATATTTTCCATTTGGAAATGGATGATACAGATTATATCACTGTCTCATATTTGACCCCTTTTAAAGTTAAAAAATAGAAAAAGGGGAAAAAATAGGAAGAGAAAAATATTTCCAAGCACCCAGAGTAACCATAGATGATTTTAATTAAAATGTCATAATAGTCATTAATTTGGAGAGGACTGAGTGTTCCTTCTGTGGTGCCTCGTTTCTTTCTATAAATATATAAAATGGTGATTACACAGGAATCTTCATTCTTTGAAGGCACATCAAGGTATACACTTCTGACTTATTTGATGTTCTGTATACACATTCTACCTCAATAGAAATGTGGCTGCCTAATTTAAAAAGATTTTAAAAATCAGAGAAAGAATAGCTAAGCTTCCATGACGAGAGACTTGAAAAGGGAAGATGACTCAGGAAGGCTGTCAAACTTTAGAGCCATAGAGGATATGCTGACCTCACTGAGGACCTAGAGAATTTCATGGAAATAGGCTTAGTGAAGAATTGCTTTGTTATCTTAGAGTTCCTGGTAGGGAAATGCAAATTAAGAACCATCATATTCACACTACCTAAGATTCCTCATCTAACTCAAAGTTTCAGATTCATTAAACAGTTACTGAAGCAAAGGTGAAATTTTCTGAGTAAAAACGAGAAGGCCCTAAAATTGAGAAAATTTAGCTTAAACTGGATATAATAACATATATCTATGATATAATATGTAATATTTAAGGGAAAATACGAAAATATTTATTTTTAATATATAATTCAAATATTATCTGTACATTGTGCTGGGGTCCAACCCCAGCAGGTCCAGGGGTCCCCAAAGGTGTGGACGGAGTCAGTGAAGAAGGAATGACACAGAGGCAGCGTTCAGGTGATCATCATAGCCGGGTTCTCTTGTCAGGGTCTCCAGACAGGTTCTGTAGCCAGTTCTCCAGCCAAGTTCTGTCTAGGATCTCCAGCCAGGTTCTATCTAGGTTCTCTAGCTAGGATCTCCAGCCAGGATCTCCAGCCAAGTTCTGTCTAGGATCTCCAGCCAGGTTCTGTAGCCATGTTCTCTCGCTAGGTTCTCCAGCCAGGTTCGGTCGCCAGGTTCTCCTGCCAGGTTCGGTCGCCATGTTCTCTCGCTAGGTTTTCCAGCCAGGTTCTGTCACCAGGTTCTGTCCAGGTTCTCCTGCCATGTTCTGTCTAGGTTCTCCAGCCAATTTCTGTAGCCATGTTCTCTCGCTAGGTTCTCCAGCCAGGTTCTGTCACTAGGTTCTGTAGCCAGGTTCTGTCTCTAGGTTCTTCAGCCAGGTTCTCTAGGTTCTCCAACCAAGTTCTGTAGCCAGGTTCTGTCCAGGATCTTTTGCCATGTTCTCTCACTAGGTTGTCTCTAGGTTCTGTCTCCAGTTTCTGTCCAGGATCTTTTGCCATGTTCTCTCCAGCGAAGTTCTTCTGTCTCTAGGTTCTGTGTAGGTTCTGTGTCTAGGTTCTGTGTAGGTTCTGTGTCTAGGTTCTGTGTAGGTTCTGTCTTCTAAGTTCTCTCTTCTAAGTTCTGTGTCTTGCTGTCTTGTTACATCTGTATTTATACCAGTTGATTCAATCCTATCAATCTCTATTACAAAGGTTAGGGTGTTTCTTATCTCCATTCCAGGGAGTAAAGATTACGTAGCTTAAGCATGATTGTTCATAGTTAAAGTGATTAATTACCCGCCTGGCACTTAGTTGAGGGGTTTTATTCGCTCCCTAACTTCAGGGGAAAATCCCTACCTGGGGAAACAACCTTTCTCAGAGAGGAGACCTTGGTTAAAACACATAGTGCCAAGAAGGTGAGCAAACATATTAAGAACAGTATGCCATATATGCCAGATCCCTTGAAACAGCAAGGATGGACCGGCTCCCGGCAACATTGTATAAAATAGTATATGTGTACAAATACTATTTTATTTACAATGTATAATTCATATGTGATATTGTACACATCTATATTAAAATATATATATAATATTTATAATCTTGAGACAATTGTTTCAAGTGCTACTTCCTCTTCCAGGGAGGGTTATAAATCACTAAGAGCCATATGGAAGTGTAATTTTATTCTTTCTGAACCAATAAACACAAATATGAATGGTGTTACAGCTAATATAAACAGATAAAAACACACTTTGAATAACTATAGGGTGTCCCAAAATTCACGCAAGAAGTAATTTTGAGCCCTAACCGGTTTGGCTCAGTGGATAGAACATCGGCCTGCGGACTGAAGGGTTCCAGGTTCGATTCTGGTCAAGGTCATGTACCTTGGTTGCGGGCACATCCCCAGTAGGGGGTGTGTAGGAGGCAGCTGATCGCTGTTTCTCTCTCATCGATGTTTCTAACTCTCTATCCCTCCCCCTTCCTCTCTGTAAAAAATCAATAAAATATATTTTTTTAAAAAGAAGTAATTTTGATAGAAAACACAGGTTTATAATTAAAAATTGTAAAATTTTTATTGATTCATAAAGTATACAGTATAGGGTTATGTATGGAATAGCACATCGGGTACATGGCCTCCACGGCTTTGCTGGAACATACGCAAACCATGGTCTTCATTGGTCGTCATTGTCCCTGCTCCTGGGCCATAATTGGTACTTGGTAATGCTTATCAAATTGAAGGGAATGAAATCAAAGGGCAATAGATATTAGAATCTGATTCAATAAACCAAGTAAAATTAGGCTTTTATTTCCTGTTGTTGTTGTTACAGATTCATGTTCTTGCGTGAATTTTGGGACACCCTATATAAAGGCAGTGTTTACTAACATATATTTTTTTTCTTTTTTCCCCCCTTTATTGATTAAGGTATTACAAATGTGTGCTTATCCCCCCATACATTTCATTTTCAAAATTGAACTATCAGCTGTCAAAGTGTGCATACACTTTTTTGGGACAACCTATATATTTAATCACATATCGCCTGGGGAAAATGTTAGATAATGAAATCTTAACTATAAAACATGATAATCTTTTTTCAACGTCCTGTAGTTTTCTGAGTAGAGGTCTTTTACCTCTTTAGTTAAGTTTATTCCTAGGTAGCTTAATTTTTTTGGTGCGATGATAAATGGGATTGTTTTTATAATCTCTCTTTCTGAAAGTTCACTATTGGTGTATAGAAGACATAAACAGATGGAAGAACAAACCGTGTTCATGGATTGGTAGAATCAACATCATTAAAATGTCCATACTACCCAAAGCAATCTATAAATTCAACGCACTTCCCATTAAAATACCAACGGCATACTTTATAGATCTAGAACGAACTCTCCAAAAATTCATCTGGAATAAAAAAAGACCCCGAATAGCTGCAGCAATCCTGAAAAATAACAAAGTAGGTGGGATCTCAATACCAGATATCAAGCTGTATTACAAAGCCACTGTTCTCAAAACTGCCTGGTACTGGCACAAGAACAGGCATATAGATCAATGGAATAGAATAGAGAGCCCAGAAATCAGCCCCAACCAATACGCTCAATTAATTTTTGACAAAGGAGGCAAGAACATACAATGGAGCCAAGATAGTCTTTTCAATAAATGGTGTTGGGAAAATTGGACAGATACATGCAAGAAAATGAAACTAGACCACCAACTTACACCATACACAAAAATAAACTCAAAATGGATAAAGGACTTAAATGTACGGCAGGAAACCATAAAAATTCTAGAAGAATCCAAAGGCAACAAAATCTCAGACATATGCCGAAGCAATTTCTTCACTGATACAGCTCCTAGGGCACTTGAAACTAAAGAGAAAATGAACAAATGGGACTACATCAAAATAAAAAGCTTCTGCACAGCAAAAGAAACCATCAACAAAACAACGAGAAAACCCACTGTGTGGGAAAACATATTTGCCAATGTCATATCTGATAAGGGCCTAACCTCCAAAATTCATAGGGAACTCATACAACTTAACAAAGGGAAGATAAACAATCCAATCAAAAAATGGGCAAAGGACCTAAATAGACACCTTTCAAAAGAGGACATTCAGAAAGCCAAGAGACATATGAAAACATGCTCAAAGTCACTAATCATCCGAGAGATGCAAATCAAAACAACAATGAAGTACCATCTCACACCTGTCAGACTGGCTATCATCAACAAATCAACAAACGACAAGTGCTGGGGAGGATGTGGAGAAAAAGTAACACTTGTGCACTGCTGGTGGGAATGCAGACTGGTGCAGCCACTGTGCAAGAGAGTATGGAGTTTCCTCAAAAAACTGAAAATGGAACTCGCATTTGACCCTGTGATCCCACTTCTAGGAATATATCCCAAGAAACCAGAAACACCAATCAGAAAGGATATATGCACCCCTATGTTCATAGCAGCACAATTCACCATAGCTAAGATCTGGAAACAGCCTAAGTGCCCATCAATAGATGAATGGATTAGAAAACTGTGGTACATCTACACGATGGAATACTATGCTGCTCTAAAAAGGAAGGAACTCTTACCATTTGCAACGACATGGATGGAACTGGAGAGCATTATGCTAAGTGAAATAAGCCAGTCAATGAAGGAAAAATACCACATGATCTCACTCATTCATGGATAATAGAGACCATTATAAACTTTTGAACAATAATAGATATAGAGGCAGAGCTGCCTCAAACAGATTGTCAAACTGCAGCGGGAAGGCCGGGGAGGGTTGGGGGGCAGGAGGGAAGGGGGTAAGAGATCAACCAAAGGACTTGTATGCATGCATATAAGCATAACCAATGGACATAAGACACTGGGGCACAGGGGAGGCTAGGGGACTGTCAAGGGGGGGGAGGGGGAAGGACACATATGTAATACCCTTTGTAATACTTTAGGCAATAAAAAAAAACATGATAATATAACCATGAGCAAAATATTTTAAGGACAAAATTACTCACTTAACAACAATCTCAGAATGATTACAAGGAAGTGCCAACACCAACTTTGTTCCAATATAAATTTTAGATATAATTGGTAAAACTCTATCATTAAAATAGAGATATGTTGGAAATGTTCATAACATGTTGGTAATGGAAAAAAAAAAAACTGCTAGTAATCTGTTCAAAACAAAGTCACTTGATTTTCTGAGAAGCTCTCTGGAATTCAAATGAAATTCAGATCAATTATGTGTCCCTAAACCAAAGTCTTTGCTCAATAAAATTTATGGACTAGTACATATTCAAATATTTGTAATAGTCTAAAATGGCAAATGAGCTAATGTTTCTTAATGGGTCTCAGACAAGCTACATTACAAAAAAAATCATACTGTGTTTGATTCAGAAGCTAAATTAATTTCAAGAATATTGATTTTCTAGAGTGCCAATAATCCCATCATTTTCTGTGTTTCTCTGTCAATATATCAGCCCACGTGTAAAATAAATATTTAATTCCATGATAGAAAAGGATTTTTCTTCTAAGATTATCAAATAAACCACACAGAACACACTGAAAGAGCTATTCTGAAAAAGCTATTTAGCTGCTAATCACTTCATTTTCTTTAAAAACTGTTAGTTGCTCATTGATACAAGGGGGAAAGAATAATGTTTCCTTTCTTCCTATCACAAATAGAATTATTGATCATAAATACTCCTCTTACCAGCCACTCCTCCCCTCAAGCATCTTGGGAGTATTCTCCCCATTCTACTGATTTGTGCTTGGTCATGTTACCTGCTTCTGGTCAATGGTGTATGGTGACATGATATATGCCATGTCCTGACAGATGGCTTGCCATCTCTATCATTGGCCCCTGTCCTACGAACAGCAGATCCTCTGAAGAGGGGATGGCTCCTGCATTCAAAGTTTTAGGATGAAAAGAATGTAGAACAGACTCACAGTCCACCTGCTGCCTAAAGCAGGGCCCCAGCCAACTGCCCCAGCCATAATATATTAGTAACAGCTTTTGTTAGCTGCTACAACTGGGGACAAGGAAAGCTGATTACAAAAAACTGGTACCTAGAAGTTGGGTGCTGCTACACTAAACTAAAATATATAGCATGGGCCTCAAGTCTATGAGGTAAATAAGAGGGTGGTGTTATGGAAGACTGAAAAAAACGCAACCCTTGCTACTCAATGTCAGATCAGTTGGTAAATCTATAAACATTTAATGTATAATAAACTGTTTAATGTATAATCAATATGTGGTTGTGGACAATCAGTTCCCAAAGGACAACAGTACTAATGTGAACTTGTTATTATTGCTAAAAACAAGAACTTGCTATAATAAAGAAGTGAGCTCAAAAACAATGCCTTGTTTTCAGGAAGGAATAAAGGGGGAAATACAGAGCTCAGAAATTCAGTGACTTGGCATGCCTTCTGTTAAAGTCTGTTTGAACTAGGTTGGTACCAGCAAATCCAATCATGGGAACAAAATGTCCTAAGAAGATAGATCAAAAATACGACATCAAAGAAGCCTGATAAGCAAAACAAAAAGTACCTGCAGTTAGACAGGGAGGGGGAGGTAGAGAGATCTCAGACACTGACATTTCCTATAAAGAATAGTGAGTAGGCACATGTGGCTAACTGTAATCAAATAAATAGGCAGTACCAACAACGAAAACAACTACATTTACAAGGTCCTTGTGCCATCAAAAGTGCCACCATCCTGAATGAAAAGAGACTATGACCGCTGAAAAATAAGAAGACCGTATGTAATGCTATTCAACAGTAAACAGGAAAGAAATACTGAAACGTGCTACAACATGGATGCATGTTGAAAATACCAGGTTAAGTGGAAGACACCAGTCACAAAGGACCACATATGGTATGGCTTCATATATATGAAATGTCCAGAATAGGTAAGTTAATCCATAGCAACAACAAAAATAGGTGACTGCCGAGGGCTTGGTGGAGGGACTACTGGGTGTGGGGTTTTGTTTTGGGGATAAAAATGACCTGAAATTGTGCTGATGGTTGCACAATTTTGTCAACGTACATAAAACACTGAACTGTGTCCTTCAAATGGGTGAATTATAGAGTGTGTATGAGTTATATTTAAAGAAAGTACTTCTTTAGAAAAGGACTGTCTTTGGACCCTGAACCTTCCAGGCAGGAGACAGGCTGAGAAAACATCTCAATGTCAGGAGACAATGCTCTGGGAATATTTTCGAGTTTCAGCATAATCAAGGCAAAAACCAATCATACTGGCAATCCTGCTTAAAGGATGATTAAACAGCAAACAAATCTTGAGTTTAAGATGGATACCTCCAAGAAGATATATGAATGTATCACCCAGAGATAACTGTCCACATTCTACAGCAAAGGCCCTCTTGCCAAGATTCATCATTTCTCCTGTGGTGCAAACCCCACGACATGTGCAGAACACATCTGGTTCTCACTGTGGCACCATGTGGGCATAGGAGGCACAGGGAAGTGGCACAGGCTACTATGTGAACAAATAGTCTTGGCTCTGAATGAGAGTTCTCAAGATTCTGTTGATATATGCATATGTGCATGTGTGCTATATACACAGGCATGTGTGTGTACATACATATACACATATGTATATGTGTGTGTATGGATATCTGTGCAAGTATAGGAATCTATCAAACTCGACTTAGTTTCAGATTCAACATTCGATTCAAAGAAGGAAGATTCTGCAATGCCCTCTTCAGACACATGAAAATGAAAACAGAAGGATTTCCCACAGAGGCCAGAGCCAACAGCCATGAGGGAAGGACGAAGGGGTTGCTCCGGAAACCTAAGCCAAGGAGATGGTAAAACATTTCACCGACAGGAGTTCAGAAGTGCTACGTTCAGGGACTGCTGAACACCTACCATCCTTCATGTCAAACGAGAGCGTTTATCATGGTTCTCCTGTCCCATGCTCCCACTGAATGTTGAGTGTGAAACAGGAGGCTGCTAGATAACTGACATTTTTACTTCAAGTTATTAAGCAAGGAGATGAGGCCTTTGAGTTTATTCCTGCAGGAGGGAGCTGTGCAGTGAGTGTATTTTATGCACAAAAGAAAGGCAAGTCTGTGTGTGGGAGAAAATGGACTGTAGTAAATAGTAATAGTTTTCACTATTATTCCTCTTCTCCCTCCCCCACTTGGTAGGGGTGTATTTTTTTTATGTTTACTTATTGTACAAGCAATGGATTTATAACAGAAATAATGGAAAACACAAGCAGAAAGATATTAATTACCTAACAAAGGAAACAATCATTAGGTAACTAAAGGTTAATACACACCAAGAAAGCAAAGTGCTGAGCAAAGCACTTAAGACCATGACAAAAATAGGGTGATACTAAAGATACGAGCCTTTCCAACAGGAACAAAAGTACAATTCATGTGCCAGAATAAGCCTACTAATCTTGTTAGGATATGCACCCGTGTAAAATTAGTCTTGGCATCTCTGTCTGAAAGAAAAAGACCAGTCTAATTATTTTTGTCTATGGCAGTAAATTTCTGTACTCATTTGACAATCAGACTTTCTACAATTCAGATTTAATCTTAAGGCTGGTAGAATCAATAATTTCAATTGAGCTAGAATAACAATGAATTCTGTTATTTTGCTATAGTATATTCTGTACCGTGAATTTTGCAATAGTAAACTGGTATATTAGAGTTTTTCTTTACAGAGAACCAACACAAAGCTGTGGCAGCTATAACTTAGTTTCACACAGAAAATGATGAACAGCAGCGAAGGCTGTCTGGCCTACTGCCAAATGGAGTTGTCTGACAAGACTATTACTGAGCATGGCCTCCTGACCTTTCCACTGGAGGGTTAACCACCTCATCTCTCATCAATACCACCCTGACATTTGATTCAAAACACTTTGAAAAAGATTAAGTGTTACATAAACAAATTGAATTCAAAAAAATGTCATGCAAAATTAAAATCAACATTAATGACAGTTAATATTTGTCATAACTTATTGTCAAAATCTACAGATATGTATAGATAATTTGGGCACAGAAAATATCCTAAACATTCAATAAAGAAGAAGACAAAGAAACTTCATTTGTGTGTGTGTGTGTTTAAATATATTTCTATTGATTTCAGAGAGGAAGAAGGGAGAGGGAGCGAGAGATAGAAACATCCATAATGAGAATCACTGATTGGCTGACTCTTGTACAATGCTGGAGATAGAGCCTGCAACCCGGACATTTGCCCTGGCATGTGCCCTGACCAGAAGTCAAACCTTGACCTCCTGGTTCATGGGTCGATGCTCAACCACTGAGCAACACCAGCTGGGCTGCATGTGTGTTTTTTAAAGCATTTTGAGTAGCCTATATACAAGGAGAATTGAAGACCAGCTGTGTGAGTTCTGGCGCTCTTACCCAATTACTGTCAAAGAGCCAGATACTGAAATACAGTCCCTATGACAATTCAATGTGCTTTCTTTATTAAGCAAATGAGAATCCAATGACAAAACAAGGATACAATGATAAAAGACTGTGAATAAATATGATAATCCCCATACTGATATAGGTTGCCCTTTTGAAAGATAAGGACTTTTTGCCCAAGATCATGGCTGAAACAGTAGTTGATTTTAAATAGATCACTTAAATAGTTCTCCAGCTTATGTAACTAATTATCATTGCACACAATTATCTGATATTAATGGCAAAATGTGGCTTACACTTTATAGATCATAAGCATGCTAATAACCTTTAAATATATTTTAAGACATTATGTTAAAGCCATGGACTGATTTTATCCTAAATTCTTTTATTTCCCCAGCACTAACCATCACAACTCATAGAGTCAAGCACTTTTCCTTATATTTCTGATTCTGCTTGCCATTTCTGACAATGACTGTCAGTTTACTATGGGCTGGGATGGCCCACAAGTTCTCTAACACTCAGCATCAATGGTCTAATCGTCTGAAAATGCTCTCCATGGAAAGTGCTACAAATGTAAGGAAATCTCTTGCCGTTGGTTAAGTCTACCTGAATTCTACATCTAGGATGTCTGCAAAAATATATTCCTAGCAAGTACACGTCATTAACATGCAGAAAGGAAAAAGGTTCCTCACACTTGAAAAAACACTAGCAGGGGTGGAAAATGGCTATGTGATCAACAATGAAAAGAGAGTAAAACTCAGTGTAAAACAAGTTAAAGAACACTCCAGATGTCAACAGCATTAAACCTGCACACATTCAGATAATAATAAATACAACAATGTACACAGAGCTTGCTTCCCAACTTAATCCTAGTTAGGGCCAAATCCTGACACTATTCTTAGCTTCACTGCAAATGAACATGAGCATTCTTTAATGCAATTCTTTCTGTGTAAAAGTTTTACTGCACACATAATTGCTCAGATCTCAGTTCCAGCTTAGTAAACAAAATTACTTGAAAGGAGATGGCCCATTAACAATATACATTTTCTAAAACTCAACATTAAGTGGGAAAAGATGAATATGTGTTATATGCTCAACCTAAATCACTGATGTTTCAAAATAGTATAATTTGTAAATTCTTAAGATTAAGTGTATTAAAACAATGAGTTTAACAGGTCTCAAAAAAAAGCAGCAATGTTTTCTACAATTCTATTTTCAAGTGTTACCTATGAGTTACAGGAATTATTCTCTTTAAAACTGAGTCAGACCTAATGTACTATATATTGTTTTGAAGTATTTTCTCAAAGATTCCAGAAGTTACAATCATTGGAAAATGATTTACATATGCTTATTAAGCAATTAAAAATAGCACCCTGGCCCTGGCCGGGTAGCACAGTTGGTTAGAACGTCATCCTGCCAAAACCGGTTTGGCTCAGTGGATAGAGCGTCGGCCTGCGGACTGAGGAGTCCCAGGTTCGATTCCGGTCAAGGGCATGTACCTGGGTTGCGGGCACATCCCAGTGGGAGATGTGCAGGAGGCAGCTGATTGATGTTTCTCTCTCATCGATATTTATAACTTTCTATCTCTCTCCCTTCCTCTCTGTAGAAAATCAATAAAAAATATATTAAAAAAAAAAAAAAAAAAGAACGTCATCCTGATATGCCAAGGTTGCAGGTTTGATCACCGGTCAGTACACATACAAGAATCAACCAATGAGTGCATAAATCAGTAGAACAACAAATCGATGCTTCTCTCTCTCTCTCTCTCTCTCTCTCTCTCTCTCTCTCTCTTTCTCTCTCTCTCTCTCTTTTCTCTCTCTCAAAATCAATCAATAAAGCTTAAAATCGTGCTTCCATACAACCCAGCACAATTCCATTTCTGGGTATTCAACCCAGCACAATTCCATTTCTGGGTATTTATCTGAAGAAAACAAAAATGCTAATTTGAAAAAATATATGCACCCTCTATGTTTATTGTAGCATTAATTACAATAGCTTAGATATAAAACCTAAGTGTCCACCGAAGGACAAATGGGTAAAGAAGATGTGAGAGATATATATCTCCATATATATATATATATATATACATATATATATATATATATATATATATATACACACACACACACATATATTTAATATATATGCATATATACACACACATATATGGGAAAACTATAATAATAAAAGTGTAATATGCAAATCGACCGAACAGCCCAACAGTGGAACAACCTTCAGGACGAAGCTGGGGCTGTGTGGGGCTGTGAGGGCCAAGGCTGCGAGGCAACTGAGGTGGCTGAGGCAGCCGGGGCTGCGAAGGCCTACTCTTGCACGGATTTCGTACATTGGGCCTCTAGTTTAGCTATAAAAAAGAAGAAAATCTTGCCATTTGTAACAACATGGATGGACCTAGAGGGTATTGTGCTAAGTGAAGTAAGTCAGACAGAAAAAGACAAATGCCATATTAGTTCATTTACATGTAGATTCTAAAAAACAAAAACAAACAAAAAAACCACCACAAATAAATGAACAAACAAAACAGAAACAAGCAACAAACTCATAGATACAGAACTCAAACTGGCCGTTGCCAGATGGAAGGGAGTGGGGGAATGGGCAAAGAAGTTGAAAGCAATTAAGTGCAAACTGCCAGTTACAAGGACAGTCACAGGGATGTAAAGCACAGCATAGGAAATGAGCCAATAGTACTGCATTAATATGCACGGTGTCAGATGGGCACTAGGCTTATCGGGGTGATCAACTCGTAAGTTATGTAAACGTTTAAACACTCTGTTGTGTACCTGACACTAACGTAGTTTTGAATGTCAACTAAACTGAAAAATAAATTTTAAATAAATCCACAATCAATCAGAAAAATAGACTAAGATCATGAAAAATTTGTAGAAAGAAAAAATAGCCCGTAAACATAGGAAAATATTCTTGATCTTACTCTTACTTAAGAAGTGCAATTTAGAACTACTCTGAAATACCATTTCTCATTATCAACTGGCAAAAACAAAGTTTAACAACATACTCTGCATGCAGTTGGTTGGAAAATAAAGTGGCAAAACTGTTTTCTAGTTGAAGCTATAAATATTACAAATGTGATTACCATTAAGCCAGGAATCCCATCTGGAATTTATATTGTAGTTATACATGGATTACATAAAAAAATAGCCTATATTTCAGTTTTCAAAAATTAAAAAAGAGGGAAAAAAAGCAACTGTTTATTTGCAGGGGCTAAATATACCAGGGTACAATCATGCTATAAAATACTATGTACCTGTCAAAAAGAAAAGGTCTGCAATGCAAAGATATTGAGATTATGTTAAGTGACAAAAGTGATGTGTATCAGAAGATACATACCATATTTCTTCATCCTAAAATGTGAATTTTTTCAACTTTTAGCATTTCTGACATTAAGATGCACTTTATAATCATTGTCATGTCACAGTTTAATTGCCAACATTGTTTTTTTCTTGGTGATACATAAAAATGCTGTGCATTACACTGCATAATATTGCAGGTTTGAGAAATATGAAAATATATTATTCTTGTGTAAGAAATGAGGCAGATGAGATTATATATTTGTATTTGTTGATATTTGCATTAAAAAACCCTGGGAGGACACATAAGAAACAACAAAACCAGAGGGTGAGGGGTGGGCATGGTTATAGTTACATATGAAAATACTCAATTTATAAATTTTATTTTTTTCTAATTTTTGAACTACGCAAATATATAGTTTATATAAAAATTAAATATATTTAAAATAAAAACGTACACTGCAAAACTAATTTTAAAACATCATTCTAAAGAGTCTGCATTTGGCCCAGCCAGCATGGTTCAGTGGTTGAGCGTCGACCTATGAACAGGAGGTCACAGGTTCAATTCCTTGTCAGGGTACATGCCTGGGTTGAGGGTCCTATCCCCAGTGTGGGGCCTGCAGGAGGCAGCTGATCAATGATTCCCTCTCCTAACTGATGTTTCTATCTCTCTCCCTCCCTCTCTGAAATCAATAAAAATATTTTTAAAAAAGAAAGAATAGCCCAAATTTTAAAAAAAAGTCAGCATTTGCTTTTTACTCATCACATCATATTCTTGCAAAGGTAAAGTCTGTGTTTGGCTAAACATTGAGAATTCGCTTTTATACAGTGTGTTCCTAAAAAAAGTATACACACTTTAACATTTGATAGCTCAATTTTAAAAATGAAATGTATTTTAATAAACACTGCTTTTATAATTATTCAAAGTGTGTGTATACATTTTGGGGGGATATCCTATATTTAGGATCTAAATTCTGGCAAAGAAACTTAGGGTAAGATCCAATCCCTATAGCAGCAATGGCGAACCCATGACACGCCTGTCACCTCATTTCTTTTGGTTGATTTTTCTTTGTTAAATGGCATTTAAATATATAAAATAAATATCAAAAATATAAGTCTTTGTTTTACTATGGTTGCAAATATCAAAAAATTTCTATATGTGACACGGCACCAGAGTTAAGTTAGGGTTTTTCAAACTGCTGACATGCCGAGCTCAAAAGGTTCGCCATCACTGCCCTATAGGCATGATCAATGTGTCTTTATGGTCAATACTAATTGAAAATACTGCCACTGATGTGATGATGTTGGAATTTTAAATTTGTGCTAAAACAAAATACTAGAACATGGCTTTAGTAATTATATATAGCCTATCTTCAATGGCTATGCTTTATTTTGTTTAATGCTTCTATATTTAAAATTTTAAAGTAACTTTCAATATTAATGTTTTGGCAAAAAGAAGATGAAGCAATTAGAATGCATTCCCTTTCTTGTGAACGTCAATATTAAGAAAGGACTTATCCTATCCTTTTCCCTCTAGCTGAGGTAATACATATCGCCAAGACGTAACAGCCTGCAGTGTGCGGGCCACTCCCTGTGCTAGACAGTAACCTGCACCAGGCGGAGTCTATGCACCACGCTCATAAAAAGTTATTCCACTGTTATCGCTAGCAGCCAGCTCTCAGCACCAAAGTCACCTTCATTTGTAATCCAGCAAACATTTATCTGAAGAAATATAAAAGGTAATTCTAAACACAACAGTGAGGCATGTTAAGTAGAGTAACAACCAGATAAAGGATGACAGTATATGCAACTGCCACCGAATATTTCACTCATCACGTGGCAAGACGATAAAGGCTTTATAAAGGTTAAACAAAGAAGAAATCACAGACATTGTGATTGTTACTCATTATGCATCATTCTCCTTGCAAGCACTTTCTGGAGAATTTATTTGGTTTTCGCCATCCTAATTAAACTCAGTTATTAAACTACCTTCTAGTTGTTCACTAATGAGCAGGTAATTTGCCAATTAAAAGATGTGAAAAATGAATGTCTTAACAAAATAAGGGGAAAAAAATATGTTCCAGCATTAATCTAAAACTATACCTTAACAGAATTTGAATCAGCATATGATTATACTTTTGAATTAAAAACTGACTACACTGGCAACAATGATATCAAAGTGAAATGAATCTCGATTCTTGATCTTTTAATAAGTTGCTGGCAATTCTCCTAATACATATTTTTATTTAATATATATTTTCTTGGTAAAATAGATCCATAAAAATTATATGGGAAAAAATTAAGAGAATCCTAATTTTTAATCTGTGAAACAAAACGAGATGTTTATATATGGAAGAAATTATCCCAATACATCTCAAAGAATTATTAAAAAACAGTAGTCCATTTTACCACAGATATTAAAGAAAAAAAGGGATAGTAGTCTAAAACAACATTAACTCTATTTATAAAATGTTAAGATTATTAAACTATGATCCAAGATATTATAATCAACTAACCCAGGGGTGGGCAAACTTTTTGACTCGAGGGCCACAATGGGTTCTTAAACTGGAGTCAGAAGAAGGAGCTGTGGCCGTGCTTCCCGACGTTGCCATGTTAACACTGCTGCTGGTGAAGGAGCGGAGGGGAGAGCAAGAGAACCCTCCGCTCTTTCGGATCCGCCGGCCAGATAGAACAGCCGAACGGGCCGGATCTGGCCCGCGGGTCATAGTTTGCCCACGGCTGACCACATGTTTCCAACAACCACAAGTTTCTACACTCGATCTTTTAAAACCCATGAACTTTTCAATGTTCAGACTGATGGATCTCAGAGAGAAGGAGGGCAGGGGACGGGCAGAGAGCAACCAAAGAACTTATATGCATATATGCCTAATCCATGGACACAGACAATAGTCTGTGAAGGCCTGGGGTGGAGTGGGAACCAGCTGGAGGGTGGCAATGGGGGAAAAGAGGGAATATCTGTAATGTCCTCAACAATACTTAAAAACAATGAAGTGTAACGTAGTTTTCTTTACCCCATATTGGGTAGTTGCTAAACAACATGTGTTAAGCAAACAAGACATTCCCGACAAATACAATGTGCATGAACTTGCTGACAGATAGGTATACCATTTACCAAAACTAGGCTTCAGCTGCCAGTCATTGAGCATGGTTCACCAACTAGTGTGCAATTCATAGGTTGTAAATATGTAGATGCCCTCATATCTTTTTTTTTAAGTTTAAAAAATGTATTTTTATTGATTTCAGGGAGGGAGAGGGAGAGGGAGAGAGAGATAGAAACATCAATGTTGAGAAAGAATCATCGATTGGCTGCCTCCTTCATGCCCCACACAGGATCAAGACCAAAACTCGGGCATGTGCCCTGACCAGGAATTGCACCCTGACCTCCTGGTCCATAGGTGGACACTCAACCACTGAGCCACACCAGCCAGGCAATGTCCTCATTTCCTTGGCAGCTTCCAGGACACAGTGTCAGAGCCCCTGCCCAGGAGGCCTGCATTCATAGTCAGCCTTACCTACTTATTTTAATATATCTTACGAACTTAGCTTTTTAATGTGTACCTTGACATGAAATAGCACTGGTAGCATAATATGGTGATAATAGCATTATTGCTAAATACAGTATATATTTTAAAATGCAGTATTCTAAGTACTTTGGCAGTTCCACTTGTTTCAACTGATTGATAAAATAACCTACAGTAATCCATAGGGATTATAATTTAGCTCCTTACACTCCATTCATATCCCTCAAAAATTCATAATAGTCTCAATAGTATCATTTAGTAACACAATTGTCCTAAAATAATAGTGCATTTTAATTAGATTTTGCATTTCAAAGCATTTTCTATGCAGAAAACAATTTTATGCAACTTATATCAATACCCTAAGATAAAAGAATAGCCAAAGGTTATATGTAAATTACTAATTATCTAAAGGAAGCAAAACTGATTTACTGCTTAATTCATGTTAGCTCATCTATTAGGCAAATAACTATTCTGAAAGTAATAAATTGTTCACATCTATTTGAGATTTTTTATATTCAGCAATATAATACAAAACCAGCTTCTAAGAATAATGCATTTTTATCATTTTGATTAGAAAAATATAGGCTTTCAATATAATTGTTTAAACAATTATGCATGGTTTTTTGAAAGTCAAGACAATGTTTCAATGAGAAACCCTATCAGAGTCCACAATGACAGTATTTCAGGATGTATTAAGAGAAATAAAGACTTAATATTTTTAGTGAGGCACCTTTAAAGAAATACACTAAGTAGAATCTTGCTAATCTATATTTTATTGAAACTAATATTATTCCACACTAATAACTTAGCATTTTTAAAAAATAAAGACAGTCGATATTAGCATAATCAATGGACAAACACTGGGGCGGTGGGGGCTTGCCCGGGGTGGGAATGGCTGGGGAGTGTCAACTGGGGGGAAAATGAGACATATGTAAAACTTTAGACGATAAAAAAAAATTATATTGATTATATATTTAAATGACAATTGGGATATATTCAATTAATTAAAATATAGTCTTAAAATAAAATACAGTCAAAAGGAAAATCTCCAATATAAATGACGACTTCTGGATTTTTAATTATAATCTTATCTATTTTATTTGAAAATACTGACCCTGTGTAGATTTTAAGTTTGGATACAACTGTACTTTATATTATTAGCAGTTAGAGAGACTGTGCTTCAAATCATTACAAGTCAGTTTCCTAATCAAGGAATTAGGACAAAGGAAGTAATTGCTTATGGCTCTAAATGTACTATGTGGAAGATTAGTAACTGAGTACCACAAGTCTGTAACAGACTTTAACACAATGCTATGGTACAAATTAGTTATTTATACATAATGACTTTTTACATTTAAATCAAGGGAAAAGTAGCAGAAGCCAAATTGTATTATTACTTTCCATTTATTCATCAGAGTACAGCATAGTCTAAAGAAGTTTGCCAATATTTGAATTTAGCTCTCTAAGATTATAATGTAGGTTGGTACGCCTTAACTTTCTTAGTGAAGTCCTTAGTAATTTTCCCTATGTGATTATTATAAACTTGAGTTAAGAGCCATGAGTTTTTAAGAGGTACTACACTGGAGCTGGTTTTCTCAGAATTACATTGCTAGAACAGTATCCCGGAATTCTTACAAAAATCTCTTTGAAAGAATATTCTTAGTGCATGATTCCACTGTAGAAATAAATAGTAAAGAGAAAAAAATATGTAACAAATGGCCAAAATGTGATATATCATGAAACTATTAGCTTATATATTTGATACCTCATTAATATATAAAATATTATTTTTAAGATAGTAACAATTTATAATTACAAAAATGTATTAGAATTTAAAAGTTAAAATACTAAAATCTTCCAACAGGAAGTATAGTGCGCTACAGTTAAAGTAAGTAATGTGGAAAAAGAACGTGTGTTTACATTTGTATATGGATAAAATAACTTCAAAAGAATACTCACAAAAAACTGATAACATTGACTGGCTCTGGGGAGGAGAGAGCTGAATAACTAGGAAAAGGGGTGCAAATTTCCAACATTGAAACACAGATATATCACCTATTAAAATAGATATAAAAACAAAATGCAAACAAGTAAAAGGAACAGAAATCATGCTTGACTTGATAGCAGACTGTCCATGTGTACTTCTACGGGAGAGAAGAATGACTACTAAAAATCTCTTCCAATACCAGAATAAAGGTTTGTGATAGCAAATTACCAATGAGATGGGAAATGTGTCTAGGAAAAAAGGGGAGGGGAAAAATTATGTCTGTCCTTTGCTGTTCAAAGAACAAGAACAAACTGACCACACAAAATGAGTTTAAATGGGCTTTTGGAATAAAGAATAAAGCTCTGATTCCCAGCCCTTGTTCAAAGTATTGGCGCTAATACAACAGTGGATTTCAGACTCAAAATAATTAATATACCAAAATAGCTAACATTTGCAATATTAGATTCATGATCTAATGGCATGCATGTTCAATATATTCAATATATTCTAATAACCTAAATGTCATGATTAAAGTATATGAATCCTTTTGGTGAATTATAATAAATCAAATTAGATCATAATTATGCTGATACCAAAGTAATTTAAAAATAAATACAATACACTATACAGCAAGAATACCAGATAATTTCTAGATAACAACAGTACATGTCAACTGTCAATTTGACTGTACTTTCAGTACAGCTGTGATTCTTGGGGATGAGAAAAAAAAAGTACAATTCCTTTTCTGAAGGGAACATCAAAATCAAATGGAGTCGGCTTTTCCAAATTATACTATTTTGAAATCCTCTTTGGTTGAGAATCCCTATTGTAGTGAACCACTACTAGTGATGGAGGGTGCACAATGTCTGGATGGTTCAATATACTATATATTTAATGCTCCTTATAATATGGTTTAATTATTGAGAAAACCAATTCTTCAGGATATTATTAGGAAAGCATGTGTATTCTGAAATTAAAATACAAGGTAAATGACTAAGATAACTACATACTGTTGGGTGATTAACCTAATCTTTGGATAATTAATAAGGAATGCATTATAGTTACTATGTTAAAGTCATAATAGAAGCATTTTGCTAGGAGCAGATTGTTCTTCCAAATTAGAACCTACAGAATATATTTTAAAACCTCACAAAGAAAAGAAATTTTAGCTCATAAAATTATATATACTGCTAGTACTACAGGGCAATGTGATCAAATTAAGAATAATTACTGACATACTGCTTAATTCTGTATTAGTATTAAATGTCTATACATATGCCCAAGTGTTAACAGTATGTAGTTAGGGGGGAAAAAAACCAATGTAGGGGGCCCGTGGTGGTAGAAGGTTGGATGCTCCAAAACAGAAAACTATGGCACATTCTTTAAATGGGGGCAATTCTGTAATTTAAACAATATTTTACAAAATATGAATAATGTTAATATGGAATGCTGGTAACATTATTACCTATAGATTCAACTTTCAATGGGTCAAACCCTTTATGTTACTACAATTCAGAAAAATTAGATTTCTATCATTTCACAAAAGATAAAAGATGTTGCTTTGCCAAAGATATTATTTTAACAAAAGTAATTCAAAGTCAGATAATAGAAAAATTCTTTCTAAACATCAATGATGAGAGAGAATCATTGATGAGCAGCCTCCTGCAAACCCCTTGTGCTGGGGATCGAGCTTGCAACCCAGGCATGTGCCCTTGGCAGGAATCAAGCCTGGGACCTTCCAATCCACAGGCCAACACTCTATCCACTGAGCCAAACCAGCTAGGGCCACAACTTCATTTATTATCATCATTTATTATTGGTGATATTAGTTAATATTGATGACTGTTGGTAATAATTACTGGTGAATGATAGCATGCATTATTATTGGTCATAACCATCCTAATAGGCGTAAAGTGGTATTTCATTGTTTTTTTATTTCTATTTCCCTTATGCTTAATGTTGCTGGGCATCTTTGGATGTGTGAAATGGCCATTTATACATCTTACATTGTGAAGTGACTATTTATAATCCTTTGTCTCTTTTTAATAGTAATTTCTTTTATAATTGAGTTGTAAATTTTCTTTATATATTTAGATACATGTGCCTTTTCATATATGATTTGCAAATATTTTTGCCCATTCTTTATGTTGTCTTCTTACTTTCTTGTTCTTTGATGTATAAAAGTTTTTAATTTTGATGAATTCGTTGATTTTTTCTTTTGTGGCTTAAGCTTTTTGTGTCATATCTTAGAAGACCTTGCAAGGTCAGGAAAATTTATTCCTGCCTTTTCTCCTAAGGGTTTTATAGTTAATCTCTTACATGCCGGTATATTGATCCTTATTGACTTAATTTTTATGGATAGTGTAAGATCTGGGTCCAACTTCATTCTTTTGCATGTGGCTATCCAGTTGCCCAGCATCATTTGTTGAAAGAGTAATCTTTCCCCTATGTAATTGTCTTTGCACCCTTGGAAAAATCAATTGACTGTAAATGTAAGGGTTTAATCTCTAGATTCTCAATCCTAGTCTATTGATCTGTATGTCCATCTTTATGCCAGTAGCAAACCAAATTGATTAAGCTTTGTAGCAGGCTGAACTCAGGACAAGAATCTTCTGACTTTGTTCTCCTTTTTCAAGATTTATAAAGGGCTATTCAGAGTCCTTTATCTTTGACAAATGAATTTTTATTATCTACTCATCAATTTCTACAATGGAGCCAGTTGGTGTTTGTATAGGGATCACAATAAAGCTAGAGGTCAGTTTGGGGAGTGCTGTCATCTTGGTGAAGGATCTCAGCAGCTTTTACCTGGAGCAGAAGCTCTGTGATACAAAACTGGGCTAGGCTGGGATGGAGGATGAGAAATGCTGGATTGAGAGGAAATAGGCAGAGGGCAGGTTATAGCTCTAATACTACAGACTTTTTTTTAAACTGAGATTTAGTAGAATTTCTTGAATAATTTTTTTGTTGGTTATATACACTTAGAACAGCTTCCATAGATTTAAAATAGGTATTTGTTTTAAAAATAATTTTCACCAATTAGGCTTGTTGTCAGTTATGGTTGCACGGAGCTTCTGCTGCCAATCTGGAAGTCAATACCTCCATTCTCTCTCTTGATTTAAATGTTACGTTTTTTCTTTACATTTTATTTTTGTTGGCGAGGAAGTATAGAAAAGGGAACCCTTGTGCACTGTTGGTGGGAATGCAGATTGGTGTCCACAATTATCCACCTAAACTCTATTCTCAACACAGCATCAGAATTATCAGTTTAAAATCAGATCCTCACTCAAATCACTTAATTTGTGGTTTTCCATCTTTCTAAGAGTAGAAGCCAAAGCAGAGTTTCAGTGTCAGTGGTGCATATTAGAATCAATGTGGGCTTTAAATATGAACACATTAAGCTGAGGCTCAATTCCAATGTATAGGTGTGGTGTGGGTGAACAGTGGCAAAAGAACTCAGGGATACAGAAATATATATTTTTTGAGATCCACAGGTGATTCTAAGAGCCTACTAGATTGAGAACTACAGTGTCAAAGCCAATATGGAGAAGGGGAAGAATCACAGATATAGGAGTTGCTATTACTAATAAATTAATGCATAAATAAAATGTTAACCTTTCTTTATATTAGGCTAGAGGCATGGTGCACAAAATTCATGCATGGGTAGGGTCGACGATCAGGGCCGATCTGCAGGGTGACCGGCGGGGCGATCGGGGGCCCCCCACTGGCACCCGCCTTGGCTGGCCTGGGGCCTACAGGCTGGGGGAAGCTCCTGCATTAAGCGTCTGCCCCCGGTGGTCAGTGCGCATCATAGCAACTGGTCGTTCCACAGTTCAGTTGATTTGCATATTAGGTTTTTATTATATAGGATATCAACAATAACAATAGCTACCATTTGTTAAAGTATGGCAAGGAAAAGGCAGTGGGGAGAGTGCTTTGCATGCATTAACTTATTTAGTGCTAAACACCTTATCAAATAGGCCCTACCACATTTTATTGATTATAAGACACATTTTGTTTTCACATTTTAATATCTCTGAAACCTGATGTGTCTCACAATCGATGAAACTGTACAAGCACTGTTGGCCAGATGGCAGCTATGATAAAGTTGTCATTGCCAGCACACACACAAACTTGATTACTGTAGTCAATGATAACATGTGAAGTGCTCAAAACATTTTTATGTGAGTAAAAAAGTGATTTATGAAAATGTTGAACTATGAATGTGAACAAGTTTTATTAATACCTTACCTAATTTATTTTGCTTCAACTTTCCTTTCAGTGTATACATGTGAATGATATAATAAAATCTGTATCTAAGAAACTCTCTAAAAGTCCTTTCAATAAGTATAAAAGAAATATTCTTAGTGGTAGAGAGTACTGTGCCATAATTTAATTGGCACTGTCTGTTCTTTCTGTTACATCAAATAATGATCGACTGTGTCACAATATTAGATAAAATACAGAATATTCCCCCTGCTATAAACAGATTCATAGGCTATACTACAAGTGCTCAATTATTGAATCAAACCTGTTGAAACTCGGGCTATTTTTTATGTTCTTTGTATGATTCAGAGAGCTTGAATTTTGGGATGTGACAGACTTAATTTAAAATCACAACTCTTTCATTTACTAATTATAAGCTTAGAGGCACTGCAGTAAAATCTCAAATTTCTTACACACAACTAAAAGGGAAGTAATATATATCTTCTAATGTGAGAATTAAATGCTATTTTAGTAAAATGCCCAACTGCAAAATGTTAGATCTTTTCCTAAAATTTAGTTATTTGTTTGTTACAATTATGAAATAATATAATCATCCTTCTTTACCAAACATCATTCACAGAAACCAGAGATAATCCTGGTGATTCTCTTAAAATTGCCATGTATATAATTCATGTGTGTGGATGAGTGAGTGAGTGAGTGAGTGAGTGTGTGTGTGTGTGATTTAGATAATTGGAAATATTATAAATCCATGTCAATTATTACCCAGTAAGAAACATATCTTTAAGATCTATAAATTCTTTCTTTGTTTTTTTGTTAATCCTCACCTAAGGATATTTTTTCCAATGCTCTTCAGAATGGAGAGATCAAGGGACGGGAGAGACAGAAAGAAACATCAACTGGTTGCCTCCCACGTGGGCCCTGACCAGGGGTGGGGAGAGAAACCTCAACCGAGGTACCAGGAATCAAACCTGAGACTCTGCAGTGCGCAGGCCAATGCCTTAACCACTGAGCAACCCTGGCCAGGCAAGATCTGTAATCTTTTAAGGGCCATGATTTTTGTTTGATTTGCTCACTGCTGTGTTCATCTAAAAATGTGCTTGAAACAACAGAAGTTGTTCAATAAATATTTGTTGAATATAAGAATAAATATTTCATTTTACACATACCATCTCATTCTTGTTTTCGGTTACATAATACCCCATTATAACAAAACAGAATTATTTCAAGAACCATTCTGAATGTCATAAATTGTTTTGACAGGCAAAAAGTCCTATATAAATATCTTTGCATGAATATATTTTGAAAAAGAAGGTAGGCAAATGCATTTAGTTTCTCCACCTAAAGTAATATTTCTCATTACTCCACTCTCCATAAGTTGGGTGGCTAAAAGGTAGAGTAACACACTTTGTAAAACATTGGATTACATTAATAATACTTAGATGATAACCCAATTATCACAAATATAGCGTCGCAGATATTTTATTAACCCAGGGCATTTCCTTAGTAAAGTGTAACTTATTATGACTTCTCTGATTTTGTGCCCATAAAAAAATATAGAAGGAAATCATATATTTGCCTATAGAAACTCCTACTTGTAGTTTATAAGTTTTAGTTTACTAATTTTAAATCAAATTTCAGGTTCATGTGCTAAATTAAAATATAGGTTTTACGCTGTATGATTATAAAATGTGCAGGAGAGTTATAATACATCTTAAAAATAAATTTCCATTTAAAATGAGTATTTTAAAGCATGACAATATTTTAAGTGAGCCCTTTTAACATACACTTTCTCCTAACAAATGTATTTGTAATAACTATTTACTTAAAATTGAATGTGGCATTGAAAGTTAATGTTTTCAAGCTATAAAAACTCATCCTTCTACTGTATTGAAATATTTCCAATAGTCAATATCCATTTATTTGTCCATTAATTAGCACTGCCCCTTACACCTCCCAAATTTCATATTCTTTAAAGAGTTATCCTAGAAATGAGTTTGGAACTCCTATATGAAATGGTAATATTAAAATTGAAGTCCTTTGTAGTTTCGTTTTTCTGTTTTTAAGGGCCACTGTATTCTCAGGGGTATTATTCAAAAGGCACAAAACATTAATAATAGCTTCTGATATTAAAATTATACCACAGAAAAAGCATTTATGTGTTTCTGAGAAGCCAAAACTTCAGTTTTTTAAAAAAGCAATATGCCTGGTTGAATTAACACAATATATTTAATAATGTTCAGAGATTATTTTCATTTCAAAAGAGTCCTGATATTTAGAAATGCAAATAGCACAATTCCTGTTATAAAATTACAGAAATACTAAGAAGAAAAATATGTTAAATAATTTTCATTTACTGTTACAGATAAATTGTCCTGCTAACTAATCACAGGGGTCCTCTGAGGTTTACAATAACTGGTGTGCTAAGGTTTTTTTTAAAAACACACACACACACAAAACACAAAAACCAAAAACACTGGGATATTTTCCTTTGGGGAATATTATAGTTAATCTAACAGTTAAAAGAGAATAAAGACAAGATCAGATAAAAACACATTTTCACTTCCATCCACATCAAGTCTATAACTGGGATCATCATATAAGCTACAACTAATGTAGTTAAAAATAAAAGTCTTTTGTTCTCTTAAGACCAAAAATGACAATCTTTTAATAATATAAAAATTATTATCTAATGCCGAAACCGGTTTGGCTCAGTGGATAGAGCGTCAGCCTGCGGACTGAAGGGTCCCAGGTTCGATTCCGGTCAAGGGCATGTACCTGGGTTGCGGGCATATCCCCAGTGGGAGATGTGCAGGAGGCAGCTGATCGATGTTTCTCTCTCATCGATGTTTCTAACTTTCTATCTCTCTCCCTTCCTCTCTGTGAAAAATCAATAAAATATATTAAAAAAAATTATTATCTAATACTAGATCTCTGCTAGCCATCTAAATAATGACATCTTTACTTTGGGTATCAATATACAAATGGTTTTCTAGACATTAGAATTTTGTACTTAAAAGATTTCATAAAATTAAATCTCCTCATAATATTTTTTAACATATTATACTATAAGTAGAGGCCTGGTGCACAAAAATTTGTGCACTCGGGGTAGGGGGTCCCTCAGCCCAGCCTGTGCCTTCTCGCAGTCTGGAACCCCTCAAGGGATGACCACTTGCTGGCTTAGGCCTGCTCCCCGGGGGGATTGGGCCTAAGATGACAATCAGACATTCCTCTGGCAGCCTGGCAGCCCTCAGGGGATGTCTACTTGCCAGCGGGGAGCAGACCTAAGCTGCAGTCAGACATCCTTAGCACTGTTGAGGAGGCAGGAGAGGCTCCCACCACCACCACCGCTGTACTGGCAGCCATCAGCCTGGCTTGTGGCTGAGCAGAGCTCCCCCATGTGAGAGCACACTGACCACCAGAGGGCAGATCCTGCATTGAGCGTCTGCCCCCTGGTGGTCAGTGTGTGTCATAGTGATCAGTCATTCCCAGTCCTTCTGCTGTTAGGGTCAGTTTGCATATTACCCTTTTACTATATAGGATAGAGGCATGGTGCACGGGTGGGGGCCGGCTGGTTTGCCTTGAAGGGTGTCCCGGATCAGGGTGGGGGTCCCGCTTGGGTGCCTGGCCAGCCTGGGTGAGGGGCTGATAGCTGTTTGCAGCTTGTCACACCCCTTTCAGGGTGGGGTCCCCACTGGGGTGCCTGGCCAGCCTGGATGAGGGGCTGAGGGCCATTTTCAGGCTGGTGGGCGACTGAAGCTCCTAGCCTCTCCTTTATTTCTTTTTTTTTTTATTCTGGGATTTATTTACCTTCTATAATTGAAACATTGTTGCCGTCACTGGTGCTCCCAGCTCCATGGCCACCGCCGGCTGAAAGCAGGTATCTGGGGTTTGTTTAGCTTCTATAATTGAAACATAGTTGCTTCCAGAGCTCAGAGCCGGGCCGTGGCAGGCAGGGAACCTTGGCTTCCTCCATCACTGGAGCAAGCAAGCCTCATGTTCGCTTCAGCTGCACAGCTGCCATCTTTGTTGGTAGTTAATTTGCATATCACCCTGATTAGCCAATGGGAAGCGTAGCAGAGGTATGTTTAATTACCCTTTTTGTCTTTTATTAGATAGGATATGGGAGGACCTCTCAACAAGACAGATTTTCACAGATTTTATATTTCAGTATAGGTAGCAAATTAAATTCAAACATTATTGCCATATTCTTTAACAAAAACTAGATGAGTTTTGGAAGAAGAGCATTGACCTGACGGAGTAACAAGAGGACATGGTGATATTTAGAAGCACAGATCAGAACGGGCCCAGTGGTCCCTAGTCTAGTTCTCCCTTCCTTATTTCTCCCTTGTTCTCTCCATATGCAACATGTATTTGGAGAGATTTGGACTTTTAATCAAAAGATAAATTCATCTTTTTTTATTTTTTAACTAAAGTAATATCAGCTTCCCAGAGCTTCTAATAACATACAATAAACAACATCACTACATTGAGTTTATATAATATTAACCAAAAGCAATTAGTTATTTTGAGAAGTTTGAGTTTAATAAGAAAATAAACTATTCACATTAGTCTTCTCAAATATTTAATACCATTTCTAAACTTTAGTTATCACATACAAAAATTCCTAGAGTTCCAGGAACCCTCAAGTGGGAATTAGTTATACAGTGCAATCCTTTCTCTTTGGAGAAAACAAAGTTCAATTAGACAACAAACCCACACAGAAGCCACTTAATGCCAGAGTTGTATATTGACCTTTTCACAACCCACGATTATTACAGATGCATTTGATAAACTTTAGAAATCAGATATTTAAACGTTGCTAGTCATGATGAAGTGGAAACCCAGGACCCCTATTTGATCCTGAATTCTCTTCTAATGATTAGGGACATAAATGTCACTTACCGTATTCCTTCAAGAAGACCTTCGTTAACACTTTCTGCCTACCAATTGTTTTTCAATTTGTGAATCTATAATTTCACCTTAATAGTTTGTCTAAGATGTTTATTCCTACTGGTTATCTCCACATAGAATTATACTTCTTGTCAAATATTTATATATTTATATTTAATTAGCTCCTTTTCAATTAAATTACTTTTATCAGACGGTCATAACTAGCCTGTACTCATTGATACTGCATCGGCCACATGTAGTAATCAGAGAGGCAGAGAGGGTTAGATGAATAATTAATTTGTGGTGCAAAGGTGCCAAGTTTGTAGGCACTGAGCTTTGACAGATGTTTGAAAATAAAAAAATAATAAAGAAAAACTCACAAATTCTATAACTTACAAAACTCTGGATTACTTTTAAATAGCTGGAAATATAATCTTTTAGCATGTGGAAAAAACAAGGTATGTAAATGTAGGGCCCCTTTATATTATTACACACAATTATACATGCAAGATTATACTAGGAAATGCAATAGCAAAGAGAATACTAATAATAGAAAACTAATATTAATACTAATGTAATATAACAATACTGTTAAAACAGAAACCTTTTTATTATATGAAGTACAGACAATAAATCTGCTACATACTTATGCTCCTCAGATTATTACATTTCTTTTTTCCTTTCAATTAGCTAATATGAAACTGTATTTATCAAATTTATTTATAGCATCATTTCTGAAAGAGTATTAGTATTACACTAAATATAATCAATTCTTACACAGAAATGTATCAAACTGAGGTGCACTTCAAACATATTTGCACTATCAGATAATCATGAAATGGAAAAGGTTTGAGTTCCAAAAACAAAATCTGGGAGATAAAAACCAAAACTAAATAACTGTCATTCAAATTTTTATCTGAAATTGCAACAGACATTTATTAAAATAAATTATGGTTTTACAGTATAACTAATTGCCTAAGTAAAAGAGAGTGCCGATCATTTTATCAACAGAATATTTGTACACACTATCCATGCTAACACGACTTAAAAGAAAACATTTTACAACTAACTACTGCTTCTACACATACTGCCTTAAAGTAACTGGTAAAGCTTGTTCTGAAGCTTTAAAAATACAAGACTGACTTGTTCAATGTTAATAAATAAAACTGAAGTGAAAACCTATACTTTAAAGAAGCATGTTAATTAAGCAATAGAGACCCATATGTTTGCTTGAATCTTTAAATAAAAGATTAAATGCTATCACTGATACCTCTCTCCGCCGAGAAGCCCAGCAGGTCTGCTTGATCTTCCAGACCACGGCAGCCACCAATAGTAAGGACAAAAAACAGCTGGAAAACAAAACACAAATAATTGCTGCTTAAAATAGTTAAGACATGTAATAAAAGAATATGCAGAGGATTTAAATATACGCAGGCAGGTTCAAAAGTAGGGTTACAACTATGAGTATGCAAACACAGAGTTTATTCTTGTATTATTTATCAATCATTGTATTAGTTTCCATACAAACAATTGTAGACCTACTTTTGCCTTACCCTGTATATAGAGAAGTAATCACTTTGCCTTGATAAATAATTCAAGCAAAAAAGGATAAATTAGGGCTAAAAATTTTCTCAAGTAAAATCAAAGTATAGAGGTAGAAAAATTATTTACATTCCTTGCTATACATTGTAGTCTATCTTCTCCCAGAAAAAAAAGTAAACTTATAACTCCATTGGTCTTAAAAAGCAACAAATCTATTTAGAATTGTTAAGTTATCATCAATTTTATAAATTCCAATTTCACATGTTCATTCATTTCATCTTTACTAGCAACTGTTTTAGATATGAAAATATTTCAGTGGTTCTCAACTGGAGATATTTTAGCCCTTTGTCCACCCCCAGGGCACATGTGGCTGTGGCAATGTCTGGAGACATTGCTAATTTCCACAACTGGGAGGGGTGCAACTCGTATCTAGTGAGCAGAGCCAGGGATGCTTCTAAATATCCTGCAATGCACAGGACTGCCCCAAGACAAAGAATTACCTAGTCCAAAATGTCAGTAGAGCTGAAGTTTAGAAACCCTAGTATATGCTAAAGTTTAAAATAGGAAATTATTCAGTTAAACATTTATGCATGTGGTCTATACATATTAGTTACAATATTCAAGAACCTATTCTGATACAGAATACTTGTATTTTCAGACTGACAAATCTATCTATATATATAAAAGGCTAAGTGACTGACGGTACGTCCGTCCAATCATCTGACTGACCGGCTGGTACATATGACGCACACTGGCAATTTAAAAATAAAGGGTGACTGATGCATGCACGATACATATTAACATATTTTGTATTTTAATTTTATAATTATTATATTATATATACTATTTTGACATGTAATTTTTTGCAGTAAGATAATTACTGCATGAATCTTCTAATTAATTTCCTTTCAATGTGCACGAATCTGTGCACCGGGCCACTATTTTCTCAATTAAAGGTTTAGGGCAATCCAATTAATCAATCAATGTTTATTTTCTCTTCCTTTGCTCTATGGTCAGAGATTAAGCTGTGCAAAAATACAGAAGCGAGAAGACCTGAGTCGCTACAAATTGACTGGTCACTATAAAAATCCTGGTCCTCGACCTTAACTAATAATCCTAGTACTCATCAATTGATTTGCTCATAAGCAGTGAAATTTTTGACACTTTCCACACTTTTCAGGACTTTTAATACATTTTTTCTCCTTGTCTCACTTGAAGAAACTTTAGCATATCCTTCAGTGATGATGAGAGACAATTCCGGCACCTCTCCATGAGTGCTGAACACCTTCAGGTACTGTGCTAGACACCTTACATTGATCATTGCCTGAAGTGTCATGAGAACGTTGCAGATAGCATATATTATTCGTTTTTTAGAAAAGAAGAATCCAATGCTCAGAGTTCAAAGTAAATGGCTTATAGTCGCACAAAGAGCAAGTCATAGTATCAAAATTCAAACACAGCTTCACACTCTTTCCTCCCCATCTGTTGGGAGCTGTGAGCTTACCCAACATCTCACAACAGTTCTATTTCCATACACATTCTCTAATTCTTGCTTCATTATCAAAAGAAGAAGATTAAAAGAAGAAAAAAAGCCTGTGACCCTAACCTTTCCACCTCTGAGATAACTTTTAATGCTTTATATAATTATCTCTTCTCCTAATACTTACATACTTGTTTTCATTCTAATTTAAACTTTCCATAGTGCTCAAGTCCCCTACCTCCAAAAAATAAAAACAATACCCCTTCTTTACTGACCCTGTAGCTTCCTCTATTTTACCAAGCAAGTGGTCAATGCATCCAGCTCCATGTCAAATGCCTCATAATTTCGTTTTATTTAACTGTTTAGAATCTGACATCTGGCTTGTGAGCTAATAAAAATATTAAGATTAAGAATGATTAATGTGTATATAACACTGAACACTTTATAGGACACTTTCCTCACCATGACTTTCAAATAATTAAATACACTGGTCTTTTCTCAATCAACTGACTTTCACTTCTCAGCTGACAATCCCAACCATCCATTCTTTGAAACTCCGTCTGAATACTATATTTCCTTGGTCCCCCTGTATCCTTCCTGACACATTACAGGGTCAATGAAGGCAGGTTGCACTCCAGATGCCCTCTGCTAACATATGGACATTCCTCAAAACTCAGTTCACAGCAACCATGCTATTATCTTCTCTTGCTCTCAGAGAGAGAGCTCAGTTATTTTCAAGCCTTCAACTATGACCTCACTCGCAATGATTTTCAAGTCTGTATCATTAGACAGACCTGCCAAAACATGAGCATCTAAGAGATTATTTAGTTCAAACTCCTTCCCAGAAAAGAAATTCTCAGCAGAATTCTGATAGTGACCCAGCTCCTAATTAAATTCTCGTGGCTCGGAAGCTGTCTTACAAGTCAATGCATTCTATTTTGAGCTTTAACTATATCATAGTTCAAGCTATGGAAATATCCTTCTATTACATTGTCTTTCTCAATCAGTGCTGCTGTTTTTGGGTTACACTGAGTCAGTCCATGCCCTCTTCTATGTGCTGAAACTTCTTTATACACTTGAAGAAGCCTACATGATTGCCTCTACTCCAGAACTTCTCAATCAGGAGAGTCTGTCCTTGAAGGGGCATTTGGCAGTGTCTGGAGACATTTTTGGTTGTTACCACTTGGTGGGTGTCCAGTGGGATGTAGGATACACAGGCCAGCCCCTCACCACCAACATTTTTCCAGATCAACATGCTAACAATGCTGAGAAACCCTGTTCTAGCCTGAATTTCCACCACAGTGCTGCACTTCCCTGTAACTGTTATAATATGGTACTGAGAAGTGATACTTAAATATAATCCAAGGATCTATTCATCTGGAAATCAGTCCTATCATTATCACCCTAAGAATTTTAACATTATAGATATAAATACCACCTCCAACCTACCATGTTCAAACTGAACTCCTGAAAAATATTCATAAAAATAAAAGCAACTAACATCTATGGACCAAGCACTATGGTGTGCTACATGCGTATTACTTTAATTGCCATAATCACACATGATAGGCCCTGGATACTGTTATGTACTCATTTGAAAGATGAGGATGCTAACTCATGGAGAATTTAAGTAAAATGCCTAACTTAAAAAGTATTTGGTTACAAGTTCTCCCCCTTTCTTCCAACTTTTTTCTCACCATTACTTTTCAGCTAAAATGTAAAAAAGCACATTCAATCTTATCATCCCTCATACTCAGACACCAAATTTTATCGACTGATTCTTGCAGAATATTTGCAAGTAGTAGATAACAGTACATATACTAAAAGTCACTTATATTAATTAAATACTAATTAAATAGCAAAACATATTTTTGTTTGATGATCTGTAATTCACAATATTTCTCAGTCAAAATAGTTACATGATAGAGATTCAATTTAATATGAAGACTTGCTGAGTTTCTCCAAGTCTTTCTGATCTAAATTTCATGACTCAAGCGAAGACTTCCACTTCATAATGGCGCAGAAATCCAGTATAAAAATGTTCAGTTTTCATAATTTCAACCTCTTCCGAGAAGGAGATACATACTTTAGAGGTTTGCAGCTAACCCTCTATGCTAATCAATATTAGATTAGAGCTCATGATGATATAAATAAATTGGTTAGTAAAATCAATAAATAAATTAAGAAAATATTCCAATAATCTCCAAAAATTATTTAAAACCCAATGAAATATATCTGTTTCTGGCAAGTAGTAGTTGTCCTTAAACTTTCTCTTAGTGAATGGAATTGGTTCTTTAATTGATTTGAATATCTTATCATTTTTCTGACATGGAAGGTCTTCTTTGGCATTATTAGCCTTATATCAAGGTAATACTTTGTAAGTGTTCTTGATTTGTAGTAAGTTACATTGCAAGTAAAAATTATAGCTCTTTTTAAACATCTACATTTAAAACAAAAACAGTCTATTAAGAACACTTGCTTCATAAAAAAACGAACAAGCAAAATCTCTTGACAAGTGGATCCAGCATTGTTGAAATGTTACACTCATCCTTTGGCGACTAACAGAAAACCCCAGTCTCCGCGGACAACCCGGGGCCTGAAGAACACCAGACTTCCCATCAGTCTGGATTCCTCAATGGGCAGTGCCCCACACACCACCCTGGCCCTCCCAATGCCTCCTTTCTGCCCACTGGACTTTACGTGAGTAAAAAACTTGAATTACGCAAAAGGACTGATATTTATGGGTTTATCTGTTCCAGTTAGCTTTTCCCTGATATATTTTTTAAGTCAAAATTCTTAAGGGCAATGTCAAGTGTTAGCATCCTATGATCTGGTATTGTGGTAAGTTTATCCGAGAAAAATGTTTCAGCGCTTTCTTTCAGATCTTTTCCTATTATATTACACAGTGTTTTATAGCTCCTTGGTGGAGATGTGGGGGCAGGGGGGTAATTGAGCTTTCTTTTTAAAAAATGCTGTGTAATAGTATCAGAGGATCTGAAAGGTTTGTCATCCTTTGGTAAAACCCTCCAATGGAAATGAAATAGGAAAAAAAGAAAAGAAAGGAAACATTAAAAAGCAAGCATGTAAGCTACAGGGATAAAAAAGGAGAGCACAGGAACTTAGGGGAGATATTTCAATAATTTGATTTTAACCTTCATAAAATGGTCATTATGGAAGGATTCTTACAATGAAATAAAAACATGGAGCTCGTTAGGTATTCTCATTTAGGGAAAATTAAAGAGAATTCAATAAAATAGCATAGTGTGAGATAGGTTATATTGTAAAGCAGGCCTTGGGAGACAAAGAAATACCCTCTGGTGGTAATCTAGTTGGCCAAATGCAAAAAGCGATAATATTGTCACTATTTTACAGCAATCTGAGGTTAATTGAGCATAAAAATCAAGTCTTAAATAATATTTTAAAAGACAATTTGGGCATATTAATCTTTTATTTCAACTAAAAATTTTACAAACTAGGGAATTGTGTTGAAATACAGAAACATATTATTTAAAAAAAATTATTTCCTATTAACTGCTACTCTGGAAAATGTCTGTCAAAGGTTTTAAAAATATCTTCCTAAATACTTGAAGGATTTTTTTTAACCAAGTAAGATGTTAAAAAATAAATCGCTAACTTAGAATGCAAAAAAAGAGACCTGTATAGTGCAAAAATAAATTTACTTCTTTCAATTATCAGATTGACAAAGGTGAAAAACTAACAAAGAAAGCCTCCTGGGTGAAGATGGGAAAACAATATGCTCACAACGTAGAGTGGTACAAAGTTCCTGAGGATTATTAAGCAAGAATCAACCAGCCCTTAGGATGCTCTATCAGTTGAGATGATTTCAAATGCAGCTAAAAGAAAACTTACTGCAAAATGCCAACAAACAATACTGGGACTAAATGGACTTTAAACTCCTTGCTAGGACTGAACTGTACTGACCCAATTTGGATGCTGGAATCCTAACACCCAATGTGACTATATTTGGAGTCAGGAATTTAGGAGGTAATTAAGGTTAAATGAAATCATGAGTGTACCCCTGATGCACAGGAAGAGCGTTCCTATAAGAAGCCACAGACACCTGAGAGCCATAGAGCTCGCTCTCTCCCCCTCTCCGCGCACACACATTCAGGAAAGGCCATGTGAACACACGGTGACAAAGTGGCTGGCCACCTGCAAGCCCGAAACATAGCTGACATCAGAAACCAACCATGCAGGCCCCCTGACCTTACTTAGACTGACCTTCCCATCTCCAGCATGGAGAGGCAATGCATTCCTACTGTTTAATCCACCAGTCTTTGGTATTTTTTTGCAGCAACATGAGCAGGCCAAGACTGACTTTGGTACCAAGAATTGGGGGCCACTGTAACAATTACCTAAAAATGGGGAGGCAGCTTTAGAACTAGGTAATGGGAAAAGGTCGGAGGAATTTTGAGGTTCATGTTAGAAAAAGTCTAGATTGCTGTGAAGAGACTGGGAAGGGAAACATAGATTTAAAAAGGCGATTCTGGTGAGAGGTCTCCTAAAATATATCAGTGGCCTTATTTCAAAAAACAAAACTAAAAATCAACATATTCTGTCCATGTTTTTTCTTAACAATGAGAAAATTTTAATACTAATTTACACTTCACTTCTGAAACAGGTTTAAATGACAAAAGAAACGTCAAATATATTTTATCTCACACAATGTTTAGAGTATTTTTTCTACTTTGTCCATGAGGACAACATAATAAATGAGACCTCTAAGACATGGCACATATTAATGCTAGCTTGCTTTTATTTAATAGAAGAATTTTTAAATTTAATTATGCACACAAATTCAAAAGCTTCCAATAAAACCTTAAGTAATTTACATATATATTCAGCATTGTGAAATTTTACAGAGCTGAACTTCTCAGTATATTTCCATCCACACTATTCTGCATCAGAAATAGGTTTACTTTGATGCACTAAATAATGTTCATTTGATTATAACTTCTAATACTTTCCAAAAATGTATTATATCTATAGCCTTGAAATCCATTTATATAAAGAAGTACAAAGTCATAAAACATTAAGTAAATTTAAGATGTTTCCTCAAATTTCACTTTTAAAAGACATTTAAAGCATAAATAAATGGTACACACGTTAGTAATATATGTGTGTGTGTGCATGTGTGTGTGTGCGTGTGTGTGTATGCATTCAACACTGTAAATTATAATTTCTCAAGGGACATAGACAAACATGACTGTTTTCAGAGCAGAGTGACCACCATGGCAAAGGTGTTGACAACAGAAATGGATTAATAAGTAAGGAATGTGTAAACTTAAGAAAAGAGTATAGAAAACGGAAGGGCTGTAAATGGAGAGGAGCGATTCAACTTTCTATGGGCCCATATGGATGCATTAGAAGAGATATTACAGGGACACGAATCTCATCTCAATTATGAAGAACGATTACTTATCTGGAGATAGAAAATGCTATCTCGGGAGATGGTGCGTGTGCTGTCATTAAAGCCACTCAGGCATAAGCTAGATCAGAATTGGCACACTGTGTCCCAGGCAGTGTTCTGCCCACCAGCTGTTTTGTAATAAAGGTTTACTGGAGCACAGCCACCCCGTTTGTTTCCACATTGGCTGTGGCTGCTTCAGCATCAGAGTTGTGTCCCTGCAACAGAGACCTCACAGCCCTCAACTACTGAAATATTTACTATCTGGCCCTTCACAGAAAGTGCTTGCTGACCTGTGTGGGGAGCACATTAGAAATTCAAGCACTGTATGGGTGTCTGGGCGAGATAAACAATAATGGCTACTGTGGTGTTTAGGAAAGTGCATGGCATGGCATCTGTGTTGGGTTGGGAAGATTCTTATTACTGTACTAGCCAGTACTGCCACCTTGGTGAAGGTCAAAATTCATACTGCACTCTGTCTGCCTGTGA
Organism: Myotis nattereri; assembly: GCF_964212035.1. Classification (NCBI taxonomy): domain Eukaryota; kingdom Metazoa; phylum Chordata; class Mammalia; order Chiroptera; family Vespertilionidae; genus Myotis; species Myotis nattereri. The sequence continues at coordinate 53,044,772 of NC_138088.1, read as the reverse complement.
AGTTGTGTGCTGGATGAGGGACTAGGTCTGCCAGACGAGAAGACACATTTATCTGGTTTGCACAACGGCACCTGATGGACCCACATAGCTGTGTACATCATCATCATGTTAACAAAAACAGCATTGCTCCCGCCCAGATGATCTAAGATCCCATAAAACGGAAACTCAACTGCTTCTGCTAACCCAGTACTTCATCCAACTCCCAGGAGAAAGGGTTTTCATGTTTTGAGAAATCTTTAAGCTCTAGCCCAGTGATGGCGAACCTATGACACGCGTGTCAGAGGTGACACGCGAACTCATTTTTTTGGTTGATTTTCTTTGTTAAATGGCATTTAAATATATAAAATAAATATCAAAAATATAAGTCTTTGTTTTACTATGGCTGCAAATATCAAAAAATTTCTATATATAACACAGCACCAGAGTTAAGTTAGGGTTTTTCAAAATGCTGACACGCTGAGCTCAAAAGGTTCGCCATCACTGCTCTACCCTCTTTATTAGAAAGATACACTGTGAATTAGCATATTAAGAACTCTGAGAAGCAATGTAAGCTAAAAATAAACTAAAAGGGCCCTACTTAACCTTAGTATACATTTTCCAAAGTTGTTTAATTATGCAATCCCTTTTTATGAACCTACTAGAGGCCCAGTGCACAAATCCATGCATCAGTGGGGTCCCTCGGATTGGGCCAAACCCAGCTCTCCAGCAACCCCTGAGGGGTCCCAGATTGAGAGAGGGTGCAGGCCAGGCCGAGCGACCCCACCGGTGCACGGGGCCAGGGAGGAATGCAGGAGGTTGACCAACCAGGGAGGGACTGCAGGAGGGCTCCGGGGTGTGTCTGGCCTGTCTCACTCAGTCCCAATCAGCTGGACCCCAGCAGCAAGCTAGTCGGAGCATCTGCCCCCTGGTGGTCAGTGCACATCATAGCAAGCGGTTGAGTGGCCTTAGCATATCATTAGCACATTACGCTTTGATTGGTTGAACAGCCAACCGGTCGACAGGAAACTTAGCGTATTAGGCTTTTATTATATAGGATTGCTGCTATCTCGAATAACTCATGTCCTAGGGCAGTGATGGCGAACCTTTTGAGCTCGGCATGTCAGCATTTTGAAAAACCCTAACTTAACTCTTGTGCCGTGTCACATATAGAAATTTTTTGATATTTGCAACCATGGTAAAACAAAGACTTACATTTTTGATATTTATTTTATATATTTAAATGCCATTTAACAAAGAAAAATCAACCAAAAACATGAGTTCGCGTGTCACCTCTGACATGCGTGTCATAGGTTCGCCATCACTGTCCTAGGGAATGATGCTCTATTCAGTTATATTTAGTACTTCCAGATTATAAACTCTTTGAGAACACAAAATACATGCTTGTTCCTATCCCCTACAGATTTTAGCACATTGCTAAACACATGTGATAATTTCTTTAAGAAGTCATTGAATTGATTTAGTTCTAGAAGATGTACCTAATCAATATGGTGAATGTACTGTTCTTATGTGTCAGGGTAACCCGAAGGTATCCTCATTCCACTGAACCCACTTTCTATTAAGTAGTCCAGAAGTAAAATAATCTTGCAAAAGTATATTGCAAGTATGTTTCCTCTGCTCTGTGACATATATTTAAGCATATAAGACTATTCAAGATACAATATATGATATTTTAAGATTAAACATTTGATAAATTACCTAACAGACTTACATATTTCAAAATACAGATTTAACAAATAAAGTCAATTAAAGCAAATTACCTGAAGAAGGTGACAAAAAACTGCACAAGATCCATGATTGTATTGTGTTGTGAAAATGCAATCTGAAAGATCAAAATAAAAGAAAGTTTGAAATTTACTGAATACATATAGTAAAGTTTCATGGCATTTGTAAATAAAATATTTTTAAATGATTAAGACCATTGATCACCATATTATAAATCATTCATGCTGGAATCAAAATCAGTAACAATACCCTAAATCTGTAGTTTGGAAAGTTTCTCACTCTAAAATGTTAAATTTAGATTTTAATGTAGAAAGATTCCTATTGGCTAATGACATGGCCCTTTACAGATAATCAACATGTACCCATTTTGGTCCTAAGGTCATTCCCACGAAAAATTCAAGATTTTTCAAGTCACATTTAAAGTGAATTTTAAAACTTTAGCCTACATAAATGTACCATAGGCATTCCCTTTTCTGTAATGATTTTATTCATGTTATCCAATAATTATTCAAAAGTTAATCAAATCAAGAGACCAACTAATGTTAATATTTAATAATATCTTAATTTGCCCTGTTTTTAAACAGCTCCCAAATAATTGATAAAGTGAGTGCTAAAATACTGAGCTAGCTGAAACTACAGCAACAGTGATGATATATTTTGTCCATTTGATGATAATATATTTTGTCCATTTGAGCTTGAATGCAAATTCACATTGAATACATGCTCAAAATCTAAAACCTGAAATTAAGTAAAGCTACATTTTTCATTAAATAATAACAATCAACATTTTGAATTTGTGATTTAAAAAAGTCTGCACTACATACATGCTGAGGTCCAGCCCCAGCAGGTCCAGGGGTCCCCAAAGGTGTGGACAGAGTCGGCGAAGAAGGAATGACACGGAGACAGCGTTCAGTTGATCAGCAGCCTAGCCAGGATCTCTAGCCAGGATCTCCAGCCAAGTTCTGGTCTGGATCTCCAGCGAAGTTCTGGTTCGGATCTCCAGCCAGGTTCTATGTCCATGTTCTCTTGCTAGGTTCTCCAGGTTCTCCAGCCAGGTTCTGTAGCCATGTTCCCTCACTAAGTTCTCCAGCCAGGTTCTGTCCAGGTTCTCCAGCCAGGTTCAGTCACCAGGTTCTAGTCAGGTTCTCTTGCCATGTTCTATCCAGGGTCTGTAGCCAGGTTCTGTCTCTAGTTTCTTCAGCCAGGTTCTCTCGCCAGGTTCTGTCTCTAGGTTCTGTGGCCAGTTTCTGTCCAGGATCTTTTGCCATGTTCTCTCCAGCGAAGTTCTTCTGTCTCTAGGTTCTGTGTAGGTTCTGTCTTCTAAGTTCTGTCTTCTAAGTTCTGTGTTCTAAGTTCTGTGATCTAAGTTCTGTGTCTTGCTGTCTTGTTACATCTGTATTTATACAAGTTGATTCAATCCTATCAATCTCTACTACAAAGGTTAGGGCGTTTCTTATCTCCATTCCAGGGAGTAAAGATTATGTAGCTTAAGCATGATTGTTCATAGTTAAAGTGATTAATTACCTGCCTGGCACTTAGTTGAGGGGTTTTATTCCCTCCCTAACTTCAGGGGAAAATCCCTACCTGGGGAAACAACCTTTCTCAGAGAGGAGACCTTGGTTAAAACACATAGTGCCAAGAAGGTGAGCAAACATTTTAAGAACAGTATGCGATATATGCCAGGTCCCTTGAAACAGCAAGGATGGACCGGCTCCCGGCACATACATTTGGATAAAGAAGTAGACTAATAGTTTGATATTTACCACAAAATAACAGAATTCTTATTTGTTCTGATTATGAAGGATAAATTGCTGTGTTTGTGCAAATGCCTGATTGCCATAAATTCTGATATACAGTGGAGCCTTGACTTACGAGTTTAATTCGTTCCGTGACAGAGCTCGTAACTCAAATTACTCGTATCTGAAATCAATTTTCACCATTACAATGACACGTGATGCTGGGCTAACGTTTTGGCGTTCACTGTGACGTTCGCTGCGTCAACTAGCGGTGGGGTATCTGAAGCTGGCTCATAACCTGAATTTTAGCTCGCAACTCAAAGCAAAAAATTGGCCAAGAGACGGCTCGTATCTCAAAAAACTCGTTAGTCGGGACACTCGTAAGTCAAGGCCCCACTGTATTTGAAATGAATGAAGGGATGTGCTAAAATTATCCAATTCATCTAACAAAGCAAAAAAGAGGTTTTCAAACAACTATTTAGATTATAGTCTTGCAAAATGGCAACATAATGGAAGTTAGTCAACTAGTAATATCTCAAAGACAACTGGATGATGTTTCAGGCAAGTAATTCAAGATCGCATTAGGTCAGTGATGGCGAACCTTTTGAGCTTGGCGTGTCAGTGTTTTGAAAAACCCTAACTTAACTCTGGTGCTATGTCACGTATAGAAATTTTTTGATATTTGCAACCATAGTAAAACAAAGACTTATATTTTTGATATTTATTTTATATATTTAAATGCCATTTAACAAAGAAAATCAACCAATAAAATGAGTTCACGTGTCACCTCTGACACGCGTGTCATAGGTTCACCATCACTGCATTAGGTTCTTATTTATTAACTAGAGGCCCGGTGCATGAAATTCCTGCACAGGTAGGGTCCCTAGGTCTGGCTGGCGATCAGGGCCAATCTGTGGGGCAACCAGCGGGGCAATCGAGGGGCCCCGCTGGCACCCTTGGCTGGCCTGGGGCCTGTGGGCTTGGGGTAGCTCCTGCATTGAGTGTCTGCCCTCTGGTGGTCAGTACACACCATAGCGACTGGTCGTTCTACCAATCGTTCCACCATTCAGTCGATTTGCATATTAGCCTTTTATTACTAGTATACAGGATTTTTTAAAGAATTTAAAGCAAACTGGAGATTAAATTACCCATTACTTAACTATGATAATATATTCCAATAAGCATGAACTTCCTACAGATAATAACATACTACTACGTTATTATACATACTAACATAATATGTATCATTCCTAATAAAGTAATATTTCAAAAATGGAGTTAAATAGAAAATTATAATATTTAAAAGATAGAATAAAACCTATTTCTGGATGTAAACATGAAGAATAAGCATACTAGCCAATTCTGTATAAATATTACGATGATTATAAATCCTTGAGAATTGTCTATGAAAATTTAGTGGATTTAATTATTTTTAGAGCAAATAAATGCCTTAGTAAGGGAACTTACAACTTTCCTACTGGTTCAATGCAAAAACTTAACTGGTCTCCTTGACTTCAATTTCATAACATCTGGTCACTCTTCACCCAGCTAAGAAAAAATTCTCTTTAAAACTGCAAGAATTGTCTGTAATTCCCCTCTTCACAGTCCTTCATTCCCCTGCTTAAATTTCCTTGGTGTTTTCCATCACGTTTAGCTTGGACTCCAACTTACAAAATATGGCCCCTGCTTCTTTCTCTACCCAGGGCATTGACATTAGTCTGATCAGATAACAGTATTAGTAGTTTCCAACATTTGCCATCCTTTATCAACCTCTGTTCCTTACTGGAACTGTTCCCATGATTCACTGCCTGGCAGTTCTACCCTAGATCCTGTCTCTTTGGTGGCCTCGATTGTACTGCCGTCGCCCCTACCCCATACTTCTACAACAGTACTTCTACAACAGTACCTCTACAACAGTACCTCTACAACAGTACCTCTACAACAGCACCTCTACAACAGCACTTCTACAACAGCACTTCTACAACAGCACTTCTACAACAGCACCTCTACAACAGTACCTCTACAACAGTACCTCTACAACAGCACCTCTACAACAGCACTTCTACAACAGTACCTCTACAACAGTACCTCTACAACAGCACCTCTACAACAGCACTTCTACAACAGCACTTCTACAACAGCACTTCTACAACAGTACCTCTACAACAGTACCTCTACAACAGTACTTCTACAACAGTACTTCTACAACAGCACTTCTACAACAGTACTTCTATAACAGTACTTCTACAACAGTACCTCTACAACAGCACTTCTACAACAGTACCTCTACAACAGTACCTCTACAACAGTACCTATACAACAGCGCTTCTACAACAGTACCTCTACAACAGTACCTCTACAACAGTACCACTAGAACAGTACCTCTACAACAGTACCTCTACAACAGTACTTCTACAACAGTACCTCTACAACAGTACTTCTACAACAGTACCTCTACAACAGCACCTCTACAACAGTACCTCTACAACAGTACTTCTACAACAGTACCTCTACAACAGTACTTCTACAACAGTACCTCTACAACAGTACTTCTAAACAGTACTTCTACAACAGTACCTCTACAACAGTACCACTAGAACAGTACTTCTACAACAGTACCTCTACAACAGTACCTCTACAACAGTACCACTAGAACAGTACCACTACAACAGTACCTCTACAACAGTACCTCTACAACAGTACCACTAGAACAGTACCACTACAACAGTACCTCTACAACAGTACCTCTACAACAGTACCACTACAACAGTACCTCTACAACAGTACCTCTACAACAGTACCTCTACAACAGTACCACTACAACAGTACCTCTACAACAGTACTTCTACAACAGTACCTCTACAACAGTACTTCTACAACAGTACTTCTACAACAGTACCTCTACAACAGTACCTCTACAACAGTACCACTACAACAGTACCTCTACAACAGTACCTCTACAACAGTACTTCTACAACAGTACCACTACAACAGTACCTCTACAACAGTACCACTACAACAGCACCTCTACAACAGTACTTCTACAACAGTACCACTACAACAGTACCTCTACAACAGCACCACTACAACAGTACCTCTACAACAGCACCTCTACAACAGTACTTCTACAACAGTACCTCTACAACAGCACTTCTACAACAGTACCACTACAACAGTACCTCTACAACAGTACCTCTACAACAGCACTTCTACAACAGTACCACTACAACAGTACCTCTACAACAGTACCTCTACAACAGTACTTCTACAACAGTACCACTACAACAGTACCTCTACAACAGCACCACTACAACAGTACCTCTACAACAGCACCTCTACAACAGTACTTCTACAACAGTACCTCTACAACAGCACTTCTACAACAGTACCACTACAACAGTACCTCTACAACAGTACCTCTACAACAGCACTTCTACAACAGTACCACTACAACAGTACCTCTACAACAGTACCTCTACAACAGTACTTCTACAACAGTACCACTACAACAGTACCTCTACAACAGCACCACTACAACAGTACCTCTACAACAGCACCTCTACAACAGTACTTCTACAACAGTACCTCTACAACAGCACTTCTACAACAGTACTTCTACAACAGTACCACTACAACAGTACCTCTACAACAGTACTTCTACAACAGTACCACTACAACAGTACCTCTACAACAGCACCACTACAACAGTACCTCTACAACAGCACCTCTACAACAGTACTTCTACAACAGTACCTCTACAACAGCACTTCTACAACAGTACCACTAGAACAAAAACCACAAGACCCACTAAGTGACCACTGCCCAGGCCCTGGGCTAAGTGCTTTTCATATCCCTAATTTATTTTGGCAACAGAAGTATTACATAAAATAGGTGATGTCATTAAATCCGTTTTAGAGATGAGGAAATAAAGGTTTACAGGTTACACCGGCAATATGCAGTAGAGCTAAAATGGAAATCAATGCATTACGAACTCTAATTCTTATGTTCTACACTCTCCTAAGACCTGTGTACTGAGAATCACAATGTACTGTGATAATTAGCTTACCTTTCTTTTCTCTTCATTTGACTTCAAGATATTTGAAGTCGGGCATTACAATGTTCAGCTATACATTCCTAGCTACTAGCAAAGAACCTAGAATTTTAACTTGTAAGTGTTTAGTAAATAAATTGCAGTAACTTCTGGAGATATATATCTCAAAGTTCTAAATAAAAAGTCTTAAAACAGTTTCATTTTAACTAAAGGTCAAGCTGTACAAGAAAATAAGAATTACTTTTATATCAAGATTATGTCAGTTAAAATAGGTAAAACTTTATATCTACTTGTATACTACTTGAAGTTAAAAGATATTACTTGAAGTTAAAATATATTACTTGAAGTTAAAAGATATATTTTTTCAAAATCATTTTGGTTGAAGTTAAAGGATATTGTTTAACATTTTTCAAAAGACATTTACAGCCCTAGCTGGTTTTGCTCAGTGGATAGAGCATCGGCCTGCAGACTGAAGGGTCCCAGGTTCAATGCCAGTCAAGGCACATGCCTGGGTTGCGGGCTCAATCCCCAGTAGGGGGCGTGCAGGAAACATCGTTGATGTTTCTCTCTCTCCCTCTCCCTTCCTCTCTGAAATCAATAAAAATATATTTTAAAAAAACATTTATAAATGCTAAAAAAATAGATCCTTTAAAATGACAGCATAAAAATTTGCATGTGTAATGCTACCTGTTCTTCATTATAGTATTAGCATATTTTGAGGCTTCCTGAAGAGTCTCAAGTTTTAATTCATAAATCAATAACACATACCAATAAGACTAATGGCTCAGATAGAAATCTATACTCAATTTATGCTTGTAAAACCATTTTTTAGAATCTTGCCCTGACCGGTTTGGCTCAGTGGATAGAGCATCGGCCTGTGGTCTCCAGGGTCCCAGGTTCGATTCCGGTCAAGGACATGTACCTTCGTTGCGGGCACATACCCGGTGGGGGGTGTGCAGGAGGCAGCTGATCGGTGTTTCTAACTCTCTAGCCCTCTCCCTTCCTCTCTGTAGAATCTTGTGATTTGCAATACAGGTTGTAAATATAAAGAGTTAAAGTTTTGGTTTAAGAGGATGTTTGGGAAAATGGGAGAAAAAGAGAAATCGTCAATTATGGTAACATGAAAGTCAGGTTTACAAATGATGAGCTTAAAGGAATATACTTGCTGATCAGTCTCCAACCTATTTTCTACCTATATTCACACATACACAAAACTTAAAATTATTACTATTCATTATTTTACCTTGATTCACTATGAAGAATTTATACAAACTTTAATTTTATTTTGGTTTCAATGGGTTTTACTTTAAGAATTTTAATGTCTCTATTGATTTATATTGTTTACTATATTCTTGCAGTTAACCTCCTAGGAAATGACTCAAATAAAATCATGCATCCATATTTAAAATTGGCTCTTTAGAGATTATGACATTATGTGAAGGTACAGCTTTGGTCTGTTAATTTTTTAAATGAGTATTAAATATTTTTAAAGTTGAGAGGATTGCTTAATTTGTAGTATAACTTTCATGGATACCATTTTAATTTTGGATTTCAAGCAAGTGCATCATATGGGAAATCTGAGATGAATGCAATTTAAATAAAAGATTTTCTCTCTTGAAATGTTGCCATGTCTTAGATGTAGTGACATAAATACTAAAATATTTCATATTTGGAAAGATCATAACATTTGCAATACACTCACAATTACAGGCTAATAATATCTTCATTGAGGTATAATATAAACACAATTAAATTCCATTTTAATACATAGTTTATTGAATTTTGGCAACTTTTACAAAGTTACTTAATTAAAACCACATGGTAGATGTCCTTTGCCTCTGCAATGGAGCCCCTCCATAGACCCTATAACTTCTATCTCCTTTCTATCACGATAGTCTTTATTTTTTATACAATTTCATATAAAGGAATCATAGGGTATGTAACATTTAATGTTTGATTTCTTTCATTTAGCATAGTATTTTATTTTGTTTCTTTAAATATATTTTTATTGATATCAACGAGGAAGCGGGGAGGGAGGGAGGGAGGGAGGGAGGGAGGGAGGGAAGAAGGGAGGGAGGGAGGGAGGGAGGGAGAGAGAGAGAGAGGGGGAGAGAGAGAGAGAGAGAGAGAGAGAGAGAGAGAGAGAGAGAGAAACATCAATGATAAGAGAGAATCATGGATTGGCTGCCTCCTGCATGCCCGCAACTGGGGATTGAGCCCACAACCCGGGCATGTGCCCTGACCTGGAAGCAAATCGTGACCTCCTGGTTCATAGGTCTACACTCAACCACTGAGCAACACAGGCTGGGCCACTGAACATAGTATTTTAAAGACTTGTCCATGTCACTACTTTGTATAAATATTTCATTTATTTTTATTGTTGAGTAGTTTCACATAGACTGTATAGAGCATAATTTGTTTATTCGTGCTCCAATTGATATATTTATGAACTGTTTCCAGTTGGGGAGCTTCAAGAGTAATAGAATTATAAATGTTTGTGATTAAGACTTTTTCCGCAGTCTGTTTTCATTTCCTTTGTGTAAAAAAAGACAACTAGGAGTGGAGCTATCGGTCATATGGTAAATGTGGGATACATTTTATAAAATAAGCAATATTGTTTTCAAAGTCACTGTACCATTTTACATTGTCACTAATGATGTATGTGATTTCCAGTTATTCCAAATCCTCACCAGCACATGGCCTTTTCATTCTGTTTATTATTAGCCACTGCGGTAGATATGTAGTGGTATCTCATTTTTATATATATGACACATACGTGAAAGCATGCAATATTTACTACTACATTATTCTTTAAAAACTCCAAATTTCCAACAATATGCAAAGGAGTTTCAGAACCTGGTTAAAATTATTTTAGTATTAAAAATGATAATGAATATTATATAGAAATAAAAGTGTTTGCTTGATGTTATATAAAAATCATTAGAAGTTTATACAATCAAAGTTTATAATGATGTCAAATATCTATGCGGTTATATGAATATTGAACAAGAATTCCTTAATTTTTGTTATAGAGTCCAACTGGATTTAGAAGGGAAATTCATGACTTAAAAACTTGCTACTGGGAGAACTTCTTTAGTACTTAGATTCATTTTACAAATGGAAAGACTGAATAGATGCTTATAAGTCATTTTCTTAGAAACCCATTTTACACATAAGTCATCTAATTCCCACATGTTATTGCTTATAATAAATGACATGAGTAGTAATATCAAAAACAATGAGCTAACAAACATTTCTGGTAAGGGCCTGTGAATATTCTGTAAATATTTCCAGCTTTGTCAGCAATTGGTCTCTGTTTTTATTACTCATCTCTGACATCATAGTGTAAACTTGATGATATACCTTCCTTGGCTCAATCTCTAAAACACTGGTTACCTATCATCACCAATCTTATATTTGAACTGCAATGCTAATTAATAACTTCAAAACAGAAAGACTGCATAGAGCTTAAGCACTATGCATTCTATAGTAATGCTGTGCATTAACACTTATACATCACTATTTAAATTAAATTAGCTTGTATCGAAATTACTGTTTCTCAGTAACTGGGACTTGGTAGCTCACTATTAGGTCAGTTTGAAAGCTGATCATAATTTAGGTTTGATTTTTTTAAATCAGAATAATGCTAGGAATCATTCTTCAATTTGAAATTTTGACTTCTGTATTAGACAGGTGATATCCCCATACTAATAGTGGTTTAATTTAATACAGAACAAAGTAGAAAAAGAACAGAATCCTAATGCTGCTGATGTCTGCAAATTTTCATCACAAGTGTGCTGGCAATTTGAACATAAATGATGAGCCATTTGAGCACAAAATAAGGTGGTTAGCTACTAGATAAGTAGGTATTGAAGTAAGTGGAAGTTTCATCTTATGCATATTGTTTGAAAAGTAAGAGTTACAATACAAATGTCCCGGTAAAGATATCCCTGTGTAATTTTCCCCCAAAATTCACGAAATTGTTGTAAGTTTGAGTATTTTATATGTTAAAAGATACTTTTTTCTTTTCTTTGAAGCTTCAATTATTTTGTAGTCTTTATTGTTGAGAATATAACAGATATCCCCTCCCTTCCCCACCATTCCACCCCTCCACCCAGTTCGTGTCCCACCCCAGGCCTTTTTTATCATGAAAACTCGGTTGGCATAATTTTGAGAAGTGGTATTTGATACTGCTAATCAATTTTATCAATTATTTAACTACTATAGTAATTACACTAATCAGGAAATATAAATGTGAGGTGAATATAAGATAACTTCAGAAACATTAATCTCTGATGAAAAGTCTTTGTGACTTTGAAAAACCCATCTTGTCTAGAATTCCCGCTCAGGCATCATGTCCCTTTGCTGAACTCCTGTTCGTCCTTCAAAATCTTGCTTCCATAGAACTTTCTCCAAGAAGCTTTCCTACTTCACTATCACCTCGGTAATAGTCACAGTGCTGGATATATCACCGAGCACCTCCAATTCTTAAATACCATTCACACGCATCTCTGCCAAAATGAATGGCTCAGAACATTTTATGAAGGAAACAAACCCAAAGTATATCCCTGAACTCTGTAGAAGAAACACTAAGTTAGGATGCCATAAAACTGACTAAAGTAGAATGGGGTCAACATGTGAAACAGAGACTAGAGACAGGGACAGAAGAATTACACTAGCGATTCCGTAATTATTTGTGTAACTCGGTATCAGGACTATACAAAGGGATGACATTTTAGGTAATATGATCAGAAGAGGGGGTGCTGAGATCTTCAAGTTGCAAAAGACATCTTTTCTCGCTCTGATTTCTAAGCCTGGAATGTCCCTTGTTTTACTTTAAAGCTCATTTAAAGTTGAATTTCTTTATCCACACAGGAAAAACTGCTGACAGTACATTTCGTGAGCTATGTGAGGACAAAGGCTACTTTGTATACTGTTTTATCCTCTAGATCTAGAAAAATGACCTGTGTATGATTGAAACTTTATGTCTGCTTGAAAGTGTAGCCAAAAATTTATATAAATGTTCAATTTCTAACAATTCTGCAAGAAGCACTAGTTTAGATTAGCATTTGACTGATGAAATACAGAAGATACCATTACTATAATTTTTCATTTTGCTCATTATTTGTGAAATTTACAAAGACCTATTATCATGCTAGAATGTTTCATCTCAACAGTAACATTAGACTGAAATTGGATCAAGACAAATGAAATACTTTTCTACTTTCTCATATATCAGCAAAAACTTCTCCTTATTTATGTGATACTTTTTAAATTGATCTCTTCAGTCTCAAGTATACAGAGAAACACTACAACCAAAGGTGCTCAAAAGAATAGTGATGGGAAATTTTCAGTATGAAAATACTACTGATATTAATTGAAGTAAAATCTGTGTGTAATGTTTTGCTTGCAAAAAGGATATGATACACAGATTTTTTAAATAAACAAATAACTAAATATTTAAATATTCACACATTTTATGCTACAGCATATTTTTAAAAGAATTAATTTACAAGTTGAAAGGCTATACACACAAAGGTCTCTCCCTGTGCAGCGACTCTACTGAAGCAAACATTAAAATAAATTAAGTAAAAATGGTCATAAAATTTAAATGTTAATTTTTATCACAAACAATGTTCTCACTTGTTGGAAACTCACTGAAAACTTTGGGGGGAGAAACAGTGATATTTATTCTTGAACAGAGTATTCTTGGTATCTCAATGCTGTGATGGAAATTTTTCAGTCGGAATTAAGTTTTTTACTGTTTTATTTCAGCCACTTTTTAAAATAACTGCTTCCACATAGTGTAGTTCCTAAATATTTATGAACAGTTTCATCTATGGATTGTAAGATTTCACATAAGTTGCAGCTCGTTGGAATCTGTAATAGAATATCATTATGAAATCTAAAATATATAGAACTATGTCTGCAACCTAACTACCATTTATCTGAAAAGTGCCTGGAAACATAAATCTAAGCTACTAAATAAAACAATTTGGAAGTAAACATAAAACCACATTTACAGTAACTGTCCCTTCAACTGGTGAACTAGCTTATGGCTACCATGTTTATTCTATTTACTATTTGGACTTAAAATTACACAAGATTTCTATCTCTTCACAAAATGGAGTACCAGTGAATGGATTTATCTTCATATTTAAACAACTAGTAAGTAAGACAAAATATCTGAAACACTCGTTTTCATTCACTGGAAATCAAGCAGTACAGGACAATCATTCCTGAGTGGAAACAAAGGAGGTGAGCCTTTAAATGCCTCAGGTCATTGTGGTGTCTGTTTTGTTTGTTTAATATATTTTTTATTGATTTCAAAGAGGAAGGGAGAGGGAGAGAGAGAAACATCAATGATGAGAGAGAATCATCAATTGGCTGCCTCCTGCATGCCCCCGACTGGGGATCGAGCCTGCAACCCAGGCATGTGCCCTGACCAGGAATAGAACCGTGACCTCCTGGTTCATAGGTCAACCCTCAACCTCTGAACCATGCCAGCATGGTGATCACTGTGATTTTTTTAAAAATATATTTTCTTGATTTTTTACAGAGAGGAAGGGAGAGGGATAGAGAGAAACATCGATGAGAGAGAAGCATCGATCGATCAGCTGCCTCCTGCACCCGCCCGACTGGGGATGTGCCTGCAACCAAGGTACATGCCCTTGACTGGAATCGAACCTGGGATGCTTCAGTCCCCAGGCTGACGCTCTATCCAGTGAGCCAAACCAGATAGGGCATCACTGTGATTTTGAGGCTGCATCAAAAGGACAGTAAGCCCAGGTGCATTTCAGGAACTTTCCAATATGAAGAGATTAAGCTGAGAATGTGGTGGGCTAGGCAGTAACGTTTAGGGGTGGTCTACTGGAGATGAGAGAACTCCCCAGAGTGCTCCAGAGCTTTGCTAAGGCTCCCTTGAGCCTTCAGGTGAATACTACTTACTGGTGAAGGAACTGTCCAAGGCTGGGGAAACAATAATCTGAAAGGAGCAGAGAGAAAAAGTCTCAAAATGCACATGAAGCTGGGAACAGTTTATGATCCCACCAGTCTGAGTGCGAAATCTTATAATTCAAGTGTCACAGAGTAGAGCACCAAGAAGGCAGTGCCTAGGAGTGAAGTGATCACTCCTAGACTAAATGCTGTTTTGTTCCTCCATAACAAAGCATAGAAATAAGCCTTGAAAAGTTCAAAATTTTTGCAAGTAAATTCCCATAACCAAGCTAAAACATCAATATTGGTGAATATCTAGCACCCAAAATGGTTAAATTCAGAATGTTGGGCATCCAATCAAAATATGAGCCATAAGGAGGAGCAAAATTAAATAGAAAGAAACACGAAACTACACAAATGACAGAATTTATAGATAAGGACATTAAGAGTTATGGTAATTGTAATCTATATGTTTAAGAAGGCAGAAAAAAGATGAAGCATATTAAGTAGAAATGTGGAAGACATTTTCAAAAAAAACTAGTCAAAACCCTAAAGATAAAAAATATAATGCTTGAGTTGAAAAATACACTGCACGGGATTAATATCAGATTAAACACTATAAAAGAAAAGCTTAATGAACTTGAAGATATAAAAAAAGTATGCAAAATGAAACCCAGAAAAAATCATGAATCCTACATAATGAGAGGAATATGCTAATTAGCCATTACACCCTGAAGCGTAACGACCAAGTGCATCAAGACCAGATCACGGATCAGCAGGAGGGTGGGCCAGGGAGGAACAAGCGGGCTGTGGAGAGCTACAGGAGGGGGCAGGGCAGCAAGCTATGAAGTGGGGAGGGGAAAGGGAGGTGAGGGAGCTACAGGAGGGCAGGACAGTGGGCGGATAGCTACAGGAGGGTGGGGCAGCAGGTGGAGAGCTACAGGAGGGCTGCAGTGACCTACTGACGCATGTATTCGTGCGCAGGGCTACTAGTTAAAAAATAAGAATAGAGCATTAGTAAGCCAAGGAACAATTTCAAGCAGTCTAATATACATACAGTTGGAATTTCTAGAAAGAAGAGAGGAGTAGGGTAAAATTTTGAGACATAATAGCCACAAGTTTTCCAAATTTGGTTGAAATTATAATTTTATGAATTTATGAAGTTTAATAAAACCCACACCAAAGAAAAAACATGAAGAAAACCACACCTACACACATCATAACCATACTGGCCAAAACCAATAATAAAGAGAACAAAACTTTTTAATGCATAGAGAAGAAAAAGACCCATTACATTAAAAAGCTACAATTTAGAATTATTTAATCCCCATGAAAGTGGAATAAAGTCATTTTCAGAAATATAGGCTGATATAAGTCATTGCCAGCAGATCTTCACTAACTTGTTAAAAGATGTCCATTAGGCAGTAGAAAATGATACTTGATAGAAATCTAGATTTACAAAAAGAGTAACTATGTAGGTAAAATAGAAGATGATTTCTTATGTGTCATATCTTTCAGTAAAATTGACTATATCAAAAATAGTAAGTGTAGTATGGATTTTATATTGATACTATATGAAGCAGTAAAATTAACAATGGCACAAGACCAGAAGGAAGAAAATGAAAGTATACTGGTTTAAGGTAACTGTTCAAGAAATGAGTGGCATAATATTACTTGGAGGTAGACAATGAGAAATTTAAGACGTCTATGATAAACCATAAAATAACCACTAAAATAATTTAAGAAAATGTATGGAAAAATAATATCAATTCTACCATAATTCTTTCAGAAAAATAGAGGAAGGACTATTGCCCAATTCATTTGGTAAGGCCAGCAGTACCATAACACCAAATCAAACAAGATTACAATAGAAAAGTACGACTAATATTCCTCAATAACCTGGGTATAAAAGTTCATAACAAAAATATAACAAATCAAATCCAATAATATATAAAAGAAATAATAGAGCCCTGACCAGTTTGGCTCAGTGGACAGAGTGTCGGCCTAGGGACTGAGGGGTTCCAGGTTCGATTCCAGTCAAGGGCATGTACCTTGGTTGCTGGCACATCCCCAGTAGGGGGTGTGCAGGAGGCAGCTGGTCGATGCCTCTCTCTACATCAATGTTTCTAACTCTCTATCCCTTTCCCTTTCTCCCTGTAAAAAATCAATAAAATATATATTTTTTTAAAAAAAGAAATAATACAAAATAATGAAGTGGAATTTACACCTGAATAGCAAGGTTGGCTAAACATTCAAAATTAATCAATGTAATTCAATTATATTATAAATAAATCTCAACTGAAATAATTTTACTATTTTATGTTCAATAATTGAAAGTGTATTATAGTCCTATAAACAAACACACACACTCATATACCTTACTTAGTAAAACATATTCCTCATGACTAACATAATAATTTTAATGAAAAAATAGAAATAGAGCTCTACCTTTCTTGACCATCATAGTTATTTTCCACATTTTATTTTTCTGAGAGAGTGGAATATTTCAGCTTTATTACACAAATTTTAGTTTGGCATCCAGAACATATTACTAGCATGTTCTCAAAAGAAACTCCAATTTAGAAAGTTAATTTCTAATCATTAAATATTCATAAGCATTCTAAAGTAACTGTAATGTTCTTAAAAATAAAATACAATTAGATAACCAAGAAATAAAGGGCATGAAACAATTAAAAACATAACAATTGCATCCGTTTTCTTTACTATTTAATAAGCTCTACAGATGGACCCTTTTGTTGCCTTCAATCATAATATAAGGAGAAAGTTTTTCCAAGAAACATGATTTTTAAAAATTACTCGGTCCTCTCACAAAACACAAATTAATATAAATAACACATGCAAACATTTGTAGTCACAGATCGTAAGTTGCCACTTATTAATATAAAAGAAGAAGGAATAACCTGTAAATTTTTAAAAGATTTTGAAACAGACCTAGTGCAGGACTTGGCACATATGAGCTATTCAATAAACTAATTTGAATTCAATCAAATCAGTCATAAAATAATGAATAAATGAACAAATCCCAACATTAAAAAGTATAGACTTACTTTACTCTCATAAAAGCATAAATTAAGAACTCAAACCATGAACATTTCAAGATAAAGCATCCTAAATATTTCCTAGCAATAAATCTAAAGCTATTAGCAGTCTATTGCTGAACACAATAAAAATGAACCATACAACACATAAATAGCAGAGATAAAGATATCAACAATAAGAGGCAGTGGGTCTGAGAGAACTAACTGTTAAGTTCTGCTAATGCTTAAGTTTTAGTGAAGATTTAAATTATGTTCAGTGTATAATAAAGCAAAAATGAGGTTGCTAAACAGAGCAAATAATTTCAAGTGGTATTGTAAGAAAAGAATGTTTATTTAAACCTCAGAGTATACAATTAATCATAAAACCTGAAGAATCTCATTATTTCAAGTTTGATGCTTTTTTAGAATATAATTTCATTAAAAATTAGTACATTCTTTGATTGAGTCAAAATTATTTTATGGACTTTTTATAGAGATATTAATCACAAACATTTGTGTAGCCTTTTTCTTAGATTGTTCAAAACATAGAAATCCATCTATATTATCACCTTGAAAGAAACCACATTCTTTTTCTAATGAAAATACTCAATAGTCACTAGACTGAATACTATTTTAACACTTACCTGTATTTTAATAGGCCAGGAAAAGTTGCTGACGTACACATAGAATGTAATGTTAGGATTGCTTCTAAAGTTAAACTTTTCATAGGAAAAACTATCTCTGTATTCCTTTACATTAGTCTTGGAAACTATAGGGGTCTCCTCTCCAGATATTGTTCCAGCTAAAATGTAAATAACAATAAAAAATTTAAATAATTCATATTAGAAAACAGATCTTTATAAACTTAAAAATATACTTTTTATAACTATACTTATAAGTACATATTTATCAAAATAAACTCATGCTTACAATCTAGAGTGACAAAAGAAAAACAATAATATTTGCCATAAATATAACAAAACAGATTTAGTATAAAGTTATTTTCAAAAATCATACCACTGATTAGGTGTTATGCACTAGGCACTTGTCTCAAGTACAGAGCTACTGAAAGAGAAGTCCCTCTTTGGAACTCAGGTACATATGGCTCCAGGCACTGAGTTCTTTCTAGTTACTACTCCACAGAAAATTTCAAAATAAATCAGGCCATATTTCAGAAGTCTCAATTAAATTAAAAAATGAGGGAAAATCAATTTATTTGTTTTACCACAAACTGACACATCACTAATTTGAATAAATTGGAAGAAGGCTATAATTTAAAATATGAGCTAAATGCTCAATCAGTTAAACAAATATTCGGTATTCAATAAATATTTACTAAAATTAATCAAATGAAATAAAGCATTTTTTTTAATCCTCACCTGAGGATATGTTTTTCATTGATTCTAGAGAGATAGAGAGGAGGGGAGAGAAAGAGAGAGAGAAAGAGAGAAAGAAAGAAAGAAATATCGATGTGAGAGAGATACACAAGAAATATCGATTGGTTGCCTCCCATAAGCACCCTGTCAAGGATGCAACCCACAATCTGGGTATGAGCTCTGACCAGGAATCAGACTCACGACCCTTCTGTGCACAGGATGACACTCTAACTAACTGAGCCACACAGGCCACGGATAAAATAAAGCATTTCCAACAATCTTATCAAGCCCTCGACTTAACTAAAAGTAAGAATAATTACAATTAGTATGCTGAACACCTGAATATTTCTTACTTATCATTATGCCAAATTGTCTTGGACGCTTTTAAAAATGTAGCATTTTCACACCCGGGCAGGTGTGGCTCAGTTGGTTGGGCATCTTCCCAGGGACGGAAAGGTTGCCAGTTCCAGGTCAGGGCACATGCACAGGCTTTGGGCTTGATCACTGGTGGGGCGGTTACAGGAGACAGCCAATTGATATTTGCTCTCACATTGATGTTTCTCTCTCTCCCTTTCCCTTCCACTCTCTAAAAAAAATAAAAATTAAAAAATAAAAAATAATTAAAAAATCTTTTTAAAAAATGTGCATTTTCTTGAGCTCCATCTTCCAACCTGATAAATAAAAATTTCTGACATTTGGTTCTGGAAATCTGAAAGTGACAAGTAATTTATTGCACAATAAAATCAGTGTTCTATAGTGACTACAGAGTCCTTTATATTTATTTTTTTATTGACAAAATTAACATTCATGTAGAGCTAGTTTACTGTACAGAAGTAAAAATTAACAGTACAAGTCGTAAATTATTACTTAATGAAACTCATGGTGTCAAGATTTTACTATATGTTTGCACTAATGTAACAAAATGTCTATATGCTTGCCTGAATTTCTCATTTGTTACACATGTATTATAGATTCTGGAGTGCCAAAGATCTAATCACTCTTGAATTCTATGTTTCCATGATCTTACATATTAAAATAGCATAATGACCTAATTTCCAGAAATCAAATATGCAATATTTTCTTTTAAAAGAAGTTTCCAGTACTTTTATACAACAGTATATCTTTGATATAGAAAATAAAATGCAACAGAATTTCTTAAGATATAAATATATTAAAAAGTTAGCATACTTTCTCATAATCCAACATCTAGATTTGTACTTAGTTATATTTTTTAAAAGTCAGCAATTTAATTATAAAGCTTGTGCTGGAAGACATTACGTACAGGTTTTGTTTTTAACCCTCTCTCAGCACCAAGGCTGACAAGGATTAGGGGGATAGTTTTCTAAATTTGAAAGTAACAGATAAGTTGTTAATTCATCAGCATTCTCAGAAGAATTTCATTGTTTTATATCAACATAAGGTTAATAATTAAATTTATAGTTTCAATGGTGAATCAAATCACTGAAATCTCAGTCTCTTTAGTTATTAAACAGTAATATGCCTTAATTAAAATCATAGCAATTCATGACATTGCCATTTAAAAAAATTAAGTTATGTACAATATTTGTTCCCTATCTACTTTGAATTGAATAAGGGGGAATGTTAGCAAGTAATATTTATTATTAATGCTACTTATTATTTTTACTTGAAACAGCACAGTGATTGGGCATATAGTATTATTTTAATTTCAATTATTTAAATTAATAGTAAGAGGTCATTAGAACACCTTCCACACAGAAACAGATGTGAAAGAAACATGGCAACAAAATTCTCTTACCTGTTGAACCAACTGACCATGTAATGTTGAGATTAAAGTTGTTTGAGGCATTAATCGAAATATCCAAGTTTTTGTTAGACTACCAAAAAAGAAAATATTAAGGTTAAAAAAATCAAATTATAGTAACTAGATATGTTCAATGTTTAATTATGTCTATGCTATTGTTTTCAAATTCTATACATTATGACAATATTCAACTGAGTAAGTGTAGATGCCAATTACAACTCTTTAGGTGATAGAGTCAAAGGTAGGTTGAAGGTTCCCATTTATCTTCTCTACTAAAATCAGGCCGTCTATATGTAAGCCAGAGGCTGCTATCATTCAATATTTGTACTTTAACTTTCTTTGCTTCGCTGTAGTTAATATTTAAATGATACAGGATTAATTAGCCCAAAACTTTTACAGCAATATGATATTATTTTGTTGAAAGGCTTCTTGATAGGTGTATATTCTGTTATTATACACACTTTAGTTAAAAATACTTAAACTAGGTAAATGAAAACTTTCAGGTAAAAGTGATTAACCACATTGGACAAAAAAAAAGGAGATCACATCATTTTAAACCTCTGTACAGAAGAACACTGAAGAATTTGACAGTCAACCTGTTTTCTTCCTGTCACTCACTAGTGGAGTATAGAACCTTTCCGTTTAATTTCGAGGAAACAAATGCCTAAAAGATTCATTTAAATGTTATTTGTTATCTTACTCCAAGAGATGAGGAACAGAAAATACATATGATTATAACTACTTAGTTCTGCATAAATGCAGAGGATGATAGTGGTACTGCATAAGTTTAGCTTCAGATATTGTGTGTTGTGCAGTGTTATAAATATACAAAGACCTATACGAAAAGCTATACTGCTGCCTTAGCCAGTTTGGCTCAGTTGATAGAACATCGGCCTGCAGACTGAAAGGTCCCGGGTTCGATTCCGGTCAAGGACACTTGTCTCGATTGCCAGCTCAATCCCCAGTGTGGGGCGTGCAGAAGGCAGGTAATCAATGATTCTCTCTCATCACTGATATTTTTATCTCTCCCTCTCCCTTCCTCTCTGCAATCAATAAAAAAATATATTTAAAAAAAAAAAAAAGCTGTACTGTTACATGAGACCTGGCTACTAGAAAAGACATAAATAACTTCCTTAGTATGACTACTTTTTTCTAAATTGGATAAAGCAGGTAAGCCAATAGAAAATATATCTCCAATTTCCTGAGCAAATCCTAGAGAAACAAGTATGTAAGCAAGTTAAGCTCCCCATATGTGATGTAACAGCTATAAGGGGAAACTGACTGAAATTCGTAGCCCTTTCTTGATGGATGAAAATAGAAAGAAGAAGCAATAAAAGGCAAAGGCTGCTGGATGAGTGTGACAGTCATCCCATTTAAAAGATACACTAAGATCCAATTTTATTTTTTACCTCAAAATAACATTTACTCTTAATGAGTGCCATAAGATAGAGGGATAGCTGGGCCTCTATGAAGAACTATTATTAATGTTCCGTAACTATCGGAGGACATTCTCTTCATAGTTTCCAAGAAGAAAATAGAGATTCAAAAAGAATAGTCATCTCCAAAAAGCATGTAAAAGTAAATGTAATGAATGAGGTTGAATGACTGCCATACAGATTGTCCAGGGGGGTGCTCATGAATGCTGTAGAGATAGCATCTGAGAATTCAAATAAATCTAATAAAAATAGAGCCTGGGAGTTTCAACAGATATAGTATTTCAGAAGGATACTGCATTATCCACCAGTCATACTAAAAAATGGCTGTGAATGTAAGAAGGAAGTTAACTCATTAAGTTCTATTGGTAAGCTGTTAAGATACCTCCCACAACATGTACAACAAAACTGTCCAACTTCTTGAAACCTTGCTATTTCTTTGATAATATGAGTGAAAACAGTTGACTGGTTCAAGAGAATGCCACTACTGATGACGCTAGTGATAAATGCAAAATGCTTTATGTCAGAATGCAGATAGGGCTGACCAACACATTATGTTGGTCAGCTGTGATAAGGAACAGCCATTCCAACATAATGTTATATTAACAAAAACCCTTAAGTGAAAAGAAGAAACATATTTGATACTAATTTTATAGATTTAGGTCACCATAATTAATTGACCAGTCCTAAAAATCAAGTACTGCTTCTATTCATTAAATCATGTTCATGAAGCAATGAAATGAATTAATGAACAGTAATGTTATCAAATCAGATGATCTTGGGTTTAAATCTTAGCTCTTTAACATACATATAGATTTACTTAGGAAAAGCTACTTGTCCTTCCTGAAAATCAGTTATCTTATCTCCAAAATGGAGATAGGAAGACCTCCCTGAAGAGTTTCTTATAAACACCAAATAAGAGAAATTCTAAAAAAAAAACAAAAAACAGCCTGGTTTCAGACCATAAAGCTGATAATGGCAGTATTGTGGATATTCTTAGGGCTGATGACATAGATGTCTTCTTCTCTTTCTTCATCTTCACCAAGGGACTCAGAAAAGGGGCATACTTGCCAACATCTGAGAAGGAGTTGTTGTTTTTTATTACAATGAAGTATTTCAAATATAGTTACTTTTTTGTTGTTGTTAATCCTCACCTGAGGATATTCTTTCATTGATTTTTTAGAGAGAGTGGAAGGGAAGGGGAGAAAGAAAGTAAAACAGTGTTGGTTATATGTGGATAACACAGGGAAGATCATGTCACACAGGAAACTACTCCAGAAATTGTTGACATAAAAGCACTGGTTATAAGTGATGCATAGTTTCCTCAAAAAATTAAAAATGGAACTTCTATTTGACCCAGTAAACCCACTTCTATGAATATATATCCCAAGAAAAAAGAAACACCCATGAGAAAGGATATATGCACCCCTAGGTTCATAGCAGCACAATTTATAATAGCTAAGATTTGGAAACAGCTTAAGTGCCCATCTGCTGATGAGTGGATTAGAAAACTGTGGTACATCTACACAATAAAATACTATGCTGCTATAAAAAAAAAAAAAAAAGAGGAGGAATTTTTATCATTTGCAATAGCATGGATGGAACTGGAGGACATTATGCTAAGCAAAATAAGCCAGTCTGAGAAAGATAAATATCACATGATCTCACTCATTTGTGGAATATAATGAACAACATAAACTGATGAACAAAAACAGAACCAGAGACAAATGGTAGGGGAGGGGGTGCCGTTAGAGAGCAACCAAAGGACTCATATGTATGCATATGAGCATAACCAATGGATACAGATAATAGGGGGGTGAGGGCATGTGCTGGGGAGTGGGGGCGGCTGGGGAGAGGTCATTGAGGGAAAAAGGAGACTTATGTAATACTTTAAATAATAAAGAATTTAAAAAGAAAAAAGAAGTGATGCATAGTGGGTTAAAAATAAACCTATTGTCTAAATGTACAAAATGCATAAATAATTAAGGTATATATTTTTATTGTTGATTTTTGAAGGATAAGTAGGAAGCCCTGATTATTCACATTAATTTCAGAAATTGTTCCAAGTTGGATAACTCTTTAACTCTAGATGATAATTATAAATTATATATAATAATGTTATAAGCATCCTGTGTGGCACCTTTCATGATAGTTCAGCATCCTTTCAAATAACATGTGTCTAGGCTACTAGCTTCAATGGGACAAGACAGCAGAAGGTAACATTGAAAGCTGGGCCATTTGGAAGCACTCAAGAATTACTGGAAACTGCAGGAGGAGAGCATAGTCAAGAGAGAAGTAAACTAGAATGATAGCTAATTTGAACCTCTGTGTATGACACTATGCATAATACTGAAGAGGATTATCATTCATGTCTACATTTTGAGCTGGATGCCCCACTTACATTAAAACTTTTTAAATATATTTTTATTGATCTCAGAGAGGAAGGGAGAGGGAGAGATAGAAACATCCATGATGAGAGAGAATCATTGATCAGCTGCCTCCTGCAGGCCCCCCCAACTGGGTGTCAAGCCCACAACCCGGGCATGTGCCCCAACCGGGAATAGAACCAGGACCTCCTGGCTCATAGGTCGATGCTCAACCACTGAGCCACACAAGCTGGAGCAACATTAAATTTTTTATATTCCCAAAGATCTCTACAAGTTTGGAATTACTATTAAGTATTTAAGAAGTCAATGGTAAAGAATGAAATTCTCATACATGCTGAAACATGGATCAACTTCGGAAACATTATGCTAAGTGAAATAAGTCAGACACAAAAAGACAAATATTGTATGATTACACATATAGCTAGAATACACAAATTCATAGAGACAGAAAGTGAAATAAAGGTTACCAAGGGCTGGAGGGAGGAAGGAATGTTGAGTTATTGCTTAATGGATAAAGAGATTATGTTTGAAATGATGAAAAATGTTGGTGATGGAAAGTGGTGATGTTTGCAAAACATTGTAAATGAACTTAATGCCAGCACGTTTTACACTTAAAAATGGCTGGGATGATAAATTTTACTTTATGCATATATTGCCACAACAGAAAAGAAGTCCATGGTGATTATAACAATATAAAAACTTTCTTATCAGACTGATAAATATACTATATGACATATTATTAATGTCTTTAAAAGAAAACGGCGAAGAAAGGGTTACACTTGGAAAAATCATTTTCAAAAATCCTTATTTAAACGTCAAAACTTTAAATATATTCCCAAGAATATAGGCATTCCTTAAAATCTAAAGAATAAAGAGTCACATAAAATGAACTGTTGTAATTTTTTGGAAGGAGAGATCCTATTTCACTAGAAAAGAAAAATTTAAGAAGTTATATTATTTGCTGACAAGTCCTATAAGCTATCTTAAAGGAAAAAAGCTAATAAACGACAGGAAGTATTTTGAGGTTTCACCAATTTAAAAAAATTGTTGAAAAACTATTAGAACACAAGATATGGATTTAATAAGATGGATAAATATGTAATAAGAATACACATGAGACAGAGGGTAACATCGGCAAGATGGCAGGATAAGAAGTCCAGGCCCTCATCCCCACAAAAACACCCATTGAGCAATGATATGTGGACCAAAATACCTTTGCAAGAGGACCAAAAGCCAGTTAAGAAGTTGCAGTAACAAAGATGAATATAAACCAAGAATTGCCACACTATAATGGGTAAGGGGAGCAATTTCACTTTACCCACATAAGTCCCTCCCGCAGGCCAGCACAGCTCACCCTCAGAGCCATCACCTCAGCCTATAAATTCCCCATCAGGGGAAAAAAGAGAATGCACCATACATCAACATCCTTGGCCTTTCATGGCACAACCCAAAGGACCTGTTTCTGTCTCCCTTCACCCAGAGCTTTGAGGGAACAAGCACAGTGTGGCTGGCTCAGTGCAGCCGACATTATGCAGTAAGACCCGGAGAAGGTGCACAACCCTGAGACTTCTCCCCAAGAGGGAGGGAGAGGAAGGGAACATGCATCCATCATCCTAGATTTTCTGTGGACTGCCAAAGGGAAAAGGGTGTGCACCTCATTCTGGCCAATGGGGCTCTGTGAGACTGAGAGAAGGCACATGACCCAGAAACTTCTCCCTGAGGAAGAAGGGAGGGGAATGCAATATGCCACCAACATCCTGGCCATTCAGGGCACAACCACAGGGAAAGGAGGGAGTAGTTTACTGAGGTCAGTGTGGCTCTGCAAGACTAAGGGAAGGGTCACAACCCTGAGATTTCCCCCATCATTGATGCAGTAAGTTGGTTAAAGAAGCTAGCATCCCATTATGCTAAGTGAGATAAGACAGACAGAGTAAGACAAATACTGTATGATCTTAATTTATATGTGAAATCTTAAAAAAGCCACAATCCTATATAATAAAAGCCTAATATGCTAAGTGTCCGATTGACCAGTCGGCTGTTCAACCAATCAAAGTGTAATATGCTAATGACATAAGGCCACTCAACCACTCACTATGACGTGCACTAATCACCAGGGGGCAGACAGTTGACTGGTCAACCAGTCGCTATGATGTGCACTGACCACCAGGGGCAGATGCTCCGACTGGTAGGTTAACTTGCTGCTGGGGTCCAGCCGATCGGGACTGAGTGAGAAGGGCCGGACATGCCAGGAGTCCTTCCGTGGTCTCTCCCTGGTTGGCCAACCTTCCATGTCCCTCCCCAGCCCCAATCGTGCACAGGTGGGGTCCCTCGACCTGGACTGCAACCTTTCTCAATCCGGGACCCCTCAGGGGATGTCGGAGAGCCACTTTCACCCCGATCCGGCAGGCCAGGCCGAGGGACCCCACTGGTGCATGAATTCGTGCACTGGGCCTCTAGTCAAAAATAAAAGAGAGAGTAGAATGGTGGTTTCCAGGTGCTATGAAGTGGGGGAACTGGAGGGATGTCTAAGGGTATAAACTTCCAACCAGTAGACAAATAAATCCTAGAGATCTAATGCACAGCACAGTGATTGTAGACAACAATATTGTATTATAAACTCCCAAACTGCTGAGAGGCTAGCTCTTAATTATCCCTACCATAAAGAAGAAATGCTAATTACATGACACCATAGAGGTGTTAGCTATATGCAAAGGTCATAATCAAACTGCAATATATAAATGTATCAAATCAACATGTTGTCCAATTTAAGCTTACACAATGTAATATGTCAATTATATTTCAATGAAAATGATTAAGAATAAAACCAGCCAGCATTCCTATATCTCAGATAACCTGGCAGATTTAGAAAAAAAAAGACATTGAAAATCTACTACTATTTAAGTGTGTAAAACTAAAAAATATATATTTGATATAGCATATTTTGAATATAAAGCTTATATTTTCAAATAAGATTACTCCCAGTTTGAGAGCAAATTATAAACACAAACACTACCGTAAGCCCCCAAAAATTATAGTATAAATTGTAGAACTCTTTGCAATATCTGAAATATCTATCTCACAAGTTCTCTAAATCACAAGGAAACCTAAGTTTTTATTTTTATTTTTTTGTTAATCCTCACCTGAGGAAATTTTTCCATTGCTTTTTAGGGAGAGTGGAAGAGAAAGGTAAAGACAGAGAAACATCCATATGAGAGAAACACATGGATTGGTTGCCTCCTGCATGAGCCCCGATCAGGGCCCGGGTCTGGGAGGAGCCTGCAACCAGGGTATGTGCCCTTGACTGGAATCAAACCCAAGACCCATTGGTCTGCAGGTCGATGCTCTATCCACTGAGCCAAACCAGCGAGAGCCTAAGTTTCATTAAAAGAAAAATTTAACAGGATTAATCTTTCTAAAAAAAAAAACCCAAAGTGTGATTATTCTAAACAGTAAAACTGCAATCAACAAAGACAAAAAACCTGTATCCCTTCCTATAAACGTAATTGTTTTATAAAAGCTAAGTTGTCTTCTCACCTGTTCTGGGTTTGCTATGAAGTTGATGGCAGTGTGGTGGCGGTCGTCCTCCTGCAATAAGCTGAAGGTAAACTGATAGTCGATCAGAAGACTGTCTGTGGGGAAAAGAATACAATCCTGATGTGGAATTTTAAAAAGTGCTTGATAAACAAGGTGAAAGCATATTACATATGAGTATTGAAAATGACTATCATTAATTGTTAGTGGCCCATGTAAGATTAGCAAATTCTAAATCATTGTCATTAAGCAACAAAAAGCAAGCTACAGATATGGAAGAAATCCTAATTCCTTAAAAATCCCAATTATTATTTCCGTTGTCATCATAAAAATTCTCCAAAACTGTAGGCATTTTAAAAACTATATAAAAGTAAGAATATTAAAAACATTTTGGTGCATGTTATTCCAGTTAAAATTTTGTAAATATAATGATAGACAAACATTTTGCTATCTTACTTTAATAAAAATCAAAATTCCTTGAAAACATGAATTTTAACAGCTAACTAAAAGTACATCACATGCTGTAATGAGTTTACTTAATCTTTTATTATTGTGGTAATTTTAGCGATTGTAAAATGAGTCTGTGGTAGACATTATTCTACAGAAATGGCTCTCATTAGCAACTGATAAAAAGATTACAGGGGTACACAATTTTAATTTTGTCCATGGATAATGCTGAAACCAAAGTCAAATAGTCGAATGTTATATGTCATGTGTAGCTTCTCATGTTACGCAAGGGTGAAGCATTACTCATAGTGTAACTCCGAACTCTGTAAAAAGATATTTCAAATTATTTTAAATAGAGATAACTTCTATTTTTGGATCCATACCTTTCACGTCGTGCCCAATTAAAATAAAATGTAGAGGTAAAGTCAAGGGCCAGTGTTGTTCTAGGCACTGGAGATACAATAGTAAAAGACAAAAATTTCTGTCCTCGTGCAACTTACATTCTATTGGATGGACATCAAAAAGTAATTAAATAACTTAAGTATGTAACTGATAATGATAAATGTTTTGGATGATAACAAATCAGTGAAAATGACAGAAATCGTTGTCAGGGTGGAAGTATGCTTGCAATTTGGAGAAGGAACATTTGAAAATCAAAGATCGTAAGAGAATAAACCAAGGAGTTTAGTAGAGAAACTGTAACCCAGGCAGAGGAAACAAGTACGGATACCTCAAAGAAAGATCAAGCCTTAACTAGGGTTCTTTTCAAGAGGCTGTGGCAAGAGTATAGGCAAGAGGTGAAGGAGGCGAGGATTATAGCAGTGGAGGTCATGAAAAGAGGTCAGACACAAGGAATGCATTTGGAAGGTACAACAAACAGGATTAGCTGAATAAATAAATGGATGGTGCATTTGAAAGATAAAGTTGTTTGTTTTTTTTACCCAAGACCAAGCATAACATCAGCATTTGCTGAGATGGGTAAGGAACCTGGGTTTTATCAGTTGGGAATTGGGGAATAAATAGGAGCATAGATTTTAGTTATTGAAAATGCAAGTGACATGTTGAATAGAGTTCAAGAGCATGTTTACTGGATAGCAAGTTGGAGATTATCAGCATTTTGGATGGGATTTAAGGCTCTGGAACTGAGGAATCACCAGGTATAGAGAACAGGGATGAGTCCTGAGACATCCACTGCGAACTAATCAAACCCTCAGAAGGGCAAACTGTAAGACAGGAAGAACGCCAGTGTTTAGTGGCGTGGCGGCAAGCAAATACAATGCTGCAAATAGAGTAGTGACCAGCAGTCAGCTGCCGTTGACAGGGGCTCAGAAGTAGGGCTGCAATACTGGAGAGAGATATCTACTCAGAATGAAGGAAAAACACCACTAAGAAACACTAAACACTTTGAAACTAATTACAAGACTAGGTCTGCATAATTATCTTTAAGGTTTTCTAGCTTGAAAGTGAACTTTAACAAGTCAGGAGTAGCTGCCTGTCAGAAGGTCAGGTCTGGGTGACTTGGGACACCTGCGCATCCCTGGGCAAAGCTGCAGTGCCCAGGCCTCTGGACACTCCTCTGCCTTTTGGGGCGATACCCCTCGGGCACAGGTATGTCCCACCAAATTCTCGGTGAGGCTTCATACTTGATTTCTCTATTCCTATTTGGGGTAGTTGGAAGGACAAGAAGAGCACAATGTATATTATGTACAGTAATGAGCAATCCTAATGTCAGCGGGGCTAAAACAAAATAAGCCTGGCCAAGAGCAAAATCAGTAGGAGTATTACTCATTTCAAGTGACTAATAAGAATACCATTCGGTGAATGTGAATTATTAATTGAGGAAAGTTCAGGCTTCTACACAAAATGCCTCCTTTTAAAGCTGCTTGGAAATAAAGTCTTCCAGAAGCCAACTGCGCAATTTTTCACTTAAACAGGAGATGATCTATTTCTCCCCTCAAATGAAATATCCTGCTCATATATTTTTAAGGGTATTACAAATGAATAATTAATTACCTGGCACTTAAAACATGTACCATATTGCTTGCATTTACTCTGTACTTCTGAGCTAAATAGGGTACAGGACATAAAACATTAAAATTTAAAATATGTCAAGTTTATACAAATAAACATTTTAAGAATAAGTGTTTGTACTGCTTTAATGAGCCACTTTATTATTATGGTTTAAAAAGGAAATATGAGTATAAATCAACTCAAATAATTTGTTGTATTATCGATAAAAACAGAGAAATGAAAAACTAGCAGAAGAAGTGTGATCAAGAGAGGTGAGAATCTTGTTTTTAAGTTGGAAGAAATAGCATGTTTTTATACTGATTAACATAAATAAGAATTGAGGCCCTGACTGGTAAGCTGAGTTGGTTAAGAGTGTCATCCCGTGCACTGAAAAAAAATACCTCATTTATCAAAAATAGAAAAATAGCCCTAACCGGTATGGCTGAGTGGATAGAGCGTCGGCCTGTGGACTCAAGGGTCCCAGGTTCGATTCCGGTCAAGGGCATGTACCTTGGTTGCGGGCACATACCCAGTAGGGAGTGTGCAGGAGGCAACCGATTGATGTTTCTCTCTCATCGATGTTTCTCTCTGTCCCTCTCCATTCCTCTCTGTAAAAAATCAGTAAAATATATTTTTTAAAAAATAAAAAAATATAAAAATAAAATCCAATAAATAATGGGCTTATAAATAATGTATTTTAGTTCAAGACATAAAAATTAAGTAAATCAATAATAATGAAAGGGTTAAGGGACATAAATGGATATTTTGTTTTTATACAAATATGAACTAGGGTAAGATACTATGAGTAACAGAGGTGATCTCTGTATATAAAGTAGTAATTAAATTCCTTACTTTTAAAAAGGTAGTGTATCATCATCACAAAATTGCATCCTAAACTCTAACAGAAGAAACTTTAAAAACAACAACACAGTATTCTTTCAAAGGTGAAATAAGCCAAAATATGTTTGATTACTTGGAAATGTACTAAAGCACAATTGTTAGGAGTTGGAAATAGCACGTAGTTACAGAATCAGTGCATTAGTGCCACAGAGTAGATGATTGCAGAAAGTCACTTTCTGTACTTGATTCCTATCATTGAAAACACATCATCTATATAACATTTTCATAGTCCAGTCTTTCACTTTGTGTTTAAGGTTTTCTTGGTTACAATTAACATTATAGTTAAGAGGGAGGTGGAGGGAGGTGAAGGAGGGTACAGGGGGCATAAATGGTGATGGATGGAGACCTGACTTGAGGTGAACACACAGAACAGTGTATAGATGATGTGTTGCAGAACTGTGCACCTGAAGCCTGTATAATTTTAACCAGTGTCACCCCAATAAATTCAATAAAAAGGAAATTAGTAAAAGATCTGCCTTCCCAGCTACTGAAGTTCCCAGATTCAGGTTTCACATAGTGCTCAGGGGTCAACTAAGCAAAAGCTGGGTATTTAAATACAGTGATAGTGAAAACAGAAAAAAGCATTTAAGGATAAAAGAAGCTACATTACTTTCAGACCACTACTCTCTATATTTGCTGAATAAACTGCATAATTCAATGTTTACAAGGGTCAATTTAATTAGATATTATTGCTAGAAACTTTTTTTTTCCATGTGAGACATGACAAATTTCTAATACATTCAGTTTTTTGTTTTAAACTGACATTTAAAAACTACTAAGGCTGTCTACAGGACACAACTGCTGGCACATTACTGTCAATTAAGTTAACACCGCACTGTATTCAATTGCTCTATGTTATAGGGGAGACCAGCATTTTAAATTTCACTCTGATCTTTCAGATCAGGAAAGTTTTCATTAACACCATTACAAGAACTACTGACCTTTTCTTTTGCTTCAACACCATTTTTTTTTCAAATGTCATTAAGCTCTAAAGGTCTCCTAAGAAATGACAAGACTGCCATCTAGCGCTTTGTGACTATTCCTTTAACATTTTAAAAAGAACAGTGAGAATCTAGACCAAATGTAGGCAAAACAGCAATAATTTTCTTAAATTACTAAAGATAAAATTTAAAACTGATAAACTAGAAATCACAATCAGTGGAAAGAATAATCCCAAAATTTCATGCTGTAACGTGGCAATAAATAAGATGAACAACAAAAAAACTATTTCCACCAGGAATTTTGGAGGAATTTAGCTAATCTTGGAGGTTCACTTAGTAATATTTTTAACTATTCCTGGTTTTTAAAAAGATAGCAATCTTCTCATTCATTTTTAAAAATTAACACCATAGTAATACAATTTGGAGAGAAAAGAAAAACTAAAAAATTACAGCTAAAGTCATTTCATTAGAAAAAATAATGTAAAAAGATAGTTTACATTAATTTATACTGAAAATAATCCTAAATTAAATATAAACAAATAATATTTAGTGGTATTTCAAATAATATGCCAGGGCTATGTTTGCTTTACCCCAGAATGAAAAGATGTTTAACATTAGAAAATCCATTAATGCAACTTCACATTTAACAAGGTACCTGGCCACTGTGGCTCAGTTGGTTGGAGCACCATCCCACCATATACCAATCAATTCCCGGCACATACCTAGGCTGCAGGTTCAATCTCTGGTCAGGCATGAATGGGAAGGCAACCAATCAATGTTCTTTCTCACATCGATGTTTCTCTTTCTCTCTCTCTCTCTCTCTCTCTCTCTCTCTCTCTCTCTCTCTCTTTCACTTCCACTCTCTCTAAAATCAAAAAGCATATCCTCAGGTGAAGATTAAAAATAAACAAGTAAATACTGAAGCACATTAATATAAATAAGAGTTTTCTTAACTAGATACAGAGAATATTCCATATATTATATCAAAGTCTCTACTTGATCACAATATCTACTACCATCATTTTGAATCACTACTGAAATGGAGATCCCAACCATTCCAATAAGAAAATTAAAAAACTGACAGGGGAGGGGGGAAAAACTGTCCTTATTTGCATGCAATATAATTAACTACATTTAAAAATCAAACAAATTGATAAAATTAGAATATCAGATCAATGTACTAAAATTTTATTTTCACATCAAGTATTAATAGAAAATGCAATTTTAAAAAAGACTGCTTAAAAAATAATGAAGTGTTATAAAATTACTATTTTGCACTAATCTAACAAAACATGTGTAAGCATCAACACAAAATAGAGCTCAAAATTATTAGTCATACAAGAAATGCAAATTAAACCTGCAAGATACTACTATATATACTCTAGAATTGCTATAATCAGAAAGACAATATGAAGTACTGGTGGGGCTGTAGAAAGCCTGAAACATTTATAAACTGCATATGAAAATGTAAAATGGTAGAGCCTTTTGGTGAAATCATTTGGCAGTTCTTAAAAAGTTAAACATAAGCTTATCATATAATCTGGAAATTCCACTCCTAAGAATCCACTCAAGGAAAATGAAAATATATGTCTACACAAAGACTGTCTAAATGTTTATATTACCATTTTTCATAATAGCCCAAGCCTGGCACTAATCCCAATGTTCTATATCTGGTGATTAACAAATTGAAAACAGTGATATGCCTAGTTGTACCATTTGCTATATTAACCAAGTAAAATAGAAACACCTTATAATCATCTTAACTGATGTAGAAAAACCACATGAAATAACAAACACCAATTCTTGATAAAAATGCTCAGCAAAGCAAAAATAGAAGGGAATTTTCTCAACCTGATAAAGGTATCTAGGAAACACATCATAGTTAATGATGAAAGACGGAAGGCTGGCTCTCTAAGATCAGGAATAAGACAAGAATATTTACAGGCTCACCACATCTTTTCACAGGTTACCACAGTAGTAGCCAATGCAAAAAGGCAAGAAAGAAAAAACAAGTATCCAGAAAGGAAAGAAAGAATTCAAATTCCATTTTTTGCAGAATACATGATTGTCTATGTATAAAATATGACAAAATCTACAAAAGTGATACCAGGATTAATAAGTGAGTTTAGCAAAGCTGAAAGATACAAAATCAACACTGTAATCAATTGGTGAATACACCAGACACAATCAGGACTGAAACATCCAAAAAATATTTACAACAGCATCAAAAATATATTTTAGTATAAATTATGACAAAAATTTTAAAAAATCTGCACAGTGAAGTATTACTGAGAATACAATTTAAAATAAGGGGAAAAAGAGATATACTATGTTCATAGATCAGAAGACTCACTATAGTTAAGATTATCAATTCTCTCCAAACAGATCTATAAACTAAACACAATCCTAATTCAAATCTTAGAATGCATTTTTGTGAAAAATGACAAGCAGATTCTTAAGTTCGTATGTAAACATAAAGGAAATGGATCAACCAACATAAATATAAAAATAAAGTACAAAATTGGTGAAAAGATATTACATGATTTCAAGACTTATTGTAAAGCTAGAGTAATACAGGCATACAATAGAACAGAATATAAAGTACATAAATAGTCTTATATAGTCTTAAACACATATATTGACAACTAACTTTTTTTTTTCAATGTCTCCCCATTCACAATGCAGACCAGGCAAAGAGCCTGAGCTGAGGTGAATATGGGGTAAGTTTACTCCGCCTCCTATTTCTGTACAGTCAGTGTAAGAACACAGCCTGTGGTAAGCACCAGGAGGCCGACAACTACTGTTAACAAAGGAACAAGGTGAAAAGCAAGTCACTAGCTAAAATACAGTGCATGAATGAATTGCACTAGAGCTTTTTTTTTTTTGCTAGAGAATCTGATGTCCGTACTGGGGGGAAATTTTGATTCATTACTTCAAATATACACAAACACTAACTCAAATTGGAGTATGTACTTAAATGGAAAACCTAAAATGTAAAATTTTTACAAGAAAATATAGGGGAAAATCTTTATGACTTTAGGTTATGCTAAGATTTCTCAAAAAACAAACTGAAAAACAGAACATCTAAATTTAAAAGTGTCATTCATAAAAACACTCTTAATAGAGTGAATAGCAAGCCTCAAACCAAGGAAATATTTGCAAATCATATACCAGACAAAGAACTTGCATCTATAATATATAAAGTACCTTGAAAACTCAATAAAAGAAAACAGACAATCCAATTTTTAAAAATAGGAAATGCACTTAAACACACTTTACCAAATAAAATATACACATGGCAAAAAAATCACATGAAAAAATGCTTACATCATTAGTCATTAGGGAAATGCAAATCATGTTAAGAATTAGATACCTTTTAGGATACCTAAAATGAAAAACACTAACCATTCGAAGTATCAAAATATTTGGAAGAAGTAAAATTCATATACTACTGGTGGAAATGTAAAACAGTATAACCATTTGGGAAATAGTTTGGATGTTTCTTAAAAAATGAAATCCACCATATGTTCATGACCCAATGGAAGTGTCTTTCAATACAAAATCAGTACAGTTTTTAATAATGAACAAAATTTTCCCTTCTAACAATCTATCAAAATTGCAATTATTCAAAATTTGATCATAATGAAAAGATTAAGTTAAAATCTAGCTGAGTTTGCTCAAGGTCTGTATTTTGTCCCATGTCCAGAATAAGATCTACTGCTATCTTACTCTTCAGAGTGGGAAAAAATGCACCAAATAAAATTAAGAAAATAAAGCGAAAAGACTGCTTTTCTTTGCAATATATATGTTTTAACAAATTTGAGAAAAACAAAAATGGTAACCTAATACGGACAACATGAATTTTGTTATCTGAAAAATCACCTGAAAATAGTAATACAAACCAATTCATTAAAAATGAAAAAATACAAATACTCACAATAGCATGTTCCTCTAAGTGGATTACCAACATAGCGGTTTTCAGAGTCACATCTGTAGGAATAAAAAACTCATTGACTATTAAACACCAAAATTCAAAAGCCTCCTATATTTTAAACAAAAAAATTAAACTCTACATTAAAACATCTTTAAAAACTATAGAATTAATTGAAGTTTTCAAATCACATCTTCAAAAAATAGTGAATGTAAAAAGCCTCTACATGAGTATGAATGAGAGAAGAAATAAATGGAGAAAACAAGTAAACACACGAGAGGAATAAAGAGGATGCTGTAAGGCAGATGGCATAAGTATTATGAGTTTGGGGATATGTAGTCTTCATTAATCATACGAAGAGGAATTGAAAGTCTAGATAAAGATATAGGGACATTTTAGGTAGAGGCAGAAAATTGTGGTAATTTATAAATCCACATCATTTTCTTACTTCTGGTACTCTCTAAAATTGCAAATCAGAGAGCTTCATTTTGCATAACGCTACTTCCTGGAACACCCTCCAAAATAAATTATTATAAAATGTATACAACAGGGTTATTGAATAAAGTGAGTTAATATTTAATTACATGTAAAAGTTTAATAGATGAGAAAGACCTTCTGAAAATGCCTTCACTTTTAGTAGAGCTAATTAGAATAGAGAAATACTTTTTAATACATACATATATTTTAATTAGTGAACAGCCAAAGAGTTGATAATAATAATCTAAATAATCAGTTTACACGCTGAATGTATTTTTCAGCCACGCTATTTTTTGTAGCTCTACAAAAAAATAAAATAAGTTGAAAAGTAAACCTATTTCTACACTAACTACAAAATTAAAGTAGAAATAAAATAGCCCTACATAACACTAACTTTATTCTCTGTGAAACAAAGAATAAATAGATTAAAGTTAGGAAGTTAGCTGTTCTGTGACTTCTCCAAATGCTACTATTAAAATGTGGAAGATATAGTGGTTTTCTAGTTTTAGAAAATCATCATACTCATTATTGCTGAATTAAGCAATTCAGAATCTATACTGTCCCTTTATTATTGGTCTTTCCTTTAGGCTTGCCTCCTTACATTTCATCACTTTGTACCAAGAATATACATAGACTAAAGGACTAATTTATAATACCATTACTGGTATAAATTCCTTTTTATGTAGCAAAAATAACCATGCCTTGTTGCAAATAGGTATCCCAATACTACTTTTAGGATAGGAAAATACTCAACATAATATTTTTGTTATGCATGATATTCCCTGCATATCTTACTTGCCTAAATAGCTATCTTCCAAAGTCCCTTAGCAATCTAAAATGACTCATAAAATTTTACTGACCAATGCCACCCCAATAAATTCAGTAAATTAATTAATTAATGAAAATAAAATGACTAGCTTTGACAAATGGTAAGGAACTTAAGTACTTTACAACTGATGTATGTATTGACTTTAAGAACTCTGGTTACAAACCTAGTTTTCAATATGGAAATTATAGTTTTCATTTGTGTTAATAATATTTAGTGTAGCCATAGCCAGTTTGACTCAGTGGATAGAGCACCCTCCTATGGACCGAAGGGTCCCAGGTTTGATTCTGGTCAAGGGCATGTACCTTGGATGCAGGGTTCCTTCCCCGCCCAGGCCCTAGTCAGGGCTTTTGTAGGAGGCAACCAATCAATGCATTTCACTCATATGGATGTTTCTCTCTGTCTCTTCCTCTCTCTTCTACTCTTTAAAAATCAATGGAAAAATATCCTCAGGTAAGAATTAATCCTATCTAATAAAGAGGGAATATGCAAATTGACCATCACAAAGAGGGAGGCGCCCATATCCACAAGATGGTGGCGCCCAGTCCCCTCAGCCCCCCTGGAGTCCCCGAGTCCTTTCAGCCCCACGGGGGGGAACGGGGGAAGTGGCAGACGCGCAGTGCAGCTAGACCCGCCCTCAACCCCCCAGGGCCAGCCCAAAGCTCAGGCAACCCTCGGATGTCGGCTGCCCAGCCGCCCAGGGCAGTCCCAAGGCTTAGGTAACCAGAGCTGGCAGAGGCCTGTGCTGCTGGCAGTGGCAGCAGCAGAGGTGTGATGGAGGCGTTGCCTTATCCTGATGGCCAGTCGCCTCCTGCTCCTGAGGGCTCCCAGACTGTGAGAGGGGGCAGGACAGGCTAAGGAAAGCCCCCTCTCCAGTGCATGAATTTTCATGCACTGGGCCTCTAGTATAATAATAATAATAATAATAATAATAATAATAATATTTCATTTATTCAAATTATATTATATTGAACTGGAAATTATCATAACATGTTTACCTTCAACATAATAAAATTTGTACAGATGATGTATTGTGTAATTATGCACTTGAAAACTGTATAATTCTGTTAATCAGTGTCAACCCAAGAAATTTAATAAAAAGGAAAAAAACAACAGAAAAAGAAAAAATAAATAAATAAAAGTGCATCAAACTGAAAGTTTTTGCACAGCAAAGGAAACCATCAACAAAATGAAAAGAGAACCTACTGAATGGGAGAAGATGTCTGCCAATGACACATCCAATAAGGGGTTAATATCCAAATTTTATAAAGAACTCATACAACTCAACACCAAAAGAACAAAAAATCCAATTGAAAAATGGGCAGAGAATTTGAAGACATTTCTCCAAAGAGGACATATAGATGGCCAACAGACATATGAAAAGATGCTTACTATCACTAAATACCAGATAAGTGCAAATTAAAACCACACTGAGATGTCACCTGACACCTGTCGGAATGACTATCATCAATAAATCAACAAACATTGGCAGGATGTAAAGAAAAGGCAACCCTTGTGCACTGTTGGTTGGATTGCAAATTGGTGCAAGCACTATAATAAATTGTGTGGGGGTTCCTCAAAAAATTGACTGTATACTTCCAGCTTCGGCAGTTTGAGGGGGAGGAGGGAAAACTGGAATCAAATTTTAAAATCCTTTTAGTATTAGTATGTTTACTTATTGAATAATAACATAGATAAAGCAAATCTGAACAAATTTTTAAATGCATTATATTTTAAAATTGAGCAAGTGAGGAATGTGTTTATGTCACTGGGAGTCAGTGATTTACTGAGAAAGAAGACACAATTACTGAAATGAAAAAGACCCAACAGAACCTTGTGGAGATGAACTGGAATTGGAAGTATGCACTGATGTGTATTTATTTGTGTACGTAAATAAATTATTATTCTCTAACTCTGTTTTCTGAACAGGCCACTAAGTAAGTACACCTTGCAGCAAAGAGCACGTAGTACAAAGATATTGATCTCTATGATGAGTGATTCTCCATTACAAGGTACCAGAGCTCTACAAAAACAAAACAAAAAAGGGCTAGGGGAGGGCTGATGATTCTAGGTTTGAATTAGGACAGATATAATGTGTTCACTAAGTGATGGGAGCATGTCACAAAAACATAAGAGCCAGCTTGAAGTCGTTCCATGGCCAAAACTGGGACAGTTTGAGGGCCAAATGGTTAAGTATAGCAGTGAATTACAAACCATTAGGGAAATAAGAATGCATGTGTTCATAGCAATAATGAATACATGGTGGAGAAGGGAGAGCTCTTGCGTATAGCATAATCTGAGCACTGATTCATAAACGCAGAGGAGGTATGGAAGTTGGTAATCATCACAGTAAAGTCTGAGAGCAGGCAAGAAAAATCCATTTTTCCTTTTAATAACAAATGCCATGTCCAATCAGATAAATTTGTCTCAAGTTTAACTCACTCAAAAAGGACAAGAAGAAAGAGGGAACGAAAGAATTCAGGTCTACTTGTCATCTCTAATCAAAATCCAAGACCTTATTTACTAGTAAAGTAAATGCATTCTAATAGCAGAGTCACCGCCCATAGAAACATACCTTCATTACAAAGGATGAAATAAATGAAATCTCAAATAAATGTATAAATTTGTAAATGCATGTATAAATGTACCACTTATACCCAATGCTGTGTTTTGCGAACAAATGATCTTCCCATCTCATTTCCCACAGGCAGAAAAAAATTGATAAAACCATTTAAGCTAATCTATTATAAGTATAATCAGCTGATATACTGAAATGTTTAGCACAGTCGTTATAGATTTTCAAAAGATAAAGTGATCTGAAATCAAGATTGTCATAATCTTCAATTTCACTGTAGACTTCTTAAATAAATGCAAGTTAAAGTATCAGAATGGGGGACCTCACAAAAAACTATTTTCAACAAAAAGAGAAAACAGTATTATAAACAAATGAAATTCTAAATTCTTTTTTAAGGCAATTTTGCCTTATATATAAATGTAAAATTATCAGAATAAAAAAATGTTTTAAACTGTGTTTTATTCGGTAATAAACCACTGTTTAATAACACAAAAGTAAAATTTCTTTCTAGTCTGTTTTTCAGAAAAGTCTTATTTTGCATTGTTGAAATTATTTGGCCCGTTCAAGAAAATGTATTTCCTCTTTCGAATCCTTCTGTATAAAGATTAGATACAAATGTTAAAAACCTTCAGAAGTTTTCTGCGTGGCTTAATTAAAAAGACAGCTTCAAAGTATTTCTGTGTCTAAGCAAAGAGATAATCATTCTCTTTTCTCACTAAGCAAACTAAGCAAACAGCCAGGCCTTTTTAGGAAACAAATTTAGGCTGAAATATTTAGTAGGGAGTTTGAAAGGGTAAATATTGTCATTACATGTCACCTAAAATAATGATTATCATTTATATGAATGATCACTTTACATTATAAATTCCACTTTAAATTATATAATTCATGTTTCTAAGTGTTAAAATATGGCATTTCAAATTTTCTACAGATTTAAATATTTGAATATATATGAATATAAACCTTATAATGAGATATAATTTTTCTACTCAGAAACTAAAAAAGGAGGGAATATATCTAATTGCACAATTTTGAAATATGACAGATTATTTAAAGCAGCTGAGAATCTGATAAACACATTTGTGTTTTTATCAGAAATTATGAAATTTATACACAAGATAAAACAATTGCTTTTCCTTTGTTTTTCTTCTAAAGAAACCCATAAAAATAAGATCATATAATATTAACAAAAATATACTGAAGTACATCAGTATCAATATCGATACCATATATCCAAGGCAACTTATCATAAAAACCAATAAAAATTCAGACATGAAGATATGACAAGTCCTCAAATAGTTTAGGAGGTACAGGTTCTAAAATTATAAGACTGTATAGATTTCAGAATCCAATAATAGTAAGTTTAAGAAAACTAAAAAGAGTAGATTTTTACTTTTTAATGTGTAAAAGCATTGGAGAGCAAAAAAGCGAAAATATTACCAAGCCAGGATGCAGAGGATGGGATCCCAGGTTATTGGCAGGTCCCTTTGTCCCTGATTATGGGTGGAAATAGTATTTCACAGGAAAAAGAACTAGCATCTATCTAGGCCCGCCAAAGGCTGGTGAGCTAAGCAACAAAGACTAAACTCGGGAGTCAGGACACAGAAAGTCCTTCCAGGACTAAACTCGGGAGTCAGGATACAGAAAGTCCTCCCGGAGACTGAAGCTCTAACTTGAACCATCCTTGTATTACTCCTGCCCTCAGGCCACAGCACAATTCAATTCCCTTTGGAAAAATATTCCATTCAAGGTCTCAAACTATCTGTAAATAAATTTTGCAAATACAGTATCCAGGACAAAAATAAAAAATAACCAGGGATGGGAACTGATAATAAAACAAAAACAGGAGCCAGCAGAAACAAAGGCTCATGTAAACAAAGCCATGGGAATTGAGATATTATCTGGGGAAAGACACGGGCTTTGAAATAACTGTTTTATATGGAAGGAGATAATGAACAAGCTTAAAAAACTGACTAAAAAATTGGAAACCATAAAAGACAATTAGAAACTATAATAACCTTAAGACTTTAGTTTAAAAAAACTGAACACTATAAAAACAATAAAATGAAATTGCAATAACCAAAATTATTGCTTTTATAGAGGGCACATGTTGGTCTTCCTAAAATAAAAAAGGCATTGTTAATATCCTCTGCCTTCCTGCACAACCAAAAATAAGGCTATATATAACAAAAATAGATTAAAATGGGTAAAAATCTCAGATATTGCTGACAAAAGGTAAAGGAGGAAAAAAATAGCTCCTCAAAAGTAAACAATATTCATAGAAAATACTACTTCACACGTATATTTCTACTAGAGTTCATATTTTCATTAAATTTGTTTTTAGTTACCATTTTTGAGTTTCCACTGTTTCAGGCCAGGGCCAGAATGAGAACTTCCATTATCCTGGCAGGTGAATAATTTGGTGCCCCTTTAAATGAACATTGGGTCCCAATATTAAAGCCCCACCCACAAAACACACTCTTATACCATAAGAAACACATTCTTAAAAATTTCTTCAATTTTTCCAGGAGTAGCTGGTGGGTGTCATGGGGAAAAATAAAACCTCTAAAAATGGTGTCAACTTCACCGTTTCTGTAGCCATCAGGAGCTTCACCCTCTATTGAGAGCACATGTGAGCACTAATTTATTAGCCACCTCAGCTGAACTCTTAAGATTCCAGTTATTTCATTCTGGATAAGCTAGTCCTCAAGTCCCATCTCTCTCTGAACTCTTATTTCTCTTTAGATTTTAAGCCATTTGGTTACCTTGTAATCTCAATTCTTCCAATGCTCTCATGAAAATTCATAAATTTGTCATTTGCCAAGCTTTTATTTCTTTCATTGTAAAGACAGAAGTGAAGCTCTTTCCAGCTCTCTACATCCTTGAGCAAAACTGGAAATTCTATAACCATGTTCATTCTTGATTTTGCTTCACTGTTTACTATATTCTCTACCCAGAACAACTGCACTCCTCCCTCAAGTTCCAGCTCATATGTCCTCTACTCAAAATTCCCTTATCCCCAGAAACTAAGATGGCGGCATAGATAAACACCGGGAAATAGTCGCCCCACACAACAATTGAAAATTAGCCCAAAGGACGGAGCAAACATCGTCCAAAACAACAGGAAGGCTGGCTGAGTGTAATTTCTACAACGAGAAGAAAAGAAAAGCACGCTGAGAGCCAGAGGAGCTGCGGAGGCTGAGTGCAGAGGTACGGCGGCGGCTCGCGCGCGCGGAAAGGGGGTGGCACCTGAGGACGCGGCTGTCTTTTTGAATCACAAGCTCCCGACTGCTCTGATCTCCGGTTCTGGGAAGTCTCTGGGGACTTAGGACTCATACGGGGAGAGGCGGCTCTCTCAGGCAGCAGCGGGCGAACGTGAGGGCCGCTTTCCCTCAGAGGTGCTTGCAGCCGTTACCTGGACACTGAGACGCGCGACTCCGGGCACGGAGAATCAGCCATTGCTTCTTTCTATGCCCTTTGACTCCCTGAGACCACGCCCCACCCGGGCTGCGGCAGAGGCTTTTGCATGTGAATGCCCCAGAACTTTACAACCTGATAATTACCTAACTGCAGCCGGGCCAGCCAGACCCGGAACTTCCAAGAGAAGGCCCAAGGCCCCGCAGCGGCTTGCACTGCTTCACAGCTGAGCCTCTTCGTGGTTCCTGCTCTGTGGCCTCAGGCAGGGGCTGACTTAGCACCTCCTTAGATCCAGGAGCCACTGTACCCAGTGGTCAGAGGGGGACCATTCTCCCACTTCAGACACAGCTGATTCCCACAGCCAATTGGACTGGAGGTCAATTCTCCCAGTGATCCTACAACAACCAAGGCACCAAGAGTGCACCAAGAGTGTCCACCCCAGGTAACTGGGGAGGCTGAGCCACTGGGCCCTACAGGACACCTGGCGCGCAGGGCCACTCTATCAACACAGGGAAGCAGCCAAAATGCGGAGACAAAGAAACAGGTCACAATTGGCAGAAACGGAGGAGGCCAGACGACTGGATATAGAGTTCAAGGCCACGTTTATAAGGTTTGTCAAGAATTTTATGGAAACCGCCGATAAATTTAATGAATCCCTCAAGGAGTATGGTGAGACCATGGAGGTCATGAAAAAGGACCAATTAGAAATTATGCATACACTGACTGAAATAAAGAATACTTTACAGAGATCCAACAGCAGACAAGAGGATCCCAAGAA
Source organism: Myotis nattereri (assembly GCF_964212035.1). Taxonomy (NCBI): domain Eukaryota; kingdom Metazoa; phylum Chordata; class Mammalia; order Chiroptera; family Vespertilionidae; genus Myotis; species Myotis nattereri. The sequence continues at coordinate 53,000,477 of NC_138088.1, read as the reverse complement.
TCAAGTCAAAGATTTGAAATACAAAGAAACAAAAAATACCCAACCGAAAAAGAAAAAAGAAAAGAGATTCAAAAAATATGAAGATAGTGTAAGGAACCTCTGGGACAACTTCAAGCGTACCAACATCAGAATTATAGGGGTACCAGAAGGAGAGAGAGGGCAAGATATTGAAAACCTTTTTGAAGAAATAATGACAGAAAACTTCCCCCACCTGGTGAAAGAAATGGACCTACAAGTCCAGGAAGCGCAGAGAACCCCAAACAAAAGGAATCCAAAGAGGACCACACCAAGACACATCATCATTAAAATGCCAAGAGCAAAAGATAAAGAGAGAATCTTAAAAGCAGCAAGAGAAAGACAGTCAGTTACCTACAAGGGAGTACCCATCCGACTGTCAGCTGATTTCTCAACAGAAACCATGCAGGCCAGAAGAGAGTGGCAAGAAATATTCAAAGAGATGAATAGCAAGAACCTGCAACCAAGATTACTTTATCCAGCAAAGCTATCATTCAGAATGGAAGGTCAGATAAAGAGCTTCACGGATAAGAAAAAGCTAAAGGAGTTCATCACCACCAAACCAGCATTATATGAAATGCTGAAAGGTATTCTTTAAGAAGAGGAAGAAGAAAAAGGAACTCTTACCATTTGCCACAGCATCGATGGAACTGGAGAGCAGATAAATACCACAAGATCTCACTTATTTGTGGAATATAATGAACAACATAAACTGATGAACAAGGACTGATCCAGAGACGGAGAGGCATTGATTGGATTGTCGGGCCTTGGAGGGAAGGTAGGGGAGGGTGGGGGCAAGGGGGAAAGATCAACCAAAGGACTTATATGCAAGCATATAGGCCTAACCAATGGACACGGACAACGGGGGGGTGAGGGGCTGAGCGGGGAGAGGGGGGGTAGAGGGTACACATATGTAATATCTTAATCAATAAAAAATATTAAAAAAAAAAAAGAAAAAAAAGAAAACAGAAATGATGACATGAAAAAAAAAAAAAAATTCCCTTATCCCCAGACGATGAACTATTCCCTCCCTTTTCAGTACACCCTCAATCCTTTTTTCATTCCATTTCATTAAACAAACTTATCGAACACTGGGATTGTGCTATTGATGCAATGGTCCCCAAAGAATTTCAGTGCAATAAAGGATACAGGCAAATACAAAAATGATGCAAGGGACAAATTAACAAATAGGAGGAGAACCAATTTCAGTTTGGAGAGGTTATAAAAAATACACAAGAATATGTGATGTCCGACTACATACTTAAAGCTGAACAGAAATCCTGAGAAGAGGGAAGGGTTTATAAGCATCTCAAATCACTAATGTACGAAATTAGTATATTTTGGCTTGTGTCTCCACTGCTAGCCTGAAAAATACTTTAAGCAAAAACCCTGTGTTATTAATCTTCATTAATAGTGCCAAGCACTCATTTAATCATTGTTTGCTGAGATGAATAACTAGCTTTGCTTTCTAACAAGAGCATTTTGTAAGCACGCTATAGAAAATAACTGCTTTAGGGAATAATGGCCCTATCTTTCACTGTCCCACACTCAAAAGCTAAACAAATAAAACAAAAAATTAATGAATGTAATTGTATCTACAAAATACTCTTTAAAAATCAGTAGTCCAATTTTCCCTCTGCTTATAAAAAATCATGCATAAAGAACTAGGGTAAATGTAATCCCATCACTCAGAACTATATAATTTACTTTTTAGTATTTCACACATATGCCAAACCCTGTAACTCCGTATATCTAAACTTATAAACCCATAAGTTCAATGAATTAAAATGCTGCTCTCTCATCTGGAGAAAAAATAATGTTATTAAAGTGCTACATCGCATCAGAGATAATAATTATTGTGGATGGCTACATCATTGATGCAGAAGTGCAGTACAAATTGAAAATGTCAGTGCTCATCTTCATGATGGGATCTCAGAACAAAAATAGAACACTTGTTGCTTATGATCAGGACCTGTTACATAATTCATGGCAGAGGGGGCTGAGAGGAAATCAAAGAGTAGTGTAAAATGAAAATGCAGGACTCTTATTAAAAATTTATTCAGAATATCAATATGGCCTGGCCAGCATAGCTCTGTGGTTGAGTGCCAATCTATGAACCAGGAGGTCACAGGTTAGATTCCCAGTGAGGGAACATGCCCTGGTTGCAGACTCAATCCCCGATAGAAGGTGTGCAGGAGGCAGTCAATCCATGATTCTCTCTCCCCCTCTTCTCCTTGCCTCTCTGAAATTAATAAAAATATATTTAAAACAAAAAGAGTTCAATATGGCAACAGAATATTAAAGCAAACATGACACCCTTGGGAGCATGAAGCCCCGTGCAAATGCAGAGGCCACATGCCCCTGATGTGGGCTCTGCTTGTAACAGGCAGCTGTGAAGTGCCTGAGGCACCCTTCTTTCCTAGAGCACAGGACTGATTTCATCCCACTGGTAATGAGACCAAAATCACCTTCCTTACTAAGAACTCCCCTACAATCTTACGCTCTGGCCTCATTTTTAAGCTTAGAGATGATGGAGAAGAAATAAAATTGGTTCTGCTCATCTTCTCAGAATTTGAAAACCTATGATACCTCAGTAACTAGTCAAAGACATAATCATCTATCTTGAAATGTTTAGGATAATTCTACAGCTAAAAATATATTTCTTCTCAATAAAAAAAAATAATTATTTTCTTTGGTTTGACTTCTTTGGATATAATATTTTATATAGTCATAGTTTTGGAAAATCTTTTATTAATGTTTTATAACTATATTATAGTTGGCATTTATGGTTTGTGTCAAATATAGTGCATTTATATCTAATATAAACAAGTATTTGCATATATACAATTCAAAACTATAAAAACACTTTTAATATATGAGTAGATGAATAAGGATAAAAAGGGAAAACATTCAGTTAACATGCAACAATTGCTTCTTGAAGTTATCTGGGGGAGGGGAATAAACCTTGAGAAAACACATTATAAAAGCACAATAACCATTCATAAAACTACTGGGAGTACAGTAACAACAAAAGTTTCTGTCTACTGACATAGAGGGGAAAAGATGAGTATAAGAAACCACTTGAAAGGTTTAAAGGATTATAAATATCAGGATTAATAATAAAAGATTCAAAAGAAAGAAAGGCATAAAAACATTGGATTTTAATTACTTAATGAGATACAAAGGACAATTATAAAGATGGCAATGCAGATTTTACATATAACATGAGTTTTCCAGAAAAAAATAAGAATGTTTCTTCTTTTTAGAGAAACACAAAATACAAACACAGTCTATGGACTCTGTTTTAAAGCCTCCACAAAACTGTCATTTTAAAAGGCTTAACTTTTTATTAGAATTGATAGAACCCAAGTAAACATAGCTTACAATAATACTGGTTACTTAACTAGCACAACACTAAACTTAAAAAGGGGAAAACCTACAAAAATTAGTTCTTCAGCACAAACTCAACCCACGAAAGTTCCAAACAATCATTTTTACTTACAGTTGGCACTGATCACCTTTGATCCCTTTGGTTGTGCAGAAACATTTTCCTGTGTGCATGTGGCAGATGTTTGCATGGCCGCTGCATGTACAAGCTGCAAAGTCAAAACCAAAATGAATATTCTCCATGACAAATGTGCATCACATTTCAGGGGAGGTTTCATTACCTTATTTTCATACCATGGATTTTCCCTTGCCATCTAAAAATGAGGGGTTGCTATAGAAGTTATTTTTAAGTAAAGGGAAGTAAAGTCACTTATTTAAAATTTTTGTGAAACTCTTTCAAGTCCGTGGGATATATGGATCTGAGTATTTTTCTCATTCTTCTTTAGGCTTCTTTCCACTTCTACTTGGGATATCTACTCAGTGAAATGGGTCTCAAATAGCACAAGAGCTTTGGAGTCAAGCAGACTGGCTTCAAAATGTGCATTCGTAATCCCTAGAGATGTGCATTGGGAAATGCATTTGTAACCTCTCCCGGCTTAGTCACTTCATCTGCAAAAGGAACTAATGACACTGTCCCCCAGCATTAATGTGAGAATCAAATGAGGGAATGTATTTTAAAATACCTAACACATATCCAGCACTTAATAAATGTATTATGTCCACTATTCTTTCTGCAACAATAAAAATATAGTTATATGTTGTATAAAAAGCATGTCTATTTACTTGCCCCCAATATCATCCTTTTACACTTCTGAATCATTCCCCATTTTAGCTTTCCATAACTAATTGAAACATAACATAGTTATGTAAGAGTTCAACACAGTGGATTTGGTTCATATGAACTTATTTCATTTCCTTACTTTGAATTTCTTGTTCAAGAGCAGTGTTCCAGTCATTTAGGACACACACCTCACACTTAATTGTGCCCAATATCCAAAGAATTGGAAGGTTCTAGTTTCTACATGTCCCCTCCTTTTCATCATGACAGCAGCATTCAAATACTGTCACCCATGTTCTCTTCCTGACACCAGTACTATCACATATCTGATCTCTCCACTGTTAGTATTTCTAGGCTCCAAGTCATCCTGCCATCCAGACACATAGTCTATCTCTGGTGACCAACTCACTACCCTTTTAAAATCCTTTAATGAGAAATACTGTGTTGCTGGGCAGTTGAGCCATCCTATTGACAAAAATGAAGTAATGTGGTCTTATCCTGATTCACATCCAAATATAAAAATAAGCCAAATCATTGGCTCTGATTAAAGTATAAAGTATTGCCCTGACCGGTTTGGCTCAGTGGATAGAGCGTCGGTCTGCGAACTGAAGGGTCCCAGGTTCGATTCTGGTCAAGAGCATGTACCTTGGTTGCGGGCACATCCCCAATAGGAGGTGTGCGGAAGGCGGCTGATCGATGTTTCTCTCTCATCAATGTTTCTAACTCTCTATCCCTCTCCCTCCCTCTCTGTAAAAACTCAATAAAATATATTTTAAAAAATAAAATAAAATAAAGTGAACACTAAGTTTCTTGCTAATTGTTTCGGATTATTTATTTTAAAAAATCAACAATTAATATAAATACACATTCCCCTACACACAGAAAAATAAGTTCGTATTAGGTAGATTTTTAAGAACCTGTTTTCTTTTTCTAGAAGAAATTTCTACATAAAAGTGAATTTTTCTTCATTATGAATATTTAAATAAACCAGCATAATTTTTCCTTTAGAATTGTAGAATTAACTATGGAAACACAACATGTGAGAATGACAGAAATGAATGACAAGGTATAGAAATGCAAGGAAGGAAAAAAACGATCATCAAGCAATCGCAGGACATGGACATGGAGATATACTGGTACATGCATGCAACTTCATAAGCAGTGAATGAATGTTCCATGATCTCTCTTCAAGTTAACTTGCAGAGTTTCATATTAATACTGCCTTGTAATTGGAGAGCATTATGCTAAGCGAAATAAGCCAGTCAGAGAAAGATAAATATCACATGATCTCACTCATTTGTGGAATATAATGAACAACATAAACTGATGAACATAAACAGATCCAGAGACAGAGAAGCATTGGTCAGACCGTCAAACCTCAGAGGGAAGGTAGGGGAGGGTGGGGGAAAGGGGGAGAGATCAACCAAAGGACTTATATACATGCATATGGGCCTAACCAATGGACACAGACAACAGGGGGGTGAGGGCATGGGAGAGGGGTGGGGGTGGGGGGGCAATGGGGCAATAAGGACACATATGTAATACCTTAATCAATAAAGAAAAGAAGCCGAAACCGGTTTGGCTCAGTGGATAGAGCGTCGACCTGCGGACTGAAAGGTCCCAGGTTCGATTCCGGTCAAGGGCATGTACCTGGCTTGCGGGCACATCCCCAGTGGGAGATGTGCAGGAGGCAGCTGATCGATGTTTCTCTCTCATCGATGTTTCTAACTCTCTATCTCTCTCCCTTCCTCTCTGTAAAAAATCAATAAAATATTTAAAAAAAAAAAAAAAAATAAATAAAGAAAAGAAAATATTGCCCTGTATTCAGAACTTCACTAAAAACATCATGTACATTAATACTTTAAAACTTGGATGACCATTTTATTTATCCTTTAAGGCAGTACTGGAAGTAGTTAATACAGAGTTTTCTGAAAGAATTATCATCGTATGGGAGCTTTAATAATTTCTGAGACAAAAAAAAAATTGTGTTAAAAGACCTCTTAATGTGAGCTCATTTTGAGAGAACTCCCTTGTGGTGCTGCACTTCAGGCTAAAATGGCACAGAAGTATTTTAAATTCAATTGTTTAAAATTTATGCTTCATGACAGTGTTGAAATTGTTCTGTTGTTGTCAGCATGTGGGGTTATCTTTTTATGCTGAATAAGCACCTATGAAATCGTCATGCAGTGGCCTTTTGCTTGGTGAATTTTATATGACAATTTTACAGCCAAGACATACACAGGAGTGCCATTGCGTGGTCACACGGTATTTCTGTTCCCCTATAATATAAAGTTGCAATATCAATTTATAACCAAAACTAAACAATAAACAGGGGAAAAATGATATAAGGGTTATTCAACACTGTTAAAAATTGAAGTCAAAGTTGACTTTAAGTTGGGATGGGAAGTAGAAGTCTGTGTCAATCAAAAACAGGGAGGTGGATTTGAGGAAGGGAATGGGTCAGCAGGGGGCTAAGCTCAGCCATGGCAAAGTCTCCCAGCCCCCAAAGGTTCCAGGACTGTGTCTCTAGCAGTTCCTTTAAAAGGCATCTAGTAGGAAAAGTCACATCTGCATCTTCGAATGGCCATAAGCAAAGGTCATCCTGAAATACCTGACCCAGTGTCAGTGTCAAAGTTCGCATAGGCTCAGTTCTTCTTGTCCTCATCATTCCTTCTGTGAGAGCCCCAAGGACCAAAGAACTTGAAAAGATCAAGTACAGAAAACCTAGGGCGACTGAGCATCTGACAGGAGGGCTTCACCAAGGAAAATAAAGGATTTCAAGAACAAGAACAGAGGGAGGACTACCTGGCTAAAAATACCAGAGCGAGAGAGTCGATTCAAAACGATAACGAGGTAGCATTTCACACCTGTCAAGAATGGCTATCATCAACAAATCCACAAACGACAAGTGCTGGCGAGGATGCGGAGAAAAAGGAACGCTCATGCACTGCTGGTGGGAATGCAGACTGGTGCAGCCACTGTGGAAAACAGTATGGAGTTTCCTCAAAAATTAAAAATGGAACTCCCATTTGACCCAGTAATCCCACTTCTAGGAATATATCCCAAGAAATCAGAAACACTAATCAGAAAGGATAGATGCACCCCTATGTTCATAGCAGCACAATTTACAATAGCCAGGATTTGGAAACAGCCTAAGTGTCCATCAGCAGATGAATGGATTAAAAAGCAGTGGTACATCTACACAATGGAATACTATGCTCCTGTAAAAAAGAAAGAACTCTTACCATTTGCAACAGCATGGATGGACCTGGAGAGCATTATGCTAAGCAAAATAAGCCAGTCAGAGAAAGACAAATATCACATGATCTCACTCATTTGTGAAATGTAATGAACAAAAATAGATCCAGAGACACAGGAGCATTGAACAGACTGTCAAACCTCAGAGGGAAGTCAGGGGAGGGTGAGAGGGGAGGACAAGAGATCAACCAAAGGACTTACTTGTATGCATGCATATAAGCAAAACAAATGGACACAGACAGTAGGGGGATGAGGGCATGTGCTGGGGGGTAGGAGTGGCGGGGGAGAGGCCAATGGGGGGAAAAAGAGACATATGTAATACTTTAAACAATAAAGAATTTGAATTTTTAAAAAAAATTAAAAAAATATCAGAGCAGCTGGTCAATGGAGTTTCTTTTTAATCAAGCAGTTCTGCATGATTTAAAAAGGTTTTATTGGTTTCTTAATATGATTAAATTCTATAAGAATGCTATTCTGAGCAAAATCTTTGCCGAAAGGGTAAACTTCATGGTTATGCCATATTCTAAATATCTGTGTGTAATTATGTAATTGTTCATTTAATGGCCTCTCTCTGGAATATATAAAACCTCAGGTTGGCTTTTCTCTGACACACAGAATGATAATGTGTGCACAGAAAATGCAAACTTTTAATTTTGTTCTGTCAAAATAACTAATAAAACCAAGATTTCCACGTCAAGTGATTTTCATTTATCTACATCTCTAGATTATTCAGGTCAATGCTCCCAGTTTGCGAGAATTAAACTTCTTACTTTTATATTAGAAAATGCTCAAATTCATTTGCTTATAAATTTTCTGCTTCTATGAACAATCTGCAATATGTGAGAAGAGTTTAATAAGAAAAAAAATCCTCCATCCTAGTAGAGAGAAAGGAAAGTTAGTCTTCCTTTTTACTAGCCTCTAGTCTCAGAGAATATCTGTGTCACAGCCTAGTGTGTTTATTAAGGCATTAAACGTGTCTGTAACAGTCTGCTATGGACAGATATACTTAATATGCTATAGTCTGAGCAATTTTATTGACTGGAAGGATGAGCCCATCATGCCCCATGTTTCTTAACCCTGAGTGCAATTAGAGTCATTTGAGAAGCCCTTAAAAAGAACCAATGCCCAAGAATCACCCTACAACCCCAACCCAGATACTGATTTCATTCTTTTAGGGGATGGCCCAGACATCCATACTTGTTAAAAGATGTCCAGGTAGTTTTAATAGGAGGGTAGTGTTAAAAATTGTATCTAGACCACGATAAGGCCCAAATATTTCCTTAAAGATTCTTCATTATTTCATAGCCAGCAACTGAGACCTTTCTGTGGGAACTATATAGGCAATCTCCATTTAGAAAAGGTAGATATATAACCTAAGGAACAAAGATAAACCTAGAGATAAAAAAGATTACCAAAAAATCACAACATAACAGGAAAACTTTTAAGGGAAGACCAAAACTTCTGTTAAATGTAGGAGGAAAGAAGCAGCAGGATAGAGGGGAAAATAGAGAAAAGTAGGACTGAGTGAAAATGTGAAGGTAACAGCTCATCCTTAAATGTTCTCCTAATGTGCTTCAATTCCTATTACATGGGCCTCAATTACCTATGATCTCATTTGATCTTTAGAACAATCCAATGAAGTATTATCATCTCCCTTCACATATGAGGACAAGGAGGCACTGAGGGGTTGCGTTAATGAGCCGTCACACATTTAAATAGTGGGAGAGTGGGATTTCATCCCAGGATTGATTCCAAACATGTTCTCATACACATTATGTCATACTATCACCATGTCCAAAAACACCCCACCAATCTTACCTGATATAAGGCATACACAAACTCTTAATTATTTTATTGCTCAAGTCAAAGTGGTAAGTTACTATTATAAAACAAACTGTCAGCAGTGATTACTTTTGAATAGGGAGATTACAGGTCACTTTTAACTTATCTGTATTTGATAAATATCGTATAATGAACATGAATTCATTTTGAAATAACAAAAGTAAAATTTTTAAAGTATATCACAGAATTTTTATATATTACTTTGCAAAAATATTGACACAATGGAAAAATTTCCTTTTTTTAAAATATATTTTCGCCGAAACCGGTTTGGCTCAGTGGATAGCGCGTCGGCCTGCGGACTGAAAGGTCCCAGGTTCGATTCCGGTCAAGGGCATGTACCTGGGTTGCGGGCACATCCCCAGTGGGAGATGTGCAGGAGGCAGCTGATCGATGTTTCTCTCTCATCGATGTTTCTAACTTTCTATCTCTCTCCCTTCCTCTCTGTGAAAAATCAATAAAATATATTAAAAAAAATAATAAAATAAATAAATAAATATATATATATATATATATATATATATATATATATTTTTTTTTTTCCACAACAGGCGTGTTTCTCAATTTTCTTTTCTCTAGTAAACACACACACACACAAACACACACACTAAAGTAAAATAAAAACTAATTACCTGTACACTGTCCTCCATTGGTAGGATCTCCATAATAACCTGGCATGCAGTCTTGACACTGCTTTCCTGTGGTCAGATTTTTACACTGCTCGCACACATTATTATTGATGCAAGTGCTATGTCCATTACACTGGCAAGCTAAAGAAAAGAGTAAATATATATATATATCTATATAACAATACCAAGTATTATATAAAGACAAAGAATTTATTTTTAAAAATCTGAACGTTAGCAAAGTCCAACAAACATTTCCCAAGTTGTTTTAATGTATAACATATGTGGCTCAAAATGTCAATGCAGAACAATTATACAATAAATTCTATTTAGAAATGTTGCCTTATACTCTGTAAAATGTGTGAGTTAGAGATAAATTGAAACATAAAAGTTATAGCTAAGCAGGGAATACTTTTAAACATATTCCCAAAAGATTCATGTGAATATTGTCTATTAAGTTACATAAACAAAAGTCTGAATAATACAGCTTTGATTAAAAGTGTTAAAATTCACCTTAATTATATTTACACATAATAACAAAGAATCGATTAATATAGAAAACTGTTTGGTAATAGGTTCTTTCTTCAAGTACATATATATGGAAGATTAGCAAAAAATAGTACTTTTAAATTAATTTGCATACATTTTTAGCTTCTTTGGGCAAGAAAAGGTTCAAAGCCTAATTGAAAATCTATGTGAATGTGAACTAACAGAATCAGATTTAAAGCATGAGTTTTTTTGTTTTCATAATATGAGATTTATTATATTTTCACATTAATATTGTAATAGAATCCAACCATTTCAGAGGAGAGATAAAGTTAATATATGAAACCTCACACCTTTAGCGACTATTTGGAGCGTAATGCTGACTGACTTAGTTTGGTAACTGTCAAAACATCATCCGCATTGTCACCTTCATAATCATTTTCATCATGATTACAACTGAGACAGCACTTAACTGAACTCTCTCTCACTTTAGGCAGGAAAGCCAACGTTCAGGCGATTTCAACTGTTTGAAAAAGGCGTGTATTCTGATTGGTCAGTTTACGTACTGCATCAATTTTGAAATATTATAAATATCATCTCATTGTCATATAGCATACTAGGTGATATACATGAATTATACCTTTAATCCTCACAACAATTCTATGTAGAAGGTACTATTTCTAGGACCATTTCTAAGATAAGAAAGCCTGGGTGGTTAAGCAACTACCCCAATCACACAGCTAATCAATGGCAGAAAGAAATACATAATCAGATGTATAACTCAAAAGACCAGACATTAAACACCATACTTCTATGTGGAAAATTTGGAAATGAGAGGGAAACCCCAAGAGACCAGCATAAGGTCATCAACATCAGTGAACACAGAGTGAAGAAATACACCCACATAAAGAGTAAACACCAAATACCTGTATCTTATAAAATTTTTCAGAGGCATAACTCTATTGTTATATAGCACTGAAATGACATGGAGTCATCATGGAAAATGTTAAATAATCTTCATCATCCTTTTAATGAAATTAAGAAAAGTTGTAGTGTTCAACTTTTATTATCATATATCATATTATAAAACAAGAGAAAGTTTAATAACAAAGGAAAATGTTCATGACAAATTAAGTAAAATAAAGATACAAAACATTATGTTTAAAATGATCATAATTTTGTTTTTAAAGGTATAAATATGCCTATGGAAGAGTTAATGATGGTTATCTTAGTTTAGTAAATATTTCTGCACCATCAACTTTCTAAAATACATTCTTATTACTTTTATAATCAGGAACAATAATGTTAACTTTAATTTTTTTAACATTGTGCTTGAAAGTTTAAAGTATTGTTTCTTAGAAAATTTTAAGTGAAACCAATAAGGCCAATTCACTCATGTAAAAATGAAACTTATTGAGTGCTCACTATGTGTAAAGCATTGCCTGTGAAAAATCAAAGTAAGAGATGGGTTGCTTTAGGTATTTTATGAAACTCCTGGCCACATTTTTTTCATCACAATAACAAATGCTTTAACTACTGAATAAGAGGGTTAAGTGTAGCAACTGCATCTCATCCTCACAGATTCCCACTGAAATAATAAGGTAACTTGCCAGAAACAACGAATATCTGGGCACAGTAACAACTACACAAAAAACCCAGAAAGTAGGAACCTGTGATCCCTCTGGAAACTGAAATAGGACCCCTAGTATAATGCACTCACTGTCCCTTTCCAAAAGGGAGATGTTCTAAAGGCAGATCTGGGCCATGCGCCAACCAAGAAGCATAATTACTTGTATGCCTCCACACAGCTGCTGGGAAGTGAGATACAAGGATGTCTAATGTTTATGTAGTGAATATACCACACAGAAAGCTGGGATGTTTTAGACCTAACTGCAAGCTAAATTTCCAGAAAGAAAAAAAAAAAAACACAAACAAAAAAACGGTCATTGCCATAGCTTGTAATTAATACAGTAGCAAAGGAAAAGGAGACAGTCCATCAGAGAAAGCAGGACCCAGGAGACAATCTCTGGCATACAATCCAAATTAAGAAATTAAGAAAACAATTTCATTTACAATAGCATCGGGAAGACTGAAATACTTAGAAATATTTAGCTGAAGAAATGTAAGACTTGTATGTTGAAAACTACAAAACATTGTTGAAATAAATTAATGTAAAAGTATTCTGTATTCATGGATTAGAAGATTTAATAGTATTAAGATACCAATTCATTCTAATTGATCTATAAATTTAATGCAATATTTATCAAATTCCAACAGTCTTTTTTTATAGGAAGAAACAAGCAGAGCCTAAAATTCATATTAAATTACAAAGGATCCAAACTAGTCAAAACAATCTTGAAAAAGAAGAACAAAACTAAAAGACTGACATGTCTCCATTTTGAAACACACTCCAAAGATACAGAAAACAAAACAGTGTGATATTGGCATATGCACAGACATACAGATCACTGAAACAGAATTCGGTCCAGAAATAACCCCATGTATCTACGGTCAACTGACTTTCAACAAGGGTGCCAAGACCATTAAATGGGGAACATTAATAGTATTTTCAGTAAATGGTACTAGAGTAACTTGATATCCACATGCAAAAGAATGAATTTGAACCCATATAATAACACCATTTGTAACACTAAACTAAATATGGGTCAAAGGCCTAAAGTAAGAGCTAAAATTATAAAAAACGTTACAAGAAAATAAAGATGAAAATCTTCATTACTTTGGATTAGGTAGCAGTTTCTTAGATATGACACCAAAAGCATAAGCAATCTACAGAAAAAAATATAGATATATGGACATCAAAATCCTATATAATAAAAGGCTAATATGCAAATTGACCAAATGAGAGAACAACCAGTCACTATGACACGCACTGACCACCAGGGGGCTGACGCTCAATGGAGGAGCAGCCCTCTGGTGGTCAGTGTGCTCCCACAGGGGGAGTGCCACTCAGCCAGAAGCTTAGCTCACAGCTGGAGAGCGCAGCAGTCATGGCGGGAGCCTTTCTCGCCTCCACAGCAGCATTAAGGACCCCTCGGGGGATGTCCACCTGCCAGCTTAGGCCCATTTCCTGAGGTCCCAGACTATGAGAGGGTGCAGGCTGGGCTGCGGAACCCATAACCCCCCCTCCCCCAGGGCATGAATGTCATGCACAGGGCCTCTAGTAAATAAATAAAAACTTTGTGCATCAAAGGACACCATCAAGAAACTGAAGAGACAAGTCATAGTACAGGAGAAAATATTTAAGATCATATTTATAATATATAAATAACAATATTCTTCAATTTAAAAAATGTTTGAATGAACAAAGGGTTCTAATAGACATTTCCCTAAGAAGATCTATGAATAACTAATAAGTACATGAAAAAGGCATCATTAATCATAAGGAAAAGGAAATTCAAAAGCACAAGTTACCACTTCACACCTGCTAGGAGGGTAATAATCAAAATGACGGACATTAACCAGTGTTGGTGAGGACAGAATAACTAGAACATGCATACACTTCTGCTGGTGAGGTAAAATGGTGCAGAAGTCTGGAACACCTCCTGGCAATTCCCCAAAGTGTTAAATGTAGATTATCATATGACCTAAATTTCCACACCTAGGTAGATGCCAAAAATAAGCAAATAAAACATGTCCACATAAAACTTATTAAAAATGCTCATAGTGGCATCATTCACAACAGCAAGAAAAGTGAAATAAGCCAAGGACCTATCAACTGATGAACATACCGACATGTGTAAGGTAACTGAATATTATTCAACCACAGACATAAGTAAAGGACTGATACATGCTGTAATATTGATGAACCTTAAAAATAGGTGTTAAATGAAAGAAACCAGACACCAAAGAAAATACAAGATTTAATTTACATGAAATGTCCAAAACAGACAAATACACAAAGAAAAAAAGCTAATTAGTGGTTCTCAGGGGGAAAGTAGTGGCTGTTAAAGGGGATGGGTTTTGTTTGGGGGATATTAAAATGTTCTGGAACTATATGATGATGATAATTGAACACCTACTGATTATATTAAAAACTGCTGAATTCTTTACATCAAAATGGTGGATTTTATGACATACTAGTGCTCCGGTGCATGGATTCGTGCACACTGAAAGAAAATTAATTAGAAGTTGGCCAGCGGGGTGAGACTGGGAGAGATGGGCCAGACATGCCCTGGAGCCAACCTCCCATGGTACTAGACATCGAAGGGCATATGCAGAATGAGCGGGGTCTCTACAGCAGGTGGGGTCCCTCAGCCTGGCCAGCGGGTATCAGGCCAAAACTGGCTCTCCAACATTCACCGAGGGGTCCCAGATTGGGAGAGGGTGGTTCTCGGGTGACGCACCCCACAATCAGGCTCCCTCCAATCTGGTCCCGGGGTGCATCACCCGAGAACTACCACTGCCAAGTCACCGCAGCCTGTCAGCTCCTGCATTGAGCATCTGCCCCCTGGTGGTCATTGCCATCATAGCTAACGGTCGGATGGTCAGATGGTTGCTTAGCCTTTCATATATGTCACTGAACATATATATTATATATAAGTTTTGTCATTGAACAAACAAGCAAATCGAACTAATTATATGAGCTGAAAATAATTTGCACAAAATAGAACTAATTAGATGAGCTGAAAATAATTTGCACAAATGTTTACCATCTCTGTATGTACAACATTCATTAAAAAAAAAAAAAGTGTGATTTCCCCAACCTCTGAACATTGTCTGGCATCAAGATTTTCTCAAAGCAACAGAAGGAAGTGATGGGGTAGGAACTCTGGCTTAGGGCTCAAGAAGCAGACATATTCTGCTCTCTGCCTGCAATTCTAGTCTAAGAATCCCATGCAGTGAAGTCGTGCCTATACTATTGGAGGATGAAAGGTCAAGCACATCGTAGAACAGGAATTTGCACCTGAGAACCCTAGTTCAACCAGGCAGCTTCACCACTGCACATGTGCGTGAGGCATCTGGGACCGTCCAAAACCAATCAAACTGCCAGATAACTGTAGCCACGTGAGAAAAACCAGGAGAAAGAACTGCCTAGCAGAAATCAGCAAAAATAGATGGCATAGAACAGCCATGGGCAAACTACGGCCTGCGGGCCGGATCCGGCCTGTTTGAAATGAATAAAACTAAAAAAAAAAAAAAAAAAGACCGTACACTTTTATGTAATAATGTTTCCTTTGAATTTATATTAGTTCACACAAACACTCCATCCATGCTTTTGTTCCGGCCCTCCGGTCCAGTTTAAGAACCATTGCGGCCCTCGAGTCAAAAAGTTTGCCCACCCCTGGTATAGAATCATGAATAAAAAACTGCTTTAACACAGTGCGTTTGGGTGCTATGTTAATAGCAATAAAGAACTAAAACAAATTTAAGAGGAAACTGGAAACATCTGAAAAAAGAATTAGTGAGTTGAAATATAGAGCAAAGGAGCTTCCAGGAAATAAAATATAGGGAAGTCAGTAAAAAAAAATTAGGGACTTAGTGAAAAAGCCTCACATTAGTGATCTCCTAGAAATGGAGAACCAGGTGACACAATGGGACAAATGCAACATCTAATGAGTGAATGGCAGAAAAGTTACAAAAATGATGAAAAACATGAAGCCACAGAGTAAATAAGCCACACAATTCACAATCTCAATAAAAAATAAAACTGACAGTTAAGTACATCATATTGAAATTACTGGCATCCAAAAACTAAGAAAAAAATAAAAAACTCTTTAAAAATGTCAAAGGGAGGAAAAAGATATATTGATGTTAAAAGATAAACAACAAACTGACAGAGAAATTCTTAAGAGAAATGGAGGAAGCTGGAAAAGGAAATTACATCATCAAAGCACTGAAAAAATATACCTGTCACCTTGGGATGCTATTTCCAGTAAAAAATATCCTTCATATATGAAGACATATATACACAATAAAAACATTTTTCATATCTATGAAAGCTATTATAATCTGATGCCACAATTGAAAAACACAGTATTTAAGTTAAAGTTCATCAAGCTAAAGAAATATTATAGCAAAAGGAAATTTCGATCTCTATTAAAAAAATGAAGATCATAGGAAATGGTCAAGTAAATAAAAAGACTTTTATCATTTCTTTATAAGAAAACTGTTTAAAGCAAAAATAATAATGTATTATATGGTTAATATGCAGAAGTAAAATATATGTCAATAATTACACAAAGGACAGGAAAAAAGCAAATGGAATTACACTATTGTAATATTCTTACCTTATACATGAAGTAGTATAATACTGATTCAAGGTAGACTGTGATAAGATAAAGGTGACTATTACAATCACTACAGCAGTCACTAAAAAAAACACAAAAGAGGTATAGCTAAAAATCCAATGAAAGTGATAAAAAATGGACTTAAAAAAACACTCAATTCATCTAAAAAAAGGCAAGAGGAAGAACAAACGAGAGAAAAATAAAGAAAAATTTTTAAATCAATACCTTAATGGTATGAATTAAACTCAATAATACCAATATTATATTAAATCTTAATTAACTAACACTCTGATAAAGGACAGAGACTGTCAAACTAGATTTTTAAAAAAACAAAACAAAAATAATCAAGACCTACTGGCTATTTACAAGGGATTAACTGTAAAAAAACAACAACACACTGATAGAAGAGCTCCCCCTTCTGCCCATGTAGGATTAATCGCTCAAGTAATTGACCTCTCATGGTAAACAACAAGAAAACGTATGAAGCAACTACTTGCAAATCTCACAGGCAGCTCAGGAATGGCATGCCTGAGAAAAGGGAAACAAATATGACTGTCCTGCTTGCTACCTGGAAGCAGAGTAGAGTGTGCAGCTCAGGGAGGGAAAGCCAAACTAAGGCCAGAGATCTCATTTAGTTGAGGAAACACAGATTGAAGTTCAGAGAGGCCATGGTGGCCAGAATCTGTGGACCAAAATGCTACCGGAGAGAGATGTACACAGCAATCTGCAGGGGGGACTGAATCTCTGACCGAATAACTGAGCAGAATGAGAAACTCCATGAAGCTGGAGAAGGAACGACCAGAAAACAACTCCCATAGGACGAGGAACAGTTTGCATTCCCACTAGTCAGGGTAGAGAGGCCTCATCATGCAAAGAGCATTGAACAGAGACCACAAAGAGGCACTGCCGTAGTGGAGACGAATTCCCACTGGACTTAGGGCTGCTGTGCACAAGTCCTAACAAACCATAACAATTTTCGAAGTGATCAAACAGATCCCATGTAATATACTTGCATGCCAGAAAAAAGTTCAGCACCAAAGCAAATAAAACAAATTTAATAATAAACTGCAAACATCACAATGTCCAGGATACCAAACAAAATAACAGAGCTGGAAATTTTGATCCATATTCAGTAAATAAACACACACACACACACCAATAGAAACAGACAAAGAAATAGCACAGGGATGGAATGAGCAGAGGATTTTTAAAACAATTATTAAAATTATTAAAAGTTATCCATATACTCAAGAATACAGAGAGAGAAATGGAAAATATAAAATGACTAAGATACAATTTCTAAAGATGAAAACTAAAATATGCAAAATGAAAAATAAATTCAATAGGGAAAGAATAGTCTTTTCAACGAATGGTGCTGGGATACCTAGATACTCTGACAAAAGAATTAAGTTCCTTTCTCACAACACATGTAAGAAGTAACTTGACCCTAGCTAGCATGACTTAATTAGTTGGCGTGCCATCCCATACACCAAAAGGTGGTGATGGTTCAATTCCCTGTCAGGGCACACACCCAGATTGCAGGTTCAATCCCCAGTTTGGTTGGGTGAGTGGGAGAGGCAACCAATCGATGTTTCTCTCTTCCCCTTCCCCTTCCCTTTCTCCTTCCCCTGCCCCTTCTTCTCTTTCTCCTCTCCCTCTCCCCCTCCCCCTCCCCCTCCCCCTCCCCCTCCCCCTCCCCCTCCCCCTCCCCCTCCCCCTCCCCCTCTCCCTCTCCCTCTTTCCTTTCTCCCTCCCTTCTTTAAGATCAATAAAATAAAATAAAAACATGGTAGTCTTTTTTTAAAAAAAGTAACTCGAAACTGGTCAGAGACCTAAATGCAAGAGCTAAAACTATTAAACTCTTAAAAGAAAATATAGGCATAAATCTTTGGAATCTTATATTATGCACTAGAGGCCCAGTGCATGAATTTTCGTGCACAGGGAGGAGGCCTAAGCTGCAGTCTGGCCTCCTTCTGTGGGAGGTGACCAGGCTGGCCGATCAGGGGATAGAACCGCCCCCATCACCCTGCCGCTGCTGCCACCCAGCCTCCCTCTGTGGAGGTGACAGGACAGGGGATCAGGGGACAACATCACCCCTATCACCCCACCATTGCCGCCCGGCCACCCTCTGCAGGAGGCAAAAGGACAGACCCATCAGGGGACAGTGCCAGCCCCCCCAAACACCCCTGCGCCACTGCTGGTCGCCACCCCCTACCCCATCGCCATTCCCTCCCTCTGCCCATGTTCATGCCCTTGGCTGGCCTGGCGCCGCCTGCTCACCAGTCCCGCCCCCCGCCCACTGGTCATTCCGCCATTCAGTCGATTTGCATATTACACTTTTATTATATAGGATGGTTTCAAGGAGTATCACCAACAGCACAAGAAACAATAAAAAAATAGATAGGATATCATCAAAATCAAAAACTTTTGTGATTCAAAGCACACTATCAAAAAAGTGAAAACCGCCCTAGACGGTGTGGCTCAGTGAATAGAGAGGTGGCCTGTGGACTGAAGGGTCCCAGGTTCGATTCCAGTCAAGGGCATGTTCCTGGGTTCCAGGCTCAATCACCAGTAGGAGGCGTGCAGAAGGCAGCCAATCAATGAGTCTCTCTCATCATCAATGTTTCTATTTCTCTCTCCCTCTCCAACTTTCTGAAATGAATAAAAAAAATTTTAAGTGAAAAGACAGGCTATGGAGAAAAGGGAACTACTGGTGGGAATGCAGATTGGTACAGCCACTATGGAGAGCAGAATGGAGTTACCTCCAAAAGTTAAAAATGGAACTGCCTTATGACCCAGCAACTCCACTTTTGGGAATTTATCTGAAGAAACCCAAAACACTCCTTCAAAAGAATTAATGCAACATTATTTATAACAGCCAAGAATTAGAAGCAGCCCAAGTGCCCATCAGTAGGTGAGTGGATAAAAAAGCAGTGGTAAATTTACACAACGGAATACCATTCTGCCATAAAAAAGAAGGAAATCTTAGCCTTTGCAACAGCATGGATAGGCCTGGAGAGCATTGTGCTAAGTGAAATAAGCCAGTCAGAAAAGACAAGTACAATATGATTTCACTCAAATGTGGAATCTAATGAACAAAATTAACAACCAAGCAAAACAGAAACAGCCTCCTAGATAGAGAACAGGCTGATAGCTGTGTTGGGTGGGGAGTGGGCAGGAAGTGAGCAAAACAGAAAAAAGCTCAGGTACACGGACAGCAGTGTGGTGAATGCCGGTGGGAGGGGAGTGAGAAGAGATGGAGAAGGGTATTGGGGGCGATAAATAGTGATGACGGAGACTTGATTTGGGCTGGTGAACGCACAATACAGTGTACAGATGATCTGCTGTAGAACTGTGCACCTGAAACCTGTATGATTTTGTTAACCAGTGTCACCCCAATAAATTCAATACAAAGGAAAAAAAAAAAAACAAAAGGGAAGATAACCTACAGAATAGGAGGAAATATTTGAAAATCGATTTTTGATACAGGACTTGTATTCAGAATATATAAAGAACTCTTACAGTTTAATAATAAAAAGACAGATACCCCAATTTAACAATGGGCAAAGAATCTGATAGACATTTCTCCAAAGACATACAAATGGCCAAAAATACATTAAAAAATGTTCAGCATCACTAGCCCACAAAAAATTGCAAATCAAAACCACAATGAGATAACACTTCACACCCGCCAGGATGACTATAATCAAAACATGTGAGTAACCAGTGTTTGGCAAAGATGTGGAGTAACTGGAACCTTTGTTCACTGCTGTTGGGAATATAAAACAATGCAGCTACTTTGAAACAGACAGTTCCTCAAAAGGTTAAACATGGTTTCCATTTGACCCAGATATTCCATTCCCAAAGTA
Source organism: Myotis nattereri (assembly GCF_964212035.1). Taxonomy (NCBI): domain Eukaryota; kingdom Metazoa; phylum Chordata; class Mammalia; order Chiroptera; family Vespertilionidae; genus Myotis; species Myotis nattereri. The sequence goes on along the minus strand of NC_138088.1, from coordinate 52,979,971 downwards.
ATAAAAATATGTCTTCATAGAAGCATTACACAAAAAGCCAAAAAATGGAAATACCCTAATGTCCATGAAGGGATGAACAGATAAACAAAGTGTGGTAGACTCTTATAATGGAATATTATTTGGTAAAAAAGTGAAGTACTGAGACATGTTGTTACATGAATAAAACTTGAAAATATTATGCATAGGAAAAGCCAGTCCCAAAAGACAACAATTGTATAATTCAATTTACATAAAATATCCAGAATAGGCAAATCTATAGAGATACAAAGATTAGTGGTTGCCTACAGCTCACAAGAATAAGAGGAGGTTCAACATGCAGTGACTGTTAGTAAGTATCAGGTTTCTACTGGGGAATGGCAAAAATGTTGTTGTTGTTTTAAATCTTTATTGTTGAAAGTATTACATAGATTCTCCTTTTCCCCCCATTAACCTCTTCAGCCCACTCCCTACCTCTCTCCCCTCCCAGGCCCTCACCACTCCATTGTCTGTGTCCAAGGGTTATGCATATAAGCATACAAGTTCATTGGTTGATCGCTTCCCACCCACCCACCCCTGCCTTCCCTCTTTTTAAATTTATTGTAGTGATAGTTGCATAATTCCGTGAATATAATAAAAACCACTGAGTTATAGACTTTAAATGGATAAGTTGTATGATGTGATACTCTTATGTGTCAATGAAGCTAGGTTACAGTACCCAGTTATTTAATCAAACATGATGGTGCCCTCTTGAGTGTGGCAGGGACCTGTGCATGTGACGGGATGGTCACTCTATGATTAGGAATGTTACATGCCCAGTTGAGTTTTTAAAAGGGAGATCATCCTGGATGGCCCAATCAGGTAAAGCCTTATAAGGAACTGGACTCCACTTGAAGAAAGAGATTAAAAGTGTGAGAGATCCATTTGAGTTTTTGAGACTCTACATTGCAAGTTGGCGATGAAAGGGGGGCGGGTGCCATGTGTTAGAGAATGTAAGCATTCCTTAGAATCTGCGTGGTCACTGGCTGACAGCCAACTGGAAAACAGGCACCTCAGTCCTAAAACCACAAGGAACTGAATTCCACCAACACTATGGATGACCCTGGAAGCAGATTCTTCTCCAGATCTTCCAAACAAAACTCGGCCTGCCCGACACCTTGGTTTCAGCCCTTGAGACTTGGAGCAGAGAAGCCAGCCAGGCCAGGCCCCAACTTCAGACATACAGAACTGTGAACTATAAACGGGTATTGTTTAAGCCTCTAAGTTTATGGTAATTTTTAATGCTGCAATAGAAAATTAATAGAAACCCCCTCCCCCGCGCAAAAAAAAAAATACAGGGGTAAGAGAAAAACAAATAAAAGGTATAGTACCAGCCACACAAATTCAAGTAGGAAGTGGTAACCTATAATGTCTCTGGAGATTAAAAGAGGATTCTTGATCATCCACCACTAAATCTTCACCTGTTTTGAAAGTCTGTTAATTGGTGAAAATGTTTAGAAATCTTATGTCTTTTTTATTAATTTACCCATTTATCTGTATAAAGGGACACTTTTTTGCTCTGGAAACTATTTGTCTGATATTCGTATAGCCAATTCACCTTTCTCTTGATTTATGTTCTCGTAGTATAACTGTTTCCATTCTTTTACTTTATATAAGTGTGTCTTTATATTTTAAATGGATTTCTTATAGGCAGCCTATAGTTGTGTCTTGCTTTTTTAGCTGATATGAAAACATCAGCCCTTTTATTGAGGTGATTAGGTTATTTACATTTAGCATAACTATTGAAATGACTGAGCTTAAAACTGTTGTTTTGCTATTAGTTAACTATTTGTCCCATCTCTTCTATATTTCATTTTTTCTCTTGTTCTGCCTTCTCTTGCATTAAATATTATTTTATTTTATCTAATTTCTTGGCTTATTAGCTGTGGATTTCTGTGTTATGTTAGGAGTGTCAAAGAGTTTGTGGATATAGTTAAAACCACCACAGTCATTAATAACTATCTTATCTGGTCCTTGTGTCAGGTTGATTCCTCTTCTAGACCACTCTTTCCCGAATACTCCTAGTATTCTCTCCTTCCTCTACTTGAGGTGTTTATTACAAATCCCCTCTCAGGAAGATCTTTTCTCACCACCCTATTTTAAATGGCTAGCCATATTCACCCTTCCTGGCCTTCTTTATTCAATAGCACCTATCACCATCTAATGTCATATGTGTCTGCGTAACTTCAATGAGAATACAAGCTCCATGAATACAGACTCCATGAATGATTTTAAACTTATTTGTTATTTGTTGCATCTCTAGCATCTAAAATATTCCTTAGCACATAGTAGGCACTCAACAAAGATATGGACTAAAAAACAAACAAATCCTAAAATCTAGTCATTATTGACATTCACAAATGAATGGTAGTGAATACCAAAGGCAACTTTCAAAATGAGGCCAGGTGACTCCATCATAGGTTTTAGAGAGAAAAATTCCTATTCTTACCATGAAGTTTGACTGAATCCTAGGAGTTACCTTTGAATTCTAAGATATAATACTAGGATAAAAAACAGGCATAAGCCAATATTATTTCCTCTTAAAAACTGATATGAAACCAAATCTAATAATTATTTGCAATGCATCTGGTTAGCCTATTTAACAATTTCAAACGGAATACCATCAATACAACCAAGTGGATATAGGGAAAAATATTTTTTATCTCTGAATTTTGAGCCTCATCCTATTATTCTTTTTCTAAATCTTTATTACAAGAAAGAAAAAAAATATCCTTGGTTTTGAAACTGAAAAAACACTTTGATTGAAAAACCGAATTGTCTGAGAAACTGCAATTGTTACAATCACATGTTTCTTACCTGGACACTGGATAAAGGACCACTCATAGTTCTTTTCTTTTGGACAAAGACTGGAGTCAAGAACCATCTCATTGCTGTGCGTTCCCACGAGCTTCATGGGTCCTCGCGAAGATCCTTCAATGCAGTGTCCTCTTCCTGTGTTACTAGGATCATTGCACCAGCCACACCCGGGCTGTTCCAGGCACTGTCCACAGGTTCTCAATCCAGAACAATTCTGAGCTGTGTGACAGGAACATTAACAAACACGTTACCTGACTTTATACTCAAGTAGAACCGTAGCTAATGAAGAAATAAGTAAGATCTGAGAAAAAAGACTGTAAAAGGTCAGCTGTAGTTTAAACATTTTGGTAATAATGCCTAAGAAAGCAACTACTTAAAGCAAAGAAAACATTCATCATGAACAATGAGGAGATAAATGGACTGGCATGAGGGTTAGAAATGGTGGTGACTATGACATGGAGAAAAATGAAGTCAGAACTTAAAGTCTCCTGAGCTTTGCCAGGATTAGGGCCTTCGGGGAGCTTATGAGGAGCCTACAGCCCACACTTCTTTTGTCTGTGATGTACAGCCACGTTCGCTACTGTTGTGCCTAGTGAAGGCCTTCAAGGAAAATCTGCAATCTGCCGGGGAATGGTCAGTGTTGTGATGCCTGCCCATCCCTGTGATGGCTGAGCCACATTAGGACTGTCTCGTATGGACGATGCTCTATCCAGGGGTCCAAGATGCTAGTATTTGGCTGTCCTGTGATGAGTAAAATTCAGTCTCCACCCAAAGAGCCATCTGGATGGGAACATGGAACTTGGATACTCTGCCTCCGTCAGGCAACCAGCAGGCAGGCTGTCTCTGACTTTCAGGGTGGAAAGCCTATCAATACTGGGATGCCTTTTCCAAGGATGAACCTGTTGTAGTCTGCCATCACGTAATAGTTCCTATGTAATATTTAAAAATTTTAATTCATAATCAGAGTAGCCTATATTGGTTTGAGGTGCTCTCTGAGTACTGATACTTTGCTAGAACAGGCACACTTTGTCTTGGGAATTGTGTATCCACAGAAGATGGTGACACAGGGACAAGGCACCAAGAAAAATTTCTTCTAGTAGATTTCTGGCAGATTCGGATTCACTTTGTGGTAATAATAACTTAATTGCCACTTGGTATTTTAATATTATGGGGTACAAAATGTACCCAGTAAGATTTCTGTAAACAATGGCAAAACTGAACATCAAGAATTCAATATAGAGGACCATGCAGGAATAATAGAATATTAGATTTAAAATTTCATCAATTACAGTATGATTTGTTGTTAGGAATTTGTTGCATGCTAAGCATTTCAGAGATTGGAAGCAAAAAGGTGGAAAATGAGTACCATCTCCTATATTTATTTAATAATAAATTATAAAAGAAAGAATATTCTTTGAGTCATTAAACACAAGTGACTAATGTTAACCCTGTAGGAAATTCATTCTTTAGCCTTCAATGCTGACTCAAAAACTGACAGACTCTATTGGTTTTTCTTTTTCTTACAGAAAACAATGATAGAAAAGCTTCATAAATTATGGATGGTACAAAGACTATGTATGATCTATAAGTAATCAGAGCAATCATTTTTATTTTATTTATTTTTGGCTTTTTGAAAGATTAAGTTGTAAGGTATTTAATATTTTTTGAAATATATAAGAATTTGAAAAATTAATCTGCAAGAATTTATGTCATCAAATGACTACTGACAATTTCCGGTTTCCAGTCCAGCAGATAATGAGGTTAGAAGTCACCATTCATCCTAACAAAGAGTAAAAAGTAGCACAAACTGGAAAATAAACAATTCTTCTTATATCCTCAGAGTTGTGAGGTCATAGGGTAAACCACTATCCCCTAAATTGGAGAGGCAGACAGGTGGATGGAGAACATCACAATTTACCTAAGTAACCTCTGCAGGACTCAGAGTCAGAGTCAGAAAATCTGATCTGTGACTGAGGAACTGCTGGAAGCTGACTGTGGACAACTCTGAGAGTTAAACTCTCCAGGGCACCCAGTGATTGGAGGAATCCCACACTGTTATGAGCTTTATCTCCAGGTCCTCAAAATAAATATAAGAAAAAGCCCCTGGTGCTCCCAGCAGGAGGAGAGGAAAGGGAACCACTTTAAAATATGCCAGAGCAGTCTGTTCTTCTTAACAAAGCCCAGAGAAAGGATTTAACAGAGCCCGAACAGCTGGGGTTTAGGAGAATCTACCTAACTTGATTAAAGGGAGATATCCAACTCTAACATGGGCAGGGAAAGAGAAATACACAACCTCCGGCTCCCTCCAGCCATCCGTTACCACCTAAGAGAGGGGGGAAACTGAGAAGCACTAGTGAAATTCACAGTATGGGGCACAGGCTCGCGAAAAGACAGAGACATAATCGTCAAACCATAAGATACTTTTCTTCGCCCATTCCTCACCACTACATAACTGAAGGCCAATTTATAGCCGTTTCTTTTACTCATATACAAAATCTGGCTATCAAGAAAAATTACAAGGTATATCAAAAAGCAAAAAAACAAAGAGAGAGATTCAAGAGTCTGAACAAGCATCAGACCAGACATGACAGGAATGTTGGAATTACCAGAACAGGCATTTAAAACAACGATGGTTCGTAGGCTATGAGCTCTCATGAATAAGCAGACAGCATGGAAGAACAGCTGGGTGACATAAGCAAAACTACATGGAAGAAAATCCAGATGAACTTGGGTTTGATGCTGTTTTAGTTATGACACCAAAGGCACAATTCATGAAAGAAAGAATTGATTTAAACAAAAGATTACCTTCCCTAACTGCCAAGAATAAAAAGTATAAATTGAGCATACACAAAACCTGTAAAATAGTGAAAGAAATATAGATTTGTGAGATGTATACTACATTCTGTTTCTTATTATTCCATTTTCACCATATCCATTTAATTACATTTTTACTTGAACTTTTATATATTAAGAACTAAATCTTCTATTATTGCTTTCAATAATCCCATTGCATTTCATTTTCGCAAATAGAATATCCAACTACTTAAAGTGTATTAATTATTTATAATTCCAGTTATCAGCAAAGTTTTCTTAAAAACCATTAGGCAAAATTTGTCTTAAAATATATTTCTTTTCTTCAATTTCTGAATTTTTAGCATTCCTATCACAATATCATAACTGGAAAATACTGAAGAATACTGCAAAATCTATATTTGCTTCTCATTTGCAAAGAGACGTTTCCTTCAAGTTCCAATTACTAGAAAACCTCAAATGAGATAAGTACAATGTCCCACTTCCCCACAAGAATGCACAGGGCATATGATTTTAAATGCTATGGAGCAAAACCTAAGCAAAAAAATTGAAAGTAAAAGTAAATTTAAAAATATTGAAATATCTAGAAATTCCAACAACTATTTACTCTTGTGGATATATTAAATAGAAGAAAAAATAATCTCAGGCATTAAAGAACATTTTAACAGGTGAAGAAACTACTCTTCAGATGGAAAAACAATGATAATCAATTTTAAAATCCACATCAACTCCTGGAAAACTGAATTTAAACGAAATGCAAAATTTTGAATGCCAGCCATAAAGAAAACAATTTAAAAGCTCTCAAAGTAAAGAAAAAAATGTTCCACAAGGAAATGAAATTAAGTTGGTCTGAGAATCTCATCCACGTCGAATGTTAGAAGTTCTCAGGAAAGAATTATTCAGAACTCCAAGTTCCAGTCATTTCATTCAAGTGAACATGGAAAATACACTTTAGACATGCAAAACTCAAAAAGCTTCCAGCCACAAGTATATTTATAAAGAATTACTAAACTGTTCTCCAAAAGATGCAGAGATAAGAGGGAATGAAATACAAGAAAGATTAGTGAGCAGAGAAAACAATTTAGATCTAATTCTAAATAATGTTTAGAAACTTCTTAACAGCATGAGAGCTTGGGTACCATTTCCCTATCTTTTAGCCTTTTTAATTATAAAATATACATAAAACACATACAAAGAAGTACATAAATCATAATACAACATAATGTAGTACAGTAATAAATTATATATAAATATATATAAATATATAAACATAAATATATATCCTATCCTATATAATAAAAGAGAAACATGCAAATTAATAGTCCACTACACTCAAGCCATGCCCATCAGCCGCGCCCACCAGCCAATCAGGAGTGAGTATGCAAATTAACCCAACTAAGATGGCAGCAGCCACGGAGCTGGAGCAGCAGGAGGCTTCGGTTGCTCCCAGCAATACAGGAAGCCAAGCTTCCCGCCTGCCCTGGCCAGCCCTTGGCTACGCTCAAGACTACAAAGTTTCAATTTTATAAGATAAATAAATCCCAGAAAAAAAGAAGAGGCTGGGAGCTTGGGTCGCCGGGGGATGTGGCCAGCCTGAAAACAGCCATCAGCCCCTCACCCAGGCTGGCCAGGCACCCAAGTGGGACCCCCACCCTGATCCGGGACACCTTTCAGGGCAAACCAGCCGGCTCCCACCCGTGCACCAGGCCTCTATCCTATATAGTAAAAGGGTAATATGCAAACTGACCCTAACAGCAGAAGGACTGGGAATGACTGGTCATTATGACACACACTGACCACCAGGGGACAGACGCTCAATGCAGGAGCTGCCCTCTGGTGGTCAGTGCGCTCCCATAGGGGGAGCTCTGCTCAGCCACAAGCCAGGATGACAGCCGCCAGTAGAGTGGTGGTGGTGGGAGCCTCTCCTGTCTCCTCAGCAGCGCTAAGGATGTCTGACTGCAGCTTAGGTCTGCTCCCCGCTGGCAAGTGGACATTCCCCGAGGGCTGCCGGAGAGATGTCTGATTGCCAGCTTAGACCCAATCCCCTAGGGAGCAGGCCTAAGCCAGCAGGTGGTCATCCCCCGAGGGGTCCCAGATTGTGAGAGGGCACAGGCCTTACTGATGGACCCACCCCCACCCCCAGAGCACAAATTTTTGTGCACTGGGCCTCTAGTTATGAGATACTTTCTGTGCTAGTGAGACCATGTTATGCCTGCAGTTACCCCATTTCCACACACTTGATTCTGTACATCACCATTCCTAACCAAAGTTCAAAGAAAAACTAGAAACAGAGAGCTCAACCTATAATATACCCAGCCAAGCCCATTCCAGGAGCACCTCTCACTTGATGCCAAGAGCCTGGAGCAACAAATGTACCCAAGAGCCACAGCCTGGGAGAGCTAGCCGACAGGGTCAGTCTCCATGCCACAGCGGTGCCCAATAAGAAACAAATACGGGTTTGGCTGGATCCGTGGGTAAAGTCCATCCTCCCTGGAAAAACCAGTGAGTCTCCACCCACACTGTCTTAAACAGACAACTACCTCTGAATGAGGTTACTCATCTGAGCAACAAGGGCTGATCACTGGGTGACCATGTGGTCTGAGGTCCACTGGGCCCCAGCGCAGGCCTCAAAACAGTAGATTCAACACCAACAGGGGCCTCAGAATTATGAAGCTGCTCTTTGGGGAAGTGGCTCTTCCTCTTGGAGGAAAACCAGGAGACCTTAGAATAATGGAAGGAAGACTAAATGGGTAGACAATGCATGATGCTGCGGGGACGGTGACACTGCATCACAGCCACACTGCCAGTGGCTGCTCCTATGGAAGGAATGCCAGGCAGCCAGGGGGCTCTAGGCAAGCCCAGAAGGTACTTCAGAATAGGCCTTGTCATGGCCCGCACTTCCAGGAAACCAGCACGTGGCTGCTTCCACAAAGGAAGCCGCTGCTAGCAGGAAGCTAGCTGAGACAAGTAGCTTCTAAATTCTCCCACAAGGGTAGCCACACATTGTCTCAAATTCCTACAGGCCACCAAGTGCCATCAGCAGTATTCTGCAATTCCCTTGGCAGTGCTATCCTGACGCAATTTGTCTTCCAAGAAAAGCCATTCTCATAACCACGCTGTACCCAGTAACCAGAAGCACCGTCATCCTACAGTCCTTATGAAACACAACTCCAACAAGGGGCCAGGACCTCTTCCTGCCAGCCCAGAACCACCCTGCTGACACCACTCACCTTGTGGCGACAACCCAGACTGTAAGCCTGCCTTTGTAGCAGCTGTGCCACCACGGATATGCTACTCTCGCCCAAAATGCTTACCTTAAATCTAATAATTTAAAAAGGCTAATTTGAATCTAATCATGAAGAAACAACTGGACAAATGCAAATTGTGAAACTTACAAAACAACTGGTACAGATTCTTAAAAAAATACCCTAGGGAAAATTCTAGGGAGAAACTAAGATGGCGGCATAGATAAACACCGGGAAATAGTCGCCTCCCACAACAAATGACAAATATCCCAAAGGACGGAGCAAACATCGTCCAGAACAACAGGAAGGCTGGCTGAGTGTAATTTCTACAACGAGAAGAAAAGAAAAGCACGCTGAGAGCCAGAGGAGCTGCGGAGGCTGAGTGCAGAGGTGCGGCGGCGGCTCGCGCGCGCGGAAAGGGGGTGGCACCTGAGGACGCGGCTGTCTTTTTGAATCACAAGCTCCCGACTGCTCTGATCTCCGGTTCTGGAAAGTCTCTGGGGACCCAGGACTCATACGGGGAGAGGCTGCTCTGTCAGGCGGTAGTGGGCGAACTTGAGGGCGGATTTCCCTCAGAGGTGCTTGCAGCCGTTACCGGGACACTGAGACGCGCGACTCCGGGCGCGGAGAATCACCATAGCTTCTTTCTCGCCCTTTTGACTCCCTGAGACCCCGCCCCACCCAGGCTGCCGCAGAGGCTTTTGCATGTGAATGTACCTAACTGCAGCCGAGCCAGGCAGAACCGGAACTTCCAAGAGAAGGCCCAAGGCCCCGCAGCGGCTTGCATTGCTTCATAGCTGAGCCTCTTCGTGGCTCTGGCTGTGTGGCCTCAGGCAGGGGATGAATTAGCACCTCCTTAGATCCAGGAGCCACTGTACCCAGTGGTCAGAGGGGGACCATTCTCCCACTTCAGACACAGCTGATTCCCACAGCCAATTGGACTGGAGGTCAATTCCTCCCAGTGATCCTACAACAACCAAGGCACCAAGAGTGCACCAAGAGTGTCCACTCCAGGTAACTGGGGAGGCTGAGCCACTGGGCCCTACAGGACACCTGGCGCGCAGGGCCACTCTATCAACACAGGGAAGCAGCCAAAATGCGGAGACAAAGAAACAGGTCACAATTGGCAGAAACGGAGGAGGCCAGACGACTGGATATAGAGTTCAAGGCCACGTTTATAAGGTTTGTCAAGAATTTTATGGAAACCGCCGATAAATTTAATGAATCCCTCAAGGAGTATAGTGAGACCATGGAGGACATGAAAAAGGACCAATTAGAAATTAAGCATACACTGACTGAAATAAAGAATAATTTACAGAGATCCAACAGCAGATAAGAGGATCCCAAGAATCAAGTCAAAGATTTGAAATACAAAGAAACAAAAAATACCCAACTGAAAAAGAAAAAAGAAAAGAGATTCAAAAAATATGAAGATAGTGTAAGGAACCTCTGGGACAACTTCAAGCGTACCAACATCAGAATTATAGGGGTACCAGAAGGAGAGAGAGGGCAAGATATTGAAAACCTTTTTGAAGAAATAATGACAGAAAACTTCCCCCACCTGGTGAAAGAAATGGACCTACAAGTCCAGGAAGCGCAGAGAACCCCAAACAAAAGGAATCCAAAGAGGACCACACCAAGACACATCATCATTAAAATGCCAAGAGCAAAAGATAAAGAGAGAATCTTAAAAGCAGCAAGAGAAAGACAGTCAGTTACCTACAAGGGAGTACCCATCCGACTGTCAGCTGATTTCTCAACAGAAACCATGCAGGCCAGAAGAGAGTGGCAAGAAATATTCAAAGAGATGAATAGCAAGAACCTGCAACCAAGATTACTTTATCCAGCAAAGCTATCATTCAGAATGGAAGGTCAGATAAAGAGCTTCACGGATAAGAAAAAGCTAAAGGAGTTCATCACCACCAAACCAGCATTATATGAAATGCTGAAAGGTATTCTTTAAGAAGAGGAAGAAGAAAAAGGAACTCTTACCATTTGCCACAGCATCGATGGAACTGGAGAGCGGATAAATACCACAAGATCTCACTTATTTGTGGAATATAATGAACAACATAAACTGATGAACAAGGACTGATCCAGAGACGGAGAGGCTTTGATTGGACTGTCGGGCCTTGGAGGGAAGGTAGGGGAGGGTGGGGGCAAGGGGGAAGGATCAACCAAAGGACTTATATGCAAGCATATAGGCCTAACCAATGGACACGGACAACGGGGGGGTGAGGGGATGAGCGGGGGGGGGGGGGGGGGGGGGTAGAGGGTACACATATGTAATATCTTAATCAATAAAAAAAATATAAAAAAAAAATACCCTAGGCATGTATGACAGAGAACTCATGGGAAATGGCCTAGGCTGAAGGACACTAAAGAAACACAGCAAAGCAATCTGTGACCTTGAAAATGTTATGCTGTTTGCAACATGCACTCAAGAGTCAAGGAATGACAAATGCGCAAAATGTTAACAGGTTGGGGCAGATACCTAAGTGGAATTCAAAATGACACTATAAATCAGGAGGTCACAGCACTAAAGTTTTAAAATGAGCTATAACACCATTTTTTCTCATTTTTTAAAACGTCCTCAAATGTTTAATTGCTCTGCCCATCGCAGAATAGTGACTGAAGTCGCTGTTGAATGAACAGTCCCTGTACATAAGCACTTACGAGAGCAGGTAGCAGTCTGCCACTCCAGACACTGTCCGTACGGGAAGGAGATGATGTATGCATTGGAGTCCACGCAGCGCTTGGTGCTGCTGCACCACATGCACTCCATGCCGTTGCTGGTGCAGTTGGAACACGAGGTCCGTAAGGAGCATGGCTTCTTGCACGGCCTTGCATTCTGATTTGGACTAACTGAAATAAACCAACAAACATAATTCTTTCATTTGTAAATGTATTTTGGCACAAGAGAATGGGGTTTGCTGTTCAGGGACTATTTCCATTAAGCCAAGTGAGGAATAAAAATTTAAGCAAAAATGGGATGATAAGGTTAAAAATGAACTATACAATACAAAATATACATGATGTACTATAGACATGGACACTTGAAACCTACTTAATTTTATTAACCAATGTCACCCCAATAAATGCAGTAACTTTTTAAAAAGTGAAGATATGTCAATACTTCTTAAATTTATTTTAAAATTTATAATTTCTAGGAATGTTTAATCCTTTACAAGGTACATAAAGATGTATAACTTAAAAACTATAAATATAAATCTAATACATGACCTAACTATTCTATCTATTAGCTAAATACCATGTACCTTATCAAAGCAAATGTCCTGTCAGTGAATATGTTGCTTATATGAACAATAAAAATAAAATAATTTACTATAAAATCTCTACCTAAAATATAGTATTTATCACACCCATTAGCATGACTACTATTTTTTTAAAATGTTGACAGAATGTGGACAACTCAGAATCCTTGTACATTGCTGCTGGGGATGTAAAAAGGTACAGCATCTATGTCAAACAGCATGACAATTCCTCAAAAATTAAACATAGAATTGCCATATGATGTAGCAAGTCCACTTCTGGCTAAAGACGGGAAAGCAGGCACTGAGACAGATATTTGTATACCTATATTCATAGCATCATCATTTACAACAGCCAATAGGAGAAGCAACTCAAGTATCCATCAGTGCATGAACAGATAAATAAAATGTGGTGTACACATCCAATGGGTTGAAAAGACATGAAATTCTGACACATGCTACAACATGGATGGGCTTTAAGGACATTGTGCTAGAGCCAATAAGCATCACAAAAGGCCATAACCCTTATGATTTCACATATGAGGTGCCTAGAGTAGTCAAACTCATAAAGACAGAAAGTACAAGGTGGTTGTCAGGGGCAGGGAACAGCGGTTTAAAGACTTACTGATTAACGGGTATAGAGTTTCAGTCTGGGAAGATAAGTTCTGGAGTTAATGGTATTGATAGATGCACAACAGGGGAATCTACTTAATGACCCTGAACTCTACATTGAAAATGGTTTAAAAAGTCAATTATATCTCAGTAAAACTGAAAAAATGTGGTTAAACTTGTGAATTTTATTATAAATTACTGCAACAAAACATACAATCTTTAAAAAGAGAAAATAATTTAATATTCTTTTCTTACTTCATTTAATTAAATCCATTCCACAAAATGTAACAAAAATGCCTCTTTTTACCTTTCAACTGAAATACTAGATATGAAAGATTAAAGTGGTTCTAAATTAGTTGTTAATTTTAAAGACAAATCTTTCTTCCAAAGGCTATTATTATAAAAGACATTAACACATTAAGAATAGATTCTTAATATACTATAATCAACTATAACTATATGTTCAAAATCTCACTATTTCAACCAAAAAAGTAAAGACTGTTTCAGACAATAAAATGTATTCTTTTCACAAGTTAATGCTAAGGTCACTAGCAGTAAGTGAGGAATGTGGATAAATTTCAAATCTACATGGGGATCAGCATCATGAGAAGATGGCCAAAGTTACTCCAGGCCCACAAACCATCACACTCTGGAAGGGATGGTGGAGAGAGGGTTGGGACCATGTTTTAAAGAAATACTAGTCTACTGGACCACTTACCAACAGGTTTTTCACAGACAAGGCCATCTGCCATAGACGTACAAGGGTTCGCTTTTAAGCCCGCCACTGCAGCCCTTTCTAGGTATGCACAGAACCCAGAATCGTTGGGCTCACCGGGAAGCCACTGCAGTGTTGTGTTTGTAAAGGGAGACATGTCTTCCCAGCCCCAGTAGGATATGTTGATCTTGCGCAAGCCAACCCAAGGTGCTACTTTCTGAAAACGATAGCAAGGAGGACATTAAAAACAGTTAGATGTAAAATACTGTCATATTCCTTAGAAAACAGTACATTGTCATTAAAAATTACATTTGAAAATATGTAGACCAGCTATACCCTTGTAAAGGTATATTTTTGTATATAGATGGTTGTTTAAATCACGTTTCTGTGAGAAATGAGCATTGAAAACTCCCATTCTATTAATTTCTTAACATCATTTGTAAGCACTTCTACTTTAATTAGAAGATAATATATTTCTCTTCTAAGTTACGAAGCTAATAAGATTATATTATAATGTTATGTGGTTTCAAAACTCTGCATTTTCCTTTTTTTTAAATTATGGACTGTGTCTCCATTTAATTCTTTAACAAAATATAAGAGATATATATCCAGTATGCATTTTAAATACATTGCACAAATGTTCATAGATAGCTTATAAAGGTGGCCATAGGTCTGGAAATTTGTCAAGTATATAAATACACTTTATAATAAAATTTAATAAACTTCACATAGTTAACACTCAACAAATATTTCTTAAATAAAATTAAAATATGTATATTCACTATGACAGATTTCTTAAAACCTAGTGGAGTACTGTACACCCAGTAGGTAGTCAATAAATTTTGCTAAACAAAGTTCATTAGAACAGAGATAGTTATTTTCCACCATCCAATTTCTGAGACACAGACAATACTTAATAAATAACATTTCTAATTATAAATATACACATGCTGCTATGCCTTGTGATCCTCATATATTTCATACATTAATCTAAAAGGTACTTTTAAAACAAAAAAGCTATAACATTTTTACAGTTCTTGATAATAACAGCAGGAGTCAATCCAACATAGATATTTCAGATTAATGATTGTGCTTCCCTTTACAGCTACTCTGCCTATATTTCTGAACTACTCATAGTACAGACAAGTCATTTAAAATGAAGTATTACTCCCTAACTCATCATGATAAGAATCTTCAAGGAAGAGAAGAACAGAAAAATGAAGCAGTTGATAAAACATTTAAAGTAACTATTACCCAGTAAATGAACTGCACAGGCAGTTGAAAATGAAAGATAAATTACTATATTGAGAAAATTTACAACAGCACACCATAAATCACGGCAACATTTCATTAGCCATTTCCGATAAGTAAATGATCATCTGACCCAGGGTATCTCTTTAAAGTGCATGAATTTGTTGATCTTTATTTGCCAAGGTAGGGTTATCTCCAGTTTATACAACTGCAATGACTCAGGATATAATTCATTTTCTATAAAGATATGCTTAATGGAATGTCACCTTGCAGAAGTTCCCACCTTTAAAATTTTGCTAAAGCTCAGCTTTCTAATGAAACAGAACATTCTTCATTTGCAGGGAATGCTAGTCCACAAACTATGAATCTAAGTACATCACATGTCCAAAAATATAGTTAGCCCAATCTTTATGCCTTACAATAATAGGCAAGAAAAAAAGAACAATTAAAACAAGTATCCTTGAAATATGCCACTTTTAAAGTAGCACACTTCAAGATTATAGTGTAAGAAATAAAAATATATGTTATAAACAAGGAAAAAAGCTAGAGAGTTAATGCCAAATACTAGTACTTGCTATAACTCAAAGAATGTGGATTTACTACTAATAAAGTCTACATAGGCGATACATATTCAGCAGGACTACTTTCCAAAGGGTCACTGGGAATTGTCTCTGAATTTTATAATTGAAGATACGAAGCTTCTGGTTTCTAACGAATATTAACAGATCTTATGTTGTATGACGCATATGACTAAAAATAAAACTTTATAAATATACCTTGCTACATTTTTCTGAACAGACTGACAGCTTTCGGGAGCAAGGTGTGTGTGTGGGGGGGGGGGGGGGCGGGGGGGGGGCAGTGACTGGATGAAAGAAGGTGAAGAAATTAGCCAAAGAACGTATATGCATAACCCATGGACACAGACAATAGTGAGGTGATGGCCAGAGGGGAAGCAGGGTGGGTACTGGGTGGAGATAAGCAATGGGGGTGAGGGGAATAGGGAACATCTGTAATAGTGTCAACAATAAAAATAAAGTTAAAATAAATAAAATGAAAGGAAAAGCTGTCCAGAGACATGTTTTAAGTGAGGAAAATAAAGAACAATATTTACACTGTACCATTTGGGTAAAAGAATACTCATAAAAACAAAACTATAATTTTGTTTCCACTTATGCCTGTAAATACTTGGAAACGAAACTGAAGGATGCCTATCTCTCAAAGTGCAATCTGAGAAGAGGTGGGCTGCAAAGAGATTCTTTTAATGTATGAGAGAGTATTCCTTAATAAGTTAAAGCATTTTTAAAATGTTACCTTTGAAAAATAAAGAAAAAAATGTCAGAAGAAAAATCAATCAATCAATCAAAACATCTCTCCTCCATGACATACACCCTTCCTATCACATACATCTTATCCTTCAACCATAAGGCTGGTATTTCTCAAACAAATTGGATTTAGTCAATTATTTTAAAGTAAAATAAGTCAGAAGAGAAGGACAAATACCCTATGATCTCACTTATATGTGGAACGTTAAAAAACCAACAAGCTCATAGATACAGAGAACAAAGTAACTGGTGGTTGCCAGAGGCAGGGGCTGGGGTTGGGGGGAAAATGGGTGAAGGGGTCAAAAAGTACAAACAGCTAGTTATAAAACAAATCATGGAGTTGTAATGTAGAGCATGGTTGACTATAGTTGATAATACTGCATTGCATATTTGAAAGTTTTAGAGGGAGTATATCTTAGAACTCATCACAAGAAAAATAAATTTTGTAACTATGTATAGTGATAGATATTAACTAGATTTGTTGTGGTGATCATTTTCACAATATACACAAATATTGAATCATTATGTTGTACACCTGAAACTAATATATATTAGACCTCAGTTTTTAAAATGCCCTCAAAGCATTTCAAGAAGTATATGAACTGTAAGGTTATTTCAAAATAGATTTGATAAATTATTTCCAAATTTTTTATTAATGTTACTAGGAACTGAGTATATGTTAATATTCCAAGAAGAGAAAATAAATAGTGTCAATTCTTCTTGGAAATTTCTTATAAAATGATATTTTGATACCATATTCCATCTTGTATGAAAATATTTTCCATAAACTCTCTAGAAAATTGAAACTGTTTCCAATTTTTCATTTATCTTCCACCTACCTTAAATATTGATTTTAGTCCTATTAACCATTAGCGTATTATTTCAAGCAAGTCAATATCTTGAAAAATGGCATAATTCAAAAACTTAACTCACAATGTACACATACACATGCACAAAACATACATATATACAAATGTAGCAAATGTTTAGTGTTTTTATTATGAGTTTTTCAAGTTATAAAATAATAATACTTCAAAAAAATTATTACATTATATGCCCTGTTTTTTCAGTATATTTCGTCATATGAGTTCTTCATAAAATAATGCATTGGTTTACTGTGCAAAATATGAGATGTAATATAGAAAACCTTACTACTAAATCCACATACTAAATGAGTCCTCTACCAGTTCACTTTTGAAATCAGTTCCACTTTTACTTCCAAGATTTAGTGTAAGTAATGCCTTAAATTACAAAAAGAATTCATTTAATATTTATTTTACATGGCTATTCATTGCCAATAATTATAGTATTATCAGCATATTTACATAATAAAAATAAGTATAGCTGTTACCTGCTGAGTATATTTTTGTATTTCATCCAGAACAAATTCTACTTCTTTTGAGGATGTTAATGAAGCAAGGTTTCCGCTAAGATTATAGCAATAAAGTTTTGCATTATCATAGCTTTCTCTACTGGTATTGATTCTGAGACAAGCATCCCCAATATGATTCCATCCTTCTCCACAAAGATGAGCTAGAAAAAAATAACATCTTAATTTTAGATTTCCAAAAAACATGTGCATTTTTTCATTTATTTCAAAATTCTAAATAGAATTTCTGTATTTAGTTAAATAATTTTAACAATAAAATATTTAAATATGTCAATATACTGGACAAAATTTGTCTAATAAATTAGTACATAATGAGAACAGAAGAACCTAATTTTTTCTTCAATTTTAAACAAAAGGTATAGCTCCATAACATCTGTTAAAATATGTTGACTATTTGCTAACTTTTCTCTGTAAGTCTAGTGTATTGGCATATGGTATCTAACAAGTAAAATGACTACTATATTACTATATTTACATCCTAATGTCCAATTTACAAAATAGAAGCGCACTCAAATAAGAAAATAACAGCATATAACAAAGCTATTTCAAAGTTATTCCTATGACTGTAGCTAATTGTCTTCCCAATTTAATTTCCATAGTCCAGGTATATTATTTTGATATAAGCTTGGTTCTTTGAGTCTTTAATTATATTTTTAGGGAGAAAATTCTCATTTCATTATATTTCTGTAAGAAGCTATAATCTGATTTTTAATATTTCTTTTTACACAGCTCTTCAGGTCTTTCTAAAGTTTAAACACACTATTCAGTAACAGCGATTTATCTTTAGAGTTCAAACTAAACTTAAAACAGTACACCAATTTTCTAAAACACAGATTCATGCCCTAGCTGGTTTGGCTCAGTGGAGCGTCAGCCTGTGGATCAAAGGGTCCTGGGTTCAATTCCAGTCAGGGACATGTACCTCGGTTGCAGGCTCCTCCCCAGCCTGGGCCCTAGTCAGGGCTCGTGCAGGAGGCAACCAATCGATGTGTTTTTCTCACATCGATATTTCTCTCTGTCTTTCCCTCTCTCTCCCACTTTCTCTAAAAATCAATGGAAAAATATCCTCATGAGATGAGGACTAAAAAATAAACAAATAAAAATAAAACACAGATTCATAAATACAAAGGTATGCACTAGTGTACACTAATTAACAAAGCAGTATTTCCTTAACACCCTGATCTATCAAGTCTGACTACATTTTAGTTTCCATATCACATTAAGTAGCTCTGTGCCTCCAGCCCTTTCAGCCTTGGATGCATCAGTGCAGCCTTTAGGGATTGTTCTAGCGCTGCTGTTCTCAAACATTTTGGTTCAGTAACTCTGGAGGACTCCACTGATCTTTTCTTTCCCCGTTTCACATGTATTGGTTTTGACCACATAAAAATTGAAGCTGATGATTTCAAGATATAATTGTTTTATTTAAAATTATAATTTAAAATTCAGACTGACAGTTGGACAGAGGGTAGCTGGTTTGCGTGACTAGGTGAAAAGATGAAGGGCTCAAAAAGTACAAATTGGTAGTCACAGAATAGTCACAGAGATGTAAATGACAACATGGGAACAGAGTCAATAAAATTGTAATAATTATGAGTGGGGCCAGGTGGGTACCTGAAATATCAGGGGGAAGGCTCTGTGAAGTGCATGGCTGCCTAGCCACTATGCTGTCTGTACACATGAAACTAACAGAAAAACATTGACTGTAAACTGCAATTGAAAATTAAAAAAAATAAAATAAAATAAAATTAATTACAAATACATCCAGCTTCTAGGATGCTTTGCCCCTTATGCCATATTCAGGCCTAATCTCTCCCTGAGAAAGAGTGGCTGAGAGTTCAAATTGGGGCCCTGCATCAAAAAGTTAAGATGTGCTGATAAACAGAAGGAGGAGGAGGCAGAGGCCAGGGACTAAGTAGAGCTTTTAAAACGTCATCGCAGAATCTAGGGTGTGGGTATTGGGTGTCCTCTCTAATATTCCTTCCATTTTTCTATATAGTTGAAATTTTCCCTATAAATGTTCAGAAGAAATATTACACCTTTAAATAAATAATATATTTAATTTTTTAACTATTATCTCCAAATAAAATAGTGTATAGTGTAGCACTGTTTTACATTTGTGCAAATCTGTTTAATATAACTGTTTTCTCCCATCTGCTTCTACATTCAATCTATTGAAATCATATATTGCATAGCTTTGGAAAACTCCATAGTAAATGCATGCATGAGAATTTAAAATGCAAATAATATCTCAATATTATTATTTTGACCTCATGGACATGCTAACGGGTCCATGAACAGGAGACTGTTCTTTAATAACTGCTGTTCTATTAATTTGGGTACCATGAATAAGACACAGTGCCTGGAACATAGTAACCCCTCAATAAACTGTAATTATCACTTAATAAGACTGTGTAAAACACCTTTGGTTTCATTTTCAGGCTACACATACAGCAATCTTCCTGTGTTCTAGAATCTTGAAGTCCCAATCACTTTAAGGAAACAGTTTAAAAGTTAAATTATGGCTTTTTCTAACATTACTGAATCAAGGAAGGATTTAGATATTTTTTGCCAGCCCCCCCCCCACCTTTTTTTCCTGAGGCCAAAAATAACTGGCTGACAAACTACCCAAGTGAAAAACAAGCAGGGGCCTTTGGGGCTAAACTAAGGCTTCTGTAGTATTGAGCACCAACTCAGCTTTAGCGTTAAAGGGATAGCAGTTAATTTGGTAAATGAGTTTAGTGAGATAAATTCAAATTGCCACGTTTACATGAGATCAACTTAAAAAATGCAATTCACAAATTATCATGAAAGAGTGCAACTGCTATAGCTGGGCCTCCATTTAGGATTCACTTCCTTGAGATGAGTAAAAAGAAAAGCACACTGTACGTAGACCCGCTTGATTGCTCAGTAAATAGGAACCCAGAACAAGGAAGTCAGTGTATAATCAAATACTCCACTGTGTTTATTGTACTGTACTTATTCTTCTTCAAAACATTAGCCTGGTCAAGTGGAGCCCTTACACCACACCGAAGTCTTTTCCTGGGCAATGAGTGTGTAGGGACTACGGAATATAACTGCTACTGCTTTCGAAAACCTCACTGATAACCAAATTCCTTTCTTACTGAAGCCGTCTTCCTTTAAGTGCACACATTCCTTCCAGTCAAATAGGGTTCTGGCCCAGGATTTACTCTGTCTTCTTAAAGAGACTTGTAAGTATTTTTATCGATCTGTATGTCGATTTTAGAGTTTAACACTTAGAAATCAATATTACTTTCAAGTTTAGTGTCATCTCACTACTGCTTCTCAAATCCTGCCCAGTGCATTCCTACTCTCTAATTTTCTCAGTGAACACACACTTTACTATAGCACTATTTAAAAACACTACAGGTCAGTATGTAAACAACGTTTAAAATTTGAATAAGCAAACATTCCAACATTTCAATGATACTTTTAAAGCAATCTAATTTTTATTTAATTACATGAACTTGTAAGAAAGACATACATCCTGGGATGGAATTTTCCAATACATTTTAAAACTGAATAGTTTCAGAAAATTTTTATGAAAAAATAAATAAAAAGCATGGATTGGAAAAGGCAAAAAACTGAACTGGTATAGAACACACAGTTAATAGTTACTTCTGCTTTCACAAGACATGCAATCTGAGCAAGTCACTAAACTAGTGTGCGTGTCTCAGTTTATCTGTATAACAAGAACATGAAACTGGTTAAATATCTATATTACTTTTTAATTTTCTGATCTTCTCTTGTATATTTAAAAAGAATCATAGTTGGGGTCTATTAAGAAGAGTGTTAACTGTAAAAACTAAATTGAAATTGATTTTTAAAATAAGCTTTGCTCCCATTTGTGCAACTCAGATTCTCATTAAATCATATATTTATTATAAATGTTACAATTTATAATAAAAAAAGCAGTTAGTAAAAAAACAGTTCCCAGAATTTTAAAAAATGGCAAAAAACAAATCAAATGTCAAAATATCAACATTTGTTCAAATTTGGCAATCAGTAGGAGTGCTTATTATTTTCTATGCTAAGATATAAATTTTGAAAACTGGAAGAGAATTCTGATCAAGTCAATAGTATAAAAATAATACAAGAAACCTTAAACATCTTAAAAGAATTGGAAGCAAATGTACAAATATTCTTGCAGAAACAATGCTATTACTACTCCAATATTATTGCTTATGTGCTACTGATTTAATTTTAGAAAATGGAATGTTCTTACTCAAAGCTCTTTACTACAATGTTACTCATCTGTGGACTGTAAAACTCATTTACCAAACTGAAAATTTCACCTGGTAAAGCCTGGCATTCCTGTTGTCTCTGATCCCACTGGCAATTCAAGTTTAGTGAACAGCTTTTACAGCTGGTAAGTTTGTTACAAATCTGCTCATTTCTCACATGGCATTTGGTGTAGTTTTTCACAGACTAGAAAGTTAAAAGATAAAACGTTATTTTTCACCTTTGTACAGCAATGATTCTTAAACCTCAGTGTATATAAATTACCTGATGAACTTTAAAGTACAAATTTCTGACTCCTGTTCTACTTAATCAGAATTTCTATTTATTTAATAATTTATTTAAACCACAGTTCTTGGAATTGGCAGTGTGCTTATTGAAAAAAAAATGTGGCAAATTACACAATTTAAAACAGAAACCATCTAATGAAAACATTTTCTATTGAATTTGATAACAGGCTTCCAATTCAATAAATAAGGTCAATACACAAAGTCTTGTCTCTTAATGATCACATGAAAGAATTCTATGTCATAATGAAACTATCATACAAATCCCTGGGAAAGAAGTAGAAATGGTAAGTAGTAAAACTTAAGAGATGCTTTATTAGAATTCAGTACAATTTAAAAAGATAAATTATTATCTCAATAACAAACTAATTTTACTCCCACAGGCCTAAATACTGGTTTTGGTTAATTGATGTTTCTCCTGTATTTGTCACATTGCTTTTATCCAGGCTGCAAACAACCGGCAAAAGTTACATTGTGATCAATCCTACTATAGAATGTAATCATATTTCAACTAATTCCAGCACTAAAAGGTTAAAGGTTAAAAAAGAAAACCAACCAGGCAACATAGGAACTTTAGTGGCAGCTCCCTACATACACCAAGATTCAGGCCGTTCCCATATTAACAACAGCTATGATAAAACCGACCTGGTGAAAATCAGACACTAACATTTATAGCTTAACTCTTTCTGTAACTCTTCTTTGAGAAAAACTGAGAAAGGACTTAATGCTACATCCTGGCCCTATTACTACTTTTGTTTTTCTCTGTGGGTACAAATGTGTACCTCAGGCTTTCTCATATAAGGAAGCTAAATATTTCTTTTCAGCCAGTGATTTTAACAGTTAAAATTTAGTTATAACTATCCCACATATAGAAACAGTAAAAAGCAATTTTCATCCTCTTACATACTTTAAATATCACCCCACCAAATATTTATAAACTATTATACTTTCCTACATAAAACACATGGCAGTCATCTCCATTCCGAAGATATTAATTCCTTCAGAGCAAATTACATATACTATAAGGTAACATATAAAGTACATAGGAACTCATATTTATCTTTATTCATCCTAAAAATATAACAAAAGATATAATTTTTAAAATCTCAAATGACTTTGTGACTTTTACTCAACCATATTTTCATTAGAAACATATTAACTTTCTTGTCATTTAATCTAATTCATACCTTTTTGTTTTCATATAATAAATAGATCTTAGTGTTGGTTTATATACTCATTATAGTTCCAAACATTTGCCCTCTAACTGAAGAGAAACAAATTTAGCTGAATAATCTGACAAATAGAATAGCCTATAAAAATGACCAAGAGAATGGATGAAGAACATTTTAGAATAAGAGAAAGAATAACAGATTAAGGCTGCCCTTAGAATATCAATGGTATAATTAGAGTCACCATCCAAGTAACTATACTGCTCTTCATTAACAACAATATAGTCATTTATTGGCACTGAACCAATACAATAGATGAAGCTACATTTCAATTACACACAGCACCAATTTAATCAATTATGGAAGGAAGTTGACTGTTATTCTGAAACATGGCTGGCATTTTTGGGTCTAATGAAGCAGATGTACGTACATTATAAACCAGACTATGAGGACTAACCACTACTATATTGATCTTCACTCTAACATAGATATAAATTCAAAGTGAAAATATGTGAGAAGCAAGCAGGCTAGCTAAACTATTAGAGCATAATATATGCAACTTGCAGTAAATATGATTAAATAATGATCAATAGATATCATTTACACTAAAATCTCATAGACCTTTCTGTACTCATTAGCATTTGGTTTAACTTCACCACCAGACACTGTGATAAAACTGTCTAAAAGACACATCACATCAAAGTCTAAATTATAAGTGAGGACCATCTGCTCACTTACACTACCTCACCCACCGCTTTCCTTGTTAACACATTATTATCAAAAACAAAACATAAAGAAAAAAACACTTTATAAAATGAATATACTTGACAGCAACTTATTTGACAAATTTTTTTAGATATGCACATTTTCACTGAGTGTTAATGTCTAAACACAAATTAACTCAGGTTTATTCAACACAGCTGTAAATAAAATCTGCTTGCAATTTTTATCTAATAACATTCTCCGATTTAGTCCCTTATGTCCATGCTTGACTTGTATTTCCACATGACTCACTAAAATAACTCATTAGATGAATATTAATCCACGTATAAAAAATGTAATTCAAATTTTCAAAGAAGAGTCATGTCATATTAACATTAAACAAATAACACGGAAGTGTGTATTGTTATTAAAGAAACTTACCCCACTGGAATGTATGCAGTGTGGAGCAAAAGTCAGTTTCCAGTTGTTTGTATAGAAAATAATACAATAATTAAGAAATAATACAAGAATAAACTCCGTGGTTCATATACTCACAACTATAAACCGACTTTGGCCCCATCTTGTATGAAAGCAAAAGGATTCAACCCAATGAGTCAATAACTGAAAATTTTCCTCCACTGTAAGTTTTGAGTAATGTTGTAGACTAGAATCATCAAAATTAATGTTTGGAAATATGACTGGTACTGGGGAAGAATTATAGATGATAAGAGTTTTTACTTAGTTCTCAAACCCTCTTTTCTTTACCTTTACCACTACCTGCTATCTGTAAAAACAAGTTGATACTTTCGTTGATTAATAAAAATTCAGAAAAATATACATTGTATTTTGTTGAAAATCTGTATGCATATTATTTAGTTATTTAAGCTATAGCCCAACTTGGGAAACTTTAATCCAATTAAATACACTTTTTAATGCTTTTTAAATTTTTCTTTCAATTTGCTAATATCTAAAAAACATGGGGCATTTTTTACTACCCACTTAAAAGGTAAATTTTTGCTGCACTTAATCAATTTTCATCTGCCATAAATATTAATTTTTGATTTTTTTCAATAGTCTACCTAAAGTAGGAGTTAATCCCATCACTACTGACATTTTGAGCCAGATAACAATTTTGTGGAAGGTCTGTTCATGCATGTAGGACATTTAGCAGCATCCCTGGGTTCTACCTAATAGATGCTAGTAGCAGCCTCAGTGAACTCATAACAACCCAAATGTCTACACACATTGCCCAATGGCCCTTGGGGTACAGAACAGCCTCTGGCTGAGAACCACTGGTCTCAAAACAGATAAAAGGCAAACAGCCACTATCAATACCCCAGGTTAAACTTGCACACAAAGTGTATCAACAAACACTATCCCATACCACTATTAATGCATGTCTGCAAGAACCCTCTGGAAATTATTTCAGGTAATTACTTATGTAACCCTATTTCCATCACAAAAGACAGCGTTTATAGTTAATAGTCCTTTTATAATCAGCTTTGTAAGAATTTTCCCAATGAGAAGTTATTGCATTTAAAATGGACCCTACACTGACAAAGCCAAGCAACAAACTACAGAGTGAATTGACAACATCCTGAGAGCGATTTCCTATGTGTTTTCCAAGTGCCTCAATGTGTAAAGTGATTATTTTACAGTGCGAATAGCTGGTAAGCTAACGATTATAAAGCAGCACCGTTAACAATGTCACCCGTAAGTACTGACCACACTGCAGTTGCTGTTGGCTGAAATGCACTTCTTGTCATCACACCACTGACACCCGTTGGTATTGGCAGTGCAGCTGGCACAGTCTGCGTACCTGTAACACCTGTCCTCAGAAGCAGCTGCAATACAAGCGGGAGACAGAAACACATCGGGATCGAAAAAAAGGAAATGTCACACGTCTCGATTCACACATTTTTAACATCTGTTCAAGAACCAGTAAGACATTTTTAAACCGTAAATATGACCATCAATATAAAAAAAAGTTCAATATGAAGTCAACTTTGTAGTTAATTGTGTTACAGGGTTTATATACCTCCTGCCCTCATCTTAATTACTGAATCTACCAGGATCCTATAGCCAGTTAAAATGTATACATTATGGAGGAGGGAGAAAAGACTCACGGGTTATTTAGTGAGCAAACTATATTACTATGGATAAAAAAGAAAATATTACAACGAATATTGTTTATCATTCTTCATAAAGATATTTGGAGACATCTGAGTTAAAGATTAGCAAAATTTGAAAATACATTTGTTAATTGTAGCATTGCAAATGTACAAAACTCACCCATTTAAAGAAAATTTAACAATTTTTATCCTAGTCATTCATTTATAAATAATATTTACTAGTAATTTTTCATAAGTTAGATTTATTTATTCAATATTTTATACAAAATATTAAACTAGAACATTCATCAAAACTGAAGAAAAAATTTAACTTCATAATCTGGTATGGCAATAATTCAGGAAGAAAAAACAATACCAAATGCATAATAAATTACTTCATTTTATTTCTTTGAAGCAAACAATATTTCCTAAAAATGATTATTTGAAATCATTTTTTACTTACATAGGAAAATAATTCATATATATGATCATGTTATATATAAAATATTGATATGTAATATTATATGCAGAATTTTAAAAAGAAAACTAAAGGTAGTTAATAAAGAAATTAAATTATTAATTGCTGTCTAGTGCAAACATTAGATTTCTAATCAGAGGATTATACATTTTTTATTTCTGAAGGCTACTAAGGTACTTCTTATAAGCAGGGTACACTTCTGATTCTAGGCAAGTAGAGAAGTTCATGCCAGAGACTGGGGAAAGGAAAGGGAAAAAACAACATTTACCTGTTTTAGGAGGGCACTTTGCTCTAAGAATATTATTCGTATTCCCAGATTCCCAAGATTCACAGTAACTTTTATTCCAAATACATTTTATCCCTGGACCAGCATTTTTACAAAGTTCTTCATTTCTAAAAGCCTTGCAATTTGGAGGCTTGTATACAAGGATATCATTAAGGAGCACACTGGAAAATCCTCCAAATATATACATCGACCTAATAAAAACAAAACAAGAATCTTAAAGAAGCAATATTAACAAAATTCACTGTTTAATGTACTAGTTTTATAAATAAATTTATATGTATATTGAACATCATTTTATCAAGGTAGGTAACTATTTTTTTTAGAAATAGATAACAGCAATCCTATATAATAAAATCCTAATATGCAAAGCGACCAAAGGATGAAACGACTGGCGGAATGACCGGTCACTATGATGCAGAATGACACCAGGGGGCAGACACTCCCTGGTTGGGGACAGCTCCTGCATTGAACGTCTGCCCTCCCCACCCCAGAGGAAGGCAACCTGCAGTGTCAATGGGGGGCAGGGCCGGCCAGTGGGTGGTGCCAGGCCACCAGCCAAGGTGGGTACCAGTGTGTGGGGGGGGAGGGGGGCTGATCGCCCCGCCTGCCAGTTGCCCCGCAGATGGCCCTGATTGCCGGCCAGGCCTAGGGACCCTACCCTATATATTGGGAACAGTCTCTTAGATTTAAAAATTAAAACCTGGCAAGGTTACTCTAACACTGAGAGAAACAGGATGATGCAGCGATGACATGCATGGACTCTGGCTTACACATTTTGTGGTCAGCCCTGATTCTTACACTTACAACTGTGTGACAAACCCAATTACTTAACTTCTCTCTGCTTCAGTTTTTCTACCCATACATGGGGAAAATGGTACTACTGCCTCAGAAGGATCATGTTATGTACTACTTTCTATAATCAGGGCAAAAAAATGTAGCTGCCCATACAACAGCAAGATGCCTTTCACCTGGATGAAAAGTATGGTCACTGGTGCAAACAGCGTCCCAGATTACGAGAGGGATGTCTGACTGCTGGTTTAGGCATGACATCCCCCTAGGGGTCCCGGATTACGAGAGGATGCAGGCCGGGCTGAAGGAGGGAGACACACACACACACACACACACACACACACACACACACCATGCATGAGTTTTGTGCACTGGGCCTCTGGTATATAGATAATAAGGCACACTTTAGAATTGCTATCTAAAATTATAATTTTTAAATACATAAAATTTAGAAATTAGATAAGGAGATCTTATTATAGAGTTTTAAAATCCCCTTATAAAATTCAAAAAAAAGCAAGAGTAGACCTTGGCCAGAAAGCCCAGTGGGTTAAGAACGTCACCCTGATAGGACAGGGGTTGTTGATTCAACCCCTGGTCAGGGCATGTACAAGAGTCAATCAATGAATGTATAAATAAGTGAAGCAACAAAAACTGATCTATCTCTCTCCCTCTCTCTCTTCCTCTCTTTCTCTCCCTTCTTCACTCCCTCCCTAAAATCAATAATCAAAAAAAATTTCAAAATTTCAATTTAGAAAGAAAATCCCAAACAATTACTGAATTAGTAGTACCAATGCCAAGGAAGTTTTACAGTCCCTCACAAGAGTATTTTCATTTCATTTCTTTTGTATTCTTTTAAAATGCTTCAAAAATACCTTCTACTATTTAGAGAAGTAAAATAGAAATCAACAAAACAATTTTTCAACAGAGAAGCCTAAAGGTCAGATGTTTACACTCTGAAATTTCATTTATTACTATTTTGAAAGCCAACTAATATCAATTGCACAGTTTCACTGTACAATAGTTAACTTCTACCTGCTTTTAGTATCATATTGGGGAATTTTTACATAATTTGAGTAAAATGGTAAAATAAAATGAACTTATAAGCATGTCATTATGAAATATACATTTAAGCTAATGAATGAGCTAGCATATTTTTACTGTCACTTGTGTCCATATTACCAAATTTTTGCTACAGAAATAGAAAAATCATACTAACTTATAGGAGGAAGGTAGCTTAATGATCATCCACTCCAAATTCCCAGTGGACTTAAGAATATTAAAGTCCAGAGAGGTTAAGAGACATGTCAAAAATCATGCATTAAATAATGACAGAACTAAAATGAATTCTTCTCAAGATCCTTGCTCTCTTCTACAGAAATATGGGGCTAGCCTTTCTATCAATTCAGTTTGATCTTTTTTAAGGAGGTCATTCATTATCTGATCTCTGGAAAAGGGAAAAAAGGAAAGATGACTCTTTTCTAAGTATCTGAAGTTTTGTCTCAGCACCTTTCCTTTAACAACTCCCCTACTCCTTAAATATATTTAAACAAAAGGGAATGGAGGATATGGTTAATGATCCAAAAGGTACTCCACGGTACAGTAGGGATACATAAAATCCAAAGCCATTAAGTACAAATGATATTTTTTAAAAGAATAACAGAATATGGGATAGTATAACTGATAAATGTATTTCTTTTACCCATTAATGACAACTGCAGAGTGTCCAAATCTGTTAACATCTCTATGAAGATTTGGTTTCGGTAATATTTTCCATTCATCACAAGCTAGAATAAAAGAGATCAGAAAAACAAAAGGAAAATGAAATAAAAAATAAAGACAAATACTATATAACAATCACTGGCCAAATTAATGATATAATACCTAAAGTTAGGATGCCTCTCATTAATTTTCCATGACCTATAATTTAGCATTGTTATTAAATTAGCATTATTCCTTAAATAAAAATGACATATCTATAATTCCCACAAATAAATTAATATATGACAATAAAATGAAAGGTAAGAAACTGGGTATATATTTCATATTGGAAAACAATTTTAATGACATATTTTTACCAAATAAACCAAAGTTCATATAGTAAAATAATGCATGAATGTCAATACTGGGCAAACCTAATAGAAAGTTAAATCACTAAATCAAACTCTACATACATGCATACAAACTTAAAATATATAATATTCAGGGAAAGAATATCTAAAAACAGAATCATCAAAATGAAATATTTAGTATGGAACCACAAAAGACCTCAAATTGCCAAAGCAATCTGGCAAATGTAGAAGAAAGCTGAAGGTATCATGCTCCCTGAGTTCAAATTATTTTACAAAGTTACAGCA
The DNA here is from genome assembly GCF_964212035.1 of Myotis nattereri. Lineage (NCBI taxonomy): Eukaryota > Metazoa > Chordata > Mammalia > Chiroptera > Vespertilionidae > Myotis > Myotis nattereri. The sequence continues at coordinate 52,950,091 of NC_138088.1, read as the reverse complement.
ATCAAAATGGCATCGCACTGGCACAAATACAGGCACACAAGTCAATGAAACAGAAGACAGAACCCTAAAATAAGCCCACGCTTATATGGTCAATTAATCTACAATAAAAGAGGCAAGAATATATGATTGGAGAAAAGACCGTCTCTTCAATAAAAGGTGTTGAGAAAACTGGAAAGCTAACATTCATAAGAATGAAATTGGACCCAATTCTCACACCATTTACAGAAATGAAAGACCCAAAACTATAGAACTCCGCCAAAAAAATAAAGGTGGTAAACTCTTTGACAACAGTCTTAGCCTTAGTGGAATTCCTGGATCACATGGTAATTCTATGTTTAACATCTTAAGGAGCCTCCATACTCTTTCAAGTGGCTATATCATTTTGCATTCCAAACAGCAGTGCACAAGGGCTCCCATTTCTCCACATCCTTACCAACACTTATTTTCTGTTTCTTGATAACATAGAAACAGAAAATAAGTGTTGGTAAGGATGTGGAGAAATGGGAACCCTTGCATTGTGGGTTCGGTTTGCATTTCCCTAATGATTAGGGATGTTGAGCATCTTTCCATGGCCAAAAGAAGTTCTAGCTGACGTAAGGGATATGTAGAACAAATAATGGAGGGGGGACATGAGGAGTATCAGTTGCCAGCCCTGAGCCCAGCTGCAGAAGACAGAGCAATGATCTAGGTGTTTCCATTGAGCTTACAACAAATGTATTTGAAGAAGTAGACTGAGTGGCTCCAAGAATGAATTATGTTGAATATGGAGATGTGCTGACTAAATACATCTTCAGGGAATGCGTGTTGCCCCTTTGCTAGGATCACTATCACCGCCATCATCCAGCTACCAGCACTTGCAGACATTGCTTAGCTCTGGAGAATTTCATAACCCACAGCCCTATGCTCCTGGGAGTGACCCTCACACCTTCACACAATGACAGATCAAGGCTTATTTCATCCCGTGAGCAACAACTCTGATGGGCACCGAGACTGTTAGGTGGACTTGATCTTTCCCTCTGCCCAATCCAGCTTCTTCTTCCCCTTCCCCTTCCCCACAGGACCTAATCAGTAGCCTAAACACCAAACTCTGTCCCACGGTTTGCTTTCCAGAGAACCCCAAAGGTGACAGGGTGCTTCACTGCCACGGTGTAACCTAACCCATTCTGACTGACACAATACAATCAATGCACATTTTCCTTTACAGCTTCTTAAAATAGCTGGCAACTGGTTTTCACTCATAAAATTGTCTGGGAAGAAAAGAATTTAACTTTTAAGCTTATGAAAAGCTAGTTGAGGGAAGCAGTTTTTGCATCCATAGACACAGTATTTCATGCTTGCTGGTATTTGCCCTCCTGCCAGAAATTCTCAACACAATGGGGAGGGAAAAGGTAGAGCAGTTGTTTCGAACCGACTTTCCCTTATCCCTTCCAGCCTTTTCAATAACTACGGAACACAATGATGGGCAAGATAAATTCTGCTGCTGAGTTTTCACATTCTTGATCAGGAGTCTCTATAAAACTTAAATTGGTTTTCCTGTAAGATGTGGAAGTTATCAAACGCCTTAAAGCTCAATATTAAATTAATATGTTGTTTACATGCAGTCTATTCCCATTCTTACATTTGAAAGTCTCTTACATTATTAATCTGACTACAACCTATAATTACGTTTTTTTCCAAGGCGAAAATATGTTTCCAGAGCACACAGGTCATTATCACCTCATAAAGAGTTCAAGGCTGGACAAATTAAAGCAAAATCCACACAGTTATTGACATCATGGAAACTGACAGGAATACCATTCCACAACCACAGAAAAGCCACACAGGATAAAGAACAAAGTATAATATACACTCTGGAATACAGATTATTTTTAAAACATGTGCTACCAGGTGCTAATATTAATTTACAGACTGTACACTCAATACTTACAAAATCCAAAAATTAGAATTACTATTTTCGCAAACTCTAATTTCTGAAATCAGAATGTTGTGCTGTCAAACTACTGACCTATGAGGGGCCACATCATTGCATTAAGAACTGGCACTGGAATTTAGATACTGGTTTATTTCATCATTATGCATAAACAGTACAAGTGGAAAATGCACATTCATTGGCAAACTTTTCTACAAAGACTCATAGTTTTTCATGAAAATATACTTCTGTAATGCTTTAAGGACACATTTTAATACAAGTTCATAAGTCAATCTTAGTTGCATACTTGAAATATGCTAAAAATAACCAAAGGTTGTGTGTACAAGACTCAAAAGTAGATGGATGTAGAGAAAATCTATTAACCATTTGAATACCTTTGTAATAAAAACCAAATTTCTGGATGTTGCCTAAAATCTTTTCCACCAGCCCTTTAATGATGGTGATTCACTGGGTTTTTCCCCAGTAGGTCAAGCCTTGCCAAGTATTCTAAACTCTAATTATCGTGTTCTCAGAGTGTCTCTCTGAGTTTTGTCTCCCGGCACTCATTCAATAAACAGTTATGGAATTTTTACTCTCTGCTAGGCAAAGTGGGCATCACTGTTTGACTTTCAATAATAATTGAAATGATTTTACAGGGTTTTAACATACAATGCTATTTCCTGTTGACTTCAATAAACAAGTCTTAATGTAATCAATTATATTGAATCATGCTTAAATTCCTAGAATAAATCCTATTTGGTCATCATTTATTATACTTTTAAAACATTGTCTCAAAATTCACTTATATTTTAAAGTGTTTCCATTCAATGAAACTCTCTCACTTGTAAACTGTTAAAATCTTCCATCAAATCACCTAAGTGACACTCAGGAGGTGTGAAAACAAACTTTCCGATTCCTTTTGACCCACTGACCCTAGCAAACTAACTTTTATGACAATATTTACTCTCCACAGCCAACTGGTTGCAAACTATAAATATGTCTAATGACCAACTCAGCGGGTATGTTTTTCCCATTGCACCTTTAGCCTCATTATGTACCAGAAGGTTATCTTTACCAGGAAGATCATTTAGTCTTCAACCAAGTGCAATAATAATACCACTAACAATAACAAACATTTTAAAGTTTTCAGATTTAAAATCTGACTTCAAGCTAGATTCACAAACTAGAAGATTAAGTAGTACATCGTGGTGTGTGTTATAATCCATCCAGTTTTGCTCACCAGCCGTGGCCCTTAGCAGCTGCACTCTGGTCACTTTTTAAAATGTAGCTGTCCAGTGTCTAACGTAAGAGAATCAAATTATATAGCTTTTTCCCGCTACAACCTTCAAATGAGATGCCAAGATACAGGCATGTTTGAAAACCACCATGTGCTTCTCCATCTAGCACGTATAATGTAATGAGAACTATGAGGGCAAGGTTATCCTCAAAGATTAACACTATTCACTATTTAAAATTTACTGTGGCAGTAAGGTTGAAATAGTACATTTTACAGCAATGAAAAATTAGTATGAGCACAAATATTCCTATTTGTTTAAACATGATATAACACACGGCAATCAGCTTAAGTGTTCAGGTGCATTCCAGGTAAATATGCCATAGAAGTCCTAGGGCACTGGACCACAGAGAAAAATTAGCAAGACGGCCTTTTCTTTCTTTTCAAAACAGATTTAGTTTATGGGTTCATTATGCAATGACTGTATTTTATTTCCACAAAATATACTGCATAAGGAAAACAAATTACTTTAGAAGGCATATCCTGAAATCTGAAAAACTTTTCCCAGGAAAATATCCCAACATCCGATGCTACAAAACTAAGAAGAATAAATACAGATTTTAGGGGGGAAATTTACTGGGAATTCAACAGACATAATCCAATGAGATCAAATAAAAATATTTATCCTATGTTGAATTGTATGCTTGTGTTATGTTTTTGTTGTTAGTGTTAGCACAGGGCAAAAAAAAAAAATCCTATGTTAAATTATAATGCTATTTAAAATATGTTATTCTTCCTTTAATCTGAACATTTGCTTGAAAAATGAAACTGATATTTGATTCTATCTTTCCACAGTATTAAGAGACATCATTAAACATAATGTGCCTGATAATTTGTTACCAAAATTAAGAACATACTTTGGACCCAACCAAACAACACAGTATATTCAAGTGAAGAGACTAGCACAAGTTTCAGTCGTTACAAAAGCTAGATCCGCTGCTTACTATCCACATAGCTTGGGCAATTAATTGCCTTTCACTCTCTTCAGCTTAATATTCTGGAAATAAGTTTAACACCTCATTATTAGAGAGGTTACAGATATTAGCATATAAAGCCCTAACCCTTAGCATAGTGCCTAGCTCTCAGAAGACACTTAGTAAAGAGTGATTAGAATACAGATAATCTGATCTCCCTCTCTCTCTCTCCCTTTCTCTCTCTCCCCGCCCCCTCCCGCCCTTTCTCCTTCTCCTTCTCTCCCTCTCTCCATCTCTGAAACTAACACCTCAATGTTTTCCCACCTCAGCAAGTTTTTTTCATACATAAAGCCTAGAATACAATAACCACAAACACTATGGAAGGAATTAAAATAAACTCCCAATACGTGGACTACAAAAAGAGCTTAATAATTTTTTCATTAAAGTACAGAAAGTGAGTGGAAGTTTCTAGAATCTTCTGCAAAAATTAAAGTTCAAAATCTCATTTTACAGATTTTTAATAACAATAAAATTCTACACTTTTCCTGGTTGTTTTTTTTTTTCTTATAAGAAAAGCAAACAAAACTTTCATCTACCCCCAGAGAACTAAGCTTACTGTCTCATCGCCACAGGCAAAGCAGTATGTCGACAGCCCCAGCCAGCAGTGAAAGCTCACAAGCCGGCCTCCTTCAGTACTTCACCTGCTCTGCTTTTTTGGATCCCAGGCTGATTTATAAGCCTTCTAAAGGCCGAGACAATCCCGTTTCCATCATGAATCATCACTTCAAATTATTATTTCAAAAAAGTAAATATTTAATTATTTAGGATCTAAAAATCCTGAAGACACATTCTTTATAAAGATTACTCACAGACGACACTCAGCTTAGAGTTAAAATGCATACTTAACTTTATTATTAGGAATTACTTTCTTCCAAACAAACTTATAATAGTTTAAAATCATAGTGTTTATTAAGAGTCTTAATTTCCTTTATATGCTACCACTTAAAATAATTTTCCAAAGTAGATTATGTGCCTTTATGGTGTTTAAAAGCAAAAGTATACTTCTTACATCTATTGAATGTGTTATTCTTTGGTCTCTTTTATTTTTACTTATCAAAATGATTCTTAACAGCTTAAAATTGGTATATTACTTTACACCATCAATGAAATGTGCTCTAAAACATTACTAACTATATTTTAAATATCAGCTAGGTTTTATCTAAAATATGATATACAAAGAAAATATGTTTTCACTACAATAGTCTACTGCATAGCTTAATTTAGTCTTTCAATAAATATATTCATTTAATATTCAGAAATTGGTAGGACTAGAGATAGCAGAATTAAAATTAAATAAATTGTATTAATGCACTGTATTTTGATTCTCTGCAAAAGATTAGTCCATTACTTCCATTCCTAGTTCTGTTTCCATTTTGTCCAAAATCATATTTCTTTAGCTCCACTATCTCTATATTCCTTTCTCTAATTCTATCAGCTTTCTATACCAAGTACATATATCTTTTGAGTTTAGTTTAAATGCATCTTTACTTATCCCCACTATATCTAAAATGCTTGCTTTACTACTATTTATAACTTAATTTGATAGTGCTCTATATCTACCCTTTATCAAAACTAATGGTAACAGTCAAACAAAATAGACTGATACAGTGCTCATGTAGTAATATGATAGAGAAGAGCCTTCAACAAAGACATTCAAACCAGACTTCTCAATTCCCCTGTCTCCACCACTGATTCACCCCCGTCCAACTATTCTCCTGGCTTTATACTCCTACTATGCTGGATTTAGAGAGAATTCCACTCATGGTGTCACTGAATTTATCTCCCTAAAATGGCATATACACATGCTGTCAAGTAATGTATTTAAGAATCCCAAATGAAAAAATTCTGATATTTCCTACTTTATACAATCCTAACAGATACATACCTATGTCATATGCCAGGAAATCGGCAGAAAAACATTTTGCACCGTTACTCAAGGAAGTGTCATTATGGGTATTTCCTCCAAAAATAAGCATAGCTCCATTGATAAGAACAGCTGAATGAAGGTATCTGGCAAACCCACTTTCTTTCAATATAGTCCTACAGGATAAAATTTAAAAATGTATTACAAAAGATAAAAAGACCTCCCTAATTTTATATATATATATATTATATAAAGGATCTAATTTACATATAGAATTTTCCTTGGAAGTGTGAAATAACATGCTCAATTTTTAATAAATGTGTCCTCTAAACTTAGTATTTAAAAATATATAAACGGCCTCTAAATTTCATATTTTTAGAAAGATATTTCCAGATTCATAGAACCTTAAGATGCTTTGACGAAGCACAGTATTAAACATAATGACTAATGATTTTATAATAATTTATATTTTTAGTTTTGTTTTCATTTATAAAAGTAGGAAACAAGTATTCTTAAAACTAGAGGACCAATATCGTCAGTTTTAAATACCAAATAAAAAATTAAATATAATAACTTTACTCTAAACTATATTGTTAAAACTACATAACTCATATGGATCCCATACACACCTTTAACTTCTTAAGTATAATATAACATACAGAAAAGGAGATCTATCATAAGCCTAAAGTTGAATGAATTCTCACAGGATGAACATAACTGAGTAACCAGCGCTCAGATTTACATTATATATATATATATATATATATATATATCCACTGTTCTGATGTAGCAAAGATTCGCACTGCTATCTTTGTACTTTACAAAATGGAATCATATATTTTGTATTCATATGTATATTCTGTTGCTCAAGACTGTTTTTGAGCTACATTCATATGTTGTGTATAACTGAAAATCACAATGATTTTTGAGAATCATTACAAATAATATAAATGTTATTTTCTTTAATTAAAGTACAACTGAGAAAAAATGCTACCAATATATTCTCACCATCATATTTCACCTGAATGAGCTGATATATAATAAAGGTACATGAGGATATGAATCAATGCTTCATAAATGCCCTAAATAAATCCCTGGTACAAAAAAGTCAGAATGTAAACAGTACGTATAATCTAGTTAGCAAGGTATATACAGTATATCAAAAACCATGGGCTATAATACCAATTAATGGTTAAAAAATATGGAGCAGACTTCCAGCATGGCAATATAAGGAGTTCAACAAACATTCTCCCCTAGGAAAGAACTATAATTCATCAAAAAGATTAAAAAAAAACCACTAAGGGTCCAAACATTTTTACTAAGAGCAACCATAAATATTTACTCAAGAATACCTACTAAATTTTAATAAGAACAACAGACCATTATTTCTAACCCATTGCCTGCTCCCACCCTCCCTCCCCCACACCCCCCCAGCACAGACCAGTTCCCCCCCAAGCAAGCATGAGAGCGAAGAACAGAGAACCCCTCCACCCTCAGCTCCTAGTCCAGGCCACTGGATCTAACAGGAAAGGAGATGGCAATGCTTCTCATGTCCGCAACTCTGGGTGGCAGTTCTACTCAAGGAGGAAGCATGAGAGGTCTGAGTGCTCATCCTCTAACTCAAAGGGTGGCAGCTAAACACCAGGCCCAGCAGGCTAAGAACACCAGGGCCGCGCAGTCTTCACCCTCCTCACCTTCTGGGGAGAGGTCCTTGCCAAAGAGGCCAGCTGAGAAGAGCAAAGGCTACCACCCCCACCCAGTGCCCCGCACAAAGAGCAGTGGTGTCACACCAACGGGAACAGGTTACTAATCCCACCTAAAATTCCACAAACTGGCACAGAGCTCTTCCAAGAGAACTGACTTGATATGGAACAGAGAGGGTGGGAAAGTTAAGGGAACGGTCAAAAACCAGGGAGGTTTTCCTGGGTAGCAATTAAAGAGATGGCTGCTAGCTCCATGAGAACCATAGCTCAAAGACCAAGTAAAACTTTACCTGAAGGAGGGGGGATGGAGAGAGGAAGATGAGGACAGCTAATAAGAGCCCAACAGGGACTGAAATTGAAACCAAATGGACTGTGGAACAATTTATGCCCCAAAGCATTGTTGAAAGTTCCAGTGGTTCTCAACCTTCTGGCCCTTTAAATACAGTTCCTCATGTTGTGACCCAACCATAAAATTATTTTCGTTGCTACTTCATAACTATCATGTTGCTACTGTGATGAATCGTAATGTAAATATCTGATATGCAGGATGGTCTTAGGCGCCCCCTGTGAAAGGGTCCTTCGACCGCCAAAGGGGTCGCGACCCACAGGTTGAGAACCGCTGGTTGAAACTAAGAGAGCAATCAGTGAGGAATCAGTGGAGGCTGTCCGGTGATGTGGCACAAGCAGAGACAGAGCTAAACGGGGAAGTCAGGGGGGAAGTCAGGGAGCCCTGCTGAAATTACTGCCATCCCAGGGGGCCTGTGGGCATCGCCCCCAGCTTGCCTCCTCCCAGGAGCAACATCACTGGATGGTGCATTTCGAGGAGGAAAGAGACTTTGCTAAAAGAGTCCAGCCAGGTCACTACACAAATAAAATTACAACAGCCCCAGGGAGTGGGGGAGTCACAGAATCAGGATCTAGAGTTGCTACACCCTATTATCTAAAATGTCTAGTTTTCAGGGTAATCTATTACACGCAGCAAAGAAGGAAAGTGAGACCCATATGGAGGGAGAAAGAGAACAGAAATGCCTTTGAGAGGGCCCAGATGTCAGATGAGCAAAAGAAGACATCAAGGCAGCTATTATAAATATCAGAATTATGTTACAAATACATTCACAAGCTTAAAGGCAATGTCTGCCGACAAGACACTAAGGGAAGTTAGTTCTTCAGTCTTCGATCACTTATTCCAATGCAGAGCGCTGGCAAAGGCAATTATGTAATTAGAAAACAAAGGAGGATGCACAGTTCTTTTCCTAATAAATGTGAAGAGCAGTTGTGACAAACCAGTACATATATAATTGGTCTGTTGAGCTTGAAACATATAGAAATATAATACACCAGGAGTGGGCAAAGGTAAGCTTCGAGATGTGATGATGCTCTTTTGAGTCAATAAAGCTATCGTAATCATCATAACCTGCATGTCTTTTTCCATATAAACAACTATAAACCTACTTTTGCCCACCCTGTTTTTGACAATGAGCACAAAGGGAGTCCGGGATGGAAGTAAAGCTCTGTTAACGTAAGGAAATGATGCCACACAGTAACTCAAATCAACAAAAACAAATGATCAAATAAGCCCGCAAAAATATTCAATAACTTGTACGTATATGAAACAAGACTAAATAAGAACATGTACACTAGAATTATTCATGATAGCAAAAACCGGCACAGCCCAAATATCCACCCACAGGGGAATCGAGAATTTTTGAAGGTGCTATGTTCCCACAGTAAGGGTATCTCACACAGGACAATTCTGCCAGCAACCCTATCATTCTTCCCTAACCCATTCACCCTTCCTCCCTCCTAAATGACCATTCTGGACTTTGTCTTCTCCCATCCAACCTCAGTCTTCTAATAAATATCACCCATTCTCGCTCTCAACTGATAATCCCACTTCCTCTTTCACTAAGAATAAAAAAAAAAAAAAATCAAAACTTCCACAAACTCTCATCCATCTACCCACTTATCTGCAACTGCATTCATATAACCTACCTGCCCTCCTAATCCTACGAATAAACTGTCTAGGCTCCTAGAGGCCAGCCTGTGTCCACTAGTCCCACTGCTACTTGTTTTCTCAAGTACATCCTGCTAGAAAGTTCTTCCCTTTCTTGCACCAGTATTTTTAACATCATCTTGATCTTTCCTAACAGCCAACAAATTATTTCTCCAATATTGAAAAAAAAAAACCTCTCTTGTCCTCACCTACCTGACCCTCTTTTACCCTATTTCTCTCCTTCCCTTCTAACTAAGCTCCTCAGAAAAGTTGTCAATACTTTTCTCCAATTCCTCTTCTCCCATCCTGACCAGACTCAGGACAATCAGAATGTCACCCTACCACTCCACAGGAACTTCTCCCATCGAGGTCAGCAAAACACCAGTTTGCCAGGTTCTGTGAGCCTTTCTTAATCCTCACATCACCTTGCCTTTCAGCAGCTCCTGACAAGCTTTCTCTCCTTTGAAACCCACTCCTGGCTTGTAGGACACGCTTTCCTGGTTTCAGGCTAACTCACTAACTGCTTATTCTGTCTCTTTTTCTGATTGTTCATCCTTCTCTCTCCGAGCAGAAAGGTAGTATCCAGATGCCCAAACGCCTACATCCAGCCACCTAGTGTGCATGTCCACTAGGATGTGTAACATGTAGCTCAAATTAAATAAACCTAAAACCGAGCTTCCAAATCTTCCTTCACACCAAACCGACTCCTGCGACAAAATTCTTCATCTCCATTAACGCCGACGCCATGCTTTCAGGTCTTCCAAGGCCTGATTCCACTCTCGCTCCTCTCCCTCTTCCACTCGATTCCCAATCCCTTAGTCTATGCAATCTGTGGGCTCTGCCGTGAGAATATATTGAGAATCCAACCAATTCTCATCACCTGCACATTGCCTCCCTGGTCCCAGACACTATCATCTGTTTCTTCAATTATTGCAATAGTCTCCAAAATGGTCCTCTTGCTTCTGCTCTTGTATCATAATCACAGCACAGCAGCCAAAGTGATCCTGTAAAGACCTAAGTCAGAGCATTTCGCATCTCTACTCAAAGCCCTCCACTGGCTTCCCATATCAGAGTAAAAGTCACAATCTCTATCATAACCCCTAGGACTCTGGAAGACAGGGTTCCCCATTCCCACTCTTGGGTCATTTTCTCCCATTTCACCCAATCCACTCTAAGACCCTTTAACCCAGCAGTACTGGCCCCCTGGCTATTCCAAAGGATAAGCGTAGTCCCATCTAAACCATGGCTTTTCCCTAGCTTCCTCTCTGCCCAGAACCCCTGTCCCTCCGGTGTCCGCCTGGCTCATCCTCTCATCTCCTTCATGTCTTTACCCATATGTGTTCTCAGTGATGTCTTCTCGTACCACCCTATTTAAATGTAACAACCTAAAAACCCCTATCCTCTTTCCATGCTTTCTTCTTTCTCCATAGTATTTATTATCATTTAAGATACATTTTACTTATTTCCATTTTGTCTGCCTCTCCTTATTAAAATATATTTTCAAAAGATAAAGTTGATGTTTAAACAGCTCCCTAAGAAAAGCATGCAATGTTAAACAATACATGCAAAACTCCAAAACTGACAAGCTAACGATGTGTTTGCAAATACACAGAAGGGTAAAAAACCTATAAAGAAAAGCAATGAAATAATGAATACAATAGGAATATGGTTACCTCTTTGGGGGATAATGAAGGGAGAGCCAACATGGAGGTACATGAGGGCTTCCTGGATATTGTAATGTCCTCTTTCTTGGCTTGGGTAGGTGGGGTGTTTACTTCATTATTGTTCTGAAACTATACATGTATGCTTTCATATAGCCTGTTGTCCATATGCAATATTTCCCAGTTTATAAAAGACCACTATGAAAAAAATAAGTACTACATGGCTCAAAATTACCTTAAAAGGTAAAGCTATAGAAATAAATATTTCTTTAAGTGATCAATATGGGATTTTAACCAGGCATTCCAAATCTCGTAACATATCTTGCTGGTTATAAAGACAACAATCATTTCACCTATATAAATATTTTATACTCATTTTAATAAATACCCCCTGCTGTATTATTCCTTCATTGTGTGTATTTCTATTATTTCCCACAAATACATGTAGGATAAAATTTTAAGTTATCTGTCTCCTTTACTGAGGAAGTCTTAGGATTATTTCTAATACAGTGTTTGATACAGAGTTAATGATTTTTGTTGAAAAGATTTCAGACACTCACTATGCAGAGAAATAAGCAAGGATGAATATCATGAATAGTATGTTTATCAGTATTTTCTAAAAGTTAACTCATAAAATTTATAAAATTTTTGTTTCACTTTCCAAAACCTGACAGCTACGTTTTTAGAGAAATCAAAAAAAAACTCACAATAAAGCAATAAAATAGCTGTGAAAAATTAAGTGTAAAAAACAACAACCTCCCATTGCATCACATTTAAAGAGCTAGAAAAAATCATTTTTAATAATATTTCATTGGTTGTAGGATTTTAGGATAATGGCTTTTTTTTTAGCCACCTAATGACACCATGTCTTCTAGATTTCATTTTTTTCAAGTGTTGCTCTTTTATATGCCTTTGATTACCTTTGCTTCTTTAAAATTTTTCTCTTCCTATTTGGGATATTATCAGGTTTACTGTGATATTTCTAAGCATAAGGTTCTTTGTACTTATCCTACTTGGTGCTCATGGAACTTCTTCCATTTGTGACTTGATGTCTTGTCACTTTTGAAAATTATCAGTATTAAGACTTGAAACAGTGTTGTATATTATTTTCTCACTCCTCTTCTAGATTCCAGTTACATGCATGTTAGACCATTTCCACATGTCCCTTCTAATGCTTTCCCTCTTTAATTTTTTATTTTTGTCTTTCTGTATTTCAGTATAGGTTTTCCTTGACCTATCTTCCATTTCATTAATTCTCCTCTTGGCTGTGTCTAGATTGCTGTTAAACCCATCCAAAGAATTCTTAAATCACTTAATGTATTTTTCATTGGTATAATTTCCATTTGATTCTTTTAGTAAAGGTTTCTAGTTGTCTACCTTATATTTTAATTCCTTGAAAATAAAGTTCTAATCATTTTAAAGTTTCAGAAAACACTGTTGTCCTTCAGGTGTGTTTATAATAGCTATTTTTTCCAATGTTTGTTTTTTCCTAAGTGTTTTTTAAATTTTATACCAGATATTGCACATGATATTAATGAAGAAATAATTTGAGGCTCTGTGCATTATTATCTTCCTCAAGCGAGAACTGACTTTTGCTCTGCCAACCAGTTAGGCTAAGCACAGATCAGCATAATCCAATGAACACCTGTGGTGGTTCAAGGTGAGCTTGTCCTACTAGCGGGTTTAGAGCTTCAGGGATCAGACTAAATCCTTAAGAATACAGCCAGACCCTCTTCCTTAGCACATGCGAAAATTCAATTTTGCTCTTCCACACTGATTGACAAAAGCCAAGATCAGTTTCTCAGTTTTCAGGATTTATATTTGTCTCAAGAACAAAAGTTGGCCGAAACCGGTTTGGCTCAGTGGATAGAGCGTCGGCCTGCGGACTGAAGGGTCCCAGGTTCGATTCCGGTCAAGGGCATGTACCTGGGTTGCGGGCATATCCCCAGTAGGAGATGTGCAGGAGGCAGCTGATCGGTGTTTCTCTCTCATCGATGTTTCTAACTCTCTATCTCTCTCCCTTCCTCTCTGTAAAAAATCAATAAAATATATTTAAAAAAAAAAAAAGAACAAAAGTTGAACAAAATGCCAATCCTACCTCCCTGGACATTCTACCTCTCCTAGATCTTGATCCACAAATTCTCAGTTCCTTAACAGTTAACTAATGCCTTCAAAGGATGTAATTCCTAATATTTTTTCAGTGTAAATAATAGTTCAAATAACCCATAAAATATAATTCCTCCAAATACACATTTTCTATTATTTCAACACAGTCGTATATTTACCAAACTATACCTACTAAACCATAAACCCATTTTTGATGTGGCAAAAATGTAAAATTGGTATGTACAATGGGCACATAATAGCAACATTTTAAAGTTACATAATACTTGACAAATGAAACTGATACACACTATAATCCATGTATAGTAGCAAACTTGAGAAATAAGCAAACAAAAAGCAGAAAAAATTTAAGAATGTTACAAATAGGAAAATACCATTTTAGTTCTCACTGATAATGCTACAAATCTTTTTTTTTAAAGCAGAACCCAAGGAAATAGGAAAGGATCATATGTATCTATAACATATTTGTAATGAGGTGCTCAAAATAATTTACAAATTATTTTATTAAATTCTCCTAAGGGACAAGTATACAGTGTTACTTGTGCATATGCTAAAATTGCCAAGACTGATCATTATATTCTTCTATGCAACATTTCACTATGGGAAATTTTCAAGTAAATAATCATGTAAGATCTGATGAAATTTCATTATATAGTAAACAACAACTAACTCTCTCATTCTGATTTCATTCAAATAATACCCGTACTTCTCTTATCCATTCAGTTTAATAAGTTCTTTCCCTGAGCAATACTGTGCCCATTATTATTAATGTGAACTATGCGGCCTCTATCTTGCAGAAGCAGTTATCTTTTCCTTTTTGATATGACACAGTATCGGTCATATATGCAAAAATATGTTAAGCAGGTTGATGGTGCCTTAGTTTCTACACAATTCCTCTTTTTATTATAGCAAAAAGTCAATAAGAAATGTTAGCAATATTAAAATAGGAAATAAAATGTAATGTATAGATTACCTAAAACAAAAAGGTATTTTATTAAGGTTAATAGTTATAAAAATATAAAGAATACTACTACATTTTATTAGACTAAAAATAATGAAAATTAACAAGGTCACCTAAAGAAGTCTTAATTTTTTTAAATTCCATCTTTCTTCAAATAAAGTTAAAAAATAGAATATGTTTGAAACTGAAGGGGGTATAACAAATCACAATTTGGTAAAAAACTGTATTTCATTTCACATAAAGGAATGTGTGCTAAAAGTTTAAAAGAATGTGTAGTATCTTAAAAAAAAAAGACACAAAGAAATCACTTCCCTGGTTAATCAATCAATAAAAAAATAATAATATTGCAAATACAAAGAGAGCATTACGGTTATGAGTAGGAAATTCACTAAACAAGAAACACAAGTGGCAAATGAACACATAAAAAGACGCTTTCTCACAGTAGTAACCAGGATATATGTATTAAAATATCAGTATCATTCACACACATTACTCTGGCAGAAAGAAAATATCCCCACCTTTATCAAGTGTTAGTGAGAATAAGGAGAAACAGGGACACTCATACCTTGCTGGGAAACATACATTACCACAGTCACTTGAGGAGCAATTAGGCAACATGCAGTAAATTTGAGGACTTGAATATCCTCAGATTCATCACTTCATTGTTAAGTACATACCCTAGAGAAACTCTTGCATTTGTGCCTGAGCAGACCAGTATAAGATGTACACTGCGGCATTTTCATAACAACAAAAGGAAAATCTGGCTAAATGTCACAAGCTTTGTATTTCACAGAAAATGAGATAACAAAACTGAAGACATGGTTTTAAAATTTACAAGTGGCAGTAAAATACGAGTGCAAAGTAGAACAAATCCCAAGACAGATAATAACAATCCAAAAGTTTGTAAGCAAAACTTCCTGACTGAATTAAACGTAACATCAGCACCGATAAGCACAAGTAACTGCAATGCTTACAGGAACAGAACCGCTTTAAAGTCGAGCCTTTACAGCAACGCTGGCTACAGAGTAAATCTACCATTTTGTGCCTTTGCTGCATACTTAAGTATCATTAGTTGCAATAAAAGAAGGCCAAGAATGACTCCCTGAAAATACTTAATAAACACCACTATTATACAAATATAAACTATAACAGTGACACACTTTCCCAACATACTTTTGGCCTCGTCTACTCACCAAGTCTTAGTGTTCACGTCATACTTATAAAGATCATCCACCAATCCATACTTGTTGCCTGGCAATGCCTTATAGCCTCCATGAACATAAATGGACTTTGTTATTTCATCATACACACTGGTATGACCATATCCACCTTGAACAATAGCGCCTTTAGTTTCTGAAACAAGCCAAGTGTTTGATGCTGTAAGAGAAAGAAGATAAATCATGAATTCCTAGTATTTAAAAATATAACTAATATGTCATCAAACCACCTAGTTAATTGTAATGCCACCTTTTTATGAGTAAGGTATACTTAATATTCATTTAATCAAGAAGCAATTATTAAATCTGAGCTAGTTACTATGTTAGGTGCTAGGGGTTCAAGATGAGTAAGACTGGCCTTTCTGTAGATCAAACTCTGAAATACTGAAAATGCCAAATTTATGTGTGCACGAGGAAAAAGAAAACTCTTATTCTCACATACGTTTCTGTAATTGTAAATAACTCTGGGGAAAAAAGCTGTAATAAATAGTTTCTGAGCGCCTACTATGTAAAGGCTCTGAGTTAGTCACTGATATTACAAATACAAAAAAGGATGTGATCTCTGCCCGTAACAATTTCTGTGCTGTCCTTTATCACTTCAAACAGGCATTAAATGATAAAAGAATAAATCCCTGGAACATCAGAAAAGGTCAATAAATACAGCAGAAATATGAGTACACATGACCTTTGCGCTGAGATTTCTAAATAATAACTGATGAAGAAAACAAAAATTATAACATCATCTGGTACTCAAGCCAATGGTATTAGAAAGTGGGGAAGATGAGGGAATCTAAATGAAAGTAAGGCTGCCATACTTCCCCTGAAGGTTTAAAATGTTGATACTAGACGATTATGATTACATGTGTGTATTTTTATAACCAGAGCAATTTCTAAAAAAACTTGTATACAAAGAGATACACTCAAGAATAGTATAAGTATACCAAGATAAAATTCTAAGTTGTTTAAGAAGAAAGAAAACAGAAACAGAGGCACATACACACACACACACACACACACACACAGGAAATAAAACAGCAGACTTAGGTACAGACTTAGCATATGTAAATTGTGTCAAAAATGAAAGTTTATTTAAAAATAGATATTCACCTTACTAGGAATGGATAGTTCATCATGAAATAACAGTATTTCACTCAACTATTTCTGAAACATTAAAAAAATTTAGAAGTATAATAGCTATGACACAGGTCTAACACCAAAGAGTGTCCTCTTAAATACCAGCACAGCACTTCTCAAGGTCTGATCACTAGCAGTTCAATCAAGGAACCCACAGGTGACATGGTAGTCTCAGATGAAAAGCTAAGGCAATGATTTTGTTCAGGTACAGGTGATAAACTTAAAATGCAAAGTTAATTATGATCCACGTTCTCATTACATTTTTATTTTGCATTTAGAAATGTACACTTGCTACAAGAAATCATTTTGGCTCCATAAATATTCAAGCTTTACTTGCAACATCTTTTGGTCAATTCCTAGAATGATGGCAAAGAACTTGTACTTAATACATGATCATTCGCTCAACAAAAGGAAGAGCTAACTAAATCCTTAGATGCCAGAATCATGATCCCAAGCAATGATGGGCTGAAGCTATTCTAACAATAAAGGTCAAGCCCTCACTGATGTTACAACATTAAGTAGACAAGTGCAGGCAGAGTGCACCTCACTCCACAACAAGCACTTACATAAAAAGCAGGAACTAAAGTCTAAGGAAGAAGCTTTGTCGCCAGCCACCAAATGCCGTAATGACCAGAACAACCAGTCGCTATGAAGCTCACTGCAGCCAGCAAACTGGTCCAAACGGGTGGTGGGGCCGGCCCACCAGCCTCCTGCAGCCCCTACCCCTGGCCAGCCCCACCCCCAATCAGGGGCGGGGCCCGCCAATCACCCATAGTCCCTCTCCCCAGCCAGCCCAGCCCTGTTTGGGGTGGGCCAGTCAGCCAACCTTCCTTCCTCCCTCCCCCAAATCTCCTCCTTCCAATAGGCCCAGCCCCGGCCAGGCCAGCTGGACCCCACCCATGCACGAATTCATACACTGGGACTCTAGTTATTAGTATAAAATATAAATTTAGGTTGCATCAAAAATATTAATATCAACTTTAGAACAAGTAATGGTGTCACATTAGGTACCACACCATGCTCTATGAAGCTCTGTGAAGTCTGAATGGGTCATTACAAAGTACAGTCTGTGCACAGAGGGTGGGAAAGATGACAAAGTGTATTTTACACTTATATATAACCCTTTGACTAGCTGCATGATCAATGGCCAGTTGTGCGAGACATCTGTCCTCAGTTCCTTTATCTGTAAAATGGGGTTAAAAGAGCATATATTTTGTATATTCACTTTGAGGAGTTAATATGTATAAAGTGTTTATAATACCACCTAGCATGGAGTAAGGCTTCAATAAATGTTAGCTGTTGCTATTATTATTATTCATTAGGAAATATCCTTTACATTACTAGTGGCTATGATACTATAAGATATTAATATTGTTAATAAGATATTAATGAAACCTTATAACATGCATACTAGAAGAACTAGGGATGCTCATCTAAAGAATAAAAAGTAAATGAAAAATAACATATCTCAAAATATTTGTAGGGCCAGTATGTGAGTGATTAAATTTCATTTGTGGGGTTCTACATAGTCATGAAAACATTATAACTGCATATTCCTTCTTAAACATAAATTCTTACATTTAAATATATACAACAACAGAATGGCTGCCTGTTAGGGACTGACATCTCCACCACTGTAGGAAAGTAAAGCAGAGACGGAAAGACCAGAATTTTCTGTATTCTAAATGCACATTTACTAAAACTTTTCAATCTAACTCATGCACATTTTCAATTATATATATTTATGTAGCTTATAAACAGTTCTAAAAGCATATTTTTTAATAATTTTCTTTATCAAACCTAAAGTCTTTTGTGATATTTTCTGAGACATTGAGAAATTTTTTTAAAATGCATACAATCTTAGCGGCAGCCTTTGTCACAAAGACGTAGCAATTTATTGAAACCTTTTACTTACTGCATTGAAATTGTTTTACTTTCCCTAATAAGTCTTGTAAAGTTCTTCACAATGAAATGCAACAACAAATGCCAGGCCTACTTTAAGCACAGTGAAACTCCATGTTTTATGATTCCGATGACAGAATTATTTTTAAAGGGGAGATTTCTTCTGTTAAAAATGCCTAATTCCCACCACCTAATATGCCTGTTCTATAGATCAACACTTTCAGACACCAGTTTGCTGAAAAGCAAAATTCCATCCGCAGTTGAAATTCACCAGAGAATTTTGAAAAATATGTAATGTTAACAACTGAAGAGAATCACATAGAAGAAAAATTCACTTCTTAGAAAAATTGTATCTAATGGTTTTCAAATCGAAAGAAAGAGTTAACATGAAATGACATTAATGATGGTTTTCCAACTATTCCTTCCAAATTCTGAAATCATGAAAATACTAAAGCAAAACATTAATATTATACTAACCTTGAGACTCACATTGAAGTTCTTCAAAAGTTTATGAGGTATTGCTAACTTAAAGGGAAGTAAATTTCCCTCAGGACTAACCCAGAAGAGCTTTATGGTCTAAGTTAGTAAAACCATCCAATAATTCTCCTTTGAGATTTATAGATTCCCTAAAAGCCATAATTCAAAGAATAGCAGAAAGGACAAAGTGATGTTTCTTTTACCGCCGGAGCAAGTTCACAGGAATTCTTACAATTTCAGTTCCAATATATGTCCTATACAACCAAATATAAAAAACATATATCGACTTCCTCTCATCTGTTTTTAGCACTTCGTTTGAAAATAATTTCAGTCCAGCCAGTGTGACTCAGCGAGTGACATTGACATTTTTTTAAGAATAAAGTTCTTCCCCTTTTAAAATAAAAGATTCCTCATTTGAAGTTCATATGATACTGCTTGATGATTAGATTTAGGCATGTATTCCCACTCAGAATACTCTAAGCCAGGGGCTGGCAACCTATGTCCAAGGGCCAAATAATGGCCTGCTGCTCATTTCTGCAAATAAAGATTTATTGGCACAAAGGCAAATTCATTCACATACATACTATCTGTGGCTTGCTTTCAAATTTCAATGGCAGAATTGAGAAGAAACAGAGACAAAATGACTGAAAGAAAAAAAAAGTTTGCTATCTGAACCTTTACAGAAAAAGTTTGCCAAGCCTGCTCTGAGTGATGTTTGTTTCAGCAGTAGCATATCCAGAGGCACGCAATGCCCACTTTCCCATGGCTCATGATGCGAACTTTGATCACCCATACAAGTACTGACAGAGTTTCTGTTTCCCCCTGCACCGTATACACAATCGGTGGGGAAGACACTTAGATACCACGCACATCTCACCAAAAATCCATCCCCTCCCCCACAGATTTAGCATCCAACAATGCCAGCCTGCACTCTGTATAAGAAAGAGAATTCTCCCCAGCACTATTTGTGTCTGCTGATCTGTCCATTATCAGGTGCTAGCTCATGGATTATATTTTCCACCAGTTTATAATTTATTACTTGCTTAAATCATTTTGATGCTGAAGTCGCCCCAGACTTTATCAATGGGACCCCTCCGAGCTGACATAGGCCTGTTTCTTTGGCAGGACCCATCACTTTCCTGAGCACTTCCTGCATTTGGTAGAACAAGACGTATCAGGCTCATCTTTGCTTTCCCTGCCACAGCCTTACCATCAGCCATAACTACTTATGGGAATGTTATTAGAAACTGGATCTGGGAAAATCTGTAATCAGTGTGATCATTACTAGGGTGTCTTAGCTTCTAGGCCCTTTTGGAAGAATCTACATCTACAGCTTTCTGTCTATCTATCTATCTGAACATAAGCTCACACTGATGTTCCAATTCCAACCCATTCAGACAGGATTCTTCCTTGCTCTCCCCATTTCACATCTATATCTCCTATCTTCCACACTGAGAACTTTAATTCCTAATATCAACTCATTTTTTTCAATCTAACAATACACCTAAAATAATTTCAGAAGTGCTTCACCAAAACCTTCCAAAACAAACGTAAAAGATTTGCTTCCACTTCTTCCCCACATCCACACCTAGACAGAGGCCATTCTGTCAAACATTATGTTAAAAAGCCACTTGGATTTGTTTAATCTCTTTCCCTATCAGAATGGTTGTTATTCATTTGAAACATGGTTGGGTGAAATAAATCCACCTAATAATTACAAATGGAATATTCTATATTTTTTAAATAAGGAGATGTTCTCTTTGTTCATTTGAAGACTTCTAAGAGAGAATGGGACATCTATAATAATAAAGGCTAATTAGACCAGACAGTCAGACATCCTTCCGGATGAAGCCGTGGCGGGTGGGGGCGAGGCAGAGGTGGTTAGGGGTGATCAGGCAGGCAGGCAAGCAGTTAGGGGAGATCAGGCAGGCAGGCAGAGTGGTTAGGGGCAATCAGGTAGGCAGACAGGTGGTTAGGGGTGATCAGGCAGGCAGGCAGGTGAGAGGGTAGGAACCAGCAGCCCCAGATTGCGAGAGGGATGTCCGACTGCCGGTTTAGGACCAATCCAGCAGGGATTCCTGCAGGATCAGGACTAAACCGGCAGTCGAACATCCCCCGCCCCCCAAGGAGTCCTGGATTGTGAGAGGCTGCAGGCTGGGCTGAGGGAACACTCCCCCACCCCCATGCACGATTTCGTGCACCGGGCCTCTAGTATAAAATAACAGTCTTCACAGATAGTTAGGCCTGCTCAAAAACAAACAAACAAAATACAGAAAAAATAAAATTGGATCCAATAGAACCTTACTGAATATCAAGAGTTAAATGGCTTCCCTTCTTCTCTATTTTTAATTGCATTCTTTCTACTTGGACAAAACACATAACATTTGCATACTAACTATCTACTGACATCTCCACCCTTGTTTTAGTCTTAGCTCTAAAATTTAATATGTGAAGTGTTCTCCATCAGTCTTTTACCTGAAGTGTTCCCATTCATCGCTTCCTGAGATGAAGCTTATTCTCTAGGAGAGGGGTTGGCAAAGTACACCCCAGGGACCAAATCCAGCCCAACTGTTCTGTAAATCCTGTTTTACTGAAACACAGCCACACTCCTTCATCTTTGTACCTTTACATGGCTGCCTGTGTACAGCTTCAATGGCAGAGCTGAGTAGTGACAACACATACAGGGTAGCCCATATAGAGCCTAAATTACTTACTATCTAGACTTTTACTAAAAAAGAAGTCTGCACATTTCTACTTGAGCAGATTTCTTAGGTGAGGCCACACAGAGACAGAATTATCTGAGTTTGGCATGCTCAAACAGTTCTTTCTATAGCCTTGACACCTGAAGGACGGTCTGGTAAGATATAAAACCCTTAGTCTATCCTTGCTTATCTGAAAAAGTTGTTCCATGTTTGCCTAGATTTTATGTTGCTTTTGAGAAATCTGATACTAACCTAATCTCTTGTCCTTACAAAATATTTCATCTTTCTGATTGAAGAGACTGAATATTATTTCTTTATCTTTTAAAATATAGTATTTTTATCAAGACGTTTCAATTGCTTCTGTGGGTGATTTTTGACAGGTATCCAACCCAACAGCTCATGCACAGGAGAGCGGATAAGTGAATTGTGGTAGTTATATAGTAAAATACAGAAATGCGAAGGAGTTAATAGTGGTAAGTCATAACAACATGGGTGAACCCTGCTTAAAAAAATGAAATAAAAGAAAACCTCAGAAAACTGCATAAAACGTTATTTCCTTTTTAAAATTCAAAAACAAGTGAACAGAACAGTATGTTATATAAGCACACATGGATATGTGGTAAAGCTACCTTTTAAAACAAATATATAAGAAGATATTCTGGATTTCAGAATAGTGAAGGCAGAAAACCTTTTGAAAAATAAAAATTAATAAGCATGATTAAAAAGAAAATTAAAGGGATACAGCAAATGGCTATGCTTTTTAAAATAAATATCCTTTCATCAAATATACTTTGGGGTGATTTTATTAGTTAGACATGATTATTCCTATATTGATGTAAACATGATTATAAAGAAAAAAATTACAAGCAATATCCAACAAATGGTTACGTTTTTTAATAAATAGAAAGTAATGTATAGGCAAACAAGAGTACTACGTATTTTTTAAAATACCAATAGCTAATGTTCTTGAAAAATGTTGAGCAAATATATCAATCTTGAACATCAAGAAAAAATAAAATGCTACAGATGACCACATAGTATTGAAATTGTTAAAGTCCAAGTATAATAGAAGCAGAAAAGGAATACTAATGACAACCTATTCCTTCCTCCTCAAATATTTACCAGGTATTTAATACATGGCACTTTACTAGAAAGTACACAAACAAAGAGATATACAGCAGGATTGATGCCTTAAAGTCAACTTCTTAGAAAAAGAATAACTATAAAAAGCAATATGTGTTTATAGTCATTTATAAACAAAGAATCCAGAGAAAAATTAAACCACTAGCAGAAAATGAAAAAGGCAGTAAACACAATTGTAGAATAACAAGAATCTTTTCATGATTATACAATTATAGAGTCTACCTCCACTTTGTTACTTAAAATAAAAGTTTATGGCGCCTTTACTGCAAGCTGATCTCTACATTATGAGTGTTTCTGATTTTTCCAATAATTTTGTGCATGAATCTAGTTGATTACTGTCACTTCTAAGCACCTGATAACCATACATCGCTCTTGGAAGTTATACTCTAGGGTGCCCTCATGAAAAATTTGCCTGTCATACCTACTTGTGTGTGTTCCACGTAAGCTATTTCCTTAAGCTCTCTGCTGTTATCTACCTACACACATTTACATTCACAGTTGAGCCTTGAACAACGTAGGCTTATGGGTGCCAACCCTTCAAGTAGCTGAAAATCCGAGTGTAACTTTTAACTACCCCAAAACTGAACTACACTTGTTATCCCTCAGGATCCATGGAGAATTGGTTCCAGGACCCCCCACGGAGATGAAAATCCATGAAAGCTCAAGTCCCCAATGTAAAATGGTGTAGGTCGAGCATACAGTCAGCTCCCTGCATCCACAGACTCCCAACCATGGATGGGAAACAGTATAGGTATCCACTAAAACACAATCTGCATATAAGTGGGCTCATGCAGTCCAAACCCATCTTGTTCAGAGGTCAACTATAAATCAAGCACATTGAATGAAACCTGCTGGGTTCCAACCCCAGCAGGTCCAGGGGTCCCCAAAGGTGTGGACGGTGTCAGTGAAGAATGAATGACACGGAGGCTGAGTTCAGTTGATCATCATAGCCGGGTTCTCTTGTCAGGGTCTGGTCAGGATCTCCAGCGAAGTTCTGGTTCGGATCTCCAGCCAGGTTCTGTCCAGGTTCTCCAGCCAGGTTCAGTCACCAGGTTCTAGTCAGGTTCTCTTGCCAATTTCTGTGGTCAGGTTCAGTCCAGGATCTTTTGCCATGTTCTCTCCAGCGAAGTTCTTCTGTCTCTAGGTTCTGTGTAGGTTCTGTCTTCTAAGTTCTGTGTTGTTGTCTCTGTATTTATACCAATTGATTCCAATCCTATCAATCTCTATTCCAAAGGTTAGGGCGTTTCTTATCTCCATTCCAGGGATTAAAGATTATGTAGCTTAAGCATGATTGTTCATAGTTAAAGTGATTAATTACCCGCCTGGCACTTAGTTAAGAGGTTTTATTCCCTCCCTAACTTCAGGGGAAAATCCCTACCTGGGAAACAACCTTTCTCAGAGACCTTGGTTAAAACACATAGTGCCAAGAAGGTGAGCAAACATATTAAGAACAGTATGCCATATATGCCAGGTCCCTTGAAACAGCAAGCATGGACCGGCTCCCGGCAGAAACCTATCTTCAGCTAAAGAATGGACTGATTTTGGGAACACAGCCCACAGGATTCATCAACTAACTACAAGCGTTATAATTAAAGAAGGAAATTTCAAAGATTACATGTTGACTGAAAGCCTGGGTAAGTTCCATCACCACTCTAGTAGTTGTCTCTATTAATGGACGCTTTTTTTGAATTCATCTTTATTTTGAAAGTATTACAGATGTCCCTTTTTTCCCTCCATTAACTCCCTCCATCCCCTCTCCCCCAGGCCTACAGCACTATTGTCTATGTGCCTGGGTTATGCACGTGAAGGCTGCCTTCTCTTGTCGGCATTATTTCTGAATTGTCCTAATCATGTTACCTGCCCTTTCCCAAATAAAATTCTTTCACTTGAATCCTTGTTTCGTGGTCTGCTTGTGTGAAAACCCTTTAGAAAGATCCTATATTTCCTGCCAGTTGCTGCTAACTTCTTTGCTCCCCGACAAGCAAGTTTCCTTGAAAGAGCTGCCCAATTCCCTCTTCAATCCAATTGGGCTTTTACCCAACCACTACACACAGACTGTTCTTGTGCAGATCACCAATGACCTGGCAGTCCCCAACCCAAGGTCAATCTTTAGTGATCATCTTACTTCACCCACCGGCAGAGCAGCACTTAACAGAGATGGCGACTCTTCTGTTTAAAATCTTTCTTCACTTGGCATCCAGTTCACCGCACTCTTTCTTGCTCATTTTCTTCTTCTCCCCTCCCTCTTACCACTGGAACACCCTGGGGCTCAATCACTCTTTCTTTTTATCTGCACCCATTTCCTTAGTGATCTGATTCAGCCGCATGGTTTAAATGCTATCTATCTCTATCCCCAAAACTCCCACATCTACATCTCCAGCCCAGATCTCTCTCTAGAAGAACTCCAGACCCACACATATAGTTGACATTTTCACTGTAATGTCTAATGGACAGCACACATATCAATGTCCAAACTGAAATCCTGACCTTAAATCATCCTTCGCCTCAAACCTGTTTCAGAATCTTCAACATGTCAGTCGATGGCAACTATATCTTTCTAGTTGTTCAGGCCAAAAACCCTGGATTCATCCTTGACTCCTCTCTTTTATCTCAGACTCTACATCCAAACCCTCAGCAAATACGATTCGTTTTACTCTAAAAACATATGAAACAAATGGACTGACTCTCCTCACTCCAACACTACCCCCCTGGTCAAGCCCATCACCGCTGCTCAGACTAACAGTAGTCTGACTGCCTCCTCGCTTCTGTTCTTTCCTCCGCAGAAGTTAGTTTCAAGACAGCCAGAATGATTCATTTAAAAATTATGTCGTTGCTCTGCCCAAAAGCTTGCAACATCTCTCCATTTCCTCAGAGCAAGAAACAAAGGCTATGCGAAAACCCTATGATTTTGCTCCTTATTACTTCTCTGACCTCATCTGTTAATGTTTATTCTCTCCTCCAGACTCCTTGCTGTTCCCTGACCATGCTCTGAATGTTCTCGCCTTTACACTAGCTGTTCCTACTTCTAGGGAACACTCCCCTTCCCACAGATTAGCTACATAGCAAACTTCTCCACTTCCTGCAATTCTTTGATCAAAATTCCTCTTCTCATTGAGGCTTACCCTGCTGGCCTTCCCAGCCACCTCAGTATTCTCAATCCCCTTTGCTTTGTTCTATTTTTATAAAATTTACTATCTTCTAACACATCATACAGCATGCACATCTGTATTATATTTACTACTTATTGGCTGTATCACCCTACTAGCAATAAGTTCCACAAAGACAAGGAATAAGACCTGATGCGTTACTTGCTGATACGCATTATTGCATATGTCCGGAACCAAGTGGAACCAGAGGGTGATCCTATAAGCTACAAAGTCAGCCAATATATGGAGGTGCTCCTGAGCTCAACAGATCCTCTAAAACTCAAACCAGCAATGGTAATATGCATAAACTTTCAACTCCACAGCTAAACATATTCTCTAGTGTCTTAAATGTTGTTACTGTTAATGGATAAGGCTCAAACTAAGATAACTGAAGTTAACTACATGGTTCCTTGGTTTTAAATCATATTATTACAAAAAAATCTCAAAGACGACTCAGGATGCTAAGCACTGAACCAGAAATACTTCACAGTTATTTCCACGATTATTCGAAGTTTAGTAAGTGGTCATTTTGGAGTATGTTAACTGGGAAATCTTTGTCTCTTTTAAAAATCTCTACATAATGGTGAGATCAATGTCCTTTGAGTATAATTCTGGGTAAATTTTTATCTAGTAAAATACCCTGTTTTCATGAATTGCTCTATTATAATTTCAACCTTCTTTCCCGTTACCTTCACCATAGTGTTGGAAAAGAGAGTCCCTTCTGTAATTAAACAAAACATTCTCAGTTTTCGAGAAGCTTTAAACATGTAAGGATTCTCAAAGTAAATCCGACCTGCATTTGGGATAGTTGAAGCCATTAAAATCAGTCAGAAAAAAAAAACAGCTTAAACTTACATGGCAGTATAGTAATGCCACTATAAACAGGGGGAAAAAATGTTTTAAACTGTCTCTGTAGAGATAAGTCTTTACTTATAACTAAGATGATAAATTAACCTATTATTTATGTTCAAACCAGCCCTACTTAATATAGTATCATTCCCTGAAGCAGCACTTGTCTGTGGTATATACAACTTAATTATTCTGGCAGCTTTAAACTATAGTTCCCCATCGTTCTATTTACTCTTCTATGCAAGTACTTTTCAAAGTGAAAGTAATTATGGATTATTTTGACACCACATACTTTCAACAATAAGCAGTGAATTCAAACTGCATTAAGAATAAATAACATAATAAGTTCATTTTATTATTAAAATATAATTTTACAGAAAAAATTGATGACTTTTACTTTGTACTTAAATGAATCACAGAATTTAAAATCCACCCTTAATTCACCTATTATTCTTATAAAACTCATAAATAGATCATGTACTCTTCCTATTTCCATATTAGAATATATTCATTCATCTTAGACCTCCATATATTGGCTGACTTGTAGCTTATAGGATCACCCTTCAAGTATGCCTAACAAGTAATGCCATTAATAAGACAAAAATCAAATAAAAAAATATCCTGTTGGTAAATTTATTTTAAAATAGTATTTTGATTATAGAATAAGCCAAAAGAAACTCTATAGAAGTAGTTTAAAACTTACCAAAACTACAACTGATGTTCTGTAATCAAATTATTCCAAATGAAAAACAAAACCTAGCCCTAGCCGGTTTGGCTCTGTGTGGGCCTGGGGACTGAAGGGTCCTTGGCTCGATTCTGGTCAAGGGCACATGCCTGGGCTGTGGGCTCCACCTCCAGTAGGGGGCGTGCAAGAGGCAACAGATCAATGATTCTCTCTCATCATTAACGTTTCTTTCTCTCTCTTCCTCTCTGAAATCAATAAAAATATATTTTTTAAAAAAGTAAAGGAAATCAAAACCTACCAGCCAGTGAATTTGTCAGTAAACAAACTATCAATATTTACCATTCATAGAAAATTAGAATTAATCTGCTGTGCCTTCCTAGCCATCCCTGGAAAGCATAACTGCCACCATGTCTCAAGGCTGAATGAGACTGTCCTGCAAAAAAGGTTGGTATACAAAGAGGAAAATATATTCTGAAGACCAGAAACTGTATTCAGTGGAAAGGCAGGGTAAGGAATGTGTGTACCATTCAGGTGGCCTAGGGATTTGGTTTTAATGGCCAGTACTGAAGGTAAGCCCGTGTGGGTACTGTATCAGAGAACTTCTATACAAAGTCAGGATTCCTGAAGGATTATATCCTCAATGAAAAAGTGAGTTATTTTTTAATCTGCTCTGCAGAAGCAGACAGAAAATGTGTATTTCCACTTGGCTATATGTAAAGGGAAAAATCTCATTTATCCTGGGAACTTTTGGTCACAGATCTTGGGGCATGAATTCACTGTATATCCAAGGTCCAAAGAAAACCACATGCCGAAATGTTAAATTAATTTGGACCAGGATTGCTAGGCCCCAGTAGCACACACACTCTCTCTCTAGAACAGGACTAGGTAAACTAAGACACAAGGGCAAAATCAGGCAAAATGCCATGTCCATCTGTTTACGGAATGTCAGTGTTGGCTTTCTTGCTATCACAGTGGAATTGATTAGTTGTGACAAAGACTGCATGAGCCACAAAGTCTAAAATATTTCCTATCTAGCCCTCTATAGAAAAGACTGTTGATCCCTAATATAAAATACTGATAATGTCAAATGTGTTTGAAACAAAGTAGGATGGATTAAGGCAGTAGAAACAGTGTCCTGTATATTGGGGCTTGATCAAAGAGTAAAAATATTTGTTGACTTTAGACTTAGTTAAATATTTGCTTTAAAACTTCAAAAGTCAAAAACGTATGGTTCAAGTACAAGCATGGTGATAGCTGAATTCTGAATCTCCCCATTCATTCCCGGGAAGACAATAAAACAACAAAGAAAACATGAATAAAACGGAAAATTAAATTTCCAGATAAACTAGAATAAAAAAACCCATAAAGTCCAAATCAAGTGCAAAAAGCAAGTAAAACCAAGAGCCAGAAGGAGGAAGCCCCAAGAATGCAGAAGGAAGGCAAGAGACGAGGAGTCAGAAGAAGCCTAATAGTGGCAGATCTCAAAATTACTCATTTCCTCAAAAAAAAATGGGCGTCCTCTGAACATGAGAAGACATAATTTTTTAAAAGACAACAGAGTGACTATTAAAAATATAAAACATGTACAGAAAATGTACAAAAAATGGATGGAGTCACAAAGCAAAATCTAACTTTTTGTTGTACACAAGAGATATATTTAAAACAAAGTGATTCTGAAAGGTTAACAATAGATGGGCAAAAGCATATGAAGGAAAGAATGACAGCCCCACCCCAAATAACCAAGAGCCATTATATTAATATCAGACAAGATAGAAATCAGGTCAAAAAACATTAAATAAACAAAGCACTTTATAACATTAATGTGAAAATGAAAGTCATGAATATCCATAATAGCAACTTACATAAAGCATAAATTCCAGAATATACAAGGAGAAATAGGCAAAAATACACTAACATATGTAGACTTTCATTTTCACAGCATGACAGATCCAATACAAAAAGTAGAAGAACTAATAAGCATAATGAATAAAGTAGTGTGTGTGTGTGTGTGTGTATACATATATATACATATATATACATGTATATATATCAGATACCATAACTTAAAATTATAACATTTGCCTTCTTTTCAGTATTTATGAAAATTAAGCCACAAAGAAAATTTCAGTAAGTTACAAAATATGGAAATAATACCTACAACACTCCATGAACATCATCATAAAATTAAAATAACAAAAATCAAACAAAACCTTTCTATATAGGCTATTTGTAACTTAACTCCTTTTTTAAATTATCTTTATTATTAAAGTATTGCAGATGTCCCTTATAACTTAGCTCTTGCTGAAACAACTCTTGAGCTCATCTGAAAAAGTAGAATGACAGCCACACTAGCTTCCATGCTATCATGAATTTGTTACAACAATAATGCATGTAAGCAGGTTTATTCAATGCACCGTTACTTTTTAACCACTGCACTCCAAAATGTTCCCTTCAGTAGGAATCCTCTTTAGACTGCTTCTGTTTTCTCAGTAAAACAGTGAGTAAGGTCATCAGATGAAGGACATGTTAGAAGTTTGAAGAGAGAGATTGGTTATTATGAGCGTAAAGCGTGGTAAGTGCAGAGGTAAGTATGGACAGAGGAAGGAAGAGATAGTGAACACCTGAAAGGAGGCTAGTGAACTACAAGCTCTGGGACAGTTGAAGAATTACCAGTGTGGGGACTAGCAGGAGTAAGCTGGAGGCACTGGAATAAGATAGCTGAAATGGGAATTATGGAATTCATTGCAGGTAGGACAATGGGCAAGACTGATTCAAGTAGGATGAAAAATAAGATCTTGGGGAGAGAGATCAAAAAATTGAGAAGCCAAGTATTGGAAGAATTATTAAAGTGGATACTGAAATCATAGAAATATTTGGTTAATGTATATGGGATGGAGTGACAGTGAGCCGGATGCTAACTCCTTCAAGGAATAAAACAGGGATCCTAGGAGCTACAGAAGACATGAAGGCAAAGAAACAGGTGGTATAGTCTAATGACATACAATTCAAAGCTGAGTGATTCAAAGGACGAAGGCGTGGAAATAGTGTAAATGACAATAGGAAGGAGGATGCATATCCCGCTTTCAGTCCACCTGTACTGGAGACATGGAGGAGAAACAGATCACCCTGTATAGTTACACAAAAAAATCAAAACCTTGAGTTCAAAATTCCGGTCAAGGCCAGATATGGAATATGTTCTTGAATCTAAGTAGTGACTAACAGGGTACATATATTTGTAAACAAATTTTTTAAAAAACTTACAACTGTTTGAAAATTTCATAAAGAACTTTAAAAAAATAAAGTGCCAGAAAAACGAATAAGAGTATTTAATAATATCATGCAGTCACATGTAGATTGCCACTGACACCTTCATGCACCAGATAATAATCTTTCACAGAAGCCGACAGACTCTCAAGAGCTTCCTCTAAGACTAATACATACAGAGAGACACTGCAGTAAGACTAGGAACAGAACCCTGAAAAATAAAAAATCCTGCCCGGCAAACATGGCTCAATGGTTGAGCGTCGACCTATGAACCAGGAGGTAACGGTTCAATTCCCGATCAGGGAACATGCCCAGGTTGCAGGCTAAATCCCCAGTATGGGGCATGCAAAAGGCAGCTAGCTGATCAATGAATCTCTCTCACTGCTGATGTTTCTATCTATCTCTCCTTCTCCCTTCTTCTCTGAAATCAATAAAAATACATATTTTTTAAAATCCTGAAATCATGGAATGCATAGTAGAGAAACTGGGTTAGTTTTAGCTCTTAGTTCACAAGTAAAGACCAAAGATGTAGCACCACCTACTGGAATTTCACATATTTAAAAATATTCTCAGTTCTTAGAAAATGTAACTTCTGTAACATTTCCCCACATTTGGCTAAGAAGATAAACTTAAGTATTAAAGTACAAAATCTAACACAAAACCAAAAAAATTATATTAAATATTAATTCTTGGCTTATAATTCTTATTTCAATAACCATTTTGACTAAATTCATATGAAGATTTTAAAGATAAAAATGTGCACAATCAATAAAGACTTTACAGTTACACATTCAAAGTAACTCACAGATATGGTATTCCTGTACGCTGCTTGTATAACCATATATTGCAGAATATCCAAATATTATGATCATGACAACATCTCTACTATCCAGCTCCATAATATGTGCCGAATGCCCCTCCACAGCATACTGCTGCCCGTGCCCAAGAACAGTGGGAGTTTTTGTGCTCCAGGACTGACTAGGAATGTTAAAAATCCATAACTCATCTGTGA
The DNA here is from genome assembly GCF_964212035.1 of Myotis nattereri. Classification (NCBI taxonomy): domain Eukaryota; kingdom Metazoa; phylum Chordata; class Mammalia; order Chiroptera; family Vespertilionidae; genus Myotis; species Myotis nattereri. The sequence continues at coordinate 52,918,077 of NC_138088.1, read as the reverse complement.
CATTGCCTTCATTTGTTTCAATTCTGCCTCCATACATAAAGATGTTTTCCTGTAAATTAAAAAACAAGTATTAACAAGTATATTTCTTAGCAATATAAATTAGAATGAAGGCTAAATTTAAACATAGTCTTAGCAATCACTCACAACATGCATAAGGCATTCTTCCTATTTGTAAAAAGTCAAATGGGAACACATGATAAATGAAAAATAATGCTTTTACTCACAAGAAAGGGGGGGAAATCCATGCTTTCAAAAAGATATTTAAAACAATTATAGTATATAGTCAATTAACCTTTTTTTTCCAGAGAGGAAGGGAAAGAGGGAGAGAGAGAGAGAAATATCAATGATGAGAGAATCATTGATCGGCTACCTCCTCCACACCCTACACCCGGGCATGTGCCCTGACCTGGAATTGAACCCTGACCGCCTGGTTCATAGGTTGATGCTCAACCTCTGAGCTACACCAGCCAGGCAATTAAGCATATTTTTAATTTTCCTAGTTGCTGAGTTGCTAGCTGTCACACTGGAATGTTGCCATGGATGTACACTGCTCTGTGCTGTTCTGGATCATTCACTGCTTTCATCAAGCACAGTTCACAAAAAGGTAGACCACGTCTGTGTATTGCATGGAGTACATTTTTATTACCACTTCCCATGGCCATGGGCAGATGCTTTATAGCACTTATAAATTATACAAATAACTTTAATCACATAGGACTAAAATGAATGATGCATAAATAATACAAATCATTACTATTTCAACAACCTAGGAAGAGAAAGGAATTTCTTCAACCTACTAAAGATCATCTAAGAAAAACACACAGCTAATATTATACTGAATGATGAAAGAGCAGGCGCTTTCCCACTAAGGTCAGGAACAAAACAAAGGCGCCCACTTTTGCCACTTATATTCCACACTGTACTCGAGGTGTTAGCCTGAGCAAATTGGCAAAAATTGAATAAAGACAACCAGATTGAAAAAGAAGCAAAATAATGTTATTCGTAGAAGATATGAACTTATATATAGACAATACTAAGAAATCTTCCCCCCCAAAACAATTAGAGCTAATAAATGAGTTCAACCACATTGCAGAATACAAGATCAATGTGCAAAAATCAATTATATTTCTATACACTTGCAGTGAACAATCTAAAAATAATAATAAGTAAAACAAATTCCATTTCAAATGCATCAAAAAATAAAATACTTGGGAATAAATCTAACAAAAGAAATTCCAAACTTACTCTGGAATCAACAAAACATTGTTGAAAGAAATCTTTTAATATCTAAATAAATGAAAAGACATCCCATGTTCATGGGTCAAAAGACTTATTAAGAAGGCAATACTCTCCAAACTGAACAACAGATTCAATGCAATCTTTAACAGAATTCCAGGTGACTTCTTTGTAGAAATTGACAAGTTGATTCTAAAATTCACATGAAATTACAAGGCACCCAGAATATCAAAACAATCTTGAAAAAACAAAAAATTGGAGGGCTCACACTTCTCTATGTAAAAACTTACTACAAAGAAAAAGTAACCAAGAGGGTATGCTACGGGCATAAAGACAGACATATAAATCAATGGAACTGAGAGTCCAAAAATAAATCCATACATAAGATGGCCAACTGATATTTGACAAGAGTGCTAAGACAGCCAATGGAGAAAGAATAGTCTCTTTAACAAATGGTGCTAAGACAGCCGTGGGCAAACTACGGCCTGCAGGCCGGATACGGCCCGTTTGAAATGAATAAAACTAAAAAAAAAAAAAAAAAAGACCGTACCCTATTATGTAATCATGTTTACTTTGAATTTATATTAGTTCACACAAACACTCCATCCATGCTTTTGTTCCGGCCCTCCGGTCCAGTTTAAGAACCCATTGTGGCCCTCGAGTCAAAAAGTTTGCCCACCCCTGTGCTAAGAGAACTCTGAATAGTGACATGCAAAAGAATGAACTTGAACCCTTACTGCACACCATATACAAAATTTAACTCAAAATTAATCAAAGACCTAAATGTAAGAGCCAAAGCACACAACACTTAAAAGAAAACATGGAGTAAATCTTCACGATCCTGGATTTTTAGGTATGACACCACAATCACAAACAACAAAAGGGGGAAAAGATAAATTGGATTTCATCAAAATTAAAAAAACAAAAAACTTTTGTGCTTCAAACGACACCATCAAGACAATGAAAGCTCACAGAATGGGAGAAAATATTTGCAAATTATAAGGGACTTGTACCTAGAATACATAAAGAACTCTTTACATCTCAGTAATAAAAAGACAAATAACCCAATTTAATAACGGGCAAAGGACTTGAATAGACATTTCTCCAAAGAAAATACAGACAGACAGTAAGCACAAGAAATGATGCTCTACATCATTCATCAACAGGGAATGTAATCAACACACAAGAGATATCACTTCTCACTCAACAGGACAGCTTTAATAAAAATGACAGATACTAATGAGAGCTGGTGAGAATCCCTAGAAATTAGAACTTTCATACATGGCTGAAGGAAATGTAAAATGGTATAGCCAGTTTGGAAAACCGTGGCAGTTTCTCCAAAAACTAAACATAGAGTTACCACTGGATCCACAATTCCAATACTAAATATACTAGTATACTCAAGAGAAATGAAAGCATATGTCCTCACAAAAATCATAGCAGCATTGTTCCATAAGAGCTAAAAGGTGAAAACCCAAATGTCCATGAATTGATGAAATGATAAACAAAATGTAGTATGTCCATACAATAGAATATTATTTAGACATAAAAATGAAGTACTGATACATGCTACAATATGCAAGTCATAACCCACATAGTACACAATCTCATTTATATGAAATGTCCAGAGTAGACAAATCAACACAGATAGGAAGTAGATTCATGACTGCTTAAGGTTGGGAGGATGAGGAGGTTTGGGGTGATAGGTAAAGGATACAGGGTTTCTTTGTGAGGTGATAAAAATGTTCTAAACTTGATTGCAAAAGTCTGCAATTTGGCACAAATCTTCAAGAGATGGTTGCACAACTCTGAATACACTGAAAACCATTCAATTATAACCATTTAAAATCAGTGAATTATATGGAATGTCAATTATATCTCAATAAAACTGTTCCAAAAAATAACAAGTGTGGACAAGGACATGGAGGAATTGAAACCCTTGTGCAGTGCTGGTGGGAATGTAAAATGGTGCAGCAGCTGCAGAAAACAATATGGAAATTATTCAAAACATAAAAATAGAATTATCATATAATCCAGCAATTTCTATCCCAAAAATTGAAAATAGCGACAGGAGCCACATATTTGTACACCTGTGTTGATAGCAGCATTATTCACGATAGCCAAAAAGGTAAAGGCAAACAAGTTATTTATCGATGGGTAAATAAACAAAATGTGGTATGTGCATAAAAGGAATTATTACTCGGGCTTTAAAAGGAATGAAATTCTGACACAGGCCACAATATGGATAAACCTTGGGAACATTATCCTAGGTGAAATAAGCCAGTCATGAAAGAACAAATGCTGTATGAGTCCACGTATGCGAAGTCCCCAGAGTAGTCAAATTCACAGAGACAGAAAGTGGAATGATGGCAATCAGGGTCTGGAGGAGGGGAACTGTTAATGGGTATAAGGCTTCAGCTTTAAGACAAAAAAAGTCTGGAGATAATGGTGGTGATGGTTGCACAACAATTTGAATGTACCTACCTAATGCCACTGAACTCTAAAATGGTTAAAAAGGTAAATTTTAATTTTACCACAATTAAAAAGAAAAGTGACTGACCTGATGACTAGGAATCAAGCTAAGGACAAAAACTCAATCTTTGCTTCTTCTCTTGTTCAATGGCGAATCATACTAAAAAATCAATTTTTTACTAAAACAGTATGAGTCTGTGACATCTCAAGTTATTGTGATCCATATGATCTATTGTTCTCATTAGGTGTTTGAAATAAATCTGAGATTTAGTATTTTTTCCACCAAAGTGAACTCAAATTTTTTTTTTAAATTTAATTTAAAAAGCAAGATCCATACCTGATACAAAGCAAGAGAGTGTCCATACCTCTGGAGCGGTCCCCTGGACAGAGTTCCCACATTCCATATACTGTTTTCTAAATTGTAACTAGAACCAAGAAAAGAAATAACTTCATAATCTAAGATTCCTGTTTGGTTTTTCAATCTGCATATGTTTTCTTTGTCTGTATTCAAGTATTCATTAAATTCAAAACAATTATAAATAACAAGCTCATAATTTCAGGTACCATATTAGATGTTTTTCATAGACATTCAAGATATACCTACTTTAAATTAGGACTCAACCACCTAAATGTATAGTATACATTAACTTGACTATTTATTATTGGAATTAATTGGTTCAATTGCTTTAATAATTTCAGCCAATTGCTTAACCTAAACAATAGTAAGCTGGTCTGTATTTTTAAATAAAAAAAGAGAGAGAGAGAATAGACTGGCAGCTCTCAGAAGCGAGAAGGGTTAGTGAGGTGGGTGAAATAGGTGAAGGGATTAAACCAAAAAAAAAACCTCATGGAACCGACAGTCAACTAATAGTGATTACCTTTGGGAAGGGGGGTGGAGGCAGGTGGAAGGGGGATGATAAATGGTGATGGAAGGAGACTAGACTGAATGATGGACACACAATGCAATGTGCAGATGATGTGTTGTAGGTTTGTACACTTGAAACCTGTATAATTTTATTGACCAATATAACCCCAATAAATTCAATGAAATAATAATAATAATAATAAATTTCGCAGAAGCAAAAAAAAGAGCCAGCTTTTTCCTTTGGAAATGGATGGAAATTCTCTCCATTTTTAAAATAGCCATTTGCTTTATGTATTCAATTTTATTCTTTTACGTGCATGTAGCTCAGCATTGTATAAGTTAACCAAGAAGTACCTATTTCCTACACACAAACATATCTTGTTTACTGATCATTTGAGATTGTGTGACATGAATCTAGTAAGATAGAAGTTTCTGTAAAAAGAAGGTACTACTGGATTACTGGATAAAAATGAAAATTAATCTTTATTCGTCTGCTCTAAAAATATATATATGAAAATAGAAGTTCCAAGCTGTGAATCTCAAATGCTTATCTAAGCGAATTCCAGTTCAGTTGTCACCATCATACTTCTACCCTCACATCTCTTCAATTTGGCAAAATATAGAGGGAAGCATCCAGCCAAGAACTGACTAGGACCTTGTTTAAGAAGCTCACTATCAATTACCATCTCTTCTCTTTCTTCCTCCAACTTATCAGGGAAAGCAAGCAAGCCCTCTTCACACACAAAAAGAGAAGGTTACCAACAACTGTTTTCAGCATTATGGTTAACTTCTTTCCTACACTGGAATTAGAAGATACGTGTGAATGAAACAAATGAGGGAACAGAATCAATCAGAACGTAACTTTCACAGACTCACTCAGCTACGTCTACCTCTCTACCAGCATCTGCACCTAACACACTGCTTTCCACCAAGTTACTGAAAAGGGCCAGAGAGTAAACATCTTGGGCTTTGTGGATCACATTGGTCTTTTGTATTCTTCTTTGTTCTTTCTTATAGCTCATTAAAAATGCAAAAACCATTTTACTTTATTTTCACAGACTTTTCATTTTCATTAATCATAGTTAATTTCCTTTTAGTTTCCACATTTAAAACTCATTTCTTCATGTTCTTTTCCTATTTTAGCAATTCATTTTAATCCCACCAACTCTTTCAATTCTTTCTACTATATTTTATCCATTATATATTGTGTTATAGAATTCTAATTGTCTACTTAAATATGTACCTAAAACTTTCTCCCTCCCTACATAAATTATTTATTTTATACTTTAATTCGAGTCATATTCAATCATAGTTTTAAAGCAATCTCTTCTTATAAGCAGTAGAATTTTAAAATACCCAACATTAATAGGACTAATATTGTTAGTGGATAGGGCTACCAAATACAATTGAGGATGCCCAATTAAATCTGAATTTTATATAAACAACAAATAATTTTTTAGTATAGGCAGAACTCATACAATATTTGGGACAAAATCAAAAAAGAATATTGCAAGGGTCTACTTATACTGAAAAATTATTCATTGTTTATCTGAAATTCAAGTTTTACTGGGTGTCCTGTGTATTTCTCTGCTGCATCAGGCAACCTATTGGGTACACACCATTATGGTATATTGTCTAGGGTCAGTTCTGATTGGTTGGTGCCCAAGTTGCACCAGTTGTTACATATTATGAGTATCACTCCTGAAAACAACATTGATAATCAAATTATTCTTCTTTTTGCTCTTTTGTTCTATTATTGAATGTTCATAAAATACAATCACCAGTTGAAAAGAAATCAGGTAAGCTGCCATCCATGTGGTCCCTGCAACATCCAATCATGCAAAGGATAGTCTCCATGGAGACATCAGCAAATGAGTGATCTATTTTACAATACAGGCACTCTCTCCCAACAAAAGCTTGTAAAATCATTTCAAAGTCAAAAAGTTCAGAAAAATTAATTTACAGGTCAGAATTTTTATATAGGCAATTACACTTCATTCTGAAAACAATATTATGTGACAGGATTCGTAATGTCTGATACAGGCCTGGCCTCACCTTACTTTAATTAATATTTTCTTACTCAGAATTTATTAACAGCACCCTAGAGAGGTTATGAAATATCTATACAAAACAAATCTATATGCATAATGACAAATATTTAACGATGGATATATTGAATTCATAGATTCTCAAATCAAGTTCCATGTAACAAAGATACTATCACAAAAATATTCATAAATTTTGACAGCAATAAAATAGGCACTTAGGATAGTCCTATTACCAAAAACTCAGCTTAAATAATAGATTGTGAAAATCTGGAAAACATACTTACTTCAGGACCATTTGAAAAGAACTGTAGTTAAAACTATATCCACCAATCACCCACATAAACTTCCCGTGTAAAACCGCTTTATGGGAAGCGCGGCCTACGGAAGGACTGAAGGGTTTGACATTTGGCAGAATCCAGTACGACTCAGTGGAAGGAACATTCAGAGAGCAATCAGGGCCTATAAAAAAATCAAACAACACAGTGCGTTACAAAGAACTTCGATTATAAACCGGAATATATGGATGAAGAGAATTAGTAATTCAATGCTCATCATAGTAATAAATGTACATAATAAATGATCTAAACTACAACTTACAGGGGAAATTCTAACATGATATGGAATGCCTACAGGGAGCCAAATCATATACTCAATCAGACTCACATACGTTCAAATAAATGTCACAAAATCTGAAATAATCCTAGTTCTATCACTTACTAGACATGTGCCGGGAGCCGGTCCATGCTTGCTGTTTCAAGGGACCTGGCATATATGGCATACTGTTCTTAATATGTTTGCTCACCTTCTTGGCACTATGTGTTTTAACCAAGGTCACCTCTCTGAGAAAGGTTGTTTCCCCAGGTAGGGATTTTCCCCTGAAGTTAGGGAGGGAATAAAACCTCTTAACTAAGTGCCAGGCGGGTAATTAATCACTTTAACTACGAACAATCATGCTTAAGCTACATAATCTTTACTCCCTGGAATGGAGATAAGAAACGCCCTAACCTTTGAAATAGAGATTGATAGGATTGGAATCAACTGGTATAAATACAGATGTAACAAGACAACAGGACACAGAACCTAGACACAGAACCTAGAGACAGAAGAACTTCGCTGGAGAGAACATGGCAAAGAATCCTGGACAGAAACTGGCCACAGAACCTAGAGACAGAACCTAGCAAGAGAACCTGGCTGAAGAACCTAGAGACAGAATCTGGCTACAGAACCTGGATAGAACATGGCAAGAGAACCTGACTAGAACCTGGTGACTGAACCTGGCTGGAGAACCTGGACAGAACCTGGCTGGAGAACCTAGCAAGAGAACATGGACACAGAACCTGGCTGGAGATCCTAACCAGAACTTCGCTGGAGATCCTGACCAGAACTTGGCTAGAGATCCTGGCTAGGCTGCTGATCAACTGAACTCTGTCTCCGTGTCATTCCTTCTTCGCCAACTCCGTCCACACCTTTGGGGACTCCTGGACCTGCTGGGGTTGGACCCCAGCATAAAATCAGCATAAATTTATAAATTATATGTACATGTAAATGAACTTTTAAAAACAATAAATATGTTTACTTCATATGATAAATGATACTGTTTTGCTCACACTAAATAATTGGCCCCAGGATGAAGTGATATTAATTTTTATAGTACTTTTTCCCACATAACTTTAGGATATCTACATTATTTTGACAAGATAATTTTGCCATCACTTTTCTTTCTTCTACCCTTTATAAACCTTTTTAATTCATACATTATGCCATATCAGCATTTGACCTTTGCTTGTCATCAGAGCATCAGCACATTTCAATCATTTTCTTTTTAGCCAATAATAAGAGATACTACTTGATCCCAACTTAGTCAATACAGAGGCTGGCATTGCAATCAAGTGCATCTTTACTCAACTATAAGATCAATGGCTTGATCTTAAATTTGCCTATGCCAAAAAATTATAGATTATCATTGAATCACAAAATTTTAAACTTCCAAAATGACCCTAATTGGAGAAACATTATTCCATACAGTTTTCATCAATTATCTGTTCACTCCCCATTCATTCATTCATTCATTCACTCATTCATTCATCCTCAAAGTCCTTTCCAAAGCTTACATTCTGTGAGTCTGTATTTTTTCAAGTGCAACTAAGTACACCCTAGAGATTATCTCTTTGATAATGACACAATCCTTTAAGTCAGATATTTAAAAATTTATTATTTTTGAACGAAAACTCTCTGACCCATTCTATGGCAATCGAAGAAATTAAAGGAACACACTTATTAAAAAACAAAACAAAAAAACCTTTTTAACTACAATTCTGAATCACTTAGAACTCGTTTAACTTGGGGTGGCAAACAACAGCCCATGAGCAAAATCCAGGCAAACCCCTGTTAATCTAGATCAATTTTCATTAGAACACAGAATGCTCGTTCACTTAAGAACTGTCTATGGCTGCCTTTGCATTACACCAGCAGAGTTGAGTAGTTGCAACAGAGATCATACAGTCAACACAGTCAACAATATTTACAATACAATGCATGGCCCTTGACAAAAACATTTGCCAACCTCTAATTTAACTGAAGAGAAATGAGAGCAGATGGACATTATATGTAACTAATATATCTACTGGTGTAAGTTTTGTTTTCTTTTTTTCCTTCTCATTGGGTTTATTGGGGTGACACTGGTTAACAAAATTATATAGGTTTCAAGTGCACAATTCTACAACGTATCATCTGTACACTGTAGTGTGTGGTCACCACCCCAAGTCAAGTCTCCGTCCATCACCATTTATACCCACTATATCCTCCTACCCCTCCCTCCCCCAGCTACCCCTTGCAGTCACCACACTGTTGTATTTTATTTTCTTAAGAAGGAAATATGGATTTATTTTAAATCATGTAAGTCAGGAATAGTAAGCAAATAGGGTAAATTTTAATAACAGGTGAACTGGTTAAAGGACATTTTAATATTCTTTGCTATTGTTATTCTTAAATTTTTTCTATAAATTTGAAATTCTTTGTAAATAGAATGTTAAAAACTGTTAACATCTGAAAGCACAGAGTCGGATGCAGTCAAATAATACCAGGGTATTTCTTGACAGCATTTGATAGGGATTACCGCCATGTAAAATTCTTAAGAGAGTTGGGGATATATTGAAATCAGTAATATCTTTATGAAATCTTCACTACAGCAAAATATTTCAGAGCAAGGCTGTGGAAAGCTGAGTACTAGCCCCCAAAGATAGCCGGGTCCTAATCTCTGGAACCTGGGGATGTCACCTTATCTGGCAAAGGGGCTTTGCAGATGTGATTAAATTAAGGATCTTGAGCTGGGCAGTTTCTGCTGGATTATCTAAGTAAACACAGGTGTCCTACAAAGAGAGGGCGATGTGACCACAGAAGAAAAAGCTTTGGCCGCTGATGCAGGACCCTGGGCGGCATATTTTGAAGAGGGAGGAAAGGAAAGGAGGCCGGGAGAGAGGTGGGGACTGCAGCTCTAGCAGCTGGCAGAGTCCAGGGTCAGGTTCTTTCCAAGCTTCCAGGGGGGTATGGCCCTGACAGCACCCTGACTTTGGCCCAATGAAACCAATTTCAGAACTGTGACCGCCAAATGGTAAGTTGTATAAGTTATTGGAAACTGATACCTAATAACTAATTTAATTTATTTAAACTAAATATTATTTAATACAGGAAACAGAATTACAAAGATTTTTTTAAATCTTACTCTGTAATCTAAAATGACTCTCATTTTTCTACACAAAAGAAAATAGCAGTCAATATTCTTCTTATATCTTTTTTGCTACCACATTTTATGTAACTTCTAGAGATCATTAAAAGAAACAGTCTATAGCCAAACTCTACAGATTGTCTTTTACTCTCATAAGCTTATAAATAGAATGGAAGTTTTATGAATAGAACTTAAAAGTTTAAAGGAAGATTGAATGTCTTAATTTGTAGCTTTCTGCATTCTATGACAAATGATTTGAAATGTAAATTTACAAACTGAATATTAATTTAAAACACAAATGAATATAAAGAACGCTTTATAAACACAAAGCCTTCGCCATGCATTAAAAATCAAACATTGAAATCTACATTTAAAGCCATCTGAGACTCCCTTTTTTAAAAAATATATTTTTTCATTTATTCAGAGAGGAAGCAAGAAGGAGAAAGAGATAGAAACATCAATGATGACAGAGAATCATTGATTGGCTGCCTCCTGCATGCCCCCCACTGGAGATCCAGCCTGCAAGCTGGGCAATATGCCCAGACCGACGGGGAATCCAACTGTGACGTCCAGGTTTATAGGTAGACGCTCAACCACTGAGCAACACAGGCCAGACCCAGGACTCCGTTTTTATAAACATGTCACGGGAAGCCTTCTGAGGCAACCTCTCTGCATGACCCCTGCACCACTTCCATCCATCAGCATGGGAATCTCCCCATGGTAGGCAGACCTCAGCTGCCCCGAAAAGGATGTCATAAAATGATTCACATCACAGTGGGTTTTCATAAAGATTTAATATGCCACCTTTTCCACGGGTTATGTGTAGTTTAATAATCCAAATGGCATATATGAATTTCTAATGCTGTAACTTCAGGCATTAGTGACAGGCTGCAGAGACAGATCTTGTGGGGAAAGAATGTAGAATTATGCATGGTTCACACTGAACTGTGTATCTCCAGCCCCACAATCTCTCTTAAATTCCAGACGTGAAGTCAAACTACCTTCATGACATTTCCACTTGGGTGTCTAACGATCATCTCAAAATTAACTCATCCAAAACTAAAATCTTGACGTTTCTCTCCCAAATCTGCTCCTTCACCATGTCTATCATCTCGGTAAATGGCACTCATTCGCCCAGTTGCTCAGGGCAAAGACCTTGAGTTCTCTCTTCCTCCCACACCGCAAACCCAATCCAGCAATAAATCCTGGACTGACACCATGAGGTATGCAGGGACACAGCCTTTGTGACTATTCAAACGTGGAAATGCTTCAATGAAGTGGGTGCTGCCTTCCCTTCCCAGCTGCCCTGACCCCTCCAGAGGTGACACCGACCACAGACCTCCCCACAATGGACAACTAATGGCCAGCACGGCTCCTCCAGGGCCCTGCTCCAGGCCCAAGGTCAGCACCCATTCTGACTGTCTGAGTATCCCCACCTTACAATTCTAAGTATTTTTACATTCTATCACCTCTATCAGACTCCAGCCACTGATCTCTTCCTTTACAACTAACCCTATTCCAAGCCACCAGCCACTCTGACCTGGACCATTACAATAGTCTCCACACGGGTATCTTTATTTCCATTCTTGTTCCACAAGGCAACCAGAATAACTAGAATTATTAATGCACTCCTATCATTTCCCTATTTGAAATCTTTCCATAATTTTCCATCAGACTTAAAATAAAAAATCCTTAATATAGCCTTCAACCCCTACATGACTGGCCTCAGTGTATACAATTGAATGAATGAATGAATGAATGAATGAATAGAACCTTAGAGCTATAAAAGGTTAGGAGCGTGAGCAGGTAGCAAGCCTAGATTTCCCACTTATTAGCTGTAAAACGCAGGATGAGTTCACTCCTCCAAGCTTCAGTTTAATCGTGGAGATCACTCCTAGAAGAACAGAGGATTCTGTGATGATAAAATGAGATTGTACTTAATACCTAATACTATAACAAAAGCTTCATAATAGTAACTTAACTTAATTGTTATTATTAAGTAAATCCTCTCTTTTTTTAAAAAATATATTTTTATTGATTTTTTACAGAGAGGAAGGGAGAGGGATAGAGAGCTAGAAACATCGATGAGAGAGAAACATCGATCAGCTGCCTCCTGCACATCTCCTACTGGGGATGTGCCCGCAACCCAGGTACATGCCCTTGACCGGAATCAAACCTGGGACCTTTCAGTCCGCAGGCCGACGCTCTATCCACTGAGCCAAACCGGTTTCAGCCCATTTTATACACAATTATACTAAGTATAGTTAAGTCTACAGGCAAAATAGGTTAATAAAGACTAGTCTTATCAGATATTATAAATATACCTGTCCCCCAAAAAAGTAAAATTTCAAGCAAAAAAAAAAAAATCAATCCTATAATCGCAAATCCAATTGGCAAATAATTGCCAAAGACAAAACCTAGAATAAAGAAAGTACTACAAAGTTTGAAAGGTTTTCCAAAGCAATCCCAGAACTACTGAATTACATTCTTTCTTCCTTCCCCACATTATAACTACAAGCTATAACTGTTTTACAGTAGAAAAAGTTTCTCTAAAGGAATCTATCGTTGATTTTATAATGGAAATGGAAATCAGTACAAAAATCGTATTTATTTTACACAAAATAACTTTGTTTCCATAAAGAAGGATAAAAAATGCAATGACTTGAAGTGAGTGAAACAGTAATTCCCCTAAGGTGCCCCACATTTATGAACAGATGAATGTACTGATGTATAATGTTTCCAGAAAAACTACAACTGCTAAGTACAAAGATGCAGAATGGAAAACCTAGCAGTAAAATTTTATCTCCTCCAACAATGAGATAAATATTTACTGATTAATATTTTAATAGCAGGCTTTGATCTCTGAAAGCAAGAAAGAGTCTGAGTGGAGTCTCCTTATATCATTTAAAGTAGGTAAAGAAACCAAAACGTGATCCAGTCAAAACAGGGATGTTCAGGGAGAAAAATCTTACTCCAGAATTTGAGACTTCTTTTTGACAGTTTTGGCTCATACCTTCAAATTCATATTTAATTTATGCCATCATGAGAAAATATATATTTCTTTTCTATCAAGGCACATATGTAAAAGACCAAATTTCATTTATCTTCTTTTTGCAGTTCTCAATTAAAAATGTACATAAGTACTGCTACCTTTGAACTAATATCAAATGCAGGTTGTTAGGCTGTGTTTATGTAAATAACTCTACACCTTAGATATACTTCTGTTACTTTAAATAACTCTAACAACAGAAGAAAGAAAGAAAGAAAAAAAAAAATATATATATATATATATATATACTCTCTAACTGTATCCCTAGGTTTAGGATATCAGTTATATTTCTTTGGTTTTAAGCCACAGAAACTAATTTTGGCTAGGAAAAATGGGATTTTATTGAAAAAATATGGAGAAATTCAGAGAATTCTAAAAAGAAGCTGAAAAATTGAGATTAAAATAGGCAGGTATCTAGAAATCTCATACCATCAAGATTACTCTCAACAAGTGAAAGGCAATTTCCTAAACAGAAATTGGATCACTAACAGAAGGGAGAAATATGCTGAGAAAGGAGATTTTAAGAGAAGTATATGTAACTTACCTGTAACATTCCAGAAATAGTCTTATGATTTAATATTTGTAATGAATCTGAAGTGCTCCAATAACAGGCAAAAAATAGGATAACAACAATGCAAGAGTCCTATCTTCTAACATCATTAGAGAAATTTTATTTTGTTTCAAGCTCCATTCTAAACATTCTTAAGGCCATAAACCCAATCTCTAAAGGCCAGGAATCCATTTTAATGTGTATTTTTTAAATGTCTACATCTACTTTGAAAATATTTTAATTTTAAAGAACAATGAATTGTGTGAGTGGTAAACATTAGATTTGGTATGTCCCAAGAATACTTGGTTCTTACAGTTTAGATCAATTATCCTAAATAATAAAAGGCCAACATGCAAATCGACTGGCAGAACAACCAGTCGCTATGACATGCACTGACCACCAGGGGGCAGATGCTGAATGCAGGAGCTGCCCCTGGTGGTCAGTGCGCTCCCACAGGGGGAGCACTGCTCAGCCAGAAGCCGGGCTTACAGGCTGGCAAATGCAGCGATGGTGGCGGGAGCCTCTCCCACTTCTGCGGCAACGCTAAGGATGTGCTAAGGATGTCCAGCTTAGTTCCGCTCCCTGAGGGCTCCCAGACTGCAGAGGGTGCAAGCCAAGCTGAGGGACACCCCCCCCCCCCAGTGCACAAATTTCATGCACCGGGCCTCTGGTATTATTATAAGATGAAAAGAAACTGCCCTTCTATCAGCAAAGTTCAGTGGTTTCCAACTAATTATTTTTCAATTGTGGAAGGCTTAAAACAAAGCTCAGCAGACTTTCCTTCTGATTAGTTGAAAATGACAAACACGGAGTTAGCTAGGATTGAGAGCAGGATTTACTTATCCTGCTTATCTAAGTCAGAAGCAACAAAACAAGTGGCTGTAAGTATTCAGGAATTAAGTAAACTTCTAAAAAAAAGGAACCTAGGTGTGAACTGTGTTGGGACCCAGAGTTCTTATATATTATCCTAAAGTAACTATGTCCTAACATGTTATATGACTAACCCAGAAATATTTCTTTAGGATTAAAATATTTATGCGTTTGAGTTTCTATTTTTCTGAAACAAACAAAATTACCACGTTTTTACAACCTGAATAATGCCAGGGAGCTGAAGTGTGTTCTAGTAGCCAATACTGCCACCCAATGGCAAGTGTTAAAATTTAAAACCAAAGGATTGCAACAAATACAAGACAAAGGATCCAAGAACCAGATGCTCAAATTCTATCATTTCTCTCAATATTTAAAATTATGTTGTCTATGTCAAGCAAATGACATAATGTACTGGATATTAGTCTTCTAAAACATCTATCTTGAACGGCACTAGCAATCTAACACATCTTTAATTCATTCATTCATTCAAAAAAGGAAAAAATTGACTATATGTCAGGGACTACAGAAAGTGCTGAGGACACAAAGGTGATCAAAACATAATCATTCTTAACTCATGGAGTTCACGTGCAAGTAGGAAAGATAATCAAAGGATCGCACAACCCTAAATGTGACAGGTGCTATAAATTAGGGGCCCATGAAAGCATATAACCATTTCGCGCGACGGGTCACTAGTATGAACATAAAGGCTTCTCAAAGTTGCCTTTTTCCCTCCTTTGACTTAATAAGATGTTTACAAACTTTATTATGTGAAAAATGTCACAGAAGCTGATAAGTCCACACAGGTCCCCATCCTTTGAGTAATCTCTTTAATATGCATATATCATTGACACATCTATACATGACCAAAGTAAACATCAGACAATGAACTTGTGTGCTTTTCAAACTGCCACATTTAGCATTTTCTATTTTCTCTGGTACTTTTGTTTTAGGGTTTTGTAATTACTTTCTACAGGAAAAGGGGGACAATTGACTCTAATGGTGCTTCTATCCTTAATATATACTTCTGTGTGATCTGGGAAAATGCTTCAAATGATTTTAAAAGTGACAGCAAATAGTTAAGAAAGAAAGAGTTAGATGAGAAAGTTCAGGGGGGAAGTGGAGTGTTGGCTGAGCAGCAGTCTTAGGAGGGGGTTCACAGTCAAACCAACCTGAGAAAACGCGATGTGCGGACCAGTGGGACAAGCACACAGAAATATGAGGGAGGGAATTCAAGACTCGACAGCAAGCTAGGCTTCCCTCTGTGTTCTCATAAAAAAATCTCAATTTCCAGGACACAACACTTGGTTTTGTACATTAGCATAGAACCAACCAGAACAACTAAAGTTAACCAACATAAAAGAGCCTATATAATAAAAGGGTAATATGCAAATTGACCGAACATCGGAACGGCCGGTCGCTATGACGTGCACTGACCACCAGGGGGCAGATGCTCAACACAGGAGCTGCCCCCTGGCGGTCAGTGCGCTCCCACAGGGGGAGCACCACTCAGCCACAAGCCGGCTCACGGCTGGCAAGCACAGTGGCAGTGGTGGGGAGCGGGCCTGAGCTTTCAGTCGGACATTCCCCAAGGGCTCCCATACTGCTAACGGCACAGGCCAGGCTGAAGGGATCCACCCCTCCCAACCCACCAGTGCACGAATGTCGTGCACCGGGCCTCTAGTTAAAATATAATAGCAGTAGCAACAATCTGTTGTTTTTTAACCCAAAGAATCCGGTTTCAAATAACACATTACAAAAAACTGCCGGACTCTGAACCTCAGAAGCGTGCCTCCTTAGCTCTCATTTTCAAAGATCTCTAGTTCTGTCATCACTCCCCAGATGTCCTGGAAACAAATCTCTTTTTTTCCCTCCGTGATTCCTCCACATTCTACATCTCTGAATTAAAAACCTCATTTTCCCACTAATAACTTTTGTCATAATCCCAACTTCCTTAAACACAGACTCAGGGATTAGGTTTGAAGCTCAAAGGACCGGTCTGCACACGGCCTGTCCCGAAAGAAGCACAATCTCCCTTTCATCAAGCACCCCCCCTCAAATACCCAGCTCAGCTCAGAGACCAGGGCTGTCATTGGTAAGAATCAGTACCAGTACAGACTGTGTTTGATATCTATCATATTTCACAATTATAAACAATATATGTCTCTCTATAACACTATTCCTATTATCACTGCTTTTACATCCCCATTTCCATTTGCTTATAGACATACAAGAATCAGGAATGTTTATTATTTGAGGCATTACTGAGGAGAATAATAAAATGCGAAAGGCCAATAAACCAAAGGCAGAAAAGCAAAAGATAATAGTCTGAACCAGATCTATATGACAAACCAAAAAAAAAAAAAAATACAGCGTTTCAAAGGGTTAATAAAAGTAAAGAACAGAAAAGGCCAGATATGTCCACAGAGAACAGTATGAAATAAGTGTCCCCTTGTGTTTCTGAGGCTGGTGAAATAAAATGAAGAATGAACGGCAGTTTGAAAAGCACCACATGTATAAACTATACCTGTACGTCTCAAGTCTTAATTCAAATATATTCTTGATACACCATTCTCTCCTTAGAAAAGAAGATTATTTTAGTTTCAAGACTGAAATGAAAAGAAAAAGATAACCTCCAGGCACTTTTTAGGAGAAGGAAGGTCACAAATTATTAAAATAGCCACTTAATAAGAGACACGGCCCTATAATTAAAGAACATTAAGAAATTTGTATCTGTCATAATCATACTAGGCAATCAAATTCAATTCAGTAAGTAATCACTGGTATTTTGTGTGGTTGGAGTAGCTGATTTTTTTATGAGATAACATGGGTTGAAGATGGGCATCATTTATACAGAGCCTAATAATTCCTTGAAGTACTCAGCACACTCAGTAGCACGTTTTTAAAATGTATCTCAAGAATGATGAATACGACTATGAGAACCACATTCCCTTTGGTTTTTCCTTAGACAGGTCTGATAGCAACTACTGCTTATTACTACCACCAAATTATAACAGGTGAACATGTCACTTCCTAATATGTATTTCCTGAATCAAAGTTCCCTTATAAACAGGATTAATATGTTTGCACAAAGCAATCTCTCAATATGTAAATATAATTAGCACATAGTAAGCTACAGATGGGTGGGTATAGGAATAACAGGCCTATCTCCTCATTTAATTCCATAATGACAAAATTTATTATTTTACACTCAAATACTTAGGTGGACTAAAACTCTTCAACGTAGTCCAAAAGTAATTTTTAATGATAGATATTTATAAAAACTATTTAGAAATGCTTCCTCGGGAATCTTTTGCAATAAGCAACTGAAATACTCTTTATTTTTGGTTTTTTTATTTTATTTAAATTCTTTATTGTTTAAAGTATTACATACTAGCATGTCTTCTTTTACTCTTATCAACTTTTTAAATATGCTGAGTTTTTAAAATAACCACAGGAGGGCAGTATTTCCTAAAACATAAGTTTAACATAGGCATCTATTTTTTTGCAATAACCTGCTAGACATTACAAATCAAATTTGAATGCAGCACGTGTTAAATTCAGGCAACAAAAAAATCACAGAATATCCTAATGATCACACACCTACAATTTAAAAAGAGCTTCATATATAACTTCCCTTGATTCTCAAAACAGCATATAGACAAAATCTATACCAATAGTATTTTGAAGAAACAAACTATTGAGTTGATTATTAATTGAACGTTCAAAAAACAAAACAAAGAAATGAGATTGGGGTGTTGCAAACTACAGCAAAACAGACGAGTGTAGATTCGCGTTAATCTCTTAAACATATGAATCCATTTCCAAATCCATGACACCATGCATGCTTACCTTGCCAACTATCATTGCAGACACACAGTTTTTCCCCTGTGAGGTCACAGTACCCGTGGTCAGGACTGCCGCAATTGGCTTTACAGTAGGGAATATCACAGGCCTCGCCCTTCCAGTATTTATCACATTCACAGTATACTTGACTTGGAACCGAGACACTCGTTGTACACTTCCCATGGCCAGAGCAATTGTTAGGACAAGAGTTGATTCTGTAAAACATAATTCATGTATGTTCAAATTCAAGAAAACTGAAAAAGAAGTCTGGTTGCTATTTTGTAGGCTTTGTAATTGTATGTCTTCTTATATATGTAACACAATTTCACAATGTGATGTCAACTTTTTATTCTGTACCCTTTTATCCCTAATGCAATTCAGTTACATTTATTTTCAACTGGCCTTAGTTCATCCAATGAGTTTATGTGGCCACAGACACGTCAAACTTCCAAGGGCTACACAAGCAACGTCTGCAGATACACGTAGTTAAACATACAATGCTCTATAAAGGCTTAAGAATGCAGATGTTTTGAATATATATTTTACAGAAAAAAATTAAATTCATGAATACTTGAAGTTACATGAGAAACCAAGATATAATTTGGTTGTATAATATTTAAATAGCATGCTACCATCTATACACTGTTATACAGAAACTAGAGGCCCGGCACACAAAATTCATGCTCAGGTACAGTTCCTAGGCCTGGCCTGCAACCAAGGCCATCTTCCCTGGCTGCCCGCAGCTGGCCCTGCCCCCTGCCGCCACCCACCCTAGTTCCCCATTTGCCATCGGGCGATCAGAGTCTAACGGCTGGGGGAAGGGATCAAGAGGTCGGCCATTCCTGCTCACTCGCCAGCCCCACCCCCATCGCAGGTCACTCTGTGTGGCGGGGGGCGGGGGTGACTGGCAGGGTGGGGGCCTTGGCCTGGTGCTACCCGTGTGCCCTGCCACCCACCCCCAGTTCCCCATTCACCATCGGGCGATAGGAGCCTGCCAGCCAAGGAAAGGGACCAAGAGGTGGTCAGTGAGCCTCATAGTGAGTGGTTGAGTTGTCGTTCTGGTCATTCTGCTGTTAGGGTCAATCTGCATATTACCCTTTTACTATATAGGATGAGATGTTTGTCAAATATTATTTTAAGGCTCTTAACTGATTAACAGAGTCTATTGAATATTTATTCTCCCTTGTATACATACTTGAGACAAATCAACTCTATAATAAATTGCTGATTCAAGATATTTAGAATGTTTTATTCCCGGTGAAAAATTCTCTACACTTATAAAGAAATATCATTCTCTACACCTGTAAAGAAAAGGGGAGAAAATGTATGGAGTTCCTCTGTGCTGTTCTAGTAATGGCATCAGAAAGTGTCTCCGGCTACTTCCCTTCACCCTTGGACTCCAAGATTGTTTTTTAAATGGATAGAGTGTCAGACACACAGTAGGTGCTCAATAAATACTTTATTTTAGAGGAGACAGTGATGTAGGCAGTACCTTATCTATGAAAGCCTCAATTCCTCCCTGCGTAAAACAGGGAAATGCACACAGGTCAGAATTGTTGGGATGAGAAATAAAGAATATAGTGTACACAGAGCATCCAGTCTGGTCTGGATACAGAGGACTGCGAACACAGCCCCCACACCTGAAGCACAGGAGGGCAGAGGAGTTCCTGCTACGAGAAACGTTACCCTAGTTAATATTTGTTCCCTTAATCATTTACCAATAATTTTACATTTCATAATTAATTTTCAACCCAACTTAACGTGCTACCAATGTCCCGAAACTTAGGATTAATCCTAATGTGAGCTCAGACAGGATTCTGAGGCATGTTATTAATATTTGATGTCACTTATGATGTTGAAATGTCACACACTAGTCCGCTCCTCATATATATCTACAAAAACAAACAGTAAATTCTTAAAAGTCGAATTATAAATCCTTACAATATGAAATTTCAGAAAAATTACTTACGAATAAAAAATGTTGAAACCAGTGAGATTATATGCAGCATCACTAAAAAAATGTAACAGTGCGTAGCCGGACGTTGTAACGACTTCAGGCACACTTTCATTTCCCCGAATCTCGGGGACTATCAAACCACTGTGGGAGAGGAAAATTAAACATTGTGTGTATTAGTATACATCTGACGGTCAATCACATAAAACATACTCAACAATATCTTTATCAGGATCACTCAGAATCTCCATGAGAATGGGCGAACTAGGAGAACAGAGCTCAAACGGGTCCTCAGCCCATCACCTGTACAGCAGCCAGCACGCTCACACCCACTCTGAGGCCACCACGCTCCGCTTTTCTTCTCACTGTTCGGACTGTATGCCCCATCTCTCCCTTTGTCCTGCTACCCACCCTGTCCGAATACTCTAAGAGGGTCTTTTAGTTAAGGTCATATGAAACCTCCACTTAAAGCGACCTTGGTATTCAAGTGACCGGTGGCTTTACTTTTCCCCCTGGTTAAAAATTCTGGTGAAAAGGTTGTGCAGTCATCTCCACTATCCATCTCCAGAACTTTTTCATCATCCCAAACATAAACTCTGTACTCCTTAAACAGTAACTGCCCATTTCCCCCTTACCCATAGTCTTTTTTTAATGTTACGCCTTGTGTCGTTTTTTAGATCAGCGGTCGCCAACTGGTGGTCCACAGACCACTGGTGGTCCATGAGGTCTGAAAGGTTGGCAACCACTTTTTTGATAATGATCCCTGCCTTGATTTTTCCCACTTTCTGTAATCTTCCTTACACCCCCTTCTTAAATTCAAGTGCACACAAAAAATTGACAACTATCATACTCTTAGTAGCATTTATTTCCATCTGTTGAGATGTTGCTTCCATGTGTGTCACTTAATTCAAATAAAGTTTAATAAAAATCCTAAAAAAAAAAAATTCTGGTGAAGCTAGAAGGAACACCACACACGAACTAAGGGACTGCAATGACATCCTCATTAAAGTTGTCCGCTTCCAATATACTACTCCAGGTATTTTACGTCATCTATCAGTAAGAATATATACTTTTTATATTTCTTTAAAATTTTGCATGCTCATACCAATTATATTAATACAGAACTATTGCAAATATACTGTTACTCACTCAAGGCCATATGCACACAAAAGAAAACAAATTTGTGGGGGATATACATGTGCAAAAGTAAGAAATAAAGTTAATAACTGGTACTTCTTTTTTAAGCCAATTTGTTCCTGGAGAAAATTCCAGATCTTCATTTACTTATACCACACTACTCTCTTTAAGTCTGTAGAAACATGCAATCTGAGAGAAAAGAAGCTGCTAACAACAAATTACACCACTCCAAGGAGTCAGCTCCTTTAAGTGACTTTTAAGCTAGCATTTGGTCACCACCAGGAACTGATTACCTCAAATTTGGCAGAACAAAATAAAATATTGCTGGAGGCAAAGACCAACAATAGTTAGCATAATAAATGTGAGAAGTCCCTCAGAAGGCTGATGTACTTTGATATTCAGCAGGGCTGAAAATCTGCCTATTATTTATAACCTGCTGCTGGCTGAACAGCTGAAGGAAGTCCCCCTAACCTGATAATCCTTTATTGTTTACCAAACCTTACCTTTGATATGTGTGTTTGCTTTGCTAAAGGGCATATGTATATTCTAGTAAATAAAAGCAAAGGGGATGGAAAAGTCAGCGAACCACTCCACTAGAGAGTAGGTATCCGTCTGGCTCTCCCAATGCCTTCCAAATTTATATTTCTTATATAGTCTCTTCATTTATGCCACAGCCCCGTCTCCAGATTCCTGAACCCTTGCTGCGAAAAGACTGCAGCAAATATTATAGTCAAATGATTTATTTGGCAAATGCAGTCTCAGAAGCAAACAGAGTAATCCACTCCTGATGCTTTAATAATAATTATTACATCTACTAGCTTATGTTTGAGAAGGAACAAAAAATTTTAAATGGAGACTGTCCATAGAATTCAAATGTTATAACACCAATCTTAGTTGCACATATATATTTTTCATTGTCACAGTGAGATATCAAAATGAGTACACGGCTAAAAATAACACGCCCAAGCCTTTATAATAAAAATAGTTAATCTCTCTGAAACAGATAAAAAGAACAGATTTATTTGCTTGGTTGGTTGTTTGTAAGTGTTTTAAAGGCATTAAATAAATGAGGGCTTCCACCTCTTGCATAGCACAAGCAATTTGGACCAACCAGCCCTGCCACTGACGTCAGCTAGAAAAATGACAAATTATATAAAAACAAACAAATCTGCCTGAATGCACTGGAGAACTACGAAGAGGGTGATCCCAGGCAAGGGGCCATTTCTCCTCATAGGCACTGCTGATTTCAAAGTTGGAAGTAAGGGCTGAAGAGCTAAGGAACTAGGTAAGTGATGGCGAACCTTTTGAACTGGGCGTGTCAGCATTTTGAAAAACCCTAACTTAACTCTGGTGCCGTGTCACATACAGAAATTTTTTTATATTTGCGCCATAGTAAAACAAAGACATATTTTTGATATTCATTTTATATATTTAAATGCCATTTAACAAAGAAAAATCAACCAAAAAAATGAGTTCGCGTGTCACCTCTGACACGCGTGTCATAGGTACGCCATCACTGAACTAGGTTGAGACACAGAGCTAGGAAAACAAAAAGTGGAAGCCAGGGCCCTCTCTTTGACCAGAGACCCCCAAAGAATAGAAATAAAAGTGAACCAATAAAAGACAGGGCCTCCAGGGGACCACCCTGCAGCTTGGATGTGAATCCCCTCAATACCTGAATTTGGATTCAGTTGACTGTGGATTGCTAGCATCCTCAGGCACCCTCTGTAGGACTATAGTATCTTTCAGGTCTCAAATTACTGCTACATATGATTTTACAAACATGATGCCCAGCACATCATTGTCCAGCACACAATTTAAAAAAAAGAAAACTGCCCAGCTGGCATGGCTCAGTGGTTGAGCGTTCAACTATGAACCAGTAAGTCATGGTTCAATTTCCGGTCAGGGCACATGCCCGGGTTGTGGGCTCAAGTTGTGGGGCATGCAGGTGGCAGCCAATCAATGATTGTCTCTCAACATTGATGTTTCTATCTCTCTCCCGCTCTCCCTTCCTCTCTGAAATAATAAAAACATTTTTTCAAAGACTTCAATCCAATCCATTCTCTAAAATCAAAAAAGTCTTGCCTACAAAGTCCAATGTCTTTAGTGTGATATACAAGAAAGCAATACTGCAGTGATTAAGGGATTACAAAACCTGACCTCGTATTCTGACTCCATCACTTATCCGAGAGGCAACTTTGGGTCACCCACAGAATCTCTCTATGCCTCAATCCTTCGTTTAAAATAGCAGTAACAATACCTAATATCAGGTCATTGTAAGGATTCAATGAGTTAATGTATGTGAAGCACTCTTGCACCCTGCCCGTCACATAATGAGCATTCAGTAGATATTGCTGACTACGGTGTGTGGGTAATCTGGCTCCTACCTATCCTTCACATTACCTATAATCAAGTTACTCAAAACACTTACTACTATCTATTATCCCAAACTGTAATATACTTTAGTGTCTCTATGCCTTTGTGCATGTTTTTCTCTATCAAAATGACATCCTACCTGGTCCTCATACTTTGCCTATCATTCTGCTCATGATGAAATTCACCATGAAGAATTACTTACTTCTTCTGAAATCATAGTGTGCTCTTTTCAAAATCTGATCATTACATTTAATGTGCTGTGTGCTCTATTTACATGTTGCTACCAGTGGCTAACTACTGTGTAGTGATATATCCCCCAAATCCTTGGGGTTTCCCAAGGGATAGGCGTGTCTCTGTTATTCTCCATTGGCCCTGATAGTTTGTGTTAACGAAAGCTGGCTACACCAAAAAGACCAACCAGTGAATCAAAGGGTCCAAGCTTTGAGCCACAAGAAATCAATCTGACTTCTAGAGAGAGGGCGGGAGCTTGAGATAAAGCTGGGCCTTCTGTCCAATGGTTCAATCAATCAGGCCTATATAACAAAAGCCCAATAAAAACTCTGACACCTGTAGCTGAGGTGAGCCTCCTGAATGGAGATACACGAGTGAGCTGGGAAGGTGACACATCCCGAGGACACAGATGGTTTGTTTATGATCCTCCCAGACTCTCCCTATGGTCACCTCACTTGGCTGGCTGTGATTTTTATCCTTCATGATAAAACTATAATGATATGTACAGTGCTTTCCTGAGTTCTGTGAGTCATTCCAGAGAATTACTGAACCTATAGTGGGTGGGCACTCCTAAATTTGTAGCCAGCTGATCAGAAGCATAAGTGACCTCGGGAACTCCTGAACTTGCAGCTGGTATCTGAGCTAAGGTTTATGAAGGGCTGTGCACTCAACGGATGAAGTTTAGCTTAAACCCAGGTAGTTGGTATCTAAGTCATTGCAATACTCTTTATCTTATTTCTCACACCCTCCAGGCTTATGACAGCCTCTGGAACTGAGTGGGTTATCAAATATTTGTCACATAGGAAATACTTATGCAACTGGGATAATATGGACAATTAGATTCTGAATTCTTAGCAACATACAATTTAGCTTTTAAGTCACTAAACTATCAAGTCCTAATCCTGACCCTACCATCTATTATATGTAAAACTTAATTTCTCCGAGGCTCAATTTTCTCAACTGTAAAATGGGGATAACAGTAACTCTTCCACAAAGTCCTTGTGAGGATTACATGGCATTTAATTTTTTAAACTGATTTTAGAGAGAAGAAGGGGGAGAGAAACATGGATGTGAGAGGAAACATCGATCAGTTGTCTCCCACACGTGCCCTCTCCCCACCCGGGGATGGAACCTAAACCTGGAACCTAGATATGTGCTGTGACGGGAATCAAACCAGACACCTCTTGGTATAATGGATGAAGATCCAACCCAGGCACACCAGCCAGGGTGGATTACATGACATTTAAACTGCCCCACTACAGTGCTTTTCAATAAGCAGGATATTTTCATCTCCCTCCGGACACCTAACAGGAACACTTGCTAATGAGAAGTCACTGGTTCTATCTTCAAGGTCATATACTAAATCCCATCTGCTAATTACCTTACAGAAGTTTCCTTCAGTGTCAAGAAGGGGTAGGTAAGAGTGTTAACAGACCACTGTTAATTAATGCAAAGTCATTACAACCACTGGAAAAACAAATAAAAAGGCGCACATCTAAATGACGGTCAGTCAATAGTGTCATAAAAATAGAGTCATGGCAGCAGAATGACATCTAAATTGCTAAAAAATAAATGATGAAGCCAGGACCTCATCTAATTGTCTCAATGAATTATCTTACAATGTGACTGACTGTACGGGAGGCTCTCCTCCATTTTCTATCTCCTACCCTTAGATGAAGGGCTAGTCATGGCTACTCTTTATATAATTTTCAAACATTTCAGAAATTAAGTTCTACAAGAATTTTGAGCAATAATGATATCACAGAACTGTGTCTAAGCTCCCAAGGAGTCATTATGAAACAGTCATTTGGAAACACAAGTCTTTACATGTTTGTCCAAAAAGATTTATAGTTCACATTCTGATACTAGTAAACCGAATATTGGCAACAAAAGAAAAAAGAAAATGAAAATTTTTATAGGGAATAAACCTTTATCTATGTGTAAATTTGTAACAATGACTGAACATATAAAAGATACTATGTAGCCCTAACCGGTTTGGCTCAGTGGATAGAGCGTCGGCCTGCAGACTGAGAGGTCCCAGGTTCGATTCCGATCAAGGGCATGTACCTTGGTTGCCAGCACATCCCCAGTGGAGGGTGTGCAGGAGGCAGCTGATTGATGTTTCTCTCTCATTGATGTTTCTAACTCTCTATCCCTCTCCCTTCCTCTCTGTAAAAATATCAATAAAATATATATTTTTTTAAAAAGATACTATGTAAATAACAAAAGTAAAGAATAATGAGTAATTCTGGTCAACAATCACACTCATTAACTTATACACAAAATCTACACTACATGTTCATAATTTTTCCTATACCTAATATATGTCCTATTTGCAAAACATTTTATAATTTGTACATTCAAACATAAAGATTTTAAAAATGATATTGAAAATGATGTGGTTTTAAAATTAAGCCTGACTACTACTAATAAAATATTTTGAAGCAACCAAAATTCCCAAATTTGACAACTGATGGACACAACCTTCTTTATTAAACCATTACATAAAGGATAATTTAACCTTTTTATAAAAATTGTAAATTTTATCATCTTGTGCCAAAATAAAAAGCCAACTATATATATATATATATATATGTATATATATATATATATATATATCTCCATCTATTTATTTGTCAGCTAGAACTCGTGTTAATTTATTCAAATACTTCTGAAAACATCATCATATCACTTTAAAAGAATACACGATATACAGCAAAAAACAAAGGATATTCAGAAGTCTACATTTCTGATATAAAACTCATTTATCTCTACTAGATCAATACCAACATTATTATATATACACCTAAGTTGATGGTCAATATCTCTGAAAATTTATTTTGGACTACAGATCAGTATATCTTTAAAATTAATAAATTATATGTAGTTACTTTCCTAAAGCTGTAAGTTCAATTAAACATAAGTACTCACCTAAGTACAGCTATTAAAGGTGCATATATAGAATCTCCATCATAAACATACATGTGATCCCAACTACATTCTGTAGCAAAATGATTGAATCTTAATCTTAACACTGCATTTGGACTAAAAGGAAATAAAATATTTTAAAATTAATGTATAATATGCAAAGCACAGTCCATTTACAGATAATTTTGCTATAAATTCTTAAGTCAGTGTAAAAGACTGATAAGCAGTCACATTTAAACTATAAAAAAGATATGCAACTTCAAAATCCACTACCAGGCCATGTGTGTGTATCATCATTTTCTAAAGATTCAGTCCACATGGAATGTTCAATCTCTTAAGGTGGAGGTTAAATAGACTGCATACATTATTGAAACCTATTGAACCTATACTTAATATAGGTGCATTTTATTTTATGCACACTGTTCTTGAATAAAGTTGAATTTTAAAATTCAACACTCAAGAAATAACTATTGTGATTTCTACACAAACCTTAACCAGAGGCCCTAGTAAGGTCTTCACATTTTAACTGAAAGGTCTCAATATGAAATACTATTAACAAGGAAACAAAAGGAGACCATAGGTGCACAGGGAATGAATAACTTTTAGGCTCTGAAAAACTCCTGAAGTATACCCCAAAGTGCCAGTTTCCCAAAGGCACGCTCTAAAAATCATAATATTGTTCAAACAATTCATGTCGGTTCGTTTATGATCCATTCACAAAGTTTAAATAGATAAATTCAGTCTAAAGCCCTAACTTCTAAAAAATACCTCTAAAAGGGAAGTTCACTCTTTTCTATAAAATGTTCTCTTTTTAACACCCTCACAACTAAAATGCTGATTAATATAAATCAATGGTATAATTTGGCATGGAATATTTTTACTTTCTATGGAATCTTCAAATTCTATAACAAGATGTTTAAAAGAAGCCAAAAAAATGCCTACTTGCTTTAAAATGACACACTAACAAACATCAACAATAAAATATCTGTAAAAATTAGCCTGGCCAATGTGGCTCAGCAGTTGAACATCAACCTATGAACCAAGAGATCATGGTTCGATTCCCGGCGAAGTTACATGTCCGGGTTGGGGGCTCAACTCCCAGTGGAGAATGTGCCAGAGGCAACCAATCGGTGATTCTCTTATCATTAATGTTTCCATCTCTCTCTCTCCCTCTACCTTCCTCTCTGAAATCAATAAAATATGTATTTAAAAAATAAAATACATGTAAAAATTAAACTATTATCACAAGTGATAAGTATTGTAACTTTTATTAAATGTGATATCTAAAAGTTGTAATGCCCATAAAAATATCGTGAATACTGGTACTGTTTTTCTAATAATAAGCAATTAAATAACCTCTATTATTATAAAGTTGTTATACTTTACTGCTTTAACATTGATATGACATCTTCTTTATCATTTTTGAATAAATAAGTATACCCAAATTGTATACTTACTAGCCTTCAATTAGCCATGTACATTTAGTTTTATACTTATAGTTAATTGGACCATCTGTTAAATATCCAGAAGGTTCTGTTAACCTAGAAAACAAAATCATGAAAATAATTACCTTAAAGTAACTTTAAGACATATAGTAGCACAAGAAAATTTAAAAGACATTAAGTTACAGGAATGGGATATAGCATTTTTGTCAAAAAAGAAGTTATTTACAACTTAGAAAATTTTTCAAATTGTCATATATTTCTCTAGATCTTTTTATTTTGGCTTTCTTTAAACCTTAATATATTAAGACCATTTCATTTTACATGGTGGAAAAATGTACTGCAAGACTGAACACTGTACTGATGGGTTGAATGTTGACACAGAATAGATTAAGTTTCCGCTGCACAAAAATTAGGTGGAGGCAAGAGGGAAAATCAAATACACTGAAAAATACAGGTCTTTGGAATACAGCAATAGTATATGTGCATGCTACCTTCAGAACTATACTGTTAGCTGTGTTTGTTTATCATGCACCAATATTGCTAAAGTAGCTGTCACTAGGCTTACTGATTTTGGCTACCTGTTTTTATTATCATTTTCTCTTGTCTATATGATTTTTCAGAATTTAAAAATATTTAAAATGGGATCCCAATTCTACTTCATTTTGTTCTCCTTAGCTCAGCCCAATTATTTTACCAAGACCATATCTCTCTATATATAAGCCTAATATGCTGTGTCCAACTGTTCGACCAGTCGCTATGACGTGCACTGACCACCAGCGGGCAGATGCTCTTACTGGTAGGTTAGCTTGCTGCTGGGGTCCAACTGATTGGGACTGTGCGAACAAGGCAGACACACCCTGGAGCCCTCCCGCAGCCCCTCCCCGGCACTGATTGTGCACCAGTGGGGTCCCTCAGGCTGGCCTGCACCTTCTCACAATCCGGGACCCTTCGGGGGATGTCAGAGAGCCGGTTTCGGCCCAATCCCTGCAGGCCAGGCTGAGGGACCCCACCAGTGCACAAATCCATGCACTGGGCCTCTAGTTTTAAATCAGTGGTTCCCAAACTTATTTGGCCTACCGCCTCCTTTCCAGAAAAAATATTACTCAGCGCCCCCTGGAAATTAATTTTTTTTAATTTTAATAGCAATTAAACAGAAAGACATATGTATTAATGTTTCTAACTTTTTCGTAAAATATAGTAAAGAAAGGTGTAAATTAGAAACATTGAAGTTTGAAATTATGAAACTATTGAACTCAGAATAGAAAGGTAATACAAAAAAAGTTAAAACAAATGCACCTGTGGCCATCACCGCCCCCCTGGATCGCTGCAGCGCCCACCAGGGGGCGGTAGCACCCACTTTGGGAATCACTGTTTTAAATAATTACAATAGCTTCCCATTTAGCCTTTATATATTTATATCCGATATAATAAAAGCCTAATATGCTAACTGTCCGGTCATCCAGTAGGCCATTCAACCAATCAAAGCATAATATGCTAATGATATGCTAAGGCCACTCAACTGCTTGCTATGACGTGCACTGACCACCAGGGGGCAGACGCTCTGACCGGTGGCTTAGCTTGCTGCTGTGGCCCAGCCAATCGGGACTGAGCCAGACAGGCCAGACACACCCTGGAGCCCTCCCAGGGTCCCTCCCCAGCTGGCCAACCTCCTGCATCCCTCCCTGGCCCCAATTGTGTACCGGTAGCGTCCCTTGGCCTGGCCTGCCCTGTCTTGCAATCTGGGCTGAGGGGACCCCTCCATCCCCCCCCCACCCCCCAAATGCACTAATTTCATGCACCAGGCCTCTAGTATGCATATAAACACAAAACACATACACACATCAGGGCTTATCACATATTCACATATGCATACACACGTACACATACATATATACAACACAGATATAAGGGTCATTATCTAGTTTTAGATAAAATTAAAATTTCCTTATATTATAGAGTCTTAAAAACATTAGGGGGAAAAAAATTATCTACCTAAATCGGGCTGACAGAAGGGTCAATCAATATGAATGTTATTTGTAAATCTTTCATAATCCCAGCCAGCTTACTTTGGGCAAGAAGGCGGCTAGTTCAAGCTTAGAAAAGTTTCTGAAGAGCAACAGACAAATTGCAATATTCTCAAATTAATGAAATAACAAATCGAGCATTTTCTACATGTCAGACACTACTATAAGCACATAATGTATGACCTCATTTTTAAAAACCCCCAAAGCTGCCCTAGCTGGTTTGGCTCTGTGGATAGAGTGTTGGCCTGCAGACTGAAGGGTCCTGGGTTCGATTCCAGTCAAGGGCACATGCCCAGGTTGCGGGCTCAGTCCCCAGCTGGGGGCATGCAGGAGGCAGCCGATCAATGAGTCTCTCTCATCATTGCTGTTTCTTTCTCTCCCTCTCCCATCCTCTCTGAAATCAATAAAAATATATTTAAAACTAAAATAAAAATCCCCCAAACCCTAAGAGACAGTGAGTAATTATTAATCCCATATTAATGATGAGAAAACGAAAGCACAGTTAAGTAAGAGGTTAAATAATTGGTCCTGATTTTTCACTTCCAATATCAGATGAAGTAATTCGGACAAACCCACCACTGAGGACAATTTAAAAAGCTAAGGAACAATTTTAAAATCTTAAAAGCATGCTGTAAGTAACAAAATAGTAAGATCTGCCAAGCCAAGATCAAGAAGTTGCAAATTCCAGGCATTCAAAGCGACTTTTGCTGGGGAGAAATCTGTCTTTTTAGAAGACACTGCCAAAGGCTGAGTGCTCTTGGCAGCCTCAACAAGGGAAGGGGCAGAAGTTGGAGGCAACAGCCCACAAAAGGTAGGGACTCCAACAAACAGCATGGCACTCTGAACTGGGACACAGTGAATGCTGTTGGGGTAAAGGTGTACCATAGGTAAACTAGCCCTTAGATGGCCTGCAGCCTAGCTATGAGTCATCCGGGTGACAGAAAACCCCAAGACCTACAGTTGGCTTCAGGTGGTACAGAACTGCCAGAATGCTCAGGCTCCTAATGTTTGAAATTCAGCAACAGATTTTAAGTCACAAGGACAATTAGACAATATTTTTAATTGAATACCAAAACCACAGCACATCAAAATTTATAAGATGAAGCTAAATCAGTGTTTAGAGAGAAATTTATAGTTCTAAATGTATGCATTAGAAAATTGATAATCAAGTACTACTCAAAAAAACTAGAAAAAGAATAAATTAAACAACAAGAAAATATAAGGGTATTCCCCTTATATTTTCATACCATGTCATATCGATTACTCTGTGTAGTCTTGTCTTTAGACATTACTCATTGATCCTCTGAATCACTTGCAGTTCCCCAAAGATACCATGCTATTTCCTGAACCTCCAAGTCTTTACCAATTATTTAACCTCTTACTTAACTGTGCTTTCGTTTTCTCATCATTAATATGGGATTAATAATTACTCACTATCTCTTAGGGTATGGGGGATTTTTATTTTAGTTTTAAATATATTTTTATTGATTTCAGAGAGGATGGGAGAGGGAGAGAAAGAAACAGCAATGATGAGAGAGACTCATTGATCGGCTGCCTCCTGCATGCCCCCAGCTGGGGACTGAGCCCGCAACCTGGGCATGTGCCCTTGACTGGAATCGAACCCAGGACCCTTCAGTCTGCAGGCCAACACTCTATCCACAGAGCCAAACCAGCTAGGGCAGCTTTGGGGGTTTTTAAAAATGAGGTCATACATTATGTGCTTATAGTAGTGTCTGACATGTAGAAAATGCTCGATTTGTTATTTCATTAATTTGAAATAACATATTTCAAATTAAAAGCAGAAATCTCTGAAACAGAAAACAGTCTTATAATAAAGAAAATTTATATAATTAAAAGTTGGCTTTATAAAGACTAGTAAATTAATAACCCCCTATCAAAACTACTCAAGGAAAAAATATTGATTACCATTATCAAAAAGGAAATGAGGAACATTACTACTGATGCTACAGAAAGAATAATATATTAAGAACTTCATACCAATAAATTTGACATTTTAGATGGAATGCAAAAATTATTTTTAGAGTACAACTTGACAAAACCAAAACAAGAAAAAAATAAAAAGTATAAATATCCCTCATACAAAAATCCTAAACCGAATATTATCAAATTTTATCTGGCATAGATATTAAAAATACATATAAAAAGAAGAACATATAACAGTATTCCTGGAAGATGTATGTGTGAAGACTTGGAGGTTCAGGAAATAGCATGGTATCTTTGGGGAACTGCAAGTGATTCAGAGGATCAATGAGTAATGTCTAAAGACAAGACTACACAGAGTAATCGATATGACATGGTATGAAAATCATCCTATGCCTAACACAAAAGTCCTTCAGAGCAAGAAAGCAGCTTCACAGAAGGCTCTACACAATACTGAAAGGCAAATATAACAACCCCTGCTGGCTGAGTCAAAACATTAGAGTCAATGCAAACAATAGATACACCAATAGCCTGGGGGGAAAATGTGGGGAGTGAGATTCTTTGAAGAATTGGGGTGTTCAGAAGCTACTCCGTGCATGAGCCTGGGAATTTGGGCAGACCCTGTGCTCAGAAAAGACATGAGAAGATGCCACACTTTCGCCTCTGGCTAATTTTTACACTCAGAACCAGAAGGCAGTGAGGCGAGAGCAGAGTCATAAGCAACCTGGCGAAACACGGAAGGAGTGCCACACGGAGTCAATCTACAAAGCCTGGGAGAACACCTTATTTTTTCTTGGCTCAAGCATTCAAGGAAATTTATTAAAATACCACCTGACCACAAGCTAAAGGAACAAAGACTTTAGAGACCACACACAACAAAGAATACGGTCATTATAAAACGCATTGAGAAAAGTCCCTAAACAAGTACACAATGATGACACACATAAACAATAGAAAGGAACCCTCAGGAGGGGGAAGAATCTGATTTCTAGTGTTATCATCCTATATAATAAAGAGCTAATATGCTAATTAGACAAACAGCAGAACGACCATCCGCACGAACTTCCGGACGAAGCCGGGGCTGCGAGGGGCTGCAAAGGCCGAGCCCCTTGCACGATTTCCATGCATCAGGTCTCTAGTATTATAATAATGAAATGTCCAGTCTCCAACAAAATAAAATTACAAAGCATGCAAAGAAACAAGAAAGGATGCTCCATTCAGAGAAGTTAACCGAAACTGTCCCTGAGGAAACACAGACATTGGACTTGCTAGACAGACTAATTCAACTGTTTTCAATAGGCTAAAGGAAACCAGCAAAATGATATCTCAACAAATAAAGACTATCAATAAAGATTTAGAAATGTTCTTATCACAACCTCCAAGTCAATATTACTTCCATTCTCTCAAAAAGCAAGGTAACACACAGGAGACTTGTATAAAAGTTTCCTCTGGATCTAAGCCTGAGCATAGATCCCTAAGGAGACTCCATTAGGAAACCCTTCTCGAGCCTGGCGGGCATGACTCAGTGGTTGAGCCCTGACCTAAAAACCAGGAGGAAGTCGTTTCATTCCTGGTTAGGCACATGCCCGGGTTTCATCCTCCCCAGTAGGAGGTTGTGCAGAAGGCAGCCAATTAATGATTCTCTCTCCTCACTAATATTTCTCTCTCTCCCTCTCCCTTTCTTTCTGAAATCAACAAAATACTTTTTTTTAAGAAAGAAATCCT
Source organism: Myotis nattereri (assembly GCF_964212035.1). NCBI lineage: Eukaryota > Metazoa > Chordata > Mammalia > Chiroptera > Vespertilionidae > Myotis > Myotis nattereri. The sequence continues at coordinate 52,883,659 of NC_138088.1, read as the reverse complement.
ACTCCCTAAGTTTGTAACTTACAGTGGCAACAACCTTAAAAGCAAAATAGTGCTCATTTAAATTATAAAAAGTTCTAAATTCTGGCTGAACCTAAAGATACAAATTATCAGTCATAAATTAAGACTGTGTGTAACAGAGCCTCAGGAACTTAATATTTTTTAAATGTCTAATTTGTTCCACAACCCTACACAGCTACTTCTATTTCAGCTTCTGTGATGCAAGAATATCACTATGACATATTCAAAAAGCACCTTAATACACAGTTATGAAATATATAGCTCTTTTTATCTGGAAATTTAAGTACAGGCAGCCCTGCTTTGCAAATACCACCTGTAATATAATCCATTTTCCTCGTAGGGTATACACCTCCCAAACTGTATAGGAGGAAATTGCCTCTTCTCTCTACACCCAAAGTCTCCTCTATTTCTCTACCACCGTACCTTCTCAAATGGACCCAGTCCTGTTCGATGCTTCTCAACTCTTTACTCTTAGTTTAAAACATATCTTCCCAATGTAGTACATATACAGAGGTATACAATGGAATACTACTCAGTCATAAGAAAGGATGAAATAGCACCATTTGCAACAACATGGATGGACCTTGAGAACGTTATGCTAAGTGAAATAAGTCAAATAGAAAAAGCTAAGAACTATATGATTTCACTCATATCTATAATAATAAAAGCATAATATGCAAATTGACTGAATGGCTGAACAGTAAACAACAGTATGGATGACCTTCCAGATAACCTTCTGGATGACCTTCCGGACGAAGCAGGGGCTGCAAGGGCCGAGGCAGCAGCTGGGGAGGCTGCGAGGGCTGAGGCTGCGAAGGCCTAGCCTTGCAAGAATTTTGTGCATCGGGCCTCAAGTGTGGGATAGGAAACTGAAGCTTATACACACAAACAGCAGCGGCTGCCAAAGGGAAAGCGGGGGAGGGGGTCCTAATATAAGGTGACAGGAGAAGGTTTGACTCTGAGTGGGCATATGGGCAATATATAGATCTTGTAACATAGAAACCCACACATGAAACCTATATGTTCATGTTGACCAATATGACCCCAATCAATTTAATAAATACAATTTTAAAATAAATAAACTATATCTTCCCTCCTCCAAAGAAACATATACACTAGAAGCTGCCTCTATAACTCATCTCCCTCCTATAGGAGGTGATGTGAAGAAAGTGTTATGCTTCCCCACCAAGGCTACACAACACGATGAGCATGTGAAACTACCCGCTCTGTCCCATCCTCTCCAACGTCAGGGCAACAAGTAACAGGCTCAAAAGAAAACTCTACTCACCACAGCCCCCCAATTCCTTCTCAACCTTCATCCCCCATCCCTAACCTAAAGAGCCTACCTTTGCCTCCACTTACTACAAAGAGGTTTCCCCTTGGCCTTTCCCTCTCCCCTCTCCTGGAAACATGGGGGGAGGGGGGGGTCTGATACAAACCAAGAATGAAAAGAATGGAGAATTCTTTCTCACTGCCGGGAGACAGGAGTAAGAGGGGAAAGCGCCTGCCACTTCCACAATCAGAACAATTCTCCCTCCGTGGCGTCCTGATCTCTTCTTCAACATCAGCATCCTTCACCTCCATGCCACCTGCACCCAGCACGCCCACGGTGGGCACCCTTTGGGCATCTTCGCAATCGGGAACCGCTCCTCTTCTCAAATCCAGAAGTCTTACCCTCCAACACGACAACACCTGGCTTTCAGCCTTTCCTTCCCTTCTCACTCCGAATGCCCTCACATTCCAGCAGCGTAGAGTCTCCAGAAATGAGGCAGCACAGAGCTCAGCTGGCTGAAATGTGAAATGGGCCTCCTACACAGCAACTATTTCTAATGCTGCTTCACCAATGCAGTGTAAGTTTCAAACCACTAACTTATTCTTTTTTTAATCTTACAGCACTCCGGTCCTCAAACTGAGAGCCACACTGGCATGTGATTCTCGATCAGGACTGCAGAAACGACTGGCCTGCTGCCTCCGTGTGTAAGTGAAGATGTACTGGAACACCCATTTGTTTACATGTGGCTTAGATTGCTAACATGCTATAAGAACACAGCTGAGTAGTAGCAACAGAGACCATCTGGCCTGCAAAGCCTAAAATATCTACTATCTGGCCCTTCACAGGAAAAGTTTGCCAGTCCCTGTCTAGATGCCTGCCACATGCCCATACGCCTTGCCAATGTCTCATCTAGCTGTAACTGCCCAGTCTAGAATCCCTGCTCAAACAAGCAGGCTGGGCTCTTTGTATCATAGGAGTGGCCGCTGCTATATACAGGAAAACCAGCACAAACATTAAGCAGAACTAAATTAGATCAATGGAAGTGCTGTTCTCTATCCTGACTATGAATACAGAATTTGATTAAGACATTATAAAAAATAAGAAAACTCAATAGTTTGATTATTACAAAGTCTCTGAAACAGTAAATCCTGTTTATCAGTGACTATGGTTTTCGTGCTGGCGTAACCACTCAACAGGGAATAGTCAGGTCCACTCAGGGTTGCCATTGTACGCCAGCCTCACATGGAGGTCTGTTTAAAAAGTGTTCTTTTTAAAAAATATATATTTTATTGATTTCAGAGAAGAAGGGAGAGGGAGAGAGAGATAGAAACATCAATGATGAGGGAGAATCATTGATTGGCTGCCTCCTGCACACCCCACACTGGGGATCCAGCCCACCACCCGGGCATGTGCCCTGATAGGGAACTGAACCGTGACTTCTTGGTCCATAAGTCAATGCTCAACCACTGAGCCACTCTGGTCAGACTAAAACCATGCTCTTAATTAAAATATTATTTAATAGTTTATTGATTTCTCTTTAAACAAAATGGATAAAGAGGATCTCTGGATTATATCATTGGTATTAACTTCTCCCTGTCTGCACACTGAGCTGGCATTTGTTCATTTCCTTCACAGTATATTCTGCATCCCCTCTCCCAATTCTGCACTCTCTGTCAGAATTCTCCCTCATCATTGATATTTCTATCTCTCTCTCCCTCTCCCTGGTCACATTTTTTTCATTGTACATACACCGTGACCATTATTTAGTTTGCATTCCTATAATACAGTGATTCTTACCATGTTGGGATATGAGATCACTTCTGAGAATCTCTTAAAAGCTATACCCTCCTGCCTACAAAAATTCACATAAATAATAATTCATATACAAATCTGAGGATTCACCAACTACTCACAGCCCATCCAGGAACCTGACAGTGGGTGAGTGTCGACCTGTGAACTAGGAGGTCACAGTTCAATTCCCGTTCAAAGCACACACCTGGGTTGCAAGCTTGATCCCCAGTAGGGGGCATGCAGGAGGCAGACGATCAATGATTCCCTCATCACTGATGTTTCTCTCTCTCCCTCTCCCTCTCCCTTCCTCACTCTCTAAAAGAAAAAATAATAATAATTTTGTTTTAGCCCTAGCCAGTTTGGCCCAGTGGATAGAGCTTCAGCCTGCAGACTGCAGGGTCCTGGCTTCAATTCCAGTCAAGGGCACGTGCCAGGTTGCGGGATGATTCTCTCTCTCATCACTGATATTTCTATCTCTCTATCCCTCTCCCTTCCTCTCTGAAATCAATAAAAATATATTTTAAAATATATATATATATTTAAATACAAATGAAGCTTGGGATTAAACTTAATACACCAAAACATGGGCAATGCTCTTAAATTTTCTATTTTTATGAGACAGAGGGAATCTATTTGAAATTTTCTAATTTACACAGGGCTTTTATTTCCTAAATGCTTATGTTTTACCTAAAAAATGATAGGTACCTCCCTTCCCTGCTGTAGAAGAAGGTGAAGTCCCTTCAACCACTCCTGCTTGCACTAAGGGAATGTCAGCACAGAGGAAGCAGCCCTGACCCTCATCACTGGGGTGCAGCAGCTGCAGACTGTGGGGTGGGCCGTTCATGCCCTGCACTAAGCCAATGACAGCATAGTCAGCTCCCTTTTTCCTCCTAACTAGAGAATGGAGGAAACATCTCAGATTAATTACCTCAGCTTTTCAACTTTAGAAACTAGATTAAGAAAAGCACATCAAAACCAAAGGAAGCAGCAATCAATGAAACTGAAAACTTCAACAACAAAAAATAGCAGGAATCAATGAAACCAAACACATAGTCTTTGAAAAAAATCAATAACATTAATAAATGTCCCGCCAGACTAAGCAAGAAAGAAGAAAACACAAACTATCAATATCAGAAATGGAAGAAGAAGTATCACTAAAGACCCCACAGACTTTGTAAGAATAATAAGGAAATATTATGGGAAATCTTATGCCCATAAGTTTGAAAACTTAGATGAAAAGAAATTCTCTGTAAGACACAATCTCCCAAAACTCACTCAAAGAAAAATAGATAAAATGAATATCCATACACCTATTACATAGTTGCAATCCTTCCCACAAAGAAAATGCCATGCTATAAATATTAAATAAACTGAACTTGTAATTATATATATTTTAAAAATTGAATTTATATTAAGTAAATTGAATTTAAAGTTAAAGAAAATTCTAGGCTTTGAGGGCTTCACTAGTGAATTTTACCAAACACGTAATGAAGAGATAATGCCAATTCTATATAAACTCTTCCAGAAAACTGAACAGGAAGGGACCAGCTCATTCTACGAGGCCAGCATTACCCTGACTCTAAAACTGGACAAAGATATTTCCTTCATGAACATATATTTCTAATATCTGGGATTCATCTCAGGAATTAAGGTTGGTATAACATTCAAAAATTAAGTAATAACATGCTTAAAAAAGAAAAAAGGTATAATATTAACAGATGCAAAAAGTTTAACAAATTCAATATCCATCCTATATAATAAAAGGCTAACATGCAAACAACCTACGGCAGAACGACTGGTCACTATGACATGCACTGACCACCAAGGGGCAGATGCTCAACACAGGAGCTGCCCCCTGATGGTCAGTGCACTCCCACAGGGGGAGCACCTCTCAGATAGAAGCCCTAAGTCAAGCTCACAGCTGGCGAGTGCAGCGGCGGTAGCAGGAGCCTCTCCCACCTCCCACCTCCTCGTCAGCGCTAAGGATCCATCGGGGGATGTCCGACTGACAGCAAAGGCCCAATCCCACAGGGAGACTGCGAGAGGGCACAGGCCGGGCTGAGGGCGCAGGCCAGGCTGAGGGACACCCCCCCCCCAAGTGCAGGAATGTAGTGCACCGGGCCTCTAGTCTCTAATAAAACTCCCAGCAAATTAGGAAGAGAAGGGAACTTCCTCAATGTGGCAAAAGGATTTATAAAAAACTTACAGATGACTGACTTTTTATGGTTAGAGATTAAATTTTCCCCTTATATCAGAAATAAGACACAGTTGACCACTCTCACCAGCTGTATACATCATTGTGATGACACAGTTGACCACTCTCACCAGCTGTATACATCATTGTAATGGAGGTTCCAGACAGTGAAATAAAGCAAGAAAAATGAAAGGCACCCAGATTACAAAGAAAGGCTTAAGGGCTCTTAATTTGCGGAAACATAAATATCTATCTCAAAATCATAAGGTACCTACAAAAATCTACAATGAGTTCAACAAGATTGAAGGATGCAATATTAATATACAAAAATCAGTTGTATTTCCATATAACAGCAACAAACATTGAAACTAAAAAAAAAAAAAAATGTATATCATTTACAACAGCATCAAAAAAAATGAAATACTTAGGGGAAAATCTGACAAAAAAGTTGTAAGACCTGTTCACTGAACATTTTAAAATACTGCTGAAATTAAAGAAGACCTAAAACTTGGATATACCATGTTCATGTGCCAGAAAACTCAATATTGATAAGGTGTCAACCATCCCTCAAACTGATCCATGGACTCAACACAATCCCAAATGAAATCCCAGCAATGTTTTTCTAGAAATTAACAAGCTGATTTTGAAATTCATATGAGAATACAAAGGAATTAAGTAGCCAAAATAACTGAAAAAGAATTCAAGACTTATAAAGCTATAATAACCACCAAGATATTATTGTCTTTCTTTTTTAATCCTCATCCGAGGATATTTTTCCATTGATTTTTAGAGAAAGTGGAAGAGAGAGGGAAAGACAGAGAGAAATATCAATGTGAGAGAAACACATCGATTGATTGCCTCCTGCATGTACCCCGACCAGGACACAGTCTGGGGGAAGCCTGCATCTGAGGTACGTGCCCTTGACTAGAATCAAATCCAGGACCCTCTTGCACAGTCCAACGCTCTCTCCACTGAGCCAAACCAACTAGGGCAAGATTTTACTGTCCTGACATACAAATAGACAAAGAGATAAATGGAAAGAGGAGTCCAGAAATAGACACACAAATATACTAGTATGAAGAACTGATTTCAACAAAGATACAAAGCCACTTTAGCAAAGAAAGAATTGTCTTTTCAACAAACGGTCCTGAAACAATTTAATATCTATTTGCAGAAACAATGAATTGAGATCCATACCTCTCACCATTTGCAGAAATTGACTCAAAATGGACTATAAATCTAAATGTAAAATCTAAAACTACAAAAGTTCTATAGAAAGAAAATATTTGCTTCAGGCAAAGTTTTCTTAGCTCTAACACCAAAAGCACAATCCATAAAAAATGATAAGCTGGAATTCGACAAATTCAAAACTTCTTTTCTTTGAAAACACTGTTAGAAGAATGAAAAGACAAGCCCCAGACTAGGAAAAAATATTTTCCAACAACATATCTGATAAGAAAGTATCCAGAATAGATAAAGAACTCGTAAAAGGAAAAAATGCAAAAAATGTGCAAAAGATTTAAACAGATACCTCAGCAAAGATCTACAGGTGGCAGGTAAGCACATGACAAGATGCTCAACATAGTCACTAGGGAAGTGAAATTAAAACCACAATGCAATACCATGACATACTTACTGGAACCACAGAAATTTAAAAGACTGACCATACCTAGTGCTGGTGAGGATGTGAATTAACCAGAACATTCATACATTGCTGGTGGAAATGTAAATGAGACAATTACCTTTGAAAATAGATTGTCAGTTTGTTAAGAAGTTAAACAGGTATCCACCATATGATCCAGCCATTCCACTCAGGTATTTATCCAAGAGAAATGAAAGCATATGTTCATACAAAGACTTCTACTAAGAGCAGCTTTCTACAGAATAGCCCAAAACTGGAAAGATCCATCACCGGGTGAATAATAAACAAATTGTGGTGTATCCATACATTGGAATACTACTCAAGAATTAAAAGGAATACACTGATGATACACCTTTAATGAGTCTCAAAATAAATACGCTGTGTGAAAGAAGCCAGACAAAAGGGAATACATAATGCATGATTCCACTTGTATAAAATTCTAGAAAATGCCAACAAATCTAGTATAGTGACAGAAAGCGGCTTAGTAGTTGCCTGGGGATGGTGAGAAACAGCAGGAAAGAAAGGATTTTGGGTGTAATGGGCATTTTTATAATCTTGATAGTGGTGACAGTTTCAGAGGCACATGTCAAAACTTTTTAAATTATACAGTTTATTGCATGTCAATTATACCTCAAATAGCTCTTATAAATAATTTAAAGGAAAAAATTACAATTGCAATTAAATAATTCATTTGAACGTACTAAAGAGGAAAAACAGTGCTATAAAGGTACATAACACGGGGTAACAGAGCTTGAGGAGTCAGAAAAGCCTCCTATAGATACTAGTATAAGCTAAAATTACAGGATGTTTAGTAATCAGCCACAAAAAAAGACCAGATAGGAAAGGAGGTTCAGAAAGAAGTAACAGCATGTTTCTCTGAGGCCAAAAGGTATGGGCCCCTTACAAGGACCTTAAAAGACCACTGCAGAAAAAAAGGAAGGCTGAGTCTAATCTGCTACAGCAGCCAAACCAAGCTACAACTTACTTACTTTATCAATTTAGGATCACAATTTAAATTATTTTAAAATTTCTACGAGGTGGCCCAGGCTGGTGTGGCTCACTTGGTTGGGCACCATCCCATGCACAGTAAGGCTGCTGGTTCAATTCCTTGATCAGGGCACATGCCCAGGTTTCAAGCTGTTTTGCTCTCACATCAGTTTCTCTCTCTCTCACTCTCCATTGCTCTCTCTCTAAAACTCATTTTTAAAAATTCTACTATATGCTTTTTAATAATAAAAAAAATGAATATAAATTACGTATTATAATTTAGAAATAAAGGAGACCTAGGAACAGGAAATATTCTATTTAATTTTATAGTTACGGATAGTTTCCATACCATTAATAAAAAGGATTCCAAGGTACATGTCTGTATATAAGTAGCTTAAGAAAAACATTTATACTTTTAACCCTACTTCTTTTTGCTTATAACAGCAACCTCATTCCTAATATTAAATCTTTGTTTTGTTGTCTCTAGAAATAAATACTTTCATTATAAATGTGTGAAAATCAGTATCCATATTTGACTAACCTATGAGATTAAAAAAGTATCTATATACATTGAACATGCAATAAGATTTATTAGATAAGTTTAAGAAAATGTTCACTACATGTTTTAATTAAGTTACACTTGCAAATTATTCTCAATATAATGAGATATTTTCCAATCTCAGAGCATTAATTTAGGTTATTTTGTTTGCCTAAGAGAAATCAGAAGTCATAGGTTCCTAAGTCACATTAGCAAAAAAATGTATAAGTTGGAACACAGAATATAAATTTATATAAATATAAACCTCAACTACTCTACAAAAATAATTCTAAACAACCAGCTTCTAAAAGAGAATGCTGTTTATTCCAATGGATTTTATAGCAAAGTCTTTTCTAGCCTAATATACTAAGCTACTCAAGTAAATACAATGTGAATTGGCATATATCATATCCTTGATTATTGTATTTCAAATCGACACCATCCTTTCTGATTCTCAGTCCTAAATCTTCCAGGTTTGCTGAAGCTGCAGATCAATGTTCATTTTGTTTTACCTATGTGAGGAATGGCTTATAATTCTGAGTGTTTTATTCTTTTCAAGTGGAAACAGACAGAAGACTGGAATCAATGCTAAGGGAACTGAAGTACCACTTTTGATATCACATTTGCTTCTGCATTTCTCCCCCAACCATCAATCTTCCATTCTAAAGAAGCATTGAAGAACACTTTATTCCTTCGTCAAATCCCTACAGTAGGGGGGGAAAGCTTAAGTTACCATGGAACCAGCCAATTAATTTTGACACCTGCTTACCAAGATTGATCATTTCTGATGTCTGTTTGTTTGGGTTGCTATCCTCCAGTTTAGTCAAAGATTTTCAAGATAATTAATGAAGTGAGAATTTCCAGTTAAAGTCTTTCCCACTGTGTTATTACTTCAAGCCACCATCCTCAAATAAACCTTTCTTAGCTTCACATGTACTTTACCAGGAAGAATTCTTTTCTTCTAACTTGAGTCTTCCCTTCAATATTAAATACCACATTTTCTCTACCCCTAACAGTACACACAGCCAAACACAGAGTTTATACGAGTTAGCGTTACTCTAATTAATAGCTTGTATTCCACAGAGAAATGAAATGTATTCTACTTATCGACAGAATACAGTTTCCAAGGAAATGAAGAACATTCAATGATTCGTTCAGGGTTTATGGTTGACTGTATCTGTATTGAAAAAGCTATTCCTCTTTTACTCACTAATGGGTTGTGCTTATGGACACCATCTCTCTGTTATTTAAGCTAGCTTTAACTTCATCTGTGATCTTTCCTACTGTGACAGCATCTGCTCATGGGACAACATCTGCTGGTGAGGCTACAGGCTGCTGATCTAGCTGATTCATGAGTCCAATACTATGAATTGTAGACAGGAGCTTCCCAGGACAGTAGCAATTTTATCTTAGACAGATGGAGCGAATCCGCCCACACAAAGGCCAATATATCCCTGAATTACACAGGAATCAAGCAATCTTCCTATTTATGTACGAAAAGATGTAAAAAAAAAATGGATATGTCTGTTTTCATTGTTGGCTCCCAGTTCGTATGTTCAAAATCTCTCCTTTAGGTAAAGAGACTGGCTACTACAGTCAGAGCAAAAGTTTAACGACACTTAAGTAAAAAAGGCTAACTAACCAGCACACTTCAATATGATACCTTTCCTCATCTTGAAACTCTTTTTTAAACTTTATATTATCATCTCTCCCAAGTTTAAAAAAAAGTGTATTTTTTTATTTTATTGGATTTTTATTGATTTCAGAGAGGAAGGAAGAAGGAGAGGGAGATAGAAACATCAGTGATGAAAGAGAATCACTGATAGGATGCCTCCTGCAAGCCCCACACTGGGGATCAAGCCCGAAACCTGAACATGTGCCCTGACCGGTAATCGAACACTCAACCACTGAGCCACACTGGTCAGACAAAGAAGTGTATTTTTTTAAAGTATCTATAATAATAAAAGTGTAATATGCAAATCGACAGAACGGCCAAACAGCAAAATGACAGCCCGGGCAACCATGCTATGACGTGTCAGGCCAGCCGCAATGCGATTGGGGGGGGGGGCTACATGATTGCCCCAAAGAGGACAGGCTGTGGTGGGTGAGCAGGGTCTCCCTCTGTGGGGCTATCCATCGAGGGGCTCCCAGATTACGAGAGGGTGCTGGGCTGAGGGACCTCCTCCCCCTCCTTCCCCACCCCCAGAGTGCACAAATTTCATACACCAGGCCTCTAGTAGTACTAATTTGTGAAAGTGTGAAACTGGGAAACATTTCAACCTATTGCTACACATGAATTTCATAAAATTTCATTTTGAGATTTTACTTCCAAAAGCCTGTCATAAATTAAATAGTAGGATCTACCTAAAATTAAAAAGCACTACTTTTTAAAAAAAAAATTCATTTTTACACTGAGTTTTAGGGGCATTGTTTTAATTTGCAAGTGAAAAAAAAATAAGAAAAATATACTGGGTTTAGAACTCCCAGGAAATTTTCCTATAATACATTAACAAGCTGAACCATATTCTTACCTTTGTCTTAGAGCCTAAGAGACATTTCACTTAGATTTTGCTATCATCCTATTAGTATTCTACATAATGTAATTTCAGAGCCACAAACCAGGCAGAAAACTTCATGTAAAATATCTAGAAGGCTAAGAAGATGACTTAATGTCTTAACTGCAATGACTTAACAACTACCCTAATGGCCTCAACTATCTTATTTTCTGCTCCCCCACATTCACCCATTTCTTTTCTTATCAGGCAGGAATGCAGTAAATATCATCCGATAGGGAGAAAGCATCTGTATTGTTTTAATGCAAATTCCTAGGGCCTTGAGTTTCAGAAAAACCAAAGCTGCCTGACCAGTGTGGCTCAGTGGTTGAGCATGAACTATGAACCAGGAGGTCACAGTTCGATTCCCGTCAGGGCATACGCCCAAATGTGGGCTCCATCCCAATAAGGGGGCGTGCAGGAGGCAGCCAATCAATGATTCTCTCTCATCACTGATGTTTCTCTCTCTCTCTCTCTCTCTCTCTCTCTCTCTCCCAGGGATCCCTCCCTCTCCATCCATTCCTTTCTGAAATCAATAAATATATTGGGGGGGGGGGGGGGACAAACCAAATGCTCCCATACAACAGCTGGCAGTGAAATAACCAGTTAGGAAACCCCACTTTCACCACCACATTAACAAGTCCGGGTATGTCATTCTTCTATCTAACCAAAAATCACTCATTTCTCAATGTAAGACTGTCCTAGCAAATTCAACATAGTGTATTGGCTAACAGTAAACATTCTAGAGTCAAGCTGGCTGATTTGCAATCACGAAGCGGCCCTTCTCCCGCGTCATCCGGGGCAAATTAATTACACTCATTGCCTTGGTCTCTCTCTGTAAGTCCATTACATTTCTAGTAACTCGCTGAGTTGCTGGTGAGGAACAAATGAGATCATCCACGCTGGGCGCTGAGAACGGTGTTTGGCATCTAGCGAGCCCATCATCAACTCGACTTAAGAGTCATTATTATTACTCAATAAAACATCCGCAGCCGTTACCTCCAGAGAGAGCAATACCGTGGGAGGGAGGGGCCGGCCCTGGGAGACCATAACTTTTAACCTTTACGCTTCTGCATCGCTGGAATGGGCCACGAGGCTCAAGTCCTTCATGAGCTACTTGCATAATTTTTGATTTTAAAAAAAAAAATGTGTGTCCTAACAAAATGGTGTTTGGCACTGTCACTGAGCGTGGAAATCTTGGTAAGCAGGGGACCAGAAGTCGCCGCGGACACCTGGCCCATCGGGAAAGCTCCGCGTCCAGAGCGGTCAGTGCTCCGCGCGGGGCCTGGATGGGGGGGAGGGGGGGCGGGTGCGCTCCCGGCCCGGGGGACCCCCAGGCCGCAGGGGAGGGGCGGGGGGAGGCCGCGCCGGGCGAGGGGCAGGGCCGAGGTGCGGGGTCCCGCGAGGCACTTACTTGAACCTGCCCTGGCAGTGCTGGCACTGGTCGCCCACCCAGCCGGGGTCGCAGAGGCAGGTGGAGTTGACACAGCGGCCGGAGAAGCAGGAGCCCGTCCGGTCGCACGGCTTGGACTGGGACACCTGCGCGTAGAGCGCCAGGTAGAGGAAGCCATAGCACAGCAGCCAGCGGCTCCCGGCCGGCAGCCAGGAGGAGGCGCCCCCGCCGCCGCCCGCCGGCCGAGCCCTCCAGGGCCCCGGGGCCGCCGGCGGCGGGGGGCCCGCGCGGGCCGGGGGTCCGGGCTCCATGGTCCTCGGCGCCCCTGCCCAGCGGGGCTGCTGCGCTCGCGGCCGCGGACAGGGATGCTCCGGAGGCGAATCCGCCCGGAGGAAGCCGTGCCCCTCCCGGTGGCTCTTCACCGGCGCCGGCCCCCGTCCCGCTCCCCCGGCTGGAGGGACAGATCCCCGCCGCGGTCGCCTCCGCTCGGCGCCTTCCAGTCGCGCTCGGGCATCGCCTCTCCGTCTCCTGACCTTGTCCTCAGCGGGCCGAGCCCTCCGCCGCGGCGCCCCGAACCGGGCCGGGGGCGGGGAGCGGGCGGTGCCGGCTGCGCGGGGCGCTCCGGAGGGGACCGACGGGAGGGGACCGAAGGGGGAGGGGACCCCGCGCGCGGCCCCGCCTCGCCCGTGGCTCGCGCCAACTGCCTCCGCTCCGAGCCCCGTGCGCCAGGCCGGGCGGGGCCCCTGGAGCCCCGAGGTGGGCGCGTCCAAAGTGGCGAGGGGGGTTCGGGAAGCGGGGACTCAGCCTCGCACCTCCCGGCCGGCGGCCGATGGCCCCCCGGCAGCCATTTCCTCTCTCGTGTCGCTAGGCAGCCACTCGCGCTGCAACCGGAGCCCGGAGGGCGCGGGCCCGCCGTCCCCCGCCCCTCGCCTGCCCACGCTCACCCCCGCCGGCCCGGCGCCGTGGTCTCGCCCCGCCTTCGCGAGGATCCGGGACTCCCCCGTGCGCGCCCCCACCCGCCCGACCCGGGAGCCGAAGGGGGCCTGGCCCCCCAGGTGTGAGCCGCGTGCCCGCGGCCACACGCGCCCCCCGAGCCCCCCGCGTCCCACACGCGAAAGCTCAGCTCGGGACCAGCTTCGCAGCTTGAGCGAAAAGAAGCCCTTCGCGTGCGCCGGCTGCAGCTGCGAAAGTGCAGCGCGCTTTTCCCCGGCGCTTCCCCTTCCTCCGCCCCATCCCCTGGCCGCTTTCTTCTTCACTTCTTCGCTTTTTGTTTTTTTCTTAAAAAGTCCAACTACGCACAAAGAGCTGCGCGTGTGCAGCAGGCAAAAGTCTTAAAGGCACCGCGGTCCGACCACGTTGTGGGGTCCGCAAGAGCTCGGAGGGGCTGGGGTTGGGCACCGGAGGACCGCGGAGCCAGGTCCGCGGAGGGACCGCCCCAAGGGGGAGCAATGTCCTCCGCCGAAATAATGACTCCCCCGCCCCCAAGAGCCGCCTGGTTCAGCCCCCCGCAACCCCCCACCTTGCCGACGTTGCCTCGGAATCCCAGGTTTCGCCCTTTCTGCTCCTAGGTGTTTCCTCCTCCATCTGGGACAGTATTATTCTGCCTTGGAAAATATTGCAACATCGTGGCTTTTCTTTCTTTTTTTTTTTTAAAGAAGAGTAGAAAGGATGCCCAAAATGAGCCGTTTTCCTTCCAAAGCGACAATCTTCCCTCCTTTAGATGACTTTCCAAGATGTGATGGCATTCACTGACATGTTTGCTTTGTACTTTTGAGCCTTCTCTACACGGGCTGTGGGAACCCTGGAGAAAGGGCCCCCCTACAGACCGCAGCCCTGTGTCCTCCAGTTTCAGCAAGGTTACTGGATCCCCTCCAAAGAAGAGCAGGCGGCATGAGAAGGAGTTTGGAATCTGCCAGAGGCATTTCTGACAGCAAATGGAGAAAAGTTTTAGTTGTAACCACACAGTCAAAATATTATTGTGAAAATTCAACGCGTGTTTATTTGGGGCATAATGTGCCCACGTCATCTCTTTTCATCTCTATTATCCCCACTTTGCAGATGAAATCCTCCATTAACCCCATTTTACAGATGAGGATAGAGACTTGGGGAGGTTGAAAGGTTTATCGATGGCAAATGAGTCAGCAGTGAACCAAGCTTTAAACCAGTGGTTCTCAACCTTCCTAATGCCGTGACCCTTTAATATAGTTCCTCATGTTGTGACCCAACCATAAAATTATTTTCATTGCTACTTCATACTGTAATTTTGCTACTGTTATGAATCATAATGTAAATATCTGATATGCAGGATATATTTTCATTGTTACAAATTGAACATAAAGCATAGTGATTAATCACAAAAACAATATGTAAATATATATGTGTTTTCTGATGATCTTAGGCGACCCCTGTGAAAGGGTCATTGGACCCCCAAAGGGGTCGCGACCCACAGGTTAAGAACCGCTGCTTTAAACCAAGTCCTCTGACTTCTGTGCTTTTACCCAGTATCTAGGCTGTTTCTATTAGCAGATGCTTTGAATAAATTCAAAAATTTGAAAATACTTCAGCAGTGACTTGAAGAAAACAAAAGTCCATAAAGAGGTGGCTCCTTGGAAAGTAGAAAAAGAAAAACCATGATTTTTATTTAATTAACAACAACAAAATGACAGTTCTCCCATAAAACCAATATTTGAAATGTCATCCTCAAACCTTAAAACTTAGGACAGCCCCTTCTTCCTTCCACATATTTTCTATATCGAGATGATCCTTAGAGACTACTCAGGGATAGGGGAAGAAGGGAAGAGAACATTCTGCATTAAAAGGCCCGGCTGGTGTGGTTCAATGGTTGAGCATCGACATATGAACCAGGAAGTCACTCTTCGATTCCGGTTGGGGCACGTGTCCGGGTTGCGGCTCGATCCCCCATGTGGGGTATACAGGAGGCAGCCGATCAATGTTTCTCGCTCATCACTGATGTTTCTATCTCTCCCTTCCTCTCTGAAAGCAATAAAAATACACTTTTTAAAAATAAGGGGAAAAAATAAAAAGAGGATATTCTCCTGGATCACACCTTTTAATTTTCATGACTTATCTAGAACTCTTTCTAGTATTAGCCATCCATATACAATCTCTGCTGCCTTCTCCATTCTTCCCCCGTGCCAGCCAAAGTTTAAAGGCAGCCATGTCTTTCTCATGTCTAATGTAGCGTTGCTTTTGATGTAGACATGTGGGAAGTATCCCAGCCCTTAAAACCATCACTGAGTGTGAAGGCAATTCAAATAGGACTGTGCAGCCCCTTTAACAAGAGAGATCACTGCTCAGCCACGTACTGACTGCAGCCTATATTCCAGCTAAGGATCTGCCCATTAAGACATATCTCTGAATCTTGTAACCACTAGAATCAGCTCAGTACTTCATGTTGCATTGAAGAACATGCAGCCTCACAGGCCTCCTCTCAACATATTTAGAATCAAGTTGACCGTATTAAATTTATACAAAATTATTCTCATTGAGATCTCACAGGGTTTCCACTTGCCCTGTGTCCTACTTTTCTTTGAAATTCTTTTAGTCAACATTTACTGAGAAACTATTATGAATTTAAGCAAGAGTAAACAAAGATGAATACGACCGGAGTCATACCCCTGGGTAGGCTTATCTTTTATGAGGCTCACTAGATTGCAAGTCCCTTAGACATGGGAGTGCCACATATTTTACAGATGTAGACACAGAAAACTTAAATGATTTACAATGGTCGCACAAAAACTCAGTGATAAAGCTCGCCTAGAATCTTGACTGATGTTTCCCCATCTTTTATGATCAAGAACTTTTTAAACTCCAACATTATATTATCTCTTTTTTTTCTAAAGAAGTAGAGGCAGCATCCCAGCAGTGCTAGATGACACCACAGTAACTCATAGTATTGGTAATAGCACTCATAAATCCAGCAGAAATGTGAAAACTTACTCCAAAGATGGTGAAGGGAAAGTCAGTTTTCCAAAAGTAGAATGAAACTGTTAAGATCAAAATTACCTGTTCAAATGTCTCCGAGGGGAACGGTAAGAAAAGCATACTTGTTTTCTCCACAGCTAGCCTTATGTCGGGACCTTTAGCTATTTTGGGGAGTGTGTTTTATTTCCATTCTACCCCTTAACAATGGAACTACAATATAATGGGCAAAAATCTAAAACTTCACAAATTATTTGAAGGAAATTCAAATGTGTGTGTGTTATTGTTTTTTTAAATAAGAGAAATGGTAGGTCTACTGATCTCTTGATTGCTTCTGAAAAAAGTAAAAGATCCTATTGGGATCAATAAACCAGAGCATCCCCGCCTTAGTTGCTTGAATGAAAAATGATCTCTACTCTGGTTATTTGTTCACCGTGTGACCTACATGAGGCTTCTGAAAGCAGCCAAGATATTGAGAGCTTGCAATTAAGGACGTATTTTGAGAGCATGAATAGTCTGTGAGATTACACAGTAAAGAAAAAGTCAACTTTAGATGCTCATTAAGAAATTATCGATGGTATTAAAAATGTTTATATGGTGATATCTGAAACACCACCCTCCCTCCTACTCCAAATCTGATGCTGCTTTCTCTTTCCTTCTGACTCACTCTTTCCTTCTACTGATTTCTCTTCTGTCACACTGGCAAACACACATACACTCTGATCCTGCCAATTTTTCTACTTAACACATTTCAAACATATTGTTATAAGTAAATCCAAGGAAATAAATCCAAAGAGTCCAAATTCGCTATGCTGGGCTAATATATTTTTTTAAATGGGAAATAAAATGAGCATCCTTAAACTTTTCATCCTAAATGTTCGAACTTGTTACAAAAAAAAACACCCCACAAACAGTTGATCGCTAGTAGTCAATTACAGAAACTTGACTTTTGTGACAATTAATTCAATAAAAATTTGAGCTAGGACTTCCTGCTAAACATAGTGGATTAGGTATGTGCATGGACCTGTTCTAAACTCTATTAAAATGACAAGAAATGATTTTTTTTAATTTTTCAAAGTATAAACTCACAATGACAAAGAAAGTGAGGAAAGAACCAACTAGTAGGTGAGAAGGGTCAATGCAGGGGTCCTCAAACTACGGCCCGCGGGCCACATGCAAATACAAATATTGTATTTGTTCCCGTTTTGTTTTTTTACTTCAAAATAAGATATGTGCAGTGTGCATAGGAATTTGTTCATAGTTGTTGTGTGTTTTTTAACTATAGTCCGGCCCTCCAACGGTCTGAGGGACAGTGAGCTGGCCCCCTGTTTAAAAAGTCTGAGGACCCCTGGGTCAATGCATTTGGAAGAGTCAGTGTGTTGGGAGGAGGAAAGTCAATGGAGACGTGGAACTAACATATACAGGCTTGCACAAATGAATAACAGTAACTGGCTTGTTTCTCCTGAACAGTCCAGGAAAACCTCAGGACTCACAGGCAAGAGATTCCATGGAGAGTAGAGGTGGGACCCTAACATGAACACAAGGAGAATGTCTGAGAGCAGGATAAGGACCCACCGCCCCCAATTTTACCCCAAGTAGCTAAAGATTGCTCCAGACCCTACCCTGTTGGTTTAATCTGTTGAGAAATTCAATCAGAGCGTCTCCAGACTTAGAGCACCGGGCGTCATAGAAGAAAGGAATGAAGTACACCGCTGAAAATGACGAGATTAAGAGAAAAATCTCTATATTGAATGGTAAGATTTCCCTGACCCCTTTTCCTATCTATTCCCAGAACACCTACTGCCAACTAAAAAAAACCCAGGCAGAAAACTGAAAGACACTTATCTGCAATATTAAATAGTCCAAGAGAAAAGGCTTACTTAGAGTCTCCAACCGAATGCATCACCTCAGGATCAGCCTGCCAGTCAATAAGCCTCACCCAATCGTTTCGTATGACTCCCTCTTCAATACAAATCGTAAAATGTTCATTAGACATAAAAGATAGAAACAACTACAGAGAAAAGGAATTAGAGAAAATACAGGCAAGTGATAAAGGAAGAGTTTGCAACTGGGAAACAAGAACTAGATACTCTTTAACCCCTGCCCCCCCCCACCCCCCTACCCCCCACCAAAAAAAAGGAGGGTCAACAAAATTGAAATGCAATGGAAATTTTGGAAAATAAAGTCTAGGGAATCTCCTAGAAATTAGAATGAAAAAACAAAAAGTTTCTCTTATCAAGGAGGGGAAATTTAAGATAATAGGAAGGTTCATTAATGATTGTGCATAATAGACACTATTTTAAATTAAGCATTTATAAAATTTATACATTTGTTAATGTGATAGTACATTAATGCACAACTCCTTTGTAGGAGCAGACAAAATTGGTTTGTATCAATTTCTTCAACATCAGAAAATTTCCCAGAAGTGAACCGGCCTCCAGATGAAGGACCCACTGCAGCCTAAAACATTGAATTAAAAAAACAAAGCTCACGAGTAGAGGGATGAAAAGGGACAAATGCAATAGATTGGAAGTAAGAATAATATTAAAATTATCAACAGCAAATCTAGATGCTAAAAGTAAGTAGAGATATAAGGGAAATTATTTTCAATGTAGAATTCTATACCCAGCCAAGCTATCGCTCAAGTATGAAAATAAAGACGCACAGACATTTTGTGCAACATTTTCAGTAACACAACATTCATAAAAATTTATTTCCTCTTTAAGGAAACACCTAGAGAATGAAATAAATGGAGAAAAGACATATGAAAATTGTGAAGAGATATCCTAGGACAACAGACAGCTGTGCCCCAAGCCCACAGAGCAACCAGTCCTACCTGGAAGTCCAACCAGTTCCCCCGAGGACTGGAGAGAGAATTATCTAGGAAAACAATGAACATGAGTGCTTGGAAGTGTTTGAGCTTTTGGAAAATATATTGCTAGTATCTGGAAGGAAAATAGAACAAGCACATAGAAATCTAAGTAAATGGACAAAATGAAGCAATTGTTGACTACAAAAAAAAGACAAAAGAAACCTGTACGAGATGGATCAGCACTAATACTTACATAATCATAATAATATAAACACTATTGATTTAACCAAAAATTTAAAATATGTCTCTATTAAAAAAATAGGAGAGGGATAAAGATGTTTACTGATAAATTCTCAATTCCTTAATAAGAAGCAATTGCATGTCCAAAACTGATAAATCCAGAGATAGAAATATAAATATACTATACTGAAGAAAAAAGTTAACTTTTTTTTTTTTAAGGTGTAGGGAAGAGGGTTAAAAATGCAGCATTTTATTATAAGACTTTTAGTACTCTTTGATTGAAAATTGAAAATTACTTCTGCCCTGGCTGGGTGGCTCAGTTGGTTGGAGCAGCATCCTGTATGCCAAAAAGGTTTCAGGTTCTATTCCTGGTCAGGGCACATACGTAGATTTTGGGTTCCATCCCTGGTCGGGGCACTTACAGACTAATGTCTCTTTGTATCTCTCTTCTCAAATAAAAATAATAATAATAATAATAATAATAATAATATCCATGGGTGAGTGTGGGGCGCGGTTATGGTGTTTTGGCCAGGTTCAAGCTTCGGACTAATGAAAGGACAGGGTCCTCTCATTGCCACGTGCAAGTCCCAGCTGGAGGGCAGGGCCCTGCCAGCACAATCACAGCCAACGGCGGTGGTTGTAAGCTTGAACCTATGGTCCGAACACGTAGCCCCACGTGCCTCGTGATAGAGTTCGGGTGCATGTAGTTGAGTGAGGTTGAAACTCACGAGAATGCTGTAAACAACGTGATCACGCCCCTACTTTGCCTCGTGGCATCTGCTATCAAATAGAGACACGGCTTGTGGGTGCGGTCATTGTCTCCTCATCAGGGAGCAGCGTCCCACCGAGACCCAGCTTTCATTCTCTTGTCTGTCTTTCCTTAATCCTTTCACCCCCCAACTCGGGATCACCCTTGGTCGCGCTGGCACAGGTGAAGATAAAAAAATTACTTCTAAAAACCCAAAGTAATAAATAAAAATATGGGTTTCTTATCAAATCCTCACTACCTTTGTAATTTATAACCCATCACACTATGGGCCCAGTTTTCCTACCTCTAAGATGGGAACAGTCAAACTAGCTGTCAATGCCCATTTCAGAGCTGAGATGAGGATCCAAATAGCCATGTATGTACTCACCTAGTAAACGGCAAAGCACCATGCAAACTTCGATTTTATTTTCATCAAAAATTACTCTTAGGAACAATTCATTCTAATTCCATGTGAAGGAAAGGATTTTTTAAGGAGATTTGGATTGATAGAAAACACAAATACAAAAGCACAAAGACACAGGCAGAGCTATAAGAAAGCCACACTGTTTTAAAGATGGATCTAGTACATTTTACAGACAAGCTGCTGGGACCCAGAAAAGTGACGTGTCTTATCCAAACTCACACAGTGGCAAGTGGCAGAGCTAAGTCTAAGACCTCAGTTCTTCTAAAATACAGTCCAAGTGTTGTTTTTGGGTTTTGGTCTTATATCTTATAGCTCAGGCTAATAAGAAAACGTTTCAAGTTAATTAGCCATCCATGCCTCGCTCCAGAAAAACCTTCCAAAAATCAATAAAGATAGCGATTTGCCCAATGTGATACAAAATAGTGACAGCAGAGGCAAAAATAAGCGAAACGAAGTACAGAAGCCAAAGAGTGAAACTTGAACCCAAAACTCGCAACCGAGTGAAAGTTTGCCAGCACAGCTAAAGGCATACATTAAAGGCCCAGGTCAGGGTCTGCAACATACGCATTATCAATTACTATCCGTTAACTGGCTGACTAAAGTTCCTGCCTGCGTATGGAGAGGAAGGCCAGAAAGGAATGAGCATACTTTAAAAAAATAAAGGCAATTTGACAAGCCAAGTTAGCAGTAAAATGCTTCTTGAAAATGGAGATGTAAGAATTTGATTTACTGACTGAGAGAAGGCTATGAGCAAGAGAGAAGAAAACAGGGAGAAAGGGCTGGCCCAGTGATTGACAAAATGTGTCAAGAAATGTGTCAAGAAAGGGGCCCTAAATTCAGAACTCTCCAAGCCATTGCAAGACATCTAATAGGCTTCCCTATGCTCTCCTGGTTGGACAGTGAAAGAAATGAGGACATGGGGAAGATAAAAGGCTTGGGAGCCTTTTCTCCATTCCAGGAAGTCATTTGCTGTCACTTCCTTGCAAGAAAAGGGAGAAAGGCGCTCTTAAAATATAGTTGTCAGTAAAAATGAACAAATGTTCAGATTGAAGCAGGTAACAAAAAAGGAAATTTCGCTCTTTTATATTCAGAAGTCATCGTTTTCCCCAGTAGATCATTCTAATTTCTCATGATGACTCTTAATAATCAAAACACAAAGAAATTAAATACTAATGGTGGGCTTTTAGACAGAGTGGCTCCTGTGGCCTCTTACATCCAAATAAACCAACTTTAAGAAGGGACATACACTGAAGAGGAGTGTCATGGAACCCAGAGAGGCACTTGTGACTGTGAGTAATAGAAAGGATTATGTTTGAGGAAAATCCAACAACAGCTAATCCAAGCAAACTCTTAACGCATTGTCCACATAGAGATACACCAGGTAGAATTTCTGTCAACCTTTAGTCAAGTTGAGGTGCCTTTCATGTTCCCTCTGTTTAAAGAAAAAGTGAGTCAACGGAAGAAAAACAGGAAGTACTTTAAAAAAACACACAAAAGCTCCCAAGCAAAATAAACAATTCATAAGGACCATCCCATACTAGCTTTTAGAAAGCGGCTTCAGGTCCTGACAGTGGAAAATATGTTTACGTGCACAAGGACAAGAGCAGAAAGAGAATCATGGGCCCTCTGATCAGGAGACACGCAGCCATCAGGGTGCAGCGAGTTTTCCTTGAACAGATCCCAGAGACAAAGACGAACCACAGAACATCACACACACACACACACACACACACACACACACACACACACACACAAAAGAAAAGAAACAACATCTGACAAATGAGTGCCAAGCCCCACAAATCCCGATAACACGACATCCTACTTATTAAAAACATCAGTCTTGGAAGACTCCAGGCACAGTAATTTTGAAAATGTACACAAATAAATTAGAACCAGCCTTATGATTCTTCTAATTGCAAGTCCCTCACCCATACCCCTCCGCAAAGCCGAAGCGAAATTTTAAATTAAAAGAAAGAAAATGCACCACGCACATTGATTTGAAGCAAGAGCCCCACCTTCTCCACTTAATTCATTAGAACATAGTCTGAAAGTCTTGGGGGGACATCAATTTTTCTAGGAAAATCGGCTCTGTAGTAAACAGAGAGAATGTTATCTCCACAATCAGGAAGGATGTGGAAGAGGTTTATTGATTAAATTACCTGAAGCGCTTGGTCGCAGACGTTTTCGGACATGCTCTGTGGCCAGGTTCTTCATCACTGGACACAGTCCTGTAGCTTATGGAGGTAGCACAGGATAGTGCCTAGAAAATGGGACCAAGAGCCATTTTGCTGTAAAACAGCAAAGACATCAGTCCAAGCCCGGCCAGCATGGCTAGTGGTCGAGCGTTGACCCCTGAACCAGGTCACAGTTCGATTCCTGGTTAGGCACATGCCCGGGTTGCGGGCTCGATCCCCAGTGTGGGGCGGGCAGGTGGCAGCCGATCAATGATTCTTTCTCATCATTGATGTTTCTATGTCTCTCTCCCTCTTCTTTTCTCTCTCTCTAAAATCAATAAAAACATATTTTAAAAATACATATACATAAGTCCTCCCTGAACATTGTTGAGAGAATCAAAATTCCAAATGAGATGCCAAAGTTATTTTTAAAGCTACAAAGCCCTATTTGGTGGTGCCTGTTTCTGTTCCTTCCAGGAGAGCACCGCTCTAGGACCCAGTGGGGCCATGTGACACCAGAGGGCCAGAAGGCAAGCTCAGGAAACCCCCTGCATCTTGATGTCCTGTGCCTGTCTCTGTCAGGTGGCAGCAACCTCGCAGCCCATTGCCTTGGGCCTCGGTGAGGTAAGGGACCACATGTGTGGGTGACGGCAGCGACCATTGGAAGGCTCCAGAGAACGAAACACAGCACCCCACCCTCTAGCTAAAGCTGGAAACTCCAGCTCAGCGATTTTGTCCTTTAGCTTAAGGGTTTGGGGGGCCCTTGTTCTATTGCAAATGCCCTTGAAGGGCTAACACATTTGGTCTGACCGTCCTTTAGTAACACCTTAGCACCGTGGTCGGCAAACTGCGGCTCGTGAGCCACATGCGGCTCTTTGGCCCCTTAAGTGTGGCTCTTCCTAAGCCTTAGGAGTACCCTAATTAAGTTAATAACAATGTACCTACCTATATAGTTTAAGTTTAAAAAATCTGGCTCTCAAAAGAAATTTCAATCGTTGTACTGTTGATATTTGGCTCTGTTGACTAATGAGTTTGCCGACCACTGCCTTAGCATGAATGACTTTTACATATTCCTGAGACTAGTTTTGATAAGAAATACGAGAAAAGTATAAAGATGTGTCATCCTCATTGCCTCCACAGTAACTCATCCTCCTACCCAGAATGCACACACAGCACACACATACTGTGGACATTCTCTGACTACTAGTTGGCCTATTCAAAGACAAATGACTCTAGGCCAGTGGTTCTCAACCTTCCTAATGCTGCGACCCTTTAATACAGTTCCTCATGCTGTGGTGACCCCCAATTTCATTGTTACAAATTGAACATAATTAAAGCATAGTGATTAATCACAAAAACAATATGTAACTATATATGTGTTTTCCGATGGTCTTAGGCGACCCCTGTGAAAGGGTCATTCGACCCCCAAAGGGGTCGCGGCCCACAGGTTGAGAACCGCTGCTCTAGGCAGTCACTAACACCCTTTTAGAATTTTAGTGTAACATGATGTCCGTGGGGGGAGGGGTTATATTTTTTAAAAGAAGACCAATGAGGGAACAAACACTAAGAAGTTAAATGCTAATGGTGGGATTTTAGACAGAATGAAAGCTTTGACCTGTACCTCAAGTTAATCATGATGGATAGCTACCTCCTGCCAAATGGGGGTTGGATTAGCAGTAGGATTTGGGCATCTCTGCCTGCGCAGTGAGTGAATTTAAGGGGACAATTCGAATGAAAGGTTAGGTCTTCCCTGGGAAACACCCTCCCCAGACTGAAGTCTGGCAGGAATCATCAGCAACAGTCCTGCCTATTTTTAATGGCTAGGAGGATGCTTAGAGAAATGTCAATCTCCGAAATTTCCCCAGATCTCTTCTGCATAAATAACAACATCATTACCGACAGATTCTTGGCTCAACCCATCTTCTTTTAAACATGCAGAATAGTCAGGATGAAATATTTATTAGAGAAAGTTTGGAAAGGCTGAAACTGGAAATGATCACTCAAACTAAGAAAAAAAATCAACTTCATTAAAAGGGGAAAAAAAATATGGGCATTCTGAGCTAGCCAGATACCAAAAATATGTCTGAATAAACAATAAGGCAGCAATCCTGAGCTGGTCTGATGCCTTTGAGGGGGCAATAACTCAAGGGAAACCACCGAAGAAGCGAGTGCCAACCCCCCCAGCACATGCTCAGAAGTCTTGTAGATGCCCGACAGTCCCGGCGGGTTGACATTATTATATCAGGTGGGAACATTTCCTCTGGCTTATGATCACTGTGTTCCCTAAAGCCTCAGCACTTGCTAGTGCTCATTATTTTTCATCTAATTCTGTTGCTGCAAACGCTTTCCTCATCCATATGAATGCCTAATCTTTCTGCACCATCCGAAACGATCTGTAGCAATTATCCCATGATTTAATTTCTGAAGTTAATTGTTCAGTTTTTTTTTTAATCTCCTTAATTAGTTTAAACTTTTTCCGCCTTTCCATTTTATCAACTGTCCTTTTAGTCCTTCATTATTAAAAATATAAATAAAGTGTCCAATTATCCTTTTCTTTAACTTTTATCATTTTATAGCTCTAATCAGATTTCTAGTTTTTTCCCCCAACTGAAAAGTCCTACTCATTCACCTTTGGGTTCTATCTTGCTTCACTGGCTGTAATCAATATAACTGTTCTTGTCTAAATTATTTTTCTCTCTAGCTCAGTCATTTTGTAGATGATGAAGATAAAACGAAGCAGGCCATTCAAACTGAGGATGTGTGCTTTGTAAAACGGAATGTAAATTTATCCCATTTTACAACCCTTTGAAAACCACAATAGTTGCTTATTGGGTGACCACTGCTCTTTTAGATGCATTCTTTGGCTCGGCTGGAGCAGCTCAGTTGGTTGAGCATCGACCCATGAACCAGAATGTCTTGAGTTCAATTCCCCATCAGGGCACATGCTCAGATTGTGGGCTCTATCCCCAGTAGGGGATGTGCAGGATCCCCAGTTAGGGGGCATGCAGGAGGCAGTCAATCATTGATGTTTCTGTCTCTCTCCCCCTCTCCCTCTCTCTAAAATCAATAAAAACATATTTTACAAATGCATTCTTTAAACTATTTGTGATGGTATCTGCATGCTTTTCCAAAAGGGTTAGTTAGAACTGGCTTAATTATTTCTTTCTGAGATGCATTAGAACAGGGGTGGGCAAACTTTTTGACTCGAGGGCCACAATGGGTTCTTAAACTGGACCGGAGGGCCGGAACAAAAGCATGGATGGAGTGTTTGTGTGAACTAATATAAATTCAAAGTAAACATCATTACATAAAAGGGTACGGTCTTTTTTTTTTTTTTAGTTTTATTCATTTCAAACGGGCCGGATCCAGCCCCCGCGGGTCGTAGTTTGCCCACGGCTGCATTAGAATCACAGAATCTCAATATTCTCCCTTTGGTGTGTTCATCTACTTGGTTAAATAAAACATCTAGGTACTGCTAGATTTCCATGATGGTGGGTCTTGAATAACCCACTACTCCTTTACCACCTGCATTAAAATTATGATGAGAGATAAGCCCTTACCTTCTGAGAAAATGTGTCCTTCCCATACCTTTCACGGATAAAGCCTACTCAGGAAGCCATGTTTTGCACATATGACTGTGCTCTCCTCAGCTACTGATAATTAGCACAGAGACAAGCACCAACTTGGGAGCACCAGCAGTTTTTACACAGGGACTTGGTGCAATAGCACTAATCAAACAGGAATGAACTGGGGCAATCAAATTCTCACTTCTGGGAATTTGAATTAGGAAACATAGAGAAAAAAATTAAGCTATCAAGAGCAAAAACTGAAGTTGAAAATTTGTGCAGGAAGAGATCGACCATTGGGAAGAGGAGGGACAAGAAAAGGTGAAACTCAACTCATGAGGTCAAAATTATAAGGAAGAAAAAATTATAGAGAAGTTGCAACTAGGACACAGAAAATGATAGAGCAGAAGGTGATGAGATTCCTCTCTACTAGTAATTAGACAAAGAGCGGGAGCAGACTCACGGAGAGCTGTTGAGTCATGTTGCTAAGTGAGCAGTGGAGTGATGAGCCATGAACTCCTGCTGCTGAGGATGCTAAGGCTGCCTTGGATTCAAAATAGTCATGGAGTGCCAGTCTCCATGGTTCCCACTCAGGGATGTCCATGAGATTCTATTTTGAAAATATGTTTATACAATTACCAGAGCTGGCTTGAGTGTGGAGGCAACCAATAGATGTGTCTCACACATTGATGTTTCTCTCTCATTATCTCTCTATCTCTACCTCTACCCTTCCCCCAGCCCCGTCCCTCCTTCCCTTCCACTCTCTCTAAAAATCAATGGGAAAAATGCAAAAAATCTTGATTAAGTTAATGAATCTGAACTTCAAATTTCTTCACTCTTAATTCCTGAGAAGTAATGAAAGGAGATCATAAGTATGATCTATAGAGTGCTAACGAGGAGAGGAAATTAAGAAAAAGAAAGTCAGGAGCATGAAGAACGTGAGATTTTTAAATAGAGTAAGTAGTCAGGGAAGGGCCCATTTAGTCTATGTTTTCATCCTCAATGGGCTACCATAGAGGGAGAAAGCAAAATGTTTCCATATATCTAGCAACCTGTCCGCTATGTGGAGCCATTCCAATGGTCCTCATCGGTGGTATATACCGATCAGCTTTGTAGCACCCTGACCCCACTCTTCCAGGCCTGAATCTCCCTGCCCGTACACTCAGTCCTTCCTCAGAAACCAGACAGAAAGTATTTGAGCAGCCTCAGCCATTTGGCCTAGAAAGGTTATTTAAATTGAATTAAAAAATCAGTGTCTCAGCAGTGATTGCTGGGCTCCCACATGTAGGTGGCCCTACACGCCACCTATCCTACCACTGAGATTAAACTTAACCAGACTTAACCAGCTCATTCCACGATGGCTAACTGCAATGTCCAGTTAGCTCACAGAACACTTGTATTTCAAATTCAGCTTCAAGGTCACGTGGAGTTGAGTTTGCGGAGACCCTGCTTCCCAACCTGAACTCCCACAGATTCCAACGTCTTGGCGAGGTCCCACCACTGTAACCACCTAGGATTTGTGGCAAAGATTTTTCTGTCAAAGGTTTTTTTTCTGACAGATTTGCTCTTGAGCCTCGATTTTAATGTACAGCCCAGGCGGCAATCTGAGAGTTCCCTTCTGTCTGTCTCTGTCTGCTAACTCTAACTGCTCCCGGTAACAGCTTTCAGTCCTCAAGGCACTCTTAGCATTCAGGACTTAGCAATAATAGCAATCATTTAAGACAGAGTTTGTCTGATTTTTCCAGTTTTAAAAGACTTTTTACAATTTACATTAAAAAAAAGTGAATGTTTTCAATGTTGGCTAAAATATCAATAGATTAATCTTAGATTTAAGGCATTGAAAGGGAATGGTTCCTTGCCTTTTCTCTTAAAAAAAAGGGGGTGGGGGTGGGGGAGTAGTTTACTTGTAAAACAGATTTTGATCCATATTTCTGAATGTTTCAAAATCAAAATCTAGCATGGAAAATTCTATATGATCAAAGGTATCTTGCGATCACACAGGAGTATTCAGTTCAGCATCCTTCTGAATACATTGTATTTCGATTTCTGTCTTCTGATATCATATCAAAAACATCTTTGACAAAAAAATGCCTAGCATAGTAGCATTCTTTAAATCCCATTTAAATTCATATGTTTGAACAGCATTGATAAATACAACGTGCTTATCATAGATTCTTTAATTTTGATACTTATCGCCAGCTCTTTGCATGTGGGTCAACCCTGTGGCATTAGACACAATTGTGAAAGAACATTCTGACTGAAGGTCCGCTTTGGCCTGACTCCCTAAGATCTTTGCTTCGTTGTCAGCACAGAGAACATTTTCCAGCCATATAGGAGCTGTGTCAGGACTTGGCTAAAAGCAACATTTTAGACCAAATTCAATAAACAATAAGAATCTTTTTTGTTATACTAAAAATAGAGAAAACCGGAACTATTCCAATAAATTTTATAAAAACCTCCAGATGTGAATTTGACTTCAGAAGACAGTCTGTTCCTAATTTCAAGGGATTTGATTTGTTTTGCTTATTTTACTGCAGAAACAAATTTCCCCTGGCAATCAGGATTGATATTTTCTTAAACTATTTTTTTTCTTAATTTTTCCTGTGAAGGGAAAACTATTTTAATTGACATTTATCACAAGACGGAATCATTTCAGTTCTAAAATCTTGGAAGGAATGCTTCCCATCTGTTTCAATAACCCAACTGGCTAATTACATTGCCAAGAATAATTTGTCACAAACCGAAAGACCATTCTTTGGAGGAAAACTCTTACTGCTTTATCTTACATCTCACACTGATCGATGAGCAATTTATAGAAAACTTATGATACTAATTTATGCCATGGATTTATTGCATGAATTAGATTACAAAAGGAATCACAGAATGCAGGTTAATAATTTCCATCACTTTAAAAACAGGGGATGGACTCTATTGGTTACTTCCGATTAGTCAGAGAAGTTGACATACTAGTCATATGCTACTTTTAAGGTCTAGGTCACGATTATGAATGGCTCAGCCTAACAAGGAGACAAAACACAGGCAGTGTGCCCTCCGTGATGGCAGCATTGCAGGCGAGCAGCACCTTTTGGTAGTGAAGAGTGTGGGCAAATAGTCTGATGTTACTGAAACAGACAGTGTGAATTCCAGCTGGAGCACTCACTTGGCAAATTGTGTAAATTTTTGGTGTCTTGGATTCCTCATCTGTAAAATTGGTATATTCATAATAACAGCAACCATCCCATGGGGTTGTTGTTGAGAATTAAATTAGCCAACACATTTAAAGCTCAATGAATATAAGCTATCACTATTAATAATATGATCACTGTTATCCTTTGGGCGCTTCTGGTCTTCCAGATCGGATTCAAATCACCTAGAAAGCTTAAGATATAGGGGAGGGTGGAGGGAAGCAGTGAGGGGGAGAGAGAAAGAGAGAGAGAGAGAGAGAGAGAGAGAGAGAGAGAGAGAGAGAGAGAGACCCAGGATCTACCAGGAAGAGATTCTAAATTCAAGGACTTGGATAAGGCCCAGGCACCCATTTTTTTTAAGTTTCCCAGAAGTTTCCTAATGTACAGCCAGGGTTGAGAACTGCTGACTGCTGGGACAGCTGAATGTCAGCTGCAGCCAACAGGCACACGGGTTCCAAAAAGGCAGACA
This sequence comes from Myotis nattereri, assembly GCF_964212035.1. Taxonomy (NCBI): domain Eukaryota; kingdom Metazoa; phylum Chordata; class Mammalia; order Chiroptera; family Vespertilionidae; genus Myotis; species Myotis nattereri. The sequence continues at coordinate 52,853,711 of NC_138088.1, read as the reverse complement.
TGAAGGAAATGCTGAAGACCAGGAGAGGAAGACAAATCGGGGTGGGAAAGCCTTCCAGTGTTGCCCCGGAAGAGCCAGGCTAACGTGCTGGCATCTTACAGCTCCTTCTTGGTGTGCTCCTGAGATTAGGCTAGAAAACCAAGCCTCCTGTGACCCGCACCCTTTCCTCCGCCTCCAAATGCAGGCCTTACGTTGACCGTGTGGAGCCCCCATTTGAAAAGCATCGGGAGCCTTCTTTGGGTAGTCACTTTGTAAATTCCCACAAGGAACTCCGTTTCTTTAGTGATAACTTATGCCTCGGACAGATGGGCTGCAGTCACCGCCGTGAATGGTTTCAGCTCAGGGGACTCTTACCCAGTAAATAGATGCATTTGTTCTTTTGAAGGAATAAGAGGCTCCAGACCTTGAGGATGAACTAGGTTGTTGTTCTTGTTTTGTAATCGCTTCAAAAGCTCGCTTTATTCTTAACTCAAAAGAGAGGGAGAGGCGAGGACGATAAGCATAATACCCACATTCACAGTGTCAGAGAAATGGGCCACGTGGAAGATGCAGGAAAGAAGTCTCAGGCTCCGGCTGCCCTAGGAGAGCGGGAAATGCTGAGTGATCTTATCCTTTCATTTCTGTCCCACTCCACATGTTCATTATAGAACAGTTTCAAGGAGCCGTGAAAAGCACAAAAAGGAAGTTAAAAAGGACTCATCACTCCAAAACGTTTTTCTTTCTTTTATTCTTAGTACATGAAGTGAAGAATGAAAGTCTACCTTCCTCCATCTCTCCAAAGGTCAACTCTTCCCCAAATATTTTATGTTTACGTATCTCATAAATACACCTTAGCATTCTTACGGTTCATAAATACATCTTGGCATTATCTTAGGTTTCATAAATACATCTTAGAATTCTTATGTTTCATAACTATATCTTAGCATTATCTCATGTTTCATAAATACATCGTAGCATTATCTCATGTTTCATAAATACATCTTAGCATTATCTTAGGTTTCATAAATACATCTTAGCATTTCTTAATCCCCACAGGAGCCCACAAAGGTATACACTATTAACATCTCCCTCCTTCTACTCCTATTTTTAAAGGTGAAAAAACAGAGCCTCATATAAGTTACTTTACTCAAATTTATCTCTAACCTACTCATTCTCTCAACAAAATTTATTGAGGCCCCACTATGTGCCTAGGCATCAGGGATATAAGAGGGGATCAGCCAGGCAGAGCCATAACCTCCTCTATGGCTGCCATCCAAGTCTGAACTGCCACCCCCTCTCCTCTGGATTGCTGGAAAAGTGTCTAATGCAGCGGTTCTCAACCTGTGGGTCGCGACCCCTTTGGGAGTCAAATGATCCTTTCACAGGGGTCACCTAAGACCATCGAAAAACACATATATAATTACATATTGTTTTTGTGATTAATCACTATGCTTTAATTATGTTCAATTTGTAACAATGAAAATATATCCTGCATATCAGATATTTACATTACAATTCATAACAGTAGCAAAATTACAGTTATGAAGTAGCAACGAAAATAATTTTATGGTTAGGGGTCACCACAACATGAGGAACTGTATTAAAGGGTCGCGGCATCAGGAAGGTTGAGAACCACTGTTCTAATGGGTCTTCTCACACTAACTTTCGTTCCCCTGCAGTCCATTCTAAACACGGGAATGATGTCACTCCTCTATTCAAACACCTTTCATGGCTCCCCATGTTGCTCAGAATAAAAGCTGAAGCCCTTACAGTGGTTAGTCAGACCACCTGGGCCTCCCCACCATCACCGCATCCCCTGCCCTTTGCCCCTCCTGCTCTGCTCTTATCACACTGGCTGCTTCTAGACCATGTCAGTCACACTCCTTCCTTGGGGCTTTCCAGCACCTTGCACTCCCTGTTCCCTCAGCTTGGAAGGTTCTTACTCCAGAAACCCACATGGCTCACTTCCTCACCCCCTGGAAGACTTGGCTCAAATGTCAGCTTTTCAATAACCACCCAATTGATTATAACCACAACATCTGCCTCATCCCATGCTTTGAACTTAATTTTTACTTTATACATCCGCTGTATGACTTATTTTGCTTACTTTCTCTCTTTATAATGTAAGTTCTATGAAAACAGGCCTTTCTTCCTGTTTCAATAGCTGCCATATGCAGAATGGCTATTCTTCTCTTTGTGACAGTTATTATTCATTGGACACTTGGCGCTTAATCCGTACCAGCCACTGTTCTAATGAAACCAACTCATTAATATTCTTCTATAAACATCGGTTTATTTAAGGATCACAATGACTCTATGAGGTAGGAATTATTACCACCCTGTTTTAATGACAAGGAAATCAGAGGCCCCGAAAGGTTCGTTGAACTTGCCCATGGTCACCCAGAGAGCAGTGGCAGGATTTGAATCCAGGTAATGTGGGGCCAGGGCCCGTGCTGTCACCCAGTCTACTGTGCTGCCCCATTTTCACACCCGTGCTCTCCAGTGGGCACCAGTGCAATCCAGGATGTGTACTGTTCCCCTCACTGCTGTGGGGACCGTGCTCTCTGAACCCAATTCATGAAGTTCAATCTGCTAAAGTGAAAAGATAATTAAGGGGCAAATGGAAACAACGATAGCAACTTGACTGCAATCTATCTGAAGAGCTCATTAAACAAAATACTCAGAGATTGTCTTCCTTTACTTGTAAGGTTTATAGAGTCTAAGAAATTCTCTCTTTCATCAACACCTCCTCTTTAGGGTCTGAACTATAAATGTTCATGCTTTATGTCCAACAGAAAAAGTACATCATTAGGCCTCAGTAGTTGACACTGTGCCAGAGACGCAGGCTGTCATATTTCTCTTATAATATTTTGAGATAAGCCAAGGTCAGAAAGCATATATTCTAGGTCTAGGTGTAGGCCCATCAGCTCTGAAGTTTTTTAGCTCTGACACTTTTCTTTTGTTGATTTTTCTCTTTTTTTATAGAGGACTTTTAGTTGCAGATTGTGATTGCAATACATCTAAGAAATACACTGTAAATGGGCAGCGTATCCTGCTTTTCTTCCAAGTATTCATTTGTTATAGAAACCATATTAACATATTTAAAAGGAAACTTTCAATAAAAAAAATCATCCACAGCCATACTATCAAAGCACAATAGTTCTCACTTTTCTCTATGTCTCTCTAGTCTTTATAAGATCACTTTTTTTTTTTTTTACTCAATAAATTTACATTAAAAGGAAAAATTGGGTCACTCTTTCCAGACACCCTCTGAAGTAGAGAATACGTGGTGGGCTGAAGTCACAGCATGGTGCCAGCTGAAAGGGCCCCAGGAGATTACTTGGTTCAACTTCTGCCTCTTAACATTGGCTCTACTGTTGGGATTGTCAGCCTTAAGACTTAGTTAGAACAGCTACTGCCATTCATTCATCATTTGAAATGTGTGCTAGATACTTTCTATGTATGGCTTCTACCTGGAAATTATGTCAAGAAGGAGTGGACGGAAATGATCTGAGTTTGAGCCCTATAACATGGGACAACAATGGCACCAACCTCCCGGGTTCACAGAGAGGATCAGGTGAGATAACATATGAAAGTCACATGGCAGCTAGCTACTTTTATGATCATTACCCATTTTTCAGATGGTGAAACCGAGGCTCTGAAATGTTAACTAACTTGGTCACATGGCTTATGGGCTTTAGTTTTTACACCAGTCACCTGACTAGTGTCCAAGATGATGTTTCATAAGCATAGTCAATAAATCACATATTTCAAATCACCTAGGAAGCATGATAATAAATTCAGTTTCACCTTAGCTGGTTTGGGTCAGTGGTTGGAGTGTCAGCCCTCAGACTGAAGGGTCCCAGGTTCAATTTCACTCAAGGGCATGTACCTCAGTTGCAGGCTCAATCTCTAGCCTTGGTCAGGGCACATGCAGGAGGCAACCATTCAATGTGTCTCTCTCACATCCATGTTTTTCTCTGTGTATCTCTTTCCTTCCCTTCCACTCTGTCTAAAAATCACTGGAGCCCAGCCAGCATGGCTCAGTGGTTGAGCTTCGACCTATGAACCAGGAGGTAATGGTTCAATTCCCAGTCAGGGCACATGCCTGGGTTGCAGGCTTGGTCCCCAGTAAGGGGCATGCAAGAGGCAGCCGATTCGTGATTCTCTCTCATCATTGATGTTTCTATCTCTCTTGCCCTCTCTGAAATCAATAAAAAATATATATATATTTTTTAAAAATCAATGGGAAAAATATCCTCCGGTGGGGATTAACAACAACAACAACAAAAATTCGGTTTCTCAGGCCCTTCCTCAAACCGACTCAATCGGACACTCTGAAAGCAGAGAACAGGAATATGCATTTTAGAAACTCACTCGGTATTTCCATGCACTGAAATTAAGAACCGCTGATGTTTACCTTTCCAAACTCACCAGCCAACTTCCTGGGCTGTAGCCCAAGTTTCCCCCTCTGTGAAATGGGAATGACACGACTGCCCCGCAAGCTGGTTGGAGGGATTGAAATAGTGTAAAGGAAAGTGCTTTGCAAGCTCTGAAAGCTTGACTGTTTCTCTCCATCTCAGTCAGGCCCCTGCCAGAGAGGGAAGGACGACGTCCAGCATCTCGAAATGAAGAGCGCCGTCCCAGGCACAGGCCACGCGAGGCCTAATAGGACAGCAAATAAGGTTGTGCTTTGTGTTTTCCTCCCATTATTGAACTCTTAGGCCTGAACATGCACACTGTTCTGAAGATGTGATGCCTTCCCTTCCATCAGCCACCGCCGTGGTCTTCCCAGACAAGATTCGACGTGGCCACCACTGATTGAAACGCTGCTCCTCACCATGTTCTCTCCTTGCCTGTTCCAGCAGAATTACAGCTCCATTCGTCTGTGGGTGACGAGAGAGCCCGCGGTTTGCTTTGGGCTCCCCGTTTTATACCCTGAGCTATGAAAGCGTGTCTGACATTTTCTTTTCCAGGTATATGATTATGAGTTCAAGTGGCGCATAATCGAAGGAGCCTCCTTGGATAAGATTCCTCTTAATAGAGTAGTTTTTAGGGAAGGGAATAGGAGCAGCATTCAAAAAAAGAAAGGGAGAAAGAAAGAAAGAGAGAGAAGAGAGAGAGAGGGAGGGAGGGAGGGAGAAAGAAAGAAAGAGAGAGAGAGAGAGAGAGAGAGAGAGAGAGAGAGAGAGAGAAAGAAAGAAAGAAAGAAAGAAAGGAACCCCGAAGCCACAAGAATAAGGAATCGCATGTGGGCCATGGGAGAACTGGACTGACGTCCCCAAAGGATGGCAATAATGACGGGCCCTAATGAGAAACATCATGAGTTGTTTGCTTCCTACGCTCTCCCACGAAGCCAGGCTCTCCACGGAAACTCCTCACAAAGAGAATGGAAAATTTTAGCTGGAAGAATGCGGCTTTTCATCTGCCTGAAGGGAAACGTTCAGGCCACGGAGGCTCTGGAGGTCTGCTTTTCGACAACCACATACATACTCTGAAGTCAGGGGAGAGCTGTTGTTTTCTGTTCGGCTGGTTCCTGCTTTGCTCTGCCACTGGGAGTTCTGTTGGAGCCGCCCATCCTAGTTCTGAATTCCCCAAGGCAAAGGCCAAAGTTGGCCATGTGACCCAGGCCTGGCTGATACTTGTGCGGCTCTGGGATGCTTTCTAAACATTGCAGCTAGAGGAGTGGCAGCCCTGTATTTCTGGTCACAGAGCTAAAAAGGCGAGAGATGTTTGGAGCTGTAGCTAGAGGTTATCTGCCGACCCATCCTTAAATCTACTTAAAGAGATAGTGTTAGTTAGCCTCACCGCCCTGGAGAAAAAGTATATTTTCAGGAACAGAGACTAAAGCAATGGTTCTCAACCTTCTGGCCCTTTAAATACAGTTCCTCATGTTGTGACCCAACCATAAAATTATTTTTGTTGCTATTTCATAACTGTAATGTTACTGCTGTTATGAATCGTAATGGAAATATGTGATACGCAGGATGGTCTTAGGCGACCGCTGTGAAAGGGTCGTTCGACCGCCAAAGGGGTCGCGACCCACAGGTTGAGAACCACTGGACTAAAGCCTTGTATAACTCAGGAGAATTGGGAGAGGAGAGAGTCTGCTTCCTGATCCCCACAGTTACCTAATACCTCCCTTATGGAAACTAGTGTTGGCTTAAATTTACCTGCATTTGCCTTCGGTCAGGTCATTTGCAAGGCGTAGTTCCCACTGAACAGTACTGTGCCCTGCCAGTTCCCTCCAGTCTCCTCCCTGCACCTGGGTACGTAGCTCTCCTCATTTCCAGACTCCAAACCTGCAGTAAGTCGTCTCTACACATTTATCCTCTCAATGAGCCACCCCTTTGGGAAATAGCAGGGAAAGGCTAGGAAACCCATCCCCTTGAGGTCACTCTTGACTAATCCTGGTTTACTGGGCTACATTTGCCTGGTTATCACACATCTTAATACTACTACTGCTAATAATAACAATAATCGCAATAACAACAATAGCTACTGTTTAATGAGCTGCAGGACCTGCGCTAAGCACATATATGTGTTAACTTACAACAACCTTCACATGTTATAGGTAAGAAAACAGATCGGGTGGGAGGAGGAGAAGGAAACTCTTAACCAAAAGAAATAATCCCCAAGAGTATAATGATTTGGAGCTGTAGCTAGAGGTTATCTGCCTACCCATCCTTAAACCTACGTCTGCCAGCTATAGGCTATAGCTCCCAATGCACTCCCAGTCAGAGAGCTGGGTGGGCAGAGAGCCCCATATATTTTCCTTTGTATTTGGAGACTTGATGGCTCACAGAGGCCAGAGTTCATCATTTGCCAGACAGGAAAAAAGGTCATGTACTCTCTGTTCAAAACAAGCAAGAAGCAGGCTAGAAGCCAAGCAAACCTGGCCGAGAGAAACTGGGGCAAAGAATATTCATCATCGACTGTCACACACACAGTGAACACACGGTGGGCTAACTCCCCAGAGGAAAGGGATCAATGACATTGGCAATATGGCTCAGTAAGATGAGCCAGTGTTTTCTAGACAAGCCCCTTGCAAGACTGAACCTTGCTAAGCTTAGGAGCAGGACAGGCTCTATTGCATAGCTTCTTCTCACCTACCCCTCTTTCCCTTCTCCCCTTCCTCCCTCCTTCCCTCCCCTTCCCTCCCCTCTCCTCCCCTTTCCCTCCTTCCGTCCTTCCTTCCTTCCTTCCTTCCTTCCTTCCTTCCTTCCTTCCTTCCTGTGGATAACAGTCATATCTATTTATTAGGGTTGTTGGGATGATTAAATGAGGTATATAATCTATGTAAAACACTGGCATGGTATCTGGAAAATACTGAGTGGTCAATAAATGTTTCTGCTACTTCTCCACAAGTGTTTGTCCTGAAGAGGCAAGCTGGTAAATCAGCCTTCCGTGTTCTGGTTTTACTCAATAGGCATTATTAAGAATACAGTATCCTGGTAGGCAATTTAGGAAAAATCAAGCATATAAGACCCGGTCCCTATCACCAATTTGAAAACTAGCCTCAAGAACAAACAGATGCACAGGAAACTATGTCTATTTAAAAGCTAAGTAGTGTGATTCAAATAGTAAATCTCCCTGGAGAAGGAGAGTGGTCGGAAAATGTGTCCTGGGAGAGGTGAACTTGGAAGAGGGCTTTGAATGAAAGATGCGATGTGATCAGCAGAAGGAATGTGGTCAAGGTGGGGAAGGAGCATGCGCACATACTGTTCTGGGGATGCGGTAGAACAATCTGGCCATGGTTTGCTTCCTGTTGGGACTCCGTAGATCCGAGGGTGGAAGGGTCTGCTGGGTGCTGTTTACCAAGCTGGGAGTGGAACTCAACCCTGAATTCAATGAGGAACTCTGAAGTGGATACGTTGGAGAAAGGCACAGTTTGAGTGCTGCTTCAGGAATATGAATTGCTTCGTGCATGCAGGGGAAATATGGTAGCGGGGGGCCAAAATACAGGGGGTGCATGTGGGGAGACCCTGAAGTTTGCTAACTACAATTGCCCATTGGCAGTGAGGAAGAAAGGTGACTGTAACAGACATTTTTCCAACTGTTTTTTAAATTGTAATGAAATACACATAACAAGATTTTCCCATCTTCATCATTTCTAAGCATACAGTTTCAGTAGTGCTAAATACATGCACATTGCTGTGTAACTTATCTCCAGAATGTTCCCATCTTGCCAAACAAAAACATAAACAATGACTTCCCATTTCCCCCTCCCCATAGCCCCTGGCAACCACCATCCCCCTTGCTACCTTACAGACATCATATATCATATAGAAGCATTTATAGCATTTCAAGAGCAAAAGAACTTAAGCTAACACATAAAGGGAGTGAGGAGGGATGTATTGTGTTTTACAAGAGAGGAGTATGGTGCTGCCACGTGGGAATGCATCCGGGCCTGTGACCTGAGAGGCGCCTCACCAGAAAGGCGCTGTGCTCATCTGAATTCCTGTCCGCTTCTCTCGGCTACTTCCTTCTCTCCCTGCAGGCTGTCTTCCTCTGCTTCCCTCTCCACTTTGCAGAATATTGCATCCCTACAGCTCTGAGTTCATATGTTCCAGTTCCAGCCACCTGCAGAGACTAAATGGCTATTTCTGAATCTCAGTTTGAAATTTGAGAGACAGAGAAAGAGAGCGTGAGAATTGGATTGGCCCCATTTGTGGCAATGGTCCAGCATGCTCCAATCAGCCACCGCCTCTGAAAAGTCATGCAGTTCAAATGGGACTTCCAGGGCTGCTTTCGAAAGAACACAGTGGTTTTTGGGAACTGGGCAGACACTGTAGGAGGGGTCCTACCTTATGTTTCAGGAAACGATGAACATGGCTTGGTGACTGATGGTTGGTCTCCCGTGGCGTGGGAGTGGCTGGGGATGTCCGAGAGGAGGAACCGATAGAGTCGCTGCCTTAAAGAGCTCACAACCTAATGAATGGAGAGGACAAGTTATGCAAGACTTCAACTCTGAGTGGAGGCAAAGAGCCCACGCATTTTTCAAAGCAGCCACTGTCGCTGTCCTCTTCTGAAGGGACTGCTATGACTTCATACGTGGAACACGATATGACTGGGCTGGGAAAGAAGCTATGAAATAGGTCTGCTGGGTGCTCATTTCCCTACTTTCACGGGAACCAGGAGAGAGAGCACCTTCACCTCCAGGGTCACTGCAAAAGGAAAGTGGACACGTCTCGGGCTACTGCCTAAAGGTCAAAAGGCATTGGTTCTGATTTATGAAACTGCCTCCAAGGTCAGAGTAATTTCCAGTCTTTTTTTGTAGCCAGGCTTCCTGGGGAGGTTTCTGCAAAGACAGGTTTGTTCCTCCTACAGAGGAAAAAAAAGAAAATAATTGAAAGGTGGAGTTCAGAGAGGACCCGAAATTAAAAATAAAATTCAAATCAAATCAGTCTCTGATACATCCTGAGAACCTCCCACCAATCACTCCAAACTTCGTTATCAGCAGATTGCTAACTCCAGCTGCACTTAAAATGCAGTAAAGAGAATTAAATACAGGACTCAAAAAGATAAAGTGATATCCTCCCAAAGCTGCTGGGGAGTTCCCTTCTTCAAAATACTCAAGGTCTAGCTTCTTTAAATGTAATTTTACCTGAAAATTTCAAGAGACCGGTTGAATTCTTTGAGATTGCATATTCCACGTTAGATGGAAGCTGAGTAATTCTGTGAATTACATTTCAACTCCTTTCTCTAGACATCGGTTACCAGAAAGCCCTTTAATGAAAGCTTTGAGGACGGTCTGTCCATTATGCCGCTAAGGAGCCTGAGTCAGCAAGCCCATACAGATTTAAACATTTAACTGGCTCTCATCCAATCTGTAATCAAAAGCTAATGCACTTTTCCAACCTAAGTCTTTTGCATTCCCTGTCTAGAGAGGATGTTGGACAAAACATTCTGGGGAAATTGCCGGTTCAGTCTGTAAACGGCCATCACAGTTGTTTTGCAGTAATGTTGTGCGAATGTGTGCACATGTGTGTATTTTTTTCTTAAAAGGAATGACCTACAGAAGGCCCTCACCGTCATGGAGCATTAATGTGTCTTTGTAAGGTCGACTTGCCATAGTTTTTCCCGCCCCCCCATCCCTCCCTCCTGCCCAGAGAATGGAGGGGATGTGGGGCACCTTCCTCTTGCCTGTCTCCCAGGCTGTGGACAGAATTAACTATTGAATGGGTTTGAGTAATCGCGGTGGATACAGGTCCTGCACAAATCTGAGTTCCTTCCCTAGAAGATCTTTGCAATGGGGCTGAGAACATATGTCTTGGAGGGAAAGATGTTGACTATGCAATTCCCTGCGCTTACACGGATCACAAATGATAGAAAGGTGAGCAGTGCTGGGACCTTGGGATATAGCATTTGATGAACTGGAAACGGTAACTCGAAAGAACCCGGGCGGAATGACTTCCCCAAGGATGGAAGAGGTGCTCTCACAGCGGGGTTTGTCTCTTCCCTTTGGTTCACTGAAAGACAAAAACACAACCCAGAGTGCTTTAAGAGCAAGCCTGGGCACTTATCTCAATGCCTGTGCCAGGTGAGACGTTATGGCAAAACCACCACGCTGCACAGATATCGAAGGCCAAAGAAGTCAGTGCTACCCACTTGAGTCAAGATAGTTCTCATCACAAAGAAAAAAATATTTTGCCCAGCAGGCATGGCTCAGTGGGTGAGTGACTCCCTATGAACCAGGAGGTCACGGTTCAATTCCTGGCCAGGCACATGCCTGGGTTGCAGGCTCAATTCCCAGTGGGGGTCGTGCAGAAGGCAGCCAATCAATGATTCTCTTTCATCATTGATGTTTCTCTCTCTCCCTCTCCTTTTCTCTCTGAAATCAATAAAAACATATTTTTTTAAAAAGAAAAAATATTTTTATAGACCCTCAATGACTTGATTAAAAACATAGTGTCCCTTTGTCTTATTTTTATATTGGGCAAAGTCAGTCTATTCTTTTAACTGGATGGGTTATATTTTTTTTTATTTCTTAGCTAATGACTTCCTTGTTACAAGTGATCACTGAAACCCACAGATCTGCCTATTGCAATCAACCCAGTGAATTCTTTACATATGTAGAGGGGGGGAAAAAAATCTCAGTTTTACAGTACCCAGTAACCCTTTGTATGTAAGCCAAGAGCCATATCACATATAAAACATTTACACTTGAGAAGCACGGCTCTCGTTAATACATACGTATTAGCAAAGCCAAGTGTTGCATGAGAGGAAATTGGGTGCGAATGACTTAACAGAGAAATTGTACAAATTGGCAGTGGATTCCAAACAATTATGCAGTAAAATGGGGAGGAGGGGGGCTGGTAAAAAGCAAGGTTTATCTGAAGAGCTCAGCTTTCTCATTTCTCTCTCATAATCGATCCTAGGCTTTGGAGCTACAATGGTGGATGCTTCCTGGGACTGTCAGGGGTACTTACTACTCCAGGATCCAGGCACTGCCTTGCCCGTGGAGAGTCAGGGGAAGACAGAGCTGACTTCTGAAGGAAGGAAGGCTGGCCACTCGGAGGGGATGGGCTCCACTTCTGAGGCTGCATTGCATGGAACCAGCTCCATGGACAAGACAAACGTAGCGGTGTTCATTCTGGTGCTGTGCCCTAAACAAACCTTGCGGAGAATGTCTAAATGCCCAAAACGCAGCTCTAGAACACCCCACCTTTAGGCCTCTCTACATTCCAGCAGAAGCTTGGTTGGTGTTGGTTGCAGTCAAAAAATACTTTAGTTCCAAAGGGCGCATTCATTTCACAACGCGCCAAAGACTAGAATCAGTTTCTAGAATGGCTATTGTGAACTAAGCCTTTCCTTTCCCAGGGGTGCTTGACCTGAGCTAGGATGAAGGGACGAGGAGCATGGCCCAGTTGGGGAATGGGGGGAGAGGGGGGTGTATAGGTGTGTGGCATTTGTTTATTTGGTTTAGGATAATCTGAAGACATGAGGTAGTCCATGCAAGCAAGCCACCTGTCCCAGGGGTCAGGAGAGGAGGGAGGTCATTGGTGTGAAGCAACAGGGCAGGGGGAGAACCATAGGAGGAGCCAGGCTTGGGGGCTTCTATAGGGCACCCGTAGCCTCAGGCACAGGCAGTGAGTGAGGGGGTCAACACAAGCACCAAGCGCATGAGATAAGCATAGCTTCACCAGCATAGCCCCTGCGTTCCTTTCTCCGCGTGTTACCTTGTTGGAAGCATTTGCAAAATTTAGGGAACCATCAAAGGAAACCATTTATAGCATGGTGTAGTGGCCCTTGTTCTTGTCTGTTTAGCCCTACCCCCATCCAAACACACATTCCTTCCTCTGAAAACACACCACTTACCACCACAGGGATGGGGGATGACTCACACTGAATTAATCCTAGTGTCCCATTCCCTTGTCCCTAAGGCCCATCCCCCAACCCTGACCTCTCTGTGATCATGTACATGAGCCAATATGTTTTCTTTCCGGGCTCAGGTTGGTTTGAATTGAGTGCCTGTTGCTTGCAATCAAAGAGTTCTCTGGGTAATACACATGGTAATCTTTTTCCTTTTCGCTCACACAAAGAAAGGTGTGCTTATCATAAACACACAGCAGAATATTAAGCGTTTATACCACTATGATTAAATAAAGTGGTTGTCTCTGTATCTGGTCCTTTACTGTAAGGGCTCAGCCCCCCCTCAAACCTCCCACCCCCTCAGAGCCTAGAGTGGGGACACAGAGTGCGTGGGAGAGGGGGTGATTAGCTCCCACAGCTCTGCTGTTTGCCATGGGGCTTCAGAAGGCCTGTGGCCTGATGCCCCGGCAGGATTTAAATTTGCTCCTCTGGGTCCTCTTTTAACTGCTCTGGGCATAGGACCAGCTGTAGGTCAAGGGTCCCCCATGGAGATATCTGATGTGACCGGGGAGTAGCTGAGGATAAAGGAGAAGATTAAGCTATTAATCAATACATATCTGTTGTGTACTTCCTTGGTAAAAGGCACTGCTAGGTGCCGTATGACATCCACAGACGGCGAGAACGTGGCCCAGACCCTTGAGAAGACCACATTCTATTTGGAGAGATAAGACATGCACACAAACAATTACCCAACAAAAGGAAGCAAATGCTAAAGATTAGGCAATCGGTTAGACAGGAAATGCTGCATAAGTTCAGAAGCCGCACAGATCTCTGCAAGCTGGTGTTTTATCAGTTCTTTGCTTGCAAAGAGACGCTGGGAACTTAACTCAAAACAGGAACACAGTGAAAGCGCAGCTCACAGGACTGAAGAAAGAGCTGAACAACAGGCCTCTGGGAGGACAAGAACCAGGGCAGCCTGCTCAGTGTCATCATAGCGGTGCAGATGGAGATGAAGGGCTTGGGCTGGTAGGGAGGCAGTGAGACTGACGGAGAAAGGCATTTAGAAGTTCCCCTGTCCTCTACACCTGGTAGAATGGGTACTTTTCACTCGTGGGGGCTGGAAAAGACAGTCGACCAGATGTAACTGATTCAGGAACCTCAGACACTGGGGAAAGACCTATATATATATATTTAGGGCAAAAATGTCACAGCAGAATCTCCGTCATAACCCAAATTCTCCCAGACTCAGACTAAAGACCAACCAGGGATTTTAACCAGTTAAGAACCAAGACTAATGTCCTAGAACTGATTGCCTGAAAAGTGCTCTGTGCTGAGAAATCTGACTCAGCAATCAGTATGCAGAAGGGAGCACCGGCCTGTGGCTTTATTGAGCACTATTGGCCGGGCCAGGCATCCATGACAGCTAATCACAAAATCCCAATTAGCTCCTGTCTCCTAATGCCCTTCCAGAGGAGACTGGCACCAGCTGGGCCTGGAGGGGACCTAACAGTAGACAGCGGCAGCAAGCAGCCCAAACATGGTGGGAGGGGTACGTCAGGGAGCAAACAGGGCGAGCGTCTGACGGTGAACTGTGTTTTATAGGAGAGGAAACACATTTTATTTTCTAAATGAGTCATTTGAAGAGAGTCTTATGGCCACATGGTGGGCAGTTAAGGAGTGGGCGTGGAATTACAAATTTGACAAGAGCGTACACAGCAACCACAGATGGCTGGCTCCCTTCAGCTCAGCCACGTGGGAGGCAGGAAGAGTGGAGGAAAGACTCCTCATGATCCCTGGCTTCCTATTACTAACAGAGATGGTGATTCGTGCCGTGAAGAGGGAGACCGTATTCTCCCCAACTTCCTCTCCCCATATGCCTATAAAGATCGCCAGGAGGGTACAGCTTGGGAGCAGTTCTTGCTCCCTCTCTCCTCACCACCTACTGGTTTTGCTTACAATGAATGACTGACCAGCCGTGGCTCAGCGCCGTTCATGCTCTCCTTTTTGGAGTAGCCTCAGCCGACTTTCTCCTCCAAGGCCCTGCAGTAAGAGGCCGCCCTGTGGGACAGGCACCACATGCCCAGCTCTGCCAGCGATGGATGAGTCAGTCTGACCTATTCAGTCATGCAGTATTAGGAAGCCCATTGTGGCCACACACCTAACCCACGTGCCCCTGCGATACCTGATGCTTCATCCTCATCCATTGGACTTGTGTACGGATCTCAACTGCTGAGAACTCAAGGCAGAGAGAGGGGGGCGGGTATCCCAAGGCCCCAATATTGCTTGTGACCTTTTACAGAGGTCAGAGATATCTACCCACCGTGTCCAGTCCCCATGCTAACACTTTACGTTTGTATGGAACTTTCCAACATTATCTCTGTCTCACAAAGGCCTGGGAGGTGGATAGAGTCCGTATTATTATTTTAGTTTTAGAAATTAGATAACTAAGATTGAAAGAAGTTGAGTAGCAGAGTCAGGAGTCCCACCTGGCTTTCTGACCCTGAGTTCTGTAGGAACAGATGGTTGGGAAGCAGTTTTACAATGTAGCGTTCACAGTTATGTGGATTTGAGTTCTCCCCCTAGGACAAAAGTTAATCAGGTTTTCTGCTTTTTCCTTTCCTTTTCTATAAGAGGGATAACAAAACGTTGAGGATTTCATGGGATAATGCAAAGCCGCTAACAAAGTGTATATTAAATATTCAGTAAGTGTCAGCTTTTGATTACAGATTTAAGTCCGTTGGATAAGCGATGTGTTTACTAACCTAGGTTTGGTGTTAAAGTTAAACTGAAAGCATTCTTTTTTCTTTTTTTTTAGCAAATATTTTCAACCTATCAGCTATTACAAGGTTCTTCTAAACAGTCAGTTTTTGTAGTATGTTTTAGTAGTACTTTCTGTAACATATAATATAAAATATAAATTGATATAATCTCCTTAAAATAATTAAGCAATTTATACTAAGAATCAGAAAAATATTTATATTCTTTTACTAAGTAATTCCACTTCTGGGAAATCATTTAAAATATATAAAAAGCCATTATACACTCACATAAACACACACACACACAAAGATGCTTATCACAGAAGTATTGAAAACAGTAAAAATAACCAAAATGCCTGGCAACACGTCTATCATTTAGAGTGCCTTGGTTGCAAAGAACAGAAAGCAACTCTAGCTTCAGCAAAAACATAGATTGGAAAGATTGGGAAGATTCTAGTGCCATCAGGAAGCTGGGGACCAGGATAACTGCAGGAATCTCACTGTAATGGTCTCCTGGACAGTCTTTTGGGGGTACTGCTACTAGCTGGCTCAGGTTCAGTCATCTGCTTATCCCCCAAACTTTGAGTGTGGTGGCAATTATAAGGACCATATAAAATGTTTATAATGTAATTTTAAATAAAAGGATGGGATATTCAGTTGTGTGTGTGTATGTGTGTGTGTGTGTGTGTGTGTGTGTGTGTGTGTGTGTGTGGTGGGTAGAAGTGGGGGTGGGGTTACTACTGTAACCATGAAGGGAAAAACAAAATTGGGAAAAGACTGGAAGGAAATTTACCAAGATCCTTGAGATTGATAGTGCTTCTGTCTGATCTAGGCCCACCCAACAGGGACACCTGCCTCATGGACTATAACCCGAGAGAGGTTTGGGGCTGCAGGAGTGGTCTCCAGTAACCATAAGAGGGAAGGGCCAGAAGACTAGACCAGCTAGAGCAGTGGTTCTCAACCTGTGGGTCGCGACCCCTTTGGGGGTCGAACGACCCTGTCACAGGGGTCACCTAAGACCATCGGAAAATACATATATAATTACATATTGTTTTGTGATTAAGCACTATGCTTTAATTATGTTCAGTTTGTAACAATGAAATTGGGGGTCACCACAACATGAGGAACTGTATTAAAGGGTCATGGCATTAGGAAGGTTGAGAACCACTGAGCTAGAGGGAAGGAGGGGCATTAACCACCCAGTCCCAGAAGCCAACTCAGGTCCTAGGACTTGAACCAAAGCCAAGTCCAAAGTCAAGGGCTGAGAATAAGTAGGAGGAGGGGAGGGCCAAGGGCTTTGGTCTGATCAGGACCGAGTTGCCCAGACTTCCCTTTTGTGGGGTGCTTTGGCCTGAGGACAAGGCACAGATTTGAAAGAGATAGTCGGGGAGAGGGGAAGGGGTGATTTTCTGCCGCCTCCTTCTTTCAAACCTTTTGTGATGATTTTAAAATTTTATGTGAAGGAGAATGAACAGAAAACACATCACAGTTTTGAGTTGTTGGTCCATTCTATGTATTTCCTTCTTAAGGGTCTACTGCAGCAGTACCGCTATTCGTGAAGGAAGCTTTAACTTTGGGATGTGAGGAGTCTATTAAACTCAACGGCTGTCAATATTCCTAAATTGTAAAATTGTGCTCGTTCAACTCACAAGTTACCTAACTTTATCTGAATCTCAAACTGCAATCTTTCTATTCTTTTACAACTTAATGATCCAAGAGGAAATTTTGCTTATGCTTCAATATAATGGCTTCACAATAGTTTATCCTATAGGTTCAGTAATCTGTTTGTTTTTATAACTTGCCAAAGATTCAGGGATGACAATATTGCCTAGAGCTTTCTTTAAAATTTCTGCAATCTTTCCCTTGATAGGATGAGGACAAGGAAACTGTGAAGCACAAATTACCTTTCCCAAAGAGAAAGGCTTCTTTGCAAAACAAAATGAAAAATGGGGGCTTCAGAATTTCAGGTACTTGCTTGGGGATATAGCACCCCTTTTTAATCTCTTCAAAACAAATAAAAATACATTGGTCCTGGTGTCTTGTAAAGAAACTTTACTTTTGGGAAGGGGGAAAAAAATACAATCTGGGAAGAAAAAAATATTCATGATTAGGTATAGGTTTTTGAGAACCTGGAAATATATACAATGCACACATACAGTTTTCCAACTGCTGTTGGTCACATTTTGAAATACATGTTCTTTAGAGAAGGAGAAATAAAGTGTATTTTACAGAAAGACCGCCGGCCTATTGCATGGAGCTATTTAACACTTCCATAAGGAAAGGATGTGACCTAAGACAAATAAACTTCTCAAGTCATATCATAAAACTTACTTTGATTTAAAACTGTATCCTCTATTCTTTGACATGTCCTTCAACCGCAGGAAAAAAAAATTCTTCTTAAAAAATATCTTACAGCCCTAGCTGGTTTGGCTCAGTGGATAGAGCGTCAGACTGCGGACTGAAGGGTCCCAGGTTCGATTCCCATCAAGGGCACATGCCAGGGTTGCGGGCTTGATCCCCAGTAGGGGACATGCAGGAGGTAACCAATCAATGATTCTCTCTCATCATTGATGTTTCTATCTCCCTCTTCCCTCTCCCTTCTTCTCTGAAATCAATAAAAATATTTTTTTAAAAAAATCTTAAAAAATATAAGGAGAATATCAGATTATGAGAGAGGAAGGCAGCCCAGCCATGCACAGAATCCTCTGTGGGGCTGAGAACATCGTGAGAAGACCCACCCACTATTGTCTTCAGTACTGTCATCTTTTTGTGATGATGAAAGCTTAAAATCCGAAACAAAAGGCTTCAAAGAAAATTAATTTGTTACAATAGAGAGGGAAATAACCACCACAGCTTGTCATTTGAAATAATGAATACCATAATTCAGTGCTTCCATGATATGTCTTACACTTAAATATGCAAATGTACACATTAGGTTTTGAATTGGACTTTTATGCTGAGTTTTCTTCTCTAAAAAGGAATGGGGAAAAATATAAGACTACCTTTTCTTCTCTCCACACAAGCTGTGGTCCCCAGGTCTGTGTACGTAACCATTACTTTAAACAGTTTCTAAAGGCCCTGGGTGCCCTATTTAAATATATATATATATATATATATATATATATATATATATATATTTGTTGTTGTTGTTGTTGATTTCAGAGAAGAAGGGAGAGAGAGATAGAAACATCAATGATGAGAGAGAATTATCAAACTGCTGCCTCCTGCACACCCTCTACCGGGGATGGAGCCTGCACACCCTCTACCGGGGATGGAGCCTGTGCCCTGACCAGGAATTGAACTGTGGCCTGATTCATAGGTCGATGCTCACCCTCTGAGCCACAGCAGCCGGGCTGGTTGCCCTTTTTTTGCTCTAGGACCTCATTCTGCCCCTGTCCCTGCCCCTCTACCCCCACCCCTTCATGAACACCCAGGTAGGCCCCATTTTTCTGGATGCTCTTCAGTAAGAAATAAAAAAATGCTCTGAACCCTCAAGCTTCAAAACATGGTCTTGGTTTCATAATTAAAACATCCAGCCCCAAGATAGTAAAAATATAAAATGCTTTTAAGTTAAATAATCACGTTACGTTTTTAAGTTTTAAAAGGGCCCCTTCGTCCCCTCCCCCAGCTCCAGCCTGTGGCAAGGGAGCATCCTGCAGCTGAGGAGTGAGGGGGGCCTTCAGGTCTTTGCTCCCCACCCCGTGCTCCCCACCCAGACTTTCTCCTCCTCCTCTTCCCCTTCTCCATAACCCTAGGGCTAAAGGAAAGGGAGGAGAAGAGATAAAGGAGCCAGAAAGTTATTACAAGCCTTATATCCTGGTGGTGATTTAGTATCTGAGTTTGCTAAGTCTTGGCTTGTATTTAAAGCTGACTGGTTCTCTCTCTCTCTCTCTCTCTCTCTCTCTCTCTCTCTCTCTCTCTCTCTCCTGGGGCATAATTTTTAGAGACACCCCCACCCCCCAGCACTGGGGATCTTTCCTGTGTCATTGCCTCTACAAGGTGAATGTCTACAGGGTGAATGAATACAGGCTCCAATTAACTGCTTGCTACTCCTTCAGCACAGAAGGTTCCCCCAGCTTCTCTCTGCTGCTGGGCGTTGGTTTCTCCGGGGGCACCTATAGGACAAGACCTAAGGCAACACCCAAGAGGCCCTCCAATGCAGGTGACCTTGACTCCACTGTGAAAGCAGCCAGCCAGCCTGTCTCTCCCACTTTGGCTGAGTCAGAAGCCAGAGTCTGATGTTCCCTGAGCAAAAGTTTCCCCTTCGCTGGCTCTTGAAGATCTTGTTAGGGCCCCTTCCCAGCCAAGCTTGAAGAGGACAGGCCTCTCCCACCCTATCTCCATGTGGGGAGGGAGGGAACTCACTCACAGCAAACCAACACCTCTCCCCAAAACTGCTCTTCTGAATTCCAACTTCCACCCCCTATACAGTACTCTTACCAAGTGTGAAAGACCTAAAGCTTTGTCAAACTAATTTTCTCCAACCTCACAGCACCCCCCGCACACTTTTTGAATCCTGGCTCTCATTGTGGAATCTGTTCTTTTTATTGTCTTCAGTCTTAGACAAAACTTCCATTTTCATATCTGATACTGATGTTCAGAGACTATTCTAGTTCAATCCTTAGACTTCGGAGACAGCAGATATATGTCAGGTAACCTGGATGCTCCAGATTTTCATAAAAGCTATAGATCCTCACCCGGCCGGCGTGGCTCAGTGGTTGAGCATCAGCCTATGAACCAGGAGGCCACAGTCAGGGCACACGCCCAGGTTACGAGCTCGATCCCCAGCATGGGATGTGCAGGAGGCAGCCGATCAATGATTCTCTCTCATCATTGATGTTTCTATCTCTCTCTCCCTTTCCCTGTTTGAAATCAATAAAAATATACATTTTTTAAAAAGCTATAGATCCTCAGTGTAACCCAAAGGTCGTACAAATGGGAGTGATTATACATTCAATGATGCAGAAGAAAAATATCAGGAAGGCCAAGCCTACAAGCTACTTATGGTTCCACTATTGTCCTTTACGCAAGTCGGTATCAAAGAAAATATGTTGAGAGCATGTTTGCTGCAGAAATTCGCTAGTTTTATCAAATAGCCATTGTTTTCATGCCTGTTTATCTTCTTAACACTGTATGTGCTGCCTCCCCAGAGAATGCCTTGTCAATTACATGGTCTTCCTTTCACACTTACATCAAGGCCACGAGTAAACTGTTCCAAGCACAATGCAACAGCCTGTTTCTTTTGAAGCAAATAAAATAGGGCCATCGTGTTTCTTTTTTTTTTTTTTTTTGGAGCTTTGAAAAGTGACAGGATAAGAATTAAGCTAAAAAGAGAAGCATGAAGAAACATTTTCTCCTGCGTGGAGTGAACGGCACTCTCCTAACAATTCACTTCCTGATGGGTAGGCAGATAGTTCTTTTGTTTACTAAAATACCTCAATCAATTTTCCTTCTAATGACTTTCATCTCTGCTACCTACATTGAAGGACACTGCAGCCCTGAATCTTATCTTTCCGCGTGTCCTTTATTGTTCAGAGCAAGCACGCACCGGGGTCATGTGATATTCCTTATTAGCTGTAACTGAAGCTTAACGGATATAATTAATGGATTATTCCAACCCTCTCTCTTTAGTTCCCCAGTTCCTTTTATTCTTCAAGAGATGAATTCTAACAGTGGCATTATCAGGTGCTAAATACAGTAGAGACATTTTAGAAGGATGAAATGCCCCCAAGGACTTATCATTAGCTCATTGGAGAAAGAGAAGAAACATCCATGGGGGGGGGTGTGTGTGAGGGGGGATGGTGTTAGATTTTTAGCACTTCCCCCTTGACTTCCCTTGGAGACCAGAAATCTGGGTTCCAATATCCTTCCCTATCCACCCCCCCCCCCCTCCCGCCCCGCCAACCCCCGGCAAGTCACTTATCCTCACAGTCATCTGCAAAATTACCCCAGCAAGAAACAATCTAGCCTAGATCATTTCCTAAGTCAATTATGCTTCTCTGAACTTTAACCTTCACTGCGGCCCTGTATTCCTCGCATTTACCTAGGGCTTAAACAAAACCAGAGTGCATGGTACAATTACAGGTAATTTTTATTTTACTTCTTTATTTATCTGCTATTTTCTAAGGTTTCCACAATGAGCAGGAATTATTGTTATAATAAGAAAACAGTTATTAAAAAGAACAAACAAAAGAGAAAAATTAACAAAAATACATTTTGGAGTCTTACACATCCCCAAGTCTTATCCAGTTATGTTTTAAAATTCAGAACAATGTGATGTGTAGCAATCAACACAATACATTGAAGAAATCCAATCATAAGAGTCCAGATGCAGCACTGTATCTGATTTTAATAACATTTGTGGAACATTTATATGTGGAAAAAGCTTCTGAACAACAACAAAAATCGTTTAAGACAAATCACACCGCTCTCCCAAGTGCACCACACTGTGATCAGCAAACCAGGGGTCAACTCAGTGTGGTTTCACCAACATTTATTGAGTCCAAGGCATTGAAGAATGAAGATGAAGGAGGAAATTACGGTGCAGTAGAAGGGATAGATATCTGAACAACTCCAAAACTAGTCAGACTGGCAAATGAGCTAAACAGAGGCAGAAATGAGACCCTGGAAAATACTTGTTAATTCTGACTGCGGAGATCAAAACCTGGTGTGCTATGCTGACTCTGCATTCTAGGGTGGTCTGTGCTCTCTGTTCCTAAACAAGTTATTTAGCCTCTCTGGCCATCTGTTTTCCCAGCTGAAGACTAAAGAAATTGGGTTTCTACATTTCTAATCCTATCAGCTGTAAAATTCTAAGAGTCCATGATTTTATGTTATAATGATGACGAGGATCCTCTATCTATGCTTCTTTTACCTTCTTTTTCTAGTCCCCAGTCACTCACTACCATTGAGTTTTTACCGCTATTCTAACTAAATTGAGGTTATACCTCTCCCTCTATTCCCATTTCTTTCTGACTATTAAACTATGGAAACCCCCAATTTGCAGATAGAAAACTCAGTATTTGACCTGGGTGTGTACAACGAACCACATTTGGTTCGGAGCTTCCCCTTCATTGTTTCTCTTTAAGGATTATTGATTAAATGCTAGATGGAGCAGGAGGCAAATATAAAATCCTGTTAAATAAGCCATTTTTGTTATTAACTGGTTTGGGCTGTCATTGCCGTTTAAAGGCATGCAGAGAGTTCATGCTTTCTTGTTAGCCATAGCGATTTTTCAAGTTTCTGTAAATCTTACACATTCACCTGGAAGCCACGTGCTTTTCTGACATTCTTCGAATTCTTTAAATAGATCTGGGGGGTTGGGTTCAGGAATGGTTTTTATTAACATTACACTCTCTGCAAATAATGGCCGCTTTGCTTTCTTTTTAAACGAGTGTTGCCATTGGATCCATTCAAAGGGGTAAAAGCATGTAGCCTGCATTTGATGATCCATTCATGACAAATATAAGAACAGTTTTATTTATAGTTACATATTTGACTATCTATGAAGCCATCTTCCTGTGTTTTTTTAACCAGAACACATGTGAAAGGAATGTTTAATCTATTTATGCATTTAATTTTAAAAATCTTTATTGAGCTCCTGCTACATAAAATGATCAATCTTCATGTAAGATTGATTCTCTTCTTATGGCATTAAAATGATTTAGTCCTTTAAAAATTCTCCAAAAACTGCCCTCGCCCGTTTGTCTCAGTGGGTAGAGCATTAGCCTGCTGACTGAAGGGTCCTAGGTTTGATTCCAGTCAAGGGCACATGCCCAGGTTGTGGGCTCGATCCCTAATAGCGGGTGTGCAGGAGGCAGCTATTCAATGATTCTCTCTCATCATTGATGTTTCTATCTCTCCCTCTCTGAAATCAATAATAATATCTTTTTTTAACAAAATATATTTTATTGATTCTTTTACAGAGAGGAAGGGAGGGGGATAGAGACTTAGAAACATCAATGAGAGAGAAACATCGATCAGCTGCCTCCTGCACACCTCCTACTGGGGATGTGCCTGCAACCAAGGTACATGCCCTTGACCAGAATCGAACCTGGGACCTTTCAGTCTGCAGGCCGATGCTCTATCCACTGAGCCAAACCGGTTAGGGCTCAGTAATAATATCTTTAAAAATTCCTCCAAAAACTGACGGGGCAAGAGCCTGTTTGATGAATCCTCATGCTGAAAGGATAGCAATTGCCCAGAATATAAAGGGGAAAGTCAGTTACAACAGAATTTCTCAACATTTGCACTATTGACATTTGGGGCCAAATAATTCTTTTGGGGCTGGTGTTTTCTGGAATGTTTAACAGCACCCTCTAGTCTCTACCCATTAGATGCCGGGAGTACCCAACCCACCCCCACCCCTGTTGTGACAGCCAAAAGTGTCTCCAAATCATTGCACTGTTCGCTGGAGTCAAATTCACAGCCGAATTTGTAGCATTGGTCCACCTCCTTGCTGAAAATACTTGCACTTGTACCATGGCCAATTTCAAGCCACTAGCCATAGTCAGTCTATGTGGAGTTAAGGAGAGAGCACACCATTATGAAGTACTGCCACCACATGTATACAATAAATGTAAATAATCTCAGGGCATAGTTAATAAAATAATGATGAAGGGAAGAGTGTGGAGCAATTGTTACCTTCGTTTTGTTTTCATTTAATATTATAAATGTATTTATATAATTTAATTTTAAATACAAAATTTCTGAAAATATAACAATTGGCCCTCATGAGCTGGTACAAGTTTGCTCCAGCACACCACTGATGGACCAATCACCCTTTGGAGATTAGTTTGGGTGAATGTGTCACCTTCCCCAGATGTCAGTTTTGTTTCCAATGTGCATATTCTTCAGAGTTTCTGTGTGGGCATTGAACAGGGTCAACCTTACTGTCCACTTGAACTGAAAAATCATCAGCCGGGTCTCATTAATCCCTTCGATGTGTCTAATCCTTTTACAGTGTACAAAGAGCTGTCATGAGCATAATTTCAACTGACTTATCACCACCACATGAACTGAATGTAGCAGATATTTCCCTTATTAACAGACGAAGAATCTAAACGGAGAGCAGCTAAATCACTTGCTCCCAGTTAACCAGCTAGTATGTGGCAGAGCATAGAAACCAGGAAATTGCCATTTATTGAATATCAACATCTTGTCTAATCTTCAAAGCAATCCTATAAAGTAGCTATTATTGAGCCTATTTTAAATGAGAGGAGATGGAACTCAATGAGATTACGGAACTCATCCAAGGTCATGTCCCTGGTAAGTCTAAGTCAGGAGACAGTACTTCTCAACACTAAAGCGTATCAGAATAATAGGAGAGCCTCCTAAAATACAGATGTCAGGGCCCCACACCTAGAGATTCCGATGCAGTGGGTTCAAGGTCAGACCTGAGAATTTGTATTTCTAACAAGCTCTGTGGGGATCTCCATGATGCTGGCCTGGGCACCACTCTAAATAGCCCTACGCTATGCCATGCGACCTAATAATTGCTTCCTGGGGACCCAGAGGTTCTGACTCCTAGATTTGTACCCCACCCACTGCAACTCCTTGCAGTAGGTATTCTAAGTTATAAACTGATCATACAAAAGATGTACATATATTTGTAAAGATACACACAGTCTCTTCATTCAGTTGACATAACATGGTGATTCTGAGTTTGTGTATGGACTGATATTATATAAGTAGATGAAGACATTTTGGAAGGGTCTTGTTATTGTTTATTAGTAAGGTTCTGGACATTCCCAGAAGTAAAAAAAAAATTTAAGAAAACATTGTTGTCAATAGTTCATGTAGGAAAATAGGTACGTATGTATTACAGAACCTCTGGAGTTATTTATGGCAAAACAAGCTCCCAAAACTTGCATTTTTCAAATTTCATTTTTGCTCCAGGGAAAAGTGACTTCTTATTCAGCTGACACTTACACTTGGAAGATCCGCATGGAAGCAAACTTAATAATAACATGAATTATAATATTTATAAGACAACTTTCCATGAGTCTCTCCACTGCAGTCATATAATCTTTTTCTCAGTATGGGCTCAAGATAGAGACAGAATTATCAGCTCCATCTCAGAGATGACAAGTCTGTGAATCCTCACAGACCTTAAGCGTCTTGCTGAAGGTCATTCACACTTAACTATAAATAGAGACTCAGAAGCTAGGCCTTGGGTCTCCGGGCTCAGGATAGCTCCAGCCACACAACACCCTTTAATTTAATAGATGAAAAGTCTCTGCCCACGAGGGTCAGGGAAACAGTGAAGACCGAGCAGTGACACGCAAGCCAGCCAGCGTGGTTACTTGGTAACAGCGTAGGTAGAAGGACAGCAGAGGAGGACAAACTACTGGCTAAAATTAAATCACTGGCTTGAATGAACTCATTTCTCTTCACTTCCCATTACCGTGGAAAAATACGGGTTGGCATTTGTTCTTTACGGCTTTTTAAATCTGACCTGGAAGACCCTATCAGAGCTTCTAAAACTGATGTTTTATTAAAACAGCTTAAGCTTCATGTGTCATATTTGCCACGAACATGCAGGAGGCTATTCGTTTTCACATAATAAGGGCCCCGTGAGTGCTTATGCAATTGCAATTACAATTTAATTATCTTCAATTGCAATGTATGATTGCGGGGGTCTATTTAAAGTTTTTTGCCCCAACCCCCACTGTGTTTCTCTTTGCCATCCTTTTAAAATACCAAGTATTCCTGGTGAATATTCACTTTGCCCTGCTCAAGGGTGGCGCGTCAACTTACTGTATCTCCCCAGAACGTTCATTTCACGGATGAGTGGAAACAGGGATGCTCATTGTATTGCAGGTGCCTTCCCCCTTCCAAATGATGAGCGGCTTTATGAGTTGAGGAACTTGGATTATGTTTATGGTTCAGCTCTCTGCTTATTACAGCAGAAAGCCTGAGTTACACCCAAGGAGTTCCAATGCCCACCCTTGCTATGGCTGGGAAGTCTTCCTATTTGTGAGGAGCCCAAGTCAGTCCCTAGAGGCCCAGGAAGGACCTAGAAGCACATCCACAGGTGGAGCATGGAGTGTGAATGTGGGAGGAGGAGGCTCTCAATCCCAGCCTTTCCTTCCTTTGGGCCCTTTGTTGCCCTTTCCTTTGGGCAACCTTTACTCTGGGATGATGGAGAAGCTGGAATTGTTGGTGCTGCCTTTCCTGGGCACCAGGTCTGATGGCTGCCTTGACTAGCACCCTGTTACATTATTACTTTGTATTTCCATTCTAATACACCTATATTTATATCTGTATCTGTATCTATATATCTGTATCTATATATCTATATCATCTAGATCTATATCATCTAGATCTATATCATCTAGATCTAGATCTATCTATATATTAGGAGTAGAAGCACTATGTAGCATTTGGAGAAGAGAACATAGTCACTGTGGTTGTAGGGGGCCAAAGAGGGGGGATAGTATTCCAGGATGTCCTCGTTGTTTCTCGCTTGGTGCCCCCTCCCTTCTGATAACTGTGAGGACTCGATGTAATTATACAATAAAGCACTTAGCACAGTCCTTGGCCCGAAGTGAACACCCGGGAAATGGTACCCTTCATTATAATTCTGGGAGTACAGCCATGAGCTGCAGTCCTCCCCTACCCCATTGTCAGAGCCAGAATGCTGACTGATGCGCAAGGTACCTTCTCACGGGTCTACACAGAGTAATGCCTCCGTCTTAAGTTCCTCTAGGACCCGCAAAAGGTTCTTGTGAACTTGTGCCAAGTAATTTCGGAGCAATTACCCAAGAAATAAAGCAGCTCCCAGAGGGGCAGATCCTGTAATTCACGGTCAGCGCAGCCCGCTGACCTCTACATACACCTCATCACCCATCTGCCTTCAAGTGGCCCTGCCCACGGTGCCCATCACCCAACCTCCCTCTCTCCTTCAGAGCCGAGAGTGTTGGGGGAGGGGAGAGAAGACTGCAGATTTGCCAGCCCTTGGCAGGAACCTCTCTATCTTACTTTGTCTAGAGGGCTGCTTCCATCGGGCTTTCCTGCTGGACCAAGATAAAGGCATAAAGCTTTGTCTCCAGGATGGAGAGCAATCAGCACGGTTTTCATCTGAATGACGTTTCTTTCCAAAAGGTAAAGAAGCAACTCTATTACAGGAGAGAGAGAGAGAGAGAGAGAGAGAGAGAGAGAGAGAGAGAGAGAGAGAGAAGGAGAAGGAAGGGAACACATGAGCATTCCCTGCAATGAACATAGAAAATTCAGGCATCCTCTCATAGTCCGCTTGCACATCCAACACTGTGTAAGGGGAAGTCAGACTTTCCTTGTTTCCCTCTGTGATCATTCCATTCCCTCATGCTGGGCAGTTATTTAGAGGCATTTTCCGAAGAGGATGATGCAGCAGAATAGATGGTCCAAAGGACTGCTCTGGTCAAACCTAAATCAAAGTCACTGACTTGGCCGTCTTCATGAAATGAGCTCATACAATGGGTACCCAGCTCCTGGCTCCTGATAGCTGCAGCCCACTGGCCACGGCGGGTGAGCTGGCTACTGTGCAATGGGCATCGAAGTGACTGGTGAACCTGATCCACACTGCCAACTCTGGAGAGCCATGACGGCTCCAGGATCACACAGTCTGGATGTGCCCAGGCCGCATAGTGGGCCAGAAGGGTTGGCTATGTCTACGCTGAATCATTTAGATACATCAACAGGTAGGAATAGATGAGCAAATATCACATACAATTATTTGGAAGAACATGACTGATAAAAATGAACTGAGTTTAAATTACTGGCTTGTGAAGGCATACGGTGCACAGGAACACATGGAGAGATGGTCCTTGAACAATAAAGCACTTAGCACAGCCCTTGGCAGAACCAATGCTTTGTGGGAAATACCGCGCAGCCAACAACAGATCCATGTGTGCGCGCTGTGGCCACGCCCACCTCCCTTTCCAGCGCTGGACTCCCCTGGAGCTGGGCGCTTAGCTTTGTGTCTCCTTCTCCTCAGTGCACTTACTTAAGATTTTGTTTTCTTATTTACAGAACCAGAGAGGTGGAATTAACGGTATCATATTTTAAAAAGTTAGTGTTTAAAAGACAAACTGTCTCCTGAAAATACACAAGAGCGAGAGAAGGGAGCTGCTAAGTGTGCCCAACAAGACCCACATGGGGCAACGCAGTGTCCGCCCAGCCCTGCTCCGGCGGAGACGGCAGCTCAGGTTCTCACTGAAGTCCCAGAAAAAGAGGCCTTGACCAAAGGCCTGAGAATCTCCGCTCTCGTGTTAGATGTGCCAGATAAGAAACCAGATGCTTCTATGTGATTAAAAAACCCCCACACATATATATAAATAAATATATTATTGATTTCAGAGAGGAAGGGAGAGGGAAAGAGATAGAAACATCAATGATGAGAAAGAATCATTGATCGGGTGCCTCCTGCATGTCCCCTACTGGGGATCGAGCCCACAACCTGGGCATGTGCCTTTGACCGGCGTTGAACCTGGGCATTACACCAGCTTCATGATGCAGGAATATTAGCCCCATTTTTTAGAAGAGTGAACAAAAGCACTGAGAGGCTGAGTGGCGTAGCCGACATCCCACAGCCAGCACTCAAACCCCGGCAGGGTCTGGTTTCAGCGTCCACACTCTTCACCCCAGACAGGCCATCTCATACCTTGGCTTCCTGCCATGTGGCCACATCCCCCAGGTCCATCCCTCCAGCAAACACCTCTTCTTTCAAGACGAACTCAGCATCCCTGCCTCTGGGAACCCCTTCTGCACCCCTGTGAGCTAGAACGCCTCCCACTACTGTGTGCGAGGAGAGATGGGGACACAGGCATGTGGCAAAGCTGCACCCCCACACTGTGACATAGCCCACTTGTTAGCAGTGGCACTAAAACCACAGCTCTTAAGTTAACAAAAGTAATGACAGCCCCTAAAATTCACTGGCATTGACTTTCCCTGTCCATCAACCTGAAAATTCATGCCAGATTTTGTAGACGTGAGGTGAAGAGTCCTCTCACTTACCAGTCAGAGCAACTTAGCATGAAAGGCGGACCCAGGCCGCGTGCCAGTCACCTCCTACCACAGGACCAAGCCTGTCATCGTGTGTCCAAGTGGCCAGGACGGTGTGAGAGTTTGATAGGTGTTTGTTGAATGAATGAATGAATGAATGAATGAATGAATTCGGTGTGGCCAGGTCATTTTCTGTTATTAGTAGAAACATCAGTGCCCAGGGAACAAGTTTGCTCTCCTGATCAAATCTCCCCTCCCTCCCAGCCTGTGGTGCAGCCATGCCAGTGGGTCATGCCTCTGCTTGGCAGTCGGAGATGTGCTGACCCACGTGACAGAGCCTCACCTGTATGTAGTGCTTTTACCTGAAACCGACTGCAAGTCTTCGAGTTGTCTGGTCCATCCCGCCACAGTGCTGGGAACTGGGCGTTATCATCACCCTCACTGTGTATGCCAATCCAGTAGAACTGAAGAAAGGTCAAGGACTTACTCAAGGTCACCCCATGGGAGCCGCTCGCCCACCCTCAGAAGCAGGCTTCCTAACTCACAGGCTGGGGTCCTGCCTGCTCTCTTTGACTCCAGTGTCATTCGCTTCAGTGCACATCAGCCAACTCTAGTCACTTATGCATTTCCTGGTATCTGGTATCCTTGACTCCCCACCAAGTCCATTTCCAGTGTGACAATTTACTCCATTAGCCACTCTGAGCTGGAGGATTTAAAAGGAGGGCCACTATTTTCCATGAGGACAATTATTTATGTGCACAAATAATTGTGCACATAATTGGCTAATGGAGAGTGCAATGGGCCACATGTGGGCATAATTAGCCATTTGCCCCTTGTTGGGACAGTGTAATGATCAAAGCAGGCAATTTTATATCTGTGGGTAATTGCACGTGCAGAAGAGAATGACGAGTAGGAAATCCGGCCCTTAATTACTTTTCACGCCATTCTTTCTAGAAAAGGGTTTTAAGGTAACGGTAACTTTCTGGTTCAATTGTCTGCTTGGAGCGGCCGTCAGATCCAGGTGTGGGGAGGAGGCAGAGAGCAGGGCCAAGGGAAGAATGAGCCAGGCTCTTGTGTACCACGCTGAAATCGGATCTTCTGCGCCAGCAAAACCCCAGCAACCATTTACCCTGGACGTTACACCCAGACCCACCTAGAGGTCAGCCATCTGCCTACAGACGGCCAAGCTCAATTTTTATCCCTCTCCACTATTGTGCATCGTTTTTTGCTTTGGCGGTTTCAACGTTTTCCTCACTTTGTGGTTTTATAATCTCAGAAACGCACGTTGGCTTGGCACAGTAAGTGATTTTGTTCGCTGCTGGAAGTGGGTCATTTAAAATGCTTTAACAATACCTTTAGCTAGTCATTCATCTGGAGATATGCATAGAAGAATAAATTGAGAGCAGGTTGCTTTGTGGTTTTTCCGAAACCTTAGATGGCAGAGATTTTACAGTCTCTGCTGTGCCCCCTGCATTCTGGTTTAAGCAGCTCGGCAAAACTTTCCCCGCTCTCCCACTCAATCACACAAAAATACACTTGCTAACAGCAGATCCTAAAAATACACATCACATGTGAGCACAAGGGAAATTATTTCTTAACATGAATTGACTCTTTAGGAATATGCAAGCGGAGTAATTTTTTAAAAAAGAAACTCCAAATCTCCTTTTTTTACCATCTTTCATCTCCAGTATTATTTTTAAAAGGAGGGTTGGGGGTGCAGTATGTGGTGGTTGGGGGACAGGCTTTTTGGGATTTAAAAAACCTGTGATCCAGGCTGGGCTCTGCCACTAGATGTGTGACCTTGGATAAGACACTTAAACATTCTGACTCAATTTCTTCATCTGTAAAATGGGTTGTTCTGAAGATTAAATTGAATATAGGTAAAGTACTTAACACAATGCTAGGCCCATTGTAAGGATTCAAGTAATGGCATCTGTCATTAATAGTAAGAGCCTCATCTTTTAATCTATCGCATACCTTGTCTGTATCAGTCACATGACACTATATTTCCCAGGTACAGGCCTTATTTCCCTACGAAATGGACAGGAATGTTGTCAGCATCGTACCCATAGAAGAGGCTCAATAACTGGCAATGAATGATGGTCCACAATATCACAGGACATCTCACTCTGACATACGCTGACCTTGAGCACACTGCCACACCTCCTCTGATGGCTTCCAGACCTGGATCTTAAACTCTATCCTTCACCCCTTCCTCCCTGGTCACCCTCATAGATGTGGGGCGTCCTTTCTGATCTCCATTTTCATGACCTCTGCAGTCACTCTACTCCAGCCACTCTTCAGACTGCATCATCTCTCAGGCCTGAGGCACCTCAAGATCTTGACTTTTCCTTGACCTTATTGACTTCACCTTCCTGACCTTGCACCTTGCTGGGGACCAATTGTGCATATCTCTTCCCAGCGCTGCTTTTAGTAACTTTACCCCGATAGCTTAGAACCAGTCCCAATGGGCGTATTTACACCAGGAAAGTTAACAAGTGCTACAAATCAAGGCATCCCCCCACCCGTAGGAGAGCCAGTTGTTAACCATGTTTCAATATAACACTGCATATGTTTACAGATACGTACATCAGAAGCCCTACCGCTTTCACACCTCTTCTCCATCATCCCCTATTGATTTCATTTACCTTCCTATTTTGTACCCCAAAGTCAGCTGTCACAATACTACTTATAATACAGAACCCTCTGGTCTCTACTTATGGGTAACTCGAGCACTGTTTTTTTCTGATCCCATTTATTCCTCCTGTTACCCATCTCTCATGACTCCTTATGCCAGCGGTTCTCAACCTGTGGGTCGTGACCCCTTTGGGGGTCCAACGACCCTTTCACAGGGGTCGCCTAAGACCATCGGAAAACACATATATAATTACATATTGTTTTTGTGATTAACCACTATGCTTTATGTTCAATTTGTAACAATGAAAATACATCCTGCATATCAGATATTTACATGATGATTCATAACAGTAGCAAAATGACAGTTATGAAGTAGCAACGAAAATAATTTTATGGTTGGGGGTCACCACAACATGAGGAACTGTATTAAAGGGTCGCGGCATTAGGAAGGTTGAGAACCACTGCCTTATGCGCTCCCCACAGCTGAAATACTTAACCTTCAGCTCGTGATGCCTGTATAATAGGCGATGTTTTAAATAGAATAGCTACTGTCTGTCTGTATTTAATGTTCTGATAGTCACATTATCTCTTTAAAAGGGGGTGGGAGGGGAAAAGAGAGACCTTATGCAGGTCTTTTAATGGCTTGCCCATTGGTCCCTTCAGAATTTTTTAACCCAGTTTTAATACTAATGTAGCCCTTCAGGCCGCGACTTCCATGTGGCATCTGATGCTCCTTTCACTCACTTCAAAATGGAATTCTCTATTGCGCGTCGCCGCACAACTCTTTTAACGCGCCTCAGCCTTGAAGTGTTTACCAAAACTGATATAGCTCTTTCCCGGAAGAAGCAAGTCATAAATATTGCCTTTTTGAAAATTAAAAAATCTACAGTGAGGTGCTTACCTCGAGACGGATGGATCTCAAGGTTGTTGATATACTGCACCCGCGATTGACACGCTCAGCGTTCCGCCTGGAAATGCTCACTGAATCCAGGTCTGGGCCGCAGGGGGCTGGAGGGAGAAGAAAGGTCACCGGGAGGCAGGAGGGGAAGGTGTGGGATGAGATGAAAAAGGAATTATTATGAGGGGCGTGGAGCACTGCTGCTCTGTGTGACTGTTCTCGCGTGACTGAGTGAGAGACGGCACACCGAGCTGTGTATGTTTGGCCCGCACAGTCCTTTTGGAAATTTGAGAGATTTTACACAACAGTTGAGATTTCTGGTTTTTCCTGAGAAATCTTCGGTTGGCCCTCCACGGCCTGCGTGTCTACGTGGGGAATGCAATTGGCTGTAAATGAGGAGCAGCTGCCCCTTTGAAAACAGGCAGGCACTCTCCAGCTGGAAACTGTCCACGCACCCCACCCCCTCCACCCGTAACTGTTTTATTTCCAGCCCAAATCACTCACTTATACTGTCAGCTGGGCCTCGGCAGGCATTTGAGTTTGTGACTTATAGCCTAAAGGAAGCCCTGGAGTTTACCCACATTTAAATTTCCCCCCAAAGTGATGGTTTATAGGATATGGCGGAATCTCAGTATTGTATTCCTCCCCAAACCACCATAGTTCCTTAAATAAAGTAGATGCTCAGTTACCTAGAATTAGGTGGATTAAACATCTGAGTGATATAGGTCCTTGGGGACCTTCTTGCCTGTGGAAATCACGTTATTTCTCGGAACCCCAAGAAAAGCATCCTGGGACACTCAAACATGGGAGGTTGAGCCTTTGTGGTAAGATTCATCGTAAAAGCAAAAGCAAAGGACTTGCCTCTGGTTTCCAGCATCCCATCTCCATCTGCCATAGGAAAAGTCCAATGTTATCTCCAACAAGGCCAGAAATAGGGCCAGTGTCCAGACATTTTGCACGATTGCCCAAGTTCAGTCTGTATCAAAGCTCAGTCCAATTCCCAGCTGTGCTCCCGCCGTCTGGCGCTGCTGTACCCAGTGCCCAGGCGCAGCTTGGAGCCTGCTTGAAGTCCACTTGGCTACTGGCTATTAGGGCCACGTGGTTGGTATGGAGAGAAAACGCAAGAATAAAAGGGGGAAGCGTATGTTTCTGGGCCAGAGAGAGCTTCTTGGTGAAGCTTGGATATTATCTTGGAACAGATTGGGCACTTCTTCAAACTAACCAATTAACTACCCAAGTTTTCACAGGACTACGATGGGCCCATCTCTTAACCAATCTACTTCCTGGATCTTCCCAGGGTTGTGTCTCTTATCCAATCCCACCCGTTTCCCAGGCTAAACAGACAGACCTCTATGGTTAACGCCTTGGTTCCTGTTGCGCATGGGCATACCTTCCCTCATAGTCTGGGCAAGTGGACAGGGAGTTGAAAAGCCAGTCCTTCCTCCCTATATGGGGAGGGAGGGGTGTTAATCCCCTTGGTGGGGCAATGCTGCTATCCCCTGGTATCCCCGGGAGACTATAAAGGTGCAGCTTCCTGGTCAATGCTCCCTAGTTGATTATGCTTAATAGTGTCTGCTTTCCTTTGCTGCCTTCCTTTATTAGTATCTAGCTACTAAGCAAACAGCCTCACTAAAACTCAGGTGCTGCTGGGACATGAGCCCCAGAATGTCACTCACAACACGCGAGGCTTTGCTCTCTCAGCAGCGGAGGGGATGTCCCCTCTGGGTGGGCCTGTAGGACACACAGGCCCTTTGAAGACCAAGAGTTAGAACCCGTGGATTAGGGAAGCTCCTTTCATCAAACACATTTTTTATTGGATCAAGATTCCAGGACTTCATAAAAGGACCAGTTGTTTAACCCACAGTTTCCACTGTGATGGGCATCTGTTTCCTCATTAGAAAGGCAAGGATTGGGTGGTAGAGTGAACGTTTTACAGGATTGCATTCTGGCTTCCTCCAGACGCGGGGTTGGTAAAACTAGAGTTAATCCCAGTATTAGCGTAGGAAGCAAGGTATTAGCACAGGGAGGGAGCAATGGAAATCAGGCACTAAGCATAACCAACTGGGGCGCATGAGCCTGCTTGCTCCCCTAGGAAGCTGCAGCTCCACACCTGTCTGTTCCCCACAGGTCACCGGGGGAAGGGATAACATTAAAGGGGAAGGCAGGCACGTGCTCAGCAGGAGCCAATAGGGTGACCATGGAGGCCTGTCTAATTAACCTGGAAAAGGGGTGGGATTGGATAGGAGACAGAACCCTGAGAGATCTAGGAAATCAATTGGTTCGAGGGCGGGCCCAGTGCAAGCCTGGGAAAGTTTGAGAAGTTGATTGGTTCTTTTGAAAAAGCACCTGGCCCTTCCCAAGCCTGAGAGAATATAACCCAGCTTAACAAAGCAGCACCCCCCCTCCCTCCCCCCAACACGCGCTGGCCCCTTTGGTTGGCGCACTCTCTTTCCTTGTGGCCTTAGCAGCCAAGTGGTGGCAGCCCCACAAACTCCAAACACAGGCTTCAAGGGGGAACCTGGGAGCAGCAGCACAGCAATGGGCCACAGCCAGGAACAGTGCTAAGCTACCTAGACCGGGACTGAGACAGCTGATGTCGGCCCAAGGGCACAGCATCTTTGGATGCTGACCTTCATTTTGGCCTTGATGAAGACGAGGCTGGACTTTTCCCATGATGGGCAGATGGTGATGAGACCTTGGGCACCCAGGGTCAGACTTCTAATCTTACCACACCACAACCTTCCATGCGTGGGTCTCTCAGAAGGCTCTCCTTGGGACTCCATGAAAGAACACGATTTCCACCAGCAGCACCAGCACCTTCACAGTGATGTTTTTATTCATTATGCCTGTTACCGACTTTAAATTTTTCTTTTAATTTCTAAATTCGAATTAAAATAATCAACCTTGTATTTCTGATGTAGAAGAACGTGGGAGTCTGTGAGGATGCTGTTGTGTCGCCATGTTGACTTGTTCTGTATAAAGCCTGGTTTAGGATGGGAAGGGCGTGTGGCTGCTCATCTTTCTGAGCCGTTACCGTCAGCCTCGACCAGTGATGGCGAACCTATGACACGCGTGTCAGAGGTGACACGCGAACTCATTTTTTTGGTTGATTTTCTTTGTTAAATGGCATTTAAATACATAAAATAAATATCAAATGTATAAGTCTTTGTTTTACTATGGTTGCAAATATCAAAAAATTTCTATATGTGACACAGCACCAGAGTTAAGTTAGGGTTTTTCAAAATGCTGACACGCCGAGCTCAAAAGGTTTGCCATCACTGGCCTAGACCCAGTGGAAGCAACAATCCTGCACGGAGATTAATGAAAACCTGTGTCGCACAGCCTTCAAAGCTTCTGCCTGCTCTCAAAGTCATGCACTAGGTCTCATACTAATTAGAGCAGAACAGACTGGGTGCCTTTTCTTTTGGATAGAAAATTTTAAACCAAGAAACTGTTTCCCCCTCTTTTGATGTAACCTGACAACCTGCTGCATAGGGAGCGTCTCCTGTATTGAAGTGAAAGATAAAGAAAGCTCCAAGGTGCTAATGGAATTCCTATCTCCTCTTCTCCAGAAACCAGAAAAGCAGAACGAACAAAGCAGTTTCAGTTCTTAGAATCTCAATAACCCCAATAACCCTTCTCACATTAAAATCCTTTTGAAACATCATTAACTGTTGCAAATCAGATTTGATGCTTAATATGATCGTGTATAAACTAGTTCCATGGAGGAAATTCCCAAAAGGAAAGCAAAAGTATGATCTTAGCTAATAATTTGTTTATCCCATAGCCAATGAGATAGTCTCTGTGAGGGCTTAATTAAAAACTGCCAGAAACTCTCATCTCAGCTTTCAATAAATGAGCAAAGATGGGTTTCCTAGATGAAGACAGGTATGACACATTTAGATCACTTCAAAGCTCTTGAATCCTGGAGACTAGATAAGTATATTATTAAATTTTTATTAAATAGTTGTACTGCAAGACTATAACTCTTAAATAAATCTTCAGTAGCAGCTAATACTTGTCAAGTACCTATTTCACTCCAGATGCTATTCTCAACACTTTTCATACGTTTATTCTTCCCTGCAAGCCTGAGTGTTCCATCTGACATATGGAGAAACAGAGTCTGAGAGAGGCAAAGTCATGTAAGGTCAATTAGTAAGTGTCATCATTGGGATTTGGTCCCAGGTCTAACTAATCCAAAGACTATGATTTAAATAATAATAAACATTTAAGGTTATGAATTTGACAGTAAATACAGCGTTGACTGCATCCTATACACTTTTAAACGTACTATTTTATTTTTTACATTGTCTATTACAGTGTTTATGTCTTCATTTTCAGACACATGTCTTGAGGTATTAAAATTTTTATGATGTATAATTAGAACTTGTTATACTATAAAATTATTAGCTGTTTTTTTAATCATATTTGTCTTGACTATGTCCTGCTACTTCTGATTACTGCCTGTCAAAAACCTGCTTTCCGTAGTTAAACATTCTGCCATTTTAATTTCATTCTGGATGGAAATATTAATGGATAGGAGTAGATAATTAAAAGATGATGGAAAGATGGGAGGTTTAAATGGACAATAAAGAACACAGTTGTGTTTCTGTCGATAAAAACAATGTGCAAAATAAAAATGATTTTAGAGCATGGCAAGATTTTTAGGAGTGCTCAGGTTTTCTAGTTTCTCTTAACAGCTATTTATAAAAAGACAAATGCATTTTATTGAATTATTCATGTGTTTAATTGTGAAAAGTAATTTATATCATGCTTCTCCAATATAACACCTAATAGTTACCATATCAAACCCTTAAAGAGCAAGTGATTAAATAAGGCAATGATATTCATCTCCATGGCCATTGATATAAACACCATTGCTTAATTGGACTTCTCGATATATTTTTGGTACTTGTCTGTTCCCTTTTCTGACTCTCTGCTTCCCCAGTGAGCGATTTAAGGAAAGCTACCGTGTTTACTTACCCTAGCATCCTCTGTGCCTAGCACAGTGCCTAACACAGAATGACACCCGGTAAGG
The DNA here is from genome assembly GCF_964212035.1 of Myotis nattereri. Lineage (NCBI taxonomy): Eukaryota > Metazoa > Chordata > Mammalia > Chiroptera > Vespertilionidae > Myotis > Myotis nattereri. The sequence continues at coordinate 52,816,102 of NC_138088.1, read as the reverse complement.
TCTCACTAAATGATACGGGCATCGCCTGGAAATCCTTATTGGACCCTAAGAACTAGCACTGGCCCATGTTCAGCACAAGCTTCCCAAGCCCTTTTGAACACCAAGTGTTAAGATGCAAGGAGCCCTCACGGGGAGGTGAATCGACTTCCTGAGCCCTGGCCTGACTTCCTTCCAACCCCCTACTCTTCCCCATCAAGGTCTTAGCAAGCCTGGTGTACAAGGATGCATGGATGATGATACTACCTGCCCAACTACTCTGAAGACATCCCAGATAAGGAGATGCCTGAACACTGGGTAGGGCGCAAAGTCAAAACTGGGAAGATACACAGGGGACAGTCTATTAAAAAGAGAATTTGAAAAATTTCCTCTAATTTGCCAATGAGGTTGGGGGTCATTGGCAAGTGGAGGTGTGGAAACGGAGACAGTGTGTATACAGATTTGCTCAAAACCTTTACTGGAGAGAGAGAGAGAGAGAGAGAGAGAGAGAGAGAGAGAGAGAGAGAGAGAGAGAATAGTTGCTAGTGGGAATATCAGGGTCAAGGAAGATTTTGTTTTGGCTTTTACTTTGTTTTAAATTCTTGGTAACAATGAAGAGACAAAATCTAGAGAAAAGGCAAGATTGAGCCCTACCCCCTCAGAGCTCCCAAAGAAAGGAGGCCATAATAATTTAAAAAACGATGTAAGTCAGCCATGGCGTAACCTTCAAAGATTACAGGAAATCAGAAAGAATCAAAAGGCCTTAGAGAATGTGACTGTGCAAGTAAATGTCACTTTGACAGTTTCTTTCTTGGAGGTACATTTAAGATTATTTGAGTTGTCATTTTCTCTAGGAAGACTTCACTTTAATTAGACAAATATTGAATCGTTTTCAAGATAAAAATGGTAAAGAATTTGCTTTGAAGTCTTGAGCCTTCAAACACTACCATGTGAATTCCTCGTTGGAGAAACAGTGAGGAATATGGAAATAAGGGCAACCCGGCCTCATAAATGAGGAACTTTGAATGTTAATGGTGCAGTTTCACCGTGAATCTTTTCAAGGGCCAACGAAGAGGCTTTATTATTTCAAATATCACAGATCTGAGAGCTCCCTAAGGGGAATAGTGATAAATATTGATAAAATGTCTATAAAGACAGCAAGGCAAAAATAAGCCTGAAGTTTGACTTGGCAGTTTAAAAAAACTGCCTAACCTTTCATTTAATTGCCTTTTTGCAGCAAACCAGAAATAAGATCTGAATGCAGAATGTGCCCGTTACTCCTGAACTTGCTCTGAAAAAAAATCTGTTATAAGGGGATTTAAAGTGCAATAGCTTTGCTCTCAGCCTGAGTGCAACCAACTGGGGGAATTGAATTTTGGTCTGCTGCTGCACCGTGACAGTGTGTCTCTACGCAGGGCTGGGGGTGGGGGTGAGGGTGGAGGGAGTCCAGGGAGGTACAACTGGTGATGAGCAAGCAGCCTGGCACTGTGGAAGGAGCAAGACATGCGTTTAAATCCAGCGCTTCCATCTGGTAGGTGAGTGAGCCTGCCTCAACTACCAGACCCTCCTGAGCCTCATCCGTCTCGTCTGTTAAATGGTTATATTAATAGCTAACGCAGAGACCAATAGACACCATTCATTCATTCAAGGAGCACTTATTGAATAGCTCTGGGAATACAGCAGTGAACAAAACAGGCTGGCATTTTAGCGCAGGAAGACATACCACAGAACAGGAATGAGTCCATTACACAGTGAGGTGAGAAGGGGAAAGAGAAGGGGGCTAGGCAGGCTGGATTGTTCAGACATGGCGGCCATCTCCCATCCAATGTGACTCTGACCCTTCTCCAGTGCAGGGATGGGTCATTTGTTTCCTCCTCTTGAAACTGGATGGAGTTTTGTGACTTTTCAACGAATAGACTAGATATATGTGGCAGTGAGGCGGTATGAATTCCAAGGCTAGATCATGTGAAATACTGCAGGTCCCACCTTACTTGCTGGAATATTCACCGATGAAGCCTCAGCTGCCATGTAAACAGCTCACTACCCTGAGGCCCCCACGCTATGACATAGTTCAAACCACATGGAGAGACCACCTGGAGGGGCCCCATCTCTACTACATATGAAGAGAGAGAGAATGCAGCCAGCCCCATGCTAGCCCATCTGACTACAGACATATGAAAGACCCAGAAGCCAGACTGCCAGCTGAGCCCTTCCTGGACCCAGGGCCCTGAGACACCAGGAGAAATGACATGTTTGATGATGTCTGAACCACTAAGTGTGGGGGGAGATTTGTTACACAGCAATAGATCACTGGAGCCGTGAGAGCGGGACAGAGAGCACACTTTTACGTAAGGGAGAGGAGAAGGCTTCTCTGAGACATTTGATCCATGGATGGGGGGAAGGAGGGAATGAAGAAGGACATCTGAGCGGGGCTGGGGTGGGGGCTTTCCCAGGCAAAGAGCATCCCAGATGATCCAAGGACCATCAAGAGACCTGAGTGTGAGGAGCAGGGAAGGGAGCTCCTATATAATGCAGCCCAGGACCTGGACGCCGCTCTGAACACCCGAGTTCCACCACCTTCTAGCCATGTCCAGAGCTCCCTCTGTTTATCTCTGGTGTAGCTCTTATGCCATGAGATTGTCTGTTCAACTTTGAGGCCTAGGCTGGCATCAGCTGTTTTCATATCCACAGCTCCTAACACAGGGCATAGCACATGGCACTTGGTGAACTGCCACTCAATGAATGAAGAGATCCCAGCACATGGACAGGGGTGCACGTGCCATTAGGACATGTGCAACCTGCCGGGTTTGCATTCTAGAGAAAAGACCAAACTTAAAAATCTCAATTCCTTCATTTTATTTTTATTTTTTTATTTAAAAAAATATTGTTATTGATTTTAGAGAGGAAAGGAGAGGGAGAGAGAATCATTGATCGGCTGCCTCCTGCACACCCCCTACTGGGGATCGAGCCCACAACCCAGGCATGTGCCCCCGACCAGAATCGAACCCGGACCCTTCGGTCCACAGGTCAACGCTCTATCCACTGAGCCAAACCAGCCAGGGCACAATTCCTTCATTATAAAAGGCATACACTTTCAATGAGACATCTCCTTTAGGACACCTAAGCAGGACACCACACTCTGTACCTCCAGTGTTGAATTCACCTTCTCTTCCTCATCAGCCCTTTTTATGTACCCCCCCCCCTTTTTTTTTAAAGAAGCATTATCTTCTAAAGGCTCACACCTTGGAACCATCTGTGACCTCTGCCATTGTCCTTGTCTCCTCCTCTATTTCCTCTTTCCTGAACTTTCCTACTGGTTTTCTAAGGGGTCCCTGATTCTCCTCTGTCACACTTGCTTATACCTTACAGATTAATCTTCCAACAGTTCAATCCTGATAGTGGCATTCTTCTTTTTTTAAAAAGTCTTCCCTTCCAGCTAAATAAGATCTAACTCCTCCAGCTCTCATTCAAGACTTTTATGATCTCATTCTAACCTCCCTTCCCTAGATCAATTGCCCATCAGTGAGAGGCAAAAAAAGTATTGTCTTCAAAGTTGAGGGGCTTCAGCTGGGTCTTGAAAGATGGATGGAATTCAAATTGGTTTGGTGGTCAGAGCAACAAAGATGTGAAGATTCTTAATCACACTTCTGTCACTTATCACTTGAGTGACCTGGGCAGCCAGTTCACTTGTCTGAATTTTAATGTTCTTAATTCAAAACCAGAGTTCTGACCATTTTCCCAGGTTCTACTGGGGCAGAAGAGCAGAGAAATGCTCCCATTTGATAAAGTCCTTGCCTTCGTGTAGCTCAGCGGTTCTCAACCTGTGGGTCGCGACCCCTTTGGCGGTCTAACAACCTTTTCACAGGGGTCGCCTAAGACCATCCTGCATATCAGATATTTACATTACGATGCATAACAGTAGCAACATTACAGTTATGAAGTAGCAACGAAAATAATTTTATGGTTGGGTCACAACATGAGGAACTGTATTTAAAGGGCCAGAAGGTTGAGAACCACTGGAGCTAATTTCTTCGATCAAGCAAGTCTAATATGACATAGAGTAGGGGAAAGTTTACTTGTTTCTTTGTTTTTTCCCCAAGAGAAATTCCTTGTAACAGAAATTCTCCTTGGAGAAGATCTTTGTCTTGATAGTGAATTTCCTGGTGGTTCTGCTATATCTTAGAAGTTAAACGTACAGTCCAACGGCAGCCTGAGCAGGAACCGGCCTCCCAAGGGGGACCACTATTGTGTGGACAAAATTCCACAGATCTACAGAGGACCAGTGTTCAAAGGTGACGTTATGCAGAAGACAATGGCTCCAGTTCTTTCTCTCTCCGATATTTACAAATAAGACCAATACCTTACAGACCAAGTAAGTTCCTGAATTGAGAAAAGCAAGTTTTCAAGCCAATATCACACTTCCTGCTGATGAGGGAAAGTGGGAATTCAAGCAATTAATTAGAAAAAGAAAAGAGATTTTATCCTATTTGTACCTCAAGTTGAAAAAGCACGTCATAATGGCGAACACAGCACACAATGATCACCAAGACTATCTATATGCTTGGCTGTGAAAGATGAAGGGTTTCAGGAATGATAGATGAGAAAGTCTATTATTGGAAGGTTCAAAAGAGATTTTCTGAGACCTGTAGTCCTGTTTGTTGAACCAAATCTCTGAATGGAGTTCAAATAAAATCTCCTTTCTACAGAAGTGAAGCTATTACTCAAAATCAACCAAGAGCAAAAGAGCCACGCTACAGCAATGGAAACTGGTCAGCTGTTTCCATGCAGAACCGATTTCAGCAAAACCTTCATTTTCTCGGCAACAGCTTGTTATCAGCTCTAAACGCTGCCTGGAAAAAGCCAAGTGATGCTCAGAGCCCAACATTACATGGGTACAACATGGGTGCAATAGCCACTCCTCCACGAGCATAAAATAAGACAAACCAGCAAAAATAATGAAAGGAATCATTTGCATCTCTTGAATACTCAAGATTGGCCCAGTGGTGCTTAGCTATTCATGCCACCTGCTTTGGCTGGGTTCTGGGTGGAAGCTGCTGAGAATATGGCCGTGTGGATTTTCTGTGTTAAAGCGGGAGCTGAGTGTGTACATAATAATACACACTCATTCAGTGCTCAAAGAACACTGACTGTTGATGCTATTGAATGTATAAAGGGGGGTTTAAGTGGGCACTTATAATCCTAAGGATGGCGGGAAACAAATACGATTTTCCCATGCCGAAGAAAAAGATGATAACTTTGGGGAGAGCGTCAGAAGGTGAGGAGTCACAGCTGGGAATCAGAATCCGGTAATAAGCACCTGGTGATTTATGTTCTATTTCTCTGCCAGGTGCCCCTGTTTAAGTCACTGATCATCCGAGTTGTCCCGTCTATTTAATGAGCACAGCGGCGCTTACCTCCAGGGGTGCGGAAAGCCTTAATGAGTTAATGTCTCCCAGGTGAAGGCAAAATACAGGTGCTAAAATGTTAACTAAAGAGGAAGTAAAGAAGGGTTATTCCTCACCTGTCCTGTTTTGTCGGGTGGTACTGAGTAAGAAACTATCAAACTATCTTTGTACATATCATTCTCATTTGCCCCTCCTTTTCGGGTTCCTGTTTTTCTCTCCTCTTGATCTCTTGTACATAAATACACAGGAAAGGTTGTAATTTTTTTTTTCTCTTTATGCCAGGACGTCATGCAGATCCCTGCGGGGCAAGACCATAGGAAAAGAGATTTGTTCATCCATCCAACAAGTGTCGATCCGATCCAATGCTTTCTATAGATAAAGTACTACATTAGCTACCGTGGAAGATAGGAAGTTATTCAGAACATCACTTTTGCCTTCAAAACATCTAGAACTCTTGGGGGGCACATAAGGTATGAATACAATTAATGAAATCAAGCAAGTATTTTAGCAAGAAAGCTCTTCTTAGAAACGAGTGGCCTTTTGAAAGTTAGAGACAGAATTCGGCATGGGCAGGTGCATGCAGGATGGTGCAGGCAGAGGAAGTGGTGCGAGCCAAGGCTTGGGAGGGGTCATACTTGATTTAAAGGGGTGACAACAGCAGTCCGATTTGGTCTAAAAGTGGGTTGTCTGTAGCTGGTTAGGAGCACATTATGGAAGTCATTTAGGGTTTGGTTAAAGAGGACATTAGGTTTCAGGCAAAGGCTTAAACAGTAGTTTCCAATACTTTTAAAAAAATTATGAAATGGGAGAAGAGCTGTATAGCTGAAGAGCTTTCTCCCATTACACTCACACATTTGGGTGCCTTTAAGGAGATCCATGGGACGCTTGGGGCTCTGCAGAGTGCCCTATTTTACAATAGGTGTAGGACAGCCATTAAATGTCTCTAAGCATGGAGGTGAAAATTAGAATAGAATATTCTGGCCCTGGCTGGGGAGCTCAGTTGAGCTTCATTCCGATATGCCAAGGTTTCGAACTTCATCCCTGGTCAGGGCACATACAAGAATCAACCAACAAATCTCTCTCTCTCTCTCTCTCTCTCTCTCTCTCTCTCTTTCTCTCTCTACTCTCCCTTCTTTGTCTCTAAAATCAATCAATAAAAAGTAGAATAGACTATTCTGAATATACATCTGGCAACACAGTTGAATTAATTGCCAGGGAGACAAACTTGAGACAGGAAACAAAACAAAACAAAAATATGCTGGCAGAATGTTTGGCAAATAGTAAGCACTCAATAAATATTGACTGAATGAATGAGTGAATGTATAGTAGCAGCAGGGAAGGAAATATAGAAATATATTGTCAAAGAATAATGGATAGCATTTGCTGATTGATTATGGGAGAGAAGAGAGAGGTTGTGGTGAAAAAAAAAAAATCGAGGTTTCAAGTCTGGGCTCCCGGGAGAAGGGGTAGCACTATTAGGAAATAGGGGAGCACAAGCAGAACTGGTGGGAAGACTATATGTTAGATCCTCAGCAGGTTAAATGCAGTAGGAGACGCTCAGTTGGAAATGTCTAGAGACATTTGGAAATGGGAGGCTGGGGCTGAAGAGAAAGACCAGATTTACTGACACAGATGTAATAATGTCATAAAAGTATATGTGCAGACAAGATGTCTTGGAGAAGTCTAAGAGGTGAGGACAAGTCTGGAAAATAATGACACTGACAGGATGAGGGGAGGAAGAGGAACTAAAAAGACAATGGCCTGGTCAGGGACGGGAAAGAAACCACCGTCATTTCGAGTCATAAAAAAACCGCGTGAGAAACACTTTACAGGAGGGAAAGAGCAAAACTGTCAAATGCCCCAAGAGCATACGAAGGAAGGGAACCAAGGAAAGGCCACTGTCCTTGGGATTTGTCACCCTCAGAAAGACATCTCCAGCGGTGGGGAAGGAGGCCTGCTTTCCTGGATTCGAGAATGAAAGCATGGGGGTGAATGGAAATAATTAGCGAGGCCGGGCTTTCCAGAATTCCAGCAGTAAATGGAACAAGGGACTGAGACAGTAACTGGGTTACAGGAACCTCTTTTTAAAATAAATATTTTTTATTGATTTTTTTTACAGAGAGGAAGGGAGAGAGATAGTTAGAAACATTGATGAGAGAGAAACATCGATCAGCTGCCTCCTGCACACCCCCTACTGGGGATGTGCCCGCAACCCAGGTACATGCTCTTGACTGGAATTGAACCTGGGACCCTTGAGTCCACAGGCTGATGCTCTATCCACGGAGCCAAACCAGTTATTGAAGGCTGGGGAGAATCTCAAGCATGTTGATAGGCAGATAGGCAAATAGGCAAAGGTGAAGAATTGATGGAGGAGAAACTGATGGAAAAAAAAGAAATTATAGTCACGTTAAATTTTCTGAGTGATTAAAGCCATAGGAGGTATAGTAAGTGAAAACAATGCCTAAAATATGAAGATGAGACTTTTAATCGGCCAGTTATTGCACATAAGGCTACAGCTTAAGAAATCCCGTGAAATGTGCTTTCCCTGTGGAAACAGTCTCTACGCTGTCCTAGTGGATATATTTCATTTTGCCATTCTGAGTCTTGAACCATGTTAATCTCCCCTCAGGTAATTGGCAATTGATTGTGGAACTATTGATAGTTTTCTTATTAGGGATTTTTTCCAGTTCTTTATTGTGGTAAAATACACATCACATAACATTTACTGTGTTCACCTTTCTTCATTGTACAGTTCAGGGATATTAAGTACCTTCATGTTGTTGGCAGTCATTGCTACCATCCATCTGTAGAATTCTTTCATCTTGTAAAACTGAAACTCTGGTACCCACTAAACAACTCATTATTCTCCCTTCCCCTAGCCCCTGGCAATCACCATTCTACTTTCTGTCTCTATGTGATTTTTTACTTCTCTACGTTTCTCAAATCAGTGGGATTATACAGTATTTGTCTTTTGTGACTGGCTTATTTCACTTACCGTAATGTCCTCAAGATTCATTCATGTGGGCAAATATCAGAATTTCCTTCATTTTTAAGCCTAAATAATATTCTATTTTACGTGCAACCACATTTTACATCTCCATTCATCTGCCGACATACTAGTACACTTGGATTGTTTCCATATTTCAGTTACTGTGAATAATGCTACTATGAATACGGTATGCAGATATCTCTTCAAGACTCTGTTTGCAATTCTTTTGAGTATGTATCTAGAAGTGGAATAAATGGATCATATGGTAGTTTTTTAAATTTTTTTGAAGAACTGCATACCATTTTATACTCCCACAACAGAGTATAAGGGATCCAAATTCTCCATATTTTCACCAACACTTATTATTTTCTGTTGGTTTTTGTTGTTGTTGTTTTAATTAATGGCAATCCTAATGGGTATGAGATGCTATCTCACTGTAGTTTTGATTTGCATTTCCCTATTGATTAGTGATGTTGAGCACCTTTTCATGTGCTTATTGGCCATTTGTGTATCTTCTTTGGAGAATGTCTGTTCAAGTCCTTTGCCTATTTTTGAATTGAATTATTTGATTTTTTTTTTTTTTTGCTGTTGAGTTTTAAGAGTTCTCCCAGCATGTGGTTTGACTTTTTATTCTGCTGATCATATCTTTTGATGTACAAAAAGTTTCCATTTTTATGAAGCCTATTTTTTTTCTTTTGCTGCATGTGCTTTTGAAACGATCCAAGAAATCATTACCAAGTTCTTATTAGTAATTTTGGAAACACAAAAATACAAATGTCATATGCGTGGCTGGTGTTGGGATATAATTCTGCATCCTGCATTTAGGATGAAATTTTCATTACTTTAAAATGTGTGTTTGTGTATAGGTATTTTTTAAAGCCTCTAAAATCAGCCTGTTGAAGAACGTAGTTAACGTGACAAAATGTATTATCAAGATCAATTTGATACGCTAAAAATTCCCAACATAAACTGCATCTGTTGGTTCAATAAAAAAAATTAATCACAAAAGCCTTGAGGCAGCTATACTCTACAAATGTCGCTTGTTGTTAAAAAATGTCAGCATTAACTTAACTTTAACTCTCCTCCTCCCCATCCCCAATGCAAAGAAGTACCAATGTCTGGGTCCTTCAGGTGGGTATGGTTTCGCTTTAATAGAGCCCAAAGCACTGGTCCGCTAACCTGTTAAATAAAAGAAGCTCCTACATTGAATGGGAAGATTGAGTTCATCAGTTGATAAGCCAAGTTCCATATTAATGCTCCTTCAATGAGTCATTGCAGAATTTGTTACAATTTAAAATTTTAATATAAAAATGCTTTGAAAAATGGAGTCTGTTTTACGGTTCTGCATCTTTATTCGATTAGTGGCATGCTTGGTTCCAGCAGATATTCTAAAAAACAACAAACGTTTTTCAATGTATTCAGTACGCACAGAAATCTTTTATCCATCTCCAACGTGGATAGTTTAAGAAATGAGGTCGGAAATAAGCTTATTTCTTTCCCAATGACTAGCCCATTATCTCGATATCAATTATTGCATGATCAATTTCCCCCACGGGTTTACTCTGCTACCTTTATTTTATATTAAATTACTTTACGCATTTTAGTCTCTTCCTGGACTTGACGTCTACCTCATTGGTCTGCTGGTTTATTCCTGTAGCTAGTTCAGATTTAATTACTGTCCCTTCATAATACATTTTCATCTTGTCTTTTCCGTTACAGAAATTAGATTTAACATTTCCTGGGATTGGGATCCTTTGTTGTGCAGCAGTGGGAAGGGTTTAGAATGATGGGAATGGATCAAGAGCACATTTTGAACCTCTTACAGCCTCACACTCCTCTTTAACAGAGTGGCTTTTTGGCTTTTTCATCTAAGACAGAGGTGATTTTGCAGAGTGAGCTTGAGACATCTGAGTGTTCTGCCAATGAGCTGCTTGCCTGCTCTTTCTCTCATTCTGTCGTCATTGTAGCTTAAATACATTAAAGCTGAGCCTTACACTTAGATGGGCCAAACATCATTTGGAGGAAATGGGCGACCATCCAGGGAGGCTCAGAACCTGCCATGGTTCCACATTTCTTTGAAGCTCCTCTTAAATTCTGCTCCCAGCTGTTTACGCAGAAAGGATCGGACGAGATGTCCCTATAAATTTTATTCCCTAGAAACACACGTGAGTGTAAACAATATCTATTTTCTCTGATGCTGTTTTTCTAAAAATAGGTCATTTAGGTTATTGTTTTGCTTCCCTCCCTGTCCGTTTTTAATTAAGAGTTGGGTACCTTTTCATGGTTGTTAGTATGCTACCTAATGTATACTTTCATTTTTACTCTCCATTTTTAGCTCTTTTACTTCATTCAGTAAAAGATAAGTGGTTTCCATGTTTTCCCATTTCCAACAGAGAAGAGGAACAGGCAAATATCACAGCATGATCAGAATAGGCTCTGAAGATACAGAGCCCAGGAGGAAGGGAGGAAGGGAGGAAAGAAAGTACTTACTCCTTCGCTGTTGGACTGGCTGCCAGGAGGGGTGTCAGATCCTCCCAGGCTGTCAGAGAGTCTACCCACTGCAGGAGAACGAACCTTCCATCTGCTCTCTCTCCAGTCCCACGTCTCACCTTGCAAGGAGAAGATGACTTTCCAGCGTGCTGCGCTCCAAACTCTGATTCTAAGAAAGAGATAGGAGACTTGGCAAAGATGGAAACGCCCCTGGGCCCCTGGGGTCAGAGGCCTCTCATGAAACTGTCAGGAAGGACTGCATGCTTCACGAATCCCCCAGTGAACCAGGGTCTGAGTAGGAGAGGCTGACAGCCCTTCCTCGAAGCCTGGTTCCATGTCTCTGTGTCTGTGTGACCCCCTGAAGGGGGTCAAGCTCCAACGTCAAGAAGCGGGTGTGGGAAAAGCAGCCCTATGGAGCCAGAAGAGCTGGCCTAGAGCTTCCCCATGAGCTGGCAGCTCAGATGCTGCTTCTTACAGGAAGCCCTCTCTGAGCGCTGGGCTGAACAGGGCAGCTCTGAGTTCCCGCAGCCTGTTTTCCTCCACCCAGTGTGGCTCAAGCTCCATCAGGCCTGTCTCTTCCATCCCTCCTCTGTGCTCGATGGGCACAGCCTATGTCTGTTTCAGCTCAAGAAGTTTCGGAGCCGAGGTCTAGTCACCCCATCGTCCATTGCTCAGGCTGAGAGGGGTCTCTTGTGTTCTGATTTGTCCTATGTCCATGGTGGGTACACATTACATTAATGCCCTATATTTGGGCATTACTTCCACAGAACAGAAGTGTTCACTGTGTTCTGTAAAATAGTATAAAGGACCCCAACATTAACAGTTTGTTACTGGCATGCAGTCAGAACATAAGACATATCAGGGGGGAAAATCCGTTAGAAGCTCTTTATAAGAAAAGCCAACTAGATCCACAAGGCAATGAGAGACCAGTAGCCTGATGACAAGACATGAAAACTAGTCAATAAAAATATGCTTTCAATCCTGGGTCAGAGAAATGAATAATTTGAAAGAAACACGGTATTAGCTATATGGAATATATTTTCTGCAAGAATAGGAAAGGAGCCAGAGACTATTCCAAAGAATTTCAATTGTTGAAAATCTTATTTAAGCACGCGACTTCCAAAATGAATAGTAAGACAGAAATGAAAGTTTAAGAATCAAAAGATAAGATCTACAAAACCGTAATCAAACACATCTCTGAAGAATCTCAGCATTGCAGGAAGCTGTCTTCTTGCACACATGGCTAAAAATGTCCTACATTGGGTTTGGGAGTATTTTTATGGAGTATGACTTGGGAGTAACACTGGATATAGTAGCAAAAGTGCAATAGTTGACAAAATTTTTTTAAAAGAAAAGAGCAGATTTATTCTACCAGATTCCTGTAGCAAGCTATAATAATAAAAGTGTTATATGCAAATCAACCGAACGGCCAAACAGCAGAACGACCATCCAGACATCCTTCCAGATGACCTTCTGGACAACCTTACAAAGCCGGGCTGCGAAGGCCTACTCTTGCATGAATTTTGTGCACAGGTCCTCTAGTAAAAACATAAAGGCCACAGCTTTAGCTGTATGCAGGCAGGGGTTCAGATTCTGCAGGAAGAGGCTATCCATTTTTGTAGCTTCCGGATCCACAGTCAGCCCTCCCAATCTCTTGGGCAGGTGAGCTGAGGCAGTGCTCAGTCCCCATCCCCGCATCTCTCCAGCCCACCTGAGAAAAGGTGGTAACTGGCATGACTGGCCTCTGTCCCTTTACCCATTGGGTTAGAACACAAAATGTGTGACTCGTGCTCTGCTGAAATTCTTCAGAGACGTGTTCAACTATGGTGTCTTGGAAACTCTGCAGAGTTTCTCTAATTTCCTGTTGGAACCACAGAGCTTGGACCGGGGCCGAGCCTACAACGTTCAACAGTCACCTTGGCTTCCAAAAATTGTTCATGGTCGCCCAACGCCTTGCTGGAGCTCCTTTGTCTTTGGGTACCAGGTGATGCCAAAGACTCACTTGCTGTTTGACCCAAAGGAACGTTCCTGGCAGAGGGAGGAAAGAAAGTCTATAGAGCTGAAATCAGCAGTATTTATTTATTTTTTATTTTTATTTTTTCTTTTATCCTCACTTGAGGGTCTTTCTCCATTGCTTTTAGATCGAGTGGAACAGGGAGGGGGAAAGAGAGAGAAACATCGATGTGAGAGAGACACATGGATTGGTTGCCTTCCACACATGCCCCAGGAGCGAGCCTGCAACTGAGGTGGGTATGTGCCCTCTATGGGGAATTGAACCCACGACCCTTCAGTAGGCAGGCGGATGATCTAACCACTGAGTTAATCCAGCCAGGGCTGAAATCAGCGGTATTTAAAGAAATGAGTGTGCTGAGCAGATACTACCTGGCTGTTGGCACTGCTGTACATCAGTCTGTTGAAGCCCGATCCTAATTCTGCCTTGTTTCACTCAGTTTGAGATTACTGCCTCAATGACAGTCCCCCGCTCCTGGGCTGTTGGTGAGATCAGATGAGATAATGCACCTGAAGCGCTGACACTAAATCTGGCCCAGAGTAAGCACCCAGTGAAGAGGTAATAATCATACACAACAGGAGAAATCGTAAAATCCTAGCTGAGTGAAGAAGGAATCTGCATGCTATGTAGATTGATAATACCAGTTTACACAATCTGTAAGAACACATACAAATAAATTGATACACGCCCAACATATTACCTATGGAGGAGGGGGAGAGGGGAGTGATAAGTGAGGGAATAGAAGTGGGAAATAAATACATTAAACAAGAGCAGGGACTGAATGCCCAGCCAGCGTGGCTCAGTGGTTGAGCACTGACCTATGAACCAGGAGGTCACGGTTCCATTCCTGGTCAGGGCACATGTCTGGGTTTTGGGCTTGATCCCCAGTAGGGGGTGTGCAGGAGGCAGCCGATCAATGACTCTCATCATTGATGTTTCTATCTCTTTCCCTCTCCCTTCATCTCTGAAATTAATAATTATATATATATATATATATATATATATATATATATATATATATATAAAATTTATTTTTTAAAAGAGTAGGGCCTAAAGACATAACATGAAAACGTGCCATTGAGGAATATAATTTACTCAACTCTCTGCATCTGAGGTTAAAAATAAAAAGATAATAATAGTCATTATTAATACTCCTGGACCTTCGACATCCTTCCCACTGTAACCACACTGGAATATTCTTCAGATGGCTCCCTCTCGCACTGGCCCAGGCAGGGAGCATTTCCCCCCAGCTTTCTGGGTGATTTAACACATCAGGGAACGAGTCTATAAAAAGGCACAGTGCTTTCCTGTGCAGCCATTCCGAGCTTCAGAGCTAAATTGCTGTCGGTTCTACACATGTGATTTCATCTATGAAATTAGGGCAAGGTTGGAAACTGACGAAGGAAAAAAGTGATTTATTATATTGTTACTATCCCTTTACAAGCGTAGGGCCGGCTGCCTCCTTTTGTCTATTCGTTTCAGGCAAGATCAAGTTTAACGCGGCCATTATCACATCCCTTCAAAGGCACACTCTGGTTCAAGGTTGCAGTTGCTAAGCACATTCCTGGGTAATTGTGGTGTCTTGATGGTGCCAACTCTTGCCCTCAGCGCGACCAGTGCTGGTATAGCAGAAAAGAATGGATGGAAAAATGTTTGGATTTCAAAGGTAACAGGAAGAAATTGGAAAACAACTCCTAGCTAAGCCTGTGAGGTTTGGTGGAGACTGGTAGGGGACTGTATTTTTCCACTGACCGCTGACAATGAGCCCGGCTCCAATGGAGCTTTTTTCCTTCCTTCCTTCCTCGAGGTTACCACCATGCTAATGACCAGTTCTCTCGGGAAAGCAAGAAAAATGGATCTTGGGTTTAGGCTTGTTGTTCTCCTATCCATTACAGGACTGAAAATGTGTTCTCCCACTGAGTTTTCTGCTTGTAACGACAGCACTCACTTCTAGAAACTACAGTGCAGACACTAGTTTTATCACTAAGGCAAACGCGGTCTTAGCAGCCCCTGGGACGAACCCTGTCCTGCCAGGTCCAACAGTGCCGGTCACTGTCTTCTTGGACGGGACGTCTCACCTCCTGGGCTTTATGGCAAAGACCTGACCCCGTTCCTCTCGCTCAGTGTCCGGATGACCCGCTCTTTGCTGGCTTGTTCTGTTCAACAGTCTCCTCCCACCTGGCAAATCAGAGAGGTGTGTGTGTGTGTGTGTGTGTGTGTGTGTGTGTGTGTGTGTCTCGTTAGTCTATGTACAGACACAGATCAGACTCTGGGAGTGAGCACAGAGTTGGGAAACAAAGCAGAACCTGTCCCATGGCTTTGGGCTCGGTCACAGTACTTGCTACCACTTGGGTGATAAGCAACATCCGGGGAGGAGATGAACTCCCTGTGTTCTTCAAAGGCCGTGTGGGTTTTTCAGGACTTCTAAGGAGCTTAGCTTAGCTTAAGGGTTTAGTTCCCAGTCAGGGATCAGCTCACCATCTCTGTATTGGTAGGTCTCTCTTTTCCTTACTCTCTCCTTACAGACCTCACCCCCCATGACAGCTTTAACTTTTGCTTCTCGGTAAACGCTCCTAATTCTCTCCTCCACAGGCTTTTGTTGGGCCACCGTCTTCTATGAGCATCAGTCTAGAAATTAAAAGTGTAGGCTCTGGGGCCCAACTGCCCGGGTTCAAGTCCTAGCTCTGCACCAATCATGTGGTGCAACCTTAGGCAAACTACTTACTTCATCTGTGCATCCATGTCATCATCTGTAAGATGGGGATATACTGCTTACCTTAGAGGGCTGCTGTGAGATTAAATGGGGGTAATATAGCACCAGGCATGCAGTAATTGCTCAATAAGTATTTTTAAAATATATTTTATTGATTTCATGGAAGAAGGAAGAGGGAGAGAGAAAAACATCAATGATGAGAGAGAATCATTGATCGGCTGCCTCCTGCACGCTCCACACTGGGGATCGAGCCCACAACCCAGGCTTGTGCCCTGACCAGGAATTGAACCGAGACCTCCTGGTTCATAGAACGACGCTCAACCACTGAGCCACGCTGGCTGGGCTGCTCAATAAGTATTTATTGCTGTTCTGCTCTTTAGCCTAGAGTAATGCACATACCCAACAAACCTTGCAAATAATTCCAAGTGGTTTTTGAACCCACTCTTTTTGAGATTTCCAACAAACTCAAGTTCTCCAGGTTCAGTGATCACTTCTGTTTCTATCAGACTGGCTCCCTATCAGCACTGATCAGTCTTTCCTGGAAATACTTTATCCTTGGATTCCCAAGATTCCACTCTCCAGGGCTTTCCTCCTACCACGTCGGTCTACCAGTTATGCAGAGGACAGACTCGTGCAGAGAGAGAAGGGAACCCAAGTGGTGACATTTTGCACAGGCAAAACTAAACTAGGAGACGGACGTTGATATGACCGTTTGGATTTCATAGGGAAACTTTTTGCAGAAACAATCTGCTCTTACCGTGTGTGTATTGATGGTGATATTAATGTGACTTGGGAGCAGGGGAGGGGATAAAGCATTTTCTGATCTGGAAAGTTCTATGGAATGAATCATAGATTCTGGTTATGCTGTATTTCAGGAACCCAAAAAACACAGACTCTGGTGAAAAGGAATATGTTCCTGTACACAGCCGGTACTTAGCCAGGTTATAGTCACCAAGTTTTGAAAACTGAAATATCAGAGGAATAAGATGACCTGTCACCTCACCAAGGTGGCCTGTGGCAGGTGAATAAAGCAAGCAGATGAAATAGAAACCACCACAATCACAACAAAGATGGTAGGGGCAACCATCCTCGTTAGGGCAACAGTGGCAATCCGGCTTGTCCTGGGTGGTCCTAGTGTATACCTGTTGTAGATCAATTAATCCTACCAGACCTGAGGCCCTGAACCTAACTGTCCCCTATACCTGGGCTCCTGAGCATTAAAGAGAAAAAACCAACATGATATAGAAAAATGTTAGTTACATGCAAACAAGTGGTTAGAATAAGATGGAACTTGGAGACATTGTAGAAAATAGGTCTACCTTTCATCTACCTTTCATCTAGCGCCAATATTCCACCTTTGTGTGGAAATTACCAAAAAATCGGTACAGCGGTCTGGTAGGGTTAATGTCTCTTTATTATTTTAGCATTTCCCTTTTATTCTCAAAAGCATCTGGATCCAGATGATAAATTACATAGTCACCCTATTAATCCTCCCCCCTTAAACTTTTTTTAGACATCAATGATGAGAGACAATCATTGATTGCCTGCCTCCTGCCCCACCCTGGGGATAGAGCCCACAGCCTGGGGCATGTGCCCTGACCGAGAATCGAACCATGACCTCCTGGTTCATAGGTCGACGCTCAACCACTGAGCCATGCTGGCTGGGCCCTAAACTGTTTTACATCATATACAGCCTTATGCTGATGAGACTTCCATTTTTTTTTTAAATATATTTTTTATTGATTTTTACAGAGAGGAAGGGAGAGGGATAGAGAGTTAGAAACATCGATGAGAGAGAAACATCGATCAGCTGCCTCCTGCACACCTCCTACTGGGAATGTGCCCACAACCAAGGTACATGCCCTTGACAGGAATCGAACCTGGGACCCTTCAGTCCTCAGGCTGACGCTCTATCCGCTGAGCCAAACCAGTTAGGGCGAGACTTCCATTTTTTCACTTGAGCATTGTCCTGACAAATGCATTACATTAGACTCCTTGCTTTGCTATAGGAAGCCACACTAGACATCACAAACAAGTCTCCATCTTTGGCAAGCTTTCTGAGCATAACACAAACTAAACTAAGTTCATTCACCCAGACGTTGCCATCACAAACTGTGGTGACAGGACCCAGCTGCCTTTCCATGGGGAAAGAGTAGGTCATCAAAAAACAATAAATTTCACAGTAAAAATGTTCAACATGTAAAGTCTGAGGCTGCACTTACTGAATGTAAGTCAAAACCAGCCAACGAAATTTCAAAAACGCCAACGAAAATCCAGGATGGCTTTGCATTATAGACGGGATCTCTCCCTCTTTTATTTCATCTGCATCAGCTCCCAAAAAGGAAAAGAAAATACATTAGAATAATAATAAGCAGTTATAACTATATTTTCAGCCTAGCAATTTCAGCCCAATTTTCAGCAGTAATGTTGCATTAGAATCAAATATTTCCTAGCTGGTTTAAAAACACAATGAAAATCTGGGACTTTGGGAGCTCATGTGAATACAGTTTTAACTTCTTACTTTCAAAGAAAAATGAGGTTTAACATAAAAAAATTAAAGCAATGTCCCCAAAGGTTCTTTAAGAAAAAAAAAAAGGAAACTCAACTTGCTGTACACATTAAATAATTCAAATCAATGATCCTTTTAAGCCCTTAGCAATGCATGAACCAATTGGGAAAAAGCAATCTAATACTTTATGCATTTAGGGGGTTGCATTAGAAAGACTTTTAGTCTGCTTCTGCTTTTATAAATGCAAATGTATGCAGAGCAGACAGACTGGGATCTGTACAATTTAACAGTGATCAAAACTTGTAATTTTTAAAAATGGGACAGATGTCCAGACCAGTTATATTAAGATGCTTCTTACTGAAGAAGAAACCAAACAAACAATCCAATTCCACCTCCTCCTTAAAGAGGAAACAAATAAACAACGCAACCACAAATTAGAATAAGTTGTATATCATCTTGTTTCTTTCATAAATTCGTAACGCGAAAGGCAGCTCGGGATAGTGGAATAAATAGTTCTAGCCTGTATCACCGCTACAAACCCAAAACACAGACATGAGGGGAAGTGTTTCCCCATCAAGGACCAGCTGCAGGTTAAAGGTCAACTTGGAGAGGAGCTAAATCTCTGGTTCTGTGTACTATGCGCTCCTTGAGCTACAGACAGGAGAGCAGCTGGACATCTGCTTTACACGGCCAATAAATATGCGGAATGAATGGCATCTTTATTCACTCAAACTTGAGTGCCCACTTCCTTCCCATACTTGGCACCTCATAGCTCCCAAGGTTTATCTGATGATATGGAGTGCCCAGAGTGTGCAAGGCACTGAGGAACTAAAGATGAAAACACAGAAGTTGCTCTCAAAGAGCCCACTGTCTTGTGGGGAAGACACATAAATAGATTATTAAGATGGGGTATTAAGTATGGCCGTGAACGTATGGAGGAGGTGCATGGCAACCGAAAGGAGGATGGATTAATTGTGACCAGGCCATCAACAAAGACTTCATTGCTATAAACCTCAAGTCTTGAAAAACTACTGGGTGGACAAGGGAGAAAAGGCATCTTCTGAGCAAAGGTTAAGTAGGCACGAAGGCACAGACAGGGCAACGGGGAGAGAGGGCGCACTGAGGTTGCAGGCATTCAATCAAGTCTTCGTTGGAGAATGCCTATATGCCAGGCAAGTCCCCGTCACACTATCTAGACCAGCGGTTCTCAACCTGTGGGTCGCGACCCCTTTGGGGGGGTCGAACGACCCTTTCACAGGGGTCGCCTAAGACCATTGGAAAACACATATATAATGACATACTGTTTTTGTGATTAATCACTATGCTTTAATTATGTTCAATTTGTAACAATGAAAATACATCCTGCATATTAGGTATTTACATGACGATTCATAACAGTAGCAAAATGACAGTTATGAAGTAGCAACGAAAATAATTTTATGGTTGGGGGTCACCACAACATGAGGAACTGTATTAAAGGGTCGTGGCATTAGCAAGGTTGAGAACCACTGCTCTAGAGGCTAAGAATTTAAACAGAGGAATGTCACCATCGGCTGTGTTTCAGAAGAGCCACTCTAAGGTCAAGGTGGAGGATGATGCCACTGGGAAGAGACTGGAGGTACGGAAGCCTAGTTATGGCTACTGCAGTAACCCAGGTAAGAGATGATAAGGGCCTGCGCTAAGACAGAGTCCCTGGGCTGGAGAAGGGATGTCTGGTCATGAGATAGACTCAACCAAGCTTATCCACCATTCAGCCTCTGCTCCATTTTCAAACAGCTCCATCCTTATACTGAGCTATTTTTTAGCCTAGCTGTATACTCTGGAGAAATTCAGATGTGATAGGTCTGAGATACTGGGTCTGTATTCTTGCTTGATTGTCAACAGTGAAATTCAGAGAAAATATTTATATGCCTCAAACAAGCAAGCAGACAAACAAAAAAGCAGGTAGAACTATACATTCCAAATGCTCCCTAAATCTCCTGCCCTAAACATTCACCTGCAAGAAGAGAAGGTAATGGAGAGAAGGTGGTTTAAAAAAAAAAAAATCTTATCTTTTTTCAACTTGAGCTTCATAGATGTTTGCTAGGTTTTGAAATCTTTCACTTTCCTTTATAAATTAATCCCTCTTCCAGTGGGTCTAAGGATTTTGTTAGAGTCTTACCTACAGTTTTAGAAGAGTCCTTTAGCCCAGTCCAATCGACATCGCCAGAGCGAGATGGTAAACAGAAGCAACGTATCCCTACTATCATGGGCCCTGGTCTGGTGTGTGGCAGTAATCAGGGAAGCCAGGATTAATACACTACTGAGCTTTGCTCAGGAAAATGTAATTTACATTCTTTATGATAAACGTTTCCAAACATACATAAAAGGAAAAAGGAAAATGAACTCACATAGGATCTCTTTTCAGATTCGACATGATCAACCTTTTGCCACACTTGCTTCATCTATCCTTTTTTTTCATTCTCTCTCCCTCCCTTTCTTTTTTCCTATTCTTCCCTCTCTCCCTTTGTTTTTCTCCCTTCCTCTCCTTTCCTTGCCGTAGTACTGTTAAGCAGATCTCTTACATCATGTTGTTCTGTCCCTACATTTCACAGTATCTCTAAAAAAATGATATGTTCTTTCATAAGCATAATACCATGATCACACCTGACCAAATTAATAATAATTCTCTAACATCATCTAATACCAAGTTCCCAGGGAGGTTTTAGAAATTCTAAGGCTTGATACTTCTATGGTATCTCTAGGAAAAGGCTATGCCACAGAAAACCTTAATAAACTATCGGGGAAATTTTCTTTATACTCAGCTTAAATTTTTACCCAATTACTACTTAGTATACCCCCATGCATTATGCTAATTAATTAATCTCCTTTTTTAATAGTTACACATTTCATATATTTATGAAAAACGTATACATTTACCTTGTTTTTCCTCAGTCTTTGCTTGGCTGAGTTGTGCGCACTTAATTCTTTCAAGCTTTCCTTATTAATCAATGCCATCAGCCCCTTAATCATTTTGGAGCTTTTCTTTGAACATCATCCAGCTGGTTTCCATAAACCCAGTCATGAGTAGCCAGAAGCAGATGCCGTATTCCAAGAGTGGTCTCCCCCTTTCTTCTCTGAATGCTCAATCCCAAACCACAAGAGCCTTCTTTTCTGTCATATTATAACAGAAACAAATGTCTTGTTTTCTGCTTTTATTTCCAGTTATTTTTTGGCATTACAGCAAGTGTTTCATTCCTCCCACTAAACATCTGTGCTTCCGATCACTTTTCTCCAGATGTCATACACATAGCCTTTTGGAGTCAGAGACCCAGCTCTGCCACTCTGGCTATGTGACTCATGGCAAGTTACCTAGTACTCAAGGCCACTTCAAGTTCTTCACCAAAATAAGACGCAGACCCATCCTTCCTACTTTACAGGATTGTTGGCTGGTCAAGTGAGATGATGGAAGTGAAAGGGGTTTACTCACTTTAATGGTATGTATGCCTGTGTCTACTAAATATACTTTAGTACTCAATATACAAAAGGTGAACATCTACATTCCCTAAAGACTTTTTTTTTTTAAACTGGCATCAAAAGCCTGTTGCACCACTTAATTATCTTTGCTGCCAGGTTACTCTTTGTCTACCAAAATAATGTCTTACAAAGCATTTTTTAAACGTAAACTTTGAGTCCATAAACCACAAGAATTTTGTGTGTTTTTTAAAAATGTTTCAGTATCCTGTTATTTCAAAATATGTTTTTACGTGCAATAAACATTAATATCTCAGGAAAACGATTTTAAATGTTACATGCAATAAACGTAAATATTTCAAGAATAAAATATTACCAAAACTGTACTAACATTGTATATCACAAAAGTTGTAGGAAATATTAAAAATCTGCAAATAACAGGATTACTTCTATTATATTCTAGTATATTCCCTCCCTACCCCCCCAGCTCTATTTTTGTTCATCAGTTTATGTTGTTCATTTTCCATAAATGAGTGAGATCATATATTTATCTCCACCTTTGATCCTTGGGTATCAGGGTTCTCTCCTGTGAGTTTTCCATTGATTATTCAGGAAGCCTTAACGTATTTCAGTTGTAATTCCAGCTTGTTCCTGGGAGCATGTCCGTGCGCATCCTCCTACTCTGCTGCCATTTTTAATCTCCCCAACCATGAGAATTTTGGATTCATTCTTCTCTTACATATAGATCAGCTATGTGGCATTCACTTCTGTTCACTACTTGTTCAGTTCTAAGAATCATGCTCAACACTTTACCTGAATGACCTAATTTAGACTTTATAATTTTATAAAGTAGACACTATTAATATTCCCACTTTACAAATGAGGGACGGGGGGTTAGGGGAGTTAATTAACTGACCTAATGTTAACAGCTGATGATCGGAACTTGGAAAATCTACAACTCCAGAGCCCATGCTTTCAACCATGAGTATAACTTAACATTTCAAGTAATAGTTGGGAACCCGTAACTATAGATTAAATTCAACAAACCTACTATATCCCAGACTCTTTGGAGACATGTGAAAAAGCACAATCCTTTCTTGGAGGCTCACGGTCTGGTCATGGAGGAACTCAAGGCTGTAAAAAACACATTAGAATACTCATCATGGTTGTCATTATCAGAGGCAACTACACCAACTACCCAATGCTCAAGAAAATACTACTCATACCAAAATTCAAATTTACTGAGTACCATCAATTTTCGTTTAAACAGTCCATTCAAATGTCCAGTATGTAGTAATATTCTAGTTTTGAGTTTTTTATGACCTTAATCCGATTACTGCCCCTGACTCAATTCTAACTGGGCTCCCTGTCCTGTATTTCTGCCTCTTCAGTTCTTGCCACACGACTGCCAAATTAATCGCCTAAAAGTAGAGCTTCCATGTGAAGTGTTACTTAATTCTGGCTTTCAAGGTTCAACGATGGAATGCCAATCTGCCTTTGTAACCACATACTGACATGAATGTTCCTCTCCATCCTGACCATTCTCCTCTTTCCTGAATGTGCCTGGTACACTGCCATCTTTGCCATCTCTCCTGAACTTCTTTCTTCTCTTAAGTCTTTGAATAGTATCTACTATTCAAGGCGCTCCTCCTCAATGCAGCCATCCTGATCACTGTGTTCTCCCTCCTCTGTTCTCACGAATTCAACAGAAGTTTGCAGAAATTAATTACTACTCCATTAAATAGCACTAGCATTTGGGGCAATACCACTCACAGTTAGGGAGTCTCTTGCACCACTCCTTAACTTTTTTTTTTTTTTTCAAAATATATTTTATTGATTTTATACAGAGAGGAAGGGAGAGGGACAGAGTCAGAAACATCAATGAGAGAGAAACATTGATCAGCTGCCTCCTGCACACCCCCCACTGGGGATGTGCCCGCAACCAGGGTACATGCCCTTGACCGGAATCGAACCTGGGACCCTTCAGTCCACAGGCCGACGCTCCATCCACTGAGCCAAACCGGTCAGGGCCCCTTAACTTTTTTATAGGTACATTTCTTGAGTTCCCATCTGAAGTATGTGAAAGCTTCTTAAAGGCTGGACTCATCTTCAAGACTTTTGTCTGCTCTACATTGTTTCTCACCCAAAGGCACTCATAAATCTTTGACAACTGACACATTTAAATGATATGGAATAAAATCACCTAATCATCACCTTTAGATCATACAGCCAATTGTGTGAGCCAAAAGATTATTAATAACATAAGATATCTAGCCTCTAAGTTACTCATGAATTAACTTGGAGTTGGGAAAAGTTACTTTTCTATGCCCTAATTTTCTCACCTTAGTTGACTTATTTTAAAAGAATTACGTCAACTAATGTCAAAGTACCTTGACTATAGGATTGCTAGTTCATTAAATGTTACTTAATGGATCAACAGATTATTTTCTAAGATATAAAATTAGCTGTAATATTATGGCGTCTCTTTGTATATAGAGTTCCATTTCTAGCAAAATCAGTGGACAAAATAACCTCAACGTCCTGGCAACTATAAATGCTGGGGAAAATGTTAAAGCATTAAGTTTATGCTTGCACTTCGGATGGAAGCTTCAAGACAATGTCACTATCACCCTAAGAGTGAGAAAAAAAATGGAAAACTTCTTGAGCCCATGAGACAGCTGAGGTTGCAAGGAAAAATAAACTCAGAGGAAATATGAATTGTTTCAGTTCTAAATTGCATGGAAGGAAGAGGCAGGCATCCTAAAAGCAGGTAAGATGAAAACAACTAAGATTGTAATTAATTCGTAAAGGCCCCAAATGACAGTTCAGAAATTCTGGGAGTCTCAGACACAAAGGAAGTCACTTCCTAGTTTCTAGGCCTAGAACTATGTAAGAAACACGTATTTAACAATTTGACTAAAATGAAAAATAAAGTTGGTACTTAAATAGTAGACTCTTGGGAGAAGACTAATTTGTTTTTGGATGAGCCTTAAAATGTTAAGATCATCTTGATCAGTTTCAGCTGCTTAAAGGAGCTATGAATACTATTTTAAAGTTTAAATAAATTTTAGCTATTCATACTCATAAATATGAGAACTATAAAATCTGAAGAATTATTTAAATTATATAGCAAAAATTGAAACATGAAAATAAAATTAAAAAAACAACACAAAGGCCATGAAAATACTTCTACCAAGTATTACCTACATAAGTAACTCATACAAATGTATAAAGAAACCATAAGACATTTATTTATAAAAATGAACAAGGTACACGAAAAGCCACATAAAAGCAAATTAGAGCAATCTTAAACTCTCTCTTATACTTACTAAATTAGCAGCAACATATCAAACCCCCACCTAAAAAGCTGTAAACTTTTAGTGAACTGATAATATTGAAATGGCGACACTAAAATGTTACATCTCTTTGGGAAAGCAATAAGGCAAACATATTAAGAATGGTAAAATTGTTCATATTATCCCACTTACTAATCCCACTCCCAGGAATTTATCCTAATAAAATAAAAAATAACTTAAGTGTTCAGTAATAGAAAATAGTTTAAATAAACTGAATATGAAGTCATATGATTAAAATAATAATGATCAAAACTAATTACATATCCAATAAAATGAAGTAAAAAAAACCCAGCCAATTAAAAAGAAATAGGTACTTTAAGATTGTAATTATGCAAACAAAAGGGAAAATATTAATACAAAATTAAAGTTCTGAAGTCAGTGCACAGGGATGGTGAGGATTATGGGGAATTTTCCCATTTGGCACAATTTTCATCAATGTTTTCAATATAAAAGAAAAAGATCATTACTATTTTAAAGTCACTTGCCTATTCAAATAATCTCTACTCTTCTCCATTAGTAAATCATACATGTCAATTTTTGAGATGTAGAACAGAAATGCCCCTGTATATGTTCCTCAATAGGGACCTTATTCCTCAATTGGGACCTTCACTGCAGTGTGTGAACACATTCCAACAGACGAGCAGCCACTGCCACTTTTGGTTAACAACCTGCAAGGCACTAGATAGGAATAAATAAAACTGTAAACTTTGAATTTACAACTCTGTGTGTTTGGCATTTTAGGTTAATACCTTGAGATATCAAACTCTTTTCCTTATAATGCTCTGTGTCACACTAAGAATTACTTTTAGTATTTTCATTTAAAATATGTGGCTAATGTGATGAAAATACTCTCCTGAAGCATATACATTTTTATATTGAGTTTCTAATAGGTTAGCCATAAAGAAAATCATGTTAGTTTTCATATTGAAAATTTTCAAGTTAAAGGTTGCAAGTAGGCAACTACCTTAAAAGAAATGCAATCCATAAAAATCAAGACACTCTTATGTTATGAAAATTTTTAATGATTCCTCTTTTTGAAACTATACTTCTTGAATAAATGAAGCAGGGCTTAAACATTTCTAATTTCTACAAACTGGCTGCATAATATATTGTTCTTCCATAACAAAAATAAGAAACTCTCATTACATAGAAAATCTGCTATTTTGTAATGTGACTTCGCTTTCAAAATTATGTTAACAAGGGAGATAAAATTTTCAGTAGGCTACTTGTCTTTTTTTAAAAATATTTTTTTTATTGATTTCAGAGAGGAAGGGAAGGATAGAAACATCAATGATGACAGAGAATCACTGATTGGCTGCCTCCTGCATGCCCCACACAGGGGATTGAGCCTGCAACCTGGACTGGTATCCTAGTGGGGAATTGAACCATGTCCTTCTGGTTCATAGATTGATGCTCAACCACTGAGCAACACTGGCCAGACATCAATAAGCTATTAGAATCAAAATGTTTGAGAATAACTTTTTAAATATTTAGAACAAAAGAGATAGCTGGAAATGCACGGTGACTATCTCTAAGGCTATAAATATCATTTGAAAGCAAATTAAAAAAACAATACCCTTCAAAAGGTGTGAATAAATACTAAAGAATAAAAACATTTTTAATTTAAGATACATTCTTTAGCTTACTTTTAAAAAACTGCTATTTACTAACATAGTACAGGGTGGTCAACTGTTAAAAAGATCAGAAAAAGCCGACACCGGTTTGGCTCAGTGGATAGAGCGTCGGCCTGCGGACTGAGGGGTCCCAGGTTCGATTCCAGTCAAGGGCATGTGCCTGGGTTGCGGGCATATCCCCAGTGGGAGATGTGCAGGAGGCAGCTGGTCGATGTTTCTCTCTCATCGATGTTTCTAACTCTCTATCTCTCTCCCTTCCTCTCTGTAAAAAATCAATAAAATATATTTAAAAAAAAAAAAAAAAGATCAGAAAAAGATCTCATAGTTCCCAAAATATAAGCCACTGGGCTATCCTGTGTACTAATGGTAGAGGCCAATTTAAACATTTAGTCCTATATTGACATCCCTTAAGTGGTAGCAGCAATAATTTGGTATAATTATAAACATTTATTTTAAAAGTTTATTAATGTCCAAGACCTAAACAAACATGGCTATTACCAAATAATGCATCCTTATCAAAGAAATGTTCTTAATAATGGCAAACTCTCCAAAACATAAAAATAGTTAAATAACAGCCTTTTCTAACATTGTGTAAGAATTTCAATACAACAGAGTCACCAGAGAGCCAAAATAAAGTCAAAGTGACATTAATTTACATTAACTTTTGTGATGACAAAGAAACATGTAGCTCTTATGTCATTTTTCTTTGATTAGAAAATATGTTCAGCTTTTTCACAGGAAAAGACTTTGAAGCAAGATCAAAATCAGAAAGCTGATTTTCCTGAATCCAATCTAACCACATAATATTCCAGAACATTACATGGTACGGCAAAGAGCTGAACAACTGCAAGGCTCCTTATCCTGGATAGCAGATAACACTGTACCCTCTTGAAACTGTAAATGATGGACATTTTTCTTTCGTGCCCCTCCCCCCCAAAAAAAGGGGGTGGGGGAACTGTCCTTTGCCCGTAGCTCGTCATTGTGTACACGGGTTTCAAATGCCAACCAAGAAATGACGACCCACGCCAATCTTAACATGTCTTAATTTCACCGTCTTCTCCCTTCGTCTCATTCAGAGTTATATATTCACAGCTCAAACCGTGCTCCTGAGAGTCCTCGGGCTTTGGTTTCTTAAGCGCCAGCTCTGCTGGGAGGAGAGATGAGCAATGCTCCAGAGACTGCGCAATGTCATCAATGGTCCATTTGTCTTCGGGAAGGGCGTGCTCGTCCAGCGTGAAAGGCCCCTGCTTGGTCCGGGTCAGTTCCAGCACGTTGGCACAGGAAGAGAGCTCTGCAGCAACAGAAGGTGGAAGGAAACCCACAGGACAAGTCATTCACCTATGGCAGGCTCTGCTTTCAAATGAGAGACCTTGACGCAAACCTCTCAAAACCACACCAAAGGTAAAGCTGCAATAATCCAACACAAGAACCAAGAACCCTGGGATTAAGAAATGATTAAATAGCAAAACAGTATTTAATAACTCACCTTATAAACGGCTTTAAAGTCCACAAGGAACTTACACACCCTTTTCTCATTTGACCCACGAGGCAACCCCAATGAGGTAACTATTACTCTCGCGTGGCAGATGAAGTAATATGACCTGTCCAGTGTCACAACTGCCAGCAAACACTGGAGCCAGGACTGCCACTTCCTGGCTCTTTGTAAGACTGTCGCTTCCAGTTTTTAAAACACTTGACTTGTACCAATGAAAATAACTTGTGGAAGGATACATCTTTTTTTTCTCTCCTCCCTGCTTTGGGTTCAAATATTTTGTGCTTGAAAAAAATGTTGGTCCTCCCATTCATTGTTCCCATCGTCATGTTCTGCCCCCCACCCCCCACCTTCTCTCATTACAAATGTTTCGCTGCAGCTGCCGATGCTGATAACTGTGTGCCATAAACCTCGAATGCTTCCGAAACTGGAGGCAGCGAGAGCGCAGATCATAAGGCCAGTACTCAAAGATATGACAAACAGGAAATTCCCTCTTCTCATCAAAAAAGGGATATTACTCTCTAGATGATAATTCATAATACATTTATGCTTACCTTTGCCAATGTCACTGACCAAGCTTCTGACATAAAAACCTCCTCCACACTCAACATCTGGAATGTTAACAATGACATGGTAAATTGCTAACCTCCTATGAAATCCACTTTACATAGAAAAGATGCCTCTAAACAAATGTAAAAATGCACTATGCAAACAATCGGGTGATAAAATATTTATGTGCTAAAACATAAATTATTCATCCAGCAGCGTATGTGTTTGTGAGATTGAAAAGTCAGAGCGTGGAGAAAGCAAACAGCAGAAACTCATGAACACATTTTAAATTAACTGGCAAGTCATACCACCTTAATGCTTCAGCCTTGTTCATTTAATAGGTTTTAAGTAGAAATCTCATCTTTGCGATCATGAGCTGAAGATTTAAAAAAATATTTTCAGATTTCTACGCCTTGTTCATTTAATAGGTTTGAAATGGTTAGACATCTCAGCTTTGCTATCATCAGCTGTAGATTTTTAAAATAGTTTCAGATTTGTACTCTCAACAATTACAACAAATAAACAAAAATCCTTTTTTGGGATTACGTTTGGGGTAATATACTACATGGGAGCTCAGCATTCTTAAGTGTTTTCTTGGAAATATTCCTAAAGAAATCATAAAATAACTAAAATTACACAATGTTCTAAAACTAAATGCATATTTAAACATCTTCTTAACACGGCATAACACAAGTTTATTGGTTAAGAGTAGGGCTCTGGATTATCTTTATTTATCCACAAGACATGCTGTATTCCAGCTGCTTCTAGTCATATCATACAAATAAAGCCGTTTAAGGGAAATAATCAGAACTTACTACCTAGAGTGTTTAATTCTTTATTTTTTCCCATTAGCTCAAGGGTGGGGACCAGAGCTGAGATAAAAAATGAGCACTAGATCAAATGTAAGTGGGTCAACATTCATGCACTATTTTTGGCTTTGGTGCAAAGACAACGCTTTTGGCCTATCACAACCTCCAGTGGACAAACTGAAGCATTTACAGCTTCAATGCCATCGGAAAAATTTGAGTTTTTCTTACTTTCATAGATAATATCTCCTGTGCCAACCCAACTGCTGCATTTTCATGGAATGGAACAAAATATCTATGACTGTGTTTTTCTCATTATTTGTCAAACATTTTAAAATCAGGAAACTAAAGAAAAGGAATGACTTCTTTTTTCAATTGTACAAAAACCATACTCTGACGGATAACACGTTAAAGCAACAAAGCTCAGGAAAAAAAGTTTTGGGAAATTAAAGGAATCCTATTTGGTATGCACCATGAAATTAAGAGTAGGATCAATTCAAGGAAGCTTAAGAATCCCAAACTATGGCTATTGTATGTTCAGGGCTTTAGCGACTACTTTCTGCAACTAGGAGATCATAAAATTTCCAAACAAGCAAAACAAACTTTTTGGTTTTTAAATTTATTAGATAAATTCAAATTGATATCCTGAATTAAAATGTACCCTGTGTCCAATAATGCATTTCTGCCTCATGCATTATTTTCATTATCTTTAACAGTTACTTGCAGTAACAAAGAAGGTGAAAAAAATACACCATTCCTAGATGTCTTGTTCTAAAACTAAAAATGCTTTGTTTTAAGAGGACAAATTAGTATGGATTTTATACTGAAGGTACTCTATCAGATACTAGCCAAAACGGGGGAACAAGTATCCATAAGATAAATTTTAAAACATTAAATTTTGAAAATATATACTCACCTACTCTTCTCCATAGAGATCTAAGGTATGTTACTTACAACTTTATAGAAAGACTAGAGGCCTGGTGCACGAAATTCATGCACTGGGGAGGGGGTTGTCCCTCAGCCCAGCATGCACCTGCTCCAATCTGGGACCCCTCGGGGGATGTCCGACTGCCGGTTTAGGCCCGATCCAAGGGATCGGGCCTAAATCGGCAGTCAGACATCCTTCTCACAATCCGGGACTGCTAGCTCCCAACTGCTCGCCTGCCTACCTGCCTGATTGCCCCTAACCGCTTCTGCCTGCCAGCCTGATCACCCCCTAACCACTCCCCTGCCAGCCTGATCGACGCCTAACTGCTTCCCTGCTGGCCCGGTCACCCCCAACTGCCCTCCCCTGAAGGCCTAGTTGCCCACAACTGCCCTCCCTTGCAGGCCTGGTCACCCCTAACTGCCGTCCTCTGCTGGCTTGCTGGCCCACAACTGCCCTCCCCTGCTGGCGATCTTGTGGTGGCCATCTTTGACCACTTGGGGGCGGCCATCTTGTGTGAGGGTATGATGGCCAATTTGCATACTACCTCTTTATTATATAGGATAGTATAATGCAATATATAAAAAACCCCATTTAGAAATGTATTTCTTTTTTTGTTTAAATATATTTTATTGATTTTTTACAGAGAGGAAGGGAGAGGGATAGAGAGTTAAAAGCATCGATGAGAGAGAAACATCGATCAGCTGCCTCCTGCACACCCCCTACTGGGGATGTGCTCACAACCAAGGTACATGCCCTTGACTGGAATCAAACCTGGGACCCTTCAGTCTGCAGGCCGATGCTCTATCCACTGAGCCAAACTGGTTAGGGCTAGAAAGATATTTCTGAACCTCCAGCTGTAGGTATCCTCATTAAATGTGTTATCAAAGGGTATCAACAAATCCTAACCTTCCATAAATTTGAATTTTAAAACTCTCCAATATCCTAGGGATCCATTAAAATCACACAAAAGTAGCTGAACACAAAATAAAGGTACACGTACATACAAACGATTTTGAATTTCTCTGTCTTACCTAATGTGAAAAATGGTGGCTGGAATTTTTGAAGGGAGAGACTGTACACAGTAACTGGCCTGGCAGGTTTTGCTTCTACTACTTCCCCTCGCTTCATCAAAGTGGAAAGTCTCTGTCCATCTTTCTTTAATGCAGAATAGCTTACAAAGAAGAATTAAGAAAAAATGACAGAATTTAATTCCAGATTATAGCATGGAGAGGATGGCTAGCAGCCCTTTAAATTGCAAGTCCTTCTAAGAAAAATGAACTGGTTATTTCTTCTAATCTACTCCACAAGGGTGTCAGGAGTAAAGCTCGTAAATATCTTTGAGACAAACAGGACTCAGTCTGGCGCCCAATGAGCAACCTTGTCAATTCTATCCTCTAACCATCTTCCTGGGGGTGGTCTGGTCACGTCCTCATTAGACCTCATCCTGGGTAAAGGGCACAAGGCCTCTGGTCACAAGGATCTCAGCTATATTCCCTTGAAACAATTTCCATTCCAATAATATTCATTTTCACATAAAAGTTATCAAAATGTTCCTGAAAAACAAATAAGCAAGTAATCTACTTAACAGATCTTAGCCATGTGAGATAAAATTTTATTAGACTACAAAATCCTTGGAACAATCACAGAGAAGAAAGTTCTAAAACAGTTCCTGTGAATACACATATGTTTAATTTATTTCAACAATAAGATCCAAAACAATGTTCATTCATCACCTGCTAAAATGTTTAAGTCTTTACCTTGGAGGCAAAATTATCATTTGCTATGCCAAATTTAAAACCTGTTTCACCATACATTTTAAAAAAGAAAATTGTTTTTTAAATTAAAGTGATGTCAACCATTGAAAAATAAAGCTAAACATTGACTCAAGTTTAATAACTGAACTTACAGGGGAGGTACCTGCATTATATTCCCAGTAAATTTCTGTAAAATGCCTTCAATATCTTCTTGTGTTATTTGATCTGCCAAAAGTGAACAACAACAAAAAGAGTGACACTAAGACAACCACAGAAGTACATGTGCTATTTGCATAGCACCAAAAGCTCTGAAAATTCATTACAATTTTTTCAGACGAAAGCATATACTATATAGTATATGTTTTATTAGCAAATTCTACCTTGTTAAAATGAATAAATTACACATTCATGAGGTAAAAGGGGAAGAAAGTCTTATACTGCCTAATATTAAAACCAAATTTCCTTTGCTTCCATTTATTTTCTCCAATAAAAATGATTCAATCATATAAACATATTTAGTTGGTTCTTACTATGGCCTTTAGAGGAACTTAGGAAATGTTGCATTAGCTACAGAAATGGCCCTGCAGTGACCAAAAACGAGGTGGTCAGAAAGCAGGAAAAAAATCCGTAAGTTATCTTCTACGTTTCTCCAGGCATCAAATATTATAAGTAACTTAATGCAGAATTGAAGATGATCAATTATGAAACATTTAAAAATTGTACTGAATAGATTTCAAAGCAGTTCTATGGCGTGATACACATTTTATACACTCACGCTGAATTCTGTTCCACAGCAAAGCTGTATTTATCAGTCTTCTTTCCCCCCTTCATTGCTCTTGCAACTTCTGTTCTTTTTATTTTTTCTTTATTGATTAAGGTATTACATATGTGTCCTTATCCCGCCCATTGCCCCCCCACCCCCCACTCATGACCTCACCTTCCTGGTGTCTGTGTCCATTGGTTAGGCATATATGCATGCATACAAGTCCTTTGGTTGATCTCACCCCTTACCCCCACCTTCCCCCTGAGTGAACACTCTCAATCAGGAGTCTCACTTTTGCCTCAAAAATAAGCCAGGGCAAAAAGAAAATATACATACCAAAGACTCTTAGCATGATTACTAAGCATTTTTTAAACAACGATTTTAGAAAATCTGAATGAAGACATAAAAAAAGCTTTCAATATACCAAAGAACTTATAGGCATATATGCATAACCCATGGACACAGACAATAGTGTGGTGAAGGCCTGGGGAGGAGGGGGTCAGGATGGAGAGGGTCAATGTGGGGAGGGAAGGACAGGACATCTGTAATACTTTCAACAATAAAGATAAATTTAAAAATAAATAACTCTAAATTTAAAAAATAAATATATCACTTAGTCATATTTTCAGCTTGTTTGATATTTCCAAATAAAATGAAGCACTATTAATGTACATTTCTACAACTGAAAATTATTACTGAAATTCAGTATTTGGGATTTTCATTCTGACATATTTCACAGTCAATAACACACTAAATTATAGAAGTATTCTATAACTTAGGTCATAGATAATGGAAAGAAATTACAGTGCTTTGTTTCCACTTTATAGGAAATCTAAGTTTTTTTTCCTGGAATATACTTGTTATATTTTATTTTATTTAAACAATATTAACAAAAAAATAATTAATCCACTTTGAATTACTGTTCTAACACCAGAATAAAAATTAAAAAAGAGCAAGATTCAATACCAACACAGCAAGACAGTCTTAACCTCACTGTGACCTTGATCCTTCCAAGCTCAAAAGGAACAAAGGACCAGAATCTACTATAGACTCAAACAGAGACCACCTACAGAACTGGAAAGAATTTCTCCAACACCTAGCTGCTCCAAAAAGGCAGACCTCAGAAGGCTATTCTGTTCACCCTGTTTTTCAAACAGACGTAGCTCATGATACGAATGAGGATTTTTCCATTAAAATTTCACTCTACTGCAACATTAAAGCCTAATTACTGGTGGCACCTTAGTTTTGCAAAACATCCAACTCTAGACGCCATGCTGGCAATAGCAGAAAGAAATGCCATTGTTGATAACATTGCAACAGTTCATAACTTAGCAACACATCTTTAAAAAGAAGGCCGAACAGCTTTTACTGCTGGGCTGGCCTCTTCACTGACGTTCCTGCTAATGTGTCCTCTTTTGTCCTGTTTGGACGGCTCTTTTACTGGCATCCCCCACACACGATGACAAGAGGTGCTCCTTCCCATTCTACTTCTGCCGCGTGTCATTCTCTGACTTAACATCCCAGGCATTTATGGGTTGTGTTGTTTATTCTGCAATTACTCATACACGATTTTAAACTGTGCGCGCGCACACACACACACACACACACACACACACAGGTATTATCTCGATAATGAAATTCTAAGCTCCTTAAAGGCAACGACAGCTTTTCTTCTCATACAACTGCAATGGCACTCAAGGTAGTCTTGCTGCATTTAATTTGCTGTGGAATAATAGGTTCAAGGTCTAAGAGGAATTAAAAGTGACCTAGGCCAATCATTCACCTAATGTTTGAGTCACCGACAGAAAGCCTATGCAAAGTTATTTTGCAATAAAAGTGAATATAATATTTTAGCATAAAAGTGAATATAATAAATATTATAAATAAAGATTATATTCGCTACTAAACGAGTATGTAGTAAGTATGCTGGCTGTATCTACAATAGAGCACTGTCACCGAACAGAAATCAGACCTTGGGAAGCAGCAGCAGCTGGAATCCAAATAATAATAATTGTCCCTATGACATAAAATAAAGACTCTACCTCCATAGGATTTAAGAAGGAATGGAGAATAAAACCTCCAAAGCAAGGATAGCCAATAAGGAGCCCAGAGAAGTCCATTTGGCAGAAGAGATGGGTATGATACAAGAGCTGCAGGGTGTGAGTAATTATTCTTTGTCTAGCAAATTAATGAATCATCAATGTGACAGTATTAATTTGAAATTAATTTTTAAAGCTTCATTCACATAAAATTAATTTATGCAAGATCATGTTACACGTTGTTATTTGCTTAAAATGTAGTGCCTCTTTCTGTGAACTTACAGGATGATGGTGCTTAAT
The DNA here is from genome assembly GCF_964212035.1 of Myotis nattereri. Taxonomy (NCBI): domain Eukaryota; kingdom Metazoa; phylum Chordata; class Mammalia; order Chiroptera; family Vespertilionidae; genus Myotis; species Myotis nattereri. The sequence continues at coordinate 52,780,935 of NC_138088.1, read as the reverse complement.
TGAACTAGGAAGTAAAAAATGACATGAGAGAGTTCAAAACAATACTCGACCACGACAGAGCGCTGCCCCCATAAGCAGCTGTTAAACTGGAAGAAACTATAATAAACAGCTGCTTTGCAACATCAGACCACAAGCAGCAAGCACTGCCCTCCCTGAGAGAAGGGAAGGAAGCAAGGCCAGGCCCACCATCACTTGCTCCAGCTTGGAGGAGCTTTCTGAACGGTGGTGCGGGGAGGGAAATCCCAAACAAAGCACCGGGATCTCGCCACCAGAAACCGGACCTTGGGAAGCAGCAGCAGCTGGAGTTGGAGAGAACTATACCGACGTCTATAGGGCTCCAGCTGAGACTTGGCTGAATTCCAAGCTGCACATATATACAGCACAAGCTGCCACAAAATTAACCAAAGAACTGGTACCAAAGCTCCCACAAGGCTAAAAGACGTTTGAATTCCAACCATCCGGAATGAAGAAACTCGGGTGAACACCCAAGGCATTCAATCGAGACCCTAGAAAAGCCTGTCTCAGGAGTAAGGCTAATCTAGACCTGAGAAACTGTCTACTTTACACCCACTCTAATAAGAAATCTACACAAAAGTGACCAGAATTAATAAGTGAGTTTAGCCGAAACTGGTTTGGCTCAGTGGATAGTGTTGGCTTGCGGATTGAAGGGTCCCAGGTTCGATTCCGGTCAAGGGCATGTACCTGGGTTGTGGGCACATTCCCAGTAGGGGGTGTGCAGGAGGCGGCTGATCGATGTTTCTCTCTCATCGATGTTTCTAACTCTCTATCCCTCTCCCTTCCTCTATGTAAAAAATCAATAAAATATATTTTAAAAAAAAATTAAAAAATAAGTGAGTTTAGCAAGGTAGAAGGATAAAAGACCATTATACAAAAATCAACTCCATTTCCATATTCTAGCAATGAACTATCAGAAATTTAAAATTTAAAAAACCTAATTATAACAGCATCAAAATAATGCTATTAAGAAGTAAAACATCGGTATGCTGAAAACTAAAAAAAAATATGGCTCTATTCTTGCAACTTTTCTTTAAGTTTGATATTATTTCCAAATTAAAAAATCATAAAAAATATTAACAACTTTATACCAGTAAATTGGAAAATTTAGATAAAATGAATGAGGAAGAGGTTGGTCTCAGTACTGGGGTAATAGGAAATATATAGCGAGGACACTCAACACAAAAGTACAGAGAAGCCAGGTGCTGGATTGCCTTTAGGCAAATTAAGGAGTGATAACATTAAACACAGGCAAAAAAATCACACCCCAGAAAGCCTACATGTAACTCACAATTGCTGACATAATAACATAGGTGAACTGACTGTACAAAACTGCTGCATTATAAATAGCATGAGAACTGGGACAGTTGCTAGGAAACCATTTCATTTATCTATCCTTTCTTAAAGTAGTAAAAAAAAAAAAAAGGAATAGTAGAAAAATTAAGCTGGGCTCAGTGAGTTATGCTTTATTTCCAGAGAAATAGCTTCCCCTTTGTCGTATCTTTCTATATACTCCAAAAGCAGAGAGACATGACTAGTTTTAAAGCACTAAACATGGTGCATTTATCTCAACAGCTAAGAAGTAACTGTAAAATAAATAAACAAATAAAACAGACAATTGCAAGACACCGGTAGCATCTCTCTGCTTTGTTTCTCATTTACTAGGAAAAATGTCCTAAATCCTGGCAACAAGTGTTTTTCAGAAAAGAAATTATTTGCAAGAATTCTGAACATTATAAAAACTGACTATAGAAAAAGAATTATAATAAATCTTTATTAAACTCATACCAAATAAACAATGTAATATACCATTTCCAATCATTTTTTTAAAAATGTACTGGAAACTAAAATCACTGGCAGTATCAAGTTAGAGAATTCTGAATTCACAAAAAATTTTTCTAGATGTTAAAAAAGAGTACTTTAGATGAACGCCATACCATAAGGTTTTTCTTCTGTTACTTTTCCCGTAGAATCCAGTGTGTCGGTTGCTTTCCCCAGCTCTCCAATGGCAATATACCTCTAGAGGAAGAGACACAGGGAGAAACACAGGCCACAACGGTAAAGAAAACTGTCATGCATGTCCTGAAAGTCATACAGAATTTTACTAATACAACCAGCTTGATACAAAATAAAGGCAAAAAAAATAATAGACTGCAAGTGTTTTGTTAGTTTCTGATATGTGGGAAGTACATGTGTAAGTTGGAGAACATTAGCAAACTTCCCACACCAGCCAACATGACAAAGAAAAACCTGATTTTATCAATAACTGTGGCTTATAAATGGCCTATTTTTTTTTTTATTTAAGTTCTTTATTGTTTAAAGTATTACATATGTCACCCTTTTTCACCCATTGACCTCTCCCTGGCCACTAAATGGCCTATTATTGCACACAGATTTCTAAAACTAGTTTTGGTTGGGAAGGAAAATTTTCATATATACTAATGAGAATGGTATAATACACCCGTACATGGCCATCACAAGAGTCAACAATTTTACCAAAGGTCGCTTCTAAGAAATGGTCATTATTCACAAGGAAAGAATTAGATCATTCTTAGTTAACTGAGGACTGTTTTACTACTCATTTCAGGGCACACTGGACTACACAGTCTTTATACGTCTCTCATTTGGTCAAATTCAAATGTTAACTGGAGCATCACGTAGAATAGTGAGAAAAATGCAAGGCAGGTAATTCCCATTGAGCAAAATCTGTAGCTATGTGAGCAATTATTTTTTTAAAATCCTCATCCTAGGACATGCTTATTGACTTGAGAGGGGAAGGGAGGAGGGAGGGAGGGAGGATGAGAAGAAGAGAAAGAGGGAGGGAGAGAGAGGGAGAGAGAGGGAGAGAGGGGGAGGGAGGGAGGGGGAGAGAGAGGGAGAGAGAGAGAAAAGCATCAATGTGAGAGGGAAACATCAATCGGTTGCCTCCCAGCAACCTTTCAGTGTACAGGCCGATGTTCCAACCAACTGAGCAACACTGGCCAGGGCTATGTGAGCAATTTTTAAAAGAGGAAGCTCAAATATATTTTATTAACAAGCTTATTATGCTAGTAAATGGACCAGACACAAATGAAAAAAGTATTAAACTTCAAATCCTCATAAGCAAGCAGACAGTTTATATCAGCCTTGTGCCCCTCTATGAAATAATCTTCTATTATACAGTTCAGATTTATTTTTACAACTACAACATGGAAGGAATGTTCTAATGCATTTGAACTTACTTTTAAATTTTTTATTAATTTTGACAAAAACGAGTTTCTTGTAACTAAACCTTCAGTCTCATCAGCTGAAATGCCCCACTTCTGCTTCTCTATTTTGGAACAATCAACCTTGATGAAGCATAAAACAGGGAGAAGTACAGTAGGGTGGAGTGGGAAGAGCACAGACTCAAAGGTTCGAATCCTCGCTCCACCACAATCCATAATGTATGCTAAAGTAGTCTTTCCTATTACAGCCTCATTCCCATGATCTCAAAATAGGGATAACAACAGAACCTGGTAAGCAATAAAAAAAAAAAAATACTATTATTGTTACTATATTTAAAAAAAAAGAAAAGGTAAAATGATTCACAATAACAGTGGTTAGAGTGACTCATCTCGTTACAGTGAGTTCCCATAAGAAACAGTAAAGCAACACAATGCTTTCTGATTTTTGTCTTAATAATCTGTCCAGTTGAATAAGAAAAACACAATGCAATCAGGAAGTATATTTCATATTTGTGCTAGTCTCTTATGCAGCGGTTCTCAACCTGTGGGTCGCGACCCCTTTGGCGGTCGAACGACTCTTTCACAGGGGTTGCCTAAGACCATCCTGCGTATCAGATATTTACATTACGATTCATAACAGTAGCAACATTACAGTGATGAAGTAGCAACGAAAATAATTTTATGATTGGGTCACAACATGAGGAACTGTATTTAAAGGGCCAGAAGGTTGAGAACCACTGACTTAGAAAAACCCACCCAGACAGTTATGCCTTCAGCTGAAACAAAGCCTCACCACCAAGAAGTTATGGGGCAGAAGAAAAACTATCTGGGAGTGTGTATACACAACCCCGCCACTCTGTGCTACGGGGTCTAAAGGCCTTCTACCCAGAGACAGGGTTTTAGAGTTGTTCATGCTCCATGATGTATATCTGGAAAGTGTGAATTCTATGAATGAATTCATTACAGCATAATTCCACTACAATAAAACAAATGGAGGACCTGTAGAATTTTTAAAGTTTCCATTGAACCGTGTGCTCTTTGGAATTCATGGTTCCTTGCAGATACTAATATCACTCTATTCTCTACTTCACTCATCCTCCAGCTCCCTGAACCCCACCAGACAACTTTAAAAGCAAAGTCGGCTTCTGAACTCATCAGAAGAAAGGAATATGTTTGTGTTACAGAGAGTGTACATAATTATTTCCATCTCAACGAGGCACTGCTTTTTCTGAAGTTTGATTTTGAAAGTCTGTGATTCAAAGTTTCACAAACAAAGGGATATTATTTAGAATGAGGAAGAACACTTAAAAAAACACTACCAAACCAAAAACATGTGGCTTTGAATGCCTTCATTAAAAAAGGAGTGCTTTTGTACAGTTCCTAAGTGTAAGCCCTTCAAAACTTTCAGTATAGTGCTAATGGAATGCATGCATATTAACAAGAGGGTAAAGAAAAGGTACAAACTGGACCAAGTTGATTAAGTGGTGAGGCATGCTTAGATCTTAGAGAGCCGGCTGCGCTTCACAGGAGCATTATTCAAGTCACGTTCAGGTTGACACTGGCTGGTTACCCTAAACATGCTACTGTATACTTGGGGTACATTACTGTCCTTGAGCACATCCAGGGTGGAAAAGTGTGTATACCCCAACAATCACACTTGTTCAGCTGTTGGAGGAGATAAAAGCTGCCTCCTGAGGAAATGCTGGCTTTGCCTACAGCTACTACCACATAGATATGGGAGAAGCCTTATATCCAGTTAAAGTTGTTTAATAAAAATTTTATACATGTATGTGTATATAAGGTCATGATGTCAAATGAATTTCTTACTCACTCTGGGTCTTGGTCAAGGGAAGAAAAAAAGAGGAGACATATATAATACTCTTTGTAATACTTTAAGCAATAAAACAAAATTTAAAAAAAAAAAAGTTTTGAAAGCCCCTGAATATGAGGATCTCTAAGATTCCTTCTGAAATCTATTTTTTAAAATGCATGAACAGTTTTTAACTGCTTTTGAGAAAAATATAATCTTCAACAAAGTTAAAAATTCGAATGATTTAATATTTCAGCACATACACAATCTAAAACTCAAAGTTTAAAAAATACAAACAGCTAATGAGACAATAATCCTACTTTTGAAATGCGACGCACCCAAGAACTAGGTTCCTGTGAGGCGAGGCACCTGGGATTTTCCATTTAAATTACTGAGGATTAGTGACTTCGCTGTATGACATGCAGCTTTCCTACTTCAATACCAAAATGGTTTGTGACAAATAAAGCTTAACCAGAGCCAACAATGTATTTACATTTCCAGTCATCATATTTCTGGAAATATGCCTGGAATCTACATGTAAAACCTTTCCATAACATATAATGTGTTTTGCATACTTGTGGTTGAGGGTGAATAATAAATATTCCAATGAACTCAAAATATTTTATCTGGGGAAAACCCAAACAAATTCCTTAATGTAAATATATCTTTTTTTTGTTATTATAAAAGTCACTTGTTTATTGTAAAAATTTTGGAAAATACCAAATCATATCAAAAAAGAAAATAAAAATCATCCATTATTCTATATCAAAATTGCTATTGCTTATACTTTAGAGTTAATATTAATAAAAAAATATTAAGCGACTGGCAAAACACACACACACACATTTATCAGAAACAGATTCTAAGCTCTGTGTGTCATTAAAGCACAGTGTACATACTTACTGTAAAACAGTCGAACTCCTGCATTCTAAAACAATGTTTGTTTTCTGTGTCTTTTCCACACCTACATTCTCAAGATTGCAGAGCGAGCAACACTGAATTCGTCCGTTTATCTAAGGCGTTAAGATCCATTTCAACGGAAAGAGACAGGTTTTATGACAGTTGGTAACTAAAATGTAATGTCAAAGGCATTACACTCTCCAGGGCTTTTTATTTTAAGAAAAGTTAACTTCGACCACTGCCACTCAAAGTGTGGTCCAAGATCCAATGTCCATGACAAGATTAATTTCAGAAAATGAAGGCGTTTAGAAATTTATTCAGCAATGTGACAATGCTGTAACATTTTAATTACATTTTACAAAAGTCATCAATCGGTCTGCAATGAACTAAAAAACAATTTTAAACAGTCTTTTACCACCTTTGAAAAAACACACAAATTAGACAAAACAATTTAGACAAAAATCACTTTACCAACTTTTTATATCCCATTCAGAGAAAGGGTTTTAAAACAAAAACCTTAGTCCAGCAACTTGCTGAAATTCTTCTCCACCTAAGGGCCTATTAACTGTCCTCCCATAGGCATTTTCACTGGTCCCTAGCCTCGACTATTATCCCCTAGTAACTAATCGAATGCAGAGGTTATTATCTCTTAGACCTGGAAGAGGCCCTAGAGAGGATCAAATCATTTTTCCGAGGAAAACCTGAGAGGCCCGGAAAGGTTAACCACTTTGACATCTCGTTTCACTCTCCTTCACCCCGCTGTTTCCTCCTGAGGGTTCCTCACTGAAGGCCTGACGCAGTCCACAGGTTTCAGGCCTCCCCCAATACTGCCTCCTCTCCCTCCTTTCAAGAGACTCAAAAAAGTCAAGGCTACTCTAACAGGTGAATGATGTAACTTAGCATCTTAAAGAAGCCAAATTCTTCTCTTCAGCAAACGTTTGCAACCACTGAACAAAGCATGTGTTTGTTGAAAAGTGCACCTTTTACAAAATGGTACTGTTTCTATAAAAATTCCAAGGTTTATTAAATCTGCCAATGGAATTTATGATCTGTAAGTTCCCTTGCATCTAAGAAATATAATTATATAAAAAAATAGATATGATTTTTTAAAAATATGGGCTGGGCATAGCAAAGTTTTTGCTCTTATAAATCAAATTTGTTTTTCAATCTTGGATTTCCAATTTGTAGTCTCGATATTTTTAATTCTCTGGTATGACTGTAGACACTGTGATGAATACTCAGGATCGCCACTCGCTCATGCAATTTGTATGGTTTATTTTTTACTCGATAAAATCCAACACATGGTCATTGAGGAAAATATTCAAGGTAGAAAGAAAAACAAAATTATTTTAGTATTCTTACCTTGGACCCTGACAACATACTGGTCAACATTTTTGTTCCCCTTCCAATTCCAATCACTACAAATCAAAGAAAGAAATATTAGGACACTCTATTATGAAAAGTAGGTTTTAAAATACCTACAGATCCTGGACATAACTTCCTGGCATATTTAACATAAAGTCGGGAAAAGCACATATTTAGCATAAATTGAGGACTTCCAATACTCCAACCCAGGGGTCCTCAAACTACGGCCCGCGGGCCACATGCAAATACAAATATTGTATTTGTTCCCATTTTGTTTTTTTACTTCAAAATAAGATATGTGCAGTATGCATAGGAATTTGTTCATAGTTTTTTTTTAAACTATAGTCCGGCCCTCCAACGGCCTGAGGGACAGTGAACTGGCTCCCTGTTTAAAAAGTTTGAGGACCCCTGCTCCAACCCATTGAACTTGTCATGCAGCTAAGAAATTCTGAAGAGGGAATGTTGAGGTGGGGGTGGGGGGGATGTTGGGAGAGGGAGGGAGAGAGAGAGAGAGAGAGAGAGAGAGAGAGAGAGAGAGAGAGAGAGAGAGAGGTTTTTTTCTTTCTCAAAGTGTAAAATATGGTAGGAACCTCAACCAGGTCATTTACATAATAACAAGTCTTAGAAAAATCTTAAAGGATTCACTGGAATTTTATACGGGCATCAGTGAAAAATACATGGTACAATTAGCCATGGTATGATAGTCTTTTGACAGAGTTCATTATTAAACAAAGCAAAAGCTATCATCATAGCTAATGAACCATTTAAAGATGATTACTGCCCAGCTTTATACAATCAAGAAAACAGAATCATTAACAAATCAACCCAACGCAAAGAAGAACACGTGGTAAATGAGAGTCTGGAGAATGTATGCTCACGTAGACCATAAAGTACAACAATGGCCCACCTGACTCTTCACTGGCAAACATTATTTATCCACATGATAACACATTTCACTAGTCGAGCATCACAGGATATAATCATTTCTTCACTGAACAGTGAGCAAATGTTCATAAAAATTGAAATATTTCTCATCAATGGGTACAATTTTGTAAAAGAACACAATATAATCACCACAATTCAGAATAACAAGAAGTAACAAGGAGAAATTATCGGCAAGCTGAGTTATCATGAATATTTATAGCATACCACTCGTTGAGTTTACCATTTATCAAATTCCACTTTAAATGTTTTCCATTCATTAGCTCATTTAATCCTTATAACAACCCTAAAAGGTAATGCAATTGTCCCTGTTTTATAGATAAGGAAGTTGAAATATAGACTAAGAACTTTGTCCGGCATCTCACAACTAGTATGAGATGGAGTTAAAATTCAAACCAGACTGGCTAAGAGCAGAGCTGTTCCTTTTCATCCTCCCTCCCACCTTCCTCATCCAGGCTTTCTTCCCACTGCCTGCCACCAGCCTAAATCTGCCTAAACCAGTCGTCGGCAAACTCATTAGTCAACAGAGCCAAATATCAACAGTACGATTGAAATTTCTTTTGAGAGCCAAATTTTTTAAACTTAAACTATATAGGTAGGTACATTGTTATTAACTTAATTAGGGTACTCCTAAACAGGCCTTTGCTAAAAACGTCCTCAATCTGAGGGGTCGACCTCAGCGAACATACCCCCACTTCTTCTAATGCCACTTCTTCAAAATAGACTCGCCCAGGCAGAAAACTGACTTCTGTGCATGGGCCACGAAATTTCAATCGCACTTTACGTGTGCACCTACACGTGGTATTTTGTGGAAGAGCCACACTCAAAGGGCCAAAGAGCCACATGTGGCTCATGAGCCGCGGTTTGCCGACCACTGGCCTAAACCACTGCAAACCTGACTCCTACATCTTACCCATTCCTCTACCTATTCCTGCCATTTCTGAAAACCTATACTGTACACTACAAAGCCTCCCCCTACCCCAACAATCCTCAGTAGGGTCCCAGTGCCTACAGTACCAACTCCTAAGCCAAGTATTCAGAGTCCACTTGGGAACCCAGCTCAGATCCCAACTCCTTCATAAAGTCTATCTCAACCCCCTTTAAGCATCCATGATAAGAGCAATATTAGTTTCAGGACTAAGATAACAACTGTCTGCCTCCGATATGCTCTGAGGAACATAGCACTCTTCAGATGGTAGCTGCTCCTGCTGTGGCAAAAACTTTGTATAATAATAATAACAAAGACTCAATGCAATTTGTTCCAGTCAAGACTCTCCAAACAGTATTTCTTAAGCAGCTACTATGCGCACGGTCTCAAGAAGAAGACTTCAAATGGAATAGCACATTTTCGGACTTTGAAAAAGCTTATAATCTTATTGGGAAAATAAAACGCAGACAAGGGAATTCACAAGTGCCCCCCGAAAAAAGTTGCCTGAATTAATGAGTGAATGACACTAAATAACAATATCACAGAATATGATTAAACTAGAGGCCCGTTGCATGAAGAGATTTGTGCAATGGGCTTTCCCTTCCCCTGGCTGCCGGCACCAGCTTTCCTCCGGCACCCAGGACCCAGGTCTTCACTCCGGACGGAGCCTTCAGTCTTTGCGGCTCCCAATGGAGCCTTCAGTCTTTGCTCCGCTGCTTTGCCCCTACATATGCAAATTAACCACCATCTTTGTTGAGTTAATTTGCATACTCTCCTGATTGGCTGGTGAGCGTAGTGGAGGGATGGTTAATTTACATGTTTGTCTAGTATTAGATAAGATGTCAAAATGAACACAGAGAGAACCACTGCTGTAGGAGGTAAAGGAAGCTGCACTGTAAATGGCTGACAGGGCCAGAGAACACTTCATTCAAGCATTTCAAACAGGGAGGTACAGGATTTGAACACAGAGAAGAGAGGAGCATACTCCAAAAATGCAAGGACGGGCACAGTGGGTTTATCAGTCAGAGTGCAGGAGGTCTTGGGAGCAGGCTGCATGTTAGGTTTTGGCCTGGCTGAAAGGCCAAACTGATTTCCCCGCTAGGTCAGTCATCCAGAATAAAGACATGTGAAACGAGAAGGCATCTTAGAGTTACCCAGCTTAACCCTCTCATTTTGTACCCAAGTAAACCAAGGCCCGTAGAAGTCCGGTGACCGGTGAAAGTAGAATTTTAGGAAGATTAATCCAGAAGGGGTATGTAGAAAAATCACCTGGAGTTGAAACCTCAGCCAACCATGCAGCTTTCATTCAAGGGACAGTTTACTGGACAAAAATTGTACTCAACTTTCCCCCATTCAATCGATCAAAAAAATCATATTCCGATTTCTGTGGTGTCTGTTGTATAGGTACAGAAATAAAAAGACCTGTTCTCAGCCCAGGGAGTTAACAGAAACAAAGACCAGAATGAAGTTTTACGTCAGCAGCACAGAGAAGCAAGTGGGCAGGCTTCCCATGTGGGAGACAGCATTTCAGCTGAATCTGGGAAGGCCAGTCGATCTGAAATATGCCAAAAGGGACTGAAAATGGCATGGCTTTGTCTTATCTCTATCTTATCTGTTCTCAGACAATATGTATTTCTTACTGAGTGACAGTTATATTAAACTTCCATTCACATCTCTTACCCAGAACTCCTCTGGCTGCACTGTCGAGAGTCCCTCCGTGCCCGATTTTCAAAGTCTGCCTTTTCCTCTTGGTTAATTCTGCAGAAGGCATTCCAGCTTCTAGGAGAGTAAATGGGAAGAAAGACCAAAGCAGATGAAGCCGCGTCTTCACACACATGGGAGGGTGAGGGTAGGAGTATTTAAAACAAATAAAAAGTGTTTTATAAAGTTAACATATTTAGATTATGACAACATTACTAGCAAAAAAATCAGATTTAAAAATGTATAGATACTCCCTAAATTACAGAAATTATGGTATTCCCAAATCAGTGATCTAGAAACTGGGATTCATTTTCTCATCAGGAAAAAATTAATATTTTTTAAAAGTGGGTAGTCCTGGCAGGTGTAGTTCAGTTGGTTGGGCATTGTGCCATGTACCAAAAGGAGGCCAGTTCCCCCGGATTCAATTCCAGGTGGGGGGCATACAGGAGGCAGCCGACCAATATTTCTCTCTCTCTCTCTCTCTCTTTCTCTCTCTTTCTTCCTTCCTCTCTCTCTAAAAAAAAAAAATCAATAAAAATATTTAAAAAAAAAAAGAAGATTCCAAAAGAAAAATAAATAAAAAGAGCAACAACAACAACAAAGAGGATGCCCACCTGGTCTATCTCATATTCTCTTGTAAAGATAAACTGAAATAATGTTATCTGAAAAGTGCTTTGGAAACGGCAAAGCACTCTACCTGTAGGTGGTTGTTATTATCATGGCATATAAGAATATATTGAAAGAATACTGGCTCCTGGACTTGAAGTAAGGAGAGGAGCAGGAACAGCTGTATTGGTCCACACCACCTAAGTCAGCCAAACCTTCCTTATCACCCCTGACACCAAGAAGACAGAAGACGCGGCAAAAGAAAATAAAAAGACAGAGGGGCAGGAGAGGGGAGGAAAAGGGCCAAAACAAAGCAATAGTGGAGAAGCCAAAAACCACTGTGCTGGGTTGCTCAGCCTTATCACATAATTACCACCCTGCTGAGACAGAACCATGGCTTCTGGGACACAGTCTTACTGCCACTCTCTGAGTACGACGACACCACGCTTGGGAGGGCATGGCTGTCTGCTTCCACATCAACCTGTAAGGCCTGACCTAGGCTTCCGACTCTTCTCCTTTCACTCACAACCTGTTAGGGATCTCTCATCCATGAGTTTATAGAAGCCTTTTGGGGAACTCTTTCTCTTTTCAGCTTGACATTCCTTGGAGTAGAAAGGCCTATAAATTTACTGTCTTCTTTTTGAGTCCAAATTCACCTTTCAAGTTTGAAGACATACCACTCTACTATACTGGAGTTTGGTTCACCCCACTGGTACCATGCATGGATGAATGTTTAGTACGGTCTTTTCTAGCCTAAAATTGTGATGTGCAGGCCTTGAAAGAGTCAAACAGACAAAGAAGAGCAGGGATTTTAGGGTGACATGAATCAATGTAAGGAAAGGCAAGGAATGCTAATACACAGAGGTCATGATCACTGATTGGGGTTGTCAAACCGGCTGGCATTAGATTATGGTGCCCTGAAATCTGTCTCTTTAAGAACCGTCCCAGGTAATTACAACAGCCAGTCAGAAGTGCTTTGGGGAAGCTTTGGTCTATATCTAGCTAATATAAATACAGAATAGGCCAATCACAAGCAATACAGAAATGGAGAGTAGCAATGAGAATGTCTATATCTGAGTGAGTAGCTTCCGGCAGAAGCCACTGACACATCCAGCAATGCCCTGACACATCAGTTTTAACCATGTTTCAAGAAGAAACTTCAATTCTTGGAGGCAGATTAACCAGAAAGCCAGGATACGGCTTTGATCCTATCAGAATTCTGTCAAAGAAAAAGAATGGTATTCATTACCTTGAGGGTCAAAAAAAGCCTTCAAGTTTAGCTAACAAGTCGGGCCAAATGAATGCAGCAATTCTGCTAAAAGGACACAACCCCACAAAGCTTGCCCTTGATGCAATGCCTTCTTTCAACATCTCCTTTGTCACCCATCCCTACAGGTAACAAAAGTATAAGGACAGTTTAACAAAAGAAGGAGTCGATATAAAACTGGAATTAAACATCTGCAAGAGGGTACCTATTGCCAATAAACATTTAAATCTGTAAGCGTATGTTTCAATGAACAATTCTTAGCAGGATAATTTGTTTTTGCATTTAAGCGAAAGCGTGAAGTTTGTCAGGGGATATGAAACGATGTAAGACAGTTAGTTCCTGCACTGGTTGAATGAAAAGACAAGCCAGGACCAAAGTCTGGAGGGCCTCACATATCTAGCGAAATCACTTTACCACCAAAGGCTGCAGACGTTACGAGGCTACCAGCTCAGTTAAGGGATGACAGCAACTTTCATCTTCACATCCCTAGAGGCTAACACAGATCGGGTTTATTGAAGGTGTCCAATAAACAGCTAAGGTTCCTTGATGCCACTGTTTGAAATGAACTACTAGGCAGATGAACTGAGAGAACCTTTAGGCTTTTCAAATGTGCATATGACAAAGCAAACAAAAAGAATGTTCCTACAGAAGTGAGCAAGTTATAGTTAGTGTTCCCAAAATGTGGCCCCCAGACTACTGACACCAGAATTACCTGGAGCAATCGTTTAAAAATACAATTTCCTAAAAATACCCCAATCCTTAGAATGACAAGCTCTGGGAGGGCAGGGATTAGGAATCTGTACTTGTACAAGGGATTCTTCTGCCCGCTATGTGAAAACCTCTGCATTAAACCTTGGTTAACCAAAGTAACACGTGTCTGCATTTCCAACATTATCTTCAATGCAACTTGGGAGGTATGGAGTCAGTGCTTCCTTTGGGTGGCGTTCACCGACGTGACCCGAAGGCTCCTCCAGGGTCAGATTACAGCAAATGGGTCTGCAAGGCCACGTGCCGGGGTGTATTTGTGTACGCGTGGGCTTTGTTGTGTTGTGTTTCGTTCCCTTGAGAGAGACAACTGCCAACTAGGCTACAGGCGTTCGAGTGCAAGCACGAGATGCCCCAGATGTCTGTCCAGATCTAACGCAGCGAACCTTCTCCCTTTCCTTTCATCTCTTGAGCCTTGAACGCGCAAGACGCGAGGGTGCTCTCTGTGGCTCCCGCTCTCCGCCTGGCCCCCACCCGGGCTGCAGTACCTGCCAGCAGCTTCTCCTTCAGCCGATTCAGCAGCTCGGCTGAAGTGGGCCCTTTGGGCTTGTGCACGGCGAACACGCCGCTCAGGGACAGCAGCTTCGTGGCCAAAGCGGCCTTGGAGACCCTGGCTCCGGGTCCCATCCTGGCCGCGGCCGCGACCGCCGCGGCTGCAGCGGTTCCTGCAGTTTCAGGGACTGGGGCTGAGTCTGTTTCCAAAGACGACGACGATGACCACGCCGCCGCCTCAGCAGAGGTCATGCTTTTGTAGCCCTGGTCTGTTTTGTATCTGCAGTCTCACCCGGATGACGCAACAAGGAGCGCGCCCGACTCCGAAGCTGTGCTGCCGAATGGGTGGGTCGCAAGGGCTTCTGGGAATTGTAGTCCATGGGCTTCCTGCGCTGGCTGAGAGGCGGCTGTGCCTTCCGAGGGCTGTGATGGAGTAAGTGGTTTTTCTCCTATAATCTCGTTTGCTTCTTAGAGAATGTTAGTGCGGTGCCGTAGGTGTCATTTTTAATCGCAAGAGCTAAGCTGTCGAACCCAAACACCAAGTCTGTGTATATTTTCGGCGGGAAATGTCTTCACATCCCACCTGCCCGTTGCCCTTAACTAAGACCCAGCACCCAAGAATAGAAAACTTAAAATTCTGACTTTTGCTGCGGCTTGTGAAAAACCGTGGCTCCCTAGGTTCACTGCTTCGATCAGTGTATTGTGCCCTTGGATTTGCGGTTTTAGAATTAAAATACACCTGAATGTGAACTCTATTAGAGGAACGAACCTACTCACCTGTTCCCTGCCATATGGTTCCTCGGTGCCTCACACACGGCAGGCACGTGAGGAATTATTTGGAAACGAATAAATGGATACAGAGTCCTCCAACCCCCCGAAAGAAACGCCTCGGCCCAGCCCGTGCTAAATCACGTGGGCTATTTTGACACCCCTCAGGCACACTCCACCCCGCCCCGCCCCCCGGCCCCCCCCCCCCCCCTGCAAGTCATTAAGTGTAATTCTTAATAATTCCAAGATTTTAAATTCTAAGTCTTCTGTGGATTGCATCCCTTTGTAACACGCTGCTTAGGTATCAAACGGCATTATTGTGGTTCATAAAATGGAACTTTCCTTCCCGTCTGAGGCCTCTGGGAGATAGGCACTACCCAACCCAATTCAGGGACATGGTTCTGGTCCTGGCCCACGGCAGAGCGGAGAACAGTTCTTACTTTTACTTCTGCTCCAGATGCATTAAGTCATATTGTGAGTGATGTCAGGCAGATAAGGTTTTCCTTCGTTGTTTCCGCAAGTTTCCTTACGGGCGCCCCTCCTCCCCCTCCTCCTCTTGCACATTATTAATATCTAACATCCTAAGGATGCCTCTTAGCTTCTCAGATTCACCTGTTAGGGGGCTCCATTTGAAGTGCCACAAAGACATGAAAGAATAATATTTTAAAAACTGTTTCTTCCTCTGTTTTCACCATCCCCCCATTTCAATCAGACCTCCCATTAAACCTTTGGGGTGCACAACAACGCAAATGTACTTAAAGCCAGGAAACCGTACACTAAAATGGGACAATTTTATGTTATGCAAATCATACCACAAAAAAGAAAGGCCGGGGGAAAAAAATCTCTGGGGAGTTTTTGCAGGGTGGAAAGAAGCTGAAATTCCTAAAAGGGAGTCGCTCACTCTTGTGGTCCATTATAAAAGCCTACGCTAAGCGAAAACATTAAGCCTGGGCCAAGGGGCAGTGGGGAGAGGCCAGAAGAGAATAGAATTATTTCAAGAACAAGGTCAGAGAAAGTGAAAGATCTTCAGGTCCCAGGGTTAGTGGATACCTGAGCCAACTTCAAGAGTTTCCAGGAAGGGGGCGTGACTTCAGATGGGATGGCTGCCCGCCCCCCCCCCCCCCCCCCCCCAGGGAGCAAGCACCCTCTAGCTTCAGCAAAGATTTCTCCCCTTGGCTTAGAAGCAGGCTGCGCGAGGAAGTTTAAAGCAGGCTTGAGCAATGATGACGTGGAGATTACAGAGCCTTTACCCAGTGTCTAGACATCAGTAAGCTCCCCTAATGCAGTCGTGACTCCGGGGTGTGGGGAGTAAGGGAGGGCAGAACTAGGGGTGATGAAATAATACTTCCATTTGAATGTTCCACAAGTTCAATGCAGAATCAGAGTTAATTTGATTAAAATGAAAATAAAAAGAAACGGATATTTCTTGCACATTTTATTTCTGGGATGCTAGAACAGCAGAATTTATTTCTGAACAGCAACATTTATTTCTGAACAGCAAAATTAATTCTACTCTGCTGTCAGGTCTGTATTCTTGGCATCAGAAGCACCAGGTTCTAATTTTCTGAAGTCACCCACATCTACATTGGGCAAGCCTTGAGTTTATAGGTTATCTTACTTAATATGTGTATGAGTTAGAATTCTTTGTTTGGGAGTAACAGAAATTGATTCATACCAGCTTAGGATTTTATCAGAAGGGTGTTTTTAAAAGGATTTATCAGAAGTATATTGGAATATTATGCAGACTCTGGGAAGTTCTCTCTCCCTCCACATCTTCCTTTTATGCTACCCTCTTGTGTCTTCATTCTTCTCTTTTGATTCTAACAGGCTTTCTCTCCCCCTCGCCCCCCCCCTCCCCCCGCCACTCCTCATTCTACATTCTTGGTTTAAACCATCCTGTTTTGACCCAGTTCCAAAAATATTCAAGATGAAGACACTCCTGGCCACCTACAAAACATTGTGCTTCATTCATTTTATCCCTCAACCACTGTACTTTCCTCAGTCCCTTTCCGGCTTGGTTTTTTTTCCCCCCCATAGCACATGTCATCTGACAGACCAAATATTTACTTATCCTGTTTATGTATTATTTCCTCCATCAGAATGTAAGCTCTATGAGGAATTTGTGTATGCTTTTTCCATTGCTGTAGCTCCAGGGCCTGGAATAGTGTCAGATATAGCACTCAATAAATAGTTGTTGAGTAAATGAGTGAATAAACATGGCAACTCCAGCAGAAACCATGTAGATAGAAAAGTAGAGTGCTGAACACATAAAATAGTAGATGTATATTCTGAATGCAACTTCCCTCATCTGGCTTCCAATGCTTTTATCTCCTTTTATCTGTTTGTAACTGGGGTCAAGAGAGAAGAAGATTACCAAATGCTATATAATAAGACCCCAACTTTCTAGACCAACTTTCATGCTGCCCTCAATTACCCATATATGTACCTCCAAGGGCTGTTAACTAATGAGACTCAAAAATTATGAGAATTTCTGATTTTATTACAAATTTGCCTCTGGCTCCTCCAGAGTTGCATTCCTGGGGCCCTTATCTGATCCTCCTCATAGGCGTGTATGCTTGGGAAAGTGATGCTTCACAAATTCTCCAATTGTTGCTCATCTGTGCTATTTCCTATAAATAATAGAGTCATAGAAAATAGAGCTTTATGAGAACTTGTGGGCCATGCAGTCTTAAGTCCCTCATTTTAAAACTGAAGCACAAAAATAAAGGTGTTTCTTATAAGCAAGAAGAGAATGTTGGGGATGCTCAAATCTATACCATGGACTTGAGAAAGACATATCCTATACTAATAAAAGACAAACATGCAAATTGACTGTACTTTTGCTATGCCTTAAGCCACGCCCACCAGCCAATCAGAGCGACTATATGCAAATTAACCCAACCAAGATGGCGGCTGGCAGCCACAGAGCTGGAGCGAGCAGGAGGCTTGCTTGCTCCAGTGATGGAGGAAGCCAAGCTTCCCCACCTGGGGCCCGGCTCTGAGCTCCACTGAAAGCAACAAAGTTTCAATTATAGAAGGTAAACAAACCCCAGATACCTGCTTTCAGCCAGCGTGGCCACAGAGCTGGAGCGAGCAGGAGTGGGTTGCCCCTGGCAATGGAGGAAGCCAAGCTTTCCAAAGGCCTCCGCTAAAGGCAACAAAGTTTCAATTATAGAAGGTAAATAAATCCCAGAATAAATAAAAAGAAAAAAAGGAGAGGCTGGGAGCTTACGTTGCCAGGGTGCTTGGCCAGCCTGAAAATGGCCCTCAGCCCCTCACCCAGACTGGCCAGGCACCCCATTGGGGACCCCCCACCCTAAAGGGGGTGTGGCAAGCCTGAAAACAGCCATCAGCCCCTCACCCAGGCTGGCCAAACCTCCATGAGGTGAGGGTCCCCACTGGGGTGGACATCCTCCGAGGGGTCCCACACTGCAAGAGGGCATAGGCCGGGCTGAGGGACCCACGAGTGCACAAATTTTTCTGCACTGGGCCTCATATATATATATAGAGAGAGATGGTTCAGAAAAAGATGGGCATGTTTCATTGTGTGAAATTTGAGAGATTTTGGGGGAAAAACTGCTGCCTATGCTACTGTGAAATATCTTAATGTGGAAGATAATTAAAGAAACCAGTGGTTGGTTGAATTTTTACAGAGATTAACATTAAATCCTAGACTAAATAGATGCTAAAAAGCAATTTTCAAAGGCAAGTCATAGAAAACATGGTTTAGAATTAACTTAAGTGAAAAAGTTTGGGGGATTTCATCTGCATTGAGCCTCACCTGAGTGCAATAAATGGCCACCAGAACAGTTTAATGTAATCTTGGGAACAATAACAGAATTACTATGTCTAAAGTAGTGATTTTCAACCGTTTTCATCTCATGGCACACATAAACTAATTACTAAAATTCTGCAGCACACCAAAAAATATACTTTTTGCCAATCTGACAACAAATATATAATATTGATTCATTCACACTGGACAGCTATTGTTGTGTTGCCTGTTGTCATTTTTTTAAATTTTATAATCTAAGGGAAAAAAAGGTCAGTGCCCCTGACTAAATGGTCTGGCATTGCATGTTTTAAAAATTCGTGCAGCACACTGGTTGAAAATCCCTGGTCCAGAGTGAGGGAGGTGTTATCAGGCCCTGATAACATGGCTGACTCGAGGCAATACTTCATACTCCAGATCTTTTGCTGCCTCAAAGATTTCTTGTCCTCTCTCTCCTCAGTTCCATAACAAGCTGTCTGCTGAGCTATCCCTAATAAGATATGGTGTTAAATCAAATAAAACTGACACTTCTGTAGCTTTAAATATCAGCAAAGATTTGAATATCAGCAATTTCAATCTAATACTAACAGCTGATAATAGCTGAAGGCACTGCTTCTTTAAGAGTATTTGTGTTTTAGCAGAGGAACCCAGGAGAGAGTGGTCTAGATTAGGAAGCGGAGATCTTGTGAACAAGAAAACATTCTGATGCTTGCCAGATCACACCAGGCTCAACCTCTGTTTTGTTGGCAGCTGTTCCATTAAGCTATACACATACCTCTTTATGGTATTGTCAACTCTTATCCATTCAAATAAATTAATGTTCCCATCTGAGCTGACTCATTTGGCAGGGAAAGCTAGTTCACCTGCTAATGCATTAGCTGGCTCACATGACCACTCTCTCTCTAAAAAAAAAAGCACAGCTCTCTTCCTCCTCTCGCTCTCTTCCTCCTCCTCTCGCTCTCTTCCTCCTCTCGCTCTCTTCCTCCTCCTCTCGCTCTCTCGTCCTTGACTGGAATCAAACCGCCAGCCTTTCAATCCCCAGGCCAAAGCGCTATCCACTGAGCCAAACCAATCTACGCTCTTCTCTCTTTTTTTTTTTAAGGCATAAGGCAGAGGGTTTTCCAGCCGTACCAAAAGGAGGGATAAAGCACTCTACTTCTCTACTTGGACACAGAGCAGTCCAAGTAAGACCCCAGAGGCTTGAAATAGTGTACAAGTTGGGGAATTATGCTGTGTTCCAACCATAAAGTCAAAGAAAGGATAGAAGGACATGAGGTTGGAGAAAGGGGGTCCCAGGCTGTCCTCACAAGGAAGTCATTACAAAGCCTCTCTTTCCCACAATCCCTCTTCACTCTCTTTCTCCCTTTCACCAGGTTCACCTATTTGCTTTAAAAATAACCCCTCAATTGAAAATTGAAAACAATTTAGGCCTTAGGATTTTCACCTTTATCCTGAGTACAGTAAGAAACCATTTGGCAGGCTTAATTAAATGAGTGGTCACAGCAGGTTTTCTTTTTAAGTTTATTCTCGTTGCTGCATTGAGAATGGTCTGAGAAGGAATGGACAAGAAAGATTTGGACAGAGTCAGGTGGTGGTAGGTAAGAGAGATCATGGCGAACTGAAGTGGTGGGAGCAATAAGATAGAAGGAGTATTGGACAGGTGTGGAGAGTATTTCTAAGGTAGAATTGATAGGCCTTGCTGATGGGTTGAATGATCTTTTACCCTCTCTGCATCCACCCCCCTGGGCATTTAACTTTGAAGTGTCCTCTGCCTCTGGACTTGACCATGTGCCTGGCTTTGGGTAACAGAATGAAGCAGAAGTGCAAGTATGGTGCTTCTAAGTCTACAACTCGAGAGGCCTTGCTCTTTCTTGTGTTCCTGTCATCTCCATGAGGACATTCCTGAGGTAGCCTGCTGGCATGGAACAGATACGTGGCAGAGACTTGAAGTGCCCAGTCAGCCCAGTTGAGACTCGTCTAGATGAGCGGTCGGCAAACTCATTAGTCAACAGAGCCAAATATCAACAGTACAACAATTGAAATTTCTTTTGAGAGCCAAATTTTTTAAACTATATAGGTAGGTACATTGTTATTAACTTAATTAGGGTACTCCTAAGGCCTAGGAAGAGCCACACACAAGGGGCCAAAAAGCCGCATGTGGCTCGCGAGCCGCAGTTTGCTGACCAAGGACCTAGGCATTCCATGAGTGTGTTTGGGTGATTTCCCCCTCAACCAGCAGCACAGAGGCCCTTTCAACACCCAGAAATAGATCTCCCATTGAGCATCTGTTCATCTCCGCTGACCATAAAAGCAGCTGGCCCTGCAGGAAAGGCTGTGGCTGCAATGAACTCTAGGAGGCCCCAGCCAGACTCCTGAGCAGCAAGAATAAAGACTGCTCAAAGGCCTTGTGGAGTCATGTAGCTAGCTCCTTGCTAGAACCATTCAGTCATCTGAGGAGTCAATCTGTGAACTAAACCACACACACACACACACACACACACACACACACACACACATCACCGCAAAATTCCCGAGGCACTCAGCATCATTCCCTTATTCTCACAGTTGCTTCCTGATGACTTTTCATCAAATACCCACTCTCCAGATAAATGCTGATGGTGTTTTGTTAAATGGGAAGTATTTAGAAAGGATGGATTGACGCAATTGTATTCCAGTACTTTGTATGTAAACTAATTTAGCTCAGTATTAGACTAACAGTAATTATGAAAATAGCAGAATCAGATGTTTTTTTAAGGCCACCTCAGGCAATAAGAGGTTGCTGTTAGAACACTCACACATCATTGCTGAACAATTACCAGGTCATTAGGAAACAGCTTCAAACAACTTCATATATAATTATATGAAGTTTCCTATTAATAAGCAAAAAAGAACTCCCCCAAAGTAGGAGTTCAGGTTAAATAAATGTGAAAACTTTATAGGGCAAAGAAGTTAGAAAAGAGGGGACATGATACAGAAAGACCTGAGATGATAGAGATATTTTACAATGTATAAAATAAGAGAACTTGAATTTTTTTTTTTTTAGATCTATAAGAGATCCCTGTAATTACTCCTGAGCTCTCATAACATTTATGCAAAGGGCATGTTGATTCCCTACAATGTACACAATGTTATCAAGGTATATTAAGGACATTTAATAAATTTTCACAGTAAACCAGCATTATGAATATTGAATTTTTATTAAATGGCATTAATAATATAAATGTTTATACTTTAATATAAACTAAATATATATGATCTTCCATATTAGATAAATTGAAAAAATACAATGAGACAAACTACTCTGGGATTGGTCAAATGTTATCCAAAGTAACACAGTATGTCTGATTGTCTTTGTTATTTATTGTTTTTATGTTATTTTATGTGCCAGTGTTCATTGGTACAACATGGTTATTATGCACTTGTTCTGGGATAGGCGCGTGAACTAACTTTTATGTTGACCACTACTGCGAATAACGTAACTTGTCAATATCAGTTTTTAAGTGGACTCTGAGGATTTGAAATATTTGAAATATTCCCATGCCTGTACACATTGTCTTCATTGATTAATCTGTGCTATCCCAAGCTGGGGAAATGTCATTCTGTGGCTTCAGTTTTCTTTAAACATTTAATAATGTTCTCCACCTGAGGAAGGGTTGAAGGCTGGACGGGGAGGCAGAGGTGATGGATGTTCCCTATTACCAGGTTGAATAAAAAGCCCTTTTTAAAGCATGGGCTATGCCTGGAGGCCAGCAGAGGAGGAAGGCTCTACCCCTGTCATTTGATATCTCAAAAGTCCTGAAGGCCTCAATCTTTCCTATTACTACTTAATTGAATTTGGCAAATCATAATCTTCCTTTTAAATATTTTACAGGGTTTTTTGTTTGTTTGTTTGTTTTTTAATATATTTTATTGATTTTTCACAGAGAGGAAGGGAGAGAGATAGAGAGTCAGAAACACCGATGAGAGAGAAACATCAATCAGCTGCCTCCTGCACATCTCCCACTGGGGATGTGCCCGCAACCCAGGTACACGCCCTTGACCGGAATCGAACCTGGGACCCTTCAGTCCGCAGGCCGACGTTCTATCCACTGAGCCAAACCGGTTTCAGCTTTACAGGTTTTTAAATGTAAGATTTATTTATTTGTTTGTTTATTTATTTATTTTTGACCTGGAGAAGGTTTTGATACATTCCTCCTACTCTGTGATTTGGTATCTATTTCGTAATCTAAAAAAGACAACACAAACATCTGAATGTTTTGGCCAAAGTAGAAATTAAAAATATGTTCTTATTTTTGGAGCCAAGGCATACCTGCCTAAGTTTCTTGATTATGCTGTAATGCTTGCCTCCACATTTTCTTGATTCATGTGGTTAGCCTTAAGTTGGAAAAACAGTTCAGAAAAAGCAAAGCTTGAGTATGAAATACTAAAATTACTTTTTACTATTTAACATTGAATAGCATAGATTATACTTTTATTACTCTATTGACTTCATAATAATAAGAATCTCAAAAGTTCTGACCTGCACCCACAATATTCTTTGTTTCTTTGTTGTTGTTTTTTCCCCATTTTACTCTCCTACTTTGAACAAGTACTAATTAACCGCAAATGCCCTGGTCATTCTCCCCCAAAATAAAATTTACTTCTACTTCAGAGAGTTTCTGAAAGGAAAGAAAATAATTCACTCTTCGTTCGGTTAAGATCATACTCAATCAAACTCAGTGTTTCTGGGCCTCGATCTGTGTCTTAAACTGAACAATGGGAACTCCAAGTTCACATCTGGTTTGTGACTTGACCGGGATGCCTCAGATAAAGGCTAAACTGACTTATTTTAGTTTATCCTGCTAAAGCAGTGGTTCTCAACCTTGACTGCACATTAGAATCACCTAGGAATCTTTTTAAAATCCTGATTTCTGGGCCTCATCCTCCGGAAATTCTGTTTCTTTGTTATGGGGTGGGGCCACAACATTAGTATCAAAGAAACAGAATTTCCGGAGGATAAGGCCCAGAAATCAGGATTTTGAAAAGATTCCCAGGTGCCCTAACCAGTTTGGCTCAATGGATAGAGCAGCCGTGGGGCCCCGAATCCGGCCCGTTTGAAATGAGTAAAACTAAAAAAAAAAAAAAAAAGACCGTACCCTTTTATGTAATGATGTTTACTTTGAATTTATATTAGTTCACACAAACACTCCATCCATGCTTTTGTTCTGGCCCTCTGGTCCAGTTTAAGAACCCATTGTGGCCCTCGAGTCAAAAAGTTTGCCCACCCCAGGGATAGAGCGTCGGCCTGAGGACTCAAGGGTCGCAGGTTCGATTCCGGTCAAGGGCATTTACCTTGGTTGCAGACACAACCCCGGTGGGGAGTGTGCAGGGGGCAGCTGATCGATGTTTTGCTCTCATCGATGTTTCGAACTCTCTATCCCTCTCCCTTCCTCTCTGTAAAAAATCAATAAAATATATTTTTTAAAAAAAAGATTCCCAGGTGATTCTAATGTGCAGCCAAGGTTGAGAACCACTGTGCTAAAAGTTCCTAGTATATCCCATCTGTAGGAGAGGAAGATGTTGTTCTTAACCCTCTTAACAGTCCCTGGCTGGATCTGAAAATTAAACTGGCAAAGACAAATTAACAGGAGAAAAGCTTACAAATTTTATGGATTTATTTACACGTACATGGGAGCCTTTACAAGAGAATGAAAACCCAAAGTGGTGACCAGAGCAGGAAGCTTTTATACCTTTTAGACAAAACAAACAAGCAAACAATAAATTTGTGAAGACTTGACAAGACGAAGTGATTTGGGCTAGGGGTAGTGAATGGTGAAGGAGTAGCTGGGGTGGGGCCAGCTTGGCTCAGTAGTTCGATTCCTGGTTGAGGCACAGGCCCGGGTTGCAGGCTCAATCTCCAGTGTGGGGCGTGCAGAGGCGGCCAATCAATGATTCTCTTTCATCATTGATGTTTCTCTCTCTTATTCTCTGAAATTCATTAAAAATATACATATATATATTTTAAAGAAGTAGCTGGGAAGATAAAGGTTAGTTTAACAAGGGTGGTTTATGTAGATTTCTCAGTCCCAAATTTCCCTGTCTGGTGATAAGAAGTCTTTTTTCTCCCTGGTGCAGGGAGAGTACCTTTCACCTGGGAGATGTATCTCTTGTTTTCAGGGAGAAGGGGGTGGGGTCGGAGTGACCTTCCTTCTGCCATTCTCATATGTCAGGGTGCCATATTTGGGGATAGCATTCCTGAACCCCATCACACCAACAAATTTATCTTTGATAGTAACTATTCCAGGGGGAACATCTCCCTGTCTGTCTCTAATAGATAAACTAATATATAGAGTTTTTAGAATAATATTGAGATCCTGCTATCTATATTACAAAATAAACATTCCATTTTCTTATCAGAAAGGCGGGGTGTATATGCTATTAATAAAGCTACCAGTCTGTGTAATTCATCAAATAGACAAGCAAACCCATATATGTGAAATTTTAGCCTTGGTTTTAGCTCAGTGCTTAAAACAAGCCAGCTTGTTTTATTAAATGTACATATCTAGTATTTACGTGTTTCTGTCGCATAACTCTATTTTCTGATGACTGTGAAGGCACAGTTATTTCACACCCCAGCATGTAACAGACAGATAGGGATGCCCAGCAAGACTTTTTAGACATGGTGTCATTTTATTGAGAGCTATTTTCTTGTCTGATAAATGGCTTCCCCTGTCCTCATCCCCCCCACCTCAAAGAACTGGTCAGTGCACCTTTGTGGCCTGCCTGAAGAGAATGATAATCTGCTGGTGACTTTGCCAGCCATTCATCTTCCTCCCATCCATGGGGCTGGAGGAAGAAATCCCTAGAGCAGCGGTTCTCAACCTGTGGGTCGCGCCCCCTCTGGGGGTCGAATGACCCTTTCACAGGGGTCGCCTAAATACATCCTGCATATCAGGTATTTACATGACGATTCATAACAGTAGCAACATTACAGTTATGAAGTAGCAACAAAAATAATTTTATGGTTGGGGGTCACCACAACATGAGGAACTGTGTTAAAAGGTCGAGTCATTAGGAAGGTTGAGAACCACTGCCCTATAGAGCGTGCTTTCCCCTGGCCTCTGAGTCATTCTGTTGGCTTCTCCAGCCACAGATAGAAGAGCAGCCCTGTGCCCTCACCGCTCGTCTCCAGGGGCAGGGCCAGCCACACGGCACGATGCCTCAGATTCCTCCGTGAGGGATTCATGCCTGTCACCGCCCAGCAGAAAATCAACCCCAGCCACTTCAGTTAGGGTGTCCCTATAAGCAGAAGATGTGTCCCTATGAGCCAGGACGCAGCTCTGAAAATAAGAAAACGACATATGGGATTGAAATCTTAAATGTATTGTCATTCACAGTGTGGGGAACGAGTTCTCCTGAAAGCTTTCATAAAACAACATTTTCTGCCAGCAGCAGTGTTTTATCACCAGTTGTAATAACCAAGTCCTTAAATGCATGGCTTCCCTTAGAAGTCATGAACGAGCCACTTCTGATTCCTGAGTTCATAAATTGTCCAGGCTATCTTCCTCTTCTGCCCCATAAAGAGCCCTGAGAGCATCGTATAGCCTTGTATTATTTCCTGAAATACGCACTGAGGCGAGGGAAAGAACACCTCTGCCACTCAACACAGTGTGGGAATGGCACCACTTGAACGTATCTTCCACGTTTGTCCCATGGTCAGAATGACTGGGAGGTTTACCGATATGACCACACTTCATTCTTTTTTTATTACCAAGAACGATAGATTAAAACTCATAAGAGACGTTGGTCTCATGGGCCTCTGGTCACTAATTGTTTCATTCAGTGTTCACCAAGCACCTCCTGAAAACACCCCTTGTCCCCGGCAGGTGCTGAGGAGCTCTGGGGTGCATATGCTCCCATGGGTGGCCCGTGTTCCCAGATCCCACAGTGACAGGCCCAGTAGTCAGTGAGCACTTTAATCAGAGCAGGAAAAATCTAGTTGAGTATCCTAGTAGTATTCCTGGCAAGTCATATTGATATCTTGCTAACATGATTTAAGTTTTACATATTTATATTCAGAATGACCTAAACCAATGCTTCTAAAACTATGTAAAGGACCAGTTTTTTAAAAAACCCAGTCTATGTGGACTGACAGTTCTGGAGAATATAATAAAAAGGAACTACTAGAAAAATTTAAAAATTTTAAAAATTATTATTATTACAATATGTTATTGTATATTGGTCTGTATTATTATTACTCTGTCAAATGGCTATAAAAGTGTCTGAGTGCTTACTCTTGATTTCTGTGTTTATCTCACCACAGACTTATAATACACTAGAGGCCCGATGCACAAAATTCGTGTGCAGGTAGGGTCCCTTCCCCAGCTGCTGGCTGCCAGCCAGGGCTTGCTTCTTTCTTTGCTGCCCCCTGGTGGTTAGCACACATCATAGCGAATGATGGAACTCCTAGTCTCCCGGTCGAACTCCCGAGGGGACACTTTGCATATTAGTCTTTTATATATATTGATAGTTTACCTGCTGGCACTAGTCTGTAGATCAGGCTTTAAGAAACACTGATCTAACCCATAGCCTTTTGGGCTTTATATGTCCTATGTGCTTTGTGTTGCCTGAATTGCAATTAAAGCAAGACGCATGCTTTCAGAAGAGTAAAACTCCATTGTTATTGCATTAGTAAATATTTCACAACCCAGAGCTCATCTTTCCTTTCTTGGAACAGAATATTATTATGGAATAAGTGTTGGTTTTGGATCCAAACAAATCCAGGTTTGAATTCCAGATCTGACTTATTAGCTAGCTGTGTGACCTTTAGCAAGTTAATTAACCACTCTGAGCTTTTCTCTCTCTCTCTCTCTCTCTCTCTCTCTCTCTCTCTCTCTCTCTCTCTCTCAAAATGGGATGGTCAAATGACTCCCTCTCAAGATTGCTATGAAGATTAAATACAATGTATAAAATGCACCTGATTGAAGTAATTGTGCAATACACAGAGCTCTCATTATTATAGCAGGTAGCTCACTAAAGTGGGAGCTCCTTTGAGGAAGGGGGGGAAAAACATATCTTGCTTATGTTTAAATGCTTACAGTATAAAATAGAAAGGGAAGGGAAAGGGAGGTGAGGACACAAGAAGGAAAAAGAAAAAAGAAAGCAAAGGTGGAAGGCAATGCCAGCAATGTTAAATCAAGGTTTTTCTCCCTTTAATGAGTTTCAGAAAGTGTTTCATTATAACTTGCAGAAATTGGAATGGATGCGACCCAAATTCCTTGGTTAGCTGCCAGTGAGGGTTCAAAGTAGGGTCACTGTCTTCCATTTGGCATTGGATACCTCCTCTGACTAATCCACACTGCAGTCGTGGAACAATCCATCCCTCCGCGGTCCTTATTGAGCAATAGACCCAGCATTACACTCTGCATGCAGAGCAGGGGGCAGGAGTAGCATGACTTTGGGAATCACCTACTTAATGGGGGCGGGGGTAGGAGGTAGAAAAGATGACATAACATGATGGCATCATGAAAACTAGAAATTATCCATAGCTTTGAAAAGAGACATCCTTAGCAGTTGTTTTTTTATGAATAATTTTTTTTAAAGCTTGTCAGTGCTTGCTAATGTGTAACCGAAGTTGGGTATCATTCTTCAGAAGGTCGATCGAGTGGAGCAGAGCTTGCTTTGCAGACAGAAGTGGCCGTGAGGGCGAAGTGAGGTTATTTATAACCGGCCACCGCTCAGGATTGCTGACGGGGACTGCAGAGTACTCCTTTGCTCTGCAGATGACGTCATTTATTTTGGTGTGCGTTCTTGGAAGGTGGTCTCTTCTAAAAGGTTGTTAACTGGCCGCAGCTCTGATAGGACATGTTACTGGTCTTTGGCCTTTTGCGATTGCAGTAATAAAACCTGTAACTGGGTATTAGTGCTCAGTGATTCCTTTTAAAACGGCAACATTTTCTTCCCTCTTCTCTGTAGGGAAGGATTGCCATTGAAAGAATTACATGTTGTTCTTCCAAAGAATCATCATTTTGAATATTTCCTAAAAGTCAGTAACACAAAGTTCTTTTTCTTGCACTTACACACACACACACACACACACACACACACAAAGCTCTTCTGTGATTCTGTAAAGTACTTGGTACTTCCAGTAAGAGACAGACTAGTTCTTACTGAAGCTAACATAAAATATTCACCTATCAGCAATACTACAACGCTCTATGCCTTGAGAATACTTAATATGGTAATTACTTCCCTGGATAGAATTGATAATGGTCGCTTTTTTCTTAATTAATTCTCTTCTATTTCTAGGCATGAGAAAAAGAAAATATGTACGCTTACCAGGGCACTAAGGAATCGATCTCTGTCCCTACAAGGAATTCTAATTTTCTTCATGTTGAGTTTAGGAAGTTCTTCCGTTTCCTTTAACTTTGATATTTTAAAAATTAATTTTTCAATTGGATAAATCTTTCCAAATTAAATTCAAGAGGATAAGTCCCAGAAGCTGATAAATGTAAAGCTACTTAATAAAGGCCTTTCCCCCCTCTGCTGCATTAAACATTTGTAAGCATCAGAATTCTGTGAGTATAATTACTAATTTACAATGTACTATCTCATCTTGAATATCTGCATAGTTCAGCCCATTATGACAAGGTAACAGGCAGAGCCTGACATGAGAAGAATCACACTGTCTGGGCAAAAATGAATGGAATACATTTTACAGTCCTTGGATTTCCTCCTAACTCAGTGGGGCTTTGATTCCTGGTTTAAATTTATAAGATTATCAGCCTCGTTGCAATAAAAATACGCTCATTTTCCAAGTGGCGATACTCTAATTAAGAATTGAGAAAGAAATTACTGTAGCACAGTGGAACGTGGAGCCTTAAGAGCTTGCAGAGACTTACCAGTATAAACAATTGGTCATTTAGGGCCGATGATGGATCTCCTTTTGTTCTGGCAAGATATGAGAGAGAACGATCACTCCTATAGTTATCTTCCTTTTCAGTGACACACAGAGATGGAGATTAGGACCTATCTTGGCATGTATACACACATTCGTAGTGAGTCATTTATGAAAACCTTGCAGCAGAATTTGGCTCTATGTTGAAACTGTGATGAGTCCCAGCTGGGTCCCTTAAATCACCTAAGCAAGCAGTGTCCTATGTTTAACAGCATCTCCCAATTTTTTAATAATATCTGGAGACTTAGATCACACTCCCTGGATAGGTCTCCAGTGAACCTCTCATGACCTTTGGTCCTGAGTTAAGCCTTCAAAAATGAGACACGCTCAAGATGATTTCACATTGTTAATCACGAGATCCAAACTATTTCTCTCCGTCTCTTCGTTGCATTCTACATCTCGGAGATGTGCGTGGCTCTTTCATTGTCCTCATAAGCTGAAATACCACAAAAGGTATATTATCATGCTTTTGTTCCTTTATAATCTCTGCATGCAAGTCCCTGGGAGAATGAAGTTGCAGCCTTTTGTGCTTCTCTCCGAGGCTGACTGCCCCACATCCCTTCAGTTATAGGTGCTACTGCCCTTTTATGCCCCCTCATTCCCTATCAAAGTTTTCTTTGGATCCTCATTCATACTAAGGTTCAAATAACTGATAACAAAACACTAAGGTTCAAATAACTGATAACAATCTAAAGCATTGGTTCTCACCCCAGGGTGCACATCCGAATCGAATGGGGAGTAAAAATTTACATCATTGAATGCTATTTCAGACTTCAAGAACCAAAATCGCTAAGCATAGGAACCAGGAATTTTTATTTCTTAAAATCCCATACACATTCCCGATTAAGAATTACTGACCTTCCATTGAATCTGCATTTTAATAGGTTCAAAATCTGCAACTAAAGCCACTATGATCAACTGAAGAATGTTAAGCAGCTATGAAAGAGAACTGCAGAAAGCCAAGATTTCCCAGGACATTAGTGGGCGGAGGGCTTTGGCTCCAAGTCCCTTGCCTGTAGCAACTACATTTTTTTAAACAATATTAAAAATCTTACGAAGTTTTTTTCTGTCTGAAAGCCACATGTTCTTTACAAAAAATATGAAAAAAATATAAAGAAAATTAAACTATAAGAACCGTTAACATTTTGGCCTATTCCATTTTTAGGCAATTATTTTTTTCAATTACAGTTTACACCTGATAGTACTTTGTATTAGTTTTCGGTGTACACTTAGTGGTTAGACTTTACAGAGGGACCATACAATACTTCAGGTACCCACCTGGCACTATACATAGTTATACCTATGTATACATAGTTATACAAAGCAATTATTTTTGTTTTATATTTATTTTTATAAAATTGGCCTTATCTTTTTATGTATTTTTTTCTACCAGTAAACATTCATTTTGTTCTATGAATGTAAGGTCTATATCTCATTCTCTCTCACACACGCACACACATAGGCGCGCGTGTGCGCACACACACACACACATGCAGTGCCTCTAATGTTTGATGTGCTCAGTAAACATGCACAGCCTGAGTGAATTTGGTGACCCAGTTTTGGACTCCTTTCTGGGCATTTGCAGAAACCCAGTAACAAGGATTATAATGATTTATATTCCTTGCTTTTTCAGTTAGCTTCAAAAGATTATATTTTTAGGATATTTATGTAAAACATATAAAATAGAATTATTAAATACAATTTGAGTAGCTCTTTGCTCTTTCAAAATAACTCAATAGCGATTTTTAAATCAAACAAAAATCTTTCTTCTAAGAAATAAGGCTTCTGCTTTTATCTTATTTCTTCCAAACAGTATCACTTCCAATGTCCTTCAGCAGCTACAACACTCAGGGTTAAGTTTAGTTGCATACATCAGAAATCCCAAATGATAGTGGCTTAAACAAGAAGAAGCCCAGAGATAGTCTAGAGCCAGCATGGTGGTTCCATGGTCAATCAGAGACTGCAGCTCCTTTCTCTCTCTGCTACCATCTTTTGTGTATAGCATCTCTCCTTAATGTCTACTCGTAATCAAATATGATTGTTGGAGTACCACCTTTTACATCCACATTCCAGTCAAGAAGGCAAAAGGAAAGAGGAAAGGGGGCAAGACAGAGCACCTTGGCCCAATTAGTGTCCTTTAGCCAGCATTCCCAGAAGACACTCCCATCATTTCTGTTACATCTCACTTGAGCCCTAGCGTTAAGGGAAGCTGGGCAGTGTGGTCATGTGCAATTAGGAATGTAATCAGGGTTTTGTTAATAAGAAAAAAATGAACAACAGATATTTCCCAGACAGCCAGCAGGCTTTTCTTCCACAGCAAAGTCACTTATGTCACTTAACAGTTAAGATGCTTTTGGCTACAAATAACAAAATACCTAACACTAAGTGGCTTCAACAGTAAATTTTCTCTTACACACTAAGTCAGGGTGGTTCAGAGTTGGTTCAGAAGCTCAAAGATGTTACCAAGGCCCAGGCACCTTTTATCTTTCCGCTATGCCATTCTTAAGATATTAACAGTACCTTTGTTTATGGACAAAAGATGACTGCCTCATGCCTCACATTATAACATCCACACATTGAAAGGCACAAGTTCTCATTTGTACCCATCAGGGAAGAAACCTTACAGTTGGTTCATTGGGCATCACTGCCCATGTTTAAGCCAATCATTAGTAAGAGTAATGGAATTAAAATAATTGGTTTAGAGTGATAAGTCAGAGATTTCCTTCTGGGGCTGAATATGTTGGAAGGTAAATTCTTGGACAAAACGAGGGCCCTGCTACCAAGGAAGAATGGAGGTACAGTCAGCAGGGTGGTGGGAAGAACGGCTGTGGAGGGATCACGTGTGTGCCTGTCACACTGATTCTGTTTTATAGAACACAGTGATTTACAACTGTCCTCCTGAGTAAAACATCCTTAGGAAATTCCCTGATACCTCATTCATTACCTAAGCAGCATTTTCTTTCAAAAGGGCAAAATACAAGCCTGAGATCAGACAATGAATCATTAAACATTAACACACAGTCGTAGACCTCTGTTTCTATGATGGTAGAAAAATAAGAGGAAAGTTACCTTTTGGTCAATGGTATCAGTACTCATTATGTGTTAGATTTTTAACATTACAATGGCATTGGGGAAATGTAGATTTTAAAAAAGTTTCAATTATTCTAAAATTCAAATAGTATAAAATAATTTGCAATTCTCCCACATAAATGAAAATACATTTTCATCGGTGGTTCCACTTAAACTGCTAAGGACATTATCTGGTCAATATAAAGTTATCCTTTATCCCTCCACGCCCCCCAATAATAACATTGTTTCTGTGCCTCACCCTTTGACCCAAATAAACCAATCCAGCCTTGGATGTAGAAGATTTGAATTTTCTTAGCTCTAAGAAAAAAATATTTGACCTGAATTCTCAAAATCTAGGCCCATAGGGGTTTGAGACCTAGTTTATCCTAGATTATGGAAAGGGGTGAACCCACATGGAAGAATTAAGATCCTTGAGACGGAGTAGGTTGGGAGGGCATGGTGGCAAGTTCTACAAGGTATGCGATCCACTCCCACCCAGCCCTCTGCAAGTGTCTGGTCATCTGATGGAATAGCAGCATGCATGCCTCTATGGAGACTGAACCTCTAGCACTGTGGCTTGTAGAGCGTGCTCTGGTCAATAGATTTCTGTGGTGGCATTCTTGGAGCACACCCCAAACACTGGTGCTTGGCGGTAGATCACATAGTTGAAGAAACATCATGAAAGATGGCAAATATCATGAAGTCAGGGCCCTCCTTACTTTTCTAGAATAAGTTCTTGGATTCTCATGATACAATGGGAACAGGGAGGGGGGGTCTCTACATAACAAAGACTGGTGGTGGTTATCCTATATTCATTCTTTGTTATTAACACAACAGCTGTAATGACACTGTACCTGCCTTAAAAGCATCATTTCTTAGTCTTTCTCATATGTGTGACCAATGAGTATAAAAGGAAGTCAGGAAGCACTTTAAGAAAAAGTTCCTTTGCTCCCTCGACTTTCCCTTCTTCCTGCCGGATATAAAGAAATTACGTTGGAGATCCAGCCGCCATCTTTTAACCTGGAGGATGGAAATTGCTCATTAAAGATTGCAGAGCAGAAACATAGGAAGTGCCTTGGTTCCTGGTGACTTCCTAGAGCATCCGTATCAGCGTAGGTCTACCTCCCTCAGAATTCTACGTGAGAAATGAATCTTTATCTACTTTAGCTTTGTAGTTGGGTCTCCTTGGCAGAAACATTAACCTCCGAACCATATAACTGTCACAACAACCTTGGAGCTGTTGTTATGACTACATTTGTTTCACATGATTGGAGACTGATAAATCATAGAGTCAGAATTCAAACACTGTTTTGTCTAGCTCTAAAGCACATGTTTTAATTATCAAGCTATTTGGTAAATCGGGCTGGTACGGACAAGGTTAGACAGGTGTAGGGTGGGAGGGAAGCAGTACAGAGATCAGAGCAAGAACCAGGTAATCAGAAACCAGTGGGAAGGACCCTTGGAGAGGTTGTGTGTGTGCGTGTGTGTGTGTGTGTGCGTGTGTGTGTGCACGCGTGCACGGCACACACATACAGTAACAAAGGCCCAAGAAATATAATCACTCTGATGAGTGATGTTCCATCTGCTTTTTAGTCTCGATCTTTGCACTTGAAGTATTTCTGAGCTTGAAACCTGAAGCCAAAATTAGAAGTATGCCTAGGAGTTAGTCAACTAATTGAGTTCATGTAGATGCCAATCCTGATAAGTCAAATCCCAGAGAAGAAATTTTGATTCAAATTAACTAGCTTAATTGTCTGTGAAATCCAAATTGACCAAATAATTGCAAGTTAATCCTTTCATTTAATGCTGAGTAGATCCCCCTACGCCCACCCTGATTGGAAATGTGCTATTTGTATCCTTGGCGTTCTTGCCTCTGGGTAACAGGTATGACTTCCTCCACCCAGTGAGGAGTACAAATGTCAGGGGACATTTGGCAATGTTTGGGGACATTCTGGGTTGTCACAACTGGGCGATGTTACCAGTATCTAGTGGGTAGAGGCTGTGGGTGCTGCTAAATATTTTGCAATGCACGGGACACTGCCCTACAACAAAGAATTAGGCCACAACATGAATAGTACTGGTACTGAGAAACCATGCTCTAATCAAACAGTTCCTAGTGATAGGAGAATTAGGCACTTTAACCTGTTCATGACAGTCCAATCAATTATTTCAGGCTCCAAAGTACTAATATTCATCAAATGAAGCATGTAATTGATCATACTTTATTTCACTTTTTCCATTGTAGTTGCAGCCAAAAAGTTAGCTGATAGGCATCTAAAATCCTTCATCCTTCCTGTTGCAAGTCTCTGTGTTTACTGGAAGGTCATTAAGCTGCTTTGCTTTTGAAGTCCATTTATTACTTCTAAATCCAGTGCAGTCTATTTAGTCTTTCTTAATGCTGTCTGGTGAAACATTAATGAGGAGCTCACGCATAGTCATAGAATTTGTCTGATTACCTCATTAATTTTTAATGAGTTTGCTGCTTACACTTCAGGATAACATAACAGGAATGGGATAATGTAATTCTTTCAGGGTGGAGTGCCCCTAAATTTGGTTCTACATTATTAATCATGAAGGCTGAGGACATTAAAGAGGCTTTTGCCCATAAATTTGCCTAAATCTTTGACTGCATAATTTCATCTGTATGTTGTTCCCAGAAATTTCTTTTAATCAATTATTGTGGCTGAAAACATCCAATTTTCTTCAGAGTGAAGTCTTCAGAATTCAAAATCTGAGAAACTGAGCTTCATCATAGGATTGAAACTTGAGCCCACCATTAAAGAAGCATTATAATCACATCAGTTTTCTTAAGAAGAAAGGTCCATTGTTATTTTAAATATCAATGTGTGGCTTCTAGAGTCCAGAAAACATCTTTAAATCAATCTATTTCTGTACCTCAATCATCTAAGTTTAATATGCATTGTCTTAAAATTCTCACCTTATGGATTTGGAGCATAAAATGTCATTAACATGCTCCTAGTGTTGCAGCTATTGAAGAATCAAAGTCCCAGGGTAGCAGTGATTATAAGATTACTCAGCCAGTAAAAGATTATTTTACAGTTGGAAACATCTCAGTACAATAAAGATTGAATTAGTTGTTCTAGTCGATAAACCTAGAACTTCTGTATCCCAGCCCTTCTCTGAGATGGGTGGCAGCAAGTCCTTTCCAACAGAGCCAGAAGAGTCATGAAGTTCAGACTGTTACGAAGACTCCCATACAATCCGGACTCTACCCGTCCTAACTACCCCAGGCCAGAAGACAACCACAAGCTAATTTCTGCCCATGGGTGGGAGCTATAAATCAATTCAGGCTGTGTTCGTGTGTTTAGCATCGAATCAGTACAGGAGTATGATGAGGGTGTCCAATACTTCGCAGCCTCGGTGAATCCAGCCATCATTTCTCTCAGCCAAAACCAACTGGTCCGACTGCAAGCTGGAGTAATAAAGGCGCAGTGGGTGCTTCGTGCACCACTATGCTGGGGGGCTCAGGAGAATCGCCACGAAGAAGGCAGTTGAGCAGGTCATGCAGATCCACGGGTGCCAGGGGCCTAACTAGTCATACCCTTTTGCTGCATCGATTGCAAAAATGGACCCAGAAGTCAAGTGGCGATCTAAATATGGAACTTATTGCTAGTAAAGCTGGACTAGAATCTGGAAAAGTCAGACTTCCTGCTCTCCTTTCCTGAGATGCGCCCCGAGGGAGGGCCCTCTGCAGAGGACTTGCCCTTGTGCTTGTCACCTGAGGTGAGGAATGTGTGCGTCCTGTGGGCAGGCTGGTTGAGAAAAGATGGATGCCAACAGCTTAACACACTTCTAGAAATCTCACCATGGGAAGAAGCCAACAAAAGAGTAGGGGCAGAAGCTTCCAGTAATGCCTCCAAGATCCTGGAAGTTCCTACCTATGAGTCAAGGTTGGGAAGCCAGGAGGAGGAGAGCATGATCCCTGCCTAGCCAAACATCTCATTGGGTAAATCTGTACCATCTCTTGCCTTTGGTGACAAGGTTAAGGTTAGACCCGGAAATGATCAGGTGGTAAAGGAAGCTTGGAAATCATTGTGGACAGGTGTCCTCAACTCTGGCTGCACATGAGAATCACCTGAGGAGCTTTGAAGAAAACGTGACTAGGAACGCCCAGCCCAGAGGCTCTGATCTGATGGATCTAAAGTGCGGCTCAGACATCAGTATTTGCAGAGTCTGCGGCAGGGCCTCCAAATGTGTAGAAGGGTCTCTCTTTCTGACAGATGCAGCCCCAAGCTGAGGGCTGTGCTCTGGCTGTGCTCTGCCCCCCACTCCTCAGCAGGGCTTTTTGATATGTATATATATGTGTGTATGAATGGCACACGTGTGCACAGAGGCCCTGCTCCCGGGGCCCTATCCATAGGTGTGGAAAGTAAAGCCCTGAGATGGAAAGTCTGGAAATAGAAGAGCAGCTAGATTGAGTAGAGCCACAAAAGGATTGAGTTAGAAGCAGCAAACCAGGGTTTGGGAAGGTGGGTGTTTGACCTCAGAGACGTCGCTGGCTGGGTCTCCGTGCCCTGCTTCCTAAAAAGTTAATGGGAATGTTGAGTCTCTGTTCTAGCTCTCGGGAGCTCGGGAGCTGGTTTTGTTCCATCTAACCCCAAGTACTACTGTGGGGAGGGTATTAGGCTAAGAACTGGTTTTCTGGTTCCGGAAGAGGTGGTAACAGCGGCTTGTCCTCCCTAAATATGTGTGGCCTGATAGCCAGAGACCTTATATCCACAAAGCGAAGGTAAAGCCAAGCAAGCTTTGTTATTAACTCTCATCCTCCCAAGACGCAGTGGGGAAGAAAGGAGAGGATCCCAGACCCAAGGCGGGGAGGGGCTGTGGGAGATGGGGCGTGGGGGTAAGGAGTACAGAATCTCACCACTCCTGGCAGGATTTGGGGGCTTGCTCATATGGGGCTGTTCTACTTCTTCAGGGTTCCTGGGGAAACTGGCTCCTTCTTTGGCTCAAGGAGACTGTAAACAGAACTTCATTCCTGTGGCAGATCTTAGTAAGCATAGAACTGGAAATTGGATGGTGGCTTAATCAGTGGTTCTCAAATTTTAGCATGCGGAAGAATGACTTAAAGGGAGTGTTAAAACCCAGATTGCTGACCTTCTCCCCACAGAGTTTCTGATTATTTGGTCTAAGATGGAGCCTGAAAATTTGCTATTTATACCGGCCTGGGGACCGCACTTTGAGAACTGCTACTTTAGGCAACCTGGGAGCCACTCCGGTTTCCCTCTTATAAGGAAGGCAGTTGCAGTATCTTTGGGCTACATATGTCCTGAAAACTTCGGAATCCATTTGTATTTTTTGTGAAAGATATGTCTGCACTTTAGATTTCATCAGGATTAATACACAGTGTTGTTAGCCAAAAATAAATTTGTCACTCCATTAAGCTACAAATACAAAAGGAAAAAAAAATCTCACAAAAGTTGACCTTTAATTTGATAGATTAATATCACAGATAAAGATCACATTGAGATTTGTGTCTGCATGTCTTCTTTGATAGTTTGAAACGTTCCATATGGTGACTATTAGTATATATATGCCCTTTTCTGCACTTGTAGTCAGGAGACATTTTAACTTTTTGCATTGTGAATAATGCCTCAATGAACATATTTAAGTATAATTATTTTTCCCCAGCATTTTGGATTGCAAACACAGCTACTGTCATACTTAGTGAAATTGTACTTCGTGCATACACTGTGTTAACCTGCATTCTCCGGAGAAACAGAACCAATGGGATAGAAAAGGAGGTTTATTATCAGGAATTGGCTTTTGCAATAATGGAGACTGAGAATTCCCACAGTCTGCCATCTGCAAGTTGAAGACCCATGGTGTAATTCACTCAGCATATGAAGGCTTGGGAACCAGGAGAGCTGATGATGTCACTCCCAGTCTGAGGGCAGGGGAAGATGAATGACATATCCCAGCTCAAGCAATGACTCACGGGAAAAAGGGGCACATCCCTCCTTCTCACCATCCTCCAGCGTCCAGTCCTGGAACCTTGTTTGATTGTGACTCCACTACATAGTTATTCATTCAAATAGTATTTATTGAGCAGGGGAGATATGCAATCAAATTTTTGTTTTAAAATTACTTTTGCTGAGTGCAGAATGGATTAGAGGAGGAAGTGTGGAAGTGGGGAGACCAATTAGAAGATCATTGTGTCTAGGCAAATGATGGTGAAAATTGGACTAAGTGGGTGTATGGAGATGATGAGTAAAGGACAGCTGATGAGTAAAGGAAATGTATTTGGAGGTAAACTCGGGATTTCCTGGTATGTGAGGATGAGTGAGTGAAGGAAAGGGAGGAATCAAGGATGACTCAGATTTCTGGCTTAAAAATGGAGGGAGTAGTTATATAATTTACAGGCCTGGGTGGGACTTGGAAAGTCAGGAAAAGATTGTCCATGAGGCAAATGAAGTGGCTATTCCAGAGTGGTTTTCCAGGCGCCCCCTCCAAGGAAGCCTGCCAGGGGAGATGTGGGAACAACACCCAGTGTTCTCCTCCTACCTCCACTGGGTGTTGTTCCCACATCTCCCCCTACCTCCATGATCTCTTTCCTTTGGAATTCTCCCCCAAACCAGGACACAGGCTACAATAGTCTCCCCAGTTACCTCTCACGACCACACATACCACCCCCCCCCCGCCCCCGCCCCGTCTACTTTTTCTTGCTACTTCTGTAGCTCTTAGGGATTTTACTGTTAAGTACAAAGGGAAAACAGACAGATATTAAGAATTGTAGAGAACCAAGATGGTGGCATAGGTTAATGCCGGAGTTTGCTGCTTTGAACAACTACTTCAAAAGTGAAACTAAAAGACGGAACGGACATCACCCAGAACCACTGGAACGCTGGCTGAGTGGAAGTCCTACAACTAGGAGGAAAGAGAAACGCATACGGACACTCAGAGGAGGCGCAGTGCTGAAGTCAAATTCTGAGGTGCGGAGTGCGCGGAGCGGGCTGGCGGCGGAGGGCGCGGTTGGCGTTTTCAATCGGGAGGGAGTCGCAGACTCTGAGCTCCAGATACAGGCGAGTCTTTAGGGACCCAGACTCAAACAGGAGAAGCGGGACTGTCTGGCTTCGGTCAGAGCGAGTGCAGCTTTCTCTCCGAGCTTTGCAGCGGGTGCTGGGACTCAGAGAGGCAGAGCCCCTGGGGACAGGACTGAGAGCCGCCATAACTGCTCTCTCCGGTCCACCCTGTTGATCCTGTGCAACCCACCCCGCCCAAGCCCTGCACAGAGGCATTTGCCGGATAGCCTCAGGCAAACGCCAGATTAGCACCTCCCTAGAGGACAGAAGTTCTCTCACTGCTGACACAGCTGATTCTCATAGCCACTTGGCCTGGAGGTCAAACCCTCCCTGGAATTAGCTACAACAATCAAGATTTAACTATAAGACCACGAACAAAGACCACTAGGGGGTGCATCAAGGAAGCATAACAAAATGCGGAGACAAAGAAACAGGACAAAATTGTCAATGGAAGATATAGAGTTCAGAACCACACTTTTAAGGTCTCTCAAGAACTGTTTAGAAGCCGCCGATAAACTTAATGAGATCTACAAGAAAACTAATGAGACCCTCGATGTTATATTGGGGAACCAACTAGAAATTAAGCATACACTGACTGAAATAAAGAATATTATACAGACTCCCGACAGCAGAACAGAGGAGCGCAAGAATCAAGTCAATGATTTGAAATGCGAGGAAGCAAAAAACACCCAAACGAAAAAGCAAAATGAAAAAAGAATCCAAAAATGCGAGGATAGTGTAAGGAGCCTCTGGGACAGCTTCAAGCGTACCAACATCAGAATTATAGGGGTGCCAGAAGATGAGAGAGAGCAAGATATTGAAAACCTATTTGAAGAAATAATGACAGAAAACTTCCCTCACCTGGTGAAAGAAATGGACTTACAGGTCCAAGAAGCGCGGAGAACCCCAAACAAAAGGAATCCAAAGAGGACCACACCAAGACACATCATCATTAAAATGCCAAGAGCAAAAGATAAACAGAGAATCTTAAAAACAGCAAGAGAAAGAAACTCAGTTACCTACAAGGGAGTACCCATACGACTGTCAGCTGATTTCTCAACAGAAACTTTGCAGGCCAGAAGGGAGTGGCAAGAAATATTCAAAGTGATGAACACCAAGAACCTACAACCAAGATTACTTTATCCAGCAAAGCTGTCATTCAGAATTGAAGGTCAGATAAAGAGCTTCACAGATAAGGAAAAGCTAAAGGAGTTCATCACCACCAAACCAGGATTATATGAAATGCTGAAAGGTATCCTTTAAGAAGAGGAAGAGGAAGAAAAAGGTAAAGATACAAATTATGAACAACAAATATGCATCTATCAACAAGTGAATCTAAGAATCAAGTGAATAAATAATCTGATGAACAGAATGAACTGGTGATTATAATAGAATCAGGGACATAGAAAGGGAATGGACTGACTATTCTTGGGGGGAAAGGGGTGTGGGAGATGCGGGAAGAGACTGGACAAAAATCGTGCACCTATGGATGAGGACAGTGGGTGGGGAGTGAGGGCGAAGGGTGGGGTGGGAACTGGGAGGAGGGGAGTTATGGGGGAAAAAAAGAGGAACAAATGTAATAATCTGAACAATAAAGATTTAATTAAAAAAAAATCTTTACTAGCAAAAAAAAAAAAGAATTGTAAAGTTCCAGCTCCTGGTTCCCTTCCTCCATTCAGTCATGGTAAATGGAAGTCCAGATGAGTCCCGTACTTTGAGATTTTATTTCTAAGAGGAGACTACACTAATAACTTGTCCATCTTAAACCCTCTTGTCTTTGAACTTTCCCTTGGATGTCAGCCCTAGGTCTGATAGACTGTTTCCTCCTGGAATGAATGAATAAACATATATATCTATATCTATATATCAGTATATCAGTATATGTATATACATGTATATGATCGGCTGCCTCCTGCATGCCCCTTACTGGGGATGGAGCCCACAACACGGGCATGTGCCCTGACAGTGAATTGAACTGTGACCACTTGGTTCATAGATTGATGCTCAACCACTGAGCCACACCGTCAGGCCTCTCTCTTCTTAAATATGTGTATTATTTCCTAGAGCTGCCATAACACGTTGGCACAAACTGGGTGGCTTTACACAAAAGAAACTTATTCTCTCACAGTTCTCAAGACTAGAAGTCCCAACTTATGATGTTGGCAGGGCTATGTTCCCCACAGAGCCTCTAGGGCAGGACCGTTCCTTGCCTCTTCCAGCGTCTGAGAGCCCCAGGTGTTCACTGACTAGTGATAGCATCACTCCAATCTAGCCTCCGTCTTCACATGGTGGTCTTCCCTCTGCGTCCGTCTGTGTCCAAATTTCTTTCCCTCTTATACCATAAGGCACCAGTTATATTGGATTAAGGACCTGCCCTATTCCAACATGGCCTCATTTTAACTTAACTAACTATATCTGCAATGACCCTATTTCTAAGTGGGATCACATTTTGAGGGTCTGGAAGGCCAGAGCTTCAACGTCTTTTTGGGAGGGACACAATTTAACCCATAACAACTGTGCAATTTGCATTTCTTTTCATTACGGACCATGTGACATCTATCTTTAGAATTTTTCTACCTGCCACCCATAGCAGACCATGGTGGACTGGTGCCATCCTAGCCTGGTGGCCTCAGAAACGTCATGGGGTTCCAGAGGTGATACACCTGTATAGCTTACCTCACCGTGTCATATATAATTAGTGTACCTGATTATAATTTTTACAATAGTTTTATTGATTTCAGAGAGGAAGGGAGAGAGAGATAGAAACATCAATAATGAGAGAGAATCATTGATCGGCTGCCTCCTACACGCCCCACACTGGGGATCAAGCCTGCAACCTGGGCTTATGCCCTGACTGAGAATCCAACTGTGACCTCCTGGTTCATAGGTCAGCGCTTAACCACTGAGCCATGCCGGCTGGGCCATGCTCATAATTTTTAATATGAAAAAAATCATTGGACATCCTGAATGTTTGTGTCAGTCTGATCAGTGAATGTTTTCCATGTAGACAGACTACATGAGACATCAAGTCATTAGACACTTGTTTGGAAAGAATGGAATAAGCTGGAGGTGTGGGGGTGGGAGACAGATTTATAATTTGGTGGCTTCCACCCAGGACTACATTAAGAAGGCAATTAGAAGGGCCCCATCTGTGATCAGTGCTTAGATGGCACTGCTAGTCTTGTCTCTGACAAGCGGTTTCTACATCCTTGGCTGACCAAACCTTCCCCTGTCCCAATTATTTAGATACACATTAATATTTTCAATCTGATTAATGCCTCTTCTTACCGCCTTGGGAACCATTTGGTCCTGTTAGGTACTTACTAATCTCTGCTCTGATCCATTAGGAACCCATTCATAGTTTAACTCTGAGAAGGCAACTTCATCTCCATGATTTGGAGGGAAGCAGTGACAGCCACACTAAAGAGATTTTGTTTTTCTTGGGTTCCCTTGCCTTCAAAAGAGCAAAGAGAGGAGTATGCTGATGGATCCGAGGGAAAGGCGGTTGAGGCCCCAGGAAGGGGGCTGCCTTGTTGGGACAGTACACTACAAACTCCCAGGAATGTGGGGAGATGATGGAAAAACGCTAAGGAGATGAGAGACAAATGAGAATAAAAGCCAACCTCGACTTGTAATTTTCTCCTTGAGCCAATTCTAACAGTATCCTCTGACTTTCACATCTCAGCTAGTGAGAACTGAGATGGCAATGACTTTTTTTTCCCCCTTGTAAATCTGGGCTCAATTTGAGACAGAATATTAATGGCAAAC
This sequence comes from Myotis nattereri, assembly GCF_964212035.1. NCBI lineage: Eukaryota > Metazoa > Chordata > Mammalia > Chiroptera > Vespertilionidae > Myotis > Myotis nattereri. Next base: position 52,737,582 of record NC_138088.1, on the reverse strand, counting down.
GGCTCAATATCTCATTACCAATCCCCCTGGGCATGTAGTCCCCAGAAAAGATAAATATTTGAATAGAAGATGATAATATGTATGATAATTTGTAGCCATCATTCCACATGCATTTTAATTGAGTCTTTTATTTTAAACTACTGCTTCTGAGTGAGATTTGCGGTAATTATATACATATATGTTTTTTGAATTCTGAACTCAGGATTTGAGGATCATTAAGCCCAAACATGCCTTTGAAAAAGACAGCCTCCTTATTGATTTGCCCAGGAGAGGCAAAAAACAATGTCTAGATTCTTTCCCTTTTTTCTTTCAGTTCATTGAGTAAATATAGATTGAGGCTTATACCAGTTTTTCCTCAAAATTTTGCTTGAAGGTGAACTTGAGGTCACCTTAAAAGCTATCAAACACTTATTGTCTTGGAAAACTTTCCCCACTTTCCTGTTTGAAATTCTGTCTTTGGGGGAGCCTTGACCTCCTTCTGACTTCTAATTAGCTTTTCTTCAATAACAAGGGTTCAGTGGGAAGTGAAGAGTCGGAGAGGTTGCCTGAGGCACGCAGGTTGCAGAAATAATGGTTCTATTCCTCTGAAGCAATTCCAGGGATTAATATTGTTGTCTTTAAAGAATTTTGGGCCTTGGCCAGTTTGCTCAGTGGTTAGAGTGTTGGCCAGGGTCATGGGTTTGATTCCTGATCTAGGACACATACTTTGGTTGCAGGTTCCTCAGCCCTGGTAGGGGCGTGTGCGGGAGGCAACCACTTGATGTATCTCTCTCACATTGATGCTTCTCTCTCTCCTTCCTCATCTCTCCTTTTCACCCTCTAGAAATCCATGGGAAAAATATCCTCAGGTGAGGATTAAAAACAAAAAGAGCAGAGGAAACCAAACCTCCCAAAGAAGGTATTGATATATAGGAGCAGACACAATTCCAAGGTGCGACATTGGTGGATGTCTGTGGACCCATGCACCTGCAGGCTCACGGATTTGTTTTTAAAGACAGTTCTCAAGATGAGTTATTCTTACACGGACTCTCATAGACAGCGTGTTAGAGGGATCTTCAGATCCCTGCGGTCAGTGCATCCTGGAGCCGAGTACTTTTCCATTAGCTGGAGAAATTTCCTCAAGTGGAAAGGGAATCTTCCACTCACTTGGACATGGGGTAAGGGTGACTGGCAGAAGATGCTCTGTCTCAAAAGTCTCCATTCCAAAAGAAGTTCTTTTCTCTATTTCACATTGTTCAAAAACCCAGTCAAGTAACTTTGAAAAAAAATAGTCTGTTCTCAAAGGTAAATTTGTTTATCTGTTGATTCATTCAACAGATATTTGCATGGTATCAGTGTGTATGTGCCAAGAAAAGATACTAGGTTTAAAGTATAACTATAATTCTCATAGCGCTCATATTCTAGTGACTAAGATGAATAACAAGCAAAGAAAGACACAGGGAAACTCAATAGTTTCCAAAAATGATGGGTTTTTAAAGAGAGAGAGAGAGAGAGAGAGAGAGAGAGAGAGAGAGAGAGAGGAGGCATAGGATAATTAGAGGGAAACTGGGGGGAAAAACTTTATATATGTAGGGCTTCCCTGAGGAGGTGATGTTTTATGCTATAACTGGAAAGGTGAGAAGGAGGTGGTTATAAGTGAAGGAAGAGTCTTGATAGGGGCTATTAAGAGCAAAGATCTTGAAGCCAGAAAGAGCAGAAGTGAAATTTTTAGAACATAAAAAACAAAACACCCGGCATGTCTGACCCAATGTTAGATGAGAATAGAGAAGCCGATGGGAGTTTTACTGTGGGAGGCCGGGAAACTTGAAGACTGCAGCCCAGAGTTTGGACTTTTCTAAGGCAATTGGGGGATTTCAAACATGTGAGTCACACAGTTTGACTGAAAGCTGGTCTGTTCAATGAATTTATTCAGTGACCAAAACCTTGTTTTTTTAAAAAGTCATTTATAATGTTTAGAGCAACACATAATGGATTTTACCAGCCTATTTTTGCAGCATCTCAAATTGAGTACACTAGTTATAACAGCTTGTGAAGATTACTGTGATGTTTTTTATTACTGGTTCTGTGTTTTTTATATTTTTATTTGTTTATAAGGAAACGTTTGTTTAGAGCATCTCAGAGGTTAAAAAAAAAAAAAGTGAGCCAGTTGGGCTGTGTGGGCTCAGGAAATAAGTTACAGAGGCAAAAGAAGGACCTTGGAGATTAGGAGAGAGAAAGACAAAAGTAGCTGTGCTTGGAGGGCGAGGAGGGGAGGAAAGGCACGGATGGGTGTGCTCCGGGGGGAAAGTGTGCGGACTGATCTATTTTGTCTCCATAGCATGATGTTAAGGAATGGTCAGATAGCTAGCCACTCTGGATTACAGAGTGGTTTAGTCTCCTATGAATATATTTAATATCAAAAATCAACTCTAAACAACACCTTAACATTTCAGTTAGGGATTTTTATGTTCTTACTGTTTTCTAGTTCTTTTTTATGTCATTTTTAAAGCATAATTTTTTGTGTTTTAATATTTCAGCACTTTTAAGATACTGTCTCCATATTTTCAAGTAACAAATCAATGTTTGTTATTTTTAGCTATGCATAACTCTAATTTATTATGGGATAGGATTGTTCTTGTCACTTTCTGGTTCATTCTTTAATTTAGCCTATTTAGAAATGTTTAATCCTTTTAAAAATTCTTTCTTTACAATTTCATGTTTATAGTTAAGGTAACTCAAGTGTGAAGTATTAATCATACACAACATTATGCTAACTCCTTCCAGGAATTCTTTCCACTAATTTGAGTAATTTTCATTTTTCAGATTGAAAAAAAGACTTTCTGCAAACTGCTACCCAGTTTATGTATACTGTTTTTCCTAGTTAGAAAGAAAAAAAATTAGCATTTAATACATGGCAAGATTATATAACCTATTCCTCGTTTGTTTGGGATCCTCTTTAATTTAATGTTAATTTTATGTTTGAAAAGTAAGAATATTGAATAAATTTAAAAAACACATTTTTTGATAAATCAATAAATTTGATACATTTATTTAAACTTGTTCACTTGGTAAATTGTCATCGGATGAATTGAATTTCTGTAAACTAGCATTTTGCAAATTGATTTTCAGGCAATTCACCCAAAAGTGATTCAACATTCATTAAAGAAGAAAGAACACTGGCATAAATGTAGAAAATGTATATTGAATGCAAACCTTTACCTTTTGAGTAAAGCACAACCTACTTAGAGAAATCAATTGTTACTTTTTAAAGCTTCCAATCATCAAAGTTACAGAAAATCTTGAAGTTCACTTTCAACTAGGCATCTCTTTGTATGTAGTTTTATCAAACCTATAAAATGTCATTATTTTCTGCTATACTTTTAGGGCAGACTTTTCAAATGCTCACCTTTCATAAATAATTCTTTACCAGGATGAAAACTCAATTACTAAGGAGGACAGACAGCTTCAAAACAACAGAGACATACATTTGTTAGTGCTTCTCATTAAATGTCTTCCTGGGTTTTTTCTCCAATAAAGTTCCTGGTATTCTACCGGATGAGTACCCAACATGATGTTACAATTGTGGGATTTTATGATTTAAAAGTAATTTAAAAATCAATCCCCTTTGCCATTTACTCTAAAAGACACCCACTCACTTTGTATTGTTTTAAAATGTGGTCAAGTGGGGAAAAAAAAAAAGCTTTCCTTGGCCTCCAGCATCCTCCAAGTCAGAGGTTATACCTTCCTCTCACTCAAGTTCCATTTTATGAGAATGGCAACTATTTTTGATATGTCTTTGCTTTTTCCCCTTTTTTTTCCTCTCTCTCCCTTTCTGAAACAATGCTACAAAGCTGCTTTTGAATTTTTGTCCACCGTCTATTCCGCATCTTGCTCAAATACTTCTATATTTTCTTATTTTTGTCTTTTTTAAAAAATATTTTATTGATTTTTTACAGAGAGGAAGGGAGAGAGATAGAGAGTTAGAAACATCGATGAGAGAAACATCGATCAGCTGCCTCCTGCACATCTCCCACTGGGGATGTGCCCGCAACCCAGGTACATGCCCTTGACCGGAATCGAACCTGGGACCCCCCAGTCCGCAGGCTGACGCTCCATCCACTGAGCCAAACCAGTTTTGGCTTATTTTTGTCTTTATTTCACTTTTTTACACCGTCCAGCAGGCAGTGTAAAAATTAAAATGAGTGTATTGTTAAAAGTATGATCAATATCAATTCTACAGAAAAAGCAAATGTGCTTGAAATCCCAGCATCCCTTCCCATCTCAAGATAAAGCAGAATAACAAACATCTGAGTTAGAGATACTTTTGTTTAGAAGACAAACATGTCCTCTAAATGGGTGACTTCAAATTTCTCATTATTGTTTTTACAATACAATTTGGGCAAAACCGGGTTTTTATTGTTGTGTTGTTGCTTAATGAATGAGTATACTGGTTCAGTGGTAGGCATGCTAAACAATGGCCTCCCTAAGGATGTCCATGTCCCGATTCCCAGAACCTGTGAATTTGTATCTTATATGGCAAAGGGATTTTGCAGGTGTGATTAAGTTAAGGCGTCTGGGATGGGGAGATTCTTTTGGAATATCTAGGTGGGCCCTAGGTAATCACAGGGATCCTTGCGAGAGGAAAACCAAACTCCAAAAGGAGATTCGTGATGATGAAAGCAGAGGTTGGAGTGATGGCTTCTCTGGAAGGGGGTCCTGAGCCAAGGAATGCAAATGACTTTTAGTAACTGGAAAAGTCAAGGAAGAGGATCTCCCCTCCCCCAGGGCCTCCAGAAGGAATGCAGCCCTGTTGACCTGTTAGTTACTTCTGACCTCCAGACTGTGAGATAATAACTTTGTGGTTTAGAGCCTTAGAAAACTAATACCACTGGAATGCAAAAGGGACTTTCAAATTGGAATTCTTTTAAATGGGCAATATCTCTTTTAAAAAATAGGGGTTTGTTGTTGTTTTTTTGATGACATAACATCAACTCTTCTGTAGTTATTCCTTATTATTTCTCTTCCTTTTGGGAATTTTGGCTCCCAAGAGAAACAGTACAATCTTCGGACAGCTGAGCAAAGTTAGGTAAACTCTGAAAAACTTCCCAAGCACTGGCCCAGAGCTCAAGTATGTAAGAGGCCCAAGGCCTCAGGAAATGGTGGACGTGAGGACTCAGATTATGTCATTAGGCTGCTTTCTGTCCTCATCTCTCAAGCCAGCTGTCTTTCGTGTGTCAGGCATGAGGCCACAGAGCTCCAAGACACATCCGTTTAATTAGCTTCGGAGGAAGGAGTATCCTGAGGAAGGAGAACTCAGGATAACTGTGGCAGAAAGGTCAGGAGGACTCTGATTGACCAGCTTGAACCAATCGCTGAGGCCAGGGAGACGCCATGCTCTGATTGGCTAGTCGGGGAGCTGTGCCTACATTACCCCTGTGGCAGGAAGTTGGGTCAGCCCAACAAAACCTCAGAGACATGGGAGAGTTAAAACATTAATTATCAATGAAAATCAGAGATTTTTTTTTTCAAGCCATCTAATTATGGGAGGGGGAGAGACAGGGAGAGAAGAGTAGGAGGCCTTGAATTTTTATAACTTCTAGTTTTTAGATGCAATTCTTCATGAGACCTAGCTACATTACCTGCCCTTGCTTTCCACAAGATACTCTGCTAGGCTCCCAATAAACTCTGCCCTTTCCTTAAGTTAAGAGTATTTATATCCTTGGCATTCAAATGGTTCCTGATGAAGAAAGATCAAAGTAATGTATCCTTAATGAACTAATGTACAAGGTAATGTTTTATTGACAGTACAGCCATGCCTTGTTTAGCGATGAGGATATGTTCTGCGAAATGCGTCGTAAGGTGATTTGGTCATTGTGCAAGCACCATGCAGTGCACGTCCACAAACTTGGATGGTACAGCCTCCTAGTGAGTTTCAACCCATGGACGCCTGCTCTGGCCCTTGGTCCCTGTCTTGAGCTCTTTCCTGGTCCCACATCTTTATCCTCCCAGTTCGTGTGGAGATAAAGAGAAACAGAGGGAAGGGAAGGGAGTTTGTGTGCACGAGTGTGTACATGTGCATGTGTGGGCGGGCAGAGGACGGAGGCTTCCGGCCTCTCCATTCCCACAGGCAGCTGGCTGAGCCTCTATTTAAACCACCCAGAACTAGCAGAAAATTCAACATCGTAGTAGTCAATGCCAGCCTTTTATTTCAACATTGCAAACCTTTTGCTTTTAATCCATTATAATCCTATGGGACCACCAGCGTATATGTGGCTGCCACTGACCAAAACGTCCTAAGGCAGTGCACGACTGTAGTACTACTGATACCTTTGGCGGGATCCTTTCTCCAGTAATAGCCCCCTGGTTTTCTTTGGGGCGACACTCTCAGTACCTGCGTTTTGGATGGGCCTGGCCAAACCGAAGTTCCGGGGTGGGACATGTGACTCAGGCCATGCCAATCATTATATCACCCCCTTGGCCACAGTTCTGGGTTGGGCAGGTGATAGAAGGCCAGGGATTTTTGTGGTAACTGCTGAGAGAGATTCTTTCTTCTGAACTTGGAGCTGTGTGAGGATATAAGAGCTGGTGGGATCCATCTTACCACCATAAAGAAAAAGCCTGCCTCAGAATGAAGGGCAGTAGGTGGTTAAAGGGAGGAGGTAAGACCCCTGAACTGATGATATAGTTTGAGCATTTGGATGTAGTTGTGCCTAATTGACTCCTTGACTTGTCCACTATGCAAAGAAACCCCCCTTTTTTACTTATATTAGGCAGAGTTAGGTTTGAGTTATTTACCACAGAAAAAGTTCTTATCTATATTATAACATATAGGGTGTCCCAAAAATGTATACATACGTTTTGAATAATTATAAAGGCAGCGTTCATGAAAATAAATTTCATTTTCAAAATTGAGCTATCAGCTGTTAAAATGTGTATACATTTTGGGAGCGGGGGGGGGGGGGACACCCTGTATTTTGTAGCTGTTATCTCGGTTACATTTGCATCAGTTATTTATTGCTGTGTCACAAACCACCCCTAGACTTAGTGCCTTTAATCAACAATGAGCTTTTCATTTTTATGATTTTGTGGGCTTGATGGGTGAGCCTTCTGTGGCTCTCATTTAGGCTCACCCATGCAAGTGCATTCCATGTGGTTATCCACCCTCACGGAGGCTAACCTGAGCTTCTTCCCATGGCAGCCTCATGGCAGTTTCAAGGGCAAACCCCAACATACAAAGCATGCCAAGCTTCTGCGTGCATCACGTGTGTGGTCATCCCATTGGCCAACGCAAATCTTATGACCAAGACCAGACTCACTGTGAGGGGGCCAAGATAAGCATGGCTATCAGGATGATTCATTAACAGGACATTAATGCAGCAATTTGCCAAACCTTTGCAAAGTTCAAAGTGCTTTCAGGTACAGTAGCTTATTTGAGTACCACAATAACCCACGAAAATACCCAAAACCAGCATCATAATTGTATCAGTCAGGGTCCAGTCAGGAGATAGAAATAACCATGAGTAATTCGAACAGGAAAAGAGTGTCATATAAAGAATTAACTGGTAATAGGGAACTAGCATCTACGACAGTGATGGCGAACCTTTTGAGCTCGGCGTGTCAGCATTTTGAAAAACCCTAACTTAACTCTGGTGCCGTGTCACATATAGAAATTTTTTTATAATTGCAACCATAGTAAAACAAAGACTTACATTTTTGATGTTTATTTTATATATTTAAATGCCATTTAACAAAGAAAAATCAACCAAAAAAATGGGTTCGGGTGTCACCTCTGACACACGTGTCATAGGTTCGCCATCACTGATCTAGGAGGAGATATAAGAGAACTCTGAAGAATTCTTTGGTTTTCGGGGGGTCAGGGAGAGTACCCAAGAAAAGAACAAACTTGGAAGGCAGGCTGGGATTCAGACCTCCTGGTAGGGTTGGGGAGTGATGCCTGTTGCCCACTGGATGGTGGAGAAGTTTGCTGAGTTCCTCCAGGCTAGAGCTGGTTACCAGCTGGTGGGCTGAGGCTGGTGAGCCAGGAACCATGGGCCTCTCCCCACAGTACTAGCAAAGCTTGCAGGAATCTGAGTGCCCCTAGTGGTCCTGCATGCATGCATGCCATTGGCAGCCATGCCATAGGAGCAAGAAGAAAAGACTAATTACTGGAAACAGGGAAAGGAGCCCCTGTCCCTTCATTGTCTCTACTGCACTCTCTACTACCTGTGGGAAGAGCTCAGGAGATTTATCTCAGTGCAGCGGCAGATGCAATGGCGTGAGCGCACTCCGCCTATACAAGCTTCCTCGGCACACCGGGAAGTGGCAGCGCCCGCCTGAGCAAGCCCCCTAGAGCCCCTACACAGTACCCTGATCTTTCCTACCATTGGCTGCCCTAAGGATGGTGTAAACTTCTGATTGGTCTGGAATGTTATATATGTTGCTGCACTTACACAATAAACTCAGATCTGCGTCTTTGAACCTGGTCTCCGGAGTTGGGCATGCTTCGTTAGGACTCCGTCGGCCTCACCCCCGCGGGACCCCCTGCCTCACTAACAACGTTTTACATCATGCCAGCTGGCAAAGGAGAAGCATTCATGTTGCGATACTGCGTCCAGCTCTAGCATCACAGAGCGTGGCCATGAAGGGTGGGTTTGGAGCTGAAACATAATAATAAATTGATGACTGACATGATTATCTCTGTTTGACAAGTGAGAACACAGTGGTTCACAGAGGTTGAAGGATGTGCCTCATGTCACCTGCTAACAAGAGGCCGGGTCTCAGGTGCTCAGAAACTCAGACCCGAATGCTCCTTTCTGCTCCTCTAGCTGTGGTAGTTTGGGGAGACAGGAGAGACGTGGGCCTGAATTCTAACACTGACTCACGGTGGGGCCTTGGGCAACTCACTTACGTACTCTGAGCCTCAGTCTCCTCAGCTGTAAAGCCAGGGTAATAGTCCCCACCTCACAGGAGGAGAAGAGAATTGAACGAGGTGATGGTCTATGAAACACTATGTAAACTGTGGCAGATTCTACAAAGGTGAGGTAGCGTTGTTAAGGATTGTACAGACTCTCCATTTACTGCTTACCCACTGCAAATTTTGATTAATTCCTTAGCACTTCATAGGGTATGAAGAATGGCCTGTATTACGTGGCGTTGCTGCCGCTTAGGCAGCAAACAGGGTAAATTCTAAAACCAGCAGGAAACGCAGAGCACGTGGGCATAGTCTGGTGTGGGGGATATTGATAGAGCTCTTTGTACCAGTAATCTCTGATTCGCAATTATTTTTGCCAAATATTTCTTTCAAGTCATTTTGGGAAATGGCTCACTGCCTTTTTCTATTTCATTAAATCTAAGAACCTCATTAAGTCAAACTATCAGTGCTGCATTGTCAGCAGGCAGAAACTGGAGAAAATCCTCCTTCAGTGTTTGATCATGAAACCCTTTCTAACAAACCCAAGACAAACACATTTCCCTCCTACTGCCTATTCATGCAAGATTAACTATTGTGTCTGTTCACAATATTCAATCATCATTTCTCACCCATTTACTAGTAAGGCCTGCTTGCATGAATTAGGAAATGGAGACCAGCAGGCTCCAGTGTGGCTTTCCACGTTCTCGGCACTAGAAATATGGCTTAATAAAATGCAATTAGGACATTGACACAATTTATACTTAAGAAAGGAAGCAGCTAATGCTCTCTCCCTCCAACATAAAGAAAAAGACAGTAGGGCCCGGCCGGCATGGCTCAGTGGTTGAGCATTGACCTGTGAACCAGGAGGTCATGGTTGATTCCCAGTCAGGGCACATGCCTGGGTTGCGGGCTCGATCCCCAGTGTGGGACATGCAGGAGGTAGCCGGTCAATGATTCTCTCTCATCGTTGATGTTTGTATCTCTCTCTCTCTCTTCCTTCCTCTCTGAAATCAATATATATATTAAAGATACTAAGGCAAATTAAAATGTATTTTCTACTCTTCAGTACCCAGTCCAGGCTGTTCCTATTTTTTATTGTTCTACATTACATGAGTCCTGCCTAACAAACACCTGCGCTTCTTGCTTTTACTGGCTACGTTGATGGTCCCCACTAATAATAAGCAGTTGAATGTGTTTGATGGGAAAAACACAATTTCAGATGCTCATTGCAATTTATGAAAATGTTCTTTTCCACATGGTTTTTAGAGAAGTATTACTTCACTAAAGTTGGACCACTCTCCTAGTATCTGAGTGCCAAATTTGGCGTCTGGAGCATAGAGGCACACAACAAATATTTGTTGAATGTAGGCCTTTGGATTCATATCATGGCCTGCTTCACCCATGAAGGAGCCTTACAAGGACTCATGAGGTGGTCCTAAACTTTCCAGGTGGTATTTCAAATGGACTGGCTGAGTGCTATAATGCTGAATCAAGATTTTCTTTTTTAGAAACAGCCTTCCTCCCTCATTATAGAAGTGATAAGTGGTCACCACAAACTATTTTTAATAAAGAAATAAAGAAGATAAAAATTACCCACATACTCTAATTCCAGATGTAACCACTTTTAACATTTTGGTTTATTTTCTTTCCAGTTTCCCTCTCTCTCCACACCCACACCCCTTTCTTTCTCTGTCTCTCTCTGATTAGGATCATGCAATACTCAGTTTTGTATTTAGCTTTCTCACATAATGTATTTTGATTACTTTTATTTGTCATATACTCCTTGAAAATTAAATTTTAATGAATTCATGATATTTCATGTCTGTATGTGTGTGTATATGTTCCTAAGTGTGTCTATACACAGAGACAGACAAAATTTTAATGAATTCATGATATTTCATGTCTGTTCGTGTGTGTATGTTCCTAAGTGTGTCTATACATAGATACAGACACACATGTACACACACAGAGCTAAACTTACCACTCACTGTAATAAGAGAGAGACATGCTGGTCAGCCACAGTCTCCTCAAGCAGAACAGACTGATACTTTTATAGAGGGTTTGGGGAAATGTGAAGTTCAGGGATTGGCAGGTTTTCGGGGGTGAATGTAGGTTGACATCAACTGTAGAAATGTGGTTATTCTAGTGAGATTGCTGTTGACTTCTTGGCATTGAGAAACATGTTTATTGGACTAACTCCATTCCTGAATGGCTGACTTTGGGACGTAAGACTGTCAGTTATTGATTGGTTTGCTAAGCATATTCACTGAAAGGAGTTGCATTGATTGATAGAAAGGATTTAAAGTTGGTCTAGTGATACTTGTTACCATGATCACAGAACAGCCAACAATTTCCTAGGAATATGAGAAATGTTTGCACTCTCAATACCATACTTGATTAATCATTCTCCCATGGAGGGATAACTGGATTATTTACAATTTTCCTATTGTTATCAATAATGCTGTAGTGACTATCCTAACTGATCTTTGAGCTCATTTCTGATTATTTTCTTAGGAAAGATTCCTAAAAGTGGATTGTTGAGTCAACAGAGGATTTTTGTTTAATTTCATAAAAGTAATACAGGTTCCTTGCAGAACATTTAGGAAATGTAGATGCATTAAAAAAAGAAAATTAAAATCATCTATAAGCTACCCCCCGTTTAATGTTTAGTGCTTATCCTTCTGGTCTACTTTCTGTACTTCTGGGCACCTACACAAACAAACACCAGTGAGAGATCTGGGGGTACCTTTTTCAGTTGGCTTTCTTCCCTTAATTAATTGACATGAACTCTTGTCATATAGTCACATTTAATGGCTGAATAATAATGTGTGTATTTATATCTGTATGTTTAACTTTTTTCTGTTGGATATCCAGGTCTCCTTTCCTTTTTTTTTTTTTTTTGTTCATGTTTGTGCGCCTATCTTCCTGCTTTTAAAATGAATTTATTATAATTTGAATTATTATATTATTTTTAAGTGCTATTGTAAGTAATGACTGATTGCACATATTTGTACCTAAATGTTTGCACATTCTTATGTTTGTAGTATTAGGATAGATTTATAGAATTTGAATTTCTGGGTTAAGGAGTAGGGCAAACTTTTAAGACTTTTGATAAACATGCTGTAAAAATAGTCTCCAGCGAGTTTTTAAAATTTAGGCTACCACCAGTAGAACATGTGAATGTTTATTTTGCTTCACCCTTTGAAATACTTTTTGTTTCAATATTTTTCTGCTCTTTGCCAGTTTTATAGAAATAATTATTATCACATTGCTATACTAATTTGTATTTCATGGATGTTTTTCTATCAACTTTTTGTTCCAAAACTGTGCTCCTTTTTGTAGGCAGGCTTATATTTTCATATGTGATTGTTAAAACATTTTATATAAATATATTCACCCTTGTAGCATCTCAGATATTTTATAATTTGCTTTATGTTTTATTTTTAGTAATTACAATCTCCTTACAATGGGAAATTTCAAATTTATTATATTCTGTATATGACATAGACAGAATATAATGAACCCCTATGAATTGATTAGCAGTTTCAATGATTATCAGGGTCCATCTTATGTAAAACTAGAAGGTAGCATCTACTTTGCGGGGTTATTTATTCAAAAACTGAATGAGATCAGGTGCGTTCAGGCTGGTATGGCCTTAGACGCTGGAGGCAACAAACTGATGAGATAAAGCCTATGATAACACCTAATGCCATACTTGGTGCACTGTAGACACTCAATGCTGCTTTTCTTTCCTCCTGAGGAAACGTTAAAGGGCACTTTATAGGTAAAAACAAAATAAGTCTTTACTGAGCCTCTGCTATCACAGACCTTTGGAGAGTTACTTCACCTCTTTACGTTGCAGTTTCCTCATCTGTCAAATGGGGATAATAATAATAATAACAATCCCAGAGAGTTGTTTTGAAAATTAAATCGTTTATGTGACGTGCCTGGAATAATGCTACGCTTAGTAAGTGTTGGCAGTTCCTCCTGTTTTGTAGTTATTTTTATTTGATCAAGACACTGCATTAAACACCTAGGATGGTTTATACCACTGCCATCAAGAAAAGTGTGGTCTCCAACCCCTGAATGGGACCCTGTGCATGCCACCCTTTTATGTTGCTAGGAAGGTTTTCTTTGACGACCAATGATGACAGGTAAAGGATCAGGATACATAAAGGCCCGCGGTACCCAATGCACCAGGGAAGCCAAGCTTGGTGCCTTCCCTGCACTCTCTTTGCCACACATTATATTTGGGCCTTAGTTGAGGGAGTGCCTGGGTCTTGCAATACTCACAGCTCCAGGAGAGAAAAGTGAGGGAGGATTATTCCTCTTATTCCTAAGGGAGCTTCCGAAGGTGCATCAATACAATTAGTGTAAAGGCAACAAAACTAGACTAATTAAGTGTTGTAAACAGTGGGGGGAGTAGGAACGGAGTGAATTGTGATTGCGTCTGAGACAGGATCGCGGCCCAGCTGCTTAATTCTGCCTTGGCTTTCTTGGCATAAAAATTTCTAGTGTCAACGAGCTGGCACATCAACACCCAACATCATTAGTTAATATTGACTAAGTGTTCAAAGTCTGTTGGATACTGCAGAGCAAGAACAATCCCTAGCATTGAGAAGAAAACAGGACTGAGATAAAAGGCCGATCACTATCTTTTCATGTCCATTTCCCCCAGGAAGGGAAAGCATGGGAAGCTGTGGGATTTACTTAGAGCAGTGGTTCTCAATCTGTGGGTCATGACCCCTTTGGCAGTCGAACGACCCTTTCACAGGGGTCGCCTAAGACCATCCTGCATATCAGATATTTACATTACGATTCATAACAGTAGCAACATTACAGTTATGAAGTAGCAACAAAAATAATTTTATGGTTGGGTCACAACATGAGGAACTGTATTTAAAGGGCCGGAAGGTTGAGAACCACTGACTTAGAGGCATTCTTATAGGGGAGTGGAAATGATCAACATGATGATAATTGCAGGTAACATTTATTGAGCTCTCCATGCAGCAGGTACTGTCCTAGTGCTTCACACATATTGGATCATTTTGGGCAGGTGATTAATCCTCATTCCCTAATGAATGGGGCTAACATTGATTACGCGCTTAGGAAGCCTCTGGCACTGTTCTATATTCTTTTATACACACTCTCATTAAATCCCTAAATAGTCTTTTTTTTTTTTTTTTTTTTTTTTTTTTTTTTAGCTGAAGAAAAACAAGTTCAGAAAGTATGTTATATGGTGAGATCTCAGCACTGATAAGTTGCAGATTAGTGGTCTCAGCTCAGTTTTGCCTGGTCCCCAAAAGTCATGCCCTTTTTTTAAATCACAATATGTCCCTCTGATAACATAGAACAAAAAGCCTCAAAGTTGATGCCTTTCGTGGACATTAACTTTTGGCCCAGAGAATATCTCCTTCCTTCTGGGCTCATTTGAGCCATGTGGGAGCTGCCATCTTTATTTAGATCCTACCTCGTCATATCATGTACTTTCCCATAAATCAGCTTGGTTCTTAAGTTACTTCAACTTGAGTTTTTGGCACTTGTATCCTGATGTATCCTGATGCCACCACCACCGCAATGATGGGGCCAGGCATGAATTCATTCTTGGCATATCACCGAGCGTGGTGGATGCATTACTGTGCACAGGATGCGGCTGTAATCACATGGGTCTTTGTCTCTGAAGGATGGGAACCAGTCTCTGGAAGAGTGGTTTGCCCTGTAGCATAAGAAAATCTGTTGAGTAGTATGTGAAGCTGCGATGGAATATTGCATTTGTTTTCATTCAGTACAGACCCATCAGATGCCTTCGTTGTTTTTGCTCTCACTCAGGTAGCGGCAGTCAAAATTGTTTAATAGTAAGTAATTGGGGTTGTAGGGGGAGGAGGTTGGGGAAGATGCTCTAAAGCAGCATGATGTCCTTGAAGTCAAGGAATGACGCTGTCAATGAGAGGGTAAGACCCATAGGTGCACAAGGGTGAGCACCAGTGGGCAAAGCCACTCTACAGCTTAGCTATTGGTTGGTTGTGTTCCAAAAGTCCCTTGGAAAATTGATTGTGTAAAACTTGGGACGTTTTCCCATAGGAAGAAGGTTATACAAGGTCCTGCTATTCCAGCTATCATCTACAGAAACTATTGAACTCTGTAACATCACAAAATGACCCCAAGTCCTGAGCCTCCAAGGCCTTCGCCAGTCTGGCCTCTGCTCTCCTTCCCAACCTCTCAACTCCCCTCCTTCCTTTGTCCACCAGTGGCATCTCACTGGCCTTCCTTCGTGCCTCCAGTGCTCCGGCTGTCACGAGTCTTCCATCCTTCCTCACCCTTCTCCCAGACGGCTCTCTCCTGCCCCATCTCCACCTTGCACCTCCACCAACCCTCTCTCATCCTGCGGGTCCAGCTTAAATATGTGTTTTCTGGCGCTCAGACCAAACGCTGCTACAGCATCTCCTGGCATGTGTTTTGTAGTCTCCACTGCACCAATAGGAATTCATCTCCTGTCTGCCTCCTCTCTCTGAGCCCTTGTCCTCATCTGTAAGACAGGGCGTGTCCCATGTGGGGCTGTTAGGAGGACAGAAGAAGATAATGCGAGCAAAGAGCATGGCCCATAGTAGGCTCTCCACCCATGTGAGCTCCTGTCCCGTGAAAAGAACGGAAATGCTGGGGGCCGGGTTGCCTTGTCCTTTGCTGAGAGGTGCCGGCATGCAGCTGCTACTGAAGTCGCTCTGGCTCCCCGGAGGTGGTGAGCACTTGCTGCCCAGCTGAAGCTGCTCGGAAAAAGCCCACGAGCATCTCTTGCGTTCACGGGTGAGCAGACCTGGCACACAGCAGCACACGGTGCCGATGTGGGTCAGCAAACCCTAGCTCGCTGCTCATGTTGAGGCCAAACAGGATGAACCGCAAGCTGCGTCATTAAACAAAAGCCATTACAAACAAATAAGCAAAGTACACACACACACACACACACACACACACACACGAGTATGATGTCATGAATAGGTCTTGACTGTCTTGGAAATGGATTAGCCATTACATTAAACCTACAAACAAACAATGTCATGTTTGGTCCTTGCAAGGAAAGGGAGGTTGTATGTGTGTGTCTGTGTCTGTCTGCTGTGTCTATCTCTGCATACATGTGTGTGAACGTGTATGTGTGTGTGTGTGTGTGTGTGTGTGTGTGTGTAGCAGGGCCCTGAGATGCCCTAGAATAGTCCTTTTGGCAGACCCACGGGGCCAGCCATCCTTGAAATGTCCGATCTTCCTCATGCCTCCTGCGGAGGCTCTACAGATGACAAGAGGCTGTCAGACTGAATTAGTGACTCTGCTAACCCAGTTTCCGTGGCTAAATGACTGGGACAAAAGATCTCTGGAGTTTCTTACATCCTGGCAGGCTTTTCTAAAATATTTATGACCGGGAGGCAACATGGTAAGACTGCGGGTTTGGAGAGCTGCGCCCAAGGCCCCGGAGGGAGCTGCCACTGGCCAGCCGGTGATCTGGGGGTTGACTCCCTTACTGTCTCTTTGTATCCTCTCTTTATCTGCAAAAAAGTAGCTCGAGAAGCCCTGCCTCCCTCATAGGGTGATGGCACGGAGCCACGGTGTAATCAGTGTCTCAGCCCCTGGAAAAACGACAGGCAAACAACTGGGATTGTTTTTCAAATATTGTTCCAATCTATCTTCCTTACCCTGGAAGGCTTTTGGAAGGCTCTCTAAGAGCCTGTGACCTAGTAATCAACTCGTATTTATTGGTGGGGAAGCGTCTGTAAATCAAAGGCATCAGAAGGGACTGGGCCGCGGAAAGCATTTCCGCTCACTGGGAGGATGAGCTTCAGGCCCAGCAAGGCGAGCTGGAGGCCGAGGACACTCAGCCCCGTGGACCTCACTCGGTGCCCACGTTGGTTCAGGCACAGTGACCGTTTGAAGTCTCCACGCCACCCTCCAGCCGGCCGTCAAGTCCCGCAGGCGAGTGGCCTGCGGTTGTTTGCAGGGATTTGGGTTATTTTTACACTCCAGTTTCCCTGATCTCTGTAAGCACGGTACTTCCATAGAATAGTTGACGTGGTCGTGTCCAGAAATAAAGTCCCCTTTGCCGCTACTGCAAGGAAGGGAAGATGGGTTGACAGGGAAATGGGTGAGCAAAGGAGGCCTTTGTCTTGTCTCTGAAACAGAGCCTTCTGTGGTGCCTCCCGGAGGCCTGTCTGATGCCCTGCATACTCAGTCACCAGCGCACTGCCTGCCCAGCGATGTGCTCAGTGGTTGAGCGTCAACCTATGAACCAGGAGGTCACAGTTCAGTTCCTGGCCAGGGCATATGTCCAGGTGGCAGGCTCGATCCCCAGAGGGGGCAAGCAGGGGGCAGCCGATCAATGATTCCCTCTCATCATTGATTTTTCTCTCTCTCTCCCTCTCCCTTTCTCTCTGAGATCAATAAGAATCTACCAGTATATTAAAAAAAATACAGACACCTGACCCCACTCTAGGACCAAGGTACCAATATTCCAGATCTACAAGCTAAGAGGTACAGTGACAGTTGGTTAAGGTAGACCTGACTTTGAACTCAGGCAGCCAGAGTCTTCACTGTCTGCACAAGGCCAGGAAACCTCAGGCAGCCCCGAACATAGAATGACCTGGTCTTAGTGTAGCATCAGACAGCTGAAGAGCTCTCATGAAATTGGGCTTCAAGTGTCACCAAGAAACCCCAAAAAGCCTTTCACCCCCATTTTACCTCTAGGGAAGGGGCATAGGCAACTGTGTTTTTATCAAGCCCCTTGGGTCATTCAGTTGTCCAATGAGGCCCAAGCGACAGTGGATGGGAGCCTTCCCTCGGACCTTCAGTGCTCAAAGTACCCTTGGCATTGGCTTGGTGAAGTCCAGGGCTCGGCCTGCAGGTCTCTGGGATGACTGACACTTGACCTCCTGCAAGCCAGTGTCCTTGAAATGTGCATCCCACACCTGGGTGGGGCGGGAAAGACTTTTCCTCCACTATCTGCAGCGGATCTGCTCTTGAGCCTAACTTGCAAACTTTGCTCTGCAACCATGTGTTGTTTGATTCCATTTGTAGGAACAGCCAGGAATAGACAACCCTGTAAAGACAGGGGGCGGGTTTATGGTTGGGGTTGGGGTGGGGGAATTGAGGGGGACAGCTAAGGGGACTTGGGGTTTCTTTTCCAGGCAGTGAAAAGGTCCTAACATTGATTGTGGAGATGGTCGCACAGCTGAACAGCCTGAAAGCATTGAACCGTACACTTCAAGTGGGTGAATTACATCTTAAGGGAAATGTTGTTTTTTTTAAAAAAAAATCAACCAAGCTTTACTTGGGAAAACCCAAACCCTGCAGTTAACCACACCCACTGCTCCTTGTGAGGCAGTTGAGCAGCCATCTGTTGATACTGGGGGGAGAGGAGGCCACTGCCCAGAGACTCAGCAAATCTTGTGTGGGCCCAGGTGTCTGTGTTTTAGGCAAGTGCCTCTGGTGATTCTGAGGTAGGGAGTATAATACACACACATATTTGGGAGCCACTGTAAAATGGTCTATTTCAGAGGCATTTTTTCCCCTATAAGCACCTTTCCAGAAAAATGTTAATGCCCCAGAGTGTGTGTGTGTGTTTGTAAGAGAGAGAGAGAGAGAGAGAGGGATAGAGAGAGAGAGAGAGAGAGAGAGAGAGAGAGAGAGTTCGCATTCCATATGGATTCATTTGCCGATACCCTAGTCTAGCTCAGGTATAACTGCATTTCATAGGTGAGATCAGGTCCCTTCTCTAGTCTTGCTTTGGGGGCTTACCTGAGTCAAGTCTCAGGGGAAGGAGGTAAAATGGGATGAAGGGCATTGCTGGGTTTCTTGGAGACACTCGAAGCCCAATTTCATGAGAGCTCTTCATGTCTGATGCTACACTATGATCTGGGCTGCCTGAGGTTTCCTGGCCTTGTGGAGACAGTGAGGGCTTTGGGTCCTGAGTTCAAAGTCGGGGCTACCTTAAAGAACTGTTACTGAACCTCTCAGCCTGTAGATCTGGAATATTGGTACCTTGGTCCTAGAGTGATTCTGAAGATTAAGTGAAATAACAACTGTAGCGAACCAGGTACATACTATCTGCTCAGTAAAAAGTAGCAATAGCCCTAGCTGGTTTGGATCAGTGGAGAGAGCATCGGCCTGTGAACTGAAGGGTCCCAGGTTCTATTCCAGTCAAGGGCACATGCCCAGGTTGCGGCTTGACCCCAGTAGGGGCGTGCAGGAGGTAGCTAATCAGTGATTCTTTCTCATCATTGATGTTTCTATCTCTCTCTCCCTCTCCCCCTTCCTCTCTGAAATAAATAAAAATATATACATATTTTTTAAAGTAGCAAATATTACAGTTATTTAACTTCTCATTTCGTGTATGTTGTGTTTCCTTATTTGGATTCTAAGATCCTCTGAGGACAGTCCTTTGCCTCTGACACAGCTCTTAGCATAGTGTCTCATATGCAAAAGCCCAGAGAGTGTGGAGAATTGGGGAGGACACCCCTGTGCTACCTGCTCAGGCTCCCCTTCCTCAGGAGCTCTGCTGACCCCACCACCCATCCACCAGGTTAAAGAAGGGGGCTCCCAACAGCTTCTATAACAGTGTGACCTCACCCCTCACTCCCTTATTCTCAGTCACAGTTGGTTGGACTGGGTGAGGACCCCCAACCCAAGCTTGGCCAATGAGTCCCTCTCCTGGGAATTTGTCATTGAGTCCAAGGGCTTCCAGCCTGTGTCTACAGGCCTCTTGGAAAGAAGATGCAAACCCAACAACAGTATGTAGCTATTTTCTAGTAGAAGCATGAAGCCAAGGTCTACGATGAGGTGCAGGCATACAACAGACACTCTCGTGTTCTACTGTAGTTGTGTGATTTGACATGTACTCATGTGGTGTGATTCTAGGCATGAAAAAATGTTCATATTATAATGTCAAGGTAAAGCAGATAAGACAAAATTATGTAGAACTCACAGATTTAAAAAATATACACCAATGCATAAAATGCTAAAAATACATAAAAATGTTGGTAGTGATCAAAGGGTTGTGGATGATTTCATTTTATTTTTAAATACTTTCTGGCTTTTCAAGAAAAGTTGATATTCGGGGGGTGAGGGGACCTTAAGCTCTCTGGCCTCAATTTCCTCAGAATTCTAATTATTTTGATAGCTGATAAGCAAATCTGCACCCAGCTGTTAATAACTTGTTAGGTCTCTAAGGGTGTTATTGAAACGGGCTTTCAGAGAGGCAAGATGAGCAGTTCTACCTTTAAGTCAGTCACCAATAGTGATTTCCCAATTTGCAGAAGAAAACGTCAGCGATAGAAGTTTCTAAAATTAAATTTATTTTTCCATAACATTTCCCTTGATGTTTGCTACCAACGTCTCAACTAGAATCTTGTGGAGTGAGCATTAGAATTAATGGAGAGCTTACAAATATGCAAATGCTGCTGCCTCATCTTCTAAAGATTCTGATTTAATTGGTCTTTTGTGGATTCTGGGCAGCGATAGCTTTATTTACGTTTTAAATGATTCTCATCTACAGCCCAGATTGAGAATCACTGACGTAGTATATCTTGATTAAACTTAAGATTCTATATTCAGTTATTTTGTTGTTAAAAGCTTAGTATACCTGCATTTCTTAGGACTTCAGAAGGAGCGTCAGGGCTTCTAATTTCCTTACTCATGGAATAAATTTGAAAACTTAGGCTGGAACTCACTTCCTGGGCAGTAAGGGGCCTGGTGGGAAAGAGACTGTTTGGAGACATCTCCCTCTAGTGCCAACACGTGGTAATTGCTTAGCCATGCCTTGGTTCGCCCTTCCCATTGGTTGTTTCTCTGAAACACAGCCCAAAGGCTGCTCTGACCCTTGCTTGGCAGAGCCTCCCACAGAGCCAGCATCCCGTTCAGCCAATGACCGGCTGGGCGTGGGCCTGCCCTTTGAAAGCTCCTTTGCGGGTGGCCCTTCCTGACATGTTTGCCCCTTTCTGACATGTCAGCAATAGAGTTGGAACTGTAAACCCAGGACAATTTGCAGACTCGTTCTTAATCGTCAGGAGTAACA
Source organism: Myotis nattereri (assembly GCF_964212035.1). Taxonomy (NCBI): domain Eukaryota; kingdom Metazoa; phylum Chordata; class Mammalia; order Chiroptera; family Vespertilionidae; genus Myotis; species Myotis nattereri. The sequence continues at coordinate 52,716,643 of NC_138088.1, read as the reverse complement.
GTTGTAGATAAAAGCTGTGGAGTTGCTCATTGACATTGGCATTGCTGACCCGAGCTAGAATTATTCCTGTAACTTTATAGGAAATAAAAAATCATGTCAATAGTTATAGGGTATGGGAAGGAGGGCAAGAATAAATATTTAGCAAAACAAACTCTTAAGAAGATTCAGGTTAGCTTTTTCCCTTGTGTGGGGGCAGAAGTCCAAGGTAGGTGGGGTAGAAAGTGTCACCAGGGTGGACAGGGACAAGGGACCATATCGTAGACCTGGGTCCTAGAGCCCATGCGTGGGGAGAGACGTATCCCTGTGATGTACAACTTTATTGTACATCAGAACCACCTGGGAAGCATGTCCAGAAAGCTTCTGCCCAGGCCCATTCCCACCAGTTATGACTCAATCAGCCTATGAATCTGAGGGGATTTTAAGAAGCAGTTAGAGGGGCCCGTTATTCATCCAGTGCCCATGTGGTTCCAGGCACGGTGCTACAACCCTCTGAAATGGAGAGTGTCATTCCCATTTTACAGATGAAAAAACTGAGGCTCAGGGAGGAGGGGGTAGAGGCTTGAAGCCTCGTAGCTGGGCAGTGATGGAGCCTGGACTGCAATATCAGGTCGGGGTTAGTGCAAGGAGCTGGTCACAGAAACAAGTCAAATCCTTAATAATACTAGGCCCAGTGCCGAATGTCAGAGCAGGACCGGAGTAAGAGGACGTGCAAGCTGAGTCCACACAGCTCTTTGGGGGCCTTCTCTTCTCCTTGAGGAAAGGCCTGGTTCTGGAGCCTAGGATGGCGCCAAACCTATGCGGGTGGTGAAGAAAAGACTGGGAATAAGGTGGGGGTGTGAGGAGGAGGGGAGCAGAGGGTAGAGAGAGAAGGAGGCAGGGACTGGAAACCAGGCAGCAGGGGCCCGGTCAGCGGAGAGGACGGTCACCGGCGCCTCCTCTGCGTCCTCCTGCAGGCCTTTCTCCTTGAGCTCCTTTCTTTCTTCTGGATCTTTTCACCTGCCTCTCTTATTTCCCCTTCATCCTTTCTCCCCGTTTCTCCCCTTCCCTGTTGGAGGAGGGGTTTTATCTTCCTTCAGGCATGTCCTCCCAGCATGTCAGGTACACTTCCCAGGAGGTCAAGGAGAACAGTCAATTATTTACTCAGGGAAAATCAGCTCCATCAGCAGTCAAAGCCCGCACGAGCCTCCCTCCCCAGTGCACACAGCCTCAGCGGGCACCCAGCCTCCCTCCCCAGTGCACACAGCCTCAGCGGGCACCCAGCCTCCCTCCCCAGTGCACACAGCCTCAGCGGGCACCCAGCCTCCCTCCCCAGTGCACACAGCCTCAGCGGGCCGCAGCCCTCCTCCCGGGCCCTCCCCACAGAGCTGAGCTCACCCTGGGCTGCAGAGCTGCCTGCAATTCCCTGTGGCAACAGCACTTAGCAGGGTCTCATGTTTAATGCAAGCGAGCTTCTGAGACAGGAAAGCTTTCAAGATACAGCTTAAGATACATAAATGCTGCCCTTTCCAGCGCAAACAGAAGTGTGCGGAATGGATGTGGGTTTTCCTGTTTTACGATAATTGTGTTCTCATCTGTACAGATTTAAGCAAAACCATTCTGTCAGAAGGAAGGAAAAATCTATAAACAAGGACCTCTGTGGCCTAAAGAGGCCTGGTCGTCTCACGTTTTGAGTCTCCCAGTAATTTTAGAATGAAGAAAGGCCAAACTTATGTCATAAAAGTTGTAGTTGATTGTCAACACTTATCATTAACAAGTTAATTATTTTATATTTTTTTATTCATTTCAGAGAGGATTGGAGAGGAAGAGAGATAGAAACATCAATGATGAGAGAGAATCATTGATCAGCTCCCTCCTGCACGTCCCCTACTCCTGCACCTGCAACCCCAGGCATGTGCCCTGACTGGGAATCGAACCATGACCTCCTGGTTCATGGGCCAACACTCAACCACTGAACCACACCAGCTTGGCAGCAAGTTAATATTTTTAACACAAAGGATATAATGTAATGTAATTGTTCTAGTAATAAGCTAATTATAGGATTTGTAAAAATTTATAATTCATAGTTCACCCACCATAGGTCATGGGCTAGAGGTATAAAGCTGTATTTTAAAAACTTCTTTCAATCATGTCAGTATATGATTCCTTTGGAAATAACGCAAAAAACCTAATATTGAAATCTTACGTTTGAGTTAAGAATTCTGGTGACTGTGGCCATGTTTGAGCTAATGATATTGGTGACTGCGGAGATATCCCTGCTATGAATATAGACACTCTCGTCTCTGAATAAGTTCCACTGCTCTTCCCACTCTGTCTCTCATCCTGACTAGCTCAGCTAGAGTGTCATGTCCCAACCTGTCTGCACAATGCTCAGGGGGCAGGGCTTTAAGAATAACATCTCACAGCCTCTCCTACACTGTTTGGGCCCAAAGCGGCATGCCACGTCCGGGCATTGCCGCAGAACTCAGTGTTTGAAACGGCCCTGGTGCTCCCTGAAGAAAGTGCTGATTCCAGGTCTGGGGCAGGAACGACACAAGGTGAGCCCAGACATTGGACAGTGCCAGGAAGGAAGGAGCACTCAGACACAAACACCTGTATCCTTCCATTGATGGCGCCGTGTCAAGGAGGCACAGGAGCCAACCGGAAGGGCTCCCACTGGCCAAAACTAGAACAATTTGAGCAAGAAATTCTATGAAGTATTGGATTATAATCCAACGTATAAAATAAATATCCATGAGTCAATATTGACACACAGAGTTCCATAAATAAATAAATAAATAAATAAATAAAGGGGAGACACAAATCTTCCTTGCAGGTCCTTCCTTCCTTCCCTCCCTCCCTCCCTCGCTCCCTCCCTCCCCCCTATCTTCCTCCCTTCCTCCCTTCCTCCCTCCATCTTTCCTTCTTTCTTTGCTTCATTCTGCCCTCTAATTTATGTAGATATTCCACCCTCAAGAAGACAGAATATAACTCCCCACTTATTAAGCAACTTGCTTCCAAAGAGGACAAGATGGAAGGAGGTGGGGAGTCATTTTATGGTGGGAATGGAGTCAAAGGAAGACAAAACGTAACATTAAATTAGTCCAGGAGTATTGGGGCATACTTCTCTGAGTCTGGATTGAAGGTGTTTGCTCATCAGGCTAGAAGCCGCTGTAACAGCATTCTTGGTTGACTTAATGAAATATATATTCCACGGCAGCCCCATTCAGTGAGTTGAGATGCCAGAACCTCCTGCTATAATGCAGAAAAGGGATTCAAAGACTTAGGCAGATGGGAATGTGAACTTGTATGGGGCATGAACATCCAACCGTACCTCCTGATGGGTCCAGAGGACAGTCTCTTCACTAAGGTATTAAAAAATATATTAATGAAAACCATTTGGAGAACCTGGCACTAAACCATTCGTAGACGACCTGCTCTGGGTCGGGTTTTCGTACGTAGCAGAGCAGCTCCCTCGCTGCGATCTATTGAAAGTCAGCCCTTGTCAGAAGGGTTTGTAAAAAAAAAGAAAAAAACAAAAAATATATTAATGAGAGGAGCACCAGCATCCCTGAAAAGTTCTATGGTGACTCCCCAACCGCCCCCCCACCCCCACTTGCCAGGCTACCTTAGTAGCGGAAAATGCGGCCATTGACATGGATCCAAACAGGACAGTAGGAATAGGAACTGTATCATAGAGAATTCGTATAGGGGTATTGGTTACACCAGCGCTGGAGGGCTGAATGAGGGAGAAGGTCATTCGCTGAGGTCACCCAGAAATAATGACCCAGGAAGCAGCTCCCACTGGGGTTGAGAGAACAAGGAAGAGGCTGGGGTAGCAGACCCAGAAGCTTGGAGGAAGTGCCCTAGAAAGCGGGGCGCGGGCCTCTGAGAGGAGCCCTGCCAGGCGGGGGCTGCTCCCTCTGGGAGTCCTGATGAGGCTGGTTCCGGGAGCACTTAAGGAACAGAGAGGCTGAAACCGACTGCTGAGAACCCATTGCGGAGCTGCTATGCCAGGAGCACCAAGCAAATGAAAAGAATTCACCCCTCCTCCTGCTCCCCCTGCCCCTGCGGAGACCCTTATTTCAAAACCTGGGGGACGCCAGCCAGGAAAGGGGAAATCTGGCCTGTGGAAGCCCAGCCCAGCATGACAAAGCGGGGCACAGGGGCGTGCGTTTGGCACTGGAGGGCCGCGGCTTCATAACCTGCGCAGAACTTGTTCTGTCCCCTCTGCTCCTAAAGCAAACCTCTCCAAGACAGGCCCGTTCTTGAAATCTCTTCTTTCCATAGCTGGACAGGGTTTTAGCACATGTTGGTTGAGCAGGCATGGATGATATCACCCTGCGACAATGCAATCCATTTTGAACCTCAGACCGCAGCCTTGACGAACAGCACATCCAAGGATAACGTTCTAGGTATCTAGCTCGAGAGTGTTTTTCACTCCAAGGAGGATCATTTGGCAAAGCCGTGCCAGGAAAGCCTTGCCTTTTGAATATGTGGAGGAACCTCTTGCTGTCAGTGGTCTGAGGAACGGAGGTATTGAGGACAGCTCAACTATTCCCGTAAAAGAACTTAAAAAAAAAAAAATCCTTGTCAGAGGCAGGGATCAGCTGCCATGGTGATGGGGATTTCTGAAGAGTTTACACATAAAAAATAGAGTGCAGGGTCAGAGAGACTTGCCAGGCCTTTCCAAAAATAACCCAAGAACCAGTAGAAAAGCTCAGCATTTATGTCGAACCAACATCTTTCTTAACCCCAAAAGGCTGAGGGTGAGAATTTCTGCTCTAAGCGTTAATGGTATTAGTTGAGTGATTGATCACACAGCTCACTGGAGGCAGGGCCAAAATGCAATAGTCTTGTCTCAGCGGCTACAGCTGTGGCAAGCTGTATATTGAGGACCAAGAACTTTCCTAATGGCCTTAAAATGGTGTTGGTACCGAAATGCTCAGCCCAGGGTCATCCATGTCAAGTTAATTACGCATTCCTAGTCTTTTCCTTTCGACTGAAATAAAAATGATAATAAATGAGCAACACTACTTGGCAAGCTAGATACCAGCTTTTTCTTTGAAATACTCAGAACTCCATGAATATCAATTCTATTATATGCTACCCATGAAAAGACTCCAACCATTACAGACTGTGCAAAATTACTTTTATTTCAGTGTCAAATTCCAAAGAAAAACACCCAGGCATGGGTGGGCTCATTTGCATTTACAACCTTTATTATTTTCAGGATGTGGTTCTGAACCCAAAACCCACTGAGTCGTGTGCGCCTGCCAGCAGTATTTCCAATGTGAAACTACAGCACACTGAATCCTTTTAAGGAAGATGTGGGTCTTTATAAAATAAAATGGAACCTGTTTATGTCCAGGAGACCAAGGTACCTGTACTATTGGGGTAATATTTATATCCTAAAAGTAGATGTTTGATTCTCAACTTTCATTTCTGTTGGAGCCCAACACCAATGTGGCTTAAGAAAAAGATGGTGCCCTAACCGGTTTGGCTCAGTGGATAGAGCGTCAGCCTGCGGACTGGAAGGTCCCAGGTTCGATTCTGGTCAAGGGCATGTTCCTTGGTTGCGGGCACATCCCCAGTAGGGGGTGTGCAGGAGGCAGCTGATCGATGTTTCTCTCTCATCAATGTTTCTAACTCTCTATTTCTCTCCCTTCTTCTCTGTAAAAAATCAATAAAATATTTTTTTTTAAAAGAAAAAGATGGCCTATATTATAAATCATTTCCAAAACAGGATGGATATAAAGATCGCAGGACACTCAAGTCATCAAAGCAGCCACAAAGATTCTAGAATCATAAAAGGCTCTGTGACTTGCTACACTGTTGATAAGAGCAACAGGATAAAGAGATTTAAGAAGGAGGGCATATTTCAAACAGGGGAGAATCATGTTTAAGGAATGGCTAATTTGTTTTCCTGTAGAAATCTTTGGTACATGGCTCTCCTGGGAAACTTAATCAATTAAAACCTCACATGCTATTCTCCTTGTGAGCGAGAGGAATGCATTTCTTGTGTTATTACATAAATGAATCTCATCTTCGGGGCCTTGAAATATAGCTTTATCCAGCCTGTAGTGAATCTGTGTGCCATCTCATCTTTCTGCATTACAGTGAAATTGATTTTACGATTCCTTCCTCATAAATTGCAGGCCTGCGGCAGTGACAGGCTTGGCGATGTTTCGGATTCGTCTTCCCTAGTCTCACGGGCTGGGCACGTCACCTGCTTTTCTTTTTTTAAATTTTTTTTTCCTCTCAGAACCACATCAAGCTTGCAGTTCTGATTCTGGTTCTGAACCTAAAAAATGCATTTTGAAAAAGGATGGTCTGTTAGGCCCAGGATGTATCCTTCTTGCCTTGTTTGGCTCCTCTAAACGGAATGTTATCCCTGAAGCCTTTAGGGTATCATTGGGATGAAACATTTTGTTAAGAATTACTAGGACGATCACCATGCCACTGAATGCACCATTAACATGAGTAGCGTTACAAAACTAAAGCTATAAAACTCAGAGGATGTCTTCCTTCGCTCCTCACCCTCCCCTCCTCAGATGGAAGCAAAGTAATCCATGGCAGTCCTGGAATTTCTGACAGTCCTACTGGGTCCTGCTTACATTTCAGGCTTTGGTTACTCAGTCAAGAGAAATATTACCTTAATACCCCTCCCCCCATCCCCCATTTTTCTTAAAGGAAAGTTCTGTTGGTTCATTGACTAGTCTGATTAGAGGGATGAGTAGGGTTGTACTATAACACTGGATTTCCTTCAGTCCTCAGGCTCATCCTTGGGGAACCAGGCAATTCCTTGAGGCTACCTCTAGAAGACCAAAGGTAGAGGAAGGGAAACAGAGGTCAGGGCTCTTCATCTTGCTCCCTGGCAGGTGTGACCCCTAGCCTGACCCCAGGCTTAAATTCCAGGAATGGATGGCGTTCTACACATTCTACCTCTTCCCATATCCAGCAGTGGCTCTGGATTCGCGACTCCTGTTGCCATCGACCCATCCACCCCAGCTGGTTCTCTCTCAGTTGGATATGCAGCCACCTCGTGCCCCAACCCAGGCGGCAATAGAGAGTGTGGTCAGGGGAGCGCTGATTTAAAGCAAGAAAGAAGGTTTGGTTCTATAAATGTTTTTTTTCTAAACCAAATCTTAATCCTAATGTTGAGGTCATTTTTTTTAAGCCTACTTAAACCTTTTGGTTTTAATATTCCAATTGACTTTTTTGCCTTCTCTCTATAATAATTCTAGAAAGAGATCATTTAAATCAGTACAGTAATTACTACTCATCCGCTGAGAAAATATGGGCTCCAAAGCACACTTGTTTGGGCTGGTATACCAACCTCAGAATGAAGGGGAAGCAAGTGGATCGTGGTAAACATAATAGGGTACAGAACAGCTCCCCACTTCTTACTGAGTTGAGTTCACAGTTATGACTTCTCAGGATACCTGGCATTTCTATACTCACGAGGAAGAATCAGTCAAGACTTGAGGTGTGGATTTTCCCTTCAGATGATCTGCAACACTGCTTGCTCCTCTCTGCGCTCTCACAGCGTTCACCAGTGCGTGTGTGTGTGTGTGTGTGTGTGTGTGTGTGTGTGTGTGTTGTAATGGACTTGCATACGCACACTGAGCCCTGACCAAGACTGAATTGCTTCTCATTGTTTTCCAGCACCTTAAAAACCTGGTTCACATGAGGTTCTCAAAAAATATTTGTTGAATGAACCAAACTATTGTTTCCCTTTGTTTTGGAGTGACACAGAAGTGTCATATTTCTGGTACATTTCTAGAAATGCTACAATAACACGAAAATCTCTAATGCATACACAACAGTCAAACCACGAGTCATGCGTGTGCATGGAATAGGCCTAGATGGAGCTCCCTGGTGTGGAGAGTGAGCCATATCAACAGTTAACCAGTCTCCCGCGAGCTAGACCCACAGGCCACACCTTTCCTAACTGGCTTAAGACCAACTAGAAACTATCCCATTTCTTTCATGGATCGTCAGCATCCAACTGTCATGAAGTGTGTTTGCTTGATTATTTTTTTGAGGAAGCAGCATGGTTTTTACTCTAACAAAATGTCAACCTTAACAATTTAATGTTAATTCTCTAAATTCCCACGAGATAACTAGTTTAACAGGCGAAACACTGCTGCATTCTTCACTGGGTGCAGTCTGAAGCAGGTGTTTGGACTGGGGATCTGATTATAGATCCCTAAAACGCAGTTTCCTTTGATGTAGCTCAAGGCATGGAAGGTAATTTCAACTCTTCAAAGCCTAAACCTTACCTCCCTGCATCTTTAGAACCTGTTATCCTCTTCACTTCCTTCTAACACTATTCTGGGTAATACTGGCTGAAAAGAATCACGTAGGTGGGATTGATACATTTTTCTTTCTGGTTGTGCCATGATTTACATTTCTTTCCGTTTCCCGTTAAGGGACTTCGGCAAATACTCCAGTGAGTGGGATAAGCCTAGAGTCTAATTGTTTTAAATGTCAGTTGAAAAGTTTTTATATGTGTTATAAATATATGAGAAGGAATGCTTCCAATGAATTTTCTGAAGACTTTTACAAACATTCCTTCCTTTAAGGAAATGTTTCCTAAGGGGTGGGGTGGATAATATACAGGGTGTCCCAAAGAAATATATACACACTTCAACTGCTGAGAGCTCAGTTTTGAAAATGAAATGTATTTTAATAAGCACTGCCTTTATAGATATTCCAAGTGTGGGGGACACATTTCTGAGGCTCACCCAGGGGGATCTTTCAAACTGCACATTCCCCTCCACAAATATTAATATATTCTTTCCCGTTATCTCCCTGAAGTCAATGCTGAAGTGACCTATTGATCGTTGTGTGCCATACCCTTTTGTGTGTTAGGAATTATTGTTTTCAACTTACCGGTGAATAAACACGTTTCCAATTAGAAGTCTATAAGAATACAAGACATTTTGTTTAAATTGCATGATTTATTTTTAGATCATCCCTCATAGTCCTGCATGCATTGTTAGCACAAAAAGTTGGACTTGACCACAACTTCCTTTAAAGAGATAGTAGGTACACAATCACCATCTGAAGTTTCTTCACAGATGGCCCAAGAATTTCAGGCCGTGGTAACACTGTCAGTAACCTACACAATGTTCAATAGGAAAATTTACCAAATGTCCTTTGTTTAATGTAAACAAGGCAGGAGGCAAACAGAGTATTACAGTAACACTATTTTACAGGGCCCAGAAATATGATTATCGATCATGTTTTAACACATCATGTGTCACAATGACATGCATATTTTGATTAATTAAACAACCCAAAATATAATTACTACATAATTTGTGGTTTGAGCACTTCACTGTAACTTCTGTCAATACCTATGAACTTCATAATTAAATTGGTAATTGTATATTAATGCAATAATTTATGGAAGTATATTACCATGGACTATAAAGGTAATCCCCATAATCTGTGCCCTGTAAAATTAAGTGTAACAATCTTTACACTAGCAACAGTGTAAGCAAGCTAAGGATTTTGGTCCTTATATATATATATACATATATGTACACATGTACACACACAATGATGTACAATTAAACCAAAAAGCTATGAATCCACTCATAGCTTCCATATTGCACAGATATCTTACGAGAACATTACATAGTTATGATGTGAGTACTGCACTGATAATTGGCTAAAGACAAGTCTGAGTTCTAGCAAGTAAAGAATGTGGCTCATTACTAAAAATAACCACAAAGACTATACTGTTAGAGAGAAAGATTTTTTAAAAATGGGCGTAGCTATTTATACCAAGGTGAAGCAAGGCTAAAGTTTGGTTTGGAACTTGCTTAGGGCAATCCGTTGTTAAGATGGTATTTTCTACCCAACACAGTATATTTTGGTCACTATTTTGCAAGTACCCAAGTAATGGAAATATTCAGCTTCTGAATGACAGTACAAAAAGACCAGCAATGTAGTAGGATGTTTCGCTAACAGGTTCAACTCACTGTGAGAAGTTGTGCTGGCTCTAGGTCCCTACTAAATATGAATAAAAGAAAGAAAGAGAAAGAGAGGGAGAGATGGAGGGAGAGAGAGAGAGAGAGTGGGAAGGAGAGAAAGAAACTGAGAAGAGAAAATATACTTTAAGCTTTAGTTGACTACAAATCAAAGTCATTACAATAACTTAGAAAAAATGTTTTAAGAAGCAGCATACATACATATAAAAAATATAAGAGTTAAAGCTTTTCAGAACTTGGTTTCATGCATTAGCTATAGGGTCCCATTGTGAAATCAAAGATTAAATAACATTTGGTCTGAAAGGTCATGTCTTTGCTATTACACCTATCAAACACTATGAACACATGAGGAAACATCTAATATCTCGTATTGCCTTATTTTAAATACACCTACATCAAAGTAGGCTGCAACTACACCTAAAACTGAAGATGTTGCTGAGTTCCTTGCATGGCCTAATGAGTAAATACAGCAAACTTACTGTTTTCCCCTCATGAAAAATCATTTAAAGAAAAGCACACACAAAGTAACTACCTCCCACTTTTGTTTTTCTGCTGTTTTGCTGAATAAATGCCTTAGGAGGAGCTAACGAAGATGCACATTGAATTAGAAATTCAGTCTCTTTGTTGTTGTTTTACTGGTGGTAAGCATTCTAGAGCCAAGAATATTCATCATCTTTTGATATTTTCTTCACAATAAATAGCAAAAACGAACTATAAAATAAATCAGAAAAACGAATGCGACAAAATTAGGGGTGGCGTAAAACATGCTTCTGTGCATACGCCACACACCGTGAAACTGCAGACACGCCACAGAAAACAACTTCCCAGGAGGGGCAGCAGCAAGAGTGCCTCGGAAGCCAGAAATCTGATAATCTGCTCCCTAAATATCAGTAAACGGAAAGACAAGAAAGTGCTGCTGCTTAACACTTCAACTAAAGAAGAAAGCTTAGAAGCAATATATCTGAGGAATAAGCGTCACTTACAGGAGGAATAGAGAGTGGATCAGCAAACAACATTCTGTCAATTAACTCCCAGCACGTGGTGCCCGCACAGCTCTGCCAAGCTACCCACAGTTCCTACATACATACCCACTCACATACATACCCACTGCACCCACATTCTTTCCCATGTAAACAGGACAGACTGGTCTGTCTGTTTGGTTTTTAACTCTCTCTCTCAAATAATTTAAAACAAAAGACTGAACAAAATGAAAACATAAATGTAAACATTAGGGAGGCCATTGGAATTTTGATTCTAAGAGTTATCAGTGAGTTCCCCACCAAGACACGACCATGCATTTCAGTAAGAAAATCAAATTATAAAGTGATTTCATGAAACAATTTTCAAAGAGAGATAGAACAAAAAAAAGGTTCTCAACCTAACACGTGTAAATTAGCTTTAAAAAATACTATTTTAGCAAGCACTACCACTGGTGAGCACAAACTCGGTATTGTTGCCAAAATGACACGGTTTAAATAAACTGGGACCCATACATGAACATTAATCACCTACATGGCAATGTGCACACGAGTAAAAGAACATTTCTTTAAAAATATATATATTATATTAATCAAGAATTTTATTATCATATTAAATTGTTATTCTTAGAAAAGCTGAAGGAAGTTAATGGTTCTCTACACATTTTTATCTCCTATTATTAACTCAACTCATTTGATGGTCCCTGAATTGTATTTTTTTCTCATTTACAGTTTTTCATATTTTGTTTGATAAGAATTCTTACCTTAAAAAGTTATAAAAATTCATTGTTGTTGTTTTTTTGCTTCTGATTAATCCAAAAGAATATAAGCATCTGAGTTCCAGAGAATGTCAAAATGCCTTGCTACCAAAAAGGATATTAAAATAACAGAAACATCAAAGGCATGACATCAGAAATCTGCGGCTTTCCACACAGGCATTAGAAATGCTTATTTCCGGAAGTTCCTTTGATTGTGTCCTGGATTCAAGGACGTGCACATCTATGTATGGCGCCTTAATGAAAAAGCAATGGAAACACTATTATACAACATTGTACTGAAGTTGCCCACTCGATGGGTTCGAAATGCTTCGGTCCAGTTTGCAGCAATACTTCATTGAAAAGGGCCTTTTATCATCCTCTCTTCATGAGGTGAAATGTGCACAGCAGTTCTGTTCGCTTGGTTACCTGGGAGGGGTATCTATGGCGTGGAGGAAGCGTGGTACTTCACAAACGCGATGGCCGCCAGCTCCTTGCAGAACTCTTCCAGCACGATCACGCCCTCCAGCAAGGTGATGTGGTCCACCCTGGGCGGACAAGAGGCAACACGTCAATCAAGATAGCAGCAGGCTGTCAGTTTGGGTGGAATTTTTATAGTGGGAAAAAAAAAGTGAAACACTGACTTACATAGGGCCTTCCGGTTCTAAACCAAGTAATCGCTTTCTGACTAGTAGAAGCTTGGGAGTAAAGTCTTGAATACGCTGGATTCTAACCATAAGGTCTCCGACGACCTACATCACAGACACAAAAGGAACTCGGTTCCTAAAACCAGCTGCATAGGGATTTTCAGGATAAAAAACATACCCCATTTCCTTTCACTAAATGAAGAATGCCGCCTTTCACTATTTGCATAACCATCTTTGACAGAGGACTCATATCTACTCCTTAAATAGAGACATTATATATATATATATAATTTTAAAAAATGAATTTTCCTTTTTTTCTTCATATTTTATAGTGAAATAATTACTTCTAAACAGTAGACATATTTTCCTCTATGTGACACTGATTACATGCAATGATATTAAGTTGTTCATTGGACAGGTTTATTAAGCCTGAAGAAAATATAACAAAACCAATCACTCACCCTGACAATGACAGAGAAGAGAGACCGACAGCCAGAAGCAAGGTTCACATAGGGATCCAAAAGGTATTCGTGTACGTGCGGATGAGGGAAGAGAGACAGTCTGGACAACACCGAGGTCACTTGTAAATTTACGTCATACGGCTGGGGAGAGGTGAGGAACAAAAACACATCTGATGTTATTCGTCATGTCCATCCCGGAGCACTTTACCATTTTGTCTTTCAAGAGAGGAAAACTGACCATTTACTCCTCCCTCCTCCACCTGCTCTTCTACAATGGAAACACCTGTAACTAAACTAGTTCTCACCACTTAGTCACAGTGCATATAACTCAGCCCTAAACGTTTATGCATGTAATATACAGAAAAAACAAACACAACATGTCAGAACGTCTCTGTGTTACCCAGGTGGTTTTATTACCTGATCAAGAATTCTTCCCATTCTGTCAAATAAAACTTTCAAAAAATGACCTTCAAAGAAAGTGGCTTCTAAGTTGCACTTTTCCAAGGCTTTTGGAGACCCAGGCCACTCCCATCTTAAGCAGATAGCACAGTAGTCCCGGAACTAGGGAGAAAGCATTTAGATCAAATTAACCCAAAACAAACTGAGGTGAAATAGAAACGATTTCCTCCAACAGGAATATCAAAATCCATATGAGAACGCAGAGGGCAGAGGGCAGAGGCCGGGTGAGGGTGTGACGGAGGGACAGCGTTACAGACCACTGTGCGTGGAGGACAGTGGTGGAGAGGAAAAAGGAGAATAAGCCGGTGGAATGGAAGTAAGGGCGGCGGAGAATCATTTAAAGGTCACCTTTGGATTAGCGGGGAAAGGATTTGGGGGAGATATAATGTCGGAAAGGGAAGAAAGGGACGAAGGGAAAAAAGAGAGAGGGAAAGGAAGAGGGGGCAATAAAGAAACCTTGAGATAGAGACAGTGAAATGCAAGGTGAGGTCACTTGCAGGAAGCTCTAGTGGTGAGAGCGGAGGCCAGGCCTTGCAGAGAAAGGGAAACGTTGGAGAAATGACTGTGGGCGGTGTGACAGGTGTGTGAGTGCATTCCCATTCGATTTCATTTCAAAAATGTGGGTATTAGACTCACCTGCCTGTGAGCATCTCGGAGGTAGGTGTCATATCCTGTGCCCTCAACGTGGTAGGAGGATTTCGCTTCATCCGGTACCAGACAGAGAAAACTTCAACGAAAAAAGTTAAAATCAGTAACATAATACTCTCACGATTTCTTTATATGTATTAAAATACCTAGCGATATCTTCAGTTTAAACAAGTATTAATGCATGCGGAGTCTTGAAAAATAAAATTGTATTTTCTTAATCAGCCTTACTGATTAAATACACTGTCATTAAAGCATTGATTCAAAAATTACTCATTCCTCTTAAAGGAGAAGTAAGCCTAAAATGACTTTTTTGTTTGTTTGTTTACATTACAGCACATGGACAGACTGCCATGCTGTTTGTTAATCTCGGGAAACTGGCCTTCAAGTAAGTGAACTTAAGATTGCATGCGTCCTGACTTTATATCTTGAGCGACATGCAATTTTCTCTAGTCATCTGAAAGAACCAGGTGTATCAGTAAGAGCACTGCAAAGGAAGAAAAAGAAGGAAATTGCCATAGAAAGGGCACTTAAAAAAAAAAAAAAAGTAAAACCACAGACTAACAAAAAAAATGACCTTATCCTTAGGAGTAAATATCTAATAAGCACAGTTTGTCAAATTGGAGATTTTCAATGTTATTGCACTTGGGAATTTACTTAAAACTATTTACATACAAAAGGAAGGGTACTTAGAAGGTCAGTTTCACTAAGGTCACGGGTGTTTATTTCTGTCTTAAGCAGAGCCTTTCTCTTTTGCTACTCACGTTGCCCTGAGGCTCTCACTGGCGACCTAACTGTGACAAAAGGCTCACATAATCTTTAGATTAAACAAGGGGAGACTGAGTTCATACGATATCTCTGTAACAATCCAAGGGCAGAGCTGTTATTTGTTATAAAAACAAGTAAAAGAAACACCAGTCGCTCTGCCGTGTGTAGGTCAGTGGTTGAGCATCGACCTATGAAAAAGGAGGTTATGGTTTGATTCCTGGTCAGGCCACAAGCCTGAGTTTCGGACTATATCCCCAGTAGGGGTATGCAGGAGGCAGCCAAACAATGATTCTCTCTCATTATTGATGTATCTATCTATCTCTCTCTCTTCCTCTCCCTTCCCCTCCTAAATCAATAAGAATATATTTAGAAAAAAAAAAAGAGAGGTGCAAGTTAAATGTACGTAGCAACTCACCTATTCACAATTTTATGGACTTCAGTCTTCCCATCATTTCTGGGGTGGTCTGGAGTAGCAGGTGGCGAAGAACTAAGCCATTCTTGGTTTGACAAAGTGTTATCTGGTGAAATGTCAGTAAATAATGGATCTTCTTCCAGATCTCTAAGTTTAATTTAATGACGCATAAGAAAACATTTTATTATATTTTCTAAACCAAAAGATTCTCTGCTATGCTCTTAGAAATAATTTTATTCTTACATAATTTTGTTTAAAAAAATTAAGAAATAATGTACTGATATTTTATAGAGGAATTAACGTTTTATACTAACATCAAACTCAAGAAGATAGTGATTGTGTTAGACCTAATGAATAGATAATGCCACTTATAATTTAAAGGGACAGTAATATTAAGATATCTAAGATTTATTTTTTTAAAACTTGCAAACTGTTAGAGATTTTTTTAATGAATAGGGAAATAAGAGGAAAGAGAAAATTATGATTCTACGTGAAATGCTAAATTCACAGAGCTGGCTAGAAACTTACACTGCTCCTGCTATCTGTCCGTTCTCTACCACATCTTTATCTTCTGGACACACGGGTTTATATTCCGTATAATTTCTTTCTTCAAGATTTCTTAGGACCAAGTTGTAAAGAATGTGCTCATTGGGTTTTTGTAAAAGATGTTCAAACATCCTTAGTGTCATTATGCTTATCTGAAACCAAAAACGATAAGGCTAACTGAAAAATGTCTTTCAATAAAGTCTTCTTGCCATCCTATAAGTCATAGTGTCAATTTTTAAAGCCACATTAAAAAAAAAGAGGCTGTATTCAACACGTCACAAATATATTAAAGTCAGTATTTCAAAGACTCTAAGTCAGTGGTTCTCAACCTTCCTAATGCCACGACCCTTAATACAGTTCCTCATGTTGTGGTGACCCCCAACCATAAAATTATTTTCGTTGCTACTTCATAACTGTAATTTTGCTACTGTTATGAATCGTAATGCAAATATCTGATATGCAGGATGTATTTTCATTGTTACAAATTGAACATAATTAAAGCATAGTGATTAACCACAAAAACAATATGTAATTATATATGTGTTTTCCAATGGTCTTAGGCGACCCCTGTGATAGGGTCGTTCGACTCCCAAAGGGGTCGCAACCCACAGGTTGAGAACCGCTGCTCTAAGTCAAATTCTAAACCCTTGCACAGCTCACCTCATCAGATATGTGATCACAATGTTCAATTAACCTGTGTCTTAAAGGGTGTCTGTTCATATCTGCCAGAGTTTCTGGCTCCCTCTGTTCCCCAAGGATAAAAAACACCATTTCTTGAAGCAAAACATTGGAGGTGACTTGCCGAACAATGCGATGAAGCAAAGCAGTCGACGTCAGGATACCCATCTCGGAACTGGCATAAGAAACAGGGAATTAGCGGGCAAAAGTAACATGAACACAGCGGTTTTACTTTTTAAGTAAAGAAACCACTCACGTTTGCATTAACTGAGGTTCCATAACACCAATAAAAAATCTTTCATGGATGGCTTTGGCAAGAGCAACAGCAGTAGTCTAGAATATAGAACAAGCATCGATATCAGAGAGAGATTAATTTGTAACATCAATAAATCAGTCTCCACCCTCTGTCTGCATTAATGTGGAAAATAGACTTGCCTAGATTAGATGCTAGTTATTAAGTGCTTTACATTGTATCTAAATTTCCAACAAGCAGGATAAAAATATTATCTTAATCACCTCACGGTAGTAACATCTTCCCATAGAGGAGAAAGGGAGGGAGGCCAATGCTATCTTATGAAGGCTGTACTACAATACTTAAAGAAATATAAAGGCAGAACTGGAATTGTAATTTATTCTACAGTTGTAACACATACACTCTATACATATGCATTTCTCTTGTTCATTTGGTTTTATTTATTTTACTAACTGTGCTATCCTAGGACAGTTAAGATATATTTGGGGATATTAACTGAGAATTCAAATTTCACTTAATAGACAGTTACATTTTTAAAGGATCAGTAAACAACAAAAACATCCCAACCTTTTGTGCTTCCTTTATGAGTTGATCACAATAATCAAACCAGGAAAGAAATGAAATTAAGGCTCGTTTTCCTGGAAATGCTGATGCATCTTCTTTATGACTATATGAGTCCAAACTGTGGGGCACAGAAGAAACACTAAGTCATCCAAAAGCATGAATGCAGCTCAGGGCATATGGAACAGGAAGGCACGTGAATGAACTTACACAGGATGATGTATTTACACAGGCAATACAGCATGACTACCGGATGAGGGCTTTATAAAAGAAAGCTAAAGATTAGAGAAAAACTCTGA
The DNA here is from genome assembly GCF_964212035.1 of Myotis nattereri. Taxonomy (NCBI): domain Eukaryota; kingdom Metazoa; phylum Chordata; class Mammalia; order Chiroptera; family Vespertilionidae; genus Myotis; species Myotis nattereri. The sequence continues at coordinate 52,699,202 of NC_138088.1, read as the reverse complement.
AATAAAAGTTCTAAGTAATTTTCACTCATTATGTGGGAAAAGAGGGACTAAAGCAGAACGGAGCTGCAGGAGAAAAACCATTATCAGCTCCTCATACTTCTGCCATGAACTTGACCAAGTAACAGGAATGAAGAGTGGGAGAATCTCGGTGCTGGGAGGAAGAAAAAGGAAGGTGACGGAGGATCTGCACAAGGAAATGACTGGCCTGCTTCTCTTCCTGCCTTAACATGTACGACAGTGGAATTAGCAAGTGGGTCTGACCGACAGATGTCGGCAGAATACAGGGTGGAGAAAAACAAGTAAAAACCAAGAAGGGTCAAAAATAAATAGAAAACCAGTAACAGGTTATTATGTCATAACTAGAGGTCCAGTGCACGAAATTCGTGCACTTCGGGGGGGGGGTGGGGTGTCCCTCAGCCCAGCCCGTGCTTTCTCACAGTCCGGGAGCCCCGTGATTGATCACCCCAAAGAGGTAGGCCCCACACACCCAGCTGGGGCTCCTCGATGGATTTCCCCAAAGAGCTAGGCCTTGCCCGCCCGGCTGGGGCTCCGCGAAGGAACACCCCCACAGAGGGAGGCCCAGGCTACCCGCCACAGCACTGCCGCCAGGTAGCCTGGGTCTCCCTCTTTGGGGCGATCGCTCACGGGGCTCTGCCATCAATCGCCCCAAAGAGGGATGCCCTGCCCACCCAGGTGGGGCTCCATGATGGATCGCCCCCACAGAGGGAGGCCCTGCCCACCCGCCACAGCCCGCTGGCCAGTGGCCTGGGCCTCCCTCTGCAAGGCGATCATGGGGTGATGGCCAGGCCCGAGCAATCGAATTGCACCTGCCTTGGCTGGCCTGGTGCCAGTGGTTGTCATAGAAGGTTGTCTGGATAGTCATTCTGCTGTTTGGTTATTCGGTCAATTTGCATATTAAGTTATTATTATTATAGATATTATCCTGCTTGCCCAGCCAGCGTGGCTCAGTGGTTGAGCACTGACCCATGAACCAGGAGGTCATCAGTTCGATTCCTGGTCAGGGCACACGTCCGGGTTGCCGGCTGGATCTCCAGTGTGGGGCGTGCAGGAGGCAGCCAATTGATGATTCTCTCTCATCATTGATGTTTCTATCTTTTCTCTCCCTCTCCCTTCCTCTCTGAAGTCAATAAAAGTATATTTAAAAAAAAATATGATCCTGCTTATAGATGGTGGGATTATGGGTGATTTTATTTATGCTGCTTTATACTTTTTAAAAAATATATATTTTATTGATTTTTTACAGAGAGGAAGGGAGAGGGATAGAGAGTTAGAAACATCAATGAGAGAGAAACATCGATCAGCTGCTTCCTGCACACTCCCTAACTGGGGATGTACCCGCAACCAAGGTACATGCCCTTGACCGGAATCGAACCTGGGACCCTTCAGTCCGCAGGCTGATGCTCTATCCACTGAGCCAAACCAGTTAGGGTTGCTTTATACTTTTTAATAACTTATAAATGTTCTACAATAATCATAGTTTCCTACGAGAATCAAGGGGCAGCCCTGAAAGATGGGTAAAGGGGTGAGAGAACGAGGTAGGAGGAGCGGTCCTACATAGGGAGGCCAGGAACCACACAAGACTGCCCCAGGGACCGTGGGACTTATTCATAAAAAAGATTACTTTTTCTTAGGATTTTTAAAAAACATATTTTGAACCTGGTAATTCTTAGTTGTCGGGGACTGTCCTGTGCATTACAGGACATTTAGCCACATCCCCAACTGTTATCTAATAGATGCCCATAGAACCCCTGCCCCCATTGGTGACAGTCTCAGATGCTGGCAAATGTCCCTGGGGGAACACAACTGTCCCAGTGGGAACTATTGCTCTCCAGCAGCGGCTGCAGCCAGTGAACAGCCAGAATGTTTGAAACATGCAACACCTGCCTGCACAGTCAGGGGCACTGACCTCTTCTCCCTTAGCTTGTCAAATAAAAAAATGACAGTAGCCAACATGACCATAGCTGTCCAGGGTGAATGAATCAAAATTATACCTATTTTTTTTTTGTCAGACCAGCAAAAAAATATGTTTTGGTGTTCTGCAGAATTTTCGTAATTAGTTTATGTGTGCCATGAGATGAAAAAGGTTGAAAATCACTGCTCTACAGCAACAATTCTCAAAATTTACTACACAACTCCCCAGTGGAAGTGTAATGCTAACCACGTGTGTAATTTAAAAATTTTTAGTAGCCACATTCAAATAAGCAAATTAAGGCAGGTGAAACTAAGTTTAATGACATAGCTAATTGAACCCAATATATCCAAAATAGTATTTCAACCGACATTCGATATAAAAATTATTAATAAGGTATTTTACATTCTTTTTTTTCAAGTACTTGAAATCTGGAGTGTGATCTACACTTACAGTGAAAAAAATAAATAAATAAACAAACAAACAGATAAAGTTATTGATCTTAATGTAATGAAGGTCTTGACTGATCACTGTAATGGACAGAGGCAAAGTAGCTTCCTTATAACAGCTGGACTATTCCCATACCCATTTATTTCCACTAATTAATAACCAATTCAAAACAAGCCTCACAAAACAATCCCATTTAATGCTCACTAGCTATGTCACCTTTTTCAAAACGAAGGATTCCTGTAAACGCTCATTGGAAATGGATGTGAAAGTGCAGGATGGGAAGTCGCTTTCATGGAAACACACAAGTGGTGGTTCTTACCCCCAGTTGATGGCTTCCACGGTTTCAATATCTAAGGGGTCCACCGACGGAGGGAGGGCCTTGTACAGGGCGGCGAGTCTGTCGGTCAGGAGTTCGCACAGGCACGTGCTCTGCGTGAGGCACTTGGCAGCCTTGGGCTCTGGCAAACTTGCTAACAACATGAGGCCCTCGCAGGCCTTCACAGCTATCCGGCCGTCCTGCGGGGGAACACACACCCCTTTCAATTCCCGAATTAGATATCCGACGAGTAGTTGGGAAAAAATTTAACTTCAAAGGATTTAATGCTTTACTCTCAAATAAGAAAAGATTTTTTTTTTTCTATTTTAAGTGCATATAACTGTGATCACATTAGGAGGGAAAGTTATAGAGATGACGACTCACAGGGCTTCTGGTGAGATTTAACAAGGAATTCACGAGGTTGTAATCCTGGTTTGGGCGGACGACCGTGGCCTCCGGCAGTGACGCGACACTCAGGTTCTCCAGGCCCGTGGACAGGTCGTCTGTCTGAGGAGGAGGCTCATCGTCTAAGTCTGTCTGCTCCGTCCCTGAGGCACCAGGCAGCTCCTCGGGCCGACAGGGCTGTCCCGTGTCTGTGGACAAGGACTCTGCGCCTTTTAACGTGTCTTCTGCAGTGACACTGGCTGCTCCTTTGGAAGCCAACGATTTCAACTTATTCTGAAAAGGAGTACAGGTGTTGTAGTGTCACATCAAAAGCCTCTCAAACAGGTATCATGCCTGAATGGATTTTCCTATCGTTAACGTTCAGTGTCTAGCCAGCAGAGCAACAGAAGTGTTTTTGACCAATGAACACGCTCAGACTTTAACAAAATGTGTTCTAGGTATTTTAAACCTCGCAGAGGCATTTCGCTCTCTACAACAAGCATGTCAAACTCAAAGGCTTACATGGGCCAAATAAACAAGGTTTAAGTTTTTGTAGGCCGCAAAAAAACAAAAGCTTCAATTTTCATAGAAACGTAGGTTTATTTCGATAGAGTCATGCTGAATACAAAGGGCTGAAATAAATGAGTCATCGTTAACATAAAATAACAGAATATTTTAATAAAAATTAATCTTTTCTTGAACATTAACTTACCAGACACTGAATAACTGCACAAATTAATAAGCGTAACTTAAATAAACCTATTTTTCTTGTTCTCTGAAAGTGAAATATTTCCTGTTGCGCACACCAAACAAGTCAGTACAAGACTAATGACGTGGCAATCAGCTGCTAAAATATTTGCTGCTGGTATTAGTGGAGAGAAATGGTGCACCTGCGTGTTAGGCACGTAAAGGAAATGAATGCAACACGATTATAGCCATCAGTCATTAGTGAACGTTGTAGTTCGTAATTAATAATTATGTATAACAGGATATTGTAAAAATCAAGTTACGAAATTTTTATTAAAACGTTTCTTACATACCGTTATATTGGCTGGGCCGCAAAAATATTCATCGTGGGCCACATGCAGCCTGAGGGCCACGAGTTTGACATGCTTGCTCTACAAAATGTTTCACTGACCATAAGCAGTGAACAGTGTTAGTGATGCCTATTTGACTGCTATTGTATCTGAATATTCGTCTTACCTTCATCACCAGCCTATAAACTCTTTTAGGGTAAAGACAGTTTTAGCTCATTTACCATAGGATTTAACCCACAGTAAATGCGTATGTTAGATGGTATAAATTGAATATAGGTTAGATTTCAGGGGGATGTGCTTAAGAACTGCAAAGTACTTTTGTGACTGTCTATACTTACAGGTAATAAAGTTGTGTTTCTCTAAGGATGCCTTCATTCAGCCGTGTTAATTAAACAGTCCTTATGCATTGTGCCAGGCACTAGACAGAGAAGCTGGGGGACCCAGAGATGAACAGACCAGAGCCCTGGTCCTCAAGGAGCTGACTAACCAGCAGGAGGAAGTAAAATGCACAGAAAAATGCGAACACAGGCATGCTCTGAAGAGTGATGAGGATACTGTACCTCCAGAAAAAAATTAACCAAATAGGGATCTTCTTTCAGTTTTGCACACACAATACAGAGAAACTGAATTTCTTCATTTTCCGTTGGTGTTGCAAGGACTTCACCACAGAGTCGAATTAATTTCTGTCAACAATTTTTTCAAAAATGTTTAAAGTTAGCTTATTTTTCACAAGTATGTATATAGCCATCCATATACCTTAGGGATATTTAAAGTTTTCAAATAATGCAAACAGCTTGCATTATTCAGAAAGGACACTATTTACAATCACCAACATCAAAATAAATTTACTAGTAGTAAATTTTTCAAATGCATTACCCCCCCCCACCCCCCCCCAAATGAATGAGGTATATAAAACACTCCTTGAGATGTCATGGAGATAAGTTAAAGGAAAAATCAATGTATAAAATTTTAAAAGAAAAATATAATAAAGACATGAAATACATTTAATACCATGTCATACATAAAGCTCAAGTACTTGCTAATTTGCATGTAATTTTTAGAATAACTTCCTGTATTATTTGTACTCTTAGAAAAATTATATACAATTATATCTATACCCAAAGCAATCGAACCAAATAACTTTGTGTGTGGGGAACACGTACCTGCACGGGCCTGTGCACGTTGATGTGCGGAAGTAGCGGCTGCTTGATTCTGCCCAGGAGTTTGGTGTAGAATCCCAGCACCTGCTGCTTCATTCCTGGAGGACACTGAGTAAAAGAGGAAAGGAAAGCAAATAAGAAAGGAACAGACAATACAAACACGCTTACTCAAATGCTTACAATATAGGAGAGACAATGAATTCAAACGTATTCCACCCTCACCAGTCAGTGCAATTAGCCAGGATAAAATTCTCAATCAATTATTAATGCCTGGTATCCTGGAAATAAAATGACATCTGGGACTAGAATACAGCAAATGGGGCCAGGGGCTGATGTAATTATAGACCGCATGGTGGCAATACGCTGTTGAGATCCGAGCGTGGTTCGGGTGACGTCAGCCTGTTTTTACTCTAAGTGCTAAGATAACATGAAACAATTATACTTACCTCCTTGGCAAAGTAAAGTCAGACTGTTGTTACTTAAACTAATGGCAGGTAATCAATAACTGTGCATCATATAAATGCAGGAGTGAATAAAGCCTAACATATGTATGTCAATAAAAGGATTCCTATGGTATACACTTCTGTGATCTAGGCCAACAACACTGTTTTAAGTTAGTTGCAAAGTTATTTAAATTATTATTGTAGGCAATTAATATTTAAAAAAGAAGTTTTTATAACATGACAGTTGTTTTAAATATTTTCTTAAAAGTAGGTAAACATGATTATTCACATTGTGAATTAAGAGAGTATGAATGAATGTTATATGGTCTATAATTAACCTGCTTATACTGCCTCAGAACTAAAATACAGTCACAAAATGTGTAGCATTTCTAAAGCATGATCACAGACATGCTATCCAGAAACAGTATAAATTATGTTAAGCACAATATTTTTAAGATAGCAATACCTTGCATTATTCAGATAAACCACTAGTAGTTACAATTACCTATATCAAAATATTGTTAGTAGTACAACCACTAAAATGTACTGAAAAATCAATATTTATTCAACTTAAGACATTCACTGAACAGAATCACAGATTTTTAGAGTTAAGGCTGCTTGATATCACTTCCTTGTTTTGAAAGAAGAGGAAGATTAACCAGCAAGACTTGCTGAAGGTTGCAGTATATTAGTGACAAAGCCAGGCCTCCTAACCTGAACCCCAAGTTCTTCCCCTACCCTCACTACCTTTATAAGTAATTTGAAAGTTTTGAAGCACAGAATATTATTTATTGAATACCAGCTTCACAAAGATTTCCCAAGACTCATTAGGCCTAAAAACTTGAATGGTCTCCACTTACTAGGAGAGTTAATGTCAGAAGAATCAGTGACATTCTCTTTCAGGATTATGAAACAGAATTCCTATTTCTGTTTTTGTATAATTCCTAATTTTTGTAACCCAACTTTCACTGGGTTCCTTCTCACTTCCTTTGATGCTGAGCACATGTACTTGAGTTTATTTTCATAAATGTTTACACTGGGATCCTAGGCTGCCCAGGTACCAGTTGTTGTCCAGCGCATTTGGGAGTTTTGCTATCTCTATGGAAAGTCATGTTCTTATAGGATGCACGATTTTCATTTTTTGTACAACACTGACTTAAGTCCTGCCATGATTAATACATACCTCTACAATTAAATGTAGTACTTGGCAGCTTCTTTATCTCTAAGACGTGACTACATGTATTACGTGCCTAAGGACATGATGTGGATTAGAAACTTACATCAGCTTTCCCTAAGGTATATAATGTTTCCAGGATCTTGTGATGAAGCAAGTATTCCATACATGGCCCCGTCTCTCCAGATTCCCGTTCCTTTTCTTCTTGTACCAATATATCTAACATCTGTTCCAGATGAGATGGAATATTTGTATCTGTCACTGGGGCTTTGTCATCTAAATGATAAAAAAACGTTTGTCAAACAACCCAACATTTTTAAACTGCGTATTTAAACTAAATACTTTATTGAATATTAAACTGCATATTTTAAACTAGAAAAATCTGAACTATACACTTAAATGAGGTTTATACTCATAGTATAATTATCTTTGCCAGAATTTAGATGATGCTTTAACCATTTTTTTAAAATTGATTTTTAGAAAGAGAGAGAGAAACATTGATGTGAAAGAGAAACATCGATCGGTTTGCCTCCTGCATGCTGAGGATGGAACCAAATTCTGGGCACATGCACTGACTTGGAATCAAACCCACAACCTGTTGGTGTACGAGATAACACTAGAACCAACTAAGCCACACAGGCTGGGAGCTTTTGCCCTCTTATTAGAAAACTGAATCAGCCTGGCCAATGTGGCTCAATGGTTGAGCGTTGACTCATAAACCTGGTCAGGGCACATGCCCGGGTTACGGGCTCCATCCCCAGTTGGGGATAAGCAGGAGGCAGCCTATCGATGATTCTTTCTCATCACTGATGTTTCTATCTCTTTGACTTTGGGAATAGCTGTCTGTTAATAAGAAGAATGTCAGAAATTGTTAAAAGGGCTTCTTTGGTCTCCTCGTGTTTTCATGATGGAGATGACTTCCCAGTGCTAAGAAGTAACTCAGTGGCAATCAAAACAGAACCTGTCCTCTCTCTGTTTTCTAGGTTAGTAAGCTTAATGTCAAGGCCAACCTGTTTCTATATAAAGATACTTAAAATTCAGACCATCTAACTGGCTAATTGAAAAAAAAATTTAATTACAAGTACATACAAAATTTTTATGTTTACATGCATTTTTCCTGATCATGTTCCCATTTTTCCCCAAATGGCTCTTATTTCTACATTATTATGAATAAAAACTAACTTACAGAATATAGAGTGGGGCAAAAGTAGGTGTACAGTTGTTTGTATGGAAAATAAAATAATAAATAATACAAGAATAAACTTGTTTCATGGACTCACAACTGTACACCTACTTTTGCCTCACCCTGTGTATAGTCTGATTTTTATTCATTGCACAAATATAAAGGAGTTTTTTTCCTTTAAGACACATCCCCCATAACCCTATCGACTTGCCAAATCAACCACCATTTTTTCATGTTTCCTTTCAGTGAAATGACATGTGCCCAACCTGCATATCCACTAGCGTTTACCTATCATTCCTCAAGGGAGCCCACATGCCATGTAGCAATGCTACTGTACTTCCCTATTCCCGACTTCAGAAGTTCCAAACTTTACCCGCAGGGCAAATCCAGCCTTGCCATCTATTTTGATAAATAAAGTTGTATTAGAACAAGGGACTGTATATTCTTTTACACGTTATCAATGGCCAGTTTGCATTACAACAGAACTGAGCAGTTACAGAGAGACCACATGGCCTACCCCTGGCCCTTTACTGGGAAAGTTTGCCCAGCCTTGACTAACTGTTCATGTTCCCCCACATTCACTCTGCATCCTACATACTCACTGAGAAAAACGGAAACCAGAAGGTAACTTCTGAAGACTTCCTACACCACGTCTGCCCGCTTCCTGCACGTATTCCCAGATGTTCTGCTTTCTACCTTATTGTTTATGGAGAAACTGTCCACAACCTATTGAGCGCTAAGCCTCTGCTTGTGCACTAGGTCCCATTCTCTCCCTCCCTCCTGCCCCTTGCCCCCTGCCTACTCAGGGACATTGCCCCGAAATGATCTCATCTGACTACTATACTCACCTTTCCCTCCCTACTAGGTCATTCCCATTAAATTATAAATTGCATACTTTTTACCTTAAAGTATCCTTGCCTCTTTTGACACTACACCTCCCTCCAGCTGCTGCTCCATTTCTCAGCTCCCTTTACGCCAACACTCCCCAGTAGAGCAACCTACCTAACTCCGGGGTTCCAGTCTCTCTTGGTTTCGCTATTGTTCTCATCTTCCTAATCCCTAGACATCGAGTCCAAGGGCTCAGTTCCTGAACACCTTCTCTCTCCCATTAATCCTTACTCCCTAGATAAGCTCATCTAGTCTCAGGACTCTCAATTTCATATCGCTCATTTCGTTAGATCTCTACCCTGAATGCCTATTTCCAATTGCCTACTTGACACATCCAACTAGATTAGCGGTTCTCAACCTATGGGTCGCGACCCCTTTGGGGGTCGAACAACCCTTTCACAGGGGTCACCTAAGGCCATAGGAAAACACATATATAATTACATATTGTTTTTGTGATTAATCACTATGCTTTAATTATGTTCAATTTGTAACAATAACATTGGGAGTCACCACAACATGAGATACTGTATTAAAGGGTCGCAGCATTAGGAAGGTTGAGAACCACTGAACTAGATAGATCATGAGCATCTCAAATTCAATATGTTGAAAATTCTCTTTCAAACCTGCTCCTCCTGCAGTCTCCTCATTCTCTATTTTTCCAGTTTCACTACTTACATCAAAACTTTGGAGATAGCCTTGCCTTTTATTCTCTCATGCCCAATATCCAATTCTTCAAAACATACCCAGAATACGATCACTTCTGATCACCTTCCCCCCTGGTCTAAGCCACCATCACCTCTCAAACCACTGCAATAGTCCCCTAACTGTTTACTGGCGGCGTCACCTCCACATCCCTTCAATCTAAATTTTCATAGAAGCCACAGTGACCCGGTCACCTCTGCCCAAAACCCTCTAATGGCTGCCCACCTGAGAGTACAAGCCAAAGCCCTTGGGATGGCTTACAAGGTCTTATGTGAATCCCCACCCTCCAGCTTTGATTTTATCTCCTACCAATTTCTCCTCATTCACTCTAGCCACACTGGCTTCCCCACAGTTCCAGAAATTGTCTACGCAAGCGCAGGCTGCCTGTTCCAGCCTCAGGGTCTATGCACATCTCCTTTTCCTGCAATTTCTCTCCCACTCCCTGCCCCCCTCCCCCCTCACCCCCACCCTGGACTTGCTTCCTCTCTCCCTCAGACTTCAGTTCAGACCTGGCCTGGGGCAATGAGGCTTTCTCTGACCTACAAAGGCCATATTCCTACCCCCAGCACACACTTCTATTTCCTCAGCCTGCTTCATGGTCTCTTTAACACTTTCCATCTGACACACTGTATGTATCTGTCTACTTGTTTGCTTCCCTCCAATCAATGTATTAATTTTGTTATGGATTTTGTCTTTTTGATGGTTCTATCCCCCAGTGCCTGGAAAAATGCCTACACAGCGTAGGTGCTCACTAGGTGTGTTTTTTTTTTAATGAATCTAAAAGAGGAATTAAAAGTAAATTGCTTATAAATTTAAATATAACTGAAGACGAATGTGAAATACATTTTCGTATTCCACATTTTTCTGTGTAATTAGCCTTAGCATTGTTTCTTACCCGAAGTCTCTATGTAGTAATGGGTAATTGCCTTCCAGTGGTAAACGAAATCTTCTTGTAAAGGAAGAGAGGGTGCTAGCTGCACAAAAACACACACACAAAAAGACCACAGTTAAGAAAGTGGCATTCCAGTTTCCCACAAAGTACAATTCTGTATTTGTCTACTAATCATGCAAAAGCAACATACAAATAAGGGGTGAGCTTTTACTTGCTCCCATTTGCCAGACATCAAAGAGAAGCAAAATGAGTCAAATCCAAGAAGATGAAAATGATTTCTTAAGAAAGAGGACACACACATTTATCAACATTATTATTAAACTACAGGATTATTTAGTTCCCTTCCCCAGAAAGCAGTAACTGCAGAGGGCTTCAAAAGAAACTATTCAGTGAAAACACACAATATTCTATTACTCAAGTATCAGTAAAATGCCCTTATCAGTCACCGGGGATAAGGGCATTGTACCTAGGACTTTGACATGCAAAACAGCAAAATGCTGCTATATCATTAGTGACACATCATCACTACTACGACATATACCAAAGTCAACCCCGTAATCAGATTAAAACTGTTCCCGCTCTCAGTGGCAGACAGATGTACATCTTTTCTTTTTTAAGCCTAGAATAGGCAGGGCGTATTTTCAGCAAAATAACTATGTGAACAAGGCACAAAGTCAAAAATGTTTTACATTTTAGCTTTGAAATTTACTTCAGAGGTTTTAAGACCAAAATTATAGCCCTTCCCCAAACCTACAAGTATTTCAAATGTGTGTTAAATGGACAGAAAAGGCTTGGTGGCTCTGGCCAGTTTTACTCCCTGGTTAGAGCATTGGCCTGCAGACCAAAGGGTCATGGGTTCGATTTCCGGTGAAGGGCATGTATCTCAGTTGCAGGTTTGAGCTCTGTCCCTGGTCAGGGCGCATGCGGGAGGGAACGTTTATGTGTGTCTCTCACATGGATGTTTCTCTCTCTCCTCCCCTTCTCCCTCCCTTCCATCCTCTCACTAAAGAGCAATGGAAAAATATCCTCAGGTGAGGAGTAACCAAAAAGAAAAAAGACCTGGTGCATCTTCACCAACATTTTCCTTTGAAGGGGGGGGAGGAGGGGGGAGAAAAAGAGAGAGAGAGAGAGAGAGAGAGCGAGCCCTCTTTAGTATCATCAATAAATTTTTACCAGAAAGTACAGAGTTGGCCCAGCTCACTTAAGAGCAAATAGGTTTCTATTCTGGTAACCTGAACTCTGTCAGGGTAATCGTCCAATTTCATGTACTTGATCTAGACAGACGACCTAAGAGGTCATGTTACTCCTGCCCTTCTACTTGTTCCCTTTTGATTTCTTGGTGTCCCCAGCAGAGAACTCGAAGTTCGAAACCCTGCGAAAACAACTTCCAAACTATTGGGCAATTATAAACTCTGGTTTCAGCCCAGAAGGTGACACGGTTTCAATCCAGAAGGTGAAATGTATTTAGGGAGAAACAGGGCCTGAGGAGTGCTCAGCAATCATCACCACCTTAATGCTGCTGGCTCTTCCATCCCTGCCCATTCTCACCCTTCTGAATAATACTGAGTTACGAGAACATAAGCATTCATCTCATTTTCAAATAGGATTTTATGAAAAAATTTTAAACACTCTAAAATCTTTAACAAAGGAGTTAAAACCTTCGGGAGTACTACACTTCAAGAACATGGAGAGAGAAATGACTTGTGGGAGGTTGAGGGGGAAAAATAAAAAAGTAAGAATGAAGGTGTTAATTTGGAAAAACAATCTTCCTGAAATTTTCAGATTAAAAAAAAAATCTGTTTTAATCAGCTGCTTGTTTTGGGAATCTTTTTCAAAACATAAAATTTCTCTTTTTCTTTTAGACCTGTTCTTTTTTTTTTTTTTTTTTTAATATACCAGCTTTACATATAGTTAAATGTATTAACAATTGGGAAAAACCCAAATGAAATTTGGCATTTCAAGAAATGTACTTAGTTTCTTAAGTATAAGTGTGTGATTTGTTAAATTTTCCTGAGGGAACCTCCTGAGTATATAAGATCACAGCATCCTTGTTCCAAATTATGTTACCCATGGGACTTAACTCTATTTCCAGGGGAAGCCACTAAATCCAAGGCCTTCCAGGGTTTGTGTCAGGACCTTTGTAATTACAGAAAAATTCAAGGGATGATGTCCTTGCTTACTTATAAAATACCCCTCTTCCAGGAGTTTGATTTAAAGAAAAAAATACTATTTAAGCAGCTGGCGAAGCAGTTCTAAATTGCTAATAACTTAGTTTAGTAACAATCTAGTTCAAACATGAATAAATTTCCTTATTTATGTAAAACTTCCTAGTAAACTTGCCTCTTCCATTACTAATTCTCACATGCGAATGAATTACCTGCTTTATCATTGCATAAAAACATTTATGCTCTGGGTAAAAAAACAAAAAGGGAAGAGATGTGTGAATCAGCCTGAGGGAATTCTAATTTGAGTTAACTTGAACAAAACAGCGATTAAATTTTTGAAAATTCATGCAATCCATATCTCAAACAGAAATTGACATAAGTACCTAACTTACCCACAGCTTTCTCTGGGAAATCTTGCCAGACTCCCTGCCTAGGATATAGCCTTTTCCACCCACGCTGTGGAACCCCCTACCAGTCTGCCCCCTCTCTCCTAGTCCTCATCCCACGTCTTTAATTGTTGAATTATCCATCTTCTCCACTAGATTGTGAACTCTACGAAGACTGGGAATGGTCATCTTTTCATCACTGAATCCCCAGTTTCCAACTCAGTGATGGCATTTAGTAACCATTCGCTGACATCTATTGAGTGAATAAATGAATGGCACAGCGGTTGCCACATTTAGTAAGTAGTTATGTGCCAGGCGGTGTGCTACAAAGTTTGCACTCACTGTGTGTGGTCTTAAGTGTTCACAATAAAAGCCTACTTTTCCCAAACAAACTCCTATTAAGACCCAAAGCCAGGTAACTGACTTGCCCAAGGAAACACTGCTTGTAACGAGAAACCCAGACTGTCTGTCTTCAAAATGCCTACCACACGGAGGATCTCCACTGATAATCCACATGAGAACTAGTGTCCTCAAAGCCCCATCTGCATGCTGCCGCACGTGTATCATGAACACTCCATGCCCAGATCTTTTAAAACACTTCTTCACCCCAACTTTTCTAATGCCCTTCCTCTCATCTCTGCCTCCAAAGTCCAGCTCAAGTCTCGTGTCCTCCAGAAAGCCTTTCCCAACTACTCCAATCCTAAGTGCCTGCCCCCTTCCTCCCTTGGAACTCACTGGCTGAACAGCCATCCAAATAATAATAATAATAATAATAATAATAAATCATCTATATTATAAAAGGCACGTGGCCGTAATGCTGTAACGACCAAACAACCGGTCACCAGGAGGTGCATGGAGCACCTCTTGGGCTCTCCCCTCACCCCTCACTCCCGGGGGCACCAGCAGTGTCAATGGAGCGTGGGAGGCCTCGTGGGGTGGCAGACATGGCCCTGATGGCAGGCTGGGCCTAGGGGACCCTACACGCACATGATTTAATCGTGCGCTGGGCCTCTAGTAATAATAATAATAATAGTGCTTAACCTTTACTGAGCACTTACTAAGTGCCAGGTACTGCACTAAGCACTTCAGGTACATGATCTCATTTAAATTTTCACAACAATTCTGAGATAGGGACTGGAACCCTGTTCTGTCTGGCTTTAAGGGCTAAGCCACACTCTTGTGCATTGCTTATACTTTAACTGCATATGTATTTGTTTTGTCTCCCAAATGAGACTGTAAACATCGTGGGCAAGGACAAGGGCATGTCTGTGTCTCTTGCACTGGGCCATGCTGTCACGGTGGGCTCATTCAACACTTGCTGAATGACCCCAAACGGAAGTTAGAAATCTCTTCTTGTTAAAGAATACACTTCAAGAGAACACGACATAGGTCTGACTGGAGCCTTTCATTCCCAGGGCAGAGTCGTTTTTTAAAGAAATAGCTGGTCCCCCAAAATCAAGATTAGCTCTCAACTGTAATTTCAAATTATGAAAGATGACTTCAATTGAATTAACTAGTTAAAACGAATAAAACTTTCTTCCCTTACTGCCCTTTCTCCTTTTGGAATAAGTCTGCCCTCAAAGGATGGAACTGGCTGGAGTTAAAAGATACCAGTCCCTGGCAGATGACCTAGCACAGACCAGGCCCTCAACAAATACTGACTTGTACTTAATTGGAAGGTATTTTATTTATTACCCTTTGGAGAATTTGTACTGAAATGATCCAGGCCAACTTCAGAACAAGAGAGGCCTGATTTCAGATTTGTGACACGGGGCAACTAACAAAACAGATTGGTTTCATAACTCTTACTGGCCAACCCTCACTATACTGAAGGGGGCCTGTCACTTCTGAAAGGAGAGGCAAGAATGACAAGTTTTGTTTTTGATCAAGGGGTGAATTTCTCTCCTAAACTCAAATCGCAGTCTATCAGCTTAATAACACATTTTCAAATCCTAACCTTTGAAAATATCTTAGTGGTGTTTTTTTTCTTGTAAGTAGTTAACAGGAAGTGAAGACAAACCATTAAATCTGCCTTTAAATCTCACTTAAATGAATAAGTATCTGGTCACCCCTAAAAAGAAAAAACCACTTGAAGCCTGATCCAATGGGATAAAGAAACCTAAATGTAATAATACCAAATGGGAAAACATCAAGTCATGCGATGACAGGCTGAAAAAGGTCATGTCCGAGTCTGCCTGCAGGACTAGCACCTGTCTGTACAATCCTGATAATTATTATATTAATTGTAATACTGTATCAGAAAGTACTAATTGAGCATACCAATTAAAAGGAATACAGAGAAAAGCTAATGAAAAGAAGTGAGGAACGGTAAGGTGAGCTTACAGAAAACAATGTTGAGCAAATAACTAGAACTTCATAAATGGAAACCAATCTTGGGCTAGGAAAAAGTATTCCTCACGTGCCACACAGATGGCTTATTTATCATGAGGTATGAATTCATTCCCAAGAGATATGTTAGAAGAAAAAAAAGTGTGTGTCAACATTTTTTCATGAGCTTTCACCTCCTATCTAGGTAAACTGGGGAGCCTGACAGCTGAAAACACCAACTCGAAGCCAGTAAAAACAACGTTCCTAAATTCAACGTGGTGGTCTTTCTGAGGTGAGTATAATCCACTCTAACTTCCTCACTAACTTCAGCAAAGTAGAGACCCTGGATAGGACAGAACCAGCGTCAGACGATCTACATGGATAATTTGGTAGATGCGAACATATACAATTACGAAAAGATAATGAGGCCCGAAAACACAGGCCTCAGGGACAAAATGAGTCTTTACTGGGAGAGCATGAAAGCCATCTTTTTCTAAGTACCTATTTTCTATAAACATGAGCCTGGTAGGTAAAGGATATAAATAATGTACTACATTTTTATTCCCAGTGATCTCAATATTAAACTAGTCAATGTTGAAAAGTAAGTGATGGTTAAGGAATAATGTCAAATGTAAATGCCACTGCTTTTTACAAATTTTAGTCTAATTCTTTTACCATAAAGACGCTGCAGACTGTGGACAAACGTCTCAGAGTCTAAAACTGTCCCCTCCCTCATGTGTCACACTGCTCTTCATTCATGCACACGTCCTCTCTTGATGTGCGACACACGTTTTCCCAAGAACCTGTCGTAAAGCTCAAAGGATCCAAAAACATTTCCCACCTGCCACTTAAAATAACTGTACCAAAGTTTGTTTTCATGACCGAGTTTTTAAAATCCATGGCAACAGAAACTGTCCTACTGGAATTGTTTTTGTTTTTGTTTTTTAAATAAAGTTGGGTGTCTTTTAATGTGCGCTATCACCCAATCTGAACACAGAAAAGAGGATGACATTTTAAAAATCGGCAAAGTAACAGTTGCTTCACAGGATGCACATCTCCCAGAGTCGAGGAAAGCAACTCAGCAAAGCCATAGGCCCCTGGGTAACCCGACAGCCGCCAGACCCGCTCCGGTCCTCCTCCGGGGCTGGCCTGCGAGGACCTGGGAACAGTGCGTGTCGACGCGGGGGTCTCGGGTCCTCGGAGGCGAGCACAATGGCAGGACGAACGCAGGGCGTCCAGGAAGAGGAGGCAGGAGAGGAAACAGATGGCGGGGCCCGGGCGGCGAACCCCCACTCCGAGCCCCTCCAAGCTCCTCGGTGTCACATCCATCACCGGGTCCCGCCGGCCAGGCCTGCGCGCAGAGCTGGCGGGGCCACGGCACCGGGTCGGGTGGGTGCGTCCTCGCCGGGGTCGCCCCCAGGTAGGCGCGCACCTTCCTGCTCCCCCGCCCCCCAAACACAAAACAAAACAAACCCAACCCGAGCCGCGCGGGGCCGTTCCTTTTGTCTGGCTCCAGGCCGGCCACTGTCTGCCGCGGAAGCTAACGGTCACGGCCCCGGGGGCGCTCCCGGGGGCCCCGCCAGGTGCTCCCCGGCTCCCCGTCCCCATCAGGGAATCGGAGACACCCCCTCCCCGGCGGCAGGGCCGGTCCTCCCGGGCACCGCAGCCCACGCCGCTGGGGAGGGCACGCGCCCCCGCCGGGCCCGGCAGGACGGGAATCCCCGGAAGGGACCGGCTCCGAGTCAGGCCCGAGGCCCCGGCGACCCGAGAGCCGGCAGCGCCCGCCCCGGCCTCGCCCTCGCCCTCCGGGAGCCGGGCCGCGGGGCGCCGGCCGCGGGTAGGGAGCTAGGCCGCCCGCCGGCCTGTGCGCGCCGCCGCGGCCTTACCGCCTCCACGGCGTGCTGCAGGATGGAGGTGAACTTGGAGAACATCTTGTCCCGGGACTGCAGCAGCCGCTCCCGGGACGACCTGGAGAGCTCCTCGATCCGCCGCCGCCGCCCCTGCTGCGGCTGCCGGGGCCGCTCCAGAGTGAAGGCCGGTGCGGGCGCGGAGGCCGAGCGGAGCCGGGAGGCGGCGGGCGCCCAGGTGCGCGGGCGGCGGGCGGGCGGCGCTGGGACGTGGCGCTGGGAGGGCGGTCCGCGCGATCGGGCCCGCGACGCTCCGTTGGCGGCGGCGGCGGCTCCGGCGGGGACACGGTGGCAGCCGGCTCGGTTCCTTCCGCCCGCCGTGCCCGGCGCGGCCGGCAGGGGGCGCCGTCGCGGCCCGGGGAGCCGGGCCAGGCCTGCCCCGCAGGGCGCCGGGGCGCGGAGAGGCCGCGGCTCGGGCGGGAGCCGGGCCCGGCGCAGCCACCGCCCGTCCCAGGCTTCGGGGCGCCTCGGACCCCCTGGTTTTTCAGTGCCTGACACCCAGCCGGCCTCTCAGATGTGTTGCGGGTGGAAATGACACGTAGGGAAGCGTGGCCGTACACGTGTGTGCTGGTCTGGGTTCGTCTTTTAAGGGTGGATTTGGAAGAACGGGATGAAAAAGCACAGTATTCCTAAGGCGAAGTGCACCCTGGATTTAAATGCTAGAAATGAGAAGAGATCAGCCGACACTGGTGAAACGGCTTTGCAAACTGTAAAATAGATTCCTATGACTAATTATTCAACATTAAAATGGGAAGCCCCGCCCAGCCTGCGTGCTCAGTGGTTGAGGGATAGCTCCACCTTATGAACGGGGAGGTCACAGGGTACATGCCCGGGTTGCGGGCTCAAGCCCCAGTGTGGGCCGTGGGCCTCTCATCACTGATGTTTCTATCTCTCTCTCTCTCCTTCTCCCTTCCTCTCTGAAATCAATAAAATATATATATTTAAATAAATAAATAACAAAAGAGGAAGCCCCAAACGGACCAATGGTCAGAGGGGCCAGTTCATCTGTTTCCTGTGTTATTCTTGGGTGCAATGAATTCAGCACAGCATTTTCTATCCCGTTTACCGGTTGACGCTGGAAAGAATCAGAAGGGATTCTAGGAAATGGCCCCGCACAGCTGTGTGGACCTACAATGTAAGCCCTGGTGTAGAGGCTTCTGAAAATGCTTTGCAACAGTGCGTATCCATCAAGCCTCGGGGAAGCACAATTCCGGCTGCTGAAATTTAGGGCGGGTTGATACAGATGATGAAAACGTTCATATCCTGGAGAACTTGGTGTTTGTTTTTGCTAGTGTTGGCATTTTATCAACAGGACCATTAAGTTCTTGATAAGATGAGGGTGGAGTAAGTTTTGCCCAACCAGTGATGAAAATATGTATTGGCCGTTGTACTGAGAAAGGCAGAAAAGGTAGCCAGCGGTGCAGAGTGGGTATAAGAGAGTCTTTGGAGCTAAGGAGCGGAAATTGAAATCCCAGCGTGGCTCAGGGGTTGAGCATTGACCTATGAACCAGGAGGCCACGGTTGGATTCCCAGTCAGGGCACATGCCTGGGTTGTGGGCGCCATCCCCAGTGTGGGGCCTGCAGGAGGCAGCCGATCAATGATTTTCTCTCATTATTGGTGTTTCTATCTCTCCCTTTCTGAAATCAATAAAAATATATTTAAAAAATCAATATAAAATTGGAGAGACTAGCACAAGGTTGTGTGGCACTTAATTAATATATGCAAAACAGTGCCCAGTCCATAGTAAGCAATACATAGGCCCTTGGTATTTATCATTATTATTATTGGCAATGATAGTATTTACCAAAAAAAAAAAAATAGGGCCAGAAATCAAGATTTAAGGGGAGGACTTTATTTATTTATACATATTTTTCACACTTATAGCAAGGGTTGCTATCAAACTCCACTCACTGGGCCAGGGATCCTTGTGGTGTCAGTGGAGTATTTGCCCCTCACTTAGCACACGACCTCAGCTTGTAAGCCCATCGGCCACCAGTGGCCTCAACACCAAGCTCTCACAATGTGATTAAGGAGGAGACCTTGACTAGTCTTGTCTTCTCTTCTCCTCTGTTTATGTTGTTTGAATCCATGCACAGCAGGTAGATCTGGCCTTAATTTATGGTGCACTGGCCCCAGAATGCTGGGGTCCTCCTCTGTTGTTGGCTGAACACTGACATGTGCGCCTACTCAAATTTTGGCTAATTGTGTCTGCTTCAGCCACCAGTCCATAATGGCTGCTATTATTATTATTATTATTCACACAGTTTAAGATGGTTAGTCATATTGTTAACCATACTTATTTTCCTGACCTAATTGTCCTACATTTATGTGGTATTTTGCATTTTCATAATGCCTCACCACCACTAATTGTATGGGGAGGTCTGTGTAAGACGGGCTTACTTAGAGTTGTTTGCATTTGATGATGCCTGTGCTCATTATAAACACAATAAAGTATATGTTCTAGTCTAGATTAATAGCAATTTTAGGAAGATGATTTATCTACCTCATATCTCGGTTCCAGGACATACAAGTTGGACTAGAATTGTAATTGAGCAGATATTCTTGCCTCCTAGTCTCATCCTTGATGCCTGCGGCGGCCCTGTGATTATCGCCTGCCTTTGCATGGGCAGAGGTGAACCTACCTCAACGAAGTGGGATTTGAGAAAGCGTAACAGAGGCTTCCCTTGGCCTCCTAAACCCTTATATGTGGTTGCCTGAAACTCTTCAGTTAGAACTTCATTCCTGTGGCTCAAGCCAAATGAGAAATTTAGTTCCTGCTAAAACTAAAATACTCTTCAGAGAGATAACAGACACATGAAACTCTATCATGCATTACACCTCAGAGTGAATGAATTAGTTAAATTCTTCTCTGAATGAAGTTTAATCAGTGATGGAGACCAGAAGAAAAAATAGAGAAACAGGACAAAAAGGAAACTCAGAGGAAACACAGTTGCTTGCATTGAACAGAGAGGGAAAGATGGGCAAGAAATCTTTAAAAAACAGAAGCAAACAAACAAACACTGTCATTAATATTTCCCGAGAGATAAAAGATACTGCATCAGTAAAACATGAATGTTATGTTATTTTTTTAAAAGCACCATTTAGAGAGCATTTAGAAATCAAGAATAATGATAACAGAACTATAAAAACAACACAAAAAAGGATGAAAAGTAAACTTGAAAAAATTGCCCAAAGACTAGAGCAAAAATGACATAGGGATGAAAACTTGGGGGAGGGGGGTGAAAATTAGAGGGGCCAGTCCAGCAGACCCAACATCTGAATAATTGAAGAGAGTAGAGAGAGGAAATCATTAAACTAATAATTCAATGTAATTTTATAGATCTTAAAGGATGAGTATCCAAATTCAGAGAGTGCATTAAATACCAGAACAACGACTGCAAACAGACTCACCCTAGTGGCCATCGTGGTAAAATTTCAGAACACCGGCTTCAGAGAAAGATCCTATAAAACGTGTCATGAGGGAGAGGAAAAATAGGAGTTCATACAAAGAATCAATAATTATAATGAATTACACTTTTCAGCAACAACATGGGAAGTGAGAAGGCGTTGGAGCAAAGCCTTCCAAATTCGAGGTACCAGAATTTCAATCTGGAATTCTATTGCTAAGGAACTGTCAGTTCAGTGTGCAGGTAAAATAACTCGTGTCAGATGTGCAAAGTATTGAAAACTTTTCCTGCCGTGCACCCTTTCTAAGGAAGCTATCAGAAGCTGTGTTCCACCGAAACTCGAAACTCGGGGAGTAGGCCAAAGGAGAAAATGACGAGGGAACTAGATAACAGGGCCCCCACAAGATGGTGACGAAGGACATTTCTAAGATAATGGTGAAGCAGAATCCCAGCATGACAAGTACTCCTCGAGCTGCGAGCAGGGAGACTGGAGCAGGGCAGAAGAGATTTCCTCAAGAAGATGAAACTGAGAGAGGGAATGGCTATGAGTTTGAGTAGATTTACAATAGAGGAGTAGAGTTTGATGTTGGGTTAATGATAAATACAAAGAAAACGAAGCAAAGAAAAAGCCCAGATCATTATCATCACCGAGAGAGAAAAAATATTGTGCAGGAACAAGTAATCATAGTTTCCAAGGCTCAACTGTAAATAGCGTTGACATAACCATAATAATGTAAACACTGATCTAATTAAAATGATGGTATTGCTCTTTTGAGAAGATGAAAAGATGGATGAGTGGTAGAGATGGAGATAGGGGAGGGTGTGTAAGAGAGAGAAAAAACTAAATCCTCTGTAATGGGAAAACATTAGATATTGCTTAAAACAGATATCAAGAAGTGACACGCATATTATTTAAAGAAAGGAAGTAATAAAAGAGTCCACTCAAAGTGCGGAAAAAGGTTGCCTGTGTGGAGCAGGAAATTAGGAGTTTTGGAGAAAGAGCAGGGCTTTCCTCACAAACCTAGTAAAACCTCTTGAATAAACAATATGCTGGTGTAACTGATATGCCCAAAGTTTGTTTGGCCAAGGGAGAAACTAGAGGCAAGAAACCATTTTTGGTGCTTTCTAAAAAGTTTAGACACAAGATTATAAGGATCAATAACTGTGGGAATAGGAAGGAGATGGTAGACTTCAAAGATGAGGTGAGCTCAACCAAATTGTGTAAGTGATTAAATATAAGGAGTGAGGGAGAAGGAAAAGTCAAAAATATTGGTGGAGTTTCTAGCTTGGATGAGAGTAGGTGAAGATTCCATTAATTGAGATAGGGAATATGAAAACATCTATATGTATAAAAGCCTAAGCGACCTTTATGACCGAATGACCAAACAACTGGTCGCTATGACGCACACTGACCTCCAGGGGCCAGATGCTCAACTCAGGAGCTGCCCCCTGGTGGTCAGTGTGCTCCCACAGCCAACCTCTCCCGGCTGGTCGGCCAGCCCCAATCAGCCCAATCGGTGGTGGGGCTGGCCAGCCAACCTCCCGCAGTTTCTCCCTCTGGCCAGCCAGCCCTGATCGGCCCTGATTACTGGCCAGGCCGAAGGACCCCACCCGTGCATGAATTTGTGCACCAGGCTTCTAGTTGAAAAATAATGAGATGAGTATTTTTTTGGTGTGGTTAGGTTTGATTACCTATATGATGACATCTATGGGAATATGTCTCAGTATGGATCAATAAGTTTGGATTAGTCAGGGGAGAAATCTGGGCTAGAAATAAAGATTTGAGAGTCATCTCTTAAAGATGTTCATTGATTAATCATTATTCTGTATACTTGAAACTAATGTAAAATAATATTAAATGGCAACTATAATTGAAAAATAAAATCTAAAAAGAGGTGGTAATTGAGATATAGGAATAAGTGATGAGATAGTTCAGTGAGATAGTATAGTGAAAGAAAAAAAGAGAGAATAGATGGAAACTTGAGGATTTAAGGATTGGCATATGGAAGAGGAATTCATTGCAAAAGAGCAGCCCAAGAGGTGGGCAAACATTGAGAAGAGGTTCAGGGAGAGTGAGTTTCTAAAGTTGGGAGGCTGGTTCAGATAAAAGGGTGAGCTGGCATAGGCTACAGTCTTCATCGCCTGAACTCAAGCCTACAGCTGCCACAGAAACAAGAGAGAAGATAGATCTGATAGACCTCAGAAACGTAGGTACAAACTGTTGCCACTCCTTGGCGAGTACAGCAGAGGCCTCTGGTGCTTGGTGTCGCCTTCCCTTGGCCCACTTCTGATTGCAGGGGCCAGTGGGCAGTTCCATCCAAGTTCAGGCGGACCGCCTGGTGACAGCATCTCACCTCAGTCTCATGCTCCTCTCGAGAATTTCTGCCACCGAAAACTCTGTGTGGGAGAACCTCCTCCTACCAAAAGCATGAGGGGGATGCAACCCATGGGGCAACTCTTAGCCAATGGAGGATGGAACCTGGTGGATAAGTACCCAGGGTCCTGTCTCTCTGGTGGGAAACAGTTGTAGGAAGTGTTCTGGACACTTCTCAGGACGTCCCAGTGGGATTGAGTGCCCGCTGACCACAGTGGTAACCTCAATAGCCCTGTTAGGCTTTTCTTTCATTTTTCACTCTCCCCACTTCCCCACTGTATGACTTCCTGGGATTGGATGTAAACTACTCAGAATCTACTTTTCATCCTGGGCTCTTCTGTTGAGGAAACCCACTGTGTGTGGGAGTTAGAGTGGAAGAAGCCGAGAGGGGAAGGCCAAGAGCCACAAATCGGGTATAGACTTAGGGAGATACACCTTCACCCTTTAGGCTGGAAATTACAATGAAGGAGAACATTCCTGAGCGTGAGTGGTGCCCTAGTAGGTCCAGCGGCATATGACCAAAAAACCCCCAAATATAGTGGCCTAAAGAAGTTTATTTTTTCTCTTTCAAATAAAAGAGGTTTACCTGGGAGGCACTCAGGGCTATTTGGTGGCCCCAGCACTGCCATATTAAGATCACTTCCTGGCCCCATAGAGGTGCTAGAGCTCCTGATACCAATTTTGGGGATAGTAGTGGGAGGAATCAAGGGGAAAGAGGTTACCTTTTAAACTTGTTAATCCCTTTAACAGATCCTTTCTGAAAGTTCCACACTTCTGCTAACATTTCATTGGCCAGAACTTACTCAACCTCACCTAGTGGTTGGGAGAGAAAGGGGAAATGTAGTGTTTGTTTCTGAATAACCACCAGAAAAAGGAAAGTACCAAGTATTATTGTCAGGCTCAGTACAAAATACACACACACACACACACACGCACACACGCACACATGAACACACACGCACATACATACAGTAGGGCCTTGACTTACGAGTGTCCCGACTAACGAGTTTTTTGAGATATGAGCCGTCTCTCAGCCGATTTTTTGCTTTGAGTTGTGAGCTAAAAGTCGGGTTATGAGCCAGCTTCAGATACCCCACCCCTCGTTGGCGCAGCGAACATCACAGTGAACGCCACAACATCAGCCCAGCATCACGTGTCTCACTCGTTCACTTTTTGATTTGACATACGAGTAATTTGAGTTACGGGCTTCGTCACGGAACGAATTAAACTTGTAGTCAAGGCCCCACTGTATACACACACACACACACACACACACACACACATATATTGCTCAATCCAATGGAATGTAGGAAAAAAGAAAAATATGTAAAAAAAGAAGCATGAAAAAATGGAGAACATAAAATAGACTCTTCTGTTAATTATAATAAACTAGAGGCCCAGGGCGCGAGATCGCATGAGACCCAGACCCGCCGCACCACCATGGGACTCCAGACCCGCTGCGCCGTGAGACCCATCAATGCACCTCCTGGTGACTGGTTGTTTGGTCATTACAGTGTTACGGCCACTGGCCTTTTATAATATAGATGGAAATTGGTCCTTAAGATCATCTAGTTAAAAGACCTCACTCTATAGATGAGGAAAGTGAGGTCAGAGAGCATGATAGCCAGTCACACCCTCGTGTAGTCCTCTCCCACGGTGTACCAGGTGAGTTTACATGAGCAATAGAATACAGCAGAAGTGATGTTGCTTCTGAGATTTAGGGTATCAAGGATATTGCAGCTCCTGTCTAGTGGCTCCCTCACTCCTGGATCACGGACTTTGAAGGAAGCCAGCTATCATATCATGAGCAACCCTATGGAGAAGCCCACATGGTGAGGAACTGGTGCCTCTTGCCAGCAGCCATGTGAGAGAGCTTAGAAGCAGGTCCTTCAGCCCCAGTCGAGCCTTCAGATGACTGCAGCTCTAGCTGACATCATGAGTGCGACCCCATGAGAATCTCTGAGCCAGAGCCAGTTAAGCCACTCTCAAATCCCTAACCTACAGAAACTGGGAGATAATGCTTGTTTGTTGTTTTAAGCTACTAATTTGGAAGTAATTTATTAAGCAACAATACATAAATAATAAGGAGAGTTTTTGTAACTTACTTGAAGTCACAAAGCTAGTGGCCAATTTCCAATGAGAGCAGAGGGTTCCTGACTCGATGTTCTATTAGATCCCATTATATGCTGGTGTACCTTGGACTTCTTTTGTCCTTGGACACACACCCATTCAGGAGGTGTTAAGAACTATCTAAAAATTCTGTTTTTTTTCATAGGCAAAATAACATGAAAGCTGGGCCATTCTTCCTCATGGACTGCAGAATACGACTCAGTAAGGTGAGTATGTACTTTGACCTTGCCATGGAGTAATGCATAAGCATTTCTATCTTCTTGCCACAATTTCTGGAAGGATAGAGGTGACTGATTCAATTGTGTGCCGTAGCTTAGTGATAAAACCAGAAATGTAACTTCTACTTGACTTCTTGTAACCACTCCACAAGAATGGCATAGCGTACGCAGTGTTATTCAGTCATGTAAATGCTTCCGTAATTCTGACCTTCCTGTGCAGCAAATCAGTGACAGGGCCTCGTGTCTGCATTTCTGTCTGTTGTCTCTAAATGGAATATTCAGAGAAGGGCAGATTGCCAAAAAGGCACTTTGTGGCTTCCATTTCCCTGCCGTAGAGCCTCCCATTTGGATGCACAGGACTATTGTGTTAGCGTTTTGTGTGACCTGTGACTTACAGTTTGGGTCTCAGTTTTTAAAAATGTAATCATACAACATTCTTATTTTTTCCTTCCTTAAGGATATAGCTAGAAAAGTAGGGGGGTGGGAGTAGAAAATTGGGTTAGGGTTTAACTAGAACATGGATAGTTTTAAGAGTTAATTTCAAGTGTTGTCGAGGCTCCGATTCTATGACCTCGCACCAACTTTTAGATATATTTCCAATTATTCCTCATTACAGTCAGTAAGTTAATTTGCTCTCATATATTCCCAGCATTAGGGAGATTCTGGGATGTTTACATATTTTTTTTCTCACTATACTTGAAAAAATAGATTTGTCAGCTATTCCCTAGTATCACTTATTCTCTTGAGAGTCATAGAAAGATAATCTTCACTCCCTTGACATTTTAGCACTTACACGCATGCACACACATGTGTGACCAACTTATACTACAAAAATATTGTTAACTGAACATAATTTTGAAGTGTGGGTTCTATATTTTATCTGGCAACCCTACCATTTTTTTAACCTAATAACCTTTTTTTTTTTTTTTTAACATTCAGTATTCGTTTTATTAGTTTCAGGTGCACAGCACAGCGGTTAGTCAGTCATATACTTTACAAAATGATCCTCCTGATATTCCCAGTACCCACCTGGCACCATTTGTTACAGTATTATTGACTATATTCCATATGCTGTACTTTACATCCCATGGCTATTTTCTAACTACTTTTCTTAACACAATGCCGGATAAAGGCATTCTAAAAGTGCCACTCGGCTTTTCTTGCCACCTGTAGGTGGCAGTCTAATCAAATAATTTCATGAGAGCTGCTTGGCAAAGCCAAGTTTAATACTGTATTATTTATCCTATATTGTTTAATAAGACTATTAATATTTAAAAAAATTTCTAAGAATACTAATTTTATATAAATGAAGTTTCCACAAAAGAGAGATAAATTTTGAAGTTGCTAAAAACTAAATAGAATTCAGTCCTTATTCCACAACCCACCATCAAACAGATTCAAAGCCCCATGTGGTCCAATTCCAGTAAGCCACCATGCCTTTTATACTTTAATGATATTTGAAGAATTCTTTAGTTTTTCATGATATTGTAAATAGGATTTTTTTCTTATATTTCCTAGCAGACTACTTCTGATGTGTAAAATAGCTATTGATTTTTGTATGTTTAATTTGTTTTAGACCATACTCTATAGTTTAAGTAGTATTACTATAAATACTCTTGGATTTTATAATACACAATTAAATTATCTGCAAGTAATATACTTTTCTCTCTTTTAAAATATAGCAATAAATCTTTTTCTACTTTAAAACAACTAAATACAATTACATTAAACATAAATATTAAAAAAAATAATTATATCGGTGCTCTTAAAAACCTTTTTCTAAAACAAGGTTTCCTTATTCACTCAAAACTATTATTATTATTATAACAGTTTAATTCTATAATCCAAAAATACAGCCATAACCTTGTAGTCATATTTACACGTGAATAATATAATATAGAACTACGTAAAAATAGGATCTCAATGATCAGTTGCTTCCACACTCATGCACGCTACCCCCTGCCTATTCTGCTACGTGGGCTTCTTCTTATCACAGAGGTCTGTCTGCTTACAAAGCCAATGGGTGAACATCCCCATGAAATTCAAAGAAGTCCCTCAGTAACTTATTCTTTTGTTGTATACTATATTCTAGAGAAGAACAAGTATGCGTTCTTTTGAATTTCAATGCAATAGTCTTTGATTTTTTAACAGAAAAGTTATATCCCTTTCTAGTTCCTGCTATTATTCATTATCTTTTGAGCCATGACAGTGCCCTTAGCACCACACAAAACAGGACACAGTCCCTTTCCATGCCTCATGTTGTGAAACCGCCTAAGAATTAGGATCTATGTAATCATGAGTTTTGAAGGTAACACTTTTAGGTATTTTAGTTCACAGGTATCTTAATGTGTGTTGATTTATACGCTATAAAACGGAGTGAAAGTTAAATATTTGAGAAATAAATGCTGCACTAGGTGGCACTATTTGGTAATATGCTACTAACGTTGAACTTGACTAGTTAATGATTTTCATATACTTTGTTGTATTCCAGTAATTATTCTGCAAATATAAAATCTATTAAGTATTTTATGATTATTAAGGTAATTTATTCTTTTAATGAAAAAGTTGAAAAATATCCCCCCCCCCCCCAAATTATCTCTAATTCTGTTTAGCTAGCTTACAAATGTGTTGTTGTTTTTTTCTCTGTGGTCCAGGAAGCTCTGAAAAAGGCATACATTTTGGAGCCAAACAAACTTGGGTTCAAAATCCCCACCTGACGCAGCTCAGGGAAAACATCTTCATCTCCTTAGTTCTGTGTTTTTAAATCTTGACATCTGCCTCCAGCCGCCATGCATTTCTTTCAGAAAGTTGTGAGTTGTCTTTCCTTTCTTACCTCCCCTGCACTCCTCCACCCTCTTTAATTTGGCTTCTGTCCCCTCAGTCCAGAAATGACTCTTCTTCAAGTCGCTCATGCCCTGCATGTTGCCAAATCCAGCGCACACTTTCCTGTCTCCATCTCACGCTCCCTCTCAGCAGCGGTGTTGTCCTGGAGCTGGGGGAGGGGGAGGGGGATGATGGTACTTGGTAGTGAGCGGTTTGTGTGCATCTTTCTCCAACTCCAAAACATGTTGGTAGCTTGGAATTAGCCAAGGGGAGAGTATTTATACCATGGAAATCAGCAAATGCTACAGATCAGCCTTTTCCCCACCATAGCCATTGGTTAAGCAATGACTCGCACACCCTGGGATATAGGTAATCATGTTTCCCTTCACAGAACCCTCTCTCTCTTTTTCTTAAACCAGTACCACTCTCTTCTGGTTGTCTTTCCATCTTCTCATTGACTCTTCCTCTATCCAACGCTACATGTTAGCACTCCCCAGGAGCCAGTCCTAGGCCTCTCTTCTTCCTCTCATGTCCTAGCTTTAAAAATAATCTCGCCATGCCCTGCTGGCGTGGCTCAGTGGTTGAGCGTCGCCCTATGAATCAGGAGGTCACGGTTGGATTCCTATTCAGGGCACATGCCTGGGTTGTGGGCTCGCTTCCCAGTGTGGGATGTGTGGGAGGCAGCCAATGATTCTCTCTCATCATCGATGTTTCTATCGCTCTCTCTCTCCCTCTCCCTTCCTCGCTGAAATCAACAAAAATATATTTTAAAAAATAATCTCACCAATTTCCATGTATTTAAACATTACCATTATGTTGATCAATTTGAGATTTGTATCTGCAGCCCAGGGCCTACGCTCTAAGATTTAAATTCAAACATCAAACCATTAACATTAACTTGTATTCAATGTCTTACAGACATTTCAACCTCAAGGCCAAAACAAAGTTCCAGATTTAACTTCATAAGCTTTTCCCTTTATCTGCTCCATCCCAACATTCTCCAGTTCAATAAACGGAACTGCCATTTTATTTTGTTTTATTATTTATTTATTTTATTTTATTAATTTAATATTTTATTTTATTTTTGTTTTATCCTCACCTGAAGATATTTTTCCATTGATTTTTTTGTTAGGGAGAGTGGAAGGAAGGGGGAGAGACAGAGAGAGAAACATCAATGTGAGAGGACACATGGATTGGTTGGCTCCCTCACACGCCCCCACCAGTGCTGGGGATCGAGCCTGAAACCCAGGTACATGCCCTTGACCAAGTCGAACCTTCAGTCTGTGGGTCAACACTCTATCCACTGAGCCAAACCAGCAAGGGCTTACTTATTTTTTTAAAATCCTCACCCAAGGATATGTTTCTATTGATTATTTTAAAGACAGAGGAAGGGAGAGAGAGAGAAAAAACACACACACAAACCCACAAAACTTCAATATGAGAGAGAAGCATGGATCAGTTGCCTCTTGTACGTGCCCCGACCCAGGATCAAACCCACAACTGTTTGGTGCACACGATGACACTCCAACCAGCTGAGCCACTGGCCGGGCAAAGACATTTTAGTTTTAAAGGACAACAGTGAGACTATGGCAGTTTTTTTCAACAGACACTATGGGAAAAAGATGATGGAATAATTTCTTTATTGGTGGAAGAAAAAATGTTATAAAAGATATCACTAATGATTTTACCTACACCAAAAATGGATTTGTTGTCTACCATCTCATACTTATGACTATTTATGGGTGTCCTTTGGAATAGTCTCATTTAAAAATATATTTTATTGATTTCAGAGAGGAAGGGAGAGGGAGATAGAGATAGCAACATCAATGATGAGAGAGAATCATTGATCAGCTGCCTCCTGCACACTCCACACTGGGGATCAAGCCCACAACCTAGGCATGTGGCCTGACCAGGAATTGAACTGTGATCTCCTAGTTCGTAGGTCGACGCTCAACCACTGAACCACGCCGCTTGGGCTGGCACATTCTTTAGCACTCGGAATTACTTGGCCTCACACCATCTCATCATTATATCATTTGTGGCTCACAATTGTGTGGCATAAAGATCACCTGTGCCAGGTTATGCAGACTGGAGCCTTAGTCTCCTTTCAGGTGATGCCTACTTTTAGTCTCCACCGGTTTGACTCTGCCATCAATTATGGCGTCAATATAATCTTCTCACCAGGACTTGACATTGCTTTGACCCTATTAGCAAGAGTGCTCTGCCTGTATATTAGAAATACTACTGGTTTTGGAAGCTTCTATTCTAATTTCTATAGCACGATATTGAATCTTAGGGATTTGGAGTTTTGTCACAAACTGTACACCAGGTCATTTTTCTTCGTGGCACGTTGGAATTCCCTACACTCGCAGGCGAGAGGCGGATGGAGTTCCATCATTAGGCAGCAGTGCCAGCATCGGGCTGCAGGCTCCTTCCGTGTGGTTTAACTTACCTAAACATGGCGGAGAGGGTTTATAAATGTGTGTCTTCAGTGCCCCCGTGGATTCATCGCTGGTGAAACAGAGCAGTGGGAACTTGCTGCGGTCATTGTGCACATCCTGTCCTACCTATGGTGTTTGGAATGAGCACCCAGTGTCTACCGGATGCCTCACCTCTCTCCCGGAACTAAGGAGACACCAGCCAGCAGCACATACATAGTCCCTGACCATTAGAATGAACCGGTTGCTACTCACCATCCCTCAAATGTTCCATTTAATGTTCCATCCAGATCTGTTCTTCTCAGGTTGCTCGAGTACCTGTGTTTCGTGTTTGTTTTGTTTTGTTTTCAGGTCACTGGTTCCTGGGGTGGGTGCCTTCGGACACCTCGTGCTTTTTGGCCTGACTCCTGTAGGGACTGCAATCTGTTCTTACCTCTGCCTTGATGCCCTGGTACTGATTTCCTTTAAAGAGCCTACCTCTGAAATATTCAACATCCTCAGAATCTATATTTCTACACATAAAATATTTAACATCTCCACTCTGCTCCCCCAAACCCTGCCCCTGGCCCTCATTTCTAGATCAGACACCTTTCAAGGTCTGCATTCTGGCCTGGATCTGGACTTGATTACTCATTCCTGTGTTTTGACTTTATCTCTTCATTTTCGGTCCAATTTTCCTCACAGTTTCCCCCAAGTTAGTGCCAACTGCTATGTAACGTTTCCAGCATGCTGCATGATGAACCTCTAACCCCCTGCTTCAAGCTAACAGTTTCCTTGTGTTAAGGCTCCCACATAATAATAAATAAAGCATTTACTATTTGCTAAAGGATGGAATAGAAACCATTCAAAACATAATTCCTAAGGAACTAACCGATATCAACCACAGCTGCATGCTCCACCTCTAAACAGCCATTTTAAGCATGAGAACTCTTAAATGTCTTAGATGTGGGCACAGTTAGGAGGTTGAGATGAACTGAACACAGGCTTCAAAGTGGAAGTGATGGACAATTGGATTGGTGTCTTCCAGCATCAGTTCAGAAGCTCCCTAAGTGAAAAATAGGTCCCTCATGGGGACATAAAGGGTTAGGCTCCACACAAACATGCCCATTATTAACCAAGTAAAAATTACCATTTGTTCAATGGTCTATATGAAAACATTCTCTCATGTACATTATTGTACTTGCATGTTACAATAACCTTGTGAGGCGGATATTGTTTTTATTATGTCTGTGTTGAACCCAGCAAATAGTAGTTTTATCGAGTATTTACCATATGCTAGA
Source organism: Myotis nattereri (assembly GCF_964212035.1). NCBI lineage: Eukaryota > Metazoa > Chordata > Mammalia > Chiroptera > Vespertilionidae > Myotis > Myotis nattereri. Next base: position 52,667,186 of record NC_138088.1, on the reverse strand, counting down.
TTAAATGATAATATACTTAACATTCACTAATTATCTCATTGAATTTGTAAACAATCTCAAAGAGGAAGCGACTACTTTTCAGGTGAGAAAACTTGAGGTTTATATTAGTAGAGGCTGTGCCTAAGGATGCAGGAGTAGCAAGTGAGAGAGCTAGGATTTAAAGTCGCCGATCTCTTAATCATAAAGTTGAAAGTTAAATGACTTGCCCAAGGTCTCCCAGCTTGGAAGTTTGGGACTGGAATTGAGTCAATGGCTTATGATGATTTATTATTCATTTTTTAAAAACAACTTTATTCACATAGTATATAATACACCTATTTAAAATGTAAAATTTGACCAGCTGGCGTGGCTCAGTGGTTGAGTGTCGACCTATGAACCAGGAGGTCACGGTTTGATTCCCGGTCAGGGCACAAACCGTGAGCAATTATTTTAGGTGAGCAATTTGTTAGTATGCGCAAGCTACTAAAAGAAGTGGAGTTGCTACATGTTTGTAAGAATTAGTTTCATATTTCCAAGACTATAGGAAGAGTTTCTGGGATGATGTGATTGACCCTAAAAAGCATTTCAAACTATCATATCTTCAAAATATAAGCTAATCATATATGTCTAGCTTGTTCACCATTATAACTCTAGTACCTGCCATAGAAACTGATACATAAGATATATTCAACAAAATTCTTTTGAATCAATTAATGGTACGGATGAAGACACTTTGAAATGTTGAGGCTTTATCTGGAGATCAGTTGGGACTCACTGGAGATGCTATGTTATAAATAGTGTTTTATAAAAACGACTAGAGGCCCAGTGCACAACATTCGTGCACTCAGGGTGTGTGTGTGTGGGGGGGTCCCCCTCAGCCTGGCCTGTGCCTTTTAGCAGTCCAGGAGCCCTTGGGGGATGTCTGACTGATGGCTTAGGCCCATTCCCCGGGGCCTAAGCCATCACTTGGACATCCTTAGCACTGTTAGACATCCTTAGTGCTGCCAAGGACGCGGGAAAGGCTCCTGCCACTGCTGCTGCACTCACCAGCCAGCCTGCCCAGCTTGTGGCTGAGCAGCGCTCCCCCTTTTGGGAGTGCATTGACCACTAGGGGGCAGCTCCTGCATTGAGCGTCTGCCCTCTGGTGGTCAGTGTGCGTCATAGCAACCAGTAGTTCTGCTGTTCAGTTGATTTGCATATTACCCTTTTATTTTATAGGATTCTCAAGGCAATGGGCAGAATAAACTGGAGTGGGTAAAGGCTGGATGCAGGAGAGCAGCTAGGCTAGTCATATAATCTCCTTTGGGTAAGAAGAAAGGTTAATAGTGGACTGAGGATAGTGGGAAAGAAGACTTATTTTGAGATTGAAGCAACTGGCAAATTTTCTGCCTAGAAGACAGTGAAAGGGATGTTATCAAGATGGATGATGAATAATTAGTTAACTTTTGTAGCAGGAAGTTACTTTGAAAATTTCTACTCTCATTATCTTTTTCCTAGTATTCCCTTACCCACATGGTCATTTGATTGGGCTTTCTTCAGTGATGCTCAATTATCCACCAATTATTTTTTTTCTAGAGCCATTATATTCACCTTTTCTTTGAATATTTCGGATTTGTCAGACCTATTATAAAATTCCCAACAGATCTGTATAGGTTTGGGAAGTGCCTGCATAGACAATAACTAGAACCTCTATCGTGAGAGCGTATGGTGTCATAGAAGACAGGGAAGGGAGTGAGTGGGAATCCCTGGCTCTTGGAATTCTCCCACCATCCTAGAGGTCTCAGACACCACACCTGTTCTCAAAGCTAGAGTCCCACTTGCTCAGGGTAGCACTGCCGGATCTGGCGGCTTTGGTCATGTTGCTCACTCGCATCAGGCTCTAGCTGATAAAACGCCAGGGCAGTGGGAGATTGTTTTTGTATTTTCTCGTTGTTACTCTAATATACAGAAAAAGTGGGTCTGTATAGAGTATTCACCTTCCTCTCCAGTCCAGCCCAGCACAGCCCTGACCCTTCAGAATGTATGCAATGAACCCAGTGTGTCCACAGCAGCGATTCTCAACCCGTGTGCCACGGCAGGCAGGCTGGCGTGCCACAGGAATTCTTCACGCCGGCAACACCTGGCTATTCAGTCAGGGGCACTGGCCTTTTTCCTTTAGATCGTCAAATAAAAAAGAAAAAATGACAACCGCCAATACAATAGCTGTCTAGTGTGAATGAATCAAAATTCTATACTAATATTTTGTGAGATCGGCAAAAAACAGATATTCCTGGTGTTCCGCCGAATTGTAGTAGTTTAGCTGCCAGGAGATGAAAAAGGCAAGTCGCTGGTCTAGAGGGTCGTTGTCTGTGGACTCCCAGCTGCTGGGCCAGCCCTGCCCCCCAGGACCTCCCTCCAGGACCCCGCCCCGGCCCACCCGCTGACTTCCAAGGAGGTCCTTGGTTTCTAGCTTTGCTTTGACCCCCACGCGACCGCGCGAGACCTGTCTTCCCACGAAGGGCCGAGCCCCCCGGGCCACAGTGGTCTCCCCCTCCTTGCAAAGGCATCCTTGAAGGAGGCGACAGAGCAGCTCTTGCTACTTTCTTTCTCTGAGACCAAAGCAGGAGCTGGAAAGCCTGGAATAACAGCAACGATATTGGTTATTATTTTACATTAAAAACCCGGGGAAGGGGGGAGACGTAGCCCCTGACTGCACGCTCCACGCCCTCGGGGACAAAAGCCCCGCCCGGCGTCGCAGCAGAGCGGCCCGCGCGTCCCCAGCGGCCACTGGACCCGGTGGGCTGGCCGGGCGGCGGGAGGCCGGGAGGCCGGGCGGCGGGCCCCGCCCAGGGCTGGTCGCCCGCTGTCAGCGTCGCCGCGCCCCGCCGCGGGTCCCCGTGGCCACTGCGTCCCGGCGCGGCCAGGTGTCCGGCACCCAGGAGGCGTGCCCACGCTGCGAGCCGCCTCCCCACGGGCGGGCGCGTGTGCGCGCGGGTGTGCGTTCGGGGCTGCTCCCTCCCCGCGCCCTGCGGGGTCTCTCCTCCGCGCTCCCTGCCTGGGCTCCTGCTGCTGAGCCATGTCCGCCAGGGGTGAGTAGGGACCAGGTGGGCACGGTCCACGGACCCCGCGCCCGGGGCCCAGGGGGCAGGGCGCGGGCCAGGGCGGGCCAGGCAGGTGCGGGAGGGCGAGGGGCTGAGAGAGCCGCGCCGGCCCCAACCCGGCCCGAAACTTTGCCATCTGATCCCGGGGGCTCGGGGCGGCTGGGTGGGTGCAGCCAGGAAGCCCTCGCCCTTGACCTTGACCTCCGGGTGTGGGCGAAGCCTGCGGGCCAAGGTCGGTGCCTGGCTGGTCGGGACCAGCTGCAGGTCTGAGCTGGGAGGGCTTGGGGGATGGGCTCGCGGCTGCCGGTCCTGCTGAGGAGCCGCCTGGAGGGCCGGCCAGGAGGGAGGAAGAGATATTTTTTTCCTCCTTTCTTGTTACCATTTTGCAGCTCGGTTATGGAAGGGATCCAGGGCTTGATGCAGTAAGATTTAAAGCTGCAGTGCTTACACCCATTTAAAAAAGTAAATTCCCTACCTGTACTCCTCTTTGCATGAATCTCTGCCCCTCGCCCCCTCCCATTTTCTTTCTGGAGTGAAGCAATTGTTGCAGGTGAAACAGATGAAAGAGAAAAGAAAGCTTTTCAGGCCAGAGTGAAGGGGATATGCGTCTCGCCATCTGGAGCCAGCAGTGATGTGGGGAGGGCGGGTTAGTCAGACACGCCGCCGCGGCTGCTACTATGAGTGAAAAATATTAAAGAAATCGAGTCACTGTGCAGCTTGCCAGCAATTCACACGAAGTGACTTGGTTGCTTTGCCATAAGCATGGAAGGAAAATATTATTTTTAGAAACTGTATTTGAAAGCAGTAAGTACCACCCCCCTTTGATACCTTGAAACTTGGAGGAGTTGCAGTTAAACTCTGAAGGGTTAACCCTGCCTTTTTTTGGGGGGGGGGGGCAGTTTAGGAATTTAATAACGTGCTGGGTAGTGAAGTGCTGCTTTTTAGGGTTCATTCTGGGGCGTGTAACACATAGAGTCATTTCTAGCCAGAATGTTTAAATTCCTTTTTAAGGAAACTGGCCTTGGTTGATCTGGCAGTACGGTTGGTTGGTTCTGAACCTGGAAATGGAGTAGTGAGGGTTGGATGGAATGACATAAATGGCATTTGTAGATGCGGAGACAATACCTGCCTAACGATGTTTAATAATTTGTGCATGTCGGAGAGGAGGAGAGAAAAGGGGGCGGGACAGATATGGTTTTAGGGGGCTGGGTGTGTACGGGATCCCCTGGCTGCCTCCAGCTGTACGTCTCTGAACTGTGCTCAAAGACCGTGGCTTTTCCCACATGCCCTCTGTCCTAAGTACCGCCAGGAACATGTGGGTATGTCCCTCATGGGTAGTAAAACTCTCTGTGGTCAGAGTTCGCTTCTGACCCAGCTTTACACCACCCAAACCCTTAGTACAGGACCCTGCACACCGTCGGAGCCCAGTGACCGCTGGGAGCCTAGCATGTCCTAGGAAGCATCAAATCCGTTAGGAAGCCCCCTGGCCCAGTAGCACTGTCTCCGCCCCTCCCTCCCCCATCACAGGGTCTCTGTGGTTTCTCCGAGGATGTTCAATGAAGAGGGACCCAGTGACCCAGAGGCTAGAGCTCTGGACTGGGACTGAATTCTGCAGTATTTCCCCTTGAACCTGGTGTCCAGCAGGATGGCTTGGAGTCAGATGTAGCCATTTCACTCAGCTGTCTTGTTTCTTCTCCCAGCCCCATGCTGATAATTAGCATTTAACAGCTTACAGCCTGACTGATCTTGCAGGGGAGAGGGAAAGCCTCGATAATAAGTATCAGTTACTGATGCTTTGTATATGTAAGGCACTTTCCATGTATTGTATCATTTTTTCCTCAGAATAACAGGCAGGTAGATACGGCTGTCACCCCCCATTTTACAGATGAAGGAACCGAGTTTGAAGGTCTATGTCATTGTCCCGAGTGAAGTGGCAGATTCCGATTTCCTCCCTTCTGGTCACATCCGCGTTGTCTTACTGCCTCTCAGTTATTCGTCCTTTGGATATTATAGCAAATATCACAATCATTGATTGTCTGAGAGAGAAAAGATGCTCCGTATTTGAGATTCAAAGGAATTGGCCTTTGTAAGTAACTTGGAATTTCCAGTACGTTTCGAAATATCTCGTGGACATTTGGTAGTGACGAAGGGGAGAGGAGATGAGCAGGGACGGCTGTCTGTCCTTTCTGTGGTTGAGACTAGGGCTGAGGGCGGTGGTGGGGCAGGACCCGCCTCAGACGTCCTCGCTTTGGCCCGAGGAGTTTTCATTGCAGACCAAGCGGAGTGGCAGGCGGTACCCGTGGAAGGCAGAGAGGTGAGGGCTGCCATCAACTCCACGGAGTGGCCGCCAAGCCCTCCGCTGGACAGTGGCTCGTTGGTGTGGCTGGGGTGCGGAGGGACTGTAGGAATCAGAGCTACACCCATTTTTGCTGCCGTCTTCTGTTTTCATGTTTGCAGTGGAGCGCCACAAAGATGTATGTGCTATTGATAAGGGGAGACTCTGTTCTGCTGCTTCTCTCCCTGCTTCCTGTCGCTCTGCCTGCGATACTACTCGTTGCATCACTACCTTTATCAGTTTCTCTCATGTGATGTTGCAAAGATTAATGCACCTTGATTTCTTATGTGCGGCCGTTTTTCTGACCTGTATCAGCTACAGGTTTTCCGCTCTCTGAGTTACAGAACTCCCCAGCACTTTATCACACTGAAAAGAGATATTCGATGGCTGAGTTTAGTCATTACTAATTTGGGTGCTAAAAAAAAAAAAAATAGTAACAGCAGCACAACACTTCCTGGAAGCCCTTTGTTTCCCTTTTGCATTTAAAATAAATGGGCTCCAATTCAATCAATCATTTTTTTCATGAATTAAACAGTTTTTGACATCAGTATTTCACATGTGGGAGAGCCATGGTTCAGAGAAGATTTTAAGAAGGTTGACTTGTCCCCACAGTGTATATGTGAAACGCATTACTTTTAAAAAAAATATTGAGACCTCATGTGGAGAAGGTGGAGTCAGTTACACCACTCAGGTATGGCTCATGGTCATCGGTTTAGCAGAGCTGTCCCTTGTTTAATTTATTTATCGATACATTTTTATCCTCACCTCCCAATCCTATTCCCTTCTCCCATAGGCAGTGATTCTAATACATTTGATATATGTGTTCTTGAATTTATAGCAAAATCAATTCTTAGAACAGTTCTTATATTTAAAGCTATAAATACCAAGTCATTGTGTGTGTGTGTGTGTGTGTGTGTATGTGTTTCAAGGATTAATCAAGTTCTTGTTTGGTAACTGATATTATGAACCTGTACGTATTTCTGATCTTATGTGGAAGTTCAGATCACTTCATGCAACAGCATGCCTCATTCTGTGAGGGACTAGGTATACCAGATGAAAAATGGTTAGTCCCACTCCCTAAGGAACGCACGCTGAGGTGCGTGTGTGTGTGTGTGTGTGTGTGTGTGTGTGTGTGTAGTCATGTACACCTGATAAAGCTCACCATAGGGATGATTCATCTGGTGTGGGAGGGTCAACTCGCTGTGACTGGAGACAAAGGGAGCACTTCCCTTCCGAGGAGGTGGAGTGTGAGTTGGATCTCGGAGGATGAGTGGGGACTTGGCAGGCAGGAGGCTGAGAGATGTGCTTCCCTCTCAGAAGCCGTGGAACGCAGGGGGCTGTGGGCAGGAAGGAGCCTGAGACGTGGTGGGGGCGATCGGAGATTGGCAGTGAGGAGGGAAAGAAGGCTGGGGAAGATGAAGGGATGATGTAGGAAGCCAGCAGTCCTTCACAGCAAAGGCTGCTCCTGAGCAGAGAAGTGCAGATGCAGAGAAGGGAAGTGTGAGGTCTGTCCACACCCCCCGAAGAACTCAGCCCTGGCTGTTCGGCCGCCCACGATATTCGAGATGGCATTTTATTGCCAAATGGTACGGTGTGAGTTACATTTCATCCCGGCCCCAGTTCTCATTTAGGTAGAAGCTTGCCCAAAACCTTCACCTGGGTTCCCTCCCTTTCCTATGGCAGATTAGGCTCCCTGAGCCCTGTCCTTGGTTTCCTACCCGACACCAGAGCATCCCAGGACCAAGAGCGCGGGCACAGGGAGGCCGAATGCACACAGCCCAGCAGCATGTTTGGCTGTGGCCAGGGGAGGGCGCGAGGCCATGCCCCCAGGGGAAGCGTGCATTCTTCACTCATCATATGTTCACAGGCGCATGACTGGTTCCCTCCGTTCTGGAGACGAACAAAACAGCTCCCATGCAGAGAGCCCTTTAAAGTGAAAGATGGAATTTAGTGAAATTCATCATCTTACATGGGAAATTAGTCTTCATCCTCTTAGGGGAGAAACTTTTCTTTTTCATGAGCCTGTGGTTTCAGGTTCTTCTGGAACTTAATTCACGATTGTTCATTGACATGAGAAGCACTAGTCACTCGATACAGTTTGACATTGTGTTGCTCCATTCATAAGACACGTCTTACGAAGGCTTGAACTGTACTTCACCTGCGGCTGCCATTGTCTGAGCAATCACTGGTTTCCAATGTTCTTGGGTAGAAAAAGGAAAAAGGATGAGAGCGCTCAGCATTTCACCCTCGTTAAAGCAACAGTCTCTAAGAATATCACCCATCCATCCGTCTGTCCATCCTTCCCATAGACATCTATTCAGCCTTCCTAGAGTTCACCATCAAACGCTCATCATTGAAAATCCAGCTGCCTGTCTCATTACATCTTACAACATCACACTAGAAAGTGACAGCAATGTTGCCGTCACTAGACCAGTACAGTGGGGGTGTTCTCTCTCCAGATGTGCAGCACTAGCCATGCATAGCTGCTGTGCCCAAAAGGACCTGTGTTGTGTTCACTTCCCTTTAAGGACTTCTTGAGAGGCACCATGGTGACAGTGTGACAAGACTAAAAAGACACCCCTGACCCCACACCATGGACAGAGTGAGCCCCGTGTTTCCTGTACGCTCCACTGGGGTGCCCTGTCTCTAGCTTTGCCTTCTCCCTTGCAAGAGCTAGGATGTACTCTTTGCTGCCTTTGTGAACACCTCATGGTCTAGAATACAAATGTCATTGTTGTGTCACAGATGACAGCCTGGGGCCCAAACCAACTCACCTTCCAACTGGAGGGAGGGGAAACTGTTTTAAGGGAGGGGGAGGAAGGCAGAGAGAAGGAGAACAATAGAGGGATTGATGCAGATTAAATAAGACTATTAAAAGGGAGACATTGGATTTGAGTATAACTTAAGTATTGGCTAGTGTAAATCGAGTTATCACATTTTTCTTTATTGAGAATGGGATAGAAGCTGGCGGAGTTGCAATTTATATTAGATATAAAAGGGATTCCACAGTTAAGAAAACACATGCTTTTCTTCTCTCCCCTCCCCCTAAGAATAGAAATTCCAACCATTTATCTGAAAATCTCTTGACAGCAAGCAAGAAGACGGTGTGGTGCACAGTGGTTAACTCTTTTGATCTTTCAAACTTCCTCTCTGTTCTTCAGCCAGCTAATATTTATTGAGCCTTCTTTCTAGACTAGCCAGATTTATTTCAGATCCATTCCTGGGCTGATGATGCTAAAGTATTAATTAATGAAGTCATTTAACAAATATCCATTGAGCACTCAGGGGTGAGGATTGTCATGATTTGCGGGTGGAGAAATATTAAAGGGTGTTAGATTTTGTGACTGTATGAGGCTGGGCAAATAGGGGCTGATCAACATTTACTGCTCACTTTTAAGTGCCTAGTATATTTTACACGTACCATATAAGTCATCATCCACATGGAATACTTATGCTAAATCTGGTGGGATACTGAGATAACAGGAGTTCAGTGGGGCGACCCTAGGTGAATTGGGGTGCTGGCCTTCCTAACAAGTTTCTAGCTAGCATTCCTTCATCTCAAAAGGTAGGATTTTGGTCAATATCTGAACATCTGCCTGTAGTATTAACTGCATCATATATTATTTACATCAAAATTAAACACTGTCCCGGCCAGCATGCCTTAGTTGGTTGAGCGTGGACCTATGAACCAGGAGGTCACGGTTCGATTCCCCATCAGGGCACATACCTGGGTTGAAGGCTCAATCCCCAGTGTGGGGGTGCAGTAGGCAGCGATCAATGATTATCATCATTGATGTTCCTATCATTCTCTCCCTCTCCCTTCCTCTCTGAAATCAATGAAAAGATATTTTTTAAAAGTACTTGGCTGGCTCTTTCCTCTTCTTCAATCCAGCACATTTCTAGGCACTTTCCTAGTTGGTGCGCTCAGGTGTAATGGCTGTTGTAGACAAACAGTAACAGCACAAAGTCAAATGAATTTTTGGAATAGTTGTTGCTGTTTTCTTTTGCAATTCACATGATAGTTTCCTTCTATTGGGGTAAATATCTAGAGAAAAACTGTTGTGGGAAGGAGCTGTGGAGTGCCTTTGGTACCTCCACAGTCATTTTAAACGAGGGGCTATATTTCTTCTAGTTAACGTAGCATCGAAGCCGCTTTAAAATGTGTAGTGCAATAAACCTATGGTTATTCTTGGACTCACTACCTTCTCCATGACTTCCTGCCAATATATTTGAAATTTGTTTCCCCAGCACATTTTATTGAGAAAATTATCTAATATGCATTTACCACTGTACAGAAATTGTCCATATTTTGTTTCATAATTAGTGGGTGGGCAAGACATTATTTAGTAGATGTATTTAGAAAATCCTTTATATTACTGAGCACTGCATTAGAATAAAAATGAAAGCAGGAACTGTGGGTCAAGCACCCAAAATTACTTGCTAAGTGATTAGAGATCATATGATTTGGGCCCTTTGTTAGATAATTATCTTAGGCTCATAAGAGGAAGAGCTCTACATGCATAATTATTGTTATTCACATTTTAATAAATGAAAGTTCTCAGTTTTGTACACTGTGTTCTTTCTCCAGCTCTTCAACGTTATTGGATATGAGAATAATAGTGGATGGCACATATGTAGACGATGTTAGACCATTTACAAGTTGTTTGCCTTAAAGAAGATATCCCATAATATGTTGTGCTTACAACTGTGTCCAAGGTCTTTAGTTGTGCTGTTCTTTCTCGCTTATTGAGAATTCATTTGAAAAACACATCCACCACAGAGGAGCACCGGAGAACTGAATGGTAACAATGAAGGGAAATGAGGGCAATGAAGTAAGCAGCTATTTCTGGCTTTTAGCTCCAAATGGGAATGAACAGAAGGAGAGGAGTCCCAGAGTCTGGGGGAAGAGGGTGGGGGGGACCAGGATTTGTAAATGTTCCAAAAAATGCAGAAAAGGGGTTGGATGGCGATCTCTAATGGATTCTAGAGAGATTGTTGTTCTGTGTTGAACAAGGGAATCGTTATTTTGATTCATTTAAGCATTCAGGTGAGTAATGAGCATGAGTATCAGTGATGGTTTGGTTTTATCTGCAGCTCCTTAGTTTCTGTTTATTTTAGGGGACTCCATTCTCCGGTGAGACACTATATAAACTGCGGAACTGTAGTTATGAATAATGTACTCATTTATTCTGTCATTTAGTCAGTATTAGTTGAACACCTACTAGGTGCTCAAGTTGTTCTAGATTCTGAGGTGAGACAGCCAAATGGTCAAAACAAGAGAAGATGGTGCTTAGAGCAGAGGGTAGAACAGCAGGTGAGAAGTCACTGGATTCTGGAAATATCTCCAAGGAAGTGCTTGTAGGACTCGCTGATGGGTTGGAAGCGTAGAGGAAAAGGAAAAGGAGAATTGTGGATAGCTCCATTTTTTTTTTTTAGCAACTGAGAGAATAGCACATCAATTTCTGGGATGAGGAAGAGTGTAGAAGGAGCAAGTTTGGGGTGTGGGAGAATCAAGCCTTTTGGACATTTTAGTTTGAGATGTCTCTTAGCCACTCTATTATGAAGATATTTATAATGCCCATTTTACAGATAGAGAAAATGAGGCATAGAGAAGTCAAGAAACCTGCCTGAGATCATCTGGCTCATAAGTGGTTGATCAAGGTTTAAATTCAGGTCTTGTTAATGCTGGAGTATGTTTTATCCACCACAATGCTGCCTCTTCACATTCGGCTGAAACATGTGCCAAGGAAATAATGTATCTGGTTTTCAGTTCTTAATTATTTATAATTTCCCATTATGCAAGATAATTTTCTACATTTTTAAACATGGCTTATTTGTAAGGAGGAAAAAAGTCTTGTCATCACATTATCCCAAATTCTACCATTTATCAATATTATCATTGTTAGCATTACAAAAACGCTACTGGAACATGAAGAAGCATATTCCATGATTATGGCATTCATTCATTCATTCATTCATTCATTTGCTCATTCATTCACTCATTCGATGAAACCACAGTGTTCTTGCTATGGGCCAGGCTGGCGGAGGGGTAGGTGAGAGTGTATGGTACTTGCTCCTCTACTCACAGAGCTCCCGGACTGATGAAGGAGAGAGGCCTGTGTGCAGATGGGTAGCGCGTTGTGACCTGGTTTGATGGCGGTACATACAAGGTGTTGCAGGAGCACAGAGGAAGGGCCCTGGTCCATCCTGATTGGATGGCTGTGGGGCCAAAGCCAGTGATATTGGAAGAGGGCCTTGAAGACTGAGTTGAATTTGGCAAATGGAGAAGTGGTGGAAAAGTGTTCCAAATACAGGAAACAGCATGCCTTTTAAAACTGGAAAACAACAAGGTAATTAGCATATTAAATTTGAGAAATAAGACATTGAAGTTAAACTTAAGATACAAGGACACTGTGAGGAAAATTTTAAAACTGCATGGAGGGACATAAAAGACTGCAGTCATTGGAGAGACCTACTGTGCATGGAGGGACATAAAAGACTGCAGTCATTGGAGAGACCTACTGTGCATGGAGGGACATAAAAGACTACAGTCATTGGAGAGACCTACTGTGCATGGAGGGACATAAAAGACTGCAGTCATTGGAGAGACCTACTGTGCATGGAGGGACATAAAAGACTGCAGTCATTGGAGAGACCTACATGCTCTTGGGTGATCTGGCACAATATTGTAAAAATGTTCATTTTCTTTAAATATCTTCATAGAAGAAGTAAAATTCCAACTAAAACGCCAATGGAATCTTTTCTTAGAGACACGGAGAAATGACACTATTATTCATTCTGTAAAGCAAACGAAATGAAATTCTGAAAAAGAAGTATAATCAGCCTTACCTGGTTTGGCTCACTGGATAGAGAGTCAGCCTGAGGACTGAAGGGCCCCGGGTTCGATTCTGGTCAAGGGCACATGCCTGGGTTGCTGGCTCAATCCCCAGTAAGGGGCATGCAGAAGGCAGCCAATCAATGATTCTCTCTCATCATTGATGTTTCTCTCTCTCTCTCCATCTCCCTTCCTCTCTGAAATCAGTAAAATATATATATTTAAAAACACCCCCCCCCTTTTTTTTTAAAGAAGCGTAGTCAAGGGAGATTAGCCCTATGTAAAACTAAAACACAATATGAAACTATATTTGCTGGGGCCTCTGATCACCTCTCCACCGCCCACCTGCCTGGCCACTCGTCTATCTGAACTGCTTTGGCCAGAGGCTCACAGAGTAACTGATCCCAAGGTGTAATTTAGAAAACTAACCAATTCAGAGCTAAAAAGCTAAAAGTTTATTTTCAAACCTTAGAGCTATAATCTCACTGTCCAGGGAAACTCTTTTGATATAAAAGAGCAATCTATAGTAATAAAAGCATAATATGCTAATTAGACCGGATGTCCTTCCGGACGACCTTCCGCATGAAGCTGGGGCTGTGAGAGAAGCCTGGGTCCCGGGTGCCAGAGGGAAGCCGGTGCCAGCAGCTGGGGGAAGGAAGGCCTACACTTGCACAAATTTTGTGCATCGGGCCTCTAGTATAACCATAAAGTTAAATTCAAACAGAACAATTTAAATAATACCAATGCAAAGTGAAAGGTCTCCCTCCCCTGAAGTAACACTATCCTCAGTTTTTTGAGATTCACTTCAAGAAAAAAGTTATGTGCATACAAAGACACGAAAATCAATCCATTTATTACCTATAAAACTACTACCTACCTAACTACTTACTTTAAAAACAAAACAAAACACAACACATTGCTACCCTGGCTATGTGGCTCAGTTGGTTGGAGTGTCATCCCGTACACCAAAAGGTTGTGGGTTCGATCCCCAGTTGGGGCACATCCTGGAAGTGGCCCATCAGTATTTCTTTCTCATATTGATGTTTCTCTCTCCCTTTCTCTTTCAGAATAAAAATCAAAAAACAAAAAACATATCCTCGGGTGAGGATTAAAAAACAACAACAAAAGAATCACATTGCCTTTTTTACACACTATTATCTTGAGATCTGTCCATATTAGCACAGACAAATATAGCTTATTTTAGTGCCCAAGCATGAGGTTGCACCGTACCTGATTTAATAGTCCTTTACTGGTCAATACTTTGTTTGCTGCACTAAGCATCTTTGTGCTGAGATTTTTAGGACGTAGCCATCCGTATTAGACTGTAATTTCCAATGAGGTTTTACTGATGTCTCAGAGAAAATGGTAAGGGAACATGGTCCAGAGAACACTTCAAAGCCCCTCTGTGGGTGGCTTGGCTGGCCCTCTCCTGGCTGCCTCTGGCCTGGCCCCCTCCAGTCTCTGCCCAGCCAGGAACAGCTTATTTCTGCAGCAGGAGAAAATGCTACAGAAGTTTCCTTCATTTATGCCAAGAGATGGACCACTTCTAGACCAGAGGGGGAAAACATTTTCTCTCACTTCTTCTAAAACCAACCTCACTGCCTATTACAGGATTAAGTTTCTCTGGATTCATCCATTGTATTTGGGACTAGAAATTAGCAAAATTGTCTGGTGCTGAGATATTTCCCAAAGGCTGGATTATTTATTCTTATTCATGGTTACTTGTTGCCCTCAGTTAAAAAAACAAAACCTGAGCCCAGCCGGCGTGGCTCAGGGGTTGAGGGTCAACCTAGGAACCAGGAGGTCATGGTTTTGATTCCCAGTCAGGGCACAGGCCTGGGTTGCAGGCTCAATCCCAGTAGGGGGTGTGCAGGAGCTAGCTGATCAGTGATTCTCTCTCATCATTGATGGTTCTATTTCTCTCTCCCTCTCCCTTCCTCTCTGAAATCAATTAAAAAAAATATTTTTTTTAAAAATCTGAAAATTGGTTCTTTTTTAGTTGAGTCCAAGTGTCCCTATTCTAAAATAATGAAAATGGCAGCAGGCCCTCCATGGGAGAAGGGGTTGGGTGAGGAGTTGGGAGACTTGGGCTCTACCTTGAGTTCCGCTCTTCCGGCTGTGCGGCCCTGGGCACACCACACAGCAGACCCTCTTCTGAGAGCCCCATTCCCTATTCCCATCTCTTTCCTGGATGCTCTCAGAAGACCCTCCACTTCTCCAAATCCTGAAACTAAAAATGAATTTCCAGATCAGATGACTCAATGTTACTTTGACTAAATTCCTGTAATGTTGAACTCTTGGCTGGAGTTTCAGCAGCCGGGAGCAGAGATTGGCAGCATTTTATGTAATGTTACTTGGGCAAAGGGGTTGGGAGGATGCTGGCTGCCACCTCAATTCACAGAGCTAACATTTTAGGCTGTTTATCACTTTTGCTTTTGCAAGATGTGACTCCTGCTTCACTAGGAGGGCTGGTACATTTCTGAGAAATCTGTGATGCCTTGGGTGTTCTCAAGCCAACAAAAATGAAACTCCTTATTGAGCAGGTTGCTGAATTCCATTTTTAATGACATTTATAACATATTTTGGTTGAGGACCCCAAAGCGGAAACTAGCAGTGGGCCCATTTTGCTCTTAGAAAGGGTTATATGTGATAGTCATTAGGTTTGTTGGTTTAATTTATTTGGAAGCATTGGCTCATAAAGCTCAATGTAAGAACATCAACTCTAATTTATAAGAGAATTTAAATGCCAACTTTTATATGGAGTCAAAAGAACTAGGAAAATGTCAATATCTTCCCCCTCCCTCCCTTATGTCTCTTCCTGTTGTTTCTGGTAACAAACAAAATATCAAACATTTATTTGGAAAAGAGGACATGCAAACGTGAGAAATGAGGATTATCTGCTTGAGTATTCATTCAGAGCAGCACTGGTTTCTCTTATATAGTTCTTTGACTTTGCAGGAAAGTATTAGTAACAGAACTTTTTTTCTCTTCCTTTTTTTTCTTCTTTTTTTGGTTAATCCTCACCTGAGGATATTTTTCCATTACTTTTTAGAGAGAGTGAAAGGGAGGGGGAGAGATATAAAGAGAGAAACATCGATGTGGGAGAGAGGCATCGATTTTAGCCTCCCTCCTGCAACCGAGGTACATGCCCTTGTCTGAAATCAACCCGCTCCCCTTCAGTCCTCGGGCCGATGCTGTATGGACTGAGCCAAACTAACTGGGGCTCTTTCTCTTCCTTTTGTTGAAATTGGTAATTAAGTCAGGTTCTCCATCAAGCGCGTCAGTCTTCGGAATCATGATGGCTAAATTATGCAACATCTTCCTCAGGAAGTAAGAAAAGGAAGTATTGATAGGTAAGCCAGGGGACAGGCCCTGGCACACCCATGGGCTGTTTTTACGGTGAACACAATGATTTCTACTTTTGTATTACCCACTGCAAAATAAAATATTCTTCATGGAATCGATGTTGGCATGCTAAATGTCACCTATAAAATACGACTTTAATGCATGTTAGGATAACAATTTTTTGAAAAATGATTTCACTATCTTATTGACTGGGTCACATAAAAGGGATGACAGTTAGTGGAAATTTATTTCATTAATAGGATGTTAGAGGACAGATGTTTTATAGGAGGTTGTTGTCATATGTAATGCACTTTAAAATTTAGTGGCGTGCTTATGGAGGTTATGAATATATCTACCCTCTGGTTTGTTCAAAGTGTTATCAACAACATTTCTACTTCCCCAAGCTGTCTCTTCTCAAATTCATTTCCTAGTCTTTCTCTGGGTTTTGTATTCTGCTTAAACTAGATTATACATATATGTGCTCTTATTATGAATACATTGAATTTACTTCTCTAGAGGAATATTGTTAATGATTTAATAAAGTTATGACCGATGACAAAGACCCTAGTGGAGGTCATTTGATAGGCTTGACTGTATTTGGGGAGCAGTATTCATGGATACTGTTACCTACCTGAGTAGTAGGAACAAGATCTTAGTCAAATCTCAGACAATAAATATTTATTGTCTTAAGAGCAGTAGCTACAGCAGTGCCCAAACAGATTTTAAAAAATGCCACCCTGGCCAGTTTGGCTCCGTGGATAGAGCGTCGGCCTGAGGACCAAAGGGTCCTGGGTTCGATTCCAGTCAAGGGCACGTACCTTGGTGGCAAGCTTCTCCCCGGCCTGGGCCCTGGTCAGGGTGCGTGCAGGAGGCAACCAAGTGATGTGTTTCTCTCACGTCAGTGTTTCTCTCTGTCTTTCCCTCTCTCTTCCACTCCCTCTAAAAGTCAATGGAAAAATATTCTCGGGTGTGGATTAAAAAAAATAGGAGGAGAGAAAACAAGTCATATCTGGAGCGAGAAAATTCTTGTTGGAGAGAACAGCCGTTCCAATCCAGAGTCAGGAATGTGGTTGGATGAGGCACAATGAGGCTAAGAGGGAGGGTCAGAGGGAGGCTGGGGGTCTGGGGGTGGGAGGGGGGGCGGGGGTCCTGAGGATTGGTCCTGAGCCGTCCTGTGAACCAAATGAAGGACTTTGGCTTTTACTCTGAGATGGGAACCACTGTAGAGTGTTGAGCAGATAAACACAGTTTTGTTAGATGTTGACCTGAACTGAGTATACCTTTAATGAAAACATGAGAAGCCCTGATCTGTGGCTTTGGCTTGTTGATTTATATAGTATTTGGTCATCCTTGGGTTTGAGGGCTGTGTGTGTTTGTGTGTGTATGCGCGCGCGTGTGTGCAGGTGTATGCACATGCGTGCAGGGCCAGGACTAGGGTGAGGGGAATAAGATACCACCCTGAGAGTGATGTCTCCTTACTCCCCAGGCACCTCACTCCCCTCACCCCAGCCCTGCCCTGCCCTGCATATGTGTGTTTATTGTTTCAATTTGTGAATAACTATGAATAAAATTTAGCTCTGGCTACTGTTACTATTTGTAGCTAGCAAACAAACTGTACGTCCTGTACCACAGATCACTTACACTGTTGGGGCGAGAAAGAAGCCAATGCAGCCAACAGCTAAGAGGTGGGCATTGCCTAACACTCGGCTTAGAGCACTTGGCATCACCCAGGAGAGCGAGTGAGGGCCAGAGGCAGAAACCCCCTTCCTTCTGTGGTTTCAGAAAGGAAAAGCTGCCAAACGAGATAGCCACCCCGCAGAGGGTGTGACTCGGCTTAGAAATCAAGATGTCTGATGAGAAATCATTGTATTCGCAGTGCACCACGACTGTGGGAATGCCACATCAAGCAAATGGTTAATTCCAGCCTCGTGTTTGAGATAGCAACCAGTCCCCTAGGACCCAGGCTACGTGCAGGTGCGGCTGCTGTCGAACTTCTCAGCTGCCATCCCTGCCTGGTCTTCTGTGATACGCACCGGTTCGTTTCAGTTTTTTTTGAAAGCAGATGAGGTGGTGGGAAGACGTGAATTTGTTGGACATGCATACACATCGAACAGAGTGGGCTGGGCGCACACAGGGCCTCCGGAGGCCTGGGGCTACGTGGAAACCTGCAGAGATGATGTTTTCATTGTCTTTGCATCTGTCTCGCTCTATCTGACAGTAGAAACATAATTTCAGAGTCGAATTGCACTTCTCCTTCTGGATCGCGTGTGTATAGGTTGGGTAGTGCAAGCTGGCCAACCAGAGACGGTCTCTATATCCATGTCTGTTTGCTACTGTGTGTGCTTGTTAAGAACTGAAAAATAATACCCATACAGGAAAGCTGCAGATATAGGCAGCCCAAGTCTCCACACTTAGCTCACGGTTCCTGGGAAAATGAGGATTATTCCAGCGCAGGACTTCACGTGGCTGATATAGTTTCTCTTCATCCCTTCGGCAGTTCGGCAGTTCCAGGGTGAGTGTGTCCTGCGCAGTGTGGTCAGTGTCTAATAAAGCCTTTTAAGTCATTCATTTCCGGTAATGCTCTTCCTTAATTTCGAGAATATAGAGGAAGCAACCACCGTTGTAAACCGGGCCATTTGTACAAATGGGCAGCTGTTACCAGTGTCACTCCCCTCCCCTGTTACTGCACTCCGTGTCTCTCTCCCTGTTAATTTCCTACAGATCGGCCTTGATTGCGTGGCTCCCGTATCAGAAAGCTTTCATGACCCCCGCTGCCTCTTTAATCACCTCCAGATTCCTCTGCCGCTGCCTTCGGGGCTTCTCTGGGGATAAGTCCCAGGATGTTTTTCATGTTCTTGGAGGGAAGAGTGGAATTCATTGGCCATGCGTACACACTGACAGAGCGAAGGGACAGGCGCAGGAAGCGGAAATGACTTCTGGATTAATTCATTCTCTACAGCCTGATGATTGAGGTGGTTCCCTATGCAGAGAGCTTCCGGCCCCGCCCCCTCCTGAGGGACCTTCAGATTCCTCTCCCCTCACGTGGTGGTCAAGACTTTTTAGGACCCAAATGGCCCACTTCGCTCTTTTGCCTTTGAAACCATTGCCTAGGTCAGGCCTAAACACAACTGTGTTTTTGACTCTATTTCCACTTGGAATACCCTTTCCTTCATGAATTTCTGACAAGATGGCGTCTGTTTCTTAAGGTCCAGCTTATGTGCTCTGATGACTGTGTGAGAGGGGCTGGGGGAAGCACTACTTTTTTGGAGCCTCTTATCTTGAGTAATAGTTTTCTTAGCTATAGGATGGACATGCTTGTTTTACCTTGTACTTAGGAAACATTTCTCTTTTTTTGTTTTGTTAATCCTCACCTGAGGATATCTTTCCATTGATTTTTAGAGAGAGTGGAAGAGAGAGGGAAAGAGAGAAACATCGATGTGAGAGAAACACATCAATTGGCTGCCTCCTGCATGAGCCCTGACCGGGGCCAGGCCAGGGAGGAGTCTGCAACCAAGGTACGTGTCCTTGACCAGAATCGAACCCGGTACCCGTTGGTCCGCAGGCCAACGCTCAATCCACTGAGCCAAACCGGCTGGGGCGAGGGAAGCATTTTTTTTAAGGTACCGTTTATGGAGTCCTCACTATGTGCTGGGCAGTGAGAGGCAGTATAGCCTGGTAGTCAGAAGAGTCTAGAACCTGACGGCCTGGGTTCAAACCCCAGCGCTGCCACTCCCCGCTGGGTAACCCTGGGCACGTGCCCTCACTTCTCTGTGCCTGTTTCCTCGTAAGCAGCGAGTTTCTCATAGGGTTGTTGCGAGCATTACATGTGGTCATACAGTGGTTGGCCTATAATAAACATCCAATTAATACTGGCAATTACTGTTTGCAAATATAATACTATGCTATCCTAACAGAAACTCTGTGAGGTCTAAATTAGACCTGTTTTGAAGATGATGCAAGTAAGACTCAGGGAAGTTAAGCCACTTGCCTAAGGTCACACAGCGAGGAAATGGCAGAGCTGAGGTTCAGACCTTGGACTCTGACGGCACTATATGTCTTGCCCATTTAAAACATTTAGCATGGTGCCGTGTACCTCGTAGGCGCATAATAAACGTTTCTTGAGTTGAAATCATGAGAACAAAATATATTAAAAAAGCATGAGTCTGAGTTCAGATTTCGCCTCTCTGCCTCTTACCGGCAGGTGTTTGCTCCTGTGTGATGTGCCTGTGGGTTGAAGAATAGGAAGGCCTGTGTCTGGCTCTGAGAATTTCATCTAGTTGAATCAGTCATGTTGAAATGCCAGGATTGGGAGGCCAAAGTACAGTGTGTTGACATAATAAGCCCTGAAGTACAGTTTTTACAAATGCTCATGATTTACCTCTCTCTCTCTCTCTCTCGCTCGCTCTCTCTCGGCATGGAAAGAAATCAGTCAGCTTGCACAGAGGCACACCTAGTTCTGTTTGCTCTTGTGCGGCTGCAACTCCCTATTCATCAAATGAGGGGACAGACAGGAGGAGCTTTGCTCTCCAGGGAATCTTTGAATTGCCATCCTCATCCCTTCTCTAACATCCTTGATGTACTATTAGGAACCACATTAGGTAGGGAATTCTTCCTGGATTCATTTCCTAGTCATTCAGCTAAAACTGGCGATAAACACAGATTTACAAGAACATAATAAAAATGCAGCAAAGCATAGAAGTAAAATGGACATTTTAGGAGTGGGATGTCACAGAATCAAATAAGCTGGCCCTTGGTCAGATATAATCTTTAAAAAAAAAATATATATATATATATATATATATATATATATATATATATATATATATTGATTTCAGAGAGGAAGGGGGAGGGAGAGAAACATCAATAATAAGAATCATCTATCAGCTGCTTCCTGCACGCCCCCTACTGGGGATTGAGCCCACTGTCAGGGCATGTGCCCTGACCAGGAATCGAACCATGACCTCCTGATTCATAGGTTGATGCTCAACCACTGCACCACACCAGCCAGGCCAGATATAATCTTAAAGGTGGGCAGGATCAGGTAGGGCCAGGTAGTTAATAATATTGCAGGAGAGTGAAATCAATGACTCTTGGTTTAGATGTAGCAGCGTGATGCTAAAGCACTTGACATAAATTTATGGAAAGATGAACTGAGGGTGTGTTCAGCGAAAACGCATGTTCTAGTTTCCCCAATGCTTTCCCTATAACTTCGACGTTACACAGAAGCGCGTGATTATCCCCTATTTCTCTGAACGAGATTCTGACACTGGAGTCATGTTTCTGTACAGGCGTGTTTGAGAACACTGGTGCCTTGTTAAGTAAGGTTCATTCTAAATCCAAAGTTAAGTGGGGTTTCCAGGTTCCATCCAGACATCTGCAAACCCAGGTTGGCATTTTAGTGCAAAAGATGTATAAATGCAAATGCAAACCAGGTTCCCCCGGGGCCTACCAGCCTGTGAGCAAAAACGAGGGCATGTTCAGGTGCGTGCCCAAATGCTGCTGGCTCAGTAGCCCTCACATGAAAAATTGGAAGAACTCAGCATTTTCTCCCCGAAAGTCTCTCCCCACCTTCTCGGGCAGAGCCAAGAAAGTGTCTCATAAGTCTGTGAAGAACTTAGCATGCTCTAGTGTAAGCTTCTCACTGGTCACTGCACACAATTCGCAGTTGACCCTGGAAATAACATGAGAGTTAGGGTGCTGACCCCTCATGCAGTTGAAAATCCATGTAGAACTTTTGGCTTCCCCAAACTTAGCTACTAATAGCCTACTGTTGGCCCAGAGACTTACTGATAACATAAATAATTGATTAATGCATATTTTGTATGTCATATATAGGGTGTATACACACATTTTGAATAATTATAAATGCAGCATTCATTAAAATCCATTTCATTTGCAAAATTGAGCTATCAGCTGTTACAGTGTGTATATATATATATTTTAGGACACCCTGTATGTTATATGCTGTATTCTTACCGTAAAGTAAGCAAGAGAGATGAAAAGGTTATTAAAATCATGAGGAGGGGAAACCACATACTCAGTACTGCATGTATTTATTGAAAAAAAAATCTGCATATAACTGGACCCGTGCACTGCAAACCCGTGTTGTCCAAGTGCCAACCGCACTTTTTAGCCCCGGCTCACAGACTGCCGCTGCCAGGCCCCGCGCCAAGTGCCTTCCATACGTTCATTGTTTATGAATGAATGACTTCTCACAGCCGCTAGGTGGGGTAGGCACGGGCACGTCCGTTTTACAGGTGAAGAAACAGCCACTGAGATTGTAGGCTCACAGGGCTATTCAGTGGCCTTTCTCGGAATCACTCAGGGATTCAACAAGTATTTCATGCGAACCGACCGTGCTTCAGGCCTGTTCACGTGCCGGGCGGTAGCTGTGGACAGCGCAGTTAGGGGCGTCTAGTCTCAAGTTTGTGTCACTCTGAGGGCCGAGGGAGGTGGAGACACACAAAGAGGATAAAGGCTCTGACGAAAGTAAACCCGTTACTCGAAGAGAATGACTGGCGGGTGGGTGGGCATCTGTGAGGTGCTGGGGAAGCCGTTTCGCTTCGAGAAGGAATCTTGAGCTGAGATCTGGATGAAAAGCAGGAGCCCAGCCACCTGAAGGCCACGAGACCCATGTCACAGGCCGAGGGACAGCAAATGCAGAGGTTGGGGAGCAGTGGGGAGCCTGGTGTGTTGCAGAGAGGAGGTCCGTGTTGTCAGAATGAAATCTGAGAGAAGGCTGGAGGGAGGCCAGCCCAGGCTGGGCCGGGTCTTGTCTGCGGCTGGAAGAGTCTGGTTTTATTCCCGCAGAAATAAAAACCCGCTGGAGGGTTTTTCATCGGCTCAAAGTCACTGAATCAGGAAGAGATTTTTTTTTTTTTCATATTCAACGTGCTGCACTGGATGTTTTACTTGAAGAAGCAGGTGCAATGTAGTGTGCAGAATGTACTATTTTTGTTTTGTTTTGCTTGTAAATGTTTGGAAATAAACTCAAATAATGCAATGATAGGACACAAAGAAAAATTGTCTCTCCACATATTTTGTGCTTTGTGTGTGGGAACAAGAGGCAGCTGTAAGTAGAGTACCTACGCATGTTGCCATTAACAAACTGAGTTTTATGATAATTAAAATTCAACACAGCAATTATAAAATATTCGGGGAGATTCAGAAAACACTTAGTAGGAGGGTTTTAAGCAGGGGCACGATGCGATCTGACTCACATCTTTTTAAAAAATATATATTTTTATTGATTTCAGAGAGGAAAGGAGAGGGAGAGAGAGATACAAACACCAATGATGAGAGAGAATTATTGATTGGCTGCCTCCTGCACACCCCCTACGGGGGATCGAGCCCGAAACCCAGGCATGTGCCCTTGATGGGAATCAAACCTGGGACCCCTCAGCCCACAGGCCAACGCTCTGTGAACTGAGCCAAACCAGCTAGGGCCTGACTCACATCTTAAGACTTCACATTGAGGACTGTCAGCTACAGGTTGGCAGGAGAGAAAGCAGAGAGGGGAGAAAGGATGTGACTTGGAGGCCGACAGAGCAGTGGAGGGAAGACCAGAGGACAGATCACTGGAATATGTTTAACTAGGAGTTGCCAGGAATTACTGATGGAATGAAGATAGACCCTGAGGGCGAGAGAGCGCCCCGGGGAGAGTGAGGGTGTGGTTCCGTTTAGGGAGATAGGGAGACAGAACAGGTTTTGGAAAGCGCATTGCATCCTGAATTCTGTCAGAATGTGTTTCTTTGAAATGCCTCTGAGACATCCAAGGGGGGGCGGAGGGTCAGGCAGGCACTGGACATCTGTGTATCTCAGGGGAAGGTCAGGCGAGAGCTTTGACTGCGGATTTGTCAGCATGAAGCTTGGGGACATCCCTGGGGAAGAGAAAATGGAGTAGACACTGGCATTCACTAGAGCCGTGGTCGGCAAACTGGGGCTCGTGAGCCACATGCGGCTCTTTGGCCCCTTGAGTGTGGCTCTTCCTAAGCCTTAGGAGTACCCTAATGAAGTTAATAACAATGTACCTACCTATATAGTTTAAGTTTAAAAAATTTGGCTCTCAAAAGAAATTTCAATCGTTGTACTGTTGATATTTGGCTCTGTTGACTAACGAGTTTGCCGACCACTGCACTAGAGCAACGCTGCTCGAAGGTGGCCCACTGCCTGGTGCCCGCCCACACCCTGTTCGTGGTCCCCGGTGAGATAAACACATAATTGAGAGTAAGTTTTTGGAACGTTTATAGCAAACGTATTCTGTACGCCTTTTGATTTTATTGTTTCATAATTCATTTTTATTGCGTTTTATAAGGTTATTGTTCTGCCGTGGGTTGTAAATTAAATGAAAAGCACCTGGCCCTCCCCAGCTAGTGGGGGAGCGCTGCTCTGGGGTGTGGAGGCTGAGCAGAGAAGGAAGAGACAGAAACAGCCCGAGCATACATGGCCGGCGAGGTGGAAGGAGAAGGGTGACTTTCTTTTGATTTGAACCCGGTCTGTCTGGCTCAAAGCACAGCCGGTGCATGGAATCAGCTTGAGAAAAGCTTGCTTTCTACCAAAGTTAGCAAAATTCACAGGAATTGAAGGTAGAAGCAATCTGCTTTGCCCTGATAGCAACCCTAAATGTTCTTGTTACATGAGGAACGTCTACAAGTTATGAGTAGGTTGTATGTTGTGTTTGACAAAAAAGTAATTTTTTTCTACCGAGATTTTGTGATAGTTTTCTATAAATGACTTTTTGATGTCTATAGAAACCTCTACAGGATTCTTTTCATGGTCATATAATATTGCAGTGAGCGAACAGACCTTAATATAAACACATATTGCCAACTGGTTCTCCTGAAAGACTGTATCATTTTAATTTTCCACTAGCAGTATGTGAAAGTGCCCTCACAGTCTCTGGATTTTAAGTTAAAATAATCTGTCAGTTTGCCCGGCTGGCGTGGCTCAGTGGTTGAGCATTGACCTATGAACCAGGAGGTCAGGGTTCCGTTCCTGGTCAGGATACATCCCTGGGTTGCAGGCTCGATCCCCAGTGTGGGGCGTGCAAGAGGCAGCCGATCAATGATTCTCTCTCATCATTGATGTTTCTATCTCTCTCTCCCTCTCCCTTCCTCTCTGAAATTAATGAAAATATATTTAAAAATAATAATAATCTGTCTGCTATTCGTGAATAAGAATCTGATCAGGAATGATTCTGACCTTGCCTGATGTATTTTATGGTGGGGAACTGAGGGGGCAGGGTGAGGAGTATGTCCCTCCATTTCTCCTCCTAGAGATATTAACCTTTTTACTGATATATGTTGTCCATATTCCTTCCCAGTTGTTGGCAGGTCTTTCGATTTTAAATCTAGTGCTCTTTCATTATTTTAAAGGATTTATATCAAGAACAAGCCTGTGGAGGTGTTGGCCAGTAGATTTCTTAGGGGGACTTGAAGGGGTAAACCACTATCGTTAAGAGGTTTCAGTGCTAAGGCAGTGCCGTCCCTGACTTGCAGTCCATACGTCTCCTCAGGAAAGCAGAACTTTCCTTATGTCAAAGGTCTGCTTCCTTAGGAGCCCTGTCCAAGGGACTATCCACTTCTAATCGGGAGAACACTCACTTTCCTGTAAAGTTAGATTTGAGCCTGCAGCCCTTCCTTTCCATATTCACAGTTTTCCACTTTAATGGGCTCCCTAGGAGGGTGTGTAGGAGTCGGGATTTAATCATGCCCAGATTTCCTCCTGGGTAGAATAAGAAAAATTCCCAGGGAAGTGGTGGAAGTTCCCTCGGATTACTTGTTTCTACCCAGTCCCAGGCACAGTAACAACAAATTTCCTATGAAAATGGAGGAAAGGGGCAAAGCTACTGTGAAAAATCTATGACTGTCCATTTGTGTTAGTGTTCCCGCTTTTTTTTTTTTTTAAAGCCTCACACAAGGATATGTTTTTATTGATTTTTTAGAGAGAGGAAGGAGAAGAGAGAGAAAGAGGGATGAAGGGAGAGAGGACAGGAAGAGAAAGAGAGAGATGTGTGAGAGAAACATTGATAGGCTGCTTCTCGTATGTACCCTGGCTGGGGATCGAACCCATAACCTAGGTATGTGCCCCGACCAGGAATCAAATTCTCTTCTTTTTCCTTATTTTTTTTCCAGTAGAAATATACCCTTGCAGGAAAATCCTGGGGCTGTGCTTCCTTTAAGCCCGTTAGGCTATTCAGTTTATTTCCTAGCGTTGAAGCAAGGAGCTAACCTTGGAGGTCACAGTTCGACTACCGGTCAGGGCACAGGCCCGGGGTTGCAGGCTCCATCCCCAGTAGGGGGCGTGCAGGAGGCAGCCGATCAGTGATTCTCTCTCATTGATGTTTCTCTCTCTTCCTCTCTCTGAAACCAATAAAAAAAAGATCAAGATTGAAAAGAGGCTGGAGGTCAGAAGACTGGGAAAAGTGGTTCTCCCAAGCTCTGACCAGGGGCTGTGGTAATGAAGGAACGAGCTGCCACAGATAAATCTGGACGGTGCCAATGCACCTTCTTCTCCCGGAGTTTCTAGAACATTCTATTCAGCAACATGTAGTTAGAAACTCTCCCAGATAGATATATTTAAAGCATTATTGCGTCAAGTTGGCATTCTAAAAGGGCACAGCGGTAAAGTCGTATCTCCGTCTCCGTGTCGGTCCCTCGGTCTCAGGGACTGGATGTTTTTCTCAGCCACCCTGGCTCACCTCAGCATCACCTCGGTGCTGTCCCTGGTTCGTGTTTAGATGGCTGTCTCCGCATTTATATTTTTCCCAGCACAAATATGTCCTTTCTTATTTTTAAATAATGGTTAGCGAATATGTATAATTGTTACTTTTATTAGTTTTCAAGCAGGGACTGAAATAGTCCCTTAGGGTTGTTGTTTTTTAATTTGCAACCCGGTCAGCCAGCACACTGGTCTCATTCTTGTCTCTGTTTGGCTTGGCTTGGTAATCAGACCCCTATGGCAATGAGGATTAGCGTACTATGGCCATTTATTACATTCTTGTTGGTGAGGTTTTCGCTTAATGCAAGGAGTACCTATGTTTTATCTCACATCCTCGGGCCAGGCTCTCCTTCCTAGACAACAGATGGTCTCATAGTGGACTTCAGAGTCTGTGCCTTCTGGTTCCTGGGGTGCTGGGAGAGGGCCCTTTAAGATTATGAAAATGGTTCTAGAAAAATACTACCACCTGTCAAAATCTCTTTTGCAGAAATTCTTGTGTGTTGTTTTTTTTTTGTGTGTGTGTGTATGTGGTTTTGTGTGTGTGTGTGTGTGTGTGTGTGTGTGTGTGAATACATTATAAAAAAAAAACATTCCTTTCCCAGCAAGTTTAGAGGTCACGTTGCTCTACAAAAGGTGGGGCAGGAAGAGCTACTGCCCTCCATGGTAAAGAAGGAGCGGTGAGATATTTTGAGACTGACATGGAGATGTATGATTGTGCATCCATATTCCTTCACGTGGTCTCCTTAGTGACAGACACACACATACGATGTTGTAGTATTTGACTATTGCTTTCTGGTCCAGCTTTGCAAATACAACTTGGACTTGACCACAAGAGCAGTATTACCAAAACATTTTTTATTCTAACACCAATTATTTATATCTATTAATATAATAAACATTTAAAATTTTAAAAAGCAAATGGGATTCCAGTTGGCTTTCAAATCCCTGGAACATATCGAGTGAAATTTTTGTCTGTCTGCGTCCAAAGGATATGAAGGGTGGTGCTTCATTGGCTCTAGAGATAACAAAATTAATATCCTCAGATGCCTGAGGGAGCCCTTTCCCTTTATACTCACAACCTTCACTATTATTCCAAACATACACCTGCCTTTCTCCCTCATGCTGGCCCCTCTACCTGAGGGCTTACTAGATGGTGAACTTCTTGAGTACAGGGATGCAAGAATTTGTCTTATCTGTGTAAACCTTTGCAGTCACTACAACTGCGTTGTGCACACGCTAGGAGGATACAACAACTCCTAGTTGTACTTGCTAACTTGCATCTGATGCAGCCCTGCAGCTGCTAGAATCCTTTCCGGAACCAGTGTGGGCAGCATGTCCTCACTGAAAAGCTATTGCAGACAAGAACTTAACCTCGTGAGTATATTTCCTTATTAGATATTTACTAAGTTTTTACTAAATGCAAGACATTATGTTGGGCATGTGGGAGACACGCTAAAGAGACCTTACTCTCAGGACATGTACCATTTATATTTTGGTGGTGGAGAGAAGAGGCAAACCTTTTGAAAATTCAGTAGTCCATGTAAAAGAATTTAAAGAGGATTTGATGCCGTGATAAGTGAAGTCACCGACAGGAGAGCACGGGAAGTCTGGGAAGAATCTCCCCTGATGGCAGTTGAGTTGGGTGTCAGTGAGTTGGAAGGATTTGGAACACAGAGCTGTGAGAAGGGCCTTGCAGCGAGCGGGTGAGGGTAGGAAAACGGGTCCGTTGGGGAGAGTAGAGGATGTGTTTGGGAGAAACAAAAGAAAACAACTGGCCGAGGATGGAGCCTTTGGGAGAGTCATGGCAGAGAAGGTTGGAAAACTGGGTTAGAAGCATGCTTTGGAGGGTCATGAGTGTAAAGTTGTGCAACCTGGACTTTGCTGTGCAAACAGAAAACCATTGGAAAGGTTTTTGATCGAGGGAGTGACATCATCCAAGCGGTATTTTAGGAAGATTGGGTGGGGAGCCAGGTACAGGATGAATTCGATTAGGGGGCAGGGGCTGGGGCAGGAAGACTGCTTAGAGTTAACTGAATCTCCCTACTAAAGTCTCAAGATCCTGAGAGTTAGTGGTGAAAGTGCAAAGGAATGAGATGCCAAAACACACTTTCCTGGCACGAGACAGCAGCAGGGACTTCGCTTCTGATGCAGGAGGTACCTAGCAGAAGTACCTAGTCTGTTACGTATTGGCTACAAACGCATCCGTCATCTAAGGAGACTGAATGTGGATGTTGTAAATCAGTTCTCCCATGTGCCTCTTGTGTTCCTTGGGAACTGAAGAAAATGAGATTTGACATCTCTAAGGATTCAGCTCAGTGGGTTCTGCTTCAACCCATAAATAAATAACTTGGGCCCAGCGTGCTACAAGAAGGCTGGCTGTTAAATTGTTTGGTGTGGCTGATTAAAGGAATCTCAGAGACTAAACTTCAGATCTTCAAAGACCATGTTTTTGCTTGGGGTGCAGCATCGCACTAGCTGAATGACGTGTGTATATTATATTTTGAAAACAAAGTAGGTGAGAAAATGTAAACATGCATGTCAATATAAAATGGATGTAGGAATAAAATGATTACTCCATAAAGGCCCATACTTACACTTGCTGTTGGCTGTGAATTGAGCTCTAATTTGTGTAATTTATGGATTAGTTACATAATCCATAGTGTCATTAGTCTAGTGGCTGGGGATTTTGTCATGGGGACTGATCACAGCTCACTGGATCATGTCACTCTAGGTAGAACTTTGTATTTTAATAGAGGAAACAGCACTCTAGCTATTTATATTCCACATTTTCCTTCCAGAAACACATTGTTTGTGTGCACATTATTTAATAAAGGAAACATAATCCATGCACAATAAAGCAGTTTTTGAATGAAGAATGAAGAATGAAAAGCCATTGAATTAGGCTGGCTCATTTGTATGGAAGTTTACTGATATAATAATACCTCTGTTCTCAAAATGTTTATATTTGAGTGAAGTGGCTTAAAGAGTGAGGAAACTTTTTTTAAAAAGAGTATTTTATTGATTTTCAGAGAGAGAGGAAGGGGAGAGAGAGAGAGAGAGAGAGAGAGAGAGAGAGAGAGAGAGAGAAACAGCAATGATTGATGGGCTGCCTCCTGCAGGCCCCACTCTTGGGACTGAGCCCACAACCTGGGCATGTGCCCTTGACCGGGAATTGAACCGGCAACCTCCTGGTGCATGGAATGAAGCCCAACCAACTGATCCACACCA
Source organism: Myotis nattereri (assembly GCF_964212035.1). NCBI lineage: Eukaryota > Metazoa > Chordata > Mammalia > Chiroptera > Vespertilionidae > Myotis > Myotis nattereri. The sequence goes on along the minus strand of NC_138088.1, from coordinate 52,637,665 downwards.
GCCAGGAAGCTTTTTTTTTTTTTAATTGGCTGGTAAATTTATCCAATGATTATACTTCCCAAGCTGAATACCATGGCTTTTGACTAGCAGAACAGTAGACCAGAAGGCAAAACAATCAGAAAGTTTTGCATAGCAAACTTGTTTCATCACAATTTCTTTTTCCTATTTCCCATAACACAGCCTCATTTTCTCTGGCCTGAATTTAGTGTAGCGAGTTTTATCAAACTTTTTTTTTTTTATTGTGCTCTTTGACCCCCATTTAAGAAATTCTTCCTTACCCTGAGGTCATTAAACTATTCTGTATTTTCTTCTAAAAATTTTAGCTTTTCTCTTCTTATTAAGATTTTTGGGCCTAGCCAGCATGGCTCAGTGGTTGAGCATCGATCTATGAACCAGGAGGTCACAGTTCGATTCCCGGTCAGGGCACATGCCCAGGTTGTGGGCTTGATCCCCAGTTAGGGCCATGCAGGAGGCAGCCAGTCAGTGATTCTCTTTCATCATTGATGTTTCTATCTCTCTCTCCCTCTCCTTTCCTTTTTAAAATCAACAAAAATATATATTTAAAAAAGGATTTTGAGACTATTTTGGTGTGTATATTGTAAAGTACACATCTAGTTTAACGCCTCCCTTCCCCACAAGCAAAAATGGACAGGAGACCACTTTATTTAATTTTGGGGAAATTTTCAATTTGTGGATGATGGAGAGAAAAAATTTTTGCATTTGTTTTAGATATTTGATGGGGTTCAGGACATGCTACTTCAAAATACTGCGCCTTGACACACTGGCTGTTTTAAGCTGAAGGAATTAGAGAACTGGCAGGTGCAGGAAGGACTTTCTGAAGTCCACCTGAGGCAGGTCAAAAGACCTTCATGTGAGAGGTGCCCTTCCTGTACTGGAGAAAGAAACATCCTTGTTTCCCAGACGAGCAACGGGAGAGGGATGTGAACAAACGGGCCCTGCTCTTTACCCCAGTTTCCTACACTTGCTTTATACCCTTTGTCCTATCACATTTCCCCTCAGCTTTCCACTCTTCACCAGTCGCAGCAAAAACACCAAACACATAGACACGGAGAACAGACAGGTGGCTGTCAGAGGCAGGGAGTGAGGGGGTGAAATGGGAAAAGATGATCGAAAGGCTCAAACGTCCAGTTATAAGAGAAATAAGTCCTGGAGATATAATGGGCAGTATGATGACTATAGTTAGTGATACTGTATTGTAGATTTGAAAGTTGCTAAGAGAGTAGATCTTAAGCACCCTTATCACACAAAAATGTGTAATTATGTATGGTGATGGATGTTAACGAGGCTTATTGTGGTGATCATTGCACAATATATACAAATATCGATTCATTGTGTTGTACACCTGAAATTAATATAATGTAATATGTCAGTTATATCTCAGTTATTTTTAAAACCTGGCATAAAAATGCTCAGGTTTAACTGTTTCTTTGCATCTTCATTTTCTCTTGAAGGCTCATGTGTCACATAAAACTTATGTTAAATAAATGTGTATGCTTTCCTATTGTTGATTTCTTTTGTTACAGAGAACCAACTGAGAACATAGGAGGAGTAGAGGAAAGATAATTTTCTTCCCTACATATTCTAACATGATATACTCTATTTTTTTTATATTGTAACAAAACACAAGCAGAAATTTTTGAATTGTCAATTGAAATTTTATCTTGTTCCTAAGGTGAAACAATACTTTCTTGGTGAAAGTTTTAAAAATACTTGATTGTTTTGGTAGCTGACCCCTTACATTTATCTTAATACCTAGCAGACTGGCAAGGACATAAAATGGGCCTGTTCATTTGTGTATGCCCTGGGGTATGTCAGCCTCCAAAAGGGAGGTAAATACCTTTGATGATGACATTTTAAGATTCTGTAGAATTTTTGTAGTTGCTTTATTGCTAGTATTTATATGAATTCATATTTAACATTGTTTCTGGAAGGTAGACAGGGTTGAATTGTACCTCACAAAAAAGTGTTGGCCACAGGCAAAATAAAGCATTTTTGTGAAAACTGCGGAAAGTAGCGTTCCCACATACTCATAACAACTATTTTATTGTTTTGTAACAATAACAAATCTCTAAGCCTATTCCCTAAAAGGTTTTACAAATCACACACTTATATTCTTTAGAGGTGTAAAAAAATAGCACCATATTTATTGTATGAATGGTTTGTATTTAAAAAAACAACAGAAATAAAACAAAACAGGTCCATAGTCCATGCTAGTGGGTATTTGGGTGTTTCTGTGATTTTTTTTCTTATTTTGGTTTTGCTTTATACATGCTGTGCTGCAGGAAATATCCTTGTACATAGAGCTTTGGTCTATTCTTGCTGGTATATTCATAGGTTTCACTGCTAGTGGTAGAACTTGCTATTTCACGGATTATGTGCCTTTTGGATTCATTTTTAATACTGGAGGTTTTAAAAATACATTCCCAAATGCTAATTTTGGAGTGAAGGCCTGAAGCCTGTTGAAGAAGCTTTCTTCTCTTTCTTTTTTTAAAAATAGCATTGAGTTATTTTGTGAGGCTGGAGGTGGAGGGAGAGAAAAGAGAAACAGAATTTTACTCGGGTGTATTTAAATACAGGAAAATGTGAAACACGCTTTAACTGCTTCACTTTGCAGTAAGAGCATATGCAGGCTCATGTGGTGGCGGGCACATCTGGGGGCTGATACCTGGTGTGGCAGCTGCTCTCGCTGCCTCCTGGTCTCTTAGCATCTCTCCTTAGGGTTGGACAGTGGAGGTGAGGGCTTGGCCCTAGAAGGTCTTTGTAAAAGGCGCCTGCTGTGCTCCTGGGAGGAAGGCAAGACTTCTCGGAGCTCCCTGGCCCTTGCCCATTCGTATGGTGGGACTGCTCTTCACCTTGGGAGGCGTTGAAAGAATGAAGCACAAAATAGGTCCCTTTCTGTGCAGTTTCCAGGGCATGAAGGGAAGGGAAGGGAAGGGAAGGGAAGGGAAGGGAAGGGAAGGGAAGGGAAGGGAAGGGACAGGGCAGAGCAAAGGTCAGGCCTGGTTTCTGTTTGCCTGTTTTGTCCTCCAGCTGGAGCAGGAGGGAGCTGAGTTTCTCCGATTTGAAGCTTTCCTTGTTCCATGACAAGGATGGTGATAGTGCGGACAGCTCCTGTCTGACTGCTTTACATGCAGGTTCGTACGTCCATATACGTTCTCTGAGGGTCCTCACGGAGGCCCAGAGGAGTGAAGTGGCTTACCCACGGTCATGCAACTAGCAAGTGGCAGGACTGGGAGCCCCGAGGAGTCTCTTGTCAAGGGCTCCTGCTGCTGCACAATGAGAAAGAATGTGCAACCGAAATGGAACCGGTATCCTTCCAGATGTGAACGGAGGGAGTTCCTTTTTAAAAAGTGACTGGCATTCTAGAGCAGAGGCATGCCGCGACCCTCCTGCCGTGATCACAATGAACACGTGCCAAGGTTTTCTTTTCCTCCCCAGTGAAGGAGCCACGCAGATGTTATAACGAGTGGAAAGCAGTGGTGACCATCAGACGCATTGCAGATCGGGACTATTGAAATGAATATGCAGGTGCAGGCAAACTGATCTTTCCACACGTCGGGGGGAAGGGACTTGACCTCTGCCAGATGAGACGGAGGTGGCGTGTCTCTCAGCTACTACAATACAAAGGGACGTGAAATAACTCAAAGACAGAGGGCCGGCAGGAGTCAGGTCCCCAGGAAGTGCGTGCTGTCTGGAGACAGTGCAACATTTTCTGTCGAAACGCACATCCATCTCTATACAACGACGCAGACATGTCAGACAGGCTAAAAAGTCAGGCGGCTGAAAAGTCAGACGGGCTGCCTCATGGTGGCGACGAGGAAGATGGGCAAGAGTGGGCCAAGGATAGACTGATGATGTTTTTCAAGGTTTTCAGAAGGCCAGGATGCACACTGGCCTTCCCCTGCAGTCTTTGCCTGCTGGCCTGGCTCAGCCCTCCAATACAATCCCCTTCCAACATGCCTGCTCAGTGGCAGCCCATACTTTCATTTAGTCCCTTTCGAGCCATGAAAATGTACCTGCCCATGTTCTGTTTCCCAGGATCCCAGCTTCCGACCAGGAGGCAGTTTGCTCTCTTAGATAAGCTAAGCATTTGTCCAGGGGCCTGTCCCCCTGTCATGGTATGTCCCTCCTGGGTCCCATAGCTGCTCCCCTGCCCACAGTGGCTCTGGGCCTCGCCTGAGCCTGCCTCCCCCAAGTATTCCTGTTCTTTGAATTTGTCACTTTCTCTTCCTCACCAAGTTCGGTCAGACGCTTAAAGAAGACTAAATAAGCAAATCACGTGAGGGTGGGTATTCATTTACCCCACAAAGATGTGTCCTGCTGCGCTGTGGCTGTGGCTGTGCTGGGTGCTGGAGGCACAGTCCCTGACCCGGGAATCCGTGGTCTCTGGGTGGGACAGCATGTAAATAATCATTACAGGCCCATGGCTCAGTGCTGTGGCCGAGCCATACACACCTTGAGCGATGATTACAGAAGAGGGAGAGAGGAGCTCCGCTGAGCTGGGGCTTGAAGCGTGAGTCTGATTTTGCCGATCAGATAAGGGAGAAAGGAGCCCTGAGGATGCTGAGCCCCTCGGCCTCTCCTGGCCAGCCAATGACAGGCAAGGACCAAGCATCTTCTGTTTAGTGAGGCCTCTTTGGGCACCAGTGGGATTCCTGCAAAATGACTTGGGGTGAGAGAAATGCCAGGAAAACAAATTTTCTCCCTCTCCTTGTCCTTTCAAATGTGTGTGTCAATTGTGATTACCCTGAGTAAACGATGACTGTTTTTATTTTTGAATGAAGGCTAATGGATTCATAAGTTTAGATCTCTAGCATTTTATCAGAAAAACACACCACTGGGCATTGAAATCTGACTATAAGCTTTCAGAATTAGTTCTAAGGGCATTTTGTTATCCTCCAGGGCCGTTGGGCCATTCACCGAGGGGCTCCCTCCAGACTGATCTGTCTGCCTAAAGCGGGGAGACTCACAGGCATCTCCATAGATGTAAGTGCTCAGTGGGGCCCTGCTGGCCCAGCGGAGTCCACAAACCATTGTCCCGGGAACTGTGAAAGTATGAATTCCCCAGGCGCAGGAGGTGGCCTCGTATGGCTGCAGCGTCCGTCCGAGAGGTGAAGGTCACCTGTGAGGGAGTTACTGCTAACTAAGGAAGCTGTCCTGAGAGAGAGCAGGCAGTACCGTGCTTGGGAGAGAACACAGTTAATCCCATTGCCATTCAGCCAGACTTTGAAAAGCCACTTGGCCTATTAATAAAGCGTGGCAATCCTCCTTATCTCAGCTTTGCACAATTTCCAGTGGATGCCCAGAGCAGCCTTGGGCAGAGCAGCTGCCTTGGGGTGTGAGCCAGATTCCTCAGGTGGGCTGACCCTGGCTCTGGACCCTTGAGGAGCAGAGCAGGGACCGGGGTCTCGCACGTTCTGTTGGTTTTCAGCCGCTGCTGGCAGAGGTTTGCATTCACACCCACCACTGGCTGTCCTGGTTTGTTTACTTGCACAGTTGGAGTTGTGAAGTTGAGGACAAGTGACTGGCAAATGGACAGCGATGGGAAGGGAAGTTTGATGGTTCATGTTATGTGGGAAGTAGATTCGGTTGTTTTATTTCTTTAAGGTTGAAGTTTTCATGGTTCCTGTCTCTGATTCACATGCATTTCCCCGGGTCTTGCTACCTCCTTAAGAACCCGGGGGACGGGGTCCACAGAGGGCTTTCCGGATGAGGAGGTTTTGTGGTTCAAAGGCTACCAGGAGTTGTTCTTTCCTAAAGATAACGCTTTGCCCTTGCTCATTGGCCAGAGCGGCCTTTGGTCTCCTAAAAGTCCTATGAAAATGTATTACTTGAGAAAAGTTCATTGGACTTTTTGTGTTGACTTTTCACAGGCACTTCTCTGTGGCTTAGTTGATAAGATTAATCATAGAGAATTATTCTGAAGAAATGGAAGAAGAAGCAGGTACGTTTGATCGAAGATTGGAGGTTCTGAAAATGTTTAGTTGTTGGAACATGAGGTTGTTCGTGGAGGCCACCAGCATGCTAACATGGGGAGTCCCAGACTCCAGCCAGAGCAGCGACACCAAGCTGCTGGGATCGGCCAGCTGGAGATGGGCGTGTGACAAACACAAACGCCAGCTTTTCTATTCCCTGTGGTCTGCCCGGCCACACACAGACTTTGACAAGGACGGACGCCCTGAGAGCTGCCATCCCCAGGATTACACTGGCTGCCTGACACCAGCCAGGAAAAGGCCACTAATCTCTCACACGGGGGGTGAGGTCCGTGGCCTTCGCAGGGTGCTTTCGCCCAGCTCTGTGAAGACGTGCGGTGAGGTAGAAAGACAGGATTTGGCATCGAGCTCGAGCCTCACTGTGGACATTTGACCAACTGTGTGACCTTGGGCGAGGTCCTGCAGTTCACCTGGGACTAAGGATTCTGCTTCTCAAAGTTGTGTAAGGTTCAGCTGAGATCATATATGTAAGCTGCCCAGTATAGTATCTCAGGCATAGTCTGTGTGCTATGTTTGTTATGCTTTTTATGCCAAAAACATCTTTATTTTTCAAACTCTGTAAAACTATAGCCAACATAAATTCTGTCATTTAAGACAATGGCCTTTTTGAGGGGGAGCATGAAATACACTGGCTTCACATTATCTTCCCTACTTTTTATTATATCCCAGACCATTCTCGCCAAGTTTGCCATGTGATGGTTGGTCATCTATAATAATAAAAATGTAATATGCTAATTAGACTGGACAGCTGAAGGACCTTCCGGATATCATTCCGGATATCCTTCCAGACGACCTTCCGGATGAAGCCACGGTGGCGGGGGCCGAGGCAGAGGTGGTTAGGTGTGATCAGGCAGGCAAGCAGTTAGGAGTGATCAGGCAGGCAGGCCAACGGTTAGGGGTGATCAGGCAGTCATGCAGAGTGGTTAAGGGCAATCACGCAGGCAGGCAGAGTGGTTAGGGGTGATCAGGCAGGCAGGCAGAGTGGTTAGAGGCGATTAGACAGGCAGGCAGAGGCAGTTAGGGGTGATCAGACAGGCAGGCAAGCAAGTGGTTAGGAGCCAGCGGTCCCAGATTGCGAGAGGGATGTCGAACTGCCCGTTTTGGCCTGATCCCCATAGTCCAGGCTGAGGGACCTCTAGTATGCATATAAGATCTTTGGTTAATCTCTTCCTGCTCTCTCCTCTCCCCCTTTCCCTCTGAGATTCATCAGTCTGTTCCATGTTTCCATACCCGTGTGTTGAGCATCTGCCCCATGGTGGCCAGTGCGCGTAATAGTTACTGGTCAACGGTAGAATGGTCATTCAGTTGCTTAGGCTTTTATATATGTAGATATATGCCCATATACAAAAGTTCAAACAGCATGAAAAACTGGAAAAACTATTCAATGAAATGAGCTTCCTGTGACCCCACTTTTACGCCTCAGAGGTAGCCAACCTGAACTGTTTCTTTTGTTTCCTTCAAGACATTTTTCCTGCATGCATGCGCATAGGTATCTTGTTCTTTATGCAAATGAGAGCAGCCCACACACTCTTCTGCACTTTGCTTTTCTTCTTGAATGTAACATTACATCGGTAATGAGGAATGTGAAGCTAGGTTATTTGGAAGACCTTTTACTGAAGAAATACCCTCTGGGTCCATCCATGTTGTCACAAATGGCAAGACTTTATTCTTTTTATGGCTGAATAATATTCCATCCCATACCACGTCTTCTTTACCCACCCATCCACCAATGGGCACTCAGGTTGTTCCCACGCCTTTGCCATAGGAAAATGATGCTGCAATGAACATGGGGGTGCTTATACCTTTTCACATCAGTGTTTTTGTTTTCTTTGGATAACTGCCCAGAAGTGGAATTTCTGGGTCACGTGGTAGTGCTATTTCTAATTTTTTGAGACACCTCATTACTGTTTTCCATAGTGGCTGCACCGATTTACAGTCCACAAAGATGGGATGAGAACTGGTGTTTTAAGGCGAAGAACAGATATGGTTAAGAATCTAGGAGCTGGGCAAGGGATTTAATTATATTCCTTTGGCTTCTAGTCTGATTCCCTCTGGAAGGCCTTCTGGGTTAATTACGGGTCCCAGGGATACCTGGCAGCCACGGCTGCTGCACTGCTGTTCCTCGGAGGTAATTAATCATCTCGCCTGAATCAGGGGAGAAGGCTCCATTTTGTCCTCATTACCAATAGCTTGAGGAGAAGGAAAATGCTCTTACAAAATGGACCCACGTGTGATTTCTTTTTAGAATACACAGCAGGTCATAATAAAGGCGTTTCCATATTGCGCTTCTTATCATAAAATAGAGGGGGAGAGTATGTGGGTATGAGGGAAGGGGGTGGGACGAGCAGAAAATGACTTAACTCTTTGGGGTCATCTGTTGGTAATTTGGAAATTTGATTCAGAGGGACACTATGTGCATACTTATGCTCCCTCTCTCCAGCTTCTTGCCTTTTAAAATATCATAAATCCTAGTTTCAAGAGATATTAGTGGTTACCTATGTCAGCGGTACTCAACAGGAGGCACTTTTCTCCCCCAGGGCTCATGAGACAGTGTCTGAAGACATTTTTGGTTGTCACAACTGAGGTACTGCTGCCATCTAGTCGACCGAGGCCAGAGATGTAGCTTAACATCCTACAATGCACAGACATCCCACAACGAAGCAATATCAGGCAGAAATTGTCAAAGGTCCTGAGGTTGAGGAATCCTAGTTGATTGATCTAGTTCAATGCTCTCTCTACATGATTTGAATTTTGTTGGTGGTGGTTTCTTTTTAACTTTTTAAAAATTGGTGTATAATTGACAGATAACATTATATTCATCTCAGGAGTAAAAACATCTAATATTTATATATATTGGAAAATTATCAATACGTCTATTTAATGCCTGTCACCATTCACAGGTACCGCTTTTTTTCTTGTATTGAGGACTTTTAAGACCTACTCTTAGTAACTTTCAAATATGCAATGCAGTATTGTTAACTCTAGTCATCATGCTGTAGATTACACCCCATGACTTAATTACTTTATAACTGGAAGTTTGTACCTTTTGACCACCTTTCCCCATTTCTCCCACCCTACCCCACCTCTGGCAACCACTAATATGTTCTCTGTATCTATGAGCTTGGTTTATTGTTTTGTTTTTAAATTCTACATATAAGGGAGATGCTATGGTGTTTGTCTTTGTCTGTCTGACTTATTTCACTTAGCATAATGCCCCCTAGGTCCATCCATGTTGTCACAAGTGGCAGGGTTTCATTCTTTTATGGCTGGATAATATTCCATACCATACCACATCTTCTTTATCCACTCATCCATCAATGGGCACTTCGTTTGTTTCCATACCTCGGCTATTAAAAACATTGCTGCAGTGAACATAGGGGTACATATACCTTTTCAAATTAGTGTTTTCTTTTCTTTGGATAATTACCCAGAAGTGGAATTGCTGGGTCAGATGGTAGTGCTATTTTTAACTTGTTGAGACACCTCAGTACTGTTTTTCCATAGTGGCTGCACCGATTCACATTTCCCCAGCAATGCACAGGGTTCCCTTTTCTGCACATCCTCCCCCACACTGTTCTTGTCGTTTTGACGATAGCCATTCTAACAGGTGTGCGGTGATACCCCGCTGAGGTTTTGATTTGCATTTTCCTGATGATCAGTGATGTTGAGCATTTTTTCATGTACCTAGATCCTCTGCCCATAAATAATTGAATTATTTTTTTGCTTTGTTTTGTTTTTCTGTTGAGTTGTATTAGTTTTTTGTTTATATGGAAAATAATACAATAATTAATAATAATACACACAGCTATGAAGCTACTTTTGTCCACCCCTGTATATATTTTGGATAGGAACTCGTTATGAGATATATGTTTTGCAAATATTTTCTCCCGTTCACTAGTTTGCCTTTTCATTTTGTTGATGGTTTCCTTTGCTGTGCAGAATCAATTTTGTTGTTTTCATACATTTCTTAGGGCAGCAAACAGCCATTCCAGCTGTAAAATTCTCAGAATCTTCTTATATCAGTAGATAAATCAAAGCAGTTTGCTTGCTCTTAACAAACATCGGTGGCAAGAATTTCCCCACTGGCGAATCATTCACACATGAGGCCTCTCATTTGCTGTCATGTCCTCAGCCCCAGGTCATACCGGGGTCTCAGTGCACATCAGTTGCTGAATGAATGAGTTACTGTGATGCATTGGCATCAGCTGACATAGGCTTAGACACGATCTGAGCAGAAATTTGGCTCCAGTGTATACGTGGCTTCATGGTGACTGTGACCTTCACCACAGCTCGGTGTTCTCTTGGTAGTTTCCATTCGTGGAACTCATCATTCCTCCTGTATTTTCCCGCTGCTCCTGTGGCTGAACAGTTCCAAGCAGTGCAAGCAATTACGGGAGAAACTTATACCTCATTGGCATCAGCCAAGACAGCTAGTGCGTAATGAACTTGGTGTTGAAGACCTGCATAAAAACCACTCAGGTAGAGGATCATTTGTTCTTGGCGTTTTAAGCAACTCCCTTTTCCTAAGAGGCTCATATCACTAACATCATTTAAACAGGAGGATTCTAACTTGGAAAGTTTACATGATCTTAACAGTTAGCATGTATGTCCACGATAAAGTCCATTAATCAGAAGAGAAGGGATGATCTTTAAGAAAACATCCTTTACAAGTTCAGGAGGTACTGGTCCCCACATAAGAAAATCAGAACATAGTTACCTTGACATGATTTCTTTTTTCTTTTGTGGTCTGTGGGGAGTTCCCCCACCCCCTTTCTACTAATTTAGGTCCTGTCTGGGGAAAACAAAATAAAACATTAGAACTTGCATATATCTACCTAGCTTACTTAGTTACTGTAGCTGAAGAATGACAGCCAGAGTTGGAGAAACAGTTCTCACACTGGCCCTCAAAGACAAGGATCAAACTGTCCTTCCTTGGAAAGACATGGCAGGTGATGATGAAAGGTTCTGTGTTACCTTTTCTTCTGGTTGGATAGCACCCCCTTGGCCTGGAGGACTCCAGAAGATAGTGACCCTTAGGCAGAAATAGTGACCCTTGGGGTGGGTGGAAAATGCACATCTGATAGCACCAGAGGGATTTTCTGCTGTGTCCTCACACTGCCCTTTAGTGAAAACACCGGGGGTGTTTTTGGTGGTAAATAGAGGAAAAAGTGGGGACAGATAGAACCTCTATGACCTGGCTCCATATGATGGCATAGTAGAATTTTTTTAAAAATATGTTTTTATTGATTTTAGAGAGAGGAAGGGAGAGGGGGAGAGAGATAGAAACATTGATGAGAGCCATCGGCTGTCTCCTGCCCGCCCCTACTGGCATCAAGCCCTGACAAGGAATTGAACCTGAGACCTCTTGGTTCATGAGTCAGTGCTCAACCCCTGAGTCACACCGTCCACGTGGGTAGTAGAATTTGATTGCTCCAACCTGCGTACCTATCTCTTAGAGCTAATTTCAAGGACTCTCTATAACATGATCACTTTATGTTTTTTTCCACATTATTTTTCTGTTAATGTTTTCTTATTCTTGGTATGCACATGAAAGGATTCAGAAGGCCCTGACTGGTTTGGCTCAGTGAATAGAGCGTCAGCCTGTGGACTGAAGAGTCCAAGGTTCGATTCTGGTCAAGGGCATGTACCTTGGTTGCGGGCACATCCACAGTAGGGGGTGTGCAGGAGGCAGCTGATCGGTGTTTCTAACTCTATCCCTCTCCCTTCCTCTCTGTAAAAAATTAATAAAAAACAATAAAAATATATTTTTTTAAAAAAGAAAGGATTCAGAAGTATAATAACTCGGTTGACAATTAAAACCTATTGTTCAGAGAAATGTTTTCTTTCAGATGTCTGCACTTCAATTTTAAGCTTCAGACTCTAAGCACTGCCTGTTACTGCGTGTTTCTCGTGGACAGGAAAGGTCACGGTGAAGTCTGAGGTCAGGAGGAGCGTGGCTTCACCCTCTGGGCCGCGTGAGGGCAGGTCAGCTGCAGGATTAGCCTGCATCGCTTATCAGGGAGGAGGCACTGTGAGGAAATACAAACTTTTAAGGAATGTAATTTGGTTTTCGTTTTCTTTTACTAAATGTGTTCATAGTGGGAAAAGAGCAGAAGATTCCCAAATTCCCAGGCTTGTCCTTTCCTAGCAACTGATTTGACTTGGAAAGAATTGAAGGAAGAGGGCTGGATACTAATTGTAGGTGTGTTTGGGAAAATGAGTGTGTTTGGCCAGCTAATTAGGAGGAAAGGGCAATGCTCCCCGCACAGAGCAACTTAAATGACTGGAATTTTCGTTCTTGGCTCTCTCTTCCAACTCCCTTGGCCCTCAGCCTATCTAAGAAATCCTTTTGCCTTTCCCCCGGCACCAAATAGGAAAGTCTGTGCTTCCAGGAAAGTTACCAAGTTTATTAAGAACAATATTATATTAACCATAAGTAACATTCAGAGTATTAACTTATGGTTAATACAATATTGTTTTTCTTTTCTTACCTTTTAAAAAAATTTCATCCTCACCCTAGGATATGTTTATTGATTTGAGAGAGGAAGGGGAGGAGGGAGGGAGGGGAAGAGGGGGGGGGGGGAGAAAGAGAGAGAGAGAGAGAGAGAGAGAGAGAGAGAGAGAGAGAGAGATGAATGTGAGAGAGAAACATAGATCAGTTGCCTCCTGTTCGCACCCCAACCAGGGATGGACCCTGTACGTAGGGATGTGCCCTGACCAAGAATCCTTTTGGTTCATGGGAAGACGCTCCAACCAGCTGAGCCACCCAACCACAGCTCTCACCTTTCTTTCCTTTTCCTTCTTTCTTTAAGAACACTCAAGGTCAACATTGGAGTAACTTCTGCCTTCATGGCATTAACAGGGGAACAGAGGAGGGAGAGGAGGAGGAGAGAAGGAAATCTGAAGGTTTCTTTTTAATTATAATTATTTTCTATAAGAACATAATGTGGGGTCAATTTTCTTTCTTCTTATTACAGTGAGTGGAGAATTGTCAAGGCTTTCTTGTAGTTTTCTGAATCTGCAAATAGTTTACATGGAATAATCTGTTATCGACTTGTGTGCAGGCTGCACCCAAATAAGCCACATCGACCCGCTCTGGTGGGTGTGTAATCCCAAGAGAGACGGAAGGAGTGTTTTACACTCGTGTGTGGAGCTGCCTTTTTGGGCTGGAGGTGGGAGGAGGCGTCGCGTCAGGAGTTGGGCACAGCCAGCTGTGGCTCGGGGATCGTTTGGTAACATGAGTGGCGAGGACACCAGACCTCAGAGTCCCCAGCCCTTTTCCAAGTGCAGCTTTCACCATGGGCTGCCCGGCTCCTGGCTCCTGGCTCCTGGTTCCTGGCTCCTGGCTCCTGGCAGTGCTGCCCGGTGACAGCTTCTGTCTGAGTGGCCGTGTTTGGCTGGGGACCCAGAAGCGCCAGATCAGAAAAAGCCCCGACTCCGTGTCCAGAGACCTTCGCTCTGGGCTGGACTTGGTGGCTGTCTGGTCCTGCAGCAGGTCCCTTTGCCTCGGTGACCTTTCGTCTCTCAGTGTGGGATGAGATGTGAAGTCTGCGGTGCCAAGTGGATGATTTCATGCTCTAAATGAAGTTAATTCAAAAACCAGCCCCAAACCTGTGATTAATAAACAGGAAGGGAAGGCACTCAGTCCCAGGCCGAACAATATCGGAAGGCCACGTCAGGCAATGCTCTTCGGGGAAGAATGTTCCAGAAAGTAAAATGCTTGTTAGGGCTGGTTCTGATATATTTTTGATGTTCCTCTCTCGGCATTTCTGGGAGATGGATTTTCAAGTCCAGGTTGGAATGTAGACCCTCTAAATGCAGCGCCTTCCCAGTACAGAATGCAGATAACACAGTAGGGCCCAGTACAGAATGCAGATAACACCGAGTAGGTCCCAGTTTTGTCCCATGTGAACCCCGTTTAGCTGTCACTCAACCCGCTGCGTATATTTTTATTAGTAAGTGGACAGGCACACCGTTCTCTGTGATAGTGATATCTATCAATTGCAGTGGTTTGTCTTTGGGGAAAGATGTGGGTGGATTCCTCGCTGGTTTTACTATTCTGTTACTGGAAGAAATGAAGTTTTCTTAGAATCAGCCCCTTGAAGGGAAGCCGTCCTGTGGAATGAAGTAGGAAGATCCCCGGGAGTTCTTTAGTGCAACTACAAAAAACAAACAAACCAAGGAAACCAAAACAAAGAAACCCAGATGACAAGGTTGTGCTCTAAGTAAACAGCAGCGGCAGGACGTGTGGGGTTAGAAGCCCTATAATTCCCTTCACTGGGGAAAAGAAACTCCGGGGTACGGGGGAGGCGGAGGGGGGGGCTTCTTGGCAGTCCCTGCTTTTTTTTTTTTTTTTCCTTTTAGCTTTTTTAAAAAATTGATTTCAGAGAGAAAGGGAGAGGGAGAGAGAGATAGAAACATCAATGATGAGGGAGGATCATGGATTGGCTGCCTCCTGCACGCCCCACACCGGGGATCGAGCCTGTACCCAGGCCTGTGCCCTGACCGGGAATAGAACCGTGACCTCTGGCTCATAGGTCAGTAATCACCGAGCCACGCCAGTCAGCAGCCCATGCTTTTTATCCCCCTCCCCGTGGTCTTCACTGAGACTGTGTTTCTCTGGGCGGTGCAGCTCATCGCCAGATCTCACTGTTGTGGGCTCAAAACCACTGTCTCTTGGGTCATGGCCCCCTTGTTTCTCCATAACCGAATGCAAGGAACGGAGTGGGGTCCCGGTCTCCCCTCTGTCCGGCACTAGTTCCAGAGCAGAAGCTCGCCCGCGCTTCTGCCATCTGAGGAGGCCCACACAGCGGGAGCTGGCCTCCTCCTTGCCAGGCAGTGTCTCATCCCAGGATGCTGTCTGCTCAGCTTCGTCCTTATGAAGTCCCCACTCAGGTATGAAAATCCAGCTACGTCGTGGAAATAGCTGGGCTAGAAGGTATGTATTTCATTGCTGGATGGGACTTCAGGAAAGGTGGCGATTCATTGCCTTGGAGTTTGATTTGTAACAGGTAAGAATAATTATTTAAAAATCATGGACAGTTTTATTGAGCAGATTCAACCTTATCCTAAAAACCCCAATATTCTCGAGTCATAGACCAGCCTGCACCAGGTGGTTCCACATATCAGTACAGTTTTCCACTAGTGACAACAGAGTGAGAGCTGTCACCTGCTGAGCTTCTGTCCACCAGCATGCGCGTCTCACCGTGCAGTCACAGTGAAGTGGAAACCAAGCCGAGAAAGCCCGCGCGACCTTGGGGAGCACGGCCAGTAGAAAGTAGCCTTGGTTAAGTGCAGTCAGGCTGACCTTTTGTTTTTTAATTTGCTGTCTTATGCACTTACGTTGGTTTAAAAACCCTCTTTTACCTCTACACTGTCACTTTTAGGTCTTACGAAGGAACTATTATAGCTTTTAGTTAGCTGTAATTAACACTCTTTGTAATGAAAACATTTTCTCTCTCATCTGAAGGATATGCTGACTATCTCCCATATGTTCCTTCAGCTCCACTCCGCTGTGCTCCAGGAGCCTGACCTTGATGCTGCGTCAGTGCCCTTGACCTCTGCTTTGAGTTGGGCCCAGCCTAGGGGTTCCTGGTAGGAGATCTGAGAGTGGGAGGGCCCCTCTTTCCCCTCCAGGTCACTGTTGGTGGTCTGTCCCCTTATTAAAGGCCACAGCTCCTATCAGGTAGCCTCTCCATTGGGCTACCCACTTCAAACCCAGCATCGACTCCACCCCTCGCTTCTTTAGGGCTAGAGTGGAACGGCTCTTCACCATGGCTACCCTCACTGTGCATGTCCCTTGTAGGTGTATATAAATCCTTACCACACCTTTGTAAATATCCTCTTTTTAAAATTCTTTTCAAATAATTCAGTGAATGTTCCATCTGTTTCCTGCCTAGACCCTGGCTGATAGGCAAGTCTAGCACGAGGGCTGGCCACTCTGGTCCTAGCGTGGTCCGTGTGACTGTGAGACTTGGGGCTCTCATAACCTTTACACTTGACTTCTTCACCAGTCTCAACACTGTCCCCATGGAAACTGAACATCGGAAGATGGGGAGCATACCCAGTTCCTATAAAAGCCATCATATAGCAAGAGAAGAGCACATGGTAAGTTGAGTGGGCTGACTGCAAACAAGCCAATAAGCGGAAGAAAATTATGTAAAACCCTAGCGAAAACAAATTTCTACTGGGAGGCTGGACAGCAGTACACAGTGCCTAGCTTGTAACAAGCAGAAATAAGATGGCTTTGTTACTGTTGTTCTTGTGACAACAAGAGTCTCAGACAGAGACACCACATAGGGACTATACACCCCCACTCTCAGGTCCCCCACCAGGGACCTCCATAGTCTGGACCCAACTCGAAGCAGAAGTCAAGGGCACGGACGCAGCATAGAGTTCGGGCTCTTGGGGCACAAAGTCAGATAAGACTATCTTGAATAGGGTCACAGTCGTGGACTGGCCTTTTCAAGTTCACATATAAACAGCTATGAGCTCATAAGCCATCTGTGAGTGGACACATCAGAATGTCTTTGGAAATTTAAGGGATGAGTGAGGGATGGCCAATGTTCCAGAGCTTCACCTTTTTTTAGTGAGAGGATGGAATTCAAACACTCAGTGTGCAGATATGGACCCATGCATTTCTTTCTGGGGAGCCAAAGCGTGTATTCTGTCAGGATTGCATTTGAAGACAATTCTGATAGCTGCCAAAGCCCTAGTGAGTCACTCTACCTCTGCGCTGTTGAACCTGTGAAAGGAGTGGATGGGGGATCCCAGGGGGTATCCTTGACCTGAATAAACCATTTACTTTAGAGTCACAGATTTTAGTTACATGACAGTTCTTCTTGCCCAAGTGTGTGTGTGTGTGTGTGTGTGTGTGTGTGTGTGTACATGTACGTGTACATGCATGTGTGTACATGTGGTGGGAATGGTGGTATGTGCAGTTATTGTTAATTTGGGAGAGATGTAAGCTTTGTGAGCCTGAAACTTACAATTTGGGGATCCCACATTAGGCAAAAGAATGAAAACTTATGAATACAAAATTAAGTCTATAAGTGAGTATTTTTTTAGGAAGAGAAAAAAGTCACAAGAAATGTCAAATTTCTAAAGTGACAGTGATACCATAAAATACAGAAGAATAACAGGCAGTTAATAAACATATGACCTTTAATCAGAAATTCACTATTTACTTTCATGGGTATTGCTACTGCTTCCAGTTATCTGCTCGCTCTGGTTTGGGGTTCTAAGAAAGGGGGTCCCTCACTTTGCCCTCATGTATGCCAAGATGTTTGTGGCAGAGTCTGGAGAGAGGACTTGGCAGGCAGGAGGAAGCCCTTTCAGGATCCTAGGGGCTGTTTTTGTTTGTTTGTTTTGTTGATGGTGAAGAGGTCTGGTGATGACTACAGAGGGTGTAGCTGCTTGGCTGTCATGTGACAGCCTTGGCCTGGTGCCTGCTTCCGAATGAACGCGGCAGTCGCTGCATCACTTTCTCTAGAGGTAGCTCGGCAGCATGCCACCCTACCAGCCTTCTCATGGGAGGTTTCTCTTTAAATGCTGCTTTCCTTGTGGCCAAGGGAGGCTTTCATAAGGTTTCCCCGCACCACGACTGTTGAGTTGTACACGTTTTGTCTGCCTCTGCACACGGGAACAATGAAAGACCTGCTACTAAAACAGGCTTTGAAAACCCGATGAGCAAAGTAGCTTAGGAAGAACGTGGGAACCTCTGTAATTAGTTTCCAATGGCTGGGATTCAGGAAGCCAGGGCAGTGGGGTTCATACCTTAGTAAATCTGTCATTAAGAACAGAACAGAACCCAAGCCCAAGCTGGAGAACTTTGGGGTGTTATGGCCGCTAATTGCACTGTCCGCATGGTGGCCACTGGCCACTTTTGGCTACTGAGCGCTTGTTGAAAGAATAATATTTTGATATATTGCGTTAAATAAGATAATTATTATAATTTATCTTACCTGTTTCCTTTTACTTTTTTAGTGTGGTTACTATGAAAATGTAAGTGACATATGTGGCTCCCATTACATTTCTTTTTTTAAAAACATATTTTTATTGATTTCAGAGAGGAAGGGAGCGGGAGAGGGAGAGAGAGATAGAAACATCAATGATGAGAGAGACACATTGATTGGTTGCCTCCTGTATATGCCCCAACCAGGCCTGGGGATCGAGCCTGCAACCGGAATCGAACCCAGAACCCTTCAGTCCTCAGGCCTGTGCTCTATCCACTGAGCCAAACCAGCCAGGGCCCATTAGATTTCTATTGACAGTGCTGGTCTCTAATATGCCACTCTGTGTGCCAGAAAGTATATTAATGATGTCTTGCAGGCTTCCTGGAAGTCGAGGGAGAGGCTGTTTTGCTTTTCCACAGAACTGGGCAGGGTTTTTTAATTTGTATTTTTTTAAGTTGAACAAAACTCTGAAACATAATGAATCAGAGCAGCAGGCCATTCTCCTCCTAGTGAATGGGAGTTAGGATAACGCAGTCCCTTGGGGGATCTCACAAACCAAATAGCAGAACACGTCCTCTGCTTTAGGAAAATATTTCCCCCAAAGGTTATCTCCTAGAACCCTGCTCCTTCTCATCACAATTCAGCAGTTGCCTTGGGTGGCTTTAGCCTCGGGCTTCATCACATCAGTGTTTAGGGAGAAATTGTTCTCTCTCCTCCTTCCAACGCCAAGCCCTGCTTGGTACACTCGTCCAGGAAAAAATTAGGTAATGGGATTTGAATAGCCTGTTGTTTGTGCTTCCATATTGGAATGTGCATTGACTTGTTCCTTAGGGACAATTTTGGTACCATCATTGCCAGTGACGTTTGTGAGAATAGCTCATAGTTCAGAATTAATTTATTGCTAAGGGTATCCCACAGAAATTAGACACTCGGTTGAGGACCAAGCTGGCACTGCTGCTACTAATACAATATTGTTTATGTAGCTTAGGTGATAGACTGCACCTGTAAACAAACCACCTAAAGTCTGTCCTAGAGAGAGGGCCTATACCTGAATCGATTCAACTCCCAAGAGGAGTTAAACTTTGCTGTGCTTGCTTGTGAGTAGTTAGTTTTCCTATCTCTGTATTTAGATATGCAACAGATTCTTGATGGTGGATCATCAGATTCTGAGGGTGACATCAGGAAGGAGTGTATTCTTGGACTTGAGAGTCAGGTTTGAAGATTTGAGTTTGACTTGGTATTTGTTACATGAGTCTAGTCCAGGGGTGGGCAAACTTTTTGACTCGAGGGCCACAATGGGTTCTTAAACTGGACCGGAGGGCTGGAACAAAAGCATGGATGGAGTGTTTGTGTAAACTAATATAAATTCAAAGTAAACATCATTACATAAAAGGGTACGGTCTTTTTTTCAATAGTTTTATTCATTTCAAATGGGCCAGATCTGGTCCGCAGGCCGTAGTTTGCCCACGGCTGATCTAGTCCTTTATAGTAAGCACTAGAGGCCCAGTGCACAAATTCGTGCACATGTGGGGTCCCTCTGGGTGGCCTGCAGGGATTGGGCCAAAACCCACAGTCCAACACTGCCTGCAGCCCCTACCTGCCGCCCCTGCTCATCCCTGCCCCACTGCGCCTGCGGCAGGCTCTCACCCAATCAGTCATGATCGGGAGAGGCTGGCGCCCCTGCAGCAGTGCTCACCAGCCATGAGCCCTGTGTCTGGTGCCTTCCTGAGGGGAGTGGCCTGCGGGATCAGGCTGAACTGGATTTCTGACATCCCCCGAGTGGTCCGGGGTTGCGAGAGGGTGCAGGCCAGGCTAAGGAACCCCACCGGTATAAGCTTGGGGCCAGGGAGGGACACAGGAAGTTGGCTAGCTGGGGAGGGACCATGGAAGGGCTCCAGGGTGTGTCCGACCCATCTTGCTCAGTCCTGATTGGCCGGACCCCAGCAGCAAGCTAACCTACCGGTCAGAGTGTCTGCCCCCTGGTGGTCAGTGCATGTCATAGCGCCTGGTCAACCAGTCGACTGTCTGCCCCCTGGTGGTCAGTGCACATCATAGTGAGTGGTTGAGCAGCCTTAGCATATCATTAGCATATTACGCTTTGATTGGTTGAATAGTTGACCCGTCACCAGACGACTAAACACTTAGCATATTAGGCTTTTATTATATAGGATGATGACTTTCTTGTATTAGATGTTTCAGGGTAAACCTGACCTGTTGGCTATTTGTCTTGGGAAATAACCCAATGAAATGTATTATCAAACAATTTGATTCACAGCCCGTCAGCCCATCTTTGCACTGCAGTCTTCTGCATGGAAAACAAGATATTTCGTACAATTTCAAACTCTTCATTACGATTTTTCTGTATTGAGGCTTCCTGCATACATTCAATTTATATCTTAAATAACTTTCGTATTTTCTTGCCCTTTTCTGCTTCAGCATAGCACTCAGTATTAGAGAGACTGCTTTTGTGTTCGTGCCATCATGGTGCACAGCCTTTCTCATCAAGGTTCTGAGTCCGTTTTGTTGGATGAACGACTTCTTACATTTGCTATGTCTCCTGTGTTTGCTTACCTCCAAAACATGTCCAGTTCCCTTGTCCTTCATCCTTATTCATCAGGTTCAACCTCTGCAAACAACGTTTTTCAGAACATTCCCTCCCATTTCCACTATTCGTGGTCTTTCCTTACCCTTCTAATATGCATCCTTCCCACCATTGACCTTTCCCCTCCTGGACCATGGCAAGACCCTCAGGGGTGCCCACATTTGACTTTGGGATGTAGGATGATGTCCAGCAAGTCTGCTTGTTGGATTCGTATCCTAATCTTAATTCTTTGTCAGTAAATTACAGATTAGTAATTGCTTTAAAACACAGCTCAGACTGGTTGGTTCTAGTCAAGTGATTATTCTGCCTGTTGTTTTGTTTTAGATTTTAACAAATTCCTGTGCTCTTGCCTAGAAGGCTTGTGCATGAGCACAAATACCCATCTATCTAAGATGTGGTACACGAAGTACATTGCTGGTATGCAACAGACCCTTCTCAGCCCCTTCTTTGAGCTGATTCTGCACAGGTTTAGTTGAAGAACTAGACCTGGTGCTCTTGAAGGAGAATGCAAACTTATTTCTACAGCCGCACCATATTGTTTAAGCTACCTCAGTGAACGTGGCGATTTTTGGCACAACTACCCAAGCCTTTGAAAAAGTCCTAAGGGGGGTATACATGAAAGGAATTATAAAGCAGCTTTCCACTTCAGCTGATGAACTATTCATAAGTTTGTCTTTGAGAATCAGAATTCACTGTCATTGGGCCTGGCTCCTTTTGGAATCGACGATCCACTAAATCTTTATCCTTGGAACCAATCTGTGGATTCTCTTTGTAGAAATAGCCTGTAACCAAATGTACTTTCACATTCCCAAGCTTGCCAGAAAAAAAGACACTGGACACTCTACCCTCCCCGCACCCCAAGCCACTCAGGAAGGGAGAGATTGATTTGCCTGGCCCATTTTGTTAACCCCCTCCCCTCAGAATAACCAACAGGCTTTTCCTGTGAACACCTTTATCAAAAATGATATGAAAAATGAGCTATAACCAATTAAAGGGGAGCTTAAAACGGGCTTTAGGAATCTCCGCCGATATGCAATGCACATCCTAGATTCTAGTTTATTAGCTGGCCAAAGCCGACTTATTCATAATCCCCATTTATGAAAATATTCTCCTGAGAAGCACTATATAATTACCTTTTTAGTTTATGTGGCTTAAGCTCTTGTTACTCTAAGGCACCTCACAGATGTTATGAGTGGTGTGTGTGTGTGTGTGTGTGTGTGTGTGTGTGTGAAAGTGAGAGAGAGATTGTTCAAAACACTAACTGGAAAAGCCAAACCAGAGAAATGCCTAGTAAATTGCAGGTGGCAGGTGGCAGGTGGCAGCCTGGATTTAGGCATAGGGTCTCACAGGCATACAGTATCCATATTATTCAAAAGTCAGTCTTTGCTGATCTAACCACCCTGATAAGAAGCGGTTTGTTTCATGAGAGCATTTAGTATATTTTTGTGCGTGTGAATTTCTAGGCATGTGAGTAGATACTTTGCATATTATTTCTAAAAAGAGAACCCACAGTTTTTTCCAGGGATAAAGATTTAGTAAGTATAGGAGTCAAGCTCATGCTAGCAAGAAGGCAAGAAGTTGCATGTGAGAAATTGATTCTCCAGTAGGGGGTGGCCCTCACCCATGGCTGGGAACCTTCTGAGCTCTGTTCAGATGAACAACCTGATAAACTTTTTTAATTGAATAGCTTTTTCTCACAGGACATATTATAAACTAAGACCAAATTCAAAGAGCATGTTAGAGTGTGCAAGGTATAAAGCACAGACCCGGTGCTTTGGGGGCAATGAAGATGGCTAAACCCTGACCTGCTTAGGTGTTTCTCAGGGCAGCAGCTTGTAGTCCTGAAGAGCCTGGGCTTGAGAGACAGTTTGTACTGGGACCCTGGTGCTGCCACTGGAGGTGTGGGACCTTAGGGGAAGCTATTTCTTCTTTCTCAGTCTTTGGTTTCTCATCTGTAAAATGGGTGCAGTAATACCTACCACTTCTTCCACCATTACTAAAAACATAGACCTGTTAAAAGACACATACAGAGGTAAGCAATCCTATAAGGTGAATGTGCTGTGAATGAGGTTAAACACAAAGGTTAAAGTGATGAATTTGGACTGGGATCAGAAGGGACAGCTTTAGGGAAGAAGTGGCCTTTGAGCTGAGTGTTGAAGGGGATAAAATTGTTATGATCAGTGGGTGGAGAGGATGTCTATGAGGGGGATATGAAGCATTCCAGGCTGAAGAAGCATAAATAATTTTTATTTAGTTTATTTCTTTCTAAGATTGTAAAGCTCATAGTATTTCAGTCTCTTCTATGTATCATAACTAGTAAGTTTTATTCAGCATAAATTATATGTAGAATTTTCCTGTTGGAGTTTTTGAATGTCTGAGTTAGTTCATCTTGGATACTGCCACATTTCACATTTAAAATCAGTAGTGATAGCTGATATAATTTTTATTTTAGAAATCCAACAAATGAATTGTTTAAATATTTTCATTTTTTAGAATGAATGGTCTGAGAACTGCTGAATGCTTAGTAACTAAGGTTGTATTTTCATTGGTGGAGTTGACTTATTCATATGAACACTTCTAGTGATATTGAGTGTTATGCTGTTTTAAAGTGTTTTTATTCTTATATATTGTTCAAAGTATTGTCAAAACAGACCATTGGTTAAAGATTTAAAAAATAAATAATAGAGGTTAAAATACAAGTAAATCATTCTTCTCATTAAAACTTTTTAAATTCTGTAAACTCTTATTCTCAAGTTCAGCTTCACCAGATTCAAACGTTTCACTCATTTAACTAAAATTCTTCTATAACACATTGGAATATCTATGGTATTTCAAAAGCCAATGTATTAGAAAGATAGCATATTAATGATTATATGCAGTTTATCTTTATTATTATTATTATTAGCAATAAAACCTTCCCTCACTTACATTGTGGTATTTAGAGGAAATGCTTAAAAATTGAAGACTGAAATCTTATTTTTTAGCTTCATTCAAAAAGAAATAATAATAATTAGACAATTGAATCTTTAAGCTAAACATACTAAAATTCTAAACATCTGGTCATGTTGCTGTCATACAAAGTTAAAATTCAGTGTATATTTTTTACTCTGCATATGTTTGAATATTTTTACAATAAAAACTTAACAAAGCAGTATAATGAACTTCACATATCCATCACCCAGTTTCAACAATTATCAATACTCTGCCATTCTTGTTTCATCCAAGCTGCCACTCCCTCTATTATTTTTAATACTTATTTTTTAAGGTATAATTGGCATACATTGAAAGGTACAGATCTTGGCCACATAATTTTTACACATAAATACATCTATGCAATATATAGTTCTGTCACAATATTGAACATTTCCACATCCCAGATATTTTCTTGTATCCCTTGTCATTGAACTCCTCTCCCAGCCAGCCACAGTTCTAATTAGATTTGCTTCTTCTAGAACTTTACATGAATGGATTCATACATTATGAACTCTTTTGTGTAAGACTTCTATTGCTCAGCATAAGGTCTGTGTGATTCATCTGTGTTATTGTATATAGAAGTGATTCGGCCCTTTTCATTGCTGAATAGTAACCCATTATATAGCTATGCCACAATTTTCTTATCCATACCATTGATGGATCTTTGACTTGTTTATAATTTTTTGCTAATATGCATAAGACTACTATTGAACATTTATGGAAATGTCTTTTATGAATTTGTGTTTTTATTTTTCTTGATAAACATCTAGATGAGAAATTGCTAAGTCAAAGGGTAAGGGCATGTTTAACTTTATAATAACACTAGAGGCTCAGTGCACAAAATTTGTACATGTGTGCAGTCCCTAGGCTTGGCCGGTGATGCCAGGTCCCAGCTGACCTCTGGACCCTCGGCAGCACCTGGGCCCCTGCTCCCATCCGCCTTGGCCTGGCGCCGCCCACTCACCTGCTCCACCATCCCACCATGGTCCCACTCTCATTGGGGTCTATCAGGGCTGGCAGCGCCTGCACTGCTGCCCACTGCCAGTGCTGTATCGCCAACACCCACTATGTTCCATGCCACCCCCTGGTGGTCAACACACGTCATAGCGAGCGGTTGAACTCCTGGTCTCCCAGTTGAATGACTGACTGCACGAGGGGACAATTTGCATATTAGGCTTTTATTATATAGGATGCCCTACCTTTTTCCAAAAAAGTTGTACCATGTCATAGTCTCACTAGCAATATATTAGAGTTCTGATTATTTCACACTTTCACCAACATGTCGTATTTTTGTTTGGTAGATGGCATCTTATTGTGTTTTAAATGTGCATTTTCTTAATGGTTCATTATTTGAGAACTTTTTCATGTGCTTAGTGGCCATGTGTATATTTTACTTTGTTAAGTGATTGCATCTGTAGGAAAGGAATTGCTATTTTGTGCACTGGATCTGTCTTGTTAGAAGAGAATGCTCAGGTATTGTCAAGCATCTTCATGAAAGGATGCTTTAAAAAATTTTTTTTGCTCAAAATTATGTTACTTTTAGTTTGTTTCAGATTTGCACTATGGTTTTCTTACACAGATTTTTAAATTTACATGAAACTTTTCATTCCAGTTCATTATTTTTTGGCTAAGCCAAATGAATGTGTTAATAACATCACTAAGGTCTTCCATACTCCTAGTCATACTAACTTGTCGAATGAAATCTACTTCCTGAAGATGTTTTCATGGAGCCCTCTGACAGTGCTCTAAGTAGGACTCACTGGTTCTTGGATCTGTTACATAGCTGTCATTGTGGGATTCTAGTCCTCCACCTCCCCCCCAACCCCCGCCCCACCTCCATTTTATTCTTAAACTAATTCTATATTTTCTTGGCATCTACAGCTTTATGTTTGATGATTAATTTTTCCTTCTGTTTGAGTTAGTCTTTTTTTTAAAAAAAATATATTTTATTGATTTTATACAGAGAGGAAGGGAGAGAGATAGTTAGAAACATCGATGGGAGAGAAACATTGATCAGCCGCCTCCTGCACATCTCCTACTGGGGATGTGCCCGCAACCCAGGCACATGCCCTTGACCGGAATCAAACCTGGGACCTTTCAGTCCGCAGGCCGACGCTCTATCCACTGAGCCAAACCGGTTTCGGCTTGAGTTAGTCTTTAAATAATGTTTTGTTTTGTTTATTTCGGGAAGGGTGCTTGCGAGGTCAATGGGATCTTGCCAGTCTGCAAATGTCTCGTTTTGCCCACAAGCCTCATTGACCTGGTATAGACATCCAGTGTTTTCCTTAAAACTTGGGAGGCGTTGTTTCCCTGTCTCCTGACATCACAGTAGCTGCCAAGTCTGACGCAGCTTGAGTTCTTGGCATCCTGAATTGGTCTCTGATCCTTTGGAGGTCTCTGTATCTTCAGGGCTGTGACATCCCACCAGGACATGCCTGGCTGTTTGTCTTTTTTCCTTCAGTCTATTCAGCACCTAGCTTGCCCTTTCGATATGAAAACCTATGTCCTTCTGCAGATCTGGGCATTTTCTTTTATTCTCTTCTCCCCCTTGCTGTCTCTGTTCCTCCATCTCTCTTAATTCTTCTTTCATATGTTCTCTCTCTTTTTATTTTGTTCTACCTTCTTGAAGATCTCCTTGACATTTTCTTCTTAGCCTACTTATTAAATTTCTTTTCTTTCTAAAATCATTTGTAATTTCTCCAAACTCTCTTTTTCTCTTATTGCTTCTTTAATGTTTCCCCATTTTTATTTCATGGATACAGTGTGTCCTCAAATACCTTAGAGAATATGAACCGAATTTGCATTTTTAGTTAGATCTTTTTCTGTTGACTGAATTACCTGTTTTCTCTAGAATCGTAGGCTTGTATTTTCATCTTGGTCCCACCTTGTGCTGTTTGTTTTCCTTAAATGTCTAGTGATTCACAGTATTTTTTCATATGTGTTAATGAATTAATAGAGGGATGAATAAGGAGATTTCTGTTTAAGGGATTAATTTTCCCTTCTGTTTCTTTGCTGGTTTTGTGCTGCATGTGCAGGAGGTCGCTAAGATACAGTCATCAATACGTTTAATAATATGTTGATTCAAGCAATTTTTACCTTAAAGCACTTCCTGTATACCAAAGAAATGGCAAAGTGATCTTTTAAAACCCCAGGAAAAATTATGGAATTTTATATTCATATGAAAAGGTTTTGAGAACTAAGTTTAAAATTGATGACTAGCCCAGCCAGTGCGGCTCAGCGGTTGAGCATTGACCTATAAACCAGGAAGTCACAGTTTGATTCCTGGTCAGGGCACATGTCCGTGTTACTGTCTTGATCTCCAGGAGGGGGCGTGCAGGAGGCAGCAGATAGATGATTCTCTCTCATTATTGATGTTTCTATCTCTTCCTCTCTCTGAACTCAATAAAAATATTTATTTAATTGATGATGTAAAGAATAGCTAAGTTACTAAATTGAAAATTAGGGCAATCCAAATTAGCAAGGTTTATTAGACTGAAGGATGCGCTTAGGTTTTCTCTTTAGTGGTAAATGTTGCTCGCTCTTTGGTCTTGTTCTGCTCCAATTGGGTTAGACGCCCATGAGCCCAGAATGTCTCATTCGCCATCAGAGGTCGTTTGCACACACCCTACGTGAAGCCAGCACAGCCTGACACGTTCGCCCTGTGCGGGTTCCCCTTCCCGCTCGCTGACATTTGCTGGTGCTGTGGCCCGGGGCTGAGTGGGGCGGCTGGGCTGGCTCGCCTCCTGGCTGGCCTGCTGGGACAGCTGTCTGGGGCCAGTGCCAGCTCCCAGGACCCATCACCTCACAGCTCAGGAGCATTGGCCCAGACACGAGAGGCCTGGGGGCTGCCAGATTCCAGCTGTCGTTCCAGTTCGTACTTTTTAGTAGCTGTGCATACCTGACTCAGAGGGTTTTGTAAGTGCCACTTAAATGTTTTAAAAATCCACCTCCCAGTGACCTTAATAAGCTCGTGATGAGTGGGGGCGGGGCAGAAGCTAGGCTGTGTGGGTGTCCAGTGAGGCCAAGAATTGTTTCTCTCTGACCCCATCAACCAGGAAAGGGAAAGTCTGACCTGGAACTCTGTGCTCTCCCTCCCCCTCCAGCATGTTCCGAGTCTTGGATCCGAGAGATTCAGATTATTGTGAATTCTTGTTCTTACTGAACCCAGACTGGGTGAGGAGGCCTCAGCACAGCCCTAGGACTTGGTGATTGTGGATAAAAAGACCCACCAGTATCTGTTATGGACTGAATTATGTCCTCCCAAAATTTATATGTTGAAGCCCTACCCACCTAGGACCTCAGAACATGACTGTGTTTGGAGATAGGGCCTTAAAAGAAGTAATTGAGTTAAAATGGGGTTATTAGGGTAGGCCCTAATCTAATATGACTGTGTCCTCATAAGAAGAGAATAATTGGACATGGAGGAAGAGAGAGAGATACCAGGCACCTGCGCAGACAGAGGGATGACCATGTGAGGACACAGGAGAAGGTGGCCGTCTGCAAGCCACGGAGAGAGACCTCAGAAACCCAACCTGCTGGCACCTTGATCTGGGACTTCCAGCCTCCAGAGCTGTGAGAAAATACTAGTACGTTTCTGTTGTTGAAGCCACCCACTCTGTGGTGTTTTGTCATAGCAGCCCTGGAAAATAAAAACAGAATCTTTAGACAACCAATTCTGACTCTTCCCCTGCTGCCCTCGGGGACAGAGGAGGGAGGCACGCCCTGGGGCCTGGGCGAGGAGCCCTGATCCTGGATTCCAAAACCTGTCTTTGACTTCACTGCTGCTAGCAGGGCAAGATTTTGACTAATCCGGCCCAGTTCTCAGCAAATTGACATCAAAGTTGGGTAGAGATCTAGTGAAGGAAACCAGAGAGAGAATTTCACAGGTGTGTGAGGAGAATGTTGTGTGGGATGGTAGCTGAGATATGCTGATAAGCACCAGTTGTCACGAGTGAAGGCAACAAAAATCTGGAAGTTCTGGTTTGCCAAAGAGCCTGGCACCCCAATAAGCTGTTGACTTCCCAGACTGAAATTTGAAGCCCTTTTATCTGCACCCCGTCTCTTCAATGTTATTATGTTGTTGAAAGGAGTTTTTAGGGGTGAAATAGGCAGGGTTAGGAAATTTTAGGAAAGAAGGGGTCCATGGAAAAAGCACAGGGGTACAGAAATGCAAAGGGTGCATTTCCATAGAATAAGGGAGCTGGGAGCTGCAGAAAATACACATTTACAAAATAAAGAAAAGGAAACCCCTCATTCAGAGAGGGAAGAGGAGAGCCCAAAGGGAATAGGAAAACAATAAGGGAGAAGGAGGGAACCTCACGTACCTCACAGAGGTTTGAGCTCCGAAGTTGCCATAGTGACCAAATCAGAGGGGATAGTGACCAATCAGAGGGGACATCAAGGCACAAAGATCTGCAGCCTTTATAAACGGTAGAGAAAAGGGACTCAGGGTGACTCCTTCCCCCTCCCCACATGGGAGTCTGTGCCTGTTTCTCAATAAATTTCCACCTTTTACTATGCCACCCTTTGTCCGTGGTTCCATTCTTCAACTCCACTGAACAAGAGCCCGGAACCATCCTGCGCAGGGGAACGCCACGAGTGCCAGTCCGGTTTCCCATATCATTATCATCGGCAATGTCATTGGAACACAAGTTCAAGGGAGATGGCAAATCCGTATTTGACCTTTTTCCTGTGTCTTTCTAGGTGGGATCTAGGTTCCTCTTCCTTATTGAATAGGGCCTTTTAAGAAACTTAGTTTTCCTCTTTCCCAATGGAATCGTTTTTCTTATGGAATTCAATTTGCTTGACATTTCTGTCTCTTCTGCTTAGTTTAATAAAAGATGAGGGCAGGGCCCTGTGCGTGTTTTGTTACTGATAGCTGCTCTTCTCCCTCTCAGCCTTGTCATAAATTGCATCAGGGCAGGCCCCGTGTCCTATTCTGTCATCGCAAAGCAGACCTAGGCTGGGCCTTTCAACAGAATATGTTGTCAGACGTGCTGTGTGCCTGAGAACGTGCGGCATCTATGTTATTGGGGCATGGTACCATCCCTGGGATCACACCCCAAACAGAGCCGGGCGCACTGGCCTATCACGCATCCAAATAGCAGACCCAAATGTTGGCAGGCAGAATTGTCCTCCTCAGACTGCTGTGTGGCCTTTAAACTAAGCCAAAGAGACAGAAACTTCAAGCAAATTGAATTCCATAAGAGAAATGATTCCATTGGGAAAGAGGAAAATTGAATTTCTTAAATGGTCCCATTCAATAAGGAAAGAAAGAAGAACCTATACCTAACTTGATATTCCCTAAACTCCTCTGGCTTTAAGATTTCTCCTCTTTGATGCTGTGAAATAAATGATCTCTAACATCCCTTCTTGCTCTCTCCTTCCCTAGAGCAGTGTTTTCCAAACTCCGCTTTGTGGGAAGTTAATATTTGTGCTGGGGTCGGGGGCTTGCTGGTCAAATAAATTTGGAAAGTGCTTCTGACCTTATCCTTTTAACGTTACAGGGCACACATGCTTAGTCATGTCTCTGAGAAGACCACAGATAAGAAACCTGTTTAATGGTGTTTAACCAAGCGTTTCTCAAGTACAGGTGCCTATGCAATTTGCAGCATTTTTTATGTGTTAAGTGTTCTGGCTGACAGTTGCTTTCCTGGGCAGGATTCTGGGGTGCATGGTGGTGTAAAGACTTCTCCAGGTTCCTAAGATGACTGAGTTGCCTCAGGTGAAGGACACAGAGCACTATCTCTGATTTGCAAAGGTCATATGAGGGGTATCATTGCCATTTGATTAGGAAATAGTTGTCCATTTTAAACCGTGTTTAAGCAGTTGGTTTCTGGAATCTAATAAATTGCCAATCTAATTATCTCTGGCTCAACCAATAGGTCAAATTTGGGGGACCATGACTAGGAAGGAACTCCTTTATTGGCTAACTGTTCAAAAAGCCACTTTCAATATCGGATTGCCCCTCTCCCCGCCCCCCACCCTCCACCCCCCACCTTCCCTCATAGGCCGCCCTGCCTTGGAAGAAGCCAGGAACTGGTGCAAGTTGCTTTTAAACTAGAATTCTGTATTAGCCCCAGAAAATAGCTACAGCATTACGCGTGGTTTCTTCTTCCCCCTTTCATTTCAAATCAGGTCTGAATGATAATCTGAGACTGCAAGGGAGTAGGAAAAACTGGCGTCCATTACATCCAGAATGAAGGCTCAGGGGATTAAAAAAACACATGCAACTATAAAGACTTCCATTCCATCCTTACGGTAAGAATCCCGAGACACGAACAAAAAACGCTAGGGCTAAAGCAGGGACTCACTGTCAGGAGAATGCTAAGCATTAGGCGCAATCAGGGGATTTCAATAAATGCAATGGGCCTTTGGCAGCCGCCAGCCTGTGACAGCTCTGCAATGCCAAGCATGTTATCAATGAGTCCTCCAGTCGTGCGCCTTCATCTGGCGCCTGGCGCTGGGGCCAAGTCAGGAGGACCTTATCAGGGGCAGAAACTTCCAGGCAGTGGCCTGGCCTGGAGGGGGGAGGCGGAGAGCCATGAGTCTGGCTCTCCCCAGAGCCATTTCAAAATAAAACAACAAAAATACCACCCAGAGAGGAAGAGAGGAAGCTGGGAAAGTTCCGTTGCTCAAACTGTGTATCTAAACAATGCGACTGCATAGTCTGTCAATGGGGAGACTGTGGGAGCTGGGATTTATGCCTTTATTGCAGGAATGAAATGATCGCGCTTAAAACCATGATGCCAGTTTCCGTCTACCTCTTAGCCAATACCGGTCTCTGATGCTGGAATATTTTATCCTAAGTGTCTTCTCCCATTTAAACTGTGTCTTTACAGCATTTCCAGTTTGCAAAAGCTCCGGTGTTCAAAAATAACCGGGAGAAACACTGGACTGTGGGTGGCGGGTAATCCAACCCCGCGTCGGGCATTACTGGCCAGGGGAAAAATGCCTCTTTCCTGAGCCTTTCCGGATGAGGTCATTGTTTTCAGGCAGCTTGGGTCTCGTGTAAAGGACTCAGTGCCCAGGCCTTGTCTCACACCAGCATTTTGTCCTGGAACAACATCTGAAGCCACGATAGACAGTCAGGGTGGGAGGAAAAGGCAACTCCCTGTTCACAGCATTTTTGTTAAATCCCAGTATTAAAAACAATAATAAAAAGCCCATCTGGTGGGATGGTAATTCTATTAAACGAAAAGAGGAGGCAGGAGGATGGGGAAACCCACCCTTTTCTTTCTTTGTCTGGTGTGTTTGCATTATTGTGGGATGACAGTGACCAAAGTCTGGGTCCCCGATGGTGCAGAGTGGAGGAGAATCCGGGGTGCATGCAGGATGTGTTGTGATAGCGGCCTCCAGGCCGGACAGTTTCTTACAGGTGTGTCAGCAGCCGCCGTGCTCTTTAGAATCGGGAAGAGACGGAGGGGGGAGACGATAAGGGTTTGTGGGTTCCGTACATGAGGAAGGAGCTAGCATCATGCAGGAAACTCCTCATTCTTCCTGAGCTAGATTGTGGCACACCCTCTGGTGGCACACCCCTCGCTGGAGCCCAAGTCAGCCCACAAACTCCTGGGAGGCAAGCCAGGGCCCCACCAAGCCTCTCCCTTGAGGAGTGGACGCCGTCCTTCCGTGCGCCAGCCCCTAGTGAGGAACCCTGAGGTCCCAGGTCTGTGCACGCCCATGCCCGGGGAGCCGGCTCAGCTCATGGATCCCGAGCCTGCTGTCGGGGACGACCAAGGTTTGACGGTCCATTTTGTAAACTCGCATGTGTACTGTCTGACATAGACCAGATGGGGAGGGATGCAGGGGCTTGTCTATTGGTGAAGATGATTCTTTGCTTATTATAATATGTTAACACTCTGATCTATGTATGTGCACGATACATATGTGTATAAAATGCATATCTTATATATCAACATATTTACAGATATCATGAATATAATGGGAATTTAAAATTGACACGGCTATTTTGTAGCAGGAGTTGGGCTATGCTAGTTACATGTAGGCGGCTTGGTCTGTTGGAGCACTTTAAAAAGAGCCTACAGTGGCTGTGGGGAAACCCCTCTGATTCTGTTTCTGCTCACCTGCTCTTTTTCTGCCTTCCCTCATTCCCAGGACAGTACCTGTGTTAACACAGCTTTGCAATGAAATCTTTCATCCCCCTGTGGATGGAGTTTTGTCTCCTTGGGTGGGGCACACTGGGTGCTTTGTTTGAACTTGGATGCTGCCCCCGGAAGGCTTCCCCTACAGTTGTCTTTGACAGGCAAGTTCATTCTCTGTTGAGGCTAGCTGGCTGCAGGCATGGCCCAGCGCCTCCTGCGCAGATCCCCAGGGCCCGCAGACAACTCCCGGGCCTCAGAGGCAGCCCAATGCGATCTTGCTGGCTGTTTCCGTCAAAACCAGCAGACTGTGTCAATTTGCGCTGTTTCTTTTGATGCTAGGCCCCTTGAGATAAGAGATTGTAACTTATTTTGGTTTCTGCAAAGTAAGCCGGTGGGTAATTCCACGTAAGGCAGACAGGCTTTGTGCCCTCCCGCCTTCACTTCCGAGTGCCTACTCGTGTTGGTTCGCCAGGACGGAGCCCAGCTCTGCCTTCCCACCCGGGACTGGTAGGGCTGGAGCCCGAGTACGCTGCATGGCACATGCACACACTTGTTGAGAGGCACAGGAGCTGGGGGTTGGCACACTCCACAGCTGATGAATAATTCATGGTGACTTCTTGTGCCATAAAAGTTTCTCCTGAAAATGGATGTTATTTTAAAAGAGGATGGGGATTGAAAAATCTGGAAATGTGCTTTTGTATTTATTGATCTGCCTCCGTCATGTACTGGGAAGACAAAAGTTGACAAACATCAGAATCATAAAATTGAAAGCTGACAGTAGGCCCTGTGTAGGCAGGGAGCCAAGAACTCTGCCCCGACTTCTCCCTCCCTGTCCTTTCCAGGTGTAACCTCACCTGATATTTACAAAAGGCCTCTGGGTTCCTGGACACTCTCCTGGCTCTCCTGGGAGATAGAATCTGAATTGTAATGGAGCCTGGTGTGTGTTAATTAGCAGCAATGTTTTACTGGTAGTTTGAGTTTGGAAACTGTGATTCAAGGGCTTTTTCTAACCGAAGGGGTCTTAGAGATAAAATTAGAATATCTAACGATGTCCGTATGTCTATTTGAATAAATTTGAAACCCTCTGTTTTCCTTGCACTGTAAAAAGAATGGGTTTTAGTTTTCATTTCCAGGAAAGATAGGACAGGTTTTGGAAAATCCTACATGGCAGAGAGATTATAAGTAAGCAGAGTAAGTCATACATCTATCTATATCTATATATCTATCTATATCTATATCTATATCTATATCTATATCTATCTATCCGTCTATGCATCTATCTATACACCTATACACCTATACCTACACCTATATCTACATCTATATCAAACTATGTCTATAAAGAGAGAGATCAAAGTAGAAAAACAAGAAATGTTATTTCTTTTCTCGGCTTTTTACTACTCTCCCCTTTTCCACTCCATGGCATATAATTAAGGTATTTGAAACCTTACCATTGCTGCCAGCTGGCACGTACGGGAAGTGCGTCCCTGGAACACTCCACAGTTGACTTGAATCTTGGTCGTAGTGCAATTGGAAGTTGGCACATCGTCCAGGCGCACCTTATGTTTGAAACATACGGGGTTTAAACAATACTTTGCATTGTTTTAAAAGTATTCTCCATAGGGAATATTAACAAAGCATTTTAATTACTTTTTTAAAAATAGATGGATATTTTGAAAGGGTATATAATGAATAAGTTTGCCGTGCTCAAATTTTGTCTCTTATTCTCGTGGCTGCGTCCCCGATGCTTTAAAGCAACGTTTTCATCGGCTTGCCCATCCCTCTTTAACGAGAGCCCGTCGTCCTCCAGTCCCTCTCCTGCCACGCCTTGAAGGCATGAGCTGGTTAGTTAGATGGCTGTTGGTCAGACTTAGACTCAGAGATCCACTACCTTCTCCAAAGGATATGCTTAGAGCGAGTCTTTACATACAGTTCATTAAGGCATATGAGATACCAGCCTTCTATTGTATATTAAAATCTAACTGCTGACATGTACTCCTCCATCACTGACTTAGTTTAAAGGTTGGAGTGGTAGGTAGGGAATTCATTCAGAATATGGGAATTTAACAAAACTTGTCTCTAAAGGCCATTCATTCATTTCTAAAAGGGGGGAGGGGAAACGCAATGTGCTGATGTGCACCTTTTAGGTTTCATGTGAGAGAGTGGAAGGCTGGGCAGGTTTTTCTGCTGTAACAGCAGTTACAGCTGCCACTGCAAATGAGCTCTGCCAAGGTCGGTGACCAGTGGGTCAATCAGAGCAGAGCAGGGCAGGAACTTGCCTGAGGACCACTGAGCATCGAGTTTGGATAAAACAGTGAACAACCGAACAGGCCTTGTTTGGCCCGTGGTTGAGCCTTGACCTATGAACCAGGAGGTCACGGTTCGATTCCCGGTCAGGGCACATGCCCGGGTTGCAGGCTCAATCCCCAGTAGGAGGAGTGCAGGAGGCAGCCTATCAGTGATTCTTTTTCATCCTTGATGTTTCCATGCCTCCTCCCTCTCCCTTCCTCTCTGAAATCAATAAAAATATATTTTTAAGAAAAGAACAGGCCTTGAGAGTGCCTGTCGAGGCTCCCTCCCCCACAGCCAACATTCACAGGCTCCCCACACCAGGCTTCCTTGACAATTTTAAGGGAACAGAAACTCCCCAGGCCCAGAATTACTCCCCTTTATGATGGTTGGGAACCATATCGCGTGCTGACCTGTAAATTGATGTGGTTTAGAGTTAGAAGATGAAGAGGGTACACACTGCTTTTGGAAAAATGTCACCCTGAGCATCGTACTGTTTGATGGGAGGCACTATCAAATAGGTAGAACTATAATTGTTAATATAAGGGGATGTATTTTCCCCTTATATGATGGAGTGGAACTATTTGATAAAAAGCACACCCCATTGACTATTTTTAAATGGTTTATTCTCCCTATTTTTTCATATATAAGATGTTTCTGGCTACGCGAATACTCAAGTTGCAGGCTCCTGACTTTAATTACCCATTTTACTTTTGGGCTCTTGGCCTCACCCATGTCTTTATTATTATTATTCATTATTACTATTATTATTATTACTTTAAAGGCACTCTCACGGCAGTAGTCTGCCTCTAATTGGTAGCTTCATCAGGGAGGGTGCCCTGATGTGTCATGGAGCCCTCCTTGGGCTTGGCGTTGGAGCCGCTGGTTAACATTCTGCCTGTTGTTAATTCACGAAGCATCTTGCAGCAGGTGGCAGGCATTGAGCTAGGTGCTGTTCAGAATACATCTCCGTCATTTAGAATTTGTAACCTTGGAAGGATCCCTGGCATGTATGTGCCAAAGATGTGCTGGGCAACTCACCAGCATGAGACATTAGAAAGGACCTGGGCAGGGTGAAAAGCGCAAGGCTGGGCACACAAGATGGAAGAGGCTGTGGCCACCTAAGCAGGTTGGGATGCCGGCGGGGCGGGGGAGAGACCTGGGGCTCCTTGGGATATAGATGACCCCACTGGCTTCATGGGGCACACTCTGACCACAGGTCACTTTGTACCATGTCTCCATCATGAGGGCAGGGGGCCTCTGGTCCTCAGGACCCCTCTCTGCCCCTCCTCACTGCCAGAGCCACAGGGATTGGGGATGTATTTTCCCCTTGCTAAAATGACTACTCTGGTGAATTTCAAAGTTATCTTCTTCTAATATATCTCTATATAAAAGCCTAATATGCAAATTGTCCCCTTGGGAGTTCAGCCAGGAGACCAGGAGTTTGGTTGCTCGCTATGACGTGCGCTGACCACCAGGGGGTGGTGCGGAACGGAGGAAGGCCCCCGCCGACAGTTGCAAGGCCCTGATCAGCCCTGATGGCCACCAGGGCTAGGGGACCTACCCATGTATGAATTTCGTGCACCAGGCCTCTAGTAACTGTATAATTGTGGGCTTGCAAAAGGAAAGCATGTTCTTTCTGAACACAATGTCAAGCTCTTGAATTCTAGAGACAGAGAGGTTTGGTTCACATCTCAGCTTTGATACCTACTAGCCCTGTAACCTTGGGCAAGTGCCTTAACTTCTCCAAGCCTCAGTTTCCACATCTACAAAATGAAGCTAATAGTAGTACCTCCTTTATATGCTTGGGAGGATTAAATGAGGTTGTCTAAAACCTATGGCACAGGGCCTCGCCTGTGGTAATGAGTGGCTTATATAATTAGCAATTATAGTTCTACCTAAGAAATCCAGACGCTTCCCAATTATTTATGTTATTGCGTAGTGCTTTGGAATCCAAAGTCTTGATTCTGCTTCGGTTATTTCATTTTAATATGTATATTTTATGTTGCTTACTTTACATTATACAAATTGTGGCAGAATAAGCTTCTATTATAGAAATTTCAAACACAATAGGAAAGGCGAAAAGTTCTCTTGGACCACCTTTCAAATGTAGGGAGTAACTGCTATGATTGGTTTTAGTTATTCATTTCCTTTTCATCAACATAATGCATGTTCCTAGTTTTAAAAGTTGAACAGTGTCTTCTCCCATGAGTGGGAGACAAAGGAGTGTGTGCCAGGGACTCTAGTTTTTCTGTCCTGACTCTGTGATGACAGGAACTGTGGCATCTCTGTTACACAGTGTGGCCTTTCTAAGTGGGACATTTGACCTTCTTATCTGGCATGATTGAATAAACTTGCAATCTATTAAAAGGTTGAAAATAGATATAATTTGCTCTTTGTGGGGGAAATAATTAATAGTGCTCAAGAGAGGTCTGGTAAGCCCTAGAACAAGAGTCAGCAACCTTTCTCAGTGAAGAACCAGATGGTAACATTTTAGGTTTTACAGAATATATTATTTATGTCACCACTGCTACTGTTCCACCCTTCTTCCCTATCTCTCTTTCTAACCCTTTAAAAATGAAAAACAAACAAAAACAGGCCCAGTCTTATCTTGGAGTAAGACAAAAACAGTGTGTGGACCATAGTTCGTTGACCCCTGCCCTAGAACTAACTAGAGGAGCAGAGTATGGAATGAATGGTCAGATGCGAATGGTTCAAATGCTTGAGGTCACTATTCCCTGTCCCTGGCTTAATCATCCATTAGGCTGTAGGCCCCATGAAGGAAGACAGTGTCCAAGCCGTTCATCACTGTATATCAATATCTTTCTAGTACAGTGCCTGACACATAGACACAACAAAAATTTTATCAAATGAAAAAATTTATTTAGAAAATGGGCAGTTCCTTGACTCATTCCCCATTCCTAAGTGCAGCTCTTTGTTCATCTATTTCAATAGTTTCTTCTGATACCTGACACAGGATGGTTTTGAAAGGTTCCAAGTGCAATTCTAGACTTCGCACTTTAGACGTTACCTATTGTGAAGAATGTTGAAGAGTTCAATCCTAATCATTTGTAGTAAATCGATAGATCCATGTCTACAATGAGAAAAAAAATCAAGATGGCCATATAAGTATCTTATTTAGAGAGATGACTTTAAGTACCAGGATGAACAGCTAGAAAGAATTGAAGGAGGTTGTCGCCTCTCTTGCATCCCATCTCCACGTACAGGGAAAGGGACGAGAGATCTTCCAGGTTGGCACAGCACCTCATGTCCTCTTCAGTGTCATTGAGGGTTGGTGTCCTGGCAGAGAGGAGGGGAGGGGAAAAGGAGACTTCACTCTTTTCCATAAAGACTGTCAACCCACCGTCCTCTTCACTGTTTTATCCTTCATCTCTTCCTTCAGCCGGTCCCTGCAGCCTCCAGCACCAGGCCCCAATTGAAATCTCCCCTCCGGGCTAACTTTCAGTCTTTCCTTCTTTGCTTATGTCATTCACTGACTTTCTAGCTCCAAAACTGTGTCGACATCTCTTGTCTACAGTTGTTCCTCTCTTGTGCTTTGGGGTTTTGCGCAGGCACGAAGATAAACACGTGTTCACAGCACTGTGTCTAACCAGAAGCTCCAAGTTTCCGTAGATTTCGGCACTCAATTACTGTCTTATCCTCTAATTATCCCACACTGTCTTTTATCTCCTGCAACAGAAATATAAGTTCAGTTATGTTAGAAACTATGATTTTCGTGTCTTTCTGAGACCTCAGTAATGATTAGTTAACTTTTTCAGTTTTCCCTAAAGGTTCAAAAAAACCCCCACCATTTTAGCAGAATTTTCAGACAGGATACTCTTGTATCAGTTAGCTATTGCTGCTTCCTAAACCGTCCCAAAATTCAGAAGCTTAAAGCAACATCATTCTCATTTCTCATGGGTCCGCTGGGTCTCCCATGGTCAGCTGCTTTAGGCTGGACTGGTGGGCAGTTTGATGGGCTTACCCTATTCAGGGATAATTCTGCTCCACACATCTCTCATCCTCCCCTTGGGACCAGCAGGTTAACCCCGCCATGTCCTCATGACATTGAAGCAGAAGGCCAGGAGGTCAAGCAGAAACATGCGTGATCTGTTGAGTGCTAAGCTCAAAATTTCTACATGGTCACTTCCTTCTTATTGTATAGGCCAGAGCAAGTCACATGGTGAAGCCCAGTCTCAAAGTGGGAGGGGATTGTGAAGTTCCTTGGCAGAGGGGTTGACGAAAGGGAGGTACAGATTAGGGCCACTGATGGAATCTACCATAGCGTCTATGCAGTAGCAGTAGCATTGGCGTGAATGAACAGTTCCTGAGACTCATGTCCAGTTAAGCTGACGTTTTTCATTTTTTATTACGAAATTAAAACTATGACCCTCAGGGACCTGACTAACCATACTCGAGGAAATGATCTCAGATGAAACCAATGAATAAGATGTTTATAGAGCAAAACGCTAACAAACAGAAGATGTGAACACTTTGTGTGACTAGCCTGCAGCTAAGTTTTTCTGTAAAGAACAAGATAGTATTTTAGCTTTTGTGAGCCAAATGGTCTCCGTTGTGATTATTCAACTGTGGTGGTAGCACAAAAGCGGCCATAGGTTATACATAAATGAGTGGACATGACTGTGTTCTATTAAAAACTTGTAGCCCAGACAGCACGGCTCAGTGGTTGAGCATTGACCTATGAACCAAGAGGTCGAGGTTTGATTCTCAGTCAGGGCATATGACCGGATTACAGGCTCGATCCCCAGTGTGGGGTATGCAGGAGGTAGTAGATCAATGATACTCTCTCATCATTGATGTTTCTATCTTTCACCCTCTCCCTTCCTCTCTGATATCAATAAAAATGTATTTTTTAAAAAAACAACACAAAAAGCCTTATTTGTAAGATCAGACAGAAGAAATTAGTTTATAGACCACTGGCCTAGAATATTGAAAAGAAGAAGAGTCTGTTATTAAAGACTTTTTGAAAAAGGATCAATGGTTTCAAAGGCAATAAAGATTAGCTTAACAAGATGTGTTTTAGAGATGAAGTCAGAAAACTATACGGTCATTCAATAGATAAATGTTCCAACAGGTTAAGGTGTTTCGGTGGGAATGAAAACTCACCGCTCTTCAAAAATATTACTTACTACAGGTTGTTTCAAATAGCCTGTTTGAAAACATGTTTACTGAGAATGTTAGTGTTTTTGTTTAGCTGGAGAATGAGAAAAAGAACGGTTTAGAAATAAAATGAAAGAAATACCTAGCTAAAATGATTTGATTTTATGCCACTTAAAACATTTTATTTGACTGGTATGACCTAGATTTATATAAAGGAACTAACGGAATTAATAGGGATGATTTATTTTTAAGTTTTTAAGAAACAATATGCAGGATTCAAATGGGTATTTTTCCACCTCAGTTCTATTTCACTTAGATTTTACTTAGAAATCTTCATGTTTCCCCCATATTCGGAGATAGGAAATAAGCTCAGAATACTGTTAGAAAATAAAAGGGCGGTGTTTCATTTGCTAGAAATCATTAATTCCTGTTTATTCAATTACAGTCAACTTACTGTCCAGAGCCTGCACTTTTGATTTCCTCTGATTAAGTCCAGATACTGGAGCATTGGGAGTATCGCTTCAGGAAAGATGGGAATGAGGAACGCCCCTTGAATAAGAGTCTTAATTCTATAAAAGTTTTCGAAAGCCTCATATTTTTTCTCAGGGGTTTCTTGGTTTTTCTCTCCTGATGGAGATGTAGGAACACACACACAAAGGAAGTCCGGAAGGTATTGCTTCCCCCCGCCCCCCCATTTCAGTATTATTTACTGAGCTCCTGGCACAGTCGCTGTTAGGACCTGGGGGTGCAACTAGGAACAAGGTCGCTATGATTCTTCCCTTTGTGGTGCTGAGGGACCAGCAGCAGCCACAGGCAAGTAGATCAGAGTGTCAGTCGATGTCCCAGGGGTCCCAGAGGGAGGAGCTAGTCTCCTCAGACATAAGAGGATTTTTCCCAAGGTCACTACCCTCCCTCTTGGTTTTAAATACATATAATTAAAATAAAACCACACCATGAAAGGACCTAGAATCCTCCATTCCTAGGCATTATGCCTGAGGTTAGCGATAAAATTAAAAGGAATTCTTGAGAGGTTTTGAGAACACAATAATGTGAAAACCCCTGAGTTTCTTGGAAAAAAAAACAAAACATTTTCCCAGGTAACATAATCACATAAATAAATCCACTCTCACTATTACTGATGATTTCCTTCTCTTTTTAATTTGTTATGTACATTATTTGTTCTTCTTTTCTTGAGAAGTTCTCTTTCCTCTATTTCAGCTCATTTATTTTCTTACTGTTCTGTGTTGAATTGTGTTCCTGTAAAATATGTTGAGTTTCTAACTGCCCTAACTCCCCTGCCTCCGCCCCCGCCCCCTCCCCCCCCCTCCCCCCCCCCCCCCCCCCCCCCGCCTGCCCTGCCGTGAATGGGACCTTATTTGGATAGAGAGTCTTTGCAGATGATCAAGTTAAAATAAGGTCACCAGCCTGGGTCCTAATTCCATGTGACTAGTGACTTTATCAAACATGGAAATGTGGATGCAGAGACAAAGATAGAGGGGAAATGATGTGAAGATTCAGGGAGGGAACCAGCCAGGAGCCACACAACACCTGAGGCTGCCAGAGGCCAGCGGGAGGCCAGGAGAAAAGTCTCCCTCACACCTCTCAGAGGGCACCAGCCCTGCTCACACCTTGATCTTGCACTTCTAGCTCCAGAACTGAGAGACAATGCACGTCTGTTGTTTAAGCAAACCCATTTGTGGTACTTTCTTTTTTTAATATATTTTATTGATCTTTTTACAGAGAGGAAGGGAGAGGGATAGAGAGTTAGAAACATTGATGGGAGAGAAACATCAATCAGCTGCCTCCTGCACACCTCCTACTGGGGATGTGCCCGCAACCAAGGTACATGCCCTTGACCGGAATCAAACCTGAGACCTTTTAGTCCGCAGGCCGACGCTCTATCCACTGAGCCAAACCAGTTAGGGCATGTGGTATTTTCTTAAGGCAACTAAATGAAAACATATATAAAGTCATTGTAAGCATCCCAGGAGCTAATGTATGTAAAGAAATATGAAGAGCAGTGTCCTATAGTATTATTTGTATTACAGTGTAGGTTTCAGCCTGAGAATCACTAACAAGGGGCCATCCACCAATGATGACAGCTCTTCAATGACTGTGGGTACGCGGGTACCCCGGGACACAGGGAACATCTAGTTCTCACCAAACAGACAAGGAGGACTTGCTAGCATCATGTGGTAGCTGCGAAGAAAGCCTTGTGTTCACATAGCAAGAGAGCCCCAGGGAGGGATTAAGTCAAGGATCTGCCAAGAAACTTCCCAAGATCCAGCCTTGCCATCAACTTGCTGATGTTCTGTCGCTTTATGATTAAGAAAAACTTATTTTTAGTCTCTTTGTGACTCTCGGAGTCTTCATATACATTTCTGGTTTTGAAGGTTTCAGCAGTGTGTTGCTTTTCTGGCTCCTTCACTTCCACAGTAACATTAGGAATCACAATAATTAAGATAGCTAAAGCTTTTGAGTGCTTATTATGTGACATGTGCATGTTCTGTCTTTACCCGTCATGCTCTCTTCTTTAATTGTCTCAACAACTCTGTTATTATCCCATTGTACAAAGGCGCACATGGTAGCTGCCTAATATCATGGCAGACTCAGACCTTGAACTCAAGTCTAATTGCAAAGTTCATTCACTCACTACCTCTCAATTCCATGGACACAAAGTGACAAAGAATATGAGATTTTTTATAGTTAAAATGTGCATTTAAAATAGAAACTACTCACCTTCTTCTCAAGGATTGAAACCAAAGGTGTATACAGAGTTCCTCATAAGCCATGGTTTGCTCACCAGCTAACCTGCTTCATCTTTTTAATTTTTCCCCTCTGGATACATTTGCCTCAATTTTTGACCATAATATCTCCTTCTTTTCCAATAAAAATTTAAAAGCAACTCTAAGGATTTCATCTTTAATGGAAACAAAAAAAGAATCAAATAGATCTTAAGCACCTACTATTGGCCAATCATTGTAATTGGGAAAACAGTAGCTATGGTCCCTGCTCTCATGGTGCTCCTCACAGGGTTTTGGAAAGACAGACATGACACAGGTAGTTGTATCATTGTGAACGGTGGCAGCATGAGAGACTATTAGTGTAAGAATCCATCTAGGTTGGTGCACCCAGGCAGGCAGCACAGAGGAAGTGACGTATAGGCTGGGGTCTAAGTGGTAACCAGGAGTGAACGTGACAGTGATGGGAGCCACACAGGCTGCCTGGCAGAGGGAAGAGTGCGTATGAGGTCCCTGGCTGATTGAGAACACGGTGCGGCTCAGTCCGGGAACTGAAAGGTGGCCCCTGTGACTGGAGCTCAGTGAGTGGGGACGGAGGCTTCAGGAGGCGAGGGCAAGGGTGCTTGGTCGCCAGGCCATGGTGAGAGGCCTGTGCCGTGCAGAGACCAAACATTGAAGGATTGCGGTGCAAGTTAAGGTGGTAGAGGTCTCTTTAATAAAAAATGATTACAGTAGATCTGAATGGCCTGGTGGTGTTGGTGGAAAGATTTTTTAAGTTGGGAAATAAACGGAAGTAGGGCCCAGCCAGCATGGCTCGGTAGTTGAGCGTCCACCTATGAACCAGGAGGTTGTGGTTCGATTCCCAGTCAGGGCACATGCCCAGGTTTGGGCTCGATCCTTGGTGTGGGGCATGAGGAGGCAGCTGATTCTCTCTCATCACTGAGTTTCTATCTCTCGCCCTCTCTCTTCCTCTCTGAAATCAGGGACTAGGGCCCAGAAATGGTCCCACACACTTCGATTTACAGCAGAGGAGCAGAAAGGATGGGCTTTTCTATCACAGGGCCTGGAGCCCTTGGCTGTCCATCTCACACACTGCACAGGCATTCCATTGAGGGAGAACATGAAAAGTGAAACAACCCAGCTTCTTGGCTAAAACACAGGAGAGTATCTTCATAACCATAGATGAAACAAAGATTCTTTAAGTAGTGTCTAAAGCAATCACTTGCCATGAAAGAAAAAGCCTTACTAAATTGAATTTTATTAAAATTAGGAGTTGTTCATTAAAAGACATCATTAAGAAAATGAATAGGGAAGCCACCATCTAAGGAAAGGTAGCTGCATTATGTTGATCTGAAAAAGTACTCAGATCTAATGTATATCAAGAACTCCCACAGATCAATAAGAAAAAGGCTAATTATCTATACTTCACAAAGGCATATACTTCACAAAAGAGGATATGGCACAATGCCAATAAGCATATTTAAAAAGGTCTCATCCTCATTAGTCATTAAAATGCAAATTAAAAACCCAATGAGATTTTATTAACCATTATGCATCTGTCAGAACGGCCAAAATTAAAAGGACCGATAATACTAAGTATTGATGAGGATGTGGAACAACTGGAATTCTGCAACATTGCTGGTGGGAATATAAAGTACAAATCAGGAGAAAGGAGTGTGTGTGTCTGCTGATGGGCTTGTATAATAGTAGTCCTGGCAGTTTTATTCATAATCGCCCCAAACTGGGAAAAAACAAATGTTCCCAAACAGGAGAATGGATAACTTGGTTGTGGTGCATTCTGTCAATGGAATGTTATGCAACAAAATCAAAAACTACTGATAGGACAACATGGATGAACTGAACAGGCGTTATACTGATGGAAGCGGACATACTGTGTGAATTGTCTTGAAGTTCAAAAGCCAGCAACACTGACCCACTATGGTCGGTCAGAATACGGGTGAGCTGGAGGGAGGGGGTGCAGTATTGGCAGGTACAAAGGAACCTTCTGGAGTGTTAGGGATGTTC
This sequence comes from Myotis nattereri, assembly GCF_964212035.1. Classification (NCBI taxonomy): domain Eukaryota; kingdom Metazoa; phylum Chordata; class Mammalia; order Chiroptera; family Vespertilionidae; genus Myotis; species Myotis nattereri. The sequence goes on along the minus strand of NC_138088.1, from coordinate 52,592,845 downwards.
TAGATCTTGATCTGGACAGTGGTTAAATGGGAGATTTGTGAACTTTACTGCATATAAGATACATTGCAATTAAAAAGTTAACACTACTACTACTAATAATAAAAAAAAAGTTAACACTAAAAATGATTGGAATAGCTTTGGATGATATGGTGGTACGTTTCCTTAAACTAGAGTCATAAACTGCATAGGTAATGTGATCTGAACTACATAAACAATTTCATTTAAAAAAACACACACACACACAAGGAAGAATTAACAGTGGTTTCTGGATGGTAGGCTTGTATTACTTCCATTTCTTCACAGTTTTCAGTGTTTCCCAAATTTTCTCTAATGAAGTGTATTACTTCAACATCAGAAAATGAAATAGAAGAAACTATAGCTGAAAAGATATTTGATATAACTTGACCCTCAATGAGAAATCAAGTTTGAAATTTTAAGAATAAAGTAGCAATTCAGAGAGAAGCAAAGTCATGGGGCTGTGAGTTGAGAAGGCTTTGTTGAGCGGTAACCCTAGGGGGTGGGGGGCAGCATTCAGGGAGGATGTGGGCGGGGGTGGGGGTGGGGGGGTGCGGTTGATCAGTTAACCTGTGTGATGTCCCATGGGCCCGTGTTCCTCAAGCTGACTGTGTTTCTGTTCACGTCACGGACTCTGTGGTCCTTCACACCTGTAGTTACTTTTCCTCCAACTCGAACATGATCATTTTAAAGCCATTTGTAAACCGTATTCTTAAAAAGCTCTTTTCCTACCCGTTTAAACTGTCAGCCCTTGCCATTTGCTCTGTTCTCTATTTTGAGGCTGCCTCCCCACCACTGCGTGTCTCCATATGCCACTGGGAGTCTAAAAATTAATTGTGCCAAGCAGTTCTCTCCTCTTGGAAAAGAAATAAATAAAGGAATCTCTCTCTCTCTCTCTCTCTCTCTCTCTCTCTCTCACACACACACACACACACACACACACACACACACACACACGCCATGCTCCATCTGTCCTGTTGGAGACACCCACCACCCACTTCATCCTGGTACAGGCTATTTTTGTTCGCTTTGTCTCAAGAGCCTCAATATTGGACGCCTGAAAAGATCACTTTGGTTTCCATCAGCAGATAAAAAGCAGAGTACTGTGTTCTATTTTATACCTCGGACAGGGCTGTTTGCAAAGTAGTGCTCAATCAATGCTGATGGAATTGCCTTTGTACAGAGCGTGGTCGGCACCCATTCGGGTTGTTCTGTGAGCATTTTTACGGAAGGGTGCACATTCGTAATGATGAGGGAGATTGTGGAAGGCCTGGTATGCTTTAGAATCCAATTTCCCGTTCTCTGTAAACTTGTATCCTCTTAGGTGAGATTCATTACTACATTTTCACATTCTCTCTCATGAATTGAAGCTTTCTGTAAGTTGTGTGTTTTTTTTAACTGCTTCTCTTCTTGGCAGGCTGAGTAATAGCATTATGCTGTGTTACTGGAAATTTTAATCAATACAACGCATGTGTCTTTAATTAGAATGCTAGGAAGTACTGCTGAGTTGCACCATTTAGTTAATGCAAAAAGCTGAGACGTTCAGGCATTTACATAAGACGGTCAGTTGAGTAAACTGAGTCTAGTGGGCAATTTTAGTGTTTTTTCATGGAAAACCTAATGAAGTGTTCAATTTAAGGTCCAATGTTCATAAGTATTAGAGCAGCGTCTCCCCTGAAGCAGACACAGAAACGAGGGAGACCACCTTTACTTTCAAGACGTTCATGCCCAGCCTGGCCGGCGTGGCTCAGTGGTTGAGCCTCGACCTAGGAACCAGGAGGTCACGGTTCAATTCCTGGTCAGGGCACATGCCCGGTTGCAGGCTTAACCCCCAGCGAGGGGCATGCAGAAGGCGGCCCATCAATGATTCTCTCTCATCATTGATGTTTCTCTCTCTCTTTCCCTTTCTCTTCTTCTCTGAAGTCAATAAAAGTATATGTTTTTAAAAAGCTCATGCCCAGCGATTTGCCTTCCCTTTCACCCCCTCCCACGGCCCCAGCCCATGCTTTGGGGGACATCTGCAGCGGTGACTTTTCCCCGGAGACCCAGAGCAGTGTCTCCTGCTGCTGGACACCGCTCCCTGGCTGTTCTGATGACATTTACACTTGTTATCACCTCTAAAGTTACTTCATCGCCACCTCTTTCCACCAAACTCTTTCTTTTTCCTGCGTGTCTTGTCTCAGTGGCTGTACTTTTCCCATCCCAAATACTGCCCCCCGGGTCGTGGCCTGCCCCAGTCTGTGACCTGGTACCAACACTGGTTTGCTTTTAGACTCCAGGCATAGGTATTGCGTTTGTTCTCCTTCTACAAGGTCATGAAATGGGTGGTTCCCATGGGATGATAACTCAGGTTATGATGGATTGCATATTGGAGAGAAGTTACGGTTTTCGCCTTGGGGGAAATGGGACGCGTGAAATTTAATGGAAATGCGTGGATGAATGTCAAAAACATGCTGATCAAAAGTAGTGAGGGCAAAAGGGTAAATACTGGATAGTCCTACTGATGTGAAGTTCTGGAATGTGCAAAAAGGTGAGAGGGATCAGAACAGGGGTTGCCTCTGCTGTGGGGCTGGGGTTGACTGGCTAGGAGCAGAAGGTACTTTGTGCAGTGAAGGATGTGTCCGATATCTTGATAGAGATGGGGGTTACATGGGCAGATGCATTTATCAAAACTCACTGAGCCCTGGCCAGTGGGCTCAGTGGTTAGATTCCCAGTCAAGGGCACGTACCTGGGTTTCAGACTCCATCCCCAGCCCCGGGAGGGGCTTGTGTAGGAGGCGACCAATTGATGGGTCTTTCTCACATTAATGTTTCTCTCTCTCTCCCTTCCACTCTCTCTATAAAAACCCAAAAATCAAAAACAATAGAAAAAATACCTCTGGTGAGGATTAATAAAAACACACACAAAAAACTCCTAACTGAACTGTAACCCTAAGATTTGTGCTTTTCACTCTGTACATTATACCTTAATTTCATAAAAGAAACAAAATTAAAGAGAACACTTGCAGAGTAATATGTATAATAGTATCCTACTACTGATTTAAGATCAAAGACTAAATATAGTACAGGTATACCAGTAAATAAAATAATATAGTGGAGGAAAGATATGCTCCTGTATTTATGACAAGAAAAAAACGGTGATAAAATTTGTCATTTGTGTGGCCCCGCTGGTGTGGTTCAGTGGTTGAGCGTCGACCTAAGAACCAGGAGGTCACAGTTCAATTCCAGGTCAGGGCACATGCATGGGTTATGGGCTAGATCCCCAGTGTAGGGCATGCAGGAGGCAGCCGATCAATGATTCTCTCTCATCATTGATGTTTCTATCTCACTCTCCCTCTCCCTTCCTCTCTGAAATTAATACTAGTTAATGTATTTTAACAAAACAGAACTAAAGCAGATATGATTTTTTTTTTTAAATTGCCAAATGTAAGTGCTGCAAGTATCATACACTCCGTTGTTTGGGAAAACACGGCCACTCCTACACTGGCTCATAGCAGCGATGCCATAATTCAAATCCAGTTTTACAAATGAGAAGGTGGGAATCATTTAAGTAAACCTTCCAATCCTTCTAAACATCTCGCACTCCACGGCCGTCCCCTGGCACCTGAAATGAATCACAGCTGTTTGGTTTAAGCTTGGAGGGTGGGAGGGTTTGCACCACAGGTTTGAAATAACTAAACATGGTCCCAGACTGGTAGCCCCCGGGCCATGGCTGGTCTGTGAACATGTTTTGTTTAGGTTTTCCGTGGGGAGATGAGGATGGGGATGTGGAGTGTTTTTAAATCCGTTGCAAATATTTGATACTTGGGAGATTTCGCATAAAAACCTGAACATCTGGCAATACTTGGCTCGCATTCCAAAGTAGTAGTGATTGCCTGATCCGTGTGGTGCTCCTCCTTTAAGTGGAGGACGTATCCTACCTCACAGGGATCGCAGGACCAACCTACTGTCCCAATTGCTGTTTTAATTCCTATGTTTAGTCCTTGGAGTATTTGAATTGCAGCCTTTGAATGAACATTTATAGGTACTGTCCTCCCTGCCCCCCATGTACTAAAAACGACTAAAGGCTTTCGTGGATACATCACAGATATACTGTCACTGTATCAGTTTTACAGAAGAGCTAACCAGAGCCCATGCATTTACCCACCACATCGTTCTTCTCTGTGTGCTTTTAACCTTGGTTTCATCCGTTATTTATTACTTATCTCTGGTTAGTTGAGTTCTTGTTGGTTTCCTTATGATTTATTTGGATACAATAATTTCCTGGCCTCCAAACTCACTTGCTTTTGTATCCCTAGTAGCAAAAAAAAGCATATTTATGTAAATTATTTACTGATAAATAATACACTTGCACGCTAAAGCATACACATATTTAAAATGTTAGAGAACGAGATTTTATATATATGATCTAGATAGAATTTTCCTCCTACGCTGCAGTCGGTTATCTTTAAGGTATTTTGATAGCCTATTTTGGCCACCAGTAGATGAAATGATGCCTGGACAGGATTCTGCCTGAAAGCATCTCTTCTATCGCACTCCTAATTTTGTATCCAATAAACTGTCCCTTTCAGAAAAGGGGATGCAGCAGGAAGTCGCCAGACCAGCCGGACTCTGGAAAGACGAGAAAGTTCTGCTTGGTTAGAAAAGCAGTTGCAGCCACATTTAAAAAACACCGCGTTCCAAAACCTCCTCTAGGCCTGAGCTTCAGAATAGCCAAAGGCAAGGTCTTTTGTTCATGTGACAACCTTGGACTTGCCTTTGGGACGTTTAGGTTCTCTTTGAACATCTAATTCTGAGTGTGGGTTTTGTTTCCAGGGCAGCAAAGCCCTCCAGGGTCCATTTCTCAGTCTGAATTGTGGGGGTGGGGTAGGGGGGAAGTGAGGAGGGGCGTGTAGAGTGTACCACCATCTCTTCTCACAGGACTGCGCCACGATGAACAAATACGTGGCTATAAAGTACTTGGACGGACTCAGGTACAGAGCGAGGCTGTGGATGATGAATCGGTGTGCATTGCATTTGTGGGCTCGCGTGCAGGGTTTCCCCGGAGCCCTGACAATAAGAAAGAGTGGCCGTGAGCAGACCATTGCTCCAAGGTAATGCCACGCTCTTGCTCTCAGAGGTCACCTGTGGGGGGGATCGGTGCTTCCTCCTAAGACAGCGGTTCTCAACCTGTGGGTCGCGACCCCTTTGGGGTCGCCTAAGACCATCGGAAAACACATATATAATTACATATTGTTTTTGTGATTAATCACTATGCTTTAATTATGTTCAATTTGTAGCAATGAAATTGGGGGTCACCACAACATGAGGAACTGTATTAAAGGGTCGCGGCATTAGGAAGGTTGAGAACCACTGTCCTAAGACCTCATCTGCGCTCGCTGACCTCTCTCTCCTCCCAGCGTCGTGTGGGATCTGAATAAAGCTTCTTCCAGAGCATCCTCGGTTTGGATTTTCCTCGCTGCCTTCCCCTAACCCCCTTCTTTTCTTAGTAAGTGTCTTTTCTTCAGGGTCCTGATCAAACAGCATCTTCCCCACAGCCCCACCTGATCAAACAGCATCTTCCCCACAGTCCCACCACCGGCACCAGGCTGATTCAGTCTTCCCCCCTCAGGCACTTTCCTGATATCTGAGCTTAGCCCTGAGAGCAAGGCAGGGGAACAGGTCCCCGCACCCCCCTACCCTGCCCTAGGATTCCCCAGAGGACAAAACATTCCCTGGTGCCATTGCTGGGAACATAATAGGAATGCATAAAGCTGTCCGTGCCACATGTGTGCCACAGCCACCTCTCACCCTGAAACACATGTCCTTTCATGAAGACAGAAGATGAAACGGTCCCACACACCGTACCCAGGGTCTCTACCCCAGCCCCAGCCGTTTATTGCTGTATAAACGGGGGTGGCACTTAGCATCTTAACCATAGTTCGGCGCATCCTCGCCGCGCCTCCTGCTAACGCACGCGCTCTTTGGGGCCCCTTATTCATCACTCAGACAGCTAGCACCTGGCCGGGCATGTTGCCGACGCTCAGTAAATGTTTGCTCACTGAAGACATTTCCTTTAAACAGAGGGGGAGAGAAGCCCGACACTGACTTCAGGGCTCCTGTGCTAGTCCATGTTGACGTGATATATTTCTTGTGGCCGTAAACTACAGGAAGTTCCTCTTTGACGTCCAAGTTGAAGTCCAGAAATTAATCTCAAGAAAAGCCCGGCCGGCGTGGCTCCATGGTTGAGCATCAACCTATGAACCAAGAGGTCACGGTTCTATTCCCGGTCAGGGCACATGCCCCTGTTGCAGGCTCAATCCCCAGTGGGGGGTGTGCAGGAGGCAGCTGGTCTGTGATTCTCCCTCCTCATCGATGTGTCTAGCTCTCTTCCTCTCTCCCTTCCTTTCTCTGAAATAAAGTTTTAAAAAAATTTTTTTAAGAAAGAAAGAAATGACACCGGTGAGCAAGAGGCCCTGATGGTGACACAGTCAGGAAGCAGATGATTTCGTTGTTTGACATTTTCTGGTCAGTGGACAGAGAACGTGGAGGTTTGCCAGAGGGAGCCGCCACTGTTCTGCGTTGTGATGGATGGATGATAAATACTTGCCCTGGTGCTTCTGGAAACGCTTCCCTCTGCACTTTTCCTCCTGGGAGGCCATGGCCGGGGAGCTGAGCAGCGGGCAGCCAGCACCCCCGTCAGCAGAGGTGGGACAGGTGCTGACGTGGGGGTTTCTGGTCTGCACTCAGCTGTTCATCCGCCAGCAAGGACGGCCTGTCTCCCAGTGACCACGCCCTGGGACTGTGTCCGGTGGCCACAGCTGGCCTGGGCCTCCCGGGCGTGTGCAGCCGGAGGCTCATTGCATCCTGCAGCCGCGCGTGGGAACGGCGCTCAGCCCCACAGGCACGGAATGTCCATTCTCCTCGCCTATTAAAGCAGTGTCTCGCGGCCGAAGAGTGTTTTGACTCTGGTATCTGAGTTTTATGCACATATTGGGCACTCATATTTCACAGTCACTTCTTATGGAGAAGTGTCCATCCAGTTCTCTCTCAAGGTATTGAGCACCTAGGATGGGTGGAGTGTCCTCTGTGAAGGAAACAGGTGACCAAGGCAAGCCTCCTGCCCTCCAGGGGCACATCAGCTAGTGGGGAGATATGACAGCCAGCAGGTAACCACGTGACAGGCAGGATGTGGTAAGTGCCCCAGTAGAGCTGCGGTTCTGGGACAAAACAGGAAGAAATTGACTCCAGCAGGAGTGATTCTGGAAACCCCAATGGAGGAAGCAGACGCTGAGCAGCCTTTTTAAAGGACATGTGGAGCTCAGCTGGCGTGGCTTAGTGGTTGAGCATCCACCTATGAACCGGGAGATCACGGTTCGATTCCCGATCAGGGCACAAGCCTAGGTCGCGGGCTCAATCCCCAGAGTGGGGTGTGCAGGAGGCAACCAATCCATGATTCTCTCTCATCATTCATGTTTCTATTTCTCTCCCTACCTCTTCTTCTCTGAAAGCAATAAAAAATATATGTATTTTTAAAAAGGACAGGTGGATTTTCAGAGGATCCAGTGGGAGAGATGAGGAATTTCAGGAAAAGTGAAAGGAACCCAAGAAGGATTGAGGACTAGGGAGTATGGGGTGTGCGCAGGGCATGGAGATGTTTCGGCCACTGGAGGAGCCCACAGCCTGGTGGGTTGTGACCTGTGGTCAGTGACAGAGCTCTGACTCGATGGGGCAGGTCCGTGGGGGATGTCTGTGACCCTCCCCCGTGGAGTTCCTTGAAGGCCTTGCCAGCATGGCTCCCGTTGCCACGTGGTAATCTTGCCCATGGAGAGTACTGTCGGGAGTAATCTGAGCCACTTGCTGTCTGCTAAACTAATTATGCTCCCGTCCTCAGAGTGCCTTGGCGCTCTGATCCTGAATGCTCAGCAGATTTGATGTAGTATCTGAATTATTAATGGGGACGATGTGGAAGAGGGGGCTTGGCTGCTTGTTCCATTTTAAGCAGGTCTGGGGCGGGTGGCATTCCGGGAAGAGAGGCCGCTGCTTGCAGAGTGATGGACGGAGCAGGCCGGCCAGAGGAGCCCTACCCCGACGGGAGCCTGTGCCAGTATGCTCAGAAAATCACTGCCTGCTTCGGAGGGATGGGTAAGACCCCCTTAAGCATTGGGCTTTGCAGAGGAGATGCCCCAGGTTGATGATGCAGCCAAAGAGAAGGACTAAATGTGAGACCAGCTGGGGCAGGGAGCAGGACTCGCTGCTGGAGCAGGAGCACCTTGTCTGGACCCCTTCCTCTGAGCCCCCTCCCCCCCTTAGGAAACTGCTGTTTCTCCGCTTAATCTGTGCTGGTCAGCAGCAAAGGTCATCCTGAGGATTGTGAGCTGCTCTTGCACGTGTTTTCGATGGGTTTGCTGAGTTCTTTGTAGCCTCATTTCTGATTAAAACAAACAGTGAAAAGCAGGTAAGCCCACGGTCACTGGTGAAACCACAGGCTCTAAATTCAGACCATTTCCTTAGCAAATTAAATCCTATAAAGATTCAAATTCTAAAGGTGGACACTGTTTTCTCTTAATATTTTTTTCTCAACAAGTAGAAGACAGATCTTAGCAGGTGATTTAAAGAGGGAGGGGGACCATTGTCTGGGGGGGAAAAAAGACTCAAATGATGACATAGAATAAAATGAAAGTCTTCAGACTTCATTCGGGGAGAATGGCTCTGGGGATGGACCTGTGCCTGGAGAATTAAGAGCATAATTAAGGCATCATCCATCCCCTGAGCACTGCATAGCCCCCAAACGCCTGGCTCTGAGGTGGGGGTACATTTTATAATTGAATTTCTATAGCAGAAACTCAGCAAAGGTAGAGTGCCAGGGCCTGTCAATGTAGTAGAAGTCCCTTGGTGAATCTGCTTGCTGGTGGTTTCTTTTCACAGTTTATCATAGAAGAGCTTGTTTTGCTACAGTGGAGCTATTTCTGATGAAATATGCAGGCCAGCAAAACCTTGGGTGACGTTCAGCACTGTAATTAGCATTGGCTTTGTAGTGTAGTACATTGTGATACCTTGTCCTATAACCACATAGACTGTCACAAAAACCACTGCACAGCTTTGTAAATTCTGAGACAATGATTTTTATGTGGGCTGTTCATGCAGGAATGGAAGAAATGGGTCCCCTGGTGCCCCCGTGTGGGCCCATGTAGGAGGCAACCAATCAATGTGTCTCTGTCACATTGATGTTTCTCTCTCTCTCTCTCTCTCTCTCTCTCTCTCTCTCTCTCTCTCTCTCCCTCTCTCTCCCTCCCTCCCTCCCTCCAATCTACTCTCTAAAAATAAATGGAAAATATATCCTCAAGTGAGGATTATCAACAACAACACAAAGGAACTAGTAACAGTCGGAGTAAGCTGTCCTTTCTCTGCTTCATCTGTCCCAGCATCCCTGGAAGGACCTGATGCCCGTGGTAGGAACCGTCATAACCTAGGAGTCAGGAGACCTGGCTCCGCATGGACTCGCTGTGTTGTCATGGGCAAGTCACCTAGCTTCTCTGAGACCTACTTTCCTCGCCTCAGAGATAAAGGGCTGGAGTAGATCTGTGCTTCCTGACTGTTGGTCCTGGTCTGGGGAACTTTGAGAAATATAAGCTCCTGGGTCCCACCCCCAAAGCATCTCGTTTGGAGGTCTGAGCCGTTGCCTGCGATTATGTATTTTTCCAGAGCTCTACAGGAGATTCTGGTGTGCCATGATGTTTGGAGACCACTAGACTAGACTATCTTCGAAGACCTTTCCAGCTCTATAATTCTATTCCATTTAAAGTGTGTAAGGGTTTTAATGAAAAGAAAATGGTGTTAGAACACAACAGCCCAGTGACAGGAGGAGGGGTATGGGCTTTTTCACTCTGACTTGGGACAGTTGTGTGGCCACAGACGGTCACATACTGCGCTTCACCTTACTGAGTGGCTGTCAGAGGGTATATGCTTCTTAGCAGGGCTGTCCTGCGTATATCGGCACTCTAATTGCGTGAGGGTCCTGCTGGCTGGGAGCTTGGTGAAAACACCCAGCTACCTATACGGTCATTCTCTCTCTATCATGCGATTCTGCTGGAGTCTGCAAAAGCAGAAAACCACAAAACAACGTTTAAGAATATCACTAGCATCCGATTAATGGAATGAGGCAGAAAGATTTTCATGGCATGAGCGGGAGGGGTTTCTCTCTAGAAAACGGGGAGGGTTGGTTACAGTAGCCTGGAGCTGGGTTTGTTGCTGGTGGAAGAGGAAGAACTTCGGTTGAGGTCTTCCTTCTGTGAGACCTGAGAAGAAGCCTCAATGTGTGAGAACTTGGAATGACCATCTTGACGATTTTCCAGTTTGCGTTTTTATTTTTACTTTTTGTTAATCTTCACCCAAGGATATTCTTTTCATTGGTTTTTAGACAGAGTGGGAGGGAGGGGGAGAGATGCAGAGAGAGAAACATTGATGCGAGAGAGATACATTGATTGGTTGCCTCCTGCATGCACCCCAACTGGGGCAGGGGTTGAGCCTGCAACCAAGGTGTGTGACCTTGACCGGAATCAAACCCATGACCCTTCAGTCTGAGGGCCGATGCTCCAACCACTGAGCAAACCTGCTAGGGCTGGTTTGCATTTTTAGATTTTATACAATCGAGTCCGATTCCCAGTACTCTTACCAGCTGATATTGACTCTTCTAGGAATATTTGCAGGTGTGTTCTTTTAGATATTGCCGCTGTCCCGTCCTCCTGCTCTGGATATGAATCTGATTTTGAATATGCTCTCATGTCTCAGACTGGCATAGCCTTGGGTTTCCGGTAGCAGCCGTTATTATACCTGACCTTCTGCATATCGGGAGCCCTAAGCCCTTGAGGTAATCGCTTACATTCATCTTCCTTAATCTTCTTTGCTGGGCAGTGAGAACTGAAACAATAAGGAGTCTGGAGAGTGGGGAGGCACAGCTGCTTGGGATCCCGGTGTCTGTTTCTCATTTCTCTGGAGTCCGTGCCAAGATGCCCTCCTTGCTTGGTTTAAAGTGTCTGGGGAAATTGTGCGGCTCTGAGAAAAGCAAGGTCGCCTCCTCTGAGAGACCCAGCTCCAGGGGCGCGTACAGGAGGCTGGTGGTCAAGGATGTGAGTGTCAGGGGGAGCCCCTACACCGCACACAGGCATGCCACCATCACCCACCTGCTGTTCCTGCACCCTGAGGGCTGCTGCCCATCCCAGCACGTGCTTAGCAACGTTGATCCTCCGGGTAAGTGAGAGAGCGCGCTCTGGACCTGGCTGTGTGTGTGGCTAAATAATAAAGGACTATCTAGAACCATTCTTCCATAACGTATTCTTCCAAGGAAGCACGATTCTTAGTGTGTTATTAACGGGGTGCGGGCAGGAGGAATGGAGACTGCAACTGAAAAATACAGCTAGGGTGCTAAATTCTGAGGGTGTTTTTGTCCATGATTTACAATCTTAGTAATAAGTGTGTCTCTTTCCGAACTTGGTGCTAATAATTGTCAAAGTAGGAAGTATGATGGGAAAGAAAGATTTTTAACGATAGATGCTGCTCTTTCATGTGATAGCAGATGAATGGAAAAGAAATACTGAGGGCAGCCCATTGACATGAGCCAAGAATGACCTTGACATGCGGAAAGAATGACCTAAGTAAAGCTGAGGTCTAAACTATGCCACCGCCTCCGAAAGGCTCATCTTTGAAATATCTCCAAAGAAAAGAAGAGAACGCGTTTATAATGTTGAAAGAACTTGTTGAGGCTTCTTTTCAATGAAGCTCATTGAAACGTGGTCACTGGCGCATCTGCCTGGAAAGAAGTGAGGAAAGCCCAGGCTGAGGACAGAGGGAGTGGATCTGGGAGTTCTCAGACTCTGAAGTTATAATGGTGCCTGTATTCATGATGATGACACCCACCCAACCACTCACTCCTGTCAACATCAGCGCCAGAACTAGTACAGGAGGCAGGAGGGTCTTAGCCATGGTCCCTACAAACATGTGAAGATGAGCCACATGAGCCAGAAAGCAAAACAGATACCACGTTAGGCAGCTGGGAAGGAGAGCAGGGTCAGATTAAGGTCAGGTGAGATGAGGGAGTTAACCTACACTGGGTGCTTTGTTTTTTTGTGGGTTGTTTTATTTTTTTTTTTTTGCAATTTTAACAGCTTTATTGAGATCTAATTCCTATATCATACCCATTTGAACTCTGTAAACTCAGTATGTTCTATGTGTTCATTGATATGTTCAACCATTACCATTGTGAACTTTAGAATATATTGTCTCAAAGAGCCCAGCCAGTGTGGCTAAGTGGTTGAGTATTGACCCATGAACCAGGAAGTCACAGTTTGATTCCTGATCAGGGCACATGCTTGGGTCACAGGCTCAATCCCCGGGGTAGGGCGTGTGGGAGACAAGATGATTCTCTCTCATCATTGATGTTTCTGTCCCTCTCTCCCCTCTCTTTTCCTCTCTCTGAAATTAATAAAAACACTTTTAAAAAAAAGAGAGAGAGAGAGAGACAGATAACCTGTGCCCTTTAGCTACTACCCCACCCCCACCCCAACCTCTCCACCCCACCCTCAGCCTTAAGAAACCACTAATCTGCTTTCTGTCTCAAAAGATTTCCCTCTTCTGGACATTTCAGATGAGTGAAATCATAGAATAGCTTTTTGTCTAGCATATTTTCTAGACTTATTCATATTGTCCCATGTGCCAGTACTTCATTCCTTATTGTGGTTAAATAATATTCCATTGTCTGGATAGACCACATTTTGTTTATTCATTCATCAGTGGATGGACATTTGGATTGTTTCTGCCTTTTGGCTCTTGCGACCATTGCTTCTGTGAACATTCATATATAAGTTTTTGTGTGGACATATGTTTTCCGTTTTCTTTAGTGCATACCTAGGAGTGGAATTTCTCAGTTACATAATAATTCCTATGTTTAACCTTCCGAGGAACCCCCAGACTGTTTTCCAAAGCGGCCGCACCATTTTACATTCCCACCAACAGCAATAAAGGTTCCAGTATCTCCACAATCTTGCCAACACTTGCTATTATCTGACATTTTTATCCTAGCCGTCCTAGTGTGGCCTCTAGTGGTATGAAGTAGTATTTTATATCTGGCTGTACTGAGCTTTCACTGGAACAGGGAGGGGCTGGCTAGTAGATCAGTGCTAAGGCAGGACAGGACACCAGTCCAACAAGGCTGGTATTGGCAGTTCCTTGGCTCTCTTACTCCCCAACAGTCTCCACCCTTTTTAGGGGAGCTCAGAGTGGGATGGAGAACACATGACTTCTGCCCCCCTTATAAGCTACCCTACCTTTGTTCAGAACCAGTTGGCCATGCCTATTGCAGTTTAGGGCACCTCTCTCAAATGTTGGTTTGTATGCTGGCAGATACCTGAAATTCTTTATTGAGAAAAAAAGGTTATTCCACAATTAGAGGTAAAAACTAAACATTCTATTTCCGCTGGAGCTAATGCTTTATTGTGAGTGAGTCTGGTGCTTCTACTGAAAGAGATTCAAATCAGACTCTTGGGAATGAGCTGTTGATGCTCATGAAAGAGATAAGGTCTGCCCATGGGAAAAGGCAGGAAGTCAAGGGGAGACCAGGTAAATAGTGGTTGGATGAGAGTGTGCTGGACAAAAGCTTGTCAGTAGTTTCAATCACAAGAGAACAAGAGAATCAACAGTATCAAAGAGAGTCCTGGGTGAAGGGAAGGGTACCCACCATTGAGATATCCGTATCTTAGTGGAGGCAGATAACGAAATTGAGGTGATTAGTTCACTGTGTGGCTTTGGAGTTGGACATTCCAGAATTTAAGTCCCTGTTCTTCTGCTTACTAATTATATTATTTGGGGAAGTTAATATCTCCAGGTCATGGTTTCCCCATCTGTAAGGATGCAGAAGAATGCATACCTTATATGATTGCTATGAGCAGGTCTTCCCCTAGGGCAGGGGTGGGCAAACTTTTTGACTCCAGGGCCACAATGGGTTCTTAAACTGGACCGGAGGGGCCGGAACAAAAGCGTGGATGGAGTGTTTGTGTGAACTAATATAAATTCAAAGTAAACATCATTACATAAAAGGGTACGGTCTTTTTTTTTTTTTAGTTTTATTCATTTCAAACGGGCCGGATCTGGCCCACGGGCTGTAGTTTGCCCACGGCTGCCCTAGGGTCTATGGGTTCCTAAGCTATATATTTTTTTGTGAGGCCCTTGTATTGTACAAATAATTTGAGTTGCTCCAAATCAGTGTGTCAACCACCTACCTAACCTTGCTCAACTATGGTAAAGAAATGCAATGGCAGCCTGAGAGAGTGGATGTTCACTGGACTCCCCTCCTGGACTTGAACTGGGTCCAGGGCCTGAGATAGCTCATCAGCAGGAGCCCCAGAGCTGCTCAGGGCATCTGGTCAACCTTCTGCCCAGCATAGGAGAGAAGTAGAGGATCATGGGAGAGCCGCCTAGAGAGCACTGCTGGCCCCAGCTGGTCCTAAGAAAGGGGCTTAGACATTTTGGAGGAAGGTGCAGTTTGGGGCAGAGGCCCTGCTTGCCCAGGTCTAAGGAAAGTATTGGTTATGAGGATTAAATAACAGATGCATATATAGTGGCACGCACATGCATCCACTAACTTTTAGCTACAAGAAAAACAATAAGATAGTTTATTACTTTTTAAAAAATGATTTCTATTGTTTGCCTTTTTTACTGTTGTGATGCAATAGAGGTCCCCTGGGACTGTAAACCCAGCACAGGAAGTGGGATTCCCAGGAAGTGTCTCCGTGTGCTTGGAGCATCCTGTTTAGGACAGGGGCTTGGAGGAAGCGCACCTTCCTGCAGTCAAGCGTGTCCTGTGCTCGTGGAGCCGGGAGCACTCAGGAGCAGCTCCTGGCAAGATACTCGGGGGTATTTGGCAAAGGCCCCCTGCAGCTGCCAGCAAGACCTCAAGATGCCGCGGCTTCCTGTTGTTGTCAGGGCTCAGCTCCTGTGTGGGCTGTGTGGGGCTCCATGCTTTTCCCAGTGCTCCGCCACGAGTCTCTCCTTTGTCAGGCTCAAAACAACCCTCGGAAATCAGCAGGAAAGGAACTGTTTTCCCCATTTAAGAACAAACAAGGAACTGGCAAGAAGCTGGGACATGTAGAGGAAGCAAATGTATCAGGGAACATAAAAGAAGAGCTTCTGCACATGGATGTCACCCTCTCTGACTGTGGCTGCAGTAGCGATCTAGAAGAGTTGTCGTTCATTGAGGGCCTGCTTTGTCTCCTCCATTGCACCAAGTGCTTGCTAAGTGTCCCACTTAATATTCCTAATAACTCAACAAGCAAGCACGTCTTGCGTTCAGTCCTCCATTTACAAATGCGGAAACTGAGGCATGTGCAGTTAAAAGTCACACAGGGAGTCCGTGAACGAGCTAGACTTGGACCCAGGTTGGCCTGACACCCACGTTCAGGTCTTGACCATGATGCTGGATGGTCCCACCCTAGGAGCATAAGGGCAAGTCATCCGTGAGACTTGCTGAGCATGGGCACACTTATAACTAGTAAAGAGTGTAAACTTAATACGTTAGCTACTCACATTGACGATTCTCTTATAAAATAAGTTATTTGTGCCAGGAAAATTAGCAAACATCTCTAGTTCATAAAGGTAAGTATCTGTACATGGTTTTCTCCTCATCCTACTGTAGGAGCTTAAAGTAAGTTTTTTCGTTTGTTTGTTTTAATATATTTTTATTGATTTCAGAGAGGAAGGGAGAGGGAGAAAGAGATAGAAACATCAGTGATGAGAGAGAATCATTGATTGGCTGCCTCAGGCACGCCCCACACTGGGGATCGAGCCCGGGCATGTGCCCTGACCGGGAATCGAACCATGACCTCCGGGATCATAGGTTGACACTCAACTACTGAGCCACACTGGCCGGGCTAGAGCCCTTGTCCTTTCTGTCCTTGGGAGCTTTTGGGTCGAGCACAAGTGAATGAGCATATTTAGGGCAACTTCCTTCTTGACAAACAAACAGGAAGAGGCTGGCACTGTTATCAAAAGCCCCAAGGACATCTGGGAAGGATGCGGTGATTATGTTGTCAGCTGAGTCCAAATCCCAAAGCAGAGTGTTCTGCCCTTGAGACCAGGGACCAAAGTAGACGTGGCAGTGCCCTCCCGGAAAAGCAGCTCATGTTCCTGAAGGCAGGAAGGTGACTGTGCTCTGGGTCAAGCACCTGCTGTGCAGTACAGCCCTAGGGATCGTCTTCATGTGGGATGGTCTCCCCAAGACCCAAATGCTCAGGTTTAGCACATCACTGAGGGAACCTCGTGGGGTTTATACATTATTGTTTAAACACTGAAGTGCTCTCAACCTGTTTTGTTATATGCTCGGAACATATAACACTGTAATTCTATAGCTTTTCTTTTCATGTCCCCTTTCATCCCATTCGCTATCACTAATCCCAACCCCATAGAGCAGACACATATATCGAAGGGCCAGGAAGGTCATGGACATGTGAACCAAAAGCTAAAAAGGACTTTGTTGTCCATAGTTTGAAGAGCATCTTCCTCAAGTCTCCGTGGAGCTGTATTATCATGATGTCAGAGGCTGTGTTGGGAAAACAGTTTGAATACTGTGTAGACCTCAGACTCAGCGTGAAGTGTTGGACCTGGCCGTGGAAAACGTGTACCCTGGGAGATACGGCAAGGGACAGGGGCGCGTCCGGTTTCTCTTGAGTGACGCCTTTGGCTGGTGGCTGTTCTGAACACAGTGGAAGCAGGAATCTGGGCTCGCAGTTCCTCCGCCCACCAGGCCACCGTCGCCACGTCTGGTTTATTGATGGAACGTGGTTCCCTCGAAACAGCCACCTCAGTTTGACTTTTATTCTGCTGGGGATGGAAATGAGAGGTGGCAGGCAGTTTCTTCTGTCTAGGGAGGACAGAAGGAGAGAGAGTTGAGATTTCAGCTCTGGGATAAAGCATCAGATGTTTGCATTTCTTCTTTGATGTGTAGTCATCAATAACCCTATTGACTTCCCCAGGCTTCCTATTCCATTAGTTTGATTCTATTTCCCAGAAACATAGTTATCAGTCTTTGCCAGTTGGGCCCTGCCTGTCCATCATGTCCTACCATTATCCCGTACCAGACTTCTTTGTCACAGAGGTTTGAAGGACCCTGTCACCTTGGGCCGCCCTGTACGTGCTGTTCTGCTGCCAAGCGCCCCCTCCCGGTTCCTCAGAAAGGGTTCACTTAAGCCTGTCCTCCGCTGGCAGGCTCATCTTACCCTCGCCCCACTTTCTCTGTACTTCCACAGCGTCCTGTACGTATGGCCGCTGGAGTTGCCTGTTGCTAAGCCTCTCTTTCGGCACCTCAAGTTCCTCTCTCTCTGAGGGCACACAGGGAGCTACAGTCATATTTTTGTTCCATTATAGCACCTGGCATGGAAATAGGCTGTAAGCATGCGAGTTAATGAATGAATGAATGTTTGCAGAAATCAAATCACTGTGCAAGAACGCAATGGACATGAAATTTATCTCCCTGTCTTCAAGTAGCCGAGGCTAGGAGAAGTGATACGGTGCAGTGTCCGCGATTCAATCCTGTGGGGTCAAACTACCCAGCTAAGCTCAAAGCTCAGCACCACTCTTTTTAGATGTGTGACCTGAACACATTGCTTAGTGCCTCTGAGCTTCAGGTTTTTTAAAAATATTTTTATTGATTTTAGAGGGGAAAAAGGAGAGAGAGAGAGAGAGAGAGAGAGAGAGAGAGAGAGAGAGAGAGAGAAACAAGCATTGATGAGAGAGATATCCATTGGCTGGCCACTGCACACCCCCCACCAGGGATGTGCCCCGACCTCGAGAATCGAATCCGCAACCTTTTGGTGCAAAGGATGCCACCCAACCAACTGAGCCCCACCGGCCAGGGCTGAACTTCCGTTTTATCACAAGTAAAGTGTGGAGAGTACTCCCTGCATTGCTGTCAACACCTTCCCAAGGGAGGACAGTGCGGGCTGCGGCCCAGAGAAGTAGAGTGACTTTCCCAAGCTCTGCCGTGTAAGTTAGAGGGGAATTGGGTAAAGAACAGGTCTTCCTTCTCCCCGTCTAACACGGCAGGAGAGAAGACGGGATTGTGAAGTGTTTCAGTTTAGTTGAGATTCAGCTCAGGTGAAGCTGTCCTGCAAAGTCTCTTCAGACTTTCCCTCATTGGGGGCCTTCCTGATGCCACACTAATGCCCATCCAGCACCTTTTGCTTGGTCACATCTGTCCGTCTGCACTTCTCTCCCTGCCTGGATTCTTCTTGGCAGGAAAATGGCCTTCATGGTCTTTGTGTCTGCAGTGCATTAACACAGCACTTGATAAGTAAGGTACTTCATACAGTTTCAAAATTAAGATATAATTCACATGCCATGAAAATATGCCCTTGAACAGGTGGCTGTGTTTTTAAGGATATTCACAAAGTTGTGCCACCATCGCCACAATGTAATTGCAGAGAGTTTTTATCACCCCTGAAAGCAACCTTCCCCATTGCCAACCCTCCCCAACCCCTGGCAGCTACTGATCTACTTTCTGTCTCAATGGATTTGCCTATTCGGGACATTTCATACAAAGGGAGTCACACAATCTGTGTCCTTTTGAGTCTGGCTTCTTTGACGTAGTGTGATGTTTTCACGGTTCATCAATGTTGTAGCATCTATTACTACTTCATTCCTTTTTGTGGCCGAATAATATCCAATTTTATGGATATACCACATTGGGTTTTCTACGCCTCAGCTGGTGGACATTTGGATTGTTTCTGCTTTGGGGGTACTATGAATAATGCTGCTGGGAACACTGTGTGGACATATGTTTTCAATTATCTTGGATATATACCCAGGAGTGGGACTGCTAGGTCACATGGTAACTCTATATTTGACTGTTTGAGGACCTTAAAAATCACTTCCCCCGTGACTACATTATTTTGCATTAAAATTGCACTTAATACACTTTTATTTATTTATTTATTTTTTTAATTTTTTTAAAAAATATATTTTATTGATCTTTTACAGAGAGGAAGGGAGAGGGATAGAGAGCCAGAAACATCGATGAGAGAGAAACATCAATCAGCTGCCTCCTGCACACTCCCTACTGGGGATGTGCCCGCAACCAAGGTACATGCCCTTGACCGGAATCGAACCTGGGACCCTTGGGTCCGCAGGCTGATGCTCTATCCACTGAGCCAAACCAGTTAGGGTGCACTTAGTACACTTTTAAACTAAGTCAAAGCTGTTCCCCAAACAGTTTTCACTAAAATGAAAAATCCCATGTGTGCATTCATGTCTAGTTGCATCCTGAGTCGTCATCTTCAAAGCCCCTCTGTCCCTACAATGTAAAGGCCTGCAAGCACATCGTGTAAAGGAAGGTGGGGCCTGAACCAAGACATTAGCTGGTTCCTTTCTTCAGGCTGCAGGTGCTTTCGCCCCCAAGTTGTGTTTGGTTGCTGTTTAGAGCTCTTTCCTCATCCGAGTTCTGTAGCCATAGATAGTAACTGAAATGAATCAGAGGACCTCAGGGATGTTCTGACTCACGGCGCCCAGAAAACTCCAGCTCACAGAGGTTGGCATGTAGCTCAGTGGAGCGGGGGCATTCCCATGACACAAAATGGGTCCCCATGGAATAAGAATGGGCCTGGGAATAAAATTCAAAGTATTGGGGCCACTGCCAGCACCAGGCTTCTCCCTTGCCATCCATCATGACCCGGATCATTTTCTAAGGTCATTGTTGACATCACTAGACTATGTGGGGGTGCTTGACTTTTGCTCTCCTTGTAGAATGAATCCAGTTCTGTTTCCTATCACTCTTTTCTCTGAAGTGCTATCATGTGATTTCAGTATGTAGCTGGCTGTGTTCATCTGTTATCTTTTCCTCAGGCCAGACCTGTCCCTGAAGGGTACAGTCAACCTCTGTAATCACTTGGTGGCCAGCTCCATTGCAGGGACACTGACTGCTTCATAATAAATAATTCCGAATCCAATTGTTGAGGTCATCAGTTGTTCTACCGTTATCATTGATGGAAATGCTGTGTACTGTTCTTTGGTTTAGTAATATTTCAGCTGAATTTGGTCTGGCATAGACCATGGTTCAGTTAGTCTATTTTAAGAGTTTAAAGAGGATACAAGCAGCTACTTCCAACACATTTCTTGGTTCGCTTATCTAGATGCCAGGAGCGGTCTAGTTCATTTTCTATCAGTAACAGCTGGTGAAAGATATTGAACCCAACCAACTTTCTGGAACTCTTCCTGTATTTGGGGAGGCCCACACTCTACTTGAAGCTTTCCTCTCTCTCATTTGCTAAGTGACAAGCATTCCTTCCTTCAGATCTTTCTAGCAGTTTCTCAGTATCTCTACTCCAATCCCCTTCTACCTCTTTTCAGAGTTATTTATGTACTCATGCTATTTGCCCTGCTAGAATGTAAAGTCATTGAGGGCTTACCCTAGACATCTTTGCTCTCTATACCACTGTCAGCCCCCTTCCTGTGAGGTTTCATATACTGTATATACTCAGTAAATATTTGTTACCTACAATTAATGAGTCAGCAGTAATTTATTTCTCTTCATTCTTCCCTGATTTTGCCCACTTTGCCTTCAATTGTGTGATGCTTTGGTTTAATGCTGTTTTTGTGGCTTAGTTGCTTTTTTCTGTGTGCAGATCTACTATCCACTGAATTGTATTGTGTGTGTGCATTCAAATTCCATTGTGTTTGTACAATAAAATGATCCAATTAATTATTGATTCTCTTGAGAAACAATAATACATTCTGTCTGATGAGCATCTTTGATCTCCTCAGGGTAGTATTCTCTTTAGAATCAATCTGTCTCTGTAATTAAAGTAGAGGACTAGTTGAAAGTGATCAGTAGATCAAGACAAATTGTTCCTTCTTCTTAAGCATAAAAAATATGGATAACTGAGATTCTCTTTTGTGCTGACATCCCCCAAAAGTAGACCCCAGGGCAAGGATTCAAGGGCATGTCATTTATTTGATCCTAGGACACACGGATAAGGAACTGAAGCTAATAAAAGGTGAATTATCAAACTAGTTAACCGTGTGGGCAGCCAAAGCTCAAGTGATTGGGAACTCTGGGAGATAGTGCAGAGCATACCTCGGGGATATCTTAGCCAAGGGACTAGGAAGCTGGGGTATTTATCTGCCACCTCCCCACCTGTCATTGTTTGAAAGCTGCTTCTAGGTGCATTAACTCACTGATTGTGATGTTACCAGGCTTGACTTGTGGAGGTGAATGCCAAGGAGATATGAACAATCCAAGAGGGAGGAATGTACTAGTATGTATAGTGTACAACAGCACATGGAGATCTCCTAGGAGGCCAGGAAATGCTGAGCAGCCAGGCCTCAGGAAGCTGCTCTGGGACCATCAGTTCAGTTTTGGGGAACATCTTACTGTCCTCCCCTCCAGCTGGCCTCCTCTGACACACCACCCCTTGGAATGTTGGTATCTGCATGTCTCTGGAAGACTGCCCCAAGCCTGGCCTTACTTGATCTTTTAATACATAGAAGTACCTGCTACTGACTGGGACTTCTCTATATGTCTCTGAGTTCAGATTCCCAGGCATGAAAACCTAATTGGCTCAGCCCATCTTTTCCAAGACAGGATATACATTTTAAGTGTTTGGCCCTCCGATGTATGGTTTGCTCCATTGCCCCATGTCTGCTAACAATTCAGTCAGCCATACCGAAAGTGAGAAATCATATGGCTCAGTGCCTACTTGAAAGGGGCAGATGGGATGAAAAGAAGAATGGAGAACCCAAGGCACAGCATTACACACACCTGGGCAGGACTCTATGTTGATAAATGGAAGTCTTGTCATGAGGAATTCCATGGCATTTTCATGAATATGCAGGTTAAATAACTAGAAAAAAATAAAACCCTCTGTGGCTGTCCTTAAAACCAGTGTATCATCTTTTTTTTTTTCTTCCCATTCAGCAGCCTCTCTGGCGGAAAGATGCTATGGAAATTTTAGATAGAAATAAATTAGCAACAATTTTGGCTCTTGCACTAAGAACCTGTATATAATCAGTACAAAGGTAAAGGTGTGCCATCTCCCTTTTCTTAAAGAAACCCTGAAATACATTTGCCTTGTGATAGATACCCTTTGCCTTCCCAAGTCCAAGAAACAGGAGTTGAAGTATAAAAGCAGTACACTCTCCAAGCAAAGATAAAGCAATTGGGTGATGTGGTTTGAGAGCTCCTATGAGATGTTCAGAGTAAGAATCCTGGACAGTCAGGTGCAAATCACACTCCCTGCTGTGAACACAGGGACGGTAGCACTCTTGTACTTCTCTCCTGCCCACCTCCTGATTTTTACTGGTATAATATTGTTTTCATATTGTTCTTTACTTTCTTTGTTCCAAACATTGCCATTCTCTTCCATCACCATAATGCACTAATTGGGGCATCTCTTTCATGTTTTATAGAATTCACTGCTAGTCCTTTTACTGTAATATTTGCATTCTGAGTTTATTTTGACTCATCTCTTAGTTGGCTAGATGTTGTTGTCAGGATGTGTTCCTGTGAAGAGTTTGTGGTAGTATTTCAGGAGCACCTTTCTGTTTGTGATGGTTGGCCATTGCCTTTATGTCTGAACAACATTTTGGCTGGGTGGGAGTTTCCCTCAAGATTTCCAGGTGTTACTGTTGAGAACTCTGAAGTTAGCCAGAGTTTTTTCTTTGTGTGGGTGATAGGTCTCTTCTATTTGGATATCTGGAGAATGGTATCCTTTGAAAGTCAAAAGCTTAGGCCAAGACTTGGAGTTGGCGTTCTGTATTAAATTTCGCCTAATTGGATACCCATACTCTTTCAATCTTCATTTCTGGGAAAGTTTTGTGTATTAGGTCTTTGAATATTTCTGCTTCTTAGGTTCTGTACTTCTAGGACAAGTTTTTTTCAGTCTTTCTTT
Source organism: Myotis nattereri (assembly GCF_964212035.1). Lineage (NCBI taxonomy): Eukaryota > Metazoa > Chordata > Mammalia > Chiroptera > Vespertilionidae > Myotis > Myotis nattereri. The sequence goes on along the minus strand of NC_138088.1, from coordinate 52,569,923 downwards.
TTTTAAAAAAATATATTTTATTGATTTTTTTACAGAGAGGAAGGGAGAGGTATAAAGAGTTAGAAACATCGATGAGAGAGAAACATCAATCAGCCGCCTCCTGCACACCCCCCACTGAGGATGTGCCTGCAACCAAGGTACATGCCCTTGACTGGAATCGAACCTGGGACCCTTCAGTCTGCAGGCCGACACTCTATCCACTGAGCCAAACCAGTTAGGGCCAGTCTTTCTTTTTTTGTACATTTGGTTTTCTCTCATTGTTTTTGGCGCTTTCTTCCGCATTCATCCAGATCATCTCAAACTTTGTTCTATGTTAGGGATTAGATATTTCCTCAGTGTCTGTTCTGTTCTTGGGTGTTTCGTTCATTACTATTATACTCTCTTGTCCTCAGCTTTTGTTTCTTACTTCTGCAACCTTTTTCTTCATCTCATTCTGTTGTGTCACTACTTCACTCTTGAACTCTTTTTAATTTCATGCACTAATTCAACAATCGGCATCTTTGCCGACGCCCCTTCACTCTAGTCACCACACAGAAGCCAGAGGATCCTGTGGAAATGACAGTCAGATCATGCGACTTTCTCCGTGACTTCCCACCTCACTCACGGTAAAAGCCAAGGTTTTGCAATGACCCCTAGGGCCCTAACTCCTTGGCCTCTCCAACTCCACTCCTGCTGTCAGTGCCTCGGGCCTCACTGGCCTCCTCACTGCCTGGAACACACCAGGTGAGCTCCCAGCTCAGAATCCTTGCTGTTATTGTCCCTCTGCCTGGGATCTTCAGGCTGACGCAAATGCCCTTTCTTCCTCCACCACTCACTTAAAACCACACTCCTGCCCCAACACTCTCTACCTTCCAGCTTGGATATTTCTCCATAGGATTTACCGCTCTCTATCGTATTCTGTTGTAAACTGGTGAAGCAGTGAAAACTAAACAATAACAATCATCATTACCCTTCATCGCACTCCTCCTTGCCAGCACTTCCATTTCATACAGAACAACTCTCATCCTCACCCCATTCTGGGTACATAATTGACAGGGCTCAGTGCAAAAGGAAAATATGGGGGTTGGGGGGGGAGGAAGGACACCTTATTCAATCAAAGCATAGGAATAAAGTGCCATTAAAGGTGCTAAAATACAAAGTTGTTGTCCTAAATAAAGTAACATTTTTGTGTGTGTTTTTTAAAGACTTTTTATTGAGTTTTACAGAGAGAGGATGGGGAAGGGAGAGAGAGAGAGATAAAAATATCGATGAGAGTTCAACATCGATTGGCTGGCTCTTGCACGACCCTCACAGGGGTTCGAGCCTGCCACTTGGGCATGTGCCCTGACAGGGAATGCCCAAGCGGCAGGCTCGGACCCCAGCAACCTCTTGGTGCATGAGTCAATGCTCAACACTGAGCCACACTGGCCGGGCTAAAGTAACACTTTAAATTATTCATATGAATTTTACCTTGTATGTTTATACTGTGCAGGGCCCATTTTAAATAAAAATAAAATTCTTTCACTCCTATGTGGAATCACTGAACTTACACAATTAAGATTTCATAGGTTGTAGGCCCGTATGTATTTCTTCTTTCCGGAAGGGTGGGATTCTTGCCCACAACTAACGCCACTGTTTTTTTATTTCTGCCACATTCTACCAACACTCTACCTTTGGCTCAGTGAGAAAGAAGGAGCGAGAGGCAAGGGGAAATGGACTGCCCTCTCTTTTCCTTTCCTCTGGGTCATCATTTCAGAGTGAGTGCTTGGCTAATATAGTTAGTAACGTGGGTAAGAAAAGATGTCCTAACCTCCTCGGTTGTTTGTGTTTCCTGGAACACCATTGCCTGCCTTGTGCACTCGAGGCAGACACTCTGGTTTGAATGGGAATGAACTCTCATCACCCCTGTTTAGTCAGTTGTAGATGTGAAACACTTTGCCTTGGAGTCTCCCTGAATTCCCGCACATCGTGGATCTGCTGGAATTCAGTGCTCACGGGCATGGCTAGCACTAAATGTGAATGGGGCAGCAGCAACACGTACTGCACGTGTCTTGTCTGCTCATGTGCATGCTCCATTGTCCCACTGGACTTCGCTTACAAAACACAAGTTCAAAGATAAAATTATTGCAGATTTCAGTATGTCAACAGCAAAGCATTAAACCAAACGGAGGCCCTTCTGAGCACAGGGGCCTTTGCCGCTACACAGGTGGCATGTCCAGGGAGCCAGCCCTGTCCTCCACACACCCTCACATGTGGAGCACATCATTGCCACTCACAGATGAGACTGAAACACACACACGCAGAAAGTAATCTGCCCAAGGCCCCTCGGCCTGCGGCCCAGCTGGGGTTCCGACGCTGCCAGACCGGGGTGCCTGTGTGGCCAGTGCGGCCTCATGGAACAACCGCTGGGTAGGAAGAAGGACACCAGGGTTTTGACCCATTTCTAAGTAATTGTGCAACCTTGACAGGTCTGCCTTAGGACTCTGGTTTTCATCTCACATGTGCATGCAGTTCATGCCTATTTTTTCTTACAATTTATAGTTTTTACAAACCAGAGTTGGTGGCATGATCCCTTTTCTCTTCGTACTAAAAAGTGGGGAAAGTCACTGAGGTGTGTGCTGGGTGACAGTGACACCTTCCTGTGGAAGCAAATGCAGGAATGGCTGTGCAGTGCGCATGCTTATTTGGCCTGTCCCTCAGGTGATGGCTGAAATGTCGGAGGAGAATGAGAGACATTGTTTCCTGGACACAGGCCAGGGCATCATTAGCGCCATGAGGCTAAATGAGGGGAGCAAATGTCGGCTTTGTAAACCTTGCAAAACTGCTGTGACCCCCTCCACCCAATTTTTGTAATTGTCTCTCTATGTCAACCAGAGGAATGGTACTCCCTGAGAACGGTTAGTCACGATGGATAATTGACTTGCCTCTTGAAGACTTGCTATGTGGGCCTGGGTACCATCTTCTCCTGTCCAGCCAACAACAAGTGCAGTCGGCCAAGGTGATGCTTTTCACCTGGCAGGTTCTAGTCTAAGAAGTCTGAGAGCTAACAGAGGGTAAGGGATCAAGAGAGAAGATTGTTTTACACAGACAAGGCAACGTGCAACATTTCCAGTGTGCCAGGTCTTTTGGAAACGCCAAAGGAGTCAATGTATTGAGTATATCTTGACTCAAAAAGTGTCTGTGTTGGCGGGGGGAGGGAGACTTTTTCATGACCTCTGTAAAAGGGAAGGCCCAATAAAGTCAAAGGAGGCTCTGTGGCTTTAAATTCTCGCAAACCTGACTCTTTCCTTAAGTGTAAAGTGTAATATTATTACCTCATCCATATAATTTAATGTTATAAGGATTAAATGAGGTGATGAAGGGACAGGGACTAGCATGGTGGCTGGCACACAGTTGGCACTCTGTAAAGGATGACAGTGGGAGTAGGGGGCTTCACGAAATGACTCCCTGATTAGGTTTCTTTTCAGCTTGCTTTCTCTCCAAGGCGAATTGTTAGTTTGCATCTTAGCAAATGCTTTCAAGCAGTCGCTAAATTGGTTTATATATGAGACTGAATTTATTTTTAATTTAAGTCAGATTCTCAAATCAGTCTATTTGAGAGTAAAAATGAATACTTACCTAGTGTTTTGACTTGCTGTGGTAAGCGAGTGACATTCATTCCTTAGTATTGCTTAGTATGCTTAGTATTGCATTCCTACTTTGTGCCTATCACTGTGTGCTAGAGACTCAAATGATCCTTTCCTTCAAAGAGCCCATCATCTCTTACAAAAATAAATGTGCACATCCTTCATTGCACTGTCTTCTTTCTTGATACCTTAGCCTTCATTAATTATTGGACTCTTTAAGATAGGCGAATAGCATCAGGATCTTGGCCTGTTGGGCTCATCCTTGGCTGGACAGTTAAGCACACTAGTGACATGTAAGTACCAGAGAGATGGTATGTTGTTAGGGAAGGCACTGTATTTCTAGATGATAGAAAGTAATCATTTGCCATTCTAATAACTGTGTTTCTACCTGGAAAATATTTTTAAAGGATAAAGCTAGTAGTAAACTGTTTTTGAAAATAACTCAGAGCTATTTCTGTACTTCTCAACTTCTCACGTACCTGAAATTAGGCTAAAATTTGTGAAACTCTTTACTATCAAAAGATCCGTTGAATTCTGACTAACAGGTTCCAGTACACGTGTAGGAAAATGGCTGGTTTTATACTCACTCTGTAGTTTCTGTCCTTAGTGGATTATAAATAGGGAACATTAAATACACCTTAGAAAATTTTTGTAATTTTCTCAAGCTGCAACCTATTACTCAGAAGTGGTTTCTGAGAAAGATCATGGGGAAGTTTTGGATACAAACGTAAAATCCACTTTAAAAAACTCGTGGAAAAGAACTTTGCTGGACACTGGTTCTGTGAGATTCACATGGAAAACATTCTAAGAATTCTCGGTTGAGGACAAGAGAGTTAGTAGGATCAAGAGGGCTCAGACATTTAAGAATTTTTCTCAGACTGTAGGAAACTTTGGAACCATCACTTCCAATAAATTGTCATGGAGATTGCAGTGAGTGTCAGGATGTTTGTAAATCTCATGTCCTTTCCCCTCCCTTTATGCAGGCCGGTGTGCCAGGCCAGTGGTCCTTAGTCACTTAGGGAGCTGGCTGCAGCTCAGGTTTCATCTCCAGAGAATCTAGGCATCGACCTTGGCCGGGGGCCAGGTGGTACATTTAAAGCACCCCTAGTATTCCTGTCCCTGGATGTCTGCAGATTGTGCTCTTGTGAGTCCGGGAAAGCAGGAAACCATCCTTGCCTTCATGGAGCTCACAGCTGGTTGTGGACATGAAACCATTACTCCAGAAGCATATGCCCATCGGTGTGCTATTTTAAGTGCTGCGTGTGAGATGTGCATGGCTGTCATTTTATCCAGATCACCAGGGAAATATTTAGATAAACTAATCAGCATGGACACTTTCTGGGCATCTGTTACACGGCCAGCAGTCTGTTAAAAACTGGTCATGCTCACCCACACAGCCCACTTTGGAGGAAGGAGGCAACATGGTTGGAAACAGATCATGGTGGCGTTTGAAATGCAGCCAAATTCTTTTTTATCTTAACTTGGAAAGAAATTGATGGCTCAGGTTTAAGACTCCAACCACGTCACTTCTAAGGTTCACCCTCCAGAGCTCTCTGTGACCAACCACCCCAGCCTTGGTTTGCCTTCTCCCAGGAACAAGGAACCATTTGATACCTTCTCACTCTGTGACCTCCTCTTGGAATGAGCTTCCCCCCTTTCTTACTTGGCAGCCCTGGCTTGTTCTCTCCTCCTGGGAGCCTCTCCTGGCCCCCTGCTGGGTTCAGCCTGCCCTGCACCCTGTGCACCCTTCTTCTGTCTTAGCACCTTCCTCATGTCCTGGAGAACATGCGCGCCTGTGCATCCTCTCCACTAGATGGTAAGCAACTCCCGAGCACTGCTTTCTCCCTTCTTCTTTTGAAACTGCCAACCCAGTACCTGGCATCCAGTAGATGCTCCATAAATGTCACAGGGAGGTTGCTAGACGTAAACATTAAATAGAAAGCAAGCGAGGAGCTCATTCTTGAGTTTGCTTTCAGCTGAATTCTGCCAGAAAGGGCATGGAGGGCTCTTTTGCCAATGCATCCAAAGGTGTGGAGGGATGCTACCTGGAAACCTGGGGTCCTTGGCCACGGCGGGGGACTGAACTTCCTGTCCTGCAGGTGCACGAGCAGCAGGCAATCCCCGGCTCCGTGGAAGAGAGAGAGCAATGAGGAAGTGGACTCGGGCAGGTCGCTGGTTTCCAGGCGGTAGCATTTCTCTCCATTGGCACGGCTTCTGGTGAAATGACACACTCTTGGAGTTCTGCCAAGAACGGCTGGCCGTGTGCTAACCAAGCTTTTCTCTCCAACAAAATGGTTTCTGTCCTCTGGTCCCTTGTGGACAAGCGTTGCTTCATTTTGTGAGTGAATGAAAAGGCGGCTTGGGCAATAAAACGCCAAATAAAATCCCGAGTGGGTGTCTGTGGTGTGGCCTTATCTCATCGAGCGCAATGAGATTAAGTCCTTTGGAAATCATTTCTAGAAATACGAAGAAAATGCCCCGCCGTCTTATGAGCTGTACATTTCTCATTGTTTTTCTGATGTTATTTTGTTGCACTTCTTGCAGTTTTAACTGTAAAGTAGAAAATATCTCTGCTTTGCTTCTGAAAGCTCTGAACTATTCGGCCCCAGGCCAGGAGACAGAAACAATTTGGTTTTACTCTCCCACATTCCAAAAATAACTTCAGTCGTATCCTCTTTGGTTATCTGGAAAGTGCAGAGTGGGTGCTTTTATTCTAAAGTCGCAGTGTCGGATGGTTGGGGGGACGTTAGCCATATGACTGTTATTGAGCAACTAAATGCTGGTGACTCATTCACTTTGACTGAGGTACAGGAAAATTCTTTCCATGGAAAACCCGGGAAGGGGGGTCTCTGAACCTCTCTGTAGTATTTTTCTTTAGAAAAGGCTTCTCTGCAAATGAATGGGCACCAGCTGTTACTCTGCCTGCTCCGGCTCCAAGCCTTTCTAAACCAGAGGGCCTGGCAGGTTAGCCACAGGGGTAGGCAGGTAGGTTCAGAACTGTCAGAAGGAACCAATTTCATTAATAAACTTAAAATCTTAGGGCTCAAAATGGCCCTGAGTAAAAGAGAAATTGAACTGATGGCATTGATAGTATCTGGAACACTTAGGTGTGATTGGGTTGGGGCTAGAAACCCAGTGGCATTTTGCTGTCACATTCCATTAGGGACAGAGGGAGAAGGGGGAGGGAGGGAGGCCTGGAGCCCTGTTCCCTTGGCTTTGCGCTGAATGGCAGGAAGGCCTTGGAGAGAAGTGCCTCAGTGAGGTGCTAATCTATTTATGCAGCAAAAATATAATCAAATAAAGTCACCAGCGAGGCCCACGGCACCAAACTAATTCGAGCTCTCGGAGGTTCACTTTGCTTGTCAGCATCCTCTTAGGGCCGAGAGTGATCAGGGTGGAGAAGTAGACACGAGCTGTTTCAGCCATGGAAACTGGAGGATGTAAAGGGCTCGTCTCCTCCCTGCTCTTAACCCTGCCCACCCCTCTGGACTGGAGGCCCGGCTGCTCTCATGGCTCGTATTTATGAATGGAGGGTGGAGACGCTGCTTCAAGGCTCTTCGCTGCTTACACTCCAGCTGGCTGCTGACTTAGGAAAGCCATGACCCTACAGGGCTGCCGTGGAGGCAGGGAGGAGTGTGGGTGAAGTATGTGTCATAGAAAAGGCGACCAAGGGTTGGAGTGGACTTAGCCCTCTGACTGAGACACCCAAGCTATTAATAGCACAGCCCTGAGTCACAGAGGTAGGCATGTCACAGCTGCTTGAGATCTGCTACTGTGAACCATCAGAAAGCCCCACTAAAGGCCTGGCCCAGCCGCACCGGTGCAATTCAGCTGTAAACACAGCCCCCGAGTCAAAGATGAAGGGGTGGATCGACTTCATCTTTTCTATTACCCTGGCGCTCCTAGACCCAACAGTTACAATATTTGCAGTAAATACAGACTCATGCTGCCTGTGCGTTCTGGTTGGGAAAGATGTGCTGGCCATCTGCTGCTCTTCGGGGGTGGGGCTGCGCCTGTCTTTTCGTCTCTTGCTCATCACATTGTCCCCACGTGCTGGATGTATAGGAGTGCGGTGGGGACTAAACAATCCATCTGGCTTGGGGAGATGGGGTGGAATGGGGTGGGCCTCGGGGTGGAATCCCGACACCCTCTGCTCCCAGGAGAGTGACCTGTGACCCTGTGGGTCAGAAACCCCGAAAGCCTTGTTAGAAGCCAAGGCTGCTGGGGTCAGGCTCAGGCTGGTGAGGGGTGCGGTGTGACTGCCCCTCACTTTGTAGCTACGGTTGCTCCCTCACATCTACACATCTAAGGAGTTGGTCCAGAAAAGTCCAGTGAAACAGGGAGAAGGTGGGAGTCAGACTCCTACCTAACTGGATAAGTCAGGATTTTACTTTGATTCAGAATTTGATCCTGGAGGCGGAATTGAATCCTGAAAAGATCCTCTTCCCAGGCTCTCTGTCATTGTCCTAGTCCCCACCCTCAACCCCGCCCCCATGCAGGTAAGCCTGAGTGGGGGGGGGGGGGGGGGACCCGCAGGCAAATGGAGTGTCTTTCTTTCTTTTTCATTTTAATTGAGCCTCCAGGACCTTAGAAGGTGGAGAAAATGAACTTGAAGGGAGCCACTAGCATCCTGTTGGACTCAGGCTAATTTTATTTATTCAGTGTGTCTGACAGAAGCTGTCAAAAGCATGAAAGCAGCAGGTCTAGGAAACGGATAAGCTAACAATTGACTAGTTTTACCGATCGGAACCGTCCCCGGCCGGCCCCCCTCTTCTGGCAATCATTTATCAGATAGCCCTCGGGAGGGGCCAGGCCTGCTTTCCGCGCGAGGAATGCAAGGTGGTGTCCATGGCCAGAGATTAGGGCGCCGGAATTTTGCATTTGTTTCGGCGGCGGCAGCTGTAGCGAGTGGTTTCAGCCGAAGGGCAGAGTCCCCGCGCAGGGCAGGGCGCGGTCACCGCGCGGTGGCGATCGCCGGGGCGGGCGCCGGGCTCGGCCGCGGGAGCTGGGGGCGGGATTTTAGAAAGAAGTCCCGGGCTGGGCGAGTGGATGCCCGGCTATCTTCCTCGCAGCCTCTGCAGCTGCGGACCGACCTGCCTGCCTCGCCCGGGCGCGCTCCACCGCCGGACTTCATTCCTCTTCCTCCAGGGCTGCGCGCCTCGCCTCGCCGGGGGACCGGGTTGCCATGGTGAAGGAGAAAGGTAATGATCAATCGCCATCGCGGTGCGGGGTTGCAGAAGTTGGTGCCGCAGGGCTCGGCCACCTAATGGACGATGATCAATGGGAAGCCGGGCAGACATGTTCTTGGCGCGAGGGTGTGTGTGTGTCTTGGGAAGCCTGGCTTTCCATGGACCGAGACGCCCTTGAGAACCTTTCCTGTAGCCACGGCGGCCGAAGCACTTCCCATTTCTGGGGCGGGGGTTGCACAGCCGAGGTCCTGGGTACGTGCCTGTTTGGATTGTGATTGCATTTTGAGTCTTGGGTTGTATTGGAGACTTGCGAACCGGCCCCCATCCTAGCCTTATCCCCACCCAAATCAGTGACTTAATTAAGATGTGCAATGAAAGGTCCCTGCTCCCAGGTTCGTGGTGTTTGGGACACACGGGCCCCGCCTGAAAGGAGCCGCTGGCTGTTCTGTAGGGTTTCGGTGTGTTGTTTGATAACCTGGCATTTCAGCTGTGTCCCTAATCACTCCTCCAGACATCTTAAAGGATGTGGTTGGTACCAGCCATAGGTAGCAAAGAGCCGGATCACCTCCCAAGGAGCCTGTAAAAAGGGAGGGGGCGGGGTGCCCTCACAGGTGCACGGTACTTACACACTGGGCGTGGCCCTGACTTGGAAGGGGAGTCTTTCAGAGTGAATTACAGTTTAAATTATTCGTTTATCCAGGAAAGGGCAAGGAATACAGCAGTGCTTGATTTTAATGATCCACGTATGGTATAAATACAGCTTCTGCTGAGAAAGTGAAATGTTCCAGGAGAATAGAGAGTGAAGAGTGAAACCTCCTCACCCCACCCTGTCAGCCTCCATTCCGTCTCCTCCTAGAGGAAAGATGGTTAATGTGTGCATCTTTCTAGACGGGAGATAGATGGATGGATGGATGGATAGATAGATAGATAGATAGATAGATAGATAACAGAAGTATAAAAATGGGATTCTTTTGTGATCATTTCTCTGAGGCTTAAGTTTTTCCTCTTCATAATGTCTTAGGGACCTTCCCCATGTGATTTTATAATATGAGGATCCATCCCTTTATTTTGCTCTTACGAAGCTTGGTTGTCTTCCGCCACATTTTGTTAGCGTGGGACATAACTGTCTCCATCCACACGGACGCCTGCTCCTTTAGGGCTGTCTTGAACCATTTCAAAGACTTATCTCTATCCACGTTATCTTAAAGCCCCTACATGGACTGACTTTGAAGTGAACAGGCTGAACTCAGATGGATCCTTGCTGCTGGAACTCAGGTGGGGTTCATTATACTAACGGGTGGGCGAAGAACAGGATCCTGACAGCTAACAGGGCGGACACCTTAGGACAAAGGGAACATGGTTCTGCTCCATCCCGCCTGCTCCCGCGTATCTTTCCCAATCACTTCTTTAGCTTCGGTCTTCCACTGAGTACCTGGCACTTGAGTGAAATGATTTGGTGCATATAAAAGTGCTTCTAATGATCTTTCCTGACTTTTGGGGATGCTTCCAGGAGCCCTCAGAGTGACCCATACAGATGTTGACATTTAGTGAAGGTCAGGGCTACCCCTCCCCCCTCGTTTTTACCTCCCACCCACCTAGAGCGAGCTGGTCCTGACCTCTCTATTGCTAATGGACTTGAGTTTCTTTTTCCAATGGGAGTCACTCATGAGTGACGGGAAAGAGGATTGCAAAAGCCACTTTTCATTGCGTCCCCGTGGGGCTGTGGAGCCCAGACTCGCTGGATGGGGTGCGTGTGGTGGATCTGTAGTCCCCAAATAGCAACTCTTTTTCGAAGCCATTGCAGACCTCTCAGCTCTCAGATGGCCTGGGCTCGCTTTTGCTCTACAACTCAGGAGCCTCTTTCTAACTGGAACGTTGAGCAGGCCACCGAGAGGGCACATACTAGTATTATCTCAGTCACTGATTAAAGGCTGGTCCTTTTTTATTTCGAGGTCTGTGCCAGGCCACGCTGCTGCCTCCGAGCCTTCTGGTCTCACTGACCTCAGCCAACAGCAGAGGAGGGCAGGGGTTTGGGAGCAGGTCCCTAAGAGCTGCCATGGAAAGAAAGGAGTTTCATCATAGCTTTTATTTTTTATTGATTTCAGAGGTGAAGAGAGAGAGAGAGAGAGAGAGAGAGAGAGAGAGAGAGAGAGAGAGAAACATCAATGATGAGAGAGAATCATTGATCGGCTGCCTCCTGCACACCCCATACTGGTGATCGAGCCCACAACCTGGGCATGTGCCCTGACTGGGAATCGAACCATGACTTCCTGGTTCTTAGGTCGACTCTCAAACTGAGCCACACCAGCCAGGCTCATCATAGCTTTTAAAGTGAGAGGGCACAGGGGAGCAGGTAGCACAGGCATTCATCCTAGAGGTGAGAAAACAGGGGTTCAGAAGGTACACAAATTGCTCAGGACGCTCAGGGGTAATGGGAACAAGTGATGTTCCAGTGAAGGTGCACGTGCATCAGAGGCTGCGCGTACCAGGTGTGGGGATGTCCACTGGCTCCACCACTAGGCAGTGAGCCTCGTAGAGGCAACACCGTGTGCCTGTCTTTAACGTCCAGTGTATAACTTAGTGTCAGCCCCATCGCAGATCCTCAAACAGCTGGAACAGGTTGGCCATTCTCTGAGCTGGACTAGAACCCGTGTCTTCTCGATTCTAAGGTCTTTCCAGTCCTCTCCATTTCTTCTTGCTCCAGGAAAGCCTGCCTCCTTCCTCCTGGAGCTGACCCGGTCACCCTTGAGCAAGCTCAGATGATGGCAGCATCCATCCTGGGAGCATGGAAGGCCTTCTGAAGGTCTGACCTGGGTCCCTGGAGTGCTCACCAGTTAGAGGTGGTCTCACTCACTCTGCTTCGTAACATTGCTTTCTCTCCTGGATAAAGTTTCCATGTTTCTGTAGGTTTGGGGTTGGCACTAGTGGATCCCACCTCAGCCAGTGTGGAGTGGCATTTGCTGACATACTTTGACCCTCGTCATCTTCTCTGCTCCTAACCACGCACCCATTCACTTCCAGTTGCAAACACCTATTGATCCAGGAATCTTGATGAAATGGTTGTTTCTCTGATGTATTCAAGGGCATCCTGTCTTTGCTGGATCCTGTAACAAAGAAGCAGGAGAGATTTTTGTGGGTTTATCAGTCAATATCTGTCTCCCTGAATACACTCTCATCAACCTAAACTCCAGAGGCCCTCTGTTCTCACTTAAAAGCTATCATTGTCTAGCTTGCCTGTGTTCCAGTGTAAGTTTGAGAAATATACACAAAGGGATTCATTATCTCTTTGTTAGAGAAAACAAGAATAAACAAATACTAGAGATCAAGTTATGTAAACACTCATCTAATTTAAATGATAAGGATGCTTATGGCTTACAAGCCACGTGAGAGAATAAGAATTGAGCAGCCAGGGAGACAGGTCATCATTGTTTGTTTGTTTTGTTTCCTGAAAGCTTCCTGCAACTATTGGATGGTCCAACTTGCTTTTAGGGTAGAGTGGGACCCAGTGAAACTCATTCCAGTCCACCTTCAAAGAAGACACGTTCACTGTCCACCTGATACTCAGGTGTGTGGGATACACACACACACACACACACACACACACAGCAATCTTGTTTCTTGGCAGCTTCTGAGAACAGCGGTGTACTGTGTCTCAAATGTGTCCCACAGACTGGCACCAAAGTAATCCTCTTAGGACATGGATGTCATCATATTTCCAGCTCAAAAACCTAACTGAGTGACAAGGGTAAAGTTCAAGGCTTCCTGCTAATTGTTGAGGCGTCTCTACAACTTCTTCAGTGACCTCCTCCCCATGCCTATCTACCCCAATGTCATTTTATTTTTAATGTTATTTTTAAACCTGCTGGCTCTTGACTACATGCTGAGTGGCAGCCTCCGTGCTGAGAGCTTTACATACATTGCCTTTGATCTTTAGCCCATGAAGGTGGGCTGTATGCCTCTCGTTTCAGAGATGAGGAAGAGGAGGCTCAAGGGAGGTGAGAAACCCTCCAGAGGTCACTTAGCTCAAAAGTAGAAGAGCTGATGTCCCAACCAGGCCTGTCTGCCTCCCAGACCTGTGCTCATTGTACCTATTGCCCCACCCCCATTTTTCCTGTTTGAATAATCATGGTGAATATTTTCCCTCTCTAACCTCAGTCACCCTGCCCCTCCTGCTCTCCTGAGAAATATATATTCTTCTTTTGTGTTTGTCAAAGACCTAACTCTCTGCTTCCTTATAATGCTTGTCCAGGGCCCATCCCTTCTACACATTCTTCTAGAATTACTCTGCGCACCTATGTAAACACCAGGGAAATTAAACAACACCTCAGTCACCTGTGTGGCTTAAGAAAGTGCTCTGTCTCTCCTCAAGTGTCTGTCGGCTTCATATGTGGTCTTGTAAAGCCACCTTTAGAGAAATGGAGTGCTGCTGCTTCTAATGGTATTCCCCTTCCCCAATTCCATTCCTCCCAAAACACCCCCCACAGACAGACACGACCCACTCAGGTGCCTGCACACTGCCCAAGGCCAGCGGAACCCATTTCTCTTCCATCCTCAGAGAAGTCTGAGAACAATAGGTCTGCCTGTGTGGTGTAATCGCTCCTCATATGCCCCAGTCGCATTTCAGGCCCCCTCTTTAGTGTATAGTAGCCACTCCTGGGCTCAGTTTTCCAACACTGCTTCCCAGGTTGAGTTTAATGCCCCACCCCTACTGGCTCCTGGAATCTTCTAGGTTCTTCATCTTTAATTGAAAAGCCCTGAGCTTTTCAAGGGGACCCTGATGACGAGGACATTCCTAAGTAAGGTCTAAAGGGAAGCTATTGACTAAAGGAGACAGGGATGCTGCAAGCTTCAGGAAAAATTGGCTGGATCGGTGGTGACTTCCGCCCACTACTCAGGGTGAGCTTTGCATCTTTGGAGGGAGGGGAGCTCCAGTTTTATCATTATATTCTACTGGAGAAAAAAATCCAGGCGTAGATCACTCTTACTGTTTTATAAATGAATGTGCTGCTCTCACCAGAAGTAGGGTTCTGCCCAGCTTATCTTCTCTACACAAGGGCTGCCTGGTGATGAGATTTCCAAAGCGAAGGGAAAGAACTTCACGTTAAAAAAAAAAAAAAAAGAGTCATAACAAATGCCCTCTGCCACTTACGCATTGATGTCTACAAAAAGTTTATCCAGAAAGAAAGAAAGACTTCATTTCCACAGTCAGAGGTGAGGTTGACTGTGTCAGTAAATCTGAGAGAAGGAGCACATTGACTTAACATTTCCCCAGAACTCTTGCGAGCAATGTTTGTTGAGGAGTGAACTCAAGAGCGTGGAGACAATGGGCATCTGAGCTGCGGGTTGGCCAGTCCTGTTCATTGTCAGCTACTCCTGGACTTTGGGAGGCGGCCCTCCCTGCCTCTTACCTCTCCAATGACCTGGTCCAGTGACCAGGAACGATGAAACAGTCTGTGCTGCATCACAGAGACCCTCTTTTAAAGAACAACAAATCGACTTTTCCAAATTGTTGCAGAAAAAAATATCCTACGGGAGACTCACTCTACCAAGAGGGAGGTCTTGGCATCTGATTCACTTTGAGGAGGGGGCCGCTCTATGTCATCATTTTCACAGCCCTGGAGGGCGTGAAGGAGGGTCCTGAAATTGTTCGGCTCTGGTCTGCCGAAGTCAAAATGCTGAGTGTGTTCCTGAGGCAGCATTAGAGAGCCCGAGGACTGCAGAAGGGTCAATGATGGGTGAGTGGTGCAGGATTTCTTCCCTTTGTGGTTGAGCCTGATCTGGGCACACCACAGTAGAAACCAGCCCAGCTTCCTATTTCATGGTGTGTTGGTCTGATGGTGACTCATACCGAGGGGCATGTTTATCCCACACTGGCAGGAGCTGTGTATTCAAGGGCAAGTTTGATGACCAGTAGGGAGGATGAATATTTGTATACATGACCTCTTTTCTCTGAAACATTGTATTTGTGTTCACACTGACGTGGTGAATGCTATTATGGGCCAATGTGCCCCGGAGGACACCAGGGGTGAGTTGCTGTGTCCCATTGCAATCAAACAGGCTGGCTTGTTTGACTACTTGGACTTAACCCTGAGGATGTTGGCTTTCTTCATACTTCCAGGGAAGTTGTTGTCCAGGGAAGTGGTTCTCCAACGTTAGCAGGCAACAGAACCACGTGGAGGGCTTGTGAAAACATGGATTTCTGAGCCCTGCTCCCAGTTTCTGATTCAGTAGGTCTGTGGAGGGGCCTGGGGTTTTGCATTTCAAGCAATCCCAGGTGATGGAGATGCTTCTGGTCCAGGGACCACACTTGGACACTGTCTTCATAATCCATGGCTTCTCTGGGTAAAACAGTCAGCCCTCCAGGCAGACAAGGGAGGACATTTATATAAGCAGCCTCTCCATTCCCTTTGCTCACTTTATCTTGAGTACAGTGCACAGAGGGGAAAGAGAAGGCAAAGGGCATCCTTCTCGTTCCAAGTCTCCTGCAGTCTAGAACGAGGCTATGGTTTATAATAAAACAGATCCGTGGGATCCGAGCAGCTGAGACACCACTGTATGTGGTATGCAGAGGGTGGGCAGAGTGGGTGTGGGAGGAAGTTATAAGGCACCATTACCTGGGAATGAGTTGGGGCTCAACTGGCTGGGACATGGCACAGGGGTGCACCGTTCCTAATTCTGAAAGAGTTGGGTGAGCGTTTTTACTGGGGTTCAGAGCCCACTGGACACCTTTGATCAAAGATAGTAGATATCTTGGCTGACACAACTGTGTCTTTAGTCTTTGAAGAGGAGCTAAAATATATTATTAAAGTCTGGAGTGTTTTCCTATTACCATTATATCCAGTCTATATTCCAGCTGTCTATATTCTTTCTGTTCTTGTTCATTGTTTGAAATTATAGAGGGAGAAGTTTTAAAAAAATTAGAAAAACAGAGAATGGTAGAAAAATATAGCAAGGTTATTCCATACCAGAGAGTCTGCTGAGAAATGGGAGAGAGGCCTGTGTATCCTCAGAAAAATGACAGCGGCTACGGTTTCGCAGGTCCATAGAGAGTCCTGTAAATGACAATGGGTTAGATGGGTGTCTATGCGACTGCTATCTATGTGCCCACATTTATTATGTGGGACCCCAGTCTGGACAGCCATTGAGGAATAGCATCTGTAGGCCAACAGTGGGAAAAGTTGGACTAGAGTCCGGTTATGCCATTCCTGCTCACCTGGAAAACATGACTAGCATGTGTAAAGGTCCCAGCCTGAAACAGCGAACCCTTGCAATGGGCTCCTTGCTCACACTGCAGATCACATCACGGTAGACTGAGGTCTACTCTGTGCAAGACATTCTCAGGATAACCTGATACACTGAAGACTTTCTCCCTCCAGTAGATTAATGAATCAGCCAGTGTCGGGAGGGATGCTGATTGAGAATCAAATAGAGGTGATAACAGGGGTATAAACAATATTCAGTGAGGGTTCAAATGAAGAGTTAGTGTTTCAGGGAATTAAAAGTGGGGGCGGGGGAGCTTTATAGAACAGGGAGCATTCAGATCGGCCTTGAGAGGCTCTATGAGTTTCTTGTGGTTAATGATGGTGTTTGATTCAACCTATGTCCATAACACACTATCTGCTCTACAGTATATGCTCAACGAATGTGAAATGAACTAATAAGTGTATTTTTGCTGTGTGTGGGTGAGGGAGATGGTTATCTTTATATAATGTTTATTCTGAATCTAATAAGAGATCAGCAATGTTGATATAGAAACAAATAAAATAAAGTATGCTTCTGAACCTGAAAGCACTCACATTCTAGTGAGGGAGATGGATACCTCAGTAATTCTGGTGCAGAGGACTATTAAAGTAAGTGCAGGGAGTGATGAATTCTGCTGCAAGCTCATGGCAGGCTGGGCTTTGAAGGACGAATAGGGGTGCAACAAGTAAAGAGAAAATTCTAGAAAGGTGGTAAATAGGCAAAGCAGAAGCAATGGAGCACAGCTTCTGCCTGGAGAAGTGTAGCCAGCTGGGTTTGGCAGGAGCTACCGTTAGTCACTTAGCACAGCAATGGTCATGAGGAAGGGTAGCCAGAGGGTCAGGATGAGTTGAGTATGGTTAGAACTGGAGGTTGTACATACAGATGCTTCCAAGGACTAGGCAGGTGACCTGAATGAGTGGAAATTGGGGCACCCTGGGCAGCATGGCCTTCTCTAAAGGGAGAGCCACTGAGTCATTCCATCTTGGGCCCACAGAGGGACATAGGCCACCTGGCCAGATCTTCCCTTTTTTTAAAAAAAAAAAAGATATTTTTACTGATTTCAGAGAGGAAGGGTGAGTGAGAGAGAAATAGATACATCAATGATGAGAGAGAATCATTGATCGGCTGCCTCCTGCATGACCCCTACTGGGGATCCAGCCTGCAACCCAGGCATGTGCCCTCACCTGAAATCAACCGTGACCTCCTGGTTCATAGGTCGATACCCAACCACTGAGCCACTCCGGCCCAGCCAGACCTTCCCATTTTTAAGAGCTACTAGAAATAGGGATTATTATGTCAATCTCCAGATGTTTAAATGTTGGCAAATGATTCAACTTTCTCTTCAAAAAAATCTTGGTGCAGGCCAAACAAAACATGTCTGTGGGCAGGATTCAACCAAAAGGCTTCCAGATTGTGGTCTGGAGCTTAACATAGTACTCACCAAACCTAGCCACAGTGAGAAATGCGTTTTCACACAAGGGAATTCATGACTGGTGCACACATGCATATAAATGGCTAGTAAATGTCACAGGAAACAGCACCTACCTTTACTCTCTGCTATTTTCTGTTCTCTTCTATTTTTAAAATATGCTGGTCATGATTCATTGATCCGAGTTCATGTTTCAGTGGGTCAAGACCCGAAGTTTGAAAACCATTGGTTTAGAACATCTACACTAACATCTTAATGGGTGGAAACAGAATAAGGTACTTTGCTGGGTAACCATGTTTCCACCCTGGACACTCTTATAATAGTGCTTAATAGGTACGTTTGGTTGGGTTTCTTCACTTGCAACTGGAAAAGTTTAACAAAATAATTTCAAAATCTCTTATTGATGACTTTATCCTAAGAGTTGGCCAGAATTTGGTGTTGTCCATTTGTGTGCTGGATACAATTAGGACCTGACCTCACTGCTAAATTCAGAGTAAAATGCTCTTGATTGACGTTGCGCAGAAAGTCCCGAGGGAACCCCCAGTCAGGCCTCCTGAGTTCCAAGTGTGATATTTCCGCAACTCCTTTTTCATTTAGAAGAACGTTTCCTATGACTCTGCGTCTCCTCCTCTGGACACCATGCTCAACTGGTCCCCTTGCTTCTGCACCAGGGAGAGAGGGACGCGTTCAGGGCTTGGACAGTCTGTCATGTACCACCTCTCCCATCATTAGTGCAGTAGCTCTTCACCTCCATCTGTTAGGCATTGTGTGCTTACAGAATTCACTTTTGACATATCAGAGCATTTCCAGAAACGTTATCATGTAGGGGCTTTGGAGAGAGACTCCCTGGGAATGTCAGAGGTGAGTCGTCATAGCGAGCCTCCGGTGCAGCAGGAGAGCATTGGCCATTCTTTGGGTTCAAGGCTCGTCTGCTGTCGCATCCCTGCAACATGCAGCAGGACTCAGAACGAGCCTGGACTTTTTCAACAAGAGCCCCAGAGTGGCTTCTCCCCATTGGAAGGTGCCGCCATGATGGAAAGATCCCTAGGGAAGGGCCATGCCAACCATGAAAACCACGGGACCACAGGGAGGCCGCACTAATGTGGTGGTTTGGCATAATAAGTGGGCCAGGAAGCCAGTTACTAAACATGAATCAAGCAGCAAGGCCAGACAGAGAACAGCAGCTCGCTAGGACAGAGAGTAGGCAATGCACCTGCTATTGGGGTGGGGGGCCAGTATGGTGCAAGATGACCAGGGACAGTGTTTGCAGACAAGTTGGGAAGTCCCCTTTTTACAGGGCCTGTGGGTCCCCTCCAGGGCACCTCATGTAGGGGAGCAGCACCCCGTGATGAGTTGTGCAGCCCATAGCCTGCGCCTTCTTACCCAGAGGCGCTGAGCTGCGAGCGAGCTGGGGTTGGAATCAGCTGAATCACGCCTCTGCAGCTTCCCAGAGGACATAGAGCCAAGCTCTTAACCTGTGTGAGATTCAGTCCTTTTCTCCAGTGAAAACAGTACTGAGGACACCCACTTTTCTCTCCAGGAGGGGGCGGGGGGAGGAGGTTTGACACGTTATCTCATGAGTTTGAGCATTGGAAAGCATTATTGGTAGGTCTACAAGAAAATCACAGATTGCTCCTCAGAAACTCGGCAAGTGGGAGAAAAGAAAATGATTAAATCTAGGGGGAGAATAGAAAAGTTGTACAAAAAAGGGCCTGTATCCTCAGGATGAACTGGAACAATAATTACATTCTCAGTGTCAACAGACCACAGTTAACGGAACAGTGCATGTTAGTAGGAGTAGTGTTAATAGGTAATGGCTGAATTGAATGCACAGTGTCAGGAAACACAGTGAGAAGACTGGAAAAAATACCAAAAGTTGAACACAACTGCCTAGGGGGGCAGTTATGTCCTTAAGAGATCATTCTGGATGCTGTGTGGCCAAGGGATTGAACAAATGAGTCCAAAGCCCACGCTGTTTGAAGACGCAGACTCCTGCCTTCTTCCTAACTGTCCCCTAAACCCCGCCTAACATCCCACTTGGTGAGGGATCAGTGACTTAGGGACAGGTCCTGTTCCTCTGTTTCAGGCGAATGTCTGGTGTTGACGTAGCTCTAAGCAAGTTGTGTTTGTGAAAATTTCCACGTGAGACATGAACTGAGTCTGATGGTATCATTCAAAAAAATTTTTTTTTTTTGCTTTTTAATGGGCTCTTTCCCAAGAGAGCAGTAGGAAGCTTGTCAGGGTGGAGAAATGCACAAATATATACCTCCGTGGGGAGGATCACGTGTTAGTAGGAATTAGGAGGAGAAGGCTATAGTGGCACCATGCCTATGCTAAATCCTGTCTCAGGACCCTAATAGGCGGTGATCCTCTATCTTAATGACTTGCATTCCCCTAAATGGCTCCACTGGGACCACAGTCCCTCCCACTCTCAAATCAGGACAGAAATGACTCCTGAGCAGTCCTTAAAGATGTGGCATCGTGCCAGCAGGGTTCAGACCGAAGCCACTGCCCAATTGTTTGACGTGATCCATTCCTACATGGAAGTGCTGTGCAGAGACAATTTGAGATCCCTGGGTGACCTTACAAAGCGCTATCAAATTTCAGAAGGGATTTTTGTTATCCTGCAGAAATTCCCGCTCACCCAGGTTGGTGACAGTCTCCTGACATTCAGCTGACACGGGCATCTGTGTGCCAGGCTGGTGCCAGGGGGCCTCCCGAGAGGAGATGACCTCACGTTGTCTCCACCCTGTGCAGGAGGACCTGTATTCTTAGCCTCTTTACCGTCTCCGGGAGGGGGAGGCACTGGGCAGGGGAGTCTGGACCAGGAATCTATCTGGTCTCCTAACTCCTAGTCCAAGATCCTTTGTAACGACTGTCCTGGAGGACAGGTGGAACTCGATGTACATGACTGTACTCCAAAGTCCAGTTAGCAGGTGGGGTCAGAGAAAGGCTAGGAGGGGTCAAGAAGGGTGTTCTCCCTGCCTTTCCTTAGACTGAGTCATGCCAGTCTCGAGGTGTGGCCAGGGAGTCAGCCTTTCAGGAGGAGGAGGAGCAGAAGGCACGGCGCTGGTTTTAAATCCCTTTCTAAGATTCACCTGCTTATAGAAGAGGCAGGTGTCACACCTCAGGGCCAATGCGTCATGTGTTTTACCAGGCAGAAATTTCGGTCCCAATTATTATAATCCTAGCACCTCTTTGCCTGGGCAGAATGAGATGAACTGGAGTTGAGCCTGGGCTATTTCTATACCAGGAGCGCAGCTGACCGGTTGCCGACAGCGTCTCTTACGTGTAGAGGAATGGCAGGGACCTAGTACGTTGTCTCAGAAAAGGCAAACCGAGCCTCGGGACATCTTACAAGCGGACAGATGCCAGTGGCAGGGACGCTGTGAGCGAGGCCTCCCGCTGCCCGCCTGCTGGGAGTGTTTGCACCAAGGCAACCCCGTGCTTTGTGCCAAGGACTAATTCTGATGAGCAAACGAACATGTATGGGAAA
Source organism: Myotis nattereri (assembly GCF_964212035.1). NCBI lineage: Eukaryota > Metazoa > Chordata > Mammalia > Chiroptera > Vespertilionidae > Myotis > Myotis nattereri. The sequence goes on along the minus strand of NC_138088.1, from coordinate 52,548,962 downwards.
ATGAGGTCGTGGGAGCCAATTACAGAAAAGAAGCAGCCACAGTGTGTGGCTTCAAGGAACTACCACTTGCCACAGCAGGAAATGGGCTTTGTAGGTAAACTGCAAATTAAGCACTCTGCATTTATTTAAGCTTTGAGGTTGTTGTTGTTTTTTTTTTTTGTTTGTTTCCTAGGCCCCAAACTAGTGCCATTATAGCACAAAGAAAGGTAGTAGGAGGCAGAGAGAAGCAGGAGGAGTGGGGAGAACACATCTCTGGGATGTGTTTACACCTAAATGGTGTAACAGAAAATATTCTAGATAACGAAGCAGTCTCCCTGAAACGTAGGCTCCCAGGAGAATAAGACTCGGTCTTCAGTTGGGCTGCCAGGGTTCAGTGGTTGAGTGTCAACCTCTGACCCAGGAGGTAACGGTTCGATTCCAGTCAGGGCATATGCCTGGGTGGCAGGCTGGATCCCGAGTAGGAGCCGTGCAGGAGGCAGCCAGTCAATGATTTTCTCTCATCATTGATGTATCTCTCTCTCCCGTTCCCTTCCTCTCTGAAATCAGTAGCAGGGACAATTTGTTGAACACTTACTATGTCCCATGCACTGTGCTAACTCATTTATACCCACAATCACAGATAAACCTCACAGATGCCTTAGGGGGTGCAGTCTTATTCCTGTATGCGAGGAGGACCCCAAGCCTGAGTCCAATAGCTTATTCAGGATCCCGCAGTGAAATAGTCTGACTCCTGAGGCACTGCGCAGGGGGTTTCCTCGGGAAAGTCTCATCCTGCACAGAAGGAAACCAAGCGCAATGTACTGACTGCATTCTCATCCCCCAGCGCGGAAGTGGGGACACTCAGCTGCCTCACAGTCCCAAAGGCAGCACCTGCCAGTAAATAAGCAGATGGGAAATAACACTTCACGTCTTAAAGGAATTCGTTCCAGGCGGCAGCAATTTACGGGAAGGGCGAGACAGCAAGGAAACGCCATCTGCCATGAAGAGGGCCCTTCCTGGCCTGGGGGACGATTTCTGGTTAGGACTGGTCTGGGTTTGCAATCACAAAATGATATTCCGCTGGTGAGATTGGTTTCTGCTTAATGACCAAGTCTTTTAAAAAAAGTGACAAGAGGACTTCTCTCCTTGTTTTGATGACCTTGACAGTTTTGAAGAATACCGATCCAGTTTTTGTCAAATGTTCCCCACTTAAGGAATTTTTGTCATGATTAGACTAGGACTATGGATTATTTTGGGAGAAAGATCACAGAGGCAAAGAGCCAGTTTTCATGACATCATGTCAAAGGCACATACTGTCAACATGACTGTTGCTGCTGGAATTGACCTTGATCACCTGGCGGAGGTAGTGTTTGTCAGCCCTGTCCAGTGTAAAGTTACCTTTCCCCCGCTTCCCATACCATCCTCTTTGGAAAGAAGTCACCAAGCGCAGCCCATACTTCGGGGGTTGGGGGTGGAGTGTGCTTTACACGTTGGATTGGAGAAGAAGGGGCCATGGGAGTAGGAAACTCAGCAATCTGAGAACACGGGATTGAGGCTGGACTCATGCGGAGAGAGAAGGGGTGACTAAGAGATGTGAGAGTAGACCAAATTGAGTGGGAGATGAAGAAGAGGGTGGAATCAAGGATGATGGCAAGTTTCCCAGCGTCATTGATTAGATTGGGTGTGACAAGCACTGCCTTTGTTGACTGCCAACTCTTTCTTTCTTGGCTGGGTCACCTGGAGTGAATCACTTCCTTCCTCTGAGTCTCAATTTGTCCAGTTGTAAAATGGGGTCAGCAGTCCCCGTTCTCCCTGCCTCGTAGAGCTCTTGGGGGGGTAAAATGAGATGATGCAGCAGTAAGGGCTTTGAAAGCCACCAAGCACCCCTCGCTCGGGTGTGGTTTCCAAGGCCGACTGGGGGAGAGGTGAGAAAAGGGCACTTGGGAGGGGAATTTGATACCTGGGAGATTCTGAATATTTCAGATAACCTGGGGCAAGTTGTAACTCATTCTGAACGCTGTCATAGGTTTGGGATACTCACCTGCTAAGAAGACTTTTATCTCAAATATGCATTCTCAGAGTTCTGCGTCTGGTGGTCTAGCTCCCTGGTCTGTCCCTCCGTGGAGGTAGCCTGGGCAAGACAAGGCTGGTTCCAGATCAGAAGGAAGGGCTCTGCCTAATTTTTGTGGCCTTCCTCTTACAACCTGTAATCGTCTCTGCTTGGGGACACCGAAGGTTACTGGGATTTCCTTAATGGTCTGAATCCCCCAGTCTCCTCACCAAATAGGCATTTCAAAAGTGATGCACCCCAAATGGAACTTTCGTTCCTGTGCTGGGAGAGACATGAGACTTCTCAGCCTTGCAGCAGGCTCTTTTACCTGAGGACCCAGAATCCCTCCAAATTGGACCGTGTGCAGTGGGGGGATGGCTCTACCTTTTCAGGCAAAGAGGCTCTTGGCCCTTCCTATGTATCTCCTTATTTTTCAGAAAGTGTGCAGCCATGCTTTTGATTTTTCATTGTACTGCTCTGATTTTAGCAACGAATTGATGAGGCATGGAAGGCTTTAACTGGATCTGCCCGAGTTGCAGGGTAAATCATTGACTACTAGGTACAGTGTGAAGAGCTGGGAAGTGTGCCTCTGCCAATAACTCCCTGGAAACTTTGGGGAAGAAATGTAAGCTCTTTGCTCCCCATTTTCCCTATCAGTAGAAAACATAGGGACCACCCAGGCTCTGAAAGATGGAGTGATCAAGTTAAAATGAGCAACAGAAGCCAGCTGGCAAATAGGAGGAGTGTGGAATTAATGTCATCCCTACATTGCAACTGACTCAGCAGATTTCAGAAATGAAGACTTGAGCCAAGGAACATACTTTTGGTATTAACCAAACTGCCAAAGGCTGTTATGTAAAACAAACCTCCTTATTAATCTTTAAGAAAGAGAGAGGAGAGATTCTTTTGTCTATACTGATCTGAGTTGGGGTGAAATAAACACCACGTCTCTTTTGGTCTTCGGATTCTGTCATTCCCTAATGAGAATAGCCCATTTCTTTCTTTCTTTTTTTTCCTTTTTTTTTTTTATTTTTTATTGATTTCAGAGAGGAAGGGAGAGGGAGAGAGAGAGACACATCAATGATGAGAGAGAATCATTGATCGGCTGCCTCCTTCTCCCCCCTCGCGCCCCCCCCCCCCCCCAATGGGGATCGAGCCCGCAACCTGGGCATGTGCTCCGACCGGGAATCAAACTGTGACCTCCAGATACATAAGTCGATGCTCAACCACTGCGTCACACCGGCCAGGCCAGCCCATTTCTTCACGGGTGGGTTCTGATATGCATCTGCCCAGGCTGACGGGTGCTGGGAAGAAAGGCAAGTGAACACGATAGAGTCTCTGCTATCTCGGGTGAGAACAGAGGTCACCGCTGGGCAGGGAGGACTTTGCAGTGTCATATATATTTCCAAAGGGAACTGCTTGCAAAATGCAGATGCTGATCCCAATTCTGACCTTTGTGGCTGGTGCCAGCAATCGCACTGGCACCGTCGTTCAGACACAGGGAAGAGCCAAGAAGTGAAATGATATTTTCCTTCCCTCATCATTACTCAGCATGGCTTGCCCGCTTCGCTATAAAAAACTCAAGTGTCGAGAGAAACGGCAGGGCAGTGCCATTGTTCTTATCCAGAAATGCATTCTCCCTTGTAATCAAGAGATCCACTGGGCTCAGCATTCCTTCTGAAGAGGATGGTCTTGTGAAGTGCTCCTTCACTCTCACACTTATCTGTGACGTGCTTAGCCATATTGTCTGAGTTCTCAAGGGAAATAGCTCCTAGCATGCAAAGGAATGCCCTGATCTCATTCCAACAACAGATCCCCACTCCGTCCAGTGGGGCTGAGGAATCCGCATGGTGCTAATTTTACTACGTGGCGGCCACCGGGGTTCTGGTTGGGGGTGTAGGCACAGCCACCTTGAGCATCACCAGGTGGGCACCGTGTCCAGCTAGCGTCACTATCACACACAGTGTGTCTGCTCCTTTGTAAGCCGAGACCTACGGCTGCTTTTAGAACTGCACTTGAGCTTGAGCTGGAGCACAGCTCAAGTATTGCCTGACTTATAATAATTACCTGATTTATGACAATATTTTGATGTCGACAAATAGCATGGGAGGAACTTGAGCTCAGGAGTTGGAATGGCCTGGGTGTCGCTCTTTTAGCTTCCACTTCCTGTGTCTCTGTGGCTCTGTTTTCTCATCTGTCCAATGGGAACAATATTACCCACCTCACGGGCAGGGGAGTGGGGCAGGTGGAAGAGAGAGGGGGGCAGTGGGTTTAATAAAACAACTTATGTGTAAGCACCTAGCATCATGCCTGGCATGTAGTAGATGCTCAATAAATAGGAGTTTCCTCATTCTTATAGGAAGCAGGAATTAGCTTAAAAGAGCAACTCACATGTTCTCCACTAGCACTCGGAGTGTATATTGTTAACAGAAACTGTTTTTAATGTCCGGCGAATATTAAAAGTCGATGGTTGTTTAGACATCTTGAAATGATGCCCCTCCTTCATTCCTGTAGCTCATACTGGCTTCTGTCGCAAACACAGCTTTCCAAGAGAGATCCCAGCAGGCAGATAAGGAAATGCAGGGGTAGCTCAGTGTTGGTGCCTTTGCCCGACACTCCCGGGGTCCAGCACAGAGACTCCGGATCAGGTGTTCAACCCGAAACAGCACCTGCTGCTCACAAGAACAACCTTGTTTCTCAGAATGTCGCTGATAATGGATTATTTGGACTGTCCTGTTCCAACTCTTTCCAGGCGAAAGGAGCCGTGACCGTGGGCCAGGGGAAACAGTGTGCTATTATGCTCGGGGGATAGTGAGCTCCTGGCCGTAGGTGCTTTTCCAAATCGAGTTTCAGAAATATCTGCCCACATCTCTCCCCCATCTCCTGTCCAACCCGGTTTTACTGCTTGAGAGAAAAAAAAAATCATCTCTGTTCTTTGTGTCGGTTGATTAATTTTGGGTTTATTGTTCTTATCCCGTATCACGCTCACACAGCTACTTATGTAATCCGTCTTATATGGCACACGGTTCTTCCTGCCAGGGACCCAACTCAGAAAAGGCACTTTATAGCAGAGAGTGCCGCTGCCTTCTCTAGCTGGAGAACGGCAAGTTGCATGGGGACCCCCGGCTAGTTCAAGGCCACGGGTGTGCTCTCGCTGACGTCTCTCTCTGCCCTTCGTACAGGGGAGGTTGTGAGTCCTATTCCCGCTCCGGGCAGTGGTGATATTCTCGGCCAGCCACGCTCTGGAAACTGAGAGGATAGTCCCACGTGATTTGGGAGCTTGAAAAGACCTTTGCCATCATCTGATCCAGCCACCTTTTCTTGCAGGAGGGGAAACTGAGGCTCAGAGAGGATCACGTGATAGCTAATGTATTTAGTTTCTTAAATTACTGCTTGCAGTGTGCGTATCAGGAACTGTGCACATACAGGAGGCTCACAGCAGGCTTCTGGAAGGTTAACTGAGTTGCCAAAGGAACTTCAGGCATGGCTCTGGTAGAGCAGATGAGAAGCCAGCCAGCACATACTAACTAAATAAACACCGACTGCATCCTTTGGTGCGTGAGCATTCTGCTGCGTCCTGAGGATCTGGAAGAAGGAAGGAAAAGTACAAATGGGTAGAAAAAACATGAGTTTAAGAAATGGTCTCCATCCTCCAGGCATGTACAGTGCCGTGAATTTAAAGACCTGTTACAAAGCGTCGCACCTGACAAGATCACATACTGAATGGCCCAGTGAGGAAGGCCTAGAGAAGTTTGAGAGGAAGAAGGAACAGCTCTCTCATTTCATGTGTGGATCCCCGTGGTGATGGCCTGGGGGGAGGGGCTCGGCTCACTCCGATGCATTAATATGTGGCTCATTTGATCCCAACGTTAGGGGGATATTTATGCACGCCCATAGCGACCCCTGTTGTAGTTCTGTCTGCTCACCTAGACCTTTTCTTTTTCTTCCAGTGGCCCACCCTCAGGACCCCCACCACCCATCCGAGAAGCCCGCCATTCACTGCCATAAATGCGGGGAACCGTGCAAGGGAGAGGTGCTCCGGGTCCAGACCAAGCACTTCCACATCAAATGTTTCACCTGCAAAGGTACGGGGCCTCCAGCTCCCTGGCTGCGTGGCATGTCGCAGCCAGTGCTTCCCTTGGGTCTGCCCCGTCCCCTCTCCACACCAAGTCACCGGACGAGGAGTGAGCATGCTCAGAGCCCAGGAGTCACTTAGCTTCCCTAGTGTGGGATTGGAGGAGACTCAGGAGGCAGACTGGTCCCGCCAACACCAGGGATGCACAGGCCTTTGGGTGTTAACTGAAGTTCCAGGTTCTCGGAGGGGGGCACTGATTATAGGGGAGCCATGAAAATGCAGTTTTGTATTTTGAGCTTTTTATTTCTTTTCCTGTGAAATGAGGGATTCCTACCACAGAGTAACTTTGTCTTAACAGCTGTTATTTAGAGGAGGGCTGGAAGACTGGTAAGGTTGGGGTGCTGAGTCACTGGCTCCTGTGGGACATGTGGGGTGGGCGTGTAAGGGGTGTGTGTGTGTGTGTGTGTGTATGTGTGTGTATGGTGGTGGTGTGTATTATGGTGTGTGGTGGTGTGTGTGTGGGGGGGGTGTTTGTGTGTGTGGTGATGTGTGTGTATGGTGTGTAGTGGTGTGTGTATGTAGTGCGTGATGTGTGTATGGTGTATAGTGGTGTGTGTGTGTGTGGTGTGTGTATGGTATGTAGTGGTGTGTGCGTGTAGTGTGTGGTGTGTGGTGTGTGAATGGTGTGTAGTGGTGTGTGTGTAGTGTATGGTGTGTGTATGGTGTGTAGTGGTGTGTGTGTGTGTGGTGTGTGTGTGTGTGTGTGTGGTGGCGGTGTGTATTATGGTGTGTGGTGGTGTGTGTAGGGGTGTTTGTGTGTGTATGTATATGTGTGTGTGTGTGGTGATGCGTGTGTATGGTGTGTAGTGGTGTGTGTGTATGTAGTGTATGGTGTGTGTATGGTGTGTAGTGGGGTGTGTGTGTGTAGTGTGTGTAGTGTATGTATGTGTGTAGTGTGTCTATGGTGTGTAGTGGTGTGTGTGTATGTAGTGTGTGGGATGTGTGTGTGTGTGTATGGTGTGTGTGTGTGTGTAGTGTGTGTATTAAGAAGTGAGCATTAAGCAAAAATACTTGGAAGGCCTCCAAGCAGAAAAATACATCCCATCCAGGAAGCTACCAACTTGAGGTCGATTTCCATTAACAAGCCTCCCTTTGGGGCTTAGAACTGTTGGCATCGTGGTATCAAATATGCTGACCTGTAATTCTGGGGCCAGAGCCTGGCTGAGTGGGGAGAGAGAGACATTGCTTTGTGCTTATTTGAAAAATAGGTCACTTGAGCTGAAGGCATGTTGGGGTGGCTGAGGTTGGCGTGGGGGATGTAGGAAGAGAGAGAGAAGAGGGGCAACTGTAATCCCACTCTGCCTCTTTACTCTGCACCCTGCACGTGGTACCCAACCTCATCCCTGGAAACCGTGTTTCGTTTTAAGTCTGTTAGGTACAGGGCTCAGCATTGCTATCTTAAGCCCTCCATGGCCGGGGGGGCTGTCAAGCAGACTCCAGGCTGCCTAGAGACCCTCAAATACATGGACAGAGGAGAGGCAGGGCTTTTTCTGATGTCCTATTTCTTGCATTGAGCATCATCTTTTCAGGAGAAAGAGCACAAGCATAGAGCTCGGGTGAGAAGATGCAAAGGGAAGGGGACATGAGCTTACTTCCAATTGAACATGACACAGATTACCAAAGGCTGTAATGCGCCCCCGAGAGAGCCCCCAGTCCGCCTGAGAACCCCTGTGAGAAGTACGACAAGTCCCCAGTTTTCAGGCAACCCAAGGCGGCCGTCAGGAAACACCAGAGTCACACCCAGGGTGCTGACTGGGCTGCGACTCTGTGTGGCCGGAGTCCTGCCATCGCCACGAAGCAGCTCTGTGATCTCAGGCAAGTCCCCTGTCTCCCTGGGGCTCCATGCTCTTGTCTGTAACATGAAAAGACTAGACCATGGCTATTTAAGTGGACCCAGGTCTGAAGTCCGCTGATTCCATATGCACATAACTGTCTATGTGCATAGAACCCGAAGTACCAAATGGGAGCCTCTGAGATAGCAGGTCAGAGAGTAAATATTTTCCGGTTACATCCAGCTCAGCTACCTTGGAGTCAAGAATTATATTTTGCTTTACTTTGTGCTCAGAAATTTCCTGAGACATGTCTCGAGGGGTAGATTTGGTGTGAAATCAGTACAGTCTGTATGTGTAGTTGAACATACAAAGCATTAGTCCCAGGTGTGGGTGGTCACTGTTCAGTACGTCAAGGTGTTAGGAGACAATTTTGTTTAACCCCATCAGGGGGGAGGGGGAGTGCTTCTTTGCTTTTTTCTCTTCTAGTTTATATTTAAGGACTGAATGCAAGTTATTTGTGTGGGAAAGTTGTACTATATACTTTGCTTCATGCTGTCGATATGAAACAGTCTTCAGTGCTCTTATCTGTTGTATCTGCTAGACAGACGTGTAGCTCTGTAGTCCATGATCGATAGCTTCACTTACACTCCTTCTTTTCAGAAGATCATGTTACTGTCTAGTAACCATTTGAGAGCATACGCCATAGGAAGCATTTCATCAATCTAGTTGACAAGCTATGCCATTGGAAACATTAATATTCGAGTTCCAAAGAAAAGTATGGTTTTTAAAAATGTATCTTTATTGTTGAAAATATTACAGATGACCCTTTCCTCCCCCATCCCATTGACCCCTTACTTCCTCCTCCCCTCCTTTCCCCTCCCCAGGCCTTCATCCCACTATTGTCTATGTTCTTGGGTTATTCATATATGCATGTAAGTTCTTTGGTTGATCTCTTCCCTTCCTTCACCCCTTTCCCTCTGAGGATCCTCAGTCTGTTGCATTCTTCCATGTCTCTGGATCTATTTTGATTGTCAGTTTGTTTGTTTTTTTAGATTCCACGTATAAGTGAAATCATGTGATAGTTGTCTTTCTCTGACTGACTGACTTCACTTAGCATAGTACTCTCCAGGTCCTTCCATGCTGTCTCAAAGGGTGAGATATCCTTCTTTTTTACAGCTGCATAATATTCCATTTTGTAAATGTACCACAGCTTTTTTGTCCATTCATATACTGATGGGCACTTTGGCTGTTTTCAGATCTTAGCTGTTACAAACAATGCTGCTGTGAACATAGGGGTGCATATATTCTTCCCGATTGGTGTTTTTGGTTTCTTAGGATATATTCCTAGAAGTGGGGTTATTGGGTCACATGGCAGTTCCACTTTCCTTTTTTGGGGAAACTCCACACTGGTTTCCATAATGGCTGTACCAGTCTACATGCCCACCAGCAGTTACTGGGGTTCCCTTTTCTCCACATCCTCACCAGCATTTGTTATTTGTTGATTTATTGATGGCAGCCATTCTGGCAGGTGTGAGGTGATACCTCATTGTCATTTTAATTTGCATCACTCTGATGATTAGTGACATTGAGCATTTTTTCATATGTCTCTTGGCCATTTGTATGTCCTCTTTGGAGAAGTGTCTGTTTAGGTCTTCTGCCCATTTCTTGATTGGGTTGTTTGTCTTCCTTTTGTTAAGTTGTATGAGTTTGCTTGTTCATTCATTCATTCACCTTATTGAGCACCTACCACATCAGTCTAGGCCAGCCGTGGGCAAACTACGGCCCGCGGGCCGGATCTGGCCCATTTGAAATGAATAAAACTAAAAAAAAAAAAGACCGTACCCTTTTATGTAATGATGTTTACTTTGAATTTATATTAGTTCACACAAACACTCCATCCATGCTTTTGTTCCGGCCCTCCGGTCCAGTTTAAGAACCCTTTGTGGCCCTCGAGTCAAAAAGTTTGCCCACCCCTGGTAGGCACTGGGTATAACAATGGACAAAACAGATAAAAATTTCTGCCCTCAAGAAGTTTACTCTCTAGTAGGAGATAAATATAACTGAATAATTATATCAAATAATGGCATAAAAGGTTGGATAGAAGGCAGAATTAACCAGGTGGTGGGGTGGCCTATGAAATTCCCAGCAATTAGACTTTTCTGTAGAACAGCTTCATTCAATGTAAAATTTAGGTATGAAATGCTCAGCTAAAGAGTAGCTATTAAAATGTATGTTCCAAACATATCTGACTAGTAATTTAGAGATGGAAAAGTCATGGTATCTAGATATGTCCTATGAATTTTGAAAGAAGAAAAGGTATAGAACTCTCTGTTGTATAGTTTTCTGCACCCATAAGTTCAAAGGGATATGCCATAGACTGAATTATTTTATTCCCTCCCAAATTCATATGTTGAAACTCAATCCCCCATGTGATGGTATTTGGAGGTGGAGCTTTGGGAGATAATTAGATTATGGGGGTAGAGCCCTCATGGAGGGGATTAGTGCTCTAATAAAAGGAGGTCCCTTATTTCTTCTGCCATGGGACCCAGAGAGAAGATAGCCATGTGTGAACCAAGAATCAGGCCCTTGCCAGACACTGAATCTGCAAGCACCTTGGTCTTGGACTTCCCAGCCTCCAGAATTGTGTGAAATAAATTTCTGTTGTTTATAAGTCACCCACATTTTGTTATCACAGCCTGAATATTAATCAGACAATCAAATAATTATACAAGTATGATTTACCACTGTGGTTGGTGCAATAAAGGGAAAATAAAAGGAGGTGCATGAGCAACAATGTGAACTTGCAGCAGGAGGGAGGATCTTGGTGTGTCTGTGGTGGGGCAGGTGGTCAGGGAAGGCTCCCCGCACCCCCATTTCCAGAAAGAGAAGTTTGAGCTGACAGATAAAAGAGGAAATTACAACAACCACTTAATTCCTTCTAGTAAAAAAGTCAACAACGTGGACTTCATAATTCCAAAAGCAGGTTTGCATTCTTTCCATGCTAAAAGTCACTTAATTTTGCATAAAACCTGAGAATATCAATACTTAATGGTCTTTGCCAAGTGAAATGTTTATAGAGCATCTATCATCTATCCGTTCGCTGTGCTAGACTATGGAGGACTAAAGGCATACATGACACAGCACCTATCCCTGAAGAACCTGCGATCTGGTGGCAAGTAGTGTGCTTACTAGTGGACCGTGACTGGTAGCAGGACAGGTGGAGGTGAGCGGTCAAGGCTGCAGAGACCACCTAGCACTCAGTGGTCTGGGGATGTTGCCAAGGAGACGAGATGTGGTGAAGCACAGATGCTCCGGAGAGCTTACTCACCTGCCCAGGACTGGAAAGGGGGAGCGGGCTAGTTGCGGGCAGGGGTAGGGGCTGCCTCATTCAAGGCAGTGGATGGTGAAGACGGGTGTGGCTAGAGCTGACAGTGGCCTTCATTTGGACAAGGAAGTTTCTACCAGAAACGAATGGAACCGTGATGTTCCCATCATCATTTGAAAGATGGCATTTTAAACATTAATTATAGTAACTTTATTCCTTTTCAAAAATGGAACTAGTGTTGTATGTTATTTATAGCCACATCGTTTTTAAAAGACATCTGAACATTGGGTGTCTATAGAAATTTCGAAAAATCAGATCATGTAAAAATAGAATCAGATCGTGTACACTCTTCCATCTAGGTGGCATTGGAGCGGCAGAAATCCTCAGAGAATTCTGTTTTAAGAGAGACTAGTGCCTCTAAGCAACGTGAGTCTTAATTAACTATGTGTTAAAAGGGGTGGCAAATGCTACCTTTTGATTGATTGTTAAAATCCCTGGGCCTCTATAATGTTTACACCATCAAGAGAGCCCATGAACATTAACATTATTTTTAAAGTATTGATCTAAAATGATTAGAAAATTCAGGTTACAACTTCTACTAATGTCAGTGAATTGCAATATATTTTTAAGAATTATTCTTTAAAGATTGAGTTCTGTGAAGGGGTTGGGGAAAACATCCTAGCTATCAGAGAACTTTCCACTTTTGCCACCTTAGGGTTTTGTGAGGCATTTAACAGGTCACGATCATTCCATGTAGAATACATGCGTTTATAAAATGCAAGGAATTTTATTGGAGTAAAATGGATGAAAAGTGGAGGGTTGAATATAGAGATTAAGGGTTTCCTGTATTTAGATATTTGTTTAAAGTAAAATTATATTATCTGATTTATCTGGTATAAGAACTAACTCAAAGTGGTAAAATGATGAATTTGATGTTCTCGTCATTTTGATAGAATCCCTGTGATTTGATCTTCAGATATTAGTCAGAAGAGTAACATGATCACATTGTCCATATCCAGAAAGATCAGCTTGCTATCCTGGTTGGAAAGGCCACTTATTCTACCCTGAATATTTCCTAACCACAGATGGGGCACAGCTTCTTTCAGAAAGCTGTTCTCACCTTCAGTCACCTCTGTGGTATGTCTGTTAGCTTTTCTAACTTACATCTCTTGGTACTTGTAAAATAAACTTTTTCCCATTTTGCCCTCCCTCAATGGAAAAGAGCTGATCATTGATTTCCTTAAAATAACCCACCAGATACTCGAAGGCTTTTATTACCCTGGCCTCTTTTTCTTCAGTCTAATCCCAGTTTCATTCACTTTAAGTCCCTTCTCCCAGCCCTTTAATTATTCCCGTTGCTACCCTGTGATCCCATTCTAGTTTCTTTCCATGCGCCTTCAATCATGCAGCACTTAACCAGTTGCAATCTTATTCTCTGCAATCAGGACCTTCTCGGTTCTGCTAAACACAAAGTAGGGCATTGTCTGACCCTGCGTAGCACCTGTGAACCGAAATGGACTCGTGAGTTGTTGAGTTGCCGTCAGTTCAGTGGCTCAGGAAGTTCAATCTTAAGTAAGACTCAAGAAGTTGGGGGCGGGCAGAGTTACTACCTTGGCATGACGATCTTGATGCCAACTAGGTACTTTCAGAAGCAAAGACAGGATTGCTGGCTCAAAGTCATGCCCAAATGCCCTTTCCTTATGCGGAGCTAAAGGAACTGGGCCCCGCCCTCACTATCCAGATACCAGCCTGGTTTAAAGCGATACAGAATCAGGGGATAGGGGCAATAATTTGCCATCTCTCTAAGTATTGTAGAAGATCTAAAATGGCATAAGAAGTTGTCTCTGCCTTTCATAAACTTGCATTGAAATCAAGAGAAAATTACAAGGGCAGTATAAGGTACAAGACAATATATATTAAATATGAGTTGAATGTCAGTAGTTGTTCTGAGCCCTGAGGAATCGGAGCTGGGGAACTGGAGGAAGCGGTCAGTTTCATCAGGAGGTCAAACTTGAGTGCAGCCAGGGAGGCTGGGTGGGGTTGGCACAGGCAGGTGGTGAGAGGAGGTGTCCGTCCGGCAGGGGGTGGCAGGTCAGGTTGATTGGAGCAAAGCGCTGGTGGGGTGTTCAGGAAGACTGACATGAACATTTGGAAGATGCGGAGCCTCATGTGCAAGGTCAAAGCATTTAGCAGAGCAGAGCAGGGGAGCCACCTGATAAAGTGGTCTCAGGAGGTGAGCCAAGGAGGCTGGGCAGGAGAGAAACTAGAGGTAAAGAACCCGTGCGGAGGGTTAATAGACACCGTGCTCTCTGCTTTCTGTGGTTGCTGATGAAGAGAGCACTGCGTCTGTGCCCTCATCTGTTTTCTCTCGGTTCAGCTTATAGACACACAGGTAGCTCTCACTGAGGCTGCCTCCTGGGAGCCTGGAAGTTCATAAAAGGCAAAGACACATGATGCAGATCTTTCTGGGGACCGAACAGGGAAGGGGGTTGGAGAGAAGATAGATCTGAATAATATATACCAATGGATGCCCTAGCCGGTTTGGCTCAATGGGTAGAATGCTGCCCTGTGACTTAAGGGTGGTGGGTTCGATTCCGGTCAAGGGCATATACCTCGATTACCCAGCCCTGGTCGAGGCAAGTGTGGGAGTCAACCACATTGATGTTTTTTTCTCTCTCTGATATCCTTCTCCCTTCCATTCTCTCTAAAATGGGAAAATATCCTCAAGTGAGCATTAACAAAAACAAACAAACAAAAACCCAAATTATACCTCTGGACCCAAAATTCCTGGCTACTTTGAGATAAGTTTGCCTAGAGTAAGCAAGGTCCTATGAACACGGCCAGCTCTTATTTCTCCCTGTGCACGTTGGCAGCCCTGTGCCTGGTACTTCTGGTTACTGAAGTAATCTGTGCTGGCATGGAAGACGTTAAAACCTGTGTTTGTGTTATGGGCCAAATCGTAGAAGGCAAAAAAAGAGGACATTGAGAGATATCATTCTGGGTGATCTCTTTGTTATTTTAGCTGGTTAGAATTAATACTGTTTGCACATGAAGTGTTACTAGTGTTAAAAACAAGCTTAGTACATACTCAAAGATTTTATTGATAAAAGAGATGCCAAAATGATTCCCTTCCAACCAATTCTCTTCACTTGTTATTGTAAATTCAGGCTCTGAGTTAAATACAGCCCTTGCCATGGGGGCCCGCTTTTGCCATCTGTTTGGGCGTCTCAGCATCTTCTTTCCCAGGAAAGGTCATTGAAATGTATGGGCATCGAGAAGTTAATGTGAAAAACCATCGCAGTATGTTTTTTGAGGGTTAGTATTAGCTTCCAGGCTGACACATTAGCAAGTGGTTATTTCTGGCGGGAAGCTGCCCCCTCACGGTGTTGTTTACGAGTCTCTGTTCGGCTATTTTGGGCTCTGGGCTGCAGGGTGTGGCTGTTTTGAGCTTCAGTGCCTGATGCTTTCAAACAGACTGCCCTGGGTTCCAGACCAAAGACTGACTCAAGGAGACCCCGCACACCGTGGAATTTTTGGTGGTTTGGGAAGGCACGATGTGAAAGTCTATCTCAGTATGTTCTGTGAAAAAAGAGTTTGAGGAAATAAGTAGAATAACATCTCGGATGAAATAAAATTATTTTAACACCTTTCGTACCGCATAGAAATCTCTAAGACATACGCCAGGGACCGCACGTTTTTGGGCAAACTGCATGTTATTTAAATCATCATAATGCACTTTAGGTGTTGTTTTTCAATAATTATAACATTTTTATTTACTTAAACAATTAAACAATTAAAGTTCCTAGTACTTTTTTAACGTATGGTACTGCGTGAAACATTTTCTAAAAGCGCCAGGAACTTGAAGACGAAGACTATTCGAATGACCAAAATACAATGTAACTGCAATGCTTTATGGGTTCGTGCAATTATATAATTTTTCGTAGATTGACCTGCACGGTTTCCACCAATGAGATCACTTCATTCAATGTGGACAAGACAGTGTGTTGACATCTAAGGTCCATAACAGATGGCGGTGAAAAACGAGAAAACTCATGAGCGGTCCTTAATAGATGGCGCGAGAAACACGAGAAAGCTTGTGAGCAGTACGAAAGGTGTTAAAATGGAGTTGGAGTAGAGGATGGAGGAACAGGATGGGAAGTCTTTGGTAATCACAGGACCGATCCGCCAGGGAGTGTTTCTGAGTTCCATGCCCTGCGTCTGTCCCACCCCCAGCTCCAGTGCCTGGGGCTGGGAGGAGCAGGGAGGGTGCTGGCCCAGGCAGGTGGGTCAAGTAGCACTTCTGGAGCACCTGGCCCTGATCACCGGAAACAGCAGGTGTAACACAGGTCCCAGCCCTGGAGCCTCCACTTCCCTGAGCAGGTTCAGAAGGACTCCCTTTGCCCTGTGATGGGCTAACCAGCTGGCACTTGCTCTAGAAAAGAGAAGAAAGGACCCGCCTAAGACTCCTGGCCCCCAATTAAAATTCTTGTGTTGCTCAAAACTAAATTGAACACATTGATCGTGGCTGTGTCATGTCCCTTCCTCTCTTGGTGGTATGAATTGGTGAAAACACAAATGATAGTGGCCGCCCAGCAAAGGTGTTCGGTCTACTCATATCAATGAAGGAGATGTCTTTTGCATTTTACCCTCAGCTGGCCTTTGGGCAGAGTTTTAAGTATTTCCTATTCTCCTAAATGTGGATTAACTCCAACAGTCAGTGTTAACTGTGTTTTTTAGAAGGTTGACGAGATCGCTGCTACTGCAGCCCTGTTCATGTCACGAAAATCCTGTTCTGTTTTCATCCTTACTTGGCACCTCTGTGCTTTGTTCCTTGGGAGTTTTACAACACAGGCAGCTCCTATGATTGTTTCTTTAAGATTTAAAACTTTTAAATGTGCCTGTTACAATATCACAACTTCTACATCAAATTGCTTAGATGTACATATTCCTACTTAACTAGTTAATAGTATTCAGTAAATTAATTCAAGACCTTAACATCTTCAAGGCAGATGGCTGTGGTAGCCACACCTTCGTGACGGCAAAGCAGCAAGATTCAGAGGGGCCTTGAGAGGCGCACATGTTTTAAATAATTGGTCACTGAGAAGGAAGCAATTAATCTCCGTCACTGGCAGATATATATAATTTTTAATGAAAGGGGTCTCTGCTTTTCCCTGGGCATATGTTAATTTTCAACTAAAGCAAAGACAAGTGGAGCACCCAAAGTTGAAGATCTAAATAGTTTTAAAAATCAAAAACTCTACTGAAGTTTGATTTTACTAACTGAGACTTCTTGATCACTTGGATGTGAAAGTTTTGCTTTGTGCAAGAGTATTTTTAAAAGCACTTTAAAGAAGTTAAAAGTATTTGCTAAGCTGTTAATATAAAACCGACCAACTTTAATAAAAAAAAAATTGTGGGGATTGGAGGAGAGAATAAAGGGAATTAATAGTAGTTCAAATGCATTCTTTTTTCACTTCTCATGACTTTGAGAAGTAAGAAAGTTTGGAAAAGCAAATGATGTCACTGAAGGTTGGAATCCAGGGGGACCCGTCAAATTTGAGGCTCAATTCAACTTATCTCAAAAATTGCTTAGACAGCATGGTTGAAGGATCAAAAGAAGTAAAGATGAGGACTCTTACCCATAAAGTGCTTTGTCACCCTGTGGGAAAATAAGATATGTACATAGAAGAATATTGAAGAAAAATCTCTGAGATATTCTATAATCCCCTCCTCCCTCCCCCAACCCAAGATTATGTTTATTGCTGTTAAAGGAATTTGCAGTCAGGATGAGGTTAGTCCATATTTGCATTCCCTCAACCCACAGGACCCATTTGGTAAGGATGAAGCAGATGTGAGAACAGTGGGGACCCTGGCAGGTTAGAGGAGGCAGCAGGTGGTGAATGAGCTGTTTTCCAGGTGATGTGATCACAGTAGTATTTATAGGGTGGTCATTCTCAGGCGTGATGGACTTCGGCTATCATCTTGGGTTACTTGATTGTAAATCACAAAGAAGGAGGTCATAGCTGTGGAGTGTTGATCTAAACAAAGGCTGATGGATCCCCAGTGGACAGCTTGCTTGTAGGCTCTACGTCACCCTGACTATCTTTAATCGTTTGCAATTAGTGAAGTCTGGTAACTGAAGGTGGGGGAGTAGTTAGCTCCATCAGAATGTCCCTGTAGTCAGCACGAGTTCATCTAGGTGTGTTCATGAGTCATGGGAAGTAGTCTGGACCCTGAAAGAATTCTAGTAGGCAAGCAATTTAGTGATTGAACTCACCTCCTTCGTACCCCAACTGAGTGCCTATTAGCTGCTTGCAGGAATAACCAAGAAGCATCCTGGGTTCTTGGCCTAAGGCCCTTGATTGTACAGGCATCACCCAACCTTGGGAATTGGGGGGTTAAGATTGGAGGTTTCCAGCTTTGGCTGTAGCTTCCCGGTCCTTCAGCAGTGGCTGCCTGAGGCTTTGGTTTTGGACAAGTTACTGTGGCCTTCACTGGTCTTGTCTGAACATGGACACCGGGCCCCAGCCCCTGGCATCCCAGGACCTGCTTCCTTGCCCCGTCTCCATAACCCACAGCTGCAGTGCTGAAAGAAGACACCAGGATCCAGACACAGCGAAGCATCCTCTTCTGCATGTGTTAAGGTCCTGAACGATCGTTTTCTCTTGGGCAAGTTCCCTTCTCTCTCCTCTTCTGCGTGTTCATTTTTATCTCTCACTCTATCATGTATAAATAATTGGCTTTTCCTATTTACTGCACAAAGAGAAAATTAAACGTCTGAATTTTCCATAGCTATGAGAAAGTATTTCCAGAGTGTGAAAAAAATAGACATTGGACATTTCAGCTACTGCTTTTCATAGAGTGGGAATTTATTACTCAGCTCAGTTACAATCTTGGCTCAAACAAAGCAGTTGTGTGGGCAAGCAGAAGGCACCTTTCCTAAATGGCATTGCCAGGGACAGCTTGGTTCATATTTAAGACACCATGAACTAAGAGTATCGTTCCATCCAGGACCGTTTGATTATCTCTGAATCTTAGACATACCACAAAAGACATTGAGACCTGGCCAGTGGAGTTTACTGGTATGAGATATTGCATCGCTCCCAAAGGATAGGAAACTAAAGGGGAGGGAGGCAAGAGAGAGATCAGAGCCCAACAATAAATAGCTCTTTGTACCAGTCCCCTCCCCTAAGCCCAAACCACTGAGATCATAGAGTAAGTGAAAAGCATGCAGAGGGCAACTGTCTCAGCAGCTGGACAGACAACATAACCGGATGTGAACTTGTCTTTCCACAGTGTGCGGCTGTGACCTGGCCCAAGGTGGCTTCTTCATAAAGAACGGGGAGTATCTCTGCACCCTGGACTACCAGAGGATGTACGGGACACGCTGCCATGGCTGTGGGGAGTTCGTGGAAGGAGAGGTGGTGACTGCCCTGGGCAAGACCTACCATCCCAATTGCTTCGCGTGTACCATCTGCAAGTAAGTGAGCGCTTCCCGGCAGAGTGCTGGGCTCTGCTGCCGACGCTTGGGATGGCCTCCTGGAGTCTTGAATTGTGCTTAGTCTTAAAATATTCTTTTTTCTGATGTGTCCTTAGATTCCTTTATCTTTCTACTGTATTCGCAGCCTTTGTCAAAAAGTAATTTATGGTGTCTTCTACTAAATAATAAGACTCATATTGAGTGGCTTGAAACCAAGTCTGAAAGTAGCTCTAGGTCTCAAAAGATTTTAAGCAATGAAACATTGGGAGGAAATGACATAACTGATTAGAAAGATAAAGCTTCTTTGGAAGTAGAAGTTCTTGTGTGCGTGTGTGCGCGCACATGTGTGTGTGTGTGTGTGTGTGTGTGTGTTTAAAGTAGTCTCATAGAGCAAGAGTGGGCAAACCATGCTCCAAATTAGACCTAATATCTGTTTTTGTAAATAAAGTTTTATTGGGACACAGCCACACCCATTTGTTGATGAATCATGTATGGCTGCTTTCAAGCTACAGTGACAGAGTTGAGTAGTTGTGACAAAAATCATATGATCCACCTAGTACAAAACAAAATAATATCCATGAGCTGGTATTTTAGGAGAAAAGTTTGCCAGTCCCTGCTCCTGGTCATCTATCATCTACAGCGTAAATCTTAACTTCACTTGATTAAAACGATCAGTCAGAGAGAAGGAACCTGAGTGTGGGTGGGAAAATGTGCTTTTATTGTTTTGCGGTGAGTGCTACACATTAGAGAACTTAAGTTGGGTTTGACTCCTATCATAAGGAGGTTCTGAGTTGGTGGACATCCCCTGCACCTGCCTGTCACCTGGCCTCCCCAGCTGATCCATCCAGGCCAGTCGCTGTCCCTCTCTGGGCCTTATCTGAACAATGGAAAGGAACACTGAACCCTGAGAAGAGGGGCGACCACAGCTCAGCATTTCTAAAACTTGGGGGCAGAGCATTTAACACGCTCCTCGGCGACTGGCACCAAGCCACGGGTGGCGTGGTCTTAAGTCCGAGTGTACTCCCTGTGTGTGTATCACAGTTCACAGTTCACTACCACTGTGAGGCAGCCCAAGGGCGACTTCAGGAGGGATGGCAGTTGTGAAAGCAAAACTCACATCAAGAAGCTTGACTTTGTCCTTAAGTAATCGCTCTGACCCAGGCGTGCGGGGCTGTTTTGCTTGTGAGCTTCCCATTTCCCATCGAGACAATCACACATTTGAAAACCCATGTTGATGGAGATAATTGGCACCTTGGCCTAGCGCAAGTAAGGAGGCATGGAAGCTGACCTATGGCTGTTCATGCATGATTTTGTCAACATGCTATCTGCCTGCAGAAGAAACTGGTACCATATATGCAGAAGGCGGTATTTTTGCAAAATGTGCTGTTATTGATGACTGTCTCATGGGAAAGGATATTTTCTTTCTGGAAAGAAACTAATAGTAATTTTTAAACAGATATTTATGGCATTTTCATATTTCTCCACCAGAGACTGGGTCCCACCCGGCACAATGATCCATTCCCATCACCCATTCAGATTTCCAGGACAAAGTCTAAATCAGCAGAATTTATCACAGAGGTCTTGGGAGCTGAAAGCATTAACGCTTGACCTGTGACCAGCTCTCCTGGGGAGGGGCCTTAAGCCTGAATAGGAATGTATGGCATTTGAAATGTTTCTTCATGAAGGGTTTTCCATTTGGAAAATTTTACTGTGTGCGCCCCGCTGAGCGACTTGTTGGAACATCCCCCCACTAGTGAGCAGAGGTGACTCATTCATTCCCTTTACTCTCTGGGTGCCCGCAGACGCAGCGCATTCTCCCTTCTCAAATTGAGGCACGTTTGTGTGTTTGGACCGTGTCCAGCTGGCCGGCTTGGTTCAGATGGTATTTCAGACATTTGGGCTGGTGCTTCTCCAAGTAAGGACTTGGCACCGGAGGGCAGCAGGCAGAGGCGTAAGGAACAGGAGTGAAATCGCTGGGATAACCTGCCAAGCCATGTCCTTCTGTCCCCCAGGCGCCCGTTTCCACCCGGAGACCGCGTCACGTTCAACGGGAGAGACTGCCTCTGTCAACTCTGTGCCCAGCCGATGTCGTCCAGCCCTAAAGAAGCCTCCTGCTCCGGCAGTAAGTGTCCCAGCCCCTGTTGGCATGGGTTCCTCGTGGCTCAAAGGTAGCTTAGGCCAGTGCCTTTCTTTTAGTGAAACTTAGCTGGCACTGAGAGTAATACTGTCGAAGGCATTTCCAGTTGTAAAACATGAAGCTTTGATTGCAACCCATGCAATAAAGAGCATCTCCTTTATTGCAACAAGACATAAATAGAATTGGACATTAAATTGTGCCTTTTGACAGTAAAGGAGGGACAGGGAGTTATAAAACTTTACATTGGAAATGCCATCTCGAGTCTCAGAGGTTGAGATGGGAGAGCATTCGGTGGCGATATAATTGATGTCTCTGTGTATTAACTATCTCCTGGGCCTAAAGCTAATGAGATGATTTATACTGACCCTTAAATATTCTTTATTCACCTGGAGGGGTTCTGACATTTAGCCGTTGGATGATAGATAATTTGCTGGTACCTGTGATGTGTATTGTTCCCCTCGGTGACATAGGTGTGGACAGAACAAAGTCGGCATCCTCTAAAGCAGCGGTTCTCAACCTGTGGGTCGCGACCCCTTTGGCGGTTGAATGACCCTTTCACAGGGGTCGCCTAAGACCATCCTGCATATCAGATATTTACATTACGATTTATAACAGTAGCAACATTACAGTTACGAAGTAGCAACAAAATAATTTTATGGTTGGGTCACAACATGAGGAACTGTATTTAAAGGGCCAGAAGGTTGAGAACCACTGTTCTAAAAGCTTGCTTTCTGGTGGCAGCAGATAGATAATAAATGCATACGGTACACAAAAATACCTAACATGGGGAGAAATTGAAAGTAGGAAGAGAAAGGCTAGCGGGCTGCACTGATAGGGGTCAACCAGGGGAATGTGTAATTCTTTGGGACAAGGGCTTGTCTGACCTGTGAGAATCCCAAGAAAACCGCCCTCCCCCAAATAAAAATAGTGATCGATTGCACGATTCCTTCTGGTAAATGACGGTGAATAGGCGCGTGAACCTTTGAGGTGTATTCTGAACTCTGGGCTCCAGACAAGGAAGCTCTACCGCCATCTCTCCCCTGGGGCATGAGGATGCGGGCGAGAGGTCAGCCTTGGTTTCTGTGGATTCCGCCAGTCCTTGGGAGACCTGGGGGAAAAAACGCCTTTATGCCCTGCTGGTCTCAGCACAGACGAATGAGATCAGCTACTTCTCCTCCGGAGGAACGCTATGCCGTTCATAACAGCGAGTCCAAATCTTCCTGTTCACGGAGAAGAATCCTGGTACCCGTTAAAAAGAAGAATGTTCTGACCAAAGCATTTGCATAGAGATTGGATTTTGGCCACTGGGAGGGAAGAAGAAAATAAGTGTTAGTCACCTTATTCAACAAGGCCGGGTCCTTCGCAGGAGGATGCCTGTGCCCGGCAGAGGAACACGAGCAGCCTGGGTGGAGCCATGGCTACAGAGCAGCGCAGGCCTGGACCCTAGTAGGATTTTGAGTCCTTCACTGTCCTTACCTGCTCTATCCCAGGCAGGCCATCGGGAAGGTGACCGGCAGAGGGACTAGCCACCCACGGTGTGGGAGGGCTTGCTTTGAAAGAACATTACCAACAACATTGGAGGTATTCTTCCAAGTCTTTAAGAAAAAGGATTTCAAAGAGCTTGTATGCATATATGCTTAACTCATGGACACAGACAGTAGGGTGGTGAAGGCCTGGGGTGGGGGGTGCGAGGGGAGCTGAAAAAAGTGGGAACAGGTTATGTGGGGGAATTTGTAGAAGGGCTGTGCACTTTCTGCCTGCCACAGCCTCCCTGCTATAGCAAGACTGGGGGGCGGGGGGAAAGGGATATATATATATATATATATATATATATATATATATATATAATACTTTCAACAATAAAGATGTTTTAAAAAGGATTTTATGAGTCCCAGGATAGGGTGAGAAAGAGCATCGTGTCCATGGGCCTACAATAGAACGGCCGTGCCCTCACATTCTGTGGAGTCCTTTAGTCCAACTGTCGTTCTTGATAGGTGGGGAACCTGAGTCCCGCATGCATGCTCTCGCTGCCCGCTGACAGGTCGGATTAGAGGCAGGCCTTTGGTTCCTGATCTGGAGCTCGCTCTTTTGTTTCATCTGACATTCCTCATGGTTTGGATTGAGAAACAAAAGTGGGACATTTTTAAAGGCTTCCCGTCCCCTCCATCCATGGAATTCGGGATCCTGTGTCCTAGTCACAGTTCTACCAAAATGGTTATTCCAATGTTTGTTAAAGTGTTTGGGGTTTTTTTGTTTGTTTTTTGCTTTATCCCTCTTTTCTATTTTCATATGACATACATGTTATGTGCATAAAAAAAGGAATAAAGCCCAACTGGTGTGGCTCAGTGGCTGATGCTCACGATTGGATTCCTGGTCAGGGCACATGCCTGGGTTGCAGGCTCGATTCCCAGTGTGAGGCATGCAGGAGGCCGCCGATCAATGATTCTCTCTCATCATTGATGTTTCCATCTCTCTCTTCCTCTTCCTTCCTCTCTGAAATCAATAAAAATACATATATATTTTAAAAGGAATAAAAATTTTAATTGTAGAATGTATCCTACTCAAATTCATCACATCTCTAATGGCAGATATAATAATTGTTGCTTATGTACAAATTGTTAGAACAAATCATATTTTTCCCTTGCACATGGATGAAATCTCAATCCTATGCAACTGCTTTGATCAGTTCATTGTTATTTTTCAACAAGTCCTTGTCTATTTAGGTAAGTACTCAGATAGCATTTATGAGGCATGTGGGCGTGGATGTCTGCCAAAAAGAGAGCTCTTATCTGTGGATACACACATGCACTATACGCCGACGAGGCAGGCCCGCGAGTACTAGCTCAGGGGAGTTTTCAGCAAGTTTCTGAAATTTACTGGGGCGTGATTAGAAAACACTGGCTGCTACTTGCAGTTCTTGAAGAAGTGCCTGGTTCTTTAAAACCATCCTGATGTCCCTTTGAGTCATTTTTCTTTCTTTCAATTTTTAAAATGGCAAAGCTTCCTACATAAAAGCAAAAATGAAACTCTCTCGTTAATGTTCACAGAGTCGATGAAATGTAGCAGAGAGCCAAGGGCCTCTTTTTCCTCTGAAATGTCCTTTGGAAAATGAGTTTG
The DNA here is from genome assembly GCF_964212035.1 of Myotis nattereri. Taxonomy (NCBI): domain Eukaryota; kingdom Metazoa; phylum Chordata; class Mammalia; order Chiroptera; family Vespertilionidae; genus Myotis; species Myotis nattereri. The sequence continues at coordinate 52,524,967 of NC_138088.1, read as the reverse complement.
CTCTTCTGAACCACCGTTTCATTTCACATCCCGGGGCTGGTTTTCTGTAGTCACCGAGGAGCAGGTGAAGACAGCGTGAGAGGGAGAGAGGAGGCGAAGCGTGGCCGACAGAAGCCATCGTTTATCCAAAATCGTCTCAGCTGGAGCTTCCTGGGTAGAGGTGCACTTCCGTTGCTCCTGCTCTTCTAACCTTTCTGTTTTATTTTCCTTATCCAACATCCACTTAGCACTCACTGTGGATCAGGCACTGTGTAACTGCTCTACAAATCTTCATTTAATCCTCATCACCACCCAGTGAAAACGATCCCCTTTTCACAGATGAAGAGACCAGGGGTCACAGAGGTTAAATGATGCACACAAGCTCACACGGACATTATGTGGTGGGTCCGGACACAAACCCCAGCCGTCTGGCGCCAGAGGCCATTACCGTCCCTGGTATTGATTTGACCATGTAGGTATCGCTCTCTGATTTTCAAAGCTGGGGTTGCGGAGCCTCGGAGCGGTGACCTGACTTGCTGGCACATGATCCACGTGTCCTTCCTGCAGGGCTGTGCACTGTTTATCCGCACCGCTGCCTCCTGCTACAGCAAGATTGGATGAATGGAAACCATCAGGAAGTTATTCATAGAAACAAACAACTTCAATTATGGATTATTGCCCCTGAATTAATTAAAACTTGCTGCATCTAGTCTAATGCAATTTGAATTCAATAAGCAATAACCATTTTATAACACGGAGAAGATAGTAAGTTATCTCAAAGGGTTGTGGCGAGCATTAATTAGATTGCTTTTACTATCAATAACAAAATCAATTGCCTATGTCTAGCTGATCCATACTTTAGAAATAAAATGTATGCCCTGGAGACATTATATTCCACCAGGTTACACACTCTTCTGTAAAGCTTAATTCAACTCCTTTCTCCATGAATTCGCTTATAAGGGCAGGACTGGGTTCCCTGGGGTTAAGGAGATGGGTGCGGGGGAGTCTGTGTGTGACAACCTAGGGCATGGGGAATAGGGCTTGGATTGTCATTTCCTACGCTGCTCCTGTCTATTTCAGGCACCTGAGCGTGAGTGGGCTGCTGTCTACAATCACCCTTTCCACTTCAAAGGGTGTCAGACTAGTGTCTGATGGCATGTGGGTTGGGTGGATTGGCGTGGGGAACACCCACGCACAAATACATCCAAACCCATCTTCCTCTCTCTCCCCTTCTGTACAGCACTGTCATTATTCTCACTGCCACTGGAACTCCCACAGGTATCAGGACAAATGCTCCACTTGGTCTGAGTTTAAGTTATTTTTGATAGAGTCATGTGCATGTTTTTTAAAAAAACATGTTTTTATTGATTTTTTTGGGGAGGGAGAGGGATAGAGACATAGAAATATTGGTGAGAGAGAAACATCTATTGGCTGCCTCCTGCACGCCTCCTCCTGGGGATCGAGCCCACAACCTGGGCATGTGCCCTGACTGGGAATTGAACCAGTGACCCCTTGGTTCATGGGTCATTGTTCAACCACTGGGCCACACTGGCCAGACTCTCATCTTTTTTATAAGCTTTTCCCTGTATCATAAAAGGGAAAGTGGTTATTACTTCAGATAAATTTATTGGTGACAGAATCACATTTATTTTTTAAAGTAGCAATGTCAGGGAACATATTTCCCCACCTCTGAGTGTGAGATTAAAGGGAGGCCTCACCTCTCTGGGCATTTAGGGTGCCAGCTCCTGGTGTGGCAGTTCCAATATTGCTCTACTGGGTACGAGTGGGGTTTAGGATTTACATAGTAGGCAGAGGTTTACTGCAAACAGACGAGGTATGTTGCAATAAGGAACATTTATATTCAGGCATTTCAGATTGAAATCTATAACAACTATGAGTCAGACATAAAGATCCCAGAGTGACACAGCACATGGATGATCTCAAAAGTGTTCTCAGTGGATGGAAAGTTAATGGCATTTTTTTATTTGCTATTTTCGTTTCACCAGATATGCCTCTTACGTATTGAGACCCACAGCTTCTAAATACTTATCAGTAAAACTAGAATGTTAATGATTGGAACAGCAGTCAGTCCCCAGTTTATTTTTAATTTTTCAGTGGCAGTAAAGATGTAGCTATTCAAAGGACTGCTGTGTATACATCTCTCTCTCTCTCTCTCTCTCTCTCTCTCTCTATATATATATATATATATATATATATATTATATATATGTAAAAGTATATATATATATATATATATATATATATATATATATATAAGCCTAAGCGACCGTTACAACTGGTCGACCTAATGACCGGTCGACCAGTCGCTATGACATACACTGACCACCAGGGGGCAGAGGCTCAATGTGGGAGCTTTCCCCTGGTGGTCAGTGCGCTCCCACAGCCAACCTCCCGCAGTCCCTTCCCCCAGCTGGCCAGCCAACCTGGCCCAGCCAGCCCTGATTGGCCCCAATTGGCCCTGATTGGGACTGGTCAAGATGGCCCCCATCAGCCCCGATCACCTGCCAGGCCGAGGGACCCCACCCAGGTACAAATTCGTGCACCAGGCCTCTATTAGTTGTATATTCCTATAGATCAGTGCTTCTCAACCTTCTGGCCCTTTAAATAAAGTTCCTCATGTTGTGACCCAACCATAAAATTATTTTCGTTGCTACTTCATAACTGTAATGTTGCTACTGTTATGAATCGTAATGTAAATATCTGATATGCAGGATGGTCTTAGGCGACCCCTGTGAAAGGGTCGTTCGATCGCCAAAGGGGTCGCGACCCACAGGTTGAGAACCGCTGCTATAGATTGTCCCAGGAAGATACTGAGAAATTTCTATTAGTACCCAGCAGGGAGGAAGGGAGTTGTTTTTACTATACAAAAAAAAAAAAAAAAAAAATTAACCATGTGTATGTATGACCTATTTAAAACCAAAACAAAGCACTTAAGAAAGAACAATGTTATAAAATAAAAGACTCATTCATTACAGACTGGAGTTTCATGGCTGTTTGCCCTTGCTATGACCTTCAGCCGAATATGTATTAAGTGGCTGGTCACATGGTGAAAGTACCGAAACTGACATTCTACCCTTCTTTTCCTCTTCCCGTCTTTGGAATAGAGCGAATGAGCTGATGTTTGCTAATGGCTGCTGAATCTGAGAAACTGACGTAGGATTCAAGCATGATTTCCTCTTTGGCAAGAGCCCGTGCGCACTGGGTGACCATAGCCAGTTAAAGATTAATTATGGAACTCTTCACCCGGTTAAAGTTTACAAGTAAATTAGGGAAATCAGTGCAAGACAAACCTTCTTACAGTTATGATTTTTTTCCTTTTTCTTGAATTTATTAGGGTGACACTGGTTAACAATATACAGGTTTCAGGTGCACAATTCCACAACACATCATCTGTACACCGTATTGTGTGTTCACCACCCAAATCAAGTTTCCGTCCATCACCACTTATTTCCCCTATACCCTCCTCCACCTCCCTCCTCAATTTGTTTTAATTGAGGTCAAGTTCACGTAACAAAGTTAACCACTTTAAAGTGAACATTTTAGTACATTCACAGTGTTATACAGCCACCATCTCTGTCTAGTTCTAAAACATTTTCATCCCCCCAAAAGAAGGCCCCATACTCACTAAGCACTTACCCCCGATCCCTCCTTCTCCCAGCCTGGGCAGCTACCAGCCTGCTTTCTGTCTCTCTGTGTCACCTATTCTCGATATGTCGTGAATGTAATTGTGCATAGGTGGCCTTTTGTTTCTGGCATCTTCCGCTTATCAGAATGTCTTCAGGGTTCATCCAGGCTGTGGCGCTTATCAGTACTCCATTCCTTTTTACGGCTGAATAATATTCCATTGTGTGGATAGACCACAACTTCTTTATCCACTCGTCTGTTCATGGACGTTTAGTTCATTTCCCCCATTTGGCTGTTGTGAATCGTGCTTCAGTGAACATGCTTGTACAAGGATTTGTTTGGGTCTCTGTGTCGGGGTCTTGGTACAGCTTCAAGAAGGGTTTGCTAAGGACTATCCCGAATCTTGAAAGCAGTGGCTGCCAATTTTCTGAACTCCCTGTGAGCTGTCAGGCTTGTGTCCACCAGGGTTCGCAGTGTGGAGGGTCATGGCATGGGCACCACTCAATGCCCCAGGTGATTGCAGGTGGCAGCCTTCATCGGGGGCACCCATCCTCCTTCCTTCCATGTTTGCTCCTTCTCCCATTCTTCCTTTTCTTTTCTTTTTTTTTTTAAAAAAATATATTTTATTGATTTTTTACAGAGAGGAAGGGAGAGAGATAGAGAGTTAGAAACATCGATGAGAGAGAAACATCGATCAGCTGCCTCCTGCACATCTCCCACTTGGGATGTGCCCGCAACCCAGGTACATGCCCTTGACCGGAATCGAACCTGGGACCTTTCAGTCCGCAGGCCAGTGCTCTATCCACTGAGCCAAACCGGTTTCGGCTCTTCCTTTTCTTTATACCCCTTTGCCACCTGGCCAAAAACTGAGTAGAGGACCACTTGGTGGAAGTCTGACCCAAGATGTTCCCAACCCTGACCAGAAACAGACCCAAAGTGCTCAGGACTCAGGCTTGAGCTTAGGACACATTAGTCTGTCTTCCTGCAGAAGTATGTATTACAGTGGCCTTTTTGAGGGGTGGCTGGGGTATCAAACAGGGTTTGCAAGGCACGTCTGGATTACACATTGTGAGCAGAAAGGAGAGCTGCTCAAGCCCACAGAGAAGCACTGTTCCAACCATGTGCTGCTTGAGTGGTCATTGGCCCCATGGCAGGAAGGCCCTGCCCATGGAAGGTTCGGCTGGAACTTTTCACCCGTGCCGGCTGGAGACCACGATCTGTGAGGCTGCCTTAGACAGGGCCTTTTCTGAGAGCGTCCCATGATTGGGTGATGCTTGGTTCTGTTTTCATTGCTTCCCACCTTCCTCTTGCTGTCCTGGTGGCATCCGTAGTCAAAAGAGAATCCTACTTTTAATCTTGGGACAATCCCCGTGATGTTTGCATCATCAGAAATGATGCTGAGCAGCCACAATGGACAAAACAGACGACAGTGCAGGGGACGAGCCCGGAAGGCAGTGATGCTCTGGGCCTTCCCTCCAGCTGCGCTTTTGAAATCGTTAGTTGACCCGCCGTGGCTCAGTGGTTGAGTGTCAATCTATGAACCAGGAGGTCATGGTTCGATACCCAGTCAGGGCACATGCCCGAGTTGTGGACTTGATCGCCAGTATGGGGTGTGCAGGAGGCAGTCGATCAATGATTCTCTCTCATCATTGATGTTTCTATCTTTCTCTCCTTCTCTCTTCCTCTCTGAAACCAATAAAAAATGTATTTAAGAAAGAAAGAATTTTGAAGTTGTGAGTGTACTTACAAAGATAATGTTTATTCCATACGTTAGACTCTTCTTTTAGTTCTGAAAACATGTGGGTGAACCCATACATACACACACACAGAGTTCCTTGGATAGGATTTTAAACCTGAAAATTAGAGCAGATGACAAGATGGTATTAATGTTTTATGCTAATATTTTTTATTTCCCATCAAAGATTCTCCATTGCATCCTGAGGAAATACAGGCACGTTACTCTTTTTATTTGTGGTTCAGGGAAATGGAAGAGAGGCTGTTGAAGAGATTCTTTTGCGAGGCAGTAGATACTGTCTGTCAGCAGATACTGACGTTTTCAGCATCCTTTTTAAAGTATATGTTCTGCTCCATAAATGTATACTCTCAATAGGTGGCATTCTTCCTGTATATCAGGCACCCCTACGGCTCACCCCGCTCCAAGCAGGCCCCATCGGCCCGTGGGAATCAGTTGCAGAGTTCAGCCCTGAGTGCTGAGGCAGGTCTGTGGGCCAAAGCCATCCTCCACAGCTAATCAGACGAGCTTCTCAGGCTCTCAGTTCTCATGCTTTTGGGTTGGTACGAAGGCTATTGCTTTGATGCTCACCCCCCTGCCTGGCAGCATTAGCCATGGGATTCCTGCTTAATAACTTCATAATCAATTACGAAGAGAGGAAGGGCAAATAGTCTGGCTCCTTTTCATCTCCCACTCAGATCCTAGTCGAAAATATGGGAGAAAAACACCAATGTGGTTAAAGAAGAGAGTGTCTTGACCTTGAGAATCCCTAGTACTCCTAACAGAATTCTGAGAGTACTGGTTTAAGGATCAGAATTGGAAATCTCAAATGTGTAGATGGCCTATATATATAAAATGATGAGCAAAGAACTGAAATTCTGTAAGTTTACAGGATGTCCACTTAACTGAAATTCTACAAGTATATATACTCTTTAAAAGGAAAAAAAAGCCCTACCTGGTTTGGCTCAGTGGATAGAGCATCAGCCTGTGGACTGAAGGGTCCTGAGTTCAATTCTGGTCTAGGGCACATGCCCAGGTTGAAAGCTTGCGTGCAGGAGCCGGCCAATCAATGATCCTCTCTGATCATTGGTGTTCTGCTCTCTCGCTCCCTCTCTCTTCCTCTCTGAAATTAATAAAATATTTTTTAATTTTTTTTAAAGGAGAAAAGATAGGATTTTTTTGGTCACATATGGAATTAGAGAGGACTTGGGCAATGGCTGCTGCCGGGCCCGCCTTCATCTGCCCTGGTGAGGGCTGATCATCTGTTGCTGCTGTGGCCCATGAAAACTTGTTTGTTGTGCAGCATTTGTCTTCCCAAGACAAGAAGAACCTTCCTTAAAATAGCAGGTCAGAGGCTGGTCTGGCCTACAATGTTTCCAGCGTGACCATCAGGACAGCAAAGCGAGCAACTGACCTCAGTGGGGCCAGGGTGATGTGGAAAATCTGGTTCAAGGTTACAGACTCCACAGCATATAAACCGTTTACAATAATTCTGGCCATTTTCAGGGAATGTGAGATATACATTATTTATAGCATGGAGACCCCTTTGCCATAGAGTGGCAAATACACTGCATCTACATGAACGTTCTGACCTCCTCTACCCCCTTCTCAAAATATGTCTTATGACGTCATATTGCTTTTTTGGCTAATAGCGGCATAGAATTTCAGAAGTTAAAAAAAGGACTTTTAAAAACTCACTCTTCAAAAGTGCTTAGCCTAACACATTAGCAGTTTCACATTCCTTTTGCCCTCTATCTATCTTTTCTTTTTCTTTTCTTTTTTCTATCCTTTCTTATGGTGACCTCATACCTGGGTATTGGCCATGACATGCAAAAGAAAGAAAGAAAGGGAAGGGGAGGGGAGGGGAGGGGAGAGGAGGGGAGGGGAGAGAAAGAGGGAGGGAGGGAGGGAGGGAGAAAGAAAGAAAGAAAGAGAAAGAAAAGAGAGAAAGAAAGAAAGAGAAAGAGAGAAAGAAAGAGAATTCTGTGGACTTATTTCAGTGACTTGGTTTACAGTTTTTTTTCCAAATAGACCGTGGTCTTGCCAGGACAGTGTGGCTCAGTGGTTGAGCACCGATGCAAGAACCAAGAGGTCACCAGTTCCATGCCTGGTCACATGCCCAGGTTGCGGGCTCAATCCCCAGTAGGGGGAAGTGCAGGATGTGCTGATCAATGATATTTCTATCTCTATCACTCCTCTCCCTTCCTCTCTCTCTCTAAATATATATAAACTTAAAACTTTAAAAAATGGACTGTGGCCAGTCCATATTTGTCAGCTCATACATGTCTGGTTTGGAACCTGACAATATTGAAGGGCCCAGATGAAGATGAAAGAAAACAACCTTCAACAGTATCCCCTTGTTAGATCGACGTTCTTATCACTACTAACTGATGTGGTCTTTTTGGTCAAGGAAAGGTTTTTAAATACCCAGATCCTTTATACCTTAAAGATGTTAAAACTCTAAGCCAACTGTTATAAAACATACCATAAGGATTTTTTTTAATCTGTGGGTTGCAAACTGAAGGACCTACAACAAAGGCCAGGCTGGCAGCATGGGTGCATGCAGTCAGTTCACGGATGAGGACAGGTGGCAACAGACATCTAGACCCCAGGGAGCAATGAAACCCAGCCAACCAGGAAGCTCTGTCCTGTGGAAAGTGGGCAGCCTCTATGTGCCCCAAACAGTGCTTGCCACGAAGGAGTCCGTGTCAGAGGCTAATCTGACATGTGTTGAAGGCTGTGTTGAAGGCAGCTTGTCAACCTAGCAGAGTCTGACCCACGTCCAGGTCCTGCTTCTCTGGGTCCCTTCTTTCTCTGGCTTTTGGACAGAGCAGCTTTCTCTAGCCTTCTAGCGTCACCATTTTATCACACAAGATAATGAGAAATCCATGCCCTGGAGGAGCAGTTGAATGACAAGATAAGATGTCATTAAATTCAGGACCTCAAGTTAGCCAAGCCGTGGAATGGAATTTACATTCGTTTTCTGCTTTCCTTAAAGCTCCCTGGAATGAGTCCTGGCCAGGCATAAAGTGCCTCTAGTTAACAGTCTATTAAAAGGACAGCACTTGAATCTTTTATAGGGTCTCCAAAGCCTTATTCCACTTTCTATTAATACCAGCCTAACTCTGAAGTGATTTCGTTTCTATTTATTTTTCGTTCACGTGTATGGCTATGAACTTATGTGCTCATCTTTGTCGGTGACAAATAGATTTTCTTTTTTTATTTACAAAAAGAGGATTTCGGGGAGAGCTTGCATTTTCTGGAACTTACATGGGCAACTATTTCAATACTGAAACTTGATGATATGTTTTATTCTTAATCTTTTAAATTTTACAGGAAACACACTACACTGGCTCACAATCCCTGTGGACATTTTTAACATTTCAGTATCTCAGCCAGCATCAATTAAAAGAGAAACGTCCCTCTCTGGTTCCTTTTATGATTTCCACCATTTTCACAATGATTCTCTGCTTCGATAGTCTTTACCCTAAAAGGAACCTCATGTTCAGGTTCCATCGCGGCCGTTTTTGCCCACCGGCAGTGCAAGAGGCACTGACCAGGGAGGTGAACCTGTGGTTGGAGGTTTAACCCAGAGCAGCCTGGCGAGCTGCAGCGGCCTGGGTTCACGTGCTGAGAACAGGGGCTGCCCTCTGTGTGGTTAACGGGACACTGCTTACCCGTGGCCTGTGCAAAGCCCGCGTCCACCGGGGCCTTAGTTCCAGGGTATAAAAGGAAGCACTCACACCAGCTGGTCTTCAGGGTCCCTCTGGCTCTCAAGTGTCCTGTGATCTGTAAGAGGCACGTAATCCGGCCTTTTCAGATGAGCGGGAGCCCTAAGTGGACAGAGATCACGGAAGGGCAAGACCGCTCACAAGGTAAAAGCTGAGTAACAACAATAATAATAGTGTTCATATGACGCTGACGGTGATTGTGGAACCAAAATGCCTTTCCCAGAGGCTGGCAGCGGGCTGAGTTCTTTGTGAAGGGGAAGAGGAAATGTCAGATTTATGGGATTATTACAACCATGGGAGCCATGGGCACTGAGTGTTTACCATGTGCCTGGCACTCTGCTCAGTGATTGCACATCGTCTCTCCAGCCCATTTTACGGATGAGGAGCTGAGGCCCAGTGGCTGCCCATGGTCCCTTAGTTCAATGTCAGAGCTGGAATTTGACTCCGGGTCTCTGCCCCCAAAGCCTTTACTCACAGTTAGCGTGTAGGATTGGTGCACAATTACTGTATAGGATGGGTCAAAACCAGGAAGAACCTCATTTCTTCCTGTTGCTACAGAATTATCCTCTCTCAGAGCTCCCTCTCCTACCCTTAATAATATCTTTGGTGGATTCCTGTAGCTTTCTGGTTATTGTTAGCTCTTAAAAGTCCAGCCTGGTTACAAACCTGATTCTCACATCCAGGTCAGAGCTGCACCCTGGCCCCAGCTCAGGGCCCACCCAAACTGGAGACCGGCAATGAGGGTGGGGGGAGGGGCACAGCCTCTCCTTTTACCCCTTCCTGTGCCGCGTAGGGACCCTGGGGGTCCAGGCAGGGGGAGGGGTTTCAGCGAAGAAGGGAAGCGGTGTTGTAAAGCTGGCGTCAGCAGGCTCTTTAGCTGGCACTCTCTGGAGACATCTTTTGGGGGGTGGGTTTTGGATTCCTTGGCAAAAGCAAGCAGTTTCTGGCTACTTGTTATAGCAGATCCCCTCCCCGCTTCCCAGCTCAGGCCCTGCTCCCTCCCGGTCTCCTCGTTGCACTTCCTAATGAGGTCCCCAGCCCTGCCTGGCAGCTTTCTCGGGTGTGCGTTCAGGATGCTCGGGGTGGGTCCCAGCCGCAGGACGCACAGGCATCCCCAGTGAGCCAGGCAGTGGACACCCACACCACTGCCACTCTGTGGCCTGCCAGCAGGGGGCGCTCCAGCAGGCTTCCTGCCTTTCAGATTGCCCGGATTCCACAGGCTCCAGACTTGCTGTTCCTGAAGGCTTCCAACTCCAGGACACCCCAGTCGGCTGGTCCCAAAATCCTAACACAAGCTCCTCTGGGATCCCATCGCAGCCCTGGGGCCTGAGCGTCCCCCTTAGTAGACATCTTGGTAGGAGGCGGGAGGCCCACCTCTTCTCTCAGGGTCCTCTGATCCCTTCACAGCAGCGGGGAGGGGACCCCACCTCACTCCTGCGGTGTGAACGGCTCCCTGCGGACTCTCCTCTATTCCTTTTTGAATGTCTGGCTGCAGAGGTATAGGGGTTGAGAGCCTCAGGTGGATTCTGCTATCCTGGTCCTTCTGGCAGGGACATGCCTAGCACCCTTCCTTGGCAGATGGACTGTGTATCACCACCTCCCACTCTAAGTCCATAGCCCCAAATTCCCAGACACTAGGAAAAGTCCCCTTCTGTATTCTGGTAGCTTTGATCCAGGTATGGGAGGAGACTTTTCCTCCGAACGGCGGTTTCCACCTTCATTTCGGAAATAGGGGTGACGGAGCACAAGGGCCTGGGCAGGGGGGATGAATGGGAATTTGGTAGCCACACCGTCCCCTTTTCTAGAGCTCCGTGTCCTCCTTCTCCACACAGGGCAGCTTCAACGAATAAGACATTCCTCTGGCCCTCACTCTGCCCCAAGGGCAAAGTCTAGGAGGGCGGACAGAACAGAGGTATTCGGGCTTAAGTGCCGCCCAGCTGATGACAGCTTCCTTCCTGAGGCCATTTGTCACATCCTTCAATTTAAATGCTTTTGCAGCCCAGGTGTCCATGGCCTATCTACAAACAAAACAAAACAAAACGAAACAAACAAACAAACAAAAGATAGTTAAAGGAGCCTGGAGACTGGCAGGATCCCTATGAACAAAATGACAGGAACGGACCCAGGTGCGGCCTTGGCTGCCGGTTTAACTTGGCCGTGAGCAGCTGAGTCCCTGCTTTGCTCTTGGCTCCTGGTATCGAGAATGAAAGGCTGGCAGCGACGACATGTTCAAGGCTGTGGTTGGGTTTTTCTTTCCTCACATCTGGTGGTGATTCGTCCTTGATAGGATACTGGCGAGGGGCTAGAGAGGGTTTGGTTTCCTTGACGGTGCCCCGTACTCACCTATTCCTGACTTGGGCCGAAGTCCCGCGCCAATCGCCCGCTTTCTATATTTATCAGCAGCTGCTTCGGGGATGTGGAAACAATTTTCTCAACAGCTGAAAAGCATGCGGATCGAGAGCAGGACGTGTTGTTCTTATAAAGGAGCCTCGTTGGAACGAGCGTGGAGGGGTGAACAATCCAGCACGAATCTCCTTGTCCCTGCATCTCCTCCCATTCCCCCCCCCCCCCATGACATCAGGCTTAAGCGGAGAAGATGGTTGGTTTTGTCCAGAGAGGAACGCACGGGCAGAGGCTGAGGAATAGACCATAATCCTTTGCATCAGCGGGGTGGCCAGTATTCTCCTTCTTAGGAGGTGGTCTTGGCTGACTTGCTTGATTTATGTCTTACGGTTTGGGGTGCAGAGGCTCATCGCAGCCTCTTCTTCCAGCCCAGCCTTCCCAGCTGCCTGGCTCAAGGCATTCAGTGTTCGGTGACTGCTTCTCTGTAAACCATTATGAAAATCAGCCGCAGGACGTCTGCCCTCCATGGGACACGGCCGGGCGGGCGGATCTGAGAAGCACAGCACACCACCTGTGAGCCGGAAGCTTCCAGACTGCCAGGCACTGGGACTAAGTGACTGTGAAGTATACATGGTGCCTGGTTCACCGACAGCCCGCGGTGCGGAATGATCAGAGAGGTTGTTGTTGCTCTCAGATGGGCTCAGAGCTCTGGGGCATCTGGGCGTTAGTGTGCTTGTAAGGACAGCAAGACTTAGAGTCGAGAAACCTGGCTTTTAGCCCCAGTTCTGCCCCTATGATGAAAAGGGGAACCACCTTGAATGCCCAACCTGTGCCAAGAGTTCTGAGTGTTGTGCAAAGCACTTTACCATGCAGGGTCTCTCCCCTCTTAGCAGTTGAGGAAGTAGGTCAGCATTTCCCAGGTGAAGCAGTGAGAGTTCAGAGAGAGTAGTTTACCCAGGTTAGTGTCCAAATCTCCCTAACTCCAAAGCCCATGTCCTCACCATCCGCATCTTCCATCTCCCTAGACCTCAGCTCTGTGCAGAGGGAGACCTCGAACAGCTGTGCAAACTCTCAGCCCAACTGTCTTCAGCTGTAGAATTGAAAAGCCATCTCTAAAGTTTATTTTCTACTTAAAAAAATGTAATCAACCAGAGTCTTCCTTATTATTTTAAATCTTTACTGCCACCTAGTGGGAATGATCTAATTAGAATAATGGAACATTTGAGTTCAGCTTGCATTAAAAACTACCAATTCATCTTAGGTACATACTGTGTTCCTAACCTTTAAAAATGGTATTTATGAATACATATTATAGTCTTCTGTTTTATCTTTATAATAAACTACTAGCTGTGAGATCTCCTTTATACGATTTTTTGGTGAGATGCTGGGATAATAATAAATCCTAGTTTTTAAAAAAAATATGTAGCCCTAGCCGGCTTGGCTCAGTGGATAAAGCGTCATCCTGTGGACTGAAGGGTCCCAGGTTTGAGTCCGGCCAAGGGCACATGCCTGGGTTGCAGGCTCGATCCCCAGTGGGGGTTGTGCAGGAGGCAGCCGATCAATGATTCTCTCTCATCATTGATGTTTCTACCTCTCTCTCCTTCTCCTTTTCTCTCTGAAATCAATAAAGAAATATATTTTTTTAAAAAATGTAATGCTTTGTGACCTTATGATACACACGCAGCTTACAATAAGCTATATGTAAAGAGATTCTAATCTGAAATATTTAAACATATAGCAGATATGTTTTTAACTTTATAAATATTTACTCTTTTTTTTTACATTCTCATGGCAAAAAAATTAAACAACATAGAGGTTGTGGCATAAAAAGTAAAGTCCTCCGTCACTGAGGACTTTTATGATTTCTTATGTGTTTTTAAAGAATTGTTCTGTTCATATACAAGCATGTGTGCAAATATACACATACTTTTTTTTTTTTTTTTACTATTTTTCTATTAATGAGCTCATGCTATACATACTGTTCTTCAGCTTGATTCGTTTACTTATTCAATTTTGGATATCTTTCCATGCCCACAACAAATCTACCTCATTCTTTTTAACAGCACACAGTATTCCATTATTGGCTATCTTATAATTAATTTCCTGGTCCCTCATTAATGTCCATGTAGGCTATTTTCAGTTTTGTTGTTACAAAAATGCTTCGGGGAATGCCTATGTATTCTTCAGGGAACACACACATACACTTTTTATTTGTAGAATGAAATCTTAGACATGAAATTGCTGGGTTTAAAGGCACATTATTACCTACTGACCAGTGATCATTAGAAATTCTACACATCTGTAGTCAAAAAAAAAAAAAAAAAGGAAGGGAGGACAGGAAGGAAGGAAGGAAGGAAGGAAGGAAGGAAGGAAGGAAGGAAAGCAGGTTTACTTAAACTACAGCCAGGGAGACAACACCCAGGGGCGGGTTTGGAGCCTTTTCTAGGATTTGGGCTTGTGCTGGGTAACCTTAGGGAGGATCCGGGGAGCGGGAGCAGCTCTGGGGGGTGTTGTCAAGAAGCAGGAGCAGAGCAGTGACTGGGCGTCTTCTTTTTCTGGGAGGAGGGAAGTGGAGTGGTTAGGAGTGTCCTTAGTAAATGAGCAGCCGTCGTGATGTGTCAGGTGAGGGGTGTTTAGCCGTCTGTGTACCCGTGGCCTTGCCTGGACATGGCTTTATTCTGCGGTGCTGTCCCTGCTCTCGTGGGGACATCTCAGCCGGCCTGCCCACAGCGCTGTCACTTCCTTGGATACATTGGTGTTAAATGTCTGGAAATGTTTAAGTTGCTTCTAAAAAGGACGCACCAATTTACATCCTTCTGGGTTCTTTTAAAGATGCAACTTCTCTGAAAATGATTTAATAACCAGGATAATCGTGGAAATGACACTAATAGCAAATGCTTAGAGAGCCGCTTCCTGCCTGCCAGCCCTGTGCTGAGTCCATCTCGGGACACATCCTCCTCGAAGGCTGGAGCAAAGCGCTAACAGCATCCCGGCTTCCGCCCGAGCAAACCGAGGCTTAGAAAGCGGCAACGCCCGGATGGTGTGGCTCAGTGGTTAAGTGTCAACCTATGAACCAGGAGGTCACGGTTTGATTCCCCGTCAGGGCAGATGCCAAGGTGCAGGCTCGATCCCCAGTGGGCGGCGTGCAGGAGGCAGCTGATCAATGATTCTCTCTCATCATAGATTTTTTTCTCTCTCTCTCCCTCTCCCTTCTTCTCTGAAATCAATAAAAATATATTTTTTAAAAAAAAGGAAAAGGGAGAACCAGCCCGGATCACGGGAACTAGCCAGCAAGGCACAGAGCTGGGCGCAGAACCGGCTCATTCCGGGCCACGCTCTTCACCATGAAGGACCTCTCTGTGACCAGTTTCACGGAGTCTGCCCGGGAGAACTGAAAGCTGAGGAGTTAAGAGCCGTTTAATTTGATGATGACAAAGCGTGGAGGGTCCGGTTTAGGTTGACAAGGCAGAAGAGTCTGAGCAGCATGGCATTCTGGGAACCACGTGATGATGCTAAGCGGGGCATCCAGCCTGGGGGGCTTTGCGGCTCCCACGCATCCTCAGTGACTGCAGGCCCACGAGAGCTTTCCCCAAGTCACAGCCTGGACCCTGTAATTGAGTCGTCTCTGGGCCAGCAGGAGCTCAGAGGGGACTTAATTAACCTCCGAGGAAATACAGGATGGAGGACATCCATCCCCTGGGTCCTCCGTGGTTCATGGAGCGTCCACGCTGCGTGAGGATGGAGCCCGAGTGACAGACTGTGCGGGGCGAGCGCAGAGGGAATCGTTGCTTAAGCAAATATCTGTTGAGTGTGTGATGGGGACACTGGGTTCAGAGCTGGCCGAGTGCGGGCATTTAGCACAGCTGGCTTCAGGGAGTAACACCTGGCTGCAGGGAGTAACCCCTGGCCGCAGGGAATAACCCCTGGCTGCAGGGAGTAGCACCTGGCCGCAGGGAGTAACACCTGGCTGCAGGGAGTAACCCCTGGCCGCAGGGAGTAACACCTGACTGCAGGGAGTAACCCCTGGCCGCAGGGAGTAACCCCTGGCTGCAGGGAGTAGCACCTGGCTCAGGGAGTGACACCTGGCTCAGGGAGTAACACCCGGCCGCAGGGAGTAACATCTGGCTGCTCTTCCTTCCAGACTGTGCCGGCTGCGGAAGGGACATCAAGAACGGGCAGGCGCTGCTGGCGCTGGAAAAGCAGTGGCACTTGGGGTGCTTTAAATGCAAGTCCTGCGCGAAGGTCCTCACCGGGGAGTACATCAGCAAGTAAGTGAGGCTGGGCCTGGGGGGCCCTCTCGCTCCTGCTCCGGGGGCCCCCACCCTGACCCGCAGCACATAATGACAAACATGCACACCCCACGATCCACAGGAACGTTTGGCTGCAAAGCTGGTGCGAGGAATTTTATTCCTTTGCATTTGCCATAGTTTGCCTCCTATAAATGTAAAGAGATGTTAGGCATTGCCTGATTTAACAATGAATGAAGCCGATTTAATATGTTGTAACCAATGAAGCATTCAGTAATTTTACCTTCATTAGCCCCCCACCCCCCAATTTGGCACTAACAAACCTTTGTCCTCATTCCAGGTGTTGAATGTATTTGTAGATGCCCCAGCCTTCCCCCCAAAACCCACACAGGGTCTAGACACTGAGCCCATTAGGACCAATGCCCACAATAGCTCCTCAGAACGGGTTCGTGTTAGGCTGGTGTGGATAACAGCTACAGCAGGTGAAGTAGAGTTTCTGTTTGTTTTATATTTATGCAGCTGGAGAAACTAGTTCAGTTACAATGGTTACCTTCTGAGTTAAGAAAGACTGGGCACGGGGTTGGGATTGGGGGAGACAGTGGCAATGAGGGGAAAATTTCCCCTATATACCTTTTCTATGCTTAAAAAAATGTCTTCCAACCGGGCAAGTATATCAGCTATTCAAAAATACCAAATCAATTAAGAATATAGCAAAACAAACAAAAAGTAGTTTGGGCCCCGCCTTCCAAAAACCTAACCCTGTAGGTCTGGGCTGACCTGTGGGAACCCCCCAGAGGTGCCTCTGACGCAGAGCTGAAGTGAGAAGAGGAAGATGCTCGGCTCTTAAACGCACACCAAGGGCTGAGGGCCGTGGGCCACGGGGCCATCCAGAGCGGTGCCTTTGAACTCGGCCACAGGCCGTGCGGTGCCATCCTCACTGCGCACCGAGGAAGCCACGGCGGTTATGGGGGCTGGACGAGAAGGCCTGGGCCCCGCAGGCCTCCTGGAGGCCGAGGCTCTGTGTGTGAGCACGAGGAGTGGGGTGGGGAGGCAGGTCAGGGCCTCCAGAGAGGGGAGCGCTGAGACCACACCTGAAGCCCGTCTGGCTGGCGGTGGTCGAGAACGATGCCAGGGCTCGGTGAGTGAGCCTCAGACCCTCGAGGGACGGGCACTGGGGAGCACTCGGCGACGTGGCCGTGGTTTCTGTGTGGCCCAGGACCACAGCTCTGTCTCTGGATCGCTTGGTCTCGTGGGTTCTGCTCGTGTCTGATCCCCAGGCACGTGAACACTGGGCGGGAGAGAAACAGTCTCCCACCATCTGGCCCCGGCCCCAGAGCAGCGCGGTTCCGGTGGCTTCCCCGCCGGGGGGCCTCCTCTCGGGCGCTGAGCACTCTGTCGTCTTGCAGGGACGGCGCTCCGTACTGCGAAAAGGACTACCAGGGGCTCTTCGGGGTGAAGTGTGAAGCCTGCCACCAGTTCATCACAGGCAAAGTCTTGGAGGTGAGTGACGGGCGGGCTGCCCTCAAAGCGCCGTTTCCCTCCGAGGCCCTCGGACACGCGTGGGAGTCTGTTTTCCCATTTTTTCTCACGTGTGGCAGAGAGAAGGTTGTAGATGACCCGTGTCTTAGAGATCAACATGTCGACTGTCTTCACAGGCAGTTTCTACTACATGTTCATGTGGACATGGAAACGATGGAGAATTTGAAGGGAAGGAAAGAATGCTCAAGGGGCTGTTAGGAATTATGTGGAAGGGAGGGTTGTATTAGACTATTTTTAGAAGTCAGAGAAGAGGAGAGGAGTGTGTTAGAGCCATGTGTCTACATGTATATACACGTGTGCTTTTGCATGTGCATGTGTGGGAGTGTCACGTGTACGTACACCTGGGAGTGTGCATGACATGTGTGCTCTTGCAGTACATGTGTGCATATGAGTGTGCACGTACTCGGGGAGCAGAGGCTCAGAACTGAAGCTGAGAAAAGGAAGGGTGGATGGAAGGGGACTTCCAGCCCTGAGAAGTCCACATCCTGTGTGGCCCAGAGCCCTGAGGCCCGGGCGGAGCTGAAGCCTGTGGGTTCAGGTGTGACTGACTCGCACCTGAGCTCACTTCCTGCTGTCTCAGCGGCCGCCAGCCTCTGCCTCTGGGCTGGCCGCGCTCCCCTGGAGTCTGTGGAACCACCTCACTTCGCACAGGCCTGTGGGTGTTGACCAGTTGTGACGGGAAAAGCAAAGATTGCCTCATAGCCGGCCCGCAGTGCAGGGTGGAGCATGTGTGCCGAGCAGCTGGGAAGGCGACCGACTGGTCCTGCGGCTTGTCACATCGCTTGGGCAGACACCAGGGCCCTGAATCCACATACTCAAGCTTCCCAGCAGGGCGTGGTTCAGAGACACAGGATGTCAGTCCAAGAGGCCCCCGCGTTGTCTCTGGGCAGGTTCTGCCGGATTTCCCAGCCAGGGCCAGCGTGGCCCTCCTCATCCCACAGCGAGCTCTGCATGCCTCTCTGTCCGTAAAATAAGAGGGGCCCGCGTTGGCTCTGTGCTGGGAGCTAGTGCAGCGAATTGGATTTGGGAGATAAGCTGCCTCTCACCCAGGGGAAGGGTGTTCCAGGAAGAGGGAACCGCCTCTGCGGAGGCTCAGAGGGGAAGACCAAAAGCACAGCACAGGCAAGAAACAAAAGGCCAGTTGGGCCGGCGTGCAGGTGTGAGATGATGCTGACGAGTGGGGAGGGGCCGGAGTGGAAGGGTCGAGGGTCACATTCAGGAGTTCGAAGTAATTGCGGCTGGTGCATCATGTGATTGGATCAGATTTTTGTATGAAGAATGGATGGGAGGACTCAAATCCATGGGCACCCATGTTCACGGCGCTCTGTTCTCAGGAGCCAGATGGGAACAACCCAAGAGTCCATGGATGAGTGTCCATAAATGTACCTACACGGACGGTGACATGCTAGAAAGAAAGAATTCCGCACAGGTCACAACGTGACACCTCTTAAAACCCTGCTAAGGGGGGAAGCCTCATACCGTATGCTCCCATTTAGAGGAAATACCCAGAATAAGTAAATTCATGGGGACCGGAAGCAGGTCAGTGGTTGGCTGGAGTTGGGGGGGGCGATTTTCTGGAAATGGTACATAGCACCCGGCATATAGCATCCGTTTGAGCTGAAGGTTTATCTGTCACAAGCTTGCTCTCAGTCTTGTTTTTTACAAGATTCTCTTTTTAGAGAGATCTTACTCTAAATGGCACATTTCCAAGGTGTATGCTAACTAACTTATCGATGCAGGAGTTTTCTGATGCTGCTTACAGCCTGCCTCCTAATGAAGAAGTTCAGAAGCAAATGAGGGGGAGATCCTGGGGTTTGCCACTCGACCTCCTGTCTCCATCTCCACCTCTAAGCTCTGCTCTGAAGCAGCCTTCCTCCTCTCTCCGCCCCTCCCGCTCCCCGCCGTCTGCTTTCGCAGCCTGATGGTACAGGAAGCTCCTGACACTTCAGACTAAGTTCACAGATCTCAGTGGATGTCAGAGAGTATCTCTTTGATGTGCATTTCCTTCCGTCTTTGGTGGGTGGTGCTAGGGGGTCTCTTACTCTGGGAATCTTCCTTTCTGGGGTATAGATTGCTACCTGCCAACCTCGTGAAGAAAGGACAATCATTCCAAAATGAAGGCAGCACGGGGGGGTGGGGTGGGGGGGGAAGCAAATGTCACACTGGAAACAGAAACCTTGAGGGTTAAGGGACATGGCTGCCCGGAGTCCCCTCCCTCGCTCTTGGCTGTCCCCTCGGCTGATGACTACTCTTCGTCTCTCTGTCTCTTGCACAATTCACATCCCTTGGGGACTCTGTTTATGCAGCTCTGCACGGATTCCTTCTAGACAAATCTTCTCAGCCACGGGCTCCCTGGGCAGCTCGGCCCCCTCCGCAGAAGGTGCCTCGCTGAGTGGGCACCTGCCTTCCTGGGTGAGCGCTTCTCTCAGAGACAGAGGGAAGCCATGGTGTCTGCATTCTGACCCGGAGGCCAGGGGGAGCGGTGTGTGGGGGCGGGGGGGGGGGGGGGGAGATGGCGTTCTGCTCTGCTTGCACCGGTCTCATCAGCTTCTCCTCCCCCTTCTTCCTCAAGTCACCACACCCAGGAAATCAGTCCTCCTGTCTTTCCCAAAAGGCCGGCAGCACATGTCTCTGGTGTGGTGTTTACTGTGCCCATGTGCTCCCCGGGAAGGAGCGCGTGGTGATGTCAGTAACGACTTGTGTACCACACGGCGTAAGGGACAGGCCCTCCAGCGTAGGCCGTGGCAGATCCTCCTGCCCTGTGAATGCCTTTCCATTCATCCCGCAGAAGGTCAGGGCCTGCCTCTATCTGTTAGCTGGGAAACATGGATGAAAGGGCTGGATTTAGACTCTCTTTCGCCCCCTCCTGCTGGACTCCTGGCCAGTAGGAAATAGAATCACAACACGATCCCACCAGATCCTCTTCCTGGATTCTCTGGAGGTGGCTTGGTTTTACTCTTTCCTAAAGCCCGGGGACAGATGCTGCTGATGTCCCGTGAGACTAGCTCAGGCTACACACGGGAGGCCCGGTCCCCTGCCTTCCTTGTGCGGAAGGTGTTTGAAGCACGTGGTGCTGGGACAGCCACGCGCAGAGAGCAGGTCTTGTTCTGGGCCGACCTGTCTGCCCTCGTGAGAAGAAGCGTGGGTTATCCCGTGGCACGCACGTGACATCTGACCTTTCTGTCACCAGCGGAGAGGGGATTCGCCAAAGACAGGCTGATGACAGCGCCGCCCTTGTTCTGTGCGTAGCACGTACAGGCAGTGCCAGGATAGTAACCCACGTGTGTAAAGAAGAACCACGGGCTCCCATTCTCGCTGTGCTCAGGGGACTGCGTGCCTCCTTCCACTTCCCTGGGGACGTTTCGGAGGTGAACCGTCCCCGAGGCCCAGGACCTGCCCAAGGGGACACGGAGCGGTGGGTCCCCTGTCACAGGCCGCGATGCTGTCCCGCGCGGAACAGGCTTGCTGCTCTCTGGTTTTCCACCTGAGTGAGCTCGCTTCCTGGACCTCGCGGCTTCCAGCCTTGGAGGGGAGTTCTGATGCCAATTCCGGCAGATGGGCCTGCTTAGACTTGCCAGCTAGTCAGGAGGAGGGGCAGTTGAGGCTGGTGCCCATCCAGTGCCACGGAAATGAACTGGGGCAGTGATTCCAACCCCATAAGGCCACTTACAAATGAAAACTGTTTGTACACCATCTCCATGGCCCGTCAGCAAAACTCAAAGCTGCAGGCATCTTGGAAACAGATAGAATCTGGAATTTTGGAGCCTGGAGAGGCCTTAGGTGAGGTGGGAGGGAGCGAGGAACGGTTAGTAGGAAAAATTGGATATAGCCAGGCTCACCGGGATTTGATTCCAGTAGCTACGCTTGGAGCTGAGTAAGGACTAGCAGGCTGTTTAAACTCTCAGCACCCTCCCCTGTGAAATGTGGATAATAATACCTCTTGAAGGCTTGAATGAGATAGGTGAGTTGTCTGAGATAGTGCTTGACATACAGGACATCAAGAAATGTTTTTCATTTCCTTCATTTATAAATGAAGAAACAGATTTTGTAAAACCCCAATATTTTGCCTGGTCGGCATGGCTCAGTGGTTGAGCGTCCACCTCTGAGCTGGGAGGTCGTGGTTCGATTCCCAGTCAGGGCATATGCCTGGATTGCGGGCTCAGTCCCTGGTGTGGGGCCTGCAGGAGGCAGCCGATCAGTGACTCTCTCATCATTGATGTTCCTAGCTAACTCCCTCTCCCTTCCTCTCTGCAATCAATAAAAATATACATATTTAAAAAGCACAATATTTTGAACTTCCTGTCTGAATGCTGGAGTCGGGCTAGTTATATGTGATTATTTCAGGTGCACAAGTTAACACCCATGCTACTCGTCGTGTCGATGCTTTGGTTTGAAAATTTCACCACGTACACCACGTAACTTTAGACAGTCACGTGCATTTATGCCCATGAATTCGGTCTACCATTGTTTCAGCAAGAATTTCCTGTTACCTTTTACTGGGCACCTAGCAGCTGCTAAATACAGACGTGTACGTGAATGATTTTTTCCCCACAGTGAGTTTTTGCCATGGCCTTGAGCCAGAATTATGAAAGATTCCACGTACTCTTTGGGCATAAATTCTCACCACCCGACTGAATTCCTGTTCCTCTCACTCACGTGGGACGTAAACGCCACAAGCTTTCTCCTGCTGTCAGTGCCCACCTTACGCGTCCACCCGAGCAGCATCGGGGTCCGTTTGAACTCCTGGAGGATTCGTGCTGTTCTCTTTAATTATTCCATGCCATGCCCAGATGGGCCTTTAGTATTTTTTAAAAATATATTTTTATTGATTTCAGAGAGGAAGGGTGAGTGAGAGATAGAAACATCAATGATGAGAGAGAATCATTGATTGGCTGCCTCCTGCACGGCCCCTGCTGGGGATCAAGCCTGCAACCTGGGCATGTGCCCTGACCGGGAATCGAACCGTGACCTCTTGGTTCATAGGTTGACACTCAACCACTGAGCCATGGTAGCCAGGCTGGGACGTTAGTATTTAAGATGACAGTGAAAGGTCTCTTAGCTTGTGCGGCCTGTAAAACGCCCATGTCAGCTCCTTCATGTAGCACTGAGTCCTGTTGGCACAGACTTTAACCAGCTACCCCTGTGATTAGTGACACCTCTGGTTACATAGCTGGCAATTCGCCCAGGTTAAGTGTGCGGTTCAGTGGTCTCCAGTATATTTATGCAGCGATGCCACACTATCACACCCCAACTTTAGAACATGTCCGTCACCTCAGACAGCAACCTGTGCCCATCCTTTGATTCTTTACTCTTCAGTTTCTTCCCCAAGTCACGTCCATGTAAATGGACAGTCTGAAGGATAGGAAAGGGCGCTCATTAATGCCCACCAAGGACTGGGTAGTGATTTGGGGCCTGTTTTATTGAGAAACTCGCAAATTTGGGGGTTTGCTTGGTAAATTTGCTCATGAACCATCTTCTTTCTCCCCAGCCCGGCAGACATAGAGACGGTTAAATAAATAAAATCTGAAAGAGGAGCTGATATTACAAATATCGGAGAGAAGAGAGAGGATGGAGTCCAGGGGGGCAGTGAGCTCGATTCTAGCCGGGAGACTGGGAGCCCCACTGACTGTCCCTTTTCCCTTTGTAAGGAGGGACTCCTCTGCCTTCTGACAAGTAGTAGGCTGCCTGCTAATGTCCCCAACAGGGGTCAGAATTCAGGGATTGCGGAGGTAGATGGCACAGTCCCAGCTGCCTGGGTTTCACCGTGCAAGGCTGGGGTCCTCAAGCCACTGTGCCTGAGCATCCTGTGGATATCTTATTTAAAGGATGGATGCCTAGGCTTCACCCAGAGATTAGGAGTCAGGGGTCCAGCCTGGCCTGGGAATCTGCATTTTAAAAATCCTCACCGGAGGATATTTTTCCATTGATTTTCTTAAAGGGAGTGGAAGAGAGAGGGAAAGACAGAGAGAAACATTGATGTGAGAGAAACACATCAGTTGGTTGCTGCCTGCATGCACCCTGACCAGGGCCCCGGCTGGAGAGGAGCCTGAGACTGAGTTATGTGACCTTGATTTGAATCGAACCTGGGACCCTTTGGTCTGCAGGCCAATGCTCTACCCACTGGTCCATACCGGCTGAGCAGAATCTGCCTTTAGCATGGCGCCCTACTCTGGGTGATCCTGGTGTTGGGTGGGAACTGGGCCAAGCTTACACACACACACACACACACACACACACACACACACACACATAAAGGGTCTTTTTATTAGTTGATCTTTATGGGCAAATAATCTCCATAAAAAACTTCCCTAAATCACTTTAGTTTCCTTAAAATTTGCAGCAGTTTGCACAGAATCCCGCCCTAGTCCTTAGAAAGGGGAGCCTGGGAGAGTTCTGTGCCGTCAGGGTGGGGGGTTTCGGCTCCTCTCCATTCACATACATGAAGAGCCTGTGATTTCGCCGTTGGCCACTGTTTCATCCGGGATTGCTGCGGAATGGTCTAGTTGACAATGAGGTGATAGGTGTGGCCAAGTGTCTGGAATGTGGCTACCGAATACCTTTTTTTGCTGCAATAAAAGAGCAAAATACAAAGTGTACCAACGATAGGAATCATGGAAGCTTGATACACAGCCTTCCTGGGGTCACATTTCCCTCAAAAATGTCTGAACAGCCCAGCTGGTGTGGCTCAGTGGTTGAGCTTCGACCTATGAACCAGGCCGGGTCACAGCTCCATTCCTGGTCAGGGCTCGGACCCGGGTTGCATGCAGGAGGCAGCTGATCAATGATTCTCTCTCATCATTGATGTTTCCATCTCTCCCTCCCTCTCTCTTCCTCTCTGAAATCAGTAAAAAAATATTTTTAAAAAATGTCTGAGTAGGAAAATGCAGAAAAACCAACACAAACCGCGGTGCACTCCTTTCATTGCACTTCCATCCGGGGCTCCTAACGTGGCCTCAGAGGCAGTGAGTGGCTTGGAGGCGGCTGCCAGCTCTGATGCCGTGCTCAGCGGCGCACCTTCCCATGTCTCCAGCCCCAGAAAGAAACTTCAAAAGCAGAAGGCTCTCTTTGCAATGCCAGCCTCTGCCTGGGGGGCGTGACTGTCAGAGCCCCGATGCAGACACTGGGGAGCGCAGGTGAAAATGGTACTTTCCCCACCTGCGTGTAAACAGGGAAACCTACCCCCCTCCTTTGGGGCGAGATGGACTGGCCCGCAGGGGTGGCTGCTGTGCTGCACTAGCGAGTGAGCAGGGGAGGAGAGGAGGCGGAGGCGCCTGCCCTCTGCTCCTTTTCCTGGTGTGTCTGCAGAGAGGCACGTCGGAGGGGCCTCCTGTAACCCAGGCGGGCGGGGAGCCCCAGTCGGCCGGGCGTGATTTGGGGGGTGAAGCCCTAAGGAGCTCCCTGCTCAGCGCAGCCAAGGAGCAGAAGTCGAAGGAGCCCTGGCATCAGGTAAAGCTGGCCTTGCACGAGGCACCTTGCTCTGCAGGGACGATATGAGATTCCCGGCCTCCTGGGCGAACCCCGAGACCCCTGGGTCCTCCAGATGTGGTCAGCTCGATGCTGGCCACAGAAGCCACTTGCACGGGCCTGGGATGCTTTTCACTTAAACTTCCCGTTTTTCTTACGGCACAAAAATGAACGATGCAGCTTCTTTTCATTGATGCGGGATTCGGGGAGAGAGCGGGAAGGCGGGCTGTTTGAGAGAGTTTGGAGACTTTTTAAACAATGCCTGTTTTCTCAGGCGGCTGCCCCGAGACTGCAGGGAGGGGATGGCTTCAAGATCTGCTTTGTTTTGTCCGTAGTTCTCAGTGAAATTTATATTTGAAGTGAAAGGACTTTAGAGTCATTTTTTTAGGGGGTTTGGTGGTAAAGGTGGCATGAGGAAGTGAGTATGTTTCTCTGTCACTATAAATGTGTGGGATTTTTTTCTTTAAGAAGTTCCCATGAATGAAAATGAGGAAGCAAAACGTTTGGGTGCTATTCATATTTTACAGCTACAGGTTGAAAGAGGCTGATGGTTGCTTCTTTGGGCAGGAAATGAGAGAAATCTAGAGATCCTTGCCTTTAAAATAAAAGTCGTTTCTGTTTTTTCTAAAAACCCAGCTATTAATCAAACCACACTATAAAGTTTATTTTTTTTAGAAAAAAAAAAGTTTTAAGGTGTGCTGTGCTAGCACTGAAGAAGGAAGGAGCCAAGAAAAAATCATCTCGACTGTGAAAGGAATAGATTTATGGTTTGGGAAAGTTTAAGAAAAGAAAAGTGAGTGACCAAAACCCAGCAGGAGTGTAGCCGCCCTGGGCTCTTCATCTCTCACCTACGGGGGCTGGGGATTTGGAAGACAATGGAGCCTGGTTTCTCCCAGGCAGCCTCCTGAGGAATGTTAAGAGGATGTGAAGTTACTTAGATTACCCCAACAGGTCCCGACAAGCCAGCGAAAATAACTAATTACAAAACAATTGTTGCTATTCTAGAGTGGATCAAAAGGCTTGTTGAGTCAAGATGGACTTACAGAATAGGTGAATTTGCCATGGCTCATTGGTATAAATTACTTTCCAGAAGGCTTTTGAAGACCAAGTGTGCGGCCTTGCCTAGCGGCTCTTTATGGCACATTGAATGCATGTTTTCACCCAATGTTTTCAAGTGGGTCTCTCGGGCATTTTCCTGTGTCAGTGACTTGAACCCTTGCACCAGCGGGTTCAAGGAAGAGTATATCATGACAACCGAGATCTGCGGGTTTTCCCCTCCAACTAAATAGTAGCTCATTTAAAAGGACCGAACAGCCCTAGCTGGTTTGGCTCAGTGGATAGAGCGTATGCCTGCAAACTGAAAGGTCCCAGGTTCGATTCTGGTCAAGGGCACATTCCTGGGTTGTGGGCTCGATCCCCAGTAGGGGACTTGCAGGAGGCAGCTGATCAATGATTCTCTCTCATCATGGATGTTTCTATCTCTCTCTCCCTCTCCCTTCTGCTCTGAAATCAATAAAAAATATATATTTAAAAGATCAACTTTATATATATATAAAAAGAACAGAACAGTCCCCAATACTCAGTACTTGCACCCCAACTTTCTAGAGGGACGATCAGGATCTTGCCTCCTCAATGGATTCTTGGCACCATTGACATTTGGATGGGCTGTTTTCTTGTGGACTACACTCCCTCCCCAGGCTTGCCAATTGTTCCCTGCGGGGCAAATCTCCCCCCCCCCCCCACAGGTTCAGAACCACTGCTCTAAAAACCCCACTTTTGAGGCCTCCTGCTGTGGAGGAGGAAGAGAGGGCCGGGAGCAGGGGCTGGACCCCAGGGAGAGTGGCTGTGTCAAAGAACCCAGATAGGACACATGTTGCCTTGACCATTTTGGTTTTTGTTTTGTTAGTTTGGTTTGAAATGACATCGGGTGCGGCGGGGAGCAGTTCAGCGCTGTCCTGGATATGCACTCTGCTCTCAGCCTCTCCCCTCAGGGCCCTTTACAGGCCTGATTTGATCGGGTGCCTTGGTTGCATAGCAATCAGACTTCTTTCTCTACGTTGAAGTCAAGATTAAGTGCATCCCAGGAATGTACTATTTAAAAAACACACAGCTCACTTAATAGCCCATTTTATAAAGCAAATAATTCCCCATCACTTATCCAGTCTGCAAATACAGGGTTCTTGATATGTGGGCTTTGAGTACAGGTGGGCGCACACACACCTGTTTGATTTTTTTCTCCTGGAGCCTGCAGCTGAGGGCTTTCATTTCTTTTTTCCATCCCCGACTCTACCAGTGCGTCTCCAACTTTCTGAGTGTCTAGGAATGGGGTCTCATTTTGTCAATGAAATAGAATAGTCACAGCCTTTCTCCAACTCACAGATGACAGTAAAGTCAAATGGTTGGAATTTTTTTCCACTTAAAAATTTTCTTACATCTTTAGTATATGCTGCCGCTACGTTGCTCTCAGAGGTTAACAGCTTACAAAATGAATAATGTTGTAGCAGACAAATACCGGTACAAAACATCGGGAACGGCCAGTTTTGCTTAGTTCCCTTTCTTTTGGTGACCCCACGCGCCAATGATAGCTTCACGTATACAGTCACGGCCTCATAAGATAGTTCTCACCAACACGCTACCTGTATTACGTTTTCATGGTGTTTCTCCAAGAACGGGGCACGTTGTACTGAGCGCCGTGCCTTTCAGGAGCTGCCACCCAAACGGGAGGAGACAGGCCACTCTCTAGGGCAGCGGTCACCAACCTTTTGGACCTCATGGGCCACCAGTGGTCCGCGGACCACCGGTTGGCGACCGCTGCTCTAGGGGGTTCTTCCCAAGCCCGGTTGGGACAGGGTGTGGCACTTGGCATTGGCCGAACATTTTGGGAAATGCCTGTACGTGTTGGAGTCCGTTCTTGGTGATAGGGTCAGACTGGCCTACGGTGTGATCAAAGTTGTGTTTTCTGCTTTTGGGGAAGCAAACCTTCCTGTTGCCTCTACCTGGAGGTACCAAGGCATCATATACCATGTGTCTCTTAGACGCATTTCCTAATCATTAAAACTCCGCCCCCACCCCCCCAATTCAGTAGACCCAAGACCCACGAATGTAGAGAGGCTGGTATTTTAGGTCTGTTTTATCCCCAGGATGTGGCACAGCACCTGCCCATGTTGGTTGCTCAGTAGTTAATAAATAAACAATTGAACGTCAGTGGTTCCCATAGAAAGACCACCTAAGAGCTTGGTCTGCAAGAAGCTCACATGTCTGCAGCCTGTGTCCTGTCCACAGAGGCTGTTCTGCATATTATTATTGTTTTGTTTTGTTTTTTCAAAAGGAGAAATCCAGTCCCCACCCTACCAGCTTTTAATGCTGAGGGGCTACCAAAGGGATCTTTTAAGGATGCAGGGAAAGGGGGTCTGTGGTTTGGAGAATTTGGAGAGGAAGAGCTTTATACATTTTTCTTCATGAGGCCCAGAAATTAAAATCCCGCTGTTATGCTGTTATTCAGGAACCCACAGGCTAAGGCAGCCTCGTGGGTCCAACCCTGGGATTTCACCCAGAGGCAGAGCATTCCCAACCTCTTTGTGTTTAAGAAAATTATCCAGTCAAAAGAAAGAACTCTTAGAACACAGAGAAAAAATAGACCCTGTTTACTTTAAGGATGTAGTTGGTCTTAGGGGACTGGGAGCATCTTCCTGAGGAATGAGAATGCTGCTGGTTCGAATGATCCATGTTGCCTGAAGCAGGGGTGAGGACATGGGTGTCCAGGTGAGGAACATGCAGAAGGAAAGCACAGTAGTGAGAGAAAGAAGCCAAAGATCATCTTAAGCTGAAGTTCACAGACTGACCCCAGCCCCGTTTCCCAAGCAGAGCCCCTGGTATGAGTCTAGAGGAGCAAGAATGAGTCTCACCAGTGCCCCAAGCTACAGAGGCTTAAGGTGTGGCCCTGGGGGGGAAGGGGACCCCTAATAAAGGGGACCCAAACACCGCCGCGCTTCTCATTCACCAAGCCCAGAATGTTTTTGGCAAATACAGGCCTGAGTCCTCCTGGGCATTGCTTGTTCAGATCGAGGTCTTTTTTGCTTGTAAACATTAGATGAATCAGCGCATGTTTGCTTACACTTGAGACTGCTTTCATCTTTCCTTGTTGCTAAATAAGAATTGTGTTAGCTCGTCTGAGTTCCCTGCAGCTGGCTCCTTGCATCCGTGCTGATATCCGGGTACCTTGTCCAAACAAACATACTTGAAAAGATGGAGACCTGGGTTTTGCCAAGTTTAGAACGTCCCCTGACAAAGTTTAAGCCCAGCTTTCGGCTTTGTTTTGGCCGCTTGTTTAGGATGCAAAGTGTATCTGGCTCTGGCAACAGATGAAAGAAGGTGTTGGTTCTTATATAACAAAGTGTAGAGCCTAGCCACTGTGGGGAGGGTGTAGATTTTCAGTCTTCCTTTGTGCTTTACAAAGCATAAGGGGGAAAAATGTGCTTGACTGGGTTTTTGTTTTGACTCTAAACCTCAGAGCTGTAAAAACTCTTATCTGGGCTTACACAGCCCTCCCCAACCTGGTCACCTGCATCTCTCCCCGCATTTGCTCCAGCCCCGCCGGCCTTCCTTCTGTCCCACAAGCTTACGCCCTTTCCCTCGCAGGGCCTTTGCACTCGCTGCTCCTCTGTCTGGAGCAGCCTTCCCCCAGGTCTCGGTGGCGCGTTGTCAACCTGCCTGTTATTCCTGGGAGAGGCCTCCTGATCACCTTCCCTAACGTTGCCTCCACGCATCCAACTCCCGGGTCATCTTCTGTGTTATGGCCCTGCTTTATCTTCTTCACAGCACTCGCCCCTGCCCCCCAAAAAGTCACATATGTTTGTGTGCATGCATATTGCCTGTCACTCATTGCTAGAATGTCTGCTTCATGACAGATGCTGCCATGTCCCCAGCACCTAAAACATTATCACAATAAACAGACGGGTGGCTGGCTGGATGGATGGATGGACGGATGATGGGAAAAGAAGGAGGGAGGAAAGGAGGGAAAAAGGGTGTGTTATCTGCCCAGTAAACACCTACTCCCCTTTACGTTGAAGTGTTTCTCTTCTGTGATGCCTCTTTGACTCCCCGTACCATAGTCTTGGTCACTTCCCCTCCCTTCCCCTCTCACTTGGCCCATTACACCAAGTCTTACCCTGTTGTAGTCCCGTGTGGACATGCCCACCATCCTCTGCAGGGTAAGCCTCTTGAGGGCAGGAATAGGTAAGAAAGGGAGATTATAGTTGTAGCTATTGTTAGTTCTCACTGCCTTAGCTCTTTATACATGCATCTCTTTGATTTGCAAATAAGGAAACTGAGCCTCGGGGCAGCTTGCCAGAAGGTGTATAGGTGATTACTGTTAGGACCAGGATTTGAATCCAAGACTTCTGGCTTCAAAACTCATATTCTGTGGCCTCTTTCTCCTCCTTCTCAGGTGGGTGCCTGCCATAGGCTTTTGCCAAATAAAACCTAAGACTTCACCTCCTCCCTCTCTTCCTTATTTTTTGCTTATAAATGTTTATAATATCTATAATATTATATAAATACTAGAGGCCCGGTGCACAGATTTGTGCACCGGTGGGGTCCCTCGGCCTGGCCTGCGCCCTCTCACAATCCGGGACCTCTCAGGGGATGTTGGACTGCTGGTTTCGGCCTGATCCCCACAGGCCAGGCCGAGGAACCCCACCAGTGCATGAATTCGTGCCCTGGGCCTCTAGTATGCATATAAGATCTTTGGTTAATCTCCTCCCACCCTTCCCTCTGTGATTCATCAGTCTGTTCCATGTTCCCATGCCTGTGCATTGAGCGTCTTCCCCCTGGTGGTCAGTGCATGTCATAGCTACTTAGGCTTTTATATAGATAAATGAGCTTATTGATTTATCTCTAAAGACAGCTAGTTGATGGATCTTAAGTCACATATTTTTAAACTACAGGGCTTAATTGATGATTTAAACTCTCATTTTTCATATATAAACAAATCTATTAGTAAAAAGTTCACCTGCTGTATATACTTTCACTGGTGGTTCCGTTGGCAGCCCTCGGTACCAGTTTTCCTTCCTTCAGCTCCCAGGGTTGCATTGATTTTCCTTAGAACATAAAGATTTTACTGAAAAACAAAACAAAACATTGCAGCCACTGGTAGACATTCAAGTGGAAAAGACTAGGGGGAAAAAACCTAAAAATTAAAAACGTCATAGCATTTCTTCCACATTTTGAACATAACCACATGTTTCTAATCATCGGCATCTCCCCGACACAAGTCTATGAGTCTCGGGTCCCAGGATGTCCTGTTGGTGAAGCAGAAGGCCAAGGCCAGAAGCCCTTGCGAACACACCAGTGAAATTCTCTGAGTAATTCTAAGACCCTACAGCTGCTGACTTTGCATAGACTTGAGGGGAAGCTGTTGACCGTGCTCATGCCCAGAGGTTTCCACATCTGTGCTGTGCCCTCTGCAGTGAGTCTTCGGGTGGGGGCCAGGGTGGTGTGTCAGGTACAGGTTCCCCATTGTCTGACAAGTCCTGATGACAGCTCTTACCCGGACAGTCTGCAGCCTGGGCAGGCTGGTCCATCAGAGCATTCCTTGGCACACAACACCCAGGTTTGGAGCCAACCAGCTGGTTCCCCTGTCCACTGTGGGCAGCATGATCAGTAGGAAGGTGGTGCCACGTGCTGCTGGTGGATGTGAGAAAACTCCAGAGGCCTCCAGCACTGGGGCTGGGACCACCGAGAAGCGCTCAGTCGTGGCTTGTGTGAGGAACCTGTGTGAAGCCCAGTGTGCCTTCCAGCTTCTCTGTCCATCACAGAGAACACACCGCTTACTGGCCCTTTAACCATCCTGAGCAAGGTGGGAGGGACTTTTTAAGAAAAATCCTCACGGACGGACATGCTTAGAGAGAGGAAGTGTGGGGGAAGCTTTGATTGGCTGGGCATCATACATGCCCCAACTGGGGGTTGAACCCACAACCTGGGCATGTGCCCTGACCAGGACTCGAACTGGCAACCCTTCTTCGGCTCACAGGACAACACTCAGCCGACTGAGCCACTCTTTTATCTGGAACTTTGACTTCTTAACACAGCTTCTCAAACGGCACGATGGCCTTGGATGGATGGCTAATAAGTATGTGTTGTGATTTGCAGTTTAACTTACCGTGTGATGACAGTATTGGCAAAGAGTCTGGCTGATTAATTGCTCACTGTTGCCACTCCCAGCCCGAAGCCATTTGGTAGAGCAGAGGCGACACCTCGGCTGATTCCCACACCCGGCCTTGCACCTACCAGAAAGATCTCTTCTCTGGTTTTTTGTCTTAAAGGTAATTCCTGCTCAAGTCTCCTGGAACTATCATGGCAGGAAAGTTCCATGGATTTCATTTCCTCTGACTTCTCAAAGTTGAGGCAGAAAGCGCATGGAAACTAATGGTTTGGTCTTTCATCCCGAGGATACGATGGGGGTAGATAGCAGCGACAGGTGCCTTTTTGCCTCTTACTTTCGTTTTCAAACTAAAACTTTCAAACTTCTGAACAGGATCACACCCCTACAGAAACAGTTTCAGACTCTAAGTGGCCTGCGAGGAGTGTTTCCTGTACTTTGAATGCCTTTTTTGATGTGTTCTCATGCACTCACTGCTAGAAAAGGTACTGCTCCATTTCAGCGGTACAAATTAATTCAGGGGAATGACCGCATAAATGATCCAAACAGCTCATAATTCAAAATGCTCGCTCCACCTCTTAATTGTGTTGGCCTCCGGCTAATACAGAAAAAATAACTGTATTCTCTGGGTCTTTTGTCAGCAGCACGGGAACAGCCACCTGAGAAAACTAATCTGCAGATAATCCAGGAAGGGATACCGATACAGCCAAAGGCCCGGCATGGTGGAGCCTTGGGCTCAGTCATTTGGGGGACGGCACCAGTTGGAAACTTTTAAAGGCTGGTGGTATTTTCAAGGGTCTCTGTCTTGGATATTTGAAATGTGGCCCAAACTTGTAGCTAACTCGATTCTGCCAGGATACTAACCCATGCTGTCTCTTTGGTAAGGGATACAGTCCTTGATAGCATTGAGATCATTCCCTTTCATGAAAAAACCCTTAGCTTCTATCCACGCGTTCTGGGCTGGACAGGAAGTGCTAGGAACCCATTTGGAGGTGCTTTGTTCATCGGGACGCCCTTTGCTCTCACCAGCCACCAGAATTAGAGAGGGGCTTTCAGTTCACCTGGACTCTACGCCCACTAATGCCGCAGGCCAAGTTGGACTTTCATCATTGGGCCTTCCCTGTGGGTTGGTGGGGGGGTGAGGGTGCGGTGAACTGGAGCATGTCAATCTGGGGAAATTGCTGTGATGTGGTACAAGCTAGCTCAGGATAAATTAAGTGTGAAATCATGACTGTGAGACGTGGCCTGCCAGTGGGTTTTTGTGTGTGATCATTATTTTTGCTTGATTTAAGAGGTAGCGGAATACTGGCTGTTGCTGAAATAAAGCTCATTTCTTCCTGTTCTGAACCGTGCTGGTGTACGGTAGGGACCTTTGAAACACAGTTTTCTCCTAGGAATGCTGCTCTTCTCCTGTGAAGAACCAACATTCTTCTCTCTCCTCTTTGTAGCCCCTCTTTAAGCTTCGTTCTCTAAGTACATCTTATCGGTTAGCTGTACCCTGGGTAAGAAATGAACTCTCAGTTGTTCACTATACATGGAAATTACATGGAAAAGTAACAGAAGGTAAAGACATGTCTGGTTTTCTGGGTTTGCTTTCGTTTGTTGGGGAAAGAGAGGGTAGGTGGAATAGTACAGGGGAGCATCGTTGAAACGATAATGAGTGGCAGGCAGGAAAAATGTTCTTGAGTTTTTATGCATCGAGTAATGAAGGGAAGAGCCTGCTTAGCTTTCTAGTCCTGGTTTACAGGTGCGTTTTCCATGAAGTCCCTTCGGACCCATTGACCCATAATTAGCCCCGTCCCCTCCCCTGGATCCAGGGGCGGAGTCTCAGTCAGTGATGCTTCCTGAGCACGTGCTGTTTGCACAGCTTGGGATGCAAAGGTGCTCCTGGCTCCAGGCTCTCGGCCTCAGGCAGACAGACCTCCGGCCCCTGCAGGACAGCAGGACGTCAGTCCATAGTAGGTGTTAGCAGGTGTGTACTGCATGGGGTTGAACGCATTTTCTTCCCCCAGATTGCTCATTCTAGCCTTCTTTATACACAGGAGAAAACAGCCTTTTGTTCAGGCTCCTGCCTTTACTAGACTCATTACTTTTGAGATAAGACTCATTATTTTGACCCACATCCTCTGGGTCATCTTTTTTGCTTTTTAATCTTTATTTATTGAAACATCGATTTGTTGTTCCAGCCATCTATGCACTCAGTGGTTGACCTTTGCATGCACCTTGACCGGGGACTGAACCCGAAGCTGTGGCACATCAGGACGATGCTCTAACCAACTGAGCCACCCGGCCAGGGCCACCTGGGTCATTCTGTGCTCATCACGCTGGCCTGCAGGAGGAAGTGAGAGCAGCTTTCCTGTCCTAATTGGACAGAAGGCACTTGACTGGTCTTGGATGGGAGTTGCCTGGACCAGCCGTTCTGTTCCAGGGAGATGCTGAGAGAGCATCTGTCCTCCTGAGACAGTGTGTTGGTAAGAAAGCGATACCACTGCGTTCAAGTTCCAGAGAGAGAGTCGCAGAGGAGACCTGCTTGGTCCCACAGGAAAGGGAGGCATTTAAACTTTCTGATGCTCCAAGATGCTGGGAGGGAATGTTGGAGAATGTTGGCAGTTGGTTTTTCTGCCGAGGGTCCGGGGTATTTTTGCAGGTGACTTGTTTGTTGCATACTGGAAGAATTAAAATTACTCTTTGCCAGGAAATGCACTAGGAGCAAAATTACGGGAAGTAGAACTGTTCCAGAAAAGAACAGAAAAAGATTTTCGAAAGGAAGACATAGCTTAGAGTAACATAAAATCCAAATGTGAATTCACCGATCGTGCTTGCTCTCAGAAATTTATTCTACCACTTGTCTGCCGCATTTCAGTTTCCTCAGCACTTATACTTACATATTTTGGGGCTACTAGTCTGATGTATCCTTCATTCTTTATGCAAGAATTTAACATAATATTCAATTATAAAAAACAGTCCCTGCCTTTGTGGGACTTAATCATGGAAGTCATGCCGCACTTAGCTGTCTACGAGCTCAAGGCTACATCAGTAGGATTAATACATGTCATGGGGATACAGGGAAGGGCAGGATCATGTGCAGGTGAGACGGAACCAACCTCGGAGCATTTGTATTTTCTCATATAAAATAGACTATTTTTATAAAAAAAATAACTTCTCTGTGCTCAACACTCCGGAAAACAAACATGAATAAGAGGAAGTGTCCTGGTGTCCGAGAAGTTCAAGTCTAGTGAGAAGTACTGTGATATATGTCGTGTTTAATGACAATTCCTCTGATGTTTAAATGCCCTGAGCTCACCTAGCCAGTGTGGCTCAGTGGTTAAGTGTCAACCTATAAACCAGGAGGTCACGGTTCAATTCCCGGTCAGGGCTCATGCCTGGATTGCCGGCTCGATCCCTGTGTGAGGTGTACAGGAGGCAGCCAGTCAATGATTCTTTCTCATCATTGATGTTTCTACCTCTCCCTCTCCCTTCCTCTCTGAAATCAATAAAAAATATATTAAAATAAATGAATAAATAAATGCATGCCCTGTGAGTCCAGGGCCCTGAGCAGTGGGAAGCGAGGACCGACTCGAGGCACCACCACCAGCATTGCTGCGCAGACTGGCCGCTTTGCCTGGGCAGCGTGCATTTCCCGTCGGTCTGGCTGGTTTGACTGAGCTCAGTGGACTTCACTAAGGAGAACTCGGACACTTGACCTCAGAACCCAGGCCAGTCTGCTGTCCTGAGGCCAGAAGAAGGCTTAGCGTCAGCTCTGGTCACCCAGTCTAACCCTCGGAAGGCCGCAGAGCTATAGGACTGCACCAGGGAGCCCAGATTTCACACCATCACTCCATGCATGTGGCTCAGGCTGTCATCTGGGTCTCGGGGTCCAGCCGTGGCAGGGTCCCTGGTTCCCTTCTGACAGGTCCCCTTGTCGCCTGTGAGCAGTGGGAGGTGCAGCTGGCAGGGTGCCCGCCTGCCGGGCACTCCCTACTTATCCTGGCCCCAGTCCCCAGGCCTGCCCTTCCAGAGGAATCCAGAGGATGAGGGCAGGGCAGGCACCCACCCAGCATGTGGAGTCTGGAATGTGACTCTGGGTGTCTCTCTTTGCAGGACACAGAAATGCTTTGGTTGTCATCCAAAGGCACAGGCCTTGCCTTCAGTGCACTCTGATTTGGGGAATCACCAAACCCGGGGGTCCTGAATCCCTCACACATCTCCCCTTCGTCTTAGGATGTACTTTCCACCCTGCTTTTCTTCCTACCGACAGTAAGAGCTGACAGCGATGGCTGGAAGCGTCCCTCCCCTGCTGTTCCCAGTGAAACCAGAGAGTCTGGGCTTGGAGACTCGAGACTCGAGGCGGAGTTGTTGTTAAAGGGGCTGAAGTCCACCCACAGTGGGAGAGGAAATCAGACAAGGATGTTTTTAAAAGCAAGCTGTGTTTTTCTGACCGCTCTGGTATTGGCTCCCACCCCGAAGGCTCCTCTGACCCTGGGGAAGAAAAAATATTTTTAGTCTGATAATGTGCTGTATAGGCCGCCCAGGGCCGAACCATCTGTAAGGGAGCTGATAACTCAGAGCGATGCTTGTAGTGGAAATAACGTGTGAGGGACTGTCCAAGATGACAGAGTGAGGCACGGGCTAGGCACAAGGCTCCCGTCTTGAAATCCTTTAAAAAGTCATTTTAATGGGTTGGGTTTTTTTCTTATTGATTTTGGAGAGAGGGGAATGGAGAGGGACAGAGATAGAAACATCAATGAGAGAGATTCATTCATCGGCTGCTTCCTGCACGTCCCCCCCACTGGGGATCAGGCCCGAAACCCGGGCATGTGCCCTGACTGGGAATCAAACCGGGGACCTCTTGGTTCCTGGGCCAATGCCCCATCACCGAGCCACACCAGCCGGGCTGAGAGTCTTTTTAGAATAGAAAGGAAAAGAGTGGGGTGGGAGGGGGAAATGGTTCTAGTTTCTAGAGAAGGGTAGCAGTCACAGAACTGGACTGGCATTTGGAGACACAACTTGGGGAAGAAAAGCAGTTGTCATCCCCGAATTGGGATGACGTATTTGTTGTGCACGGTATAACAAGTTTATATTTTCTAATTAAAAAAACAAAAAACCACCCTGCCTTCTGCATGTCTCCTACAAGTACGAAGTCATTCCTAAGATACTGAGCTAAGGGGACCTGTCCCACCATCGGATCCTGCCGCGTTCCTCCCCAGCCCCTCGCCCATGCGTTTGATGGGGACCTTGGCATTGACCACTGGTTCCCTTGGTTCCAGTGGGGAAGCGACCCACTGGAGTGCTGTCAGCTGTACATCCTGCCTCCAGCCGGCTCTTGTGCTGGAAAGGAGACCAGGAATGAGATCATGGGTAATAAGAAACCTTAAGTGTTTGCTCTTCCACAAGAGACAGAAATTATCCAATTGGGATTAGGTTTCAAGAGTGCTGAACTTGAAGGCAAATATTTATCTTCTGATGTTAAGAAATGAAAGGAAACAAGACCTCTGACCTTGCCTGCAGGGTGGCGTCTGAGTTTGGAAAGTGGGTCCTGTGGAGCCAGGAGCGGGATGAGTTTCTCATTGTTCCTCCCCTGGAACTCCGCCGATGGTTCTGACCGCATGCGGCGCAGCCGCTGACCTGGCGGCCGCCGCGTTCACCGGAACATTCCTTTGGATTCCAGGGTTGCTCCCTCTCATGTCCAGCTTCCTGAATAGGCCCCTTTAAAATTCCTTTCAGAGCCTAAGTATTTGGAAAGGAAACGCCTTAGAGTCGTTGGCGTTTTGCAACCTGGTTCGTCCTCTCCCTGTGTCATGTTACTCACAGTGAATTTATGTATAATTAACATTTCTTTCACCTACACAGCAATCTTGCAAGCCAGGCAGAACCAATACTTTTATGCCCTTTTAACATGATAGAGCATATAGGTCTTGTCAGAAAATACACAGGATCGGAGGAAATAGACAGTACAGCCAATCACTCCGGGCATTCAGTACAAGGCTCAACCTATCAGATTCCCCAAACACCACTTTCCTGTCATTCCTGACATTGCACCTAGAGAAACTGGGGCAACCTCATCACGTGTCTGAAATGGGCCAATTGGCCCCTCGTAAGGAGGCCTCAGGAACTGGGGCCCCGTTCTTATCAACAACTTCACATGATTGTCAACTCAATGAGTTGTGCAAGGGATGGCCTCTCAGAGAGCTTTGAATCTTCCTGAGTCGTTAGCGTCTTCAGTCTTTCATGGTAATTGATGGAAGAAGGGAGAAGGGGGAAAAAAAGAACTTTTTTTAAGCTGTCCAAACCACCAAAGTAATTTCCAGTCCTTCTGACCCTTGACTTGTAGCAGGATGTGGGGGGAGGGGAGAAGGGACTTAATAGCAAACCCTAGATTTAAACACTCGCTCTGGAACTTTGAAGACTTCTTAGCCCATAATTAGGCATAAGAATAAGAGGGTACCCCACAAAGCATTGGGCAGGTTAAATGTTAACGTGCTTTCTAAACATTCCACTACAGGACGAATGCGAAGGGTATTATTAACAATAAAAATAATGGAGCCCTGCCGGTGTGGCTCAGTGGTTGAGCATTGGCCCATGAATCAGGAGATCATGGTTGGATTCCCGGTCAGGGCACATGCCCAGGTTGCAGGCTCAATCCCCAGTAGGAGGTGTGCAGGAGGCAGCCAGTTGATGTTTCTCATCAATGTTTCTATCTCTAGCCCTCTCCCTTCCTCTCTCTAAAATCAATAAAAATATATTGGAAATAAATAATAATGGGTAAGAAATGTTTAAGCTCCATCACAAGGGGGGAAATTAGATCTTTCAGTAGCCACTGAAGTGCATCTTCCGAACCCAATTCTTTTGCACTGTTCCCGGCGGGCCTTGGACCAAACCTGAGCCACTTTTGAGGCTCCCAGGCAAAGAATTCTGCAAAGTGGTCCAGGCGATGCCAGCCACTGCCTGCAGGTTGTGCGTCCATTTAGGAATTAAATATGATCGTTATTTGCATTCCGGCCACGTCTGTCCATCAGTTGAAAGGATGCTACCAGCAGAAGGACGAGGATGAAGGAGGGTTGAAAATTGCTCAGTGGTCCTCTGGAGGTCCCGGAATAATGGGTACCTGATGGGATTAAGCGGCGGAGCTTTTACTTAGAGACCATTTTATTAAAAAAGAGCGTTCGCAGGGGTTAGAAAAACACTTTGGCAATCCATTTGGCAAAGGGCTCTTAGTTCGATTCTTCTTATTTAATTCCTCCAAATCCCTCTCAGATTAAAATCGTAATAAAAGGCAAAAACCACTTTGGACAGCTGTGTGGCAGTAGCTGCTGAAGCGAAAGTACCTGTTGAGCTTGCTGTATACCGTGCCCTCCTGTGTGTAACTGCAGCTGAAACGTGTATGATTCACCAAGAGACTCGGCAGGAATTTCCACGCAGTCCTGTTCAAACAGACAGCCTTTTAAAGAAACCAAAATGCTTGAGAGTAGAATAGATACATGAAATGTAGCACTTGTACACAAAGGATTGCTGTGTAGTCAGGATGTAATAAAGAACAGCTACTCACAGCATCGTGAGCAATTCTGTGGTGAGTAATAGAAGCCAGACCTATTCGCTTCTGTTTAGATAAACTTCCAAAACAGGTAAAACAAGCATGGAGTTAGAAGTCAGCACAGTGACTGTGAGGGAGTGAGGGGTACAGATAATCTATTTCTTTTTTAAAAATATCTTTTAATTGGTTTCAGACAGGAAGGAAGAGGGAGAGAGAGGTAGAAACATCAATGATGAGAGAGAATCATTGATTGGCTGCCTCCTGCACGCCCCTCACCGGGGATCGAGCCCGCAGCCTGGGCATGTGCCCTGACCTGGAACTGAACTGTGACCTCCTGGCTCGTAGGTTGACGCTCAGCCACTGAGCCCCGCCGGCCTGCCTTTCATTGTCATGCCTCTCTATGGAGGATTATTGTACATGCCATAAGATTCACTGACTAAAAGCGGACAGTTTGATTATTTTTATTACATGCACACAATTGTTCAGCCATGACCATAGCGCAGTTTTAGAATTTTCAGTCACCCCATTTGACTGCCCATTCAACCCTACCCCGTCTTATCCCAGCCCCCTTCCCAGCAACCACTGATGGACTTCATCTCTCTTTAGTTTTGCCTTTTCTAGAAATTTCCTATAAATGGAATGAAAATAGGTAGTCTTTTGTGTCTACCTTCTTTTCCTTAATATAATGCTGTTGAGGTCCTTCTGTGTAGTTGCATGTAGCAGGAGTTTGTTCTTCCTGCTTAGCAGGATTCATTATTGAGTGTTCCATGTTTTATCTACTCACCAGCTGAGAGCCCTTTGGTTTGTTTCCAGTTTGGGGCTCTGAGGAAGACCCTGCTATGAGCTTTTCATATATGTCTTTGCGTGGATATGTTACTTCTTTGCATTTGATACCTAGGAGTGGCAGTGTGAGGTCGCACGGCAAACTTATCTTCAGCTTTCTGAGAAACTGCTAAAGAGGTTGCCTAAGTAGCCATGCGATTAACATTCTCACCAGCAGCGGTTTCGGGTTCCACTTTCTCCACATCCTTTCAACACCTGGCATGGTTGGTCTTTTTAATTAATGTCACTGTAGCAAGTGTACAGTAGTGTGTCATTGTGGTTTTAACTTTATTCCCCTAGTGACTAACGATGTTTAAAATATTTTTATTTGCTTATTTGGCATTTGTAGATCTTCTTTGGTGAAATGTTATTTAAATATTTTGCCCTTTTTTGAGTTGCTTGATCTCCTGTTGTTGAGTTGTAATAGTTCTTTATATATTCTGGATACTAGTCCTTTTTAGAAATATGATTTGCAGAAATTTCCTTCAATCTGTGGCAGGTCTTTCTATTTTCTTAATGAAGAGAATAAGGTTTTTATCTTGATGATATTGAATTTACCCATTTTTTTTTGGTATGGATTATACTTTTGTATAATATCTAAGAAATCTTTGCCTAAACCGAGGTCACAAAGATTTTTATGCTATGTTTTTGTTCAGAAGGTCTAGCTTTTATATTTAGATCTGTAGTATATTTTAAGTTAATATTTGTGTATGGTGTGAGGTAGGGTTTAATTGCATTTGTACATTCAATTGTCCCATCACCAGTTGTTGGAAAGACTACCCCTTCCCCATCAGATTGCCTCGGCACTTTATTGAAAATTGATGGGTCATAAGTGAATGGGTTTATTCTGGACTCTCTCCTGTTCTATTAACCTATATGTCTATCCCAGTGCCAATACCATGCTGTCTTGATTGCTTGTACCTTTATAGTAAGTTTTTTGAAATCAGGTGGTTTAAGTCCATTCACCTAATCCTGATCATTTTTAAATGCTTTTACTCTCCTAGTTCCCTTGCATTGCCACATAAATTTTAGGATCAGCTGGTCAGTGTCTACAGCAGCCTGGCTGGGATTTTGATAGAGATTGCACTGGATCTATAGGTCATTTTAAAGAGACTGGTTAGGTCCTTTAGGAACGCACACATTCACATATAGCATTTGTATTGCACTGTGAAATGGCAAAGACTGCTTTAACGTTTTTTGCACTTAATTCCTTGGAAGGAGATGAGAAAGCAGTAACCATCTGCAAGAAACCATTATGCATTTACGCTGGGGTGTTGTCCCTTGTTTCATTCCCACCCCCCATTAAAAGAAGAGAGTTGGGCTCTGCCTTTTATATTTCGAGCAGCTGGTTAAAGGGAACCAGGGCAATGAAGGCAATGGCGTATTTCTCTGGGCACTATTTTGTGCATCTTCACTGGGTGAGACGAGCTGCTGTTCCCCCTCCCCCCCGCCCCCCCCCCCCCCCCCGCCAAGCACACGTGTTTGGAGCGGGAAGTGCAGTGGGTGAGGCGAGGGGGCCTGCAGGATCCTCTCATTGTGCAGGCTGGCTCTGCCCAGACTTGTGTGGCGCCCTCTTGATGCACCTTTGTCCGGCATACAAACGCTGGGCCCAGGCGCACCCTCCCCGCCCTGCCTGTTCAGGATGCTGCATCAGGGAAAAAGCCTCCTGCAACAGCTGAGTGTTCAACTTGGAGATCAAGCCCATCCAGGCACCTTGGAAACCTCTCCCGCTCGAAGGGGAAAATGGTGAATGCGAAGTAGGCTGAGTCAGCCCCCCGCTGCCCTCCTGCAGGAACGAGCCGGGACTTACGTGATTCTGCCTCTGCCTTCCCACCCAGGCACCTGCCTCGTAAGCAGTGCACCCGTCACTCCCTGTGGTTTCCTCATCCACAAGCAGGTTTGGGCGCTGGGTACCACCCAGACTGGTGCTTTCCCGGTGTATAATGATCTATAGGCTCATTTCAGGGCTGATGAAATAAAAAAGCTCACTTCTCAGCCCCACCTCAGGGTCATTGAACCTATTTTTAAAAGGCTCTTGGGTGTCACTTATACACAGTCAAGCTCCAAAACTCCTGATGTAGGCCAACACACTAAGCTTCAGTACTTGCATATCCTGTGTCTGAAAGCACCGTCCACCAGAGCTGTGTTTGTGAGTCTCAGGGGACAAGAAAGCAATTTATTTGTTCTTTTAGATATTCTAAGCACCATCTCTGTGTCAAATTAGATCTTTTAAAAAGACACACTACAAACCTCAGTAGTGTAACTTCCCTTGTGGAAATGACTTCATTCCATTATCTTTCAGGGTTACACCCTTCGTTTTTCTCGTATAAGAAACAAGTGATGGTCCCTCTATGGGAATCTGTTTGGTGCTTTTAGGAGGCACTTCAGCAAGAGCAGGTGTGGAGTCAGGTGACCTGGACTCAAAGCCCAGCTCTGATTTTTGGAAGCACCTGGGGGCTTTGGGTAAACAGCTAAGTTGTTGTGTTTTTTTTTTGCTCGTGGAACAAGGCTGTGAAATAGCATCCACCTCCTCAGCCTGTTTCAAAACCAGCCACTTAAAGGCGTAGGTACAATGCCTGGCCCGGCCAGACCCTGTGGAGTGTCAGCCTTGATGACTGTCATTTTAATTTATAATCAGGAAACCTCGCCCCTCTAGTGGCGATTGTGTGTGGCCATTTTTTGACACAGTGAGACGTCTGTGGCCCATTTTCCCTTTTGTTCTCATCTACTAAGAAGCTCACATCACCACAAACATGTTTGTTTGAGTTTGGGGTCTTTGGATTTTCTCTCTCCTCTGAAGTTTCTGGTCAGGGGTTTTTAGATCACGGCCTTCTGATAAGCATCGGTAGGTGCTTTGTGGAAGGAGGCAGGGCATAAGTTACATATGGCTGCCGGTGAACCTCAAGAGTCACCTTCCACGTCTCCTTGGTTCATGTCAGGCGCAGGTCACTCCAGGAGGAAGGTGGGAAGAGAAACGGAAAAGGACAGTCACTGTCCAGGGGCTCAGCAGATTACCAGACAAGCAGACTAGCTGTCCAATTACAGTTCCCTTTCTCCTCCCTGTGGCCCATCACAGCAGGCACCGGGCTTAGTCCCACCCCCGCATTCCTCCTGGGTGTCAGGCACCATGGAGTCATTGATTGAATGCCATTCCCCACCACCAAGAATGTCCTTTCTCTGTCCAAATTGCTTTTCTGTTGAGGGACAGGATTTGACACAGAATCGTAGAATTTTACAGCTAAATGGGACTTAAAATTGTCTAGCCCAGCCCTTCCCTCTTTTTCAGATGGAGAGCCTAGGGCTGGAGAGGGTAAATAGTGACATAATTGAGCTCTTGTGGATACCAAATTAAGGAATAATACCCAAATCATCCGATTCCAAATATTAGAGCCCTTTCCAGTGGCACTCCCCACACCCCACCCCCAATTCCACAAGGAGTTTAGGAGTCCTTTTTGATCTTCTGGATAACGGGTCTCATAAAAAATGTGGTGCCTTATACCAAATCCTGCCTTATAGTCGGTGGTATTTACCCAGACGGTACCCAGGCTGTGTGCCAAAGATCGTACTTCCATATAGAGATAAACCAAACAGTAATAATAACCACGCCAGTCTGACTTAATCAGCACATTCAAGGCAAGCAGTGTTTAGCACTTTGAATGTGTAGGCAGGTGCCTTACAAAACTCAGCTAAATAAACCATTTGTTTACTGTCGGTGGAGTTTCATGCCAGCCACAATGTAGACTTTTAACATGTGCTTTTTGAATATGTGAAAATGAAGAAAATAGAGTTGTCATTTTTTTTTTTGTAAAGCAGGGCATATGGATGGAGGATAGTGGGGCAGAGCTCTGGGGAGCCCAGCGGCACATCTGGCCTCTGGAGCTCAAGCACAGCTGGATTGCAGCGTGCGGCCTGGGGCCACGCACCCGGTAATCACTGCTTATGAGGTCACCTGTCCCCACAGAGCTCACGCTGTGCTGTACAAGTTCGTGACCCACAGCCTTCTCTCCACCACGGGCCGTGAGTTCATCATGTTCTTTTATGGGCACCATTTAGTCTTTTGTTTTGCTCATGATCTGAAATGCTTTTTCTTCCTCTAAAAATGACTCCAATTTAGCCTGGCCAGCGTGGCTCAGTGGTTGAGCGTCAACCAGGCAGTCACGGTTTGATTCCCAGTCAGGGCACACTCGGTCCTCAGCTGGGGGAGTGCAAGAGGCAGCCGATCGATGATTCCCTCTCAGCATTCATGCTTCCATCTCTCTCCCTCTCCCTTCCTCTCTGAAATCAATAAAAATACATTTTTTTAAAAATGACTCCAATTTAAATAAATTTCCTCCAGCTTCATTAGTTTTTGGTTAGTTGGCCCATGTCTGACCCATGTCTGTGTTCAGCTCTGATACTCTCGCTGGTCTGTGCACAGGGCTTGTGAGCCGTCATGGCTGCCTGCGCAAGAAGAAGTGAAACGGGGGTAGCTCCACATGCAAAGAAGGGGCTCCTTCATTTTTGAGGACCTGCCC
The DNA here is from genome assembly GCF_964212035.1 of Myotis nattereri. NCBI lineage: Eukaryota > Metazoa > Chordata > Mammalia > Chiroptera > Vespertilionidae > Myotis > Myotis nattereri. The sequence continues at coordinate 52,480,262 of NC_138088.1, read as the reverse complement.
CTGTGGCCCCCAGCCTGCTGCAAAAACAACGGCTCTGGGCTGCTGTGAAACTAACTGCCCTTGCAGTCTGGCTCACTGAATCTCATGAGGTGTTCAGCGTCATGGGATGAGGCAAGTGCTTGGGCCCAGGCTAATGTCCTGGGCATGGCGGTGGTGGTGTTTCTGGGCAGCATTTTTGCTACCGATTTACAGAGCAAAGCCCTGCCACGTGGGGCCTTGGTGTGTCTTCCATCCACCTTGTGTGACAGTTCATGGAACACGGTGACTCTGTGCCTGGCGAGGGCGACATCCAGAGAGACATTTGTCAGCATCCCAACCCACGCAACAAGCGTTCTAGATGTGAATGGCCTTGGCACCATCTCTGTGCAGAGGGTTATTAGGTAGTTGTTCCTATTGATATTATTGTCTTTACTATTATTTGCAGTGTGTCACACCATTTTCACAATGTCGTTTGATCATTCGCCCTAACAACATCACGGTGGTGTAGTTGTAGCCGCTGAGTACTGAATGGTTGTTCGTTACAGTTCCAGGTGAGCACGTGGACCTCAGAGCCAGACGCCTGGGTTTGCATCCTGGCCCCACCACTTCCTGGTTATGTGACTGTGGACAGGTTACTAACCCTCTCGAAGCCTCAGTTTCCTCATCTGTGAGATAGAGAATAATACTAGCTCCTACCTTATTAGGTTATTATGAAACCAGTGACTAAATATTTATGATGACAGAATAATCACTAAACATTCTCTTTTATTATCATCATCAACATGGTCATCTGAGAGTTTGTGATTTACTTGGGATCCTAATTCTTGTACAGATTGGGCTGAAAACTCAACCCTAGGGGTGATGACTCCAAGAGACATGGACTTTCTTTCCTCTTGGTCTTTATTTGCTTATTGCACAGTAATATAAAAATACATCCTGAAGCATACAAAGGAACTTGTTGGGCTCTGACCCTCACTCCTTCCTGTCTCTGCTGAGGTATTCACAACAAACTGATGGGTGTGCATTCTCCTTACTGCCCCTCCGTGCAGGACACAAGTATGATACTGATATACATGTGCGTTCTCTCTGAAATCGTATATAATAAAAGGCTAATATGCAAATCGACCAAACGGCGGAATGACCGGTCACTATGACGTGCACTGACCACCAGGGGGCAGACGCTCAATGCAGGAGCTGCCCCCTGGTGGTCAGTGCACTCCCACAGGGGGAGCGCTGCTCAGCCACAAGCCTGGCTGATGGCTGGCGAGTGCAGCAGTGGTGGCAGGAGCCTCTCCCACCTCCGTGGCAACGCTAAGGATGTCCGACTGCGGCTTAGGCCCGCTCCCCACAGTCGGACATCCCCCCAAGGGCTCCTGGTCAGTCAGACATCCCCCAAGGGCTCCCGGACTGTGAATGGGTATAGGCTGGGCTGAGGGACTCCCCCCCCACCCCCCCACCCCCTAGTGCACGAATGTCATGCACCGGGCCTCTAGTAAATAATAATAGCAGTGCCTGACTCACAGGCCTATTGGGGGATGCCAGACAAAATGCTAGTCCTCTCATCAGCTCCATGAGGTGAATGCTAGTCTAGCCATTTTATAGATGTGGAAGCTGAAGGTCCGAGAGATTCCCACCATCACAAGACCACACGGTGCCGAAACAGGATTGCGTGTAGTCAGACTTACTCCAGTGTCTACATTCTTTTAACTACTCATTATGTTATTGTATTATTTTCTGCATGATTTTTTTCTCTCAGTCATATCAGCTTGAACTCTTTCCATGTAAGTGTCTGTAAGTTTACTTCATTCTTTTCATGGCTGCATAAGATCAATATTTTATCTAACTACTTTCTTATTTAGGTTGTTTTCTATTTCTTTGTTATTTACTATTACATATAATGCAGTGTTGAATGTCTTCAGTATATACACATGTGAGAATTTCTGTAGGATAGCTTTTAGAACTGGAATTTGTGCATCAGGGAGTGTGTACACATTACATTTTTATAAATATTGCCAACGTTGCCTTCCAAAAGGAATTTTGCTCACCAACAGTGTGAGAATTCCTATGTCCTCACACTAGTAGTTTGTGTTTTTTTTAATAATCTTTGCCAATCTGACAGAGAAAAATACATTTTTCTAAATTGTATTTCCCGGGTTCCTTTTGGGATCATCTATGTTTCCTCCGGAAGTTACCTTTTGCCCATATTGCCGTTTACTTTTCCTCATAGATGCTCTGTATGTATTCTGGACGATAATCTGTAGTCTGAAATGCATGGCAAATATTTTCTCCCCGTCTGTTATCTTCCTACGTGGAAAATCCATTGTTTGCACCTTTAATTGGATAATTCATTGTTTCAACTCGTTTGAAACCCCACCTTTATCATAATTCTCTTGTTATATGTATGACTGTGCATCTGTCTTCCTCTCTTCTGTCCCACTGGTTTATTTTCTTTTCCTGCACCAGAATTAAAGCACTTTATTTCAACCTTGGAATAACTTTTTACATTGGGAAGGTAAAAATCCCCCTATATTGCTGCACTTTAAAAAAAAAATGTCTGTATTTGTAAGCATTTTTTCTTCTTCCATGTGAGCTTATTAGAGTTAGCTTGTCAAGTTTGGCAAAGGAAATTCCAATGAGGGCTTAGACTTAGAAGGCATTGTATTAATAGGTTCTTTGAAATAAATTGCCATCTTTACAATATTTAGTTTTCCCATCCAGAAATACTGTGTCTCTATTTAAGTCTTTTCTGTTCATCCGTTGAGTGCTGTGGTTTTCTTAATGTAAGTCTTACATGGGAGGGTTTATTTGTCACTATTACAAATGAGGTCCTATTTTCCCATTACACTGGCTTAATTTGTGTTGCTAGTGAGTAGGAAGACTATTGGCTTTTATGTGTTAATTTTTTTTTATCTAGCTGCTTGGCTGAGCTCTTTTATTAGTGACCTTTGCACTTCTTTCTTTTTCTTGACTTATCACATTGGCCAGGACTAAAGCAATGTAGGAAAACATTGGTTAAAGTCTGCATCCTCGTCTTGTTCCTGCCTTTAAGAAGAATGCTTCTGATGTGCCACCAAATATGATGGAAACACTTTATCATCTTAAAGGAATTTCTTTCTATACCTAGCTTACTGAGAATCGTGCTTTTCACAGTAGACTGCACCAGATTCCTCTCAAGGAGCCTTAATTCTTTTCCTTACATTTTCCTTGAGAATCCTGAGATTGTCCTAACTGATTGGGACCTCCCCGCATTGACATCCCAGCTGAGCCAACATAGTTTAGAACTGAATACAGTGATATCTTCTCTCTTCCTTCATTAATTCACGTTGGACCCTAAATGGCCTAAGGAAAGGAACTACTTGGTGTTGACATTTTCTCCCCTCCCCCTCCCCCCAGGGGAAAAAATTTAATTAAACACACTGTGTGGACAAGAACAATCGCACCACTTCTGGAATTTTCCGGCAAATACCACTGAAAAGATTTTGTTCCTGGCTTCTAGTTTTAAATAACGTCCATTTTCCCCCACTTGATTATCTTGAGTAGCTGAGCACCATCTCACACTCTGGTTGCCAAGTGGCTTTTGAAGTTTCTCTAGGAGGGTGTGAGAAAGGAGTCACTCCGGCCTCTGGGTTCCTGTTGAGATTCCATGTGGGGCACCGGGGGCGGCTACTTCTAACCCTAGGCTCCCAGCACTGCCTTCCACATGGTTCATGGAAAAGAGATGCTTTTATAGTTGGTTGACAACATGACTTAATTGCAGAGGGAACTGGATAATTTTCAGGTGGTACAGTTTTTGCTAAGCTGTCCACAGAAAGGTTTCGTTTCTTCAGGCATGCGTTTGGCACGGGACTCTAATGGGACTTGGCACCTGTCTAGAGCGTTGTCGCCTTGTCCAGTGACATTTGCTCTGGGGAAGTCAGCACCTGCTGTGGTGGCATCTGTCAGGAAAGACGGTGGAATGCCTGTGGATAATGCAGAGCCGCCTCAGCATAGCGCCTCCTTCAGAAAACAGTATTAGATTTTGGCAGAAGATGGTTGTAAGCAGCATCACGAGAATGTGGGCTCCTTCTGAGACAAAAGCAGTCGATGATGTCTTTTACTGGGGCTTTTCTCATCCAGATGTAAGCTGGGTAGATTTTATTACTGTCAGACTGTTTGGCTAAGAAAGCAAGAACCTGCTAACAGGATCCTTTCTTTTTATTGCTTTAATGTTTTTGAGGTGGGTGTTTTGGGGAGATGGGGTGGCCTCAGCTTGGGCACGTGGTGTGTAACTGGCCATCGTCCAGGCGAGCCCAAGCCAAGAGAGAACTGGAAGCCAGAAACCCCCAGAGGCAAGGCGGCCCCATCATGACAAGCACAAGAAGCTGGTCTCCGAGCCCCTCCCAGCTCCAATGGCGTCGGCTTCAGCTTCTAGGGCTGTTGGTGTAGGAGGTTTGATCAACTGGACGATTATTTTTCCTGCCTCCACATCCTCTCTTTCCCCTAAACCCCCAGGTCCAGAAAACAGGCTGGGGGCAGTGACCAGTAGACTGAATGTCCTCTACCTCTTCTCTTCCAGGCAGGTGACAAACATTACCATCCCAGCTGTGCACGATGCAGCAGATGCAACCAGATGTTCACAGAAGGAGAGGAAATGTATCTTCAAGGTGAGGTGCTCAGGAGCCCAGGAAGTTCTCCCCACCCAGGGAAAGAAAACCTTACTGTGTGTTTGGTTGGTTGTTTTCAGGGAAGGAGGCATTTCATTAGTTGCAAGGTTACTCAGATCCAGAAGGCATGTGGCCAGAAGTTACCTCATTGCTTAGTATTAACCAGCTAAGCAGTTGACATGCTGGCAGCGAGCCGCTGGGGTTGTTAACAAACAAATGTGTTGCTGCTGCCATGAATGAGCAGGCCTGGGTGTTGGACGCCATGGATGTTAGGCAAGAGTGACGATCACTCCCCCTCCTCCCAACCCTCTCCAGGAACATGTTTGGGAAACAAAAGATCCAAGAGAGAAAACAGCTCTAGAAATGCTGCTCAGTGGACGGCTACCTTGTCCGTTCCCTTTTCCCTGCCCTGCCAGAAGGATCTTTGAGGCCTCCCAGGCTGCTGCTGAGAAGGAAATCTCATATTTGGTGAATTGCGTCACAGATATATTTCATCCCATTAAGATGACATAGCTCTTCTATTGACGGAGAATGGAGAGAACACACCCAAAGCCCCTGAAAGAGAAATTGGGACATTGCTGGTGGGATTACCAGGGAGCTGTTAGATTTCTTATTTTTTTATTAAGAATGAAATTGAGAGATTATCCCAGTGTACGACTATGACTGGTTTTTATCTAAAACTCTGAAGCTTCGCGGAGGGGCTCTAGGGGAAGGTTTCCTGACAGGCGAACAGTCCCATCTGTGCGAGCAGTTCACTATTTTTAGCTGTAAAAGAGTCATTAACTAGACAAGGGCTTATCAGTAAAATTAGCAAGAACCGTAAGAGCTATTGCTCGTTCAGTGTTGGTAATTACTGGGTCTCATCTGCTTCTCGATGTCATTTTTCATGTCTCTTTGCACCAAACACTATATTTTTTAAATTTTACTTTTATTGTTGAGGGTATTATGGATGTTCCCCATTTCCCTCCCTCTCTCTCCCCCCTCCACGGGCTCCTGCCCCATCCCAGGCCTTCACCGCGCTATTGTCTGTGTCCATGGGTTATGCATGTATCCATATAAGCTCTTTGGTTAATCTCTTCCTGCACTGGTCAGTCTGTTCCGTGCTTCCATGTCTCTGGGCTTATTTGTTCATCAGTTTATTTTGTTCATTAGATTCCACATACAAGTGAGAGCATACTGTGAATTTTTAATGAGTGGTTTCCTTTACTCTCAGTTTTTTTTTATGCAACCCAGAAAAGCCTGCAGAAATTACTGTGGAATATTAAAGCAAAGCTTAGGCTACTCTCTCTTTAAAAATGCCGCCTATGTGAGATATTAACAACCCAAACATCCTCTTAGCTGTAGGATGAGTACTCTGAAAAATTCTGCCTAAAAAAAAAAATCACTGAATATTAAAGGTCCCAATAAAGACAAGTGACAAGAACCCAGATCCCTGGACTCATCTGGGCTTCGTTTCCCTGGGGACACGCTGTGCATCTGCAAGTGTGACTGCGTTTCAGAATGGAGTAGGTTTATTTCCACTTGGTCTCCAGGCTTTGTTGTGGGTTTTAGTGTGTCAATTACAGCCCTCAGAACAAAGACTGGAGTGAGTGTAACCCCTGTGTCTGCTGGAAATTGAGACTCGAGCTCTGGGCTCAGCCCTGGGCCTGGAAGCTGCATAGACGGAGCTGAATAGATGTGCGAAGTGCAGCACATCCACGCCACAGACGAGCAGCTATCTGCCCAGGTGGACTGCGTTCAGAATTCCAGGGATCGTTGTACACCTCTTCGCGGGCGCGGTGCTCTTTGCTTGCCTCTAGGCACATCCTTGAAGAAGGAGCAGTTTCATCTTCCCAGGCACCTGATGTTCTCTCTGTGTCACGTTGCTGTGTGCTTGGCCTCTGGGGGACAATGGGACACTGTGCAAGCCCGGGGTTCTGGCCAAGGACTCCCGATCAACAGGCCTTCACGGCGAATGCGCTCCTGGGCCCGGCCCTGACCCGTGGCCCTTGGGTCTCCACATTAAGAGGGTTTCCTGTGCTTTGTAGGCAGCCTTGAAGTAAATGTTGGTGCTGAAGGGACTGTCTGGTTGTTGTTTCTCCTTCTTCTTTCTTCTTTCTTCTTTCTTCTTCTTCATTTTTTTCCCCTGGCCCTGGGTTAAACAAGATAGACCACTATTCATTGACCACTGTTTTAGCTCAGTTGTATAAAATAATTCAAGAAGTAGGTTAATTTGGTGTCTTTTCAAGTACAAGCAGATTGCTGTTTGAAGAGATAAAGATTTCGACAACAAAATGTAGATAGCCTCATATTCATAGACTCTTATTACACACATAGCATTTACTCACTGCCTTCAACTTAGCAACTCTATTTGCTTGAATCTTTTTAAGTGCTCCTTCTGGTTCTCCCGCCCATCCCCACATTTGAACATGCCCTTATGTGTAGGTTTTGGCCATAATTTATAAAGGACATATATATCTGGGCATACAAAATTATACATGCAGGCTTGGATTTTTACAAGATAACAGCTTCCTATGAGATATACGTGTTTTGCTTTGTTCTGGGACCATCCTTAAAAATATTTGTGCCCCGAGAAAGGGAGACATTGACCCAGAAACAGAAAATGACACGTAAGTAATAGCTTCTCTAGTTTAACAGTGAATATTTTTTTAAGTTAGGTAAAAGTTTGAAAGATGAAGGAAACTTTTGGATTTGTTATCGTAACTGTCCGCCTTTCTACTCGTTGGTCCGATATCCCGTATCTGGGTAGCTGACTACATATATATAACTGGATCAACAACACATTCAGTGAGTTTTGTTCCTGAATGTCGGCGACCTGGTTGCACTTCATTTCCCTCATCTAAACTGCTGGTTGTTCTGATGTTATGTAAACATGCTGATGGCTTCTATTTCTGAAAATAAATGCAGCTTGCAGTAAGCACACAGACAATACTTTTAAAGGATAATAATATGGTCAGGAAATAAAACACTCAGTCAAGAACTACATATCCCTTGCATGAAAACACTTATGCCCAGCTAGTCATCTCTGCGGTCAAGAATTATGACCTTGCCAGATGGTGTGGCTCAGTGGTTGAACACTGACCTATGAACCAAGAGGCCACTGATCAATTCCAGGTCAAGGCACATGCCCAGGTTATGGGCTCAATCCCCATTGTGGGGGGTGCAGGAGGCAGCTGATCGATATTTCTCTCTCCTTGATGTTTCTATCTCTCTATCCCTCTCCCTTCCTCTCTCCCTAAAATCAATGAAAATATTTTTTAAAGGAATCTTGACCTTAATCGGGCAAGCTCCGACAAGGTGAGGGAAATTCACCCGGAGTTTGGATTGGTCCTGGGTCACGTGGCACAGGGCTCCAGCTCTCCCCTGTGTGGGGGAGAGAGGGATGAACCCTTCGTACAAGTTCTAACAGACCCAGGGCTCTGTTCTATTTCCCCAGCTCTTAGCGGTGCCTTATGTCTTTCCAGGTTCTACCGTTTGGCATCCCGACTGTAAGCAGTCTACCAAGACGGAGGAAAAGCTGCGGGTAAGGACATCCTTCGAGATGTGTGATGGCAGGTGCATTGGCAAGCCATGTGTTCCCTAGTGGCTGGTTCTTGGGGCTGGAGTGTGGGTGAAATCACGTGGCCATGAGTTTTTTCCTCTATTGCAGACCAAGCTGAAAGGCCCTTTGGCCAGGGAAGGAGGGTCCCTCCTACCTTACGTTGATTGTGTGTGTTTTGTCCCAAGTGCTTGTGTTGGACCAAGGAAGCCTTGCCTCACTAGTCAGGTTCCTAGGAAAGCATTCAAGGGAAACGTCAAATCCTCCAGATGTGAAGAAAAATGATTCATGACGTCCTAGTTCCAACATCTGGTGACCTCCTTGCCGGACATGTTTATGCTTAGTCCATAATGCAGCACTCCAGCTCAGACTCCACATCCAGTGCTCAGCTCTCGGTACATCTGACTACCCTCCCACATCCAGCCTCACCCGGAGCCTCCATCTCCACGCTGATGGTTTGGGGAAGTAATGACGAGGCCAGGCGTGGCAGTGTGGACACGTGTGCTGGGTGGCTTTAGAACTTAACTCTTAGATACCGTAAAAGTGTTCCGGTAACTATCCTAGACCACCTAGCACACGGGCAAAAGGATGGATCCTCTTATCTCTCCCTCCTAAAGCCCACCGGTCTTAGTCCATCTCAGAACGCCACCAGGGGACACAATTTTATTTGTTTCCGAAGCAAAGGGTCTACACAGTGGTCAGGTCATTATCGGGATCTGTATCCTGTTCAGGCACCCCCAGTTTTTTACCTGAGCAATAATCAGATGGGATCCAGGCCCCAGGCCCTCCATTTAGCTAACTGAGCGGTGCCCTTGAAAAAGCTGGCGTTTGACTGTAATCCACATGGTGTCTCAGGGAAGAGAATGGACTGAATTTATTTTGAAGGCCAGACTAGAGTGTGGTCTCATTTCTCCACAGTCTGCCATTAACAGGCATAAGAAGCTGTATGTGTAACCCCAATAGGAGCACACTTGAAGGGGAGGGAAAAAAGCCACTTTTTTCTCAGAATAATTGAGCAAAGATAAAACAAACTGAAAAATCATGTGCCCCAGTATCAGGACAGTTTGGGTTTCTGGTTTGACATATAGTGTCAACTTGAGCACATGTATAGCCCTCACTGCTGGGCCTATGTTTGGGCTCCAGATTCTGGGATCTTTGAGGAACCACGGATGCTATGGCAACGGGGTATCTTTATGAACTACTAGAATGTTAAAGATGGTGCTTATTGTCACTTTTATCATAAAAATGTAAAATTCACAACATGGCGTGGGGACCCTGCCCAGAAACCACCCAAGTAGCCAGTGGTTTGCACTGTCTTTCAAATAATCTTCTTACTTCATCCCCTATGAAGTCTGTGGGGAGACAAAGGCAAGAATGCTAATGAGGCCACACTGCATGGAATGGGGTCTTTTCTCTTGAAGGAAGGAATCCTTGAGTTTGCAGATGGTGTTACTAAAATGATTTTTTTTTTTAAATCAACGCTTTTAAATGCATCTTGATGGGACTCTCTGGATAAGCCTATGAAAACAACTAGTGACTAATTCCACCCGTTCTAGCCAAGGGGGCTCTTGTTTCTCCTTCATTTCTTGAAGCTTTACCAGAGAATTCCAAAGCTCCTCCCCTAGAGCCCACATTTACCGTTGGCGAGGCCAGGGCCGCCCTCGGCTGGTCACCTTTGGGACGTCAGTAGTGAGGAGAGTGACGTACCTCCAAGGGGAAGTGGTCCCGATGGGCCCCGAGTGGGGTGCGTGCCGACGTGGTGAGACCTACAGGGGAGCTGGTGTCTGAATGAGGGAATGCATGTCGTGCTCTCTGACGGGTGTGTCTGAGGTCACAGATCTCCAGCCCAGATTTCAGGGCCTTTCACCGGGTGTCCCGTTAGTGCGGTTACCATAGCAAAAGGAAAATGTTTTAGAGTCTTTCCGCAGCACCACTGAGTGAGCCACATTCTTGATGTTGGAAAACTCACAGGGGGTGTTTGTGACAACAGATTCTTAAAGGGACACCTCTCAATGGCTTCACTGGCTTCTTCCACTTCATAGGGCAGCGGTTCTCAACCTGTGGGTCGCGACCCCTCTGGCGGTCGAACGAACCTTTCACAGGGGTCGCCTAAGACCATCCTGCATATCAGATATTTACATGACGATTCATAACAGTAGCAACATGACAGTTATGAAGTAGCAACGAAAATAATTTTATGGTTGGGTCACAGCATGAGGAACTGTATTTAAAGGGCCAGAAGGTTGAGAACCACTGTCATAGGGGATGTTTAGGCCAAAATAAATGGGGGTGGAACGTAGGCAACTATGCTGCATCTTGGTGACTAGTTAATTTGCTTCAAACACGGGCCCCAAGCATACACATTCACACACGTCCACTAAAGCGACGACCCTTGCTGTTTACTGTCAAATCTGTTTTCCCCAGGGCGTTTTTCTAGTGTTTCCGAAGTGAGTTTATGTCTCTGTTCATTCTCCCTTTGTTTCCTGTTTCACGGCAGCCGCCAAACACTCGGCATTCTCCCTCCGATTTCTTTTATCCCAAAAGTCTGATCCGACGCACAGGACGGTCCCCGTCGCTGCAGGTTGGCACTGTGTGTGGCCAGGCTTCTGCCGCTCTCCCTCCCGTGCTGCTTCTCCCACGTAACGCCCGGGCCCCCCGCTTCCTCTCACCCCACCGAGTGCACCTCACGTCTGACTCTGGCTGTCTTCTCTGATCGGCCTTTTCCTGTAGAGCAGTGGCTACAGCGTTGTCTTGATTAAAGCAGACGCCTTAGAAGCTACCCGTGTGGTCCCATGTTCACACGTTTGTTCATTGAACAAATAATTTGACAAGCACCAGGCGTAGTGTGGGCTGGATGCTATAACGTAGACCAGTTGGGAAGAGCAGACAGATAGGTAAATAATTATGGAAACATATCACAGGAAGTGGATCACATCGATCAGGGCGGGTCAGATGAGCAAAAGGGTGCAGGGGGCACTTCCTCGAGGCTGGACGAGACAGGGGTGCCCAGAAGGGAACAGCGAAAGCATGGTGCTGGGCGTAGGCGTGGGTAGGGAGTGGTTTGGCTCATAAAGGGGTAGTGGATTAGGAGAAGAAACAGATGAGACCAGGCACCTGTTCTTCAAAGGCTAAGCGATTTACCTGCACTCTCATCGCTCTTTCAGCGCATTCCTGTGAGAGCTATCCTTATTCCCATGTTACAGGTGGAGGGACTGACACCTATCGTAGTTAAGTAACTTCCCGAGAGTTACCCACCGATAAGTGGAAGGGCTGGGATGGGAACCCATAATTCATGTTCTTTCCACTATTGCACAAGGGGTGAGAGAGAGAGGAAGCTGGGAAGACAGAGAGAGGAGCGCATTAAATGCTGGCTAAGTCTGCTGGCAGCAAGACCCATCGGGGTTCCACAGAAGCAGGGAGCATGCAGCCAGCTCCACAGATGAGCAGTGAGGCAGGAGATGGTGCTCCCAGCCCAGATGCGGCCATCTCTCGGCGTCTCTGAGAATCAGTGGAAACCTGGGCCTGTTGAACGACAAAGTGACCCTCCACACCCACCTTTGCGCAGACAAAGCCCATCTGTGGCTCTGCCGGCAACGCCAGAGGGCAGTGCCGCCCCTGCCTGGGCTCCACGGGCGCCTCTGCCCTGGGCCTGCCAGGCCCGCACTCAGGAGGGGCGTTTCGGTTTAAACTTCTCCTTGGAATGAATTGAAATGCAGTTAGATGTATCAAGTTCTAAAGTGGAAGGAAATCTTCCAGACATCAACCCCTAAGCTGCTTCATCGGCAGAATGGAGCCAGCCCCCGGCTGCACAGGCCATCGGCAGGGCTCCCTGCAGACTCCAGGCCTCGGGGTGTTGTGTTGGCCCGCGATGCTGGGTGCTACTCCACCATGGGCTTGTCATGTGACTTTCATTCTGTCCTAACGCTTCAGCTCCAGCGGTGGGGTTTCCCATAAAGTGGAATTATAGTCTCGTGAGCCAAACATCGTCCCCATTGTAAGTGAGAGTGCTCAGAATGAGTGCCTCTACTTGGCAAGAAGTGGCTTTTTCAATCATTTTGGGGTGTCTGCCCCCCAATAGGGTACTTTAAACTCAAAGAGTGTTCTATTTCACCAGCCTAAGGCTGCAACCAGGTGATGCCTCTTCATGACTTGGAGGGAAAGACCACCATCAAGTGGGAAGTATTTTGTTTTGCACCAGACCCTTACATTTAAGAGATGCGGAACATGGTGAGAAGTGGTGGGTCAGAGAGAGAGAGAGACCAGTCTTGAGTAACTTCTCTCTTCCTATCCTGTTATGCAAAGGGGACATCTGATCCCCGTTATCCAGCCGTAAATATCAAGTCACCTGTGGCTCCTTCACAGAAAACTGGAGCTGTAGACAGTTTGGGGCCTGAGAAAACAGGCCTTTGGCCGAGGTCCCCTCCACCCCGTGCCTCTGAAGAGCTGGATGTGAAGAGCAGATTGGGTCCATAGGTCACACTCAGTACTGAGCGCTTGCAGCTCCTGCTGCCATTCACTGTAGACAGAGCTCACGATGTTCCCGGGACCACCTTTGAAATAACTCGAGGGGACACTTGCTTTCATTCTAAAAGTGGGCTTCTCTGCCGTGGCTTTGGAGTCTAGAGCATGAAAGGCTGCCATACAAACTGGATGTGAGATTTTTGTTTCTTTTGAAACTAACATTCACCTGTTATAACATACGCTCTTACAAACCTGTAACACAGGGGCCGGCAAAAGTGGGGGTCACAGTTCTGAGTACGCAAAACAGAGTTTATTCTGGTATTATTATTTATTACTGTATTATTTTCCATACCAACTGTAAACCTACTTTTGCCCAACCCTGTATACAAAATACCATGTGTGTATTTTATATAAATATATATTTAATCCACACCCAAGTTTATGTTTTACTGATTATTTTAGAGAAAGGGCAAGGGGGAAATGAGAAAGAGAGAGAGGGAGAGAGAGAGAAGTATTGATGTATGAGAGAAACATTGATCTGTAGCCTCCCCTCCCGTATGTGCCCCCACTGTGGATTGAACCACAGCCTAGACATGTGTCCTAACTGGGAATCCGACCAGCAATCCTTTGGTGCATGGGGCGATGCTCCAACCAACTGAGCCACATAGGCCGGGGCTCATGTGTATATTTTTTTAAAGGAGCTCATTAGGGCCTTATGTATGTCTAGAACAAGGAAATCATATTGTGGATTTTTGTTTTATTAAGGTCGCTACAATACATGCTGCATTATTCCCAGCTTTCGCTCTGTTAGAATGTTTTGTTCTTGCTGGTCGTTACAATCCATCAGGATGTGGAGGTATCACGATGGATGCTGGAGAGACAGTGAGGCCTCCTGGCTGTAGTGAAGGCTGATGGCATCTGTGAAACTCTCCAGAGAAGGGGGTTTGTGCCCTTTGGCCCCTCCGGCTTCCTCTCAAACACAAATTCCTGTTTCCAAAGTAGTTGGTCTCACCCTTTCTGGAGAGTCAGCGTTTGCAGGTTTTAAAAGTATTCCTTCTTCTGCAGCGCCCACCGCCTTGTCTAGTGAACGTCCACAAAATCCCAAGGCAGGTACTGTCAGCCTCAGCGGCACTTTGCGTAAGGTGTCAGTCTTCTCTGACAGTAGGTGTCCCGTAGGTGCTCGTAAGATCTGTCCCATCTGGTTGCCAGCTGCCTGTAGTGCCTCCCCTTTTTAGAGCATGGCTTTGGGTGAATGCAAAGTAGATGAAGTAGCTGTTGCATCCTGCTCCTGCTGAGTGGGGCGGGCGGGGGCAGTGAGGGGCCTGCCGGACTCGCCTTCTAAGACTGGACGAGGCGTGCGTGGTGGCCATAATCGAAAGTAAATGGAAAATGTCGTTTCTCTGCTCTCTCGCCAGGCAGAGCTCTGGTAAGTTTGTTTGTTTTTAATGGTCAATATTTGAAGGATGACAAGAGCTGGAGTCGAAGTATATATCTTCGGTGTAATTTTCAGTCTGACTCTGCCCTCTGAATGGTAGGACAGATGGACAGTGTCAACGCATAGAGGGAATCCGCTGAAAGGTGATTAGAGGGCTTTTTTTTTTTTTTTTTTTACACAAAGATTTCATACAGAAAACAGAAGGATGTGCGTTTTCAAGCATCTGCCGTTAGTGATCAAATGCCATTTTTTTCTCTTTCTCCTTGAAATGAACTACTTAGTCTACTGGTAAGACCTCTCTCTGTTGGTGGGGTTATTTTTGTTTGTTTGTTTTGAGGAAAATAAAAATCTTTATTGAAATCAAAAGTGAGCGCTTGACAGTTTGCTAAGGAAATAAATGGAGGTCATACAGGCCCTTCTTCACCAGAGATTGAGTGAGGACTGCCCATACAACTAGAAGGATCTTATGTTGCCAAATACAATGAAGTGATTTGGCTAATCTTATTGGAAAAATACTCTGAGAGGTCACAGCCATTCACAACCTTTTCTGTGTCTGTATGCCTTCTCCACCCTCCCCTCGCTCCCCATCCCCCATCCCCGCTCCCCTTTTCTGTGTCTGTTTCTTTTTTTTCTTCTTTTGGCCAAAGAACTGGATTTTTCCAGCTGTGCTTTCAAGTTGTTTTTTTCTGCAAAACTGAAGGAAAAGGTGCTTAAAGAAAAGCTGGTAAATGGCATATGCCTTCAACAGCTTCGTCACGGTCCTTGTTTCCTGTCTCCGTGGGCATGCCGCAGGGGGGAAATATTTGACATTATCTTCATTTATAATGTAGGCAAGAGAGTCATAACTTTCACAGAGGATTCCAGAAACAAAGGCTGTTGGCCCAGTGGGTTGTTAAATGCATGTAGTAACTTCTGGGTCTCTGTTGTTAGCCTGGATAGCTGAGTGGGTCGAAATAGTAACTCAGGTTAAATAATGGCGCGCAAGGATCATCTGCAGAAATGCGGATCATCAGTAAACTTTTGTCACAGCCCAATGGGGTGACGTAGAGTTAAGTTAGCGGTAAAGAAGGGATTTTTAAAGAAGGAAAGCATGTCAGGAGTTTGTGCTTTTGAGGTTGACACGTGTTTCCGTTTGAGTGGATTTGAGAGGTTCTGTTGGGAGACAGCTCTGGGCCTTTTGATGATGTTTGATGGATAGAGACCCTCACTCTGCAGGTTTTGTGTTAATTAGGAGGAAAAATACAGCAGGAAGAGGAAAAGGGGTTCTCTGAACAATAAACAAGATGTTTATTTAAAATGCAACATGTTAAAGTTCTAGATCTTTATTATCAAAATGTAAAATTCCAAATATTGAAGATGGAAACTCTAAGATAATAGTTCCGTTCTTTAAAGTACTTTTATGATCGTCCTAAGGGAGAGACCTCTAATCTCTGCTGATTGAGCAAACACACTTCGGGGGCCACGAGGGAATGTGACAGAAAGCAGCAATCCCGCATGCACTTCAGCCTTGAGCCCAGGTCAAAGGGCAGCCAGCCAAGCCCTGTCCTGGCAGATGAGAGGCCCGGGCAAGGTCACCGGTCAGCGCCAGATGCACAGAAGGGCGTTAATTACCGGCGCTGAGCCCTAGGCAGGACGGCACTGCCTCGGAGGGTACAGAACCACCTCCGAGGGGCCTTCTCAAGACGGGGAAGGGCACTTGTCGGCTCCAGGTGGGACCGCGGCCCCGTGGCCTGCGATACGTTACTTAACATCTGAGTTCTGATGGAGCCGCCTACGTGTGGCAGCTGCATTGAGGTCTAGGGAAGTCTGGTCCACGCAGCTCACATTCTAAAGGACTGTCATCCCTTGAGCAGAACAGAGTCAGCGCCGTCCTTCATGTTTCAGATTAACTGGCTAAGAAACCCAGTCTAGCGTCAAATGTCTGGGAAGTGCCAGGCAAGATGCTTGAGCTTTAGATGTACTGTCTCATTCATCCCTGTGAAGTGGGGGCTGTTACTACCCTCTCCTCCATTCTATAAATGGGGACGTTGAAGCCCAAGGAAGAGAGAGAGAAAGAGAGAAGAAAAAGAAAACTTCATGTAATGTCACACAACCAGTAGAGCCAAGATTTTGAACTAGCCTTTTCACCTCGCTATATTACAGGATACAAAGTTGTGTTTTATCCCATTAGTTCATTTTAGACAGGAAAGCAGAGAAGGGCTATTGTACGAAAATAGGCAAGGGAGACTGTAGTCCACCCATACACAAGATGCCTGCGGAAGTGACTGAGACAGCGAGGTCAGGAGATGGGAATGAGGCAGAAGCAAACAGTGGTGAGCGCAATGAAAGGAAGAGCCGCGCTGAACCCCCAAGAGACTTGAGCGTTTCTCAAACATCGCTAAGGAGTCCGAGGACGCACACGGCGCACGAGTGATCTCCAGCAAGAGCCCGAGCCTGGGTGGATGTGGTGGACATTGACTTGACCTTGAAAACTATCTGATTCTAAAACTCTAAAATATTTACTTTGGAATCAGAGACTCTTGGGCAGGGATATACAGATTGGAAGTAATTCTGATCTGAATTACCAGTAAAGAATCAAATGAGACAACAAAAATTCAAGTTGATGGATAACTCTTAAACCCTTTAACCCAGCAATATATTAGTATATGAGCCAGGTAGATGCTTCTGAGAACGCTGACATAGCTCACTGGACCATCTGATCCAGTGAGGGAGCAAGGCCGAGAGAGACCGAGCGGAAACAGGCTGGCTCAGCCACGGGGCCTCGTCTCTTCCAGGGAAGAGAGCATTAGAGACCCTCCCGACGTGCACTCGTGTTCTCCAGCTGTGTTCCTGGGAACACACACAGGGCAGGAGAGAACAGAGCCCTGCTGAGCCAGCCCAGGTGCATTGTTACAGCAAAGGCAGAAAGAATCCCTGACCCACATTTGGCAAAAAGTCAGGATGAGTAACGTGGGAGAGACCCTCAGGCTCAGTGTGCACGTGGTCATTCACACGGTGTCCTAGATGCTGTTCATGAAAACGGGCCTTTGTCATAGCAACGCCAGTAACTGAAGACATCTGACTGTCCTGCATCCTCCCCTGCCCCACCCCAGCACAGCGGGCCGGTGTGGGGTCCCTACCCCACCCAGCACAGCGGGCCGGTGTGGGGTCCCTACCCCACACAGCACAGCGGGCCGGTGTGGGGTCCCTACCCCACCCAGCACAGCGGGCCGGTGTGGGGTCCCTACCCCACACAGCACAGCGGGCCGGTGTGGGGTCCCTACCCCACCCAGCACAGCGGGCCGGTGTGGGGTCCCTACCCCACCCAGCACAGCGGGCCGGTGTGGGGTCCCTACCCCACCCAGCACAGCGGGCCGGTATGGGGTCCCTACCCCACCCAGCACAGCGGGCCGGTGTGGGGTCCCTACCCCACCCAGCACAGCGGGCCAGTATGGGGTTCCTACCCCACCCAGCACAGCCGGCCAGTATGGGGTTCCTACCCCACCCAGCACAGAGCGCTAGAGCAGGGTCCTCACCCCACCCAGCACAGAGCGCTAGAGCAGGGTCCTCACCCCACCCAGCACAGAGCGCTAGAGCAGGGTCCTCACCCCACCCAGCATGGGGAGCTAGAGCAGGGCCCTCACCCCACCCAGCACGGGGAGCTAGAGCAGGGTCCCTACCCCACCCAGCATGGGGAGCTAGAGCAGGGCCCTCACCCCACCCAGCATGGGGAGCTAGAGCAGGGTCCTACCCCACCCAGCATGGGGAGCTAGAGCAGGGTCCTCACCCCACCCAGCATGGGGAGCTAGAGCAGGGTCCCTACCCCACCCAGCATGGGGAGCTAGAGCAGGGTCCTACCCCACCCAGCATGGGGAGCTAGAGCAGGGTCCCTACCCCACCCAGCACAGAGCGCTAGAGCAGGGTCCCTACCCCACCCAGCATGGGGAGCTAGAGCAGGGTCCCTACCCCACCCAGCATGGGGAGCTAGAGCAGGGTCCTCACCCCACCCAGCATGGGGAGCTAGTGGCAATAAAAGTGTTTCCGTCTGCAGGCACTCGTTTCTGCTGCTTGGTCTCACTTTTCTTTATTTCCACCTCCCCTGCCCCGTAGCTGTGTTGATGGGAAATAACTGGCCCCAGTTACCTTATGCTCGGGGAGGGGACTTTAGTGCAGAATGAAGAGCTTGGGCTGTCCCCCGGGTTCAGATCCTGACACTTGCCTGCCTGTGTGGCTTGGAGCATGCGTCCTTTTTCCTCGTCTGTGGAGGAAGCAACCGGCCTCACGGGGCTGTTGAATGTTAAATGAGACCAGCCTGGCACGGGCTGCGCACTTACTGTGCGCGTAACTGTTAGCTGCTCTTAGCATCCTCCTGTTGTTCCTTAGGAGGTTCACTTTGACATTGGGTTTGGCCAATAGGAGCTCCAGGTCACTGGAAACTGAGAACAGCCTGTGGCTCATGTGTGCCCGCAGGGGGCGCATCCGCTCAGCTTTACCCAGGCTGGCGTCTCCTTAATGGAGGGCTGGCCTTGGTGTCACTTCTGTGTGTTGATTAGGAAATGGAGCAAGGAAACGGACTTGCGAGTAGTGTAATTATGTGAATCCCTTCTCAGTGTACTCAGATTGGGGCATTCTCTCATATTGCAGCATGCCTGTGGCTGGAGAATTGTAACTAGAAGGAAAGTGCTTACGTGTGGCAGGCCTTGGGGGAGTGGCAGCCGCCCTGAGCCGGGCATGGGCCCACCTGTGCACGGTGTGAGTCCCCACCCCCGCCCGCCCTCCTTCTCAGAGACCGGAGACCTGGCTGAGACGATCAGTGCTTCCTGTCAGAGCGAGTCCGGTCACTGCCGGCCTCGTGTGGGCCGGGAGCGGGGGAAGCTCTCACCGTTTCAGAGCTGAGTTACTTACTGATGCCATATCCTGGTTCTTAGGAGTCCTTTTCACTCGGTGACATTCCTATTCCAGGTGCTAAACAGCAGTGGAAACTTCCCTAAAGTAGATCTAGAACTTACCTTCCCCAAGACAGAGCTACAGGGGGAGCAGGTCCTCCGAGACCAGGCCTTTTCCAGAAGGGGCCGAGCTGCGGTAGGAGGCAGTGAGTCCAGCTCATGCATTTCCCTCCCGCCCCTGTCACCACAGGGTTCTCTAAACATCTGCTCTAAAGAGGAGTTTTTCTCGTATCTTCCCTAGCGGCTGACTGGTGTAACTGGGCTCAAATTATGTCTTTAATATAAGTTAAGTGCCCACACACAGAGTGTTTGTTTAAAATTAATTCATTCTAGCTCATTCCCTCAACAAATATGTGCATCCTCTTTGTACTTGTGCAAATCATTGGGCATATACTGTGAAAAAATAAACCCTATGTGGACAGAGATCACAACTAAAGTTAATGAGGGAGATAGGCATGATGCAAGGAAACCAATAACCATGAAGTTATACATTTTATTCCTGAAGGAGAAGAATGGCACTATGAGAAAATAACCAGGGCAATCAGCTCCGGATTGAAAAATCTGGGAGGGCTTCTTTGAGGAGGTGACATTTAAGCTAAGACTGAAGGAGGGGGGAAAATCAACTAAGTAACATTGGGGCTCAGGGCATTTCAGACAGAGGGAGCAGCGAGGTAAGAGCCCTGAGCATGCACCATGTCCCGTGAGCGATGGTGTAGCAGAGAACAGCAGGGACCAAATCCTGAGTGAGGCCCAGGACTGTGATTTTGTTCTAAGAGGACACTGAGGCCAAAGCAGGATGATGATGATCCAAATTATGTTCTTAAAGGCCTCTCGGGCCACTGGGTACCAAGTAGATTCAAAAAGAGCAAGAACGAAGGCAGAACCCCACAGAGGAGGTCATGGTCACAGTCGAGATGCGGAGGTGGTGGCAGGGGGTTGTGGCAATGCAGACAGAGAGAAACGTGCTTGCAGGCAGAGCCGGGACCTGTAGGGCACAGGGGAGAGAAGGTAGAGCACCCCCACCCCCTGCACTTTCACGGCTGACTGCGCAGCTAGCTATCCATCCACCTTTCTCTCCAGGTTACTCAGTAAAGTTACAAATCTTTCCTTTCTTAACCAGCTTGGTTTTGAGCAAAGCTTAGGGACACAGCTCAGTCTTGAATCTGCAGCCATGGCCTGAAATCTTACACGTCACTGTCTGTTTCACAGCCCACCAGGACTTCCTCCGAAAGCATCTATTCCAGACCAGGCTCCAGCATCCCAGGGTCCCCGGGCCACACTATCTATGTAAGTCTCCACTTCCGGAAGGGACTTCCGGGACAGGCGAGGTAGCCCGTCGTCATAGTGGATGGATAATCAGAATGGAACGGTTCAAAACGACTTCTGTTTCTCTTCTGAGACCATTTTCATTTTTGTAGATCAGCCTTCTCAATCATGTACTCCTTCAGGAACTTAAATTTATCTGTGAACCTGATCATCCTGCGCTATCAAGTAGATGATCCATAACATGCAGAAATACGATGCAGGACTTAAAAACTATTCTACCTAGCTTGCAGCTAGATATTTGGGGATTAATGATACACTTTATTTATTTATTTATTTATTTATTTATTTATTTATTTATTTATTTTTGGTTAATCCTCACCTGAGGATATTTTTTCCATTGATTTTTAGAGAATGGAAGGGAAGGAGGAAGAGAGAGAGAGAAACATCAATATGAGAGAAACACATCGTATGGCTGCTTCCACACACCCCGACCAGGGCCAGGGATCAAACCTGCAGCCCAGGTACATGCCCTTGGCCAGGAATCGAATCTGAGATACTTTTGGTGTGCAGATCAACATTCTAACCATTGAGCACACGGGCCAGGGCAAATTATACACTTTATATTGAGTATTCTTCAATTCTGCCACCAAGGTATTTAAGTATTTAGTTATTGGTTAAATATGCAGTTATTGATTTTAGCCAGGTGGGAGTTTTCCTTCTCTGGAGTAAATTTAGGGAAATACCCTGAGGTGTACAGGGTATTGATGAATTCCATATAGACTTTTTCCTAAGCTTTTGGTGACTTATAGTTTTAATGTGATTAGTATATAAGGGGCAACTTTCTAGAGTTCACCTGTGCTAAGCTAGGTGTTTTGTTTTTGTCTATTTTTAAGGTTGCCGCTTTTTGAGCATGTAATGAAAAGCACAGACAGCAGTTCCCCGGAGGTGAGACTGCAGAGTAACCTTTCTCTCTGCTCTTTGCCAGGCAAAAGTGGACAACGAAATCCTGGATTACAAGGACTTAGCAGCCATTCCCAAGGTCAAGGCGATTTATGATATCGAACGTCCAGATCTTATTACCTATGAGCCTTTCTACACTTCCGGCTATGATGACAAGCAGGAGAGACAGAGCCAGGGGGAGGTAAGAGGTTCCTACAAGTTTCGAGTCGTGCAACAGCTTACGTCTCTTTTGTCATGTGTATAAGAACTACCGATTGGAATCCAGGCCAGTCAGAGGGTCCTTTTGATCGCACATTATTCACAGCCTTCCATCCCAGGTGCTTTAAGGTCCTCAAAAACCTGTGCTTGGCCTCAGGAGGTTACAGAGAGTCAGGGGAGCAGACCAACCGCACGAAAACCAGGGGAAGGATGAGTAAGCATTCGTACCGGGTGGTGGGATAGAGGAGCTGGCCTGCTGAGAAGAAGGCCAAGCTCACAGGGGAGTCTGTGAGCTGCCAGAAGGAATAAGGCAGGGAGGGTCTTCTGGGCGGGGGTGGCGGGGTGGGGAGGTCTGGTCTTGGGGCCAGCTGAACTATATTTATGGGGATCATGAGGAGAGAGAGTACACCCTGCAATTTTGACAGCTGCAGTTTTTAACACAGGGTGATAATTAGTATGTGCAAAAATAGAAGAATTTCGAGAGATGGTGCCACAATATAATACAGGCGTATGTGCCAGGGTTCTGGAATCAAATCACCCGGCGTAACCTGGGGACTGCACATGCTGGTGGCATGACGTTAGCCATGTGACAACCATGGTGACCTAGTTTCTTCTCCTG
Source organism: Myotis nattereri (assembly GCF_964212035.1). NCBI lineage: Eukaryota > Metazoa > Chordata > Mammalia > Chiroptera > Vespertilionidae > Myotis > Myotis nattereri. The sequence goes on along the minus strand of NC_138088.1, from coordinate 52,458,238 downwards.
CACGACAGGGTCATGACAGAATCTCCCTCCGGGTGACAGTGAGGGTTAAATTAACTACCAGCTCAAGATTAATGTATATATCATATCTAAACAATGTGTTATCTGTGAACGCTCATGTATATGAACTAACCTTCTGTAGCAGTTAGCAGAGAGCGAGGCTGGCGGTGAATATTCAGCAGTGACCGTTGTTACTGTGGTTTGTAACTGTCCCCTAGGGGTGTGCTAATGCTTTCCCAGCCGACCATCCTGCTGCTGGGCCAGCGCCACTGAGCCCGCTCCCCCCACTCCCCCCCACCCGGGGCTAGGATTTTCCTGCTGTCACCTCCTACCCAGGTCTCTGGGTTCTGCTGTATTTCCCCTGGACTAAACTATTTTTTTCTCTAAATTTGTTTTCCTGTTATTTTTTAAACCGGAATCATGTACACACTAGTTTGAGTTCACTCAGATATACGTTACTCAAGTTCTGGTCTGAAATCAGCCGTTCAACCAAGGTGGAAACGGACTGTACATGTAACAGCACACAGAGCCGTGTGATCTTAGATGAAGAAAAGGCGTGAAAATGGGATTTTGTTTAATTTGTTCACAATTATTACATAACATTTATTTTGTAATTATATTTACTTACAGTCCTATTCCTGTTTATTTAGAAATATCATATATTGTTCATTGTTGTTTATTTTCCGATCTGGGTTTTACTCTGCAATTGAAATGGTTGGTTGGGCAGGGAAAGTGATATCCGTTTTCCCATAGTGCCATCTAGTGGTCAAATAGGCGTAGCTGCACCTGCGGCCACTCAAATGCGGCTGTAGGAGCAACTTGATGATGTATTCCTTCGGTTATTAACACTTCCTTCATAGAATCCTTATACTGCCATTCTGGAAACATTGGAGGAGTAAAGTTGAAATTCTGGGTGCCGTAGAAAGCAGGGCTAGGGCGGAGCCTGAAGGTGAATGGCGGTAAGGTTGGCAAGGCCACCAGGGCAGGATGCCACAGACCTGGTCCTTACGGGCCTGTTGCGGTCATCAGACCGTTGTCTGTGATTGCTGTGCTTATCATTTGGTTAATAATCATGCTCACTGAATTCTGCAGACACTAACTCAAAGCAGTGAACAGCACTGGTTAAGCATAGAGGGGGAATAACTCCCATCTGTCTAGCTCAACCACGTGTATTTATCCAAACCCGTGGTGCCCAGGCAGAAACATGCGCCACAGTCACCCGGGAACTGTGTGCCTGCCGAGCCCCACGCTCAACTCACTGCATCAGGAACGGGGGCAGGCAAGGGGTGCTGGCGCGTGTGTTTGGAATAATGTTTGCAGGTGATGCTGACAAACAACACCGACAACTGACAAGTTAATAAACATAGTGATTTTTAATTCTCTCTTGTTCTTCTAGTCGCCAAGGACTTTGTCTCCCACTCCATCCGCAGAAGTAAGTGCCATTCTTGAAACTTCTAGTGGGTGGAGCTGGGGAGTTGCTCGGACCTGTCCTAGCCTAGGATTTGGGGGAAAGGACATTAAATAAAAGAACAGAAAAACTGTGCGCGAGATTATGATGAATTAGAGGCCTGGTGCACCTGGGGGGGGGGGGGTCCCTCAGTCTGGCCTGCACCCTCTCGCAGTCCAGGAGCCCGTGGGGGATGTCTGACTGCCACGGAGGCGAGAGAGGCTACCACCACTGTGCTCTCCAGCCATGAGCCCAGCTTCTGGTTCAGCGGTTCACCCGCTGTGGGAACGCACTGACCCCCAGGGGGCAGCTCCTGCGTTGAGCATCTGCCCCCCTGGTGGTCAGTGTGCATCATAGCAACCAGTCATTCCGCCGTTCGGTCGATTTGTATGTTAGCCTTTTATTATATAGGATGTAGGCTTCCTCGCTGGTAAGATATGGTTATAAGACACAGCAGTAAGGTTCTCTTTACATGGAGACTGTGGGGTAAAATCAGCCTATGGCCTGAGCCTGTGCTTCTGAGTGGTAGGAAAGGTCTACAGGTAGTGAGGCCACTTGTCCCAATGTGAGGCTCTCTCCCCTTATCCATAGTTACTGACCCAAATCCTAGCAGACTGGGTTATCTGAAGTGGCCAACAGTGGTCATAGTGTGTCCTGTGAACAGCCACCTTCATAGGAGCCCACACCTTTTAGCCTAAAATAAATTATCTTTTCCCCCTTCTCTGGGTAAACAGACTTTACAGTGGCTGTAGTACCGATCTCCAAAATATAACAACTCCCCCACACTGTACCCCACATCCCAGTGTCAGGAGTTTCTAGGTTTACCCTCCCCCACATTCACTACCTACTTGGTGACCAGTGGCTTTCTGTCGTCCCTGCATAATTTTCCTTTGCGGGGTGGCTCTGAGACTAGTGGCCTAAGCTCAGACCAGCCCAGACCCGAGCATGGTCCAGCACCAAGTCTGCCCCAGCCCTTTCTTTCATTGCAGCCATCACAGCTAAGAACCAAGGGACTGTGCGTCTATTGTGCTTTCTCTTATTTTGCATTTCCTTAGGTATCCAGTGAGCAAACTCCTCCGGAGTTAGATCTAATGGGGGGGATGAGGACACATTTGTAATGCCTTAACTAATAATAATAATAATAATAATAATAATAATAAAAGAGTTAGATCTAGCCCCACCTAAAAATAAAAATAACAATAAATAAAATCAATAGTCTTATCTCAAAGCCAAGCAACTTTCCGGATCTTCTACATAAAACTGAACTGATCTTAAGTTATTGCTATAACTTGATACAGGAAAAACTCGGTAGTATTCTGATGGTCTGTGGCTGCGGCCTGTGAATAATCAATTTCTATTCGCATTCTGATCATTACAGCTGAAGTTATGAAGAACTGACTTCTCTTATTGAGCGGTTGCAAGATTCAGGCACATTATCTGAGGACTTTTTGTTTCGTTGTTGTTTTTATTTGATTTATTGTGACAGCCCGTTAGGATCAAGCCAAACAAAGCCTCTTGCCATGTGCTTTACAGATTTCACGCAACCCTGGGTGCTGAGGTTTTAACATAGTCATTGTTCACACATGCTTCCTACCTTCTACTGTGTCAGCAGAAACTTCATGGGTCAACAAATTCCTGAAACGCCAAGCATTCCAGTGCTCCCGTCATCCTTTAAATAGCGATATATTATGTTGATGCGTGGGGCTTTTTGCCCTTTATACCTAATACATTGTTTTCTAGACTTGGACATGGGTGACATGCTGATGGTGTTAATTGCTCCCTAACTTGCTAAGCATGTCATACAAAGTTTGCTCCTTAAAAGTGGTGTTATTTTAAATATCTCTGAGTAAATTCTAAAGATCATTTAAAGATATTTTTTTATTATTTCCTTGGAATATGTTTCCCAAAGTCGAAAGTAGAATGACTGAGGCCGCCACCAGCTTGTTCTCCGGGAAAATCGGCTTAAAATGTCACCAGATGAGTGTTGTGGACTCTGTGGGCTGGCGGTCAGAACAGGGGCTGAGATTGGAGTGGGAGGTGGGCTCTGAGGCGGGCTCTGCCTATACGAGCTACACTCGTACCCATGGGTCTCTTACCTGCTCGGAATCTTCTGGAACAAGGGGAAGCAATAGCATGTGTCCCGCCTTCCTTATTGTGCAGGTCTGATGAAACGATGTATGTAAGCAGACGTCATAAGCCTAAAAAGCCCAACACACACGTAGTCATTGGAATGACTCCCTTATCCCAGAGCTCTGTCAACACTGGAGTCTGTCATGCCTACTTGTCAGAATTGGGGTAAACGCAAGTACGACAGGTCTTGAACAGAAGGCATGAACCACGGATGCTCGTCTGCGTGATGTTTAAGGACCAGGGCCCTGAAGTGTATCCATGAGCCCCTGGGTAGCTTTCGTGGGACCCGACCTCACTTGAACGTGACCGTGGCCCGAATGCACGCTGTGTGCCCACGCTTTCTCGCACTGTGTTTCCAGGGCTACCAGGACGCTCGGGACCGGATGATGCACCGGTCCACCAGCCAGGGCTCCATCAACTCCCCGGTGTACAGCCGCCACAGCTACACTCCCACCACGTCCCGCTCTCCCCAGCATTTCCACAGACCTGGTAAGGCCGTGCTCCCAGGGTTCTCTGTACGATAGTCCGCGCTTCTGTGTGAGGCTTTCTCCCCGTCACTGAGAGCTGGCTGCCGAATACTGACCCCTCTTCCAGAAAAAAAACCCTCCTATTGACTATAGTTTGTGTTGCATCTTTTCTTAAAACAGAGATGATTTATTAAATAGTTACATTTGGACAGGGAACGACTGTAAGCAAAGAAGGGTGTTTGGGGTTTGGTTTGGTTTTGTTTTCCTTTAGTCTTGAAGAAGATCTCATCCCTTTTAGACTTTAATGATCTCCAACAGAAACTATTTTGATGTACCTTTTAGGCACATTGGCCTCATCCAAGATCCAGGATTAGCCATTTGTTGGTGGGTTTATTCCGTTTCTCTTCTCCAGGCACGTGGTGTTACCGAGCATGCTTGGTTAAGCACCTCCTAGAATAAAGTATTGTATATAAGCTCAGGGTTGTATATTACTTTTATGATACATTCCAACCCTAAGATTTTGAATCAGACTTGGAAAACATTAGAGATATATTGTGAGAGAGAATATGAAATTATAACGGACTGCCGTTGACCTTTATCTATGCAGAATTTGACGCCTGTTAGTGGGTGTCTCATATGGGGAGTAAAAAAAGAATGGGGGATCCCAGCACAGATCCAGAATTGCCCAAGAAAGGGATTCCCAAAGGAAGACTTAGGCCTTTTGAACAAACGCGTGGTTAGTGATGACCTGCATCTATGAAAACTTCACTGTAAGTTTCTTGCTTCTGCACAACTGATGAGGACAAACCCCCTTATATGCTAAAATAAAACCAAAGGAAATGAATAAAATGTAAAAGGATTGCAATCTTTTCTCAAAAGCCATAGATTTAATGCTATTAGAGGAATGAATTTTTATTATTTGATCCTTCAGTAATGTATAGTATTTTTTCTAGACTCAATACTTTGTTGAGATACAGTCATTTTCATATTGAAGTTAATGAGAATTTTCAGGCAATGAATTCCTTTCTCTTTTCATGTACAAGTATATTCATTTCATGTGTGCCCTGGAGCTGGGTCTGGATGTAAGCCTTTGTCCATCTGGGTGGCAGGAAATCCTTTAAGCTGTCACTCTGTGTGTGGGCATGTTGCTGAGGGAGATCACTGAGACCCCAACCAGGACCTTGTCAGAATGACACGGGACTGCTGGGAGATTGTTCCAGAGCCCTCTGAGGGGGAGGGAGGGGGAGGGAGGGGGCAGTGCTTCCCTTCAAGGCCGGGTCCTGATTGAGCACTCGAAAGTTTTCATCCGTCCCGGTCACGGTTCTGACGTCAGTAACCTTTAGAAATTCCCCCTTCTCCGTATCCCTCCTTCTCTCCTTCACAGTGTATGGCAGATATGTGATGCCATGATCAGGGTTTCTAAGCATTTTTTCAAGGTCTGCCCTAGTGAAGTGAAGCTGGTGTGGTCCTGATAGCATAGCTGTGGTCTGTATAGGGTGGGGAACGTCTGGCCCGCAGGCCGTGTAAGGTTCCCCAAATCATTTGGTCTGGCCCTGCCAAGGCTTTAGGGGCGAGTTAATTAAATGCTTGACCACACAGCAGGCTAATCTTTAAGTTGGTAATTTTGTATGGCCCACGAACAACGTGATAAATATCCACATGGCCCTTGGCGGAAAAAAAGTTCCCCACCCCTGGTAGAGCACCTCAAGTTATCCACTCCGAAGGTCCTAGATGCCAGGCGAGCATGCAGGGCCCCTGGGCCTAGCTTTAATGTCCGTCCTTCTTCCGAGAGGACAGCGCTGCCACTACCCGGTTCTCGGGATCCTAAGCAGCTCCTAGCCACCCAGGGAACACAGGGCTGGGGTCTTTTTCCTGCGTCAGCAAAATAAAATTAGACTTCCAGGGGGAAGATGTGCAGCTTTAAAAAGTGAAAAGAATCTGTCCCTTACACATCAGCCCTTCTTCTCAAGGTTCCTGAAATGACTGGCACTGTTTGGACATGTGCTTCCGAGGTTCTGGTTTGTCAGTTGCTTTTTAAAAACAGCTGTTTTGGGGTCTAAATGATGTGCCCGGTACTGGCTGACCCATAGCTGGTGGCATCCTAATGGGGGCAGGGGGGGGCGGATCTTGGTGGCCATTCCTTCTCGCTAAAGGCCCTTCATTCTCAGAGAGCGCCTCTGTACCAACCTGAGCCTGGGTATCTGCAAATTCTCCCCACTTGCCTAACTCTTAGCAGGAGCTTCCTTAACCCTTTTGCCTTCCTCCCTTTTCAGACTCCTGATGAATGATCTTGATCCTCCCTCTGCCCCCCGCACTCCCCCCTACGCCCCTTGGAACGATGCCTGGTCCCTGCTCCTGTGTTAATTTCTGTTCTTCTCTTCTGTTTCCACCTCGCCCGCCCCGCCTCCTTGCCGCCCAGAGCTGCTGTCTCCTGGTGTGCAGAGGTTGTCCTACCTGCGCACCAGCAGCCTCAGCTCCGCACACAGCGACTCCCGCCCCAGCTCCCCCTTCCGACACCACTACATCCCCCAGGTCAAAGGTAAGGAGGCAGGCTTCCAGGCAGCACCGCCTGCTGGAGAGTTATTAGCACCGGGAGGCTAATAAGGCGATCTCCAAGGGTCAGCCGAGCTCCCCTGGCATGCCTGCCTGTGTGGCGCCTGCACCAGCCGTGCCTTAGAACTGACATAGCACCTCCCGGTGGAGAAACATGTCACTTCTAAGGGCCCTCGATCAGGAAACAGGAAGTTTGTTTACGACCGCAAGATTGATCTAGAACATATATATTACTATTTTGTTTTTCTGTACGTCAAAAGCAAAATATAATATATAGTTGGGGTATTTGCCTGGTTTTAATATGTGATGTGGCTCAGCAAAACCCAGCGGGATTCAGCAATAGATATTCAAAAGCCATCCTAACGGTGATGAGCCGCTTAACCACTTACCGATATCAATAGCGTTTGGACCGTATAGAAAACATCGACAGCGAGGGAACTTAAATGTCTAGGTTTGAGCCGACCGAGTCATCTTCTGTTGGCCTGCCCTGGTGTCTGCATGATGGAGGAGTGAGGCTTTGCCTTCTGAACTCTGTTCCTGTCCCCCATTTCTGCCCGTCCCCTTTATGGCATTCCCACTGTTTCCTTCATTGCCCTTTAAGCTTCTGTAGCAGCCCTCCACGGGGCTCTGTTCCCCTCCACCGGCTGGGGAAGCCAAGAGCCCCAAAGGAATAAGGCAATAAGCAAGTGTGAACTCCCACAAGGAAGCTAATTCTTTCCATAGCCTTGATTTAAACCAATGAAAGGAGCTAAAAGGGGAGGAGCAGGCAAGCACAGATGTGGTCAGGGGTTTGAGCCAGTCCTGAAGGATTCTCACCTGGTTCCAAGTGCTCGTGTCACTAACGCTTCTGTTGCGTAGCCTAAACGCTGTTATATTTGAAAGATCGCTTGCAGCCTACTCAAGCTATTTCGTTTTTGCTCGCTCGGATTTCTGAGCATCTGAGCCCTAAAATACAGATGTGTTGTGCGGATCAGCATGTAATCGTTGTATGTGTGCTACGCTGGCATCTTCTGTGCCGTGAAAATAACATTGCTGGCATGCTTATCGAAGACACACACTGTTTGCCGTTAACAAAGAGACCCGTCTTTTTTGGTCGATGCAGCACTTTCTAAAATTCTCGACAGATTATTTAAAGTGGTCTTGGAGAGAGAGAGGAAACTTTTTTATATAGATGTAAGATGATACTTTAGACAAGTTTATAAAACCATAAGAAAGTATTGAAGAAACTTCAAGGATGTATTTTAAAGAGACTTGAATATAGGAGTGTTTGTTTTTAATACACCAGGGAAAATACATTTTTAATTCATTGAGATGTAAACGGCCTTGTTTGGTTATGTTTCCTCTTTCAGAAGAGGTACTTTTCGTAGAAAGAAAAGGGCCGTGTGCCCTGTAAGGTTATACAAAGTTTGTACAAACAGCACATCACAAAGTCTCCTATACCTTCTGTCTGTGAGCAGCCTTAGGAGAGATGGATGGCCCACCCATAGGGACACTGGAGTCCTCGGTGGGGTACTCTCTCTGTCACTAGCCAGTGTGGGACCTCGGATGTTGGCTTGACTTTGAGTGTTACTCGCCTCACCTGTGAAACCTCTCCTAGGTCACTAGAGCGTGTGAGGTCAAGTGCCCCGGTGTGTGCAAGCACCGAGCTCAAGAGAGTCTTCGGTGCCCCCTCGGCACGGTGCTCTTAAAGCACTTTCCGTCTTCCTTTCGCTCTTCACAGCGTCTGTGACGTAGGCCCAGAACGGAGATGGAGAGCTGCGGCCCTGGGTCGGCGACCCGGCCAGGGGCTCACAGCTGGCAAGTGGCAGCTCCAGGACCAGACCCCAGGCCTTCCCATCCCTCACTCAGATGAGGTGTGTGCATTTCAGTACAAAATAGACATAGAGTTTAACTCTGATTGTCCACCTCTTCTTCACTGGAAAATCGAATTCTTACTGAGGGTAAGACAGACAGCTACTTCAGTCATGTAAATTACAAAATTAGCAATTCTTTTACTTTTTAATGGAAGTATCAACTGGTTCTAAAAATTACAGCACCTCTGTGTGTCTAAGTGGTACTGTATTAAAAAAATATATGGATATACTTTTCTGTTTTCAGTCTGAATTTGAAGTTTTTGACACAAGTATTATGGATTTAAGTGATAAACATTAGGCTAAGAGGGGTTAGAATGACCCTGAACTTATACTTAAAAACACCTGATAATCTCCCATTTTCTTTTCACTGCACATATACCTGTAGCTTATATGACAGAGACTATAGAAAATAAACTAAAAAATATAGAAAATGTAAAATATAATGTACATCACAGTATATGCTCAGTTTTAAAAGTAGACGAGCTTTTTACCGAACTACAAAATGAACCATGGAGAATTTGTACAGTAACTATAAAAGCCTGGCATAGTTGCATGGCTAAATGCTGATTCTCCAGAGAATTACTTCTTGGTTGTTATGAAAAAACATCTACCCATTCACATGGAAGGCCTCTCCCGCTTCTGGAAATTCCCACGTGGAGGGAACTCATGGCCATCGGAGAAGCACGTGGACGGGGCACCCCAGGCTTCCCACGGTCCTCCATTGGAACGGTTCCTTTCCTCTTGGAGCTTGTGTTGTGGTCTCAGGGGAGTTTTGAAAACAAATGTAAGCTGGAGAGCTTGAGGCCCCGGGGTAGGATGACCATCCGAGGAACGTGCAGCTAGAAGGGAGGGCCCTTCCACTCTGACAGCCTGAAGCCCAGCCCCCCAGGGCCCAAGCCCACTTCCTGGTCCTTACTTCTCATGCATGCAGCCCGGGCCCCGGGGTCTGCGGAGCTGAGGGTGCCTGCTCGGGTGTAAAGCTGAGATGCGCATCACAGGCTGGCTCTGTCTCAGTGGCTTCCCCGTCCACTTCCTGTAGCCTCTGTCTTGTTTCCTGTGTCTTCTTTTCTGTTTTCTGACCTTCCTTGCAGCCTCATTCTGGTATGTCATTGTTGGGTCATTTGGGCAAGTGCATGCCTGGAGGTTTGGAATCTTCACTCTGTTTGGATCTGTTTGTGCTGTGCTTTCTGCGTTTCTCTTCCCTCGCTTTGAAATACTGTGAGACATTACGTTCTGTGTCCACGAAATATATCAATCAGATGAGTGGCTCTGGCTCAGACAGCGATTGGACACTCGCTGAAGGGAGCCATGACACTATTGAAGCTTTAGACAGGGACTAGCGATCTGGGAACTGTCATGAAATTCTAGATGCTGCCAACTTTCAGGAGCCAATCCAAGGATTCATGTGAAGGAACAAAATGGCTGGGAGTGCGCTATATACAATATTATGTGATAAATACACTATTACATTATTTGTCAGCAGTGCCTTCACTCTGGGCTGGTAGGTGATGATAATGACGATACCTTCATATACGCTATTTCATCTGCTGCCTCATACGTTACTTACATAATAAACTAAGCACAAAAATAACCTTTTAGGGCCTCATCAGTTATTTCCTTCCAGAATAGAGTTAAAAGTTTTATCACTTGAAGGTACGGTATTTAACCTAGCAAAGTTGGAAACAGGCCTATCTTGAGAATATTTCCTTTTCTTTGAAAAATAACAAAAGTTTGTCATGCCTTTGGTATTCCAAGGGTGAAGCACGTGGTACCTAGCAGCACTGTGTATGCTGAGCCCTTATTCCAATGAGCCCTCATGATGTGAGGAAATCCTATGGTACAGAGTCGCTCAGATGGGCATGTTGCTGAGTCTCTCTTTACCTTGCTTTAAGCCTTTGTGGGAGATTTATTTTATTTTATTTATATATTTTTATTGATTTCAGAGAGGAAGGGAGAAGGAGAGGTAGAAACATCCACGATGAGAGAGAATCATTGATTGGCTGCCTCCTGCACGCCCCCTACTGGGGATTGAGCCCACAGCCGGGCATGTGCCCTTGCCCGGAATCGAACCTGGGACCGTTCAGTCTGCAGGCCAATGCTCTATCCACTGAGCCAAACCAGCTAGGACTGTGGGAGGTGTTAGATGATTATAGAGTTAAATCTACTTACAAAGACTTGAACACATGAGAGCTTTTTCTAGGAACTAGAAAGGTCAATGGTAGCTGAAGATATGCAGCCAAATAAAGAACTGTGCCCAACTGGTGCCAGCGTTCGGCTGGCATGCACCCTGGGAGTTCAGAGAGTCGTGGGCCGCATCCGAGAAGGGATGGGCTTCTACGGCCACTTGCCAGCAGAGCACCTTCATGAAGGGTTTCATAGTCAGGCAAATGCCAGTTCCAATAACCTTAAACCCTGTGTCCTGTACATGCAGATATTTGTGGGTGCACATGACTCCGGCTAATAATTATCAAAACAAATGTAATGGTGTTTCTTGTGATTGGACATGATAGCCCACACCTGCGCAAACATTTCCCTGAAGTGGCTGATGTTGTACAAGTGCAGGGAGGCTAGAGGCAGTGGGTGCAGGGAGGAGCAGTGGGGTTCAGAAGCAATAACACCCTGTGCGTAGGGTCTGCAGGATGAGTCTTCAAAAAACCAACCTCAAAGAAAGCGAGAAAGTTGAGTGTCTCTAGAACGTCTTTGGAGAAGAGCCCATAAGAAGTATTCTGTTTTTCAATGATGGGTCACTCTTCTGAATAATCCCTAATGTCTAGAGGAGTCAAGAATTCCCCTAAAATGAAACAGTTAAATTGGGGTTATTGAGGATCGGCTCTAATGGGAACGTTATAAAAACGGGGTGCGATTGTGATCCCATCGCTGCCTTTAATGAAGACAGAGATGGTGGCTAACCCTGCAGTGGTGCTCCCCACATCAGGCCATGAAGAGCTGCCGGGGTAGTTCGTTGGCCACCTTCAATCGTTCATTCACAGACATTTACTGGGCACTCACTCTGGCCAGGCGCTGTGCTGAGCACACAGGTGAATGAGACCGAGTTCTAATTCTTCCTTAGATTTAAAGTGGGATTTTCTTCTAAACATAACGCATAGTCTCCCTCCCCTGCTTGCTTCTACCTGTGTTAATTATATTCATTTTTTTCAGACAGGAACCGGTTACTTCTTTTTAGGAGAGTGATAGTAAATGAGATAGCGTTTTTTGAAATGAGTTTTTGAATACATCGCAGTTTAGAGTGAAGAGTCATAATTTTTAGAAGCTAACGTCTGACTTAAGTAGTAAAGTCTAATTATAATATATTGGGAGCTAGATGCTTAAGTGACTTGGGCGGGGAGGGGGGAGACAAAAGTTTCAGAATATGATAACCAAAAACTTAGAATATTTATTTGAGCCAGTTAAATTCAGGTTTCACACCTGAAATATCGTACTGCCCATTTGGTACAGATCTGTGCTCTGGTTACCTAAAATTGCACATATTGAGAGATTAAAAGTATGAAATGTGTTGTTTTGAAACTCCAGCAGTTGACATCTTTCATTTTCTGCTGGCCAGATTTAGAACAGTTTCTAACTGAGGAAACTGGCTTTTGTACGTCTAAAATTAGTACAGTGTTATATGTCAACTATGTCTCCTTTTAAAAAAAAAAAAAATTAAAAAGATGGTAGAAAAAAAATCAGCTCTTGCTATATATTTTTTTTAAATCTATGATTTATTTTAAGCTGTCATCATTAGATAAACTGATCTTCATCAAAATTTAAAACTTCTGCTTTAAAGGGCTATCAAGAAAGTAAAAGACAACCCACAGAATGGGAGACAGTTCTCCGGTCACCCCTGCAGTTCGCGTGGTCAGCAGGGAGGGCGGAGGCAGCGGTAGCTCTCAGGGCTCCTGCAGCCACGCCCAGCGTCCTCTCCACACCCCTCCCCATTCTCCTCCAAAAACACCTCGCTTTCCAGCCAGTGGCCAGCCCTGCTGCTCCGCCCACTGTGCCCTCCCATGCCTCCTTCCTTAGGAGGCTCCAGCCTTCTGAAATCTGAGCGTCCCCACCCTCTGCCCACCACCCACCTGGCGAGCGTACTCTGCCGTGTCCCGCGCAATTCTCTTATCTTTCTGTCGCTTTCCTGAGGAATCGATGGTGCACACCTTTCTCTGAGTGTCATGATTTTTTCATATGCCTCTGAATGCTATGGCAGGGTATTGTATTTATGTGTCTTAAGTCTGACTCCCTAGGTCAACAGTTCTCAACCTGTGGGTCGCGACCCCTTTGGCGGTCGAACGACCCTTTCACAGGGGTCGCCTAAGACCATCCTGCATATCAGATATTTACGTTCCGATTCATAACAGTAGCAACATGACAGTTATGAAGTAGCAACGAAAATAATTTTAGGGTTGGGTCACAACATGAGGAACTGTATTTAAAGGGCCAGAAGGTTGAGAACCACTGCCTTAGGTGGACTCTGGCCCCGGGAGGGCAGGGACTAACTCTCCTTCATCTACTTACCCCCGCTCATAGCTCAGGGCCCAGCCCTCCCAGGTGTCCAGTTATTAGAGTGGGTGGTGCCTCCTCTTTGTAGAGAAAGATGGAGAGAGGTATGCGTGGTCCCACAGTCCCTGGAAGAAAGGGGCCTGCCTCGTCTGGTGTATTTCAAGGAGGAAACAGAAACACAAGCTGCAGGGAAGGCATTTGGGTTGCTCAGGGCAGGGCCGGGTGACCACACAGGCTCCCGGCGTAGCCTTCGTTCAGAGAAATGCAGTCCAGCCTCCTGCCTCTGTCATCACGCCTGGAAGGCTTGTATTTGGGTTGCCTGTCCCACTCCTTCACACGCTTGGGATCTAACCAGCTAACAACTGGTCCTGAACCATTACCCGGTGCCTTCCATTCCTCGTACCTAACACCCCATCCGATCAGCGCCCTGCCTGCTCACAGCTCAGCCACATGCCTTGGATGACGTGCCTCGCTGCTCGCTGCTTTACCACCGTGACCTGAACACAAACCTCTCTTAGGGGAAACTAAACCTGATCCCCCCTTTGCCAGCCACGTTGCTAGGTTGAGTTTGTTTCTTTCGTTCCTCCTTTTTTGACGTACCTCCTCCCCGTTGGTGGTTTTGAAGTTTTATGACGCTCGCTCGGTTTCCTTTGTTGCTGTCCCTTCTCTCATTTTGTTTTCTCCATTCTTCTCATTGGAGGCAATGAGCCGTCCAGCGGCCGGAACTCCCCTCTCCCCCACCGGCCAGACAGCCGCCCTCTAACTCCAACTTACGCTCAGGCCCCTAAACATTTCCATGTTCCAGGTAGGAGCTGACGCGGTCTGTGTCATGGTGTCCTGTCGCAGTGTAGAATGTAGCCTTGTCACCTCTGTCTCGTCTCCATTGCTCATGCTCTTTACATTGGGATGTACAGTTGGCAAACCCTAAATTGCAGGATCTGACCCAGGGGGCCTTTCAAAAACGTTATGTGTGGACCGCCAGGATGACATTGAAGGGTTCGGTTTTCCCAAGTTATTTTTGAAGGGGTGTGGGAGGCGGAGAGAGAAGGAATGAGGGTTTGAGTTGTGTTGTTTTTACTAAAATTTTAATTTCACCTTGATATCAGCGGCTGCTAAGATACCACGCTGTGGCTTGGTCATTGACTAATGAGCACAATGGCGATGCAGTGACCTCCTTGTTCTAAAGATGGAACCACAGCGACACGGCGTGCTTTTCTTTTTCCTGTGTCTCCGACGTGGAGATTCTTCCCCCGGGCTTTTCTGAGTGGAGTAAAATGGTCTCTCTGAGCATATCCCTCACTAACCACCCCCAGAGCCGCAAAGGGATCTTGCAATTTAGGCGCGGTGCTGCCAGCTTCGCTCTGCGCTCGCAGCACCTGTGTCACAGCACGACAGTCACTGGCCACCGGAACTGGGAAAATCAGAACCCGCCGGCATCGTCATGTTTAGGCTCAGCCCCGTTTGCAAAGGCAAGATTGGCCTCCGAAGTCCCGGCACCATTTTTCCGTGGGAAGCACATTGTTTTGCTTCTTTTAGTTCCTGGAAGTGGATTAATACATGACCCATTAATTTCATGCTAGCGTACATAGTTGGGATCTGAAATCGGTTTTTTTCCTTTTGCATTCCAAACTGACCTAATAAAACAGAGGAAACTTCAATGAGATTCATTCCACTAAGCTAGGATTGCCTTTTTTAAAAGTGCCATTGAACCTTGAAAATCAATGTTACGCAGTTGAGCGACCCCCCCCCTTTTTTTTTTTCATGAAAAATGCCTCACCAAGATGCAGTGCCCAGGGTTCTGGAGAAACAACGCTTTTGACATTTCCTGAGTATTTGTGCTCAAAGTGAAATGACAGCATAATCAAGCGGGGTCCTGTATAAATATGTGAATAATATTTGGCATCTCAGTCTTTAAAAAAAAAATTGGCCTATAGGAGTTAGGCAAACATCCTGGTAATACATCAGACTAGTTTTGCCCATACAAAGTGTTTCTGTGTTTAAAGAAATTACTCCTTGTTTTTCTACATTGCTTTCCACTGTTCCATTCATTAGTTGAGAAGGAAATTGAGCCACTGGTATCTACTGGGAGCTCAATTTCTAGACAGTAGCATTTTGGGGATTTTCCCCAAACTGGTTATGTCTTCCTCACTGTAGAGTATTCCACTGCTTGCATTTCTTCCTGTTTTAGTCCCACTTTTAGTGAAATGTGTATTGGAAATAAATGGCCCATGAATTAATGACATCTCTATATATGCTAAGATGTATTACAAAGGATTTCACATCACTTGGTGTAGTGATTCGCTCATTCCTGTAATTTCTGCTTCCAGTAACACCGCTCTTTGTAATACAAAAGTTGACCGTCTGGGTTGTATTTGTTCAAGAGTCTTCAGTTTGGTTTGCCTCTTGCTTGTTCTGTTTTTCCCATCGCGGAACTGGTTCCCATAATCACACACCTTTGCTTTTCATTTCCACAGATCAAGGGATCAACATTTACCGAAAACCACCCATCTACAAACAGCATGGTAAAACCCGCTTCCTCCGCGTTAGCTTTTAAGTAGCAGCGTCTGCTGAACTTCTCTTTGCTGTCCTCTGAAAGGCTTATCAGCTGCTGCTTTCGAGAATCAAACCGGGGTGCCCAGCGAATTGTGCCTTGATGTCCTCCTGAGATGCAAACAGTGTGAAATTGGGGTTTCTAGAGGGAGGAGGCTTAGCGTGGTCAGGAAGCTCCTAGCTCCTTTCTGAGCCCATCTAACCACGTATGGTGCCATTCATTGAGCAGGGGTAGGACTAGCCACACAATAACTCACAAACACCCTAACAAGACATGTTTGTTTTTTTCTCTGCCATTTAATAATTTAACCAACCTCTATAACTATTTTGATCAGCTTACAATTTAGCTAATTAAAACTAGTGAAAGCCAGGTTTCCGGAACAATTAATTTGACGAAGCCCTATCAGCTTGGCTGTCCAGTTCCCCGGTTTCTTCTGTAGCATGAAGACATCTGTGCCCGGTGATGGAGTGGACGGGACACACGCTGACTCGGAGTCCTGGCCCTCGCCCCCGCTCCTCACCCCCATGGCTCTGTGATTTAGGATGTCATGGACACAATTCCTCTGTCCCTCCATTTTCTCCAATCTGTGAGTTAGGCTAGTTTGTCTGTGAAGTGCCCGCAAGCCAAGAATCACTGCCGTGGATTTAGAGTGGTGCTTTCCTTGTCTGGGAGTATGGAATTTTGAAGCCCAGGAAACTACCTCACTATGTGTAAATCACCCCCCCCCCCCCCATGAGGTCTCTCAGTATTTATCTGCCACCAATCTTGGTGAATGGATTCTTCTAAAGCCAAGATAGGTCTTTAAGTGATTTCAGAAAATTATACACAAACTGTGCCCGGAAATTTGAAGGCTGCCTTTAAAAGGTAATTGACATTAATGAGTCCTTAAGGATTAGGATGACACGAAAAGCAAACAAAGTCAAAAAAGCACAGGGGGACATATTTAGGCCTACATTCTCGGGGGGAAGAGAATGTATGTACTGTAATGTTTGTGGAATTATGACTTTCTTCTTCATTCTGTTTTTTTTTTTTAATTTATTTAAGATTTTACACCACATGCTTGCTTTTTTAAGTTTGTTAACATTGTTTTTGTTTTTGTTTTTGTTTTTTTTATGGTTTAATGTCTTGTCACCCACTCATTAACATATGAATGTTTACTGACTTCACCAATTCTAATGAGTAAGTACTGTTTGAAATCACACTTTTTTTTTCTTCCAAATTTAAGAATAAGATTCTCAGTTAGATTGATCCATTTAGAGTCTTTTGAAATACTGGAATCTTTAGGCCCTGCCGCTCTAAACAAAAATAATCAAATGACTAAGACTAAAGATGGAATAATGTAAGATGATTTATTTGGAAGGGATTAATTGGCTTCTTTTCTTGAAATTTACTTTGACTTTCCTCTTTTCCTTCAGACCGTTGTAATTAATTAATCAATTAGAGTAGCGCAACCAAAGCAGCATGTCCCAAAGGACATTCTGCAGAACAGGCAGTCCATGCAGTAGAAACGGGTCCTACAGAAACCTGGTGTCCACCCTGGTGCATTTAGAAAATGCTAGGTTTAGAGGAAGGCACACTTTTTTTTCTTTTTTGTAATACAGAACTCAGCCTTTACTGCTCTAACACATTCTGTTCTTCTTTAAGAAGAGGGTATTTATGCAGTACTTTCCAGCCTGAATTTTTTTTTTCTCATGAGGTTAATGATTCAGAGAAACACTCTTCCAAGCCTGGCCAAGGCCTTGTTCCTTATTATTGCAAAGGACGACCTTGGTCAAGTCACTTCAGCAAATTGAGACCTAGAAGTTTTCCATAAGAATGAGGACTGGGAGCTGACGATTCAAAGAATTGTATCCAAATTCAACAAGCTGTGAGCCCTGGGAGAGAGGACGTTTTACTTAAAGCAACATAAATGTTTTGAAATGTTTAGTAACAGCCCAGGTCACTTGGCAGAAGTAGGAGCTGAGCATTTCTCCCCGCTTGCTGGGCTCCATCTCTGATTAGATTTGGGGCTCTAAGCCGTTGACGCTTCCTCTAAGCAGAGCCATTCAGAGCCCTGTGCGGGCCTGGTGCTGCCAGTCTGGTCCCTGTGTTTTAAAGTTGGGTGATTCACTTGTGTGTGCAGACCCTTTTCTCCTGGGACTCAAGGGCCCCCAAAACAATGGGTATACACCTTCACAGCTGATAGCTCAATTTTGAAAGTTGTAACTGCCTTTATCATTATTTGAAGTGTGTGTATACCTTTGGAGGGGGGGGGGGGGGACACACCCCATATAGTATAGAAGTATTACAATGAACTGGAGCAGTATATTTGTGGCTAAGAAGCCAAAAGACAGCCAGCCCGCTTATGATTAACAACTGCAGTCAAATGACAGTATCGTGCTTTTAACTCAGCTCTTTAATTTCAAGTGACTAATTCAGATGTCTAATTGCTCTAGGAGTTTGTCCCAGTAGAAATTTCTAGGATGCTGGGTATGTTCTATAACTGTTGTCTAATACAATAGGCAGTAATCACATGTGGCTATTGAGCACTTAAAATGTGCAACTGAGGAACTGAATTTTAGTTTAAAAAATTTTTTTCATTTAATTTTTTTTAAGCCTCACCCGAGGATATTTTTCCATTGATTTTTAGACAGCGTGGAAGAGACAGGGAAAGACAGAGAGAAATATCGATGTGAGAGAAGCACATCGATTGGTTGCCTCCTGCACAAGCCCCAACCAGGGCACAGGCCGGGGAGGAGCCTGCAACCGAGGTACGTGCCCTTAACTGGAATTGAAGCCAGGACCCTTTGGTCCACAGGCCGACGCTCTATCCACTGAGCCAAACCGGCTAGGGCTAAGTTCATTAATTTAATGTAAATTGCCACGTTGCTAGTATTGGATAGCAGGCTCCAGAGCAGATGTAGAACAGGTGTAAAATGAAGCTTTGTTTCTGGTGGAGCATCCAACGAGCTGAGCTGTCACTGGGCACCACTGACCGGGTGATGGATTGATAATGGCTATAAGCAGAGCTGTCTGGAGTGGAAACCTTTGCCAGAGAACAAGACCCTGTGAGTGGGTTGACCACCACGGCCTTGCAGACCGATAGCTAAGCTCCCCCTGATTCCGCCTAGATGCAGCTGCCTTGGCAGCCCAGAGCAAGTCTGCAGAAGACATCATCAAGTTTTCCAAGTTCCCAGCAGCGCAGGCGCCAGACCCCAGCGAGATCCCAAAGATTGAGACGGACCGTTGGCCTGGTCCCCCCTCACTTGCCGCCGTAGGTATGCGACTGTTACAGCTAAGCCAAATGGACAGGTTGCTAGGCGATCTCAAAGTGCAATGTTTAAAAATATGCCAGGTTTTTAAGAAAAGTACGACCAAGAAGAGGTAGAATAGTGGGAAGAGCTAATGCGGTATTAATATGTGTGCAAAATGCTTCCAAGCCACCAACACTCCATCACCAGAGCCTTTCTCTAACCAAATCACCAAGATGCAGAACTGGTCTAAAACGGATGGTGCGCACGGACCCTCGGAGTCATTACCGCTAAGTCGGTAACTCTTTTGAATGCCATTGAATCAAAGCCTCTTGGCAAGAACATTGTTCTATATAATTAGAAGTCAGCTGGTGAATTAACCGAGGGTCCATGGAAGCATGGCTTCTTTCAAATTCGTTTTAGACTATTTCTGCTTGTAATTGCAGTTCTCTTAACAGCTAATCTTAACCCCGAGCACTTTCACTTTCCTTACGAGATCTCGTTCTCCGTTTCTAAGGAGGGCTACCACAGAGTCACGCGTTCTGAAATGACGCGTGTAAAGTTACGTGATTTTACATCCTTCATGTCCATGATTCTGTGCTCCGATGTCACATTTCAGCTGCTTCATTCTTTGCTTTGAACCTCCAATGTATGCTCTAGAATTGTGTCTATGTCTTTCTTTACTGTTTTGTCAGTAGTGAAATCACTTGGCCTAAAAAGTGATATTAAGCAAACTCAGACGCTGATACTAAAAGTTTAGTGGGTTGGACATACAAATGTGACTAACTTATCACATTTCTGTTGACAACCTAAAAGGCCTTCAATTTTCCAAAATTTCCAAATTGTTTTCCTCATGCTATCTTTTTATCAATTTACTTTTGGAATACCTTTTACAAGCACTATGCTATGTAGATTTTAAAGCAATTTATACGTATAGAAATAGTCGAAGGAAACCCATCTTGGGTTCATCACTCACAAGTATTCTCTACACGATGTTGCCTTGAGATATAGCTGATTCTTGCAAACTTGTGTTTATTCATTTTTATCAATATAAAGAGAGAATACTCACCTTGACTTTTATGATTTTAGGAACTAAGAGCCAATCATATCAGCTTTTCTCTGCCAGGCAGTTCGTGGGGACCTTGAGCTTCCCATTTCAGTCATGTTGCTTAGTGGGGTTTCTACCGCAGCCAGACCCAAAGGGGCCAGAAGAATTAACATTTTGTTGTTGAAACTGACATGCCTAAATAGTTTAAACCTCTTTGGGGTTCCAAAATGAAGGCAATTTCTGGCCCATTAATCAAAATAAGAAAAACTGAGACGATTAAGGTTTGTTTTGATTAGATTAGCAAGCTTTCCTGTTTCCTCCCACAGTCAGATTATCCAAGCAATTTAGGAAAAACACTCATTATCTTAATTTTCCAACCATTTAGACCCATTCTTCCTTTCCACCCTCTGTCTCCCTTTACCAGGAAGCTTAAACATTGTACATGACTTGCTATACTGTACCAAAGGAAGTAGCTTTTTAGCTCTATTGCTGTAGTGAGAATTTTTATTGAGTTTTGATCAGTAGAACGCTTTTTATAATCATTGTTCAAAGGGCTGAGAAAAAGGAAGCATTAGAGACCCATCCCTACATAAAAAGCATACTTGTTATTGAGTTTATTAAGGGTGGAGACAGAGTGATATTATTATGGCAACCTATCTATTCAGCAGAAGAAGAAACTATAAGATTTTAAACCTTGTCATAAACGAGTGACTATTTAAATGCATGTGGATGAATTTAGATGTCTCTCTATTTGAAAATTGACCTCAGGGACATTGAAATAAGTGTAGATGCTCCTCCTACTTACTACTGAGAGCTCTAACCAGGGAGGACTCAGACCCCATCGCAGTGGCAAACCCGAGCTTTAATTGAGCAGACCAATTATCGGGCGGCCAAATCCCACATTCAACCCGCTTGTCAAACAGACCCGCTGTCTGGAGAAAGCAGCCAAGTAGCGCTGAGCTGGCAGTAGGCTCCTTTTTCTCCTGGTGCTGTTCACTCATGGTCAAGACCACTGCCGACCGTGGCGGCCTGGCCAGTTGAGCCCAGGTGGACTAGTCCCGTCCAATGCCCCTGCCGTGCGGCTAATGTGAGAAGTTGTCTTTGCTGTGGAATTAGGAGCTGACATGAGACGCAGATCTAGTGGCAAAGAGGAAGACGATGAGGAACTCCTGAGACGCCGGCAGCTTCAGGAAGAGCAATTAATGAAGGTTGGTCCTTAAACTGCTTCGCTGCAGTCTTCCATTCAGTTCTCTCCCATCCATATTTCTGGAGTGACTACTATGGGCAAGCCACCAAGTGGTCCCAGCCCTCAAGGGCCCTTCTGGTGGTTGTCATACAACAGAGTACCGAGTGGGTGCTGGAAGAGGTGACCTGAAGGCTGGAGGTCAGAGGACCGTGTGATGGTGTGGGCTTTTGCAAGGAGAGTGAGACCCTGAGCGGGCATGTGAGTGTGGTACCTGTGTTGAAAGGATGCCGCAGGGCCCAGTAGAGCCAAGGTGTACACCAGGTTGTTCAACACCTTCCTGCCCTGGTGCAGGCTCGCCTGAAGGAATTCCCTTGGGATTGAGCCTTTCTCCAAGTCTTTCCTTGGGACTCATGGGACCTTGTTGTATATCTGGGCCAGGGGAGAGGGGATGAAATAGACTGCCTCTAAGAAGCCCTCATGGGCTTCTCTCTCACATGGGCCTACAGACCAAGAGAAAGGCAATTATAGCCTGGGGTAGAGGGGCCAGGGCATTATAAACTCTCCCTCCAATGAGGAACTGATGAATCCCTTCCAATGACATTTTCCAAAGATGCTTAATCACATGGGCAATGCACATGATACGAGTTATATGAAAAGATAAGATGCAGAGTTGCATTTATAGTATGATCCCAGTTTTTGTATAACATGTGCCTAAACATACTGGATGGATATAAACCAAAATGCAAATGGGTGTCTCTGGGTGGTGGGTTATGGGTTACTCTTCTCTGGGTTTTCTAAAATCTATACAATGAGCAAGTCTTACTTTTTTTTTTTCTTGTTTTTAAACACATTAGTGTCATTTCTTTTTAAAGGCTACTATTCCCAATGTCCCCTTCCTACATCAAAACTCCACACACACACACACATGCCTGCTGAGGTCACCTGCTGGCACTTTGGGGGAGAGCGAGGGAGGGAGAACACCCTCTGACGTGGAGCCTGACAGGGAAATGCCAGCCTTGACATTGAAGAGGCTGAGGACTCAAGGTCCAAAACCTGTCCGAGCTCCAGAGGCACCACCAGCCTCTGAGACTATCCATCCAGGCTTTGCCCGAGTCGGCACTTCTCACTGGACCTTCTAAAAAGGAAATTTTCCATGAAAGTAATTACGGGCTTCCCTTCCATTTTTCTTTTCTTTGTGAATAGCTCAACTCAGGCCTGGGGCAGCTGATCCTGAAGGAAGAGATGGAGAGGGAAAGGGAGAGCCGGGAGAGGGCAGCCCTGTCAGCCAGTCGCTATGATTCTCCCATCAACTCAGGTGAGAGCAGACCCACCACCTCCCCCAAGGCGACAGCCGGCCACCTGCCTGCAAGGGCCCGGCCTTGACCTTGCGGGAGAGTCAAGGACATTTCTGGTGGAACCCGCAAGGTGTTCTCCAGGGAAGGAAGTGTGGGAAACCCACTCCATGTCAGCGAAGCTTCTAGGCATGTCATGGCTCTTCCTTAAATGTGGGTTTCCTGCCAAAACCGGTTTGGCTCAGTGGATAGAGCGTCAGCCTGCGGACTGAAAGGTCCCAGGTTCGATTCCGGTCGGGGGCATGTGCCTGGGTTGCGGGCATATCCCCAGTGGGAGATGTGCAGGAGGCGGCTGATCGATGTTTCTCTCTCATCGATGTTTCTGACTCTCTATCTCTCTCCCTTCCTCTCTGTAAAAAATCAATAAAATATATTTAAAAAAAAATGTGGGTTTCCTTTCTGCTGCAAGTGGGGAGCCCTTAGAGCAGCCGTGGGCAAACTACGGCCCGCGGGCCGAATCCGGCCCGTTTGAAATGAATAAAACTAAAAAAAAAAAAAGACCGTACCCTTTTATGTAATGATGTTTACTTTGAATTTATATTAGTTCACACAAACACTCCATCCATGCTTTTGTTCTGGCCCTCCGGTCCAGTTTAAGAACCCATTGTGGCCCTTGAGTCAAAAAGTTTGCCCACCCCTGCCTTCGAGGAAGGACCTTAAGGACACAAGGGTTCAGGTTAGAATAGTCATGAAGAGGGAGGCAGCATAAAGGGAATTCTTAGAGAGAACAGGAGAGCACAAACTAGACTTTCTAAGTGTTGTAATTTTACATTAATGCGTTCAATACAGAGCTGAAGACTCGTGGTGTTATGTTTGACACTTTTGAAAGACATTACTTATATATTGGCTATGTCAGGATAGTTTCCCCTGCTTCTATTTGTCAAAAGCCAATTCTCTCTTAACCCACAAGATTTTTCCTCCCATGTTCTGAACTAGTGCCTGCTTTCCTCCCCTTCTGGTTCTTTAGAAATGTGTTTAGTGTTTACTGTCTGCAGGCATCTTTGCTAAACATGATCTCACTTAATCTTCATGACGTGCCAGTGAAGTAGGTAATATTATTATTATCCCAAATGTGTAGCTCAGGTATAGGAAGTTGGGGTAACTTACCCAAGCTCACGCCACTAATAACTAGCAGAACCTGGATTTAGGCGTCCAGGTATCCTACCCCAGAGCCCACAACCTCAACGGGGTGCCCTGCCACCTCTCAGATGCTCGCCTGGCATTGACCTTGGATTGGGTAGTTACTAATCTTCAGAGTCCCAATCAACTCCACGATTATGTTCTGTAAGAATATATCGCACTATACCCACGTGGGTCAGAAAAGGAAGACTTAAAAAGATGAAGTACTTGCCCAGAGATTCAGAGGCATTAAGTTGCAGACCCAGATTCAGGCCCAGGTCTGCCTTCCCTAAAGCCCAGCCGTTCGTGAGGCATCCACCCCAGGCCTCCCAGGAGTCCAGTCCGACTGATAACTTACATGGCTGACTTTTGGGTCAGTGTTTGCCACCATATCACCTAAGGCATGGGCTTATGCATCCAGGGAGTCCTGGGTTCAAATCCTTGCTCAGCTATTTACAAGCTGAGTGACCTTGGGCAAGATACTTAACTTTTTTTGGCCCCTATTTCTCCTCCTGCAAAATAGAAATAGTAACAGCGTAGTTAGGCTTGTATCAAGGTCTCAGAGGTAAAGAACCCCCACCCCATCTCCGTAATATCACCCCCACCCATTCCCTGCATCACCTAATAGGCTGGTGTTTTGTGAACATTTCAGCCCAATATTATTTGGATTATTTTTTTCTGAATCTTCTATTCTGCAAGGTAGAAGATACGCTGCCAATTTCATTGAAGAATGGGACTTCCTGTTTCCTAACAGTTGCTTTTTTACCTCTTTCTCACTTAGCTTCACACGTTCTGTCATCTAAAACCGCGTCTCTCCCAGGCTATGGAAGAAACGGGCTTCACCGGGTAAGGTTTCCCCATCAATCACTTCTGAGTCAGTCGTGGTCGAAGTGCTGACGTATCGCCGCAATACAACTGACGCGGTGATCTCGGTGTTAGCACATAATGAAAATTGTAATCTCCCTGATCTCCTAATAAATCACTTGGAATTATGGGCAAAATATTTCTTTTGAAAGAAAGGGAAATTGACTTTGGATAACAGAATAGCTTGTGTAAGTTTATGGGAAGACTATGTTAAGTAATAGGGTGGCAAATATTTCTGCAATCAAGCAAAACACAATTATTAGAGCCTTTATCTCTGCTGTAAAAAACATATATAGGAAAGCCCAGCTGGGGTGGCTCAGGAAGTCAATGGTTCGATTCCCGGTCAGGGCACATGCCCAGATTGTGGGCTTGATCCTCAGGAGGATCCGATCGATGATTCTCTCTCATCAATCTCTATATCTCTCTATTCCTCTCCCTTCCCCTCTCTAAAATCAATAAAAAATATATTTTTAAAAAATATATATAGGAAAGCTTTTTGCTACCTCCCTCCCCACAACACATGGAATAGATGTAATTGTGTGACTGTGTGGAGAGACATTTTATTATGTATCAGCAAGAGGTACTTGCTTACCAAGGACCTGCTGAGTAGCGGCATTGATTGTACTACCAAAAAGAAAGAGATCTCATGAAAGTAGAAGAAGTAGAAGGAAAATCGTGAGGGCCTAGGAATTCAGTTTGGGAAGAATTCTTATCTTTTGCAAATCCTTCCTTTTCACCTGACTCCCAGACGATCGCTGTGCAGTCGGTTTTCTAATACTGTGTTTTTTCTCACTTCAGCCCATTTCTACAGACTTTGCTCAGTACAACAGCTACGGGGACGTCAGCGGGGGAGCGCGAGGTGAGGGTGCTGCGGCCACACTGACTGACCATGGCTGAGGTCAGGCACAGGCTGTGCAATGACAAGCACATTCGCTGGGTTCATGCTGCCTTACGTTCTGAAGTGGGATCCCACCCACACTCTGCAAGCTAGCAGAGCATTTGTTAACATTTCGAAGGATCTCTAGTGACATGAGACCAGGAGAAGTGAGTTTGTAAGAAGCAAGTTTGTAATCACTTCTGCTGAGCACTCAGACCCTTGGAGATCCAGTGATGGATGGGCCTACCTTCCAAATGCATACAGCTGACCCTGGCTGGTGTTGCTCAGTGGGTTGAGCATTGTCCCATGCACCAAGAGGTCACGGGTTCAATTTCCATTCAGGGCACATGCCCTGATTGCAGCCTCAATCCCCAGTAGCGGGTGGGCAGGAGGCAGCCGATTGATGTTTCCCCCTCGATGTTTCTCTCTCTCTCTCCCTCTCCCTTCCTCTCTCTCTAAAAAGTCAATGAAAAGAAAAATCAATGAAAACATTAAAAAAAAATGCATACAGCTAAGAGAGGGAGAGAGAAGCTCTTTGTGATAAATGCTATGATTGGAGACGCAGAGAGAAGGCAGAAACGCCTTCACGGCGCCAGGGAAAACTTCTGCAAGAGAAGGGTGTTTAACTGATAACTGGAACCTGCGCAGGCATTTCCTGGCTTCAGGGGGGCAGACAGACGGGCACTGTACGTACAGAGCGCCAGAGCAGGGAGCGAACGTGGTCATGGGGGAAAGTTTGGGCAGTTGCAACAGGACACAGTCTCTGTATTAATGTTTCCGCGTTTCCCTGCTGACAGTTCCTTTCTCTTCTCTTTGCAGACTACCAGGTACGGAACACTGTCCCTCTTGAGTTGGCCACGCCAGCAGAACAGCCATGTTTCAATCCAGATGTGTGCTGCTGCGGCAGGGAAGGGTTTCTGTTGAGAAGATGCTGATTTGGGTTGATCTGTGGAATCGTTCGTCCACAGCTGTGAGAAGCCAGGGGAGCAGGCATGCCTGTGCACAGGTCCACTGTCCCTGCAGGCGGGGGCCGTGGCAGGAGCCGGGCCAGTGTCGGAGCACCGTCTTGCTATGGCCTTGAAGTGTCCTCTCTCGGGGGGATGTGGCTCAGCATCAGGGTCCGCCCATGTACAGTGTATTTTCCCCTTTTTTTAAATCTCCATCTGTGGATATTTTCCATTGATTTTAGAAAGACAGGAGAGGAGAGGGAAGGAAAGGGAGGCACGGGGGAGAGAGGGAGGGAGAGAGAAACATCAATGTGTGAAAGAAACATACATCAATTGCCTCCTGACCGAGGATCGAACCCCCATCTCTGCAGGTGGCCTGATTGGGAAACAGATCGACGACCTTTTTGGTATATGGCCAAAAGGAAAGAGATGCTTTGGTACTATTCCTTTTTTCCTACCACCTAAACCTCAAAAATTATGACAGAGAATGAGAAAAGGAAAAATATGCAAAGAAACGTAAGATAGAAATAAGGAATCAACAATCATAAACTTCGTAAATCTTTTTTATATCCCATATACTTTCATGCTTGGAGCCTCAATTCAGGGACTAGTCACTACAGTTCAGCCAGGCTATTTCCCCAGCTTGATTAGAAAATAGCAGTGTTCCTGCTCTTGGGCAGCAAGGATCTCATTTTGGAAAGCCCGTATGATTAAGATGCCCATAGTGATTAAGATGGCATCTCTCAAGCAGTGACGAGGATTTGAGACCCAATCAGGATTCAGGAGCCCTCAGAGGCCTCCAGCTTCCCACGCAGCCAAGGGCTCCTCCTTGACCCAGCTTCTCTGTTGCAGACCCTGCCGGATGGCCACCTGCCTGGCATGAGAATGGACCGCGGAGTGTCTATGCCCAACATGCTGGAGCCAAAGGCAAGTGCGGCTGTTCCCTTCCCTCCCCCACGGGGATGCCTAGCCGGGAGGTAATCCTAGAAGACACTTGCTTTTCTGCCTTTTCCCCATCCTCCGTGGCGAGGCCTGCTGGGCTCTAGGCTGGTGCCCTAGGCAAGCCATGTCCCAGAGCACCTTGCCATCCTCGGCTCATTTCGTCACCCGAGTCAGCAGCCTCGCTGCGTGCGCTGCTGCGTGCTCACAGGAAGTGCCAGTGGGTCTCCTGGGACCTTGGTACTCATGTGGCCCCTGCCATGAACCCACAAGGCACGCCCAGTGCTGAGGGGAGCCTCGGCCGGCTGCTCCAGATGGGATGACCAGTATGTCCTAGTTTGCCCAGGACTTTCCCAGTTTTTGCACTGAAAGTCTTGCCTCCCAGGACCCTCCTTGGTCCCGGGCAAACTGGGACAGTTGGTTGCCCTGGATCCAGAGGTGTCCAAGGGCCATGCTCCCTGGGGAACCTGGGCACTTGGCTCAGTGTGTCATCTGCCAGAACTCTGCTCTGGGTCAGCCTGGCTCCGTGGATTCGCGGGCCAGTTTTAGAAGAAGATTGCTACAGAATATACAAAGCTATCCAGTTCTCTTCTGGTGTTTACCGTCATCCCCAGGACTTGGCAAATGTGTCTTCTTCCCCACAACAGAATCCCCAAAGGCACAGGCTACAGGGGGCACTGGGGGCTGTGGGGCACCTGTGAGAACCTGGCACCTCCCATGTCCTCATTATAATCTTAGGACAGTGATGGTGAACCTTTTGAGCTCGGCGTGTCAGCATTTTGAAAAACCCTAACTTAACTCTGGTGCCGTGTCACATATAGAAATTTTTTGATATTTGCAACCATAGTAAAACAAAGACTTATATTTTTGATATTTATTTTATATACTTAAATGCCATTTAACAAAGAAAACTCAACCAAAAAAATGAGTTCACGTGTCACCTCTGACACACGTGTCATAGGTTCACCATCACTGTCTTAGGAGCTCTGTCGGGGAGTCCTAGAGCTTCGGTAGATTCTGTTTGCTAATAAAATGATCCACGGTGTTCTAGAAGAGATGTTTGTCTTCGCTTCTCAGATATTTCCATATGAAATGCTCATGGTGACCAACAGAGGGCGCAACAAAATCCTGCGAGATGTGGACAGAACAAGGCTGGAGGTAAAGAAATAAAAATCTAGTCCTAATTGCAGCTCCCTGGGCATTCCCTCCAACTTTCCCCTAATTGGGAAATGTCTCTGTGAAGGCAAAAAAAAATTAAAGGACCAATCTCATAATGTAGGTAGAATTTAGTAATACCTTTGGAGAAAAACCCACATTTATACTTAAAAGATCAGTATTAAATACGCCCCCCCCCCCCACCTCGCCCCCCAGAAAAACCCAGTATGATTTTAGTCCTTTTCTTTGGAAACTTGGTGTTGCCATAATCACGGCTGGTGGCGCAGAGTGGACTCTCCATCCCTCTTCCGATGGCCCCGGCTCCCTCCTTCCCCAGCCTCGGCTGAGCTCATGGAGAGGGGAGGGAACACTCAACAAAGAGGTTTGTATGAGCAGGTTCCCCCGGCTGCTTCCGCATTCCTTGCTGAGGGTTATCTGGGTACACATACCCAAGACCTTCTTAGACACGGAGACTGATCTTTGTATTTTTCCATCTCAATGATTTTAATTAAGAAAGGCCCTGGCTGCCAGCCTCGTAAAGAATGGCTCCTTTTCCCCGACAAAAGGCTGCACCTTTGTACCCAAGGTCAGCCTGGCACAGAAACTCAAGGCTCTTGTATCCTAAGAGCGTGTCTAGGGGGGACAACAGGTGGAAGTTCTCTGTAGCAGGCCAGGCATCCACCCACCTCAACTCTGTGGCTGAGCCAGGAGGAAGCCTGGGCTCCCCACGGCCCACTCTGCAAGTCTCTCTGGCTTTCTTATCGCTGTGGTCCATTTTCTCTGCATCTCCTCAGCATCCCGAGGACCTGAAGTAGAGTCCCCTCCAGCATAATAAATCAGCTTCCTAGTCCGTCACCATTCAGTGCTGTTATAATGATCGTTAGTGTCGCGCCAGCCCTTTTGTCTGGAGGGCAGGGCGCCTCACCTGGCCACCCAGGTAAGGAAGAAACTAGGTGCGGTGCCTGCTAACCGGCCTCAGAGGTGTGCTCCTCTCCCCTCATTCCGCCTTGCTCTTCAAGACGGTTCCTTGTAAACTGGAGAGCAGCTCCCACGGCCGCCCCTGTGGGCCTCAGGACTGACCACCGTCTGTTCTCCCTCCACAGCGCCACCTAGCCCCAGAAGTGTTTCGGGAAATCTTCGGCATGTCCATACAGGAGTTTGACAAGTTACCTCTTTGGAGACGCAACGACATGAAGAAAAGAGCAAAACTCTTCTAAGTCCCACGCAAGACTCTTCTGAAGTCCCACATGTAGACAAGCAGTTAGAAAGAGGACGGCCGATGCCGGTGACGCATAGGGTGTGGTATTAAGCTTTGAACTGGACTGGAGAATTTGCAAACTACTGCCCCCTCAGCAACAACCAAAAGGGGGAAATATGATTAAAACACCCACGAGCCAAATCCTGGGCCGACCCTCAGCAACACTTGCCAAGAAGCCACAGGGTAGAGATCTCTATGTTCCCACACTCGGCAGCAGCGTTCACATGTGACCTTTCACCTCACCTTGTGCACACAACAGGGGCCCCTTTCCTGGTTTCCCTTTCGCTGTTGTCCGACCCTAGTGCTCACTGTCTGGGTAAGAGCCAGCAAGTGCCCTTAGGATGCCGCATGGAGCAAGCAGCTGTCGTCATGCCCAGTCTGCGTATGTTTATGGTGTAGCATGTGGCTAAGAAGCAAGAGCCTGGGGGGCGTGTCCACGTGGTAGCAGCCGTTTGCACACCCCTTCGCCCCGGCCTCAGGCAGCTCTGCTCCTGTGGGGTGGAACCCCGAGTGGGAACCCAGTGGCTACTTGAGTGGGCTGAGTAGTAGCCGGAGCCATTTTTAACAAGCTCCTTATTCTCCACTGTCACCCAGGCCCTGGTTTGCAAATTACTCAGCTTTTTCTTTTCTTTTTCTTAATTTTAAGGGAAAAGGAATGACAGGAAAAGCTCCATCACTTGCTTTCTGCTTCAGATAGTGTGATTCATGCGCGTCCCCCGTTGGCAAAGAAAGGAAAGGGGAAAATCGCCTCTAGATTGGCACAGGTGCATGCTGTCCGGTGATTCTTGCCCAGGGAACATAGCACTCTTGGGGGAAAAAAAGTCCTGTGCCCTCCCGATGCCAGGTCCCACCCTCCGCTCTGCACCTGGCATCCGCTGGATTGAATCTCGCCCTGGCTGGTTCTGGTTGTTTCCTAGGTCTCCCAGTAGTCGGCTAAGGAAAGGCATGGTTTTCTGTTTGAAGTCTCTGCAACTCCAAGGTCGATGGCCTGACACTGATTTCCCGTGGCCTTTTAGCTCTTCTCCTTGCTCGGCACTGTTGACCCATGTGTGTGCACACACCCACACGCACGGGCCTTCTAACTTATTTTACAAACGGCTCTGCGGGGGTGGACCTGAGCAGGTCTGTTCCGTGGTCTGGAGCCAGACTGCAGTGTGTGGTCTTGCCCCTTGGTGTATCTCAGTTGCCTCTTGCTTCATTGGCTATTTCTGCTGCCGCCTCTTCTCTCCACCCTTGCCTGCCATTGGCAGCCTGTGTGTCCTAGTCCTGGCTTTGCTCTGGCAAAGTGTGGGGCGGGGACCACAGTGTATTCCCAGCATTTCCCTGCCACCCGGCAATAACAAGGCTCCCAGCGCTGGGCTGGTGGAGAGAGTGTTTGTCATTGTGGGGTCGACAAAGGACCCTCCGTGTTTTCATCGCTTAATGAGTGTTGCCCCGTGCACATGCAGATCAAATATCCACGGAAGAGAAGCCGCAGTGACAGTTAAAGACCTGAGCCCAGAACCTGTTCCCACTCACTCAGCGTTGCTTTTCTTGTCTCTTTGGAATTTGGTTCTGTGTCCACCTTGGGAGACAGCAGCGCTTCTTTCCATGTCCAGTGTGTGAGCAGATGTAAACTGCACCCGGTAGATAGGCATCGCCCCCAAATGCAGCAGCCTCCTGTTCGCAAGCAGAGCCGTGCTGTGCTCTGGAGAGAGCGGGCATCGAACCCTAACGCAGAGCGGGCTCCCCAGCTCCCCTCCCCGCAAAAGGCTCCGGCCGGAGGGCTGGCCGATAGGCAGCCTGCTTCTCCTGACTGCCAACCCCGGTGAAGGGCTCCCACACACCGTCTGCTGTGTGAAACGGGTCCGTGTTCTCTGCCTGAACCCGCCCGCACTGCACATACACCCGTCCCCGGTTAACACAGTCACACGAGCAGGGATGGCTCGCTTCGGGGTAACACAAGGGCTACGCCTTTGCGCGTTGGGCTTCCTTACAATTCTTTCAGCGCTGAGCATATGGGGGAAAGAGGCCTCGATGGCACCGGGAACGGCAGTGCTTCCTTTAAAGATTCTTCCAGAAAAGCCAGGCTGCCAGGCAGGCCCCGTGTGATGCATGATGAGGCGTAAAGGGTTGGATACCCTTGCCCCGCCAGCTCTGCCTCTGCGTTGTGGTTGGGTTAGTGATGAGATGTTCGGGTTAAAGCTCCTTGCGTGACTGAGGAGAAACGGCCGTTCTCTGTCTGCAACCTGGGACGGAGGAGGGTGTGACGGACAATAAGATGCACAAACAAAAGAAACCACGTTTCTCTGTTCTGCCCTCCGGCCGCTCTGCCCGCTCCACCGTCTGCGGTTCCCCAGCTGAGCCGAGCAGCAGCGCTTTGCAGCCCTCACCCTCGCAGTCACATGTCCATCAACTCCACTCAGAGACGTTCTTGGCTGGAAACGTTTATAAAACCGTCACCTAATTTCTTTATACTTGGAAGCAAACACCTTTTTCTAAAGAATTGCTTCTCAGATGATTATATAAAATATACATGCTTTTGCTAGTTTACAAAATTCAAATTCACTTTGGACTAAATAGGTCTTTCTAAAAACTCTTTTACGCAAACTTGGTGTTAGCAGTCCTCCTGTGTGCTGAAGGGGCGGGGGGAACACCCCCCCCCCCCCCCGCCCCAAGGCTGTGGGCCCACAGGGCTTCCTCTCTGACGTCATGAATGAGGGTGGGAGGACCTGACCTCTGTCCCCAGCCCTCTGTCCTCTGAGGCAGGCCCGTTTTTACAAATCACTCTTTTGTATTTCTGGCCACTGTTGGATCAGTACTTCCTAAGCCAGCCTGGATTTCAGCTGCTTTTTCAAATTATTTTCCTTTGACACACCAAGTGTTGGTCAGAATGCCCTAAAACTCACCCCTTAGTGGTCCTGTTCGGAGACCATTCTACCCGGAAAGAGATTCCTTTGCACGTGAGATTTGCAGCGACGCCCCGGCTTCGTGATGATGTACAGGAAGGGAACTGCCCGACTGTGTCCCAGTGAAAAGGAGGAGGAACTTGCACTTGGGCGCTGAAGAGAAAAATCACTCCTCTCATTTGCCGCCCAGGAAACTGGGGGGAGATGGTGACCGATCCGCTTTGCATAGGGATTTTTGTGTTTTTACTGGGCAAGTTTAATTCATGGCCAGCTCAGAAAAATGGGGGAGGTGAGTAGTTTAGGCTGCAAGAAGCTTGTTAAACGATATTTGTGGACACAGCAAAATTAAAGAACCCTAAAACTCTGATGCTTCCCTTCACTGGATGGAGGATGTCATCGTCAAGTGAAATTCTCCCCAAAGTGTCTCCGAGTCCCTTTCTGAGCCTGCCCGCCAGAGGTGGGAGGAGGTGGGCCTGGGACGCCGACATCCGAAAGGCTCTGAGCCGCTCCGTCCGCATCGGCCTGTGTCTTCGCCCTGCGGAGGAGACCGATGTCCTGGGGGGGTTATGTAACGAATGTGTGTGTTCTCTGTGAGTTGCGGGCAGTCCTGCATCTAAGTTCTCCCAGTTCTTTTCCATTTCGGTGGGCTTGATGGGATTGTTTTCGAGTGTTGGAAGGCCTGCTGTTCTCCCCGCCCGCCCTCCCCCTTTCTGAGCTAAGGAAGCTACCATTTGGAAGAAGTGCTGTGTCAAAGATGTGCTGTGTCCCCCGTGAAAGCGAGTGGCTGTCCGTCTGCACCCCGGGTGCCGCGTGCTGGTCTGCAGAGGTGGCCGGCGGCCCCCGGGGCTGCGCCTACAGCTCTGACCTTCCCCTGACCTTCCCCTGACCTTCCCCTCGCTCCTGTTGCAACAGCACTCGCCCCTCCCCCCTCCGCGCTGGCCCCCGCGTCTCTGTTGTATTCACGACCCGGTGAATAAAGTGCGTGCTTTATTCGTAGACGCCTCCACGCGTGTGTGCCTTCCTGTCCCCCTGCTCCCTCCAGAGATGGGTCCCATCCGTAAAAGCACCAGCCCGACTCCCAATAACCAAAATGAAGTCAGAATCCAGCCCAGGCCTTAGGCGTGCATTTCCATTGTGTGGGAAGGCGGGCTGGAGTGGGAAGGGCAACAAAAAAGCCCTGGAAGCCTGGCCAGTGTTGCTCCGTGGCTAGAGCGTCAGCCCGTGCAAGGAGGGGCGGTGGGTTCGATTCCATGGGACAGCCCAGGGCTGTTTGTCCAGTTATTCCGACCATCGTGACTAAGTCGACTGGAGGAAAACAAGTTTTCATCGTGCTGCTGACCTGCCTGGTGTTTGCCTTTGTGACAATCTCGTCTTTTGGACAAGGCTGGGGGCTTGGGGAGGTTTGGGGACAGGAGCTTCTGGGCTGCCCTGAGTGCGGGCCATTTTACTAAGAAACCAGCAGGCAGTGGGAGAAAAAGACCCTTAAGATCTTGGACCTCCCCTGCATGATCAAATTTGAGGTGAAGGAAACCTACAGTTTGATGTATTTGATCTTCACCGCCAAGACTTGGGGCTGGCCAGAAAATACAAGGGTCTGTGTAGACTGGCCATGGCCTCTGCTCCTAGCTGTTCTGCCGCATCTATCAAGCCTGCTGTCTTGGTCCCTTTGGGCTGCTGGAGCGGAAGCCCATGGGCGGTGGCTTGAACAGCACACCTATGTTCCTTACTGTTCCGAGGCTGGGAAGTCCACAGCCAAGGTGCGGCAGGCCAGGTGCCTGGGGAGGGCCTGCTGGTTGTAGATGCTGCCTTATCTGTCCTCACATGGGCAGCCACGAGGAAGTAAGCTCTCCCATGTCTCTTCCTATAATGCGGGGGCTTGGGGTCCTTTTTTCTGCCCAGGGCCAATTGGATATCTATAACATCATTCGAGGGCCACACAAGATTATCAACTTAAGTCTTAGCCTGCTATATTTGGTCAAACTTTTCTTTTTTAATATTTTTATTGATGTCAGAGAGGGAGAGATAGAAACATCAATGATGAGAGAATTATTGATCGGTTGCTTCCTGCACACCCCACACTGGGGATGGAGCCCGTAACCCAGGCACGTGCCCTGACCGGGAATCAAACCGTGACCTGGTTCATAGGTTGACGCTCAACCATTGAGCCTCACCAACTGGGCTTTAGTCAAAAATTTAACTCCCCCCTAATGCCTTGGCAGAGCCAGACCAAATGATTTCGTAGGCCTCATACAGCCTGGACATTCCCCACCCCTGCTAAGGGTACCAATTCCATCCTCTGGGCTCTATCTCTCATGATCTAACTGCCTTCCAAAGGTCCCACCTCCCAATCCCTTCCTATTGGGGGTTCGAGATTTAACATGAATGGGGGGCACACAAACACGCAGTCCATAACCCCTGTCCAGGGGCCAGTTGCACTAGCATTCGGTAGACCCTCCCCCACAGCTGGAAGCAGGTTCTTATCAAGACAGTTGGACAGTTAGTTCACTGCTGTAGAAAACAGGTCAGGAAACCCCTCCTGGAGGCCCGTGCCCCACTAGCTTCCGCCTCCAGCCACACCAGCGTCACCACTAGGGTCCACAGTGACCACAGCCATGGTTTATCTTCAGTCCTTCTCTGGTGCTCTCCGTGGCATTTGCCACGATTGGTCACCATCGCACTGAAACTCGACTCCCTGCCTCACTCGGTGGTTAGCCCTCCCACACTCTCTGCAAAGCTCACAAAACTATGTTGGGAGCCCATGGCCCCTCATGACTGACCTTTGCCCGCCCACTGCTCAGCGTCCCTCCCAGAACGCCCCGCCTTTGAATCTTGCTCTCCAGCACCTCCAACCCACTGAGCATGCCCTGACGGCACCATGCCCTCCCCCTCTGCAGCCGGGCCTATGGCATTTCGTCTGTACAGTGTCCAAGGCTTCAAGGAGGTTGAGCGCGGAGAGGATCCGGCCCCAGGGCAACAGGCAAGGGTAACATCACTGTTAGGAATCAGTGGTCCACAGCTCCTTGGCGTTCCCATGTGAATTTCCCATAGGCTCCCTCACCCTGAATCAAAGGCAAGCTGAGACACACCCTCTCTATGAGCCTGTCTTGATGGGCCCAACCCGGCCTGCCCAGTAAATTCTTTGCGTGCCTGAAGTTGAACATCACCTTGGACACTTGCAAGTGTTGCCCAGTACTGCTAGCTCTTCGTGTGTTCCTGCTCCCCGGTTGACGTGTAGTGAGATCTCAGTATTGAGTGCCAGGCCTTGTGCTAACCGTTTCCCACGTGATAGGTCATGGTAGCTCCACTCTACAGGGGAGGAGACCAAAGCTCGGGGCTAGAAAAACATGCCTGATGGCTCAGCCAGTAAGCCCAGAGCTGGGATCGCCCAGGTCGATCCCACTTCCAACCCCACGCCCTTTTTCTCTGCATCCCATCGCCTGTGGCCTTCCAAAGGCAAGGGCTGTCTGTGTCCCCCACATTCTGAACCTCTCACGTGCACTGCACAACGTAGGTTCTCTGGGGGAGACTGGCTGGGTCCCTTCAGTCTGGCTCTGAGCCCCATCAAGACCACCAAGGCGTGGTGATGAACAACAGCGGGGGGTACTCCCTAGCTGTGTGTCTTAAGGCCCCTTATTTAGCCTCTCTAGGCCTCAGTTTGTTTAACTGCAAAATGGACAAAGTAATAACGTCCACCAGAACATTGTTGCCCAATTACCATAGTATGAACAGTGCAGGACACAGCACAAAGCAATCGCTCAAGAAACTTTAGTGATTTTTATTCAGAGTAAATAACTATTTAGACTTGAAGAACCCCACCAGCTCTGGGAGCCTCAGTTTCCTCATCGGCAAGCTAGGAGGGGATGCCTACTCCGGCCATCTCATTGGGTGGTGAGGCCACATGAAGTCAGGTACAGCGCTCAGACACAGGTGAGTGTTACATTAACAGATGGTGTTGGGTCAAGAGGCTTTCTTGGTATTATTTTTAGAAGTTTAATAATTTGTTAACTTTAATTTTTGTGCTGGGCTTCCCCCCACCACCTAGTCTTTATATGAACACTCCAACACAAAATAAACTCACAACCTCTTTTATACGCTTCAAGAATAGCCCTCTCTTTGTCCAATAATGGTTTGAGATTAAGATCCCCTTGACAATATGCTAATAGGTAGTAATAGTAACAGAAATCACGTGGCTGTTGAGTGCAGGCTATAGCGTCATCAGACTGCCCGGGTTTGAGTCTGACTCAAAGCCAGCCGAGGCAGCAGAGCTGAGCTGCCAGTCCCGATAGTGTTGGGGGACATGCCGTAGGCTCCACAAAGCCACCCGTCCCACCCAGTCCCTCCTGCCCAGGGCTGGCAGGGGGCCCCTCCTCCCCACAGAGCCAAACAGCTTGCCCCGCCCGCCCGCCCACCCGCCGGGTGTGTCCCCGGCCCTCCTGGCCCTGCTGGACCAGGCCCATTGTTGGCCGGAAAGCCCTGGAAAGGGTGGGGACTCGGTGCTGGCAGCTTTGAGAAAGCCCCGGGTGGTCCAAAGCCTAGTGCCCACAGCTTCCGGGCGACACAACCCCCACCTTGAGGACCTGTTCTCCCCACCCCCAAATTCCCTTCTCCCCACATCAGGCCAGGACTCTGATCAAACCTGCCCCTTGGCTCCCACGGAGCTGGGTTGTCCCAGAGAGAGGGCTGAAGCAGGTCAGGGCTCTGGGCCGGGGTGTAATGTGAGCACGTTTATTTTACTTTCCAATCTCAACTGGATGAAAATGCTCTCCAGGGCCTGCCATTGTGCCCAGCACAATAGTGGCCCCGGGAGAGGTTTCTCTGTATTTATTTGCACTGTCCCCCTGCTGCTGCCTCTAACGCAGCCCTTCCCTGCAGATACACAGAAAAGTTGGCTTGGGAAACCCTCCCTCCAGGACAGAGGCTCTTTCTACCTTCCCTTCGCATGACTTACTTGGCCTCCCAGCACATCCTGAAGGGCCTGGAGGCAGGCAGAGCCTCTCTGCTTGGGGCCCCAGCGCTTGGGAATCGGCCCCGGATCCAGGGTCCAGGAGTCCAGATGCTGAGAGAGTGGATGGCAGCGGTGATGGCAGCAGCTCACATTGTCTGAGGACCTCAGGGACGTCTGGTGCTGGGCGAAGACTTTGTGTAGATTATTTTATTGGCTCTGCGAAGGGTAAGCCCAGGACTAGGAGAGGCCCACTGAAAAGCAAGTGGGCTCTAGCTGGTTTGGCTCAGTGGCTAGAGCAGCGATGGCGAACCTTTTGAGCTCGGCGTGTCAGCATTTTGAAAAACCCTCACTTAACTCTGGTGCCGTGTCACATATAGAAATTTTTTGATATTTGCAACCATAGTAAAACAAAGATGTATATTTTGATATTTATTTTATATATTTAAATGCCATTTAACAAAGAAACATCAACCAAAAAAAATGAGTTCGCGTGTCACCTCTGATTCGCGTGTCATAGGTTCGCCATCACTGGGCTAGAGCATCAGCTTGCAGACTGAAGGGTCCCGGATTCCATTCCAGTCAAGGGCATGTACCTCGGTTGTAGGCTTGATCCCCGGCCCTGGTCTGGGCATGCAGGAGGCAACCAATTGATGTGTCTCTTTCACTATTGATGTTTCTATCTCTCTCTCATAAATATATATATATATATATATTTTTTTTTTTCCAAGCAAGCAGAATTCTTGCCCTTCCCACCAAGCCCCAAAGCCACATTCCTGTTAATGTCACAGCTCCCTGGAGTCTCCATGTTAAAACCCGTTTTTGTATCGATTTGCCAAAACATTCACCTTTTCAAAGACAAATACCAGCCTTTCTCAGCAAAGTGGAGCCCGGCCGGGGGTGGCGTTTTGTTCTAAACTGGACCGAAGCTGGTCCAGGAAGCGGGTTCCTTCATTCCTGCACAGTCTCGGCTGTGTGCTTCTGAGGGAAAAGTTAGGCCTTGTGGATGGCAGTTACACTCCCGTCAGACAGGAGTGAGACTCAACTGACTACCCTGTGTTTTGTTTTGTTTTTTAAAATAGAAGCAGTATCCCTGTCCTCCACAAAAATACAAGACATTTCAGACAATTCAGAGTCAATGGCTAGTATTTATTCATCATTATTTTAATCAGCCGGCTGCCAGTGAATGTGACACTTTCACAAGCATCGCCTGGGGTCCCCACCAGCAGCCAGTTAAGTGTTGTCCCGGGTACACAGATGGGAGGTGGTCTGACTGGTCCAGGCGTGGGGAGTTGGGGGAGGAGCCGAGATGTGGCCCCAGGTGGAAGGGCTAAGCTCGCACTTCTGTCCACGAGAAGATTCTGATTTGCTAGGTCTGGGGCGGGACCTGGGAAGCTGTATCTTAACATTTAAAAGCTTCCAGGTGATTCTGATGATCAGCCAAGTTTGGGAACCGGTGCCCCATGCTGCATGGTCTCCGTTCAAGAGTGGAGTTGGTCCGTGACTAACCAAGAGTCCACTACCAGGCTTTATCACTCACTGTCGCCCTAATTCATGGGACCAGAAATCAAGGCCCAGGACGTCTGCCCTTACAGAGGCCTCCAGCCTTCAGAGGCCTCCCTAGGGAATCACTGGCATCTTCGCTCAGCACAGCAGGGCGTCCAGCCCTCTGAACAGATTCCATCAGAATCTGCTCAGATGTCACCTCATTTGCAAGGAGATGAGGGAAAGTGTCTCCACTGAAAGAAAGAAGCAGATGAGGGGAGCACAGTTGCTTGAAGGAAAACAGAGAAGTAAAGAATTATTGGCCTGATTGATTCTGGAATTTCAGCAAAGCCCTTCTGGGGAATGCTTCTCCTTGGGTTGCAGCTGCAGTGGGTGGAGGATGGAGGCGTGGAGGGCGGTGCCAAGGATCGCTGGTGAGTTTCTGGGTTGTGCCACAGGACAGGAGGTAGGACCTGCAGTGTTCTTCGAAGGAAGAGCAGATTAGGGCACAGAGGTCAGGAGGTCAACGTGACAACAGGAGTTAAACCAGAGGGAGCAGCACCTGACTGAGGGCATTACCGTGCAGGGGCCTCACCAGGAATGAATATGTGCAGCCACACAAAAACTTGTGAGTGTTCAGAGCAGCATTATTCATAACAGACCAGACACGGAAACGGCTCAAACATCCATCGGTTGAATCGATACATAAAACGTGATATACCCATACAATGGATAGTAGTTGGCAATAGAAAGTAATGAAGTACTGACACATGCTACAACACGTCAGACCTTGAAAATATCACACTCTGTGGAAGAAGCCAGGCACACGAAGACCATTCGAATAGGATGGTTTTGGGGAATATTATATAACTAGAGGCCTAGTGCACCAAATTCGTGCACAGGAGGGGGGGCGGGGGTGTCCCTCAGCCCAGCCTGCACCCTCTCACAATGCACAATCCGGGACCCCTCAGGGGATGTTTGACTGCTGGTTTAGGCTGGATCCCACAGGGATCCCTGCGGATCGTGTCTAAACCAGCAGTTGGACATCCCTCTCGCAATCAGGGATTGTTGGCTCCTAACTCCTCTCCTGCCTGCCTGATTGCCCCTAACCACTTCTGCCTTGGCCCCCACCACCGAGGCTTTGTCCGGGAGATCGTCCAGAAGGATGTCGGGAAGGTTGTTTGGCTGTCCAGTCTAATTAGCATATTATGCTTTTATCATTATAGATTCTTTAACTATGACATTTCTAGAATAGGCACATCTATATAGTCAGAAAATAGATTAGTGGCTACCTAAGGCTAGGAGAATGAGGTGACTACTGATGGGTATGAGGCTTCCTTTTCAGAGAGGAAACGGCTTCCTCAGGGTGAGGAAGATGTTCTAAAATGCATTGTGGTGACGGCTGCACAACTCTGTTACAATATTAAAATCATTAAATTGTACTCCACCTGTTCCTCTAATCCCCAAGTCTTGGAGCACTCAGTCAATGCCAGATATTATGCTAAGATTTCTGTGTGTTTCACTCTTCAGCCTCCTTACAACGTGCTTGAGAATTTGGTGTTATCAACCCATTTTTCAGATGAAGAATCACACCAGTGTCACAGAGATCATAAAGGACGGAGCGCGGCTTCTAACCAGACTCTCCAACTCTTCAGCCTGGAGGACAGCTCGAATCAAGACATGACCGGCTGGGGGAAACCTTTCTCACAGCTTCCCAAGCTTCCCCACTTTTCCAACCCCCTGGAGGAGGCCCACCTGGTGGCTAGGCCATCGATGGGTTCTGGGTCACACTTTGGCCTTCCCAGTTGTGGTCTGAATCCAGCGACAGTTGTGTGAGGTTAGGCGACGAACCCGGCCCAAGCCCTCAGGTCGATGGGCAGATCAAAGAACAGGTCCACAAGTCAGACATACTCGCAAGGTCATTCTCCGACCAGTCCACGTCGCCACATCTGTATGTGCGAACAGGTTACTGTTTCTCCGAGGAGAGAGGAAACGGCTCCTCAAACGTATTCACTTCAAAAAGATCCTTGTTCCTTGCCATCTAGGACCTGCCAGTCCTTGGCTCCAAACCCTACACCCCACTCCCTTCTGCTCTGGGACCATCTGTAAGCATTGCTTGAATTACACTAAAAATTCCCATCGAGTGGCAGAACGAGCTCCCCAAGCAGCGTATGATTGTAGTGGCCCCGTTTCAAACGTCCTGCCCTGCTAGAGGTTCCTCTGTAAGGATTCCCATTTGCATTCTCTCAGTTGTGTCTGCCAGAGAAAATTGTGGCTACCTGAGGCCGGTCCAAACGGAAGCCGGGAGGCTGCATAGCAATGATCCTCTCTCCTCCTCCCATCTTTGTCCTTTGCCCTCCTCCTCCCCTTGAATAGTTTGATCTTGAAAGGAAAACAAGCACAGCCCTGTGAGCCAGCAGGAGCGAGGAGAGCTCACTGTCACCGTGTTTAGAATACTCAGCCCCATCATGACCCCAGAGGATCTCACCTGGAAGATTTTGTTCCAGAATTTACCAGTGAGAAATTTTCTAGACATTTCACTGTGGGCCCCATCGGATGTCAAAAGGATGCGTGGCCATCAGCAGAGAAGGGAAAGAGCATTTCCTTGGCTAACTGGGGAAAGGCAGCTTTTTTATTTTATTTAATATATATATACACACATACATATTTGATTTCAGAAAGGAAGGGAGAGGAAGAGAGAGATAGAAACATCAATGATGAGAGAGAATTGATTGGCTGCCTCCTGCACGCCCCCTACTGGGTATAGAGCCTGCAACCCGAGCATGTGCCCTTGATGAGAATCGAATCTGGGACCCTTCAGTCCGAAGGCCGATGCTGTATCCACTGAGCCAAACCAGCTAGGGCAAGAGCAGCTTCTTTAATACTTGGCTTCTCCTTTTGTGGTCCTGGACCAGCGCCATCAGCATCGCCTGGGAGCTTGTCAGAAACGCAGAATCTCTGGTCCCACCCAAGACCTTCTGATTCAGAATCTGCTTGTTGACAAGATCCCCGGGTGAGTCCCACGCACGTTATTATTTACGAAGCATGGCTCAGTAGACGAGGCTCTACTGCCAATAGCAATGGAGTTTCCCATTTCCCCTTTGAGGCTGTACGTTTTTTAATGGCTTTGTGCAATTTATTATCCCACAAAGCACCTGGCACCGTGCTGAGCATCAGACACAGAGAGGTGGAGGGTGGAGACCAGAGTGGGTAGGTGGTTGAAATCATAGCACCAGCTCCAGGCCTAGGCACCAAGTAGAACCCTTCTGCATGTCGTAATTGCCAGAAGGGCTAACCGGGAGCCCTGATTCCTGTGCCATGGGGGGCAGGCATGAGTGAGTTCCGTCACCTTGAGGGCAGGTCTGCCATCTTGACAATTACTGCATCCACCCATGTTGTGAACGTCTGTACTAGCCACTGAGCTAGGTGCGTCATGTACCTCCTGTAATCCTCACAACAACCCGTGAGGTGAGTACAGCTTTGATTCCCGTGCGACTGAGAGGGAGACCCAGGTACAGAGAGGTGGAGGGGAGAGTCCAACCAGAACCCACATTCCAGTGTTTCTTAACTTCTTCATTATCGCCTCCCTCCAGGTCCCGAGGGCAGACCTTGGCGAAGTGGCCTAGAACCTAGAGTCCGGCAGCCTGTGGACACATTTTTTGTCCTGTGATATTGTGATTTATAATTTATATATATTGGGTCTTCATCCTATTTCTGGCACAGAGCCCCTAAAACCCTTGGAATGACCTAAATGATCAGAGCAATAGAGATGTTTTGATATTTATAAGAAACCCCTTTTAATCACGCCTGATATTATGTTAATGAGGTGGCTTTCAGAAACACCAAACTTGGGGGGCCGGGTGCCAAGGGAAGCAACCGTGTGATTGGAGGGTTGGAACTTTCAGTCCCACCCCCTGACCTCCTGGAGGAAAGAGACTGGAGGTTGGATCAATCACCACTGGGCAAGGATGTCATCAGTCATGCCCATGTACTAAAGCCTCCGTAAGAACCCAAAAGGAGAGGTTTGGAGAGCTCCCGGGTGGGTGAACACCTGGGGGTTTGGGAAGAGTGCTGTGCTCAGAGGAGGCATGGAAACTCTGTGCCCTTTCTCCGCAACTGGTCCTGGGCGTCTCTTGCATCGGCTGTTCCTGAGTTATATCCCCTTCTGATAAACCTACAATCTGGTAGGTGAAATGTTTCCCGAGTTCTGTGAGCTACTCTAGCAAGTTCATCCAGCCTGAGGAGGAGATGCAGTGACCCAGCAGCGGCTGCAGGTTCTCTATGTTTTATCACAAAAAGAATTAGCCCTCGCCGGTTGGCTCAGTGGATAGAGCGTCGGCCTGTGGACGGAAGGGTCCCGGGTTTGATCCCGGGCAAGGGCACGTCTCTCAAGTTGCAGGCTGCTCCCAGCATCTGCTGCTTGGGTCCTTGTGAGAATGAAACAGGATG
Organism: Myotis nattereri; assembly: GCF_964212035.1. NCBI lineage: Eukaryota > Metazoa > Chordata > Mammalia > Chiroptera > Vespertilionidae > Myotis > Myotis nattereri. The sequence goes on along the minus strand of NC_138088.1, from coordinate 52,415,007 downwards.
ACGTTTGTACAGCAACTGCCTTTTCCTGGGCGCCCCTCACTGCGTCAGCTGGAGAGGCCCCCTGGTGGTTGAAGAAACCTCTGGTGCTGAGAAGTGGTTTCAACTTACCGGGGAACAAACCCTCTGGCGTTCACTGTTCCGTGTCCCTGACACCTTCACCCGCGCACCCAGAGGGCCCGATGTACCCCTCCCCGCTGAGCTTGGTGTGAACCCACCACCTAGACTACAGGGTGGGGGCGCTCGATTTGGTTTCAGGAGTGTCTGCAGCAGAACAGCCCACTTCCGGGCCCTGCGGGCCTGGGTTGGGGTCAGCTGTCACCCTAAGAGGGTTGAGAATGAGCTAAAAACCAGGTCATCTCATCCCAGGGGCCAGCCACTCAGTGGATTAGAATTTGAGTGCGAGTGGCCTTTTGTGGAAGTGGCAAAGCAGTGAAGACCCAGGATTTGACAGCGCCCGGGTCTGGGAAAGGGGTGTGGGGAGCAGTGCTGAGCTTTTCAGAGGCCAAGAATTCCTCTTGATGGTTTTTTTCAATATGTTTTTATTGATTTCAGAGAGGAAGCAAGAGGGAGAGCGATAGAAACATCCCTGATGAGAGAGAATCATTGATCGGCTGCCTCCCGCAAGTCCCCTACTGGGGATCGAGCCCACAACCTGGGCATGTGCCCTTGACCGGAATCAAACCTGGGACCTTTCAGTTGGCAGGCTGACGTTTTATCCACTGAGCGAAACCGGCTAGGGCTCCTCTTGATGGTTTTAAGAAGGGTTCTTCAGTTGTGTTCTTGGATGGGGCATCGAAATCCCATTTTAAACGCACGCTGCATCCATTTCTGATTGATTTTTGTTTATCTAGAGCAGGGGTCCTCAAACTACGGCCCGTGGGCCACATGCAAATACAAATATTGTATTTGTTCCTGTTTTGTTTTTTTACTTCAAAATAAGATATGTGCAGTGTGCATAGGAAGTTGTTCATAGTTTTTTTTTTAAACTATAGTCCGGCCCTCCAACGGTCTGAGGGACAGTGAACTGGCCCCCAGTTTAAAAAGTTTGAGGACCCCTGATCTAGAGCCTCTGGGACTTGCCAAGTCTCCATCAGTAAACGAGAGGATTGAGGAAGAGGTAATGAAAGGGCTGGAGCCAGTGGGGGGAATGGGCGAGGGACAGGAGCTGCCCCCAGCCTGCAGAGAGGGGGTGCAGTTAGAGGAGGTGCTCACAGCGATGGCCACCAGGGGACTTGCTGGGGTTCAGCCCAGTCCAGTGAGAGCCCCGCGAGGGCAGGAAGTGCGGGGTGTGACAAGGCACGGGGTTTGGAACCAGGAAACCTGAGTGTTGAGTCCCAGTTCGGGAAGAGAGATTACTTGGATGGAGGTGGTTAATCCCTACTTTTGCTCTTAGCAACCTCACCCTTCCGGAAGGGCCAGCTCAGACAAAGGCCCAGCTGAGTGGGGCTGGACCTGCCGAGGACCCTCGCCCGCTGGCCCCTGCTGGCTGCCCGGCTGGAATCCGGCCAAGAGTGCCCAGTCACCAGACTGGAGGCTGGTTCTAACATGGCCAGCTGCACAATCAGATTCTGAGAATTTGCCAGGAAGCTGGAGATCAGTGATAGTGACCTTGGGGACAGGAGACCGGAGCCTGGGCACCACGCAGGGCCTCTTGCAAGATGAAGAAAGGGAGGGAGGAGGAAAGAGAGAAAAAGAAATCGTGAGAAGGCAAGAGCACCCTCGTCCTGGCTGGTTCCACAGTTCCCTTGCACGAGGCCCCTCAACACTGCCTCCTGCCCTCTGCTCCCGCGAGGAAAGCCCTGGTGCCACAGCCTCCACTTCTTCTACTTCTTGAGCCCTCACCAGCCCAGCCCCCTGGGAAGAGTGGCAGAGAGAATTAAATGAAATGATGTGCGCGGATGAGTTTGAGGGCTCACTCCTGGGGCTCTAACTCCCCTGGAGGTGCCCTGGGCCACCCTTCTTGTTGTTGTTGTTGTTGTTGTTCTTCTTCTTCTTCCTCTTCTTCTCCTTCTTCTTCTTCTTTTAAATATTTTTATTGATTTCAGAGAGGAATGGAGAAAGAGAAAGAGAGAAACATCAATGATGAGAGAGAATTATTAATTGGCTGCCTCCTGCATGCCCCCTACTGAGGTTGAGCCCACAACCCAGGCATGTACCCTGACCGGGAATAGAACTGTGATTTCTTGGTTCATAGGTAGAGGCTCAACCATTGAGCCACACTGGCCAGGCCCGTGAGCCCTTCACTTTCTCCACCCCTGATCTTCCCCCCCCCACCCCCCAGCATCCCAAACTGCTGCCACTTCTGTATTCAACTCAGGGATGTTCCCCTCTTTTCCAGTTTGTGTCCCCACAGCCCCACCTGCACCCCATCAGTCTTCCCTTGAGAGCAGGGCCTTGTCCATTGCTGGGGTCCAACCCCAGCAGGTCCAGGGGTCCCCAAAGGTGTGGACGGAGTTGGCGAATAAGGAATGACACGGAGACAGCGTTCAGTTGATCAGCAGCCTAGCCAGGATCTCTAGCCAGGATCTCCAGCCAAGTTCTGTCTAGGTTCTCCAGCCAGGTTCAGTCACCAGGTTCTCTTGCCATGTTCTATCCAGGTTCTATAGCCAGGTTTTGTCTCTAGGTTCTTCAGTCAGGTTCTCTCGTTAGGTTCTGTCTCTAGGTTCTGTTGCCAGTTTCTGTCCAGGATCTTTTGCCATGTTCTGTCTCTAGGTTCTTCTCTAGGTTCTGTGTAGGTTCTTTGTCTAGGTTCTGTGTCCTGTTGTCTTGTTACATCTGTATTTATACCAGTTGATTCCAATCCTATCAATCTCTATTCCAAAGGTTAGGGCGTTTCTTATCTCCATTCCAGGGAGTAAAGATTATGTAGCTTAAGCATGATTGTTCGTAGTTACAGTGATTAATTACCCGCCTGGCACTTAGTTAAGGGGTTTTATTCCCTCCCTAACTTCAGGGGAAAATCCCTACCTGGGAAACAACCTTTCTCAGAGAGGTGACCTTGGTGAAAACACATAGTGCCAAGAAGGTGAGCAAACATATTAAGAACAGTATGCCATATATGCCAGGTCCCTTGAAACAGCAAGGATGGACCGGCTCCCGGCAGTGCATCATGTTCATGCTCCGTGAGCCCTTCCTGGGAACACCTGGTGCCTAACCGGCCTCAGGTCCCATTGGACGACGCTCTCCACTGAGTCACCCATGTTGCTGGGAACTGCAGGGTCAACCTCAGGGCTTCCTTGTCCGTCACCCTGTGCTCAGGCACAGAGCCTTGGCATTGAACTTCCCGAATGTTCCTGCCCTCAGTCCTCTCCTCCCCACCTGGGTTTCCATTACCCCAGAGACTTCTTCCTGGCCGGGCCACAGCCTCCTGTGCTCCACCCTGCACTCTGCCTTGAGGGAGCTGTGAGGCCCCTCCCTTTTCAAAGCTGCCCAATCCCCTTGGCTTTCAAATCCCTTGGTGTTCTGGGCCCCACCCCTCCAGCCCCACCTCCTCCACTCCTGGCTTCTCCCCTTTTTTGTTTTGTTTTCTTAATATGTTTCCCATTGATTTTTAGAGAGAGTAGAAGAAGGGGGGAAGGGAGGGAGAGAAAGAGAGAGGAAGAAACATGGATATGACAGAGACATCGATTGGTTGCTTCTCAAATGTGCCGGGACCCAGGTACCTGCCCTTGACTGACAATCTGTATGTGGGCCGACGCTCTAACCATTGAGCACACCGGCCTGGGCTGGCTTCTCCCTTTTGGCTTCATTAACAAGGAACTGTTTGACCTTGAAGTGGTTCACCTCCCTACCTTTGACCCCCCCCCCCCACCCCCTCCTTTCTGCCTGGAAGGCTGCACTCACTCCAGCACCCCTGTCACCTCACTAGCTCTCAGTTTTTTAAGAAACAGCTCAGCCGTCACCTCTTCTCGCAGACGCGTGGGGCGCATGCAGGCTGGCCCAGGGCCCTCTGCTGTTCCCAGAATCCCTGTGCTTCAGTCACATCAGGGTGCCCACCGGGAACGGTAACCGTGGGCATTGTTCCCGTGTCTGCCTGCTCCCCCAGGTGGTGACGGACGGCCTGGCACTGCTATGAGCGCCAGGAAAGTTTTGGCAGCTGTGGACCTGGTTTAATGCCTGCTCCGTTCTCTTCCAGCTGCGACTCTGGGCAAGTTGTTTAACCTCTGTCAACCTCAGGTTCTCCAACCATGTGATAGACATAATCATCTCCACATCACAGGGTGGTGGGAAATTGAAGGCATCGCATGTACAGCCCTTCGCACCCGGCTGGGTTTGTGGGGACGGCTCCCTGGGTGTTAGCTGCTAATGTAACAGAACAAAACGTCTAGGAATCCCAGGGCAAAGGTGTCCGAGCATCAGGGCGGACTCTGCTGTTTCGAGAAGAACTGAGTGAGAAGTCTTGGAAAACAGCAGTAAGAACAACACATCTCCCTTAGCAAGTCCTCCTGCAAGGAAGTTGCAGGGGGAGACGTGCTGAGAAACCAGGAGTCCTGAACAAACCATGATTGGGGTTTGAAAGTGAAAATGGAAACGTTGAAAGGAAAGCGTGGATTTCCTTTGGGAACAGATGGGGAGGACTTGGGCCTGTGGAGACACTGGAGGGACAGATGGCAAAGATGGAGAGACTTTGGCGCCGGGTGGCAGCGGCGGCGGTGGGGCGGGCAGGGGAACGACTCAGGGCCCTGGCTGAGCTCCCTGTGGAATGCCACCCGCGGGGTGGTTGGTACAGCGGCCCAGGAACTGCAGCGTCGGACTTGCCAAGACGGCTCCAGAAATTCTAGCCCTTCCCAGGGGAGCCTGGGCTCCGAGAGAAGGCAGCAAATCGACGTTTCACAAACTCTCGTGTGTGTGTGTGTGTGTGTGTGTGTGTGTGTGTGTGTGTGTGTGTGTGTGAGGCGGCGGTTGCCCTGCGAGGTAGCAAGAGGGTGGGAACGATTCCCAAAAAACTGGGTAGGCGTGGGGACAGGGCTCAGCTATCGCCACTTCCCCCCAGGCTGCCCCTCCAAGAAGGCCAAGGGCAAAAGCGCGCCTGTCCGGAGGTCAAGCGGAGGCGCTGCGGCACTCCTCTGCCTCCCGGCGCAGCCTCAGTCTCCTCCTCCGGGCAGTGGGTCGGCATCCCCGCGCTGGGAAGAACAGCTCCCGTTGGCCCGCCCGAGCCGGCCCCTCCCCGGAGCCTCCCCGAGGGTGTGGACGCGTCTCGGTCTAGTTCCCACCCACCGCCCCAGGGGCCCGGACGGGAAGGCGCTGCCGGCGGGCGCGCGGGGAGGGAGCCCGGTGCGCACGGACCTGCGCGCGGAAGGTGCGCCCGGGTCGGCCGCGGAGTTCCCCGGCGGGGGCGGCAGGCCGGGCGGGGACGAGGTCCGAGGGCCCCGGGAGCGGCCGCCGCGCCGGGAGGTTCGGCCGCGAGCGTGACATCACGGGGAGGGGCCAGCGCGGCGCCCCCGGCGAGGAGCCGAGCGCGGAGGGCGCAGCGCCGGAGCCGGAGCCGGAGCCGAGCGGCGGGGAGCGCACGCCGAGGCCCCATGGAGCGGTACAAAGGTAAGGGCGCGGGGCCCCCGCCGTGTGCACCCACTTTTTTCCCGCCCCGCACAACGGGAGGAGACCTCGGGAGGGCGCGGGCGTCCCCGCCGCACCCCACGTCCCGCCGGGACTCAGGTGAGCAGAGCCGTCTGCCTCGCGGAGCCCAGCCCGGACCACAGCTGCGCTGCGGGCGGGGTGAGCGCACCCCTCGGCGGCCGCTGTGGCCCCGGCCCTTGGATCCTCCCCAGGGGCGGAGGGCTGGGGTCGGCGTGGCGCAGCTTCTCACCTGTTGGAGGAGCGAGGGCTCGCTTTGCGACTCGCCCCCAAGTCCCGGCCGCCCCAGAACGATGCTGGGGCCGGAGGAGGTCCGAAGGACGTCGGAACCGTCCGGGGCGGCTTCGGGGCAAAGTTGTTGGAGCTTCTTGCCCGGGCGCCCGCGGGAGTGGAAGGCTCCCTGGGGACCCCGGGAAAGCCTGCGCGCAGATGCACTTGGGAGGAGGGTGGGTGCGCAGCCCCACTCGCACCGGAGGCCGCCCCAACCGTCCCGCAGCTCGGGTAACTGTCTTTCTTCGAGCCCTTCTCCCCCTCACCTGCGCCCCACCCTGTCCAAGCAGGGGAGGGTGCAGGGATTGGGGGCCGAATGGCGTGCCCGGCAGGTGGAGCGCGTGGAGGCGCCTGTGCCAGAGGGCTTAGCCCAGTGCGCAGCTGGGCAAGTTTTGGGTTTGGCCCAGGCCCGGGATCTTGGCCAAATCCTGGTGGGCGGGCCGGCCCGGGTTGTGCCCCGTGCCCAGCTCGCACCCGTGCCCTGAGCCCCGGGCTGGAGTCTAGAAGCCTCGGATTGCAGACCTTTTGAAAAGCACTTTGAAGGGCTGCTCGTCAACGGGACGCAGCGGGCGCCTTCTGCCCCCCTTTCTTTTGGGAAAAGCCTCTTGCACTTTCCTTGTCCCGGACTCGTCTCTGCCAAACCTGACAGAGGAAATACTGTTACTATATTTATTTTCCCCTGGGAGAGAGCAAGAAAGGCGAATGCTCAGATTCCCAAGGAAGCTCACTCCCAGTAGTTTCTGTTTTCAGAAACGGACAGTAAAGAAACGTTAGGGACTGGCTTGAGTTCCCTGAGAGGCTAGCCCTGTCTTGTGTCTTTTGATTTTCCCATTGATTTTTTTCCTCATCTGAGTCACCTGAGTTACAGGTGAGAGCAAAAGACCTACATTGTAGACAGGGCTTCACGTGTAAAGGCTTAAAGGGCTTTGCCAGGAGCAGGGGAGCCAGCTGCAGTTACAGGGCGAAGTGAGTTGGCAAATTCTTTCTTTCTGTGAACCTCCCTGGAGCCTCTCACAGGTTTCTAACCGGGTGGTGTGTGTGTGTGTGTGTGTGTCTGTGTCTGTCTGTCTGTCCGTCTCAGATTCTGCCGAGACCATGTCGGTTTTGTGCTCCAATGACTGATGGCGCCCTCACCTAGTCCTCTCAGAACCCTGGAGGAAGCCCCAGTCCCTCTCCTTATAGAATGGCTGTTTGCTGCTCCCTCCCCATTCTGCCTCCCCCGCCCTTTGGGAGGGACCCTCCCAGGGAACTCAGGACTTGAGAGGCCCCCTGTTGGAAAGTGGGGTCCCCTGGGGTCCCCTCCAGCTCAGGGTCTGCCATTCCTGAATGGTGTTAGGTCCAGGTTGCAAGCTACTCTCTCAAATCAGCTTATTCTTCCTTCTAAGTTAGGGTACATCTGGGGTCTTCTGCCCAGTTATTATCAGAAGGTTTTTGTATTACCAGCTTTGGACTTGGCCCTTGACCTGAGAAAGGCTTCATCCTTATCTTTTCCTCTTGAGAGCTTAAAAGCCTCCTACCCTGGAAGTTAGGGGGCTTTGCCAACTGAGGGAGACGTCCTTTCCAGTTCAGAGCGTTGATGTTTTGGGTAACACATGTACCTGCCTCATCATTTTGCAATAAATCAGACGCAGAGTGCTAAGTAGCTGCATTTGAGAATTATCTGAATTGCAGAGGCTAATCTAGCTCATCTTTCGGTGTTTGATTCGAGAAAAAGCTCCACTTCAAGTCTCCCTGGTGAATGCTACCAATATGTTTACTATACCTGTCAGCCGAGGAATGTGGGGGTTCCCCCGTCCTTGTAAAATTCCCCGTTCTCGTGAGAAGCAGATGAGCTGTGCTTTGCACACTCACTGAATTACAATGTTGGCCTGTGCAAACTAAAGCATGTTGGGCCCAATCTTCAACTAATCAGCACAGCTCTAACTGGAATCTTCGTGTCCTCCTGCTTCTCAGAGGTTGAGGCCGGCCCCTTTGCCCCCTTTAAAGGTGAGCTTGGGCAATTACGGAATGACTAGGTATAGTGGCTTAACAACACAGTTCAAAAGAAAAAGCAAGTTCAACTAGGGCTCTCAGACATATGTTAAAATTAAAAAGAAGAATTCTTATTTGTGATATTTTTCAAATTTGTTATTGGAATGCCTCATTCTATGTGTCTAAATTCCCAACTTTGAGCTCTCCCCTCTCCCAAGTAAGTAGAATGCCTCAGCACTGTCTCCATATTCTCAAGATGTTTTCTCTTAATTTGTAAATCTTTTTAAAAAAATATATTTTATTGATTTTTTTTACAGAGAGGAAGGGAGAGGGATAGAGAGTTAGAAACATCGATGAGAGAGAAACATCGATCAGCTGCCTCCTGCACACCTCCCACTGGGGATGTGCCCGCAACCCAGGTACATGCCCTTGACCAGAATCGAACCTGGGACCCTTCAGTCCTCAGGCTGAGGCTCTATCCACTGAGCCAAACCGGCCAGGGCTTAATTTGTAAATCTTATCAAGCAGTTGATGTAGGAGAAATTATTTTCCTTTTCCCCAGCCTGCATGTTACATATTCAAAACTAGCCTGTTATTTGTAGGCTCTGGCTTGATTTTCCATGGCTTTGTAGCATCTCAGGAGATGTCTGGAGCTAAAGGATGGTGGGAATATCACCCTGTGTCTACTGCAGAAATATGTCCAGGCTTTGTCCCCACTCTTTCTAAGCCAGTGGTCCTCAACCTTCTGGCCCTTTAAATACAGTTCCTCATGTTGTGATCAACCATAAAATTATTTTCGTTGCTACTTCATAACTGTAATGTTGCTACTGTTATGCATCGTCATGTAAATATCTGATATGCAGGATGGTCTTAGGCGACTCCTGTGAAAGGGTCGTTCGACCGCCAAAGGAGTCGCGACCCACAGGTTGAGAACCGCTGTTCTAAGCCATTCTTCTAGCCAGCCGTGGCTTCTCAATCAAAAGCAGGGATGGGAGTGTCTTCCCAGGGAGTTGTCGTTACAAGTGATGGTAGCGTTGCTGCATCTTGTTTGTGAATCTCTCTGGCGTTGTGTAAGCCGTGCTAAGTTCTACCGGGCGCCTGGAGAAGATTCCTCTCCTTGGATGTTTACATACTTGTGACTCTCCTAAGGGCATCCTTGCCTGGCTGCGTGAGCCCATTGGCTGAACACGCCATGTGGTCAAGGATTCTGGTTCCTGCTGCTCTTCCAGCTGGTGAGCGCGTCCAGGGCCAGAAGTGACTGACCTGCTGAGGATTGCCCTGGGAACGTCAGCGCCAAAGCTTCCTGCGATTGCGTCACTCTTGGCTCCAGACACGCAGGGTGGAGAGAGTCCCTTGGATTTGCATCCCCTGTGTTTTTGTTTCTGAGCTGGAGCACCTGACTCCCAGGAGAGGGCAGGCAGTCTTAGGGTGCTGCAAGGTAGAGGTGAGCGGTGAAGCGGCAAGCCAGCGAAAATACGTGAAAGCTTATGTGGGGTGAAATCTGTGGTCAAGAAGGCCTGAAAAAGAAAAGCTGCTGAAAGAGTAAGAGGCTGGTTGATAATATTCATTTTCCCTGCAGGGGGCTTGTGTGTTCTCTTGTGTCTCCACACTTAGGAGCCCAGGTTTTTCCCTGTTGAAGTTCTAGTGGTTCTTAAACTTAGCCACACCTGAGACTCCTCAGGGGTGCTTAACATGGATGTAGGTAGACATTCTGAGTTCATTAGTCTTAGGCATTCTAGTTTGTAAAAGTTCCCAGGTGAGTTTAATGTGTAGCCGAAGTTGAGAACCATTGGGAAAAAAGATGAGTAATTACATACACACCTTCCTCAACTGGAAAATTAAAAGTAAGTGGGGAGTGAAATGGACCCTCCCCTCCAACCCCTCCCCTCCTCCCACCACCACGTGCCCACATGGTGTGTGCTACAACCGAAGCTTGTGATCCCCGCAGAAAACCGAATGTTATGCACCTTAAGCTATTATGGGCTTTAGAAGACTGTGGGAAACTGCTTTAAAACAATCTCAAATGTGATGCTTCAGAATCCTAGGCTCAGGGCTCGCTCATGATTGTACTTGACCTTGAGCCTTCCTGACTTTGAAGCTCTTTGTGTGGGAGCCCTTGATGCTTTGGCAGTGAAATAGTCTGAAACAGAAATACGGAGGGGTCACCTTTGGTGCTGACTGGCCAGGCAGGGTGGGGGGCATTCTTTGGGCCCTTCCCCTCTTCTGAAGGGGTAGGAGCTCTGGGAACTGGGCTGGTTCCCAGTACAAAGGGCCAGGAGGGGCCAACGAGCTTCAAAGCTGAGGAAGCTGTGCCAGTTTTCTTCCCAGTCCCTTTCATGATGGGAAATGTGCCTCTAAAGACTTCTGTCATTCAGAGAAGGGAGACTTTCCGCAAGCTAAGGAGGGTGGCGCGTCTGCCCAGAGCCCAGACGGAGATGTCGGGGAGCAGTCACGGTGCAAGGAAGAAAACAGTGGCTTCGGAACCAGGAGACCTACATGTTCTGTTTCCCTGGGCCAATCACTGAGCTCTCCTGTCCTCAGTTTCCCCATCTAGAAACCCGCCTCCAGTGTTTGTCTACTTGATTTCCTGAGCACTCGTCGATGCTGGGTGCTCTGTGGTCGCTGTGGACTCTTTGCAGGGAGGAGGCGGTCTGAAGTGAGGGAGGGAAGTGAGGGAGAGAATGTGGGTAGCCCAACAAAGGTCAGTTTAGAATTGTGATTCTTATAAATAAAAGCAATTTCCTGCTGAGAGCAGAGAGCAGCAGCCTTAGTGGGAAGGCGAATGCCATCGGCCGTGCCAGGAATTTGTTTCTCAAGGACTTTTGTAGGAACATATCTCCAAAGAGCCACCCTCTGGAACACTCCCATTTGAGAGATAGATCAACTAAGGCCTAAGGAGATTAAGCGAGAACTCAGAAAGTCAGAAACAGGATGGAAGAATTCTGAAAATCGAGTTTCTTTAAAGGGTAGAATTCTGGGGTTTATTTTAGAAAAAGTGCTCAAAGCCATTTCAGACTCATGTCTTAGCGCCTCAATCTTCAGGACTGAGCCCCCATGCCTCCTCTTCCAGGAAGCGCCCCTGTGTTTCTCTGTCTTCTCCCGCAACGTTAGATATAGCTTCATCAGTGCCTGTCACACTGTAGGTACTTACCAAGTATTTGTTGAATTAATGTCGCGTTGTCATATATATATATATATGCTTCCCCTGTTAGATTGAACTCCTTCCAGATGGGGGTCTTGTCTTTCTCCTCCAAGGGTCCTTCCCCCCAGCCCCTGGGACACGATTGGGGAATGAATGAATGAATGAATGAATGAATGAATGAATGACAGGGAGTGGCACTACGTATCCTCCCAAGCTCTGGCCCTGGAGAGCAGTGGAATCTTACCCAAAGGGAAATGAAGCACCATCTCAAAGCCACATTCCGGAAGCGGAGATGCCCCGAGCCTTCCCGACTTGAGCCTTATTTCTGTCTGTTCCAGCACAGGGGTGTTGCTGTCTGGTGGTACAGAGAAGGATCCTGCAGGTTTCTGCTTGTGAGTATGAGCCTGCCTGTGCCCTCTGCAGCAGCTCATCTGGCCTCCAGGGCTCCCGAGGGCACAGACCTAGCTGTGCCCACGCTCTGGATGGAAGGCTGAGGGATCTCATGGAGCCAGGGGCCGGCCTGGGCACTCCGGGGCTCGGGGTGGCTAATCTAGCCTTTGCCACTAACTCGCTGTGCGACCTTGGGCAAGTCAATTAATCTCTCTGGGCTTTGTCTCCTCATCTGTCCACATGAGGATAATGATTACTAACCTGCTGCACTGGCTGCTTGGTGGAATACCTCGTCAGAGCTACTGGTATTACTGTGAGGAAAGACAGTGTTCAGTGAACTCGGAGGCAGATGCTCTGAAACGCCTGTGACATGGTTCTGACCCCACCAGTTTCTGCCTTCCTGTTCCCAGGAAGCCTCGCTCCTCAGAAAGAGAGAGCATCCATGCATCGTCCCCGGGGCTTCCCTCGGATGTCAGTGGAAAAGGAGATGGGTGAGGAAGTGCTCGCTCCTAAGCCTTCTGCCTGGAGCCACATCCTGGCCCTGCCCAACTTTTCTTTGATGTCGCAGGAAGTTTATATAGGAGAGACCCTGACATTCTCACAAGAACTTCAGGCTCTTTACTAATTTTGTATCACTGGGCTCTCACCTTCTCCCGAGTGAATCTCAAAACAAATGGACCAAAAACCCCATGGAGAGGGAAGAGTAGGAAGAACGTATAGAAAATGTAGGAGCCGGCACTGCCCTGCATACACGGCATGAGGCGGGTGTGAAAAACAGAATGAGCCCAGGGTGTCAGACATCAGGGAGGAGTGGGGAGTGGCGCCAGCGGAGGCTCTGCTATTGTTCTAAACAGACCCCCTAGTTCTCCCCTCACTTCCGGGAGCCCCGCCCAGGGACTTCAGAGACAGCTGCCGGCCTGGTGGAGTGCGCCGAGCTCTCAACCAGCAGCTCACAGATCAGCCTGGGGACTAAACGGAGAGAGGAGAGTCAGCTGTCCGTCCGCTCAGCCAGAGCCACCTGCTGCTGGCCAGGCGGCCTCTCAGAGGCAGCTTTTCCAGGGAGGGTGGCCGGGCCATCGCTGTTTGCCCAGGACTTGCCTGGTTTTCCCACTGACATCCCCAGAACCCCCTTAGTCCTGGGCAGACAGAGATGGTTGGTCCCCACCTTCCCAGGCCTCCGCTTTATGAAAAGGCCCAGATCAAGAATTTGTTTTCTCCATCGCCGCGATGACCTGGAGCCAGTCAGCTAGTCTCTTTGACGCGAAAGCAGAAGTCCAAGCCGTAGAGCCTCACAGTGGGCAGCCTACCGCGGGTGACGCACACCAGGATGTTAGGTGAAAACAGCCGGATGCAAAGCCTGCACACTGCACGGTGCCACGTGTGCAGCTTTCTGGGAAAAGCCACACCGTAGGGGAGGAACAGAGGCCCGTCTTGGCTGAGGCTGAGGGTGGAGGAAGGGGCTGACCACAGAGGGGCACCGGGGAGACTTGGGGAATGATAGAAACCTTTAGTTTTTGAATCTTTAAGGCAGTGGCGGCCACAGAGCCCTGAGTACTTAGGAAAACTCAGAACTGTGCAATTAATGGGGCTCCCCTTCCCCGTGTGTAAATTGTACCCCCAGAAACCTGGGTTTAAAACAGACCCCAGCTGAAACCGGTTTGGCTCAGTGGATAGAGCGTCGGCCTGCAGACTGAAAAGTCCCAGGTTCGATTCCGGTCGAGGGCATGTACCTGGGTTGCGGGCACATCCCCAGTGGGAGATGTGCAGGAGGCAGCTGATCGATGTTTCTCTCTCATCGATGTTTCTAACTCTCTATCTCTCTCCCTTCCTCTCTGTAAAAAATCAATAAAATATATTTTAAAAAAACCACAAAACAGACCCCAGTAGCTGGTGATGCTGTGGTAGAAGGTGAGGACTCCATGCAGCACGCAGGTGGTCATCCCAGCTGTAAACAGAACCTGAGGCCTTGGTGTGGCCATGCCGGCAGCGATCTGGGGGTGCAGCAGAGAGGGGGAGGTATTTTGGTACAAAGCAAAAGTACTGACTGCTCGATGGCATCTTCAGTGCGGGGGACTTCTCTGTTAGGCACACGTGGTGTGATGGTGGAGGCTCTCGGTCCACTTAGAGAAATGGACGGTTCTCTTACCACCCAGGCAGCCGCGGAGCCCAGGAGAGCCATGCACAGGGAGGCCTTAGCTCCAGCTCCCTCCCGGGCACTCTGCTTCTGCACACGCAGGCATCTCGTGTATTGACGGTGGCAGCCTTTCTGCTCATCTTCTCTCCCCTTCCTCCCCCGCCCCCCCGCGCCCCCCTCCGCCTCCCAACAACGAAGTTATTGCATTGAAATTAAGAACCCAAGTCTGCACCATGCTGTTGCCTGGCTGACGCTTTGTGTCTGCCAGTCTGACTATGCTAGCTAGCTAGGACTGATTTTGAGAGGGAAGAACCCATGCTTTAGCAAAATAACACACCTCGGACCACGTGGTGCAAAGGCATCAGCCCTCCTGTTTCCAGGCAGAGGCACCAGCCCTGCTGCGCCTGTCCGGGAGATGGGACGTGGAATCCGAGGACAAGGAAGGGTGGTCCCCGTTTAAAAAGGAAAAAAAACCCAGGTGGCATTGGCTTTTCAGGGGGCCTGGGGGAACTGTGGCCCGGAGAGCTGGACTTGTCTCCCATCTTCCTTAAGTGCAGCTTGTTAGACGGCCATAGACCTTCTATCCACGAGGACCGTGTGGGCCCGGATCGCTTTCAACCAGGAATCGCGCAGAATTTCACCCGCGCAACTCTTCTTCATTGCAGACAAGTCACTCGTCGTCACTCATAAAAGCAGGTCTACTCCACCTCTTCTTGGGGATTCAGGAAGACGTGCAGAGTAGTAGCTGGTGCAGCCCTTAGTTCTAAACGGTCTCAGCTTTGTGGGGGGGACATGGAGGTGTGAGGGGAGGCAAGAAGCACTTTTTGTGCCTGTTTGAAGTGCAACTTCCCTGGTGCCCAGCCAGGCCTGGCTTGTGGATGGTCCACCTCGGAAGGGCCATCCTGAGGGCGCGCTCCTCATTGGAGGGCAAGGATGGGAGGGCTGCAGAGGAGGCACTGCGGAGGAGTGCACAGGCGGGGAAATTCCAGGCACGCCCGTTTTCTACCTGGGCAGCAGACTGTCGCCACCATCTCCCAGGACCCCCCCTGGCACGTTGGCATCCTCTGGGGCCTGAGGACTGTCTTCGCCTTCCTGTGAGACCAACAAGTGGACTCCTGCCATTTCCTTCCATCCTCCACCCCCATCCTCTCTCCCCCAGTTTTTACACAACAGGATTGATTCATGTGAACTGGATTCAAGTCCGCAGATGGGGGCAGAAGAAGAGATGGTGTTGAATGAGCTTATTGTTGGAGACCTCACTGACTTCTTTTATTGAATACCCGCCGTCCTGGAACATATTGAGTGGATTTACTCAGATTCCAAGAGGGGCCTTTTGGAAGGAACTCTGCCTGGGTGCTCGGTACCCCTGACGTCGGGGCTGGGACCCAGCGGGTGGCGAGTTTGCTCGGGGCGCCCCATCTCCATCTCTACAGTGGTGGGTCTTCTTGGGGGCAGATATTCTCAGTTACAGTCCCAGACTCCTTATGAGCTAGGGATGGTCCCCACCCTACTGCCCTTGGCAGTCAGGCCTTTTGTGGAATTCCCTTCTAGCACATTCTTCAAATAAATAAAGATGGACACCCCATTCAGTGCCACAGTTCACAGAGGGCCCCTCGTGGCTTCTGCGAGGCACGGATAGAAGAAGATGGGTGACATGACAGATCTTGGGCAGAAGCAGCAGGTGTTACCCTCACGCCGAGGGCTCGAGTGTCTGATGCGGTGTGGCCGGCCGGAGGAGTTGGGGACATACATGTATTTAGCGTGTTTAGGGGTGAGCTCCCTGCGGTTGGCGGTATGCAGGCGTGGCTGAGGATCATGGGCGTGTGATGGGCGAGTGCGGTGTCTGGATGGCCGCCACACAGTGGCTGTGGGGCTCAGGTGACTGGGGCCTGGGGAGCTCCTGAGAGCCTGCAGGCACTGGAGCTGGGAGAGGCTGGTGTCGCGCTGCAGACACGGAAGCCTGTCTCTGGCTCCCGTCAGTCAGGGCCCAGATGCCCTGGGAGTGAGCCTGTGGGAAAGCAGGTCGGTGGGTGACAAGTGCTCATCCAGTGGGAGTGCACTAGGGCGCAGGCAGGCTCCCCGGGCAGTTTCTCTCCTCCTCCTCCTGCCCCCCCCCCCTCGCTTTCTCCTCTCTCTCATGCACTTTCTCTCTCTATCTCTCTCTCTCTGTTTTCCTGCCAATTCCGGTCAGGTCTCCTGGGTCTTAAATCTAGGAAAGGGCGCCCTGAGAACCTGAGGCCAGAAAGAGAAAGCCCCCCCTTGACCTCAGGTCCCTGGTGGCCCCAGGCTCTCACTTCCAGTAGCTGAGGCTGGAGTCCCGGGCTCCCCCAGGAGGAGCTGATGACCTCGGAGTCCGGGTGGGGAAACGGGGTTTGCGCTCAGCCCGACGAGGAGCCTCGCATTCCCTCTGGAAGAGGAGGCTGAGTGACCCTGTTTGGCGTGGGCCTGCTGCTTCGTCAGGCCTGAGCCAGTGCCACTGCCCCCGGCCACCTTCCCAGCCCGCCTGGCCCAGCCATGTGCTCACCCTGGGACCCGGCCAGCCATCCTAACGCCCAGAGCAGCCCAGTGTCGCCGTGACTAGGGTTCCCAGGAAAGAGTTCTCCTCTCTCTGATCTGGGGGGCCCAGATCTTTGAGGATCTGGCTTCCTCCCCTCTTTGCATCCTGGCAGTCCTCAGCCCTGTGCCCTGGGACCTGAGGTGTGGAAGCAGCGGTCCAGGCCCTGCGTGGGGCGCCTCCCCCGGCCGGCCCAGCCCCTGATCCCTGGAAACGCGCCTCCGGGGGGCCTGGCACCCGCACGGGGGGAGCATGAGAACGCGCCCCAGTTTGGACCGAAGTTCCAAGCACGAAGGCTCAACGTTGACTAAAATAATTTTTTCCCATTGACCTCCTGGCCTAGCAGTGGGCCGGCGTCCATCCCCCGCCCCTCTGATGTGGGCTTGGTGCAGGGAACTGTAAACAGTTCAGGCTGCGAGCGGATCTGCTCCATGAGTTATGGGATCCAGGTGTCGCGTGCTCCCCCCAGAGTGGGAACCGGTCTGTTCTCAGAGGGAGAAGCTAGGCTGTTGCTTTCGAGATCAAATCCTTCTGAAGCGTGACTCCCTCCCACGCCCCCACCCCCAGGTCTCCGCTCAGGACTGAAGGACTCCAGAGCTCCAATTCATTAGTGAATTCCCAGTGTGTGTGTGTGTGTGTGTGGGGTGGGGGTGGGGGGTGAAGAGGGGGGCTGCTTCTGACCCCCGAGGTCAGGGCCCCGGGCTCTCACGTGTGCAGGATGGTGCTGTTGATGCTAAGGGCAGCCCAGCAGCCCGCGTTCTCCCTGTGAGAATGTGGGACCCATTTCTCCGGGCAGGAGGGGGTCTCGGTTCCTGCCAGCCTCGTTCCTCCAGTCCAGCCGGGCTCCTGACTCGGGCCTGGCAGCCAAGGGCCACAGGAGGCCTCTAGAGCGAGGAGGCGGCTTTGGGCAGTGGCCTCTCCTCCCCTGGCAGTAGGGTTGGGAGTCATCACCCCAAATTGGTACTGGGATTGCGTTGGAAAATGCCTTCAGTAGTTTGGAGGGATGTGGGGGGCACAGATCTTGGGCGTCTGGCTTCCTCTCCTCTGTGCATCCTTGCAGCCCTACACATAGCTAGCCGATGGGCCACGGTGAAGGGGGAGGAAGCTAACAGATAAGTGCATTCACTTCACAGATACTGGGCATGACGGGGACGCGTGTACGTGTGTGTGTGTGTGTGTGTGTGTGTGTGTGTGTGTGTGTGTTTTGGAGGAGAGAAGGTGTTGGCCCATTTTCTTAAACTATTCCAAAGCTATTTACCTAGTGCCCTTCAAGGATAAAATTGTGCTGCAACAAGATTTATTTTTCTGCCCGGGAGCTGAGGCCGCTGGAGGAAGTGGAAGTGCCCAGGCCCTGTGGTTGTTAGGGAGTCACTTCCAGATTCCTAGCTTATCGCTGGGTCTCTCTCTGCCCTGACACCTTGACCCCCTGAAGTCTAACTCCTCACTGCACCTCGTACAGCCCACACACACCCCTCCCCCATGATGCCTTCCTATTTGGCTCCCTTGTGTCTGTGCGTATGGATTTCTTCTCGGGCAGAAAATATAAGGGCAACCTCCTAGCTTGGAGCCAAATATTTTCTACAAACGGCTTTCCTTTCCTTTAAGAAAATGCCCATTATGGAGTGTGAACAGGGTGAGATTCAGGAGGAAACAGCTATCTGGCGGAGATCCTGGTGGGTCTTGGGTAAGGTTCCGCTGCGTCACCAATGCCTGTATTGGGTGCGTTTCCAGCACAGGCACACCGGGCAGTTGGGAAGTTTGTGGCTGAGAACTTCCATGAAGGTGAGCACAGGTCCAGCCTCCAGCCCAGGCCAGGAAGGGAAGTCTTCATTTCCTTCAGGACAGTGCAGACCTGTCCAACGGATGTCTCTCATCCACCTTGGTAGCTCAACCTGGATGCTCACAAACCCTTTCTTTCTAGAATATTCTGTCTATAGGCTTTTCTAAGACTTCAACCCCTTGCTACCGTAGCTACGGGGAGCCCAGATTTCTTTCTTTTTTTTTTTTCCTTTCTCAGCTTCTCTTTTATTTTTTTTTTTAAGTTTTATTGCTTAAAGTATTACAAAGGGTATTACATATGTGTCCTTCCCCCCCCCCCCCCGCCCTTGACAATCCCCCGTCCTCCCCTACCCCCCAGTGTCTTATGTCCATTGGTTATGCTTATATGCATGCATACAAGTCCTTCGGTTGATCTCTTACCCCCCTCCCTCCTGCCCCCCAACCCTTTCCGGCCTTCCCGCTGCAGTTTGACAATCTGTTTGAGGCAGCTCTGCCTCTGTATCTATTATTGTTCCTAAGTTTATAATGGTCTTTATTATCCATGAATGAGTGGTATTTTTCCTTCATTGACTGGCTTTTTTCACTTAGCATAATGCTCTCCAGTTCCATCCATGCCGTTGCAAATGGTAAGAGTTCCTTCTTTTTTACAGCAGCATAGTATTCCATCGTGTAGATGTACCACAGTTTTCTAATCCATTCATCTACTGATGGGCACTTAGGCTGTTTCCAGATCTTAGCTATGGTGAATTGTGCTGCTGTGAACATAGGGGTGCATATATCCTTTCTGATTGGTGTTTCTGGTTTCTTGGGATATATTCCTAGAAGAGGGATCACTGGGTCAAATGGGAGTTCCATTTTTAGTTTTTTGAGGAAACTCCATACTGTCTTCCATAGTGGCTGCACCAGTCTGCATTCCCACCAGCAGTGCACGAGTGTTCCTTTTTCTCCACATCCTCTCCAGCACTTGTCGTTTGTTGATTTGTTGATGATAGCCAGTCTGACAGGTGTGAGATGGTACCTCATTGTTGTTTTGATTTGCATCTCTCGGATGATTAGTGACTTTGAGCATGCTTTCATATGTCTCTTGGCTTTCTGAATGTCCTCTTTTGAAAGGTGTCTATTTAGATCCTTTGCCCATTTTTTGATTGGATTGTTTATCTTCCTTTTGTTAAGTTGTATGAGTTCCCTATAAATTTTGGAGATTAGGCCCTTATCAGATATGACATTGGCAAATATGTTTTCCCACGCAGTGGGTTTCCTTGTTGTTTTGTTGATGGTTTCTTTTGCTGTGCAGAAGCTTTTTATTTTGATGTAGTCCCATTTGTTCATTTTCTCTTGAGTTTCAAGTGCCCTAGGAGCTGTATCAGTGAAGAAATTGCTTTGGCATATGTCTGAGATTTTATTGCCTTTGCATTCTTCTAGAATTTTTATGGTTTCCCGTCGTACGTTTAAGTCCTTTATCTATTTTGAGTTTATTTTTGTGTATGCTGTAAGTTGGTGGTCTAGTTTCATTTTCTTGCATATATCTGTCCAATTTTCCCAACACCATTTATTGAAGAGACTATCTTGACTCCATTGTATGTTCTTGCCTCCTTTGTCAAATATTAATTGAGCATATTGGTTCGGGCCAATTTCGAGCCCAGATTTCTTAAGGCCCCTGAAGGAGGCCCTCTTCCTTGAATGTCAGTGGTGTTGAGGCCAACTCGACAGTGGCTGTGGGCAGAGCAAGGAACCGTGCTACCCCCTTGTGCTGGAGAAAATCTGAGCTCCTTCTCCCCCTGGCCCGGGCCTGGTTGTCCAGTATCTGTGCCCATCCCTCACTCCCATCTGTGCCCCAGCCAGACTGGGTTCCTTGTGGTTTCCTGAACTGGACTTTTGCATGTACCATTCTATTGGTCTAGAACAGCGGTTCTCAACCTGTGGGTTGCGACCCCTTTGGCGGGTCACAGGGGTCGCCTAAGACCATCCTGCATATCAGATATTTACATTACGATTCATAACAGTAGCAACATTACAGTTATGAAGTAGCAACGAAAATAATTTTATGGTTGGGTCACAACATGAGGAACTGTATTTAAAGGGCCAGAGGTTGAGAACCACTGGTCTAGAATGTTCTCCCCTCAGGGGCTGCTTGCCAAGCTTATCTGTCAAGTCTCACTCAACCTTGACTTGGCCCCCTGAACTTTTAACCCTTCACTGCACCTTGCACCGCCCTCCGTGGTCATGATCATTGTGTCAATGTTATCGTTGATGGAAAGTCTGTGTTCCCAGGAGTCTGTGAGCTCCTTAAGGGTCAAAAGCCATCATCTTTCTTTGCATCCGCAGCCCGGACTCCGTGGACTTGTGTGACTGAGAAATGGTTGCTGTCCGTAGGTTTTCTCAGAGTTTGATGGCAGCAAAGTTAAGGGCTTCTGTCCACCAGTGGACACCCTGACCAAGTTACTAGACAGCTGTCAGAAAGGAGAGAGAAGTGTGCAATGTCTAAAACCTTCAAGGGTTCAACACTGAGAATATCCAGGGAACCAGCCAGAAAGAGACAGACATCTCGATTGAAAAGAAGATGAATAAAGGACAGGAGTGGGAGAGGACCTTTCTAACATGCACCTCTTCGTTTGTAAGTGTTTCTGCTCCATGCGTCCTGCTTTATGAATTTTTAATGGCTATACGGTAAATGCTATTGTCAGTGGCCTGTTCTTGCCTTTCAGTCGGCACTGTGTCTTAAAGAGCCATCTATGTTGTGGGCTGCCATCTAATCCATTGTTTCTTACTGGTGCCTAATTCGCCAGGATGTGCATCTGCCGCCACAGTTCACCGGGTCACTCCCCCAGGTGACACTGGACTCCTCCCCGCCCCCTCCACCCCCCCACCCCCCAACCCGCTCTCCACCACCGCAGACAGTGCTGCCAGGGTTATGCTCAACCCCACCCCGTGTGGACCCATGCGGACACTCTGGCAGCCTGCAGCCTCTCGCTCTCCCAGCCGACGGGCTGGTGGCTTTGGCTGGCTTGTCTCTGATCACCGAAAAGCCCAGGCGTTTCTGCAGGTGCTCCTTAGCTGCTGACCGGGAGGCGCTTCTCTCAGAAGGCAGGCGTCAGGCTCCCGGCTGAGCCTGTCTTGTTGCCCACATCGGGTAGTGGCCCTGTTTGCAGGCTCAGCAGCAGCGGTCCTCTCCTGGATGTTTTATGTGCACCATCTCGTTTAATCCTGAGAGATCTGGAGAGGTGGTGGTGAGAACTCTCACCGCCCACCGGGTCCCTGTGGCCTCCCCGGGGGAGCGGAGTACTCTGCTCAGGAGGGTTCTAGTAGGAAAAGGGGAGGGTTCTGGTAGGAAAAGCATCTCAGGATCTCCCAGTGACATTCTTGGCACTGCTTCCTTGGAGAAGTCCCCTGGAATGCAGGGACGTGTCCCCCTGAGCTGGTCTGAACTCCGAATGTTACTGAAAGGCTTCCCAAAGCTTTCCTCACAGACACGATCATTTTCTCCCAGGCCAGCAGAATCGGGACTGGGCCTGGGGGAGGGGAGGCAGGAGTCAGCCATCAGTATTATTCTCCTTATTCTGTGAATGGAGAGAATTGAGGCGAGAGGCAGCCCAAGCAAAAGCTCACAGCCCATCCAGCAGGATTCAGAACCAGCTTCATAGGGCTCTGGAGTTCATTCTGCTGCCTGGTCTAGCCTGATCGAGCTAGACCTGATCTCCATCCTCAGATGGCTTCAAACTTGACCAGCAGCCCCATTTGAATCTGAGGTTAAGTAGGATGATGAGTCCACTGGCTACAGTTCCGCCATCTTGGTGCATTCCTTTGGGATGGGAGGAGGATTCCCCAACATTGCCGACAGCTGAGGTTTGGCTGTCTGTGAGGAGAACCTTGGCCGGATGACATAACCTTCTCTGTGTGCCTGGGTTCCGGGTGTCCCTGCTCCCCGTTTTGTCCCCAGCTGGCCCAGCCAGGCCTTTGCTCATGTTGTTGTTTATGACCAGCAACATGTTCCCACCCCTTTCGCCCTTCCCAGTCACACCCACCTTCATCCACTGCCCTCTCCTCCGGGAGGCCAGCTTTCATTGATCACATGAGGCCCTCGCTGCTCATACTCCAGGTCCCAGTCAGCACCCCTGTATCTGTTCCTTGTATCCATTCTTGTCCCCATGGCTAGCTTTATGGCCCCTAAAATGCACAACGGAGTGTTGGGTCCCCAGGCGGGCATTTACTTTGTTCCTGGTAATTCCCAGGAGTTTCTGTCCCGTTTCCCATCTGCCTCTTTCAGCCGGACCTTCAGCCTTCCCAAGGCCCTGCTGAGTGTGGGCCTGGTGCTGCTGTGTGCATGTGGCATTCGGGGCGCAGGCATGGCTGGCCCCTGGCTGCCTGGCATGGTTCCCGTGACCTGGGCCCTTCTCCCAGGGGGCCTGGCGGTGGGTGTTGAACCAGAAGGCCCTTGTTTGCTGGCGGGCACCCATGATGCTTTGTGTGCTGTGTGATTAGTGAGCTGATCAGAGGCTGGCTTGGCAGGGGGAAGGTGAGCATGTCCCTCGTGTCTCACAGTTTGGAAGAGATAAGTGAGGATGTTCTCACTCGGAAAATAAATCTCACCGCAGGCAGCGTTCAGCCACACGCCATTTGAGCCCAACAGCTGTCTCTCATTTGTTGGCAAATGTTCCGGGTGATGAATGTCCCCCGTCCACGCTCACAGCCGTCCCTAAATGGAGGCTTTGGACAAGTGTTGGGGGGAACAATGGCTCTTCTCAGAGGGCTCTCAGCAGACGCTCCCAGTGAAGTTGGCTCATCGCTTGGAGCTGGGTCAAGACCAGGGACAAGGTGCCATTGATTCGGCAAGGAAGGCCCCACGCCGCCGCGGAGACGGGCTGAAGGGAGCCAGAAGCAGCGAGAAGGATGGGCTTCTGGGAAAGGCCCTGAATAACCCGAGTGAACGATTCCGCCTCGCAGCGCTGTCTTCTGGAAGCCGACTTCCGGGACGATGGCCCCTCCTCTTGACACTTTTGCAAAACCCTTTGCAGCCATGATGGGATTGTCGGGTTTTGGAGGGCCTGGTCCTCCTGGGGCAGAGCGTGTTGCCACATCCAGTGCTGTTGAATGGATGAAACTGTTGAGCCTAAGAGAGATGAAGGCTAGACACCTGGGACCTGACCTTGGCCCTGACCTCCTGGCCTGAATCTGTCTGCTCCATTCTTCCTGTGACCGGGTGGGAGGGGATAGATGAGGGACTGATGAGGCGAGATGAGCTGGGGAGGCGGGTAGGGCCACGGGGGGCTTCTGTCCTCAGAGCTACGCTGCAGTGGGAGCAGGTGTCTCCGCGCCCTCAGCCCCAGGCCAGGCGGTCAAGCCCGGCTTCCGGCAAGTTCTGCTGACATCCTTCCTCCCTGGTTGTGCCTCCTCTGACTTCCCGGGACACAGGTCCAAGGTCAGGTTGCTAAGCTGGTAGGGCCCAACCTGGCAAACTCCGTTTTTCCTTTCTCCCTTTACTTTTGTCCCCCCTCAACAGAGTTATTTTAAATAATTTAAAATAGCATAAACAACAGCGACACATTCCAAATTGCTATTTCACTCTGTAAAGAATTCAGTGCAGCAATTTTACATCTATTTTTATAGCAAAAATCGTACATGCTTATTATAAAATATGCACACGTAGCAAAAATTTCTAACATGGGAATGTCACAATCCTTCGAATTCCACCCTCTGTCATGATAATATCTGTCAAGGACATATTTGTCTAAATATTTCCCCTCCTCTCTGCCATGCTCCCAACTCCCTTTCCGCTCTCTTTTCTCTCCTTCCCTCCCTTCCTCTCTCCCTCCTGCCCTCGCTGCTTCCTTCTCTCTCTTCCTCCCTGCCTGCCTTTTCTTCCCTTTACCCTTCCTCTTCTCTCCAACCCCCTGTGATCCTTTTCCCTCTTCTTTCCAACCCCCACGGTGTAAAAACCAAAAGGGTACAGTAAAAAGTAAGCCCCCTCAGGCCCTGCTCACTCTTTCCCTTGCCCCAGCTTATTCTGTAGCCTTCAAATAATAATAATAATAATAATAATAATAATAATAATCCGTGTGTCAGCAGCCACATGTGTGTCACTTCCCCTCCTCCCTTCAAATGGAGCATGCTCACTGGTCACCCTGCTATTTAAGTTAAGCTGTTTCTTCGAGCTCATTCCTGATAGACCTGCTGCCTTCGCTGTGATGGGGCTCAGTCTCTCCTTTCGATAGAGACGGCATCATTCATATAATTTAAGTGGCATTGACGTTTCCCCCAGCCCTTTGCTGTGACGAACATTGCCACCGCGAATTTCATTGCAGGCACATGAGGGCCAGCTGTAGCATAAGCTCTCAGGAGTGGGATGGCTGGGGTTAAGGATATGGGCACGCACGGTTTGATTAGATAGTGCTGAAATGCCCTTCTGGAAAGTTAGATCCTTTTTCTCTCGTCAGCAAAATGTCAAGAGCGTCTGTTTCCCTGCACACTCGTCAACACAATATATCATTACATTTTCTCATCTCTGCTCATCGGAGTTGGCAAAGGCAGCTCTTTATGTGTCTCTCTTACTGTAAGTGCAGTTGGACAGCTTTTCAAATCTATGAAAGTCATCGTGTTTGCGTGTGTGTATATATGTGTGTGTCTCAAAAAATGTGTCCCGAGAAAACGTAACAGCTATAACCCTTTAACAGCTGATAACTCAATTTTGAAAGTGAATTGTGTATTTTTTAAAATATATTTTATTGATTTTTTTTACAGAGAGGAAGGGAGAGGGATAGAGAGTTAGAAACATCGATGAGAGAGAAACATCGATCAGCTGCCTCCTGCACACTCCCTACTGGGGATGTGCCCGCAACCAAGGTACGTGCCCTTGACCAGACTTGAACCTGGGACCCTTGAGTCTGCAGGCTGATACTCTATCCACTGAGCCAAACCGGTTAGGGCTGCATTGTGTATTTTAATAAACACTGCCTTTATAATTATTCAAAGTGTGGGTATACATTTTTTGGGGACAACACATCGTGTTCTTATGCATTATCCATTTTTCTATTGGATTGTTGGTCTTTTAAAATTAATTTTGTAGGAGCTTATTATCTGCAAAGGAAATCTGGATATGAGTTGCAAATCCCCCCCCCCCCCAGTGTCTTATCTTTTCTTGATTTTATGTTTATTTTCCCAAAGTAGGATTTGTGTGTGTGTGTGTGCGCGTGTGCGCGCTATCAAATCTATCTCTTTTTATGGCTCTAGGTTTTGCTGATACTTAGAAAGTCTTTCCCTAAAACTACACTTAAAAAAAAAAATCTTTTTTCCTTTTCTTTTCTTAAAAACAGCTTTATCACGCTATCATCACATATGACAGAGTTCACCATTCAAAGTGTGCAGTTCCGTGTTTAGTATAGTCACGGGTATGTGCACCCACGGCCATGCCCATTTTAGGCTTTCATCCCCTCAGAAAGAAACCCCCTAGGCGTTAGCTATCGTTCCTTATCCTCCGCTCACACCCTGCCCCCTAGGCCCAAGCAACCACTCATTTCCCGTCTCTATGGATTTCCCTCTCTGGACTTTCATCCGATTGGTATCACATAATATATAGACTCTTGTGATTGGCTGCTTTATTGGCATGTTTTGAGGTTTAGTCCAAGCTGTAGCAAGTTACCAGTACTTCATTTCTTTTTATGGCCAAATAATACTCCATGGTATGTATAAACACAGACATAATACACCTTGT
Source organism: Myotis nattereri (assembly GCF_964212035.1). Lineage (NCBI taxonomy): Eukaryota > Metazoa > Chordata > Mammalia > Chiroptera > Vespertilionidae > Myotis > Myotis nattereri. The sequence goes on along the minus strand of NC_138088.1, from coordinate 52,389,488 downwards.
TTATCCATTCATCTGTTGTTTCCACTTTTTGGCTCTTGTGAATAATGATATGAACATTTGCAAACAAGTTTGGGGGTCGTCCTAAGTTTTTATTTCTCTTGGTTATACACCTAGGAGTGGAATTTCTGGGTCATGTGGTAACTGTGTTTCATCATTTGAAGAACTGCCAAACCGTGTTCCAAAGTGACTGTGGCATGTTACATCCCCACCAGCTGTTTTCTTCTAGTACATTTGTGATCTTTTTTTTCATGTTTTAAGCTTTTGAACAATTGGAAATTCTTCATAAGATATGTCATAGGGCCCTAACCAGTTTGGCTCAGTGGATAGAGCGTCGGCCTGTGGATTGAAAGGTCCCAGGTTCAATTCCGGTCAAGGGCATGTACCTTGGTTGCGGGCACATCCCCAGTAGGGGGTGTGCAGGAGGCAGCTGATGGATGTTTCTCTCTCATTGATGTTTCTAACTCTCTATCCCTCTCCCTTCCTCTCTAAAAAAATGAATAAAATATATTTTAAAAAAAGATATGTCATAGGGGTCTATACGTGTATTTTTCCATATGGTTTCGTCTTCGTACCCACAGTGTTTTTCAATAATCTGTCTTTTTCTCCATGTCTTTATCATAAATGAAATAACTGTATATACTAGGGCCTCTTCTGTATATCCTAGTGTTTTTCCTTGATCTGCTGGTTCAATCAGATGCCATTACAATGCTGCTTTAATTTTTGTAACTTTGTGACATGTTCCCTCACTCTTAATTTGTAAAAAAAAAAGAAAAGAAAAGAAAAAGCGCTCATCACTCGCATCATTAGACTTATCTGTATATGGTGCAGGCTTAGAGAGTGTGCAGTCAAATGCAACATTGTTCCTACCATCTAGAAACCTAGTAAATACAACTCTTTTTTTAAAGAGTATTTTTAATTGATTTTTTTTTTTTTTTTTTTTTTTTAGAGAGAGAGGAAGAAAACATCACTGAGAGAGAAACATCAATCTGTTGCCTCCCATATGCACCCCAACTGGGGATCGAACTCGCAACCTGGGTATGTGCCCTGACCAAGAATGGAACCCACAACCCTTGGGTACACGGGACAGCATTCAGCCAACTGAGCCACACTGGCCAGGGCGTAAATAAAATTTTCATTGCCATACCCTCTAAAAACTACTCTATATACATTATCTTATTTCACCTTACAATTCTATCAGGGTAGGTTGAGCTTTTAATTTCCATTGTAGACACGAGGAGACCAAGGCTTTGAGACAGACAACCCTGAGACAGAAAGAGGACAGACAGGTGGTCTTTCAAAAAAGGTTGAATCAGATGCTCTTGGGTGCCTCGTGGAGAAAATGCCAGGGCACGGTGGTGGGAGACTCCACTTGGGTCTTCCCTGGAGCCAGGGTCTGCTCCCCAGCAGTGGGGTGACAGCCTCCTTTTCAGGGGAGCCCCACACCTTGGAATGGAAGCCGCTGGGACATAAATTCAGGCTACGTCGACACTGAGAGCCCAGACAGTGGGGAAGTGGAGTCCTTTGGCTGCGGTCTCTTCCCAGATTGTGTAATTCACATCCCTGCCAGGAACCCAGTTTTGTTTTGCTTTGTTTGTTTTTTTCCCCCTTTGCAAAAGGATAGCAAAAGTATTTGCCACATAAAAACATACAAAGCCCCATAAAGTCCCATCCAATGAAATCATCATCTCTTCCCAAGCAGACTCCCGCCCCTGACCTTGGCTGTCTCTACTCTCCGGGGAGCTGCGAGGCAAGGGAACGGATCGACTCAGGACGAGACCTGCTGAGCGCTCACTTCCTCAGACTTCATCAAACTCTTGGGGCCCGGGGGTTATGGGATTAGGAGGGCGTCACGTGACTGTCCTGGACGCGTTCGCTTGCAGGAATGTGGGAATAAACCCATGCGGAACAAGAAACCTCAAAATGCTTTTGCCTAGAAATAGCAATTCAGAGTGCGATCCAAGTTGCTTCGGTATTTTAGGACTTCCACGAAGGGAGAAAATGTCTCTTTTTCTCCCTGTCACCCCCCCACCCCCACCCCCCACAAAGACACTTGTTTTATGGGAAATTTTTTCCAATATTTTTACGATTCCACTGGGTGATTGGTGACTATTCTTGATTTTTGTACTGTGGGAAAATAGTTCGGATGTTTAGGCTGGGTCCGTGTGGCCTGCCTTTGAAGACCTGGGTTTTGCTGACTGTGTCTCAGCACCACCGCGGAGGAGCGGTTACGGGTGATGTATACCGTCTGAGCTGGTATAGTTGGTATAGTCCAGCGATGGCGAACCTTTTGAGCTCGGCGTGTCAGCATTTTGAAAAACCCTCACTTAACTCTGGTGCCGTGTCACATATAGAAATTTTTTGATCTTTGCAACCATGGTAAAACAAAGACTTATATTTTTGATATTTATTTTATATATTTAAATGCCATTTAACAAAGAAAAATCAACCAAAAAAATGAGTTTGCGTGTCACCTCTGACACGCGTGTCATAGGTTTGTCATCACTGGATAGTCCCTTCTCCGACTAGGGATGGGCGAGGGCCAGATTCTTATGGTGGGGGGGGGGGGGCGTGGGGCTCTCTGGCCCAGATCCCCTTAGTGATGGCCGATGATACATTCGTGGCCTTTCACTGGCGGCCAGAACATCCACGCAGGCCTGGAGACTGGGCCTCTTCCGCCATGGGTCCCCTTTGGGGGCTCGTCAGAGGGCAGGGTCTTAGGACACCAGAACATGCAGCCATTGCTTTTCTTCCTCCAGGCCCCTCCTTCCCTTGGGTGCTTTTGGAGCTGATTTCATTTCAGCATCATCTTAGAGGCAGAGGTCTTTCAGCCTCTGAAAGATGGTACCGTTGCAGGAACAGCAAACCAGCGTTGCTGTGTGAAGGGAGACCATTTCTCATGCAGAAACCATGGTCCATCCGATTAGAAAACTCACCGACATGCTACGTCTCCTGGCCTCTTGGGGATATCATGAAGACCATGGCAACGCTTTTAACATCTGTTCATAGAGCGCTTCTCAGCTTGTCCTGGGAAAGGCTCTGGTGGGAGAGTGTGTGTGTGTGTTCAGGCCTGGCCTGTATTCCATTCTGGTGTCTCCAAGGTTATCAAGAGGTGAGGACTGATAAATAATAGATAGAAGGTTCGGCAGTATGAGACAGAAATTGACTGAAAATTCCCGTCAGTTCCCCGTATCAGCACAAAGCTAATGCTCACTTTAGAAACATGTGTAGCATGAAAACAAGAAACAACCGGACGCGGCTGTCCTGTGAGTTGCCTGGATGAGGCGCAGGGAGATGCTTCTGTTCGTTCTTGGCAGGCAGAGGGATCCACTCGCAGGTGAGGGACCGCCTGGTGATGGGGACCCTCATTCTGCCGGCCCTCTCTCTCGGCTGGGGCTCTGTTTGTGCTGTGGGAGCCCTCCTTGCCTGAGACAGCACATCCGAGGTGTGGCACCAGCGAAGGTCCCGGAAAATCACCATTCAGTTTCTCGGGAAGCAACTGCTGAGAAAAGTTGCAGAAAACACATGGGAGCCTTCTACAGACTCTCAATGTCCCTTTGAAATGGAGCCACCTGTGTGACCCTCCCCCGCAAGCCTCTCAGGCCAGTAGGTCCTCCTTTCTCTGTGCTTCCCCAGCCCTGGGGTCATCGCTCTCTTGCTGAGTTGAAAGGAAGGCGTTTATTTGAGGGCAGAAACGCATCTTATCCATTTGTGTCTAGGAGAGCATGGGAACTCCATCAACAGTTATTGAATGATTCCGTCATCACGCGGGGGCAGACCATTCCCTCTATGAACTGCTGTTTTGCCAAGACCTTGGTTCTGTAGATAGCATGGACGGCGGATGTCAAAGTTAAGCTCCCTTGATTATGACGTCTGGCACAGTGTCTGCGGTACAGCAAACGGTCCGTAGATGTTGGTGCCCTTCCTGGCTACCGCTCCACCACACCTTTGTGGGCACGGGGGTGGCTTCTTTCCAGGAAGCAGGTCGCTGTCCTTGGTTGGACTTCACCCAGCGTCATCCAGTTGACAGGTTGTGGTTTGGGACACACTTGATCCTTGCCTTGAGATTGGCCTTGCAGGAGAGTCTTAGAAAAGGACCGTCTCTGCCGCGGGTTTCAGAGACTCTGTCAAGTGTTCCATCTGCTAAACGTGTGTGATGCCTCTTCATGTGCTGGTTAAGGGGACGTTCCCAGCGTCTCACATCTGGTTGTTCGGATGTGTCCTCTGACTGGGGAAGTTGGGGATTAGGGGTGGTTAAGAGGAGGAATAGAAGTGTAATTTAGTCAACTGTGGGCCAAAGGAGATGCTTTCCCTGTGTATTATGACCTTGACTTGTATCACGCCCTCGTGGTAGCTGCAAACACGGAGTGAGCGCCCTTCCCCTTCCCCTTCCCTGCGTTGGGCAGGCAGGTGAAGGATGTGCCGAGCCCCGCCCCCTGGGTCTCTGCACCATCTCCTTCCCATTGGCTCTGTGGGTGGTGACTTCGAGGGAGGCCTGAAAGCCCCAATGGTTTCTCAGTCTCGGGCCGATTCTGCCTGGGTGGTCTTTTATTCTTTCCACGTTTCCCTGTTCTTAAGTCTTCAGCACGTCTACCCCTCGGATAGTGCCGAAGTTGTTTTAATTGAGTGTCCACAGATCTGGATATAGCAAGTTCAGCAACGGCATGATCAGGGTCTGAGTTGGCAGTGTCGTTTTCAGCCTACATGATTGTCTCAAAATGTTCTTCCTTGTGGCTTTTGAGGTAGGTAATTGCTGGAATCCTCTTCAAAGAGGCGCTCTGATTGTAGAGGTTCTTCAGCTCTGAGTAGGGGGAAACTGAATACTCTCTACCCTGGGTCTAAAGAAAGTCACACACTGTATATAGGAACCGGTGAAGGTGGCTTACAGGCAAGTCAGATGCTACCATAGCAACGGAATTGGTATCAGAGTTTATTTCTACTACTTAACTGGCATGCATGCCTTCTCTACTCCAAGTTGAAAGTCCCTAAGTGTAGATAATACTTCATTTTTTTTCTATTACACTCACTACTCCTACCCCACCTCCACCCCCACCCCCACCCCCACCTCCACCTCCACCTCCACCAGGTCCGAGCACAGGGCCAGGCACATAGTTGGTGCTCCATGTATGATGGTTTCTTTCACAGGTCAGAGTGCGTGTGCACCAGGGAGTACACATGATCCTCGCTCTGGGAAATCTCCCGAGCAAAGCTTATTGTGTGTGGTTTCTTTAAGAGGGTGACTTGGGGGAGGGGGGCGGGGGGTGTATAGAGAGGAACAACACAGCTGGCCATGGCATACTCTCTTGGTCCAAATCCAATTAAATTTTTTTTTAAAATATATTTTATTGATATTTTACAGAGAGGAAGGGAGAGGGATGGAGAGTTACAAACATCGATGAGAGAGAAACACCGATCAGCTGCCTCCCGCACACCCCCCACTGGGGATGTGCCCGCAAGCAAGGTACATGCCCTTGACCAGAATCGAACCTGGGTCCCTTCAGTCCGCTGGCCGACGCTCTATCCACTGAGCCAGACCGGCCAGGGCGCTAAGGATTGTTTTGACAAATGAACATTTTAATTGATTTGATGATAAGGAATACTGAGTTTGAGTTCCAATCAAGCAAAAGGTTTTCCCCTCAAAATAGATTTCCATTTCAGTAGTAGGTCTGTATTATAAAACACTGTACTCTATTATTTCTTTTTTGAAAATTTTATCTATTACTTATTTATTGTCTAAAGTTTTACATATGTCTCCTTTTCCCCCACTTGACACCCCACACCCCCCGCCATTCCTACTGCAGGCAAGCCCCCACCGCCCCCCCCCAGTGTCTGTGTCCATTGCTTATGCTAACATGCATGCATACAAGTCCTTTGGTTTCTCTCTAACCCTCCCACCCCCCCCACCCCACCCCCCCCCGCCATTTGTCTCTGGATCTGTTATTATATTTTTAATTTTGTCAACAGGAAATTTGTGGAGATGTGTGTTTTCTGTTGTCATAGTAGGACCTACATAATATCCTTGACTCTGCCTGCTGGCCTGCTCTAGAATAGGGGCCAGCAGACTTCTGTAAAGGGCAGCTAGCAAACGTTTCAGCATTTGTGGCCATATGATCTGTGTGGCAACGACAGGACCGTGGACGATATGTAAACAAACAGGAGTGGCGGCGTGCCAAAAGGACTATTCATGGACACCGTGGAATTGGCATTTCATGTCATTTTCATGTGTCATGAAGTGTTACTCTTTAGATTTTCTTTCAACTCTTTAAAAATATAGAAGGTGGCCCTGACCGGGTAGCTCAGCTGGTTAGAGCACCGTCCTGATACACCAAGGTTTCAGGTTCAATCCCCGGTCAGGACACATACAAGAATCAACCAATGAACGCATAAGGAAGTGGAACAACAAATGGATCTCTCCCTTAAATCAATAAAAACAAATAAAAATGTAGAAGCCATTCCTAGCTCGAGGGACGTACAAAAGCAGCTGGTGCATGCCATTTGGCCCGTGGGCCAGAGGTGCTGCCTCCTGTTCTGGAGGATGAGGCAGTAGCCCCAGGGATGTCTGATGTGACCAGGTTGGCTCAGGTACCCTCGTGAGCCTGAAGTAACACGAGGCCAGGAAATATCTGGCCCAGTGAAAAACGTCCTTCTCTCCACAGCCACGAGTTCCCATTCCCACATCCCCTCCCTGGCTCTCAGGGATTCAAATCCCTTGGCCCGCCTCCCCGGCCTCCACCCCCAGCACCCTCTACCCCACAGACCTACTTCTCCAAAATCTGTCTAGGAAAGAGTTTCTTCAGGACACAACGTCAGCCCTGGGCCCCTTCCAGCTCCTCGTTGGAAGGTCTTTCCAAGGATGGAGAAGCTGAAACAGCTGCATGGGTTTGGTTTTTGGTGTGTTTTTATTTCCTTCTAGAACCATCCAGCCAGGGGTGAGTTCAGGACTCTGGCAGCTCCTGTGTAAATGCTGAGCAGCTAAGGACAAATCTGGAACAGACCCGGCTGCTCCCCAGCCAGTGAGAACAGCCTCCCCGAAGCCAGGCCTCCCAGCATCTGCCTTTATGTTGAGGCCAGGGCTGGGGCAGGGGAGCCTGGTGGAGGGAGCTCAGAGACCCACAGGGATTTGGCCTCACTGGGCGGGGTGTCTGTGAGGACGCCCCAGGGAAGAAGGCACATCTGCCTCTCCTTAAATGAGACCAGTGTCCCAATCGTCAGGCCCATTGCCCCTGGCATCGTGGTTCCGTGCCAGAGGTTCAGCCAGCTGTTTGTCTCACAGAGTTTCCAACCCCGCTCTTTCCCTTTCTGCTTGAATGAACAAGTTTCAGGAAAATGCAGTGATACCGCGGAGGCGGTTCAACTCCCTAACTTTCACTGGGATGTTTAGGGCCACGTTGCCTAGGAGATTTAAGGGCTGAGCACGCAAAGGTCTGTGAAGTAACCTGCCACATGTCCTCCGAGCCCAGCATGCTGAAGCAACAGGGAGAGGAGCCAGAGTGGATGGCTCAGGCGTTTGTGTGACGTTTAATTAGTGGGACTGTGTTGTGTTACTTCTTGTCACAACTCAGAAGCTCCATGAGGGAGTAGACTCCTACCTTTGTGGCTTCTACAAACGCGAGGCAGTATGTCTTGGGGTCCCAGGCATCTCTGTCCGGGTCTCACAGATGTTGCCAGCAGAGGAGGGGAAGGGGTTGGCAGGTAACCATAGTGACAAAGGCCTGGAGAAGTCTCGAGGGAGATCAGGTGGAGAGGAGAACCCTGGGGCCTGGCCTTTATCTCTTAGTCCCTCCTCCCCACTGGCCACCAAGTAAATGTCCCATGTCATCATTTCAGGGTGGCCTATGGGGCAGGGGAACTTCAAAGTGTTAGGATTGGAAGTTTAAAAAAAAAATAGGGGAAAGAGGGGTTAATGAGATTTTCCTTGTTGCTATGCATTTTTTTTTTTTTGTAATGCAGGTTTGCAAAATAACACCCATGTTGTATTTTAGAAACAAAAAGATATATTTTTATACATAGATTGCATCCATTCAATGGAGTACTATGCAGCTGTTAAAAAGCCATATGTGGCTCAAAGTGGATCTCCAAGGGACATTGGCAAGTGAAAACAGCAAGGTTCTTGATGCTACGCATAAGTGTGAGCTTACGAGAATAAAAGAGCTTTGTCTGTATTTTTCTCTATATGTTTTTATATAGATACTAGAGGCCCATTGCAAGAAGAGATTCGTGCAATAGGCCTTCCCTTCCCCTGGCTGCCGGCACCGGTTTTCCTCTGGCACCCGGGACCCAGGCCTTCGCTCAGTCGTCGCTGCTCTGGCCGGAGCCTTCAGTCTTCGCTCGGCAATTTGCCCCTATGTATGCAAATTAACCGCCATCTTTGTTGGGTTAATTTGCATACTCTCAGGATTGGTTGGTGAGCCTAGCAGAGGGATGGTCAATTTACATATTTATCTATTATTAGGTAAGATTATGCGTTTGGGAATTCCTGGTAGGATACACAGTCCATGACAGTAGTTGCCACAGAGGGGGCTAATGCTGGAGGTTCTGAGATAGGAGGCAAGCTGTGTACTGTTATGTGATATATAGTCTTTGTGTGTGTGTATACATTCCATTTTATGAGAGGAAATACTGGGTTATTGCACTGGTGCCAACCTTTGCCCTCGCACCCCAACCAGCCTGATGCCACTTCCCTTATCTGAGCCACAAATTTTGGGACAAACAAGGTTTGGGCTGGCTGGGCTTGGAGTTTCCAGAGGGAAAACCTGGGGTCCCTCTGGAATGAAGAAAGGCTCCCCATACTTCAGGGCTGGGAGGGAGGGCTCCCAAGGCAGCCCTGTGCCTGCCCAGGTGACTGTCCAGGGACCAAAGGACAAGGCAGTGGTCATCCTAAGACTTAAACTCCTTAGCCATCCTGAGTTTCTCCATAGCATCACTCCCCAAGCCCAAGGAGAAACTTCAGTTTGGGACCAATTAGTCAAGAATTCGGCTGTTCATCCAGGTTAAGGGGAAACCCTTGGTTGTTGCTGTCGCTACAAGATGTGCCTGACCCTGGTCAGTTGCTCAGCAGTTAGAGTGTCGTCTTGCAGACCGAAGGGTCCTGGATTCGATTCCCGGTCAAGGGCACATACCTAGGTTGCAAGTTCCCCAGCCCCTGGGAGATGACAGATCGATGTGTCTTTTTCTCATCCCCCCTCTTCCCTCCCTTCCACTCTCTCTCGAAAGCAATGGGAAAAATATCCATGGTTGAGGATTTAAAAAAGAAAGAAAAAGTAAAAAAGATGTGACTGGGCAGGGGGAAGTTAATGCAGTGATTCTCGTGGGAAGAGACATTTCATTGTCTTTTTTTCCCCCCTGATAAAATACAGTAGAACTCACCCACATTATCCATACAATGGAATCCTATTTAATTCACTCGGTTTATGAGCTGTAACGGGGCTCCCCACCACACCCTCCCCTCCCATTCCCCCAGATAATCTTCCCTCAGTTCTTGTGCTGTTAGAAAAGAAAAGGAACAGAGAATTTTCTGTGGCTCAAATTCTGACCTTAGTACGTTGTCCCCCCTCCACCGAGAGTCCCTTTGCTGGGAGCTCTTGGCCTGCTGGTCTACCTTCTTCAGACCCAGCCTTGACAGTGACCCACACCAGAAGTCTTTTACTCCGTGATCTGCCTGCTCCTAGCTGAGCTGAATTTTTTCTTTCCAACGTGGGGGCCAAGGTTCCGCGCCTCCCTTCCAGCTTTTCTTCTTCAGCACAAACCCAGCCTGTTTTCCCCTTTGAGCCCTGAGTGTTTGGCATTATTTAGCTCAGTGGTTCTCAATCTTCTGGTCCTTTAAATACAGTTCCTCATGTTGTGACCCAACCATAAAATTATTTTCGTTGCTACTTCATAACTGTCATGTTGCTACTGCTATGAATCATAATGTAAATATCTGATATGCAGGATGGTCTTAGGCGACCCCTGTGAAAGGGTCGTTCGACCGCCAGGGTGGTCGCGACCCCCAGGTTGAGAACCGCTGACTTAGCTGCTCTGCCCAGTAGCCAGTGGGGAGAGAGGAGAGAGAAGGGGCCAGTGTGGCCCCACCCAGGGACGGCCAGGCCTTAGGGAGTGTCCTCCCCTTCTCTGTGGGGGGCTGCCGGAGACCCTGCAGATGTCTGGCTGTCACTGTGAGTACCTCCCAGTTGTCCTGCAGTCCCAGATCCACGTCATGGTCCCGGGAAGTGAGAATCGGTTGAGGTTGCCTTGCTGCGCCCCAGTCCTCATGGCTGCGGAAGGCTGTTTGGAGGAAGCAGGGCTTGAACTGGGCTTTTACCACAGAAAACAGCCCTAGGAAAGGGGACAAAAGAGAATTCCAGGTGGAGGGAAATACTTCGAGTAAAAGCTTGGAAGTAGGGAGATAGCCACACTGTAGGTGCTTTTGGCAAACGCCGCGACTTCCAATGGTGAGATTTAGAAGGGAGCCATAGGTCCCCTCCCCCACAATCTTACTCCCCATTGATCTAAGTGAAAGCAAGTCTCAGACCAAATTCAGCAGCACCCCAAGCACCTGTGAGCAAGCAGATCCAAGAACAGTCTTCGTCTGTTCTGTAGGCGTGATGGTGCCCCAGCTCTATGGCGTTCCGGTGTCCTGCCTAACAGGTCCCTCGCTAAAGGCAGGTGCAAGAAAATGCTACCCTAGTGGTTCAGGCAACAGCATCTTCCGATAACGTGCACTGCAGGCCTAGGATGTGACTGAACGGTACAGGCTGCTGGGCTTACCTAGATGCTTACGTCTGTTCATTTGAGGGTGGAGGTGCCAGAACAGGATTTCCAGCTACTCGTTTCGGCAGTAAAGCAGTGTTATTAGCCTCCATACAAAATATCCGGAAGCCTGGTGGTAGCCGCCTGTGGGGTGTGGACTTCTGATTGGCGACTTTCCACCAGCCAGCCACTGGTGCGTGTCATCTGGTGAGGATATTTTACATCTTAGCTCCCACCCTGGGGCGTGTGGCTTTAAATTAATCTATTGATTGCACTATTCAAAGAAGAGTGTTAAAGCAAATCATAGCCAGTATTACTGCTGGCCTTTGAGGACCCTCGAGGGCCTGAGAACAGCAGTATTTGGATAAAACAGACTAACCCTTCTGCTTTTCTATTAGTGGTGAGGAAACTAAGGGGTCACCCTGCCTGGTGGCGGCTTGTCAACCCCTCCCCCCATTACTACCCTCTGCCTCTGGGCAGGAGGTGCCAAGCTGGCAGCAATGGGGTGTGGGCGTGCTCATTGTGTTGGGTGTGATCATTGGTTTTGAATTTATGTAAAAAGGTTTAACCGGATGGACGCATTGGGGCATCTCTGCCTGGTGCAGTACTGAAACACATTTGAATGGATGTGTGTTGAATACTTCAGCAAAAACCAGGGGCAGAGACGAAACAAGAATGGCAACGTTCAGCACTGTTGGGGTTCATTTCCCTGGTCTCTACTTGGTATGTGTGCAATTTTTTCACTTAGAGGTTTTCATGACAAGTTTTTTAAAATGAGCAGGGATGTTTTTTCATACCCAGCCAAGGAAACCACTGCCAGAAGGACCACCTGTCGTTGTCGCCATCATCAGTTTTCCTGAAAGGTGAACTGTCCCACCTGGACTGGAGTTGTGGGTTAGTACCATCCATGGCTGAGCGTCACCTCCTGGAGGTACAGTCTCTTCTCTAAACTTGACTCCCTCTCGGCAGCCCATCAGTTGGGGGCCCATCAGCCGGGGGCCCATCCATGGAATCGCCTGCATCGTATCTCTGCTGCTGCCGGAGCAGTTGAGTAGTGAAGGGAGCAGTTGAGTAGTGAAGGGAGCAGTTGAGTAGTGAAGGGAGCAGTTGAGTAGTGAAGGGAGCAATTGAGTAGTGAAGGGAGCAGTTGAGTAGTGAGTGAGTGAGTCCCTGTGGTTAATTATCCCAGATACCCCGCTCCAGCCTGGCCTGCAGGGTGGGAAGAATCAGTCAGCTTTCCGTGTGTATCCAGTGTGTGCGCCTTCGCAGAGCCATCAGCTGCTGCTGGCGATGTTGCAAAACATGATCCCATCGTTAGAGAAGGGTGGGGAAGGTCTGTCCTCCGCCCCCTTGGCCCGCCTCTGCCTCCTGGCCACAGAGCCAAGAAAGCTTTGGAATAACCTGAAATAAACTTGCAAGTCCAAGCAGAGCCTTCATTCCTGTCTCCCTGACGGTTCGCTGTGATTAACTGGAGGCTACACGCTAGCCTGGCCTCTGGCCTTCTGTTATCAGCTGCTTGGGGGACCGGGCTCATTATTGGTCAGTTTTTTTTTGCTGCTCTGCAAACAACCCTTTTCACATTTAGCTCTTGCCCACAGCCACATCCTGTCTGGTGTGGGGCTGCCTGTGCCGGCGTGGGGAGGGGTGGCGATGGGACAGTAGACAGAGGGACTGAACCCGTTCACCGAGGGCTTTCTCCCCTGGCATTTTGGAGGTGGACTGCACCCCCGCATCTGCTCTCTGGAGCATGTCCTCAGAGACCATGAGGTGGGCCTGATAGGAGTCTGCGTCCCCGAGTGTCCATGTGCAAACAGCTGACGGGGCTTTGCCCTTGGCACAGCGAGGCTGTTTCCAGAAGGCCGGTTGTCTTCTCGCCTTTTGTCCAGAAGACTCCTGTTACACAGAGGAGATGGGCACTCGCCCAAAGCTCTGTTTTCCTTCAGGCTCAGCTGGAAAGGGATGTGTGGGCTCTGGCCTCCATGCATTCCGGGCCTGGTTCATGGGTGTGGCGCAGGCCGGCCATCTTAGTGACCAGTGGGGCCTGCCCTGGAGGAGCTGAGCTCTGTCTCATGGGAGGCGTTGCTCTCAGCTCGGCCTCAGGGAAGGGCTTGTCCCTCCTGCAGAACTGGTAGAATGCCTTTGATCAGATAAGAATTGGCGCCGCCCCCCCCCCCCCCCCCCCGCTATTTTTTTTTGACTCCCTTGAAAGGCAGAGCTCATATTTCATACTCTTCATACCTCCAGGTTTGGGGTATATTTTCTTTCTCCTCCTTTCTGCTCAGGTGTTGGTTTTCTGTGTCCATTTTCAGAAACCCTTTAGGAAATGTGCAGGGCAGTGATCCCCTCCTGTTGATCATCCCTTTCTCACTTGGTTTTGGGGACCCTACACAGCCCTCTCTGCCAGAAGGCCATGGGCTCCCTCTTTCTTAAAAAAAAATGGTTTTTATTGATTTCAGAGAGGAAGGGGAAGGGAGAGAGGGATAGAAACATCAGTGATGACAGAGAACCACATTGATCAGCTGCCTCCTGCACGCTCCACACTGGGGATTGAGCTCCCAACCTGGACATGTGCCCTGACCGAGAATTGAACCGTGACCTCCTGGTTCATAGGTCGACGCTCAACCACTGAGCCACGCCAGCCGGGCTCACAGCAAACTTTATAAGTAGTAAGAGTACACTGCAAAATAACAATAAAAAATATAGGAACTACATAAACCAGTGACAGAGTCGTTTGTTATCATTATCAAGTCTTACGTACTGGACATAATTGTATGTGCTGTGCTTTTATACGACTGGTAGCTAGTAGTTTTGTTTACACCAGCCTCACCACAAACACCTGAGTTACGAGTTGTGTTTTGATGTTGCTACAGCTCTGATGTCAGTAGGTGATGGGAATGTTTCAGCTCCACTATGGTCTTAGAGGATTACCATTGTATATATGGTCTGTCATTATTCGGCGTGTGACTGAGCTCGCTTTATTGTGGTGGTCTGCAACCGAACCCGTAATATCTCCAGGTATGCCTGTATCTGAGAATGTTCCCTTCTTGCTCAAGTTAGCATCTTGTTACCAGGGAGGGAGACCTACGGCTCTTTACTATAATTAATGAGTCTGCTCACTAAACATTCCTGCTGGGAACAAACACACTTAACCTCTGGCATCAATCTCCACCCCCAAAGATAGAGATAGTCACAAATGCACGATGGGCACCTGGAAAGATCAAGGATGTTCAAAGAAAGGCTGCCCCTGAACCCGACTGTAGCAACTGGACCTGGAGCTGCGTGGGGACTGCAGTGGGGCTGGGGACCAGTTCCTGAGATGCTGTTGTAGATGGTTTTCTATTTTGCGTGGAGATTATATTTCTCAAACTGGGCCCTAGATATTGTTTGTTTCTCTATGAGTTCTCCATGACGATTTCAAATTTTGTATTTTCATTTTGGTAATCATTAAAAAAAAAGAAGTTAAGCCTATTCTGGGTCATCTGGACTCAAGAGTTTCAATCAAGCCTTCTTTACATTTACGCTCAGGTTGGTGGCCGGGGATCATTAGACATACCACTAGTAACTGGACTCCCTGGGGGGCTCCATGAGGGTATGCTTGGGGGCTCCTGGATTATGTGTTAGCTTGGGAGTGGAAAAGAACAGTATACACGCCTAGACACTTCTGCACGTTTTACTTGTTAGCACAGCATTGGTATGTTCCTGAGAGTCACGCAAGGCTTGGAGACGTTAGTAGCTTCCTTTGCCAAATGATCACAATGATTTAATAATTGTGTATCCTGAGAAAGAGGGGAGGGAATTCCTTCCTATTGAAAACCCTCAGCGTTGAAGTCTTGATTTCAGGTCATCGTAAAATATATCTTGGTGGGAGTTTTTGGATAGTACACAGGGTTCACCAGATAGCCCCCCGTGCTCAGCTTCTGAGCGATGAACTTGAGTTTATGGCTGGGCTGGAGCAGAGGTGAGCTTCAGACTGCTGGTCTCCCACACACCGCAGCCATTATTCTGTTTTCATCATCATTCTTCTGCTCCAAGCCATCTGTGACTTCCCATCACCAACTAGATAGCTTCGCCTGGTTGGCAAGGCTCCCCCAGACCTGCCTGGCTCACCCCGTAGCTGTGGCATCTCACTGTCTGATGTCTGAAGATGCGCTCCAGCCACTCTTTCCTCTCAGCAGGACCCAAAGCTCTTTTCTCACCACTCTCATCACCACCTCAAATGCTGTCCTAGTTCTATCTCTATTTATTCAAATCCTCCAAAGCCAAGCCCAGATACCATTTTGCCTCTCTGACCACCCCAGTCACTTGTCACTTTCCTCCCCAGTAGGATAGCAATCCTGAAGACTTAACACATTCGTACCTGAGTTATGGGGTGGTGAGTTGGGTGGTTTTGTCCCACCTTCTGGATTGTGAGCTCTTTCCACTGTCCTGGGGTCACCCTTCACCAGGAGAAGGGAAGAATGGGAAAGCTACCATAATAAAATAGCTGTAGAAAAAACATGTAGAGTTTTCTGTCACCCATTCATGCATGGAGAATCGCAGAGTATGGGGACATCAAAAATACTAGGAATTTCGTATTGATGTTCATATAAAATAGCAAGAGAACTTGTGATGAGGCACGTGGGCGTATTCACAGAAGGGCCATACCCATTTTATTTAGTGGTTGAATCTCAGGGTCTATCACATAATAGGTGGTCCAGTAAATGTTTGGTGAAGAGATGAATGCTTGAAGGCATGAAGCTGTGAGAAGCGCAGTGGCAGGGTCGGCTTGAGGCAACGCTGTAAGGTGCCACCTCCAAGTGGCCAAAGAGAAGTCAAGATGGTCCCATCCCTTTGCAGACTCTTCGCACCGGAGTTGTCCTAGCTTCTCTGTTCAGGGGTCCCGTGTCGTGTGGGAGTGATTTTCTCCGTTGAATAGTATCCCGAGGCTTTCATGTTAATGTGGGGTGGGATCCCTCGAGGGTCGGAGTCTGTGTTAAAAGCCAGGTGCCAGGATTTGGGGAATACTCTCGATCGTCTCATGGATGTTTCTGGACTGGGATCAGTGGAGACATCACAGTAATGCCACAGAATTCCACACCTTTCCAGACAGAAACTCGCTCACCGTTTTCTGCCTGGGTTCTGTTCTTAATACTCAATTCCACAGGAGTCGGATCTGTGTAGATGGAAGAAATCAGTGGACTGATGGAGAAATCTTGCTTGGGAAAGAAAATGTGTGTCCCAACTTCTGAACCTCAACACCCGAGAGACTGTCAGATCCGTGGGATTTTGAACCATGATTGTTTGAATAAATTCGGGACAGAAGAGTACATAGGAGGTCTGAGGTTTCAGCACAATAGTAGCGAATGTTTCACTTCCCAACCCATGAAGTTTCTCTTGACTTTTTCCAAATGTCTTTCCATTTGAGCAGGATACCTCCTTGGTTCACAAAGGCTCTGTGTATTTATTAGTCAGGGTTCTCCAGAGGAACAAAACTCGTAGGATATCTGGTTGTCTGTCTGTCCATCCATTCATCCATCCATCCATCCATCCATCCATCCATCCATCCATCCATCCATGCATTTACCTAGCTTTTAAGGTGGCAGTGTCCTATATATGACCCTTGGTGGTGTCCTTGGCAGAGGTACACTCAGTTGAAATAGGAGTATAGAGGCCAAGACCAAAATCCAAAACGGGGGCCAGTGAGAGGTGATGTTTTCTGACTCTTTTAAATTTCCGTCGGCCTCCTTTGCCTCTGGCCCTGATCATGCCTGCCTGCCTGCCCCTCTTCACTTTAAGTAAATGAAAGAAAAGATGGATACGATAGGTTATTATAGCGCAGGGAGAGCTGTGTGTGGGTTTCTTGACCAGGTCAACCCTTAGCCACGAGTCACTTGTTTGGAACCCGTTTCTAAGAGCCAGAGGAAGGCTTCGATGAAAACCCCATGTGCCAGCCACTTCCTTCACCTTTCCATTAACAGATATAACTCGGCCCACGCCCCCTCTCTGGTTGAGCAGACCCGCAGTGCAGGGTGTAAGGACAGATGCTTCATATCCCAAGGACTTGGCTGAACACCTTCTGTGGTACTGGTCCCTGGGTGCTCGGTCGCCCTCCTTCCCACCGCTTTTCGTTTCCCAGTTGCTGTGATGAGAAGTCCAAGGCATGTTTGTACACGGGCTCACAAAATACACTTGCGAGGTGGGTTATTCTTCATTAGAAGGCAGTTAGCCTTTTTAAAACCAAAAGTCATTTTAAACCCAGTAATAAAGTTGATACATTCTGCACTTTGGCATTCATGCCTAACAAATACGGCACGAGCAAGTAGTGCCAGATGTACTGGTAAACTTGTCACACGTTTATACAACTTGATGTCACACACCAGAAACTTTAATGCAACAGTGGTCTCAGCGCTTGTTGTATTTCCTAAGTCTTTTTTTTTTTTTTTTTTTTTTTTCTGTGTCCTGTTCTCATGGGATGTGATTTAATCACTGGCAACTCGTATTAATAAGCAGGGTTGAAATAGACTAGCAGGGTTCTTCCATATTTACATATAGATCTAGGCAAACAAAATTCCCTTAGAGATGACTTCTCTTCTAGGCGCTGTGTATGTGTGTGTGTGTATGTGTGTGTGTATGTGTGTGTGTATGTGTGTGTGTATGTGTGTGTGTGTATGTGTGTGTGTATGTGTGTGTATGTGTGCGTGTGTGTATGTGTGTGTATATGTGTGTGTATGTGTGTATATGTGTGTGTGTATGTGTGTGTGTGTGCGTGTGTGTATGTGTGTGTGTGTATGTGTGTGTATATGTGTGTGTGTGTGCGTGTGTGTGTGTGTATTATTTCACTATCTGAACTTGAAAGAAGAAATTGCAAGGGAGGCCAATGAAGGTGACGGTGGGAGGGGTCAGAGTGGTTTGAATTCCGATCTGGATTTACTAGCTGTGTGACTTTGGGCAACTTACTTAACCTCTCTGAGTCTGTTTCTTCATCTAAGGTCTGTTGACATCTGCCATATAGGTTTATTATAAGAGCTCCGTGTGATAAGCTTTGTCAGTCACTTGGCTGGCTTTATTCTTAATAAAAGCATCCCCTTTTTATTTGTATTCTTTATCTTTTGTTATTAATAATATTTTGTTAATAATAATTATTCACTGAACTGTAATTCTATCTTCATGGTTTATTCGGAAGAAACTGGCCCATCATATAATCTACTAGTCCTTGTTGCTGAATTTAAAGTTCATTGTATTTTTGTTTTACTTTTGCTGCCAAATGAAATTCAATCCAATGGTGAGGCCCAAGGAGGCACCTCTATTCCCCGGTTTTTCTAATGAATCCTCACTTCTGAGGAAGCAGCTCCTGAACCAAGCGTGTAGTTCAGAGCTGGGATTGCCCTGGAGGTGCTGGGTGGGGTCCTCAAACCCAGTTTTGATGGAAAAGGTGGATATTCAGAGCTCTGGGCTGAAAGCAGGGATTCTTCACCCAGGCCTGGCCCTGCTGCCTCCTTGGGCCAAACCTGTCAACTCCTGCCCGGGGCTGGGTGCCCAGCAGGTGCCTAACCAGGTGCAGGAGGGGAAGCCTAACATGAGCGCCACTTGCGCAGTAGGAACCTGGTGTGGGCTTTGACACAAACACTCTTGGAGCATTTCCGTGACTTGAAACCATTAGAGAGTCATCTGTTGTCCAAAGAAGCGGAATACGGGCAGCTCGCCCGCTCACTAGGACAGCGTGAAAAATCACCGCGGCTGGAGGAGAGGAGCTGGTGGAGGAAGGATTGATGCTAAGGTGTCACGGATGATAGGAGGCATCCTCGGCTTAGCCGCTCCGCCGTGGAGGGGAGGGAATAGAAGAAACAGGACTACATTTCATGCAAATAGAATTGCAACATGCATTCGTAGTTTATGATTTCAAGGAATGCATGCAAATGAGGAACTGGGGTTTGCCTGTTTGTCTTTCCCATGGCATTGCTTAGCTTGGTCCTGGCCGAGAGAAGGTGTTCAGTACACCTTTAAAGAGGCGACTGATGTGCAGCCGGCCCCTGAGAAATACTTGCTGACCAGTGGGTGTGCTTAAACAGGGCCAGGTGGCAGTGGGATCCAAATGATGACCGAGCCCTGGGGTGTTCTTAAAACCTGGTTTGAGGGTCAAGGGATAATAGTTCAGAGGGAGTGTGGTGTGTGGGGGTGTTGCATGAGAGAAACTTGGTGATGCCTGAGAAAAAGGGGCTAAAGACAATTCCAGGGTGTTTGAGGCTGGGGCCGGGGTGTTGGAGAAATTGAAGCAGAGAGAGGAGGCAGAGATGGGAGATGAGAAGTGAGGAGTGCCTTTGAGTTGGGCCAAGGAGGGAAAGGGAGATTGGAAAAAAGAGCCAGCCTGGCCAGTGTTGCTAAGTGGTTAGAGCATTGACCCACGCACGGAAGGGTCTTGGGTTCGATTCCTAGTCAAGGGCACATACTCTGTTGCAGGTTCCATCTCCAGCCTTGGTTGGGGCGTGTGTGTGGGAGGCAACCAATCGATGTGTCTCTCTCATATTGATGTTTCTCTCTCTTTCTCTCTCCCCTCCCTCCTCCTGCCCATCCCTCCCTTTCATTGTCTGTGAAAGAAAGAAAGAAAGAAAGAAAGAAAGAAAGAAAGAAAGAAAGAAAGAAAGACAATGGAAAAAATATCCTTGGATGAGGATTTTTTAAAATTTTTAAAAAAGAGCCAAATGCAAACTCAAAAATGTTTCTCCCAAAACTGAAATGCACTGGAAGAGGCGGAAATCGTACATCAGCGATTTCCCTGGACAAATTTTGGCTGAAACATTAAACAAAAACAATGATCCAACTCAAAACTCCGTGATACCTTCATATTGTTTGTACAATGGGGCTTCGGGGGTTGACTTTAGAATATTTCTGTGACGCGTAACTGGCTTTGTTCATGTAGAGAGAGTACAGCCTGCGCCGAGCAGCCACATCTTTCTCATCCCGGTCACAGCCTGTTTCCTGGGGCGAGAACTTCCCTCCACTCGCCCCTGCTCGCCCCTTCTCACCTTGGTGAGTCACCGGCAGCACATTTAGAAGGGTTGCCTTTTCCGGGCCCTTGTCCCCTGCTCTCATTAAAGAATGACCCTCTTTCTTTCCCTGTTCTCTACAATACAAAACAACGTGAATTTCGGTTTGGAAAGTCCTGGGCAGATCTAAGAAATTTAGCCTTCTGCAAACTAGCGGTGTGACTTTGGTGAAGTCCCTTTCTCTCTCTGAACACTGTTTGGTGTTAGCTGATGGGTGACTTTTTTCATGCTTTGATAAGGCTCTGAGTCTAGCAGAGCTGTTTCAGACCAGTGCCGTCCCAATTAGTTTTAAGACTATGGTTTGTTTGTTTTTTAACTCCGTACATCCAACACCCCATCGTTTCAGCCTGTAATCAATATGTTAAAATGGTTGAGGTATTTTACGTTCTTTGAGATTCCATCTTTGCACGCACAGCAGATCTCAGGTCATGCTAACCACTTTTCACGTGCTCAGTAGCCACATGTGGCTAGTGGCAAAAGGAATTAGTACCGTTGTACACCATCAGTCACTAAGTGAGCCCCTCTCAGAGGCCAGGTGAATTTGAGGAGGGTCTTTATTTTTTTTAATGTTTTATTATTTTTTAAAATATATTTTTATTGACTTCAGAGAGGAAGGGAGAGGGAGAGAGAGATAGAAACATCAATGATGAGAGAGAATCATTGATCAGCTGCCTCCTGCACGTCCCCTCCTGGGATCAAGCCTGCAACCCTGGCATGTGCCCTTGACCGGAATTGAACCTGGGACTCTTCAGTCCTCAGGCTGATGCTCTATTCACTGAGCCAAACCAGCAAGGGCTTGAGGAGGATCTTTAAAAGGCCCACCTGCCCACAGTCCTGTGAATTTTTTGTGGTTTTGCATTAATTCATTAAAAGCCTAGAGTGGTCTTGGCCAGGTGGTTGGAGTGCCCAGCTTTCACTTCCCTATTGACAAACACTTTTTGGCATCAGTGACTAAAACCCAGCTCATATGAAAAGGGGAATTTATGGATGTTTGTAGTTGTCAAGTGCAAAGCTAGCTTCAGGCATGGCTGGATCTAGGGACTCTAGCAATGCAGGCTGTCTCTTTCTCTAGGTATTAGCTTTGCTCCCCTCTGATCACAGGCCTCATTCTCAGACTGGAAAGGGATGGGTGTACTGCAGGTCCAGTATAATCCTCATGGCTTGCAATCCAAAGAGAAGAGAGGCCTCTTTCTCCCAAAGCCCAGAGAGCAAGACCTGGGGGAAATTGTGGCCTTGCTCCAAGTCATCCCTGGGGCCTGAAGGATGGCCAGTCCTCAGCTCCATCCCCACCTCCTGTGGCTCAGGTGGGGTCAGCTAAACCTGAACCACATGGAATGGGTCTTCCCATTGCCCAGAGAAAGGAGGAAGAATGCTAAGTAGACCAAAACAATTGACTTCCATTCATTATTGATTCTAACTCCTGCAAGGCCACTAAACAAACTGATTCCAAGATGATGGCGTTCACATCGAGGGATTCTTTTTAGAAGAAGGGAGAGGGAGAGAGAGAGAAACATCAATGATGAGAATCATTGATCGGCTGCCTCCTGCATGCCCCCTACTGGGGATTGAGCCTGAAACCCGGGCTTGTGCCCTGAGCGGGAATCTAACCGTGGCCTCCTGGTTCATAGGTCGGTGCTCAACCACTGAGCCACGCTGGCCAGGCACATGTCAAGGGATTCTATATGGCTCTTGGCCTCGTGATCAGTTTCCATCCAGTAGAGACAAGATGATCAGTAGAAGCAGGGTTAGTCCAGCTAAACAGCCATCGAGAACTACTGCTTTCTTTCTTTTTCTTTTTAAAAAGTAATCCTTTATTGTTGAGAGAACTGCCGCTTTCTTAAAACTGCTCCTTGGTGTGGGGACTTCTGCTTCTCCACTCTTCCTAACATTAAGGACCATTTTAGTTAGGCAGACCCTTTGCCATCGCTCTACCCGTCTTATCAGCTGTTTTGTCCTTGGGTCTGGCATTCCCTCTGCACCTGTTTTGCATCCTGAGCCAAGAGTTGTAGCTTTGCCCTTCCTTGCCCCACAGGCTGCCCTGGAGGGCTTGGCTATCTTGAAATCCACCTGCAGGGCCTGGAATAAGGGAAGGTTTTTGCTCAGATCCTCTCATTCCTCCGGTAGTCACGCCCTGCATCTCCTCTGGGAGCCTTCGGACTTCCTCCTTCCGGTCTCCAGCCCTGTCTTATTCCTGAGGCTGGCAGAATATGGTCTCCGCTGCCCTCTGCCCGCTTGTCCTCTGCCCTCACCCTAGGTCTCGGTGACATTTGATCCCAAGCTTCTCGGGTGCCTTTTCCCCCTTGGATCTTTCCCCACACGTTGCTTTCATTAGATTGTTTTTGAATGCCAGTCTCTGGACAGTCTGTTTTAATAAGTAATTTACGGATATAAAGTAGACTCGTGAATGGAATAATGAGTCTAGACTTGGGCCAGAAGGGCCCGTGGATTCTGAGCAGTGTGGCCCTCCCTTGGCCTCAGCTCTCCCCTCTGTGAAATGGGGATGGTAGGAGGACAGTGCCTACCTCACGAGATGAACTGAAATTGAATTTGCAGACTGCCCGACCCAGATTCCAAGGTCAAAATGTGTGCCGTGGCGTTCACACTCTGTTGGTAAGCAAAGGAGACCCAGCTCAATCTGCCTTCATCACAGATTGGGGTGTCTTAGGCACAGGTAGCAAAGTGGAGGAGGGGAAAGGTAGTTTGAGTTGGGGCTGAAATGTCGTCAGGAATCTCTGTCTTCCCTCTTCTGGGGGATGGATGACCACAACAGGCTGACATCCTAGCAGCTCAGAGACGCTGGGGAAGGAGACTTCCTAGGAGTTCCAGGAAGAGTCCCAAGGCCGATGCTCACTGGCTTGGCTCTGCTCACGAGGCCATCCCTAAGCCTGTCGCTGTGGCTGGGGGAATGAAACACGCTGACAAGCCAGGTCCAAGGTCATGCGGCTGCCTTTCTAGTCAGGAGTGGGGCTCTGGTCCCACCCAAATCACAAATACATGTTGGGTTTTATTCCCGAAGAAAGATGGGATGCAAATAAAAAAAGGCAGGTGAGTCATGGGAAAGGGGGCAAAGCAACAAATATCCACTGCACACACTCATGGGTTATGAGTTTGCGTTCAAAGCTTCAGGCCCAGAGAGGAGCAACGGCCTCCAGGCCCTTCCTACCTGCATCCTTGAGAAAATCCCACCAGGGCATCATCTAGGTGGGAGATGCCTCCATGCTCCCAGCCCCATCTGCTGCCAAGAGCTCATTCTAGAGATGCCAGTGGGCCCCCATAGGGACTGGGATTGTGACCAGGGATTGGTGAGCCCTTTGCCCAGGCCTGCTGGACAGAGCAGCCCAGAACCTTTTAGTAGGGGGTTTTCTTTAGGAGGTGGATTGTGTGAGTGTGTGTGTGTGTGTGTGTGTGTGTGTGTGTGTATCTAAGCCTCATGTACAGCAGAGAATTTCCACAGCGAAGAGCTTTCAATTTCATTGGAGACAAAGGATTTGCGTTCATGGGACAAACAGAAAACAATAAAATGGGAGAATCGCCAAATGATTGCCCGTGCGCTGTAGGGCTGAACGGACAGGTGGTGCATCTGAGCAGGCCGAGGCCGAGTGCAGGTGGCCCTGGGCAGGCCTCGGCCCCTCTGCCTCACTGCCTTTGGTTTGAGTCTTCGGCTGTTACTGTGTGAGTTTCCGGGGGGGCCCTTCTGAGCAGCTCTGGTTCCAGCTGGCTCTGGAGCTGGGGATGGAATTCTGCTCTGGGGAGGTTTGTTCCATCGGGGAGGGTAGCACCGAGCAGCTCGAATTGTTTTTCCAGTAGTGCAAGCAGCAGCAAGGCGCCTGTCCCATCTCAGCCCGCACGGCCGGCCTGGGAGTGCAGAGGGCGGCCTCCTGTTGGGGAAGTTCTAAGTGATGAGACTCCGGATCGGTGAGAAAAAACAGAGCTCGCAGAAATGATGACAGGCTGACCCCAGGTCAGGCCCGGCAGGGAGCGGTGCGGCCGCAGTGCTAGTGAATGAAGCAGAGCCCTCGCCCCCTCGCCTTTTCGTGACGTTGGAGATAAAGAAAAACTCCTGGAGCATTTATCCGGGAGAAAGTTATTTCTATTTCTAACTCAGGTCTCCTAGGCCCCAGCAGGCAGGCTCGAGGACAGATGCAGGGGCGGCCTGCGAGCCTTCTGGGTGCTGGTTGTCAGTGATGAGAGCTCTCGGTTCCGGGAGGACCGAGACCTGAGTTCAGGGATGTGAGGACATACAGACATCATGGTCCTTGCCGTCTACGTCCTTCCTGTCCAGAAGGGAAAGGACGTTACGGGGGAAAACGTATACTCAGGTGTATCTGACTTTGTTTTAAACAGGCGTGAACCTAGGCAGTGGTACACGTAAAACCAGAATTGAGTCTGAAAGCACTATAGAAATTTGTTTTCTAAGGAATCTTACAAGTTTGACCAAGTAAGACTGTTCATGAAGCAACAATCACACCTTTATTTATCTCCGTGGCTCATAATTGGGCTGCACGTCAGGATCACCTGGAAGCTTTGAACGCTCCCGAGGCCCGGACCACACCCAGAACAATTACACAGGATGTCGGGAGTGCGCCCAGGCATGGGGAATGTTGTAAACTCCCTGCTGATTCCGGTGTGCAGCCACTGCGGAGAGGCACCTCTTTACCTTTGTTTGTGTGACCGGACTGGTCACCCACGAAGTGTGTGACGCAGGCATGTCCTCTGAGTCAGCAGTAGGTACGCTCAAGAGCGCGACCAAGTGTGTCAGGGCCCGGGAACCGGCTGTGCAGAAGCACCTGGCGGAGGAAGTCTGTGGATGGGTGGAGACATGTGGGCTTCTTACAGCCACACGATGGAATACTATATAGCCGTTAAAAGGAAACTTTTAAAAATATATTTCATTGATTTCAGAGAGCAAGGGAAAGGGAGAGAGAGAGACATCAATGAGGAGAGAGAATCATTAATTGGCTGTCTCCTGCACGCCCCACACTGGGGATTGAGCATGCAACCCAGGCATGTGCCCTGACCGGGAATCGAACTGTGACCTCCTGGTTTATAATTTGACGCTCAACCACTGAGACACGCCGGCCGGGCTAAAGGAAACTTCTTAGACATGCAGCAACATGGGTAATTCTCAGAGGCCTTATGTTTAACATATTGGGGATCAGTAGTTTTATTGCTAATTGTACCCAGTGGCCAGATAAGTTTCTGTTGAACCAGTACAAAAACCGTTTTACATAAATATTCAAGGCACGTCTTAAAATTAAATACCCATTGCATTTTGAAGTATTTATTACATGTTCTTAAAAGCTAATGTCTTTTTAAAGAATTCTCGTGATTGGTCACAAGCCTTGGAACAGAAAACATGAGAATTCTCGTGATCCGTCCACAATGTGTTAAGTAAAAGGAGTCAGACTCCAAAGGGTATGCAGGTTGCCAGGGCCTGACAGTCTGGAAGGGGTCACCTACAAAGGGACAGAGGAACTTTGGGGGGGGGGGGTGATAGAAATGTTCGATATCTTGATTGTGGTGGTAGTTACCACATGTGTGTTTGTCAAAACTCTAGAACTGTACAGTGTAAACCAAGGATGTTGCTGTAAAGAAATTCTACCTCTACTAAAAATATTTGTTTTAAAAAACAAGCCTCACTTCCTAATTAATGATGAATGGATAAATAGAATGTGGTATACCCATACAATGGAGCATAATGCAGCCATAAGCAGGAACAAGGTACCTAGTACATGCTACAACACAGAGGAACCTCAAAAACATGCTACGTGAAAGAAGCCAGTCACAAAAAGCCCATGTTATGTGATTCCATTTACATGGACTATCCACATGGGCAAACCCATCGAGACAGAAAGCAGACTGTGGTTGCCACAAATCTGGGGGAAGAGGGGACGGGGAGCAACTGTTTGCGGTGATGAAAACAATGGCTGCATGACAATGCAAATAAACTCGGTGCCACTGAATTGGAAACTTGAACGTGGTTAAAATGGTGACTTTCGTGCTATGCGTGTATTACGACCGTAACAGAAAGACGTAGGAAAGGCCGACTTCCTATGAACACGCCAAGCACATGCAGGCACGTGGTAAAGGCCGGCTCCGGGTTTGGATTCTCTATGTTCAGGAACTCCGCCCTCCATGCTTTTGCTTCCCACAGGAACTTTTACCAGGTCCCTAACTTTGGTTGGTCCCCAGCAGCAGGGTTCATGGGGACCATCCGCGCAGGGGGTTGATCTTGGGGACTGTTGGGGTGAAGAGAGGGTTGTGTGTCTTTATGCTTAGAGCAGTGATGGCGAACCTTTTGAGCTCGGCGTGTCAGCATTTTGAAAAACCCTCACTTAACTCTGGTGCCGTGTCACATATAGACATTTTTTGATATTTGCAACCATAGTAAAACAAAGACTTATATTTTTGATATTTATTTTATATATTTAAATGCCATTTAACAAAGAAAACTCAACCAAAAAAATGAGTTCGCGTGTCACCTCTGACGCGCGTGTCATACATTCGCCATCACTGGCTTAGAGCCTAGATCGGCTTCATTTCCTGGAAGGAAAGTCGGGCTCAGCCATGGGTCTTCAGCAAAGGCAGGCGAGTAAATTAAAATGTGTGCAGAACGCAGCAGGGGAGCTGCGAAGGGCTTGTTGGGAAGACAGTAGTAGGGTTGGGGCCCCAGGGGCCCAGAAGCAAGACAGCGTCAAGATGAGGGAAGCCGGGGGAGGAGGTCATCTGCAGGCAGAGCTTGGCCGGGGCCAAGGGCCGTGAATGAGCAGTTGAACCGCCCGGCCCTGCGTGGGCCCTGAACAACCATCTTATTGACGATGTGCGAGACCCTGAGCAGACAACCCTGAACTTGAACAGAGCCAGGATGCAAAGCCCACACAAGGGCCTCCAGTGTCCAGAGTGAACAACACACTGATTTTTCCCCCCCCTCCCTCGGCTGGAAGATGAGGAAGAGACCAAAATGAGAAGGGTGGGGGTGGGGAACGGGCTGAGCATTCCACAGCCTCAATGAAACAGCCACATTCCTCAAGGGGTTGCCCGCCCCTCAACTCCGAGGGTTGGAAAATGTCAACGGGGTTGGTGCACGTCGTCGGGGCCTCGCTTTTGTCGATTGTTATTTCCAAGAGCCTGTCGCTGGGCCCCACAGGGTGTGTTCACAGCAGGATCGCTGGCCCCTGTCGTGCTCAGCACCTTGTCACAGGCCCAAACCTACTGCGGCTGACCCTTGACCAGAGAGCTGCTGCCTGGCCTGAGGTACAGACCTGGCTCACACAGAGATGACCGTGGGCAACTGGCTTTGACAGTGAGGCATCCACGGAGGCAAGGATGGCAAGAAAGCTGAGTGCCCCTGGTCCCGGGTGACTGTGTGCAGAAGGGACCTGGGCGCAGACCCAGAGAGGAGGGAAATGACACCCTGGGCGTGGGGACTCTGGTTCCTGGTCCTGAGTTTCTTTAATGCTGTTGCTTACCGTTCACTTAGCACAGCCACTTTAGAGGGAAAGGAGGGTGTCTGCTCCCCCCACTACCTGCCTGGCGCCTCCGTTCCCCAATTGGCTGGGGACCACAGCTGCTGGGTCATGGCCGTGTCCCCAGCCTGTGTGTCTGATGGCATTCTGCTTCTCTCAGTCACCCAGGGGCGTCTTCTCTCACAGTCCCTCCATCTGCTGGAATGATCACCAGGGCCCATGGCTCTCCCCGTCCTACCTCGAGCCCGGCCCCTCCGCCACCTCCCCTGCCTTGGCGACTGTGGTGGAACGGGACCCAGACGCCGTGATCCAGACAGACCTTCGGCAGGTGGCAGGCAGCACGTGCCTTGGCTGGTGCATACGTGCACGTGAGCCCCAGTGCCGCTCCTAACTGCCTGTGTGTCCAAGCTAGGCCACAGGTCAGCCTCGGGAGCCCGTTGCCACCATGTGCACTCGCAGTGGTTGGTGGAATGGGAGGTGGTGGGGGTGCAGGGTCGTACACGGGCTCGCCGTGTCCAGCTGCCCTGGGGCAGTCATCTCGCTGGCCTCCCTGCCTCGGCTCCTGGTCCCTGGTCCCCTTCCACTGTCCTCCCTATTGCAGAGCTAGCCTGTCCCTAGCCCTCCGGAAGGAGAGTGTTCCCTGGCCTTCCCCATTGCATTGCCCAGAGGCCCTGCAGCTTTCCATACTGACTCGCTAGCCAAACAAATCCAGCCCCTGTGACCTGTATTTGTGGCCTCAGGGACCACCTTCTCCCCTTGGAGGCCCGCCCCCCGCCCTGCCCATGCTCCTTGGGCCCCTGAGACACACAGCTCTGTGTGGTTTCTCAAACGCTCTTCTGAGCATCTCATCCTCTCTTCCTGAAGTGCCTCTGCCTCTGGCTGGTGAGCTCCTCCTCATGCCTCCAGGGCCAGCGTCTAAACTCCTGTCCCCCATAACCCCGAAGTGTGTCTCTCCTCCCTTGGTACATTCCCGATCCTTGGGACATCCCTGAGTCGCTTCAGTTCTCTCCCTGCATGTTTACTGCCCTCTTTCCAGACAGGGGGCCCCTGGAAGGGCTGGGCACCCCATCTGGGTCACATCTGTCTCCCCAGGGCACAGCTCTCTCCCCTTTGCCTTAGTACACATTTGCTGATGTGAAGATAAACAAAGGCTGTTTTCCAGGAATCGTGCAGCTTTGGGGAATAGTTGAGGATGTGGAAGAGAAGAGACACTTTCCGTTTGGGTGCCTTTTTATTCCGCCCCCCCCCCTCCCCCGCACAAGCAACAGCTGAACAGCTTCAAAAAGTTCAGGGGGTCAGGAAAAATGCAGCCGAGACCCCAACGGCCTTGCCAGGCCCTTTCACTTTTTCTTCTCCACTGTAGTTGAGTTCAAGGCTCAGGGTCAGCGTCCTCTCATTCATCCTTTGTTTGCCCTGGTTTGACTTCTTTAAGCTCAACAGGAAACTCATGAATAGCTGTGCAAAACCAAACCAAAAAATAACCCAAGGCCTGACCCTACCGCCGCCTCTTCCCAGAAGCCTTCCAGGCAGAAGGCTGTGTACTTGTCTGATCTCCTATCACATTTGAAGCTGGTGTCTCCCACTTGACTCTCGACTTTTTGGTGGTGTACCTTGCTCCACCAGTGCAGGTCTTGTCCTGCTAATGAGCTTGTAAAAGGCTGGACCACGCTCTCCTGGCTCTGCTTTTTAATTTTCCAGTAAGTTTAGGCTGAGGCCCAGCCCAGTGCCGGCACACTGTGGGGTCTCGCCTGATTTTACTCATTAGTGGACTCTGGAAGCTCTGCTGGTACCTTTTCTGCTGAAGGGCCTTGCGGGCCTTCTCTGGACTGCTAGGTTCACGTCTGCAAAATGGAGTGATGCTCACCTCCTAGAGTTGTCAACTAGCAGGTATCTATAAGCTCATTCATTCATTCATTCATTCCACACGTACGACAGTGTGAGATGGCAAAGATGCAAGACAGATGTGGTCCCAGCTCCACTGAGCTAACAGACCAGGCTAGGGTGGGGGAGAAAAATACAACTCAAAAATGAGCAAAATAAAGAAAACTCTTATTTTATTCATTGCTAATTTTCCTCATTTTAAACTTTTATATAAAATCATTTATGTTCATATTGTTAGTAAGTTGTGATTGGGGCTATGAAGGTAAGAGGAAGCTGCTAAGTTAAAAAATAAGAATTAAAAATGAAAGACAATAAGAAATATCTACTTTGGACAGGGTGGTCAGGGAGGGCTTCTTTGAAGAGGTGGCTCTCTTCCCCTCCTCTCCCTTAGGAGGCACATCCAGTAGGAAATGCTACATTGCAAGATTCTGGTGTGGTTGTTTTTTTTTTTCTGAAGGGGAGCTTAGAGATGACTGCTGGCAGCGGGGAAAAATAAATACATAATGATGCCAAGGGGTGAGAAGGAAAATCAGGATGCAATGATGACAAAACTCCGTGTGGCTGTTGTAGCACTTCCCAAGCACAGTGGTGAAAAGCTTCGCAGACCTGTCACTCACAACCCCCTTGTGAGATGGGCAGGGCCCCCGTGGTGGTCTCGGAGCTTGGTGAGGTCGTGGGACTGCTCAGCGTTCCCACAGCAGGTGATGGGGGGCCAATTTGGACTTAGAGTTGCTGTCATGGGGAGCAGGGTCCCTGTGGCTGTGGTGCCTGGCACTCGGTTGAGACCTGAGGTTCTCAGTTGGCTGCAACCTTGCAATGATGTGCGGAGGCTTAAGAACTGTTGGCTCCTGGGCTCCACTCCCAGAGATTCTGCTCATCCATCTAGGGTGGGTTTGGGCACCTGGATTTTTAAAAAAAATGTATTTTGATTGATTTCAGAGAGGGAGAGAGAGAGAAAAAAAACCCATCAAAGAGAATCATTGATCGGCTGCCTTCTGCACGCCCCACACTGGGGATCGAGCCTACAACCTGGTCATGTGCCCTGACCAGGAATCGAACCATGACTTCCTGGTTCATAGGATGACGCTCAACCACTGAGCAACACCGGCCGGGGGACATCCGTATTTGTAAAAGCTCTCCAGGTCACCCCAGTGGTTGGAAAGCAGTGTTTAGGCCAGCCGTGGGCAAACTACGGCCCGTTTGAAATGAATAAAACTAAAAAAAAAAAAAAAAAGACCGTACCCTTTTATGTAATGATGTTTACTTTGAATTTATATTAGTTCACACAAACACTCCATCCATGCTTTTGTTCCGGCCCTCCGGTCCAGTTTAAGAATCCATTGTGGCCCTCGAGTCAAAAAGTTTGCCCACCCCTGGTTTAGGCCCTCAAGGAGGCGGCTTCCATTAATGAGCATGTTCTCGAGAGCCAGGCAGGCAGGGAGAGCCAAGATGATGAACCTGTCAGCAAATGCAGTGCCTGTTCTTTTTTTTAAAATATATTTTTTATTGATTTCAGAGAGGGAGACGGAGGGAGGGAGAGAGAGAAGCATCAGTGATGAATGAGAAGCATTGATGGGCTGCCTCCTGCACGCCCCCTACTGGGGATCGAGCCCACACCCAATTCCTGACTGGGAATTGAACCATGACCTTGTGGTTCATAGGTCGAAGCTCAACCACTGAGCATACCGGACCGGCCGCCCTGTTCTTAGTGGAGATTTAGGTTGCTGATAATGAACGTCAACAACAACACTGGTGAACGCCCTGCTCCTAGACCAGTGATGGTGAACCTTTTGAGCTGGGCGTGTCAGCATTTTGAAAAACCCTAACTTAACTCTGGTGCCGTGTCACATATAGAAATTTTTTGATATTTGCAACCATAGTAAAACAAAGATTTATATTTTTGATATTTATTTTATATATTTAAATGCCATTTAACAAAGAAAACTCAACCAAAAAAATGAGTTTGCGTGTCACCTCTGACACGCGTGTCATAGGTTCGCCATCACTGTCCTAGACTGTTGCCCTCTGTACTAGCATTTCTGCAAGGTGCTTCCAGCTGGGAAATGATGAGTGCTTCGATGGCGGTGGCCCTTGAGGGAGATGTACTGATAACTGGATCCATGGGACCAGGACCCTCCTGGAGGGGGATGCTGGACTTGGTGACAACTGAGGTGGCCCGATCACTGAGAAACTCAAGGGAAGGGTTTATTTGTTACGCGTGGCTTTTGATGGGCCATCCATATTTCTGCAGGGACAGAGGGATCACTGTGTCATCTCCTTGGAGTGATTCTGTGTTTCCCCATCCTGGGGGAAAGAATGAACAACTGGTCAACCATAGCACTGCTTCTGATGGTTACGGGTTTGATCTGTGTTCAAATTCTCTAGATGCTGAGCTATTTTAATTGGCCTTTATCTAGGAAGGACATTCTGTTTCCAAATTCTCATGGTCTTATGGGCTTGCTTGGACCCTCTCGGCCACTGTCACTCCAGCAAATGGTAGACCTGCATCGTTGGCTGAGAGCCTGTTTTCCTCTCCCCAAGACCCTGGCACTGGGCATCCCACATGCTGCCAGGCCTTACCCCAAACCCCTCCCCTTGGGACCAGAGAGTTCATGGTGAGATGCTGCAGGGCCCAGGGGTGGGTGGGGTCTGTGTGTGTCAGAGCTAGGCCTTTAAGAAGGCAGCCACTGTAAAGGCTTCTTCTGTTCTCTTCTCTAGCCCTGGAGCAGCTGCTGACGGAGCTGGAGGACTTCCTCAAGATCCTGGACCAGGAGAGCCTGAGCAGCACAGCCGTGGAGAGGAAGAGTGGTCTGGCCGAGCTCCTCCGCCTGTACATCAAAAGCAGCAGTAAGTGAGGCCCAGGGCCTGGGAGAGGTCCCGGTGGGAATGGACAGATGGTGGTTGTATTGACGAGGGCTACCATAATGAAGTTTCACAGACTGGGTGGCTTAAACAGCAGACATATGTTTCCTTACAGTCCTGGAGGCCAAACCCCTGAGATCGACGTGTCTCCAGATTTGGTTCCTTGGGAGGCCTCTCTCCTTGGCTTGTAGATGGCTGCCTACTCCCTCGGTCTTTATACTGTGTTCCCTCTGTGCTTGTCTGTGTCCAAATCTCCCTTCTTATAAGGTCAGCCCACGCCAGTGGCCTCATTTAACGCTAATCACCTCTTTCAAGACCCCTTCTCCAAGGTCAGCCCTCCTCTGAGCTCCTGAAGGCTAGGATTTAACATATGCATTTGGAGGAAACACAGTCCAGCCCACAACAACAGTGGAGGAGGGATGTGACTTGAATGGGAGCCCAGAAATCTCCAACCACTCAACACATCAGCCACGAGTGAGGTTTTCAACAGAGTGTTTTCAAAGCACTTTTCCTTACTGGTTGAAAGTAGAGCAGGGATAATAAAGTCTTGTAATAATAGCGGAGGCTTCATTGAGGGCTTCCCTCTTGCACACATATTAACTTGTTTCATCTTCAAGACAGTCCTCTGAGGTTGGCTGTGATGCCAGAGGCGGAAACTGAGGCCAGGAGAGTTTAAATAACTTGCCCCTGTGTCATACAGCCCGAGAGAAAATGGGAAAACACAGTTTTAAGAATTTGCAAATCACAGAATGCTGAGTTCATAGTTTCTTCATTTTTTACTGAGGTCCGTGTTAACACACGACCAAGCACACACACAGATCCTAAGTACGCAATTGGTTGGGTTTTGACAGTTGTCTACTATCTGTGTCCCGACCACCCAAAACAAGGCACAGAATATTCCTGTCATCCCAGAAAGTTCTTTCTTGCCCCTTCCCAGGGAACGCCCCCTCCCCGACACCATGGCAACCACGGTCTGGATTTCTCCCACCATAGGTCAGCGTTGCCCGCCCTTGAGCTTCATGTGAACGGCATGGTTCAGTGTGCACATCATGTCTGGCCTCTTTTGCTCGGGAGATTCATCCACGCGCTGGGGCGTGGCAGCCGTTTCTCCCTTTCGTGGCTGAGGGGTGTTTCCTTCTGCGCCGATGCCACCATCTGCTGCTCCAGTCACTCGGTGGTGGACATTCCGGTTGCACACATTGGGACCATCGTGAATAAGGCCGCTCTGAACGTTCTTGGACGCGTCTTCTTATGGACACATGGTTTTGTTTCTAGCACATTCCGATTGTCTTTTTTTTTTTTTTTTTAAATAGAAAAGCCTTCGTGTGAAGTCATAACAGTTGAGCTGAGTTTATTTTGATCTCGGGCGCTTGAGGATCGGAAGTGATGTTCGGGGACAGAGAGGGGCCATCAGAGGGCGCGTCCTCCATCTGCCTCGCGGCAGGAGCAGCCTTCATCCGTGCCAGGCCGGGGGCGTGCACCTGCTCAGAGTCAGGAAGTTCTCCCTCCGTCCAACCTGAACCTGCCAGGCCACACGCCACGGTCCCTTTCCCTCTTCTTTCTTCCCAGTGGAACTAGTTTCTGTTCTCTGAATTACAGAGACGTCGTAAAGCTGAACATGTTGCTACCTGCCCGGCAGCTTGCTCTCCCGGTGAAACAGTCCTGGCTCCCTCCGCCTGTCATCAGAGGCGTTCTCCTTGAGCCGCTCGGTCTTTGGGCTCCAGGCCAGCCCCTGGTTCCCAGGCTCCTGGCTTTGTAGTGAGCGTCTGCCGGCCTGCCCGAGTGCTGGTCAGCCACACATCAAAGGTGGGAATGGCAGATGGGAAAGCCACATCACAGAGCAGGTGAGGTAGAGAGGCATGAATCACCTGCAAGAGGATCTTTTATTTATTTAATTTTGATTTATTTATTATTTTTTTTATTTTTTATTTTTTTTGGTATTGATTTCAGAGAGGGAGGCAGAGGGAGAGATAGAAACATCAGTAATGAGAGAGAATCACTGATCGGCTGCCTCCTGCATGCCCCACACTGGGGATCGAGCCCACAACCTGGGCATGTGCCCTGACCGGGAATCGAACTGTGACCTCCTGGTCCATAGGTCAATGCTCAATCACTGAGCCATGCCGGCTGGGCATCAGTGGATCTTTTATTATTATTATTACTAGAGGCCCGGTGCACAAAATTTGTGCACTGGGGGGCGGGGCATCCCTCAGCCCAGCCTGCACCCTCTCGCAGTGCGGGAGCCCTCAGGGGATGTCTGACTGCTGGCTTAGGCCCGCGCACGTCATAGCAACCAGTCGTTCCACCATTCGGTCAATTTGCATATTAGCCTTTTCTTATATAGGATTTTTTATTGATTTCAGAGAGGAAGGGGGGGGAGGGAGGGAGGGAGAGAGAGAGAGAGAGAGAGAGAGAGAGAGAGAGAGAGAGAGAAACATCAATGATGAGGGAGAATCACCGATTGGCTGCCTCCTGCATGCTCCCTACTGGGAGCTGATGCTCCATCCACTAAGCTAACTGGCTAGGGCCATCAGCGGAACCTGGAAACAGCACACTTCCCAGCCCATCGCTGTGTGCTCTGACCTGAGAATGTGCAGGGATGTAGAATCTCTGGTGGGAACTGGAAAGCACCTCTGTGATGGGGTCTGAACCCTGGTGCTTGGCTCTGACCACTCTCGCAGAGCCCCGGTGGGGGGGGGGGGGCGGTCCCCGTGTTGGTGTAATGTGCTGTGGCCCTTGCAGTAGGGTGGCCTTGGTTTCACACTTGATCTTTGCGTGTTCCCACCTGGTCTCTGCAGCTCGCAGGCCTGCAGGAGGCTGCTGAGATCCCACGGCCTCCCAGTGCGACGCACCCCAGAGCGCCACTCCGGCTGCTAATAATACAGGTGCACAGCCTCACCGAGGCCTGTGGTAGCCCCTTCTAGTCTTAAGGTTGTGACAGTCACTACTAAGAGCCCCTGAAAACTCCCCTCTGGTCCTGTTGGCACATCCTCTTGACCACAGAGTGGTTATAACGGCAGCTAACATTTTTTATGCATTGACCGGGTTCCAGCACTGTGCTCAGCCTATACAATGTCATGGTCTCTATCATCCAGTTCCCTTCCCAAGTCAGCGAGGGAGTTGTTGTTGTCCCCATCTTACCAACAAGGGACCCGAGGCTTGGGACGTCACTTGCGTGAGGCCCGTGGCCGTGGTGCCCGGGCAGGCCTGGGCAGGTGCGCCTACCACTGTGCTTTCCTCCAGCCCCACGGTGCCAGATTAACCTGGACCGCACGGGACAGAATCCAAAGCCCCCCGAAACTGCATCACCCGTCTTGCTTTCAGCCTCACCGTGCATCCTCCAGAAAATGAGCTCAGCCCGACGGAGCGTGGAGGTAGAGGCGGCTGATGGCTGAGACAGCCTGTGGCCGACGCTGGCTGAGCTGTTGTTTCTCATGGGTTTGACACTTTTCAGGTGGAATTTTCCATCTTTTGCTTTCTTTCTGCAACACAAATTCTCTACTAACTTTGCTTTTTATCTGCATGGCGAGGTCTATATATTGCGGCCTGCTGTTTGTTCCTGCCTTTACCAGTGAGGGCCCAGCCCCCCCCCCGCCCCCCCCCCCCCCCCCGAGAATCCCGCTCAGGGACTGTAGGGAAGTTTCAGGGTTGCCCCTCTGCTAGGAAGAGCTTCAGATGTTCTGTCTATCCAACTGCAGCAAAGAGGGTCCATGTCTCTCCTCCCCACCCTTCACCCCGTTCCCGGGGAAGGACCACCCTCTACAGGCAGGCTCCCTCCCCCAGGAAGCACACGTGGGCTCAGGGCAGGAGGGCGCTCCTTCCAACCACCCCGTCGGGCTCTTGTTATTTCCATACGCCTGTTAACTCCTCCATTTGGGTCTACGCCCTCCGCCCCACAGACTTTGGGTCCCCAAAGGCAGAGACAGTGTCCCCGCACCTAGATTAGCGCTGGAGTTGGGTGCACATCTGGGAATGAAGAAGAGAGTCCTCCCTCCCTGGGCAGCTGGTCCCTGGCCACAGGACAGCTCAGCAACCTCCCCTGGGAGGGCCCCATTCACTGGGCTTTTCCCAGGATTGCAGGTGGTCCTGGGAGATTCCTCCTTGCCAACCTGGATGGCCCTGGATTAGCAACCCTCTGAGAATAAGGACCTACTGGACCACGGCCCGCAGGGTGCCTGAGGTGGGAGACACACAGCCCTTGGGGGCGCGGGGGAGGGGGGCAGGGCGGACTATGCGAGTTTTCTCTGGAGCTTATGAGTCTCCCTCTCAGAGGAAGCACCTGCTCAGAATGCCAACAGTTAAAACAATAAAGGTATTTTGCCTTTTATTTCTTCGTGTGGCAGTGTGGGCGTAGTCAACAAGATGAAAAAAAAAAAAGAGAAAGAAATGAAAAATGAACATTAGGCATGATTTATGTTCCTTAGATTCCTTTGGTGATCTTTATCAGGGTCCCCTGGATATCCTGTGGTTGGGACCTGCCTCTGTATTTGGCTTTACAGTGTTTTTACATTTATAATCACTGTCAGTGCGCATTTCCACGTGCTGGCAGTTCATATGGCTTTTCCCTTCTGAAATGTGACCCTTTAACTGTACATCTTGGCTGTCCTAGACCTGCTTCATTTTTCACTGTTGGGTAGCATCATGGATGAACAGTATTGTTCAAATGGTCTCCTATTAGTGAGCATTTAAGTTTTTTGTTTTTTTAAGAAACCTCATACAGTACTGCAGTGAACATCCTCAATTAGATTATGTTTACATGCTGGAGTTTGTCTCCAGGAGAAATTTCTGGCGTTGGACATGCTGGGTCAAAGAATAGGAACACGTACAATTAAATTATCCTCCAAAATCACTTCCCAGTAGTTGTGCCGATTCCCACTCTATTCAGTCATTCGTTTATGGTCACAGGCAACATGCTGTTGTGTATGTTGATGTGCCATGGTTTGTTTGTTTCACCATTTTCCCACTATTGAGACTGTGTGTTAGTGCCCATATCTTGGGCTGGCATTTTTTAAAAAAATACGTATTTTTTTAATTTATTTCAGAGCGGAAGTGAGGGGGAGAGAGAAATAGGAACATCAGTGGTGAGAGAGAATCATTGGTCGGCTGCCTCCTACACGCCCCACACTGGAGATCAAGCCCACAACCTGGGCATGTGCCCTGACCAGGCACCGAACCGTGACCTCCTGGTTCATAGGTTAACACTCAACCACTGAGTCACACCAGCTGGGCGAGGCTGCCATTTTTAATCTTCATCAGTTATAAGATTACCTTCCTTTTTCAAATTTCCTAATATTTGAGTTTCGTTCTCTTGAACTTCACAGTTAAGTAGAAAGAGGCAATATTTTTCATCATGATTGTTTTCCATACGATGCGGGTAAGAAAGCCAAGGCCACACTGGTTAGGTGTTTTGCCCAGAATTACACTATTCATGGCAAAGCATCTCCGGCCCCCCCCCCCCCCCCCCCCGCTGCAGAGCCCTTTCCCCCTGCACATGCTCTGCAGAAGGTACTGACCCAGCCCCTCTGGACCTCGGTAGGTGGAGACAGGCCGGTTGTAGCTCACTGTGTGGGGACCTCATAGTTCCCTCCATGAGCTCCTGCAGCCCTTGGGACAGGGGTGGTGTGGCTGACCGGTCCTGGCAGGGCTGTGCACCGAGCTGGCCGTCCACGGACCGATGGTGGAGGACGCATCAGTTGCATCCTCCTCTTGCTCCTCTGAGTTCTCAGGACTGTTTTCCCGGGCCTGTTGGCTGGAGTCTACGCGGTCTGTGGCGAGGAATTGACTGGCACGGAACTGCCTCCTTTGCCAGGGGTTTGAATTGGGTTCTTTGGCTCAGTAACAGGGTCTCCAACCACTGGAATTTATCAGCCACAGTCTCTAGGAAATGCAAATTAAGAGGCTCGAAAAAAATGCCGGAGGGTTTGTAAGAGGAGAAACACCAGGATGAGCTTCCTGTGCAGGCGCCTGGAGAAAGGGTCCTTGGGTGTTAGCAGCTGAGCAAGTGTTAGGAGACCAGCCTTTCTCTGCGCAGGCAGGCACTGGGGAAGTGGCAACCTGCACAGAAATGATTCTAAAGGAGGAGAAGGGATATGCTGCTGCAAGGTACAATCTGCAGGGTAGAGCAGGTAGCTGGAAGTGCACCATTGCCAATTCCCTGCACATGTACCCCTCTAAACCCAGAGCGCATGCTTTGGATTTCTTAGACCCCCCCCACATTGATACCCCACCTAGAGGCCTGGGAGCTAAACTTTCAGATCCTCAATGTGACCTATCTTCTACATAGACATTGTTCTGGTCAGCCCAGGCAAGTAATTCAGACTAGAGTGAGAATGACTGATAGGAACCATTCTACAACGTAAATGAAATGCTAGGAAACCCAGAGCAATCTCTGGTGAGTGGAATATGAGGTGTAAATCTTTGAGATGTGGGTGCCTTTCCCCTTAAGACGTCTGTACCCTAACTGTAAACTAATAGTCAGCAACGTGGCATTTCCTTGTTTATGTTGGACTCTTTTGGTCAACTCAAAATATTGTGAGTCTTTCCTGGAACCAAGCAGATGACAGTGTCTCTAGGGGACACCGTTTCTCTCTGGGAGCCCTTTCCCTTCACGGAACCACATGAACTTCCATCCTCTCCCCGCAGGTTCTGATGAGGAGTACATTTACATGAACAAAGTGACGGTCAACAAGCCACAGAATGCCGAGTCCCAAGACAAAGGTACGAGGCTGGGGCTGCCGATGCCCTGGCCGGCTCCCAGCAGAGGGGAAGGTGTGAACCTTGGTCACGTTCCAGCTCTCCGTCCTCCCAGCCAGCACCACAGACAGGCCTGGGGGAGATATTTTTGAGAGTCACATTTTGGTGGATGGTATTTTGGGTTGATGTATTTTGGGAAGTTTCATCGGGCCACCTCCTTGCCTCTTAAAGGTCTCGCGTCCCCCCTCGTGGTTAAGGAATCTGTTCCTAAAACCTCTCAGCTTTTCCCAGCATTGTCCCAGGAATAGGAAGTTATAATTCAGATGCTTTCAGAAGGCAGCTGTGGAGGGTGCTGATCCCAAGGTTCCGGCTTTCTGTCCTTTGATAGACGTCTGGATGTTATGTGTGTGTCGGGGTGGGGGCAGGGCAGGGGGGAGGAAATGGTGATGTCAGCAACTGCCTTAATAGTAAAGGCTTTTTCACAGGCGTTCTCTTGAGCAGGATGTTTTATCTTCCGGGCTGTCTGAGTCTCTGCTCAGGTCTGCTCCCCACTTCTCTTTGAAAACCTCAGGAGTAGAGCTGGCAGACCCCAGGGAGATCGGAGGTTTGCAGGCTGCCTAGTTGTAGACGAGAGAGGGTTAGAAGCCCATCTCCCAACTCCTGTTACCCAAAGGCAGAGGCTTAGAGAGAGGCAGAAACACAGCACCCCAAAGCCCTTTGTCCTATTCAGATCTTAGCTCCAAACATCAGCTACCAAAAAGCCTCGATGTCAGACCTGCCTGCACCTGTCTGTCCCAGGGCTGCCTGGGCTGCCGACCGAAATGGTCAGACACCATTGGTTGTTCATGAGCCTTGGGTTCCTTTCCCTTAAAAGCACATGGCGGGTGTGGGGGTGGGGGGTTGGTGGTCAAGTTCTTCAGTGTGGCTTTTCCACCTCCTGCCCATGGCCAGGCCCGGGCTCAGCAGCACCCACCGTCATGGAAGCAGCCACTTGCCTGGGGCCACTGGCCTTCCCACTAAACTGTGGGAAGGAAAGAGCTGTAATCACAGGGTCGGAGCCCAGCGTGGCTTAATATAGCGACCACAGGGCAGCTCCCCTGGGCGCTGGGGCTCTGCGGCCAGGCCATTTTTGACACGGGGCAGGTGGAGGCGAGGGTGCAGAGCCTGCCAGACCCCAAACCAGCTCCTCCTGAGGAATCTGTGGCGGGGGCACCGCTGCGCCCTATTCTTGGAGGGGAAACAACCTTGGCTGCAGCCCTGGCTGCCTGGGTAATGAACACCTGCTCAAACGGCACTCCGGGGGCATGTGAGCAGGCATTCCTGGGTAATGAGGGCCTGCTACGAGGCTGGAGGCTGGCACCCCTCACCGGAGCTTCTGCTTGCTGCCCACAGCGCCGGAGGAGCGGAGCCCACTGGCCAACGGGGAGCCCCGCCAGCACGCCACGGCCCCTCAGAAGAGTCTCCCGGACCTCCCGCCCCCCAAGACCGTAAGTGTGGGCCCAAGACCCCTGATTTCCCTGCCTTGGGCCCCGTGAACTTGCAGTTGTTTTCACAGGTATCCATCCGTCCAATGTCTGGCCTTTTTTGCGTACCTACTGTGTGTCGGGCACTGGGAGAGACAGGGCCAAAGTAAGCCTGTCCGCAGGTGACGTCATTTGCTCAGGACCACAGTGCTGGGATGCTAAGGGTAGTGGAAGGGGGAGATGAGGGAGAGCCCCTCTAGCAAGCGCCACAGTGTGTCTGAGGCCACGACAGGCGCTTGACCCAGCACCATGTGGGGCCATGTCCCGCTGTGGCTACCAACTCAGGCCACGGGACCTTTCAGAATTGTACGTCGCGTCACACTGCGCCTCCTGCTTGGAATCAGCCAGTAGCTCTCACTGAACTTAGGAAAAAACATCCACGCTTCCTAGCACGGCCCCAGGGCCTGCCCATTGGGGCCCACCTGCATCCCCGGCTTCTGTGCATGCGCCCTGCACGGGGACTGTGCCACGCGGTCGGTCCTGCCTCGGGGACGTTGCACCTCCTGGGCCTGGCTCTCCGATGGCTGCTGCCTCCTCATCTCTTAGACATTCTCAGACCGACTTTCCCTGGCCTGCCGACGTCAGGCATCCCACCTCCATCCCGCCCCAGTTACTGTCCGTCCCCCTGTCCTCTTACCACCTCCGCGGCACTGCCACCTTTGAAATGTGCCTCTCAGGCCAGATACAAGCTCCCTGGGACAGGGACTGTGTCTTGTTCAGTGTTTAATGCCCCGTGTCTGCATACAGCGAGCCGCACACACAAGGATGGATGGATGGATGGATGATGGATTTATGGAATCATAGGCCTGGGTTCGGGTCCCAGCTCAGCCAGGTACTAGCGCTCTGACCTTGAGCAAGTTATAAGGTCTCTGGCTCTTGTTTCCTGGTGTGTAAATGAACGGGATGTGGACACCCTCTCCATGAGGTTGCCTTACTCAGTGGGCTAAGGTGTGCGTGGCATCCTGCGTCGGTATCTGGTGAGGTAAGAAGTAGTGTCGATACTTTACGGGTGAGGAGCGTGGAGTCAGCAGGTTTATATGGCCTGGGTGTCACACAGCCTCCAAGCGGCAGAGCCAGAACTTGAAAGAACCTGAGTTCTTTCCTGGACAGGGTCTGGCTGGGGAGGCTTCCCGAGAGGGACGAGGTGAGAAGGACGTCCGTGGAGCAGGGGTTCCGGGAGATCAGCACCAGCAGGAAGCTGTGCGGCTCCATGACATGGAGCTCCCTCCAGACCATCCGTCACTGAGGTCACCGCTGCGGGGATCTCGACCCCAGGCCCCTGCATTCATGCCTTCCGAGGTGGCAGGCTTCTGCGGGCTCCTCTCCTGTGGCCACACTGGTGGGGCTGGAGGGCCTGGCACCCTCTCCCACCGCCTGAGGCTCCTTGAGTTGGGTGACAGCTGGCGAGGCTCTGCATCTCAGAATCTGAGTCCCTAGGTGTCCCCGTTGCACTGGCGACTCTGGTGGCTGCCACACCCTCGTACACACAGCAGGGTCCTCCTCGCTTCCCGCCTGCCTATCTTTGCCAGCTCTTCCTCTGGACAAACAGAGGCTCAGAAAGTTAAAACAACTGGGCACGATCGCTCCACCGGGAGGTAGCAGGGCCAGGAATTGAATGCAGGGCCTTGGTGTCAGCCACTCTGCGGCCTCCCGGAATTAAGCCGGTCGTTTTAGCGGAGCAAAGGCACTAGGTCTGTTCCATCGGAGAGCTCCCCTTCGCTTCCTGCCCAGTACGGGGGAGACGGCACGTCCCCTCTGCTGCCATCCAGCTGCTGCCGGCTAGCCCCGCGGGCGATGCTGTGGTTTCTGGTGTGTCCCACGTCCTGCTTGCTGGTGGTGGGGGAGGGCGGCCGGCTGCTCCGAGCCAGGGCAGGGATGTTCTGTCCGGAATTCAGCACCTCATTCTGCCTCCGCAGACCCCACCTGGGGCGGCTGCTTGTGGGTCACCTCGGGGGGCGGGGGGGTCACCAGGCAGAGTCCCACAGACAGGGGTGCTGGGTGGGGCGGACCTGCTCTGGGTCGCTGTGCTTTATAAACGTGGTGATGGGCAGAGGGGCTGGGGCCCCGGCTGCATTTATAAACCAGTGGGACCCTGCGAGTCCCAGCGGCCCAGAGGCTCTGGCACCAGCTTTTGCTCTTCCACCCGTCTCCTGGGGCGTGGGTCCCGGGGCCCCGGGCTCGGGTGTGAGAAGCAGGGCCCGAGAGCCAGGCAGGGCCGCAGGGGCCGGGGGAGGCTCTGTCGGTGCTGGAGAGAAATGTGGCTTCGGACGTGGGGAAATATCACCACCCAAGAATAACACAGCCGGGGTGGCCCTCGGACGGTGGGAATGGTTCCAGTGGACACGCTCCAGGCCCCGGGGAGACTTCCAGCGGACAGCTGGCCTTACCGTCCTCCCTCCTCGTGGAATTTCTCTGCTGAGAAGGACAAGGGGTGCTGACTGCAGCTCCCTTTCCT
The DNA here is from genome assembly GCF_964212035.1 of Myotis nattereri. Lineage (NCBI taxonomy): Eukaryota > Metazoa > Chordata > Mammalia > Chiroptera > Vespertilionidae > Myotis > Myotis nattereri. The sequence continues at coordinate 52,346,860 of NC_138088.1, read as the reverse complement.
AGGTCTCCCCCAGTTCTGTCCTGGGCACCCCCCCCCCCCCGGGAGCTTCTGGATGTGCAGTGAGAAAGGGAGGGGCCGGCGTAGTTGGGGTTCTTACCCCTCCCTGCACACACGCGCACGCACACGCCTGCTCTCCCTCAGGCTGCCTCCCTGGTCAAGTCTGGCTCAAGGAGCCATAACTCTTAGTCCAAGGCCCCCAGAGGAATGGCGTCAGGGCAGAGTGGGGAGCAGCTGTGGCTCTGAGGGAAGAGAAGGAGGAGTGGGAGGAAGAGGGGGGTGGAGGAGGAGGGGAGCAGGAGGAGGGAGGTAGGAGGGGGTAGAAGGAGGAAAAGGAGGGGGAGGAAGAGGGGAGTGGAGGAGGAAGGGGGAGGACCTGAGCAGCAGCAGCAGTTGGGGAGCATGAGCTTGGAGTGACCCTGTGACCTCGCTTCTTCAGACAGAGAAAGCCTCGCCCTTCCCACCCTAACCCCGGAGCTTCGGGGTGCCGTGGTGGCTTGCCGGCCCCAGGCTTGCGAGTGGCTGTTTTAGAAGCTGGAGTCTGCCTGGGCTTTGGGGTCCTCCGTGCCTGTGGCTGGGCCAGGAGGATGGCCTCTGTCCTGGGCTCAGGATGTCCTGATTCTCTCTCTGATGGCTGGGTCACCTTCCATCCGCCACCCCCCCTCCCCCAGAGTCAGTGCACAGCAGGCCCGACCAGCAATGGAAGGGTCAGCCAGGGGCCTAGAGCAGCCTCGTGGGTGTGGCCAGTGACTCAGGCCGAGGTGGTACTTCAGGCCACTGGCTGCACCGCCAGGGGCTGTGGTCACTGGGGGAGAAACAGATGTGCGCTGACACTGTTGGTGCCCTGGCCAGCACCGCCACCTCCCCCCCCCCCCCCCCCAGGGGCCCCAACACGCATCCCTGTTGGTTTTACAGTAAGTGAGCTGCTCCGGGTGGGCGGCCACTGCATTAAGGATATCACCACCGTCAGTCTGCAGAGCTGGGCCCGGCCAGATGCACCAGCCCCACCCAGGAGCCTCCCACAGGGCTCTCTGGGGCAGGATGCTCAGAAGTGCAGGGCCTCCCCAGGCCACCGGGCCATCCCAGGCCACCAGCTTCAGCCCCCATCTCTATCAGAACCGGCCCAATCCGCAGCCACCTGCTTTTCCGTGAGGCGTTTTACCGGAGCGCAGCCACACTTGCTGAGCTTTGCCTCGTCTGCGGGGGCTCTTGCACTGCATCAGCTGGCTGGACGGACTGAGATCAGAGACCCCGCAAACCCCGAAAGCGCTTTCCGTTTGGCCCTTTACCAAAAAAGTTTGCCGACCTCTGGCCAATCCTGCGGAGCCGGTGGCCCTCTCTCGTCCCTTCCTGCGATCCTGCAGGCAGGTTTTGAAGGCACATCTCTCTGCATCTTCACTTCATGTTCCTAATCTTCATGATGATGATGATGATGATGAAGAAAAGAATAGTTCTTTATGCCTAACCCCGGACATTAGGATCTCTTGCTCCTTTGACCTCTGATATGGGCCATCGTGCCAGTGTAACGAGGTGGCTCTCTCTTCCACCGGTGCACATTCCACCCCAATGCCACCTATGAACCTCGGGGTTGTCTTTGAGACGCAGCTCCCAGGTCCCGTCCTCTGGGCATCCTTCCTTGGTCCTGAATGTTCCTCACACCCTCCTGGTTCCCACCGAACTTTGGCCTCGTCTGTTACAGCACCGTTCACGATGCACTTGATCCGGAGCTGTGAACACTCGCTATCTAGTTAAGGCTTTCCTGACCATAGGAGTGTGTCCCGCGCAGCTCATATGCGGGAGCCATCCAGTATTTGCTGAATGAATGATTGAACGTGTTATGGTAAAAGTTTCTAAATCCTTAGGAACCTGGTCATTTTCCTTCATGAGCCTCTGATTTAGTCCTTGTCTTAATTTTGTTTTTTAATGTTTTTATTGATTTGAGAGAGAGAGAGAGAGAGAGAGAGAGAGAGAGAGATCAATGATGAGAGAGAATCGTGGACAGGCTGCTTCCTGCATGCCCCACACTGGGGATGGAGCCTGCAACCCAGGCATGTGCCCTGACCGGGAATCGAACTGGTGACCTCCTGGTTCATAGGTCAACACTCAGCCACGAGCAACACCGGCTGGGCAGTTCTTGTCTTTTTAGAAGGTATATTCTGTTTAGCTACACACAGCCTGACACCTTCCGGACTTTGCGTGTTGGGTGTCCGTGTGTAAGGGTAGTTGGTGTGTGCGGTGGGGGTCTGAGCCTCACTCTGAGGAGGGGAAAGCTGGTCTAGGCGGGTTAAGCAGCGTGCCCACAGCCCTCACTGGATGCAGTGCAAGCAGTGGATGGGGTCCCGGTGGTCCGAGTCCTCCCTCCCAACTCGCTTGACGTCCAACCGAGCATTTTCTCTTCTGGGCTTCCCCCTCTTGCCACCCAAAGGCTTAATTCCGCGTTGTTGCCCATGTATTATATCTGAAACATGTTTTATTTGTTCACACCACAGATTCCAGAACGGAAACAGCTCTCCATCCCAAAGATCGAGTCTCCAGAGGGTTACTATGAAGAGGCTGAGCCGTATGACATGTCCGTCAATGGTACATCCCGGGGCCAGGGCTGGGACGCGGGTGGGGGTGGGGGTAAACCGCTTCCCGCACAGATGGGTGCTGGCAGCAAGGACAGCCTGGGCTGCTCTTGCCAGAGGGCGTGGCTGAAGCTGAGAACTGGCCACAGAGCATTGAGCCTCTGCTCAGGTGGGGAGCTGAGACCTGCAGGCCCCCCCCACCCCCACGTGCCTGCAAGGAGGGGTCGGGTTGGTCCACAGCGAGCTGGTTTAGGGGCCCGATGCTTTAGGTGTTCCCACCTGGATGTGCCTGGATTCAGCACAGAAATGTGTTGGAAGAAAGGTGTGCTGGGAGTCAGGAAGCCACAGCCTTTAGGTTCTCGATCGCTTGGTGTAGGAATTCTTTTAAAAAAAAATATTTTTTTATTGATTTCAGAAAGGAAGGGAGAGGGAGAGAGAGATAGAAACATCAATGATGAGAGAGAATCATCGATCGGCTGCCTCCTGCACGCCCACCACTGAGGATCGAGCCCGCAGCCTGGGCATGTGCCCTGACCGGGAATCGAACCGTGCCCTCCTGGTTCATAAGTTGACACTCAACCACCGAGCCACGCCAGCCGGGCTATGTAGGAATTCTTTAACACCGGCCCCCCAGGTTCTGGAAGAAAGAGATGGTTGTGACCCCGGCAGCTGTCTCCTTCGTACCCCCTTCCCTTGTAAGCGAAAGGTCTTTGAAATCATAAAGCAGCTTGCAGATGTAAGAGGTGAGGGCCCCTGGTCATGGGAGTGAACTGCAGGGGGCGCTGCTGGTTCCACCGAGAAGGGCCCCGGGATGAGACGGGCAGGCCCTGGGAGCTGGGGCGTCAGAGTCTGTCTTCACGCTCCCCTGCGGCCTCCGCCCAGGAACTGTGTGTGGGAGGCGAGGGCCTGTTTGGTCTGAGGTTCTTTTCCTCGGCGAGGCCGGCATGGTGGGCAGATGCCCCGTAGCCTGAACCCTCTGCGCTTGTGAGACGTTTTGGAGCCACCGGCCAAGCTGTGATTTCAGGCCGAAGCTGTGGGCGTGTAGCTCCCGTCTGGCTGCGTCTGGGAGGAGGAGGAGGAAGTGACTCACCGCGGTGGGCACCTCACCTCCGTGGTATCTTAAGCCTGGGGTGCTCTCCTGGGTGTGGCCAGTGCCGGCCGGGACCTGCCTCCCCGGCGCTCCCAGGGGCCTGTCTGCGGGGCAGACACTACATCTCGACGCAAACAAGTGGTCAGATAGACCTGAGTTTCTGGTGTCTGTCTCTGGGCTGTGAGTTCATGTTGGTTTTAGCCAAGATGGGGGAGGAGGGCAGGGGGTGGGTAGTCATCCCACGGGCAGCCGGAGGGTTGGGAAGAGGCCAGCTTGCCTTCCTCTCCCGCCAGGACAAGGGCCGAGGGTGACGTGGGCAGAACTGGCCACGCTTGCCCTGCAGAGGGGGCGCCGCCTGTGACGTACCCGGCCTGCTCTCGTCCCTGGCCGTGGTCCCCACACCTGTGTGAGTGGTGGCCACGCAGGTCACAGCAGGAGGGCTGGCCCGGGGCATCCGCCCTTTGCTCTAGTTCATTGGCCAACAGCAAGCGACGTCGCTGACTTCCTGCAAGACCGGTGTCTCGGTATCTTGTCCTGCTCTCAGCACTGTCCCCACACTGCCCCCGGGTCAGGCTCCTCTCTCCCGGCAACACTTCCGTGAGTGCCGGTGGCCCGTGCAGGGGACAGTCCTGTCTGTCCTGCTTGCCCAAGACACCCGCTCCTTCATGGATGACGTCTCCTCTTGGGGTCATGACAGCTGCTGTAGCAGGTTACCCCCTTTCAGTTCCTGGTAACACGACACCGATCTGCTCTCGCCCACGGACGGGTCAGTGTGGTATCCAGGGTCAGCAGCTAGTGTGGGTTCCCCAGCTCCTGCCAGGGTGGGTCCGGCCGCCTCTGAGGCCGCAGAATCCTCTGCAAAGAGCGTGGGGGAACCCCAGTGTGCTTCTGAGAAGCGCCAGCTAGAAGTGACACGCACTGCTTCTACCCACGCTCCGCCCTGGTGACGAGGCGCCTGTGGATGTGAGGGGGCTGGGAAAGGAGGTCCGTGGCCGGCCGGGGCCTCTCCCGACAAGCCCACACCTGCCATGGGAAAGCACTAACTTCGGTGGCCGGCAGCCCTTCTGCCTCATCCGGGTCTCTCTCGGTGTGTGCGCGTGGCCTGTCCCTCTCTTCACCTTGTCTCTCTCCATCTCGCCCCTGTCTGTGCTTCTGGCCATCACACAGGTCATTCCGGCAGAGCCCCCTCCACCGGAGTCCCCAGATGGGTGCAGGTGCCCGAAGGAGTCATTTACGCCACCATCACCTTGGGTACTGCTTGTTCCCAGAGAGGGGATGCCAGTGACCCCGTGCCTGCTGCCTGGCTCCCAGAGGCGGGTGCATGCCCCTGGCGTGGCCACTGCCCTCTCCCTGTCCTCCCTCCTGGGTCCCGCATGCCGGGTGCCACCCCTCCATAGACCCCTGCCTGTGGCATCCGTATGTGCTGCCAGAGGACTCGGCGCTTCTTGGTTGGTCTGCCCTCTCCCCACGGACAGGTTACAGGGACAGTGGGGGCAGCCAGAACGGGGATGGGATTATCTGATCATCCTGTCTGTCACCTGTTCACCCCAGTGGGGGTGGGCGGGCCCCGGAAGCGAAGTGTCTGTTTTAAGAATATCCTTTGTTTATGGCGGTGCTGTGATTGCCCTTTAGGGAGAAATAAAATGAATCCATTCGCCCTAAACTTCCTCCAAGCTGCTCCAGGTAGCATGAGACACTATGATAGGCTTTTTTTCTCAATTAGCGCCCCCCCCCCCTCCGCCCCCGGAGGTGGACGGACAGGTGTTAGATTTCTCCCTGGAACACATGGGGCAGCCCCCAAAACACAAAACAGCCAGGGGACTTGGCCAATCTCTTCACACTGAACTCTGCAGCCTCCTGCCTTAATTTTTGTTACTGCGGGAGTGTCCCAGTGGCAATGCCTGATTCTTCTTATCTCACTTATTGCAATTCTGACAATGAGGACTTTTTCAAAATAAAATCACCCTCATCCTACCAGCAGATCCAGTCAACTACTGTGAATTCCCCCCGTTGCTGTCAGTGCTGATCTATTTGCACCTAAATTGTAAGCGTGCTTTCTCGGGCTGTCGCATTTATCGGGTTTGAGTTGTAGAATAGTCTGTAGTTTTCATTGACTGCACTTGCATGCCTGCTCCTAAGTGGATGAAATCATACTTCCCCCTTCTCCCCCTGCTGACTGTGAAATTGCTTGAATTAATATCTTAATGCATGTAACCTTCCCCCCTTCCTTCCTTTTTAAAAAACTAGCTTCCCAGGACCGGGATTACTGGGTCAAAGGGTGTGGGTGTTTTAATGGCTCTTGAAACAACAGGCTGACAGACCGTTCTCTGAGAGGCTTGGGTTAATGCACGCTGCCACCGGCCATAGGCGAGCTCAGGGTCCCCCGCGGGGGGCGGGGGGGGGGGGCGCCGCTGTTTGCAATCCTTGCTTATTTAACAGGTGTAAAACCATGAACTGTGCAACATCTGTGTTAAGCCACGAAGGGAAGTAGATCCACGCTGCTTTTAAAGAAAACTGATGTGAAAAGACTCAGAGGGTTATTTTTAGAAAGAGTAAAATAACCTAAAGCACATTGTCATTGGTATTGTGGCCAGAAGAACAATGGCCGTGGGCTCATTCGTTTCCTATAATAAAATTCAAATGCGGTCTGTGTTCTTAGTGTGCAGGAGCCCGGCTGTGCAGATAACGGAGGGGGCTCCTGGGGGGACAGAAGACAAGGGGCCCATGAGGGGTCTCTCATGGGAAGGAGGCCTCTCCCATCCTGACTCAAGGACACAGAACATGTCTGTCGCGGTCACAGGGAGGGAGATGAGGGGCCCACTTCCGTTAGGGCTGCTCAGTAATGGAAGCAGTTGTAAGGTAGTGAGCTCCCTGTCCACTGGGGAATTCAAGCAGAGGCTGCAGCAGCGTCAGGGTTGCAATAGGATTCCTGTGCTGAGCTAGGGATTGGACCAGGGATCCTGGTGTTCTCCGAGTTTTGTTTTTTGGGGGGATGTTACTGATTTATTTATTTTTCTTCACCTGGTTTTCGTTGGCCTCGAATAGCACAGCCAGGCTGGGAGAATAGAGCAAATTCTGCAGAGCGTGGGGGGGCAGACACTGAGATGTGTGGAGTGTGCGTAGATTTGGGTCCAGTTTGGTTTGATGAGTTTTGGGATCCTTTCGAACAGAAGGAAAATGTGAGGTTGGCTCGTTGACAGAGCGGCGGAAGCGTATGGGTTGGGGATAAGTAGGAGGAGCTAGGCTTGTGCTGGGCAGTGTCAGTGGCCGGGAAAGAGAATGCGGTCTGTGGAGGATGAGGATGGTTGTTTTTTTTAAGGTCATGATTAGGAGGGGGCACTGCGGAATGGCAAGATGGCCCCTTCCCCAGAAAGCATTTCCTGCCCCGGTTTTGTATTTTGCCTTTTCTTCCCCAGAAGCCACATCGCCTCCCTGCCCCCAGGATAGAACCAGGGTCGGGGCAGGCAGCTGTCGGAGGCTTGCCATGTGCCCAGCTCTGGGCTCAGGGGGCGACCCCTCCCTCCCGGCCACTAAGATGACAGCGTGCGGGTCAGGAAGGTCCCACTGCACAGAGGACGAGACAGAGGTCCCCAGGGGGGAGCTGGCCGTCTCCACAGGCAGAGGCCGGTCTGAGGAGGGAGGTGTCCTGTCAGGTTTCTCTGGACTCCGAGACGGCAGGACGTGAGGAGGAAGAGGGAAGGACTCTGGTTTTAAGAGTATATGTGGCCAGAGGCAGCATCCAAGCCGCCTTGCTCAGGGGGGTTGGGCCCGGAAACTGCCTGGTCTGTGGTCAGCAGCCGTGGGGCTGGTTCAAGGGCAAAAGAGAGGCCGGAGGGTTGGGGCCCGGGGGCCAGTGGCTGCTCCCACCTGCTGCCTGCTTCCCTCCCTCCTGACCAAACCAGCATGTTTGGGAGCATCCCCTGCCCTGCCCGGCGGGGACTCGGGGGTGTGACCTAGTGGGTGTGCCTTGCAGAGGATGGAGAGGCCGTGAGCAGCTCCTACGAGTCCTACGACGAGGATGAAGGCAGCAAGGGCAAGTCGGCCCCCTACCAGTGGCCCTCGCCCGAGGCCAGCATCGAGCTGATGCGCGACGCCCGCATCTGCGCCTTCCTGTGGCGCAAGAAGTGGCTGGGGCAGTGGGCCAAGCAGCTCTGCGTCATCAGGGACACCCGACTCCTGGTCAGTGGTCTCAGGTCGCGTTCTGGTCTTCTCTCTCTTTTTAGGGGTGGGGGGTGGACCCTAATACCAGGTGGTCAGACCCCTTTCTGCCAGATTTTTACCTCTCCCTAACCTGGAGTTGTATGTAGGACTTTGCATGCATGCATGAATGTTTGTTTTTAAAATATATTTTTATTGATTTCAGAGAGGGAGAGGGAGAGAAACACCAATGAGAGAGAATCATCGATCGGCTGCCTCCTGCACGCCCCACACTGGGGACCGAACCCACAACCCAGGCATGTGTCCCGACCGGGAATCGAACTGACCTCCTGGTTCATAGGTCGATGCTCAACCACTGACCCACACCAGCCGGGCGAAAGCCCCTTTCTTTTCTTACTAATGATGTCACCTTCCTAACCAAGGAAGGAAAAACTTCGTCTTCATTCCCTACGGCCCCCGGACTGGGGGAGCTGAGCAGGCAATGCGGGGTGGAGAAGTGGGACAAGCGTGTTCCACCCTGAGTGAGAGTCGCCCTCTGAGGTTGTGTTTTAGGGCCAGGACAAGCAGGAACCTTCTCCCTGCCCCCCGCCCCCGGGCTGAGGCCAGAGAGGAGGAGGCTGAGGCAGGGAGACAGCCGGCTGGTCTCATGCTCAGACCGAGTTGCCACGTTTGAGGTTACAGTTATGCACTTGCGCAGGGTACCTGGTCCTTCGGTTTTATTGGCAGAACCCAGGTCTCAGCAGGTCCTGCCATGCCCGGCGGCCCCTCCTCTGCAGACTCGGGCGAGGCCTGGCACCCCGGCCAAGCAGCATCTCGTCTCTTTCCTCCCAGTGTTACAAATCCTCCAAGGACCACAGCCCTCAGCTGGACGTGAACTTGCTGGGCAGCAGCGTCGTCCACAAGGAGAAGCAAGTGCGGAAGAAGGAGCACAAGCTGAAGATCACGCCGATGAACGCCGACGTCATCGTCCTGGGCCTGCAGAGCAAGGACCAGGCGGAGCAGTGGCTCAGGGTGAGCGGCCCTGCAGCTCCCGGCTCTCCCCAGAGGGATGGGTGCTGCTGAGGGCCAGGGGTCTGTGACCCAGCTCCCAGGGCGCCTGCATGCTGAGTGGCAGCCATCGGTCTAAGGCAGTGGTTCTCAACCTTCTGGCCCTTTTAAATACAGTTCCTCATGTTGTGACCCAACCATAAAATTATTTTCGTTGCTACTTCATAACTGTCATGTTGCTACTGTGATGAATAGTCGTGTAAATATCTGGTATGCAGGATGGTCTTAGGCGACCCCTGTGAAAGGGTTGTTCGACCACCAAAGGGGTCGCGACCCACAGGTTGAGAACCGCTGGTCTAAGGCAGTGGTCGGCAAACTGCAGCTCACGAGCCACATGCGGCTCTTTGGCCCCTCGAGTGTGGCTCTTTCACAAAATACCAACTTCTGCGTATAGGCCATGAAGTTTCAATCGCACTGTACGTGCGCGCCCGCATGTGGTATTTTGTAGAAGAGCCACACTCAAGGGGCCAAAGAGCCGCATGTGGCTCGCGAGCCGCAGTTTGCCAAACACTGGTCTAAAGGATGTGGATCACAGACTCGGCTGCGGGGCTGACATCCTCTCGGCCGCCTGGATTGGGTTCTGGTTGAAATCATCTTGTTTTCTGGCCCCCAGGGAGGCATCACCAGCCTCCTTATTAAGGAACAGATGCGGCTGGCTCTTGTAAGCACCTACCAGGCGCTGTGCACTTTTAACCAGTTTAACCACATGGCAGGGAGCCGGGTCACGTTAACGCCCCCATTTTGGAATGGCGATTAGGGCTGAGGGAGGAAGTGACCAAGCAAGGTCACCTGGCAAGTGAGTGGCAGCATCTGGTTTCCAACCCAGAACCGTCTGACCACGGTCCTGTGTTCTGCCTACACTTACCGTGATGTGGCCCCCGCAGTGGAGCACCTGGGAGGGGCCTGCCTGCCCCATATCACAGATGAGCTGGACCATCCCAGACGGTGTAAGGTTTGTGCCGAGAAGGGGCCACAGTTGCAGAGGGAGCTCCAAACCCAGCAGGTTCCATGGTGAGGCCAGAGAGGCCCTCGCCCTCCCTACCCCCACCCCGACCCCCTCCTCCATTACAGCCACGTTGATGCATTTCCAGAGCAGGCGCATTCTGTCAGCTCTCCACCCCCATCTGTACACATGCACAAATGCATGCACATGCACACACAGACATTTACACGGACACACACATGCACCCACACACTGCTCTTGCTCCAGTTCCCGGCGCTGTTCCTCTGCCACCTCAGCCCCATTGGACCTTCCCCTGACCCCAGCCTCCCTCCCCAGCTCGCACCCTTTTCCTGAGACCCCTGCCCTCCCCCAACTCTGCCGGTGGTTTAAAGACAAGAACCTGAGAAGACACAGCCGCTGTCAGCCTTCACAGACAGGCCCTGTCCTCCCTGGTCCGATGAGCGCAGAGGTGGACTTGGCCGTGAGGGCCTGGCTCTTGAGCAGCTGTACACACCTGCAGTTGGGCGGGGCTGGTCAGCCTGTCCAAGGGGCCCTGGACCAGACGCGTCTGTTTTGCCAAATCTACCTGCCTGCCTTGGCCTCCCTCTCAGCTCTGCATGACACCTGTGCCCGCCGGATGGGACAGGGATGTGACAGCAAATGGGAGATGTGATACGGGACAGAGTTCCAGAAAAGGAAGGCACAGAGCGCAACTGTCCCAGAGCAGTGGAATCCACACGCCCCGGGGCCTGGACACCTGGCTTAGCATGCTTCCCCTGGGCAGGTCCTCCTCCCATCCCCCCCCCCGCTCCCCCCTCTCCCCCCTCCCCCCCCCCCCCCCCCCCCCGCCTAACACGGGTGGCAATGAGCGTGCCTCTCCTGTCCTGGGCACTTTGCACGCCAGACCCCACAGCTGCCCGTGGCTTGGTATTGTCCCATCTTACAGATGTGGTGACTGAGGCTCAGACCCAAGGTCAGTGTCAGGAATGAGAAAGGCCTTAAGTTTCTCCATCCCAGAGCTGTTTCGCCTTTTGTTCTTTGGCTTTTCTGATTTTAACCGCTTTTCATAAACTGCTTTCGGCAAAGACGGAAAAAGGAGGGTCTTTGAAATCACTCTTGCTAAGTCCACGGCTCCCAAGGGCTTCCGGCTGGGCAGCATGTTTGTGGCTACCCTGGCGGTCACCCTGTGGGAGTCCCCTACCTGGAACGGGGTGCTGCTTAGCGTTGACCTGCGTGTCCTCAGCCCAGGCCCGCAGAGCGGAGGGCTGTCTGCCATGGCCATCTGTGGGCTTGATTGTAAAAACCCCCGCCCCCAGCCTTGTCCATCCCCAAAACACGTGGGGGCCTGCAGGAGAGAGGGCCTGAGGAACCGCCCGCCCTCACCCCCATCGCAGCCTGCCTGGCTTGGTCCCCAGGCCACATGTGGGCCAGGTGTTGGGAGTGGGGTGGTTCTGTGTCCTGGGGGAATCATGCATCTTCTCCCTCACCTGCACCCACTCTCTCCTGACCCCAAGGGGCTCCAGCTTCCGTCTGTGCATTCAGGGTGGGCCAGAAGGACTTGGGGGCCTGGGCCTCCGCTGATGGCTCCCTCTCCCTCTCCCTCAGGTCATCCAGGAGGTGAGCGGCCTGCCTTCAGACGGTGCGGCCGAGGGAAACCAGTACTCCCCGGAGGCCCAGCGCCTGAGCTGTCAGAAGGTAAGAATCCAATTCCTTTTGTCTCCATAAAAATTAAAGTATAAAACGGGAAGCTTTGTTTCCACATTCAGCCCAATCAACAAGAAACCGGCAAGGCTTGGCTACGGGCTGTGGCTTCTGCGTGGCAGGGAAACTGGTGACATGGACCGACCTAAACTTTCTCGCTTCGCTGGGCAGCAGGGGGGGAGCTCTGCGGGAACAGAGGCACTCTGCCCCCCACGCCTCAGCAGCGAGGCTTGTTTCTCGAAGCTCTTTCTGCCCGCTGACCCCCAGCAGAGGTCCGGGGGCTGGGGGGCTGGGGCACTGAACCACAGGGCCCTGGTGCTCATTTGCATGGGGCTGCGGAGCCCCTGCTGAAGGGTCAAAGTCGAGGAAGTTTGCTGGGTGCTGACCTACGGGGAGGCCTCCCCCGTGGGGTGACATTTCATGGCCCCAAGTACGTGCAGGTCGGCGCCCTGCAGCCTGGGCATGCACAGCGCAGGCAGAGGGTCACTGCGTCTCATCGTGGGGTCCCCACCCCTGACCAGGAGGGAAGTCGAGGCCTTGAGCAGGGAGGAGGGACTGAGGAAGGGCTGTGGCCGTTGTCTCTCTTCCTTGGTCATGGACAAGAAACAGAGCCAGAGTAGGCGTGGGTGTTCTTCACGTGGGGTGAGAAGTGAGCGCAGTCCCTAAAGACCTGGCCGGCAGGTTCTGCCCTGGTCCTGCCCTAAGGCTGGTCCCGGCGGCTGGGAGTCCCAGGGTTTACTTTGCAGAGTCTGGGGTAAGTGGTTCTAGAAGCAGCTTGATTGGAATAATCTGATACTACCTCCTGTTTGTTTTTTAAAATATATTTTATTGACTTCAGAGAGGAAGGGAGGAGAGAGAACTAGAAACATCAGTGATGAGAGAGAATCATTCATTAGCCGCCTCCTGCACACACACACACCCCCGCCCGGGGATTGAGCCCACAACCCGGGCATGTGCCCTGACCGGGAATCAAACCATGACCTCCTGGTTCATAGGTCGACACTCAACCACTAACCTACACCAACCAAGCAAGATGCTTCCCATTCTAGCAGCAGCAGCCACGCCACTCCTGTAGGGACGACCTCTAGCTCCCCAGCAGCCCCAGGAATGCCCACGGGGTGCGGGGGGGAGGGGGGGTGTGTGCCATCTATTTTATGCGCATGCATAGTGGGCTCCCGGAGCACCCCCCAGCTGGAGAATGCGCCAACGGGATTCAGATCATGCTCTGGCCCGTGCAGACATGCTGGCCCTCCTCTGAAGCCCGAAGTGTTGGTAGCTGCCAGTTCTCAACTTTCTCACGCTCCTGGCCTGGTGGTTCCCCGCCTGACATCAGCTTTGGCTGCAGACACCCACTCTAATGCCACCCCTCCCCACCTCCCCGGGCTCCAGGGCCACTGGCATGTCAGGGCGAGCAGCCATGTGAACAAGGGACAGGTGCTCTGGGATGGAGCAGGGGACCTCAGGGAGGGAGGGTGAGGGCAGGTCCCCAGAGGGCAGCCCAGCCAGTGCCTCACCAGAGGCCTGGACTCCAGGGTGACTGCTAGCTGACATCTGAGAGAATTATTTTCTCTTAAACTGTGGTCTCTGACATAACCATTCTCAGATAGGATCACCCACTTGTCTCTCTTTCTTCCCCAGGCAGATATATCCGAGAAGTACCTGTCCGCCTCGGAGTATGGGAGCTCTGTAGATGGCCACCCTGAGGTCCCCGAGACCAAAGATGGTACCCACACTTATGGCTCTCAGCCCAGGGTGGGGAGGGGATGGTCCCCAGGCTGTGTGGCTCAAGCCTAATGCGCTTTAACAGCTCCTTCCAACATGCCTCCCCTTTATAAACAGCTAACAGATCCAGGGAAAAGGGAGAGATGACCAAATGGAAGTTCCGTGACTTGCTGGGGGTAGAATATTCTCTCATCCTCTTGTTGGCTCACCCTGTTGTAAGGGTCTTGGAGCTCATGCAGTCTGTAGATTCCCAGGTGCTGGAACATTCCATGGGAGAAGCCGGGGTGCCCCTCTTGAGTGTTTGAATCTACAGACCCTTGGCTCTGGGCTGTGGATCTTGGTGTGAGGAGTCTGTATGTGTGCGCATGCGTGCACACACATGTGTGCAGGGAGGGGCAGCTGTGGTGGGGAGGGTCTTCTATTTTCCCATCTACTCTAGGGCCTGAGGCTAAGCCGTGTGCGATGCTGATGGCTTTTTCTCTCACTCGACAGTGAAGAAGAAGTGCTCTGCGGGCCTCAAACTGAGCAACCTGATGAACCTGGGCAGGAAGAAGTCCACCTCGCTGGAGCCTGCAGAGAGGTCCCTGGAGACAGCCTGTAAGAAGCGCAGCGCCTCCTGGGCCGCAGGGCTTGACCCCTGGGCTGCAGCCCGTCTCCAGGAAGGCAGCTCAGACAGCGAAGGCAGGGGCTGTAGGTCTCGCTTTAAACGTGTCTTAGGGATGTGGAGTCGTGGCCCAGTTCCCGTCTCTCTTCACTGCAGGTAGTTCTTTATGTCTGGCCAGACTCTCTCACTGCAGTGTGGATCTTTTGTGGAAGTGAAGGGTAATGGATTGCTGTCCTCCTAATGGTCTGGGAAAACATGTTCGTTAGATCGATACTTAAGCTTGGCAGGCACAGTGTTACGGAGAGGGAACCAAGCGGATGGAGGACACAGTCCTGGGAGCTTAGAGCTCAAGAGAGATGACAGCTTTGCCCCCATCGCCACATACCTGCTGGCTGAGCAGCTATCAGGACTCAGGGATGGAAAGAACCTTTCCCGCTCTGGACAGAGATGGATTCCTCAGCCGGAGTCTTGACGAACAGGCAGGAGCTACGTAGGCTCAGAGGTACCCGGGGTGGGAGCCAAGACTGGTGAGACGCATTCAGGGGCCGGGCTGGCGAAAGCCCACGTCGCTGGGACAGAGGGCGTGTAGGGAGCTAGTAGACTCTTAGAGGTCACCTCCACTGCCCTTTCTCAGCCTGAGGAAACTGAGGACAGGAGAGGGAGAGAGAGACCTTTCCCAGAATATATCTGAGTGATCCGCGTCCTGGTGTTCCACCCGGCTCATTGCTATAGGTCAGTGATGGGGAACCTTTTGAGCTCGGCGTGTCAGCATTTTGAAAAACCCTAACTTAACTCTGGTGCCGTGTCACATATAGAAGTTTTTTGATATTTGCAACCATAGTAAAACAAAGACTTATATTTTTGATATTTACTTTATATATTTAAATGCCATTTAACAAAGAAAAATCAACCAAAAAAACGAGTTTGCATGTCGCCTCTGACACACGTGTCATAGGTTCGCCATCACTGCTATAGGTCTCCCGGGACCTGAAGGCCATCACTGTCCATCTTCGGGCCCTTTCCTCTTACTCCTGGGACCCCTGTCCCAGCCTCAGGCCCACTCTGTTCTGTGTCTGAGGCTGGCTGGGTGGCCGGGGTGGAATGAGAAGGCAGCACAGGGCCCTCACCTTTGGAGCCTACTGCTTCTCCTGCCAGGGCACCCGAGGCCTCAGGGCACAGTGTTGGGCACAGGAGTCTGGTCCCCATGAGTCATCTTGGGAGATGTGGCTGGGTTACTGCTGGAAGTTGCACAGTGGCAAAGCCTGCTCCTGTCCCCCGTGGCTGGGGAAGGGCCCGAGAGAGCACAGACACTCTCCTCCCCGGGCTCGGCCTCAGCGCTCGAGCCTCTCCTGACCCAGAGTTCTCTTCGGTGCAGGGAACTGTGATGGGCCAGTGGGGTGCCTGCCCAGAGGAGCCAGAGGTCCTAGGTCCTGGGCACAAATCCCCCCACTTTGCTACTGTGTCGTGGTGTTCATGTGGCTCAGAAATTCAGATCCCCACTGTGTGGCCGGCGCCGGGTGGGTGGGAAGGTGGCTGTGCACTTTGACCTTGCTGGGTGAGCTTCGTTCATCTGGCTGTGGTTCTGAACAGCTCTTAGGGGCAAAAAAGAACCAATTGGTCAGCCAGCGGCACAGAGGGATGTCAACCCACTGCACAGGGGCGTGCAAAGGGCCTGTAGACTGGAGTCACTCATCTGTGCAGCCCAGGGACAAGGCCATGCTTGGCACGGGGTGTCAGCTCCCCACATGTTAATCTAAGCGGGGGGAGGCTTGTCCTCTTCTCGGGGAGCTGAACGGAACACATGGGACCACTTGAGAGCAGTGAGGGCTGCCTCGTGAGTGGACCCTGGCAGCCTCTGGGTGCTGCCGGAAGAGGGGCTCCCTGGCAGAGGCCGCAGGGTGCAGACCCGGCTGCCTGAGATGAACGTGCAAGTTCCTGGACAGGAGAAGCTGTGAGTCCCGTTGGAGAGGCTGACACGGAAGCAGAGAGTGCCACTGTTCCAGACCCAGCTGTTCAGAAGGCAGACAGGGCGCGCAGGGCCCAGGGAGGGCCGAGGCCAAGTGCATCTGGAAGGATGGAGGAAGACTCTGCAGGCTGAGACTGAGTGACCCAGGGCGGGCAAGGCTGGCAGGGCCGCTGGGAAGCTAAGGCTGCAGAGGCAAAGGGCTTGCACCTGCAATGAGGAGATCCACCTGGGGTGAGCTTCCTGCACGTGGCCCGAGTGAGGAGAGGCAGAGGTGGGCTGCTGCAGGCTGGACGTGTAGAGCCGCGGCGAGCCGCGAGGGCTGGGGCGGGGGACTCTGTCCCAGATACCTACATACTGACCTAGTGTAGTCCAAGGTGCAGCTCACTTCCCTCTGGACACACCTTTTCCAAAGCCAGCAGAGCTATGCTGCCTGACTTGAAAGGGTCTCGCTGCTAGCCTGCAGGAGGGAAGGAGAACATACGACAGAGATTCCCCGCCTCTGTGAGCCAAGAAGCTGCTCAGGCATTGGAGCTGGGACTCTGGGGGGAGGCCCGGAGGTGGGGGCAGCCACCCCCAGCTTCCTGCAGCCGCCGCCTCTCCTGCAGGTTACCTGAACGTGCTGGTGAACAGCCAGTGGAAGTCACGCTGGTGCTCCGTCAGGGACAGCCACCTGCACTTCTACCAGGACCGGAACCGCAGCAAGGTGGCCCAGCAGCCCCTGAGCCTGGTGGGCTGTGAGGTGGTCCCGGACCCGAGCCCGGACCACCTGTACTCCTTCCGCATCCTCCACCACGGCGAGGAGCTGGCCAAGCTCGAGGTACTGCTGGCCCGGGGGTGGCGGGCGCAGGCAGGGCGGAGGTCGGCTCTGTGCTGCAAGTCATGGAGACGCCGTGTAGTCCTGGGTTGTTTTGGTTTCCTTTGCGTGAGATTGTTTGCATTTTTCAAAAATTTCCATTCCCTTTCTGACCTCAGGGTGGTTGTGTTAGAGGAGCGGACAATGAGCTGCTTCCTGCGCTGAGGGCCGGAGGGGAATTTATAACTCCCTGAGCCGCAGGGGAACCTTCTGGAGATTCACAGGGGGTTTGGTGTAGTTTGTGTAGCACCAGATGCAGCCCAGTCCATAAACATGACGCCTGTTAGGGCTTATCTGGGGGCAAGCATCAGGCTGGTGATAACAATGCCTTTCTCCCACTCCCCACCCTGTCGAACGTGATGTCACACTGACAGAAATAAAAGGTGACGTAATGCCTGGCGTTGAGCTCGGCAGGTCGCAGCCAGAGTTCTTTCTTCACACGCAGAAGCACACCCTGCCCAGCTCGCTCCTGTTCACCTAGGCCAGCGGTTCTCAACCTGTGGGTCGTGACCCCTTCGGGGGTCGAACGACCCTTTCACAGGGGTCGCCTAAGACCATCGGAAAACACATATATAATGACATATTGTTTTTGTGATTCATCACTATGCTTTCATTATGTTCAATTTGTAACAATGAAAATACATCCTGCATATCAGATATTTACATGACGATTCAGAACAGTAGCAACATTACAGTTATGAAGTAGCAACGGAAGTAATTTCATGGTTGGGGGGCTCACCAGAACACAAAACTGTATTAAAGGGTCTCGGCAGTAGGAAGGTTGAGAACCGCTGACCTAGTCCTTCAGCCAGGAAGACTTCATCCAAATTTTGCTTCCATACTGCCCCCTTGTGGCTAAAAGATCCACATCTCAGTTGCTCCTCAGGGATAAGTTTGTATACCATCTATCTGGTCAACAAGCATGATAACACGTGACCAAGACTGACATGCTCCCTGTGCTCATGGAACTTACATTCTAGTACGAGATGTTCTCCAGTCAGTTACCCAATTGGTTCCTCAGGCCAAGTCTTCCGAGGAAATGGGCCACTGGCTCGGCCTCCTGCTCTCCGAGTCGGGCTCCAAGACAGACCCAGAGGAATTCACCTACGACTACGTGGATGCAGACAGGGTCTCCTGTATTGTGAGTGCGGCCAAGAACTCCCTGCTGTGAGTATTGCGGGTCTTCTGCGCCCTTGCACTCGGAGTCATGCTTCCAACTCCAGGCCCAACTTGGCCTCTGGTGGCCGAGAACTCGGGGTGGGCCCCGCTCCACCCAGTGGAGGAGGGCCAGGGGCTGGGCCAGATCGAGCAGCCGCAGCACCATGGCTGGGGGAAGACCATCCAGGTCCTCATAGCCGAGTCGGCATGTTCCCTGACCCTCTGCTTCCCTCGGTGCTTTCCCGAGGACCCCCCTCTGGGTCCCCAGCGCCACCTGGAATGAGCAGGGCGGAGGTGGTGTTTCCGCTTTCTAGATGAGCACACGGGCTCCTGGGCCAGGTGGCTGAGGAGCCGCCAGGACATGGAACCCCTTTCTTATGTACAAAATGGGGAAAGTTTCTGGTTGTTGACAGTGAAATGGGGAGGGGTTTTGTTGTTATTGGAGATCCTAAAACGGGGCCAGAAGATGGCAAAAGGATGCCAAGGGGGGTGGGAAAGGGATGCTTTTCTGGAAGAGAAGTTTGGGACCCGCAGTTCTATAGGAAGGCCCAAAAGAGAGGGAGGACTGCCCTGAATGAATGTTACATGAGACCGGAGCTAGTCTCGTTGTTTTGAATTCTTTGAGGCTGGTGGCTTTTACCGCCCTCCTCCCCGTCTTGAATCCTCCTCCCCGAGTCTTGCCGTGTGTCTTCCAGATTGATGCAGAGGAAGTTCTCAGAGCCCAACACTTACATCGACGGCCTGCCCAGCCAGGATCGCCCGGAGCTGCTGTATGATGACGTGGAGATGTCCGAGCTGACGGCCGCGGTAAGGACGCTGGCGGCAGCCACGGGGGGGGGGGGGGGGGGGGGGGGGGCGGACGGCTGTCCAGTCCTCCTGCCGCCAAACCTCAATCCCATTGGCCATAGGAGAAGTGGATTCCAAGTCACCTGCAGGGCCACCAGGGCAGAAATCTCGGCGCAACAAGGCCGCCTTTTGTACTGGGGCGGGCAGTCCGCCTGGCATGGGGACTCGTCGGGTTGGCCCTGGTCAGTGCTAGGATGGGCTGTGCTGCTGGGGTTGGGAGCCGCGTCCCCATCAGTCAGCCTTTGGGGTCCAGAATGATAGTAAAGGTGGAATCATCGAATGGGCAGGAGGTGCCATGGTCAGACACTGGGCTCTGCTGTGCTAAGGGCTGCTGTGGCTGATCTCATTTAATCCAGGCCACCTGTGAGGCAGGTACCATTACTCTCTCCTCTTACAGCTGAGGAATGAAGGTCAGGAAAGCTCGTACTATGTCCTGGGTCTCCCACCTCTTGAGGGGCTGATCCAGGGCTTGAACCCTGACCTTCTAACTCCAGATCAATAGAGGCTTCCCTGGGGGAATGTCCCTGCGCACCCCACACGGGGAGGGGACGGGAGCTCTGAGACAGGGCGGGCGCCATCTCTCCAGCCCAGGGTGCGGAAGCAATGGTGAAAGCCACCTGCCTCTCTACTGCAGGTGGACCCCGAGGAAGCTGCCCCGGCCACAGATGCTCCGAGCGAGCTTGACCCTGACCGCATGTACCTGGACCTCACGCCGGTCAAGTCCTTCCTGCACAGTCAGGGCGGCACCCAGGCCCGAGGCTGCTCCCCCACACCGCCCTGCCTGGACCCTCCAGCAGAGACCCTCCCTGCAGACCCGGGCCCCGCCCCAGCTGAGCCCCCCGTCGATACATCTGCAGAGACCCCCAAGTTGCAGGTACAGGTCGTCCCCCAGCTGGTGGGCTGGCCCCACCTTCCCAGGCCCCTCAGCCGGCTGAGTTGTGCTCGCTTTCTCCAAAAGCAGGTGCAGCAGGAGAGTCTGGAGCCAGAGGAGCTGTCCCCCAGAATCTCGACGGTCAAAATCCAGACTGAACAGCAAAAACTCGCCTTCTCATCGAGCTGCCCCGACGCTGTGGCTGTCACCCCAGCCGGGGCCAGCACGCCTGCGAAGGACAGGCTGAGGGTGACCTCTGCAGGTACCTGTGCTGGCTATGAGTTGCATGTCTTGGAAATGGCTCCGAGGAGGAGGGACTTGCCCCAGGCCATGCAGTGGAGAAGGGGTGGTGCCCATTTCCTTTTCCGGCCCTGCAAGGCTGGCCTGGCGTCCAGCTCTGATTTCCTGTCAAAGCCTCAGTTTCCCCAGAGCCTGTGTGATGGGTTGGCCATAGCCCTCCTGGTCCAGCCTGGCTGACCCCGGGGTTCCCTGTCTGGGTCTGTAGAGATCAAACTTGGCAAGAACAGGACGGAAGCTGAGGTGAAACGGTACACGGAGGAGAAGGAGAGGCTGGAGAAGAAGAAGGAGGAAATCCGGGGGCACCTGGCTCAGCTCCGGAAGGAGAAACGGGAGCTGCGGGAGGCCCTGTCCAAATGCACAGGTGAGGGGCCCGGCAGGGCACGTGGAGCCTGTACCTGGGCCCTGGCCTACAGCCCTGCCCGTCTCTGCCTAGGTACATGTTCCCCATCGTAACCCCCCATCTGAAAGGTCACTGTCCTATGCAGAGAGACCGCCTGACCCATTGTCGATAGGCCCAGGAGGTAGTTTTAAAAGCTGGCCCAAAGAGTACATCCTTAAACATTTTACTTTCACTTAAACGTATATACACCCAGGTCCATCTTTCCACGCGTTGCCTTTTTCAGAGATCCCATGTCATCGTTCTTGCATTAACCACACGCATCCTGCATCATTCTTCATTTCCAGTCTTCAAAGACTTAGGACACTGCAGAGAAATCTGCGTCCCTCTAGAGCAGTGGCTCTCAACCTTCCTGATGCCGCGACCCTTTAATACAGTTCCTCATGTTGTGGTGGCCCCCAACCATAAAATTATTTTTGTTGCTACTTCATAACTGTAATGTTGCTACTGTTCTGAATCGTCATGTAAATATCTGATATGCAGGATGTATTTTCATTGTTACAAATTGAACATCATTAAAGCATAGTGATTCATCACAAAAACAATATGTCATTATATATGTTTTCCGATGGTCTTAGGCGACCCCTGTGAAAGGGTCATTCAACCCCCAAAGGGGTCGCGACCCACAGGTTGAGAACCGCTGCTCTAGATCCTTTTCCAGATCATCTTCATCTTACCCGTTTCCTAGCAACCTGCCCTTGAAAGGACCTGCCCCGGTCCTGGCTGAAACGCTGCTCCCTGCAGCCGGCCTCATTCCCATTCCAGACAAGGGGGCGCTGGCCAGCCTGGAGCAGAAGCTGAAGGAGATCGACGAGGAGTGCAGGGTGGAGGAGAGGAGGCGCGTGGACCTCGAGCTCAGCATCGTGGAGGTGAAGGACAACCTGAAGAAGGCCGAGGCCGGGCCCGTGACGCTGGGCACCACGGTGGACACCTCCCACCTGGAGACCGTGAGCCCCCGAGTGAGTGGCAGGAGCTGCGGGCAGGGCCTCCTGGACGGGGGTGGGGGTGGGCGGGGGGGCTCACGTCTCCATCCCCCCCCCACGGCTCAGGCATCACTCTTTTGTCACCACAGCCCAAAGCCGCCGCCCCCACCCCTGCCCCAGACTGTACCCCCGTCAACTCTGCCACGGCGCTCAAGAACAGACCTCTTTCCGTCATGGTCACAGGCAAAGGCACCGTCCTCCAGAAAGCCAAGGTAAGCGGTCACTCCCGGCCCCGTCCAGGGCCCAGGGGCTGCACCAGACCTGACCTATCAGCCCGAGGACAGTCAGATCCTTGAACCACCCAATTAGCCATATATTCTAGCGAGACAGACGGGAAGTGGACAGTTTTCAAACCAAAAGAGCCAGTGATTCTAAAGGAGTCCTGCCGTGGCAGCTTAAGCAGCGGTCCTCAAACTACGGCCCACGGGCCACATGCAAATACAAATATTGTATTTGTTCCCATTTTGTTTTTTTACTTCAAAATAAGATATGTGCAGTGTGCATAGGAATTTGTTCATAGTTTTTTTTTTAAACTATAGTCCGGCCCTCCAACGGTCTGAGGGACAGTGAACTGGCCCCCTGTTTAAAAAGTTTGAGGACCCCTGGCCTAAAGCCTCCAGCCACCAGGTGTCCAAGGCTCGGGAGGGTGTCGGCTCATTCCTGGGCTTTCCCCTGACGGCCAGACATGAGTGTTGTTAGTCCTTCCCTCGTGTCCGGTGCAGACGTGCCCAGAGTTGCCCGCGCATTCGGCAAACTCCGCGGCACCTGCACCCACGACTACTGAACGCATTGGAGCTGCCGCTCCCCTGTGGCCGTGACAGACACACGGACCCCTTCCCGTGCCACAGCTTCAACATCCCTTAAGGAGGTGCCCCGCCCAGTGACACATGCACAGGGTTTGAAACACAGCGGCTGCCTCTATTCCTTACGGGCTCTGTGCACGGGGCGGGGGGCGGCCGCGGAGCACAGCTAACTGGCCTCTGTTTGGGGGCTGCTGGTATTTGAATGGCGCCCTAGGAATGGGAGAAGAAAGGGACCAGTTAGGACACAAGCGTCACGGGAAGCCTCTCCTGCCCACGTGGACCTTGGCGACAACCCCGCTTCGCCCAGGCCTTCCTTCAAGCAGCGACTCTGTGAGCGGGTGAGTCTGTTTAACAGGAAAAACAAGGACGGGGGACCGCGCACGGAGAGCTCCGGCTGATGGGAGGCGCGGGCCCTTTGCAGAGAAGGAGCTAGCAGGACCGGAGAGAGAGCTGTGACTTCAGCCGGCGCTGATGCCATGGATGACGCGGTAACGGAGCAGGGAACACTTGGGACCACGCGGAGGCACTGTCCCCACTCAGTTAAGGACCTTTTGAAAGTGACGCTGTATTATATTTTTAAAAATATGTTTCAAATCCTGTAATTTAGAACAGTGAAGTGTCTTTTGAGATTTAACTGACTTTCGACATTATCATAGAGAAAAAGAGATTAGTACTTTGTGTTTACAGAGTCCGTCCTGTGGCCATTCTTAAGAGTTATTTAATATAATGCTCTCGTAGTCCCGGTTTTTTTAAATTGTGCTTTATGTCCGGGCACCTTCCAAGATAATAAAAGGGGTGAGTTTGGGGTGGGCCCCCGTCTTTTCCTCCGATGGCATTGTTTGCTAACGCAGGTTGAAACATTTCATCCATCATCTCCACCTCACGTCCGGGGGTTCTCGGAACTAAAGTTCTTTATGACAAATCTAACCCCAGGGCATTTATTTCCTTTGTCATAAACACTTGGTGGCCCTTTGCCAAGTGGTGAGTTAGATTTTTCTAAAAAAATAAAATGTTAATTGTATTTTTGGAGGTTTCTTGTATTTCATGGAGTGACTTGGCAGGGCCTGTTGGACTTGTACCTCAAGGGGGAATGTCTTGGTTATTTATTTACACACTGAACTTCCAAACGTGTGTGTAAAACCGAGGGCTTTACAAGGTGCCATCTTAGCAGGTGATGTTATGCCTCCTTGACTCCAGGAGCATAGATGGAAAACGGAAAGGGTTTTCATAGTATAATTAACCACGCGCCAAATCCACTAGAAACATCTGCAGGAACTGACTACTTCTGGAAGCTAAACACATTCCTAAATCATTCTTCGGGGAAAGAAACCAGTACTTAGAGAGTTGCCTAAGTGGTAAATTAAGGAAGTTCCTAGCATAAATGTGTTTTTATTTTTACAAATAACAAAATTTGCCAATCTTTTTAGGCAGGACCTTTTTCATGTACGTCCAAAATTAAGATTTGGTTTTTCTTTTGCCAGTATGTGTTGGATTTTTGGTTCCAGAGCTGTGCTAACTGTATACAATGGAAAATACATACTCCTCAAACTGCTATGTTCATAGCATTTTCTTGTGATTCAAGAAAATCTTGTCAGCATGTGTACTTCAGGCTCAGTTGTGCCTTTAATGTCGCCTCAGGTTGCCAGGGTTTGGTTTTGTCATCTTTAAGCACATTAATGACCAGATAGCGTTGATTCAGAATCAGCCACTGATAATACACTGATAGGTAAGTTATTGTATGTACACATTATATGGGGGGGGGGGGAAATCATCTCGAAGGAAGCAGAAAAGCATATCACAAATCTCAACACTCCTAAAACATTCATCTAGGAATAAAAGCGTTCCTACCCACAAAAAAATAATATCTAATGGTGAAAAGGAAGCAGATATGTGCTGTGGCCACTACCTATTAAAAACATTATTCTGCAGGTTCTAGATAAATGCAAAATGACAAGAAAAATCAATATAAAGCTCCCAAAGGAAGAGACAAAACTGTCATTATTTGTAAACGACGTTTTTCTAGAAAAGCAAAGAGCATCAATGAACTACTAGAACACATGTGCTTGGGTAAGTTGGCTGGAATGAGAATCATTCAGAGAAAATGAAAGATGGATGGCTTACTGCAATGCTTCAATTTTTACAAGAACTTAAAAGGCTTGGCTGGTCAGGCAGTAAGGAAGGCATGCCCTCCATTGCTGCTGGGACCTAAACTAGAAGCGGGGAAGCCTTTAACATGTAACCCACAATTTTATGGGGCTTTATTTTAGAGTCCAAGCAACTCAAATTGGACATCCAAATAGCCTTGAACCAGACAGAGAACCCATACTCTAAAGTGATTAAACTGCTGTGAATTTTCAAGACAACAAATTCTTAAAAGTTCTCCAACATCGGCCCCTGCTGGGTAGCCTTGTGGCCTTGCTCTGATGTCCCCTCCCGCCAAGGCCAGCGTAACAACAGCAATGAAAATACCCTTGAGCACAAACCGCTGTGGCGATAGCCTCGGCACCCCGGGCCTTTTCTTTGTACCATCGACAGCACCGTGGCGATAACCAGGAAGCTCAGTGGCGTTTAAGTGGAGGTAGCCGTGACCTCTGCATAGAGGGCTTTGCGTTATCGATAGTAAAGAGAAAAGTGTCTGGACCGAGGTGAGGGCTCTGCAACAGTTTCCCCTGAAAAATGAACTCAAAACGACACAACCACAACCGATGGGAAGAACTGGTGCCTAAACAGGCCGGGGTGAGGAAGTGCCTGGTTTACCAGAGAATGTCCCAACGCACGCATCTGTGCCACAACCATACAAACACCCCTGTGAATAACCAACATCATTTCTTGAAATCCTTTAAGAACTACACAGGAAAAAGCAAAACCGTTGTAAGTTTCTTTATTCTCTATCTGTTGAGTTTAAGAATTCCATTGCTCTTTGCACCCCCACTAAAGGAGAGTAAGAAAAGCACTCAGTAAACACCCCACAATGACCCCCCCAAGTAAACTCTAAGGGAGAATGTGGCCCCCCCAGAACCAGGGCTGTTTGCACACTCAGCCCCAGAGCCAAACAAGCTGGTTCATCGGTCACTGTCCAATCTGGGCCTTTTCCCATCTCCCCCCACCAAAGTTCACAAATGCCGCTCAAGCCCCTTTTCAAACGAAAACCATGAACGCATCTAGGACGTCTTTCGGGAAAGAAGAAGTTCTGCACTTTCTCCATCTCGAAATGCCATCGCTTCGGTGGTCCGAACGACACGCTAGCCACTGCCTCCTCTTGAGCATCACTGTCCCAACATTTGCCGATGGCCGCGTGAGCTGCCCACGGGCCATCAAAAGTCTCCGGGTTCCTGTTTCTCCTCAGGGGGAAGGGGACAGTGACAAGCTCAACAGGGCACAACTACAAAGGAAATGTTTACTTACACGTCAAGAGTTTCCACCACCATCATTAGCGAGTGAAATCAGCTGGTACCGAGCCCCGAGAGGCGCTGTCTGCAGCTGGCGGGCTCCGGACAGAGCTGGAGGCAGGCGCTCAGAGGACCGTCAAGAGGATGCTCCGCCGAGGGCAGGCGCCCTTTCAGCGTCCGGGGTGCCCAGGCCTCCGGAGTTGCTGGGGCGGGCTGGGCAGCTGCCCTCCTGCCTTGAGGGCATCTCCTCTCAAGGCCCCTGGGAAGAAGCGAGCCGTGAGGCCATGAGTGTCGGTCCTCACCCTACCAGCAGCCGTGCGGGCCCCCGCACGTCTTGGTTGTGGGTTAAGAACAAGCAGAAGATGCCAGACCCAAGGTCCTATCTGAGGGCCCTTCAGATGCACTGCCCACCTTAGGAAGCCCACCTCTGCCCGTGGCCGAGACCCCAAGTTCCAAGGGGAGCCACCTTCTGGTCTCGGGGTTCTAACTTTAAAATCATAACAGGAGCCCCAGGTGGGCCTGCAGTGCTACCCAGCAGCCCTTCTCCAGGACCTCAGTCCGGTCCCCTCTCTTAGATGGTGACTTCTCTCCGCCAACCTCCTCCCCGTCCTCACGCTCAGCTGATTCCTCCCCCTTCACTGAGCAAATAGAAACACTCACAAAAGAACCCCACCCGCTTTCACCGCATCCACCCACTTTCCTGCGTCGGGGCCCACGTCCCGTCAGCCAGTCACTCGGGGGCTCCTGACCGAGGCCTCCCGCCCCGTCCCATGACTTTGCTCCAGTGTGCTGAGCACCAGCAGGGACACCAGATGCCGTGCTTACGTCCTGTCTCCCCCGCACAAGGGCAGACATCCTCACTGTCCCATGTTCCCCACACCCATCGTCCCCAGAACGATGCTGGGGACGCAGGAGACCCCGGCTACGTGCTGCTTGTGTGAATGAACAAAGGATGCTAGGATTCCTTCCATGGAGCCCGCGTCCTCGAGCCTGCCTTCACCGGAGCTCCCAGGGCGCACCACCACCCCCAGCTCTCCCTGAGGAGCAAGGACCCACTCACGGTTCTCACAGTGGGGCCCCTCCCAGCCGTCTCGGCACGCGCAGAGGTAACTCCCGTTCCGCAGGACACAGGTGCCCTCGTGCATGCATGGGCTGGGTTTGCAGAGGTTGACGGGCCGATTGGCTTCTACAAGAAAGAGTGTGCCCAGGAGGCCCGGCCTGGGTCAGCCCCAAAGACCCCCTCCTCTGAGGAAGCCCAGAACTGCCGTGAGGCCACTCGGGTAGCGCCTTCCATGCCTTAGCGCCGATGTGGGCCTTGAAGCCACAGGTTAGCACGTGGATGGTGCTCCACGCTGCTTGGCTAGGTCAGAGACCCACCTCCACCCAGCTCTCCCACATGCGCAGGGAGACCTTTTCTAGGATGTGTGAGGCTCCTAGCACTGCTTACTATTCTTTTTTTTTTTTTTCTTTTTTTAAAATTTTTTTATATGTATTTTATTGAGTTTTTACAGAGAGGAAGGGAGAGAGATAGTTAGAAACATCGATGAAAGAGAAACATCGATCAGCTGCCTCCTGCACATCTCCTACTGGGGATGTGCCTGCAACCCAGGTACATGCCCCCAACCGGAATCGAACCTGGGACCTTTCAGTCCGCAAGCCAACGCTCTATCCACTGAGCCAAACCGGTTTCGGCTGCTTACTATTCTTATAACAGCCACATACTTTTAAAAAGGCGGGAAGGATGGCCTGGTCAGGTGGCTCCGTGGTTAAGCGTCAACCCATGAACCAAGAGGTCACTGGTTCGATTCCTGAGCAGGACACATGCCCGGGTTGGGGGATCTATCCCCAGTGTGGGGCATGTAGGAGGCAATCTCTCTATCCCTCTAAAAATCAATCAATAAATTTTGAAAAGGCAGGAAGAATTTCACTGGCAAAAGGAAGCCTTTGAGTCAGGCTGGCCTGGCTGTGTTGGCCCCTCGCTCTGGCATTCACAACCAAGGTCAGTGCCAACCTCGGGGGATCTGCGGGTCGTCTAGCGACGTCTTCTGTTTAAGTGGTGCATGTACACTCTCAATTTTGGGGTGGGGATCTGTGTTAAACTTTCTGTACCCTGAGCATCGAGAGGATGGTGTGCCTACCACGGGACTTAGCACGGACTTAGCACAGAACCCGGCCCGTGGGAAGCACCCAGAGACCGGGGGAGCCACGATCCTTGGAAGATGCACCTGGCGGTTCAGGCTGAGGGCCACCCCTTGGAGGCAGCGCTGAACGGCGCCGATGCGCCCACTCACCTTCACAGAGCCACTCGATGAGCGCGTCCCGGTGGAACCTCAGGTCCGTGTAGGCCGCCACGTGGATCAGGGCATCCCGGGGGCCCGCGAGCCTCCGCAGCGCCTCGCTCAGGACGGGCCCCACGCCCACCACCAAGACAGAGACGCCATTGTCCCTCAGCTTCTGGGCGGGGACGGCCGCGTCCTCCGCCCCTCGGCCCCCGGTGAGCACCACCACAGCCTTGGGGACGCCAGGCCGGGCGCCCCTCTGGACAGTCATCACCCTGTCGTAGATGTGCAGCAAGGCGGTGCCTGCCGAGCCCGCCCCGCCCAGGTAGGGGGCCTGGCTGGTGGCCCGCAGCATGGCGGGGCGGGCGACGTGGGTGTCCAGCCCGAAGGCTGTCTGGACCTGGCTGCCGTACACCACCAGGCCGATCTGTGTCACGTCGGGGTCCACGTCGAACTGGAGGGCGCAGCTCCTCACGAAGCTCTGCATCCGGGCGAAATTCTCGGGCCCCACGGAGGCCGAGGCGTCCAGCAGGAAGACCAGGTCCAGCGACTGTGCCCGGCAGCCTGCGGAGGAAGCAGCGTGGGTCTCGGGGGGCAGGCTCTGCCAGGCGGAGCCCCTCCTCGGGCGGGACCTGGCCAGCTCGGGGGGGACAGCCAGTCCGCTGTCTGTCCACGGCAGGCACCGCCCCCCTCCCTCTGCTAGAATAGCAGCAGCTCATAGGAGTGCCTGGCCAGGCCACATCCCTGGCAGCTCCGTGTGGCTGTGTCCAAGTCTGTCTGATGGGATGTGGTTGGAAGTCACTGTGCAATTTCCTTCCTACCCTCAGAAGGAAGCTGCTTGCCTTCCACTTCCCCTTCCCCCCTTCATGCTGAGAAACAGTGACCTTGGACCTGGAGGCAGAACCACAAGGCAGCCAAGCCACCTTGCTGGCTCAGGCTGCTCACCTCGGAATGGTTATGAGAGAAATAAATGTCTATCCTACGTAAGCCACTGAGCTCTGGGACCCTTTGTGGCAGCAACTTCACCGCACCCGCATCCATCCCACCAGCGAGCACCCTCCATGAGCCACGCACTATATACAAGGTTCTGATTGTACCGGTGGGTAAAATGGGCCGATGCCTGCTGTCGATGGGCTGACAGACTATAGGGAGACAGACGTGAATTCAGTATAGAATTACAAGTTATATGGGCAGCCATGAGGGGAAAAGCAGGAGCAACATTAATAAGTTGGGAGAAGTGGCCCGGTCTTCTCTGAGGAGTTAGCTAGGAACTTTAGGGATGTGGGGGTATTTCTAAGGTGCTCCCCACCCCATGCAGGAGCTGCAAATAAGCCCACGGGACCGAACCACAGCGAGCTCTCGGGAACCAGCAGGCATTTGGGTTTCATTCCAAATGCAGAGGGAAACCCCTGGAAACGTTTAAGTACAGCGTAAGAGGCGTTGATGTACTGGGTTTGAAAAACCACTATAACTCAAGGAAGGTCTTAGAAACCCAGGTCACAGCCAAGAGAAGCATAGGAAGACGATGACTGAGTGTAACTGGGCAGAATCCTTGGGACAGGAAAAGAGCACTGGGTTAAAACTACGGAAATCTGAACCACGTATAGACTTTCATACGTAACACTGGTTCAAGACCTGTGAACAATGCACCTCGTTAACACCTTACAGAAGGGACTCGGGGTGTGGAGTACGTGAGAACTCTACCACGGTCACAAATCTTCTGTAAATCTCAAACCATCTTTTAAAAACCCAGTCTGGATGCCATGGGGAGACTAGACTGGAGGGCACCGTGGGAGTGGGCGGCCAACCCTGTCCCTCCCCCTTGCAAGAAGGAAGGCTCACCTCTGGTGAGTGACATCTGGGGCTGAGAGCTGAATATGTAGCTTCCCACGTCCCACCCCTGGGGAGCAATTGGGGCGGGGAGCGGGGGGCACCAAGGATGTGTTTCAGCTACTGCACCTCCCCACGGGTCAAGGCCCTGCCCTCCAATGGGAATGTCTACTTCACGGGGGCAGTGTTCTCCAACCTTTCGGACCTCATGGAACACCGGTTGGCGACCGCTGCTCCAGAGCACACCCAATGGTTGGTCACAAAATCAACAGGAAATACTAGAACATATCAGGTAGCTAGGACAAGCGTCGTTCCATGAAATGCCTCTTCTAGTTGTGCATGCGTGTGCATGCGTGCGCATGTGCGTGCTTGTATGTAGTGGGGTGGTACTGTGAGCTCCCAACAAAGAAGCTGGATAGCTGCCCTGCATCTCAAGAGATTCGGAGCTCCACATTAACAACAATAAAAAAATGAATATTAATAAATAGCAACACCCACGATGTTCTGCGTGCCTACCGTGTGCACATTGCTTGTCTTACTGAAACCTCACAAAAGCCCCCCAGGAGGTGCTATTATTGGTCCCATGTTATTGAAAGCGGTTCCAACCCCTAGACACAGGCCTTGGTTCAGTGGGAGCCACCGGCCCTGGGTCCGGCCGAGGCTGGTCTCACCTGGCCGCGGCCGGCTGCACAGCTTGCCCTGCAGCTCCGGGATTTGGTGGAACAGGTCCTGCGGGTCGGCGTAGACCATGACGTGCTCTGGGCTGCCCGTGATCTCCTCCAGCTCTGCCCGCACGGCCTCGCTGCCCAGGCCCAGCAGGAGCAGCTGGCGGGCCCTCGCGTGGCGCGCTGGGCCGGCCACCTCGTCCTCGGAGCGTGACTCCGTGAGCAGCACCAGCACTCTGCGTGGCCGGTCCAGGCCGGTCCTGGCGCTCCCAAAGCCGCGCTCCGCCGCCTGCCGCAGGGCACTGCCCGTCAGGGTGGCGCCTCCGCCGAAGGGGAGGGCATCGAGGCTCCGGACCAGGTCGGGCACGTCCAGGTACTCGCCCACGGGCACGGCCACCTCCAGCTCCCCGCTGTACCGGGCCACACCCACGCGGGCCCGGGAGTCCTCGTTCAGTGACGCCTGGGCAAACCGCTTCACAAAGGCCTTGGCCCGCAGGAAGCCCTCCGGCGTGGTGCCCGCCGAGCTGGCCAGCAGGAAGAGGACGTCGATTCTGCACGCCAGGCTCAGCATCGGGGCTGCCGACATCACAGCAGCCGTCACGCCGTGGCCACGTGGGGCATGCAGGTCACCGTCCCACCCGAGATGCCCAAGCACCACACCAGACAGCAGAAACCTCTCTCCCAGGGGTGTGGTGGGGAGAGACGGGGTGGAGAAACTGAGGCTGCAGGGGCTGTGACCACTGCACATCACAGAGCTCTCCCTTCTGACTCTCGCTAAGGGTCTCCCCCAACCAGTGCTTAAAATTTAACATGAAGCCCAACCGGAGTGGCTCAGTGGTTGAGCATTGACCCATGAACCAGGAGGTCACGGTTCAATTCCCAGTCAGGGCACGTGACCAGGTTGTGGGCTCGATCCTCAGTGTGAGGTGTGCAGGAGGCAGCCGCTCAATGATTTTCATCATTGATGTTTCTCTCTCCCTCTCCCTCCCTCTCTGAAATCAATAAAAAATATATATTTTTAAAAATTGACATGCGCCGAAACCGATTTGGCTCAGGGGATAGAGCGTCGGCCTGTGGACTCAAAGGTCCCAGGTTCGATTCCGGTCAAGGGCATGTACCTGGTTGCAGGTACATCCCCAGTAGGAGATGTGCAGGAGGCAGCTGATCGATGTTTCTCTCTCATCGATGTTTCTAACTCTCTATCCCTCTACCTTCCTCTCTGTAAAAAATCAATAAACTATATTTTTTAAAAAAATGGACATGCAACCTATTTTATAACCCGCCCGCCTCCCATTACAGCTAGCGCCTCGGTGTCCTGTTTGAGGAATCCTGCAGCTACGTTCCTTCCTCGGTGAATACAGGCGGCTCGAGGCGTGGCCTCTGACACTCGGATCTGTGGTCCTTCTGGAACTGACTTTTGTGGGGCTTGTGAGGTGGAGGGTCTTCCACGTAATTCTCCAACTGACCCAGCACGACATTTTTATAAAAGTCATTAAAGAAGCCCCTACTGAGTGCTCAGCACGTAATGTACAGGGTGGGGCAAAAGTAGGTTTTCAGCGGTGAGTACACAAAACACGGAGTTCATTCTTATAGGATGGTCTACTGATGATTGTATTACTTTTCCACATGAACAACTATAAACCTACTTTTGCTCCATCCGGTACATAATCTGATTCCAAGCTCCCAACAACCCTAGGAGGTGCCGCCTATTAGTCTCTACTTCATACCTTTAAAACCAAAGAGGAAAACCACACACACACAAGGAGGGTTGAAGCTCCTCTTCCTACAGAAGAGGCTTTGCCCAGCACCAGGTCCGAGCTGGGCTGGCTCCAGCCTGCAGCTGGGCTCAGCGACGCTCAGATGTCAAGCAGTGACCATTCGGAAACTAACAAGCCAGGAGCCACGGTCCCACCCAGAGCTTCCTTCGTGGAGACTCAGAGCCGAATCCCCTGAGACACCACCACACAGGGCCCTTGGTAAGTGGGTGGCTCTAAACTCAAGGGCCAGTTTCCTCCTAGGAGCTCCCGGGTGAGGGGTGAGCCAGGGGACCGTGGACGCCACCCCTCCCCAACGGTCCATGTTGAAGGTCCTGTGCAAACGTACCACAGTTAGCCTCTTCTCTGAAGGCCGGCGGGCACAGGCAGTGGTACCTGTCCAGTCCTTCTGGAACACACGTGCCTCCATTCCGGCAAGGCTGCGAGTCACAGGGGCCTGTCAGAGAGATGCCCATGAACGGCCTAGCACCTCGGCCCACAGGCAGTAGTCCCGCAGGCCACCCTGCCCCACCTCCCTGGGAACCACTCGGAAACTAGCTGCAACACCTACAGCAAAGAGGGGGGAAAAGTGGGGTGTGCAGAGGAGGGGCTGGGTGTGGGTGGTAAAGGACACTTGGTGGTGAGCTTGGCGAGGCCCTGTGTGAGGTACATGCTCACATGGGGTCGTGACCATGGGACCCCCCACCCCCATTCATATGCAGAAGTCCCAACCCTCAATACCTTTGCATGTGACTGCATTTGGAGACAGGCCTTTTAAAGAGGAAATTAAGGCTAAATGAGGTCATAGGGTGGGTCCTAGTCCAATGCGAATGGTGTCCTTAGAGGAAGAGACACTAGGGCCGTGGTCGGCAAACCGCGGCTTGCGAGCCACATGTGGCTCTTTGGCCCCTTGAGTGTGGCCACGAAGTTTCAATCGCAATGTACGTGCGCGCCCACACGTGGTACTTTGTGGAAGAGCCACGCTCAAGGGGCTGCAGTTTGCGGACCACTGACCTAGGGCCCTGCATGGAGCCAAGGCCGTGTGAAGCCACAGTGAGAAAATGACCATCTGCTAAGCCCAGCAGAGAGGGCGGAGAAGAAACCCAACTGGCTGACACCTTGACCTTGGACTCGCAGCCTCCGGGACTGTGAGAAAATACATTTCTGTTGTTCAAGCCGCAGAGAACTAACACAACAGGCCATTACAACCCTCAGCTGCAAGGGGTCTGGGGGAGCTCCAGGGGCCACGGTGATGAACCGGTGCCAGACCTGAGCTTGATGGGGGCGAAGGTCTCAGTCCCATGAAGCCGGCAGCGTGGGTGTCTCTAGAGGGGGAACGCTGCAGGGGGGCAGGTGCTGTTTCTGACGTTTGACCCGGGTTGTTAGCAGCCTCTGCAGGCTGCACAGCCACAGTGAGCCTTCGGACCCTGGAGTTACGGAAAGTGCCTCCTCCACTCACTCAGGCACCTTCCTAGCCCCTCCAAGCTCCAGAATCCTCATCTAAGAAGGTGACGCCGGAACTGGCCCCACAGTGTGCTTGCGAGGATTGCATGAACTCGTCCACGGGAAGTCTTAGGACAGAGCGCGACACGAAGCAAACAGCCCACAACAGGTAAGACACCGGCCTCGTCCCAGGGCCCAGGCCGAGCAGGAGAATCTAAAGGGCGGGCTGTACCTGGGCAGGTGGTCCTGTAGCAGGTGGCGGGGTGGGTTAAGAACACTTTCTTCCAGCTGCAATCCAAGGACACAGACAGTAGAGATCAAAGGGTTAACAGGAGGACAGACACCGGGAAAGTTACTTAAAACACAAAGCTGCCCTAGCTGGCTTGGCTCAGTAGATTGAGCATCAGCCTGCGGACTGAAGGGTCCCGGGTTCGATTCCCATCAAGGGCACATGCCCGGGTTGCAGGCTCCAATAGGGAGTGTGCAAGAGGCAGCCAATCAATGATTCTCTCTCATCATGAATGTTTCTATCTCTCTCTCCCTCTCCCTCCCTCTCTGAAATCAATAAAAAATATATTAAAAACAAACCAACCATGAAGCTGGTATAAAATTCCAATGCAGACACTAGTCAAGAGAGATTTCCTTGTTTTCTTTCTACTCCACTTCTACATGCACACAGAGTAGGGGATGGTTCAAGCTACCCAGAGACAATTAAAAAAAAAAAGGTAATGTACATTGGCTATCATGTCAGAAGTTAGAGATATCTGTGTTCAAAACTCTGAGCAGTGAGCACAGCTTTCTATTACAAGTTCCTTTCTGGGACTGGCTGGCTGTGTGACCCCAGGCAAGTTACTTTCCTTCTCTGGTCTTTAGTTCCTTCTTCTAGATCAGTGGTTCTCAACCTGTGGGTCGCGACCCCTTTGGGGGTCAAACGACCCTTTCACAGGGGTTGCCTAAGACCATCCTGCATACCAGATATTTACATGACAATTCACAACAGTAGCAACATGACAGTTATGAAGTAGCAACGAAAATAATTTTATGGTTGGGTCACAACATGAGGAACTGTATTTAAAGGGCCAGAAGGTTGAGAACCACTGCTCTAGATAGTAACTATAGTTTTCAACTGTGACCCTTGGAGCCTCGATGGAGAGAGAAGGAGGCTGAGTGGCCCAGGGCTGTGCTGGCGGTGGTGTGGACAGTGCTGAAGGCCAGGCCAGGTGCTGTGAGGGACAGGCCGGGCAGCAAGTGCTCTAGAGCAGCGGTCGCCAACCAGCGGTCTGCAGGCCACTGGGGGTCCGTGAGGTCCACAAGGTTGGTGACCGCTGCTCTAGAATGCCTGAGCTCTGGCCCTGAGGATCCCAGCATCCCCCCGGGCCACCACACGAACCATCCAGGACCTAAGCCTTTTGCCTCACTCAGGCCCCCATAAACATGGAGTCTGGTGCTCAGAGGAACCAAGTCACCAGGTCACCATCCCAGGTGCAGAGCACGGCCCTGAAGGCCAGCTTATGGCTCCCTTACCAGCCTCTAGAGCGGCCGTGACCCTGCCACCCTCGCCCACCCTGGGCACCCAGGTGGTGCGTCCATGACCCTCCCTACACCCCGATGCTCTGTCCCGGCTCCCCCCAGCCCTGCACTCCTCCAAACCCCGCAGCTCCCGAGCACTTGGCCTTGGGGACCTCCAACCACACCCAGGCCATGCCCTTGAGCCTGGGCCCCAGACCACAGGACAAACCTGAAGAAGGGGCAGGGGGCAGCCAGCACACCATCGGTCCCCCGCGATCCTCTCCAGCACAGGCCGCTGCCGACCAGCTCCCTGACCGTCTCCAGCGTCTTGCGCTCACAGGGGTAAGGCTGGACCCTGCAGTCTGTGTCCACAGAACACCCAACGGAGAAGACAGGGTTACGCCTCCTCCCGCACTGAGGTCCCCCACGCCCAGCCCCGCTGCCACCTTCTGCTTCTCGGGGCAGAGCACACGGGGGAGGGGCTCCGCTCTGCCCCTTGCTGGGCGCCAGTCTCTGGGCACCTCCTCTGCACAGGCCCTGCCCTGCACAGCTTCCACATCCCGTGAACACATGCATGTTTCCTATAACACGCTTCACTCTAGCTCCTGGGGGACCCTGATGGAGGCGACTACGCGTGCAGACACCTGGCCCCGGGCTGCAGAGGCCATTGGCTGACCACAGTGGGGGCGCCGACTTGGCTCCTCCCCCGAAGCAGGGGACAGGTACAGGGCCCCCCCCCCCCCCCCGTGCTCCCAAGCCCTGGTCCCCTTTGCCCCATGGAGACAAGCTCTAGGTTCCAGCTGAGAATCCCACATGGAGACAGGACACAGCAGAGAGCCCTGGGGCCGAGGCCGTGGGACCCCGTTCCTCCCACCCTCCCTCCCTGGGGAGGCCCCTGAGTGCTTACCTCATGCTAGGAGAACCCTCCACACCCCACTTGCATCCCACAGACACCCCACTTGCACATGGGCCAGCCTGGAAGGCCGTACCTGGAGAGGCGAAGGTACAGAAGTCGGAGCTGCTGAGGGCACTGAACAGGCCGTTGGTGGCGTCCTCTACCTGCTCGGCCATCAGCACGTGCTGCTCCCTGGGCTCGCTGGCCAGCGTGTGCAGCTCCTCCCACCTGGGCCCAGCCCCCAGCAGAGGTTACATGCCTTGTCACTCCCAACCCACCCTCGGCCTGCCCTCCCGGCTTCTAGCCCATGGGCAAGACCCCGCCCCACCGCCCCCCACTGCCACGGAAGCCACTTCGCCACAACCTCATCCCTCCAGGATGCAGGAAACATCCAGAAGTGAACCTCAGCATGACCTCGAGGACACTCGGCCATGGGTCATAATGTGTGCGTGCTACCGTCCCTGGACCTCCACGGGCCGGGGAGAGCCTCCCACTCAAACAGTCGCCTCCTATGTCAGACATGGTCCTGACAGATTTCACGGTCTGGTTCTGTGACTGTAGCTGATGAGAAAAACTGAACCAGAAAGAAAGGAAGGAGACTGGTTCTAGGCAAGAAAAGAACAAACAAGGACAGCTGGCAATAGAAAAAAATACAGCAGCGCCCTGACTGATGTGGCCCAGTGGTTGGGCATCAACCCAGGAGCCAAGAGGTCAGAAGTTTGCTTCCTGGTCAGGGCACATGCCCGGGTTGTGGGCTCGATCCCCAGTGTGGGGGGTGCAGGAGGCAGCCGATCGATGATTCTCTCTCATCACTGATCTTTCTCTTTCTCTCAAACGGGGGACCCTTCAGTCCGCAGGCCGACGCTCTATCCACTGAGCCAAACCCGATAAAAACTAATAAAGACGTATTAAAAAAGACAGAAAAAAAATACAGAAGAACTATAACCAGTGAACGGAACGACTCCAAGGCCAGCACTGGGAGCCCATCTAGGAGGGAGCCAGCACAGACAGCCAGAGGGCACCATTCAGGGCCCCCGACAAAAACGATGAGCAGCACAAGGACGTGGGGGTGTGAAGAAAAGGCTAAGAAGACAGGGCAGTCGGCAACGCATTTAGAATCCTGCCCACCAACGCAGGCCAAGGTTTGGCAACACGGCAACAATTTCATTGATTTCTAAAATTCACTTATGGCCCCAACCGGTTTGGCTCAGTGGATAGAGCATCAGCCTGCAGACTCAAGGGTCCCAGGTTCGATTCCGGTCAAGGGCATGCACTTTGGTTGCGGGCACATACCCAGTGGGGAGTGTGCAGGAGGCAGCTGATCGATGTTTCTCTCTCATCGATCTTTCTAACTCTCTATCCCTCTCCCTTCCTCTCTGTAAAAAAATCAATAAAATATAAAAAAAAACTTTTAAAATTCACTGATGTACAATTCCCTATTCTCTCCTGAAGCCATAGAAACTGGACATTTCTCCCAGTGCCCAGGGCAGGGCCTGGCACACACAGGGGGGCTTCTCAGCTCTGGACTCACATTCATGCTCAGGGGGGCAGCTCTGCCTGACCCCATACAGCCACAGACTTTCTTAAAAGCTCCCTGCAAAACAGACGCTCAGCCAGAGATGAGAACCATCAGAGAGGGGGCTCCATAAATACTAAAAGATGTGAGCCAGCCACAGCTGGCAGCCACAGCTCCAGCTCCTGAGAGCGCCAGGCTGAGGGCAGCAGAGACTCTGGGGGGAGGAGGGGGGCGGGGCATTCAAGTCCCTGACCCCTCCTGCTCACACCAAGAGACCCCTGACCCACCAGTGCAGTCAGGTGACTTTCCATTTCTGCCCAAATCAATTCGAGTCGGTTTCAGGCACTTAAAACCAAATGTTTAGACGAAAGGAAAGACAATGCAGAGGCTCAGACTTGCAGACTCAGAGCTCCCTGTGCTCCGGCAACAAGACAGGGAAGAAAAGACAGATCCCACCTGAACCAGCACCGTGTTTCCACCGCCCCTTCTCCCGCGGCTGTGAGCTCTCCCAGCCGCACCACGGCCTCCCCCGCCACCCCACTCTGCCCCACAGGGCTGACCCAGGGGTCCGAGTCTCTTACCTGGGGAAGCGCACGCCCACGGCAAACACAGTGACCCCTCTCTCCTGCAGCTGCTTGGCCGGCAGTGCCACCTGTCCTTGGGACCTGCCGTCCGTGATGATGATGAGCACCTGGGGCACAGAGGCATTTCGGCCCCCGGGGAACCCTCTGCGCAGAAAGTATTTCAGAGCGAGGCCTGTCTCCGTGCGCCCTCCTCTGAGCTCACCCGGGAGGAAAACACAAAATATGAATCAGTGACCCAGAGAGGTGACGTTGGCAGACAACGGCTCCTCCGTTAGCAGTGACAGCCACATTCCCCCGGCAGGAGCTCAGAGTGACGATTCCTACCACGAGAGATGCACTTGCTCACCCTCTAAACCACAATAATGAACAGACACGAACTTTTCCTGGGTCTGTAAGATGCACCCGCACAGCTCTGTGGTTTAGGTAATAATGTCACTCTCTGGGTCTGCCCCACGGATGGCTGTGGGCTGACAACGCCCATCATCTGTCTACCACCCACCTCCCATGGC
Source organism: Myotis nattereri (assembly GCF_964212035.1). Taxonomy (NCBI): domain Eukaryota; kingdom Metazoa; phylum Chordata; class Mammalia; order Chiroptera; family Vespertilionidae; genus Myotis; species Myotis nattereri. The sequence goes on along the minus strand of NC_138088.1, from coordinate 52,308,481 downwards.
CCCAGCCGTGTCATCCCCTTCTTGTTATGGCTCAACATCTCCCTGGGGTCCTTGCCATGACCGGACCTTCCTGGCCCACTGCCAAGTTCAGGGTCAGGTGGTAGAGGCTGCAGTTTGCTTCCTGATCAGGGCAGGTTACAATGGTCCCTGCTCATTGGGACACTAAGAGTCTGTAACCTTACAGGCCAGTTACAGGCACTGTCCACGAGCTTGGAATCCCAGTGCGGAACCTCTACTAAACCTCGCAAAAGGAGGCTCGTCCCAGCCCTCAGAGGGAGGCCTGCTGGCTCTCTGTGTCAACTGAGCAGAAAATAATGACTCACTCAATGGATTTTCAGGCCAGTCACAGGAAACTGCGAGTGGTGTTACTGGGAGGTGAATGAAATGACTGCATGAGCGTGCCCAGCCGGCCAGAGTTCTGGACATTCAGAGCCAATTGCCGGCCATGGTTTATCTGACTTTATGTTATCACCGGGCACAGTATTGAACGGCTCGGCTGTGATGTTTTTTAAGCTTCTTACTGCCATGTGTCAGGGTGGTTTCTTAGCCACCTCAACACACACCTTCAGGGAATCGCCTTGGTCTAGAAGGCAAGTGTTCTGGGTTTCAGGTAAAGCTCTTCCCGTCAGGCCAGCCTTGAAAACGTCACTGTAGAAAAAGGGGGAAGAGCCCGAGCTGGTTTGGCCCAGGGGAGAGAGCGTCAGCCTGCAGACTGAAGGGTCCTGGGTTCGCTTCCGGCCAAGGACACATACCTGGTTGCGGGCTCGATCCCCAGTAAGGGGCGTGCAGGAAGCAGCCAATCAATGATCCTCATCATTGATGTTTCTCTCTCTCTCCCTCTCCCTTCCTCTCTGAAATAAAAAAATATTTTAAAAAAATGAAAGAAAAAGGGGGAAGAGCCCTGGGAGGGATGAATCCTAGTGTCTTCACGCTTAACGTCCTCCGTGACCCTGCAACTGTGGCCAAAAAGCCCGTTCCCGCCCCTTGCCCTGTTTCTCATCGTTATCCCAGGACGCACACTGCTAACCGCCATCACCCCCAAAACAGAAGCGGACCGTGTGCAGACACACACAGAGGCTTCCTTCTCCACCTCCTGTCCTCACGGGGCGTGTTCCTAACGCAGCTCTGTACCTCTTACGTCATGAAGAACACTCTCCAGCCCTTAGCAACGACTTTCACCACGGCTGAGAAGAGAATCCCAACTACTTAGTGGGTTGGGGTGGGAGGAGGGAGAGGGGGGAATGGGCAGCTGGGTGGGGCCTATTGGACCGTGTGACTCTGGTCCTGGCCAAGTCACGTACTCCTTCTCAACCTCAGCATCCTCCCTCCTAAAGTAAAGCATTGGAATAGATACTATGTGATCTCTAAGAGTGATGTTTTGAACCAATTTGCTTCATTTTTTAGAAGAGAACAGGGCCAAATCATTTGAGTTAGTCACCCAATTTTTGACTTTCAGTCCTAAAGTTAATCCAACAAGCTATTTTTCCCACTGCAAATGTTAGTGTACTTACAATGGATATAAAGTTTTTATAATAATATTATATCAATAATAATTAATAAACCGTGAAACTCACCCTTTTAACAATACAATTCAGTAGTTTTTAGTACATTCACAGACTTATTCAACCATTACTATTATCTAAATCAAAACATTTTTATTACCCCACACAGCTCTATACCCGTTAGCAGTCACTTCCCATGCCCTCTCCCTATACTAGTAGCTCCTGGCAATGACTGATCTTTTCTGTTGCCAGAGATTTGCCAATTTCAGATATTTCACAAAAATGAAATTATGCAATATGTAACTTTGTGTGTCTGCTCCTTTCACTTAGCATAATGTTCTCAAAGTTCATCCATGTGGTAGCATGACTCACGTCATCCCGTTTTATGGCTGAATAATATTCTACTGTATGAATATGCCACATTTTGTTTATCCATTGCACTTTTGTGTTATTACCATTTTTTGCCCATTATAAACAATGCTACTATGGAACATAGGGTATACAGTTTTGTGTGGGCATATGTTTTCAATTCTCTTGAAGTGAAGTTGCAGGGTCATATGGTAACTCTATATTTAACATTTTGAGAAACTGCCAAACTGTTTTTCAATGCAGCTGCACTATTTTATAATTCCACCAACCATGCACGAGGACTCCACATCCCTGTCAACACCCGTCACTGTCTGTCTTTTATTTTAGCCTTCCTAGTGGGTATGAAGTGATATTTCATTATGGTTTTGATTTGCATTTCCTTAATGACTAATGCTGTTGAATATCTTTTCATGTCCTCATTGGCCATTTATATATCTTCTCTGGATTTCTTTTGGGATGATGAAAATATTCTAAAATTAGATTATGGCAATCTATATATATAAAAGCCTAAACGACCGTTACGACTGGTTGACCAGACGACTGGTCGACGGATCACTATGACGTGCACTGACCACCGAAGGCAGACGCTCAATGCAGGAGCTGTCCCCTGGTGGTCAGTGCACTCCCACAGCCAACCTCCTGCGCTGGCCAACCTCCTGCGATCCCTCCCCCTGGCCGGCCCCAATTGGCCCCAGGCCTCTAGTAGTTACGTAACTCTGAAAATACACTCAGAACCACTGACTTGTCCACACTAAATGCGTGAACTTTATAATATTTAAAGTATATCTCCATAATGCTGTTTTTAAAAAGTCAGTGTGTACAACAGTCCTGGGGTAGAGGTAGTAGGGAGAAAACTTCTAAAAGTGCAGTGCTAAACATCACTTCCCAGAGAGCAGTTCAGTAGGTCTGGGAGGGGGGTCGAGGCACTTGCATTTTAACAGACTTCCCTCAGCAATCCTGACCCAGGTAGCTCTATGAGCTCACTATGAAAAGTGCTGCTCTGGGTGTCTGGGCCCAAGTTATGGGGGTGAGGCTATGACTTTTTTTTTTTTATAGGAAACCATTCTTGGGGGCCTCAAGGGTTGAGGGCTCCAAGGGAACAAGGAAAGGCCAGTGTAGTTTTTACGAATAGATATCAAGGTGCTCTTCCCTGTGTATTGTCTTGCATTTGACTTGCCCCTCATTTGTGCAGGGCGCTCATGGACAGAGGAAAGGGCTGGGACAAACGGCCTGAGACGAAGTCCCTGGGGGTCCCGGGGGCAGATCCTGCTGTGCCCAGTGCAGGGATTTGGGCTGTGGAGAGCACTGTGCACCTACAGGAGCCTGTGCCCGGATAAAGGGCCTCAGGGCCCAGGGCCTCTGCATCTGGAGGCGACATCTAGAAACGGGAGCACCGACTTCAGTGGACACTAGTGCGAGGGGCAGCAGAGATCAGAGTGACCAGCGGCAAGTGAGAGACAGTCTTCTGTGAGGGCTTATAAATTATGTGTGCGCGTGTGTGTACCTAGTGTGTGTGTGTAACACATTCCAATGCAGAGATGTATATGTTTACGTGCATACGCAACATACACATAAAAATATTTACACAAGAACTATATGTCTATACATGTGTGCCTATGTACACATCATATACACACACATCAGCTGACCTGTAAGTAAAGTTATGGCCCCACTACATCCATCCGTTTATAGGGTGTGTGTGTCTGAGCACACGAACAGCTACTCATCATTTCAAAGCACTCTTGACAGCAGAGGAGCACTTACTCTTTAGACCAGTGGTTCTCAACCTCTGGCCCTTTAAATACAGTTCCTCATGTTGTGACCCAACCATAAAATTATTTTTGTTGCTACTTCATGACTGTCATGTTGCTACTGTTATGAATCGTCATGTAAATATCTGATCTGCAGGATGGTCTTAGGCGACCCCTGTGAAAGGGTCGTTCGACCGCCAAAGGGGTCGCAACCCACAGGTTGAGAACCGCTGCTTTAGACAAACCACAGAATGAGGCTTTGAGAAGTGTGTGAGCTCTCTGAGCTGTAGCGGTCACCAAAGACAGGCTGGGAGAAAGAGCCAGTGTTCTAACACTGGCACTTAATGCTGGTCTTGACCTTCACCGGCCCTTTCTCCCAGGTAACTGACAACGGCACACAATAGCAGCAAATACTTTTTTTGAACTTGCATCTAAGTTCCCACCCGGGGCATCATCTGGTAACGGGGGCAGCCTTGAGGGGGGCATTCTCATTACCCAGAAAGCACAGCTGGGATTCTGGACACCCCAGCCCGCTCTGGGAGGCCAAGGGCAGGGCCGAACCCTGCAAGAGCGATTTTCAGAGCAGCCGGCCGCAGCCTCGCCAGGGCAGGATCGGAGCGTACATACTTGAAAACCATCCTCTTGAGTTTTGTCTCCACTTCCTGTTGGGTTGACAAGGAGTCCAAGGGGAATTCCAGCCAAGGAGCGGAACTGAACTGGACCGCTCCCACCCTGACCTGCAGGAGGAGACAGAGGGCCCAGGGGTTGAGAGCGGGGTCAAGTCACACACATTCCTAAGAGGGAAGACAGGATGAGAGAGGTTAACCACCCTGCCTCCCGCCCACTCAACAACTCCCAGGGCCAGAGCTTTCTCTGGTCTCCCCAAGAAAAGGTCCCCAAGACCAGGAAAAGAATCTGGAAGGAAACAGTCCACTCTGCCTGTGTTCTGCACTGACAACCACCACTCCACTTCACTTTTCTCGACCCCCATTCTGGCATTTCGCTCGGTTGAGCGGAGAACATCTTCGTTAGGGCAGGGTCCTTGCTCACATTTACCGAATGCCTGCCAGGAGCAACCTCACGTTACTTCATTTAATCCGCAGAAGCCCGATTCCTACCCACGTCACTGTTGGAGAAACTGAAGTGTAGAGAGGACACAGATCTGGCTCAGGGAGAGAGAGAAAGGGACCAGGCCTTTGAACTTGGTGCATATGATCTTCACGAGGCTCAGCTCTATGGCTCGCCTTCTCAGCCGCCAGCACAGGCCTCCAGCAAAATGCTCGCTGACCCGACCAGGGGTGTCGCAGCCGCTAGCCACTGCCACCATCCCTGCTGGCTCATCACTGACCACAGCCACCACACGCCCATCCTTAGTAGCAGAGGGGGTCAGCCTTCCAAGCCTGACTCTGCCTGCGAGGGGGAGGCCAGCAATCCTGGAGCTGAAGGTCCCCTGCCTGGAGGGAGGAGAGCCGCTGGTGAGTCCAGATGTTGCATCCTAAGTGAGGTCACATGAGGAAGCCCAGTGTCTTGCAGGACTGGGGAAGGAGAACCAAGTAACATCATTCTCTGAACCCTTAAAACACTAGTGTGTCTCAAGCAGAGAGGGATATAAACATTCAGGTTTCCTCTCAAAGGGTCCAATCCCTGATCCTAATTCCTGGCTCTCCAAAACCCCTGGAGAAACCGTTCTCAGTTACCTGTGTTATAAGGAACCCTAATTCCGGCCACGCTTGCAAATGAGCCAAGTGATTCATATTTAAGCAAGGATGCCGCCTTTTGCTCGCACCTTGAATTCCTTCATGGCTGATGCCTTTAACAAGCCTGGTGCCTGGGAGATGATCAAAGCCCTCGCCACACCAGGGGGGCTCACCTGCCCCCAGAGAGCACAGCCCATCGGACTTGCCTCCCACAGGAAGTTCTGAGGAGGAGCCACCAGCATCTTAAGTGGGAAGAAGTCTTGGGTGGGCATGTGGGGGGAATGGACACTGGAAAGCAGAGCAGGAGAGAAGCTCACAGAAGAGTTTCTGAGACGCGACACTTCTGAAGTCTCCTTGAACTTGGCAGGTGAGAAAGGAAGGGGCATCTCTAACCAGTGGGGGAAACATGGTCTCGTTACTAAGGGATTTGGGGACAACTGGATAAACCTGCCAAAGAATAGAGGATAAGCTGCAAGTGGATTCAATATTTAAATGTGAAAAATATAACCGTAAACGTTCTAGAAGAGAACCTGGGAGCGTTCCTTTAAAACCTCCAAGCAGAAAAGACCTCACCACGACTGAAAATCATAAAGGAAAGACTGATGAATCTGGGGACAGGAAGAAAACTTCGGCAGGGCAACACATACGATTCAACCAAAAACATGAAGACAAAACGGAAACGGCCGGGGTCCAACCCCAGCAGGTCCAGGGGTCCCCAAAGGTGTGGATGGAGTCGGCGAAGAAGGAATGACACGGAGGCAGCGTTCAGTTGATCAGCAGCCTAGCCGGGATCTCTAGCCAAGTTCTGGTCAGGATCTCCAGCGAAGTTCTGGTTAGGATCTCTAGCCAGATTCTGTGTCCATGTTATCTTGCTAGGTTCTCCAGCCAGGTTCTCCAGGTTCTCCAGCCAGGTTCTGTAGCCAAGTTCCCTCGCTAGGTTCTCCAGCCAGGTTCTGTCCAGGTTCTCCAGCCAGGTTCAGTCACCAGGTTCTAGTCAGGTTCTCTTGCCAATTTCTGTAGTCAGGTTCAGTCCAGGATCTTTTGCCATGTTCTCTCGCTAGGTTCTGTCTCTAGGTTCTGAGGCCAGTTTCTGTCCAGGATCTTTTGCCATGTTCTCTCCAGCGAAGTTCTTCTGTCTCTAGAGAACGTTCTCTATAGGTTCTGTGCCTAGGTTCTGTCTCTCTCTGTTCTGTCTTCTTACATCTGTATTTATACCAGTTGATTCAATCCTATCAATCTCTATTACAAAGGTTAGGGCGTTTCTTATCTCCATTCCAGGGAGTAAAGATTATGTGGCTTAAGCATGATTGTTCGTAGTTAAAGTGATTAATTACCCGCCTGGCACTTAGTTGAGGGGTTTTATTCCCTCCCTAACTTCAGGGGAAAATCCCTACCTGGGGAAACAACCTTTCTCAGAGAGGAGACCTTGGTTAAAACACATAGTGCCAAGAAGGTGAGCAAACATATTAAGAACAGTATGCCATATATGCCAGGTCCTTTGAAACAGCAAGGATGGACCGGCTCCCGGCAGGAAACATTATTTGCAACTCATATCTGAAAGCAAGGGTTAATCTCCCCAATATATATAGTGTGTCGACGAATTGATATGTAAAAGACTAACAATCCAACAGAAAAAAATGAGCAAAGGATATGAACAGAGATCACAGAACCGGAAATACAAATGGCTTAGTATACAAACATAAGATTTGAGGGCACCACACTCAGATGTAGCAAAAAGCCAGATACAATGTTTGCAGGGGGGAACCAGCATTCTCGAGCTCTAAGCTAAGAACATAAATCTTACAGCATCCGTGGGAGCAATTTATCAATATTTATTGAAAATCACAGATGCATAACGCTATTGGGAATTGATCCGACAGATATACATGTGTAAATGGCATATTTACAAGCTCACAGTATATCTGTCATTGCAACTGTCCATCAATAGGGGGTTGGTTAATTAAACATTGGTAAATCCTTACACTGGAACATTAATCAGCTATAAAAGATAATATATACCTACGTTAATGCCTATATTACCTAGACATGAAAAAATTTCTAAGACATGTGAAGAGAATAAGGTAAGGAACAGAACAGTGTATATCACCTGCTACTCAATGTATAAAAAGGGGGTGAAGGGCCCTAACCGGTTTGGCTCAGTGGATAGAGCGTCAGCCTGCGGACTCAAGGGTCCCAGGTTCGATTCCGGTCAAGGGCATGTGCCTTGGTTGTGGGCACATCCCCAGTGGGGAGTGTGCAGGAGGCAGTTAATCGATGTTTCTAACTCTCTATCCCTCTCCCTTCCTTTCTGTAAAAAATCAATAAAATATATTTTTAAAAAAGGGGGGGTGTGGGGGGATAACAACATATACACACGTTGCTTATGTTTGCATGGAGGGATTCTGTAGGGATGCTCAAGAAAGCAGGTAGGGGGACCGAGCAAATGGGAAGTGTGTGAGCAGATGGGAAAAGGAGGGACACTTTTCACTAGACGTCTTTTTTATTAAAGCATCAGAATGAATTACTTGGTTTAAAAGAAAACCTCCCTGGAGACCAACAGCTGGGTGCGTTTACTTGAATTAAACAGGAAGGATGCAACTTCAAAACAAGATACAAACAGCTTGAGTCAGCAGCCAAGGCATTTAATTTAATTGGTGGTTTGGGAGCAAAAAGAGTTGCCTTTTATCTTCCGTTTACTGTGTGCTCAGAAGCCAGCCCGCCCAGACTTCTCACCTCCCTGCTGTAATCATTATATTACAGCCAGGAAGTGAACTTCTCAGCTTGCGTTTTTTTTTTTTTTCTTCTTCAAACTTCTCAGCTTTTAAGTACTGAGAGGAAGACTTCAAACACCTTAAATCCATCTCAACAACAAGCATCCATAAAAGCCTTAATTATGGCGACTTGAAAATGTCTTCCTGAAAACTGAAGTTACTGAAAGTAAAATCTCTTGTACAATGGAGATAACAAGAAGACAAAAAATGCAGCAGCGAGAACATAAAACCCGGAGCCACAAATCAGATGGAACCACCTGAAACCGCCCTGACGCAAAAAACCCTGCACTGGCATTGCAGCAAGTCGGCCAGAGCACGGGGAGCTCATGATGCTCACGCACGCACTGAGACAGACCCCGACTCCTCTGCGCACCAAATCTGGCTGCGAGGAAGTTTCTCCGGGGCCGAGCCCACACATAGCTCCCTGCACACCAGCTTCTGCCTCTTAAGACAACGAAGCCCCTCTGTACCCTCTTTCATTTAAAAACTAGAGGCCCGGTGCATGAAATTAGTGCATGAGGGGGTCCCCTCAGCCCAGCTTGCACCCTCTCCAATCTGGGACCCCTCAGGGAATGTCCGACTGTGGGTTTAGGCCCATGGGATTGGGCTTAAACCGGCAGTCGGACATCCTTCTTACAATCCTGGATGACTGGCTCCCAATTGCTGACCTACCTGCCGGCCAGGTCGCCCCCAACTGCCCCCCGCTGCCAGCCAGGTCGCCCCCAACTGCCCGTCCCCCGTGCTGGCCTGGTCACCCCTTACTGCCCCCCTGCTGCTTAGTCACCTCCAACTGCCCCCCTCTGCTGGCCTGGTTGCCTCCAACTGCCCACCCCCTGCCAGCCTGGTCATCCCTCATGGCCCCCCCCACAGGCCTGGTCGCCCCACGCAGCCTGCTGTTCAGTCGTTTGGTCGTCCCTCACTAACCCCTCTGCTGGCCTGGTTGCCCCCAACTGCCCACCCCCTGCCGGCCTGGTCATCCCTCATGGCCCCCCCCACAGGCCTGGTCGCCCCACGCAGCCTGCTGTTCAGTCGTTTGGTCGTCCCTCACTAACCCCCCTGCTGGCCTGGCTGTAGGCAGCCATCTTGTGAGGGCATGAGGGTTAATTTGCATATTGCCTCTTTATTATATAGGATGAGAACCAGGTTCCCTCCTATTGGGACATTTCCAGGCCTCTCGCTGCTCCACTTCTTGTTGTGGGCACTGTCTGGTTTGCCAATGTCTAACCTACGAGTGTCACATTCTAGATGTGGCCTGGCAACACTGAGATGAAGTTTCCTGAACTCTGGGGCCCTGTGGGTTGGGACAGGTACTCCCAACACCACCAGCCATGACGTGTTTTGTTTCTCTTTGAGAATCTTGAATTCCATCAGTACCCCCCACTTCCACATACATACACACACAACCCACACACCCAGACACACACACACACACACTCAGACACACAATGCCATGTTGTCACTTCCGATATGACAGCAGGTGTGAAGGCTGAGCCTCATCACCTCATCCTACCCAATGAGTAGGGACAAATGACCTATGAAACAAGTCCCGAGCTGATAGTCAAGAGCCCAGTTCTTCCACGTTGAGCTCTCTTCTAAGATTGCTGTGTGACCCTAGGCTGTCACTTAGACCCTCTAAGCCTGTTTCCTCATCTGTAAACATACATATGTCTCTAATAATCCATACAGTTCTTGGAGCCCTCTGCTGAGAGCTCTCGGCCACCCCCTTCAGGACATACAACATCAATGCCATGGTCAACTGTGTTGGGCCTTTATGGCTCTTCCTCCATGAATAACTAGTGGAATTCGATAGGGAATCCTTTCCTTTTAAAAGCAGAGCCCTGTGTGGAAGAGGGTGGAGACTGAGCAGACCCTTTTAGGGTCTGTGATGGGCTGACAGTACAGTTGTAACTTCCGGGCTGCTCTGCTATGGTGTCTTCAAATAGCTCTGAAGGCTGCCTGCGGTCCAGGGAATGTGCTCACTCTCCCAACATGACAGGCCATTCTGGAGAAAATCTGTCTCCATAAAAGGCCACTGTTGCTCCTAAACCCTAGGGATTTTTGTAGGATTAACCCAGGAATGTCATCTTGGAAAACCATCTGTGGGAGTATATTTAGAATAATTTTCTGGGTGAAAGGGAACAAGCCTTTGTAACTTTGATGGATACTGTCGGGGCTGCACGCTGGCCAGCAGTGTGTGAGAACGGCAGTTTCCTGGAGACCTGCCAGTGCAGCATGTCACCAAACTTTGGATTTTTGCTAATCCAGTAAGTGAAAACTGGTCTACCCATCGGAGGTTTGCTATTATAGTACATTGTCTGCTATTGCATTGCTATTTCATATATCCGAGGGCAATTAGTGTTTCATTTTCTGGGAATTGTCTGTAATGTTCATCACCCATTTTTCTATTGAGTCATTCCAAAATGCCCCTTTTAGCCACCAGAGCCACAGCTCGCACACTCTGCAGGCACTTACAGCCGACCATGCGGAGCCAGGAAGAACAAGAACTGAACATACTGGCTGGATCACTCAGGCAGGAGCAGTTCAAGTGAACAGAGAGGGTAGGAGGAGCTGTGCTTTGTACTGAGATTCTAGTCTTAGGAGGTAGTTACATGCTTTCCCTTTCCCACTGTTGTGCAAATACAACATCTTTCTAGTGGGAAACCAAATCCACGTGTTCACCACCACCCCATGGACGTGGATGAGCAGGTGCCTCAGGTCTTGCCATACTGTCTCTTCCCTTGAACTACTGTGATTGGGTAAGGGATTGTCATGGGACCTACACCTGCCCAATCAGAGCCTTCCCTGGGACTTCTGTCAGATGCAGGGGACGAAGTCCACTTTTTTTTTTACCGGTGTCACTAGCTTCAAGGACAAAGCAGGGCAGCTTTGCGATGTGTGGGAAGGAAGCCAACTGTTGCAAGCAAAACTGAACGAAGAAAAAGGGGGATTGAGCCCTTGAATCCCACGGGGCCTGGAACCATGATTCACCCCCTTGGTCTTTCCACTTCCACAAGCCAGTAGTGCCCTCTTCTGTTCAAGACTGGATTTCTGTCACTTGCAGCCAAAGACATCCTAAATACAGAGACAGCAGACTTGCACTCACCCTCTCGGGGTTGATGTCCAGAGCGGCGCAGACCGTGATGGCGAAGTGCTTGGCCCTTTCAAAGCTCCCTTTCCCGATGCTGTGAGAGCCATCTATCAGAAACAGGACGTCCACCGCGGCGGAGCACCACACAGCTGGAGAGAGGGGGGGCAGGCGGGTGACCATCAGCTTCCTTGCAGTCGGGTCCCAAGAGGGTCTCACTCCCAAAGCAGAGAGGAGGCAGAAAGGACCCGTGGTAGGTCAGTGATGGAAGGAATGCTGGAAAAGGTCCAGCCAGCGGCAGCCCCCTCTGCAGCAGGAAGTACATGCCCACACGGGCATGATGCTCAGAACAAGACCCTGAAGGTCTGGGGTAACGGGAGAGTCTAATCCAACAGCACTGCGTCGTATGGCCGCAGGGGCTGCTGGGCCAGTCCAGGATCCTAAAGAGCCCTGGTCCCAGCCCTCAGGGACCACAGTCTGGTCTGGGACACAGCCAGGCACCCTGGTACATGAGGTCATGTTACCCAGGAGTTCAGTAACAGCAGCACTGACGGCCCCTTTCCCACATGCTGGGCGCTGCTTTAAACACTTTATATGGACTGTTCACTTCATCCTTACATCCACCCCTAGATGACTACCTTTTAAAATATATTTCTATTGATGGGAGAGAGAGAGAGAGAGAGAGAGAGAGAGAGAGAGAGAGAGAGAGAGAGAGAGACAGAAACAACGATGAGAGAGAATCATTGATTGGCCACCTCCTACCAGGGATCGAGCCTGCAATCCGGGCATGTGCCCTGGTCAGGAATTGAACTGTGACCTCTGGTTCAAAAGGTGATATTCAACCACTGAGCCATGCTAGCTGGGCAACTATTTTTTAAATTTTTAAACAGTTTTATTGCGGTATCATTTACACATCATATAATTCACCTACTTAAAGTGTGTAATTCAACGTTTTCGGTATGTTCACAGATGCATTCCATCGTCACCTCAGTCAATTCTGGAACATTTTCCGTCTCCTCATAAAGAAACCCAATACCCTTTAGCTATCCGCTCCCTAGCCCCTCGCCCCCACCCCTGTTCTTAGGATGCTTATTCCCACGGGAGAGGCGAGGAAAGCAGGGCACAGTAACATCCCCAAGGACAAAGCCCGGGGAAGCGGTGGAGCCAGGAATCACGTCCAGGCTCCAGAGTGTGGCTCCAGAGTTCAAGCCCCACCTCACCGTGAAGATGCAAGCCCTCGGCAGTCAGAGAGGCAGCGTGCTAGGGCGCCCCCGGAAGGCAGCAAATGCAGGGACTTCACCAGACAGGGAGGAGGGCTGCTGTGGCTTGAGCACATGGAGGGGATAGCGGAAGAAGGAATATGGTGGTGGGTGAGGATGGTTGGGTAGTCACTGGTCACCAACAGAAGACCTCGAAGAGGAGGCCAAGAAATTTGGCAACAGGTGAAGTCAGTCAGTCAGGGAAAGACAAATGCCGTATGATTTCACTTATATGTGAAATCTAGAGAACAGAATAAATGACAAACAGAACAGAAACAGACTCATAGGCACAGAGAACAGACTGGTCCAGAGGGGAGGGGAGGTGGGGGACTGGGTGAAAGGTGAAGGGACTAAGAAGTCCAGATTGGCCCTAGCCAGTTTGGCTCAGTGGATAGAGCATCGGCCTGTGGATGGAAGGGTCCCAGGTTTGATTCTGGCCAAGGGCACAAGCCCAGGTTGTGGGCTTGATCCCCAGTAGAGGGTGTGCAGGAGGCAACCGATAAATGATTTTCTCTCATCATTGATGTTTCTCTCTCTCCCTCTCCCTTCCTCTCTGAAATAAATAAAAATGTATTTTAAAAGAAGAAAGTCCAGATTGGTAGTTACAAAACAGTCAAGGGGACATAAAGTACAGCATAGGGAATACAGGTGTACAGTGAACAATATTGCGATAACTACATATGGGGCCAGGTGGGTACCGGAAATATCAGGGGGAACGCTTTGTAAAGTATATGACTGTCTAACTATTATGCTGTGCACCTGAAACCAATACAAACTAGCACTGAAAGTAAACTGCAATTGAAAAATAAATTTTAAAACGAAATTTGGCAACAGGAATTTACCAAAGGTTTTTACCCAGGAGAGGGACTTGGTCGGGCCCATTTTGGGAAAATGATTGGCCACAGCGTGAAAGGAAGACAGGAGCAGGGTGGACACTTTCTGCAGTGACGTGGTGTCCCCTGGGTCTGCCACAGAGGCTGCAGTGGGCGCTTAGAGGGCTGAGTAAGACATGGGCTTACTTTTGCTGGCAGCTGAAATCTTCCCCAGGATCTCCCTGCTCACGTGGACTTCCTGAAGAGGGAGGGAAGGGGGCGCTAGGAGAGAAGACACCAGAAGCAGTCATTCCAGGCAGAGACACTCCACAGCAGTGAATGAGGACTTTGCAGGGTCTCTTTCTCATGGAGCTTGTATCTGGTGGAGAAGATGGACACTGACTTCAAAGGATTCACACAGAAACAAACTCATCTGTGTTAAGTGCTACATCCCAGAGGGACCAAGGCTACAGGGGTTTTAACAGAGGATCTGCCCCGACCTGGGGTCCAGGAGGAACTGTGCTGGGTGCTGAAGGATGAGTAGGAGTTTACCAGGGTAGCAATGTGGGGATAGGCCTAAGGCAGAAGGGAGCAAGGATGCTGGGCAGGAAGAGGTATGGCCTGCAGCATAAAGGGTGGGGAGGGGGCACCAGAGAGGACAAAAGGTGGCTATGGGGTCTGATCAGGCTGGGCCTCTAAGAGCAATGAGACATCACTGAAAAGTTTCAGGCAAGGGGTAGAAGTGGAGAGGGATCCAGATGTGCCAAGATTTGCATTTTGAAATGGTCGCTGTGCGGAGAATGGGCTGGAGGAGACCCGGGGAGGCCCATCAAGAGGCCGCTACAGGGGCCCAAGCCTGAGGGGATGGGGCTTAGGCCGGGCAGGTGGCCATGAAGTGGAGGCACACAGAGGCATTCAACAGAGCTTGTGACGTTAACATCGAAAGGATGTGACACAAACCAAAGCCCTCAACCTTCTTCCCCCCAACAAGAACTTACCTCCCACCAACAGGCAAATGCAGATGGCTTCCAGCAGCAGGACGGAGGGCATGTTGATACGACTACAGGGCCAGGACGAGAACAAAAGCAACAGCCATGATCTCTGTGAGCTCCCCAGTCACACACCAAACAGGATGACAAGTGCCGGCCTCCCCCGGGGCACCAGTATGACCCTAGAGGCCCCTCACATAGTAACGACAGCAGCTTGGAGGAGACTCAGTTCCCAAAAGCCATGGGACACTTTACTCCAATGGCTCTGATTTTAAAGGACGGAGTTAACATGTTCCCAACACACCCACCCTGGAAACCCCCCAGCTCGTTCGCGGACTTGGGCAATGAGCAAGCCCTACGTCCAGAATAAAGAGACAGGGTCCCGGCTGAAGACTTGAACAAGCCTGCCCTGTCTATGTTATTTATAAACAGCAATGCGGCTGAGGGAGAAACACATTTTTAAAGTTTTGTTATTGCCTGATAATGCTTACAGGATGGGTGAACTTCAGTTCCATGGAGCTTAATTATTTATTGATTTTTGAGGGAAGTAGTATCGTGACAAGTGAGAGCTTTCAATAAGAAACTGACTGTAACTTTGATTCCATAAGGAATCGCGCACCTGGGATGCACGTGTTTGTTTGTTTTTTATTGACTTCGAAGAGGAAGGAGGAGGGAGAGAGAGATAAAAACATCATGAGAGAGAATCATTGATCGGCTGCCTCCTGCATGCCCCCTACTGGGGATCGAGCCCAAAACACAGGCATGTGCCCTTGAATGGAATCAAACCTGGGGACCCTTCAGTCCGCAGGCCGATGCTCTATCCACTGAGCCAAACCAGCCAGGACAAAAACATATATATATTTTAAATCCCTTTTGATCTCCCCTCCATCCTGAACCTATGATGGTCAGACCCTACTCAACTGTATATTCAGCTTATTGAATTTCAAAACATTTCTGAAAAAAACAAGAACAAATATCCCAACCGGCCTGATCTTCACCGGAGGCTCCTCTTCGCCTAATCTAGGTGAAAAGAGGAGATTGGGAATTGCGAGAGTCGGGGAGCCAGGAGCTCCCAGACACCATCCAGGGAGGACGGTGGCCGGAGGGGATCTGGGCGGCTGAAGGCCCACACGCTTCCTACCGGCTCCAGCCCAGCGCATGCCAGCAAGGCACTCCCCTTCCCCCAGGGGCACATTTTCTTTCCTCTCACTCCACACAGACACGCAGGACAAGTCCCCACCTGCCACCTGGAAGCCAGGTTAGGGCCGGGCCTGCCGACGAGGGGCAGTGCAGGGCCAAGGTGAAGGGCTTCCAAATGCTACCGGCTCCTTAAGTTCAGGATGGCTTTCTGGGGTCACAGCTTCTGACCTTGGGCACGTGCAGGAGTCTGAGGCTCAGGCCTGTTAATATTTTATAAAACCAGGATTCTAGCTGCCTCCTCAGGCCGCCCTGAGGACAAGTGGAAGAAAGTCTGGAAGGTTCCTGCCACACAGTAAGCACAGGCCCCCGCCCTCTACCATGAAACAAACCCAAGCAACGTCATCTCGCTCTATCAGGCGCCCTTGCTTGCCCAGATTATTGTTTCCAAGTTTCCGCTCACAAAAACAACTTGTATGTTGGCAATCTGCAAATCGATGCCAGAGGCCAATGCTTTCCCGTAAGTGTGTGGATGGGATGGTCTGGCTCTGGGGCCGCAGCCGTACCTCCCTTCTCTGTCCCCCAACACAACCCCTACTGTGACCCAGCCCACACTGCATGAGACAGGTGCCTGCCGGGTAAGCTGAGCACCACAATGGCCACTGCCCACCACAGATGGGCCGCTTCCAGATCAATCTTTGTGCTCACTGCATTCTTTTTTGTACCAAGATGAATGAAACGGATGCTATTTCGAACCTGCTGAAGCAGTACTCACTGTTCCCAACCAATCATTTCAAACACAGCTTCTTCTCCTTTCCTCACATATCAAAACTTTCTTAAAATATGAATTCGATAGTCTAAATACAACTCTGTACCTACTTCATATATATATATGAAGGGATATATATATATATAGGGATATATATATATATATATATATATATATATGTAGGGATATATATATATATATCCCTACATGGTTTGGCTCAGTGGATGGAGCGTTGGCCTGCAAACTGAAGGGTCCTGGGTTCAGTTCTGGTCAGGGCCTCATGCCCGGGTTGCAGGCTTGATCCCCAGTAGGGGGCGTGCAGGAGACAGCTGATCAGTGAATCTCTCTCATCGTCGATGTTTCTATTTCTCTCTCCCTCTCCTTTCCTCTCTGAAATCAATAAAATATATTTAAATATATATCCACTGAGCCAAACTGGCTAGGGCTAAACACCTTTTTAAAAGAATGAATTCCACAGTGAAATCGCACAGCTACTACCGTCAAGTGGGTATTTACTGTGTGCCTTCTGCTGGGCTCCACACGTTTGTGTCTTCTCTCCCCAAATCTGCGCAGTCAGCCAATGAGAATATTACTCCCATTTTACAGATGAGAAAATCGAGGCATGGAGAAATTAAGTGGTTTGTACCAGGTTATACTAGTACAGCGAATAAGAGCATCCAACTCCATTCTGGCCTCTGGGTGGTCTGCTCAACCCATCACCTTCCTGATGTTGGGGAATCAGGAGAGAGGAACAGGAGTATAACTAAAAGTCTGCCACCCTGAGTCCTGCCCGTTGGCAGTTTCCCACCCAGCTCATACCCTGCCAGCTACTCCCACAGTGGAGCACATGAGAAGGTTCCCAGAGCTCTCCGCATTTTTGACAAAGTAGTCAGGGGTAGCCTGCTACCCAGGGCAGAAACAGACCATCCGCTCCCAGGTGAACCTTGTCAAGCTTTCTCCATGACATTAGCCTCCGTCATCACATTTGTTTCTTTCTGTTCCATTACTCATGCCAATCCCATGCATCATTCCTGGCGTCTGGAACCCACACATGGACTTACATGTCCCCAATTCCCAATCTTTTCATCTGACTGTTGTCGCAAACCCTGATTCCGCACAGCACCCGCGGCATTTGGGGGCAGCGAGTGAGTGAGTCTGCTGCAGGGCACACAAAACAGTGCACTCTGGGATTACATTTTCCACGACACAGGAAAGAAACTCAGGCCAAAACAAGGACCCTTTTGAAAAACAAGGGAGGACCGGTGATAGCTACAGGCAGTTTTGCAGGACAATGCCCGCCTTCTCTAAGATCGGAAATAATTACTGCAGGGTGAAACAAGAAACCACTTCCACCTCCTTACAAAACGCAATTCCAAACCCGAATATTAGATTAGCCCTTAGCAGCCTCCTCTCAATGGGCCGGGATGGAAACCTGAGCCCTTTACAAGAACAGTCAACGCCTGAACAGGAAGACTAAGATCAGAGGTAGGAGTCTCTGGCCAGGAAGCCATTGGTGTCTTTTGCTGTAACAATGATCTTTCTTGCCCATTTATTTGGCCAAACACCTGGCTCAATGTCTAGGGAAATGGACAGCACATTTTTAGTTTGACGAGGCAGGGAAAGCATTTTAAAAACTGCTCCGGGTAAGTAATGCCCCCCCCCCCTCCCCCCCACTAAAAGAATAGCAAATTTTCAGAACCCAACAGTCTGACAACCAGAAGTCAGCACTCAGGGACAATGTGCTGTTTGGATTCCCTGGATGGTTGGGGAGAAAGCTGGGCAGATGGGCATAAATTGAAGAGCCTCCCACACTCACCCCACCTGCTAAGAGAGAGTTTTAGCCAAAAGAGATTTTAATAATTGTTTTGATCATCTTTGAAAATCCCCAATTCACTGCCGTGGGACTCTGGGAGGCACACACACAGGACCGGAAGTCCAGAGACCGAATTCCAGCCTAGCTCTGCTTGTAACCAGCTGGGAGACCCTGCAAACAACTTTCCCTGACTCAGGTTCATGCAGCTGTCAGTGGGGAGGATCTGTTTCACAAAGTCACGCCGCGGGGTGAAGATCCTATGAAGTAGTGCGTGAACGTCCCTTCTAATGGTAAAACACTTTCTAAATGTACGAGGGTAAAAGATGATCATACATACATTTTCATGAAACACCACGCATGCCCCCATGGGGTAGGCAGGACCATTTCCATTGGACATGAGAATGGTCTTGGAGAAGTTGGGGTCCCAGAGCTAGGGAACTGCAAGCTTGATGTCAAGTCCAAGTCTCCTGACTGCGGACAGCTCGCTGTTGACAAGAAGCGCGCAGTACAGACATGACAACCAGCGAGCCCTAATGGGACATCAGGAGCCCTGAGCCCGAGCCTCTCAGGTCAATTCCTTCACTTCAATCTCGCAGTTTCCTGTTTACCTGGGAAGGCTGCTGGCAGGATCACATGAGACCACATTGCAAAAGCCCCCTGGGCCAGGGCAGTTTCCTCAATGGAGATCAGGGACTCAGGATCAGGAAAGAAAGTGAGGGCTCAGACAGGAATCAGACGCAGGGAAGCCCTGCAGGTAATTTTGCAGGTGGAAAAGCAAGCAGTCTGGAGCTATTCAGAAGGTAACAGGGTAAACTAAAGGGAGAACTTCAAGTGTATTCAGCTGTCCCATGGAGCTGGCTTGGGATGACGCTGAAATGGGGGTGTTGCCTGGATAGACTCTTTCCTGTGAGGGTCCCCAAGAGACCCCTATAGCCTTGTAGATGACGGGAGGAATTTTTTTTATATCCTTGTGAGATAAAATAAAATGTTAGCCACCTGAAACTAACACAAATTGTACATAGAGCTCTGGAAGTATGTCTCAGCGATGCGGCTGATGCAATGGTGTGAGCACACTCCACCATGACATGCTTTCTCGGCACACCAGGAAGTAGCAACACCCGCCTGAACGAACTCCTAGAGCCACGTGCACAGTACCCCAGCCTTTCCGCCATTGGTCGCCTGTAGCAATGTGTCTCCCTCTGATTGGTCCCCTCATGCTATATATACCCCTGTAGTTCCACAATAAAACGGATCTGCGTCACCGAACCTGGTCTCTGGAGTCGTGCATGCAGACACCCTAGCGCGTTGGGGCTCCGTCGTCCTCACCCCCGAGGGACCCCCTGCTTCATCTGGCACCCGAACGTGGGGCCCCGGAACGGCTGGACGGGTGAGCGACCCTCTACAGTAACACGGGAAACCTACCTCCTTCAGCGAGAGCGCCACAAGCACACGCGCTCCACGCCTTACTGCAGAGCAGGCGAGTTAAGGTCTCTGAAAAGGAACTCCAATCTCATTGGGAATATCTATTACAGTCCAATCCGTGGTTAATCGAGGCCCCCATTTGGGACCCCTCCACTTGGGAGAAGGTCTTGAAAAGGATTCGATCCGCTGAGGTCCACGAGGAAAAATCGTTACCCCCTTCTCTGACGCCGGCCATCTTAGCTATCCTGGCTTGCCTGTCCGGCGCTCCGCCCGAACCGCCACTCCCAGTGCCCACAGCCGTTTCAGCCACAGTGAAGGTCGAGCCTCCCCCTAAGCTTCCCTTGCCACCTTACAATCCCCTGGTCACTACCACCACTCCCTCGGCACCTGAGGGTCCCCCAGAGGCAGACCATTGGGAAGTATCTACCACCAACAGAGCTCAGAAGGAAGCGGAACAAAACGAAACTAAAACGGGGGAAGCCGCTACCTCGGCCGAAACAGCGCAGGGCAGGAAGCCAAGTGCGGGTCCCCCGCAGCAGACTGCTCCGGCCCCCCTTGTTGGGGACACGAACGATAATCCCTGGACAGGGCTATACCAATCCCAATGCCAGCAGAGGGACATGGCACGGTTCTCTTTGGGCTTAGAAACTCAGGCTTTCCCCGTCAACACTAATCCTACCGCCCCACAACCTCAGGCGTGGATACCGCCTAACCAAAAGGAGCTACTAGCCATTAGAAAGGCAGTACAGGAGGATGGGTGATCAGCCCGTACACCCAACAGCTACTTGAAAATTTTAGTATAAATCTTAACTGCCCTCATGATTGGAAATGCCTCTCTCGCACCATACTAGCCCCAGGGGACATGATTCAGTGGAAGGCTTTGTTTTATGAACAGTGCAAGCCACAGGCGGAACGCAACCAAGCCGCGGTAGCAGGAAAAGCCCATAATCCGCACGATGAGGCAGATGCACTACAGGGAGAAGGAGTTTTCTCTTCCCCTGCTGTCCAGGCCCAGGGGCACGCTAGATATTTTGATCAAGTCCGCCTCTGTGCTATGCGCGCTTTCGCCCAAATAAATCCGAGGGGTAAGCCTACGCGACTGACCAAGCTCGTACAGGGTTCCAATGAAGGGCTTTCGGAATTTTTACATAGAGTCAGGGAAGCTGTGGACCGTAAGGTTACTCACGCCCAGGCCGTGGAAGCCCTTACCAGGGAGGTCGTCTGGGAGGGGGCTCATACTGAGTGCCGCCAGGCAATCGCTCCGGTTAAAGCAGGCAGTATAGACGACTGGGTGCTTACCTGTCGAGATGGAGGCAGTAAGTCGGCCGCCACCCTTGCGGCAGCGCTGGCCGCTCATATCAATCTAGGAGGACAATCGGGAGGGCAGAAAGGAGCATGCTATGAGTGTAAAGGGATCGGCCATTTTGCGAAGGATTGCCCTAACAGGAAGAGAAAACAGGGAGGGAAAGGGAAAAAACCCCCCTCCGTTTGCCCCCGCTGTAGAAAGGGACTACACTGGCGCAGGGACTGCAGATCCAATAAGGATAAAGATGGCAATCCACTGCCCCCTTTAAACGAGAAGAGGGGCAGCTCTCAGCCCCGCCAGTAAGAGAGCAGCCGACCCAAGGGGTATATTGGACGCTACCTCTTACACAGAGCAAGGCGTTCCTTACCTTAACGGTCAAGGGAGAGGGAATAGAAGGGCTAGCAGATACTGGGGCAGACGTGTCTGTTATTCAAGAGGAGAAGGGGAGTTCCAAATGGCCAACCACTTCCGGTCCGCTAGTTCAGGGAGTCAGCGGCTACAAGAGGGCTGCCCAAGCTGCCAGGGGACTCTCCCGGGCGGACTCAGATGGGAATACCGGGACTTTCCGCCCACTCTTCATGACTGACATCCCCCACACTTTGTGGGGCCGAGACATCCTTGAGGTGGTCAATGCAATCATATACACCGCACCGCCCCCCAATCCTAGGGGCCACTGTTCACCCACCGGCGCCACAGCCGATAAAGTTATCATGGGACACCACCGACCCCATATGGGTAGAACAGTGGCCTTTACCGCAAGAGAAATTACTTGCCCTTAAGCAATTAGCACAGGAACAACTAGATGCTGGACATGTTGAACCCTCTCTCAGCCCTCACAATACACCAGTCTTTGTCATACAAAAGAAGGATAAAGTAAAATGGAGATTTCAACAGGACCTCAGAGCTGTAAATAGACACATGAAAAAACTAGGCCCTCTACAACCGGGACTGCCTCATCCCTCAGCTATCGCAAGGGAAGCACATATAAAAATCATAGATATTAAAGACTGCTTTTTCTCTATCTCATTGCACCCGGAGGACAGGCCCTACTTTGCCTTTTCAGTGCCCTCTACCAACCATCAACTACCGGCAGATAGATACCAATGGCAGGTACTCCCCCAGGGCATGAAGAACAGCCCTACCATGTGCCAGGCTTATGTTGGAGTGACAACCAAACCTCTAGCCAAACAATGCTTTCTCACTCATTACATGGATGATATCCTTATTGCCCACAGGGACCCTATATGGCTAGAGGCATGCTACCAAACACGTATTAGCAACCTACGAGCTCTTAACCTCCATATAGCTCCCGAAAAGGTCCAGGCCATTCCTCCATACTCCTTTTTAGGATATAAAATACATGAGCAATAGTACCCATAGCTCCTCAGCTTGCAATTCCTGATACCATCTCCCTACATGCGCTACAGGAACTATGTGGCCAGACTAATTGGGTTAGGAACAGCTTATCAATCTCCACCGGGGCCCTAGGCCCCCTCTTCCAATTGCTTGAAGGAGACACAGACCCCCTTCGTACCCGCTCTTAACCCAGGGGAGAGGGTTTGCTTGTATTTTTCCAGAAGGCGACAAAAGTCCCGCGTGGATCCCTGCTCATGACGTCAAACCCTACACCACCAGGGATGAGCCGTAGATCGCCACCATCGCCCCCCCGTGGAGGAAATGGAGGACCTGACCATAGAAGAGAACCAGCCCCGACGGCGGAGACGACCTAGACACCGACGAGCCCACCCCATCACCTGGGGTGACATCAAGGCTCTACAAGACCAAGCCGCGCGCATGGCGCCAGAGGGGAGCCCATCAGCAGGAACGTTATTCTTATTAATGTGTGCTATCATCACAGCTAATAGCACGGGGGCGCACAGATAAGGACTGTGGACTGTGATGCCTCACCCTGGCGTTCTTATGCCAGTTGGTGTAGACAGTACCCAGTTTCCACTGGCACGTGCCTCTGCTACTCCTTTTACCCGTCTGTAAGGCCACCCTTCTATCTCCTGAGTAGTGACAACTCCTTTGCTTTGGCGCTAATTAGAAAGGAAGGGGGAGATGTACGTAGAGCTCGGGAAGTATGTCTCAGCGATGCGGCTGATGCAATGGTGTGAGCAAACTCCACCATGACATGCTTCCTCGGCACACCAGGAAGTAGCAACACCCGCCTGAACGAACTCCTAGAGCCACGTGCACAGTACCCCAGCCTTTCAGCCATTGGTCGCCTGTAGCAACGTGTCTCCCTGATTGGTCCCCTCATGCTATATATACCCCTGTAGTTCCACAATAAAACGGATCTGCGTCACTGAACCTGGTCTCCGGCGTCATGCATGCAGACGCCCTAGCGTGTTGGGGCTCTGTCGTCCTCACCCCCGAGGGACCCCCTGCTTCAACAAATAATAATGAATGTAAACCAATTGAAAAAAAAAATAGCTATTCTGTTACAGTCCTCCCAATTAAAACAACTTTTTCACTGATATGTCAAGTACAAAAGTTTGAGGACTGCCCTAGCCAGTTTTGCTCAGTGGATAAAGCATTGGCCTGTGGACCAAAGGGTCCCAGGTTCAATTTCGGTCAAAGGCATGTACCTCGGTTGCAGGCTCAATCCCTGGCCCTGGTCGGGGTGCATGAGGGAGGCAACCAATTGATGTGTCTCTCTCACATCGATTCTTCTCTCTTTCTCCCTCTCCCTTCCACTCTCTCTAAAAATCAATAGAAAAAATCCTTGGGTAAGGATTAACAGCAACAACAAAAGTTTGAGGACCACTGTTCTAAAACACCTCATAATGTTGCTGGCCCCTCCATTGGTGTAATTATATGACATTTCATTTATATAACCTGGTGCGGACAATCTTAACAAAAGGTTTTTACATTTGCACCAATAGTTTAATGGCCTCACTTGCCACGTAATGACTGCGCCATTTATGAAGCTCATTACAAACCCTGGAGTCTGGGTTCTGCCACGCTTTCCCATTTGCCCTTGGGCAGTCTTCAACCTCTCTGGGTCTGTTTCCTCGTCTGTAAACACATGGGCTTCTGACTATAATTCATTCCAGGGGACCTGAGTTTCCCAGTCTATTGGGGGTGGGGGGTGGGGTGGGGTGGGAGCTACTTCAAGCTCTGGATGGCAAACCAAAAACCAGATTTCAAGAAAAATACATCATTGATGGTCTTCAGTCCAACAGACAGGGATGATCAAGGAAGGAAGTCCCTCTCCTCTCTCCCTGGGATTTGCCTGGGGACCTAGTCTGGGAAATTCTTACACAGGCAAGAGTTTGACTCTGAGCTGGATGTCTACAAAGGAAGAGAACTGGCCATAGCCCACCTGGAAAAGGGCTCAGTGGGCTTTGTGTCCCCTCAGCCAATAAGAATGGCTGAGGCTGCTGAAGGCCAGCAGCCTTACCAACAGGCTCCCATGGCCATTGCCAACTGCAGGGCTACCGCTCTCGCGTCTCTGACTTGCTCCTTCTCTTTTCTCGATAAATGCACATTTCTTAACGCAATGTCACACTGAGCTTACATTTTTAGACCTCAATTTATAAAACACTTAGAGGTTCTAGGGTTTTTGTTGTTTTTTAATTAAAAGACCTCATAATCTGAAAACTGTCAAGCTCCAATTCAGTTCCAAGACAGCAAACACACTGCCTGGTATCCCCGCTGAAAGGGGGCCCTCCTCCCTCTGGGTGCCCACCATGTTTTTAAACAGACCCTCTCTGGCAAGTTTCAAAGGCGCAACTCTGCTACTCCCGCTACGGGCCCAGCAGGTGAGTAAGCCGGGGTCAGGTGATGATGGTGGAGCAAAATCACCCTGGAGGACAACCCCCTGGACTTCCCACTGCCCAAGGGCGAGTCTCTGGGGGCAGCGGGCCCCTCTCTGGCTCGGTTGCAGAGACTTCGCTGGGGGGCGGGGGAGGGGGGGGGCACTCAGCTGTCTGGAAAAACTGCTCCGGAGTAACCAGAACACGCGCAGATGCTCTGTAATGGGTGGTGGAGGGAGGGGAGGCGCTCAGGCATGTCCCCAAAGCCTTGATTCAGAAGATGAGCTCCTTCTGTGACTGTGCCAAGCAGCTCGCGTTTAGTACGTGGTTCCCTCCTCCACCCGCAGCCACTCAACCCCTGTACCCTTACCTGCGGTTCTTGCCCTTGGGCTCGACGCTCCGGTGCCCAGGACCCAAGGGAGGGGTCGCTGTGGGGCCCGCTGCGCGCACCGTCCCAGACCCCGGCCGGTTCGGGGACAGCGGGCGCCAGGTGCGCGCTTCCCCGGGACGCCGCCTGCCCGCGGCCGCGCTCGGTGAGCGCAGACAGCGCCGAACAAAGCCCGCAACGCACGGTCTCCGCGCTCCAGGTGGGGCGCCTGGGGGTCGAGCCGGCGCGTCTCCGGGGAGCGCGAATAAGGAACCGGCGCCCTCTCGGTGGACGCCAGCGGGCCCGGCCACCAGGGCTCCTGCGGCGCGGAGACAGCGCTGGGCTCCGACTCCCCAGGACGAGCGCGGCGAGGAGCGCACGGCGGGACTGGACGCCGAGGCGGCGGGCTGGCCCGGGCCGGTGCGGCGTGGCCAGGGGGCGCTGCAGGCCCGCGGAGGGCGCCCGCTGGGAGCCACGTGGAGCACCTGTAGCTCCGCGCAGGGGAAGGAGGAGAACGCGGCGCGGGCGGCGCGGGCGGCGCACCGGGCACTTCTGGGAACCCCGCCCGCATCGCCTCTCGCGTTTAAAAAGGAGCTGTCGGCCCAGGTCGGCAATCAAGGAAGGTACTTCCTCCTGCGCGGGGTCCCGGCCTGCGCGCTGTGCAGCAGCGAGAACTGTGCCGTGCGCGGTCTCTGCAGGATTTATTGCTCCGACTCAGGCGAAAAATGTTGCCTTTGGCATCGTTTCTGTTTGCCATGGCGATCGCCGTTTGTTTACCTGACTGTCCAGTCATTGGAATTGCGCTGTAATAAGTGGGCCTTTTAGTCAATATCCCTGCTTAAGGCTAGAAGGTGGCTGATTTTTAAAGTTTAAACGCCACAAAGCAAAACCGCACGGTGCCTGGCACAATGCCTCGTCAATAGAAGCACTCGTAGACGGTGGCTACCATTGTGTAGTCTACAGCGTTCATACTCGCCCAAAAAGCCTCATTGCATAATGTGTGTTCGTTGCACAGAAAATGCGAGTAAGCAAGTTGAAAAACCACACCCATTCCACCATCCAGCGACGATCACTGTTAATACTGTGGTGTGTATTCTTCCGGTGTCTTTCTACTGATACAAGATCTTGAACAACTTTCTATGTTTTGTAGACCCTATTTAATGTCCTAATGTACCGAACCTATCTGCTATTGTTGGTCATTAACTTTTAATTTTAATCATGCAACTGGATATTTGTGCTTACTCAGTTACTCAAAAGGCAAGAAGGTAAATTTGTAGGCTATTGGGTATGTGCAATTTAAGGCTTTTGATGTGTGTTATTAAATACCCTCCAGGAAGATGGACCTGTCTCCTTTTTCCCATGTCCTTCCCATTATTCTTGTAAATGGCAATCGGGTAGACTAGTGCTTTGTCTTGTTTTACACCTTTCCTTAAACATTTTTTTTTTCTTAAAACGTTTCGTTTCTGTGGTTCTCAGTTGGTGTACAACCCTCCCAACATTGCCAGAGCAGCGCATGCGCACCCCTGCAGGGGAGCCTGCCTGCAGGGCTCAGTGCTGGGGGAGGGGCGGCCTCTGCCTCAGATGGACAGGTCCCATAGGAATGTAATGCAAGCCACGTGGGTGATTTTAAACGTTCTAGTAGCCACATTTGAAAAGAAGTGAAAAGAAACAGGTGAATTTAATTTTAATAATATTTACCCAGTTGATCCCTAGTATCTCAACATGTAAACAAGATACAAGGTGTCCCCCAAAAAAGTATACACACTGTAACAGCTGATGGCTCCCTCTTGAAAAGGAAATGTATTTTAATAAACATTGCCTTTGTAATTATTCAAAGTGTGTGTAATACATTTGTGGGACACCTTATAGAGGTATTTTATAGTCTTTAAATGTCACAGCTGACAGCCTTCTCCCCCACCTGTTATGATTGGTTATTAACATTTGTCTGCACAATTTTGCCTAATCAAGTTTATCTTAGAGAAGCCAATTTTCAATTCTAGAGTTTTCTGAGAGCTTGACATCTTTAATTGGTGGCAAATTAAAATTTTATTCCATGGTTAAGAAGTAACAGGTTAAACGATAGTGGTGGAGATACCAGTTGCTTCAAACTCCTTCACATCCAAGAAGAATCCCTCTGTCCCAGGTGCCTGAGGGGAGGAGGGAAAGGCAGACACCAGCTCGAGTGGTGAGTGGCAGGAGACTGGCAAGGCTGGAGGCTTTTAATAGAGAGAGGAGACGGGCAGCTACTATTGTCCCTTTTCACAACCCCTCTTTTGTGAAGACCTGTGGAAATTTAAAAAAATAAAGTCACCACGAAGGACCATCATTCCAAAAGGCTTGTGTCGTAGTTCCTTGCTTCCAAGTTCTTGCCTTCTTCATCTTCACGCTCCCAGTGTCTGGTAACTCTACACAGTAAGTGCCCTTTTAAAGTGTGAATTCAGTCCTAGCCAGTTTGGCTCAGTGGGTAGAGCATCGGCCTGCAGACCAAAAGGTCCCGGGTTCCATTCTGCCCAAGGGCACGTATCTTGGTTGCAGGCTCCTCCCCAGCCAGGGCCCTGGTCAGGGCTCATTCAGGAGGCAACCAATTGATGTGTTTCTCTCTGTCTTTCCCGCTCTCTTTCACTCTCCCTAAAAACCAATGGAAAAAATATCCTCGGGTGAGGATTAACAAAACACACACACACACAGTGAATTCATTCATGAATTGCCCTGTACGGCATGTCTCAATAGTAAACCCACAGGCGTGCAGATGACTCTGAATGCCATGCAGAGATCAGTGGCGACACCGGTGCAGTGGAATGGCCACTGCTTTGGAGAAAAGGGGGTCTGGGTTGCCTGCTGGCTTTGTGGCAGAGAAAAGATGCTTACTCTTCGACTGCTCACTTCCCTGGCCTATAAAATCAAAGACCGATGGGTACAATGATTCCCATCTAGGAAAGCCCAATTCAAATTGTTTGCATCCAGTCCTCCAAATGGTGAAGGCAAGGAGGGCATATATGAAAAGGCCCAAAGTGGGTTACAACACAGAGGCAAAAAATTGTGAATTTCCAGAACCCTCTTGCTGAGAAATGAAAGAACAGGAAATAACCGTAAATGGCAAAGAAACCATCCAGGAGGAAACAAAGGGCCTTATTCCAAAGTGCCCCACAAGATAGCGAATTAAGCCAGAGCCAGAATTAGGAAGGGGGGGGGGGGCGGGGGGCAGATAAGGGCACAGACCCAAGGAACAGAAACACCGCCATCTCAGAGTTGAAGCCCCTTAGGTTTGGGGTAGGTACCAATTGTTCCAAGGCTTAAAGCCCACATACCAACTCCTTTACAGTGAGAAGAATTATGCACAAGATCTTACTGGATATGCTTTTGGGAAATGTGATGCCTTTTGGCTGAATCAAGTACACATGGAT
The DNA here is from genome assembly GCF_964212035.1 of Myotis nattereri. Taxonomy (NCBI): domain Eukaryota; kingdom Metazoa; phylum Chordata; class Mammalia; order Chiroptera; family Vespertilionidae; genus Myotis; species Myotis nattereri. Next base: position 52,280,267 of record NC_138088.1, on the reverse strand, counting down.
TATCTACGAGGGAGGCAAAGGCTTGGGTGATAGAAGTTAGTCATTCAATCAACACACCAAACTGCATAAGCACTCTACTTCAAACTGTTAATGCTCCCAAGTTTTGTATCTAGTTTTCATGCACAGGTGTGTGCCTCAGCAAAAGCACTTGTTGAACGTATTTCGAGAGGAATCCTGCTGCACCCTTGGTGGAGGCAGAGCGGGCAGAGGCCCGACTTACAGTAATACAACTCACAGTCCCTCTCGCTTCTGGAGGTCTCACATCACAAGAGGTGGGCACCTCCTCCTCGAAAGGTTATCAGCTCAGGGTCTCGAGGTAAAATAAAAGGAAAGCAAGGAAAATGCATGAGGCTGGGCAGCTAAAGCCTTAGATGAAACCAATGGTAGTAGGTTATCGGAAAGCTAGTGGCTGGATTCAAGAACCTTCCTAGGGAAGTTAGACTACAGTGCCCCACCTGTAACTTGCACAATGTGCAGGGCAATGGAAAAAGTGTTTGTTCTTTGCGTGAGCCTCCCACAACGCCACCTGGGCAGATGGGCATCCTGGAACGGAACCTCACCGATTCCGGCAAGCAAAGTCATCCTGCGGCTCTTTCTTAACTCATGTTTGGAACCACTGGCTACCCTCCAACTCCTTTTATCTGGAAAAACAAAACAAAAACCACCCTTAAAAAGCCTTTGTTTATCTCAAGCAAGCACTGCTGGGGCCAGTCTGCCTGCAGAACCGCCTGCACATAAGCAGCCCAGGTGCCACTCTTTGGCTAATCCCAGAAGAGCTCCATTTGCCACGTCCAGGCAGTTGTGTTGGTGATGAGCGCACTAGTCACACAAATGGTTCGTGGTTCATTGCGAACCTCAAGAAGGATTCAGCCTCTCCTGGAATTTGGCAGCTTAGGGTCCTGCTAGTAAGGATCCTCACGTTACCGGTGTCTGGAGTTTGCATTATGTAGCAACAGAGCTCTATTACAGAATATAAATCACCCTCATTCACAATGTTGAGCCTTTTACATTCCTGGCTGCCCCAGCAAAAGAATTCTACCAAAAGAAAAGGCATAGCGAATGGCTTTCCTCATCAACTCCTATTCATTGTTTAATCCTTAATAAAAATCTAGACCGAACCCGATTTGTCTCAATATTCACACGGCCTCTACCAGGGAGTGATCTATTTGTTTGGCTATACGGTCTCGGCTCTAGTCTACTTCTCTATGACAACTAGATATTATGAGGGACAGGCAGGTGTGATGGGCCATACCTGGTCCTAATGAACAGTAAATACAGCACCTACCGCCATGTCAGAGACACACAGCTGGGGCTCAGGAAATACTTGTTGAGTTAATGTTAACTCTGTACCAAACAGGAAAGTCTTAAACCAGGGGTGGGCAAACTTTTTGACTCGAGGGCCACAATGGGTTCTTAAACTGGACCGGAGGGCCGGAACAAAAGCATGGATGGAGTGTTTGTGTGAACTAATATAAATTCAAAGTAAACATCATTACATAAAAGGGTACGGTCTTTTTTTTTTTTTTTTTAGTTTTATTCATTTCAAATGGGCCGGATCCGGCCCGCGGGCCGTAGTTTGCCCACGGCTGTCTTAAACCGATTCAGAAATAAGACCTGGGGGGCTGGTATGTTAACATGTGGGTTAAACTAGCAGACGTTTACTTGTGAGACCAGTGCTATGGACTACATTAGTTCCTTTTGGGGAGCAAGGCACACAGCTGAACCACCAAATGACAGTGAACTCCATCCAATTAAAACTGTTTGAACTGCAGTTTCCACGAGCATAAAATACCTTGGAACCTGATGAATTCTGACTTAGGTTTTTTATGTGGTCTTTGACTTGCTTCCCTAACTTTCCAGAATAAAAAGGCAAGTTTTGTGATTCTATGGTTTTCATTTGCATTTTCACTGTGGCTGGAATTGAACAGACTATGAACAAACTAAGCACGTAGTGCTCCTATTATGTTTAAGTAAGAAAAGGAAGTTAGCAAAATGCTGGCAATAAGAACACGAGGAATCTGGCAAAATGAAAAGATTTATTGGGCAAAGCAGCATACATTTTTATATAATGGAAGCACATCAGTATTTGAACAACTCTTTACATGAGGAAAAATTCCATTGAATCTAACAGATTAGCTGACACCCATTATCAGTAAAAGCAACAATAAAAAAGTCTTGTAAGTTTCTCTTTGAGTTGGTGAAAACATATCCTGAGGTTGTCATAGGCTGCTACTTAAAATCACAAAAATTCTCAGACAGAAACTCAGGGCTGGCAGAAAAGTCAGCTGGCCATAATTCCACACGTGAGTTTAGGAGAATTTACTTCTAATTTAGCTTAAATTGTTACCTGCATTTGTGCTTCAGAAAATGGCACATTCTAACTATAATAAAAATCTAAGTGGCTACATAATGGCTGGTGAGAGCAGAGAGAGAACCTTCCTTCCCCTGCTGGAGTGGTCCAGAGCCCAAGGACAGACTGTGCCCAAAGGCCAAAGGACAAGGGAGCCACGTCAGGATGGAGAGCAGCTCATGACCTCAGCATGCACAAGAAAAGAGGAGCAGAGACTGGAGCAACAACAAACCAAAGAACATTTATTATGTGCAATAGACAGGTGATGACAGGGATATTTTATTATAAAGTACTTCAAACATACATAAAAGTCCTAAAAATAATAAAGCTCATGTATCCACCAACTAGACTTATCCAGTATTAATATGGAGCCATGTTTTCTTCAGTACCTTATGTAATAAAAAGTTATATGTACAGTAGGGAGCCCCCATGTGTCCCTTCCTCATATTTCTGTGAATTTGGAAGATCTTCTGTGCCAGGCTTATGTATTTGGAAGGAAGAACTTGGAAAAATAAAACTACTCTACCTAATAGAAGAGCAGTAAGCAACAAAAGTGGAGGCATCCAAGGTCATTAAAGAAAACGTCAAAGAGAAAAGGTTCCGATAAACAAACACCCAAGATGCTGTCCTTTCTCTCCTAGTCTAGCCTTCACTGTTTCCTCTCTCATAAGTGTTTATTTCCAACAGACTGTTTCTGAAAGAGAAAAATCAACTATCATTATGCTGTATATGAAAACTTGGTCACCGTGGTTCTTAATTTCTATCTTAAGTACAAGCAAAACAAATATTCACTTTTAACTGAAATTAGATATTAAGTCAGAACCGCCAGTTAAAAAATTAGCCACTACCATAACAGTGTAATGTGTTAATTATAGCTGTTTGTACTCCCTCTTCAAAAACATAAAATATAGCTGTTCACACTCTCCTTCAAATATAAAAATATTTTACATTAACTTGTATGCCAAAGTACGTATGTATCACTTTTGAGCAAAAGGTTAGTTTTATGTTCTCATCATCACATCACTCCTACAATTACTAACAAATTAAAACAAATTTCTCCAGAGATGATGAAACAAAATTAAAACACATTTTCTCTATCTCTAGGAGGAATGACTTAAAGTACTAAATATTCAACTACATTTTCACTAGAATGAAGGAAATCTACTTAAGTAACCATGTATGTAATTTTTTCTAATAATATAACCGTAGTTTCATGCACTTCAGATTGATGGAACCTAAAAAGATATTGAAGCACAGCAGACAGGTAAGAAGCAGGGGGCAGTAGAGAGAAGTCGGCTTTGATTCAGAAGACCTACTTTTCAGGCTGTGTGATTTTGGGCAGCCATCTAATCTCTCAGCCTCAGCTGCCTCACCTAGAAAATGGGGTCGTACTTTCTTTTCAAGGGTGCTGTGAAGATGAACTATGGGATTAGATAAAAAAGTTCCTTTTAAGTAAAGCACTGCCCAAATATATGGTATTACAGTATTCAAATGTAGATAGAATACGTATTTATTCCCACAGAGGAAAAGTCAATTCAACTACTATGCTTTAAATCAAGTGGTTGTTGTTGTTTTTTTTAAGTAATGTGTTCAATCTATTCAGAAACAACAGAAAATACAGGTTTCATCTGAAGGTGTGTGTAAGCATTCTCCACAATCTTTAGAAAAAAGCCTATTACACAGATGAAGAGTAACAGAGCATGCAAGTTCATCAACTTGACTGGCACTAGCACTAAATTCTAGAAGTTCGTGTCTTTGCATGTCCTTAATCTATGAAATTAAAAGTATCAATAATGATTTTAAACCCAAGTACACAAAAAGCAGTCAGTATTACAACTCATTGCGAGAAAGCACTGAAAGTTGTCATTGCAATTGTAAGTCAGCATTTGTTAAAAACAACCCAAAACTTGTAAAGGAAATAAATCATAAGAATCAAAACTGTTGATCTTGCATTAATGACATTTACCTTAGAACTTGGCTATACTTTCTTAGGAACAGAAACAAACAATAGTACAAAGAATGTGTGAGCCCAGCAGTTAACTACTTGAGGACTGTCACGCCCACAGAGACCCACAAAGACCAAGCTGTTTGCAAAAGGTCTGATATAAACTACACTTCAACCAACAAGAGTGCACACATTAAAATAGTCAAAGATCCTTTGCTTTTGGCTGGAATTAATCTCTTTGAATTAAGTGATAAGGGCAACTTCCAACTGGCTGTTTACTGATCACAAGTTATTTCTGAGGACCATCTCAGAACAAAGGATCCCAGATAGTAACAGGGAATAGCAGCAGGGGAACTATTGTTTAAAACTCACCAATTTTGTCTTTTAACCACTAGAATCACCACAGCCAAAAGAAAAGAGTATGTTTTGTTTTGAAATGCAATATACCATCAGTGCAGCCCATTTTCCATTCTTGAAACCTTGGAACTTCCTCACAAAAAGTGCTAAACATCCCGGCCGGTGTAGCTCAGTGGTTGAGCATCGACTTAGGAACCAAGAAGTCACCGGTTTGATTCCTGGTCAAAGCATATGCCTGGGTGCAGGCTCAATCCCCTGGTGAGGAGTGTGCAGGAGGCAGCAGATCAATGATGTTTCTCTCTCATCAATGTTTCCATCTCTCTATCTCTCTCCCTTCCTCTATCTCTAAAAATCAGTAAAAATGTATTTTTTTTTGGTGTTTTTTTTTAAAAGCTAAACACTGTTACAGCAATGCACACAAGTGAGAGTTGATCTCACATCTAGACACAAAGCATTTCGAGCTACGCTTTACATCACAGCAATTATTACGAGTCCCTCCACATATCAACATAAGCACTCCCCCAAATCAAACAACAGTAGGAAAGTTTGCTGCAACCTGAACACGCACCCCTGGGCTCAGTGCCACTGGCAGTGTCAAAGGAAGATTACCCAATAAAACTTAGGAAAACAGCCAAAACATTTAACCAGGCCTCTGATCATTAGGTCACAAAATAAAGCACAGCCTCGCAGAGAGCTTTCACTCCAGCAGCTCTGCCCTGAGACCAGGACTGCAGGTGTCCGACTGCTGGTTACAGAGGTGGCAAAAACAGCAAATTTTACTTACTTAACTTTCTAACAACTTTTTCATTTCAATAAATTTATTTTGATTGGTTGGATTGTTTAAGAGGAAGAGAAGAATCTGTTCATGTTTTTCAACCTATGGGTGAAAAAAATAGTAGCATTTAATTTCTCAAAGTGTTAAAAGGATAATTTCACTTAAAGAAAACTTTACCCACTTGTTTCTGTAATTCTGAGCAGCAGCAATTCATCCTGTTCGTCTTTTCTAAAAGCAAATGCAAAAAGTCTTTAGGTCACAAACATGCAATATAAATAACAAAAATCCTAAAGTCTGAACATATGCCCCTCCCCAGTCATGGGTTCCAACTACAAAAGACTTGATCAATTAACCTTCTGTTTGCGTTTCCATGCTATCTCTACTGTGTCCAGGGATTTTACCAAACGAATGCCCATGTCTCCAAGGTTTTAGGTCTTCTGCCTCTCATATGGGATGTCTCTTTTTGGCTGAGGGCAAGCCTGCCAAATCATCATCTTATGAAATATCATAAGATCCAATCTAAAAAATGTGGGTGTTTTTCACTTTCACCAGGATCAAAAGTTAACTGGAAGTAACTTTGAATGCCCGACATTTCTAACGTTCTTGGCATCAATTCCAAGGACAGTGCTGCTGAGCCTGATCTAAGGACAGTCTGGACTGCGCGGCCTGCTTCCTCCAGGAGGTCCTCGAGGCAGCGTCAGGACCTGGAGCCCTGCCACTGGGCTCACAGAGGAGGAGGGGGGGAATGTGGCCACTGGGAGTAAGGAAAGATGAGTTCAACTCAATTGACAGTGATTCTTAATTACACTTACATTTGTATTACACTTGGAAAAAATACCTTTATTTAGAGCATTTTGCTTTTTAGATGTGATGTCTCTTGCCAGACCATACATCACCAGCTTATCAGTTAGACTGACAGCGCCGTTCTCAGAGCTTTTCTCAACCGACACAGTATGGACATTCTTAGTGATTCCTTTTACAGAAAGCGTTACATTCTGATTCAACATGAAGTTTTTTAGTAGCTCTATTACTAATTGAGAACAGCTTCCATTCAATTCCATTAGTCCTGGAAAAAAAATTACATATTAGAGTTAATCTTTAAGTCCCTTTAAAAAGGTAGTATTTAGATAAATTATCTAAGGATAATAAGAAAAAGCCTCACTGATTTTAGCTAGGTTTATGTATGCTTTGATGTACTACTGCTATTTGCTGCATTAAAAAAAATAAAACTTAGGTACTCGTTGATCCCTGTTGTGTGTCAAGCACTAATCTAGGTCTGGAGGGCCCAAACAGAAAATTGGTTGCCTTCCTGGACATACATTCATGTGGGAGAAAAAACAGTAACAGTTCCCCAACTCCCTGAGTCAAAACCAAAGCAGACTGTTCTTATCTGCGGGTACCTCCAGGTAAAGAAATCGGGAGTAAGTAAAAGTCTACTGTAATACTTCAGCACACTTCATACAAATTCCAAGAGAAGAGTTGAAAATACTATACACAGTGTCATCTGAATGTCTCTAAGGACAGAGGGTGACACAGCAGGAAGACCCCCAAAAGAGCGGACAGGTGACCCACATTCATCCTGGCCCTGCCACTTCCTAGTTCTGCAACCTGGGACAAAACAATCTCTAAACCTGGGCACTATGAAACCATCTGTGAAACAAAGATGGACCAACCGAATATCATTTTTGTGAGAATGAAAAAATAAAAGATAGGAGATTTCTTTGTAAACTCTGCTTGATATTTAGAAATCTTGGCAGTTACTTGAAATACCTATTTGATTCAGACTTAGAGCTCTAGAACAAACAGGAAAAAGCAACAACCCAGAGACACCCAAATTGGAAAGTGACTTATCTACCTTCGAACGAACATTTAATAATTTGGAAAGGCAGTTCCAGGTGGCTGGCGGAGATCGGCTGCACTCTGCCAAGGGGCAGAGTTTCCACGTTTCCATAGTCCGCATAGATCACTTTCACCTCGGCCTCCGACACCCCCAGAACAATAGCGCGGTACCAGAGATCATCACCTGAAAACATAATGGAATTTTTCAAACATGAGAGATAATTTGCTTCTGGAGAATGGAATATACCCAAATATTACAGTAAAGTAAGGGATTCCGAAAACAAGGGATCCCGATGACTGAGGGGGAGATCTAGACAACAAGGTGGGGTGGGGGAGAGATCAAAGAAACAAGGGTGGGTGGTGTTGAAATAACTCCCAGCATGATGGTGAAGGGAAAAGTCCAGGATGATGGCTCAGGTCTGGAGGGCAAACAGTCTAGAAAGGAGTGGTTCAGAAGTTTAAAGAGGCTCCTAATACAATAAAAGCTGATAAAAGTACATTAAGTGTTCACTCAATTTACACCAATGCAGAGAACTAGAGGTAATTAGTGAAAGTATACAGAACACCAGTAACAACAAAAAGCGCTACAAAATGGAAATCTAATTATAGTACACCACATGGTTAGCCTATGAATAGTGTTTATACAACACTACAAAAGTAATAAAGAATATTTAACCTGCCGAAACCGGTTTGGCTCAGTGGGTAGAGCGTCGGCCTGTGGACTGAAAGGTCCCGGGTTCGATTCCGGTCAAGGGCATGTACCTGGGTTGCGGGCACATCTCCAGTAGGAGATGTGCGGGAGGCGGCTGATCGATGTTTCTCTCTCATCAATATTTCTAACTCTCTATCTCTCTCCCTTCCTCTCTGTAAAAAATCAATAAAATATATTTTAAAAAAAAGAATATTTAACCTAACCAAAAATTATCACTTACAGTTTCTCAAATTTAATTCATTTCAGAAGGCTATTCGAGAAGCGATTTGTTCAAAAACCGAATCATTTTTCCCCCGTTAGAAATAATGTAAATTTAATAAATCTATCCCAGACCCCCAAATGATTCCATTTTAACTTTTCTTATATATATGTCTAATGTAGTTTAATTGATAAATACCTACTGATCCACCATATAGACTCGCAGTGGTTCTTCTCAACTTTCCTAATGCCACGACCCTTTAATACAGTTCCCTCATGTTGTGGTGACCCCCAACCATAAAATTATTTTCGTTGCTACTTCATAACTGTAATTTTGCTACTGTTATGAATCGTAATGTAAATATCTGATATGCAGGATGTATTTTCATTGTTCTCGGCCCACAAGTTGAGAACCGCTGATATAGAGTATTATTATCTAGAGCTGGTTATCTAGAAGTACTGACAGATTTGTAAATCTCTACCTATACCCTTGCCTAAGTATAACTGTGGTTATGGAACAGAAAAGCTGAATAACTCCAATATTTGAATTAAACCCATGACCTTTTCTTTAATTTCTCTACCTAATCAAGTGAAATGTGCATCTTAAATAACAAGATCCATATCATTTCATGTGAAAGAGAACAGAAAAGTATTTTCCCTAGAAGAATCTTACTTGTGTATTTGGCGCAGCACGCATCTCCCACTCTCGGTCTATAGGATGATTGCCTCGTCTGAGCATTGCAATATACTAACAATTCAGTTGTCAATACATACAGTTTTTCCTGATCTTCTAAAATATATAAAAACAATCTTTTGTGAAAAAATTTTCAATACTATTATTAAATATAGTATACAAAACAATGTTAAATCTAATAACCCCCAAAAACCTCTGTGTATATTAAAATATACATTTATTTTTAAAAAATAAATAAAACCCTATTGGTCATCTTGTGCTGAAGGGATGTAGTACTGGGAGGGGCAAGAAGGAAGTCTGTGGAGACTAATGTCTTGCTTGGGGTTGCTATACTAGGGTGTTCACACTTATGAAAAATGATAAAGCTGTATTTTTACAATTGTTTGGTGTGCTTTGCAGTGAGTGTGTTATACAGGCACACCTGGTTCTATAGTGCTTCAGATATTGTGTTTTTTACAAATTGAAGGTAAGACCCTCCACCAGCAAAGAGCTTACAACTTGCTAAAGGCTCAGATGACAGCACTTTTTTAGCAATGAAGTATTTTTCAATTAAGAAATATACATTTTCTTTTTAGAAATAAAGCTATTGAATACTTAATAGACTAAAGTAGAATGTAAATATTTTTATATGCAGTGGGAAGCAAAATTCATGCAATTTGCTTTAGGGTGACATTTGCTTAATTGCAGTGTTCTGGAGTTGAACTGCATCATCTCTGAGGTATGCCTCCAGTTAATAAAATACTTCCAATTTGTGATACTACTAGTATATGTTATCAGGATTGAAAAATCCTAAACCCTTGCTTTCTATTCTACAGATGAAGGATAATTATTTGTAATATCAGAGATAAATTTAAGCAGTTATTGGTATTATCACAATTCTAGGTCTGACCATTTGAAACAAAGGTTTATTTTCTTCAGCCTTTAAATATCTGCAAATTATTTTGAATAGCTACCACCCAACTTGCACTAACTCACATTCTACACTACAAGGATACACTCAAACAACACTGACAAGAAGCCTTAATTGTAAACTTCCATGAAACAAAAAAGGAAAATTAAAAATACTTATACACTACTCTTTACTTATACGCTATACAGTTTAAACCAGCCGTGGGCAAACTACCGCCCGCGGGCCGGATCCGGCCCATTTGAAATGAATAAAACTAAAAAAAAAAAAAAAAAAGACCGTACCCTTTTATGTAATGATGTTTACTTTGAATTTATATTAGTTCACACAAACACTCCATCCATGCTTTTGTTCCGGCCCTCCGGTCCAGTTTAAGAACCCAATGTGGCCCTCGAGTCAAAAAGTTTGCCCACCCCTGGTTTAAACCGTTCTCTAAGTTTCTAAAGGTATACTAACACTATGATTATAAACAGAATACAAAGTACTCTTTGAATATAAAAAGTTTTGTTTCAAATTCTCTTAAATGGCCCTGGCCGGTGTTGTTCAGTGGTTAGAGTGTCAGCCTGCTGACCAAAGGGTCACAGGTTTGATTACCTCGGTGGCAGGTTCAATCCTGGACCCCAGTTGGGGCACAAGCAAGAGGCAACCAATCGATGTGTCTCTCTCACATCAATGTTTCTGTTTCTCTTCCACTCTAAAAAAATCAATGGAAAAAATATCCTCGGGTGAGAATTAAAAAAAAAAAATTCTCTAACACGGGTGTTGAAGATTAACTTGGTAAATACAATTGAACACAATGCATTTAAACAAGAAGTTATACAGTAATCAAGACATTGTTTTGCTATAAAAAGCTGTAGATTATTAAGAAGAGGTTGAACAGATGCTGAATGCAGGGCATTCTATTTATGTCCACCGGTGTTTTTATTCGTGAATCTGCCTGAAGTGCTAATAAGATCAATTCTTCCGTAAAACCTTGAGACAAAGTTATTACCCTCCTCCTTCTCCCCATTCCCTAATGACTTCAGATAAGCACGTTCGTTTTACAGTTAAAAAGGTTAGCATAAATGGGTCTCAAATTTTAATTTCTTACCCGGCATGTCATTTGGCAGAGCATAAAATAAGTTTGGGTTTATGATTTCTAATATGCTGGCTTGTAAAGTTTTATCAACTGGCAATTCTATTGTCCTCCACTGCTGAGCTAAAGAGACGGCTGAAAACATACCAAACAAAGGTCTCCATGAAACAGGTCCAATTCAGTATTCTTTCCTAGTAATGTATTTATTCACTGTTTTTTTTCATCAACATTCCAAATTTCCCAAAATAATATCTGTATTTTTACAAAACAATCTATTCAATTTGAGGAATTTTGTGGGTGTTATAAAAAAATTTTTAAAAAAACCACCTGTAATGAGAATCTTTGAACCACTGCACTCCTGTAGTACTGTGTTTCTGTAATACATTTCCATTTCTGTAGTATATTCAGTATCATTCTTAAAATGTATTCAAACATTAAGGGATACACAAATGTATGATGCAAGTTTACCTGATAAGTAACTACATTAAAAATGAGTACAGTGTTGGTTGAATAAAACCATCATGTTTCAATAAATTAATATTAAATTAACTTCAACTAGAGGCCCAATGCATGAAATTCGTGCAAGAGTAGGCCTTCCTTCCCCCGGCTGCCGGCACGGCTTCCCTCATAGCCCGGCTTCATCTGGAAGGTCGTCTGGAAGGATGTCCAGAAGGACATCTGGTCTAATTAGCATATTATGCTTTTATTATTATAGATAGCTTATTATTAATCTATCTCCACAAAACATATTTCTATAGGAAAATTGTATCCTTCAGAATAGAATATTTTTCACAGCCTTTGAAAACAAAGGATAACACAAATTTAAATAACAAACAAATAGCTTAAAAATGTTACCTTGATGCCCTGGGGTTTCAATCTGAAGATCAGGCTTATTGACAGGTCTGTTACTTGTTGTAAAGTCTTTTTGTGGTGAACTGGCTTTTACAACCACATGTTCCTCAATGAGCATATCACTAATTATTCTGGGATAACAAGTGGAGAGATCGGTGAGCTCAAGTCCCACTCCATTTTCAGAGATTTCAACCACTCGGGCTTGGAGTTTTATCCCTGCAACGCACATCTGAAATTTTGCTATGTCTTCCTTAGTCCAGTGTTTGTTTCTAGGCTGTATATCTGGCAAATATATGCAGAACAGCATTAAGAATTCTGTGCCCACGCTGTATTTTTTTTTCTTTATTAAGGTATTACATGTGTGTCCTTAGCCCCCATTGCACCCCCAGCCCCAGACTCACGCCCTCACCCGCCCTGGTGTCTGGGTCCATTGGTTAGGCTTACTAGTATATGCCATGCTGTATTTTTGCTTCAGGTCAGCGATGTTGAATATCTTTTTCCAATACTCAATTCTGTATCTACACCCTGCATATCTGATTTACCAATAATGCATTTGCAAATTTACTGCTCAGGATCTTTTCCTTACTTTCCTCCTAATGTGTCTTTACCTGGCATTTTCCCAATAGGCAAAAATAGAACTGTTATTTCTTAACTTTTTAAAAAATATTTTTTTGTTGATTTCAGAGAGGAAGGGAGAAGGAGAGAGAGAGAGAAACATCAGTGATGAGAATCACTGATCGGCTGCCTCTGGCACACCCCACACTGGGGATCAAGCCCACAACCCAGGCATATGCCCTTGACCAGAATTGAACCTGGGACCCTTCAGTCCTCGGGCCGACGCTCTATCCACTGAGCCAAACCAGCTAGGGCTATTATTTCTTTTAGAAGATGTTTTTATGTTCTGTTACACACAATGATGAGTGGCCAATTAAACTGGTAATAAAATAAAAAAAAGATGTCAACCACATAACTCACCTTTGTGAACAGTTTCCTAATATTTTAAAATATCATTTTAAACTACTGAGCCACAGATACTTTTTCTTTGCGAATTTTGGCTTATACCCTATTCTTAACAGTGATTCTCAAACTTCAGTGTGCATCTGGATAACCTAGAGGGCTTGTTAAAACAGATTTAGGGGCCCCACCCAAGTGTTTGCAATTTAGTAGTTGGTCTTGAGTGGGGAACGAGAATCTGCATTTTTAAGTTCTCATGTTGCTGCATCTGGTTCGGGGGCCACATATTAAGAAACACTGACATAAAACGTGGTAATTAAAAACAATAATCTGAAACATACTTAGTACAAATTAAGTAGAAAGAAAACAAATAAGCAAAAGAACAAATGAAAAGCATCTATGCTTCCAGACCACTGTTACCATTTTGGTATCCAACCTTCCACAGTTTTCAGGGAAATACACACATGAACATACATACTCATATTTCTTTTTTAAATAAATTTTTTATAATAATAATAGCTATTATGGGTATAACAGTGCTCAGGCACTGTTAAGTGCTTTTTATACTTTTATCTCTTGGAGGAAGGTACTGTTACTGTGTGCATGGGAGGAAATGAGAGCAGAATTTAAACAGTTTGCTTGAGGTCTCACGGCTGGTAGGGAGCAGAGCTTGTCCTAGAGTCCGTCCTCCTAGTTATAATGCTGTGCTGCATCTCCTTGTAACTGTTTTCTTCACTTAAATCATGAACAATTCTTCTATCAATGACACATTTAACCTCCTTTTAATGACTATGTAATAACAAACAGGAAAATAGGACCTCTGAGTGCCAGGCCCTGTTCTGAACATTCCTTTAATCCTCACAACAACCCCATGAACCAGACACTACCATTACCCATTGTATGGCGCATCATTTAACCCATCTTCTCTTATTATTTAGGTTGATTTGCTTTTATTAACAGCAGTGGAATGAGTTTCCTTGTAGGTGGACTTTGTAAAATTCCAGGATTAGTTCTTTGGGATAAATTATTGGAAGCAAAATACCTTCATGAGAAGAAATCCATTTTCCCGCCCATCACAGTACAGAAAAGCAGCTGCTTCCCTACTCTGACATCGACAGACAGTCTGGCCAGTATCTTTAAAAATACATTTTGAAATTGTATATAATAAAGTAAGATCTTCTAACTTACACAAAATATTAAAATTATAGATATTAATACTTAGATGTTTATGCACTCTAAGTATTAGAAGACAGTAGAGAAGATTTCTTATTCTACATCATACCTACTAACCAACACTGTATCCCTTGAAATGGAAGTGTTAAAAATTCAGAAGGGATCATTTGGAGTTCATCTGCAGTAACTTCTCCAATGTTTCCATAATCCACAAAATGTACTTTAATGTTTCCATTTGGTACAATTTCCTTGACTAAAGCACGATACCAATTGCCATCACCTAGATTTAAGATAAAGTTTATAACATGGAAGTTGTATCATGAAAAAGACATCATTTGTCTAGCAACTAATAAACCTGCTCTTCCACAGATGATGCCTTTAGCTTTCATTCACAGATTCATACAAGAATACTCAAAATCAATTTTTAGAATACCTCCAAAATTTTTACCGCACCACACTTTTACATCTGATATAAGTTAAAGATTTCATTCATCACCTGTCCTTAAATTATCAGAATGTAAAGGTAAATGTAAGCATGTCTGTCAATCTGGAAGACTTAAAATACTCTCGCTACTACTGACAGATTGTTTTAATTGTTACTTGGTAAAATAATATAAAAAGTAAATAGAAAAAGTCTTGCAATGAAATTAAGATATCTCATTAAATTTAACTTCAAAATAAGTAAGCACAGGGTGACCAGAAAAAAACAATAAATCTACAGTGGACAGGTTTTCCATTATCTAATTTATTTTAGTATTATCAGAAATTTTGGAAAGAAAAGCATTTAACCAAGTTTAAGTATGAAAGTATCATTTGGAAGTTCCTGGTCAAAGAGAGAAGAAAAAACATCTTAAGCATTCACTTAATGTCAAGTGTGAAAAATATTTGCTTAAACATCAGAAAGAAAAATATACATCAAAAATAAGGGTTGATAAAACCCATATAATTTTATTAAACAATGTCACCCCAATACATTCAATAAAAATTTAAATTAAAAAAAAGGGGGTTGAATGTCAAGAAACAAAAGGTTCTGGTAAAGTCAAGGTTGCACCAACTGCAACTTACCTGAGAAAAAAGCACAACAAGGTTGCCCTATTTCTGCCTTAAAGTCATTAGACAACTTCTGCTGGCAAAGGTCTGCTAGTGATTTGTTCAAATCATTGAGTTTCTTTAAAGCTGAAAATACAATACACATGCAGCATTTAATATTTTTTTAAAAAATGCAGAATATAGATTTTTCTTTAAAGCTAAAAAATGTTTTAATCATATAATCTCAGGTATATCCCCAAACAACTATTAAGTACACCAAATGCTTTTCCCTTTTCATTAAAAATTGGGCAAATTTGCCAATCAATGATTCTCTCTCATCATTGATGTTTCTCTCTCTCTCTCTCCCTCTCTTCTTCTCTGATATCAATAAAAATATATATTGGGTGTCCCAAAATTCATGCAAGATTTGAATTTTGTGTGAGCATTAACAACAACAAAAAATAAAAGCCTAATTTTCCTTGGTTTATTGAATCAGATTCTAATATCTGTTGCCCTTTGATTTCAATCCCTTCAATTTGATAAGCATTACCAAGTACCAATTATGGCCCAGGAGCAGGGACAATGAAGACCACAGCTTTTCGTATGTGCCAGCAAAGCTGTGGAGGCCATTTACCTGATGTGCTATTCCATACATAACCCTATACTGTATACTTTATGAGTCAATAAAAAATTTACAATTTTTAATTATAAACCTGTGTTTTCTATTAAAATTACTTCCTGCATGAATTTTGGGACACCCTATATATTAAAAAAAATAAAAACTGGGCAAATTTTAAGTCATTATTTAGTTAATCTTCCCAGTAAACCCTATGCCAACAATTTACTGAGCACAGTGACAAGATGAGGGCATTGTTATCAGTATACAGCAACAAGATGTTCACTACAAAGGAAGCTCAGTGAGGGGTGCTCAGGAACTCTCTGTACCATCTTTTCAGCTTTTCTGTGAATCTCAATTATTCTACAATAGAAAGTGTATTAGAAAAAGAAGAGAGAAAACACTATGAGAACTGATATCCAAGATAGAATGAGAGAAGCAAACTGCAAAAATAATATACAGACAGTACTTTATCATTTATGCCTACATAAAAGGAATATGTACACTTACATAAGCAAATGTACAGAGTATGTACTTCTGAAAAGGTATTCAGAAAATTGAGCCCTAGACAGTCTGGCTCAGTAGATAGGGCATCGGCCTGCAGACCAAGGGTCCCGGGTTTGATTCCGGTCAGAGGCAGGTACCTTGGTTGCAGGCTCCTCCTGGCCCAGGCCCTGGTTGGAGCTCGTGCAGGAGGCAACCAGTAGGTAGGTGTGCTTCTCTCACATCCATGTTTCTCTCAGTCTTTCCTTCTCTCTTCCACTCTCCCTAAAAATCAATGGAGAAATATCCTCGGGCCAGGATTAACAACAACAACAACAAAAATTCAGAAGAGGAAATAGAAAACGTACTTTTCACTACATATTTTAAAAAAAATGATTTTAGAGAGAGAAAGGGAGAGAGGGAGGGAGAGAGAAAACCCCTGATTAACAATGCACTTATTTATGCATTCACTGACAGGTTCAGTGCTCTAACCCACTGAGCTACCTGCCAGGGCTCCACTAATACTCTTTTGTAACTTTTGGCGACTGCTGAACTAGAACACTTAAATTGACAACTGTCATATTCACTTTCAGCCTTCATTGACCCAAGCTGAAAATATACATACCTTTAAGACAGCAGTCACCAACCGGTGGTCCATGGACCACTGGTGGTCCATGAGGTCCGAAAGGTTGGCGACCGCTGCTTTAAGATATAGCCAGTAAGTTCATTCCTAGGAATATAATCAATGGAAACGCATGCACATGTGCACTAAATTTGAGAATATTCATAGCAACATTATTTTATAGCTCAAAACTAGAAACATCCCAACATCCAACAGTGGAAACAATAAACTGTGGAATATTCATACAGTAGAACACTATGCAGCAACAAAAAAGCAAGCCACAGTTACATGTAAAAATGATGGCCAGTTTTAAAGAACAATGTAAAGAAAACCAACACTAAAGAGTGCATATTGTATCATTCCATTTATATGAAGTTCAAAACCAGAAAAAAAAAAATCTATGCTAGTAGAAGGCAGGCTAGTATTTACTCTTGAAAGAGAGAAGCGGTAGTGATAGGAAGACATGAAGGAAACTTCTGGGTTACTGGCAATACTTTATTACTTGGTCTAGATGTTGGTTATACAAGTGTTTTGACTTTGTGATAACTTATGTCATACTCTTATTTGTGCACTTATATATATATATTGTATTTCAATGAAACCAACAATTAAGTTTAATTTTCAAAACTGAATTTAGGAGACATTTTGTGAAATCTAAACTGGTTTAAATATAAGGAGAGATGTTGGAAATAGAAATAAGGGCTTAAAATTGAAATAAAAGGCAACTACGTTTAACCATATCTTTCTTGGAGGTACAAATACCCACTTGGCCCTTCTTGGAAAGAGTACTTTTATCACTCAGTAAACTCATCTTGAGTTCTTATCTACACCAATGTATCTGTGAAAAAATATAAATGAGTCAACTTACTGTCCTCTTTAAGCACATGACAATAAAATTCTCCAGGACTATGTATCACACAGACCACAACATCTACTGTTTGGTCAACAGTGAGGGCAACCCATGTCCATGCCAATGGATTTAGTTTTGCTTCTACACCCAAGGGAGCTGTGAAAATAAATGAACATTTTAGAAAACCAAATGGTCTGAGAAATCTGCTTTGGAAGAACTGAATTGTCAATGATTCTCTTAGTGAATTCATAGGAAAGCTGACAGTATTACAATCAAGCATTACTACCCTCAGAACATTTCACATTTCAAATTCATTCACATTTCTGACTGACCTTCAGTGGCCAGTGACCCATAAAATTTTAACAAATATTCAGTTCCCAAACAACTCTTACATGTATTTAGACCAATGACTGATTTAAAAGACAACAAGTACTCAACATAATTCTTTAATATTTTACTGTATTGATTTTAGAGAGAGAAAGGAAGAGGGATAGAGTGCTAGAAACATCGATGAGAAACAACAATTGTCTGCCTCCCTGCATAACCCCTGGGGATCGAGCCTGCAACCCAGGCATGTGCCCTGACCAGGAATCCAACTGGTGACCTCTTAGTTCATGGTTATACGCTCTGCCACTGAGCCACACCGGCCGGGCAGCATAATTCTTTTTGAACATATGAAAACCTACATATTCACGAAACCATCTGAACTCCAGCCTGAACATTGTCTGACTGACATTTTACTTACCATTGGCTTCTTTCATGAGCTTCTCTGTCACTATCCCCTTTTCCCGGGCAGCAAAGCCTGCATCTATGAGAACTTCAGTAATACTGATGTGAGGTGTCATGGATTTATCAACAAGCTCCACCAGGGAACTGTTCTCCAACTTGTCCACCACTTTCACCGTGATCATTGTGTTCTGTACAGTCCTTTTCATCAGACAAATAGCTTCTGGAGTCCAAATTCCTAATGATGGCTTTACTCCTAACAAAGATTTTTTTTTAAAGGATGTTAAAGTGTTTCTTACAGCAAGCACTTAGAAATTCAGCTTTAAATTTCCACAAAGGTGCACTTAAGTAATCTGTGACAAACACTGGAACCAAAAAGTTCCATCTGAGCAGAAAGATTTTCTAAACATGCAAATGAAGGCAAAATTACAAAGAAAACGCCTGTAAAACCTACAGTTCTATGTAAAAAAACAACACATAATTCCACTGATATGAAATGTCCAGAAAAGCAAATCTGGAAAGCCAGAAAGCAGATTCCTGGTTGCCTGGGGAGCAAGGATTAACTATAAACGGGCACGAGAGATCTCCTTTGGGTGATGGAAATATTCTGAACCAGGGTTACAGTGATAATTATACAACTTGGTAAATTTACTAAAAATCACTGAGTTGTATACCTAAAATAGTGAATTTTGTGGTATATGTAAATTATGTCTTAATAAGGTTGCTACGAAAATCATAAACAAAAGTATGAGAAATCCAGGAAAAAACACTGGTCCCTTACATCATATATGAAGCATTTACGGCAACCCCAACATAGTGCTTAGTTCATCTATATATATAAAAGCCTAAGCGACCGAATGACCAGTTGACCGGTCGCTTTGATACGCACTGACCACCAGGGGGCAGACGCTCAGCTGACTGACCCATCCTGGTGGGCCACCAGCCCAGCGGTAGACACTCCCTCCCTCAGTAGTCCTGCAGGTCCAATCTCCAGAGAACGGGCCAGGCACCGATGGACTGGCCCTGCCAGCACAATCCTGACAGTGCCATTGGTGGCCTCCTGGAAGTTGGCCTCGGGCACTGTGGCCACTTCCCCTCCCCAGATGCTCCGCAAGGAAGAAATGATATAAAAGCAGCCACCAGGTGGCTACCAACAACTGGTGGCAGCAGAACGGATCCAAATCCCAAGCCAGCAAGAGCATCCCACTGCCTGCCCAGAGGGCCCATCACGTTCCGGACCCTCCCCCATCCCCCTTGGGATGGGCGCCAGACACAGGGCTCACAGTTGGCAAGCGCCACTGTGGTGGCACAGGCCTCTCCCAATGGGAGCTGACTGGGCACAGCGGGGCCGGGATGAGCAGGAGCGGCAGGTAGGAGTGGCAGGCAGTGTTGGACTGCCGGTTTGGGCCCAATCCCCACAGGCCACCCCAAGAGACCCCACCTATGCACGAATTCGTGCACCGGGCCTCTAGTAAAATATAAAAGCCATGTAACCTACAAAAAAATAGCCTCACTGGTAATGAATTTAGCTCACCAAAATTGGCCAAGATGAACTAACACAGAAATACCTATTTGGTGCACCCAGGTATGAAGGCATTGACTACCTCTGCATTTCGGACAGATGGGTACACTAGTTTAACGCCTTTCGGAGAACCACCACAAACAGGAAAAGCAGCACACCCACCAACACCTCCTAAGGACCTGTTGGCAACATACCTACACCTCGCAACCCATCTTAAGTAAATGATCTCGGACAGGTTGTAAAATATAGGTAAGTAGCATTCTTATAATTGGTTATTAGTTAAATTAGGGTACATATACATGAAGGTGTAGAAGCCAATTATTGACGTGAAAAGAAGCCCTCTGGGACAGATTACATACATAGTAATTTCTAAGCACATACCTGTAATGTTCTTATTGCTTTTATAAATGGGTTTCACTCTACTTTATGTAGTTAATAGACTTCTATATATTAATAATGCAAGCTCCATAAATAGCAAAGACCACTCAATTTCATAACCACAGGTACATTAAGTTTTGTTTTATTACAGATAGTGTTTCCTAAGTGTTCTATTAAGGATTATTTTTCCACTAAATAAGTTATTCTAAACATGTTCCTTTATCTTATCAGTAGTTTAATTTCAATTCTAATACTCCTACTTGAGGTTTTAATCATTTAAAAATATGGGGACCATAAAAATTTCATACCTGCCAGCACACACTTTATTGCTTGCATTGGCAATTCCAACAACTTCGGAGTTATGGGGCACAGTCTTTTCAAACTCAGGATTTCAAAGTTTCCATAATCTACATATCCAACCAGCACAGAGTCTTCAGAGGCGTACGCCAAGACAGAGGCACGGTACCACTGATCATCCTCTGAAAAAAGGAGACTCAGTCTCAAGTGATTTTCCAACGTAGATGTAAACAAAAACTTTTCCTCCCAAATTTAGAAATGGTCACTTGTAAATTTTAATATTGAGCTTTATTGAACAATGAATGCTTGCTATCTTTGCTTAACAGAAGCCTTCAACTACTCAGTATTGCCTTTCTTCTTACCTTACTAGACGACTCATGCAGTTTGCTGTCATGACTTATGTCCACCCTTGCCTTGTCTCCCCAGCAGACAGTTAGCTCATTAGGACAAAGAACATGTTGGTCATGGGGATCCACAAGGTCTTGATCAATACATGGACCATTGGCTTAGGTATCAAGCAGGGCTAATTTTAGAATACCTGGTGGTATGAGTCAACCAGACTCCACTAACCGAGCAATCATTTTCCTAGAGGCCTGCTTGGACCTCCCGCTCTGTGAGGTCACTGGCTCTCCTTTCCCCCGAAAATAATGAAATGCAGTTATCAAAGACCAGACCTGTGCAGCTGGAGAGGCTGTGCTATGACAGCTCTGCACTCCCAGGCCCTCTAGCTTTTCCAAAGAAAACTGGAGAATTCATGACCCTGGGAGGTTCCACATTCGCATTCTGATGTAAACAGAGTGATCTGCACCAGTCTCCCAAAACTGCAGGGCTGATAAAACAATCAAAACCTTCTCTACCCCCTTCTTCCCCGGGAATGTGGCGCGCCCCCCCCCCCCCCCGGCCGCCACATTCCCGGCCCTCTTCCTTTATGCACTTTGATTTAGTTTAACTGGACATATTTGGTGTACTTTAATGCTCAAGTTTCAAATAGAGCCATCCAGTGCAAACCGAAAATTCTCTCTCACCTGCATTTTACTTAAGTAAAAAATTTAACCACACTCTCTTTCCTTACCTGAGAACTGAGCACAGCAGATGTCACCAATGGTTGGGTAAAAATCCAAGCGTGGAGACACTTGAACACAGTACTCGTTAAGGGACGCCTGCAGTTCAGCAAGCTTATCTGTAAACACATATCACATCTTAAGCAAAAGAAATACAACTCTACACATTAGCTTCACTTTTGCCTGCTGAATCTCTTGAAGTTATCTTGAGAGCCAAGCTGAGAAAGGTGACTTACGTCCACTTTGTAGTTTTTGACAAAAAAAGTCTTCTGGCGTCTGAATGTGGGAAACCACACCACAGAACTCATCACCTACGTTCAAAGTTAACACTTTTGGTATTAAGTCTCTTCTGTCTACAACAATTTTGTTTTCAGCTGTCATTTTCCCAACATCTTCAGGCTCACCTGATCAGAAAACAGAAAAGTAAGTCTTTTTGGTTTCACTAATCAAAATTTTCAGTTTTTCAGGTCTAATCATAATCATGCTTTCCACACCTCTAGACCTTAATAACGTGCTGCTCACAGACCCACCCCTCAAAGTACCCCCAATCCTCCAGCAGCCCACTAATTTCCTGCCAAGTCTAGACCAGGTGCCTCTCCCAGGCGCTCCCACTGCACCTGCACTTCCACATTCACGCTGTTGCATAATCGCCTGTGTCTCTTCTGCACACTTCCATGGTGCAGGAGTAAAGCCGGTGTTGCTCTGAAGGTTCCCGGTCCTTCCACTTGACCCCTCTGCAGCATCTGCTGTTACTGATAACTGCCTCCTAGAAACCATTATCCCCCTGCTGCTCTGGCAACATTTCCCCATGCTCTTCCCACCTTCCCAGCACAGCTCCTCACTTACGGTGTAGGCTCTTCCCTATTTTTCCTCACTCCACACTATCCCTAAGACATCACCAACCCTTCTGATTTCAACCATGACTACTATTAGACCAGGAAGTGTTTGGTTTTTCTCCTCTAGATGGCGAAGAACTACTGAAAGCTTTTCAGCAGAGTTATCACACCAAGATTTGTGTTTTAGGGATATCATACAGGCAGTAGTGTAAGAATACAGACCAGAAACAAAAAGATAAAATAAAAAAGTTTTTGAAATCATTTCAAATGTTAAGAACTCCTGAACTAAAAAAAAAGTGGTAATAGAAAAAGGAAGAAAAAAACACATATAAAGAACACTTAGGAAGAAGAATTAATAAAGACTCAGCAACCAAACAGAGCAAAAGATGGGAGGTGAAGGAAAAGGTAGACTTAAGGATGAGTTAAATTTGTTTATGTGTCGCCGAAACCGGTTTGGCTCAGTGGATAGAGCGTCGGCCTGCGGACTGAGAGGTCCCAGGTTCGATTCCGGTCAAGGGCATGTACCTGGGTTGCGGGCATATCCCCAGTAGGAGATGTGCAGGAGGCAGCTGATCGATGTTTCTCTCTCATCGATGTTTCTAACTCTCTATCTCTCTCCCTTCCTCTCTGTAAAAAATCAATAAAATATATTTAAAAAAAAATTTGTTTATGTGACAAGATGCATCTAATCATGGCACCATTAATCTGGAGATCACCTCTGGATGAATGAGCCTCTAGAGACAAGGAAGTGTGTCTTCATCTACAGTACAGTCATGCACTTCTTTTTTAAAAATATATTTTATTGATTTTTTACAGAGAGAAAGGGAGAGGGATAGAGAGCCAGAAACATCGATGAGAGAGAAACATTGACCAGCTGCCTCCTGCACACCCCCCACTGGGGATGTGCCTGCAACCAACGTACATGCCCTTGACTGGAATCAAACCCGGGACCCTTCAGTCTGCAGGCCAACGCTCTATCCACTGAGCCAAACCGGTCAGGGCCAGTCATGCACTTCTTACCAACACTTCAGTCAACTACAGACCACGTATATAACAGAGGTCCTGACATAAGATTACAATAGGAAGTTGAAAATTCCTATCACCTAGTGATGTTGTAACATAGCGTAATGCATTACTCATGAGTTTATGGTGCTGCTACTGGAAACAAACCTTCTGAGTTGCCAGTAGAGCCATACTATTACAGTAGCAGGCTATACCACCTAGGTTTGTGTAAGTATACTGTATGATGTTTGCACAATGACCAAATCACCTAATGACACATTTCTCAGAACATATCCCTGTTGTTATGTGGTATATGACGGAGTTGGTAAAGGAAAAGTACAGGAAAAAGCACAATACAAGAAACACATAAGACTAGGCAATGAGAAAATAAAATGCTCATAGCAAAACTTGTTGTAGACTAGACAAAAACTACACACACGTAAACAAAAAGTAAAAATTTAAAGAGAAACACCATCCTACTAGGACAGAATGGTTTAGCACTGTTTATTATTGCTGGAATACCCAAATAAGGAAGAAAAGCAAATTGAACTAAGGAAATGTTAGCTAAAATACCTCAACACAAAGTGTTATGATATTTAGACGTTTGTAATCTCTGATAATTATCATGGCAAGGATTAATCTGAAAGACAGGGAAGAAAACTAGGCAGGGGACATTGAGATTAGAAATAATGTATACTAAATAAAAACTATCATCTTTCATGTATAAAGTTTATAGAAGGGCTAGCATTTCCATGAAGCGGACACTGTGACATTGTGCTTTTATGTTCAGTAGAAGTCACTATACTGTTCACTATTAATGTGTATACTCACTTTGAACTGCACTTTGCTTCTTAAAATTTTGTCCCTTAGGTATCAAGCCATATCCCATTTCTACAAGCACATCGTCTAAGGGTTTTCCTAAGTGATTAAGAAAACAGATCTACAGTGAGCTAAATACTAAATATTAAGGCAAAGCATAAATAGAAAACATGAGTCATAATTACATGATTTAGAGATTATAGCTTTTATACACATTGGCATATTTCTTACTAGTTCAGTTCCTTTGTGCAAAGTATGTTTTAGTAATGCTCAGCTTTAAAATTCCCATCATCACTTGACAGAAAATTTAATGAAAATTTCACTTCAAAATTCTGATTAACATTTAGTACCACCTTACTGGCATGCTTAGAAAGATCACTGTTTATGGGGGGAAATGAATTTAAGACACAAGACTTCTTCTCAGAAACAAAGTATGACTGAAACAAGGCTTAGCCAGCACTTCAAGTTCTCTGAAATAATATCCAAAAGCTGAAGTCATAATATGAAACATACATACCAATGAAACAAAACATAGATTTTATACCTAATTTCACAAAAAAATTAACTGCATTTTTTACCAAGTCACCAACCGATGCCGAGTCTCTAAAAGTAGAGGAGTAACACCGGGGAAACTGAGAGGCAATTATGAGCACATGGTAGGAAGTCACTTTTCAAACAGATATAAAGCCAGAATGAAAGAACAGGATTCCAAAGTGATTTTCCATTTCCACAGCCTGAACACTATGTACTTACAGTATCAACACTAACAAAATAGTTCTGTGAAGGATGTTCAAAGGAAAAGCAATGAGGATAAAAATGAATGCATTCGTAAGAGAAATTTCTGAACTTCTCAATAAAGGAGAACTCAGAAGTAGATATTATCATGGCTATATTGAAAGGACAATATCGTCACCCCCAGACTGTCTACATCTGCCCTTCAGTCCACTCAGTTCTGTGGATTCGTGCCATGGCTCTGACACACTGCCGACTGCGAGAGCAGAGCCAAGGACACGTCTTCATTCACAGTCTGAATGCCCCAGAGCAGAGCTTACTTGGCCTCACTTCATGTTTCTCTTTCTTCTCTGAGGATTAGGTGGAGACTGAACAACGGATTAAACACCTCATTTACAAAGAAGATTCAGGTCTTACCTGAACTTGGTAGCATAACATCCACAGCAAAGGTAACCACGTCCTCTTTCAAGATGTTGACAATCTTTACCGAGCAGAACTGCTCCATTAACAGTGATTTAATAGTTTTGATACAATCATTGCTCCAATTCCCCTCCGCTGGGATAACATCAGCCACAAAGCACTTTATGGCCTGAAAGATTTTGTGCAAGTTACTAAAAAAAAAATCAGTATTTGAAAATGATTTTCTCTAGTTAATTATGTGAAGGTTTAAAAAGATGTGCTTTCATGCATAAAAATTTTTCAAAAATCTTTTGAGTACAAACCATATAAATAATTTTATGTGTAATTATTTTTCTCTTTGGGTACCCTATTCACAGTGCTTTGACTTTTGGGACTTAAAGCTTGAGAAGTTGAGGAAAGAATAATTATCCCTCAATTACATATCAATTCAAGTCACTTTCAAATAGTGTAGTAAGTATAAAAATGATTATTGTTAAAGAGCAGATTGATAATGCCTAAAAATGCTAACAGTTTTTCACCCAAGGTAGTACTTAGCCAAGAAAACCACTGAATGTTTACCTAGGTAGAAAAAGATGTGCCAACAGGCACTCACGGCAGAACAGAACAAGCAAATAGTGTATCTATCAAAACATTAAAAACAGCTCCTTTGGGCCACTATTAGGAATTTAGAAAGCAGAAGAGACTCACACAAGGAGGAAACAAGTCAATGTGTCTGTTTAGTTGCTGAATTCTGTTTAACGGAATTATTTCTTCATTTCCATAATCAATATATAAGACTTGTGCCTTCTTCTGTAGCATATCAACGTCTTGTATTATTACTCTATTCCAGGTCTGAAATGAAATAAAATGGTACTCTACTTCAAAAAAGCATTTCATGATCTTTTTTTTTTTTTAATGTATTATTGACAGCATTACAGAAGTTCCCCATTTTCCTCTCCTTTGCCCCCCTCCACCCAGCCCCTAACCCACCCAGGTCTTCCCCATGCTATTGTCTGTGTCCACGGGCTATGCCTATATGCATATACTAGAGGCCCGGTGCACGGAATTTGTGCACAGGTAGGGTCCCTAGTCCTGGCCAGTGATCAGGGCTGATTGGGGCCTTCTGGCTGCCAGCCAGGGCCTTCCTTTGTTCCGTGCTGCCCCCTGGTGGTCAGTGCACATCATAGCGAGCGATTGATCTGGTCTCCCAGTCGAACTCCAGAGGGGACACTTTGCATATTAGCCTTTTATATAGATAGATAGATAGATAGATAGATAGATAGATGTTCTTTGGTTAACCTCTTTCTGTCTCCTCCATCTCCCTCCCCTATGAGATTTGTCAGTCTGTTCCATGCATCTGGACCTATTTTGTTCATCAGTTTATTTTGTTCATTAGATCCTACATATAAGTGAGATCATGTGATATTTTGTCTTTCCCTAGTTGGCTTATTTCGCTTGGCATAATAAATCTTCAGGTCCATCCACGCTGTCGTAATAGAAGCTTCTTTTTTACAGTCATATAGCATTCCATGGTGTAAATGTGCCAGAGCATTTTTATCCACTCATCTACTGATGGGCACTTGGGCTACTTCCAGATCTTAGCTATCCTATATAATAAAAGCCTAATATGCAAATTGACCGAATGGCAAAACAACTGGTTGCTATGACTCACACTGACCACCAGGGGGCAGATGCTCAACGCAGGAGCTGCCCCCAGCTCAAAGGCCCTGGCGGCGGGGCCGGTGAGCAGGTGGCCCCAGACCAGCCAAGGTAGTGCCTGCGGGGCCTCCCCGATCACCCCGCCAGTCACCCCGCAGATCGGCCTGATTGCCGGCCAGGCCTAGGGACCCTACCTGTGCATAAATTAAGTGCACTGGGCCTCTAGTTGTAAATAATGCTTCTGTGAACATAGGGGTGCATATATTATTTCTGATTGGTGTTTTGGGGTTCTTAGGATATATTCCCAGAAGTGGGATTGCTAGGTCATATGGCAATTCCATATTTAATTTTTTGAGTAAACTCCATACAATTTTTTCATAATGGCTGTACCAGTTTTCATTCATACCAGCAGTATACCAGGGTTCCCTTTCTCCACATCCTCACCAGCATTTGTTTGTTAATTTATTGATGGTAACCATTATGGCAGGTATGAGGTAACACCTATTGTAGTTTTAATTTGCATTTCTCTGATGAATAGTGACATTGAGCATATTTCCATATGTCTACTGGCCATCTGTATATCCTCTTTGGAAAAGTGTCTAGTAGCATTTCACAATCTTAGGTTAAAAAATTCTCAAACACTCTATAGAACATGCAAAGGAAAGGCTAACTGTTCTATTCCAGGGCACTCAATTAACAAGTTAACATAATTTTCTAGTAATCTTGCCCAAAATTGTTTAATTAGGCCACTGTGCTATGCACAAATATTGTCAAGCTATTTTCGCCCAGTCGACTCTATGACACCCTGGTGCCTCAGCTACACAAATAAACACAAGCTCTAAGGCTAACAATGAGCCTGGAAGCAGCACTGAGGAGCCCATAAACAGAGCTGGAGAGGCCTTGCACAGGGAGCAAGCAACCGAACAGAGCCTGGAAAACTGACGGAGGAAGAAAACAGAAGTCGGACCAGTCTCGCTTTTAAGCCACCTAAGGCATCATTAAAAGGTCTGGTGTCAAGTTGATACAACCAAAGTAAATTAAAACATCTTATTAAATAATTCATTTCAAGAGAGGTTACCTGGTCAACAATGTACTTGGCAACACAAACTTCCCCTTTAACAGGAATATAATCCTCTTCATGCACTGTATTTGCATAGGTTTCCTTTAGGCTCGCAGAAAGTTGGTTCATGTATTCTAAAACTTCTGAAGAATATAACTGCACATAAAAGTCACTTGGGTCTTTGAATTCAGTAACTGTACCCTTTCAAAGATAGGAAAGATGTAAAAATTCACTGGAACACAAGCAAATGTGCAATTCTTAAAGCTTTTACTAAGATACAATAAGCATCAAAGATAGTTGTTGCAATCTATCAATTTCATCAGATTAAATTTTGTAGCTACCATGAATTCAAAATAGAAAACAGGGAAATAAAACCCATAGTTCTTTGGATTTCTGTCCACAAAGATTAAACAACAAATACCTTAATTTCCATGGTTTTCCTGAGTTGTAGACTTCTCAAATCAGAAAACATTATTTTATCAGCAGAAATGGCTATTTCTTTAGTAACTCCAAATGGATAGTCACTCTGGTTTGAAAAACACACATAAGTGGGTTACATACAAGCACATATTTCAATGATATTGTGGCTACTATTTGCTGGAATCAAGGTCAAAATAGCTGACGAGGCTAGAGAACGTCTGAGTGCAGGGAATGCAAAGAAGGGACTCCCCTCACTAGTCCAAGTGGTTTGACACAGACACAGCCATCGCAAGCCCTTTTCGGAAAAAGGCTGGTCGTAAACCATTTTCAGTGAGCCCCAACGGTCACCACACCAAGCCCTAGGGTGTGCACATTCATTCAGCAGGAGGCTTCTGTTGTTAAACCAACACTAGTGAAATGCAGAAATGAGTCTACATCTTACCTCATTTTTCACTTCCATGTTCTTTATTTCATAAGATGATTTATTGTCTTCAAGTTTGTGGAAACTGAAATAAAGCAATTAATTGTAATACTTATAATACAGAGCTAATTAAGAGTAAGGACCACAATTACATTAAATTCTCAATCAACAAAATCCAAAAGGAGCAAACAGCTCCTTCCAGACAGACACAGCACAGTAACAGCTGCCTAAGCAGCGGTCTGCCCTGTGCACAGCAGCGCTTCGTCCCGAAGCCGCCGAGTGAGAGGAAGATAGCCACGATCTACAAGCCTCAGTTTCTTATCTGGGAATGGAGCGCATCCCCACAGCAAACAGTTTTGAGGATGAAATGAGGTTATATATGTGAGACTGTTTTGTAAACTGGTAAATAGCACACAAGATTGGTGTACTTCAAAACTGCAATCCACGAAGCACTGTGAGAGTTCCACCTTATTAGAACTTAGTAAAGGCTACATAATTAAAAGAGCTTTCTAGCTCTAGTCATTAAAAAAAACAAACAACAAAGTCACTTAAGGTTTTAAATCTTAATGTGTCCAACCTAATATATTCATGAAAACTCTTAAGTTTGTAAAGCTGTTCACTTCAGATTTGCACACTTTACGTTACACCTCAATAAATAAGAATAAAGTAACAGCATCTACAATTATGGGCTGCTTACCTAATTTGATCCTTATCCTATCAGGAAAAAATGTTGAAATATTCTCTAATGAATAAAAACAAACACTTACTTTTGCTGCACAGGTCTGCACACGATGCTGTGTGCTGTCCAGTCTCTCCTCTGGCATGCTATGGAGCAATAGTATGTCTGCTTGCATTGTGAACACCTCTGCGACCCTACAGAAAACAGCCCATAACATTTCATTCCAAACACTTGCTGCCCAGAGCAAAACAATTTCAAAGACCAGCCATATCAAACACCATTCTATTAATCACATCAAGATTATTTGAAGAGGCTTCTGATGTTTATAATTAGGTGTCAAGATTAAACTTTCCAAACTCTCTCCAAATGCAGAGAAAGGAGAGGACGGACTGGAAACGTAACTGACTTCTCTAAAGTACAGCCCAGAATGCATTATAAAAGAAACCAAAGGAAACAGAAAAACTGTGGCAATTAACGTAACTTGTGCAAGCAGACTCTGACATGGCTTACTCTGTGCCATTAAAAATATGGTGTTGTTCAGTGGTTAGAATATCGGCCCACACACTGACAGGTCTTTGTTTTGATTCCTGGTCAAGGGCAAGTACCTGAGCTGCAGGCTCAATCTCTGGGCCAGGTCAGGGCATGTGCAGGAGGCAACCAATTGATGTGTCTCTCTCACCTCTCTCTCCCTCTGCCTCCTTCCCTTCTACTCTCTCCAAACATCAATGGAATAAAAATATCCTCCAGTAAGAATTAACAACAACAAAAATACAAAACAGCCCTGGCTAGATAGCTCAGTTAGAGCAGTGGTCAGTAAACTCATTAGTTAACAGAGCCAAATATCAACAGTACAACAACTGAAATTTCTTTTGAGAGCCAAATTTTTTTTTTAAATATATTTTATTGATTTTTTACAGAGAGGAAGGGAGAGGGATAGAGAGTTAGAAACATCGATGAGAGAGAAACATCGATCAGCTGCCTCCTGCACATCTCCCACTGGGGATATGCCCGCAACCCAGGTACATGCCCTTGACCGGAATCGAACCTGGGACCTTTCAGTCCGCAGGCCGACGCTCTATCCATTGAGCCAAACCAGTTTCGGCTGAGCCAAAATTTTTAAACTTAAACTATATAGGTAGGTACATTATTATTAACTTAATTAGGGTATTCCTAAGGCTTAGGAAGAGCCACACTCAAGGGGCCAAAGAGCCGCATGTGGCTCGCGAGCCGCAGTTTGCCAACCACGGAGTAAGAGCATTGTCCCAATACACCAAGATTGCAGGTTCGATCTCCAGTAGGGGTCTTAACAAGAGGCAACTGATTTACTTCCTCTCTCCCTCCTGTCCTCCTTCTCTCTTCCCCTCTCTCTAAAATAAAAAAGCATGTCCTTGGACGAGGATTAAAAAAGAAATCCTATCAGCATCTAGGCAGAAAAAAACATGTTACCAAAAAACAACAAAACCAAGCTGGCCTCGAATGCCTCTACTCTTAAAGAAATAGAGGCTGACTGGCGAGGCTCAGTGGTTGAGCGTCCACCTATGAACCAGGAAGTCACAGTTCGAGTCTCGGTCAGGGCACATGCCTGAATTGTAGGCTCGATCCTCAGTGTGGGGCATGCAGGAGGCAGCCAATCAATGATTCTCTTTCATCATTGCTGTTCTATCTCTCTCTCCCTCTCACTCCTTCTCTGACGTCCATATATGTATGTATGTGTATATATATATATATATATATATATATATATATATATATATCAAAAACTGCCCAAGACCATTGATTATGAGGGAAATGCACATTAAAACCCCAATGAGATATCACTACACACCCACAAGAAAGGCTAAAATTAAAAAGATTGAAAATCCCTAAGGTTCACAAAGCTGTAAAGGAATCAGAACTTGTTACCAATAGAAATCTAAAATGAGACAGCTACTTTGGCTGTTTCCTGTAAAGTTAAACATATGCCTATCCTTTTGACTCAGCACTTCTCCTCCTAGGTACGTACCCAAGAGAAATGAAACATATGTTCACACAAAGACTTGTGCAAAAATATGCAGAGTGCAAAAACTGGACACAGCAAAATGTTTCAACAAAAGAACAGATAAACTGGTATAATCATACAATGAAATACTACTCAGCGACAAACAAAAATTAATTAATGTACATGCAACAACATGGATGAATCTCAAAAATATAATTCTAAATGCAAAAAGTTTTATACAAAAGAGCCCATACTGTATGGTTCCATTTATATGAAATTCTGTAGATTTCATTTATATGAAATTCTGGCAAAATTAATTTATTAAAAAAAAAATAAAACAGTGACTGCTTCTAGGAAGTACAGTGCCTAGGAAGTGGCATGAGGAAACTTTCTGAGAAGAAGGAAATATTCTCTATCTTGATGGGGTGCGAGTTTGTGCGTTTCAATGCATGAAAGTTTTATCTAAAAAAAAAAAACAACTATAAAAAAAACAAGAAGCAGTAAGAGTTGGAAAGTATGGATGAACAAACGATTGTATGTTGATGGCTGGTGAAACTGAGAGATGGGTCTATGTTGCATATATATTATTCCATTTACATTTAATATATTTTAAATTTTCTGTAATCAAGGAATTTTTCAAACATGTAAAGGAATAATCTAACACAACTGAGAGCAACATGCTTACCAAACAGGCCACAGCGATGGCAAGTAGTTGACCGAAGAGGAGGTCCTAAGGATTTGAAGAGTGCTGGATTATTTATGGACAAGGAATTCTCAACCAACTTGTGTATATTTTTTGACTTTGCAGGAGACACATTATTGCTAGGCTTCTATTAAAAAGAGAGAATGGCAGTATTAAAACTTGGTAATAACATTTAAAAACTACTAGCTTTGGAATTCCCTCTTCTGGGAAGATAAAGATCGACATTTCCCTACTCTTCCCACTAAGTAAAACTAAAAACCCTGGACTTACATGTAAAACCAACATAAGCCTACTCTGAAAGATGGCAGCAGACAAGCTAGGAACTCTGGGACTCACAGAAGGAAGTGGCGATGGGTTCTCTGAGTTCTCCTTTTTGCCTCATCTATTTATCCCAGACAGGGTGCTGGAGAAGCCAGTAACCCAGAAACATCAAAAGATGCAGACAATAAAAGCCTCAACCAAAAGCTTGCTCTCTCTAGCAAAGGGGCAGCCCAGCAAGACAAAAAGCTTTTATCAATAAATACTCTACTCTAGACAAACACTGCAGATAAAACTGTGGCCCCCACTTTCACCAGCAAGAGTAGAGTGGGGAGCCCTAACCAGTTTGGCTCAGTGAATAGTGTCAGCCTGCAGACTGAGAGGTCCCAGGTTCGATTCTGGTCAAGGGCATGTACCTTGGTTGCGGGCACATCCCCAGTAGGAGGTGTGCAGGAGGCAGCTGATCAATGTTTCTCTCTCATCGATGTTTCTAACTCTCTATCCCTCTCCCTTCCTCTCTGTAAAAAAATCAATAAAATATATCTTTTAAAAAAAAGAGTAGAGTGGGGAGCCGAGACTTCCACTTTCACCAGGCTATAACAAGGTAGCAGCCCTCCCACCAGGGTGACATCAGAGAAGGCCAACAAAGTAGGAAGCCAACACTTCATCCCTGCAGGGCTTCCCTGTGGAAACCACATGGGAGCCTGGACTTCCATCTGGCAGTAAGAAGTGTCACCCCAGCCCTAGCTGGTTTGGTTCAATGGATAGAGCATCGGCCTGCAGACTGAAGGATCCCAGGTTCAATTCTGGTCAAGGGCACATGCCCAGGTTGCAGGCTTGAACCTCAGTGTGGGGCGTGCAGGAGGCAGCTGGTCAATGATTCTCTCTCATCATTGATGTTTCTATCTCTCCCTCCCTCTCCCTCCCTCTCTGAAATCAATAAAAAGAAAAGGGGGAAAAAAAGGAAGTGTCACCCAAACCCCTCACCTCCCAACTCCCCACCATTGGGGTGGTGTTAGAGGAGACTTAGTGGACAGTCAGGACCTTTTTGCCACCATTCAACAATAATGAATGTCTCCAAATCTCCCTCTGGCTTGTCCATTCTCTGCCACCTTACCCCACCCTCACCCAGCAGCAAGGAAGAACACCCCCTTGAGATCCATAGAGCCTGAGCGGGGAACCTGAACAACTACTTCCACCTGGCAACACCCCCCTTCTCCTGATGGAGCAGTGTCAGAAGAAATTGGCTAAAACAGAAAATTTAAATCATATAGAGTTTCATAACATAATACCCAAAGTGTCTCAGTTTCAATAGAAGCAAACTGTCATACTAAAAAACAGGAAAATTACAAGGAAAAATGAAAAGATGTCAACTCAAGAGGACAGATGTTAAGTTTATCTGACAAAGATTTTAAAGCAGCCACCAATACTTCAACAAGCAATTATGAACATGCTTGAAATGAAGGAAAAGAGAGTCTTAGAAAAGAAATAAGAACCAAATGAAAGTTTTCAAACTGGAAAGTACAATAACAAAAATTAAAAACACAATGGGTGGCTCAACAGCAGAAAGGAAGGGGACAGAGGAAAGAGACAGTGAACATGAAGATCAAACTACAGAACTTACCTAATCTGAACAAGAGAGAGAAAACAGAGTGAGCAGAAAATATAAATAAGCACAGCCTCAGGGATCTCTGGGACTATAACACGAGATATAACATTCATGTATTTGAAGAGTCTCAGAAGGAAAGGAGAAAGAAGGCAGGGCTAAAGAAGTACTCAAGTAGATAATGACCAAAATTTATCAAAAGAGATAGGTCTACAAATTTAAGAAGCTGAGCAAATTCAAAGAGAATAAACTCAAAGAACTACACACCAAGACACACTTTAGTCAAATTTCTTAAAGCTAAAGACAACAAAAACGCTTAAAAGCAGAGAAAGAGAAGCGACATCTTATACAAAGAAGAACAATTCAAAAGAGAACAGATTTTTCATGGAGGTAGAAGGAAGTGGCATGATATTTTTTAAGTGCTGAAAGAAAAAACTGTTAACTAAGAAACTTATCCAAGAAAATTTTCTTTCAAAAAATGAAGAGGAAATCTCAAATAAAACTAAGAGAATTTGTCACCAGCAGACCTATCCTAAAGGAATGGTTAAATTACTGGCTACCTGGGTTAAGGAAGGGATAGGGACAGGAGGGAAGTGGGTATGGCCATAAAAAAAGCACATAAGGGCTCCTGGACTGATGGAAGTATTCTGTATTTTGAGTATCAAGGTCAATATCCTGGCTGTGATACTATACTTCTGCTCTGCAGCCTGTTCCCACAGGGAGAAACTGGGTAAAGGCTACACAGGATTTCCATTGTTTCTTACAATTATATGTCAATCTACAATTACCTAAAAAGAAAACGTTGCATTTTTTTTAAAAAAGTACTACATTAAAAAAAGGAAGTTTGACCTTAAAAAATACCTGAATATTGAGTAGTTATTTATTAATGCAATACAAAAACACGTTTAGAATCTTTTACCCAAACAAAAACACCAAACAGGAAAACAACCCATAACTTACACTATTTGCTTCTTTGGGTGGTGAATTATTTCCAACATTTAATGGTGACACTGAGTTTCCTGGGGAGGAAAAACATAAAGCCTAATAAAAGCCAAATATTAATTTGTTCCTGAGAATATAAAACTAATTAAGTAATGTTCAAATAATAATACTATACCATAATAGTCTTAAAGCTACACTATAAATAAGCAACATCCTACTTCTCTGAAATTTCATACTCAATATGCAATAGAAGTTAGGGGGATAATTCCTACTTCAACTCACAAAATACTGAAACATCTGTTGACAAGGATCAAGATTTACTAATAATTCATCCTGTTTCATTACGGACATTCTTAAGAAATGTCATTTATGTCTTTTTTTGCCTTAACTCCAAAGTGGATGGCAATTAAAAACTCAATGACCACTAGCCCAGGTTGGTGTCCTGCCTTATATCAAGCTAATAAAATGCCAATATTTTTCCCCACCTTTGTTTCTGAACATCAGTGTAAAGTTGGCACAACTAAAAAGGCAGATAATGTTTAACATTATTAGAGAAATAGTTCTGACCTATTGGGGAACCCCAGAGGCCCAAGGACCACTGAGAATTACATCACCATAATGTTAGAAGGTCACATCTCAGGTTCAAGAAGGGTCCAACTTCCTCAAACAACCGGTTTTTAGAATGAGGACTAAAGGAATGATTTTTTAATAAAGTGAAACAATTTAATGTCTTAGATATATCTTTGTGAGCTCTTACATGCACAGTGTCAGCACAGTACTTTATGCGTGTAAAACAAGGTCAATCTTTAGAACTCCTATAAAAAGTCATAGGGTTTCCTTCCTTTCTACATTCCTAGTATGTATAGCTTTCTTTGGAGGAAAGGCTCATCTGTATTCATTCTCTCCCCAGGAATCCTTTGTGTGATTAATCTAGCCAAAGATGGCTAGTTGGTATCTTATTTTCCCTTCTAAATTAATATTTAAATGCAAATACTGTACGGGAGCCATTTGGCTATTGTGTTAACAGACCACTGATGGGCCATTTTATATATATGGTATACACACACACACACACACACACACACACACACACACTTGTGAAAAGTCAAAGAAACCATCAAAATAAGTATTAAGCCTGTAGTTTTCACTCACCCATTGGCAATGTCTTCCTCTCTCCTTTGGATCCAACCACATCTCCATTGATGCCACTAGGGTTTGAAGACGCTGAATCGTCTTCCTGACTAGCCAAATACTGTTTGGTTTGCTCACAAAGCAAAAAATTGTTATTTTTATTTCTAGTCTCTGGGCTTTTCAACCTGAAATTTGGGTGATTAGGCTGTCCTCCAGGACTTCTTAAAGAACCATGTGATGGAAGCTTGCTTTCATTTTTCTCAAATATAAACGGCTCTGTCATTTTATAAGTAGATGCCTCCAAATAATTTCTTGACATCCCATTAAGCGGTAACTTAACATTCACATAAGTCTAAGGGAAGAAATGTAGTTAAAAGGCAACTTTAATTACAAAGCCTCGGATAATTTTTTATGTAACAGACAATTCTCATGAACAATTCCAAAGCAGATGTCACCACGATATTAAAGCCTGGCTTGTTACAGGTACAAGAAAAGAATGGCTCCATCAGTGAGGACAAACTGCAAGAGGATGGAGGACTATGTGAAGAGTCCTCTCGGAGTTCCACACAGCCCTTACTTTAAAAAGCTTCGGAGGCCCACAGCCTTGAGCCTTGAGGGGGAAAGGGGTTTTGCAGTCCATGCCATGGGGGGGGGGGGGGGGGCAGGCTGCTTTCCAGCGCCCAACAGCAGGACAGGAACCCTGCAAGGGGTGCAAAGCCTCTGCTGGGCTGCCACACTCCCCCGCCCCACCCCCAGGGTCGGGCCTCAGGATCTGGGTCTGTCCAAGATCCGCTTCCAGGGCTGCAGCCATCACACTCCCTGTCTCGGTAGCTAGTCTCAATCCCCAACCCCTGACCCTTCTGGTCCCCCAGTCTCCGCCCTTTGCTGCCTGGCTCCTCCCACAGTCCTGCTGGAGCATCTGAGCTCGCTGCCCACAACGGACTGTAAGGGCCAGAGGCTAGCCACACAGACGTTTCAGGGAAGAATTCTTTTTTCAGCAATAACTGGACTTATCTACGGGTGAAATGTCTATATAGTTATGGCCAGATCTACTTTTTGATGTTAACTGACACCTCCTCCAAGGCCCATTTATCCCCCGCAACCTCTCAAGTGGTTACCCATTCAAGACTCAGGTGTGAAAGGAGAGAAAAGAAAAAATGGAGAGGCATGCTAAAAATAATTGATTGAGGGTTTTCATGATTCAGCTTTACTACTGCACCTGCTTTTGTACCGTGTGAAATAAGCTAAATTTTCTCACCCAAAACATGAGCTAAAAACCACCTATGCTCTTAGGGCACATCTGTGCATAGATTTTGTTGTCTATATTTCACTTCTCAGTTGGGCTTTTTTTTATACATATTTTAGACCTCTTCATAATTTTTCTCTGAAATTGAAAACAGCAGATACAAGTATGTAAAGTTTCTTTCAGCTCTATAAAAATAATAAATATATGCCTTACAAATGGTAGTACAATGAGCTATCAGAGTTTTATAATTCATTATTAGTTAAGCTGTTTTAATGTTTTTAATTAAAATTCATAGTGCAAAAAAAAAAAAGTGCTGTTGGAAACAAACCCTACAACTTAATGGTGAAATACCATAGAGGCTATTGTTTAAATCAGGTCCCCACCTACCTTTCTAGCCTCTCAGAACCCCCCTACCCTCTCATACCTGATGCTATGCTATGTCCTTGAATATGCTGAACCCACTATCCAGAATACCCTTGCTCTCATCTGCCTGGCAAATGCTGTCCTTCCTAGTCATCCTTCACAATTTTCCTGTTGACCCTATTTTTTTGCATTTTCCCCAAATCCTCTAGTTTGATAATCTCCAACTAAGCTTCCATAAATTTTAATTCCCATCTACTGCTTTTAAGCACTTATCTGTGTGCACCTGTCTCTGAATATAAGGTACACACATTGTTGCAAAGTGCAGCTGAGAAACCTCTATCCAGAAAGTATGCTGGTTTGTTATTATTCTCTTAATCTTAAAAATACTCAGTGTCCTGCGCAGGGGACATAATAAAAGTGAACAAACAACTCTTTTTGAAATAGTGAACTACAGTTCTGTCTGAAGACACAGGCAAAATTTCTGCTCATCTTCCCAAAACTGCTCAGGAAAACAAACAAACAAAAACCACAGAGAGGTGAAACTAGCATGAGTAACACCTCAATGCTGTTTAACATTGTTGTGAACAGAAGATATAAAGAAAGAGCAGAAAAATCCTTCCTCTTGGTGCCCTAAAACTTTCATCTTCTTTCTTGCTTGAAATTAGATGTAGCTTATTCCAATAACAATCCAGAAAATAATGAAATAATAATAAAAAGAGATACATAGGCACACACAGTGGTGGGGAACTCTGAGTGGACCAGATCCTGGGAGGATCCCTAATAGAAGGCCTGTAGACGGGCAGCTCCAGTGGGAGACCCTGCAGCTGCCGGGAGAATGTACCTGTAGTAATAAGCAAATCTACACTGGAGGGCCAGACTGAGAACTACAATGTTGGATGCCATAAGAAAAGAGAAATACTGTGAAATTACTAAAGGAAAAGAACCTCCAGCGGAAACTGTGTGGGGATTCAAATGCTGGGTAACTCTAGACTCTGTACAAGGAATATAAAGAACGTGCATTAAAACATCAGGGTAGCTACTAGAAGAATAAAAATAGAATGCATAACTTTAAAAATAGAGGGGAAAACTCTCAATTCAATAGGAAAAAATACTCAAGCATGGTAAACAGAAACATCAAATGAGATGACAGAACCAAGCGCAAGTAATCTAAATATCAATGATTTAGTTTCCATTAACACAGCGGGGGGGGGGGGGGGGGGGGGGGGGAACCAGGGAGGCCCAGGAAGAAAAACATCCAACTTGATGTTATGTATCAAAGGCACACATAAAACAAAATTATATGTTACGGTTGAAAACAAAATTGCATGGTAAGGTTGAAAATAAAAGGACTAAAACATGGGCTACACAAATA
Organism: Myotis nattereri; assembly: GCF_964212035.1. Lineage (NCBI taxonomy): Eukaryota > Metazoa > Chordata > Mammalia > Chiroptera > Vespertilionidae > Myotis > Myotis nattereri. The sequence goes on along the minus strand of NC_138088.1, from coordinate 52,241,226 downwards.
ACCAAAATAAAGGTGGAATGCTAATATTAATAAAACAGAACTGAAGGGTTCAAAGAAACCTTTGACTCACAATAATGAAGGAGGAGCCCAGCCCAGCCAGCCCAGTGGTTGAGCATTGACCCATGAACCAAGAGGTCATCGTGGTGGAGCAGAAAACGCCAAGAATCTGGTATCCCTGGTGGTACCCTTGAGTGGTCACACCAGCTCTGTCTGTGTATGTATGCATACAGTTACTATGGCAAGTTTGTTATTTGCAGCCCAGTAGATAAAGATACCAATAAAATAAATAAGCAAAAGGCATGAATAGAATGCATAGAGGATGAAGATTGACAAAAAATATTTGAAAAACATTCAATCTCATTTGTAACTTAAAAAATTTCAAAGTGGAATAACTATGTATTATTTTCTGTCTAGCATGGGTGCAATAAAAAAGAACACTCCTTATTGAAGGGAATATAAAATTAATATGCCCTTTCTGGAAAACAACTTGGCAATATATCTAAGGAGTCTTGAAAAATATGCCCCTTCTGGGAAACAATTTGGCAATATACCTAGAGTCTTAGGCCACTCACCTGGTAACTCTACTTTTAGAAATCATCCCATTAAAAGAATCCTGAACATCAAAAAAATCCTGCATGTACAAATGTTCATTTAAAATGGCCAAGAAGTAGAAAAAAATGTTAACTGTGATGTTTCTACTAGATAAAACATTACCATTTAAAACACTAGTTTTTAAAACATTGCAAAATGTCTGTTAGAATGGCAAATGAAAAATCAGAAAAAAACTGTGTATTCAATATAATTATAACTTCAAAGCAATGAATAAAACTCCATTTAAAAAGATGAATGAGCCTGGCCAGGGTGGCCCAATGGTTGAGCATCAACCTATGAACCAGGAGGTCACTGTTTGATTCCTGTTCAGGGCACAAGCCTAGGTTGTGGGCTTGATCCCCAGTAGGGGGCATGCAGAAGGCAGCTGATCGATCAATAATTCTCTCTCAACATTGATGTTTCTGTCTCTCTCTCCCTCTCCCTTCCTCTCTGGAATAAAAAATATATTTACAAAAAATTTAAAAATAAATGAATGAGATACATTAAATTTTAAATGACAGTGTGTTCTGGCCTGGGTTGATGAGGGAATCTTTTCACTGTCTTTTTTATATTCCAATTATATGTAAGGTTAAATTACTTTTGTAGAAAAAAACACTGTACAGATTAAAATATCAATGCATATTAATTAAACCTTTTTCCCTAACATGCGGTTACTTAATTCTAAACCAAGTGAAGGATCACAGTAACATTTAAACCACAAAATGAGAGTACAATCATCTTCTCAAGTAGGACCCTCAAAATGCAGCAATACAACGTGTCCTAACTGCCTTTATTTGGTGAGGCTGACAGTTAATCAGCATCATACCACTTTGTATTACAGTTACCTATAAACAGTTAAGTCTGTCTTCTAGATTCAAGTAGCTTGTGTGCAGGAACCAAGCCTTATTTTTTTTTTTAAGTTACCAAACAAAAAACCCTCTGATTACTCACAGTACCTACCGTGGTACTTGGTACAATGAGGTATTCAAAAGATATTCGTGTGGCACAACCATTTAAAATGCACCATTGCACTGTTTGCATGACAACTTGAATGGAGAAAATGAAGTTCACTGTTTTAAACTACATCTGGCAGTCTTAAATGGAGAATTATATCATGATATAAGGTTCACTGAATTTAGTAGCAATACTTCATTGTAGGAGAACTCACAGAGATGCAAGATGGCTCTAGCAGCAAAGGCGGCTGGGAAATGTTGGACTACCTGTTTAACCCTCGGTCTAATTCTCTACAGCCTCAGGCTTGGCTGACTACCCAGAAAACCTGGACTGTCATGCCCCCAGCAAGGAGGTTAATGAATGTAGAGTCTGATAACTGCTTGGCCTTATCTGTTAACTTAGGAATGCATTGTTCTTTCTGGTGATCTACGTGACTACCCACCCTGTGCTTGTACTAGTCACCTCCTACAGAAAAGAGACCCTGTCCTGGGAGGGGTGTGGATTCTTTTCCCCGGGCACCACTGGCAACAGCTGCTTTGCCAGGGTATGTAAGTTTCTCCTAGTAAAGCTCTTTGGATTTGAGTAAGGCTACATGTCAGTTCTTCAGAATTGATCCCCAACATTCATGTTTCACATTCATTATTCAAAGTCCCAAAATTAGTTCATATACTTGATTTTAGGAACAATAACGACAATAGAATCAGTGTTCGACCCACTGTAAAAAGTTCCAGCAGCAAATAAGGACTTAGGCTTAAAAGCTCCACTTATTGTGGAAATTTTAGGTAGAAGGACACCTCACTTGCCTCTCCCTATCCAGGAATTTTCGTTACAAAGCCCAAGGCACACAGACATCTAGACCTGTCCTAGAACTGGAAGCTTCTTAGTGTGTCTTTCATTTCTGGACACACAACTGTATGGCATCCTTCTTTAAAAGATGGCTCGTTCCCACTGACTGGCTCCTCTTGCTGCCCTGGGACCACACCCTTTCTGTGTTAGCCATCATGTCCCTTCCCTTCAGGTCCTTCACCTGCTGAATCATGAGGACTAAACCCAAGACTGTATGCAAACCATTCAGCACAGTAGGCGGGTGCTGACTTAGTACTTTAAAGGCAGGTTATGATTTCTATCTAGGACTTGACTTCTATGCCACTCCCACATATACAGAATTTCCTCCACTCACATGGCACCAGTTTGCTCGTTTTAGGATAGAAATAATTCAAAGATTAAAGTATTCCTATTCCTTTATTCCTACAGGTGAGGGAGACCTGAGAAAGTGAAAACATGAAGTGACTTGTCCTCCCTCCCCCCTCACCTTACGCAGCTGAGATGTTTTAAATATCCAGGTCAGATCTCCAGGCCCTGCAATTTCGTACTCAGTGCCCTGGCGGCTCAATACGGGAACCGGAAGCATCTTCCTTACTGCAGAGGCCAACAGGGCAAGCCTGGGTGCAGCAGGCGCCGACTGCACACAGCAGCCAGGCTATATACACGGTTGGCTAACCCAGGGCTAGTCTCACCACGCCTAAGCCCATGCTGAGCTGCAGCTTCCTTTCCTATAGGAGGGCGGGGTGGGGGATGGGGAGGGTGTGTGTGTCTATTTTTCTTATTGTTTGCACCGTAGCTTTAAGTTCATCAAAGGCAATGAATCCACACCCCAGTTTCTTTTAGAGAGAAGGGGAAAGGTCCCCCTAATGGAATGCAGGCAGACAGTCCTGTTTTGGAGAGTCGAGCCTGGAAGCGCTATTTTTCCAAATCTGCTGCAGGGCCCTCGCTTGCCCAGGGGTTCAATTCCAAACATCTCTTGCTCCTCCCCTCGGTATGGATCCTACCCACACTAACACCTCCAACCCCCGACCTGCCCTTTGCCCAGCCGAGGCCCGAAGGCCTCCCCGACCCTTCCATCCTCTCTCCACGCCCCCGGCCCCTTGTAGCTGCTCAACGCCCGACCTCAACGTCCAGGGCCCAACGTCCGGCCCCCAAGGACCAAAACCCCACGGCCCACACGCAGTCCCTCTCACTGCCCCCTGCGCCTGGGAACCCTGACCTGGAAAGAGGCAAAAGGGCCGCTGACCCCGACGCTGCTCTGAAGTCTGGCCGTGGTGGCGACCGCCGGTGCCCGGAGCCCCGCGGCCCAGCCCAGCCGCGCTCCTGGCCCTCAGCTCACCTCCAATGCCCAGCGGGCCGCGCCTGCGCAGTCTGCGCCCACGTGCCCCCCACACGCTCCCTCCGCGGCCCGGAACCGGAAGCGGAAGTAGGAGCCGCGTTTGGGGCCTTGGTTGGGGCGGCTGTGCTCCAGGTGGTGCGAGAGCTGCAGCGTTGGAAAGTTCCTCTGCGGAAACGTAAGATGGCTACTGTTCTTGCTTTTTCTAGAAAGGCATCCTGGGAACACGGAGGCAAATTGGGAGCTCGAAGACCCAGATCTTGTCTCTGCCAAAGTCACGTGGGGGACATAAACCACTTGAAATCGTACAAGACTTTTCAAATTAACCCCTGCCTCTGCCCGGTCTTGGAAACTACACACACGTGGTCACTTCCCCCCCTCCCCCTCCCCCCCCTTACTGGGACAAGTCATTATATGCTGGTGTTGCCCAAATAAATAATTTTTTATAAATATATTTGTATTGATTTCAGAGAGGAAGGCAGAGGGAGAGGGAGGGAGAGAGAGATACAAACACCAATGATGGGAGAGAACCATTGATCCGCTGCCTCCTGCACACTCCGCACTGGGGATCCGGTTGGCAACCCGGGTGTACGCCCTGATTGGAAATCCAACCCTGACCTCCAGGTCCGTAGGTCCAGGCTCAACCCCTGAGCCACGCCAGCTGGGCCCAAATAAAATATTTTTAAAACTTTAAAACTATGGACCTTTCAAACAAGTCCAGAAGAGAAATGGTTCCCCCATACTATCCATCACCAGTTTCAACATTACAAATTAACAATTTTGTTGGTTTCTAACCGTCCCCACCCCCAACAGTCTTCTCAGTGTTTTGAAGCAAATTTTTACTTCTTTCTGCTTTTCTTTTGAATTTATTTAAATTTTGGAACAGTTTTACATTTACAAAATAAATTGAGAAGATACCACAGAGTTACTGCAAAAGCCACACCAGGTTTCCCATATTACTATCGTTACTTAAATAGGATACATTGTTACAATTAAGAAACCAATATGGAACCGTTATTACTAAAGTCCATAGTTTATGTAAATTTCCTTTGTTTTTACCTGTTGCCCTTTTTCTGAGCAGGGGCCCATTCAAGGATACCACATGACATTTAGTTGTCATGGCTACTTCACTTAGGCTCTTGCTTAGGACAGTTATTCAGACTTTCCCTGTTTAGATGACATTGACAGCTTCCAAGATTACTGGCCAGACACTTTGTAGGATGCCTTATTGTTGGAATTTGTCTGATGTACTTCTCATAAGACCGGTGTTACGGGCTATTGGATGGAAGACTGCAGAGGTAACATGTCGTTTGTATTGCGTCATATCAAGTGTGTGTCCTATGAATGACAATGATGTTTTCCACAAACACCTCGCAAGAGTTTGTCAGGTTTCTCTATTACACAGTTTCTCCTTTCCCCTCTTTTTCCATACTACACACTTTAGGAGGAAGTCAGTATGTGCAGTCTACACCTAAGGGGGAGGAGTTATATTTCCACTTCTCAAGGGCAGAGTGCCTACAGAAATTAATTGGACATCTTTTGCATGGAGATTTGTCTCTTCTGTATTTATTAACATACTCAATCACCTGTCTCTCCATATGTTAGTATGACATTTACTTTGTACTTTGGGTTATAATCCAACACTACGCTATTTCCTTGCTTAATTTGTTCCAACTTTCACCCCTGGGAGCTCTTTCAGTTAGCTCTTTCTCTCTTTTGACATACTCCCATCAATGTGGGTTGTTTTATTTTACTTTACTTTTTGAGCACTTTCTTACTTTCTTAGACAGAAAGTATATGAAACATATGTGTGTCCTCATACATATGTATTTAAATATACTTGAAAGATTATGACTTTTATAAAACATCACCAAAATTTACCTCACCTTTAAAAATAATTTCTTAAATATCATACTTAAATGTTACTTAAAATTTTTAGATAGTCTCAAATTTCTAATAGTTGGTATGTTAAAATCAGGCTCCAAACAAGATCCTATACTTGTGTTATGTATTTTAAAAAGAGATTTCTGCCAAAACCAGTTTGGCTCAGTAGATAGAGCATCGGCCTGCGGACTGAAGGGTCCCGTGTTTGATTCCGGTCAAGGGCGTGTGCCTGGGTTGCGGGCACATCCCCAGTGGGAGATGTGCAGGAGGCAGCTGATCGATGTTTCTCTCTCATCGATGTTTCTAACTCTCTATCTCTCTCCCTTCCTCTCTGTAAAAAATCAATAAAAAAATATATTTATTTAAAAAAAAAGAAAAAAAAGAGATTTCTTTCTTAACCCTTTTATTTTCTTGCAAATTACAGTTTTTCTCACATTGGATTTTGTTGATTGCATCACCTCTGACAAGAATACTTCACAGGTTGTGTTGTGATCCTCTGTTGCAGCGATTTTCAACTTTTTCCATTTCATGGTACACATACCAATTACTAAAATTTGGCAGCATACCAAAAAATATATTTTTGCTGATCTAACAGAAAAGTAGGTATAATTTTGATTCATTCACGCTGGATGGCTATTGTGTTGGCTGTTGTCATTTTTTTTTTTAATTTGACAATCTAAAGGAAAAGAGGTCAGTGCCGTGACTAAATAGTCAGGTATTGCATGTTTTAAAAATACTTGCAGCACACCCATTGAAAGATCACTGCTCTATTGCTTCACGTCAGAAGACACAATATCTAGTTGTTCTCTTTGGGGGATATTAAAACATGTCTAGACGGTCATCTCTGAATATAATTTCCCATGAAAAGTCACCTGGGCTCCAATTGGAGATCAAGGGCTGATTCTAAGTCTGGGGCAGGAAATCTACAAGAAAGCCTAGATTGTGTTGGTTGCACCAGAAAACAAAAAAGAAAGCAAAGAAAATAGGAGTTGAGTCAAAAAGACTCATGAGGCTATTTAAAGGTGCTTCTGCATGTCAAAGATAGAACAATTTTAGCATTCAAAAGTAATAACAGCAATTGATTAAAACACATCTGGGTAGCTCAGTTTGTTAGAGCATCATCTGGATACATCAAGGTTTCGGTTTGGATCCTGGTCAGGGTAAAAACAAGGATCAAACAATGAGTACATAAATAAGTGTGGAACAACAAATATCTCTCTCTCTCTCTCTCTCTCATCAATCAATAAAAAAAATGAGTATGCTGATTTTTTAAGTCATTGGTCACTTTTGGAGGACTCCAAGGAATCTCACATTCTGAAAACAAAAGAATCCAGCATCCTACCTTCCCTGTTACAAACTGAGTCTTAATCAAATAGTTGATGTGAGACCATTCTTCTTTATAGATTTTCAGGTAATAAATGCAGAAGATAGACTATCATCATTTTGCAAATCCTGATGAAATAATGGATCCAGGTAATGATCAGCAGTGAGTCTAGAACAGGGGTGGGCAAACTTTTTGACTCGAGGGCCACAATGGGTTCTTAAACTGGACCGGAGGGCCGGAACAAAAGCATGGATGGAGTGTTTGTGTGAACTAATATAAATTCAAAGTAAACATCATTACATAAAAGGGTACGGTCTTTTTTTTTTTAGTTTTATTCATTTCAAACGGGCCGGATCCGGCCCGCGGGCCGTAGTTTGCCCACGGCTGGTCTAGAATCACTAGAAGAAAAGCTGATAGGAAACTTCATAGTCTGGAGAATAGGAATGTGCATTGAATTGATCATTGTTCTTGGCCTTTTCAGTGTACAGATTTTTTTTTATGACAAAAAGTGCCCCATGACTTCATAGGGATATTTCTAAATTCAAATTCAGAATTGTGGAGTTTTTTTAAATTTGATTTTATATTTGTATTTTGTTTCTCCAATATTGAAAATCTTGGTTTTTGGAAGACATAATTACTTACATGCTTTATACAAATACTAGAGGCCCAGTGCATGAATTTGTGCACCGGTGGGGTCCCTCAGCCTGGCTGGCGATCAAGGCCTATGGGGGGTGGGGGGCAGCCAGTAGAGGGGAGAGGCAGTGGGAGGTTGGCTGTGGGAGCACACTGACCACCAGGGGGCAGCTCCTGCGTTGAGTATCTGCCCCCTGGTGGTCAGTGTGCGTCATAGCGACTGGTCGACCGGTCGTTCTGGTCGTTTGGTCATAACGATCGCTTAGGCTTTTTTACATATAGATATATTTCAGAAATAAAAATGTGAATGTTATTACAATATGAATACCATAAAAGGATTAAAGTTTCTTCAGTTTTTTCCCCCTTGGACTAATATATCTCACTCGGAATATTTGGCCAATTTATTGTTTTAAAGTCAAATCATTTCTTTACTGTCACAGACACTGCAACTACAAAAGTGTTTTAATGCAGTATCTTCCTTTAAGTAGAGATAATATTTCCTGTTTAAAATGAAAAAGAGTTACACAACTTTTTTCTTTTTTTTCACACCCCCCTCCCCCACCAGCATTTAGTAACAAAGCTTAATAGAACAATAGCAACTTTTGGACTAATCTATCTAAAAAAATAAGACAACCTCACAAGGTAGTTTTATTTACTTACAGCAAGTAAGGAGACAGGGGATTCACATCCAATACTCTGCTTCCCCACAGGGAGGCTTAGCCGTTGCCTGTATACAGCATTTCGGCAACTACATATTGACTTCTTTGAAGTTAGCTACCTCCATCCATCCAGTTGAGCTCCTGTCAGCTCATCCCACTGCCCAGACCTTGAGACCTTTGTCCTATCTTAACAGTTTTGCTTTACAAACACCTGCATTGACCACTGTCAGAATTTAACTGTGTTCATTCATGAGTTGTCAGAAGCTCTAAACCACAATAACCTTACTTCACTGGACAGAAGAAGGCTTGCAAAATTTCCCACAGCCTGGAACTGCTCACTTGACTTCTTCAGACCCAATTAGGCCACGGTATTCAATACTCCTACCTCCCATCCCAACCCCACCTCCCAATACACGTTTTGTTGCTAATGTTTGAGCAGCTCCAGCGTCTCCAAACCCGTGGGACACCGAGGCCGGAGAGGGCACGCCCCGCGCTCCAGCAGCTCACGGTCGGGCGCTAGACATGAACGCACCAACGGTCTATTATCCAACAATGGCAGAAGGTGCCACGCTGCGGACCGGGACGCGGTGTGATGGACACCCCCAGACTGCCTTCCAGGGATGAGTGGTGCGAAGGGCCGGTAGGCTACTCCCGCTGACTCCGCCCATGTCAGGTGCAAGGTTTGCGCATCGGAGCTGGGACGTCCTCCTTTCGAAAGCTCTTTTATTGCTTTATTCCCCTGACTAATGGAGGAAGGGCCAAGGGATGAGGAGGCTTGTCTCCAATGAGCGCGTCCCACAGGAAGAAGTCACTCGCTTGGGTCCGCAGGGGCGTCAGAGGTAGGACAGGACTAGCTGCCGCGAAGCCGGCTTCGCCCGGGCGTGGGGGCCGGGAGAGCCGGGCTGGCTGCTCCGGGACGGGAGGCAGCGTTGCGCCGCGCCGGCCCCGCCCACTGCAGGCGGGTTCCATTGGCCCAAGGCGAGGCGCGTCACACCAGACGCACCGCGCTGATTGGCTCTTCCGGGGAGCCCCGCCCCCTCAGCTGTATCCGAGCCGGTTCCAGCATCGCCGCCATCTTTGTTGATGTGTCAGCTCCGCGGGGGTCTGGGGAAAAAAGCCGCGGCCCGGAGAGCGCGGTGTCGGCCCCGTCTTCCACCGCCGCCCCCCGCTATGGAGAAGTGGGGCCCCAGGGCGGGGCTCCCGCGGCCTCGCTAGGAGTGCAGATGGAGGCTCGGAGAAGTGGGGTGAGTGCCCGAGGGGCGCCCGGGGCGGACCGGGGAGTCGCGGTAGCTGCGCGGCGAGGCTGCCCCCTTCGCGCGCGGTCCTGCCAGCCCCCGGGTGGCTTCGGTCTGATCGGAGGAGGCAGGCGCTAGGAACGGAGTTCGGGGTCTCTTTTCCTCCACCCCTCGGTCCCGGGCTGCCCGGGGTGGTCGGGGGGGGACGCGGCCGGAGGGGTGGACGCGGGTCGGGGGCGCCTGAGCGGCGCCTGGGGAGCGGCGGGATTTGGGCCGATGGCCCGGCCTCCCAACGCGAACTGCGGCTCAGCCCCACCTGCTTGCGATCTTTCATAGACTGGGTCGCCTGTTTCTCTCTTCGTCTGTCCAAGTTGACTGTGTGTGTGTGTTATGTTGACGGTTGTGGCTACTTTCTATCCTAAACACTGCCCCTATTGTGATTTTAACTAAGAGACGATTCTTTGGGATTGTGAATATGGGAGACCTGGTCTTTTGTTTTTATGCTGCCGTTCTTCCAAAGACACCAAGGCAGGTGCTAACCCTTGGCTGGTAAGGGTGCCGTTCCACACTTGCGTCTCTGCCAGTGGTTCTCAACCTTCTGGCCCTTTAAATACAGTTCCTCATGTTGTGACCCAACCATAAAATTATTTTCGTTGCTACTTCATCACTGTAATGTTGCTGCTGTTATGAATCGTAATGTCAATGTCTGATATGCAGGGTGGTCTCAGGCGACCCCTGTGAAAGGGTCCTTCGACCGCCAAAGGGGTCGCGACCCACAGGTTGAGAACCGCTGGAACCTGTGCCATGGGAAGGCACCTTCTACGGGTCCCGCAGTGCGATCCTGGGGAACCCTGCAGGTGTGGGGGTTGCTCAGCTGTTAACAGTTTACTAAGTACAGCCAATATTCGTATCTTTATTTTGTTTAGGGGAAAGAGACCTGCCTTTGGAGTCAAAACATTGGCATTAGAAACCGCCTCTTTCTAATACATGGGACCGGATGGCATATTTTTACTATTCTGTCGGATTCCCATTCTTACCTGTGGGAATCCGACAGAACGGTAAAAATATGCCATCGGGTCCCAGGCATTTTGGTCGTTTTCTCGGTACCTGTGTCATGGTCCCTTGATGCCCAGCTTTTTTATTTCTTCCAAAAGGATAGACTGGGAGTTTTTCTAAGGAAAATGTGCAGTAAATCATTGGAACAGTGTTTCAAGAGGCGTGCTGGTTAGTCATTCAGGAAAAAAAAAAGATCTATTAAATGTTTAGGTATGCCAGTGGGTGTAGCCTTCCCAACTGCTAACGACACCTTGATATGTGCAGTGTTGATCTTGTGGGAAAGATTAAGGTTCTAAAGACGTTGATAGTGAAACTGAACTAGCTGCTTGTGTATCAGGTTTACTGCTCTCTCTGTACAGCTGCTTTTCAATTCTTTATTCATCGTTACTCAAATAGAAAAAGGGATGATTGGCTTGTTCTTTTCCCCCTTCCCTTATGGTCTTTCCATGTTATTTAAAATTCAGTCATGGTATTGAGTAATTCACAAATCTTGCAGAATTTAAAGAATTAAAACTCCTCTTTTACATTGTAACAGACAAGCATGTATAATTACTGAGGAATCTACCTGGAAATGCCCTGCATGTGTTTATATTGCTTTTATTCCCCAGAAAAGCATGGATTATGTTGAGATTGATTTTATTTTTAGGACCGTGTCTAATTCAGAATACCTGCATGTAAACTTGGAGATTTCTTTAAGCAGTGTCATGGGCACGTAAGAGTCTTATTTATTGCTAACGCAAAAGGGGTGGTATTGCACAGTAACCACTCTATAACCTTTTATTCCTTTACCCATAAACTCAAGAGTTGCTTTCTGATGCGATACAATAACAGCACAGCTGATGATGATTGCTTAGTATATTTAATTTAAAAACATCTTACAGCTACATGCTGACATGGTGGAGGGAAGGTAGAACAGTGCAGCAGTATTCTCATTCTTTAGGGAGAAATGATAGGACAAAGCAGCCTTATTTACAGACTTAGAAAAATCATCTTTGCCTTTGAAGAATGGCTAGTAACTGCACTAATTCATGGAACAGTTACATGTTAAAGAATCCTTCATCTGGCCTGTGTTTCTCAGTGGTTAGAGTGTTGGCCTGCACACGGAAGGGTCACAGGTTTGATTCCTGGCAAGGTCAAGGGCGTGTACCTGAGTTGCAGGTTCAAGACCCTGCTGGTCCAGGTTGGTGTGCAGTTGGGAGACAGCCAATCAGTGTGTCTCCCTTCCTCTCTTCCACTCTCTCTAAAAATCAATGGAAGAAATATCCTCAGGTGAGGATTAACAAAACAAAAAAAAGAATCCTTAAATTCTGTTATTTTTATTTGAATAAAGTTTAGATTTTTCTTTTATCTTTTATCTCTAGCTTTAAATAACTAAAATCGATTCTCACATTTTTCATAAATAAGACACAGCTTATAGTATTGTGACTGTTATACTTAATATTCATTTCAGGGCAACAGTGGGAACATAGATAATTGAAATTTATAAATAACCCTCTAATCTTATCATTATTTCAAATTTGTCCTTTAAACTTTATCTCTCAGTTACTGAGATTTTAAGTAGTTGGGCTAAGAAGTAAACAAAAGGAAAAATATTGGGGTGAAAGAGCAATAGATATGAAGAGGAAATCAAACCCAGAAAAGGAAAGTGTTGATTGGATTGTGAATGGATTTGTCTGACATTAAAAGACATGGACTGATAGTCTACTATAGGGATGATTATATAGAAAGTGCTAATGAATAATTTGATTTTTTGGTAAACTACATCATAGCAAATTAACCAAGCCCAGTCAGAACTCCATAATGTAAGGCACACTTATTACTTATCTTTTTTTCTTTCTTTCTTTCTTTTTTTTAGGTTATTAGCCTTTTTTTTTTGGGAAAAGAACTGTAGTTAATTTTTTCCCTTCTTTTAGTTTTCAGATTTTTGGAGAAAATAATTAGCAGAAAATACTTAATGTTTTCTTTGACTTATTAAAATTCAGATTGTGAGCTCTATACAAGCAGCTTCAAAGTAAGATTTCTATATTAATAACTTTCTGCTTTAAAAGTTACTATTAGAAATATATAAAATTGCATCGACCTAAGATGCCAAGCTGATAATATGACATATAACTTGATAATGTGATATATGATGTGGCCACTTACGTCTTTTTCCTGGAATCTTGATAGACCATAATTTCTTTCTCCAGTTGTTCTGTTGCGGGATTTGATACTGTGGTGTGAGGGATCCTGCTGCACCGATTGCCTTGAGTCTGTTTTTTAACATCTATTTGTGATATAATGCATATATCAAAAAATGCACCCTGCCCCTAGTCTTGGGTGCAAAGGTTAACAAACCCCTCCAGGGATAATTGACCTTGGCCTCCTATGACATACATTTTAAACTGGTGGACTAAAGGCAGCTTTAAAAATCTAGTGATTATATTTCATGTAAAGGAAACCCAATATAATGAAGTTAAATTTTACCCAAAAGCTTAATTAGAATGTGACTACTTTACAAAATATTTCTTCCTTTTGATCATTCTAATACGGAATTCTTTGTAGTTGCCAGCTCTTTTAAAAGTAGAACTTGATTTTCATAAATTCACCTTCTGTGAACTTCAGTGTCAAATATTTTCATGTGAAGCAAGGTTTTTATGTTTCTTATACAGGTTCTTTTCTGTCCTATTATTTTATTCTATTTTTAAAAACCTTATCCAGGAAAGTGTTTGTATTTTAAAGTGAATACTATTAAAAATCATTTACTTAGGGGTTGAGATCAGATTATATTGGGCTACAGATGTCTTTTGATATAATTTTTTGCTTCTGACTTTGTGATATCAGAACCTTGTTAGAGTTGGTCAGAAAGATAAGTTATTCATTTGATTCGGCTGCTTTCAAAGTTTATTTGGGGACTATGTAAAAACCTTTTTAATGTACTTGTCTGTAAAAGGATGGTAAGTCATTACATTGAAGAACAGAATCCTCTCACAGGCTTTACTTGCTTATCTCATGGACAGTATTTGAAAAATATATAGCTGATATTATTTGAGACTCAAATGGTATAGTTTGTAATTTAAAAATTTGTAGTTGTAAATAATATGCTGAACTGAGTTAGATTTTCCCGTTGGACTTAACACATTGTGGACCAGTAGTTTTATTGCTAGTTTTACCCAGTGGCCAGAGAAGCTTCTATTGAACGAGTACAAAAACGTTTACATAAATGTTAAAGGCAGGCTTTAAAATTAAATACCCATTGCATTTTGAAGTTATTTATTACAGGTTCTTATAAGCTAATATCTTTCTAAAGTATGATACTTTGTAAAACACTGTAATATGAAGCAAGAATTCTCGTGATCCATCCACAATGTGTTAAAAAACACTCATGAAGCTAGATAGCATTGATAGATCTTCAAATTAAAATACTGTAAACACCAAGAGTAAGAAATTTAACATAGAGCTTCTATATATTGCTCCACTATATCAGAATGTAATCTCCATAAAAGATTTTTATTTATTGCTATGCTCCTAAAATATAGAATAGTCCCTGCACATAATACATGCTCAATTCATATTTGTGAATGAATTACCTTCTAGTTTGGAACGTATTTCTGACGATACTTTTGTATGAGGCCTTTTACCAAAATCTGTGGATTGGATTCATTTGTATTTGCAATTTATTGAATAAGCTTAAGTTTTTTGTTGTTTATACTGCTAATTTACCGGGAAAACAAACCTGTTAAAGACAGTGTTTTCATTTATATGGCTCTTGTATGGGAATAATTTTGTAGAAATGTGAGTTCTTTCATGAAGAAATAAAATCCAAGGTGGATAATGGTTGGCTTGAGGCAAATGAAGAATGTTTCTTGACCAGTTGCCTACAGCTGATGAGCTCCAGTAAGAGCGAAACCAGTTCTCACTTCACTGAAACAATTTAGAAGTGTGAATTGGTCCTGTAGTACTGTGTCAGAAACAAACAGCTCGGGGGGGGGGGGGGGGGGGGGGGGGGGGGGGGGGAAGGTGCTGAATTAAGAGGATTTTATGACTGTGCTAAGTTGTGAATACTACAGTATTTTCCTCTAATGAGCTATAGTTGCTAAGAGTCAGATAACTGTTACTTTTTACATCAAAAAGCAAAAGATATTCTAACTTTAATTGTAATCACTATATCTAAATGAGTGTTAATTTAATTTATACAAACACTTATTAAACCAATCTTGTAAACAAGTGTCTAGTTTTACATCCTCCCTCTTTAATCTACTTCTAGATTATTCCATCCTCAGTAGCTTTGATGGCAATATTTCCTCCCCCAACTCCCGAAGAAACTTGGACAGCAAACAGATTGGTCTACATCAGCACTGCCAACTGGAGGCCCACAAGAGGACTCAGCTGTTTTTCCCCTGGTTAATCATGGACATAATCAGACTCATCGTGGTCCCACTCCCCTCACCATTCTTGTATAGTCATTTAATCCTTGGTGATAGCGTTGTTACATGTATACACATGGATCTTCATTAACCCCTCCTTTTCCTTTTGCCTCCATTTAAGCATCAGGAAACTAAGTTTGAAAGCTAAGTGGTTATCAGATGCCATGTTATATGAAGACTTTTTCAAAGATCATGGGCATATTACTGAGCAACACTATAGAAAATACTTGTCTTTTGAGGTTAAACTAAGCAGTCTGTAATTTACAGGAGGATCATGGTAAAACAGTCTAAGCTGAGAAAATCATAAAATCAGGGACTTTTGTTTGTTTGTTTACCTAGATAAATATCCAGCAGAATGAGACAAATTTTTGTTGTTCTGTGCTGTCTTGCACATTACAAGTCTCCTTACAATCTGGTTCTCATCCACTAAATGCTGTTCAGTTCCCCAGATTATTGTGTAAACCCAGGGGGTCCCACTCTCATTGAGCTCCATGGAATAGCATTTGTAGGAATGAGTGTAAATGCAGTAGAGAATACATTTGTTAGATTTATTTACCTACTTATTATTACTGTTGTTTGAGATTTAAGAAGTTTGAAGTTCAGAGGGAGGGTCCTCCTCCTTGGGAGTGCAGGAATGTCACAAGGAAGGCTGTGACTCTGCTAGATGAGGATAAATGCAGTATGTTTTCATTTTCCTGAGAGAATTTTGTACCTGTGATGAGGGAAAATTTGGAGGAAGATGTGGCGTTAGAATCAGTTCTTTAAATATAATTAGGCTCTGGGGAGAAGAAAGGAAAGGACGTTCTGGATGGGAGCAGCCATGGGAAGGTTAGTGTGCAGCTGGAATTGTGAGTAGACTAGTCAGGGACTAGGAGAGGATAGTGAAGTACTAGGCTTTTAGGAATGTGTTGAGAGATAAGATGGGAAAAGTCGTACAACTGGTTTACTGGAGGAATCACAACTCTGAAATATGAACATGAAATGCTTTTGTTTTTTCCTCAAGGGGTCTCCAATCATACTGTATAAAATGCCCCCATCTCCCTTCACTTCCCTCTGAAGTGCTGCTCCTTAATAATATGTTGGTTTGATGACATAACTTTTCTGCAACTTTTGGTTACTAGAGAAAACTCATTCCAGAAATCAAGCCAGGTTTCAATAATTTTTAAAAACTCACATTTTCTTCCTAAAGAAAGGTTCCCAGCGGCTTGAAGAGGAGGTATAATCTGGCTCTAAAATACGTTCCCTTTCCTTTCTCTAACTAGCCCTTTTGGAGTAGAAAGAAGACCAGTCAGTGGGGGCAGAGTTTTCATTACCCAAACCTTAAAAGAGGGAAGAGATAGCCCTGACCTTACTCTAATTCATCTGGTTGCATTTGATGGTGGGCTCTGTGGAGGTGATGTGTGTGGGTATTTTTAGGGGCGATGTTGTAGCTTTTTGACCCCTTCTGCCATTCAAAGGCCCTTCTGTTCCCTCTTTTTTTTTTTTTTTTTGCAGAACCAATATTACAAACTTTCACCCCTTCTCTGGATTGAGTGACACTTGTCCTAGTGTTGTCTCAAGCCACTTGCCCTTTAATCAACCTTGCTTCTCCACTTGGAGTTGCAGGAAGGAAAACAGGAGGGACGAATGGAGTGAGATTGAGAAACCAACAATTCAAGTGTTCCTTATATGAAGTGGTCAGGCCTAGATTGGGTTGCATGTGGGAACAGTGACAGTAGAAAGGAAGGTATAATTGTAGGAGACATGCAATTGGTAAAAAAAAAAAAAAGACAAAGGAAAAGGAGTCATGACTAAGAAAAATGATACTATTGACAAAAAAAGATTCAGTGGGGGTACTCAATCATTGGAGCTGTTCATTGGACTTCAGATTTAGCCATTTTGAGTATGAGGTTATGGTGGAACATTCAGTGGAATTGCTTATATTCAGGTGGAGATTTCAATATAGATACAGAGATAGAGTGAAAATGAAGGTATAGATAATTTGTTGTCTGTAACGTAAGAAAAGGACTGAAAATAATGTGGGCATCAACTATGAGTTGTTGGCGCAAGGTATGGAAGTGGGTGAATTGTAGGAGGGAAAATAAAGTTGAGGACTGAAACCCTGGAGAATATGAAAGCTGGATGAGGGAATAGGAGCCAATATTTGCTTAGTGCATTTTTTTGACAAAGCATGACAGTAAAAATTCATGAAGTGCTCAAATGAGCAAGTTTCTTCTCACTTGCTCTATCTGTTCTGGAGAGTTGCAATGTCTTTAGAGACTTACTGTCTTTTAAATAGATTCTTCATCTGCTGTCCATCACATTTTGGTCAGCTCTGAGTTCACCTTCAGTTGATACAACATGGACTAGCTATGTTGCTCAGAACCACTTCCTTCCTTAGCTTTTAGATTGATTTCTAAATTAAAAGTTCAAATTCAGCAGCAACACATTCACAGTTAAAGTGAGTTACTTTGGGGAAGGTAATGCCCCTGTTTGAGAATGATTTTACTTTGTCCTAGATTTTGAAATACAGCATACTCATGAGGTCATATCAACTTACTGCACTTACTTGTTTTGTCTAAACCAAGCTTTAATACTAGTGTGGGTTATGTCTTAGTTATAACACATATGCGGCAAAATAATGGTAATTTCTATCTGACTGTTTGGAAATATTTTTTAATTCAGAGTATTAAGACGAATGTCAATATTAGTTGATACCCCAAAGGACAGTCTATACTCAAAGGCAGGGTATTTGACAAACAAGCTGGTCTTCTCTTCATTTCCTAGAATTATTCTTCCTGTTTTCTGCATTCCTAGGATAATGTTCCTCAAATGTCACTTCTGTGTCTTAATTCAACAAATATTTGAGAACCTACTGTATGCTAAAGCTCTGTAGGTTAATCAAGTATGTCCAAGTTGATCATGATTTATTGTCCTTAACAAAATTCACTCCTGTGTATCATTCTGATGAGCAGCTATCTTCTCTTACGCTTTTTCACCTTCCTCTGACCACTACTTCCATCATAGACCAAAATGAACATGCACCTTTCTGTTACTCAATAATTGAATTTTGTTGTTGTTTTTTATAAGTTCACCTTCCATATGGAGTTATTTCTTTCCTAGTTGCTGTCAAAACTATGACTTGCCCACATTTTACCCAACTTTATCTGACTCCAGTAATTCATCTACCATGTATATGTTTTGCTGATATCTGACAAAATCATCAAGATTGAAGTTGAATTATTTTCCGAAAATAGCTAGAATAGTAACCCTCATATAACAAAACAAAACAAAATGGATTCTAACAATATTGAGTTAGTTTTGTAAATATTGCTTTTATGACCTAGGCAGTGCCTCCACTCGAGTTACACTGAATATTGTTTCTTCTCTTTCTTTTTCTTATTAAAGCTGGGGAAAGTGAAACAGGGAAGGGCTTTGACAGAAGAAACAGCAGGAGTGAGCCTCGGCAGGGCCGCTTTGGCTCACTGAGAAATAAAAGTCACTTAGTTTTCCTCCTAAGTGGAAGAAGTGAGCCAAAGTACCCTGCCTAGGCTTATTTCTTTATCACCTCCCTGGAAAGTCAGAGAAAAGGGGGCCTTGGAGACAGGCAGGATCCGGGGCTTAGCCTGGGATGAGCTGCCTCTGCCCATTACTCTCCTGGTCGCAAGTCTCATGGGGTCCCTAGAATTTAGGAGATGCACACCTGTTGAGTAAGAGGAGGGGGAAGGGAAAGGCGTGGGTGTGCTCTCGGGAGGGAGAGCCAAATACGGTTTATTCTTGATGAACATGTTTGGAATTCACTATGGTACTTCCTGGATCCCAGCCTGGATGAAAAATGACTCCCTGCCAGGGATCCTTACCATAATTTTTTCTACTCAGCTCTAGGTGTTTGGGCTGTAGTAACTGTGTTTTGTTATTGTTTAGTTTTCTTGCTAAGTAAGTTTTTGTCATTGTTCATGTGTCTTGTTTTATTATCTTGGTTTGTAATTTCTCTTATGATGTTGTCATTGCTATCTTATTTTCCTAATATTTTCCTACAGATTATTGAGGTACTCATTTTCCTCTTGTGGAGCTGAAGGAATTTTAAACCATCTTTGGCATTAATCTCCCAGTTACTAGTCTTAGTGCATATCCAGCATCTTATGGGGGTGACTGCAGAGTGCCAAACTGCATCTGAAGTGGCATTGTATGACTGAATTGAAGGAGGAAAGAGCACGAAACTTTGTACTATCCTGTTGGTTGTGGCACACGTGGATTGGCTGTCCTAGTCTTTCTTTTTCTCTCTCTCAAGGAATGGCTTTTAAAAGAGTTTTTAGTGGTAAAATTCGTGGTCTTAGTTATTCCACATCATGGAATATGTGCAAATATATAGGGTGTCTTGGTTTTTAAAAACTTTGGTTTTTTAAACTTTGATGTTTTGGCTTTCTCAGATGTAAAAAGAAGATCAGGAACAGATTTGAAGAAATGCAGAGTGAGTTGGTGCCAGTCAGCATGTCAGAGACAGAGCACACAGCCTCCATTTCCTCTGATAAAAATATTGGGAAAACATCTGAACTAAAGGAAAACTCAAGCAACTCGTTTTCTGGTGAAGAAAGCAGCAGCATAGAAAATGAGTCCCAACTATTGGCATTAAACTTTGATAAAACTTCATGTCAGCCTAATGAAAGCAGTAATCAAATTGGAGCACAGGAGAACTGTATGCCAGATCATGGTGGAGGTGAAGATTCTAAAACAGACTTATGCTCAGAAAATTCTGAACAAGTAGCTAATTTTCCTGGTGGAGATTTTACAAAGCAAGTTTCAAAAACAAATGAAACCGAACAGACAGTAAGTCAAATATTGGCAGAATTAAGGTCCTCCACCTTTACAGAAGCAGCTAGTCAAAAGACGTACTCAGAAAGTCCCTATGATACAGACTGCACCAAGAAACTTATTTCAAAGATAAAGAATGTTTCAACATCAGAGGATTTGTTAGAAGAAATAGAATCTGAGCTCTTATCTACGGATTTTGCAGAACACCGAGTACCAAATGGAATGAATAAGGGAGAACATGCATTAATTATGTCTGAAAAGTGTGTGCAAGATAAGTATTTGCAGCAGGAACACACCATAAAGAAGTAAGTTTTTAATTTTTTTTTAAGTTATTTTTTTCCACAGGAATTAAAGATGGCATTCTTTAAAGGAAGGTATCATCTTGTCCATTTTTAATTCCACAATAGAGCCACACACATTGTAGTTGATCCACAAATATGTATTTACTGAATAATTAAGCAAATGTTGTTGGTTATTCAATTTGTCTATTTTTTTAGAATGTATTTTATTTGTATTATTTTAGAAATAATAGGTATGCATCAGTGTTTTTATATGGGGTGGGCAAAAATGTTTATAGTTGTAAAATAAATAATAATAATTAATAATAATATAAGAATAGACTGTTTTGCATATTTACAACTGTAAATGTACTTTTGCCCACCTCTATCCTATATAATAAAAGCCTAATATGCTAAATGTCTGGTCATCCGGTCAGCCGTTTAACCAATCAAAGCATAAAATGCTAATGATATGCTAAGGCCACTCAACTGCTCACTATGACATGCACTGACCACCAGGGGGCAGACGCTCTGACCAGTAGGTTAGCTTGCTGCTGGGGTCTGGCTGATCAGGACTGAGCGAGATGGGTGGGACATACGTTGGAGCCCTCTCGTGGTCCCTACCTGGCTGGGCAACCCCCTGTGTCCCTCTGCAGCCCCGATCATGCACTGGTGGGGTCAGTCAGCCTGGCCTGCACCTTCTCACAATCTGGGACCCCTTGGGGGATGTCAGAGAGACGGTTTTGGCCCGATCCCGCAGGCCAGGCCGAGGGACACCACTGGTGCATGAATTCGTGCAATGGTCCCCTAGTACTATAGATCTGTCAGATATTAGCATATATAAACATATGTATAAAGTCAGTATTTTGAATATGATTAAAATTTCTGTTTTACATGTCTTAATATGTAAGTCTAAAGCAGTGGTTCTCAACCTGTGGGTCACGACCCCTTTGGTGGTCGAAAGACCCTTTCACAGGGGTCGCCTAAGACCATCCTGCATATCAAATATTTACAATTCGATTCATAACAGTAGCAACATTACAGTTATGAAGTAGCAAGGAAAATAATTTTATGGTTGGGGTCACAACATGAGGAACTGTATTTAAAGGGCCAGAAGGTTGAGAACAACTGGTCTAAAGGAATATTTTATTAAAAGGTGTAAGTGTATTAAAGATGTAGAAATATTTATAAAGACAACTAAAATTTTTCAGGTTTGAAAGAATGTAAAGCATAATGTCAAAACGAAGAGTAGTTCAGAATGAAATGAGAAGTCATAAAATTAAAAATTTTCTTAAAATCTTCATTGTAAACTTATTGGTTTAAAAAGACTAAAATGTAGAGAACAGAAGAATTGGTTGATTATCATTCAGTAAATAAGAACATGGTTATTTTTAGACTTCTTGTATTTGTGGAGTGAATTTATATCTTAACAAGTTTTAATTTCACTTTATCTTTTTCTAATAGTATTATATCACCCTGTATTTTTATTCTAGATTTACATATGTAAATGGTGCTTATGGTTAGGTACTCTTGTATAACCTTTCAGAAAGGAAAATAAAACATGCTAGCCTTCAGTGAAATACAGACTGGTTCTCTTTAATAAATGATACAGGAATGGGAGGTGTGTGTAGAGAAAGGGGAGGAGGAAGTTTACATACCAGAGGAGGATGACAGAAGAAAATAGAGCATAATTCAAGTATTGCAGGATATGTAATTGCCCTTTATCATAACTTGCTTCCAGTCTTTACTGTTTCCGATTATCTTGCTCAGTGGATCAGTCTTCCCCAAACCAGCTTATCCTTCAGTGGTTTATTCATTGACCTTTACTCTCCTCGAATCCAGACCCCTTCTTTTTTTTCTTTTGTCTGTTAATCCTCACCAGAGAATATCTTCCCATTGCTTTTTCAGAGTGGAAAGGAAGGAGGGAGGGGGGAGGGGAGAGGAGAGAGAAACATCGATGTGAGAGAAACACTTTGACTGGTTGCCTCTCCACTAGGGGTCAGGGAGTGAACCTGCAACCCAGACAGGTGCTCTTCGATCCTTCAATTCGAGGGCTGACACTCCAACTACTGGGCAACACTGGCCAAGGCTTTTTTTCTATTTATTCATTTTTATTTTCAATTGTGATAAAATAGACAACATAAAATTTACTATCTTAAACATTTTTATAAGTGTACAGTTGGCTAGTGTTAATTATATTCACACTAGAGGCCCTGTGCACAAATTCGTGCACGGGTGGGGTCCCTCGGTGTGGCCTGCGGGGATTGGGCCGAAACCAGCAGTCCATTGCTGCCTTCCACTCCTGCCTGCCGCTCCTGCTCATCCTGACCCCGCTGCTCTTGCCACGGGCCCACGCCCAGTCAGTCCTGATCAGGAGAGGCTTGCCGCCTCTACAGTGGCACTCGCCAGCCATAAGCCCTGTGTCTGGTGCCTGTCCCGAGGGGGGCGGGGCAGGACACAATTGGCCCTCCAGGTGGGTGGTGGGCCCAGGATCCGGATCTGTCCGCTGATGTTTGCGCCGGTTGTTGGGAGCCACCTGGCAGACACTTTTAGTATATCATTTCTTTTTTGCAGAGCATCTAGCTTTTTCTTCTTGCAAATCTGAAACTCTATATGAATTAAACAACTTTTTATTCCCCCCTGCTTCCAGTCCTTAGCAACCACCATTCTACAGCAGACCCTTGAATAGCACTAGTTTGAACTGTGTGGGTCCATTTTTACATGGACTTTTAAAAAATATGTATAGTACTGTGAATGTGTTTTCCTATGATTTTCTTAACATTGTCTTTTCGCTAACTTTATTGTAAGCATACAGTAAAAAATACATATGACACAAAATATCTGTTAATTGACTGCTTAATGTCAGTAAGGCTTCTGGTCGACAGTAGGCTATTAGTAGTTAAGTTTTAGGGGGAATCAAAAGTTATACATGGATTTTCAACTGCCAAAGGGCCTGTGCCCCAAGCCCCCTGTTTTTCAAGGATCAACTGTACTTTGTTTCTAAGAGTTTGACTACTCTTGATGTTTCATATAAGTGAAATCATATATAGTAATTTGCCATTAGTGACCAGCTTATTTCACTTAGCACCTGTCTTCAGGGTTTATCCATACTGTAGCATGTGTCAGAATTTTCTTCCTTTTTAAGGCTGAATAATACTTCTTTGTCTGTATATACCACATTTTGTTTATCCATTCATCTACCAGTGGACATTTGGGTTGCTTCCAGCTTTTGGCTATTGTGAATAATGCTGCTGTGAATATGAGTGCACAAATCTGTTTTGAGACTCCAAGGCCTTTTTAATACTACCCCAAGACTAATTGCCACTAGTCCCACTCCTATTCTTCCTGGAATGCTGCTATTTTGAATAAACTGTATGACTTTGTACTTGAAACCATCAGTGTTGTTGCCATTCTTGCTTTTTAAGGTAACTTCCTCATTTCCCTGCTATCTCTACTTATTTTTTTAGACCTTCCCTTTGAGATTATCCCTGATGCCTCTTCCACTTTCCTTAGATCTGGACTCTTAATCACTTTCATGCCTCTCTTGTAAATTATAAGATGAACATTTAATAATAATAGCAGCAAACACTTAACATGCTGATAATCATGCCTGGCACTTTATGTATTTTAACTCATAGAATCCTCACAGCAACCCTGTTTGGTATGAACTGTTATATTTTCCAGATGAAGTGACTGAAGCACAAATAGATTAAGCATTTGTTCAAGGTCACATGCGAGTAAATAGCAAAGTTAAAATCTGAGCCTGGTCTGATTTCAGAGGATTTTTAATGTGGTATCTGAAATGAATTAGTTACAGGTTATTAATTTTCTATATTTCTAATTTTCTAGTTAAATTTAATTCCTCTCTTTCAGTCTCTCCTGTCTGGACAGTGGCAGCATGGTAGACGGGTAAGCACAGTTCTGGTCAGAGCCCCAGAGCTGGAAGATGCCCACTGCCATTTGCAAGCCCTTTTTCCAGCCAAATCAACCTCTGAGTCAAAGATTATCCTTCTGCCGAAACCGGTTTGGCTCAGTGGATAGAGCGTTGGCCTGCGGACTGAAGGGTCCCAGGTTCGATTCCAGTCAAGGGCATGTGCCTGGGTTGCGGGCACATCCCCAGTGGGAGATGTGCAGGAGGCAGCTGATCGATGTTTCTCTCTCATCAATATTTCTAACTCTCTGTCTCTCTCCCTTCCTCTCTGTAAAAAATCAATAAAATATATTAAAAAAAAAAAAAGATTATCCTTCCGTATGAGGGGGGTGATACTTACCTGATGAGATTGTTTTGTGTATAGTAAGGCATTATAAAAGTGTCAGATATTGTCATTTTAAATCTTGGTTAATCCTTTGTTACACAATGTTTTTAACTCAATTAAATGCTTCATGACTCAGGTTAGTTCTAAAACTGCCTTTCAGTTCCTTTGTCTTAAATTTTCATGAATGTTACATTTTTCTCTTTTCCAAATATTTCCATGATTTTCTTCCTCACTGTAGTCCTGTGGTCCTTAGAAAGGCCTACCCTGACCACCTTATCTAAAAATCACAGCTCAAGTTACTGTCTGTCCTAGAGCCTTCCTTCCTTTAGCTTTGTTAATAGGACTTAATCACTAGCAGGGATGTTATTACACATCTATTTGTTGTTTATTTTAATATTTTCCCTTAGAATGTAAGCTCCCTGTGGGCAGGGATGGTTTGCTGATGGACTTTTAAAATGCAGAATAATATAGGTACATAGTAGGTACCCCTATAAGCATTTGTTGAGTGAAATGAGAGATCTGCAAAGTAGATGTAAAGACCTGGGCTAAAGAATTATAGCTGGGTTCAAATCTCAGTTCAACCACTTACTAGCTGTATGAACTGGAACACGTTCTAGGCTTCAGGTTTTTTTAAAAAATTCATTAAAAAGATAATTATTATTTCATAAACTTGAGTATTAAATGAAATGCAATTAAAGCTAAACTTAGTAAGTAGTAATTGTGCAATAACTTTTAAGTAATAGCTGTTGCTATTAATAATCCTAAAATATCAGCTGTTAACCTTCTTAGATATCTGACCTTATTGCAGGTAATTTTTAAGGTTTATTTATACTTTTCTAGGGGATTCAAATTAAATGTCTGCTTAAGCTTTTGCTATTTTACATTGACTACTCTTCTGTAACTATTAAAATAGCAGTAAAGTATTTTTAAAATCTAAAGTAAGATTTCTCAACCTCAGCACTGTTGATGTTTGGGGCTAGGTCATTCTTTGTTTGTAAGATGTTTAGTGTCCCAGGCCTCCACTCACAAGAAGCCAGTAGCAATTGCCATCCCTGTTGTGGCAACCAAAAATGTCTCCAGACAAATACATGGAGGGGCAAAATTACCCCTCTTTGAGGATTGCTGATCTGAACGGATTCAAGTGCTGAAGGGATGAAGTTCATAATTGTGATGCCCAAAGACATAAGCTTAAAAGAGTGTGGTGTGTTTTTTTCTGAGCATATTCACTTGATTTGGAATATACAGATTTCTAGAAAAATGTTAATAGTCTGATTGGCCAGAGAATTTTTTTCCCCCCAAAGTGTAATGTGTTATTACAAAAGGATTTCTTCAGAATGTTGCTTTACTAGTCATAAGTATCTACACCCTAATCTGCATACAGATTATATTCCATAGCTCCTTTTTAAATTATGTCTTTCTTATACTGTCCTTTTCATATTTAGGTTAATTAAAGAAAATAAGAAGCATCAGGAGCTCATTTTAGATATATGTTCAGAAAAAGACAATTTAAGAGAAGAACTAAAAAAAAGAACAGAAACAGAGAAGCAGCATATGAACACAATTAAACAGGTAAAAAGACCAATCTTTAAAGACTACATTTCAATCCTATATAATAAAAGGCTAATATGCAAATCGAACAGCAGAACGACTGGTTGCTATGATGCACACTAACAACCAGGGGGCAGACGCTCAATGCAGGAGCTGCCCCCTGGTGGTCAGTGTGCTCCCATGGGGAGCACCACTCAGCCTGAAGCCAGCAGTGCTAATGATGTCTGACTAATGATGGCCTAAGCTGTCAGTCGGATATCATCCGAGTGCTCCTGGACTGCAAGAGGGCACAAGCCGGACTGAGGGAACCCCCAAGTGCACAAATTTCATGCACCGGGCCTCTAATTTATAAAATAAGTACATTCCTGGAAATTTGTGTATAAATAAAAGTTTTGCCTTTTAAGTTAGAGGGTTGCTTGGTATGTAAAGCATTCTCTTATGAAATGGGAATCAATATTTTTATGTGATTTGTGATTGTATTCTATATTGGTAGAAATCTGAGAAGACGATTTGATTTGGCAAATAGACTGTTTTTACCAATTAAAGGAAAAAACAATATATAAAAATTTATATATGGTATTAGAATATTTTTAAGCTTATAGTTTAATATTAACTATACTGTGAACTTTGGCTCTCCTACTTCAGATTTTATCTGGCTAGCTGGCTTCCCCAGCCTTATCTTTCTTCACCTCCCCTCTTCCTCCCTCCCTTCTCCCCCCCCCCCCCCCCACACACACACACACATCTTCCCTAATTCCTTTCTTCATGGATCAGTAAAGTGAATATTTAGACTGGTAGCAAAATTGAGCTGCTCTTTATTTTTTTGAGCTGCTTTTTCTTCTATAGACAGGATTAGAAGCATTCTAGCCTTAAGAGTCTTTTGTGTCATCTTTCACAGAAAGTTATATAATGAGAATAATAGTAGATAATAGATAATCCTATATAATCAAAGGCTAATATGCAAATTGTCCCCTCGACTGGGAGTTTGACCAGGAGTGTCGACCAGGGGGCGGGGCTGACCAGCCAACTGCCCTCAGCCCCACCCCCTGGCTGGCCCTACCCCTGATCGCCCCCCCACCCCAATTGGGGGTGGGGCTGGCCCACCAACTGCTACGGCCCGTCTGATATTTAGCCTGCCTGTCTGATATTTAGTGTAGCACTCTTACTTTCTTACTGTCTTACATTTGCTGTTTGCATGATATATGCAAATAGCAACTTTTTCCATCCTTTTAGTTTGTCTATTTGGATCTAAAGCATCTCTTGTAGACAACATATTTGGGATCTTGTTTTTTTATTCCAGTCTGATAGTCTCTGCCATTTGATATTATTATTTAATTTGCTGTCATTTAATATTATTAACATATCTCCCAGTTTTAATTTTTTGTCTCATGTTTTTTTGTTCCCCTGTTTATCTATTAACTATTTTCTTTTGCATGTAATATTTACATTTCTTTTATGATATTTTCACTATACTTTTTAGTTATTTCCATAGTAATTACTCTAGAGCAAGCATGTCAAACTCAAAGGCTAACATGGGCCAAATAAACAAGGTTTAAATTTATATGGGCTGCAAAACAACAGAAGCTTCAATTTTCATAGGTAGAGACATGCAAAGGGCTGAAATAAATGAGTAATCATTAACATAAAATAATAGAACATTTTAATGAAAATTAATATTTTTTCTTGAACATTAACTTAGCAGACACTGAATAACTGCACAAATTAATAAGTGTAACACAAACCTATTTTTCTTGTTCTCAGAAAGTGAAATATTTCCTGTTGCACACACAAGAAAAGTCTGTTCAAAACTAATGACGTGGCAATTGGCTGCTAAAATATTCGCTGCTAGTATTAGAGGAGAGAAATGGTGCGCCTGTGCGTAGGGGCTTAAGGGAAATGAATGCAACACAATTATAGTAATCAGTCATTAGCGAACGTTGTAGTTCGTTATTAATAACTAGAGGCCCAATGCATGAAATTCATGCAAGGGGCTTGGCCCTTGTAGCCCTGGCTTTGTCTGGAAGATCGTCCGGAAGGACGTCTGGCTGTCCGATCTAATTAGCATGTTACGCTTTATTTTTATAGAATATGTATAACAGGATATTGTAAAAATTAAGTCACAAAATTTTTATTAAAATGGTTCTTACATGCCATTATATTGGCTGGGATGCAAAAATATTCATTGTAGGCTGTGAGTTTGACATGCTTGCTCTAAAGCTTACCATCCATCTAATCAGAATCTGCTCCAGATTTATATTAACTTAATTCTAATGAGATACAGAAACATTGCTAACATTTACTTTTTGAAATATATTTGTTGCTTTCCTTGTGTTTATATTGTATATATTTATTTGAGGTAGTGATGGTCTGTTTTGATACAGCTATAAAAATAATATGGAAATAATTTTCTTTACAGTTAGAATCAAAAATAGAGGAACTTAATAAAGAAGTTAAAGCTTCCAAAGATAAACTAATAGCTCAAGATACTGCAACTAAAAATGCAGTTCAGCAGTTACACAAAGAGATGGCCCATCGGATGGAACAGGTATTTTTCAAGTCATTATCATTATTAACTTTCTGGTGATTCTCTCTTGTTTATGAAAGTAAACTAATCCTGTTAGATGATTTTGGACATCAGTGGTGTTTAAGGAATGGATAATTTTATCCCTATAAAAATTAACTTTTTAAAAAATGCTAAGGCAATATAAAAATAATGTGCTACTTACAACAAATAGTTTAATAACTTAGGAAATGTGTAGAATGAAAAATGAAAGTCCTTCTTCATTTGTACTTCTCCCTTCCTGCTCCAATCCCTTTATATCCCAGTCCTTGGTCCATAGCTAATAATTGATATTTTGTTATGTATCTTATTACATATGCGTGTAGAAGTTACACATATTCATACAGTTTTTTCCCTACTTGATGGAGATCTTACTGTATATCTTTTTTTTTATATAACTGTTTTCTGCCCTGTTTAATATACCTAATAATTTTAGTTGCCTATTGAATCCTATTGATTATCTTGTTTGTTCATGCTTTATCTTCATTGAAGTCAGTGATAAACATCTTAAACTGGTCAAATCCAAAGAGTTTTACTGGCTCTTCTTCCTTTATCTGTGCCTATAAATGGGCTGACATAATACTCCCAACAGCTCCATGAAGTGGGTGCTGCCATTCTTTAGGGTGGGACCTGGAAATGTGTATGTGTAATATTTGAATATTTATTAGATGTGCTTATCTGCTGTACCAGAACTTCAGGGAACATATTTTTCGGACACTTTTCATAAGAGCATAGGAGCTTTTCCTATAATATCCTGACACTATAGCACCATCAACTTACAGTATCAGTTGGTGCTTACCATTATCTGCCATTGAAAACCCCTAAAGCTTAAGTAAATATGTGTTTCATTGTACTTACAAACTATAAATTACTTAATTGAAGGGCTATCTGTAGAAGTTTTTGTATAAAATTTTAGAATTTGGAGTAGAAGCTTACACTAATAGGGAATTTGAAATGAGTATATAGATGTAACAATTCAATTGGGTATTTCTTATTAAATATGAAATACTTTAGAAAGCTTTTCATATATAGGAAATCAGATGATCATTAATTAGTATATTTTATATACTTTTTTTTGATGAGGGAGCTAAGTTTATAGATTTTAGAAAATTGTTAGCCGTGCAGCAAGCGTCCTGGCAGAAAACAGAAACTAGTGATTTGAGGAGAATGTAATAAAAGGACTTTTCCAAAGGTATGGGCACGACTTAGGTTGCCCAACAAGGGAAATGAAGGGTCCTGGGGCTGCTGGTGGAGCCATTAGTGCTCTTTGGGCTAAAGCAGGGCTGGGCAACCTTTTTTCTGCCAAGGGCCATTTGGATATTATGACATCATTCATAGGCCATACAAAATTATCAACTGAAAAATTAGCCTGCTAAATTTGATCAAACATTTAATTAACTCACCCCTAATGCCTCGGCAGGGCCAGACCGAAGGATTTTGCAGGCCTCATATGGCTTGAGAGCTGGACATTCCCCACCCCTGAGCTAAAGGAATAGGAAAGGGCACAGGCTGTGCAACTCAGAGACAGTGGTTGTATAGAGAGAGCACCTGACCAGAGCAGTCTCCGTTCCAGCCTGTGGTGACTCTGGAGGAGCCAGATCTCCCTCTCTGCCTACCCTCCTGATCTCTGCCTAGTGACTCCTGTTGGCTGAACTAACTGGAAGTCTGAGGCAAGGAAACTTGTTGCTGTGGTGTCTGAGGTCCTCTTGCTGGAGCACAGGGTGGATGGGAAAGAGTGGGAAAGTGGATCCAGGGAAGTAAATAGAAAATAGCAGCCATATCAGCCAAAATAAAAGGAATAGGAAAGGGTAAAATAAGTATTAGTGACATTAATTTGTTTATTGTTTATCTATAATTTTGAATTTTTCCTTTCCTTTTTAAAATTTCACAACACAGGTCCTGGGAATATTGTTCCAAAACCAAAAAATACATTGGTAATATTATAGAAAAATATTTTAAAATTTAGCTTTATTTGAAAATTTTAATGCTAGGTACTTTTTTTCAAAGGCCAATAAGAAATGTGAAGAGGCTCGCCAGGAAAAAGAAGCAATGATAATGAAGTATGTAAGAGGTGAGAAAGAAGCTTTAGACCTCCGAAAGGAAAAAGAGATACTTGAGAGGAAACTTAGAGATGCAAATAAAGAAACTGAGAAAAACACTAACAAAATTAAGTTGCTTTCTCAAGAGAAAGGACGTTTGCACCAACTGTATGAAACAAAGGTATAACTTGCGCTATTGTACCTTATTTGAAATGTATTCTGTTTGCTTTTTCTTAATCAGAGAATCATAACTTACCATGGTTAAACCACTATTAAACATCAAGTTGTTTAGTTTATCTTCTAAGTATATGAATGCTTTAGTAATTCCAGTTGTTATCTGTGTGTGGAAAATGTTACTGGAAAAAGATGAGAAATTAACATGTTGTTTATTAGATAACTTTTTCTTGATAAATATTTTAAACAACTTTTTTATTAAATCTATATGTTGAAGAAATTAGTTTGTGCCTCAAAGGAAGATTTTGGCAAGATATATAATAGTAGTGTCAAAGTGTGAATGGTTTAATAAGTATCATTTAACCAGAATCCTAATGTAACACTTACTCATCATAGAATAGAATTTGCATTTTTTTTGGGTAAAAAAACATGTTCTTAGCCCTAGCCAATTTTTCTCAGTGGTTAGAGCATTGGCCCATGGACTGAGGGTCTCGAGTTCAATTATAGTCAAGGGCATGTACCTCAGTTGCAGGATCCTCAGCCCCAGTTGGGGTGTGTGTGGGAGGCAACCAATCAGTGTTTCTCTCTGTCTCTACCCATCCCTTCCACTCTCTCTAAAAATCAATGGAAAAAATGTCCTTGGGTGAGGATTAACAAAATAAACAAACAAACATTGTTCTTAGATGCTGTCCGAAGAGATTTTTTTTTTTAAACATATTTTATTGATTTTTTACAGAAAGGAAGGGAGAGAGAGAGAGAGAGAGTCAGAAACATCAATGAGAGAGAAACATCGATCAGCTGCCTCCTGCACATCTCCCACTGGGGATGTGCCCACAACCCAGGTACATGCCCTTGACAGGAATCGAACCTGGGACCTCTCAGTCCGCAGGCTGATGCTCTATCCACTGAGCCAAACTGGTTTCGGCTGTCCGAAGAGATTTAATTACTGAGCTATTCAGAGTCCTTGCGTTAACTAGCAGCCTGATTGCGTGGTCTCATTTCCAGTGGATTATCACTTCTTGATGATGAATGTTATTATTATTTTTAAATATGTTTTTATTGATCTAAGAGAAGAAGGGAGAGGGAGAGGGAGAGTGAGAGAGAGAAAGAGAGAGAGAGAGAGAGAGAGAGAGAGAGAGAGAGAGAGAGAAAAGAGAGAGAGAGAGAGAGAGAGAGAGAGAGAGAGAGAGAGAGAGAAACATCAGTGATGAGAGATTCATTGATCGCTGCTTTCTGCATGCCCACACTGGGGTTGATCCCGCAACCTAGGCATGTGCCCTGACCGGAATCGAACTGTGACCTCCTGGTTCATAGGTTGATGCTCAACCACTGAGCCACTGAGCCATGCTGGCCAGGCTAATGTTATTTTTTTATTAATTAACTTTTAGTTCAAGGAAGTTGTCATTGTCTCAGAAATTCTGGCAAAACCAATTTAATTCTTATTTTACCTTAAAGCCAGGTGGTTGAGAAGAATAAAGGTATGCTTGTACTTGCAACATATCTAGTTGGTTAAGTTATATGTTAATTATGTCTGTAAACAGGATTTAGGATTTTACTGCTCTCTTATGATTTGCACTTTAAATCAGTTTTATGGCTTATAGGCCATAATAATGTGCCATCTTCTGAATTATTGTGTTATTGTATTGATTATTTCAAGGTGGGATAAACATACACAAATAATTGGTTGATTGTAAAATGAAAAATATGACCCAGTGGTATTATTTTAGGAAGGTGAAACTACTAGACTCATCAGAGAAATAGACAAACTAAAGGAAGAGATCAACTCTCACATCATTAAAGTAAAATGGGCACAAAACAAATTAAAAGTGGAAATGGATTTGCACAAGGTAAGTACTGTGATGCAATGGAAGAATCATTAGAATCAGTTTTAAAAGCAAATGCAGTAATAGTTAGTGAGGCATAAAGTTTAATTTAGTGACTCTTGTAGGATAGCCTGGGCCTGCATATTTGGTGATTGCGAACCTTAGATTTAGCCTTGAGTTCTCAGTTACCATATCTAGTCCCTTAGCAAATCTTGCTGACTGCTCTCAAGTCTTCACCCATCGTTCCCAATGGAAGGTTCCCTGGCTACCCTCTCTGAATTTTCAACACCTGCCCCCAGACTTTCTCATGTCTTTATTTTTACTCCTTAGCACTTGTCACTATCTAATAAACATTTTCACTTATGTGTTTTATTTATTATGTACCTTCATCTAGAATATCAGCTTGTGAGAGTAGAGATTTTGTCTGTTTTTTTAAAGCACCACTGTTTCCCCAGAGCATAGTACAGTGCCTGGTACATGGTAGTTGCTTAATGAATACTGAATGAATGAATGAATGAATGAATCAGTGAATGAAACGTAGTTAATACCTTAATCAACATACATTTAATGTGATTCTCACTTTTCTCTTATTCAGTTATTTATTTAATAAGTATTTATTTGGCATATAGAAATTTCTCAATTGCTATTTTTTGAGTGAATGAAGTGAGTACCTCCTGTGTGTCAGACTCTGTTTTAGTTACTTATCATATAGAAGTTGGGGGGAGGGGACACCAGATAAAGTTTCTCTCTCTGTGTCCTCTTGTTGGAATAATATTCTAACATTTAAAAAGTATATATATTAGAAAAAGTCTCCAAATATTTATATTTTAAAAGTGACACTGAATTTTAATACAAGTCAAATTATTATTATAAACAGCAACTAAAAGTATATAAGTAAATACTTAATTGTATGCTAGGTTTATACAAAAACAAATGACAGATAAGAGGCAATATGTGAAGGATAGATGAAGTATAGGTGGTTCAAGAGATGAAAGGAAAGGTATTACAAGTGGAGGAACAATAAGAAAAAAAGGGAAAAACTATTGGTATTTGGGAAGACCACCCTAACTAGAACAGAAGGTTTATATATTATGTTTCCTTTATTAATTCAACAAACGTTACTTGCACCATTATTAAGGGGCAAGTTCTGAGCTAGGTGCTGCTTCCCAAAGGGGAAAACACATAATCTGGTCCACTGTGCCAGTTGTTACAATCCAGGGATGCCCTGGATTCCATCGATGGGAAGCACAAGAGCAGCATTTGCCCCTTTCTGAAGGGGAGCTGTGAGGAAGAGATGTTTTCATTTGAAATCAACGTGATTGCCAGACCCCTGGGACTGGATGTGGACTCTGCAGAATATGGAGAAAGAGCTGAGGGCAGGGATGGATCTTGGGAAATCGCCACAGGAAACAGAAAGGCAGTTGAGGAGCTAGAGAAGGCAGCAATGAAGAGGGACAGAACAGCAGACTGTCTTGTAATGGAAACAGGAAGGATGTTCAACGAGTAGGGAGTGGTCAGAACTGGAGCAAAGTCAAGAAGAAGAAGAAAGGAGAAAAAGGAAGTAATTGAATTTGACGAGAGAGTAGTCCCTACAAACCTTCAGAATTGTTGTTTCAGGAGAGTGGTTAGGAATAGAAACCAAACTGCAGCATGAATCTTTAAGAAAGCAGTTTTTAATAGATACCACGCCATAACCAAAGAATTGTCTTCTCTGTGTGCTCTTGTTGTTGTCTTACCAGGTTAGTTAGTAAATTCTAGTGATTTCCTGAGAACCTTATGAAATTTAACTTTATTTAATGGCTTTAATTATTCGGCCCCTCAGTGGCAGTGCTGAGACAAAAACTTTCTCTGCCCTGGTCATTGTTCCTACCATTCATCACATCATTGTGCCCACGTTTGTCACTGTCCTTTTATCAATGCAGGAAACCAAAGATAAACTCAAAGAGACAACAACAAAGTTAACCCAAGCAAAGGAAGAAGCAGATCAGATACGAAAAAATTGTCAGGATATGATAAAAACATACCAGGTATGCTTAACTTTTCAAGTAGATTAGTAACAAATTATGCCAATATTAATAATGTTTCATTAAAGGTTGTATCTGTAATATTTGAAGTGTGGGATGTATTTGGTAGGTCAGTTAAATAAAATACAAGTTTATTTCTGATGTCAAAGTACTTGTAGCTTATATAGAGATCTCATTAACTAAATAAAAACACTAGAAAACGTCAGAAGAATAAAGAGTACATGTTTGTAGATGTATAAGTTCAAAAAAACCACTGTGTATTATGTTACATATCTTAGGTATGCAATTCTTGTTCTTGCAAAATTAACATATTTAAAGTCTTTCAATGAAGTAATCATTTGTAGATATATATACTATGTATTTCTTAATTAACACACTTAATTGCAAAAGCCTTCTTCACTTTTCAAAGTATAAAACTTTAAAAATTAAGTCATTCCTTTAAAATTTATTTCCCATTAGGAGTCAGAAGAAATTAAATCAAATGAGCTTGATGCCAAGCTCAGAGTCACAAAAGGAGAGCTTGAAAAACAAATGCAGGAAAAATCTGACCAGCTAGAGGTGAGTAATTTTTGTATACCCTAGATCCGTGGCCGGCAAACTGCGGCTTGCGAGCCACATGCGGCTCTTTGGCCCCTTAAGTGTGGCTCTTCCTAAGCCTTAGGAGTACCCTAATTAAGTTAATAACAATGTACCTACCTATATAGTTTAAGTTTAAAAAATTTGGCTCTCAAAAGAAATTTCAATCGTTGTACTGTTGATATTTGGCTCTGTTGACTAATGAGTTTGCCGACCACTGCCCTAGATTGTGTAATAAATACAGGAGAGAAATAATGAGTACTCATTGTCATCTACTTTTAAAGCCTTTGGGAGGAGCAGGATCTAGTTTAGTACATAATGATCTGTGGTTTCTTTTAAACTTTCTAAAAGATGCATCATGCCAAAATCAAGGAACTGGAGGATCTGAAGAGGACATTTAAGGAGGGTATGGATGAGCTACGGACACTGAGAACAAAGGTAATTAGATCTTTGGTCGTGACTCAAGACAAAGGGTAAACATTTTTAATTTTGGACTCATTCTGATTTTTAAACTGTTGGGGAAAGGATATTTAATTAGAAGTTTTCCAAAATGAAAGAACTCATAGGGGTAGAATATCAATTCCCTAGCAATAAAATGGACTCTCTTACAGAAATGAGAATGTCTTCCACTTCAACCCCCTCCAAGTGTTCCCAACATTCCTGTTTTTTAACACATTTGCTGGATCTATAACTTATCCTTGGGCCTCTGATCCAAAGGCAGTCTTATCAGCAAATTAATTGGAAAGATAATTGGATTTTAGAACCGTGACTATGAGAAAATAATAGAGTTTCTTTTTACTTCTCCTGGGTATGTTTAATAGTCTTGTATACAGTTTTAATTTCTAACAATCTGTTAAGTTCTTTTCAGTGTTTATTGTCAGACTAATACCTCTTTTAATGTAATTGTGAAACAGTACCATTGTATATCATTCGTTTATTTAGAAACAGGCTTTTAAGTAACCGCTTTGAGTTGGCAAGCACAGTAATTTTCAAAGTGTTTTCCCCGTACACGTCTTTGTTCTCCACGCCAGTTCCTTGACGTAGGTAGGAGAGGTATGTCCTCTTTTCAGGTGAAGAAATGGAGATTCACCAAAAATAAAGTGATATACTGAAATTCCCATGGCTAAATCAGAGGAAATCTGAGATGAAACCCAGGACTTTAACTTCCCATTATGCTTTCTTCACATTAACTAACACTGCTTCAGAATTCAGCTTAGGTTGTTCATATATAACCACTACCTGAAATAGCTAATAAGGAACAAGAAAATATTGTTTGTAGTTAAACTTGGTTATGATTTTGATAGGTGAAATGTCTAGAAGATGAACGATTAAGAACAGAAGATGAATTATCGAAATATAAGGAAATTATTAATCGCCAGAAAGCTGAAATTCAGAACTTCTTGGACAAAATGAAAATTGCAGATCAGATACAGGAGCAATATCAAAGGTATAAAATGAGCAATTTCTGTTTGTGCTAATCAACAGGCTTTTTAATTCTATCCCAAGTTTCTATTTTTAAATGCAATTATTGCATCAAACAAGAATAATTTAAAAATTTTACTGGCTAAAAAATTTTAAGTTTTGGTCTTTCTTGAAATTTTTTGGATTATCTTTGAAGTTCCCATCATGGCTTCTAAAAAATCAAAGTTTATATTTCCTGAACATTGTCAGTAGCAGTTTATAAGACAGAATGTACTTTGGTTTCTTTATTCATTACTTAGCTTTCAAATTCTGTTACTTACACACAATAGTGACTTTTTCTCCTACAAGTTGGATATACATCTATATCTGTATCTTTGTATGCATGTAGCTTGAGGTCAGGATCGGAAGTTATTCCTTGGCTTCTTATAAAACCCTTTAGCTAAACTACTCACGACATTACCTGGCAGAGCATGGATTCAGGTTGAATCCAAATACTTCTCATACCCAGGCTGCTGAGTGTTGCTAAAGAAATCTTCACCATCTTCCAGAGTGATACTGCTATAAACCCATGGTTAGCAACCTCATCTGGGATAATGCACCTCAAATCCTATCATGTGTCCTTAGAGCCTTCTCCCCCATCTTCTTAGCATCTCTTCTAAACCTTACGGCTTTCTTCACACTGCTCATCTTCCTTCTCGCTTTGCTATTTACTCTGACTGCACAGAAGAAATGGGAGCTATCAGTTGACAAGTTCAAAACCTCTTGCTATTCATCCCCTGAACGTGCCTGCCTCTACAGTCATTCTTCCTTCATTTCCTTCTGTTATGGAAGAAATGTTCCTGTTCCTCTCTGAGTGGAATTGTTCTCTGCTTCATCTGTGGGCCCCATGCGCCCCTGCCTTCTCAGGGTCTTGTGGATTATTCTTTCTTTATCCTTTTCTCTTACCGCTCTCTTTCTACTGACTTTGTTTTCTTTCTACATGTAAATATTATTATATCTTACAAACATCAAGCTCCAGTGACCTTCGCCTACCTTCTCCTTTCCTTCTCAGCCACACATCTTTATAGGGTCATCTCTACCTGTCCTTCATTTACTAGTACTTTGTTCTTCTAACCTTCTCCACTCATCCAAACTTCTATCCCAACATTCCATTAAAAACTGCTATGCCTCCTTAAATCTAGTAGACACTTCCTCAGACTAAACCTGACTTGAGTTTTCAGTATTAATACATACCACTAAACTCCTTCCTCCTTCCCTCTTTCCTTCCTTCCTTCCTTCCTTCCTTCCTTCCTTCCTTCCTTCCTTCCTTCCTTCCTTCCTTCCCTCCTTCCTTCCTTCCTTTTCTTTCTTTCATTCATTCATTCATTCATTCATTCGCAGTTTATTTTTTTAGAGAGAGAGGAAGGGAGAAGAGAGAAACATTGAGGTGGGAGTGTAACATTGATCAATTGCCTCCTGCATGCCTCCTACTGGGAATCGAGCCCACAACCCAGGCATGTGCCCTGACCAGGAATTGAACCAGCAACCTCTCAGTGCATGGGACAATGTCCAACCAACTGAGCCACACCAGCCAGGGCCCTTACCTTTCTTGTCATGCCTCTGGCTTCATTTTGTCGTGTGTTCTCCTAGTAATCCTCCCCACTTGTTGGCCACTCTTTTTCTCAGACTCCTCGTCAGCCTTCTCATTCTCTCAAGAAACTCTTTTTGTCCTTATTTTATCATAACCCTGGATGATCCTAGCTATTCTTAAAGTATGCTGCAGGACTGGCCTGTCATTTTCAGCCCTTTTTGCTGAGTTCTAAACACGAAAGTATCAAAGACACCTCAGACTTTAATATGTCCAAAGCTTCATCTTTCCCATCCCAACTATGTTTCTGTGATGTCCCTGAGATGAGTGATGAGTAGCATCCACATGGGACACCTTGGCCCTCTGTCCTTCCCCTCACATATCTAAGCAGACACAAAGTAGTATTAGTGATGTCTCTTTAATGCCTTTCAGTCTGTTTATTTTCATATTCCTGTTGCTACTACCATTGTCCAAGGCATTCTGAGCTCTAAAAACTGCCACAGTTTCTAATTTTTTTTTCTTCCCTTTTAATCCATTTCCCACACTGCAGTTAGCATCTTTTTAAAAAGGAAATTTTCTCAAAATATTCCAATGATTGCCTCGTGAGTTCAGATGCCTTAACATGGCTTGGAGGGTCATTTGTGACCTGTTCCTTGCTTCTCCCTCTGTGCCTTCTCCTCTTTCACTCTTTTATTCCAGCAATAGTTGGTTAACAAATGTTGATTGATTATCTTCTGTGTGCTAAGCCCTGTATTAAGTGCCAGGGATATAGTGCAGTCCTTATCCTCATCAATGTTGAACATCTGTTTGTTAGGACCCACAAGAATTCATTCTCTTCTTCTCTGCCCAGCTTCCCTTCCTGGACCATAGTATTTGGTTCTCACATTCATTCATTTTCTTCCTTTCCATCAGGAATTAGCAAAGTATGGCTGGCAAGCCACACCTAGCCCAGCGCTGTCTTTTATATTGCATTTTGGAACATAGCTGAGCTCATTCCTTTGTGTATAGTCTGTGGCTGCTTTGACACCATAGTGGCGGCTTCAAACGTTTGCAATAAAGGCCAAAGGCCCCAGAAGCTAAATTGTGTACTGTCTGGGCCTTTTACAAGAAAAGTTTGCTAACCGCTACTTGAAGAATTAATTCAAGCATCACTTACACTAGGCTGGGTGACCCACTGGTGCTTTCATCATCAAAAATGTTTATTTCCCTGAGATAACTTCCTACCTGACAGAAACTTTGAAAGCGGGGGCCATGTCTGTCATGCTCCCTTGTATTCCTAGCTCTTAGTTCCTAGTATGTGCTAGTCATTCACAAATAAAAGTACCTTTATAAAGCATTTCCTTCCATGAAAATTTCCAAACCATTAATTTAATGTTTTTTAATGGTTTAATTTTTTTAAAAAATATAAACTTTGTTTTTTAGAGGTAAACAAGAAATTGAGAATTTGAAGGAAGAAGTGGAAAGTCTTAATTCTTTGATTACTGACCTACAAAAAGACATCGAAGGCAGTAGGAAAAGAGAATCTGAGCTACTGCTGTTTACAGAAAAGCTTACTAGTAAGAACGCACAACTTCAGTCTGAATGCAATTCTTTACAGTCCCAGTGTGACAAGCTTTCCTGTAGTGAAAGTCAGTTACAAAGCCAGTGTGAGCAAATGAAACAGACAACTACCAACTTGGTAAGTATAATTGTACATTCACTACTTAAAGCAACATAGCAAGAAGCACCAATTCGATTTTCCTACTAGCATAAACCAAGTGTAGTTGATCTAAGCTCTTTTTTATTGGCACTGACTTTCTTACAAATTTTTCAAATGTTGTGAAGAATGTCGGTTTTCCTTTCAACTTAGGTAGCTTATAATAAAAATTTTTCCTAAAATGGTTATGAAGCATTTCACTTTTGAAAACAAGGGAATCAGGGTTTTTGACATTTCTAACTAGATTTACTATATCTTTTTATTTATTTATTTATTTTAATCCTCACCCGAGGATATTTTTCCATTGATTTTTAGAGGGAATGGAAAAGGGGGGGGGGGAGGGAGAGAGAGAGAGAGAGAGAGAGAGAAAGAGAGAGAGAGAGAGAGAGAGAGAGAGAGAGAGAAAGAAACATCGATGTGGGAGAAATATATTGATTGGTTGCCTACCGCATGCACCCAGACCAGGGCCGGGAGCCTGCAACCAAGGTACGTGCCCTTGACCAAAACTGAACCTGGGACCCTTCAGTCCACAGGCCACCCTATCCACTGAGCCAAACCGACTAGGGCTGGACTTACTATATCTTTTTTAAAAGTACTTTACATTTTTACATTTTTGTACTTTAAAAATGGTTTAATATTTCTGAGTTATGAGAGTGCCTTCAAGTTACTTATAAAAATAATTTGAGATTTTAGTTAAAAAATACAGAGACCTGTACCACGTGGTGTTTTTGCATGTGTAAACGGGCAGATGTAGTAATGTACCCCCCTGGATTGCTATGTGAAGAATTTGAGGAGCTCAGTAAACAAAACCTAGTAAGGAGTGATGATAGAAGAATCTACTATCAAAGGCTTTGTATTTTTAATGTGTTAAACTGTGAGAAATAGTGGAAACATACAAGTCACCTATTAAAATTGGTGTTTTTGTTTTTTATCTTAATTTAATATTTAGGAAAGTAGATTGTTGAAAGAGGAAGAACTGCGAAAAGAGGAAGTCCAGGCTCTGCAAGCTGAACTCACTTGTAAACAAACAGAAGTTAAAGCATTGAGTACCCAAGTTGAAGAATTAAAAGATGGTTTAGTAACTCAGAGACGTAAGCATGCCTCTAGTGTCAAGGACCTTACCAAACAACTCCAGCAAGGTAGGAAATTCTTCCGCACTTAGACCTGGAATGTGTGTTGTTTCTTATAATCTTTAGGATTTATAGAAAAAGTACTTTTCACATCAGGTTCTTCCACATTGATTAGAGCCTTATGTTCTTTTTAATGTACTAATGTTCATAAACCAAATTGCTAAACTTCTTGCAGTTACATGAATAGCCTGTAGCATCTTCTATGCTAAAAGACATTTGTTCATGGAACTTAAGG
Source organism: Myotis nattereri (assembly GCF_964212035.1). Taxonomy (NCBI): domain Eukaryota; kingdom Metazoa; phylum Chordata; class Mammalia; order Chiroptera; family Vespertilionidae; genus Myotis; species Myotis nattereri. The sequence continues at coordinate 52,200,204 of NC_138088.1, read as the reverse complement.
CAGCAGTGTCGAAATATTTTTGATCACATACTCCTAGTAAAGATTACTTCAGCACTTGTTCTCTAATTTATATATTTTTATAAATTTTAAACATGTATTATTCTATTTGATGTATATTAGAATGTTACCAATGCATATTAGACAAGAGAAATAGAAATTTTAAAAGGTCAGATTAAATATAAGTATCAATAGTTCTAAAATTTTTCCCCTACACTTGTGTATGAATTGTTTTGTGCAGCATCTTTTGAACTTGCATCCCATATAGTAGGCCTCTAACTTAGAGATCGGTGAGACCTAACCTCTCATTGTACAGGAATTTGAGACCCAGAAAGCTTATAGCTTAACCAAACACAGTTGATTGATAGCCAGAGCTGGAATCCAGATTTCTTTCATTGAAAAATTCATACAATTATTGGGAGAGTGTGTCCTTTGCTTGGGTACAAAGATGAGTAAGATATGCATTCTGACTTCCTATTCTCTATTATTTCCCTCTGCTTTATTGTGTCAAAACAGGATTAAACATAGAAATAAAAGAGATTTAGCATTTACTTAATATAAATTTATTCAGATATTTGCCATGAGAAGTCAGTTTGTTTTTATAGATATAATTGAAGTGAAATTTGGGGAAAATTTCTGGTATCTTTCTACATCTTTCAGGACTCCAGAAGTTATGCTCAGCATACCTAAGTGATGCCAGCCAGTCTCAGTTGTTATTGTAATGTTTCCATATATGTTGTATTTGACCTGTGCATTTCTAGATGTCATTTTGTATAAATGACACCTGTAGCCCTCTTGGCCTAAGTGATTTTAGCAATAAAAATCAGAGGTACAGTAGTAGGGGCAAATGGTCATGATAATTGTCACAAATAACCCATTTCTTTCTTCTCTAGCCCGAAGAAAATTAGATCAGGTCGAGAATGGAGGTTATGATAAAGAAGTCAGCAGCATGGGAAGTCGTTCTAGTTCATCAGGTAAAAAAACTAATGGTTTTAGTTATTTTGTGATTGATTATAAAAAGAAATAGCTTATTTTGTTTTAAAAGGTATTGAAACGTTTTTCTTTCATTTTGAATTTTAATAAGTGGTAGTTGTACATATTATAAGAAATATTTCCATTATCCAGGGTTTGCCATGTTGCTCTCCCCCCACCCCACCCCCAATTCTGGAATGTAAAGCTCTTTTTAGTTAAAAGTATAGTTGACATACAATATTATATTAGTTTCAGGTATATGTCACGTGGTTCTCTATCGCTTATTCCCCTACCTCCTTTTTTCTTATCTGCTTTGTCTCTATTCTGTGTAACAACTTTCTCTTCCATTCTTAAATTCAAATTGTATCCATTCCTACAGAGAGATTTGCTGTAGTGTGGTCTCTCTTTTTACTTTTACTGAGAACTACTGAAGTGACCATTGTTATATATCAGATTTTTAAGTGTATATATATACACACATGTATTTTTAAAATATTAGCATTTCTCATGGTTGATATGCTTATGGTACAGCAGAAATGAATAGAGTCTATGAAATTATGATTGGTAACATTGTGAAAATGGTAATTAGAAAAATATCAATTTTGGAATGCCAGGAACCAGGCTCAATGCGTTAAGTATATCATTTACTCTGGAAAAGTCATGTGAGCTGTTACAGTTCCCACTTCAAAGTGTGTTTCTATGACTCACCCCACATCCTCAGTGACTGAGCTCTCAGATTCTAAAGCCCTTGCGTGCCACCAGCCTGCACTGCTCCAGGAGTTGCATATTAGGGGGAAATGCCATCAAGGGTTACGATAGTGGGAAACAGTGTAGCAGAAGAAACTTGGATTTGAAATTACACATAGGTATTTGGGTCCCAGCTCTGCCATTTATTAGTGTATGATGTTGGGTAAGATATATTACTTGTCGAAAATCTATAGAATGGGGTAAAAAGCTTAACTTTGTAGGTAAAAGGGTTAAAAATTCTTTACAACTGATGTTGATAAAAATAGTAGCTAGGATTCACTTAGAGCTCACTGTATGCGTTGTTGCAGCTTCACGTGTAGTAACTCATTTAAATGAAGATAATAGTCCTGTGAGGTGAATAATGTTGTAGTTCTCATTTTAAGATGAAGTGCCGAGGCACAGAGAGTTGAATTAACTTGTCCGAAGCCTCACAGCTAGAAAGTGGGATTTGAACCTAGGGAGGCCTGGCTCCTGAGCTGAGCTGAGCTTAGCCCACGTGGCTGTATTCTACTCTCCTGTCTGTCTCTTTTTCTTGGTTTGATTCGGTCTTACTTCAGACTTGTTATTTCTGACTTTTTCTCGAGTTCCATGTTTCCTTGTTGCCATTTCCTCCTCCTATTCCTGAAAGACATAGTAGATCTTACTGTACTTCTATCATCAGTATATTCAGAAATAAGAACTCAAACCAGGCCCTGTGCCCAACTCTGTTAGAGTGAATATTTGAAAGTCATACTAGAAGAAACAATGAGATTAGAGATGACTCTATACCAGGTACAATGTCTAAACTTTTTTTCTCTTCAGGGTCCATTAATGCCCGAAGCAGTGCAGAAGATCGATCTCCAGAAAATACCGGGTCGTCCGTGGCTGTGGATAACTTCCCGGAAGTAGACAAGGCCATGTTGATTGAGAGGATAGTAAGGCTGCAGAAAGCACATGCCCGAAAGCATGAAAAGATAGAATTTATGGAGGATCACATCAAACAATTGGTGGAAGAAATTAGGAAAAAAACAAAGTATGTATTATTATGGTCACATATTCTGTGTTTAAAATACCATTATTCAAGTGGTTAACTTACTGTTTTTGAATTAATCACACCAAGATCCTGTCTTTGAAAAAATAATTCTTAATTATAGTCATTCACTTCCCAATCTTTTGTTAATCACTTGTTGTGTTCTAGGTTTAGGAATACAGAGATTAAGGAAAACACAGATCTTTCCTTTAAGGGGATAATAGATTTCAGTAGACATTAATGTTTTTTAAAGTTCTTAGTGTATTAACCCTCTCATGAAAAATCTGCAGTTGCCACAAATAAAGTCACTGAAGAATCTTCATTCCTGCTCCACCTCCTCTCACTTTCTGCAGCACTAATGTTGGCCTTTGAGTCCCCGTGACGTTCTTTATCCTGTTCTCGCGTCTTTCTGTTTCCTGAGGTCTTCTCATACAGGCCATGACTTGAAAGTCTGTGTTTGGGTTCATTTTTCTTTGGGTAATCCAAGGAATCATAAATCACGCCAGTGCTAGTTGTCTTGGCACCTCCAGAAAGGGTTCTGAATCCCAACACAGAGGTGACATCTGCTTTGGTCTTACGCAATCTAGCTGCTTATTCCCGAAGTTCTGTCTAAGGGACTGCTGCCTTCCCAGCGCGAAGGATGTCCGTGACCATTTGTTTCCACTGAAGTCATCTGTTGGTTATGAGCTTCCTGGTCCGGATAATTACTGTGTTGTTCATGATGGTGACCAATTGACATTAATTTTTTTGAGATATTAAAATTACTTTGGTCTTAAAGTGCTCTACTTAGGTTTTTATTTTTATGACCGATTCTAAGAGCTTTATAGTGTTGTGGATTATCTTTCCTGCTGGGTAGACCATAGTGGGGTAATTTATTGGGCAACTACTAAGTACAAGGCACGATGCCTGTTGACTTAATAGCTCATTGATTTCTTACATCTACTCGGAGAGAATGAGTTCTCTAATTTGGCAGATAGTCGCTGGGGCTCAGGTCAGATTACTAACTGTTCCAGATTCAGCACTCACTCTTTAAGTGACGAACCAAGAGCGAGAGCCACATCCTGCGCTGACACTCCAGGTCGGTCTGCCCAGACCCCTCACAAATAGCATGCTCATTTAAGGGCTTTGATATGCAGTCTTTACCCACGATTGGCTCATGTTTATTTTGAAATAATTTTGGACTTATAAAATTCCTTTCTCTCCTAATACAGTTCTGTTATTAACCTTGTAGGTATTTATGCTAGTCATCTTGATGCTTATCATTAGTTGACTCTTGCAAATTACAGCGTTTTTAATTCTGCAAGTACATAACTGATAGTGTGGTTTTATTTTGCAGAATCATTCAGAGTTACATTTTACGGGAAGAGGCAGGCACCCTTTCTTCAGAGGCATCTGATTTTAACAAAGTCCACTTAAGTAGACGGGGTGGCATCATGGCGTCTCTATACACATCCCATCCAGCTGATAGTGGACTGACATTGGAACTCTCGCTGGAGATCAACAGAAAATTACAGGCTGTTTTGGAAGATACGTTACTAAAAAATATTACTTTGAAGGTATTTGTACTTCTTGTTCACTTACCCACCAGTAAACATGGCAAAATGGTGCCTGTTTCATAGTTTGACCCAGTACATAGTGAACTATTTCTGTAATGCAAGATAGCATTTTACCCAGAGATAAAATGAGCATGTTGTTCTTTTTCTGAAAAGTAGAATTTTTTAACAGAGCAACGAAAGAAAGAGTAAAAGGTCATCGTTTAGCTATATTTTTATTTTTCAATTATAGTTTACATTCAGCATAATTTTGTATTAGTTTCAGTGTACAACATAGTGGTTAGACAATTACATACTTTATAAAGTGTTCCCCCTACATTTCCAACACCCACCTGGCACCATACATAGTATTGCAGTATTATTGACTATATTCCCTATGATGTACTTTACATCCCCATGACTGTTTTAAAACTACCAATTTGTACTCTTAATCCCTTTGCCTTTTTCACCTAGCCCCCCCAACCCCCCACTTCTCTGCAACCATCAGTCAGTCTGTTCTCTGTATCTATGAGTCTGCTTCAATTTTGTTTGTTGATTTATTTTATCCTTGAGATTTCACACATAAGTGAAATCGTATGGTATTTGTCTTTCTCTGTCTGACTTATTTCACTTAGCATAATACCCTCTAGGTCAGTGGTCGCCAACCTTTCGGACTTCATGGACCACTAGTGGTCCGCTGAACACCGGTTGGCGACTGCTGCTCTAGGTCATCCATGCTGTTCCAAATGGTAAGATTTCATTCTTTTTTTTTGGCTGAGTAATATCCCATTGTATTTATGTACCACAGCTTTTTTATCCACTTGACTGTTGATGAGCCCGTTTAGCTATTAGATAGTTAGTAGTGGATTTTAAAAATTATTTTTTAACTTTGGTAATAATTTTATGTAATAAAATTTGCTGTAGCTTCAGTAAAAAAAATAGTAAGTATGACTTTGTAATATGTAGGACTACTTTACTGAAAAGAGCTGTGTCTAGTTTATTTCATATAACATATAAGACTAATCATCACTCTTCAAAATTTAGGCAAAGGTAGTTCAAGTGAAACACTTTTTACTTATTATACAGAGTTCTGTTCTTATTTTGCTCTTTTTTTTTAAATGGTTAAAGGAAAATCTACAAACACTTGGAACAGAAATAGAACGTCTTATTAAACACCAGCACGAACTAGAACAGAGGACGAAGAAAACCTAACACGAAACTGCTGCTCAGGGAAGAGAGAACCACCACACGAGGAGCAGGGTCACTGCCCGCATTGTTGGAAGCCTCCCCAGTGTGTCAGCCAGTAAAGAGCGATTGTTTGACCTTACAGAAAAGTTCCTTTACCTTAGGAACGCATTGCAGTGTGTCCTGTAAGAGTGAAGACTTGATGGAATGTTTTCGTATGGTGACAGCCACCATGGAACCAAAACAACCTAGTTTAATTTCCTAAGAATCATTGAAATGCTCAACATTACAAGGGCTTTTGGAAAACCCTTCTCCATTTTTCCCCCTTTAAAACACATCATGTCAAAAATGATCCAGCTTTTTAAAATTATGCATGAAAGGACCAGTAATATGCTATTTTCCTAACTTAAAAGAAAACTAAAAAATAAAAAATTTTGTCTTGACATTCCAATATTTCATTTGGTTGTGTTTTAGGGAGGGTACCAGTGATCCTTAAATCTATTAATTTTCATGGAAGCGAATAGGAAAGCTAGCTTGTGGTAATTGGCCCATGATCAGGGATGTACCTTATCTGGGCTAGGTACATTTTTTTTCAGATTCAAATTGTTTGAGTTCATAGTTGAGTTTTTTAAATCTTCAGTTACATAAAATATGATTTAAAATAACGTGCTCATTTAGAAAATTCCTGTGGACTTCGTTTATATTTTAAAATGTGAAATTGACTAGTTATTAAAACAGAGATGAATAGTGAATTCTTTGAAACTGAAATGCTTGCATTTTACTAATATCAAATGCAAAGATAAATGTTTAAAATATTTATGAAGATTCTGTTCCCAAGAGAATGCACTCGTTCTGTACTGTTTGAGCTCCCATTCTTCACTATTGATATACTTACTTGTTGTAGTGGAGTGATCCAACAATCCACACATATGAGGCGTTTCAGTGTATTTATTTAAAACACAAAATAATTACTTCTTTGTAACCAAAGGAATTTTAGAGTCAAATTTATGTATCCTATTGGATTTTTACAATATTTATTTGCAATGTGGCAACTTGAATATTGCCAGTTGTGGTGTCAGTATTTCTATGTCATTGAATTTTTCTTGCTTCTTATAATTTCTCATCTGTTATAATTTCTGTGTGCGGTTTATATTTTTGTCTTGCAGAAAGCCTCATTTTTGTTTTGGATTTTTGCATTCTTTTTTCTCCCCTTAAGTAAGCTTTGGGATGATAGATTAAAAGCCTTTCAAGAATTGTATGGTTCTCAAAGTTGGGCTCCTGGTGGCAATATCCCTTTCATGGGTTTTAACATTTTTTTTAGTCATCATTGTTTAAAAAGATAATTTACTAAGGGTTAGATGAGTCATTATATTGTTTTTTCTGTATATTGAGTTATGTATTGTCATCCCAAAACAAAATCTTTTTACTTCAAAATGGAAATACAAGTTTTAAAACATTTTATTTTTTAAATAGCTGTTAAAAAGTATTAGTCTTACAATAATGTGTCTTGTTCTTTTTACCAATAGTAATTTATCAGTATAAGAGGGTAAGTGCAATCAAATCGGAATTATTTTCCCATTTGCTTCTAGACATCTAGTTGATACTCCCAAAGACTACTTAGAGTAGCCAAGGTAACTAAATTTTTACGGCTTCTTATGTGATATAGATTCAAACATTACAATATTTATTTTCTTTTAAGACACAAAATGTATTAATGGAGACCAAATAGTGATCCTGTGTCTATACACTCTTAAAAACATACAAATTAAAAATATATATACATTTATTACATACAAAATTGAAACATTCCAATATTGACATTTGTGCCACCATTCATTTGGAGAAGTTTAAATTGGAAACAATAATAGAAGAAAGCTATTGTAAACCATATTTTGACTTATTGTTACTTTCCCCCCTAAAATATAAGAAACTATGGAAAACTTTTGAAGAAAATATTTTCCTTTTGTTCTTTAGTTTTTACTGCATCCTTTTTATATGGGTCAGGACTGAGCAAAATGTACAAAAATGTGCACATGTCAGATCTCTGTCTCTACATTGATTCACACGTAGCTCCTGACTTAGAGGGCCTTCTTCCCTTACTGTGTTGAATATATGGAGAGAAGAATGGGTACCCCGACAAGGAAAATGGTCTCGATAAACCTCAGATCTGGGGGGGGGGAGAGTTTTTTTGTATGTGCATTATGAACTGTACACATCAAAGGCTATTTTGGTTAGTACAGTTTTGGTTTCTTTGAGCAGGAAATGATTTTTTTTGTGTGTGTGTGTATGTATACACTTCGCCAGGTTTCAGTTTTAAAGTGAATATTTACTGTGACTCCCTTTTTCCGCATACCCCTCCAAACTTCAGTCTGTTAAGTTTTAAGGATTGCAAATAGTGTGTTTGAGCAGAATAACGAGTTTGAACTTTGATGGTTTCTTTTTAACTTTCTTCATCACCATTTAAATAGACTTATCTTGAAATTAAATTTTATCAGGCTATCATGTTATTTATTCATTTAATAAACATAGTTATTGAAAATCTGTTGCCTGGCACCATACTAGGTACCGTGATGATACTGGTGAACAGGCCAGAGAAAGCAGTTCCCCTCCTCCCAGAGCTGTGGTCCTAGAACGCACCCAGCAGGAAACGGGCAGCTCTGAGCCTCTGCCACTCCTGCCAGCTGCGTGGGAAGAGGGTCAGTCCTCCTGTGCAAGTAGATGGCCCAGAAACCTCACTCTGGCACGCACCTTTGGGAAATGAATCCTTACTGAGGTACGCGGCAGCAGGTGGCTGTTCCCTTGGTAGTTACATACATTTCCACACTTTGTCACAGTTTGATGTTTAATTATTCCGTAAGAAGGGGAAAAAATCCAAAGACCATAAAGTGGCATTCGATTTTTGCCATTTTAGTAAATTATTATTGCCTACTTGATGCTTATAAAGATTATCTAATCCTGCAGTCACGTGTATTTCCAAACTTTGTTTTGCACTGTATTATTTTCTAAAGATTTTTACATGTAAATTTAGACTAATATTTACCAGTAGGGGAAAATAAAATTAGAAACCATTAGTATTGTGAATGTTATATATACTACCATGGTGAAAATATTTTTATCAATCATGTTATTATTTGCTATGGTTAATTTGCCTTATGAATGTTGACTCCAGTAGCTTATTTTTCAATAACTTTATTATTTTAAAACAAAACAATTCTTTTTTGACACTAAGATTATTAATTTTTAACACCAGTTGGTGGCACTAAAAACCTAAAAGCTTTTCAAGGCTGAAGAAGAGAAAATAATTGAAAAATGTATCCAAACATCAAGAATTTTCAGGACAATAAATGAAAAATATAATTGTATATTAAAGTTGTATTTTTCTTCTGGAATGGAATCCTTTTTTAAAATGCAATATGGCTGTCCATTTAGAATACGATGATGAAACTTGCTTATCTTCCAAAGTTCATATATATGTATATATAGATAGGTAGATATAGCTATATATATGTGTGTATTGTACAGATAATCTCTAATTTGATTACATTGTTCATCTTGTAAATATGTCTCTGTATAAAATTAAGCTTTTCAAGAGAATTCTATGTATATATTGTACTTATTAAATAGGTAATGCCTGTTTACCCAGTTGTATTGTAATGTCATCTTTAATTATTTGTTGACATACACCACTTACTAAAAAGACTGATTCTGCAGATTGGTGGCCAGGCTGATTCAAATTGCTTGAATTTATTTTTTAAACAAGACTAAAAATGTTTGCTTCCCATGTTTGTTTTCAGTCTATCAGTTATTAGAAATCAATTGATTAGATTGAATGCTCAATTATATTTTAAATTTTTGTTTAAATTACTGATGGCAAAATTTGGCCTTTTACAAGAGGGAAACTTTCACATGCTTTTTTATCCACTGGCTCTGGGGCCTCCTGGGAGGTGCGTCAAGGTCAGCCACCACTGTGCCCTGCCTGCCTGGGGCCACCCAACATGAGCTACCAAGTGATCTGCAGATGCTCCTACTTGTGCTGGGCTTGGAGATGCCCAGGAGGGGCCAAGCTGTGAACCAAGGCTGGCTGCTGCTAATGCTGAGTTAGAGACACTTAGCAAGAGGCACGGGGCATGCTGAGGCCAGGTGCTGCTTGTTTGAGGGGTTTTAGGAGTCTGAAGCATGAGCCAAGACAGACTGTTTGTATGGAAAATAGCTTGGGTGAGCCTGCAAGTTGGGTGGGGCGGGGTCTCAGGGAATCACCAGGGCAGGTTGATGGAGACTAATTTATGGCACCTGCCTGCTGGCTCTGTGCATGCGTGCATGGGGGAGGTGTCCCAGAAAAGGAACGCTGGCCTCTGGCAGCATTTCTGGGAAAAAGCTGCCCCTCTAGCTCTCGTCCTGGTGCCAGACACTTCCTCCCCATATATCCCTGGTGTCTTTCGAGCTGCTGCCTCAACGCTGGAGCCCTGAGCCAGAGAGTCTGAGTAAGTCTGTGTGGGCCCTGGGACTCCAGCAGCCTCCATCTCACTCAGCCACAGTCTCTGCTGGAACCCTGGGCTGGGGGACCTTGCTCCTCAGGGGAACCTCTGCAGCAGAGATAATCCCAGTTTTTATCCACCATTCGAGGGTGGGAGCAGCCCATTCCATGTGTTTGTCTCTCCTGCAAGTCTGGATGTGGCTTCTTTATATCCTTAGCTGTAGGACTTGGTTCGGTTAGATGTCAGGTGTTCTGAATGATTACTGCTCTGTAGCTTAGTGGTAATTTTTGATGTGAGAAGTTCAGAGTATCGAATTTACCTACACCATCATCTTGACTTGAAGCCTGATTCTTATTTTTTTTAAAAGAAGCATACGTTTAAGAAGTGTTCTATTTCTGAGGAATTTTCAACACCCCCCCCCCCTTTTTCTTTTGATTGCCCAAACGCCTTGCTTTTTGCCAGTCAGACAAATGCCCCTAATTGCCCTCAAAAAAAGGAGAAAGGCTGTTACCTATAAGAGAGGAATCCTTATCATTGCACAAAGTGTTTTGTTGAAAGTCTAGGATCCATTGAAATAAAGTACTTAGCTTGGGGATAGTCAATCTCTGGTAACATTAACTTGGGAAATAAATTACATACTAGAATGGCTTTCCACGCCATCCATCTCACTGTGTAGTTTTTGCTTCATAGCTAATTAAAGGCCTAAGGGCAGGAAGTCGTGTGATGTGAATTCAGCCTTCTCCCACTTCGCTTGTCCCAAGAAATATCAGTTAAACCTGCCATGCGACCTGTTGTTCCTTAGGCAGGTCCTTTATGAATGCTGACTAGCGAAGAATTTGCAAATGCCCACCACCTTGCTCTGGCCTTGAGCTGCGTTTCTGCCCACCCCATGGGAGACACTTTCATTGTACTGCTCCCACCGGAGGAGCCTCAAAGATCTCGCTTCTCCCAAAACACAGGTCCCTAAGGAGTCCATGTCAAAGGAGGGTGCTGCCTTGGGCTCTGAACAAAGCTTGTTCCTGAATTTTGTGTTTTGTTGTTGTGTTGCTTTGGGGTTGTTGAGTGTGGAGGGATTAGCACTGTGTGTTTTAAGAATTTACCCAATGCTCTATTTACTTAAAAAGCCAAGTGGCAGTTAGGAGCGACTCTGGTCAGAGGTCAGACACAGTGTACTGCACTGCTTTTGTGTTTTAAGAGGGCTTGTTTCCCTTTGGAATGCTAAGGAACACAAATTTGAAAGGTAAACATATAAAGGCAGGGACAGGGAGAAAATACCAATTAGCTGCTTCCAGTGAGGCTCAGAGGACCTCATGTGGCAGGAAACAGGCACCAAGCCTCATTCACAGCATCTTCCTGCTCAGGGTTTGTTGAGCTGGAATTGGAACCCAATTTGAGGATACCTTTCTCTATCCTCTGCTATCTCCCCAAAGTCAACGTTCTCATGCCTCCCTGATCGGATTAACGTCATCTTTGGGTTCTTTTTCTTTACACTAACATTGATTAAGCAAGACCAATAATCTGTTTAAAAAGATGTGTGTGCGAGTATGTGTGATTTAACAAACTCTTAGTTGGAGACTTGTTGCCATTCTTTTTGTTTCTTCACTAGTCAGCGTTCATAAAGGACCTGCCTAAGGATGCCTCTTCCTGATTGTCTTAAAAAATGTTTTTAAATTGGTTTCAGAGAGGAAGGGAAAGGAAGAAAGAGAAACTTCAATGATAAGAGAGAATCATTGACTGGCTGCCTCCTGTACACGAGCTGATGAAACATTGCCTTAGCTGGTTTGGCTCAGCGGATAGAGCGTCGGCCTGCGGACTGAAAGGTCCCAGGTTTGATTCCAGTCAAGGGCACATGCCCGGGGTACAGGCTCGATCCCCAGTAGGGGGCGTCCAGGAAGCAGCCAATCAATGATTCTCTCTCATCATTGATGTTTCTCTCTCTCGCCCTCTCCCTTCCTCTCTGAAATCAATAAAAATATATTTTAAAAAAAGAAAGAAAGAAACATTAATGCGTGAGAGAAATACCACTGGGTTGCCTCCCATACACGTCCTCACTGGGGATCAAACCTGCAACCTTTTGTTGTACCGGATGACACTCCAACCAACTGAGCCACCCGGCCAGGGCTGGATTGAATATTTTTATATGATTCAATTATACCTCCATTATGAGTGATGCCTCTTTTAAAAATGTTTTAGTGGGTGCCTAGGGTTTACAAAATATCTTAAACATATGGAATGCTTCATGTATTTGTGAGTCATCGTGTTGGGGCCTCACTAATCTTTTGCGTTGGGCCCAAATTTACTACACCTGCTGCTGATAAAAATCAGGAAAGGGGCTGGAAGCTGAGCACTAGTGATTCTAATGACTTAAAAAAAAGTAACTGCTATGCCCAGCTGGTGTGGCTCAGTGATTGATTGTTGACCTATGAACCAGGAGGTCATGGTCCGATTCCCTGTCAGGGCACATGCCCGGGTTGTGGGCTCGATCCCCAATAGGGGATGTGCAGGAGGCAGCCAATCAATGATTCTCTGTCATCATTGATGTTTATCTCTCCATTTCCTTTCCTCTCTGAAATCAATAAATATATTTTTTTAAAAAGAAAAGAAAAATTAACTCAGGCGTATAAACACTATCACAATAAATGTAGGTGCTGGGCACATTTCCCCTGGGTAGTTCAGATTAATCTGTGCAGCCCAAGACACAGTTTACTCTGCAGGTCATTGGAAAAGACTTCCATACTGGGATTATTCTAGTACAGAAAAATGTCAGGTATTGCTTGCCAGGGTGTCAGGGTCCCTGGGAAAGTTCTCTCGCTTTGCCTGGCAGGATGCAGGGATAGCCCCTGGCTTCGCAAGACAAAGATCCACCCTGGCCATGGACCACCCTTTGATACTGGGCCATGTTTTCGCTGAAAGGAAACAGAGTTTTGCCGTTGCATCCTAATTATGTGGCAGAAAACAGCATTGTCTTGGGACTGCTTTGAATGATATGTCTAAATGCCTCTTCTATTTGCAAATATATTTTTATATGTAAACAAATTTTGTTTACTGGACTGAAAAGCTCCCTTGGCAGAAATGTTGCTAAAAACCTAATGATATAGGAAAATGTTTTGCCTGAACTACTTCGGTTGATTGATTTGCCCAGAGCCCATCAGTAACTCGGCCATGTGATATGAGTGCTGGCTACGTGTTAGCTACTGCAGTGGGAGAGAGTTCAGAACGACACTGCACCTGGCTCTTGCAGGCTTGAGAACAGTGCAAGGTACCAGGCCAAAGACTGCGTGCAAACAGCACGACGTAACTGCAGACTTGGCTGTATCATTGTAAAAGCATTCCAAACGGTGAAGGCGCGGCCGCAGCCATGGAGTTATTGTGGAACGCCTTGTCTCCAGCTGGTGTGCGTGCGTGCGTGCGTGTGTGTGTGTGTGTGTGTGTGTGTGTGTGTGTGCAGGCTTTGTGGGTAGATCACATTATTATGAAGGAACAAGCTGTCACCTGCCGTAAGTTATCAGGTAAAGTGTTTACCGTACTGCGGCCTCAGGTCATCGCCCAGCACACCAGCAGACCCGGAGTCAGGTCTCACAAAATGTGTTTGAGTTAAAAGGATAAGTCCTGAAAATCTTGAGGATGAGCCCTCCCTGACTAGGAACTCCTTGGAAGTTCTTTGGGACTTAAGTTTAGCCTCTAAGTGCCACTAGGGGGCAGAGGACTGTTAAGAAACCAGCCACTGGTCACAGACTAATATGGGTGCACCTCCCTTGGCCTCATCACTGGGTGTCTGCCTGCAGGATCCTGAGACCGTTCCTGTAACTTAGGCCTTTAGTCCTTGTCTTTCCGCATACTCAGCCCCCAGAAGAGTGCGTGGCCTTGGACCGGCAGCTCTAACAATCTAGCATTTCATGAGCGTGATTCTACTGGTGCCCAGATCCCTAAGCAAAAACTACCCAAAGCTTTCCGATCTTGAAAATTGTATTTTCAAGTCTCCTTGCGCTGGACATTGGGAAGAAAGGGCAGGGTTCTTGCAGGTGCCTCGAGGGCACTTGTTGGAGAGAGGGAGACCACTGTGCTATGATGGCACCAGGCAGATCCACGTCTCAACCTCCCCACTCACTCTAAGGAGGGGCAAACAGCTCTACTGCTATCAACATCTTCAACTTCTTAATCTGAGAAATCGTCCTTTGTGGATAGTTAACATAGTTTCTTTGTTCTTTTTAAAAATATATTTTTATTGATTTCAGAGAGAAGGGAGAGGGAGAAAGAGAAACATTAATGATGAGAGAGAATCATTGATTGGCTGCCTCCTGCACACCCCACACTGGGGATCGAGCCTGCAACTCGGGCATGTGCCCTGACCTGGAACCCAACTGTGACCTCCTGGTTCATAGGTCGACACCCAACCACTGAGCCACACCAGCCAGGTACTGAACATAATTTCTAACACTCCAAAATCAGGGAGGCTAGTTCGAACTAAATTTGAGGGATGTACTCAATGCATCTTACTTTTCATTTTATAGCAGGTGGGGTTCTGAGTCTGCGCTGGACGGTGGTCTTTCTATTTCTGAGCTCTGGCTTAGATATGTCAAGAGTTCAGGAGGAGGTTGCTCAAGCAGCCCTGTAAGCAGAGAGGAAATGCCTTCCTGGAGAAAGAGCTGTTTTAATGTCATGTTACCATCCTGCAAGGCAGAAAGCCAGCGGGTTCTGCTTCAGGATTTAGAATGTTCTTGAATTCAGTATAATTCGCCTACAATAACCACACTTTCCCTCTGTCATTGATAGCCATGCAGTGAATTGTCCCAATCTGCGGAGAAAAATCAAGGTCGATCATTGAGGTCCTTGGTTTGAGAAGGGAGTTTTCCCCTTTTATTCCTGGCAAATGCTGACTGGAGATGGGACCAGGGCTAAGATGACAGCAGGGTGTGCGGCCTGAGAAGGATCTATGTAGAGACATAAAGAAGACCTTGGAGTCTGAAAGGACACCTTCTGGGTGTGCCAAAGCTGGGTTTGGAGGTGGCAACTGAGAGTGCAGACCCCGTTCCTCCTCCCTGTGCCCTCAGCCACTGTGAGCGGATAGCCCCCTGTGTGTCCCAGGTCTGTTCAGTGTCTTCGTCTCCTCTGTGGGCATGTCATCTTGGGTGTTAGCTGAGATGTTGGCGAAGCATTTTCTATCCGCGCAGCCCCCCACAAACAGAGCTGGGAGGAGCTGTTTCTTGGCTCCGGGAAGAAAGTGGGAGAGAAAACCCAGCTTTCACATTCAGGGCAAATTAAATTCAGGGGCTTCCAAATTAAGTCAGTGCAGTCATTTCCTTCTTTAAAGAAACCCTACACGCGCTCCTCTGTCCCCCACAAGTTGGGAGCGGGGTGTTGAGTTCCTCTTGCTTCCTATAAAGGGTTATTGGCAAGGCAGCCACCTATGAATCAAAGGAAGCCGAAAGCGAGCCTGCCCACGGTCAGGGGCGGCAGAGGCCGGGAGCCAAGGCTTCGGAGAACTAAAAGGCAGGGGAGGAGCCGCACCCTCATTTCTGAGCTCTGGCTCATCTCTTTGTCCAAGTGTCTAAGCAGGACTTTGAAAGGGGCCCTGGAAGCGGAGAGCAACTGGGACCAGCTCCCCTTGGGCACTGCCAGCCACTGAATTCTGCCCACATCTGCATCCGCGAGCCCTCTCACTTCCCAGGTCATCACTCACAGATTCCCCAGGGCTTGAACCACTGCCCTGCCTCCATTTCATCTCCATCAGCACCCCTGCAGCCCTGTCTCAGCCTGTGGCCCGGGGCTGAGTCGCTTGTGCAGCTCGGTGCATTTCTGAGGCTTTGATAGCTACGCCCGGCGTATCAGGAAGTGTGTAAACTCGTCATGTTGAGTGACAGATGTGGTTTTCCTCTTAAGGCAGTGGTTCTCAACCTTCTGGCCCTTTAAATACAGTTCCTCATGTTGTGACCCAACCATAAAATTATTTTCGTTGCTACTGTTATGAATCGTCATGTAAATATCTGATCTGCAGGATGGTCTTAGGCGACCCCTGTGAAAGGGTCGTTCGACCGCCAAAGGGGTCGCGACCCACAGGTTGAGAACCACTGTCTTAAGGGCTCTGCAGCAAGGCTTCCTTTCCTCCTTCAGGGAGTGCTGTTGAGAGGACAGATGATCACCCTGCCCCCGGGTCCCCACGCCTCATTTTACGGTGCTTGGGATCAGCAGACTCAAACTTGCCTTTACTTCATGGGTCCCTAGGAGAGAGGGAAGGGCTGCATTACCCACAGCCCGGCATAGGTGACACTCACATGCCCCCCAAGCCCTCAGGCACAGTCTGGGTGGGACACTGATTTCTCCACTTGAATTGGAGGTCACGGAGGTGAGGCTGGCCTCTATGGGCACGATTGGAATGCTTGCCAGTTGTGTGTGACTTGATAAGGATCTTATGATCATCCCGGAAAACTATAATAATGATAAGAATGAAGGCACGAGGCGTATGTTTAATGAATCCAGTTAATAGACAGCACTTAAATGAATGAACGGGAACGCAAATTCTCAGGATCACTCCGGTCTTGGTCTTGGAGCTGGGCAGGGTGTGGAGTCCTCATCCAGGGCGGTCCTTAGCCAGAGCTCGGCTGGGGAACCAGAATGTGACCTCCCAGCCGTGGCTGCGCATGGATTATATCATTGTCACTTTCAGCAGTTACTATTTTGGCCAGGTAGTGCCTGACCACTGCCTGCTGGGAAAGTCAGCCGCCCTCCCGCCCCCGCCCTGCTCCGCACTGACAAATGCTTCCCCAGGCCTCTCGGCAGGGGGAGTGTTCTGCCCAGAATAGCATTGGCTCCTGGGCCACCAGTTCTAGCGCCGGCTTCAGGACCAAGGCTGCTTGTTCCCTGGGCTGTGAGACATTCCCCAGAGGTCAGGCCCAGCTGGGACACCGCGAGCCTTCCCTCCCTGGGCAGGGAGTCGAAGGGGAAATGGGCTCATAATGCAAAACATTGCTCACGCCCAAGTATCGGTTCCGTTTCAGGATGCAAAGCAGAAAACACTGCTCCAACCACTCAGAGAGCCCCCGGGAGGGAGTCCAGCCTGGGAGGCATTCACAGTAGGAGTAAAGGCGTGGCTGTCTCTGAGTGAGCAGCCCCTTCTGAGTGTGTGTGTGGGGGTGGGGGGGGGGGGTATACCGCATTATCCCCTAAAGGAAACAAGTCTGTTTCAATCAGAATTAGGTCTCCCTGGAAAAGTCTAATTGTTCTCACAATCTTGGTCATTCCTTGTGTGTTGCTCACATCAGAAATGTGACTATTGGAAAAATAAGGATGGAGAAGAAGGGATGTGTTAGCTTTTTTTTCCAGTGGGGACAGGGGACCCTGACTTGCTTTCCAGTGCTGCCTAGGATCCAAGGAATGTTTTGCTGTAAATACTAAGTGAACCCCAAGGCCCCTGACGTGAAAGGAACATTCTAATTTGTGTCTGTGTGCATATGATCTCTCGGGCAATTAAATAGTGATGAAGTGGTACATGGGCAGAGAACCATGACAGAGGGACAGTTAAGAGGCAGGGGTTCCCCCGCTAAGTACTTTGTTTTACTTGATAAAGGACGTTCAAATTGGGGCCGGTGGACTACAGTTCTCTGCCCCTTTGAGCCTGTATTAGTTTGCTAGGGCTGCCATAAAACAATTCCACAAACCGGATGGCTTAAACGACAGAAAAGTATTGACTCACAGTCCTGGAGGCTAGAAGTCAAAGGTCAAGGTGTTGGTGGTAGTCTAGACCGCCCCCCCCCCCCCCACCTCCCCCGGGCCTCTCTCCTTGGCTTGCAGATGGCCACCTTCTTGCTGTGCCCTCACATGCTCATCCCTGTGTGTGCACCTGACTGATCTCTCTCTCTCTCTCCCCTAATATCTTCTTCTTAAAAGAACACCAATCATATTAAATTAGGATCACCCTAATGCCTTCTCTCCAAATACAGTCACATTCTGAGGTCTTGGGGATTAGGGCTTCAACACATTTGGGGACGTAATTCAGCCCATCATACTTTCTGATAAAACTGGAATAAAATTTGCCCTCCTTTCTTGTTTTTAGACTCAGATGAGATAAAAAGTAAGGAAAGAGACTTTGGAGGGCGGCAAATGCTTACAAAGGCAAGTTGTCAGCCTGCAGGGGTGGGTGGGCAGCTTAGGACAATGTGTCTTATGGGCGTGTGTGAAGGTCACATTTCTGTAATACACTCAAGGTTTGGAGGCCAAGTTCCCCAGGAAAAGATGAATTTGCACAGGTGCTACTGGATATCATGCCTTCTTAAGAATTTGAGTCCAGAGTGATAATTGCAAGTCGTTGGTTCATTTATTTACCTACCACCACTGATTCCACACCTACCCTGCTAGGTGCCGGGTTAGGGTGATCCATTGTCTGCAGATAGTGCAAAATGGCAAGCTGGCTCGATGAGTTCAATGGGAAATTTCATTAAGCAGAAGAAGACTCTGACTTTGTTTGCTACACAGCTTAAGGGAGCGTCACCAAAAATATTCCTTGCCTTCAATAACTTCCCCCTGCTTCTTCCTTCCTCAATCACAGAAGGCTGCTAAGGACTGCAGGTTTCAGATGAACTTGGAGGTCATTCTGGGTATAGAACTGGGGCCACTCAGGCTGAAAAAAAAAAATCAGGTTCTTTCATTCTTAGAGACTGAATATCTGATAGAACAGCGATTTTCAACCTTTTTTTTTTTTTTATCTCATGGCACACATCAACTAATTACTAAAGTTATTTAGTAATTAGTAAATTATCCGCTGGCATGGCTCAGTGGATGGATGTCATCCCATGTGCTAGGAGGTCACAGTTCGAATCCCTGGTCAGGACGCATGCCTGGGTGGTAGTCTTGATCTCCAGTAGGGGGAGTGCAGGAGGCAGCTGATCGATGTTTCTCTGTCTCCCCTCTCTCCCTTTCCCTTCTTCTCTCTAAAAAAGAAAGAAAGAAAATCACTGTGATAGAGTGAGGCACGTCTGGGATCTCTGAAGAACAAGGACCTGTTACACACACACACACACACACACACACACACACACACACACACACAGGCTAGAAAGGTGTGTACCTGTCCTTGCATAAAGAAAATATGCAGGAAAACCACAAGATCTCCAAGCTGCACTGGAAAGGGCCCTTAGCTCATAGAGAGTAAAATGATACCATCATGTACCTTTGATCTCTCTCGAATTTGGAAACTTCAAAGCTGAACGAGGAGTGTAATACCCACATCTCCCACCTCAGCCATGGAAACCCTTTCTCTTTTGGGTTCTATGTCATTCAAAGGGGTGTGGGCAAGACGGGCAAGATGGATACAACCTCCTTGGGTATCCAGGAGCAAAGTGGTCCTGAGTTTAAGTCTCCTGCACAGAAGTGCCAAGAAGAAGTGAAAATTCCGCAGTCACTAGGCAAATGCTGCAATCATTGCAACAGACATTTGCCTACAGTGAGTACTGAGACCGGAAGGAAACCAAAACGGGCACCAGGGAAGTACAGCTTGCTACACGCGACAAGCAAACTCGCACGGGAAGAAGCGAGACCTCGGGAATCTCACTTTTTACCCTGGGCCAGAAGACTGCTCTGCGGCTCAGAAACTCCTTTCTGTTGGACTTCAATCTTGCTTTACTTCCAAAATGGGGCTGCAGATTGGAATGATGAAGCCCAAAATACCAGTCAGCCTTAGATCCTCGGTTAACAACATCAGCAGCAACACAGGACAGAGCTTCTCCCCTCCCCCACTCTTCACATTTCATTGTAGGAGGAAAACCACAGGCCGAACCCAGCGAAGGCAGTTCAATCTAACTCGCAAGCCTCCTGTGCCTACTGGTGGTTTCTGAGTCTCGGAGGCTCTGAAGTCATGCTGGATCAGGCTATTTAATATGCATGACGAAAGGAGGACACAAAAACATTTTCCGCCTCTTACTAAACAGCAGCCTGATTCTGTGACATCCATTTGATCCACTGTTTCCAGGCTCCAGGGAGTCATTTCCATGTGACATTTATCAACGAACATTTCAAATAAAAGTAGTTAGCATGTGTCAATTGGGCTTCTTTTTTTTTCTTTTAAAATATATTTTTATTGATTTCAGAGAGGAAGGGAGAGGGAGAGAGAGATAGAAACATCAATGATGAGAGAGAACCATCGATTGGCTGCCTCCTGCACACCGCACACCGGAGATCGAGACTACAACCCGGGCACGTGCCCCAACCAGGAACTGAACGGTGATCTCCTGGTTCATACATAGGTCGATGCTCAACCACCGAGCCATGATGGCCGGGGCTCCATCGGGCTTTTTTTAACGGCAAATTACAGAGACTGTTCCCTTAAAGCAGAAAGGAACGTACAAAGTGTATGAGATGACGTCTAGAATCCCAGGAGAAGCTAGGAGGCTCTGCAGCCAGCAACACCCCCTGAAATCAGTTCTAGAGCTGTGCCCGGCGATGTTCCACTGCCTTCTCTGCCGGCAAAGAGACTACGCTTGCCCTGTAACCGCTCCTCACATTAGATGAACTTCTGGACCCTCGCCTCATTAGCTGGCTGTGGTGGCCATCGTCCTAGCCAGCATGCCCCCAAATCCCAGCCAGGCTCCTCCGGTTCTCAGCTTGTTCTTCCTGCTCCAAAGATCCCTGTGTGAACCCCCCTCTACCTCTTTTGGGAAACCCAACTGTGTCCAATGGAAGGGGCTCAGGCTCCCCAACACTGTACCCAGCTGCATGTGCTCAGGTCAGTCTTCAGTCTGGAGTGGCACCTAGCGCTTCAGCTTGATGGTCAGTGATGTGTAAACAGCTGGTCCAGACCCCAAGGTAACTGAGTCCTCTAGGCCGCGTCTCCTTGTTTCCAGTTCTGCCGTGGGCATGGCTGGCACCTCGGATTCTTTGACTCTTAGAGCAAGCTCATGCATATCTCCAAAGGAGGGACTGGTATTGGGGTGTGGGCAAGACGGGCAAGGTAGATACAACCTCCTTGGGTATCCAGGAGCAAAGTGGTGGCACCTTGAACTATTCTTCAAGGGGAAAGTATAGTGTAGGCTCATATTAAGAAAGAAAATTCTCCCCTAGCCGGTTGCTCAGTGGTCAGAGCATCGGCCTGCAGACTAAAGGGTCTCGGGTTTGAGGGTTCAAGGGCACGTACCTCCATTGCAGACTCCAGTTGGTGCGCATGAGGGAGGCAGTCAATGTGTCTCTCTCACATCGATGTTTCTCTCTCTCTCCTCCTCCTCCTCATCCTCTCTTTCATTCTCTCTAAAAAATCAATGGAAGAAAATATCCTCAGGTGAGGGTTAACAAAAAGAGAAAGAGAGAGAGAGAGAGAGAGAGAGAGAGAGAGAGAGAGAGAGAGAGAGAGAGAGAAAGGAAGAAGAGAAGAGAAGAGAAGAGAGAGGAGAGAGGAGAGAGGAGAGAAGAGAGAAAGGGAAGGGAAGGGAAGGGAAGGGAAGGGAAGGAAAGGAAAGGAAAGGAACAAAAAGAAAAGAAAGAAAGAAAAAGAAAATTCTCACACATGCAAGGCTCTTTTCCTTCAGGAACAGTGAGCCTTATCTTTATGCAGAATGGCCACCTTGGGGTCCCACGATTAGGAAAAGGCCCACACTACCCTCTCTTGGCTATTCCCATTGACACCCCTGGAAAGGGCTCCTGCTGACCATTTATGGAAAGGACTCTTCCACCCTTTCGCTATTCTCCATCACCCTCTTGGGGGTGGGGTGGGCAGTACAGGGCCTGGTGCCACTTCTTCCCATTACTGTGTAATGTGTCACCCTCCACGTGGTAGTGATGCAAGGCCATGTTTTGCACATCTAAGGTGATGGAGTAACCCGCTTGAGAGTGAACTATGCCCCTCTTTTGCTCAGCTGTGAGCTCATCAGGAAAAAATGGGAGGCATTTGTTTCCCTTCTTCTGCCAAGGGAGGAGCCAGGCTCTGTGTCCTGGTTACCTGGGCTTCTCCTGTCTCAGAGGAGCACTGATGCCTTTCTGTTCTTTTAAAATATTTTTATTGATTTCAGAGAGGAAGGGAGAGAGAGATAGACACATCAATCATGAGAGTCATTGATCGGCTGCCTCCTGCACACCCCCTGCTGGGGATCGAGCCCACAACCCAGGCCTGTGTCCTGACCAGGAATCAAACTGTGACCTCCTGGTTCATAAGTCAACACTCAATCACTGAGCCACAGTGGCCTGGTGGATGCCTTTCTTTTCAACAGTCTCTGCAGGAGTGCAGGGCTCAATGCACTGGAATGATGAGGGCTCTGTGGGCTCAAAGGGGGGCTGAAGAGGCTCTCATCTAAGGCTGGCCAGATGGAAGGAGGCTCAACCCTCCAGGCCCTGGGCTAAAGCTCTAACCATTGAGAAACCCAGCCAGGGACCCTTATCCAATTTGCCCCATTGTGAACATGTTCTGTCTCCATGGGTACATTATATTAACTAAACTCCAAACTTTACGTGGATGCTACCGGTCTTTCCACTCATGTCCTCTTTCTGTTCCAGGATTTCCTCCAGGGAGATCATGCCTTTAACCATCACCCAGTGCCCTCTCTGCTGTGACAGTTTCTCGTCTTCCCTAGTTTTTCATGACCTTGACATTCTTAAAGAGTACCAGCCAGCTCTCCTGTAGAATGCCTCCCAAACTCGATTGGTCAGATATTTTTTTTCTCAGGATTTAGGCTCGCGATAAGGAGTTTGGGGGAGAATACACAAGGTTTTATCACATCACATGACATCACATCACATGACATGACATCACATCACATCAGAGGGTCCATGATACCCACGTGACATCATGGCTCACGTCAGCCCTCCTCCCTGGGTGAAGGTGGTGCCTGCCACGTCTCACCACTGTGAAGGTACTATTTCCACTTCCCTCCTCAATTCTTTATAAGCCACCCGGCACTTTTTAAAATTTGCAATAGCAAAATAAAGAAGGGTAATGCTACTCGCAACCGAGTGTCACAGAACGCTCCTTGCTTATTCCATTTGTATTTGCGCGAGGGTTTTCTTGAAGCCCTCGGCCAAAAGTAGCAACTCTCCTGGTAGGAATTTCAGGCTCTGTGACAGTTGGGTGTGGGCGTGCGGGTTTGGGTGAGAAGTGTAAGCAGCGTTCTCAGTCCTACCACGCGAGCAGAGCCTGGCTCCTCGGCCTAAATATAGGGCCCGAGCACGGGGCAGGTAGCCTGTGCACAAAAGCTGGGTACAGATTTGAAAACTTGACACGCCTACACACGGACGAGGGACCATCCTACCACTTCTTTTGTACCGCAGCGTGGAGTGTCAGTGTAGAAGGGGTGGGAATCGTTTACCCAGGACAAATGAAGCCTCTTTGGCTGAGAGTGTAATTAAGGAGGAAGATGGCTTGCCTTCTGTTTCAAGTCCAAAGCGTCCCTAATGAGACAGTCATTCCCTTTCAAGAGCAAGACCTTCCCTGCGCCTTTGAGCTGCATGAGGACGGGTATAGACACAAGCAGCCAGCCTCCAGCTTGGTGTTCATGCTCACCGTCTGGAAAGATGCTGCCGCCATCATCCTGTTGCATCTGTTTCAGCGCCAGGTGTTCCCGGGGGGATCTCTTCTTCTCCCAAGCACTTCTGATGACTGCAAGAGTTGTGGATTTTCAGGATTAATGCTGTACACAGAAAGTCCTTCCGTGGTTGGACTCAGCAGAAAGGCTATGAATCATTCAGAATATCTCAAATGACAGTCAAAGTAGCTATTGGCACACAGCAGACATTGTTTATTGGGCTTCTGATGCGTAGAGAAGCAAGGAATTTAGCGACAGATTTAGAGCCATAAAGCATGGCAATGTTTATTCACACGTTGTGCTGTTGAAATTAAGATGTAGTTCCTTACGTCTTTGACTTGGGTCCCTAACAGCCATCATCTCATAATATCCCTTCCGCGTGGGTGTGTGGACGCAGTCCTGCAGGTCAGCGTGAAGCACAGAGGTGATGTGACGGACGTTTTTGGAAAGAGCCAGGAGAATAGGAAGGGGGTGGGCATGTTCTGAGTTCAGGAAGGCCCAGCTAAGCACCCCGAGGCCCCCTCAAGATCAAGGTTGACACTCACCTCCCACATCCGCCTCCACCTGGTTCTATTTCAACCTTTTCTTTTATTCGACACCTTTTGCTAGAAGGAGGACTGCTGGGCTGAGGGTGAGGATAAAACTCTGCTTCTGTTCCTGAGACACTTCTGGTTGAGAGGGGGCGGTGGCAGGGGGAGGGTGACATGGGACAGACAGATGAAGAACAGAGCAATTGAACCAGTGGCCAGAGTTACCTGGCTGATGGGGGGCGGGGGGGGGGGGGCGGGGGGCGGGTGGAGAGGGAAGGGAATTCTAGGCAGAAACAAAGGGAAGCTAATGAGCCCAGAGTCAGCGTGAGGAAACTGCAGGCAGCTAACCCAACCAACCTTCATGGAGATAATATTTCTCTTGAAGAAAAATGATATGATGACAAAATGATTAAAGTTCCTTTGGTAAAATAAGCATGCAGCAGAGCTCAGGAAGTGTTGGGAAAAAATGATGCGGAGAGGAAAGAGCCTTAAATATTTCAGGAGATCAGAAAGCTACTTTAAAACATGATGCTCTGGGCATAAGAATTGTTCAATGGATAGACAGAACCAAATAGGTAACCTAAAAGAGACAGCAAACCAATTAAGTACTTAATGGATCATAAAGGAACAATGAGGGAAGATCTGGATTATTCAAAAAGTGATGGAAACATTGGTTATTTGTAAACGGTTGAAGATAGAATCTCATCTGGTGTATTAAAACATATGACAGCCCTAGCTGGTTTGGCTCAGTGGATAGAGCACCGGCCCTCGGACTGAAGGGTCGAAGGTTTGATTCCAGTCAAGGACATGTACCTTGGTGGCAGGTTTGATCCCTGGCCCCGCTTAGGGTGTGTGTGGGAGGCAACCAATGGATGTGTCTCACATAGATGTTTCTCTTTCTCTCTCTCTCTCTCTCTCTCTCTCTCTCTCTCTCTCTCTCCCACTCTTGGTGAGGATTAACAAAAAAACAACACACACACACACACACACACAGAAACATATTACATATGGATTAACATAGAAGTCAAACACAAAGCCTCCTAAAAGCAGAAGAAAATATCAGAATTGAGCACTTTCTAAGTACCACATCAATAGAATAAATTATTAGGAAAAAGAATGAGCTTTTTCAATAAAATAAAAGAAATGCTTATGTATCTAAAGAAACACTAAACAATAAAAAGGCAAGTGACAAACTGGCAAAAAATATTGTAACACTATGATAAAGACTGAATAACCTTATTTTACAAGCAAACTTTATAAAACACTAAGGAAAGAGTTCACTGAGAAAATAGACAAAGAGTTGAACAAAAGTGCAGACACCCAATAAATGTGAAAGAATATTCAACTTTAGAGATAAAGAGAGAACACACAATAAAATGAGAAGACAGTCTATTTCACCTATCAAAAGAGCAAAGGTTTTTTTTTGTGTGTTTTTTTTTTTAAAGGGACTTTGGCTGGATGTACAAGGAGCCTTGAAAATGTGTTCATTACCTTTGGTCCCAAATTCCATCTCTAGGAATCTGTTCGAAGGGTAGAATTTTGAAAATAACAATCCCATTATTTGTTAAAGCAAATTCTCCATAAAGGTAGGCTAACTGTGACCAAAACCCACAAAATTGTAACTGATGCTTGCCTCTTTCCTGTCATGTACAGTAGCGAAGAGAGGAAGGGTTAGTTAGCAGTCAGATCCTTCAGTCACTAACCCTGTGGCAACAGGCAAGGTACTTGACCTCTCTGGACCTCCGTCTTTTCATCTTTAAAATGGCATTTTCCCATTGCATGAATTCCCTAAAGCATTGGAGGGCACATGTAATCCCTCAATAAATGGTGCAGTCGTGGTTCCCAAGCCCTCCTCCTTCTGCTCCAGCCCCTCAACATGTATTTGCTAATTTGACTTGAATGAACAGGTAAACCACCATGATGTCTAGGCATCTGGTGGAGAACAGGCACCCCAGCAGAGGAGAGAAGCAAGTGATTTGGGGAAATCCGAAGGATCTTGGCTCTTATCGAACACAAGTAGGTGGGCCCCATGTAGAACAGACGGGTTCAAATGCTCCCCGGAGAGAAGGACATAGACCAGTGATGGCGAACCTTTTGAGCTCGGCGTGCCAGCATTTTGAAAAACCCTAACTTAACTCTGGTGCCGTGTCACACATAGAAATTTTTTGATATTTGCAACCATAGTAAAACAAAGACTTATATTTTTGATATTTATTTTATATATTTAAATGCCATTTAACAAAGAAAAAATCAACCAAAAAAATGACTTTGCGTGTCACCTCTGACAGGTGTGTCATAGGTTCGCCATCACTGACATAGACAGAGGCCCGCATCCCTGGGAACTAAGCATGGACAAGCCTAAACCACAACAAAAACAAGCAGTTGGCCACACAAGTTTTCAGGACACGTCTATCTTGAAGGAAACCCCCCCCAAAAAACATTGCTTCGCTTCAACCTGAAAATAAAAATTGTCCTGAAGCCCCACGATGCCCGTCTTACGGACACCTCATTTGTGCCAATGTAAGTGCCCACTGGTGCCTCCGTCAGGAGGAAACACAAGACTGGCGTGCAGGTGGACAACAGGACAACTTCTGGGTGGGATGATGCCTAGCTCTTGCCCAGATGCCCACGAAAGAAGTGGGAAGAGCCTGGGTTAGAGCTGGAAACTAAGGAAGACGGACGACCGCGAGCCAGGAACCCGGAGGCATCTCTCTGTTTACAGCTCAGACCTGAGCAGATTAGAGGGAGGGATAATGCGGACTCAGGCAGACTCCCTGCCCCCGGACACCACGGCCAGTAAAACTTCAAAGCAGGACCCACACTATCTGCAAATCCCTAGGGTTTATAGTCTCAGGATCCCTTCTGCCTCGGGCCCTCACACGGCCCCAGCCTGGTCCATATCAGCCTGGCCAGAAACTCAAACCCTTTGATGCTTTTCACAAATAATTCACTTAGACCAGCACGTGGGGAGTTTAGTTGTCTTACCCCGGGGGCGTTGGCAGCATCTGGAGACATTTTTGATGGTCCCAGTGGGAGGAGGGGTGCTCGTGGCATCTGTGAGTAAAGAGCAGGGATGCTGTGTCTGACTGGCGTGGCTCAGTGATTGAGCGTCAACATACGAACCAGTCATGACGGTTTGATTCCAGTCAGGGCACATGCCCAGGGTTGCGGGCTTGATCCCCAGTAGGGGGCGTGCAGGAGGCAGCTTATCAATGATTCTCTCTCACTGTTGATGTTTCTCTCTCTCCTTCTCTCTCCCTCTCTCCCTCTGTCTCCCTCTTTCTGTCTCTCCCTCTACCTCCTTTTCTCTCCCTCTCTCTTCCTCTCTGAAATCAATACAAATATATTAAAAAAAAAAAAAAAAGACCGGGGATGGTGCAGTACACAGGACTGCCCTCCACGGCAAAAAATTACCCGGCCCCAAATGTCAATAGTGTTGACATTGAGAAACTCGGCCGTAACTGAAGAGGTGAATGAAGGTCATGAGGCTGGTGCCATGGTGCCGTGCATGGGTTTCTGCCATCTCTATGACTTCTTTCTCCTCCGCCCTTCCTCTCCCCTCCCCCCTGCCCCCGCCCCACTACATCTCAGGATCAAAACAAATTCCTATCCCTGTCGCATGGTTCAACATTGAGCAATCGCCTTTAATAATAGGGATATGTCTTTGGACTCGCATCCAGACCCAGTGCTGTCCCTAAGAGGAATTCTGGTAAATGACTTCCCCATCTATTGCACACACACCTAAAGGAACCGCCTCCCTGGGGAATGGAAGAGGCTTAGACCCTCACCAATAGCCACCTAATCCGAGGGTCAGGGCTGGAGAGGAGGGTACATGTGGGGCCCGGAAGGGAGCGAAACACTGAGACTTTGCCAGCTCTCTAGAATCTTTGGGGAGCAGTTCTTTCCAGTGCCAGCACATGGAGTGGACGGCGGTGCCAGGAAACCCGGGCTGCTTGCAAAGCATGTGGCGCTGCCTGTCCCTTCGTACCTCCCCCTACCCCCCACCGCGCTCTCTGCCGAAGCAGCTGGGCCTCTGACCTAGCAAAGTGCAACTGGAGCGAATCGCTCTACGTGTGTGAAAAATTCAAACAGGTGGCCCCATCATTTTGACAAATCGCACCTCCGCTCCCGACAGCTCACCCATCTCTCTCTGTAGCCTGGGCTCAGGCAGAATGCTTGAGGCACAGAGGACCCACAGCTTGACAGAAGGGAACCCGTTGGAGGAACACAGCAAACATGTAGAATAAACGATGAGATAAACTCAGTGCAAAAAAAAAAAAAAAAAAGTCGGATTTGTGTTCTCAGTAAGGCCCCGGGGGACACTGAGCTGGGGAAACGGTGCAAACAATCCTGAGGAGACGCAGCCGTGATGGAGGATGTGATTGCCAAATCGCAAGCCCCGGCGGAGGCCCTTGGGTAGCACAGAAATGGAAATTGGTGATACGATGGAGACATTTGCCCAGAACCCAGAGGAAAAACAAAAAAGAGATTATGAGGCAAGTGGAACAACAATAAATAGCATTTCAAAAAGGGGTTGGGGTACAGAAGAAGGGAAATAGAAGCAAAAAGAGACTGGATTGCTGAAGTTTGGGGGGAATGAGGATCTCTGTAGAAATTTCTCCTTCTCTGATCTCCCGTGGTTCCATAACTAAAATTCATGAAAAGCACATTAATGTTTATCTTAGAAAAAAGTTATTTATGAGGGTCTTGCCTTACCTACTTTAGCACTTTTTGATGAAGGACCAGTGTCTGATTCTTCTTTGTTTCACGCAGGATTCCAAGGAATTCCATACGACTTATTTAATGAAAGAAGGGAGGGATTATTTTAACATGGATAAATGCAACATTCTGCAAAAAATAAAAATAAAAAATAAATAAATAAATAAATAAGTAAATAACATCTAACTGTATTTATAGGAAAAAGGGAAGATGTGCCCTGATGATAAAGCTCGATTTTAACAAGCTCATTGTGGATCAACAGTGTGATGCGGCCTTCAGAAAGTTAGTGAGGTTGGAGGACATATTAGCAGAGGTGTGGTACTTAGAACAAAGGAGGTGATTGGGCCACTCTGTTTGGCCTTCAGCAGACTAATTTCTGATGTTTAATTTTTTTGGTGTTGTGTTCAGAGATGTTTGGCTGTGCATCATGAGCAGAATGGAATAAAGGGGATTATTTGGACTGGAATTGAGACTCGCGGGGAAGGGAAGGAGCCCAGAGAGGAGAGGAGAGGAGGGGAGGCAGCACAACAATTGTCTTTAAGGATTGAAAAGATGCTGCATGGAAGAGGGACTGGTTTATTTTATGTCATCCTGGAGAACGGATATAGTACCAAACTCGATGGAGATTAGTGGGGGGGAGACTTTTGTCTCGGCTTAAGGGAGGGCTTCCTGACAAATAGAATCGTCTAACTTGGAAGAGGTGATTTAGAGACAGGTATTCATTTCCTCCTTTTTGGCAATTTTCTGGGGTCCAACTGGATGACTTCTAGATGCCTCCCACTCTCATTCCCTCTGACTGTAAGACGCTTATGAAGAAGACTCATGAACCAGCCACTGAACAAAGCAGTACGTGATTGAATGCGGAACCATGAGGGATAGCCAGTGATTACAAGAGGAGTGGGAGAGTCCTTGGGCTGGGCTCCCGGAGAAGTGTGGCAGGATGGCACCTGAGGGTGGGAGGGAGGGAGGGAGGGAGGGGGGGGACGGGATCTTTGACTGAAGGTCCAGCTGAAGCACAGGGGAAGGTCTGTGCACAGCCGTGAGGCAGAGCTGGGAACTCAGACTCAGAAATGATGCTCTGCAGGAATGTGGGGGTCACATTGTGCTTTGAAAGCTTATCAGAGGAGTTCAGGCAAAAAATAAAATAAAATACAAAAATACTAATACAGCCCTGCCCTGATATGAAGCGCTCCTTCTTCTTTCTGTCAATCACTCGCTGAGGAGCCCTGCGTAGGTCACCTTCGCTGGCCCTCCACCTCCCCACTTCGCAAATAAGGAGACTGGATGGAATGGCGGAGATTCCTGGCCTGTGCGAGGCGCTGGCGCTGGGAGACGCACCGTTGGCTGCCACTGCGGATTCATGAGGACCCAGGGCACGCGAGAGGAGCATTTTAGGGAGATTGATTTAATATGCAGGGTAGATGGAAGTCGGAAGAGGGTGAAGGTGGGAAGCACAGCTGAGAGGCAGTTCCAGGAACTGTTTCTCAAAATAATGTCATTCAACTTTAATACTGTTTACTCCGAGTTTTATGCCAAAGTGTCAGAAAGCACCAAGTTTGGTCTCCCTGTCGGACAACTTTGTTTCTGGGTCAAATGAATTTCCCATCTCCTTGAGTAAGTAAAAGGGCAAAAATATGCAATGCTGATACGATCGCTCTAAACATTGCTGCAGCCAGTGACTTAAGTTTGACGAAGATTTCTTTTTCGTAGCCTTTCGTGCGAGCAGTTTGAGGGATGGCTCGCTTCGCAGAGTGTTTCTCTGATACGAATACTCAGCACCATCCACACAAGCTCTGAGACGGAGGAATTTTCTCGCATGTCATTTTTTTCTCGGCTGCTGGGATGAGAGGGCCTGATCCGAACGCTGCTGGCCCTGCAGTTAAGAATAGTGACGTCTTACCCCTGTCCTTTGTCAGCAGGCATTGCATTTTGTGATCGAGTTTCATCCTGAGTTCTGGAAGACTTATTGCAATGACAGTTCACTCTGGTTCTTCAAATCAAATGCTTTCCAAGGAGAGCCGAGTGCTGGGGCTGCTGGTGAGAGGAGGTGACTCCTCCCTCAGTGACTGGTTTACGGTCGGCCAGCCTGAGAGGGGAGGAAAGTCCTGGCCACCTTAGTGACCGCAGCTGGCGGGGGCCATGGGTGAGATGGACTCTGATCACAGTAACTGGATGCTTCAATGAGCTCCAAACACGAATTAGAGACCCATTCGGTGGTAGGCCGGTGGCTGGCATGTCTTCAGAGAGGGGCCTGACTCATGATGTTACATGGTGGGTACTGCCCAGTGACTCATCGGGGAGGCGTGAGAAGCTGAAATCCACAGATCTCGGCTCGTAGAGGTGTGACCATTCTGAGTCCACAGACCCAGGCAATGCAAGGTGGCCTGAATGGACAGGGGAAGGAGGGGCTGGGTGAGCCCCTGGGGACATCTCTTTGCCAATTCATTCCGAATGGGTGTCAGCAGCTCCAGAGCCCCACCTCTGCCTGCCTTTCTTTTCTGCCTTTGTTTCTTTCCTGGCCCATTGCCTGAGCAGGACACAGACTTGAGGGAAGGAAAATATAAAGCAGATTTGAGGATGAGGAGTCATTCTGATCGTGTCCATTTCTTACTTGCATTAAGCCCAGACTTTGTGGGTGACATCAATGTGAATTGTGGGTCCATACACCCTTGATCACTTCAGCTCCAAGTACCCTCTTTTCTCTTTTCTTCTTGTTACCAGAGTGTGGTCTGTGTGAACCAGTGCTGGTCAGTGGGGTGTTTCTGTTTTGTGTCTGCTATTCTAATTCTCTACAATGAGATAACCATAGAGGTTAGGATAAAGTCTTTAAAAACTTACACAACATTGACCCTGGCCAAGTAGCTCCGTTGGTTAGAGCATCATCCTGATACATGAAGGTTGTGGGTTTGATACTCATCAGAGTTGAGGTTTTTCTCTCTCCCTTCCTCTCTCTAAAATAAATCAACTTGGTTGTTATGACACAAAGCACATTTTTATTGTGTTTTACTGATGCATTGGCCTTCAGTGTGTTGGAAACTTAGAAATGGCCCTTTACCACAGACAGGTTGAGAAGTACTGTGTGGCGCTCCCCTCCCCGGCACTTCATCAGTGAAATGCCACTCCCCCCCCACCCCCGGCGCCCCCTCCCCCCCTCCCCGCCTGTTAGGTGCAGGTGTCAGCTCTGGGGAAACACACCCCCAACCAGCCGACAGTCGGACCTTTGTGTGGCCAGCTAATGATTTGAGGGTGATGTTCTGGTCTTTCCCGGAACCAAGGCAGATTCCAGAAAGAAAGCTGCCCTATCTCAGTCCTCTTTGGTGTCTACCTAAGTCTCTGGCAGTGCTGAGTCAAAGACAGAGCATACATGCCTGTTGGATTAAGTTACTGCGTGGTGTTAGTGCTAAGAAACGTGAGATACAATTTTCATTGCAGTGCTCGGCTGCTGCGAGTCGGTGGTCTCTTGCCTTTCTGTGTCCTTCTGAAGATAAACTTCCGGGGTCACAAACATGGCCTGGAGAATGGCTCAACCTCTGAACTTAAATAAAAACCCAGCTCTCAAGATGACCGTTCATTTTATTTTATTATTTTATTTTATAAACCTTATATAAGGAGTATTTAAAGGAGGCCAAATTCTTTTTTTTTTCTCAAGGAAGTTGAATTCTTGTAGGCAAATTATGGGGTCTTGTTTATCTGTGAATTATCCTTAAAATGTTTCTTGTTGGGTGATTGAAGGCAAGTGTTCTCAAATAAATGTATACCTGTGGTGCCAACAAATGGCATATGGCCAATTTCCTTGTGCTGCTGCAGAGCAGTGGCACCCAGCAGTCTCGGTGGGAACCAAGACCCAGGAGAGCTCAGAGGGCCTTGATGCTCTGTTTCACAGCAGAGGAACAGAGAGGCAGCGAGAGCAAGCGGCTTGCCTTTCTGGTCATAAATTGTAAGCATTTTCAAGGATTTACGATGCAAGCACAACTTACTTTGGGCCACCGTTTGATAATACAAACTCTCACCACTAAAAGGAACTCGATCGCAAAGGAAAACCTCAATGACTTGACATTTATTCAGGTCAGAGGAAGGCCAAGTACATATGTTCGTCAGGGTGTGCGTCTTAACCTGAGGGAGAGCTTATCATGGGAAGTAAGCCGAGGGCAGGAATCTATGACCCGCAGGGCGTTCTGGCGATTAAAAAAAATAAAAATGTTCAAGGTCAACCGGAAATGGTGTTTTAAGTCCAGTTTTATTTAGTGGGAATGTAACATACCAGGAAGAGCCCCCATAATCTTCAGGGTGGCCCTTGTGTGAATCTCTCTGACAACCCCCTAGTGCAGAGTTTCTTAGCCATGGCACTATTGACATTTTGGGATGGATGACTCTTTTTTAATTTATGAAAATAATTTTTAAAAATTGTTTTTAAATTACATGCGTTGTTGACATGACATCCTGGGGAAGGTAAAATTGTAGGGACAGAAAATAGATCGGTGGTTCCCGGAAGCTGGAGGTGAGGAAGGGGGGTTGCCTACCAAGGGTGCAGGGAAATTTTTGGGGGGTGATGAAACTCTTTGATCTCTTGATTGTGGTTGTGGTTACACAGCTGTATGTTTGTCAAAACTCACAGGACTGTCTGCTACAAAGGGTGTGTTTTCATGTTTGTAGTACATACATATTACTGTGTGTATTAATTTTAAAACATGAAAAAAAATATAAGCCAATGTTATCAGTATTAGGTAAGTTAAAAACAAAACAAAAACCCACAGTTCTCAATCCTTCGAAGATAAATACCTCACACTGTTCTTAGTAAACTGGCTAGAAGACAAACATTAAATTTTGTTTCCATAGCAAAGGCCCACGTTGTGATTTAACACTTCCCAGTACACCCAACAGCCTGGGCTTTATATACATATAAAAAGGAGGCAGTCCTTGCCCTGCAGCTAAAACAAACCTTCAGCTTCAAGCTCCGCCTCTGACAGGTCAGGTTGGGCTCCTTCCTGTTTAAGTCTTTGTACACACACACACACACACACACACACACACACACACACGTCACTTTGAAAGATCCAAGGCCCTCCTCTCTCAATCTCAATCCTGTCATTTCCCACCTTTTTACTAAGGTCATTTTTAAAATACCCGAGGCTACCCTCTTCTCTCCCTTTCCTGAAGTCATTCAGAATGTATTGCATGTGTGGTTGAGCAGACACTTTCCGTATCATTCCCCTTAAGCCTATTTATCTTTTAATTTCATGCAAATTTACGCATGTCTTATAGTCACACACTATTAGAGACACCTCTGAGGCAGGAACTGCATCTTACATTTCTTTGTATGGGTCCTGCAAAGAGCAGGTGCTTAATAGGTGTTTCATGATGATGATCATGATGATCATGATGGTATCAAGGCACTGGGCAGTCTGGTCTTTTTATGGTTTAAGACGATACTGTTGCCTGCATTGAGTGTTTAAAAAGACCATATTTGGGTGGAAGAAGAGTGGAAAGTGGATCTAGAGTGATGGAAGGAGAATATCCATCATTCCTCTCAATCACCTCAGTGTGCGAAAGTTATGCAGACAACAAATCAAGAAGTTTAATTGTAAGCTTACTTATCTTGAGATAAGAGAGTGTGTTTCAGGCCCCACTAAGTCATCCTTAGAGCTGGGATTACAGCTCCCTAGAGGGAATATTTTAGCCTCTATCCCCTACTGAGCAGCCAAGAATAATGATTTTAGGTGTGACACTACGAACTTCTCCAAGAAAGCTGTCTTCAAGGTCAAGGGACCATCTGGGACTGAAATGAGGGATCCACTGACAGGTGGGAAGGGCCAAGTGAGGCGGAGCTCACTGGGGGACTGCTGGCATCCGGTCTCCTTCTTTGACTCTCTTCCCCTTATCCTTACTGTTCTCCATTTTATTTTATTGATTTATTTAATGTTTACTTTATTTTATTTAATACATTTTTATTTATTTCAGAAAGGAAGGGAGAGGGAGAAAGAGATAGAAGCATCAATGATGAGAGAGAATCATTGATCTGCCTCCTGCACGCCCCCTACTGGGGATTGAGCTGGAAACCTTCGCATGTGCCCCAACTGGGTATGGGACCCTGACCTCCTGTTTCGTAGGTTGACACTCAACCACTGAGCCGCGCCAGCTGGGCATTTTATTTTTAAAAGATGAAATGCAGAGAAGACGTTAGTAAAACAAATTGTAATGAGAAATTATAATAAAAGATAACCTGCAAAAATTTTTCAATGTAGTCAAAAATGGAAGTCCTCCAAGGGTCAAGAGAAGACCCTCTGTCGAACTGAAAAGCCTAGAAAGATACCAACAAGTGACCTAAAAGCAAAACATCCAGAGGGATTCTCTTTTGGAGAAACTTACAGAGGGCCAGGTGAAGGCCCAGGCAAGGCCGAGCAGAGGGCTTGGTCCCAGGGGCTTCTGGCTCTCCCTGCCCTTTGGTTTCATCTGAGTCTGGAAACACCCAGAGAGGTTGCATTCAGGTGCTTTCCCTGCAAGCCAAACAGATAAGCAAAGTCCTCCCTCTCTCCCCTCTGCTCTGAGCCAGGGTAGATCAAGTCCACATGACACCACTCAAACACATGTGTCCAGCGGGCAGCGTGTGCTGTCGTTTCTGACTTCCACTAAACCCCCAGGGCCTTGGTCAGAGGTTACGGGGCAAAACAAAAAGTAGATGATAGGAGGGATTGCAGAATGTTACCAAGGAGGCCAGTTTAAAGTTCAACACCCATGAACATTTATTTTACTTCTGTTCCCTCTGATAGAATTCCACAGGGGCCACGTGTATGAAAACATGGGAACCTTCTTTCCCCTAAAGTGGACGACGTGCTGAAGATGTGTTCTTGAAGCCAGATGGGGTAAGTCTGTCTGAAATTCACCTCTTACAAAATTTAAAAACGACAAAATGGTGTGTTGGAATTCAAGCTCACAGATCCCACATGTAGTAGTTGCTAACAGATAATGCTGGAAGGACTGTGGCTTCAAAGCACATGTTTTGGAAATTATGTAAATAAGTATATTTATACCATGGATTATGAAAACCTTATAAAAACAAACTTGAGGGTTTACATCACAGACCTTCAGACTCCAAAAACGTTGTTATGCTCTATTATTATGTCAACTTCCACTCACCAGCATGAGGTCTTTAAAAAAATATTGCCTTGCAATGAAATAATGAGAGAAAACCACACGCATACACTAAAAATGAGCCCTTCCTACATACTATTATTCTGCATAATTTAAGAAATGGAAAAAGTATATCTCTCAGCGTAGGGGAATTACAAACTATGAAGAAATAAGGATAAAAAAATGAACCAAGCCCTGCCTGGCCGGTGTGGCTCAATGGTTGTGTGTCGACCCCTGCACCAAGCGGTCGCTGGTTTGATTCTGTCAGGGCACATGCCTAGGTTGTGGCCTCAATCCCCAATCGATGTTTCTATCTGTCCCTCTCCCTTCCTCTTTATCTAAAAATCAATTGAAGTTTTTAAAAAATTAAAGCAAGCTCTAACCTAAATAAGCTGAAACTCTAAAAAGAGAAGAACATAAGTATTTACTTTTTTCAACTTCAATGAACTTTGTGGGGCAAGAGACAGAATAATTTAATTGTTGGGGGACAATGAGCTTTCATTTTTAGAGCGCTTTCATTTGAATAAAATAGCTCCATGAAGTAAACACAAAAGTAGCTAGGCTGATTAGGGCTCATTGCAATTTTTTAAAAATGATGTGTTTTTTAATGTAATAGGTCACAGGTATTCATGATACCCTTGAAGGTGCAGCTGAGTGCTTTTAATGTCTTTCTTTTGACCATAATCATCATCACTTTAATCTTTCATTATCTAATAGAAACATTTTCTCCTATGGAAATCATCCTTTTATTATTATTATTATTATTATTATTATTATTATTATTATTTAATAGTTCTCTAAACTAGTGGTCACGGAGACTCTGTGTGAGGTACAATACCAGATTGCAAAACATATTGGCTGGAAAATAGCAAATTGTTGATTAATACCTACAGTCTGATGCCTGTAACATTCTGGAAGTGGCAGATGCTGTCCTCTGATGTATCTCTGTGCTAATATAGGGTGCAGGTTTAAAACCTTGGGAAGGATGCTTGCTAAACTCATGATAGAGGTTGCCTCTGGAGAGGGAGAGGGGACAATGGTCTTGGACAGGAAACCAAGGAGCTTCAACTTTATCTTTAAAAGATCTTGAATTATGGCCAAAGGTTGACATGAACCAATTCTGGTAGGGGGTGGTGTATAGATATCTGTTTCTTTTTTAACTTTCCTATTCTTCTAAATTTCTGTTTGATAAAATGTAAAATTAGAAGAAAAAGGAAAATCCCGTTGAACTCAATGGATGTGCCAAGCATGAGTGAAGCAACTGTTATTTTGGAGGGAAACAAACAGGACCTTTGTTAAGGTCCTTCTGTTGAATTCTTGGACGCTAACGAGTCAATAGCAACCTGCTGGTGCTGCTGTCGGGACCTTCTGGGTGCCACCCCCTGGACCAGATGTCCCCTTTTCTTACCGTTGTACGCTCTCCTCTCTAGAATACCTCCTCCCCATGTTTTCTGCATAATCATAGTCAAAACCATTTTACTGCACTGCCACTTCAGATCGGGGAATACAGACTAAACCCAGGGAGGTCTGACAAGTAAGGTTCTACCCTATTGGGCCAATTCACCTTGACTCAGTTGAACTTGCTAATCAGGCCTGTTTTCTGACATCAGATCCCTCTCTCCTGGTCCTGTGTGCAGTCTAAGCCAGGACTCTCTCAGGTCTTCCGGTGACTGCGCAGGTGAACGCTTCCTTCCGGATGAGATCTTAGCCCAAGCAGTGACCACACACGCTGGTCTCCTGCTCAGAGCAATCTCTTGGCTCTAGCTCCCCCCAGTTCTGTGCACGGGTCTGCTAGGACAAACTCTGTCGGCGGCTGCTCCTGCTCTTTCAACCTTTGTCCTGTTGTGCCTCAACTAGTTCATGTCTTTCTTCTGTTTTGGTTGGTTTTCCAGCCCTGCGATTTGAAACTCCTCATTCTATTTCGTGGGCAGCTGGCAGAGGGATTTTTCAAATCTTCATATATTTCAGGGGAGATTTATAATAAAACAACAAACATGCTGGAATTTTCAAAAGTACAGACTTTTCTAGAGAGAAAAAGAAAAGTAGAAAAACAGAGGAATTGATACCTGAGGCTGTTGGGTGGCTAAAAAAAAATAAAAATAAAACAGTTTTAATCTCTTTTTAAAAGTTATTTCCCCCCTGCTTTTTTCTTGAGTTTGTCCAAATGTTCTAGTCGTGTGGGATGATTGACAGAGTGTAGAGGCTTGTAGGCGATGGAACCCAACTGACCTGATTCAAACTCTCCTCGCTGAGCCTCTGGGTCTCAGTCCCCTCTTAGGGAAGATGAAAAGAATAACACTGACATTTTTCTTTAAACATAATTTTTTAAAAAAGTTTCTGCTCCCCACAAACTACCAAACCAAGACCCCAGAATCCACCCACCTTCCCAGCAAGAATAATCACCAATCTGATGATGTTCAGAGGGACATGAGAAATATCTGACTCTGGGACCTCGGCTCAGCTGCTCTGGGAAACTTGGTGTTTGGGCTGGATGGCTGCTAAGGCCCTTTCAACGCTGGGATTCCATGGTTGTCTGAATATAAATTGTTTTCTAGAAAGAAAGTAACGTGTCAAGTAAATTTGCACCCATGTATACAGTCACCAGACTCGACAGAAGTTCCAGTGAGCTTACTGACTTGTTTAAAGAAAAAAACCACACAAAACCAGGTCTTGCAGCAACAGGGGTTGGACTGCTTCATGGAAAAACTTATCTTGAGCCCGACACGCAGAAAAAGGAATGCAGGAGGCCTGTGTGTCCGGTCCTCTCCCGGCGGCATTTGCCTTCTCTTCTTCAAAGTCTGATGTTGACTGCAAAGGTCACGGCGGTCTTTCTCCGAGGAGATCTCGGGGACCCTTTCTGCGGCATCGGGGGCTCCCTGCAGATGCATTTCAGGGGAGGCGGCTGTCATTAGTTGGATTCCTAACGGAAGATCCCGATATCTGCAGCATCCTAGAGAATGCATTGTTGAAATTACATGTAAGGGGCAAGTAGGTAATGAGGCAACAATTCTTATTGGCAACAAGAAGAACTGTCTGTGGCCACAATGACTGCATTTCTTATTAGATAATTCAAAGATGTTCAAATGAGGTTAAAAAAAAAAAAAAAGAGGAACAATCAAATGCCAGAGAGAAAATCCTGACTGATGTTAGAGTGATGCCATAGTTTCCCATAGACAGTCGTGGGCTTTACATTGATTTCTCACCAACAAGATAGGAGCCTGCTTGATACTGCAGGTGTGTATTTGAAACATGATTATACAACAGAGTTTGAGCACTTGAATCACATTCTGCACATTTGAACCCTTGATTGCATATAATATATTTCCATTTAATTATTCTTTTGAGTGCAATCAGACTGTAGCTTTTGGGGAAATGTTTTTGTGCTTTAGTATTCAGCCCAGGCATACAGGTAGGCTTTAATAGACACTTCACAATGAGCTTTTCAGAAATGCTTTCTATTCATTTCTGGGTGACTGTCATTTAGTCCGCCTGGGGGGACTCTGCTCCCCTCCTCCGGGTGGTTGTTGACGACAGGGAATCCAGTGTACCAGGTGCACTATTTAAAGGTCTTCGGCTCAACTGAATTCAATAGCCTCTATGCCCTAGAGTTCTGTGGACATAGAGGTTTGAATTTCCCTAAGTCGAGGGAAGTCATGGAAAATTACTGTGGGAGCTAAGACCATGGGAATGAGTGACAGGAGTTACAGAGGGTACAGCTCGGAAAGAAAAGCACATATCCATCGTGCAGGGGGTGGGCGGGGGGGTGGGGGGGGGGGGGAGGGGAGAGTCATGGCCTGAAAAGAAAATTGGGTGAAAACAGAAAAAGCGACTAAGGTTAAACATGTGATCATCAACCGACATATGCAGATGGATCCTTGGATCTTGCACATTTGGACATCTTGAGTCTCCGAAGTTGCCCAGGACATCATGGCCCATGTTGACCAGGGAGAATAGGGCCCTTGGTTACACTGAAACCTTTACTCCCACCTCCAGGGGGATGTGGAAAGTTAACCTCTTGACCAAAAACCCAAGCTGCCACCATCCACCTGACAAAAGGTGGTGAGGATCAGAGAGCCCAGTGGGGGTGGGGTGGGGTGGGGTGGGGGGGCTCCCACTTCTGTGACCATAAAAGGGCATCTGTGTTCTAGGAAGGGGACAGTCTGGACTATTACATGTGAGTGGATAAGAGCGGGGCTCTGAGGGAGAGTGTTAGGGCGCCTAAAGCCATTTTCCAGCTCTGTATGCAGGGGCAGTTTGACCCTATTTGACCTCGCCAAGCCTCAGTGAAAGGTAATAATACAGTGTTGGTCTCAGGGTCCTCTTGATCAAGTGACCTACTCCATACGAGCATGGAGGATGGTGCTGAGTAAAACAAGAAACACAAGGAAAAACTAGCTATCTTCAAAGCATCCCCCTGGGCCATGTGGCATTCCTGAGATATTATCCTATTTTTCCAATTCCTGCTCTAGGACAGGCAGAGAGAGAGAGAGAGAGAGAGAGAGAGAGAGAGAGAGAGAGAGAGAGAGAGAGAGAATAGCTATAGTTATTACCATGAACAGGTTGTCCATAGGGGTGCCGTTCCCTGTGGGTCAGCACTGCTTCTGTTAAGGCCACTTCCTTGTGATTCGCCACAGACTCCGCCCCTGTCTTCCTCAGCTGAAGGTGTGGTAATGAGTTTGGAAGCAATGAACATCTGCTGTCACTTGCTTTTCCTATTGTTTATGGTTTTCTCTTGTATAATGACTATATGTCTGGGGCTCTTATTCTTTTTTTTTTTTCTTAAAAAATATTTTTACTGATTTCAGAGAGGAAGGGAGAGGGAGCAAGAGAAACATCAATGATGAGAGAGAATTATTGATCGGCTGCCTCCTGCATGCCCCACACTGTGGATCGAGCCCGCAACCTAGGCATGTACCCGGACTGGGAATTGAACCCTGACCTCCTGGTTCATAGGTCGATGCTCAACTACTGAGCCAGCCGGGCTGGGACTCCTATTTTTAACAAACATTTAGGACCTGACAGATGACAGCTCTTTGGGTTATAATTGTTCATTAAAAATCAGATTCTCAACAGGTAGCTGTGACAAACAGAAGGAAGACTGACCTGTTAGGGAAGGTCACCTGATAAGAGTGATGATTTTGACACAGCTGGAAAATGGCCTAAGAGAGAGGAACAGAAAATGCCCGGTCAACACCCCAGCGTTCTCAATCACGGGAACTAAGAGCCGTAAGTTACACAACAGACAGGGCAGTGGCAGCGCCAAGAATCTGCTTCAATCTCCTGCCCCCTGTTCTGAGACTGAGCGACCTTCTTGGAAGTGGGTGAATTCACCCTGCTATTTCTGGCAGCCGTTCCGGTTCTCAGGCTCTTTATCC
Organism: Myotis nattereri; assembly: GCF_964212035.1. Lineage (NCBI taxonomy): Eukaryota > Metazoa > Chordata > Mammalia > Chiroptera > Vespertilionidae > Myotis > Myotis nattereri. The sequence continues at coordinate 52,159,039 of NC_138088.1, read as the reverse complement.
TAACAGTGGCACTTCTAAAGTAAGAAATATGTTGTCTGCCTGATACCCAGTCCTCAGCACCAAGCACATTCTTTCAATGGCATAGGGGAAATTCCTGCATAAATTGGACCACAAACTAAAACTATATGAAGAGGACTTCATCTTTGCCTAGCTTTTCTTGGGCAACTCACCTGGTTTGTGCTAATGTACCATCTTTTCTTAGAATGAGGAAGGATACACACACACACACAATATACATAATACACATACATCACACATACGCATGCATATGAATGTGTATATACGTTGATTTTTTTTGAGAGAGAGGAACATTGAAATGAGAGAGAAACATGGATCAGTTGCCTCCCACATGAGCCCAGACAGGGGATCAAACCACAACCTATTGGTGTACAGGACAACACTCCAACTAACTGAGCCACACTGGCTGGGGCCATATGCATGTATATATTTAACAATACTGCAACCTATACTCTACTTACCTGTTATGATATAATGTGGAAATTGGCTATAAGGAAGAAATGTTTATCCCTGACAATATAGGAAATACTGTCATTTGAAAGAAGCCTAAGGAAATTATTTGTCCCCTTCCTACTGTTATTTTCTTACTTGTGTTGTTGTATTTTTGTTAGCGGTGTTAGAACATTTTCACTTTTAACTTCTCCTTAGAGGTGGGCCAACAATTCCCACATCTCTGTGTCTAGCCCTACCCTGAGCCACAAATCTATTTTCTTAGCTGCTTGGTCGACATCTGTCCCTGGGTGTCCCCATCAAACTCAAGAGCCTCAAACCTCAAATCTAACTCTGTACTTGAACTTCCCCCCAACAAAACCTGCTCCTAGCCTTGTCTTCCTTTCTGCAACTTAGGGGCTTCTCTCATCGTATTGATTCACCCAACTAGTCCCCCCTTCTCCAAGTCTTCCATTCTTCCATCAGCTCATCCTCCCTGTTTTGGGGGAGTGCGTGTGCTAGAACGCAACTCTGACTCGTTTGCTCTTTTACTTACAACCTTCGAGGACTCTCTGTGCCCTTCAGAATGAACTCCAGAATTCTCGGTAGGATGTATGAACTCCTTCCCGATCTAGCTTTTGCTGTTTATCGGGAATCCTGTCCCACTGGGCTCGCCTTGGCAGCCTTCTGCTCCAGCCATGCAAATGTTCTTGCCATCTTTGAAGTCCAGCCTATTCTTGCCTTCATGCCTTTGGAAAATTTTCTCCTCGGCTTGCAAGGCCCTTTTCATGTTGGCAAAAACTACTCATTGACCAAGTTCCAGCTCACTGGGTATCTTGCGGGTGATGCTTTCCCTGACTGTCCAGCCTGTTTTAGAATCTGTTACCTCTTTGGGGATCTCATGGTAAACCCTGCATAATTCAATTAGACACTTATATTGGCTGCCTCCTCCACCAGACTATGAGCTCCCTGGGGGCCAGGATTGGCAGCTGTGTGTTTCCATTACTTAAGGTCATGCCTGGCTTCTTGTTGGAGTAAAATGTTTTCTGGATAGAAAAATATAAATTAATCAATTAACTTTGATCTCTTTAAAAACTCCTTAGAAAGTTGCTGGGTTTGCCTTTCGAGGAGTGTCTAAACTTTCAGAAACTCATCCATGGTTAAAAGTAGGGTAGTGATAGTTAATCACAGCTAGAAAAAAACTTAGCTATTATACCCCAATCAACCAGCAGCCTTTATAATTTTAACATTTGTGGTTAAGAGATAAAAAATTATTCCTCCACACTTACTTGGGGCAGGGGGCATTAGAGCCCTTCTGGTCCCAACCCCTAGTTCAGTGGTCTTTTTTCCTGATGCCTCCTTTGGAAGCAACCAGAACAGGATTTATTCTCAATACTCTCATGTCATGAATTTAACCTGACATATGGATGTGGTAGCTCTGCAGGTCAACTGCTAGTTTATATAAATAAATACTGAAACAAAAACTGTTGTACTTGACCCCTAGGCAGTAAATCAGGTTGAAAGGGAGCAGCTGAAAATGTCAACGGCTCTGCCCATGGTGATGACGTCATAGGAAAGGAGAAGCTAGTAAGAAAGAAATTTTACGCTTGATCAGGTTCAGAGCATCATGCTAAACCTTGGGCTGCCTTTTAAACCCCAGACCAGTCGGAACCCTGGGATTCTTCCTGTTCTTCCTCTGAGCAAGTCGGGTTCCGGATCCCATAGCATCCCGAGAGCCACACCCAGGTCCTCCCAGAAGACAAGGGATAAGTGAAGACAAAACAAAACCATTTCATCTTTGTCCAACCTTGAGAAAGAAATTGAATTCGAATCTGAGAGTATGAATATATTCATTAAAAAAATGTAGCTGAGCCCAGCTGGTGTGGCTCAGTGGTTGAGCATTGACCAATGAACCAGGAGTTTATGGTTTGATTCCCAGTCAGGGCACATGCCTGGGTTGTGGGCCCAATCCTCAATGGGGGGCCTGCAGGAGGCAGCTGATCGATGGTTCTCTCTCATTGCTGATGTTTCTCTCTCCCTCTCTCTCTCCCTCTCCCTTTCCCTCTCCTTTTCCCTCTCTCTTACTCTCCCCTTCTGCTCTGAAATCAATAAAAACATTTTTTAAAAGGGAGCTGAATATGTATTGAGTGCTAAGCCTGTCATTCCCATTTTACAGATGAGGCAGTGAGGCTTAAAGGGGTCCATAATTGGCCTAGAACCCTAGCACCCAGGTCTGAAGGCATTGTAACCACTCTACTCTGCTGCTTCGTTCACGGTGGTAAAAACAAAACCAAACCCTTGGGACTTTTTGTTGTGGCTAACTAAATTAATGAGCCTACTACAGAAGAAGAGGAACCCGGGCTCACTGTGGGAGGTGGGCAGGGTTTTCTGGAAGGAAAGGTGGAAGAGCTGGTTCCAGCTCCGGCTGAGCTCCCAGGGCACGTGTTTAGTGGGCCCTGAGGTGAGGCTTTGGGAGAAAAGACAGGATTTACGGGGCGCAGGCCGTGGGCTGTGCGCTTGACATACAGCCATAGCACCTCTGAGAACAATGACCCGTACATCAAACATGACAGAACTCTTTGGACCTGGAACTGAGACAACCCGTGTCAACATGACTTAGTTGTTTGTTCCAGGAACCTTTCCCTTGGGAAGGATGAGACCGTAAACCAATACATAACTGCACAGTTTGCTTCAGAAAATGCCTGCAGATCAGTTTACCTTTGGCAACAGGCAAACAGCTTGCTGGCTAAACAACAGTTTACTTGTCAACACTTGCTTCCAGACCCTTGCCCTACTGGGCCCACCGATCCTACACTGTTAGGCTGCACACCCTGCCCCATGTCAGTGAGCTCCCCCTTGAGAGATCTGCCATAAACCACTTGTGACCAGATCTTAAAACCCTATAAATAAGTATCCATGTTGACTTCCCCTTCTAAGACACTGCTAAGCAAGTTCTAATAAACGTGGCTGTGCTGTGTCGAGTGGTCTGGTGACCTTCTGGGGAGTAGGGTACTCGGTACTTTCAGTCCCACTTCATTGATGTGGAAACTGAGGTTGAGGAGCCGAGCAGCTGCCCTTCAGGAACACAGACCGTAAATCTGGCAGAACCACATTCAGATCTGGATGTTTGCTCTCCAAAAAGCAGGTTACCATGGTAGCCTTAGCTCCCTTAGCTGTAAAATGAGGGAATCACGTTGGCTCCTGAAGACTAAGATTCTTTCTTGCTTGCTTATAGCTTCGATAAAAATAAACTTAACTATTTTTGAAGCCAGAATAAATTTTCTTCCTCTTGCTGAAATATTTCCCCGAGTTTTGTTTTATATGTTTTTGTCTCTCTAAATAAATTGCAAGCCTAGTAGGAAAAGAAACACCCTATCAGATATTTTTGATTGTGGCAAAAGCCATAAAATTAACCATTTTAAGGTGCGCAATTCACTGGCATTTAGTACATGCAGAAAGGTAGTGCGCGCATCACCACTCTCCAGGTCCAGAACAATGTCATCGCCCTAAAAGGAAACCCCAAATCCGTTAAGCATTCTTCATGACCCCTCCTCCCATCCCTTGGTAACCAATAGTCTCTATTCCATCTCGGTGGGTTTATCTATTCGGGGTCTTTCACATAAATGAAATCATGTTATATGTAGCATTATGTCTGTTTTTCCCCCCTTAGCATCATGGTTTCAAGGCCCCTTCAGATTTCGTGTTTTGTGATGGTCATGTTCTATCTTTGACAATGAACAAGCCAAACACATGAATTATGACGAGGAGAGTTTTCCTCCTACCAGGAGAGGAGAAGTGGTCCTCAAGGGTGACAATGGGAAGGGAAACTTTCCATATCCCGTGGCCACTTGACCTAAGGAGAACTCTCCATCACTTTCCCCAGGCCCTGGGCTGAGCCTGATAGCGAGTGTGGGCAGGAAGGCGCCAGTCGTCCGGCTTTGTGGAGCCTTAGTTGGCCTACCTGGCCCTTTCCTTGCGTAACATGGTGAGATATCAGCTGGGATCCACCTTGCCCTCGGGACAGTTCACGTTCAGTTTCACCTGACTAAATGGAGAGAGGCCGCGGGCAGTTTTTCTGTCCATGCCTAAGAAGAACCACCACTCTCTTAATTCCTCACGCAAACAGAAAGCAGACTCTTCAAGGTGATCATGGGGTGGGTGCAGGCACTCCTTCGGCGGGCGTGTCCAGGCGGTGCGGCTGGGGGGTGAGTCTCTGAGCTACTTAGATTGAAAAGGACGCTCTTCATGAACCGTTCAGCTAAGTGCACAGAAGGAAGTATCTACTGCCACACACCTAGAATCCTCTCCCATCAGACTCCTGAAAGTGTCAAAGAGAAGACAGGGTGCCTAATGCTGGCCAATCTCACTCACTGTTTTGATGTCAAAGACGGGCATCAATCTTTTCTCCGGTGACAGCGCCACACTTAGTACATTTACTCCATCGTTTCCTTTCCCAGTTTATGTCAAATTGAAAATTGATGCTTGATATGTTGACTAGTAGGACATTTTGTGTCTTCTCCTCAGAGGATTTCTTTTTCTCTCTCCCCCCCCCCCATTATGTATGATAGGGCATGTAAACATTTTTAAAATGTCATTATGTTTCCTCTTCCCAACCTTTAAGATAAAGACAAAGGGTCACACTGAGTTCAGAGATGTTTGTCATATAAATATTGCACAGAAAATTCCAGGTTGAGATAAATGTCACAGAAGCCTCTGAAATGTATGCCCGCAGTCTATTTATGTGGCCACTTGAATACAGAAGTTCTCCGGGTACTAAGATTGCTATGAAATGATAAAACGTTAGCTTTTTTTGGTTTTGTTTTAATATGGCCAGCTTCTAAGGCAGGAAGGCTGAACCTGGGGTCACTATCCCCTTAAAAATGACTGTGACACTTCTCAGGTATGCATCTTTCTGGAGTGAAGAATATGTTTCTTTTCTGTCTTTTTCTTATTTCCTTTTGTAATCTTAAGGGAGAGCTTATATTTTTTAAAAAATATATTTTTATTGATTTCAGGGAGGAAGGGAGAGGGAGAGAGAGATAGAAACATCAATGATGAAAGAGAATCATTGATCGGCTGTCTCCTGCTCACTTTCTACTGGGGTTCAACCCGGTCATGTGCCCTGATTGGGAATCAAACCCTGACCTCCTGGTTCATAGGTTGACACACAACCACAGGCCAGGCGTTAAGGCAGAGATTTTCAACCTTTTTCATCTCATGGCACACATAAACTAATTACTAAAATTCTGTGGCATACCAAAAAATATATTTTTTGCCAATCTGACAAAAAAAAGGTATAATTTTGATTCATTTATACTGAGTGGCTATTGTTGTGTTGGCTGTTGTCATTTTTTTATTTTATTTGACAAGCTAAGGGAAAAGAGGTCAGTGCCCCTGATCAAATGATGTTTTAAAAATTCTTGTGGCACACGGGTTGAAAATCAACATCTTAAGGGGCTGGCGACTAAAGGACAAGAAGAGTCTTTGCTCTAAGAGGTGACTGGCCAGTAGTGACTTTAAGGGTCTATTTCAATTCTGAGAGTCTCTGAAATCAACCATCTTCTATAATAATAAAAGTGTAATATGCTAATTAGACCAGATGTCCTTCCAGATAACCTTCCGGATGAAGCCAGGGCTGCAAGGAAAGCCTGGGTCCTGGGTGCCAGAGGGAAGCTGGTGCCGGCAGTCGGGGGAAGGAAGGCCTACTCTTGCACGAATTTTGTGCATCGGGCCTCTAGTGTATTATAACCAAGGATATTTTCTTAGCTGATACATTGCCTCTGACAAGCAGAAGATTGGCTAGTTACTGGCTCTTGTTGATGGTTTCCCAAAAAATTGCCCACCAATTACTTTCATGTCTTTGGCCCATTCTTAATGTCAGCTCACAGCGTGTGGCTTAGCTATTTCAAAATCTCCCTGTAATTGCCACTGATTTAAACAGCATTTATTCCCTACTTTACAAGCATTTATTGTAGAATAGAACTTGTCAATTAATTGAGTTACCAGATTTGGTAGGTTTAAGTGTGTTTCGTGGAAACAGCCGATGACAGTCTACAGAGGAACATTCTATCACACAGGTCCACAGTTCTCATTCTCAATGCCCAAATCCAGAGAGCTCTGAAGATAGAGTTTTTCCATAACTCCTTTGAGAGTAAACTTGACCTGACATGAACTCATTTGGCAGCAAAACCCGACCTGAACTGGTGCGAGGCTATTTATAGTCTTTTTCTTTATCTATTTAGTATGAATAATCATATATTTCACTGCAGAGGCATTAATGTCTGCTTATGGAATGCTGACCTGAACCCTGCTGAGGGTATTACTAATATCGAGTATGTGCACCCTATTGCCTTCCTAACACCCCTAAAATTCTGAATTCCAAAATTCAGCTGATCCCATAGAGCCTCTGATATATACTAGTATATATAATATATAATATTCACTTTTATATTTTCAATATGTGGGTTTGTAGGTTTGTGTGTATGTGCCTGTGTGGTCACTCTTAAAATACTTTTCTCGTATCTCCAAACTAGACTGAGATACAGTAAGGTCTCTGATAAATGTACTTTATTGTTTTTTATTATTATTTAATCCTCACCCAAGGATATTTTTCCATTGATTTTTTTTTAAGAGAGTGGAAGAGAGAGGGAAAGACAGAGAGAAACATATTGATTGGTTGCCTCCTGCATGTGCCCTGACCAAGGCCTGGGCCTGGGAGGAGCCTACAACCGAGGTAAGTGCCCTTGATCAGAATTGAACCCAGGGCCCTTTTGTCCACAGTCCAATGCTCTATCCACTGAGCCAAACCCTAGGGCTGTGATAAATGTACTTTAAAAAGTACTTGTTCAGCCATAGCTGGTTTGGCTCAGTGGATAGAGTGTCAGCCTGCGGACTGAGGGGTCAGGGTTTGATTCCAGTCAAGGGCACATGCGTGAGGTGCAGGCTCAATCCCCAGTGGGGGGCGTGTAGGAGGCAGCTGATCCATGATTCTCTCTCATCATTGATTTTCTGTTTTTCTCTCCTTCTCCCTTCCTCTCTGAAATCAATAAAAAAATATTTAAAAAATAACTAAATAAAAAGTACTTGTTCACTCTGTCTCTACCAATGCTTTCAGAGTGCAAGTGGAGGAAACACTACCTGATGTTGAGGACTGTGCCTGTCTTGTTCTATATTCTATAAGGCCCAGTGCATTGCATGTAAAATAAATGAATAAAGTCAGACATTGCTTTGCCATACAGTAAAATGTCAATGTCTCATCACATTTGTAGAAAACAAAAGGTCTAAGAGCCTAATCTTTGTTTTTTGCCACAAGTTTCAAACTTTGCTTTACAATTATAATGTATGTTGTGAACTCGCCCCCGGTACCATCACAACATCATCATTTTGCTCCCCTAGACAATCACGATTCAACTCCTAGATGCCCATCCAGAATTTCAGCCTTGGGTGACCTAAGAACGCGGCATTTTCAGAGGCATACTTAGCTCAGATGTTTCTATGATATGGATCGGGAACATGCACTTCGAGTTCAAGTTTCATCTGAATCAGAGAAAGAAAGTTGGAATGGCTGGCCGGTCATATATTTCATGTGTTTAAAGAAAAGGACTCTATATTAAGTGAAATAGAAATGATGCTATTTCTGTTAGCAAGATTCACAGAATCAGCCCTGACCGGTTTGGCTCAGTGGATAGAGCATCGGCCTGCGTACTGAGGGGTCCTGGGTTCGATTCTGGTCAAGGGCATGTACCTTGGTTGTGGGCACATCCCCAGTGGGAGGTGTGCAGGAGGCAACTGATTGATGTTTCTCTCTCATCAATGTTTCTAACTCTCTATCCCTTTCTCTTCCTCTCTGTAAAAAAGCAATAAAATATATTACAAAAAAAAAAAAAAGATTCACAGAATCAAATACCTGGGTTCCCATAATGTATAAACAGAACCAGGAGCTTTTCCATGGGGAGCATGCTTTAATTTCAGTGTTGTTGGGAGGGCACCACAATTCTCTCCCCACTTGCCCTCTCCATTAACTCAGAAATAATGGATGAGCACAGAGATGTTCTGTCCTCCTAAAGAGGTAGCCAGATCAGCAAGATTTCACTGTGACCTGCTTAAGTGTCTTTGAATTCTGTCAAGAAAGAATGTACCTGTTGGGGGAGGGGGCAGTGACTCTTGGTGATAGAAAAAGGAGAGACTGCCCTGGCTGGTTTGGGTCAGTTGATAGAGCGTCAGCCTGCGGCCTGCGGATAGAAGAGTCCCAGGTTCAATTAGGGTCAAGGGCACGTGCCCAGGTCACAGGCTCGATCCCCAGTGGGGGGCATGCAGAAAGCAGCCAATCAATGATTCTCTCTCATCATTGTTGTTTCTATCTCTCTCTTCTTCTCTGAAATCAATAAAAAAAAATATATATATATATATTTTTTAAAAAAAGAAAGAGCCCTGACAGGTTTGGCTCAGTGGATAGAGCATCGGCCTGCAGACTGAAGGGTCCCAGGTTTGATTCCAGTCAAGGGCATGTACCTTGGTTGCGGGCATATCCCCAGTGTGGGGTATGCAGGAGGCAGCTGATCGATGTTTCTCTCTCATCCATGTTTCTAGCTCTCTATCCCTCTCCCTTCCTCTGTGTAAAAAATCAATAAAATATATTTTTTTAAAAAAAGAAAGGAAAAGGAGAGACAGGGAGACAAATGTTGGCCGTGCCCACGCCAGCCCTGCCTAGGGAAGAAAGGAGAATAGGTCTGAGGACAGAAGAATTCCAGCTCATGGTAGAAATGGGTGCATTGGTAAATCTCGGCCTGATGCCCTTAATGTAAAATTTTTCAACCAGTTTCCCTTGTTCTGACTCCACGCTCACTAAACAACCTTTTGATTAGAATGATCATCACTGGCCGTAGAGAGAGAATATCTGATCTGCGACAGCTCTGCTATAAATTATTACATTGGCTTTCTGATGTTGTGTATCTGTCTCAGGAGCTGACCCAGGAGGATGCATTCTTACCAAATAGGTTTCTGGGTGTTTCAGGCCCAAGGCCTGTCTGGGCCCCCCTCCCCACCCCCCATGGAGGTTCCCTCTTGTCAGCCTCTGCCTTGCTCCCCCACTTCCCAGTCTGAAGCCTCAAATTGAGTTTCTTGCAAACAATAATTTCGATAAGTTAAGCAAAATATAATGTTGTTTAAAGTGAACTCTGCAATGCTGAGTACATACCTACATTGAAAGAGACTACCCGCTCAAGTCCTAACACGTTGTCAAAAGGTGAGCATCCATATAGCTGCCCTTGAAACAGCTGAGCCACCATGCACTCTGCTCTCATGCTGAGGTAGGAAGAGAATGACTGTGAATCTGTTTCCGGTGGAGAAGACCTGGGTGAGAAATGCAGACTTCGAAAGGGCTGTGGTGTCAGTTTGCTCCCAAAAGACTTTTTATGGAGATCTTGTCATTTCTTATAGTACAGAAGCACAGAAATAAAACCTAAAATGAAAGTCTGCATGTTAACGAAATGGAATCGATTCCCCTAGCTTTGTTAACTGCTGGGGTCCAGGGAGAAAACTTGGGGCGAGGGAAGGGGCTTTTTCCCTTGTAGAGTCCCTTAAGAAAAATGGCTATAGATTTTGGAGTTAGAAAAGAGAGAATTTCATTTGGGACAGAATGCAATAAATGATAAGTAAATCAAGCGTTTTACATGTTGACAACTGAACCCAGAGCTAAGGATATGTGGTTGTTATTTAATGATTTTAGTGAAATGCCTATTTTAACAGAATAATAATGTACATTTTCATACAGGGCATATCACCTTCATCCTCATTTAATTTATATTGCACACACATCATTCCAGCAATCTATGTGCCATTTCTAGATATTAACTCATTAGGAATATTTGGGAAACAACCCTTTTGTTCCCTTTACATTAGCAGAAGTTGCCCCATATACTCTGCAATTTGAGATTTAGGCACCTTTCTTTTTTTTTTTCCTTAATCCTTACCCGAAGATATTTTTTTCTATTGATTTTTAGAGAGAGTGGAAGGGAGGTGCGGAGGGGAGAGAGAAACATTGATGTGAGAGAGACACATCAACTGGTTGCCTCCTGCATGCGCCAGGACTGGGCCGGGAATGGAACCTGCAACCTGGGTACAAGCCCTTCACCAGGAATCGAGCCCATGACCCTTCAGTGTGCGGGCTGACGCTCCAACCACTGAGCAAGCCGGCCAGGGCAAGAAACTATTCTTTATGTCTGGTAGTAAAACTCTGGAATTCAAGGAAAATGGAGGATCACATCCCCTCTTCTTGCAGTGATCTGCTCTAGTTTGGCCTGTCATCGCTCTGCTCTGTTGCCAAAGCCACATGACTTGGTTCTCTGACTCTAGAATGCAGTCAATGACTATTCAGAGGGCATACCTTGTGCCAGGCAATGTGTTGGGCATTGGAGAGTCAAAGGTAAAAGAAGATAAAGCCTTTGTCCTAAAGGAACTTCTGGACTGGTGGGGAACAGACAAGTAGCATGAATAAGAGAGATGGACCTAAGAGTCAGGCAGCCTTGGTCGAGACTGCTCACCTATTGCCTTGAACAAATTACCTGAGCTCCTCTGCCTTCCCTCCGTAGGGGGCATGGCCTTCGGGCTTTTACCAGGCCCTCAGCCTTACGAGCTCAGAAACCTGCTTGGTGAGGATGCATTTCTCTGCGTCAGCTCCTGAGGTTGAGCTACACAAACCAGGAAGCCCATTTAATAATGAGCTCCTATCGATTGTAGGAGATTACGTAAATCGTAGTTTTTTGATTTGTAAAATGCGATTACTGAATTTACTTAACTCGGGATTATTGTGAAGATTAAGATGCTACATCCACCCACCATGCTTTCTGATGCCAGGTTGATCTTTCTAAAACACCATTTGTATCATGACACTCCTGCTCCTAAATCTCCATGCTTTTAGAAAGGTTAGAGTTCAGCACTTTAGCATGAACCTCCAGATCTGTCCCCAAACTACTTTTCCAATTTCATCTTCTAATTACTCTATCAACATGAACTGCCGGTAATGGGCTATTTATTGTCTAAAAATTCATCTCTATGCTTTTGTTCATGCAGTTTTCTCCCTCTCAACGCTTCTCATGATAGGGCCTTTCATGCCATTTTATCCGAAATCCACAATGTCATCAAGCTTCAGATTATGCCACTCCACCGTCCACTCCATCCTCCGAACTCTAGAGCTGAGATGTCCACACGGTACCCATACGGCTAGTGGCTACTGATCACTTGAAATGTAGCCAGTCCCAATTGGCTCTACGTGTAAGATCTAGACCAGATTTCAAAGATTTACTATATGAAAAAAAAGAAAGTGGAGAATCTCTTAGGTAATGTTTTATATCAATTACACGGTGGACGGATAACACTGATTTCACCTGTTTCTATTTTAACTTAAAAAAAATGTGACTACTAGAAAATGTCAGATGAAATACCTAGCTCTGCATTGTACTTCTATCGGATAGCCCTGGCCTGGAGCCCTTGCTTTTGGCCCACGTGTCTGGCACTCAACCACACCTGTCTCGTTCCTTGTCACTTTTCACGTGTGGATGTGTGATCTCCCAGCCAGAGTGTGAGTGCCTTGGGGACAGGCTCAGAGTCATAGGCTGGCTGTCTCCCATGCGACACTCACTCAGTACAGAGTACTGTCCATCTTTGCAGAACAGTTGAGCCATGAACCACAACTTGAAGACTAATCACAGGGACCCTCCAAATAGTTAAGCTCTCCAGTGTCTTCTGAGCACATTTAACGTGAAAAAAAAAATTATGTTTTGTCCATATAGGTAATATGAATACTCAAAAGCCTTGAGGAGAGTTGCAAACATCTGTCCTTTGGGGAGGGAGTTCTATTGGTGCCTGGTTTGAAAAAGAAAGTATAGTGCTCGTGTTGCCCTGTACTTGCAAGGGTGCTTTCTGCGGTACTTTAAGGACTTACTAATCTTCATGCTACCCTTGGTCACTCTGTACAATGTTTTTTCATATCTTCCGAGTTTTGTGGCTCCGGAGATATTGAAAAGAATTAGCACAGTTCCAGGAAGGGTGACATGTTGATGCCACCAAGCCAAGAGCCACACTTACCTCTGGACTGTGCTGTGTTTTGTCCTAGTCTCCACGGAGGAGAAATTCCTGTAACTGGGATGATTCCCATTTGAACAAGAGAAAGAATGAAAGGATTTGAAGTTGTTTATAAGAGTAAATGCAATCAGTGCATACAAAGCTGAGGAGGGGAGGGGGCCACTGTTTTTTATACGTATCATTAGAAGGGTTTTTATACAGAGCAACCTGTCAATAATCAGTTTTCAAATTCCACTGAGATCAATCGTGAGTCTGTAAAAATTAATAAACAGAAACCTCATTTAAAATGGAGCCAGGAGGCTAGAAGAGAACTCTTAACACATACCACTGACCCCAACAGGCAGAGATGCATCTTGCACCTCTCACAGGGAGTGACACTGCTTAACTCTCTGAGCAAGGGGAGGGATTGCTCCTTGCCCAGGAATAGTTCTGCCAATGGGAGACTGCCGTAACTCAGCCAAGGAAAAGTCACTATACTTCCAACTTTCAGTTTCCTCCGATGGACTCTTTGTTTGCAACATCTCTTCCCAAGTCCATAACAGAGCAATCCTCTCCATTGTGTCTTTGGGCTTCAATGGGGTTTAGACCACATGTCCCCAATTGCAATTCTTTGTTGTTCCCCAATAAACCCATTTTTCTGGAGAAATATCTGGCCATTTGTTTAACCTCAACAAGTCAAAACAACAAGAGGAACTTGGGTTAGCAGTCAAGGAAACATTTGCTGATAGGATGACCTAGTCAATGGCAGACAAGGTCTTTAAATCTCATAATGAATCTCGTCATTCTCTGTGGTCTGCATTGATCTAGGTCAGCGATTTTCAGCTGCTGTGCCAAAAGAGGCCCACCGTGGTGCCACAAGAATTTTTAAAACATACAATTCCTGACTATTTAGTTAGGGGCACTGACTCCTTTTCCCTAAATTGTCAAATAAAAAAATGGCAACAGCCAACACAACAATAGCCGTTTGGTGTGAATGAAGCAAAAGAATACTTTTTATTTTATTTTGCAAAATTGGCAAAAAAATGTATTTTTTGGTGTGCTGCAGAATTTTAGTAATTAGCTTATGTGTGCCATGAGATGATAAAGGTTGAAAATCGCTGATCTAGGTATATAGACTTGCTTGAGGATAGGGGTATTGTTTACTAGATGTATCAAGAGCCCTGCCAGGCTAAAGATTCTGGAGTTTTTCTGAGTGATTCAGTCTTACTCAGGAATGCCTATTTTAAGAAAAACACACACACACACACACACAAACAAAACCCACATTATTTCAGAATTGATCACAGAATCATTTAAGCACAAGGAACACTAAAATATAAACTTTAATGGCTTTATAAAAATCCCTGGAGTGTAGAAAATGTCATTGGAACATCTATTAGCGTTCACCGTTGAAAAGCATTTTTAAAATAAGGACCTCATCACTGCAGGTGAGTTCCAGTAGTTAACATAACAGATACTTTACCTCAGGAAAGTTCCTGCAGATTTGCCACTGTTTATTAAGTTGGGAACAGAGAAACCCAATACCCTGCAAGCTACAAAAGAGAGGTAAGCAAAAAATACCAGCTCCCACCGCCCTCAGCACTTTTCATCTCTGAAATGCTATTCCAAGAAAAAGAGAACAAGCTAGATAGTTGCTTTTAGCATTCACAATCAATGCAAAATTGTAGAGTTGTGTAACTTTCTAAATGGACTTACTTCAAAGTGGCTGTGGGTCAAGAATCATTAAACAAGCACTTTTGCTTAGCACATAGCAAACAGGTCTTTTAATCCGATGTTGGGGAAGAAGGTTATTTTATTTATTCAGCTGTGGTTTCTGTGGAATTTTAAATGGACTAAAAGAGGACTGTTTGTTTGGATGCATGGAGTATTATATATATATTTTGCTATTTTGGGTTCTTTTAACTTAAAAAACAACAGCAGGGATTTTGGTGGGTGGAGTTGCTAGGAAAGGGGCAAAAAGGTAAGGAGGAAGTACTCCAAATGATAGACTTTGCAAAGCAATAAACTCCTTCGTTCAGAGCATCTCAAAGGGATTTGCAAAGGCTACTGGTCCAGCATTGTGGGAAGTGAATCTGAAAAGCAGGGAAACCAACTGATTTTCCCAAGGTCATTGGACACAGTGGCAAACACATTTAGAGCTGAGCGGTCCGTCTTTGGGCCATCTGCTTGCACGAGTTTTCCGCTCTCCTAGAGTTTTACCCATAATTCCCACAAATCAGCCTAATAATGACTAGGAAAATTAATTTACATGTAATTAAAGGTGGAACTGCTAATGTTATCTTTGCAAACAGGATGCTGAAAGACTGACAAGGTCATGCAGTTAAGAACTGAAAAATGAAGAGAAACAAAAACAAAGCCTGTTAAGGTAGCCCCGCACCCCAAGTATTCAATTCAATGTGAAAAACCTTTTATAGGAAAAGTACAAACAAGAGTTAAAATTTTTTTTCTACTCATAATTATGAGCAATATTGAAATTTTCAGGAAGAAATCCAAACGTAAGACATTTAAAATGCATGCTTGGTAAATTTCGTGTGATAAATAGGAAGGAAGCAGCAAGATCTTGCTAATTAACAGCTCTGAGCAAGGGAATGTGGAGAGAGGAAAGAAGAAATTGTAAGCTCTGGGAGTTGTTGAAAATCAGAGCTTTAGGAAACCGCTCATGAGAAATTAATGCTGCTATGAAGACAACAGACATTTTTCTGGGTATTTTCTAGTTCACTCAAGAACTGAAGAAGTGCTCAAGGGCAGAGCTAGTGAGCATGGTGGGTCCCAGCCAAGAGCCGGTTTCAGGCCCCACAGTGTGGCTCTGTGGTTGAGCATCGACCTCTGAACCAGGAGGTCACGGTTCATTCCTGGCCGGGGCACATGCCAGGGTTACAGGCTCCATCCCCACTATGGGGAATACAGGAGGCAGCCAATCAATAGATCTCTCTCTGAAATCAGTAAAATATATATAAATAAATATATCACACAAAAGAACTGGTTTCAGATACAGAAGGTACAAAGATGTTCAGAGAGACCTTTGCCCAACAGTCAAGTGAAGGCCAAGGCTTAATGGAGGTAGACAGTTACCTCCAATGCTTTCTTGGGTGATGCTGACATTACTGCAAAGATCTTATAAGCTTCTCTTTGGGGGCTGCTGTTTTCCCAGTCTGTTATTAAAGCAACTGGACTTGGGAATCTAGTCACTCCATCAAGTGACCAAATCTTATTGATTCAGAAACTCCCTCCTCTGTTGAAAGGGGGGTAAAAAAGACTATTGATGAGGAAAATTAACCTACAGAGTATTTATTTATGGTATTACTACCTCTTTGATGACATGATAAGGGCTAGTTAGTAGAGACTTTTTAAATGAGAGCAGGGTAAAAGGGAATTTCAGGAGAGGGGTATTTTTCAGGAAGTAGTTCCAGGGAGTGTGCTTAAAAATCATCGCAATGTAGCAATGCAAATTGGGACATACTGAATCACAAATTAGGGGATGCTCGAGCAATATTCTGGATGGAAGTTTAATGTGGAGGGTGTGTGTGAAGGGGAAGAAAGAGAGATTAATTTAATTCCATTTGCTGATGTGACTGGAGCACAACTATTTTTAGGTATAATCCAAACAGTGCATATCTTCTCCATTTTGATTAGTAGCAAATTGGCAGGGAGTCAAAAGAATTAGTATTTCTCAGCACATTATGCCAGAAACGTACAAATAAAACTAAATGATCTGTGCCAATGTGTTTAATTTGAATTTCTGCTAAGGTTTTTATTTATTTTTCCCTTCCAAAAAACGAATGGATTCAGCTTTGTTAAAAATATATATATATATATTAAGCCTTTCTCAAATGGCAGCAAAAGTGAATAGAATACTTTTCCTTTAGACCCTCGGTTAGAAGCTCTTGCTAAAAAAACTGAAATGTTAATATCATCCTGAGACTTCGGGTGCAGAATTTCCGCCTGGCAATATTACATGTTGCCAGAGGAAGTCGGCACATTCAACAAAATGCAAAATTAAAATAAGCTAGGAAAATGTGCTTGACAGGGAAAGCTTTCACAATAGCCACTTAGAAGTTATTAATAATTCCAGTTCCAAAGAAAGCTTGGACTGAAAAAATAAACTCTATTTGCAAAGTTCTATGTAGGCAAGTTCACCAAGGGAAGAAGCTGTCTGTGTTACCAATTATACATTTCTACCTTGGAGGGAGAATTTATAGATGCTGGACTAACCTTGTTACCTGTTAGAGAGCTTTATAGGGTGCAAAGGAAACATCATTTCCAAGGCAGCCATTCAATGAACCTTGATCATATTGAAGTTCACTGTTTTAATTTTAGTGTTAATACCGTCGTCACTTTGTTATACACAAACCCATCGGCTAAGGTGGATTTTCTGCCTATTCATTGCCCTCCACCTGTCACTTCTGCTGTGCATTATTTCACCAGATTAAATAGGATTGGCACTTTCTTCCTCCCACTGCTTTAGCGATTGGGACGGGCAGCCCAACTCCCCACGTCTCTACTATAAACCAGCGTCTGTCTTCTTTTAAAAAAAAGCAAAAAGTAGTCTGCATGGGTGGCTGGAAATCACTGGCACAGTATGTTTTTGAATCCTCTCAATTCCTTAGTGAGAGAACTCAGGAATCACACAAAAATCGTTTTCTATTTTCTACAAATAAATGTAAACTGGTCCCCAGGTTATCGTGGTTTCTTGTCATTTACGAAAGAGCTCAGAGCTGTCTACTAGATAAAGTTATATATATATATATTTGTTTGTTGTTTAAAGTTTAAGGGGCTTTTCATCATTTTAAGACCTGAGGTCTGATGTATGTTTTGGGCTGGGAAAATGTCTTTTTATTTCAAGGTAAGGACAATCTATGCAAAGTAAGTAGATAAGAAGGAAATGGAGAAAGTGAAGCTTTAACCTGGTACTTCAGTATTCTTCAGATGAAACTCTAGACATTTAATCTATTAATTGTGCGGTATAATTTAAAATAAAGCGCAACAAAACCCCTAACAAAAGGCATCTTACATACTCGTGGTGGGGGAAGGGAGGGTAGATATGACCGCATTTAGTACCTGGGGGAAAGAGTGAGATTTCATCCTGAAATTGATTCTGCATCCTCCAAAATAAGTTTCTTTAAGTATTTATCTTTGCCTTCTTAAAGAAGTTTTGCCCTTCTCCCCCCTCCCCCCCCTCCCCCCCATATAGCAGCTTGTATTGAAATGGCTACTGTTCATGCAGCCTTCTGCTGCTCTCTAATCACCCACATCACGGACCCTTCTCAGAAGGCTGTCTCCTGGTCTTTAGACTATCCCCCCTGCAGAAAGGGACAATCAGAACCCACTTTCCTTAGCGGAGAACAGTTAAAGCTCAGGACCGGCCCAAAGTTCTACTCTTCACTTTGCTTTCTTTACTGCACCATCCTGAAATGAAGCGCTGGTTTAAAAAATACAAAGCATACATCCTCAAACCAACTTATTCTGGAGACTGTCGCATTCCTCCCAGGGTACAGATTTCACTCTACTTTCCTTAGGAACTAATTTCATGAAAACGATCCCCTCCACTGGCTGTCATCATGCTGCTAGGAAGTTTTAAAACTTCCCATTTGCTTGTACCTGGGACCGGCCCACCCAGAACTTGTGGTCTCTTTAGTCACACGACAGAGAACAATATTTACTTCAAAGCTCTTGCACACATGTTTGCTTGACCACCAGAACATGTTTCACTCTGAACAGCCACTGGAGAAATGTGCGCACACCGACCATCTGCGGGCTGTGGGATTCTCTCATGGGAAACAAGAAGTCACGGAGGCCACTTACCGGGTTCCACGCAGGCAGCTTGTTCAATGAGTTAGTCTTCTTTCCTGCCGTTTGGTGCCAAGTTGCAGCTGAGTTACCTGGCTCCATCACTTTAGAAGCCACACAGTCCCAAATGTTACTTCTTAAGTCAGGTGCAGCCATGGGCTCTTGAAAATACTACAAGTAGTCTAGCGTACCTTCAAGTAGTTGTGGAAATTGAGGGCGAGTCTGCAGGTCTCCGTAGGTACGTGCCTTATCTGGTTTAGAGGCATTTTGCTATGTTACCGAGTCATGAAAAGCTATTAAAAGAGCTCCCTGGAAAATCCTATATTTTGCACAAAACTGTCTTTTCCCTGGTCACGGACCCCTCACAGACACACGGCACATAACCATCATTGTGCTTCATTGGTATTTATTGCACATGGACCAATTCCTCACACAGTAGTTAGTTGCACCAGCGTATAAATACTTGGTAAAACACACAGAGGAAATAGAGTTTATACAGAAAGTGCTCAATTTTACCAGCAGATTCACGTGGGCACTTGGACATAAAAAAATAATAGAAAAATCCCCAAGATATTTATATTTATAATATGGATACAGTTACAGTACCATGATAAAAGAGTATAAAAAGGTATTTTTCCAATATATCATTAGCTCAATAAAATCATAGCCAACAGAAGTAGAGCTTGAATTTTAGTTTAGTTTTTAAGATCTGCCCTCCCTCCCCATTAAAAAATATTTAATTTCTTCTTGTGCAAGTAACACCTCTGTGGACTTTACAATTTCTAACACTGTGCAAAAATGGCATTTTGAACCACTCCTTTTTTTTAATTTTTGTTTGTTTTTACCCACATGTGCAGTAATCTGAATTATTTCCTCTTTTTTTTTGGTCTTTTCTTTTTCTGTTCTGTCTTCAATGGACAGTCACATGTCATAGAGGCTCAGTGCCTGGTCCTTCCAACTAATATTGATACATAAATAAGCTGTTTAATATAAACAAGTCTTTCTAGCTTGCTGTGCAATGTGCACAGTGTGAGGTAGAAGCCCCGCAGCCGGGCCACCTAGGGCGTGGGGACAGCAGGCTTGCCCTACACAAGGAAAGCAAGGTGAGGCGTGTTCCAAGAACAGCTTACAATGTTTTCTGTCTTTGTTTTTGAAACGCACTTTTTGCATCCACCCTTTCCCTTTGCTTTCAGAGCAGGAGAAACCATTCCTCGGGAATTACACTGAAATTTCTCTGGAAAGCAAATGGAAAGACGGCTTGACAAACTGCCATTCCCCCTCACCCCCCCCTCCCCCGTCCCCGGAAGGGGGATGGAAGCCACGTTGATAAACAGGTTATACCCTCACGCTTCTTCCTTCCCTGCCCGGCCCCTGTCACCCGGGGAAAAACTATCTAAAGAGGCATCGCACGCGCGCGCACAAACAGGGGAAAGAACCCGAGAGCCCTGAGCAAGCCGCTGTCCCACCTCTCCCCAAACTTCCCTTTCTGGCAGCGGTCCGTGACGTTCCTGTTTGTTTTGGATGATTCAGGCGAGGTTTGTGGGCTTCGAGTTCACCTGCTGCAGGTCTTGAGTAAACACACATCTCTTTCCCCTGGGAAGCCATTCAGGGCGCCCGGACCGGCTCCGTCCCGGCGCGCAGAGCCCGCGCGTCCCGGCGGGGCGGCGGGGCGGCGGGAGGCGGCGCCGGGCCCTACACCTTGGATTCCGAGGTGCAGCCGGGGCTCGGCTCGTCCAGGCTCGAGTCGCTGTCCGCCGCCGCCCCGCCGTTGCAGCCGGCCCAGGGCTCCAGCAGCCGGCCGGGCGGCGCGGCCCCGACGTCGTCCTCCTCCTCCTCGTCGTCGGAGGCGGCCCCGGGCGACGGCGTGGGCCCGGCCACCGCCAGGCAGCCCGAGGCGCGCGAGCGATCGCGGGGGGCCGCGTGGCGCCCGCGGGCGGCCCGGCGCGCGCAGCACAGCAGGTGCTGGAAGGCCTTGCGGAAGTCGGGGCTGCGGCAGTAGATGATGGGGTTGAAGGCCGAGTTAGCATAGCCCAGCCAGTTGAAGAAGACGAACAGGCCGTCGGGCACCAGGTCGGCGTGGAAGGCCTTCACCACGTTGGCCAGGAAGAAGGGCAGCCAGCAGAGCGTGAACACGCCCATGATGATGCCCAGCGTCTTGAGCGCCTTCTGCTCGCGCAGGGCCACGAGGCGCGAGGGCCGCCGCTTGCTGGTGCGCCCGGGGTCCGGCGGGCCGGCGGGGCGCGGGGTCCCCGGGGAGGGTGCGGGCGAGGCCGGCCGCGCGGGGCCGCCGAGGAAGCGGCGCTCGCAGCTGTCGATCTTCTTCACCTGCTTCTGCGCCTCGCGGAACACCCGCAGGTACACGAAAGCCATGATGCACAGGGGCAGGTAGAAGGAGACCACGGACGAGGCGATGGCGTAGGCCCGGTTCGTGACGAAGTCGCAGCACTTGGGGTCGTTGTAACAGCGGCGCGCCTCGTCGCCCTCGGCCCGCCACCAGTGCATGAGGATGGGCAGGAAGGACACCAGGGCCGAGATGGCCCACACGGTGCACACGAGGGCCCGCGCCCGCGCGCGGGTCAGCAAGCTCTGGTAGCGGAAGGGCGAGGTGATGGCGAGGTAGCGGTCCAGGGCGATGACGCACAGGGTCTCGATGCTGGCCGTCACGCACAGCACGTCCACCGAGGTCCAGAGCTCGCAGAAGAAGGAGCCGTACTCCCACCGGCCCCACACCACGAGGGTGGCCCCGAAGGGCACCACCAGCAGCCCCATGACCAGGTCGGCGCTGGCCAGGGAGATGATGAAGAGGTTGGTGAGCGTCTGCAGCCGCGGCGTCTTGGCGATGGCCACGATCACCAGCACGTTGCCCGCCACGATGAGCAGCACGATGAGCGCCATCAGCAGGCCCATGCCGGCCGTCCACTGCTGCGACAGCGGCGCGGGGCCCTCGCTGGCCGGGGGCAGCAGCGAGGCGGGCGGCGACGCGGGCACCAGCAGTCTCGCCGCGGTGGCCGCGCCGTCGGGGAGAGGCGCGGCCGATGACAGGTTGCAGGGCTCCGAGGCGCCCAGGGCGAGCACCCCCGCGCCCATGCCGAGCTGCGGAGGCCGGGGGCGGGGGGTGTGGCGGGGTTGGGCCGTGTTTGGGGAACACCCCAGAGGTCCGGGCGGCTGGGCCCGCCGAGGGAGGTCGCGGCCAGGTCAGGGCAGCCGCGGCGCGGGGCCGGAGGCATGGGCGCCGGGCGCCTTCCCCGCCGGAGCTGCGCGCTGTCTCCGCCGCCGCCGCCGCCGCCTCCGCTGCTGGAGCCGCTGCCGCTGCTGGAACAGCCGCCGGGACCTCAGCATGTTTCTGAGCGCTCCGAGCCCGCAGCCCAGGCACCCAACACCCACCCCACCCCGCTCCCACTCCCCCAAGCCAACCTCCGGAGCCTCGCGTCAGACGCCGGCAGCCAATCCGGGCAAAGGCACGCCCCTCGCTGTCCCCCCCTCACCCCCGCCCCAACTCCCCGCAGCCTCCTCGCACCCACAGCTCAGAGGCTCTGGGGAGTCCACGGCAGATCTCCCAGCCAGCGCCTCCCGGGCGCCCGCCGGTGCCTGGAAGCGCACCCCTTTCTGCACCCGCCGGTTCCGGGGTCCCGTTTCCCCAAGCTCCCTGCGGCGGCGTCCGGCTCTCACCCGCGCCCCTGCCCGCTCCCGGGGCCCCCACTCTCTCGTGCGCTCCGTTACCCTCTGCGCGTCTTCTGCCTCCTGCGTTTGGCTCCCTCCTGCGCCCCCGCTGCCCCGGCTCCCGGTCTACCTCCGGTGCCCAGATCGCCAGCCGGCGAGCCCGCGCTCCCTTCCGCGGAGAGGGGACCTGGGCGTCCTCTAAGCCCAGAGAGCGTTGGACAGCCTGTGCGCGGGGGTTGGAGGAGTTTGGCGGAGAGATTGTTCCTCAGGTCGGGCAGCCTAGCGGAGTGAGTGTAAAACCCTTTCCCCTTCTAGCGGGGGGCCGTCAGCCTGCGCCCTGCCAGCTCCGGGGATAGAAAGCGGGTGTTCGCGGTTAGAGGAAACTTTCCAGCCGAGCGCCTGGCTAAAGCGAACCGCGCATCTGTCAGGAATGCTCTCTGGGCGCCGTTCTCGCCAGGAGCTTGCGTGCCAGTGCGGTAGATGCGGCAAGGAAGGCAGCGCATCTGACAGCTAACGCTGAGGGCCGGTAGGAAAAACACACACTCCCCAGGCCCAGCTGGCGAATCTGAGTATGATGCAACCGTGTGTGCCTGCACGACAAAGACAGTGGCTTAAGGAAGCGCAAACGTTTAAGCGTAGAGTAAATGACACCGCCACCAAGAGAGAGCACACTTAATTACACTGTGGACTTTTCGCAGCCAGTAAGGACACCTGTATTTTGTGCTTTATGATTCACCTGATCTGATCGTTTGAGTTGGGCCAATACAAACAAAAAGGCTCTGTTGGTTTTTGGTTGAGGTAATGAACTGAGATTTCAGATTTCTTGGTTGTTTTCTCCTTTGCCCAAGTCCCCAGATTCTCAAAACTCTAGGATTAGTGTTGGGAGGGAGGAGAGAAGAAAACATGTAAATACCCAGGAGGATTAAATGCAGATAGCAGTTGAGATTAGAGCCGTGGTTTCTGAGTTGGCAAATGAATCGGTTTGAAATTCGTGAGCCTTGGGCCCAGCTGCCTGTGGATTATATGTGGGGACGAAAGGACAGAATAAGTCGCCAGGAACACACAGCCTGCTCTCAGATTAAGCCATGGTAAGTTCCATGGTCAGCTTTGAAAAGAAAACACCTTTAATTAAATCCTCGAGAAGGAAACAGCTTCTAATAAATAACCCATGTAAGGGTTCGTGAGAATATTCTGTATCACTCACACATCTTTCTAGCAACTGGAGCATTCTACCTGGCACAGAGACTAACTTCCACAGCCACCCAAGTCAAGGGCTGAAAGCAATGCGTATTCAGTCATAAAGACAAGCAGTTTTAACCCCCTTCTCGTACTTAAATCCAAGTATGTAAATTTGCCTTAGGGCCAAACTTGATCATTGGAGTTTAACAAGGGGGGGCTGGTGGGTGGTTCATTTGTTTATTCACTCCTGTCCTGGGACTTGTTAGCTTCCTGTGACAACTTGGAGAGGTTAGGATGAGCAAGGAAAGGAGACAGGCTAGAAAGAGGGGAGGACCAGGGCCAGGGCCTGCCCCCTGCCTTCCGTATAAGATTTGGAGAATCTTAGTTACCCACGTCACCCACAAACCTGTCTTCCCTTCCGGCTTCTTTCTGTCCCCCCCTCCACCCCCTGGAAGGGGGCAGTCTCAAAATAGCCAAGGGAATTTGATGTTGCCCCTGCTGTGGGGTGAGGTGTAGGGAATGCAGGGAGGAGGCATTCTATCCAGCGCCATCTTTCTGACAAGTAGTGTTACTGGAAGAGCCTGTGCCAAGTTTAAGTGCCCCAGAAGGACGGACTGCAGTTTTCTGTCAGCGATAAGGCCGGAACTGGCTTGTGGGCGTTCATTGCAGAAGCCTGGGTGCCAGTAACTGTAGCGTATGTATCAATATCTATGTATTTGTACACATCATGTATACATGTATTTGTGTACACGTATGGGGGCATGATATTTGAACTGTGGAAAATCTCTCCAGAAAAATTTCCACCGCTCATTGAGAGAGAGAGAGTGAGAGAGAGAGAAAGGCCAAGCTTCTTTGAATTTCTGGAGAATAAACTCATTAAATGGAAATCAAAACCAGAAGGGTATTGTAAAAGGAGTTCCACCAGAGGGCTGCAGGCATAAAGGGCGCTCAGGGTTCTTGGGGCTTTCCTTCAGTGACTAACGTTAGATTTCTCTCCAAATAAATTGTTCTCAGATCTCCTTTAAAATTCCTACATTTCATGGCATTTTTTTTTGGGGGGGGGGGAAGCACTTTTCAGCTAACACTTTTTATCTTGAGATAAGGATAGAAGATCAAGAAGGAAAGGTTCAATATATCCACTTGTAAGGCACTATATGTTGCAAATTCAAAATGAACAATTCCTCCATTTCCCCATTCCCACTTACAGCTGTTAAAATGAATCACTTCAGTGCAGAAGCCTGGATGCCAGTACCGTAGGAACCCACAGACTTGACAGTATCTGAGAAAATAACCGTAAGCTCCAGCAATAAACGCTAATCAGCACCTTTGGGAGCTAGTGGGCTTCTCCCTCAGTATTTCCTGCCCCCCGCCCCCCTCTACCTTTCCCATCCCACTACCATCATTTCACACCTGAACTTGGCATGGGTTTTCTGTGATCTCCCGGCCTCCAGTCCTCTCTGCTCCACTTGATCTGGCATACCATAGCCAAATTAATATCTCCAGAATGCTGCTGTCACCAAGGTGCTTGTCTGCTCAGAAACTTTAACTCCTCAGTTTGGCATCCAAAGCCCTCCACAGCCCACTTCCAAGTAGCCTTCCCCGAACTATCTTGTACTGGAACTCCCTGCCACTCTAACCGTTCTCTTTTCTTTCCTTTTCTGGATGTAAACATTTTTTTTTATTTTTTTGGTATCTGTACTTCCCTTGAGTTCCTTCCACCAAGAATCCCCTCCTTCATCTCTGTCGCAGTGGATCCAGCCTTCAATATCTGGCCGATACCTTTTTTCACCTCACAGTCATCTCCATCCACCGCTTCTGGAAATGATTTCTCCTTCCTCTACCTATAGTATTTACTCTGCTCATCGCATTTCATGTGTCAATGAACAGTATTTTGCCTTTTGACATCTCTCATATTGCTATTTAATTTTTATATGTTTTTCTCTTTTCTTCTCATATGAATTGGAAGCTCAGTGAGAGCCAGGATTGGCCTATACATTTGTATACCTCTCCTGTTTACTAGTAGTTACTTAATATTAATTATAATTAAGCTTTGATTCATATATATTGATTGTTCAACGTTATAATATTCTCATATTTACCAGTATGAGTAATGATTGAGTGGTTTTGGAGTTATAATCTTCCCGCATGCTTAGAATTTACAGTACTAACTCATATTCCTATAGCCTAGTCAATATATATATTAATAAAACGGCAATATGCTAATTAGACTGGATAGACCCTATGTCTTCCGGATGTCCTTCCAGACAAAGCCGCAGCGGCTGTGAGGGCGAGGAGGACCGGAGGCCGGCAGTGGCAGCAGCAGCGGTGGGGTGATGGGGTGGTGCCTTCCCCTGATCGGTCTGGTCACCTCCTGCAGAGGGAGGCCAGACTTGGGCTTAAGCCAGCCGTGGGCAAACTACGGCCCGCAGGCCGGATCCGGCCCATTTGAAATGAATAAAACTAAAAAAAAAAAAAAAAAAAAAAGACCGTACCCTTTTATGTAATGATGTTTACTTTGAATTTATATTAGTTCACACAAACACTCCATCCATGCTTTTGTTCCGGCCCTCCGGTCCAGTTTAAGAACCCATTGTGGCCCTCGAGTCAAAAAGTTTGCCCACCCCTGGCTTAAGCTATCAGTAGGACATCCCCTGAGGGCTCCTGGACTGTGAGAGGGGGCAGGCGGGCTGAGGGACCCCGCCCCCGAGTGCACAAATTTTCGTGTACCAGGCCTCTAGTTTTTATATAAGCATTTCAAAATAACTTACAAATGCAAGATAGGCTCATGAAGTAAACAAATGTATACCATACCTACTCAGTAATGAATAAAGTAGGGCATAGGTAACAGGTATTCCAGAGGGGCCAGGCACATCCACATCTATAAAAACCACTACCTGATCTTCACAAATATTCAAGGCAAATGGCCTCTTTTCCCCATTAATCAATTAAATATATGTATAGCTCACATTTGTTTTATTGTTTACGATTAAAAGTATTTTGGGTCTTTATTTAAAAGTTTGGTGATAAGTTTGTGACCAGAAATATGCTGTAGGAACTTAACTGTTGTTTACATCAGTTAGGCAGATGGTAAAATTGGTTCTTTTAAGAAATATTTATCTTTATCTTTATTATTGAAAGTATTACAGATGTCCCCTTCTTTGTCCCCATTGACCCTCCACCAATGGTATACGTTTTTAAGCCTTCCTTTATGACACTATATACCCAGGCATTTCTGCCCTGGGAGAATGGCTGATGACTTGAATCTGGTTCAATTTCTAGATTAAATGAAAGGTTTGCACAGCAGTGGGTTATAGACATCCAGCCCACCTATGGTTGTAGGCCATGAACTTGGTGAAGACATTTCCATTCTTGAGTTGGCTTGGCTAGAAAATGAGATAAAAATAAGGGTTATCCTACCTGGACAACTATGGGAAAGTAGGCCAAAGGAAATCTGGGGGGGATTTCCAAGGACAGCCCCAAGCAATGTACCAAATCAGTAAGTCAGCAAAATTTGCCTTGAGGCGGACAATAAGTGGTGGGATTTATGAGAGCTCAGGAGGCTGTTTCTGAGTGAAAATACACAACGTTTCATATAAAGCAAAACTGCTGCTGAAACAGCCACTCGGAGCTAAGTAACCACAGAACAGCCTGCTCCTGTGGCTGGCCCTTAAGGTCATAGACTGGTTTTGCAGCCACAGTTTCCACAGGGACAAGCAACTCCCTCCGTTCCGATACGAACTAGCAGAGAGGACAGTGGTGTAATCACAGCGAAGTGCGGGCTATTTGGAAAATCCAAAAGCTCTCCTCTCTCCCATTCACTTCCTCCCTCTTTGCTGCCGCCTCCTCCTCTTCCTGGTATGTCTCACGAGTACACTGAACAATGCTAGAGCCAATAATAATATTTTTCAAAATCGGATATATTGGGAAGTGTTCAGACCCGAGAGGCAGAAGATCAAGGTGTGTGTCCTGGCTCTGTCACTTTCCATTTGACCTTCAGCGGTGGCTTCACCTTGAGAATGGATATTCGTTCCTTCACAGGGTTTTGCTGGAATTAAATGTGACAGTGTGTGCGAAAGCTTCTTGAATCCTCAATAGCACCATGTACGTGTAATGCATCGACTGCTGTCTTTAATCACCATGACATTTCACACCAGGCAAGGCGTCAGGATTGGCCTGCGTGAGGACTCCATTCACGTTAATAAGCTTCTCTTTAATCAGTTTGGCTCCTTTCTTTCTTACACAAGATACTACTATGACTCAGAGGCTGGGTAACAGTGAACTGTTTTTAAAAGCTTTGACTTTCGGCACATCTTCTTTTTAAGAAAGTCCTCCCTCTCCTTTGTGGCATCTTTCCTAATTATGTACCCTGTTCTTAAACAAAAAAAAAAATGTATTTGTTTACATGATTCTTTGAAATAAATAAATTTTTTTAAAGTATTTCAGTGGTAAAATAATAGCAGCAGATAAAGAATTGTTTTCCTCAAGTCAACTGTTTCGTGCCATGACTAGTCAGTTAAAAAAAAAAAGGAAGTGAAGCCAATTTTTAAAAAGTCTGTTCTTATTCGGTTGTATAATGAATACAAATCGATTGATCATCAGCTGAATCTTACCTTAAAGTGCTAGTGGCAATAGAAGTATTATCACGCCCGGCCAGTGTGGCTCATTGGTTGAGCATCGACCTATGAACCAGGAGGTCACAGTTCGATTCCTGGACAGGGCACAAGCCTGGGTTTCGGGCTTCATCCCCTGCAGGGGGCATGCAGGAGGCA
This sequence comes from Myotis nattereri, assembly GCF_964212035.1. Taxonomy (NCBI): domain Eukaryota; kingdom Metazoa; phylum Chordata; class Mammalia; order Chiroptera; family Vespertilionidae; genus Myotis; species Myotis nattereri. The sequence goes on along the minus strand of NC_138088.1, from coordinate 52,131,116 downwards.
GCTTATTGATGTTTCTCTCTCTTCATTGATGTTTCTATCTCTCTCTCCCTCTCCCTTTCTTTCTGAAATCAATCATTCATATATATATATATATATATATATATATATATATATATATATATTTTTTTTTAAAGGAGTATTACCACTACCCATGAAAGCATTCGGTGAAGAGTTGGCCTTCATTTGCTCTAGTCCAGAGCTGGTAATGACAACAAGCTGTGCTAATTATTGAAAACCCTAGGTTTTATTTGAACAATCTTACTGTGTTCCAGATAAAACAATTATGTTGTAACAAGCTAAGGAGTATGTAGCTGCAAGAATCCCTCTGGCCCTTGTTTTGAGTTTCTGAAGGGCGGGAATGATACATGTTAAACATGTTTGGCTCCCATCTATTGTGGCCATGCACTTGGTACTTCATACATTCCTGTGCAACAGACGCACCACTTACAAGCCTATGCTCAATAGGTTCTCTACAATAAAGGCAGACGTGTGTGTTCCATTGCTCCCTGGAAGGTGGCACCTGGGCCGTCCCGCTGGGTGGAACTGCCAGAGGGAACCAGAGGGGAAAGCTGGCTGTCTGCTCCGCCTCTGGGAGAAAACAAACCATTTACAGTTCTCTCTTTGCACTCGTTACTTTGAGCAGATCGCACAGGTACCTCCTCCCATGTTCTCCCGCTTCTTTGTATTGTGTAGATGTCACTGTCGGACTGTGTAAAAGCTCCTCCAGACCCACCCCGTGAACGGAGGCCTTGGCAGGGCAGAGTCTGAGGACACCATGGAGAGAGCGCCGCCGCCCCTTTGGTTTTGATCACCGCTGTGGTCAGCCTTCTCGCTTTGAAAATAGACATCATGCCGTTGACACGACGTTTATTTTCCATGATGTCTCAGCGTTGCAGCTCCGTGAATAAAACCTGCCGGAGACCTTTACCCTATGATCGCTTCCTGTTTTCAGAGCGTTGTCCCTTACTTACATGCTCAGGGGGCAACAACCTCCTCTGCAGACTTTTTCTAAGCATAAATCACGCTTCACGCTGCTAGAGAAATGGTTGGGGGTTTGGTTTGGTTTTACTTCTCATTTTAATACGGAGAAACCAAAGCAGAAGGGGAGAGACGTGCTTAAGTGTTCAAGGAAAGGGAGTTCTTGACTCCCCTGCCTCCCGAGCTAATCTTTAATTACCACAACCTGCATCCTTCCCAGGTTTCGGCCCACCTACCACCACTCGCCGGCATCACTTAATGGCAGAAATATTTGGGGGCTCAGATGGGTCATGGAGTAATTTATGTATTTTTTGGGGGGGGTGATGACAACTGATTTTATCTAAGTTACATCCGTGATGTTTGCCAATGACTGAGGACGCTCCTGGGGGAAGTAAAGTAACCCTCTCTAACCGGCACTGATCTCTGAGGCGGAGAGGATCTGCGAGTTTATTAGCTCATCTGTTCGGCTCATTTAAAAAGGGAATAAAGATCCAATTTCTTGCTCCAAAACTGCCTCGAGGAAAACATTTAGAGTTGTACAGTGGAAGACATTTTGACACATCACACAAAACCCAGAATTTTTAGTTGATACGTGGGGCTACATACTAATTTAAATTCAAAATACAAATGATGAACTTGGAAAAGATCACAGGTAGAAAAAAATTATTTTCCATTTGGTATAAATTTAGCATAAAGTTACATATGCCCAAAGCTTCCATGCGCTTCTCAACCCCCCAGTGGTCTCCAAGGGAGCAGAGGAGGCTGCAGACTTGGCTTCCACTCTCTTGGAGACCAACATAGCCCCCCTCATCCCTTCCTGGGAAAGAAAACTAGAGGAGCAAATGCCTGCCTACGCTTTGCAATTTCCATAGAAACGTGTTTTGGGGCAGAGCAGTGAAGGGTAGGAGGACTCAGGGTGAGGAGCTGTGGTCCCCGGACCCACCCACTGAAACCACCGAGGTGGCCACCCAGCTCCCCTCCCTTCCATTTCCTGCTTTCTCCCTTCTCCTTTGTCATTCTCTGCTCTCTCCTGTCTCTCTCTCTTCTGGGCTGTCTTCTCCAGCCGACCTCACACCTCTTTGTTTTCACATCTTCCAAAGGGGCCCCCCAAAGACAGCTGTGACTTTCGGTCCTTTGTAACCCCTGAAAGTTCCAAGAGATCAACATCAAAGAGATGCTCCGCAGCACGCGGGCGCGAACATTCCCCACAGGATGTGCGGATGTGCGGTCCTCCAGAACTCGCGACCAACTTTCCCCAAGGAGCAGAAGACAAGGAGCCTGCCCCCACCAAGCCCGTCCTCAGGTGGCCTCTGGCAGGACAGAGGGGGACCTCCGGGTCTCACCTTTCCCCCCAGAGGAGCCCGAGGCCATCTGGTCTCCACAGACGCTGGAATCCCACTGGGATCCCGTTTTGGGGCTGGGCTTGGGAGCACTGAAGGAGATTTCCTGGAGTTAAGTTATCAAGTGTAGTTGGGGCAGTGGCTTTAGTGTCCAATGAAGATAAGGGGTGGCAATTCTAAATACAGTGTTCTCCTGGCTGGACCATGGGGAAGAGACCAAATCCATTTGGGGATCAGTGAGAGGGAAGGGCTTTTAGGCCTTCACCACCCCGCCTTCCACACCAATCCGCCTGCCTGGATCCGTGGCTTTTCCTGACCTGCGGTAACAGTGGTGTGTTGTCTCACAGTTCTGTAGATGAGAAGGCTGGAGAGGTTGGGTTCTCTGGTGAGGGTGACATCCAGGTTGCATTTTTGTCGCATGCTCAGGCTCCTCTTCCAAGCTCACCATAGTTCTTGGCAGAATGTGTTTGCTCTGGTTGTAGGACTGTGGTCCCTCCCTGCTTCTTGTGCTGCCTGTCACCAGAGGCCACTCTCTGCAAATGCCTCCTGCATTCTTTCTCGCATGGCCTTCTCCATCGTCAGACCAGTGAGGGCACACTGAGTCCTTCTCATGCTTGACTGTGATTTTTGTCTTCTCCTCTGGAGTAATTTTTTTTAAGTCAAAAGCTCTAAACAAGTGAAGAGATTATATCATGCATTGTTCATTTGTATTTTTTAATTTATTAAAATATAATAGAGCTAGGAGAATAATCATATGTATCTACACAAATGAAATTTTCATTGTTAGTATATTTCTGTGTGCTTTTCCAAAAGTGCCACATAAATCTAACTCTGAAGACAAAAGAACACCAAAGAAAAGCCAAGCAATGAAGTACTTTTGTTTTGTTTCGTTGTTGTTTTTTTAAATCTGTAACTGGAAAAACGATTTCACTCTTACTGAGAATCCAAGACCCAAAAGTTGTGACAACCTTGGGAATTTTATTTAAGAGGCAAAATAAAGCCGTTTGGGAGTTTGAAGCAGAAAATTAAAAAGCAAGCTCGACTTGCTCTGTCATTTCCGCATGCTGACATGTATTGTTCCAGACGAGGTAATTAAGTCACATATACATTAAGCTTTGAGGCTCTCTGAAAAGCCTGGAAAATGGCCTTATTGTCACAGTCCTGAAAATGTTTTATTTTCTTATTCTGAAAATGTCTACAGTGATGATTCCTGTGACTTGTCACCATTTCCATCCCACTCTCCTTCTCCCCACCCCCTGCTACTCTGCAGGCAGACATATTTGACATTTCCCCCATTACTAATTAATAGAGATTATATGCCTTTCCGTTGCTCTGTCGTAAGGATAATGATCTTGGTTTAAAAATTTTCCACACATGTATTGTTTTTCATAAGAACTCTTCTGGGAGGTGATTTAAATGAAAGCAATTTATTAAGCAACTTACAAACCCATAATTAACCTTGCAAAAATAACCATCAGTATTTTATAGCATAACCAGTATTGTTGGGACATTTTGAAAATATCCTTGGTCTATGCAGTTTTGTTTTATGTGCTTTCTATTACATAATTTTGATTATGGTGCTTTAGCAGATTACACTAATGTTAGTAATTAATTTTGACATTTACTTCTCTCTCTATGCCATAATGATCAAGAAGGCAGGCTCTAGCCCTAGCTGGTTTGGCTCTGCGGATAGAACATTGGCCTGCAGACTGAAGGGTTTTGGGTTTGATTCTGGTCAAGGGCAGGTACCTCAGTTGCAGGCTCTATCTCTGTGCAGGAGGCAACCAATCAATGTGTCTGTTTCACATTGATGTTTCTCTCTATCTCTCACCCTCCACTCTCTCTAAAAATCAATGGAAAGATATCCTCAGCTGAGGAGTAACAAAAAATAAAAATAAATAAAAGCACTAGAACCAAAGTCTTCTGATTCCCAGCCCAATGGTTTGTTTGTTTGTTTGTTTTTTAAAGAAGGCAGATTCTGGAGTCAGACTGCCTGGATTAAAATCCAGGTTCTGCCCCTTAGTACTTGGATGACTCACTCAAAATGGTATTTGAATTTCATCATTCCTTAGCAGTGGTTCTCAACCTTCTGGCCCTTTAAATACAGTTCCTCATGTTGTGACCCAACCATAAAATTATTTTTGTTGCTACTTCATAACTGTAATGCTGCTACTGTTATGAATTGTAATGTAAATATCTGATAAGCAGGATGGTCTTAGGCGACCCCTGTGAAAGGGTCGTTCGACCGCCAAAGGGGTCGCGACCCACAGGTTGAGAACCGCTGCCTTAAAGGGAATCTAGTCATTGAGGCTAAAGGAGGGGGATGTGTTCTGAGAAATGGGTCCTTAGGCGATTTCCTCATCATGCCGACATCATAGAGTGTCCTGAAACAGTCCTGGATGGTACAGCCTCCCGCTGTGATGATCTGTGCTATAGGTTTATATGACTGGCAGGCAGCAGGTTTGTTTACATCAGAATCGCTGCATACACATGGGGAACGTGTTGCGCTAGGATGTTGTGCAAACTGTGACGTCACTAGATAAGAATTTTTCAGCCCCATTAGACAGCAGGGCATTGAATAACATTGTTTCCTTCAGTGTTTCCGTTATAAAGTTGGTGAGAAAATAAAAAATGGTCCCTGGCCAGGCCACTGTCTGTGTGGAGTTTGCATGTTTTCCCATCTCTGCGTGGGTTTTCTCTTGGGCCCTGGTTTCCTCGCATGTGTTAAGTAAAATCCTTCAAACCTGTAAAGAATTTTTGTGAGTTATCTGAGACACAGTGTTGACAATTACCGGGAAGCAGAATCTCAACGTATGGAGATAGTGCTCTGAAAATGGCGGCTTTTCACTTAGTTTTATACCTTTCCATCGAAGGAGGAGGCGTAAGTGGGTTACAAGAAATCCATTGGTGGTAGATTAGGGAGGCAGGACACCTCTGGGATTGGGCAAAATGTGAAAGGATAGACACATGCTTCTTTTACATAGGTCAGTCCAGGATAGTTAACAGTCAACAATGAACATGTAACAATGACAATGAGGGAACTTGTGGTTTCTGCTGTGGTACATTGGCTGTGCCCTGAGGCATCTGGAAAAAGGGAAGTTCAAGTTACCCTGGTAGTCCATCTTTGTCTTTTAATGAAAGGTTTTAATTTCAGACCATCCTTTGTGGTTACTTTAGGTCTTTTGAGTTTGCCAGGCCGCCGTGCAGGCCTTCCCTGAGTTAGTCAGGTGAGCATGCGGCCCCTTTTCGTCCACACATGTCCCAGGAATGTGCAGGTGAGGTGAGTCGGGTGTCTGAATTGTCCCAGTCTGAGAGGCCCTACGATGGAAGGCCATCCCATCTTGCACCCTGAGATCTGGACACCCAGGACCCCCCAGAACTGGGAAAAGCGGGTTGGAAGATCGTTATCTCACCTGTTTGTATTACTTTTTCTTAAATGTATGTATAGCTCACATTTATTTCAGTGTTGAATAGTTGAAGTGTTTTGGCTCTTTATTTTGAATTTTGGTGATGTGTTTGTGACCAGAAAAATATATTGGAACTTAACTCTTGTCTGTATCCATTAGCCCCTGGCAAATTGTTTGTGTTACACATCAGTTATGCTTTAAGTCTCAGTTTCCAAGAACCTATCAACGACGTTAAAAGGGAGCTTACTGTAATTTTATAGGAACACTGTCATATGCAGGGTCCATCATTGACTGAAATGTTACCTGGTGCATGACAATAATCATCACAGCTCCCTCAGAGATGTTGGGGAAGATGTGATGAGATCACGTATATCAAGCACTTGGCATAGTGCCTGGCTCATCATAAGTACTTAATAAACATTAGTCTTTATTTTATTTAAAAAAAAATTTTCCCACCAGAGATGGGGGCATAAAGCAGAAAATACCTTCATGCTAAACAAAATCAAGGGTGGCAAAGGAGCCGGCTTCCACTCAGCGGAAGCTGACCAATTGAATGAATGTTCTTTATAGAAGTGAGAGGATGTAGTAAAGAATCTAATTTGGTAAGTACTTTTTTTTTTTAAAGGGAAGTTTCTTCTTTTGTGGCCATTTAATCTGATCATTGTTCCATGTGGGGAGTTAGAATTTCCAAAACGAATTTTACATCATGGAAAGGTCATTCTAGAGCGTTCTACCCTATGGTATAACCATATTCCAAATAAATGAGCAACAATGGCGAAACAAAGCCCCATTGGGCTCTTAATAGAGAAGCTTTTTTTTTTCTTCTGAGCTATAATTGATCCAAGCTGCTGCTTCTTATGGTATAAATTCATAACATGTCGAGGAGGCCAGAAGAGTCCCATGTGACCTGCTTTGTGTCACTGTAGCAAAGACACTTAAGTTACCCCGAGTACAAGGGTCTGACCACCTCTCCCCCTGAGAAGGGAGAGGAAAGAAGACAACAAAAGAGCTTTTTCCAAGTCCATGTGGTTTAATCCCTAGGAGAGTCTTTTAGACCCTAACTTGGAGCTATTAATTTTATTTCAGAAACAGTTGCAATGTCTTGTTTGTCCGGTTTCTGGTTTTTCACAACAGATTAGGAGATGCATGTTGGAGGGAAGGAATGAGGGCGAGGCAGGGGGCCCAGGGGTCGTCTGGGAACTTCCTATTAGAGGAGAAAACAGGGAAGCCAGTCAGGCCATTTTCTCCAGAGGCAAAGTGTGCTGTCCCTTGCCGTCACTCATGGTTCCTGTGTCACCAAGAAAGGTTCCGAGGATGTTCACTGTCCTCAGCTTAAGAACACGGAGTGTGCGTTTAGAAATGTTTTTATTAAAAAATAGTGGTATGAGCTTGGCCGGCGTGGCTCAGTGGTTGAGCATCGACCTATGAACCAGGAGGTCACCATTCAATTCCCAGTGAGGGCTCCATCCCCAGTGGGGGGGCCTGCAGGAGGCAGCCAATCAATGATTCTCTCTCATCATTGATGTTTCTCTCTCTCTCCCTCTTCCTTCCTCTCTGAAATCAATAAAAATATATATATTAGAAAGTAGTATTGCTGGGGTCCAACCCCAACAGGTCCAGGGGTCCCCAAAGGTGTGGACAGAGTCGGCGAAGAAGGAATGACACAGAGACAGCGTTCAGTTGATCAGCAGCCTAGCCAGGATCTCTAGCCAGGATTTCCAGCCAAGTTCTGGTCTGGATCTCCAGCGAAGTTCTGGTCTGGATCTCCAGCGAAGTTCTGGTTAGGATCTCCAGCCAGGTTCTGTAGCCATGTTCCCTCGCTAGGTTCTCCAGCCAGGTTCTGTCCTGGTTCTCCAGACTGGTTCAGTCACCAGGTTCTAGTCAGGTGTTCTTGCCAATTTCTGTAGTCAGGTTCAGTCCAGTATCTTTTGCCATGTTCTCTCGCTAGGTTCTGTCTCTAGGTTCTGAGGCCAGTTTCTGTCCAGGATCTTTTGCCATGTTCTCTCCAGCGAAGTTCCTCTGTCTCTAGGTTCTGTGTGTAGGTTCTGTCTTCTAAGTTCTGTCTCCTGTTGTCTTGTTACATCTGTATTTATACCAGTTGATTCCAATCCTATCAATCTCTATTCCAAAAGTTAGGGCGTTTCTTATTTCCATTCCAGGAAGTAAAGATTATGTAGCTTAAGCATGATTGTTCATAGTTAAAGTGATTAACTACCCGCCTGGCACTTAGTTAAGGGGTTTTATTCCCTCCCTAACTTCAGGGGAAAATCCTTACTTGGGGAAACAACCTTTCTCGGAGAGGTGACCTTGGTTAAAACACATAGCGCCAAGAAGGTGAGCAAACATATTAAGAACAGTATGCCATATACGCCAGGTCCCTTGAAACAGCAAGGATGGACCGGCTCCCGGCATAGTATGACAATTTGGGAACTTGTTATTTTTGTAGGACACATATTATGTAGAAAGGGAATTTATATGGACTATTCCATTCTGGATGCCATTTGGGGGTGTGGGGGGGCATCTTTCATGGGAGATAAGCAAAGTGTGAGGGGTTTAGTGCTGGGTCAATGAGGTGTGAATGAGTTGGTTTCTTCTGAGAGTGAGAGGGGAGGATTTATTCCAGGCCTCCCTCCTTGGCTAGTATATGGCCATCTTTCCCTCTCTGCATGTCTGTGTGTCCAAATTGTTTCTTTTTACGAAGACACTAGCCATATTGGAAACAGGACCTGCCTTAATGTCTTTATTTTATCCTGATTGCTTCTATAAAGACTGGGTGGAAAGAGATTGACTAAAGAACTTATATGCATATATGCATAACCCATGGACACAGTAGTGTGGTGAAGCCTGGGGTAGGGGAGGGGGCAGATGTGGGCTAGAAGGGGTCAATGGGGCAAAGGGGACATCTTTAACACTTTCAACAATAAAGATAAATTTAAAAGGAGACCCTCTCTCCAAGTAAGGTCACCTTCTGAGGTGCTGAAGGTTAGGACTCCAGCACATGTTTTTGAGAGGGACACACCTCAGCCCATAGCAAGGGGTTACTCTGCGTGAGAAAGCCGGCCACCTTAGGCACATTCTTCAGTCACCTGTAGCTCACACATGCTGTAGTTGTTATAAGTCTTCTGGGACAAAGGGCATGCATGGTGACTTGGCTTATCTCACACTGAAGATGCCCCGCCCCCACCCCACCCCCAAATGGCATCCAGACCCTGGTGAGAACAAGTCAAGAGTGTTGAAGGGTTGCCGTCTGTCACAAAGCCGTGAATGCCACAGGCTGACTGTGGTTAGGTCAGGTTCCCACATGTGCTGAGGAAGTAGCCTGGGTCTCAGCACAGCGGTGGGGAGAAGGGTGGGGTGGTGTGAGGCATATCACTGTTAGGTATGGGCTTAAGGTAGGGATACATAGACTGCTCTTTTATAGCTTTCATTAGAAACCAAGAACTCAACAATTTTCTTGCAAATGGAATAGAAAAATCCAGGTTCACTTTAGTAATTCAAATGCCAGGAGGAGAAAAATCTGCCAGTCCACTTAGTGTTGTAGAGACCTCTTTTCAGCAATTGTGTAGACATCTCAGAGTTGCCGTCCACTGCTGTTCCCTGAGCTAGAATTAGTGTGACAGACATCAACTAACTGGCCAGGGGAGACACAACAAACCTTTAACACTTAAGAACAAAGTTGGCCTTTGAGGTAAGGTAAAACCAGGCACTCAGTCATGTAGAGTGCGTTGAAAAACAGGATTTTTGTGACCTTAATGTAATGATTTCGATTGGGAGGCTGATTCAGAGCGTACAGTATTGGCTAGCAGAGGTTTGACTAAGAAATCACTGCCTTCAGTATATAGATTTAGAGTTACTATAGAGTCTGAAGCTCATGAACATCCTGACTCTGTACATCCTTAAGTTGTATATCTAATTGTCGTCAGTATCCCTAAAGGACAGAGCTGATAACAGTTCAACCATGGACTAAATGAGCCTGACATTTATGCCAAAAAAAAAACACCCCCAAAAAACAAAACCTCACAAATAACCCCCAAACCTCACCTGATTAAAGTCCAGGAACTCAGTCTAATGACTCATCTTGACATTTGGTATTAACAATGGCTTACAGACACCTAGACACCGAGAGTGGACTTGTGGTTGCCAGAGGGGAGGGGCCTTGGGAGACTGGGTGACAGAGGTACAGGGATTAAGAAGAACACGTTGGTAAGTTACAGAATAGGGAAGTGGGGTACAGCCTGGGGAATATAGCCAATAACATAGGCGTAACTATGCGTGGTGCCGGCTGGGTACTGGAAAGAATCGGGGGAACACTTTGTAAAGCATATGATTGCTTAACCACTATGCTGTGCAAGTCATATTGAAAGCAAACAGGAACTAAGTATGGAACCAGAAGCCCAAGTAGGAAAAATCCAAGATCCTCTCTTACTACGTTCACTCCACATGCAGCGATGCCAGCCCCTTGCAGATATATCTGCTGTGCATGTGCTGGCTGTATATGAAACTATATTTTTTAAAAAATGTCACATCTCAGTGTTTCTAAGGGTGATATCAGCTTGGTAGAAAAATCTTATGTAACGTGGTACTTAAAGAGGAGCCTGAGTATTATTTAGTCATCTGTTTGTGTAGCTATATTTTTTAGCTTCCTTTGTGATGAGCAAATAGTTTTCTTGCTTTTTATTTATTTTTTGAACTCCCCAGCTCTGTTTCCGTCCCTCGGTTCAGTTTATTTTCCTCTCAATTTCCTTCTGAACGCATTACAAAGAACTTTCTTTGGAAACTTCATAACGATTCCATGCAAGTAGGCGGCATCCATCAGAAAGCACCAAACCAAACGACCGCAAGGAAAGACTTGAAAGGGAATCAGAGGACACATGCGTTCTTTCCAACACAGGGCAATAGAAACATGGGTGGATGCCCCGTTCTCTTTGTTTAGTTCTTTTTCTTGTTTCTTTGTATTTTTATTGAAAACGTTGTCTGTGGCCATGTAAAACCTCTGGCAGGCAACACTTCTGACTGACCAAGAATCTTCAGATTGTTGCCAGTTGAGGTATCATTATTGTCAGAGCATTAGAAACCCGCTTGCCCTGGGATCAGGAATAGCGAGTCTGGAGGAAAGAAAGCAAGAAAGACACACGTGGGCCTTGAATGCCTGAGAAGATGCTCGGCCTCACTCTCCATGAGAGGATTGCAGGTGAAAACAACCCTGAGACCCATTTCTCACCTCTGCGATTGGCAAACATGTTGACCACACGATCTGCTGGCAGGACTGTGGGTAAATGAGCCCCTTCCTGCAGGCTGATGAGAGTGCAAAATGGTTCCACTCTACATGGACAAGTCTGGCAACATCCGCCCGCAATGCACACATCGTCGCTCTTTGACAAGACGGTCACTCTCCTCTCCTTGGAACATGTTTCTCATTTGGGTTCTAGGACAGCAACGCTCCTGTATTTCCTCCTACAGTGTAGTTCCTGCCCTTTGAGCCTCCTTTGCTGGCTCACCCTGCTCTGCCTACCCGGGGTGCTCGGGTTCATTCGGGACTCTCTCCATCACCCCCCCCCCCTTAGATCATATCCCATCCAATCCCAATGCCTATTATTTTTGTATGAGATAAAATATCTATTAATATAAATTTCACTGTTTTAAAGTATCTGATTTAGTACATTCACATTGTTGTGCAACCACCACGTCTGTCTCCATCTTGGTACATTTTCATCACCCCAAAGGAAACCCATACCCATTCACAGTGGCCTCTTCCCACTCCCTTTTTTTCCTAGCCCCTGGCAACCACTAATCTGCTTTCTGTCTCTGTGGATTTGCTTATTCTAAATGCTCCAGATAAATGGGATCATTCACTTAGCGTAACGATCCCACAGTTCATCCATGCTGGCGCGTATATCGGTACTTTGTTCCTTTTCATGGCTGAATAATATTCCGCAGTGTGGTTAATCCACATTGTGTTTATCCACTTGTCCATTGGTAGAGATTGGTTGTTTCCACCATTTGCTACTTTAAACAATGCTGCTATGAGTATTTGTGTACAAATTTTTGTTTGAATATCTGTTTGCAGTTTTTTGGGGGGTCTATACCTGGGAGTGAAATTTCTGGGTCACGTGGTAATTTTATGTATATCTTTAAAAGTTAACTGAATTTAATTTTTATTAAATGTATGGGGGTGACATTGGTTAATAAGGTTATATGGGTTTCAAGTGTATATTTCTGTGACACATGATCTGTATATTGCATTGTGTGCCCCCCGCCCAAAGTCAAGTCATCTTCCATCATATATTTGGCCTGCTTCACCCTAAAAAATACAGAACACCATGAATTTGTGAGTCCTCCTTGCACAGGGGCCATATTCATCTCTGTATTGTTCCAATTTTTGTATATGTGCTGCCGAAGCGAGCACGGTAATTCTGTTTAACTAATGACTCCCAAATCTGTATTCCTGGCCCGGCTTCTTCCGGTTGTCTACTTCAGATCTCCTCGGACATACTGGTATCTCAAAGTTCACTTGTCCGAATCTAAAGCTGTTTCTCTCCACTCGCCCAAACTCCTCCTCCAGTCTTCTCATCTCAGGAAATTGCACCACCAGTCACCTGGGTGCTCAGCCTCCATGCCCCTCCCCGGCGCTCCCCGCATCCAGTTCATCCGCTCTCCTCCCCAGGGCCACCCTGGTCCATCGTCTCTCACCCGGACCTCTGGGAGGTCCCCAGCGACTTTCACTTTCACTCTTGCCCCTGGAGTCCTTTTGCCACTCAGTAGCCAAGGTCCTCTTTTAAAAACACATCCACGATCCCTTAGCTTCAGACCTCCCATTGGCTGGACGCCGCCATCAGAGCTTAAACCCAAGTGGCTCCGTGGCCTGAGGCCCATGGGAACCTGGTGCTGGCTCCCTCTCCTGCCCCGCCTCCCGCCCCCCTGCTTCCTGTGCTTCACACACTGGCCCTTTTGTTCCTTGTCCTGGTACCTGCCACAGGGCCTGCGAACTCGCTGTCCCCTCTGTCAGAAACTGCACGGCTGGTTCCTTCTCGCAGCGGAGACTTCCTCTCAGATGTCACCTCTTAGGGAGGCCTTGCCTGAGCACCCCTCCCCCCAAACTCAGCCAACCTCTACCTGACTGCATCCATCTACTTGTTCACTGATATGTCATTGACATGTTCGCATCATCATCTGAAATGATTTTATTTACATTTATGTGTTTCTTTTCTTTGTTAGAAATATTTTTTATTGATTTCAGAGAGGAAGGGAGAGAGAGAGATAGAAACATCAATGATGAGAGAGAATCATTGATTGGCTGCCTCCTGCACGCCCCCTCCTGGGGATCAAGTCTGCAACTGGGGCATGTGCCCTTGACCAGAATCGAAGCAGGACCCTTCAGTCCGCAGTCTGAGGCTCTATCCATTGAGCCAAACCGGCTAGGACTGTGAGTTTGTTTTCATGTTTGTTTTCCATCACCCCTTTCGAACCCCTGCCCCAAACAGAAGCTGCATGAGGACAGGAGTTTTGCAGGTCCTTTTCATGGCTGTATCTCTGGCACAAGGAAAGTGGCTGGCATCTACGAGGCACAGGAAATGTGTTCGCTGGATGCCAGTGAAGGAGAAAAGTTTATACCTCACCTGGCCCTGAGCAAACCCTCCCGACCCCACTACCACCTCTCCCCCCTCCCCTCCTCATCAGCAACCAGCTAGGAGTGGACCGCATTCATGCAGTCCTGGGTCCTTCCCGCTGTAACCCTGAGCCACCCAGCTTTGCCACCACCACCTGCTGAGTGCTTCCTCGGGTTCCCAGTAACTCTGTGCGCGTCCCAGCCCTGTGCACGGTCCCCTTTCTGTGGCATCAGACACCATCAATCCCATTCACGTTCATGAATGCTACTTTGACACGTTGCCCTTTCTTGGCCTGGGTCTTCCAGGGGCCTGGTAGCCTGGGGACATATCCCAGAGCCTCTCAGGGCTGTGCTGAGCTCCATTCGCTCACACCTGGTGAGCAGCCTGGCTCTCAGCCAGGTGACCCAGGGCAGTTGGAATGGGCCATGGTGTGCCCTGCGGGTGCCCGAAGGTCAGGGAAGAGCCACCACCAAAGGCACTGCTGAACCGCCTGCTCTGGGTAGCTGCCTCTGGGCTGTAAATGGGTCTTTTCTCTACAAAGAAGGCGGGATCCTTTGCCTGTGTCTGTGCCATCCTTGGATCCATGCCATTGCGTCAAGGCACAGCTGATGGGCTAAATCGCAGTCCTCTTCTTGCCCCACTCAATTCCCACTCTGAACGAGGAGCCTGGGATTGTGGGGTGCCTACCTCTCCCATCAACCAGCTGCATGACTGTGGGCAGGTGATTGCCCACCTTAAATCCTTCAGCTCCACACCCGAAAAGAGAGCAGGAGCATGGCGCCCACAAAGGGTTCTTGTGAGGATGAAAGGAGGCCATGCCCAGGACACTGAACCATCAATGGCTCCCCGTTGCCCTCCTGATTAGGGCTGACATGCAGGCCCCCCTGCCTCGTGTTCCTCCATAGCTCCTCAGGCTCCCCCACCGGCTCCCAGCACGCCAGGCCCTGCACCTTTGCATGAACCTTCCACTGCTTATGGGAGACCATTTCCCCCGGGGCTTTGCTCCTTCTCTGTATTTTCTAAACACAACTAGAAACATGCATTAATTTTATACTCAGGGAAAATGCTCACCATTAATGTTTTAAAAGCCATGTTCCCCATAACAATTTTTTCTTGATCTCTTATCATCTGTGGGTGGTCAGGCCTTAAAAGCACAGATTTCTAAAACCTCTCCCAGAGTGTGCAGTGTGAGGCCTTCACAAAGTCAAATGTGAATGGGGACATAGTACAAATACACAACCAATTGTTACCGAAGTGAAAATTGTAAACTCTCTGAGGGCAGACCCTCATCTTTCGGTTATCTGGGTATTTCCACTGCGGTGGCTGGTGACTATCAGAGGCTCCTGGCCCATGGTTTCAATAAATATTTGTTTAATTGAATTGTGAACCAATGCATGTAAGAACAAGCAGGACCTGCATGCCTGGCCTCTTATGAATAGAATAAAAATAACCCATGTAATTCATCAGATTAACTGATAAAAGGTTTTGTTCTTTCGCCTGGAGAGAGGGCCATAAAGAGATCATTCTTCTCCAGCAGTTTAATGCCACTTGAGTGGATGAATAACAGCAGCAGGAATAACGATAGATCAGATCATATCTATCTTTCGCTTTTTCACCCATGAAATATACTTGAAATGCTGGACAAGGGTCAGCTCCCGAGACCGGATGAGGTGCTGCCCTGTCTCCCTGCCTCACAGAAGAGTAACTATGAAGAAACACGCCTGGGGCCGAGGCATCCCTCTGAGGCGGCACTCATCCACCCGGCTGGGGAGCGGGGGAGAGGTCAGGTGACCTGCCTTTCACCTTGTTTTGTGGGAGCAGTTTAATGATGAGGTGATGAACTCGTTCTTACAAAGTCTCAATTCCTCTGTGTGCTTAAGAGAGAGCTAAGTTTTGTTTCAATCTTATTGATTAGACCGGAAGGCTGAATCAGACACTGTTGACATGATCATCTGTTTAAATCATTCCTTTTCTTTCGATGTGAGCCCAAAATGCTGGTTACATTGTTAGTGATCGTGGTCATCATTGAACAGCCTCCTCTGAGCACCTTCCTGTCGGGACATCTGTACGCCGTCGGGTAGTTCTGATCTGAAAGGAACTTGTAATTCAAAGCAGCACACAGGCCAATGGTTCTCCACTGGGGACAGGTTCCTCCTGCAGGACATGGGCTGCTGTCGGAGGACATTGTTGGTTGTCGTAAGTGGGGAGGGGTATTCCTGGCATCTCGTGGGTAGAGGCTGGGGATGCTGTTAACCATACCAGGATGCATACACAGCCCCACAACATAGAATTATCTGGCCCCAAATTTCAATAGTGCTGAGGCTGAGAAACCCTGATGAAGACATATGGACTTAAATGACAAATAGTGGCCGACGGGTATGACTCAGGGGCTGAGCATCAACCTATGGCCCAAGAGGTCATGGTTCAATTCCCATTTGGGGCACGTGCCTGGGTTGTGGGCTCGATCCCCAGTAGGGGGTGTGCAGGAGGCAGCTGATCGATGATTCTTTCCCATCATGGGTGTTTCTATTTCTCCCTCTCCCTTTCTGTCTGAAATCAACAAAAATGTATTTTTTGAAAAAGGAAAAGTAGTTGAAAAATAGTGATGATTAAGAAATACCTAGGTGATATTTAGACAAGAGATTTGGAGGGACAGGGAACAACTTGATACCTATTGAAACAGCCCCGATGGATGATTTAAGTACCTTTCGGCCACTATTGGAGCAGCTTCGTGAAAGGGATGAGCAGGGTGCGAAGGTCAGTAGGGAGCCAGGAGCTCTTCAGTCCGGCGCATGATGAATTGCAGTCACTCTGATTTCCATCACTGTGGTCTACCTCTGATAAAAATGCAGGCATTTAGGAACTGATCCCTACTAAGGAGCCCTGTACATTGGAAGACAGGGACTTTACCCTGTGATTACAAAATTACTCAGCAAGGCCAGAAACAACTACTTCAAGTTCACAATCATATGAAATCAAAGACCAAAAAAAAAAAAGAGGAACCATCTCGCCAGTTCAAAGAAGTTATTGCATCATTTCCTTGTGCATGGTTCTAGCTAAAAATAACCTTTAATCCTCATCAAGAGTAAACTGTCTTGTCAAAGAGAATTAGGAAGTTACTTCAGAGTGAGGTTAGAGGGCGGGGAAGAGAGAGCAATTCATCAAGGAAGAAATTGCTTGTTGCATTTTAAGATTAAAATATCGGAGTGACTAGAGAAAATGTGAGGCTAAGGGGATCTGGGCTGTGATGGGAGGTGGAGGAGGAGACAGGTGCACAGGGAAGTATTTCTATGTTTGTGTGAGTGTGGGGGTCAGGAGGCACGTGATTCCTACCTGCAGTAGAGGTGGCCTGCTAGGGTGTCTTAAATGTTGGACAGCGGTGTTCTTTTTATTTATTTTTTAATATGTTTTTATTGATTTCAGAGAGGAAGGGAGAGGGAGAGAGAGATAGAAACATCAATGATAAGAGAGAACCATTGATCGGCTGCCTCCTGCATGCCCACACTGGGGATCGAGCCTGCAACCCGGGCATGTGCCCTGACGGGAATCGCACGGTGACCTCCTGGTTCATAGGTCGACGCTCAACCACTGAGCCATGACAGCCAGGCCAGCCGGTGTTCTTTTGTTCTCAGTCCTGGGCAGTGTGCCTCAGCCTTGAGTGCTCACAGAGATAGAGCGTAAGCCACAAACTCTGTGCCTATTGGGCCATGAAATGAAACATGGCAAAGACTGACCTTGGACTGAGCCCCAAAGCCATCGTCACCTCGGCATCACCACAACCCACACTGGGGGCAAGAGCAGACATGCTCCTCATCGGGTGACCACTGCACAGGCTGTCAGGGAGCAGGGAGGGGCAGCCCATGTCACACAAAGGAGGCTTTCAGGTGATCTGTAGATTGCAGTCGGCTGCCAGTCACTTCCTATTTGCTGTGGTGTTAAAAAGTCCATGAAGCAAAACCAAATGGGGGTCCTATGCCCTGAATTCTTAGTATAGGGGCTCAAAAACAGGCAACCATTCAAGGGTCAGGGTGTTCTAGCTCACGGTCCTTCCAGCCTTGTGATTTGGGACAAATTATTATTGCTCCGGTGGAAATCAATACTCATTCCACCCAGCCATTTCAGAGCATGCATATGTTGTGGGAATAGGTATGGGAAGATGAAGGACTTTTTTTTTTGAGGTCACACCATCCTGAAGTGAAGCAAATCTACACATCTGATCTTTTTTTTTTTTTTTTCTTAACTCAAAACCACAGTAGCTCTGAGCCGGTTTTTAGTACATGAAAAGCACCACAAGGTCCTGTGTACTAAGCAAGAGAAAAGTGTTTTTCTCAGAACTCTCTAACGAAGGAGGCGGAGAGAAAGAACACAGGCTGGACCTGGGTTCAGTCCCACCTCACCACTGACTGGTTAGGCGTCCCTGAGCAGCACCCCCTGTTTCCCCAAAGTTCAACTACTTTGCCAGCAGAATGGAAATGACATTCCTCACTTCCCAGGGCTCTGGGTGACGTGAGTAAGCTCATGCGCATAAGGGTCCTGCATAGTGGGTGTCGTATGTCGGTGCTTCATAAACAGTATTTATTATTTATCATCATACTTTTTGTGTTAGAAATACATATCTCTAAGAGGTGTCTTTCCCTCGGTGGTTGTATGTCACATTATATAACATGCCACACCATCACAGGCAGTGAGGTTAGCAAATGCCAGCACACTCACTGTTAGCATTATCAGCAAAGCCCTCTGTGAAGACTCACCATCAAAACTTGCTTACCTTTGCCCCAGCTGGTTTGGCTCAGTGGATAGAGTGTCAGCCCACAGACTGAAGGGCCGCGGGTTTGATTCCCATCAAGGGCATGTACCTCAGTTACCAGCTTGGTTGGGGCACATGAGGGAGGCAACGAATCGATGTTTCTCTCTCACACAGATGTTTCTTTCTCTCTGTCTGTCACCCTCCCTTCTACTCTATCTAAAAAAAAGAAAAAAAAAAAAGGAAAAATACCCTTGGGTGAAGATTAACAAAAACAAAACAAAACAAAAACCTTACTCACCTGCTTGCAATTTCTGTAAGCAGTGGGAAATCAAAGATGTGTGTGCTTATGGTAGATGTAAGTCAAATGGTAGAAAGAGCACCATAAAGAAATGACATCATTGTATGAAGGCTAAGGAGGCTTGGTCAGCAGAAGCACGCAGTCGCTCCTGGGAGATGCTGGGACTCCAGCCAATAACTTCTGACCTACAGGCAGAGAAGAGACTCTGGGAACTGAAAGGTTGCTTATCGCACTTTAACAAAAAATACAATCTTACGCTCGAAGGCTAGAATCTATAAATGGAATAAGGTATCAAGAGGAGGAGTTTTCAGGTGATAAACGGTGCATTTGGCCAAGAGCTTGTCACATGTGGCATCAGCGAAGCATGGGACCCATTTTCTGTCTATTCCCACCAGACTTACCATCAACACAGATGGAGGTCTGAGCTTACTGATAATACTGTGCTGAGAGTCAGGTACAGTCAGAAAGGAGGTATGTTAAAACTTCAGTGAGTCACACAAAGGTTGGGCATAGAGCAGACTTTTAGCAAATACTGAATGAAGAACCGTAGGAAAAAAACAAAACCACAGGTATGTGGCAAGAGATGCCATTCCCAGCTCTCTCTGCATTATTTCATTTGAGAGGAAGGGACTTGGAGCCCGACTTTTGGCAGTCCGGGCAGAATAACTATACCAAGCAGGAGGCTCTTGCCTCTCTATGGAGCCCATGCCTCATCTCCAGCGACAGTGACTTCTGTGGCTCGAGGCTCTGCGTGGAGCCAGCTTCCCGCATGGGCCGTCTTCCCTTGGAGCGAGGGAGAGCTGTTACTGCCGCTTCCTCACTGCCGATCCCAGTGGAGAGAACCCGGCGACCACATCCACTTTCAGTGGCTGAGCCCGCTGGTTGGAGCCATCCCTGCTCCTGTCCCTTTATCCAATGTGTGTGTGTGTGTTGGGGGCGGGGGGCAGCCAGGAGTGTATTTTAAAAAGAAATACTAAGAAAAGTTGAAAAGAGTGGCGTGCATGTCAGCCCCAGTTCACTATCAAGCTGTGATTCATTGTTCATTTCAGTTTGTATTTGGTGCGTTTGCCAGGGACTGAGCCACGTCTACTCTGGCTTTTTTTTTTTTTTTGAATGAGAATTTCCAACCACATGGAAACTCTGGTGCCATTTAAAAACAAATAAAAACAAAAACATAGAGTGCCACGCTCATCTGTTTTAACCACCAGTAACACTGAAATTGATTTTCATACCCTCCCGACTTGGGATCACTTTCCCCTACTTGGATTTGGTTTGCAGTTTTGGCATGAATTGGTGAGAGCTAAAATATCATTACTTTTTTTTTAAAAAAAGTTTTTGTCTGGTGTAGATTTGAGAAGTTCTGAGATTTGAAAATCATCATCATAAAACGCATGATCGTCCATCAAATTCCTGAGACCACAGTGTACGTGGTGTTCCATTCCAGGCTTACGGAAACCGTCCCATCAGCTCTCATCTGGCCATTGTCACCGGGGTAGACAGAGAATCAATCAAATCAACAAGTACTTATCCAGGACTTAACGCACTCAGCGCAGCTCCAGGGTACGGCTTTGGAAGCGGGGCGGGGGCTGTGGGAGACGGGCGGACACATTCCTTCATTGTGCGAAAGAGTGAGGAGGAAAATGGCCATTGTTCCCTCCGGATGCTCACTGTCTGCCGAGGTCGTTGGCTGTGAATAGCTGCCTGATTTTAGGTTACAGGTTGGAAATGTTCTAACTGCTTTTTGCTTTCACCATGCGATGGGTTATTTGGAGGAGAAAACACCCACAAGTTTATTGCGCTGGTCTGGTGTTTGCTCTTCACAATTGCTGCTGATTTTGGCAGCATAGAAAGGACCCTGCATCCTGCACAACAGTGTAGAGAGAGCTTCAAGGGACTGATTTCCTCCCTGGCATCCCCTCTGCCGAGGGAGTGGGCAAGCGACCAGCAGGCCCCTGCTTGCCAGCTGGTAGCGTGCCGTCTCCAGGGCCCACGGAGCCGACCAGCAGGCAGACAGATAGGCACTGATGTTCCGTGCGTATTCCTGGAAAAGGGGGGAGAGGCCAGGTTATATAATGATCTGATTTTTTTTTTTTTAAGAGAAGTCCAGACCCCTTTCTAATAAGTAAAGCCACAACTGAGAAGTGTAAGGGATTTTCTTTTCTTGTACGCCAACGAGGGAGGCATTTCAAAGCACCTATGATTTTTCTAGCGGCTTCATGTACATGTAATTTACATAGCATAAAACTCACTTACTGTAATGAGTTTTTGTAAATTTGTACGGTCGTGCAAACATTGTTATAGTTCGAACACCTCCAACACCCCAGAAAGTTCCCTCCCGCCAGTTTGCAGGCCGTCCCTGCTCAGGCTCAGACAACCACCGTCTGCTTTTTGTCTAGAAATCTCATATAAATGAACCATACAGTATGTTGTCTTTTGTGTCTGGCTTCTTTCACTTATAATGTTTTCTGAGGTTTGTTCATGTTCTTTCATGTGTCAGTAATTTATTCCTTTTTACTTCTGAGTAGTGTTCCATTGTATGGACAGGCCATTTTTGTTAATCTCTTCATCAGTTGATGGACAGTAAGCGCTTTTTTTCATTTTTTTTGCTGTAATACCCACTCGGCCACTGATAACTTTGAGTACGACATGACGCTGATGTTGAAATGGCAATTTAATCCGCTTCTGATTTTGAGTTATTCGTGGTCACTGCACCAGCTCTGAAATCTTCTTCAGTATAAAGTCCATTGGAAAGTAGGACGTTATCAAGTGGATATTTTGTCCCATTAAGACTTCACTTAGGCCACATGGACCAGATCTTATAGGCTTGACATGAGCCGACTCTTTCCAAAAGGAAGAGAAATTTGCCCAGACATTCTTCCTCCCCGCTTCCTTACCATACCTGTTTTCTCACTCTTCAAGTACTTCCTTCTGCCGGCTGCCCTGCACTTCATTTGTTCATGCGTGCATTGCTTCATTCACCCCCCGTCCATTCTACAAATATTGATTGGACATGTCCTCTGTGTTAGGGCACAGAACGAGGTGCTGTCGTGAAAGTAAAACATGAATCAAACCTGAAGACTATAGCCCAGCTGGTGTTGCTCAGTGGCTAAGCATTGACCTATGAACCAGGAGGTCAAGGTTTGATTCCCAGTCAGGGCACATGTCTGGCTTGCAGGCTCAATCCCCAGTGTGGGGCATATAGGAGGCAGTCAATTGATGATTTTCTGTCATCATTGATGTCTCTCTCTCTCTCTCCCCCGCTTCCTCTCTGAAATTAATTAAAAATATATTTAAAAAAACACATATCATAATAATAAAAGGCTAATATGCAAATAGTCATCATGGCGTCATGCTGTAACAACCAATCAACAGGGACCTGAGGTTGTGTGGTGCCTGGCCAGGCCGGGGGACCTCAGCCGCACCGGGGCACCTGAGGCTGCCCCCCCTGCCCAGTGGGGCTTGACGGGGGTGGGGCCAGCTGGGTTTGGATCTTGTCCAATGGGGGTGGGGCCGACCAGGTCTGGGTCTCGTGTGATTTCGAGGAGCGCCGGTGGGTGGGGGGACTTGACTCTGTGTCCCGCAGCATGCCCCAAACTCTGACAGGAGGGAGATTTTCATATACATTTTACTAATTTTCTTTCATCTCTGACACTTCTATCATAGAGAAAGGGCAAATAGCAATATGAAAATATTTCCTTTAATTAATTCCCTTTTGATGTGCATGAATTTCATGCACTGGGCCACTAGTGAAGACTATAATCAGCCTGCACACATGTCCAACTCAATTTTTGGAATATTTTAACAGATCCATAGTAAAAGTGCATTTTACCTACATACACATAACTGAGACAAAAGTTTCATGAACACAATATTCTATCAGTGGTGCACTGTTATTTTCTATTTCATTTTAAAGAAATGGTTGATGGCAACCCACTCAACAAATTTTACTGATATGAATGGGTGGCATCTTGCCATTAAAAAAAAAAATGTCACTCAAATATTAAAACTTTAGGATAAAGGAGGAACAGGGAAAGGGAGAAGTGTGTGGGAGCTGACCTGAGGTGGGCAGAATATTAGAGAGTGGGCGTGAGGCCCTTAGCGACACAGAAGCCATTCAGTGCACTTGTTGGGGTGGTTCCCACCAGGGCTTGGGCCACAGTCATCCTGGTAGCAAATCCCGTGTGTTGGAGAAGCCAGGCCTCCGAGGCTCAGCAGAGGTGGTGGCTGGAAGAGGGGGCAGCGAGAGGAATGTGTCTTCCTTCCCAGCGAATAGGACCAGCCCAACTTCATACAGCAAATGGCCCTGGCTTATTCTAAATCTATTGCCCTTGGATTTGATAATGTTTCTCTTAGAGTAGCTGAAACTCGCAAGAACTGAACAGATTTTATGGTCTCTCGGGAGGAAAGAGAGAGACAAAATTTCTTCCCTAGCCTGTTTCCTCTGAGCTGGTTGTTTTTTTTTTTTTTTTTTTTTTTTTTTTTTTTTTTTTTTTTAATGCAATAACTAAAACCGGGCACTGTAACAATGTTTTGTCTCTCAGTAAATGCCACTGAAATCCTTTGTCTGGAGGTACCTCTCTCCTCCTCTAAAGCTTGAAGGTGTCAAGCATGCGCAGAGGTGGCTTGGACCAGGCTGGGGAGGGCTTTTTTTCCAAAGCCTGTATTGAGAGTTTACTATTGACAAAGCATTTTACGTACTTGGTCCCATTTCATTCTCAAGGTGAGCCAATAGAGTAGACACCTGTATCCTCATTGTCCAATGTAGAAAAGGGGGCTCAGAGAGGTTCATTAACGTACCCAAGATCACAGAGCTATTATGTGGCGGAGTTGCAACGCCAACTCGGGTCTTCTGATGCCTTGGAGGCGGGGGAAGTTGGCGGTACCGCTTCCGTGAACAGTCATGGAGGATCTGACATACAGACACGATCGCCGCCCCGAGTGCTCACGGCATTGCACAGTGTGACCTGGACACAGGGTGACCTGGCGGCTGCGGAAAGTGGTTTGGCCGATCCACGGGAGATGAACTGTAGGAAGTGGGGAGCCCCTGGAGGCCCCTGAGCAGGAGAGTCACTTGGCAGATGCAGATTCCCTCTGGCCGCGGAGGAGAGGTGACCAGCGGCTGGCACCGGGCGGCAGTGGCGGGAAGGCAGGGTGAACGTGGAAGGTGGCATGGCCAGATTTGATGACTGATTCTGTGCAGGCATCAAAGCATCACTTTTTTTTTTTTTCCCCAGCCGACATGGTTGACCGGAGTGACCCCTTTCCCCATCCATTCAAGATAATCCTTTTGGGAAAAGGCCCCAAGCTACTTGCTGCTCCTGAATTCTGCTCGTGGGAGAAGCCCTATTGTTTTGCGTCTCTGGCTGCAGCCAGAGGTGTGTTTCCTTGGCTAACCCTGAACGCATGAGTGTGTGTGACAAGCTCAACCGCTCTCTCCACCACAACAAATTATTCCACATGCTCCTTGTTCCATGGTGTGAGCAGTTGTGTGGTCCCATTCCTGCAAAGCGTTCCCCCACCTGCCCTGTTTCCCACAGTGGCTAACTTAAAGCAAAAACCACGAGGAAGGCCTTCCATATTGTGGCTCCCATTTGCAACATTTTCTTCTATCTTTATAATTTCTTCCACCCAAGACGGAATTTTGTGTTTCAAAAACACAGGGCTCAGACTGGGACCACCCATCACTTTGACCTTGGTCCTTTCCATCCCTCTCTCCTCAGCCCTTCCAAACAGGGTTACTGACTGGCCTCTTGGCCTCGAGAATGAGGTGAAATAGTCACAGGAACCCATGATGAGGAAGCATTGGGATTTTAACATTAAAAATGTAAGAAACAGCTCGAGTAATCGGGGCCAGTTCTGCCTTTGAGAGATGGCATAGAACAGAGAACCCTTTATTTTCCAATCATTTTCAAACTAAGACAAGAGACTGGGAAAAGCCAAGGTTTGGCGAGTTGAAATGGAGTCCACCGCCCATTGCACCTGGGGAAGCTGACTTAATGATCTCTGGGCCTCAGGTTCCTCATCTGTAAAATGGGTTCAGAAATGCCGCTGCCTCCTAGAGTGGGTGCCACAGCTGACATTTGCAGCTGACACGGGCTGGCCATATCCTTACCTTCTTGTCCCTTATTTGCACTCATGGTTTTGGCATGTTGGTCCCTTACTTCCGCTCAGGCAGAATAGCACAGTGGTTAAGAATGTGGCCTCTAGGCCCTAGCTAGTTTGGCTCAGTGGATAGAGTGTTGGGAACGTTGGCCTGCAGACTGAAGTTCCCAGGTTTGATTCTGGTCAAGGGCACGTACCTCAGTTGCAATCTCCATCACTGGCCCTGGTTGTGGTGCGTGAAGGAGGCAACCAATTGATGTGTCTCTCTCACATCGATGTTTCTCTCTTTCTGTCTCTCCCCTTCCCTTCCACTCTCTCTAAAAGTCAATGGAAAAATACCCTTGGTGAGGATTAACAAAAACAAACAAACAAAAAAGATTTGGAACCTGGGCCTGCTTACTAGGTATGTGTGATTTGGGGCAAGTTGACTTCAAAATGCTTTTGCCTCAGTCTACCCATAGATAAAATGGGGCTGTTGTGAGCATTCTGTGAGCTAGCTGATCTTTAGAACTTGAATCTCAAGCATCTTAGGAGCCACCTGTTGGTCTAGGACAGTGGTCGGCAAACCGCGGCTCGCGAGCCACATGCAGCTCTTTGGCCCCTTGAGTGTGGCTCTTCCACAAAATACCGGCTCTTCCACAAAATACCGATTTCTGCGCATGGGCCACGAAGTTTCAATTGCACTGTACATGTGCGCCCGCATGTGGTGTTTTGTGGAAGAGCCACACTCAAGGGGCCAAAGAGCTGCATGTGGCTCGCGAGCCACGGTTTGCCAACCACGGGTCTAGGAAGCAGGCCTTGGCTCACCTTCTGCCCTCCTCCTCTCTGTTGAAAGAGCCGACACAGCTTGGAATTCAACGACAATGAGTGTGAGGTCTGCCTTAGGTTCTGCGTGGCTTCTCAGGACCCCAAAGAGCAGTCATCTCCAGCTTCAGCTGCTCTTCTCCTGGACACGTTTCCTAGGGCACTTAAGCTTTCTGAGCAGGCTGGCTCCCTTAGAGGAAAAAGTTAGGTAACTTCCTTTTCTTTTTCTAAAAAATTCTGGTAAAATCTATGTGACATCAAATGTGCCATTTTAGGCATGTTTAAGAGTACAGTTCAAATGCATTAAGTACATTTGTGCAACCATCACCACCATCCATCTCCAGCACTTGTTCATCCTGCAAAACAAAAACTCTGTACCCATTACACGACTCTCCATTCCCGTCTCCCTCTCCTTTGGGAGTGGACCGCCGGTACCGGGCACTTTCCACCTCTCCTTTCATAGGGACTAATGTGAACAGCGTTTAACCAGAGGCTCCATCCGAAGATAAAGGTGCTGAGATGGACATTCATGACTTACATTTCAGACACACAGATTCATCTGTAACCAGTTCCTCTCCTGGTTCCCTGACATCATCTCTTAATAATTGCATTAATGGTCAGCAGTAACGTATAAATCATTGTTCAAAAGCCCATGTTTCACAAAGGTATTCGGGCCCCACCCAGGCTGACTCCTGAGATGGCTCTTACACCCTGTGCTGTCAACTTCACATTCTGACTAATCTCACAGTAATAGGAGTGCCGTTTTCCCTTTTGAACCACATGAAAAGATGGGGAGAGAATATACTTATACTAGAGGCTCGGTGCACGAAAGTCATGCACTGGTGGTGGGCGGGTCCCCTCAGCCCGGCCTGCGCCCTCTTGCAGTCCGGGACACCCCTCCTTACCACCTGCCTGCAGTGGAGGTGGGAGAGGCTCCCGCCACCACTGCTGCACTCACCAGCCATGAGCCAGGCTTCTGGCTGAGTGGTGCTCACCCTATGGGAGCACACTGGCCACCAGGGGGCAGCTCCTATGTTGAGCATCTGCCCCCTGGTGGTCAGTGCGTGTCATAGCAACCGGTCATTCTGCTGGTCGTTCTGCCGTATGGTCGATTTGCATATTAGGGTTTTATTATATAGGAGGCAACCCCAGGGAGACCAGCTGATAGCACATTCCTATAAAACTATTTTGGATGAAGTGAGTGTGCCTCGCTTAAATCAGTATTCAGCCTTTGGGACTGAAGGGCAGTCACAGGCGTATCCATTGTCTCGGTGTTGAACACGCCACTGTCACATCAACATTGAATGGGGCCTTAGCACCTTATAACTGCGCCACCCGAATGACATCAAGTTGAAGACAAATAACATCAAGTGTAGAATACTCGTGGAGGTTTGAGAAGTGGGCATGATGAATAATGTGGTGTTAGATGGCTGGAAAGCTTTGCAATTTTCCTCTGGGTGCTCAGCATAGCCATCACTGTTTGCCCCTCATATGACCTTCTTTTTGGTTAATCCTCACCCAAGGATATTTTTTCCATTGACTTTTAGAGAGAGTGGAAGAGAGGGGGAGAGACAGAGAAAAACATTGATGTGAGAGAGAGACACATCGATTGGTTGCCTCCCACATGCAACCGAGGTACATGCCCTTGACTGGAATCGAACCCTCGATCCTTCAGTTCGCAGGCCGATGCTCTAACCACTGAGCAAAACAGGCTAGGGCAGTGGTCAGCAAACTCATTAGTCAACAGAGCCAAATATCAACAGTACAGTGATTGAAATTTCTTTTGAGAGCCAAATTTTTAAAACTTAAGCTATATAGGTAGGTACATTGTTATTAACTTAATTAGGGAACTCCTAAGGCTTAGGAAGAGCCACATTCAAGGGGCCAAAAAGCTGCATGTGGCTCATGAGCTGCAGTTTGCCGACCACGGGGCTAGGGAATCATGTGCTCTTCTTCAGAACTGCTAGCCATCCACGACCCTTGCTGAAGGCGGGGGTTGATTTGACAGTGTTAGCCTTATGTGACCAGCCCTCTGGCCACAGTTGATTGGGCCACAGGGGCTCCTGACCTCAGAGAACAAATGCTGAATGAGGGGACAGAGAAGCTAGAGTCCACTGGGGGCCCTGGAGCCCAAAGGTCATGTGAAGATGAGGCTTGGGCATGTATCATGGGAAGCCAGTCGCTTAGGTTGGGGGTGGGGAGCAGGAGCATACGTGCACAGAGAGGCAGAGACAGGACCACACTGCCCTAGAGAGAGGGACAGGGACAGGGTAGCGTCCTGATGCCTTTCCGGGTCCCTGGAGGCCTCTTGAACTTCCTGTTCCAGGATCCCGGGAGAGGCCCTCTTTGCTTCATAATAATTCCCTTCTGAATTGTGCTTTTTTGGGAATCAGTATCAGTTCCTTACCACCAAATGCTCTGTGTGGAAAGCACTGTGAGGTTGGGTGTCTGTCTGTCTGTCCCATCAAAAGCAAACTTTTCCAATTCCCCAATTGAAAAATGGGCAAAGGATTTTCATAGACATTTCTTCAAAGAAGATATTTATGAGCACATGAAAAAATGCTCAAGGTCATTAGTCATTAGGGAAATGCAAATGAAAACCACAATGAAATACCACTTCACACTCACTAAGATGGCTATTATTATTACTTTAAAATTTTTAAAAAAATATTTATCTTGAAAGTATTACATATGTCCCTTTTCCCCCCAGTTGACCCCTTCTAACCCATGCCCAACCCCCGTCCCAGGCCTTCACCACCCTATTGTCTGTGTTCATGGGTTATGCATATTTGCATACAAGTTCTTTAGTTGATCTCTTTCCACCTCTTCCCTCTGAGATTTGATAGTCTGTTCCATGCTTCCATGTCTCTGTATTTTGTTCATCAGTATATTTTGTTCATTAGATCCCACATATGAGTGAGATCATGTGATACTTGTCTTTCTCTGACTGGCTTATTTCGCTTAGCACAATACTCTCCAGGTCCCTCCATGCTGTCTCAAAGGGAGGATGGCTATGCTTTTTTAAAACGGAAAACAAAAAGTGCTGATGAAGCGGAGAAATGGGGACCCTCAGGTGTTGCTGGTGGGAATGTAAAAGGATTCAGTGCTGTGGAAATAGTTTGGCAGTTCCTAAGTTACTAAACATAGAATTTCCATGTGACCCAGCAATTCTACTCCCGGGAGTACCCGAAAGAATTGAAGGCAGGGTCTCAAGCAGACACTTGCCCATGAATGTTCATAGAAGCATTATTTGCAAGAGCCAAAAGGTGGAAACAACTCAAATGTCCATCAACACATGAACGTGGAACAAACTAAGGTCTACCCTACAATGGAATATTTTGCAGCCTTAAAAAAGAAAAGCAATCCTGATACATGCTACAACATGGGTGAACCTTGAAGGCGCTATGTCTAGCTAAAGAAGGTAAACACCAAAGGACAGATAGGGTCTGATTCCAGTTGTATGAGGTACCTAGAAAAAGGCAAGTTCACAGAGAAAGAGAGTAGAATGGTGGTTCCCAGGAGCTGGGGGTGGAGGGGAGGGAAGAATGGGAATTATTGTTTGATGGGCACAGAGTTTCTTCTGGGGGTGAAAAGCACATTCTGGGAAAGAATAGTGGCGATGGTTGTTCAACATTGTGAATGTACTTAATGTCACTGAACTCTACACTTAAATTTGATTAAAATGCTGCATTTCATGTTATTTATGTTTTACCACAATAAAAACAAGCAAATGGCAGTGGAGATCAGATTTCTTTCCTTCCTCCATTTTGCCGTGGTCTTTGAGCATCTGGCCAAGGCCACCTGATGCTTTCTCGTGAGGAGGGTCAGTGTTACTGCTCGCAGCTGAGACTTGGCAACCCGATAGGAGGGAGCTAATTGTTGACTGGCCCGTGTTGCCACCAAAGTGTTTTTCAAGACCAATTGGGGGTCCAGTCCTAAGATGGTGAGAACATGATGGGTGATTTTGTGCTTATTCAGTGGAACTGCCCTCCCAGAGCCCAGGGCCTGGGCCTCACTCTTTTGAAATGTCTTCCTAAGTATGTGCTGCTGTAATTTTTCTTACCATGATAGTCATTCTACCCACACTGAACCCAGAGATCTCCCCAAGATTATTAAAGATAAGCTAGGAAGAACCTTCATTACAGATTTATAGTCATGAAACATTGAAACCCAGGTAAATGTCCAAGGTAGAGATATCGTTGAATTAATTATGGTATATCCAGATGATAGAATAGTATGCAGCCATTAAAAGTCCTATTTCTAAGGATATGTCATGATGTGGGGAAGTGCTCATAATATAATTCGTGTGAAAAAGCAGGGCAAAGAACTGGATAGTCGTCATGGTTCCAGTATTGTTACAGCCATATCTGTATAGAAAACTTCTGTAAGGAAAAACACTGAAATGTTACAGTGATTATTCCAGAGTAGACACGTTATTGGTCATTTGATTTGTTTCTTTATACTTTTCATTTTTTTTTCCTAGAAGGCATACTATGTTATTTTTATATTCAGGAAAATAAAATGTTATTCACTTTTTGTGAAAGAAGGTGAAGTGAGGTAGTTTTGGTGTAAAGAAGATGTCTAGCACAGCACTCCTAGGTCAGTGTTTTAAAAGCCGAGAGGCCCTTGACCTTGGCCTGGATCTGCACCTGTCACATGTGTTAAGGACATCTCTGAGCGGCAGTTTCCAGCCTACTATTCCTCCTGGAGACCTCAGCTTGGCGCATCATTTGTTTTGTTTGCTGCAGACTGGAGGTGGAAACACAGCCGCCTGCTTCTTTTGCTAGAGTTTGTGTCTGGGTTTTGTCCATCGCTGTCGTATTTACACCTTTTTGTCCTTCTGAAGGCTTCACTCCCTGTCCCCTACACCACTTCCTAAGTTGCACAAACCCACCCACCTTCTACACCCCAGCATCCCCCACCCTCAATGCTTCAGAATTCCTGATTGTTTACTCAAAAAGAAGAGTGATTCATGCTTGGAATTCCAGGGCTTGTTTATCATCTGCATGACAGTTATTTGGGGGAACTTCCAATCTATCTTGGTTTGAGTCTTGCGGAAAGGAATAAATTACTCTTCTTCCCCAATAAAATGTATGTTACCAGCTCGCTATTGTATGGAATAGTTAAACAACAAACAAAATAAAAGCCAGTGACATACTTCCTGTTAGCATCACGGGCATTCTTACAAAAGGAAAAATAAGTCAGAAGTTCGCTACAAGTGGTATTTTGTACCACTATTACTGCCATTTGCCATTTTCTTGATGAGCACGGTGCTTCAGATGCTGTGGGAATTGTTACATGTGCACTTCATAAATATGAGCCATGTTATTGGCCTCGGCAGCTTCTCTTTTGGAATATTTTGAATATTTAGTATGATTTGTGTGTCTTCTGTATTACATGGAGCAATGTGGGATTATGCAACAATATTTTAACTCAAAATTGTCAAAATCTATAACCACAAAGAGGAACATGCTTACAATGACCCTGGGGAATATTGTGGTTTTTTTAATCTTGTTTTAAAAATAATAATGGCAGTTTTTTTGTTTGTTTTTCTTTTCTTTTGTTTTTTTCCTTTGCACTCTTTCAAAAAGCCACTAGGTCTAGGCAAAAGCAACAAATTCTTTGAAGACTTTGGAAGCAAACCACTTTCCTTAGCCAAAATGGAAACAACCAGGCCATTAAAATAATTATGTACTTTGAAAACTCTATGAGGTTGAAATGTAGAATGCGCCTACAGAGCCACTTGGAAGAGCAAAATCTCAAAATGAAAACGAACCTAGAACGCTTGCTAGGAAGAGTGGCCAATGTCATCAAATTCAGCTTCACCAGCACAATGCACCCTTGAGAGTCTTCCTTGACACTGGTGAATATTAAGGCTGTTTGGACACAATTATGGCTATTGTTGGTCACAGCTCTGGCATGACGTTAAACTAACAACATGCTTGGCTGTTGTCTCAAGGTCAAGCTCAGACCATACCAGAGCTTAGCTGAGTGAGTGACGAGAAGCAAGTACAAGATCATATCCATTTGCTATGGTGATGGAACACCTCCATTATAAGAACACAATTTTTAATCACGGTGACACTTTATCCATAAGTGGGGAATAAATTCAAATATTTAAAAACTTAAAAGAAAAAGATACCCAATAGGGAGAGGCTGTGAAATTCCTCTTATGAGTGGAGCTCCATCTTCTGGAGGGAAGAGCCAGGGAAACTATCTAGAAGAACTTGAATTAGGAGCCTTGCCCATAATCAGCAATTATCAGAGATGACTGCTTTTGACCTATTTATAGGGCAGGGCAAACTTCTATTCACTAAATAAATGCTCTTATCACTCTTCAATGACCCCTTGAGGCCCCCAAGACACCTTACCTCACTCATAGCTCAGGAATGTCTTACATACCCAAGTTCCTTTTCTATCTTTGAACCTCTCCCGCATGTGTGGTCTCTGACTCTCTCATGTATGTGGGGTTCCCAGAAATATGTATATATTACATTTGGTCATTTACTCTTGTTAAAAAAAATAGTCAAACTCCTTGACTAATGTTAAATGTCCATCCTAAAGGCTGCCCTAGGAACGCAAAGGAACACATGCTTAAAAGTCTTAGGAATGTAATCTACTATGTTATAAACACCAATTATATCATCAACTTTTGTTCATTGATTTTTATGTTGTTAAAAATGTAAATATTTGTGATGGCATTTAGCAAGACAGTATTGATTTATTGATTTTAATTTAACATGCTGAATCCCCCTCTAAAAATGGGAAGAAGAAATAATGTAGGGAAAGTAGCACATGATTATTGCTATATAATTCACATAGACAATTCACCCACTTAAAATGTATAATTCAGTATATTCACAAAATTATGCAACCATCACCACCATCAATTATTAGAACATTTTCATTATCCCAAAAAGAAATCCTATATCTCTTAGTTGTCACTCCCTACTTCCCCGTCTCATCACCTCCAGCCCTAAGCAACCACCAATCTGCTTTCTATAGATTTGCCTATTCTGGACATTTCATATACATGGATATAATCCAATATGTGGTCCTTTGTGTCTGGCTTCTTTGCAATTGGCATGTTTCCAAGGTTTATTCATGTTGTAGCATGTGTCAGTACTTCATTTCTTTTTATGCCAAATAATATTCCATTATAATGACATACTATATATATTTTTTAATCCTCACTGAGGATATGTTTATTGATTTGAGAGAGAGAGAAGCACTGATCAGTTGCCTCCTGTTCTCACCCCGACCAGGTATTGAACCCACAACGTTTTGGTGCACGGGACAATGCTCCAACCAACTGAGCCATCTGGCCGGGGCAGAACTTTCTCTTTATGGGCATAGGTCCCTCTCATTTTTCCTTCCTAGCAATATTGACAGTGTTTTCAGTTGTATGTGTGTGAACTAATTAACTTGAAAATAGGTGTGAATTCTCTCCGTAGGTAAGTCCACACGCACACTTTTTCAAACAAGGGGTTCTGCAGTTTTCAGGAATGGGTATGTGAGTTACTCCAGTACTTCTGGGGAAATTTTAAGCAAATACTTATCATTAGTTCTAGAATTACACTATTGTTTTTATATGTATTTTCCCCATATTTTTATATGTGAACGCCTTTAATACTTAAAATTTTTTATCTGAAAACCTTGTGTCAAGGTTTACTTTCCTGTAAATCTTGGCATTTTATTCACTCATTTATTGATTTCATTCATTTGTTCAAAGCCATTCATTTATTGAAAGTCAATGGGGGTTTTAAGGGTGTAGGGAGAGAGGTGGAGATGGGATTGGAGAGGTGGGCAGAGGTGGCTCTCGTAGGGCTCTGTAGGCTTGATTTTGGGTTACATTCTATGATCAGTGGGAAGGCACAGATGAGTTTCAAGGAAGGAAGTGAGGTGATATATCTAAAGAAGGTACCTCTGGAGTTTTGGAAATATGTATAGGGCCAGTACAGAAAAGAGACAATGGTGGGTTGGATTAGAGAGGTGACAGTGCAGATGGGAAGAAGGGGATGGATTTGGGATATATTTTGCAGGTAGCCATAGGAGAGAAATGAGAGGGGGAGGGAGGTGGGAAATGAGAAAGAGAAGGAAAATGCAAAATTCAAGCATTCTTCCCAGGTTTCTGGTTCAGGCTACTGGGTGGGTGGTGGTGCCATGAAGTCTAGGATGCTTGTAAGACATCTGAATGGAAGGGGTAAATGAGCATCCATGCATGCTGAGGAGAGCTCA
Organism: Myotis nattereri; assembly: GCF_964212035.1. Taxonomy (NCBI): domain Eukaryota; kingdom Metazoa; phylum Chordata; class Mammalia; order Chiroptera; family Vespertilionidae; genus Myotis; species Myotis nattereri. The sequence goes on along the minus strand of NC_138088.1, from coordinate 52,097,595 downwards.
AAGGTGGGACTCTGAATGGAGAGGTACTTTCAGGCATCTACAGGCAATGGATGATACAGCTGTGGAATCACTGAGGTCCTCTTGGGAGAGAGGCTGGAGGGTGCAGAGGAGAGGGCTCCTGACCAAAAGCCCTGGGGGGAATTAACAGGTTGGACAAAGGAAGAAGCTCTTGCAAAGGAGACACAGAAGACGCAGACAGAGAGTGGAAGGGAAGCCATGAATGCGGCTGCCACAGAAGCCAAGAGAGAGGAATGCTTTGAGAGGGAGGCGATAAGAACCTGCAGGTCTTGACCAGGGAAACTTAAATGGAATGGCAGGGAGATAAGGTTAAAAGTTGGATTGTGGTGGGTTAAGGAGTAAAAGGGAGGTGGATCCAGGGGTGTGTGTAGACAAGTCCTTTGAGAAGTTTGGATAAGAGAAAGAGCAGAGAAGTGGGGAGGTAGCTGGAGGTGGATGAAAAGGGAGGTTTCCTTTAAGATTAGAGATATGAGCATACTTGTTCACTAATGAGGATGAATGAGACAAGGGGGAGAGAAAAGGGCGAGGGCAAGAGGGAAAGTCCTGGCGAATCACTTTATATTTTAAAATATGTATGAGGCAAGATTAGCAGTTGAGAGATGGGGTGTGGAGAGAGTAGAAAGGAAAATGTTTGGGACTGGTCTCCTCTTCAATGGGAAAATATGCTTATGTACTAGGGAGAGAAGGAATTGGAATGTCAGGCTGTGTTAAGGACCAGTGAAATAATTCATTTTAAGTGAAATCAAATTATCCAACGGCTGTGAGGTAATATTCGGGGAAGCAAAACACAGGGTTTAGGTAACAGTGAATCTTTCCTAATCCTCCTTCGGTTCCCTAAGGAGAAAACCTCCCTGTGGGGAGAACACATCTGCAGCACGTCCACACCTGCCGTCCAGGCCCCACTGTGGAGCAGGCCTCAGACCTGGAGCGCTCCATCTGAAACCTCACCAGGCGGGAGCTGGAAAGCATTGCTTTGCTATCCTTGTCTGTAATTTTTTAAAAAATGTTTTTATTGATTTCTGAGAGAGGAAGGGGGAGGGATAGGGATAGAAACATCAATGATGAGAATCACTGATTGGCTGCCCCCTGCACGCCTCCTACTGGGGATTGAGCCTGCAACCCGGATATGTGCCCTGACTGGGAATGGAACCGGTGATTTCCGGGTTCATGGGTCAATGCTCAACCACTGAACCACACCGGCCAGGCAACATGTCGTTTCTTATGTTGAGAGTATGCCTTTCCTGAGAGGAGGAGGAAAAAGTCTCTTTTCTTTGTTCTCTTCTGGCTTTCCAGCCATATGTATAGACTTGCTTCCAGCAGAATAGTCTCCTGTAGGGTGACCAACTCTTCCGATTTGCCTGGGACTGTTCTGGTTTTAAAATGGAAAGTTCCGGGGAAATCCTAGGAATTCCCTCAGTCTCAGGCAAAACAGGATGGTTGGTCACCCTGATCTTAGGTCCAGAGACAAAGCATACACTCGTGAGGTGGTGTTTCTCTTGGACACTAAAGAATGTTTGAATGGTTGTGTCCAGAGACCTGTGTTTTGACAAAGTCAAAGGGTGTTAAATAATTTCCTCATTCCCATTTAGACCACAGTGAAAATATTAAAACCCTGCTGTTTTTGTTAATACAAGTTATGTAATGCATTAAAAGAAGGGTTTGTTGCACCAGCAGTTGCTTTCATTGGGCTGAGCTAGGAAGACCTGCAAAGAACCATTCTTCAAGGCGTGTTTATAAAACCTGCTATGTTCACAGTGAAGTGTAAACCCCAATCGGCTTCATACAGGTGGCATTGCCTGGTGCACCTGTCTGCACAACAGACTGTGTTTACCCAAAATATTTGGGATCTGCATTGTGTGTTACCTTAAAGTAATGCTAGCTGCTCTGATAAACAACTCCAAAATGAATTGCTTAACACAATAGAAGCTAATTTCTCACTAACATAAAGTCCAAAAACAGATGTTCCTGATTGGTTGATAATTCTCCAAGCAGTGATTTATCCATTTTGTGGTTTATCCAACATATGGCTTCTAAGGTTGTCATGATTATTTGTATCAAGCCAATGGAAGGACAGAGAACATAGAATAACAGAGAACATGGGACGTTTGGGGGATGGCGAGCTTGGATGTGACAGATATTATCTATTTACATTCCATTGACTAGACCTCAGTCACAGGCCACACCCAACGGCAAGATGGTCTGGGAAATGCTGTCTAGCTCGTGACCAGGAAGAAGAAGGAATGGGTTTGGTGAAAGCTAGCAGCCTCTGTCACAGACCAGTGCCTTGTGTCTTTCTCACCATAAACCAGGGACAGATTTCATCTTAAATGCAAGAAACCTGGGAGGGCAGACACAGTGAGGTTGAATTCTGTTTTTCTTCCTCTCTCTAAACACACTCCATCTTCACACTTGAGTTGTCACACGTTTTTGTGTGTTTTTTCTCTTTACAGCTGTAGTTCATTTGGGTCAAATAAAAATAGAGTCAGTTTCTTAATGTGCCACCTCAAACTCTTTAGGAAAGGAGGTGAGGTCATAATTGTAAACAAATTCACTTATCACATGTGAATGATCTCTTGGCTTGAACAGGGCTGGAAAGTTCCCCTACTCCTAAGGCTAACTTCATAAGACTTGCGGAGGTCTGCATTCCTGTCTTATTTCTGCAATAAATTACCACAAATTTAGTGGCTTAAAATAACACACATTTGTTATCATAGGGTTCTGGAAGTCAGAAGTCCAAAATCAGTCTCAAGGTGTCAGTAGAGCTGTGTTCCTCAAGGAAGTTCTAGCAAAGAATCCATTTCCCTGACTTTCCCAGTGTCTTGAGGCTGCCCACATTCCTTGACTCATGGCCTCACACTCTACTACCTCTGCTTCCATCAACACATCTCCATCTCTCTTTGACTCTCCTGCATCCCTATGATAAGGACCCTTGTAATTACTTTGGGCTCACTTGGATAATTTTGTATAATCTCTCCATCTCAAGTTCCTTAACTTAGTCATACCAGTGAAGGTACCATGTAAGGTAACACATTCAAAGGTTGCAAGGATTAGGATGTAGTGGGGAGCTGTGCTTCAGCCTACCATAAGGTCCTGTGTTCTACTTTGAGTGATAATCAGCAAGTCTCAACATACATGAAGAGGAGGAATAGGTATGATTTTTATCACGGGCCTGACTGGAGTGGGATGGGGTAGGGAGCCATCTGTGGGGCACGGGAGGAACCAAATTATCAGGAATTATAACAACCATTAAATAATGGCATCAGCAAACAATGGGAGAGGAAACATGAAAACAAACACACAAATAATACTCCATGACTCTCTTCATGGAAATTCATGAATATGTGGGAGGAAGCACATCAGAGTCTTTGTGGAAAGATAAAAGGAGAGAAGAACAGGAATGGGGTTTATGGAACTGTAGTGGAGATAGATTTTAAAAGATTCTCAAAGCTGATCACAGGGCCATGAGAATGAACAGGGAGGGACTTCAACTCTTCACATGATGCAAGGGCGTCTTGGAGCTGAAACAGAGCAATTCTTGCTTTGCTCCCAGTTTAATCTCCCAGAGGTTCCATAGAGCATTTTGGGACACCATCAGAATCCAGTTCTGGCCAATAAAGAGAAATTCGTTCTGTGGAAATGAAAGTAATCTTGGGGAAAGAGACCATGGAGGGTGTCATGCATGTATTCAGATGATTTTGTGTGGGGGCCGGAGAGAGAGGGGACAATTACATTTGTCCCAGGTGCTATGCTAGGTGCCTTACAACTCTATTACGTTTAAACAATGCAAAACTTCTATGAAGTCAGTAAATGTATTAGTTACCTATTGCTGTGTAACAAATTACCCCCAAAGTTAGTTAATGGCTTAAAACAATAATGATCATTGTGGTTCTGAGGGTTGACTGGGTCTATCTAGGGGTTAGAAGACTGTAATGGGGCAGAACTTATCCTGAAGGCTTCTTCACACACATGTCTGATGCCTGGGAAGACTCAAACATCAAGAAACTGAAAAAGCTAGTCATTCCTGAAAGCCAAACTTCTTACATGGTGGTTCTGGGCTCCAAAGTGAGGTTCCCATATAGAATAGAGGACACTTGGTTAAAATTTAAATTTCAGAGAAACAAACCAACAGCTTTTTAGTCTTGGTATATCCCATTGCAATATTTGGGATGTACACTAAAAAGTTATTTATTTTTCTGAAATTCAAGTTTAACTGGCCTTTTTGTGTTTTACTTGCTAAATCTGGCAAGCCTATTTCAAAAGTGCATGTCCTGAGAGAGAGCCAGGCAGTTAGGATTTTGCCTCGAATGGCTTCGTCTCAGAAGTTGTATAGCATTTTTCTGCGTGCCCAGATAGGGGCTGTCAACATGACATTGTAAGAAAACACATGGGATGGAGCACACATATGTAGTTACTGGTGTGGACATCTTTGGGAAGGAAAATCTATGTAGAGTAGCTCTCTTTTGTACAGATTAGGAAACTTAGATACAAGCACATTCAATGACTTGGTGAGGTGATATTGCCAATAAATGGGAGAGCCAGGATTCAAACCCATGGCTGTCTGAATCCAAAATCCATTTTTGAGTTCATGATAGCCAAGGTTGGGGAAAGTTTTGCAGTTAAGATATACAATACTGGGGGAGAAGGGTATAGGAAGAGATTAACCAAAGAACACAGACAGTAGGGTGGTGAAGGCCTGGAGTGGGGCGGGAACCAGGTGGGGAGGGCAAGGGGAAAAAGAGGGGAGGGCATCTGTAATGCTCTCAACAATAAATTTTTTTTATAAAAGCAATACAATGTCGGCTTTAGGGAAGCAGATTTCCTGAAGATCGGAGGAGAGATAGGCCAGATGTCATAGTCAGAGGCTTTCACATGAGTGTTGTCTCAGGAGAGTGGGGATGCTCAGAAATGTCTCTGGAAATCTGCAATCGCAAGTGGTCCCCCGCAGAAGAAAAGGAAAGGGAGCCAGTAAAACCAGAGGCCGTGCCGGAAATCCTCTGATGTCCTCAGGCTTTAAAAGGGCAGGAACCACAATGGGAAGGAAGCGCACTTAACCAAGGACAAGTGGAAATGAGTGGCAGAGAATTGTAGGAATCGCAGCAGGAAGCGTTACACCCTACATGGTCTCCGGGAGAATGTTCTGGAAACAAGGAAGGGCTACACCTGCTGCTTCAGGTCAATGGCGCATTTATGGGTCAGAAAAAGGAAGAGGCTCTTCCAAGACAATGACCTTGAAACGAAAGCAGCTTCTGGAACACAGGAGATGATCAATACCTATTGGCTCAGTGCACGACAGAACAAGCAAATATGTTTAGGAGGGACATGAAGTGACGCCAGGATTGGCCATGGTAAAAAAGCACTTCTGGCGCAGAAGATCTACAGCCAGGTAGGATACTACGAACAGAGACTATAAAGGAGGAAAGGGGGGGGTGGGGAGGATGAGCATACATCAGTATAATGTCTAGAAGGAATAATTCATGATAATTTAAATGGGCTATTTGGCAAAAATTAGGACTACTATACATTACATAATTGGCCAAAGAAGTTGTGATTCAGAAGTATTTTGGTTTGAAGTGGTTAAAATGTAAAACGAAGACATTTGTTGTAAAGGGTTGTCTTGTTTTAGTATAATTTTAAAAATCTGATTCTGTGTTTTCTTGCTAGGAAAACAAACCCCATTAGCTCCATTTCTTGCTAGAGAGGTAGTACCAAATGTTAACTTTTACTCAGATCCTTTAGCTTGGAGTGTAGTTTTCTAACAAAGGACATTGTCTTATAACTGTTTCAATTTCCAGTCTAAGAAAAACAGGGGAATATTTCCTGGTGAAGTGAATACAATAAAAGGTTTGTTTTTGGTTTGGTTGTACTTTTAAAAGTTGTTGCTGAAAATGATTTTGACTAAGGTAATCAATAAGATGCTTTGCTTTATTTACTTACAGACTTTATGAATAAATGCTGGCATTTTCCATTAAGCGCTTGTGAGATTTGCATTTATGCACCTGGGGTTGAAACCATTTTTGCTTAATTTGGTATTCTGAAATCTGTTGATAGACTAAAAAAAAAAAAAATGCTCAAATACATTTGTTCAATCATCGTTTTTTTGAATTCCTACCATGAACAGTTCCTTTTCTGAGTAATGGAGATAGAGCAATGAATAGGATAAGGCCCAGTAAACAAGTAATAGACAAGGTTTAAAAAGTAACTTCAGAGAGTAATAGATTCCATAAAAATTAGTTAACTGGTGGTGTAAGGCTGTTGTTTCTGCATCTCATCTCCATCCTGAAGTCAGCAGGCAGGCACTTTCGAAGTCGGGATGAATGTGAAGTGAGGGAGGAAGGACACATTGGGAGCTGCAAGGATGAGCGGGCACCTGATGGGCCCTGACTTCTTCAGGCCTCCAGCCTTGGCGCGTTCTGTCACGGGGCTAAGTGTGCACCCGGCCGGGAGCTGGAGTTGCTGAAGGGAGACATCCCAGGGGAACTGAAGTTGCTATGGCTCAGCTGCTCTGCTGGTCAACACAATGAGCCAGCAGATACGCGTCCATGCGAGCGAGCTGCAGTAGCACCTGGTGCCCGGCATCGACCTTCCTACAAAAAAAAAGAAAAGAAAAAAAAGAATGCTGCACTTTCATTTCTGCTTCCAGATCTCGTGCACAATGATGGGTCATGCTAACCTGGAACCGTGCATGGAGGGAAATTCTGAGAAACGGAGTTCCGGCTTAGCTGGGTTGACACAATACAAGCCCACCAGCTGGTTCCAGGAACAGCGAGATGACCGGGCTGGCTCACCTCCCTCATCTTGGCTCATGCCTTGCCGCCTGCACACTTATTTAATACTGTGGCCTGCTCTCACTGGCCCAAACTGGACATTTCCAATTCCTCACTAATTTCTCTTTATTTCCCATAGCCCTCATCACCTTCTTCCACATTATATTATTAATCATTATGTTTATTGCTTGCTGTTTGTTTCCTCTCAGTAGAACTGAAGCTCCATAAGAACATAAATATTTTCCCATGTTGTTCCCTCCTGTGTCCCAAGCACCTTGAATGGCCCTGTCACAGCGAGGGCACCTGACACATGCTGTTGAAGGAAAGAGGACAGCTGGGGGTCAGAGAGAGTCTGGGAAAGTCAGAGTGGCCAGGTCAAGTAGTGTGGATTGTAACTGATGTGTAGTGAGATGCCTTGGCGGTTTGCATCAGAGGAGTCATGCACTCTGGCTGGTATTTTTAAGAGATCACTTTGGCTGTGTGTGTGTGTGTGTGTGCCGGGGTGGGCATGAGGGATGTGGCAGGAGGGTGAGCCTGGAAGCGGGAAGACCAGGCAGGAAGAGATTGTAGTTGTCCAGTTGGGGTGAGAATGGCTTGGACTATGGTGGCTGCAGAGACGTGGAGGCAAGGGGTCAGATTCGAGCTATATTGTGATGGTGGAGCTGTCAGCACTTGCCAATGGATGTAGAAGATGAGGGTAGCTCAGAGATTCATCCTGAGCTGCTGAGTGACATGCGGAGCCCATTAGCAGAGATGCAGACTGGGAGAGGAACAGGTTCGAGGACAGAAACCAAGATTTTCATTTATTTATTCAACAAGTATTTACTGAGTCCTGACTACGTGCTGCTTACTATGTCAAGTCTTAGGGATGCAACAGTGAACAAACTGGGCTAAAACCCTTGCCCTCAGGAAGCTTACATCCCAGTGGGAGGAAAAAAATGATAAACAGGAGAGTCAGTAAGGTATGAATATTCAGAGGTGATAGGAGTTAGGGGATAAGGAAGGGAGTATGGAGTGTGAAAGGAGGTCGTCATGTATAATTAAGTGGCCAAGGAAGGCCTCTGTAACAAGGGGCCTTTGATAAAGACTTGGAGAAGGTGAGGGAGGAAGCCATGAGGACAGTTGGGCAAGAACTTTCCAGGAAGATGGACTGGCATGTTCTCTCAGAGTGGAGCCTGTCTGCCACGTTTGAAAAACACCAAAGAAATGAGCATGGCAGGAGGGAGAGCCGTGAGGGAGGAGGACAGGGAAGTGATGAGTTGGGGATGTAAATCATACCATTTTACAGATTTGTATTTGGCATGAGATGAGAAGCCATTGGAAGCTGAGGAGTGACATGAGCCAATGTAACCTTTGAGAGGTTTGAGACACCCATTGGACATCCTAGTGGAGGTGTCGAGGAGGAAGCTGGGTATGAGTGTGGAGCTCAGGAGAAATATCATAGCTGTGTTTGGGTGCTTTCAATGTACAACAGTAGTTAATGTCACAGGACTAGATAAGGTCAACCAGGGACACATTATAGACAGAGAAGAGCAATAACAGGCAGCAGAGATCAAGACAAAAGTGTCATGCTCAGAGACACAAGCCATCTGCAGTCATTCCAGGGTCTGCTTCGTTCACACTCGGGGCCACTATTGGGAGCAATGATTTATCTAATTCACATGCAGTTCTCTGAGAGTCCATAATAAAAGTCATTTACAAGTTCAAAATGTGTATTAGATATGTGTGCATATTGTAGTTCTTTGTAAGAAAAGCTGTGACTATAAGTGGTATCAGGTGAGAAGATGTAGATGACAGGAACCCAAGTGGCCAAAGGTTCTCAGCCATAGGTAATGTCCAACCTTTGTTCCTGAGACCACACCTAGGCTTCTGTGGCAGAGGATGGTGCTTTGTGCAATAAAACCAGTTAAGGTTGCAGTGGGCTTGAAGCTTTTGCTCAACAGTTATTCTTGCCTGTCCACAGATGGCCAGATGCTAGCAGTAGTGTTCTGGTAAACCAGCTCTCCAGGATGGAATGGGGTGGGAGGAGGCTGATTTGTAATGTTTGCCAATTTCTATGGTGTAAATACTCCCAACAAGCCAATTTCATGTTACCAATCATTTGACAACTGGTTCACAAAATTCCTGCAATTTTCCTGAATATGTAACAGCATACAAACCTTTTTCCCCCCTAACCTATAGCTAGGTTATACTTTTAAAGTCCCAATTCCTGTGGCTTCTCAGAATTTTCTCCACTTCCTTTATCCATGCCTACAGTTCAGTTGAAGATGGCTGGGTGCCCAGCACAATTCCATTTACCTCTGGAAGGAATTCCTTCTCTGTTACAGTCACTGGTAGACATCAGCATGTGTTTTCTGAATTGAGCTGCTCTTCTTGTCTTTTTCTACTTCAGGATACTTGTACTTGCTTGGGGTCTGCCATATATCCATACATATACTACTCTTTCCACATTATTTAATTATTTTAAAAAAATATATTTTATTGATTTTTTTTATAGAGAGGAAGGGAGAGGGAGAAGGAGAGGGAGAGGAATAGAAAGTTAGGAACATTGATGAGAGAGAAATATCAATCAGCTGCCTTCTGCACACTCTCTATTGGGGATGTGCCTGCAACCAAGGTACATGCCCTTGACCAGAATCAAACCTGGGACCCTTCAATCCACAGGCCAATGCTCTATCCACTGAGCCAAACCAATTAGGGCTATTTAATTATTTTAAGACCTTCTGTGAGGAGGGCCCTGAACTTGATGGCGATTCAAAAGGCACAGATCTGCCCTAAGGGCCTTATAGGAGAGTTGAGAAAAATGGAAAGTCCAACAAACTCAGGAAGGTTGTTGTTGTTGTTGTTGTTGTTTTTACTTTTTGAATCTGCAAACATTCCATGCAAAATGAGAGACACAGATGGAGTTCACAGAAGGGAAACACAGGCAGCTTTCACTGGGATGTGGGACAGGAATCTGTGCTAATGCAGAAACTGAGCACGTGCAAAGCTGGGGACTGGGATCTCATTGGCTTTTCTCATTTTCATTTACCACCTTGCATCAAGGAATACACTGTTCCCTAAAGTACTTTAATGATCAGCAAAATGCTGTATTTACCTTGGGACAATGACCGATAGTATATATTTACTTATTTAAATCTATGCACTACTCTCCCCACCCTTACCCCAAATTCCACCCCATTTCTAAAAGTCAAGCATCCTATGGGACTCATTGCTACTTAGGGGTAGGAAAGAGACTCTTTGCTAAGCAGATTCACTACACTTAGAGCCCAGTGACCTTTCTCTCCGATGTATATTGTGTTTGGAGACATGCGTCAAGCTCAATTAGTTGCTCAGTGGGTTCCCTACTGGTCAGTGCAACCTCTTTTTCAATGTTCACCAGGGGACCTGGCATGAAGCATCTCAGTTGGGTCATGTGGCTGGGAGAAGAAGCAAGACACAGCCACACCAAAGCGCCACCACCCCCAGGTCTCCAGGATAGGAGGCATTTTGTGGTCAGTGGAAGACAGGACTATCCCCCATCATCCTTTCTGTATGTGTGATGGTGATTTGGGTGGAGGTGAGGATGGGTGCACAAATCAGATGACAGGCAGACAGAGTCCCTTCTCACTGGCGACATTTGTGCTGCCTTCTTCTCCCCTCCTGGTGAGCATTGCAACACTCAGCCCGGTGGGTCTGGGAGCCAAGTGGCTGATTGGGAGCCCCAGGAGGCAACAAATACAAATGACTCTTCAGGCCACCAGTTCCCCTGGAACTTGCTAAACTGCGACTTTCAAGCCAAGAGCAGCATTTTTCCGCAGCTCAAGTCTGGAAAAGACTATGAAACCACATGGGTCAGAAAAACCAAAGGTGCTTTTTGCAATTTTGTGAGGAGCACTTCGAGGACAACTCCAAAATTCCAGATGTGCAGCAGCTGGATGTAGGGTGTCCACAAATCTGCATTGCAGCTTAGGAAAGGCAACTTCTGAAGGCTTCTTTTTTTTTTTTGAAAGTATATTACTATTTTTTATATTGGCATTTTATTTTTAGTTGCATAGTCCAATTTTTTAAGTTAATTTTATTAGGGTGGCATTGGTTAATAAAATTATATATGTTTCAGAAATCTTCACATCCTGCCCACTTCATTTTATTTTATTTTATAGTATTTTATTTTATTTTATTCCTCATCTGTACATTGTATTGTGTGTTCACCACCCAAGTCAAGTCTCCTACCATCTCCATTCTAAAAACAGACCTTTGTTTTTCATCTCTCTCTCTCTTTCTCTCTCTCTCTCTCTCTCTCTCTCTCTCTCTCTCTCTCTCTCTCTTTTTCTTAAAGCTTATCTGAACCTCTGGACTTATTTGTTTGGAAAGAAATAAAGAGGGAAAAACTGGCATCCATCATTTTGTTTTCTCAATTTTCTTGTTAACTGACTCACGATAAAAAATGTCAATTTTAATTCCACAGAACAGAACAGAAAAATAGAGAATTTATAGGCAGCTATTGGAAACAAAAGGACCATCTGGTTTTTTATGTGTAATTTTTCCCAGAAGTTGTCCTCTCCCAGTGCTAAAGCCCTTTATTTTTCCCTCACTGCACCATGTTGAATATTCCTATTTTCCCATAGAGCCGCAGAGCCCCTCAGGTGGGTGTCTGTGAACACGCCTCTCCACCCTTGGGTAGGTGCGCTTCAGGACCAAGGCCTGTGGGGTAACCGCAACATCTGTCTCTTATGGGGCGGGAGGGCTTTGTTATCATGGGAAGCAGCCCAGGCGATTCGTGGAGGTCATCCAAGCCTGGTTATTCCGGTTCATTTGTCATTTTGTGGTGACAGTTTTCACTTTCGTCCAGGAATCTCCAGGGAGGCTTTTACAACATTGGGACTAAAACTCAGTCATGTGCTCACAGCTTCCACGGACTAAAGATTTACTCTCCCAAAAGTCGGAGTGGCTCCATCAATGGAGCAAAATCTTATATAACGCATGTGACAGCAACCGGGTGTCTCTAAATCTTCTGGCCTTTGGGATCCCTCCTTCCTTTCAGTATAATGCTCACTGGCCCGTGGCCCCTCCCACGCTCAGGAACCACCTCCCATCCACTGCAAGGTTCCTGGTGCAGCCTTGCATTCCGCTCACCAGGCCATGCCTCTCGGTCTTATTCAGACGTTCCTTGCTCAGCAGCTTGGACCCTTTTCTTCTCTTTGCCCCCCTCTCTCATCCACTTAAATGTGGGATGCAGCTCCCTTTCCATAAGACTCCCCATCACAAGGTTGTGGCTGGGAAGTGATGGGTGGAGCTCCAATAAAATATTGCTCTGTCCTACTTTCACCTTCAGGCCCTCCGGCTCCTGGACCCTCTTTGTTCCCCCAGAGGTGGCCTGATCTCTCCTAGCTTCCCTCCCATGTCTCCAGTTCCCAGACCATCCTACCCCTCTCCCTAGGCTACCCATCCCAGCCACTTCACATCCCGCCCACTTCGTTTGATTCTCTTGTGCTTTCTAAGCTCACCCTGCCCAGGCAGACTGTACCAGGGGGCCTTGCCTCCCTCCACCAAATGCCCATTGAACCCATGGGGATATGTTCATCCTTACGGATGGAAGAAGGAAGCAATAGTCTATAGCAGAGAGGAATTATGCTCCGCTCCTGTAAGGCCACAGCCAATGATTTGGATATTCGATTTATTCCTCACTTTTCCAGTCTAAAATCATGCAGGCTCTTATTGCACTGTGATTTCAGTTCAAACACATATCAAGTGCCCATTATGTGCCAGACATTCTAGTGGGCACTCCAGATACAAGAGTGGGCGAGGCACCCAGGTTCCCTGAGTGCATGCAGCCGATGAAGGAAGCCATGTGAGGACTGAACAAAGCCCAGGATGGACTTAGGCCCCTCTCTCAGGCCACATTCTATTTGACCTCAGGAACTTAAGTTGGACAGAAAGGTTAGGCCTAGGGAAGAGCTTGCATCTCACAAGCTTGGAGGCCACAGAGTTCAGACATTCTTGAGGACTCGAGTCCTAGAAGCCAAGGTCAAGTTTTGGAGCCACTACCTAGCATCTACGTCAGCTCTGTCTCAGGCTCAGGCTAGGGGCCGGTGGCCAGAGCTGGGAACATACATCAGAGAGTATGTCTGGCAAAGAGGTGAAGGAGGACCTGGGGCACAGATGGAGGTCAAGGCTGTGGCCACAGAACACCTATAAAAGTGGCAGGTGCCAGTGTAATTCCCCAGGATTCACTGGGCAGGGGGCAGCCATAAAGCCATGGATGGCATGATTGTGGCTCTCAGCAGTTGTGTTCTCATGTCTGTGGTCCACCCGAGAGGCTGGGAACACATTCTGAAAAGAATGGTCCTTGTCAGCTAAGTGCCAAGGGCAGAGAAGCAGGGAGGAAAGCCAGCCCCTCCCGGCTCCCGTAGAATTGACTGCGTGGGAAACCACTGCACTTCAATCTACATTAAAAAATTCTGTATGCTTTACTTTCTCTGACAATCCTCTGCTGTGCTTTTCATTTCTATTTTTAAACAGCATGAAAATAAAATCATTGGTTAGTGTCAAAGAAGCCACCTACAATTTCACTTCTGACCCATATGTGGTCCAGACTAGAAATTCTCAAACTTTGACATGAGCATGTTTTCCTTGGGAATCTGGCTACAGTGCAAATTCTGATTCAGTGCCTCCTTAATGGGACCTGAGATTCTGCAGAAACATCAATGATAAGAGAGAATCATTAATCGGTTGCCTCCTGCATGCCCCACACTGGGGACCGAGCCTGCAACTGTGACCTCCTGGTTCATAGGTCAATGCTCAACCACGGAGCCATGCTGGCTGGGCTGATTCTGCATTTTGACAAGCTCCTGGGTGATGCTGAAGCTGCTGGCCTGTGGGCCACTCTTTATGTGAGAGGCTCGATGAATGAGCTAATGGGCCCTACGAATACCATGTCCTAGGCACAGTTCTAAGTCACAACGAAAGGGACCAAGACCTCAGGAGCACCGGAGACAAGGCCAAGCAGCCCGTGTCAGAGACTCAGAGAAAAACAGCCTTTCTCTTTCCTCTCCTCTTCCCAAGCCTACAGCTCATGCTCCCGTCACTGGATTTGAGCCGCTGATATGAATGCATGCCCTGCTCCTCTAGAATATTTTCATCCTTCAGAGAAGGAGCCACCTCTCCAAGAATCTTTCCAGTTAGTAATAAAAGCAACTCTGGGTCCTGAGATAGAATCTGACTTTTTCTTGAGCCAAAGTTTTACGGTCTTGGCCTTGGGGAAGGATTACTCTTCACATATTGCAGAATAGTAGGTAGGATTCATGGAGGGCCTGCTGAGAGCCTTGTTTATTCTCATAAGTCTGCAAGGCGTTGTTCCTGTCTCAATGTACAGACGAGGAAACCGAGGTTTGAGGAGCAGTCAGGCAACGTGTCCAAGGTCATGCGGCATCCTTTGCAGAACTGACACCAGGGGCTGAGTTCCTTCTACTACATCTCACTATCTTTCAAATATGTAGTAACTCAAAAGGCTCAGGGCTTTTAAAGCCAGATTTTATTATTTCTGACCTTGCTATCTAACAGGGTGACCTTAAGTGTCTATAGACAAGAGATGGGAAAGGGCAATGAAGTACCAGGCACAATTTATTACATAGACCAACAATGAGAAAATTTTAAAACATTTTAAGGGTCAAAAAATAAACCAAACATGTAAGCATTCAGGGTTACTACAAATAAATACATCTTAGTGTGCCTTTAGATTTCTCCTCTGTTACATAAAACAAAAGAAGTAATTGGACAACATCAACATCATTTTTAGGGGAAATTTTTATTAACCAATAATTCTACATTCAGCCAAGTTAATGTTCACAAAAAATTATTGGTATTCTAGACCCCAGAAAGTCTAGACTATCTGATAATAGTTGTACCTACATACCCTGTCTGAAAAAAGTGGTTTCAAATATATTTTGTTTTTTTTGCCTTCTTTTTACTTTTTTAAGATGATTGCTAGATACTTTCAAGTTACACATGTGGCTCACATCGTATTTCTATATTGGACACAGTGGGGCCAGTCTGCTGGGGTTAAAATTCAGCGTCATGTATAAAGCTAGCTTCCTTCCTTCCTTCCTTCCTTCCTCCCTCCCTTCCTCCCTCCCTCCCTCCCTCTTTCTTTCTTCTTTCTTTCTTTCTTTCTTTCTTTCTTTCTTTCTTTCTTTCTTTCTTTCTTTCTTTCTTCCTTCCTTCCTTCCTTCCTTCCTTTCTTTCTTTCTTTCTTTCTTTCTTTCTTTCTTTCTTTCTCTTTCTTTCTTTTCTCCTTCTCCTCCTCCTCCCCCTCCCCTTCCTCCTCCTCTACCTTCTCCTCCTACTCTTCCTCCTCCTCCTTCCTCTCTCTCTCCCCTCCCCCCTCTCAACTACCGTATATAGAAACTACCAAAATAATGTCGCCTTTTAGCAGCTACATTGTTTTCTGAATGGACATCTTAGTAACTGATCTTCCATTATCAATAAAAATAGATGCTTTTTATAATATCAAACCACCACATTGCTGTAGCCTTCAGGTTCCTAGACCTACATTAAGGTCAGTGATACAGAGTCCATTAGCCGTACTGAGCTCTTAGCCTCCCTGGGAGAAAAAGAAATGGCATATAAATGGGCTTTCTTCTACCCTAAGCGAAGTGAAGGCATTTGAAGAACACCTGTGTGAAGACCTGGGATTGTGATTACCCAGCCCTCCACGTGGGCAAATAGAAGTTTTCTTACAATATAACCATCTCCCCCAAATTGTCCCTCTCAGAAGGAGGTAGTCAGATTGTGGGTCCAAGACAAAGACGTTACTGATTTGGACATTCGACCCACTGCTTAAGGAGGAAATTCCCATGTTCATCTTGGCTCGGGTTGGGAATTGTTCTTGGATGCTGTAAGGTCAGCCTCCCGTCTTTATGTATTTGCTTGTAGTGCAATGAATTTGCTTACTTCTTAGAAAAATAGACAATAAAATGAATGGCTTCTATTTCCCTCTGGTGTCTATGAAAAAATAAAATTCAGTATTAAAATTCCGTTCTCTGTGGCCGTGTGGACAGCCTTCCCGCAGGAGTAGAGAACCCTGGAGTTGGAGAGGACCCGCGAGGCAGTCATTCCAATACGCAAGGAAGTGTCCTGTGGTCGCAGGACGGCTCACCTTGCCCATCAGCAGCAGAGCCCAAAGGAGCTCTCCTAAGCATCCTGCTGCCAGCGCCCCAGGGCTTGCCCATCCCCTCTGTGTCCTCTACCTCCCCTTCCCCAGGAACCTTTGTTGACACCAGAGCTGCCAAGAAGCCAAGCTGGTTTGGCTCAGTGGGTAGAGTATCGTCCTGCGGACTGAAGGGTCCCGGGTTTGTTTCCAATCAAGGGCACATGCCTGGATTGTAGGCTCCATCCCCAGTAGGGGGCGTGTAGGAGGCAGCCGATCAAGGATTCTGTCTCATCATTGATGTTTCTATCTCTCTTTCCCTCTCCCTTTCTCTCTGAAATCAATAAAGATATATTATATATATATATAAAGCCAAGATGTGCTCCAGAGCAACTCTCTCCACCACAGTGATTTTTTTGTTTGTTTGCTTGTTTGTTTTTGTTAATGAAACAAAAGTGGTTCTTTCTTCAAATGTTTATTTGGGAACTTGGGGTTTAAGTGGACATCTCTGGTAACCATTAGTATTTTCTAATCAAGGAGCAAGGAAAATAAAAACACGACTAATTGATGCTGTTTGCACTTTGCAAGGCTTTAATCTTGCCTGAAGGGCAAAGGAGAAATTATAGAAGGTCCCCATGAAATGATCTCTATTCCAAAAAGGAGGAAACCATTTGACATCCAGAATCCTAGCCCTGAAGTGGGACTCACCTCTCTATTGACAATGCCATGTTCCAAGTGAGCTGAAATGGAGACAAGGTTGCCACTGGCTGTGAACACCTCTGGCCATTTCAGTGTGTCCGGGTTCCTCGAAAGCAGACCCCAAGGTGGGGACTCACATGCAAATGACTTATTAAAGAAGTTTCTCAGGGACTGGGGGAGAAGGACAAGGAGGGGGAGAAGTCAAGGATAGGTGTGCTCTCTGGTCAAGTCCCAGCTTCAGCCTGACCTCACAGGGGAGCCCTCCACTGTCAGTGAAGCTCAGAGTGAGCCCAGCCCTGAGGCCAAGAGCTGGCCTTCCATCCCCCTGCCCCTGTCAGTCACTGGTCAAGGGCCAACTGACCAAGGTGAGCTCTGGGAGTGCACTCACCCAGGGCTGTCTTTTTGAGTGACTCACAGGTCCAGGCCAGAGGAGCACTTAGGGCCAGAGGATGGACACACAAGACGGGAAGGGGGAAGAAGGGGATCTCTGAGTCTGCTGCCCCACAATGTTGCCTGGACAGAATCTTGACATCTTTGGTATCCATTTACATCCTCAGGGTGCCTTACCCTGACATCTGCATTGGGGTGTATAGTGGACATTGGTTGTTTTTTTCATTGCCCATTCTCCATTTCCCCATTTCCTTTGATAATTGCAATTTTATTATTGGTAAAGTAACTTAGCATTATTAAAGTAATAGTAATTTCAGGAAAACATTCTTCTTGGTCCATATCTTTTGGCAGAGATGAGTAACCCAGCCCCCACGGGTGGGCATATGCCCAAGGCTCCGGCTGGTGTCTTCTGGGAAAGGTGCTCTTCTCTCACCAAGGATCAAGCAAGAAGTTAGAGGGGAAGCTCCCCCCTCCAGCCCCCCCAAACCATTGCATTGAGGAATGTACCCAGTCACTGCATCCAGGCCTCAGAGGCTTCCCACCACCTCAGAATCTAGAGACTGCACATTGGCCTGGAGCCACAGCAGGAGAGGCGAGAACACGGCACCTCTCGCTGCAGCATCTGACAGTGGCACCTACCTCGCACCCAGAACCCTGGCTGTGTGGGCGGCTGCGGATGCAGGTGCTCATTTTGTAGCCATTGCAGCCCAGAGAGGAAGCCTGGACGGCTCAGAATGGGCTCTGAGGGCACAGAGTAGGTGTGCAGCTGTTGGAGGCCATCTTGACATCATACAAGGTCTGATAATGAAGCCAGTTCATAGTGCAGAACACAGCCACGTTGAGAGACCTAGAAAGGCCTAGGCTTTTTATTTTTTTGAATTTATTGGGGTGGCATTGGTGAATAAAATTATATAGGTGTCAGGGGTGCCATTCTGTAAGACATCGCCTGTATGTTGTACTGTGTGTTCACCACCCCAAGCTGAGTCTCTTTCCATCATCATTTATCCCCCCTTTACCCTCTCCTACCTCCCGCAAAAGCCTGGTCTGGAGGAGGCTATTTGAAGACCCGGAGAGGGAAGGTGACCTAGTCAAGGTTACATAACAGTGAAAGGTACAGTTGGATCCAAATACCAGCCTCCTGACACCCAGCACAGGCTTTCCCATCATGTGGTCCTTGGCCTTGGCCTCCCCTTGGGACCTGTATCCCTCCCTCCCTCCCCCCAGCAGCACTCCTACCGGCACTAGCAGGGGTTCCCAACCACTGTTCATTAAAGGAGCAGATTGGTCTGACCCCTCCGAGCCAGCCAGCCGCGCTGCCTGCAGAGGGGCCTTAGCAGAAAAGCACTCAGAACACATTTTCCGGCAGACGCGGTGGAGCCTGGGTGTGTATGAATAACTCATAACCGGAGCCTGCCTAGTGAGGAGCTCAGAGCCGGCTTTGAAAGCACCCCAGGGGTTCTCTCCGAGTGGCACACTGAAATGTGGCCACACCGGTTCAGGCTATTTTAAGCTTCGGAAACCAAGGGAGGGAAGGCGGGGTGAACCGGAGGGCTCTAAGGGCAGATGAGTTCCAAGCCAGCTTTCTCTGTGCCTCCAAGGTCACCTTGGGCCCATCCCCTGTCACCTGTGACCTTCTTCCCTCTTCCCTCCTCTCCCTGGAAGGATGGGACTTCAGGGGAAGTGAGTAGAGAAGGAGCAGGGGTGTGTGTGGCGGGGGAGGGGCCGGAGGGACACTTGGTCCAGGCAGCTCGGTGTGATGAGTGAGATGGGCAACATGCTCTCTGCCTGAGCCTGAGTGCTTCCCCTTACATTTATGTATTTACACTGGCATTACTCAATCCTCCCTCAGCCCTCAGAAGTAGTAACTGTTATCTGTTTGTCACAGGAGGAAACAGAGGCTCAGAGAAAGTCAGCAGCTTGCCCGAGGACCCAAGGTGACACAGCAGAACGGGGATTTGAAATCAGGTGGGTCTGCATTCCCGATGACTATGCTGTGGCCTCAAAATCCAATGATAGTCCCCTGGCAGGGGTGGGGGAGGGGTGGGGGGGCTCATCGGTTGGAGTGTCATCTTGTACACCAAAAGGTTGCAGGTTCGATCCCTGGTTGGGAGGCTTATGGGAGGCAACCAGTCAATGTTTCTCTCTCACATCAGTTCTCTCTCTCTCTCTCTCTCTCTCCCTCTCTCCCTATCTCTTTCTCTCTCTCTTCCTTCCTTTCTCTCTAAAAATCAATAAAAACATATCCTCAGGTGAGGATTAAAACAAAACAAAACAAAACAAAAATCCAGCAATAATCTCCTGTCTGTGGCTCAGCTGATTGGAGCATCATCCCACAAGCTTGTGGGTATGATTCCCAACCAAGGCCCATACCTAGGTTTCTGGTTAGATCCTCAGGTGAGGATTTTTAAACTCCAACAAATAGTCAGTGCTCCTTTCTATTCCTTCCTACAGCTCTGGACGTTCCATTTCATAAGCCCCATTTCTTCAGATGGGGAAACTGAAGTTCCAAGAGCTTAAGAAATCTGCCCAAAGACACCACAGTCATGCCTAGCAGCGTAGGATGGAAGCCAGCTTCCCCTCCCGGAGCCAGATCTTCCCATTAGACCACCCACAGACTTTACATTGTTCTCTAAAACACTCTCACAAGCTTTCATAGGACTCCTACTTCCCCTCTTCATGTTGTGCCGGGGAAAGTGAGGTTCGAAAAGGGTGGGTGACTTGCCCAAGGTCACACAGCTAAGGGCTGGATGGGCTAGAACCCAGATGCTGAACGCTCCGGCTGTGTGTAAGCAAAGTCTTATTTTCTGACTCACATGATCATTTGAAGAATATGTCATCTCTATCTCTAGCTCATCTTCACTGGGCAGCGGCTTCCCCCACGTTGACTCCGGTTTCTCTCTCAGCTCACCGTGGCCTCTGTCCAGGGGCTGGTCTGTGACTGCACAGAGAGGGGCTTCTGTTACTGCCACTGCGCTCGTGACACGCGGGACGGACATCCGCGATCTTTTGCCTCCGAGGCCCCGAGCACAGCGACACCTCTTTGTAGTTTCCTTATAAGCACATGTTGGAAGGTGGGAGGGGAACCAGGAGAGTAAGCAGTGGGAAGAGGAAAAGTCTAGAATCTGGAAACAGATGGGTATTTGATGGGATCTGGTACTTTGGGGGGAAGTAATTTAGATGATCAGTTTTTCCCCCTGAATTTTATTTTTAACTGTGGTGAAGTAGATGATACAGTTCAAAATAATGTGACAAGGATGGCAGGAAGCCACATTTTAATTCCTTGATTCACTCCTCCTTTTCTGAAATCAACAACTACAGGGGTGGGCAAAGGTAGGTTTCCAATTGTGAGTTTATTTTTTGTTTTTTTTTTAAAGATTTTTAAATTAATTTTTATAGAGAGAGGAAGGGAGAAGAAGAAGGAGAGGAGGAGGGAGGGAGAAGAGAGAGAGAGAGAGAGAGAGAGAGAGAGAGAGAGAGAGAGAGAAAGAGAGAAACATTGATGTGAGAATAAAATAATCGGCTGCCTCCTGCATGTCCCCTACTAGGGACTCAACTAGCAACCAAACTCCTCTGTGCTAGGTGCTGAGGATCCAAAATGAATGAAACTGGGTCCCTGCCCTCCCAGAGCCCACAGTCTAGAGAGAAACAAATCCAGGGTGCACAGGCCAGAAGTGTGTATACAGTACAGCCGCGTGGACAGGGTTAGTGTCAGGACAAAGTGAGGGGCCATCGGTGTTTCCTTGGGTGGGGACATGTGAGATGCTTGAGTTTCATGAAGGCCTGGGAGGCTGCACAGGCGGGGGGCAGATGTCGGGCGAAAGGAATGGCCTGAATAAGGCTGTTGCTGAAATAAGTGACCTGGGGACTGTAAATGCTGGTGTGTGTGGGGGGAGGGAGTGGAGGGAGGGTGTAGTTGTTGGAAGGGCAGGTTTGGTTTTGAAGAGCCCTGTGTGTTATGGAAAGGAATTTAAATTGTCTCCTGGAGGCAAGGAAAAGCTATTGAAGAGGTTAAGCTGGAATGTGACATGCCAGGGTTTCTATTTTAGAAAGTCACTCTGGCCGATGTTGGAGGATGGACGGGATGATTAGTGAGGCCAGCCACCAGAGTCATTTAGGGGAGGGTGTCAGTGATCAAAAGAGGGTCAAACAGCACCAAGTGTCTACAGAAGGCCCCGGTGGAGATAGAGATGAGAGGATGCATGCATTGAGATATTTAAGCAGAAGAAATAAAGGCGTCAAGAATGAGTACTAACATTTTCAACCAGGTGTTTGGGAGACTGAGGTGCTAAAAAAAAGGGGGGGGTCTCTTAAGAAAAAAGATAAATTATTATGGAATACAGGATGTTAGAAAAATAGAGAAAAGGAAAAAGCATTAATCTTACTATCATAGCACAATCTGTACGCATATTTTTATTTATTTCCTTCCAATATTTCCCTCAGTTTATAACCCAAAGTCAATTTCGTAGGTGACAATTTTTCTTTTCTTCTTTTACTTGATGTGAATATTTTATTTACTTTAAAAGGATTGTTAACATGCGGCATTCTGTTAGTTTCAGATAAATAATCCTTTCTCTTGAGTGTGGGATGGTTAATAGGAAGCACTGTGCTTCTTCAAGCCCGTGGGAGACTCACTTTGAGACCCATTGCTGGCGGCTCCGTCGCATTTCTTACTTTGAGGCAGGCCAAATCTCTCGCCTATCTAAGAGCCGTCACTTTGATGGAGGACTTAGTCATGAGCGTTTTACGGTTTTGTTTGTTCCATAGCTTGGTGCATCCCATCACTTATTCCCTTTTACCTTCCCACCGACTGTTAAGATGACAAGATGGTGAAACAGCTCATGCCTTTGTGTCCTGGAAAATTCAGCCCGAGACGCCAAGAAACGACAGTGTTCACGTTCATCCTGGCTGTGGCTTGTGAGGCCCACTTGTTGGAGAAGTCGGTGGGTAGAGCGGAAGGTTTTTGTGTAGCCCTCTTGTGTTCTCCTTGACAGGATATTCTCAGAGCACAGTTCAGCTCCCAGCCTTGCTCCACGGGGAGTGTCCAGCTTGGAAAAGGAAAAGAAATTATGGGAAGTCTCCAGAAAAGTTGTCCTGCCTCTAGCTGGCTCTCGTAGGTCAGAGAAACTGGCTATTGGCAAGCTCTGGGCTCTGCATTGGCCCGGGGAGAGAGCCGCAGCCTTCTTTGGGAACGGTATTATGCAGGCTGTCAGCAGTCTTGGCTTTGAATGAAAGGCCTCAGGGGACAACCAGACAGTGGCCTTATTCTGTGTTATCAGGCTGAAGGGTGATCTTGGGCAGAATAGACATTCCGTGGAGAGAGGCGAGCTTGGAAGGGGAGTCAAATCCTTTTGCTGACCTGGAACATAAGTGTGGTTTCAGTGGAGCTCGGCAAATATGAGGTCACTCAATTCATTCCTTGGGTTCTCCCAGCCCTCCATGGCCACCAGGACCTTCTCTCTCCGGGCAGCCACTGGGAGGAAATGTGACTGTCCGTGAATCCAGGGCAGGAGGGGGATTAGAAGCAGGAGAGGGATCGTGTGGAACTGGGAGAATGCTGATGAGCAAAATCAGGAGTTGGAACCATTTTTATCTCTCACACGCCCTTGTGCAGAGGGGGGGCGGGATGGATTCCAACAGTATGTTCTCTGGGGCTCTGCCCAGGCTAATTTTACATGACAATGGCTGCTCTATGCTCTTTCATGGAGCATTCTAATCACTGCAGGCCCCATGTGACCTAGCTCTGGAGCTGGATTTCCGGCCCAGGCCAGCAGCAGGCAGGGGCCACAGGCTGTGAGTTACCCAGGCGGCCAGACAAGCATTTCCCCAGGTCGCTCCTGCTGTTCTTACAGAAGGGGACCTTTATTGGTCTCAAGATCACTGTCCAGGGCATGGCAGGTCACTGTTCCTCACCGTGGGCTGGAATGAAGGTTGACCTTTCCCTCCATATGGGTCGCTGAGAGATTTTGCAAGACAGTGTGTGGCTTCCTGCAGGCCTGGCCCTGCACACTCTGTCCGTGTCCAAGTGCTGGGTGCAACCAGAGAGAAAAAGATGCTGGGGAGCCAGTGTCAGGGTGGACGGTGCTGGCAAGAGCAGGAGTTTAGTGGTAGGCCGAGCTACAAGCTGGTTTTGAAATGTACTGGTCTCTTGAACAATAAAGGAAACCAAAAGACTTAAAAAAAAAAAAAGCAAAGCACTGATAAAGGAATTATGACATAAACAAAAAGAAATGTAAGCACCCTGTTCTTTTGTGAGCAATAAAGGCAGCGAACAGGGAAATGCCAGAAGCCATGACCCGTAGTGCACACTCATCTCTCCTATGTCCTTTCCACTCGCACACAAAGGGGAGGTTCTTGTTTTCCAGCCGCCTTCAGGAAACAAATGAGCTATGATTATTATTATTTAGTTTGTTCTTTCAATCAAAACAGCTCTTAGGGTAGCCCAGTGCAACTTAATCTCTTATGTCAACATGGAATCCAAAGAGGCTGCCCGGGCCCCACATTCACACCCAGGGCATAGATGTCAGGCGGGAATCTCTCCAAACTAGGGAAATCAATCTCTATGAATCCCATGGAACCCTCCCTTCACAGGTCTTCTGGACTTCCTTTGTTTAAATGTGTGGTTCCTGAAGATAGAGACAGAACCTAGGAGAGCCTTCCCAACTCTTTTGATAGCAATTGACAGAAACCAAATTGAATCTACTTTATATACTTGAGAAAAGGATGGGAAGAGGTAATGGGAGGGCTTGAAATTGATTAGGTCATGTAGCTGGGAAGATGCAATTCCTTCCCCCAGCCCAAACTTTTGTTTCCAGAAGAAAGGGAAAGAGGAACAATGTGGGTAGAAATACCAGTCATTCACCACAACCTTAGCACCAAAGGGGGCAGTAGTGTCAGCCTCCTCCGTTCTCCCAACCCAAGATGCTACTGCTTAGCTGTTGTCACTGGGCCATCTCCCACTCAGGAACTCTTCTTTGATCTCAGGTCCTCTTTTCCTCCTTTGAGCATTTGGCATACATCCCAGTGGAAAAAGCTGGTCTTTATAATGCATATTCTAGAAAAACCAAGGCCCTTAAAATAGTTCTGGACTTGTATTGATCCAAGAATACTGAATGGATAGGATGCTGCAGTATTAGAATCTTACTACATCAGAGCTGATGTGGGTGCAGCAAGCAGTGCAACCAAAAGTTCTTCCCTCTCTACCTCAGTAAAATTGCCCTTATCCCTTCTCAGGAGGTGGGCTTTTGACCATAGTCAGTTTGCATAGCTTCCAATCATCCCATACCCAGTAATTATTGACTTCTTCCTGTGCTGGTCGAAGTAAGCAATAGAAGACGAGATGAAGGGTTTTTGTTTGATTCCTGGTTGCAAGGAACAGAAACCTACTCAGATGAGCTCAGATAATGATTCCCGTTGTACAATTTCATGGAGGTCCAAGAATAGGGCTACATGAGCATTGAGTATCACAGACGGCAATCATATCAATAGTAGGCTTCTTCCTCTTTATAGCACTCGCTGGAAATGTGTGTGTGTGTGTGTGTGTACACATGTGTTTATTTAGCTCTACACTCCTGCTAGGCTACAAGAAAGGTGTTTATCTCTTTCACAGCTGTGTCCCGAACAAGCTGCCCAGAGTGTGCCACAAAAGAAGTGGTCCTTGTGTATTTTTGTTCAGTGAGCTCATGGATCCGCACCTTATGCTCCACCATTTAAATGACAGATAACTCTGTGCCTGCTTCTATCAGGTCTGATCTCAGTTGATTTCTCCAGTTCCTCCACTTACCCAAGTTCTTTTCCCATTACTCCCGATTGCATCTGACTTGTTCATGATCTTTTCAACCTCTTCTCCATCCTGACCTTTTGATTTTAGCTTCTACCACTAACTGGCCAATTCTATCCTAATTTATTAGTTCAAATTCTTGGGAGGGAGGGGGAGGGAAGAGGAGAGGGAGGGTGATAGAAAGAGAGAGAACAAGCAATTATCCAGGTCATCTATTTGAATCAGGTCATGAGTCAACCAGAAGATTGACTGTCCTTGGGTCTGATGCTCACTTTGGTCATCAGCTGAGGTGGAGCAAAGGTCAGTGTTAACTAGTTCAAAACATAAATTCCTAGTCAGCAGGGTCTGTGGACAAGGCAGTGTCTCAGAGAATGGAGTATGAGTGTGGAAGGCAATTTTTGACCTCTCTTGTAAAATAAAACAACCTCTCTAGAGAGCTTATTATAGATAGAGAGATGACTTCAAGGCAGATCAATATAAATCAGTATAGAATCTGTTCTTGTTGCTTATCTAGCAGCCCTTTCTCCCTTCCTGTAAGAGCCACCTTCTCCGGCCACAGCAGAGTTCAGGTGACTTCAGATAGGCTAGTTACTGAATGTCAACTCCCTCGCTCTAGTGATTGGGTCAAGGGTGAGCATGGGACACAACCAAATCAATGAAGTTATTTCTTAAAATGTTTAACAATAAATCTGGAAGAGAGCATGCCTTTTGTTCTCTCTGGTGATGGAGCAGCTGGGTTATGAGGCTAAACTGCCAGAGACTGTGTTCTCCTGTGGAGGGAAAAATAAAAGTCAGAAGTGAGGACAAGATGCAGAGAGATAAAGAGAAAGAGAGAGGGAGAAGGAGAGAGAAAGAAAGAGAAATAGTCTTTTTTTTAAAATATATTTTATTGATTTTTTACAGAGAGGAAGGGAGAGAGATAGAGAGTTAGAAACATCGATGGGAGAGAAACATCGATTAGCCACCTCCTGCACATCTCCTACTGGGGATGTGCCCGCAACCAAGGTACATGCCCTTGACCGGAATCGAACCTGGGACCTTTCAGTCCGCAGGCCAACACTCTATCCACTGAGCCAAACCGGCTTCAGTGAGAGAGAGTGTCTTGAAAGCCCTCACTCCTAACAGCCTTAAGGTGAATCCCACCCTTGTTCTTATTATTGTTGTTTAGTTCAGAGGTCCAATAACCACCCCCCCTCCTTGTTCCTCCTTTCTCACTTTGCTTAAGCTAATTAAGTGAACTTTTTCTCTTTTGCAACAAGGTAGTTCTGAATTACAACAAATGCTAAATTTGGTTGTTTAAATTAAATAAACATTTGTTGAATAAGCAAAACTCTGAAAGTTATATAAATTCCAAGGGAAGAGATAGAGAGAGCAAAGTAAAAAAAAATAAAAAAATAATCAAATCGCCTTTGTTAATTGAGGTCCATTTCTGAATTCGGTACCTAACCCATAACAAACCCAACCCTTGAGATGTGAACTTTTTCTTCTTTTTTCCCTTTTTATTTTTGAGAGCAAAGCACATGTTTCCCCCTGCGTCAGCAACTAGGGCAAACACCACGTTTAAGGCAACCAAAGGACATGAACTTGAACTAAAGTTTGAAAATATACACTGTCCTAGATAGAATCTCAAGATTAGGAGACATTTTGATATAGAGCTGAACATAAGTCTTTTCTCTTCCAAAGAACCAGTTACCCTTTGTTCTGGAAGCAGAAAGGAATAGTCCACATTTCCCAGAATGAAAAAAAAATGTAAGGCTCCAATTGAGCAAAATTCATAGTTTTCCCAAGGCTTATTTTGGTTCTTTATCTTGAGGCAGGGAGGACATTAGACCTTGAGATGGAAGGTACACCTGTAAGAGTGAAAGTGTCTCCAGGGATGGTACTAAAAGTACTTAGTCTAGAATTTTCTAGAAATGCACAATGACCCTTGATGGCTGTGGCCCTGTGGCATTGTGAATGAGCATGTGCAAAAGAGTGAAGCAGGCAATATAGCAACAAGCCCAGTCATCTTCTCTGCACTGGTCCTTTGATAAGACAAAGGAGATTCTGGTGCTTACTCTGCTCCAGATCAGGTCTGGAACCTTCAGAATGAGGCCTTAGAGAGTGGGACAGTCCCAAGGGCAGGCCCCAGCCCCAACCGGAAAGTCAGTCTAGAGCTGAATGGAACTTTGCAGAGCATCTGAGACATCATCGTTATTTCACAATAGGGGACAGTGAGACCTGAGAAGGAGCAGTGGTTTTTTTCTAAGTATATTTTTATTGATTTCAAAGAGGGAGAAGGAGAGGGAGAGGGGGAGAGAGAGAGGGAGAGAGAGAGAGAGAGAAAGAGAAACATCAATGATGAGAGAGAATCATTGATTGGCTGCCTCTTACAAGCCCCCACTGGGGATTGAGCCCGCAACCCTGGGAATGTGCCCTGACTGGGAATTGAACCATGACCTCCTGGTTCATAGGTCAACACTCAACCACTGAGCCACATTGGCCTGGCAGGAGAAGTGTTTTACCCATGGCTTTGTGGTCACTGTGTTAATCCAGTTCTCCAATAAGCAGACTCCAAGATAGTATTCAACATGTAGGGATTCTATTAGAGAAAACACCTGAGTGTGGGAGAATGAGGAGAGAACTGGAGAAGGCCACAATGTGAGTCTGATCTGAGTAGAACGTAGAGTGGAAGTGTCTTAGACTGCTGTGCACTCCAAGGAAAGTTCGGCAAGGCAGTGCATGGGGTGGGAGTAAGGGTCCTCCAGCCAAAGTCAGCTGAGAGAGGGGTCTTCCTGTCTCCCAGGAAGGGGACTACCTTAGAATCCCTACCATGCCATCCACTGGCCAGGAGCAACCCATGGGATCCATGGGATGTGTGGCTTCCATGTGAGGCCAGCAATGGATCGAACCATGACCTCCTGGTTCATGAGTTGATGCTCAACCATATTAGCCTGGCTAGCATAGGGATTTTTAGAAATAATTCTTATATTGGTAAAATGAGTGATGATCAAGCTAGGTGCATTAATTGGCTAGAAATGGTGTACAGGCACCTCTGTCCTTGCATAAATAAAATAAGAACCCAGAAAGTTCAACAGCCTAGTCCTTTTGGATTGCCATTTGGGCCTAAGGTCCACTTAACTGTTTGGCCTCTTAATGTAGGAATCTTGAAGATGCCTAGACAGTTGGCTGAAACTTGCCAGGTGAATACTTCTGCATGTGCCTCAAGGAAACCCAAGGACAGAGTGCAGGGACGCTAGCAAGCTTACCAGCCTGTTGGATGACTGTGTTGGGTTTGTTTTGCTATATCTACTTACTTATAAAAATTAGTATGTATGTCAGAATTTGGCTAGGACTTCTGGATTGTGGAGTTGAGAGACTTTTAGCCCTCCCCTATCTCAAACTTTTAAAAACTACCAATACCTGAAAAATCAGCTCAGTAGTTGTGAACCATCAAGCTGGCTTAGATCCGGCCATAAATGAGAGAAGCAATCATCTTTCCTCCCCAGAGTGAGGGAAGAAAGTCACCTTTCCCAGACACTGGGCCTTGCCAAAGGCCAAAGACCACAGTGGCATTTCACTTCCCATGCCCTTTGTGGGCTGAGTGTAGGAGGGAGGGAATGTTTGCCATTTCTTAGTAAATGCTGGAGGGGGGAGCCTAGTCCCTTATCTGATGGCTCTTTTCAGAGGATGATGTCCATGGCAACTCTGTGTTCAACTCTTGGCCCTCATTACCCATTTGGGGCTCCAAGTCATGTCAACACATTGCTACAAACTACATTACAAATGCAGCATTTCATTTCAGAAAACCTCCCGAGAGGTCATATGGATAACATCCTCAAATTGCAGGAGAGGTTAAAGAAGCCCACAGAGGCTGAGCACTTGTCCAAGGCCACTCTTATTTGGTGGACAGAGACCTAAAGGGAACCCAAGTTGCCTCCCAGATTTAGTGTTCTGTGTGGAGCTGAGCTGACTGTTTAGGAAAGCTGGTATAAGGAAGTTCAAGGGCAGGGATGGTATAGAGGCACATTGATCAAACACCAGGCATTCACTCAGCAGTTACTAGGTATCCAGGACAATGTTGTATGGGACAGAGAAATAAGAAAAGACACAGTCCCTTCCCTGGAGAGTTCACTGTCTGATTGGGGGCGACAACTACCATGGGAAATAGCAAGGAACTAGCTCACTGGAGTGGGATGACTCTGGGAACTCAGGAGCACAAAGAATAGGCATTCAGATGGTGATTAAAATGTCCACTCCGGACTCGGACAGGCCTGGTTCAAACCCTAGCACCCCTTAGCCAGTCCACCTAACCTTTCTAAGCCTCACTCTGTCTATCTACATGGGAAGTATACATGCCTCTGTCCTACCACGGTGAAAACTAAATAAGATCTTGCCTGCTAACATGCTTCGTGTAGAGCTGGACAACCTGGTAAAGGCTCTCTTGGCTAATAAATATCAGTTCCTTAATTTATTTAGTAATCAAAGAAGAGAGGGAGGGGCACCATAAGCATACACCTTGGTCAAATGCCCCAGGGCTTATAGTATTCCAAAGGGACGTGTGTGTGTGTGTGTGTGTGTGTGTGTGTGTGTAATAACCTTGAAGAATGCTAATTAAATGACTGGCCAAGTAAACATAATCTAGAGACAGGCTTAGCCAAGGGTCAGCCAATTCTGGTGGGATTACTTGGCCGCTGCTTTGTCAGGGTTCACTGAGTGCCACGTGGTGTTTGGGGGCAGTAATCACCTGCTTCCCTACACCTTTCATCTTCAGCCTTTCCGTCAGCCACACATGCCAGCACAGAGCTGGAAATGGCCAAGAAATCTGTGTTCAGAGTTGTCTGTGGAGCAAGTGCCATGCAGCTGTGTAGCAATGGATTAATTGTTCTTAAGGCTTCTGTTTGCTAATCTCTTTACTAGCTTCACAAATACCCCAAGGTCACATTTAGTTCTACACCAGTCAATTGTAACACAACTCCGGGGCAGTAACATCAGGAGACCAGCATGCACTCCTGTCCCTGAGTTCTTCATGAGTTGATTAAAAAACCCGGTCACAAGGGCACCTGTACAGAGGAAACCAGAAAGAGAACACTTGTCTGTCCAGCCGAGGGACCCACATTTTCACATCAGGAACATGGAATCCAGAGCTCCAGGAGCCTGAAAGGGAACTGGCTCCAAAGCCAGCATGACTGTAACGAAAAGATGTTCTCACCAGAGAACAAAGCCTTAACCTGGTGTAAACCCTACAAGGAACCCCATGGTTCAGAGTCAGTTATAAATTCAGAATATGAAACCATTGAACTCTGGTTTAGTTAGGTCCATAGTCTCACTATGAATACAGAGAAGGCGTGTATAGTTCTAGCACCTGTATGGTGACAAATGTGGCCTTTTTTTTAAAAATTTTATTTGTAGTTTTGTTTTGTTTATCCTCACCCGAGGACATTTCCCCATTGATTTTTTTTAAGGGGGTGGGGTGTGTAGAGACAGAGAGAGAAACATTGATGTGAGAGAGACACATCAATTGGTTGCCTCCCACTAGAATCAAAACTGGGACCCTTCAGTCTGCAGGCCAGTGCTCTATCCACTGAGCCAAACCAGCTAGGGCAATCTGTGGCCTTTCAACCTACCTATGAATTGACACTGATTTAACAAAAAATAAGAATGAAATTTACTGTGGAGAGAAATTCCACCCCTGGATTTGTCCCGAGAGCTTCCAGACTTACCATCCACCTCTAGGAAGTTTTTACTTAGAATGGTTTAGCTTATTCTAGTCATTAGCATTGCAATTTCTCCCAGGAGCCCCTTTTTCTCAGTTACCTGGAACAAGGTTAACTTAAAAAAAAAATCAATGTAATAACCAGTTCACATCCATTGGGATGGATACTATAAAAACAACAGAAAATAGCGAATGTCCGTGAGAACTGGGAGACACTGGAGTCCTTGGTGAGGCTGTAAAATGGTGCAGCAGCTACGGAAAGCAGTGTGGGGGGTCCTCAAAAAAACTGAAAACCGGTTCTTAAAGAGATATTTACATGCCCATGTTCGTAGCAGCACCATTTATAATAGCCAAAATGCAGAAGCAACCCATATGTCCACCAGTGGCTGAATGGATAAACAAAATATGGTGTATATATATGCGATAGAATATTATTCAGTTTTATAAAGAAAAAATAAATCCTGTCACATGCTACAACATGGATGAACCTTGAGGACATTATGCTAAGTGAGATAAACCAGTCACAAAAAGACAAATGCTGTATGATTCTACTGATATGAAGTGCCTAGAGTAGTCAAAAGATAAAAAGTGGGGCAGTAGTTGCCATGGCTGGGAGCGAGGGGGAAGAACAGATATTGTTCAGTGGGTAGAGAGCTTCAGTTTTGCATGATGAAAAGGCTCTGGAGATTGATTTCACAACCACGTGACTATACTCAGCACTACCGAACTGTCCACTTAAAAGTGGTTAAGATAATAGATTTTATGTTGTGCTTTTTAACACAATAAGAAACATCAATGTACTCAATGCCTGCAAAAGCTAAGATAAATAGACAGATGGAGAAATGGCCAGATAGGTGACAAAGCAACTATAATAAATGTTAATTGTAGGATCGAGGGGGTGGGTATATAGGTATTTTCTGTGAAACTCCTTCAACTTTTTTGTCTGTTTGAAATTTTTTTATAATGAAATGTTAGCAAACAATGAAAAAAAATCAATGTAGTAATTAGAATTTATATACATGCATTCTACATGTGATACATATACTATATATATGTAGCTAATATTTTTAATTATGACACATTTTTCTTTTTTGAAATATGTTTTTATTGATTTTTAGAGAGAGAGGAAGGGAGAGGGGTAGAGAGATAGAAACATCGATGAGAGAGAAATATCATCTGTCTGCTGGCTCCTGCATACCCCCTATGGGGGATTGAGCCCACAACCCAGGCATGGGCCTGACGGGGAATTGAACCGTGACCTCCTGGTTCATGGGTTGACGCTCAACCACTGAGGCACACCAGCCAGGCAATAGCACATTTTTCTTAAAAATAATTAAACCCCTCTGGAAGAGTAGAATATTATAAACATAAAAGAGGGACTCTTCGCCGAAACCGGTTTGGCTCAGTGGATAGAGCGTCGGCCTGCAGACTGAAAGGTCCCAGGTTCGATTCCGGTCAAGGGCATGTACCTGGGTTGCGGGCACATCCCCAGTAGGAGATGTGCAGGAGGCAGCTGAACGATGTTTCTCTCTCATCGATGTTTCTAACTCTCTATCTCTCTCCCTTCCTCTCTGTAAAAAATCAATAAAATATATTTAAAAAAAAAGAAAAAAAGAAAAGAGGGACTCTTCATGACATACATCTGCTTAACTTTTTTTCCATCAGATAATATATACATTGGTTTTTAGAAAATCAATTGCAAGGCCCCTAGAGTGAATATAAACTGACTTCTGCCCACCCCTCTGCAACCCCAGTCCTGCTCCCAGAGCTAACTGCGTTTCTTCACTTCTGTTTTTTTGTTTCTCATGGTTGTTTCCCTATCTTTAACTAAAATGCTGATACCGCTATTTCTCATTTTATCAACTTTAGACATTGTCTGCTGACTTCCTGCCCTGAGAGATGTGGATTTGGCTCCCATACACGACCCCCCCCCCCGCCCACACCCCCATCCACTCCACCCCCTGCATCACTACCCTCCCCCTCTCCTTCCTTCCCTGCCAAATACACTACCCTCTGAAGACTTGGGGGTAGAGGGGTAGGAGCTGGGAGGAGAGGACTAAAGCGGGGAGGAATGGGAGATATCTGTAATACAATCAACAATAAGAAATATATTTAAAAACAAACAAGCAAATACACTACCCTCAGTCCCTCCACCAGTTAGCTCCCCAACTCCAAATGTATACCCAGGCCTTCATTTTTTGTGTGCTATTAACCATGCCTATCATCTCTTGAGCGTGTGTAAGGTGGAATTTTTATATTCCCATTCTCTCCCATCCTTCTCCCACGCACCTTCCACGCCTCAGATTGTTCACCAAGCTTGTATTTTTATAGCATGACATCAGTTTGAATGTGTCAAAACAAGAACAAAAACCCCCACAACAACTCCCTGTGGAAAATTCCATTCCAACATGGTGAGCACGCACACTGCTCAGCATACAGTAGGCACTTTATAAACACCTGGACAGTTGGGTATTCGTCATGTTTGCCAACACTAAGCTCACAAAACAGGGGCCTCGCCATGGCCTCCTTACCCCTGGGAGGCAGATAGCAAGCCCATCATGATCTCAAGTGGGAACACAGATGACATTTCACAAACTCCTTTCTATGCTATTTAAACATCGACTCCGCATCCTTTCAGGGTTCTGGAAGGTCTATGTAACTGCATTCGAGTTTTTTAAAGGAGATTAAATACATGAAAGAAAGGTAGAACCATGATGGACTATTGGAGGGAAATTAGGCGCAGTGGAGAGATGTCCTCAGTTTGTCTGAGCTGTCCCCAACCTGTTTATTTGTGTGTCTGTATCAGAAAGAGGCACAGAACTGGATGGATTAGAGGCATAACCGGGTAGCAGGTTCCTCCTGACATCGCAGCCCTATTTCATCCTGCCACAAGTTCGAGTCATACATGTGCTGATGCAGTCCCTACATTATATACAGCTTGAGTCCAGGGATTCAAGGGTTTCAATGATCTTTGTCTCCCCATCCCAATCATCCTTCTCTATTATCACCGCTAGAGCCCAAGTCTCCTGAAATGCAGCCAAGTTCCCTCTACAACCTTTCTTGCTGATGTCAAACCCGACATATGGACTCAGTAGCTATTTTATCAGAGGTGGTTGTTTCTGATGTGTCCTGACATACTGGGCCCCCTGTGCCCTGCTTCCCCCAGGACACTGCCAGCAGCCCCGCCCCCACGACTCCCTTTAATGCTTCACGCAATGCCACGGCCTCAGACTGCTGTCTGACATGGCGAGTGAAGTAGAGAACCGCTCCTGTGTTTCTTATTTGACCCACGGAGAATGCAAAAGTTCAGAGCAATTCTGTGCCTTACTCTAGTCATGCAAGTGTCCTACATTCTGAAGGGTGTGTGGACTTCGGTCAATCCAAGTCTAGAGTCCTGCCCTCTATCTTCCCCGCAGTGATAGCCACCTTCAAATCCCCCAAAGCTGTGAATATGTTAGCGTACAAGGCATGAGGGACTTTCAAATATGATTAACGTTCGAAACCTTTGACGTGGGGAAATTTTTCTGGATTGTCTAGGTAAGTCCACTTTAATCACAGGAATCCTTAAAAATGGGGAGCGAATGAGACTTTTGAGGAAGGGCTCAGATTGATGCAGTGTGTGAAGGACTCGGCCAGCCTTTGCTGGCTTTCAAGATGGAAGGTGGAGGCCACGTGCCAAGGAATGTGGGCGGCTTCTAGAAGTTGGAAAAGGAGTGGAAATGGCTTCTCCCCTAGAGTCTGCACAAAAGAACACAGGCTTGCCAACCCCTTGAGTTCAGTGGGACCTGTTTGGGACTTCTGACCTACAGAACTGTAAGATAAGTGAGTGTTATTTAAATGACTTAGTTTGTCGCAACTTGTTTTAGCAGCATTAGACAGCTAGCCCACTGCCCTCGTCCGGATTGGCACGCCCTCAAAATATATGAAAGCAACCAGTTCTTCATAAGTGCGAGGTATTAGAGAATTGCTTATAAATCACGCACGGGGACATCTCGATCACCGGGAACTCTTGCAAAATATGCCCTGGTGACAAATGAGTTCTTGTAAATAGCTGAAGATTTATTCCTTTGAGACATGACACATTTTTTATTTTAAACATTTTGTAAGATGAACATTTTTAACTTTTAGAGTATTTAAATTTTAACATTTTAAATTAAACATTCAAGTTAACATTTTAACCTTTAGAAAGGTTAAGTCTTTTTTAATCCTATACATATATATCTCCATGTATATTCCTTCATATATATATATGGATATGTGCACATACATATATATTCCTTTCTACTTAAACAGAATACATTAAACTTCATTTAACATTTTCATGATGCATAGGGGGATTTTTTAAAATTTTAAGCCTTATTACCCAATACAATAGCATTGCCCTTGGTGATGACTAGGTATTGGAAAACTTCCATGTTTCAGATTTTCTGGAATGACTCTAACTTTAAATATTCTGTCTTGCTCTCGTTTTCCTTGTCAGATTACCTTTGCTGGTTTTTGGCTCAGTTACCACAGTCATTATGTCTATAAGGGTACTTGATTTCACAATAAAGGGCCCCAGCCACTAACCAACAGGGAATCCTAAACCATGTATTTGCCTTAAATACATTTAAAAAAATATTTTGCATTTCCTGCTTGTTACCTTTCAACCCCGATAAATAATTTTCTGCACAAATGTTTCAGTTGGTGGTGTCCTCCACATGGGATTGCTGGCATGGTGAGAAGTCACCAGGGCCACGGGAAGTTAACCGGCAGTGATGTCCGGCAGTGGGTCTGTAGCAGGGAAGTTAACCGGCAGTGATGTCCGGCAGTGGATCTGTAGCAGGGAAGTTAACCGGCAGTGATGTCCGGCAGTGGATCTGTGGCAGGGAAGTTAACCGGCAGTGATGTCCGGCAGTGGATCTGTAGCAGGGAAGTTAACCGGCAGTGATGTCCGGCAGTGGGTCTGTAGCAGGGAAGTTAACCGGCAGTGATGTCCGGCAGTGGATCTGTGGCAGGGAAGTTAACCGGCAGTGATGTCCGGCAGTGGGTCTGTAGCAGGGAAGTTAACCGGCAGTGATGTCCGGCAGTGTATCTGTGGCAGGGAAGTTAACCGGCAGTGATGTCCGGCAGTGGATCTGTAGCAGGGAAGTTAACCGGCAGTGATGTCCGGCAGTAGGTCTGTAGCAGGGAAGTTAACCGGCAGTGATGTCCGGCAGTGGATCTGTAGCAGGGAAGTTAACCGGCAGTGATGTCCGGCAGTGAGTCTGTAGCAGGGAAGTTAACCGGCAGTGATGTCCGGCAGTGAGTCTGTAGCAGGGAAGTTAACCGGCAGTGATGTCCGGCAGTAAGTCTGTAGCAGGGCCCCAGAGAACACTCAGAACCCCTTAGGTCTCTCTGTTCCTTGAGCTGGTGAATCTGCCATCTTGCCTTTGACTTGAGTAGCAAAGTTTGCATCTCTCCTAAAAAGTTCTTCACATGAGACTAGAACCACCAGTCACCCAAACCCATGTGATTATGATCTCCCCCCTCAAAATAATGCTTCCTTTCTAAACCCAGTCTCGGAAAATCTAAACCAACACAGGCTCCAAACTCTAACACAACCATCTAAGATATGAGGCGTCCCATTTCTTAGGGCTCTGGCTGCTAAAGTCGCCACCTGCTCAAGTGGCTGCTACAGGAGGCTCCTCTCCAGGGGTGTGTGGCTGGAACCCGTTTTGTTTCAGGGCCCCCGCAGTGTCTTGGCCTTGAGCCTTGGACCTATTCGATGAACCGAGACACCCTATGGTTACTAATCACTTTGAATACAAAGAGGTGTCAACAGCTGTGGGTACCAATCTAGTCTTCTTCTGAGGTTAATTTAGCCTGGCCTGCAGAGGGCAGGGTGAGTGTGGGTGTGCATGTGTGTGCACATGTGCATGATTCTGTGTATGTGTGTTACTCAGTGTGAGTGTAAGCTGTATGGGGTTGTGTATGTGTGTGCATGTGTGTGTGGCATGTGCATGTGGGCATGCATGTGTATTCATGCATGCAGCCAAAGGGCAAACAGAGAGAGCGGGAGAGATGGAAACACAGAAGGAAAGAGCCAGCAGAAAAAGGCAGAGAAGTAGAGACTTATAGGGACAGACTAGGGAATGAGTGAGAGAAGCACGGGGGCGGGGGGGGGGGGGAGGATGGGAGAGTGATGGGCAAAGGCAGAGAACAAGACAGAAAAGAAGGGACTAGAGGTGCTAGGCCTGCGTGTTTCCAGGGTGAGGAAATGCCCCTTTGGGGAGGCAGGCAGAGTCCAGCACTCAGAAGGATGAGGATGTTCCCTGCATTTGTCTGCCTCCTGGTCACAGTGTAGTTGGTGGTTCTCATCTCCCAGCCTCAGACTGGCTCCACCCCCGCGGGAGACGGTACTGACCAGTCACACCTCAAGCCTCTGTGTGGAGCCTGTGGCTTTATTTTTTCTAAGAAGGTAGTAACATCAAACAAAGGAAGTCACGCTGTCCTCTGCCTCAGCAAGGCAAACAGTGGCTGCCTGGCCTGGCTGCCTCCCTCCCAGGACAGACAGGTGAGGCCGGGCCAGAGGAGCTTGCCGGGGCCTTGAGTGCGGCTAATGCAATAGGGACCTCGGTCCCAGAACAATAAACACCGAGTCTGGCCCTTGGTACCGAGCTGTGAAGTGGGGAGAGGAGTTGACCTGGGAAGGGATGTGGCCCTGCAGGAGCTGTCTCAAGCCTGTGGGACAGGCCATCTGCTTGGGGACGCAGGCGGGACTGGGCCCAGCATCCCCACAGATCATGTGAGAGTTGGAAATGCGGCTTCATCAGGCCTGGGTATTTCTCATGGGCAGATGGAGTTGCCCTGGATCAGTGGTTTCCAAACATCCCTGGGGATCCCAGGGGGTTCCACGGAGCTCCCTCAGGGCCTGTGGATGGTGGTGGGCGAGTGAGCAGGGTGTCAGGTCTGTCCTCTGCGCTGACCTAAGGAACCACGTATTTACACTTGACTTTGAAGACTGCAAAGCAAAAGCAGGTGTGAGACCCGTCTCCCCAACTCCAGCTGGATGAGGTCAGTATCCCTGCCAGTCCCAGCACATGACTCACCTTCCCACTGCAGGGGCTAGAGCAGGGGGTGGGTGGCGCTTTGGGGACCCTGGGACAGAGTTGGCAGTGAGCTTTGCCAGGGGAGAAGACTCATTTATTCACGTGAACAGGGGGTCTAGATGCTTCTTGGCTGGTCCCCAGTGCTGGAAACTCACCCACAGAAACGGATTCCTTGGGACTAAGGCACATCTGTACACCAGCTGGAGGAGGTCAAATGCTCCCCACTGAAAGGCGCAATCTGCTCACTTTGGAATTTCTGGGCTGGGCTGGTCACTTTGGAATTTCTGGGCTGGGCAGACCATTAGTTGACACAGTATTCGGCCATAAGGAAACAGAGAAGTGATCTCCTTGACATCCGTGCTACCTTGATGACTGTAAATCCTGCAGAAAACCAAGGGGAAACCCAGATGAGATGACTTGTCAGGTGAGAGGGTCAGAATCAAGCTCCATCAGATGGCAGCGGCTGTGCCTTCCAGCTAGCTAGCTCTGGTTTGTGTGCCAAGGCCAGCTCTGTCCTTCCACGGTCACCTCACGGTGAGCCACCCACTTTGTCAACAAGCAGATGTTACCCCTCAGGGTATGTCATTTAGGCATATGTCATTTCTGGTCTCCTGAGCTGCCCACCCAAGGTCACAATTGGATTGGCCGCTGCATGTTCTGGAAGGACCAGAAAGTAGGCCACTGATGGGAAAACCAACCCTCCCCTGTTGGTTCTCTTTGAGCTTTTCTATTTATTTATTATTTATCTATTTATTTATTTTTAATATATTTTCATTGATTTCAGAGAGGAAAGGAGAGGGAGAGATAGAAACATCAATGATGAGAGAGAATCATTGATCAGCTGCCTCCTGCATGTCCTTCACTGGGGATGGAACCTGCAACTCGGACATGTGCCCTGATCGAGAATCGAACATGACCTTCAGGTCAACGCTCAACCACTGAGCCACGCCAGCCAGCCAGGCTCTTTGAGCTTTTCTGTTGGGCTTGGGAGCTATGGGGGGGGACCTACCTGTTTGCGGGAGGCAGGGGGGAAGCATTCACCACCAGACTGAAAAATGACCAACTGCTCAAAGGCCAGGTGGGTAAATCTGCCAAGTCAGTGACATGGCATCCCGTTCCACGCAGAGGCTACGGCTGACACAGATGCCCGAAGCAGAGCGGTAATGACACCTCAGAAGAAGATGCGAAATATTTAAATGCCTGCAATTCTTACGAGAAGGGATTTTTTGATATTGGGTTTTACAGGCAGTAAACTTGTGTCCTGAGTTAGTTTCCCCCTCTCTCTTTAGAAGTGCCGTGTCCATGTTTTACATGGTACCAGGTTAATAGCTAAGTTCCCCTTGTGTAAATCATTAGTTACTGCCAACCTCAGCCTGCGTTCTCACACTGGAACGTTTGCTGCAGCTGTCTCTTTGCTCGGGGAAATGTCTTCATAATTGGGCCGTGGTTTATTTCTGTTTCCAGGGGCAACCACTTCAGATTTCTAGCATGTGGGAGGTTTGCATACATGAGTCATGCAGATGTTTCTCCTAAAGAACCAGCTGCATCCTTTGATCCAGGTCAGGGCCTTCACCTCCAAGCTCTGTGCCACCGCAGGGCTCACCAAGGCTTTGCTTACCTCAAGGGCCTGCCCGACTGCCCTCTGGACACTGTCCAATGGCCCTGGTGTTTCAGGTCCCAGTTCACCTTTACCTGCCAGCCACCCTGGCTCTGCCTTCCTTCTCTCACACCCACGGGGTGTTTTCCCTCGAGGCACTCCTTCCATAAACCACATGCCTCAGATTCCTTCTCAGGCTCTGCCTTTGGAACCTGAACTAAGACACTAGGTCTCTACATCCATGGCCCCGAGAGCCTGGCATCCCAAGGGGAAGATCGCCTTCGCCAGCTAAAATTCAAAGCGATGAAAAGTATAAGTTGCCTTTTGATCACAACCCAGTGTCACGACTTTACGTAGGTTTCATATAGATTAATTTCAGGATACTGATTCTGACTCCGCCCCACTGTACCCTTCATGGAAACATGACCAGCTTGCTTAGTAGGCAGCGGAGATTTTGGCAATGGCACAGGTTTTAGAATCACACCCTCCTCATTGCACCCCATTCAGTGCCAGCTTCTGTAATTAACATATTGTCATCAACTGGAATGTCTGCCCAACCTGGAAAAACGCAATGTGTAATTCACGGTGACTGCTTTTCATAGAATGAAATAGAAAAGAAGTAAATTGGCCATACATTTAGAGAGATGGCACATGGCGAGGCTTGATGGAAACTGTGCCATTGGCTGTCAGAGGAAAGGCCAACTCCCAGAAACACACAGGTCGGTGTGGGGGCGGGGAGGAGATTTACTTCCTGGGATGCTCCCCCAGAACCTGGGAGTGTGAGAAATGCTGCTGTGAGCTTCCGACGGGTAAGGACGGTGGTTCTAGTTTGTCTAAGGGAGAGAGAAATGACACGGTGAAGGCTCTGGGATGCGCAGGGCTGAGAAGGGCCACACCAGTCACGGGCACTCAGCAAGGAGCTAATGCAACCCCAACAGAGCTGTCTGGAGTCCGTGCACGTGACTTGCCAGGGGGCTTAGAGGCAAGACCCCCTGAGAGGTTAGACCTTCAAGCCTGGCCAGTGCAATTATGGCTTCTTAGCTCAGGCAGCTGTAACACAATGCCGTAGTCTGGGTGGCTTTAGCAACATGCATTTGTTTCTCTCAGTTCTGGAGGCTGGGACGTCCAAGACCAAGTCAGATTCAGATCTTGGTGTGGGCCCTCTTCCTAGCCTGCAGATGGCCAGCTTCCTGCTGTGTCCTCACATGGTGGAGAGAGGAAGCTCTGGTGTCTTTTCCTCTTCTGATAAGAGCACTGATCCCACCATGGGGGCCCACTCTTATGACCTCACCTAAGTCTGATTTCCTCCCAAAGGCCCTACCTCTGAATACCATCATATCAGGGGTCATGGCTTCAACAGATGAATTTGTGTGTGGGGAGGGGGCACAGGGGGGGGACATTCAGTCCATGGCACATGGTACCTTTCCTGGGGCACAGATAACGGACCTTCTGGCGATGTTCTCCATACTCCCTCTTTGCCAGCACTGGGTGAGAATTCTAGTAGATGGCAAAGCGGTTAAGACAGCCGTCTCCTTTCGCACACACCAGGCTTTCAGGAGACAAAGTGGGAGGGGGAAAGTGTGAGCAGTGGCATGATCGATGAGGGCCTTCAAATACTATTTGTTGGGATGCGTGTGTCTGGTTCCAAAGAGCATTTAAGGTGGCTTACAGAGATAAAAACATTAGAAGTCAGTAGGAGAGATGAGGTAAAAGCACGACGAGAATAGGCACAAAAAATACGGCGCCAAGCCTTAAAATAGAAGGGAAATGAAATCTATTTTGCTTCAGCAGGGACAAGTGCCACGTGTTCTGGGAACCCAGTGGCATTCTGTTCCATGTCTCTTAGAAATTAAGAGTAAGCAGTGTTTGTCTCAATTTAGGGACCTGCATTTTGATGAGTTTGTTCTGTTTTCGTTTTGTGTGGTTCCCTGACCTTAAATCTCCATTTCAATGAGAAAACTGGGCTCCCTCACAGGGAGCTGACAGTGTTCTTGTAACGGCCTTCCTCTAGGGATCTTTTGGTGGGGAACTTGGCAGCTTATGAGGGTAGCAGAGGAAGTCAAAGGTTGAGAAAGGACCGGAAGGCCTG
This sequence comes from Myotis nattereri, assembly GCF_964212035.1. NCBI lineage: Eukaryota > Metazoa > Chordata > Mammalia > Chiroptera > Vespertilionidae > Myotis > Myotis nattereri. The sequence goes on along the minus strand of NC_138088.1, from coordinate 52,056,369 downwards.
TACAATGCAGGAATTGAGAAAAGAGAATTCTGGAAGGAACATCCATGTTACCTCTAGACAGCGGTTCTCAACCTGTGGGTCGCGACCCCTTTGGCGGTCGAGCGACCCTTTCACAGGGGTCGCCTAAGACCATCCTGCATATCAGATATTTAGATTATGATTCATAACAGTAGCAACATTACGGTTATGATGTAGCAACGAAAATAATTTTATGGTTGGGTCACAACATGAGGAACTGTATTTAAAGGGCCAGAAGGTTGAGAACCACTGCCTAGCATTTGGATGGCTCAGGATTTAATTATTTTCTAAAAGGAAGGAGGACTGGGTGGGCCACCTCCACGAGAGCTGGAAGCTCCATAAATAAAGCAGGATTAGCTGGGTAATTGACTTGCCTTTTTGCTCTGGCTGTGTGGGCACAGGGAAGCCCAGAAGTGTTTATTCAATTCTGTGATATTTTTATTTGATGGAACAAAGGCTATCTTTTTTTTTCAACCTCAAGACTTGTTTGCCAAGATTATCTTTATTTGAATGCTCTGTATTAATAAGCAACACCTCTGAGGTCTCACGTAGAATCGTCATTTTTAGCCTCCAGAATGATAAAAAAAAACAAAGCAAATAAGAAACAAGGAAGTTACACTAGTATTTTACCAATGCTGTCTGATGATTTTCTATCATCTACAGCATCAAGTTCAATTTCTCCGCCACAGGGCTTTAAAAGTGCAGTGAGTTTCTTTTTGGAAGTCATCGTTTTTCTGATTATTAAAGTAATTGGGATTATTAAAGAATTTGGAAGACACGTAGAAAAAGAAGGACTATGAAAATGAAAATCACTCATAAATGCCACTACTTGGGAAAAAATGACTGTTAAGATTTTGAAGATTTTTAGAAAACAGATACTGAGAATATTTTCCCTTGTTGGGAAGTAGTAGCTCTTTAAAGCAATTTTTAACGCCGTAACAATATTCCATTGTATGGATTTACTCTATCAATCTTACCAGTCAGCTGGACATCTGACTCCAATTATGACTACTAATTATTATTACTATTAATTTTAAGTAGTTTGGCTTACTAATTCTGCATGTAAATCTTTGTTCAACTTTCTGCTAATTTCTTTCTGATGGATTCCAAGAAGGCTGATGGGAGATGAACTTTGCAGCTCTCGATAGACATGACCGAACTGCTACCCTGGGGCGATTGCACAACCAGATATGGTTTTCATTAGAAAACCATCAGGTAACCTGCTACAGTCGGCCTTTCCACTGCTTCGATTTGATAACCCCAAACCGAAAAGAGGGAAAACCTTTATAAGGTAATCAGAAAACTCCTACATAACACCAGAAAGTTGACTAAAAAAAAAGTTCTATTTTTAAAATTATTGCACCTTAGTCATGACCCATCATTAAGCTTGCCATAATTAAGATGCAAGACTAAAAGATCCGGTGTTTCATTAAGTCAGGAATTTTAACTCTAGTACCAAGGATAAAGGAATTTTAGAAACCCCCTGTCAACTTTGCAGATGACAAAATTGCAGGCCAGGGAAGTGGATTTCTCAGGTCCTGCAGCTACTAGTCAGAGAGCTGGTGTTGGCATTTGTGTTACCCGATGACCACAGAAAATTCTCTTAGGATATTCAAGCTAGGGCAGCACCTAGCAGTAAGGACATGACTTATTCTTAAACACTTCCTACCAGCGCTATCCCTAACAGCTGCTTTCCAAGCACCTTCTGTTAATTGGTTAATTAGGAGAGCAGTGGTTTTTACACAGAAGATTCTGGGATAATGAGTAAGAGGTACAGCTAGAAATGAAAATCATCCATTGCAGAAATTACCATGTCTTGCCTGCAGAGAAAAATGAAAATGCAATTCCTTTCGGAGCTCCTGACAGATGGATGACAGCCCTGTGCTGCCCTCCATTCTCAGAGCTTCTGGGAGGAATGCCTAGTGAGAAGTAAATGATTGCTCTTGCTTATCTTGCAACCTGGGAAAATGGATTGAATATCCAAGGAAGGTGGGCAAGGCAAAATGTTGGTCTTCCTTGTTTGAATTTAGAGAAAAAATTCTAAGAAAACTAAGGGTTTTTGTGTGTGTGTTTAAATATTTTTATTGATTTTTAGAGAAAGGAAGGGAGAGAGAGCAACATGGATGTGAGAGCGGAACATCAATCAGTTGCCTCCTGCATCTGCCCCCCACACCAGGGTTTGAGCCTGGAACCTGGGCATGTGCCCTGACTGGGAATCGAACCCATGACCTCCTGGTTCATAGGTTGATGCTCAACGAACTGATCCACAGCAGTCAGGGCAGAAAACTCAATTTTATATCAGCACTAGGGTCCAGTGCATGAATTTGTGCATGGGTAGGGTCCCTCGGCCTGGCCAGTGATCGGGGGAGGGGCCACGGGAGGTTGGCTGTGGGAGAGCACTGGCCACCAGGGGGCAGTTTCTGTGTTGAGCGTCTTCTCCCTGGTGGTCAGTGCGTGTCATAGCGACTGGTCAACCGGTCGTTCTGTCATTCAGTTGTTCAGTCATTCAGTTGCTTAGGTTTTTATATATATAGATAATCCAATAGAATGTAATGTGAGCCATACATGTAATTTCAAATTTCCTAGTTGTCATTAAAAAAATTAAAATTAATTTTTAGTAATATATTTTATTTAACCCAATATATCCCAAATATGATCATTTCAGTCTGTAACCAATATAAAAATTATGATTGAGCCAGTTTATATTTTTTTGTCATATGCAGCCTTTGAAATCCAGTGTGTATTTACACATATAACCCACACAGTTTAAACTCACCACATTTCAAACCTCGGCAGCCACATGTGGCAAGTGGCTTCCATGCTGGATGGCAGAACCTTTGGCACAGAATTCAGTACCAGGGTCCATGCCTGTGAGTTCTGTCACCCAAGTGGAAGAGGTATATTAGAACAGAAAAGATGATATGGTTGCTTTTATTTTTTAAATGTATATTTTTTTTATTGATTTCAGAGAGAGAGATAGAAACATCAATGATGTTTCACTCATCAGCTGCCTCCTGCATGCCCACCACGGGGGATCAAGCTGGCGGCCTGGGCATGTGCCCTGACTGGGAATCAAACCTGACCTCCTGGTTTATAGGTCAACACGCTCAACCATGAGCCATGCCGGCTGGATGTTTTTATCTTTTTAAATTGTCCAGCAGGCAATGTGCATAAATTGCTATTAAGGAAGAGAAAGAGAGAGAGAGCGCGCGAGCGAACTTGGGAGAGAAGTTAATCAGTTTCAGCTGGGCAACTTTGCACACTTGGCTGACAGCTTGAATTCATGTCCCCGAGTCCCAAAAGTTCATCTACTGCTGACCTTGCAGCAACCACCCAAGGCCACCCAGCCCCCGCCGCCATTACTCACACCCAGAGCAGCCCCGAGGGCTCCACCGGGGAGAGGAGTCGCAGGGCAGGGCCAGAACAGGATGCCACACTTGGCAGAACGTTTTTCTAATCAAGGACTCAGTCAGAGAAAGAAAGTCTCCCTGTTCAGGGAGGGTGTCTTTTATTTGCTTTTCCTTTCTCTTTCAGCTGAAGGGAGTTCCTGGGAAAGATGAATGCCCCTGGCAGCGGAAATTCTTGGCAATAGGAGAAAAAAAAAACTGCCCATGCAGACACATGCCCCACCCAAGCAAGGAGCTCAGCTTCAAAGCAGACAGCCAGGGTCCAGTCCTGCTGCACAAGGGCCAGTCCCAGGGGAGCCGGCCGGGCAGGGAGGCTGTTCCCTGCACTTCCTCTCCCTTGAGAGCAGAGCCGCCCTGGCTGGTTTGGTTCAGGGGTAACCAGGAGGGCCAGGGAGGCTCCACGTTCGTGGGTTCTGCAAGTAAGGAAGCCGTGCAGCTGGGACTGAGGAAGCTGGGAGAGGCCTGGAGACCCCCAGGCCCATGAGAAGGGTCCAAAGAGGCAAAAGGCCTTGCCCATCACACAGCTGGGCAACAGCCACCCTGGGAATCAGACGTGGCCCTGCCTGGCAGCCCAGGTATTTGTCCTTCGAATTCAGGCAGTGCCTGCACGTGGAGGTAGAACCTTTTCTGCAATTTGCTGCGGAAGGGTCCCTGTGGATGTGTAGGTGTGGGGAATAGGGGCTTATAGAGGGAGGGCCGTTCACGGGGAGCCCCACCCCAGGTCATCACCGGGCCACCATGTGGGCTGCTCATAGCCACCGAGGCAACACTGAATCCCAGACTCGCCACTTCATCAGCCAGTAAATAATACACAGTGCCCACGGTGGACCAGGCTCTGTCCCGGGCACTGGGCATACGGCAGTGAACAAAACGGGCAGGGCCCCCACCCTCGCTTTCCCCTAGTGAACAAATAACAAACCAAATAAGTTAATTACACAGTAGGTTAGGAGGTGACAAGCCAGGATGGGGCATAAGGAGTATAGGCAAGGGGGAGGGTTGCCACTTAAATAAGGTGGTCAGGGGAGGCCTCACCGAGACATGTGGGCACAGTCTTCCTAGATACAGAACGCTTAGGCAAACTCCTTCCTTTGCTGGACTCTTATAACAATAGTAATCCTGATAATCGATACATCTATTCAGAATGCTTGCTCTGCGCCCTTCATATGCACGAAACTCAGTCCCCATCACCCCATGAGACAGGTGCTATTATTAAACCCATTTTACAGAGTAGAAAACAGGGGCAGAAACAAGTGGAGTGAGTTTGCCTGAGACCACATAGCTATTAGCTCAGGTGGGCATGTTGCCTCCAGGCCCCGCCCCTTCCTCCGCCTGTGCTAACAGGGGAGATCTTCCACCGGGATCTCGCAGGTCCTTCCCAGCTGCAACAAGGAAAACGGAGAGAGAGGAAGCGTTTCCAAGCCGAGTGTTGCCCGTGGCTCAGGATTTACCTGGGCAGGTTGCTCTGGGTGCTTCCATTTTCTGTCTCCAAAATCGAGTGACCGAATGCTGTCCAAACATCTCCTGTGTCTGAAATGCCATGCGGGACTTTGCAGAGGACGCACAGATGTGGCATCGGTCCTAACAAGCGAGGCCTAAGAAACAGATGTCCAGATTGGGCAGGAAGAAGCCAGCCCATTAAGAAGGTAAGGCAGGAGGACATACCACCGAAAGGCTGATGTCTAAGGAGGTCAGATGCCGTGGGACGGTGGGGGCATCCAGCAAGGCTTACTCAGAGGCTTATGGTTGGGGCGTATGGGGGTGATTGGCTGCCAGGAGGATGTGAGTAGAGGGCAGGGTATCACACAGATGGGAACAGCACAGGTATTGGGGGGGCACCGGGCATGGTGAGTCTGTTCATCAGAACAACTCTGTTCTGAAGTCTGTTTTCTAGAGGTGAGGCGGTTAGGAAGTACAGTGGGGCCTTGACTTAGGAGTTTAATTCGTTCCGAGACCGAGCTCGTTAAGGAGCTCGTGAACTCAAATTACTCTGCCAACTCAATGCAAAAAATCAGCGGAGAGACAGCTGGTATCTCAAAAAACTCGTTAGTGGGGACACTCGTAAGTCAAGGCCCCCTGTACGAAACTGCTCCCAAGTCCTCATAAGCTGTTCTGGTTTAGGGGCTAAGAAGCTGCAGCATCAACAACATCAATAAGTCCCAACAAATCCCACAGTAATTCCAGCTGGTGTGGGATGCAGCTGACTTGACTTCCCAGTTACGTTGCCGCCGTGGACGCACGCGCCTTGGCCGGGTGGGAATCCTTCGTGGGCAGCCGGAAGGATCATTTCTGCGGAAGAGGGGAGAGCCGGGGTCGGAGCACAGCAGGTGAGCTCTGCACGCTTTGTTATGCGTACCGAGTGTGCCACCTTGCCCACGGCTTTCCTTGGGTGTTGCGTTTTATTTTTATTTTTCATTTACCGTTTACTTTCAGTGTTTTGTATTGGTGTCAGGTGGACAGCACAGTGGTTAGCCAATCGCATACTTTACAAAGTGTCCCCCCATGTTTCCAGGACCCACCTGGCACCGTACACAGTTATGGCGATACTACTCTCTGCCCTATGTGAGACTTACATCCCTGGGGCTATATTGGCTGCAGCTTGTTTTTCATCTTAGCTTCTCTGTTCTGTGAATGGCGGGCGGAATCCCTCCTGCCTCCTTGAGTTGTTTAGGGCCCAGCTGAGCTAGCCCGAGTGTAGCAGATGCGGTCGCTGCTGCACCCAGAGCTGCTGGAGCCCCCTTCCTGGTTCTGTGCGTCTGTCCCCAGTGTCTGAGTGCTTTGCTTCCGGGGGCTCCCACCTGAGACCTCCTTTGGGGATGGCGTTTGGGCTGCACATCCTGAACCCAGATTTTTAACTGCTCTGTGGTCTAAGGCTGCACTGCTTCCCCCACCCCCTTCTTCTCCTATGGAGGCACCCCCATCGTAAACCCCTTGCACATGAATCTACTCTGAGGAACCCAGCTGAAACAGTTTACGAAAGCATTGGGAACATTTGCAAGTGAAACAGACTTGTAAAGAGTTACCTGGACAAATCTTTTTTTTTCTTCCTTTTACTTATCACCTGAGGATATTTTTTTCATTGACTTCTGAAGAATGAGTGGGAGGGAGGAAGGTAGGGGAGAGGAGGAGAAGGAGGAGGAAGAGAGAGAGAGAGAGAGAGAGAGAGAGAGAGAGAGAGAGAGAGACATGGATTAATTGCCTCTCTACCAGGGCTGGGGAACCTGCAACCCAGATATGCGCCCTTGACCGGGAATCGAACCAGAGACCCTTCGGTCTGCAGGCCTAACACTCTAACTACTGAGAAAAACCGGCCAGCACCAAATCTTCCATCTCTGAGTCACTGGGGTGGATAGAACAAGAGGTCGAAAGGAGAGCTGACGCTAGTTGACCCCTAACTCACTCAGCAGGATGCGCCTCCTCCGTGACCAGCATCCTCCTGACTGTGTGTGAGCCGCCCCATCACCGGATCAACTGGGAGCCTTCATCTTCCCGGCCTCTGGGGGCCTCCACAACTGCTCTGTGGTCTAAGGCTGCACTGTTTTCCACGCAGGGGTCTTCGGCTTATTCCCACGACACTCCCTGCGTGACCTTTCTCAGGGCTTCAAGAGAAAGCCGCAGCCCTGAGCGCAGGACGAGGGCCCCGGCGAGATGCAGTTTTGAGAGCTGTAGGAGGAAGGCGCGTGCTTTGGGAAATTGTCAAAGGGGCACATCCTGGACCCAGATTTTTAATCAACAAAACTGAAATAGAAACTAAGGCCATTCATTCTATCGCCGGATTTAGTACTTTTAACGAGAAACATGCACTCTTTAAAAATAGGTCCTCAAATTCAAAGTCTTGTTTAGTGATGTCTCCTATGGCTGATGAGTTTCCATGTTTCAGTGACCTTCCCGGGGCCTGGGGACAGGATGCACCCGTCACCACATTCAGATCCTCAGAGTTTTCATCTTCCTCAATTAGTGGGAACATTTCAACTCCCTTTCAAAGCCAGATCCCTCTCAGGCATTAATAATCAAACTGACCTTCTGAAACCCAGCTGCCTTGTTGTCTGATGTCCAGATCCTTCGCACCCTGTCCTGTAGACCTCCCACGCCAGCAGGCAGAGAAATCACAGGTGTGCTTGCAGGTTTGTGCAGAGCGCTGCTTTAAACCATGTGTGCCCAGCCTGGCCCCCTTGACTTTCAAAAGGTCGGATAGGCCTCCTCTGGAACTGGACTCAACCAAGGCTTAAAGGAGGAATGGGGGGCGACAGGTGGGAGAGCAGAGGGCAGAACTCACCGAGACTGGGAGAAAAGCCAGGGAGCTATTAAGGTTAGTGGTCCCCAATCCTGGTGCGGCATCAGCTTGGAAATCTGAATGTACCCCCAGGCACTTCACCCCAGCCTGGCCCAGCCAGGAGAGCCTTCAACACTGGAGAGTCTAGCCCACGATTGTCCTGGGGTCCAAGAGGTGGGCAGGACGCAGGGTATCCAGAACCCAGGAAAAAGGAGGCCTGACACAGACAGGGTTACGGGGGACAGGGGTGAGTGTGCAGAGGAGAACAAGCCAAACCTGGTAGGTGGTTCTGTTGCAGGTTACCCCTTGGGCATGGAAGAGCAGAGCATGGATAGCAACCTAGGAAATGGGCAGTTGGGCTGAGCGGAAGCTGAGAGCTTATATCCCTCCTGGCTTCTGAAGACCAGGCCAGGACTGAGCCTTTCTGAGGGAGCCAGGCAGGGATTGAAGGGACTCCAACTCAAACCCAGGTCCCCTGACTTTGGTTCAGTGGCTCCATCGAGCGAGGTCCCCAGGACCAAATAGCAGAAAACACTCGTTCTAATCTGCGACCCAGTCAGCCTGTTTGGGGACCAGAAGGTGTTTGTCTCTTGGGTCCTTTGTGGGGGTGCAGGAACAGGAGACATGGGCTGGGTGTTTGTGGAACATTTAACTGAGCGCGAATCTGGTCGAGGGGTACAAAACACTCCACCAGGGCGAGCTAAATAAACAGATCCCTTATAGATAAGTCAAAAATCTTTTTCCAGTCGAACACATCAAACCACATGAGTGCAAATTTCAAAATCTCTAGGTTCTGCTGGCATTTGGTCGTAGTAAATATTGACTGATGTTGGGGGGCTGTCAATGTTTTGGTTCTCTGGAAACTCTGACGGGCAGGAGTGGGAAGCTGCTAACCTAGGGAGTCAGGAGGCCCCGCTGGTTCTGGCCCAGGCTCTGTTACCAGCAGCAGGCGTCCTTTGCCGACTCTTCAACTCACTGCACGCCCCTCCCAGTTTCCTTCTTGGTAGGTTGAGGGTATTGACCTAGAAGATCTCCAAGATCCTTTTTAGCTCTAAAAATGCTTGATTTTGTGATATAAAGGGAGGCACCATGGATAAAATCATCTGATAAATGTTTTCAGACTTGGGAGGTGGCCAGAGTCGCAACTCGACCTCTTCCAAACCCCCTGTCCACTTAAGACACTGGGCTGTGGGGAGCTATTTGGAGTCTCTGGGCTGGGCAGATGGTGCAGAATTTGGTGCCACTGACAATAAAGGTTGGCTCTAACCTGCTGCAAAGAACACATCTGGTGTTTTATTTCCCTTTGGAGCTGGATGGGGCTCAGTGCAAACAGACTGGAAACTTCAGATGAGGATACAAGTATTTTAATAGACAGTCTGTCAAGAACATTACAACTCCCGCCCTAACTGGTTTGGCTCAATGGATAGAGCATCAGCCTGCGGACTGTAGGGTCCCAGGTTTGATTCCAGTCAAGGGCACATGCCCGGGTTGCGGGCTCGATCCCCAGGTGGGGGCGTGCAGGAGGCAGTCAATCAATGATTTTCTCTCATCATTGATGTTTCTATCTCTCTCTCCCTCTCCCTTCCTCTCTGCAATCAATAAAAATATTTTTTTTTTTAAAAAAAAGAACATTACAACTCCTTTAAGGGATGCTCCAGACCCCAAACCACTCTGGCACAGGCCCGAGACCCTGCTTGGAAACACTGGGAGCAGAGCAAGGCACACGTGGGAACTGTCTTGCAGAAAAAACTGGTCTCTGGCAACATCTGACCCTCACCTCAAATATCTGCTGCTTCCCCCCGCCTTTTATTTTAAAGGGGTGAAGTGATAACATGATTTTCCTGGAGGGGGTGTCAAAGCAGCCATGACAACGAGTGGCCGTCCTTTTGCATGAGCTCTTGACAAGCTGATTAGTGCGCAAACACTATCCACAAACTAAAGAGTAAAAGGGATATTTTCTCGCTTCTAAAGGATGTACCACAAGTTCATTTAAGTAGGTGAGGTTTCCCAACAGGCTGCTCACAGGCAGAAGAGGAAGCCCATTTGCCTGGGTGTGGCACGGGGTGGTTGGAGGTGACAGGCATGTGCCTTGCGCCCTGGTAGAAGACTTTATTCCAGTTGTAAGAAGATTATACAGTGTATAGGCTGTCCCAGAGCTAAAAGTGGGCTCACCGCAACATTTGGACACCTCATTCAACATACCTGTTATCCACAGGGATGGTGAAGGGTGACCCCATTATTTCATTTATATCAGGCTCACATATGATTGTCTTGTACTGTGTCTAGAGTCCTGTCAGAGAATCACATAGTTGTAGAATGGGAAGATGAGTCTGTTTCCTTCCTTTAAAAAAAAATGGTGATGAAAATACATAACAAATGTACCCTCTTAACAGTGTTTTTAAGGCCAAGTAATAGTCCGTGGTGTGTACACACCACATTTCGTTTATCCAGTCACCTGTTGGTGAACATTCAGGTTGCTTCCACCTCCTCACTATTGTAAATAATGCTGTGGTGAACAAGGGTGTGCAAATAGCTCTACAGGATCCTATTGTCAATTCTTTTGGATAATTGCTCCGAAGTAGAATTGCTGGGTCATTGGTAGTTCTATTCGTAATATTTTGAGGAACCTCCATACTGTTTTTCTGCACCAATTTACATTCCCACTAACAGTGCACGAGGGTTCCCTTTTCTCCACATCCTCAATAACATATCTTTTTTTTAATAAAAGCTATTCTAATAGGTATGAAGTCATGTTTCATTGTGGTTTTGATTTGCATTTCCCCGATGATTGGTGATGTTGAACACCTTTTCAGGTACCTGTAGGCCATTTGTATGTCATCTTTGGGGAAAAAGACTGTTCAGAGCCTCTGCCCATTTCAAACTGGTTTTTTGTTTGTTTGTTTTGTTTTTGTTTTTTACTATTGAGTTGAGAGTTTTTAAAATATATTTTTGATATTAAACCCCTATTAAATATATGATTTGCACACATTTTCTCCCATTATGTAGGTCACCTTTTCATTTGGTTGATGCTTTTTTTCTTCTGTGCAAAAGATTTTTAGTTTGATGTAGTTCCACTTGTTTATTTTTGCTTTTGTTACAAATCCAAAAATCATCACCCAAACTCACAACCAACTTACTGCCTAAGTTTTCTTCTACGAGATTTATGGTTTCAGATCTTATGTCTAAGTTTTTGTTTTGAGTTAATTTTTGCATATGGTGTAAGATAGTAGTCCAGTTGCATTCTTTTGCATGTGGCTGTCCAACTTTCCAACACCGTGTATTGAAGAGACTGCTTTCCCCATTGTATATTCTATGTATATTTTTGGCTCCTTTGTCATAAATTAATTGACCGTATTTGCATGGGTTTATTTCTGGGCTCTCTAGTCTGTTCCATAGCTCTATGTGCCTGTTTTTCTGCCAGTACAATACTGTTTTGATTACTATAGATTTGTAATATAGTTGGAAATCAGGAAGTGTGATGCCTTCAGCTTTGCTTTTCTTCCTCAAGATTGCTTTGGCTATTCAATGGGTTTTGTGATTTCATACAAATTGTAGGATTTTGTTGTTGTTCTATATCTGTGAAAAATGACATTGGAATTTTGATAGCAATTGCATTGAATCTACAGATTACTTTGGATAGTATGGGCATTTTAACAGTATTTATTGTTCCAATCTATGAGCATGGAATATCTTTCCATTTCTTTGTATCTTCTTCAGTTTCTATTATCAGTGTCTTATAGTTTTTGTTGGTTAAATTTATCACCTTGGTTAAATTTATTCCCAGATATTTTATTCTTTTTAATGTAATTGTAAATGGGATTTTTTTCTTAATTTCTGTTTCTGGTAGTTCATTATGAGTATATAGAAACACAGCTGACTTTTAACTATATTGCTTTTGTCTCGTGCAAATTCACTGAATTTATTAATTACAACAGTTTTTTTTTTTTTGGTGGAGTCTTTAGCACTTTCTAAATATAATAACGTGTTACCTGCAAATAGAGATAATTTTTAAAGACTTCTTCCTTTTTACTTTGGATGTCTTTTATTTCCTTTTCTTGCCTAATGGCTCTGGTTAGGACTACCAATATTATATTGAATAAAAGTGGTGAGAGTGGGCACTCCTGTCTTTTTCCTGATCTTTGAAGAAACCTTTTTCAGCTTCTCATCATTGAGTATAATGTAGCTAGGGAGTTGTAATATACAGCCTTTATTTTGAGGTATATGTATTCTATACCCACTTGGTTGAAAGTTTTTATCATAATCTTCCCCCCACCCCTAATGTACAAAGATGGATTCCTAGTTGGGGAGGGATTCAGAGAAAATCTCTTGACATCATAAAGTTAGATGACTTGTGGTTTTCCTTTGGTGGATAAAGAAACTGGAGCTTTGGGAACCCCCAAACATAGAGATAAGAGTCCTGGTGGAGAGGGACCAAGGAAAAAGGACACAGAGAGAGTTCTGGTGATGGGAATGGCTGTATCAGGAAGTGATGCCTCATGTTGAATTATTGCCATTTCAGTGCTGTTCTTCAGTCCATGCGCTTCAAGCCCTTGGTAAAGATATATTGCTGTGTCCATAGTGCTGTGGGGAAAAGGAGGAGCAGTAGGGGCTAATGTGGGGCAGAAACAGGAGAGCAGTGGCAGGGAGAGGCCAGGAGTCAGAAGAACAGTGGAGGAGATGGTGAAAGTATGAGCCCCCAGGAGTGCCAGAAAGCCTGGAGATGGTGCTGGCTCTCACGCAGGGGAGGGGAATGAATTTTGTTCAGTTATTTAAGGAAAAGGGGGCTCAGGAAGGCTAAAGGGGACACTGTGCCTGCCCCTAAAAGTGGCGACAACTCAGTTATAGGGAGAAAAATTGCATATACCCATGTACACACATACACACTCAGGAAATTACCTGGTAACTAAGGCAGCAAATGCTGAAATGTCCATTTATTGAGCAGTAAAGACAGGAAATACTACGAGAGTTTAGAATTCAGAGAGATTACTTTGGCTGGAGCCAGTGGTGGTGTTGGTAAACGTTTAACCACTAGCTCCCTGGGAAGAAAAGAAAAGCTCTATTTTGTAGCATGTGCCACTTGCCATGGTGTAAATACCACACTTCCACCATGATCAATTTCAAGTCACCAGGTTGGTTTCATGAAACATGGAGTTGGAAAGAGATACATAAAAGCACTCAATGTAGTTGCACCGCAATGATGCAACAGATATAAATAAGCTCAAGCATAGAGTATAGTCAAGTCTATTATAATACTTCAGAAGGAATGAGTTCTGAGCATTTACTCCCCTTGTCTTTAATATAATTTATTTCATTGTACGTTTATATAATTTAACTTTTAATAATGCCTGAGTTCAATAACCAGCTCTCAAAATTCCTGAAAAATTACCCATTAGCTTTTATGGACTGGTATGTACACCCTATGGGCTGGAGTGTCAGGACAGGCTTTCTGAAGAAGGTAGCACTAAAGCTGGGCTTTGGAGGATGGGTAGGAGTTTGATAGGCTTGACAGAAGGCATTCTAAGCAAGGTAAAAATGTGGTGAAGATGTGGCCAGTAAAGCAGATGGCATGAGTAACAATACTAAAGATAAAAAATTACTTTTTTAAACAAAAAATAAATAAAAAAGGATGAAAAGACCAAGTAGGTATTAAATAGTCATAACACACATACTGTATACAAGGCACCAAATATGATATGTTAAATATGCACAAGTTATATGAGGCACTAAGGTCTTAACATAGGCACACATTGAGATTATCCATGCCGGTCTCATGTGTCCCTGCCAGAAAAAAACAACAAACATACTGCTCAACAGGCTAATTGACAAGTGCTAGCTGGGTTCATGAGCACTTGTCCCTGCATCTCCCCTATGGAGCAAGTGTGTGTTATTGGCACAGCTGTGTACCTTCTGCCTGTGAGCCCCTTTGCTCAGACCTCAACTCTGGTCCTGTAATCAAACCATCAGTTAGGAAGGCAGGTGTGGCTGAGAGAGAGACTGGACTTGTGAATATTGCATAATCCAGGGCTCAGGAAGTATGGTCCTTCATCCCACCCGCACCCTAGGTCATCTCTTTCCTCTTGTTTCTCAATTTTTAAATTGATTTAGAAAACTGAATTAATGTCTTGGTCTGTTTGGGCTGGTATAACAGCATACCTTAGACTGGGTGGCTTATAGACAACAGAAACTTATTTCTCACAGTTCTGGAGGCTGGGAAGTCCAAGATCAAGGTGCTGCCAGATGTCAGATGAGGTCCCACTTCCTGGTCCACATGGTGGAAGGAGCAAGGGAGCTCTCTGGGGTCTCTTTTATAAAGGCATTAATCCCATTCATGAGATGAATCATCCCCAAAGTCCCACCTCCTAACACCATCACACTAGGGATTAGGTTTCAACTTAAGAATTTGGGGGAGAAGGGGCAGAAACACGGAGTCTATAGCAATTAGCTATCTATGGCTGTGTAAAAAAAAATCACTCCTAATCCAGTGGCTTAAAATAATAAACATTTATTATCTCACAATTTCTCCGGGTCAGGAATCTGGATAGAGTCCTCCGCTCAGGGTCTGTCCCAGGCTGTGATCAAGGCTAACCGGGGAGCATCTGCTGCTCTGCTCCCTTGGGTGGTATTGGCAGGATCCTCCTGTTTCTCGTGGGCTGCTGACCAGAGTTCCCCTCTCAGTTCTTGGCCATGTGGGCCTCGCCATAAGGCAGCTTACAACATGGCAGCTGTCTTCCATCCCAGCGAGGAAGTGAGAAAGCAAAAGAGAGATGAGCGAGAGGGAAGCCAGAGTCATTTTATACCCTAATCTCAGGAGTGACAGCTCATCGCTTTTGCCAGATTCACTAGAAGTAAGTCAGTAAGTCCACTCAATACTCAAGGGAGAGACATACAAGGGCGTGGGTAGCAGGAGGCAGGGAGCACTGGGGGCTGTCCTAGAAGCTGCCTACCACCTAATGTTCTGTGACTTCCTCTTTAGCCAGCCTAGAAGTAGACTTGGAGGCTGCCATAGCATCGAGGTCATTGCCACATCACAATGTCCACAGTCACCGTCACTCTAGTCTCACAACAACCCTGAGATGTAGTTATTATTGTTGTTATTCCCATTTTATAGTAAAGGCATTGACAGGTTAATGACTTGTCTAAGTCCACATAACTAATAAGTGAAAGAGTCCGACCTTGAACCCAGGTCTCCTGACTTTTAGGCTGTGGCCTTTGCCCTTTACTGTATTGTATTGGGTTAAGAGGTGTCCTCTCAAAATTCATGTCAACTCAGAACTTCAGAATGTGGCCATATTTGCAATTAGGGTCTTTGCAGGTATATTTAATTAAGATGAGGTCATACTGGATTAGGGTGGGCCTTACAACTATGGACTCGGGTCTTTGTAAGAAGGCCATGTGAAGACACAGAGACACATAGGAACTATGGGCATGTGATGATAGGGGCAGATTGGAGTGATGCAGCCGCAAACAAAGGAATGCCAAGAATTGCTAGTACCAACAGAAAATAGGAAAAGGCAATGAAGAATTCTGTCTTAGAGCCTTCAAGGGAGTGAGGTCCTGCCCATACCTTGACTACAGATTTCTGGCTGCCAGAACTGTGAGAAAATAAATCTGTCGTTTTAAGCCACTCAGTGTATGGTCATTTGTTATGGCAGCCCTAGGAAACGTATACATATATTATCTCCCTGGAAGAAGATTCCAGCCACAAACTTCCCCAATGTCTACTGTATGTTGAAGGGCTGCTGAGAGTGGGTCAAGATGCACAGCTACCCCAGGTTAGGCCCCATTTATCAGCCCTTGAGGTTCCCATCTAGAATTCAGTCTGCTGTTTCCCCTCCTGCTCTAGTTCCAAGCCAGTTGCCCTAACTCAGGACTGGGGGAGAAAAAGGGACACAGAGAAAAGACTCATTGGCTGTGATCTCAGATGATGAACGTTATAGGACACAAGCGTGGTACATGAGGATTTTCTTTCTTCTTCCATGAGACAGGCCAAAGATTAGAACCCCTCTGCCTTTCTCCTCCTCATGTTCTTGAACTTGAATGCACTTGGAGCAATTTGCTCACAGCAACTCTGTGTGTGGGTGTAAACTTTTTGGGAGTCTCTGCTGCCTCGTAATTGTAATGGCTTATAATAAGGAGCAGAGGTCAGGTTTCAGATGGAAAGGAGGTGGGTGTGGTGGGACGGCTGTGGGACACATTGTTCTTTGCATCCAAGTTGGCAGGTTCACGCAGAGGAATCAGCAGCATTGTTTGAGAGGAGAGGGAGGCTAAAAGAATGCCGTTCAGATTCAATGCTATGGCACGGGGCTCATGCTCGTGTTTGCAGAGTTTTTGAAATACAAGCATTTCCTCTTGTAGGAGGACAAATAGCTCCTCATGTGAATTATGATTAAAATTTAAGGATTATCCTCAAAATAGTACTCAAAAATGCCTACCACTCCAGCTGATCTCCTGGTGAAGGTAGCCTACCACTTGTGCTGACCAGAGCCTAACAACCAGATATTAACAATTTGTGGTTCAATAGGCTTTCAAGCTGGAAAGAGCCTGATAGATGACCTAAACTCACTCCTTTGGCAGGCAGAGAAGCAAAGGCACAGAGACTCTCTCCTGTCTACCCAGAGCCTTCTTGATTCTCCTTCTAAACCAGGTGGCCCAAGGATCCTTTGCTCTCCATTTCTCTCCCTCCCTACTTGCCTCTCTACTGTCTTCTTCTTAAGTCTCTATTGGCCTGTGCAATTGCTGTTCCTACAGCACCTATAGTTTAAGTTGTGGGTGCCACTAGGTTTTATCCATCCATCCATCCATCCATCCATCCATCCATCCATCCATCCCATATTTACCAGACAAACTGCTATGGGTCTGCCACTATGAACTATGGATGTTGAGATTATGAGGGCAAGATCCTTGTTATCAACGAATGTACAGTCTAATCAGAGATAAACCTTGTATGCAAATAACTAGAGCTCCAACTAGACTCCTTCAATAGAGTACAGACTAGCTCCCCATCTAGCAAACTCTTTGAAGAATTAGAGAAACAATTGTTAGTAGAGGACATGATTAGTCTTACAAGTAAAAGTTAGTGAAACATATAGCCTGCATTTTTTAAAATATCTCTGATTTAAAATATTCCATTCTCTTTTCAGTTGATGTGTCCTGACAGCTGGTCAGGAAAAGCTGACTGTCATTCAGGGTTTTCTGCACCCAATCCATTGCTCTGCCACCTTCCTTCTTTGCCTCCAATAGGGTCATTCTTTGGACTTCAGTCTTATGACAAAGTACCTGTCCTTGGGAGGGGAACATAGGCCATATATCAGCTACATCCTCATCAATCACTTGAAGCCCCACTTCAGATGGTGTACTCTGTGGTTGATACCAAGATGTTTAAGCGTGTCCAGGAGCACTGGGCTGTGGAGCTGAATGGGAGACTGAATCTCATGAATCTCATGAAATAGACACCAGTAGAATGCTAGGGGGATGATATCACTGGGATTTGGAGCAAGTATTGGGGATGATACTAGGAGAAGGCCCTGGGGAGTGGGACAGAATCAGAGAGATCCTCTCAGCCATTTCACCACTATACCCAGTGTCAGCCCTGCTAGGCAGGAGCTCTGGCTAAGGGGGGCGAAGGGGTGGGTGGAGACCCAAACCTTTAAAATCTTTGCACTTTAGTTTTATAAGTAAAGGGAGCCATGCTCTCTCTTTCCCCAAAAGCTTGGAGAGGAAAATAGGTCAGCATTGCTTTTCAGATTAGTGCAAACACCTTTTCTCTTGTGTGGGACAAGAGGCAAATGTTCACTCAGGGACAGATTTAATCAGAAATTAGGGAGCATGTCAGGGAATGGCCTCAAGGCATCCAAGGCTTTTTCCAGCTGGTAGCCTGACATATGTCCCTCTGCTGTCACAGCTGTTCTCCCCTTTCTCCCCCACAAAGAATTTGCCTACTGGTGTTTCAGCTCCAATTGTCAAGGTAATTTAAAGAGATGCTATATATAGTGTGCACATTTGAAGTGACCATATAATATAGAATAAATTTGTTAAAAAGGGCCATCTTCCCTCAATGAAACTTAATTTTGTTCATCCAAATGTTTTTGAGCACCAACTGTATACTAAACATTAATGGGGCTGGGAAGCCCAGTCCCTGAGATGAGGCAGGGCATATCAGCCTTCTGGGCATGAAGCACGCATTGTGCGTCCTGCCTTCTCAGAGAGTTTCCTGTTTAGACCTGAGACATACTCTCTAACCAAGTTCAACATGAGCTTCACGGCAAGTGCCCTTCAAGTCCATGACAAGGAACCCTAAGGCATCGTCCCAATGCTCTCATTGACTGGTATTGTCTGAAATGAGATTAGAAAACTTCTGTTTGATCAATGTTTTGACTTCAGGCGTGTGACCTACTGCTTTCTACAGTGGTGCTTTAAGCACTTGACGGGTTCATGTTCTCCAAGGGCCCAATCTTGTCTGTGGATTCCAGGAAAGACCTCAGAGCAAAGCCTGGAGAAGTTCAGTGGCTTCCTCCAGACTGGACAGTGAGTTCAATGCCAGAGCATGGCCCTCAACATGCGCCAGTTTATACTGTCTCAGGCTGGGAAAGACCTTAGATCCCTACTTTGTGTCAAGGTCCTCATTTTCAGAGAAGAAAGGGGAGACCTGGAGTGGGTTATTGATCACCCAGAGCCATGGAGTCCTAGATCCTTAGAGTGGGAAGGCGCCTTTAGCCTTTAGCTATCTAGTTTCATCTCTCACCCGAGGGAATTACACTTTGCACATGCTCTTTGCCAGTTGATCACCGAGCCTGTGCTTGAAAACTTCCGGCGATGGAGCATGCATGATATTTTTTTCTGTCCACTCTGTTTACAGACAAGTCTAATTATTGTCCAGCTCTTCTCTGTAACCAGGAGTCCGCTTTCCTGCTGTAGCCACTGGCTACCTTTCAGAACCACCAGAACAGAATCAGAACCTTCTGTGTCCCAGGAGACTTACTCTCCCTATGGATCTCCTCTTTCATTCAGCTCCCCTGCCTTAGTTTCCTGGAAGGGTTCGGTTCACACTGACTTTCTTAGCGTGGCATGTTTATTTATATTGTTTTTATTTATTAGTAATAACCATCACGTTCTATAAGTCCCACCCATTCCCCCCGCCCCACTTTTTTGTTAATCCTCATCCAAGGATATTTTTTTCCATTGACTCTTAGAGTGAGTGGAAGGGGAGAGACACAGAGAGAAACATCAATGTGAGAGAGACACATCAATTGCTTGCCTCCAGCACATGCCCCAACCAGGACCGGGGGTTGAGCCTGTAACTGAGGTATGTGCCCTTCAGTCCACAGGCCGATGCACTATCCATTGAGCCAAACCCGCTGGGCCTCCCCCCTTTTTTTCCAGGTGCAGAAGCCTCTCATTAGAACATCAATGAGTTCACTGCACCCTTTTAAATCAGGGCAACAGAGAAAGCGTGAGTGTGCTTCCCCTGACAAGGCTGCTTAAATATAATCATAGATCTGTCACAAATTTTGCAGGCTTATGAGGGGTTGTCAAAGTATTTCCTGAAGTGGGAGATGTTTGGGGAAAAAGCATTTTTTAAAGTGAACTGAAAAGGAACAAAGAGAACAACATCGGGATTAACCGAGTCCATGAACGTTTTGCGTAGCTGCAACGTTGCAAGCTTTGCCTTGATCCATGATAATGATAATGCTGACGGTTCCTGAAAAAGGGAAAAGGAGTTCTGAGCGGTCTGTGTAATTGGTTTTGACATTTCCGTCTATGAGGTGTTTATTCCCTTAAACTAGTGAGGAAGCAGCAGAAGTTCTTATTTGCTGAATCTAGTGAAAGTGTTTCCGTCAATCATTTTCAATCAGATTCCAGCCTGTGGTCTGATAGGGAGAAGACCACAGTGCAGCCCCTTAATACACACCTGGGTTTCCTTAAGCCACGTTCTGCTCAAATGATTCCAGTTACTAGGTTGCATTCCACACCATGACTCATTGGGGTTGATGGACTCAAGTATTTCTCTAAAAAGGCTTAAACATTATTCCCTTAAGCCCCTTGGATTGGTACATCAACACGAAGGAGGAGACTTCAGATCCTCTGGGCTCTGTAGGTGGGACCATGGAAGCTGTGTGAGTTTTCTTCGTTTCTCGGGCAGCCTCTTTGAGGTCCTGTGGACATCTGCCCGACCTCCAAATCCTGGGCAGTTTCCTCCCTGGCCCAGGCCTCTGGTTGCTCCAGGGGTCAGCATCAGCACGCCCCAGGTCACGTGGCATTTGGGGGAGCAATTTAAGAAGGACATGCAAAGACTAGACCGGGTGCTGTGGCTCCTCTGTGGCTGTCGGACTTCTCCGTGGGGCTTAGCACATCACTCCCTCCTCTCCCTGTGCGGTTGGCTCTCCCAAGCACTCCGGTGACTTCAGAGCCTTCTGTCATTCCTAGGCATACATAAGGCTTCATAACTCTTCCCCGTGTGAACGGTGCTTTTGTTTATTTATTTTTAAAAATCCTTCCCTTAGGATATTTTCCCATTGATTTTTAGAGAAAGTGGAAGAGAGAGTGAAAAACAGAGAGAAATACCGATGGATTGGCTGCCTCCTGCACGAGCCCCAACCAGGGCCTGGGCCGAGGAGGAGCCTGCAGTCGAGGTGTGTGCTCTTGACCCGAATCGAACCTGGGGCCTTTCGGTCCGCAGGCCAACGCTCTGTCCACTGAACCAAACTGGCTAGGGCTAAACTGTGCTTTCTTTGAACTTTCTCACCCGGCCTTGCCCCGAATCAGAAGTACATCAGCAGGCACGTCACAGGCCCTCAATGGTCCCTGTGGCACATCTCTGTCCTCTAGCTCTGCAGGGAGCGTCTCCTTCCCTTTCCTTCTGCACACGCCCGGGGGTTAACCGGGAGCACGGCATTCACACCCAGCTGACGGCCCTGCCTGGAAAGACCGCTCATGAAAAGGAGCCTGCCCTCCCTCCGATGACAAAGCAATCCCACCCTTGAAACTCAGCGATTGTCCGGAGGATGATGAGCAAGCGCGGCAGACACCTGTTTCCCGCTGAGAAGGAGGCACTCTTCCCAGGCCCTGCCCTAATGGGAGACCACAGCTGTTTGATTGAAGTTGGTTTTAGAAACCAGGTCGACGATGCCTCCAATTAAATTACACTGTGCCCGCTCATGCAAAAGAAAGGGGCATCAAAGAGAAAATCCGTCTGGATGGCAAACAAGTAAGTGCCGGGCACAGACATCGACGACGCCTGGCTTTTCGGCAGCCAGATGTTCGGTTCTTAGGTGAGGACAGCGAGGGACTTGAACGGGTGCTGGGTGTGGCTTTGTGATGTCCTCTAACGGGACGGGTAGTCTGTTACTGAAACCTTATTTCCAGGCAGGAAAGATGTATTGATTGTCCTACTTGTTGCTCTTTAAGACTTCTTTCTTGTATTTTAATAAAGGTAAGTCACCTTTCAGATAAGAAGTCAAGGTCTGAATGCCCATGAAGTCAGGGGTAGGCTCTGTATTATAATGGTATAGGAAATGTAGTTGCTTTACTTTCAACTGAGAGAAATAGAAATTTGCTTGGGCAAGGGAGGTCTTTTGGCAGTTTGCTTAAATGGAAAATGATAAGTATTTGTACTCTATATGTCATTTTTCTTTTTGTTAATCCTCACCTGAGGATATTCCCATTGATTTTTTAGACAGGGTGGAAGGGAGGGGGAGACACACAGAGAGAAACATCAATGTGAGAGAAACACATCAACTGGTTGCCTCCCACATGCACCCCAACAGGGGCGGGGATTGAGCTGCAACTAAGGTACATGCCCTGGATTGAAATCGAACCCAGGACCCTTCTGCCCGTGGGCCGATCCTCCAACCACCGAGCCAAACTGGCGAGGGCTCTCATCTATCATTTTAACACTGCCTCCCAAGATCTTGTTACACTGTGGTTTATGTCTATCTGAAATGCGTCCGATTCTAAATGGACATTTTAATGAAATGGGTTTTGTTGCCCGCGATGAGGCAGTCCTGCTGGCCCAGGAGCCGCAGGGGCCTGGGTTTGAGTCTTGGCTCCGCAGCTCTGTCTGGGTACCTCCGAGTGCGTCACTTAACGGCTCCTGGGTTCCGTTCCCTCCTTGGTCAGTGGGATAACGACCGTGCTCTCTTCCTGGTGGTGGTGTGCAGATAAGAGGGCAGAGGTAGCACGGCCTCTTACACCAGGGCCCGGCACCAGCGGAAGAGCCTCAGCTGGTGTCCAGGGATTTCTGAGAAAAGTGACAGAGCGTCTCTTCATCAGGCAAATGCCTCCATCTGCGAGCTCTCTGCTCTCCACCGCCCTTCCTCGAGGAAACCGGACGGCAAGGACGCCTCCTGTGTGCCCAGGCTGAAGCCCTAAGTAAATACCAGATTTAATCTCGTGGGAAGCGAGCGCATTTTGTTATGGGCACACAAACATTTTATCAGTGTTGAGGCAGAGTAAACAATAGATGAAAGGATGTCATTTTTCCAGTTTTTTTCTAACGTGTAGGCCCAGGACATGGCAGTGCGAGTCTCTCAGCAGCCGTGAGGGAGCCGTGGTACAATAAAGACAACCACGACGGGTTCGCTGGGACGAAGAGCCCTGGGTGGCCTTTCTGATCACCTGGGCTCTAAGCCAGTCCTGCCGTTAGCCATGGGACTGTGGGTCAGTCGCAGGCTCCCTGGGCCGGATCCCCCTGAGAACACGATGGATCAGCTATGCGGTCCCCACCATCCTGTGGTGTCCTGAGTCCTCCGACCAGATCCCCCAGGCTGTCCTTCCCCACCTTGGGGGCCCACCTAATACACCCGACCGTCCAAAAGGCCCAAGGCAAGATGTGCTTTTCCTACGTCTGGGGGCGGGGAGGGAAGACCCCCACCTGGCTGTGCTCTGAGGTGGCATAAGGTGGGCCAGCCAGCTCTTCTGGGATGTTCCCTGCAGGGCACCACCCAAGAGCAGAGTGATGGGAACCAAGTGGAGGTGGGGGGGGAGGGGGCGGGGGAGGGTCCTCTGCTTGGAGAAGAAAGGATGTGAAGTGATTTATCCAGATGGCCAGCAGGATGTGCCCAGTGCTCCTTCAGAGACGGATGGTCTTTACAGGGAGATTTAGAACTTTCCACATTTAGTTGCATTTTGCAAGCGGGCCAGCTGTCTCCAGTGGGAGTGTGTGTTTCTTCCTGACGTGGGTTCACTTGACACTGTCGTGCGCGATGCATGTGGAAACACGCTCCACCCACCGAATGTGAAAATCGAATGCGGGTCTCAGCCAAGCTTAGATGAGGAAGCCGCCTCCCGCTGGGAAATGGGCCGCCGGTGCAGGGAAGGTGTTCCTGTCGTTACAAAGGGCTCCAGAGGCTGAATAAGAGCTTGGGAACACACCGGGAGAATTCGCACAAAGAACGCCTTCCCCCAGAACGTGCCCCCCAAGCATGCTGCTGCCCTTCCGTTGGCTGGCAGCAACCGTGGCCTCTGTGGCCGGGATGCCACAACAAGTTTGGGCTTTGTGACCATGACGGGCTCGCTTCCCACAAGATGGGTGATGCTCTTGTGTTCTCTCAGTAATTGTTTTTACTCTACACAACAGACTGGAGTTTAAAGGAGAAGGCCTTTTTGAATCCACCACTTTTTAAAGCACAGGCTGTGATACTGAACCCAAGTCTGAGTGCCTAATGCTTCAAATGGCCAAAAATCACCCTGGCTGGCGGGTGGCTCAGTTGGTTGGAGCATCATCCGGTACACTGAAAGGTTGCAGGTTCAATTCCTGGTCAGGACACATGCCTAGTTGCAGGTTCAATCCCTGGTCAGGGTGCATAGTTTCTCTCTCTCTCCCCCCCTCCACCTTCTTCCCTCTCTCTAAACATATCCTTGGGTGAGGATTTTTTTTAAGAAGGCTGAGACTCAAAACATCAGAGTTTGGAGTAAGATTTATTGATCAAGAAGACAGAAGACCTAATGGTGCCTCAAATCCATCTTGCTCGGTGGATTAGGTTTGGGGTTTGTAGGGGGTTTGAGGGAGCAGGTATGCAAAGTGCTGACGGGGCAAATTTTAATTGGAGGATCTTGGCCATTTATGGTAAAAGGGTGTCTTCCTGGATCTTCCTGGACAATGAACCCTTTGCTTCTGAAAGGGTTCAGGGTTCAATTCTGGTTTTGTCCTGGTCCTTTGGTTCCATTTGTGTGTATGTGTGTGTGTGTGTGTGTGTGTGTGTGCGCGCGCGCGCGCCTATGTGTGTGTGGTGGGAGGGGTGGGAGTGGGAGAGATGAGTGAGACTTTGGTTCCAGGTGCAGCCGGAGGTCAAAGTTCCCTTCTGCGCATGCTTTGGCTGCATGACTGTGGCATTGGTCTGTTGTCTCTGAAAAGCAGTTCAGTATCTCGTTTATCAGGATGGGGCCATTTTGAGCTGGTTCTGCGGTTACTGCTGTATTGAGACTTAATGCTGAATGTATAGTTGTAAGTGGCACACTTGTATATAGACTGTTTCTGACTTAACGATGATTCAATTTACAATTTTTGACTTTTCGATGGTGTGAGCATGAAAAGCATTCAGTAGAAACCATACTTCGAATTCTGACCTTTTCCTGGGCCTAGCCAATTGCAAGAGGATACTCTCCCGGATGTTGGTCAGCCCTCGGCAGCTGCCAGTCAGGTGATCACAAGGATAAACCACCAGACTGTCAGTGCATGACTTGCGTTAGATGGCTTTGCCTGACCGAGGGCTCCTGCCAGTGTCCTGCGTGCATTTAAGGTAGATGAGGCTAAGCTGTGGTGTTTGGTAGGTTAGGTGTATTGTTTTCAACTGGGTTGATTCGGGCTTAACCCCATTGTAAGTTGAGGAGCATCCGTACAGGGCGAGGGTGAATGCAGGATGATGGTAAGAAAGAAAACTCGAACTCTGGAAACCATGACAACCCTCAGGAATCAGCAAGTGCCCTCCGGCCCGGCTGAGGTGGTCCAGGGAGCACACGGCCCGGCCTTCGCTCACCTGACCGGCCTCTGCAAGGAGAGGGACTCTGTAAAGTAGGCTGAGCTATCGCAGAAGGGACTTCTTTCTATTCTTCCTCCCTCCCTCCTTTTTCTTTTTTTTTTTTTTTAAACTAGAACTTCCTACCTGTATTAATTTTCTGTGCTGTTGTAATAAATTACCAACATTTCGGTGGCTTCAAACAACACACATTTACTGTTGCACAGACCTGGAGGTCAGAAGTCCACCCACCTAGTGGGGAGCCTGGAGACTTGGGTGGGCTGCCTTCCTTGGGGAGCCGCGAGGAAAGGACATTCCTGGCCTTTTCCAGGTCCTTGAGGCCACCTGCTTCCTTGGTGACACATTCATGGTTCAAGGATTGGGATGCGGGCATCTATAAGGGGCGTTATTCTGCCTAACACACAGCCAGGACCACTGAGTGCTGCTGGGAGTGGGGAGGGGAGGGGAGGGCAGGACAGTGATTGCATGTGGCGCTGAGATTCATATCACACTCCTTTAGCTAGGAGTCCAGGACTTCTGGAATGGATTCGGACCAAACCCATCATCCTGGCTTCTTTCTTGCAAAATCACACAGCTCACTGCATTTTTATCAGAACATGAACTCGATGGATGTGATAGAGACAAGGGTATGTCAATATGTTAAGATTACCCAGCATCGTTTACAGATGAAAAGCCACCCAGGAGACTAAAGGAAAAGATTTGCTGTCGCATTTATCTCTGACCTTCCCGGCTAGGCAAGCCTTCCAGGGGGGAGTTTAGGAAGGGTGCGTGTCTAGGACAGGGGTGGGCAAACTTTTTGACCTGAGGGCCACAATGGGTTCTTAAACTGGACCGGAGGGCCGGAACAAAAGCATGGATGGAGTATTTGTGTGAACTAATACATGTTAACACTGCTGCTGGTGAAGGAGCGGAGGGGAGAGCAAGAGAACCCTCCGCTCTTTCGGCTCCGCGGGCCGGATAGAACAGCCAAACGGGCAGGATCCGGCCCGCGGGCCGTAGTTTGCCCACGGCTGGTCTAGGAGGAGAGATGGACAAGCCCTGTGTGCTTTCCAAGTGAGGAAAGGGAGTTTCACCAGTGGCTGCATTTACCTTGGCCCTGCCCTGGTTCACATCATCTGTTCCTAGTCCTTACCTGACAGCAAATAACATTAGATGTTTCCTTAACCAGAGACCTTGCTGGGTTTCCCTCCATGGGACAGGGGGCCACCATTGCTCCCCAACACAAGAGCAAGAACACGATTCTATGCCTTTGGGACCATTTACATTTTTATTTCATTGTGTTATTTATTTATTTTTAATATATTTTTATTGATTTCAGAGAGGAAGGAAGAGAGTTAGACACCATCAATGATGAGAGAAATGCACGCACCCTCTTCCCCCGCACTGGGGATCAACTGGCAACCCAGGCATGTGCCCTGACCGGGAACTGAACCGTGATCTCCTAGTTCATAAGTCGACACTCAACCACTGAGCCACACCTGTTGGGCACAATCCATATTTTTTTAAAGGACATATTTTTTGGGGGACCTCAAGTTATCTTTAAAAGATCCCTTCTCAACCCCACCCCCAATCAGAATCACAACCTCCAAAGAAATATTCTAAAAGGAGGAAGTGGGTGGGATAAATACTCATGAACCGTCTGCGTCCGCGAGGCCTTTCTCACTTGCTTGGGGGCCAGCAGCCAGCCCTGAGTGAGGTCAGGTTCGGTTGTAATCAGGTCTGAGGCCAGGAAGAGGGGAACTAACAATCCTTTGACAGCTATTCTGTGTCCTTGTTTTAATCTTTAATCTGGTTACCATATGTCGTCTCCAAAGGATTAGTTAATTAAAGGACCTTATTTCCAGAGCAGGCTGGGCTTGCATTTGGCAATATTCCAGAAAATGAGAAATAAATAAATGAAAACAAATAGACCTGTTAACTGCAGAATTCCAGAAAATGAGAAAAAAAATAAAATAATAATAACATTCCAGAAAATGAGAACAAAATAAACAAACTTGTTAACTGCAGAAGTCTGAAGAAATGCTTAATAATGTTTTTATATATTTTTTTATAAATAAATTTTTCAAAATTCATCTGGGCTGGAAAGAGTATACAGAATTTACTCTGAATTCATGAGCATTTGACCCACAGGAGATGAATACCCACAGTTTTGTCAGAGAACATAATTATCCATTGGCAATAATAAAACCAGTGCCTGTGGGGTTGGGACATCCTTAAATCAACTATATTATTTAGGTAAAATTTAGGCAAGTACCACCCCGTTAGAAAACAGTATTGCATTGTTGTTGTTGTTGTTGTTGTTTTAAAACAGCGGTAAATATTTGCATAGAGTTAATGTGACTGTAGTTTTTACCTAAGGTTTCTGGAGCAACCTTAAGACAATAGCAGTGTTTTCTCTCCATTCTGGAGGCTGTAAGCACAAACTCGAAGTATTGATAGGGCCAGGCTGTGTCTGAGGTTCCAGCGTTGTTCCATTTCTTTCCCCCAGCCTCTGGTGGCTTCCAGAAATCCTTGGTATTCTTTAGCTCTTGATGCATCTCTCAATCTTTGCCTCTGTCTTTGTACAGCCTTCTCCCTGTGTGTGTCTGTGTCTTCACATGGCCTTCTCACCAGTGTGTCTGTGTCCAAGTTTCCCTCTTTTTATAAGGACACTGGTCATTGGATACACCACTCTAATACATTATGACCTCCTCTTAATAAATTTCATATGCAAAGACCCTGTTTCCAAAGAAGGTCATATCTGAAGTTCCAGGTGGACATGAATTGCAGGGAAGGCGGGGACACTATTCAACCTGGTACAGTCTCCATTTCACTGGCTCAGCTTCTCCATCCATACAGTGGATGGCATCATATGGCTTGTTCATGTCTGCTTTGGAGTAATGGATAAATTATTAATCATTCTTCAGGAAGGCTCATTCTTAGAGTCTTACTCCTGACATCTAGTAAGAATGGAAGCTAAGCTTTCTCTAGAATTATTTTTACGCAACCTGAAAATTATTAAGCAAGGAATCTCTTTTTCCGTGTAATCTCTTTAGACTAGCATTTCCTGGAATATATGTTGGGAAACATCAATTTAATAATTTGGGCTATGTGTCAAGTGGAATTAACAACTAGAGATGTAAGTGCCGTGGTCTGAATGTGTGTGTCCTGCCCACTCGCAAATTCACCTGTTGAAACCCTACCCCCCGATGTGATGGTCTTAGGAGGTGAGGCCTTGGGGAGGTGCTGAGGTCATGATGGTGGTGCTCTTGGGAGTGGGATTAATGCTCTTATAAAAGACACCCCAGAGAGTTAGCTCTCCCCTTCCCACCATTGAGGGTACAGGGAGAAAGGGGCAGTCTACAACCCTGCAGAGGTTTTTTGCCAGAACCTGACCCTGCTGGTACCTCAAGCTTGGACTTTCAGCCTCCAGACTGTGAAAAGCAAACTCCTGTGGCCTACAAGCTACCCAGTCGGCGATATTTTCTTACAGCAGCCTGAACAGACTAAAGCAAAATCAGTAGAATTCTTGTCAAGTCTTTGTGCTACACACACACACACACACATTCTCTCTCTCTCTCTCTCTCTCTCTCTCTCTCTCTCTCTCTCTCTCTCTCTCTCTCTCTCAACCATGGTCGGCCACATGAGTTTTTGGCCTCAGGAGGGCTGTTTTGGAATTTCTACAAGGGCCACTAGACTGTTCATCAGTGATTGGGTAAGCGTCTTCTTTCTTTGACAACATTAAGAGACCCAGGAGGACTCCGGAGATGGCTAGAAGGGACAATCATAAAGGAAAGAAGTAGCTCATGAGCGTGAGGTCCTCGCCTGGAGCTCAGCACACGTATCCATGACAATGAACTCACGGTGTCAGAAGAGGGGGCTGACTTTCAGGAGGACTGCGTGAACCCTGCTGATCAGCTCCCAAGTGAAACTGGCGAAAATTTTAAAAAAGCAGCCATTTAAAGTCACTGGGAATGGTCCTAAGGCCAAGCAGGAAAGGAAGAGACTATTCAAGGAAGTCTACAAAAACCTGGTAAAAAGTTGAGAGCCTGTGGCACTTGGAACAAGATGGCTTTCTCCCTCGTCCCTCCACCTCAGCAAGGAGAGGACTCCACTCCGGACCGACAGTCAAGGACAAAGGACCCCTCAGCCCTCAGCTCCCAGATGGGGGGCGATCTTCCTGGGAGGAGCAGGACCTGTGTTTCCGACCCCCAGCGACCTGTTGCTGAGGCTCCGTTCCGGGCAAGTGTGGTTGAGAGGTGGGGGCTCCCTTCTGCCCGCTCAGCTCCTGGGACGAAGGCTCTCCTTGGATGGGAGCTCCTGACTGCCCCGGCCCTAGCTGATTAGGTGGTGGCTCCTGGCCAGGAGAGACAAGCCAAGAGGACCTCAGGCTGCTGCCTCCCCACGTGGCACTGAGCACCGGCTCCTAGAGCCGGAGTGTCACTCAGGGAGAAGCTTGCTTTGTGCCATCCCAGTTCCAGAGCCCCAGTCGGAGATTTTGACTGGAGGAGACGGGGAGAAGCAGGGTGTGAAAACAGCTCCCAATCTCTTCCCAGAGGAACTGGATTCCTTTACAACAGAGGGTGAGAAAGCGCAAAGGTAAAGGCACCCCCAACGACTGGAGGTTGTGATTAAAGGCCATTGAGAGGTGATTCATGGATTTAATGGACAAGCCTGGACTTACAGCCTCGACCAGCGGTCGGCAAACTGCAGCTCGAGAGCCACATGCAGCTCTTTGCCCCCTTGAGTGTGGCTCTTCCACAAAATACCACGTGCGGGCGCGCACGCACATACAGTGCGATTGAAACTTCGTGGCCCATGCGCAGAAGTCGGTATTTTGTGGAAGAGCCACACTCAAGGGGCCAAAGAGCCACATGTGGCTCGCGAGCCGCAGTTTGCCAACCACTGGCCTAGACTATAGGCTGGCTAGTCTGTAGGAGAGAACAGAGTAGTCAGACATCTGGAAGAAGCCCTCCTGAGGTCAGAGTAAACACCACATACTGACCTAACTGTTCCTTCAAAGGAGTCTCGATTTGATTGGGTTCATCTGCAGAGCAATTTATGCCCCAGGGTACTGTCAACAACAATAGAGCAATTAGCTGGAAGTTAGTATGAGTTTTCCAGCTGGATGTCATCAGCGAAAGAGGAAGGAACCCTCACCAATACCAGAGTCCTCCCAGGGCGACTGTAGGCCAAGAAAAGCTGTGCCTCCCTGGGGAGCAGCATAGAGGCTTCGCAAGGTGCGTGTGACTTTAATGAAGTAATACAGCCAGTCACTAAAATTAAGCAAAGAATAAGCAGTTTGCCTGTATCCAGAGTTGCTACAATGTGTTATCTAAAATGATCATTTTCCAAAAAAACATAATTATGAGGCAAGCAATGAAAAAGGAGAGCATGAGCCACACACCAGGAAATAAGTAGGCAACAGAAACTGTCTGTGAGAGCAACCAGATGTTGGATTTAACAAAAAATGACTTCAAAATAGCCACTATAAATATGTTCACAAAACTAAAGTGTGATTACAGCACTAACGGAAGGTAGGTAGGATGACAATGTTGCGTTAAATAGAGAATATCAATGAAGAAATAAAAATTGTAAAAAAAGAAAAGCAAATTGAAGTTCTGGAGTTCAAAAAGACAGTAATTGAAATAAAATATGTACTAGGTCAAGAGACTGAGAAGACAAACCACCGACTGGGAGCAAATATTTGCAAAAGACATCTCCGATAAAGGACTGTTATCTAAGAACTCAAGTAGAAGAAAATGAGCACCCCGGTTTTAAAAGGGAAAACATCTACAGACACTCCACCAAAGGAAAGATACAGATGGGAAATAAGCATCTCAGAAGATGCTTATCATATGTCACCAGGGAAATGCAAATTAAAACAACCAGATGCTACTGCGGAACTATTAGAATGGCCGAAAGCTAGAACACCAGCACCAACAAATGCTGGTGAGGATGTGGCGCATCAGGAACTCTCACTCATTGCTGGTGGGAATGCAAAATGGTGCAGCCACTTTGGAAGACAGTTTGGCAGTTCCCTACGAAACGAAACGTACCCTTGCCGTATGATCCAGCAATTGCACTCCTTGGTATTTCCAAATGTGTTGAAAACTTATGTCCACATAAAAACCTGCATGTGGAGGTTTTTCACAATCAGCAGGTTTATTCACAATTGCCAAAGCTTGGAAGCAAACAAGATGTCCTTCAGTGGGTGAATGAATAAATAAACTGTGATGCATCCAGGTAATAGAATATTATTCGGCACTAATAGAAATGGGGTATCAAGCCATGAAAAGATATGGAAGAATCTTAAATGCATGCGACTAAGTAAAGTAAACCAGTCTGAAGAGGCTGTGTACTGTGTGATTCCAACCATCTGACATTCTGGAAAAGGGAAAACCATGGAGACAGTAAAAAGATCAGCCGTTGCCAAGGGTTAGGCAGGAGAGAAGAAATAGGCAGATGAGAAAGGGTTTTAGGGCAGCGATACTATTCTGAATAATACGGTCATGGTGGATACATATCATTATGCATTTGTATATACCAAGGGTTTTAGAAGCTCCATGCCAGGAACTTTGGGTAAATGTATTATTATACAGGAGTCATGGCATGCCATCCTTTTCATGTTGCTAGATTCAGTTTGTTAATAATGAGAATTTTTGCATCTATATTCATAAGAGATATTGGTTTATAGTTTTCTTATGATGTCTTTGTCTTATTTTGGTATCAGGCTCATAGGATGAGTTGGGCAGTGTTTCACTTTTTGGAAGAGTTTTGTGAAGAATTGCTATTAATTCCTCTTTAAACATTTGGTAGAACTTACTAGTGAAACCACTTGTTCTTGGGAATATTTTTTTGTGGGACGTTTTTAAGTTACTAATACAGTCTACTTATTTTTATAAATCCTTTGAAATTTTTATATTTCTTACTGAGTCAGGTTCAATCATTTTTGTCTTTGTAGGGATTTTTCCATTTCATCTAAGTTATATTATTCATTCACAATCCTTTTTATTTCTGTAAGGTCAGTAGTGATGTCTCCTCTTTCATTTCTGCTTCTCGGTATTACTCTTTGGAAGATGGGAGGGAGGTTAGTGCCCTGCTCTCTTTGGACAGGCACTCATACTCTGTGAGCATGGCACTGGATGGGGGCGACAGCCGCTGGTCTTTTTGCTTGTGTCTTCTGTTATGGAACCTCTTCCTTATGAGTCATGTGAGGTGATGGTGTCTGTGGCCCCAGTATTCTTGGCTTGCTATGCCTGGGGTAGAGCCTCCACACTCTGAGTGTGGCTGGGTGAAGGAAGGGAGCCCTGACCTCTTGGCTGTAGGTACCTGGAATTTAGCCTTTTCAACACAACAGGGGTGTGTGGAATGAGATTGCTGGCAGCTTGCTCCCCTGGGGAACTACTATACCCTTTACTGGGAAGGATGGAAGAGGAAATCTAGTTTTCTCAGCCACACCCACCTAGAGTGAGGCTTGTTATTCTGGTTTGGTGTAAGCAAGGGATTGGGTCATGGCCCTAATGCCACAGACTTTCAAGATTTTAGATTTTCTTGAATAAATGTTTCTTCATTTGCTGTATGCCCTTGGGACAATGAATAATCCTATATAGTAAAAGGGTAATATGCAAATTGACCCTAACAGCGGAATGACCAGAACGACCGCTTGACCGGTCATATGAGGTGCACTGACCACCTCTTGGTCCCTTCCCCCAGCCGGCAGGCTCCCATTGCCCGACAGTGAATGGGGAACTGGGGGTGGGTGGTGGGGGATGCGGGCAGTGTCAGGCCAAGGCCCCGCCCCTCCAGTCACCCCACACACAGGGGGCAACCTGTGATGGGCAGGAACGGCCAACCTCTCAGTCCTTCCCTCCCTACCACCCCCACTGGCAGGCTCATATGGGGAACTGGGGGTAGGCCGTGGCAGGGGGCGGGGCTGGCTGCCGGCAGTTGAGGAAGATGGCCTTGATCGCAGGCCAGGCCTAGGGACTGTACCAGCACATGAATTTTGTGTGCTGGGCCTCTAGTTTATAAATAACTGCCATCAGTTATGGTCGTTCACTGGGAAGAGGTCCCCAGAGCACCTCATGTGACATTCAGGAAGTATGCTTCGTCCCTGGCATGATTTATCTTTCCACAGAATGCATAGCTTAATGCATCGCTTTATAAGTTTAGGTGGCCATGGACAGTTCAGGAAGGGCTGACAGAAAACAGAAGCCTGAGAGAAGAGACTTAGGAGGCAGTATGTGGGGAATTAATATTGAAGAAAATGTTAAAATATGAGATGATTAACTTTGATTAGAGAAGGTTAAGGTTATGAAGAGCTAGGGAGGAAGTGTGTCCACTGAGCAACCAACAAATGAAAAGCTTACATGCAGCACAACATATGTAGATTAGACACAAGAAGTCATCTCTTTGCAAGGTTGTTAAATACTAGGATGCACGGCTCATCAGGTTGCAGAATAGCATTTTAAGACAAGCTAGACTAGATCCTTTGGGTGGCTGCTCTCATGGGCAACTAACATGCAGCTTCTCTATCACCTTATCCAATCCAGAATTTGGCAGGGGCACTTTATTAACACAAATTATGACAATAACTTCAGTTTTGTACCTTTCACCTACAACACTGAACCATGGCAAAACACCCAAGGATATTTTAAAGTTTGTAATAGCAGGTGCAAGTAAACCAAATAAGACTCTGGGCCACTCGGCTGATTGCCTTGCTCTTCCTTTCGAAAGGTAAACAAAAGCAGCTGTCTTTTCTACTTGACCTTCTGCAAGGCTGTCTAGGTGCCTTGTTGCCCAAAGACTGGGCACAGGGTAAACAGGCTCATCAGAGCCCTCACAATGCTTGGATTCCTAGGGCATGTCAGTTTCCGGAACATGGGCAAGCTATTGTTTTTCCCTTTCCAGGATATGGAGATAAACTAGACCTCAAATATTTATCCTCCTTATCTTGCTTACTCTATGTAATAAGGTGGTGGTGTCATTTCAAGTGAAATGCCAAACCCAGAACAATTTCAATTTAAAGAAAGAGCTATTATGTAGTGAGCTGACTCCTTTCAAATTAAAATCTTAACAACATTTAGGGACCTGAATGCTCTTCTTGTTGGCAGGATTACCCAAGCTGGCCTTTCTTAGGGATCCTCCCATTCTTCTCATGGCAGTTCGGTGATTGCCTCAAGAGGAAGTAGCAATGGATACAGTGATACTATCCGTCAGCTTCTCTTAGCCACAACATTAAAATAGGCTGTATCTAGATTTAAATTGTGATTTGCAAAGTATGATCAAAGTTACTGCTTATGGAAGTTGTGATCTAAGATTGACTAGAATTTGAATTTTGGGTCCAAAAGGAGAACCTAGAGACTACAACAGGTCAAATACACACACACACAAATTGTGCATACTGAATTATATATGTATGCCACAATTTAAAAAATGTTGATCTATTTTATATAGCGAAATGGATAAATAGATAGTAATAGCTAATTTGGAGCAGTCCTGTTTGGAAGATTTATACCCTCTTGGAAAATGATCAGCCAGCACTGGGCTGCTTCACAAATTGAAAGGTGAATTTCAGATTGTGGGAGTTTGGAAATTCATTTGCCTGTCATTTTGTTTATCCAAGTTCCTTGATTATATCTGTCCCTTAATAGCTGACAAAATAAGAATTGAGCACAAAATATCATCAATGTGTAATGAAAAAAATCACGTGTATTTTTTTTGAAAGCTTTAAGATCAAGGTCACAAATCTGTAAAATAGCACAATCACTACAAGTTGGGTAGCCCATGATTTTTTTATAAGCCTTCATTTTAATGGAGTTCAAAATAGTCTGAGTAAAATTTTGTATATATAAAGGATATGTCAAATCTTTTTGTGGCATTTTCATAAAGAAAAAAGGGAGCAGGATGAATACTCAAACCCCCCCACCCCCTCAAAATCCTTTTCTTAGAAGTTTCTTGCCCAGTTTGGCGTTTAAAAACGCAATTGAATTAAAAAGAGATTGGAGTTAACACAAAATTCTTTACACTAACAATGTTGCATTTGGTTAGCTAAAAGCGTTTTAAATCATTTTCTGAGCCTTACTAAAAATCTGTGAATGCACCAATACTTGAGTTGGTTTGTAGTGTGTGTTGCATTCTAAAAAATATCTTATAAAAGCCTGAAGAAATAAATAACAAATTATTATTTTGAGATGAAACTAAACAAACTACTTTTCCATATATAATCCAAATCTCAGAATCCCAGAATGGCTCAGAACTCAGGTCATCTGGTTCCACGTCCCACCCACTGTGATAAATACTTGGATCAACTACCTCCCGGCCTCTGTTTGAAGACGTGCATGGGCGGAGGGCGCAGGGCTCTTCGTGGCATGAATGACTCAGTGCTGGAGCGTTTACTGGTTGTTAGTCACTGGGCGAAGCGCTTTCCTAACATTATCATGAAACAATTCACGAGGTATTAATATCCAGTTTTACAGACGAGGAAACTGCATGTCAATGGAGGTGAGGTAACTTGCTCAAGGCCATTCTGTTAGTAAGTGAGGGTGCCACATCAGCTGGCACAGAATTGGTGCTTTGGGTATGATGGTATGCTGTGTGACAAGGGTACTCGACATGACTTCTCTTCACATAGTCTAAGAAAGCACCATAGGCTCCCTGCACATTCATTTATTCACTGCTTCTTGTTACTCTTCTGGTTATCTGTTTTGGGATGCACACAAAGCAAGCACTGCCACTGTGGGGAACAGAAATCTTTGTCCCATTTTAGTTTGCTCTAAAAAAAGATCATCATATGCATTTGTAAAAAGTCAAACAATACAAATATATATGCTAAATACTAGCCCCTCCCTATCCCCTGTATTCAACTCTATATAGTCATTAGGTGTCTGCTGTGTCTTTGTTTTTCTATTTCATGCACAATTTCATTTACTACAGTTTAAATCAACACAATCCCAAATTCAGTTGGCGCAGGATATTAACTTAGAAGCAATCATCCTTCTCTGTTACACACTTCACTGTTAGCTCTTTGGTCCACAAATTACTATGTTATAACAGGCGTGTCCCATGATCAGTGACCAGTAAAGTCACTTCTTTCAAAGTCTGTTGGTGACTGGTCACGGTGCACGTTGCTAGTGCAAACAGTGGCGTTGTGTTGCCTTCTTGTGTCCCAGTAATAGAGCCACGTAGCAATTTTACTACAATAGATAATCAAAAGAGGAAACTGGCCTACAGGACAAAAAGTAGAGCAAAGAAATGAAAAGCGAAAACACTGGAAGGGGAATTTGAATTGAATGCAAAGCCTTATAGAGACAACAGCAGCCCACGGGGATGTGAGATAGACGCTAGGTCTGAAATGTAGTGAAGGTGAACTTATCAACATAAATCAGTGACATGGCTGCGATGAAAAGGACGATGTCTCAGAGGAAGTGACTCTGGCAAAGCATCTAACATTGAAGGAACTCTTGGAAAGAGAGCACAGCGTTGAAAGCACAAAGGTTAAAATGTTAGCTGCTGCAAACTTGGAAGGAGTATGACAATAAGCCAGGGCAGAGGAAAGATAGCTTGCTCTGTATCATACATTTTGAGGAAAGCAAGCATTGCTCCAATACCCTTGGAAAGTTTTCTTACGAAGAAGTAAAAACTTCAGTTCTCAATATCTGTATTATTTTAGAGTGTACTAGGTATTAGCTTCATTTTTTTGTCATTTTCCATACATTTATAATGGAGAGTTTTTAATATTTTAACAAACATTTTTAGAGGTCATGGAATAATCATTATCCTGTTCTCCCCATTGATCAAGATTGCTTTGCAGTTTCAGCTGCACGGTCGTTTTATGGTCTTTTCTCTGCAAAGCAAGGGCCATCTATGTATGTATTTGTATAAACAAATATGCACATTGATAGGGCCGTTGCTTTTTATTGGAAGTTGTACCATTTTTGTGCCCCCCTCCCACCCTGGCAACTGTCAGTCTGGTCTGTGAATCTCTGAGCTCGGGGTGTTTAGATCCTCATCCCTATGCTCCTTTATTTCTCCTGGCATTTCTGTATTCTTTTTATGTTGTCATTAGTTCCTTTCAAATTCTGGGTCCTGTTAAGTGGCGCTCTACTTGTGTTTTTCAAATGTTCCCAATACCATTTCCTGAAAAGAGCACCTTTTCCAAATGTTTTCAGAAAAATCTATGGTAACTACGATTGATTTTATTTTGAGTTATTTGCTTGCAGTTTTTTGTTGTTGTTTTTTTAGACTAAGTATTAATGCCCATTTCCACAAAAGTTCAAACAAGAACTCACCACTTCCAGGTTTCTAAGCAGTAAAATTATCTCATAATTTACTTAAAGAGCATACTGAAAAAACAGAAACATGGCTTTAGAGAGAAAATATTTAATCTGTTTCATGGAAAAAATGTACAAAGCTTTAGAAAACAGCTTCTAGGCCTGTGTACAGCATAAGCACATTCTCGCTCTCCACAGTCACGTTTCACACTCTGACTCCATGACAGAGGCCACCGCACACTCGTTCCAAACAACCTTCTGTTAGCACAGGTACCTGAAAAAGTCACTGAAAACAGTCTTGAAATAAATGTAGAAATACAGTGTTGTATAAAAATATATTAATCTGGCTACACGAAACGCTTAAAAAAATGCAAACCAAGTAAATTCTTTTAGAACTAGACCATGTCTAGAAATATCAATATATGTCCTTGTAAATTGGATTTTCATTGCATTTTTTCATCTTTGGAAAAAAAGAATAAATACAATCAAACCTTTGGAAAGACAGGCATGAAGTCAGCACAGCAAACCAACTCTATTCTCAGAAATAAAACCACAATGTTATCAACACTAAAGAGAAGCATTTGTCTTTAAAATTTGACAAATTTATGAATTGTTACAATTTGAAAGTAATTATATATCACACAGAAAATTTGAATTTGTTCATAATCCACATGTCAAGTAACTAATGACAGCCATTAAAACATTTCTAAACTGGCTTTTAATGGGCCTTAATAGTAAGAATTTAACATTTTTTTTATTAACCTACCTAAAATATAATTAGGAAGGTATACCTCAAAATAGAGAAAAATTAATCTCAAAGTCACATAGGATACATTTCCTTTGAAAACTGAGATATTAGGAATCTAGGGGAAAAAACTGACCACAGCAAAATTTTGCTGTATCTGTTATTTCTGTAACCACAGTTCCTCAGCAAAACTTCCATAGAAACTACTGTTGGTTTTAAAGAGAGGAAGCCTTAGGTGTGGAGAGGAAGTGGTAGGGTATTTTTTTACAGGTAAATGTGGATGCTGAATATCAGACGCATGCGTGAACAAAACGTTTCAACTCTATACACACAAAAACCTGTTAGCGTTTTGAACACTGTAATGGGCACAATAATGAACATCATGTACAGGTTTACAGAACCAAAAGGTTTCTGGTGGGACTCAGAGCAACTACAGGTTCTAAAAATAGAAGACTATTACATGACAGAGCCCTACATTTTCAGAAAGGAACATTCTATTTTTATTCTTCATTACCACAATTTATCAACTCATGTTTTCTCCTACATACCTTAACATTTTTCATGAGCAGAGCATGCTAAAGAATCATACAATGTTTAAATTGAGCCTATTTAAATCTGAGAGCTAGTTTTTCTCTCCACATCAGTATTATGAGGTCTTATCTTGCTTTATTTTGAATGTACTAGTAAATACATAACAAAGTATATTAAAAGCAAAAGAAAGTTGATCATTTGCCTGACTCAGTGTCCAATTTCGCACGTTAAAAAAATCTGACAATTTTGCTGAACTCTGTGTTACTGAACTACTCCTGGTCTGAAAGTTGCTTAGGGGAAGAATTCGTGCCACACCCTGGCAGTTACAGAAGTGCCCTGAGCACGGGTTTAGCTGCTGGTGTGGTGCTGTCCAGTGTGTGGGTGCAGGTACAGGCCGGGAAGGGTATTAGAAATACTTATGATTCCTCTTTTTTTTGGTTGTGGACTGGATTCAACAGACTGGAACGTCC
The DNA here is from genome assembly GCF_964212035.1 of Myotis nattereri. NCBI lineage: Eukaryota > Metazoa > Chordata > Mammalia > Chiroptera > Vespertilionidae > Myotis > Myotis nattereri. Next base: position 52,017,701 of record NC_138088.1, on the reverse strand, counting down.
TTTGGTACGTAGACTTGAGAGGGACATGCCAGCAAAGAGGAGGGACACGCCAAACAATGAATACCTGTAACTAGGCAAACATTCCACAACAAGTGTCTAGGGCTTTCGCTTTCCAACTCCAGCCCTGAAGATAAACTGAATCAGCAATGGAAGGGGTGCTGGCAGAGGCTGCCTCCTGCCCCAGCACCGAGGCTCTGTGGTCAGAGGATGCAAAGCCCAAAGCAGCCAGGCCCACCCACAGTCTAGCACGGGAAGAGCCAAGGCTGGCTGGGCGTGTCATACACATGGGGCAGATGAGCTGAGCCCCTACCTTTTAACACCATTGGTTATAGTACCCTACTGCAAGGAAATGGGGGAAAAGTGAACTTTTATTTAGGAAAAAAGAGTGACTTATGGTAAGCGTGAATTCTTTATTTAAATTCTTTATGTGCCACAGAAGAGAAGGAGAAATCTTGGTGACTAACAGTGAGAGGGGAAATTCTACTTCTAAAGGATGACAACAATACCCTTTTAAGTTGATGTACAGCTCCTTATGGACTTTAGAAATAAGATTCAGCAAAATTAACAAATTCTAATATTACTTAATTTAAATTAACAAACAATGAAAAGATGTTTATGTTTTTGTACCTGGATGACAATGAATCACTTGTTCCATTCCTTTAAGCTGGAATAATAGGCTGACTGGGGAGAACTTGACTGTAATGGAATTGCATCTATCTGAGTCACTGTTGGAGGAGAGGGTCTACATACCACAGTGTTATTTATGAAGCAGAGACCTCTGTGTGTGTTAACAGAATGGCCAAATATTATGTTTCTAGAGCTCACTCTGCTTATTAAAACAAAATTTCCTTAAATATTAGTATTTTGGGCTTGAGGCAGTTCTATGCTATAAATTCAGTTAAACTTTATAAGGTCTTATAATTACCTTTTGAAAACCAATTAAAATGACATTGTTGGAACACTGAAAAGCTATTTAATCCTTTAAAACACCCACCTGCCAAGAAAAAATGGATAGCATCTGGATTTGAGAATGACAGAGAAAATCTTTGGGGGAACAACAATTACAGATTGTTCCAAACTCTGAAAGATGAGTGCATAATGAAAAATCCCAAAAAGCTAAAATAATTGAATGAATTTAATTTAAATATTTTTTTTATTAATTTCAGAAGGGAGAGGGGGAAAGAGATAGAAACATCAATGATGAAAGAGAAGCATTGATCAGGTGCCTCCTGCATGCCCCTAGTGGGGATCGAGCCCGCAACCCAAGCATGTGCCCTTGAACAGAATCAAACCTGGGACCCTTCAGTCCACAGGCCACCACTCTATCCACTGAGCCAAATTGGCTAGGGCTAATTTAAATTTTAACCAATTATCAATAGGATTTTTTGGGTTCTTTGGATTGATTAGTTACTAGATGTAACTATGCAAGATTTGTTTTTAAGACAACATCTTTGAGAGGCAATACAGCCTCTTCCTAAATGGGAGATCTATTATGTTTGTGTAACGGCTTATAACTTCGTTGTGTCTCTGTTTCCTCATCAGGGAAATAAGAAAAAATAGTACCTCCCTCATAATGTGGTTGTGAAAATTAAATGAGTTAATACATATAAAGCACTTAGAAAAGTGCCAGGCACATATCAGAGCACTCAGGAAATTTAGCTATTATCCTTATTTACTTAAATACTGCAAAGGCTAAAGAAAGCATTCACAGAAGGAAACAAGTACTCCTAATTGCTCAGTTTATTCTCACTCTACATTTAGGAGTAGCGCTAGGAATGAGGAGACCTGTGTTCAAATAAAAGACCCACCAGTCACCCCCGTTCAGTCATTGGCGCCAGGCACCGCTGCAGCATCAGGCATGTTCTGGGGGATCTGACCTTGATATGCCACTGACATTCTAAAGCTGTTTCCTATGCTGCAAAATGGACATAACATCTACTTGTCTGATTCCTTAGGTTACCTGGAAGCTCAAATGAGGCAAAGTGCATGAAGATTTTGTAAAGCACCATCCATAGTATGTTACAAGGATGTGGTTTTGGGTGAGTATGTCTAGACCCTCTCAAAAAAAGTTTATGACTCTTAGTTCTACAAGGTCTTTAAAATAAAAATTAAAAAACTGCAGATATGTTTCTTTATAACTATAATATAGTTTATAAAAGAGTAATATGCTTTATTATAAAACTGGATTTCTCATCTTGAATCCCAATTCTCTGGTGAATATTAACATATTAGATAGTTGGTAGAGAAATTATGGTTGCAGAGATAATGCCATTTGTTATGGTCATAAATTATTATTACTAACTAAATCAATAATTAACAGCTTTATTAATTACTAAATGCTTTACAAACACTATTTCATTGAATCCTTAGAGCAGCTCCATGAGGCAGGGGTAGTAGCCCCATTTTATAGGGTTAAATCCAGTGACTGCAAAGTCCCTGCTCTTAACCACTACATCCCACTACACAACAAAACACCAGCAGAAAAAGCCACAATCACTTCTGTCTTCACTGACTCACATGCTTAGAACTGGTAGATCCAAGAGCACTAAACTATGTTTTGATCTTTGGTAAGAAAAGTTATTATATAATAAGTGCTTACAATTTAGCTCATTTAAAATCTTTCAAAAACATTTCCAGTTGTTTTTTAAATAACACATTGTTCACTGAAAAAAAGAACACAAAAGTAGAATTAAAATAAAAATATCAATAATTCCACCATTCAGGAAAACTAAGTTGACATAGTTCCTCCGCATACATTTTTATGCAATTGTGAACTATGGAGTTTAGGTTATTTTTTGTTGTTGTTAATCCTCACCCGAGGATATTTTTGCATTGATTTTTAAAGAGAGTGAAAGGGGAGAAACAGAGAGAGAGAAACATCAATGGGAGAGACAACTGATTGGTTGCCTCCTGCACTCGCCCCAACCAGGGCTGAGGATGGAGCCTGTAACTGAGGTACATGCCCTTGACTGGAATCAAACCCGGGGGCCCTTCAGTCCACAGGCCGACGCTCTATACACTGAACCAAACCAGCCAGGGCAGAATTTTGTTGATTTTTGATGATGATTCTTAACTGTGATGCCAATATAGTGGTTAGATTGAACATTTTTTAATTGGCAGATATAAACTAAGGGTAACTTTTGTATAAGCAGACAATTATTATATTACAGCAATAGTATTATCAATATCCTTCCCAATTTTTTAGTTATGGAGAAACAAGCAGAAAATATCTTATTTCAGTGGTGTTAGAGCTCAAAAATATATTGGCCATAAGAGAAACTTATGTGAGAAATTCCTGAGTTGATCTTTGTATCTGTGTGTATATATATATATATACACATACATATATACATATACATACACTCATTCACACATATTAAACCCCTTTTGTAGCTGTAAGATTTATAGTTTTCTCCAGCCTGACAATACTATAACTAAATATATATTATAATAGTTAAGGAGAAAATTTTTTTTAGTCAATGAACTTTGCCAAAGTTATACTTACGGGTGATTAAACTATCAACTTTTCCCTTGTGAATAGTTGTTAAATATTTGCTTGAGACAGCATATTCAAGATTAGCAAAACTCTTTTCAGGGATCATATCAATCCAAAGTATAAATGCAGAAAAAAATCCTACCATTTGTGAAATGCTATAAATAGTGGCAAACCAATAGAATAATTCAGGGCAAAGATTCCAGGTATTATGTCAAAGTGTGTGTAATGCCACTCCCCTGGCATCATGATTAAGGTGACTTACATTGGTTCTCATCATTTATGCAGGAGAAAAGCAAAAGCTAAAAATATGCACATTCCTAAAGTAAACAAAAAACAGACAAGGATCAAGAAATTTTTAAAAATAAACCTTCTCATACTTCCTCTATGTAAGAGGTTTACGTTAGTCACAAATTCTAGGAAGCTATTTCTATTGCTTTAGTATGATTTGCAAAAAATTCTAATCATATAAATATTTGGAATGTGAAAAAACAATGCAGGCTGGGGGCTGGGTAAGAATAAGAATGTTCATTAAAACTGTACTTTGAAAGTCAAATACTAACCTAAAACACTGTCTAAACAAATATTTTTGGGTTTTTAATGTACATGAAAATACATACAATACAATTTGTGTACAATGTTAAAAAATTATTAGCAGATATATCTGGATTATCAAGTTAAAATTGTATAAACTTATTTTAGAGAGTGAAAATGCTTATATCCTTAAATAGGAAAAGATAAAGTAAAAATATTCTTATCCTATCCGACTGGCAATGAGAAGTATCATAATCAAATGGTATTAAAAAATGGCCATGGCCTATTTGCCTTTTATTATAGAACATTTTGTTTTTTTATTTTGAGGAAAGGTTTATGAGGTAAATACATATAATTTTAAACAGAATTCTTTACATTTCTACCTCTCTTTAAATAGCACTAGCAGGTTACAAATGAAGTCCAAGTCCTGATCTGTGCATTTCCTTACTGCAGAGATTTAGGTAACCTGAATAAAGAGAGGTAGGATGTTCAATTATATTTCAAAAAATATAATAGGTAGATGGTGGTGCTTAAAAGATTATATTTCAAATTTTAGCACTGTTTTGGAAGGGGGAAAGGGATACTGTCTATAAATATTTATTGAATGTGGTTCATCTGATTTAAAAAAAACTTGTAAGCTGATTAAACCACAAACCTGTTGAATCAGTTTTAGTAAAAATAAGAATAGGCTTTTAAATAGTTATAAAGAGAAATTATGATTAAAAAAAACTTTCAATATCTTTTGGGGTTAAAAAAACCCAAGTGTTATCAAATCCCTGTATGTTTCAACCTTTATATTTTAAAGAGTAACATATTAGGATATACACTATACATATTAATAGCATGAAAGTGCATTACATGGAATTCACTTTGAAGGCTTAGAATTAATTTTAAAAAATATCACAATAAATGATCATTAACTTAAATTCTGAATATGGGACCTGAAAATCCTGGAACCCAACAAATCTGCATTTAATGCCTACACATAAAATGTGAATTTCTAAAACACACAGACCATGATTCAGCTGTCACAATTCTTTATCATTAAAAAATATCACAGGAATGTGACTCTAAATCCTTTCTCCTTGAAAGTCCTATTTCTGAGGACTCATTCATTGCCTGGTAAGGCTGTTCATTCAGGAAACAGTTAAGTTTCCATAAGTCTGTATGTCCTTACAGACTTTTCTGTATAGAGTTGTAAGGCATTAACAATGGTAAGTTAGAAGAGCAAGTAACATAATAAAAATAGAAATTCTCTTTTCAATGTATTTCAACTGAGAAAACGGCAGAAGAGAACGAAGAACACATTTACCACCCAGGTCCTCTAAGCTTCTACTCTGAGGAAAGATTTTGGGGGGAGGGAGAGGCTTAGAACAGACCTTATGCCCTGAATGTCAGGTGTCCTTATACGAACATGTGGACTGGATCTCGGGTACTCTTTAAAGTTATTGTGAAATTACACATTCAAGTGTGCTGCTCGCTATTAATAAAGGTAGAAAAAGTTAGTTAAAATATTTGATATCATTGTTATCAGCAAGCACTGCAAATTATCTCATAATATTCTATACTCTAAGTGTGGACTTAAGTCATGTGTCAAATAGCAGCATAGATTACAACATAGTTCAGACAACAGTCAGTGACTTAGTTGGTACAGCCAGAACAAAGGAGTTTGCTTATAATAAATAATTAAATAAGGAGCATAGCTGTACTTTACTATCAGCTGCTAGAACTGAGCAGTGGATTTCTTGGTATCCAGAGGCAGGAGTGAAGTTTCTTGTCATAAGTTACAGTGACAGTGAGGATGGAGAACAGATGGCTGTGGAGACCGGTTGCTAGCTAGCTTGCTAAAACGCGTACTTGAGCTCTACTGGAGCTGTGCAGCCTTGCTGTGCATCGCTTATCTGTAAAGGCTGACTGAACAAAACTCCCTTCATCATACAGGCACTGCTGTCTGCGCTGCAGTAATAAAGAAACACGCTGACAGATATAACGGCTTCAGATGACAAGCAATTCCCAGGAATCTGCAGTGAGATCGTTGGTTGATTGGCGATGTTCTCTATTTCGCCAGATGGCACCTGTCCTTGAAGAAGCCATTCATTGCCTAAAAGGTAAAAAGGTAAATTATTAAGACTGTATAAGAAAGATAAAAGTATTCAGGAATATAATATGAAAACTACAAAAAAATCTAGGGAATACAAATGTATGTTTAACTCTGCAGTGACTTGCAAATTGAGATTATGATACATTATTGTCTATCAAAAGGTAATAATAAAAAGTAACACTGATTTTTTAGAAATAAGTAATACTGCATATATTATTTAATGTAAAAACTAAGAGATTATGTCTACTTCCTTATTACATAAAACTCTTCCAAGACTTAATACATAGATCTATATAACAGAAGTCTAATAAACCACTAAAAACTTTAATCTTCTAGTATTTAAAAACGTTAAATGTCTTTATTCATCTCGTGCCTCTGTCAGAAGGAACACACGCACCACAATGAGGAAGCACATGCTTACAGACATTCAGCTTTAGAGGGGGTTAGCGATCAAGAGCCAGCAGATGGGAAGTGCAGGGCACGCTTTCCTGACATCTTAGGTAGAATACACTGAGTGTAATCTAATGACTGATCGATGGCTCCTGCAAAAATGGAACCACCTATTGAGTAGTGATGAGGTTCTAGGCCTACTCTTTAGCTTTCCTGTCTCTTTCTTTTGACCTCAGGATGAGCCAACACTCAGAGCACCCGTCTTTAGTTTACTGCATCTATTATTCTGTTGACTAAAAAATCAAACTTGAGAAAAACATGCCAAATAAGAGTAAGGAGAAGGGGAAAGGTGAGAATCTAAGGAGTTAAATCCAGAGCTTTTATGCAGGAACTTTTAAACAATTATTTTAAATGATCTTTAAAATTCTTTGGCCTTCTTTATTTCTGAACTGAGGAGTGTTTTATTGAATGTTTGATTTTGCTAAACAGCAGGCTGGTGGGAAACTTCTTATATCTTAAACAGCAAAGTAAACTGGGCCTTTTTAATACCTAATTCTTGAAATAAACACAGAATGTTTCTTTACATATTTCTCAGATACGTCCCACATGCGATTTGTGAAGTTATAATATGCTAGTGGTGCTTTGTTTTTATGCTGGGTATTTTTTGTTTGTTTGTTTTTGGCTTAAAACCTTCACATATGCTGAAAACTAAGATTATACAGACCAAAATTCAGTTAAAAATAAGTGATTCTGTTTCTAAATAACTGGCCAAGAAAAAATGTCCTTTAATCATAGGTGTATAAAATGTGCCCTATTAAATAATTTCCAAAAATCTTATTTGCTCCTATACAAAAATGGAACCAATATCTTAGACAAGTGATAAAATAGCTAAGAATTTGCTCTATAAACTACTTCCCTTTCCTTTAATACTATCCCTATTTATAATCCAACGAATCAACATTAATTTGTGTGACAAAGTAGAGTTAAACATGTCAATATCCTATTTTAAAAATCAATACACTGCTCTATATTTCACAGAGAAGTTAAATTAACAGTGGTCTCCAAATGATGCAATGCTTCCAGGCCAATGGACACAGGCAGAGCAGCTAAACTGGCTATTGAGAACGTGCCTGAATTACGGAGGCATGAGGAGTGGTCACAGTCTGAGTACTCTTCTGTCTGCAAAGCCAGCTCCAAACACCCTCCTAGTACTGCAGGACTCAGCCCTCTCTGGTGTGGGGAGTAGGGAGATGTTCCACACAGGCTCAGATACCCCAGAGCCAGACTCCCAAGCTCGAACCCAGCAGTTCCTCCTGGCTCGCCTACCAAGATCTCTCTGTTCTCTTGGTATGGACACCAAGTGTGTTGTTACAGGGCAGTAGTTGCTGCCTGAGAATGCACCAAGGTAAGAAGGCACAGAGCCTGGATCTGGGTAACGTACAAAAGAAAAGTGTGTGAGAGGGCACAAGGGAGGAGGGTCAGGGAGGAAATGGAAGATGGAGTGAGAACGTGTGAAAGAGCGTGGGAGACTAGGACAGAGGAAGGTCATGAGAGACAAGTCAGCATTTGTTTCTGGACAACTAATATTTTACTTTAAAGTTAGGGTCCAGTCTGTTAGAGCGGCTAGAGAGCACTGCTGTAAGGCAGGCAGGTCACTAATTCCTTACTACAAACTGGTAAGTTCACATGATTGAAACACACATTCAAAGCTTCATCTAATTTACAGTAACTGAGTACTTTGAAAATAGGCTCAAACAAGAAGTATTCTTAGATTAAAAGGATACAAATTATTAGCCTGGATTCTGCTCATAGTAATTCATTTGTTTTCAATTACACACCCTCCAAAAATGTTGTATTTTTCTACTTGAATGGCATACTTTTAAAATACGGCTTTGGAACCTGTTTTCTTGTAGGAAGCGAGTAATGGAGCATTAATTCTATCTGGCATCTCTAAAGAAGAAAATGTGGCTTCAGGCTTAGTAACTGGTAAGTCAAGTCTTAATGATACTATTATATTGAAATAAAATAAACAGCAATTGAAAGCTCTAAAACATTTGATAGATGCTACCTTGAAAAGCAAAAGATAAGACAACCAAAGAACTGAATTGGAAAGAGCTCATGTCATTTCTTCAGTGAAAAGCAAGCATATGTTTTTAAAACTATATACTAAAGGGGAAAATCAACTTAATTCTTTAGAACAGAATCTGTGAGATTCTACTACTGAAAGGCATAGTGGCAAACACAGTGAATACTGGATGAGGACTGTGGAGACCCACGTGGACGGCACATGACCTGCCACTGTAGCAGACCTGCTTATAATACTATTCAACACTCACCTGCGCTGCCTGCGCCCTGTGGCTACACTTGGCTGGAGAGAAACAGCCTCCATGTGGACTAGTCTGGCTTTCCATCCTTGACGGGTAGCCTCCAGCTATTCAGCAGTCACACTGCTTTTCCTTCATGTACTCACCTCCTAGATGACCCTCTTCTCTCTTCAAACCTCCAAAACCTCTCCCCTCTCACTCACTCTGTTGATGGCCAGTGCTTCCCAAGAAAACAGAAGCATCAGAAAAGGGCCTCCACAAACCCTACCCTCCACAGCTCTGGGTCACACAGGGGCTTTCTCTCCTAACTGTGCAAATGCCCACAATCTACTGTGCACCTGGTCCCACCACATCTCATCAGCTCTTTCTCTATTGGATCTTTGCCATCGATAAACATGCTGTTCTCTAACTCCATTCCCTCTTCTAGCAACTGCTCTACTTCCTCTTATCTTTGCAGCTACTCCTGAGTTATTTGGATTTGCTTTCTCTAGTTCTCCTATTCTGTTTTCACCTCCATCATTCAGAGGACATCAACTAACTCTCTAAATCAATGATCAATTCTTAGTCCTTATCTTACCTGATCTGTTAATAACTCTTGACGCAGCTGGACATTCTCTGGGTTTTGCTCCTGCTTGCTTCCCTGGTCCCTCTCCTCCCTCTGCTCTGTGCATGTTGGAGTGTGCTAGCCTGGTGCCACTCCAAGGATAGTCCGTGGACTGGTACTCATCCACAGACCATGAGGTAAGTACAGACACTGAGAGTAAGGTTTAGAAACTTTCATAACATCCAAATGGGTAATCGGTGGAGTTTTGAACTTTCTTTTTAAAAAAATGAAATTAATTTTTAAGACTAACAACTCTATAGCTAGTTTGAGAGGAAGTAGCACAATGGAAAAGACAAAACCAATTATAAGCAGAACTGGGTTCAAATTCCATTTTTGGCCTAATTCCATATATGTCCTTGAGCATTTACCATAATTAGTATCAGCAGTTATTATAATCACTATTTCTTTGAGCCATCAGTTCTCCTCATAATAGAAGGTGCCTTTCACAACTCTTACATTGGAGGACCTATCATTCCGAGACCACAGAGGTCAGCTTCAGGTGATGGACTTGCCTAATAGCAAATGCAGGCAATTATGATTGAGTACTTTTGGATGAGTAACACTGTTTTTTAATAAAAGAGATAAAAGAATTTCAAAGACTAAAGAAAACTGCTAAAGTGGGGTTAGATCTAGATCTATTTTGTCACAAGACTTCTCTCAAATGTTGCCTAACTAGAGAGTAAAAACATCATATACAAATGAGGAAGATTAAACATCAAGAATTTATGGAATATTTGCACTTGCAGGATTATTCACATACCTTCAGCTGTTAGAAACCAGCAACTGGGTGCCCCTTCAGTGAGCTTTGTTCCTGACGGGAGGTCTAATCTCAGCTGGAACTGCAGAGTCTGTCCTGGAGATGCAGCCACGGGGGGGAGTTGAACGGCTGGAGCTGATTTTGGTAGTTTGGGTACTGTCTGTTTTTCTACTTTTTCTACTAGGAACGGGCCATCTACCACAGCATTTCCAGAGCCAAAGACCGGGAGCTAGGAAATAAGAAAATGTGTTTATTCCAGCACAGGTACTTTACAATAATTGAAGAGTGAGAGTTTATTTTTAGACTTCAGGCTGAAATGAGGTTTAGAAATATATTTTGTTTTGGCAAAAAAATTACCAACACTTATGAATGAAAAAGAATGAATTGTTCAATATGCTTATAGATGGCAGAAAATTAAAACTATATCAATTTAAATGTAGTGGATATAATATACATCCTCTTATAATTTTCATTGCCAACTGTATGATGCCATTCATATATCAGCTCTATGTCACAAGAAATTACATGCTTTAAAATAAAAACAAATTATCATCATAATATACCTTGGAAATTCCTAGAATTTTAGGAAAAACAAACTTGCATTTTTAAAAAATTTTATTGGAGACCATGTGTATATCTTTAAAAACTGATGAGAACTTCTATCTTATTTTCAATGTCTTGAGAAACATGGCTTCTAGAGCTTCCTTGGGAAGACCATTTGGTAATGGATTCACCATAGGAAACAAAGATTACATGCTAATTTAAGAATCAATAAAAATAAGACTAAACAACCCAACCCCCAAAGTATGTGAGGGTAATTGTGTCAGTGTGTCCACATATTTAAAAACAGGAGTCCTCTTTTTTTTTTCCTTTTCTGAAAGTTCAAAATCTTTCCAACTCCCAGTATCTTTCTCAAACACTCTAGACACAAATGGAATTTTTACTTAAAGAAAATAATATGATATCCTTCACACAGACATTCATGTATTCTTCTACCTACATGCTTCACTTTCACAACTGGACACGGACTAACCAAAAGTGCAGTCAGTGCTAAAGATCTTAAAGTCACCCATAAAATGGTACCTTTAAGGTATACTTTAAGATTACTTACCACAGAAATCGTTTTTGTTTCTAAATCCATCACTTTAATCTGATGATTATTTGTGTCTGCTACATATAGTAACTCGCCATTCTCTCCAATACACAGGCCTCCTGGTTCATTAAAGGTCGACTCGGTGAAACTGGAACTGACATTACTTGCATCTCCAGTTCCTGCTAATGTTGTACACTGTTTTGTTTTTGGATCCACAACTTTAATCTAAACCGAATGAAAAAAAATCATATGTCTGAAACTCAAGCTCATGTTTGTAGTATGGAAAAGTACAGTATCAAGCAAGCCAGAGAATATTTGCTTATTAGTATTCTTAAAAAAAATCATAGGAAAATAGGCATTTCTACATTTTCTTGAAAAAGCCAAACATTCAAATTATAGTCTAAGGGGAGAGCTGAAAACCATGTAAAATCCCCAGTTACATCTTACCCTCTGGAAATAAACTTGGATGAAATTTTGTTAAGTTTCAAAATATTATTCTCTTTTCTCAAAATGGGATACGGCTGGGCTGACTTTCTTCTCATGAGCATCTAACATTGGCTGAGGATTTGCTACTTATGTTAAACTTAATGATTTCCTTTGTCTCAATTGTATTAAATTTATAGTCTCTCATCACAAAATATGAATATTAATTTTCCACGAACTTTATAAAAAATAAAAATAGGAATAGTTGGATAAATGAAATGCTTTTAATTCTGTTTTAACAGAATTATTTGCTAATAGGTGCTACAACTATGCAACTAAAAAATGTTCATTTGTTAAATGACATATTAATTTCTGTGCTACTTACCTTCTCCTTATTTACTGAATTTGTTACTAAGCAGTTTTGATGGGTTGCAATTCCCAATTTTGGCTATATCCATTGGAAGCATGTTTTATTTACTAGTCCTTTCCCCAGCTCAGAGTACCATCATACCCTCTTTGTAAAGAAAGGACCAAGAAAAGAAAAGAGGTCTTTTATACATAGTTGTCAAAGACTGTTGCTCCTCTTTATGTTTTCGAGTGGCAACTGTAGGAGGCTCTCAGGTTTTTCAGCATTTTAAATACAACAGATGAAAAACAAGGTGTTACATAATTCTGTCAAGACTCACCTTGTGATTGTATGAGTCTGCCACATAAAGTAAATTCCTTTTCTTGTCCCACGTTACTCCAAGGGGGTGCTGAAGCTTTGCACTGATTCCTACTCCATCAACATCACCAAAAGCAAATAAGTTCTTTTTTAAAAAAGGAAAAAAAAACCACACAGCTCATATTAAAATTTCTACAGTGTTGTGTTAGCATATAAAGTGAAAATTAAGATGGCTGTATATGCTGCTTAAGTTAAAGGGGAAAAGGTCTGATTTCATACAAATAGGGCTGGGTATTTGATTCAGACTAGAATAAAAATGATAGAATTTTGAACTTGTATTATTGTGTGGTTCTTTATAGTTTTATTGACAATAATCACACATCTGGTAAGGAACAGGCCAAGGTGACCAATCTGGTACTCTTTATACCATCCTGCCAAATATCTAATTTACACTTTCCTCTTATTAATAAATATTTTATCCTTCCTTTCTCTCTGAAGTCTGGACATCTATACATATAAAAGGCTAATGTGCAAAGTGTCCCCTTGGGAGTTCGAATGGGAAAATGAGAGTTCAATCGCTTGCTGTGATGTGTGCTGACCACCAGGGGGTGGTGTGGAACATGGCAGGTGACCAGCAGCGGAGTGTGGGTGGTGAGGGGAAAGGAGGAGCCCGGGGGGGGGGGGGGGGGGGGCGAGAACCGCACGCTGGTGGCACGTGGGCAGCATGCGGGAAGGAGGGGGCGGGGAACCTGATGGGCCCTGATCACTGGACATGCCTAGGGACCGTACCTGTGCATGAATTTCGTGCACCGAGCTTCTAGTTTATACATAATCATCAACTAGAGTGAGTTTGCTTTTCTTACATGGTTTTGTTTGTGTTTCTTTATATTCACCTTTCCTTTGACTTGACTTACACTTTAATCTATGGATAGGCCAAGAACACTCTCTCCCCCAAATTTTAAGAACTATTCACAGTTCAGAAAAGTGCATTTTTTTAAGTGTCTGGGCACACTGTGCTGGAGGGATTTCCTTACCATGGGATCTCTTTCTCCTCCTACAAGGTGCTTCACTGCTCCGTCTTTCAGTGAAACGGTTCTCACAGTGCTGCTCTCACTATCAGCTACAAACAGACAGTTCCAGGGATCTTCGGAGGCCAGAGAGAGACCTGAAGGTTGGGCAAAACCTGCCTTGTGAGGATATGCATTATTTCGATTTTCTTCATTTCCACTTCCAGCAAACCGAAGGCAGGTTCCTTTTTTTAAGTCACTGAAAAAGACAATTCATAGGTGAAGTCAACATTGTTATATGTGTCCAATTTAGTTATTAAACAAATGAGTGTTAATGATGAAATCAATGGTGGTAAGCATTGTAAAAAAAATAAAATCTAGTGATCTTGGCTCAGTTAAATTGTGCAAGTCAGTTTTCACTGTAGTTTTTCTAATTGTTAACTTATTTATCCACTGTGTAGGGACCTTTCTACATTTTTGACATACATAAAACTGAAACTATTCTCAGTGGTCAGACAGGAAACCCCTGACAAGGTTAGAATTACAAGAATAGTGATTGTATCATTGACGGTATAGATTTTTTTTTTCCCTCCAAATGTTCAGGGACAGGTACAGCTGGATCCCACTTTAACTTCTTCTTAGATTCATACAACATTAGGTCCTGAAAGGGAATTAAAAAGATTATCTAGCTCTTGATAGATTAAAGCTTAAGTTTCCATTTTAAAAAAAGTTTTGTTTTCTTACACACAGTAGACTGAAAGATTACTTCAACAGACAACCAGCTCAAGCATTACCCACTTTAAGAAACGAATACAGGATGATTATGCTGCTTTAACAAATCAATTATGCAAATCAATTTCTTATATACACTAGGGAATTTTCTACTTCAAGGATTATTGCAGGATTCCTTATGTAATGTAGAGAAAGTTTTACGCCATAGTTTCTGAATTTATGCTGGAGGGATTGTAAGGAAAGAGAAGAAGCTGACTTTGAAGCAAAATAATGAGATTCCACGCATATCACATCCAAATATGGCACAATATACAAAAGTCTAAAATGACCATCAGTCACTCTTTGGTTGCTATGTTCCCAAAGCTCAGTTAGGCAGGGAGCAGAGGATGGAGGCAAAGGGATACAGAGTGTATAAAATATGGCCACTTACTCAAGGAACTGGGAAAAAAATCTAGTCAGAGAAATACAGGTAATAACTAACATGTCAAACAAATAAATTAAAGGTAATTACTACAAGGAGTCTTAATCTAAAAAGGAGTTCCCTTAAGAGGTAGAAAGAGTGGAAACAGTAACTTCTAAAATGTTAGGAGTCATTCCCACTCAAAGATCAGTAACAAAGATAAAACATCCTTAAAATTATGATACAGGTCAATGTGATCTGGGTGGATACTTTCCTAAAAAGAATGAGAGTAAACACTCTACTTATTTGGTATTTAGTCAACTCTTGACCATTTAGGTCCAACACAGCCATCACTTAGAACATTCTGGCCATCTCTGTTATTTCTTTCTGCTGTTTAAAATTACGTCTCATGGAAAATGTTTGGTCACTTCACTGTTTAGGCTACTATCATCTCTGCCTGGATTACAATACCCTCCTCACTTCTATATGTGTCTAGTCTTGTCCCTCTCCAAATGTCCCAGTGTTTTTAAAAAAACAGTTCTTATTATGTTACTTCCCAGCTTAAAACTTTCTAGAAAGGCATGTAGTGTAATGTTCAAATCTCTTAAAAGGGCTCACAAGGCACTTTGTGATATGGCTTCTACTGACATGACTACAGAGTCATTTCTTGCCTGAAAAACCTCCACTCTCCCAGTCTGTGTCCTACTCCTCTATCAGGTTTCAGTCTACTCGTTTCTTCCAGGAAGCCTTCCTTGATGGATATCAGGTGTTCTTATTTACACAAGGGACAATTTCAAGTTGAAGGACTGCTGCAGTAATTTTTTTATACACAGCACCTTCCCCAACTGTCTTGTTTGTTTGCTAATCTGGTTCTTAGTCTGTAAGCTCACTGAGGACAGCAACCATATCTTTTCATTTTATTCTTAATTAGTGAGTATATTTCATTCCTATTGCCTAGCATACAGTATGTTTAATAAATAGAGGAATTAACTGTTGCAAACATCATACAACACAGCACACACATACACACTATTTGAAATATATCTGATATTTTTGATTATGCATACAACTGCTCCTTTCTATTGATAAAGGCAATCAGGATGACAGGCATTTTCTATGGTGACTTGACAGTCTTTCTGGCTAATACTTTCATTCATTTTTTCATTCTGCAAACCTTTACTGGCTCCTAATATGTACCAGATACTGTGCCAGGTATGGGGAACACAAAAATGAATGAGAAAGGGTTCTTTCCTTTCAGAGGCAGTCTAGTAAGACAAAATAGTTAACAAATAAGTGCAACCAAAAACAGACAAGGAGAGTCAGAAGAAAAGAGAGAGGTGGGGAGGGGAAGAGAAGACAAACTTACCAGGGCAGTGACATAACTACATAAGCAGTGCAGTGAAATCATAGGGAAGACTATGATCAGTTCTACCTGGGGTGTTAGGAAGAAGAGAAAAGGCTCTATCGAAAAAGATACAAGAAACTTTGTAGAGACACTACTTTTTCACCTTTATATCCCCACCAGTGACAACAAAGCTACAACCATTTGCTGAATATGCCAGGCACTAGGCTGAGCTCTTCACACATATTGATTCTCAAACAAACCTAAGAGGGAAGTATAAATAAGAACTCAGAGTTAAAGTGGCTCCCTTAAGCTCGCACAGATAGTAAATGGCAGACCAGTATTCAATCTCAGGCCTGACTACAACACCGAGCTATTAACCACGATGCTTTATAGCACTCAAATACCTGGACTAACGAGTGGGAATGCCTGCACTTCGAGTCAGAAGGAAGTGCTCACCAAATGCCTCCAGGCTTCTTTCTGGACGCT
The DNA here is from genome assembly GCF_964212035.1 of Myotis nattereri. Taxonomy (NCBI): domain Eukaryota; kingdom Metazoa; phylum Chordata; class Mammalia; order Chiroptera; family Vespertilionidae; genus Myotis; species Myotis nattereri. Next base: position 52,001,348 of record NC_138088.1, on the reverse strand, counting down.
CAGTGGGATTGCTCATCCAGGGTCCCTGAAGTTAGATGAGGTGTGGTCATGAGACTGACTGTGGCTGATGACATGTAAGTAGAAGTGATATGTCACTTCTGAATAGAAGCTTTAAGAGGTGTTAAGGGACTCACCACCCCTCTCTCTCTGCCAGGATGACTGGCAGAGCTCTAGATGGTGGCTGCCGCATCAGCCTGTGTGGCAGAGCAGTGCTCCCGGTGCACCTAAGTGAGTGAGCAAAGGACCAAGCCTTGTCTTGAGCCACGGAGAATCTGGCTGTTTGTCATGGTAGTGTATCCCAGCACCTCCTGACCAGAACAGTAAGTGTCGAGAGGATGGAGACTTGCGAAAGGGAATTCTGTGAACTCCAAGTTGTGCAGTTTACCCCAAAAGAGATATTGCCACTTACTTTTTCTTTGGTAGTCGGCCACAGTCCAGTAGGAGTGCCCATATCTGATGAGTCCCTGCCATGGCTATCCACAGAATGTCATCTCTTTGGACCTCTGAACCTTTTTAAGGGAAGACAGTAATATGTTTATAAATCATCTGATAGAAGAAAGTAAAAATATTGCAATGTTTTAAGTTGTTTTTGAAAAATTTCTATTTTCCTTGTGAAAGACATACTTCTTTAGACTTATAAATGTACTGGTAAATTCACAGAAGTCCAATGTATTCTTAATAGTAATATGCCCCCTGCATCCTGGGCACAATGTTTTCAAACATCTGATTTTTTATTTTATGTGATAAAAGAAATGGGTTGGCACATACTTTCTAAGAAATTGGTAGTCAAATAACCAGCACTAACCACCTAAATTATATGCTTTAGTAACAGTTTCTCATGAAAACACTATTTTAATATTTTAAGAAATGTTTATATCTGTGACAATATCAACTTTTAGACTTAGATATAAATCACAACTGCTATTTAAAAATCAATTGTTTAATTGGTTAGAAAACTTTTTCAAAAATGCTCGAGTATAATATAGCTATTTACTAAAATTAAACAATTAAAATGAACAAATAGTTGTAAAAATTAATTTATAACTTATTACAATGTGGCAAGGCTCTATTTCTCAAATTCATTTTGTTAAATATTTAAGTAGTTTAATTTTAGATGTATTCTAAGGCTACTTTTACATGTAATTGAGGTATTTTAACTAAAATCATTTGGTCAGACACATGCTCTAAGAAATTATCTTAGTAAGGCTATTTTATTTATATTTTCTTTAACTTCAAGTAGTTTGTATCTAAAAGAAACTTTTCTTCCTTAACTTGTATTACTTTCAAGTGCCTTTCAATTTAACAACAAAAATGATGACGAGGGTTCTCAATGAATGTGGTTGCTATGCGCCAAGCATTTTACAGAGATCATCAGTGAACTTTTCTCAAAGCCCCGGAAGACAGGTAGTGCTATTATGTCCTTTTTACAGATGAAGAAACTGAAGATGAAAGAGGGTAGGTAACTTGGTAGGATCACAGAGCTAGTAAATGAAGGAAGGAATCGGAACAGGCAATCCAACAGAAAAATCTATTTTACATGTTGCCTTTTCTCTGCATTCTTAATTACTATCCTATAAAATATAAAGGAAAGCAGTTTATTTCAATTTAATTTTTTCATAGTCAAATATTGTTATAAACATAAATTGCATTAAAAGTGATAATGGCATATAATGCTCCTAGGGCAATGGAAACTAAAGAGAAAATAAACAAATGGGACTACATCAAAATAAAAAGCTTTTGCACAGCAAAGGAAACCATCAACAAAACAACAAGAAGACCCACTACATGGGAGAACATATTTGCTAATGATACCACCGATAAGGGTTTAATTTCCAACATTTACAGGGATCTCATGAAACTTAACAAAAGGAAGATAAACAATCCAATAAAAAAATGGGCAACGGACCTAGATAGACACTTTTCGAAAGAGGACATACAGAAGGCAGAAAGACATATGAAAACCTGCTCAAAGTCACTAATTATACGAGAGATGCAAATCAAAACGACAATGCGTTATCATCTCACACCTGTCAGAATGGCTATCATCAACAAATCAACAAACAACAAGTGTTGGAGAGGATGTGGAGAAAAAGGAACCCTTCTGCACTGCTGGTGGGAATGCAGACTGGTGCAGCCACTGTGGAGAACAGTATGGAGCTACCTCAGAAGACTAAAAATGGAACTCCCATTTGACCCAGTGATCCCACTACTAGGAATATATCCCAAGAAACCAGAAACGCCAATCAGAAAGGATATATGCACCCCTATGTTCATAGCAGCACAGTTCACCATAGCTAAGATTTGGAAACAGCCCAAGTGCCCATCAGCAGATGAGTGGATTAGAAAACTGTGGTACATATACACAATGGAATACTATGCTGCGGTAAAAAAAAAAAGGAACTCTTGCCTTTTGCAACAGCATGGATGGAACTGGAGAGCATTATGATAAGTGAAATAAGCCAGTCAGAGAAAGATAAATACCACATGATCTCACTCATTTGTGGATTATAGAGAACAACATAGACTGATGAAAAGGGACAGACCCAAAGACTGAGAAACAGCGATCAGGCTATCAATCCCCAGAAGGAAAGTAGGGGAGGGCGGGGGTAAGGGGAAGAGATCAACCGAAGGACTTGTATACATGTATATAAGCCAAACCAATGGACGTGGACAACAGGGGGATGGGAGCATGAGTTTGTGTGGGGGGAGGAGGTTGGGGGTTAATGGGGGAGATGAGGACACATTTGTAATACCTTAACTAATAAAAAAACCAAAAAAACAAAAAAACAAACAAACAAAAAAAGAATTCATCTGTAAATCCCCCCCCCCCCCAAAAAAAAAAAGTGATAATGGCATTCCATATATTCTGGGGACTCAGTCTCTGTTTAATATTTTAAAACTAGATCAAAGGCTTTTCATAATTATTTTATTTTGCCCCTTCCATGTGAGGATAAAAAGGAAGGTTGACTATAAGCCAAGAGAAAGCTCTCACCAGAACCCAGTCATGCTGGCACCTTGACCTTGAACTTCTAGCCTTCAGAACTGTCAGAAACTAAGTGTCTGTTGTTTAAGCAACCCCAGTCTGGTATTTTGTTATGGCAGCCTAAGCTGATAAAGACAGTCCCCTAAGAGTAGAAATTAGACAAGGATATCTGCTATAAACACTTATTTAGCACAACAAGAAAAAGTAGCAAAAAAGTATGAAGATTACACTTCATAGTATAAGTATTAGTTTGGTCCTGGTTTCTGTATACTTATTTCAACTCCTAAGAAATGAGAAGAAGTGACCAGGCTGTGTCAGGTCAAAATTCAGATGTTGGGATTCTATCTATCACTTGATGATGGTGGTGGGGATGGTGATGAGAATGATAACCATCCAGAACACTTCCTATGTTTAAGGTCCTGAGATGATAAACATTTTACATGAGTTATTCCCTTTAATAACTTAATAATGCCTTCCAACCTTAAGAAGTCTAGTATCATCTCTATAAAGAAAGTGAAATTCACAGGGGTTAAATAATTCGTGGAAATTCACACAGCTAAACCTGGAATACTCCATTAGGAAGTTGATTACAAATCAGCAGTGTTCTGATCAGAATGGAGAGATACAGAAGGCAGCCCATGCTCTCTGGTCAGTTCTTCTGTGGCCTGTTCTTTTCTTCCTCCCTTTTGCCTCTGCCCCATGGATTTAGCTCTGGCTTTAAGTACCCAAGTGCAGTATCACGTGTGATCACAAATAGCCATCTAATCAAACTTAACCATGGCTTTCTACTTCAGCTTCACTTCTTATGCCCTCCTCTCCCTATGGCCTCTGGCTGAGTAATCTTTTACAAGTATATTTTTCCAGTCCCTCGCCTTCCCATCTTTGATTTGGTTCATCTTAGTAACATCTCTTTGTGACTTTTATGAAATGACTCCATTCTTATAGCCAAGAATGAAAATAACATTGATATATTAATCATTTCTTTGTACAAGCACTGTTCTAAGTGCTTTCCATATATTCTCATAATTCTCACAATAAGCCTATGAGATAGGTACTATTAGCATCTTCAATTTAGATGAGGGAACTGAGGCATAAAGAGTCTAGTAGCTTGTCAAAGTCACACGACCACACTAAGATGTAAAACTGGCTCCAGGGTCCATGCTCATAACCAGCATGCTACACTGTCTTTCAAGAAGTTTTTACTCTGCCTGATCATTTCTCTGAGGACTGAAGAGTTTTTACAAATAAAATGAGAATTAAAAAAAAAAAAAGATAGTCTGGCATTTATGTCTATCAAACTAACGAGAGTCACTTTAACAATTTATACTCTTTATCCTGGATTTAAAAATCTAAAGCACATAACTGTATCACTAAGTTATATGCATATATGCATAACCCATGGACACAGACAATAATGTGGTGAAGGCCTGGGGTGGGGGGCGGGTGTGGGGTGGAGGAGGTAAATAGGGAGAAAAAAAGGAACATCTGTAATACTTTATTGTAAAACAATAAAGATACATTTTAAAAAATTTATACCATTCATCCTGGTTTTTAAAATCTAAAGCACATAGTTGTATCACTGAGTAGGGTATTACTTTTGTTCTTTCTAACAATTACGAACATTTCCATTTTAAGTTAAGAGCACACTTAGTACCACTGACTTTCAACAGTCACAAATTAAAAATAAAAAAGGATAATGCCAAAAGCTAAAAAGGTTTGGGAAAGTCAAAACCCCTCATAATCATCAATAAGGATTACTGAAATAGTTTCAGAAAGCAGAAATAAAATCGGCAAATGAAATATAGAAATGAAAAAACACCTTTTATCCAGCTTTTAAATATTCAGTTATTTTAAGTAACTATGATCAAAATAAAGTCCACTGGCTAGAACCTTCATAATAGCATCTGTGAAATCATCCATTAGTGTAGTTTTTCTCCATAGTCTCTAAACCTCCTATGAAGCAAGGCCTTAAGCCACTAGGAAAAAGCGACAAAGCCCGGGCACAGGAAAAGACTAATTTGAGGACTGGAAGAGGGCAGAAGAAAAACATCTCTTCATCTCTGGGAGAGGGGCAGGAAATTGTCTTTGGTCAAAGACTCCATACTGACACCAAGCAGGGGTTCCCTACTGCTGGAGGGAAAGGAGGAAACTCTTCAAAACCACTCACAGATTAAAGGCAGAGTTTGGCTGCCAGAGAAAAACGGAACAGAAACAATGGGAAAAAAAAAAAAAAAAGCTCCCATTTCCTTTCCTGGACCACAGGCACACAGGGGTCCTAAGACTGAGACTGTTCAGAACAACAGAGAACACTCCCTTAGAGAATGACAAACAGCAACAGGTCACCTGTCATGCAGCTGCAAGAGTGAAAGAGAACCACTGTGGGTGAGCTGTACAGGATGACTGAAAGCCGAGGTGGAACCCCCCACCCCCAGCCTCTAGGTCCCCATGCTTAGGCAACACCAGCCCACAGCTAAAGGAATTCAAAAGCTATGGTGAACTGACAGAACTCACAGCAATAATAACACCCAGACCCAGCCCAGCTTCTGACTACATTGACTCAACCTCCCATAATAGTTAGATAAATACTATTGATCTCAGCCCCTCTAATTCCACACAAGATGACTGGAATTTAGTTAAAATTGAAAAGACAAACATAAAGTAAGCAGCACCCCTCCTCCCTGTCCCTGCCTCCCCACCCCCGCGAAGAAAAACAAACCCTCACCCAAATAAACACATACCCACCCCTCATAAAAAACAAAAAACAAAAAACAACCCCCACACATTTTCAAGAAACAAAGCAATCAACAGTAACAGACTGAAAGATTACCTGAAATCTGGAACTATATAACATGGACTTTGAAATTACTATGCTACTATGTTAGAGAATCTAGGAGAAAGGTGGCCCACCTAAATTTGTAAAAAATTTCAGCATAGATGGAATCTAAGAAATAGTAATATGGAAATCCTATAAAAATATCAGATGAAAAATTCCTTCAACAATCTCATCAACAGACTAGACACAGTTGAGGAAACAATGACCCTAACGATAAATCAATAAAAATTATTCACACTAAAACACAAAGAGAAAAAAAGGGTAAAATAAAAAGAGCACAGTATGTAAAAAGTGCTGGGTACAATATCAAGAGTCTAATATATGAGTAACTGAAATCCCAGAAAGAGGAGAAAGGAGCAGAAAAAAATATTTAAAGAGATAATGGGTGAGAATTTTTTCACAGATAATGAAGGACATCATACCACATCATAGACTCAAGAATTCTAACAGGATAACTCCTAGACATATCAGTCAAACTGCTGAAAACCAAAGAGAAAATCTTGAAGGTGGCCAGAAAAAAAGCATACACTTTATTTTGTTATATTTATTTTTTAATATATTTTTATTGATTTCAGAGAGGAAGGGAGAGGATGAACGAAACATTACTGATGAAAGAGAATCATTGAACGGCTGCCTCCTGCACCTCCCCCACCCCACACACTTCGGGGGTCAAGCCCGCAACCTGGGCATGTGCCCTGATTAGGATTCGAACCATGACTGCCTGGTGCATAGGTTGATGCTCAACCACTGAGCCATGAGGGCCGGGCAAAAGCACACATTTTATACACAAAGGAACTAGGAAAAGAAATCAGACCTCTTATTTAATACTATGTAAGCTAAAAGACAATCAAATGACATCTTTAAAGTATCAAAGGAAAAAAGAAAGTCAACCCAGACATATATGGAGTAAAAATATCTTCCAAAAATGAAGGCTGAATACTTTTCCAGACACTCCCCTTCCCCTAAAAAAGGCGAAGAGAAATCATTGGCAGCAGCCATCTGCCAATGTTAAAGGAAGTTAAAGGAAGTTCTTTAGGCAGAAGCAATATTAACCTAGGACTCTCGGGACTGTTAAGAAAAGAGCCACTTTGGAAAGCACTTTGGCAGTTTCTTATAAAATTACACATTTATCATATGATCCAGCAATTTCATTCCTAAACATTTTCCAAAGAGAAATAAATACTTATGCCCACATAAAAACCTATACACATGTGTTTATACAGGCTTTAATAATTGCTGTAGACTAGAGGCATCTGGAATGTTTATCAACTGATGAATAAACTGTGGCAGAGCCAAACAATGAAATACTTCTCAACAATAAAAAAAGAACCCAACTATTGATACCAGCAACAACAGCAATGAATCTCGAAAGCATTGTACAGAATGAAATAACCAGGCATAAGAAATGCACTGTTGCCAATGGTTGGAGAGGGTGTTGGAGGTGATGGGAGGAAGACTGAGCAAAGGGTCATGAGAGAACTTTTGGGGTGATGGAAATATTCTGTATCTTGATTGCAATAATAGTTGTAAGACTAAATATGTTTGTCAAAAGTCATATAACTCATACCTAACAAGGGTGAATATTCCTTTCTGTAAATTATACCTCATTAATTGGACTTAAAAAACCTTGCAAACACAATTCAATGTGATAAGATAGTACAAGAATCATCTCTCAAATTTTAGGCCTATAAATACAACTGCTTTTAGTTTAAGCTTTTGTAACTTGCTTTTTTCACTCACCAGTTACACTGTATAAAATTTATTCCTCAAAAACTCTGTATCATCTGATTATTTTTAGAGGGTAAATGTATTGTATAGTATTTTATAGCATATTAACGAAACTCCAAGAACCATATTATCTAAGCACTTAAGTACCAACACTGTAGATTATAAGACTAACATACTAAATAGTTAAATTTTTATCATAAAAGGTTGTATAAGAACAGCTAAACTTCTATCTAGGGAAAATACTGATTAAAAGGCGAAGAAAGGTTAATGGGATTCGGGCATATTATCCTTTCTATAAATGATTCTAAATCAGGTAAAGTCTACTTAGTGACTAGTGGAGTTTTGAACTTTAGGATGAAAAATCTCTCCAGTTATTGTCTGGCAAGAGTGAAGTCATGCATTTTAGAAACGTGGCAGAGTTTCTGCTGAAAATGAATTTATTGTACCTAGTAATTACTTTTCTTACACTGTGTAGTTCTGACCATATTTAGAGTGATAATGCTTTTATCACTGTAATGGCATAATTAGGTTAAGTATTCAGAATTAAAATACACAAACACATTTACATATTATAATGGGTATTTCAAGTCCCATTATTTATTAACTGGGTCTCTTGATAGGGTATATATATTTAACTATGTATTGGTCCTTGTTATTTTTCACTTTATTTACCTAATCTATTTTGCTCCTTTGTAAGGTTTAATTTTAATTAAATATGCATATGAATGGATGGATGCATTCATTATAAAGCTTAATAATTAAGCATCCATATGCAAACCACCTAGCTCAAGAAAGAACATTTGTGCATCCTTTTATGACTATAACCCCTTCTCTTTCCGGAAGGAATCACCAGTCTAAAAAATTTTTTTTCACTTTCTTATTTTTCAGTTTTACCAAGTCTGGATTGATCTCTGAAGATATAATTAGTCTTGCTTACTACTAAACCTTCTGTAAAAAATATCGTACTGTAGGCTCTTTTGTAGCTTTTTTCACTCAACAGATTCCTTCTGATACTTGTCTATGCAGCTAGGTGTATCTATGATTCATTATTTGCACTGAAGAACAGCCTAATGTATGAAGATATCACAATACCTAACCTATTTTTCATTATGTTTACTCCTGATAATTCCACTCTCAAATTCCTAACTATGGTAGCATTTCTGAAACATTTTATAAAATTGTTAAAATATTTTTAAAACTCAAGTATTTACAAGAACAATTTTTGTCAGCCACAATCCCCTTCAAATTTTGTTTAATTCAAAATCTGTTCAAGTAGGTGTACAATTATGTAATTTAAATTTATATGAACGAATTCAATCTGAATGCAAAAAGCAAGTTGTTTCTATAAAAATAAAGTTGGATATTTTGGAAAGACTCAATAAAGAAACGTAGCCCTAGCTGGTTTGGCTCAGTGGATAGAGCGTCAGCCTGCGTACTGAAGGGTCCCAGGTTCGATTCTGGCCAAGGTCACATGCCTGGGTTGTGGGTTCAATCTCCAGCAGGGGGTGTGCAGGAGGCAGCTGATGAATGATTCTCTCATCATGGATGTTTCTATCTCTCTATCCCTCTCCCTACCTCTCTCTAAAAAAAAGAAAAAGTAGCTAAGTCAAATTGTTTTTCAATTAGGGGTAGTCCTACATCAAAGATGGGTTAAAAAATGTACATTTATAGTTCTTAAATTAAAACAAAGCATTTTTAGTTTTGTCATTCTGGTTTAATAGATTTCCTCCCCTAACAATTTAATTATCATAGCCAATCACTTCAATAAGGGATTCTACTGTATTTATTTAAGTCTACTTTTATTACACAAAGGAGTCAGGTAACTTACAAAGAAATACACCCTACTAAGATAAATGCATTTAAAATCAGTAAGAAAGTTGGACCAATAGGTAAATAGGGTAGGAAAGACAGACGCAGTCACACTATTAAAAACTGGATGTCATATTTCCATTATCCTTTGCTAACGATAAATCTGTGTGAGTTTCTTAGCAATCAATACAACAATGCAAACACAATAAATTATTACATTTAAATTTTCTAGGAGCTAAAAAACAAACTTGATACCTAGGAAAAAGTACAACTATAATACTGAGATCAGAAAAAACTTTCTCTAGTTGATAAACCATATAGGTTATTTACAAGGTAAACATTGAAACCATCAACAATTCCTACAGTAAAAACAGGAAATCTTATAGGACTGTGTTTTGAGGAAATACATATATGAAACAGATATCCTATATAATAAAGAATATGCAAATTGACCATCACACTCTTGCACAAGATGGCTGGCAGGGGAGGGCAGTTGCGGGGGACCAGGCCTGCAGGGGAGGGCAGTTGTGGGGGACCAGGCCTGCAGGGGAGGGCAGTTAGGGGCAACCAGGCCAGCAGGGGAGGGCAGTTGGGGGTGACCAGGCCGGCAGGGGAGGGCAGTTGGGGGGTGACCAGGCCGGCAGGGGAGCAGTTAGGCGTCGATCAGGCTGGCAGGGGAGTGGTTAGGGGGTGATCAGGCTGGCAGGCAGAAGCGGTTAGGGGCAATCAGGCAGGCAGGCAGGCGAGCGGTTGGGAGCCAGCAGTCCTGGATTGTGAGAGGTATGTCTAACTGCCGGTTTAGGCCTGATCCCTGTGGGCAGTCGGACATCCCCCGAGGGGTCCCAGATTGGAAAGCGTGAAGGCTGGACTGAGGGACCCCCCCCCTCCCCCAGTGCACGAATTTCGTGCACTGGGCCTCTAGTACAAAAAAATATAAATGAATGTGATTTTATGTTGATATATTTTTTAATGAATGACATGTTGCCAAAAGTAGTTTAGTAAAAACAAATGTAAGAAATATTCTATGATCTAATTTCCCATACTCTGACAATACATTAATCCAGGATTAGATTTTAGAGTAATTTAAATTAGTGACTCTTAAAATGTTTTTGGGTAACATACCACTTTGAAACTCTGATGAGAATCTGACCAATTCCCCCAAATCTTGAAAATAATCTGTGAAGTTTAAGTACCTTACAAAGCCTAACCAGGAATGCCTTGGGTATATGACTCAAGGTTAAAAGCTCTCAGGCAAGAGTAGTCATTGTGATTACAAGTTCTTCATACAGTGCTTGGAAACCTTTTTCTCTTGGCCAGGAATTTCGAAGGTGTCGAACTTAAGTGTGTTCAAGAATACACCTCTTGCCAAGTACCTGAGTGAAGCTATTTTAAGCTGTTAGTCAAATGAAGAACCACATGCTTATAAAAACCTGTTGAGCTAAGTAAGGTAGGACTCGCTTCCTTTACTGAAAACTGAGCTTAGTAATGACACAATCCTCAGACTGCATGTCACTCCAGCTGGAAGCTGAGGGAGTACTTGTCAATAGAGCCAAGATTTTCCTTGGAAAGCATTTTGGGTGCATTCTCAATACAAACAACCAACCAGAAATTCCATGCTATAAAGTATGCCTGAAAAACTTTTAGCCTAGCAAAATATTTAAGCACTCCTTGGCCATTAAATAAATCCAACTTAGTAAAGCATCCAATAAAGTACATCCTGTTTATAAGCCCTATAAAGTCTGATATATGTGACAGATTGAATTACTGGTCTCAATTCTTTACTCCTCTGTAATAATATTAGATACCCACACCCTTGACATGGCCTCATTGTAGGCAAGGTGTCTATCCCCGCCCCATAACTTTGAGCTTAGTTATGTGTCTTGCTTTAATAACAGTAGGTAAGCAGATAGGACATAGCTAAGCGTCTGTCCCCTGGTGGTCAGTTCGCGTCATAGCAACTAGTCGACCGGTTGTCTGGTTGCTTAGGCTTTTATATATATAGATCATCTATGTTCTTATTGATTGCACCTGGGACGTACTGCTCCCTCTACCACCCCAACTCCTTCCCCACTATGATTATTGTGACACAGAATTCCAAAAAGGAAAATCTCAAAAAGAACTTGTGCAAAATCTCCAAGTTATACATATTAAGTACAGGTAGTACCAAAAATTCATTCAGTTATTTTATGAATATTAAAAACTCTATAAAAAGTTAATCAAATGAAAAAAATCAAGGTCTTTGAATTATAAGCAAATTGGCATCATGATAAAAAATTATCTCAAGATGTAAAGCCATTCAACTAGACTGATGCTTATCCTATATAATAAAAGGCTAATATGCAAATCGACCGAACAGTGGAATGACCAATCGCTATGATGTGCACTGACCATCAGGGGGCAGACACTCAACGCAGGAGCTGTCCCCTGGTGGTCAGTGTGCTCCCACAGGGGGAGTGCCGCTCAGCCAGAAGCCCTGAGTCGGGCTTATGGCTGGCGAGGAGCAGACCTAAGTCATCAGTTGTACATCCCCCAAGGGCTCCTGGACTGCAAGAGGACGCAGGCCGGGCTGAGGGACACCCCCCACCCCCGCCCCGAGTGCGCAAATTTCATGCACCAGGCCTCTAGTTCACTCTATAAACATATTAAGACCATCCAAACCATTTAGTCACAAATTTTATTTTCAGTGTATTCTACTAACTTACTTTTATTCATTACTCTGGTTGTAGATATGTAGATAACCATCCCTGTATCACTGAGGGCCAATGAGAAATAAGGACTTATGCTCCTGGGTCATCTTATAGTCAATTAATGTAGGTAGCAAAGATTGTAAAGATAATGTCAACCTTATTCATTATTAATACCTACATAATACAGTAGGGCAAAAGTGTTTTTTTCAAATTGCTCAAAAGAAGCTATCATGGTTCAATACAAATTTTAATAATCTAAAAAAAGCAACTCACTTTTAAATTTATTTTTCAAACTAGAAAAAAAGGACATTGTTAAATGGTATAGTTCATGAATAATTGTCTGAAGTTCTGAAACTAATCCTAATTTAAGAATATTCAGAGCTACATTAATTGAAAGCTGCAGCTAAACTGAGATTCTTTAACATTAATTCAGAATAATATATACACTATCTTGTGCATAAAACATAATGTGTAATGTTACGTTACATAAAATATATTCCATCTTGTATACATTACTGCTGGCTTTGCTTTTATACAATAAATCTCAAGACACAGGCATAAAAGTATAAAATTACTAGCAATAGAATTAATCCAAATGAATGTCCCCAGCATCTTTTTAAAATCTTACATTTATGAAACAATGTTTACTTATATTAAGTATTAGAAGTTTACATACCTGATGATCCCAAAATTACATCCCATGGGGAACTAATGGGCTGTTGCTCTCCTTTAGCTCCACCTTCTTTATCTGTACCTTGAATACCAATGCCAGCTACAGTGCTCACCGTCTCAGCTTCTAGGTCAATCTACAGAAAGGAAGATGTTGTATGCAATGCATGTTACCTTTTATTTTCTTTTGGACATGAAGATTTTTAATAAAAACATATAGAAGGTATTAGCAATACAATACTTTCTTTAAAAACAAACAAGTATAAATCCCTGGGAATTAAGGGGAAAGAAGGATGAATAAGTGGAACACAGGATTTTTATGGCAGTGAAACTATCCTGTTTGATGCTACAATGGTCAATGGATACATGTCATGGTGCATTTGTCCAAACCTACAAAATGTGCCAACCAAGAGTGAACCCTAATATAAATGATGGTCTCTGCATGATAACGATGTGCAGGTTCGATAAGTGTAACAAATGTATCACATTGGTGTGGAATGGTTGATGGTGAGGGAGTCTTGCAGGGATGGGGGGAAAGAAAGTGTGTTTTATGTTCAATTTTGCTATGAATCTAAAACTGCTCTAAAAAATAAAGTCTATTATCTTATAAAAATTTAAAAGCTTAAAAAAGGTTTAATTAAGCATAGGGTGATCTTGTTATTCAAAAGCACAAAACTCAGTCCTTTTCATTTCCTCACCTGTCCATGCCCCCACTTCCCTCCTGCCCCCCTCATCTCATCATGCCTCTACCAGAAATGGTGTTGATCTTCTTTTAACTATAAAATATTTTAAAAGAAAGTGAAATTTTAAAGCAAAATCTAAAAAATTCACATTTCTTGAAATTAAATGTATTTCAGTTATGCTTGGTTACTAAATGACACATATACAGCTTAATATATGCCAGCTACTGATCCAGGTGTCATCCATCCATTCATCCTCATAATGACTATGATTATCATTATTGCACAGATCATTATGTAACTTTCTCAAGATCCTATAGCTAGTAAGTCCAGGATCTGGGGATTTGAACACAGGCAGTGCTAGCTCTACTACATTATATTGCCTCTGCTGTATACATTGGAAAACTAATGCATTCTACTGGGGGGAAAAAAGCTCTGGTTTCATCTTCTGAGACCCTTCCACCAACACTTTACCATGAACATTTTCAAACTAGAAAAAAGTTAAAAGAATCTTGCAGCAAAGATCTATACACACACCACTTATTATCACCATTTCACTTACTTGCTTTATTACATATTTTATCCAGCTATCAATCTACCCACCAACAATGTATGGGAGTTCCAATTGCTCCACATTCTTGCCAATATATAATGTTGTCAGTCTTTTAAATTTAAACCATTATAGTGGATAAAAAAGTGATCAACGTCCTGAGTTGAAAAAGAAATGTAAGTGGCAAGGTCATTCTTATACCTTCTTTTGAAAAAATGTCTGATCAAATCTTTGACCCATTTTTTATTGGGCTGTCTTCTCATTTTTAGTTGTAGGAAGCTTTATATATTTCATGAATACTAATCCCTTCATAAATATGTTTTGTAAATTTTTAAGGTTATTTTTTGACAGTTTGTGGCTTGTCTTTTTAACAGTAAATTTTAATGAGCAGAAATTTTAATTTTTGATAAATCTGAATTTATCATTTTTTTCTTTTATGATTGTGTTTGTGTCCTGTCTTTGGAAACCTTTGCCCACCTTTAAGTCATGAAGATAACGTTTTCATCTAAAAGCTTTACATTTTTAGCATTTCCATTTAGGTGTGTGATGCATCTCGAGTTTACTTGTATACAACGTTCGAGGTAATGTGTTTCTTTTTATCCTCCACATGGGTATCTAGTTGTTCAAGCACAATTTGCTAAAATGACTTTCCTTTTTCCCTTGACTGCTTTGATGCTTTTGGGAAATCATAACTGTACTTGATATGACGTTTCTTCTAGGTGCTTTATTCTTTTTATTGATCTATATATTAACAAAGTATCACAATCTTGATCAGCATAACATTAAGTCAGTCTTGAAATCAGGTACTATAAGTCTTTTAACTTTGTTCATTTTCAAAATTTTAGATATAATAAGTTCTTTATTTTGCATTTCCATGTAAATTTTGGAATCCACTTAATACCAAAAAAATCTGATGGAGTTTTGACTGGGATTGCACTGAGTTTAAAGGTCAATTTGGAGAGAACTGACATCTTAATATTGAAACTTCCAATCCAATACTGGATTAATTTTTCTTAGCAATGTTTAATAATTTGAAGTACACAAGTCTTGCATGTATTTTGTTAAATTTATTCTAAGTACTTTGTTTTTATTGCTACCGTAAATAGAATTTAAAAATTTTAATTCCCAATTAACTGTTATTAATATATAAACACAGAGTGGATCTTTTTTTATTGACTTTGTATTCTGCAACATTCCTAAATTCTCTTATTAGTGCAAGTAGCTTTTTCATAGATTTCTTAGAATTTTCTATGTATACTAGAGGCCCAATGCACGAAATTCATGCAAGATCTCACTCGATGATCTCACTCATTTGTGGAATATAATGAACAACATAAACTGATGAACAAAAACAGATTCGACAGAGAAGCATCGATCAGACCCAAACCTCAGAGGGAAGGTAGGGGAGGGTGGGGGTAAGGGGGAGAGATCAACCAAAGGACTTATATGCATTCATGTAAGCCTAACCAATGAACACAGACACCAGGGGGGGTGAGGGCATGAGTGGGGAGAGTGGGGGGGGGGGAATTGGGGGATAAGGACACATATGTAATACCTTAATCAAGAAAGAAAAAAAAAAAAGAAAAAAATTCATGCAAGAGTAGGCCTTCCTTCCCCCGGCTGCCGGGACTGGCTTCCCTCCAGCACCCGGGACCTGGGTTTCCCTCACAGCCCCAGCTTTGTCTGGAAGGTCGTCCGGTCTAATCAGCATATTACACTTTTATTATTATAGATCACATGCCACTGGCAAATAAAGACAGTTCTTCTTCCTATATGCCTTTTGTCTCTCTTTGTTGCCTTACTACAAGGGCTAATACTTTCAGTATAATATTTAATAGGTGTGGCGAGAGTGGGAATCCTTGCCTTGTTCCCAATCATGGAAGGAAAGCATTCAATATTTTGCATTAAGTGTAGCTATAAAGCCATTTTGTAAATGCCCTTTGATTATATTCACTATGTTTATTTCCTTTTCAAGTTTACTAGTTTTATCATTAATAGGTATTACATTGCCCAGCTGGTGTGGCTCAGTGGTTGAGCGTCTATCTGTGAATCAGGAGGTGACTGTTCAATTCCTGATCAGGGCACATGCCCAGGTTGCAGGCTTGATCCCCAATGCGGGGACATGCAGGAGGCAGCCGATCAATAATTCTCTCTCATCACTGGTGTTTCTCTCTCTCCCTTCCTCTCTGAAATCAATTAAAATATATGTTAAAAAATAGGTATTAAATTTTTTAAAATGTTTTTCTGAATATAGTAATGATTATTGTCTTTTATTCCTTTACTACGATTAAATACATTGATTTATTTTAGCAATATCCTCTTGCATTATTTTTATAATCTTCTCTCAAAATTGTAAAGAATATTATTAATGTAACCTTATCTATATTTTTTACTGAACTACTAGTAAATCTGCAAAAAATGCAATAGGCAGCTAGGGATAGGTCCTTGAAATAATATTTGATCTAAGAAATGTATCTTAGAAATTGACATGACAATCAAAAGAATTCCTCTTGCAAAAAGCCCCTGGTCCAGGTGATGTTACTGAGGTTTTTTAATGAATGTTCAAAACCATTAATTTTTACATTAGACAAATTATTCCAAAAGTTAAAAAAAAAAACCCAAAAACTAACTAGCTCATTTAATGAGTTTAGTATGACCTTGATTCCAAAACTGGGTTACAAGAGTACAAAAAAATATAGAACCATTTAATTTATGAACATGAATTTTTAAGTATTAAATATAATTTGGGATAATCAAATCCAACTTGACTTTTAAAAAATTGATCATTAGGTAAGGTTTAACCCAGGAATACAAAGATGGTTTAACATTAAAAAAATATATTAATATAATTCATTACATCAACACACTGAGGGCAAAATATTACCTAATTATTTCAATAAATATAGAACATATACTTCATAAAATTACATAATAAAATAATTCTAAGTAACTAAGAATATGAAATTTCTTCATAAATATTTTTTCCCCAAAGCTACAGAAGATACTAAACTTTGGAGAAAATTGACATGCATTCTCTTTAAGAATATGAGGATGACAAAATACACAATCACTGCTAATGCTTAACAGCAACTGAGGTTCTATCCAGCAATATAATAAAACAAGATGTGTATAAATAAGAAAGGAAAATATAACCCTGCCATTTGTTTTTTGCAGACATCATAATCCTATATAATAAAAGGCCAGCGACCATACGGGAATAACGACCAGAATGACCGACTGACTAGTTGCTATGAGGTGCATTGACCACCTCTCTGTCCCTCCCCGCAGCCTGCAGGCTCAAATTGCTGGATGGTGAAAGGGAAACCATGGGGAACTGGGGTGGGCGGTGGCGGCAGGGCAGGACTGGGGACTGTCAAGCAGGTGGAAGGCAGACCTCTTGATCCCTCCCTCCGGCCCGCAGGCTCCGATTGCTGGATGGCGAACGGGAACCACGGAGAACCAGTGTGGGCAGCAGTGGGGCGGAACTGGGACTGGCAAGTGAGAGGAAGATGGCCCTGATCACAGGCTAGGCCTAGGGACCCTACCCACGCACGATTTGGTGCACTGGGCCTCTAGTCTATATAACAAAAGCCTAAGCAACCTTTACAGTGTAATGACCAGAATGACCAGTCCCTATGATGCACACTGACCACCAGGGGGCAGACGCTCAATGCAGGAGCTGTCCCCTGGTGGTCAGTGTGCTCCCACAGGAAGCCAGGCTCACGGCTGGTAAGCACAGCAGTGGTAGAGGGAGCCTCTCTGGCCTCCGCAGCAGCACTAAGGAGCAGCGAGCTGAGCAGTAAGGAGCAGTGAGCAGGCGGGTGGTAAAGAGTGAGGGGTCCCGCACTGTGAGAGAATGCAGGCCGGGCTGAGGAACCCACCCATGCAAGAATTTCGTGCACCAGGCCTCTAGTTATTTATATAAGAAACAAAAGTTTTTGCAGAAATGGATATGCTGATCCTAAAATTCATAGGGAATTGTAAGCGACCCAGAACAGCCAAAACAATGTTGAAAAAGAAGACTGAGAAGACCTGTACTTCACTGATTTTAAAATTTATTAAAAGTTACAGCAATCAAAACAGTGTGGTGTAGATCAATGGAATAGATCTCAAAGTCCAGAAATAGAACTATGCAGTTTGAGTACTTAAATATTGATCCAAGAAAAATAAAAATGTATGTCCACACAAAACTTACACATGAATTACTTATCCATAATAGCAAAAAATTAGAAATATCTTAATTGCCCACCAACTGGTGAATGGACAGACATAATGTGGAATATGCATACAATGGAATGCTATTCAGCAATGCAAATGAATAAACTATATATGAACCCCAAAAACATTACACAGAATGAAAGAAGACACAAAGACCATATATTGTATGACTCTATTTATATGAAATGTTCAAGAGACTTTCTATCTCTATAAAGATTAGTGCTGTGGGTGGGAGTGGAGATTAACTGTAAAAGTCATGAACATTCTTACTGAGAGGATAAAAATATTCTAAAACTGATTTATGGTTATGGCTGTACAACTTGTTATATTTACTAAAAATTCTTAAACTATATACTTGGAATTTAATGCTATATAAAATATCTATCTCATCTTATAACTATGAACTAACATTTCCTATCTTGCGACCCTTTGAGTTGATTGCTTTTACCCAAACAGCTTGCTTTCTTAGATTTCAGCTACAATATTGCTGCTCAATTCATTGTGTTACTTACTAATAAAACAAAAACTTGAGGGAATAGAAGGAATAAACAATATTGATAGTGTATGAGATAAGAATCCTATCTAATAAGAGACAAAAAGGGTAATTAACCGTACCTCCGCTACGCTTCCCATTGGCTAATCAGGGCGATATGCAAATTAACTGCCAACAAAGATGGTGGCCGGCAGCCACGCAGCTGAAGTGAACATGAGGCTTGCTTGCTCCAGTGATGGAGGAAGCCAAGGTTCCCCGCCTGCTGCAGCCTGGCTCTGAGCCCGAAAGCAACAATGTTTCAATTATAGAAGCTAAACAAACCCCAGATACCTGCTTTCAGCAGGCTGCGGCCTCAGGGCTGGGAGTGCCAGTGACGGCAACAATGTTTCAATTATAGAAGGTAAATAAATCCCAGAAAAAAAAAGAAAAGAAAAAAAGGAGAGGCTGGGAGCTTCAGTCCTGGCCAGCCTGAAAACAGCCCTCAGCCCCTCACCCAGACTGGCCAGGCACCCTAGTGGGGACCCCCACCATGAAGGGGGTGTGACCAGCTGCAAACAGCCATCAGCCCCTCACCCAGGCTGGCCAGGCACCCAAGCAGGACCCCCACCCTGATCTGGGACACCCTTCAAGGCAAACCAGCCGGCCCCCACCCGTGCACCAGGCCTCTATCTTATATAGTAAAAGGGTAATATGCAAACTGACCCTAACAGCAGAAGGACTGGGAATGACTGGTCACTATGACACACACTGACCACCAGGGGGCAGACGCTCAATGCAGAAGCTGCCCTCTGGTGGTCAGTGCACTCTCACATTGGGGAGCTCTGCTCAGCCACAAGCCAGGCTGATGGCTGCCAGTACAGCGGTGGTGGTGGAAGCCTCTCCTGCCTCCTCAGCAGCGCTAAGGATGTCTGACTGCAGCTTATGTCTGCTCCCCGCTGGCAAATGGACATTCCCCCGAGGGCTGCCGGGCTGCCAGAGGGATGTCTGACTGCCATCTTAGGCCCAATACCCCGGGGAGCAGGTCTATGCCAGCAGGTGGTCATCCCCCAAGGCGTCCCAGACTGCGAGAGGGCACAGGCCGGGCTGAGGGATCCCCACCGAGTGCACACATTTTTGTGCACCGGGCCTCTAGTATATATATAAAAGCCAAGCAACTAGAAAGACTAGAACGACTGGTCACTATGATGTGCACTGTGGCCGGCCAACTAGCTCGATCCCCCGGCTGGCCGGGTCCCCGGTCAACCCCTCCCCACAGCTGGCCTGGCCCCCGGTCAGCCCCCCAATCAGGAGTGGGGCCAGCTGGTCAACCTCCTGCAGCCCCTCCCCCCAGACCCGATCGCCCCCCGCAACCCTGATTGGGGGCGGGGTGGCCAGGCAACCTCCCACGGCCTCTCCCCTGGCCGGCCTGGCCCTGATTGTCCCTAATCAGGGCAGGCCAGCACCGGGCCTCTAGTATCACAATAAAGTTATTAAAAAACAAGCACACAAAACACTACATGTTTTACAAGGTCAGATGCAAATAAAAATATATGAGTTGAATATAGAATGACTGCCTGCAGGTGTGTTTATGCAGGGGAAATGGGAATGGGGATAAAGAGGAATTTATAAATTAATAAATAATATTCTGAACAAGAGATAGGTCTGCAGTGAAAAATGTGAGCTGTCAATGTAAGATTATGACCAATCCTCTGTTAATGAGATTTAAACAAAAGTAAAATACAATAAACATTTTTTAAAAGAGAGGAAGAAATAATAATTCCACTTTACGTCCTATATTTGCACACACTAAACTAAGCCATATAATATAAAAATAACTTAGGGTAACCTAAATATGTGATTATGCTACTTAAAAAGCATTTGAAATACAGTCAATACTTCAAAACCTGTGGGTTCTAAATCAGGAGATAAAATGGACAATTAAAAAAGGACAAGTATTCACTGAATATTGCAGGGTAAATACTTTACTACTTTAATACCCTGTTAGATATCTATGATATGATAAATTAAAGAAGCATACAACCCCAAAAGATATTGCTAAATACTGACTTTAAGGACTTAGTAACAACAGAAAACCACTTTTTTTCCAAAGTATATACCATGAAATCATTAGACTTACGAAAAATTCTAAAAAGTAATCCTTGATCAAGTAAGTCTGGAAATACTACACACATATACCCCCAGCAATGTATTCACAATACATTAGCATATTAAAGTCTCTAAAAAGACAGTCTCCAAGACTCGAAAAAAAACTAAATCTGCTTTATTTTATAAACCCATAAAATTCTTTTTTCATGGAACACCTTTTCATATTAAGAGAAATATGCACTTTAGAAAATGCATCATTAAATAGATGTTCTTTGCTCAGAAATTCATTCAACAAATATCTATTGAACACCTGCCGTGGGCCAGGCCCTGTTCCAGGTGCTTAGGATTTCAGAGGTAAGGAAACCAAATTTCATGACCTCATGGAGATTTTCATTACAGTAGATATTATATGTTCTACACATTTTTTTTATTATATGTATAATAGGTGATAATATTGTCAAATAAATGGGCATAGATATCAATAGACAAAGAAACAGCAAGAAAATCAAGAAAGTATTTGAAACAGTATGTTTAGGCATGATGGATTAGATCAACTTAGTAGACTTTAGAAAAAGACAGCAACCTACTAAAGATCACTGATTTAGAGCCAAAATCTTCATCAATAAGGAATGTTTAAAATGACTTCTACAATGGATATGATGCAGTCATATCATTCATGTGACTAATATAGATAAATACGTTAAAAAGACTGCAGAAGATTATGTAAGTACAACAGGATTCCACCATTTGTTAAAAAAAAGATTGTCTAGAGCAGCAGTCACCAAACAGTGGCCCGCAGACCACTGTTGGTCTGGGAGGTCCGAAAGGTTGGCTAACCGCTAGTCTAAAGCCAGTCTTTTTATTATAAATTTATTTGTGAGTAGGAAATTTCTGAAAAGACACAAAATTTAATAATGGTTGGTTACCTCTAGGGAGCGGGAATAAATGATCAGAGGACTTTTTTTTACCTTTATGATTAACTCATTTTTTAAAAACAAGATTCTTTACTTTTATTCAGATGTAAAACACCTTTTAAGACTTATTGACTGATACGTACCTGTAGGCAAAGCAAAAAAGATGAAGGCAGGAAGTGGTATGATTTTTTTTCTAGGTTTCAGAAAATTTAACTTTTAAAAAGACAAAGCACCACTTTGTATACAGTGGTTAGGAAAATATCTCAAAACGAGGAGCTTTGGGATGATTAGACATGAGACTTTGAAACAAAGGGCAAAAAAAGGGGACTTGACTGAGGGTTTATCTTCTGAGACAACTATACACTGACACCCAGAAAAACAAGATACCAAAGAATAAAACTAAAGCCAGCACCTGTGAAAACAGCTGAATATGAATGATTTGAGGTATTTAAGCATCGCCTTCTCACTCTAAATATTTAATGTAGCAAGTAAATATCTGTTTTTCTGATTGGAAGTATAAAACTATTTAAAATGGAAAATTACCTTTCTTATAAGGTGGTTTTCAGTATCTGCCACATATATGATATTGTTCATTATGGCTACACCCTGTGGTGAATTAAAAGTTGACTCTGAAAATATTCCATCTTTTCTTCCAGGATTGGGTCCTAAAAGACAAGATAGCCATAAGACAAAATTTTTCTATTTAGTAAAACCTCCAAAAGAAAATCTGTATTTAAAGCCAAGATTTTAATATAAATAACATGATGTTTCTATCTGAACACTAAAATGTTTCCTAATATATCTGTTTCTCTCAAGAGTAACAAGTGTTGTTAGTGACAGGGTGTATTAGATAATGGCTAGTAGTGTACTTTATGGTAACATATATCAGATGAAAATACTTTTTAAAGCATCTTAAGTACCTGTTACCTACATTAGAAAGAACTAAATATAATTTTAATTTTTAAGCATCTAGATGAGTGATATTGAACAATTCGGGAAGATATGCTCATTTGATAATACTATTGACAGGTGAACAACATAGGTTTGCATTGCATGGGTCCACTTATATGAGGATTTTTTTCATTTGTTTTAAATTTAAAGATCTACTTGGCTTTATTGAATGATTCATGAATTGGGCAGCGTTCCATCTAATAAACAAAGAAGCTCTCTACGTGGATATTTTTCAATAAATACTGTACATGTATTTTTCCCTATGATTTTCTTAATAGCATTTCTTTTCTCTAGCTTACTTTTTTGTAAGAATACAGTATATAACACATATATATAATATGTGTTAACTGACTTTATGCTATTAGTAAAGATTCTGGTCAACAGTAGGCTATTAGTAGTTTAAGCTATTAGCAGTTAAGTTTTGGGGAAGTCAAAAGATACATGTGAATTTTCAGCTGCACGGGGGGATGGCACCCCTAAACCCCAAATTGTTGAATGGTTAACTATACAATGAAAATCATGAACCCTTTCCTTATGGAAAAATACACATGCCCATAAAATGTCACAAATAATTTCAAGAGGTTCCTAGATCCTCAAAGTCCATTCAAGCATTTCTTAAGAGTCCATGAACCCTAGGTTAAGAATCCTCCATTTACTATTTCACTTTGCAACAAGGTTCTATACCTTATAGATACTGTAAAATAAAGAGTGTGATACTAGTCTAGTGACCTACTTCTCAGCTTTTGTAACACATCTGGAGTTTTAAGAGTGGAGAGTAATTAAAATAGAATTGTTATTTCTTTGACCAGAGGACAAGCCACTCAAAGCGTCTAAGTCAGCATTTCCAAACTATGTTTTGCAAAACTCCACTGTCCATAAGACGTTAGTAAGACAGGTGGATAGAAACATAAACTCAAGAGCCCAAAAGACTTGATTTAAATCCCAGCTCTATATCTCTTTAGCTGATGTGTCTCAGTTTGTCTTCTGTATAATGGAACTAATAATATACCTAACTCACAGCATTATGAGGACTAAACAAATTAATACAGGTAAAGTACTTAGAATAATGCCAGAAGTTGCCTGGCCAGCTGGCTCAGTGGGTGAATATAGACTTATGAACCAGGAGGTCATAGTTCAATATGTTAAACCACATCTAACTATTTTCTCCTGGTGTTGCTGAACACAGAATTCTTTTTCAAAAATCCTAGAATAACTATTAATTTATTACAAGATAACAGTATTCCTAAAAACATGTTTGGGAAAGCTAGCTTGTTGCTAGTTTTCTCTATTTAACAACAACAAAAAAAGAATATTTACCTATACTATTTTGAAAGTTATAGAATCTATTAGAAACTCTCTTAACCATTTAAATTCAACCTGCTACAACATTTTGAGTAACAATTCTCATAACTGCATGCTAAAACACTAAGTTACTAAAACAAAATAAAAAACATAAAACACACACATACTCCAACAAAAACAAGAAGCAAGAAACAAAAAATTCAAGAGCTATAGAATAATACCTTGGCATATGAAGATTAGCACCAGGGTTTAGGAACATGATTAGTTTATTTGCACTAGGAGTGCAAGTATCTCTATTTTATGCTGTATGTGTTACTCAAGTGGGCAGCAGAGATGAATTACTTTTCTCTCTGATTAATATGTTGTTAATAATAAATTATTTTTAAATTAATAAGACTATTAATTATGTAGATGTAAATAAGAGCCCTTTTTAGATCTAAGATCAGAGAGATATGAAACAAAATGATCCATGCTTGAATGATACTTATATTTTGCTAAACCCAAAGGGAAATGATCTAGACATATGAGTAAGTTCTTATGAAAGGAAAAAGAAAATTATATACAAATCCTAGGTTATTTATTTTATAATCTAAGTCTCAAGTGCCTAAGGAATTATATTGGTCTTAAAAAAATAAAAAAGATAAGGCTATATTTTGATGGAAAGTGAAATACAATACTTCCATTTAAAATGCCCCAAATCCAAAATGTATATAGAGTACACAGTAGGTCCTCAAATACATTCAGCATTGTTTTATTATAATGTTGATAGTATGCCACAGGCACTTACTTAACTCTTCTTTATATCAATTAGCCTATGGTAACATTTCTTTTGTTATATGTTTTTTCATTTGAAGCTGCAGAACCTATTGAGGATGTTAAGTGAGGATTTATTGTAATCTAATCTAATAAAAGAGAAACATGCAAATTAACTGTACCCCCATTATGCCCACAAGCCACGCCCACCAGGCAATCAGGAGCGAGTATGCAAATAAACCCAACCAAGATGGCAGCTGCCACGGAGCTGGAGTGAACAGGAGGCTTGGGTTACCCCTGGCGATGGAGGAAGCCAAGCTTCCTGCCTGCCCTGGCCGGCTGTGGGCTCCGCTCAAGGCTACAAAGGTTCAATTATAGAAGATGAATAAATCCCAGATACCTGCTTCTAGCCACTGTGGCCTCCGCTCAAGGAGGGCCTGCAAACAGCCATCAGCCCCTCACCCAGGCTGGCCAAGCACCCCAGTGGGGACCTCCACCCTGAAGGGGGTGTGGCCAGCTTAAAAACAGCCCTTAGCCCCTCACTCAGGCTGGCCACGCCCCCCCAGTGGGGACCCCCACCCTGAAGGGGGCGTAGCCAGCCTGCAAACCACCACAGGCCCGTCGCTCAGGCAGTCCCACACCCCAAGGGAATCCCCATCCTGATCCGGGACACCCTTCAGAGCAAACCAGCTGCCCCCACCCATGCACCAGGCCTCTATCTATACTAATAAAAAGGTAATATGCTAATTAGGCTGGGAGAACTTCCAGGAGACCTTCCGGACATTCTTCTGGACAAAGCCATGGTGGCAGGGCCAAGATAGAGGCGGTTAAAGGCCAAGAGGGGAGGGTAGTTGTGGGTGATCAGGTTGGTGGGGGGCGGGGCCGTTGGGGGTAAGCAGACCAGCAGGGGTGCAGTTGGGGACAAGCAGGCCAGTGGGGAGGGGAGTGGGGGCGAGCAGGCCAGCAGGGAGGGTAGTTGGGGGTGATCAGGCTAGCGGGAGGGGCATTTGGGGGCAAGCAGGCCGGCAGGCAGAGTGGTTAGGGGCAATCAGGCAGGCAGGCAGGCAGGTGAGCGGTTAGGTGCCAGCAGTCCCGGATTGCGAGAGGGATGTCCGACTGCCAGTTTAGGCCCGATCCCTGTAAACCAGCAGTAGGACATCCTTCGAGGGGTCCCAGATTGGAGAGGGTGCAGACTGGGCTGAGGAACACCCCCTCCCCCTGCACAAATTTCGTGCACCGGGCCAGTAGTACTTTCATAAGATACAATAAGTGTGGTAGTTTTTTTGAAAACAAGATATATAAATATACTTTAAAAATTACTAACTTAAAGATTTCCTCCTTTTGATTTGAATGGGGTTTTGTAGGGGTTTTTTTGAGGGAGAAGAGATTACTTTAGGTATCATACATTAATTAACAAATTTCATGACGTTAAAGTCAATGTATAGTGCTATAATTAGTTCTTATTTATAAATTTCAATATATTTCTTTGAACTTTTTTCACTAAAAATACATATATAATTAAAAACAAACTTTACCTCCAATGCTGTACTGAATTTGTCCATTCTTCCAGATGACCAAAATTCTATGATGTCCAGTGTCTGCTATTACCAGTCTCTTAGAAAGATGGTCTACTGTTACTTTGCCAGGAAACAGCAATGGTGAAGGTGGCAAAGAATCTTTATAGAGTTTTATTCCAATTTCATTAGCTCTGATCTGTCCCCTGTCTTTGTAATACTTTAAAGCTATTGAAGTATACAAAAACAATTTCTCTTTGTGTCCCTCTCCAATCAACGAAAACAACATGTTTCCACGGGGTCCAAGTATGACCACAGTTGGCCAGCAGGACACCTCCAGTTCTTGCCAAAGGCTGGCATCTGCATCGTTAACCACAGGGTGGGTGATGTCATATCGAAGAACAGCACTCTTAATGTTATCCAGGACTTTTTCATTTGGAAACTTAGCCGAGTGAACACCAACAATCAGAAGACCGTCTAAATGAAAGAAGTTAAATATTATGAAATATTAAAGCCTGAATAGCATCATCCACATAGTAGGCATTGGCTCATTAGTAAATATAAATAGTCCAGAGGAAAAAAACAATAAAAAAGGCAGAACTAAATTAGTGTGTGTATTGGACTGCATTTAAACACAGGTCTAAAAAAAATCAACATTCAAAGTTTCTTTTATTTCTAGAACATTTTCTTGGATTCTAAATTTAGATATTAGTTCCAGTCAGTTGTTTCAATTTTATTCTTCAGAGTCTCCAAGTAGTCTTATGTTGGACCTTTTGCTGTCTTCCAATCCAATCATTTTTTAACTCTTGTTACTTTTCTTTAGCTCATTTTTATTCCCTAAGTTTTATCCCCTGCTTTACTTCAATGCCCCTTATTCCATTTTTACATGAATTTATTGTCCCTTTGGCACAATTTAGTATTCATTTCTAATATAATTCTGACCTTTTCCCTCTATTTCTTTTCTGAGTTCAATCAGGACATTTCTTCCTTTTTTTTTTCTTTTTGGTCCATTTCTGTTTAGGTTTTGAATTTTGATACAAGTTGCTTTTTCATTATTCCTAAAATGTTTGAAAATATGTAATTCGATTGAAAAATTGTTACAGTTTTTGCCAATATTGTGATCATTTTTTAAGTGAGAATTTTCATCAGCATTTCAACTCTGAGTCACATTTTCAACTTTTTAAGGTTTTACATGGATATGATGTTTTTAACATTCCCTTCATGTTATGGACAGGGCTCTCAATTTGAGAGCGCCCTCTTCTGGCAGTTCCCTTTCTCTGTGTAGTTAATCACACAGAACAAAAGTAGGAAGGACTTAGCCCCAAGTGTCCTTTCCCTTTGTTGAATCCTGTGAGTCCTTCTAAACCTGGTGGTGGTTTTAGGAATCCTGACACAAAATGAAATTACATATTGACTCATTAAAAAGTTTAGTTTCACTATAAAATAAAAAATGCATTTTCTAATTTTTAATAAAGTATAAAAAAGAAAAATAGTATATGCTACATGATGAGAATTCCAGCATTTATTCAGCCGTATTATGGCATTTACATTTTTAGAAATCTAATTTAGTTATATATTAACATATACTAAGTAATCACAGTTTAAAATACGCCAAGTTTTCCTAATTGTTTTCTTACAAAACAAGAATACTTTTCCTTAGATAAAAGCCATTCTGCTAAATTTGGGCATTATATAATAACATACCATTAATGTATCCAGCATGAAAAGAAAAAGAAAAATTTAGAAACTCTAAAGTAGAAAAGGAAAGAAAACCACCAAGGCACCTAATATAAATGTGAACTGAACTGTTAAGAACAACAACCTTAGGATATAACCACATTCTTAAACAATGTTTAAAGACCAGACCACTCATTACTATTAAGTAGAGTATCTTTTTACTTTAGACTTTGGCATTATGATTTCTCATATGCTACTGTAAACGTGATACTGATCATCATTACAAACCTGACTTTAAAAGCTGTTTTACAGAGGAAGGAGACAGGGTATTAAATTGGACCTCTTTCATGGAGTTTTGAATTAACAAGCACTCCCTCACAAAGCTAAGCAATTCTGGCTTACTGATAAAATGAACTGAACATTCCATGGAAGCTGAAATAGGTGGCCAAATGTCATTTTTAGAAGTATTAGGCATTGCTGCAAATATGTTCAGAAACATATCAGATAGTAGTGAGACAAGACAGCCGCAAAAAAGCCAATGAAGTTAGCAACAGTTCATTGAACTTTGATGTAATCTCTGGGTATGCCTGCTTTTGTGACTATGAATTGAACTTCTAAAATGAAAAAAAATATTTTTTTCATATGTAGCATATTACTGAAATAATGTTTCTTTGAAATTATAATGTTGAGATCATTTACAAAGTATTTTACTTTTCAGAAGTGTATTTATATGTAAAAATAAGGTGTTAATTACACTGTGCTATGAAAAGGAGCTTTTCAGTAAAGTGATAAAGAGATTACGAGGATCCATTCTAAGAATGTGTTCCAGGTATAGGGTTAACCAAGAAAGTTAATCAAATACAGTCTTTTAGGGGTAATCTTAAGTGTGGAAAAAGTTAACTCTGGGATTCTTAACTCAATCTGTAGTGCCTCTCTAAAACTCAAATGTTATGATGTGATCATTCTATTAAACAAACAACCTTTAATATCTCTGTATCTTAAATGGAAGGAAAAGCCTAACTATTAAGAATGTTATACAAAGCCCTTCGGTTCATGGTCCAAACCCAACCTACCTTCCTCTTCTTTCGCTTTTCCCAGGAGCTCCTACAATCTTGCCAAACTAAGCTATTTGCCACTCCCCAAGAAGCCCACGCTCCATGCTTTCCTGCTAGTTTCCCTGTTGCTTCCCCCACCTGCCCCATTTTCATTTTCAGCGGCACTGCTGCTCTTGTTCCCAGTTCCATCTAAATTGTCTCCTTCTCTGAGAAATCTTCTGCAATGCTTGTAGGCAAAGTTAGTCATTTCCTCAGGTTCCATAATGCTTTTCATTCAACTCTGATACATTGATACATATTTCCCCAGCAGTTAAGCAGAGAACCTTACACTTAACACATGTTCAATAAATGTATTCATTTACAGGGGCTTGAAGAAGACACAGCATTCAAAACCTAAGAGATGAGATACTCATAGTTCTTAAATCAATAGAGATGAATTTCTGAAAACATGATTTAGCTACTGGGACTTTTGAGTTCTTGGTAAATCTCACTGTTTGGCAATTTGAAGATATAACCTATTACAATTTAAAAGCAACTGAAGCTTCACTAGCACTGAAGATTTTATCTTTCACTCCTGTTTTTTAAGTTTCAAGATGTCCTTCACCTTGCACATGTATTTTCTCTTCTCATCTTTACTCACAAGATCATTGACTCTTTCTCATTTTTATCTTTTATTAAGAGAAGAGCTTCAATTAATTTCAACCTAATTAAATGGAACCTTTAGTTTCATTTACCCCCCCCCCCCCCCATGCTCTCTTTTAGGAAAAAGTAAACAGGAAAAAAAGTCTCTGAAAAAAATCTCAAACTTCTAAAGTAAATATTAAGATTAATCTCTTACATCTTCAGAATTTGCAATACCATAAAAGAGGATTTCCTAGTGTTTTGGAAGATATTTTTCATAAAGCAGGTCAAAGAAAGAGCATCTGTTATAGTACTCTATATTGCACTGTTGTTCATGTCCATGTCATTCAAAATGAAAGGAAGAATAATCACATTTCCTATTAAGAACTTTAAACCTTTGTATCACAGTTCTTGAGAAGAGTATAAAATCAGAGTCACACATTTAATTTTTTTATAGAACAAACTCAGGTAAATCTAGATATATAAAATTAACTTTTTAAAATACTTGATCCTGAGAAAAGTACATTATGTCCTATTCTTAGAGAAAAATATACTAAATTTACTAAGTGCTGGTTCTAGTATCACTACATTTAACTCTTCTGAAAAGGTACATGGAGTCCTTAATTCATAGATTAGACATTTATTTTAGAATTACAGAAGTCTTGCCAAACATTCATTCGCCTGTGAGGAAATGAGTCAGCTACTCTTCCAGTGTCTATGTCTGTTAGAACCAATTAAAGGGCAATTACCTTTATCCGAGTAGGTGTGTTCTAAGGCATGGAGATCCGGCAGTAGGTGAATGCAGTTTATGCAGCAGTAGGTGAAGAAATCCAGGATGACCACTTTTCCGCCCAGATCCTTGTAAACAGAAATAGGCCCCTCCGTGTTCAGCCATTCTAACCCTGAAATTTACACAAAATAAATGATCATGACTAAAAGGACAATTAATCTAAAATGTGAACCACTTATTTCTTAGGAGAAGATGGGTGTGCAGAGAAGACAGGGGGAACAAAATGGGAAAGAGGCTGTAATGAGGCAGCCCTGCAAATATAGTAAGAAAAGGCTATCCAATTCTTTCAGAAACACTATAGCACTCTGCGTAAGGAAGTAAGATCAACACATTTAGGTAAAAAACAAGAGGAAATATCAAATATTATTAAGAGGGCCTAAGTACACAATAAGGTACAAAAGGGCTACTGAAAATGAGTCAACCTTAAAAATAGCAAGACATGACTAAATATCAAAAAGGAGCAAAGTGTTCAAATCAAAGGTTAAACACACAAAATGCTTAAACCAATTTCATAAAAGAGCAGAAATGCTTGATTTGAAGGAGACCATAAATGCAAAATATTTTAAATGCAAAGGTAAGAAAAATACACTGTTACAGATTTCATGTAAACATTAGTTCCCTTCCCTCCAAAGAAAAATAAAATCTCCTTAATCTGCACTTTTGCAATTCAGAATTTATAATTATTTGACCATTATTTACAATTTTAACTATGCACTATGAAGATAGATTTTGTTAACCTAACATTAAAAGTACTGCATTTTGCCCTGGCCAGTATGGCTCAGTTGGTTGGAGCATCATCCCGTGCACTGAAGGTTGTGGGTTTGATGCCTGGTCAGGGCACATACCTAGATTGTGGGTTTGATCCCTGGTTGCATGCAAGAGGCAACTGATCAATCTTTCTCTCTCTACCTTCCTCTCTTTAGAAAAATCAATAATGAAAAGAAGTAAAGCATCTTCATTTAACCGACTTAAGAAGACAAAGATAATGAGTTTGTTGCTTATAAGTAAATAAAGGCAGCTACTAAAACTATTAATTATACTTTTAAAGTATAATTGACATACAATATTTAATTATATCTTAAAACAGGCATTTGGAAATATTTTATAGAAACTGAAAGCCAGAGTTGGGTGGATCCAGTGCATAATAAGAACTAGTGACTAATAACAGTAACGAGTTACGCAAATATAACAAAATTCTAAAAACCAACACAGTTGGGGGGGGGGGGCGGGTGAGGGCATGTGCTGGGTAGTGGGAGCGGCCAGGGAGAGGTCAATGGGGGGAAAGGAGACATATGTAATGCTTTAAACAATAAAGAATTTAAATTTTAAAAAAATTAAATTATTAAAAACACACACACACACCAGAAAACTGCTAATTAAATTACCACTTCTGCCAATTAATCCAACTTATTAAGGTTTTAGGGTGAACTCTTAATTATCCATTTTAATAAAGTGTTAATTATATGCCAGATCAAGTGATTATATACAATTTCAAGTTAATTAATGTATTTTTATATCCTAGTTGCAAAATATTCATGAACCTGTCTTTTAAATTTTTTTTCTGTAAACAGTAAAGAGTGACTTGCATTGAGGGCAGAGAAAATATTATTACATGTCAGTTATTGTGCTAGGTGCCTCTCAGGCTTAATAATATCATACATTTTATAAAAACAATAATGACAATCAATATAATTTTAAGAGCTGCTAACATTTACTGAACTCCCCAATGAACTAAGAACTTTAGGTATGTTACCTCCAGTCTACATAATAAACAGGAAAGGTAAATACTCATTCTGTTTTGCAAATGCGACACAGGCTTGGAGAAGTCAAGCAACTTGCTCCAAGTCTGCAGCTAACAAATGGAACTGGGATTTAATCGCAGGTCTGTCTGACCATCCATTATATCACACTAGTTCCCACAAACATGTGTTTCTTTTAAGAAATGAACAAAAACATACTATTTTTGAGACAGAGTTATGTTTATGACTTCTTGATATCAGTCTTACTGATAAAGAAACCAAGAAAAAGTCGTCTCTAGCATTCTGTCCTCAATAATTAGGTCCAGTAGAAAATGTGACTATGTCAAATACGAAGCTTGAATATTTTGTTACATTATTTACCAGTCAAAGGTCAAATCTGATGGTAATAAAATACACTCATTGTAAGTACAAAGTCCAGAAAATAAAAACACTAGCCTAAATCCTAGCTGATGGCCTTCTCTTAAAACTGTACTACATAACTAACTTCTCACAAAGTTTTTAAAAAATATGCATATATATATCCTAGTATATGTGTGTGTGTGTGTGTGTACATATATATACATATATATATATATATACACATATATATATATTCTTTCAAAGTTTCTTTGATGGTATAAGCCCTCATGTTCCCATTTTTTTGGTAAGAATTCCACAATATTTCAAATCCAGTATAGGATGAATAACAGAAAAAAAAAAAGCACTTTTCAAGGTGGGAGCAAAAGGCCTGGAAAGATACACCAGACATTTGCCGGAGGTAAGGTTCCGATACACCGCCCTGGAGACACTGAACCCTGCCACATCCACCCAATTAACTATACATGTGGTGTCGGTGTCCTGCCAGGAGGCATGCCAACACCACCGGGCAGAGCGACGGCAGTGCGGACCCAAGAAGGGAAAGCGGGGTTTCATTTATCACAGCAAGATGCGCCTTGCAAACAGCGCTGCCGGGCGGCCCAGCTCCCTCCCTCGTGTTCCGAACACGCACAGCGCCCGCCGGGAGCCGGACCTTGGAGATGGGCCACCACTGATTCCGATTTTTTAAACGATCCGTTTCACGGCTTGGAACGGAGACGTGTGGCGGCGCTAAGGAAGCACTGGCACCTGGGGTCTTTATCATCCGGCCCCGGCAGATGGTTCCAGCTGTGAGGCCCGGGGCAAACTCACTCAGCTTTCCCTGCCTCCGTTTCCCCAACTGTAAAGCAGGGCTCCTGAGAGCACGTCCGTGGGCGGTGGGGAGGCAGCGAGAAGGTAATTAAGATAACACCCCCGGAGGGTTCGGAACTGTGTGTCACGGAAGGAGACGGGAAACATGCTAGCTGTGCTGGTGCAGAAGATGCTGGGCAACCAGACGGAAAGGGCCGGGTGGCGCGGGCACTGTAATCACTGCGCACCCCGGCCACTAAACGGGCACTAAACAGTCCCGGCAGGTGCAGTGGGTGAACCCGAGGTCCGGACGGGGCTCAGGATGCAGGACCGACAGGCAGGCCCCGCCCTGCAGACACCCGCCCGGCGCCGCCGCTTCGGGGCACCTGGGCACGGCAGCGCCCGCGAACCACGGCTCCGGCGCCCGGAACCACCCGCCGGGCACCACCCCGCCTCGCCCACCGCCTCGGGGAGGGCGTCGTCCCGAGGAAGGGGAGGTTCCGGCGGGGTCCCCACCCCGAAGCCAGCCGCTCACCTTCCGGAAACTCGGGCACTGACAGGTCCTGCTCCCAGCCGTCCACCTTCTGCAGATACTGGTAGACCAGGCTGCTCTTCTCCTCCTGGGTGACGGCGTCGAGCAGGGCGTACTCCAGCGAGGTCTGAGCCGGGAGCAGGCCCGCGAGGCTGCGGCTCCGGACGCCGGGCGCCGCCATGTTCCCTCCGGACGGTCCTGGGGCGGCCGCGCCACGGGCCACGGACCGCGCTCCTCTGGGGACAGCGAGGCAGCGTTTCCCGTCCTTCGGTTTCAAAACGGCACATTCACCTTGCTCTCCCCCAGCCCCAGTCCACACTACGGGCACTTTTTTTCTGTTGTAAACATGCACTCAGGTGCTCAAGTCCCTACAAAACGCCGCCAATTCCCGGCGCGTAATTAAACTACCGCCCCGAGCCGCCCGCCCCGCCCCGCCCCTTGGAGCCCTCCGGCCACCGCCGAGGCTGGGCGTTCGGAACGCCAGATTCGACAGGAAAAGGCCTCGGGTAGCGTTCTAGAAGCTGGAAGAGAACCATTCCCCCCACCTTTCGCCTTTAAAACAGAAAATAAAATTCAGTGAGTCCGCAGGACTACACAAGGGCACATACTTTTTTTCCCCAGTCTTTTTGAAGTCCGGCTCTTACACCGGAACCAGCCGATTCGACACGGCCCTGACGGCGGGAAGCAGTCCCGCCAAGACTGGAAAGGTAAAGGAGTAGGGATATATATCCTCAGGCTTTTAAAAGTTGGGGGTGACTGTTCATGGCTTTGGCTTGTACACAAATGCAGTCATTTGTCGCCCTGCCGTGCTGAAAGTGCGGGCGCGAATGGATTGCCAGCAGAGGAGGGTTAGGAGGGGAAGGGGGGCGCTCGGGGAGCGGACGTAGCTGTTCCCCGGGCTGGCAGGTGGGCTGCGGCGAGCATCCCCGGGGGCCCGACTTCCGTCTTCAGAAGGGCAGGGCTGTGATTGCTTTTATGGGGCGGGCTGTGCTGGCAGCTCATTCGCTCCCGGCCCGGGAGTGGGGAAGCCCCTGCTCTCTGGCCTGGTAGCCTCCCGCGTGCCCAGGGAAGGTAGAGCCCGCGGGAGGCCATGGGCAGGTGAACCTTGTTCTGAGGCTGGTGGAGAGAGTTCTTGCGGCCTCCAGGGCGGACCACCCCTGAGGTCTGGAGTTAGGAGGGTGGCCTCCGTGCAGGCAAGCACGATTTCACGTGTTTGGATGTTTGTTTATCGTGCAGAGTTTGTTCATTGCCGCCGGAGGAAGACGGTGGACTGACCCAGGAAGCTGGAGTTGTTGAATATCCAGGCGTCATGGACGAGGGCAATTACGTTTACTGGGAACCACACACTGCTTTGATTATGGGGTGACTCGTCTTAATGAGCAAACTGAGGTAGCCATTGAGTGTTTGCAACACCTGCCGAACCAATTGCGCAAGGACTGTCGGTGGATTTGAGAATTATTTGGACAGTTGTCCAGTGGAAAGAGAACTGATAGCAGCTTTATAACGCTTTTGCAAAGCTTGTTCGAAGACTCCCATTAATGCTTAATTTTCAAAGTATTACTGATTCTTATTTTTATGAATCAAGCCCTGGAAAAGGCCCAGTGGCTGAATGAAATAGTAGCCACACAAAAAAATAGAAAACTTCTCAGATGCTACCCCTGTGGTAGTTTCTCTTAATTTTATTGTAGTAGGTGGTCTCAGGTATAAGGTTTATAGTTTGCCAATATACTCATTACCAGACCTTTAGATTCCCATCAAGTTAGTCAGTGTTTTAGGTTGTTTTTATTTTCCCCAGTAAAATAATTTCATTGGAAAATTTTTGTAACAACAAATAGACTCTCCGTGTACTTAAGATTAGTGCTTCTTTAATGATAAAAATTATTTTGCCATGTTAGAAGACACTTTTTCGGAAGAAGACATCTGGGAATACAAATCCAAAAGGAAACCAAAACCAGTACATGCAAATAATTGCCCTGAGAATATTCCAAAATCTGTAGGAAAAGCAACAGATGGCAAATACCGGTCAAAGCGTAGCAGAAATAAAAGAAAAACTGTGGAAGCTAAAGAGAAGGCAGAGGACCCTGAGGTGTGCCTTGGAGTAACAGGTAGTCAGACTTCTACAGCTTCTAGTCACGATTCGAGTTGTGGAGATGGTACCCAGCAATCCCAAGGCAAGACCACACCAGGAAAGCACTGCAGGGCTCACAAAACCAAACAGGTGTCTCCAAAGATCCGGCCAGTGTACGATGGATACTGCCCAAACTGCCAGATGCCTTTTTCTGCATTACTAGGTCAAACACCTCGATGGCATGTCTTTGAGTGTTTGGATTCTCCGCCACTCTCCGGAACAGGTAAGAGTACAGTAAAAGATAGCGGTCTTTAAATGGACCTGCGGTAGGCCAGACATACCAGTCCAGTCAAGCAAGGGAAGCAATAAACGGAGAGAGGAGACACTCTAACCCTGGAAGCAAACAAGATAAAAGCATGTGTACTCTTCCTGAGAAGGTAAAAATACAACAGCCAAAGGTATAACTGTAAAGAATTGCAAACTTGAAAACAGTCCAAATGAATTTCATGTTATAAAAGTCCTTAAACATCTCAATTATTTTTCATAATTGCTGATTGAGCACATATGCTAGATACTTTCATTTGCTTCATTTGACTCACAACAACTGCACAGGTAGGTGGTATTTGACATTTCCTAGATGAGAGTTCTTAAAAGTTGAACAACTTGTCCATTTTGTTATCTTTTTATGAAGCAGAGTTTTAGAGACTTGTGACTATAACCCACTCTTCTAACTGTGGTTATGTTGGCTGCATCATGCGAATGTTCAGGAAGAGGAACTGGGAAGGAGCCTCAGGTTATTAAGTTCTAATGATAAAAATGTGCCAATTGGTAATCAGTGTTTTTATCTTTTAAAATCTCTAATAAACGTCATGTTTAAAAGAGTTTCAACTTGGAGCATATGGAAAATGGGTTTTGATGATTTGTGTATTTTAAAGTTATGTATGCGGTATACAGATTTTTAAATCTCAAAGAATTAAAATTCAGTAAAGTAAAAATAATACTCAGTATGGCTTTCATGATAAAAGTGATTCAAAAGCCATTTTCTTATTAACTTCTGTCATTTTAAAGTCCTGCATGAAGATGCAAAAGAACTCTTAAAATTTGCCATTAGCTGTTCTTATAAAATAGCAACTGAAAACCTCGCCAGATGCTAGTAATTTGCTTTTCAATGGCTTGAAATCCAGAAATGGAAGTTGGAGTCCCATGGTGAACACCTCAGGGTGAAATGTCTTGTAGATGAAACCACCTCAAAGATATTTACCTTTTTTTTTCCTGACTAAACTTTTGATAGTTTCAGGTGGACTCTTCTTGCATTGAACTCTGTAACAAATACTTTTATGAGACGGTTTTAAGTTAAGTTTTAAGCAAAGAAGTCTTCTAATTTAATGGAACACCCTTGGGGGCAGGGGGTCTCTATTTAATAAACCAGGAAATAAACATACAAGGTGATATGCCAAGATGGTTTACAGAATGTTACCCAATCACAATGGTATGGTGGGGAACGGTCTCCAGATCATCATTAATCAGTGTATCAAATTGAATTTCTAATCTTAGAACAGAATCTAAATGGCCCAGGGTTTGAACAGCTATAACTAATTAAGATTGTTATTACTAAATAATGGAAGCTAATTCGTTACTCCAATTGCCATACATCTGTGTTGTTCCATAAGAAAAATGGGAGTAGAACTCTGGTTCTGAGAGATATATCGGTCTTCTCTGTTCTTTATTGCCTGAGCAACAGTGAGCTAGTGAAAGTGATGGTATCACTTTGTAGCACCTGTTTAAGAAATATGTAATGTAAGGATGATGTGGATTTTAAAGGAGCTCATATTTGTTTGATTTAAAAATAATAACTAGCACTTTGCAAAAACATACTGGGTTACTGTTATTTTATGCTAATCTTTTGATTTGTGTTAAGAGCTATTGTCAGTATGGGGCTGATGACTACACTTATGTGTTGATTTATCCGTTGATACTGTCAAAATGTAGTTTGTGCTATGACACTGTAATACTTTTTTTCTTTATTACAATTTTCAGAGTGTCCTGATGGTCTTCTGTGTACCTCGACGATTCCTTCTCATTACAAGAGATACACTCACCTCCTGCTAGCTCAGAGCAGGGCTGGTCATAGTCCTCCTAGCAGTCCATCCCATGGGGTAGGCGGTAGTTTCAGTGAGACTAACTCGGGCTTTCTTTGTAGCCTTGAGGAAAGTTGGTCTCCGGATCAAAAACAAACTGAGAACTTCAAACATGTTTCAATTGATCCCTTGTTCATGACACAGTGTCTAAAAAAATCTCAGTCTCCACCTGAAACCAAGAAAAAGATTTCCTCTTCAACAAATATCCAAACGTCCCAACACGCTCCACAAGCTGCACAAGGTGTTAACGATGACAAACTGGTAGGAGTTGGTTTGCCTCTTGCTGGAAGACTAGGCAGCCAGAACCACTCAGGACACACCAGCTTGCTGTGGCCAGAAAATGACTTGAGCGACTGTGAAATCTCCTACTCTCCTCTTCAAAGTGATGAAGAAACTTATGATATAGATGAAAAGCTGGATGATTCACAACAGGAGCTGGTTTTTGCAGAAAGCTCTAAAGATGGCAGCCTAGAAGCAGATGACAGCAGCTGTACTTTGTTTAAAAATGCCCACTGTCCCTTACTGAGGAGTCAGCAGGAGAGTGGCTCCGAAATGAATAGTTTCTTCACTCAAGAGAGATACAATGAAGAATTGTATACATACAGCACTCTGAATGATCCACCTCAACTTCTTTTCCCAAGTGAGGGTATTATTTTATGTCATGATCCGGCATATTCTGATGATGGTTTCTTGCTGTTTCCACCTGCACTGGCAGGGGGACTTGCTTCTTCTAGTTGTCAAGCCACTACAGCAAAACCCGATGAGCCGAAAGTTCACGCCTCTCCATCAAATAAACAGAAACAGATCATTGAAGCATCAGCTGTTTACAATCACATTTCTCTTCCACTACTTAAGAGTAAAATGCCAAAACCTTTTGAAAGCCAGGCCCGAGGAGGGTGTCTTTCTTCCCATCCAACCCAAAGTAAAGTCAGAGAGTTATCAAGCAAGAGCCTCAGTCCTAAGAATAATGCTACCTCAGCATGTTCCTGCAGAAAGGCATTAGGTGGTATGCGAGACAGTCAGGTTACAGTGTTAAATACAGAGCCATTTTCGAGTACAGCGACTTCTGCTAAGTCTTTGAAAATGTTGCCATCTGGTTCTCAGTGCAGTGCAACACAGACTTCTACGAAGGTAATGAAGCAAATGGATATAGGTGTGTATTTTGGTCTTCCACCTAAAAGAAAAGAAGAGAAATCAGTGGGGGAAAGTCTATTAGAAGGCATGAACTCAAGTCCAGTGGTAAGTCCTAATAAAAAGAGGCCCAGGCAGTGCAAGAGGAAAGCAGAAAATTCTTTAAGTGATTCAGAATTGGACGCAAAGAATTTAAGTGAGAATTGGCAATCTGTGGAACCTTCTAGTAAGAGGGCACGGCATCAAAGAAAGAGACTTAAAAAGTCAGACTCGCTACAGGAAGGAACGCCTCAGTCGAGGTCAGATTACCTGATTAATAAGACCAAAGCTGGAGTCAATTTAAGTAAGGACGAAGTTTTCATAACGTCACCTTGTGGCAGGCTGCAGAGAGGCAACAGGAAAAGCCCATACTCATCTCCTGCAGGAGAATTAAGAAAAAGGACGTGTCCATTCTATAAGAAAATCCCTGGTAAGTTGAAATATCAATGCTTGTTGTAGCTACAGAGAGGCACCTTTTTTGAATTTCATGTTCATTTTCCAGTGTGTGTGTTTGCATGAAACAGGTTTTTTGTATGTGCTTCTTTTATTTTTTTATGCCACTTCACTGACTTGTAACATAGATTTGTGTGTGTGTATGTATTTAACCTTTCTTGCTCCATTCAGTAAAGTTTTATTCAACATATCCTGTACACAAGATACTGTACTGATAGGTTGGTATTATAGATTTGACAAAAGACTACTAAAGCTCAGCTTAATACAGGAGAAGGAAAAGCTCCCTATAAAATAACTATAATAAAACACTGTCTCTAAGCATTTAAGAGAAATGAAAAGTACTAAATAACTTCAAAGACGGAAAATGTCACAGGTTATATAGGTCATTGTAAATGCCCAACATTTTTAAGCCATATCATAACTTAGTTTCTCAGTTTTTTCATAACTGTAATTTATCATGTCTTCATAGATGAGTTAGTAGAAAAGTGTGTGTTAAAATGAATTTTGTTATTGAAGGAACTAATAACTCTTCTTGTGGAAAGAATACAAAAGAAAACTGCCAAAATCCACTTGGTTCCAGGAAGATTTTTTGAAGTGCTTTATTGATGATTTAGAGCTATAATTTGTTCAAAATATTTATGTGGAAGATAGCATTTTTGTACCCATAGCACCAGTTTTGTTTTTAATGATTATTTTTATTGATCTTCTGTATTTTAAATGTCCATTATGCAACGTGTTAATATGTCTTAACAGAATCATTTGCTTGCTTATTTGTGTATAATTGGGTATTTCATAAACCCACTTGGGTATTTCTTTCATGAACACATTTTAGAACAGCTCAACTTTTTTTTTTTTTTCTTGCACCTCTAGGGAGACATTTTTTTTCTTGTTTCCCTCCCTCCCTCTCACCCCCTCAGAATAAAATTCAAATTCTGCTGATATATTGTTTATCTGTTATTATACTGTAGTAGCCCTTTGACGGGCCAAAAATCATTATAATAAGAAGGATTATTTGGGCCTTTAGGTATTTTTGTCCCCTTAGAAGCATATCACTATCGCCCCCATCAAGCATTCTTTTTTTTTTTTTTTTTTTAAGAAGAAAGTTAGCATTCTTCTTTGGCTGTTTTGCAGAAATAAAGGAATTTAGGTGCCCCAATAAGAATTGGAAAAATATTCAAAGAAGTAATACTCAAAATAAAACAAAGAAGTAATTGATTTGTAGTTTAGTATTTTGATTTTTTTGGTATAATTACTCATTTTTTTAAAAAGCGTATGCTGTAATATTTAGTGGAAACTTACAAGACTCATTTTCATCTCTAGTATCACCTTTTGCTGAATTAATTTACCATAAATTTTAAATTCAGTTCCAAAGCTGGGTTAGCAGTGAGATGGGAAGATGTTAGAGGGTTCGGTATGTGTAACCAGACCGGGTCTCTTTCCCTCTGTTGGTGTTGCTCAGGCAGCTGTGCTGGTGTTTTCATTGCAGGAACTGGCTTTACAGTTGATGCCTTTCAGTATGGAGTGGTGGAAGGTTGCACAGCCTACTTTCTCACCCACTTTCATTCTGATCATTATGCTGGATTGTCTAAAAACTTCACATTCCCAGTTTATTGTAGTGAGGTAAGTTTTAGTGTTCTAAGTTATAAATTTGTAGAATGCAGTGAATTTCTAAACAATTTGGTTAAAAGGGAATAATTAAAATTGTAAGATCTCTCAT
The DNA here is from genome assembly GCF_964212035.1 of Myotis nattereri. Lineage (NCBI taxonomy): Eukaryota > Metazoa > Chordata > Mammalia > Chiroptera > Vespertilionidae > Myotis > Myotis nattereri. Next base: position 51,960,052 of record NC_138088.1, on the reverse strand, counting down.
TCTACTAGACAACATGTGAGAAAGCAGACTCCACATTGAGATTCTAAAATCCAATGCGCTATCAATAGTTATAAACATTTTTTATTTGGACATAATAGATAAACTACTTCACAATGTATTAAAAAAAATCTAAGTTTCATTTAGTAAACATTTATTGAGTAAAAGATAAATTAAGGACAAGGACCTAACTTCAGTGTACTTACAGCCTTAAGGGACGCCTTCACAAATAATACCAGGATGGGATCAGTATTGTAACAGAAAAGTGAACTGAGTGCCCAGAAGTATGGAGAAAGGAGTGCTTTATTCACTCTGTCCCAGGCTACGGTTAGAAAAGGTTCCATGATGAAAGAGCTAGCTTGAATGAATTATTGAAAGGTGAACATTTCATTGCCTGCTACTAAAGGCTTTGGCTGGAATTTGATTTAATCCTCATAACATTCTTGAGTTGTCCTCTTTTGATCAGTGAAATAACTGAGGCTTGCAGAGGTTGAGTGACATGCCCCAAGTCACAGAAGAAGTTATAGCAGAGCCAGAATTTGAAGGCAGGTCTGTTCGATTCCAGAACCAGTCAGAAGAGAGGATTGCAGGTAGAGAGTGGAGTTGGTTATAAAAAGGCAGACACCTGAGAAATAGACCCATTCCAGGCACTTCAGGTATTTCAGAATGGCTAAATGATAGGGAATAATGGGAGATAAAACCGCAGAAAGGGGCAGGGGCCAGATCATGAAGGGTTTTGTATGTCATGCCAGGGATGGGCTTTTCACAGGTGGGACAGAGCCAGTGACACTATGTAAGCAGACCTGTGACACATTCATCGTAGGAAGTTCTTAGGTGACAGTACTTAAGCAGAGCTGTGACACAGCCATCTTCTGGCATTCTGGAGGGTTTACGTTGGATGTAAGTGGGAGAACAAGAGATTAAGATGCTTGGGTTCTAAACTAGATATGAAATAAAATACTTGTTTAGTGTTTTACTGGAGCAGCAGTAAGCACATTCTGTTTTGCAGATAACTGGCAATTTGTTGAAGAGCAAACTTCATGTGGAAGAACAGTATATCCATCCTTTACCAATGGACACCGAATGTATGGTGAATGGCATTAAAGTTGTTTTGCTTGATGCCAATCAGTAAGTATTAAAAGTGACCTCAATAATAGCCTATTTAAAAAAAAATTCAAAAGGAAGATGCATTGGCATGGTTACTTAAGAACTTTTTTATTGGAATTAAAAGGCTTGGTATTTCTTAAAACTTAAACATATTTCTCGTTTTAAAACAAATGATGTACCCAATTACAGAATCAGAGAGTAAATGTAGAGATCCTCTAAATGTTATCTAACCCATTTTCCATCCAGTTTAAATTACCGTGCTCAACATATGACTCCTTATTTCAAATATGTTAACATGTTGCTGCTGTTCTTTAAGAGAGAGTCTTTTGGCCCAGCCAGTGTGGCTCAGTGGTTGAGTATCAACCCATGAACCAGGAAGTCAGGGTTTGAACCAGTCAGGGCACATACCCGGGTTTTGGGCTCGATCCCCAGTAGGGGGCATGCAGGAGGCAGCCAATTGACAATTCTTTCTCGTCATTGATGTTTTTCTCTCTCTCGCCCTCTCCCTCTCCCTTCCTCTCTCTGAAATAAATAAAAACATATTTTTAAAAAAGAAAGATAGCCTTTGGCATTTTAAAAAATACCACATATAAATTAACAGCTTGTACTCCATTCAGCTACTAGAAGGATTTTTTTTTTCTCCCTTTAAGTAATTTTTCAGGCTTTTGATACTAAAGAATGAAGTTTTTTGGGGGGAATGTTTCCCTCTCTTTTTAAAATCACTACTTACATTGGAAAAATGCAGCTATTGACTTGTCTTCTTTCTACTTTTCATAGAGTGTTAGCCTCATGTGCCTTAGCGATCACAGATGCTTAGAGAATTAAAATTAAGACTAAATCCAGGTCTCCTAAAATCGGGGCCAGTGCTCTTTCTTCAGGTTGTCTTTAAGTTTTTGTCTGCTTCCTCTGCTGCTGATTCTTTCTTTTAATCACTAATTATAACAACTCAAGTTCTAATATTTTTTAGTCAAACTTACTGAGGTGTAACAACTTACATAAGTAAAATGGATCTATTTTAAGTGTTTGCTGCCCGTGTGAAGACGATTGCTTTGAAATGTTTGTGTTCAGCTGCCCAGGTGCTGTCATGATCCTTTTCTTCCTTCCGAATGGTAACGTCGTGTTACACACCGGAGACTTCCGAGCGGATCCCACCATGGAACGTTCTCTGCTTATGCGCCTGAAAGTCCACACGCTCTACTTAGATACCACGTAAGCGAAACTTTGCTTGTGTGCTTTCTTTTCCCACAGAGAGCATTTGCCGTGGAGATTGTGAATCATTTGAGCAGTTGCTTAGGTGATCAATACTATGGCATTTTATTTAGGACTATTTATCAGAGGGATGCTGTTTAAGGACAAATTTGGGATTACGTGTCATAACTGACTACAGCTCAATTATTTTTTATAATTTCCTTTTGAAAATATGGTGTATGTGAGAATCCTACTACTGAAACAGGGAAGAATAATTGGGGGCAAACGTTAGGAAAACACCATTTTAGGTTATCCTTTCAAAGTATCTGTAACTACAAAGTATAATTGTGAAGAGAAAATTGAGACCAAAGTCCGATTCTCTTTCTGAGTATTCAGAATTTGTGGGTTTGTTATATTCCTGTAATGCTGTATATATTTCTGTATCCCTAAGAAGAAAAGACAACCATGTGAATATTAACTGTTTGATTTAAAACTACTTCATTAAGTTCATGTTTCATTTCATTATTTTAATAATAATTATTTTTTACTGTAGCAGAATTCTTTAGTCCAAAGATAATCCCTATCTGTAGATTTTCTTGGCTAGTTATGGGGTTAAAAAAAGATATTGAGGTTTAATTTTAGAGCTAAAAAAGCTGGCTGGCTAGAAATAATCTTGAAGGGGAAAAGGCAATTTCTTTATTTGAAGGTGACAAAAGAAACATAATGAAAAAAGCATACTGAAAATGCATAATCCCATCATAAATTATCCATAGCTGGTAACAAATATTGTCCCCACAGGCAGTGAGATGACCTGCAGTGGTGTTAATATATGATACTGCTGTTGTATGTAATTTTGCTGCAGCTTATTTTCTTTTAAAAAAAGCATCCAATGTAATGCCATGGCTTTCCTGTTGCTCTTATTTTATAAGTACCATATTTCCATATTACAGATACTGCAGCCCAGAATACTGCTTTCCATCTCAGCAGGAGGTTATCCAGTTTGCCATCAACACTGCCTTTGAGGCCGTAACTCTAAACCCACGCACTCTTGTTGTCTGTGGCACTTATTCTATTGGAAAAGAGAAAGTCTTCCTAGGTGGGTGTCAGCTGTATCTAATTTACATTAATATATTATAAAGACCAGCTTCTTTTTGCAGAAAGCCCTTTCGGTCTCTTCTTGTGCTTGAAATTTATTTCCTGAAATGGTTCAATATTACCTTTGAGGCTGAAGGAAAATTGGACAGAGTCTGATTATTTAAACTTTGAAAGGCTTAACTTAACAGAAACATTTGATGTGTGGTTCTGATAGCCTTTACAGCTACAAAGTGTTTACAGAGCAAATGCCCATGCTCCATTGGTATTTTAAGACACTTTAAAGATGTCTAGTATATAGTTGTGTCCCTGCATGCCTTTGATGCTAACCATCAATTAATTACCTTAGAGAATAGTTGTAATTTTTGTTCCTAAATGCTTTCTGGGTATGTCATTGTAGTTCATCTAAAGAGTACTGAATTGTTTTGCGAAGTACTTTCCATTTGTTCTTACCAATCATCACATAAGGTCAAGCATTAAGATATGAAGTGATGAAGCCAGGGTTTTAGTTCTTCCAAACTTGGTTTCTTCCCTTATTCTACCCCTTTCTATACATATTTTGCAGTTTTTAAATACTATATTTTTAAAAATAAATTCTTTTGTTTTTCTCACAATTTATTCCACACAGTTAACCAAAAAAATTATTCAGCCTTTTTGAGATATTATGGCAAAAGCATGAATGTTTTGAATTTATTTTTATTGGGTAAATTCTTACTTTAAAATTTGACTAAGTTGTAATATTTTTTACATAAACTGTAATTTTTCTATCTTTAATCTTTTTCTTTGCCTATAGCCATTGCTGATGTTATAGGTTCAAAAGTGGGCATGTCCCGAGAGAAATATAAAACCTTACAGTGCCTCAATATACCAGAAATTAATTCCCTCATCACTACAGACATGTGCAATACACTAGTTCACCTTCTTCCAATGATGCAAATTAATTTTAAGGTAAGTATCCAAGAGATAAGTTTTTTAGGCTGAACTAGAAAGGATAATCTGATAACTATAAACTAGAATTCCACTTACCTGCATTTAATGCAGTGGGATTCCATTACGATGAAGTCATCACCTATAGTAAATTTGCCCAGAAAATCTTTTAAGGGGAATTTAAGATGTTTTTCATTTTGTGTGTGTGTAGCTCTATACTGTAATTCACATATGCACCAGGAGTGTAGGGACTAGAGGACTGGCATAAGGGAAGAAACATATGCAGAAAAGTATACAGCTATCTGGTCATTCAGATCTTCTGTTCATAAGATCACTTTCCAGTTCTTCCTGGTTGAGTGGTGAAATGAATGGAGAATTCTAAGGAGGTCTTACTTTTTTTTTCAGGCCTATTCCGTGTTAATATCAAGCCCTTATAACATTGATATATGTTGAAAATTTACTGGAGAGGATTAAATAAAATAGTGGAAGTGCAACGTAAGAGGAAGTCTGAGCTATAAGTTAAGATACATAAGATATGACCTCACTGTGACTTGGGGGGCTTGTCAGATTTATTCATATATAAGATATTTTTCCATTTGGTAACATTTTGACACCTAGCAATGGAATACATCAAAGCTGTGTATTAAAAATGATTCAGAACATAATATAATACAAAAAGATGTATTTTCCTTTTTCTCGGTACTGTTCATGAAATAACTCTTATGGAGCTTTTTGAACTAACTTGGGATTACTGTATCTGTCTTATAAATGGTAACACTTGTATTTTGTAAAGAAAATGAACACTTTAGGTCTATTACTTGAGTAAGGAAATTCTAACTGGTATAACTATTCCTCTGTTCATAAGATTAAGGTAAAATGTTTATGGCCTGTTTTCATGAGTATATAATTAATAAGAAATGTTAGGGGTAACGATGTCAGAGTTTTGTCCATTGGAAACATTTTAAATTTGGGAGGCATCCAATTTGTGTGGAGGCTAATGAGATGGTGATTAATTATAAAATGAACAGATATCTTGGAGAGGGTATAGTATTTTTAAATTGTTTTACAGCTTTCTTTTCTACTTTGTTCCATTTGAACAAATTATCCATTTAGGAGGACGGTGGGGGTGGAGGAATTGGAGTATTATGAAAAAGAAAGGACTAGAGTTTTTATAAGTGCCATATGCTGCAGAGAGGTCTTATAAGGAAGAATGGCAATTAGAACACCTTTGGTGACCTGTATAAGAACTGTTGTAGTGAAGTGATATTGGAGGAAACCAGATGGCTAAAGACCAAGGAATGAATGAGAAAGTATACAAATGACCAAATGAATGAGAAGATACACATATGGCCAATAAGCACATGAAAAGAGACTCGGCATTGTTAGCCATCAGGCAGCTGCAAATCAAAACCACAGTAGCTACCACTTCACATTCACTAGGACAGCTCTAATAAAAAAGACACGCAATGCCAATTGTTGGTGAGGATTTAGAGAAATTAGAAATCGCATTCATTACTGGTGAGATTTTAAAATGGTGCAGCTGCTATGGGAAACAGTTTAATAATTTCTTAAAAAGTTAAATGTAAGGAACATAATTTCTTAAAAAGTTAAACATATCACCAAGCAATTCCAGTCTTAGGTATGTGCCCAAGAAAGTTGAAAACATGTCTACACACAAAAGCTTCTAAGTATATGAGTATTCATAATGGCATTATTCATAATAGCCAAAATATATAAACAACTCAAATGTCCAACAAAGACCAATGAATAAACAAAATGTGATATATCCACAACATAGGACTATTATTCGGCTATAGCCCTTGCTATAGGCTCAGGGGATAGAGCATCATCCTGTGGACCGAAAAGTCCTGGGTTCGATTCCAGTCAAGGACAGATGCCTGGGTTGCAAGCTTGATCCCCAGTAGGGGGCGTGCAGGAGGCAGCCAATCAATTATTCTCTCTCATCATTGATGTTTCTCTCTCTCCTTCTCCCTTCCTCTCTGAAATCAATAAAAATATATTTTAAAAAAAGTAATGAAGTACTAAATATGCTATGACTTAGCCTTGTGAATATTATGCTACATGAAAGAAACAGACACAAAAGGCTACATTTCTTTTTTTAATCCTTACCTGAGGATGTTTTTCCATTGATTTTTTTAGGGAGAGTGAAAGAGAGAGGGAAAGACAAAGAGAAACATTGATGTGAGAGAAACATATCGATTGGTTGCCTCCTACACAAGCCCCAACCAGGGCCTAGGCTGGGGAGGAGCCTGCAACCAACGTATGTTCCCTTGACCGGAATCGAACCCAGGACCCTTTGGTCCATAGGCGATGATCTATCCACTGAACCTAACCAGCTAGGGCCAAAAGGCTATATTTTGTGTGACTCCATTTATATGGAATGTCCAGAACAGATAAATCTGTAGAGATAGCAGGTAGATTAGTAGTTGTCAGGGCTTGAAGAAGAGGGAATGAGGAATTGATGTTTCTTTTTGGGATGATGCAAATGTTCTGGATTTAGATAGTGGTCACGGTCATACAACTTTTTGAATATGCTAAAAACCACTGAACTGTAGTAGGATTTAGGTGATTTTTGGGGGGTAACTATCTGAATTATAGTTTTTAATATAATTACTTATGTTTATATATATATATATAAAATCATGTTTAATATATAAACATAAGTAATTATATGTTTAAATATAATTACTTATGTTTAAAACTGTCCCATCTTAACTTTTTTCAGACTGTACTTCAGCATGCTTAACTTGACAAAAGGTGAAAATATATTTTTTCAGTTTTTTATTTATTTTGGAAGCAAGGCACTAGATCGGCGATTTTCAACCTTTTCAACTCATGGCACACATAAACTAATTACTAAAGTTCTGCAGCATGCCAAAAAAACATATTTTTTGCCGATCTGACAACAAAACACAGGTAGAATTTTGATTCAGTCACACCGGATGGCTATGGGGTTGACTGTTGTCATTTTTTATTTGACAGTCTCAGGAAAAAGAGGTTAATGCCCTTGACTAAATAGTTCAGGTATTGCATGTTTTAAAAATTCTTGTGGCACACCAGTTGAAAATCGCTGCACTAGGTTGTGGCAAGCTAAAATTTACCAAGTGAAAGCTTCCTGTGACTGTGCCATGTAACACCTTTCATCATTGTTTCAGTGCACACAACCCATGTTCCTTGACCATTAGAGCCATATCCTATTTTTATTTAACAGGGTTTACAGAGTCATTTGAAGAAGTATGATGGGAGATATGAACAGATTTTGGCTTTTCGACCTACAGGATGGACACATTCTAATAAGTTAATGAGTATAGCAGATGTCGTGCCCCAGACCAAAGGAAACATTTCAATATATGGTATACTTATTAAATGTTCTCACTTTTAATATTTGCAATTCCATGTTTTAGAATTAAAGATGCAAGAAAAACAGGCATGGCAATCTTTAACGATTCAAGAGTTTCACATTTCTCCGTGAACTCTAACCTGTATCTCTAATACATTATAAGCTGATGTGAAGGAGTATGACCATAGTAGGTAGACATTGCCTGACACAGATCATGTTTTCGAGATCAGTGATACGTAGGGGGAAGTTTGGAACTACTTGAAATGGGGAGGGGGCACGGGTGTGTGCTGCAAGGTTAGATGGCGCTGTGACGCTGGGAACGGGAAGACAGTGGGTAGATGTGGTGGCAGCCAGAGTCCCAGAGTGGACTTGAATTTTTTCATCTCTTGGAGGAAGTTTACTGTTGTCCTCAGAAATGGACTAATTACAATAATAGCCGATGGAAACATTATTGGTATGTCGCTAGTCCAGTGACTGACTTTCAGCTTTAAAGACCCTACTTTACACAGAACATAACCCTTCCTCCCTGTTTCTATGGGACTTGATCTTCAGGGAAGAAGATGAAGGGAATTTTAAAATTTAATTTGTTTTCTTAACGATTATTTTGTGTGTGTGCAAAGCGTAGGGACTGGAATCTGCTTTCTTACTCTGGAAACCAAATGTCTCCTGCTTGTCCTTCAACTTTTACTCATTCTTCTAGGATTTCTCTTGAAATTCATAGCTGAGCAGAGTGCTTAAGGAGAAGAGTTATTTAAAAAGAAACCATAATTATAAATAAGAATCTATGGAAATGCATATTATTACCAACATAGGAAAGTTATAGAATTTTTTAATGTTCAAAGTTTTTGTATCATTTTAATGTTTTCATCTGTATTTTTCCTAAAAGGTACATTTTATTATCAGAAATAAAGCACCAGGGAGTTTTTGACAAAAACACTCTTGATCCTTTTATTTTCCTTTTACTATTTTGGGCTTGGATTTATTTTTATTATTAATTTGATTTTTAGTAGGCAATCTTTTCTTTTGTGTTCTAGGAATTCCTTATAGTGAACACAGCAGTTACCTAGAAATGAAACGTTTTGTTCAGTGGCTCAAGCCCCAGAAAATCATACCTACCGTGAATGTTGGCTCCTGGAAATCTAGGCACACAATGGAGGAATATTTTAAAGAATGGAAATTGGAAGCTGGATATTGATGTCACCTCGAAGGACTCTGAATTAGTTAAGTAACTTAGGTGTAGCTTGTGAGTAGTTAAATCTTTAATGATATGAAATACACTTTATGTGAAAAACCTCGCAAAGGTCACTCATGTGGCTTATTTTCTTATTTACATTTGGATAACTTGGTGCTGAGTGCCATGCATCCTCAATGATTACTGAGGCTGGTCTCCCTGACACCCTGGATCCTTGCCCCTCCCAAGGGGCAGTTATGCTCTCCACCCAGCCTTCACAGAGGAAATAAAGGCCGAGTCTGGGACCACAAAGATTCATTATAATGGATAATTATATTGAAAACATTATATATAGGTAATTATTTGTCTTTAAATTTATTTAATATGGGCCATATTTTATGAGATAAAACTTTTATATGATATGTATACTTAAATAAAAAATTAATCTTAAATTTGCTATCTAGTGTCTTGGTTTTTAGGATTTATAGCTGCGCCTCTCATGCAATTTTATAAAGTTTCAGTTAAAAAATTCAGCATTTTACTCTGAAGAAGATGTTTCAAAGAGCTTAGATAATCACCCAATAAAGGATGCATGAATGTTGTTTATCTCAAGATAACAGATAACTGAAAGTTTAAGATTGCAGTGTATTTTTAAGTAAGATTATATAATTTATTTATGAATCTTGATCTCTCCAACACAGATTGAATAACTGATCCAAAGTGGAAATTTTAGACCAACGCATATGAAAAATGTATTTATGGGGTTTAAATATGATAATGGTCAGCATAATGAATATATGCATGTGTGCATATGTGTATTCTTCATCACCCCTAGCAGTGAAATTAGTTTTGGGAATTCTTACTAAATGTTTTCATGGAAAAGTATTTTCAGTATTGATTTCAGTTACCAGAGGGGTAGTATTCTCCATGAACTTTATTTTCATAAGCTTTGACTTTATAGAGGTAAGGGTTATAGGGATCATATTTAGGGGAGGAAAAGCTTTTAGGGGCACAGTGGTAATCAATCCAGTTTAACTATGTTCTCAGTTTATTTTAATTAAACATTTGAAATAGTTTAACTAGTTCTGGCTTGGCACCATAAACTCTTTATAAGTAAGTAATTAAGAGTCATAATTAAAAAAAACTAAAGATTTTACAAATTTGACATTTTTAACAGAGGAAATAGATGGTCAGATCATGTGGGGTCACTTTTTGTTTATTATTTGAGTAATAGGGTATTTTTTTTCTTGAATTATCATTTTTCATTGGTTAAAAGGTTTTTAATGATTTTGAATGTTTTACTTTGATAATCCAGGCATGTTATTTAAGAGTACCCACAGCCTTTACAAAAACATCTTTCTACACAAACAGCACCATTTATGGTGGCTTGGAATGATTTTGTTTTGCTGCTATTGGCTGAAGAATGTACAAAACCTCATTTAGGGACCATTCCAAATAGTTTTATAAGTAAGTCACAGTCACAGCCAAACTTTTCGAGGCTCTGCTGAGTGCTGTATATGAAATTTTTAGTTCCAGTACCTAACACTTTGGTAGATAAAAAGTTTCCATTTTAAAGTGAAATGGAAGAAGAAGAAATCTACATTAATTAATCCAAAATAAATGGATGATAGCTCGTGAGCATCCTAAACGTGTATAGAAGGAGAAGGAGAATTAAACCAACATAGGTGAAAATGTTTTACCATATATATATTTGGAACTTCTCAGAAAGCTTTTTTACCATCTTATCTGACATTGAACATTGAATTACCAGATGCAGGGACAACAGGCAGACTTCAAGTTCTCATTACTTTGATGTAATAGGAAAATATTTTCCACTTGATGTCAATTCAATGTCTTTTAAATATATTTATTGATGTTTTGGTTTTCAGAATAACTAATTGAAATTAATGTCTTGTTCAGTGATTGAGTTATATTCCTGTGAACCAAATACTTTCAGAATTTCCTTATTTGGTCCCAAATAACCATCAATAGCTAGACTAAGGAACTAAGAGTAGAATCATCTTTAAGTACTAATCCCCAAAATGATCTGTCTTAAAAGAGTATTGATAGTGACTTGTAACTTTTCTGGTGGACTTATGTTCATTCAATTTATTTGGTAGTGATCTTAGAAAATTTCCCATAAAGAAGTTGTTTGAGCCCGGCCAGTGTGGCTCAGTGGTTGAATGACAACCCAGGAACCAAGAGATCACCAGTTCAATTCTCAGTCAGGGTACATGCCCGGGTTGCAGGCTTGATCCCCAGTGTGGGGCATGCCAGAAGCAGTCAGTCAATGATTCTCGCTCATCATTGATGTTTCTATCCCTCTCCCTCTCTGAAATTAATAAACATATATTTTTTAAAAAAATTTGACTTCTGCCGAAACCGGTTTGGCTCAGTGGATAGAGCGTCGGCCTGTGGACCGAAAGGTCCCAGGTTCGATTCCGGTCAAGGGCATGTACCTGGGTTGCGGGCATATCCCCAGTGGGAGATGTGCAGGAGGCGGCTGATCGATGTTTCTCTCTCATCGATGTTTCTAACTCTCTATCTTTCTCCTTTCCTCTCTGTAAAAAATCAATAAAATATATTTTTTAAAAAAAATTGACTTCCTAAATTTTCTTATGTGTTTTCTTTAAATGAAAAGTCTTATTCCAGAAGAACTATTGACAATAAAAATATATTGAAACTGCATAGTTGATCATTTTGGTACATTAAAATGTCTGTTACTTAACGTCCATTTCAGCGTAGGAACAATTTAGAGAATAAACTCCTTTTGGTCAAGCTATCACTTTAGTTTGTCATTAAATCCATCAATGAACATTGGAATCCTGCCTTCAGGAAATTACATTCTATCCATCAACATTACTTACTGATTATCTAAGCACACTATTTGCTTTGTTCTAAATATGATAAACTTGTTTTTCAAGGACAAAAGATGTTCCATAAAGTCCAGTTACATTATCTGTATAAGCCCTTTTGTTATTTCAAAATGGAAAGCAAGAGCTTAAGATCATAAAATGGTATCAGAGCAGCGCTTTAATACTATTGGGTAATGGTATTAAGCTGCTTTTTAAAGTTTCTCTGAAAGAACTATTTTGGACTTTGTTGTGGCTCTGAGCTCTGCTTGTGTGTCACATGGGATAAGCAGATAAAATTGTAAGTGAACTAAAAGCAATGGTATCTGGAAGGGGAATAAACGCCACATACGCTTGTTTTTTTTTGCTAAATGTTTTTTTAATTAGTGTCTTTTATCCATGAAAAGGGTGCCAAAATCTGTTTTATTTTTTTAACAGTTTGATTGAGATAATTCACATACCATATAACTCACCCATTTAAATAGTGTTGTGCAGCCATCACCATAATCCATTTTAGATTAATTTTATTCAAAAAAGAAATCCTACACCCATTAGGATCTTGGGTCTAGATTTGCTAGAAATAGTGGTGTTTAATAATGACAAGCCTACAGTTTTAGTCCAATAAGAATTATGAGTTAGTAACAAGGTAAATTTAAAATACATAGCAGTAAACCAGGTTATATGCAGTGTAGGTAAGAAACTTTACTTCCTTGGCTTGCAGGAGGAAGCTAAATGATCTTTATAAGTCAGAAAGGAAGATGGGATAGGAAGGTTTTGAATATTGGGGTGGATAACACCAGCTGACCTTGAATAAGCAATGTCATTTATGAAAATGGTCCACAATGGTGATGTGAATATATAAATGTAACTCTATCCAGTTTTTAAACTTTAAAATTGCAGCTTGCTATTTGAGATCTTGATAGTGAAATAAATAACTTATTGGGTTTCGTTTAGCCCTAAATCCTATAATTATGTAATTCCTGGTTACCATCAAGTTTTTTAAAAGTACATAATGAAAACAGTGCTTTAAACAGCTTCGCTGTTCACATGTCATGAGAATAGATGATCAGCCAAGAAACGTACCTTTTTGTTTCAAAGCTGTTAACTTTTATATAAGAACTCTATACTTATTCTAGGTTGTGTCCTAGTAATTTATTCATATGTATTAAAATTTTAAACACATGTCTGACAAACAGGTGATATAAGTCAGGAGTCATTAGAAGGTCAGCATGAAGTTCTTTTTATCACCATTGGAAATCCCTGGCCTAGAGGAAACAGATGGATTTGGTTACATTATCTTCCTCTGCCAAATAAACAGTTGAGGAAAATGTTAAATATCCTTTTGCTACATGTCTATGCCTCGGGTAGGAATGGTGCTTGATGTTAACCATGTTAGTCTTTTCAGCTGCTTGATACTTAATGACAGAAACTTGAGCCTGGCCAGCATGGTTCAGTGGTTGAGCATCGACCTATGACCCAGGAAGTCACGGTTCAATTGTGGGTCAGGGCACATACCTGGGTTGCAAGCTCGATCCCCAGAGGGGGCTGCAGAAGGCAACCAATCAATGACTCTCATGACTGATGTTTCTATCTCTCCATCTCCCTCTCTGAAATCAATAAAAAGATATTAATGATAGAAGCTTGAAAACTTTTAAAATACATAATATGAAAATTATTTGATTTCTTATTGGGTGTCTTAGTTTATTCCCTCAGGAAACATTTACTAGGTGTAATTGTGTGTAAGACGCTGTGCTGGGCAGGGGAAGGGGCTTGGGTTCCTTGGGGAAATCTTCAGAGACCAGGTGTTATCAAACTAAAGGGGTCCATTGGCCTGCATGCTTCAAAGCCCAATCATACGCAAACAGTAATTTGCAGCCAAGAAAGGGTTTATTACTTGAGGAAATGGCACCAAGCCCGGAGTCACAGGCAAGCTAGTGCACAAAGGCCTGGCCCCCCGATGGTTTCCAGAGGATGGGTTATACAGGGAGAAAATCATGAATCACGGTGGCTGAAGGAATTGGGGTCATGGGTTCTACTGATGAGTCAGGGCCCGGGCAGGAGCCACTGAAGTATGTTAAGCAGAGCTGGTGTGCTAAGACCAGTTTTAGGCAGATTCCTCTCCCTGTCCTGTGGAAAGCATTTGAAAGGCAAGCCTAGAATCAGAGAAAAGAGTTGAGAAGCAATGGAAGCAATCATGGCAAGAAACGATGGGACCCCAAGTAGGAAAGTGACAACCCCAAACGATGGTACCCCAAGTAGTAAAGTGACAACCCCAAACAATGGTACCCCAAGTAGTAAAGTGACAACCCCAAACGATGGTACCTCAAGTAGGGGTTAGAGAGAAGGAGGCTTCTGAAGGGCAGTGTTGGCAGGATCGGTGAGAGTGAGGACGTGTCCATGAGCATCAGCTCCAGCAGGGCCGGGACCATTTTGACCTCATTTACCATTCCATCCGGGGGCCTGCCTTGCACAGTTTCTGGTACATGTTGACACTCAGTAAATATTCATGATCTAAAGAAAAGAGAAGAACCAAGAATGAGGCTTGGAAGTCTGACCAGGTTACCTGGGGGAATGATGAGTTGTGTCTGAGCAGTAGCACAGGGGTGAGGGGAGACCAATGAGTAGCTTGGACTGGTTGGGTTGTAGATTCCTGGTACTCATTCACATGAAGTCACTCAGTGAACAGTTGGATCTCCTGAGCTGCAAAATCTTGGCTAGAATAGGTTTGAGTGTCACCAGTATAAAGATGGTACCTTGGGTCAGAGAGAGAATAATATTCCCTTAGAATATACACTTAGGTGAGAGGAGACAATAGGACAGAGCCTCTCAGCATCTCCCAAATTAAAGGTCAGAGGTCATGTAGTTTAGTAAGTAGGAACAGCCAGAGAGAAACGGGGAAAGCAGGTGTCACACAAGACAGCAGAGAGGAATGTTGCCAATAGAGCATGAAGATCAGTTCTGGAAAATGCCTGTGTATTTAGAGCAAAGAGATTGTTGGTGACGATCTTCTGGGGAGTTTTAGAATACACGGGGAAATTAGAGTTTGTGAATCATTTTATTGTGTTAAGGAGACTGATGGAGTGAGCTACTGTCCTTTCCTCTTCCTTAGTCCTCCCCTTTAATTTTAATGCATCCCTGAACTTGCACCCACTGCTAAATTGTCACCTTCTTATCAAAGTTCCAATGACTAGTTGGCAGTGGGAAGGTTTTTCCACTTGGTCGCATTTGTAATCAGTGCACTGCCAGTGAGCTGACAGGGACCTGTTTGTGCGGATTCAAAATGTGGCTCCTGTGAAAACAGTCCTCCAAGTACTTGGCTTTCCCTACTTTATGATCACATCCACAGTTCCTGTGTGTCTTGTTCGTCTTCCCTAAAATAAAGATACACACACACACACACAGATCCAGAAAAGGATAATAGATTTTATAACTAAAAATTATGCTGCTGTCATATTCCTGGTGATTGATTGACATTTGGATTGTGTATGTTTCCACATTTTCTTGGCTAAGGATAGTGTCAGCCTTGCTTATTTTCTGAATACAGCTCCCCACCTCCTTTCTTCCCTCGAGCCATCAATTCTCTTTTTATTACAGCTCCATAATATTTATTACTTTTTCTCTATCATCAACCAGGCCTGTTTCATGCTTCTACTTAAACAACATGGAATGAACCTCTCTCTCTCTCTCTCTCTCTCTCTCTCTCTCTCTCTCTCTCTCATCTTTCCTATCTTGTATTTCATGATTTTCTCTTCATAATATCTCTTGGAAGCAACCAATGATTTGGCAAATTGCATAGGAATATTAAGGGCATGATATTTTGTGGTAGAGTGTACTGTGTTCAAACAAAATGTTTCTCATTGTATACCCCCCGCTTTGTCAGCAAAACATTCGTTCAAAAACCACTCTCCTGAGCCCCTTCTGGCCAGTGGGCATCATGTATGTGCTATAGATTTCAATAGCAGATGGGGGCCTTAGAAGCTATTCAATAAGTCTGTGAATGAATGCGAAACCTCAGGCAACCACTAATACTGATAGTTTTGGGGAAGCATGTGAGATGAGATTAGACATCATACCTGTAAACCCCTAAAGATAACATGGAAGCATTCCACAGAGGATGGTGGGCCCTGCCATAGCAGCCCAAATAGAAGCAGACTAAGTGATGGATAGCAGGTCTTGAGTAGCTTTTAGAGATAGTGGATAAAACACCTTCACTCGCAAGCATGGCTCTTTGATGATGAAAAACCTTTAGGTTGGAATGGCCACCAAAGAGGGGATTTTTCCAGCTCCAATGGAACATGATGAAATGATCCAAGTGAGCTGGGAGTACTAACACCATTTTGAGATGATTGGAGGGGTCAAACGTCAGCTCTGTAAAAAGACCATTGATATCATCATCATAGAATGTTATAATTAATTTAGAAATTTTTGAGAAGATATATTGCTGATACAGCATGTGTAGTAATGGAAACTTTTGGCTTAGTTTCCAGAGACTATAATTTAGGCCTGGGTCTGCCACTAATTTTGTGATCTTGATCAAATTAATTCACTTCCCTGAATTACTGAAAGAGATCTGTTTCCTCCACTAGAATGAGAGAGCTGATTAATCTCTAGGTCATGCCTGTATAATTCTCTGAGTCTGTTAGCTCAGTTGCTTTTTCCTCCTGAGTGTTTCATGCCTTTGTAAGACTTGGACAGGATGGTTTGGGTCAATCTACTTATCACAATGGCTATGGTCTATAATATTAAAATATGTTAGATGAGAAAATGTTTTGAGCCACTTTATTTTGTTTATTATTTTACTAGAGGCCCAGTGCATGAATTTGTTCATGGGGGTGGGGGTGGGGAGTCCCTCAGCCCGGCCTACACCCTCTCGCAGTCTGGGACCACTGGCTCCTAACCACTCTGCTTGCCTGCCTGATTGCCCCTAAAACTCAAACTTCTTCTTTTTTTATTTTTAATATTTATATTTCTTCTTTATTTTTTATTTTAAAATTCAATGTTCTTGAGAACATGAGGCATTTAACATTATTCCATATTCCTTACAGAGAGCTAAGCATGGTAAGCACAGCCAATACTTAATACTTATGGGCTTCTATAAAAACACTTTCCAACCAGGAATGTTTATTTTATTTTATTTTAAATATATTTTATTGATTTTTTTTACAGAGAGGAAGGGAGAGGGATAGAGAGTCAGAAACATCGATGGGAGAGAAACATAGATCAGCCGCCTCCTGCACTCCTCCCACCTGGGATGTGTCTGCAACCAAGGCACATGCCCTTGGCCAGAATCAAACCTGGGACCCTTCAGTCTGCAGGCCGATGCTCTACCCACTGAGCAAAACCGGTCAGGGCCAACCAGGAATGTTTAATACCCAGTCTCCAAAAACTTGAACTGGAAAACCTAAAAGTAGAGTGCTCAGATTTCAGGCATCAGGTGCTATTTACAGGATTTCTATCCCAATTAAACTCTAATTCTGAGCTCTCAACAGTCTGGACAAGCTGCCCTTCACTATCTCCAAAGTTTCTTATTCGTCACTATCCCATTTTCTTCTGCTTCAAACCAAGGTAACAAACAAAACCTTTAATTCTAATCTTCCTCGCAGCAAAGGAACAGCAAACCTCAACTGAAACAATTTCCCGCCAGAAGTCACATCCAAATAGAGGCTGAGGACTATAGGGCTGGCTATTGGCTATGTACATGCGCAATAACAGGCTCACGTTGCAGCGGTAGGCGCCCAGGCATCCTCCACCATCCCACAGTCCTCTGGTGGCCCAGGCGTCCTCCACAATCCCACAATCTCCATCAAACTCACACCCTATCGCATTGCCTAGGGCACCCCTAACCGCTCCCTAGGGGGGGTGGGGGGGGCAGCCTGGGCGAGAGGCCATGGTGTTCTGGTCTCTGGTTGTTGTGGTCGTTATGGCGTTCTGGTCGCTGGCTTTTTATAGATTTTCTTGGCTATAAATAGCAGCTTAGGTTTGGGATCTTGGAGATAGAGCAATGGGAGAATCAGTCCCGTACAGTGGTATTACCAGTAATTAGCTAAAAATGGGGCCAGGAGACAATGGTATCAGAATAGCCTGTCAGTAGTAATAAGAGCAAGCATAGCCCATTCATTTTTTAGCATTCTCAAGGTAGAGTGAGCAGCTGGGAGCAGAACAAATCCACAGTGATTCACTTTGATAAGGTGCTGATGCAAATAATTGGTAGGACCTATATGTCACATCAGTTGCCAAGTAATGCCTTACAGCTCAGAACTGCGGGTCCCAGAGTCAGCCTAGTGACACCCTACAGTAGGAAGGCTTTGGCAGGTCTGTGGAACCCCTTTGGTGATTCCATTGGTTGATCATACACATCAGGATTTGCTCCTCCTCTGCACTTAGAATAAATTGATAGTCCAAGAGGCATGAACAAAAAGGTTGAGGTGGCTTTGAGGAGACTTGGAAGTGAAACATAGAGAAGCTGAGTAACCCTGAGTAAGGACTGCCCATTTCCTGCTCAAAGGAGAGAACTTTTGCATCCTCTTCCTTTCCCTGTACTCAGCATTCCCTCCATAGGCTTATGAACTCCAGGTTCCCAGATGGAAGATTAATTCCCCACTGGGCAAGGCAATGGGAGCACAGGAAGAAAAGCTGTTCTGCTTGTGGAAAAAAAAGAATAACTTTTCAAAGTTCCGTTCTCTTTTCTTTTTCTGGATTATTCTCTGCAGACAGCTCTTCAGCCACAAGGAAGATGGATACAGGCTGCCAGGATACGAACCTCACTGTTAATCATTCATCCACGTTTGCAACTTCTTTCCTCCCATCACAACAGCCAAATGTTCAAAAGGTACCAAGCATGTCCCTCTGTTTATCCCTAAAGGGGTCCATGGAGACATCTTTTCATCACTTCCTGGTTTGGTGAGAGGATGTTGTTAACCAAGTGCCATTTTACTGGTCAGATTACAGTGCCAAGACTAACAGGGCAGCTGCTTTGCTTCACCGATAAAAGAATGAAAGACCTTGCTTGTAAATAGCTTTGTTTGTGTTAACCACCTCTTAAATCAGTCCTGCTACCCTCGCATTCCCCAACTGCTACTTCAAAAGCTCTGCTCCATTCCTAGGCTGGGAGTTACCCTGGTGACTAAGCTTGATCGTTAGTTTCTGGAGGTTTCTATTGGGGCAGTTGGTGTATAATTTGGTGGGGCAAGGTGACTTTTGTGGACTGCTGTGTGTGTGCCGGTTCCTGGTAATGTTGGAGGGGGTGTCTGTGTAGAGTAGGGTGGAGGAGGAGTACGGAATACTCCCTCGCTGGGATCCGAGCAATGAGGTGCTACTGAATTTCCCCACCACTTTACGTGACGCCTACCGTAGTCATCTTAAAGATAAGGTGATTTATTCCCGGCCAATGCCAAGACTCTGGAGAGAGCGGCCTCTTGGCCTTTCTGAAGTTCTGAGGCGCACCTTTAAGTGCTGCTAACAATGGATAGTTACCTACTCCATCTTCTTCAAAACAGTCCTCTAACAACATTGCAACAGCTTCTGAAAAGGAGGTTGGGTAATAGAGGAGAAAAGAATTTAGTGCCTACGTGAATCAAAAAAGAAGGAGGCAGGGGAGGAAGGCATGGAGAACAGGCAGGAGGAGGAGGAGCAGGGGAAGGCAACCAGATGATGGAATGAGGTCATTTTTTGAAACAAAGCATTTGCCTTTATCTCTTCTGGAGGCATCCAGAAACTTCCCTCTGCAGAATGGTTGCTTCACTCATAGGGCTTTTTAACTCTTCATGGGTGTTTTTCTGAGATGATAGCTTAATAAGTGGCTGAGAATAGCTAACACTGCTCTTCATTTTAGGGTTTCTCAGAGCACAACCTGAGCCTCTCTCATAATCACTTAGGGCCCTAGTTAAAAAAGGCAGATTCCTGGACCTACAACAGTATCTTCAGGGATAGGGTCTGGGGGGTTGCAATCTGCAAGGCTTTTCACTTTTGTGTTTCAGGAGGAGGGTCCCAGATGACTTTTAATACCAACAAAAATGTGTGCATCACTACTTGAATTCATGGGCTCTGTTTTTCTCCGTTAAGATAAAATTGAACAGTTTTTTTTAGCACTTGGATCATCAGCCAACAATGTGGGTGTTGCTTAGCTCCAAGCATCCTGCAACATTAAAGAAATATGTGTGTACAAATATTGAAAGAGAAAACAGTTGCTGCATGGCTACGATGCACAGTCAGATATCAGAAAAGATACCAACATCCTAGGTCATGAAACAAAAAGAATTAGGACCTAGCAGGTGTGGCTCAGTGGTTGAGCATCGACCTATGAACCAAAAGGTGAGGGTTGGATTCCGGGTCAGGGCATATGCCTGGGTTGCGGGCTTGATCACCAGTGTGGGGTGTGCAGGAGGCAGCCGATCAATGATTCTTTCTCATTATTGATGTTTCTCTCTCTCTCTCTCTCTCTCTCTCTCTCTCTCTCTCTCTCTCTTTCTCTCTCTCTCCCTCTCCCTCTCCCTTCTTCTCTGAAATCAATTAAAAATATATAGATTTTAAAAAATTGGGACGCTCCTCTGCTGGTGGCTTAAGAGTATACGTATGTATAAGGGAGCGATGGCACATCTGGAAGCACAGTTTGAATGGGGAAGTGGCTTTATCCGGGATCCCTTCGCAGACTGCGCTGCAGGTGAACTTCCAGCGTAAGCTGCCTTCTGTCCACCCTGGAAGCCCGCCTCTGCCTCCTGAAGGGCGCAGGCCGGTTCCCCACTGTGGGCCAGGGAATGCGCTGACTTTTAGCGGTACCATAATCTGGGGCCGAAAAACACTGGGATCTCATGCCTCGCCACTCTCACAGAGTTCAACTCGCTCTTCTGCCATTTATCCTTATTAGCTTGGCATCCCGCTTCTGGGAAAACGTAGCATGATGTACACACTCAGACATGTCAAGCCTGGATCATTTACAAAAATTCAGGACTAATTCTGGCTCAGATGCCGGGGATGGCATTCATATTTGCAGGTTTGTATTCAGAGAAGAATCGTCCATCTTTCCCTAGTCTCTGCTTGAGTTTCCAGTTCTGCTCTGGATTTATTTTATTTTAGGACTAAATCCATGCACCTTGGCTAATTTGCCTGTTAGCTTTAGATGGTCATTCTGTATCTGAGAGCCATTATTGGGGGTAAGTTAGCCCCCAGATTGGAGAGGAATAGTCTTCTCTGACCCTCAAGAACAAGGCCATGGTAGCTGTTCTGCTAACGTGCCTGGGTAGGCATTACGCCAACACACACCTGCTGGGTCTGCATTAGGGGGTGTGAATGACAATTCTAATTGTTTTATTGTCTTTGCTACCCCCCCGAGCTTTCTTGTCATGGAGCAATTAACATAGCTGAAATTACTATTTAACTTTGTAAACTTCACGTGCCAGATGCCTAAAATCACTACATTACACAAGGGTTGCTCACACAACTGTCAGTCTTGGCAATATTAATCATGTGTAGATTTGAGTCCAGTAAAAGACATGTGCTTCCTGTGGGCCTTAGAACGAGGAAATAGCAAGGGAACTTCACTTGGAGTAGGTTGGAGCTTCTCTGTGATGAAAGGAGCATGTGTAGCGATTCTGCATTCTAAAAGCCAAGATTGAATTCCGTAACATTCTTAACACACTGTTTTGTTCTGACTCCAAATTCCAACAGTACAAACAAAAGCCAAGCCTTTCTTGGATTAAAATAAAAGATGGGCAGTAATCCCCTGTTGCTTCTCTAATGCTTTATTATTTACAAATTTCTGTCCCACTCAGCTCACCAGCCCAAGTCCAGACCACTATGTGCAGATGTCCCGAAAGCCCTTACTCAGAGCTTTGGTGAAACAGTTTGTTCTCTTGTTAGAACCCGGTCTAGACAAGATGGGAAAGTTCCTGGAGGCAGGTGGGGGTAGAAGAAGCCTCTGCTTTCTGTCCATGTCTTCAAATCCCCCCAAATGCCACTACTTCTGCTGTCATGTGTTCTACTCAGATGTGTAACCTTGGTGTCCTTATAGCACAGGGGACCTGCTGGGAACTGCAGGGAGTAGAATAACTCCATACCTTTCACTCCTTCTCAGTGGCAGCCTTTCATAGGTCTTCTATGAGCTAGTGAATGCTTCTTACTAATCATTCAATGAATCTGGAGGTTAGGAGTCCTAGGTTCAAGTTCTTGTTTTGCCCCTAACGGAGTTACCTTGGGTGTGTCTTTCAGCCTCACTCTGTAGAGGAGAGTGTTAGATCAGATAGTCTTCCAATTCCAGCACTCCATGTCTTCTAGAGAAGGGTTGAGTGTCTTCTCCAAATAAGACATTCAGGGGTGGGGACAAAGTAGGTTTATAGTTGTAAGACACATAAATAATAGAACAATCTACACTAATAAATGAGAAACATGCAAATTGATGTCACTCCGCTACACCCACCAGCCAATCAGGATGATTATGTAAATTAACCCAACAAAGATGGTAGTTAATTTGCATACACAGGCGCAGAGCGAAGACTGAAGGCTCCAGCCGAGTGAAGACTGGAGACTGAAGAGGCTTGGCTTCTCTGCTGCAGCTGGACCAAAGGCCTGAGTTCTGGTGCCGGAGGAAAACCGGTGCCGGAGGAAAACCGGTGCCGGCAACCAGGGGACGGAAGGCCTATTGCATGAATCTCTTCGTGCAATGGGCCTCTAGTCTATATAATAAAAACCGAGTGGTCATAACGCCGTAATAACTAAAGACCAGTCACCAGGAGGCTCCGTGCATGGCAAGGGGTGCGTGGGTGGGCGGGGCTGCGCGATTTCGCGTGCTGGGCTTCTAGTCAGTAAATAATAATACAAGAATAAACTGTGCTTTGTGTACTCACCGCTGTAAACCTATCTTTGTCCACCCCTGTACAGGAGGCTGTGAGGAGGGCCAGGTCCTGGGCCAGCCCTTCAGTCACTACAGTAAAGATGGGGAGTGGAGACATAGAAATCAGAGCTTTTCAGCCCAGCTGGCCTGGCTCAGCGTCAACCTGTGAATCAGGAAGTCATAGTGATTGCACATCAACCTGTGAACTAGGAAGTCGTAGATCTATTCCCAGTCAGTGCACATGCCTGGTGGTGGGCTCGGTCCCCAGTGTAAGACGTCCAGCAGGCAGCCAATCAATGACTCTCTCTCTCATCACTGATGTTTCTATCTCTCCCTCTCCCTTCCTTCCTATCTGAAATCAATAAAAATATATTTTAAGAAGAACAAGAGCTTTGAGTCTAAGGCTATGTGTTAAATGTCCCAGCTGCTGACTGCTCAGGCTCTCCATTTTGATGGCAAAGCTTGAAAATAATATTCAATGTAGTTTGTAAACAAATCTGTTAGTTCTTGGAAGGCCAAATATCATCAGCAATCTTTTGCAATTTGTTGGAGGAGGGACACTCCATAAATTGTAGATATTTATAGAGATGAAACACAATACTCTAAAGGGCTTAGACTGTGTCTTCAGGAAAAATGAAAGGTCCCACCACCATATTGTAAATTTAATTCCAACCAGAATCTTTATTAAGCCTCTTGGGGCAGGAGAACATGGGGACATAAACATTTTAATACTTGGCCACTCTCCAGAAGCCAGCTGTCAAAAATGCAGTGGTGCTCTCTCTTCCCCTATGCTGAGACAAGACTGTCCTATTTTAGCCATATTTCAGTCATTTTAATTGAACTCTAACTCTTCATTAGCTAGTTCTTGAGATACCAAGACGAAGTTAAGGTGTGTACAGGTATGTAGAACAATGACTACTTTTTTGTGTGAATATTCCTAACCAAGCTTGATAATGAGTCAGGGTCTTCATTAGACCACGGACCTCAGTATAGGGCTCTGTACATGGGAGACCCTTACGAAATCAAGGGATTTACTTGAAATTTCAATATATCTGAGAGCCAACTTTTTTTGTGTGCAGTTAAAACATTTTTATTTTTGTTATTTATTTTTCATTGAATTTATTGGGGGTGACATTGGTTAATAAAATCATATGGTTTCAACTGTACAATTCTATAATACATCACCCATATATTGTACTAGAAGTCTGTTGCACAAAGAAATTCATGCAATAGGCCTTCCCTTCCCTTGGCTGCTGGCACTGGTTTGCCTCTGGCACCCAGGATCCAGACCTTCGCTCTGGCCAGGCTCCAGCCGGAGCTGGCCCCAGAGCTGTCAGGCTTTACTCTCCAGCCCTGGGGCCGTCCGGCTTCGCTGCTCCGGCCCCGGGGCCGTCAGGCTTCACTCCGCCACTTGGAGCCTACGTATGCAAATTAACCATCATCTTTTGGGTTAATTGCATACTCTCCTGATTGTCTGGTTAGCGTAGCGAAGGTGCGGTCAATTTACATGTTTGTCTATTATTGGGTAAGATTGTGCATTCATCACCCCAAGTCTTCTTTCGTCACCACTTTACCCTTTTCTACCACCCCAACCCTTCTTTCCCTCTGATAATCACCATACTGTTGTTTGTGTCTATGAATTTGTTTCTGCTTAATGCCTTTACCTTTTTCATGCAGCCCCTTAACCCCCTTCTCTCTGACAGCTGTTCGTCTGTTCTCTGTATCTATGAGTCTGTTTCTATCTTTGTTTGGTTGCTTATTTTGTTCATTAGATTCCACATATAAGTGAAATCATGTTATTCGTCTTTCTCTGACTAGTTTATTTCACTTAGCATAATACTCTCCAGGTCCATCCATGCTGTCACAAAAGGTAAGATTTCCTTCTTTTTTTACAGCCAAGTAGTATTCCATTGTGTAAATGTACCACAGCTTTTTTATTCACTCAGATTTCTTTAGGTATATTCCCAGAAATGGAATCACTGGCTCGTACAGCAGTTCCATTTCTTATTTTTTGAGGAAACGCCATATTGTTTTCCATACTGGCTGCAACAATCTGCATTCCCACCAACAGTGCACAAGGATTCCCTTTTCTCCTTGTTGTTAGTCGATTTATTGATGATAGCCATCCTGAGAGGTGCAAGGTGATATCTCACTGTGCTTTTAATTGGCATCTCTCCGTTGATTAGTGCCATTGAGCATCTTTTCATAGGTCTATTGGCTTCTGTATGTCCTCTTTGGAGAAGTGTCCATTTTAAAATTGGTGTGTGTGTGTGTGTGTGTGTGTGTGTGAGTGTGTGTGTGTGTGTTGAGTTTGATATGTCCTTCATAAATTTTGGATATTAACACCTTATCAGATGTATCATTGGTGAATATGTTCTCCCATTCAGTGGGCTGTCTTTTTATTTCGTTGATGGTTTCCTTTGTTGTGCAAAACCTTTTTAGGTTGATGTAGTCCCACTTGTTTAGTTTTGTAAAAATATTTTATCTGCCTTAAAATGTTTTTTCATATTTATTTATTTTTTATTTTTTGATTGTCCTATATTTTAGTTGTAATTCCAGTGTGGTCCTGAGAAAAGGTAAGTGTAGCTTCTACCTACTCTTTCACAAAAGCCAACGTTAAAGAAATTAATTAACACTTACACAGTGGAAAATTTTATAAGTGATTTGTATTTCTGTTGCTTTTCAATATGACCCCATTTTACAAATGAGGAAACTGAAGATTAAGAGATGAACTTGCTCAAGATCACATTATCATGGCATCAGATACCCCACCTTAGATTTTAAATTCCATAGTTCTTTCCACAGCTCTGAAGGTTTAGAACATAGACATAAATATAGACAGGTATAGATATTTCTCCCAAGAAAATTTGTATTTTTTGGAGGCAAAGTAATCCTTGAAAAAGAACAATTTCTCATTCTGTGGGATTTCCCCCCTTCCCATCTCCTTTCCTATTTCCCAGGCTTTTAAACACCTGCCTTGGTTGCATATATTGAGCTTCCCAAATATTAGACTCAAGTAGAAGCTTCAGAAAAAAGCAAAAAAAACACGACCTTGAGAATAATTTTAAGACATCTTGCAATCTTTAAAGGTTCCTTTTGGTACCCAGTGTGCATTGGCCAGGCTTCTTAAGCAGGGCTGACATCTGGCCTGGTGTTTACTTCCCTCTACTGCTACCTGCTGGTAGTAGATCTGCAATGGCAACTCCCAGTACATAGACCACATGATCATTCATGTTTCCAGGGTCAGACCCTATAAGGAGTCGGTGATTCTCAGCTCCAATGACTGCCTATTGCAATCATGTGGGACATTTTTTAAGAATTGTTTCCCAAGCCCCACTCCTAGAGATTCTGATTCCGTTTGGTCTGGGGAGGGGCCATGACACTGATATTTTTTGAAAAGCTCACCAGAAAATTCTAATGTGTAGCCAGAGTTGAGAACCACTGACTTAATCAGTCACAGCTCACTAGTACAGGTAATCATAAAGTTCATGTAACCATGAAAAATATGCATTCAATTTTTTAATATCTACATCAGGTACTCCAATTTATTTCATACCCTTAATACAATCTATTTCAACTCTGAGATTTTTATGGATTAGAAGAAGTTAGAATCATTCATTTTCTCTGTAAACTTTTAGAATTTTCATCCTAACCAAACAGGAATACTGCCTAAAATAAGTCAGCTTTCATTATTTTATCACATTTTATATTATAAACTATGATATAAATAAATGCTAAAAGTTATTATAAAAAACATAATTCAGAAAGAGAAAACATATTAATATGTACTTGATATTAGTGTTCCTGTAAATGTAGCATTCCTTTACCACACGAGTCCATGTCAGACTAAGAATCAGAGGCTTTCTTAATATTTTAAGTAGGCAGATTAAAAAAGCAATTTATTTGAGATTTAATTTTGTCTAGTCATGAAGAAAACAGAAAATTTTCAGGAGAGAATATAATAAGTGCTAAGCCAATGTTGCTTAGTGGTTGAGTCTTGACCTGTGAACCAGGAGGTCACAGTTTGATTTTGGGTCAGGGTACATGCCTGGGTTGTGGGCTCAATCCCCAGTGGGGGGGGGCATGAAGGAGACAGCCAATCAATGATTTTCTCTCATCATTGATGATTCTAGTTCTCTCTCTCCCTCTCCCTTCCTCTCTGAAGTCAATAAAAATATATTTTTTAAAAAGAAAATATAATAAGCTTTAAACACACACACACACACACACACGCACACACACACACACAGCATGTATAGACCCTGTCTATTTTCACAAATTATAAATGGTGGGAAAAATGTTTGAATTTCTTAGAAGTGAATTTGACCAATGATTCAAAGAACATGTTTTAGATTAAGTAAATGTTTATCCTGGGTTTCCAGGAGACATTCTGTAGGCCTGCAGGTCAAGAGGCACCCCCACCCCCTAGCCAACCCCAATCTTCAATAGCCCCAAGGACAATGCAGCCTGCTCACTCTATGGGTCCTCATTATTGTCGGGTTGTTTTGTATTTTGTTGGACAGAATGTCAGAATTTAAATATATGTATTTGTTTGTTTTTATTGAATTCAGAGAGGAAGGGAGAGGGAGAGAGAGAGAGAGAGAGAGAGAGAGAGAGAGAGAGAGAGAGAGAGAGAGAAATCAATGATGAGAGAGTATCATTGACCAGCTGCCTCTTGCATGCCCCATACTGGGGATCGAACCTGCAACCTGGGCATGTGCCCTCACCAGGAACTGAACCATGAACTCCTGGTTCATAGGTCAATGCTCAACCACTGAGCCATGCCGGCCGGACTGTCAGAATTTTTTATCATTGACTGTACCTGTGAGGCTTTGATCCTGTGACTTGCTAGACTTCCTGGTAGCAGGTGTGGCATTTTCTCCTTCACTGTGTGAACTTTCTGGAAAAATAAAAAAAGAAACCAAAATCAAACCAACCAACAACAACCCTACCTGGTATCTTTTGGCTTTTAGGCCTTTTTTTTTTTTTAGTTTTTAAAAATTTAAGAGCACAAAACATTTACTGTCTTGTTAAGGTGTGTTTTCCTAGTCTCATGGAGGAAAATGGCCACTATTAGCCTCAATGGCAATTTATGTTGGGAAAAAAATTTATATAATGGACTATATAACCCATTCCTTAACAAGATGAATCTGACGTTTTCACTGAACTAAAAAGATTTCCAATAATTATAGCTCTTATAAAAATAACCCAAGGAAATGTGAAAAAGAAGCAGGGTAAATTCAGTTGTTTTTAGTCTGATTGCCTCATTTCAACCTGGTTTAAGTTCTGAAAATATTGTGCAATTATTTATTTTCATGGCTGAAGGAATGAGATACAAAACTCGAGAGATGTGATCTTGAAATAATTTGAAAACAATCCTCCAGCCCAGTCTCTCACCTCTGTTTTATTAAGAGGCTTAGATTACAGTCCTGTGAATGTCCCAATATTGTCCTTTTGGAGTTAGCCAAGATTCCAATTCTGATCATTCAGAACAGATCTAGGGGAAGTCATGTGATTTTAAAAGTTCTGTTAAAATCATTTTGTACATGAAAGGAACTAATGTTAGTGCTTTTTGGTACTGAAAAGTAGACATCCATTTCCAAATTCCTGAGATTAGTGTCAATATCAAACAAAACGCTAACACGAAGATGAATTGTTCCACCCGATTCTATTTAAAAGTAAATGGGATTGCACACAGGGATCCAGTCTATTTGATTTAAACCCTATCAAATTGTTTGGGAGGGAAAGCTCATGATGGAGGCCAGATGGAGGCTTTAAATGGAGAAGGGGGTGGGGAACCAGAGAAGTTGTCACCTATCTAAGGTTGCACAGTGAGTCGGTGGTGAAGGTCAGACTAAATCCAGATATTGTACTGTTCACCAACACCCCACTGTCTTAGGATCCCCCCTGTTGAATTCATTGGCAACATTACCCTCTTTTTTAGTTCTTTTAATAAATGCAGACCTCTTCAAGTTTTTAACCAATTTCTTGCTTTTTCTAAATGGTGCACATTCTCATCTGCATGTTAAATTCCAGCGCTCTTTGTATCCAAAAGATGTTGCTAGGAAGTGTCTAATCCATGCCAATTACCTTGCAGAAATGGCATGGCATAAGCAAAATTATGAAGTGAAAAATACTTGAGGCCTTGAAAGGGTACACATGTGGGATATGTCTCAGGTCAAAAACAAGTTATTCGAGAGATATTTGTTGGAAGGAGAAAGTCAAGATTATGCCGACAGCAGAAACCATAAGCCAGCAAGACCCAAGACCTTAGGGAGAACAGAAAATTCATGAAACTTTTTTGATATTGTCAGCATGGTGAGTATTTTTTAAAATTTTAAATGAGTAATTTAAAGTATATGTATTTATTAATACACCAGAGGCCCATTGCATGAAGAGATTTGTGCAATAGGCCTTCCCTTCCCCTGGCTGCCAGCACCGGTTTTCCTCCAGCACCCGGGACCCAGGCCTTTGCTGCTCCAGCCAGAGCCTTCAGTCTTCACTGCTCCGGCTGGAGCCTTCAGTCTTCGCTCCCCCGCTTCGTGCCTATGTATGCAAATTAACCGCCATCTTTGTTGGGTTAATTTTCATACTCTCCTGATTGGCTGGTGGGCGTAGCAGAGGGACAGTCAATTTACATGTTTATCTATTATTAGGTAAGATAGTTATACTTAATTTTAGTGCACTTAACACATACACTATTATTTTTTTTAAAACAAGGGCATAATTAATTAAATAGCAACCAATATGCCTACTATTTAGAAAGTTCATTTTCAATTCAGATGTTGGTCAATAAAAATTCTTTCTAAAATAATATTGACAGAAAATATCTAATCTCTATCAATTTTGTATGGAAAACACATCTATTACAGTATTATAATTGCTATGCTTTTACCAAAATGTAAGCTCCATAAATGTAAACCACAATTGTTACTTATTTTGTCGAATGATATACCTCTGGTGCCTTGAATGGTACCTGGGATGTAATAGGTGCTAGAAATATATTTGTTGAACCAATGACTTTTTTTAAAAAAGATAGCCTTAACCAATTTGGCTCAGTGGATAGAGTGTCAGCCTGTGGACTGAAGGGTCCCGGGTTTGATTCTGGTCAAGGGCACATGCCTGGGCTTTGGGCTCGATCCCCACTGGGGGCATGCCGGAAGACCCCAAACATTTCTCATCATTTATGTTTCTATCTCTCTCTCCTTCCTCTCAGAAATCAATAAAATTTAAAAACAAAACAGATACAAGTTGGCTAGCAGATAGCCAGGACTATAAATGTGGAGGACTTACCAAAGTTAAATAGCATTTACTGCTTGAATCTTCTTTCCACTTTTAGGTTGAGGTTGGTCATCAATTTGGGAATAAGAATGGATTTGGGGTTTGGCATGATTTTCCAGATCTTCAGCCCATGAGTTTGCAGCCACACATTCACCTTAACTGTTTGAAATGCCAGAGATGGCAATGGAAGGAAGCCTTATGTTTCATTCATCTCTATAAGGATACCTGAGGATATAATACACTGCAGGTATTCACTGCAGGTATTCAATATATGTTGACAGAGTTGCACTGGACTACTTAAGCTACTTAGGCAACTTAAGTTTTATTTTTTTAATTTTTAAAAATATATTTTTATTGATTTCAGAGAGAAAGGGAGAGGAAGAGAGAGATAGAAACATTAATGATGATTGAGCCCAAAACCTGGGCACATGGCCTGACAGGGAATCAAACCGTGACCTCCTGGTCCACCAGTTGACACTCAACCACTAAGCCACGCCGGACAGCTTAGGCAACTTAAGTTTTAAATGTAGCTTTCTATTTTTCTTGGGCAAATCTTAATCTGGGAAAGAATCGACATAAGGCCCGAACACATAGACATACTGTTAGTCAGCCCTGCCGTGATGATTAAGCTCGGTTTTATTTCCAGACCTGAAATGAAAAGCAGTTAACATATGGGGAAATGCTGTGCAATTCCTCTCCACCTGCCAGGCATTTTCAAGGAAAGTGCTACCCACATAATTTCCCATGTGGTTGGTTGTAGAATGGATTTATGTTATATTAAGATACTTTGCTTAAACAGTTCAATCTGAGGCCCCCTAGGGGCCAGGTAGGTTGACACAAATTGGCTAAGCTTGCTCTCTCTGGTGCCCCACCTGGCCCACTCACATCACACAGCTAGGAGACTGCAAGGCTGAGTTTTCACAGGAGGGCACCAGGGAAGGTTGGGCACTCAAGGAGGGGGTACAGGGGGGGTACCTCCCGACATCCTCAGCACTCCTTCCTCAGAGCGAGTGCAGGAATTATTATTGAATGCTCACTCTCAACACAATTTACTTCCTTTCCAAATGCAATCTTCTCATCTGAAGCCCTGGGATCCAGAATTTTCCCTTCTGAAAAGACTTATACTTTTACTGGGTGATCATCTTGGTCTTGAATCATCGGCCTCCCGAGAAAGTCCATGCAGGGCATAAAAGCAGCAGCTTCACCTGATGATTGCAGGATCTTCAAGTGATCGATTCCTACTGTGCATTCTGGGCACAAACTCTCACCAAATGCTGGGGTCCCCACCCTTGAAGGCACAGTATTTATACCATGAAGTTGGGTGACAGGTTGACTGAATCTTTCCATTGCAGATGAATAAAAACAGATGTGGATGCTTCAAACCATTGGTGGTCACCTAAAGAGTAGTTCTTTCTGCCTGGCTGGTGTGGCTCAGTGTTTGAACATCAGCCTAAGAGCCAGAAAGTCATGGTTCAATTCCCAGTCAGGGCACATGCCCAGGTTGCAGGATTGATACCCAATAGGGGACATAGAGGAAGCAGCCAAGCAATAATTCTCTCTCATCATTGATGTTTCTATCCCTCTCCTTTCCTCTCTGAAATCAATAAAAATATATATATTTTAAAAAGTGGTTCTTTCTGAACCTAAAGGGCCAGTGATCAAAGGTGCTTTAATTTCGAAACCAGATCACTTCTAGATCCCTGATGGCAGAGTGAAGCATTGAATTGTTCCATTTTGTGGAAGGCAGCAAGGAAATGACTTCTATCATGTCATTTGTATATTAAAGTTCTAGCCTTAAATTTTTTAATTGCTCGGAGCAGAAGGACTAAATATATGATAGAACACACACACACACACACACACACACACACACACACACAACTAGGAGAAAGAAATAGAGGGGGAAAATCAATAAGCACATGAGAAATTAGTCTAAAAATTAGAACAATGATAGTAAAACTTGGAATGCTTTGTTAAACATAATGACATTAAAAGAAATTTAGACTACAAAACAAAGACCTTAAAGACTATTTTCCTCTAATAGAAATGCATCTCTATAAAGTACTTCTTTCCCATGGAATTAAAGAAATAAATTTGCTTATTCATTGACCAGCCAACTTCTCCTTGTTCTTTCAACAAGGAATAATAGACAAATTATTAAGTAAAAAAATTATTAGATATTAACTTTTAAAAAAGGAAGTGTAAATTTCAAAAGGGGAAGAAAAGTAAATACTGGAAACCACCTTGATTTTATGTTGACATCAGGATATAATTAACAAAAAACAAAATCTATTGACATTGGGGAAAATGACCTTTTATACCCAGAAAAGGTCAAATCAAATGAGTTGGATTTTTTTTTTCACCAAAGGGTAGGACAGCATTTATGCTATGAAGTTGAGTGACAGGTTGACTGAGCTTTTAAGCTCCAAGCCTGTACTAAGCAGCACTGAATAAACACTTGTGTATTGATCCCAAGTGGAGGATTTTTGGTAATGATAAATGTTAGAACTCTATTATCCCTAGAGTCTCTGAAGGACTCATCTTCGTAACCAAAACCAAGTGGGGACTTGCTGAACTGTGGGCACTGTGGCTGCATTCTGGGGAAGGCCCTGCACTGTGAGATTTTAACTAATATTTCACTTTGACCTGCATTTATTATTAATCTGAGCACTCTTAACCCCAACCATATAAAGTGATCAAAATATGGCTTTTCTTGCAAAGCATCCACAATCTACTGATAAATAACCTTAATAGATTTACACACTTCAGAGAAAATAGATGTAAAGTGATGTGGGGACGTGGCTGGAGCAATCGATTCCACCTGAGAAGGGGAAGCAAAGAGATAGAGAAGGACTTTTGAGCTGGACCTTATGGGTCGAGTGTTCAACAAGCAAGCAAATACTATATTAAAAGTGTTGACAGCACTGTGCTTTGCTTTATTCTTTCCTGTAATTCCTATATTACAGAGAGTTACTCAGGCAATTCTGAGGGGGTTTTGATGATCTGGGTCGTCACCTACACTCAGCAGAGAAGGATTGCAGTAGGAAGGGTGGTTAAGGATAGAAAAATGCTTTGAGGATAATGAATAATGTGCAGATGCCTAACAGCCAACATCAGACCACGTGAAGAGAAGCATCTTTTGTGAACTGATGGTGACACTCCCGTCAAATCTATTTATATGGCTCAGTAAATAAACACTGCATCAAACACGTTCACAGCACTGCCTACTAAATCCATAACCCAGCTCAAGCTTGGCTCGTGTAAGCCGAGAGGAATCCTGGCAGAGTCCTCTATGATTTCACCCACTTAGTTTGGAAGTGTGAGATATTAATTAAAGAAAAGCTGCATTACAGCATCCAGGCTGATTTGAGCTGGCAGCATCTTGCTAGCCATCTGGGACTGGCGAAGACCAGTTTCATAAATCTCTCGCTTTTTTAGTTCAAACCATCCTCCTCCTCCTCTGCTTAGCTCATTTGCCAGAGATTCCGATTCCTTAACTGACCCCCACAGTCTGATCATTGTTTAGGCCTTGCAAAACCTTCTCACTACAGTGTTAAAAAGTTGTGTGATTTGTGTGTGTGTGTGGCAAGATAATGCGGTTGCAAGACAGTTTATGAGGAATCAGGATTGGATTAGTGGAGAAGGCAAAAAATAAATGTTCAAAAAGTTAGTTACCTTTCTTTAGAGTACAAGAAAATCCTGCCCGTCCTAAATATGACTTTGAACAAAAATAGCAGTTATGTTTCCTCAGCCGTTATTAGAAGAGGGCTTTAGAGGAAGGACTATAATTTTTGGCCACCTTAGCCAATATTACTTAGCTATTGATAAGTTGAGAAATATGTTACTTGTCTTTGATGATTTATTGATATCTTTCCTCTTTTTCTGTAGCCTAGCTCTGCACATCCTTCTCTGCTAGGCACTGAGCGCCCTGTAGACCTCTTTTGTCATCCTTTTGTTCTATTCTTCGTATAGTCATTTTCACCTTAGTATAAAAGTAGGACTCAAAGTCCTTGAGGTACTTTTAAGATTTGATGGTAATAAGAATGATTATCTAGGAAGGAATTCAGGACTATTGTTAATTAGGTAATCTATTGTTTCTTACACGGGGATACTTTTACCATCTTCATATAAAGTCACGTTTTAGAA
The DNA here is from genome assembly GCF_964212035.1 of Myotis nattereri. Classification (NCBI taxonomy): domain Eukaryota; kingdom Metazoa; phylum Chordata; class Mammalia; order Chiroptera; family Vespertilionidae; genus Myotis; species Myotis nattereri. Next base: position 51,926,105 of record NC_138088.1, on the reverse strand, counting down.
AAGTCTGCTGAATCAGTCGGTGAGGAAGACTGCTTCTTCCCTTATGTCAGTAACTATAAATGAAGCCAATTTCCAAGGTTGGGGTGATACCTTGATATCCAATTTCCCTACCCTAGTTTAGAGGCTATGAGGGAATTCTTAAAAACATTTTTATATTGACATAAAATTTATATACCAAATACAATTCAGTGGTTTTTAGTGTATCCACAGAGTGGTACAACCATCACCACTATCTTGCCAATGTAAGAAACATTCAAACCTGTGAAGAATTTTTGTGAGTTTATTTGAGCCAAACTGTTGACAATTGCTGGGAAGCAAAATCTCAATGGGTTGAGATAATGCTCCAGAGAAAGGCAGTTTATTTTATACATTACACTCAGAAGAGAAGACATAAGTTGGTTATATGAAATTCATTGGTGAGAGATTAGGGAGGCAGGAGAAAGCAGAGGTGGGGGGAAACTTCTGGGATTGGATTCAAAGTAAAATGATAGACATGTACACATTTTACAAAGTGAGTACAGGATGGTTAATAGTCAACAATTAACATGATAAAAGTAACAAAGAACGCATTTACAGTCTCTGATCTGGTGCATTGGCTGCGCTCTGAGGGGGTTGGAAAAAGGGAAGTTACCCTGACATTCCGAAGGTATGTTATTTTAGATACGAAAGACAATAGACAAGCTTAGTTAAAGTAAAGATTGACTTTTGTCAGGGAAGATGCTAGCCTAGGACATGACTACCTGCCATAAACTGCTTTTAGTTTAAAAGTTTTAATTTCAGACCATCCTTTATGGGGATTTTAGGTCTCTGAGTTTGCAAGGCCTTCCCTGAGCTTGTCAGGTTAGCGTGAGGCCCCTTTCATCCACAATCTAATTTCAAAACATTTTCAACACCCACAAAAGAAGCCCTGTATCTACGAGCAGTCACTCCCCATTGTCTCCTTCGGCGACCATTATTTCACTTTCTGTCTCTATGGATTTGTCTATTCTGGACATTTCATACAAATGCAATCATACAAAGTGGCCTTTTGTGTCTAGATTCTTTTAGTTAGCCTAATGTGTTCATGGTTCATCCATGTTTTAGTATGTACCAGTACTTCACTTCTTTTTGCAGCTAAATAATATTCCATTATATGGACATACTGCATTTTATTTATCCATAATCAATTGATAGACATTTCCATTTGTTGACTAATATGAATGAGGCTGCACTAATATGTACATGTTTTTGTAGAACTACATCTTTTAATTTGATGAGGGGAAAATGTACCCCTAAGCAATTTTTATGTCCATATCCTTTATTAGATTATCACCTTCCTGAGGGAATTTTTTTCCCTCTTAATATCACCAGCACTTGTCACAGTGCCCTGCACCTGGAGGTGCTCAAAAAGTGATGGTGGTGACAATTCAAAGGTCTGGAATTGCATAAAAATTGAGTTCTACAGGACTTCTGAGAACTTCTTTGGTCCTGTCAATTACATACATTGTGATGGCTGTGCAGTGGGGTTTTGGCCTGATCTAGAAGATCAAGTAAATTCTATTCATTCTTCCAGGTGTAAAATTCCACTCCCAACAATTAAAAAAAAATCAATCACTCTTTGAAGCTTTTCCCAAACCAGCTAGATAGGATTAGTCTTTAAGTCTTTTACTCATTTAACACTGAATTTTCTCTTTCACAAAGGATTTAGGATCATTGGACTTGCCTTGTAGTGATCTGTGTATATGTTTGCATCACCCCCACTTGATGATAAGGTTTGTAGCCAGGGATTCTTGATTACTCATCTCCTATCCGGAGGACCAGCCTTTGTCATTGGAACTGTGTACTAATTGCTCGTTAACTTGAGTGTTTTATGAAGCCAGATGGCCATGCAAAAGGAGGGGTGTAAAACATGCTAATGAGCCATAACAAGAGCCTGCACAGAATTCCCTTGGTTCCTGGAACATAAGGTGTGGGCTTCGTTGGTTCTCCTGGGCAAGAGGCCCAGAAAATGAATGGGTATTACTGAAATCAGAGATGTGAACAAGCTGAGTCATTGCCCACATTCCTTGTTCTCCCTAGGAAGTAGGCTCCGTGCTGGCTCCTGTCTGCATCACTGCCCCCTGTGGACTGTTCTCCTCTAGAGCTCAAATCACCATCTCTTCCAGGAAGTGTTCAATGTGGCCTCCAAAGGCAACCCTCTGGTTGAAATTCTGGCTCTGTCATGCACTAGCTGTAGCCTTGAGCAAGGTATTGAACTTCTCTGAGCCCGAGCTTCCCCATCCAAAAGAACGGGTGTAGTGATAGCCCTGGCTGTGCAGGCTGTAGTAGGGATTCAGTGGTGTGTGCTCCCTGACTGTCATGATGAGCACCACGATCTCTCTCCTCTCTAAACTCCTCTATCATTACACACCATGGTAGTTAATTTTTCTAGTTTTTTATATAGTAGCGTTACTTGGCTCCCGATCATTTTTCTAGTCGTCTCACCTATCCAGAACACTCTTGAGAACCAAGAGGCATACAAATAAACGACTGTACCACCACCACCACCATCAAGATAACTGTGCACCCAAATCAATGTCACAGAAACCCTGTACCAGAAATGAATGAGCTTTACTCAAGAATCCTCTTATACCCACACTCATAGTGTACGTGTGGCTAGAACAAGCTGCATCATCTGCTTTCCCGGCCTGCAGCATAAACAGAAGCAGTATGGGATCATTGGTGGAAACAGTCCTCCATACGGAATACTTGAGAGTGTGGTGAAATCATGCCCATCGCCTTGACCCTGAGAAGGAAGGCAAGAACATGTTGACACATTTCAGAAGGATTACCATGAACACAGTTTAAAAATCAAGCTTACAGAATGGTGCCTTCTCAGATGACAGCAGGTAAACGAGACCTTGGCGTGCTCATTTTTTTCTTCCCCATATGTCATAGGCTCTTGTTAAAGAGTTTTAGACCTTATATTGCTTCTGCATCCTCATAACAGCTCATAAGTCAATACTGACTCTCCCGAGAAATCCATTAATTGTTGGGAAAACGGCTTGTATTTATTATTATTATTATTTAAATATTTTTATTGATTTCAGAGAGGAAGGGAGAAGGAAAGAGAGATAGCAACATCAATGATGAGAGAATCATTGTTTGGCTGCTTCCTGCACACCCCCCACTGGGATTGAGCCTGCAACCTGGACATGTGCCCTTGACCATAATCGAACCTGGGACCCTTCAGTCCGCAGGCCAACGCTCTACCCACTGAGCTAAACCGGCTAGGGCAAGGCTTATATTTAAAAGGCCCACAGCTTGGTTTTAAGTTAATCAGATTTGACCCTGTCAAAAAAAAAAAAAATGCTACCAAAATCATTGATGTGACTATTTTACTTGGAAACATTATCAAAATAGAATAATGCTTTTGAATGAGGCCAATGGGACCTGTTCGCCTCTTGGAAGTTGACCACTGAGGAGCAGCACTGTTTTCCGGAACTTTCCATGAGGGTGGGCGTATTCTTTGTTGGGTAATGCTGTAGCCACCTGCCACATAGGGCTACTGCACCTTCCAAAGGTGGCTAGTGCAACCGAGAAACGGAATTTTAACTCTTACCTAATTTTAAATGTAAACGGCCGCATGTGGCTAGTGGCTGCCCACTTAGGCAGGCCAGCTCCAGAGTTCGACCTGTGAGAGCAAAGTTCACGTAAACCTGTCGTTTTCCAGAACCATCTAGCCCGAGCTGATACTGAGAATGAATGGCTCTGAGATCCTGCCAAATCCTTGGTCGTTAGGTAAAGATTTCATTAACAGAAAATGAACTGTGTTTGAATGTCTCTTCTACGTGCTGAGGGTCTTTTCAAACCTAAATCTAAATACAAAGTGGGGATCAGGACACCTGCTTCTCAGAGCTGCTTTTAGATTCTTGGCTCTGCCACTAGCAGGTGTGAAACGGGGAGCCACGAAGGCAGTAGATCATTAAATGTTCGAGGCCTTGATTTCTTCCCATGCAAAAATCACAGCTGGTGAAACATACAGGGTGGGCAACGTAGGTTTACAGTAGGAGTATGTCAAACTCCCAACTGAGTTTATGCTTGTCTTATTATTTATTAATTATTGTACTGTTTTCTATACAAACCATTGTAAACCTACTGTCTGGTATTCGCTGGCACCCTGCCCCGGGGCGAAAGGACCCCCTCCCTCTCTTGGGCCGGTGAGAAGCTGACCTGTCCACACTGACGTCTGAAAACCACCCTACCCCGGTGAAAAATCTCTGCCGGACAAACGGCTCCCGGAAAATGACCAAACCGCAGGACAGACCGCAGGTTTCACCTGACCCTGGAAAGCCCCGACTGCCACCAGTTTCGGCCAGCAACAATGGCCTCAGAAAAGTATAAAACCTTGCCCCTGCCCAGGTTGGGCGCGGCTTCTCCGGCTCCCCTCTCTGAGCCGGTGAACCCGCCCGTGTGCTCCCAATAAAGCCTGTTTAATCTGGTCTCTGTTCGGACTCACGGTTTTTCCTTGCGGCGGCGTAAAACCTAAGATTTGGTGCCGAAACCCGGGAGTGGGTCTCGGGCTCGGACGATCCTCGCCCCGGCCTCCTCTGACGACCTGGGAAGCAGTGGGCAGCGGCAGCTCACCCGGGCTAACTCCCAGACTCCGAGGTGCCGGGTCCGAGTCGATTGGCCGGCCCGGCTCACTTCCCCGGTTGGCCGCCCCGGACCTCGGCCAGGACTTCCCCGACTCCATCTCCAGTAAGTCACACGGGAAACCTCCCTCCCTCTCCTTCCTGCTCTCCGAGATCCGTCCGGAGCCTCTCGTCCTGAGTCGCGGCCGTGCCGAGAGAACTCCTCCGCCCTCAGAGGGCCACTGTCCGGTCTCTGAGGACAAAGGAGACGTCCTTGGTCCTCTTCAGACCCCAGCCCAGAACCGGGACTCTGCACCAATCGGTGGGACGCCTCCCTTGGTGCTTTGTCTCTAATCTCGGGGAGCGGGAAACCCCTCAACTATGGGAGTCTCAGAGTCCAGGCCGGATCCTAAGACACCTCTAGGGTGTCTCCTTAAAGATTTTTCCAAATTGGGGTACACTCAGACACTCAAGGCCAAACGCTTAATTTCTCTCTCACAACAACAATGGCCTCAATATCCTCTAGATAACCAGTCCCGCTGGCCCCCAACTGGCACCTTTGACTTTAATGTTCTAACAGACTTGGATCATTACTGCCAGCGCACGGGCAAAGATTCTGAGGTCCCCTATGTCCAGGCTTTTTGGGACATACGTTCCCGCCCCGACCTCTGTTCTCCCTGCTCAACCCGTCAGATACTCCTAGCCCTCATAAATTCACCCGTCTTGACCCTAGCTCCTCCAACGGGGCTACTGTCCTGGCCTCACACTTTATTTCCCAATCTGCTCCCGATATCAGAAAGAAACTCAAAAAGGTTGAGGAGGGCCCTGAAACCCCCATACAGGACCTGGTAAAAATGGCCTTTAAAGTCTTTAATGCCCGGGAGGAGATGGCAGAAGCCGCCCGACAGGAGCGGCTCCGTGAGAAGGTATCCCTTCAGACCCAGGCTCTGGTGGCGGCTCTGCGGCCGGCAGGGGAACCGGGTCGGCACCAGCCCTCAAAGGGTGGGTTCCGATCCCCACCAGGGGCATGCTTCAAATGTGGCAAAGAAGGCCACTGGGCCAAATCGTGCTCCCAGCCCCGGCCGCCAACAAAGCCCTGTCCTCTGTGCAAACGCTCTGGGCACTGGAAGTCGGACTGTCCGACCCTGGCTCGACCCTCTACATCTCCATGTGGGGGGCTTGAGAACCAGGTATACCCAGCAATGGAGCTCCTCGGGCTGGCGGACGAATGAAGTAGCCCTGGCTCCACGACTCCGGTGACCCTCGCCGAGCCCAGGGTAGTTCTCCAGGTGGCGGGTGAGTCTATCTCCTTTTTGGTAGACACGGGGGCTACCTACTCGGTCCTCCCCTCTCATTCGGGCCCTAGTATTCCTTCCCAGATCTCAGTTACGGGGATAGATGGGTCCCCCTCAACCCCCCGGCAAACAACTCCTTTAGCCTGCCAGTTCCAAGACCGCCTTTTTTCACACTCCTTCCTCATTATCCCAACTTGCCCTGTCCTCCTACTGGGGCGGGATATTTTAACTAAACTCCACGCATCCATAACCTTCTCCTCCTCGGACCACCCCCTCATAGCTGTTCTCCTGGACTATATGTCCGACGCCCCCTCCCCTCCTTCACACCCTCTTCTACCCGAAGTAAACCCTGGGGTCTGGAATATTGAAACTTCCTCTGTGGCCAAGCATCATACACCAGCCCTTGTAAAACTGAAAATTCCTCATTCCTATCCTAACCGCTCCCAGTTCCCCATCTCTCGCACTCACCGGATGGGACTTAGCCCCATAATCACCAAGCTAAAAACCCAGGGGCTCCTCATTCCCATCAACTCCCCCTGTTACTCCCCCATCCTCCCAGTTCTCTCCCGCCCCACAGCAAAACCTTCCCCTCTGCCTGCCCTAATAAACACCACCTTCCACCTCCTCTCCAACCTGAACCCCTCCTTCTCGACCTCGTGCTGGATATGCCTGTCCCTGACCCGAACTCTGGTTTCCGCAACCCCCCTCCCTAACACACTCATAAACAACCTTACTTTCGCCCCAGGCAGGCTTCAATGCACACTGTACAATATATCCCTCTTTGGCACCGAAGACATGACTTGCCTCATCAACCATACCCAAATATTGACAACCATACCATGCACCTCTAATACCTCGCTTCCCCCTGAAAATTTTTGCCCTCCACCGGGGATCTTCATCCTCTGCGGAACAACAACCTATACATGTGTCCCCGAGAACCTTGAACAAGCCCCCTGTCTCTATGTCTTCCTGACACCAAATCTCTCTGTTAGAACTGAAGGCGAGCTAGAATCATCTCTCGCCCCGGCCTTCCCTCATTCCAGGCAAGAGAGAGCAGCTCTTGTTCCCCTTCTTGTGGGGACAGGGGTCCTAACAGCCGTGGGAACCGGGGTCAGAGGGATTTCTTCCTCAGTACACTTCTATCACAAGCTCTCCACAGAATTCTCTGAAGACATAGCTCTCATAAGTGACTCCATTGAATCCTTACAAAGGCAGATAGACTCGCTGGCAGCTGTGGCTCTGCAAAACCGCAGGGCCCTTGATCTCCTCACCGCCGAGAAGGGAGGTACATGTATTTTCCTCGGGGAAGAATGCTGTTATTTTGTCAATGAATCAGGAATAATAAAGGACCATATAAAAACACTAAGGGACAGAATTAGTCAGAGGCGGAGGGAGGAAGCTGGAGGGATGGCATTCTTCAGCTCCCTAGCTCCCTGGCTCCTCCCTCTCCTGGGGCCGCTAACATCCCTACTCCTAATCCTTCTCTTTGGCCCATGCCTCATGAAATGTCTTACTAGCTTCCTCCAAAACAGAATACAAGCCCTCACGAATGCGAAGGTTGGAGAACTGTACCTAGCCCTCAACTCGGGGGCTCTCTCAACCGGCCCTTATGCTGAAACACCCATGTCTGCAAGTAAACAGCCCCAGCCTACATGCAGGAATGCTGTGTAACCTGTTTTCTTTTCTTTTTTTTTCTCTTCCCTCGCCCCCCTGTGGCATCTGCCTATCGACACAGAATATTCGGAGCCTCTCTATTCCCCCCAGCGTCCCTAGTCAGCAGGAAGCAGCCAGATGATCACGTCGTCCTCTTATCCCATCATAGAGAGTCCGGAATGTCTGGTATTCGCTGGCACCCTGCCCCGGGGCGAAAGGACCCCCTCCCTCTCTTGGGCCGGTGAGAAGCTGACCTGTCCACACTGACGTCTGAAAACCACCCGACCCCGGTGAAAAACCTCTGCCGGACAAACGGCTCCCGGAAAATGACCAAACCGCAGGACAGACCACAGGTTTCACCTGACCCTGGAAAGCCCCGACTGCCACCAGTTTCGGCCAGCAACAATTACCTCAGAAAAGTATAAAACCTTGCCCCTGCCCAGGTTTAGCGCGGCTTCTCCGGCTCCCCTCTCTGAGCCGGTGAACCCGCCCGTGTGCTCCCAATAAAGCCTGTTTAATCTGGTCTCTGTTTGGCCTCACGGTTTTTCCTTGCGGCGGCGTAAAACCTAAGACCTACTTTTTGCCCACCCTGTCTTTTCTGAAGCCCCCTGTTGCTCTACCATCCCCAGGCTGGGTTAGTCCTTTGGCTCTCTGCCTTTGTTTTCCTACGTATGAAAAAAGATTGGGTTCTTTCGGCTGTCCAGGATCAATTAGTTAATGCATCAATTAGCTAAGACCTTCCAAACTTAGAAGTGCTAAGTAGTTCTCTTATTTAGAGAGCAAGCAGGTCTTTGCTGGATATGACCTAAAACTGCTTTAACTTCTAACATAGTTACTGGGTCTTTAAAAAAGATAATTATTGAATTCTAGAGGCCACTCTATCTCAGCATTCTGTTTATTTTTCGTTTTTCTTTTCTTCTTTATTTTAGTGTGTGTGTTGCAGTTTGTCTCAGCGTTCTGGGCCACAGGCATGATGAGTAGCAGGAAGTGTTGGGAAGGCTGAATGATATCACATCTCTCTCAGGAATCTTGCCTTCCCGGAATGAGTATTTCCAACAGCACGTTCCCTAACAAAGAAGGGATTATGTGGACTGTGACCTCAGAGCGCACAGCACATTCTCAGTGAGGGAATTACCCAATCTCTGTCTGTGCTGTTTGGAACAAAGTCTGAGATAAGGCCTCCTATTTTCACTATGTCCCGTAGTCTTTATCCCGCTTGGCCCACTTCACGCCCCCGACGCAGTTGCCAGCGAGGGAGTAGTCAGTCCCGTTGTGCAGAGGCAGCTGTGGGAGTTCAGAGAGGTGTGCTGGCTTGCCTTTCCTCACACAGCGATACGTGGCAGAGTCCAGTACGGAGTCCGGGTCCTATCCCCACCCCTTGGGTGGGTCCCACATGTTACTCTCCAGTTCTCTTCTGGTGACCCTTTCTAATGGCTGGGCTCCTCTTCAGTGCCCTCTCCAGTTCAGACTTTTCCAATTCAGAAGGTACAACGTCTCGGTATTTGAAGGAGCATGTACAGTCTATAGCGTGGAATTTCTCGGAATTTGGGATCCGGCCTATAGTGAGTTTCACTTTCTAAAACAAAAGAAAGAAAATAATTAAATGACTGAAGATTGTCCTCAGGACTGTTTGTTCTTAGCATGTCCTGATTTGCACCCTTCGAAGCAGGTTTTGAGGAAAAAGTCCTGTGATGAACTATAATCAGAGGAGGGCAGGAGGACTTGTATGTCCAGGTGGAAGGTGGAGTTTTATTGTCTGGCATCCAAGGTCTGGAGCCTTTAGGGCAGATCCTAAATGTCATCAGTGGTGCCCGATGGGCCCATTTGTACCAAGAATTAAAATGCCTCTGGATGCTAAAGACCAGAAATGACACCACCAGCCAGAACAAGCCCCTGACAAAATGGGGAGAAAATTGAAGTTTGATGTGTCTCCTGCAAAACTAGCATCTCCTCCCCTTCCACTGAAAATCTCACATTTTCTCCTCTCACTGGCTTTATCCAGCTCCACCCCATCCTCCCACATGAGTCCGCTCAAGGAAGGAGGGGCGATCTGCTTCGTTCAGGTGCTTAAAACAATAGCGGCCCTTGGCTGCCCTGCCTTTGCCTCCACATCTCCCCTCTTCCAACTTTCTTTTTCCTTCCAGCGGCCAGAACTTTGAATTTTTTAAAAGGACTGGATAGCCATTTTCACATAGAGAACTTGGCCAGGAATGGTAAGCGTGGGGAAGGAAGGGGTTTGTTTTTTCTTTTTTTTTCTTTTGGTCATCCGGATAATCATGCTGGTGAGCACTCCAGATTTCTCAGAAGCATCTGGTTGTCCCCCAGAAAAAGGGGTCAGGCAGATGGAGCACAGGAAGAATGCTGCTGTTCCCTCCCAGGCATAGGACTCCACAATCCAGAAAGGCAGCCTTGATAACTGCAGTCGGTGGCACCCAGGCAAACATTCTTTCCTTGGACCTGCCCCCAGGCCAAACTCCTTCTCTTGGCTTTGAAGCTGATGGGTCAGAGCATTGTTTGGTAACTTTTCAAAAGGTTCAGAAGATTCCATTGAACCCTAGGCCCCAGCGTGGGTGTCTGGCAGAGGAAATATTGGTACCCGATTGTTGGACTGGGCCCCTGAAAGCTACCTTTTTTTTTTTTTCCACCGCACAAACGCCTACCCGAGTCTTCGAAACCCAAGCCCAACACCTCCTTCTCTGAGACACCTTTCTGGCCTCCCTCAAATAGACTGACTCCATTCTCCCTTTACACTGCATGGCGCTCTGGTCATCTCAAGGCACACACTGGATCATAGCTAGCACATAAAATGCCTGATTTATCACTAATCTGTGAGCTCCCTAAGCTCAGGCTGAGGCCTCTTTTTTAGCTCGAGGACCTACAGCCAGCATACAGTACATGTTCAATAAATAGCCAGTGAGTGAATGGATGAACGAATGAATGAACAAATGAGTCCTTGCTCTCCACTAACTAGTTGTGTGTCTTAGACAACTCACACAATCTTACTGGTTTCCCATTTAGATAATAGAAGTGATACAATCTGTCTAACCAACAAGGTTACATGTGATATGACCCACAGAACCATAAACTCTCAGAGCTGGAGGAAATTCGAGAGATCATCCTGTACAGTGGTTTGCAAAAAAAAAAAAAGTAATGGTTTCTTCAAGGAGAGCTAACAGGAAAGTCCAACGTATAAAAAAGATAACTGGTAAATGTAGATTGCTCTGGTTGAAGCTCCATACCGTCCCCTTCCCCTCTTCTCCTGTCATTTTCAGGGGCCAAGAAGCACAGTTGAAAACCAGCTCTCCCACGTTGGAGAGAAGAAACGGATGCCCAGAGAAGGAAGTGTTTCCCAAGGTCATGTGGCTCGTCAGACATAAAAACGGACAAGGGAAGGCATGAATAACATGGAAATGGTACTAACAGGCAGAACCATGGCTGCGCACTTCATAGGTACCACTCACTGTTGTTAGCACGTTAGATATATTTTCTCATTTCATTCACCAGTAACTAATATTATCACTACATTAGAGAAAAGTGAGGCCAAAAAAAAAATGATTAAAGGGCGCAGAATGCAAACCTTGAGCCGGTTTGGTCCCAATGCAAGTTCTTTATGCCACATCATGTGTCTGAGGTCCTGACCAGCAATTCAGTCTCCTAGTCCAGCGCTCTCTCCCAAATTACCTCACATGAAAGGGCCCTATTATAACTTTCTGTTATTTACACGTATTATAGGAAGTGTTATTTACACTCCTTATTCTCTTATTTACACATGGTGGCTGAGGACTGAAGAGTCTCATTTGTGTTCAGATACAGTTCAGGCTCAATCTAAGACCTTGATCTTGTTCCTTCTGGCACTGACTTGCCCTGGGCAGGGCTGGTCAGCAGGACTCACCTCCTTCTGGATGGACCGGTTGAGAAACAAGGAGGCCTCTTCCAGACTGTGGGGCTTTAGGTCATTCACGGCCAAAAGGTGGTCTCCGTGAAAAAATAAGCATCCCAGGCGTGGGGGTCCCTTCCACGCAGCCACACTGCAAGGGGAATACAGCGTCGGACACAAGCATGAGACCACACTCACTGGCAGGACACGGATGGGGACACAGATGGGGTCCCTCACTCTAATCTATCCCATCATTACTACCACTAGTTTTGTTAGCTATGTTATACCACATCCAAAGTAACTGAAGCCTTTTTCTGTCTGAAATATTCTTTCCTCTTTCCCCACTGTGGGAGCCTTACCCTTCCCCCAAAGCCTCTACAATGCCCTCCTACATTCCACTTCCCTTACTCTAATTAATCGCTCCTCTCCTGCTCCTGGGCTTCTATTGCACTGTGTGAGCACTCACTTATGGTATATTTAAATAAATGCATTTTATATTGTTTATGCGGTTGTCTTTTTCACCAGAAGTATGGCACTAACACCTTTTAAAAAATTGTGTATATCCCCATAACTCCAAGTAAACAAAAGGTGCTTAGTAAGTACGTATTCACTGAAAGTGAGCACATAATGATTACACTATGAACATCTAATAAACAAATACTGTAAATGGGTTAATGCATGAGAAATCCCAGGCACAGAGAGGGCCACAGTTTTAATCAGGTATTTATTGAGCCTCAGATTGTGGGCGATGTGGGAAAAGGCAAGGCTGTGGTTCCTGCCTCCTTATAGAACCTGTAAGGCAATTGGTGTGAAATGTTTTATTTACACTGAAGGACTTTCTTCCCTTGTAGAAATGTAATCTTCCATCAGAATGAATTACAAAGTCTTTAAGAGAATTAGAATCAAATGAACTGTAATTATTTCAAGAAAACTCTCTGTCATGGGGTCTTTTGTGTCTGTCCCCGACCAACAGGTTTTCAGCTGGTGTCTGGAAGTCTGATATGTCTTCCTTTTAGACCTTAGATTCTTGTTGGCTAAACTAACTTCATTCATTCACAAATACTCATTGCTCATCCATCGGGATAATATCCTTAGATGTATGTATTCCACCCCACTTTTCCTCACCTTGAAAAACGTCAGAAATTTGCTCCTTCCTGGATTTTTAGGTCCTCCTAAACCCACCCATCTCCCGCTGACCCTCCCACACAACGATTCCCTTATTTCGGCATCAATCAAAGACATGCTACAACAGCAAAAGAACAGTCCGAGCTCTCCAGGCAGTTTTGCCACCTACAGTGTTTCAAAGTATGAGTGTTGCCTTCAAATCTCCCAACCGAGTTTATAATCAATAACCCTCCAATCTCCGACCCACCATATCAGTCCTGCAGCTTCTGTGAGACCCAAATAATTGGTGACGTCGAGAGGAGAAAGGAACACATTCAGTCTCTCCAAGTGGCTTTCTTCAGGAATGTTACTATGAGAGAAAACATTTGTAAAAGTCAAATTAGGCAACTGTCTTTGGCTTTGAACGGTACTTTCTGGGTACACTCTGGCCTCCTGCATAGGAGATGGCCTTTTCCAGCTAAAGATCGTCCAACATATTTAGAGAAGAATATGAATTTAAGTTACTGAAAAGTACCCACAGATGCCCTCCCCACCCTCTTGGGATGTGGTGCTGGATGGGAGACCATTAGAAGGGAGAAAAAATGGACTAAATTGATTATATAATTGTCCATATCAGGTCACTTTGCACACTTCTCCACTGGGAATGAAGAAGACACTGAAAGAGTTAAAATTGAGAATAATCTCATCAAATGCCCTTGGCATCACTACATCTAAATGTCCCTTTCCTTCTCCTCCTACTAGTAGTATAGAACCAGGCCTCTTATGATTTGCATGACCAAAATTTTAACAGTAAAAGCTGGGTGATATGCCCTCCCAGATCAGTGTGATCCAGGGCCTGAGAGGCTAGCCAATGAAGAATCTTTACAAAATATTTTAAAATGCCACCCACCACCCAGGGAGCTCAGCTTCCAGCCCTTTTGCACACTGTGCTTGGCCACCACATCAGTGACAAGGGGAAGCAGGTCAGATTCTTGGCTGACTTTGAGATTTTTTAGGAATTTCTTTAAAAGTTGTATTCTGAGTAAAAAAGGAAGGCTGCCTTGCTGTAAGGGCCCACAAAGTTTGAGAAATTAGAACTTTACTTGATTAATATGGACAATTGCACAACAGTTAGTGAGGTCGACCCCTTTATGCCATTCATGGTCTGGGCCTCCGTTGTGGCAGGTGGAAGGCAAGAGTCACTCCTGGAACCTTGTTCTTGCAGGCGAAGCTCCCTGTTCTGGGTCTCTGGAAGGGCCTGGGATTCCTCTTCGCTATGAGCAGACTCATCGGTTGTCTCTTTGAACAAACTAGAGTATAAGAAGTGAACACAAACCCTTTTTTAGCATATCTATTGACAACTTTCACATTTATGCACCTAACAGCAATGTGAACATTAACAAGACGTTGAAGTACGTCCAACCATCAACATCGCAGTCACAGAATCAAATTCAACCAACTCTCCATCTAAAAGTGGATATGGAGTTAAAATAACCCTCCACCTTGAGAAGGTTGGGAGACAGAAGTGAGAGTGTGAGAGATGCAAATGCAAACTAGAAAATCACTTCCTCAGGAAACAGAAAAAAGTCCCAAGGATGTCATTAATGGTTTTCTGTGGGGAGAGAAGCCAATTCTCACTTTATCTTGTTTTGAGGTTCACTGAATGTGTTGAATTTGGTCTCTGGTAATGCTTTTGTATTAACATTTCAATGGTGATTTTCTGTAACCATACATTAGCCCAAGGCAATTTTTAAAATATGGTAGTTTTACTTACCAGGATTTCATTGACATGTAATGATGCTCAAGTCTCTCAGAGACCTGGTCTGGACTATCAAGTTCAGTGGGTTCACCAGATTCATTGGCAGCAATTATTTTATCCAACTATAGACAAGAGGAATAAATGTAAGGATGCAAGTCTACCAATAAGTCAAGTGTCCATGATGGCTCTAGGCCAGGGGTGGGCAAACTTTTTGACTCGAGGGCCACAATGGGTTCTTAAATTGGACCGGAGGGCCGGAACAAAAGCATGGATGGAGTGTTTGTGTGAACTAATATAAATTCAAAGTAAACATCATTACCTAAAAGGGTACGGTCTTTTTTTTTAATTTAGTTTTATTCATTTCAAACGGGCCGAATCCAGCCCGCGGGCCGTAGTTTGCCCACGGCTGCTCTAGGCCCTAAACTTGGAAATGCATCCACCATTGGGTGCACAGCGGTGCTCGTTCTGAGGGACTGATCCAGTAAAGCTCTGGCAGACTCAGAGTCCATTTTCTTCTCCTGCGTCCCGCATGCCCCTGTCGCAAGTGTGTTATTGGACTAAATTGCTATTGATTTTTCTGTTTCATTGGCAGGCACTTAATGACATGAATTCTTTCCCCCAACCAGTGACTCTGTGAAATCATGTCACCTGGCTGGGTCAAAGACTCTGATGCAGAGCTGGCCTCAGGCTACTATAATCACAGGTGACCCAAGTTGCTTCAAAAATCCATAAAGGGTTTTACAGACCCTTGAGAGCTTCTCAACAAATCCCTCAGAACCAAGGCAGTCATTTGGGGTAGTGGTTGCTCAAAACCCTAAGGGCTTTCTATTGCCTACCTAAAAAATGAAGCATCAACCCATAATTTGGAAGAGTTCATTCCAGTCAAGCCAGTCTTCCCACTACATATCTACCAATGCCCTTCTAGTGCCTGTTTTCATGCTATTTCCTTTACCAGGAATACCCATTTTCTCTGCTGCCTAATCAAGTGTGTTCAGGCCTGGCTGAGGTCCCATGGCCCCGCCTGACCACCTCAGCCACTGCCAATCTTTCCCTTTCAACTTCTACTGCACAGTTTTGCACTTAATTTTTTTTAAATGGACTTTTAGCTCCCACTTCTTGGTATATATCCAAAGAAACCCAAAACACTAATTCAAAAGAATAAATACACCCCTGTGTTCATTATAGCATTATTTTCAATAGCCAGGATAGCAAAGCAACCCAAGTGCCTGCCCATCATCTACCTCAACTATGCCTCTGGGTCAATAGTACTAGAAGATAATTTAGGTTCTGCCCCTGCCCATCTCAGAGGCCACCACAGTCTCTGTGCTGACTGCAGAATGAAGTCAACGCCCCATCCTGGTCTGGCTCATTTTTTCCTGTCATATTCCCTACTGTGCCATTCACTCACTCTAAGTTACAGCCAACTGAACTATTTACTGTGTATCTATCAAGTGGCTTATTGTCTCTGAAGCCTTCCCTGACTCCGAGGGAGAGAAAAACTCTGCTTTTTCTATTGGTTCCAGAGCTCGTTGACCATGCCTCTTGGGTAGCATTGTCATGTGATAACTAGTAGGGCTGTGATCCCCGAGGGCAGAGTGATATAAGTCCCATGCCTAGTAGAGCACTGTGACTAGCACACAGAAGGCACTCAGTAGGGGCTTCTAGTAGATCAATAGCCTGGTTGATACACACCAAACCATTTATCACCCAAGGACCTGTGTTCATAGTATTGTTTCTTCCCAGAATGCAGAAAGTCTCCCCAAGTCAACCCCCAAGTCCAGATTTTACCTATCAAGTGAAGTCATATGTCATCTCCCTGAAATGTTCCCTCGTCTTCTGTCTGGAAGTCAGTCTCCTTGCCTCCCACCCCTTGTGCACTCTGGGCATTTTATAAACATCTTTCTTCAGCATGGAGCCCTTTCATCTTGTATCATGGTTGGTTCCTATTCAACTGGTTGAGTAGGAGCATTGAGCACATCACCCGTGTCTGATTAACTGATTCAGTGTTTTACTTAACCAGCCTAGTGCCTCAGGAACAGTGCAGGGGCTCAGGCAAATATTTGTAGAAGGGATAAACGATTAATAAATGGAAAGGGTTACCTCTAAAAGAATACTTCGAGGACTAATATAATGACTCTCTTCTTCCGTATCCTGAGTAGTCTCTGTCAAGAAATCATGTAGTAGATGAGCTTGTCTGAGTCCTGGAGGACTTTCTTCCATTAAATACTGAAAAAAAGAGATGAAGACAGAATGAATGCTTTGCTTTTTCTTTGCAAGAGAACAGAATTAAACCACATGCTTTCTGGGAAAGCCATAAAAATGAATTGGATTGAGAAGACCAGAGGGTCTTCCAAGGTTACATCCAGAATCCTACACAACCTGGAGATGCCTCTTGAGTCTGGGTCACCCCTGACAACGTGAACATACGAGCTCATCTTTCAGGCTTTTCTCTACCATTGGGATCTGTAACTCAAAACAAGTAGTTCTCTCAGTGGGTGGCATCCTAAGTCACTAAGCTCTGCCAAAGTCCCCCACCCCCATCTTTTTTCTAGTTTTCCTTCAAGGCATCTGAGAAGGCAATTATTAGTCCAGAGTTAAAACATTGCAAATTTCCCCTTCCTGCTCAATATTTCTCTCTTGTGTTCTGTTCACATACTCCTATTGTTTTCATAGCAATGCAATGTGGTGGTGCTGGTTCATGTGACAGTATGATTTACAGGCTTCAGGGTGATCTAGGTTCAACCAATCACTGCCTTCTCTCCCCAATACATACAAGATACAAGTAGCTGCTTTGCATGGCAGGGAAATAGTTGGTACAATTCAATTCTTCCAAGAACAATGCCTTAGAGCAGGGGTTTTTAAAAAGACCTGGGATGTTCTCCAGGCAGTCCTTGAAGGGAAGTGATTTAAAAAACATAGATGCATTGAAGTTGTGTCCATTTATCCAGCTCCAAGCTCATGGAGCCAGATCATGCTGATCTGGGGATGAAGAAGGGATCTAATTTAATTTCAACAACAACAATAGCAAAAACAACAATAAATCCCAGCAATGCAGATGGTATTCTTAGCTGGAACTGATAAAAACCACTGGATTGAATACACAGTGTGAAAAGGCGAGATGGCCAATAACATTATCTTTGGGGAGAAGGGGTAGCATGAGTGGAAGGCAAGAGGCATTTACTGAAAACGGTTATTCTTCCCAACCCTGTTTCCTGTCACCTTCCCTACAAACACCAAGTGAGGTTTTGGTTTGGTGAGCTTGATAAGCCACAAAAAGCTTTTAAAATAGTTGGAAAGCTTCCAACTAGATAAAAACAGAAGGCTATGCCATATTAAGACGTGTCTGGTACCCAGGGAGAAGGGGAAGTCCATGGTTACATCTCTAAGGGACAAAATAGTATTTGTGGCAGAAGAAGAAAACACTTAACCCATTTTTTGAATAATATCTAAAGCTGGGAAGATCACAAATGCAAGAGAGCTGAGAGGACAATTACAAATCACTTCCAGGGGACAGATGTATTTTTTCTTCAAATAAATTTCTTAGAAATTAAGATGAAATCACACACACACACACACACACACACACACACACACACGCAAGACTGATTTAGGCAAATGAAGTAAATAAAAATTCTGATTTTGCCTTGAGGAGCACAGATGATATGGCAGGAAATCAAGTGGTGTTTTGGCAATTTTTTGCAGAGATAATCTGTGCCCTATGTGTGAAAGGAAGGAAGAGGTTACTAACCAGCCTTTGGTTTAGCTAGGGGAGGTGAAAGTGGGCAGTGGGGGGTGGTATTCTTCCAGTATACCCAGATGTATATTGAGGAGCATCCAAAATGAATGAATCCATTTAGAGGTAGGCGGGCAAGCAGTAAGGCTCATCTATAGTATAGCCAACAGACTACATATAGGTTAAATACTGGGGATAAGAATCGTTCTTATGGTGGGTTAGGAAGGGGTCAAATCCATTGGAGAGACCCTTGACGCATCAGAGGACTCCCAGGCAGGGCATCCTGAGAGAGGGGAGGCGAGTCCGGTTACCATGTCTGGAAGAGTATTTCTTGATGTGGTGGAGCCGACGGCCTCCGATGTGCTGGAATAACCGAGGAGAGGGCTGTGGTCTGAAGAGGGCCTTTTAGCAGCCAATAAGAGTGTCTCCTGCTTATGAAAAATGATACTGGAATCAGGGCACGATGGACCTCTTGTCTGGAATGAATCAACAGCCTCGTCCCTGGGCTCCCTGCCTCTGGTCTTTCACCACTAACATTTATTCTGCCGGCCAGCGTTCTCTCCCTAAGACATGGGGTGATCTTGTCTTCCTCCTGTTTCCAAATCCTCAAGGACTCTCAGCACAGCCGCCAGACACTCCCCGAACTTCCCTCAACCTGTCTTTTCAACCCTATGGCTCCCTGCCCCCCCTCCCCACCTCTTCGTTCTAATATTTTGAGTCAATTTGTAGAAACACCATGTTTTCCCTTCTGCCTTGGCTTCAGCTTTTGTTGGAAGCACAAAACAACCTAGAAAACATGTTAAAACAATACCTGGAGGCCAACGTTTCATGAATAAAGGTCTGCCCTCCAAAAGGATTTGTGCAAATTACCAAAGGTTCTTAGGAAGTCAACAAAAAAACTTCAAGTCACTAGCCCTTACATTAGAGAGACATCATATTGAAAATGCAAGGGAAAGGAAAAGCATTGTATAGAAACCACCCTAGACTTAGTCATTCCAAAGGTAGCTGTTATGTACCTGGAATAACAATGAGGGAAAATACTGTGGTTTCGGCTACTATTAAAAAATGTCACAGTTAATTTTCACTCCTCCTACCTCAGTAATGGAAATCTGAAGTGCCTCTATTTTAGCGCAAAACACAAAAGTATTTTCCCCCGTTGTTAATCATAAAAATAACAAGGATGTACATTTTCTCACTTATTTATTCCTTGTATTAATGCCCGTTGCCAAGGAGGAGGGGGAGAAAAGCTCCCATTGTTTCCTGGTGAAAGGAGGGCTGTGCTCAGGTGCCCTGTCATTTTGTGAGTGATGGAGACTCACCTCTGCATTCGGGCGTGCTGCTTTCATATCCCGGCAGAATGATGACATGAACGAGACCCAGTCTTTAATCTTCTCCCTGTTGATAGGAATAAATTTGCAGCTGGCATGTGGCAACAATCGCGCCTTCGCTCCTTTTGAACTGAAGGAGGATTCTTTTGTGAAGGTTGGAACAGGCAGTGGGAGCAGGTACTGGGGAAATAAGGATTTTTTTCTAAGTAGCTTGAATGACCCCCTGGCTCCTTACCTCCTCCACACTCTCACACTAGAATTAACCCTCGTGCCGCCTCTGCGAGGAAAGCTCAGAGAAATGGGAGGGAAAGGGGAAAATGACGGTAGTAATCACAGGGTTCGGAGCTGTTGCTTTGACACTGATTTCTTTTGTGTTCTAAGCGAGCCCAATACCTGTCGGCACCATTTTTTGTGTAGCCAGCCAGGTGTGCCTCCCTTGATACAATGCGTGTGTTTGTGAAGAATGTGCTTGAAAAGTTCCTATAAATCCCATTTTCTTTTCTGTTGATGCTTATGACACTGTAGAAGAAAGCTTTTTGCCTCTGGGTGGATCTGAAACAGATCAAGGCTCTTCCCACTTTGGCTGTAGCATTCCCCCTCTGCATGGCTTCCTCCTCCAACCTTGGCCTCCCTATCAAGCAGATAATCATCCACGAAGAACCCACACGGCACCTTCTTAAAACTGAGGACTCCTTCAGGGACGAGCACAGCCCCCCACCCTAACACATGTAGCTTGTACAGATGTCTGTGTAGTGGCTTCTTTTACAGGGGACGCATCTGGGGTGATGGTGACTGTTATGGGTTGAATTATGTGTGTCCCCCAAATTCATATATCAAAGTTCCAATCCCCAGGACCTCAGAATATGACCTTATTTGGAAATCGGGTAGGGCTGTTGCAGATGTAATTAGTTAAGATCAGGTGATACTGAAGTAAGGCAGTATGCCTGGTGCCATAATAAAAAGGGGAAACTGAACGCCGAGACGTGCACACAGAGAGAATGCCATGAGCCATGGAAGTACCAGGAGGCCTGGAACAGGTCTTCCCTGGGGACTTCAGAGTGAGCATGGCCCGAGGCACTGTGATTTAGGACTCAGCCTCCAGAATAGTGAAAATAGACTCTTCCGTTGTTCTGAGCACCTCCTCCCCCGCCACTCCCCCCCTCCCCAACCCTCCGTGTGTGTGCCTGGTTATGGCAGCCCTAGGAAATGAACACCGTGACTTTTCAAGGGATTTTAACCAATAGTGCAATACTGAAGACTGCCAAGATGGTGTGGAAGGGTGTGGGAGGGGTTCTGTCCTAAGCATGTCCATTGTTCACTGCTTTAAAATGGTTTTCTTTGCTTGCTTGGTGTTTGGCACCTGGGCGACACTGTTATCTGATGACTCACCTTGCTTGG
The DNA here is from genome assembly GCF_964212035.1 of Myotis nattereri. Classification (NCBI taxonomy): domain Eukaryota; kingdom Metazoa; phylum Chordata; class Mammalia; order Chiroptera; family Vespertilionidae; genus Myotis; species Myotis nattereri. Next base: position 51,905,366 of record NC_138088.1, on the reverse strand, counting down.
TGTTTGGCACCTGGGCAACACTGTTATCTGACGACTCACCTGTCGCTGCCGATGAGGAAGTACTCTCTGTCGGTGGTCCTGATGGACATCACCTCATCGGGGTGGCACTTAAACATCTTCTGTACGGATCGCATTTTTTCATGGCTACTTATGCCAACATCTACACTGGAATTTCTGTTCGATGTAGACATAAAGCATCAAACACATACACACACAAAACTAGAAAGAACACTGGCTAATGTTTCATGTTACGCTTCAAATGGAGTAAAACTTGAGGTCTGCTTGTTCAATGTTTTGAAAATTACCTAATCATTTTAGAAAATAAGTTTAGATCTGGGTCATCAAATACTTTGTTCAGCATAAAACATAATTCAAAAATTCCTATTTTACTTGGATCCTTGATCCCACCATTATCAGGGTTTCTAATTTTTGGGTACCTAGTTCCTTAAAGACAAAAGATTCAATCTCAGTATTTTTAAAAACCTATCTGGGCTTTATGAAATGGTAATTTCATCTGCTCTCTCTCATCCATAAATTAAGTGCATCAATGCCTTTTGTAACTAAACGCTAATGAATAATTTACCAACTAGAATGTACAATATGGAATAATTATTTAGCTATCTTCTACTCATATGTTCCCCAGTTAGCTTCTTTTTGGCAACAAATATTATGCTCCTTTTTAAAAATTGATTCTTTTTTTAGAGAGAGGAGGGGAGAGAGAGACACATTGATGTGAGACTGAACACTGATGGACTGCCTCTTGCAGGGGTATCGAGCCCACAACCCAGGCATGTGCCCTGACTACTAATCCTTTGGCGCAGGCCTTGCTTCTTCCAACAATGACTTCAATTTCAATTTGCATGCAACAAAAGTTAAAAACTTTTGCTCAATTGGATACATACCCATCGATTTTAATGGAACCTCGGGGATGATGGTCTTTGTAATAGGAAAGACTAAAGCCCTTCTCCCCACTCCTGGTCAGAACAAAAAACCTCTTTTTCCAAGAGGGCTGAAAAATGAAAACATTTTGCATCTCAGTTAAATCTCAGAGGAAGAGGAAGGATTGAAAAAATGCTCAGGAGGTTGGTGGGAGGCCTGTCAAAATCCTAGCGAGTACTTACGGCTGAGGAGAAAAGCTGAGGAGGTGGTGACTTAATAAAGTAATCTTGTTTGCAGACTTCATTTTCAGAATAATATGCAAATTGTTTGCCTAATAAAAGAAAGTGAACAGAACTCAGTTTGTTCCCAGTGAGTTTCTAAAAAGAACTGCTTTAGTTGGAAAACATTGTTTACTTCTGGAAAAGTCTTCAAATTATCCAGTTATGGAAAAACAAAACAAAACAAAACAAAAACAGCCCAAAACACCCATCTATAATAGGCCAGAAAAACAAAGGGCCCAAAGACCGAGTGTGTGACTCTTTTTTACCCACGGCGGCGACCTTCATTCAGGTGCCTGCGTTCAGCTCACACCCGCGGGGTCCTCTGTTTCTGAAGCACTTAACTGGCTCTCCAGATGTGAGCAAAGGCTTGTCTCCCTTCCTGCTGATGCACCAGCCACAGGAGCAAGATGATTCTGCCTTGCCCTTGGCTTAGCAAATGAAAGCAAAACCACCAACTATGAAAAATATGGTGGCAAAAGTGCTTACAGGCGTTTCCAAAATATTGTTTCTTTTTTTTAAAAAAAAATATATTTTTTGATTTTTTTTACAGAGAGGAAGGGAGAGGGATAGAGAGTTAGAAATATCGATGAGAGAGAAACATCGATCAGCTGCCTCCTGCACATCTCCTACTGGGGATGTGCCTGCAACCAAGGTACATGTCCTTGCCTGGAATCGAACCTGGGACCCTTCAGTCTGCAGGCCAATGCTCTATCCACTGAGCCAAACCGGTCAGGGCTATTGTTTCTTTTTTTTTAAATATATTTTTATTGATTTTAGAGAGGGGGGGGGAGAGAGAGAGAGAGAGGGAGATGGAAACATTAATGAAGAGAGAGAATCATTGATTGGAAGCCTCCTGCATGCCCCCACACTGGGGATCGAGCCCGCAACCTGGGCATGTGACCAGGAATCAAACCCATGACCTCCTGGTTCACAGGTCAAAGCTCAACCACTGAGCCAAGCCAGCCAGGCTTAAGTGTTCCTTTGAAAGTGTTGAAATTATATGCAGTATTGATTTTTTTCTATATTTTCCAAACTGTCTACAAGAAATATAAACCACATTCATTATTTAGAAAACACAACTAAATGTTAAAATAAAAAAAATAATTGTTCAGCCCAGCTGGTATGGCTCTGTGGTTGAGCATCCACTTATGAACCAGGAGGTCACCGTTTAATTCCTAGTCAGGGCACATACCTGGGTTTCAGGTTTGATCCCCAGTAGGGCATGCAGGAGGCAGCCAATCAATGATTTCTCATCATTGATGTTTCTATCTCTCTCTCCCTCTCCCTTCCTCTCTGAAACCTATAAAAATATATTTTAAAAAAAAATAATTTTTTAAGAAAGTTTGGTTTTGCTTTCATATCCAGATGATAATTCTAATTTGTTCTTGGTTTGGGGAAAGGCATTCTTTACTAAAGAATTAGAGCTTTTTTTTTATCCAGTGAAAAGAGAATCTGGGTTAGGTAAGGCAGCTGATGGAACCATTATGCTAGAGTTCAGTGATTCTTGGACAGCTGTCCTCACTCTCCTTCTGCAACTGCTCCCCAAAGGCCCCCCAAGAAAAGGAAAAGGAAAAAACCTGAAGGAAAAATATAACAAGTTTCAGCTCCTCTAGTAATTGTAGGGCCTTGGACAAATTAAGGAAATCTTCCCTAGTCTTTTCTGGGTATAGCTTGTTGTTAGTATCATCTCTAAGCAACAATGGAACGTGAAACAAATGGAACAAATTGTCCATGAAAATCAGAAAGTGCCAAGTTTCTAGCTAGAAGAGGTCTTACAAAATAATTAACTGAACCCAATGGCCTCTGCTACATCCTCCAAACCAAGAATCATTGTCCCAGAATGCCACGTGTTAACCCCACTAAAACCATCTTCTGTATCCTGGTTAGATTGATGGGAATTGTTCCTCATTTTCAATAAAAGTGTTTTTCCTTCTAAGAGTATGCCCCCTGGGTACCTGGACTCTCCCGAGGTTTGGGTTCCATTGTGGCTGGCTGTTCTCACCTGTCAAAAAGAATTAAGAGCTGTTAGTCCCCAAACAACAGGATGCTTCATGGATTAGCCACTTGACCATCAAGTATCAGGATGGTGCCCATGCATGTGGATGAGATGGGTTATCTGGCTCCTCCCCCACCTGGCTGATGGTAGCCACGGCAACAGGACCTTTCCAAGCGGCACTCACCAAATGTCAGTTCTGTGGAGATGACGGAAGAAGCTATCTTCCCTGGACTTTGCTCCTGCTCTGGCAAGAGAGTTCCACCCTAGCTGGTTTGGCTCAGTGGACAGAGCGTCGGCCTGTGGACTGAAGGGTCCCAGGTTTGATTCCAGCCAAGGCCACATGCCCAGGTTGTAGGCTCGATCCCCAGTAGGGGGCATGCAGGAGGCAGCCTATCAATGATTCTCTCTCATCATCGATGTTTCCATCTTCCTCTCCCTTCCTCTCTGAAATCAATAAAAAATATCCTATCTAATAAAATGGTAATATGCAAATTAACCATCACTCCATCACAAAGATGGCAGTGCCATAGCCACAAGATGGCAGCGCCCAGTCCTCTCAGCCCTGCCAGAGTCCCCCAGTCCCGGGGGGGCAGCCACTGAGAGTGGGCAGCGTGAGCGGCCTGGTGGAATGCTTGCTTCATCGCCGTAGCGACGAGGCAAGCTTTCCACCACAGCAGCAAAGGGTCTCTGGGCAGTGGGCACAGAGTGGCAGGGGTGGGGAGGTGGGGGTGTGGGGGGAGAAGAACACTTGCGTCGTTGCCTTGGCAACAAGGCAAGCGTTCTGCGCCCAGCCGCGGATGGGCCTCTGGGCAGCGGGCGTGGATCAGCCAGGCCCCACAGAGAGCTACTGGTGCATGGATTCATGCACAAGGCTACTAGTTTATACATAAAAAAAAATAGAGTGTCCCTGGGGGGAAGCAACACCAAGAAGAACAGGGCAAGAGCAGGGTGCTATGGATCAAATCTCACTGAAAAGCATTTCTGGCTGAAAGGAAGCCCATGATGAGCCCTTCTCCACGCCAGGAACTCACTTTCCCCAGAGGGAACCTACAAGCGAGGACCATGGCATGCTGAAGTTGCCCCAGCCCCCTGCATGGCCCGTTCCCAAGGCTGCCTGGCTCTGGGGACTGAGGCTGACACGGTGATACTGACCCGGAGAGGAGACTCTTTCCTGGACACTCTGCCAGCAAGCCCATGACCATTGGGGGACCTGAGAGAAGGGGAATCCCACAGGGTAGAGGGCCTCGGGGCAGGTGAGGTTCTTTAGAACAGGAAATCATGGATGGCCAGTTTTTTACATTGAATTAATGACTCACACCCTAGAAGGAAGCATGGAACAGGGCAGTGTCAGGACAGTCCCAGAAAAATGGAAAGAGGCCAAGGGACTTTTGCTGCCCTTGGGCATGGCGTCATTCCTCCCTCTCCTTCCTAATTTCTCCTTTTCTTAGGCATGAACTCATTCTTTCCTCCTAAGGCATAAATGACTGACAGTCTTTCTTTTTCTAATTCTCACCCAAGGATATATTCTTTTTTGAGAGAGAGAGAGAGTGAAAGGAGAGAGGAGCAGAGAGAAACATCGATGTGAGAGAGAGACATTGACTGGTTACCTTCTGCACAAGCCCCGACTGGGGCCAGAAAGCAAACCTGCAACCAAGATATGTGCCCTTGGCTGGGAATCAAACCTGGACCCTTTGGTCCATGAGCCAATGCTCTAACCACTGAACAACCCGAACAGGGCAGAGATGACAGTCTTAAGGTTAAGACCACAAGTTCCCAAAGTCTTCTTGAGCTGACTTGTCAGAAACATGAGAGAGAGCTATTTGAAGACCAGTGGGTTTTTCTGGATGCTGAGCTCACAGCTTCCAGGACCAGAGAAAAGTTTTTCCTCTGTGGAGGGATCCCTATATACTAATAATAATGATTACGTGAACAAATAAACACACAGCAAGTGAAATAACCACTAAGACCTTTCTGGTGTCTCAAGGCATTTGTCGAAGAAGTGTTGCCCTTGGCCCCAGTTGGTGTAAGGGTGCACTTAGCTCTGTACAATGAGCTAGAATGCCTGCGGCCCCTGAGGCCAAACCCTCCATTCCCTGGAAGAGCAATTCTGTATGAGGAAGAGCAATATAACATACCTACGTTTTGTCCAACTCCCCCAAAACATGGGCATTTAAAAAATTTACTCCTGAGATTTTGCAACTAACCCATTAGGTTCTTTCCAATTTTAGGGATTTCACTGCCTAAGCAGAAGTGGGACCAGTGGTTTTCAGTCCTTCACCCTTCCTTCCATCCATCTACGTGGAACTTGGCCAACCTTCCCACTGGGCATTTTTCCTAGTGAGTGTTAGAGTTCAAAGATCAGATGACAGGACTGTGCAGGAGCAATGAGCTGAGAGCGAGATATTTTCAAGCAGTGTGTTTACAGCAAGCTCTTGGTTTAAAAAGCCAATAATGTTTTCTTTTCTTGATCAAACAATGATTCATAGAGCCCTTATGGATTATAAATGTTGCATACATTGTTGCTTTGGTGTCTCAGAACTCATAGCTCCTTTTACAAATGAAGACCTGAATTTGAAAGAAGAGCCAGGTCGTAGGCTCCCAGCAGAGCCTACACAGCACCACACCAATGCTCACTCACAGACACTCCTGACAACATTCCTCTCCCTGCACACTATGGATGCAAGAGAACTCGGAAGGACATTTCCAGTCTTCATGCCTGTGGAAGGCTCCACAGTCAAGTGTAGGGGCCTCTCCTCCCTCTTTTCTCCACCCACCATAAAAGGAGATGGCAGATGAGGCAGTAGGGTGTGGTGGGTTAGAGTGCTAACTCTAGAACCTGGATTTAAATACATCTCCATCCGTGACGAGAGATGTGATCTTGGGCACATTATACCACCTCTCCATACCCCCATTTCTTCATCTATATAAAATGAAAATTAAATATTACCACCCTCATAGGTTTGCTGTCAGCATCGCTTGAGATAAGCTAGCGAGGAGCGTTCAGTATCTAATAGGTGCTCAATAAATGCTACTTGTTAAGTCCTTTGTAGCTCAGATATTCCATAATTCTATGACTGTTTAATATTGACTAGCATTTATTGAGTACCTATTACATTCCAGGCACTTCTAAGGGAAATTTGTATAATGGATTTCATACATATGTCTACATAAATTAGATTTTGTATATATAATATAGAATTTATAGAGATAATATGAAATATCTATACTAATAATAGCCTAGGGTCCTCACGACCAGACGGGTTGACCGAACACCAGGAAGTGCATGGAGCACCTCTAGGTCCCTCCTCCACCCCCCAGGCTCCCATTGCTGGATGGCCAATGGGGAACCAAGGGGAACCAGGCTGGGTGATGGCAGAGCGGGACTGGGGACTGGCGAGCGGGCAAAGGCAGATCTCCTGGTCCCTCCCCCCAGCGGGCAGGCTCCAATGGCTCCTCAGTTTGTTCTGAAAGGAACGTGGCGCCTCCACTGCACACCCTCCCAGGATGTGGACTCACCACTGTGAGAGGCTCCGGAGGGGAGACTCCAACAAGGACTTCGGCACCTGCAGCGACCCTCAGCCTTCACTGCTGGGAGGTGGACGGAGAGCATCAGCTTTAAAGCACTAACACCCTCCTCAGGAAAAGCCGCCACCTGCCTACTCCAGAGTGCTGCCCTGTCTGCAGGAAACTGCACATGCACCTCCCTGTGGGACGGGCAGGGCCAGAGCCTGAGTTGAGTGGCTCTGCGATGGGGAGGGGCCGAGCCAGGCGGCTGTGCCAATGCAGGGATGGAGGGCGGGAGGGCGGGGCAGGAGCAAGGGGGCAGCCCCGGTTATTAGTAATATCCTTATCTCCGTTTGATAATTGCAACAACTAACCCACAAGGAGACAGAGAAGTGGCCCAGAAGAAAGGGAAGCAGCCCTACCCACCAGCGCCCTTGCACCACCAGCCGGGCACCCTCCGGACTTCTCTGGTGCAGAACCAGGTGCTCATGGGAAGCTTAACAAGTGTCCCCAGGATTGTAAACACTCACTGTGCTGGGTGACATAGGAGGAAATCAGAGACTGGCACCCAACACCCAGAGACTGGCACCTAACACCAGAGACAGGCACCCAGCACCCAGAGACTGGCACCCAACACCCAGAGACTGGCACCTGCCACCCAGAGACAGGCACCCAGCACCCAGAGACAGGCACCCAACACCCAGAGACTGGCACCCAACACCCAGAGACAGGCACCCAACACCCAGAGACTGGCACCTAACACCAGAGACAGGCACCCCACCCAGCACCCAGAGACTGGCACCCAACACCCGGAGACTGGCACCCAACACCCGGAGACTGGCACCCAACACCCAGAGACAGGCACCCAACACCCGGAGACTGGCTCCCAACACCCGGAGACTGGCACCCAACACCCGGAGACTGGCACCTAACACCAGAGACAGGCACCCAACACCCGGAGACTGGCTCCCAACACCCAGAGACTGGCACCCAACACCCGAAGACTGGCACCCAACACCCGGAGACAGGCACCCAACACCCGGAGACTGGCACCCAACACCCGGAGACTGGCACCCAACACCCAGAGACAGGCACCCCACCCAACACCCAGAGACTGGCACCCAACACCCGGAGGCTGGCACCCAACACCCAGAGACTGGCACCCACGAGAGCCGAGCTGTTCTCCTGGCTCCCCCAGCATTGCATTCATTTGCCTAATATCCATTAAGAGCTTTAGAGGTTCACTCAGTAGAAAAGGAAAGCAACCCAAACTAACTAAACAAACAAAATAGTCGCTGTATCCCCAGAAAAGCATCCTTTTTAAACCTGCGCTCCCTTTCGGTGCTGCTGTCCCCGTGGAGTTAGGTAAAATGTCCTCAGTGCCCTCCCATTGACCCCCTCAGGAAACATTTCTGGAGCCCACGGGGTGTCGGCCCCAAGCCAGGCCCTACAGAGAAAGACGGGGAGGCCCTCCCCACCCCTGAGGAGCTCTCCCTGTGGTCAGAGCAGAGCCGAAGAAGGGACAATGCATCTGTCCTGTGTGCACCTAGATGAAAAGCAACCAGATGCAAAACATGTTTAATCTAAAACACACTCCTGCCGGGACACCCCACACTCCCACGGGGACACCCCACGCGCTCCCACCAGGACACCCCATGAGCTGCCACTGGATTAAAGTAAAAAACCATGGCAGCATGCACACTCCCCGCTTCCGAGTCCAGAACTGGAAGACATTCAGCCCTGCAGACACCATCTGTGACAATAAAAACATTGTATGCTAATTAGACCGGACAGTCAAACAACCTTCTGGGCACCATTCTGGACGTCCTTCCGGATAAAGCTGCTGTGGCAGGGGCCGAGGCAGAGGTGGTTAGGGGCAATCAGGCAGGCAGGTGAGTGGTTAGGGGCGATCAGACAAGCAGGTGAGTGGTTAGGGGCAATCAGGTAGGCAGGCAAGCGGTTAGGAGTCAGTGGTCCCGGATTGTAAGAGGGACGCCCAACTGCTGGCAGTCAGACGTCCCCCGAGGGGTCCTGGATTGTGAGAGGGTGCAGGCTGGGCTGAGGGACCCAAACCTTCCCCCAACCCTCGTGCACGAATTTTGTGCACCGGGCCTCTAGTAATTATATATGAAGCCCAGTGTATTTATATATGTGTGAAATCCACTGCAAACATATATATGCAATAAATTATATCAATCCTTACATAATTTAAGCAAACTCATATATATAAAATTTCATATATATATATCACATAACAGCACTATAAGGCTAACACTATTTTTATAATGACACACACCCATTTTACAGATGAGGGCACTTACCAGAGGGATTAAGCAGTTGGTATTCGACCACAGAACTGCAAAGAAGCAGAGTCAGAATTCTAACTTGAGAGTCTCAACCACTTTGCTCTTCCTCCCACCTCAGAAAGAAGAATGAAATCATTTCATAGTTCTGCGTGCATTTCTTGGCATTGCCTCCAAACAAGAAAGCCTTTCAGATTTAGCTCTTTGATCTCATGCAGGAGAATCTACCCACTGCTGTTGCCTACCCTGGTCATTGTCAAGACGTTTGGCATTTGATGAGTGTGACATCAAGGGGTCCTATTTCCCTCTGACTGTACAGAGCAAGAAGGTTATGAAGAGCCCATACCAGCAATTTGGGGCAGGTAAGCTTCCAGATCACCACGGCCTTGAGACCCCACACGAAGCACAGCAAACAGGACTTACTAGAAGCCAGGAGGTCCCAGGTTCAGCTCTCAGCAAGGAGCCCTCTTCCTGAGTTTCTTGCTTTACCCCTGCTCACTCTGAGCTCCAGTGCCAGGGTGATGATGCATGCACAAGCTCCGTTTGAAATGTGAACCAACAGGAAGTTCCCCGACTTCTAGCTTAGGACAGATTTTACTCTCGCCCCAAGTTGAAATGGAAGCTGGTATCCCAGGGGAAGTCCCTGGCTTTTAATCTTCTTGTGGCTTGGCACAGACCTGCAGGCCTGCAATTCCAGTTGTCTAGAGAAAAAAAAAGAAAGAAAAGAATACATATTTAAAAAAAAAATTCCTGCCAGACTTTGGACTGTAGTCACAATGACTTATTGAGAACAGTGACAGCCCAGCCTTGACCTGCCGTGGCTTCCATTGAAACGATTCCCTTGCTTCCACCATCCATATCCTGCCCTGTCCTTCTGGGGATGAGAGGAAGGATTAGGAAACAAAAACCTGGCTTCTCCAACACAGGTGTACAGGCCAAGGATCTCCAGGAAGACTTGCTTATCATCCGTAATGAGAATATCAACAGGGTGACACTGAGTGGTTCCTGCACTGCACCCAACAGTCCTTAGAAAGAAGCGGGCTAACGTGAATGGCCACTCTTACACCTGCTGAGTGGGATCTGGCTACCATAGGCCCTTTGGCATATTTTCACTTATATTAAATTTTTTAGGGGACCCTGGCCAGCGTGGCTCAGCTGGTTTGGAGCGATGTCCTGTACTCCAAGGGTCATGGGTTTGATTCCAGGTCATGGCACATAACCAGGTTGTGCGTTCAATCCCCAGTTGGGAAGTGTACAAAAGGCAACTGATCTCTCCTCTCTCTCTCTCTCTCTCTCTCTCTCTCTCTCTCTCTCTCTCTCTTCCCCCCCCCCCCCGCCCCATCTCTATCTAATAAAAATCAATTAAAAAATTTTTTTAGGGTGAAAGAGGAAGTGGCTAATAAATTTTATCGTCTTCGATCACCTTTAGAAGTGAACGTACAAAATTTTAATCTTTTTTATTACTAGCATAACTGGGTTGGAACCAGCCCTACCAGGTATTCATTGAGGGGCCTTAGCTAATTTAAGTTTCCTCATCTTCAAAATGGGGTGGATAGTGTTGACCTCACAGGATCTTTTTAAAATTAAGTGAGGCCTGGCTGGCATGACTCAGTGGTTGAGCATCAGCCTATGAGCCAGGAGGTCATGGTTCAATTCCCAGGCAGAGCACATGCCTAGACTGTGGGCTCCATCCCCAGTAGGGGGCATGCAGGACACGGCTGATCAATGATTCTCTCTCATCACTGATGTTTCTATCTCCCTCTCCCTCTCCCTTCCTCTCTGAAATCAATAAAAATATATTTAAAAAATTAAAAATAAAAAAAGCATACAGTATAGTGCTCAATCCACGGTAAGCATTAAACAAAGATGATTTCTCTATTTTTCCCTTTTGCGCCCCATGCACAGCACAAATATTATTGGTTCCTTCATTTAGAAAACACAGCTGGGTTTCAGACATGCAGATATGATTAGACTATCAGCCAGTTTTGCGCAGGACAGGTTGTTTTAGGAGAAATATTTTCTTGGAGTGTATTTCATTGTATGTTTGTTTAGGTCACCATTTGACTATTCTGAAAATAGTCTTTAATATTTTTACATTTGGTCTTTAACTAGCTATTACTAGTTATTGCTCTAAGTAGTTTATAAAAAGCTTGTGTTGATCTCCACTCACTTGGGAACTGGAATGCTGCCCACAGACCATCATCATAATCCAGAGACCTAACCAAACTTAGGACAGAGAAAATCACTTTAACATTGTGTTTCTTTGGGAAAAAAATATCTATAAATCAGTAATAAGAACAGAGGGATTTCCCATCCATCCATCCATCCATCCATCCATCCATCCATCCAACAATCCATCCATCCGTGTGTCTGTTCACCCACATACTCATTCACTCAGCCCACCTGTTCTAGGCTTTTTGGTCATATTTCCCTAATAGTATTACAAAGCTCTTTGAGGACCTTAATTTCTGGCACTTCTGGTCTATGTAGGCCCCTGCACTGAGGTGATTAACATGCGGGGGGGACAGCTGGCTGCTACTAGTGTCTCCTTTGGGAAAATACTCTTCACTTCTACCTGCAAATCGTTCTGTGAAATGTCGTTTTTTAGCTGGGCACAATGCTATTTTCATCTCAATCAGGGTTTTGAGGATAAGGAAGTTGAGACATAAAGTAAACTAAATAATGCCCCCATGCCTAGCCCAAGATGCCCACACCCTAATTCCTGGTACCAGCACTTAAATAATCAACCAGCACTGAGCAGCCACATGCCCAACAGAACAGTGGTCCCTCTCATTCCTGAGGGTACATGATCCATTTGTGATGGAAAAGAGCTGTGTTGGAGGATTTGTACTTTCAGTAAAATCACAGTTGGTTCACACTTTCTCTTCTAAGTTATGACAAGTCTTGTGGGGGCTGAAGACCAATTTCTTGTTCAGACATGAAGATATGGAAAGTGTGGGTGGTTATATAAAAATGCACTAATTAGCCTTCTGAGTAAACCACACCTACCTGAGGAGCTACCACTAGTCTTCGACTAACCATGATAGACATCTAAAGGGAAATAACTATGTATAGGAACAGAGCAGGTGATAAAACACTCCTAGTCCTCAAAGAATTTATATTTTAGTAGCGAAAACAAAGAATTATATAATTTTATATAGTGAGAAGTGCTATGAAGAAAGATAAGGCAGGGTAAGTAGCTCAGGAATGGTGAGGAGGGGCAGGTTGTTAGGTGGAATAGCTGGGAAGAGAAAGGCCTCTCTAAGGCCCACATCAGAGCGGAGTGAGGGAATGGGACATGTGGATATGTGAAGAAGGAGGGCTCTATGCAGCGCAAGTCGCAGGTGCAAAGGCCCTGAGGCAGCGACCATCTGGATATGTTTGAGAAACTTCAAGAAAGCCAGTGCTATAGAGTAGGCTGACAGGAAATAAGGGTGAAAGGCAGAGAGGGTCATGTAGGGCTTTCAACCATGGTGAGCACCTTGGATTTAATTCTTATGCAAGGGGAAGACCTTAGAAAGCTTTAAGCAGAGAAGTGATGAGATCCAGTAAATTCTTATAAAGGAGACGCTGGAGGATGGATTCAAAAGAGAAAGAGTAGAAGCAGGGAGGCCAGGTGAGAGGCTGCTGCAGCGGGGCCCAGGTGAGATGAAGATGGTTGGAGTGGCCGTGGAGGGCATGAGAAGTTGTTAGACATGGGCTTTCTCTTGCAGGTAGAGCCAGCAGCTTTGCTGACAGATTCAAAGGGCGACTATGAGAAAGGACTGGATGTTGAGCGTGCCTTCTAAGTTTATGGCCTAAGTAGGTAGATGCAATGGTTCTGTTTCCTGAGGCTGGGAAGAGGTTTGGGGCAGGGGAAAGGGTGAAAAGATTTCTGTTTCCCAAAAGTTGATGGAAAAGGGTGGTGTTGGAGGATTTGGACTTTCAGTGAAATCACAGTTGGTTCACAACTTTTTCTTCCGAGTCCACACATTATTTTTGGCTCCTCCCAACATCCCTGTGAGCTGGGCATTTGGGGCTGAGAGGAAGCCTTGGCAGCTGGAGCAGGGGTCTGCAGAGTGAGGGCTGAGGTGGCGCAAAACAACCAACCAACAAAACCGAAACAATAACGACAAAGCAAAACAATAGTAATAAAAAAAAGAACTCGCCCAACACAGAATGCTCAGTTAACTAAGCAATATTGGGGACATACTTACATGAAGAAAATTACTGCTCTTTCTGAAGTTCCCATTTAACTGGGCACCTTTTTTTTTTTTTTTTTAGGGGACAGAGTCACACTCAGTGCCCACTCCTTGTGTGAAGCGCGGGCTCCTGGCTCTTCCATCCTCTTGCCTTCCTCCAATCTCCCAGCAACTTGACATCTTCAGCACCTGCCCACATTCTTCCTCCTCTCCTTTGCATGCATAGCCATTATCCTCAGAAAGAGCCTCTTCTCTATTAGAATCTTTTTGCATTCCCCCCCCCCCCACTTCCTAATCTCTTTCCTGTGGCCTAAATTACTTATTGGGACAGGCTCCTTTTAACACACTCCAACACTTAGCACTTTCTGTGTGGCAGGCGTTGTGCTGTGCACTTTGCACTCATTAGCTCATTCACTTTTCACCAGACCCTTGGAGGTAGGTACCGTTTCCTCGGTACCCGTTCCCTTTTAAGATGGAGAAGCAGAGGTTTCGGGAGCCCCAGAGATTCCTCAAGATCCTACAACTCGGAAGTGCCAAAGCTGGGATTTGAACAGGGCTGTCTGACGAGGGCCTTTGCTATTGACTAGCTCGCGGGGGAAACAGGATGGCGAGCCTTGGGCTCTGCTAGTCAAGCGTTCCAGCTTGTTCATGGTAGCTTTCCGAAGTCCCTGGGATTTGGAATAGGAGAAATCGCTTCTTCCATGCCATGTGGGTGGCCTGGAGGATTCGAAGTGTTGACAATATAACAATCCATAAGATGCATTTGTATTTTGGGAAACCTTATTTTTAACCCTGAAGAGGGGCGGGGGGCGGGGGGGGGGGGGGGGGGGAAGAAGTGTCACCCACAGGCTCTTGAAGGAAGACTTCAGCAGCCACTGCCAGCCCAGTAAATCCTAAATCAAACCAGGGACATCGTTCTTTAAACACTTTTGCCGAGGCTAAGGGGCAAATAGTTTATGCTGATTCTGGGTAACCATCCACAAATATACTGTGTCAAAGAGGCTTTTTTTCCTCCAAGTGTTCCATATCATTTTTGGTATAAGCTGCCGCTGTGCTTTAACTGTCGGTAAATATTTGTGCAATTAATGTATGCTGGTAAATGTCTCGAGAAGAAAGCCAGCTTCTAGTGCCAGTTGCCATTAGTAACACAAAAGAAAAAGACTGTTTCTTTCATCTCAGTGCTTAAATACTGGAATCTTCAGAAAAGATAATCTGCAAGAGCTGATGTTCCTAAGCTTTTAAGAGTTGGTCCTTTACTCTGGTATAAAAAGCATTCACTTGAGAATTATTTTTTTCCCCTTGCCTACTTCACAGTAATCTAGTTAATATTAATTATGAAAAGTGATTGTACAGAGAAGTTCTTTTTTAAAATGTCAGAAACGTTGTTAGAGGGAGCATCTTGCATTGTGGTAACTACAAGGTACTGGAGGGGAAGGAGACAGGAGAGGCCCTTCTTGTCTAGAAATGATTGCCTTCGTGATTGGAGAGGACCAGGAATGAGGTGCGCCTGCTGACACCGGCTGGAGAAGCCAGGGCACCTGCACCCATTCATGGCAAACTGGTGGTCTGCTCCTCCCTCACACTTCCCCGGCTTCCTCCAAAGTCGCCCTGGGCTTGAAGTTACTGTGAAGCCTGTGAAAGTTCCTGGGCAAGAGGCCTCTAGTTCTTGAATGTGTACCTTGAATCCTTTGCCATTCAAACTGGAGGTAGGATGGCTAATTGATTATTATGGATTGAATAATTGTGTTCCCCCTAAATTCGTATGTTCAAACTTAACCCCCAAAGTAATGGTATTTGTAAGTGGGGCCTTTAGGAGATGATTAGGTCACGAGAGTGGAGCCCTCATGAATAGGCTTAGTGCCATTATAAGAGAGATCCCAGAGACCTCCCTCACCCCTTCTGTCATGCGGGAACACAGCAAAGAGGTGAAGTCTATGAACCAGAAAGCAGATTCTCACCAAACAATGAATCTGCCGACACCTTGATCTTGGACTTCTCAGCCTCCAGAGCTGTGAGAAATAAATGTTTGTCGTTTTAGCCACCCGATCCATAGTAATTTGCTATATAGCAGCCCAAAATGATTAAGAAACGGGGTCTGCGAGTAGCCAATGCCTTGCTGGCCCTCTGGTGGTCTTTTCCAGATGTTTAATTCAGGCTTTGCTGCTATTCGTGCTGATGTGCAAGGGAGTCTCTGGTATCAGGACAAAGCACGTTGTCCTAGGACCACCTTGTATATCTGCAGCCATAACCCCATGTGCCTTTCCGATATAAATCTTTTGGCACAGATTGGCTTTATATACTTAAAACAAACTTGTTAGAAAATTGTAGCACTGTCAGTATTTATAGTGCTATAGAAACCAAAAGCCAACTCATCATTATTGTTGATCACATAGTTTCAGAGGACTATCCAGGCATGAACCTGCAAGATGGGAGTTTCCACAGCCACACCAGTTTCCACTGCAGTGGTGGCTGGGGCCCTGCCAATGTAGTGTGCTTGCGTTAATGATTTCTAAGTCAAAATGAATTATTTGCCATTGGATCCAAAACAAAGCCCCGAGGTCTATCAAAAGGGTGACCTATGGCTCGAGGGCTCACGGGCAGGGAGAGAGCAGAATTTTCTGGGTGTACACAGGGCTCCAAGGATGGGTGGGAAGAGACAAACTCTGTGGCTTCGACGCACAACAGCTCCGACCGCCAATGGAAACATGCAAGGAATGGCTCCCTTAATCCTGCTCTGTTTATGAAGACATTTTAAAGGCTGCGGTCCACATTCGCAGACACTCTGAGAACATAAACAATCCTATGACATCACTCGGCTGAAGGCTCATTTAAAATAGACAAGGGTGTCGAAAGTCTACCACGGAAATGAAAGGCGTCATGTCGTCTTACAAGAGGATTTGCTGAGGGAGAAGAGATGCTTGAAAACATATTTTCGGTGAAAGCTCCAAAACACTTATGCTCCTTCCCTAATCCTTTTAGGCATGTACTTGATCAACTCCACGTTCCCTGCTGAGGGGAAGCAAAAATGTGTCAACAAGCGATCCTTGCCCTCAGAACTGAGCTTCTCAAACTGGGGTGTGTAGGTGGGTGCAGATGCTAGTTGAGCAGATCTGGGCGGGGCCGAGCTTCCAGGGGATGCTGACGTCACTGCACACACGTGCTTTCAACTGGTGACCACCACAGCTTGCCACCTGGCCAGATGCCTGCAGGAAAAAAAGCCAGGCAGGTGCAAAGCTAGGCAGAAGGGCGTGCTCCTAGGACGTCACAGGCCATCCTTGGTAGCCAGAGCGGCGGACCAAAAGATTTCGGGCGACACAATGGGAGACTGGACAAAAGAAAGGATTTGTCAACCAGTGTCTGCGCCCTATCAGTGGACATCGTTTTCTTTCTCACAGTGAGGCCTTGGCGGTGGTTGTTTTTTTGAGGTTGTAAATCACAAGGAAACACAGAAGCCTAGCACTTCTTTTGAGGCCTATTTTGCGGCAATCTGTAAACATAATAGGCTTCGGATGGTTTATGGGAACTTGCTCAGAGAGCAAGCTCAGGGCAGAGCCTAAAGCTGACGCTTCAAGTAGGTTAGTGGCACCTTGAGAAAAGACAGAGGAACTCAGATTTGAGCCGATTCAGGTCACACAGAATTGCACTGTCTTCCTCATGACAACAGCGCCCTGCCTGCTTCCCTTGCAGGGGGAGCTTGGTCCTAAGTAGGAATATATGTTAACCATCATGATGCTCTCCTTTTGCCATCAGAATTTCAGGTAATGAAAGGATCGAAGTTTAAGACTAGAGTTGACTGAACACATACCTGTCCTGGAATAGGATGTGTAGTCTTGATAACCAAGTGTTTGCCCCGATGAAGTTGTCTAGGACAAAGGTTTTTTTTTTTTTTTTTTTAATCCTCACCCAAGAATGTTTTTTTTTCTTTCACTTGATCTTGAGAGAGAAATATCCATCGGTTGCCTCTTGTACATACCCCAACCGGGGACTAAAACCTACAACCTAGGTATGTGACCTGACCAGAAATTGAACCCATGACCTTTCGGTGTACGGGATGACGCTCCAACCAACCGAGGCACCCTGGCCAGGGCCAAAGGCACTTTCTTAATAGTGTTTTTATGTCTCTGATCTAAGGGGCATGAGGTAATACTCTATTTATAAACTGAGTAAGTGTAACTGCTCAGAGTTTATGAAAATTAATTTTTTTTAACACGAGATCATTTCTCTCTCTACAATAAATGCTTTCGAAGGCCAATAACTAGAGCGCTATGATTTTTACTTCAGATGACAATGTATGTCGGCACATTTATTTCTATAAAAGGGAACAGGAGAGTCTTACTTTCCAAAGAACAGCCTGTGAATTCTGGGGAAAGCGGGCTGGTTGCCTGTTGATTCTTGATTCATGATCTCTGCTTCAATTTTGAACATTTGGTATATTTTAGATGGCAGAAAACCAGGGACAAGTCTCATAAACTGACCCTACATCCATTTTATTATTGAAAGAAGATAGTTTTACACCATCTGACTTAATTGCCAAATTAATAAATGGCAGCCCGTCACAAACAACTTCAGACGTTGATTAACCCTTTATGTGAAGCATTTCGGTGATTCCCTAGTGATTACTTAGTATTTTGTGAGTGTTCTAGCTTCAAAAGAAATGCGAGTTATATTTTGTGTGGAGGATGAGTGAGTAGGATCAATTCCTTTCCTGTTTTCTCATTTTCCCACGACCATAAGACACATCCAAAGGAAGAGAAACTGAGCAGTTAGACATTAAGCACGATATTTTAACCAATAAATACGAACATTAAACCCATCATTAGACCCAGTAAAGTATCAAAAGTTCAAAAGAAACCACCACCTTGAAAACAAAGTGCAAAAAATCTTTGCCATGAAGGGTCCCACCCCCGCCCCCCCTTAACAAAAAATGTGCTCAGAATAAGGCTTGGAATCATCTGAAAAGTTTCAGGTTATCTATTAGAGCTAAAACAGACTGGTTTGCACATAGCAGGCGACACATAGATTATCTGACAACTGAATGAATAGAAGACTGAATGGAGGAATCGCTGAACATCAGGAAATATAATTACTTTTATTCACATTATGGGCAGCTTACATCCACTCCTTGTTCCTCCCCCGCCCCATTCACTGCCCCTTCCTCTGCTGTATTGCAGGGAAATACACTTCCCAGCCCCCTTGTCAACTGGTTTCCATGTGGGCCTGGAAGGGTAAGTGCCGGAGAAAGACTCGGAGGGCAGAAGAGGTGAAGCCAGGGTACTTCTCCATGTCTGACTCATCTGGTGTTGCCCCATCTCAGGCAGTGGGCTTGTCCCTGCCATGGCTCCATTTTCCGTAACTCCTCTCTCCTTGGGGGTGCTGGCTCCCACCAGGCAGCCCCTGGTTCCAGCTCTTGGGGAGACCTCCCGCAATATCAGGACGACCACCCCCTTGGCTGTGTTTTGTCACGCACTGGGACTCGTTGACAGGTACCAACATGACTCTAAATGTCCATCAAAGGCACCCCCACCCACAGTGTCACCTACAGAGGTAATTGTTGTTGTATGTGCTACATGTGACAACCAGAGAAGTACAAACCAAAAACAAAACAAAAAAACAACCCAGAATATTAAGAGGAAATGACAAAGTCATTGCATAGATAACATTGTCAACATTAAGATAGCACCCAAGTCCCTTTCCCCAATTAACCAAGAAATTTTCCTGAAAGAAAAATCCTTTAGAATTTATGTAAATTTGAAGAGGATAAAAAAAACAAAAACAAAAAAAACAACAACATCTGATTATCAATAAAGGATCCATTGCTTTCCAGCTACACGGCACCCGTGGGCAAAGCTACTTAGGGAAGTAGAGGTCCTTGGTGAGCATGGAGACCATACACGGGATCTGCTTCTTCTCGTGGAATTGCGGGTCGTTGCACTGGGACTCGAAGTGCCTGGCCACCTTGTAGTTCACCCTGGTCAGGATCTTTAAGAGGTCCAGGCTTTTCCCGTGCTCGTTCAGGGTGGCGCAGAGGGCCTGCACAAACCAGGAGCCGCATCCTGGGTTCCTCCACGAGTAATAGCCTTCAACAGGACGGGAAGAAGAGCAAGTCAGCTGCCCTGGCCGTGAGCTCTCGGTGTCTGGGGCCCTCCCACATACCTTTCTGAAACGGTGTCACTCTACTCTGCACGCGAGTCCCTAATGAGAATCGTGCCCGGGTGCTCAACGGGCAAATGTCTTAAGATTTAGAGGGCTGCGTGGAGATGCTCAACACAGGACTTGGTGGACCAGCAGGGATGCATGTCAGATTCCTAAGTGAGTGTGTGACAAGTCGAACATGGAGCCTGCCTAAGGAGAGGCTGGAGAACTGCCCCGTAGCTGGAACGCCTCACCATTCTTTGGGGGGGAAGTGCTACTTTCCAATCCAAGGGGGACCCCAGAGGATTTTGAGATGTGTTCCTGCTGCTGAGGGAGAACTAAAGGCTGGCTCCTGCTGAAGAAATCTCGAAGTGAGAGGCGGCTGAACGAGCAATTACCTTAGGGGCAGAGCTAGGAGAGCCAGCTGCCCTGGGAGGGCTGGAGGAAGGGGGCCGTAAGCCAAGGAATGCGGGAGGTTCTAATTGCGGGGGAGAAAGTAAAGACACGGATTTTAACCCCTACAGCCTCCATCTGAAAGGGATGCAGCTCTGCCAACCCACTCTGGAATTCTGACCTTCAGAGCTGTTAAGATCACACAATTGTGTGTGTTCAGCCACTATGATTGTGGTAGTTTATCACCGTGGCAATGGGAAACGCAAACAGCCCCAAGCCTGCACTCTGATGGTGGAATGGCATAGCCCAGTGAGCAGATAAGGGACTTGATACCTGACACTGTGGAATAGGCGAAGAGAAAGTCGGCCTCGACGGGGATCTTCTGTCGAGGGCTGGCATCTGTGTCACCGATAGGCCCCGAGTCGGCCTGGATCCCGTCATCGAGCTCTGTCCCGCGGCACGCCTAAGTGGCAAAGCACAGATCACTCCGTGGAGTCAAGAACAGAAACACGCATGCTGTTCCCTGCTGTGTCCCAGTGCCTGGAACCGTGCTTGGCATGAACGAGGAGCTCAGTGATAATCTGCTGAGTGACTCAATGAATGTTGAACTGAGTTCGTCAGCAAAGCAAGTAACAGTGTGGAACTCGTAAAGAAACCCTCATGATTTGTGATCTGAAGCCAACACAGAAGCCAAGCATTTAGAGGTAGAAAAACAAAACCCACATTTGCATACCCCAATCGAAACAGCACGGAGATTTGTAGAGATGATACAGTTCAAGTCATGCTGTAACCTTTTCCCCCTTTCAGTGGGGTTGGCTTTGAACAGGGTTTACCTGGATGAAGAAGAGCTTGGGTTTCCCTAAAAGGGTTCTGCATCTATCCCCCCGAAAAAGGCTCGTCAAGTCCTTGATGTCCATCTTGCCGTCCGTTCCGTAAATCGAGTTTTCTTCTCCATGGCTCAACAAGACGCAGGCGAAGCAGGCTGCATTACTGTGGTCCTCCTCAGAGGCTGCAAGCAAGCGATTTGAACAGTGACTGGTTAAAGCACAAGCCCTGTGGGACCTCAGAGGCGGTGCCCCCTCCCACCTGGCAGCTGCCACTGACAGAGAGCCATGCAGGGGGAGGAACACCCCAGTGGGGAGGAGGAGGACCAGTGGAGAAGTTAGAGAAGTCTAGCATTCTCAGTCTGAAACCAGAATGGAGCTGTCTCATGAGGAAGTGACCCCACAGGTGGGAGGGTTTTGGCAGCTGCTGGGAGGCAGCATTTTGGGGTGCTGAAGAGGGTGGCCCCGCTATCTGTTAGGTCTGTGACATCAGGCACATTTCTTTGCCATTCTATGTCTTGGTTTCCTTGTCTGTAAAATGGATAGGATAGTATCTATTATGTGAGTTAATATTTGTCATGCAAGTATTTGCTAAAGAAAATACAGCATCATGCTAAGTGAAATAAGCCAGTCACTAACGGACAAATACTTGATGTTCCCACTTACGAGGTCCCTAAGGAGTCAAATTCTCAGAGACAGAAAGCAGAATGGTGGTTGTCGGGGGCCAGGGGAGGAGGGAATGTCATTGTGAGGTACACGGGATTATTCTTCTGTCTCTTCCACCAGGGAAAAGTTTATTCTTAAACTGTGTGGTAAGCAGCATGGCATCCACTTGTTACTTCCCTAGGAATCAGCCTTTTGAAATTGAGACTTTCTGTAGAGACAGATCTTATTTCTCTTGCTGTCATAGAAGCTGATTTCATCTTTTTAGGGAGAAAGCTAAGTTTTCTGAAAGAGACCCACCCACCCCGGAGACAGGTATGGAGTGGTCTGGAGGCAGGGAAGGCCTCCCACCCTGAAATCCCCGTGTCCTGCGAAGCATCCTACAGAGACCAGCTGGGGCCCTGCTCCTCTCTCGGGCACAGGAAAACGACACAGGGAGGAGGGGGTGGGCACGCACCGTTTTTCAGCACAGCATGCATCTGGGCACAAGAGTAGTTGTTATACACCACCACGTCGAAACCCAGGTCTCGGAAGGTCTTGAAAAGGGACCCGGCATCTTTGTCCGTTCCGGTCCGGATGGACATACCTGTGGGAGTCAAACACCAGTTCACGGTGAGCAATCCTCGGCTGAGCACCGTCTGCCGGCATCGCCCGGCCAGGCGCCACGTGCAGCTGAGAAGTAACTCTCAGCTGTAGTCAAGGCCAACGGCTCCCCTTGAGTCTCAGCTCATGCACATATAGGGTGTCCCAAAATTCACGCAAGATTTGAATTTTGCCTTAGCATTAACAACAACCACAAAAAATAAAAGCCTAATTTTACTTGGTTTATTGAATCAGATTCTAATATCTGTTGCCCTTTGATTTCAATCCCTTCAATTTGATATGCATTACCAAGTACCAATTATGGCCCAGGAGCAGGGACAATGAAGACCAATGAAGACCACGGCTTTGCGTATGTGCCAGCAAAGCCGTGGAGGCCATTTACCCGATGTGCTATTCCATACATAACCCTATACCCAGGGGTCCTCAAACTTTTTAAACAGGGGGCCAGTTCACTGTCTCTCAGACCATTGGAGGGCCGGACTATAGTTTAAAAAAAAAAAAACTACGAACAAATTCCTATGCACACTGCACATATCTTATTTTGAAGTAAAAAAACAAAACGGGAACAAATACAATATTTGTATTTGCATGTGGCCCACAGGCCGTAGTTTGAGGACCCCCGCCCTATACTGTATACTTTATGAATCAATAAAAAATTTACAATTTTTAATTATAAACCTGTGTTTTCTATCAAAATTACTTCTTGCGTGAATTTTGGGACACCCTATACATGGTGGGTCCTTCAACTAAAAGTTCCTGATTTCTCCATATCCCTTCCTCCTGGTCATGCAAATACCATCTACAAAGGGGCCGTGTGCCCTAGTAGCTGGGCACAGCACTCTCTGCTGAATGAATGCTACGAGTCTTAGCACCACTGGAGAAACTGGAAGGGGACGGGAAAGGTGAGCCCGTGCCCACAGCACCTACCTGTCGATTCGTCGAATTTCTTGTTGTTTATTATGATGCATTTGCCCACCTTCTCAAAATTCATGCTATACTGATATGTAGGCTCTTGCTCCTGGGTGGTCTTGTTGGATTTCCCAGAGTCATTTTTCTTCTTCATACTGGGGAAACAGAAAGCCAGTCAGGGGCTGTGGGGGAAGCCTGGACATGAATGGCCCTTGCTTTTACTATCAGCATGAAAGGGGCGGCCAAGGAAGCTGCAGTATCTGTGATGGAAAGACCTGGGGCAGACAGATGGCTCTGTTTAATCATCACATTTAAAAGGAACGTGCATCTTAATTGCATTAGTTGCCAGAGAAAAAAATCACAATGCAATACCAGAACGGCTGCACCTGTGGATGACGGTGCGCCGCACCTGAAATTGTCACACATGGTTGGGCAGAGCCTGCTTTGTGCGGCCAAGTGGCAGAAGTCTCTGAAAACTGAACTTAACTATATCCTGTGACAGAGCAATTCCACTCCTCGGCATGTGCCCCAAAGTGAGCCAACGTGTGCCCCAAAAGACAGACCACAGCATGCGTAGAAATAACCCAAATGTCCAATCACAGTAGAAAGGGTAAACTGCTCAATAATCATAGATAACAAGGAGAGTGAACAAACCATGACAGCATGAAGCCACAGGAACAAACCTCACAAATACAATCCTGAGGGAAAGAACCAAGATTTAAAACAGCAGTTCTCAACCTGTGGGTCGCGACCCCTTTGGGGGTCGAACGACCCTTTCACAGGGGTCGCCTAAGACCATCGGAAAACACATATATAATTATATATTGTTTTTGTGATGAATCACTATGCTTTAATTATGTTCAATTTGTAACAGTGAAAATACATGCTGCATATCAGATATTTACATTACAATTCATAACAGTAGCAAAATTACAGTTATGAAGTAGCAACGAAAATAATTTTATGGTTGGGGGTCACCACAACAAGAGGAACTGTATTAAAGGGTCTCAGCATTAGGAAGGTTGAGAACCACTGCTCTAGGAGGAATCCGTCTTTCATAAAGTTCAGGAGACTAACACCTGGTATTCGAAGTTGGGAGGTGGTTTTCTTGATGGTGGGATAGTTAGGGACCCGAAGGGACATAAGGACTCTCTCAGCTGCAGGTCATAGTTTGTTCTTGATGTGGGTGCTGGTTACATGGTTGTGTCAGTTAGTGCAAATGCATTAGTGTGTGCCTCTTTCTATGTGCCCCTTAACTCAATGAACAGTGACATTATACCAGGGAAAAAGGAACAGCAATTTAAAAAAGACAGTAGGCCTCTTCCAATCTTCAAACGCCAAAGTCTAGTTTACCAAAAGTCTAGCATATAAGCCCTGAGGCCGGAACAGGGGTATCATTGAGGGGCCAGGGGAAAAAAAAAACGTCCAATGTGAATGGAAAGCCGCCTTGCTAGTCATCCAGTCGAATGTTAAGTCCCACAAAAGAAGAGATCATTTTAAATCTGTTCTGAAAAATTGAGGAATCCCTATTACCTAGAACAATGCCTAGCATATAAGTGGCTCAATAAATATTTTTTATAAACCACATGCCAATATCCCTCATGAATAGAGATGAAAAAAAATCCTTAACAAAATATTAGCAAGTCAAATCCAGCAATCTATAAATGGGATTATACATCATGACCAAGTGTGATTAATCCCAGGAATACAAGGTTGGTTTAAATCTCTGAAAATCAATTAATGTAACCCATCCTATTAATAAAAGCCAAAGACCATACAGTCAACTGGATAGATACAGAAATGGCATTTGGAAAAATCCAACACCCTGTTATGATAAAAATGTGAAATAAACTAGGATGACGATGGAACTTGACTTGAGAAGGGCATCTATGAAAACCCCACAGCATCACACTTACTGATGCAAGACTGAATGCTTCCCTCTAAGATCAGGAACAAGCCACATAAGCCCACTCCTGCCGCTTCTATTAAATATTGTACGAGAGGTTCTGGTCAGGGCAATTAGGTTTAAAAGAATGTGTTACATAAGTGAATGAATCAAGTCTTATGCCCCCATTTTTCAGATATGAAAACTGATGCACACAAAGAGGCAGGGGTTGTCCAAGTTCTCCCAGCTAGTGATCAGCAAAGCGGGACCATCAGGCTTCCATGTCAGCATTCTAGAGCCCGATGCCCTTGAATTATTCATCCCCTGTTCCGCCCAAGCTCTTATCAAAAGCTGGAAGAGGTAAAGTGAAAGAGAAGATGAAGCTTGTTACCCATTAACTGTGGGTCCAAGGGTCCTGGGCTCTGAGTTGTCATTAAATCTTATCTGTTGGGGTTTCTCAGGATATTGGAAAGGACCTGGCCTTTCCCCTTGCCCCCTCCTACCTTGGTCCAGATTACAGGTTAGCTCTCTATGTCGAGCCTTCAGTTTCCTTATTGCTATTATTCAACTTCACCATGACTATATCCTCCACTTTTATAGGGCCTGATTTCTTCCAGATTATCTATATATATAAAAGGCTAATATGCAAAGTGTCCCCTTGGAAGTTCAACAGGGAAACTGGGAGTTCAATCACTCACTATGACATGTGCTGACCAACAGGGGGCAGCTCAAAACGAAGGAAGGTCCTGGCCAGCAGCTGGAAGGCCCTGATCAGCCCTGATTGCCAGCCAGGCCTAGGGACCCTATCCGTGCATGAATTTCGTGCACCGGGCCTCTAGTTTTATTTTTAAAAGAGAAGTCTTCTGAATCTGTTCTTCTCACTTCTCCCTCCCTTTGTTGTCTGTTTACAGGTGATGCCAGGTTCTCTTCCCACGTCTGCCCCCAGAGGCAGCCCCAAAAGAGCACTGTACCTGGAGTCAGACAGAGGTCTGCATCCCTGCACCTGTGCAACCTGGGCCAGCGAGTCTCCGCCCTTCACAGAGCATCAGTCTCCTCTCCCAAAAGATGGAGCCTTGTATGACTGTCACAAGATTAGACAGGGGGCTCAGTGGGAGCGGGGACTCCTGTGCAGCCTTCTCCCCTCCCAGGCCTCCTCAGAGGAGTTGAGTATCGATTTGCTAATCGAGTTTCTGTAAGCTTCAAGGACATGCCATTGGGAAGGGGTAGGACAGGTCATTGCTGCCCTGTCAATAACCCCTACTGACAGCATCTGTGCACATTAAAATATGTGGCAACAGCCCAGCCAGTGTAGCTCAGGGGTTGAGCACTGACCCATGAACCAGAAAGTCATGATTCGATTCCCAGTCAGGGCACATGCCCAAGTCTCAGGCTTGATCTCCAGGTGAGAACAGGCAGGAGGTAGCCGATCAATGATTCTCACTCATCATGGGTGTTTCTATCTCCTTCTCCCTCTCCCTCTCCTTTCCTAAATCAATAAAAACATACTTTAAAAGACATCTGTGCACAGCCTTTCATGGGCACCACGATCTTTGGTCTTCAATTGACGTCTCTGAGGTAGGTGGAGGGGGTACAATCATACCCACTGTATAGGTCCCAATAACAGCAATCAACATCTGTCAGTGCTTTTACTATGGGTGGGGATCTGGTTAAACTCTCAGCTGCCTTTTCTCACTGACTCCTGACAGGCCTTTAGGTCACTTAAGGCCAAAGACCCTAATCAGAGTCACACTGAGTCTGGCAGGCTGGAGAGCACGGTTTATGCACTAAAGCCCTTTCAGAGATAAAAGCCTATTTTTATCGTTGGCAGCATGGATTATTTTAAAACCAACTGTACAATATCCAAGTAACAAAACAAGATGTGATTTCTTTTAAGCTGCCATTAGCCCAACCTCAATGATGAGCAAACAAAACCAGTGAGCATCTTTTAAAGAGAAACAGGCTTGAATTGTCACATTAAAAAAAAAAAAAAAAAAAGGACTCTGCTTCTATCAGAATAGAATTTGGAAAATTAAATGTGTTGGTTTTTTTTTTTTTTTAAAGGAACACAATAGGGGAATAAAGATATACACACGTTAAAGAAAACACTTTCCATGGTTATGAAAAGTGCCTTAAAACTGAATATGAAACGTGATTCTTATCCTTGGTAAACATCTCAAAAGGTAGGTAAGGAAAGGTTCCCTTACCTAGCCTGGCCCTAACTTGAACTCTCATTTTTCAAAATGAACTTAATATCTGCTTCCTTTTTCTAGATTTGAAGGTGGCTGATTCTGCAGGAACACAGGAAAATTTTTGTGCTTAAGTATTTCTTTTGTGTGTGACATCTAATATTACTTGGAAATGCTTCTGGATTGGCAAGTTTTCTTCCTTTTTTCCCCCCCCCTTGCCTCTCTCATTTCCAATTTTGAATTTTAATAGCATCCCTCAATTAAAAGACCTGGTTGGCAGGCATATGTGATTCAGCTAGCCCCTCAGTCCCATAATGACCAGCAGGACACTTCAAAGATGCAGTTCAGTCTCTACTTCCTGTTTGGACTGGAAAGGGCAGGGTTTTTCATCAAAACCACGGAGTATTGAAAAAAAAAATGAGGAAGCTCTCTGTTCTGATGTGAGATGATTTCCAGAAAGTGTGAAGCGTTGAATTAAACAAGAGAGCAGAACAAGATGCTACCTTTTGAGGGGAAATGAGGAGGAAATAAATAGATGTTATCAGTACTAATGTTACTGTATATCATTCAAAGTGGGTACCCGTGTCTTGGGGGGCCAGGAGCAGGACAGCAGGAAGAAATGGGAAAAAGAATTTTTGACTGTATGCCTGTCAGTATATGTGAATAAGGTCATTATTCAATAATAAAATTATTATTAATAGCTAAAGATCACTTGCAGCAAATAGATTTTGAGATCTGACCTATTTAGAAGATTACTGGATTTTTATGCTAATTGTTGAAAGGGCTCCATTTTTCTGTTTCCCACTGTGGTTTTACCCGTCTCCCCAGCTTTCAAACTTCTTACTCTTCTATGCGTCAATAACAACATTAATAGTTATAATAAATATCATTATGCCCTACCCCGGTGATGGCGAACCTATGATACGCGTGTCAGAAGTGACACGCGAACTCATTTTTTTGGTTGATTTTTCTTTGTTAAATGGCATTTAAATATATAAAATAAATATCAAAAATATAAGTTTTTGTTTTACTATGGTTGCAAAGATCAAAAAATTTCTATATGTGGCACGGCACCAGAGTTAAGTTAGGGTTTTTCAAAATTGCTGACACACCAAGCTCAAAAGGTTCGCCATCACTGCCCTACCCTATCAAACACCACTCTCCACCTGGGTACAGCCTTTGGGACTCTAGGCTCTTGGGCCGAAGGTCAAGCGAGATGTGCCTTGAGGGGCACACACTGTGGAAGGTGCCCCAGGGCAGCATCGAGGTGTATTCAGGGCCATGTGTGAGGTTCACAACGTTCCATGAAACCTGCAAGGTCGAGCTGAACATTCAATCGAAATTACCAACACAACCAAAATGCGTCCGCGGCACAGCCTTGGTGGAGCTGTAGCTCACCATTAGCCCAGTCAGGGGAGGAAAGATGGGTGATCCCCGTGGCAGCAGCTCATAAAGTTACCGTCTTTCTGGAAATCAACTGCCAGAGCCAAGCAGATCATCAGATAAACAACGCCCACTGGACAGGAGTTAACGGCCGCAAGGGCTCCAAAGAGCTTGCGCTAATTAACCAGCCAATGGCAGGAAGACAGCTACAGTCCACAGATCTGCAGGACAGCTTCTTGCAGGGCCGGGGGACCGGGGAGGGAACTCAAAGGGTAATAAGAAGCTTTCAAAGATCCAGATTAGAAACTTCTTGGGCTGGCGATCATCCCCCAGAGATAAGATTTTCTAAAAGTGGCTGTTCTTGTCCCACTTTCATATAAGGCCTTTCCGGCAGAGGAAGGAGGCTGCAACATGTGAGAACACAGCCCCTAACAAGTGGGCACGCTGGAGTTTCTTTTAAGTCCGGATCAATGGAAACCAGTCTTTCTCCTCAATCTGATAAATGGAGGAATCTCTTCAGGTAGCTCCCTAAATCCCCAGGATCAAGTATTGTTAACATGGGTGTGATGCTTTATGCTTGACAAAGTGTGTTACTGATCATTCTTCCATTCACTCTGCAAAATCCAGACCAGAGACAGAAGAACACTCAGCAAATAAAAGCCGGCCAGGGTATTTTCAGGCCACATTCTCTCTCTTGCCATTCTACCTCCTTCTCCCTTTGCTAATTCTGTGCTGATAAAACTATCCTTTACCTGGACCTTTTTTTTAACACTGTGAAGACTTCGGCCAAGATTATTATGTTGACAAGAAATACACCCAGCCAGGGTCCTTGTCTTGGAACCTGCTGTTAAGTGTAAGGCTCATGATAACTGGGACCAGTGAATTAAAAGTTCTAAATCCTCTTAAAGGCTCATGTGTTCCACAATTGGCTACAGATTTTACAGCAAATCTGGCCAGAATATCACTGTGCTTAGGACCAGATAAGCAACTAGGAGAGCCTGGAAGAATGACTTAGTAAATGCATGGAAGTGTGCACGATCGGGAGTCAATAAGGAAGCAGGCTGGGTCACTGCGCTGCTTCCTGGCCATCCTCACTGTCTCTTGGTGTTGTGTTTCCTCACCAACCCGGGCCAGTACCGGTATCTCCGTTTCCCAGATGTGGTCAAAGAGGCTCAGATCTCTGCCGGGAACACAGATAACGCCAGCGTCGATGAGCAGGAAGGAACTGGAATTATCCGAACTTCTTAGGTACAGAGCCAGTTGGTGGAGCCTCAAATTTCACAGTGCAAGGCCAATGCAGTCATTTCGACCAAGTCAAGAGGCCCAAAATGACAACCCACGCTCAGTGGTTATTTAATATAAGAAGACCTCCTGAAGGAGTCTATGGCAGCTCCTACCAGAAAGCACCAGCGGATTATAAAACCGTCGGCTTACTTTGCAAAGAAGCGGAAAAAATCTCCGAAAAGTGCCCACTGAACTTTCGAAATCCGCTCCGGGCGAGAATGTAATTTTCCCCATGGCCGGAGTGGATAAGTACAGGTTCTATCCTCTTACAGATCCCCCAGCCTGCTCGAAACGTGAATTATAGCTTTCTATATTTGGAAGGGACTAGCCAGAAGCATGCAAAGCCCATGAACAGAATTCCCAGGAGCTCTGTGTGTGTGCAGGCATTCATCAGCACGAGAATAAACACCCTCCCAGCACACATTTCCCCTGGCCGGTTCATTGGGAACCAGAGCTCCGCTTTTCGTAGTTGCTTTGTCTAAATATTTTTGGGATGATTCACTCATGGCTGCCACATTTCAACAGAGGGCATCCCCAACACTCCTGACACTCCCAGGCACAGAGCAAGACCGAGAGGAGAGGAAAGGAAAGGGGCAGGGCGATACCTCGGGTCTCCATCCGAAAGCACCCCACTGGGCATCAGCGCCAGGCTTCGCCCTGCGACGACAGGCAGCAAGTTTCCCTCTTCTCTGTAATAATAAAAACTGAACATGCTTGGAGCTCAACCGGAGACAGAAGGCTGGTGTAGCCGGCCGAGCCCTGAAGGCCCAGCGACTGAATCAGCAGTGAGCTGCCCGCTGGAGTTTTCCATAGGACCATTCACGCTGGGGCTGGGAAAGTCACCCTGGCCTCTCCCTTCTCTGCTGATCAGCAGAAATGCCAGGCTCCATCCACCCTGCTGCATCCTCCCCACCCAGCGATAGCTCCCCAGGGACAAAGAGACTTTCCATGTGCATGAGGTCCAAAGGAAAAAAGACCCACGTTCCCTCTAAGGGGCAGTCAGTAGCTCCATCTTTTAGAGCAAAAAGCTGGAAACAGCAGGGGAATGAATGGCTAGGTCAGGGACCGAGAATTAGTAAACTAAAATCCTACACAAAGTGGTGAGCACACACAGGCAGGCAACCCACTGAAGGGACAAATCTACCAAAAGTGGCAAAACAGCCCAGGCAGGAAGTCTGCAAAATATGTGAAATGGATAGGTAAGTAAATGAACAGAATCAGGGTGTGAGTTTGTGGCAAACCAAACAGTTCAGACTCATTAGGCTATTTTTTTTCCTTCTAAAGGCACTCAAGGTAGAAATACAAATAACAAAAGGCTGGAGTGGATACCAGATCTGTCAATTTTCAATGAGGCACAGAAATGTTCAATGTTTTGAATGAAGTCAGTGATCCCAGGAGTTATTATCATTTCCCATCTCATCTCTCCAAGGGCAAAGGCGAAAATGTGAACTCATAAAAACCAAACACTTATTAAGCAAAAGGCTCGGCAAAGCTTCTCTCCATTTCCTGGTTCAGGGTCACAGTCGGTGCAAAGTGCGAGGCTTACACCACCTGCGACCCTGGGCAGACCTCCTAATCGTTTCCATGCACAGGTCCCCGACCGAGAGAGGACACCGGCTCCGTGCATTTTCCCCTGAAGCCCAGTTTGCACAAATACCCGGGGAAACAAAGTCAGTTTAATACAGGCTAGGGGGAAAAAAGATTCCTTCCCCTAAATGCACCCCTCCACGTTTTCCTCTTCCCCCTGAAAAACGAGCAGAGGAGACCTCTGACAGTAAAAATTGATCAAGGGCTTAAAAAAATCACTCAGGGGAAATAAAGAACGGAATTCTCTTTACCTCACCTATAACCGAGTGGAAGATGCAGTGAGGCCTGCATGATGGCTGCAGGCCCCAGAATTCAGGACAGTTAACGCACTTCAGTCCTCATTCTTACACAACCACCTCATCCGTCTTTGGTCTTCGTCCCTTTCATCTGAGCAGAACGCACACGCACCATCACAGATGCTGGCCGGGCACATAGCCCTCAGGCTCCAGCAGCCACCTCCTGGCTAGAACACGCAAGGCAATTACGCACACTTTTAAAGTGCATAATTGAGAAGCCACAGGTCTTCTTTTCCTAGTACTTTCCTAGTCCTAGATTGAATTTTATACTAAGAGTGCTTTAAAATTTCTATTACTAGGAAAACCTCATTTACCTCTCTTCCTCATTTTTTTTCTTCTTTTAACCTTAGAGCTTGTTTTTCTCCCCTTTACAAGAGCCAGGACCTAAAACAACTGGAGGTAGTCTATGCATTTGGTACGTTTACACAGCCTCAAAGTTCCTCGACCCTGTGACCGTGTTTCAGATGGGTGGCTCCCTGCTCCCGAGACGTGCACTTGGCCTCTCTACCAGAAAGCTCACTGCCAAGCCCTGTGGGAACAGCGGTCCCTACCCCTCCCTCGGCTGAAGTGAAGCAGAAAGGCAGCAGTTTCAATAAAGAATTAAGTTTCTTGGGTAGAAGAAAAAACCGCTCTGCGGGTGGATTAACAGGGTTGAACAGTTCGATGCCTCTGCAGTTGGGGGTGGCACTTGATGTCAGGGGTTGGGGACCCTGGACTCCCAAGTTAGGCCTGGGTCTCGGGCCTGTTCCTGCTGGGTGACTATGGGTGGAGCACTTCACTTCTCTGGTCTTAGCTTTCCTTGATCTTTATAGAAGGGAGATGGATAAATTACCTTTTAAGGAGTCTTCCGATTTTAACATTACGCTGCTAGCGGTTCCTCCCTCAACAGGAATTCAGCAAGCTGACAGTTACTTTAATTCTCACAACAATCCAGTGGATGGGTGTTCACATCCCTATTATGCTGATGAGGAAACTGAGGCTCAGAAAGGTCAGAGGACTCGCCATAGTCCCTCAACTGGCAAGTGAGAGGCAGGGCCAGGATCTGAACCTGGGTTGTTCGACTCCACTCCACCACTGATCCTCATTTAGGTGGTATAGTCCCTGTTTCAAACACAGCACTAAATCTTTATCACTCTTTCTATACAAATTTGGGAGACAGGCATCCAGTATTCTGGAGTCTGGACCTGAAGCCTTCATTTGCTGAAAAGCAACCCGCCTCGCTATGTTTCCATGTTCCTTTGCTCTTAGGGGGCCCAGACACGGCCTCATCCAATCGACGGTTGTGATTGAATGACTTTGACTTAACATGGAACGTATTTTTCTGGAATGAATTAAGGTCTGCGTTCTTTGTTTTTCTTTCCCCCTCCAATTCTAAAGCATTGCTTTTTCTAAAACACTTTTTTTCTTCCCTTTCCAGATGAAAAGGCAGGCCACCTGAGTCTTTCTTACAATTACACAAGTAACACATTTTTTATAGGGACCTGTTTACATCATAACACTCACTGGGGGAGAAACCCAAGTTGCCCTGCCAAGGAAGAATTACGACCAAGTGGCATTTATTAAACACTCCGGGAGGACAAAGGCTGGAAGGACAAAGGCTGGAAGGCAAAGATGACACAGAGGAGAAAGCTCACGGGATCTGAGCCAGTGCCTCGAAAAATGGGGAGTTTATCAAGTTCTGAAAGATGGGCCTGTTCTGCCCTCTTCACTCAGGACCAGATCGTAAACAATCCCCCGGGCAGGGACACACAGGCTCCACAGGCCCTGGGGGAATCTGAGAGGGAGTGGAATCTGTTTGCTACTTTAAAAAATGTTCCTTTAATACCGACCTTGAGCAGAGCTCAGAAAGGAATCTGACTTCACTGCAGACATGTTCCTGGGCAGGGCCATCTGCTAGGACACCCAGCTGCTCAACCAGGGCTTGGGCGTGTACCTGCAATGGCTCCTAGCGGTGCACCAGGACCAAGCTCACCCATCCGAGGCCTCCACCCACTCTCCCAGGACCTGTGCTGTGTGTTCCCAGGCCCTGGCAGGCAGCCCCTTCTAGTCCCGATAACCGACTGCTTTTTCTCTGACACTTCAAGTCCCAACTCCTCCTCTCCCCAGCCTCCCACAGCTCCCACTCAGAGCCCTACCATCCAGCAATTAGTTATTTTTTGGTACTGTTTTCTGTAGCCGTGCTCAGGCGATAAGAACCCAAGTTTATATCATATAAACTCAGGGACATCATTAAGTTGGGTGGCAGGTAACCTGTGCTAGGTGTTAGGGTCACCTTTACATGAAAAGGAGCCCTCTTCACGTTCACAGATGACACTAGGTTTTGTTCCATAAACTAGGGCTCATAATGAATGTCGACTGTGCACATAAGGTATTTCTTTTTCTTTTTAAATGTCTTTTTATTGATTTCAGAGAGGAAGAGAGAGGGAGAGATAGAAACAGATGAGAGAGAATCATTGATTGGCTGCCTCTTGCATGCCCCCTACTGGGGATCGAGCCTGCAATCCAGGCATGTGCCTTTGACCGGAATTGTATCTGGAACCCCTCACTCCTCAGGCCGATGTTCTATCCACTGACCAAAACTGGCAAGGGCCATAAGGTATTTCTTCTAAACCATTTTTTAAAAGCCCAACACTTTACTAATTTTAAATTAATACTTAGAGGTTTTTCCTTTGTGGTTTTATGTGTTTTCCAAATGTTCTTCAATAATCAAATTAAAAAACAATTTTAATAAATTTTTGTTTTTAAATGAACCTAAGGAACAGGCTGGATTTTATTCAAGCCCCAATGGAATGGCAATAAAATGATGCTGTTGTGCCATCTAGTGGCAATGAGACAAAAAAGCCAGGATGGGACTGAACTACCTACCCCAGGCCAGCGAGTGCCCTTCAGGCTTTGGGAGAAAAGGAGGCTTCTTTCCAGTTCCCAGAATCCTTGGTCTCCAGGGCAGGGTGGGCGGGCAGTCTGTCCTCAATTACAGATGGGTATTGGGTGTTACTGCTCCCTAAAATGCCTTACAAAACAGCAATTCTGAGGCCTTGGAGAAAGGTGCTGGGGATGGGATAGAAGGAAGAAGGGGCCTGCCATCAGCTGCAGGGAGCACCCTGATTATTCCCAAAGACAGCATCACTGTTAAGCTAAAGTCCAGTGAGAGCAAAGCAAACACCTGTTCAAGGAGGTAAACACAGCACTGGGCTTTGTGCCTTCTCCTCCCTCCTTCCTTTCTTATCACCCACCCAAGAATTAGAATCCATCCATCCATCCACCCTTCCAACCATCCACCCATCCATCATCCATCTATCCAAGAATTAGAATTCAAGATGGCTTTCACGGGGATATCAAATAACACATTTATTAATAGAAAATAAATGGTATCAGACCTTGACTGATGGAAAGCAAGTCTTGGGTGGCTGAACAGTTTGATAAGGAGAACTGGCTTTGTCCACTAAATTACACAGCAGACATTTCCCATAAACGAATAAACTCCATTTGTAGCAACAAGGTTTTAACAAAAAGAATATTTCTTTTTAAAGCATATGGTCTAAAAGCATTTTCCAAGAAGAAAAAACAAGGATACTAACAAACGTTTGTTAATGCTTTTTAAATTAACGTATCTCTGTTGAGTATTTGGGCTAGACAAGTTGCTTCTAAGGAAAAGAGGAACAGGTTTGATTAACGGTTATTAGAGAAGTTTTGATAAAGCCTCTTTGGTGTATGTCCCAGAAACTGAAAATATAAGTGTCTCTAAGGGCTGAATAACAATTCTTTGAAAGTCAGGTAATTCCCAATTCTTAATTTTCAAAACAACTGAAGAAGGACCTAGATGAGTTGTCATTTTTTGACACAGAACTTGGAAGGAATTCAAAGAACTAATGACATCAGTTGAACAAAACTCCTGCCCACCCCATGCATTTATTCATGGCTCCTCAGAGCTTTTATCTCAAAAAAAAAAAATAGGAAAAAGATGATACTAAATATCTTTCTTTCTAGCAATAAGTACTATTTGTCTACTTATTTATAAGCTAACTTTTAAGGCCAACCCATTCCATTACAGGTTGCAATTTCAACACAATTTCCATTTAACAATTACTTTGGTGACTAACAACTTAACAATGTGGATGAATAAAAGGGATTCTATGGGAAGTAATTTCACAGGGTGATCAGATCATAAATTCCAAACTGGGCAGGTCACGGTGGGTAGTCATGCCCCAGGCCTATCACTTTTTTGTTTTTAATAATTTTGTATTTTTTTCAATTATAGTTGATATACCATATTACATTCCTTTCAGGTGTACAATATAGTGATTAGACATTTATATAACTTATGAAAAGATCACCCCTATAAGGTTAGAACCCATCTGGCACTATACACAGTTACTATAATATTATTGACTGTATCGTACTTTACCCCTGTGACCATTTTTACAACTGGCAATTTGCACATCTTAATTCGTTCCCCTTTTTTACCCATTCCCCAAACACCCCTCCCATCTGGCAACCATCAAAATGTTTTCTGTATCTATGAATTTGTTTCTCTTTTGTTTGTTCCTTTGTTTTTTTAGATTCCACATCTAAATGAGATCATATAGTATGTGTCTTTCTCGGTCTGACTTATTTCACTTAGCCTAATACCCTCTAGATTCATCCATGTATTGCTGATGGCAAGCTTCCATTCTTTTCTTATGGCTGAGTAATACTCCAATTGTATATACGTACCACATCTTCTTTACCCACTTGCCTATCAATGGAAATGTAGGTTTCCATATCTTGGCTATTGTAAATAAAGCTGCAATGAACATAGGATGCACTTATCTTTTCAAATGAGTGTTTTGGGTTTCTTCAGAAAAATATCCCAAAGTGGAATTGCTGAGTGTTTGTTTTAAAATCTACTTGTTTGCTATAAGTATTGCTAACTCAGCTTTTTTTTTTTTTTTTCATTTCATTCTCATGAACTATCTTTCTCCACCACTTCACTTTCAGTCTGTGTGTGTCTTTCGATATGAAGCGAGTCTAGTGGAATTGCTGAGTGTTTGTTTTAAAATCTACTTGTCAGGTATAAGTATTGCTAACTCAGCTTTTTTTCCCCATTTTCATTTTCATGAACTATCTTTCTCCACCACTTCACTTTCAGTCTGTGTGTCTTTCGACAGGAAGCGAGTTTCATGTAGGCAGCATAAGTACGAGGTGTGTTTTCTTATCCACTCAGCCACCCTATCTTTTGATTGGGGCATAAATTCCATTTACATTTAAAGTAATTATTGATAGGTATGTAGTTATTGCCATTTTATTACACATATTTTCTTCTTAAAGAAGACCCTTTAACATTTCTTATAATACTAGCCTGGTGGCCAAGGTCAGCTGAGGCCTGTGCCCAGAGTCACCTGGTCGGAGCTACAAAGTGATCTGCGGTTGGTAGCTGCCTGTGCTGGGTTTGTAGGCACCTGAGAGAGGCTATGCTGCCAACCGAGGCCAGCTACTACTGGTGCCAAGTTTGGGGCCACCTGGCAAGAGGTACAGCTGAAGTAGACACTGCCTGTTTGGGGTTTGGGTACTTTTCAGAGATTTTACGAAAGTCCTCAGCACAGGGTCAGGTCAGCTGCTTGTGAAGAAAAGCAGTGGAAAGAGGTTCGGGCCTGTGAGTGAATTGGAGGGGGAGCGAGACCACTGTTACCCTGGCTAACAGAGACTCAGACAAGCAAGCTGGGTGGGAGAGGGCTCAACAAAGAAACAATGGTGCCTGCCCTGCCCCAGAGAGCTGCCCCTCCAGTCTTGCCCCACAGCCAGGTAATTCAGTTCCTCCAGGTATGTCTCTGTGCATTTTGAGCTACTGTCCCTCCTCTGGGGCCTTTAAAAGGATGCCTGGGATTTGAGCAGCCCTCTGACTCACCCAGAATCTCCACTGATTTTCATAGCCAGATGATGTGGGGACTCCTCTTCCTGCACTGGTGATCCAGGCTGGGGAGGGAGCCTTCGCCGCTCAAGGGGGACCTTCTAGCCAAGTTATCCTCCTGATTCTTCACCACCACACATACCAGTAGGTGTGGGACCAGCTGGTTCCGGGTCTCTGCCCCTCCTACCAGTCTCAATGTGGCTTCTTCTTTATATCCTTAATTGTAGGGCTGCTGTTCAGCTAGATTTCAGGTGGTTCTGGATGATAGTTGTTCGTAGTTGAGGTGTACTTTTGATGTGGTTGTGGGAGGTTCAGAGTATCATTTACCTTAACCATCACCTTGACTGGAAGTCTCCAGGCCTATGACTTCTTTAGTTTTAAGCCAGCCCTTCCACTGTTCTTGTGCACCTAAGTTAACACACCTTTGAAATGCCAGAAGTAATACCCCTTGGAGGGGGTATTAACTCTCAAAAGAGCACATAATGTTGTTAACTGTCCGTAATCTAATCCTTGCCTTGCTTTCTCCCACCTCCATGTATTTCCTTCCTTAATGTCAAATGCAGAAGAGAAACTTCAAAACTGTTATTCTCCAGAGCATTTGAGATCTTGCTCCCTGGCATCTGTCATCAGTTTGCCCCAAATAAACTTATAAAAATTTTCCACAGGTTTGGACATTTCTTATGTTGACAATAATGCTAATGATTTATCAACATTTGTTTAGATCAACTGTGAATTCATAGCTGGAACAGTAACTTAATCTACGAGAAATTAAGAGTATGAATTTAGATTCCACTGGATAGGTTTAAAGGAGTTATTTTTAAATGTCAATAC
Organism: Myotis nattereri; assembly: GCF_964212035.1. Taxonomy (NCBI): domain Eukaryota; kingdom Metazoa; phylum Chordata; class Mammalia; order Chiroptera; family Vespertilionidae; genus Myotis; species Myotis nattereri. Next base: position 51,867,359 of record NC_138088.1, on the reverse strand, counting down.
TTACAATACACTATTCATTTTCATAGTTTCTGGAAAGTACATCAAAAGACTCATATGCTAAGACTCATAAAATGAGTATTACTTGATTTCTGTTCCTCTTTCACTTCAAAACCAATCTGCTTAACCCAAATACTCAAGAGTTGGAAAACTGAAATATTACATTTTTGTAACTATTTTGACAAGAAATTTAGGTATCATCTTAAAAATGTATGAGGGGGATGTGTAGCCTGACATTATTTGGTAGGGTGGGGTCTGTAAGCAAAAACATTCGAAAGCCACTGCTCTACAGGCTTAGCCTGGACCAACTGACCATATGCCTTTAAAATGTTCAGGAGCTGGAACTTTCTGTTCTGGCCATTTCATTGGGTGTTCTTGACCCTAAATGGCAGCCAGTAAATGCCAATGGAATTCAGGTCCAGGATGCTGGGGTCTTCCCACTTTTCTTAGTTTTATCTGGGATGGTATGACCCGAAGCTCTCCAGGATGTTTCAGGGAGCCAGGCTGCCCCTCCTCACCAGCTCTTCCCATCCTGAGTGCTGCCTGGGAGCCCCCCTAACCTCAACTATAACCGCCCCCCGCCCCTGCCCCGGCTGTCTCTCCCAGGTGGGGCTTGGCTTAGGAGCTATCAAGAAGTCTGATGCTTCTGACCCACAGACTGTTCCCGTCTCTTTCAGGAAGCCCCACTCACTTGCCCCTCTGAGACCAGGGTTAAGGTGGGGTCTGAGGCTCCTCCACGTCTCTGCAGCCCTACTTCTAAATGGGAAGCACAGCGGATCCATGAAATGGGTGGGTGAAGCTGGCACCACCTGGGTTCTAATCTCAGCTCTACCATTTTTAACTGTCTTCAGAAGGCAAGCTATTAGACCTCTTAGCACCTCAGTTTCCCTACCCATTAAATGGTGATAGCAATACAACCATTTCCTGGGGTTATAAGTGCTGGGGTCCAACCCCAGCAGGTCCAGGGGTCCACAAAGGTGTAGACGGAGTCAGCGAAGAAGGAATGACACGAAGACAGCGTTCAGTTGATCAGCAGCCTAGCCAGGATCTCTAGCCAGGATCTCCAGCCAAGTTCTGGTCTGGATCTCCAGCGAAGTTCTGCTTAGGATCTCCAGCCAGGTTCTGTCCAGGTTCTCCAGCCAGGTTCAGTAGCCATGTTCCCTCGCTAGGTTCTCCAGCCAGGTTCTGTCCAGGTTCTCCAGCCAGGTTCAGTCACCAGGTTCTAGGCAGGTTCTCTTGCCAATTTCTGTAGTCAGGTTCAGTCCAGGATCTTTTGCCATGTTCTCTCGCTAGGTTCTGTCTCTAGGTTCTGAGGCCAGTTTCTGTCCAGGATCTTTTGCCATGTTCTCTCCAGAGAAGTTCTTCTGTCTCTAGAGAACGTTCTGTGTAGGTTCTGTGCCAATTTCTGTCTCTCTTCGTTCTGTCTTCTTACATCTGTATTTATACCAGTTGATTCCAATCCTATCAATCTCTATTCCAAAGGTTAGGGCGTTTCTTATCTCCATTCCAGGGAGTAAAGATTATGTAGCTTAAGCATGATTGTTCGTAGTTAAAGTGATTAATTACCCACCTGGCACTTAGTTAAGAGGTTTTATTCCCTCCCTAACTTCAGGGGAAAATCCCTACCTGGGGAAACAACCTTTCTCAGAGACCTTGGTTAAAACACATAGTGCCTAGAAGGTGAGCAAACATATTAAGAACAGTATGCCATATATGCCAGGTCCCTTGAAACAGCAAGCATGGACCAGCTCCCAGCATATAAGGACTGCACGCAATACTGAGCTGGCGTACAAGAGTTTAATACACAAAGTGATTATTATTAATATTTAATGTGAGATTTCAGAATTTACAAGTAAACTCAGTAAGGGAAAAAGTGGGACTCAGTAGACAGGATGCTGTCCTTTCAATGGAGCGCCTCTGAAGGCACAGGGTGGGGGTGAGCCCAGGTTCTACGCCCAACGGCTGTGGCTGCACGTCACCTCTGGCTAGGACAGCCCCTCAATCCTGGGCAGCTGCCACCCAGACACACAGCCTCTGGGCAGGAGACTCCATGGCTTGCTTTTCTCCCACACCTGGGCTTGTCCCAGCAACACAGGAGTACACGGGGGAACCTAGTCACACAGAGCCAGCAGGACCCTGTGCAAACCTCCCCTGCACAGCGTAAACGCTCTTCCCTGAATATCCCCCTCCCCGTGGGTGGGTGGAAAAAGCAGAGAAGTGGCCCAGGCCCCTGATTAACCCAGCCAGGAAGGAAACTTACCTCAAGATGGAGGGGACAAAGGAGGACCGATCTGGCTTAGCATCAATTGCATCTTCACTTGCTGACTCCCCAGCTCCCTGCTCCCCGACAGAGTTTTGATCGACAGAGTTTTGATCGTCTGCCATCTGGGAGGAGAAAAACAAAACAGAAAATTGGTATCCAGTGTGATGTTTTTAAATAACACTCAGTCGGTGACGAGGTTTTTACTGAAGCTTCGAGATAAGCACTCATGCACACGGAGGCTCCAGGGCTGCGCTCCTGCCCCATCAATTCATTCAAATGCCTGAATGCTAACTCTATTCCAGGCATTGTTCCAGAGACGGTACACAGTGGGGAAGAACATCAAGTCCTTGTCCTCAGGGAGCTTCTACTAGTAATCCGGCATCCATGATTTTGTTCAATGTTCCTTGTGTAAGAGAAGCTGTGGAAGGTACGTTAAGGTTTGTAACAAGAAACTCCCCTGAATTCCTGACAGGTTATAAGGTGCTTATCCTTTGCCAGGTATTGCTCAAACCCAGTTCAAAAAAGGAGCAACCTGCAGTATAAAACTCTCTTTCTGCTTCACAGGATTTCCCAGAACAGATTTCCTCAAATATGTCTGGTGCTTGATCGTTTTTAAGAGATCCCTAGAACATACAATTTCAAATTTAACCCCACTCCTTTGACTTTAAGGCCCTTCAAACCATGGCCCGCCATCAGTTTTTAGCAGTATAGTTTTATTGGAACAAAGCCTTACCCATTCACTGATGATCTGTCTGTGGCTGCTTTTCCCACCACAATCAGAGTTGAGCAATTGTGGCAAGAGATAATATGACCCATAAGCTGAAAATATTCACTACCTGGCTCTTTACAAAATAGGTGCACTGACTCCTGATCTAGGAAAACTATCAGCCGATAAGATCTCCTACTCACCTACCACTCCCTCTAAGAAGTAAAAATAACAATATAAGAATAAAAATTCACATTTAATGTTGTTTTATCAGTATTATCTTTTTTTTAATACTGCCAATAAACGCTGTTAGGTCAGTTTTTTTGATAACTGCCTTTTTAAAAAAAATATTTTTTGATTGATTTTAGAGAGAGGAAGAGAGAGAGAGAGGGAGGGAGAGAAAGAGGGAGGGAGAAGAGAGGAGAGAGAGATCGATTTGTTGTTCCACTTATGCATTCATTGGTTGATTCTTGTATGTGCCCTGACCGGGGATCAAACCCGCAACCTTGGTGTATCAGGACGATACTTTAACCAACTGAGCTACCTGGACAGAGCAATAATTGCCTTTTGACAGATGAGAAAGCTGAGTCTGAGAAAGGCTAATAACTTGTCCCAGGCCACATAATCAGTAAATAGTAGGAATCAGACCTTTAACCAGCAACAGGCACTCCAGAGACCACCCCTCACCATTTAGCTCCCAGCTCCCTTGGGCACACTATGCTGATCTCAGGTTCTGTCTGGACTCATGGTTGGTTCTCTTTCTAGAAGTCAGCACCCACATGGTTGCTGGATAAACCCTCTTTGCCCAGCTGGCTACTTCTCAATCTTCAGAATTCAGCGTAAATGGCACCTCTGCAGAAATGTCCTCCTGGATTACTCCTATCCCACCAGCCCCCATTCCCCCACCCCCTCCCAATTCCTATCCCCTTTACAGCCCTTGTGTTTGTCCTTTTTTTTTGCACTCTGCTTACTGCTTGGCTCAAACACGACAATGTAAGTTCATCATGGCACAGGCTCCTGGCACACAGAGGTGCTTCCTAAATAAATATTAATTGAATGAAAAGCTGGGAGGAGAATTTGCTAGAAGTGATGCAGCTGGTCAGAAGCAGAGCCTGCTTTTGAGTCCTTTGCCCTAAATCAAGTCCCGTTTCCTTCCCTGTGAAGGGATCGGCTCTGCAGAACGAAGGCACCCCTCCTCCAGACCCTAAGTCTACTCGCCTCCGTCTCTGAGCCACGGCACAGAGCACAACACGATTGGCAGATGCAAGTCTGCATTCCTGCTGGGCTCACTCGGGATGTTTGCCAGATGAGGAAGCTGAGGCTGAAGACAGTTAATAACTTGACATTGATTTGGCAGAATGTACGGTGTCCCAGAGCACAAGTAATGCCTTTTGGAAGGTGGAGAGGAGAAGGAGTCCAGCTTAGGGGGACGTGTCCAAGATGGCAAAGCACACCTAGCTGCCTGGAGCTCTACGTGGCATTATCATGTCATGTTCCAGCTTCCCTTAGGGCCGAGCTGGACAGTGAGGAGAGACGGAGGGGGAGTCCGCCCAGATCTCTACAATGACCTTGAGAAGTCAGGTGGCCATGCTGTTTCTCAGCACATCACGAAGGCCCCGCCCCATGGCCACCAACGTGTTTCCAGTTCGGAGGCAGTTAGATTTTTCAGATCAGGACTCAAAATATTTCTCAAAATCTATAGATAAAACCCTATCCTCAGAGAGAAGGGTAAATCCGGGTACGCGGAAGTGCTCAATAGTTTTTATTTCATCTCCTTCATACAGACTTAATTACCTTTCAGTGTGGATTGGTATTTAGCAAAGCACTGAAATATTTTCAAAATGAGCAAGTTCAAGTTATATATGATCCATCAGAAAAAGACACTAACTTCACCACGTGGTGTATAAGCCTTGAGCCTTTTGATATCGCTAATCTTAGAGGCTGGATCTAGGCTGTATGATGATAAAACGATGTGACCACTGTATTAAAAAAACAAAAACAAAAAAAGAATGCTTAGCAAAATGGCTCCTATGAAAGGCAAACACTTAACATGTTGGCACGGCTGAGAAGACGCATCGATGACTGTGTACTCGATGTCTCAAGCGCCAGGTTGCGTGCTGCGACATGGGGGATATACTTTGGAGCACAGACCTGGTCCTGTCTTGTTGGGGAAAAGGCATCGTTCCCGTAACAGGAAGCCGCAAATGTGGGGCTGCTGTTGGGTGTGTGCGAGTACCAGAGGGACTGACTAAGCTTCAGAGGAATTGGAGAAGGTCTCAGCGGAGGAAATGTCTGACCAGAGATCTGGGAAGGGTAAGAAGGGAGAAGTGCGCAGGCAGAGAAAACTGCACACTCATGGAACATCTGGCCTGCATCATCAAAGGAGAAGTGTGGCTCATGCTCCTTCCCGGACACTTGGGCTTAGCTACAGAGTGGTGACGTTCAGGCTGATTTCCATGGCTCAGTAGTGGGAATTTTCCAAAGATTTCCCTCCAAACACAGTGCCAGAAGGGTGTTCTGTAGGAAATCTACAGCATCTTTCTGGGTTAATGCTGAACAGTCTGGGGGGGAGGGGGGCAGCAAACATTCCTTCTAACAACCTGCTGGAGTGCATGTCTAAAACAAGCCAGCGTGGTGGACTTGGCCCTTGTAAGTCTGCAAGCCTAAACATTCAGTGACTTTCTGATGCCTGTGACACTGGGCTTGATTTCTGAGTGAAACCAAGTTCACCCAGGGCAAGGGCAGTGACAGAGGGGGGTGCCTGACCCCAGTCACATCATTTCAGTGAAGCCAAGTCTTGGTGTTCACCCCTTATTTCCATGTGTCCTCACAGCCCACCATGAAAATCCAGGCCTATCTCAGCTCTCCGGTCTCTGCTGCGGGCACATCTGGCCTTACTTGTCTGGATGTGTCCCCTGCTTGGGGCTCAGGCTCAAAGAGCGATCATCATGGGATACTGCATACTCACCTGTTAAATACATCTACCTTCTCTTAAATTAATTCCTGTACAATATACACAAAGCATTAACAGTGTACATCTACAGGCACTCTAGGTTAATCATTACTCTTATCCATTATGAGTCAAGCTATTTGCAGACCGAGAGCTTATCTTAATGATCCTTTCTTTGGTCACAGAAAAGAGCCAGATACATGGCAGGCACGCAATACATTATTTCTTTATAAATGCTGTAACGGAAAGGCGCTTAAAATTTTTAAATTCTTCAGTGTCCCAAATGAACTGTGGATACAAGACACACAACAGAACTAAAGGGGCCCAGGGAGGGCCGCGGAGAGCCCAGTCAGGGTAAACAGAAGATCAGGGGCTGAATCAGCTCCTCCACCTATTAGCCATAGGACCTTGAGCAAAGTACTCAGTTTTCTCATCTGTAAAGTGGGCAAACAACAATGCCTCTGTCACGGGCGGCTGTCGGCTGATAGAAACAATGCACGTAAAGTGCAAAGCACAGCGAAGCGCATTCTAAATGCTCAATCAATATTCCCTATTATCACCACGGCCTGAGCTACTCAAGACCAAGGTAACCTTCGACTATCAATCTTCACTGGTATTTTAAAATTACATCCATATGTTAAGCAGCTTTTATGGAAACAAAACTAAAACCCTCCAGTGATTATGTCCACACACGCTTCGTTGGCGACTGGTACACATCTGGCAGGAAATCACTTTTTTTTAATGGGGGGGAGGGGTGCAGGTGCTTCCTCCAAAAAAAAAAATGACATAATACATCTTACACCCCATTCTTGGCCCCAATGAAGACAATCTTTCGGAAAGACTCAAAGAGAAGCAGCTCTGAGGACCTCCACCTCTTCCCTCCCGCACTGGAGAAGGAGGGGGCTCAGGTACAGCGCTGTCACCTGATGCTCAGGCACTGACAGGAGACTGGAGCCTTCGCCTGTATTGCACCTGCCTAAAGCCACACAGCTAAGAAGGCAGAAGCAGGCTGTGAATCTAGGAAACAACTGCCTATCAAGGAGGAAGGCCAGGCTGTGTAGATCCTTCCAGAGGAAACAGCCTTAAAGAAAAAGTTAAGCCAAGCTGCCAGCCAGCCCAGACGTTCAATCTAAGCTTAGGAAAAGACTTGGGCCTGACCCACACACAACCACCCAGAGGTAATTTTACTGCCCCATAAATGGATAACTTGAATACAACGGTTTAAGGTTACCAGGTGCCTGGCAGCCCTGCCTTTTTTTCACTTCCTCAAGGCATCTTCAAGGGCCCAGCACAAGGACACCCCAACAATGATGACAGCTCACGTGTGGCATACTAAGCCTCGCTGGAGGCACTGCTATGCACCCTAATCAGCTCCTCCCATCCTCGCTGCAGCCTTTAGCCTGGGCTCGTCATCATTCCCATTGAACCCAGAGGCCAAGGCCCCACGGCTGGCAAGCAGGGAGGCGGGGACTGGAACCTCCAGCCCCAGCGTCTCGGGAGCCCTTGCTGTCAGCCCTGCGAGAACCGCTCCTTCCCTTCTAAACCCACCTCTCCTTTCCCCAAACTGGCTAGTACCGGGTGACGCCAGCCCGCTGGCTAGGAGGGAAAGGAGACCAAGCAAATCCAAGCGAGCGATGCTGGGGGCGCGGACAGCCCTCTCCCCAAAGTTGCAGCGCAAGCGGTCGGGCCGGCCCAGCGCACGGGACCCAGCTTCTCGCGGACTGCGGTCCCGGCGGCCGGAAGAGCGCGCGCTACAGAAGGGAAGGCGGAGGGCGGAAGAGGGAGCAGGAAGGAGGGAGGAGGCGCGCCGCCGCGGCCGGCCGGGCGGGAAAGACGAAAGCGCGGGCGGGACCGCAGTTACCTTCCTCTGGAGCCGGGCCGCCGGAGCGTGCGGCCGTCTCTCTCCGGCTGCAGCAACGGTCTGGGCGACGCGCACCGAAACGAAAGTAAAAGCTCCGCGCTGGCGTGGGAGGAGTCGCCGAAACGCCCGCGGGACACCGGGGCCGCGGGCACCGCCCCGTCCGCTTGGCGCGCCCCGAAGCCGGCGGTGCGCACCGTCGCGGAGGAGCGCGCCACGGTCCGGCGGCGGACTACGCGCCACGGTCCGGCGGCGGACTACGCGCCACGGTCCGGCGGCGGACTACGCGCCACGGTCCGGCGCCTGGTCCCGGGGTGGGGGGCGCCCGAGGCACAAGGGGCCGCGCGTCCCGGGAAGGTGGCCGCGCGCACACCGGCCCCGCGGAGCCCCCTCCGTCCAGCTGCCGCGCGCCACGGCGAGCGTGCGGGGTAGTTGGCGGAGACCCAGGCGATCCCGCCGCCGCGCTTGCAGCCCCCAGGAGGCCACCGTCGGCAGAAATGGCCGCGTGCAAAGTTCACCTGGACAGCGCGCCCCGCCAACCTGCCGTCCAACCAGCGTCCCAATCCCGCAACCGGGAGAGCGCGCCCTGCAGGCTTCCCAGCCTCCGAAGACTGGCGCTCTTCAGAGTCCTGCGCCCCCCCCCCCCCATCAACCGCCCTCCCCCAGCCGCAGCTGCCTCCAGTCTACACCTCGACTTGGGCCCCAGGACTCAGCCTTAAGGGTCTTCCGCAGACGGACCTTGGACCCCAGTCTGTGCGGTTCGCGCCCCCGTGGCCCCCGAGAGCTCGCGCCCGCATCTGCAGAAACTACCTTCTTCCAAGACGGAGCCCCTCTGGCCTCACCGTGGAATGCGCTGCGGTCGCCCGTCCTCTGGCCGCCGGAACTTAATGCCAGTCGCAGGGGCGCCGTCTTCGCGAGTGGGCGGTACGTCGCTGACTCAGTTTTTCCCTGAGCAACTTTGCATCACAAATCACAGCTAGCTGCCGGATTTGGCACCAGTCACTCAGCAGTATTTACCGAGTCAGCCTTTGGGTTTGTAGCAGCGTGTTACTCAAAACTGGGAAACTGCACTTTCACAAATTCCCCTCCACTCCTAACCCCACAACCCCCATCTCTCTCTCTCTCTCTCTCTCTCTCTCTCTCTCTCTCTCTCTCTCTCTCACACACACACACACACACGTACACACGTGGCTTTTTCACTCCTCGGGAGCAGCTGATTAACTCAGTCACCCTGAGGTGTAACTATTTAAGAAGAAATTAGTTTTATTCATAGTAGAGATCCTTGCTTTTAAAGAACTATGCACACCTTGAGTGAAAGGAGTGAAACCTTTCATGGTGTGACATCAAGAAAGAACCTCACCTTGCCTTCTGGTTTGCTTGCTTTCCTCTGGGCCAGAGACTTGAATCTTGTCTCTAAAATCCCACCAGGTAAGGACACCTTCTTGGCTTAAGAAGGACTGGTCCCAGGCAAGTGTAGAGGAATAATTATAAGTTATTAACTTATGTGAAAATTCTTTGCGGCTCCGTGGACACAGACATGGCATGGACGTGTAGGGGAGTCAACTCCCAATGGGACAGAGCTTCCACCAATGGGAGACAGAGGCCAACAGAGAAATCCTTCCTATTTTCTAGCGCAGTGGTTCTCAACCTTGGTGCACATTAGAATCACCTGGGAATCTTTTTAAAATCCTGATTTCTGGGCCTCACCCTCCGGAAATTCTGTTTCTTTTTTATGGGGTGAGGCCACAACATTAGTAACAGCCAAGGTTGCAGCCAAGGTTGAGAACCACTGCTCTAGTGGATGTTCTTGAATCGTAGTTGCTCAGCTGGCCCCTTGGAAGGTGGAGATCAAGCGAGCCAATGCACTTCATCGCAAGCGGTGGCTGCTTTGAGAACAGACCCTCATATTGACTCTTCTCCCTCCATTTCCTGCCCCTTGCTCCTGTTCCTCGGGACACTTCTGAATAAGGTCCTTATACTTAAGCCCTTGCCTCAGGTTCTGTTTTCCGGGGAACCCAGGCTAAGACAAATGTTTGAACCAATCCTGACGGCCGATGGAGCTCGTGTGCTCCTTGGCGAAGGCTCCCATGGCCTGACACCATCACGGCGATGACGGAGGGGCTCCAGATGTGAGAGAGTGGGATGGACACGGGGGCAGGGGGTAGGGCCGCGAGCCATGTCTGTCGAGAAGGTGAGGGCTGTGTGTACCTTACCCCAGCAATGAGTGTTCACTCTGGTTCCTTAAACCCGTGGTCGGCAAACCGCTGCTCGAGAGCCACATGCGGCTCTTTGGCCCCTTGAGTGTGGCTCTTCCACAAAATACCAGGTGCAGGTGCGCGCGTACGGTGCGATTGAAACTTCTGCCCATGCGCAGAAGTTGGTATTTTGTGGAAGAGCCACACTCAAGGGGCCAAAGAGCCGCATGTGGCTCGCGAGCCACGGTTTGCCGAGCCGCAGTTTGCCGACCACTGCCTTAAACTGTCCCGTTTCCAGTTGGTGGGCGTTCTTTCTCCTCACAGTGTCTGATATCTAATAAGTGCCTTTTTGAAAACATAAGGGGTGGCGTAAGTCACATCTAACATCTTTCACGTTGGCACTTCTGGTTTTCACAGGGTGACGAGGACTTGTAGCCGCTATGGAGAACCAGCAACCACAACCACAGGCAGAGAGAAAGTAGCTTTTTCTTGAGATGAATTGACTGTGGTTCCTCATCCACCCACCCCCCGCCCCCCGCACCCCCTTGTCTGGGACAGAGTTCTTTCTTGGTGGTCACTGGGGCTTCCGGCCCACTTCCGAGGTAAGGCTCGAGAGATTCGGCACAGAGCAGAACGTTCCGGGAGCCTTCAGGTCTTTTGTTCTTTGTCTTTGCTGTTCCTGTTCGCCCAGGCTGCCCTGTATGTATCACATTTCAGTATGGGAGCCTTCCTGAGCCCGGAGCCCCTACTGAGAGTCCCTTTCCCCCCCACCCCCCCGAGATAGCGCGCGGAGCCCCACTATCTACTATGGGGAGCCTCCAGCTGCACCCTCTCCTTAGCGTATGTGATGCTAATCCTCTTCACTTGCTTTGCAGCCTCCTCCTCCCTGCTGGCTCTCCCAACACAACACAGAAGTGCTATTGACTTTCCTCCACCTGCAGATCCCCCATCATCATAATCTCAGAACGTTTTGGCCAATTGGTAGACTGCCAACCAAATACTGCCCATGGCCCTGTTGTACTGTTTTGTTCCCAGTGTTTTACAAAACAGGGAATTTCATGTATAATCTGGCTTCTCTGGAAAGATCCGAATATTAGCAATGTTGGATACTCATGAAAAGTTGTCTGGGGTGTGTGCCCTCCCATTTGGAAAGGTTCCTACCATAACATATGACTTCACCTCTGGCCCCTATAGGCATTTTGGTGAGAGTGTCATGTTTATGTCATTGATTCCATGAAGAGGTACTGAGTACCTTTTCCATGTCAGTCCTTGTTCTGGGCACAGGATAGGAAATGACAACAAGGACCAAGTATCCTGTTTTGATGAAAGGAAATAGATTTTTAAAAGTAGAGGCACAGTATTTAAGATGTCAGGTGGTGGCAACTGCTATGTAGAATTTAAAACAGGGTAAGGTTATATCAGGTTGGGTGCCATCTTTTTTTCTTTTTTAAAATATATATATTTTTAATTGATTTTCAGAGAGGAAGGAAGAGGGAGAGAGAGAGAGATAGAAACATCAGTGGTGAGAGAGAATCATTGCTTGGATGCATCCTGGGGATCGAGCCCACAACCCAGGCATGTGCCCTAACCAGGAATCGAACCATGACTTCCTGTTTCATGGGTCCACTGTCAACCACTGAGCCACTCCAGCTGGGCAAGGTGCCATCTTTTCTAAACTGTTTCTAGAAGGTCCATTTTGGGGTAACGTTTAGGGGCGATGAAGGGCTTCACAGAGCCAGGGAGAGAAAGTTTTCCTTCAAGCTGCCCCACTTCAGGCCTGGGGGGTGAGGAAATAAACAGGCCTTTTTGGAACAGTAACATACAGAGGCCAAAGAACCGAGCGTTCTCATTTGTTCTTATTTTAATCACTTTCCAGTTGCCAATATTTTTAATACATAAAGCTAAGATTCACATATGGCTTTTACCCCTACCGTGGTGTGAATCAGTCCTGTTTTATTTCCTATATTTTGGGGAGCTGCCCTTTCTGCTTTAGTCACCCTGTTCACAGAGCAAGCCTTTCTAATTTGATCGCCGGGGGAGCGTGTGTCGTTTTCCCTGGGGTTCTTTTCTTGGGCTATGATCACAGCTAGTGAGAAACGACTCCATGCTGCCTACTCATACCCCAGGATTTGGCCATCCACACAAACATGATGCTGTTGTGAGTTCACTTTTCTATTTAGAGAAGCATGTCAGCTAGAAATACCTCTACCTCGTTTCCCAGACGCATGCGTGTTGAGCGCGTGGCCAAAATAGCCCCCTGAGTAAGTGGCAGCTTTAAAAGCCGTCCAGCTGCTGACTTCGAACTCGAAGGTCAGCAAAGGAAAGTGGAAGCTGGGTTCTGAAAAATCAAGGTGGCCCAGAGTTGAAGAAGGGTCGGGATTTGCGAGACGTGAACGACTAGACTGAGGCTTCTCCTTGGACTCCTTGCCTGTCACCTGCCGCTGTCGCCTCCCCTGGGAAGTCAGGATGAATGTGCAGGCTTGCTCGAGATGTGGCTATGGAGTGTACCCCGCTGAGAAGATCAGCTGCCTAGATCAGGTCAGTAGACGTTGCTTGGCCTTTGGCAAGAATCACAAATGTGGGAAATTTATCTTCTCACGTAGGGACATGTGGATTCTTTTGAACCACCCAAAAAAGATGTATTTCTCACCCTTTTGCATTTCTACCCAGTTCTAGCTATGTCTTCTATATTGTCTCAAAAAATGTCACTCATTTATATAACATACTGTAGCTGCGTGTTTTTAAATCACCGTTTTATGCCCAAAGCTCTTTTTTTTTTCTAACCCTGAAATATGTAAGAATCCTGAGTCTGAAAAAAAAAAAGGGCAATTTTGGTAAATCTTTTCTGTATGATTTCTAGATATGGCATAAAGCGTGTTTTCACTGTGAAGTTTGCAAGATGATGCTGTCGGTTAATAACTTTGTGAGTCACCAGAAAAAGCCATACTGTCATGCGTAAGTGTTCGATGGCCCTCCCCAACACCTCTTGAGTTCTGTTTATTTATTTTTTTAACAAGTAGCCAATCAGAGATTCAAAATCACGCACCCCAGGGGTAAATCCAAGAAATGTCTTCTCAAAGGTTTTTACTTACAATCGCTGATGAAACCTAAGGCAGGATTTTATGCAGTATATAAAAAGTTGAAAGTTTCATATTTCTTCTTATAAGTAAAAGATAAAATCTACCCTCTATCACCCCATGTCAAACTATTAAATATTGTCCAAAACAATATAATTGCCATGATACAGTATATGCATATAGAGCTTTAACAGTTTTTCTTTTAAATAATTTCGGAATCCTTTTGTATTTGTTCAGAAAGTTTTTAAGTGATCATTTCCAGTTACATTTGGTCTTTAAGTTACATATATTGAATTTTTTAAAATTTATTTATTGTCTTTAAGACCTATTGTCTGGAAAAATCATGAATTATTAAGTTTTCTATTTATTAATTTTTAAAAACGACTGTGCCTTTGAGATAAGTCACTCAATCATCTTGGAGAAAGTACATTTCTAATTTGGCTTTACACCTGTTTTTTGTAGTCACAACCCCAAGATCAACACTTTCACGAGTGTCTATCAGACTCCATTAAACGTAAACAGGAGGAAGTCTCCAGGAGACCTCCATGGGGTAAGTGACTTACTTTTGAATTTCAAAACAGCTTTTAAAGAAAGTTTCTTGGCTCAGATGCCTATTAAGTTGTCAAGTATGTATCTAAATGTGAACTTGCCCATTTTCTCCAGATACACACGCATGTAAGTGACAAATGTTGCTATTGGTCCTGTCACAGTATAGGGGCCCAGGGTAATCGTGCTTGAATATCTGAGGTGCTTGTATCCAGAGTAATCTCTCTGGTCTGCCAGCTTTGGACACATTGATGACAGTTTATACAATAGGTCCTGTATATACCAGGAGCCTGATACATAAAACAAGGTTTTTATAGTTAGAAAATGTTACAAAAGCCTTTCCTTTGTTTCCCCCATAATTCTTTTGGTATAGGCAAATTAAAAACCTCTAGTACAGGGGTCCTCAGACCCCTCTAGTACAGGTGTCCCCGCGGGCCACATGCAAATACAAATATTGTATTTGTTCCCATTTTGTTTTTTTACTTCAAAATAAGATATGTGCAGTGTGCATAGGAATTCGTTCATAGTTTTTTTAAAAACTGTAGTCCGGCCCTCCAACGGTCTGAGGGACAGTGAACTGGCCCCCTGTTTAAAAAGTTTGAGGACCCCTGCTCTCGTATGACCATTTCAAATATCTCCTAATTCAGTAGTGCTTAAGATTATTTGCAGCCTCTCTTTCCCCTTGGGGTAGCAGTAGGTCAAAGATATTTTTATTTAGAAGTGATATTTGGGTGGACAAGGAGGCCACGTTGATCAACCAGCCTCTTTTGAAAAAACCAGCAGTGGAGTTTTGTCAAATAGCCAGCTGTTGATTGAACACTTGAATTTATTAAAATGATGAATCATTTAACTTCTCCCCCCAACCTCCCCATGCCCCACAAGAAGTTCTTTGGGGTAGAGCTAGTAGCTTTCTAAAATTAGAAAATTACACATTGGATGGAAGGTGCTCTAGAAATCTTCCTAATGTTACCTCATTTCCTACTGACTCCTGACTGCTCAGGCCATACTCCTCTCAAAAAAATGTGTATTAGATCAGCCTTAGCCTTATCGCGTGGCTCGCTATATATACCGTCAAGATTGCCTGTTTTGCTAAGTACTTTGCACTACTTTCAACTTGTTTTTTTAACAAGCTTAGATAGCATTTACTGTACATTTTTTTTTTTTGCTTAATTCACTTAATGTACATTGTAGTCCTATAAATTAAATGCTATTGTTATTCTATTCTACTGGAGAGGGAATGGAGGCTCAGATTGTTGTTCATTTATCATTGGTTTCTGAGGATTCACGAGACTTAAGAAGTCACAAGCAATCTTAGATTACTGAGAAGGCTAATTCTTTCAGGATTTTGTTTTCATCTCTTGAGGTCTAAGGGCACCTACATGATTATTTTAAAAATAAGTAAGTAATTACTAAGACAGAATTCCCTGTTTGGTAGATGTTGTAGAAGAATGAAACATCTAGGTTCTTTTCTATCCAGAGAATGAACGTTAGCCCTTAGAGCAGTGATGGCGAACCTATGGCACGTGTGTCAGAGGTGACACGCGAACTCATTTTTTTGGTTGATTTTTCTTTGTTAAATGGCATTTAAATACATAAAATAAATATCAAAAATATAAATCTTTGTTTTACTATGGTTGCAAATATCAAACAATTTCTATATGTGACATGGCACCAGAGTTAAGTTAGGGTTTTTCAAAATGCTGACACGCCGAGCTCAAAAGGTTCACCATCACTGCCTTAGAGCTTCCTTACCCCACTAGTAGCATGTAGCCCTCTCCCCCCCCCCACTTCTTTCTGCTTCCTCACAATAATCCTGAATCTTGTGGAAGGTCTCTGGGGACAGACACTCAGTCTGGGATTTGTGCTGTGGGCGGGGGACCACAAAGATGTGGTTATGATTCCTTAAGCCAGTGGCTCTCCAGGGGACATTTGATGATGTCTTTTTTGATGATCACAACGGGGAGGAGGACATCTGGTGGACAGAGATCAGCTATGCTGCTGAACATCCAACAAAGCATAAGAAACGCTGCCTTCGTTATGTAGTGCTCATGGTAGCTTCCTAACTCCAAGAGGAAAAGCATGTAAAACCTCTCAATTTATATATTTAAAAATATACGTATTGGAGCTGCATTATCAAGCCTAGAAAGTCAATGATGGAAAGTGCCTTGATGAGGAACTAGAATCCCTGGGTTCTACATCTGGCTCTGACGACCCACTGAAAAAAAAATTTTTTTTAATATATTTTATTGATTTTTACAGAGAGGAAGGGAGAAGGATAGAGAGTTAGAAACATCGATGAGAGAGAAACATTGATCAGGTGCCTCCTGCACACTCCCCACTGGGGATGTGCCCGCAACCAAGGTACATACCCTTGACCAGAATTGAACCTGGGACCCTTGAGTCCGCAGGCCGACGCTCTTATCTGCTGAGCTAAACCGGTTAGGGCCTCACTGAAAAATTTTAGTGAGTTCACTTCTTTTCCAAGACCTTTCTCATCTGTAAAATCAATGGCTTAAAATTTAGCTTGTTAATATTGTAGGGTTTTGGGCCCCACTTTAAACCTCATAAATTATGTTATTAGACCTAAAATCTTCGTATTTTTTCTTTTATGGCTAGTCCTTTTTATGTTTTCTTTAAGAAATCTTTGCCTATTTCATGGTCACAAAGATATTGTTGATATGTCATACTCCCAAATTGATCTATACATTCAATGCAATCCCCAAATCTTAGGTTTTATTCATGAAATTTATTAACTAGTTTTAAAATTGATATGAACATGCAGAAATTCTAGAATGGCCAAGAAATCATGAAAAACAAAATTGCAGGACTTAGGTTACCAGATTTCAAGACTTACAACAAAAGTAGTAGTAATTAACTCAGTGTCGTAATGGCATAAGAACAAATAGACCAGTAGCATATAATCCAAGGTCCGGAAATAGAACTTCTCATATATGGTCACTCGAATTACAACACAGGCACCACTGCCATTCCATGTAGCAACAATGATCTTTAAATAAATGTTGAGGGAGGGATTGGATATTTGCATGGAGAAAAAGGAACCTTGATACCTACCTCACATTTATACACAAAGATTAACTAAAGATGTGTTATGGATCCAGATGCTAAAGGTAAAATTATAAAACATGAGAGAACACCTACTTGAATCTGGGGAGCCAGCATTTTTACAAGCTCCCTGGGTAACTGTTGCACAAACTAAAGTTAAGAATTGCTACTCTCATGTCTAGTGTTTTCTGAGGTTCATTTAACCTGAATTCTCGTTGTGTGATAAGCTCATGGAGACTTTAAGTCCTTGTAATTGCACCACTGAAGTGAGCTTTGCACACAGCAGGTGCTCTATGCATGCTGCCCATCTGGTGGAACAGCTGAAACCACGAGGAGCCTGACAGCACAGTGTGTTGTGGTGCAGTGATGCTGTGCAGTTGAGACTTAGGAAAATCCTCCCAATTCAGCTGTAGATTATTTCTTTTTTCTTTTTTTTCTGATGAAAACGTTACTGACAACATCTTCATTGGTAGGTTGATGAGCCAGACGATGGTGGAAGGTTTAAATCGGTGTTTCAGTGGGACATGGAATCCAAGGATGGGGCGACCACATCTCATGGGCGACCATTGGTGAATGAGGTGAGTTACGAATGGGTTTGGAAACAGGAAACGATGACACCCTGTGCAAATGAAATGCATTCTCATTATTACTGCTAGAAAATTCAGTGAGGCTTCTCTTACCCAGTTTGTAAATCCAACTGTCCAATTACCTTTAGAACTCTTCTATGATGTAAGTGAATCGCAGAAAGTCAATTGCTAAGGACAGTGGTTGGCAAACTGTGGCTTGCGAGCCACATGTGGCTCTTTGGCCCCTTGAGTGTGGCTCTTCCACAAAATACCACGTGTGGGCGTGCATGTACAGTGCGATTTAAACTTCATGGCCCATGCGCAGAAGTTGGTATTTTGTGGAAGAGCCACACTCAAGGGGCCAAAGAGCCGCATGTGGCTCGTGAGCTGCAGTTCGCCAAACACTGGCTTAGGACAGTAGGTTATTTTTTTAGTTTGAAAAAAATGAACATTTTGCTTAGCTGAGACCTGCCATATGCCAATAGGAGAGTGTAGTTTTTAGGGAACTTCTCTCTGATACTGACGATGTGTTGTGAGCATTGCAGGGAGGGTGGGGTTGGTAGGGGGAATCCTACCTACCAAATGCACATAGGGGGTGTTTGTATGCATTTGTGTGTTTCCTTTTTAGAGACCCTATTGGACTGGATATGGGGAAGGGAATGCTTGGTGCCCAGGAGCTCTGCCAGACCCTGAAATCGTAAGGATGGTTGAGGCTCGAAAGTCTCTTGGTGAGGTAAGGGCTTTAGAAATTATTTTAGCCATTCATTTGAATGTTCCTTTATTTTAAAGTGTGGTGGACGGAGTACTGGCCCCTCCCCAAAGATCCCCACGTCCTAACAACTGGAACCTGTGCATATGTTACATGTCCAGAGGGACTTTGCGGATGTCAATAACCTAAGGATTTTGAGATGGGAACATTATCCTGGATTATTAGGGTGGCCGCAGGGTAATCAATTGGGTCCTTATAAGGAGGGAGGCAGGAGGGTCAGAGTCAGAGAAGAGGTGACGTGACAACAGAAGCAGAGGTCAGGGCCCTTTGGAGCCAGAAGCCAAGAATGCTGGCAGCCTCTGGAAGCGGGAAAAGGCCAGGAAACAGGTTCTCCCCTAGAGCCTCCAGAAGGAACAGCCCTGAGGGCCCGGCTTAGGTTTCTGACAGCCAGCACTGTAAGAGAGTCCTCACTTTAGCAGGTTTTCATGTGAAAAAGGCATTGGTAGCCCAGATGGTAGAAATACTTAACAATTTGCACAGAATCCCTTCCCGTCCTCCCCACACACCCGGGGCACCTGCCCTTTGAAGAAATCACTTCGGGAAATATGGGTAGTCTTCAGTGACTTTTCCTTTAGCAAATGGAAAGGAAACAATAGAAACACACTGCTAAATTTATGTGTCTTATTAGGAAAACTAATCAGTAGAGATACTAAAAAAAGCAAAGAGGAAAAAATAACTAACATTGTACTCCCAATGCTGTTATAAGCATGTCAAACTCCAGGCCCGCAGGCCACATGCGGCCCACAACAAATATTCTTGCGGCCCAGCCAATATAACAGTATGTAAGAAACGCTTTAATAAAAATTTTGTAACTTAATTTTTATAATATCCTGTTATACATAATTATTAATAACAAATGACAACATTTGCTAGTGACTGATTACTATAATCGTGTTGCATTCATTTTCCTCATACACCTTACGTGCAAGTAAGTGCACCATTTCTCTCCACTAATACTAGCAGTGAATATTTTAGCAGCCAATTGCCACATCTTTAGTTTTGTACTGACTTGTTTGGTGTGTGCAACAGGACATATTTCGCTTTTGGAGAACAAAAAAAACCAGTTTTATTTGCGTTACACTTATTAATTTGTGCAGTTATTCAGTGTCTGGTAAGTTAATGTTCAAGAAAAAATACGAATTTTTATTAAAATGCTCTATTATTTTACGTTAACGATGACTCATTTATTTCAGCCCTTCATATTCAGCACATCTCTATCAAAATAAACCTACATTTCTATGAAAATTGAAGCTTTTGTTCATTGCGGCCCACATCAACTTCCACCTTGTTCATTTGGCCAGTGTTAGCCTTTGAGTTTGGCATGCTTGCTGTAGAACTATCTCTAGTGGACAAGTTAAGGCCAGGCTCCTGCATATTAATGGATTTATTATCATACATGCCTTTGAGTCAAAGAAATACGGATTGAGGTGTGTCAGGTTCCACATAATATGATGTCAACATGGAAGGGGGAAGCTTTTTTTTTTTTTTACCTGGGGAATATTATTTGAAGGTGTGATTCACTTGTGAATAATAGTTTCCAAAATGTGAATAACATTTTTGGATTCATTCCAGGTGGCTGAATTATTTTCCAGGTATCTTACACATCCAGTGGCATTGGTTCTGATGGTGCTTGCTAATTGCTATTTTATTAGCTCTCATCCGAAATCGTATAGTAGGTTCTCATGCTGACCTTGGTTCTGACCAGCAGGAGTACACAGAAGACTATGAGCAGCCGCGGGGTAAGGGGAGCTTCCCAGCCATGATCACGCCTGCTTATCAAAGGGCCAAGAGAGCCAGCCAGCTGGCCAGCCAAGTGAGTGTGTTCGTGCTTAGTCACTATTAATTATGCTAATGTTTGTTATTAGTGTACCCCCAGGGGTCAGATAAAATTCAATGAGACAGTGCTTTTGGACAGAAGGCACCATTAGTGTGGTGGTATGTGGAGAAAACTGTGTTCTTGTCTCTCCCCTATCGGTTATCCTCTGTGCCATGATTGGGCCGCATCCATCACATGGAGAGAAGACCATGCATCTCACCCCAAAACTGGGCCAAATAAGTTCTTGAGGTCCCTTGAGCATGAAGGACACTGGTTCTTCTTAAGCAGATAGCAGACCCTCCTGAAGAACAGCATAGCTTGCTAGTTAAGACTTTAGAATTTGAATCCTGGCTCTCTCGCTGGCTGTGAGCAAATTACTTAACCTCTCTATGTCTCAGCTACTTCTATGCAAAATAGGGTGATGAAGTGAGTTAGCATTTGTTAATGTTGAGCAGTGCCTGGTACCCTCTTAGACTTTTCCTATTAGCATCATTGCTTTTTGAAGTGGAGACTCACCCCAGGTGTGTGTTCACAATAGCCCCAAGGTGTAGCTTCTGGAGAGCTCCAAGGAGAGGTTTTCACAAAGGCCAGTAAGTATGACTTTGACCCTATACTGTCTCCTCAGGTGGAATACAAGAGAGGGCACGATGAGCGAGTCTCCAGGTTCACCACAGTGGCGGATACTCCTGAGCTGCTACGGGCCAGGGCTGGGGGACAGCTTCAAAGTGATGTAAGAAATGATGAAGGCGGAGACTCAGTGATTCTCACTTATGACCCCCCATTCTTTCCTTATTTGGAGAAGGAGGGAGGGGGAATGTGGAAGGCATGTCAGTCCCACATAGGGAATAGGAGAACTTCCTAAGGTCAAGTATGGTCAGGTCAGATAAGTCAGCTCCCTACTATAGACCTTGTGAAAACTCATGTTTAGAGAGAAAACTTGAGAATAGTAACAGTATCTGATGAATCTGAAAGAATTCATTTTATATTCTCTCCTTGTCACTGAAAATTATAGACCACAACTTCTAAAGAATTTCTACCACTTTTCATAGTCTAGTTGCTCCATAGGATAAGACCAAGAATTACTATTGTTCTGAGTGGGAAGCTTAAAACAAGTTGAAGTTCAGCTGAAAAAGTGGCTTCTATTTGCCTTCGGTTGAGAAGCCTCTCTTGTCTCCCAGACTTGACTGGCGGCTCCTCAAAGGCGGAAGCCATATTCCTCTGCCCAGCCCTTCACCTGGCCCACACCAGGTGCTGCACACACACGTGTTGAATTCTACATTGAGTTTCACGTGCCAGGCACTGTGCCAAGTATTGGGAATAAGAAGGTAAATAGGATGTGCAGGGCCCATCCAGCTCTAACAGCTGTGACCTAACAGCTGTGAATAGGGGATTGCAGGGTGTTCCAGGAGCCCTTAGCAAGGCTTCCCACCCGATTGCCTGGTAGATAGCAGGATGGTGACATGCGATTCAAAGTTTGTTTTCATTTTCCAGGTGGTCTACACTGAGGACTATGAACAGCAGAGAGGCAAAGGCAGTTTTCCTGCTATGATCACACCTGCTTATCAGATAGCCAAAAGGGCCAATGAGCTGGCGAGTGATGTGAGTGTCCCCAGCAATGGTGTCCTGTTAGGGGAGGAAACCGGAAGTTACCTGGGCCCGACAAGTCCAACCTCCTGTCTCCTGTTGCATGGGCTGTGGATCCAAGAAGTAGCTTTTCTTCATGGTTGTCAATCAATTTCACTACAATCTGGCACTTTATGTCCAAGAACACTCCCGGGACCCAAACATAAAAACATTTCACAGTCATTTAGTTTTACACTTCTGGCCTCTGTGCATAGGAGGCTGTATTCACCGGGTTTGTCCTTTCCATTCAAACAGGTGAGGTACCACCAACAATATCAAAGAGAAATGAAGGGAATGGCTGGTTCAGCCACAGCAGCCGAGGGCACATTGACGAAGGACTATGTGGACCAGTGTGGTCAGGTATGTGATAAAAGGACTCTCTGGGAGAACAGCCCTTTGTGATGGTCAGTTATGTAGCCTGTGACACAGCCCATGGCCATTTCATCGGAGGTTGGGCTGTGGCTTATCTTTGCCCTATTGATGAAAGGTGGACTTTCCAAGCCAGAAAGTCGGGGGCAAACAATTACATAGGGGCCATCTTGAACCACTTAGGAAAACAGATTCCAAGCATTCCGCCCCACCCTTTTTTAAAAAAATAAAGGACCTTTATCAAGATGGTGGTTTGCCAAGAATACAGCATTCTCATCTATTCCCTGAAGAACAGTCTCATGGACTAAGACTGGCTACTTAAAAAAATTTTTTTAAACTTATTTTGAGAGAGAGAGGAAGGGAGAGGGAGAGAGAGAGAAATATCGATGTGATCGGCTACCTCCTGCATGCCCCCTACCAGGGATTGAGCCTACAACCCAGGCATGTGCCCTGACTGGGAATTGAACCGGCAACCTTTTGGTGCATGGGATGATACCCAACCAACTGAGCCACACCAGCCAGGGCAGGACTGGCTACTTTTAACCCACTATTGAATAAACACAAAGAGGATCAAAATACGTGTCTTGAAAAATATTTAGCAATTCACCGAGCAGCAGGGCTCATTTTCTTAGCAAGTGGAGTTTCTTATCTGGGTTGCTGGATAAAGCAGCATTCCAGAGAATGCAAACCTTTTTCCCAGTTTTACTTCTTAAATGAACTATACTTGATAGGCTGTGAAAAGGTTGAGGTGACAATTACAAGCTACTTTTTATTTGCACATCCCTGTCTGTTTTCTGGTACTAGACGGGTGTCGCAGGGGAGAAAGAAAACATTATTTTTTTCATGGTTGTAAGTAAAGAACATTGGAAGACCAACTGTGTGTACTGGAAGAGTACATTCACTGAGCTTAGTTAATATTTTTTTCTTAATTGGGCAGTTGTGTGAAATGTTGGCAGTAGGTAGACTCTACAACATAAATGAAGCATTCAACATAATTTATAAAAGATAACAAATAGCTTATTTCTCTTCTTCAGAGAAACAGGTTGCCCATGTGCGGATACAATCATGTGAAGATAGTTTGTGACTCCATTGCAAATGTCTGCCTGAGCAAAAATACTTCATCTTGAATTAAAAAGGCCATTTTATGAAATTCCATAATAAGTTAGTTAAATGGTCTCCGAGTGCTTTAAACTCAGTGGAAATACATTTTTTTTTTATTGATTTCATGTTTTAAATATGTTGTTAAGAAGGCTCAGGACAACTTTTAAAAAATCCGTACAGTATTTGGCGAAAATGATTTTGTTCTAAATGTGGGCCTGAGAAAGGTAGCATTCAGGAGGACTGGAAGACATGAGGGCTTTCCTGGCATCCACTCAGAAAGGAATTCTCCATTATCCATGGGCCTGGGAGGCTGGGAGAGTGTCGTGATTTATCTGGTGAAAATGACTATGATGATAATGAGAATGGCCACGGTTTACTTAGCGCTGACTGGGTACTGGGCCCCAGGAAGTGGCGCTGACTCCACAGTCTGCTGCCTAAACCCCCATGTGGCACCACTCCTGGGAGGATCACTGGAATGTCCAGTGTGGACGGGCCTCAGGGGGAACAGGCTCTAGGAAAGATCACTGCTCACTTCCCACCCATGCAGGGAGGGGAACGTTACTGATGGAAGGTTTTGATCAACTCAGCAGGGTTACGTGGAGGACTATGAGGAGCACCGAGGGAAGGGCAGCTTCCCCGCCATGATCACCCCAGCTTATCAGAACGCCAAGAAAGCCCACGCACTCGCGAGTGACGTAAGTACCACATTGGGACGACCGCAGGTCCACAGAAGCAGAGAAGTGAGACTGAAGGCGGTGCTTGCTGAAACCTACACACGGATACGTTTATTAGAGCCGAGCCAAAGTAGAATGCTAGTCCGCAGTTTCTATCCAGATTTCTGGCATCCATTGCTTTTGTTCAGACTGTTTGGTCCCATGTATCTGCTTCAAAAGAGATTGATATGGACAAAATGGCATACCTCACTGTAGGTCAGCTGAAGCCAGTGCAAATGCTGGCCCAGGCAGGTACGCTGGAGCTAGGACACTCTTTGCAAAATAACCCATCTAGAAATCGAGCATTTTTTTTAAATACTTTACTTTTAAGAATTATTTATTTGTATTCATTGTTTTATCTTATTCCCTGGAGTGTGGTATTTTTTTCAAAATTTCCTTTTTATTTAAAGAAATGGTTCTTCCTCAGACAATGTAGAATACTCATTTTTCTCCCAAGTTGGCCAGGGGCACACAAATGCAAGAATTTCTGATTTGAGATTAGTAGATTTGTTTCTTTCAGTCTTTTGTTTTTCACTTTTAATTTCTTTATTGATTAAGGCATTACATATGTGTCCTTATCCCCCATCACCCCCCGACTCATGCCCTCACCCCCAATCAAGCACTTTTGATAGCTGATTAGAAAAGTCATATGATTATCAGACTGGGTGTAACCCAGGTGATAAAATGATTTTTATTTGCAGAAGGTTGGCCAGCTGCCGGTCCTTGAGAGACAGGCTATAATTAAACTTGGTAAAGTGACACACACTGTGGAACTAAGACACCAACTTGAACTTGGTGTATAATTGGAAGCCAGGCATTCAGTTCACAACCCTTTGCCCTTCTCAATTACTCGGTTACTATTCAGTTATTAAACCTGTTTACCCAGAGCAATACACTTGCACCCCAAGGGGAAATAGAAAGACACATTCATCTCTCTGCCCCTTCTCAGCAGACAAGATGAGAAATGATGTTGAAACCTATGGCAGACCGGGTTTGGGACTACACCTTTTTTTATGCAGAATTAGAGTGCGAAGTGTGAAAAGGGCCAGTAGCTTTTTTGTAGTGAAATTCTTTTTTTTTTCTTATTCACCTTATTTACAAACGTGATCCTGTTTATTTCAGTTTACAATTACATTACACAGACAGAAAATTTATAGAGTATTTCTACGGTGTGAAAATGAGCCACTTTCCATAAAGACAGTGGTTCTCAGCCTTCTGGCCCTTTAAATACAGTTCCTCACGTTGTGACCCAACCATAAAATTATTTTCGTTGCTACTTCATAACTGTAATGTTGCTACTGTTATGAATCGTAATGTAAATATCTGATCTGCAGGATGGTCTTAGGTGACCCCTATGAAAGGGTCATTCGACCGCCAAAGGGGTCGCGACCCACAGGTTGAGAACCGCTGCGTAAAGATGTACTGACAGTGCACCAAATAAAAGTGACCCGAGCCAATAACATTTTAATATGAAAGGGACTGAGTGGGATGTGGGTTGTATGGAGAGAAAAAAACCCATATGATACGATATTTGTCCTTCAGGAAATTCTGTGAAGTGAATGTTGGCAGTAAGTGTGGTGTCATTTGAGGGTAAGTTCTGCCATGGAGCACGAAGACAGCACCTCTGGGCCCTCTTTGTGTGTGTCTTCCAGATAAAATACAGGCAGGACTTCAACAGGATGAAAGGTGCTGCTCATTACCACTCCCTCCCGGCCCAGGACAACCTGGTTCTGAAGCGGGCTCAGAGCGTGAACAAGCTTGTGAGCGAGGTGCGTATGGGGGACAGTCGCTACTGCTTGCTGTGACTTCCTTTAACCCCCATAAAGGCAGTGAAAGGACAAATTCCATGTAAAGCCACACGCACTACACCTGGGCTGCCAGTTCCCAAAGAACGGACGTGCAGTGAAAGCAATTCACAGGCGAGCCTAGAACAAACCCAATTCATTAAATAAGAAATTTAATTTCTGATGGCTCAAAAGCTTCTCCCTGAATTCTTACAGGGCTGAGCTATTCAGAGCTTCCAGGCAATAGATTTCTAGTTGCCAGAATATCAGGTGAGCTAACCTTTAGAAATATGCGTCATCCTTATAGAGTGGGAATCAACGGACAGGAAGTGGCTTGAACTGGAACCTCTCCCATTCTCTCATCATTGTAGTCAAATTCCCAAGAAAATTGTGGGTACTACATGAATCACCTTTATCTTAGAGGCTGAACTGGCTGCCAGAGGGTGTGTTTTGTTGGTCCTACCCAGTGATTAAGCTATTTAGAACTGTTAGGACTTTTCCAAGGAAATCTCCCCTCTAGTTCTCCATGTCCTTTTCAAGCCCCAGAGTCTTATTTGCATTACCTATTTGGACCCTAAAGGCATTTGAGTTGGCAACAGGTCATAAAAGGGAAGAATGCTTTGTGAATGTTTGCTGAACCTTGCTCTTTTTTTTTTTCTTTTTAAAATATTTTATTGATCTCAGAGAGGAAGGGAGAGGGAGAGAAAGAGAGAGAAAAATCAATGATGAGAGATAGTCATTAATTGGTGTCTGCAACTTGGGCATGTGCCCTGACCCTGACCAAGAATTGAAGCATGACCTCCTGGTTCATAGGTCGATGCTCAACCACTGAGCCACGCCTGGTCACAGGGCATTAGATCTGGGTGGGACCTTTACAGCCTGCAGGCCCTCCCTTTGTCATAGGCCTGGAAAAGTAAAGTGTCTCGTTCTGGTTCAAAGATACTTTCAGGGACAGATCTGGAACTAGAAGGCTGGCAGCATGGTCCTGCCACCCAGGAACAACAGTTACCATTTTGAGCTTTTTCTGTGTGAATATTTTATAAACAAGTACATGAATGTAAGAACATACAGTTTCAGAATTAGAATTCAGCTGTACTTTTTTACTTTATATCCTATTGTGAGCATCTTGCATACCTTAGAAGGCGTATTGCCACCCTATCCTATATAATAAAAGGCTAATATGCAAATCAACTAAATGGCAGAACGACCACTCTGATGCACACTGACCACCAGGGGGCAGATGCTCAGCACAGGAGCTGCCCTCGGTGGTCAGTGTGCTCCCCTAGGGGGAGTGCCACTCAGCCAGAAGCTGGGCTCATGGCTGGTGAGCGCAGTGGTGGTGGCGGGAGCCTCTCCCACTTCCACAGCTGCCTTAAGGATGTCTGACTGCCAGCAGGCCTAAGCCATCAGTCGGACATCCCCCAAGGGCTCCTGGACTGTGAAAGGGCTCAGGCTGGGCTGAGGAACCCTCCTGAGTGCACGAATTTCATGCACCGAGCCTCTAGTGCAGTGATGGCGAACCTTTTGAGCTCGGCGTGTCAGCATTTTGAAAAACCCTAACTTAACTCTGGTGCCGTGTCACATAGAGAATTTTTTTGATATTTGCAACCATAATAAAACAAAGACTTATATTTTTGATATTTATTTTATATATTTAAATGCCATTTAACAAAGAAAAATCGACCAAAAAAATGAGTTCGCGTGTCACCTCTGAGGCGCGTGTCATAGGTTCGCCATCACTGCTCTAGTGTTTAATAAAATGGGATAACAAACTGTGTTGCCTTTGGTAAGAGGTCGCAAGGGAGCTTTGGTTTCTTTTTGCCCTTATGTTTATCAAGTGAGATAAACCAGCCATGCCTCTATTAGTGGCAGTCACCCTCCGCTCTTCCTCCTGTGACCTGGAGTCTATTTAATAACTGCAGCTTCACATTTGACACCCAGCTACCCAGGGGAGCTCAGCTAGCCAACCCATTTAAAATGAGAAGACACTCTGTGCATCTATGGTCGTATTTATTCTATGCCTTTGAAAAGTAACTTTTTAGGTTATCTTTTATTGATGCATGCATACAAAGAAGTGCATATATCAAGTGTAACAGGAAGGATCCTCACCAGTGGACACATCTGCATAACTAGTGCCCAGATCAAAAAACAGAACATAACCAAAGTCCAGACACCCCCCTCTCTGTCTATCCCTGCAGACACCCGTCCCCTGTAGTAACCACTGTCTTGATTCCCAAAACCAGTTCTGCCATTTTTAAGTGGTATGAAATCTTATAGTATTTATTCTTGAAAGAGATGGTATATTTTTAATGTTTAGAACCAAATTGATTGTCACTTATTTATTCCTTGAAAGGAAAATCTGTACTATTAACTTCAGAGTATGCTGGGCCTGGTATTTTTAAATCTTGGGATGAAAGTTTTCTAAAAATATCCTGGTAAAGTCCTGGTGACATATTCAAGAGTGACTTCGGGTTTGGTTCTATTGTGCAAGTGGTGTTTTGGTTTCTAAGGTGGAGTATAAGAAGGATCACGAAAGTAGTAAAGGTCACAGTATCAACTACTGTGAAACACCTCAATTCAGGAACGTGAGCAAGATCTCAAAATTCACCAGTGATGTGAGTTTTTAATGCCTAAGCATTTCTGGGTCTCCTAAGAGACAGTCTATGTGAATGTATTTATGTGTCTTGGAAAAGCATGGCCTTTTAAGCACAGATACCTAACAGGTCTGATTAAGATTGCTGGGACTGGTTGATGTAGTGTTAAATTCTTTTACACCTCCCGATGCACACTTGACTTTGAGTGCTCAGGGCAGTGCCTGCCTGTCCTCTTGCATCCTTCCTGTATGGCAGTATCCGCTACCTAGAGGTGAATGCTGGGGAGCAGAGCATGCAACATCCTCTCCCAATGCAAATTTGTGCTTCTTAACTTAACACCTGGCTGACCGGTCAGGAGATAACGCGTGTCTGCATTTACATTAATTTAAGTCATTTTAAAACTCTAAAGCTTAAAATCACTTAATGTAAATACAGACACGCGTTATCTCCTGACCGGTCAGCAAGGTGTTAATACCTGCTCTCGTTGGACCAGCAGAGTCACCTGGGGAGCCAGATGTTATTTCCCCCGGTTACAGATAAGCAGTATATGCTGGAGTGGCATTTGCAAATTTGGAAATTCTCAGAGAAGGTCTGGAGATGTATCCTGGGGAACATAATCTACACCAGATTATGTGACTTTCCTTCTGTTTAGTTGTGCATCCTCGTAGAATTTAAAGTCACTCAGGACTTTGTAAAGCTCAGTGAGGAATTTATTTTTCATCAATTAGTGGGGAAGAGCACCAGCTTTGGAGCTGACAGATGTGGTTTCACAATTAGCCAAGTGGCCAACTTTGGGCAAATTGTTTAAGCTCTCCAGCTACTTTGCCCATTGGAAAATGGGGATGATGATAATTCCTGTCCTCATAGAGTGAGATCAACTGAGATAAGTAGAATCCTGTCTTGATATATAGTAACATTATTCTGTTTAAATACTCTCAGTGCCTAATAACTCAATGGCCTCCCAGGGCAGGTCATGTTAATGTGGCTTCGTTAGATGCTACCCAAATTTTCCTATTTATGGCTGCTTATCCCGTTTTGGTTCTCATTATTTGGTAAGCTGCATTTGGGGCACAATATTATTTCACCTGGTTGTGGTAGTGACCAATCTGTGATGAAATGTTCATAGAATTTGGCAGAGCTCAAGTTTTATTCTTCATCTATTTAGAAATGGAGGTAGTAGCCTACAGTGATTATACTATTCCCCAGCATGGGGTTTCACACACAATCAGGGCTTGCCCAGTAGAGAGCTCCTGCTCTCATAGTAGGTTTGCACATTGAAAAAGATCTGGTATATACACAATTGAAAACATTTTTTAAAAGTCAGGTATGTTTTGTGCTGGCTGTGCCCATCAGATTTTATGTTGTTGTTTTTTTTTGTTTGTTTTGTTTTGCCTGCTGTGTGCTTGCCCCATTCCAACTTCTTGTCCTTGCTTGAAACTTCAGTTGATTATTTTTTTTAAAAGGTGTGTCTTGTTATTCAGTGAAACACTGACTACTTAAATGGGTTGTCTTTAGTCATTTATATTTTCAATTTAGTCCATTAAGAGGAGTAGTTAATTTTGAACATGTTCGGAAGAGAATGCTTTTGTTGAAAGTTTTGTGGTCCCCTGTAGAATAAATATAAAGAAAACTACCAGAACCACATGAGAGGCCACTATGAAGGAGTTGGTATGGACAGACGGACTCTCCATGCGATGAAAGTCGGAAGTCTGGCAAGCAACGTGAGTTCTTGTGTGAGGGGCCTGGCAGTCCTGGGGATCAGTTGGAGTAGAAAGAGGTGGGGCATAAAGAATTCAGCCAATTCTTTTCAGCCTCCCTTTGGAAAAATCAGTTTTCTATTGTGTAAAGGCTGACCCATAGGAGTTCCTAAACATGAACCGATACAACCAAGGCTAGGTAAAAATCCTTGACATTGATCAATAGCTTCAATTTACTTATCTCAGCTTTCTCTGGTTTGAAGAGTAGTCAGATCCATTGTAACTGATCCAGTGTGAGAAAAAAACTTTCAATTTCTGAGAGATAAAGAGAAATGGACGAGCATAATTTTTATTTGAAATTCCTGCTATGAAATTTGTTGGTTGGGTGCTTGGTTGATTGGTTCATTCATTTATTCCATCGTGATGTTCATTGGAGACCTTCTGTTCATTGAAGGCACTGGTCTTCAAAATAGATCAGGTCCCTGTTTCATCATAGCCTGAAATCTATTAATCTGTCTTTGGCTTTGTCAATTCAGTTCATAGGTTTGCAAATGCCAAGTTGTAAATCTTACCAATTTCATTATTAAAACATAGAAATGTCAAATGTCCTCTGCTTGAGAATGTCAAATTTGATCTTTAGGGGAAAAAAAATTGAAAGCACTCTGAAGATTCTTGACTTTTCATTTATTTTCTGGAAGAAGCTCTTCCATTGTATATTCATGCACAAATACTTCTTATTAACAAAAATTACAAGGGGCTCCATATTTAATAAGATAAAATAAACGTGCTACAGATGGAAGTTAATGAATTTTGGATTAATTAAGAGGAAGAATTCAAATTAATTGAAAGCAAAAGTGTGAGCATAACAATTTTCCTTGGAGGTGATGAAACTGAATTAATTTTGTTTCTTGTTACTTTTTTATTTCCCCTCTGGTTACCTTTTAAAATACTTCCTATGACATTCAAACAAGGTAAACAAAAAAAAGTAGAGGCTAATTTCTCTTTTCTTGTTCTTTTCGTTGTGTTTCAGATTGCCTACAAAGAGGATTACAAACACGATGTTGTCGACTACAACTACCCAGCCACTCTCACGCCTTCCTATCAAACAGTCATGAAGCTGGTTCCCTTGAAAGATGTAAGTCCTCTTCCAATAGCCCTCTCTGCTCTTTCTTGTCGCTTCTCTCCTGTGGAGTGATTCTTAGGCAGTAAGATGGAAAGAAACAAGATACATAGGAAATGGAAGAGGGATTGAGAAAGGGGCACTCTTTTTCACTAGGAAGTCCATTTATGCATGTTTGGAAACTCTTAGTTCTTATTTTATTTTATTTATTTGAGAGAAGGGAAGGAGGGAGAGAGAAAGAGAAAGAGAGAGAGAGAGAGAGAGAGAGAGAGAGAGAGAGAGAGAGAGACATCCATTTGTGCCCTGATCAAACCCACAACCTTGGCATATCAGGATGATGTGCTAACCAACTGAACTACCTGGCCAGGGCTAAGGGAACTCTTAGCTTTTCAATATAAGGTGAGGACAACTCTAGTTTTGTGTTGAAAATAACCTGAGGTTGAATTTCTCCTGTTGGAATTTGGTGGACTGTGTCCACTGCTGGGCACATTCAGTAATTGTTCTTAGCAATGATGACCTTTTTTTTTTAAGTTTAGGAGTGTGCTATGTTTAAGGACTGGAGGAAATAAGATAAAGTGGCTGTAAGTTGTGAGAAAGTGGTAATGGTAACTCAATTTTTTTCTTAGGAGCACTTGGGAAATATATGTGTGGAATAATATATAACTCAATTATTACATCAGTGATTTTATTTATAGTTTGGCTGGCACAAAATAAAATATGCATAATTAATTAAATTTACTGTTTTTTACTTATAAGAATTTTACTATATCTTTATTAAAGAAAATTTAGAAAATACAGAAAAGTACGAAGAAAAAAAGACAAAAGTCATGTCTTATCTTAAAAAGTACTTAAGGTGGTTTAGAATTGAGTTGATATCACAGTTACTTGTCAGCAAAGGTTATCAAAAATCAGTCAATAACTTAACAAATATTTCAACAAATATTTAGTAAACGGTCAGTGCTACTTTCCTGCACATTCCTTTGGGATCAGTAGTTGACGTGGGTTTTGCTATTGGTAGGTAGGTCTTTATGTCACTCTGTCTTTTGCTCAGAGTAGGAGCAGTGTTGGCTGTGGTGGGTATCTCTAGTGTCTGACACAGTTTGCAGGACAATGGAGGATAATCATTGGCAAATGATAGTTTAATGGATGAAAGGGGCTTTCAAACATGTAATAAAGCAAGGGATGGGCGGTAGAGAAATATAAAGGACTTAAACTTTGCTTCTCTTTTTCTGAGGGAACTTGGTTGGGTTGACTTGCTCACTTCACCTTAATGAAACCCAAGGTTAAACTTGACTACCAAAATGACTTCTTTTTGTTTTTGGCTGCATACATTACCTGGGGAATGTGAGGACTGAGAGCATTTCATTAAAATTCGAGTGTGTGCTCTTACAGTTGAATTATAGAAATCATGGGTAATAGCACAAGCAAACCAAGGTAGATTCCTACAACGTGTACTCCCATTATAACATGATTTGCTATGACATTCACCTGTATAAGGCTGACTCAAACCAAGCACCTGTAATATAGCCAGCTCACCTTTGGAAGTCTTGGAATAGAATGGAATTAGACTGGATTAGAAATAAGCAGAGGTAAGTTCAAAATGGAGCTCACGAGCCAAATCTGGGCTGCTGAGATGTATTTGGCCACAGAGTGTTTTAAAAAAAATTGGACCAATATATAGAAATTTATGTAAGAGAGCACAAATTTATATATTCTTTTTTTTTTTAAGTTGGAAAACTCAGGGAACTGTGGCCCTAGTTCCTGCATGGCAGTGCTTGGGTGGGACTGAGTGGCAGCTGCTCTCTGTCACCACCTTCCTCCTACTTTCTTGTCTCCCTGTGATTTTAAGTTACACCCTAATGTAGGGGCGTTGGTGTTTAGGAAATTTGGGGGACCCATTACAAGAACATTTGTGGCCTCTCTTGCTGTCTGGTAGTTGTAAACGTGGTCAGATAGCTATGAAATTAAACAAGCACAGCCCTTGATTAGAGAGAGTTCCCTTCAGATTGGTTTTATAAACACTAACAGCATTACAATGAGACTATGCTCAGCGAAGAGCCCCTTTAGAAAGAAAACTGAAGCAATGGCCAGGCATCTGTGAGGTGGCGAAGGTGTGGTTAATCACGGAGACTGTCAGTTATGTCCTGCAGAGGAAAGCAACTGTGCTCTGCCACGTACTTAATGCAGAGTTATCGGGAAGGAATATGCCATTCTATAAGTATAGTTTTTGTGACCTTTTATCGTGCATAATTCTGAATTCTATTAGACACTTCATTATGAGATGATAATTTTTCCCTCTGAATTAATGCATCAGGAAGTCACTGTACTCTAATCTCATTAATAGGTGACATTGAAATGAGTTTACATTTCCTAGTTTTCCCTCCATACCCCATGTCCCAAACTCAGAATGTGCAAAAACTTTTCTTCTTGAATCTAGTCCTGAAGAAGCTGTAACAGTGTGTGGGGTGCTGGGTGGGGTCCTGGGCTTTAGGCAATAAAACAGAGGCATACCCTAGCCAGTTTGGCTCAGTGGATAGAGTGTCAGCCTGCAGACTGAAGGTCACAGGTTCGATTCTGGTCAAGGGCAAGTATCTTGGTTACAGGCTCAATTCCTGGCCCTGGTTGGGGCATGTGGGGGAGGCAATCAATCGATGTGTCTCTCTCACATGGATATTTCTCTCTCTCTGCCTCTCCCCCTCTCTTCTACTCTCTCTAAAAATCGATGGAAAAGTATCCTCGGGTGAGGTTTAACAAACAGCAGAGGCATGATGACTATGAGTGGGGTGGGTGATCAAAGCCAGAGCCCAGCTGACTAAGGGCCAACGTGGAGTCTGTGCCTGGAAAGGCTCAGGTGGGCTCGGAATGTTTGTCGTCTCCAGTTGGAATCTTTGGTTCTCTTTCTAGTCATTTGAGAATCGCAGCTCGGTTGGGCTTAGGCAGACGGGGCTAAGCAGGTCTCAGAGATAAGTGCGAGTGACATCTTCCTGTGCCTTTTTGCACCCAGGTCAACTACAGGCAAAGCATCGACAAGTTGAAGTACAGCTCTGTGACCAACACCCCTCAGATTGTTCAAGCCAAAATCAACGCCCAGCAACTGAGTCATGTAAGTGACCCGACATGCCCAGCCGGATGTGGGTGACTTGTGATTGCCGGTTGGCCTCTGGATAACGGGCTCCCAAGGACGTGACTTTCATGAATGGTGACATTTGTCTTATTACAGCTATGAAATGACCCCCCCGCTCTTGACGAATTCAAATACATTCACAAGTAAAAAGAATAGTGTAAAGAATCCCCATGGCCCATCACCCAGCTTCACCATCACCTCACGGCCAGTCTTGCTTTATCGTTATGCCCATCCACTCCCTTCCCCGCCCATGTTATTTTGAAAAAAATCCCAGGTATCATATTATTTACTATAAGTAAATAATAAGTATAAGTATTTTAGTATGAGTCTCTAAAAGATGAAAAAAATTTAAAACATAGTTATGCATTTTTTATATATCACATCCAAAAATTAATAATTCTTAATATCACTAATGTTAATTAGTATTCAACACTCCAGTTGTCTCATAAGGTTATACTTTTTTATAGTTTGTTTGAATTAGAGTCAAATAAGGTCCACATTTTGTGATTGGTTGATATGTCTTTAAGACTCTTCATCTTTTAAGTTTTTTAAAAAATGTCTTCTTTTCTCGCAAGTTGTCTGTTGAAGAGACTGGATTGTTTATCCTGTACCATTTCCCACAGTCTGAGCTTTGCCAGCTGCATCCCACTGCGGCTTTCACATGTTCCTCCAGCCTCCACTTGTCCAATGAAATAGTGGTTGCGTCTATAGACTCGATCATGAACAGGTTTAATTTTGGGCAAGACTGCGTCTCAGATGATGCTGTATTCTTCCACTGGGAATCACGTAATGTCTGGGTGGCTCTTTCTTGGAGATTGAAGATTGCTTTTCTTCAATGTGGGCAGACATTTGATAATTACTCTTTGAGTATCCACCATGCATATCACAAGATGTTCTGCACGGCAGTGAGATAATAAACTAAGCTCCATCCCCTCACAAGTTCTTCAAAGGAGAGCTGCTGAGGTGGCCACAGGGAAAGCCTTTGCAAGCTCATGACTCTGAGTGCCTCTGAGTTGTTTTACTTTTCACTGGGCATCTTCAGTCTGTTCATTTAAAACATTCACAAAATTGTAGGCTTCCTGGTCAAGTGCCTTTTCCAGAAACTCCTTCTCAGCTATGAGTCTAAAGGGAAAGTGGAAAAGAGAGTGTTCTTCTGCCCATCCAAACACCTTGCATTTACCCTGTGGGTTTACTTGAAACCCAATAGGTGAATTACCGTGCTGACTATGAGAAAAACAAGTTGAATTACACATTGCCCCAGGATGTACCTCAACTGGCGAAGGCCAAATCCAATGCCGAGCTCTTTAGCGAGGTAAGCAGGCAGCATGGGGAGAGTGTGGTGGAGGTTATGTGCACAGGTGAGCATGATGATACCAGTCCCAACGAGCCGGGACTATTTGGCTCATGAGATGGGTTTGTTCACGGCACCTACCATGCTATGATTTTGAATCTTGCTGTCTCATGGTCTGTGGTAGTTCACTGGGGGTAAATTGATCTTAGCAATTTTATTCTCACAATATTGAGCATGTGTGCAATATGTGCATGAACACGCACATGCCATCATCATCATCATCATCATCTGGGTGACTTCAAGCTGAAGCTTTGCTGTGTGGAGAAACTTTAAGTTAAAGATCGATGTTAATTACCAGATTTTTCCTGGAGTCCCAGATGGGCTGTGATTAGGCTTCTCATTCTAGATAGGATTTGTGGGGCAAAAGAAGAAAAGGAAAAGGAACTAATATTTGTTGATGTGTATTCTGTGCTGGGCACTGGGAGAAGCAATGGAGTTAATTGTCATACCCCAGGAGGTATTTATTATAGGGACATAGTGACATGGGCTTTGGTATCAGATAGACCCAGGTCAGATGTTGGCATTGCCACTTTCAACCCATGTCCCTACATGAGGTTTTAATGTCTCTGAGCCTCACAAGCCCAATGCAAAGACTTAGAGTTGCTGAGTAGAAGACACATAGGAAAGGGCCAGAAAACAATAGGCGCTGTTACCATGGCAACACCAATATCAACACCTTAGATCTAGGTTGCACTTTACCAGCTTAAGATCTGTTTTCATATACTACATCCAATTTATTCTCACATCAATCCTGAGACAGATAATAGGGTATTCTTTTTGCAAATGATAAACTAAGGCATAAAAAGGTAATTTACCCAAGGTCACATGATCAGGAAACGCCAGACCTAGGATGAACACATGGGTCTTTTCTTTGTCCTACCCATTACCGTTGTCCTGCATGGCTCTGCAGCTAAGGAATCAATGAACTGTCGTAATAATTGCTATGATTCTTTTGATAATAACACCAAGACAGATGAAGATGCCACCTTCACTATTTGTTTGGTTTTTTTCTTCAACTTTTGGCAGGAATATGGATAGGGACTCTTAATTCACCTGTGTCTTTGTTTGTCAGATTAAGTACAAAGAAGGCTGGGAAAAGTCCAAGGGGAAAGGATTTGAAATGAAGCTGGATGCCATGTCTCTGCTGGCCGCCAAAGCCTCCGGAGAGCTTGCTAGCAATGTAGGTTTTTCTCTCATTAACTCAGAAATGCATAAGAAATGGTTTCCATAAAATGTCAGTGGTCCTGCAGAAAAAAAATAATGACTGTTAACGTGGCAAACATCACAATCCTTTAATCTTCTGGGTGCGAAAGACTGAGAGGTGTTTTTGCAGAATTATTCCCCTTGCACTTGTTAAAACCAGAACCCCTGATATGGCAAAGTTTCTTTCTCCCTCACGATAGACTTTCTTCTTTCTCTCAAGATTAAATACAAAGAAGAATATGAAAAAAGCAAAGGCAAAGCCATGGGAACTACGGACTCTAGGCTTCTGCACTCCCTGCAGGTTGCCAAGATGAGCAGCGAGGTAAATTCCTTTTTACCCACCATCCTTTACTTAGAGTTGTGTTACTTTTAAGTTTTTCCTGGGCCTCCTTCACTTGGGACTGTTACCTTTTTATTGACTCCCACCTACGACTTCTTTCCTGGCTTGTGTGAGAAGTTTGTTCCATTTCTTTGTTCTTAAATGTATTTTTGTTGATTTCAGAGAGGAAGGGAGAGGGAGAGAGAGAGATAGAAACATCAAGGATGAGAGAGAATCACTGATCAGCTGCCTCCTAAATGCCTCCTACTGGGGATAGAGCCTGTAAGCTCAGCATATGCCCTGACCGGGAATCGAACCAGTGACCTCTTGGTGCATGGGTTGATGTTCAACCACTGAGCCACATCAACCAGGCTGTTCCATTTCTTTTGTTTGCAAAAGCATTCTTTTAAAATAGATGAGTGATGTGTTCCCTATGAGTGACCAGGATCTCCTAGTGAAGGTATAAAGGTGTTCAGCCTCATTTACTGATTCTACAAATGTTTACTAAACAACTACTATGGGCAAGATCCTGTGTGAGAGACACGGGGCTCTAGGAATGAGAACCACATAACAGGTTCCTCTCTGACAGAGCTTAATTCTACTGAGAGGGTTCAACAGTAAGCACCCTGATTATTGTGGCGATGTCCTGGATGAATCCTGTAGTTACAAATGCACACAGTATTCAAAATATTTAACAAACAACTGGGCATCTAGGCTCCACCCAATCAGAATGATGCTCCTTTGTAAACAACTATAGTTAATATCTGGAGATGAACTGTGGTAAATTGTCACTTACTGAAACCCCGTGGGAGGTAAATTCTGCTAGAAGGGGCAAATGTGGCTTCTCATCAAGTCTTCCCTGCCAATACTCAACAGCTAAAAGGACATGTAAGTATCAGGTTTCTGCCTTCTCCAAGCTGTGAGGCCAGCTGACAGTGCTCTGTTGGTGCAGACAGGTCTAATTACCTGGTAAATCATTAAGGAGCCATGGCTTGAATAAAGTAAGAAGGTTGGTGTCCGAGTCACCATTTTGGATGTGCCTATATAATAAGCCCTTTAAAGTGCATAGTTGTGAAACATACAGAGACATTGAGAATCTGGCTTCGGGTTAGATAGAGAACGAAATGGTATTTCATATTTGCAGTTGGAGCATCTAGGGCCAAAAAGACTGTCTTGCCCGAAGTCATATAGTAGTCAGTGATAGTGGTGGAGGGGTAGAGAACTAGATTCTAGAACTCTTGCTTACTGGCACTATATTCTTTTTACTGTAGATCACTACCTTTCCCCACCACCGTATCATCACCACCGACATCACCATCATCACCATCACCATTATTATCACCACCACCATCACCATCATCACCACCACCATCACCGTTATCATCATTACCACCATCGTCGTCATTCTTATCATCAACATGATCATCACTATTATCAACATCACCATTATCACCATCAGCACCATCACTGACATCATTGTCATCACCAACACTATCATTACCACCATCATCATTACCATAATTACCATCAGCACTATCATCATTCCTATCACCAACATCATCGTCACCATTATCAACATCACCATCATCACTATTATCCTCACCACCACTACCATCACCATCCTTCCCATTACCAACATCATCATCACCATTATCAATTTCACCATCACCACCATATTATCATCACTAGGGCCATCATTACCATCATTATCACTATTATCATCATCACCATCTTCACCATCGTCAACACCACCATCATCACTGTTGTCATTGCCAACCTCATTGCTAACATTTACCAAGCGTTTTCTGTATGCCAGCCCCTGCATGAAGCAGGTATCACCTACTATTTTGTTGACTTATCACAATAATCCCCCGAGAAAAATGAGCCCTTAGAGCAGTGGTTCTCAACCTTCTGGCCCTTTAAATACAGTTCCTCATGCTGTGACCCAACCATAAAATTATTTTCGTTGCTACTTCATAACTGTAATGTTGCTACTGTTATGAATCGTAATGTAAATATCTGATATGCAGGATGGTCTTAGGCAACCCCTGTGAAAGGCAACCACCAAAGAGGTCGCGACCCACAGGTTGAGAACCGCTGCCTTAGAGAGATGATGTAACTTTCCAGAGATCTCCAGTTGGCAGAGGGCAGATCAGGTTTGAACTCAGGCTTCTCTGGCTCTGGAGCCTACGCTTTGTTATTCTACCTTTTCAAGCTTCTACAGAAACCATGGATAAAGTGTTTGCCTCCTGGGGTAGCCAGATAAAATGGTTTAGGATTGGAAGGAGGCATTTCTCCCAAAGACAAAGTAGTGTGAAAGCTCAGCTCCCTGGCACTGTCATCTTACAGAGCCAGAAATGGGTCCCACTTTCCTGACAGATGGGTGCCATTGCCCAGAGTGCCAACTTCTCACAAAAATCTGGGCTTCTTTCCTGTGTTTCCATATCATGCCTGCAAACACAGGCTTCGAGTAATGGGCCTCGTTTTGGTACATTCAAGGTTGAATACAAGAAAGGCTTTGAAGAGAGTAAGACCCACTTTCACCTGCCCATGGACATGGTAAACATCAGGCATGCTAAGAAGGCCCAAGCTCTGGCCAGTGACCTGGACTACAGGAAAAAGCTGCACGAATACACTGTGCTGCCCGAAGATATGAAGACGCAGTGGGCCAAGAAAGCCTACGGGCTCCAGAGCGAGGTGAGCCCCCCTCATTGACAGTCTCCCGTGCATCTCTTGCAGTGGGATACAGTGACACTTTGAGAGTGAACCTGTGCATGTGTCTATGACATAACTAGAAGGACCAGGAAGAACTGCTGGAGATGTACCAGGCCTGAGGAGGGTGGATGGGGAGATAGAAATATAGTTTTAGCTGAAACAGTGGAGACTAGAGGATGCAGGACAGGGGGCTCAGAGCCATGACAAAACTCAAGATGAGTGAAGAGGAATAAAATGTTGAAAATGGTAAGAAAATCTCAGAAATTTAGCAGATTGAAAGATGAGGTCCTTGATCAAAAAGTCTGAAAAGCCCACTTTCTGGTTAGGTTAGGACGTTTCAGTGCTAAAGTAGAACATGGTTACAAAAGTGGGCCCAGTGTCCTCCCTACCGAGGCAGAGTCCTGACAGATTATGAAGGAGTAGGGAGCAGTTCTTCTAGGAAGACGATGCAGAAGCAAGGAATTTCCTAACTCTCCCCTCACCTTTGCGCAGTCTGCACCCATGCATCTGTTAGAGACTGGTGTTTCTCTTGCAGCTGCAGTACAAAGCTGACCTGGCGTGGATGAGAGGCGTGGGGTGGCTGACGGAGGGCAGTCTCAATTTGGAACAGGCCAAGAAGGCTGGACAGCTGGTCAGCGAGGTAACCTGAGCCGAGGCCCCTGGCTTCTAGTAGTGATCTTGTCCTCTGATTGCCCCCCTCCAACCCCCAGGATTATTTGGGGTATGACTCATAGGAGTATTTTTTTATTTTGCACCTGGGGAAGGTATGTGTACACAGCCCAGCAATGTAAGTAGCAGCAGCATCCACAGAAGAGTTCAGAAAGGTTGTCATACACAATCGGTTGGCACGAAGAAGCACGTGTTTGTTGTGTAAGAGTTTGTGATTACTTCTGAATTAGAGTTTGACATTTGGAGGACAGTGTTCTCATTACACCCTTGCCTTTCATTCACTGCAGACTTTGAGCAAGTCATTCAACCCTCCCCACCCTCTTTCACATAAAAATGAGAAGGTTGGACAGGCTACCCTCCGAAGTCGTCATGGCTCCAAGCTTGCTTCTCTTTGCACTGTGTAAAGCTGGCTTTGGCAGCAGGCAGAGGAGGACTTTTGAAGGGCATTTCATTTGGAAATGGGGCTATTTCAGGATCGCTCTTTGGGATCTTTTAAAGGGGATTCTTGTGTCGTGGCCAGGAAGGCTGAGCAGACATCTCTCTTGCAAATGGTAATAATAGTGGTAGTCATAGCTGCCAACTGTGGACTGATAATTATGTACTCGTTGCTGTCATTTATTTACCACTCCGAGCGTGTTACCTACATATTGCTCATTTATTGCTCACAGCAGCCCTAGGTGAGTGACACTATTATTATTCTGTTAACATCCCATTTTACACACGAGGAAAGTGAGACTTAAAGTCACACTTCCAGGAACTAGCAGAGGTGGCAGCTGAATCAAGTGTTTGATCCAGTGCCCTGGCTTTTGACCACTAAGCAATATTGCACCCTCAAAGCACGTTTTTGTAATTTATCCTTATTTCCTATGTACTCACCTTTCTCTCCAACCAGACACATTTATGGCCAGAATGTATAAATAAGGAAGGTAGAGAGGATAGAATAACCCTTTAGGGTCCTATTACTTAGCTTCTTTGAGACCAGCTAAAATACAGGGGGAGCAACTAAAGGTTCACTTGTCTTGGACACGAGTGCAGTAAGGGGCCCCAACTAGCCTTAGGAATGAATTCAGCCTGAGGAATGTGTTTCTACCTCACTTCCTGTGCCTACTCATTGTTAAGCTCCTCAAGGGACACGTAGATACCATCTCCTTCGCCTTTTTAATGTCCCTGCTGTGCCCTGTCCAGGGTGATTCTTGGCTCCTCAATAAGAATGTTTACCAGTGTGGACTGAGGGATAAGGGGGAATTTCAATCCTGGAAGGGCAATGCCACTTCCTTCAATTATGTGGGGAAGGGGTTTTTCCATCAACACAATGGAGCTAGGAAGGAAACTGCAATCGTCTGGAGTATTTGCTCTAGAATTTTATTTTCCTGCAGGGAGGAGATTTGGAGGTTTTTTTAAATATTCCAATTCCTATTTGGGGTTCAGTTGGTATCTATAATCCTCTTGCCAACAGCACTGGGGGTTTTGCTCATCTCTGAAGCTGGAAGGAGGTGGAGGTGAGATTCAAACTTGGGTCTTCATGATTGTGAAGTCCAAGTTCCCTGCACCTCCCTATCCTGGATTAGATCTAGATTTATAAGATGGACACATCCCAGGGCACATGGTGAAATACAGGATTTATTAGGAGAAAACGCAGGAGTAGCAACTAAAACACTCACCAGAGCAGGCAGTCTCAGGTCTGCCTGGCCCTAAGTGCAGGACCGGCAGGAACATCCCCCTCAACCCCAGGACATGCTTGGGCCAGAGAGAGAGAGAGAGAGACAGACAGACAGACAGACACGGGGGTGGGACAGCCTCATCCTAATGGGGTCCCTTTTCTTTGAAAACAGAAAAACTACAGGCAGAGGGTGGACGAGCTGAAGTTCACCAGTGTGGCCGACAGCTCCCAGATGGAGCACGCCAAGAAGAGCCAGGAGCTGCAGAGCGGGGTGAGTCCCCGGCTGCCCTCTCTCCACCAAGCTGCTGTGTCATGGGCCTGGGAGCCTCTGGGGACAACAGCAGGTGCTGCCCAGGCACGATCCAGGGACCAACAAAGAATCATTCCTTTAAATAGGCTGGACCCAGCTTTCTGCAGGCTTCCAGGCCGCGTCTGGGAGCTGGATCCCAGGTCTCCCCACCTCATTCACCACACTTCTCCCTGGTTGTTGGGGTCAATGCCATCTGATTTTATTCCTTTCAGCTTTCCTTATTGCCTAGTTCCTTCTTTCTTCTTCTTTCTTTCTCTTCTGTCTCTCATCAGAGGCTCTATCATTCTGGAGCCAGTAGAGCTTTATCGTGGGGGACAATGATATTTGCTTGTGGGTTGTGTACGGTTCATGCCCGCTTGAGCTCACATGTGGGGGGCAGAGCAGTGAAACTCCACGCGTGTTATCGATACATCAGTGTTCACTGGTTGCGCACCTGCACCAAGTAGGTATCGTAGTTGCTACGGTCCTCACTTTCCCTCCTAAAGGTCCAGGTACACCTGCCAGAAAGGATGCTATCAACGTAACGAGTCAGCAGAAAGCCACTGTTTGGAAACTCAAGTTGTTGGTCGGGAGGAAAGGAGAGGGAGAAAGAGCCAGAGTGATGGAGGTGTTCACTCATGGTGTCGTTCTGGTCGCTGCTCACTGTCCAGGTGTCAGACCTACGAATGCATTAGGCTCGATTATGGGGGCCCAGGAGGCAGACTGCGCTTTTCATTTTTCCTGCTTGGAGAGTCTGTGCTCATTTGAGCTCTCTGATGGGTTATTTTAAGGCTGCAGACAGTGTAGGTGAGAACACCTTGGGGAGGTCTATGTCTTCTCAAGGGAAAGGCATGAGGGATTTGGGGGTTGGTTCCCCGGCCACATTCTTCTCTCAACTCCTCACTGCTGCTTCTCCTATTAACTCTCCTGTGTTAAGCCTCATTTACTGTCTCTCACCAGCCACTGTCTGGTCTGGGTGGTTTTGTAAGGTCTTCCCGGGCAAGGCACGGAAGATGTAAGCAGACATAAGAACCCATGAGCGATGCCCATCCGCCCACCTGCTCTTGACCCAGTTCTCTCTCTCAACAGGTGGCCTACAAGGCAGGAAACGAGCAGTCCCTCCACCAGTACAGCATCAGCAAAGACGAACCCCTCTTCTTACAGGCCCGAGCCAATGCTGCCAATCTCAGCGAGGTACAGCATGGGGGTCTGGCTTCCCTGTGTGGGCACCTGGACCCCCAAACCTGACCAGCCATGTTGGTGGGTCAGCTCGGGTTGCATCCATCTGGTCATTGTAAACAGCTTGTCTAGCAACCTTGTTCCTGACCAGTGTTTTACGGGGAGGACAGCCTTTCATAGGAGCGAGCCAGTGGTGACTTGAGCCACTGACTGTGTGAAAGAGTAGGAGGCAGTGGTTCTCTGGGGTCAGGGTGGACACAGCATAGGAGCAGTGTCATAGGGGAGGGAGTAAGAGCTCAGACGTTTGCTCTAAACTGCCTGGGTTTGATCCTTGGCTCTGCCAGTTACTAGGTGAGTGACTTTGGGAAAATTTTTGCTCTCAGTTGTCCAATTGGTAAAGTGAGGGTAATACTAGTCCCTTCCTCACGGGTTGTCCTGAGGCTGCAATGAGCTAATATACAGAAAGCACTCAGAGGACTGTGCACAGGGTAGCTTTGCTCTTAGACACAACAGTAAGAATACACTTTCCCATCAGTGTCTTCTAAGGAGGGGCCTTCGCTCTGCCACTCAGCTCCCAGGTCTTTGAGGTCTTGATCTGATTAACGGGGGGAGGAAAGAATTAGAGGGAGTGACAAAGGCTAAATTGACTCACACACAGCAGGCAGGGGAGCCTTCCAGAAGAAAGAACTTGAAATCTGGAGGTGGAGGCAGGACAGGAAATGGGAGAAGAAAGGAAAAGACACAAAGGAACTAGAGGCTGGGGGACAGGGAAAGAAGAGAGTGGGGCAGCAGCTGGATCGATGGGGTGTGCCCCGAGCTGGAGAACACCTTTCAGAAAGGTTGCTGTGTGTCATGTCATGTTATCCCATCTTCGGCATGTCAAGGCTTCTCGAGTTCAATGTCTGCTTCTTTTTGATTGAAGCCATGTGTAGCAGGAGGCGTTGTGTTCAGGCTACAGGGTTTCTGAGGTCTTGGGGTTTGGGGGAAAGGCGTGATGATCGGTGTTTGCCTCCCAGAGGGGTTGTTACATAACGAGTCCACGGGAATGGTCTCACGTGAAGACGATCTCTTTCCCCTGATTCCCCTTAGAAACTGTATAAGAGCAGCTGGGAAAACCAGAAGGCAAAAGGCTTTGAGCTTCGTCTTGACTCCTTGGCCTTCCTGGCAGCCAAAGCCAAGAGGGACCTGGCCAGCGAGGTGAGTCGGTCTCCAACTTGCCCATGTCTCCGTGAACCCTGCCGTTTACAGCATGTGTATATACACATTACATACTCCGTAGGTCATGTATGTATTATGTAACATATGGATTCCATGGACATAAATATAGAGAGACGTCAGCTGAACTAAACAGTGGCTTGGTGGTCAGTTGATTTACATTCCAATACCAGCTCCTTATGCTATCAGAGGGTAACATTTTACAAACCAGCTCCGGTCTGGAGTGACACAGGTGTATACCAAGCCTGGCTCAGAGAGTGTCCAGTGAATGGTGACAGATACTGATACGGCTGTTGCTGTTGGCAGAGGTGAGCGAGGAGCCCAAGTCACCTGATGGCCACAGCAATGACAATGTTGA
Organism: Myotis nattereri; assembly: GCF_964212035.1. Taxonomy (NCBI): domain Eukaryota; kingdom Metazoa; phylum Chordata; class Mammalia; order Chiroptera; family Vespertilionidae; genus Myotis; species Myotis nattereri. The sequence goes on along the minus strand of NC_138088.1, from coordinate 51,822,470 downwards.
AAATAGTGCCACACACTGGTATCCTGTTACACTTTTTAAAACATTCCCATACTTATTCTTTCTCCTGATTCTCATTGCTCTTGGCCTAATACCTTTTTTTTTCAGGCCAATATGCTTCCTTTGGCACCCATACTTCTAAATATTTATGGGTCCCAGTTGTTTTTTAATTCGAGCTCCTTTCTCAAACAGCAATTGCATTTTGGACATTCTGTGTCTTTTTAACTTCGTGAATACTTTTTATTTATAATGTTTTCCCTGTTACCAAAAAGGATTTTAAAGTGGCTTTCAGGAAAGCAAGAGGGCACTTAAAAATAAATCCAGGAAGAGGGGTGGCAAATAATATAGAGAAAAGATGGAATTTCACGAGGAAATTTGGAGAAAACTGTTCTATAACTGAGCATCGTGTGGCTCTGAGCTTTCTGGTAGCTGAGGTGGAAAGGGAATAATGAGCAGTAATATTTTATTTCACTGTTTGATGAAAGGTTATTCAAAGGAGGCAAACTTTTTATTAGGATTCTGTCATATGGCTTTGTTTTAACTTTCACACCTGTGTTTTTTTGTTTGTTTGTTTGTTTTAAACATGTTTTCATTGACTTTAGGAAGAGAGTGAGATGGAGAGAGAGAGAGAGAAACATCAGTGAGAGAGAAACATTGATCAGCTGCCTCCTGCAAGCCTCCTACTGAGGATCTAGCCTGCAACTCGGGCACTTGTCCTGACCAGAAATCAAATCTGACCTCTTGGTGCGTGGGAAGATGCTCAACAAACTGAGCCACACCAGCCGGGCAATGCATGTGGTTTAAAATGTCACAATTCCTTTATTCTTAAAAAATACGTTTTTATTGATTTTCAGAGAGAGAGAGAGAGAGAAGAAAGAAATCAAATCAATGATGAGAGAATCATGGATCGGCTGCCTCTTGCATGCCCCCTACTGGGGATCGAGCCTGCAACCCAGGCATGTGCCCTGACAGGGAATCGAACTGTGACCTTCTGGTTCATGGGTCGATGCTCAACCACTGAGCCACACTGGCCAGGCCACACTTCCTTTAGGAGATTCTGACCCACCCCTGCTCTCCTCTTCTCATCCAGGTGAAGTACAAGGAGGACTACGAAAGGTCCAGAGGGAAGCTCATTGGGGCACAGGGTGCCCAGGGCGACTCGCAAATGAGCCACTCCCTGCAAATGTCCAAGCTGCAGAGCGACCTGGAGTACAAAAAGGGATTCGAAGACACCAAGTCCCAGTGCCACGTCTCCCTAGACATGGTCCACCTTGTGCACGCCCGCAAGGCTCAGCATTTAGCCACAGACGTAGGCTACAAGACGGCGTCCCATCACTTCACAGCTCTGCCCACAGACATGAAGGTGGAATGGGCCAAGAAGGCTTACGGTTTACAGAGTGATGTAAGCCCCGTGTATGTGCATGTGTGTGTACGTGTGTGTGGTCGCCTTGGTGCAGGTCACCCAGATCCTTCAAGACAATAGTTTATACTTACGGACATACCGACTTCTGGGTCCCCAGGTGGGAACATGGCAGCTTCCTAGTGGTTTCACTCTTATTCAGATTATGCCCATTGTAAGTTCAATAGGACTAAACAGAAAATTATGAAGCTACTTTTTTCTTCTTGGAATTCTGATCTGCATACATTTTCCTTGTTTCTTTGTATTGCCCCCTGGTGAGGGGGATGTATTTGTGACCTTCTGAGTGGTGGCTTCCTTATGGGAGGGCATCTCTGATATGCATTCCAACTTTTAGGATGATCAGCTCACTAATCAAAGCCCGCACCCCCTTTTCCTTGTATTCCCCACCTGGCTCTGTTTTCTTTCATCTTCGGTTGGCTCTTGTACTCGAAGGTGGGTGAACTGAAAAGGCAGGTCAGCAGCGGCCAGCAGTTACACGGGGTAGACCGGGTGCCGTGTGGACACATCCTTGCCGGTAGAGCTGTTTCAGGGTAGATAGGGGATATGCCCGTTTTAGAGAAGTGTCCATTTAATGGCTTTCCATTGTATCTACTCCTTCATTGACAAGAAAGGGAATGAGAAAGGGAATGAGAACTCCACCCCCACCGTCCGCACCGAGGTGAGGTGTGTACGAAGGAACTGGCGCTGTGGGAAGCCTCGGATGTCTGGTGAAAGTCCCTCCAGTAGCTCCCCTCCTGGGTTCCGTTGTGAATTCTCATTTTCTTCTCCCCTGCATGTCATTTTAAACAAGGAAAGGGGGGAAGCAGACAATGAGGATGCTCCTTTTCTCTAGGTAGACATCAGTTCCTAATGAGGGACCAGGTGGATTCGGCCCCTCCCTCCCCACCCCCAGCAGTGTTGGGCGGGGCCTAAAGCAGCCATCAGCAGGCAGGCTGCAATTAAAGGGGAATTAATTTACCTTTTGGAGCCTTGCCTGTGACTGTGCAGAAATGGATAAGACAAAGGTGGCATCTCATTCAACTCAGCTGCCACCAAGGCTACGTTGGCAGTTGCTAATAGCCCTTTAAATGCCTGCATACCAACAATGGCCTGTCTTTTTTTTTCTTTTCTTTTCTTTCCCCTTTGTCAGAACCAGTACAGGGCAGATGTGAAGTGGATGAAAGGCGCGGGCTGGGTCGCCGTCGGGTCATTAAATGTGGAGCAGGCGAAGAAGGCAGGAGAACTCATTAGCGAGGTGAGATTTCCTGACAGCCTGCAACAGGCCCGGCTGCATGAGGCATGTGGCATTTCTGTATAAAATTAAAATCATTTCCACTCAAAAGGCAAAGAAAAAGGGAAAGCTACATGAAAGACCTCCAACCCCACACGAGGGCTGGTAATTATAGAGAAACCACATACCAAACACACACCAGTAGGGGCCCATAGAGCCCTGGCAAAAACAAAGTGGGTGACAAATGATATGATGAATAATAATGACAATCAAACGGGAGCCCAATTGCTCCCCCACTAACTTACCTTTTTAATGAAGCAACACGGGAGAGATGATGAAAAGACACGTTTATTGCTCCCAGAAAGCCCTTTTGTGAGTTTATGCACATTGTCTCCCTTTCTCTCTGCCAGTATAAACAGCTTTTGAATATTCACGTGGTGTGGAACACGTAACAGGGTTCCCTCTTGTTGCGGGGGGGAGGTCTTACTTCTATTTAAATCTCACTCCTGTCTACTTGTGGCCACCCTCCCTGGACCCTAAGGCATTCTGGCTTCATGAAAAGGGGCACTTCCTCACCTTGTAAGACAGCCTCATGGAGCAGATCAGGGTTGCTCAATCTTGGCGCTGTTGACATTTTGATCGTCTTTGTCGTGGGGACTGTCCTGGGCCTTGTAGGGTGTTTGGCAGCATCCCTGGCCTCTACCCACTAGGTGCCAGTAGCACCCTCTGCACAGTTGTGACAACTAAAAATAATTCCAGACATTGCTGGAAGGTAGAGGCCCACTCGACTGGATACACCAGGCAGCTGTCCTTGGCTCACGCTCACAGAGAGGCTGCACACCCCCAAACACCCGAGGTCCACCCCTGCTCCTGTCTGTCTGGAGAGGGACTTATTCAGAACACAAGTGAGCATTTGTTTAGTTGCCTTCAGAGTTGCCTGGTCCTTCTGGACTTTTCTGGGCGGGGACCAGCGTGGCCGTAGCCCCAGAAGACTTCAGCCTCCGCAGTGAGTCCGCCGGGACCTTGTTTTGGTCCCAGGAAGAGACTGAATGTATACTTAAAACAGACCCCTGTGTTGGATTTTCAAACACACGTACTCAGCACTGGCATTTCCCAGTCAGAGAGCATTCTAGTTACCTGACACGTCTTGGAGCTGATTTGGAAAGCGGGCTCACTCTGGTTGGCCTAATTTTTAGAAACATTGGTCAGCATTCAAGGCTCAGAAGACCCTGAGAGCCTGGTGGAGACTGTAACGCCCTAGGAAGTTCTAATGACGAAAAGGCCATCTTAGGAGGATGCCTGTGGGAAACTTACAGGAACAAACATGTAGATTTGAGGATTCATGGCCCCAAGCTCTCCAGAAGGGACCCCTCATAACAAGACACAAAGAATAAAGACCATTATGCACGTCGTTTAGACTTCATGGTGATGCCTCCATGCATCCAAGTCTGGCAGCAAAGGGATCTGCCTGGAGCTATCTACCCCACAAGGGTCTTAATTTTCCACCTCATTTTGCAAATTTACTCAACAAATTTGCTTACCTTCCATGCTTCAAACAAGTCCTCAAACTTCAGGAAGTCAGGACATCTTTTAGCACCTTTTCCCAACCATCTCGCTGCAGTCTGGCATGCTTCCAGGTTAGTGTCACATGGGGTTGACCTCTTAATTTTCAGACGGAACGTGAGGCTCCATCAGAAGAGCCACGCAAGCACCCCCACCTATCAGTGAAAGCAGCCGTCAGCAAACCTTTTTTTGTGAAGGACCAGATAGTAAATATTTTTGGCTTTATGGGGCCGCACGGTTTCTGTCACAACCCTTCAATCACCTCTGTCATTGTAGCGTGAAAGCAGCCACAGGCAGTACGCAAATGAATGAGCATGGGGTGTTCCCATAAAATTTTATTTACAAAGTCAGGGGATGGATATTGAGCTGTGACTTCTTAAGACAACCCACGATATGGGAGTGCTCATAAAATGCTTGTTTGATTGGAGGCAAGGTACGCTTCCTAATTCCATGAAGATGGCAACCGTTCTATTCTTTTGAGAATGTGCTTTGATTGAAAGACAAATTCATTTAAGCACGATTTTTAGAATCAAAATGGGGCTTGTAGGTCTTCACCAGCGTTTGAATTTGTTGTTGTTGTTGTTTCAAGCTGCATGATGACTCCCATTACCCTTTTCCTTGTTATTGTTAACCATTGTTAACCAAAACTGAACCGGGGTCAGAATTGGTTAGATAGTGTATGATCACTCACTGTTAAATGCGAGGGTTTTGACTGTGATCATCTCTGCCAAGTCCTTTTGTGGAAAGAAAATTAGACAGCTTCCATTGATAAATGTAACTATGAATGTTCTTTTCTTGCCTCGGAGACTCAAACGAAGATCTGTAAACAACTGTGAGGCAGTATTTGAAGCCTATAAAAAAAGACATCCTTTCCTAAGTGTGTCTCCCACAGCATTTTACTGGTATAACCTAATTTTGAGATGTTTTCTTTGCACCAGGTAGATAGACTTTAATGTTAATTGACACGAGGTTATTCTTAAATGGAAACAAATATTAACCTGAAGCCACTGAGGGTATAAAGATGGAGGAAGCCGAATAATAATTATGTTCACAAATTCACTCTAATCTCAAGCAACCTATGATTTTTCTCTTTCAAATGGCATGAAAGAGCCGCACAAAATTCACAGCTTTGATCTTTTTCTGCTCAACAGAAGAAGTACCGTCAGCATCCAGATGCTTTGAAGTTTACCAGCATTAAAGACACTCCGGAGATGGTCCAGGCCAGAATTAGTTACACCCAAGCAGTGGATGTAAGCGATAATGTATATACATTATGACTCTGAGAGTGGGCGCCTCTTTCAACCCTGCGATTGAAGCCGAGGGGTTCTTGGCTTGCTCCTTCTGCTGCTCTCGGGATGAAGGCGCGTCTTGTCCTTTGCTGAGGCTCACCTTAGCGGGGTGCTGCCTCATTAGGATGTGGGGTGGGGGGTGTGAACGCTTTCAGGATGCCAACTGGGGCTCCGCCACCCCACAGCCCCAGGCTCACTTTTTCCTGTTTGGATGTCGGGAAGATTTGTCTGTGGTGGGGCCTTCCCCCCACCCCCACCCCCCACCCCCACCCACCCCTGCCCCGGCTCCTTTTGTTTTAAAGCATGGTTTGCAGAACTGGAACTTTCGAGGTGCAATTCTCAGTAGATGGAACACTGAAGCCAGGCTCAGGGCTCCTGGGGTCTGAAGGACAGGAATTCTTCCTCTTGGAATTTCCCAAGGCTTTGGAAATGATTTGGATCTCGTGTATGTACCTTGGGCTAAACTGCCAAGCCACGTCTCATCTCCCCAGTTTAACGTCAGCCGAGACCTGGCCTTTTGTCCTCTCAGCTCAGGGTTCATTGAAAGACGGGGTGCTATAAAAAGTCACCCGAGGACGCCCGGTTTGGCTGACTCCGCTGAGAGAGGGCCACAGATCTCTGTGCAGGGCACACACGCCTGTGAAATGTCTTCAAACCATTCAACTTGCTACGAGGAAAATCTACCAGCCTTATGGGGAGCGGTTTCAGAATGCTCCCCTGTTTCCCAATTGGGCCAGGTATTCCGGTTGTGCCTTATTCGACAGGCATTCTGAAATGGCCCGAGCACCCGTCCGAATATGTTCTGGGATGATTTAAAAACGCTCAGGCTTAGGAATGTATCCTATCTTGATAATCAGCCATCAGGATCAAATTGGATTCTGAGAAACACGAACTTTTTTGTATGAAGGAAAACAGTACCTGCTTCTTCCTTACCCTAACCAACTCTAGGGGGCAGTGCTGTGATGCACAGAAACTTGGACACATCGGATATGATTCGGGGTGGAAAAAAGCCCAGTTTAGAAACTTTCTCTGTGGCTGTTGCCAGAGCCATGTGTCCCTGCTCACTACCAGAATATCCCAAAGCCCAAATCAGAATTCTGGGTGAACAGTGCCCTAGACCCACCCAGGAGACAGTTTTTAAAAAATATATATATATTTTATTGAATTCTGAGAGGAAGGGAGAGGGGGAGAGAGATAGAAACATCCATGATGAGAGAGAATCATTGATCAGCTGCCTCCTGCTCGCTCCTACTGGGGATTGAACCTGCAACGCAGGCATGTGCCCTTGACCGGATTGAACCCGAGACCCTTCAGTCCACAGGCCGACGCTCTATCCACTGAGCCAAACCAGCTAGCGCAGGAGACAGTTTGAGCACAAGAATCCTTGCAATGGGAGAGGGATGAGGATTGATGTAAATCCAGGGAAAACCTCACCTGTGGATGAGCCATCGTCTCTCATGCCGCCTGAGTTTTGATGCCCTCTCTTAGCTTATATAGTTAATAACAAAATCACGGATGTTAACCGGACCTCATTGGTCATTTGACACCCGTCTCAGCCGTGTGCTACCAGTGGAGCGTTAACCCAGGGTGCAGTTTCAGCCTGTCGTGTTCTGAGCGGGGATGTAGAACTCGGGAGGGAATGAAGCGTGTGTCCCCACGCTGGCTGTGAAATCCACACGGAGGCAGGGCGCCCGTGGTCCTGTCTCTGGGGAGGTGGCAGCTGCCTCACCTTTGTTGGTTGGAGTTTAACTTGGCTGATGGCTGCGTGGGGGAGGCTTCTGGGTTTAATGCGAAACCTCTCTCCGCCCACAGAGGTTATACAGGGAACAAGGAGAAAACATAAAGCATCATTACACGCAGACAGCCGACCTCCCGGAAGTCCTGCTGGCCAAGCTCAATGCCATGAATATCAGCGAGGTGAGGCTGGTGGAGGGGTACGGGTTTTCATTGTGGGGCCTCGGGACCTGCGCAGACACACAGCATCCTGTGCCCAGAAGGTCCCCGCTTGGTGTGATGCTCTGTCATTGTCTTGGAATGTGTGATATTTTTGAACAAGGGGCCCCGCATTCCCATTTGCACTGGGCCCTGCGGATTAGGTGGCTGGTCCTGCAGGAGCGCCGAGGTCATTTACAAGGAGGAGCCTAAGAGAAATGCCTTAGTGCAAGGGGCATGTGCACTGTGGGACTGGTATGTGGGCATCAGAATACAGGTGAGTCTATCCAGCGGCTGTGGCAAGGAGAGAGACTGGGGCCTTCACCTCCAGAGTCTCTGTCAGCCCCCCTACCTGTTCCTTGATGGAGACAGCCGGGTTCTCTTTATCCTACGTAAAGAGCCATGCACGTACAGCCTCACGCCTCCTTCTTGCAGTTGACCTGCTGCTCACAGAAATCTGGGTCTGTCTGCCTCCAAAGCTCTTGCTTTGTAACCCCCGTCCCCTCCCCACACACCCCCTCCCCCATAGGTGGGCAGGAGCCAGGATCCAGCTCTTTGGTGATTTGTGCTAAACCCCAGGGATCTCTGACTTCCCAACTGGGAGACAAACCCACGACAAACCAGATTCCCGTTTTGGTAACGGGAGCTTGGGAAGCCAGCAGGCCACATGACGGTCTCTACTGGTGCACATCTTCCCAACAGACACGGTATAAGGAATCCTGGAGCAAGCTACGAGACGGCGGGTATAAACTGAGGCTGGACGCCATCCCATTCCAGGCGGCGAAGGCCTCCGGTGAAATCATCAGCGATGTGAGCATCCATCTCCATTACCGTGGCAGCGTTTAATTCTAACCGATGTGGTTGCCTTCTGCCCCTGACCCCAGCCTGTGGATAATACCCTCTCCTCTCCCAACCGACTATGGCAGGGCAATCAGATAACGACCAATGAGAAAGGACGTACCTGACAACAAAAGAACTGCCCTGGCTGGGGTACAAAGCCAGATGCTTTGTAAACATGGACCCTGGGCAGATGAAATGCACCCTCCGCCCAGCGTGTTCCTAAAGCAGGTCCCTGTGCGGAGACTGCTGACAATGCACCCACCTTCTTCCAGCGTGGGCCGCCCGAGCGCTCACTCATCCTGCCATGTCACATCCCAGCCCTTTAGTCATTGGGAGTCTTGCATATGAAAGAACGGGCCCTTTGACGACTCCCACGCGTTTCTTTTAACTCACCCAGTCACTGTCAAAAGAACAAAACATTTTCGCCCAATGCCCACCTCTTCCATTCCGTGTCCCTTGTCCCCGAGCTGTTACTCTCTCCTGTTCTCTTTCCCTTTAGTACAAATACAAAGAGGCATTTGAGAAAATGAAAGGGCAGATGCTCGGCTCCCGGAGCTTGGAAGACGATATCAGCCTTGCGCATTCAGTGTACGCCAGCTCGCTGCAGAGTGAAGTGAGTGGGAGAAGAATGCTACAGAGCCGCACCCCCCCCCCCACCTCCCCACCTCACCCCCTACCATGCGCCGCTGGCTAATGTCGATCGTCCTCTGGTTGCGGGGACTGTCTCTGTGGCTTGGTCAGGCCCCTTGGCCCCTCTGGGTTTCAGCTTCTTCCTCCGTCAAGTGAGAGGTTGGGCTAGCTGACCCCTTACTCCTTCCAGGCTGGGAGTTCTATGATTTTTGCCCAACGGCCTCTAAAAGGGACCTGAAGTCTGGATTTGGATTGCAGAAGCGTTTTGTTGGGTCTGCAGTGAATTCATTGCAAGCCTTTAAAAACGGGAACTTTCACATTAAAGTTTTGGGCTTCTGGCCAGGAGGCGGCTCTGGAGTCTGCAAAGCTACAGGTGCCGTTGATTACGGAGAGCTGCATTTAGAGGGACCTGGGCCTTCCTGGTCATGCAGCCCGACCCCCTCGCTCCCTCGTCCCCCACTTCCTCCTTCACTTCTTTTTGCTGCCTGTCTGGCTCCTGGAGGCATCTCAGATTACAACCCTTGACTTTACCCCTCTGGATGCTGGCACATGTGTGTTCCCTGCCCCCTGGCACATATTAGTATATGTGGGACTTGGCTAGTAGTAGTGATGAAATCTGATATGTGGCAACATGTTACAGAGGACCAAACACTTTTACATGCAATGTCTCATTTAACCGTCAGACTCTCTCTGGGAACGTCATCTGTTTATTCATCCTGGGTGGGTGTACTGATGAGGAGACCTATGCTCTGGGTGGCTCAGCCCCTTGCCCAAGATCAGCTGGAAAGGGGCAGAACCAGGACGTGGAGCCAGCTCCGCATCTTACACTCTTTCCACAACTTCCTGTGTTCTCTGCCTCAGTGCCCCATTTCTATCATTGTTTTCCCCATTCTGTCGTGGGGTGCTGACCTAAGAGTATGGGGTTGGACATGAATTGTCCTTGGCTTTATGGTAGAGGTGAGGGGAGGATTCGCAGGGGTGGGACTGGGGGTAGGCAGGAGTGGCTGCAGCTAAGAGGTGGTGATTACGCGTCTGACTCCCAAGAAGCCTGGAGTGAGCTTCACAGGCCTGCAGACAGCTCCTCCCGGGACTCGGTGGAGCTTGTGGTCTGCCAACAGGCCCCTCCCTTTCTCCCCCCGGGATGCGGGTTGGGCCCTTGGAAATATCCACCCCTCCAAACTGGCTTCCTAGGTGGCCACCCACTACACCTGGCTCCCAGAGTTCCTGGGAGGGCATCTGATGCTTTGAAAAAGCTTTCATAAGCTAGCTTGAGAGGAAACTCCATGGTGTCTAGAACCTGAACTTGAGAAGGTGAAGGGAAGAACCTGTGGTGGGAGGGCTCGGGTCGCCATGCATCTTTTTGCCTTGGGAAAATGGGAAGAGCCCGTCTTGAGCGTTAGGACCTGGAGATTAGTTCTGTGTATTAAGCCAGTCCCCAAAGCAAGGAACCCTGTCCCTGCCAAGAACCTCCCCCAGACTTCCCTGGGACAGTGGCATGGCAGTCGCTGTCCCTGATGCCCCTGAGGCGAATGGTGGCTTTGAAATAGCTGCCGTGGATCTGTCTGCCCCTCTAGGTGAATTACAAGAAAGGCTTTGAACGCTCAAAGGCGCAGTTCCATCTGCCGTTGGACATGGTCACCCTGGTGCATGCCAAGAAGGCGCAGAGCCTGGCCAGCGACCAGGACTACAGACACCCGCTCCCCCAGTACACATCCTTGGCGGAGGACCTGAGGCTCAGCTGTGCCAAGAGAGCTCACAAGTTGCAGAGCGAGGTAAGGAGACCTGGCCTCTCTCTCCCAGGGCTCTTTCCTCTCCGATTTGCCCACAAGGCACTGACCTGGCGGCTCCCTTTGGCTCAGTGGGGGCCTCCAGAGAAGGGATACCCAAAACTTGGGGTTTCTTTGAAAACCCCCCTCCCCCCATGTTCCTACCTAGCTCTTCATAGAAAGCACAGCTGCACAGATCTAATAACAACAGCCATCTATGGAGTATTTCTGCTGAATTCCCAGCCTGGCGTTTTCATTCGTTATCGCATTTAAACCTCAAAATGACCCTGTACTAATAGTCTTGGTCCCATTTTACAGAGAAATAATAGTGAGGCTGGAAGGAGTCGGGCAGCTTGCCCAAGGTCACGTGGCTGTACACGAGAAGGGGAACTGAGCCTGGAAGTGCATTCGTGGCTTACGTCTCTGTTTTCTGAAGCAGGCAGGGGAGGGGGGAGGGGGAAGAGGACCTCCTCCCTCCCAAGGAGATATAGGACGTCTCAGCAGCCTCCTTAGCTTGCCGGGCTCTTGTGCTGTGAGACTGGCATTAACGGGCCTGTGTCAGAAAGGAAACGGCGCCAGCCCAGCGGCACTCAGATCTGGGTATCTGTCGTCTGCTCAGATTTTATGCCCGTGTGCGGCGTTTACTGAATGACAGAAGCTGACAGGAACCGCAGAGCAGCTGTAGGGACGGGAGCTGCCAGGCTCAGCTCGCGGGCCCTTTGTCACTTGAGCACAGCCCTCGCTGGCCCCACCTCTCCCCCTGATAGCGATTTGAAGGCAGCGCGCCCAGCGGGACCTAGGTGGCTGAAGGGGAGTGAACTTGGGGGCCCTTTAAAGTGTCAGCCCACATCACTGAGGTACCCGCATGTGCCTTACTCAGCAGACTCAGGCAGGCCTTTGCGACATTCTTCTGGATTCATTCATTAGTTCTTTCTTAACCTTCCACTGGGTTTTGTTTTAGAAGACCTGTCAGACCATTTCCACGTTTGCCCCGAGTCGACTGACTTTCTAACCGCCATCCGCCCCAGCGTTTGTTTTCCTAATGAGCATTCACTAAGCTGTTGGCTGAGTATGAGACATCTGGAGAGACCGGCTTGGCCCTGAGTCCCAGCCACGGCGCTGTCCTGTCCCGGGTCCTCTGGCTTCTCTCTGCTCCTTTGTTCTGCAAGTTTGGCTCTTCTGATTCCTAGTGTTGTTTTTTTGTAGAATGAGTACCGGTCGGACTTGAACTTCATGCGAGGGGTGGCCTGTGTCATTCCAGGCACGTTAGAGATTGAAGGAAGAAAAAGAGCGTCTGAACTCATCAGTGAGGTAACTGGGACTCAAGGGGTGAGGGCTGTCAGTATATTTCTACAGCAGAGGTTGTTGCATAGTCATCGGGTGTTTTTTGTTTTGTTTTTAAATATATTTTTATTGAATTCAGAGGTGAGAGAGAGAGAGAGAGAGAGAGAGATATCAGTGATGAGAGAGAATCATTGATTGGCTGTCTCCTGCATGTCCCACAATGGGGATTGAGCCCACAACCTGGGCATGTGACCTAACTGGGAATTGAACTGTAACCTCCTGGTTCATAAGTCGATGCTCAGCTACTGAGCCATGCCGGCTGGGTACCATCTGTTTGTTGTCACTGTGAAAGTGAGTTATATGTTCCACTATTAACATTGGTGACTAGCCGCTAACCTCTTGCCCGGCTTCTCTTCTTTGCACTGGATTCTCCATTTAGACCAAATGCCATTTAAGACAGCTTTGCAGCTAGCGAGTCAGTTCTGTTGTGAACATAAAAGAATTATTCACACTTCACTGACTCATTAGCTGTATCTCCCGGTGTCCTTTTGGAGATTGGCGCTGTGGTGCAGTATAAACAGGGTAGGCTTTAGAGACCAACAGCTGGAGGCTGAAATTCCACTCGTTTGCTGTGTGACATCAAGCTAGTCACCTAACCTCTCTGAGCCTCAACATTTTAATCAGCCAAATGGGGATACTTTTACAACCTTTGTTTAGTTTTTGTTATGATTGGGACTCATCGAAGCTCGGTGCTTCTCTGGTGGCTGTACATGAAATGGTTGCTCTAAGCTGGATCATAGTTTCTTGGTAGAATTATAGAGGTTTAGAATTCTAAGCTCCTTGAATCCTGAGGAATCTTGCTCGCCCTTGAGGGCTTTGGGACTTCTATTCATGGTAGATCAAGGACAGGAGGGCATAATGGAAGGCTGTGGAAGCGAAGGGTGGTCAGTGGCCAGATTGGGTAGTATTAGATGGGCTGATGGCTTGCTTACACCAGCGGAATTGGCCAAAGTTTAGATTTAACTTTGTGCTTCACTTTTCCAATGAAATCTCCAAAACAAGTGGTTTCTAAACCTTGTGGTGCATTGGAATTCTCATGGATCTTGTTAGGATCCAGAGCCTTGGGTCCACTGCCAATTTACTGAATCCTGATCTCCTGGGGTGGGTGCAGGCATATGTACAGGTGTTTCTGGTATGTTTCCAACGCTGAGGAGCCCTGGATTTATGACGAGCAAAGGTTGGGAGCAGAACTGGAATTTCAATAGTCACGTTCACATTCATAGCAAAGGGCTAGCTCTCCCTTTCCCGCTGGTTAAGTGTCTGATTCGGTCTGTCCTATGCTCCTCTCTGCTCCTCCATCCCATTGAATTCTGAGGCCATAGAGCAAATGACAGACTCGATTCCAGCTGACAGACTACCAGCCTTTGCAAAAAGAGGTTTTATCACCAGTGTTTCAAGAGCTGGTCTTATATCTTACCACGTCTTCTTCTTCCTTCTCGTGTGTGAATTCAGAGCAAATACCGTCAGCATCCCCAGTCATTCAAGTACACAGCTGTGACCGACACCCCCAGCCTCCTTCAAGCAAAACTCAGCAACCAGATTACGAACGAGGTAAAGTCTCCCCCTGATGGCTTTGAAACGGGCTTTGGAGAAACTGCTAGATTGTTAAAAATATGTGTGACTGTGTGTGGGTTTGGGGAGGTGGTGCAAAGCCTGGGTGTTTGCATGGAGGTTTAGGAGAAGAGAACGCCATTATACAGAGCTTAAATATTTCCCCGAAGGAGAAGAGGCCCAGGTGGAAATCTGGTTGTCTTCCGTCTCGTCCAAGTGCAATCACAGACCAGCAGGCAGCATCTGCTTCTCCCGGGAGCTTGTTAGAAATGCTGAGCCTCAGGCCCCACCCCAGACCCACTGACTGCGTATTAACCTTTGAGACATACTGGTGTGCCATTCATTTGTTCTGTCTCAGCAAATATTGGGTAACCACTTTTGTAGCGCCATTCTGATGGTTGTCATGGGGGGATTTGTGGTGAGCCAAGGATAGTCCTAGAGCAGTGATGGTGAACCTTTTGAGCTCGGCGTGTCAGCATTTTGAAAAACCCTAACTTAACTCTGGTGCCGTGTCACATATAGAAAATTTTTGATATTTGCAACCATAGTAAAACGAAGACTTATATTTTTGATATTTATTTTATGTATTTAAATGCCATTTAACAAAGAAAAATCAACCAAAAAAATGAGTTCGCACGTCACCTCTGACACGCGTATCATAGGTTCGCCATCACTGTCCTAGAGTATGTTGTTTGTCAGACTTCTCGAATTTCTACCTCGTCGTGTCTTCTCACTCATCCTTTACCCAGTTTACACTTTAATACATCTATCGGAGGGGGAACCAAGGAAAGGAATCTCATGTTAAACCATCTTTTCAATTCTGTTTCTTCTTAGTGGCTGCCGGACAAGCTTGAAATAGAAAGTGAACTTGGCAGAGAATTAAATTTTGCATCATCTTTAGTTTATAAGATTCTCCCCCTGACTCTAACTCTTAGAAGTCGGTTGAGATTTGGCTATTTCTACTATTAGTTCCCACTCTCACTTGGGATAAGTACGTCCCAAGGGCTTCTTTCATGAGTTGTAAGTTTTAAATTCCAGTTGAACCTTTCCTGTTCGAGTGGTGAGCTGGATGCTGTGGGGTAACAAAACCTGTTATGGCCTCAAAGAGCTCAGCCAACACAGACCCATTTCTCATCACATGAATAAATGCTTTTGCCCTGGCGGAGACCCCTCAGGCTGGCCCTGGGGTGGCTGCCCCTGTGGCAGGATCTGCAGTTTTAGGAAAAAACGCAGACTAGGGTTTGGGAACGTCCCTTGCACATGGCAGCGTTTCTCCTACACGTCCCACGTCTTCGTGTTGTCTTGACACTGAGTCCTTGAGGGAAAAGTTTATGTGGGAAGAACGTTGAGATAGACTACCTAAACGGTTTTTCTTTCCTCGGACTATTATTGAGTGAAGTGTAGGGGAGGAAAAAAACACCTTTTTCTTTCCCTTCTGAGGGTCTGGGCCAGGGCTCTGTGACAAAAGACAGATTAACGAGAGAAAAGCACAAACGTTTATTTAATATGCATGTCAGGTGGTAGGGGAGCCTTTGTAAAGAACCGAAGACCTGAAGACATGGTTAAGCCCGAGCGTTATTACACTGGGTTTGAGGAAAAGTGAAAAGTCCTGGGGAAATGTGACAGGACAAAGGGTATCCGCTAAGTGTAGGAAAGTGGGGGACATTCAGCAAGGTCTGTTTGCTCAGCTCCTCTCCGCGTCCTGCGGCGTCCCTTTCGTCTTCGGAGATAAGGATGCTGTTTCCTCAGGTGTAGGGAGGGCACCCGCACTGGAGGGGCTCGTGACCTGCCTCGGGGGGGGGGGTGGTGGGGGGAGCCAGAGAGCATCCTTGTAGCACCTGCACTTCTCACATCCCTTCCGCTTGGGTGCCCTGTTTGGAGGTATCACGTCCTGAGCCCTGTCAAAAGTAACTTGCAGTCTCTTATTATACATTTTATGTCACTCAATTCAACTCATGCAAAAAGCCTTCGTGGACAGAAACATCTTGCCCAAGGCTGGCGGTGCACCCACAGCACAGCGAAAGGCCTTTTACAGATGTGTTTCCCGACTGCAAGCGAGGGAGGGACCTCCAGGCCTGCAGACATGCACCGCGCTGATCTTCTTGCTTTTCTTGCTTTTCCTGTCTTTCTCTTTGCCCAGCGCCTCTACAAAGCAGCTGGGGAGGATGCGAGACACCAGTACACGATGACCCTGGGGCTGCCCGAGTTCGTCCGAGCGAAAACAAATGCGGCCAACCTGAGTGACGTAAGCCTTTCTTGTTGCTGAAGTTCAAGCACACGCCAAAGCCACGTATGTCTGTGACGTGACCTAACAGTGACCCTTCCGGCGTTCACAGGAACGTGAAAACACACACACACACACACACACACACGTGTCTTTTCGATGCGCATGTTAAACAGACCTTTTCACAAATGTGTTGCGTTCCTAACATGTCAGAGCCCACGACAGCGACAGCAGGTGTGCTGATGAGATTTTCTTTGCAAAACAGAAAGCTCTCGCTTGTCAGAAATCGGTTCTGGGACACGGTGCTACAGAATGAAAGGGGTAGCCTTTGTTCATTGATTCATGTGATTTTTTTTAAAAAAGAAAATCTACATGTGTTTCCGTTGTAGGCAAAATACAAGGAGTCTTGGCATAATCTCCGTGCTCAAGGCTACAAGCTGACAATAGACGCGCTCCCCTTCCAGGCTGCTCGGGTCTCTGGAGATATCGCCAGTGATGTGAGTGGAATGATATGACCTTCTGTCTCGCCTAATTTCTGTTAACTTCATGTAAAACCAGGTCTGCAGCTGATTTTCCTGAATTAAAGCAAATCTCTCGCCGTGTGAGACAGGATGTCACCTGCAGAATATATTAGTTACGAATGAGATTCTCTGACAGAGGGAGGGGAAGCGAGCTTTTGTTAATCAGAAGCTAAATTCAGACAAAGGTCTCGGGCAGGAAGGAGATGGTGATTTATTTCTAATTGCGATGTCGAGGCCACCGTCCCTCTGGACCCGGGGAACTGCCTGCTTTCTCACGCCACCCAGAATTAGAGAGAAAACGCGCCAGAGAAATTGTACTGAGCCCGAGCACGTCTCGCTCCGGGCTCTCTGCAGATCCACACGCCGGCTGTGTGCTAGGATTTGCTGGCTGTGTGCAGCTGCTCTGTTGATGGCGTCCATCGCGTTGGGACATGAAGGTGACTTTCTCTTCCCCACAAACAAGTCACAGAAAATGTGGACTTCAGATAAACGGGTCCTGTCTTTTGGGTTTCACGTTTTGCCAAGTGCGAAAGGATACATTTATTTTTAACCCTTTTTGATGAATTCCTCTTGGCCACAGGAGATGCGGGCAGTGTGGAGAGTGGGGACCTCGCTTTGGTCCCGAGGACCTGGCTGTAATTAGCAAGGAAGGATGGGGGGATGTTTTAATTGTTGGTCCCCCAGGCAGGAAGCCTGCTCCCAGGCTGGCCTCACTGTGGCTTTTCTTATAATCATCACTTCCTACTGTCAGAACAGGCGACTTTTCTAGGGTCTGCGGTGAGAACGTGCAGGTGGGATTTCAGCAGGTGGCACGCCAGCCCCTGACCCGCGGGCCTTCTCTTCCAGTTTCTCTACAGACATGACTTTGTGAAGGAGCGAGGGAGGCTGATCGGGGCGCGGAGTGTCAGCGACGACCCCCGGCTCCGGCACTGCCGGCGGGTGGGCCAGCTGCAGAGCGAGCTGCAGTACAGGAGGCAGGCAGTGGGCAGCCAAGCACAGTACCACCTGCCCATGGACATGGTGCACCTGGTCCACGCCAGGAAGGCCCAGGCCCTGGCCAGCGACCACGACTACAGGACACGGTGCCACGAGTTCACGGCGCTGCCCGAGGACCTGAAGATGGCCTGGGCCAAGAAAGCTCACGCCCTGCAGAGTGAGGTAGGGGCACCTGGTGGGTCAGACACCAGCTCCTGACCCTCCTCCTACCAGCAAGCCTGGGTGTAACTTACAATCTCTGCTCCCTCCTTAGCTGTCAGACACTCCCTATGCCCAACGACGACTTGCTCAGTCTGTGTTATCTGGGTTGGAGTTAGTCAATCCGTCATTCAACAAACATTTATTGAGCACCTGCTATGCACTGGGTGTTATTCTAGGTGCTGGGACTACAGCAGCCAACAAAAAAATGTCCTGTGCTCTTGGTGGTTCCATGATATGGGAGCGAGATAAAATAGGATAAGTCGAATATTTAGTGGGATGCCTGCTGTGGAGACAAACAAAGCTGGGAAGTGGGTAGGAGGGTGTGATTGTGTGTATGTGTACATACACACGTGAAATGGAAGACGGGGTCATGGAAACGGTGGCATTCGCGCAAAGAGCAACGAGATGCTGGAAGGGAATGGAGCTCTCCAGCAAACAGAATAGGAAATTCAAAGGCTGAGCCCAGAGCAGGAGCAGCCTCAGCATATTTGAGGCCAGAGTGAAGCAGGAGGGTGAGTGGGGAGGACGTCACAGGGTCCGAGAGAGAAGAGGGGCCCGATCGTTAATGGCAGAGGTGATGGTGATGATAGAAAAGTCATGTCTTGCAGCTGACACTGACTGATCGCCGTTACTGTCACCCTCGCTACGGTGCTGGGAGGTTACTCATGTTTCATTTTACTTTTTATATATGTTTTTATGATTTTTGAGAGAGAAAGGGGGAGGGACACAGAGATAGAAACATCGATGAAAGAGGAACATCATCCATTGGCTGCCTCCTGTAGGCCCTCTACTGGGGATGGAGCCTGCAACCTGGGCATGTGTCCTGACTGGGAATTGGACAATCCACCTCTTGGTTCCTGGGTCGATGCCCAACCACTGAGCAACACCAGCCAGGCTCTTACCCCTGTGTTTAAGATGAGGTCACCTGGGAAGTGTCGAGGCAGGGCTGGCTCCGGAGCCCACACTTGGTACCATCCTGCCCTTCCAGAGGGAGCTCCCTGCGGGGAGTCATGGTTCCTACAGCTCAGAGCAGACACTGAGGCCCAGAAAGAGGAGGTCCTCTCCCAGGCAAGCGCACCAAGCAGGCTGGAGGTCAGCTCCAGTCCCAGGCCCCCTCCAAGCCTGGGGTCCTCGGCGGGGACATGGCAACGATGGTAACGTGTGATCAGCACGTACGGGCTATGCGCGCATTGGCTCTCTAGGCCCAGGAGGGAGGCGCTCTCATTTCAGAGCACAGCCCACGGGACTCTTGTCACATCCACCCTCATCATCCATATCAGGGTTTCTCAACTCTGGCACCTTTGACATTTGGGGCTGGAGAATTCCTTGTCGTGGGGGCCATCCTGGCAGCATCCAGGCTTCTACCCAGTAGATACCAATAGCACCCACCTTCCCCCAGTGTGACAGTCAAGTATGTCTTAAAATATTTCCAGATGTACCTGGGGGACAGCAGTGCGCCCGGGGGAGAAGCCATTTCTCAGTTGAGAACTGGTCTGTATGAGGCACGCAGCACGGTGCCTGGTCCATGGAAAACCCCAGTAAGAATGAGCTGTTCTGATGACGTTCCCTACACCAGGCCTCCCAATTCTGGTCGCCCTCAGGCAACGACTATTCTTAGTTTGCTTATGGCACAGGCACATTATTCTAAGCACATGATTGATGATTAATGATGATACAATGATTGAATCAACGAATGATGTTCCAGTTATTATTATAATTTCCTGGAACTACAGGGTTGCACTGTTCACCCTCAGGTTGAGTGTGGAGCAGGGTCACAAACTGGCCGGGAAATGACTTGTTCAAGACCATGTAGCCAGTACGAGGCCAAGCGGGGCACTTGTCTCCCGACTCCGGCTCAGTGCTCTCCAGCTCCCCCAGGTGGCCGGATTAGGAAACCCAGGTGCTCTAGCTCCTGAGGCGTCTCTCCAGGGCCCCAGGTGTGGCATGCCCAGAGGACAGCAGCTGGTGGCACTTCTGAGACTCTGAACAATCGTTTGAACATCAAAATGGTCCTGTAGGTGGAAATAAGAACCCCTCCTTTGCAGGATGGTGTGTGAACTGAACGAGAGGAGTCTAAAGCAATGCACACCTTATGCAAGGCAGTGATTATAATGATTCTTATTAGGATGACAAATATACCCTTCCCATGGTCACCTCCTAGGCGCAACTGCTGACACGCTCCTGTTAGAAATCAGGGACCCAGCCTGGCCAGTGTGGATCAGTGGTTGAGCGTCGACCTATGTATGAACCAGGAGGTCAGGGTTTGATTCCTGTTCAGGACACATGTCCAAGTTGCAGGCTCAATCCCCAGTAGGGGGCATGCAGGAGGCAGCCGATCGGCGATTCTCTCTCATCTCTTTCTCCCTCTCCCTTCCTCTCTGAAATCAATAAAAATAGAAAAATAAAAAAGAAATCAGGGACCCAAATACTTAGCTTGTGCTACAACACAGTGTGTGAATCTGCAGGTGGCTTCCAGGCCTTACTATGTGCAAGGAAAAAGGGTGAGGCTGCCACATGGGGATGCCAGGTTCAGCCAGGCTGCTCGAGAAGGTCTCTTATTATCTTAGAATCCTTCTTCGAAGCCATCTCTGGGTAGCCGCGTCTTCTCGACCCCCCTCCAGTTCCTCCCCCCCCCTTTTTTTTTTATCGTGAACTCTGAGGCAGGCGTGTTGTTTTTAGGGTGTGTGTAAATAGTCAAAGCTGGGCCGGGAGCTGAAATATTAATAGACCGTCCATTTTATAAGAGAGTCAGAGGCGCAGTCAGATCTTTGGGGAACCCGCATCTTGCTTTCTGACTTACCTGCGATTGTACTGTGCAGCGCAACAAAAGGCGAGTTGAAAGAGCGCTCCCCACTTCATCTTGCTTCTGAAAGGAGCAAGGCCCGGCTGTGAAGAGGCCCTGTAGGATTATTCCCTCTAACTTAGAAATTTATCCAATTTTCTCTGTTCTTCATCAGAGTGGAAGGCATAAGCTTTGCAGGTATAGACTGAAAGATCGCGCTCTAAAAAGCAGTGTGGTTGACACGGGGTTTTGAAACCTGCTCCTGAACCCGAGTGATGTCTCCTGCATCAGTTGGGAAGCAGAGTGGGATTTGCACGGGGGCATTCACCAGCAGACAGTACATCAGAGACGGACCCTCTTTGAGGCCGGCTGCGAGGGCCCCTGTGAATCCTGAAATGAAAGGGAACTAACAAGGCTGCAAGGCCGGTCTCCGGAGCGATATTTTTGCGTTACGGCAGAGCTGATGTCTAAATTAGAGGAATGCTATCAACTTTGTTTAGATCCAAATTTTAGATTTCCTCAGAGGGTCTTTTTCCATCTTTAAAAATGCCTAATAGCCATAAAGCGAAGAAGAGAAGCGTGCATGCGCAGTCTCACCGTCGGTGGTGGTGGGCAGATCAAGGCATAGCAGTAAGGTTAAGGCTTTCGGAACCCCTCACCAGACCCATTGTCTTAACGCACTGCTTCGTTTCTCCCAGGAATGATGCTGCAGTTTTAATCTTCTGAGTCCTTAAAAAAAAAAGGGGGGGAAAGCCTTAGCCCGTTTTTTGTAATATAAGCACATCATGACTAACAGTGGGAGGAGGAGGTAAACTGAGGCACAGAAAGGTTAAAATGGCTTGCACACAAGTCTAAAGATACATTTAGGCGGTTGTATCTGAGTTTGGTCCTGTTTTTAGAGTCCTGCTCTCATGGTCCCCTCCACTCCGCCCACTACCACAAGGGAATAAAACACGTGGCGAATAGAGTAGCCTTTGCCCCCAAATACTCTCCAGTGTTTTTTTGTTGTTGTTTGTTTTTTTGTTTGTTTTTGTTTGTTTGAGCACAGAGTGGTTGCTATGAACTCCAGGCATCAGAGAGAGAAACTGAGTCACGTCTTGGACCAAGTGACTTGGTCCAAGTCACAGCAGGTTGGACCCGGAGCTCCGAGCACTTTTATCATGGGGAGTGCGAAAGTGTTTCCCCGTTGAGGCAGTTGGTCAGTCACGTGACTGCCAGAATGAAACAGCATCCTGGGCTGGTGCTCGGGCTGGAGCACGTCTCAGCCCTTCCTTTACTAGGACATTCCCACAGGTCTTCATCCTCCGCTTCCGGTCCTGCCATCACGCTGGCGGGTTCTGGTTGTGTCTTACGCACGATGCACTATTTAATCCCTGGCAGAGTGCACACATTCAAACACCTTCGCTTAACATCATGCAGAATGCACTCCGCGTGCAGGTGTCGCGATGCTGTGATGGAGTGTCATGACCAAAGCCCCCACAGGCTCAGACCTCCCTGATGAAATGTTCTTCTTTCCGCAGTTCCGCTACAAGTCAGACCTGATGGGCATGAGGGGCACAGGATGGCTGGCGCTGAGCTCCCCGCAGATAGAGAGTGCAAAGAAGGCTGGAGAGCTCATCAGCGAGGTACCACCCACCTGCCTCTACTGCGACTACAGCCTAACCCTAACCTCCTTCTGCAGAGGGAACCTATTTGGGGGGGGGGGTGCGGTTCCCAAGAGAGCCCCATGGCCACTGAACGCCCAGTATTCTTCCAGGGCCATTTGCAGCCAAATCCCAAAATGGAACAAGCTTTCTCTCCAAGTGAATTCTTTGCTGAGGAGTTAAAGACACGTTCAGATTGGGTGGTGAAAGATGGAAGATGCATTAACAGCAGTTCTCAACCTGTGGGTTGCCACCTCTTTGGCGGTCAAACAACCCTTTCACAGGGGTCGCCGAAGACCATCCTGCCTATCAGATATTTACATGACGATTCATCACAGTAGCAACATTACAGTTATGAAGTAGCAACGAAAACAACTTTATGGTTCGGTCACAACATGAGGAACTGTATTTAAAGGGCCAGAAGGTTGAGAACCACTGCATTAGAAGGCTCTCAATAGATAGATTGTGAACAATATAATCTAAACGGGCCCATCGTTTTCATCGTTTTCATGGGGCAGGGCACAGAATTTACCACTCACCTTCTCAGTTTACTCAGGGTGTCCAGGGTTTCTCTGATTGCAGGTGTTCAAAGATGCACAGGGATAGTTTCATTAACTGAACTCTCACCATTTAAAAAAAATTTTTAATTGATTTTTTAGAGAGAGAGGAAGGGAGAGGGATAGAGAGATAGAAACATTGATCGGCTGCCTCCTGCACTCCCCCTACTGGGGATCGAGCCCGAAACCTGGGCATGTGTCCTGAACGGGAATCAAACTGGTGACCTCTTGGTTCATGGGTCGATGCTCAACCACTGAGCCACACCGGCCTGGCTGAACTCCCACCGCTTATTTTAATGGCCGGGGATTCTTGCCCTGGGATCCCCTCCAGGGTGCTGCATCCAGAAAAATGCCTGACATTCAACTGTTACGTGGGTATCTTTGCCTCCTTTTTACAGACCAAGTACCGGAAAAAACCAGACAGTCTCAAGTTCACCTCAGTGGTCGACTCCCCGGACCTGGTTCATGCCAAGAACAGCTACCTGCACTGCAGTGAGGTGGGTGTTTTCTCGTCACTCCTTCCAGGCTCACGGCACTGGGTGGGTCGTGAGCTCAGTGGTCAGTGCTGAGCAGCACAGGCTCCCCAAAGGATGGCTGTGTGTGAAAAACCTGCTTGCTACCCGGATGATCTCGGGCCAGTAACTTCATCGCTTCCAACCGCGGTCCCTTTATTAGAAAGAAAGGGAATGACAACACCCATTTCATAGGATGAAGTGAGTTAAATGAGGATTAAATAAAAGCACATGAAGCTTTTAGCGCGCATCTGGAACATAGGAAGTCCTCAGTAAATGTTCCTTATGGTTTGATTCATAACTGTAACAATAATAATACTAAGTATTATTGATGATCCCTTACCAGATACTAAATCAGATACAGTGGGGCCTTGACTTATGAGTGTCCCGACTAACAAGTTTTTTGAGATACCAGCTGTCTCTCGGCCAATTTTTTGCATTGAGTTGATAGAGTAATTTGAACTTAGAGTAATTTGAGTTAACAAGCTCCTTAACGAACTCCTTAACGAGCTCGGTCTTGGAACGAATTAAACTCGTAAGTCAAGGCGCCACTGTATATCCTTTTTTTAAATTGATTTTAGAGAGAGGGAGAGAGAGAGAGACATCGATGTGAGAGAGAAACATTGATAGGCTGCCTCTTGTACATGCTCCAATCTGGGATCGAACCCACAACCTTTTTGGTATATGGGACGATGCTCCAACCAGTTGACCCACCCAGCCAGCTAGGGCGATCAGATCCATCTTACTTATTGATAGATGGTAATGGAATTATCAGCTTAACACAACCCAGGTAGAAAAGAACAGCTATATTAAAAGCTTCTTTCTGCTTTACTGTCTGTATGAGTTAGCCCCATTTCCTCGCTCCTGCATTTATTTCAAAGAATAGGAAGTAAAATGTTATTTCTCCGAAAGTGTCAGAGGTTTCAGTTCTGTACACACAGTGACAAAGCTGTGCCAGCCTCCCTCGGAATCTGAATGCTCTCCCGCACACGTTGGCAAAGCCCGCAGTGAATTTGGGGAAGGATCAGAATATTAAGTATTAAATTCTCCTCCTGAAGCATAGATGGGACTCCAGTGCTTCTTGAAATTGTTTGCAAGTCTTAAAGTGCTGCTCTAAACGTAACAGCTAAGATAAAGAGTGAGCTTTAAAACTGTGTCTTTCCGGGACCCTGAAAACTATGGAAACTTCACTTTTCTGAGCACATGTTAAAGTATCCTACATAATAAAAACCTAATATGCAAATTGTCCCCTCAACCAGGAGTTCAACCAGAGGGCAGGGCCTGCTGGCCCCGCCCCAGCCAGCAGCAGCAGGCAGCTGGGGGAAGGAAGGCCCCTTGGTAGCAGCAGCTGCTAGGGACCCTACCAGTGCATGAATTTTTTGCACTGGGCCTCTAGTTTTAGAATGAAAAGACTAATTAGTTCTTGTGTCACCTTGAGGCATCTTATTATGAGTAAAAAGCTTGAATGCTGTTCAGCTGCAAAGATTCTCCGAAGTAGCCACACTCTTGACACTGTTTGTAAAGCACACGGTGGGGCCCACAGGATGCTGGTGGAGTGGCCCATTTGGAGCAGAGCTTGAGGAATATTTTAAACAGGGTCTGTTTCAAAGCAGCCACCCCACCTGGCCCTGACCACGTGGGCCCTCCCTCCCTACCTGGGTGGCTTCTGAGGGATGCTGTCTACCTGCAGGCTGGGCTGTGTCCCTGCGATGGGCACTCGAGCAGGAGGGGCAGGAGCAGAGAGCAGCCTGCTCCTCACCTGTGCGTTCAGCAGGTGGAGTTCTACATTGACCGTGAACCTGTCTTACCTGCAGCGCCTGTACAGGTCGTGGGATGCGGAATCCCTGCACAGATTCACCCTGATCCCCGACCACCCCGACTTCATCAGAGCCCGCCTCAACGCGCTGCACCTGAGCGATGTGAGTGAGCCGGCCATCCATGGGGGCCGGGTGAGAGGGTTGCCTGTTTCTGTCAGATTATCCAAAGTGGCTTTTATTTGTTAAAAACGAAAGTCCTAGAGAGGAAGACGTAGGAGAAAAGGAACGCTGCACTGAGAGTGGGATTTGAGTCACTTTCCCTGCTGGGCCTGTTTCCTCAGCTGTGAAATGGGAATGGAGCCGAGCTAATGATGCCTGTGGTTCCTCCCAGCTCTCACATTCTGGTTCTGGGCATGGCTGCAAAGACCTCGGTGTGTGCTGGGTTACAGCCAGAGGAGTGGGCCCCATCAGGCGTGGACACCTGCTCTCTCTGGTTCCTGGACACCCCTCCGTAGCCATTCAGAGGGTGACCTTGGAGAAACGGTGGCTCTTCCTCACCCTGCAGTTTGGAAAGTTGCTGCCATTGTGGCCCATCAGGCGCAAATACAATTTGCTCCTTTGTGCATGGGGCTGTGGCCTCCACACTCCAGTTTCCCTTGGATGTGTGCCCTTTGCGTGCATAACCAAGATGCTGTTTCCTAAACCCAGGCTTGTTGTTGGCGGGGGGTTGGAGGCCCTTGGTTGTAATAGAATAGGCGGCCGCTCGGCCAGCAAAGCTGTGATCCTGGGATAACAGGTAGTGAGGCGGCAGAATCAAAAGACGCTGTCAGATCAGAATAACACGGGCTGAGTGTGTCGGCCTGGGGCTGCGGCGGGCCTCCCAGCGTCGGCCATTCTCCCCTCCCTGGCCTGGCCATTGTGTCCTGGGGCTCCGTGCAGAAGAACAGCTGCTACCGGTCGCCCCAGAGGTGGCCGCCTTGCAGGGGTTGGCGAGGCGCCTTCTAGTTAGCGTGTACGAGAGTTTGTTGCATTTGTAAAGCCCTGTGGGATCCCACGCAGCGAATGTGATGGTGCTTTGTAAATAGGAGTCATTATGACCATCTGAGGCTTTGGAGGGATGCACGCGGGATAATTTTAGAACAGCAGCTCTGGTGGGCTGACCTCCATCTGGGGAAGCGGGGCCTCCCCCTTCTGCAGAGCTGGAACAAAACATCCGTCTCATTAACGCTTCGAGGATGGGGGAGGCCAGGCCTCCGTTGCGAGGGACCACTGGAGGCCCACACAGCCCTAGAGACGGGGATAGGACTGACTGCCAGTCCACGTGGGGCCCAGCTTAAAGAGGACAGCCACCCCGGGCTGGCGACGGACGCGTCTTTCCTCTCACGGGAGATGTCCATCTATAGAGTCCTGGAGCTGAAATTAGCCACCGGGGCATGCGGATGTGGAGAACTCACGGACCTCTTTTGAAAGAGCACTTCTTCGGGGCGTGCGGAATACACACAATTGGATCAAGTGCTGTGTGCGGAGGCTGTGGAGGGAAAGTGACCTTCCTGGGCAAAGAAAGCCATTGAGATGTGTCAGGCAGCCGAAATAACTAAAAATCAAATGGCTGTAATGTGTGAGGATGAGGACAAAACTGTGCCCACTGTGATAAAGAAGAGGAACGCCCAGGGTTCCAAATCAAAGGGGCTGCGGAATCTAAAGACTCCCAGTGGCAAGGCAAAAACCTCAACAGAATCAAAAACTCGGGGAGGAAGTGATGACCATCAGGCACATAGTATCCAGGGAGCAGTGACCAGGAGGAAGGGGGCCGGGGCCTCGAGGAGAACCCCCATCTGGGTCACGTGCTCTCGTTGACCCTCCGTTACAGAGACTCAGAAGCTGGGGTGCACTGCACACCAAACTGGGGTGATGTTGGGGTTGGATGCTGTCATTACCCAGCCCAGGTCTCGTGTGGACCAGGCTCTTGAATTAGGAAGACCCTGACTGTTCCCTCTCCAGGAAATGATCAGGGTTTGACTCAATTTGCTGGGATATTTGTGGGACCCCTTCTATATGGCTCCCCTTCCTGCCTGCTAAACTCAACAGTGACCCAGTAAATCCAATCATGTGGGCCTCTGTGTGAGATCCACCGATTAGGTGGTGACCCCAGGGATGATCGGTTCTGTATTTCAAGACCCTTGAACATAGTAGGCTTTTGGCTCCCGGTTTGTAGTGGTAGATGTTGGGGCTGGAGGCTAAGACGCAGGAGAAGATGGGCAGCAGGACACGGGAATGATAAGACCCATCAGGCTTGGCCCAGGCCCTTCGCGGTCCCCTCTGGTTCCAGTTGTAGAGTGGGTGAGGTTTTTATCTTTTTATCTACCACTGCTCCTTTGTCCGTTCTCCCTCGCCCCTCCTCCCCCCATTAGTCCCCTACAGAACAGAGCCCCGGCCTTGAGCTCTGTTTCCAGGTGACAAAAGTGAGGTTCTTAAGGGCGCCCTGACCTGCTGTGGCTCACAGAGCGAGCCAGCTACCGGCCCGCTCTGGGGCTGTCACTTTGTCAAATGCTGGTGATGAGCCTCTCCCGCTGTCTCCCTTCCCTGTGGCCGAATAAAGGACAGAGCCTCCACGGGCATCTCCAGATGACTCCTTTCACAGAGCCGTTGCCTTATGCATCCGCTACATGAAGGCACAGGCGATGGTGATGCCTCTGTCCGTGATGCGGGTCTACCTGGGGACCCAGGGGCTGTGATTCCCGGCTCCTGGAGGGGGTGTGAGAACGACTTGAAAAGGAGGAAAATGAAAGAGGAAGATGTGAGATCCACAGGTCAGGGACTCAGTCAGGCTCTTGACAATCAATTTAATTCAGGTGAAGGCTCTTCCCTCGCTCAGTGCAGCCACCAAGGGAGCATATGGGATGCAGCATAATGGGGTGACATGACATCAGAAGTAGCCGAGGGCGCCTGGGAAGTCAGTGGAGCTAATGAACATGGGGACCAGGACCCGAGGAGCAGCACCTCCTGCTGTGGGAAGAAACAGCTCTTGATCTTTGAGTTCCGGCATCTAGAAGCTGCAAACCTGCGTCCCTGAATGTGAGAGCAGACATGGGAGGGAGGGGGCGGGGGCCTCTGATACCAACGGAGTGTGGCCAGTGGGCCAGACCCACAGACCCTAAGACTCACAAGGGCAGCCCCTGGCACTCAGGTTGCACTTGGAGCTGGAGCCCATGGTGGCCAGTCCCAGCAGTCCCAGAGCAGAGGAGGTCCCGGATGGGCTTGGGGCCATGGGCTCTGCCATTCTGGGCACCATCAAGGCGAGGGTTTGTGCTTAGAAACTGCCCTGCTGAGAACCAGCCACATGGCAGACAGGGAGTGACACCTGCTCATTCACTCACTTTGTTCTCCTTGTCTAGAAAGTCTACAGGAACTCTTGGGAGCAGACTCGGGCTGGCGGCTACGACTTCAGGCTGGACGCCATCCCGTTCCAGACTGCCCGGGCGTCCAGGGAGATCGCCAGTGATGTAAGGCCTTGTGTTCTGTCTCGCCTCTGTGACCAATAGGTCTTACTCTGGTTTTCCCAGTCCTGTTGACAGGCAAACCACCAGGAACCAAAACTGAACAAGTGGTTCACGTGAGAGGAAGAAATAGGCTTTACTTCTGAGAAGTCCATTAACACGTGATTCATTTGTTGAGCTGCAGTAAAGGGACTTCTTTCAGCTGAAGTGCAGTATGATGGGGTTGGAAGAGATTGGTTTTCCCCCTTCATTGACTTGAGTTAAGGTCCTGGCTCAGTCATTTAGGAATTAGCTCTAAGGCAGCGGTTCTCAACCTTCCTAATGCCACGACCCTTGAATACAGTTCCTCATATTGGGGTGAATCCCAACCATAAAATTATTTTCGTTGCTACTTCATAACTGTAATTTTGCTACTGTTATGAATCATAATGTAAATATCTGATATGCGGATGTATTTTCACTGTTACAAATTGAACATAATTAAAGCATAGTGATTAATCACAAAAACGATATGTAATCATGTATGTGTTTTCCGATGGTCTTAGGTGACCCCTGTGAAAGGGTCGTTCGACCCCCAAAGGGGTCGCGACCCACAGGTTGAGAACTGCTGCTCTAAGGTCTTGGGCGAGTTGCTTAAATTCTCTGAACTCTAATTGTTACATTTATGAAATAGAGATCTAACACTTGTCTACTAGGATGGATGTAGGAATGAAAACATTAGAGCGTCATGCCCATAGCAGGTGTCCAAACATGGCAGCTGTTACGATGGAAGAGGAAGCATCGTGGTTAGATATGCATCATCTGTGGATGGCTTGGTACTGGTCCACAATGAGATACATACAGAAATCAAGAGCAAGCATTTAGAAAGATGTTTAACAATTAGACATGTGACATCCAGGCATGTGACCTGTGGACTCATTTTGTTGAGCAGGGGGGAGGCCAGTTTGGGTGTTTTTAAATCCACGTGGTACCACTGTGCACTAATTACATCCAGTAGGACCATATATTTGATGAATTGCATATTGAAAAAGCAAATTGAAATGAATGTGGTCCCTTATATAGAGAGTTTGAGGAGCACTGGACTGGATCCCTGAAAGATGGAAAGAATCAGAGGCAGAGTGGCTGCTGAGAGAATGGGTACATTTCTCTTCCATGGGATTGTGAATTACAGCAGCAGTAATACTCGTAGCCACCACTCAGTGCCAGACATGAAGCTAACCCTCCATGTCATGGAATCTTCTCCATGTCCCATAGGGTGGAAGTTCATTCTCCCATTTTTTTTTTTTTGTTAAATATTTTTATTGCATTCAGAGAGGAAAGGAGAGGGAGAGAGAGAGAGATAGAAACATCAATGATGAGAGAGCATCCTTGATTGGCTGCCTCTGGCACGCTCCTACTGGGGATCGAGCCCACAACCCGGGCATGTGCCCTCGACTGAAATCAAACCTAGGACCCTTCAGTCCGCAGGCCAACGCTCTATCCACTGAGCCAAACCAGCTAGGGCCATTCTCCCATTTTTATCAGATGGGGACACTGAGGCTCAGAGAGACTCAGTAACTGGCCCAAGGCCACACAGCTAGAAGGTAGCAGAGGGCCACACAGATGGTAAGTCTACTTGAATCCAAAGCTGTGCCCTTGACTCACTGTAGAATTCCTGCTGAGAATCCGTGGGGAGAGGTGGGTACTCATGACCCATCTCTGCTCTTCTGACCTGCAGTTTCGGTACAGAGAGGCCTTCCTGCGGGACCGGGGCCTGCAGATCGGGTACCGCAGCATCGACGACGACCCAAGGATGAGGCATTTCCTCAGCGTCGGCAAGCTCCAGAGTGACAATGAGTACAAGAAGGACTTTGCTAAGAATCGGTCCCGGTTCCACAGCCGCCCAGACCAGCCCGGCTTCCTCCAGGCCAAGCGGAGCCAGCAGCTGGCCAGCGACGTGTGCTACAGGCAGCCCTTGCCCCAGCCCACCTGCGACCCGGAGCAGCTGGGCCTGAAGCACGCACAGAGGGCCCACCAGCTGCAGAGTGATGTGAGCTGCCCCACCCGCCTGGCCGAGGCTCTTCAAAGGGGTGGCTCCAACCCCACATTCAGGCTCCATCTGCGAGCAGCCAGGCTGAGATAGAACCCGGGATGCCTGATACATTAGTTCCCGAAGAAGCAATAACAATAACTGCTCTTTATCCAGTCCTTACTGTGGGCCAGGCTGCGGTGCCAAATGCTTTCCAAGCGTTGTGTCCTGTAGTCCTCCCAATAACCCCATTATTGCCCCATTTTACAGAGGAGGGACCTGAGGATTCGAGAAGTTAAGTAACTTACTCAAGATCCCGTGGCAAGCAAGTGGCAGACCCGGGACATGAACCCCTTTGGCTTGATGTGAGAGCCCACGCTCTTGATTGCTATGCCAAACTCTTTCCAGGGGATCTTAGTAGTTACCTAACCCAGCCCTTGCCCTTTTCTCTCTGGGAGGAAACCGAAGCCCAGAGAAGGGAAGTGACTTGTCTAAGGCCACAGAGCAAGGTAAGGTAGGAGCTTGGACTTGAACCCCGTCTCCCCATCCACCGCCCCCATTGTGCTCCCGTCACTTGAAACGGGTGGGGAGCGTCTGGCCCACAGGCCACATAAAGGCCGAGACATCATTTGGTCTGGCCCTGCCAAGGCATTAGGGGTGAGTTAATTAAATGTGTGACCAAATAGAGCGGGCTAATCTTTAAGTTGATAACTTTGTATGGCCCACGAATGATGTTATAAATATCCACATGGCTCTTCGCAGAAAAAAGGTTTCCACCCTGAGAAAGATGCAAGGGACAGCGACAAGCTGGCCGGGCTCACAGCACGTTGGGTCAGGGAGCTCCTGCTTTAGATAAGTTTGCTCTCCTTGCTTTACTGACAACACATTTTCCATCTCACGCTCACCTTTAAGCCTCTCCACCCCATGCCCAAACCATCCCCAAGCCTGCTGACACATTCCTCTGATTTCCCTTTCCCCCCCAAGGTCAAGTACAAATCAGACTTGAACCTGACCAGAGGTATTGGCTGGACCCCTCCTGGCTCCTACAAAGTGGAGATGGCTCGGCGGGCTGCAGAACTGGCCAACGCAAGGGGCCTGGCTCTCCAGGGGGCTTATGTAAGTAGCAACGGGCAAACCCGGCTTGCAAGGCCACGGGGAAGGGCAAGCTCACCTTTCCTTTTTCAGACTTTATTTTTGGCCAAAGGTCAGCTGGCTCTAAAGAGTATGAGATGCAGCTCGAGCAAGGTGCCTAATTCCATGGGTCCGAGGTGACCAGACGGATGACACCTGGGTTAAACTTCCTGCAGGGTTTTCTCTGAAGCCGCAGCCATTAGTTCTGCGGAGACGAACCTGCTGGGGCCGCATCAGTCCTGGGCCACGGCGGCCTGGGCTGGGCTGCCTGCTTGCTCATTACGTTCCCACAAAGGGTCAGGGACTTGCTGGCTACACCAGTCTGGGTTTTGAACCCTCCTTTGTTCAGAAGAAAGACAGCGCATCTAAATGAGAGATTGGCTTTGCTTCCTCCTTGTTCTTGCCTTGAGGATCCTTTCTCTGGAGAGAGGGTGGTGGAGGGGAAAAGTAAGGGCGGGCGGACGTGTTAAATGCTCCAGGGGCCTCTTAGACAGCTCATCCTAAAGGAGCCGGCTGGAAGCTTCGTTTGGACTCATGGAGGTGTGTTTGGTTTCTGCAGCGGGGGGCAGAGGCTGTGGAGCCCAGAGATCATCTGAGGGCGGATGTGAACCCAGATGCCACTGAGATTCTGCACGTCAAGAGGAGGAAGGTGCTGCCGTTGTGAGCAAGTGGGTCTACCCAGGATTCTCGGGAGAGAAGCTGGAGAGGAAGCTTGCACGCCAGCGACAGGCCTAGTGGCTTCAGCTGGGGTGAGCCGTGCAACGGTACACCAGCCATGCCCTGGTCACCTTTATTAAAGTAACAAGTCTGTGAAAGCAGATGGAGAATGCGGTCTTTTGTGGTCCTCTAGCTGCTACCTAGAAGTGGACGGCTTGTTCTGTTGGGGGCCTTGAGCGTCTCCGATGAGGCATACAGATGCCAAGGGTCACCCACCGATGTGGAACGTTGAGAGATCCCACATTGGCAAATGTCCGAGGTGGAGGCAGTCAGTGAACCGTGATTTTCTAGAAGGTGCCATGGTGTGAAGGGAAGCAAGCACAATATATTTAGGGCTGATTCTGTCATTTCCCGACTGACTCAGGAGGGAGCCTGATGATGGTGAAGATGTTGGTCCGGG
This sequence comes from Myotis nattereri, assembly GCF_964212035.1. Classification (NCBI taxonomy): domain Eukaryota; kingdom Metazoa; phylum Chordata; class Mammalia; order Chiroptera; family Vespertilionidae; genus Myotis; species Myotis nattereri. The sequence goes on along the minus strand of NC_138088.1, from coordinate 51,789,982 downwards.
ACGCCCCAGGCCGGGAAGCTGTTGTCTCTGCTTAGAGCACGGACACTTCGCCGTGTGCATCCTGGAGGCTCCCAGGGTTGTCCGTTGCTGCCCACGAGGCCTCGCCTGGTCTGGGTGATCAGGAAGAGGGGCTCTGAGGTTCGGAAGGCACCTTAGAAGCCAGTCTCCCTTTGGATGGTGGCTTTGATCCAATTCAGGAACTTGGTAACTTGGGTGTAGACCCCTGGCTTCTTCCCACATTCCTCACCCCAGCTCACTATCCCGTAGACATAGTAGGTCCCGTCCTTCTCACAGGTCAGAGGGCCTCCAGAGTCACCCTGGGGGGAAAGATTCGGGTTCAGCTCTGTGAACAGAATGCATTAGGAGACACCCCACCTCCCATGAGGGGATGGCAGCGGGGGATGGCGTGGGCCCACGGGAAAGCAGTGACGAGACTTCCTGGGCCTCATGAGACCCAAGGCTCTGAAGCAAATACCAGCCCCTCCCTGGGTCAGGGAGGGCCTGGCTGAGGGGCACGGGGCCAGGCCACAGTGCTGTGGTCACAGCCTCATATCCAGATGCCATCATGGCTCTCAGTAACACAGGTATTACTATCGAGAGTTCTCAGGGGCCCTCGACTCCTCATTCCAGCAGGGCCTGGGGTGGGGGTGGGGTGCCCTGTTAGGACAGAGCCCTTCCAGGACCCACGGGGCACACACAGGGTAGAAGGGCGGGTCTCAGAGGCGCATGGCTCAGACATCCAGCATGCTTTATGGGGTTAGATCTTCCGGGTTCCAAATCAGGCCCTACCTCCTGCTAGCCAGCTGGGCCTCCATGAACGGTGGTTAGCAACAGAACACTCCCCCCACCCCCAGGATTTTTGTGAAGATTTAATGTTTGTAAAGCACATAGAACAATGCCGGGTTTATATCAAACCCCACACCCCCAAGGAAAGCGGCGAGGAGGAGGATGGCTCTCAACCACACAGCACTGCTTACACTCTCCAACTGTGTAGACAGGATTTTCAATGTTAATCTCTTTTCATCTACCTCAGATCTTATGGGGACAACATTTCCATCTTATAGATGAGGCACCTGAGCTTCCAGAATTATTTTGGTGCAAGGGACTGAATTCATATGTTGAAACCTAACCTCCAAAGGGATGGTATTGGGGGGTGGGGCCTTTGGGGGGGGTGGGATTAGGTGATGAGGGTGGAGCTCTCATGCATGGGATTCTTGCCCTAGTTAAAGGGACCTAGAGAGCTAGCTCACTCTCTCCACCACGTGAGGACACAATGAGGAGCTGGCAGTCTGCAACGCGGGAGCGGGTTCTCCCTGGAACCCAACCACGCCGACGCCCTGATCTCAGACTTCCAGCCTTCAGAACGGTGAGAAATTCCTAAGCTCTGTCAAATAACACCAGTGACATCCCCCTTGACCAGAGCATCACAAGGATGAAATGCAGCAATGCAGGCAACGTGATGTCACCACCATGGTTATTGTGCTGTGTCTTCCTGGATTGATATGGGTTCAGATACGCCAGCCTAGGCCTGCGTTTTACGGCAGGTGGGTCCCTGAGCCTGTCTCCCAGCCCAGGGCTCTAAGGGGGTCTGTGCCCCCGTGTAAGGTCCTGCTAGCCTCTTGCTCTCCAAGCCCATTTGGAGTCTCTGACCTGGCAGGTGTCTTGCCCAGGCCTCTGCAGGTTTCCCGCACAGATCATGGTCTCATCGATCGTGTGGTTGTAGAGTCGGCGGGAGTTGCACAGAGTGTTGGCAATCAGCTTGACTTTGGCGTCCAGGAGCTGTCGGGACCCTTCCCCTGTGGGGCAGAAAGAAGAGGTGGCCACTGAGGGGACCAGGGTGGCACCCAGCCCACCAGAAGCCAGCAGGAGTAAGAAGAGGGCCACCAGCTCTGAGCTTGGGAAGGAAGGGTCTCTCCAGGAGATGGGCTCTGCCTGCAGCTGTCACCAGGGCTATCTGGACATGCAATATTCGGCTTATCACAATGGAGCAGAATCATTCATTCCCTCCTCTGTCTGTCCAGCTAGACTGTGGAGTCAGGGAGACAGGGAGGGTGTCTCAACCATTTTTTAATTTCCCATGACTAGCAGAGGGTTGGCATGTAGAAAATGCTTAGTGATGGATGCATTTCCCTGGTTGATCATCTACATCACCTGTTTCCCAGAGCAGGTATTTCCTCCCCTAAACTTCTGTTCTGCTCAGAACGCTCTAGTCGGCATGCTGACGGGGAGAGGGTTAGATGGACTACAATGACGATAGCTACAAACAGGGTTAACCCTAAATCCAATGAACCAGCTATCTTCTTTCCCCCAATCCTTCTGACCATTTCATATATTACATGCCACTTTCTTTATGAATACAGGCCTACTTAGAGTGACTCCTGCTTTTCCTTATGAAGGGCATGATGTATAGGGAAGAATTCCATCTTGAATATTAGAGAAAGTTCCATATATTAGAAGATATCATCATGTCAGTACTATGAGCAAAGTAACACTTTGGTTACTTTCTTAGATAAGACCAAACCCTGGAGCCAAATCAAAAGTTTGATGTAACAAAACTTTATAGAGCGCCTACTAAGATCAGCACACTGTGGGAGATGCAAAGATGAATGAGACCTGACCCCACCCCCCTGGGTTGAATTAATCAGTATCTCTCTAGAATTCTATCTCCCGTTGTCATGATTCTAAACCTAGGAGGTAAATATGGTTATTGGAAAACTGAAACTCAGCTGCCCAAGTGACAAGCCAAGAATCTGACTCCACAATTCATCTTCTTTCCAATATATCCCTTTCTAGTCTACTTAGGGAAGGCAACAGTTCTTTATGGATACAGGGCCAATGCTTGATGAATGTCAAGGGTCCAGGGGCCAGAGCCAGGGGCAGGTGTGAGATCAGGGACACTCCTTGGAGCTGATGAGACTTAACTAAACTTGGAGAGATGATGCAATCTTTCTTTCGATAATGCATTTTGAATATAACACTGGTTTCAAGTTCAGAAGGACAGTTGAGTTTGACCCTTTATTTTCTGGTTAAAATAACTCACCCGAGTCTCAGGAGATGGCATGGCCAGACTCACCTGTTTCTGTAACACCCCAGCCAGAGATGTGGCACTCGGTCCCAGAGGGAAAGGGCCCATCAGGCAAACATACAGTCCTCACATATTTGGATTCCAGAGCACAGTGGCCATCCACTGGCTTTAGCTTGAGCAAAGCTAGGTAGAGAGAGAAAGCAGAAATGGGTGATGTTATCCTCTGTATCAAAGCATCCACTCCACCTTGATTGGATGGTGCTTGTAGCAAAGCCCCACTTTTTCCATAATTTCATTTTTTAAATGACTAATCAATTAAAAAAAAAAACAGGCTTTCCAAGGGTAAAAAATGATATTGAGGAAGGAGAGAGAATGAGAAGTATCATGAATGGAAAACTGGGCAGTAAGAAGCTTCAGTATATCATTGCCTAGCAGGTGTGATACGGGGTGTGCACGGGGACACATGCACATGATGACACCTAACACAGGAAGCTGAGAGTTGCAGTCATCTCCCCATTTTATAGAAGAGCAAGCTGAGGCGAAGAGAGGTGACGCCGGCTAGCAAGTGGGAGGGGTGGGATTCAAGGCTGAGCTCTTTCACACAACACAACATCGCTTCCCCTTAAGAGCTTGTGCATGTTTATCCACAACAGTAACCTTTAAGAACTAGAACGTGATGGAATAAATTTTCTACCTTATAAGGTCTATGAGGGACCAGACAGCACCAACCCTCAGCTTTCCATCAGTAGAGAAATCCACCCAGGACAAGACCCGAGAGAGATGCCCTGCTAGAGGAGACTTGCCGATATCGTTGTAGGGAATGTCATCTCGTTCATGATAGTGGCTGTACTTGAGTATCTTCTCTACCCTGAAGGTCTGCTCATGGAATTCTGTCTTCTTCAAGTCCTGGTCCCCTAGGACCACTCTTAGATTTTTGGCTTTTAGGCTGCAAGGGAAAGTAAGACGGTAAGAAGGAGCCCTGGCACTGGAGAGGCTGCAGCCAAGCCCTGGCTCTGCTCCCGGTGACCTGTGTGACCTTCGGTAAATGGCCCGGCCGCCTGCAGGCTTGGCATCCCCATCTGTCATCATTGTCTTGTTCACAGAATTCTGCCGTGTGGTCCGAATGGGACAACATCAAGAAACTGTTTTATTGAGGGGACAGTCTTTAAATACAAGCTGTAACTTGTATCCCACATCTCCTGGGAGACCTCTCATTCCCCACGGGTTTTGCTAAAGAGCAGCCAATGAACATCTTGAACAAATATCCATGGTAGATGCCAATGTTTGCATGTTTGACCCTTGAGGGTCAAAGAAATTATCTAAGAACAGGGTGGACAGGAAGACTTTCAAGGCCACCACCAGAGCCTGGCTTCCATGGGACCAGCCCTGGCCACGAACTTAGGGAAGTCAGGGGAGGTAGTGATTCTTCAGGCTCCCAGTGGGTTCTGGCTTCTCTGAGGCACACAGGACCGAAGACACTTGACCAGGGAGGCTCACTGGTGAGGGCATCAGATGGGAGCATGTTATTGATTGTTTCTTTCTGTCCAGATAGGACTAAAGAGGTTAAGGAAGCAGGTAGGTCTGGGTTCACATCCCATTCACCTACTTCCTTACCATGTGACTTAAGGCCAGGTGCTAAACCTTCCCAAACTCAGGGTCCTCGTTTATGAAATGAGAGTAACAGTTAACTCTCTTTTTGCCCAAGTTTTACTGAGCACTTGCTCATACAAAGACCTATTCTGGGCAGTGGGGACACTTTAATTCATAAAAGGTAAAAATTCCTGTCCTCCCTCAGCCTGTCTTCTGGTGGATTGTTCTGAGAATTAAATGCCATAAATACATGGAATTCAAAGGTACGCATCCTGCCACCCTCTTTGCCCCTGGAGAGCAACAGATGCTGCTCAAATGGGAAGGGGAGAACATCCCCATGGACCAGGTCCCCTGTCTCTGCTCCCAGCAGGCACCTACTCAGTGCAGTGGGCAGCAGTGAGCACCCAGCACGGGTGGATCAGCGCCCCCCCACAGAAGTGGCCCTTGGGCATGAAGGCGGTCAGTGGCAGCGAGGTCTGCAGGGACACCTGCCACGGGTGCTTGCCCGCCGTGCTCTTAAAGCCTCCGTAGATCCTCTTGATTTTTCTCTCTGTGATCTCAGTCCTCCCGCACGAGTCAAAGCCCGGAAGCTTGGTCAGGGGCTCTACCGGGTCGGTAATGTCTGTGGGACACAAGAAAGACAAATCACACCATTCACCCTCCCTCCAGGTCCTCAGAAGGACCTTGTTAGAGGTATGACTCTGAGTCTAGCAACTTAGCGAGTATCCAGAGCTAAGAGATGGGTGCACACAGGGTGAGTAGGTAGTAGGCACACAATATTTGTTGACTACATTGATTAATATAAAGCAAGTCTATAAAGTTAACAATGAAAAACCTTGCTTTTTCATTCTTATTTTGACATGAACACACACAAAGTTGTGAGTGCAAACATATAAGTGCATCACTGGGTATGTTCTTAGCTATCATTAGTGCACGCATATATTTGGGGGCCTCTTTTGGTGTATAGGGAAAGATACCCAGATGAAGTAGAATGGGGGAAATAAGACATTTGCAGAGGTAACCATCATACAAAGTGATAAGTGCTGTAAGGATGGTGCCTGGTTTCTTTCCCTGAGGTTTCTGAGGAGGGGGAGATAGTACTGTATTTGGGAGATCATGAAGGACTTCCTGGAGGAGGGCTCCTTGAGTTGGGTCTCACAGAATGGTGAGTTATGGACAAGAGTAGATATGAATGCAGTGTTACAGTCAAAGGTGATCGTAAGCACAGAAGTGAAACTGTCCAGGCAGGCAGGCAATCCCATTGATCAGGATGGAAGGTGCATTGTTCCAGTTGTGGGTAGAGAGGTGGGCCAGCGCAGCCTGGAAGACTGTGAGGCTGGAATCCAGACTGTTTTGTATCCTGAGAGGCTATGGGGGCCCAGCCAATGTTTGGTCACCATTGTACACCCAGAGCCAGGCATAGTTCCTGGAACACAGCAAACAGTCAACAAATATTTGCCGGGTGCACTGACTTGGAGTTAGGAAACACGAATTTGCATTTGCGCCACTGGCCCAAATTTACAAAGGTCTCTGGTCCTGCTCGGCATCCCAAGAAGGGAGTGGAGGATCCGGCAGTGGGGCCACCACTGGGATGAGGGTTGGCAAAGCAGATGCTTGGGAAGACAAAGGTGGGAGAGATGGGGGCCAGGAAGATCTGTCTATGGATCTGCATCCTCCCCCGACCAGGGCTTCTAGACAGCCAGGGTCTTACCTAGGGCTGGGCAGGCTGGGACATCACAGTACTCCCATTTCACCTTTGCACTGTTTGCTTTAATGAAACACCAGGGCTTTTTGTCTCCATCTGGGTTTCTAAAACAAAAACCAAGATAGCCCAGGGTCAAGGCTTGGTGAATCCACGGGACCTCATTACAGGACCCTTGGGTAGAAGAGCAACACATTCTTGTATCCCTGGGATCATAGATTGATTCTGGCATCTAAGGGTGGTTGTAGTTTTTTTGGCAAAACCTTAACTTCCAGAGGATAATCCGATGACCAGGAAGGAGTTCATGAGCCTTGTGCCAGATCCATGGGACACATCCAATTATTTGTAGGAAAAGAAGTGAGATCCCCACTGACGATCCTTCTTTGTCAGGAAAGTGAAATAGCCACAGAAACATAGTGCAAGTAGGGCTCCTTGGCCCTATCCTCCAAATTCCATACATGGGAAGTCTCTGAGAAAGGCCGCCGAGGGAGTCACCCTGCAGACAGCTCCATGAAGGGAACAGTTCAAGGTGAGTGAAAGTGGAAGGTCCCTCTTGCTTAATGGAACCAGTTTAAAGCCATACAAACAACTCCTGTCTCTTAGATACAGATCATGAATGCCCTTGGCCTCGATTAGACAATGAAGAGTAAGAGAAAACCAGCAGAATGGTCTGGAGGTACCAGAAGGGGCAGAAGGGAACCTTTACTTGGGAAAACCTGAGCATTCTTGTGGTGAAGACCCTAACACTCACCAGAAATCCAATTTCCTTCTCCACATTTCTCCCTTAATGTTATATGGGGCCTCATGACACTTTTTAGTCAATGGCGTATGTGTGCAGAGATGACGTGTCACTTCTAGGTTGAAGTAGTAAAAACAAAGCAAAACTCCTGCTCCATTTTTTCATTCTCTTCCTTTCTTGCCCTTCCTGGGTAATTGAGTCACTTTGTGGAGCTGAATCCCCCCATCCCCTACCAACCCACAGGACACATTAGTGAGAAATAAACTTCGATGTGTTCAAGCCACTGGGGTTGGGGTTTGTTTGTTACAGCAGCATCACCTAGCCTGTTCTGAGTATGAAAATCTTCCTAGAAAGAAGGATGATGAGTTCCAGTGTTCTGTCCGAAAATGTCTAAGCTGGCCCAGGAAATCTCGGAGCAGCGGAAAGAGACAAACCAACCTTACACTGAAAAGCGACCAAGACTGAGTGAAGGGAAGAAGGTGGTTTTCACCTGCAGAAGTTGTGCTCCCCAATCCCGTGGGCTTCAGCATCCTCCATAAACATGTTGTAATTCTCTTGCAGGAGAAGGTGGGAGTTCCAGTAAAGGCATGAGTGCTGGTTGATCGTCTTACTCACTTTCCCCCGGTAAGAGTAGCCATCACCAACATAGCAGTCATCAGAACCTCAGAGAGAGCAGGTAGGGATGTGAGAACGGAAAGCAACTGGCATGCTGCTCCCGAAAAGGACTTGGCAGGTGTGTCAGGGGGTGAGACGATTGGGCCTGAATATTGATCACCCTGAGAGTTCACTACAAAGTCCCAGAAAGAAGGTGCCTTGAAGGTCCCACATTTAACCCAGCTCAAAAATGTGAAATAACCCTCGCTGGTTTTGCTCAGTGAATAGAGCATTGGCCTGCAGACTGAATGGTCCTGGGTTTGATTCTGGTTAAAGGCACACGCCTGGCTTGTGGGCTTGATCCCCAGTAGGTGTGCAGGAGGCAGCCAGTCAATGATTCTCGCTCATCATTGATGTTTCTAACTCTCTCCCTTTACCTCTGAAATCAATTATATATATATATATATATATATATATATATATATATATATATATATATATACAAACAAACAAATAAGAATATGAAATAAAAAGTGCTTGTGGGTGGGTGGAAACTTAGTTACTTAACTGTGGCTCTCACAAGACCTGGTAGCAGGTGGGTTGAGGCCCAGAGGAGGCCCAGGTGGATCTGAGTTGCCTACACTCTATCCCAGTTTCTTACTTTCTCTACCTGGAGCCAGACACACTGTATGCCCTCAGGTTAGATAGTGATGGTGAACCTATGATACGTGTGTCAGAGGGGACACGTGAACTCATTGTTTTGGTTGATTTTTCTTTGTTAAATGGCATTTCAATATATAAAATAAATATCAAAAATATAAATCTTTGTTTTACTATGGTTGCATATATCAAAAATTTTCTATATGTGACACGGCACCAGAGTTAAGTTAGTGACACGCCAAGCTCAAAAGGTTCGTCATCACTGGGTTAGAAGGCTGAGGCAACAGCAGAGTTTGGGAATCTTGACTTGAATCCCGTTCTGGGAACAAAACCCAAACAGAACAGGATTCCCAAGGCCTCGCTGGTGGCCCTGAGATTCTGCCGAGGTGGTGGCAGAGACCCATACCTATTTCACAGAATTTCCCCTTGAACTGGTCGGGACAGGCACAGGTGAACTTGGATCTTCGCCGGTTCCGGGAGCAGGTACCACCATTTCGGCAGGGGTTTGGCCTGCACACAGGAACCGCTGTGAACACAGGAAGTGGGGCCAGGAAAGGTCTTCAGAATGAGTTGCGGCCACATATGAGATGTTGAGGAGACACTGGTGGCATTCCTCTGGTGTTCATCATTTCACAAAAGATAGGTCACCCAAGGGACAGACAGACCAACAGACACCCTAGCAAATGTGCACATCAACTCAAAGATCATCTACAAACACGGATGAGGCGCTGTGATGAAGGCCACAAAGTATATGCAAGTGCATGGGTCATGCAGTAAGGAATAGCAAGAGGCATGGACGGGCAGGCCTTGGGGGATCAGTCTGAGCTAAGCTGAAACTTGGCTGTCCCCCTTTAAGGCTGTGTGACTGTGAGCAAGTTAGTCAACCTCTCTGAACTTTACTTTCTTCATCCATAAAATTCTTCCTTGAGTGTTTTAGGGAGAATGTGAGAGAGAATATAAATCGCCTTGGACAATCCCTGACTCATACACTGAAACAGTATAGATTTATGCCCCACCATGGGCCATTCTGGGAATAAACCAGGGCTGACTTCCTGGAGGAAGTGATTTTTAAGATGATTCTTTTTGGATGATAAGGAGCACAGATCAGGCAATTCTCAGTAACTCTCTAGGGATGATGAATCTTTAAAACTCCTAGTGATAATGGCCATCATGGATATTACTTGAACATCAAATGTATCTGGACTGTAGGGTGCAGAGACCCCAGGCACGAGCCAGGGCAGAGAAAGCCCAGCATGGAGAGGGCTGCCGACACTTACCTGTGGAGCAGTCTGGACCCCTGTAGGGGTGCTTGCAGGCACAGCGGTAGTAGGGAGGACTCTGAGTAATGAGACATTCGCCCAAGCCACATGGGTTTTCATTGCACGTGTTTTTCACTGTAGGAGATCCATAGAGAAGAAGGTTCAAAGTACAGGACGTTATTGGGGGCGCCTTTCACTTAGAGGGTTACCTGAACAGTACAATGTTTGAGGGCCGGATGGCTGATGGAGAGTGTGTCCTTGTCCATGGTCCTGAAAGACCTGCTTCTTTTACCCTCTCCCCCCCGTCCCTCCCCAGGCAAGGCTTTTCTCTAATCTTCAGGTTATTAGGATTGCTTCCCAGTTCCTTCCAGTGTTCCTTCCCATACTTACTCACATATTATTCTATCTTGATAAAAACCTTGATAACCTTTCCACCTTTAACAGAGCTGCATTTTGAGTTTCTCCGTTTCATAGCTGATTTTATATTTCATTTACATCTCCCCCCGACCATTCTTCTGAGAAGGTAAGGGGTGAGCCCAGATACTATGTTTATATCGATGTACCAAACCATCCAGAACCATTTGTGGAAGGACTTGTAGGATTGAAAATGGAAGGAGTAAATAAAGAGGACACAGAAGAGAGAAGTCAACCATAAAACCCTATGTATGTACGACCTCCACTGCCTCCCCAACCCTGGTTAGATGGTTGCTAGATGGGACAGAATCCAGGTGCTCTCCAGGGGTGCAATTAGTCCACAGGGGTTCCATTTGTCATGCTTATCGTATGCCTCCAAGAACTCATTGAAGGCAGACACAGCCTTTAATCAGAGCCCCCATGAGTGAGGAGAACAGGGAGAAAGAGCATGGAGCCAGGCGTTAGGCACCAGGGCTCGAACTTATGCTCTTCTCCTAACTAGCTGTGTGGCCATGAGGAAGCCCCCTGCCCTCGCTGGGCCCTCTTTCTCTAATGGAGTTGGGTGTTATGTGCCCTGAGGTGCTTCCTGCTCTCCCATTTGAGAACAATGTTACTCTGTTGCCGTTAGTCTAAACATTCAAACCAAAACAAAGACAAGTCCTGAGTTTTGAATATGTCTTGGTCAGATTCCAGCTCTTATCTCTTCTTAGCCTCGATATTCTCATCTGTAGAATGGACACACCACTAGTCCTATGTATCATGCAGGGGCAAGGATTCAGTGAGCTGCTGCCTGCGACCATGCTGAGGAGTCCTTCATGCATGATATAATGTGTGTGGCGATGATCCTTCCTGAGGGGTCACTGGGCTCTTCTTTACCCCATTGACCTGGAGAAGGAAACTGCAGAGGGAGAGTGAATCCAGTGAAGGTGCACTCACCATTCTGACACCTGCTTCCAGAGAAAGGGGCCAGGCAGCTGCACTTGAAAGTGTCCCCGCTGACAAGGCAGGTCCCACCGTGCTCACAGGGGCTGGACAGGCATGGATCTGAGACATTTGGACAGAAAGCAATGTTTGCAATAAACAGCAGGCAGGCGAGGAGCCCCCTACATACTCATCAAATTTCAGTCTCCGGCCCAAATGAGAAAGTAACTACACAGCCAGTGATTGGGGGAAAGGGGACACAGTCATGGCCCTTAAAGAGCAAGGAAGCCCTAGCCAGTTTGGCTCAGTAGATAGAGCATCTGCCTGTAGACCAAAGGGTCCCGGGTTTAATTCCGGTCAAGGCCACATACCTCGGTTGCCCGGACCCTGGTTGGGGCTCATGCAGGAGGCAACTAGTTGATACGTTTCTCTCACATCATTGTTTCTCTCTGTCTTTCCCTCTCTCTTCCGCTCTCTCTAAAAATCAATGGAAATATATCCTCGGGCATGGATTAACAAAACAAAGCAATAGAGCAAGGAAAAATGCAGTCACATGACCAGAGAGAGGGATTCAGGTTGGAAAGAGGACTGACAAGAAGGCATGGTGACTGTCTCCCCTCGGCCTGGCTTGCGAGGGGGCCTTTCTCATTGAGAAACTCCCCTTTCCCATCCTCAGTCTTTCCCTCCTCCCAGTCTCGCTGGGAGTGCCACGGGGTCTGTCTCTGATGCTGAATGCATTTCACAAGCCTGAGGACCTCCCCTACTCCCAGGCCCCGGGGGTGGAGGTCAGGCCTGGGGAAAGAAAACCCACCCCTAACAGAACACACGCTTTCTGAACATCAGGCACGGAGACCAAAGGCAAGAGGGTGACAGAAAAATTGACGGCAAGGAGGAAATGACCCAGTGGCCTTCATCTTTCTTCAACTACTTGTTCAGTTAGATTTTGTCATATTTCATCTGTGCCTTTGGCTTTTCATGGTTGTCTGAATGGATCTTCCCTCGGGGAATTCTTTATCCTTCTGTTCACACGCATTGTTCTTTGGTTCAGGGACTAGGATCCCTGGGCCCCGCTCTTGTTTTGATAGTCCCTTCTGATGTTCCCCCGATGCCCCATGTCTTAGCCCTGCCTTCCAGGCCACTTCGCACAGTTTCACAGCTTTTATTCCAGCGGCTGGCTGCTTTCCGTTTCTTCTGCTGCTGTAAGGCACATGGCTGTGCTTGGGCCAGCGTCTCCCTTTCCTTTCTGCACTCTGGCTCGGTTAAGAAGCCACACACACACACACACACAAAATGGGGCAGAAGCACACATGTGAACACACACGCACACACACACGCACACACACACACACACGCACATCCTAAAAACAATGCAAAACTTCTAAAGAGTCAAAGAGGAAGAAAAACACAGTGCAGGTGCGAGGGAAGGGAAGTGCCAATGCCAAGTTTGTGAATGCTGCCAATCTGACGCTGAATGCTAACTCAGACGCTTCTCCCTAATTAGGGCCCACCTGTCATGAAAGCTCTGGGAATGATTTTGACTCTGACTCCTACTCACAGTGTCGGGAGAGCTAGATGCTGAGGCACTAACTTGTGTATCAACTTGACTGAGTCAACTCCTTTCCTGGTCTCATTTGCCTCACCTGTCCTCTGAGGCTGAGAGCGATGGTCTCAGGGGACCTCCCCAGGCCCCGCAGTATATCATTCTAGCTGGACAAATAGCCAGTTTAAATAATTTCTTTGGTGCCTATTTTACCATGCCCGTCGGAGAGCAGGAAGAGCGGGAGGCCTTTGCCCGGGGTGACACATAAATTCGCCTCCAGGTGTGCTGCCCTCCTCCTGGGAAGGCCCCTGCACAGTGTTGGTACCTGCTATGGAGAGGAGTTAGCTTGGAGCGCAGGCAGACAGGGCCGGGGTCCTGTGGAAAACAAAGGCAGCTGGGACACAGGCAGGGGCAGGCACGGCAGTTTGAGCAGCCTCACCACAGGAACCAACCAAGCAGAAATAATAGAACGTTTCTGGACTCAAAGCGGGAGGCATGGGAAACCAAGGGAGGGCCTGCCGTAAACAAGATGCACGAACACTCAGCACAGGAACAGAGAAAGCACACACAGACACAGGGAAGGTTCAGCACAGGAACAGAGAAAGCACACACAGACACAGGGAAGGTTCAGCACAGGAACAGAGAAAGCACACACAGACACAGGGAAGGTTCAGCCCAGGAACAGAGAAAGCACACACAGAAACAGGGAAGGTTCAGCACAGGAACAGAGAAAGCACACACAGACACAGGGAAGGTTCAGCACAGGAACAGAGAAAGCACACACAGACACAGGGAGAGGTCAGCACAGGAACAGAGAAAGCACACACAGACACAGGGAAGGTTCAGCACAGGAACAGAGAAAGCACACACAGACACAGGGAGAGGTCAGCACAGGAACAGAGAAAGCACACACAGACACAGTGGAAGTTCAGCACAGGAACAGAGAAAGCACACACAGAAACAGGGAAAGTTCAGCACAGGAACAGAGAAAGCACACACAGACACAGGGAAGGTTCAGCACAGGAACAGAGAAAGCACACACAGACACAGGGAAAGGTCAGCATAGGAACAGAGAAAGCACACACAGACACAGGGAAAGGTCAGCATAGGAACAGAGAAAGCACACACAGACACAGGGAAAGTTCAGCACAGGAACAGAGAAAGCACACACAGACACAGGGAAAGTTCAGCCCAGGAACAGAGAAAGCACACACAGACACAGGGAAAGTTCAGCCCAGGAACAGAGAAAGCACACACAGACACAGGGAAAGGTCAGCACAGGAACAGAGAAAGCACACACAGACACAGGGAAAGGTCAGCATAGGAACAGCGAAAGCACACACAGACACAGGGAAAGTTCAGCACAGGAACAGAGAAAGCACACACAGACACAGGGAAAGTTCAGCCCAGGAACAGAGAAAGCACACACAGACACAGGGGAAGTTCAGCACAGGAACAGAGAAAGCACACACAGACACAGGGAAGGTTCAGCACAGGAACAGAGAAAGCACACACAGACACAGGGAAAGTTCAGGTCCGTTGCTGGGCAAGAACAATTGAGGGAATCAATCAGGTGACAACACAGGTAGACATAGAGCAGCTTGTAGCAAATATATACCCCTGGACCACAAGGCTTTAGTGGGCATCCCATTCTTGGGTCCCCCTCCCCTTGTGGGGAGTCTGAATCTGCTTGTAATAAATTTTCCACACTGTGCTTAAATCTTTTGGCCCACATAGCTCATTCTTCAGGGTCTTGAGACACAACCCCGGGAAAACACCTTGGCTCACCGTTCCGGTTATCACCGTAGTCTTCATAGTACCACTCAGGATTGTCGGGGTGGTCAACAGCACCATCCGTGCTCTCTTCCTGTGTGTAGTACTCAGGGCTGTACTCATAGTTGTCGGGGGTCCAATCTGCAGGGGTGGGAACAGGACCGAAGAAACCCTAATGATTACATCAGCCATTTTATGTCACTGAACATTCCCTCCCTCCCCCTCTCCAAAGATTTCAAAGTCCTGGAGGAGGAATCATGTGCCTTTCCAGATCCTCACACTGATGGGGTGGACAGAGGCCAAGCATCATGAGTTTCCATTTGGAAGAAGGATGAGGTCACCCCCCAGCAAAGCAGCGTTGGCACTGGACAGGGTGAAGAGCACCTGATTGGAAAGGGGAAGAAGTCAAGTTCTGGCTTCCCACTGAATGTGACCTTGGACAAGGCAATGGTGTTCTTGGTGTCCCGTGTTCTCATCCGGAAGCAGCATGAAGGTGATTGGAGCCTGAAAGGTCTCCAAGGTCCTGTGTAAGATCTGCCCAGGGTCAAAGCCAATGGCACTTGAGTGCCCCATTGGATGGTTCTGTGAATAAAATTTCTCGATGGGACTTTATTAGTCACCTGAGCTTAATGAAGTCAAAGGAACTAGTCTTCTTGGTCACAGCATCAAATCCTCCTGAGTGGTGTCTAGAGAGTCATCACAACAGCTAATGTTCATTGAGCCTTTACTGTGTACCAGGCCCTGGACTAAGCATTTTACATGAACCTTCAATTTCATCCTCACAAAAGTTCAGATATGTTATTATCTCCATTTTAGGTTGAGAAACGCAAGGCTGAAAGAGGTTAAGGAACTTGCCCAAGGTCACACAGCTAATAAACAGCAGGATATAAATTAAGACAGTTTATCTCAATAGAACCCCTAAATTGAACCCATGGCTGCTTCAGTTTGGCCTCGTACAGGCCTTAGGTACCTCTACACTTGCCCTTGGGAAAAGCCATCCCCAAGGAATAACCAGCCTGCTAATTAGGAATCACCCAACGACAACCTTGAGAAGGTTCATGGATCCTGCGCACTGAAAGGCGGGGCCATGTATGGCGTTTCCCAAGGTGCAAACCTCACACTGGCCAGTCCACTGGGAAGAGCAAGTGTGTGATAGGCTGGACTCAAGCTCATTGACATAGGGCCTTGGAAGATGCTGGGAGCTCTGTGGCTCACAGAGAGAAGTCTGGGGTTTGCAGAAAGTTTGCAGAGGCCAAGCAGCTGGGGGACTGAGCAAGAAGGGCGCTAAGACGCTTTCCATTTGGGGTGGGCTGCAGCATGTGCTGAAGGTGCTTTGTGGGTGCATCACCTGGGAGGGTTGCTTTACCTCTGAACTTAAAGCTTATTTTGTCCTTTCTCTTCTGTTGGCACTTAATCCCATTGTCTAGATTAAAAACACGTGCATTGTACACCATGGACTTGGCTGGCTCCAGCTGGCAGGAGCATGGCAGGCAGAGGCCGTACGGAAGCCGTCCAGAGATGCATATGATAATGAGGCCAGCGCAGATGCAGATAGCCGACTTGAAAAGGCGCTCCCACCGAGCCAGCTGATGGCTCCGAGGACCGCACTTTACCCAGGCCCGGTTATCAATCGCATTACCTCACTCGTCTCTCAGTCATCCCCTTCGAGTCTTTATCTCTCTGGCTTTTGAAAAATCGACTTTTGCACAATGGCTGTTTTATATTTCCCATTAAAATGGAACTATCTTTTTATTTCCTTTTTGAATCTGCCAACTCTGGTTCCTTGCCAGAGTTTCACCTCATTTATCACAGTGTCAAGTCGAGACTCCCTTTGCTTGCTCATTATTTCTCCCGAACTGCCTTTCCCCACTCTGAGAATGCTCCCAGAGGAGGCCACCTTCCAGGGATGAGGATCTGGGTTGAAGATAAGGCCATTGTCTTCCTGGAGCAAATAAAGTTTCTTTCCATCTAGTTGGATAAAGCAGAGAGAAAGTGAGGGGAAAAAAATGTTTTTCTGAGTTTGACATAAAAGCTTTCCAGCTGACATTTGGGAGAGACAATGGGGTCTGATAATGAGGTATTGCATCATTTCTTTCTTTTTTGCTTTGGAGAATGCATTTTTGTTTTTCTAACAGGTGTTTATAGATAAGTGCCTCCCATTGCTCCTGTCATTTCTCCCATCACTCCCTCAGGTGGAGGGTCAGATGGGCTAATCTTGGTGAGGCCACTCAGAATCCACCCCTTTGCAGATATTAGGAGAAGAGAGTTTCACATGGATGGAATGGAGCAACTTCTCTGGGGGTCGGGGAAAGGATGAAGTGTCTGCTGGATGATTTTGACTTGAATCCAACCCTAGGAACAAGATCTGCTCATCACTCAGGAAAGCTACGGAGGGAATAAACTAGGTAGGCTTTGAATTATGCTCCTGCTATTCTCCAGGGCCCACGCCCTCGGTAAAGGTGGACAGAGGCCGCAGAGCTGGGCGCTGTGCAAAGGGCACTAAGATCCTCCCCACTTGGGGTGGGCTGCAGCATCACTGGGGAGGAGTCTTCACCTCCAAACTTAGAGCTTATCTTGGCCCGGCCAGTGTGGCTCAGTGGTTGAGCATTGATCCATGAAGCAAGAGTTCACAGGTTTGACCCACAATTGGGGCACATGCCTGGGTTTTGGGCTTGATCCCCAGTAGGGGGTGTGGAAGAGACAGTTGATGGGTATTTCTCTCTCGTTGATATTTCTATCTCTCTAGCCCTCTCCCTTCCTCTCTCTCTAAAATCAATAAAAACATATTTAATAAAACATGTTTGATAAAAAGCTTATTTTGTCTTTTCTATCCCATTTCCTAGGTAAAAAAAAAAATGTGTGCATTGTATACCTACAATGGGCCAAGTATTATGGCAGGTGCAGGAAGGCCTTGGGACAGTGGGGAGTAAGTAGTACAAATACGAGGGGATGTGGCCTCCATCAAAGGAGCATCTTGTCTGGGTTGACGGGGGAAGAAAACCGGCCAAGGAAGGAGATGAAAGGGTAGCGCAGAGGTAGGGAAGCCAGATGTGGCCAAGCTCAGGCCTGGGAGCCTCAAGTTCCACATTGGCCCTCTGGTGTGGTCAAAGCCAATCTGATGGAAAACATGGCCCTGGCTCCCACCCTTCCCTGTAGCCACACCTTTTGCCATGTGACTTTGAAGCTCCTCCCACAAAAGATAAAGCCCATTTTCCCTGGCCCTTGGGTCTGGGCTGCCCTTGGGACTTGCTTTGGCCCATAGCATGTGGCGAAAGTGTGCCTGGGCCTCGGGAAGCCTTGTGTGCGCCACCCCTCTCCCCCATGGACCCCTGTGACTGCATGTGAACAAGTGTGGCCTGTTCTACAGGCAGATGAGAGGACATGAGGGGCAGCAGCAGGTCCAGTGGTCCCAGGCAAGGCCTCGGACATGTGAGGAAGCCCAGCCCATCCACCAGCTCAGCCTGGTCCAGACCAGAAGAACAGCATGGCTAAGCCCAGGCTACATTGCCAACTGAAGAATTCAGTTCGACATACATTGTTGATGGTCAAAACCACTAAGTCTGGGGAAGTCATAACAGACAGACACCCAGGGCTTGATTGATCTTGGGTTGCCGGTGGGATTAGAATGTTAGATGCTAGAACATTCCTCAGTGGCCCAGGTGGCTGCAGAGGTTAAGTTTCAGGGCCAGATCTCAGATGGCCCTTCTCTCTTATGGTTCCTATTTAACTCCTTCTATCAATGTGTTTCCTCCAACTCGATCGGTTGTTGGTTTCTTAAGAGCAGGGCCAACCCTATTTTTCTTTCTACCCCACCATGCCCAGCACAGAGCCCTATATGCGCTTAATGTGTGTGTTTGACAGATTAATTTTTCCCTCTGTGACTAAGCCCTCCCTTCTATTGGCCTGCACACAGTGGCCACACAGCTGTACCAGCAAAGATGGCGTCTGCTTGGAGTAGAGTAAACGGGGAGTTTAGGAGAGAAACAATGTGAGATTTGGGTCAGGTGTTTGGTGGGGAAAATGCCTGTTGAGCTCTGTAGGAGTCTAGAAACTTGTCCAAGTACTTTTCTGGGTAGAGAGGGATTGCAGCCTAACATGAAATTTGGCTCCATTGGTGGATTGTAGAAAAACAGTCCAGGTTCAAATACAGATTACTTGAGACTTTCTCTGGGCTGTAGAAAAGGGGAGAGCTCTGGGGAAGAATGCAGCAGCTGTCAGAAGCACATTATATTAGGTATAAAAAGAAATCCCTGTGGATTTGTCTATTGTTCAGAGTCTGTGTCTAGAGTGTATCAGGGAGAAGAGCGAGAGCTTCCTGTATTAACCCGAATCGTCCTAACTAGAGGTCATTCTGTATCAAGTATTTTCTATGTCTCAGGCACTATCCCAGATCAATGTGCTGCCCACCATCTTATTTAACCTTCAGATAACCCCACGGCATCGGTATTATTACTGCTATTTTGCAGAAGAGGAAAACCTCAGGCGGAAGGAGGTGGCATCTGAAACCAAGTCTACCCAACTCCAAGTCTGGGGGTGTTTTTTTCTAAGCCCTGGAGCCCCCTCAGGGTTTATGTTTCATGAAACCCCATGGGTTTGGCTTCCAGGAAGTAACACGCACTGGAAAAAGTTCTTTAACCCAGGCTCCTGGTCCCTCGGCCTGGGTCACCATGGTCCAGACCCAAGGTCTCTCGGAAAAACTCCAGAGCCGCTGTGACGGAGGCTTTGCAGCTGCTCCGGTTAAAGAGCCTGCCAGATGTGTGGAACGGAATAAAAATCCCCGGAATGCCGTCCCTGTTGGCGTCATCCATCACCGTGGCACAGCCGGTTCCTCCCAGGGCCTCCCCCAAACCCCAGCCCTGTCCGTCTGCATTTGACGCTTCCAATCCTGCTGACAGGGCGAGCCCAGCGGAGACCCTCCCTGGCAGGCGGTGGGACAGCTGATGGATGGGCTCAGCCTGTGTCGCTGGGCAGAGCCAAGCCAGCTTTGAAGAGGCATTTCCTCAGGCCTGTTGGCTGTCGCGTCACCTGCTTTGGGGAGATGGGCAGAGCCTGTGCCGTTTGATGGCCACCTCCTTTGCCACCCACTGGGGACCGTGGCATGGGCACCTTCTCCTCCAGCAAGACCCTCCCCGTGCCCTGTCTGCAGCAAGATCAACGGAAGAAACAGCTTGCCTGTGGACAGGAGACCGCGTTTCCCGGGCCACACCGTGGTCCAAAGCCTGCTGGGCCCTGACAGATTTCATCAAAGCACAACCCCCCTGTAAAATGAACTCAGACACCAACAGGGGTGACTTTAAAACCTACGCTGGCCTTTGCAGCAAGACTCAGCCCTGCCCCTCACCCCGCTCCACGGCCGGAGGCTGACAGGCACCTCGAGATGGACTCAGAAGCCCAGGGGTGGCATGTCCCACAGTCCCTTCCTCTACTCGCCCACCTGCCAGAAGCTACTGGCAGAGTTCTTACCGAGCCCAGAACCGCGGGATGTTAAACCCCACACTCTCCACTCCCGGCTAAGTTGTTCTGTAGCCCTTTGCTTAAATACCACCAGTGAGGGGGAGCTCACTACCTCTCAAAAGCCCAACAGCCTATTCAGATTTCTGGACAACTCTGACAGTGAGGACGTTCTCCCTGTTCGCAGGTCAAATCTGCCCCTATTGACTCCACCCTGTTTAATTAGAGTTGTGTGGCCACCGTGAATGAATCCACTCCCTTTTCTGGGATCTCTGCTCAGTCGGGCCACGGCTCCCAGTTGTCCCTGTTGTTCACTGCACAATCCAGGGCATCATGAGCTCACGGTCATTGTAGACGTATGTCATTTACAACTTTCCGGCAGATGGCAGTCAAGTGTCATGAGGCCGAGACGCCTCTTAATTCCCACAGTGTCCACCTCATGGAGGAAGGGTGGGGCTGCTTTTCAAACACTTGAAGGGAGTGCGGTCCCTGGAGACTTTCATGCCCCTGTTTCATCATTGGGTGACCCATAGTCCTGCCGTTCTGTCTCTCGGGCACCCAGACCAGAGCAGCCCCTTCGCAGGTGCCTGAGCAGTTAGTGCTGAAGGCCGGGGAGGGGGCAGCTGTGGCTTTGGACCCTCCCTGGAGTCCATGTGTGGATGCTGGCGTGGCCAGGCGGGGGAACGCTCCGAAACAGGGGTCCCCAAGGAACTGAATTATAGGTTGGCTTGGGCATTCTCTTTTGCTTTGGGGAAAGACCCAGATCTTCTTAGAAACCCACAAGCACGCGCACATACGTTCCTGTGCAATTCCACACACATTTCCTGAGCAGGCGGCCAGGGCAAAGGCCAGGCATCCATTGCCTGGAGCAGCACAGCCCGCCTGCCCATGCCAGGCTTTGCTGAGGAAGAATATTGACTGTCGTACCAATTTGGTCCAGTGATTGGCATCTTGGCTCCAAATAAATCCAAAGTTTAGACGTGACTGCAGTCTCCAGAGGCAGGTTCAGACCCGGGGCCAGAGACCAGGCACAGGGGAAGGGGAAGGGAGAAGGCGAGAGGGCGAGGCTGAATGAAAGAGACTCACTGGGGAGTGGACGCATTGAATCTCGAGGAGAGGGACCAGGTGGGGACACTGGGGAGCTATCGCCAGGGGTGGGTCAGCCTGGGGGCTCCCTGCGTGGCACTGACACCTTCCTCTCAGCATAGAGGTGCTGGCTTCCCACCTCAGGGGGCGAAGTGAGTGGCGGTGGCATAGGGCCGCCCCTCCACCCCAGAGCCAGTCATTGCTCGATGACACCCTGACTTTGTCTTGTACCTGTCACCTCATCTCAGACACCAAAGGGCTGGGTGACCTGGGGCAAGCTGCTTCCCCTCTCTGGGCCTCAGTGTCCTGCTCTGTAGAATGAAGGGGTTTAACAGCATCAGCAATTTGTCCCTTGGGGTCCTGAGACTGGGCATCAGGGGTGTCCATGGGCAACTCGAAATCAGGTAAAGCACTGTGTGTGTGTGTGTGTGTGTGTGTGTGCCCATACAAACACCTGGGAATGTATTTTTCCAGGAAAATCCTCAAAGGAGTCTGCGATGCCTCTGGACCATTTGAACTCTGAGGTTGTGCCTACACTCCCCTGCCTGGTTGCCCTTCCCCCATCCCAGAGCCAGCCGGTAGGGGCGGGGGGAGGGGGGGAGGGGAGAGCCCCTGGCAATCGGCACACTCACCTGGGTCCAGGTCTGGGAACAGGGACATCAGAGAAAACTGGAAAACAAAACGACACAGACAGAGCCAGGTGAGTGAGTGTCGGAGCCGCTGACGCGCCCTCCAGCAAGGCCAGGCGCTTGCCTGCCTCCTCACACGTACCCGCACCCAGCACAGGGCTGGCACACGGCATTCCTCAAAGAGTTTGTGTTGGGTCAAGGATGCTATCAACAGTTCCTCTTAGAATGCAGTACTTACCAGAAAAAGAAAGCTTTCCTCATTTAGTCGCTGGGATACTTCTTTTCACATAAATCAAGGGTTAATAACAAGAGCCCTTGGGCCAAACCCCGCAGTTGTGGTTTTATGAATAAAGTTTTATTGGAACACGCCATGCCCATTTGCTGACATGGTGCTAATGCCTGCTTTTGTGCTGCCATGGAGGGGAGTTGTGACAGAGACAGTATCGCACCACATATTTGTCTGGCACTTTACAGGCGTTTGCTGACTTCTGACTTGGAAAATGAGAAGTCTGTTGCCCACATGTTTCCTCCTGGGCCCTGCTGGCCAGAAAGCTGGTCACCGCGATGCACCTTCCGGCTGCCCACGTCTATCTCAGCAGCACCAGTTCTAGCTTTATTTTTAGTTCTGTTTTACTGTAGGCTTCCTTGCCCATTTGGGGACCGAGGCAGATGCTAAATTAGGAAAGAAAGGTAAAAAGAAGGAACGCATCCCAACACGATGTACCGAGGGCGGGACATCAGCAAGCAGCACCCTTGGCAGCAATGCCTGTCCTGCATCTCCTCACAGGGACCACGCCTGGCCTGCATCTATTTGCAGGGAACACGTCTGTCCTGCATCTACTTGCAGGAACATGCCTGTCCTGCATCTACTCACAGGGACCACGCCTGGCCTGCATCTACTCGCAGGAAACATGCCTGTCTTGCATCTCCTCACAGGGAACACGTCTGTCCTGCATGTACTCGCAGGGATCACGTCTGTCCTGCATGTACTCGCAGGGAACATGCCGGTCTGGGTGGCAGGCTTGCTATGGAGCAGCTCGCCTGGACTCTGCAAAAATGCCAACGCCGCCTAACACCAAAGGATGGAAAGACTGCTCTTCACTAAATGAGACTGAAGAGACACAGCACCGAAATGCAGCGCGTGACCCTTGGTTGCATCCGAGAGCTTTAAAAACAGCTAGAAAGGACATTCTTGGAACAATTGGGAAATGTGAATGTAGACTTCTATGAGATAGTATCATTGTCTCCATGATGAATTTCTTGAGAGTGATAAGGGCATTGTGGTTCTGAGGGAAAATGTTCTTGTGCTTAGGAGATGCTGAAGTATTGAGGGTGCTGTCTGCAATTTAGCTGCAAAGGACTCGGCACACCAAACACATATAGTCATACACGAGAGAGCAAGAAAGAAAGCAACATGGCAAAATGCTCTTCGCTGATTCTACCTGAGCGAAGGATATTCATTGCATGAGTCTTGCCACTTTTCTGGAGTTTTGAAAAATTACAAACTAAAAGGCTGGGGAGGGGAAAGGAAGGCGAGGAAGGAAGAGAGGCCCTTTGTTGCCTAGACTGTGCCTCTGTGATTGCCTCCCAGCCCCACAGCACTGTTGCTTCAGGAGATGAGAAAAGGGAGGGGGTGGTTTGCTTGGCCGGGATGGCAGATTGATAGTGGAAGGCTTGGCAGAGGAAGAGCAGGGTCAGGTCTCAAGGGTGGTCCTGGTCCTGGGGTGCTTGCACGGGGAGCATCTGGAGTTGACACCTCTGGGCTCGCGTGTCAGGGCAAGAGAGGACCCCGAGGACGAATGTATGCTGCCCCCCATCACTCTCACCCTGTCACAGCCAGTCAGCTCTGCCTTGGTCCGGGTCCTGCCCCAAGCCCCCCCATCTTCCCACCATCCAGCATGTCTGGAGGGCAGGGCCCACCCACCCTCTCTACCTGTCAGCCCTTCGGAGACAGATATCCCCTTGAATTCTCTTATTTGAGTTGAATAGTGTGGGCCAAACCTGGCTACCAGCAGTGCTGAGATGTGGGCGGGACCCGAGGGAGAACTTTAGGGAGCGTTCGTCCTCTGGAAAGGGCCTCCCAGACCTGTACCTGGGCCAGGCAGAGCTCCACATCTTAGTTCTAAACTGGAGCCTGAGGGACAGCCAGGTGCTGTGCTGCCCATGGCCAGCAGGTGGCAGACGTGCCCTTCCCAGGAGCTGGAACTGGACTGGAGCTGAGGGAAACCAAACAAAAAGAAAGCCCAGCAGGACCTTCCTGGACTGGGGTGGGGTGGGGGCCTCAGATCCCACAGCTCTCAGGGAGTCTGAAGCAGCTGCCGCCCAGCTGTGCAGCCTGGCTGCAGGTCAGGGGGTCCCAGGGATCCGAAGAGGCTTGCTCATTTTGTGAATCACAGGTCCACCGTGAAGAGAGAGGCTATGGTGAAATGTGGAAACTGGCAGTGCAAGCACCAGGCTGGATACTGGGGGAACCATATGGGGAAGGTCAGGTCAATAGCCAGCTATTTATGCCCTGGATCTGGATCCTGAAACTGACCTGGGTGATGGTGGGGGCGGGTGGGGAATGAATAGATGTAATATTTGTCTTATTTCATTCCATTATTCTGTTCAGTTTCCCCACACAGGGACAAGGAAATAAATGATAGAAGTCCTACTCCTGGGACTTGCAAATCCGATGAAGAAGAGCAACACAAAGGAAGGAGGAGGAGGAGAATGGGGGAAGAGGGGATGAGGAGGAGGAGGAGGAGGAGGAGGAGGAGGAGGAGGAGGAGGAGGAGACAACTATGATCTCACTTTGACTGAGAGCTGACAGTGTGCCAAGGACTGTGCTAGATGTTTCACATGCATTCTGTCTCACTGATTGCACACAATACTGATGACTGAGGCACGGCGATTATGTCCATTTTAGAGGTCAGAAAATGGCCCTAGCCAGTTTGGCTCAGATCATCGGCCTGTGGATCAAAAGGTCCTGGGTTCGATTCCAGTCAAGGGCACATACCTTGGTTACAGGCTCCTCCCTGGCCTGGGCCCTGGTCAGGATGCATGCAGAAGGCAACTAATCAATGTTTCTCTCTGTCTTTCCCTCTCTTTTGCACTCTCTTTAAAAGATCAATGGAAATATATCCTCAGGTGAGGAAAGAAAGAAAGAAAGAAAGAAAGAAAGAAAGAAAGAAAGAAAAAGAAAGAAAGGAAGGAAGAAAGAAAGAAAGAAAGAAAGAAAGAAAGAAAGAAAGAAAGAAGAAAGAAAACAGGATGGCAGAGATTGAGTTGGTCAAAGGAACTCAGCTAATAGATGCTGGAGCCGAGATCAAATGGAGCCAGGTTTATACCAGAGCCCTCACTCGTAACCTCCGTTGCTGAGGGAACCATGGTGTGCCCCTGTCGTAACGAAAGAATAGAGGAGAAAGAAACAGAAGAGCTCCCTAACCCTAAGAGACAGAGTATTGAGCGAGGGTAAGAGACTGGGTCCCTGTTCTTTGAAAGCTTTGTGAAAGGTCTGTCCAGAGGAGCCCGGGCCTGGCCGGACACAGAGAGGGCCTTGAGGTGCCGGTGAAAGCTGGGGGGCCCCAGCCAGTCCATCCCTCAACAAGCCTCTCCACCCAGATCTAAAGGCAGGCAAGCCGCTGCCCGCTTCTTCCACCACGACCGTCCCAAGTCTCAACAGGGCTAAAGCAGCATGTGGTCCTCTGGGAGAGCTGCACACAGCTGCTTCGCACACATGGAAAGGTAGAGGCTTTGCCATGGATTCAGAGAGAACCCCTCTAGGTCCAGCTGCTGGTCCACTTGGGCTTTCTCAGTGGATCCATGGCTCGGGACTCAGGCCTTCCCCAGTTAGGAGCAAGCCCTCGGCAATGTCAGCCGCCTCCTGGTCACCAGAGAGCCTGTGTCAAGGTCTGGTGTCTCGTAGGCTAAGGGTGGTCAGTGGGGAGGGGCCGAGAGAGAAGGATCCTGAGTCTTACTGATTAACAGTGTCATCTCCTTAGATGTGAAGGGCATTGGGGTCTAATCTATGTTGTCCTATCTTTAATCTAGTGATTATTACAATTCAGGTTCGTCCTCTGCCTTTAAGAATTCTAAACCTTCCTGAAAACAGAACAAAAGGGCAGAGACTAATCGTCTGAGTTGATGATTTCCAGGAATTAGCTGATAGGAAATGTTCTCCGAGGACTGGGAAGAAATGGAGGGGAGAGAAGGGCTAGTCCTGTCCTTTGGGGCCAGAAGCTTGGCTCCAAATGAAACAAAAGCAAAACCATCTTTCACCTGGTAAGTCAAAGGTTGGAACTCTAATCCCAACCCTCCCTTTATCCTCAGATGTTCCTTTTCTCTCAGAAGAACTGGTGGTAGACCAGATGGCCACCAGGAAAGGACTGCATTACTGCCAAAGGCAGCTGGGTAGGAGAGAACTCTGCACCGTGGCTAAGTGAGGCTGCAGCTGTTGGGGACCAAGCACAACCCTGAAGCTGTCCTCAGGCCTGTGCTCCCCATGGTGTGGGAAGGGGACCACTGGTGGCACCCAGACGGATTTGCATGGCTCCTGGCCAGGGTGTCACATAACATTCAAATAAAAGGGAGAAAGTCATTTCCTTCTCAATTTTAGTGTCAACCCTTCCAATCCCATCACAAAGTGACTTGGGGGGTGGGGATGGGGCTGCTGGTACATTTCTATCATCTATCTCTCGCTAATCTCCCCTTCTACCAAGGAGAAAGCAGGCTGCAGGCTCTGAGCGTGAGTGAACACTGGAGCCAGTCAGAGCCCAATGACATCCTTTTGTTTTCTTTGATTTTTTCCATCTATAGTTGTGACAGTTTCCTTTTAAAAAATGCATCTATTTAGCTAGAGAAAAGGTGAGTCTGTTTTAACAAAAGTATGAGAGACTGGTTTGGGCTTTGACAAGATTTCTGAAGGTGGATTCATACATGATTAAAGGTTGGAAAGCACTTGAACTAATTAACTAGCTGTCTGGAAGACTGGATCTGTCCCGGATGAGAAGAAAAGCTTCAGGGACTGTGGGTGGCGCCTGCAGGGAGAAGTAACCTGATCTCCCGCCTGAAGCTGGAGTCTCAGGCCCCTGTCCTCTGACACCTTTCACACCACCTTGAACCTGCTCATTTGTTTATGGATAGCGCCTGGCGTGGCAGCCTCCACCACAAGCATTGGTACACGCATGGGATTTGGCATCGGGCAGACCTGGGTTTGAATCCCAGCTCGGGCAGATTCTTTACTTTCTCTGGAGCTTGGTTTCCGTTCTGTGAAATGAGGGTGGCTGTGGTCCCCCCCTCACGGGGCTGCTGGGAAGCTATAGTGGCATAATAAGCCCACAGCACATAAGAGCTGATAAATAGTTGCTATTATGACTATTATCATGACTAGTAGCCACTGCTGTCAGGGAGTTGGAATTCTTTACATTTTTATTTATAAATTTTTGCAAATAGTGGAGCCACTGAGAAGAGCTCACTCAGCACAGACTCTTCTGGAACTTGTTTGTCGGGTCACCATCACGTCACACAGCCCCGCCTCCCCCCCCCCCCACGACCCCCTCTCTTTTTTAAACCTGGGATCTTTGCCAAGTCCTAAGCCAGGAAACCTTGTTATATTAATTATGAAGAAAAAGCATGTTTTATTTAAAATCCCGGCTGCTGAATATTCTGCCATGCTGTTTCCCTGTGACAGCAGAATGGTTTTCGCATTTAGCGAGGCCTAATGAATTTAAAATGTCACAGTGTCTGTGCCTAGATACACATGCGACTCTGCGACCTGATTTCCCTAAGTCCCAGGCTACACTGCCAAAGCTAACGAGTTGGGCTCGTGCTTAAAATCAGTTTAAAAAAATCGATAAGCAGGTGCCATGCGATTCAGGCCCTCTCTTTGCCTTAAGACTGTGGGTTACGGCGAGAGGGAGTGCTATCTCCTAAACCTGCAAGAGACTGGCATTCTAGAGCATCAAGGCTTGGAAAAGGGGTGCTCGTATCTGAGGCCTTCTTTGTCCTGATGGCCACGAAGATTTGGGTACTTGAATTAACAGCGGCTGAACCCGTTACTTGACCATCCAACATGGATCCCAATACTTCAACACCAAGCCAACTGGAGAAAGCCAAATATCATATGACCTCACTTATACGTGGAATCTAATGATCAAAATGAATTGACCAACAAAATAAGACCCAAAGCATGGAGGCATGGAACAGACTGACATACCTGATGTGGGGGTGGAGGAACAAGAAGAGATAAACCAAAGAACTTATATACTTACTAGAGGCCCGGTGCACAAATTCGTGCACAGGTGGGGTCTGGCTGGCCTTCCCATATCAGGGCCGATCGGGTCGGGACAGTAAGGGGGGGAGGGGATGTGGGAGGTTGGCCAGCTGGCCTCCCCCTGGTCGAACTCCCGGTTGAGGGGGAAATTTGCATATTAGCCTTTTATTATATAGGATATGCATAGCCCATGGACACGAGCAATAGGATGGTGAAGACCTGGGGGGGGGGCATAGGGGCGGGAAGGGGTTAAGGGGGTTGGGGGGAATGGGAGATGTCTGTAATACTATCAACAATAATAAAATATATATATATAAACAATAAAAATATATATATTAAAAAATAAAG
This sequence comes from Myotis nattereri, assembly GCF_964212035.1. Classification (NCBI taxonomy): domain Eukaryota; kingdom Metazoa; phylum Chordata; class Mammalia; order Chiroptera; family Vespertilionidae; genus Myotis; species Myotis nattereri. The sequence goes on along the minus strand of NC_138088.1, from coordinate 51,761,998 downwards.
TGATTATTGATAGGTTAAGAAAAAAAAAGACTTCAACACCCATGGTGATTCTGAACAACTAGATAAGATGGCTCTCTCTGTCTGTCTGTCTCTGTCTGTCTGTCGCTCTCGCGAATAGAAACAGGCAGGTGATGTGCATCAGGCAGGCAGAAAGGGTGTCAACAATAGAGAATGGTGAGGCCTGTGGGGCCTGGGAGGCTTACTGTTCGAACAATAGCAGCAGTAGCTTCTCTCGCTGCCGTGCGAGAATGTGAACTCCACGAGACTAGGATGTAGGGTTCTCAAGAAAGGCTAGAGATTTGTACTCTTATGTGAAATGTTGCCAAGCCATTGAAAGGAAATCTTCAGACTGACCCCCTACCTTCCAAATAAAACTCAGGCTGTGAGCAGAACACACCCCGAGCTGCCACTTTGCGACCTCTGGGCTAGGCAAACATTTGTGCAGCTCTAGATGCAGGGGGAATTCTTAAGTTCTAGAGTTCCTGGGTTTAAACTCTAGGGTTTAAAGAACCCAGAAATAGGAGCAAACACACATTTTAATCCAAAGACCCCCTTGTTGGGGGCAGGACGAGCCATGTCTTCTCTCCTGTCTGGGGATGGATTGAGATAAGCAGAGCAGGCCCACAAGCCTTGAGCTCTGGCTTTTGACCCTGGAAGAGGTCAGATTCCATCCTGGCTGAGTCCATGCACCCCAAATCACCCCAAGAACCACAGCAAGCAAAGGTTTCTGAGCCCTAGAGGCAGTATACGACCCCCATACAGTCAAGCAGGCCTCTGGAATGTGCCAGGAGTCAGACGGATCCGGGTCCCAATCCTGGCTGGGAAGTTAGTACACCATCTCCGGGCTTCCCATCCATAAAACAAGGATAACAGTACAGGGCTGTGCTGGGGACAGGTGTTCAACACTGACCGGTAAGGACAACCAAATCTAGGCCAGACAGGGAAGGCCCTCTGAATGGGTCCCCGTGCCCACGGTAGTGATATTTGCCCTATACCTCTTTGGATGGCAGATATTTGAATAAACATTTATGCTAAAGATGAGTCAGAGACGTCATCATGAGATTTGCTGCACGGTCTGAGTTCATGGGAGGGATCCAGGTGTGTTCCCCGGGTAACGATCACAGATCCTGTGACCACTTTTGTTTAAATTTTCCGAGGTCCACAGAGTCCTGCCAAATAGTCCCCTGGTCTAAGAGCCTCCTGTCCCTCCAGGAAGGACCACGACCCTGAAGCAATCTCATTTGTAGCTGGGGTCCAGGTCAGAGAGCGTATCCAGACAGAGGGATACCACCGTTCAGCCACTTCCCAGCCGTGTGGCTGGAGGCCGAGCCGCCAGCGCCTTATCTGTAGAGTGTGAGCAGCATTAGTCCCTCCGTCTCAGGGTCCTTCCAGTGATGGAATGGTCCCTGGAAAACCCAGAGCCTGGCACACAGGATTCCCCAGGAAATGGTCGCAGCTGGCTATTACGTTTAGCTCCCTGGGGCAGGAGAGGCCGCCCAGCCCATCTGCTAAGTGGCTCCTTGCCCCCCGTGATGCCTTGAACTCTCCACAGCATCTGAGCGACTTGGCCACTTTCCCCTGGATGTCTGTGTCCTGGCTTGTGAAACGCAAGCCGCCTCCCCGACCACCTGTCTGGCTCACATCTGGGGTAAGAAACATTCCAAAGCCCCGAGCCCTCTCCTTGGAACTGACTAAGCTCATCGCCTGAAGGCTCTCTCTCCTATTTCCTCTTTGATCCATTATTGGCTTATCATTTCATCGCTAACCCTAAAAATGCACCGGGGCTTGCAAAAAAAAAAAAAAAGGATTTTTTGGGACCATTATCTTTTTGTGAACTTCCAACAGACTGCATCAACTCGCCTCCTTGCCTGCAGACTTTAGGATTTAATTCTTTCTGGCTGGTCCTTTCTCTGGACCCCTGTGGGCCTCTGATAATTTCTACCACTTTGCTGGAGACCTGAGTGATATTTCTGCGGGGTTTCGGCCCCAGACATCCCACAAGCCATCAAAGGATGGAGGGGGCTTGATAACAACTTGTCCTGCGGCCACACCACACACACTCGAGTTGGCATTGGAGAATGAACTCAGAGGTGAGCCACTTGGCAGCTTAAGACAGATTGGAGGGAGGCTCTGAGTACTGTTTGCCGAAAGGGGAGCTGTTTGTTTTTAAAGCATGCTAATCAGAAAACCTGGAATTTAATCTGTTTCCTGCAGGAAAAGGCCCTATGAAGTAAAATGGGAAATAAAATGCAAAGGTATTTAATGAGATAAAGAGGTTATGGTTGTTATTTCAGTTCCCATAACCTGCTCGTTCTCTGCCCCTCCCCCAGTAAAGGGGCACATTTTCTGATTTTTATAGACAACTTGTGTACTTTCTGGAAATTTTCAGGGAAAAGAGCTAGCGCTCAGTGAAGGCCGAGTGCACCGCCTCCTTCAAGCAATCCTGACCCTCCCCGAGTTTGTGAGAGATTATCACTGGGGTGGCAGGAGAGGAAACGGAGGCGCAGAGAAATCACACTTGCCCAGCATTCTGAAGCTAAGATTCCAGTGGCAAAGCTGCGATTCCAGTCCTCGCTCCACCGCCCGCCCTCAGGCCTCCAGCCTGGAGTTCCAGGAGGCTCTCTGTGCTGAGGGACCACTCACCGCCCAGAGACGCAGCTAACACTCCCGGCCACAGCGGCACGCAGCAGGAGCGGCCTCTCCACAGCTCATCTGCCCCCAAATGTCTTGAGTTCCCTATGCGAGTCCCCCTTCCCTCCCCTGCTCACCTTTAAATCACTCCAGTCATGGTCACAGGGTAAGGGGAAAAGCAACTGTCTCCAAATCTAGCCCATCTAAGTCAACCTGTTGCCGGGTTTACTGGCGGCCGGCAGGATTCTCCTCTAGGGCCAAAGCACAAGGATTCTAACCCTGGGGTCCCCCCAAAGGGCTGGGAAACTGGGCGTGTCAGCATGCGCAGAGAGAGACTTTACAGCTTTCCTTGGCTTTTTATTTTTTTAAAAAAATATATTGTATTGATTTTTTTACAGAGAGGACGGGAGAGGGATAGAGAGGTAGAAACATCGATGAGAGAAACATCGATCAGCCACCTCCTGCACACTCCCCACTGGGGATGTGCCCACAACCAAGGTACATGTCCCCGACCGGAATCGAACCTGGGACCCTTGAGTCCGCAGGCCGATGCTCTATCCACTGAGCCAAACCAGCCAGGGCAGCTTTTCAAATTATTATTTATTTTTATTGATTTCAGAGAGGAAGGGAGAGAGAGAGATAGAAATATCAATGATGAGAGAGAATCATCGATCGGCTGTCTCCTGCACGCCCCCACTGGGGACCGAGCCTACAACCCAGGCATGTGCCCTGACCTAGAATCGAACTGGTGACCTCTTGGTTCCTGGGTCGATGCTCAACTACTCAGCCATACCCGGCTGGGCTCCTTGGCTTCTTAAAGGGGTCTCTGATCTGTGCCAGGTCACAACCCATGGCCTTAGCCAAATTTCCTACCCCTGTCTCTGCCTTTGGGGACAGTTCCAAGAGGACTCAAGTCATTTGCACGGTTTTATGGGATGAGCCGCTCAACAAAACCATCCCAGGCCTGCCTCACCTCTGTTCATCGGATACATTCGACCCAACAACACTGGTCTTTCTCCTGGCTCCTGGCCCAGCTGGTTCGGTCTTCCTAATAAGCTCACAGTCTCTCAGCCACAGGTACTAGTATTTGAGAAGAACACTTACCCCGAAGGCTGCCTTCCCCACCAGAGCCAGAAGCAGCAGGACACGGAGATCAGACGTTCTGGCAGACATCTTTGCAGCTTAAGGACTCCTGTTTTGCTCTAAATTAAATTTCTTTCCATGCCTTTACGGGGGGGAACATGTCCGTCTCCAAGGATTCAGGAGCAAATGAAGAGGATGCAAATTATTAACTAGGCATCAAATACTGTTTAATGTTTAATGTTTTGCAAACCAACTATCTTGATTAAACACATGGTAACTTCGGGGCTGGGCTGAGTCATAGGGTGGTTTCTTTTCTGGGAGAAAGTCTCCAGAAAAAGTGGCCGAGATAAGAAGCCCCCGGCTGCTGGCTGGCGGGGTAGTGAGGGGCAGCCCAGCATTCAGTGCGGGATGGTTAATAGCATCCCAGCTGCGGGATGAGAGCCCCAGGTGAGGTGAGGTTTCTGCCACTGGCCTCTGACATTGCGGATTCGCACAGAATGTGAATCGAGTTCTGATTCATCAAATCTCAAACAGAATTAAGGCACGGATGAGCTCCTAATAACATCACGCTTTACATTCATGAAAGATAAATTAAAGGATGCAAAACTGCTATTGACAAACATTGATTCTGGGCCCTTTGAAGCGTTGCCCGTGGTTGCTTGTTGGCTTCAAAAGTTTTCTTTCAAATTTCATTACATAAGGTTTTTACTTTTTAATTACTTTTTTCCCCCCATTGGACTCTTTCTTTGATCAAGGTGTGTGTGTGGGGGTGGGGTGGGGTGCGGGGGGAGACCCATGATGCTCATGTTTGGGGCCCATTGTTTCCTATGTTCTTTCTGTAGCTACACTGGTTGTAGGAAGGGCTATATAAAGCAACAGTTACCTATTAAGTGTGGGTTCTCCTGGACACAATTGATCTCTTTAATAAGCTCCTGTAAACACTTGATTGCCCACAGTCATCTGTGCAAGGGCTCCAGACATCCTGCTACCTGAGTCCTAAATCCAGATTCTGAAACCCTGCTACCGACGGAGGCAGGCGCTTACCTGGGCCTCCTGCTCGCCCATCTGCAATCCTCTTTGGCACGCACACTCGGATGCTCCACCTTGGGAAGCCAGGTTGCTGGCCATGGAGGGCCCCTGGGATCCCATCCAGGAGAAGGCCGAAGTCCATGCCCCAGCCACCTGCTGGCCCTTGAAGGACAAATCAAGTCCTGACGTTTTACCTCCTGAAGGACCCCCCAATTTGTCTTCTTTTCTCCACTTATTTTGTCTCCATCCTATTTTACTCAGCCATCCACTCACCTCCTTTCTGGAAAGTTCTTCTCTAAGCTCATCCTATTTTTACCCCGATCCTTACTCCAACCCTCCCTCAGTCCTTAACTCTAATCCTCATCACTCTTTAGCAAGGTGATTCAGTGAGCTCACCTAGTTAATGTATCTTTCAAATCTCAGCCCAAACATTACCCCCTCCGAGGCCCTGCATCTTCCTAGCACCATCGCAATTGCATACTCATTGCTGTCTCATTAATATCTGTTCCCCCACGGCCCCCACTAAACCGAAAGCTCATGAGGGCAAGCACTCTGTTTGGCTCGCCATTGAAACCCTGGCATGGAGGCCTGGCACTGACCTGGCCCGTGGTGGGTGCTCAATAAATATATGTCTTTAGAAAAAAAATTCTCACTTGAGGACAAGCTTAGAGAGATGAGGGAGAGAGAGAGAGAGAGAGAGAGAGAAACATCAATGTGAGAGAGGAACATTAGTTGCCCTCCATATGTGCCCTGACTGGGGATTGTACCCAAAACCCAAGTATGTGCCCTGACTGGGAATCGAACCAGCAACCTTTTGGTGCACAGGATGACGCTCAACTACTCAGCCACTCCAACCGGGCCGAATAAATATATCTTAACATTGTGGACGGATCATGAGAATTCTCATATTTTCATATTACACAGTGTTTTACAAAGTATCATACTTTTAAAAGATATTAGCTTGTAAGACCATGTAATAAATAACTTCAAAATGCAAGGGATATTTAATTTTAAGGCGTGCCTTTAACATTTATGTGAAATGTTTTTTGTACTTGTTCAATAGAAACTTATCTGGCTAGTGGGTAAAGCTAGCAATGAAACTACTGGTCTGCAATGTGTTAAGTGAATAGCCGCTTTATGAAAGTGGCAGTGGTATACTTTATAACAAGGACACCTAAGATATCATAGCCAACTCAACGTGAAAAGAAAACCTAAAAGTATTTGTGAAATTTTTAAGCAACCTCTATTTATTGATGAACACGACATCAATCTGCTACGTGCATCATATATTTGCCAATGACCTGCTGTGAGCCAGGCCTTGGCGATGCAGGGTCAGAGGAGGCAGAGAGGAGCTTGCTATTAAGGACCACAGGGTCTGTGTTAGGGGAAGGGAGGCAGACAATAAAAAAAAGTAAACAAGTTAATTTTTAAAAAATACATTTTTATTGATTTCTGAGAGGAAGGGAAAGAGAGATAGAAACATCAATGGTAAGAGAATCATTGATTGGCTGCCTCCTGCCCCCTCCCCCCAGGGGTTCGAACCTGCAACCTAGACATGTGCCCTGACCTGGAATTGAACCATGACCTCCTGGTTCACAGGTCAATGCTCAACCACTGAGCCACCCCGGCCGGGCTAAACAGGTTAATTTTAGCTGGTGATAGCTATGAAAAAGAATGAAAGGTGGTGATGGGACAGAAGTCCTTTTGGGTGGGAGGTTTCTGTGGGCTAAGAGGTGGTGATGATAGTGATGATGGCTGGTGGGTCACAGGTGTGGTCTGACACTGTTGATGGTTCTCTGATCGCAGAGCAAGGGCCCAAGAGGCCACGTGCTCGAGGAGCTCACTGTTGTTCATGTTCACAGCTGGAGCCTTTGTAACGTGGCACAGATGGTGAAAAGGAGAAACGGAAGTCCAGGCAGGTCGGATCCCAGAATCGCTCACGTGACTTCCGCGTCTCTTTCCCTCCTGGCCCTGTGTGAACCGGCCACCTTCTGACCTTGTGGAGGGCGTCCCAGAAGCGTTTCTTCCTTCCCGTGTGATCGGGAAGTGAGCAGGGTGAGTGGGCTGTGCACCTTTTTAATCCGGATTAATTTCCCCGACATGTGATCTTCCCTTTATGACAAGGAAAAACTGCTCTTTGTGAAATAACCACAGGCCTCCTGCACATTGCCTCTTATTTCCCTCACGTTTTGTTATCACTACAGGGTGAATTGAATACATTTCTGCACGTAGCCTGAAAGGGGAGAATTCTCTAAAAGATACTTAATCCTTTCCGTTTAGGAGGACAAAGGGGCGAGTTGATCATGGAATGTGTCTTTATCTGGGGAGCTGGACCAAACCTACCTGCAGTTTCTGATTTTTAAACTCAAGCACAGAGCCTTGGATCCTCATCCCGGTGGGGGTTTCAGCTAGTAGCCCCTCGGTCTACTCCCTCAGCTCGGGGTGACCCTGTCTCACGTGCGGGGCTGCAGGTCTCTGGAGGGAGGCCCTGCCTGCCTCGGTGACCCTGGGACTCCGCTTCTGCGGTGGCTGACTCCTTCACCCAAGGAAAGGCCTCCTCACGGTGCCCAGCCCCAGCCCCACACTCGGATGTCCTGGGGCTATGGTTGGCAAACTGCGGCTCGAGAGCCACATGCGGCTCTTTGGCCCCTTAGGTGTGGCTCTCCCTAAGCCTTAGGAGTACCCTCATGAAGTTAAAAACAATGTACCTACCTATATAGTTTAAGTTTAAAAAATTTGACTCTCAAAAGAAATTTCAGTCGTTGTACTGTTGATATTTGGCTCTGTTGACTAATGAGTTTGCCGACCACTGTGGGGTAAGGAGTGTTTCTATTCAGCGTCACCGCCTGGGCCTCAGCCCACCTGTTTCCTATTTACTGTTCTTCCTCAGGGAGTAACAGTCCTTCTGGGCCTTCAGCGTGGGAGGCAGAGGGAAGGGGGCCCCTAAACAGGAGCCTGGACTCAAACAGACCCAGAGAGAGTGTCCCAGCTCTGCCACCCCCCTCCCCCCCGCACCCCCCCCCTCCCCCGCCCGCTGTGTGACTTTGGGTCCATCCTCGTTGGCTCTCTCTAGCCCTCTGTTTCCTGGCCTGCAAAACAGGAATTGTATCATTCCCACTTCATGGCATTCCTGAGAGGTGCATGTGCACGCATAAAAGGGAGGTGCTGGGTGCAGAGGCCGGTAGAGAGCATCCTTTGCAGACACACAGGCCTTGATCTCAATAAAGTCTTTTTTATGGGATGGCACTTACTGAGCCCCCAGACCCTCGGAGATGCAAGGGCCTTGTGCTCAGTGAGTCTAATCCCCAACCCGGGGAAGGAGTGACCGTTCTCTGTGTGGGGAGTGCCTATCTCATTTGGTCTTTCTTGGACAGGGGTCAGCAAACGTTTTCTGAAAGGGCCAGACAATGAACATTTTAGTCTCTTTCCTGGCCATCCAGTTTCTGCTGTGACCACCGAGTCCCGCCATTGTAACACAAAAGCAGCCCCAGGCAACACTTAGGCTGACGGGCGATTGTTTGTACTGTACAGTAGGCGCCTATGTGCGTTGTGACCTATTGGCTGTGTTCCAGTCAGGTCATATTTTCATGGTTTGTGCACCAGTGATACAGGGGTAGCCAGAGCCTCGCTCAGCATGGGCGGGGGTGGAAGGGGGGTGGGAGGAGGAGTCCCTGGGAAACAATGGAGACGCATTGGAAACCATGGGAGGGGACCCTGGACTGATAACGGGCTGCTGCCCTCAAAGGGTTTACCCAGAAATTATGCTGCCCATGCGCCACGGGGGCTGGGCCCGTGTACTGGGATCTCCGTCTTTGGCTCTGGGCTACCCCCGTGGGTAGAAGTCTGTGCCAGGCAACTCTGGTGAGAGTTAGTTTTCAGAGAGGAACTCAGCTGCCAACACCCAGCAGCTGAGAGAAAGGAGGCCTCATTGCTGAGGAGGGGATCTGGTGGTACCCCCCCCCCCCCGCCCCCAGCATCCACTTCAACTGTTAATTCACAATGTCCATGCCTTGGTTCAAATATCCAATTCAGGAAATCTAACTGGCTCAGCCAGGTTTTAAATGAATATCCCTCGTCGATCTTTGGTCTAATCAGAGATGGCTGGAGTCACAAACATGGCCAGGTGGACCCAGGTTCATGGGGCAGACACAGGTGTTTAGCAGGGGTGATCAATACCTAGGAGAAAACCAGAATGCCATTATGGAAACCATGAACTTGATACAGTCATCAGCTGAGCTATAAAGGTATAGCCCACAGGTGGGGAATGTCCAGCCTGAGGGCCATAGAAGGCCTGCGAAATAATTTGGTCTGGCCCTGCCAAGGCGTTAGGGGTGAGTTGATTAAGTATTTGACCAAATACAGCAAACTAATTTAAAATACATATATATATATATATATATATATATATATATATATATATTTCAGAGAGGAAGGGAGATGGAGAGAGAGCTACAAACATCAATGATGAGAGAGAATCATTGATTGGCTGCCTCCTGCATGCTCCACACTAGGGATCGAGCCTGCAACCTGGGCATGTTTAGGACATTGAATCGCGACCTCCTGTTTCATAAGTTGATGCTTAACCACTGACACACGCCAGTTGGGCCTGCGAATGATGATATAAATATCCAAGTGGCTCTTGGCAGAAAAAAGGTTCCCTACCCCTGGTCTAGCTATGTTCTCTGTTGGCCAAAGGAAAAAGAAAACCTGGTCATTTGGCATGATTTCCATCACACGCAAGTCTGTTTCACAGGAAAAAGAAAGGGCTTGGTTTTAACCTATGGTCAATTCCAGGCCAATTTTGATTTTTTAAAAAACCTTATAATATGATGAGTCCAGGTTGGAGTTGAGTCAATAGGACAGGGAACCCCACCAACACACCGACAATCCTGAATTCCACATGGCCCCTCCGCATGGCCAGAGAAGGCAGCCCATTAATCAGGCTGAGCCAGAGGCCTGGATGAGCCCGGAGGCAGACTCTCCTCCTGTTCCTCAGAAGATGCTCAGGATATGCCAGTTGGAGGCTGGGAGGATGACCACCCTCCTCCAGGCCTCTCCATCTTAGAAAATGGCACCAGTATACACGTGGCTTCAACTGGAAATCTGGAAATCACCACTGGCCTCTTCTCCCTCCCCAAACCCAAATCATCAGCATTTTTCTACCTCCGGAATTCATCTCAGATCCTTCCAGCACCTTCCACCTCGGCTGCCCCCACCCTTCTCCAAGCCCACACCATCTCCTCCTGCCTACCCGCCTGCAAGAGCCCCTCAGGGCTCCTGCCTCCTATCAAATCCATTTGACACCACCCAGTAGCATAAAACTCTTTCATATTTTCCTTTTGCATATAGACTGAGTTCCCTGCTTGAGCTGGCCTCTGCTTGCTTCTTCAGTGTCACCGTGGGCTCTTCTCGGGCATGCAGTGTTTTAAGTAAGACCAGGGACCTGGCCTGTCATGCTCATGGCCATCTCCTAGCTCAGGACCTGTTATGGAATGTCAATAAATATTTGTTGGATGGTTGGATGGATGGATAGACGGATCAAGGGACAGTGAGCAACCACATTTGATCAGATGACTAAAGTCTCTCTCTCCTCGCAAGGGCTCCCAGCCAAGCCATGAACTTCAAATTCAGATGTGCTTCCCTCTTGCCCAAATGAATCCTGGTCTTTGGTCACTGGTGGCTCTGGCTCCTGTGAGCTATGAGGTTTGGGAAGGTATAAGAACCACCGGCGCAGTACAACTGTGTAACCTCCACATGCTGCCCAGCCCAGTGTGAATTACACACCTCAGGATCTTCACACAACCATTGATCTGCCCATTTGTACTTCTTTCCTTCCTTTAATCTTCCAGTGGGGTTTCCATCTTCCCTCTCGCATTTTAAACTCTCTCTGTTCCGTGGTTGTCTGTGTCAGGGAATGTATTTTTCTCCCCCTGATCTCTCCCATCCCATCAATCAGTTTTACAGAAACACACGGCCGCCCCCTTGGATCTTCAGCCTCACAAAGAACTATCACCTGCGCTGTGTGATGTTTCCTGTTCTAAGTGCATCTTTGATTTATTAAACATTTTGGAATAAAATTCTGCATATGGTTTGCATGTTGGCTAGTCCCCCTCCCCCCCTCCCTTCAATGCAGTAGAAAACTTGAAAGAGTGGAGGGATCTTGGGACATGGGTATCTCTTTCTGTCTGGACTTGTCAGCTTTCTGAGCAGAGTGTGCTATGCCATTTTCAAAGCCTTTTCTCTTTGGGGAAAGCAAGTCCTTGCTGAGGCCAGTGCTGAGCCTCTAGTCTAGCACCTCTCTAAAATGTACTTCCAGCCACTGCCTGATATCAACATCTTTCCGAAGTACATTTGCTTGCTACCTCTGCAATGTGGTGGCAAGAGCCTGGGTTGGAGCCACTAATAAAGCCATTCATTGACTTGCTGTGTGATTTGGGGCAAGTTGCTTGACTTCTCTGAGCCTGTCTTGAGTAATTTTTGTGTGGATTCAATGAGAAGGTATGTGGAAGTATGTGGCACACAGTATGTACTGGATTTGTATTATCTTTTCCCCTTTTTCTATTCCATTTCTTGGTTTATTTTTTTCTAATTTTTTATTTTTTTATATATTTTATTGATTTTTTACAGAGAGGAAGGGAGAGGGATAGAGAGTTAGGAACATCGATGAGAGAGAAACATCGATCAGCTGCCTCCTGCACATCTCCTACTGGGGATGTGCCCGCAACCCAGGTACATGCCCTTGACCAGAATCGAACCTGGGACCCTTCAGTCCGCAGGCCGACGCTCTATCCACTGAGCCAAACCGGTTTCAGTTCTTGGTTTATTTTTAATTTATTATGGAAACGACAGCTTCCTTCAAATTGGCATGATAATCAACGAAGCAAGTTTTTATAAAATAAGTTAGACAAGAGTGGAAACAAAATAACACAGAGCTGTGCAACTTCTCTCCCCGAGTCATGCATTCTTTCACTCATTTTAGGAGAATTCATTGTGTGGGGGGCACTATGGCACCCCAAGATGCATAAGAGATCTGTCTCTATCGAGGGAAAATCAAGTAGGCAAATCTACAACCTATGCAAGCAGGTCCTTGCTGAGGCCAACTCTGAGCCACGCAGGATGCCTGGGGGTTGGAAGAATGACAGGTGCAAAATGGATTTCGTTCATGACTAACAACTAACCCTCCTACTGAACCACACTTTCCAACCTCAGGCCGTTCAGCAAAACCAACTGTCGCAGTGGTAATTATTATCTACTGGTATTACCCAACATAGTGACGGTGTGCCTAGCACCGGGCTTGGCTCTGTGGATGGAGATGGGAGAACAGACCTACCCACAGCCTCTATTTTCAAGGCTCTCACACCCCCATCTGGGGGAGCAGTCCTTAACTTCCCTGACTCAGTTTCCTCATTTGAGATGGGAAAACAATATCAGTATGTATCTCACGGGGTGGTTACAACAATTCAATGGGTGATGATGTGTAAAATTCAAAGCGCTTGGAACCGTGCTGGCACAGAGCGGATGTTCTGAGAGCACTGGTTAAACGTCTGTGTATTTTTCCTCTCCCACCAGCTTTATTCTCTACCACCGTCGCCACTCCCCTGACATACACCCCAAATCCCTGCAGGGTGTCCATGGCGGAGAGTACTACAAATCTCACCATCTCAAACAGCACCAGGGACTCAGAGAATCAGCACAAACAATGGGGAAAGAAAGAAATTGATGGTGGATGCAATGAGCAATATGCAAGACAGATGAGTGAGCGAGCAGGCACCTCTGCCCGGCACCAACAGCATCGAAGAATCTGGTGAAGCTGGCATCCAGCACCTTCGGAGAAAAGTCTAGGTTTAGACTTCCTTTCGGTCTTACCTCTGACTCCCGGACCAGCCAGGAGGCCAGCTGACCCCACCGCTGAGCTGTGATGACACCGTGACCCTTCCCTGCCTAAGAAGGCAGGAAGTGGGGACCTACAGGGACCGACATGTGGGTGATCGGATGCCTCTTTGTACCTGTGGCAGAACTACTCTCATTGTAACGCCACCGGTAGCAGGCTGAGAGGGGAAGCCGTGCATTCCCACCCTCTGATTAGCAGAGGAGCCCTTGTTCTTTCCCGAAGAGCCTGGCGGCTGCTGAAAACACAAACTGGCAGAGGTCCGTTCACAGCATGTGAAGTGTTTCGAGCAGCTCCTGCGACGTAGCCTAGACCTCCGATGTTACGCCATTACCGCCCTGTGACATAATTAACGACCGATCAAGCGTTAGATCACGTGGCACAGACCGCATCTGGCGCAGAATTTGAGAAGAGGAAGTCAGGACGGTGTGGCCACAGGCTACACGTGGTGTCTGCAGGCTGGGATTGGGTTCTGGCCCCTTCTGGGCCGGGTTGGTACCCCTGGGCAAATGCGCAACTTCCCTGGGTCTCTGTTTTCCCAATTGCAAAATGTAGCTCGTTTGACCCACTCTGCCGACGTGGTGGTGGAAGGCTGGGATGCTTCGCGAACACAGTGCCCTCCTGATCGGAAGGGCTGGTTGTTCTCCTGCCCCTGCTGATCGCCCTCTTCCCTGAACTGTGGAATATCGATCGGTGTGCTATCACCTGCCTTGCACCTAGCAGCCATTTCTGCAATTGTTTGTGCAACCCTACTTATCAGTTGACCTGGGGAAGGTGCTCTTGTCTGCAGAGTCCCCTTCGCCAGAGCTCACTTACTCCTCTGACCTGCCGGGCTCTGTGGAATGGGCTTCGTGCAGCCCCCAGGCCTGCCCAACCCCAGGGAAGGGGTCCTTGCAAAGGATGCATGTGAGTGCGTCGGTCTCTGCACGCCCATCGTTTGCATCTGTGCCCGCAGCCCTGCCCTCACCGCCATGCTGTGGCTCAGGCCGTCAACATCCCTGTCCGCCTGGATCTCTGCAGGGGCCTCCACTTCCAGCTCTGCCTTCACTTCCAGGCTTCACAGTGCCAGGTGAGTCATCTTCTTTTTTATATATGTAAATATATTTTTATTGATTTCAGAGAGGAAGGGAGAGGGAGAGGGAGATAGAAACATCAATGATGAGAAAGAATCATTAATCAGCTGCCTCCTCCACACCCCCTGCTGGGGATTGAGCCCGCAACCCGGGCATGTGCTCTGACCGGGAATCGAATCTTGACCTCCTGGTTCATAGGTTGATGTTCAACCACAGAGCCATGTGGGCTGGGCCGGTGAGCCATCTTCTAAAATGTCAATGTGGTTGTGTCACTCATCCGCTTAAAAGTCATCATCGGTGCCTCATTGCCTACAGGACAAGGTCCAGGCTGACTATAGGAGGCCCTGCTGAGTGGCCCCTGGAGTGTTTTGCTTTTCTCCTCTCCCCACCCGCTTTATTCCCAACCACCATACACACACCCTCCCCGCCAGGCACAGGCCTGCGGATGCTCTCACTTGGTTCCCCTGCCAGCGAAGTCTTCTCTCCACTCTGGTTCTTGGAAGACTCGCTCTTTCTCTTTTACATCTCAGGTCAAAAGTCCTCCTGGATAAAGCTTTCTTCCCCTAGAACTTGGGGTCCACTCTCTACCCTGAGGACTCCCTTGGCACCTTGAACATGTATGGCTGTAGGACCCTGGCATGTCATACCTGGGGACACTTTGAGGCACAGATTATAATTCTCTCGTCTTTGTGTCTCCAGCGCATAGTAGGGGCTCCGTATCTGTTTGCTGGATGAGTGGATATGTACATGTCACCTAGGGGTGTCTGAGATAATAGGGATTGGGGAGTGGGGGAAAGGAAGGAGGAAGCGGGACAAAGCAGCTTGGAAACAAGCAGTGGCGCCCTCTGGAGATGATAGACCCCCACATCTAGTTTGAGGCTGTTCCCATGATATTGTTGGGGCTGAGTAAATAGAAGCAGCAGGAACAGCAAATAAGTCAAGGGAGCGTTTGTCAATGCGTTTGTCAATGGCCCCGCGGGGATTGGTTCTTGCTGAAACAGGCCGCCCTTGCCTGTCAATACTCACATTTCCTGCGTGTGCTGGCTCCAGCCTGACCCCGCCCACTGGCTCCACAAAAAGCAGTGAGGGGCCTGGAGGGCTGGAATTCACACAGAGGAACAGGGGAGCTGGGGACTTTGGATCTCAGGGTCCCCATTTGCTAGCCGAAAGATCTGGGATTGATTGGTTATCCCACTAGCTGAGACCAATAAGGCCAATCCCATTAGGCACTACGTGGGAAGATCTTTGCGTGTAGCAGGCGCTTAATAAATGCGGCCGTTATTTTCCTGGGTTGCCCAAACGCAATAAATTCAACCACCACAAATAAAAGCACATATAGCAAGAGAATATTATTCATGTACTTTGTAGAACATCCTGATGGTTCCTTTATGAGGCTGGGTTTCTTCGTTTGATTTTCCACTAGATTATTACTCAAAGAAATAACAGTAAAAACCATTGTACACCTGAATTAGTTTCTACGGGGCGGGGGTGGGGGTGGGGGTGGGGGGCGGTGGGGGCATATATTTTCTTGACTCCAAGCTCACTTTGTGGTTGGATTGAGGATTTTGAGACCACATTGAGGCCAACAGAGCCCAGAGGTGTCTAAGTCTCTGGGCCTCTTTCTAGTTAGCGTTTCTTCCAGCCCTTTCTCATGAGACCAGGTCTCGGACACGTTCTTCACGGAGGTGTCTTTGAAACATTCACGCTGGAGATGGCTCCAGCCCCAGAGAGGGACACACGTACATGGGGAGCTATCGAATTGACCAATTCGATTGGCCAATATTTGGATCAACTATAAGTTTAGTCGATTCCCCATTTTGCACACAGGGTGTGGCGTGCGAGGACTGGCTCATACTGGGTTGACGGAGCTGTTGTCCATGGCACCGCCCCACACCGTTCATATGTCACCTTCTACGGCAAAAGGCGCTTTGCAGATGTGATTAAGGACCTGGACCTTGAGATGGAAAGATTGTCTTGGACTCAATTTCTTAAAGACACGAATGCTTAAAAGCAGATAACTTTTCCTTGCTGGATCAGAGGGATGAGACCAAAGCAAAAGGAGAGACTCAAGGTGCCAGAGAGACTAAACTTTGAAGATGGAGAAAGAGGGCTGCGAGTCGAGAATCGGGCAGCCTCTAGAACAGGGGTGGGCAAACTTTTGACTCGAGGGCCACAATGGGTTCTTAAACTGGACCGGAGGGCCGGAACAAAAGCATGGATGGAGTGTTTGTGTGAACTAATACAAATTCAAAGTAAACATCATTACATAAAAGGGTACGGTCTTTTTTTTTTTAGTTTTATTCATTTCAAATGGGCCGGATCCGGCCCGCGGGCCGTAGTTTGCCCACGGCTGCTCTAGAAGCTGAGAAATGGTCCCCAGTGGACAGCCAGCAGGAAGACAACCCTGCAGACGCCT
The DNA here is from genome assembly GCF_964212035.1 of Myotis nattereri. NCBI lineage: Eukaryota > Metazoa > Chordata > Mammalia > Chiroptera > Vespertilionidae > Myotis > Myotis nattereri. The sequence goes on along the minus strand of NC_138088.1, from coordinate 51,745,878 downwards.
TGATTTTAGCCCATGGAGACCCAGAAAACTAGACCCACGGAACTAGAAAAGGATAAGTTTGTGTTGCTTACACCACTAAGTTCGGTACATGGTTATGGCAGCAACTTAAAACTAAAACAGAGGCTCCAATCAATCTAGTTGCTAAAGAAAATGTAGGGGAGAGGTCAAGAGCCAAGGCTCAGTGGTAGGAGGGGCGATGCATTTTCAAGGAACTGAAAGTGAGAAGCTATTTATCTGCGTGGAGGCCTCAAGTGGAGGCAAAGCAGGAAGGAACTTTGGGAGAACAGATGGGCCCTGTGTGGCCCCAGGGGAACTGGTGGCAAGTGTGAGGACAGACATGATGGCAGTAACCAGCTAATGAGTCTAGAGCTACCAGGTAGCTGCCTGTGGGAGCCAGGCAGATAATCTGCAAGGAGTGGAATGGGGAGATGTAAGGAAAATAGCCTGAGGATGGTAAGGGAAGGTAATTAACACTTAGCTTCAGGGTGGGGAGCAATAGGGGTTGGTGGAGACTGCGGTGAACTGGGGCAACCCCATCCAGCCCCCTTGCCCTGCAGGAATGTGGGCCTTGTGGCCATAGAGGTGGCTTTTTTAAGAGAAGCCAGAAATCCCGAATTCTTTCCATTTCTAAACATTAACGCTGTCATTGATTTTTTTAAATCTGTGTGGGTCACCATTGTCTGTGTCCCATAAAGCACACGTGGGCCAGCTTCGACCTTTGTCTTCTGCTCCCAGCTTTCTCTCCTCCTGGGTTTTGGATTCTGTGCTGGCTTTCCCTTTGGACTGAGTCAGCCCCGGGGGCGATTACACAATTCAGTAGTGGGAGGTCTTGAGGGAGGCTGAGTCTGGTCTTCCTGCTGATATAAACCCAAGTGATTAATTATAAAAATAAGACATGAGCTCATCCCTCCTCTTCCTATCCTCCTACTCCCATCAACCCCAAAAGGAAAACAAAAGGAGCACATTTAAAAAAAAAAAATAAAAATATATATATATATATATATATATATATATATATATATATATGTTTTATTGCATTCAGATAGAGGGAGAGAGGGATAGAAACATCAACAATGAGAAAGAATCATTGATCAGCTGCCTCCTGCATGCCCCCTTCTGGGGACTGAGCCCACAACCTGGGCATGTGCCCTGACTGGGAATCGAACCGTGACCTCCTGGATCATAGGTTGATGCTCAACCACTGAACAGAAGAGCCACACCAGAGGTGCAGAAACACATTTTGCTGGTGTGCTTTCCTGCTCACTGAATACCTGCTGACTTCCCCTCAGCCCTGGTCTTGGGTGCTGAGGAGGAGCAGGCCCACGGGTGGGGGCCTGGCGGGTGGGGGCCTGGCGGGCGGGAGTATCTTGCTCTTTGAGTTGACAGGGCTACAGGTGATGGGTGGCTTTATTTTATTTACTTTTAAATATATTTTTATTGATTCCAGAGTAGAAGGGAGAGGGAGAGAGAGATAAAAACATCAATGATGACAGAGAATCATTGATTAGCTGCCTCCTGTATGCCCCCTACTGGGGATTGAGCCTACAACCCGGGCATGTGCCCTTGACCAGAATCAAACCAGGGACCCTTCAGTCCGCAGGCTCTATCCACTGAGCCAAACCGGCTAGGGCTGATGGGTGTTCACTCCCCTGCGTTTTGCCCAGGACCTTCCCAGACTTACCTGGAGCCTTAGGGGAGGGGGAGGAGGCCAATTATTTAGATTTCTTGTCAGGAACTACTTTACACTGCATTTGTGTGAACAGAATTCAATATTTTTCTTCCCCAAAGCTACTATTCATTTATGTACTTATCTGGGGGGTAAGTGACCCTTTCACTTTTCCTGTACCACCTGAGTGTTGCCGGGGAAGTGATTTTAAGTGACAGAGGGCGTGTGTGTGAAAATGAAAGCAGGAGAAAAGATTTCCCAGGGAAGTTTCCTGAAAGAGTAGGTCCTTGTTCGTGGCTGAGAGAGGGTGGCACCTCAGGCCGCTTCACAATGAGGCGGGACCCTGGTCTTGCGTCCGAGACTGACGTGCGGGTGGCGGGTTGGTCTGCAGCTCAGGCACTGGGCGAGACGTTCTGGATCCACGCTGATCATGCAGGGGATCTTGGGAAATCAATCCCTCTGAGCCTGTTTCCTTACCTTAGAGGTATTTGGGGGTTGATTGTGTAAGTGCTTTGCTGTTATTTCTTGATGCGTTTTATGTATGAGCATGAAACCTAGGCCACATGTGCCCAGAGTGTGAAAATGTGCACACGTGTGTACACTGCCTGGGGATGTCTGTCTGTCCTCAGATCCATTCCCGTCCTTCCCCTGCTTTATTTTGTATGGAGGGAAACTCCCTTTGTCAAGCTCTCCTGCCCTGTGGCTTCTGAGCAGGTTTGACCACTGGGGGGCGCTAGGGAAGGATTGGGGGAAGAAGGAAGGGAGATGCTAGGTTATCCTCCCCTTTCGTTGCTTCCCATGGCATCTCTAGAAACTTCTGTGCCTCCTCTATGATCAGCACCCACAGAATCTGGTGGCATTTCACTAGTTACAACGGCAGGAAACCTCCTTGGCTGTTTCCATGAGCAAAGTGCTTTCCATGTATTTTAACCATAGTTAATCCTCTGAAGAACCTGAAGTAGAGGGCACTGCATTCCTTGGCCCCATTTTACAGATAAGAAAACTGAGTCTCAGAGAAGTTAAATGGCCTGCTGTCCATCCCATTGCGGGTCCCTCGTGTAGCCAGAATGTGAACTAAGGCCGCCTGACCCCAGGGCCCCTGACCACTAAGCTGCGTGCCTTACAGAGCAGAGGCTGGCTCAAGCTTCGCTTTAATTAGCAAAACATAACCTTAATCCCCAGGCACCAGGAGGGACACCAGTCCATGCTGGGCCTTCGCAAGTGACATTCCCCTTCCCAAGTCCAAGAGGGGAAGAGCTGCCTCCAGCGACGGTTAAAGTTGTGACAGACACCGCTGGCTGGGCCCGGGAAAGGTTCTATGGCTTTGATGGGAGATAAGGCCCCATTCGGCAGTGCTAGGAGATGGCTTTGCTCTGAACAGATAACTCCATATAAAGGAGAGGAAAAGTGGAGGGGTGGGGGGAGGGTCGGGGAAGGCAGAGGAGGCGGGGGAGGGAGTCCCGATTTCACAGAGCCCAACCCCAACCAGACACTCTCTGATGACCAGGGGAAAGGCTTTGAAAAGTGGAGGGGCAGCGCCTCAAACCCCGTTCCCTGAAAGTGGGGGTGGATCCCGGCAGCAATCACATGGGGACCCCTGCTGTGGAGCCAGGGAGACCGAGGAAGGAGTTCAGGTGTGAAAAAAAAATGTTAATAGAGGACTGAGTGCATCTGGCTGTGATTCCAGCCTCCGGTTTTCCTTTTTGAAATCCCGGGGACGGAATGCTGCGGGGCCGCCGCCTTCCCTGCCCTGGCAGCCTCCACTCACCCTGGACGACGACGACGTGCCCACGCTGGTGCACTTCCTGCGGGGTTGTGATGTGAGAAACTCGGTATTAAATGTGGCCAAACAGGCATCTTGGCATGAATGGCTTTTCTGTTGAGCACCTTCCTTCCTCCCAGGCTGATGGTCCTCTCTCCCCCAGAAAGATGAGGTTAGGAAAGAGAAACCTCATTGATGCCTCTGGTTCCTTCTCCAGAAAGGACATCTTCAAGCACAAAAATGGGGTCATTGTAGCTTCCCTGGTGAGATCTTTCAGCGCCTTCTAGTTGTGCTTAGAATAAAATCAAACTCCTGACTTGGCCAGCCAAGCCCTGACAAGCTCACCTTGGACCATTCTATCCTTCATCTGCAAAACTCCAGCTGAAGGACCCCCTCTCAGCTCCTGAAACACACCCTGCCCCCTGTCACTGCCACAGGCCCTTTGCGCATTCACTTTCCTCTTCTCGGACCTCCCGTCAGACTGCTCTGTGCAAGCGTGGCTCCTTTGCATTCTCTGCCTCAGCTTCTTTTCAGAGAAGAGAAGGGCTACTATTTTCTATCTTGACATCCTTTCCGGTACTCCCACAATCCGGAGTGAATTTACTTATTGGCTGTCCCCTTCAATGGTCTCTTAAGCGCCCCTCCCAGAGTTCAGGGCCCCAGCCTGTCTTGTATTTGCCTGTGTTCTCAGCTTCTAAGCACAGGATATTGCTGAATCTATGATAGGCTGAAGGAGTGCAAGAAACAGAGAAGCAGAGCGGGGACTCCTGGGTGAGAGGAGGCGTGCCGACTGTTGGTGTGGGTGACTTCCTGGAGGGGGGGTGATGCAGTCAATAACCGGGAGCTGGCCGGCCAAGAGAGAAGATTACAGAAGGGGGTCCACGCAGGCAAGAGGAGGCCTGTGCCATCTGCTTCCAGGGCTTTCTGCCTCGAGGGGCAGCCTTGGTTTTGGCATCTGACCATCTACCAGCAAAAGCGGGCTGGGCCTTGATCCGTTCTTTGCGTCTGGGCCAGTTTCCAGGCTGGTGAGCTCCTCATGCGTTGTGAGTGGTACTTCCACCCAACCCCCTGCATTTCTCAACTGCGGTGAGGTCATGCAGAGCAGGGGTGGGGAACCTTTTTCCTGCCAAGGGCCATTTGGATATTTATAACACCACTCGCTTAATATAATTCACTAGATATAAATTTATGTTGCTATGAAAGAAGCTTCTAGATTTATTGAATTTCAAGTCCCGCCTGTGGTTGCCTTGGCAGGGCCAGACCAAATGATTTTTCAGGCCTCACATGGCCCACGGGCCAGACGTTCCCCACCCCTGATGGAGATGAAGACGTGGTAAGAGAAACAGTAAAGGGCAGGAAAGCAAGACACGGTAGCATCTACATACTTACATGTATGTGTATAAATAAACATTTAAAAATGTATAAATGCATGCACTATTTAGACAAACGTGACTAATAGAGGAACTAAGAGCCTTGCTGTTAGTTCTCTTGGGAAGAAGGAAGGAGGAGAGGTGGGTGAGTATTTGTGAGGGAGCTAAACCCTCTTCTATCTGAAGGTTATAGGTAAGGTCATCTGTCCAAAGGTTGAAGGTCACAAAGTGCATAATCAATAAAATAAGAAGTGCTGATGGAAGCATAATAGATGGAAATGTGGAAGCAACCACCAGAAGAACTAAAAGTAGAAACAAGTTTTAAAATGAAAAAGAAATAGTCTCTGGGCCTTTTCGAGGGGAGGGTTGTTTTATTATTGTAAGCCATTTAATGCCATTATTGTTTAATCCTATGCACATATCATTTTATACTATTTCTTAAAAAATTACTTTTAAAGGGTATATTTCAGTGGTTTGCATAAGCATTTAAACATTTTATATAAAATATTCATACATTTAATTTTTTTCAAAAGATGAAGACATAAATTGCAGCAGGAAAAAGGGGAGGGATTAGAAGGAATGAGTTGGATGCCACTTAAAACCCAAGAAAACAAGTTGAGACAGTGTAGCTCCCATCAGTGCCTCTCCCCAGCCTCCCTCAGCTGGTTGCATGGACTGTTGGCTTTTCTGGAACATTCTCCTTGTCCCGCCGCCCGTTCCCCCACCCACACTCCTGGGAATATCTCAGATCCTGGACAGGCATCCAGCCCAGCCTCCTCCCTCCCCACACGATTGTGGGTGAAGGAAATTAATGACAGAGAAGGCCGTGCGCCCCTGAGCCGAGTCAGTCAGCAGCACTTGAAACTGCAGTGTCCCCGAGGTTCCCACGTCCCGTCAGCAGGTGTCCTTCCTGTGCTCACGGAGCCTGGAGAAGCGAGAATGGGGAGCCCAGGGTCTTCTTGGGAACCTTTCACAGGTAGCTTTTAAAAATATGTACATGCTAGAGGCCCGATGCACAAAATTGGTGCAAGAATAGGCCTTCCTTCCCCCGGCTGCCGGCACCGGCTTCCCTCTGGCACCCGGGACTTCCCTCCGGCCACCAGCAAGCACCTGGGACCCGGGCTTCCCTCACACCCCTGCTTTGTCCGAAAGGTCGTCGGCCACCAGCAAGCACCTGGGACCCGGGCTTCCCTCACACCCCTGCTTTGTCCGAAAGGTCGTCCAGAAGGACATCTGGTCTAATTAGCATATTATGCTTTTATTATTATTATAGATTTTTTTACTGATTTCAGAGAGGAAGGGAGAGGGAGAGAGAGATAGAAATATCAATGATGAGAGAGAATCATTGATCAGCTGCCTCCTGCACGCCCTCTACTGGGGATCGAGCCCACAACCTGGGCATGCGCCCTGACAGGGAATCAAACCGTGACCTCCTGGTTCATAGGTCAATGCTCAAGCACTGAGCCACGCTGGCTGGGTCCCACAGAGCTTTTGAAATGACACTCTAGGTCTCACCTTCCTACAGACCCACCAAGACCCAAACACAACACTCCCATTGCCCAGGGCTGGAGCCAAAGCCTGGCCATGGTCTCGGGGTTGGAAGGCAGGCGTACCCCAGAGAGGGGGTGACTTCTGCAGGTGGGTGTGAAAGTCCTGCCTGGACAGAAGCAGAGCCAGCCTGCCTGGCTCCTTATTTGCAGAACCCAGCACTTATGCTTTCCATGGTGTGGAAACAGGCAGGTCGGGGGCCCCCAGGCTGAGAGGGAGAGACGCGTCGGTGGCTTGGCAGACCGTGCGGGCATCACCCCCGTGGCCCCTGCTGCTCTTCCTCCTCCTCCTCCACGTCCCCCACCGTCCTCGGAAGCTCTCACCCTCTATTTGCCCTCTGCGGGCTCCTCTGTCCTTTGGCTGCAGGGAAAGGACGCAGCCTGCATTTCCACAAACAGCTCAATGCGGGGCTTTGCGGAGGGCTTTCTCTTATCTCGCCTCTCCGTTCTCAGAATGACGCGCAGGGCCGGTTTCAATTTGGGGATTAATCTAACCAAAGTACAGAACCTACTTCTCTGCATGGAGGATGCTCTCCCTTCTGTTGTTTATCTGCCTGCCCCCCACCCCCTCCCTGTTCCACCCTAATCTTTGGAGCTTAAAAAGGCTTAAAACGCTTCTTAGGCATGGGATAGTTCTTATAAGGCAATTATTGATGAGCTCAACAGAAATGACTTCGAAACTTAGAGTGCGGACTTTCCCTCCGTGACTGCATTGCCGGACATCCAGCGGGAAGGGAAGAAGTCCTCCTATCGACTTCCATCGTCAGCTAGTCTCCCCGGGGGAGGCTGACCGTCAGGGCGTTCACATGTGGAAACTCGGACCCGCCTTAGTGGCAGCGATGCCCAGTGGCCCTCTCTCTTCTCCCGTCACCTGATCAGCTCATAAGTTGGTGACACTCTGCACGGTGGCCTCACCCAGCTCAGACCAAGCCTGGGGCTCTTACTATACCTGAGAGGAGGAGCTGCTGTAGTCCCCCCTTATCCTCAGGGGTCTGTTCCAAGACACCTTCCCTCCCCCAGTAAATGCCTGAAATGGAGCAGAGTACTGATCCCTATACTGTAGACCAGTGATGGCGAACCTTTTGAGCTCAGCGTGTCAGCATTTTGAAAAACCCTAACTTAACTCTGGTGCCGTGTCACATATAGAAATTTTTTGATATTTGCAACCATAGTAAAACAAAGACTTATATTTTGATATTTTTAAAATATATTTAAATGCCATTTAACAAAGAAAAATCAACCAAAAAAATGAGTTTGTGTGTCACCTCTGACACGTGTGTCATAGGTTCACCATCACTGCTGTCGACTATGTTTTTTCCTAGACATGTATGCTTATCTATGATAAAGTTTAATTTATAAATTAGGCACAGTTAGAGATGAGCAACAACTAACAATTCAATAGGGCAATGATAACAGTATCTATATATGTAAAAGGCTAATATGCAAAGTGTCCCCTTAGAAGTTCGACCTGGAGAACAGGAGTTCGATCGCTCCCTGTGATGTGCACTGACCACCGGGGGTGGCATGGAACATGGTGGGCGACCAGTGGTGGGAGCAGTGAGGTGCTGAGGGAGCGAGGGAAGGAGGAGGCAAGGAGTGGGGAGGTGGGGGAACCTGATCACGCCCTGATCGCTGGCCTGGCCTAGGGACCCTACCCATGCACAGGGCCTCTACTACTGTAATAAATGTTATCTGAAGGTAAAATCAGGACGACTCCAGCACAAGCACTGTGATCTCATGACGGTCCATCTGAACACTGAGATGGCGACAGATTTCATCATGCTACTCAGAGCGGTGTGCGTTTTAAAACGTACCGATTGTTTTATTTCTGGGATTTTCCATTTAACATGTTTGCACTGTTTCAGAAAGAGAAACCGCGGGTAAGGAGAGACTGTTGTATTGCATTTCACATCATCCTAATGCTTCTTACTTCATCAATTCACAGCAAAATGGCAGAACCGAATCAAAATATTTAAATTGCACCTTGCGGTTTGAAAACCGCTTTCACATGCATTATTTCATCTGCCATTCACCCCAACATCTGAGTCGCGTACCTCAGTGACGTTTTGGTCAACAACAGACCACATACACAACAGTGGTTTCGTAAGAGTCTAGCAGAGTCAAGTAGTTCCTATCACATTGCTCATAACACAACCCATCGCTAGCGTGTCTGTGGTGCAGACACACCTCCTGAGGAGCCGGAGTAGGAAGTACAGCACTTGCAATCACATAACACTTGATAATGATAACAAACAACGGTTGCTGGTTCACGTATTTACTATACTACGCTTTTTATGGTTATTTTACAGTGTGCTCTTTCTACTAACAAAAAACAGTGCTCTAAAACGGTGTGCTGTCTTACGCCAGCAACAGCCTCAGACATCTCGTGCTTACCGCGTCGATCGATTGCACCATTTTCTCTTGCGGTTGGTTTCATCTCCTGTGGTTTTGTGAATTTAGTGTAGCCGAGGTGTGCAGTGTGTATAGAGTCTGCAGTAGCGAACAGTAATGTCCTAGGTCTTCACATTTACTCACCCTCAATCCTGACTCACCCAGAGCAATGTCTTGCCCTGCAAGCTCCATGCATGGTGAGCGCCCTCTGCAGGTGTACCAACTTTGATCTAGATCAGTGGTTCTCAACCTTCCTAATGCCGCGACCCTTTAATACAGTTCCTCATGTTGTGGTGACCCCCAATTTCATTGTTACAAATTGAACATAATTAAAGCATAGTGATTAATCACGAAAACAGTATGTAACTATATATGTGTTTTCCGATGGTCTTAGGTGACCCCTGTGAAAGGGTCGTTCGACCCCCAAAGGGGTTGCGACCCACAGGTTGAGAACTGCTGATCTAGATCATGTTTTTCCTGTACCTTTTCCATGTCTAGATACACAACACTTAACATTGAGTTACAGTTGCCTACAGTATTCAGCATAGTCACATGCTGTACAGGGTTGTAGCCAAGGAGCCGTAGGCTGTGCCATCCAGCCCAGGTGTGCAGCAGGCTGGACCACCTTGGTCTGTGTTAGCGCACTTTGTGATGTTCACACAATGACAAAATCTCCCAATGATGCATTTTTTTAGGATGTAGCCTCTCATTAAGCAACATGTGACTGAAAATGACTTGCCTTTGCCATGTGAGGAGACTGAGGCTCAGAGAGGGCAATCAAGGAAATACCAACTGGAATGCGAAGGATGCTCTCCTGGGGAGAGGGGGACCTAGGCCCCAGGGACTTAGACACTGAATTTGTGGGCCCGCCTTCTCCTTAAGAGCCTATTGGCCATTCTTGGGTCTACACCTGTGTTACCCAAGGGATCTCAGTGAGTGTAGTGTTAGGATTAAAGGTAAGTTTCTGATTCTGCAGCCTCTCAGGGCCCACTGCTGGTCCCATAGCAACGAGGGAAGCTGCAAGATGGGTGATGAAGGGTGACCTTGGACAAGGGGTGAGCCCTTTGCAGTATGAGGGGGGAAAGGTCCGTGAATCATTTGCATATCAAATCAATGGGAGACTTCGTGCAAGAGGATGGGGCGAAAAGGACCCAAGAGAAGACATCTCTGAGCTGAAATGAACATGCAACACGCAATTTACCTTAGTGAGTCGGGGAATTAGTAACCAGTGACCTTCAAACCGACCGACCGGAACCTAGGGTATGTAGAAGCTGACCCTGCACATGGGAAGGAAGGGAGGGGGGGGGAATTATGGCAAAGCCAGATGATTGATGGGGAGCAGGGGCTGGGTGTCTCCTGATAATTCCACGCCTCCCCCCCTCACTCTGCAAATTGAGACAGGCGGGCTGGAGGAGGAGAGACAATTTGTGAAACGCTAACTTGCCTCAGCAGCCTCCACCGGTGCTGATTTCAGAAGAAACCGAAAGCACAGGTTTGGAGGTTAGAAGCCTTTGCTGGGGACGTGAGCTTTCGGATCTCCTGCGCGCATGGTTGAGAACGCAGTAAAGGCCCGATTGCATGCCTTCAAATCTGCGTGTCTTCCCCCGCTGTGGAAGCGCACAGTTGGCGTGAAGCGGGGAGAAGGAATTTAGTCATCAGAAGGGAACGCGGGATGTGTGCGTGGAAATCTGTGGATATTTGTCCTGCGTTTTGGGAGGATCAGGCCCCCTGCTTGGGGAAAGGGGGCGGAGGCAGGAGGGCTTCTTGTCTAAATCATCCGAGGAGCACGTGATGCCTACTCAGGGACCCCTGGAATGCCCAGCGGTGTCCTAATAAAATAGTAATGGGGCACAGCCTCCTCCCCAGCTTTTCCACAGGGAAGGCTTACCATTACCCCGGACAGGGATTAAGCCTAATAAATTACACTCCAGGACGCGGGGCGCACAGAAGACGTCAGGGCTGCGTACACACGCGCATGGCCCTGAGCACAGAACATCCATCATCCTCAGCTCAGACACACAGCGGGCGCCACGCAGCAGGACGTGGCCTGGAATCTATCCCAGGGAAGTGGTCCTTGGAGCAGAGGAGGAAATACCAACAGGAAGGCAAGGGATGCTTACCTGTGGGGGTGGGAGGATGGGGGTGGGGTGGGGAAGGGGACGGGATTTGGACCCGAGGGACTTGAACGCTGCACTTGTGGCCTCTGCCTTCGTATATTGGCCATTCTTAGGTCTATATTCGGGTTTTTCAACCTTGGTACCATTGACATTTTAGCCCAGATATGTCTTCGTTGGGGGTGGAGGTGGCTGTCATGTGCATGTGTGGCCTTATCCGAGGCCCCTACCCACTAGATGCTGGCAACACCCTTCCCGCTACTTGTAATGTTAGGAGTATAGGCTCTGCAGTCAGACCTCCTGGGTTCAAAACTTTCTTCTGTCACTTAGTAGCTGTTGGGCCCTGGGGAAATTTGTTAACGTCTCTGGACCTCAGCGATCCGCCTGTGAAATGGGATGGTAGCTCCCTCATGAGTCATGATGAAGAGAGTTAGCACATGCATACAAGAGTTCCTGGCATATAGTGCTTGCTCAGTAAATGTTCGTATTATTATTCTTCTACTGTGAGTTTCACACTCTTACAACAAATTGCCCTTCCCTAAACTCCAACCTATGGACCAGAACCTTCCAGAAACGTCTAGATTTTTAATCTGCTGCTGACCATCCCTGGGAGGACTTCTCCCAAGGTTTTCTCAAGGACAGGTGCAGGGTTGAGTAGAGACCCCCTTCTGTTCACTGTCCTTGGCTCAAGGACTTCTCCTGTGGGTTGGTAGGGAGTCCCCATTCATTTGCCAGGGGGGGCCCTAACACAAGTCCTTGTGACCCCTCCCAGGAAACCCTTTGCATGTAAATGTTGGTGGAAATGGGGAAGGGCCCTGGAGAGCAGAAGGCAGTGCCCTTCAGACCCTGCCTGGGGTAGCAGCCCACTAAAGAGGAGCTGTTGATCTCCTACAGAATTCCTAAAGCCCTTCTTACTTTGTCCCTGACTAGACAGTGTGTTTAGACAAAAGCAATGGATTTAGACAGAAGAAATGTAACCTGCTGGTTCATCTCATTGTTCAGCTTCTCTGTCTCCCTCTGAGGACTTCCCAGGAATCCTATGAGCCATGAAAGCATGCCCTGGTTGATTAAAATCTGTCCCTAAAAAAAGTTGGGTGATAGGACAGAAAGATAACTGATACACTCAGCCCTTATTTCGCGTCAAGTAGAGGACTAACCCTGTATATACATTATTTCATTTGATTGCTGCCACAGCCCTATGAATTAGGTAGTCGATTATCTCCATTTTATGGGTGAGGGACCAAAGGTTCAGAGAGGTTAAGTATCTTGTCCAAGGTCACACAGCTAGGAAGTGGTGGAGCTAAGGTTCAAATCCAGGCCTGCTTGACCTTCGAGCCTCAGTGACTTCGTTATGCATTAGGAAATGGAGTCTCCTAATGAAGGAATCATCCCTCTGACCTTCCTTCTGATTGCTTGGGTATTTCAGTTAAACATACACTTTCTTTCTTAGCAATAGGAGCATTAGGGGTCCTGGGAGTGAGACTTACTGTTCCCTATTACAAAAAAAAACCCGCATTTTTTTCCTACTCATTTTTGGTGATATCATGAAAAAGACACTTGACCCAGATATGCAGTATCTTTTGGAATAACTGGATTGCAGCAGATGCCTCTTAATTAAGCCATGACCTTCACCCAGTTCATCTTTTTCCTGAACGCACTCTCTCTTCTCTACCCAACATGCTCTCAGTGAAAGCGAGGCTGGACTGGAAAGCATTAACCTTTTTCTCTCTCCCTCTCTAATCTCTGCAGCCCCCCCTGATTCCAATCTCTCCTTTCCAGCTGCCCACAGGAAATTGCCACTGGTTGTCCCAAAGCCACCTCCTCCTCCTCGGCTGAGACAAAGCGCATCCTCTCCCTGTGCCCCAACCCCGCTTCCTGCTGGAGGTGCCCTTATTCTCCCAGCCTGCAGAGCTCAAGGTCAGAGACGCAGCTCTGAGGCCCCACTTCCTTCATTCTGATGTGCCAGGCGTCACGAAGCCCACAACAGCTTCCTTCCCGGTACCCCTGGTGCTTATCTCCCTCAGCACCTGGTCCTGAGTGCCAGCCCTGCTCACCACTTCTCAGGACTCAGGCCACTTGGTCAATCTGCCTGGTGCTGGCCACCAGAGAGACCCTGCCCCTCAGGGCAGCTGCCACATCCTTATGGCCGACAACCCTCCGTGATTCCCTTTGCCTCCTGCACGAGTCAGCCAGGCGTCCTGGGCTCCAGACGGCAGCCCCTCTCTCACTTCCTTTCCCTATCAGATCTGTCTTCTTACTTGACATTCAGCGTCCATTACTTCCTCTAGCTAAAATGCCCCCCTCCCCCTTTCTCTATACATCTTTAATCTACCTGTGTGTCAAGACCCAGAAAGGTAAATTAGATTTTAGGCCATTTTCCTACTCTGCTTAATTGGTATGACTGCTTGGAGCTCGATCATAACCCCTGAGATTATACGCATGGTCTCTGAGAAGGAGGGCTATGATCGATTAGTGATGTCTACCGTAGGGTAGAAGGGCATCGTGATTGATTAGTGATGTCTGCTGCGGGTTAAGGAGCGGGGAATTAAACTTGACATGCTAGAGGCAGGTGGCAGCCCATCTTTTCCATGCAGCCTGGAGACAAAGATGCCCTATGGGTCATCTTGCTCATGATTCGCTGTCATATTATAAACACCTATTGCAATGGGCTCTGAAAACTTTAAAGACGTGATCTGCCTTGAGAAGGACATGATTAGGAATGTATTTGTCCAGCTCTTTATTACGTCTTACTACTTATAACAAGAAGGCTCACATACTTAATGGGAATTACTCCTCACTGGGCCCCCTGCTAAGGTCTTGGCACCTGTCATCTCATTCAATCACCGTGACCCGGGAAGAGCTGTTACTGGACCCATTTTGCAGGTGAGGAGACGTTCAGAGTCATGAAGTAACTCATCCAAGGTCATGTAGGCAGTGAGTGGTGGGGCCAGGATAGACGCCCAGGGCTGTCTGATTCCAAACCTTGGCTGTCAGGTTGACAGGTATTTTATGATTCTTTATTAGTAGACAGTGTTATTCAGTGTCATCCTGAGCTAGTTGCTTTTAGTGGAGGCGTTACAAATAGGGTGTGAGGTCTCTGAGAGCAGAAATATTCCACAGACTTTGTCACACCCTCCCCTTCCACACCCATGTACCCAGCACAGTCCTAAGCCAGAGGTGATGAACATTTGGCCGGTCTTTCTTTCTTTCTTTCTTTCTTTCTTTCTTTCTTTCTTTCTTTCTTTCTTTCTTTCTTTCTCCCTCCCTCCCTCCCTCCCTCCCTCCGTCCCTCCCTCCCTCCCTCCCTCCCTCATTTATTGGCATTTCTTTGATGTTCATTTTGAGGCTCATCAGACTCTATTAGTTACCTATTATTCTCTAAATTTTTTTTAATTTATAAAAAATCTTTATTGCTGGAAGTATTGCACATGTCCCCTTTTCCCCCACATCGACCCCTTCCAGCTTACCCCAACACCCCGCTCCAGGCCCTCACCACCCCACTGTCTGCATCCATGCTCTATTAGTCTTTTAAACATATTTCCAAGGCATTGAACAGAGGATCACAGATACAAACAGGGTATTTGGGACTGGGCTCAACATGACTCAGGGATCCTAAAAAATCTGCTTCAGGAGACAAAATCTCCCCCTCTGTGGTCTCAACGAAAGCTCGTTTTTTTTTTTCTGCTGCAGCAGCAACTTTTGGCCACAAGAGGGCAGTAAAGACAAGGCTACCAGGACCTGAACCCACCAGACTCTATCCAGGCCTCTAAAGCGGAGGCTTTGGCAAGTGTGGTTTCTTTTATTATGGCCCCTGTCATAAACCTTCAAATCAAATGTACCAGAACCGGCTGGTGCAAGGACCTCATCTATGGATCGTTTGCAATTTCCAGCGTAAACTTAGCTAAACAGGCTTTTATTCATGAATATATTTGTGGCCTCTGCATTTATTGAGCACCTACTGTACACTGAGCACTGTGCTGTCTGCTGAGGATGACGGATAAGTAAACTGACAACTCCAGTAACAGGTCTCTAAAAGCTATCTGCAACCTCTGAGGGGGCACTGACCATATTCCTGGGTAAATCCGGGATGGCATCTCAGAGGAGGTGACATTGGAGCTGGGCTTTGAAGAGGGTCTGAGAGTTCACTAGGTAGAGTGGGCTGGGAGGGAACATTCTGGACAAAGGGAGCAGAAGAAGGGTCACTGGGGTGGAAGGGAATTTTTTACGGCTGCCGGAGGCTGGAGTTTTATGGCTATCTTCAGATGAGGATTCCTGAAATTCTTTCCTCTTTTTTGGTCAGGTTATAACCACCCACAGGAATGGGGCTAAGGGAGAGCAGTGGAAGCCTTATTTTCTAGAAAGTTCTTGTGGTCATATTCTTCCTGAGCAGATTTGTGGGAGTTCCCAGCAAGGGCATCACTAATCTTCCTCTGGAACAAGCCCAAAGGGCCAGGGCTGGGCGGGGCCCCTGGAGGCGCTCCCAGCCCCCTCCTCCCTCCTGGGGCTGGGTGTGGGCCTAGGATACAGCTCTTCATTCTGAAAACAGGCCGAGGTCCCTAAGCAGCTGGGCTTTCTCCTGCTTCAGGCTTTGTCGGATTCCGTGGCAAACAGTAGGTCCCCAGGCAGCTGGTCTAACCTCTGGCTGTAAGGCAGGGCAGGAGGTCACCAGGTCATTGTGGTCGTCCCTGAGCTCAAATTTAGGCTATGTCCACATCTTGGCTGTGTGAGCTTGGACCTGACACTAAACCTCTCTGAGCCTCTATTTCCTCATCTGGGAAAGGGCCTCATGGTCCCTTCCTCCCAGGCTTGTGATGAGAAGTAGCAGAGGGAACTGTCTGCGAACTGGGGTCCTAGGGAGGGCCTGGGCCATGGACCCAGCTTGCCTGAGCGTCATGGGGGCAGTGACTGGACATGTCAGGTGTCAGCAGCCCAGCAACTGGGGAGCTAAGTGGACAGGGTGGCAGGGCCCCAGGGGCAGAGTGTAAAAGATGTGATGCCGTGAAAGGTCCTATGTCTGTCCATTGTCATTATCATCATCATCATCATCATCATCATCATCATCATCATCATAAAGAGACTTCAGTTGACTGAGCATCCCCCCCCCCCGCCCCACTTCAGGCATTTTCTGTACACAAGACAGTATTTCCAGGTGGGGGTCATTACTAATCAACTTGTTAGAAAGCAGTGAAAGCCAGGCTTGAAACCCTGATGCGTGTAGCTTCACAGAGTGGCCTCTCTCCGGTCATAGGAGGCACCATTATTTTCTGCACCACTCACTGAAAATATGTTTTTTAAAAAATGCTGCTGGTCAAACTAGGACTCCTTGCTAAGATGCTACGAACAGCCAGACCCATCCAGACCGTGGTGAGGGTAAAGTATGTCCTGGGTGTCTGTTTTAGAGTCGGTGACATAGGACGGTGGTCCCCACATACAGCCCGCAGCACAGTGCCTGGCAAGGAGCCACCACAAGCGAGTGGCAGTCGGGTGAGGCTGCCCTTCTGTGCCATCTCTTGTTTCCAGGGTGCCCACCTGGACCCTCCCTGGCCTGGGGCATCAGAGCAAGCACCCCTCCCCCTCCCCTGCCCCTTCCCCATGCCCAGCTCTCGGAGGGCACTTTCTCCCCAGCAAGGATGTGGGCCAAGTCCCTCTGAAACGGAGAAGAAAGAGACCGAAAGTTCTCGTGGAAGATTTCACTCCTTCTTTCAGGCAGCTTGCCAGCCACCTACCTGGCTCTTTGAAGGCTGGAGCACTGGCTGAGACACAGGGGACCAAGAAGCCGCCTTCCTGCTGCAGTTCCCTGGGTCCTCGGTTCCCCCTGAAGAGCAAGGCTTTTGCACCATCTTGAAAGACATTCCCCATTTGCCTGAAGAGGCAAAAGTGCAATTGGGTGGCCCCAACTTACTGCAGCCCCAGAGCGCCCCAGGCCAGGCCCGCCAGCTGTGCCCTGTAAGTGTGACTTAGCCAGGAACCAGTCGTCACCCACCAGGCCGCAGCATGTGTAGCAGGGACAGGGAGGGCCTCCACGCTCCGCCCCGCTGTCCCCAGCCCCAGCCCCACCAGCCCCGCGGCCCCCAGCCCTGCAGCACCCACACTTCCTCATGGCTTTGGCCTCTCTCTGGGCCCTTTGCTTCCTCCTGGTCAGAAACCAGGGAAGAGGGAGAGGATAGCGACTGAGCTCAGAGTGACACTCCCACCCCCACGGGGAAGGCCTGGGCTCACAGGTCTCCCCATTCTCCTTGCCGGGAAGTTCACCTGGGCCTCGCCCACAAACACTTCAGTTCTGTGTGTCCCTGAGTTCACCTCCGAGTCAGGGAGACGCCTGCCCACTTGGGGGCACCTTTGACTTCTTTCCCAGAAGCACCTGCAGGTGAGTGGTTGGTACATACTGAGCCAGGCTCCCTGTGTGTGGACAGAGGCCCTCCCCTGCTGCCCTGGAAACATTCATAGTGCAAGACCCCTGGAATGTTCTCACGCTGTGGGGGTCTCATTCTTGGAAAAATGAGTCAGACTTTTGCTTTTTGTGAGCCCACCCATCTTCCTTCTTGAGGGTTCGATGAAAGGAGGGTGGGTGCTAAGGGCCCATGCAACTGAGGAACCCAGCAGGGCCTGGGGACTCAGCACAGCACCCAGGCCTGGGGCCCAGAGAGGAGGCCAGGCAACACCAGGGCCAGGCCTGGCTGAACTCAGAGTCCAGCAGGACCCAGCGTGGACCCGGATGTTTGGTGCTTAGACTCACGCAGTGGTGCGGTCTGACCTGATTTGATGTGAAGCAATTCATGGCTTTAATTTGTCTCTCCAAATGGGGAAAGACTAATGTGTGTCATCGAAGGCTGCTCCCCCAGATCCTCCAAGGGGTATACGTGTTGTAGGGTCTATGCCCATATGATTCCTTATTAAAATCTGGGCTCAGCGAGGCGTGAGTTGGAAACACATCAGCCCCAAGCATTCTTACACAAAGGCCTGAGGACCTGCAAGGGCGTCCTCCACAGACCATTCTGCAAATCAAATGCAAATGAGCTGACGCATGTAAAGCGCTTGGCATAGGACACAGCATCAAGTGAATTACCCTCTACCCAGCCCAGTCCCCCCCCTCCCCCCATTCCCCCCCCCACCCCCACCCCGGGCCATTCCCCCAGACAGAAGAGGCAGCTGGGCATTGTTTTGAAGAGGGACCTTTCCCTGAGGGAGGAAAAGGGACTTCCTGTAACACCGGGAGAAACTCGGGCATCGCCCTTGTACCTCCAAATCGGGTTCCTCTCTGTGAATCCAGGCATCCACCCGGATGCCTCCTAGTTGGCTCATGAAAATAAGTCCATTTCCAGAGAGTGCTGTGCTCTGCGCGCTTTCTCCCAGCCGCCTTCAGTCGCACGCTCCCTGTGGGCGATGAAGTGGAGAAATCCATTCGCATCTGTCCTTGATCTGCTAAGTCAGGAACGTGAGCGCTCAGCAATACAAAGGCATTCCTCCACGCCCCTTCGGAAGGGGCAGTTTCCATCCGCGTGGGCCAGCCAGGGCTGCTCTACATGTGTTTTTGATGCCGAAACTATAACATTGGACGTTTTTTCTCCTGCTCCAGAGTGTTAACCAAATAAATAAGAGTTAGATGATGTTTGCATAAACTTAGATACATGACCTAAGATTCTTGTTTCTCTTCTGACTTCGGCACAAGGCTTAGCTACTTCATCCCCGCACTTGAAAGCGTGTGTTCTATTCATGTCGTCAAATCCATTTCTGCGGCGAGCGACCTCTTCCTGGATGAATGTATAAGCAAGGAGGATGTTTTGTATTCTCACCAAGGTGGAGGGAGACCTGCATGGGAGACTGTGGCTGTCTAGGGGTTGCGCTACTGTACTTCCTTATCTGGATCAAAGTAGGTTCTTTTCTGTGCTTCTATCTTTGGTCCCTGATTTCTAGACCCTATAATACATACACCCCTTGGAGGATCTGTGGGAGCAGCCTTCCATGAGGAGGAATGGGTGTAGGGTGACTAATTGACTCTACTTGTCTGAGATTGAAGGTTGTCCCAGGCTCAGAATATTTTTTAAACGTGTGTGTGTGTGTGTTTATTGACTTCAGAGAGGAAGGGAAAGGGAAAGAGAGATAGAAGCATCAATGATGAGAAAGAATCATTGTTCGGCTGCCTCCTGCAAGCCCTCACTGGGGATTGAGCTGGCAACCCGGGCATGTGCCCTGATTGGGAATCAAACCGTGACCTCCTGGTTCATAGGTTGGTGCTCAACCACTGAGCCATGCTGGCCAGGCAGGCTCAGAATTTTTAGTGTGAAAACTGATAAAGTCCTGGGCAAACTGGTGACTGAGTGGTGACCCAGGCATGGGTGAGAGAATGGGGTGCATCCAAGTAAACCACCCTAACTACTTAACAACCACTCGGGCCATCTTGCATCTGAAGAGGTATGCTTATCACATGGTCACACAGCCCGGGAAGAGAAGAGAAGAAAGGGAAGGGAAGGGAAGGGAAGGGAAAGGAAGGAAAGGGAAGGGAAGGGAAGGGAAGGGAAGGGAAGGGAAGGGAAGGGAAGGGAAGGGAAGGGAAGAGAAGGAAGCTACCAAGGTGAGGACTTTAGCATTTTGGTAGGAAGTGGTTGTGGATCATGTAGAAATGGGAGAGGGGAGGCAGCCTCATCCCAGCAGGTACCAGGCACCAGGGACTAAGAGTTGGGACCCATCTCTGAAGAGCTTGGTGAGGACCCTGGGGTGGCATAAGGAAGAGAAGCCCACAGGACACATTTCCCCACAGTGTCAGGTTAGAACAGAAGCCCCCCTCCCCCAACAAACGAATAAACAACACTGTATTGCAAGGCTGCTCACATTATAATAATCAAAATGTCCAGTTTTCAACAAAAAATTACAAAGTATACAAAGAAACAAAAATGGATGGCCTGTTCACAAGAAGAAAAGCAATCAATACAAACTGTTCCTAAGCAAGCCTTGATGTTGGACTTGGTAGACTAAGACCTTATATCAACTCTTTTAAATATGTTCAAAGAATTAAAAGAAACCATGGGCACAATGTACCACCAAATAGAGAATATTTGTATATTCTCTATATACAAATATTTATCTATATACTAGTATATATAAATTATTTTAAAAAACCAAATGGGAACCCCGGAATTGAAAGTTACAATAACAAAAAATAAGATATTTTACTAGATGGGCTCAATAGCATATTTGAGCAGACAGAAGAAAGAACTGGAAAATTTGAAATTGAATTAATTGGGATCATCTAGTCTGAGGTGCAGAAGGAAAACAGAATGAAGGAACGTTAACAACCTAAGATACATATAGGACACCATCAAGAAAACCAACATATGCGTAATTGGAGTTCCAGGGAAGAAGGGAGAGAAAGAGAAGGATTATTTGCAGAAATAATGGCTAAAATTTCCCAATTTCAATGATAGCATTAATCTACACATCCAAGAGGCCCAACAAACTCCAAATAGGATAAATTCAAAGAGATTCACTCAGAAATAAAGTATAATCAAACTGTATAACAAAGATGAAGAGGGAATCTCAAAACCCACGAGAGAAGTAATTTTCCATGTACAAGTGAGTTTCAATAAGATTAACAGATGATTCCTTTTCAGAAACCATGGAGGCCAGAAAGCTTTGGGGTGATCTGCCAAAAAATATTGAAAGGGGGCAGGGTAGGGGGGAACCTACCAACCAAGAATTCTTATCTGCCCAAAATATCTTCAGGTATGAAGAAAAAATTAAGACATTCCTAGATAAACAAAAATGGAATTAGTCTCTAGGAGATTTCCCTTACAAGAAATGCTAATGGAAGTTTTCAGGCTGAAATGTCTTTCAGATAATGACTCAAATTCACCCACAGAAATAAGGAACATTGTTAAAGGTTATATCAACAGAAGTAAGTATAAAATACAGCATTAATCTATTTTTGGTTTGCAACTCCTCCCCCCTCCCCCGCCCTCTATCATTTAAAAGAGAGACAACTGCATAAAACAATAATCATAAACCCATGTTGATGGGCGCACAATGTATAAAGATGTAACTTGGGACAATGACAACCAAAAAGGGGAGCAGAGAAGGTGTCTTTAAGCAGAGACCTGATGCAAGTGAGTGGGAGCGATGACTATTTCTGGGGGGAAAGTGCTCTCGGCAGCCGGAAGGGTGAGTGGGAAGGCCTTGAGGCAAGAACTAGGCCTATTGGAGGAGGAGCAAGAAGGCCAGGTGCCGGATCAGAGTGAACCAGTGCAGCACAGTAGGAGAGGAGGGCTGAGAAATAACAGGGTCAGAGCCATGGGGCCTGGTAGAAAAGTCTAAGAACACGGAACTGGGCTCAGGCTCACTGCCTCGGCCATCAAACCAAACGAGCTGATCTGCCACAAAACCATTTGCCTCCTGGACTGAAACACCTCAGGTGCGTGGAAGGTCTATTCTGGGCTAGGGAGGGGTGTGTTCTGGCCAGTGTGGCGCATGCTCTGAGGGGAACGAGCAGTACAGCAGCTGGGCGACCACCCCCCCCCACGCCCCCCGCGCCTGGTTCCCTGTGTACCCCAAAGTCATGGGAAGCGAGCCAGTCTTTAGGGAGGAAATAAATGAAAAGTCCAGTCCTATGTGCCAGACACCAGAGTCAGCTGTCCTCCCAGGAACAAGCCATCCTCCCTCACCTGTGTGTCTTCCTCCTGCTCCCCATCACCCTCTTTCCAGAAAGTTCCTTCTGAGGTGTGTGTGGCCTCTCTGTGCCCACACTGCCTCTTACGCATGTTATCGCACAGCCCCCCGGACTTTGGCGAGCACTCTGGTTGACAAGCGCCGCGGGCTGAGGATAAGTTTGTAGCCTGGGAAACAGCTGCTGGAGAAGCGTGTGGAATGAAGAAGGGAAGCCTTGTCTCATGTGTGGAATCTAAGTAACAAAATAAAGTGAGGAACGGAGTGGATCCAGAGACGTGGAAGCAGGGAACAGAGGGCCGATTCCCGGAGGGAAGGTGGGGGAGGGTGGCTGGGTGGGAGGTGATCAACCAAAGACCTTGTATGCAAACATGCATAACCCTTGGACACAGACAATAGGGTGCTGAAGGCCTTGGGTGGGGGATGGGGCCGGACTGGAAGGAGTCAATGGGGCCAAAAAGGGGGGGAGGGGCATATGTAATATTTTTAACAATAAAGAATTATTTAAACATATTTTTTAAAAATATTTTAAAAAACAACAACAACAAAGAGGAAGCCTTGTAAAGGGTGTTTGCATCAGGGTGTAGGTTGGCCAGCTGTTTCTTGGCTTAAATGTACATTTAATTGTGAGAATTCCCTTTGTTAGGGTGTATCTGTGAAATCCAAGTCTTCCCAGCAGCCATCCGGTGTGAGTTGATGACTGCCCTCTACCGACTCCACGGTGGTCCACACAGGGTTAATCCACATGTGCCTGTGTTCCCCTAAACGGAGAAAAGCTGGAAGCATTTCTGTGTTTTTTTCCTGTTCCTCTGTTTCACCGTTTTCCTAAAATCGCTCATTTTTCAAGAAGTAATTCCTTTGTCCTTTAGGAAGAATGAAGTTGTTTTTAACCTATTGTGTTTACCCACACCCTGTCACCCAGGGCTTTGTTAAATTAGGCCTGCTAGTCCTTAGCTTCTGGGTATAATTAATGCCCATTATAATCATACAACTGACCAATCATGGGAGGCCCCCGCGGGGACTGGGGCTGGGAGAGAGACTATTCATAAAATCATACTTAATGTAGTCTTATCTTGCCAGGGAAAAAAGCCATCTGCCTGGCATCTTACATCCAATGCTATGCAGGCAGCCCTCCTGTGTCGGGGCAACTCACAGCGAACAGGTTTCAGAAGTAAAAGGGCCACAACACCGGAAATGACTGGAATGTCTACGGACTTTGTCTAAGGGGAGTTGTGTGTGCTGTCAGTGGACAAATGTACCTCACAGCCCAGAAGAGAAAAGGATGAAAAAAAAAGAGAAGGGGAGGGCTCTTCTCCATCCCTCTCCCACCGCTGCGTGCAGAAAAACAGCTGTTCTTTTCCCTCCTAAAGATTTTCCTTGAAATTGCTGCAAAAAAGCCAGGACGTTAATGAATCCCACCCCATCTCTTCCCCTTCCCCCTCCCAAAGAAGCAAAATAGGCGTATTTGCATAGGTCAGCATCTGAAGGTAATTAGGATTGCAATCTTGTATTTGCAGCCAGCTCCCTCGTCTATAGTACATGCCCATCACCAAATGCTACTCCTCCTGTCCACCTGTGGTGCACCATAAGCTCCCCCCCCCCGCCCCCCCGCAACTTATGTAATGGGTTTAGTTCCTCATGGCAAAGTGCCCCAGCTGGGTGGGTAGACAAGGAATAAATATGCCCATTTTACAGGAGACAACACTGAGGTGAAGAAGCATTCCACGACTCGCCCAAGTTCAGCCAGGCTAGGTTTCCTTGTTCCCGATGAAGAGTTATTCCTACTGTACCATGAAGATGATAAGGAATGGTTTAGTCATATGTGCCAACCTAGGTGCAAAATGTTCAAAAAATAGCACAGGGAAATGCCACTGAATAGAGTTTATTTAGAATTTTGGAGCTAGAAGTTGACTTGAAGCACACATGGACCACTCCTCGAGTCAGGGACAGGACCTGTGCCCCAGAGGGGGCCATGCCAGCCAACGGGGACCCACAAAGGAAACGGCAGTCCAAAGCTGGAGGAGAGAGCTCCAACTCCTGGAAGACTGATCCAATGTTCTGATGGGTCCAGAAGTTACTTCCAAACCCTACTCCTGTGTATCCCTACCTACTCATTGTCAAGGATCAGCATTGTGAAGACATGTGTGATTATGTGAGCTTTCTAGTTGTTTGGGTTCTAAATGGAATTACGGTCGTAAAGCCAGAGGAACACAGATTGGGATGTTACACCAGAAGGCAGCAGAATGATTGAGCACTTGACTGGGAGTTGAGACACCTCTCTTCTGACTCAAGTTCTGTTAATAGTGCCTGGGTTACCTAGGCAAAGGGTTGGAGGCCTGGGGTCTGGTCCCCATCTAATTGGCTATCTGATTCCAAGTTCTCAGACTCTCAGTTTTATCATCTATTAGAGGTTGGGTGCACAGATTTGTGCACTGGTGGGGTCCCTCAGCCTGGCCTGCACCCTCTCGCAATACAGGACCCCTTGGGGGATGTCAGACTGCCGGTTTCAGCCCAATCCCTGCTGGCCTGCAGGGATTGGGCCCAAACTGGCAGTCTAACACCGCCTGCCACTCCTGCTATTCCAGGCCCTGCTGCACCTGCCACCGACTCGCGCCCAGCCAGTCCCGATTGAGAGAGGCTCTTGCCACCTGTGCAGTGCTCGCCCACCCAGGAGCCCTGCATCTGGCGCACGTTGGTCTGCTGAGCAGCGCTCCCCCTGAGGGAGCGCACTGACAACCAGTGGGCAACTCCTGCATTGAGCGTCTGCCCCCTGGTGGTCAGTGCATGTCATAGCGACTGGTCGGTGGGTTGGCCGGTCGTTTGGTCATCTGGTCATTCGGTCACTTGGGCTTTTATACATATAGATGAAATGGGGAGGAGAGAGGTTCGATGGGTTGATCTGGAAGGCTCCTTCTGCCTTGAGAAATCTTTGATTCCAGGGTACACGTGCCCTATTGTCTCTCCCCATCCCAGCCACTGGGACACCATCTTGGAACTAGCAAATAATTTCAAGTCTCAACTGTCCCTCCAAAGGAGCTTGCATCTTAATTGCTGACAGGGGGTATTGAATGGGAGGGGGAAGGTATGAGACGCGTTTAGTCTAACAGCTGTTTTTGTTCAAATGCCATCGTATTTGTTCTAATAGGATTTGACCTATATGTTCCCTTCATAAAACCTCTTCCCTCCCCTCCGTCCAGAGAACTCTCTCTTCCAGTGGATCCAGGGCCAAGCGCCCCTTATTGTGGAGTGACCTCCAGGTGACAGTGCCAGGGGTCAGTGGAGACTTTAAGCGTCACCAGGGCTCATGGCAAGTGACCCAGAAAACAGAAACGAAAGATGCAGACAAAAAGGAGGGTCAGCATTTTCCTTCCTGCTCTTCCTCTTCCTAAGCCCATCAGAGAAGTTCAATTGCAGGTCTATAGGGAGGATGCCTCCCTTGTCAATACTGAGGCAGCTTGGGCAGGACGGGGTGGGGGGTGGGGGTGAGGGTACAGTGGGGAGAGCGCTCCCTTCCTCCCACTCTTGGAGCCCAAAGCAAGCCACCTTCTTCAGGCTGCCCTTGCACATTGCCCCCCTTCCCCCAGTCCCCGACACACAATACCGAGTAAATATTCCTGGCTCTGGTCCATGTGGGAATTCTGGGGTGAGACTGTGATTCCCGGGAACGCACAGACACCAGCAAACATTCATTTCGTGGCTATTTTGAGAACCAAACCTGCTGCTCTTGTAGCAATCAAATTGGGGACATTTCAAGTCCTGCTTTACAATAGCAACCTGTTCTCCCTTCAGCAGCCTTTTCCCTGCAAGGATTCACTAAGCGAGCGAGGGACAGAGAGAGCCCATTAAAGTTTCCTCTCCGCATCTCCGCGTTGGCACGACACGCATGCCTGGCCAACTTTCCTGACTCTCCATCGTAGCAAATTCTTCCTGACAATAGTTAGTGACAAGCATGTCAGAAACAACAAACTCCGTCATCTGTATGGCTTATCAATAATTTAGTCTCTTCCCCCTCGCGAGAGCCTGTGTGTTTTGCAATAATGAAATATATGATTTTAAAAATAAATAATAAGCTGTTGTCAGCCCGATTGTAGCTGCGAGTTATGAACGTGATTGATTGATTGAACATTTGACTTCATCCGCTCGGGCAGGATCAAAGGGAGCCCCTTCCACCCGCCTAGGGCCACTGGCAATTTATTTAGAGGCTGTGTTCGGATCCCAGCAGGTGGTAATATTGGACGGAGGTACACAGAAAAGCAGCTCTTTGAGGTTTTCTCCAAGTCCAAGGGAAGCAACAAATGAGATTTTTTTTTTTAGTTCATTAAATCATTAACCACTTAATCACTAAAAACAAGACATTCGAAGCTTTCCCCTACGCTGGGAGACCCAGCCAGAAAGAAGAAGGCATCGGACGGACGGTGGCCCTTCTTACACACCGTGACAGTCTGTAATTTTTTATTTATACGGCACCGTATTTTTTTTTCTTCATCTTAACTCATCAGTGTGGCAACAGCCACGCTGACATCCGAAAGTGACAGGTGTCGGAATCGCAATGAGGTGGCTATCCAACCGCCCCGGTCGGGGGAGGGGGGCACAAAAGTACGGAGGAGATGGCTGTAAAGCAGAGATTGCAACAGTGGATATGAGGCCGGTTGAGCGGGAAAAGGCTGAAAAAGAGAGAAGAAAACAGGGTCTAAAAACTGCTGGTGGTGTGGCATACAAGCCCCCATTCAGCGGGGGAAGACTCCTTCTGGAGTTTTTGTGCCCCGTTGGCCTAGGGGAGGCTGTCCCTTCTTTCTCAAGACGGGCCTGGGGGTCAGTGGTGATTCTCTGTCCCTCGCAGGGCAGCGTCCCTGAGCTTTTAAAAAAGCCCCGAAGCCGCTCCACACCACCCCCTCCCGCGCAGGGAGCTGCTGGGCATTCGGATGAGCAGGGCTGGCCCTGACCGGGGTGCGGGAATAAAGGAGACAGGATGCGCAGGCCCGGGGACATCCTCCCGCAGAGGGACGCCCATGCTAACAAGAACAGGCTCCGTCTCCGCGGCTCTAGCGGGGGAATGGAAGAAAGGGAACGCGCCTTCCCTCCCCAGCTCCCCAGTCCCGCGCTGTCTGACCTCAGGCGAGGCAATTTAATAATCATCCCAACGCTTTTGACTTCATAGGGCCTTTCATCCGAGGATCTCAAAGCACTGCACAAACACCGATTCATTAACCTCCGCCACCCAGCCTGGGGACAGGGTGGGCGAGCTCCCCCGTGGTGGGAACACGCGGCTGGGGGCGCCGAAGCAGCTCCTCCTCCAAGGTCACTTGAAAGTTGACCAGGAAACTCCGGAGTGAGATCCAGAGCCGCTGGCGCCAGGGCCGGGGCCTCGGATTGCTGGGGCCTCCGTTTCCTCTCCTTTGGGCCTTTGGGCTGGATTCCCACCTCTGAGTCTCCTTCCCTAGAGTAAAGGGGCTGCAAGTTCGGGAAGGGCTGGGAAAACAACACCGCTTACTTACCACCGCCGGCCGGGTGCTACCTCCACACACGGGGCCCCCTCACTCCCTGCCAGGGTGCTCTGAGGCTCTACACACCCCTTTTCACAGAGAGGAAACTGAGGTTGAGGGCTGTTAAAGAATTTTCTCAAGGCCCACTAATTCATAAGCAGGGAGCCGATAATCTGTTTGTAATAATAATAATAATAATAATAATAATAACAACAACAACAATAACTCCTGAATATTGACAGCCACTCCCCCAAGGCCACCCCTAAGAACTTGTTGATGGGCCTTTCTGGGTCTCTGCTCAGCTCATCCATTGAGCCTATGAGCTGTAACAGGAAATGCTGAAGCCAGGAATGGCCGAAAACTCGGCTCCATTTATTACGGAGCAGAAAGTAGAGTTCGTAGGACAAAGGGGTGGCTCTGAAAAGAGAGGGGGCATCCGGGAAGGGGAGAGGGACAGCTTAGGATGGGTAGAGAGGGAGATTTTAGGGGAACGAGTTCACAGGGGAAGAGAGAGGCTTGGGAAGCAGGCGCGCTGCGTGTTTGAAGTACCTCACGGAGAGATGGGGAGAAAAGGATTGTAAGAGGTCTTGCTTTGCATTGTGATGCTGTACCTGAGGGACCGACTGCACTTGGATGCCGGCTGGATGCTTCCATAAGCGCCGCGCCGGGCACAGGCAGGCAAAGCTCCGTTGGGTGCTCCGTGGGTTGTCCATCTGTCCGAGCAGCCCATCTCTGCTCTCTGCATGCCACGTGGCCTGTCATCCTCCCATCTCGGTTGAGCGGGAACTCCCGCTTCTGTGCCCCATGGATCATAGAGGGCGTGTGCAGATCACATGCTTTCCGCTCACTCTCACACGGCTGTGTGACTGAATGCTTCGTTGTGAGTCACCTTGGTGGGTTTGGCAGAACAAACAGCATGATGGGCTCTGCCCTCCAGGTGAACTAACACACGTGCCAGGAGACAACCAACATCTGCAGGATGCATTAGTCAGGGTGGATTAACTCCTGTAACAAACAGCTCCCAAATGTCCAGAGCTTAACCAAAGGAAGGATGATTTCTCACCCACATGATGTCCCATGTTGATGTCCCTGGTCATCTGTTCTCCTGCACAAATCACCCCCCCACCCCCCCGGGTCCCCCCTGCCAGCCATGTCACTCAGGGGCTAGGCTTCTATAGTCTTCTTTTTCCCCTTCCTCTGATGCCTTGAAGTCCTGTACTTCTGTTTGCAAGATTGGTGGAAAGACTGAGTTTGGGCAAGGGCACTGGAGTTCGGAGCCAGGCCTAACTGGGATTGATATACACGTTTCTCTGCCGATCCCATGGTTCCACCTGGCTGCCAGGGAGGCTGGGGTGTGTGCCTAGCTGTGTGTCCAGAAGGAAAAGGAAGTCTGGTCTAGTGAGCATACAGCGGCCTCTGCCACACAGGGTCTTTCCCCAAGACACCAGGGGCCCCCACATCAGCCACACTTGGAACTATGCTAGAGTTGCTCCTACAGGCAACCGGGCATCATGTTTGTGGGTGCCCTGTGATTCTCGTTTCCTCCTCAATAGATGCATGAGTAGCTAGAATTCTCCAGAGGGAGCGGAGTTAGGGGGCGGGGGGAAGGATGTTTGAAAAAATAACAACAAACTACGTGGACCTAGGACAATTGAGAGGCATCTGACTTTTTCTGGTTGGAGGGAAGACATGTCTAATTTCACAACTGCCTTTCAACTGTCATTGACCAAGGCATTCTTCTACTTAGTCTGTAAAGATCTCCACTGCATGGAATGTGCAAAAACTGGATAGAAAAGGCTCCCCACCTAGACACAAAGGGTGAGCACTGAAGCGCCCCAAATTCCTCTCTTCAATGTCCATACAGGGAAGGCTGACCAAGCTTTCTTGGAGTAGCCAGTCACCCTCGTGCAAAAGAGAGGGATTTGTTTCTTGTCTTGGGAAAGCTTTGGTTCTGTCTCTACGTGAGCCATGGCCTAGCAGCAAAGCTGGTGAGAAACGCCATTTCTGTCTGGAGACCCACACTCGCTGGGTCACCATGACAGTCCCCCACACGTGCAGGTTTTTTTGGGACACAACTGTGCACATTCCTCACACACTGCAGGGGCTAATAACGACATAACCTGCTTACAGCGCAGTCTGTTTCTCTTCATTTCCCCTGAAAAGGCCACACTTGGATTGTTCCAGAGAGCCCAGGCTGAAATATTCCAAAGCAGCGTCTCACTCATCCTCTCTCCCAAGCTTTTTCCTCTGTTGTCTTCAGTAGCCCCTCCCTTTTCCATTTGTAGAGACAAAAGAGAAAATTCTATAGCTACTGGCCTCCGTCCAGGGACAGAAGAACATGAAGCAAGGCAAACAACAGAAAAGTGAACAACAAAGAGCAAACTCAAACAAAGCCGCTCCCCGACCCTGCAGTGCGCACCCAGCGGGTGGGCGCCGTGACTTCCTTCCCCTTTTCTCTGAAATGGCCAGCTCGTGGTCCAAATTCTTCACGTGAAATCAAAGGTTGGTAAAAGTTCTGAAAACTCCTACATGGAAGTCACTTGCCCATCAATATGCACCCTGAATCTTAAGTGTGGTTTGGCTCAGTAATTCCACTTCGAAGACTCTACTCAGAGTTAATGACTGAATTGGGGTCTCCCAGAGGCAGAGCCTGAGACAGGAAGTGGGTAAGCAAGCAGTTTCTTAGGGTGGTGATGCCAGGAAGCATGATGAGGGAGTGGGGAATGTGAAAAGCAGGGGAGAGAGGAAAGCCAGTAGGACACTGGGGAAGCTGAGGCTCAACCCTGTGAGGATGACCTGACAGACCACGTAGACACACCTTGTCCCCTGAGGAACAAGGAAGGACTCTGTAATTCGCATCCCAGGGGTTGAGGGTTGCTCAAGGACATTGACGCTGGTGTGTCCAGGCTATTACACACACACATAGTTGGCACCAAGCATGGTCCCATGGCCAGAGCACAAGCTCAGGTAGGTGTGGTAGGAAGCCATCCAGTCATCCAGGGATGGTCTTCAGGCACCCCTGGGAAAGGCCTAGAGAAAATGCCAGAATATCTGGGGGAAAGAAGCATAACATAATTGCCACATTTCCTATAAGATTGAAAAAATGAAGATGACTTGAATATCCACATGAGGGCTATACAAGTTCTGGTATATCGACTTGATGAAATATTGCCCAGTGTTACTTTGTTCAATGATATTCCTGTGTGCCAGGTTCTGCACTAGGTCCCAGCGTCACTGTGACGAGAAAGGCAGAACCTGGTCCTTGCCCTCCAGGGACCACGGTCTCCTTTATTTATATGGGATTTAAGAAAACACGGGCACACGCCCATGTTGTGCTGTAATCCCCCGGAACTAGGACTGTGCACACAGCATGGCCTCCATTCTGTTTTTCAAAATGCGGAGAAAAAAAGACTGGAGGGAAATACACCGACTTGTGAATAGTGGCTCTCTTTGCATGATGGGTGTCTCTTTGCCTCTTGGATTTCCATGTTGACCATTATTTTTTATAAGGTAAATGCATTCCTCTCATAAGGGAGAAAATAATAAACTTTTTATTTGAAAATAAGAGAAAAAGAAGTCACCTGCCAAGCAGAAAGGGACCCAAAGCTGGCCCTTCTCACCTTCTCCCTGTGCCCAACTTTTAAATGTGTCTAGCATCTCTGGTTCCCTGTGGAATCTGGAACCAGCATCTAATGCAAAATAATTTGGGGCACTTCTCAGGCGTGGCCGGGGCCTGAAAGGAGCGAGCCAGCATCTCCTGATTAAATATGAAGTTCGTAGGGCACCACAAAGAGAAGGAGAAATAGCTCTCCCTTTTGTTTTCCTTAAATTAATTCATGGAACCATGAAGCCCACAGTTGTGTTGTCCACACTGGTTCCCCTCTATGCTGATTAGCTTTGATACCGTCTTTAATGGTTTGTCGGCAACTGGAGCGTCAGCACATTTCCTGCTACTGTTCTAAATGTTCCATCCCACTGGAGGGAGGGGACCTCTGCACTGGGGAATTTTCTTGCCAATCATCCCTCTAGATTCTCAAGACTTGGGGATGAAAGGTGTAAAATAAATATAAAGTGTCCTTGTGAAGTGCTTTGAAAATGTAAAATGAGCTAGGTTTAAAGGGAGCAGAAATATGGCTCTATTCAAAGTAATTTCATTGATTGGAATAGTTCAAATTGGCAAAGTCCATCCTGAAATATTTCCCATGCAAATTTTGAAAGGTTAAACATCTTGGAAACCTTCTCCTTAGACACTCCCCAATCCTTTGATTCTGAGTAATTTCTGCTGGATCAGTGGTTCTCAACCTGTGAGTCATGACCCCTTCGGGGGTCGAACGACGCTTTCACAGGGGTTGCCTAAGACCATCGGAAAACACATATATAATTACATCTTGTTTTTGTGATTAATCACTATGCTTTCATTATGTTCAATTTGTAGCAATGAAATTGGGGGTCACCACAACATGAGGGTTGCAGCATTGGGAAGGTTGAGAGCCACTGTGCTAGATGGAACCCCTGAAGTTCTTAGCCTTCACTAGTTCAGTATTTGGCTATCGGTCCAGGCTGCAGTGTGGCACAGCTACATGGGGCTCCATGCCCACAGGCTGTTCCTTGGCATTGTGCAGCAGAGAGTGAGTCTGGGTCGATTCCAGAATGACGTTCAAAACAAGTGTCCTTGATGCTCCTGAATTGGTGATAGGGCTTTTGGATGTTTCCTTCTGATGAACATGTTCAAAGTGAAGGTCATGAGCACTTGAGGATCATGATGATTGCTCCTCACTCTCCCCAAAGTGTGTTATTCACTGCTAGATGCTTGGGATATCAACCTGTATTTTGCAAAAGAAAAGGCCTATGATTAAACTTAAAATGTTTAGGGAAGGCTGGATACGACCGTTAGACAGGGCTTTCTCCTGTGGGATTCTTCCAGGTCCTGAATATGCTGGTATCATGTGTCTTTATGAGTTTTCAAGAGAGAAAAGGCACATACTATGTTTGCAAATGTTTGAACGCAGAGATGGCCCCTCTCCACAGCCCTTTTTGTTTTTGTCCGGGGCCCGCATGCAGCCGAGCCTGCAGTAAGTTCGCACTGTGGCCCTGAAGCATCTTGGGGACCAGTCTAGGCCAGTGGTTCTTGGATTTCGTGAGCATCAGCTGCCTGGAGAACTGTTCAAGCACAATTCCCGAGCCCATCCTGAGAGATGCTGAGTCAGCATATGGGGCCCGAGAGAGTGCATTTCCCAGTCCCACATGATGCCCATGCTGCCAGGCAGGCACCGTATCGGAGAACGACCGACTTAGGGGGATTTAGTGGTTCCTTAGAGAGACAGACAGACAGACAACCTGGAGGGAAAGGAGTGGTTTTCTAGTCACACAGTTTGCCCTGTGGGATATGAATTCCACATTGTCCCATGAAGTGCATGATGGGAAATGACACACAGTAGGTGCTCATTACACCCTTATGGAAGAATCAATGTGTTTGGTAGAGGGATTCAACCAGCTCAACCCCAGGAGCCACTCAACAATACAACACTGAGATTTTGCTTTAGTTAGTCAAGCTTTTTCTTTTCAGAACAAACAAACGAAAAATAAAACAAAACAGAAATAAAATCAGACAAGGCTTTAGTTCTGAAACTCACTGAACAAATACACTTGGGTTATTATCTCCGGAAAAATCAATGACTTTCCCATCCACCGGTGGATGAGCCTTTGGCGTTGACCAGGAAACACTGAGACCCTCCTGGCCTGAGGCTGTCCGAGTCCACTGGCTGAGTACGCATGTCCCCGCATTCCCAGCCGGCCCTGTGTGAACTCATTTCCCTCTTGGAGTGCAGAGCCATCGCTGCAGGTAGTAACATGCCTGCGAAGCCCTCTGCCTTCTGGCTAACACAGCGATGGACAAAGAAAAGAGGAGGTGAAGCAGGCAGCTGTGGGGCGTGGGTTTGGGAGAGCGAGGTTCTGGAATATCACAGGCGAGCTAAGCACGGCGGGGAGGTTGGCCAAGAGCTGAGCTGATACTTGGCTGAGCAGCAGAATCACTGGGGAACCTTTTATTTAAATTTCTATTAGTAAAACGATTATTTAATGACATTCCCAGGTCCTACCCTAGACTCGATCCAGAATCTCTACCTTAGCACCCCCTTTTGGAGATTCCATGAGGAGGAATCTGCAGGAACCCATTTCTGTTCCGGGCCTGGATGCCACTGTTTGGCACTGTCTCCAACCTTTGCAGCTTACCCCAGGGGCTCGGGCTCGAGAGAATTCCTCCCAGTGCTCCCCTCGGAGGAACACGCTGACAAAAGAAGAGGAGCTAGAACATTCTCAAAGACTCGTGTGGCGGCTGCAGTCACGTTTCTGGAAGGACATCTTAGAAAGCGCTCATCTGCAAAGATAATTACAGAGAGTGGCTAAGGTGGAGAGAGATGAGCCACTGTTTCTGGAAGAATGCCAGGATCTCTCCTTTTGGCACTTTGGTTCCCAGGAAGGAAAACTGGGTGAAGGGGACCCTTTGGGTATCTTATTAACAAACGAGGAGCCGGATCTCACAGCCCGGGGAGCTGCGGACGACTCTGCCATGGGCTCCTCTCTGGCTGTCCCTGCTCCTCACGACAGAAATTCTCATTATGGAGGGCCTGGAGGCATTTTATGGGCAGTATCTCATTTAATTCCCACCACAGGCCTACACACTAGGTCCAGGTCACCCGCCTGTTTTTGTAAATGCAGTTTTATGGGGACACAGCCTCCGCCATTCATTTCCATGTCATCAGTGGCTGCTTTCTCTCTGTAATGGCCGGGTCTAAAGTGCTTATAATGTGACCCTTTACGGAAAAGGCCCCTGGAGAGGGTCTCTGGTCCCACTTTATCTTTGGGAGACAGAGGCACAGAAGGGCTAAGAGGGTTGCCTAAGATCATTTAGGTTAGAAAAGACAGCGTCAGAGAGGTCTCCGGCGCCAGGGATGACTATTCCTGCGCTTCTCCCCACTTTACACTGTACTGCTTCCTGCTCTGTCACATGTCACACTGGTTTGTTCCTGCTCATCGTGTCAGCCAAGAAGGACATGCTCCTTTGCTCCCAACGAAACGCCTCAGGCTGACCTCACACGGAGGCCCGCAGGAGATTCCGGATCCCAGAGAAGCCATCATCCAGCTCACCCCCTCTGCATCCCGCTTGCCCAGAGCTTATAAGAGAGACCATCACCCAGGAGATCAGCCCAGGGATACACTGACCAGGGAAGAACAAGAGAAGAACCAGGTAGGCCCAAGCCAAAGACAACAGTTGCCCTTATTGGAACAACACCCCCAGGGGGCTTACCCCCATCCTGTCCTGAGGACAGGCCCACACTTGCCTTGTCTGCCGTCCTGCCCGGCCTGGTGTCTTTCCACCTGTTGATATTGATGTACCTGTTGATATTGTTCACGACTGTGCTGCCCTCCTGTCCGGAGTGCCCGCCTGGTCCTGGTTCCTGCCTGTCTGGCCTTGGCTCTCCCCTGACCATGTGAGCCACAGGCCATGACCCCACAGTGGCCTGCAGCATCTAAGGCAGGCCAAAGCTAAGGCTCCACATCTTGGAGAAAAAGTCCAGTTTCCTTTGAGGACTGGCCATTTCCACCAGGCCCAGTAGAAACTGCTGGAGGCGGTCACTGGGCAGAGAGAACTCCGAGGACTTCCATTTCGCATTCCTGCCCCTCCTCTTCAGAAACCTCTGTCCAGCTTCCCTGGCCTTGGCCTAAAGGAAACTGGAAAATATCTGAGCCCCATTAAGCTCTCTCTGTCAAGGGACCCCTCCTTATCTGAGAATGGATGGCTGGCTGTTGGGTTGCCATCTTGGGAATGCGAAGAGCGTCTATTTGGTTTATTTTTCGGGGGGAGGGGGAGGCAAAGAGAGCTGAACAAACACAGGAGAGTGGAAACTTGGCGCTTTTCTTACACAGTAGCTGCAATTTTTGTGGCCTTTTAAAAAGTGAGGAACTCTAGTGTTCTCTTAGCAGAAGTCATTCAATATCCCGTAGGAGCCTGTGTGAGTCAGCAGGAGGCAGTGGGTTTGCCACTGAGTCATACTGGGTGTTGACGAAAGACTTTATGGGCCTCTCTGTGCATCTACCTGCCCGGCTCACTCGCCGTCCGGCTCTGCCAAACACTGCAGGGCAATTCTGTCCACTTCCCTGTCAGATTCCATTTTTCACCAGCAGCTTCATTAGGAAACAGAGGCTGAGCATCCTTAGAGGCACTTTAAACATTGAAAATAATGAAGGAGAAGTCAGCGCAATTAACCAAGCCCTTGGCAGTGGGGTTTGAATAGTGAAGGAACTAATTATGTGCCCCAGGCACCCACACACTGTGTTTGCCACATCATCGGGCCACAATAAAGAGTGTCTCCAAGCTGTGCATCTCACAGGACAGGAGTGAGGCAGGACTTCCCTTGGTGAATTCCTTCTCCGTAAAGAAGGCTGATTCTTGCAAAGTAGAATCTGCAGTTGTTTACTCACTATCCATTCCTCTCTTCTTCCTAAGAGAAACAAGATTTTGCTCAGACTGGCAATGTGCCAGATGAAAGAACATATTTCTAATTATAAGTGGCCAATGAAATGTCAGTGGAAGTCAGCTGAGAAATCGGGAAATGCTGTCCTCCTCCTATTTCTCTTTCGTCTATCTAGAACATGGCTATGATAAACAGAGTTCCGACAGCCACCTGTTACCACTAGACAACCTTCTCTCTTAACAGAAGGGCAGAAAGACGGAAGGAGGCTGGATCCTGGCGACCATGAAGCCTCTAGACTTCATGTTCCACAACAGAATAAGGAATCTTTAATTATTTATTACAACTGTTGATTCAGATGTCTGTTTCCGGTAACAAGCCTAACTTTAACAGATACAACAGACATGAAGTTTCTACCTCTCCCACACATCTCTCCAAGAGCCCCAAGAAGAGTTCAATGACTGACTGAAGCAATCATTTATCAACCGGTATTTATGTAATGTGCACTGTAGGCCCAACTCCGTGGTTCACAGGGGGAATGAAAAGGTGAGTATGTGTAGCTCCCGACCCTGGGAGCACACTCCTGTTCACCCATTAGAATGAGCTGCTCTTTGCCATGGAACTTTGAGTCTGTGTTAGAGCTGCCTTGCAACCAAGGGATTGGGTGAGCTTCTAGAGAACCTGCCTTATTCATCTTGGTCTCTCCCACCGTCCCTGGCACAATGCCTCTCAGTGTTTATGGCAGAGGCGTATAAAAGTGGAGCCTTCAGCACAGCACGGCCTATTGGTGTTTGTTTTTTTTTTAACAAAATATATTATTGATTTCAGAGAGGAAGTGAGAGGGAGAGAGAGATAGAAACATCAATGACGAGAAAGAATCATTGATCGGCTGCCTCCTGCACACCCCACACTGGGGATGGAGCCTGCAATCTTGGCATATGCCCTGACAGGGAATTGAACCATGACCTCCTGGTTCATAGGTCGATGCTCAACCCCTGAGCCATGCCAGCTGGGCCAGCCCAGCCTCTTTTAGCAACTGCCCACATCTGGCAGTCAGCATGTAAAGAACTGCCCACTTTGACTCAGGATTCACTGGCTCAGGGTTCGCTGATGATGCCCGTCTTTCCTCCAGCCACATGCTTTGGGTCTCAGGTGCCCATTCCAGCCTCACCATCCCCTTCAGGAAGAAGATGGGGCTTCCTTTCAGTTCTGACTCTGCCTCTCCACCTTAGCCTGGCTTCAGGCATGACCTTGACCGCTCAGCCAAGTCCCAGCACCCTCAGACAAGGAGCATACCTCACATCCCCCAGCCTGGCCACATGGTGAAGAAGCCATCAAATCTGCCAGGCGGTGGCCCATTCTACAATTTGGCCTATCCGTCTATCATTATGGATAATCCCTAAGTATCAAGGGTTTCATCAGAGAGAAGCCAGTGGGCCTCTGACAGTATATTTAAGGAGGACCATATTTAGCAATGGAATTGTGGGCTAAATACACTACTTGTCTACTCTTTAACATGCCAATTCATAAGCCAGTCGTGACCGAGGCAGGCTATCTGCCAGGTCCTTATCCTGACCAGCTGGTGGTGGTGGTGGTGGTGGTGGTGTGTGTGTGTGATCAGTCTTGCTGTCCAGGCTCAGATTATGTTGGAAAAGGTGGGGCTTGAATACCAGCTCCATCCTGAAGCAGGGGGTCCTGCAGGGGTGAGGCCGACGGAGCCCTAACGAAGCATGCCTGACTCCGGAGACCAGGTTCAGTGACGCAGATCTGAGTTTATTGTGTAAGTGCAGCAACATATATAACATTTTGGACCAATCAGAAGTTTACACTATCCTTAGGGCAGCCAATGGTAGGAAAGATCAGGGTACTATGTAGGGGCTGTAGGGGGCTTGCTCAGGCGGGCGCTGCCACTTCCCGGTGTGCCGAGGAAGCTTGTATAGGCGGAGTGCGCTCACGCCATTGCATCTGCCACTGCCCTGAGATAAATCTCCTGAGCTCTTCCCACACCATCCCTTTCCACCTCTGTGATTTTGGATGAATGACAACCACACTAAGTGTTAGTTTCCTCACTGTAAAATGGGGATAACAGGTCGACCTTACAGAGTCGTTATAAAGATTAAAGGAGTTGATGCATAACCACCCTTAGAGCATGGTGAACTCGCAAGAAATGGCCATGGTCACCATCAGTATTATTAAAACCTGGCGTTCACCTGTGGTTACAGCTGTCTCCTAACTTGGTGAACATTAAACGTCTTTAAGGCTCTAATATTGATCAAGAATCCCAGTTAGATTTTCTGTGGGGTGTATGTGGGGGGTGGGGAGAGTGGTAACTTTAAAAAAGACCTTTTCACTTATTTTTCTCAACTCTTCTCTCTGGCGACATTATTTGTCCTTTAGGTCATTTGAAAAACAACCACATGGCAATCCAGGCTCTCATTCTCACCTTTGCTCTCAGCATCTTTACCACTCACCACCCGACTGGGTCGACTTGCTGAGTGCCTTCCTTTGTGAAGTTTACAGGAGAGGGTCAGGTTACCTGCCCGTTTTCTACCCAGGGTGCTCCCACCTGGGGACGGGTCTGAGGTGTGCGGAGGCAGGCAGACACGTAAAAACGCACGTGGGAATAAATGTGTAAATGTGTTTAGACTTTTCTCGGGGAAACGGGGCTTTTGCCGCCATCCAAGTTTAACAGAGATGGCTGTGCAGACCAAACAGTGGTGACTCGTTGACACCAAAACCCATTTGCAGCCCAAATTAGACACAACAAATCTGGGAAAGAATTTCTTAAAATCCAAACCTGGCAACCCACCCCTCTCCCCAGACTGCGTTGGCATGTGAAGTGAAGGGAATATTCATGCCAAGAGGAGGCAGGAGGCCAGAGAGGATTCCTCCTCAGGCGATCGAAGGGGAAAACCACATTTGTGAAAGCGGAGTTTGGGGATTGGGGCAGCTGAGCTGGGAGGCCTAGGAGTCAAGGCCCCGGTGCTCCCGAGTTGTGTTTAGAGCAGCGGTTCTCAACCTGTGGGTTGTGACCCCTTTGGGGGTCGAACGACCCTTTCACAGGGGTCACCTAAGACCATCGGAAAACACATATATAATTACATATTGTTTTTGTGATTAATCTCTATGCTTTAATTATGTTCAATTTGTAACAATGAAATTGGGGGTCACCACAACATGAGGAACTGTATTAAAGGGTCGTGGCATTAGGAAGGTTGAGAACCACCCACAATGAAAAGCCACCAGACCCGAGAGCT
This sequence comes from Myotis nattereri, assembly GCF_964212035.1. Classification (NCBI taxonomy): domain Eukaryota; kingdom Metazoa; phylum Chordata; class Mammalia; order Chiroptera; family Vespertilionidae; genus Myotis; species Myotis nattereri. Next base: position 51,707,161 of record NC_138088.1, on the reverse strand, counting down.
GGGTCATTCCTGCTGATGCTCTTGATAACAAACGGAAACACTCAGGGACTCAGAGTCCATGCAAAAGCCAGACAGGGACATCAGCAGGAGTGGTGGCCTGAGGCCAAAGAGCTGGGGGGCCTGTGGTGGACCCTAGATGTCAGGCCCTGCAGGAGAGAAGAACCTCCCCCCCTCACCCCCCCTCCCCCCGCCCAGGGGCGCTGTCTGTGCTGGTGGGCTACTATGGAGAAATGTAGGACCAGTGTGGCCGGGATCTTCAGATGGTTGAAGAGCTGCTATATATAAAGCTCCCGATTTTCAAATGTTGGCAACGATTCAACACATTGTGCAATGCTGTGTACAGGCTCGAAGCAAACAGATCTGCTGGCTGGATCCAGTTTGCTTCTGGATCTGTGGTGGGGGCTGACTTTTATCTCACCTCTGTCAGGGCGTGGCTGAGCATCCACACGCATCCTCCTTCACTCCTCTGCCCAGATCTTCCCGGTGCTAAAGTAACCCGGCCTGAGAACTGCGCAGCACGGAGACACATGAAGCATCGAAGGACCCACACAGAACGCCTTCTGGGGAGAAGGCTCAGAGAGGGAGCTTTATTTTATTTATTTTTTTTTAAATTTATTGTACTGATTTTTTTACAGAGAGGAAGAGGGGTAGAGAGTTAGGAACAGCGATGAGAGAGAAACATCGATCAGCTGCCTCCTGCACACCCCCTACTGGGGATGTGCCCGCAACCAAGGTACATGCCCTTGACTGGAATCGACCTGGGACCCTTCAGTCCTCAGGCCGACGCTCTATCCACTGAGCCAAGCCGGTTACGGCGGGAGCTTTATTTTTTGTGTGTGTTTAATCATGTCCCAGAAAGGCTGGCCGTGTTAACACTGCAGGCGCAACGGCAGTCACACACCCTCTGAAGCTCTTCGGACAGACAGACGTGACAGGCTTGGGAAGGAAAGGAGACGTGGAGGGTGGTAAGGGACACACCCAAGACCACCCAGCGGGCTGAGCAGCCTCCTTAGGGGCCAAGTTTACGTCCCTCCCCATTGCCTGTTAGTTTGAGGCCCGCATTCCCAGGCCACCCTGGAATTTGGAATGTCCAGATGACAGCTCTGTCCGCCTCCTCGGGGAGCGAGGTTTGGAGGGAAAAGCCTGGTGTGTGGGTGGGAAAAGTGGGGTCCTAGGCTTTCCCGTGGGCAGGGCTCAGGGGAAAGCCCTGTCCCCAGCAGCGGATCATGGTGGCATCTCTCAGTCACCCCACTGCCCAGGAAGGACTGTCTCCGGGACCCCAAAGGTAGAACAGGCCAGCATGTCTGGGGGTTAGAAACGGCATCAGAAAACAGACAGGGCTCAACAATCTCCAATTCCAGGAGCGGTGCAGCAACCCAGCCAGGCCGTCTGAAGGCCTCCCGCTTCTCTTCCTGCACAGCTGCTGTCGCTGTCGCTGCACATCTGGGGAAAGGGAAGAAGAGGAAGACAGGAGACAACACAACAACAGAAACCGAGGCCAGGTAGAGGCCCCAAGCCTGTGATTAAGGCCTAGAGGGCTGCCTGCTCATCGCCACGGGGAGCACGTCTCTGCCCCCGCGCCCTGCTTCTCCAAAGCACCTCTCCCACCCACCAGCGCGGGAACCGCTCCCTGGGTTCCCCAGAGCTCACACCGGCTGCTTCGAAAGATCTGGGAGCCCGCGGAGCATTGTGGGTACTGGCATGCAAATGAGGAGCCAACCCAGCGTGTCCCACATTGCTTCAGAGGACCTGCATTTTTTATGGCTTCTTGTGCTTTTTGATGTTTTCATTGTCTCCCAGCATAACTGATATGCATTCCTATTCTGACAACGAGGAGTTGTCGGGTTGTGGTGGGGTTTTTTTTTTTTTTTTTTGGTTTTTGATTTTTGTTTTTTTCCTGGAGCTGGTCTTCTCTACCTTAAAAACAAAACAAACAAACCAAAAAACCCAAGGAGGATTTAAAAAAAAAAAAAATGCACCGTAGCACACCGAGGTTTCTTTAAGAAGCGAAATATTTTAAGCAATTCAAGCCCAGATGCAACCAGGAAAAGAAAACATGTTGATTCTCTTAAATTCCTTGCAGGAAAACAAGGCCAGCTTGCCTACCTCACTTAAAGGGACAACTTCCAAAAGGAGGAAAGGGGGAGCCAGTGAGCGGTTTAGTTTTTTGCTTTGTTTTTCCTTTTAATCTTTGTTGTTGAAAGTATTACATATGTCCCCTGTTTCTCCACCGCCCCCCCCCCCCCACCGTGACCTCTTCTACCCTGACCCCCGCCCCAGGTGAGTTTTTTTTTATTTGATTGGTGGTCAATCATGAAGGACCCATTTTATTATGAAATACACCCTCCCCATCTGTTTGCACTTGCTCTTAATCAGTTTGGGGAAGTTCATTTGGAAAAAGTGAGAGACTTCGTGGGTATCCCCTCCCCTGCACGAGTGCGCGCGCACACACACGCTCCAAGGACTAAATGAACTTTTAAGGGAACCTTTCATTTTACAGCCATTTGCCTTTAAAGGATCCAGAACACTGTCACCCACGCCAAATACCTCCGGTTCCGTGGTTTTTCTGGTTTGGCTGAGGGAAGGAATGGCTGGATACATTTCAAGAAAGTCACTGGGAGAGAACCCAGCCAACTGCCCCCATCTGTTCAACTCAGCTGATGGGCTGGATTAGAGAGGGCCTGTCCGAACCTGGACATGACCTTCCACGCAGCCCAGCTTCATTCCGATCTCCCCCACGCAAAGACAACACAGAGGGAACCTTGCCAATGTGAACACAACGGCAACATCTGCAAAAATGGGAACAAACCGAGCATCTTGCTCACCGTCCTCCTCATCGGAGGCCTTGCTGCTCATCATTCTGGCCTCCAAATCCCTCCTTCATCCAAAGTCGGCGTCATTGTTTCCTTCAGCGCCATTCCTGTGTGCCCGTCAGCCTTGGACAACCTGTCCACCAACAAAGGACAACTTTCCCGCTCCCCAGGGCCCCAATGCCACCCCTGACATGTCTTGGACAGTGAGAGGCAGTGGCTCTTTTCCTCTGTCTTTGGACCGTCTTCCTCAGATGGTCCTCTGCCTCCCCTGACGTTCCCCCATAGCCTGAGGGGGCGGGGCATCAGGTTCCAGGGCCAGAGGTGCTGAGGGAGGTCACCAAGGTCAGAACTAGGCCTCTGACAACTTCTGTCTCCGTCCCCAGCTCCTGGGGGCTTGCCTCGCACCAGTCAGCCTTCCAAGGCAGTTCTGAGTGAAAGAACGCAGGTCTTCATTGCTCACCACTCCAGATACTTTGCGTCTGATCCCCAGTAAAAGCCTGAGAGGCAGGTATTGCCATGCCCATCTCACAGATGAGAAAACGGACGCTCCCGAAGGCTACAAGACTTGCCCAAAGTCCCCAGCTGGTAAGTGTCCCAAGTCCAGTGATCTCCCAGTGACACCCCGCTTCTCCAGGTTTAAGTCACTTCCACAAGCAGTATTTCTGGGACCCTGTCACGGAGATATTGATAATAACCCTGTTTTACAAATGTAGCATCGAATCGCATATCCCTGCATTTCCGAGGCACTTCTGTCCTCTTTTTCCAGAACCTTCCTTGGAAGACCACAACAACTGCAGTGATACAAAAGGAGTCTGACCTCCCACAGCAGAAGCTCATGCGGGTGGAAGGGAGGTCAGTTAGGCACTTGAAGAAGCCATGTTAACATGTGCAATGAAAAAAGCTTTCAGGGACTTTATTCACCAAACCACCCTCAAGACCACAGGAATTTATGAGCCTTCTAAATATACCCAAATGAGTCTCCGGAAGTGTCTTAGGTAGTCAGAATCCAGCTTCGTAAAGCATATAAATACGTTTAAAATAGCAGTAAATGTTTCCACCCTGCCACTTTGTTTTTTATGACCGAATGTACCCCAAATAGAAATGTTGGCAGCCACCCCTTTAATAAAGCTTTTTATATTTAACGTATCAGGGTATAAATAGAAGCGCAGTCGGCTCACATACCAGATCTTGGTCTATGTGCACTCAGCTTCAGAGCCAGGCAGTCCTGATTTGGTCCTAACAAGAAAAATAGAGCGACACGCGGTGTTCTCACCTCTCCTCGGGCTCCCAGCTCCCGTGTCCTTCAGAGGTCTGGAGTTCTCCCACCGGAGCCCTGAGAGATCTCCTGGGGGTGGGAGGGGAGGAGAGAGAGGCCGCATGAGCTCAGATTTTCAAATAATGCAAAGGAAGGGGGATTTCTTCTGAAAGGCTTTGCGGTGGTGGCTCCAGGACGGCTCTAGGAAAACTCAACTGGCACAAATTAGCTTGGACAGAAAAAGAAAGACTATCCCTAACTCCACATAAAAGCTGTCCAAACGTCCCCCACCCAGGCCCTCCCGCACCCTCCCCTCGCTTAGATTTCAGGCTCTTGAAGAAATTGTATTTCTTTTGACATTTAATAATGTCTGTTGACGTGCAACATCCCTGCTAGGCCTTTTCTTTTTTTTTTTTTTATTAAATGATGTAAGTTCTGTAACTGATACCAGTTGTCATCAAACATCATAAAGCCAATCATGCCTCAAGTCATCAATATTTATTGTCCCTGGTCGGGGAGAGGCTGTTTTCAGTTTGGGGCAGATGGGTTTCATTTTTAAGTGGAATCGTTAAAGCAGACGCACCTAGTATGAAATATCAGACCGGCAAAGATCTGCGGACAAGGCGCAATTGAGACATTCGTGCAGCTGAAAGAGGATGGGGAAGAGAAGGCGATGGGGGAGGAGCGAGAAGGAGCGAGGAGAGGGGGCAGGCAGAGACCACAGGGCTGTGGGGGGTAATGGGAGGGGAGGAATGGAGAGAGAAAAAGAAAAAAAATAGTGCATGCTCATCAAATGTGTAGCATTTGCATGAATAAAAATGTCTTTCCTCTTGAGGCTTTCACAACAGACTTGGGGAAGGGCAGACAGACACTGTATTCTGGAAGGGCATGCTAGGGACTACAGCAAAAAAACAAGTTAGAGAAAATGAACGTGAAGTACAAGAGCATGAGAGGAAGTAAAAGAGAGAATGGCAACGCAAAAGGAAATGAGAACGTCCGAGAGAAAGTGAAAGACAAAGAACGGAGAATGAGAAAGGAAAAGAGAAAATGAGAGTGAAATTAAAAGTGAAAAATGGAGAGATGTGTAGAGAGAGAAGGTGAGAGACGGAATGAGTGGGGGAGCGGGGTCAGGGGATTCAAGGGGGTCTGAGTCCCAGGTACCAGCCTGGGCACCAGGGTTGGACAGGGGACGTGGGGAGGGGCCCGCATCCTGGGGCTTGGGTAGGCTTTGGCCAGGCCGGTCCCAGCCAAGGCCAGCCAGGGGTGAGTGGGGTTTGTTCTGGCACCTTCTCCTGTCTCCCTTGTGCTCCTTCCCCTTAGAAATTCTCATCTAACGGGCAGGCTTCTGGAGGGCTGTAGAATATTCTCACACGCTGCCATCAGGAAAGGCTCTGGGTACCTTGTTCACACCGAGGCGTACATGACTGATGAGGCTAATGGCTGGGCTCAGTGTCCCCTGTTGGGTGTTGAGTTCTGATGGAAATTCCGAGACGCCTGTCAGCCACGTCGGGGAAATGGTGGGAGATGTGGAGCGGCGGCCACAATGTCATCCCGTGGCTAAGTCTGTTCTGCCTCCTGAATGCTCTGTGGGGGACACCCTCCGCAGACCCAGCGTTCTTTTCTTGGAGTGACGGATGGAGGAAGTGTGACTGAGCCTGAGGCCTGGACGGTCCAGGACAAACCTTGGGACTTGGGGCGTCTGCGTGGGACCCCAGTCCTGGGCTGCTGAGTAGAGGTGCCAGAAAGTGAGACCTTGTCCTTCATCCTTGGGGTTCCATGGGAGTCTTGCAGAGACCGGGGCCTGGAGGGGAGGGGAGGGGGCAGGCAGGGGTTCATTGCTCTGCCGTGTTTTTGAACACCCAGACTCGGCCCACGCTGGCTCTGTGCTGACGTCAAAGTCAGAGGGAAGAAAAGGAGAAGGAAGAACCTTAACAAAGAGTTTCCAAAAAAGCTCCTGGTGGAAAAGAAATGGGTCAAACCTCAAAGCAGCCCAGCGCAGTCTTCCTCCTGGTCCAGCCCGCCACTTGCGTGTTGGAACTGCAGGCCTTCGTGTTTATGTAAGCTGTTCTGTGGGGTAGGCTGGGGCAGAAGCCCCGCCCACTCATGGATGAGGGCTCAGACACAGAGGGCCCTGCGCGGGGTCCCCGAGTGGGGCAGAAGCATCAGAGGGGCCAGACCTGAGGCTCTCACTCCTATCTGCCGCCTTCCTTCCCTCTGTCCATCCATAGGAGAATGAGAGAGGCAGGTGTTAGGTTCTAACACCCCATCACAGGCCTCTCCCTCCCATTCCCATTCCTAAACGGAAAGACGCTGCTCTTCTGAATTTTCCCATTCAATCTGGGCAAGTGCCAGGATGTGAATGACGTCCTGGTCTGTGCTATTGGCCTCCAGGCAGCCTTGGAGGTGACCTGGTAGCTCACCGATAGTTCCACCTTGTGAATTGGCTCCGCACCATTCCTGCTCTAGCACCCAGCCAGCACCCCAGCTCCCTGGGACATGGGGCGGGTCCTTCATCTCCAGAGAACGCGGCTCAGTGCGACCTGCTAGCACAGGCCTGATTGGAAGGTCCTTGTTTCCCGACATCTTCACCACCGTTTGGTCTCTTCCTGACAAAATATTATTGGTCTAATACAGGGGTCCTCAAACTACGGCCCGCGGGCCACATGCAAATACAAATATTGTATTTGTTCCCGTTCTGTTTTTTTTTTTACTTCAAAATAAAATATGAGCAGTGTGCATAGGAATTTGTTCATAGTTTTTTTTTTAAAACTATAGTCCGGCCCTCCAACGGTCTGAGGGACAGTGAACAGGCTCCCTGTTTAAAAAGACTGAGGACCCCTGGTCTAATATTTTCTAACTTTTGCCAGTCTCATTGCTGTTTTTATTTGCATCCTCCTAATTTACTGATGAGGTTAAACGGCTCTCCGTACACTTATTGGCCATTTAGCTTCTCTTCTAGGAACTGCCCTTATCTCCCCATTAGATTGCATGCCTTCCTCTTGGTAGTTTGCCTTATCTTATATTCTAGAGTTTATTCCTCTGTTGGTTTTAGACAGCATTCATTAACTCCTCCCAATCTGCCCCCATCAGTTAGCTATGGCTCTAGTGGTCATGTTTGAACAAGTTTTTTCTTTTTAAATCCTCACCTGAGGATATTTTTTCCATTGATTTTTAGAGAGAGTGGAAGGGAAGGAAGAGGGGGAGAGAGAGAGAGAGAAATATCGATGTGAGAAAGATACATAAATTCGTTGCCTTCTGCATGTGCCCTGACCCAGGCTGGGGATTGAGCCTGCAACTGAGGTACAAGCCCCTTGACCAGAAATCCAGCCCAGGACCCTTCAGTCCGGGGCAGGGCTGATGCTCTAACCACTGAGAAACCCAGCCAGGACCAGGTATTTTTAATATGGTCAAGTTCAGCAATTTTTGCCATGGGGTTTATGCTTTTGGTGTCTATTAAAGAAATCCTTACCACCCTAAGGTCAAAAAGATATTCTTTTACATATTCTTCTATTGAATATGTAGCATTTTTTCTCTCACTTTTAGCTCTCTTTTGAGTTCACTTTTGAATGTGGTTTGAATTAGAGCCCCAACTTTATTCATCTTCATCCAGTGAGCCAGTTACCCCAACAGGATCTACTAAATAATTTATTTTCTCATCGACTGAATCCTGATGCCTCTTTATCACACAGATCATGGGTCTCTTTCTAAATTTTTTTATTCTACTTGCCTATTGGCCTGTTCCTGCACTAACTAGTAAAGTGCTCTCTTTATTACCATGTCTCTATAGATTGTCTTGATAACTAACATGGCAATCTTTTTCTTTAATCTTTTTAGTTTTCAAAATTATCTTAGCTATTTGTGATGCTTTATTTTTCTGAATCTTAGAATGTTTATAAATGTCCCCAAAAAAGGAAATTTTGTTGGAACTGATTAAATAGAATTTAAAGAATTAATGTGGGGTGGATGGACATCTAAGTTGCTCTATTCACAAACATTTTATGTCTTGTTTTATGTAGGTGTGTTTTATTTAAACTTTTTCTCTGTGAAGATCGTGTGTCAATCCCTTCAGTGATGGCGAACCTATGACACGCGTGTCAGAGGTGACATGCGAACTCATTTTTTTGGTTGATTTTTCTTTGTTAAATATATAAAATAAATATCAAAAATATAAGTCTTTGTTTTACTATGGTTGCAAATATCAAAAAATTTCTATTATGTGACACGGCACCAGAGTTAAGTTAGGGTTTTTCAAAATGCTGACACGCTGAGCTCCAAAGGTTCGCCATCACTGCCCTAGATACTCCTGGTGATGAGGGTAGAGGCAGACTATTATGAATTGTAACATGAGTTTGGTTATATTTTTCTAGTGGGTTATCACTGGTGTAGTGAAAACCCAATAACTTTTTATTTTTATTTTTTTGAACCTCAACTTTATTGACACAAAAATTTATAGACATTACGATGCACCCATTGTAATTTTAGGATCTAATAAGTTTAAACAAGTCTGTACACCATGTAACTGTCACTACAATCAAAATGTAGATCATTTCCATCACCCAAAAAGTTCCCTCATGCTCATTTGTAATCAATCCTTATCCCTTTCATTTGCCCAATGCAACCACTGATTTGCTTTTCAACACTATGGATTAAAATTGCCTTTTCTAGAATTTTTATTTTCTAATTTTTCTTTGATAGTACATGGAAATAGAATTGAATTTGCATACTGACCTTGTATCATGACATATTGCCAAATTATTATATTAGTTCCAATTTCATATGAAGAGACTCTCAGGATTTTCTATATAATAAATTATCCAAATGAAGAGAATTTTACTTCTTTCTATTTAATCTTTATGCCTTCACATAAAAAAAAAATTCATGTGTGATTGCTAGGACCTCTAGTGCTATAACAAACAGACAGTGAGAGTAGACAACTCTGTCTATTTTCAATGATAAGGAAGAAATTTTTATCTTTCACCATTAAGTATGATATTAGCTGTAGATATTTTTTGTAGATAAACTTGATCAGTTTGAGGAAGGTCTTTACTATTCCTAATTTGTTAAGAATTATCACAAATGGGTATTGAATTTTACCAAATGCCCATTTTGTATCTGAGAGGATCATATAAAATTTCTCTTTTATTCTATTAATAAGGTTAATTATGTTTATTGAATTCTGATTAAACTACCCTTGCATTCCTTGGGTAAACCTTAGTCACAATGTATCATTCCTTTTACACATTGTTGGCCTCGATTTACTAATATCTTGTTAATGATTTTGCATATATTCTACGAAGGATATTGGTCTGTAATTTTCTGTACTTGTCATGTCCCCCCCCCCCCCCGCCCCGCCCACCGCCTTGTTTTGATATCCAGGTAATACTAGCTTCATAACGTGAGTTGGGAAGTATTCCCTCTTACTCTGCTTTCTAAAGAACTTGCTTAAGATTGATGTTTATCCTGGATGTTGGATAGACTTCCTGAGCAAAGCTGCCTGAGCCAGGACTTTTCTTTGTGGGAAGGCTTTTAATTACGAATTTATTTTAAAATTTGACAGGGTATTCAAGTTTTCTGTTTCTTCTTGAGTCTTATTTTATAATTTGGGTTTTTAGGTAAGTTTCCATTTCATATTGGTTGTTAAATTTATTTGATAACATTGCTCATACTTATTACCCTTTTAATGTCTGCAGGATCCACGATGATGTTCCCCCATTCATAACTGGTATTGGTTATTGCTGTCTTCTGTTTTCTTGACCACTCTGACTACAAATTTTCTGGTCAAGAAACCAGCATTTCCTTTCATTGATTTTTTTCTATTTTTTGTTTTCTATGTCTTGGATTTCCATTCTTATATTTATTACTAGAGGCTCGAGGCACAAAGAGGCACACAATTCGTGCAAGGAACTCGGCCCTCACAGCCCCAACTGGCCCTTGCAGCCCTGGCTTCGTCTAGATTGTCCGGATGGTTGTTCAGAGGGTCGTTCTGCTGTTTGGTCTAATTAGCATATTAGCTCTTTTTTATATAGGATTTTCTTCCTCCTACTAACTTTAGGTTTATTTTGCTCTTATTTTTCTAACATCTTATAGTGAAAGGTAAGATCACTATAGTGAAGGTAAGATCACTGATTTTTAACTTTCCTTCTTTTCTAATATGGGCATTTAAGGCTATAAATCTCCCTCTAATTGCTAATTTAGACTGTATCCCACAACTTTTGTTTTTATTGAGTTAAAATATTTTTTCATTTTTCTTGAACTGGGCCTAGAATTGGGCCTAGTCTGAATCTTTGTCTTTTAATTGGAGTGTTTAGCCGTTTACATTATATGTAATTAACAATATGGCTGGGTTTGAATATGTTGCTTTGTTCTTTCTCTTCTTTTTCCCCATCTGTTATTCGTTTCTATTTCTTTCACTTCCTGTGTTCTTGTGGATCAGTTGAATATTATTTTACATGACATTTAATGTCCACTAGTCACTTTTTAACTATACCTCTTTGATTCTTTTGTGGCTACTCTAGATTTTACCATTTATACATTTAACTTACCACAATTTATCTTTTTAAAAATGATATACCACTTCACATAGAAAACCTTATGAGTGTATACTTTCATTTCCCCACTCCCATTTTTTTATACTATTTTCATGGTACATTTTACTTCTACATGTTGTTAATTTCTCATTAAATTATTATTTTGCTTTAAAAAGTCAAATATTTTATAAAGAAAATTTTAAAATGAGAAAAATGTCTTTTACATTTATGCACATATTTATCATTCTTCGTTCCTCTGTGTAATACAAATTTTTATGTAATGTTTTCCTGCATGATTTCAACTTTTGTTTTTCTGACAAAATCTTACTTTCACCTCAGTTTTTCTGAACATAGTATCCTATGTTTTATTGCCTTTTGGTTGCATAATTTTGATGATAAATCTGCAATAGTTCTTACCTATGTTCCTCTGTACACACACATTTGCAATGTGGGTGACGTTGCTGCTCCCAATAGGGCAAAAATTGGTTTTGTATGTATGTGTGTGAAAAATCATGCTCTTTTATGTCAAAAACATAGAAGATATACATACAGTACATAGACAGGAATGCAACATATCTGTGGTATTAATACTTCATGGAAGGGTGTCAAAAAATCTCCTGGGAGGAGGACAATAATAAAAAAAAGTGATTGAGAAACAGTGTTCTATATTTAATGTGTTTTTTTCCCTTTGGCTGTTTTTAAGATTTTTATCTTTACCATTGATTTTCAGCACTTGGAATACAATGTGTTTTTCATTGGGACTTTCTCCCTGGCAGATCACTGCACTCTTGGATCTCAGGATTCATAGATATTATCAAATTCTGATTATTTTAGACTATTATGTTTTCAGATAATTTCTATGTCCTCCTTATTCCCAGATTTCTCTTCTTAGGGAAGTTAAATTGTTAGAGCACTTGACATTGTCCAAACAAATCAGGAACAGTTGCCATTAGGCTACTTAGTTTTATGCCACAGAAATGCTGTTCATTCCTGCCAGTCATTTTATTCGTTTGGGTCATTTCCATTGCTATGTCTTCAAGTTCAGTCACCTTTTCATTCACTACTTTTAATCTCCTCTTAATCCCCTTCATGGCCTTTCATTTTTGATGTGTTTTTTCCTCGCTGGAAATTCCACTGGGTAATTTTTATATCTTCCATTTCTCACCTCATCTCTGTCATTTTCATATTTGTCTTTCTTTATTTTCCCCCTTTCCTGGCTATGGTTTATATTTTTCTGTTTCTTGCCATTGTGAATAGTATGTTTTGGATGCTGGATCCTGTAACTTTCATATTTTCTGCATGCTGGGTTTTGTTGTGTTTATTCCAGAGTGTAGGGTTTGTCTCACAGGCAGTTTAGTAATACGCAGATCAGCTTGGTTCCCTTGGAGCTGGTTTTAAAGCTTGTTTAAAGTGATCTTTACTCTGGGCTATCGTGGTCTTATTACTAAGGTGTGACTCCTTTAGTGAGTTTCTGCTTCCATTTTATTGTTGGGTTAAAACAAAATTAAAGGCATTCTTCACCGGTTCCTCAGCCGTAGGAGGCCTTTGTGGGTTCTTTGTGGGAGGGAGAGGCATAGTATTGGGCTCAAATGGTGTGTGTGTGTGTGTGTGTGTGTGTGTGTGTGTGTCCCTTCCCAGAACAATTCATTTTGTACCTCCAAGCCTCCTCCTGGGTTTTTTGTTGTTGTTATTGTTTTTACAAAGTCTCCCCATTTCACAAGTAGCCTCAAGCAACAATTAGTTCTGCATGTAATTTCTAAATCAAATGGTAGGTTGGGTGAGAACTGTGCAAGCAGTTGGGAAGCAGATGTAGCCCGAGGAAAAGTCGCTCCCTGTGCTCAAGGAGAAACCCGGAAGGGGTGGAGGGGGAAAGAGTGGGTGCATGGCCTGGTGTATGGCCCAGAGCTCTGAATTAAGAGCCAAAACAGTGGCGACCACGTGGCAGACAGAATAACGAGCCCTAAAGACGTCCACACCCTCATCCCCCAGCACCTGTGAACATGTTACCTGACATGGCAAAAGGCACTGGGCAGATGTGGGTAAGCTTCAGGCCCCTGAGATGGGAGAGCCTCCTGGCTTATCAGGCAGGTGCAAGCTAATCCCAGGAGGAGTCCTTACACGGCTGTGGGTGGAGCTGTGCTGATGGAAGGCACGTCAGAGAGGTGCCTTGCTGCTGGTTTGGGAGGTGAAGCAGGGAGCTAGGAGCCAAGGAACGCAGCGGCCTCTGGAAGGTGGAAAAGGCAAGGAAATGGATCAGCCCCGAGAGCCACAGAGGAACGCAGTCCTGCCGACACCTCGATGTTAGCCCCATGAGACCCGTGTCTGCCTCCTGTAAGCGACTACATTTGTGTTGTTTTAATTTGTGATAGGGCATAGCAAACGCATGCAGCCTGACTCCAACTCTGCCTCCGTTGGCCCTACGCTTTGGCCACATCACTGAAATCAGTGTGAGCGCGGTGCCTTCCTCGGGAACATGGGGACATACTTATTTTTCTTAACCCCAAACACTTTAGGCTGGCCAGCCCACGGGGACAGGGGAAGTCAGTGCCATAATGCACAGATGTGTGACTGAGTCAGCAGGCACCACGCGCCTGCTCCCCCGGACCTCCCTGGAGGACAGCGGCCGCGGGTCCGCACTCTCAGAAGCATCCCGTACCCTTCTTGCTGTGTCTCACACGTCTGCTTCCGCTCAGCCCAGCAGAAAGGACAGATTCTGCTCTCCATCCATTTCACAGCCCCTCCTGCAGACCCATACAGTGGTGCTCCACCCGCACTGCTTGCTGGGATCACAGGGAGCCTTTTAAAAGAACATTTCTTATTGATTTTAGAGAGAGAGAGGAAAAGGGAGGGAGAGAAACACTGATGTGAGAGAGAAGCATTGATTGCTTGCCTCCCGAACACAGCCCGACCGGAGATTGAACCCACAACCGGGCATGTGCCCTTACCGGGAACCGAACCAATGACCTTTTGGTGCATGGGATGATGCTCAACCAACTGAGCCACACAGGCCAGGGCAAACAGGGAGCCTTATAAGAACACAGACTCCCAGGCCCCACCCTGGACCCACTGAATCAGAACCTCCTCGAGGCCCTGCGAACTGTCATTTTGCAAAGGAACGCTAGGAAATGTGGAGGGCTGAGCGTTTTGCCTGCATGCTTCCAACACAGGCTTGTCTCATTTTGTTGCACCTCACTTTATTGTGCTTCACAGGTGTTGGGTGTTTTAAAAATTGAAAGCAAGACCCTCCACCGGCACAAAGATTACGACTCGCTTCATTGTGGTGACCAGGAACCGAGCTGCAATATCTCTGAGGTGCGCTCGTGGTTATATCATTTCTGTATCCTCTGGGGCACGTCCTTTGATCTTTCTGGGTCTCGTTTTTCTCATGTTTCACCTGAAAGTGTTGAGCTGGTGATCTCGAGGGCTCCTTTGATAACTGAAGATCTTTCGTGTACAATGGTACCTTCCTTTTACTTTCTGAAGGCACCTTAGGATTGTATCCCGTCTCAGGGCCATTGTCTGCTCCCAGTGGCAGCCGTCTGCTCTCTCTGTGCGCAAGGCTGTCATTGTAGATTTGGGACCCTGGGGTGGATCTAAACTAAAACTGCGGCATGGCCCAGAATTCATTTTAAAATATGTAGACACGTATTTAATTCTTAAAAAGGTAAAAGAAGAACAACACCATCAGACACTCTTGTCGCACATCCAGAGGTGAAAACCAATGCCAGGTGTCGGGGAGGTTGCAAGGCAGGGGCGGGGCGGGGTGGGAAACCAGATGGCAGAAGAGTTAACCTGCTCCACTTGCAATAAGGATAAACCCAACCTGCTCTGCCCACCTCCTCAGGGGAGTGTGGACTCTTATCAGGCCAGCCTTGTAGGACAAAGTGGTCACACCTTTTCCCCTGATAACCAGAGTAATTCAACCAGTCATGCCCATTGTATCAGTCAGGATAGGTAAAGCTGTGCTACAGTAACAAACAGACCTTAAATTGCAGTGATTTAAAATAAGCAGCTGTAGTTGTCTCTCATTCTACAGGTCCATTGTGGGTTGGCAGAGGCTTCTGTTTGTTGTAATCATGGAGGGACCTAGGCTGATGGAGCTGCCATCGTTTCAAATAATAATGGTGTCTGAGCCAGAAAGAGAGAGAGCTTTGGAGGATTTAGCGCTCTAGCCTAAAAGTCACACATGTCACTTCTGCTCACACGCATTGGTAGGAACTCATCAGGAGGCTCTTGCCAACCACATGGGACAAGAATATAAGGAAGTACAAACCTACCATGCGCCTGGGCAGCAGAGAGTTAAAAATATTTGGCAAACAGCGCAATTGTCCATCTTGGCCATCCTGTAGGCCCCAGTGCCCTCCAAGCTACATCCTCTACAAAGCCTTTCCTCGCCCCATAGACTGCATTCCGGAGAGTTCTATTTGCCTAGAACTTTAGCGTGCCTTCAGCTCTCATCTCTCAGCGTTGTGTACATGCCAGGATTGGCGCTTCGTCTTTGAACCTCTGACACCTGGTACAGGCTGGGGTGCTGAATCCAATGGGTACGGAATAAGTGAATGCTGCTTCCACATGTACATGACACTTCATTTGTTTAACAACTATAATGCACCAACACTATTTAAATAAGTAAAACATTATTTAATACTTAAAATACCCTTTGAGGTCTATTATTTTCCTCGATTTTATAGTTGAAGACACTGAGGCACAGAGAGGTTAAGTACCTTCCCCAGGGTCACAAAGCTACCAAGGGCCAAGTGGTAGGCCAGGGACTTGAACTTGTGTCGTCTAATCCGAGAGTCCAAGTGCATAATGACTTGCATTCTGCTACTTCTTATTCCCAGGTCAGGGAGGGAAGGTCCCTCACAGCTCTGTGATTCTAACCTCGAAATCCAGTGATCAGCAGGCCTCCATCGGGGCCCCCTCCTTTTTGGGGGCGCATCCTAGACTTTGTGAACTTCCACCTTCCTGTGTCCCAGCCCCTTCCCTGCGGGGCTTGCCCTCTACAGATCTGATAACTTCCAGGAGAGCTGGGAGGTGCCAAAGATCATTATTTTCCCGGTGACAGTTTTGCCCAAGGCTGGCCCTGGAGCAGAGAATCCACCCAGGGCAGGTTGGTGGCTCCGACAGCTCGGTGCTTTGCGATGCAAACCGTGCACAACCTTTCCTGGCATTTGGGGCAGCACCTTCTAGAAATCAGCCTCCAAGCACCTCATTGAGGCTTCGCTTCTTCATTTCAAGTGAGGGCCTTCAAGGAGGAGCCCAGGATGCCACAAGATTACGGGAGGGGTGAGAACCCGCCAGCATCCTGTCGTCCGAATGTGGTCACCTTGGAGGTGGCAGGTGGCTTTTCTACCCGAGTCCTCAGCAGGCTTTTGTCCCTAACTAACAAGTCCTCCCAGCTCGGGCCGCCTCTCTCAGTGGGAATGCCCGTGAGTGGCACTCTGAGCTGGAGACTGGCCTCACTCACTCTCAATGAAGTGCTCTCTCCTAAAAAAATAAAAAAACAATTCAAGAAAAATTCTCAAGAACTCAAAAGTGCATTCGGTTGTGCTCTTTGCAGAAAGAAAAATTCCCAGTTCCAACATGAGATTCAAACATGACTTTGTCACTACTCTAGAGCAGGGGGAGGATGTCAAGAGGCGGGGGTCGGGGGTGGGGGGGGGGGTGAGTAAAAGGAAAATGGGAACTCGGGGAGCCTTTGGGGAACTGGTTTGTTGGAGGGAGTTGGACAGGGAGCGCCTTGCTCTTGCCTGCAGTCGCCACAAGGTGGCAGCATTTCTGAATGTTCCCGATGCGCCCAGGGGAGCCTCCTGGGGCGCGGAGTGCCTTGGCGTCCAGTCAGAAGCACATCCTCCCTTGTGTTCAGGAGGATTAAGAGTCCCGACCGGGATGCTCTCGCCCTCAGCCAGGGTCGGCAGAGAAGAGGCCCAGAGCGGCAGGCCTGGATCTCCATGGTGCACATTCAGCTGTTTCAACACAATCAGCATTGAACCCAAGTGTCTGTTGGCCAGCAGCCACTTTGGATGTTGGGCGGGTGGGATGGTCTTAGTTTGTCTTAGAAACAAATGCTTCTTTGGCCAGATGTGGTGTGGCGGCCAAGGGACTTTGTAGCGTTTTAGAAAGCACATCCTTACAGACCTCGGTTTGCGTGTTCAGGGGACTTCATTCTGCACAGCCTGGCACCGATGCCAGCATTCAGGTTTTTACCCACTTCCCCCACCATCCTGCATTCATGCCATCAGTGGGCATGAAACAGCAGACAGTTTTTGCTAAAACTCTTTCTGGAATCTGTCCTATGTACCCTCTTTTTCATTCATTCATCACTTGCAATATTTATTGAGCACCAACTATGAACAATGACTGGTCTGCCATCATAGCACTCGCATCCCATCGGGTGGAGAATTACTTAATCACAAGTATAAAAAATGCTCTGTAGGAAAAGTGTGTTATGGCAGCGATTCTGGAACTCTCCACCATTTATTTGCTAGCTGTTGACCTTGGGCTAGCGAGGCAAGGGATTGTGCGTGGTCCCTGAGGTTTTGCATGGGATGATTGTGGAGATTAAAGAATTAACTCATCTGGAGGTGCCTGGCATATTGTCAATGCCAAATGAATGCTGCCTGCTCCCTTTATTGCTGTGCGCTCTGCTCCTCACAGAGACCACCCATTGCAACTGGTTGTAGCAGCTCTGACTCACCCTCCCAGAGAGTCAGCTTCCTCGTCTGTAAAAATGAATACGGATACTGATGTCATGGGACTGTTGCGAGGATGAGATGAGGTTTGGAAAGACCAGTAAGTATTTAGCTTGGTACCTGGTATCTGTTATTATTATTATGGGGGTGGGGGGTGGCAAAAGTAGGTCTATAGTTGTTCGTATGGAAAATAATACAATAAGTAAGAAATAATTATAATATAAGAATAAACTCTGTTTCATGGACTCACAACCGTAAACCTACTTTTGCCTCACCCTGTAGATCTAGAAGCCATGCTATCAAAGTTGAACATAAAGGCTTAAATCTGCATTTTGGAGTCGGACATGAAGCCCCCAGGTGCCCGTTAAGGTGTGTGTTTGGCTAATTCATGGTCAATTTTCCTCCAGCGACTGCCGCCTCTTTCTACCTCCTGAAGGGGCTGCTGAGGTAGCCAATGCCAGCTGAGCGGCAGAGTCCCCTGCCCTGAGCTCTCAGGGTCAGCTCTGCGCCCACCTCTCTGGTGGGTCCCACCAGTCACATCAGCAGAGTCAGCTGAGGGAGAGGGGAGGGGAGGCCACTCCCTGTGTGGAGTGATTTCCACAGAGGCAGCTACTGGGCCCGACCCATGTCCCTTCATGTCATCCTCAGGGCAGCCCCGTGACTAGGCCCCTGTGAGCATCCTTATTCACAGAGTAGAAAGTGGAGTCCAGAGGTCACACAGCAACCTGCTCTGCAGCTGGGCTTAAACCCAGCTCAGCCTGTCTCCAGATCCTGAAGGCTGTCTTGAGAGGTTTGGTGGAGTTGACCAGAATGATACTGCTTAGCTTGACCCCAGGCTGACATGAGGTACTTACACCTTGTTGGGCTGGGCCAATGGGCCATCTATCGGCTTTAAATGTGGACAAACATAGGATGCCAGAAAATTATTGGGGGGCTGTTCCTCCACCTTACACGATGCTGTTAGCTTCTGTCCAGCCCACCCTCAACAGCCCCTAGGTGAGCAGACTGGGGCCACGGATTGCCTATCTGTGGGGCAGGGCTTCCCGCGAATGTGGCCGCGCTCTGTCATTGTGGTCATCTCAGCTGACCTCTAGGAGGAAGATCCCATTGTCCCCAGACAATCAGGGCTGAAGTTCAGACCCCCGAGAAGAAGGCCCTTTCGAGGTTCCTGTGGGAGAAGGGAACTAGCAATGAAGCTGAGGCCCTCCCTCCACCTGGCCAGGACAGCAGTGGCCTCCAGCGACCCGCAGGGCTCAGGACAGAGAACACAGCCCACAGGATGGACCCCCAGCTCAGCCCACAGCCACGGGGCTGCTACTGGGCTCTTCCTGCGCCCGGGGTCTTTAGGATGTCCTCGCAGAGCACGGTTTAAAGGATTTCTCAGGTGAAGAAAAAAGTGTTATGCCTAGATGTTTGAGGATTGAGGGTTTGGGTCCAATGAGGTATCAAGTGTGATGCAAACAACTATCATGTTTTTTCTCAGCACGTGCTTGGCAAGTTGTAATGGACAGCTGGTTGTTTCTGTCGGCCCAGCATCCATACCCCTTCTTCTCAAAAGAGCATGCTGGTTTTCCTGTGGGGGCTCCCCTCCCCGACTCCCAGCCTTCTGGTTGGAGTGAGGCTGACTCCATTCATGGGCTCTGAGCATGGGCACATGACAGGAGCTGACCAATCCCTGCGCTTCGTTTCCTGGAGGGGTGGTTGTGGGTATGTATCCTCAGCCAGACCAACAGAGTTGATCCTGAGGTTTTGCTGGAATTTGGAGACAACACACCCTCTTTCTCCAGGAGTTGCTAAGCTGGGAGCCCGTTGACCTGGACCCCCTGGTGGTGACATCGCCCCACATGGGCTGAGCAGCCTGGGACTGAGGCCAGCCCGAAGGAAAGCAGAGAGAGGAGATGGCGAGACCAGATTCTTGGTGACATCTTCTCCGTGGCTGGATTCAACTGTGGACCTTTCCAGTTGGTGCTTTTGTAAGTTTGGGTTGAGTTACTGTCTCTTAGACCTGAAAGCATCTTGTCTAATGTGGAGATGATCCCAAAATACATCCGGAAGTTGGGTGCCGAGCACACAATGGACATTTAATTTGAAATGTTTTTAATATCTGTCATGATTGTTTTGTGTTATAGATTATTAAAGACATAAGAGAAAAATTTTTAAAAATACTTTTTGTTGATTTCAGAGAGGGAAAGAGAGAAACATCAATGATGAGAAAAAACATTGATTGGCTGCCTCCTGCACGCCCCCTACTGGGGATCAAACCCACAACCCGGGCATGTCCCCTCGACCAGAATCAAACCCGGACCCTTTGGTCTGCAGGCTGTTGCTCTAACCACTGAGAAAACCAGCTAGGGTGACATAAGGGAAATTGTGCTATGCCTACATTGTATCATGGGGAAAAATAAACAAAACTAAACAAATATACTCACAATATTATTAAAAAAAACTAGTGGCCTGGTGCATGGATTCGTGCACATTGAAAGGGAAATAATTAGAAGAAATATTTTAATATTGCTATTTACCCTTTCTCTCTCAGCACCTGGGAGCCGGGCGGTGGCCCCGCCCTCTGACAGTGCTGAGTTGCCAATGCCTGCCATGTTCTGCGCTGCCCCCTGGTGGTCAGCACACATCATAGCAAGCGGTCGAACTCCCGGTCGAACTCCAGGTCAAACCACCGCCGGAGGGAACAATTTGCATATTAGGTTTTTATTATATAGGATCCCAGGTACCTGCTTCCCTGGAGTCAGAAAGCTCTGAGTTTCCATTCTAGCTCTGCCAGTTACCTTGGACAACTATCACAACTGTCACGGGCCTCAGTTTCCTCATGGGCAATATGGCAATAATAAGAGTAGCTGTACCCTGGGTTCATCATAGAGGAGTATCTGAAAAAATAAGAATATCCGGCCTTCTCACAGTCCTATGAGGTAGAAACTGAGGGGCAGAAAGGGTAAGTTACCTGTTCAAGATCAGTCAGCTTGCTAGTGGCAGAGCTGGGATTTGAACTTGGGCAGTGTGGCTCAGAGCTTCCACTCCTGATCCCCATGTTTACTATCTCTTGAGGCTCAGAGAGGTTGAGTAACTTGTCCAGTGTCACAGAACTCATAATATTTTACACAAAGTGCTTCTAGTGGAGTCTGCTACACAGTAAATCTCAGCGGATGCTAAGAAGAATACAGAGAAAGGAGGGTGTTGACCAGCTGATGGCATCTCAGGGCAGGGCCATGTCTGCAGTCATGGGGGGATACAGGAATAGGATTTAGGAGCCCCGATTTCAGACTCTGCTCTGTCATTAACCTGACATGTGACCTTAGGTAAGTCACTTGCATCTCTGGGTTTTGCTTCCTCCTATGCAAATTGAGAGGAGCAGAATGATTGTTCGCCAAGGGCTCTTCCATTGTAATCATCTACTGGCCTAGGGAGGCATTTGTCATAACCAAGGTGATGATGCTGCATGGCCTGGATGTGGAGAGGATTTTTTTTGCAAGGGGGCTGGACTGGAAGCTCTAGTCTCCCTGCCTGTCAGTCTGAGGGGCCAGGGCTCCGTCCCCCATGCTCTGCCCTGCTTCCAGCTTGGGTCTCCTTCTCCAAGTTCTCCATCTTTCTCTAACCTAGTGCATTCCCAATATCAGGGAAGAAATGTGACCAAAATTGGCCTTCTCTGAACCAGAGCAAAGAAAGTCCAGGCTAGTCCCTCAGCCTCCTCACATGTCTAACCCATGACCAACTCCTAGCCTCTTGACTGAGCATTTTAAAGGCCTTAATCACATCTGAAAATGCTTCCCAAATAGCTAGAAACTCTCCCAGGAAAAAGTCAGTGTTCTAATGAGTTAAGTGTAAATGAATCGAAACCATATGGATTAAATTTCCCCTGAAATACGCTCAGGATCGACCATTAAGGACAAATGCCTTGGGACAATATGGGCTGTGGGTGGAGGGGGTAGAAAGCCTGGGTTCGATTTGGAACTTCCTCTCTCCTCCTTGGCAACGGAACCATTTGCCCCAAGTGTGCCCATGCCTAAAGTCCCAGGCCCCTGAACTCACACTCAGTTTTCCACAAATGAACAGATTGTCTTAGGCTGGAATTTAATGAGACCTTGCAGGAAAAATTCAAAAACCAGGGGCATCTGTTTGGGCTGTTCTTGCTGCGAGAGTCTCTCTTCGGAAGGTGGTCAACTTGCCCAAGGTGGCACACAGCCTTGAACACACAAGGCAATCTGTTCATCCACTCGGAGAATAGTCACTGAGCACTGAACTTGCATCAGAACCCGCCAAGACCTGGGAAGGAAAGAGGAATAAAACAGTCCCTGCATCTCTGTCCCCGCTACCTCTGCCGCGAGGTCCCCGGCCCTGTTGCTACTTCTCAGTGGGTCTCCCTTGCTTTGGATGACACGAGCTCTCTGATGAGTGGCTGTCAGACCAGTTTGGGAGTATTGTCTCAAGGCTTCGGCTGAGGTTGGAAACATATGGATGGCAGCTTATCAACTCTTACAGCCCACCCATGTCCTGCTTATTTATCAGACACCATCTTCTCCTACCAGACACCAAGGCAGCCTCCTCCTAATCCAGTGATGGCGAACCTATGACACGCGTGTCAGAGGTGACACGCAAACTCACTTTTTGGTTGATTTTTCTTTGTTAAATGGCATTTCAATATATAAAATAAATATCAAAAATATAAATCTTTGTTTTACTATGGTTGCAAATATCAAAAAATTTCTATATGTGACACGGCACCAGAGTTAAGTTAGGGTTTTACAAAATGCTGACATGCCGAGCTCAAAAGGTTCGCCATCACTGTCCTAATCAGTCATCTGATTTATCCCCTTCCAATCCGCCCTCCACCCAACCACCAGAACAATCGGCCTGGACCTCAGATCTGACCACATGATTCTACTGTGCAGAGAGCGAGGGCTCCCAAGTTGTCTACAGTTAAATCAAACTCCGTCGAATGGTGGACATGGCTGGAGCTTCCACTACCTTTCATCCCATGATTTCTCATCTCTCTGCCCCATTCATGCAGAAACCTCTTCTGTTCTTTGCTGCACTAACGGAGGCTCCTGGGTCACCTTCCTAAACTCTGTTCTAAGGAACGCTGGCTCTGTAGATGTTGGAAGATTTTGCACCACGAAATAAAGGGACTCACGGCCAATAAACAGCTTAAAAAGTGCCGAGTTTGAAAAAAGTTAAATGGGCTTTTTCTTGCAGGACTTCTCCGAGCCTTTCCATATGCTAATGTGCATGCACTATGGCTCTCCAAGACCAAACCTCATTTGATCCCCAAATTCTGTTTGTCTCAAATATTTATTATCATCCGTTGTTGAGGGAAACTTTCCTAGGCAGGAACTCATTCTACAACCTTGGACAAACCAGTGAATTTGTTCATTCAAAGAAGATTCATGGAGTATTTGTGTCCAAGTGAAAGTAATGCGGAGGCAAAGAGGAAACCCAGTCCCTTCTGTGGAGGAGATCAGTTCTCTTTCATGATGACACCTTCATGGCTTCTTGTTCTCAAGGAGCTAGCGGGGCCAACAAAATATATTTTAAGTCCTTCCAGGAAACACATTAGACAAAAACACAGCACTTCCCAAAAAGCTGCAAAGGAGACTGCGAGCCCCCTGCAGGGGAGTGCCTTTCCGGGGCGACCTGGTTTGTATGGTGCGAATGGCATTACCAGCAGCCTCGGTCGTTGGGAGAATCTGATGAAACCTGCCATCTCAAGTAGGCGGGGATGTAGGGGGTGACCTCTCAGAACATCTGTAACAGCTTGTTGTCTTTTCCTAACTCTCTTTTCTTACAAGTTGCATCTCTTGGAAGATGGGCTCACTCCCCGTGGACTCCCCCTTGGCAGGAGCAGGGTGGGTTGAGCTAGTGGCACTTCCACCGCCTTGGCCAAAGAGAGGCCAGTCCAGGGCGGAATCAAGTCCCCGCTCTCTTCCATGGGATCCATCATTCCAAGTGGTACCAGTTAGACACCACCAACTCTAGAGTACCACACCCTTTGCTACAATTCACACGCACAAACTTGACTCCCCTGGGAGCATGTGTTTTGAAATTAAATGAATCCAGAGTTCACATATGTTGCCTGAATGTGACATTGTGTAATGTTTTGTTGGGTATTTTCCCCCTCCCCTGACGATCCGTACCACTGCCCCCTTTAGAAGCCCAGTCTCATTGAGTGGCATAAAAAACAAAACCAAAAAAAAAAAAAAAAATCCCCACGTCCCCTTAGAGGGGAAGTCCTGGGGAGCTGGAGCAGAGGAGAGGTTGTCGCCTGTCAAGTTCAGCAATAAAAATGACTTTCTCCTTTCAGCGGCTGTTCCCTGATGTGACTCTGTGATCAGTATCAAATGCTCGGTGGCAAGGGTTTCTGTAGAGCCTTCCCAGCTAAAATAGATTTAACCTGCCCGCTGCTCTTTGTGAGGGAACAATGGGCGTAACAATAAGGGGCCGCTATATTGTTCATGCCTGAATAGCCCTGATGGAGGTATTTGCTGCGGGGCCCTGTAGATTACCTGCAAAGCACGCCGGCTCCCTCTGTGGGGAAAGGCTGTGCTACAGGCGAGCGGGCGGTGCAGGCTGGTTCCTGGTAATGAATCAATAGGAGCTTGCAATTAATGGCCTTCTTTCAGAAGGGTAGGGAGGCACCTTTTTGAAACAGGGTCTGTTTTTGCCTCCGGCCTCCTTGCACAGCCTGCGGTGTCTCCTGTTTGAATGGGTCAGCTTTGGGTGTGAGCTGGGGGGTTGAGGGGCTGGAGGGAAGGGGCAGAGGGTGACAAGCAAGGTGGCTTGGGGGGCTTACACGGGCCGGCTCTGGGGGAAATGAAACCCATGTGTGTGGTGCTTGGCACACGGCTCGGAACCAGGCAAACAGCGGGGGCAGGCTGGAGGGCCAAGAGCGTCTTCAGAGTCCCCAGCTCCCATGCCCAACTGGGGAAAGTCTCTTTTTCCTTATTTTGTTTTTTCTCTTACGGTTGACATTCAATATTATATTCGTTTCAGGCGTGCAGCATAGTGTTAGATAATGATATTGTTTACAAAGTGATTCCCTCCCCAGTAATTCAAGTAGCCTCCTGGCACAGTATGCAGTTATTACAGTGTTATTGACCGTATTCCCTATGCTGTACTGTGGTCATCAGAGAGTCCCGCTATGTGGCTGTGGACTGGGTCTCCCAAATCCCTAGCTGGTACACAGTGGTGCTGGCGGGGGGAAAACCCCACAGGCTTCGGGTCCAGCCCATCTGAGTCCTACCCACTGCACTGTCACTTACCAACAGTGTGACCTCGGGCAAAGTACTTAGCCCCACTGAGCACCCTGGCTCATCGGTCAAACAGGGGTGCCATTACCTCCCCCCAAGGTTCCTGCAAAGAAAATATGTCCCCAGGGTGGGGGCAGACACTGCTGGTTCACCAACACCTCCCCTCTCCTCCCTCCTCAGGAACACAATCCTGATTTTGATCAGGGCGGCCATATATTCAACCAAGAAAATCCTGATCTCCCAGGATTCCTTGTGGTTGGGGTGGCTTTACAGTGTAGTTCTAGTCCATCAAAAGTGGACATCTGCTGGGTGAGTCTTGCTAAAAAGCTATCGTTTTCTCAGTTAAAAAAAAATAAAAGGAGAGAGATTTCACAAAGGTTTGGCCTTTCCCCTGCCCTCTTCTTCTTCCCTGGAATGCAGCCCCAAGGCCTGGCGGTGTGGGAGGAGCCACCTTGCAACCACGAGGAGCAAGTCCACGTGCGAAGGGGCGTGGAACAGATGGCGGTCAGGTGGAGGGACTGATGAAATTGTGGAGCCCGTGACTGCCTCCCCCGGGGACCTCCTGTCAGGTGAGAACGATAAATCTTCATGCTTTTACGTCACTGTTACCTGAACTTCCCCTTACAGCCGATCACAGTCTCTCTAAACCGTGCCTGGCGGTGATTACTTCTCGGGGCTGGCAACACCAGCCTTTGGAGACTTCCTAAGGTAAGGGGGAGGGATACATTGGAAGATGTGCTACGCGGTCTCTGATATTTCAGGGCCTGGCCACCCCGCTTCACCTGTCAACCCACGTACCTGAGCTATTTATGCACATGGGCTTCCTTGCTTAGTATGAAATCAAGGCTTCCGGGGACCTGGATTAAGTGAAGGGAGATCAGAGGCAAAGATAGCCACACTACCCTACCAGTGCCCGCCGGCATCAAGTAAGATACCGGAGTGATCAACCCAAGAACAAAGGCGGTGCCTGCATGAAGTGAGCGCCTGCCCGACTGGAGCTGGTGCTGGAGCTGGAGCTGGCTGCTGCTGCCCAGCCGAGCGCAGGGAGTAAATGTGGGGACCCACAGGCCAAACATCATAATGGCTTGGACAGCTTCGCCCCCAATAAGGAAGCCTGTGCTGAATCCTCGTGCCCTGGAGAAATAGCCCAGGGTATTGGGCTTGTCGGAAGGGACTTGTGAGAACTGGGGAGAAGCGTAGGCTGAGGTGTAGAAGATGTCTTAGCCGAGG
The DNA here is from genome assembly GCF_964212035.1 of Myotis nattereri. Lineage (NCBI taxonomy): Eukaryota > Metazoa > Chordata > Mammalia > Chiroptera > Vespertilionidae > Myotis > Myotis nattereri. The sequence continues at coordinate 51,681,385 of NC_138088.1, read as the reverse complement.
TGGAGATGGGGCCCCTCGAGCCCGTGAGAGAGGGAGGAGGGAGCCCTGTATTGACCTCTGAAGGTCAAGCTCCTGGTCCGCAGCGCTGGGCAGTGTGGCGCAGAGGCCATTTCTCCAGGGGGGTCGTGGAGTGAAATGAGTCACAAATGAGCGAGTCCCTGTGAATGTTTTGGCTGAAACTGCCAGCCTGACATCCCTCCTAATGGCTGACAAATGTCAGGGTGACTTGTGTGCTTTTTTTGTTAATTGAATTGGTTAATTAGGTCCCAGAGGCCTACCGCTAATTATGAGCTGCGGCCGAATATGAGCTTAAAAAAAAGAAAAGATGCAAGAAAGTTCAAACAAAAGAGAAAACACACACACACACCAACTCCTGTGTGTTCTATACAATCTGTACTGTTGCCGTCTCTTCATTTCTGACCTGCCACATGCTACCACCTTCTTGATGTGTTCAAAAAAAAAAAAATGGGGCAAGAAAAACTCCAATTCCGTCTTTTCCCATAAAGAGCAGCTGCTCAGTCAGTACCACGTTCATTAATTTTCTGCCAATTAGCAAGAAACAAAAGGGAGATGGGGGAGGGCGGAGGAAAGTCCAGATTTGCAGCCTGATGCGGTCCTTGTGAAGATGGAGTTTTCAGAAGTGACCCGCACATCGCCTCCTGTTTGGGTAAAGAGGGGCTAACCGTCTACCAGGCCCAGCAGTGACTTGTGGATGTTTGAGAAAACTTTTCTGGAACCTCCCAGAACAGGCCCGGGACACAGCGGTCTGCGCTGTCCCACTAAGAACGAACCTTCCTCAAAGGGGAATAAAGTGCCTTGCAGGTCACGGAGGCCTCCAGAAATGGAGGTGAGTGCCTGCAGGTGGGTGTCTTCAAGAATACCTCCCAACCCCCAACCACAGGTGCTTGGCATTGTCTCAGGTGGTCGCTTCCAATTCGGGGAGAACATTGAAGAAAGTTGGAAGTTCCAGCTTCATCCCTCCGGTTCGCTCTGCTTCTGGGAGCTGGTGAGTCCCAAATATCTGATGAGCTGGTTGGCATTCTTTGGTTGGTGGGGGTCGGACGGCACAGGGAGGGTAACTGAGGCAGAGGGGCGGGAAAAGAGCGGACCTTTGGGGCAGAGCTATCTAGACAGGGGTCAGCTGCCCAGTATGGCGCCGCTTACTCTCAGAGTCTCGGGCTAGCAGAGTCTGGGATTTTGCAGGCACGTGGCCAGAAGCCTGGGGACTTGAAGAATGTGTGTGACCAAGACCACATGGGGCCATCGTCCCCGGACAGATTTGGGTGAACTTGGCTTCGGGTCCCAGCCCCACAGTCTGCCCTCCCAGCTCAGCCCCCAAGTCCAGAGCCTTCCTCTCAGTTTGTTCCACTCCCCTCCTCTCCTGGGGGTGAGGCCTCAGGTTGTCCCCAAGCCGGCTTTTGGTCCCTTGCTGTTCCCAAGGCCCCCAGTCATAAAGGTTCTAAACTTCCCTGGAGACTTGAGAGGGAGGGGCTCTGACCCACACAGAGCCTCTGCCTTCTGTTTGGCTTTCCCTCCGACACCCCAGCACCTTTCATCACCCCTCGCCCCACCCCCTCCTACGACCCCTCAACATGTAGACTCTGCCTGGCAGTCACTGAGACACATGCATGGAAAGCTCCAAGGAAAAAGAAAATGTGCATGTTTTACAGTGACTCCACTTGAATCCCTGCATTTTTACTAGCAGGTGCGTGTGAGTGCGTGTGTGAGTGTGCGCACGCACCAGCCAGAGTTGAAACAGCGTTGACTGCTTGGGTTCACCCTGAGCAAAGCATCTCTGACGGCTTTGCAGGAAATCATGTAAAAACCTATGGGCCAGTCGGTGAGGGTGACTATGCTGGGAAGCATGTGGCACGCTGGCCAAAGCCACGGCTACTGCCCTGGTGACCAAGGTACACATCCTGGCCTTGACCCCTGCTGGTGTGCCACCTTAGACCAGTCCTTCAACGCCTTCGAAACTCATGTTTTCAACTCTAAAAGGCAACTAATAATAGGAGTACCTGTCTCCCAGGGTTGTTGGGAGTCAATGCGATCAGGTGTGGAAGCGGTGAGCGCAGTGCCTGACATTAGCTCATACTGGCTTCCCTCTCTTGCTCCACTCTTTTAAAGTCTGAAGTCCACAGAAACATCAGCGACATCAGGAACTTACCATCAGTACCTTTAACCTGGTTTGCTTTGCTTATGTGTAAATAATTCTAGAATTTCTTTTACATATTTGGCAGAGTGGTTTCTGCTATTCTTTCTCTAAGAGACTAAAGGCGTTTGTATGAGTCTTAAGCTAGAGAGAGATCGAAATTCTCTCAGAGTTACTTTGGGCGCCGCTCTACCCGCTCATGTAAGACTCAAAGGAAAAGAGGTTTGCTTCATAAGAAGTTGAAGGTCTGCATACCATCTAGCGCTTTCTACAGAATCCATTCTAGGAAGGACCAGCCTCCTGTGTGCTCTGAGGAGAGTGTAGCTATTTGAGTGTCTGTGTTCAGAGCAGGGAGTCCAGGGCCTCTGTGGGTGTCCCCACTCCTCTCTGCTAGAGAAACCCCCCAATTTGTCCCAAGTTTCTTTGCTTCATCATCAACTGACGGGAAAGAGAATTTGACTACCCTGGAAAGTAGGGTGAAACGTGTGGTCGTGTGCCCAGGACCGAGGGGGTCCTGGGGACAGGCCTTTCTGTGGTCAAAGGAGGAATGTCCCAGGCACGTTGGGATGAGCTGGTCCCCCTCCTGGAAGGTAGATTTTTAGTTGTTTGTTTAGCAGAGTTGGGGCAGTTGGGGGAGGTGGTATCCAGGACCACCCACAGGTTCATATGCTGGGGGAAGCCCTGGGCCTCTGGGTACACTGACTGCGTACGTGTGGCTGGGGTCTCTGAAGACAGAAGTCGTAGAAACACAAGTCTGCAGTCCCTCAGAGCATGAGCTGTGGGACTCGACCCTTTGGAAGTTGGACTCCCATGTGGGAACTTTTAAAAAAAAAAATTTTAATGAAACTGGTATTTACAGGACTTAATACAAGGAAAAAGGTATTGTATAGTGGTACCAGTTCTTAATACCAATTATTAAGCATAGTTTATATCCATGTGAGAACTTTTAAAAATGAAGTTCTGAATTAACCAAGCTGCTCCCCACAGATTACAGTATGGAATACAGAGGGAGGGGTGTGTATACGTGACAATAAAATAGAACTAAGTCTAGCCAGCATGGCTCAGTGGTTGAAAATCAACCTATGAACCAGGGGGTTGCAGTTTAATTGCCGGTCAGGGCACATGCCCAGGTTGTGGACTCTATTCCCAGTGGGGGGCTTGCAGGAGGCAGCTGATCAATGATTCTCTCTCATCATTGATGTTTCTCTCTCCCTCTCTTTCTCCCTTCCTCTTTGAAATCAATAAAAATATATATTAAAACAATAACAACAAACCCCATAGGGTTCTGTGACCATTGCCCTCCAGAGGCACAGCCTGGGGGAGGTCAGCCACGTTCTCCCATCCTGGCATCTGCTCCTGAGATGCTGCCCTTCCCAACTGGGGCAACTTTCGAACCCAGGCCTGAAAGTAAACCGCTAAACATGCTTCCTGCAGATTTGCAAAGAATACTGCAGAAAGGAAGGAGGTTTACATCTCTCCACAGAAGAGAGAAAGCAACATGAGCACAAGAGAGCTAGCATGCACCGAGCATCTAAAATATACTGGTCCATGGGTTGCACATTTTTACTTATTTCTCAGAGAAGCTTGAGAGGTTGGTGTTAGGAATCAGATTTTAAAGCTGAGAAACCAGAGCTCAGGAAGGAAATTAAGTTCCAAATTCACTCTGCTGAGAAGTGGCAGACCTGGGAATTGTAATGGTGATAACATACTAATTTAATTAAAATAGCCAACAGAATGGATCCACAGTTAATACGTATGCACGAAGTGTTTCTTAGGTCCAGGTACGAGGCTACAACAGCCTTTAGTGTTTAATCCCATTGAGTCCTCAAACAGCTTTCCAGGTTGGTACCACTATTACGCCCATTCATCAGATGGACAAATTGAGGATTAGAGAGATGGTATGGACCCAATGGAGGACGCCCAGCCAACAAGTGGCAGAACTGGAGTTTGAACCCATGTCTGTCTGCCTCCGTAAACCATTGCACAACACGTTGACCCTTCACAGCTTACAAACACGCTTTTGGACATGTGATCGCCTTTCACCATCGAGACTGATCTTTTCTAGACCAAAAAAGGGAGGCCAAGAGAGCTTTTGACTTGTTCCAAATCACACAGCTGTTAACACATTGCGGGCGGATCCCGAGCATTCCCGTGTTTTCATATTACACAGTGTTTTACATAAATGTTAAAGGCACGCCTGAAAATTAAATACCCTTTGCATTTTGAAGTTATTTCTCACATGTTCCTACAAGCTAATCTCTTTTTAAAGTATGATACTTTGTAAAACGTTTTTTGTACTCGTTCAATAGAACCTTATCTGGCCACTGGGTAAAGCTAGCAATAAAACTACTGGCGCGCAATGTGTTAAGTGTGGGAGCCAGGCCGAAAGCTGACTCCAAGTCCAGGACCCCCGAAGGACCATGACCCTGGGCATCTGCTGGGAAAAGTCATTCGTCCACTGTGCTAACTTTCTCCTCGGCTGTCAAGGGAAGCTTCTTCCGTCACCAGAGGGAACCGATCCCCCAGGGGATCACTGAGTGACTCAGAATGGGAAAGACGATGGCCGTCCCAGAGGACAAAGACCAGCGACCAGCGGGCCAGAGCCCCTGCCCGCTGAGGCCTCCTCCCCTGGACCACGCAGGCAGGCCTGGGTCTCGCCTGTGTACAGAATATTGACCTGCTCCTATTGATGCGACACCTGCCGGGTTGCCTTTCCTTATTGATAACCAATGGCGGTGCCTAAAGTTCAAACACGGCTGGGTGGCTTTCATGTTGGTAAACAGCATCGATGTGCACACAGGAGGACCCATCCGGCCCTCGGGATTAAACAAGGACGGCGGCTGAACATTTGGGAGATGAAATCCGGAAGCGGCTCATTAAAATCAGGGCTGGGCACGAAGCTGTAAATGGTGGCCAATTAATCTAAATGCCTTCCAATCCTAGACACCCCAGTAGCCCAAGTCTGGCTTTCCCAAGCTGGTGGCCAATAACGCTGCCTCGCCCTCCCTCGGATGGAAGTGGTGGGGGGCTGCCCTTGCTTCACCCCCACAGAGTCTGGTCGGCCAGCAACCCCGCAGTGAGCTCTGGAAAGGCAACAGTGTCTGAGAAGACTGGATGGTCTGCGGGAGAAGACGGACATCTGACGGCACCACGTCGACCCAGCATATTCTGATGCAGCCTAGAAAACACATGCTTAAACGCCCAATTAACAACCAAACCAAAACATTAACAACAAGAAATGGAAATAGCAACACTTCCTCCTCGACTCCATGAGGGTCAGTTTCAAGGACAAGACTAGGCTTAGGAATGTTCAAGGTCACTTGTCCTCATTACTTATTAATTTTGTTAAAACAGTGTTTTTTGCATTATGATGGCTCAACCTCAGTAGGACCATGTTGAAATGCCCCCTAATCCAAAACAGCCCTGCACCAAGGTCCCACTTCACCGCAGGGGCAACCTAGGTGCGTGAGGGCAGCCGCCAGTGGCAGTTGGGATAAAGGACCTCTCACCCAGCTGGTTACTCAGGGGAGGCACCTTAGGAGCCCTAACAATAGGGAGGTAATTCAGGCTTTTGTTGGTGCCGCTGTCTCTCCTTTTTTTACCAGCCTTCGCCTGGCTTCCTTCGAAGCCAATAGAAATAATGACCAACATTGCTTCAGGACTGACTGCGTGCCAAGCACAGTCTTAAGCACTTCGCATGCATTAGCTCATTTGATTTTCATTAAAACCCCAAGAGAGGGAGCTGAGAATAAGTAGGCGATGTTTTTGCCACAGTGACTTTGCTTTCCAAAGCCATCTCGGAGGCAGGTGAGCGGGGTTGGTTCCGTTTCTGAGACAAAGAACAGAAGCCTCAGGGGTGAAATGATTTGCCCACAGTCAGAGGGGCACACCTGCAGGGAGCCCTCTTCAGGGCACCCGGATGCCCTACTTCTGAAGAGATGGGATGGTCCCCAGACACCGTGTACTATCCCCATCTTCACCCATGGTCAGCCAGGGTCCAAATTGCTCCCTATTGGACGGGGAGAAGTGAGGGGCTCTCCAACTTTCGCCTGTGCCGTGAAGAATGAAACCAAGTATTTGAAAGAACAAAATGCTGTAAAAATGTCTTGGGCTGTTATTCTGATTAGACGAGCTTTTCCCCAAGACAGACCCCAAGGCCACGTCTTCTCTTGGCTGGTCCCAATAAAGGTACCCTCTTGGCTTGAGTGGCAGGCATCTGTGTTTTTGTAACCGCATGTAGGATTTCTGGGAGCAAAAGAGGGAGGGGGAGAGAGCAGGCATGTGAGTGAGCGGTATCATGTTCCCGGTTTTAGGTTAGTTCCAGGACTGGGATGCTTAACTCATGTGGTTTTTCAAGACTAATCGTAAGTTACAACAAGCTACTCCCCCTTGGGGTATTTCATTTGCATCATTTTCTCTCCCAGAGGATGGAAGGGAGAAAAAATATCCGCTGCACAGCTTTGGAAATTAGCTGCTTGTCACTCACTCGCTTGGAGTGAGATTTGGATCTAATGGCCTTCGCTCCAGAGCTCTGGACCGGGTCCCCATTAAGCAAGAGACGTGCAGCTGGACAGCCCCTCCTGCCCAGGCGCTGGGGTGAGGAAAGCCAGTGGTGGGCAGCTCAGCGGTAACCTGAGCCCTGGCTTCTGAGAGCCAGCATTTATCTGCAGGTCTCTAGGCACCTTCAGAACTAGGCACGCAGCCCTCCATATGCACTTGAGGATCAGGAATCAGCCGGCATGTCCTGTTCTCCGTGGAAAGGAAAGCTTGTGGCTATACCTTGGGGGAGGGAGCTTTACGTGAGGTATTTGGGGTCCTCAGTAGTCCAGGTGGGGCAGCCCACTGGGAACAGACCTCGCTTGGGAGGAGCCTGTTGTCCAGTTTGATATTATATGAAATGGCACAGACTAAATGGAATCAGTGTCCATGGGAGCTGGATCCAGAAGGTAGAACAGGTTGCCATGGTTCTCCAGGCTCAAGCTCCATACCGTCTAGAGGACCTCAGCCAGAACTTGGGGGTGGTGGGTCATCAAGCCACAGGGCACTCGGCTGAGGTTCAGTGCTCCAAATGCAGAGTGGCGGAAGACGGCCATGGGAACCAGGCAGGCAGTCAGAAGCTGTGTCACATGGGTGTGGACGGGGTGAGTGCAGCCAGGTCAGGTCAAGGTTGGGCTCCTCTCCCCACACACCCCCACCCCTCAGGTCTAGAGCAGCATAGCGCATTGCTGTCCCACCTTCTGGCTGCCATTTCTTCTTGACTTGGGCAGACTGACTCAGGAGCAGGGATGATGCCAGGATCTGGAGAGAGGGATCCTCTTGGGGGTACCCAGGCCTGCCAAGATTGTGTGCCAGTTCCTGGGGTGCTGACTGAGGTGTCACTGCCAAGTGATGAGCTGTATCAGAAGTTTGACCAACAGAGTAGCTTCTTCAGGAAGCAATATGCTCAGCTGTGTAGTCAGGGGAAGATCGATTTACTTCATAAAAGCCAACCTCAGGAAACGCCTCATTACTCTATTACTTATTGTCCCAAATCGACCGTTTTCTTCGCTCCACTAGACACGGTCCTGATTAAAGTTTGACCATTCAAAAACCCCAAATCCACCAGAGAATTCTTCCTCAGAACGCTATTGCATTTCCTCCTTGTCAGAAATGGAAGCATTCAGTGTTGGCCTATTATTCAAGATCAAGGGTTCCTCTCATGACCTGGACCCCACCTACCTTCTCCCACCATCTCCCATCCTGTCCATGAATAAAATCGGTGTACCTGCCAGGCCTCGAACACACAAGGTGGGGTCCTCCTCTGGACTTCTCTGATGCCACACACTTGCCTGAAGTATCCATCCCTCCCCATCCCTACTTTTTATCCCCCCCAATTTCTTCTCATTCTGACCTAATTTGATACCACCTCCGCGATCTTAGTAGATTGAGAGTTGCCTTAGGTGTATTTGGTAGGGCTGCCATAACAAAGTGTCACAAAAAGGTTGGCTTAAGCAATGAAAGCATATTAGCTCACACTTTTGGAAGCTGGGGGTCTGAAATCAAGTGTTGGCAGAGTTGGTTCCTTCTCTCCTTGGCTTGTAGATGGCCCTCTTCATGCTCCCATGGCATTCTCCCTGAATGCAGGTCTCTGTGTCCAAATTTTCTCCTTCTACAAGAACAACAGTTGTATGGTCGTAGGGCCCACCCTAATATTCTCATTTTAACTTTCTTAATTCTGCAAAGACCCGATCTCCAAATAGGGTCACATTTGAGGCACTGGGGATTAGGATGTCAACATATAAATTCAACCCATAATAACAAGAGGCATTCCTGGTTAAAACTGTACAGCTTCAGTCCATGATCAAAATTATTTGATTTTGTGCTAATCAGGGCTAAATGAAGAAGAGAGGTATGGGCTAAAATAGGCATCAGGGCACTTGAGCTACCTTCTTCTAAGAAAGCAAATGTTCCATGGAGGGCAAAAGGTCTAGGTCTTGTCCATGGAAGATATGTTTTGGAAAACATCGTATCTATTAGAATAAGCTAGGCTTTGCAGTAGTAACATACAGCCCCACAATTCCAATGGCTTATAATCACAAAGATTGTTTTTTTTAAAAAATTCCTTATTGTTTAAAGTATTACATAAGTCTCATTTTTCCCTCATTGACCTCTTCCTGGCCGCTCTCAGCCCCCAGCACATGCCCTCACTTCCCTGCTGTCTGTGTCCATTGGTTATGCTCATATGCATATATACAAGTCCTTTGGTTCATCTCTTACCTCCCCTGCCTTCCCTCTTAGGTTGGACGGTCTGTTTGATGCTTCTATGTCTCTGGCTCTATTTTTGTCCATAAGTTTATGTTGTTCATTCTATTCCACAATGAGTAAGATCATGTGATATTTATCTTTCTCCGACTGGCTTATTTCGCTTAGCATAATGCTCTCCAGGTCCATCCATGCTCTTGCGAATAGTAAGAGTTCCTTCTTTTTTACAGCAGCACACTATTCCATTGTGTAGATGTACCACAGTTTTTTAATCCACTCATCTGTTGATGGGCTCTTGGGCTGTTTCCAAATCTTAGCTATTGTAAATTGTGCTGCTATGAACATAGGGGTGCATATGTCCTTTTTGATTGGTGTTTCTGATTTCTTGGGATCTAGTCCTAGAAGTGGGATTACTGGGTCAAATGGGAGTTCCATTTTAATTTTTTGAGGACACTCTATACTGTTTTCCACAGTGGCTGTACCAGTCTGCATTCCCACCAGCAGTGCATGAGGGGTCCTTTTTGTCCACATCCTCGCCAGCACTTGTCGTTTGTCGATTTGTTGATGATAGCCATTCTGACAGATGTGAAATCATACCTCATTGTCGTTTTGATTTGCATCTCTCGGATGATTAGTGACTTTGTGCATGTTTTCATATGTCTCTTGGCCTTCTGTATGTCCTCTTTTAAAAAGTGTCTATTTAGGTTCTTTGCCCATGTTTTGATTGGATTGTTTATCTTCCTTTTGTTAAGTTGTATGAGTTCCCTGTAAATTTTGGAGATTAAACCTAGGTTGGCTTCTTGCTCATGCTGTATGTCCACTGTGGGCCAGCTGCAGTTCCCTGTTGTCCTCACCTGGGGACCAATTGATGAAGCAGCCTCTATCTGGAATTTTGCCAACTTTATGGCAGGAACATAGCTCTTAGAGCTTCTTCTTGGACAGACCTCACATTTCATTGGCCAAATGAAGTCACCTGGCTAAGTCTGGTGTCAACAGTTAGGAATGTATAATCCTCCTGGGAGGAGGGTCATTGTAGGGAGAAGCACTGAAGGTGGGCAATCAGAAGTCCAGTCTACCACTCAAACACAAGCACCAAGGACCTGTCTTTAAGAGAACCAGATTTCTGTGACTTTGGCCTGTCATTTACTTCTCTAGCCCTCAGTTTCCTCCTTCATTAAATGGGAACCATAATACTTGTCCTACCTTCCTTACAAGGCCATTGAGAATATTAACTATGAGACTAAATACACAAATGCTTGGCATACGAGTCTTAAAGCATCCCAGGGACAAAAGGCAAAAACCTACCATTTTGGGGATAGCAGGTAAATTATAGTTCATGTCAACTGCAAAGGCAGGTGGCCAGTAACAACCCAGGTCTTTATCCTAAACTCCTAGAAAGGAGTGCAGCCTGCTATGGTTGCCCGGTCCAGCAAGGCAGTGCCCACAGATGTAGCCTAGACAATAGGGAGGACTGGGGAGGGATGGGCTATCTTGCTGGCATGTGTGTCCAGTCACCACAGTGGATGCTCCTTTAAACAGCCACCCTATTCATCCACCTTCCTGGTTAACGCAGGTCCAAACATTGGACTGTATCAAAGGAAAATAAACTGAATGGCATGGCTACCTGCATTTTTGTAGCTGAGGAAACAGCCTCCAAGATATTAAGCAACACGTTCAAGGTCAAAAAGTAGTAAACGCATAGCATCACCTTTAAGCACTTTACCTCCATTAATATGTAAATCCTTACAACAACTGTATGAGGTGGATGCTTTCACTATTACCATTTCACAGATGAGGACAATGAGGCACAGAGAAGTTAAATAATGTGCCCACCATCACACAACTCCTGAGTGGCCAGTCTAGGGAGAGCCCTGGGGTTGGACATCCTAAGATGCATTTTCTCCCTATACGTTAACATCTCTGAAATTGGGATGTATCTTTACTCAATGGTATATCATAGTTGAAAAGTCAACATTTTTTCTTTCTTAGTGGGATATAAAATAACGATACATCTTAAAATCGATGACATCTTACTTGGAATTGATGAAATATGAGACATGATTGCTTCTCGACTTGCCCCTCTCCACTTCCCTTCATCAATTTCAAGATTTAAAAATGATTTTTCCTTCTGGATGGAGGGGAAATGAGACATAGATCCCATCATCATTCCTCCCCCTTCCTCCCCACCTCCCCCTCCAGCCCTCTGGGTGAACATGCAGGTGATGCTGACAAAACGCGGCTAGTTGGAGCGCCAGGCAGCAAACGTGGCTGTGTAAGATGGGGTGTTTGGGAGAGAATGGAGCCGTTCCAGCCTGCATTTCCTGAGGTCAGAGCCACAGTCAGAGATCCCGGCACATGGAGCCCATTTTTGCTCCCCAGTGCTGAGCACAAACCCATTCTCTGATGTGCAGAGATGAAGCCAGGAAACACGAGTAGGAACTCAGGGGCAAATGCAGAAGGCACGTCTGAGGCGCTGCCGTTACTGAACAAGATGCGAATCTGTGTCCATTTCTTGGGGGGTAAATACTACCACATGTTCCTAAAACTCTCACATCATTTAGTCTGTGCTGACATGAGTCCCCTTGGAAGAGTTAGCATTTGGTTAGGTAAACGTTTCCCCTCTCCCTCCCCGGTTCTCCATCAATATCTTGCAGATGTTGGAACAAGCCGATGACTGCCTCCTTTCCCACACTGGAATGCCGGTCCGCGGAAGAATGCCGCCGAGCTTTCTGGCCGCTGTGACCCTCAGCTAGACAGGCCTCCACATTCTCTTGCTTGTGCATCAAGACTGGCTGCTCGCTGCCAAGTATTAAGTGCTTGTTCCACAAACCTGGTGTAGATTATCACTTCGCTGTATAGATGTATCTAATGGAATTAAATAGTTGGCTCCTGACCAGTAACAGATGTGCTACATATAATGCAATAATAATGAGATAGAAACCACCATGTAATATCGAGGGAAGAATGGAGGGCAACTTGCATTTCTCAGGTTGGGAAGCCAGCTTGGAGGAAAAAGAAAGTTACTGGAGATGATGGCTATTGGTGTGCACCGAATGAGCTGTCTCTGTGTGGGTCAGATTCCCCAACGGTGCCATTTGCAGCCCATGCGCGCCCATGACAGGAGAGGCAAACAGGGTGGGAGTGGGGATGGTGCTGAAGGTGGACTTATCCAGCTCGTTGACCACCTGCCCACTCCCCCAACCTGATGCTGCCCGGCTTTGGGGGGCTGTAATGAGATCATAACGGGGCACACTCTTACAGGTGGCTCCAGGTGAGGGATGGCTAATAAAACCCGAGTTCAGGTGGTCAGCCACATGGACAGGAAGAGACAAAAGTGTAGATAAGGACAAAAGGAAATCAGACCACTGCTGGGCAGGCCCCAGTGCCCTCAGGTGTGGGGACTCCAAGGCTCTCTCCTGATGGTTGTGCAGTTCCAGAACCTTCCTTGGGATTAGGATGAGCTGGTCTCTGGGACATCTGGTCTCCAAGAGTTGACAACTCTAGTTCCTGGGATTGCTAATCAGGAGACTCAGAGGGGAGTATGTCTATAGTGGAGGGTAGCCAAGCTCCACCATGGAGGTCAAAGAGCAGCCCCAGGGGTGGAATTCGTGCTATAGAGTAGTGCTTAATGTGAATTCAGACTTGGGGTTTTTCTGAGTGTTGTGATCTGTTGCCGTTTCCTCTTTCTTCCCCCATTGCCCTCCTTTTCTCTACTCTTCAACGTTTATGTCTCTATCCGTTAGTTAGTTATTGCTGAGTTTTTTCCATAAGTCAGTTTGGCAGATCTGAAGGGCCTCAGCTGATTTGGCAGAACTGTAGTCAGCTGGCAGATGGGCAGGGGACTGGCTGGTCTAGGATGGCCTTAGGTCAGTGATGGCGAACCTATGACACGCGTGTCAGAGGTGACATGTGAACTCATTTTTTTGGTTGATTTTTCTTTGTTAAATGGCATTTAAATATATAAAATAAATATCAAAAACATGTCTTTGTTTTGCTATGGTTGCAAATATCAAAAAATTTCTATATGTGACACAGCACCAGAGTTAAGTTTGGGTTTTTCAAAATGCTGACACGCCGAGCTCAAAAGGTTCGCCATCACTGCCTTAGGTCCTCCTTGCTCTTCAGCTCCCCAATGGGCTGATCCTGCTATGTTCTGATGTCAGTCTCAGAGTTGCAATGAAGAGCAAGTCCAAGTGGACAAGAGGGTTGGTGGTAATAGACATGCACTTTGAAACTTCCACTTGAACCACACTTGCTAGCATTCCATTTGGCCAAGCTGGTCTCATGGCTAAGCTAGAATCTGGGGGAGAAGGGACTACAAAGTTACAGGGCCACAGTCCTAAGCCCCTAAAAGAATGAGGAAGACACAGAAAATCTGGGTGTAAGAGCACAGCAGACAGACCCAGAGAGACTGGGTAACAAGAGAGGAAAGATGAAGATAAAAACAGACTTGGTACAGAGAGGAGTCCAAATAAGACAGAGGCTCCCATGCCCTGGTCCAGAGGTACAACTGAGGCCAGGACAAGATGGGGCAAACAAGCCCACTTTGTCATAGGAACAAAATCAAGGGTAGCATAGGCAAGCAGTCCTAGCAGCACCAAAAGGATCAGGCTCGAAAAGCAAAAGGAAATCTGCTAGCACATAATTGCTCAATGAATATTTGTGGCCCAACTGGCCAAGAAACTATTCTAAGAAACCAACAGACTCTAAAACAAAGATTTAGAAACAAGGAGAGTCATTGAAGCATGAAGCATATTTGTAAGAGTGGAAACAAACCAAATATTCAACGATGAGGAGATGATTAAATAATTTATGGCACATCTATATCATGGCATATCATGCAGTTTTTTAAAGTGATGTTTTAAATTAAATTTTTATGACTGGAGGAGAGGCTCACCATGTAATTTGAAGTGAAAAAGCAGATTACAAAAAACTACTTGCAATATGATGCCAAGTAGGCATAAAATAAGTGTGAGTTCAACAGTGGTTTATAGGAGATTTTTGTATCTTTATATTTTCTAGGTTTCCCATAATGGTCAATATTTTCTTTTTTAAAATACTTTTTATTGATTTTTAGAGAGAGAGAGAGGACGGAGAGGGAGAGAGAAAAAATATTGATGTGAGACTGACATGTCTATTAGCTAACTCCTACACTCACCCACATGGGATTGAGCCTGCAACTCTAGCCATGTGCCCTCACTGGCAATCAAATTGGCAACTTTTTGGTGTATGGAACCATGCCCAACCAACTGAGCCACACTGGCCAGGGCTATATTTTCTTTATGATTATAAAAATAATTGAAGTTCTGTAAAGAATGTGGATCTTAATTTTAAAACAGGAGGCAAGTTTAATAACTTTTTGTTAAGTTTCAGGCACTCTTTATATACTCTCATTTACTCTTTTGTGTTTTCCCTGGTAGCACTTTTCACGTGTTATGAGTAGTTGGTCATCTCTCATCTCTCCCTCCCAACAGGAGGGCAGGGATTTTGCCAGTCTTGTTCAGTGAAGTGTCCCTGGCACTCACCACAGCCTTATAGACAGCAGACCCTCAGGAAATGTTTGTTGCATGAATGAATGAATGAATGAATGAAATCATGCACAGGAAAACTCCCTTTTTCCTTTTCCTGAGTCAGGATGTCCCACTGTATCAGTATTAGGAGCACCTCGACTGATCTGCAGAGAGAATTGTTAGGAGCAACTTTGATTTGTGAACTCTCACTGCCTCCAATGGTATGGATCACCTATTGGGGACTTAGCATGGTACCAAGCACTATGGTGAATAAGACAGTGTATGTTGCAGACAGGGCATTCATGGGAGCAAAGCAGGGAACATGAGCATACAACACAAAGAAAGGCTCAGTTAAATGTAGCTGCTGCCTCCCCCTTGAGATGTACCTTCCTTGAGAACCTCAAGAACCAATAAAACTATTCTCGGCCTTCTATACCATTTGGGCGCAGAACCAAAACCCCCACACATGCCCTTCCGACCCGTCTCCTTACAAATGACACATGTCCCAGATCCCTGCTCTGCCTTCCACCTCATGGAACTCCATTTCATCTCAGCCTGTTCTTTGTCTCACTTACAGGTCAAAACAGTAACTGTTCTACTAGTGACTGTTAACTATTCTAATAGTTATTCTATTCTTTCTGCATCCCTGTCTGTATCACTCTTTTTCTGGCCCATCAAGGAAACCTTTATTTCCATCTTCTTGTCTTTTTCTTCCCCTTGGTCCTATTTTTGAACCCCTCCCCTTTCCCTTAACAAGTCTCAAACACCACTGAAAAGCAAGGAGTCAGTGACAAGAAAGGAACTAGAAAGTGACTAGCAAAATTAGCCACAAAGAGCACAGTCACTGTTTGAGGTCCTTAAAAGTACCCCCAAGATTCACATCACCATCTTCTCACTATTCTTTAACTCATCCCACCTTTTCACACCCACCAATGCTTGAGACAAAGAAAATAAGCATATTTGCATCAGAGGTCAATTGGCACCTGGTTTCTTTATAAGGGACCTTTCTCACTATTTTTTTAAAGCACATACAAGGGGTATATCACTTTGTAATAATAATGGCTCCTGTTCATTGAGTTCTTACTGCTGCCCAGGCAGTGTGCTACCAACAGAGTCTAACTGAATTCTTTACTCCAACAACCCATGAGCGGGTGCCATTATTATTCTCCATTTTTCACAGAGAAAATGTAGGCTCCAGGCGACCTCTTCTTAGACGGGTCTGGAAGAATAAACACCATTCCTAGCATTATTTCTGTCAGGACATATATATTCCTGTTCCAGGGCACTAACACACACACACACACACAGGAACACAACCTGCTTCTTAGAGGAGGGAAGAGTCATCATGTGGGACACCTTTGTCACCGTTCAAGATTCCCATGCTGGTGGCTTCTGGTGATAGCTCAATAGATTTGCCTCTGGATTAGTGCATGCTTTTGTCCCCCCCACCCCCACACACACCCTTTTTCCCCCGACCCCAAGCCACAGTGATCAGTCACAAGGTGAACCTGTAACCTAAGCTGGACCAATCAGGTCCTCCCGGAGGATTTACAAAATTGAAACCAGGAGGAAGTCCTACTTGGCCCACCTCCTATGCTATCACTGGAAGGCTGTGAATAGGAGGATGCTGACGCTGTGGAAGGAAGTGGGGACAAGGCTGGAGGACAGCGTGAGGCCAAGGAGAGAGCAGCGGAAACCAGCAATGACAGTGCGGGAAGGAGGAGAGAACGAGACGGAGTCCAGTGGTGCCCAAGATCTTTGTTCGGTTTTGTGAGCTGCCCCCTTAACTGTTTCCTTCATTTTACAATTGAGACTGAGCTGGGGCAGGGAAGATACTTGCTCCAGGTTATGCATTAAGCTGGTGGCAGGACCCAGCCTGGAGCACATGTCCTGGACTCCCAGCCCAGCACATCCATGTTCCCCGGGGGACATTGGGCAGGAACACACCCAGGGCTGGGAAGAGGGTCGTGCGCTGTGCTTTTAGTTATGCCCAAGGCTTAGTCATCCATGCTCAGCTCATGCCCCAGCTCCATGCCTGCTGCCTGCCTGGCTCAGTGGCAACCCAGGCAATGCCTCATTAACTGGATCCACCTGTGGGCGCTTTACTTAATTATCTCAATTGGAATGGACTCAAGATGCTGGAGTTAATACCTTCCACTTTCTGAGAGCTAATTATCACCTGTGGCTTGGCCCCAGGCGCAGACGGAAGGAGTCACCAACCACACTAGGAATGTGTTGACTGGGGAGAGCATTCCCTCTCATTTGGGTGGGAGAGGTGAGTTAAACATGACAGAGGTCAGAAAGCATCTGGTCCAGTGCCTGCCCCCAGAGATTAGAGCCTGGTGCCCCAGGTCACCATTTCCACCAGCAGGCTGGGCTAAGGAAGTCCCGGAATCCCGGGACCTGGAATCAGTCTGTGCCAAGCCCTCCTCGGCTATGGTCGCAGCTCTCCCAGCTCTGAGGGTGTTTTCACCTGCACTTCTGCCTGGGAAGGGTCTGATGGCTCAAAGGTGAAATGACCTGCCTGCGTTTCCCAGGTAGGTGGTGGAGCTAGGATTCAAACCTCAGTGTAGTCCGTGTTGCAGCCAGGTCTTTCCCTTGCCCCCTCTGCTCAAGGTGGGGAAGCGATTACCTACTGTGTGCCAGGCACCGCGATCCGTTTTGGAAATATAGAGATATTGGCTCAATAGTTAGAGTGTGGGCCCATGCACCGAAGGGTCAAGGGTTCAATTCCTGGTCAAGGGCATGCAGCTGGGTTGCAGGTTTGATCCCTGGCCTGAACAGGGCAGGTGCAGGAGGCAACCCATCAATGTGTCTCTCACATACTCTCTCTCTACCCTTCCCTCCCTCCTTCCACTCTAAAAAGAATAAGGTGCTGGGAAGAGCATGTAGAATGTGGCTTCAAAAGGTGTGGATCTGATTTCCAACTCAGCCCCTCCCTAAAGGTATGATCTTCCATAAATTGCTTACTTTTTCCAAACTCGCCCCTCCCCCCGCCCCAATCATGGACCATGGAGCATGAAACTCGTCCCATCTGCCCTGTCTGTTTCATGGGATCTCCAGGAGCTGAAGTCAGATAACATATGTGAAAACTCTGTTTGGAAATGAGCGGCTCTGTTTGTTGTAGGAACTATTGGTATTGGATGGATTCCAAGATTGACTTGACTCCTTAAGGAGACAGAGGCTTAATTTTAGCATCATTCACATGAGAGAGGTCTCGGCTGATAGAGTGAGGCCCAGAAATGAGAAGGGGGCCCCCTGCTTAGGAATTCTGTCTTCTGCCTTCCACCATTCCAATGGTGAGCATAAAGAGTCCCTCTGTACCTTTAAAATGACCTGGTGGTTCATAAATAAGGAAAATCATAATTTACTTACAGACTTTGTGGAGCTAGAATTTAAGACGGTGTCCTCCTGTCTTTGCTGGGAGATGGTTCCAAGGGGAACTTTTGGTCTTTTCAGCAACAGTAGCATGTGTCATTGTTATTCCTTCGCTTGTCATGTGTCGGGAGAGTATTTTGGGGGGTGCCCTATAGGCAAGAAATAGGATGCTGGTACTTCATCTTATAGAGACAGAGCTACAGGCACCAATGTCTGTTTTTCTGCAGAAGCTCTTGACATAAACACCTAAGGAGGTCACTTGGTCAGACCACCCATACACAGGGTGACCAACTGGTCCCAGTTTGGCTGGGACGTTCCTGGTGTTCCCACTGGAAGACCTGCCTGTCAGAGTCCCTTCAATCCTGGCACACAGGGGTGGTTGGTCACCCCACCCACACTTCCCGCCTCTCCTCTGGGGCGGACAACACCATGGGGCTGCGTCGGCTCTGATACCCACCAAGTGCCCCAGCCCTTCTCTGTCCTGTGGGGCAAGTTGTTTAACTTCTCTGAGCCTCAGTTTCTCCATCTGTAAGTGGGGATAACAGCAGAACATGCCTCCTAGGGCCTTGTGAGGAGGAAATGAATGCATGTGGAAGGTACTCCGTACTGTGCAGGCACATGGAACCAAATAATTTGTTATTGTCAGTGCCTGGTGTTGGCCTTCAGGAGCTCCAGTCAGGGAGACAGGGCAACTATCTTCCAAGGCACTTTAGTTCCTTCTGCCTCTCCTCTTCGCATCTCCCTTTCTGGTTTTACTCCTTGCCTTGCCTCACAACTCCCTGCTCCCCAGCTCTGCCCCACTGTTTCTTGTTCCTCATCCAAGGATGCGTGATGCTGTTTCCTTCACAGTGCATTATTCACTTCTTGGCAGGGAACGCTGTGCTCAGAAAAATTAACATTTGGGTTTTATTTACTGGCTTACAAAGTGCCAGAATTGCATGGGGGATTCAGTTTCACAAACTCTTCTTGATGGGAAATCAGTGACAAATTGGGAAGAGGGGGTCTTGAGGATCAAACAGCGAGCCCTTCCCAATCCTCGTTTGAAAACTCGGTCCCGGCTGATTTATTGCTGCTCCCACAGTGGTGCGTGGGAGGGACACGGCCTCCCCCCGGAGTCCCCTCGCTGACCACCAGCGTGAACAGTTAGCCCCGTTCCCAGTCTTACATGAGATTAGTCACAGGATATTTCATTTTAAATCCAGTGGAATGTTTTCCTAAATCAGACGAGACTCTTTCAATGTTTATGGCTGTTTTGCTGGAATTCTCTTTGGCTCCGGGAGGGATTTGAAAATTAAATACATTTCCTTTTGGTGACCTGGGGCCCGAGCTGGAGGGAGATGAGGCCCTCGGCTTGGGCCAGCGGTTACTTGTCAGGCTTGTTCCAAGAAGTCTCTCCCATTGGCCAGCCTCGCCAACCACCTGCAGCCCACCCCACGGCCAAGCCAGATTCCCCTCCCATGATCCGGCTTGTCCATGTTCCATTGAAGACACACACAAATGCTTTGCAAAATTAAAAAAGGTGGGGGGAGCCTGAGCCATTTGGCAGAGGAGTGGAAGGATCACATGGGACTTCCTTTTCACATAAGAACTTTTTTTTTTTTTTTTTGCCTCTGTGGTAGGTAAAAATATAAAATTTTTACCAAAGTAACCGTGGTCAGAAGTTGTAGAATTTGCTTGATAGTAGATTATTAATTCACTCATTCTTAACACAGATGAGGAGATGAAAAGAGAGGTGGTCATAGAGAAATGATGGAAAGATGAGGTTATGAAGACGTGAGATGCTGGCAAGAGGAACATGAATAACTGCCTGAAACTGACACTGTTCTCCAAAGCCGGCTGTGGCTCACCTGGAGGTGGATGAAATCTTAAAGGTGTGTTTTTCCCATTTTATGATTTCAAATGCGTTCTGTTTTAGTTGCTCATTTCTGCGTCTTCCCTTATATACTTTTTATCTGTGGATCGTAGAACCACCTCAAATGAGAAACAATTCAGACTCTGAAGCCAAACTACTTGATTTTGAATCTAGCGTCAGCCACTCATTAGTGGTGCATCTCTGGACAACTTACTTAATGTCTCTGATCTCAGTTTCCCCCCAAAATGTAGATAATGGCAAGAGCCACTTCATGGGCTGATTAGAAGAATAAATAAAGTATGTAAACTGCTGAGATATGTCCCTGATGCACAGCAAGCTCTGGGAAAGAGCCTGCTATTATTAAACCTGACTTAATCCAAAAGGTTGACATCTCCACAATTTGCGTTTCCTGTAAGGTTTTATCTACACAAGACTGGGTGCTCCTGGGAGCGTCCTAGAGGCTGTCTGATGAGCAGGAATTGGGCTTAGCTGAGTGTGTTCCCTCTGAGGAGGACCAAAGCCCTGACAAAGCCTACTAGAGATAGAATCATTTGAATAAATCCCTGGTTCTCTTTTATCAAGTGTGCCCATTAGGATGTGGTAGAGTGCAAATAATAGGTAACTCCATTCAAACAGGCCCGGATACTAAAGAATGTTATATACCAAGTGCAGAAAGTCTAGAGTTAGTTGGGCTTTTAAGTTGGTTCTGGCCCATTAACTACTAGATCATGAATGACCCATGTACTTCCTGTCTTTCCTTTGACCACTCATGGAGTTGGCATCATCCTAGGGCAGGCTTCCCTCATGATTGCCATATGGCTGGCAATGGCAATCAGGGTGAAGTGCTTTGCTTCTCATGTCTACCAGGAGACACTCTCTAGATGTTCTCCATTAAGATCTTCTTAGAAGCCTCCAGTCCATCTCTTCCTATATTGCACTATCTTCAATTGAGTCACATGCTTGTTCCTGAACCTATCACTTGCTAGAAGGATGGGATTACCCTTAGAACTGTGGTCAAATCACAAAACAGCACTGCTCTTACTCAGTTAGGGGAGGAGCAGATGGATACTGGGGTATCAGCCTCATTATCCACCATTCTGCAGGTTAGGTGGGCCCCCCCATTAGATGGTAATTAATGTTCAAAGTTATAGGACTTTCTGGGAGTTCCAGCAAGTTCCATGTTGTCAGTTAATTGCATAGAATGCTCTGCATGGCAGAGTTGCTAGGAATAAAGTTTTGAAGGCGAGATTTTCAAAGATATTTCATGGTGAACAGAAGGTGCATTGTATGTCCTCTCCATCCCAAAGCACACAGCTTTGATGTAAATATCATCTTGGATTAGGCAAAATGTTTTGATCCCTTCCCAAATTCTTCCTCCACAATGGGCAGTTAAGAGCAGGGGTTACTTTTGCCTAGTTCACCATTGTATTCCAATGATAACTTAATATTAATTGTACATATGAACAACCCCCCCAAAATTCTGGGCAAGCCATTTTTTAAATTTGTTTTTATGCTCTTTGCTCTTCTTGCTCTGATTGTTCTAGCTCTTCCTCTCTTCCTTTAGATACCTTGAAATGACCACTTACTCTAGGACTAATAATAGTTTTTATTCATTTATTGAGCAATTACTATATGTCCTGCCTAGTGCAAAGCACTTCACACATATCACTTCATTTAAAGATCACAAAATCCTACAAGGTAGGGTTATAGGTGAAGAAAATGACTTATGAAAGGTCACGTAACCTATAAACAGAAACAGAAGAGAAATTCAAGCCCAGAGTGGCACCAAAGCCTGGCATCCTAACCATTCTCTGTATACATTCTCTGTATGCCTTCTCAGACTTCCAAAGCCCACAGAACCCACTTCCAATGATGTTTCCTTGGCCTGTGCTCCCCTATTGTTTCTACTGTCCATGTATATGTCTCACTCCCCACATACCATATATTATGAAGATTAGAGGACTGTTTTTATACACCATTGTGCCCCCTACTGTCATCTTAGCAGAAATCCTTGTCTTGAGTCATTTGCATTAAATTGCATCCTGGGCCTTGCCCTCTGGCTGGCCCAACTGAAGCCAATGTGTGGAGGCTGTGAAGGCTCCCCTTGACCCAGCCTGTGTATATTCTATGATTTGGCCAACCCAGCTTGGAGCCAGCCACTGACGCAGTCCATCACTCTAGAGTAGTGTTTCTCAACCTTCCTAATGCCGCGACCCTTTAATACAGTTCCTCATGTTGTAGTGACCCCAATTTCATTGTTACAAATTGAACATAGTTAAAGCATAGTTATTAATCAATAAAACAATATGTAATTATATATGTGTTTTCCGATGGTCTTAGGCAACCCCTGTGAAAGGGTCGTTCGACCCCCAAGGGGTCGCGACCCACAGGTTGAGAACCATTGCTCTAGAGCAAAGCTCAGTGTCCATCTGAATAAGCCTGAAGTCAGCCATCGGGTCTCAGGATGACTAACTTAGCTTGGTTCTACTCAACATAAACAAGCTCAGTGACCCTGGTCTCCTGGCCCTGCTACAGACTTTTCTGCCTCATGCTGTCCATTGTATTTATCTATGTGTACATAGGTCTTCCAGATTAGGGAGGAGCACCCAGGCTATTAAAGGGCATCAGGACACTTTCTCCTCCATTAGCCAAAGAATATACATGCATAACCCATAGACACAGACAACAGTATGGTGATAGCCAGAGGAAAGGGGGGACAGAGGCTGGATGGAGGTTAGCAAAGCAGGGGAGGCAAATAGGGATATCTGTAATAGAGTCAACAATAAAAATAAAGTTAAAAAGAACTGTAGAAACACTTGCCCTCTGGCTAGAGGAACAAGAATGGAACAATTTACAACTATTTATTATGGGCTGTGCCTTTTAGGCCCTGCTTTAAGAGCTTCAGGCTGGGACACACACACACACACACA
This sequence comes from Myotis nattereri, assembly GCF_964212035.1. Classification (NCBI taxonomy): domain Eukaryota; kingdom Metazoa; phylum Chordata; class Mammalia; order Chiroptera; family Vespertilionidae; genus Myotis; species Myotis nattereri. The sequence continues at coordinate 51,658,822 of NC_138088.1, read as the reverse complement.
CACACACACACACACACACACACAATCTGTTCAGCATAGGCCTGACCGCTTGCTCCCAAAGCCCAGCCAAATTCAGGGCAAGTGTGTGGCCACTGATCTATTGAGCCAACCATTGGAGATTCGGGCAGAGCTGTGGGCTGGCTGAGTCTTCTGGAAACCAAAGCAATTGCTGACATCAGAAGGCTATGGGATTGTATTCCAAGTACCGGGGCATTAGCCATAGTCTTGGGAGAGAAAAGCTGATGGTGAGGGCAAGGGCAAAGTTACCGGTCATATGGATGGAGAAGGCTAAAGTCCCTCTGTCACCAAAGCAGGGTCCCCATCTGGTGAACCAAATCCTACCACTGAGCTTGTGAAGCTTTATCTGGCTCCATCTGGTAGATCTCAAAGCGAGTTGCTGCCACCTTCTCTGCTTCTTGTTCTTTCTGATCTCATCCCTTACCCATTCCCCCTATTTCTATATGGGCAGAAAGACCAAGGGTGCAACACACCATCCTCTTCTTGGCTTAGTACCCAGGTTTTCCTTTCTTAGATCTGCAGGCCTTGGAGAAATAAAGAGCTTGAGATGCTCAGGATAGAAAGGACAGGCTTTCCTAAGGAGTTCAAGGAAGCACTCATGGGTAGTCTTTGTACGAAACAAAAGGCAACCGAATGTTTTCTCTCATTCCCTATGTTCAATGCAAAGCAAGTTGAGGAGATAGAAATATATGATTAAAAAAAAAACAACACAAAAGAAAATGGTTTCAGTAAATCCAAGCAGCTGAGTGATCACAATAAATATGAATGAGTCAAAGCCACACGTTAAAGGCTAAAGACTTTCAGATTATATTTTTTAAATACTCTATAAACTGGCTTTTTGGTACTTAGGAGCAATACCTAAAATAAAATGACACAAGAAGGTTGAAATGAAGGAGAGAGAAAACAGTCAGGCTCACAGACAATGGGGAAGTGGAAAACAGAGAGAGGGTGGCTACCAGGCCTGTCCCAGCTCTTCAAGAAACAATATATTTTAAAAAATATCTTCAAAGTGACCTTGAAGAAAAGCATTTTGGAAAAATGTGTCCTACTGGGATCTCCAGGACAGACTCCACATTAAAGCTTCTCCATACATCAGACCATCACTCTAGAGCAAAGCTCAGTGTTCATCTAAATAAAGCATGAAGTCAGCCATGGGGTCCCAGGATGACTGGCTTGGCTTGATTTCCTTCAACACAAGCAAGCTCGGTGACCCATCCCATCCAAATTTAGAAGTTGAAAGAAGCACAGACATCTCTTGGATGGACTGTTCCATCTGTCTCCTCTCTGCTTCCAAGCAAAAGTGAAGATGTTAAATTAAAAACAAGTTTAGAAGTCTCTCCATGCTTCTTCCCAATACCACCCCAGAAAATAGCTTCCAGCTGGCCAGTCTGTATAATTCCCCAGGCAAAAAGGTCATACATGGGCCACGAGGCCAATTTTGTGAGTGGGCCAATTGGGCTGTCTACCTAAGCATCCAAATGAAAGCAGCACTAAGAACTTTGGTGCTGACCCAACAGAAGAACTAGTGGGCCAATGTGTGTGCATGAAGGTATTCCATTAGATAGGTCTCGAAAGGTTTGGAAAATCCCTTAATATTGTTTGCGTATTATGATCCTATGACTCCCCCACTCTCCCCGCCCTGGCTTGGGAACAGAGTTCATAGCGTCCAGCACATTTCCAAATGGATTCGTGACCTCAAAGTGTTTTAGAACCATTGACTGGTATAGTAATTTCAAAATTGGAATGAGAGTCAGTGCCCTGGTTCCTGTAAAGGCCCACATGTCAAGGATTGGAGTCCTACTGCAGTTTACCAAGCAGAAGTATTTCCAAGGTTGTTAAAACTAAGCATAGAACTCAGCCTTCATCAGTAGGGGTTAAGGGAGCCATGGTAAGGGTTTGAGGAGGGTAGGGGCTGATGCAGGCCTCACAGCAAACCAAGACTGGATTGCTTTTTCAGTGGCTCCCTTCCCAAATCACTCATGGGAAAGCAATTTGAGACTGCTCAGTTAAACTAATCCCATAAACTTCACCTTGAAAAAAATGGGTTCATTGATAGAATAAATTTGGGAAATGCTCATGCATTATCCTCCCCCAATGAAGATTCACAGTATACATTTTTATTATAAAGGCTCTTATAAATCCTGCAGTACAGAAAAGCATTTTATTGAATTTAACCCAGTGTTTCCAAGAGTTATTTGATCAGACTTTTCTTCTCCCAGAACCCCTCTTAGCATGGCACTTACCTGGAGTTCCACTGCACAGGCTTTGGGAAATGCAAAGAAAGTAAAAAATCTAAAGCACTTCTTGGCATTCTAGGCCTACCTTCTGGCTCATCTACTCTTCCCTTCCAGCCAAACTTGGTGTCCATTCTAACCCCATCACACCTTGCCCTTCCCCGGCACCACTCTCCTCTTTTAGCACTCTTTCCCTGTCCTCCTGATGCTCTAAATTTTATCCATTGCCAGTCCCAGTCCACATCTCTCTTTCTTCCACAAAGACTTTCCAGTGAAGAGCAGATGCCAAGTAAAAATATGCTTGGTGGTGGGAAAGGCTGGACTCCAGTGAACCCCAGATAATCAACAAAAGGGGCACCAGGCATTGAATAAGGTACTGGCACTCTGAAAATTTCCTAGGCCCCCAGGAAAACTTGGGGTGAGTCCTGTGTACAGCAGAGAGATCTGTGGTTGGCCAGGGCTTCAAGTTCAGAAGAGTCCTTTGCTGCAGAAACCATAGCCACCTCTCCTTCCAGAGCCCAATGGCACAAGACTTTGTTCCCTAATCTTGGGATTAAGGGGCGGGCACTAACCCACCCTTGGGTCTGTAGGTGTTTCTTGTCTTGAGAGGACTCAAAGCAGCAGAGCCTGGTCCTCAAGGCAGTAGCACGGCAGCAAAAGATAGTAAAAGGAGTGGTGCAAACCCAGGCTCATGCCCTGCCTTGACCACTTCCAGGCTGTGCAACCTTAGGGAGGTTACTTAATCTCTCTGTGCCTTAGCTGTTTAGTTTCTAAAATGAGGACTAACAGCATCGGCATCATAGGCCTATTGCAAAAATTAGATGAAATATAAATATAATCCCTACAAAAGTGCCTGGCTAATATAGACACTTGCGAGTAACAATTGCCATTATTGTTATCATCATTATCTATCTATCTATATATATATATATCTATATATATATATATATATATATATCCATCTGACCATCGGACCGACCGGCTGGTACATATGACATGCACTGGCAATTTAAAAATATACGATGACTTTTGCATACGTGATACATATAAAGCTCTCCTTGGCACCAATAGCATGTGTGTGTTTCGATCTGTCATCGTTGATTATGAATTTGGTTGTTTTTGTTGACATTTCTATTATAGAGAAAGGGCGAATAGCAGTATTAAAATATTTCTTCTAATTCATTTCCTGTCAATGTGCATGAATCTGTGCACCAGGCCACTAGTCACTATATAATGCCCTGGTTGAGAGTCAGTATTCCTGAGTTCTAGGCTCAGGTCTACAGCTAATGTTCATCCTGGGCTTGGAACACCTAGATCTCAGTTCTCCCATCTGTGAAATGGGAGTTCTGCACCTCCTCAGGAGAATGTCATAGACGCAAATGAGATAGCAGGGATTGAAGTACTTTGGACAATTAAAACCTCTAAGACACCATTAGGAACGAGCAGGCAGCCCCCAGAAGCCGTCCGGTCACCAGCTAGTCTTGCCTCATCCTCAGCTTCGCTAGCCTTGTCTCTCTCCAACTTGTCCTTCTGGCTGAGATTCTGGACTCAGATCACTTGCACTGAAATGTCTGTTATGACTGCCAGGACTTCCTTTCCTGTGTCCCAGCCTTGGAGGATCCTCAGGAGACTTAAGAGATAACAGAAATCTTGGAAAATTTCATTTTTATTGATTTTGTGTTATTGAGCTGGACACTAGGGTCTTTAGAGTAATTCCAAAAAAATGGACCTTCTGAGCAAGGCATACACAAGAACGAGAAAAATGCTCCCTATGATTTATTATTATCATTATTACTAATGTTCGTTGTTCTTATTCTTAGCAAGTATTCTTATGATTATGATCATAACAGCAAGCATTTACCCTGAGTCAGGCACTATGCCGAGAGCCGAGCAGGCATTTTTACATTAGTTCTTTACAGCAGTCTTATAAGGGGTAGTGGCATCACGCCATTTACAGATGGTGAAAATGACACTCAGCCTGCTGCTGGCCCCGTAACAAGGTGGGAGAGAAGGGGCCACAGTCAGAGAGGAGAAAGCAGCCCCCTCTGATGCTTTCTCCTCTGGAAGGTGTGTGCCCGGGGAGCATGGCTCCTGTCTTCTCATGGAGGTCCCTTGCATCTGGATGTGAAGCCATGGCATGGAAGGACTCAGGTTGAGCTGGTCATCTTGGTGCCATGGCACCACTTGGGTCCTGAGCCTCAGGTCTAGCATTAGGAGATTACCAAGGTTACATTGCTTTTTGTTATATCCTTTACTCGAAGGATAGTGTGTAAAGATAATCACACTCTTCAGTTCAGGGCACATCATCATTGTTGATAGATTGATTGATTCATTCGTTTTAGTTCTTTCATTTGATCCTTATTTTCCATTTCCATTGCTCTCCTCCCATAGGCAGCTCTTCTCATTGTTTAATGTGACCTTTTTGTTTTCCATGTGCATCTATGTTTTTTAAAAATATTTTTTTTATTAATTTCAGAGAGGAAGGGAGAGGGAGAGAGAGATAGAGACATCAATGATGAGAAAGAATCATTGATTGTCTGTCTCCTGCACGCTCCCCACTGGGGATCGAGTCCACAATCTGGGCATGTGCCCTTGACCGGAATTGAACCTGGGACCCTTTAGTCCGCAGGTCGACGCTCTATCCACTGAGCCAAACCGGGCATACATCTATGTTTAATTTCTGTACATCACAGCGTCTTATCTAACTCCCTGAAAATTGCTTTTCTTTTATTTTTTTTTAAAACTTGGGATCATATTTTTAAGATCCATCCATGTTGATGGATGTATGCATACACTGAGTCCATTTAATCAAAAACCCATGGGGAGGGTGAAAAGAAATTAAAGGCCATGAGGATTATTTCATCGACGAGTCAATGCAGGAGTTTGAGAGAACAAAGAAAAACGTTCTACCAAGTGGAGCAGTTCTGTGCCTTCTCTCCAGCTACACACCAACCTAGAAACCCACAGACACCATATTCAACAACATCAACCAGAAAAAGGAGAGGAAGGAAGCAAGGGGTGAAGGTCAAGCACAGTGGACACTCACCCAGTCACTTCTGCTCTGACAAACCTGCATCTTCAAGGACGCCTATGGTGACGGGCCTCACACAGCCCCATGTAGGTTGCATGCAACATTGTCGGGAAGCCACGTGTGGCTCTGTGGCTGCCGGCAACCTCCCCAGCGAGTCAGAAGAGAGTTCTCCGCACACCCTGGGCATAGAGACTTGGCCTGAGTGGCTGCCAAGGCTGGGAGACGGGGTTCATCAGATGTCACCCAGCCTTTTGGCAGCTCTTCTTGCCTTCTCTACATCCACACAGAACCAGAGGAATGGCTGGCTTTTTAATAAATCAAAACCAGTTTCATTCTTTAAATTGAAATTTCACAGGTCATCAGCCTACCCCATGGCCTGCTGCCCTCAGAGACGATGGAAAAATAATTGGAATCATATGAGCCAGTTCGATTAGAAAAGTGAATGTGGTTTGGAGTGAAGGCCTGGATTCCCTGCCCTTGGTGACTAACTTGACCCCCCCCCCTCCCACCCCCCCTCCCCCTGCGCCTTCCCAAAGCCTAAATTCTTCAGAGATAAAGCTGCCTTCATGCCCAGGAACATTATTCCAATCTAAGAGGCAAGAGGTCGCCTGCCTCCCCAGGGACCAGGACAGATGAAATGTGAAAAAAATTCAGCCACATAAAGAAGTTGTTTCCATACCTTTGACAGGTGGCTGCCTCCTGCTCTCTACCCCCACCTCACCCCCAGAAGTGACCAGTTGTTTGGGTGGGCTGTAGACACAACTGTAGACCATACAATTCCATTAATGACCCCAAGGATCAGAGTTGGTCATGATAAACGATTTCGTGTATCATGACCAACAAAGTAGCTCCTGGAATGATGACAAAGGAAAAGTGGGAGAGATTGTAAAGGGTTTCTTAAGTTTCTCTGGACATTTTCTGGGAGATCTGATGCATGGACCCTACTTCAGCAGCGACTGTGTCCAATCAGAGCAGGGTATGGGGAGCTGTTAGTTTGCTACGTCCCACTTAAGTAGGCAGAATCCCAGAAATCCTCTCTTTGACTAGATCCTACACGCTCTTCTTGGATATCCTAAGCTAGTACACACAGAAATGCATGCCAGTAGCGGATAATGAAATGAACATGCCTCCTTTTGTGATGTTTCATCCAAAAGTTTTGGCAGTTCTGCTTTGGAAGTTGAATGACCCTTCAACTTGAGTGGCCTTTTCTAAGTTCTAAGATATTCTTCTCTCTCACGAGACTTAGCTACTCACAAATCCCCCCACTTTCTCAAAATCTAGGAACCCATCCATGTGGTCCTGAGTGGCAACCTTCCTTCACTGACAAGAAGAGGTTCTCCTCTAAGACTGGGCATCTGACCACACAAAAAACTTGCCTTCAAAACAAACACATCAAGTCAAGCATCTTCTCTGAGCACCTTGTAAACCTGAAATCAATTGGTGAGTAGCCACAAAAATTGCCTCCTGAACTTTCCTGATAATCTCTTATAACCCCACAAGCAATTCCCAGGACTGTACTGAATGCAGGCCAGCAGTGACCTCTAACAACATGGGCCTAACAGCCATGTGTCTCAGAGCCTTACGCCAGATGTGCATGCAAAACAGAGGTGGTAAAATGCTGAAGGGTCTTTTTTTTTTTTTTTTTTTTAAATAGCTCTTGTTAAACATGTTTTCCCCAAGACCTGGAGCTATCTATTGTTTTTTTTTTCTTTTTCTTTTTTCTTAGGCTTAGTGAGGTCAACTGTATTTCCCCCATAGACCTTCCCTGCAAATTGCTTTTCAGTAATCCCAACACTACCTGATGGCAGCCGTATTCTACATGACAATGCAGCTCACAAATGCATCACCTGCAATTACAACTCTAGCTTTGATGTAAGACCAATTTAAAGATAGAGAATCTGGGTCTAATTAAGGCAGCTCCAGCGCAGACTGATAAGGGCCACCTTCATTGCAGCTCGCATGAGCTGAAAGCCTCCCAAACACTCAGGACTCAGTTGGGAATATATCCCCAGCATTTCAAAGCACATTTCATTGTAAAACAGGATTCTGGCCTCTACATTGACTTCCATGACTCATTAGCAATTTTCGCTTTCTACATTTGGTCCATGCAAAGTGCATTTCCTAAACGGGCAGAGGGCCTGATTTTAGAGGGTTCTTGTAGGATCCTAATCTGTCAGCAGCTACCAGTTCAACATCCCCCTCTCCCTCCCCGGCAGAACAATCAGCCAGGAGCTCTCCCTGCAGAAACATTCTCTGTATTGGAAAGAGACAATGACATAGGGAGGTCCCATATTGGAAGATGCTTGCTCTGGGTCAATCCAGTGAGGTCACCCCTGCTTAAACTCTCCAGTAGCTTCCCACTGCTTCAGAGTAAAATCCCATATCCTTGCCATGGCCATCAAGACACTGAAAGGCTTGGACCTCATCAGGGTGTTCTGCCTTATGTCAGCCCAAAGGTCTTATTTCTGTTCCTTGACCCCATGGGATTGTTTGTATTTGCTGTTCTTTCTGCCTGGAATCTTGTTCTCTCTGTTCTTTGCTAGCTGGCGCCTTCTCATTATCTCAGACCCCGTATCACCTTCTAGGACAGATCTCCCCCTCCCACTGTATTTACAGTAACCCCATCCCTCCCCAATTTCTTCCAGTTTCATTCCCTGGGGCCATCTTGTCATTCACATTTCCAATTTGGGAGAGTTGCTCTAAGTAGAGCTCCATGGGAAGTTCCCCGGTACCTAGTGCAGCATTTGTAAGCACTCAATAAAAAAATGAATAAATGGAAAAAAGAGCAATGGCCCTAAGTTAATGGGCTGATACTTTTATGCAGAGCTACCATTCCCAGAGTCGCACGGAGTGTAGGGGGTAGGAAGGAGGGAGCTCAGATGCCCTTGGCCATGCTAAATCCTCCTATCCCAGGTCATAAGTGATCTCCTGCTAGGACGCCTCCAGTGACGTATAGTCTCATTGGCTATGAGAGCCCATTTTCTGCAAAGCTGTTTTGGATCCCCATGAAAAGAACTCTAGGAGAGACATTTCTCCAAAGTGCTCATGGCAGTGGTTACTTACCTTAACCAACCCTCCCTGACAATAAGCAGGATACAGGGAAGGCTCCTTCTACTCAAAGGGTCTTGAGGTCAAATTTAGAGGCATAATGAAGAAGCTGATGCTGGTGACCATATCTGAAATTTATTGAGTACATACCACGTGACATGCGCTGTGTCAAATGCTGTACATGCCTTCTGTCATTTAGTCCTCACAACAACCCTAAGAGGTACTAGTAGGTACCTAGGAGGTTGTATTCCCATTTTATAGACAGGGAAATGACGCTCAGAGAGGTTAAGTAAATAGTCCTGAGTCACACAGCTAGCTCTTTGGTAGTCCAAGTCTAGTTCTGATTCACTCATCCCTATTTTGTCTCATTTTTAGTCTGAAGATCACAGAAGCCAGGCCTGGATGTCCATGGTTGTCAGAAGGAAGATTCCAGAGCCGAAGTGGATGTTTCTGCTAATCTGTGAGCACACAATTAATTCCCAGGCATGAGGCAGTTTGGTGCCCTTCTCTACCAGCGCTGTGCACATTAATGAACTAAGTCTGAGAGGAGAGGCAATGATTATGAAGAGGCGGCAGGGTGGCTGGGCCTGATCTGGGCCTGGGGAGCCCGTGGCTGACCCCCGCAGGCCCGCTGTGCAAATGATTTCACACTTAGGCGGCCCAATCAATTGGGTGTTTTCTCTGCTTAAAAAAATCACGGGGATAAAATGCTTCCTTCTCTATAGTCACGGCATGTTCTAGGCCCTTCAGGGGGCCTTTGAAAGGGCTGGTTTTGTATTTAAGAGTAAAGCGTTGTTATCAAGAATTTTTAATATATTCTCCAGCCATTGAGAGATGACACTCTTCTCAGAAGCTCCTGAAAGAGATGCCTCTGAAGGGATTTAGAGGCGCCCCAGGGAGGAGGGAGCGGGGGTTCAGGCTCTTGGCTGAGGAGAGGCAATTCTGGGACAGGGGAGGGGGGTGATGTCAGAGGTTGGAGGGATGCCTGGTTTCAGGGAAGTAGGAGGGGGCAGAGCACAGCGCAATGGGCTCCCAGGGGAGTTCGGGGTCCCCAAACAGGAAGCCCAACTGGTGAAGACTGTGTTGTCAACTGGGGAGACATGTGGTGGGTGCTTCTTCCATTCTGCTCTGGCACCTCAGTGCCCTCAGGGCTTCCTACCTGCCTTTGCAAAGACTTGTGCAGGTCCTGACTCAAGGGCACCGTGTGGCCTCCAAGGCAGGGCGCTACAGAGTAGGACTCAGGTAGGTGACCGTGATATTTTGGGGGGGTGGGGGGGGGTGGGCATTGTTTATCCCCAGCACATATGTGGGAGGTGGGGGAACACAGGCTGGTTTGTCTTCGGGTCTGCAGGGCCACCAAGGCCCAGTTCCTCCCTGAAGCACCTTCTTCATAGACTGGAAGGAAAGGAGCCAAAGTGACTGATCCTGCCATGTTGTCGCCCCTCGGGGAGGGCAGTGGGGAGCACGCGGTGGGGAGATCTGGAGAACCCGGGGCCTTTGTAGGAAATGTCCTCATGTTTTCCCCCAGGGCCGTGGTTGGCCAACTGCGGCTCTTGAGCCACATGCGGCTTTTTGGCCCCTTGAGTGTGACTCTTCCTAAGCCTTAGGAGTACCCTACTTAAGTTAATAACAATGTACCTACCTATATAGTTTTAGTTTAACAAATTTGGCTCTCAAAAGAAATTTCAATCGTTGTACTGTTGATATTTGGCTCTGTTGACTAATGAGTTTGCCGACCACTGCCCCAGGGGACTCAGAGGCTGACCCACCTGTGCATGGCCAGAAAAACCAAGTTGGGCAAATAGCCAGTCAATTAATGGTAAAGACCCGGTTAAAATACTTGTTTTCCTGGAGATTCTAATCAGTTCAGTCAAGGTGATTGATTCTCCTTCCCTAATGGGCTATGGAAAGCAGCATCCTATCTGTGTGGTGTCTGTGTTTCTGCAAGTTCCTCCAGCCACTGTCTGCAGGGGAAGCACTGCATTTCCCCATATTGAAAGCAAGGGCAACTGTCGTTTCTTTCTTTTTTAGCAGAAAAACTTAGAAAAGAGAGGGGTAGAGCCCATCTGAGTGTCACCGCCCACCTCCTGTCTTCAAACTCTCTCCACTCCAGGAAGGAAGCGTGGGGAACCACCCCGTTGAGAGCAGGTAGTCTGATTGCACATCTCACGCAGTGATCTGAACCCAGAATTATAGTTTCTGATCTTAAGATCCATCCCTGAATTGACTGTAATCTTTATTTAGAGGAAAATAGTGGTAATTTTATATTTCAATTGAGTTTTTTGAAGAAAAATATGACTCACAATAGTTTGAAGAGGTGATAAAAACGTTAAAAAGGCAACGATTCAACTACTTAGTGAATTTTCCAAATGAACAGCTTATGCACCTGTACGAAAAATATTTAATAACACACAGGTGAATAATTATAAGTAAATAAATAAGACAGGAAGTAGATACAATCATCTCACAGACGGTGGACACTGTGTTGGCACAGGCCCGGTGTTGTGCCTTCCCCTACAAAGCGAAACAAGTGAGACAACTATCGGCATGTGCAAATCCCTCCCGGATAATCAGATAATTGGAGCTGCAAGTGCATTTTCGTAAATGGGCAGAGGGCCTGCTTTTAGAGGGTTGTTGTAGGATCATGGTCTGCCAGCAGCTGCCTGGCTCCCAGTTAGACCCCCTGGCAGAACAGTCAGCCGGGAGCCCTTCCTGGCAGGGCGGGGGCGGCGGGAGCTGGCCTCAGAAGGTTATTGATGTCATCCGTCTTCTGTGCATTGGAAATCTCTTCAAAATGTCTAATGCTTCCTTCCAGGATCGTTACTGAGTCTTCAGGAATATTCAATATTTTCAAGGTAGGAGAGAAAAGAGCCAAGTCAATGCCATTGTCCCAGCCTCTTTTCATACGGAAACCTTTCCAATATCTAACCACGATGTAAATTACCCCACCCCAGCCAGGGCCCTCCCTCAGCATGAATAATGGAGCCTGCACGGCCTGCCTGATGTTTGCAATCTGCTCTACACAAGCTTCCCTCTGCCCGGGGAGGGTGTGCTGTGCTGAGGGCAACAGGACACAGCATGCTTGCCTGATGTGCAGTGTCGTGCAACTCCTAAGCCCCACGCTGGATGAAGGTTCACTGTATGGGTGACACTCAACACCAGGTATGTCCCTTGAGAACTTGAAAACACCCAGGTGCCACCTGTCCTTTCCCTGAATTGGCCCTCCATGGTGTGATAGCTGCTCTACCCCAAACTCACTGACAGTGCATGAGTCTGGGCCTCAGTTCCTCATCTCCCAAGCACATTTAGATAAAAGAGTTTCCAAGGTGACCCCACAATTTCCCTTCTAGCAGACTGTATTAGTTTCTGGTGGCTGCTATAACAAATGACCACAAAGTGGGTGGCTTAAAACAACAGGCATTTGTTTGCTCACAATCTTGGAAGCGAAAATCAAGGTGCTGGCAGGGCCGTGCTCCCTCTGATGGCATCAGGTGAGAGTCTCTACCTGCCCTTTCTAGCTGCTGGCATTTGCCGAATCCTTGAACTCCCTGGGCTCCTACCTGCATCACGCCAACCTCTGCGTCAGTGACTTGATCCAAATTTCCTCTTCTTTTAAGGCCAATTATTGGATTAGGGTCACCCTGACCCAGTAGGACCTCATCTTAACTTGATTATATCTGAAAAGGCCCTGTTTCCAAATAATGTCACCTCCAGGTTTGTTAGAGGTTAGGGCATCAAGATACCTTTTTTGAGAGGATACTATTCAACCCAGTACAGAGACTATACATTTTCCTTCCATTGCATTGAATTGTGGATTTTGGAGCAGAATTTGGCGCTTGTATTGATTTCAAGGTGACCACAAGCACTGTTAAACTCGTGCATTTTGTCTTTCAGGCCAAAGGGAACATTAAGCCACCCCTGCAGGGATTTAGGACTTCTACCAAAATCAGAGGGTGTCCTTGGACAAAATTTCCACCATTCTAGAATCTTCTTCAGCCCTCTACTTGACAAGGTGAGGAGTGAGTCACGTTTGCATAGCTCCGATGGGAGAGGCAGGTCTCTTGGGGCTCGGGCACTCTGCTGGCCAATCCTGGCTGTGGCACCTTGAGCACATGGCTTCCTCCCATAGCACTGGGGATGATGAAGATAAAATAGTGCTTGTCTCATAGCATTACAGTAAGGACTGAATGAGGTCTTAAGCAACAAATACTGTTGCGCTGTGCCGGGAACTCAGTTAGAGTTGATAAAGTTTAATAATAAACCTCTGCTTATATCGGAGGTTATGTTGGGTCTGGGAGCGTGGCCCAATAGTTTTCTGCAAAGATGGATTAATGTTATGACCCCAAGACACATCTAAGAAATTGAATAGGCTCTGCTGCCCATAAAAATTCTGAACACTCAATGACACTTAATAAGCACCTAGCATGGGTCATAGCTGGTGTTGAGTGCTTTGCATTCCTCATCTCTGTACACAAGGAACCTAAAAGGTAGGTCCTAGTTTTATCCCCATTCTACAGATGTGGAGACTGAGGCCCAAAGCATTTTGGAAACTTGCTCATGCCATGCAGCTGACCCTGTCGCCCTAGGCTTCCCCTTAGACAAAATTAACACTTACCCCCTAAGTTCTACTGCTGTGAGATTCCCACCCCAGGATGGTCTCACAACCTGAGAGAGAGAAATCCTTCCCTAGGCCTCCGGAGACAAGCGGACCATGTCAAGAGCAAAAAACTCTGGGCAGAACCCCACCTGACACACACACCTGAAGGGGAAAGGCCCCGGTCCAGGTGCCTCGAGCTCTGCTCACTCCTCACTGGGAGCTTGCTCTCCAGCCTCGGGGTCAATGGGCCTCACTCCCCATTTCCTTTCCCAGTCTTCTCAGCCAGGGAGGAGCCGCAATCATTTCCAGACCCTCCTCACATTACAGGCTCGGGGGCACCTGGCAGCAAACAGAAAACATACACACAAATAAGAGTGACAGCTCCCAGCCTGGAGAGCAGACTTCTCCCCATTCCCAGGCAGAAACACGCAGCGGTGTAAGCTGAGCCTTCCGGGGTCACAGTTAGCCGTTGGGTAACCCCGGGCCTCTGTCTCCCTTCTCCCAGCTGCCCAGCTCCGTGCACAACCTTTGGCACTGCTGGAACTAATGGCCCGAATGCCAGTCAGAGCCTGACAGCCATCTGGGGTGTACACTGTCAGTGCCACTGGTGGTTTGTCACCCTTCTCTCTGGCAGCCTCAGAACCAAGGAGGTGGGGGAAGAGGAGGCCACCAGGCTATAATTTCACCCCAAGCCCAGAGACACCACCCACCTGGCTGCCCACCCTCCTGACCCCAGCATGCTCATGCATACTTGTCCTTTTTGCCTGGTTGATGGCTTTGACATAAACCCACCAGGATGCTCAGGGTCCCCTGAGGCAGGGCCTATGCTACCAGGCCGTAGGGCGGTACCTGTTCAATCAAGAGGTTGGGCTTCTGCCCAACGTGTTGACTGTTATTCTGCTGATTGGGCAAGTTCTCAAATCTTCTTTAAGCATCAGTTTCCTCATCTATTAAATGGGTATAATACCATCCTCACCATGTGAGAAGCAAAAGAATGCCCCTAAAGTACTCAGCACAGACCCTGCCACATTCAATAGACATTATTTTCATCATGATCATTAGAAGAGTAATCAATGCTCATGAACTTGGAAAGGCCAGTTAGCTGCAATTTGGGGGTGGGAGATGGAAAACAGGGCCCAAAGACTCATCTTTGGTTTCCTGTGACTTTCACTTTCCTGCTCTGGGCTGTGTGGGAATGGGGAGGGAGCGGTCACAGCACCTGGTCTGGGAATGCGGGTTGGAGAGAGAAGATGGGTATTGGAGAGGAAAAAAGAGAAACTTAACTTCTTCAAGGCCTGGCTGGTGCCAAGTGCTGAGCGAGAAACTTAAGATGCTCTTTCATTTAGGCCTTAACCCCTAGAGTGTCGGGGAGCGCAATGGCACTCCTCCTGTCTTTTGCCAAAAGTGCCGGGAGCACTATCAAAGCTTCAAATGGCGTCCAGTTCTAAGTCTGCTTTTATTAGTGATGATGATATTGCTAAATTTGTCAGTGTAGTAAAGGTTTCCTTAAGTTTTTGAATATGTAACTTCATTTACTTGCGATTCATAATTTTTTTCATAAACTGCTGTAAAATCAGCAAAAATGCCTTGGCAATTTTAGCATAGTTCCTAGGATATTGGTTGGCACTCAAAGTGTTAAAAGCCCAGCAAAGCAGTAAGGTTATTTTCATTTTGCAGGAGAGGCCATTATAATTTGGTGACAGTAAGAGCCATGTTCCTCAGCTGGCTCAGTGGTTGTGTTGAGAGTTGCACCCATCTCTAGCCAACCTGGGAGTTTCACACCATGAGGTAGACACAAACATGGCCAGGAGAATAGTTACCTCCCAGATATAAGCATCAACGAAGGCCAGAGTTGCAATGTGTTTCTAGCAATTAATCTAATGCTCCTTTTATAGATGAGAAAAACAGGTTCAGAGAGGTTAAGTAACTTACCCGAAGACACACAGCGAGCTGGTGAGAGGATGAGGACCAGAGCCCAGATCTATAGCACGCCGAGTCACTTCAGAATGGCGTACAGACCCTTATCGTTCAAAAATACAGATCTGGTTTGGAAGGAAAAGAGATCTTTAAAATGTGCAGGAAGAAAGTTCCAAGGGTGTCTTGGTGAGAAGCTGAGGTGAGCTGTCCTTAATAGGCTCCTTTTTCATGCCGCATCAGGAAGCACGCCCTCCCATAGAGCACCTTCCTCCCTCTGCTCTCCATGACCTTCTTCACAACCTTCGCAGCCCACTCTGACAATGACGACTATTTCCTGATCTCAGTTCTTCGAAGAGAAAGGATCAAACACCTCACTTTCAGGATTCGTGAACTATTGTTGAAAGGGTAATAGACCCCTGAAAATGTAATTTTTCAAGAAACATTTGTGTCTTAGAAATGTACCCTGTGTCAAGAGGCCGCATCATTTGAAATAACATTCTTGCTGATCCGGAAAGGGTTTTGGTAGCTGTTGCTGAGAGCTGTGCCCAGAGAAAGGGGTTGGGTTAAATGCTCCTTATTCAGCTAAGATCCCAGCGTGCGTCTGCTTAGCTGCCTTCAACTTGAATTGTTACTGTAATAATGACAATTCGTCACAATAATAACTATTTTTGTTTTTATATGGAGAGGGACCATGGCTTTTCTTTGATTTTAAAATAATCTGTGTCACAAAAAACAAACAAACAAAAAACTGAGAAGCACTGCTTAAATCTTGCCATCTACAGGTGACTACAGCTGAGCAGTGGATCCCTCCCCCTTCCTCAAGCACCCAACCCAGGACTTATGCGTGGTGTCCCGCCCTATCACAGAAAAGGTGCTGGACTCCCTGCACACCTCCTCTGGGCCAGAACAGCATGACTCCTCATGAGTTACACATCGTCACCTTGCAATAGCCACTGAAGGCAAGAAAATCATCTTCTGGTAAAGTCACTATGGAAAAGAGCATGGGGAACGGGGTCCTCAAAAAGTAGGAGTAGAGTTACCATATGACCCAGCAACCCCTCTCTGGGTATCCCTTAAAATTTTAAAAACATTTATTCACAAAGATATAGGAACCTCTATGTTCATTGCAGCATTATTCATGGTGGCCAAGATGTGGAAACAACCGAAGTGCCCTTCAGTAGAGGACTGGATAAAGATGTGGTACATACGCACAATGGAATACTACTCAGCCCTAGGAAAAGATGAAATACTGACATTTGCAACAATGTGAATGGATCTTGAGGCTATCATGCTAAGCGAAATAAGTCAGACAGAAAAAGGTAAGAACTGCATAATTTCACTCATATATGGGATATAACACTGAAGTAACAAGTAAACAAACAAGACAAACAAAGACTCATAGACACAGATGACAGTATGGTGGTTACCAGAGGGAAGGGGGTAGCGAAGGATAAATGGGGTCAAATATCCTAGTATGGTGATGAAGAAGATTTGATTTAGGTGGTGGGCACACAATGCAATATACTGATCATGTATCATAGAATTGTGCACTTGAGACTTATTAGTCACCTCAATAAATTTAATTTTTTTAAAAAGATACAAAGAATCCTTCCCTCTGTTGGAGATGCCACAAGTCACCTGCCTGGCCAGGAGACCACAGACCTTCACCGATTTGACCATGTAGGTGGATAGAGTTGTGGATCCCAGAACCACAACATCTTGAGGACAAGTCCTCAGCCAAGGTCACAGCTTGCCCCCAGAGACAGGGATTAACATGGTTTTAAATGCAGAACCAAAAGGGTTTAGGAGACAGAAGTGGACAGGAATCATCCCCTGGCTTTTTGTGTTAATGGAAAACATGTCACAATCCACCAAGGTACACACTGGTCCTACGGATTCTTGCTGAGCCTGTGGACTTCTCCATTTTCATCCCAGCCACTCAGCAGATGATGCTAATGAATGGGTAAGTTCTGAGCTATAAGGAGGCAGACACTGTGTCGCCCGGAGCACTTCCTTTTTGGCTTCTGTGCTAAAAATGTCCAGCCTAGGTCACTGCCTAAGTTTGGAAAAACTACTAGGCCATGTTCCTCAAAGGAATGACTACCCCCCGCCCCCCAACACACACACACACTCTTCTATCAGATAATCTTAACTTCCTCCTTTTATTGGGCCAATAAAAGGCATAAACTTCCTCAAGCCATTCGGAGAAAAGCTGGGAGCAAACTTTAAATGCACAAAATTACAAATAGACAGACCATCAGTTTAAAGTCTCCAAGAGATTGACATGAAAATGGGGTTTCCTAGATGGCAGAGCCACCCCTGGGGACACAGATGGAGCACAGAAAGCACAATATAAAAGGAGGCATCTTTGCCAAATGGTGGTTCCTTCACCCCCAAGCCATGGACAGGTGTGTGTACCAACATGTGCCACCTGGTTATGCATAGAGCTTGGTGAGAGTGGTTGCTTCTTTCTCTAAACTGGTTCAGTACCCCAAAAGTTAAAACTTATTTCAACTTTTCATTAAAAACAACTTCCTCTCTCATACACATACAAAGCGTAGATCACAATGAATCAGACTAAATTCTTAAAAATACTGGCAAGAAATAGCCTTGTTCCTGGACGAAAGACGCGATTTAAATATGAATCATGTAAATTGGGTTTCTAACTGGGTTGAGGTCACAGCATGTGTACCTTTGTCCCTGTACCTGCCCCACCAGCATTAATTTGGGCCCAATCTTGGCTAGCTTAGGGTTTCCATTCTGATCGTTTGGGGTACCTTTTCTAGAAAAAAGAATCTGGAGAAGGGGTGTTCCAGAAGATGGCATTTCTGCTCTATTCCAGATGTCTCTTTCCTGGGTTATTGCAGCATTTCCTTCCTGGATGTGAGACAAGACACCAGATGTGAGCACAGACCCCATTCCTGTCTGGAAAACAGGCTGAAGACCGTGACCTCTTCAGTGGTGGTAGGAAGAGGGGTCAAGAGACCTCGGTCAGCTTCCCAGGATGGCCTAGGATCCCAGGGCAGCCACGCCCAATGCAGCCAAGGTTGGAGCGAAGAGAAAGCAAATAATGCCAGGCAGATGCTAACACTTCTGATTACCAGGTGCAGCCTGGCAGAGAGGCACAGAGCCATACTCTCACCTGGATGTTTTAAAAAGAAAATTCCCTTTCCTTAGTGTGGCTCAGCAAGCACCTCCCAACTCAAGTTTTCGGTTGTGGGTCTTCATAGCTTTGGTCTCAAGGTTTGTGTCCCCCTAAAATAGAAATGTTGAAACCCTAAACCCCAAAGTGAGGGTATTAGGACGGAGGGCCTTTGGAAGGTGCTCAAATCATGAGGATGAAACCTCATGAATGGGACTGGTGGTTTATAAGAGAGATTCCAGAGCGATCCCTCAGCCCCTTTTGCCATGTGAAGATGCAATGAAAAGTCTGCAACCCAAAAAGGCCCTCACTGGTCTATGCTGGTGCCCTAGTCTCAAACTTTCAGCCTCAAGAATTATGAGAAATAAATTTCTGTTGTTTATCAGCTACTCACTGTACTATTTTGTTACAGCAGCCTAACTGGACTAAGACATTTGCTATCATAGCTTACTGAGTTATCACCTCACATTGTAAGCTGGTCCCCAACTCGGGGGTGGGCTCCTCTAACATCCTTCTCATATACTTGAAACTTAAAAAACAACAACCAATGGCAGTTTATAATAAACATTGAGAAATAAACATTGAGAAGTCTAAAGGACACAGTTCCATTCCCCAGATCTCCGGTCTCTGACGGACGCTAAAGAGAACAGACTCCCCACTAATCCGCTACCTGCACAGAAGAGCCTGCGTCCGAGAGCCAAAGTAAAAAAGAGCATGAGCATCCCTCATCCCCCAAATGTGATGTTCCATTCTCCCCCAGCTTCATTCCGGGTGTTCGGAGCGATGTTGATTATTTCTTTTTTAGGACAAAGTGGCCACAGCCACTTCCCCACAGCTCTATACCCAGCCCCCCAAAGGCACCCGCTAAATATTTATCATGGCGTAACATGGGGTCGGCTTGAGTTCATTCGTTTTTCTGTTGCTCCCTGGCATTTGATACGAGGAGGGAGTGCCATGTATACTGTAAATATTTACAGGCTGATTGGATCAGAGAGTCTGGCTGTGGTTCCAAAGGGCTCATCTCTCCCACAGGCAAGACAGACACCCGCGCGCAGGCATCGAGTGAAAACGCCGCAGGACGCACTGGAGTGGCGGCCGCAGACGAAGACGGCCACTCCTAGAAGCTCAGCTGCATTTCCATCGTGGAAGCTCCTTTAATTATTCATACACAGGAGGGTTTACCCCTATTTTGAGTATTAAAGTTAATCATTTATTTAGCACAGTTGCTCCCAAAGAGTTCAAGATAACCTTTATGATGCTCATTAAGCAGCAACTTGTAATAATTAGTACTTGTCCCCATTCTGTCTTCCTGGCTGGACCACAGACGTCCCAAGGGCAGGGCCAGTATCTGACTGGTTTGCTACTCTCTCCGGTGCCTAGAACACAGTCTTTTACATAGTAAGTGTTTAATACAGATGTATAGATTGAACACATCCATTTAGACCTTTGCTTTTTATTTGACTTTCAAAGATACACAGGCCAGATATTATTTTTGAGGTTTAAGCTTAACTAGGTTAAGGTCCTTCATTTTAATTATTGCCTTTAGTTTCCTCTCAATGGTAAACTTTGGGATTTTCTAAAGAGCCTCAAGCAGAAAGTTAGGAGGCCTGGCATCCTTTCTGTCACTAACCCTCAGTGTGACCTTGAACAAGCACTTGCTTTGAGCATTTATCCAGAATTCTTTGTTTGGAGTCTTTGGATCCCCTAGAGATCCCTGGGTGGGCTTCAGGGTCTATGAAACCCTGACATTGTCTGTACAAATGTGCCATGACCCAAATGTGCACTTTGGTGTGATGCGAGAGAGTCCATAACTTCACCTAGAGTCTCTAAGGACTCCATAAAAAAAGAAAGTTAAGAACTACTCTCTTTGTTTCTTTAATAATTGAGGGTGGTGGTGGAACAGGTTAAATCAGTCCTGCTTGACATGTACTAGTAAATCGAGGTTGCGTGTACATGTGCCTCCACTCCTAGCCCTGGATACCCCCTCCAGCCCACGCCTCTTCCTGAGGTTTGCTCCCACGCTGATATAGAAGACCATCCTCCTCGCCTTATCCCCACTCAGTTTGATGACTGGCTTTGCTGGCTAGGACTAAGAACCTGTGCATTGGTCATCACCATCGGCCTTTCCAGCTCAAGTTCAAGTCTATTCCCAGCCTTTCCTTTCTCACCTTTAACCAAATGCATGCTATTGTACAAACTTTTTTGCTACATCCTAAAGCCATATTTTCTTTTATCTGGACCTGCCTTCAATGCTGGTTTTGTGGAATTCTTTTCAGAAAAGAAACACAAGTGTCTCTGGGATTATAAAACTAGTGAGTACAGGTCTACTGCCTGATTCTGTGGAGAGCCTCACTGAGTAGAGTCAAGCCTTGGGCCCTCTCAGCCCAGAATTCCAGCCAGGAATTAGGTGATGAAGACAATGGGGGATACATTAGCCCCATTACTAGTAGCTTCTAGTGCCTGTATACAAGCATCCATTTGGTGAAAGTAGTGTTTGTCTTGACCCTTCTGCCTGCCAGTCAATCATTAGGGCATCTTCCCTTTAAGTCCAGACTTTTCCATTTTTTAAGACCCTTTTAATGGGACCACGTCAAAATTAAAAGCTTCTGCACAGCAAAAGAAACCATCAACAAAATAACAAGAGAGCCCACTACATGGGAGAACATATTGGTCTATGATCCATCTGATAAGGGGTTAATCTCCAAAATTTATAGGAAACTCATACAACTTAACAACAGGAAGACAAGCATTCCAATCAAAAAATGGGCAAAGGACCTAAGTAGACACTTCTCCAAAGTGGATATACAGAAGGCCAAGAGACATATGAAAACATGCTCAAAGTCACTGGTCATCTGAGAGATGGAAATCAAAATGACAATGAGGTACCATCTCACACCTGTCAGAGTGGCTATCATCAACAAATCAACAAGTGTTGGCAAGGATGTAGAGAAAAGGGAACCCTCCTACACTGCTGATGGAAATACAGACTGGTGCAGCCTCTGTGGAAAACAGTATAGAGTTTCCTCAAAAAATTAAAAATGGGACTCCCACTTGACCCAGTGATCCCACTTCTAGGAATATATCCTAAGAAAACAGAAACGCCCATCAGAAAGAACATATGCATCCCTATGTTCACAGCAGCACAGTTTACAATAGCTAAGATTTGGAAACAGCCTAAGTGCCCATCAGCAGATGAGAAAATTAAAAAACTGATACATCTACACAATGGAATACTATGCAGCTGTAAAAAAGAATTCTTACCATTTGCAACAGCATGGATGGACCTGGAGAGCATTATGCTAAGTGAAATAAGCCACTCAGAGAAAGATAAGTATCACATGATCTCACTCATATGTGGAATCTAATGAACATCATAAAATGATGAACAAAAATAGAGCCAGAGACATAGAAGCATCAAACAGACTATCAAACCTCAGAGGGAAGGCAGGGGTTGGTGGGTGCGTGGGAAGAGATCAACCAATGAACTTAAATGCATATATGCATAACCCATGAACGTAGATAATGGGGTGGTGAAGGCCTGGAGTTGGGGTTGGGAGTGGGCTGGGAGAAGTCAATAGGGGGAAAAGGGGACATATGTAATACTTTTAACAATAAAGATTTTTTAAAAATAATACATGGTTAACAAAAGGAAAAAATGCAATGACAATACTAGAGGTGGTGGGGTTTGGGATTGGTGTGACATTTTTAAGATTATCAGCTAACACCTTCAGTAAGTTAATGCTTTAATAAGCACAGGAAAATCTGCTACTTAGATTTCCTGATTTCGGTGGGCTTTTGTTTTCTCATATCTAAGATGAAATGAGTGGACTATATTAAACAGATAGGTTCCAACTCCAATGTAACTCTGGTTGCCGAGACCCATGCTTCCCAAACTTTATTGGGTATAGAGATGATTCAGGGATCTTGTTAAATGCAGATTCTGGGGTTGGGCTTGAGATTCCACATTTCTGTCAAACTCCCAGGTGGCGCCAATGCTGCTGTGCATGGGGCACTTTGAGGAATAAGTCCTACTAAACTGCGGTATTGCAAGGGTTCAAGGCGAGTCAGAACCCATGAGGAAAGAGGGGAGGTGATGTCTGTCCAGGAAAAGAGGGAAGTGGAGAACTGGCTGTGGAATGTAACACTCCGACTAGATGCTTCTTAAGAAACCTTCAAAATCTAACACAGTTGTTCACAAAGTTAGTCTCCTGACCAGCAGCAACAGTATCACCTGAGAACTTGTTGGAGGTGCAAATTCCTGGACCTACTGAATCAGAAGTGAGGTCCCACAATATGGAGGTTAACATGCCCATAGGTGATTCTGGTGAGCATGCAAATGTGAGAACCATTGATCCAACATACAAATCTTTTCTAGAAATGCTGGCTATTGCCAAAGTCAGGAATGAGTACAGGTTCCACGTACTTAATATATGTAAATATGCATTAAACACCTCCTATGTAAAAGACTATGTTCTAAGCACAGGAGTGTCTCACAGAAGGAAAGGGGTCCAGATAATAGAATTGGGCTGAGGCCCAAAATACTTCTTCCTATGTATCCTGTTATTTAATTGTAGAGCTCTGATAAAATCATTAAATGTCTATGAAGAGAGTACTTCAAGCTTATTTTGTCTCCCCTAGTTAAGTTTATCTTCCAACCCACAAAAAGTATATCTGGTTCATGTTTTTAAAACTGATCAGTAGTATGATCTCCTGGTCATTCCCACAGCCTTGGGAAAGGGGCCAGATGAGCCTTGAACAAAATTCTGTGAGCTGAGTCTCAAGCTTGACCAACTGTTCTTTCCTGAGCAGACTGTTTCCTTGTTGCCTGGACATTTTAAACAGCTGGCCCCAGAGAGAGTTGGATGCTAAAACCTTGGGATCAAAGTAGAGTCTTAGCCCACAGGAGGTTAACCATAGTAGTCCGACTGCCAGTGACGCCTTCAAGTCAAGGAAACACTGTCTACACATCAAGAAATGGGAAAGAGCTCTCTCTCCTTCTACCCCATCTCCACAACTCTGGGAAAAGTACTAAACATCATGTCAAACAACACTCGGGTGTGAAACAGATTATGATTCACAGCTGGAGGCAAAGAAGTTGCAATTCTATCCAATTACACCAATTTAATTGGGTGTTAAAAAAATCGAAGGTCCCCCAGTAGTTTCCTGGCCAGACGGCATCTGCAACATGGAGAAGCAGCAGCTCTGTTTGTTAGGAATTGTGATTTGGGGCTGAGGAGAGAAGGCTCAACACATTGCTTAGCATCTCCATGATCGGCAGCTTTTGACTTTGAGGATGAATTGACATCTGGTTTGGGGGTTGAAGACTTCAAGGTCCTTCTCCAGGGCTTTCATGAGCACAGTTTGAAGAAGGGGTCTGCAAGTTCTTTCACTCTAGTGACTATTAGGAAAAGGCCAGTATTCAGACTCTCTCCCTCACTTCTTACAAATCGAAAATCAACCCCCAAGTTTGTGAAGAATTGGACATAGCCTGAAGGCCCAACTTGAGGAGAAAGGTTGAGCGACTTTTACATCAATATCAACAGTTGCAGCCAGTACAAATGCTCATGAAGAATTACTAATAACTTGGGGGAAATGCCGTGATATAATGTTAAATTTAAAACATAGGATACAAAACTGTGGAGTGCTATGCTCTAAAAATAATGTCCAAAAGGCATAGAAAAGTAGCCCACACTGAAAAGTGATTTTCACTTAATGACTGATGGACAGGAAGTGGTTTTTTTCTTCATCTTGTTTTTCCAAAATTCCCACAACTTCATGTATTATTTTTATATACCGAAATGAAAACAATTAAATTTTAAAAATTTTAAAATAAAAAAAGAAGTGCCACTTTTATCCTCTGCACTTGCCTAGCTCCTTTTTTTGTACCTCATTGCTCCAAGCCATTCCCTTCCCCTGGCACACTCTCCCTGCTCCTCTCTGCTCAGCCACACCTTCCCGATCCTTCAACCTGTTGGGTTCCCTGTTCCTCCATGGAAGCTACTGGTACCACCCCAGTCATAGAGTGGCCCCCTTCTGAGCACCTGCACCGCCATGCCATCCACACCATGCTTGAAGCCTTGTTTTTTATTGTCAATATGTCATCTCCATGCCCAGTCCATGCCCCAGACCAAATATCCCCAGAATCTCAGCTCATTAATGATTCCAATGTGTAACCAGAACTGACGACCATCAGTCAAAAGTCACCTCTTATACATAAAGCAATTATTTGTCCCAGATTTTCTGGGCTAATTCTAATTCAAGTATTTGTCAAGTTGATCCCACATAAACCATGGAAGCTTCCCAGAAATCCTGGTATTCCAACACTTAACTATAATAACAGGTAAGTATTATTATTCATGTTAATGAGTATTATTATTTTATTGGTAATAATAGTTATTATTATTGGTACTGCCATATTAGCTATGTCTTTGAGATATACATGGACATCAGACCCACATCACATTTTTTTTTTCAGTTGGTTCAGATACATTTGTTTTAAGTTCCAGTAGGGTTATTTGGTTTAAAAAAAAATGTAGTATCCCAAATTAAATTTTCACTGCAGATAAACAGTGGATAATTTTTAAATTATATCCCAAATATATCACGAGATTTACTTATCCTAAAAATTTATTTACTGCTTACCTGAAATGCAAATTTAAGTGAGCATCTGTTATTTTATCTGATAACCCTTGGTTTAAGAAATAGGATTTGTGCCCTAACCGGTTTGGCTCAGTGGATAGAGCGTCGGCCTGTGGACTCAAGGGTCCCAGGTTTGATTCCGGTCAAGAGCATGTACCTTGGTTGCGGGCACATCCCCAGTGAGGGGTGTGCAGAAGGCAGCTGATCGGTGTTTCTCTCTCATCGATGTTTCTAACTCTCTATCCTTCTCCCTTCCTCTCTGTAAAAAATCAATAAAATATATTTTTAAAAAAAAGAAATAGGATTTACATGTAGTGCTAGCATGGAGCCCTCACATGGTCACAGCTAAACCCTCAATGTGGGTGGGTCACTGACTACAGAATACCCCAACTCCAGAGTCAGCTGGGAGAAAGGTCCTGCTCTCCAGGCTCTGCCACTGAGGGGGCTTCTTAGTAACATCTGACTGGCAGGAGTATAGATGAGGCCCAACTAGAAATACTGCTTCCAGCCTGAGTTTGAGAATCGCTAGCCTATATTGGGCAATGGCTCAAAGCACTAGGATCTGGAATGAGAGACTTCTGGGTGTGAATCTCATCTCTCCCTGCTAATGTATGATTTTAGGTAAGTTCATGAACTTCCTTGAGCCTCAATTGCCTCATCTGTAAAATGGGGAGAGTAACACATTTCTACTTAAAAATTAGTCTTAGTATTAAATGAGATCATGTTTTAAAGCTCTTAGTTTGGGTCACTATTACTGTTATGCCGGGGTCCAACCCCAGCAGGTCCAGGGGTCCCCAAAGGTGTGGACGGAGTCGGCGAAGAAGGAATGACATGGAGACAGTGTTCAGTTGATCAGCAGCCTAGCCAGGATCTCCAGCCAAGTTCTGGTCTCGATCTCCAGGGAAGTTCTGTTTAGGATCTCCAGCCAGGTTCTGTGTCCATGGTCTCTTGCTAGGTTCTCCAGCCAGGTTCTCCAGGTTCTCCAGCCAGGTTCTGTAGCCAAGTTCAGTCACCAGGTTCTAGTCAGGTTCTCTTGCCAATTTCTGTAGTCAGGTTCAGTCCAGGATCTTTTGCCATATTCTCACGCTAGGTTCTATCTCTAGGTTCTGAGGCCAGTTTCTGTCCAGGATCTTTTGCCATGTTCTCTCCAGCGAAGTTCTTCTGTCTCTAGAGAACGTTCTGTGTAGGTTCTGTGCCAATTTCTGTCTCTCTCTCTGTCTTCTGTCTCTCTCTCTGTCTCCTAAGTTCTGTCTGCTGTTGTCTTGTTACAACTGTATTTATACCAGTTGATTCCAATCCTATCAATCTCCATTACAAAGGTTAGGGCGTTTCTTATCTCCATTCCAGGGAGTAAAGATTATGTAGCTTAAGCATGATTGTTTGTAGTTAAAATGATTAACTACCCGCCTGGCACTTAGTTAAGGAGTTTTATCCCCTCCCTGACTTCAGGGGAAAATCCCTACCTGGGGAAACAACCTTTCTCAGAGACCTTGGTTAAAACACATAGTGCCAAGAAGGTGAGCAAACATATTAAGAACAGTATGCCATATATGCCAGGTCCCTTGAAACAGCAAGCATGGACCGGCTCCCGGCACTGTTAATATAAAAGAAATACATATATTTTTTCATATTCAGCCAACCAGGAAACAAATGCACTAGGGGGCTTACTGCTGCCTGGACCCCATCTAGCCTTCTGGTCCTTATCCTGCCACTTCTGATAGAAACAGACATTAAAGAATGGGGAGGGGTTGGGGAAAAGCCTGCTGTGGGAAAAAAGGGTGAGATTCTTCTAGAATTTGAGATTGAAGACTTTCAATGAGGCAGATCTTAGTTGGTAGAATTTTATACAAATCATAGCCAAGTGGCCAGCTTTTGTAGGAAGGTTTTGTGCCCTTGAGTGTGGTCCCCAATCCAAGTAGAAATGAGTGGCCAGGGTCACGGCAAACACCTGGGTCTCTGATCAGCCCTGAGTGCTGGAACCAAGGGCCAACACAACTCTTGTGTGTCGCTTCTTCAAATTCCTGCAGGTCAAAAACCATGTTTTGCTCATTGACTGTTTCTACCCTGGGGCCATTCAGGATCACCTCGTCTGATGCTGCCCATAGCCAGCCCTTCTGGAACTGCGAGACACTAACCAGATTTGATTTTTCGGTTTTTCAAAAACTAGTTTGAAAAATATCACCTGGGACAGCCCGAGAAAGAATGCCAGGCTGCCTGCTCCCCACAGTCCTCAAAGAGACAGGTCAGCCACCAGTCACTGTCACCTCCCTGCTCAGTCTGTGACAAGCCACAGTGTAGGGCAGAGAAGGAGGGCCACTCCAGGCACTGGGCACTCGGTTTCCCCAAAGGTCCCAGTAGGGAACTGAAAATGGGGCCAGAAGAGAAGAGGGGACATGAGGATTGCAGGGACCAGCAGCTTTAGGTCATTCCTCTAAGTTCAACTTCTGCTTCAAGATCCTCAGATTGTAGGGAGGGAGTGGGGCGAAGAAAGCCCAGCCTGTCATGGCACACGCAAAGCACTCAACCCACACCCTCCTCTGTGAGATAGGGACAGAATCTTCCTTGCAGTGGCTGAGAGGGTCAAAGGAAGTCAAAATGTGAAAGTGCTCAGCAAACTGGGATGCACGGGAGATAACCCACAGATGACTAGCATTACGTCTCTCCACCCAGATGTTGAATGAGCCAAAGCTACGAAGAGCTCTGTGATCTCTCCGCACCTCCCTCAACTTAAACCAGGAAGACAGCTCGTGAGCCCCTGATAAACAATTGCCGACGGGGCCTGATGCGTTTCCCCACCACGTGCTGGAGTTCTTTCCCAGTGTCTGCTCTGTATCAGGGACGGTATTGCTGGTGAGCAGGGGTGGAGGGAGAGATCAGTGGCCTGATCACTTTTAAGTGTCAGGCTGAGGAGAGGCTTGGGCTGGTGACAAAGGACGAGTTAGGTGCAGAAAGCCGCCCTGTGTGCGAAGCCCAGTCCAGAAATGGGGTTGAGCTCCTTGGTCTCCTCACTTGATGCACAGCCAAATGAGGTGACAACATGCTGCAGAGGGCAGGGGGCTGGTCTGTGGTTTCCCATCTGGTCTTGTTTGGTTCTGGGGGGTTGGGGCCTCCAACAGACACATGGAGAACAGCCCTGTCGTCTTGAATCAGACAGTCGGCCACACTGCGCACGAGTACGTGTGAGATTTCACACATGGTCACTGGAGGAGAGAGCCCTCGGAGCAGGGGAGGAGGCATATTTACATTCTCTGCGAGGGTTTGGATTTTTAAAGGGGAAAAAAATAGACACTGTACAGGGCGTGTTATAAAGCAAGTCCGGCTTTCCACCAGCGTGGTATTGAGGAAGCACCAACAGCCGAAGCCGGAGAAAAATCTGATTCAGTCCGCTGTGGTTGGGAATGCCCTCCTGGTTCGTTCAAGAGGTTCCCTTCCTTATTCACTCTGCCTACTATGATATCTCATAAGACTTTCCTCAACAGACTCAGGGCAGCATGGTATCCGTATGCTGTTTTAAAAACCTGTTCTGGGTAATACAGAGTCTATAACCCACGTGCCAAGAATAAAACAAATGAAGTGCCTTGAAACAGGAAGGTGAACATTCAAAAAAGATGACTATTTGTACTTTCTGTTACTTGACTTTTCACAATAAACACAAATTACTTGACAAAGACAATGAAGTCATTTTTTAAAAATGGACACCTATCTATATCAATAACGATAATGCAGCTGCAGATGAGAGGTGTGGATGAGAGCCAGAGTAGGTAGCTTTGTAGGGAGGACCGCTATCAATCCCCACTCCCTCCCAACTGTGACCTGGGTGCTGCCTCTCATTCCGTATTATTCTTCTCAGGGGTCTCAGACGACCTTAGCCATCTTGAAAAGTGCCGCAGTGAAATAGCTAGGAGGCACTCATGAAAATGCTAGAATGTGCTAGAGTTGACCAAATACTTCCACGGATGATTCCATTTAGTAGCTCCAGCAACCCCGTGGGATGACAATTATTATTCCCCTTTATATGGGTTGAAACTGAGACTCATTCAGTATTTCCAGTTCTTAAAGTAGAGAGGAGCTACAACTAGGACTTCTGATTCCTAGACGTAGCCAGGGGCCAAAATAGCCCAGGAGTGAAGCTTGCAAGCACTCTCTCCAGGCTGTCTAGGTTCAAGTCCCAGCTCTGATACTTGCTTTTCTGACCTTGAGGCAAGAAACTCAGCTTCCTCATCAGTAAATTGGGGGTGCTAATAGTAGAACCCATTTGTCAAGGTCATCATAAAGAGTGAATAGAGAGATAGATGCAAAACATTAGTCTAATGCCAGACGCTCAACATATGTCAGCTCCCTGAACTTGAGGATTATTAAATAGAAATGCAATTCAAGCTGTTCATATTTTCCATTCCATTTGGATTTCCTGATCTAGCTTGTTTTTTAAACCTCATTGTGATAGAACCAAATAGTCACGGTATCTATTAAGAGTTCTCTTCAGACCAAAACCTGTGTTTCTCAGGGGTGAGAAATTGGGGCCAGACTTGCTTTATCACAACAATGTAAAAATGTCTTCTAGTGTATCTTGCACAGCTCTTGGGAAATAAACAAAGGCCTACAAACTCCTCCAGACTTGCGCAAGATCCCAGTTAAATGAAAGGAGTGAGGCTCTTCCCTGGGACAATGTGGGTGCACTTTGTGGTAGAAGAAAACATTATTTTTAATAATTTCATCACTGGGGGAAAAGTGTAAAAAAAAAGCCTGAACAGGAAGAAGGGCACACCCACTGTGACTAGTGGTTGTGCCTTGAGGGTGTGGGTGGGAAGTAAGGATGGTGATTTTTAATATTTGTACATTTCAATAATGTGTCAATGTCTTACCACAGATACATATTATTATGTAATAAGAAATTAAAAGGAGGCCCAATTCCTAAGCTGGCTTACAGGGTGTACCCTGTAGAAAAAGCCCTTAGGCCCTTCTCAACATAGAAACGCTAAATTTATCCTTAAAAGTCAGCTCAAGTTGTTGAGAGAGTTGATCCTGAGTTCTCATCACAAGGAAAACAACAACAACAACACATGGTTTTCCTCTCACTCTTTTTTTGGTATCTATGTGAGATGATGGGTATTAACTAAACTTACTGTGGTCATCATTTTACAAACTATGCACGTCAGGTCATTACGCTGTACACTTTAAACTTACACAGAGCTGTATGTCAATGATACCTTGGTAAAACTGCAGGGGGAAAAGCCCCAGCTCAACTGTAAATTCCTCTGGGAAGCCCCTCCAGGTGGAATTCATTATCTCTTCTGTGATCCAACAGCCCCTTCCAGTGTCACCACACTTCATTCATTCAGCCTTTCATTTGTTCATCCACACGACAGAGGCACTATGCACAGCGCCCCGTGGGGAGCTCTAGGAAGCAGAGATCAGCAAGACAGATGAGGTGCCCACTTGTGTGGAGCATATTCTGGGAGATCAGCAGTGATCCCTGTCCTGGAGTCATGAGCTGTCCTTCTGTCCTGGGCCCTGATAAAGGCGGGCCAACGGCCAAGGGAGCGCACACGCTCAAGAGACTGATTTAGGCCAAGAGGCCTGGGAAGGTTTCTCTGTGTGAGGGACCCTTTGGCTGGGAACTGGGAGGTGAGAAGCAGCATTAACTAGGTCAGCGGTTCTCAACCTGTGGGTAGCGACTCCTTTGGCGGTCGAATGACCCTTTCACAGGGGTTACCTAAGACCATCCTGTATATCAGATATTTACATTACGAATCATAACAGTAGCAACATTACAGTTATGAAGTAGCAACGAAAATAATTTTATGGTTGGGTCACAACATGAGGAACTGTATGTAAAGGGCCAGAAGGTTGAGAACCACTAAACTAGGTGAAAGGGTGGGAGGAAGACCAGTTAGTTGTGTTTGGGTCTGAGCACCCAGGCAGGCACTGAAATGAGAGGGAACAGAGCTCACCAAAGAAATGGGAACAGCTAGACCCAGCCGGTGCATTAGACCCCGGAGAAAGGTCTAGGATGAGATCAGAGGAGAGGCAGGGGCCTCATCACAGGATGCTTTGCAGAATATGAGCTTTCAAACCTTACCCTAAGAACAGGCAAAAGCCAAGGAGCGATTTCCCCCAGGGACTCATTGGTCTCCTTGTCTGTCTTTGTTCACCTCCACTTTGACCAGCTCTTAGCTCAGGGCCTCGCAATTAATGGGAGCCTAGTAATTATCAGTGGGATGGCTGAGCCAAGTCATCCTAAAGAGGAAGATCTTGCAAGCAAAGAGCATGACTGCATCTCACCTCCCTCTCCTCCCTTTTGCCACCATCCCACACCCCAGCTCAGGCCTGCAAGCTGAGAAGTATAAAAGCCCCACAAAGAAGGAGCCGTTGGACATGAGGTGCAGAGCTACAGCACTCCTTCTGCTTCACAGGCCTTCCAAAATGTTCACGACTGGCATCAGATATCATTATCCTGACTTCTGAGACAAACAGACAAACGAACCGAAATTGGCGACTCAGATGGGTAATAATTGCCCAAGGCCATCCGGCAAAGCCACGGCTACTCTGCACGTCACATCTTGGCCAGCTGTCAAGCACTGACTCCCCGCATCCGCTCCCTAAAATACGTATTTATAGGCTTAATTGTGCGAATTTGCTTGCTTTGGTCTCAAAGAGAGCAGGTCCAGGGGCCTTTTTAGCGCCGCACAAAAATGAAAGGAGACCGAAACCATCCTGCCCTCAAACCAAATGTCAAAGCAGTTGGATTCCTCAGCGGCAACCCAATACTTTTTATAGAACGGGGAGCCAATTGAGAAATCATAAAAAAAATTAGAGTTGGGAAGGACCCCTGAGCTCACAAGGGTCAGGTCCCGGGAGCTGCTGCAGAATTGTTCCCTGTGGTGAAGGGTCTAATGTTTTGTCCACTCAAGTTTTAAATATATCTCCCAACAGCTCCCCCCTGGGGACGCCTCTCCACAGGGCCATAGATCTTGCTGTCAGGGCTCTTTTCCTGCTATTCAATCTCACTTTTCCTTGCCTCCCCTCATCCCATTTGTCTTCGGCAATGATTTAGACAAGAGCGTGCTGACGTTTGAAAACAAAACGGCCTGTCTTTGCCTTCAACTTCGTTTTCCAGACCCTCTACCTATGGAAACTTCCAGATCTGGGAGGGAGAGAAACGAGGGAGGCAAGCAAACAAGCTGATGTTGGTTCTGGAGGAAGCCATTGCAAAGGGCCAAACCCCAAAGCCTTGAGCCCCCCGGGTGGGCACGAGGACAGGACATTCATGCGCCCGGAGTGTGCGGGTGACTCAGGCCCGGCTCTCAAAGGCGGAGGTGACCATCACCGGGTTTTCTGGGCAGCTCGGCGTTTTACAGCCTCTTGGCACCACAGCTGGGACAGAAGGTGGCAGCAGAGCACCAGGCTCTGTGGGCCGAGCGGCCCTCCTGGATCAGGCAGCAAGTCCCAACAATTTGGCATTTAATGGGCGGCCAGGGAAAGCTGCGTTTGGGCCAAGGCTGAGCTGCGGATCTGGCCGGTCTTTTAAGACAAACCCCAAACAGTCAGAGTTCTGTGAGCACAGTCCATTCTCTCCCGGAGAACATCCTGCAGCCGGAACTTAAGTCCAAAGCATAACTTCAGGCCTAAACAGGGCTGTTGGTCCAAGCTGACCTAAACGCATAAACTTGGCGGCTGGTCTGGTGTGTGCGGGTTAGCAAACTGTTGAGGTTAAAGAAATGTGGGGGTGGTGCATTTCTTTCCTTTATTCTCCTTAGCACTGAGCTCTTTATTTCTGCACTTGTGTCTGGAGTTCCGGTTTCCCTTCACCCGATTTCTTACTTATTGGGTCCTGTTTGCATGAGGGCTTTCCCAAGCAGAGACCTAGAGAGTAAGTAAGCATTTCTGACTTGAGCTGGACTCCTGCTGGGGAACCAATTAAACGTCTTACCCACCAGGGAGAGTGTGATATTTTTTATTACTTTCTAATTTCAGGCCCTGAAATGGCTTCGATGATCAGAACATTCTTCTGCTTAAGAACCTAAAGGCGCCCATGGAACGATGCTTTTGATTCGTATTTCATTTATAATGGCCCCTACTTGTCAAACCCACTCCAGGGATTTCTAGGGGCCTCAGACTCTTGAGGGGGGCGGGGGCGGTGGTGGGAGGAAAGCAGGACAGAGAAACCAGCAGGGAAACTCTCTCCCCACTTCCCCTTATCATTCTGGAACTCGCCAGCTACTTTGGTAAAAAGTTCTGCTTTGAGAAGTCAGTGAACTGACAACAACAACAACAACAAAGGGATAGAAGAATTACAACAAAACAATTTCACTGGATTCTCAGTCTGTTTAAAGCACAACAGCAAATCCCAACCATGCCTCTTCCTCATTATGATGTGGGGATAGTAGGGCCTCCTAAAGGCTCATGAAGGCAACATGGGAGAGTTGGGTTTTACCTGTAAATGTAGTCGTGGGAACCCGACCCAAAGTTCTCACTGCTGCTTGTTTCCTGCCTCCTTCTCTTTTTAAAAAGAGCACGAGGCGGAAAGGCTTGGAAAGGAGGTGAGGGGTGAGAGTCCAAATAGGTTCTTATGGGGAAGAAGGAAATAAAGTTCAAGTCTCCCTAAATTTCAATTTATTTATCTTCGCAACAAGGACAGACACCCAAAACCCCAGAATTGCTCTCGGTTGAAACCAAATA
Source organism: Myotis nattereri (assembly GCF_964212035.1). NCBI lineage: Eukaryota > Metazoa > Chordata > Mammalia > Chiroptera > Vespertilionidae > Myotis > Myotis nattereri. Next base: position 51,625,517 of record NC_138088.1, on the reverse strand, counting down.
CCAGCAGGCCAGCAAAAGACCTAAAAGCTCAAATTAGGAGCCGTTCCAATTCCTTCCCATTTGCCACGGGGTCTTCGCTGAGGTTTATTTTTTATCCTCCTTTCTTTTTCTTTTTTCTTTTTTTTTCCCCTGGCTTGCTTGCTTAGCCAGGAGGTAATTCTGAATGTTTATCTGAAGCATTTCCCTGATATTCTGAGGGGACTTTTCTCTCTAGCAAAAGCTCCCCTGAAAACAGGGGTTGTTTCAATTCCCATTAAATAATGTCCAGCATTGAGTCTTTTACTAATGAGTGGGGTTTTTTTTTTTTTAGTGGGACAGATAAAAACTGACATATAAACCATACTCAGCAACAACTTTTGTAAAGCATGATTCAAAATCAACATTCATAATTTTTTAATAAGCCAGCCACCATATTTGCTATTATATGAATGTCTGTGAAAATAATCTTTCCTACTTTAAAATAGTCCCAGGAGAGCAAAAATGTTTATCTTTATTGTTTATAGGCTGGTTAAATACCACTTTATCATATGATTCAAAATTCAACAACATAATTTAGCAGTCGGCATCTATTTATTTAATGAAACGGGAAGCATTTCTTCAGAGTTTGTCTAAATTTAAATTCACTAAGCAACCTCTCTTCTTTCTTTCCTTCCTTCCTTCCTTCCTTCCTTCCTTCCTTCCTTCCTTCCTTCCTTCCCTCCTTCCTCCCTTCCTTCCTTCTATACATTCATTTTAAAACTCATGAACTGAATGATGTTGGCTTTAAACGGACTATAAAAATTCAATTTCCCTTCAGGAATAGAGTCGTACATTATTTGAAATGACCAACTTCGTTGGCAGGTCTTCAGGGAGAATATCTATGTAACTTTGACTGAAAATGCAGTGTTCCAGGTCAAAACATAGTCCGTGTCTGCACTGGCAAAGAGAATCGAACCAATTACACCATGAGTAGAAGCACAGATGCAGGAAAGAAGGAACACACAGGCAGACACGAAGCAGATTCAAAATACTCGGAGCCCCCCGTTCACCGAGGCTCTGAGTTACCTGGACAACTAACTGTCTCACTTCTCCCCGAGACTCTTGGCTACAACCGAGGAAACACTCATCGTGCAATCTCTCCCCTCCTGCAAGAGGACAGGTTGCTAGCCTCTGGGAAGCAGCACTATTTCAATCAACCAATTTGGCACGTTGTGTTTCACAGTTTCTAAAATGAGCACAGAATCCAAACAAAAAACACGGGCAGGAGTGGAACTAAATGCAAAGGACACTGTCACCTCGTTCTTCTGAAGCTGATCGTGATCAAAATTAGCCACTTCGTTTGCCCGACTCTCGTTTTTGAATGTACACTACGAATTCACCAACCAGTCATTCATTATGGGCCTGCAATGACCAACTTTTCCAGGATTCTCGTTTTAAATACAGGAGTTGATGGAGTCCCAAGGCTGGGAGGTGAGAGGGAGGTGGAGGGGGCGGAGAAGATTTGCAGGTAGGACTCAGTATCACTCCTCGCTACCCTCAGATTGCTAGAGCGGAGCAAGGACTGTGCGTGGAAACAGTGCCAGTTTGTCCCTGGCATTGAGCAAAGCTAAATTTTTCCAGGCTTCGCCGAGGCATTTTTCTCCCCAATATCTGCACGAATTCTGAGGCTGACTTCTAACCAGATGTCGGGCGCTCTGCCCTTCCTGTTCGCTCTCAGTGCATCGATGTTTAACTCATCATGCCCCGCGTGTCTGTCTCATTTTTTAACCCATTCTCATTTGGGGGTTCAAAGGGAATTGGGGTTTCTTTTTAAGTCACTTTGATTTTGCACAGTTTCGGTGAACAGATCCATGAAACTCCGGAAAGAATGCTGGTAGAATTGAAGTGGGGAGGGAAGGGAAGAGCGGGGAGAAAGCAAGGCAGATGATTTAACAAGAAGCCAAAGAACGGTTAATGACGCGTTTTCCCAAACAGACTAAGGGCTGCTCACCGAAGCTGAATCCATCACTGGGGCATTCTTGGAGCGACACCTCCTGGGGTGCGCGCTCTTGAGGAGACACATCCATGCAGGGCTTTGCAGGAAGCCAACTCAATGTTAAAGGGAGTCACACCCCAACTTTTCACTTGAACATTCTTATTAAAAATTTCCTCCATCATCTTTAACATATACAATTTCCCAAGACAAAGAAGGACTTTTTAGGGTCTCTGTGTGCCCATAACATTCTGTCTCAGAGATTTTATTAATAATCATAAAAACATCAGTATCCATCAGAATCACGCTGGAAAGGGAGAGGCAGTTTTTCCTAAGAGCTCATTCAAATTGTCGGAGATGGATGTTAAAATAAAAAGGCGGTTGACTTGAGACTGATGAGGGATCGGGCTCCTGGCATCCCCCCCCCCCATTCACGACTCAGGATATGCCATCTGGAAGCGAGTAGGAGTCTGCTGGGCAGAAGCAGGTCCCCACCACCTGAAGCCAGAAGCAGCTCCTCATGACGGACGCATTCTGACCTTGACCGTGGCAGGCTGTGCATTAATCCATGACATGGAGGGCAGGGCTGGGATTAGGGGTTCGGCACTACTCCCATCCTCATTTGGGGGTTCAAGCACTTCATAAAAATGGCATGAAGATATGTTTCTTGGGACCCTGAGAAGCTTAGAATGAAGTGCTTAAAATGACCCTTTGTCCCCCAGCCAACTCTAAGCACTGGCCCAAGAGCCCTCGCTTGTTGATTGTCAGTTAAGAGCAACCAAAAGAAGGAACAGTGAAATAATGATGGCTGCGCAGGGATTTGTGGGGCGTCCTCCTTGGCTCACCTTTCCGAGCAGGTTGAGTGTGTGATCGTGACCTTTCTTCCCCCCAAGTGCCCCCACTTTTTCTTTTCACATCATACCTTACGCCTTGCAGTCAGGCAAAACTTTGATCAGAGAAATTCAAAACTCTGATGACCAAAATTTTGTGAGGGATTTTGAGCCATGGACTATAATGCACAAGGCAATGGCCCCACCAATAGGAGAGTTATGAAGAAGTAATCCATCGATCTAATAATCCACCAATATCCAGGCAGCATGGGGTGGCCATGAGGGCATGGGTTCAGGAGTCAGAGAGCTAGAACTCTGCAGCTGTTCTGTTATTTCCACTTTCTCAACCTCCCTGCACCTCTGTTTCCTCGTGTGTAAACCGTAGGGTGATACTATCTTCTTTAATGGCTTACTGGGCTTTTAGGAATCCTAACATGGAAAGCACTTGACACAGAGCCTGGAATCTAGTCAGCCCTCAGAATATGCTATCATCTTCTCTTAATCACACTGCGAAGTGTTTTGTGATTAGTTCATGTAACAAAAATGGTTCAAGAAACTGGCTGAAAAGCAACATAAACTGGGGAAATGCATAGCCCCAGGTGCTTTGAGGGGTGAGACCCAAAAATCTTCCCCAGGTCAGCCTAATGCAGCCCACCTGACCTAGGACCGCAGACCAATACCTGCCCCATCACTACAAAGGATGATGATGAAGCATTAAACGCAGTCCCTGTCTCCAAGGGGTTTGTGGTCTGGTTGTGAAAACCAACACACATAACCTATCAGCATAAACTATGCACAGACAATGTGAAATAGGATAGAAAGCAGAATCCTGTTCATTGGAGTACAGCAGGAAGACCCCAGAATATTGTGAATCCTATGGTGTCTCCTATGGTGGAGATTCACAAAAACCAATGCAAAATTTTGCATGTGTGTGCATGTCTATTTTGGGTGGGAGTAGTAGTTTTGGTGACCTTCTCATAATGGTCCATGACTTTCCAAAGTTTAATACTGTAATACTTGTGGTCAACATGATTGCCTACTTACCAGAGCCAGCCTGCCCCACTTTACCTACATTATCTCAGGTAATCCTCACTGATGTAGGTACCATTGTTATCTGCATTTTACAAATGGAGGAGGAAAGGGAGGCCCAGAGACATTAAACATCTCACCAGTGATTACCTAGTGTTTTAGACTGAATGCTTGTGATCCCCCTTCTCCCCCCAAATTCATATGTTGAAACCCTTACCCCAATGTGATGATAGTTTGGAGGTGGAGCCTTCAGGAGGTGATTATGTTTAGATGAGTAAATGTCATGAGGGTGGTGCCCTCATGACAGGATTAGTGCCTTTATAAGAGAAAGACAGACCCCTCTCCTCTGCCCCTCTCCAGGTGCACACACAGGAAAGGCTATGTGAGGACATGGTGAGAAGGCAGTCATTTTTAAGGCAGAAAGAGAGACTCACCAGAACCTGAATCTGCTGTGGCCTTGACCTCAGATTTCCAGCCTCCAGAAATGTGAGAAATAAATGTTTGTTGTCTAAGCCACCCAGTCCATGGTATTTTGTTATAGCAGACCAAACTGATGCAGACTCCCAGCTAATGAGTGACAGAACCGATTCACACCCCAGCTCCAAGGCTCATGCTCTTATGGACTCTACTTTCATACAAGTGTTTTGACACTTGTTCCATTTCTAGAACCTTCTGAATCTTTTGGCTCAGACTTGGAAGAGGAAGGGAGGAAGGACCAAGAGCCACTCTCACTCCTTAAGAACCAACACTCTCTGAGTTAACAAGGCCACACTGGGTGCACTCACATCTCCGATTTGGGATTCATTCATTCACTTGGGACTCATTCATGTACAGAGAAATTTATTCTTACAATGAAAAGGCATATAGTACTTCTCCCAGCAAAAGTTTCCCCGTTATCCAGTGTCCCTTGAGCCATGACCACAAGGTCAGGTAAGCAAATATATTCATTGGACTACTGTAATTACTGTGAAAGTGGTTTGCCCAAAATTGTCCTAGAGAATATAAGTCCTGACAACGTTTCTCATTCCTAACACTTTCTCAATTGCTTTATTTTGAACATCAAGGAAGTGTTTGGGGGAAGACATATTAGCCTGAAGTGACCTCAACAGATAATAGTTGGTGGGGGAATGGAGACCGGAGGCTTATAGATGTCATCCGATAATATCAAGTGAAAAAAAGAGAGGTAAAAATATTTAGCACAGATTTGGTTGTTATTTCTGAAGATATGACTTCATCATTAAAAATATTGAAGGTATTTTAAGCAAGTTTTTTAAAGCTCACTTTTTTAAAAAAGCATATTATAAGTGGTGACCTTGTAGAGATCATAAATATCCAATTATAGGACAATTGAAAAAGCCTCTGGGACTCAGAATAAAATTTTCAGTAACAGTATCTTACATGGATTTAAAGTGCTGTGTCATGAACAATTCAGAACTAAAGGTGATGCGCAATGAGGAACTGTGTTTGATGCTTCAAAAATGGCTTCTGTGACAAAGGCAAATGATAAAGGTGCACCGCAAGAATCTGAATACAATTATTTCATGACCTGAACTTAAGAAAAAATTGGGGAACATGTTATTTCTAAGTGTTGATACTATTTTATTCACTATGCAATATACACCAATAAATTGATCAATTAAGTATGGAAGTAAACCCCTTACTATTTCATTAAAGCTCATCTATTCAAGTTGGTTTTCTCTTTGGAAAGGGAGACATTGCCTAATCTTTGGGCTTGCCTTTTACTCAGACATATGCTCAATTGAAGTACCTACTGCTTTCAAGACTCTGTGAGACACTGTGGGGAATACACCAAGCACATGCTTCTGACCCTTGGAGAGTGTATGTTCTCTGGGGGAGATCAGACAGAAGCAAGAGGAGCAGCTTCCACGGGATTCAGTGTAATCCGGCCCCAGGTAAGTGGTTCAGACGATGTGTTGAAAGGAGGCAGGATGAACGTGGAGGGATGCCTCCAGATGACCTTCTTGAAACTCAAATAAGATGTGTCACTTCCTACTGAAATCCCTACCGTGGTTTCCAGGGCCACCATAGTCGGGACATCTCCCTCCTGCCACCCCCTAGCTTCTCCTCTTTTTCTGCTGATCTCCCTGACTTGACCATGTTTTGAATACCCTCACCCCCACCTCCAGCTTTAACTCCTTCAGCTACCCTCCCCAGCCTGGACTGTGTCTTGCCTTTGTACCTGCTCTTCTCTTCGCCTGTCCTTCTGTCTTTGCAACTTGTCCTCGCCTCTCTACTTCCCTAGCAAGCTCCCTTCCATTCTTCAAACTTTAGCTCAATCCTCATATCTGGAAGCCTTGCTAGTCCCCAGTTTTGGTCAGGATCCTTTGCTTCAGCTCTTGCAAACTTTGGTCCCTTCCTTTAAAGAATTTCTCTTCATTTATGCTCATGGAATCATTAGTATCATGGTTGATTGATGTGTCTCTCTCCCTTAATGCTCTAACCCTGTTGAGAACAGAGCCTTCATCCTTTCTGACTCCTCATGGTACCCCCAAGGCCTGGCCCAAACTACATACTCAGTGAATAGTTGTTGAGTCAATCAACAATTAATTGAATGTGTATTTGCGACAACCTTCTAGCCTGAGGGTTATTACTATCCTCATTATATAACAATAGCTAAGATCCAACGGCATTACTATAAGTCAAGCACTTTGTGTGTATTATCTCATTTAATCCTATGCTCTAAGTTCTGTTGTTATTATTACCCTTGTTTTTCATTTGAAGGACCTGGGGCTCAGAAGAGAAGTTAAGTAATCTGGTTAAGGTCTCATGTACACACACTCTGTGGAAGAGCTGGGTCTAATCCCTGTTCTGCCCAACTCTAGAGTGCTACCACTATCCTGTATAATAAAAACCTAATATGCTAAGTGTCTGGTTGTCCATTCAACCAATCAAAGCGTAATATGCTAATGATATGCTAAGGATGCTCAACCGCTTGCTATGACATGCACTGGCCACCAGGGGGCAGACACTCCAACCGGTAGGTTACCTTGCTACTGGGGTCTGGCCAATCTGGACTGAGGGAGATGGGCTGGACACACTCTGGAGCCCTCCCGCAGTCTCCCCGTGGCTGGCCAACCTCCCGTATCCCTCCCCGGCCCCAATCGTGCACCAGTGGGGTCCCTTGGCCTGGCCTGCACCCTCTCACAATCTGGGACTCCTAGGGGTATGTCGAAGAGCCAGTTTCAGCCTGATCCCACTCAATGCAAGAACTGCGCCCTGGTGGTCAGTGTGCTCCCACAGGGGGAGCACCACTAAGCCAGAAGCCGGGCTCATGGCTGGTGAGTGCAGCGGGGAACGGGCCTAAGCCTTCAGACGGACATCCCCCGAGGGCTCCTGGACTGCAAGAGGGCACAGGTTGGGCTTAGGGACCCTCCTCCCCACCCCTGAGTGCACAAATTTTGTGTACCGGGCCTCTAGTTAGAATATATTATATTATATATATATATATATATATATATATATATATATATATATATATTATATTATATTATATTATATTATATTATATTATATTATATTAATCTCATCTATGATACTCATTTGAAGTCTACACATATGATCTACTATGAGATCTAGTATCTCTAAAAAGCTCTTGTTGCTAGCCTCTCATCTTCACCCTCTGCCATTACTTTCACTGGCTTCTCACCATTTGGTAATTGATGTCCTGGCTGGTAAAGTCATTCTTATTATTTATAAACATATCTAATATATTCTTTATATTACTCCCTTATTGAGTCTGAATTAAAAACCCTCTTCCTTCCATGCCAGGGGCAGGAAACGCATCTTTAAATTCTTTTAAATTAATGTATAGTTAACGTGTAATATTATAGAAGTTTCAAGTGTACAACATAGTGATTTGACACTTACATACCTTATGATATGATCATCATGATAAGTCTAGTAACCACCTATCAACATACAAAGTCATTACAATATTATTAACTGTATTCCCTATGTTGTACACTACATCCTTGTGACTTATTTATTCTATAACTGGAAGTCTGTACCTTTTATTTCCCTTCACTTTTTTCACCCACCTCCCCAGAGAGGCAGAAATGACATCTGGCAAGTGCTGGACACACAGTAGGGACTCACTTATTACTCCTGTATTGGTTGATGACATCCAAAGGATTTCCTTAGAAGTAACTATTCAGAACTGAAGCGTAAACCAGGGCTACATCTTATACACTTTTGATTCTTTACTTTCTCCAGAATTTCATCCACCTCTTGTCTCTAATGGGTCATACATATTTTTTTAAATGTCATGTGCTTCCTTTAAGCCACTAGCAAATATTTGTTGGGGGCTAGTTGCTGGCCAGATCCCACCCCCCTCCTTCATCTAACCCCACCTGTAAGCTGTAGAAAGAGACTCTGGTCCAGATGGTCCTCCATCTTGGGCATGCAAGTGGCTTCATTAACTCACTCAGGCCACCAGAGGACTCTGTAGGAAGCCTCTCCTTCATTAACTCCACTAAAAGCATCGACTTACCACACACATTAGCCTTTCAGCCTCACTCTCAGATGCCTCCCCAAGACATAAGGGAAACCCAGGAACAAGGCATCTTTGCAACTACAGAGGTTTTATGTGAGATCAAAATAGCAGCAGCACTTCTTAATTGTAAAACAACAGATCAAGAGAAGAAGAATCAAATAAGAAATGGTAAATATTCCATAAAGAGCACGATTAGAGGAGTTCTTGGGCAGAGAAAACCTACAGCTATCTTTATACCAACTGAAATTAGGCAGAAGCTCTAACCACAAGGATGAAATGAAATAATGGATGCATTATTTCTAGTGGGACTTGCATTGCTATTTGGCCTAATTATTCGTGATGTTTCGCCATCGTCTAAGAAGCTTCTTCAGAGGGAAGAAATAACAGTTTGTCTCCTTGAGAACAGAGAACAAAGGGCCTCGGTGCTCTCCAGAGCTCGCCTATCATTAGGAGGAGAAAGGATCTGTCCATTAGCAGGAAATCCCCCTGGAAATCTTGACTATCTCCCCACATAATCTCTCAGTAAACTGCAAATGCTCACAAGAAGGAAGACACAGAAGCCACAGGAAATAGAAGAGAACATGCAGTTTGCATGGGCCAGAGAAATGTCCCCTCCACTCTTGCTCTATGTTGACCAGAGCGTATGTGAGTATGTGTGAGGGTGTGTGTGTGAGCGTGTGTGTGTGCGTGTGTGTGTGTGGGGGGGGGGGGGGAGCACTATATCTACAAAATGAGAAAAGGAAGCATGTCCCTACTGTTGCTTTCCTAAATTCCCTCTAGTCACTAGAGTCCAGTGTAAAGGTCTTGGTTTGGTTAAGAACAATCTTCTTGCAGCCAGAAGAACATTGACAATGACAATGTCTCTGTGTGACAATGGGTCTGAGCAAGGGAGGCCGTCGGCTCCACGGTCTCCTTCTCGCCCTAGCTTCCTGGACAGGGACAAAGCACATCTCTCTCCCTTACGACTGTGACATCCAAGGCTAGAAAACCCACTAGGTCGATTCACTTTTAGAGTCTAAATCGTTCTCCTTCCCTTGCAACACACTTTCATTAGATCTTGGCCCACTCAGGGACCCCACACGGTACCACAGCACTACAGAGGAGGGACGACTGTTGGAAATTTTGGATGGCAACGCAGGGGTTGGCAGAGATGTTTTGGAGCTGGTGGGCTATCCAAGTGGCCCTCCAATCACGCCTTGATGTAGAGTTAGACTTGGTGTAGAGACAGCTCTGGGAACTCCTGATATCATAACTCGTCTGGTGGTAAATGAATCTTGTCATCATGATCATATTTCTTATGTAAACAATTCCCACCCAAAAAGTGAGGGACTAGAACTTGAGTACTAGATGTTCCAGCTCTACCTAGGATTTTTTCTTTCATGTATTTCAAATACTTAACACTTGAATAAGCCACTCAAGCATGTCAAACCCGAGTTTGACATACTTGCACCAGATGAATGCCTCTAATTAACAGCTCGCCTATCTGAACCAGGATTCCAAGCAAAATGACCTAGCTTGATCTTTCAGTCTCTGGGCCTCAGTTTCCGCTTTTGTAAAATGACAGGGTGGTATTAGAACTCTCTTCCAACTTGGAGGTTGTATGAATCTCCACTTACAGAGAGTGTAGGATCACCCAGTGGTTACTGAAGACCGAAGGAGAGAGTTCAAATGTTAGCTCTGCCACTTCCCAGCTGTTTATACCAGGGAAATATACCTCTAACCCTACATCACAGTTTCTAATCTGTAAGTGATAGCACCCACTGGCGGGGGTCTCCCAGGGGTTAAATGATCATCTTAAGCGCTTAGCACAGCGAGCTGGACATGTGGTATGTGTGCAATGGGTGTTAGTCATCGAGGCATTGGTGACCTCAGGTCTCCCTGAAATGCATCCATCCTGCAGAAACTAACATCCACCCCCAACACCACAGGACACGCTCGCAGACTGACCTGTCATCTTTGATAAATGTTGCTTTTATTAATTAACTCTGTGTGAGGGAAAAGCTAACGCAAAGGGAAGGAGGGAGTAGGAGTGAGGGTGGCTGAGCTATGAAAAATTCCCAAGTTATTTCCCAAATAACCTGGCTTGGCAAAAAGAAAAGGGGAAGAGAATCCCTTCCCAAGCACATATCATGTTAATTTTCAAACCCGCGTGTGCAGTTCAATAAAAAGTTAATCCATATGTTTCTGATTCTTTTGTACTTAACCTATCAAAGCAATGTTTGAAAGTTAGTATTTGATGTCCAATAAACAGTCTTTCCAGTTGATTTTCCCATGCAGACACCTGGGTGATGGTTGCCTGAAAGGCAAATGGCCCCAGTGGAGACTCAGGTGCCTCCTGCCTACAGCCCTGTGGACCAAGCAGTCAACCTTACACCCTCCTCCTCCCGGCTAAAGATGATTGGACTGGGGTGGATAGCTGACCTGGGTGGCCACACATGGGCAGACTGGCCACCTCTGAATGCTGCCTGACTTAAAAAGATGGGCTTCTCTCTCACCAAAAAGAGAGCCAATCTCTCTCTCTCTTTGGAATCTGAATGAAGAGACAGAATGGAGGTGCCAGTGAGCAGCGGGTCCTAGAGCTGCATAGCCATGGAAACACTGGGCTAGGGCCATTATGGGCTGGTTTAGTGTATTCCCCAGAAGTAAACCCTGAATCTATTTTGAAGGGGGTCCCAGTAAACGCTGGTCAGGGGACGGGAAAGAGAGAAGAAAAGGGAGGAAGCCAGTCAAGCACATTTCCATGAAGGGCAATCGGAGTTCCATCTTGCTGGGAGCTCAGAGAGCCAGGGTAGGGCATAGGCCTCAGTTGTCTTGCTAAGAGGTGAGGGAGCTGGGGAATTTACCCTCTGAGTCCTGTCAGTTATTGGTTGATGACCGATCCCAGGAGTATACATACCCTAGAACTCCTGGTCTACCCTGTAACATAAAGTCATGGGTGCTAGAAGTTAAACCATGGACTGTTGTACCCGGAAATGATAAGCGTTGAGGGTGTTTGTGCCGGGCAGACAGCATCAAGGCATGGGCTTACCTGCAGGCTGAAGCTATGATGGGCAGGTAGAAAGACAATAGAATGGGGTTGAAATAGCAAAGGCATAGAGACAGGATGTGTGAGAGATTGTGTGGAAGAGAGAGTGGGGAAGCAGGCATGATCTCAGGCCAGGACATCACAGTGGGCTTTCCGTGCCAAATTCACGAGATGGTATACATCCAAAGGCAGTGGTCAGACACAAGGCTATGTAATGCGTCATGAGATTTAAGCTCTAGAGAGATCCCTCTGGTGGACTGTGGTGGGTAGATCCTGAGCACATTGTGGGAGGGGTAGTACCACTGAAGCCAGAGCTCAGTCAGACCTAGTGCACTGTGCCAGGAGCTATGATGAGGGCTGATTTAGCTCATAGCTTAGAGAGGTATTTGGAGTGTACAATTTTCAGGACTTTCAGCTTTGGGGAGTGGAAAGAGGAAAGAGATAGCACTCATGGAGAAAGCTCACAGGATGACTCATTGGGTGCGATTCAGCAGTAATTGTAAGACTTTTCTTGGCCTCCATTGTGGAAATGGATGGTCTAGTCCATTCTTTCATCTGGAAACATAATGGCCATACATAGAGCCCCAACTTGGTTCTCAGGGCTCAGCCAAGGAGTAGAGTATGTTAGGAAGGGTCTCAGAGAGAGGAAGGGGTGGAGCAGGATCCAGACATGGCTGACTATGGAAGTTCTCAACCTTTCTATGCTCTGCTTTCCAGACCTCTTAACTTTCTGGTCAGAACCTTACGAAGACTGATGCCAATCTGATGCATCAACTTGATCTCCCATCCCATCCCTGTCCTATGCATACATTGTACTCCAAACTAGACTCATTGCTTTTCCACTTCATGCCTTTTTTTCAGTCCATCCCAACAATCCAGAAAGCCTTCCATATCCTCCAAGTTCCAACCCCCTCTCCCTCCTCCATGAAGTCAGGCAGATAGCCTTCGGGAAACACAATCTTGGCTCTCCTTCTGAATAGCCTGGGAAGAACGGTGAAACAGAAAAATCTCTGCTCCTCCAGATGCCCAGAAGGTAAGAAGCAGGAATCTGGAGATACAATAGGTAAGTCTTTTCTGCTGGGAAAGACTCCATTCAAAGTAGAGAGAGAATCCGACCGCCGTTTTGCCTGGCCCTGCCTATATCAGAGGGAAACCGAGGAATGAGGCCATATAGGAGGTGGGCACCCAGACTTACATCTCTGCCAAGATGTCACACAATGGCAGATGGGGGAAGGAGGTAACTCCTCCTAAGAAACCCAAGGTGCGTATGCAACCAGAAGACAAATGTCTCCGGTGGTGAGGAATGGGCTGGAGGTTAGGTCCGCCCAGAGGACTTCAGGGGACCAGAGGCCACCACTTGTCCATGTCTCATTGTGAAGCAATGCACGATGGCTGCATTGCAGGAGGCTCCAAGGCCCATTCCCGGGCTAGAGTGGAGCAGGGAGGGTGGTTTCTTATATGTTTCCAGCCTTGCTGTGAACAATAGACATGCTCAGCTTATACTGACTGGGAGCTTTTCCTGGGAGATCACACAGATGACCTTTCTTCCCTAGTACAGGATATTCAGAGCAGGAGGAAGTAGAATTGAATACAGAAGTGAAGGTCACAGAGTCGGAAGACCTGTTCTTGTCTTCCACCATCTAGCACCATGGCTTAAGGCGAGTCTCAGTTTCCTCCTGTGTAAAATAGGCATGCCAAATCACTCACCTGATTCACCAGGATAGAAATAAGTCACAGTTTTAAATATGATAAAAAGACATCATACCAATAGATCTGGCTACTGACATTATCCAAATCTGTGTGTGATTATAACTAACCTCTCCCCACAGTTCTCTTGCAGAGAGCATATGTGTGCATACACGTATACACCCATATGTATGTGTATCTATGAACACACATGCACATAATACCATGAAGGCTTTTTGCATAACCACTGATGTGCTTGGGTTGCAACTGAAAAGTATCCAGCCCTCCAAATATCTCCCCAGGGCACAATCTGTTGAGGAGTAAGGCTGAAAGTTTTATCACTCTTCCTTTAGCAACCTAAATTTCTTTGGGCCTCTCCCAAGTCAAGTAAAGCAGTCAGAGTAAAATGCTGGCTCAGCATTTTAGTTTCTGTAAGGACATGTGCCAACACATTATGGATCACGCTATGGATGCAGGGAAGTTTTCAAACCAATAATGCAAATGAAAATAAAATAAGATTGGGCAAGCAGCCTGCTATGTTAATATTACATTCAATGTCATGAACTACCTTTCCCTGAAAATTATTGCCCTTAGAGGTACTTGTTGGAAAACCCAACATCGCTCTCCTAACTTGGAGATTTTAACCCTTGAGCTTGAAATCTACCAGATGCCAACATTTTCAGTGGGGCTTCTTCCAACCTTCATTTGAATGTTAATTGCAGTCCTCGTTTTTATCTCACTTTCCCTTCCACTTTTCACCATGTCTATTCTGTTTCCCTGGCGTAGATTGAAATGTCTGGGCAGAAACAATTGTTCTCTGTTCAGGGGTGTCTAAACCTGTTACAACTCTTTCCAAATTGTAAAATCTCACCTTGCTCCCAACTCCAGTCCACCTTTCTGGGTGCAGTAGTCGCAGAGCAGGTTTGTGAAGGGAAATGGGCAAAGACAAATAATTAGGTACTAAGTGCATTTAATAGTGAACCTGAGAGGAAAGATCTCTTGGTCTGAAAAGTGGAAAATAATTGAATTGGGCTGTAAAAGATGAGGAGATGCCATGAGCAACTGTGAGGTCTAATTCTCTGGGCGGGCGCGTCCCTTGCTTAGATGGAGATCATGATCTGATCATTGTTCCCACATAAATGAGATGGGGTGGGAGGTGTACATTCAGGGGCTCAGAGACCCAGGCAAGGTGTGAGCTTGGGAGGTGCTGGGAAACCTGGGCTGGCCAGCCCTTGGTCACGGGGTTGAGTGGAGCAGTAGGAGAGGCCAGATGGAAATCCACCTGGATTGTTCTGAGCTACAGGTAGGGTCCTGGCAAGGAGAGAGAGTGGGGTGCTCTGCGTGGCCCAAGGAGGCACAGCGCAGAAACAGACTCCAGTGGAGGAAGAGGAACGGGGAGCCATTTCTGCTCTGCCCGGGGAGCAGCTGGCTGTTTCACAAGGGGCCCTCAGGCGAGACATGAGAGTGGATGACTACCTTTGCCATGACTGAAATAAAATTCTTTTTGTTGCTTTTACTTCAGAACCAGGAATGGTATCAGGAAGAACCATAGTCAGATGGGAGGAACTTCTAAGCTCCTCCCCAGACTGGAAGAAAACCTGAGGTGAGGCAGCTCTAACTGGTTGGTCACAGAAGTGTAGTATTAAGGGTGTCACATGCCAATATCCCACTGGGGCAAAGGGCTGTGCCAAGCTCATCAAAAGTCCATGAGATGAGGGGTCAACAAGGTAAAAAATGGGGACATCTGTAATATTTTTAACAATAAAGTTAAAAAATCAGTCATATAAATTCTGGAAAGGGAAAATATAGCTATAAAGGACTTAACTGGGACAACTGATGACATGTTAGCATATGAACTATGGATTAGATAATGGCATGCTTCAATATTAAGTTTCCTGGTTTTGATAAATATTTCTCAAAAAGTCTATGAAATCAACCACAGACGTTGTGGCCTGTGCCCACGGTTCTGGTACAGCGTTTGGGGTACCTTTTTCAGAATTACCTTGTGCCCATCCCTTACTAACTACATCAGCTTTGCCAAGTTCCTTCATCCACAGCTTTACAATGGGGTTGATAATAGCACCTTCCTCTTAGGGTTGTTTGAGGACTAAATAACACAAGTGAAATGCTTAGGGCAACATCTGACACCCAGGAATGGTTCAATAAGTATCAGTTACTACCACTTGCTCTGAAGCAGTATAAAAACTGCACAGGTTTATTCCTGAGAGAAAATCAAAACAGAGGATGACTGGGGTTCTGTCTTATGATGAGCTCACCCGTAACACATGTCATGCGTCTGTTGCTCCTTCTTTTCTCCTGCACACTGTTGCTCTCATTCTATGCTTTTTCCTGGTTGTGTGAAATAAGTCAAATCAGCTTTTCCTGAGACTTAACTCATCTAAAAAGTTTGACTGGAAGATCATGTTTGACAATAACCCATGGATATATTAAATATAAATGAAGAGGAGATGTCTACCCACTCGATAGCCACCATTTAATGTGGTGCAATATGTGTCCAGCATTTCCCAGGCATTACCTCACTCATCCTGCAGAAAACGTATTATTATTCCTTATTTCTGACAGAGAGAGGAGAGGAGAAGGGAGAAGAAGGGAGTAAAAGGAAAGGGAGGGGTGGAGAGGGGAGAGGGGCAGAGGGGTGAAGAAGAGAAGGGAAAGGAAGGGAAGAGAAGGGAAAAGAACAAAAAAGAAAAAAAGAAATACCTAAATTGGCTCGTTTAGTTAGCCTCTATAAAATGCCAAGTCACAGAGCGACCATGTGATAGCAATTCTGAGTGGACTTAATAAAAAAAAGAGCTGATCACCATCTCCCTCCCCCCCACCCCCGAAAGAGATAAAGCAAAACAAAAACATAAAGAGCAATAAGGCTTTCTCTTCCCTCTGCAAGAGCCAATTAAGTGACACCTTCTTGGTCAGCTTTATCTGACTGTCCTTAAAGACACGGATTCTCCCTCCCTCCTGCTCCCCTGTGCCTTGCCCGTGCTTCCTGTGATGGTGATGATGATGATGATGATGATGATGATGATGATGATGATGATACTGTGTTGTAACCTCATCTGGCAGGACCCTGCGCTCCTTTTTAAGAATATTCCCAGACCGCCCTAACCGGTTTGGCTCAGTGGATAGAGCATCAGCCTGTGGACTCAAGGATCCCAGGTTCGATTCCGGTCAAGGGCATGTACCTTGGTTGCCGGCACATCCCCAGTGGGGAGTTTGCAGGAGGCAGCTGATCGATGTTTCTCTCTCATCAGTGTTTCTAACTCTCTATCCCTCTCCCTTCCTCTCTGTAAAAAATCAATAAAATATATATTTTTTAAAAAGAATATTCCCAGCACCTAGATTAGCACATAGCATATGAGACTTACATTGGGTGAAAATAATGTTCTTCTCTTCCTTACAGGTGTCCAAACAAACCAAAACACTAAGTCTCAAGCCTACTTTGGAATCCTAAAAGAACCAGCGGCTGAGTCCTTCAGAGATTATAGAACAAAGCATCTATAGTCCCAGTGGCAGTAAGTTAGAAGAAAGTAGACAAAGATGCCCACCACTTTCAACATGATTCTGGAGGTGCTAGCTTAGACCAAGAGGCAAGGTAAAGAAATGATGATTGTGGATTGAACAAGAAGAGACAAGCTGTGATTTGCAGATGTTAGGACTGGCTGCATTTAAAAAAATCCAACAGCCAGAAAGCCACGGAATCTACAGCCATGTGAATGAGCTTAGAAGCAGCTCCTCCCCAGTCAGCACTTCAGGTGAGAGTGCCGCCCTGGCTGGCAGCCTGACTCCAAGTTCATGAGACCATAATCCAGAGGCACCTACTTACTAGTAAGCTGCCTCCAGATTCTGGACCCACAGAAAGTGTGAGATAATAAATGTTTGCTGCTTTAAGTTGCTGGATTTTTAGGTAATTTGTTACACAGCACTAGAGAACTAATACAGGGATCTTTTTATATATAGCGCACACTCTTAATTTGTGCTTCTAGTCAGTAGCCTATATTTTTACAAGGATTTCTAAAGTTCAGAATTCTTAGAGTCCGTTCTATGGTGTCACAGTTTCTTTGGATTCCAAACCTCACCTTCCTCTTCTATCTAAATTGGTTGGAAATAGGAGGAAGGTGCTACAGAGGCTAGTTTAACCTTCGGTATATATACACTTGTTGTAGTTCGACCTCCTTCCAGAAAACTAGCTAGCCAGCTGGAATGTTCTCTCTTACACGTACCCTGGCCACACAGGTACAACTCTTAAAAGCACCAACCAGGATCACCCCCTGAAGTTAACCGTGACTCTGGGGCAGGCCTGGGAAGGCAGCCATGGCCATGCTTTGGCTGTGGTTTCAGTGCTCACCATCACTCCACTCAGTGGTACTGAGGTTCCACTGACAACCTGGTGCTAATGCGAGCATTTGGCCTTGCTGAATATTTCAGTCCCCCAGAACTCTCCCAGGCTGGACCATGTAATGCCGTGCTATCAGCCTGTAACACTTTCCCCCTATATCTTCACCTTTCTTAAGGTTCTTTATCTTCCATCTTAGACACCACTTCCTTTGTGTTCTGCTTCCTGACTACTGAACCCGAGTCTGAGTTCAGTGCTCACCCTACATTCCCCAGTAACGCCCTATACTTCCCCCATTACAACACTGCTCACGTTATATGATATTATCTGGTTATGAATCTTTTCCCCTCACTAGACTTAAAGGTGCAAGACAAGCTATCTTGTCTCGTTTGGTCACAGTTGCATTCTAAATATGGTCTCTAAGACCAAATAATAAAATAAGTAACAAACACTTGTTAAATACAAATGCTTTAGACTCTTCAGGCCAAAAATTTCATTTCTAAAATTTACCCAAGCATCTTACCATCAAAATCTCAAAGAACACCAACCCGGATAAAGAATGTAGCAATAAAAGGAAGCAGGAATGCAAAAGGACATGCACATTCCAAGGAACATGGAAGGAGGAGACAGCTGTCCAGATAATACAAAACATCAGATTCACTTTTGCTGCAATTCGCTGGTTGGTTCAGGTGAGAATGCTGGGTGGGCTTACATTAACTGGAACTCTTTTATCTCCTTTACGTTGGGTAGTTGGCCAAGCTTGTCACTCCCAGCAGAGAATGTGGATCAGTTCAAGGCACTGACCTTCTTTTACCCAGTTTCATCCATTTCATTTATTTTCGTTTCCATTGGTTCCGTGGGCCAGGGCTTCAGAGCTGTTTAAGAGCAATTTTCTGTCTCAACTGATCTTACAACTGAACCGCCACTAGTTTCAGTGTGGGCTATTCACTTCGCACCTTATTCTGGCTTTGAGAATGTTGTCAAATTTTCAAAATATGACGAAAGGGAAGACTTTAAAACATTTCCAGAAAATTATTATTGATGTCTTAAATCTTCTTGTCTTTTGCAATTTATCTTAAACCACATGGCTGTACAAAATAGCTACCAGGAAGATTGGTATTCCCTAGCCCATCTCTAGAGAGAAAAATCATTTTGAACAAAAATGAGTTAAAAATTCAATTGAAATCACTGGTTGAGCCAATCCACAAGAGTACAGGTGGACACCACCTATATCAGTCAGCTTTTGCTCTATAACAAACCACCCTACTTAGTGGCTTAAGACAACATTTTATTTCACTCTCAGGTCTATGGTTTGGTTGGGAGGTCTGTACGGAGCTGGATCAGTTGGTGTCTGTGGCTAGTGACTCCCATGCATTGTCATAGTGGACTGATAGGTCAGCTGGTGGCTGGGTGATCTAGAATGATCTCTCTTACATGTCTGTCATTGACAGGCTGTCTTCTGGGTCGCCTTCGTTCTCCATGCAGCCTGTCACCCTCCAGCAGGCTAGTTCAGGCTCATGTGCATACCAGTCTCGGGGATGCAAGCCCAGCAAAAGAGAGGAACATCCAACAAGCAAGCAATTTTCAAGTCTCTACCTGTTGCACATTTGCTAATGCCCCAAGTCTAAGCAAGATTCAAAGAGTGGAAAAGCAGATTGCCTCTTACTGGGACATCACAGGGCAATAGACATAGAGAGGGGAAGGATTCATGGCCCTTTTGACAATTATCAGATCATTTCCATACAACTTACCTTGTTCGATCCTCACAGCAGCTCGAGGAAAGAGCATTCATTTTCATATTATGACACTCACGGTCATATCACTGACAAGTGGCAGAGCTGAGGTTTGAACTCAGCCCTGCCTCGCCCTAAAGCCTGTATTTATAATCATTCAGCTTCGTGCCGAACCCAAGTACTATCTGGTTGCTAACAGGTTGCTCATCTGAAAGCAAGGCTATTTGGTGTTTTTCTTTTTTTTCTCTTTTTTTCATGGGTACAGGCGGCAGCTTCAGTCTGTGTTTATCAAATATTTTCAGAATATTTTGCAAAGATTATTTTCATTACCAGTTCAATAAAACCTCAAGTCCCAGATGTGGTTAGCCAGGCTCTCTTCCCCTGAACTTTTAAGCCCCGAGGCACTTTATGGTAATGTAACCTCAACTCCTCCGACTCCTTAGTGACATTCCTTCCCGCTTGAAAAGAGAAAGGATCTCCTTTTTTGAAGCCATGAAATTCTATGGCAGGTTCCTCCCTTGGAAGAGACAAGACTCAGAAAATGAGCCCAACTCTCCTTTCAAGACCAACGGGGCGCTCAGGGCCACATCCAGGATGCTGCCTGTTTGCATAGATAAGAAGTGGCCATGAGAGCCCTTTGCGTTTCAAATTGTGAACCTTGCAAAAATGAAATCAGAGCCCCAGCGAGCAGTGCCTCGGAGCTGGTCTCAGCCAGTCCCTGCAATCGTGGGTTCTCTCCATTTCTGATTCCCATCCTCCTTCTTCCTTCCGTGGTCCTCCCTTCCTCGCAGTGCCCCCTCAGCAGCTCTGACACCCACCCTTTTCTTCATTAGATCATCCTTGCTTCTCACTTCTTCCATTTCCATTTCTTATCATCCAAACACCCTCTCCTCTCCTCCTCATACCTTTTTTTTTTTGGCTGAGGAATGTCATTTTGCAATAGAAATGGTCTCCAAAGATGCCTTCGGCTGCAATTTGAAAAGATGAAGGACCCACAAAGTGAACTCAATGTACTTGATGAATCTGGGAACTGTTTAATTTGAGGGAATAAAAACATTGTTTTCCTACTTACATATATTCTAATTCTACTCTGAAGTTTCCCATTGAGTAGGAATGAATTTATCTTCATCTGACAATTTTATGACCCAAATCAGCCAGCTCTGCCCATTTATCTGATTTAAAATGCAACTAAAGTATGGGACTGCTTTAACAGAAGTCCAAGCCTGGCTGACAGTGTCTGCCATCCACATCGATTTGTCATAATATGCGAGTTTCCCCAGCGTGGCTATCACGGCCTCCTGGTTAAGCTTACGTCTTGAATGACCATTATTCAGCAATAGCAAATGATTCAGTAATGAAAACAAGTGCTTGGTGTGTGTGTGTGTGTTTTTTTCCTTTTCAAAGATTTATTAAAGCTCCTTGGAGGCTGTTTTTATAAGACCCAGCCCTTAGAGTGGCTGACCTTAAAAATGTGTTTATCTAAGCTATATTCCCCAAAACGTTGACCAATATGATAAATAATTTATTTAACGTTTCCTTAAATATTATTTTGTTTGGTTTCAACCCAAAGTAGAAACTTCTTCTCCCCAGAAGGAACACTGTCTCATTTTTGTATACAATGGAAACATTTGGGGACAAATAAAAGAAATAGGACCTTTTTCTTAAATTAAGGCTCACTGTGTGAATGCTGGTTAACCCAGGGGCTGCAGAATAAATGTTGTGAGGTTTAGGGGGTTAAATTAGAAGCTGGGACTTCATCGATGGTTCTATGCTTATTTCAAGCATTTCATTATACTGGTGGGAAATAAATACCCACAAATAAACACTGCAGGTGGGGCACAAAGGGATGACCCACAGAAAAACATCCCCCACCCACATGAGCAACACGTTGTACTCACGTTGACAAAAGTTCTTTATTTCCAGAGGTTTTGGTAATTGCAGAAGTTGGCTATGATGGAAGCCCCCCTGGAGGAGAATTTGCTAAAGGTTCTCACTTCCTCTGCAGAATTGTCCTTCAATCCATAGGACTAGTAATCCCAGAATTCCTAGCCCTGGGCCACCGAGACAGTCCCCAACCAAAGCTTGACAATCAGATGCCACTGCCTGGGACCCTGATTGGTCACGTCGCATGGGGACTCAACCTGGGGGATTATAATCCTTGCGCATTTTTTGAAAGCAACAGGAAGAGGACAGACATCACTCTTTGAATCACAGAGTTAGACGCATAACAGGCTACCCAGGAAACAGCCTGACTACAGAAGAGGAAAAGAGGCCCGTGGAGAAGCAGAACTGAGCCTGGAGACGGCGATTTCTGACAACGCTGTGTAAGCTCCCGAATCCAGCCAGACCTGACCATAAATCCCCCCTCTTGCTTAAGCTGGCTGGAGCCAGGGTTGGCATGTCACCTCTAATAACCCAAAGAGTCCTGACTAATCCAGTGACTCACAGATGAGACACGAGGGGCCCTCGGGGCATGCTTGTTTGTTTCTCCCTAGCTTTCTGTTGGTAACTTAGAGTTGTGTCTCTCTTAAATCCTAGTTTTAGGGCTGCATATGATTTTTCACCCTCTCTTTTCAATGTGTATGTGTGAAAAGTTCCCTATAGGAGCAGGGTGGCAGGATGCCTGGCTAGATTCAGTAAAGTGTGATGACTACATCCCATAATGAGTGAGTCCTAAAGGCATTCTTGCTGATTTCAGAACTTATCTTCAGGTGAACATTAAACATGGGTGTGAGCTCAATGACCTGGGAATCCTTCACTCTAAATACAACTATGAAACTAGTCCATGAAGGTTCATTTTGGGTCCAGCTAGAGTTGTACCCGACACCGTAGCACTGTTACCCTTTGAATGACTGTTGTGTACCATACACTGGTTGAGGGCTTTATATGGACAGTCTCATAAAATCCTGTGTTCTAGACACTGTTCCTATCCCATTTCACGGTAAGGAAGGGATGCTCAGAGTGGCCCAGAAATTTGCTCAAGGCCACACAATGGATGCGTTGTGAGGCTGGATGAAATTCCAGATCTGTGGTATTCTATGTCCCTCACCCCCAAACATTGGCCACTTTGCCGAGAAAGTAAAAAGCAGAGGGGCCAGCCAGAGAAGATACCAGCTTTACCACCCAAGATTCAGGAGGAGCTTCTGGGAAGAGTCACTGGTGAGCAAAGAACATTGGATCAGGACTTGGACTATTTTAGACCGACATCATAGTTCTGCCACTTTCTCCCCATGTACTCTTGGATACATTTTTTTTTTTTTACTCCTCTAAGCCTCAGTTCCCACTGTTGTAGAGCAGGCTAATCATACTCTAGTAGATAACCTCTAAACACAACTTCCCATTTGCGTAGGCACCTGCCATTCCTCGGATCAAGAGGAGAAAAGCCTATTTCTCTCTTGGACTATGGGCTGGACTTGGCGCTTGTTTGGACCAATAGAATGGGAAAGAAGTGAATTCTGGGACTTCTGAGACCACACCTCAAGCTTCTGCTTCTTGTCCTTTGGAGCCCAGACTCCATGCCATGAGGAAGTCTGGCGAGACCGGTGAATGATTAGGGAACATGGAGGATGAGTGATCATCTTGAATGTTTAAGTCCTGACCAAGCTCCCAGCAAAATGCAGCCTCATGAAAAACTCTAAGCAAAACCAGTAGAAGAATCAGCCCAGCTGAACCACGGAACTGTGAGAAATAATAAATCTTGCCCTTTCAAGCCATTACATTTGGGGGTGCTTTGATATGGAGAACTAACAAACCTACCTGGGTTGTTGAGAGGATTAAACAGGCTCTCGTGTTCAAAAGTAAGAACACCTAGAACAGTGCTTGGCATTCATGCATTCAGAACACATTTACTGGGCAAGTACTTTGTGCCCAACGCTGTTCAAGGCAGTTGGGACGCTGAGGAGACAAAGTCCCTGCCCTCTTGAGCTTACATTGTAAGAGGAGGGATAATAAATATGTAAGAATAAAGGATCTCATGCCACATATGATGACTGCTGTGCAGAGTTGTTACCTAGCAACTGTGCGTTGTTTGTGTGTGCTGCTGACCGCCCTTGGTTCATGTGCCCTCAGTTCATTAAAGGACAGTGAAGCAGGGTCGAAGGTAAGCCTGAGAGACAGAGGCCGGTTGTAGATGGGCCCCACTGGGTGGGAGATCTGAGCAGACATCTGACTGCTATGGAGCAGGGAGCCTTCCCCGGTGTGCCCGTGAGTCCTACAGCTTGCACCCATCCCCATAGTGTATCTGTTTTCTGTTTTCATCTCGTGTGTTTTTTTTTTTCTCATTGACCAAGAGCTCTCCTGGGCAGATGGAGGCATTTCTCAATGGGACCCTCTGTGGTTTGGGCAGTGGCTACTCACTACTCAAAACCTGGTTAAATTCCCAGAACTAAGAAGCAAGCCCAAAACATACCCTCTGCAGGAGACATGCAGAACAACCCGGCTCCCAGCTTCACGGTAAGTTTGTTGGTGACTCGCCTGTCGCATGACCCCCACACTCAGCCTGAGGAAGCCTGTCTTACTGGGACTCAGTTTCTGGGTTAGCCACCTTCCTCTCACACATACCTGTGCTTAACCCTCCATAACCATCACTAAAAGTGAAATACCTCCACACACCTCCACCTTCATGAGCTAAACCCCTACAGAGCCACTGAGGTGCAGAGTGGGGATCGCTAGGGATGGGAAACCCTGGGCACAGGGGCTCTGACTCCTCCTCACCAGACACCAAACTGCAAGTTGCAGAGAAAATTCAGTGGTAAGGAAGCCTAAGAGTGGAGGTTTCTCATTGCCCGAGAGCCCCCACCCCCCGCCCCCTGCCCTCCTCATCTCGCACTGGAAATAGCATCCCAGTTGGAAAAACAACACATCCCATTTCAAAGACAACACCTTGTTTGTGCACAACCACAGGCCAACAGGATGTGTGTCCCCTTCTTCCCTTCCCTCCAAACCCCTCTTCATTCTTTGAGGGACCAGACGTGTCCTCCGAGCGGCAGCACATTCCACAAAGGGGCCTTGCTGTTGGCTGCTCTGGGAGAGAAAGCCTGTCACGGGCCTTCCCCGATGGAGCCCTCTGTCTCTCCCTCTCTCCCCGCCTCTCCTGCAGCTGCTCCTGGTTCAAGCTGCTGCCTGCCCCGGCTAATAATGCCTTGTCACGCAGCGACAGAATTATGGTCTCACACTGGTTTCACATGTCACAAATAATCGCGCTCCTTGCGCATCATATTGAAGTTGTCAGGACTCTCTTACGCCTATAATTTGTGTGAGTTGATCATACTTTGGTAAATCAGCAGGTCACGACCTGTGCCCTTTAGCCCCAGTGGCTGGCGGGGAATGACCTACAAATCTCGTGACAGGGACAACAGAGAGGGGATGAACTGTTCAATTGCTCGTGTCTATCAGCTGCCAGGGAAAAGCGCTCTTTCTCTTTGCCATCACTTTAAACGAACTAGCGTGGCACCTGATGTCATCCTGCCTTAATTTCTTCACATCTGTTTTTTTCCACCCCCACCCCCTACATTTTTTTAAGCACTTTGGGATATTTCTAATGCTTTTTTCTTTACCACAAGACATTTTGGTGCCAAACCCAAGTGTCTTTCTTCCATGTGTTTTAAATAAAAACCTCCAGCGTCTGCGATCAAGCCAGGAGACCTCACTCTGTGTCCAGACCAACTGCACAGTGTTTCTCTCTTGCTCCAGCAGCGGTTCAGCCCCTCTGGCAGCTTTATGAGCTCCTTCGCTAACACTTTATTGGGTAACACGTTCACAAATAGTATTCCTGAGCTTTGTTTTCATTAAAGTACAACGTGTATCGTCAAGTTCATTTAATTCACTGTTTCATATTTTATACGCAGTATCGCTGACCGAGACCTTCAGTAACTAATACTGGAAAGAGGGTAATGAAGTTCAAGCTGCTTTTATTACCCGAGATCTTCAATAACTGGCTTCGAAAAAAAGTTAGTGAAGAAGAAGCAAGATGACCAGGTTCTGGCCAGACTGAGGTTCTGCAGATACACTAGTGAGGTCAAGAAAAAAAATGGTTTTGCGAGTCTCTCTCCAGGGAGCTATTGGATGTTAGGTGCCCAGGGACTGGTTAGCTCTCATCTTGGTTTAAGAAAGAGAAGATGGTGTGGCTGTGGACATGAGTGTCCACTTGGGTGCCTTCTCTTTCTTCAGCAAGCTACCCCACCACCACAGAGCAGTGACAGTGGGCTGGGAGCTACAGAGGCAGAAGACAACATCTGATTCCTGTTCTTAGATGCCAGGGAGTGAGGACCATGCCATCTGCTGATGCAATAGCAGGTGTAAGGGCATCGGGAGAAATGGAAACCAAATGAGCCAAGCTCTCAGTCTACACAGTACAAGGCATGTGCCTTTAATTTCTGAAGCATCGACTGGGGGTACATGGACCAAGGACAATTAGCAGCACACGCAAACAATGCAGAGTTGCTGTGGAGGACGCAAAGCCAAGTTGTTCCACTGTGTTGGTCCCTTCATCCCTCACTTCAGTCGTCTGGTTCACACACCAGTGATGGCTCTCAGCACTGGAAGGCACTTCACTTTTTAATTGATTTACCTGCTAACCATCAGGTTGGTGCAGGGAGTGGGCTGGGAATGGACTGGTTCAAGAAACCATAGTATTCAGTCATAGGCTCTAGATTTCCCTTTCAGCTCCTTTGCTGAGAGGGTTGAGTGGGAAAGGTAGACAGATAGGCATTCAAATCCCAGCACTACCTCCAACCAGCCTGGTGACCTTGACCAGTTACCTAGACTCTCTGGGTCTCAGTTTCCTTATCTGCATAGTATTTGGCACATAGTCGGTGCTGAGTATATCTTAATTGTGGCTTAGTCCAGATTCTCCTTTGTGAGCAGAGGAGCCTAACTTAAGCAGAAAAGGGATTTATGAGGAAGATCTTGGGCAGCTCCCAGAGTCTACAGGACACCTGGGAGCTGAGATGAACAATGAGCTGGAACCACAGGGGGCTGTAGAGCAAATAACATAGCTGAGGTCCTGCCTTGGGCATTGTCTGGTTACATGCTACCCCTGGCACCACAACCACTGGCCATTGGGTGCCACTACTCTGCTCCAAACTTCTCTGTGGGCCTCTGTTTTTCTCCCTCCACATTCAGAGTCCCAGGTGGCACCTCTGAATGGCCAATACCAGGTCACATGGCCATGGCTGAGCTGCCAGAGGATGACAGAAAGAGAGAATATACTGAGAAACCTTGCAAGATGCTCGCCATGGCTCAGCGAATTCTTAGCCAAGCATTGTCCTCATTCTCATTCTCTGCATGGAGCTGGGGAGAAGGGAGTCCCTGTTTGAGGCTTTACTCCCAACCACTTTAATATAGTAAGCTTTTTGGTTTCCTTTTCGACCAAGGAAAGGGGCAAGTCTACAGCCAAGCAGTCTGACGGCCTTGTCCAAAGCCACTTAGAGTACAAGTGACTGGGTTTGAAATGAAAACCCACGTAGCTCTAATCCCCATTAAGGGGTGTCCATACTGGCTCATGGAGTGATGCTGGAAAAGCTGCAGGGGAAAGAGTAGAGCTGTGGCTTCCCACAGGAGCCGTGAGCACTGCCTACCAAGTGCAAGGTCACATGTGTCACGGTGAGACAGCGCTTTCCAGAAGTGCCTTGGCTGGAGAAGCAAAATGGCGACGTGGCCAAGTTCATGAACAAAAAGGAAATGAAAACGTATCTGGAAGTTACAGTTGCACACTTCATTACTGAGCGGTCATGTTCGAGGCACTGGGCTAAGTGCTCTCGTGGCATTATTTTACTTAGCAGTCAAAATAAATCAGTGAGATGGCTATTACTGTCCCCATTTCGCAAATAGGGATGTGGAGGTCCAGAGGTTAAGAGCGTGTGAAATAACACGGACATGGACATGGCACAAAACCTGGGCTCGGAGCTCTGCCTTGAAAGCAGAAATGCCCACAGATGTCTCTGGGTGGTGGCGGCGTATGAAAAGACACAGGATCTGAGGACACAATATCATGGGTACTTAAGACATGCCTGATGATCTCATAATCTCAAAACCGGTATTGTTTGGGCTGAGGGATCAAGAGACAAAGAGCTGAGGAATATTTCATGATCTGGAAACTTTCAGTTCCTTTAATATGAAAATGCTCGACATTAAGTATTAAAGATGTAAGGATTCAGAGGTTGCAGGAGGCCAAAGAAGATTAAGAGCTGCTTTCCCCAAATGAAGTGCACAGTGTATCCATTACAGGGCATGGAGACTTCCCCTCCTCCACCCCTCCTCACTTAATAGAGAAAACACTGAAAACTTTGAAGAAATGCGTTCTTTGTTCTTTAAGTTCCATGATTAATTAGGTATAAGCCATGTTTCAAAACGTTTCGTCATTTATTTGTAATTCTCCCCAGAGCGTGTACAGTAACTTGGCTCAGAACGCATAGATTACATTGCAAATGCTCCTCACATGCTGGAACTTTTTATGTTTCCTTCCCTTCCCTTCTCTGCTTTCCCCTGGAATACTGGAGTCCAAGAACAAAGCTGGATTTAACCCGAGAGCACAGCCTGCTCTGTATGGGGCTCCGCGGCCTATCAGTAACCCCCAGGAGGGGCACTGGAACTGGAAACAGCCAGGGGGCAGCCTTGTACCCACACATGGATGGACCCTCGGGGTTGCCCCGGCCCCCAATCAAGCAAAGATGTGCATTTGCTGCAAGACCACCTTCACCTCTCCACTTTCATCCACATCCTCCTCCCCAGGACTAGCCCCCAAGTATAAACTACTGAGCAATGTATGCAGTGGTGACCACATGGAATCCAACTGCAGGGCCTGGACTCAACTGTTGGAGCTTCATTATTCTTATTTGGGTAATGTGGGTAATAATAACCTCAGTCCATTGGGTCAATCCTAGGACTGAATGTGAGTTAGTACAGTGCTTCATTCAGTGTGCTCTCCATGGATGTGTGCTGTTACGTCATTACTGTGAATCAGGCCCAACTCCCCACCCCAAGTGCACACAGGCACGAGCACGAGCACGCACACACACACATACACACACACACACAGGCTGTTCCTTCTTGCCTTCTAGCAGACTCACTACTGAGGCAACCCCTCACTTTGGAATATCTTTGTTTCCATATCTTCCCTTCCCTTCATTCTTGTCAAAAAGAATACTCCTCCTCGCAAGCTCAGATCAAATACCTTCACCTCCTCCTAGAAGCCTCACTAGCAGTGCCAGAAAGAACCAGTTGTTTGCCCTGTGCCTGGAGCCCTCACTTTGCAGACTATCAAAGCTACTTAGATGCCTTGGTCACTCTTACGGGCTTTGTGTGGAAAGTCAAAGTCAGCCTGTCTTCAAGCATCACTGTTTTAGGTGCTGCCAGGGTTGAGAACCACTGTACTAGACTAAACATAAAAATAACCCATGCGGTTTTCCCTGGTCTAGCCTGAGAGGCATTTTTTTGTTTGGGGGCTTACAATGTACTCAGGGTGTTTAAATGACTCTTAAAAAATTAAACCGATCTCTTTTGTAGAATTCTATAAAGAGTAAATATAGAACGTTAAAATTCTCCAGATGGCTGAAATTAAGAATATACTCTCTCTTAAAATGTGCAGCCGTTGCCTTATTTCTGGACCACTTTTGGTAAGACCCACTCTTGCCCAAATGGAGAAGTGTGGGTAGGCTAAGGTTGCAGTCTCATGTAGTTGTAAATGCCTTGGGACCCAAGAGGGAAAGATTTTATAAGTGAAGATGTCTTTGTCAGCTATTCCCATGGTGGTCAGAATATTCCAGGCTTATGTTTGATCTGGCTGGATGGTTCAGCATGGCCTTGGTAATTTATTGGTGCCTGGTGTTTCTACTGGAGAAATGAGATGGTGTAGAAAGAATAGTGTAGCCCCCCTTGTCCATGGTAAAATGTTGCAAGATGCCCAATGGGTGCCTGAACTGCAGATCCTACTGAACCCTGATTTTCTAGGTTTATTCCTATGCCTAAATACCTATGACAAAGTTGAATTAATAAATTAAGTATAGCAAGAGACTAACAACTAATAAAAATATAACAATTGTACTATAACTAGAGGCCTGGCGCACAAAATCATTCACGGGTATGGTCCCTAGGCCTAGCCTGCAATCAGGGCCATCTTCCCCGGCTGCTGGCAGCTGGCCCTGCCCCCTGCCACCACCCACCTGGGTTCCCAGTTTGCCATTGGGTGATTGGAGCCTGACGAAGGAGAGAGGGAGGAACTGAGAGGTCGGCTGGTCCTGCCCACTCATGGCCCCACTCCTGCTGCAGGTTGCCCTCTGTGTGTGGGGTGACCCATGGGGTGGGGGCCTTGGCCTGATGCAGCCCACATCCCCCACCACCCACCCCAGTTCCCCGTTCACCATCAGGCGATAGGAGCCTGCTGGCTAGGGAAAGGGACCCAGAGGTGGTCAGTGCACCTCATAGTGACTGGTCGAATGGTCATTCTGGTCATCCTGCCGTTATGGTCACTGGGCTTTTATTATATAGGATAAAAGTTAGGTGAATGTGGTATCTCTATGTCAAAATATCTTATTGCATTATAGTCATTCTTCTTGTGATGATGTGAAATGCTACAATGCCTACACAATCAGATGAAGTGGGGCATTGTGATGTAGCATTAGGTATTATTGACCTTCTAATGATACATCAGAAAAAGGGATCAACACTAGCCCAAATTTCATTTTCCTTCATCACAATTTCACAGATAGAAGATTTGTTCTTACCACAGACCTTAGCAACCCAGGTTATGATTTTTATTCTTTCCTTAATTTAAGAACTTCCACCTTTGTACTTACAGGAAGCATGCTATCGCTTCTCTTTGGCATATCTGAATTGCCAGCCTCACTGCTCTTTCCTTTGGAGCCATAACTAAGTAAGGGTTACATGGACACCAGGTTTACTTGATACAAAGACAGTCTACCCGATGGCCCAGATGGCTACTAAGTGACTAATGGGCAGGTAGGGTATGCAGCATGGATGCACTGGACAAAGGGAGGATTCATGCCCCAGGCAGGACAGAGAGGGACAGTGCAAGATTTCATACCCTGCTCAGAATGACATGCAGTTTAAACTGCATGAATTGATTATCTTTGGAATTTTCCATTTAATATTTTTGGACCACAGTTGACCTCTAGTAACTGAAACCATGGGAAGCGAAACTACATATAAGAGGAACAACTGTATGCAAACACCTGGAGAGAAAGGAGCCATGCACGAACCAGACTTTTGGTGGGATAGTAGGAGCACCGATAATAATAATAATAATAACTAACACTTACATGAGTATACTGTGCATGTGATGGTTATGGTAGCATTGTCTTTATGACTACTCATTATTTTTATACCAATTGTCTAACTGCCAACATCCCATTTTGAATATGGGGCTACTTGAATGACTACATTCTTCCTTGCATCTTAGATATATTTCTACAAGGAAGAGTCTTTGGGGATCAAATGCATCTCTCTGGGGTGTTTTATGAAAGACCCTAGAACAGTGGTTCTCAACCTGTGGGTCGCGACCCCTTTTGCAGTTGAACGACCCTTTCACAGGGGTCGCCTAAGACCATCCTGCATATCAGATATTTACATTACGATGCATAACAGTAGCAACATTACAGTTATGAAGTAGCAACGAAAATAATTTTATGGTTGGGTCACAACATGAGGAACTGTATTTAAAGGGCCAGAAGGTTGAGAACCACTGCCCTAGAAGGACACAAGATGCCCGAGTTGGTGTTTAAGTCTGTAGTGAACTGAGAAGCAGATGCCTGAGAACAAATCTCGAGAAACAGCAAAATAACGAGCATATCAGCCTATAAAGGGGCTGGAAAATTACTCATTCTGATCAAATTCAGTTTTCTTATTTCAGAGGGAATTGGAGGATGGGGAAGGAGAAGGAGGAGGAAGAGGAGGAGAAAATAGGATAGTCAATTAGGACTTAACTGCACAGGCAGTTGCAGAGCCTACAAACCCCAGGGATGCAAATGATACCTGCAGCTCTGCATCTTCACTATAATGCAACTAGTCACACCAATAATAATTGACTGACAGCCACAAGTCTGCCCTCGGTTTGACTACCCTGGTCATAGCAGAGAGGGGCCAGCAGATAGGAGAGGAAGGCACACACTTTGCCTGGGTCACATGAGTGGCGCTGGTGAGGGGAGGGACCAGGGAGCCTTCTTCTGCCAAGAAGTTGATCGCCAGTATTTATTTGGGTGCAAACCAAAGTAGAATAATGGGAAAGGAGGTCCTTCATGTAAAAGAAACTCCAAAGCTTTACAGACTGAATTAGGTGTAATCCTTATGGGATCCCTAACAGCTCATAAATAACTTTTAATGAGGTTTCCAGCAAGTTAAAGAGCACGTGGGGGGAAAGGTATTCTTTCTTATTTTTGTTATTTTGTGTTCCATAAAGCACATGCTTCATATCACTGTTTTCCAAACCCATAACCGAAAGAAGGGGAGCCATTTCAATAAGAAGAGATTAGTACTGAAACTATTTAATTAACTGATAGGGACAGGAAACACTTGAGTATGTCATTGAAAACTCTTGACATTGACCACTAATCTATGGAAACTTATAGAGCGGAGTCTAAAGCATGTTCCGGAGTTAAGCAGAGAAATAAATCAAGGTTTGCAAATGTCATTTAAGTTTTCACCTGTCCCACGATTCAAAATTATTGGCTTCCCAATGAAAAGCATATGTTGTGTCCCTTGCCTGGGGAGTAGTAATGAAGTGAGGCAGACACTCTCCAGCTCTCCCTCCCATCGTGCCCCTCTTGATTTCCCATCGAGTGAAAATAATTACTGTATCCTTAAGGGAGCGCTTCCCCGCGTCTGGTCTCCCGATAAGCACTGCCATGCTGGCTCCCCAAGCCCTGCCCCTCTTCCTTGAGGGACCACGGTTTGATTTATGAGAAAATAGTTGGCAAATTGCGATGTCCATCTTGATGGATGACATCATTTGGACCATTTTGCTGATCATGTATGACTACCTTTTTTTTTTGTTTAGCCTGGATGCAATTGATCCCCAGCTCCAACAGCTGAAGAAGGAGGGGTGGGGGGGGGGGAGGAGAGAGGAGAAATAGCAATTGCCTGTTCTTGGAGAGGTCACCAAGCAGAAAGAGTTCTGGCCTTTGCTCTCTTGAAACCCACCAGTGATGCTCAAGCCCTTTACAAAGAACTCTCGTAGGCGTTATCCTACCAGTGGTCGGCAAACTCATTAGTCAACAGAGCCAAATATCAACAGTACAACGATTGAAATTTCTTTTGAGAGCCAAATTTTTTAAACTTAAACTATATAGGTAGGTACATTGTTATTAACTTAATTAGGGTACTCCTAAGGGTTAGGAAGAGACACGCTCAAGGGGCCAAAAAGCCGCATGTGGCTCACGAGCCATGGTTTGCAGACCACTGTCCTAGACCATCCACACAAAGGCTCCTAGAGGTAGGCAAGACAAGTATAGTTTTCTTCATTTGTGAGATGAAAAAAAAAAAAGTGAAATCCAGAGAGACTGAGTGCTTTTCCCAAGGTCACACGGCTAGGCAAAATCAGGAGTTCAAATCTTGGTCTTTTGACTCTAAAGCAAGTGCTCATTTCTCTTTGCATTGCTTCTCAATGGGACAGGGATGTATATTTCAAGACAAAATCAAGCTCCTCTGTATTGGGCTATTAAATTCCCCCTCTCCTCCCCAAGTTATTGCAGTAGCTTCCTAACTAATCTCCAGACCTTTGCTATCTTCCTTCCCATCTC
The DNA here is from genome assembly GCF_964212035.1 of Myotis nattereri. NCBI lineage: Eukaryota > Metazoa > Chordata > Mammalia > Chiroptera > Vespertilionidae > Myotis > Myotis nattereri. The sequence continues at coordinate 51,592,648 of NC_138088.1, read as the reverse complement.
TCCTCCCAGCCTTCTCCTTCCAGCACGGTCATTCTACACAAACAAATCCAACCACGTCACTGCCAACTTTACATGTCTCCTATTCTTTATAATTAGCCTCTCAACACCTCCAGCTCATCCCCTCTAACAGGGAAGCTAGGGAGGTGTCGGCTGGTGCCCAAAGTTGTCTACTTTGAATTTCTTTAAAACTTAGCATGTTATCTTAAATTTTAACATGGATTTTTTTTGTATCCCACTCAATATAACTTTGGCTTTTTTACATTTTAAAAACAGTGACTTTCCTCTAAAATTCTTTGAGTACAGTTGATGCCCAAGGAAGTTGCCTCATCTTTATCCTCCAACTTTGTCCCTCACACCCCTCCCAGTTGGAGGAGCTAGGTCCCAAGGGAGCAAGTCCAGGGCTTTGGCACAGACGACAAGGCCCTCACCAAGTTGGTCCTACCTTCCTCCTGGCATCCTTTCTGCTACTCACTCCTTACCCGACAGCCCTCCTGATCTTCCATACCTTGGTGTCTTTGCCCATGCTATTCCCTCAGCCCGGAAGTCTCCCTTTACCTCAAAGCCCCGCAGCGTGCGTGGCAGTCCTCAGGGCACCTTTCCCTGTGCCCTCAGGATGAGGCTGTGGTTCTATCATCTGCACCCCACTCGTGGTTGCAGTTAACCCTTTGAATGCTGGTCATTTATGGGTGTGTCTGTGTTTCCCCACCAAATTAAGTGCGGTCAGCTGTCACCTGTCACCTCCATATATACCAGTGGCCAGTAGACTTGGCACAAACAAGGCAGAATATAAATGCTTATAAATGAGTAAAAGATATTAACACATTTCCCACTAGGAGATTTGCTTTTAGAAGATAGCCTAATCTCATTTGCTTATATTGTAAGTTTATAAGAGCTTCCACACATTAAAAACACCCCTGCATGCCTTTTTGTGTGTACGCCAGGAGTGTGGTATTATTTATCTTCATGTTTATGCTTTGAAGCAGGCAACACAACTCCAACTTACTCTGTTCCCTTTGTCATAACTTAGCGGTGAAGTCCAGGCACTAGACTTGCACTTCCTGGGCCCAAATAGCCCCCTACTTACTCTATGGGGCCTCAGTTTCCTCATTTGTAAAAGGGGATGATAATGGTACTATTGAGAGGCAGCATACTATTGTGAAGGGCAGGAGATCTAGAAACAATAGCCTTGGTCAGGGATCAGCAAATGGCTCCCATGGACCAAGTCTGGCCCAACACCCGATTTTGCATGGGCTATGAACTTAGAATGCTTTTGAATTCCAAATGGTTTTTAAAATCAAAGGATAATAGATTGTGACATTTGAAAATGATAGGAAATTTAAATTTTAATATTGGCAACGTGTTATTGGAACATAGCCCTGCTCATGGGCTTACATGTCTGTCACTGTTTCTGGGCTACAACAGCATAGCTCAGTCGCTGTGACAGAGACCATTGAGACCAAGCCTCAAACATTTACTACCTGACCCTTTACAGAAGTTTGCTGACTCCTGACCTAGGTTCAAATCCCACCTCTGCCCCTTATGAGCTCTGTGACCTTGGGAAGATTAACTTCTCTATGCACAGTTTCCTCTACTGGAAAATGGGGAGAATAATAATCTCTGCCTCACAGAGCCTTATGAGATTAATAAAGCGCTGCTCAGGCCCCAGTAAATGCTAGTTTCCCTTCCCTGCGGGCTGGAATTTGCCAAGAAGTGGAGTCAGGGTGAGAAGCGGGTGCTGGTGCCAGCTGTGTGGAGAGTTCCAACCTCATGTAACTGGAGAGGCTGAGATTCAAGACGTGAGCCAAAGTGAGTTAAAGGAGAGAACTGAGGGCCGAGGGCCAGACACCCGGGGGAGGCTCAGCGAACACCTTTCCAAAGGGCCTGGGCAGGACCGAGCCTGGGATCACAAAGTCAGGAGTTCCAACTTGGGTTTATATGGGACCAAATCAGAAGCCAGTGAGGAGCAAGCAAGGGGTGGGAGTAGAAGGTTCTGGAAGATCCCCCAGGTCCCAGGCAGAGCTCCATGCAAGGGCTGGCTTGGAAGGACAGGCATGACATTCCCATTTGCCAATGAAGACAGGCTCACTGAGTGGTTAAATGGCTTGTCCAACATAAATGACTATATGACTAAATCCAAGTGTCCAGACCCGGAACCCTCCCTGCCAACTTTCCTACCCAATGTTTCAGATTCAAATCCTTTGGTGGCCCTTCTGAACATCATTGAGTCTAAGGGGAATCTGGTGTTCTCTTGTTGTTTTCCAAGGACATAAAGTTGTAAGTTTTTTAAAGCCATCAAGCATGAATCAATGTATTTTCTCCCTTTCCGCAGTTATAGTCCCCGTTGCTGGGTGCAGCAGGCTCGTATTTTCAGCAACTTCTCTGACGGACCTCTAGCCTACAGGGCCGTTTTGCTCACATAGTTCAATGGCAACCCTGCAAATGGCAAATTGTTTATGATTTGAGAGTGGTGAGGATCCAAGGTGCATTGAAAGAAGTTGGGGGGAGAGCAGGCTAAGAAAAGCAACAAATAATTCAACAATCTAGGCCACACATCAAACTATAGGTTTCAACAGAGACTTGATAAAAATGTCTTTAGAATGTCTACAGATCTTCAAAAAAGCCCTCCAGATCCACAGCTTTTATTTATTATTCCTAACAAATGTGATGGCCGGAGAAGACTGAGTTCAGAGAGGTGTTCGACAAGGGCAGGGATCACAGTTTCTGCTTTAGGGCCTCACAGAATGTTTTTTCTGCTCTGTCAAAAGTGGGGATTCTTGTTTATTTGACGATTTTTCTTCCTCGGACATTGTATTTAAACAAGTGTCTCCTTTTGGTCCAGTGTTTCTTCAAATTTATTTATAGAAGAACTTTTGCTTCCCCCTTCTAATCTGTTTTTCATATTTTGGTGAAAGGGATAATATATAAAATTTTACAAGAGTTCAGCTTTCTTTACATTTCCTAAACGTGGGCATCTGGTGTTCCCATTAAGCAACTGATGTCCATTCATGGACTCACCCCATCTTTAATTCATGCAAAAGAACAGTGTAGTAATTTGAAGAATACACTGCCTTCCAATGTCTTTTAGAGAGTTTCTTCTTTAAAAAAAATTCTATCTAGCATTCTTCAGTTAGTTTATTCTACTCACATCTTTAATTTCCAAAGTTTCCCCTTTTAGTCTCTTTTCCCAAATGGTAAAATACATAGCATTATTATTTCCTGGATTCTGCCCAAAGCATGCTTTTTTGTGCTATAAGTTTCTTACTAGGACCCATCTAAGTTTTAGGCTTTTAGGACTGAGGAAAGAGTGAGAACAAGTGAGCAGACAGCACACAATAGTTTCTCATTACCCATTACAATGAACCTTGAAATACTATATTCCTGCCGAGGGCACCTCAGATTTTGTCAGACTTTGGAAAGCTCAAATTAGAGTTTATAATCTCCTGAAAGTGATGGAAACCCAAAGGTTGGCTGAGTTCCTGTGATGTCATCAATACATTTAATTATGTGAGAAAAAATGTTTGGATAGGATGCATGGAAATGCACACACGCACGCACACACACAAGAGCACACAATTGCATGCAAAACACAACAGTTTAACCATGGTCCAAGGGTTGAATGCCAATTTCACCTAAAGAAGTCACGTCTATAAACTCTTCATGATGCTTTCACTATTATTGTTAGTTAAGAATAACATTTTAAAATAGAAATAGTTTGGGCAGAAAATACCGTTGTTCCTCACTTGATTTGGGTAGAAATGGTATCCTCAAATGAGGCTTTGAGTAATTTGCATTTTTCTAACATGCTGGTACTACAAGTTTCTCCTTAAAAGTTCTCTGTGTGTTGGAGTGTTACTTATATACAGAATCCATTTAAATTGACAAGCTGATGAATGACCTGCCCAGGTAATACAGATGACTGTGGGTAAACATATTGGGTGCAATGTATTTTAATGATGTCTAAACAGTCAGATGCTGGTCCACCTAGCTGGGGAAGTCCTGTTGAAATTGAACCTGCTTGTTTTCTCCAAGTTTATTCGCAGTAATTTATGAGTTTGAATGTGGTCTGCAGGCTTGCATTTCCTGTGGTGGGCCCTCCCTTGGAGTTGAGTTGGGGGTCTGCTCCATTAGGCTGGCAAACAAGTTGCCTTGGAAGTGGTATTCCTTAATAACAATTAGGTCCCACAGAATCAGAGTGAATCACCTACTCTCCTGATGCCCCTGAGACTCATGTAGCCCCCTGGTGTTCTGGTCCTGGGAATAGTCCTTAGGGAAAAAAAAGCAAATGGTTCAGTAGATCAACTATGTGAAATGATAGTGGTGCGACATCAAATACATAGCATCGCTTATGCTGAATTTTATCCCGGTGTGTGTAATTGAATACACCGAGCCTTTAGACATAATATCCAACTTACAAGAAGGACAGGGAATGAAGGAAAACACTAAATAAAACCCACCACAAGGAAGCAACCAGACAAATCTAGACAGTAGAACATTCCACAGGGCCTCTGGCCTGGACTCTTCAACAGGCAGTGGCATAGAAAGAGGAGATGCTAGATTAAAGAGCTTTGGAAACCATAGCAACTAAATGCAATGTGCAATCCTGGTTTCAACAGAGGTTTGGACAGCACCTATAATGGACATTTTGGGATCATTTAAATATGGCCTGGCTTTTAGAAGAGATGAAAATTTACTAGTATGGAAAAGTAGAGATTGCTGACAGAAGAAAGTAGATTACAAAAGAAGATGTATAGTAGGAATTAATTTGGGTCAAAATAAAAAGTGTGTGTGTGTGAGAGAGAGAGAGAGAGAGAGAGAGAGAGAGAGAGAGAGAATATCTGGAAGATTATGCAACATATACCAAATTACATTGGTGATCTGGAGCAGGGGGTGCGTGTATTGGTTTCCTATTGCTGCTGTAACAAATTACCACAAACTTAGTGGCTTACAGCAACACAAACTTATTATCTTAGAATTCCAAAGTCAAAAATCAGTTTCACTGAGCTAAAATCAAAAGCTCCTTCTGGAAGTTCTAGAGGAGAATCCATTTCCTTGCTTTTTCCAGCTTCTGAGGGCCACCTGCACTCCTTGGCTCACAGCCCCACATCATTCCAACCTCTGCTCCACTGTCACAGACGCTTCTGCCCCTCAGCTTTCACCGCCACATAACCCCCTCCGACTCTGACCTTCCTGCCTCCCTCTTAAAGAGGCCCTTGTGATCATATTTGGCCTACCAGATAATCTGGGATAATGTCCCCATCTCAAATTCCTTAATTTATTCATACTTGCAAAGTCCCTTTTACTATGTGAGGTAACATATTCACAGCTTCTGGGGATGAGGACATGCTTATGTTTGGGGAAGATGAAGACATCATTTGGCCATAGTAGGCATGTACTTTCTTCAACTCTTTGTTTTTGCTTCTCGATATTCTCTGATTTTATATAGTGTACATGTCCTCGTTCTTTAATATGAAAAGCAAAATGTCATATTTCTCTTCCCCCTGAGAATTCTGTAGGTTCCCCTTGGTGAGCCTCAACTTTCGAGGACAAAAAGGAGTGTCCCACAGATAAAGATGCAACACAACCTGGCCTGGGAAGGGCATGGGAGATGCTCATAACCCCTCCAGATCCAAGACTGAGCATCAGGAAGCCCTGCTTTGAACACTCACCACCATCACCAATGCCAGCTGCCATTAAGGGCTTCATGTGTGCCATGCCCTATGCTCAAAGATGACCTCAATGCCAAAGTATGCATTTGGGGCCATGTTTTCCAGAAGAGGACACTGAAGCTCAGCCAGGTTAAGGAACTTTTCCAAGGCCACAACCAGTCTGTTACAGAGTCAAGTTCCACACCCAGAGTCTAAGCTCTTAGCTTCTACTCATTTTCTCACCAAAGAGACCTGAAGTGGTCAAGTCATCTCTTTTCCACCACAAGCAGGAAGTCTGCCTCTCCTAGAGTTAAAACTCAGGGCACTTAAGCTCAAGGAGGCCTTTTCTATTATTAAGCCCAAGATTCCTATTGTACAAACTCTTCGACCAAGAGTCCCTCTTTCAAAATTCTTCAAGGGCGCGCTCTCTCTCTCTCTCTCTCTCTCTCTCTCTCTCTCTCTCTTTCTCTCGGTTAATCCTCACCCGAGGATATTTTTTTCCATTGATTTTTAGAGAGAGTGGAAGGGAGAGAGACAGAGAGAGAGAAACAGTGATGTGAGAGAGACACATTGATTGGTTGGCTCCCACACACACCCCGACTGGGGCCAGGGCTCAAGCCTGCAACCGAAGTATGTGCCCTTGACTGGAATTGAACCTGAGACCCTTCAGTCTGAGGGCTGACACTAACCACTGAGCAACCAGTCAAGGCTCAATGGCTCCCTCTTATCCATGGGATAGAGTGGCAGCTTCTCTATGCCCCTAGCCCAGGCCACATCACAACAGGTCAGATCATTTTTCCCTTTAGGCTACCCTGCTTCCTATAGACATCATCAGTGTGACTCTGATGCTCACAGTCCTATGATGGTATCATGGATCCAGATGGCAACGATCTTGAGGGTATCAGTGACAATACCCCAGCCCAATGAAGGCAGCCAGAGTCTGCACCAACTCTGCTGATGTAGGAGGTAACACCAATGGCACCAATGACCCATTCTCTCCCAAGATTGCTAAAACCCTTAGCATCATGGCCATTGATGCCTTGGGTGTTCAGTGCCTTCTCTCTCTTAGCATCCACAGAGCCCCCATAGAGGCAAAATGAAAAGGTTATCTCAATGACAGAATCCTATCCTTTCCTCAGCACTGACCCACTGGCCCTAACTCGTGGCTCTCACTCCCTTTTTCTTAGGACAAGCTGATAACCAGGCAACCTCTAAATTCCTCATAAAACAGACTTTGGAAGAGAACAGCCCACCAGCCTCCCAACAGACCATGCGTGCCTGAACCTTAGAGCAAATCCATTCTGCTATATTCTATTCCACAGCATAAGCCAAGAACAATTCCACTGACAATACTACAACTAACCCACACGTATTCAGGATACCAGAGTAAAGCAAATTCCTTCTTCAAGACTCCCCTTCATAATTTTTTCATTAGCCTTTCTGATGCTTGTTCATTTGTAGCAGGTAGCAGGTGTCAAAGGTGTAAGAGAAATGCGTGGGCAAAAGCCCGAAATTGAGAAGTTTCTTTCAAGTAAGTGAATTCTCTTCTGCAGATGTGGAAAAGCCCTTTCTTCCTCCATTTTCAGGGACAGTTCCAGGGTTCTGCCAAGATGGAACTTGGCAATGTTTCCTGCATTTTGCAAATGAGGAACATGCCCACTAGAGAGACGAAGAAATCTCCCAAGACTTTCTAGAACTCGGGTCTCTAGCTGCCCTTGCCATCACACCTCCTCCCAGCCCTTATCCTCTGTTCAGGGTTCTATCTGGCACACAAACATCTCCCAGCCAGGCTGGCTGCTGCCCCCAGCACCCGATGCAGCCCTCTTTGTCATGCAGCATGCTTTCCGGATGATGGTACAAAACTCCGAGCTTGGTGAGAAGTCCCCCTTTCCAGATATTTTATGTGTGGAAAAGAAGAAAAAAAAAAAAGCAGAGGAAAACCATGCCCCGATCTTTTTCGAAAATCACTTCCAATCAGCTGGAAGGTATTCGGTGAACTCTGTTTTACAGCGTTTTGTGGCCAGTTACAAATTTGGGTCATGCCCTGCAATCAATCTTCGCCGGGAACTTTCGCTGAGGCCGTCAGGGGAATTAGAAATCAAATGTGAGAGGCAGGATCAAGAATGCACAGATGAGCTGGAGAAACCTGTGACCGGCTTTCTGGACGCAGGATGAAAGAACAGCTGGATAAGTCTGGTCCGAGACCCGAACCGGGCTCGCATCCAACGTCACTCAGAATTAAACCCGAGCGCGTTTCCCCCCCATCTCTGATGGCGCGGAGGGTTTACTGACTTCAGGACCGAGACCGAATCATCTCTCTGTGATTATTTTATTGGCCGCAAAGTACGAGAAATAATGGTTCCAACATGAAACTGTACGGTGTCTGGGAAAATCAGGGGGACAGCCAAGCCCAAAGAACGTTCTATGTCTCATTGGTAAGTATACCTCTTTGCCAGGGAAACTTAGCAAATTTCTAAAGGAATGAGTACAATTCCTGCAAAAAATCTGGTGAGTGAGAGGGACTCTCTTTAATAAGCATTCTTCTGGGTAATGAAACTGGCTTTCATCTATAAAAGGCGAGAGGAGGAGGGGCTGGGAGCACCATTCTCACTTTCTGTCGAGGGCCACAAAGATGCTTCGAGTTCTTCCCTGGAGCAAGCTATTAAAATGTGGAGCTCCTCTCCCCTAGAGAGACACTCTCATTAGAGGTTTCACAGCAACAAAAATTGAAGGTTATTTTCCCAGTGCCAAGACTTCCCCAGAACTTAAAGGGAGAAGTTCACCCCTTAAACTCCCAGAACCCAAAGGAGAAAATTTGATCCTAAATACCAGGATCCTTGTCAATATTCCATTTCGGAAGCAACCCCTCTGATTTTTAAAAGAAGAACATTAAGCTATACGACCATTGGAAATAGTTATCTGGATCCTATCTTGGATCCCTCAAGGTGCTGGTTAGACAATGATATAGCTACCATACAAGAAATAGCTACCATTGGTTGAGCACTGATGTACTACCAGTGGTCGGCAAACTCATTAGTCAACAAAGCCAAATATCAACAGTACAACCATTGAAATTTCTTTTGAGAGCCAAATTTTTTAAACTTAAACTATATAGGTAGGTACATTGTTATTAACTTAATTAAGGTACTCCTAAGGCTTAGGAAGAGCCACATTCAAGGGGCCAAAGAGGCGCATGTGGCTCGCGAGCCGCAGTTTGCCGACCACAGTGCTAGGCAATGAGCTAAGTGCTTTGCATTAAATACCTCCTTTAGTCCGTACAAGAATCCTACAAATGAGATAGCACTGTTAGCCTTATGTTACAAATAAAGAAACTGAAGCTCAGTAGGGTTAAGTAACTTGCCGAGATCACACAGCATTGGTGTCACGGAGCTGGGGCTCGAACCGGCTCAATGTGGCTTCAGAGCCAGTCCTTGCCAGTCCCCAGAATGTCCTCAAATCTGAGAAGGGCGGGGGAGGGTCTAGTGCAGCTGTGGGCAAACTACGGCCCGCGGGCCGGATCCGGCCCGTTTGAAATGAATAAAACTAAAAAAAAAAAAGACCGTACCCTTTTATGTAATGATGTTTACTTTGAATTTATATTAGTTCATACAAACACTCCATCCATGCTTTTGTTCCGGCCCTCCGGTCCAGTTTAAGAACCCGTTGTGGCCCTCGAGTCAAAAAGTTTGCCCACCCCTGGTCTAGTCTGACTTTGAAGGGCTGGGGAGAGTTCCCCATCAGAGAGGGACAGAGTAGAGAGTGAGAAATGTAGAGCCAGGGTCCTGTGAAGAGCCCCTCTCACATAAGCCAGGGGGACGGCAGTGGGGTCCCATTGGGAGAAAGAGTCACGGCAGGAACAAGGTTAGAAGCATCCTTTAGGGCAGAGGAAGGGAAGAGAGGCCAAATGACCATAGACGCCCAAGAAACTAAAAACGTTGGGGTCACGAGCAGGGTGTGAGCTCCCTCCAGAGATATGCAGATTGGTAGGGAATCCTGCTTCCTCCTGGGACTCTCAGGCTGCTTGGCAAGGCTGTTATTGGACCTACAGGGGTGAGCAAACTTTTTGACTCGAGAGCCACAATGGGTTCTTAAACTGGACTCAGAAGAAGGAGCTGTGGCTGTGTTTCCCGACGTTGCCATGTTAACACTGCTGCTGGTGAAGGAGCGGAGGGGAGAGCAAGAGAACCCTCCGCTCTTTCGGCTCCGCGGGCCGGATAGAACAGCCGAACGGGCCGGATCTGGCCCGTGGGCCGTAGTTTGCTCACTGCTGATAGAACCATGGAGAAATTAAGTCTAGGGCCCACTGTTACCCATGGTGATGGTTGTTGCTATAGTGACATGTGTTATTTTGGATCCTCTGGGAAGCAGGCTCCAAGACAGGACTAGGCGTGAGAGGAATTTAGTGAGGACATGCCTGTGATGGAGAAAGGGGTTCCTTCAGACTGCATTTCCGGTCTGACCCCAGGGAAGGAGAGCAGGAAGGAAGGAGGAGTGGGGAGGGAGGGTCTCAGACAGCAGCACAGTTTCAAGGAAGGTTTGCCAGGCTGATGGGGGCTCTTTGAAGCAAATTGCCCATGGGAAGAGTCCGGATCTCCCAGAAATAGGCCTCGGTGGCCACCTGAACACAGCCATTGGCTGGGAGCAGCGCACAGGAAGTGTGGCCTCAACACGACCTCAGCGGTAGACCCAGTGATGGATAGCAGCAAGGGTGCTGGTCCATTATGCTCCCACAGCAGGAAATCGGGGTGGTGCCTTCTCATGGTCACCTCAACCAGCTGTCCTCTTGCTGGCTCCAAACAGGGCAGGACAACTCCTGGGGAGCCACGGAATTATCAAGCACATCAAGTCCCTGTGCAGACTGAATGGGGAGATGAGTGTCACCACCTACCCCGGGGTTGGCACCTAAGGAATCCTGAGAGATGGGTAGCTGTCATTTTATTAAGGTTAGGAGATGATAGAAATCTTAGTGGGGAACTGCACGCGCCTCTCAGTTCCATCCGGGGTTAACTAGTTGTGTTCTTCTGAGGATATTCCTGCAGCATCTAGAAACTCCATGTCTGCCCCCTCCCTTCCTCCTCCTCTGCATTCCCAACCAGCCAAGGCGAGAGCCAGGCTGAGTTACACGATGCTCCTTCAGAGCACAGGGAGAGAAATCAATCCACCTTTTGCTTGACCTGAGCCTTCTGATTAGAAAGTCAAGCCACCCACCCTTCGGAGCAGAGTTTCTCCTCTACATGTAAGGTGAACTCGCTCGGTCTTTTCGAGATAAAGACCAGCTTGTGAACAAAAAAAAAAATAAAAAAATGGTTTTGATTATACAATGATGGCTGACTGCTAGCCAGTGAGATGTGAGATCTTGGGTTGGGCTCCACCAACAGGGTCCGGGGGGTCTGAGGCCAACCCCATTGATTAGCAAGCAGGCTAAAGAAAATAGAGCGTCCTGCTCTGTTGACGCCCCTGGGCAATGCCTTTCTTGCCCTCCCTGGTGACCATTTCATTTAATTACTTTAAGGCAGGGTTTTATGGACTATTTGCCAGACCTCGTGTTTGTCCGGGGCACCTCGAGTTTCAGACGTTTACAGGAGTTGACTCCAGTTAAAATTCTTTTTGTGGCCCATGCATTCAGTTTGGGGGACTAGAGCAAGGGATAGAAGAAGGGGGACACCCCAGATAGACGGGCACTGAAAACATCCCTCATCTAGAAAACTCTGAGGATATGTGGGGGAAACTTCAAAAATGACAAAGACATCTACTTGCAAAGACTCTCAAATATTGGAGGAGTCTGTCCCTAGAATACAGTAGTCCCCTCAGATCGCATCTGAAACATAAGCATTCAGGGAAATCATGGAAAAGTTCCCCCATCACAGAGCCTGACATTGCCTTCCTGTCCTCAACTGAGAAAGAGCCCAATTTTCTGGCATTTGAGAATGAGTAATATTTAAAGATTTAGGGAAAATTAGTCAAATGCACCTTGATTATAAACACATGTACCCATTTCGTTTGGCCGCTCTAAAATGTGGGTTTTAACCAGCTGCCATTAATAGCAAGTGCGCGGCTCGTCTGTTTTTCCTTCTTGTAATAGACACGGCAAAAGGAAAAGAAATATTTAGCCATTTTGGATCTCTTTCCAGAGCAGGAAGAATTATTGAATGTAAATGGTATCTTCCTATCTCATGAAACAAACGAAACCTTCTAAGTGAAATGAAAGGAAAATTAACCATCAGGATTAGGTAAAAAGCATTACATTTCCTTGGGGCTCGAGTTACAAAGATATGTTTTCGTAAAAGAAAGAAAGGTCAGTTACCACTATTAAACTTGTATATTGTTTTATACTAAGTCCTTTCAGTGGCCTCTCCAAGGGACCGTTTAGTTTGTATTACACTCTAATAAACTCCAGGTGCGCAGGACAAACTGAATAATCAGAACCCGATGGCCCTAGCTAGTTAAAAATAATGTGGTACATTCCTGGTTCTCTGCATTTAATTTATTGTTAATCATTGTTATTACTTACATTTATTGGGTAGTTTTTCCAGATTTATTAGGCACTACATTTAACAGTGTTATCGCTTGTAACTGACCATCAGTGGAATCGAAAACATATTTTTGTAAAGACTCTTACCCTAATTAGTAAGTTGTTTCCCTTTGAGACTAAACAGACCCCCAAAAAATGACTGTTATTTTCCCCTTGAGTCAGAGGGAAACTCTGGTATGAAAACCCATTCTTGCTAAAACCACCTGTTGGATGAGAAGGGAAGGGGTATCATTCTAGGGACACCAGGGTGACCTTTCCGTTCTAAGCAGAAAAATGAGGCATTTTATTCGACAGATGAGGGGTAGTCCCCTGCTCCAGTCTGCTCCAGTCTGCTCCAGTCCATGGGTGTGACTTCGCAGATGCCAAGGGAGGACAGGTGGGGAACCTGTTCTTCCACCTGCCTGGATTTCTATTATCCAAAAGGATACTTTGGGGAAACGGGAGAAGTAATCCTTTGACTAAAATTCACACTCAGGTATAAATGACTGATAATCTCCCGACCTTTTCTAAGAGTTGTTTTCGCAAGAGGGTAGGAGAGAGAGAGCACAGGATACCAAAAGGAGAAATATCAGAAAGAGGAAGAATTGAATAGCAGCCTTTTTGTCCCTAATTTTGCTAGTTCCAGTTGGCAAGACTGGAATCAGGATGAAGTGAAGCAAGTGGCTCAACCCGGAAGACTAGCCCCCAGGGATGGGGTCATTGCTTTGGTTCCATTCACACCACCCTGTGAATTTAGCTCAAGAGCTGGCCCCCAGGGGGCGCTCCAGACTTAGTGAGCTCTAACTGTTCAGCATGCAGCAATGAGGCATATCAAGAATTAACTGGCTGAACGACTGAATGATGCCAACTCCTATCACATCCTTTTGCCTTAAGTTGGAGCCTGTGGGGTGGAGGGAAAGGTCACTAAAGGAGGAGGCAAGAATCTTGGGCTTTGGTCCTCCATTCCACTGAGTGAATATGGGCAAATCACCAGCCCTCCTGTGAAACTCTGCTATAAAATGAAATGGTGTGTTGGTTGACTGATTGCATTAAGGGTCCCAATTCTTCGAGAGCGCGCGCGCACACACACGCACACAAACACTAAATCCATGCTCTTTGTCAAGTGACTTTGTAATTCCTCTCACCTAAGAGACAGTCCCATTTCCTCACTCTTGGAATCTGAGCTGGCCTTATGACTCACTTTGGCCAGCAGAATGGATCAGAAGTGACAATGCGCCAATTCTAAGTGGAGGCCTCGTGAAGCTGTGGTGTTTCACTTCCTCTCTGACCTAGCATCATGGAAGATGAGAGACACATGGAACAAAATGCCACGTCATCCCAGGCTCCCCAGCCAAGGTCAGCCTTGGTCAGTCCACAGCCAGACAACCCCCAGACATGTGAAAGAGTCCAGCCAAGATCAGCAGTGCTGCTGACCCTGGGCATAACAGCAATGAATGCCTGTTACTTTGTGCCACCCCAGTTGGTGGCTGCTTGTCATACAGCAGTATGGTGACGATAGATAACTGATAGATGTTGCCGTCAGGTGATCTCTAATATAGAGCTGGAAGCTCTATATTCTGCCAGCTACTTAGAACCTAACCCAGCCTATGGACAAATATCTAGTCCCAGTTGTATTCTCTCATGAGACATTGATGGATCTCTTTACAGCCCTAGCCCCATTTTAAATAGAGAATAATTCTTGTCCTCCTCTCTGTATACCTCCTAGGTGGAGACCTCACAAGGGTATTTTCAAGGACAAATTGAACATTCAATATGGAATCACTTTGCACCATTCAAAAGGCAGACTCTGTTGGTAGTTAATTCTTAGTCGTAATAATGCTACCTCTTCGTAGGGGTCTCATTAGGAAGCCCCCTAAGGTGCCATCACTTAGAGGACAAGCAGAAAATCAAGATGTTGTTTAGAAATCCATGTGGGTCTCTCACAAGGTATCCATATTAAATGCTCTAAATGAGTATTTTTGTTTCCGAGCAACGGTAGAGCAAGCTCCTTTTGATGCCTCTGAGAGTATTTCTTCACTCATTTTATGTTTTTGATCCAAATTATTTTGACCCATAGTTTAGCTACATGGAACTAAATGAGAATTAAGATAAATTGAAGGGGCGGTGAAATGGAAGAGACAGGAAGGAAGAGAGAATTACTCCATTCACTCATCCGTTCATTCAATAAATACCTAACAAGTGGAGATTATGTCATAGACCAGTGATTTTCAACCAGTGTGCCATAAGAATTTTAAAAACATGCAATGACTGACTATTTGATCAGGGGCACTAACCTCTTTTTCCTTAGATTGTCAAATTTTTTTTAAAAAGGCAATAGCCAACACAGCAATAGCCATTTCATGTGAATGAATCAAAATCATACTTTTTTTTGTCAGATTGGCAAAAACATATATTTTTTGGCATGCTGCAGAATTTTAGTAATTAGTTTATGTGAGCCCTGAGATGAAAATTGCTATTACAGACCAGTGTTTGACCCTGGCCTTGCTCTAATGGGAGTTGGGGGGATACAGGTTAGAAGAAGATGCCAAACAATTAATTACAAGCATGTTAGAGAGCCAAATTATTAATATGAAACCTGGCAAATAAATAACCTTCTTTTCCAATATAAGTTGTATCTTTGGGTAACTAAATAAAAGTTGAGGGCAACTTTCTCTTTTAGAATTATTCTAGTTAGTAAACAAAGAAAGAAAAATGAACTAGAATGTTACCATTTTGCAACCCTTACAATGAATGAATGGATCTAGATGTTGAGCCTCAAAGACCACAAACATCAAAGACAGAGACAATCAGACATTATAAGCCTCCTGTGGAAGAAGACACCACCTTCTAACAAGCATTTATATATATATATCCTAAATATCTAATAAAATATCTAATCAACCCATAAGAGCCAACTCTAAGTTTAGAGATTCTTTGAGGATAGAGAAACATGTTTAATACACTCAAGGGATGTGCTCAGCAAAGTCCAGACTATGGGGACCTCTACAGAACAAACAAACTGAGATTTTCACAAATAAATTTCAAGGGGGGAAAGAGAGAAAAGAGGAACCTGTAGATAAACAGAATTTAGGAGACACAACTAAACTAGAGGGTCTAGGGATGCACACCCAGGTAATAAAACAAAGGAGCAGGAAGGTAATGAAACAAGGAAGAGATGGACATAAACGTCAGCAGAGTGGTGACTTTTAAGAGAAAGCACCAGATCTCTAAAGAGCTTCCAGATTGACTGGCAAAATTCTATTTCTTGACCTGAGTAGTGGTTACGTGTTGTTTACCTTATAATAATCCATGAAGCTATACTTCCCATGTAGTTGTCTGTGTCTGTATGACAATTTACAGGAGGACACTTAATTACATACATTTTAAAATACCACAATTGGTATAAACGCTTCTAAGGAGAAGTTTCAGGGACTGGGTGGGGCTTAAAGAAAGACTTTCCCTGGTCTGGTGGAGGAAACAGCCAAGCAAGGAGATGGAAGAAGAGCTCCAAGCAGAGGCAGTGGCAGGAGCAAAGGCCCTGAGGTGGGAAGGGGCATTGAGCACTGCAGTGCCTACCACAGAATCTGGAGATGACTGGTAGGTCTTTCAGCAGATGCTTGTTACATGGGTGAACAAATGGGCCTGGGATGCATTCACTGTATGTATTCTTTTTCTATTGCTGCTATAACAGTTTACCATGAACTTAGTGGCTCAAAACAACACAAATTTATTATCATACAGTTCTGTAGGTTAGAAGTTCAACGTAGGTCTCATGGAGCTAAAATCAAGGTGTCTGCAGGGCTGAATTCTTTTCTGGAACTTCTAGGGGAGAATCCATTTCCTTGCCTTTTCCAGCCCCTCGGGGCACCCACATTCCTTAGGCGGGGACCCTCTTCCTCTATCTTCAGGAAGGCTGAGTCTTTCTCACCTCTCATCACTCTGACCTCCTCTGCCTGCCTCTTCTACGTGTAAAGACCCTGTGATTACATTGGGACCATCCAGATAACCCAGAATAACCCTCGTTTGAGGTCAGCTGATTAGAAGACTAAATTCCATCAGAACCTTAACTTCCCTTTGCCATGTAACATAACATATTCACAGATTCTGCCTGGGGATTAGGACCTGGACGTTTTGGGGCCAGTAGTCTGCGTACTACACTGAACAAACTTTATTGAGCAACAACTGTCTGGGTGCTTGTGATAAGGAGAAGACCAGATAAGCTTGTGCTTAGGGACCTTACAACCCAGAGTAGGGAGACAGCATATAGAGGTAAACAAATAGTTAAATAGTCCCAATTGGTTTGAAATAAAAGTGGGAAGAAGGATGAAACCAGTAAAGCCACTGCCTTCAAAGATATTACTTGTTAACTGACTATTTTCCAACAACTAGCACTAAAGCCCACTGTCTCCATTTATCTAACCCACAACAGTACTCTGGGAATTATATATTTTTTAAAATATTAAGAGTTACATTTTTTTTAAAGTCCTCATGTGCTTATCTCTGGAATCTCATTTGGACTGATTTTTCTAATATTCTAAAGCATTCCTACTATAAAACCTTTCTGCTTCTGGTTTGTAGTGGAAATTTATTATTTGAGGGCAGACTTTTAAACATGTCACTCTTTGCCAGCATGCCTCAGGGTACATGTACAATAAATAAAGGGTATATTGAAATAGAATATTTCAAATAACTAGCAGCATCATTAAAACATCCAATTCAATGAACAGAAAACAAACCAATTTTCCTTGTATAATCAGATATTCTTTATTAAGCGCTCTCAAGTTGATTGTAAACAGCGATGCCAGCTGTAGCTTGCCAGTTAAGTACTCATTTTACCAGCTCCCCCAAAAATATGGTGGAGGAAATGGGGGGAAACCACCTCAGCCTCACCACACACCCAAAATTTACCCTGGTTTTTCCAAAGTTGTATAAGATTTCTGAAGGCAAAATGAATCTTCAATCTGAATGCTAAACCAGGCTCTCTTAGTACAGTCAACAACCATCAATATTTTCTGGCCTCTTTTAAGAGAAATGCCTCCCACTCAGTATCTAGAGTTCAGACTCACCTAGTGGCCCAGGGTCTCAATGGTACTCTTGGCATTTGGGGTGGGGCAGTTCATCCAGGCATGCCACAGTGTTAGCATTCCTGCCCCCTCTCCTCACATAACAGACACACTAAATGTTAGTCACTGGGTCAAGCAAAAATGCCTGCAAACATTTCCAAATCCTCTGCTGGGATGGGAGGTACTACACCATTTCCAACAAAAGACCTTTACAGCAGCCTCTGAACCTAATGAATTCCCCTCGCTCTGTTGCTCATGGGACACTGAGCTGATCACCACCCACACATTGCAGATGCACCTGGCTGCCTGCGGTTTGTGTCCATCCGGGTCTGTGATGAAACTCCTATCCCAGCCCTGAGGATGGGGTGGGATCTCAGCTAATGGCCTAAGGCAGGGGTGGGCAAACTTTTTGACTCGAGGGCCACAATGGGTTCTTAAACTGGACCGGAGGGCCGGAACAAAAGCATGGATGGAGTGTCTGTGTGAACTAATATAAATTCAAAGTAAACATCATTACATAAAAGGGTACGGTCTTTTTTTTAAATAGTTTTATTCATTTCAAACGGGCTGGATCCGGCCCGCGGGCTATAGTTTGCCCACGGCTGGCCTAAGGGGACATTGGGTGGGGAGGGTTGTGCCCAGGAGCATAGGAGTCAAGGGACCTGGGTTTAAATCTAGGCTCTGGCACTGTCTTGCTGTGTGACCTTGAGTGGTTGCTTTACCTCTCCAAGCCTTAGTTTCTTCACCTAAAAGTAGAGTAAAATCTCCATTTGGCCCCCAGGCCATGAGAAGACTAAGTGAAATAATCTGTGTAAAGAAAGCACTTGCCACCATGTCTGACACTCAGCACTCACTCACTAAAGACTGTGCTTCAAAAATGACATCTCAGCCGCTTGCCTGTTTATTCTATGTGCAGTAGATGCTCAGTATGTCCTTCTTTGTGGTCTTCATATCTTCCTAGGAAGGAAACCACTGCCAGGTCTCAATTCACTGCTTTTTTTTTTTAGTTTACTGGAAATGTAATCCCATGTTGATGGAACATGAAACCAAAAGGATCACATATTATTGGTCCAAGAAAAGCAGCCTAAAGACATGAGCCACACTCAAGATTCCATAAAGTCCCCGCATCTCCATTAATGGTGGCACCATCTACACTTTCACTCAAGCCAAAAGCCTAAGACTCATCCTTAAATTCTCTGTTTCCCCTTCTCCCACCCAGACATCCAATTCCAGCCCATCAGCAAATGCTACCTCCAAATATGTCTTGAATTTAGTCAACTTCTCTCCCTCTCTACTATCACTACCCTCGTCCAAATCACCATTATTTCTCACCTAGAATTTTGCAGTATTTTTCTTGATGGATCCACTCTTGCTACCCTTTAATACATTTTCCTGTAAAGATCAGACCAGGCCCTTCATTCTCCTACTTAAAATTCCTCCAGTGCTGTCATTGTGCTTAGAAGAAAATCCCAAGGTCCATGGTCATCTAGCTCCGGTCTACTTCTCCTGACCTCATCATCACCTACCAAGTCCTCCATGCGTACTCTGTTCCAGCCACACTGATCCAAAAACAAAGCAAACAAAAACAAAAAAACAAAACCCGAGCTCTTTCTCTCCTTAGGAGCCTCTGCTTGCTGTTCCCTCTGCCTGGAACATTCTGCACTCAGATCTTTGCATGTCTGGCTCCTTCCTATCACTTGGATCTCAACTCGGATGTCACCTCCTCAGAATGGCTTGTTCTCTGCTGTCTTCCCAGCATCCAGAAGGATAATACCTGGCACACAGTAAGCGAATATTTATGGAGGAGTGAGTGAATGAAGAGCCAAAACAACTGGACCGTTTTGTATGGGATGACAACCACCACACCCTAAGTAACGGGTGACAAAGATCATGTTTCCTATGATGTTTTTTGTGTAGTTTAGGGAGAGATCAAGCCACACCCTCAAAACCCCCAGCCAACTATGCCAGAGTAAAGCAGAATGCATGATTCTTCAGAAAAACAATGAGCTGAGAGTCGTACTTCTTCAACAGATGAGCCGTACAAAATGCCTTAGATAGTTTTTAGACTTAAGTAACCACACCATTGGCAACAACCAAAGAAAATGCTCCAGCTCATACCAAAAAAGTGTCTGCAGTTTGCGCTGACATTTCAACACAAATCGGATTACTTTGTCCTTCCTGGAAATGCATGATCTGGTCACATAATGGGATACTATTCAATTAGCAAGGTTCCTGGTTGTTTTATGTGTATAGGAAAAGTGCTTGACTTTTAGAGGGAGCCGTGTGACACAATGGAATTTAGCTCCTGCTGCCCAAACTAACCCTAAGCTCATCTGTCCCAGAAAAGCAATTAAATGGCATTCTTGACAACTGGATAGAAACTCTTTCTTATCCCTTGGTCAACACATTATCTCCCCCAAGAAGGAATTTCCTGGGAGTTCTATTTGATATCAGAATGTTTCTCACTGAGTGTATGTAATTAGCATTCAATCGATTTAGCTATTTTAATTGCAATATTAATAGACTACCGACCTAGTGCATGAATTCGTGCACGGGTGGGGTCCAGCCAGTCTGCCCCGATTGGGGCCAATCTGGCTGGGCTGGCCAGGGGAGGGGCCTCTGGCAGTTGGCCAGCCAGCCCCACCCTCTGGTCAAACTCCCAGTAGAACTATGGGTTGAGGGGACAATTTTCATATTAGCCTTTTATTATATAGGATGACATCTGTATGGAGGTATTAATTGAAGACATGGAAGAGGATTAGGAAGAAATGTCAGAGAAAGAGGTGCATGGGGGTGGAGGTGGGGGACAGGAGGCAGCAGAGAAATCTAAAGAGGAGGCAAAAAAGAGTGGGTGGAGTACCTAAAGGGGTTCACCTGAGGCCCCAGCAGGTCAAGTTTTCCTAATGTCCTTCCACCCCCATCAGCACTAGACAATACGCTCTTTAAAAGCCAGACAATCTCTAATTCACCATTCTGTCCTTTCCTAGGCAGGAACTACCTGTTCGCTGGTCCTTGGGACCCTTACTATAGCTAGTTTACAGAATGGCAGGGTCCACAACAAGGGATGGGAAGGTGGGAGGAGGTAGGCTGAGATCCTGGGACCCCATGTCAAACCCTACCCATGTCAAACTGTCAGCCTAATGAATAAATCAGAAATCTAAAGAATGGAGATAAGAATTTAACATTTTCTGAACTTCACATTGCAGTAGCTCAGTTTGACATCCAGCAGAAAATCAAATGCACCCAGATAACCAGCATGTAGGGGCCATGTGTGCCTGGACTGCTTCTTGTTCATCTTAGGGGTAGGGCAGGGCAGGTCCAAGGGCTAGATGATCAACTTGTTCCGGTTTGCCTGAGACTCTCCTGGTTTTAAAAGTAAAAAACACATATCCCAAGAACCCAAACAGAGCTTTCATCCAGTATTGGCTGCATGATTGAAAGGTGTGACTACCTCACAGAGCCGTTGGAAAATCAAAGACATTATGTGAAAATGTTTTGAGAATTCTTAACTGCATCCAACTGGAAAGTATCACTCAGTGTTGAGTATGAATGGCCTGAGGTTTTGTGCTGATGGACAAGGAGGAGCAGCACCTGCATCTGACTCTGAGTGCCAGGCACAGCTGTCCCCTGGTTCTCAGGACCCTTTCTGGAGCTGGTTAACAGAATGCCAAGTCCAGATGAGGGATGGGGAGGTGGGCGGGGGCAGGCTATGATCCTTGGGCCACACGTCAAACCCCCTTCCTGTTAAATCCGCAGCCAAGTGCTCATTATGTCTATGCTGGGATCCAAGAGCAGATAACAAACTCACATTGCCACCAAGGCCCTCCAATCTTGGGAGGTAATGTGGGGAGTGGAGCTGACCAAGAATTCTTCCTGACCAAGTCAAATCAAAGGACCTTCTCCCAACATCTCTGAATCCCAGTCCTGCACTACCACTGGGAAGATCCTGATTGGTGCCCTTTTCTCTAACTGGGCAATAGGTGGACATGCAGGTAGGAGAAGCCTCAAGGGAATGAAATAGTGTCACATAAGAGTTGGGTGGTAGTGGGGGGTGGACAGTGGTGAGAGAGAGAACTGAGTTGGGTTCCCCTTGCTGCTCCTTTAAGAAAACCCTTCTGCAGAGATTTACTCTTTGACATCTTTGGGTTCAAAACTGTGCTCTTTTGAATGTGCCAAAGTGGTAATAAAACAGGCCCGTTTGACTGGGGGGACAATTCCATTACACCCGGCCAATGAGAGAGGGGGCTGGGATTCACCCTTGGATAGATGACAAAGCCGTGGCTGGAAAGGGAGAGAGTGAGGACCAGAGGCCTGAGTCTGCTGTATGCAAGATAGAGAAGGATAAGGAGTCCTTGGTGGGAAGCAAGCAAGCTCTGACACCTTGACCCTGAACATGGCCAAATTGTTGAACATGGCATAGGGAGCACGTCCACCAAACCTCATCCCAGTTTTATTTTCTTCTACCTGTGAGCACCCTTAGGTAGACACAGAAATGGCCTGAAAGCCATCAGCACGCCTAACTAACAGCAGGGCCTCTCCTTAAACACATAATAGCTGGCATTCTGAGTGCCTTTGTGCTCCGTAGCATTCCAAAGGCTTCAAGCACATTATCTTACTGTTTCAGACTGTAACCCAACAAAGGAGGCTGATAGGATCATCCCCATTCAGCTGATGAAGAACACGATCCAAAAAGAAATCAGCCTGAAATGACCCAGCTGGCCTGGGCCTGGCTGATATGAAATCCCAGCCTCTTGGTGGCCTCTTTCTGCAAACCAATGCCTCCCCTTTCCAGATAGACAAAACAGAGGCAAAGGGCACAGCCACGGGGCCTGGGAATCTGGCTGTGCGCTTGGAGCCGAACTCAGCGTAAGGCGAACACTGATTCAGGATCTGAGGAAGGTCTGCTCCGAGCAGGCCCTGTGGGCTTGTAAATGTGACCTTGGGGGCTTGATTCCTCCCAGTAGTTCAATAAGAAGTTTCCTTCGACTCTTTCTGCCAATAGCCATTGAGAGTGCGAAGGTTGCAATCTGGACCTTCACAGGGTGGCTTGTGAACAGTCAGCAGGATCCTTTAAACCATTTTGTAAAAAGGCCGAAAATACCCTCCAAAATACCCCAAACTCCTCAGGGACAGGAGAATCAAAAGGGTGACAACTAGCCAACTGAGAAGTCCTGATGAAAAGCGCTGGGTCATATTTTTCTATAAGCGTTGTCACCTACTTGAAAGTCTGAGTCATTCTGCCAGCCCCAGAGGGGTGGGTGAGTCACATTGATGAGAAGGCTACTTTTTTCCTTTAACCTACTTCTCTAACCTTTTACATGAGCACGCACTGGTCTGCCCTGCTCTTAAAATATCCAGATGGGTTGTATAAGATCCAGCATCACAACTGTTCGTACAAGGTCACTCCTTTCATTGGTGAATTTGAGTCTTTTATTGCTCAGAATGAGTGTTCTCACTTAAAAAAAAAAGCTCAACCCAAGTTCTAATAGCAAGAATAATTTCATATCCTCCTAAAGAGCTGGAAACCTCAATTCAGTGAGGGAGGAATCAGAACTGACAATGACTAGGCTGGTTTCCCAGTCCAAACTGAGCAAAGAGCTGGAGGAAAGAGGAGGGGAAAATGAATGGGGGTGTAAGACTTCTACTATCTCCAGGAAACAGAAGTTACCCCAGTGATTGAGGCGAAGTTGTGCTTCCTTAGGTTTTGTTTTTAATTGCAGGTGCCGTGTGGAATTTGTTGGCACAGCGAAGAAGAGAAACCCCCAATTCTTTCCCTTCTATCAAGCCCAAGCAGCAACTGAAAGAGGAGAAAGGAGGCAAGAGAGGAAGCCGAGACATCCCTGTGAACGCCACCCTGAGTCATGCTTTGATGTTAGGGTGATGGATGCGAGATGCTCTCTTATGTAGCTTGGTAGCCAAGGACTGTCTCCTTCAACAT
Organism: Myotis nattereri; assembly: GCF_964212035.1. NCBI lineage: Eukaryota > Metazoa > Chordata > Mammalia > Chiroptera > Vespertilionidae > Myotis > Myotis nattereri. Next base: position 51,569,491 of record NC_138088.1, on the reverse strand, counting down.
CAAAATCTTTGAGCGATTCTGGGAGTAGCTCCCCAGGCTACTTTGTCCATGGCTCCCGACCATACTCTCTGGGAAGCCCTTTCTTTTCTATTATCCCACAACAAAGACTATGCCCATCCTGGCAGCTGAGTGGCTTTCTCTGCAGGCTTCCAGCCCGTAAAAAGTGGAGACCCAAAGGTTGTTTTACATCTTAAATAATCACTGTCTCTTTTATTCGGGCTGGTGGCATTTCTGGGTTTGGTTATTTTTTTTGTTTTTTGGTGTGTTTTTTTAAAATCGATTTGATTTTAGGAAGTTCTGTGGGCCAATAGCAGCACCCACAATGAAATTTATTTCCAGATTTGCCTCTTTCTAGAGACTTAATTATGGGTGCTTTGAACTTATCAGGTCTTTGTGGGACTACCTTAGGACCCTTTGGCCTGAAATATTTATGCAAACGCAAGGACTTGAAGGGGAGAACTTGAACCAATCACAGGCCATAACAAATGCATGATGGCCAAGATCTCACTAAGGTGTTTGTCCTCGGGCTGTGTCTTAATTTGAAAATATTTTGCTGGCTGGACATACATCCTTTAATTGCAAACCTGAGAATTTCTGGATGCTCCCTTGTCCCTTTCATCCCTGCAAAAAGGGGATGTTGTTAGAGGTGACTTCCAGGGGAGGTTGCCCTACATTGAGTCCTGAAGAATAAGGAGGAAGTAGGCAGCTGAAGGCGGCAGGCGGGCAGGCATCTCAGCAGGGAGAAGCCAGGAAGGGGCCTGGGAGAGTTGGCCGGGAGCACAGTGCTGCTCCAGCTGGGCACACGGGAGGTGGAAATGCAAGGAGAAATGGGGCTGACAATCTGCAGGGTGTTGTGCAAGATCAGAAGGAAGACGTGCAAGTCACACATCAGTGTGTGAACTTCATCCAGAGGGCGTTGAAGGCACGTTTTAAGCAGTTATATTGTGTGGTCAGACACAACTCAATGTCTTTGCGTAGCACATATGTCCAAGGTAGAGCCGGGCCTCATCACAGCTCTACAAGGCCTTCTAGCTCTATTTTTAAACCTCATAAGCAAAGCGCTTGGAGATGGCTGGAGAGGACAATCTGCTTTTGCAGGTGGCAGAAAAGGACAATCTTTCATGCGAAGGAGAGCAAACCAGGCCCGCAGGGTGGCCTGCTGCTCAGTTTTATGTTTTCCAAAGACTGCGCTTTACTCTAAAGGCTTCCCTCCTCCTTAGGCAATTCCAAGAGCCTAGAGTTCAGACCAGCAGGTATGGGCAGGCCACTCATCATCTTACAGAATAATAAACCTCGAGATGGCATCTCCAAGCAACTTGCACAACTTCTCAGTTCTGACTTGTGTCAGTAACACGCCGTTTCTCCTTCATCCCAGGGACGAGGAGCTGCGTGAGCCCGTGGGATGCTCTTGTTCCTCGCTTTCTTCTTCCACTTCATGCCTACAGGCCTGGAGAAGAGCGCTCACTTCCCAGACCCACGTCTCAATGCAACAGAACTGGCCGATAGGCTTCCCGCCACAAATGCAGAGCTGAGCACAGGGGTGAGGTCCGGCCCTGGGCCCTGCAGATGGGGTTCTCTGGTCTCAGCTCTACTTCCTTGCTGTGCTTCCCAAGGAAACTCACCCGCTCGTGAAGAAAATGAGAAGGCTGGGCCATGTGACCCCCAGAAATGCTGGTTGACAAAGTCTGTCTCTTTCATCATCTTTCCACAGACAATCCACTCGGGAAAAGGCCCAGACCATCTTCAGGGGTTGAAGATAAATATACTCAACTCCACCCCTTTCCCCAGGTTCTGCCTTGTCGTTTTTTGTTTGTTTTTTTAAACTGAAACACTAGATTCCATTTTTTAAAAGTTATCTTTACTGTTGAAAGTATTACAGGTGCCCCCTTCTTTCCCCCATTTACTCCATCTACCCTGCTCCAGTCCCCTCCCCAGGCCTTCACCACACTACTGTCTTTATCCATGGGTTATGCATATATGCATATATGTACTCTGGTATTTAAAAAAAAATATTGATTTCAAAGAGGAAGGGAGAGGGAGAGAGAAATAGAAACATCAATGATGAGAAAGAATCAGGGATAGGCTGCCTCCTGCATGCCCCACAACAGGGATCGAGCCCACAACCTGGGCATGTACCCTGACTCAGAATTGAACTGTGACCTCCTGGATCATAGGTCAAGGCTCAACCACTGAGCCATGCCAGCTGGGCAGTTCTTTAGTATTTCTAAGAGCAACCCTTAATAACTGAGGATGCCTACCCAGAGGAAAACCGTGGATCCACCAGAACGCTAGCATGATGGAGATGTGCCCTTGGGTTGGTAAGAACCCTAATAGAGTACCATGTAACACCCCCCAGAGCCCAATAAGAGTGTTTAGTAAACTTCTTTGTCAGATTCACCACATATGCAAATGGAAACTCTAATGAAGACAAAAAATACGTACTGGAGAATAAATATTTCCCCCCAACTCCAACCAAAAAAAAATAGAGAACATTGGAAAGCTTCAAAATCATGTTCGGCCACAGTTTTTGAGATTTTCTATTAGCTTATTTGTAGCAGTCATAACCTGTTTAGCATTTTACATAATGTGAATTATAGTCACAACTAAAAATCAACAGCAATTTTCTCTCCTTCTACACTGGAATGATATCTGCAAATATTACAAGAGTTGGCCTTTAAATGTCTCACAATGGCATGACCGCAAAAGTGGAATTCAAGTGCCCCCAGTTGTAGAATTAAAGGTTATTTCAGACTTGGCTTGTCAGAATATTGTCTTTTAGGAGAGGAGGGTATAAAAACATAACTGTAACAAATGTAATTTTACTAATAAATAAATAATTCTGTTCTCAGAGTTTTTCTTGATGTTAGTGACATAAAGCAGAGTCTTCATGTCATCCATAAATTTTACCTTAGTCAACGCCTTGTTTTTATTTCATCAAGAAAAGTGAAACTTTTGATGGAATTGCTGGGTTGTCTATATCCCCTCTCATCAATGTCCCCATCCCTGCCATCCAAATGAGGAGAAAGTAAAAACTATCAATAATGAAGGGTCTAATTTTAAGTTCTACCCAGAAGAATCCAAGGAACCAGGAGTCAGATGGAATGGCAGATGTCAGGGACTTAATTTTACCTTTTCACTGTGCTTTTTCTGAAAAACATTTTCATGTGTGACCTAGGGAGAGGAAAGGCAAAATGAAAACAGACAGGAACAAAAGAACTGCTGTGAGTTTTAAAAAATATACACTCATGGTTGGTGGCAAGAAACTTCTGGCTCTAACAAGGAGAAGAAAAGTCTTGATGCCTAGAGCAAATCAGGATCTGGACTGGGTTTCTCTCTGCAGTCTCTGGAAAAGACTGGGAAGATGAAATGATCGAAGAAGCACAGAGCTCAGTTAATCCCAGCACAATAGGAAGAGCCCCAAAATGAGAGAGACCAGTGTTCAAGTCCTGTCTCTCCCACCAACTGATCACGTGGCTGTCCAAGTAAAACAAACCCATCATTGACCATGCAAGGGACAAGCAGACTCAGAACAAGATAATCTTTGATTGATATGAAGCTACAGTGAGTTCATCACACTTCCATAGAGCTTCTAAAAGTATGCCATTGTACAAACGTGGGACCTGAGGAAGCCCATCTGCCACAGGTTTGAACCACAGGACTCCTTGCAAGTGACAAATGCAACACTCCTTGTGATAGGTTAAAGCCGTGGTCGGCAAACCGCGGCTCGCAAGCCACATGCGGCTCTTTGGCCCCTTGAGTATGGCTCTTCTACAAAATACCACATGCGGGTGTGCATGTACAGTGCAATTGAAACTTCGTGGCCCATGCGCAGAAGTCGGTATTTTGTGGAAGAGCCGGTATTTTGTGGAAGAGCCACACTCAAGGGGCCAAAGAGCCGCATGTGGCTCATGAGCCGTGGTTTGCCAAGCAGCAGTTTGCCGACCACTGGGTTAAAGCATCCTTGAGATGTCCTTTCTTAGCGTCTGCCATGCATCATGAGCTTGGAGCAGTCAATGGGAATCGTGGCTTCAGCACAAACACAACGATGGATGTCAGAGAACTATAGCTCTAATCTCAAGTTCATTCAACTCAACTAAGGCAAGTACAGGCCTGTATCAAAATGGTGCCCTCACAATCTGTGAACTCAAATGAGCTGGTGCTTGGGCTTGGGCGCGACTGCATAGATATACAATGGAAGAAGGGACTACCCAGAGCCACTTTGAAAAGGGATCTACTCCACTTCTCTTCCTAGCATTGTTCCCAGGATCAGTATGGATTTCTGGCATATTCTAATGTCCCATGTGCCTGAATCCCTTTGCCCATGGTGACCCAGAGGGGTGCCTCCCTCCCCCATTGCAGTGTTGGGTAACAAATGACTCTTTATCAGAGTTCCCATTCTGAGACTGACCACAGAAGATATCAAGATCGTGCTAATCCAAGACCTAAAAAAGGACCCAGGAGCCGAGACAAGAAGACCAAACACTACTGCTGACTTAAGGGGGCCCAAGAGCAGAGCTGTACATGGGAAACAGACTATGTTATATGTTCAGGTTCAGAGGCAAGAAGAGGCATAATCATCATAGGAACAACTCAGTGTCAGTACAATATCATGAACAGCCCTGGCAGGTCTCTACCAGCCTTCAGCAGGAATAAGGTGAGTGGGCTTATCCAAAAGTTTCAGTTACAGAGTCAAGGAGAACAGCTTTCCTTCACAAACTGCTTCAAGATTGGAAGCAAAATAGGTCACAGGATAGAGGAACTAGTAACCTTTAAATGTGAGGTATAGCCCTAGCTGGTTTGGCTCAGTGGATAGAGCGTCAGCCTGTGGACTGAAGGGTTCCGGGTTCAATTCTGGTCAAGGGCACATGCCCAGGTTGTGGGCTCGATCCCCGGCGGGGGGCATGCAGGAGGCAGCTAATCAATGATTCTCTCTCATCATTGATATTTCTATCTCTCTCTCTCTCTCTGTCTCCCTCTCTGAAAGCAATAAAAATATATTTTAAAAAATAAAAAATAAATAAATGTAACTTGAACAAAATGAAATGATCACTGACTCTAAGAATAATAGGTAGTTCCCTGACAGTTTGTGAACAACTTTAATTGTGCAGCCAGCTATTTATGGTACCCATGTGTGTGCATGCATACATGTGCCCACAGGGACGGACACAGACACACACACACACACACCCCAAAAGGAGATAATATAGAATTCTATGTTGTTAACTTTGTGACTTGATCTTTCAGGAAATAAAGTAGGTGAACTAGATCCTTCTAAATTCTAAATGTTCAGTTAGGTTGCACCACGTGGTCTGAGTTGTTTCTCTTTTTAATTTGGTTTCCAGGAAGCCCAGAACTAAATTGTGTACTTATTATAATAACTACATATACTCTTATACTATGATTTTTTTAAAATTCTATTTCTTTACTTTCTTCTCTACCACCCCTTCACACTACAGCCTACCCTCCAGGTTCTAATTTATATTTGCCGTAGTCCCCGTGCCTTCTTTTTATTCCCCTTTTTCTTTTATGGAGATCTTTGTTTAATTACATGTTTAGTTGTGTGTAGTTCCCATAGAACACCTCAAATTCATTCTGAAATGTCAGTATTAACAGTATGACAGGAAAGCCTAAACTTTGTTTTCATGTGGCAAGTATTAAAAAGCTTTGTATATATTGTAAACAGAGTAGAGACAGGTATCATCATTCCCATTTTATAGATGAGGAAACTGAGGTATAGAGAACCACTGTACAACGTTAGGTAGGAGTCAAGTAGTCAAGTTTGACTTTTGACAGTTTTACTCCTTACCTGCTGTGCTATTGGCCTTGATAGATGAGATGGAGAGTCAGCCAGCCAGCGCGCGCGCTGGCGCGCGCACACACACACACACACACACACACACACACACACACACTACAGACAACAGGCTCCTCAGAGGCAGGGCACCACCTGCCCACTATTTCTTCAGACTTGAAAACAGGCTGGGCAGCATGTGGGATGCCAGTGAAGAGCAAGATGTATACAAGAAGCCCAGAGGAGGATCTTAGCAAAGGCCAGCGGGAGAGGAAGCCTAGGCCCCCCTTGACCCCAGGGGGTTCTTGCTCTGCTAGTACAGCTCTCCACCCTGTAGACCAGGGGTCCTCAAACTTTCTAAACAGGAGGCCAGTTCATTGTCCCTCAGACAGTTGGAGGGCCGGACTATAGTTTTAAAAAACTATGAACAAATTCCTATGCACACTGAACATATCTTATGGTCAAAAACAAAACGGGAACAAATACAATATTTGTTTTTGCATGTGGCCCGCGGGCCAAAGTTTGAGGACCCCTGCTGTAGACCATGGCCATAGTACTGCTGTTGAGTGGAAAACAATCTGACCCGCACCCCGTGTAGCTGGCGACTGAGAGCTAGCAGCCCCGCCAGGTGAAGGGAGGGCCCAGAACAGGGGTGGGCAAACTTTTTGACTCGAGGGCCACAATGGGTTCTTAAACTGGACCGGAGGGCCAGAACAAAAGCATGGATGGAGTGTTTGTGTGAACTAATATAAATTCAAAGTAAACATCATTACATAAAAGGGTACGGTCTTTTTTTTTCAATAGTTTTATTCATTTCAAACGGGCTGGATCCGGCCCGCGGGCCGTAGTTTGCCCACGGCTGGCCCAGAACCTCTACATTGATCGCACTGTACCAACGCAGGCTCAGAAGTCAATATGTGCTTGACACCCTGCGCAGTGTCCTCATGCGTGCTGGGAGTTGGGCTCCGCAAAACATGCTTTTCCTTTTCTTCCAGGTGATGAAGTGGAAAGGAAAACAAGATATGAGACAGAGTGGTCCCAGCAATATTGAGAGCTCTTAATTGATTTCCAAGTAGTAGATTTTGAATCCTATTATAAGGATTCCAGAGCAGTGCTGTGTGGGCAGGAAGCTGAGATGTGTGGTATTCCTACCTACCATGCACCCAGTACCATGCTGAGTAAATTCCTCCTGCGTGAGTAATTGCTGTGATCCCCAGGGCTGATTGGGGGATCACTAGTTTCCTCCTCATGTTTTGGGGAAAACCCCTGGGCATCACAGACCTGCTTTGTCCCTTCCATGGGAGGAAGAACTACTTTACTAATGGGGGTGAGGGAGAAGGACAGAGCAAGTGTGGCTCTGCCCCTTCCCCTGACTCTCTTTGGAACCCACCTGCTTGCAGAGGGTCCCCCTGTAGCTCTGCCCTCCCACTCCCTGAGTTGAACAATAGGCTCTGCTTCTGAGTGCTAAATGGAGTGTGCTCTGGACCTCAGGCTTGTGTCTGAGAGGGTGAGTCTGTCTCCACTAAACAGCTCACTGCTGCTCCCTTGCCATGGACCCAAGTCACATCCTCCAACCTCCCTATAAAGGTAATAAAGATGGTGTTTTTTATCTTCATCTGCCTGTCTCCTATGTCTATTTCTCAATCGGTATTGAACACAATTACTACCAAACTTCCTATGTGGCCCTGGGAAAACCTCCTAAGCCCCTCTGAGCTCATCCATTCTGGAAACATTACACACCTATTCAATGAGACTTGTGGGAGATAAAGAAGAAACTGAACTCAGTCAGGCTTTTCCAATGGCCCATTGCATAATGGGAGAGTCATAAGTATAAAAAAAAATACAAGGTTTATATTGGGTTGGAAGATAAGAGTGCGGGGATGGATTAGTAATGTCTGCCCTGGGCATGGAATATGATAGTAGCATTTGTCATCCCTACTATATGGGATTAGGTTTAAATTAGAGAGTCTGTTTCCTGGGTTCTGTTAAATCTGGTGGCAAGACCTTTCTACCTCCTTGATCAATATAATTTAATTCAACAGATGTTTGTTGGTTGCTTTCTGTGTGCCAGGCATTTATATTCAAAAATTCTTTAATTCTTGTGACATGCCCATCTGGCCATTATGAACATCAATCTTGGGCCTGTTGAAAGGTACATTTTGGAGGATTTCAGAATGAACTCCCTATACAGGGCAAGTCCACATGTTGTATTTTAACCTCTAATAACTCAACACAGAGAGTCTAACTCTGTTTATGAAACTGAATTACTGAAGATGTGGCTGAGAAGCACCCTCACAATGATCCCATGACCTCACTCAATGCCCTGCCAAGTATGAAGCTAAGCTTTACTACCCCGTTTCCCTGAATCCTCACCACTATCCAAGAGGCTGCCTCTATAGCCATCGCCATCATTCCCATTTTTCAGATGGGGAAATAAGCTTAGAAAGATTATGGACCTGCCTAAAAACCCAGACTTGGAAATGACACAACTGAGCCTCGCACCCAGGTCTACAACCATCTCACTCTAACACAGTCCTTTAGTGCAACAAAAATAAGACAAAACTTAAGACCTAAAACTTTCCTTCTGAGAGGTACTAAATATCACACTCCGTAAAGTTTAGTTTTTTTGGTTGGATCAAGCCATTACCAACGGACAAGTCAGTTCCCTTAAGGGGCCCCTGGTTTTCTTATCTGTGAAATGTAGATATTCCACTTGATGACATAGAGTTTCTTGTAACTAAACCTTAAGATGTATTAGAGGCCCAGTGCACAGGATTTGTGCACTGGTAGGGGGCATGGACTGTGGGGATCAGCCCACTATGGGAGCACACTGACCACAAGGGGGTAGCTCCTATGCTGAGCTTCTGCCCCCTGGTGGTCAGTGAACGTCATAGTGACTGGTCAACCGGTCATTCTGGTCATTCCACTGTTCGGTCGTTGGGCTTTAATATATAGGATTCCACATGTGAGATCAGATGGTATTTGACTTTCCCTGACTTATTTCACTTTGGCATTATTCTCTCAAGGTCCATCCATGTTGTCACAAATGGCAAAATTTCCTTCTATTTTTTTATGGCTAAATAGTACTCCCTTACATACATATATATTCTTTCCATGATATCATATTATTTAGTTTTGTGCATCTTTGACTTCTATAATAAAATACCAGAGGCCCGGTGCAAGAAATTTGTGCGCTTGGGGGCGGGGCGTTCCTCAGCCAAGCCTATGCCCTCTCACAGTCCAGGAGCCCTCGGGCGGTGTCCAACTGATGGCTTAGGCCCTGCAGTTGGGCATCCTTAGTGCTGCCATGGAGGTGGGAGAGGCTTCTGCCACTGCCACTGCACTCGCCAGCCAGTGAACCTGCCTTCTGGCTGTGCGGCGCTCCCTCTGTGGGAGCTCACTGACCACCAGGGGACAACTCCTGTGTTGAGCATCTGCCCCCTGGTGGTCAGTTCCCGTCATAGTGACTGATCATTATGCCATTTGGTCGATTTGCATATTAGCCTTTTATTATATAGGATACTTCAAATTCAAGATGGTGGAGTCTTATGAAACCTCATGTGTAATTTACCTGTGTCCTATATTAATTTAATAATACTCCCTAGTTGGTCATTTGGTTACCATTTTCTTCCAAAGCCAAGCGGGGGAATTGTTTTCTTTCCAGGTCATTGAAAGTAGAGACAGAGTAGAATCCTATTTTCTAGCTGCCATGCAAGCTGCTGCCTTCATTAGCACGAATATTCTAAATGCAGTCTTTGGCACCTGTGTCTATAGGACCTGGTGCTGGATTACATTTCTAAGTCAAAATGCAGTCAAATTCACGTTTGGAAGAATTTCACCCTAATCCAATAGCACCTTAATGGGCCTTTAAGCCTCAAATCACATTTTTTAACCCCTATATTCTCAGGGAGGGCTTAGTCATCTCATTTTTCAATAGAGACATTTCATGGTTTATTGATTTTATCCAAGAATAAGAAAAGGCATTTATTGGGGGAGGGGAGTGCAGAGAGTTTGGCTTAACTTGTAAAACTAAATGAATCCTGAGCTAGGAGGTTTAAAGGAGCCTTGCACACTGAATGAACTGCATATAAACAACTGGGGCTATATGAACAATGATGACTATTTCCTTAACGGAAGATTGCAATAGCTTCACTTCATTGAGGACAAGAGTATTTTTCCTTTATGAGCAGCTAAACTGTAAGATGTCCCATAACCTCACCTTTTTAAGTTTTTGCCAAAGCACACAAGTTGATCCTGAATTGCCTAGAGCTAAGTAACAGACCACACAAGCCCTCATGAAAGTGTTGAATCTTGGGGAGCTGGAAGGTTACTCTCTTCACTGTTTTGAATTTATAAAGAAAATGAAGAAGAGAGGAGAGAGGCGGGGGGGGGGGTGGGGGCGGGGGAGAGTAGGGAGAGGACGGGGGCGGGGGGGAGAGAAAGAGAGAGAAAAGAAAAGTAAGAAAGAAGAGAAGAAATGCTATATTCATGGGTGTAGATGCGTTGCTTGATGGGCTCTCATCTATTTACCCAGCTTGCTTTTCCCTTGGGTATCTTGGTCATTTAAAAAATATGCATGTCTTTACTGATTTTAGAGAGGAAGGGAGAGGGAGATAAAAACATTGATAAATCAACATCGTTCAGCCGCCTCCTGCACAACCCTGCTGGGGATCGAGCCTACAACCAAAGCATGTGCCCTGACCAGGAATCGAACCTGAGACCTCTTGGTGCATAGATTGATGCTCAACCACTGAGCCACATTGGCCAGACCTATTTGGATCTTCCTTGATTAGATGAAGAAGGTGGAGCAGCCGTGGGCAAACTACGGCCCGTTTGAAATGAATAAAACAAGAAAAAAAAAAAAAGACCGTACCCTTTTATGTAATGATGTTTACTTTGAATTTATATTAGTTCACACAAACACTCCATCCATGCTTTTGTTCCGGCCCTCCGGTCCAGTTTAAGAACCCATTGTGGCCCTCGAGTCAAAAAGTTTGCCCACCCCTGAGGTAGAGCTACCGCACAAAGGTGGTGATAGGTTGATGGAAACTTGGACTTGGAAGGGACATTTAGACATCTTCATTTACAGATAAGAAAACCAAGGCAATTAAAGACCAAGAGGTGACATGCTCGCCTAAGCCTCTCTATTTGGAAATGACAAAACTGACACAAATGCTGATCTACCCTTTCCTAGGCTGCCGCTTAGTCCAGAGCGTCGCACCATGGAGCTCCCATAATATACCCCAGGGCCATCCTCTCCCACTGCAAAATCCTTAAGTCCCTGTCAAACAATTAAAGTTCCATGTAGAAGAGACTTCAGATTCGACAATAAGATGAACTGAGTTGAGAACTGAGGACCAAGTTACTCACTGGTGCTCAACCACTAGCAGTTACTAGCAAGATACTCTTTATTAGAGTAGGTGGTCAACATCACATTTTATCAAAAGAATCCAATATTTTTGAGCACCTGCCACATGCCGTGGGAAGAGACATAGACAGGGAGAGGAGAAAGAAAGCAGAATAGAGGAAAAGCAGACCTGTCTACAGGGCCCCACAGTTATGTAGTAGCCAGAGTTCAAACCCACAGAGATCCATGGCAAATAATACACAGTCTCACCATTACAGCGCATGAGCAATGGCTATTCCTACATCCTGACAACCATAGAGGAAACCACACAGGAAGGCCAGACATCCGCTAACAAAAGACACAGTGAGCAATACCCAACTCAAATGTTCAGAGATGTTTTCGTATGTTATCAAAGAGCAGAAATCCAAAGAGAGAGGCCAAATCCAAACGACTGAGGTTTGAAAAACTTGCAGCCACATTCTGATTCAACAAACGTGTTTTCGGTGCCCGCTCTACACTGGGTTCTGCTAGGCACTGTGGGGGGAGCAGGAAATACGGCCGATGAGCTCTGCATCCTCATGGCGCTTCTAGCCTAGTAGGAAACAGACACAGCACAAAGGTGCCAAGAGAGAAAACTGATGGGGGTGGGGGAGGTGGCAAAGAGGATCTAGTTTAGGCCAAGAAAGGCCCTCCTAAGGAGGTGACAGTACATGTGAGACCCGAGGCAGGAGCAGGTGCCATCCGCGGGGAGATGCAGGCTCATCCCAGGCAGCAGATCTAGCAGGTGGAAGAGTCTGGCAGTGGGAGCTACTTGGTGTGGTTGGAGCTGAAGGAAGGCGAAAGGAGAGGGAGGGGCCTGGTACAAGATGAGGCTGGAGCCCTGAGGCCTGGGGTGGGGGGCTGGGGCTTTCTTCTGAGCACAATGGGAGCCCATTGAATGGCTTAGTGACAGTCCATAGGAAGACACACAAAGGCTGTGTGCGGGCTCAGCCAGCCCTAAGCCCTGCATTCAGGACCTCACTAAGCACTCGCAGCATTGTCTCCATGGACTCCTTTCACAACTGGCCCTGGTCCTGATCCTCTCAGCCCTTTCTCTCCATGGCTCCGAATGAACTGGGACAAGGAAGAAGGAAAAAAAGCCCCCAGCCCCCAGGGGCCTGCTGGCCTGCCTCACTCCCTATGCAGAGAAGGGAGGCACAAGGAGAGCAGCCCTCTGTGGGCAGAGGCACGGGATGATGAGAAGGTAGCCCAAAGGACAAGGTGGGCACCTTTGTGGATCCCAGCTTCCCGTGGATCCCTGGAGGGAGGGGAAAGTGAGAGGCAGCTGTGGGGAAATGGAGGGACTGAGGCTAAGAGGGGCCCGTTGGCACTTGTCTGTAGGACTGGAAAGAATGTAGAATCTGGGGTCTGAAAGGCCTGATTGAAGTCCTAGCTTGGGCTGTGTATACTGAATGGGCTGTTTGCCCCCAGGTACACGCTCCCTCCATCTCAGGCACTAGATCTTGCCCTGCTTCTACTTGGGTTTGGCCAATGGAGGTAGGAATTTGGAGAGTGCAGGACAGGGAGAGCCTGGTATTAAGCCCCCTCTCTCCCTCCCCCCCCCCCCCCGCCCCCATCCCTCACTCCCTGGCTGTGGATTTTTGCTGATGGTTTTTTCTCTGCAGGTCTTGGGTCCTGCCAGGCTGCCCTGTCCTGGTCAGGTGTGGAATGTTCCTGGTACAGCTCCAGGAGGTCCATGACACTTATGAGAATTAAGAGGTAATCTTTGAACTTAGTATGTGGGAGATGCTTAATAATTAATCACTATTAAATTATTATGATGAGGTCATTGTAACAGAACCCTGCATTTGCATGAAACCTTCCCGTCCATTATAATGCTTAAGCGTTAGGATTTCCAGGCTTCGAGATTAGATCGAAAGGATTTATCCTCAGTGGACAGTTGAGGAAACTGAGGCAAAGAGAAGAGAAGCACCCTACCTACATGCATGCAGCAGAGCTAGCCTGGAACCTGGGTCCTCTGAACCAAGGCTCAGAAACTGCAAGGCCAACTTCCTCGATGTTGGTTTGACCCAGAAAGCTGATAACATGGAGCAAGTCCGGACTGGGGCTATGGCCCTGTTCTGTGCACAGGTGAGCATGGAGGAGGGCAGGAGGGCTGGGCAAGATTCCCCCAGCTTGACAGAGGGAGACAAGCCCCCAGGCCTGCAGAGTGAGGTCTTCCCCAAGCACAAGGGCACCAAGGAAAGGGGAGGGAGGAAGAGCTGGGCCATTGTTATCTAAGAACCTGAGGTCCTGACAGCTCACAGAACATCTGGGAACATCTGGGAAATCAAGTCCTGGGTGGACATCCAGAGGGAAATACATAAAAATGTGCACTCTGGCCTCTCTGCCCTCCACTGCCTGTCCCACCTGAACACAGCTCCTCATTCCACTAGTAGAGAGGGAAGGCGGATGACAGCAAATGTCATGAAATTAGGAAGCCAGGAGTCTTTTCAGGATTATGACCCTCTCAGGAGAAACTTTTGAACCTGGTCTACACTTCCAGTCCTTCATTTCCTTTCTCCCATCCCATATCATTAAATGTTTAAACTTTTTAATTTTGAAATGGTTACAAACTGAAAGGAAATTGTAAGCATCGTACATAGAATAGTCCCATGAACCCTTCCCCTAGCTTCCCCTAATGGTAGCATCTTATGTAACTAGCACAATGATCAAATCCAAGAATCTGACCCTGATGCAATACTATTAACTAGGCTGCAGACCGTGTTCAGTTTCTACCAGTTTTTATATGCATCCTGGTGTTGGGGGAAGGGCCAGTCATTCAGTGCAATTTGATCCCCCGTATAGATTTGTATAACCCCCACCGATAGGATCCAGACTATTTTATCGCTCCCTGGGGCTACCCTTTATAGACTCGCCCCTCCCCCACCCTGCCCCTTTCTCCCGGCCACTGCCCATCTGTTTCCCATCTCTATAGTTTTGTCATTTTGCATATGTTTCATAAAGGAAATACAGTATAAAAATATTTGATGTTGCCTTTTTTCACTAAGCATAATGTCCTTAATCCACGTTGCTAAATGTTATGAGTTTAATTGTGTCTCCATCACGTTCCTATGTTGAAGTCCTAAGCGCCAGGATCTCAGAATGGGAGCTTTCTTGGAAATACTAGTAGTCACTCCAGATGTATTCGGGTAAGATGAGGTCATATGAGATGTGTGGGTCCCTATGGCTGGTGTTCTTATAAAAAGGAGAAATTTAGTCATAGACACACAGGGAGAATGCCGTGTAAAGGTAGGAATTACGCTGGCACAAGCTAAGGAGCTACCAGAAGCTAAGGGGCCAGAACAGTTCCTTTTCTAGCATCTACAGAGGGAGCATGGCCCCACTGACACCTTGGCCTTGGACTTCGACCCTCCAGAAATGTAAGACAATAAATGTCTGCTGTTTAACCCACTCAGTTTTGTGGAACCTTGTTAAAGCAACCCTAGAAAATGAATACATTGCCTGTCTCAAAAGCCTGTTTCTTATAATATATGAGAGGGTGTTTAAGCATTCACCCGTTGGAGGACTTCGGGGTTGTTTCTAGTTTTAGGCAATTATGAATAAAGCTGCTGTGAACATTTGAACATTCATGTACTGGCTTTTGCCTGAACACAGGCTTTTACTTCTCTGGGATAAATATCCATGAGCGAAATTGCTGGGGCTTAAGGCAAGGGTATGTTTAGTTAATAAGAAATTGCCGAACAATTTTCCCATATCATTAATTTTTATGATGCGTGAACTCTCTCCAGCCTCTGATAAGCACGCCTTCCATTTTTAAAGACTGCAATGGACTCTCAGAGGGAAGGTGGGTGGAGGGAGAGGAGAGATCCACAGCTAGAAAGCATACAAATATGATAAAAACAAGGCACTCTGATCACTTATGCTGCTCATAAAGGGGAAGTGCATTAACTAAGAGCCACAACCTTGGTTATCTGAATGAAGCCAGCAATTCAGCAAGCATTGCCTCACTACATCCCACATGCCAGGCGCCAACCTGAAAGCTGGGAGGACCACCAAACTGGGACGCAGACGTGTTCCTTCAGAATCTCCCTGTGTAAGAAACAGACACGCACACGAAGAACCTCCATGCCACCCTTATGATTAGCAGGGCACGGAGACACACATGATGCAAAACAGCAGATAAACCCCACTTTGTGAGCACTGAGTCCTGCAGTGTATGAAATGCTCTTGCTTCCTTCTTAACTTTTTCCTTCACTTGTTATTGTCTGAGACATGAGTAGGCAGCTTAGAGATCTGGCCGAGGTGAAAATGTAATTCTGGGCAAACCAGAAAGTGAACACTGCGACTCAGAACACTTTGGGATGGTTTGAGCTCCTGGAAATGGAGTATGACAGCTGGATTAGTCACAAAAACACAAGTGTTTTATTGGATTATCTGGATCATCTGTCTAGCTGAACCCATTTACTCAAGGATGGCCCACCTCTCACGTTCCCGAAGAGGTCTTTATGGGAATGCATTTACTACCTGGACGCCAGCTTTCCTTGTCAGTCTGTCACTCCCCCCCACCCCCCACCCCCTCCATCTCCTGCCAAGGAACAAAACCTGAGGAATTCAGACTGGGCCTTGATTAAGGGATTATGGGCAAGTCCATGGCCTTCACTGTCTCTTCTCAACATTTAAGGCCTAAAGGGGGACTGACTCAGCATATAATACAATCATCAAGTAAAGTGAGTAGGTCTCCCTTGCCCTGCCCTGAAAAGAGGAATTTTTATTGGTCTGAAACATCCCATAAATGTTTTATCCCTTGACTTGTCTTTTGAAAATTTTAGTTTGGGCATAAGCTATGATATTTAGTTTCCTAGCATTGATGTTCTCTTTCTTTCTGGCATCCACACAAGAGATGGGGAGCCCAGGGCTGAGCCAAACAGGAGAGTCATTACTGTGATATTAGCCTTTGGAGACAGACCTCTGAGATCACAAACCAAACATAGAATAGGATAGTGATGGCTAGTCATCTGAATACCCACTTAACCTCTGAGCCTTTGCTGAGCATGAGAACCAGCTTGACTACATTTCCCAGACTTCCCTGCAGTTAGATGGAGTCACATGACTAAGCTCTTGCCAATGGAATGGGAGCAAAAATGATGCATGCAGCTCCCAAGCCAAAGCCTTAAAAGAAAGGAATGTGTGCTACTCTGTCTCTCTTTCCATCTTGCCTCAGGGAAAGTTGACATTGCGGAGAGCCATTAGGAAACATGTATTCAAGAACAGCGCCTCAGAGATGATGGAAGAAAAAGAACATGAGGTTCTGGGTTCTCACCTCTGTGGAGCCACCTTATCAACCACCTGCTGATTCTTGGGCAATCTCATGAAGGTTAAGTTGACTTCCATCTTTCTTGCTTAAGCCAATGTTATTTTGATCTTTGAAACAGCATCTGACTTTATATTCTGCTAGTACATGGAATACATCCAAGGGAGGGAACCAACTAATATATGAAATAAAAAATATTGAGAGAACAGAGAAGCAGTCAAAGGTGTACCATTGGATGGAGTGTGCACAATCAAGCATATAGGATGACTTACAATGAAGCATGTAGTAGCCACTCAGTTAATATTTGCTGTTAGAAAGGTCTCTCTTAGAAGTACATCATTCAAATGCAAGAGCCTCTTTCTCACTTGCAGGCCTTTGCATGTGCTTTGGGATCCCCATCACACACCTATCATCCCCAACACCTGGATAAATTGTACTCATCCTCCAGATTGCTGTATAAATGTGGCTTTCCCAAGGAGAGGCCTTCGCTGGGTCAGGCAATTCTCCTTGTGCTCCTCAACACCTCCCTGCCTGTCACACCTGCCTGTTCATTTTTCTGGCTCCCTCTCCAGCCTGAGAATTCTTGGAGGGCAAGGACCATACTTGACTGTGAGCCATGGAATCCCCAGGCTGCATGCAGGATGCTCAGTGACCCTGGAAAGAATCACAAAGCTGGAAGCAGGCTTTCAAAGTCCAAACAGCAGCTGCCTGAGAATGCAAGAGGCTTCTGCCAGAATTGGAACCTCACTAGCACATCCTGCCTTCTGGGGAGACCCAGCCCAGTGCCAAATGCCTCCGTTGGGGGATCCCATCCTCCAGTGAGGGCTGCTGACCACTTCCCATCCCGACCAGCCTTCTCCTCTCTCAGCTTCCCCCTTGGTCAGGTGGCTACAGTTGAGTTGGGGGGTTGTTTTTCTCACTTTCCTCCTTGGAGTTTATGTTTCCAATTGTCATTCTGCTGTTTAGGCCGGAGCACTGTCCTCACAGCTCTCTGTCCCCCTCCTTCTCACCTCTGTCCCCAAACCTGTTGGAGCAACCTCTCCAAAAGCCACTCAGATTATTCCAAACAACAATAGGGGAGGAATAAAAGTAGCTAAGCTGCAGAAATGATCTGGTGCACCTGACCCCTTGGTCTTGGGCTGTTATTGACAGCCATACACATTGTAGGGGTGGGTAAAGCCTCGCTAGGAAATAGCCTGTATCCTCCAGCACCAGGTCACCCCCCACAGCCATGCGCCTCCCAGGAGCAAGGTGACATGTCTGGGCTGCCAGCCCCACAGGCCTGTGACCTGCACAGGGCCCAGGGCTCACAAGGACCTGAGCCTGGTTTCATGCTCTGCCGTCATGGCCTTGAGTTTGTAATAACCTTTGAACGGGGCCCAGGTTTCCATGAGCACCGGTTCCTGCAAGCTAGGTAGCTGGACTGTCCTTTGACGTCAGCTCCTGTGAGTCACAGCTGCCTTCCCCCCCACCAGGGTCAGGGCCTCCCGGTGTCAGGACCACCTCAGCATGGCAGGCCGCCAGCACTAGAAAGCATCATGGGACAAGGCTGATGCTGGGTTTGAATGCCACCCGGCAGTGTACTAGCCTTAGGCTAATTATCACAGCCTGTGCCTCCGTTTCCCCATGTGTAAAACGAGGCAAGCCATACCCTACCTCAAAAGTTGTTAGGAGGATCAGAGGAGATAGTTTAACAGCACAAGGCATCTGAAAGAGACTGGGCTTTAAATATTTGAGGTTGGAGAGCAGCCACTTGGGGAATTTATGAGGGAAAAATGCATTTGTGTTTGGACCGGACACTCCCTTTGTTTAAGGAGGGGCCACGTCACTGAGCCGTTTTGGTCCCACGGTAAGGCCAGTTCTCATCCTAACGTGAGCCACTTAAAAATGTCAACTGGAGAGTCTCCAGGTGAGCCTCAAAGTCAGAAAGTCTTTTCCTGTAAATCTTGGAACGTCAGTGTGGGTAGTCTTGGGAGATACGTTTGTTTGTTCCAACCAAAAATGAGCTCACAAGTGATCCAGTGCAAATACCTACCCCCAAGAGGAGGGAGATGCAGGCTTGGGCCCCCCAAAAAACTGGGCCCAGGCTGCTGAGCGCTCCTGTGGACTCATTCAGGCTGAAGAAGCCAGACTTGGTGAAGCTGGGGGACTGTGACGGGGTCTGATAGGGACCTGGCAGGTGGGAAGGTTGTTTCCGCCAGGGAATGGCCAGGCTTCCTGGGATTGGAATGACTTCTGCTGAAGAGAACCAGGTGCACCTCAGACTGGAAAAGATGAAATGCTTTCTGTATCTGGGAGTGGCCTGGATTCCTCAGCAGAAATGCTTTGAGGGTCCTCTAGCCACATGAAGGCCCAGTAAGAGCTACGCGAGGCCAACTTTAGGCTCTTGGTTAAATTCTGTTGTCCCCAAACATTTAAAAAAGTTGCTCCATTTTCATTTTAAAATTCACATTGCACTTAAATATATATATATATAACTTTTATCTGTCAGTCATAACTCAATAAAGCTGGCGAGCGGGAAAGGACTGTACCATTCCCATCCTATCTCAGCCGTGCTTTGAGGACTGAAAGAAGCTCACTCACATCCACATTAGGGATGAAGATGTGCAAGGGGGAGGTTGGCAGCCTGGAAGACACTAGAGATGCCCAGCTGAGCTTGAAAGGAGCAACAAAGCAGAGCAAGGTGGCTGGCAGGGATGGCACACGTTCCTCAGGGTTCCCAGAAAGGAACCTCCTGGAAGAAGGGACGCCCTTTATCCTGAGATGAGGGTTGGCATTACTGTCATGTGGCCACAGGTGACTGAAAATGTACAGCCGTGGGGAGTGGAAGGGAAGGTCAACTGTGTTCCATGTGTAAAATGGTTTACTTTGACACTTAATGGCCAGTGAAACAATTACTATTATTATTTTACAGCTGAGGAAAAGAAAGACCCAGAAAGCTGAACCAATTTTTCCAAATGTCCATGAGTTCTTCGCCAGCAAAGTCCCCCTATTAGAGAGCCCACTTTGCCCACAGCTCCAGGAGGAACAGCCCATGGCATTCTGGGAGCATTTCCCCTGATCACAGCTGATTGGACCAGGTTCTAACACCTGACCAAGTTAAGTCAATCAAATCCTCTTTCTTTAATATTCAGACAAAGTGATCATTGGTTGTGGACTATGTCGGACTATGTCGGTGAGCTATGGGGAACCAAGGTTGTGGAGCCTAAAACCGGTGCCAAGGTTAGCCAAGGTCAGCCAAGGTCAGCCAAAGCCATGGTCAGGCAAAGTAAGGAGGGGCAGAGAGCGGGCCTGGCAAGGAAAGTCATCTGCAGGGAGGAGAGTTGAGCAAGTGTTTGGGTGTCAGGGAAGAGGTGGGGACCTGCCAGTTGCTGGGAGGCCAGGCCAAATTTCCTGCAACTGGGTCCCTGATGCTGCCCCTGAAAACTTAAAGTAAAACCCCTAATTTTTATTTGAATTAAATCAAAGGAACTTCTTTTTCTCCCCCTGCAACCAGCAATCCCTGGACACAAGTCAGCATTAGGGGCAAGACCTTCTCCATGGCACCACCATGCCTGCTTCCTCCCTCGGGATAAGGCAGATTTCTTGGCTATTAACTGGACCTATCCAGGTATTTTGTAGTGAAAATTGTATTTTTTCCGTATCCTCGTCAAGTTGCGGATGGGACACGATGCCCAGGAATGGCTGGAGTTTCTATCTGAAGATCTAAGTAGGGGTGGTCACATGACACCCAAAAGCCTATCAGTGGACACCTGGCCAGGGCAGCGGCTAACGCCAGCTCGAGGACCAAGGGAGCCTTTGTCTGGGGCCTGGCAGAGCTCCCTGCTCTGGACCGGGCGCTCAGGTTGCAAATCCTGACATCAGGTGATTCCCAGAAAAGAGTGAGACTCCAGCCTGCAGTGGCCAAGGTCCATGTATTGTTTCCCTGCTAGGAAACAGGTAACCTGGCAGCAAAGTCGCCGGGGAACTTCCCAGCATTGGTGAGAAAGCTGGGCCTGTTCGTCTGCGGCCCTCTACGTGTAAAAATGCACCGAACGCCTCATCGGCCCAGGTTCTGCTGCTCTTAATCTAGGACCCTCAACACAAGAGCAACTTCTTCAACTTAACAGCAGTAATAATAGCTGGGCGCCTGTCAGCACCAGGCCCTTTGTATACATTTCCTTTAGCCTCCAAAACAACCACACAAGCCAGGCACTATCACTGCACTTTCCAGATAAGCACGCTGAGGCTCAGAGAGAGTTAGTAACTATTTCCCCTGAAGTCACTCGGCTGGTCCATGTTAGAGCTGGGGTCCACTCCACTCTGCCACTAAGAAAAGCCAGCATTTACTGAACATCAACTGTGTTCTAGATGCTTTATCTCAATGCCTTCACAATCTTTCTACAACCTTGTGGTACAATTATACTCCTATATGGAAAAGGAATCTAAAGCAGAGGCTATTTGTCCAAATGGATGGTAGAGGTGAGATCTGAACTCGATTCCGCCTGGTCCCCAAATCAGAGGTTCTGCCCAGGACCCCTCCCTCTTATTCTTCCGAAGCCCTCTCGGGCAAGGCCTGGCTGGGCCTGGTTGTTAAGGTCCAGCTAAGATGCTAATTGATGTGCTGAGGCGCTACCTTCCTGGCCGGGCTGGGCCACTCCCTCTGCCCTTCCCACTGTCCCTCACACTATCTCTTCAGGCCCCAAGGCTGCTCTGCAGGGTGGGCGGGTCACATCCCTGAAGCTCCACCTCCCAAGGTCCAGACAGGTACTTTGTCAATTCCAAGATCACATGGCTGGTAAGCGGAAGAGCCTGGCCTTGAACCTGGATGGGCTCTCTCCTCAGGACCACACTTGAGTCTCTAGGAGATTGACAACAGGACCCTCAGGAAAACCAATAGGCTCTCAGGTGAAAAAGAAACGAGTAACCAAAAGGTGGGATTTGAGGCAGAAGGACAGTCCACACGGGAGGACACGTCCCAGCGTCTCAAAGCCTCTAAAGTTGCTTCCCCACAGTCAGCAATCTCAGGGGTCCTGAGGGGACCAGAAACACCAGTGACTGTGGAATTGAGGCACCTCTGTGACCTCACAGTAGCGGATCTGACTCTCATTCCCCATCCACTTGAAATGAAGAGGAGACACTTAGTCAGTAGGCCGTTTCCCTGGATGACAGGCTGAGACGGAGATTTGCATGCAGGAGGTGTACTGGGGGTGGTCCCAGATTCATGCCTGGGAGGGGGATGAGGGTGTAGGGGTAGGTAGAAGGAAAGTGAATTGTGATACAGTTGTAACAGAGGTCTCTACTGACCCCACAGGGAGCTCTAGAGCTGGAGTGGCCCCAGGATTATCCTGAATCCAGACAAGGGGCTGAGGCTTTGCACCCCGACACAGACCAGTTATTACGTGGATATCCAAGGTTGGGGCATTCAGCTGAACAGGCAGATCCCCTTGGTGAGGACAATTCCTGGGTGTGAGTCTCCAGCAGCCAACACTGCCCGCAACTGAGTGAACAGGCACCCCAATTCTAAAGAGGGATACATTATAGCACCCCCTATAAGTAGGTTTTGGAATCTGCCAGGGTACAAGTGGGACACACACACACACACACACACACACACACACACACACTCCCAGCACTGCTGGAGCCCCTGCATCCCCACCCCCTCCCACCACCTGGGGCAATAAGAGAAGGACGCCTGCCTACTGGTGGAACTCCACAAAGCAGAACCAGGCTGACTAGTTTACTCTCAGGACCTTTGTCTGAAGGATGGAGGGGAGGTATCCCTTTTGTCTCAATGGAGTGACTAGAAAGGGCTCTGGCCCTGATGCCCTGCACATCTCGACTTGATAGAAACTTCCCGTCCCCCTCCGCCCTGATTATTCAGGTGGGACGATGTCAGGCCACAAAACCAGGGCATGCAGGGCCTCTGGGGAGGACAAAAGTGGTACGTGCTGTTTCAGAGGAAGTTTTTCTTTTCTACCAAAAAGAATAATTCCAGTTTTCAGGAAAGCACTGTTAGACATCACCCTCTGGAACAAGTGAGGGAAAGAGAGAGAAAGAATGAACTCCCCCCAAACTCTTGCCTTTCTAAAAGCTGAAGCAGGGAGAATGAAAAAAAACAAAAACAAAAAAACAGGAGTCCCCTAAACTTGCAGTGGCCTTGGCCTGACTCAACACCATTATGATGGATTATGTTGTTAGTCAATTATATAATAGATGATTGCCTAATTCAGCCAACTGTATAGAGATTTTTTTAATCCATTTTCCCCATAAACAAGAGTATAAGTTTAAGCACCAAACCACTCAAAATCTTAACCCCAAGCCACCTTATTTGCAATTTTTCCTACGGAGCTTACATTTTTTTATTTCTTTAATTGGACAGTTTTGAGCATGAAGCCTGACCACCAGCCGGGTTGGGTGATAACATCCTGAATTTATAGACATATTCACCCTTTCTCCCCATTTCCAGAATGAAAGGAATGTCTAATGGCCACAGGCCACGCCCCAAGCTGAAAGACTGTTCAAAGATGTGGGGCTACGTAGTCGTTGGGTCAGAAGAGGATACAAACTGACAATGCAGGTACCCAGAGCCCGTCTCGTGTTTGGCATCTCAAATAGTTGCCACAAACATCAGGGCTCTTCACTTCCTCATGCTTTCTTTCTGGGAGACTCAGAGAAGCTCTTAGAACTGTACAAAAAAAAAAAAAACAAAAGAAGCCAGGAGAAAACTCAGTAGGTCAGCTACTTAAAAAATCCTTCAAGCATCTCCCAAATCGTACCCTCTCCCAACTCTCTCCTTCATTTAATTAATTTGTTCTACAAAAAAACGAGACAATTATGACCCAGAGTTTTCAGGCCCAACTTGACCCATTTCCCTACTGACTGGGTGATAAATTAATGAGGATGTACTTGTCATAACAAGCAGAGATGGCAGATTTAGACTACAGCAACTTTCTCATGGAATCTCTGCCTGTTGGCATTTTTCTGTCTTTTTGTTTGTTTGTTTGGTTGGTTTTTGTTGTTATTGTTATTTTTAATCTTCTAAGTTCTTGAAGAACCCTTCTCCAGGGAAAGGTCGTTGGGGGCCTTTAAGGCCATGGCAGCCTTGCATTTAACGTGCAGACACAGAACCATTCATGATCAAAGAGGCAAGGAGGAGTTAATGGAAGAGAATTGCTGTTTCTCTGTAAGAATCTCTGGATGTTAACCATCTCTGACCGTGTGTCAGCTCCTTCCAATTTCATTCATCAGTAGGCTCTCTTGAAACCTCATGGATTCCCCTGGCCTATAAGCTTCTTTTGTTTCTGTAATGAGATGAAGAGAAATAACTTCCACTGAAATAAGTTCCAATTAATTATGCCTCTGAGTAAGTCTTTTGGATCCCGGTAAGTGGCTCACAGTAGGAAAGGCCAGCTCTCCTGGAGCGTGTGTGCATCCTTGCTGTTGGTTTCTTGTTTCTTTTTAGGAAGTAAGGGAAATCAGGTAACATTTCAAAACTCGGAAATTGAATGCAGTTAAATACTTTGGAGGGTGAGCCATGATTCAGAAGATAAGACTGGTATGCCTTTAAACCTTCTGGAAACATCGTTTGGCCAGAAGGAATTCAACTCATTATTTTTTCTGTTAAATTTAAATCCTCTGAAATTATCCACATATAGAGACTTCTGGTGGGGACGGTGGGACTAGATAGAGGGCAGGGAATGGGAGAATAACTAATTTGAAACAGAAGTTTTGTTTTTTTTGAGATCAAAGGTGTTTTTTTTTTTTAAGATCTAGGTTTTATATTTTTATTTATAGATTTTAGAGAGAGAGAGAGGAAAGGAGAGAGAGAAAGAGAAAGATCAAGAAACATCGATTTGCTGTCCCACTCATTTATACATTCACTGGTTGATTCTTATATGTGCCCTGGCCAGGGATTGAACCCACAACCTTGCCATATCAGGGTGACACTCTAACCAATGAGCTACCGGCCCAGGGTGAGGTGAAATACAAGTTTAATTATAGGTTTAGATTTTTGCAAGAGAAAAAGGTTCATGATCAACTTAAAAGTTATTCGATGGCTTTGGATACAAGTTGATATGAGTCTCAAAACTGGGATATTATTGGCCACCAAGTAATGATCTGAAATTTACAGAAGTATCATATACACGGGTTATATATGAAACCAATGGTGGGGGGTAGCACTCAGCCAGTTGAGCAAAATTCTCAACCAAAGAGGCCAGAATAGAAAGAAAAGGGAACCCAGGAGACACCGTCACTTAAAAGGAAAGTTGAGCCCTAGCCAGTCTGGCTCAATCAATAGAGTATCAGCCTGAGGACTGAAGGGTCCCAGGTTCGATTCTGATCAAGGGCACATGCCTGGGTTGCAGGCTTAATTCCCAGTAGGGGCCTTGCAGGTGGCAGCCAATCAATGATTCTCTCTCATCATTGATTTTTCTATCTCTTCCTCTCTGAAATCAATAAAAATATACATATTTTTAAAAGTCCACATGGAAGAGACACCAAGAAAGGTAACAGACTGAGACTCTACAGCCACCCTCCATCGAGAACTTCATATGTGTTGAGTATAGAGCTAAGAACATCTCATACCTAGATACTAACTAGACTCGTTTTTCAGACAGTGAAATCGAGGCTCAAGGTCAAATACTAGTACACAATGGAGCCAGGATTTAAAGCCAAGCCAGCCTGTCTCTACAGCACACGCTCTTAGCCCCCAGACCCTGTGGCAGACTGAGGAGGAGGTCCCCTCTGCAGGGATCTGGGGAAGGAGACTGAAGAGACAAAAGCTTCAGTCATGCCAAATGGTGTTTTGATTGAAGCATGCACTTCATCTGATTGGAAAGGGGTGGGGGGGGGCGGGGGGTAGGACAGCAAGTAGCTCAGGAAGAGGGACGCTTACGGGCCATCAAGGGGGTGAGAGGCTTTGACAGGTGCAGTTAGCATTATCCTTTGTGGGAACATCCAGCCCGCCTGCAAAGCACCCCAAATGAAGCCCTCTGGCCCCTGGTGCCAGTGCTGGGGCATGCGCATGCGTGCATTCACCTCCCCCTGTGGCTGCAGCGACACTGAAATGCAGGAGGACACAAAGAGCGCACAAGTGACAGCCAAGTCGGTGACAAGTTAATTCCGAGAGGATTTGAGCCCCTGTGGCCCAAACAGGCACACGATTTGCCTAATTTCCCCTCAAGGGAATGTCTTCCCTCAAGAAAGTCACTAGGAGTTTCTCACTCTCTCTTGTAAACAACGGTTGATAATGTCTTCCCATGATCTCTCTGCGGAGCTGGCCTTTGGACGCTCATTTCCCCTAAATTGCTGACAGCTTCGTGGGGTCCCTGGAGGCCCGCACCTGCCTGGTAGGCAGCCCTCCTCTGTCCGCTCTGGATCTTAGCTCTCTCAGTGCCAAGCAAAGGGCAGACAGAGGGGACCACAGACTGGAGGGCAGGTTCTTTATAAATCCTCCATGGATACAGATTTGGGATTTCTAGGACGTGGGCCACTGGGCAAGCAAAATCAAGGGAAGCATGCCACCTGGTGCAAATCCTTCCACCTTATTGTTCATGCACTTGGGAGTTAGCCCTGGGTTTGAATCCCACCTCTGACCCATACCAGCTATTGACAAGGGACTTTTGAAGAGAGACACATCCTCCCCCCACCACCCCACTCCCTGTCCAAGTTTAGCTACAAACAGGAGTGGGACAAAGTGAGATGACCGATGCAAAGTCCCAGGGACAGAGCCTGTGAAATAGTAGGTCTCCACAACAGCTCTGGTGAGGATGACGACTGAGGCATGACCTTGAGCTGGAAGACTCAAGGATGGGGAGAAAATAAGAAGAGAATCAGCCTTTGGAGACCTTTGCCTCCCAGACCTCCATTGCTGCCTGGACATGAGTTCTAAGAAGCAAGGCTCAGGGCACCAGCACAGGCAAGAGATGCTTCACAGAGGGTGTGGCGTCTTGAAATAGGAGCATGATCAAGGGGGAAGGAGAGAGGAGCCGTACGAGCCAAGGCCCGAAGACCAGCCCAGCGAGGTGTGTTTAAACTGCCCCAGAGGAGAGAAGCCCCAACCATCCAGAGACAAGACGCCTGGGGGTGGGGAGGGACAGACTGTGACAAGTGTTCAAAGCAGAGGTGGGGAACGTCCAGCCCACAGGGCCATATAAGGCCCGCAACATAATTTGGTCTGGCCCTGCCAAGGCATTAGGGGTGAGTTAATTACATGTTTGACCAAATAGAGCAGGCTCATTTTTAAGTTGATAATTTTGTATGGCTCCTGAATGATGTTATAAATACCCAAATGACCATTAGCAGAAAAAGGCTCCCCACCCCTGGTCTAAAGTGAGGCAGACAATGCTATAGAACGCAGAGCTCAGAAAGGCTCCTGAGCTCAGACACAGAGGGTTAAATGATCATTGGAAGAAATTAGTCAAGGCCCTATGTAGATGGCGTGAGGGGAGGAGGGAGGATATGTTGGGGACAAGAGAGAGCAGTCACAAGGCCAAATCACAGATTTCATCAGAAAACAAAAGTGTTTTTGAGGAGGAGCGTCAAAAGCAAGCAAACAAACAAAATCCTGGGCGCCTCTGTAGGACCATCAGCTGTGACCCCTCCCTGGCGGTGGTGGCAGTGGTGGGGGGGCGGGGGGGCGGGGAGGGTCCTCAGGCCAGGGAGGGACTGAGAAAGCCGCTCTAGCCCATGTGTAATGATTTAAATTTTTACAAAACTGCATTAATGCATTACTCATATAATGAAAAAAAAATTAATTTAAAACACACACACACAACTAAGCTGTCACCTTGCCAGCATTCTAAAAGAGGACTCCTCTTAGGGATTCGTTTTTTTATTTTTGTGCACAAATTAGCCAAAGGAAACACCAACATCTCCAGGAGAACCGTTCTGAGAACTAAAAGCTGCTTCCACCCACCTCCTCGGCAGCTGAGCAGTGGGGGGGACTTTACTGAATGTTCATCGGAAATGAACACAGTGAGGAGCAGAGCCAGGGGTCCCCTCAGTCTGGTAGCTCAGCTCTCATCAACTGCGTCTCCAAGGCTCCTGGCTCGCCATCCTGCCTCTGAAATCACCTTTCCTCCAAGAAGCCGTGCTTCCTCCTGTGAAGACGTCTCAGCTAGACTACCAGGGTGGCAAGCTTTCCACCCGAGATAAAGGTTCACACTGCTGTCGTCCTTGGCATCCGACGGAGATGGGCCGCTCCCACGCTGGAACCTAGAAAACCAGTCAGAGCCCCAATTTTCACTCTTGTCCCTCCCTGCGTTGTCAAAGGTCCCGTCTGTCCCCTATCATCATCAGGAGAAAAAAGGCAGAAGGCTGCGCTGGCTGGGCAGTGATCTGCAGCACAGAGGCGCCCAGGGGGAGGAAAATACGCAGCATGAATATTTAATGCCCCCTTTCCATTTTCCCCTAATAAGCTGAGCGCTACGGCGGGAGAGCTGATTTATTTTGTCAGCAGTGGAAATATTGCAAGTGTGATGCATGTCACTGGGTCACACAGAACCCATCGCACGAAAACATGCTCTGCAGAAGCATCCAAGGGAAGAATCTTCTGGACTTGATCTCAAAGACTTGAGGTTTCAGGAAGTCTTGCAACCAGCAGGAGGTTTCAGTCAGAACTGGTTGCAGGGAAGGAGTAGGACGGGCTTCAGGCCACAAGTCTGCCCTCAGTTGACGTGAGGAACATGAAGGAAAGAGCAAAGGCTTTGGAGGCAAATAGCATGGCTGCCCCACCCCATGGCCCTGTCCTTGGCACCAGCAGCTTCCTATTGCAATTCCATTAGCAGGGCAGGCTAGAAGAAGCAGGTAGTTAGCTAGCACCTAGGAAATAGCCCTAGAGCAATATCGGATGAGAGTTGGTGGTGAATAGTACAGCCTCTCACCCCTCCAAGATTGGCTCCACACCCTCTCTCAGAGCTTCCCAATGGGATTGAATCCCAGCTGCCTTGCAGCAGTAACCTGCCCATTAGCACACCTTGTATTGGCATCCTCCGCCTCCCTGTCTCACTTCTCCACTCCCAGTTCTTTCTGGGATCACTGCCCAAATAGAATTGCACTCACAGTGTTGTCTCAAGGTCTATTGGGCAAACTATGCCATTGTTGTTTCTCCTGTGTGCCTAAGTCAGTGATGGTGAACCTTTTGAGTTCGGCGTGTCAGCATTTTGAAAAACCCTAACTTAACTCTGGTGCCGTGTCACATATAGAAATTTTTTGATATTTGCAACCATAGTAAAACAAAGATTTATATTTTTGATATTTATTTTATATATTTAAATGCCATTTAACAAAGAAAAATCAACCAAAAAAATGAGTTCGCATGTCCCTTCTGACATGTGTGTCATAGGTTCGCCATCACTGGCCTAAGTGGTGATAGCAGCAACCCTCCTGCTAGGGATTTTGAGAGTCAAATAAAGTAATGCACAGGCTAGCAGCCCCTGCATTATGCGGAGTTGATATATGCAAGACTCACTCCTTCCCAGTGAAAATGGGTTTCCTGTAAGCCAGCCACCAAACCGTGGTGCCAGATATAAAATAAGTTCTCACCCTAGCCAGTTTGGCTCAGTGTTTAGAGCATTGGCCTATGGACTGAAGGATCAAGAGTTCAATTCCAGTCAAGGGCATGTACTTCAGTTGCAGGCTCAGTCCCTGGCACCAGTCAGGGCACGTGCAGGAGGGCAACCAATTAATGTGTTTCTTTCACATCGATGTTTCTCTCTGTCATTCCCGCCCTTCCACTCTATCTAAAAATCAATGGGAAAAATACCCTCAGGTGAGGATTAACAACAACAAAATCCTATATAATAAAAGCCTAATATGCTAAGTGTCCGGTCATCCGTTCAACAATCAAAGTGCAATATGCTAATAATATGCTAAGACCATTCAACTGCTCGCTATGACGTGCACTGACCACCAGGGGGCTGACGCTCCAACCAGTAGGTTAGTTTGCTGCTGGGATCTGGCCAATCGGGACTGAGCAAGATGGGCCAGACATGCCCTGGACCCCTCCTGCGGTCCCTCCCCAGCTGGCCAACCTCCACTGTCCCTCCCCAGCCCTTATCATGCACCGGTGGGGTCCTTGGCCTGGCCTGTGCCCTCTCGCAATCTTGGACCCCTTGGGGGATGCCAAAGAGCTGGTTTTAGCATAAAAGGCTAATAGGCAAATCGACCAAAAGGCAGAATGACCGGTCGCTATGATGCGCACTGACCATCGGGGGCAGATGCTCAATGCAGGGGGAGCCCCGCTCAGCCAGAAGCCAGGCTCATGGCAGGTAAGTGTAGCAGCAGTGACAGGAGCCTCTCCCACCTTCGCCGCAACGCTAAGTATGTCCGACTGACAGCCCAGAAGCGGGCCTAAGTTGTCAGTTGGACATCCCCTGAGGGCTCCTGGACTGCGAGAGGGTTCAAGCCAGGCTGAGGGACCCCCCTCCTAAGTGCACAAATTTCGTGCACTGGGCCTCTAGTAATAAAATAAATTCTCACTCCATTCCTATGTGAATATTAACTTAGTCTAACCGTAGTAGCATCCCTCACATTGTTCTCACCATTGAGAAGAATTGGAATAAGTGCTACAAAGATGATGGAAGAAAGGCTATCTGTCTCTAAGCCAAATGATCTGCGTGTGCAATGGGTTGAGTGGTGGCCCCTCAAAAAGATATGTCCAAGTCCTAACCCCTGGTAGCTGTGCATATGACCTGATTTGGAAAGAAGCTCTTGTAGTTGCAATGAAGTGAAGAATCCTGGAATGAAATTATTCTGGATACAGGGTGGGCAGGAAATCTGATGATTACTGTCCTTATAATAGAAACGATTTAAGACAGAGACACAGGGGAAAGTCACATAAACAGGGAAATAGAGATTGGAGTGATGCATTGACAGCCAAAGAATGCCAAGGATCTCTGGAGCCACCGCAGCCAGAAAGGAAGCATGAAACAGATTCTCCCCCAGAGCCTCCAGAAAGAACCAATCCTCCGAGACCTTGATCTCAGGCTCCTAACCTCCAGAACTGTAAGAAAATTACTCTCTGCTGCTTTAGCCAGTCATTCATGGTCATGTGTTACCGCAGCCCTAGGAAACCAGTATACTGAGGCAGACCGGGAAATGGTGCATGTCACTTCTGCTCACATCCATTGACCCAAACTCACCCACATGGCCCCACGTGACGCAAGCCTGGGAAACCAAGCCTGGCTGTGTGCCAGGAAAGCACGTGCATCTGTGACCCCAAACAGTTTCTGCCAAATTTACAGAACCATTTGCCAAGAGGCTGGGCCGGGAGATCAAGCCAAACTCATGCCACAGGATGAGTCTGGTAGGACACGACTGTTGCTGCCGTGGACACAGATGTCCTCTCTAGGCACCTCCATCCTCAACATCAGCTGCATGTCAGAATCCCCAGAAGGGGTTGGTTTTAAAAAACCGCTGTCTCTCTCATTCCCTGGTGATTCCAGTTTAAGTGATCTCAGGTGGGACCCAGACTTCAGTTTTTTCAAAACCCCTGGGGTGATTCTAAAGTCCAGCCAGGATTGAGAAGGAGTATCCTAAGCTGTTTTAATATTTTGTGTTTTTTCAATAAAGAATGTTCTTGTAGATGATCTCAACTGAAACTCAAAAACACCTAGGTATGATGATGGACTTATGTCATTGGCTCCATTTTACAGATGAGGAAACTAAATCCCTAAAAGTTTTTAATGTTAAGTCTGGTGTCCCCACACCAGAATTGCCTCATTAACAAAACAGTTGGCTAAAAAACTCATCGCCTCTTCTTAATGAGGCCTTGAACTGAGGGGGTGGCATTACGGAGCCCTGAAACCAAAGCAAAATGTGTCCTTCTTTCAACACAAGTTTCTGACATGTGAAGATAGGTTTGTCCAGCCCGCCATGTACCAGCCCTTCATAAACGAGACTGTTTGACCCATGAAGCTTTCTAGGCACGGTGCCCAAGGCCCACACTTTTTGCAAGAGCTCACAAAGATGCTTGAGATCTGAAATAGCATTGGCTCCAAAACATTAAAAGCAAAGTGCAAACTAAAAACAAATAAATGCTTAATTAATATATACAAATGTCATTACTTATTAAATTTAGTATGCATTAAAATTCTACCACATTTGAATGCAATCTGTAGATTTTCTTGCTTTGCCATGCACAATTAGCTGAGAAACCATGACTAATTACAAAATAAATGAGTTACTCGGAGCAATATCATTTCAAAAGCAAAATCATAAAAATCCTTTGAAGTTTTTTTATAGGAAAAAGTATTTTGCTATCTAATATGGGTGTGTTTAATGTTTTTGATATGATGTAAAGTGGGACCTCCAAATTTAGAATGTGCCTACAGCAAAGAGAGGCCTTATAATGGCCCTGGTTGTGTATGATGCCATGGTGCTCATCACCCCCATCCTAAAACACACTGCCTAAGCCTGCTGGTGACAACATGACACGACTGAGCTCACCACGCCCACGGGGCCTGGCCTTCCCTGTCCCGAACAGCCAACCCGAGGGACCACCATGGCTCTAGAAAGATGTCGTGAATAAAAATACAGTTTCTTCATCTCATCATCATAATTGATTGATGGAAATCTTCATTGGGCATTGATTTTTTTTAACACCCTAAGTTCTTAACATCTTTCTAAAAAGAAACAATCTTTAATTTATTCTTCTCCTTGGCTCGTCACCCTTCCTGAATACCTTCCTTCCCCCAAGGTCCCTGTGCTACTCACTGCCTGTGCTTGATCAGACCGAAGTTGCTCACCCACAGCAACCTGCAAAGCAGGTCAACAAGTCCTGAACTGGTCAGTTCCCTGTTCACCAAGTTAAGTCTTTTCATCATACACTGGGACACCACATCATTGTCAGATTGCCGTAGATGTGCCTAGATATTTAGTCTCAAATTCTGCATCTACCCCACTGCAGAATGGTTGCAGTTCATGGTTGACACTGGCCTACACACCACACTTTGAGTAGCACTGACCTATGACTAATGCTGCCAGGACTTAATCATCCAGAGTGGGAATAACTTAGTAAGCAGATTCCTTTGCAGAGTGAAGCCATAGCCAGGTTTAATTTAGCATGTTAACCAAAAGTTTCCCTACTTTAACCGAGAGATAAAGAGGAGACCATTTATTCCAAAATCGCTGAGAAAACTCCAATCTGAGAGCCTTGTCTCCTGCTTCCTAGTCCACTGTCATTTCTACCCCCAGAAAATGAGAAATACTACACAGAACATCCAAACTTTAGGAAAAAAATATAGGTTGAATCAAAACTCAAAAATTCTCTTCTAAAACACAAAAAATGAAAATAACAGATATCAAGTATTTACAGCCAGCAGAAAACATAAAATAAAATGTCAGAAATAAGCCTAAAGTCTGAACATGATCGCAATAAATATAAATGGATAAAATTATTTTATGGGAAATCCAAGAGTTCCAGATTTTAAAAATTCAGCTGGATACTATCCACAATTCAAACTGGGAACAAAATGAAACAAAGGTTAAAAATGAAAGAAATGATACCAGATAAATGAATCCAAAGCCAATAAAAATAGTAGGTATGATACTATAGATATGAGATAAAATAAGAATTCAAAATTAAAAGCACTAAAAACAACTGACTTGGAAAGAAGCCTGGCTGTTTTCCTGCTTGAAACAGTCATACGGTCCTAAAACCATCAAAATTCACATTAGCTAAGGAACATCAATATGGCAAAGGTATAATGGGATTATCTGAGAGATGTGTGTATGTGTGTTGGGCTATGTATGTTGGGGGAGGTGTTGGTGTGTGTGTATGTGCAAGTGTACATATATGACTGTGTGATAAAAATGCTTCTGGGCTCTGTAAATACATTCTACTCCCTCTGCAAACACTCAGCCATCATACTCTGTGGGCCTTAGCAGTCTGTCCCCCAGAGCCGACTATCTAAGCTGGGCAACTCAGCCACAGGTGCCTACACGGATGAGCGCCCATCCCACAAGCTGGGAATTCTGCCCGTGAGGAAGCCGATACATAAGAACTTGGCATATGAACCAGCTTCGGAGGGACAGGTCACCCCATAACCGGGGAGCAACAATTCCACTCCATCAAGGGTCTGGCTCACAACATGAATGTGTACTCCCGATACCAATGTCCAAATCCCAGGAGTTGGCAGCTGCCCTTTGGGAACTTCTGGCTCCCGGACACCTGGCTGGGCACACTAGGACCCCAGCTGCTGAGGACTTTTTCACAGACGCTGTCATGCTGGGAGTTTTCAAAGCAAATATCCCGGGGGCCCACACTAGCCCCATCTGTTTCCCATTTTGAGGAGCACCACCTACCCAGCAGTTTGTTAAAAACTCCACTGAAAGGCAGAAAACAAACAGCCTGCTAAAAACACCCAACTAGTGGTGCTCTTGCTCTGCAGTTCAATCACAGAGTGCGGGCT
Organism: Myotis nattereri; assembly: GCF_964212035.1. Lineage (NCBI taxonomy): Eukaryota > Metazoa > Chordata > Mammalia > Chiroptera > Vespertilionidae > Myotis > Myotis nattereri. Next base: position 51,535,643 of record NC_138088.1, on the reverse strand, counting down.
GCAGAGGGCCCGGTGGCCTGCCGCTCACAAGAGATCTCAGCTCCAGTGCCTCAGTGCCGAGCCTGAGCCTTCATGGGGGTGGGGAGCATGCTAGACACTTATTTCTAGAAGCATCAAGGAGCCTCAGAGCTGGCTGCTCCGGGGTGGGAGGCTTGGGTGTGGAGGCAAAGGAGCAGGAGGTGGAAGATCATTTCCTCCGTGGAGCTCCCGGTCAGATTCGAGCTGGGAACTCAACTGCGCAACGCAGTGCCTTTTGTCCCTCCTGCAGCCCACCGTGGGGACAGCTGAATGTGCTGCAGACGTTTTTGGCAGGCTGGCCTCTGTCCTGGACTCGCCTTCATTAATCTGCCTGCCGTGGAGCCCCCGTGAAAAGAGGAAATTGTTTCACGCTTCCCGAGAAACAAGGGGAAAGAGGCCTGGGGCAGCGGGAAGAAGGCCCAGGCTTGGGGTGCTGCAGTGTCACCCCCCAGAGGGGGCCAGAGAGCCTGGCCTCTTTGGGGAGCAGACAAGCCCTTTCCCGGGAGGCCCTCGGCATTCCCGCAACGGGGCTGGTAATTAGCTCAGTGATGGGGGCTGGCTGCAGTTGCTGTGGCCGAAGCTGGAGGCCGGGAACAATCGGGGCCTGTCTTCTGACAGAGATGACAAATGGAGGAAGTGAAAGGGGGTGTGCGAGCGTGAAGAAAAGCATGGACAAGAGGAAATACCAAGCACAAATTGCTGTAATGATTTTTAAAGGCCGGCTCTCGAAGGTAGAAGAACAACTAGAGTGTCCCAGAGCCCACTGCCTTGGGACCTGCCTTTCAGTGCGCTTGGAGGTGACAGTCGTAGCTGGCTCAGTATCTGTCGAAGCCATCTCAGCAGCGTGGACACCTGAGCTGTGCCCGTTCTGTGTGCTGTGGGAGGACCAGAGCTCAGACAGGCTCATCCTTGCTGATGGCTGGGTCCCAAATGTCAAGTGTAATAGGAAAGAAAAAAGTTGCCATCTGTGATACCAAAGAGTGGCTTCATGAAAAGAAGGCCCTTGTTCTGCTCAGGACCTGGATCAGCTCGGACAGCACCTCTGTGGAGGAGCTGGGAAAACCTCCCCTGCTCCCTATAGCCAAGGGGGAAGAACTTGGAGCTCCCAGGAGCAATCAGGAGGAGGGGGTGGGAGCAGAAATGAAAGGGGAGGAAGATGAGGATGTCAGCGGGATGGCGGGGGCCCAGGCCTTCTGGTGATAGCCCTCCCCATCTTCCGTGACGTCAGCCAAGCCCTGGATGCCTGGCATACATGGGTTTCAGGACATCAGTGAGGAGGCCATTGCAGGTGGACGTGGAGGGAATAGACCACACGTGTGCAGACTGGAGGTGAAGGGGCCACAGGAAGGAGCACGCATCACCTCGAAGGTTTGGGGGATTTGCAGACCTGGGTCTCCAAAGGACAGAGCAGCCCCAGCTGACCTACAGATCACATGAGGGTCAGGGGATGGGACGGCCCCTATTCCTTGGCCAGGTACCTGTTCTCAGTGCCTGTGTACCTGCCTGAACATCCAAATATGTTCTTCACATCATTCCCCCTCATTGGCAAGTTATAATTTACACAGAGCAAAATTCACCATTTTTAGTGTATATTTCTGCGAGTTTTGATAAATACATACTGCGGTGGAGTCATTATCATAAACAAGACCTAGAATGTTTTCATCATTCCAGAAATTTCCCTTCTGCACCTTTGAAAATCAAACCCCTGATCTGTTTTCTGTCTCCACGGTTTTGCCTCTTCCAGAATTTCATATAAATGAAATCATGCGGCACCTGGCCTGTTGCGTCTGGCTTCTTTTACTTCGCATAATGTATTTGAGATCCACTCAGATTGTTGTTAAATCAGTAGTCTGTTTGTTTGATTGCTGAGTAGTATTTCATTGCATGGATGGTTTATTCCCTAGTTGAGGAATAACTGGGTTGCTTTCTCTCATGTCCTTTTGACTTTGTCTTTTGTGGGACATTTTATTAGTGTCCGCACTGATAAAAGTAGATCCCCTGACATGGGTCATCACTCTCCTCAAGGGATCTAAGTTAGCTTTCTAGGCCTGTTTCTCCATTTGATATCTGCCTCCCGAGCTTTTGATGTTAATAACTAGTTGTGGTAACTTACAAAGAGACTTTGTTTCTTAATTTTTTTTTGTTTTGTTGTATAACAGCTTTATTGAGATATGATTCACATACCATACAACTCACCCATTTCAAGCGAAAAATGGTTTTTAGAATATTGATACAAGTTGTGCAACCATCGCCTGAACCAATTCTAGAGCATCTTCGTTATGGCAATTTTTAAGAAGTCCATGTCCCTTAGTCGTTACCTCTGGTCCTGATCTACATTTATTCTCTATAGATCTACCTATTCTTGACATTTCGTAAAATGGAACCCTACCGTGTGGTCTTTCTGTGTCTGGCTTCTTTGACGTAGCCCAGTGTTTGTACATTTCATCCATGTTGTAAAATACATCACTACTTCATTCCGCTTTCTTCATGAATAAGATCCCGTTGTGTGGATATACTGGTCAGCCAGGGGGGGCTGGTGGGACAGTGGAGGGGACTTGGTTGTATGTGGACATTTGCATTCCAGGAGCCATGGGGCTGATTCCCTAGTGAGAGCAGATCTGCCTTCCTGCAATAAGCATCCTTTCTCAGAGGCCAGGTTCCAGGGAGCCTCAGAAAACCAGAGCAGGTGCCCCCCTCCTTAACAAGGGCCATCGATCATGCTTCCTCTCTTCTGCTTCCGTTCCTTTTCCTCTCTGACCTCTCACTTGCTCAATCCTGCCTTTACCCCTAACCCGCCCCCCTACACACACACACACACACACACACACACACACACACACACACACACTGTCCTCCTCCAGACTCTCCAGGTTCAGGTGGCAAAAACCCATCTCAAACTGGCTTGCACAAACAAAAAGAATGTCTTGCCTCATATAATTGGGAACATAAGGGTGCATCTGGCTTCAATCATGAATGCATCTGGGGGCTCAAGTGACATCATCACACTTTTTTTTCTATCTCTCAACTCCTCTTCTCTCTGAATGGTGACCCAATTATTTCCTGCAATGGACAGGTTTTCTCCAGGAAATAGGAAAGCTAGCTACCAGAAACTCCAAAACGACAGCTTCAGTGCTTAGCTATCCCACCAGAAAGAGAGGCAGTTTCCTTCTCCCAGCATCCATATACCAGTCTCAGGTAAAAATTCCATTGGCCTTACTTGAGCCATATGCTAATTCCTTAACCAATCACTTGGCCAGGAAGAAGCTATAGTAGGACTGGTGCAGACTCAATAACACAGAAGGCAGTTTGTGCTACAAGAGAAAGGGGAGGAAAGAGCATGTGTACTAGCAGACAGAAACAATAATTACCATCACACTTTGCCTGCCTTGGTCAAACAGCTCCTGCAAGGCAGCAATAAACTCCCCACATGCAGCTACTACTGTTACTGCCACTACTGCCAGTCAACGCCCCCCTTCCCCCAAACCCCTCCCCCCACCCCTCCGCTGCAGAGTGAGTGGAGTCTGAGCATGCTGCTTTAGAAAGAATGCAAACCTCAGATAGCCAACCCATCCAGGCCCGTCTTCCCATTCCGGAGAAGACATCACACTATCTAAACATTTGGATCATCTGCTGCTTCTTCCAACTCCCTCCCCAGGCTTAGCTCATCTTTCAGTGGGCCTCGCTTCTCCCCACTCTAAGGTACAAGAACATGAGGTGCCCAGATGTACTGGCTGTTTATCCTGCACGGAGCATGAGGCCATGCGTGTGGCTCCCTGCTCATCCTGGGATTCTTTCTCGCTCCAGTCCTGGGCTCTGATGATTGCTATGAGCCAAATGGTCACGGACAAGCCTGGTCATTATGTTTTTTCTTCCTCTTGACTCTCTGCAGACCTGACTGGATGAAATATTTGTTTTCCTCATCTTAAAGAGGCCTAATGTTTCTTCACCGTTTGATTGACTGTTAAATGGAAGCCAGGCCCTTTTGTTTGGTGTGGCGGGTGTTTGCTTGGTGCTGTGCAGCACGTCATGATTAATTCATCTCTGGCCTGCCTCCATGGACAAGCTACAGTACATGGCACTCACATCCTCCTCCCCTCTGGCTCCCCTGTCCCTGCCTGTACCCCAATCCCACCTTGGTGAAAGGTTCTCTCCCCTCTGATATCACCAAGTACTCTTGCCTATAGGTGAACTTGGCCAGCATTTTAAACTGCTAGAGACTAGGGCTTTGGGAAATAATAACAAGTATTTATTTAAAATAGTTGGGATGCTCCCGAACCATCTGCCTGTGCCAAATTGAGAAATAAATCACAAAATATAAACCAGATAAACAGGACCACAAAACTTTTCTTTTCAAATGAGTCACTCGTAAGCTAAAGAAACTTTAGCAGAATGAGCCACTGGCACTGTTATACCTCACTTGGCATGAGCAGCACTTCATTGTTCTCGAAGCACTTTTCTATCTACCAACTCATTTCACTTTCTACAGCCACATAAAAAGGAAGTAGGATAGAGATTGTTCTTATTTCCATTTTGCAAGTGGAGAAATGGCAGCTTCATTTCTTGGGGTGGAGCCCTTCAGGGAGCCTTCTGGAATGAAATCCCTGGTGTGCTTCCCAAGAATTTGAGGCAAGAAATAGAAGATCAGGCATGAAGCTGACATCTGAGAAGACTAGAACTGAAGGTTTGTCGACTCATCTTTCTCCTATGCACACATTCCCAGCTTACCGTAGAAGATCAGCTGAAACAAGTCAAATTCTTTAAAAATCAGAAACTAGAAGCCAATGAAACGGATGGTGCAGCCCCATTTTACAGCTTAATAAACTGAAACAGGAAGGGTCACTCAGGGGCTGATATAAGCACAGAAATAGTTGGCAAAGATAGAAACAAATTCTTACACAGACACATCACACCATCCTATTTTGTAGCTGGAGTACAGGATTATTTTCCATTTGCACACTTGGCAAGAATGTAATTCCCATGAAGAAGAAACAAGAATTGTACATTCTCTCTACCTGTCCCACTCTTTCTCCAGAAAGCTGAACATAAGTATACAGATTATTGTTTATAGGCTAGGATTGTGGGTTTGAGTGGAGAAATTCACAAAATCTACTCTTTGGACTCTGAGCTTTGGATTCTTGATTTCCTTCATGCCAACAGGAAAATGAATGTGGTCCTCTCACTGGATCCTACAGTTATGGGTCATTCTGAATGGGCACCATGGGGGTAAGAAATAGGAAGAGAGGGGGCAAAGGACAAGGGCCCTTCAGAGCAACACATAAGACATGAGACAAATGTCAATAACTAAAAAAGAGGTACGATTAACAGGTAGTCACTCATCCACTCATTCAAGCATCAATTCAATAACCGTCTATTAGAATTTTCAACTGACCTTGAGGTTCCTATGAGGATTGAAGAGAACACATAAGCATGAGGAACCCAGCATAATGCCCATCACGTGGTGGCCTCCAGCCAGCACTGGATCCCTTTGTTCCCAGGGATCCTTGCTCTGTGCCACTTGGAGCAAGCATGTAGTAACAAGAATAAAGTGGTGTCTGTGTGTGTGTGAAAACCAGAGTTGGTGTGCAGGAGGAGAGTAGGAGGTCAAGGTCATTAGGGAGAGGCTAGATCGGGCAGGGCCATCCTGCATGCCAAGCCCTCTGGAATCTCAGACCACAGTTGCTATCGAATTTCTAACAATTCCCATGACATGATCTCACAGCTGGGCAAGTCTACAGTTTAAATAATCTCACCAGCAAGAAAGGGCCTGGGATAGAACAGAAAGTGCACTGTGCCTTGAACCAGCTCTTAACCTCTCTGGTCCTGTTTCCTCATTTGCAAAACAAAGGGCAGAGGTCTAGAGGCTTTCTAAAAACCAACCTGACTCAGCACAAGTGTGAGTCAAGGTTTTCCTTAACATCAAGGGCCAACATCTTCACTGATTTCAGCTCACTTCCTTTTGTGAAATCAGCTAACTCTAATTTTCCTGATATAATAGAGATCACTGGGGTGGGTGGACCAGGGTCCATGGGGAGGGACCCAACCTCATCAGAACCCGCTGCTCTGGCCACTCTCACAGCCACATTTGGTTCCAGGAGGCTGAGGAAGTTTGGAGCATCCCAGCCCCATTCTCCAGAAAGATCTGTGTGGAGCAGTTGACTATAGAGTTCTCAGAAAGAACACTAGGGTCTTCATACACTAAGGGCTTCATTCCAGGAGGCTCGCTGTAGAGGCCCATCCTAAGAAACGGAACTGCAGAAACGGTCAACTTCACAGTGGGTTCCAGGGACCACCATCCCCTTTGAGACAGGCTCACCAAGCCTTCAGAAAAGACTTCTGTGTCCAACACTGGCCTGGGCCCCATAGATGCACCACTTCACATGACCTTGCCATGTCCCCACTGTGCAGCTGAGGCGACTTTGATTTAGTGAGATTAAAACATCTTCCTAGGGACTCACGATAGACAAGGGGCAGAACCAGGATTCCAGCCCAGGTCTGTGTGAACCAAAAGAGGACTGTGAACTCTTTAGTTAAAAAGATATCCACGAGAGCCTTTATGGGGCCAGATTTCCCAAGAGAACAGCCAGAGGATGGGCAGGGCAAAGGGAAATCCCTGGGAGAGGAGGCCCGACAAGCCTGTTGGGGAAGACCGCCCACAGGCAGACCTTAAGGTCTGGGCAGCGTTACCATCTGGGGTAGGACTCTGCCTTCTAGCTGTTTCCTGACACCCAGACCATCTTCCACCAGCCCGGGGTGTCCCAAAGGCCAAGGCTTGGAACATCAGCCCCAAATCCTAAATCAGAGGGACAGCCGCTGTGAGTCCTTGTTCAGAATGTGTCTCTGTGAGCGCATTCGGCCAGGAGGGAGGTGCTTCACCTGCTGAGCCACGTGCCCACAGGCCTGGGTCTGTCTTCAGAGGGTGACTTTCCTAATTCACAAAGGCACTACGAGAGCAAGCTGCAACCCTACCTTAAGCAACCCCCTTTCTGTACCTCTACACTTACTTAGTCATACTTGCTACGTGTCAGGCCATCAAAGAGGAGGGAGACTGGGGCCCTGCTCTCGAGGAGCCGAAGGTCTGGCAGAGGAGGCAGGCATATGGCCTCAGACCAAGGAAAAGCGAAGAGGCCAGGTGAGGGCCCACGTCTGCATCCTGGAGTCCCTCGTGGCTAATCACACTCTATTATGTTTCCCTTCACCCCGCTCCCCCTTATTTGGCAAACCAGAACTCGGCTAGGCGGACGCGGGCCTCCATCCCACCAGCTGCTCTCCACGCTGCTCCCCAGCTTAGTCTGACCTGGGCTGGTCACCCTTCACCCCCAGGTGTAATCAAAAGGTCCTTTGTCTCCGGAGACTCTGGGAAATTCCTTCCTTCCTCCCAGCTTGGGGACCTGCCATTCTTAATAGGTTCCATGTTTGATTGTCAACAGATGGAAGGTCAATTCTCAAAAAACAAGGGCTTGGGGTCTGAATTGTTCCTTTAAGTCGCTCCAGCTCTCCACAGGATCCCAGGCCAAGATGTTAGACTGAACCTAAAACCAGTGAGGCCCCGGCTGCAGGAAAAGTGGCTCATAATCCAAAACGTGCGATCCAATGCGTGGCGCTCTGCTTCCTTCTCCAGGGCAGTTTCAAGGACAGCACGGACCCCAGTCTGAGGTGGCCTCATCTTTTTAAGGAGACTTAAAAATGACAATAACAATAACGATAGGGCAGCTCAGCATTCCCAGGCTGCCATTGATGGAAATCCTGTTTTCAGGAAATCTCTCTCTTTTACTGAGGCGTGGCTGTGGTCACGTGGGCCTCGCTCTCCCTTTGCTTTCAGTCTCTCGGAGAAAGGAAGCCAGGAACTTCACAGAGAGAGACCCTGGGGCCCTTGTGGAGCCTGGAGGCAGGGTTCTTTTGGGGAGGCCTTTCCAGAAAGCCAGCAAGCAAGGAGACTGAGCCCACCTCCTGCCTGTCAAGCAGCAGCCTACTCAAGTTTGCCAAGGGCCAAGCTGGGAGATGGGCAGAGCCCCAGAATCAGAGGCCCCAAGGGGACCAGGGGTTGGTTAAGACAGGAGTCCTCAAACTACGGCCCGCGGGCCACATGCAAATACAAATATTGTATTTGTTCCCGTTTTGTTTTTTTACTTCAAAATAAGATATGTGCAGTGTGCATAGGAATTTGTTCATAGTTTTTTTTTAAACTGTAGTCTGGCCCTCCAACGGTCTGAGGGACAGTGAACTGGCCCCCTGTTTAAAAAGTTTGAGGACCCCTGGTTTAAGACAACCCCCTTGCAGTTCCTGGTACCACCTAACCTAGCCCCCAAAACCCCGGTTGTGAAAAATTCACCCAAAAGAGCCATTCTCCCTGTGCTGCTGGACATGAGAGATGACTCTGGATAAAAAGGAAGTGGTCAGGGAACACCAAGTAGTTTAGATTCTAAAAGTCACACAGCCCTTTCCCCGAGAGGACTCCGGAGCTCCATGCAAAGGCCCGCTGCCTCAGCGGCTCCTCCTCTGCTCCGGCTCCCAGCCTCACTCAGCGCCTGTTTCTAGCGCAAGGCAGAGCAGCCAAAGGCAGATGGCAGAGGAGATAAATGTCCACTTTAGGGAGGCTTTCACTCTATAAAAAGCAAGAGCAGGGCTATAAATAGCCTTCTGGGACATATGCAAATCATAGGCAAATCCACCTGAGAGTTCTTACTCCATTAAATATTTTATGAGCACTGAAGGACAGGCTTGCTTCATGAAGTAGAAATGTTAATAATGGCTAACATTTATTGAGCACTTACTATATGTCCAAACCGGAAAACCAGAGTACTCAGGGAGAGACTCAGAGAGGAAGCTTTGCAAGAGAGCCGGAAATGGAGTAGAGATGGGGCTCCCGGAGGGGAAGGTCAAGAGCAAAGGCCTGGATGGAGCTGGAGGCAGGAAGGGAGTCTGGGGCAGGACTCCTACAAGACCTTTCTGAGTGAAGGTGGATTGACTGCAGGTCCGGTCTCACCTGGAGGGCCTGCCCTTCTCACGGAGGAAAGCCAAGTTTAGTGGCTGCTTCCTTACTCCAGTCCCTTTATGGGGCTATTGAGCCCAGGGCTGAGCGAAGCAGAAAGCTTTTGACAGTTTCACTTTATTTTGTTCTAAACAAGAGATAATATGAAATAGGCACCTGGGAGTGGTTTGAATTAACAACCCAAACCAAACGAACAGCTGCATCCCAGAGAGGAGTGGGGGAGAAGTTTCCTGCTTTGGGCCATATTTCCTTTCAGCAACATTACATTAACACTTATGAAATACGGCCGAAAAGTCAGGCAGTATTTAAGGGGAAGAGAAAGGTACTTCCATACTCTGTGCAAAACGTACTATCAATTAATTGGCCGTGTAAGCCCTGGTTTTCAACTCATCTGCCGACGTCTCAAGGTTAATGAAACCATTACGTATGCATGGGTGTTGTGGGGGGGGGGGGGGGGCAACGGGGAAGGAATAACTGACAATGCCGTCCTCTAGCTTTGCAGTGTGGGCTATTCTTATCTGACAGTGCTTATCAAAGTCAGGTATGTGGGCGGAATGGGTCTCTCTGAGAGTGTGTGCATGTGCATGTGGGTAGGCATGCGTATGCGTGTGTGTGTGCGTGCATGTGCATGTGGGTATGCATGCGTGCGTGTATGTGTGTAGCCATGCTAATGAGAACAATTATATTTCTCCATCTGGAATCCATTAGCCGTGATTATGATGACGGACTCTCCTAGCCTTATTACGAGCAGGATTAGCTAACCCCATTATTACCCAGGCCACCTTTCTCAGTCTGCTCTGTGGAGCGGGGAAGACAGTTTCCTGTCATCCCAGTCGTCTCCCTCTCTCCCACCCTGGAGCCATTGTAAACTCCCTCAGCCCATCTCAATTACAAGAGTCCTAATGGGCCCTCCTGTCCCCAGTGACAGGTTTCTGCAGGTGTTTAGGAGGCTGGGGGGGGGGGGGGGGCGGCCAGCTGATCCGTGTGGTCACGAGTCTTACACTTCCTCCACCAGGCTCGTGGCGCCAGGCCTACATCTTGCAGGTGTTCCACAATTACCTTGGCCCAGTTACCTCACCGTTTCTTTGAGTGGATGGAAAAAATAAATAAGGCGCATTAAAAAGCTTGTTATTCCAAAATAAGAAAAGCCCAAGACGCAGGCAGGACCCCAAACGGAATGCTTGATTCTTGCAATCAAGCCCGTGGCTTCAAGAACTGGGCCTGTCCCAGCTGCCCCCACGTCTGGAGACAAGGAGGTGACTTAGGGGTGCTCTCTGGATGAAAACGCCAATCAAATCAGTAAGGGTCATGGACTTTGGGCTTCCCTCCTCCCTAGGTGCCCCATTTTCCCCCTTCCCAAAGAATCTTGTTTCCTGGCCACCCCTCTCCACACTCCCACCAAGAGGCAACAGCATAAGCAGGGACGTAAAAGCAAAATTTGAGGAGAGAATTTTCTATTTCCCCAGAAGTCACCAAAGGAGTCACTAGGAGCGAAGTCAGAACACTACTGGGTTATCTGGCTCTTATGTCATGGCTTAGGGCCCTTTCCGTTTATTGGGAATGTATTTGGAGGTGTGCTCCATGGCTTTCTCTGGACTCAGTCCCTATAGTAGAGCATCCCCTTGCTGTGCCTGACATAGCCATGTCCTCAGCCTTCGAGGCAACCCAGCCTACAGGAAGTGCCTCCCGCTCAGAGAAGCCTCCTCCACTGACCCCGGGGTGGAGCTGGTTTGATTTCCATGAGCATTAAGACATGAAACCATGGGGAAGCACTGCTCTCTAGGTCTCATGGCCCCTGCTCTGCATCCTTCCTCATCCCTCCGTTTTCATGCTAAGGAAGCCAAAGTTGAAAGACCCCTACCTTGGCCAACAATGTCCTCCACCGGCAGTGAGGACAATGAGGCCCCAAGGGGTGCATGATTCGCCCGAGGTCACACAGCCCGTGGAGCCAGAGCTGGGACCCCTTGGCTCTCGCCTGAGCTCTCCTCTGACTCCTTTCTGAATTGAAACATATTTTCCCTGCTGCCTGCACTTTGGAACCTTCTCCAGCCCCACCCAGTCTCATGTCTCTCTCCCTTGCTGACCAGTAGGTGCTGACTTTAACTTCCAGGCTAGCAATTTAAACAGCTAGGGCATCAGGATGCACCCAAGTAGGAGAACTCACAGCTTTCCCGCATCCTGACTCAGAGGGGAAGGTGGGGCATCTCAGCTTTCATCAGCCTTTCTTGGCCGTGGTCAGAGGAGTCCCGCAAGGTGCTCCCAGGAAGGCCACTGTGGGATAACTCTGCACCCTATGCAGATGCGGCAAGAGCTGCCATCGGCTCATGTCAACTCAAGGACATCTTGTCCTAAGAATTAATCCTTTTTCACAGCCCATTGGCACTGGGGTCTCCATGGAACCCAAGAGTCCAATTCAGAGTAGGCAGGCTTCCATCCAGAAGACCAGGAGATGCCACACCTACCCCTTATCCAAGCAAATTCCAGAGCCTGAACTTTGGAAAACTTCCGTGAAGATGAGCAAACTATACAACTCTTGTCAGATGTTTTTAACCCTCCTCGAAACTCCATCTGAGCTTCTGTCCCTGTGTTTAGAGATGTGAGGGGTTGTTTCTGTTTTGTTGTTTTGTTGTTTTGTTGTTTGGGGCACTGTCTATACCAGGGGTGGGCAAACTTTATGACTCGAGGGCCACAATGGGTTCTTAAACTGGACCGGAGGGCCGGAACAAAAGCATGGATGGAGTGTTTGTGTGAACTAATATAAATTCAAAGTAAACATCATTACATAAAAGGGTACGGTCTCTTTTTTTTTAGTTTTATTCATTTCAAATGGGCCGGATCTGGCCCGCGGGCTGTAGTTTGCCCACGGCTGGCAAATGTTCAGCCATCTGCAAATAAAGGGCCTCCTACCCCAGTTAGAAATGGCTTAATGTGATTAGAGTCCAGGGGCCAGGAAAGGATGGATTTGCTCCAGTTCTTCATTGAGAAGGGGCAGGATGGTTCTCACTGTAAATGCTTGTTCTTGCAGGTCAAGAAAATTAGCAGTTCCCATATAAGCTGCCATGTCCACACCTCAGAAAACTGGCAGGATGATAATTCCATTCAAACTACAGCTGACAGCCATGGGGAGAGCGAGTGAAGAGTGTTACGATGGCTCTAGGAGTTGTCTAAAGAAGCTCAAGCTCAAGATATTTTTAAAGAAATTGCAATGGATGTAGTGGTGACAAGGAAGCTGGGAGATGGGTGCTGTCCTTGGATATGGGTAGAAATAAAAATTGAAACAACTTTTCTAAATGACAGTTTGACATTATATACCAAAGACCTTAAAAATACATACCATTTGACTCAGCAATTCTAAGAATTTTACCCCAAGGAAATAATCAGAAATGTGTACAAAGATCTACATATATGAATTTTCATCACAGCAATTCTGTATAGTAGTAAAAACTAAAACTAACTGAAATGCCTAATCACAGAAGTTCACTTTTTTAAAAAGTGATACATTGCAATAGAACCACTGAAAATAGGATAAATGGAGAATTTTTTCACAATTTAGTTATAAGTCAAAAATAAGACAGGCTACAAAATAAGTCTCCAGTATTATTTCAACTTTATATAAATCTTTGTGGGTGTGCGTTGATTTGAACATATATTTGAAGGCTATTCCCAAAATTTTCCACAATGAACACATATTATTTGTATTATCAGGAATGAACACTTTAAGGAAATGAAATCAGCTTTGAAACAGAGGGACAATGGACTAGAGAGTGCCTTTTCTTATTACTAATCTAATCATCTCAGCCCTACTCTCACTTCTCAAACAAAATCTTTCTCAAATATCACAGCTTGTCCAATCAACACCCTGAATCAACTAAACTGGCCCAAGACAGTTTTATCACAGCTACACTGGACTACGTAATTTTACGGGCAAACATGAATATGTTTCACATGCTTCACTTGGGAGAAAATACATGCATTTGCATGTCTGATATTTGGGACTGAGATCTTTCTACACCTATAGGACTGAGACTTTCTCTACCGCATCACTCCCCTCACTTCCCCACTGTAGAGCAGCTCGCCAGGAGATCGGCCAAGCAGAGCTTTGCCACGAATGGCCTCGTATGCTATTTCTTCTTACTCGACACCCAAAGCCACAGAGATCCTGGAAATTCCAGTCTTGAGACTGAGAAAGTGATGCCTACAGGAAGACAGACCACCAAAGAGAAAACAGAATGGTATCTTTGCTTAAAAAGTCACCTTATGTGTCTGAAAACCCATAAAACAAACCTTGAGATTTCTCTCATGGACATGAATCAGCCATTGCCAACCAACACAATTAAAAAAAAAAAAACCTGGTGGCATAAAGGGTAGTCTTTGCCATACCACAACTTCCACCTCCACCGTGCCATCCCGCTTGGCCGGCTCGTGCCTCTGGCTGTCTAAGGTGAAGCAGCTAGAGATTATTCTCTCCAGGGACATCTAATGACCAAAATTGCTCCTCTCCCTTCCCGAGATATCAAAAACAGTATTCCCTCAGAATGGCTGGTTAGCGGCATTGAGAGGCAAGCAAGCAGATTCAGTTATTCACATTTAAGACATAAGTGACTATAGCCGAGTTCTCCCTGTGGGTATCTCTTAAGTAACACTAACTCATTTATTTTTAAAGTGTGGCCTTTGAACCATCTACATTAGAATCACCTGGGTGCTTATTAACATTATGGGTTTCTGAGCCCTACTCCTATCATGACCAGAATCGCTCCAGAGATCTATCTGCATGTTAAACAAGCCCCTAAAATTTGTCAACTGCTGGAGTATGGAGCCCAGTGGATATCTCTGAGCAGAGGAGCCTTCACAGTTAAATCACCCACTTTCCACTCCAGAAGCACCCACATAAAAAATAAAGAAACAGGGGTTAGTAATTCCATTAATAATCAATAAATGCTTTTAAATGCAGCAGGCACTTTTGTTTTTTGGGTTTGTTTGTTTTTTTTGGTTTGTTTGTTTTAGAGAGAGAGGAAGGGAGGAAGAGAGACAGAGAGAAACATGGATGTGAGAGAGACACATCATTTAGTTGCCTTCCAATAGGCCCCGACCAGGGCTGGGGATCGAGCCTGCAACCCAGGTACATGCCCTTGACCAGAATCGAACCCAGGACCCTTTAGTCCACGGCAACAGGCACTTTTAACCATGCATGCAGAAATGAAGGCTCGGGATAATTTGGTAACTTCCCCAGGTTGTACAGCTTTTAAATGTTGGGTTTAGTTTTGGATCCCCAGCAGCCTTAAGAAAGCCTCCTGAGGACTTACTTGAAATATCAAGTTATGACCTGTCACCATCACAACTTCTCCAACTTAGGTTAAGACAGGCAGTGGGGCCCCGACTGGAAAGGCTGTGGAGACATCCCTTGAGAGAGAGAGAGAACTGATGCAAGTGGTGAATCACGTAAAACACACCACGTGTCCATGCTCACTGACCATTATGGACATCAATTTAGGCCGCTTGATGTATTATAGTTTTACCTAAGAAGGCTCTGAACTTTGAAACTGTTCCCTTTGTGCTTCCATTACACATTCCTTCTGACTTGAAAAAGAATTACGCTGTTAGGTTGGTTGTAGCTGTTTCCGTCTGTAATGATTGCTTAATGACTAGTTAAGAAAGGGCCTCCTGAGGTTCTCTAATCATCCCATCTTTATTAAGCACTCAGGGAAATCACAGAGGTGCAGAACTGCCTCATTGACAGGCAAGCCATGAGCTGTGCAGAGCCACCTTCATCCAAAAGAGAAAACCCAAGGCTGAAGACAACATGACCCCCGCCCCACCCAGCACAACACAGAGAGAATCGAGCCTTGGTTCTCCCAGGGGAGATTTCAGGGGGGGACTTGAGAGATAGGATGGACAGGAGAGAGATGGGGACCAGAGCAGCAGATGTTACGAAGAGTGTAGGAGCAAGGTCCATAAAGATCTCTAGAGCATTGGGGGGTTGGAGACCTTCTTCTCCCCCTATCTTAGGAGCATCCTGGAGATCCAAGATCCTTCACCCCTAGGGCTTTGGAAATCTTCAACCCCAGTTGGAATGAGCTTTGTTGCTGAGTGGTTTTACGAACAGCTATTGATGAGCCAGATAGTGTGCTAGTTGCTACGAAGTACAGAGATGAACAAAACACAACCTTTACCTGTAAAGAGCTTAGAGTCTGGAGGAGAAGGGGAGTCACAGTTATAATACTGCATGAAGCTAGTAAGTGATAGAGCCAGCATTTGAACTGAGGTCTAGCTTCAAAGCCCATGCCCTTACCCACTCCCCTAGACAGTGAATTTCACTTGGAGTTATTGTGCATATGGAGAGCAAGATGTGCCCAGAGCGTCAAGAGAGCACTCAGAGTAAACACTTGAGCCAACTTAGATTCAAATTCTGGATCTAGCACTTACTAAATATGAGGCCCTGGGCAAATAACTTAATCCCCCTCAGCTTTAGTTTTCGCCTCTCTAAAATGGGTTCAATAATGTCAAGCACATAGGATCATCTTAGAATGAAAGGGGATAAAATGCATAAAGCATCCAACACAGAATCATCCAGTAGGTCACGTAGTAGGTGCTCAGTTAATATTGTCCCCGCCCCCCCTTTATGGCTGCTTTTCTGCTGGGAAATAGCGGGGGCTGGCAGCCCAAATTGCATGGGGTAACAGGAATTCCCATGCACTGCTGGTGAGGGTGTGGACAGGGATGGCCACTGTAGGGCGCACTCTTACATTACCCACTGAAAATTAAGTAAAAAAAAAAAAAAATGCAACCAGATTCATAAAGGGATAGGCATGGGGTATTTATCACAGCAGTGTCTGTAACAGTGGGAATTTGGAAGCAATCTAGATGTCCATTGCTTGGAAATGAATAAGAAGATTACAAGAAGTCTCCATTATTAGGGGTTATGTACCATCCATATATACAACATAGAGAGACCTTAAAAACATAGTTTTAGGCCCTGACCAGTTTGGCTCAGTGGATAGAGCGTCAGCCTGCGGACTGAAGGGTCCCAGGTTTGATTCCAGTCAAGGGCATGTACCTTGGTTGCGGGCACATCCCCAGTGGGGGCTTTGCAGGAGGCAGCTGATCAATGTTTCTCTCTCATCGATGTTTCTAATTCTCTATCCTTCTCCCTTCCTCTCTGTAAAAAATCAATAAAATATACTTTAAAAAAAACAAAAACATGTCCTCAGGTGAAGATTTAAAAAAAAACAACACATAGTTTTAGAGGGGAAAATAGGAGTAAAAAAGAGAAGTCAATCCATTCATAAGTAAAAAATCCTTGCGCATTCAAAATAGCATTACATATTGTGAAAATGATACTTGTGGATCTAACATCTATATCTGCGTGAATGATGACCCCAAAGATGTCCACATCCAAATCCTCCGAACCTGTGACTATGTCATGTTATATGTCAAGAGGGAATTAAGGTTGCTAATCAGCTGACCCTGGATTATTCAAGTGGTCCCACTGCAATGACAAGGACCCTTACAAGTCAAAGAGGGGGTAGGAGAGTGAGTATAGAGTGACTCAGGGAGAAAGACTAGACCATCCATTCCTAGCCCTGAAGCTGGAGGGGGCCAAGAACCAAAGAATGCAGGCAGCATCTAGAAGCTGAAAAGCAAGAAAACAGATTCTTCCCTAAGCCGCCAGCCTTGCTGATATCTTGATTTGACCTCTGGGAGCCCCATTTTGAGCTTCTGACCTTCAGAACAATAAGGTAACAGATTTGTGTTGTTTTCATCCACCCTATTTGAGAGCAGCAATAGGGAACGAATACAATATTGTGAGTACCAAGGGTGGGAGAGGAAAGAAGGTGGAGCCTGTGGGCCTCACCCCGCCTATTTAAGTTGCCCAAATGGCAGCATTTCAGTCCAAGATCCCTCCTACTGCCTTCTCTTATACATTGTGTGAGGTTTTTGTGGGTTGTTTTTTTTAAGATTAAAAAATGTTTCCCTCAACATTGATTATTAGACTTAAACCCTCACTAGATCCTTTTGTTCTTTGGAAGCTAAAGAGCTTCCCAAGTTGCCATCAATGTGGTCCAAGGTAAGGAAAAAGAATCCAGACTGCGTGCTGTTTCATATGACCTGCAATCAGAATGAGAGCTCCCCTTTCCAACCCTCTCCAAACTGCAAAATGATCTGTTGTTCATTATCTCATCAAATCAGATCTCCTCTCGCCTCTGTCCCTTCCTCTGGCTCCCCCCTCGCAGAATGCATGGCTCCCTCCTCTGAGCTCCCATAACACTCTGTACCTGCACCTGCTGCCATGCCGGGAGCCTTCTATGAAAGGGACGCCTGCATTTTCTGCTGAAGCGCTCACTCAGGTCTCTCTGTCCCCTGCTAGACCTGCAGGGACCACACGGTGATTAATGTGGCATCCGCTCCCCAGCACCTAGAACAGGCTCAGTAATGGGGTGTGGGTATAGTTCAATTGAGAGATAAGTATTTGGGGCACATAGAAGGCATTCAGTGACTGGTAGCTGGAGTGGAACGTTGGAGGCATGAAGAAGCTGGGACTTGGACACACTGGAGGACTCCATCAAGGTCACACAGCTAGCTGGTGACAGAGCTGGGCTTGGACACAGATCTTTTGCCTTTCGTTTGGATAAACTGACCCTTTTCAGCTGCTGATGTCATACCCGGTAGCTTTGGCGGGGGGGGGGGGGGGAACCATACCCCAGGAAAGCGGCTGAGGGTTTAACTCATACCTCAGCGTGGAAGCTGAAGAGAAAGACAGCCTTGTTCCCACTGCGCAGAGGCGTGACACAGACGCAGAAACGCTGCTGGGACTCTCAGAGCCTCCGCAAGCAGAATGCAAACCACAGAGCTCAGCCTATCACGAGTTCAACAAAGTTTTCCGGCATTGAACTCTGAACTTGGAGAAGTCTGGAATCCTTAGCAATTGCTTATTGCCTGCAGGATAGATGCAGTTAGTCCTGTGCCTTCTGGGCATGCCCTTAGCTGCAATCCTCATTGAAGTTCCTGTGCTGCTGCTTTCAAAACCGCTCAAATTCCTTCACTCAAGTGTTCTTAGCACTTACGATGATAGGGAATACTTCAAAGGGTACATCTTTACTTTATCAAATCTGATCTAATTTTGCAGATGGAATCAAAGAGGTTCATTTTGAGTCTAGTCAAGTCTGCCAACCATCCCGGAGAGGAGGCATCAATGCCTGCTCATTTGTGTAATTAACCTAAAGTGAGAGGCACCAAAGACACGGGGATCTTGGGCCATCCAGACCCAGAGATGCCCCTGGGTGGAGGTGGGGGGCCTCCCTTTAAATGAGGGGAGCGTGAGAAGGGAAGGACCGATCTCTCCGGCATCCTGGGACCTGTGGCTGGTCCTTCTCAGTAGTTACAGACAGAACGGGTGTTCCTGGGGCTTTCTATGAAGACAGGAGATATAATGAGCTTCTGTATGCTGGGCGGTCTTTAGAGTGTGCTGTGCAGTGTAGGGGGCCTGGGATGCAGGCAGCCAAGGCCAGGAGTATTAACCTTCACCTTGGGCTGCAGAAACAATTGCACTGCTCTTCTCCCAACCTGGCACTTTTTATAGTCCAAAACTGGACATCCACGCTAATTTGCCTCTGATACCTGCGTTTGAAGTTGGATCCAGGCATGGATTCAACTATCTAGCCAGACAGTAATTTCCAACTGAGCCATTCTAATTGTTACAGTAAAATGCCTGTCTCCATACAACACACCAGGTCGGGGAGGAAGGCATTGATTTGGGTATTCAGAAAAGTTCTCTGGGGTGCAAAGAAGACACAGTTCTGGCTGGTTTTCCTTTATTTGGATACCCATGCCCCCACCCCCACCCCCCCTACACACACACACACACACACACACACACACACACACACACACACAGGCAGGCAGCCATTTCGCATTGAAATTGAACAGGAAGGCAAAGGCTCGGGAATTCAGTTCTCAATGTCCTCAGCTCTGGCCCCCCTCCCCCTTTTAAAAAGCTCTTCAAAAACTCGCTCACACAATCTGTCCCCACCCCTTGGCTTTGGACATTGAAGAGGATCATGCTCCTCTACGGCCTCCGGGAGGTCTTTGTGTGAGGCCGTGAAAGGGCTCCAAGGCTCCGATCCCCGCCCCTGAGTTCCAGTTATCACACTCCCTTTCCCTCCAAAGAGCAAACCCCCAGGCTGGGATGTGGAGAACCCACCTGAGCCCTAAGGCCCTCAGGCCTCCCCAAGTCGCCTGGCGCCTTACTCCCTCCCCTCTCGAGAGCTCATCTATCTATCTCCCCTCCAAACACATCTGTATCCAGCAGCCAGAGAGATATAGAAACAGATCAATAAAGACAGAATCCTGAACTTGGCCTTGCAGGCTCTGCAATCTGCCCTGACCACCTTTCTCCCCAGCCTGTTCTCTCTAGCGAGGCCTGGTTTCATGGGCATGCGACTTCTGCAGTGACAAAAAGTCCACATACAGAAGGTTCCTGTTCTCAGTGTTTCAAAATTCTTAATAGTTTTGTAACAAGGGGTCCGCATTTTCATTTTGCACTAGGCCCTGGAAGTTCTGTAGCCCCCGCTGCCTTCCTCCATGATTCACACATCTTCCCATGCTTCCTCCTGCCAGGAGCCTTCGCACATGCTGTTCCCCCTGAATGGGATACTCCTATATTCCCCATGCCCCCTGTTGACACTGCCTGCTACTTACCTCACTTTTAGTTATCCCTTGGATCTCAGCTAAATTGTTACTTCCTCCAGGAAGTCCTCTCTGCCCTCTCCAACTGCGCCAGGTCCCCTATTACAGGCTCTTAGAGCACCATGCTCTTCTCTATTTCTCTTTCTACAGTCGCAGTTCTACATTTGGAGTACTGTATATGTTTATACACATTGGACTTGGGTCTGTCTTCCTCTCTGGAATATAAGTTCTTAGAGAGTGGAAACCACATCTGATTTTTGGCTCGCCACTGTAGTCTCAGTGCCCCACACAGTGCTATACACATGATAAATATTCCATAACTAGGTGTGGAATTAATTACATAATGTAAGAAGAGAAAGCAATAGAGCATAATGGTTGGGAGGCAGGCTCGGCAGTCAGACTGCCCAACTTCATATCAATTTTTGCTGCTGGCTGTGTGATCTCAGGTAAATTCCCTAACCTCTCTGTGCTTCATTTTTCTCATCCGGAAAAAGTATAAAATGAGTAATTCATAGAACTGGCACTAGACATCAGCAGTTGAGGCACATCTGTGGATGGTTGTTTGCTGTGGGGAGCCGAAGCCAACAGTCTTGGTTGCCCATGATTATTGTTGAGTGTTCATGACTAAATTCTTTTGAGTCTGGCCTCGTGGCTTGGGAATGCCAGGCACATTAGTTAGCCATGAGGATGTCACTTGAAATAGAATGTCCTTCTGGCAGAACTTTTCTGGAACTGCTTAGGTGGGTCATGAAATCCAAAAGATTTTGAGCAGGAAGAGCCATCCAAGGTTATCTAGACTAATGACTTTATTCTACAGAAGAGGATGCTGAAGCTCAGAAAAAAAAAGTAACTTGCTCAAGTTGAGAGAAAGTAAAAATATATAATAATAGACCTATGCCTCTGGGGTAGAGGAGAGGAACAATTCTGCCTCGTCTCTCCCCAAAATGTAACTGCCTCATCTCAAACCAAATCCATCCTCTATCTTGAGATAGAAAGCTCTCTATATCTCTTCCCCTCCCCACTCCCTGTACCCCAAATCCTATCCTAAAAATTGCTATCCTGTTGATAAGAATGCTTAGCTTCGCCCTAACTGGTTTGGCTCAGTGGATAGAGCGTTGGCCTGCGGACTGAAAGGTCCCAGGTTTGATTCCAGTCAAGGGCATGTACCTTGGTGCAAGCACATCCCCAGTAGGGGGTGTGCAGGAGGCAGCTAGTCGATGTTTCTCTCTCATCGATGTTTCTAACTCTCTATCCCTCTCTCTTCCTCTCTGTAAAAAATCAATAAAATATATTTTATAAAAAAGAATGCTTAGCTTCTGGATAAGTTATGAAGCCTGTCTCTCTACCACCTCAATTGACGGATCCCTATAGGGGACATCCTCAGGAATCATTAGTCCACATGGGAAGTGCTAACTCACTGAGTTGAAGTCAATGAGTATCTTTGATACTGTGTCAGTCCACATCTCATAGCCTGAGAAGAACTCCTTTTTAGCTTAGTCTTGCCCAAGCTCTATTCTAAGGCAATGGATCAAGGTAACAAGAACCAACCTGGAGAAAGTGGGTCATGTTAGCCAAGACTATTGGGAAGAGTTTTCCATTTAATTAGTGCAATGTGAAAGTCGAGAAATGGACACTTTACTCAAATCTGAGGAATTAACAGGATTTTCCAAATCATAGCGCAGACATCAATTCAACACAGAGGTAAGGAATATGCACCCTGGTCAACCAAAGCAAGAAAGATGGTGATCATGACAAATCAACTTCCTATCTTGCTGCATGGGGTTCATGGCTTATTAGTCTCCTTGGCTCTAATCACTTTCATGCATTTCTTTTAAATCTTTAAAAATGTTTAATTGGTACTATTTATTCATTTATTTCAACAACAAAAAGGCAAGGTCAAGACGTTGGCCAAACCCTCATCACTACCCAATACTCTTTCCACTATCCCCTCCCCCTCCCCCCAGCTTCTCCTCTAAAATGAGCCCACGATGAAAGTACAACAGGCTCTGTGCATTTTAAAGACTTAGCCTATTTTCAACTATAAAATAATATGTGGCATAGAAAACAGCATGTAGGATGAAAAAAGATCCTGTTTAGTTTCAGTGTGACATTTGCCTGGGGGAAGAAGTGCAGAGCTCATTGGCAAGCCGACTGTTGAAGCCCTGACCAGTCAGTTACAAAGTGTCATCATTTAATATGCCAGTCAGCTCTGCCTTTTCGGGGCCAATCACTCCTTTTGTGCTGGGGAGAGGGCAGGGGGGTGCTGAGGAGAAATTGAGTGGAGGTGTGTGGGAGCCGTAGAATAAAGGGGGTAAGGGGCATACAAGAGTGGGAGATTGCAGAACGTGGCATTGCTCAACCTCCCTCCCACCTCCACGTGAGCCTCCCTGGTGCCCACTGGGGCAGATTGGCCAGAGCCCAGTGGCTCTTGGTCATGGTAGCTGCCCAGGTGAGGCATCCATTAATTTAAGAACCCACACCCTGCTTATGCCCAAGCCATGAGCATACTGGACCCCCCAAATCACAGAATGTACATATGTCCCTAGAGCTGGAGTCATCTTCTGGCCCCAGATGCTACCCGAAACACCAGCCTCTAGAGTTATAGGCAAAAAGGTCATCACATCCGAACCTATTACCACCTCCTGCAAGCTTGACACATTTCTGTGTTTAGACATCAGTGCAAGATCCCGGCTCCCTTTCATGGCCCTGAGCTTTTATATCCAGCTCCCCATTAACAGGGTTCAGCAGAAGCAGGGCTTTGACTCCCCCCCTCCCCAGCTCACCCCCTTTCTTGGACTGTCAGCCTTTTCTTCATCAACTATATTTGTTACAGTCAGGTCCTGTCAACTGTCACAGCTTACATACAGTCTGCCAGTAAATATGTCTTTCCACTCATTAGACATTCCTCCCAGTCACCTTGGGATTTCTACCTTGTCTATCTCACTCCAAAAAACTTTTGTTCAGAAGTATGAGACACCCACTGAGCAATGTCAGCTTGCGGCCATTACCTCGGGAAGTGACAGAAAACACCCAACTGTCACTCATTAAGATCCATTTTTTCCAGAGTTGATGGAAGTCAGACTTTGCCCCCAAAACGAATCATGATTTATTTAATATATTTGCTTCTACAAGTGTCAACTCATCAGCTTAAAATGTTCCTCCTTTAACTCTATTGAGAACTGTACAGAAAGTTTTCTTTGAAACCTAGTTTTTGCTTTAAGGCTTAATAATTAAAACAGAACCAAGAACAGTCAAGACTCTGCTCCATAGGTGCACTTTGGTGGCCCCTGGTTTTATAATTATATGTACAAAGCGGTCGTGTTGGAATTATCGCTGGACACGCTGGGAAAATTGCCTCCCACTGAGCGAGCTGGCTTTCTCTGCCGGGCGCGCTGGGCTGGGGCAAGATGAAATGAAAACCCAGGATGGTTTGAAAGCAGGGACAAAAATAACAATTAGGGAAGTGAGGAGGAGAAATATGCAGTTTCTTAATTGCTCAGCCCAAGTGCCAGCGGGCAGCTCCCGCCACGCTGCAGAAGTGTGGCACCCAGGAGGACCCAATGCTGTCCAGAGGCCTAAGGGATGCGGGCAAAGGGGCATCGACCACAGCTTTCCGGAAAGATGCCCGAGGCCTGGCTTTGACCTGGATTTCGGAGGAGATCAAAGCCTGAGCCAAAGAGGAAGGTGATTTGACGGGCTGATGGCTTCCTGTGGGGATCTCCGAGCCAAGGTCATTTCCAGCCACCCTCCCCTCTGATTCAGACTCACTCTGATTGGTCCTTTCTCCTGGGAGGAAGGGGAAGTTGAGCACTTTGGGAGGGGCCACCTGGAAAGTGAGAACAGAACCCAGAAACTTGACGTTTTCCTAGGTTTGGGAGCAGGGCTGTGGCTAATCCTCACTCATACAGACACTTGCTTCCCTTCCATGCAAGGGCTAGTGCTATCCAGTGGGGGCAGCACAGAAGAGTAGAAAAGATAGGACAAAATCCATGCAAATGGCCCCAAGAGGATATGGGCAGTCAGGGGAGAAAGTTGGGCTCCTGGCATCAAATACATTCACACTCTACAACCTCTTGTTGGCATGTGGCAGGGGGCATCTACACTCTGAGGCACTCAAAGCCCTTCACAGTTAAAGATCCTAGGATGCTCTGAGAATAATATGTTTGCAGGTGTTATTTTAGTTCGTTTCTGCATTACCCTCTACCCTCAAAACCTCCCCCACTACCTGGCGAGGGCTCAAATATCCCCACCCCAGGACTCAACCTGTGGGTTAGGGCATCCATCGCTGATAGTCATGGATGCCCCAAGGAGCTGAGGGTCTGAAGGAAGAGTCTGGAAGCAGGGTCTGAAGGAAGAGTCTGGAAGCAGGCTCTGGAAGAAGGGCACCTAGGAGATGGAGGGGCCCCCACCCTGGGCCAGACAGCCCTGTTGCTCACTGAAATGACTGGCTTTTCTGCTCCATCCAGCCATTCTCCGACATAAACTAGTGATGTTCTTACAGTTGAGATTCAATCACATAATCTCCCATCTGTACTCACAAACCGCTCCCACTTAAAACGTTCCAGTGGCTTCCCATGCTGGTAGGATGAAGGCCAAACTCCGTGAGGTTGAACAAGGCCCTTTCAGGACCTCATCCCAGCCCTGCCCCATCTTAAGATCCTGGTGTCTCTGGAGCCTGTGCCAGACCCAGGTCCCGTGAGACAAGGGATGCAGCTCTAAGCCAGGTGGCAACTGGAGGTGGAAAGCAGCATGTGGCTGCCCAGGAGACGGAGAGGAAGGAAGGAAAGGAGTGGCGGAGTGGCTATTCCTTTGCCACAGTGCCCTACAGTTTCCAATGAATGGTTTTCCCCAGACAGGTAAATCTAATCGACTGAAACCATGTCATATGCTCAAGGCCTCGCAGCCAAGAGGGCTGAGAAAGCGGGCACTGCCATTTCTCACTCCTGCCCCCTCCAAGACTCAGACAGTAGAGAATTCTCCAATGTAAGGAGTTTCAGATGCCGCCAGTAAAAGAAAATGTCTTTTCTCAACTCAGCTCATTGCCAGAGTATAGCGTTCCTAGGGAAGCTGGCAAAAACCCCTCAAGGAGGACTAATGGAGAGACCTTTTCCATGTCTCCAGCTCCCCAAGTCCAGGAACAGGGCCATTGGCCACCAAGCACCCGACCACATCTTTATCCTGCTTCTCAACCCGGCACAACAGGCAAACCTCTGAGGGAGAAAAAACACATTGAAACTCAGCCTGCAAATGGAACCCTTTCATGTTGCCCAGGATCTGTAGCTCAGAAGGTAAGATCAGATACGGAAGTGTTTGATGAGGTTAAATCCATTTCCAGCCCTTTATTCCAGCGTTTAAAACCATCATCTGTTTTTAAGAACGGACGGGCTTTAATGTGCAGGGGCTACAGGAAGAACTGGGCTTCTGCTCCCCATAGAATACCAGGAGGCAGGGGCTGCAGAAAGTTCTGGAAGCTTTGTTCCTCCAACCCCATAAGCGGGGAGAAGCCCCTACCTGATGATCTCTAAAAATGGCTGCTAATGCTTTACAGCTGTGCTGAAATAGGGACCTGTGTTAATTATAAATCAGAGTGGAAGATGTTGGGGATTGATGTATCTCCTTGGAGACTCTGGGTCCCAGTAGGTTCCCTTTCCCAAACAGGAACAAAAGGAAACAGATGTGTTTGCCTCCTCTGTTGGAGGGCTTGCCCCAGAGTCCCACTAAAATCCTATTTCCTCCATGAAGCTATCACTGATGAGCGTCTCCCTGATCCTGAACTCCTAGGAAATCGGTTGTCCGACTCTGTACCACTTTTGTCACTTAGTGTAAGATCATTCATTCATCTCTTCATTCATTCACCAAACCCTCACGAAGCCATTCTATGGGCTACTCAGAAGATTTAAAGTGGAAAGCGGCTTGAAAATCTTCTCCTAATAGACGAAGAAACTGAGAACCCTGGGGACGGGGTGGGGAGGAGAGGTGGGGGATGTCACATCAGCCTCTGGGCTCCCACAACTCCCAACAAACTGGTCCCGTTGATCAGTAATTCCCTCCACCTCAGTCTGTTCCTTGAGAACCAGCGATCACCCTGCACTGTGAACCACTGACAAGACTCTCACCCATCAGACTATGACCTCCTCCCTCAGATTCTGCATCCTGGCTACATACTGGAATCACCTGGAGAGCTTACAAAAATACTGATGCCTGGATTCTGTGCTAGAGATTCTGATGGAATTGGTATGCCGTGGTCGGCAAACTGCGGCTCGCGAGCCACATGTGGCTCTTTGGCCCCTTGAGTGTGGCTCTTCCACAAAATACCACGTGCGGGCGCGCACGTACAGTGCGATTGAAACTTCACGGCCCATGCACAGAAGTCGGTATTTTGTGGAAGAGCCGGTATTTTGTGGAAGAGCCACACTCAAGGGGCCAAAGAGCCGCATGTGGCTCGGGAGCCGCGGTTTGCCGAGCCGCAGTTTGCCGACCACTGGTATAAGGCATTGGGGTCTTTAATACCATCCTTGCCCCCCAGGTCGTTCCAATAGGCACCCAAGACTGAGAAGCACATTTAGGTTGTTTCCACCTTAGGGCTATTATGAATAATGCTGCTATGAATATTCATGTACAAATTTCTGTATGGACATACGTTTTTTATTTCTCTTGGGTATAGAGCAGGAGTGGAATTGCTGGGTCATATGGTAACTCTCTGATTAGCGGTTTTAAAAAATGCCAAACTGTTTTTCCAAAGCAGCTGCACCATTTTACACTCCCACCAGCAGTGTTCCGTCTCTTCTGTATATATGCTTGAAATTTATTATTTAAGAAAATTGTTCTAAACGTACCCTTCCCGGCTAAAAACCACCAGTGAGTAATAACCTTGCCAACAACTTCAGTTTTTTCTCCCCGGTCTGTGCCACTTTCACTGATGTGGGCACTCTGGGGTAAGATGGTGACCCACTGTCATTCTAAATCCCTTTTGGGTTGTTAGGTTTTCAGGCACATCCCTGCTGCCTTTCGTTTTAGGGGTGCAGCCTCTGGAGAAACCCAAAAGATTGCTGTCAGTCAATGACCTAAAGCGAGGTCCCGGAGTGGAGGGAACCAGACATCTCATCCTGCGACGCAGGTAAGAACACGCGTGTGTGATCACTCCCCCAACATAATTACATGAAATGCAGGCCACAAAAGGGAAGGACCGCTGTGGTCAGATGAGGGGAGGGGAATGAGTCTGTGGAAACCCCAAGGTTAACTGCTGGGGCATGAAGAGATGTAAACAAGAGAAATCTTTCAGCACAACAATTTGCGACGTAATGGCACACAGAGAGGCACTCTGCAGGTGGACGGCAAGTCCTGGCCTGCATTATTCCATCCGCCTTCCCATTTTCTCTTGTCAAGAGGCCTTTGACTGAAGACACAATTGTCTTCCAAAGAAAGGCTGAAATGCCATGTGAATAACTTGACTGATAGGCTGTAGCATCTTGGATGCTCAAGATAAAGCAATGTTAATGGATGTGTACACTAATAATAATAAAGGAGAGAGGGAAAGCCCCCACCAGGACACTGGAAAAGCACATCAAGAGCCTTCTTCTTCGCAGGCGCTGCCGGGTAAGCAAGGCTTTGGTAGAAACAGTCCTTCCCCTGCTGGGGACAGAGGACGCCTGGGTTTCTGAGAGCCCGGACCTGACTCTGCCTCCCCACCTCCCTCAACACTCAGCCTGAACTGAGCCCCCTTTCTCAAATCCTCAAAGAATTAGCAGGTGTTTCTTCACAAATCTGGGGCATGTAGCTCCCTGCCCAGCCTCTGACAAACAGCATCTCTGACCCAGGCCCAGGGCAGCCCACTCCTCTCGGGTATACCTGACAGCGAAGCATCCTGGGAGATTTCTGAGCCTGCTCAGCAAAATAGAAGTTTAAGAGCTCCTTGGAATGCTCCAATGGCAGCATTATGGAATAACAAGATGAAAGAAACACAGAACACAGGCGCAAGGAAGTACCTCGAGGTCTGCCGGATCCAAACAGGAATGCTGAGAACCACAGAGGGCCAGCAATTTCCGAGGTTCCATTATCCCTTCATGTCAAGTCGTGTCATTCCACTCCTTTCCCCACAGAAGGTGGGGTTCACTGCGGGGGAGGGGGGGAGAGATAAATGAAAGAATATCACTAAAGAACCCTGTCTCTAACATGTCTGGCTTGAGACAGGACAGGGAGACCTAAGATTTTCATATTCTAAGATTTTAGGTAACCGTGACCTAGAAACGACACCACAGGCATTCCTTTTGAAGACAAGGATCACCTTTACTGCAGGTTAGGCTGTCCTTGTCTGTGAATGTCAGCAATGGGGACTTGGACAAAGTCCATCCGTCTTTATACAAATGAGGAAACCAAGGCCCTGAGAAGGGCTGAGATTGTCCAGGGTCCCAGAGCTCATCCGATTCCAGGGCTCCAATCCCAGGGAAGGGCACCACCCACCATCCCTCTGGCCATCATCACTCTTGCTTATGAATAATGCTGATGTGAATATTCATGAACAAAGTTTTGTATGGACATGTGTTTTTACGTCTCTTGGGTATAGATCTAGGAGTGACATAGCTCCAATCACCCCCAGCCTAAAAGGCAGAAGTATAAGGAAGTGCAAATGGCAGAGTCTTCATACTCATTGTGGTCCACCAAGCAAGATGGGCATCACTTGAGAGTTTGTTCAGAAAGACAGGCTCTCGGCCCCACCCCGAGACCTGCATTTTACAAGCCATCCATGTGATTTTTCAATTTGAGCCCTGTTTCCACTGGTGTCTGACTTGGCTGCACAGCATCTGGGGAGATTTTAAAAATATGGATGCCTGGGTTCCACCCCAGGATGCTGGCTATTTGGCCTGGAATACAGCTTGGGCAAAGTCACTATAAAAAAATAATTATAGCCTGACCGGCATGGCTCAGTGGTTCAGCATCGACCTATGAAGCAGGTAGGTCACAGTTCAATTCCTGGTCAGGGCATATGCCCAAGTTTTGAGCTTGATCCCAGTGTGGGGCATGCATGAGGCAGCCAATCAATGATTCTCTCTCATCATCGATGTTTCTTCCTCCCTCTCCCTCTCCCTTCCTCTCTCAAATCAGTAAAAAATATATTAAATAATAATAATAGTAATAATTACAGAAAAGTAATCATTAGAATCCCCTGGGAATGCAGGCCAGGTTGCCAATCCTGCCTAGACCCCACCGGGCAGGTCACCGCGGGAAAGGGCCCGTTGTCCTCATGGAGAATTATTTCCCTGAATTCTTCCTACCTGTCCATTGGGAATAAGGCTTCAATGCCATCAGAGAGCCAGGCCTGCACCAGGACACGCCTCCACCTACTGAGAGAAGAAAGAGTTAACCCCAAATCCGGCCTTCCCTTTCTCCATTTCACATGCCCACCCACTGCTGAGCCCCACTCGCATCAGCAGCTTGTACATCTGGTTCCGTTCCTTGGAAATGTCTTCCTTCTCATTGCTTCCCTCCCCTCAGGGACAGCTTTCCTCATTCCTGCCCAGAAGAATGACCTGGGGCCAGCAGGATCTAGCCGGGGAATGTCCCCACAGCATCCTCCCCAGTCCAGACCTCCAGGTGGGATTTTGAAGTGATTACATCAGCCATGGCCGGGGCAGCCCGTTCATCAGCACGTAGCACCCCCCCTTCCCCCCTCCCCCCCCCCCCCGCCCTGCTCCCCCCAGGAATTGCACTGGGACAAGCACAAGGTTCTGGCTAATTTTAAATGTAATTAAAAGATTTTCTTCCTTTCTTTCTTTCAAGGCATGCTCAATCTCCATAGCTCCCCCTCCTTAGATACAGTTCCTCTGAGGTCTCCTTTTTTTCATTTTCCAGACCTTCCCTCCCCACCCCGCAAAGGAGACCACTTACAACAGATGCAAATCCTTCGCTTGTTTGGCCTAGTTTATCGGCAGATAGTGTTTTTACAACGTAGAAAGGTTTTTAACAAGAGTGGAAAGTGTCTTTGCCTCCCAAAACACTAATAATAATTTTTAAAAATCCCGTTTTTAATTTTCTTCAAATTGCTTTTTATAACCCATTCAGCATTTTCAGAGACATAATTAAAACATCAAACAGTTTTCCTGCTGGTTATGCTAAAATGTGAATACCTGAGGCAGCCACTATTATTAGATATTAAAATGGACTTGAGTATTTATTAAAAAGATCCTCTTAAGTAACTATTCATTGGGGTTTGCTCTGTTTAATATAAAGACAAGCCCATAATGTGAAAATACCTGTTTCTAATAAAGACCGTAATTGGTAGCAGGAGGATGTTTTTTAAAAATATAAGATATGTATTTTGTTCACTATTTTTCTAGCTTAATGTGACTAATTTCCCCATTCAACCTTATCCCTAAGGAAAACTATAGAAAGAAAGGCCATTACCAATACATGAAGCTCAGCAGTTGGCTTTAGTGGGATGTAATTGCTATCGAGAAGGCTAGTAGCTGGGTAATTTTGGTTTAAATGAGTACATAGCCTGAAAAAGGATAAATTAACCTCTGTAGAACTGAAATTAGATTCCAGTGAATGATTGTTCTAGCTCAACTCACACGGAGTCCAGGGCAGGGGAAAATGCTGCCCAGGAGGGAAAGTCAGTGAAATGTCAAATGCACGTTCAACGGTGCGGGCAGGACACCGAGGCCAACTCAAGGATGGGGCAGAAATGGTAGCAACTCAGAGCATTTGTTTCTCTGGCTTTTCTAGGGAATTGGAAGCACTTTCTAGATAAATAGAGTTTCGTTTTCTCGCAAAAACCCAGCAGGCTTCTCAGAGCCAAAGCAGATCAAGTCAATTCATTGGGCACACTGTGATTGCCAACATATGACATGACAGAGTTGTGTGTGATTCACAGAGAATAATAGTGGCATGAATGTGTCAATACCACATGAGAATCGGCCCTCCTCTCTCTAAGGCAGCGGTTCTCAACCTGTGGGTCGCGACCCCTTTGGGGGTCGAATGACCCTTTCACAGGGGTCGCCTAAGACCATCGGAAAACACATGTATAATTACATACTGTTTTTGTGATTAATCACTACGCTTTAATTATGTTCAATTTGTAACAATGAAAACACATCCTGCATATCAGATATTTACATGACGATTCATAACAGTAGCAAAATTATAGTTATGAAGTAGCAACGAAAATAATTTTATGGTTGGGGGTCACCACAACATGAGGAACTGTATTAAAGGGTCGTGGCTTTAGGAAGGTTGAGAACCACTGCTCTAAGGCTTATTAATAAAAAAGTAAGACTGATGGGAAAATCTGGAATGCAAGACTGTGTGGGATAACTGCCTTTTGAATGGCTCAGACAGTTAGGATTCAGGACAAGATGGAAGGCTTCTCAGTGGAGGTGGCATTGGAAAACACATCAGCAAGAGAAATCATGTCCTGCTAAGTCTTCAGCCTTCTAGAAATGCCTGAGACATGAGCGCGTATTGAAACTCCTAGCTTACCTACCCACAGGAACTCATAGCACTGAGTTCAGTCCCTGCTTTCTTTGTGGAATAGAGAAAGGATGGTCAGAGGCTGTGCAAACATTAGCTAGATGGCTCCCCCTGCAAGGCACTGTTAGATGCTACTGGAAAATAGTAAGAGGTAGCAAAATTAACACCTGCAACTAGCAACCTGCTAAAGATCAGGATGCATACCCCCCTGCCTGTCAAATCTAGCACCTGTAGGAACTCTACAGTAGGTAACAGACGAGTGCACAGTTGTTGGTGCCATGGAGGTGAGCACAAGAGTGACCCTTCGGGTCCTGGAAGCTGGGAAATGTGGCTTCAGAACCTAAGGCTCGCCCAGCTGGCATGGCTCAGTGGTTGAGCATTGACCTATGAACCAGGAGGTCACAGTTCGATTCCCAGTCAGGGTACATACCCAGGTTGTGGGCTCGATCCTCAGTGTGTGTGTGTGTGTGTGTGTGTGTGTGTGTGTGTGTGGTGGGGGGAGGGGGAGTGCAGGAGGCAACTGATCAATGATTCTCTCTCTTTATTGATGTTTCTATCTCTCCCTCTTTCTTCCTCTCTGAAATCAATTAAATATATATATTATTTTAAAAAAAGGAAAAAAGAACCTAAAGCTGAGACGCTGAAGGGCCTGTTCTAGGTACAGAAGTCTCACAGTGAAACACAGGAGGCCGGGAGGAAAGAAAACGCATTCCTTGGCTGAGACACTTGGCACTTGCAAGCCAGAGAACAGATAGTTTCAATAAGGAGCGAGAGATTTCCCAAGATAACTGTTCCCTCGCTCGCTCTCTGCTTCCTCTGTCCTTTCTTAGCACGCCCCGGTCCCCGGCCCTTATCTAATTTGATGAGGCTGGCCAGTATTATTTTGGGAGAAACAAGGGCTGCGAAAGGATTCACTGCCAAATTCTTCCCGATGAAAGGCTTTTCGTTCTCTGCTCCGTAACCCCCGCCCACTCAGAGGGCTGGCCCAACCCGCCAGGCCCGAAGGTTATGGACCCTGCAGGCAGGTGGGGAGGGCACTTGGGAATGTCACAGCTCTTCCCAGGGTCTCCCAAATAGTCCTGATGGATGGAAACACAGAAGCAGGGCCAGAGCTCGGTGGAGCCAGCGCTGAACACGTATCTAAAGCCAAAGAATTTTGTTTCACTCTCCTCTGTTGAAGTCAAAACAGCTCCAAGAGTATTCCCCGGAGTGTGAAGCGCTTCTCTCATCATACAGGGTTCAAAGACACTGCGAGGAGTGTAGCGTAGCTGAAAGTGTCTGTATATAAGAATGCCTTTATGATGTTGTTTTGTTTCTGGCTTGCCTTTACCTGAATTATCTAAAGACATTGTTGGAGGCTATGAAAAAATATGAATAATATTAGGCCTTGAGATCAAAAAATCATTTTTTACTTCCATGGTTGTTAGCTGCCAATATCCCATGCGCCGCTCTCAATTTCCAAAGCAGCAGTGCAACGTTGGAGAGAGCGGGTGAAGGGTTTTTTAATTTTAATTTTTCTAATTTCTGTTACTATACATGGGTCTTGATTTCTGAAGCTGTTTGATATGGCAAAACCAAGTATGGGAGGGAAACCACCATTTAAACGTGAGATAAAAAGAAACCGCGCATCCATGCACAGCAAGATGTCGGCCCAATGGAACAAATTCTTTACCGACTTCCAGGAGGGGCCGTGTGCTCTAGCATCCCAGCATTCCTTGAGAAGAGGTGCTGCCAAGGACCAGGGCCCAGCTCTGGCTGGAGATGCAAAGAGGGCTTTCCATGCGAGGACACTTTGGCCCATCCTTTGAAACGACAAACCTTATTTTCTTGCCTTATTTTCCCTTTCGTCACTCTGCTCATTCAACCCTGGCTAGTGAGGATCTAAGTTTGAAAAACTAAGAAGTCTGACTTTTTTTTTTGCCCTTGTTACCTAATCCATGGACAGTGCCCAACCCATGTCCCAACAAGCAAATGAGGGCCAAAACCACAGCTGACAGACGTTCACCTCGGGCTGACCTGCTTGCAGGCGTGGGCTCCAGGGGCCGCCACGTCTCCCAGGGACACCGGATGTCTAACGGCCGCCATGTTAAGGCTCTTCTGACATGAGAACACAGAGCCTCTGGTTTCTGGCCTACCTTAACCTCTAACTAGGTCATAAATTGTGACAAGTCACTACCCTGCCAGGCCTTGAGTTCTTTATGCTTCCTCCATTCTCCCAGTTATTATGCCTCAAAATCTGAGACTAAAGGATGCCTCAGCCTTTGTGGGTCATATTCCCAACCAGTTTCTGAGTCACAGAGGCACGGCCTTCAATCACCCTCTCCTTTTCATTCCAGCTGCCCGTGCCCCAGTTCCTCACCCATCTCCCAATCTCCGGTTTCTGCTCTCTCCCTTACTACATTCTAATGCCACATCCAGGTTTACCACCATAAGCTCTTCTCTGATTCTGTCCTTAATCTATTCAAAAATCGTCAGTGGTTCTCCATTCTCTCTCCATTAATGTCTGCCAATCACAGTTCTCTACACTCTGCCTCAACACGCCTTTCATCGTTAATGCCCATGGCTCCCCTAAATGCACTTTCTCTCCAGCCAAGGGCTGTCTTGTTTTTCACATGCCCTTCAATGCTTTCCACCTCCACACACCTGCTCACACTGATTCCTCTTCCTGGAATACCCACTAGCCAGTACCATCCCCACCCTCACCCCTAATTTCTGCATATTATAATATTTCTATTTGATTGATGTATAAGAAGGTGCAGCAAAAAATTATTTATAATTGTGAGAAAATTGAAACACACTGAATGTCTAATTGTACTAAAATGGTTAAACTATTAAACAAGCATACCATGACTTAATAAACCATGATCTTCAGCATCTTTAATGATTGAGAATACTCCTTATTCTGTTGAGTAGACCTCAAAAGTATTTATTCAGTTTAAGACCAATTTTGATAACTGTGTGTGTGTGTGTGTGTGTGTGTGTGTGTGAATATGTAGACATGTAAACACACAAAAAGAAAAGTCTGGCCCTAGCCGGTTTGGTTCAGTGGATAGAGCATCATCCTTTGGACTGAAGGGTCCCAGGTTCAAATTCAGTCAAGGGCACAAGCCAAGGTTGCAGGCTTGATCCCCTGTAGGGGGCAGGGGCATGCGGGAGGCAGCCAGTCAGTGATTCTCTCTCATCACTGATGTTTCTATCTCTTTCTCCCTCTCCCTTCCTCTCTGAAATCAATAAAAATATATTTAAAAAAAATAAGAAAAGTCTGAAAGGAATACACCAACTACTACTTCTGTTTGCTGGGATTATGGATTTCCTATCATTTTTATAGTTTAAAAATACCACAAATAATCATTAGTCATACATTAGCGAACAAAAGAAATTCTGCGATTGTTCAAATGGTTATCTCAAACATTATTTTCCCTTCAAAGTGTCTCTTGATGGCGTGCCTCATCCCTCAACCATCGACCTTTATTAACTGGATGTAACTTTTTCTCCTGCTATGGTCCATGGCCAGTTCTGCTTCATATTAGAGTTACTGTGGACACCTTTCATCTCTTTTCTTCCACTATAAACTGCCTGGGAGCAGGAACGATGCACACATCTGCCTTCTCTCTTGGGCCAGGCACACAGGTGGGCGGCCACAGCGCTTTCTGCTTGAATTGGCCACGTGCAGGCTCTAGCACTGAGAGGCTCAGTAACTGGAGCGCCTACACTTCTGCACAGCATTCCTGGACATCTCAGCACATCTTCCCTTTTTGTAGTGTTTTCAGGGAGTTAGTTTGAAGAGAGGTCGCTCAAATAACCTTTATTTATTCATTTCTTCAGAAAAGAAGAGGAAGCCAGCTCCAACTCACCTCTGGTCTATGCTTGTTAGCAAGTTCAAGAGACACTTGGCAGTACTGACCCAGGAATACAAGGATCACATTCAAGTTTTCCTAGTGAGTGTCTGCACCTCAAAACAAAGAACATCCTCATTCTTAAAAACCCAAGTAAATGACGCAGAGCCATTACTCACACTTTACCTCCTGGTTCCCAAGCTAAGAAATGTCAGATGCTATAGACGGAACCCAACGTGGCCAGTAATTTCACATTGATCTCTGTTAAGAGGCTTTCCCAAGAGTTGTCATCAACTTGGACCTCAATCCAAAACTCTGAAGAGTAAACAGCTTCGACTGCAGGAATTTTCTGTTCTGGCCTCCTGAAGCTTTGCCAACAAGACTACTTCTCAGCTCCCATCATTCCTCCCTCTCTAACAAGCCAGAGAAACGTAATTCTCTGATGTATGTAGGAGAGACTGGTGGAAATTACCCAGTTACATTGTGGCTCAAACACTCAGGGAGAGTCAGACTCTTCCCTACTTTTGAGGAGAAACAATATATGGAGAACTGATTTAAGAGTTACCATGAAAACAAAACCAAACAACAACAAAAAAAGAGTTACCACGAGACAACTCCCAAGGAAGTTCACCGAGTCCTCTTCCATCCTTCAAATCCTACTCAAGTCCCACTCCTTTAAGGATATGGAAGTCCCCTGAGACTAACCATCCATAAGCACTTCCTCCCCTGAACCCCCACAGCCAACTCAATACCCACCTTATCAAGTTTTATGAAAATTATTGACAATGCAAATAAAGCATCCAGCACAGGGATAAACATGTCATAGAGGCTCAATAATTATCATTAATACACCATCACATGGTTTCTGTTAGTGCTTATCCCTCCAGTTTAATGTCTTCATAAGTAAAGTGTTAGCTATTCATCATTGAGGGGAAATGGATTGTTCTAGATCTCAGGAGTTTCTAAAGCTGAGAGTTTAACTCTGTGAGTATGGCACACAGATATCCTTAGAGGCTATCAGTTCTGACAGTTGTCCTTGAA
The DNA here is from genome assembly GCF_964212035.1 of Myotis nattereri. Taxonomy (NCBI): domain Eukaryota; kingdom Metazoa; phylum Chordata; class Mammalia; order Chiroptera; family Vespertilionidae; genus Myotis; species Myotis nattereri. The sequence goes on along the minus strand of NC_138088.1, from coordinate 51,499,610 downwards.
CCTGGACACATAGCAGGGTCTGCGTGGATGAATCAGCATCTTCAAGGAGAGCCAAGGTGTGTAAGGCCTTCTGTGCTCCTTACCACAGAGCAGTCTGACATCTCTCCCTCTTCCACTGCCTCCTGCCTCCCACTTTGTGGAATCTGTTCTTTGCTCCCTCAACATCACTTCTAATCTCCCAACAGCCTCTGCAATTGCTTCAGTGTCTACCACTCTCCCTGTACTCATCTCTATCGTCTTCACTCATTCTTTTTTCTTTTGACTCCTCTCAACCATCTTGACTCTTATGTGAAAATGAGTGGCCTCCCTTGGCATTGCCAGATGTTCCTCTCAAGCCACAGCGTCTGGGGTCCTCCCCGCTTGGGTCCACGGGTCACCATTGCCATCTTTATGCCCTAGGACCGTGGTCGGCAAACTGCGGCTCGCGAGCCACATGCGGCTCTGTGGCCCCTTGAGTGTGGCTCTTCCTAAGCCTTAGGAGTACCCTAATTAAGTTAATAACAATGTACCTACCTATATAGTTTAAGTTTAAAAAATTTGGCTCTCAAAAGAAATTTCAATCGTTGTACTGTTGATATTTGGCTCTGTTGACTAATGAGTTTGCCGACCACTGCCCTAGGAGACTCCTTTTCTCATTACAACCAGGCAGTTATCATTCTGGATGCTGAAAATGAACCTCAAGATAATAGAGGCTTGTGCTTCCTTCTGAATGACCTCCCGTTCCTGGCAGAGAGCTAAGACATTCCGCTTTCAATAGGAACTAGCTGGTTGATTCAGTGAAGTAGTTGTGAACAAGACACTACAGGCTCAGGGCTACATTAGGCCTCGGAGTATAAAGGAAGAGTATGATCCACAGAAACTTCCCGAAGCCATGCAAGGCTGTGCTGAGTTTGAGGAGAATAGAAAGTTGTAAGTGAGTTGGTTGAATTTTTGTAGTTTCCTAAAGACATTTGACATCAGAAGCTTTTGGGGATCCAGACATCTCGGTCTCTGTGGCATGACCCAGCGTGAGGCAAGAAGCCGGAGAGCAGACGCCGCCCGGTTCTGCAGCTCTCTGCACATAATTAGCACGGCTCGGGAGCAAACACACTCAGGCCTCCCGCTCCGTCTCCTGGGCTCTCATTGAGGTCTTAGAGAGAGAGACTTTTCCCTCCTCTACCAAGGCACATGGAGGTGACAGGGGAGAGAGGCATGGAAGATGAAGACGCCGTCTCGGGAAGCAACACACTGACACGCTCTCTGCACTTCTGATTTGCAAGTGAAATTTCTACCACAGACAATGCGAGCAGCACCAAGCCCTGACGGAAGACACTACTCATAAAAGTCTCCCAGGTCAGAGTCAGAAAAACCTCCAGCCACTGAAGGCAGAAGGCAGCGCTGGAAATAATGAATCACATTAAATAAGAAATCACAAAAACCATCTCTATGAGACAGCTGTGCAGGTCAAAAGGAAACCAGACAGGATACATCAAAAGGAAGCGCAGGCTCCCCAGGATAATTGCAGTGCAATTAATACAGGGTGAGTCACCGCCCTTGGTGGAAGTGGGGTCCGCTGGAGCTCAGAGGAGAGGGCTCTCAGACCCGTCTCGTGGTCTATCAGCAGTAATTCCCCTTCCTCACCATCTGTGGAACCCAGGGAAACATCCTCAGGAAATAGGTCTATAAGATGACGTCACTATAAAAAGTCAACTGTAGAATCCACAAATATCAAATGCAGAAAGTGCATCCCCTAGGAAATTGAAAATGGATTTAAAAGTTAATAGGCCCGATGGGTCTCTGATAGCAGCTTTCGGGGACAGCCAGTTATCAAGAGAGAAGAATAAGGGAGGAAAGAATGAAATGAACATGCGGGGAGAATCTACAGGGTACTGGGTGCTGAGTACAATGGTTTCCTCCCCATTCCGCTATTGGCTAAGTCTTTCTATCCCCATTTCATAGATTGGAAACTGAGTCTCAGGGAGGTTAGAGGAAAGCAAAGAGGAAAACACAAGGAAGCAGAGGTAGAGATTGAAGATGGAGGCTGAGAGGAGAAAGAACACTAGTCAGTATACGAAGGGTCACCTATATTCTCCTCTCATTCCCCTTGGCCCTTTTTCCCCTTGGAATCCTGGACTTCACCATGAGGTCACCATCCTATAGAAATCACATGCAGGACTGGGCAGCAACTCAGCATACTTGAGCACAAGAACCAGCACCAAATCAGAGGCGGAATTTCAGTGCTCAGAGTATGGTATGTATCTATCAACTGGGGACCATGTTACAAACACAGGCTCTTGGGCAGATTCTCGATCAGTATAGATGATTCTGATAAGGGAGGTAGCTAAAACTATGCTTTGAAAAGTTCAAACACAGAAGTCTTAATTCCTTGAATTAAAAGGTCTGCTGGGTGGTATTATGGAACATTTCTCCCTCCCCATCTAGGAGTACCTGTGGAGATGTGAGAATTTTCTGGAAAGCAGAAGGGTAGAAGCAAGCCAGTCAAGTGCCCTGATTACCACTTCTCTCATATCAATACCTCTTTGGGAAAGCAATTTAGTTGGGACTCTTTTAGGTGCAAACAGTATGCTGAAGCTGGCTGATACCTGTTAGACTATCTGAAATTTACAAGCTGCTTGTTAAACCTTGGCAGCTTAAAATCTACCACAATGGGAGTATTTACACCAGGGTAATTGGCAAACACTAAAAAAAATCAAGGCTTTTTTCCCCCTTTTCCTAGAAAGCAGTTTACCAACACACCACATATTGTAAGTGATAAAAAGTCTACTCATACCAGCTTAAGTAAGAATGGATATTTGTTTTTATAAGTAGGAAGACAAGGGATAAAACAGCCTTTAGAGATAGCTATATCTAAAAACTTAGGTACTGTTAAATCTTTGCTTGTTTCTGCATCTTTCAGCTCTGCTTTTCTCTGTGTTGGTTTTAATCTGCAGATAGAACTTCTCTATATGGCAAGAAAGATGGCAACTACCTGCCCCAAGTCCATGTTTAGCCCAAGGGAAAAGGATCCTCTTCTGGTTGACTCTACAGAGAAGTCCAGAGAGGATTCTAATTAGCTTCAGCCACATGCCCATCCCTGAACCAATCACTGAGATGAGGAAAAAGTAGAACTGTAACTGGCCATCAAGGATCATGTGCCCTCTCTGAGATGGGGATGTAGCCGCCATGACTGACATTCAGGGTTTCTTAAAAACTTAAAGTTTGGATTTGGTATTTGACCAACCCCTCTGACTTAGGAAAAACAATGAACAACATGCCTTCTGAAATTAAAGGTTTTGGCCAGCCTATCAGTGCACTGGAGAGTGGGAAGGATTTAGAAAGTCAGTGGGAATCAGGCAGTGAAAAGAGTCTATATACAAGGATGTAATAATTGTCAAAGCAAACAGATAGGAAGATGGTAAGCACAGATAATCAGAGCCAGATAGCCCTGGGTGACAGCAGCTACTACCATGATTTGTTGGGAGGAAAGCTACATGGCCAGAGTGAGGCAGATGCCTGGCATCTTGTGAATGCTCAATAAATGGTAGCCACCATGATCATTATGACCGTTATCTATCTATATAGCCTCAGATTCCTCACCTGTAGGAGGGAAATGATGATAATAAGACCTCCTCTGTGGGGTTGCTAGGAGGTTGAGATATTGTAGTACAGGTCTGGCCCATTGTGGCTACTCCAGGTAAATTATAACTATTCCTATCAGATGGAAACATTATTTTTCAAGGCTACCTTGCTTTCACCTCAGCTCCTTCTTTGAATCATCGAAATAAACACTTGACACTTTCCTTCCTTCCTTCTGAGCACATCAAGAAATAGTCAAGGAAATAAGACAACCATTTTGTCTCCTAAAAGAACCTTCTGGAAATGTTTTTCCAGAGCAGGTGGATTTGGTTGAAGGCAAGTGAGATGTTAGCAAATATTTTCTCTCATGCTGATTTCTTGAGAAAATTGTACAAGTTACTGAAAGGTTAAAAAAAAAACCTTCCATCTCTCCAGCTTCAAAAAGAAATTTAACAAGGGTATCAGTGAAATACACAAGATTTTCAGCAAAGTGGATAATATCAATGCATGTTACTACTTTTGATATTGCCTGGATGACAGGAGTGGGGGCAGAAGTGTAAGTTCAAAAAACACAAATTCAGAAGAGAGAGATGGGAAGGGCTTTGTCACTCAAAGAATAATAAATGTTTGCAATGGCCTACTGGGCAAGGCTGTTGAAGTAAAGACAGTGGGTTCGTTCAAGTAGCAATTAGATGCTATCCTGGGGGAAAGACTGTATTACAAGAGAGAAGCACCAATGTGGTGAGTGGCTTTTCACACTCCTAACACTGCCTATGTTCTTTTCATACTCTTAAGGGTCTGCAGTCCCAGCAGAATATGTGAGCACAGAAATTAGGCCCAGCAAGCAGTATGCCCTGGAAAACTGAGCCGAGAGAAATAATGCCGTTCAGGCAGGATCACAATTCGCGACGTTTGGCTATAGCATCCATTTCAATTCCATTGTTTCTTAGGTCTTGCAAGTCCCAGATGATGCTAGGGCAAGGAGTGGGAGACAATCGGGTCCTACGTCCCCTCCAGCTATGCTCAGCTATGCCCCTTTATAACACATGGAGCCTGCTACATTTCTGGGTTGATGAATTCAATGTCAAAGACAAAAGAAGTTTTGAAGTATCTAAGGATCATAAATAAGAAAGGTCCTTGCCCAAAGCACAGCACTTTGGGAAGTCCATCCTCATCTTTGCCACTCCTAGTCTCAGGGAACTAAGTTTCTGTGCCATTTTCCCAATGTGGGGAAAAGTGAGTATGCTCAGATATTTTTCAAGACACACCATTTCTAGACTCCATTTGGACACCTGTTACTTGCAGGTCTATTTTTAAGATCTAAGTTTTGTGTCACAGACATAATTCAAGTTTACAGTACAGCTTCTTCATTTCAACACCAGAATGAGACATTAGGGTGGTGGCCTCCAAAATCCCACAAAATCTCACTTCCAAGTCACATTTAAGAAGAACAGGCAGAAACACATATAATCTTGAACATAAAGAAAAAGAGACAATTGAGAACAAGCAAATCCCCTTTGGGATTTTTATTGTAATTTAGTTGAGCATCTAGGTCAACTTGGAAAAAAATGTCATTTGTACAGTGTTAAGCCTTTCTTTCCATGAATATATCTCTATTTATTCAGACCTTCTTTAATATCTCTGAATAGCATTTCTTCTTCTTTATAATGTGTTTATATCGTATGTTAAATTTCCCAGTATTATTTATATGTATAGATGCCTAGATAGATAGATCGAGAGATATCTATCTATTTTCTTGGTACTGTATAATGGCATCTGTATCTGTCAATGTTTAATCAGGAAAACAGAAAAAATTCTTACTAGGGTGTTGCCAAGAGATTAGGACACCCCCTAATCTCTCCCCTAGAACCTACAAGGCTACACTCACCACCTGAGCTGCTGGAGCTACTGAGGCTGCCATAGGGTGGAAGTCACTCCCATTGCCACTGCTGCCAATGCTGCCACTGATACTACTAGAAATCACTGCCTATGAAAAGAAGCCACATCCACCACTGCTCCTGAATATCAGCTCTGCTAGAATACACAGTGGCCTGCAGTTGCCTACTCTTTATGGATCCAAATCTATATAATAAAAGTCTAATATGCTAAGTGTCCTGTTGTCTGGTCATCCGTTCAACCAATCAAAGCATAATATACTAATGGTATGCTAAGGCCGCTCAACCACTCGCTATGATGTGCACTGACCACCAGGGGGAAGACCGTCAACTGGTCGACCAGTCGCTATGACGTGCATTGACCACCAGGGGGAAGACGCTCCTACGAGTAGTTAGCTTGCTGATGGGGTCTGGCTGATCGGGACTGAGTGAGACAGGCCGGACATGCTCTGGAGCCCTTCCGCGGTCCCACATCCCTCCTCAGCCCCAATTGTGTACCTCTAGCAATTCAGGTTGAGGGTCCTCCCCCAAAGTACATGAGTTTTGTGCACCAGGCCTCTAGTAGTAGAATAATTTCTCCTTACCTTCCACCATCTCATCTCCCAACAGTGACTAGGATCCAGCAAGCAGGAAAGTTTCAGAAATATAGTTTTCAGCTTCCAGCCTTCTGAAAAACAGAAGAGATCATGGACATGCAAAAATGGGACTAAAGTACAAATATTAAATCTGGCAGGGTATATTTTATTAAATTATTCTTTAGTGATTTATTTGTAAAGATGAAAGAAAAATTAAATATTATCAAATACTTGAGAAAAGTATGTAAAGGGAAAGAAAAGGGCCAAATAAATAATACAAAAATATTTCTAAGGAAAATGTGTTCATTTTTAAAATAGAAGAAAAATAATGTAAATAGTGTTTCAAAAAAACCACTGCACTTATAAATCAAGAATATAAGGGTGGGAACAAGAGTTTTTGGAAATTAAAAATATGATTGTTGAGGTTAAAATGTCAACAGAAGACCAAAAGTGAAAAATGAGAAAATCTGGCAGAAAGTAAAGCATAAAGAGAGAGAAAATATTTTTGTAAAAAAACAGACAAGCTAATAAACTTAAATGAAAATTCTACTTCCAAAATTAGACTAAAAAATAATTTGTGAAAGATAAAATAGAAAAAATTGAACCAAAAAAAGTATTAAGGAAATAATACCAGAGAATACCACAAAGTTGAAGTAGAGAAATCTTACAATTATAAGGAAAATTAATAGGAGGAAAATCACACTTGGCAAATGAACATAAAATTCAGAACATTAAGAATAGCCCAGCTGCTGTGGCTCAGTGGTTGAGTGATGATCTATGAACCAGGAGGTCATGGTTCAATAAGAACCGTGGGTTCTTAAAGGGGTTACATTAAAACTTACATTAGGGGGGAACAAAGGTTGCCTATAGAGGAAGTAGAATCAGATTGGCATTATATTTCTCAGCAGCACACTACATAACAGGACACGATGTCATTTTGAAATTATTTTGTTTATATTATTTTATAGCTAGCCAAACTATCATTGAAGGGTAGAATAAAGACATTTCAGACATGCAAGGACTTAGAATTTTCATCTCTTATATTCCTCTTTAAAATTAGTTGAGGTTGTGATCTAGCACAACAAAGAGTAAGCCAAAAAAGAATAAAATATGGAAGCCAGAAAGAGTATAACCAACCAAAAAGGGCAATTAATTGAAGTCCAAAGATAATAATTATGCTTCAACTTTATAGAGCTATAACTTTACAGTAGTTCATGGAGAACTCGGGAGGGATATATCTTTAAAAAAGGAATGAGGAGGGAAGTATTTGAAAGATTTTAAGAATGTGATTTTAAAAACAATTCAATTTTTAAAGTATTTTTAGAAATGCTTCAGTATGAACACAAAATTCACAATATAAATGTAACTGGTGAAACAAAACATTTTTTAAAAGATACTCATTTTCACTTGTAATATTAAATTATTAATGAATTAATTTTCACTGTTCAGTTTTATAAAAATTAAATATTGATTATATTTGTGCCAATAAGAATGTAATTAAGTAAGCTTTCTTGTATTGGTGTCTTCTTGACAATAATAAAAAAATTTAAAATGCACATATATTTTTATTCCAATATCCACTTCTGAAAATCTAGGATGAGAAAATACTTGCATTTGCATGTAATACAGGAATATTCACTATAGCATGGTTTGTAATAGTAAAAATAAAAATATTTTTATTAATGTCAATAAACAGGAAATTGAATAGATAGATTATAGCACATCCTCACTAAGGAATACTATGCAGCCTTTTAATATATATATCTCCAACAAATATTATTAAGTGAAAAACAAACAGGACAACATGTATATACAAAAATATGTTTATATAAAACAAAAATACAGATATATATATATACACTTTAGAATAAAATATATATATATACATATATATATGTATACAAAAATACAGTTTATATATACACTAGAGACCCGGTGCATGAAAATTCACGCACTTGGGAGGTTGGTCCCTCAGCCCAGCCTGCGCCCTCTGCAGGAGGCAACTGGTGGGGCAATCGGGGAACTGCGCCAGCTGGCGAGTGGCCAGCCCCGCCCCCCAATCACCCCTCCACCACCCCTGGTTGCCACCGTCCCCATCCCCCCATCGCCTTCCCCTCCCTCTGCCCACTGGCACCTGCCTTGGCTGGCCTGGTGCCGCCCACTCACCAGCCCCGCCACCTGCCGACTGGTCATTCCACTGTTAGGTCCATTTGCATATTAGGCTTTTATTATATAGGATACAAATGAAGAGAAATGGGCTCTATGGTGGAGAGTAGGATTGGGAATAAGGGGAGGGTCATGAGAAGTCTAATACATTGCTCTAATACTTCGATTAATTAAATCTTTTATAAGACAATATATTATGTTAAATTTTAAAATGAATAAGCTCCCTAAAATAAAGTCCATGCATTCTTCAGCTACACATGAAAGAAGGCCTAAGACAAAGGGGGTGCTGGTCTGCCCCATGCCATGCATGGAGCCTAGTCTAACCCTAACTGCTGAGCACCAACCACAGCTGAAGAAGGACAGGCACAAATTGGATCACATCCAGAGGATGATAATTAGGATGATGAAAGAGCTGGAATGTCATAATAGCTGAGGATCAACATTTAAATCATGAGAATGTTTAGCCGGGAAAAAAGAACATGATTTAAAAGGACATGATTTTTAAAAAGAGAGAGAGACATGATAACTCGCTTGATATATGGAACTTATTCTGTGTGGAATTGGATCAATGGGTGGAAATTATAAAAAGAAAATCTAAGTTCACTAGAAAAAAACTTTATTCTAAAAAATATATACCATGATTTAAAAGCATGATACATTCTATTGTCTAACAAATCTGTACAGTTTTTAAAATTAAAATAATCCTAGGTGATAAGAAAGTGTGGAAACAATCACTCATTTATGGCTAATTGTCCTTCAGAAAGACTGTTCCCAATTTTTAATGCATACACACACATTAATGTATATACACAATAATATAACTATTCATTCAGCAAGTATGTATTGGGCATCTACTATGTACTAAGCATTGTGCTAGGCACTGAAATGGCCGAGGGGGGACTCCTGCCCTTCCTTCTCCTTCACGCTCCCCTGAAAATCTGCATCTGCCTGTCAATAGAGGCTCCTTAGGTGGCAAACATCTGTCCCATGTTCAGCAAAGCACAATGTGTGCTGTGCCCTTGATTTTTTAGGTATTGGTGAAGAACATGGGATCCGAGATCAGACAGACCTGGGTTGTATCCCTGCCGGAAGCCGGTCCATCCTTGCTGCTTGACACAGTCGCTGCAGGGAAGAAACATCTGCACAGCATATGTTTCAAGGGACCTGGCGTATATGGCATACTGTTCTTAATATGTTTGCTCCCCTTCTTGGCGCTATGTGTTTTAACCAAGGTCACCTCTCTGAGAAAGGTTGTTTTCCGAGGTAGGGATTTTTTCCCTGAAGTTAGGGAGGGAATAAAATCCCTTAACTAAGTGCCAGGCAGGTAGTTAATCACTTTAACTACGAACAATCACGCTTAAGCTACATAATCTTTACTCCCTGGAATGGAGATAAGAAATGCCCTAACCTTTGGAATAGAAATTGATAGGATTAAAATCAACTGAAATAAATACAGATGTAACAAGACAATAAAACACAGAACCTGGCTGGAGAACCTCGCTATGCTGATCAACTGAACGCTGCCTCCATGTCCGTCCTTCTTCGCCGACTCCGTCAACTCCTTTGGGAACCCCTGGACCTGCTGGGGCTGGACCCCAACATCTGGCAGCCAAACAGGGACCCTTAGGTAAGTTCCCCCATTCCCCAAGGTAAGCCCCACTCTTGGGACAGATAGGACTCCACCATAGGAAGAGGGTGGATAGTCTTCGCCGACTCCGTCCACACCTTTGGGAACCCCTGGACCTGCTGGGGCAGGACCCCAACATATCCCTAAACCTCTCTGAGCCCCAACTCCTTATCAGGAACACATGAATAATATCCTGACCTCTGGGGCTGGTTCTGTGGATTACACAAGACAACACCTGTGAAGCACACTGCCGGGCCCTGCAGACCCTAACAGTGTTAACCATTAAATTGTTATTAATAGTAAAAGCTCACATGTGGGGTCTTATGGATGAGGACAATGACACCTGCCTAGTGTTCTTGCTCACCCATTCTCAGTGAGTCATTGTCTCTTCAGGATGCTGAGGCAAGGGCTATGGAACACCCAGCCTGCCCCCCATACCACTTGGCCCATCTTTGTAATTTCCTGTGACTGGCCAGCAGTTTGCATCTCTCCCATGTCACAGGTAACTCTCAGAGACTCCACGTGCTCTGCGATGCTTGCAGCATTGTCTGCCCATGGCTCACACGCCCAGAAAAAAGGAGAAATTTGCCCACGTTTACATGATGATTCAGAAAAAGCCAACAGTGGAACGAACCCTCCTTGGCTTTCTTCATCTCACATCCCCTGTTAGTATGTCATGAATATAATACCCTTTACCAGGGACTCAAGAAGGAACAGGGCAGCTGTCTATTCCAGGGCTGATGGAACCTTCGCAATGCAAACAAGACCCTCTTGTGGATCTTCTCAACAACCCAGGCATCGTCTCACAGAGCCAGGCATCGCCATGGGCCAAGTCCATTGCCAGCCCAGCTCTGCCAAGAAACATGCAGCTCAACTACACTTGACTCTCAAAATAAATACTTTAAGTCAGAACAGATGCCGTCAGCTTGGCCCAGAGTCATCGGTGGCACCAACAGCTTGAAGAAAGCTCTTGGAGCAGAGGGAACATGTGGGAGGCCACTTGGGAGGTGCCAGGCCTGGCTTTCAGGACCTCCGGAGCACTCTCCCTAGGCAGAGGCAAGGAAGACACACCAGAAGAGAAGAGGTTGTGCTGCAGCAAGAACCCAGCCAAGGGCAGAAGAGCCGGTTCTTGTCCCAGCTCTGCAGCTCCGAGCAAATCCCTCTGGCTCTGGGACTCTGCTTTCTGTAAATGAAGGTTGTAGTGAAAGTTCAAAAAGTCTAGCAAACTGTAAAGGGCTGTCTAGATGGGCGGAGGACTACAGTAGCCTGAGACCACCCTGGAGTGCCCTCTGTTGCTATCATCAGGCATAGGAGAGAACCAAAAGGGGATTTATCTTGAGGACTGGGATAAGAGAAGGCCATGGATAGAATCAGGACCTCGTCCCTCTTCCTCATTTCCAAACAGAAGGCTCCTGAAAACAAGGTTCAATTCTCTCTGCCTTACCTTTTCCCTTTCATTTTATTCCTTCCCTCCATCCTTCTCTTTTTACTTCCTTCTTTCCTTCTTTCTGATCTATGCCTCTAGCCCAGGGGTGGGCAAACTTTTTGACTCGAGGGCCACAGTGGGTTCTTAAACTGGGCCGGAGGGCCGGAACAAAAGCATGGATGGAGTGTTTGTGTGAACTAATATAAATTCAAAGTAAACATCATTACATAAAAGGGTACGGTCTTTTTTTTTTTTAGTTTTATTCATTTCAAGCGGGCCGGATCCAGCCCGCGGGCCGTAGTTTGCCCACGGCTGCTCTAGCCACTAACAATTCCTCTTCATTCCTAAAACAGATTCTTTCTCTCTCTTTCTCTTTCTCTCTCTCTCTCTCTCTCTCTCTCTCTCTCTCTCTCTCTCTCCTCCCCCCTTCCCCCCCAGGACCTTTGCACCTACTGTGCCTCTGTCTGGACCATTCTTTCCATGCCTCCTTGTCTTTTGGGTTTCAACTTTGATATCACTTCCTATGAGCTGGTTGAGGGGCCCTATGCTGGGTTCTCCTAGGGCTCAATGTCCATGATTGTCTGTCTCTCCTCAGGCTATGAGCTCTCAGGGCAAGGATTTCTTATCCATCAGCCTCCCTTAAAGCAGGGGCTCAAAAAATGTGTACTGAGTGAATGAGTAAGAAAATGTTTCTCAAGGACACAGAGCAGAATGATGGGGCCTGGATCCTCTTTCTACGAGTCCAGTGTTCGTTCATTCATTCATTCAATTATTTACTCACATAACAGATATTTGTTGAGCACCTTCAACAAGCCAGGGACTCTACCAAGTGCTGGGCTCAGAGCAAAAGGGCAAGTCCTCTGTTCTCAGGGAATGTGCATTCTTGAAGGAAAGGACAGGACATAACAGATAGTGAGAAAAATAACCTGAGAATGATGAGTGCTACATGGAAAATTAAAATGAGCTAATGCGATAGAGCTTGACCTGGTGGATACTCTAGAATGGATAGATGAGGAAGGCTGCTCTAGAGATGGGACTGACAGCAAATGATGGGGGAGGGAGGGAGGGAAGAACCAGCCTTGTGAGTGTGAAGAGTATTCCAGGAGAGGGACAGCTGGTGCACGGGACTTTAATGGGAGGTTATGACAGAAGGAAGGTCAATGTGATGGAATGCAATGGGCGGCAAACAGGAGCATGTTTGAGATAAGGCGGGTGAAGTAGGAAGGGGCTAGTTTATGCAGGGCCTTGCAGCCCACGATAAGGTTCTATTTCAGTCAAGTGGAATGGGGTCCATTGGAGAGTGTTAAGCTGGGAGTGATGTGATACAACTCATGTTTTTAAAAGATTAGCCTGACCATAGTGTAGAGATCGGTGGAGGGGTGGGAACAAGAGTAGAAATGGAGATTAGAGGCTATTGTGCTAACCCAAGCAAGGTGTAATGCCAGCCTGAGCCAAGAGGTCATAGTGATGATGGAGAGAAGTGGACGGACCCATGCTGGAAGGCAAAGTCGTTTGGACTTGCTCATGTCTGAAAAGTAGAATTGATAAAGTGCTCAGGGACTGGATATGGGGGTGGGAAGAAGGGAAAGAGGCTCAAGGAACTGTTTGGATGGGAGTGCTCTTTACTGGGAGCGGGAGAGGAGACTGGAGGAGAACGTTTAGAACAATGATCAGATCTATTAAGGCCTCTTGACATTTAGATGCATATTCAATATCTAAAGGAAATACACAAGACTGTATTTATATAGCAGTTGAATACACAAGACTGAAATTCTGGGGAGAGATCAGGGGTGGGCATGCATATTTGGGGACCATCTGCTTTGGTGACTTGTGATGCTATGGGTCTGGAAGGGATTACCTGGAGAGAACACCTGTGGGGAGAGGAGAGCTGAGGACAGAACTCTGGGCACTCCAGCACTAGGAGGTCTGCAAAAGAGGAGGAGCCAGCCAGCAAAGAGACCAAAAGGGACAGCCCTAGAGATAGGAGAAAAACCAAGGCAGTGTGGGGCCCAGGAGCCAAAGGAAGTTCAAGTTGCTTCCCGGGCACACGCCCCAAAACTTCCTAGATCCACCACACATCCTCCTGAACTACACACATACCTGCCTGCCCCTGGGATCAGCTGTTCTCAGTAGTGCCACACCCACCCCGCTGACCAATCCCACAGCGCAGTCCCTCTCTGCCTCCTTCAGCATCCTGGCACTAACTGGTTGTGTGGCTCTTGCCAGGTCCTCGCTCCTTCTTGGATCCTGGTTCCTCCTCAGACAAATGAGGAGGCTGGAGATGGCCGTCTCTTGCTGACAGTCCTCCTTGTGCCAACATGACTCAGGGTCTGCCTGTCCCTCCCCACGCCAAGGGCTCTCCAAGTCTGGGCTTTGCTTTGGTGCAGCTCAGAGCTCGAGCTCTCTTCTCTTTCTCTTTCTTCCCCTGGAGACTGTAGAGTCCCAGGCACGGATGAGGGCCTGCTCAGAGCAAAACTCATAGGCGAGGCACATCCGATGGACACACACACACACACAAAACAGAGGAGTGTCAGGGAAACGCAAGGGCCTTAGACCCAAAGCAGCGTGGTTGTTCATGGCCTGTTCTGTCCAAGAGTGACCAGTCACAGGCATGCTCTGCTCCCCAAAGTAGGGCATCCCAGGGCTACATTCACATTTGTCCAGAGGGGGTGACTTTTTAAAATTTGTGCAAAAGTGTCCTAGAAGCAGTGCCATGTGACCCCACTTCGGACACAGCTTCTCCGAGCTCACTGCCTGCTTTCCACGGGCCTGTCACCCATTACCTTTAAACCTGTCACTGCATTCTGCAGGCACGTTGACGACTGCCTGGGCTGGTCGCCTGCTGTTTTGGGTCCGCCCTCTATTTCTTCAGGCTCTCTGTCTGGATGACTTAGGCCTGCATGTCGTATCTCTAGGCCTGCGGCCAGACTGCCCAGAGCCCTGGGAACTTGGGCTGCTGCTGAATCAGGGCTGCGTGGCACATTAACACCGCCCTGTGGGCTGCAGTCCTGCCGGGAGTGAACGCCCGCACCTCTGGCTCCCAGTGGTGACCACCGTGATTAGTCCAAGGGCTCAGCCACGCTTTGAAAGGAGTGTTTGTACGGTGTTTTTCCCCCCACGTTACCGCTAAGGCCAAATCCCCCCGAGACGGATCTGTGTACCCATTTTGCTTTTTTTTTTTTGGCAATCCATGTTTAATAGGGAGCCGAGTGTGTAGCGCCCTGTGCCTCCAGCCGGGAGCTCAGTGCTGGCAAGGCAGGCAGGCCAGGGAGGCCAGCAGCAGGGTGGGAGCAGGCCAAGAAAAACCCCCAGGCCTCAGGCGGTGGCAGGAGGGCTGCCCGGGCAGCTGCCCATGGAGCCTGGCCTCAGAGCTCCCGGGGACCGGCCTGGCCTGGTGCCAGCAGCTGTGGCTCCGTCCCTTTGCCGAGAGCCAGGGACACAAAACAGAGCCCAGTTTTCAAAGTGACACAAAGTGGTCTCTTCACAGAGCCCCCCAGCGATCTGGACCCACACAGCCCGTGTTCTCACGCAGGAAAGGGGCCTCGAGAGGCATGAGGTACAAGCACCATCACGTGCAAGAATGTTGGGCTTGGATCGAATGAGACATAATGCAACTCACGTTTAGCAGCACCCTTTCCCTGGCAGGCCCTGAGCTGAGGGTTTACACCAGCGGTTCTCAACCTGTGGGTCGTGACCCCTTTGGCGGTCAAATGACCCTTTCACAGGGGTCGCCTAAGACCATCCTGCATTTCAGATATTTACATGACGATTCATAACAGTAGCAACATTACAGTTATGAAGTAGCAACGAAAATAATTTTAGGGTTGGGTCACAACATGAGGAACTGTATTTAAAGGGCCAGAAGTTTGAGAACCACTGGTCTAAGGAAACTGGCTGTTTTAAAAAATTCACTGAACAGTGATTTTCAAATCCTTTTGCTTTGAACCCCTCTTGCCACAAACGTTTTGAAGTTGTCTGGGAATCCTGTCAGGCCTATTACTCAGGTCACTGACTCTGCTCTGCTTGAGAATTGTGCAGAGCCACGCCCGCAGAGCTGGGGGACTTGGCCACCTTCCTTTACGTCACTACTTACTGTGCCACCTTGGCGATGTCATTTCCTCCTTCCAGAGCCCGTTTCCATGTCCACCAGATAAGGATAATGTGACCCTCCTCCCCAGACCTTTATGATCGAAGTCAACTGTTTTCTTTTATCTCTGGGGACTGAGTCACCCACCACTGCTAACAATAATAGCGAACACTAGCTGCATCCATACGATGTGCTGTGTAATTTTCAGACATTTGCTCCGGTTGCCAAACCTCATAGAAGAGAAGAGGAAATGGAGGCGCATAGAAATGAAGTAATTGACCTGGTTTCCCCATCTAGGCAATAGCGCCAGGACTGACCCCAGGCACCCCCATCTCAGCTTTCCACTGCCATTTGGGAGAGTGAGAATGGGGAGCCACACCTCCTGTCCATTACCTAGTCACACCCTCTGGAGCCTTCCCCAAAGGGGGTGCAAAAGGCTTCTTCTCCAACATGGGAGACCCAGCACAGCCACACAGGCCCCTTGTCCTCCTGTGGGGCACCTGACCTCGCCACCGTTCCACCACGCAAGGGTGCGGGAGGGCCATGCTGAGCGCCGAGGGCCACTTGGCACCCAGAGGGGGACAAGAGGAGGAGGAAGAGAGAAGCCACTCTTGTGGGAGAATGAGCGAGTGTCTGCTCTCTCTACTCAATCCAGGAGGTTTCATTCCGGCTCATGGCTGCTCATTATCAGAGCTCACTCTGTTCAGGCGAAGGGCGAACGTGTTCCTAAATTTAAGTCTCTGTGTGCGACCGCGACAATGCGTGTTTTGTGTGCTTCTCCCTGAAAAACTCCTCCTGTGACACGGGCGACCCAGCCTGGACTCGGGCTTTCATGTGCGTTACCCACTCCGACTGGCCCCCGCTGGCGGATTTTTCTTAAAGTCTAAAACGAGGGGCTCACCTCCTCTTCTTGGCTTTTTCTTCTCTGCTCCCTATAATCTTGGTTTGACTCACACAAAATGACTCAGTGGGGGACTCACTCAAGAAGGCTTTGACGGGAACAATGGACGGGCACCTCGACAGAGGCCGGCCCGCCGCACCGAGAGAGGGAAAATGGATTAAAGTTTAAAGATGTCATGTATGTTAACCGATCAGTATCGGTTTTATGTATTTTGTCAAAGGGACATCAGTGGAGCTGGTCCTAGGAGAGCACGGGCTGCCAAGGAGGGAGCCGTGGCCCCCACACACCTTGGCCAGAGGCCTCACCAGAGATAACAAGCCCAAGAAGCCTTGGGCTTGAAAGGTAATAATAACAATAATCAGGAAGAAAGGGCTGAGAGGAGCTTGTGGGAATTGTTGTGTGTGTCAGCTTTGTCCTTCCACAATGGCCCAGGGCCAGGAGCCAGGCGGTCACTGGGGCAGCAGAGCGGCTCCTTCAGAAAGCGGCAGGACTTCATTCAGCCCCGATGGCTTTCTTCCAAGAGAATTGCTCCAATGGGCACCCCTGGATCAAGCAGAAGCCCCAAGGAGTCCAGGGGGAGGCGGGGCAGAGGGAGCTGAGCTGAAAGGAGTGGCTCCCTGCGGCCACCTCTGCAGGGCCAGGCCTAGGACCCGGCCGAGCGCAGGAGCAAGGAGGCCTCAGCCGCATGGGGCCTCAGCCCTGACCTCCATCGTGCTGGGAGGAGGTCACCCACAATGTCCTGCTCCCCTGTCAGGGCATCAAGAGAACAGATCTGGCCTCTGCAACTTCTCTTCATCATCCCTGAAGGAAAATGGAATTCCCCACTTAGATTTTTTTTTGGCCTCTGAGAACTTTTTCTACCATGTGAATCTCCTTTTCTGAGAGTTTCTAGAATTTTCTCAAGTAGTGAACAGGCTCAACATGGAGTATCTTGGAATCCTTCTGAAGCAGTCCAGACTGGACCAGCCCCAGTTGCCTGGAGAAGGTGGTGGGGGCCGAGGGTGCACAGTGGGTTTCCTCAGAGGCCGGCGAGGGAAGGTCGGAGCTGGTTTAGAGACCCTCCATCAGGGTCCTGTTGGCCCGTGGGCTCCTCGGAGGCAGTAATATGCATGGTCCAGCTCTGACTGGCTTGTGAGAGCTGATCGTTCAACTTCCAGTAATGTTCAAGCCTGTTTCTTCCCCCTGCCCACTTAACACAAATTTATTTTCTCAGAGTTCTGGAGGCGAGAAGTCCAAGACCAAGATGCCAGCAGGGTTGGTTTCTCTGGTTTATCACGCAAAGGTGATAAACATTCAAAGCATATCACTTAATGTTACGGTTACCTATACTCCTGAGGTTACGAATGCCTACTGTATCTACATTGTGGAAATATTATATCATGTGACCCTCTGAGCATCTCTTCCCAACTCCGTATACAATGATGTCTCCGAGATAGATTGAAACTGTCCATGATAAGGTATTTATACCATAGAAACTGGCAAATGCTACAAATCTGGGCTTTTCCCCCTGAAATGCTAGTTGTTAAGTGTTTATCAGGGTGTTGGTTGGGGGGTGGTCTGGCCCAGGATCTTGGGCACCTGACCAAGTCACTTTCTTATAGGAAGGAAAAGAGATGGGATGACAAGTTGCTTCAAAGACAAACTGTATGAAATTATGAGTGTTTCGGAGTTCCTTGACCCCCATTTTCATGCACGCATGCATTCAATCATTCATTCTAAGAAAATACTGTATAATGAAAAAAAGTCATTTCCAACTCAAAAACCTTATGACAATCTGATCTAACTTCTGCCTTTAATCAGGATAATTCAAGGCCAATAAGTTGAACCTCATGCTGGGCTCAGGGGTGGGGGCCAGCAGGGAAACGTTCATGACTGAGAACATCACCTCCCTTTGGGCCAACCTGTACCCTCACATGCCCGCCCCCTTTCTGGGCGTCAGCTGAGAAGGCTGAACCTGTGAGCCCTCCAGCCGGGCATCCGCATTTGAATTGGGGTCTGGGAGGCTGAAAGGTCTTCAGAGCCACAGTCAACAATTCTCACGGGGATCTCAGGCCTTGGGAGCACTCTACAAAATCGAGTCCCGTGGCCTTCCAAGAACGCATCATGCAGGCAACGGCCTTCTCTGTCCTAGAAGGCTACACTTGGCCAGGGCCCTTCTCTCCCTGGCTCCAGAGAACACAAGGCAATAGCATCAGTGGCAATAGCTAACGTCCATGGAACAGACCCAAGTGGCAAGCACTAGCCCAAGCACATCGGAGCCTCCTGGGAGCAGGCAGTGTCTTAGTCCCATCCCGCAACCAAGGCTGAGAGACATTCCTTCACTTGGCCGACTGGCTCAGCCAGGAAGCCACACAGCTGGGATCCAGACCCGGACAAGCTGACAACCGAGCTCTCCTCCTTAACCACGATGCTCAATTGGCTCCCAAGAAGGTGTCCTTTAATGTGGACACACAAACCCCCTTCCCCTGTCCATCACCCCCGAACAGGAGAGCAGCACTGGGCAGGCCCCACACAACAATAGGGATACAACACAGTCTTTCTGTGCCTAAGAGCCTTGCCATCTGCAAGGTGCTTTCAAAGTCAGCTCTCACTTGCTCTTGATGGTTTTCTGAGGCATGCATAACGAGGACGGCTTTGCAGAAAGAAAAAGTTAATTCAAATGCCCCTTGGGTTTGAACTCGGCCACTCAGCCCAGCTGGGTCCGGGGCTCAGTCTCTGGACTCCCCATCCAGTGCCCATTTTGCTGCAGCATCAGCATGCCTCACCTCCCCACCCCTGCAGGAGCCTCGTTTCTTAGCTGCAGATAAATCAATAGATCCCTGGAAACGTGTCAACCGCCGAGACCAGAAGACAAGTTCCAGGAGGAGAGAAATACTTGAGATTCCTGTTAAGGAACAATGTTGGGTTTGGCCAGAATAACACCAGAAAAAAAAAGAAGGAAACAATAATGTCCGCCATTGCGTAATGCATGCGACCAATCGAAGCTGTGGCTGGAAGGAAGTTGGGTAGATTTCCAAGGGGGCACCTCTCTCCATGGAAGGATGAGGGAAGGGCCCCTGACATATAATGAGCATATACCAGGCATCTACTTGGGTAAATATTGCTTCAGATCCTTGCCCTGGCAACCCCATGGCCTAAGTATTACTACCTCCAAGGTTCAGAGGAGGAAACACAGGCACAGGGGCGGCTTCACCCTCCAGAAGCGGTGCTGAGATGCCCAAGCGCTCCTCTCAGATGGGGAGCGAGCTGAGGGATTCAGTATGGTGTTCAAGGGCAAGGACTTTGATAGCCAAAAAGTGGAAACAACCCAGAAGTCCATCATCCACACAATGAAACACTACACAGCAAGCAACAGGAAGTCACGGCTGATCCATACTACCGCCTGGATGAGCCTCAGAAGTATGAAACTTTAAAAGAAGCCCTGCCCTTTAAAAAAAAAAAAAAAAAGCCCTGGCCAGTGTGGCTCAGTTGGTTGGAGTATTGTCCTGTACACTCAAAGGCAGCGGGTTCCACCCGGTCAGGTTCCATCCCTGGTCCAGGCACATGCAGGAGGCAGCTGATCGATGTTTCTCTCTCACATCACTGTTTATCTCTCTCTCTCTCTCCCTTCCTCTCTCTAAATTCAATAAAAAATTATTTTTAATTTAATATTATATTAACCTCCAAGGCGGGAGAAAATTGGTTCTACTAGGGCAAAAAAAAAATTTTTTTTAATATCACCATGGTTTGTGGTCCTCCCAAGCTCAACTGTACCAGACAAAACCATATTCCTTAGTATTTAATTTCTGTCTTTAGGGAGAATGTTCATTAAGTTTTGTTTTCCCCCGCGGGAAAGGTGTGGATGATCATGAAAGAAAGGTTGAGAAGCACTGTGCTAAGTGAAAGAAAGCAGACACAAAAGGCCATATCATGTGCGAGTCCAGGCAGAGGAAATGTGAAGCAAAGGCAAACCTACAGAGAGAACTGAACACAGTCCCGTGGCTGCCTTGGGCTGGGCGTGGGAACCGGAATGAGTGCAAACCAGAAAAAGGGATCTTTCTGGGGTGATGAAAATGTTCTAAAATTGAATTGTGGTGGCGGTTGCACAACTCTGTAAATTTCCTCAAAGTCATTGAACAGTGCATGTACAGTGAGTGAGTTTGCTGGTGTTTAAATTATACTCCTATAAAGCTATCTTTAAAAAAAAATAGGAAGAACCCAGCCTTGGGGATCAGAGAGGCCTGGCTCCAGTCCTAATCCCACTCTACCCCCCCCCCCCACCCGCCAACGAGTCCAATAGCCCAGATAGGTGGCCTGGGCCTGCTCCTCAGTAAACTGGGGGTGTAAGAGAGCTATGGGAGGCTGGGTGGGCCCCGTGAGATTGCTTACAGCCCTCAGCACTGTGACGGGAGGTCTGAGGGCTCTAAACGGGGGGCAAGGACCTAGAACTCCTTTTCAACTTTCAGATGAAATAGCACCTCCCCAGAGGCCTTCCCTGACCTCTGGAAGCTATTACCCAGCATGCCACCCTGTTTATTTCCTTGTAGCACGCACTGAAATCTCAAGTGGCCCTTTTGTTCATTTGGCCATTGTCTGCCTCCCCACCCTCCACTGGAATGTTAGCTCCAGGGGGCAGGGACCTCACCTCCACCTTCTCCCTGAGATGAGCACCCTGCGCCCTCACAAAGCAGGAACATGGGAATGTTCGCTGTGGTGATTACTATTTCTGGTTGAACACCAAACGCATGCAGGCATATGAGCTCTGTTTGTGCATCTGAAAGTCACACATTTCTGGAGACTTCTTCAGAAAGAATTCTGTACCAGGTGTGTAACGCAGTGAACAATTCTGGGGAAAATTTTGCTTTGATTATATGGATTCGTTGGCCTTGCATGCCTGCTGTAGTGATTCTTATCCTGGGGGGCACGGGGGGCTCAGGGAGCTCCTAAAAACACATGCAGGGTGTTGTTTGCATTCGGGGACGTACATTATCTTTGGGGGTGATGGTCCTTAGCACTTACCAGAATCTCAGGGGGGATCATGACCAAAATGAAGCCATGATTCTCTGGTGATCCAGGTGCAATGAAAACTCCTAAGTATGGGAAGCAGCCCCCTCCCATATTTCTTTCTTTCTTTCTCTCTCTCTCTCTCCTCTCTCTCTCTCTCTCTCTCTCTCTCTCTCTCTCTCACACACACACACACACACACACACACACACACACACCCCATCAGAAGGCCCAGCCTCATGGAGAACTTGGGGAAGGCACTGATGGGACATCTTCATGGAACTGAACATAGAGCAGCCGAGATAGGAGTCCAGGGAGACGGGAAGCAGGACTGGAGATGGGGTGGCTCACTCCACATCTGTTCCTGGGCTATTAAATTGTGAAAAAGGATCCTGGGCTGGGCACCCGCAAAGCGAGCCACAGAGAGAGAAAATGAGATAAACCCTCCGTCTGCTTCCTGTCCCTCAGCCAGGGACACCATCTACCTGGAGCCTATGCTGACCGACCGTGGGAGGCACAGTGAGAGTGGGGGGCTGACAAGCCTGGGGCGGGACCTGACAGCAGCGCTTTGGGGGGCGGTATACGCTGAGGCTGTGTGATCAACAGGCTTCTCCAGTGATTTTCCAACGGGTGTGTGTGTGTGTGTGTGTGTGTGTGTGTGCGCGCTCCAGGGAAAGAGAGGAGACACAAACATCAGCTATCTACAATGAGCAGAACCACTTTACCATCCACTAAATCAGAGTCAGACAGCCGGGGACCCAGGGAACCAGCTCCCATTCTCTGAACATCCTGGCCCTCAGAGAATAGGAACAAGGAGGACGAGGCCAGGGGGACGGACTAATTACACCTACCAAGCAACAAATCCCTTGGAAAACATAAATACGGTTTCAAGGACACTCGGCCGCTCACGAAGCTAAAGTGTTTTTCTTTCAAACCCCAGCAAGAAAGTCCCAGGGATGAAACAAACTTCGCTTATTTTAGTTTCTACTCAATTACCTGTTAATGGAAAAAACCTGGCACCGACCATAATGAGGCGGGCATGAGCTCACTGGCGTGGGGGTCGGCGCTGTCAGGAAGGCTGCAACAAGCCCAGCATTTATCTGCCTCTCTGTAACCCCTTTTAAACTCGCTGTCAGGGAGCCCACGCCGAGCATGCGGAGAGGAAGGCCTTGGAACCTGCTCCGGGTCCCGGAGGCCCCCTGGGAAAAGGAAAATTGTTGTTGGCAAGTCTGCCTGGCTCCAGAAATTGATCCAGTGCCCCCCACTTGTCCGAGCAGCAGCAGACAGAGCTAAGAATTTTGTTATAATTAAATAGAGTGCTGATTGGCTGCTGGAGGTAGTCTTGAGACGGGTGTTTAAAAGCGGAGAACAACGGTGACTATTCATAGGAGAAGCCCAGAGTCTTAAAAATCCATCTGTTTCATTCCCAAATTTAGGCCAAAAAAATGCTCACTTGCTGTCTTTAAAAATACCACCTGCTTTGCGCTGTTGTATAATGTGCCATTATATAAGGTGGAGGGGAGGCGGGTGGAGGGATGCACGGGTGAGAGGATGCGGCCTGGTGGCCCAGCCCCTTCCCGCCCCCCCCCCCCCCCCCCAAGAACAGAGGCCGACCGACCGTCTGCGGAGGCCGGACATCTGCTCCCAAGGCGACCTCTCCTTCCCAGGCACCCGAGCTGCAATCAGAACCCCCACATGCCGGCCCTGGTACCCACCTGACCTCCCATCACCATCGGAGTTGCACCCAAGGCTGGACTGGCTGCGATCTCACCCCAGGCTCCCCACAGCTGTGATGCAAGGGAAAGAGACCCATCCAGGCCCCCTTAGTCCCGGCATCGGGGCCAGCTAGTAGCCTCCTGCAGCCACCCTCACTCGAGGGTATGGCACCCACAGGATGTAAGGTTCCCGAAGGGGCAGCCCCATTTCTCCCGAGGGGACAGATGTCCTGGTCCAGCACAGTCCCAACAGCTTTTCGCAAACTTCAGGGCAATGTCAGGACTCAGTCTCTCCTTAAGATTTGTATTCGGCCTGGCTGGCATGGCTCCGTGGTTGAGTGTCAGCCTATGCACCAGGAGGCCAGGGTTCGATTCTGGTCAGGGTACATGCCCGGGTGGCTGAGAGATGATTCTCTCTCATCACTCATGTTTCTCTCTCTCTCCTTCTACCTTCCTCTCTGAAATTAATAAAAAGTATGTATTTTTCAAAAGATTCTTATTCAGTCGGTAGTTGAAGAGAATGGGCTCCCTAGTCATTGTCCCATTTTTAACCCCAGCTCTGCCACCTTTCAGCTGCACGTGTTCCTTAGCCCCTTCCCAGGACAAGGGGAATAGGAAGGCTTACATCAGAGCGTTTGGGTGAAGAACAAATAAAATGACGCGTGCTGTGCCAGATGCCCGGGAGCCTAGTGTGGTGCCTGGCACGTCGGGGTGCCTGCTAACAGGTGGCTGCTGTATTTCTGAGAACGCCACACTCCAGTCCTCCGCCACATTGGAGTCCATAAATCTGGACACCAACCCGGCATTGGGAACAAGTCTCAGCGCTGGCGGCAGAATGAAAATTCCCCACATCAAAGCCAGCGAGGAGAGAATTCGAGGCAGCAGGTGGTTCCTGGAAAGATCCCTGGTCTAGATAGCAGGGAATCGTGGCATTTAGCCTAGACCCTGCCAGCACCCAGCTGTGTGGCTTCAGGCAAGACGCTCTTGGGACCCCCTTCTCCAAGCTTCAGTTTCCGTTGGTCCCTCTTTCCAGCTCTTAAAGAGACAGTCTGATTCCATTCGGAGCAGCTGCTCTTGCCTACTCTTGGATTTCCCACTCGGAAGGATAGAACTTATCCCTCTTGGGAATTCTGATGCCCCAGGAGGGGATGGGGGCTACACAAGGAACCCCCTCCATACCCTGACACCAAGGGTAGGCTCTAATTTCACCAATATGCCCACAATTTCCCATTTCCACTCTCCCCTTCAACCTTTGCATCCTGGAAAGCAAATATAGACACCAGAATAGTTTCTAGCAGGGCCTTGACTGAAAATGTATTAATAGAAATTTAATCTTTTATTATTTACTAGAGGCCCGGTGCACAAAATTGGTGCAGGGGGAAAGTCCCTCAGCCTGGCCTGCACCCTCTCATAATCTGGGACCACTGGCTCCTAACCACTTGCCTGCCTGCCTGCCTGATCCTGCCTGCCTGATCGTTTCTAACTGCTCGCCTGCCTGCCTGCCTGCCTGCCTGATTGCTCCTAACCTGCCTGACTGATCGCCTCTAACCACCTCTGCCTTGGCCCCCACTGCCACGGCTTCATCCAGAAGGAGGTCCAGAATGACATTCGAAGGTTGTTCAGCTGTCTGGTCTAATTAGCATATTATACTTTTATTATTATAGATCCTTAGAGACCATTCCAGAAGCCCTACTCCATCTACATTTTTCACGGTGAATTTCCTTCTACACTTGGTGTCATAAAGTAAACAGGAATGGGGTGAGTGAGGTGTTGGGCACTGCAGAGCTTGTTTTAAGTAGCAACCATCACTACCTTGAGAATCCAGAGGACGTTAATTGCTGAACCTGATTTCTTCATAATTCGTAAGTCAGGCGAAATGGGGGCGCTAAACTTTTTTTTTTTCAAAAGGCTCCTTTCATGACTGTTACCTGTGGTGACTTGCTCCCAAGGTCCTGCACAGCCACCATATTGTAATCATAGCTAGTCTTTTATTACCGGCTCCATGAAATACACACAATCGAGAGGGCTTTTCCCCCTCACTCATCCAATGGCATCTTCAGCATTTCAGTGGAATGGAGCAAATATCGCCCATGAGAAAAATCCAGAGACATCTTGGATGCACTGGATGATAACTACCCATCTACTGTATGAAAACTATCGCTTATCCATTCTATGACTGATGGACAGATAGGTTATGTCCAGTGTGGGGCTATTATAAATGGAGCTGCTAAAATCATCTACTAAAGTTAAACATATGCTATAGAGGCATCATTTTTTTGTTAATTACCAGTTCTCACTTTTGTTTTTTGCTCATTCCAATTGATTTTTAGGAACTTTTTTTGTTTTTTTACATCCTCACTCGAGGATATGTTTTTATTGATTTTTAGAGAGAGAGAGAAACATCGATGTGAGAGAGAAACATGAATTAGTTGCCTCCTGAACACACCCCGACCGGGGATCAAAATGCAACCGAGGTATGTGCCCTGACTGGGAATTGAACTTACAACCTTTTGGTGTATGGGATGATGCTCCAGCCAACTGAGCCACTTAGTCAGGGAAGTATTTAGGAAATTTTTATACTTCTAGATATCAATTGGTCCTTTGTCATATAAATGCTACAAATATCTCCTAAGTGTGGCTTGCCTTTTCACTTTTTAGGTGAATTTGTGATAAGCACTCTAAACAAACTAAACTAGAAAAAAATTTCTTAATTTGAAAACATGAATTTATAAAATCACAGCTGACACTATACTTAATAGTAAAATAGTGAATATTTTCCCCTTAGTTAAAAACAAAAAACACAAAGAAATCCAATATCTCACACTCCTATTCAATATTCTGTTGGACGCTCTTGCCAGTATCATAAAGGGAAAAAGAGGGGGGGGGGGAGGGGAGTATAAAGATAAGTGGAAAATGAAAAAATAAAACTGTCAGCATTTGCAGATAATATAATTGTGTGGATAGAAACATCCAAAAGAAGCTATAACTAATCTATTAGAATTCATACTCAGATTTAGCAAGACTCTTGGATAAAAGGCCATATACAGAAATCAAGTACAATAATACATGCTAGCAACAATCAATTAGAACATAAAAATTTTTAAATACTACTTATGATTATTTCAAAACTCATTCAATATCTAGGAATAAATTTAATGAAAGATGAGCAAAACCTCTACACATAAAACTATAAAACATTTTTTTATGAGCTAAATTGCATACCCGCTCCCCACCCCCCAATTCATAGGTTGAAGTCCTAACTCCCTGTGGCTCAAATTGTGACTGTCTATGGATACAGGGTCTTTAAAGAGGTAAAGTAAAAGGAGGTCATAAGGGTGGGCCCTAATCCTCTATGCCTGGTGTCCTTATCAGAAATTTGGATACTGACACACACAGAGAAAAGACCATGGGAGGACACAGCATGAAGGTGGCCAACTGCAAGCCATGGAGAGAGGTCTCAGAAGAAACCAAAACTGCCAACATCTTGATCTGAGACTTCTAGCCTCCAGAACTGTGAGATAATAAATTTCTGTTGTGGAAGCCATCCCATCTGTGTATTTTATTATGGTAGCCCCACCAAACTAATATTACATTCTTGAGGGAGATTAGGAATACTTAGATAAATGTAGGGGTAGACCATGTTCATGGATTACAAGACTCAATATTGTTAAGATATCAATTCTCCCCAAATTGTACAACAGCTTCATCACAATCATATTGACAAGTCCAGCAGGTTGTGTGTTTGTGTCTGTGTGTGTGGAAATTGACAAGCTAATTCTAACATTTATATGGTGATGCAAAGGGCCAAGAAAGTCATGGTAGTCTTGATAGAGAACAAAACTGAAGGACTTATATGCCAGATAGCAAGACTTACTACACAGATAGAGTAATAAAAAGAGTGTGGTATTAGCACCAAGGTAGGAAAAGATCAATGGAATAGAGTGTCAGAAAACAGATACATACCTGTACTATCATTTGAATTATGCTAGACCAAACACATGACCACACAGGCAAAAATGAACTTTGACCCCTGTCTCATATTGGGACAGTGTAGGAACTTGGGCCCAGGAATAGAAAAATACCAGGTAGTCAGGAAGGCAAGTTAAGACCAGGTGTACAGAAGGATAAACTGACCACAGAATATCACCACCCCTCCACTCCCTGCTAAAAAAAAAAAAAAAAAAAAAAAAGAATTTTATCTCCCTTCTAACCACTTGCTTTTCCTATCCGGAGATGGAAAATTCCACAAGCACATCATTTTCACAAAGCCTGTCTTTTCATGCAAGCCCAGGCTGTCCCCAGTTCATAAAAGCAGCCAAGCAAAGCCAGCCCCTGAGCCAGTTCAGAGCACCTTCCCTTCCTCTGTGCTTCCTCCCTTGTGCTCAAGCATAAGCTTAATAAAATCTGTCTTGAAATTTCTCTGAAATTTCCCCTCGATTTTTATCCTGGGGAACCCAAGAACCCCAACACTCAATTCAACACTCAACCTCATACACCAAAATCAATTCCAGGTGGATCACAGACCTACATATGAAAGGTAGAACAATAATGTTTCTAGGAGAAAAGGAGAATATGCTCATAAATCTGGAGTGATAAAATATTTAAGGGGGAATTACATAAATTGACCATAAAAGATTGATCCGTTAGACATGATTAAAAGGAAAAACGTTTGCACATCAGAAGACACTCTTTAAAGACAAGTTTCATTCACTCATTAACAGTATCTGTTGAGCACTTACTAGGAATTAGCCTGTTCTTGGTTCTGTGGATAGAGTGGGAGGCAGAGACGCTATCTCTGCCCTCAGAGGCTTACCTTCCAGAGCGGGTTTGGCAGGCTTTTCTGTAAAAAGCCAGGTAGTCAACATCTTAAGCTTTATGGGCCACAAACAGACTCTGCTGAAAATTCTTCTTCTTCTGTGATTCGTTAAAAATGTAAAATTGTTCCTAACTCGTGGCCCTAGAAAAACAGCCCGATCTGGCCTGTAGGCTATAGTTTGACAACCCCTGGTCCAGAGAGAAGGGAAGGTTGACAATAAACAGGAAGACAAATAAATAACACATAACTTTACATGTGTGTGATATCTTTCAGGCAGTGTTATGAATGGGAAAAAGGGGTGCTCTAGTAAAGAATAGGGCCAGTAAAGAAGATGTGGGTTAGGTTATTAGTGCTCATTCATATCTGTGTGCTTCTCAACACTGCTCAGCCCCCTCTGCAGTTAGATTGACCTTGCTACTACTGAGTTCTACGCAATGGAATATGGGCAGAAGTGACGTCGGTTTCTTCCATGTCTATAAGATGGCCTGCTGGTCTTCCATTCTCTCCCTTGTCTACGGGGCTGGAAGGCATCTCTGAGCTGGCTGAGAAGTAAACTTGGTTAAACTATTGATATTTCGGGTCTGTTTTTTAATAGCAGCATAGTCTAGCCCAGTGGTCGGCAAACTCATTAGTCAACAGAGCCAAATATCAACAGTACGACGATTGAAATTTCTTTTGAGAGCCAAATTTTTTAAACTTAAACTATATAGGTAGGTACATTGTTATTAACTTAATTAGGGTACTCCTAAGGCTTAGGAAGAGCCACACTCAAGGGGCCACAGAGCCGCATGTGGCTCGCGAGCCGCGCAGTTTGCCAACCACAGGTCTAGCCCAGTGATTTTCAACTGGTGTGCCACAAGAATTTTTAAAACGTGAAATACCTGACTATTTACTCAGGGGCACTGACCTCTTTCCCCTTAGATCCGTGGTCGGCAAACCGTGGCTCGAGAGCCACATGTGGCTCTTTGGCCCCTTGAGTGTGGCTCTTCCACAAAATACCACGTGCGGGTGTGCACGTACAGTGCGAATGAAACTTCGTGGCCCATGTGCAGAAGTTGGTATCTTGTGGAAGAGCCGCTATTTTGTGGAAGAGCCACATTCAAGGGGCCAAAGAGTCACATGTGGCTCGCAAGCTGCGGTTTGCCAGGCCACAGTTTGCCAACCACTGCCTCAGATTATCCAATTAAAAAAAACAAAACAAAAACAAGACAACAGCCAACACAGCAATAGCCATCAGGTGTGAATGAATAAAAAAAATTGTTGTCAGATCGGCAAAAAATATATTTTTTGGTGTGCCGCAGAATATTAGTAATTAGTTTACATGTGCCATGAGATGAAAAAGATTGAGAATCTCTGTCTAGCCTATTCTGACCAATCCGGGAGACTTCCTTTAAGCTGAAATATAATGAGGGCAAAGCTATGGATTCTGTATCATTCCATTCTATATTTTTTAAATGCTGATCTTGATCCATTAAATAAATTTCCTAACTTATCAACCTGAGAAACCTACATAATATGTATGTACAATATTGGAATCCACATTACTTGTAATTTCCTTCCAATTCTAGGGTCCTACGACTTCTACTGCTGAGTCCAAAATAACTCAACCCATGTAATTATCAGCCGTCTTTATGGTTAATGCGAGCACAGAAACCAGCATGAGAAAAAAACTGCACCCAGACAGGGAGAGAGAACACCTGGTCTCTTAGCAAAGGCCACGAATCACATGAGCTCCACCTCGCGTCTCCCTCCAGCGCCTCAGATGGCCTGCGTGTGTAGCTATCCGGCTCCCGAGCCAGGCTGCCTGGGTTCAAACCCAGGGCTCCGTACCTTTGAGAAAGCCACTTACCCTCCCTAAGCGTGACTTTCTACATTTATAAAATGAACATAAAAGCACTTCTGCCCCCCAGGAGGATTAAATGAGAAGCACAGGTGGAGTTTTTAGCACACCCTCCTGCCATTATGCTGATGGAAAGTCGCTTCCCAGGTGAGCAGCTTGCCCAGGCCTCGGGAATGGTGGTGGCCCATTTCCTTAAAGGCTCCAGCCTGAAGGATGGTGTGAGCCTGAGCTGGGGGGGTGGGGGGGGGGGCTGGGGGGGGGGGCGTGGTGGACGGAGACCAAGCTGACTTCCCCCGGACCCTCGTGTCAGTGCTGAGCACAGTCCCTGGTGCAAATGTGTCGGAGAAATCGCTGTTGAATGGATGCATGAGTAATCAACCAATCAGCTAATCAATGTGCCTACTCAGAGCTCCTATCAAGTGCTCTGCACAGTGCCAACTTCAGGAAGCCACTCACCCCAGAGCCAGAGTTCACCCGCACGGCCCCCAGGGCCATGCCAGGACTCGTGCAGGCCCCGGCCATCGCCATGTGCCAGGAAGGCTGGGCCTGATCTGAAGTGAGAGCTGAGGCAGCCGACACCAGATGGGACTCCTTTACAAAATCAAACCTAAGGCCCTGCTTATCAGTAATTCCCGCTCGCAAGAGACGTTTAGGCTATTTCTTCGTTTCTTTCCAAAGGGCCTTAATTAAGAACACATTTATGCGCCACAAAAAAAGCACCCCAGCCAAAGCTGCAGCTCCCCAAAAGGTGGAAGAAACTGTCATAGGGCCAGGAAGTTTCAGGTAAGATGAATGCCTGTAGATGAGTCCCAGCATCCCGGGCCAGGGCCCCTTGACAATGAGGATGTGTCGAGATCTCTGTGGTTCTCTAACCTGAGTTTCAAGAGCAGGACTAGTCCAAAGAGAAATGAGGAAAGCACAGTTGTGACCAGCCTGCTGCTTTTATGATAATAATAATAAACACTTTTAGTATTTGCTATTCCAGGTCTCTGCATTCTAGCCCTCCTAAGAATCTCTCAAAACGAGGACTCTGTCGCCACTGGCTAGCTAAAGACAGAGGCTCAGAGAGATGAAGGAATCGCTCAAGGACAGAGGATTCTCCAAGCTCAGATGCACTGCATTGCTCCCAGGTGTTTCCTCTCATCAAATCCTGGATCGGATGAAAGTTCCTCCTGACCCTATATCAGGGGTGGGCAAACTTTTTGACTCGAGGGCCACAATGGGTTCTTAAACTGGACCGGAGGGCCGGAACAAAAGCATGGATGGAGTGTTTGTGTGAACTAATATAAATTCAAAGTAAACATCATTACATAAAAGGGTACGGTCTTTTTTTTTTTTTAGTTTTATTCATTTCAAATGGGCCGGATCCGGCCCGCGGGCCATAGTTTGCCCCCGGCTGCCCTATATGCATCCAAATCACAACAATACAAGTGCACCTGCTATTATACAAAATGCAAAACCACCTAGTCATCACTTTCGCACAGCCTTTTCCAAAACCACCCACCCACGGCCCATCCTGGAGGGTCCTGTGCCAAGACTGCACCTGTCCCAGAATTGGCAAACGCTTCTGTCATGGGCTGAAAGGCGGCTCCCTAAAATACATGCCCACATCCTGATCCTAGAACCGGTATTATTTCATATGGCCAAACATGTGATTAAGTTAATGACCCTGAGATAGTGGCTTGTCCGGGGTTCTCGAGGTGGGCTCCAAATACAATCACATGTATCCTTATGAGAGGGACTTTGGGGACAGACACAGAGAAGGCAGTGATGTGACATTAGAGGTATGGATTTGAGTGATTTGGCTAAAAGATGAGGCACACCCAGAATTGCAGGCAGACACCAGAAGCTAGACGAGACATGGAACAGATGAGGTTCTGAACGTCTGGAGGGAGGACGCATCAGCTTCCAGACTTTGGCCTCCAGAACTGTGACAGCTGCTGATGGAAACCACCCAGTTTGTGTTAATTTGTTACAGCAGCCACAGGAAACTAATACTCTCTCCGAACAGGCAAACTGACTTGGTCAGGCCCCATCACGTGGCAGTAATGTGTGGTTCAGAGACAGAGTTACGGCTCCTACATGTTGTCCCGGGGTTTCTCAGTACCCCAAACCCCACAGACCCACTTTTCATGGGTGCAACAGGGAGCTGCTCAGTTTAAAACAAACTCTTGCAGCTTTAGAAACCACACTGATGGACACAGGGGTGCTGAAGGGCAAGGGCTTGGGCTGCCATTTGGGAGACTGGAACCTGGTCTACCGACAATGAGACAAGCTGGGGGGAGGAGGGAGATCCCTATTACAGTTAAAGAAGACCCCTAAGGTACATTGGATGTTGGCGGGAGGGCAGGAAGCATGTGACTAGGTGGTCTACTATTTTGACTTCTAGAGAGATCTGCATGCCAGTTGTTGGCTGAGGGACCAACCCCACTCTCACCTGTTTTGTGTGTGTGTGTGTTTTGTGTTTTTTTTTTACGGGGAAGGGAGGGCCCTTGGTAACAAGGGCACTGAGTTATATTCCAGCATGGCTGAAAGGATTACTGAAGTGACTGACACCTTGGAAGCCCCGAGAACACAAAATTTGAAAGCATTATGGGAAATTTCCATTCCCCTCTTCCCACAATACAGGTGTAGAGTTGGCCAACTTTGTTCATTCCTTCCTCCAACAAATATATATGGAGCACCCCCTATGCGCACGGCTCTAAACCAGGACCCTAGTACAGGGCAGTGAACACAGAAGCCACAGCCCTGTCCTGGAGGGCTCTCTGAGCAACGGTTCCAACCACAAGCACTTTTGCCCCCCAGGGGCCACCCGGCAATGTCTAGGCATTTCTGGGTGTCGTGACTAGTGGGGGAGGAGGGCATCTAGTGGGGAGAGGCCAGGGATGCTAACACCCTACAATGCACGGACAGCCCCCCACCACTAAGAATTCTGTGCACAAAATGCCAACAGCACGGAGCGGTGCACATGACAGGAAGTGGGGGAGAGTTTAAAGGGAGGGGACAGCAGAAAGCCGTGGAGCTTACTGGGGAGACGTCACCCACCCTTGTCTACGGCGCTGTCTCTGCTGGGGCCTGAGGATGCGAGGAGTGTCCAGGTAGGAAGCGGGGAGCAGGCGCCGGAGCAGAGCCGATCCTTCCCGGCAGAGGAGACGGCATCTTCGAAAGTGGAAAAGGAAAATGCTTTGAGGAAGCGGACCTCTCCTCCATCCGGCTAGAGGGGGAGTGAGCGCAGGGCGGAGGAGGGGCGCCAGGCGAAGCGCAGGCCCGCCCCATCGTGGTTGGAGGACCACGCTGACTACGCAGGAGGCACACCTGTGTCAAGAGCACAGGCTTGGAGTCCGAGGCGACTTTAAATCCCAGCCCCACCACCCCTCATGCTCCGCGACCTGGGACAAGACACAAGCCCTGACTGTCTAAACCGGGTTTCAGAGCACAGAGCAGAAGGTGGAGGGAGAATAACACCCCCTCAGGCGTGGGGCTGGGACGAGCGAACTCACAGGGGCAGCTCCCACACCACGTGCTGCTGCAAATATTGTTCTCATCTGTGTTTTCGAAGGTCACTCGGGGGTCAGTGTGCGAACTAAATTGGGGCAGGACCCCAGAATCACTCCTTCCTGGGAATACAGAGCTAAAAGCAAAACCAAAATACCGCGATTTCACAAAACAAGAACTAGTGGGCGGAGAGCAGAGCTTCGGACGTACTGTAAGGTCCTGATGACAACTCTGTGTGACCTCGCCTGACCACAGCGGCGACACGGGCAGCTTGATGGCCCAGAAGTCACTCCTCTAAAGGTGAGCACCATAGGCATTGTCTCTCCTAGTCAGCCTGAGAAGTGATCACCACAGAAACCTTAGGCCAGTGGTTCTCAACCTTGGCTGCACATGAGAATCACCTGGGACTCTTTTTAAAATCCTGATTTCTGGGCCTGGATTCCCAGGCCCAGGTGATTCTCATGTGCAGCCAAGGTTGAGAACCACTACCTTAGGCAGATCTTCACCGTGGTCCATTGGTGATGGTAACGACCTTGCACCCTGACCAGGGCAGGCAAAGAACTTGGGTCCTACAGATTCCTCTGCACAAACCTTAGGTAAACCATCTCAATCCAACTTTCTCGACAGTCGCTCACTGCCCAAAAAAGGGCTTCGAGTTGACCCCTGGCACCCCTGTCTGCACGTAACTCATGGAAAGAACTTAGCCGAAACCGGTTTGGCTCAGTGGATAGAGCGTCGGCCTGCGGACTGAGAGGTCCCAGGTTCGATTCCGGTCAAGGGCATGTACCTGGGTTGCAGGCATATCCCCAGTAGGAGATGTGCAGGAGGCAGCTGATCGATGATTCTCTCTCATCGATGTTTCTAACTCTTTGTCTCTCTCTCTTCCTCTCTGTAAAAAATCAATAAAATATATATATATAAAAAAAAAAAAGAACTTAGGATACATTCCCATCAATGGTCCTTAAAGGGGACGGATGTAAAATGATATTGTGAGTGAGAGGCAACTGGGCTGCATAGGAGCGACTGTTTCACAGCCAGAGGGTGACATGTGGTCTGTACCTGTGCTTGGCTTTCAGAAATGAACTTACGGTGACAGAATATGCCGAACAGGGAGGGGAGAATCAACCCCTCGAAAGGGTTCGAGACCACGTCTTGGTACCTGAGTCACCACCCACCACCCATACCAGCCCCGGGACCTCAGGTTTCAGCAGGCAGATCCGGTTTCCCCGGAGATAAAATGCAAATCACAGACACACGTGACCAGCCTTCATCTGCACACACTAAGTTGCTTTTATTAACCCAGCACGGCATGCTACAGATACTGTACAGCATGAACATTTATTCATTACAAAAATGGCTTCCAAACC
Source organism: Myotis nattereri (assembly GCF_964212035.1). Lineage (NCBI taxonomy): Eukaryota > Metazoa > Chordata > Mammalia > Chiroptera > Vespertilionidae > Myotis > Myotis nattereri. The sequence goes on along the minus strand of NC_138088.1, from coordinate 51,465,162 downwards.
ATTAGAAATGAAACTGGAATAAGAGCATAAAACGGAACAGTAACATCACAACTGTTAGGAAACATTCAAAGTATTCACACACAAAAAAATGTTATCGTTAGCATCTTAATAAACCAGAGAAAAATCGGAGACAGTTTTACAATCGCTTCATGTCAACTACAATGGCACTGTGAATGAACAGGTTTCAGCTTTATACAGCATTTTGCAACATCAACATGCCTAGGTTTTGTTTATTTTTAAAGTTCGCTACCTACTCATATGTCGTACAGGTACATAGAAGCGGTAGCTGGTTTTTCCTTTAAGAGTAATCTAATATACAGAATTTTGGCCCTTAAGGGTTTATACCTCTTCATTTAAAATGCTTTTCTGGACAATCTGCTACCAAACACATCTTGTTATAGGTGACATTAAAACTACACACAGATCTACCTATGTAACATCACAGCAAAACATGGTGAACGGAAATTACAGCATCGAAAAGAGGGAGAAAGCTAAAGTCACTGAGAATTTTGGCACATAAAGTTCCGCAGTCAGTCCACATCCTCGGGGTGCAGGGCATTCGACTGTGAGTTCAAAGAGGACACAGGGACGTTCCCGTCGTTGCTCAAACAGCGTCGCTAAAATTCCCTCGCTAATTTTCAAGTCTTGTTTCACATAATGGCTTTTAAAACAACTTTTGTTAATGCTACTGATCCTTTAATGCAACTATTCATGTCCATTTGGCGGCATCTGGGTTTCATACAGAAAAAAAAAAAAAGTCGAAAATGGAAACAAACAAAAAATATATATACACATTTTATATATAAACTTAAAAACCTTGTACAAATGAGTTGTTATATATAAGATGCTGATGCTAAGGGGGAAAAAAGACTTTACACAGTTTCAAGAAAAAAAGGAAAACATATTTTAAAAGGGACGACGTACGGGCTCGACGAGCAATCTCTAAAGCAATAAATACTACTGGTCCAACAGCGCTGCGATGCCATTAAGTGTTGAGTAGCATCCCCTCCCCCCCCAAAAGAACAACACCATGGAACAAGGTATATTAACACATTTTAACCCTTTGTTTCTGTACATTTAAACAATAACAAGTAACATCACAATAAAAGTTGTTTCACACGGAAGAAGAAAAAAAACTCACGGCACTGCATTCGTCGTGCCCTGGTGGTTTAAAAACCAGATGTAAAATGATTGGTTCGCAAGCTCGTATTTAATACAAATAATACAGAACCAACTCCTTCTGGAGGGCTGCTTCCAAATTGCTTCTTTTTTTTTTTTTTTCCTTTTTGCTTTTTAACCAGTCTTTTAAAACTAAGCTATCCCAACTACATAACAGTTATGTATATATATATATTTTTTTAAACGCTACAAAGACTTTAAACAGCTGTTGATAAAAATTTTGGTAGAATCATGAGGTTCTTCTCTCATCTACATATTTAAAAGGAGACATTGAAATAAGAATGGGTCAAATATTGACCAATGAACTCGATAAACATTAACTAATGTAGCCACGTGGCACAAAATTAAGGGTACAAAACAAAACCTTCCAAAAAGGGGGGAGGAAATGAAGAAAAGCAAAATGAAACACTACACAAAACAAGCGGGGCTCACGAAGCTAAAGCTATTCTAAAGACTTGGTTACCAGGGAGAGCGGCTGGGGCTGGGTCCCGGCCAGAGAGCTGTGGGAATGTAAGGAAGATGTCGACGGCTGTGCAATAGATGACGAGGGCAGGATGGGCGGCTGCAAAGCGGCGGGAGGCAGGTCCAGGGCCCCGTTGGGACAGAGGGCAGGGGCCTTGCCATGGGCGGCCTCGGCAAGCAGGAGGGCGGGCGGCGGAGGCATCATGGACAGGTGGGCCAGGGGGTCGGGCTTCAGGGACAACGAGAGAGGCTGCGTCTGCTCAGTCTGCGACTTGGCGTCTTGGGGAGGGGAGCCTAGCAGGTTGGGGGAGGGAGGAGGCGAGTCTAGTAAGCTTCCATCTGAAGAGGGTGGACTGAGGCAGCTGCCTTCACCTTGTATGTAGCGAACGCACTTTTTTTTTCTCCTAGAAACAGGGGAGAGAGGTTCTGTGAATAACAGGCAGAGGTGCCAAGGGAGAGAGTCAAGCCGACGTCACCTAGCGGATGCCCCACGGAGGCGGCACGCCCGTGGCCAGAGAGCTATTAAAGTTCCACGAGGTGCCGTGCCCACGTAACTACTGCCCACACATCAGTCTGCTCTGGTGAACAAAATCTATTTAATTGTATGGAATTCCCTACCTACCCGCTGCCCCTACCCCCACTAAACACCCATGACCCACCCCTGCCCAAATGTCTGAGCAAACTACTGGATGCCACCTGTAGCTGGTGGCATCGATTTGCTAGAAAGTGAGATGAACTAATAAATTATCACTTCTTTTTGGGCTTAAGCATTCCCTCACTCTCCCATCAGACCTTCCATCCCCACCCCCCTTCCCTCTCCCGCCCCCCAATGGTGTGTGTGTGTGTGTGTGTGTGTGTGTGTGTGTGTGTACAGAGAAAGACAGAGCCCCTTCCCAGGTGCCTCACATGAATATGAAACTCTCAAAACGCTGACTACTGAGCCCATAGAGCTGAAGGCAGCACCAGCAAGAGGCTTAAAGTTCTTAACACACCACCACCACCACCACCACCACCACCACCACCACCACCAGGCTGCTGGGCCCAGAGAGCTGTCGGGCTTGTCTGTTAAGAACCACACCAAATCAAGAGAGGTCAGAATCAGGTGAGAGGAGGGGGAAACAAAAAAGAAAACAAAATAAAAATAAATAAATAAACGGAAAATAAAGAAACAAAAACAAAAACAAAAAAACACCAAAAACAGGTAGAAGAGGATCAACAAAGGTGGAGAAGGGGGAAGAATAAGAAAAACAGAAAATGATCCAAAGGAACAAGAATAACTGGTTGTATGGCCTGCAGGTTGTGGATTAAATTGTGATTCAGTCTTGATTTTTTTTTTTTTTTTTAAGATTTGGGGTCTTCCCCTCCCTCACCCCAGAGTGAGAAGGCTGGAAGGAGAGAGTGAAGATGGCATGGAGGGGCGCCCTGAGGCCGGTAGCTGAAGGGTGCAGCAGGTCACAAGGAAGTGAGACAAGAAGAAGCCAGGGGTCGGTCCCAGCATGGACCTTCTGGGTCTGGGTTGTCCCGATTGGTGTTTAAACCACGGAGGCTAATTTTTTTGCACCAAAACCAGAATCTCCCTTTCCTACTTCCTGTCTATGTAAGGGGTCGGAATGAAAATTTCAGAGCCTCTCTTGCTTATCATCGAAGGTTGGGGAAATCAATTCAAGAAACTGAGCCTGTGACCTCTACGCCTCTCCTACTGTGAACCCCAGTCTGATGGGCTAATACTGGGTAGCAAAGGTGGCCCTGAGATCAACCCCCATCATGCTATCAAAACAATGCAGATGCAGGGGGGTGGGGAAGGGAGCTGATCTAAGGAGAACCTAGTCAGGTAGCACCCACTGTAGGACTGGGAACACTCCATCCGCAAATAAGTATGAGCGCCGGCTGGCTTTCCACGCTGGAAAGCAACGAGGCTGCTGCCTGGCTGAGGCAACCACTGTCAGATGTCACTGGCCATCGAAAGGAAGGGGGTGTGATGAGTTCCTCCTTGGGCCTGAGCCCAGGCTGTCTGATCATGCCCCTGTGTGTGGGGGTGTGGACTCAGCAAGACGGCAGGAGGAGGGATGGGAGGTGGGGTAGGGAGGATAGGAGGGACATGCTTGGTCTTCCCTGCCTCCTAGAGGCCAAGACCCTGGGCAGGGGGCCTCAGGGTCTTCCCACCCCTCTCTGGTGGAAGGAACTCTGGGGGAGTGGGGGACAGTCCCCCTCATCACCTTCAAATTGACACGGTTCCTTTCTCTCCTCTGGGATAGACTGAAATAGAGGGTGGGTTCTACTTCCATCCCAGAAGCCCAAGATCAATACATAAGCCTATCAATTAGAGCTTTAAACCACCTCCGCCTGCAGATCAACACATGCTCAAAACACTAAGATGTCCATGCATTTTAAAATGGGAGACGGGAGGAGGTGAGGGGAGGAGAGCATAAGCAACATGGAGAAATGAGAGAGAGAAGAAAGGGAGAGGGAAAGGGGAAACACAACAGGAAATAAAGGACATCAGGCAGCATTCCATGCTACATTAGGGCAGAAGGAAAAGATGGGAAAAGCAACTTGGTGGGCTCAAAACAGAATCTTGTTAAAAATGTGCTCAAATGTCAAATAACATGAGAAACAACCCTGTGTAGGGAGCGAGGAGCCGTGACCAGCTACAGCGAGGAGCGGTTCTGGGGCTCCCCGGCCCTCCCGCCCTCCCTGTGCCACCCGCGTTTCCGTGGGTGGCATGGGGATGCGCAGGGCACTTGGACATGGGACATGGGGACTATGAACGGGGAGTATTCTAGGAGGTGGCTGAGCAAATGGCAGTGAGCACACACACTTCTGACGGGCCGGGAAAATGCCTCGTTTTGCCAACTTCTCTTTTTTAAAAAACACATTTTGTCCTAGTGATTTAGCATCAAGCCAGGTCCTGGGAAAAGTTGAGGAGAAAAGGGACAAAACCCCTCCTTGTACCCTCCCCGCCTCCATCTCTAATCAAGGAGTGGCCTCTTAAAAATCCCTTTTTAGCTTCTTATGGGTTGACGGGGAGAGAAAGAATTCTTCCTGATCCCAGTTTGGAGTTACACCCTAAAAGGAGCAGGAAGGTATCTGCTAACAGCTTTTAGGGTACGAACACTGCCCCCCACAGAAGACAGTGGCCACTAGGACCCACCGACAGTGCTGAGGCGGGAGGGACCCCAGGAATGACGAGGACCCCTCGGCACCCACAGCCAGGCCGCCACACCGACGGCTGGCCCCTCGAAGCTGCAGGTGAGGAAATCACGTTTACGAAGCAGCTACCAAGGTCTTCGGCTGTTTTTGTTTTGGGTAAAAATGTCATGAAAATTCTAGTCTCTGAGGAATTTTCATGGCTTTAGGTAAGGGCTGTCTGTGTCTAGGAAGGGGTTGTCCGTCCCGTCAAAGTTAGTGATGAACTTTCACCCAAAATATAAAAAAAAAAAGGGCCAAGTCTACCTCGCAGTCGCTGCTTCCCAAACAAAACAGGGATTCACGGACCATGGCTCGCCTCCCCAAATAAAATGCACAAACCAGGCAACAGTCCACCTGGCGAGGTGTGCGTGTGGTGCGGCCATACTTTCTATAGTGAGGAACCCTCTCTCCAGGTGCACCCTGTGGTTAGCTCATCCTTGGCCATGGCCACGGTGGGTGCCTTGGAACAGGGTTCCCCAAGCCAGTGATCTTCCTACTGGGCCCCACAAATTCCCAGCCTGGATAGTTAGGGGAAGCAGGGCCCCTGTCTTCCGGGCTGGCCCTAATTAAATACTAACATCTTCTGTCAACCCCATCAGGAAACCCCTTTCTGTTGCACAAAGACTGTGGGAAGGACATCTGTCACCTCCGTGAAACTGCCGTCTCGCAGAATGGCTGAATCAACCCCTCTCCTGGTGGGCCTCCGCCCCGAGGCCCCCCCATCCTCACTCACTGGGCGGAGAGTCGCCTGGGGACTTCCCTCTCCATCAACTCTCAAGCCCTCTCTCCCCTAAAGGTGCTGTCAACGCCAGGCACTGCCCCAGTCTCTCGCTTGGAAGGCATCGGGAGGGGAGGAGACACGGGAGTCGTGGGCATGCACGTAATGGGATGGACATCTGATCTAACGTCTAGACACGGAACAAATGGCAAAGGCATGGAGGAGAGGGACACGTGACAGGGGAGGCACTACAAACAGAAAGGCGTGTTTGGGTGTTGAGATACCTACCATCATAATATTCCAAATTCAAAGACTGCTTGTATCAGAACAAAGAAACAACAAATTTAACCAAGGTGGTCATTGAGGGAAGGAAAGGAGACAGGCACTAGTCGGTATCCCTCCACCAAGAAGGAAGTACCTATCCCTTCCCTGAGGTTACAGGTTGGATGGGAGCCTGTGGGTGGAACCCGGGGTTGAATCGGGACGCTACTGATTCCTTTTGGAACCAACGTGTGCTCTCTCTCTCCCTCTCTCTCTCTCTAATAGAGATGTGTGTGTTGTTTGCCCCGCAGGCCAGCAGCACCAGGGCGTGGGCCTGCGGGGCTCCCTCGTGCAGCCCTGTTAGCTGGTGCCTGCCGATCGATGCCACGCTTCTTTGCAGCACTGTAAAACAATGTCAGCTAGCCAAGCTCCTCTGCACACAGATGTGGGTTTTTAACATAAAACAAAACAAGAAAACAAAACCAAAAAAAAGTAAAAAGCCTGCCCCAGAGCACATCTCCAAGTGCCCCGACTCCTCTGAGTGCACGGAAATGCTACTGCAACCAATTCCAGCTCCTTCTGCACCCGGCGTTCGGGCCACGGGAGCATGCCCGGGCTGGGCCAGTTCCAGGAGGCTGGCTTTCAGAGCAAAAGGACAAGTGCCTGTCCTGGTCTGTTGGGGTTGCTGTCTAGGCCCTACCACGGGGGTCATGTGTTATTTGGAAGAGGATGGGGGAAAGAGAGGAAGAGACAGTGGGGAGAGCGTAAAATTAGCAAGGGAATTTGGAAGAGTGAGGATCATTAGTCATTGATGCCAGTGCAAGGTAGACGGGGACGGGGTCCAGATATATTGACACACTAAGGTATCAGAGGACAGAATTGCTTTGATTTTCCCAAAGGCCTCGCAGTGGTCATATACCTGCACGGTTTGCACCATAAAGTCTGTCGGTCAAGCCCGAACAGTGCCCGACACTTCTTTGGAGTATTTGCATCTGTTAGCATAAGGTAAACACAAAAAAACACAACACAATGGTGGGTCGTGCTCAGCTGCGTGTGGACGCTCAGCTACAGCTGACCTGTCTTCCGCATCACCTCGGCTCTACTCACTCCTTCCCTCACCAAGGGCATGAAAGGGAAGGACTTCTATGAGTCAAAAGAAAAAAATAAAATAAAACGATAAAACACACACATACACACACACACACACAAAAGAAAACAACAACCAGAAACCAAAAAAAAAAAACAAAAAAAAAAAAACAAGGGGAAAAAAAATAAAAACAGAGAGAGAAGAGGAGGGGGAAAGGCGACGTTGTTGGCGTCTACCTAGGCCAGGGTTACGGTGGATGTCCCTGAGCCCCGTCCCGGGCTGTCATGAGCAAGGGGGTTGGCAGGCAACGTTCCCTGGGAGGGGCGTGCTGGGGTTTGCTGTCGCTGACCCGAGGAGGCACAAGTGATGCTGTTTTACAGTGGCATTTTGGCTAGCAGCAGCGGGGGAACAAGCACATCCCTCACAGAGCAGTGTCCCGCGCCCTCGTGTCTCCTAAGATCCACACACAGAGCTACAAAGCGACAGGCCAGAGAGGGGGAAAGGACCGAATAGACCAGCTGCAAACCAGCACAGCGAATCTGGGAAAATCTATACACACCTGCAAGGGCCGCACCAGTTATTCTGTTGATCAAGGCCAAAGCGCGCTCGGCATTTCTTAGGAGCGCTCAGGTCTGAATGAGTTCAAGAGAGAAGCGAGCAGAGGAGGAGAACATGGGAGAGAGGGAGAGGGAGAGAGAGAGAGAGAGAGAGAGAGAGGGGGGGGGGAGGGAGGGGAAAAGAGAAAGATACAAATAAGAAAAAAATAAAAATAAAAAAGGGAATAAATCAATGACCTGGTTACTAATGACAAAATATCGACTTTCGATTTTTAACTTTCTTTAATAATAAAAAAAAGGTAAAAAAAAAAAATCACATTCTTATTCAACTTGTGAAATTAGCTGTTGCAAATAAAGCTGCAGTATCCCTTCATTAAGGACTGTCTCAGATTCCGTTCAAGCTGATACAGGGAGGTCAGGTACTAAATACGTAGCTTTCAAATAATACGTTTCCACTTTTGTGTGTTTTTTTTCTCTCAATTTGTTTTTCTTAAAGAAGAAAATAAAGCAAAGGAGGGAATTAAGTTTGTAACATGCTTTTTTCTTCTCAGAGTATAACAGTACAAAAAAAAAAGAAAAATACTGCAAATAAAAACAGAACAAAATGAAATGAAACAGAAAGAAATAAAGGAAGAAAAGGATTGTGGTACTGGGATATTGCAGCTTTTGGAATGTTCATCTTTTCTTTTTTAATCTATGCTCATTAATATTAAGAGAGGAACAGATAAAGGTACACAGGCTATGTAAATGAGCTGTGAGGAGTTAGTCAGAAGCTCATAGCAGCATTTAAGCAGGTACAGTCAGTAAAATGCTAGTGGGCTTGCAAAGTATGAGCAGAAAAGCAAAAGGAAGAAAAAAAACTAAAATTTAAAAAAAGCGAAGGAAAAAAATAATCATACTGCAGATGCATGCTTGCATGAGAAAACTTAGTGGGAGCAATGAAAAAAAATGCCATTAGATTAAGGAGGTTTATTACTGAATTCCTTCCATTTTTTTTTTTAAACCAGTCTCTTTTAAAGAAATACTGCATATTCAATTTGCACAGTTAGTTCAACTCTAGATCACTGTCATTACTGCTTAAACAACTGTTATGGGAAAAATAAATAAACAAAGCAAAAGTTAAATTAAATTAAAAAAAAAGAAAAAGAAACAACAAAAGCAACTGAAAAAAAAAATTACTCTACGGAAACATACAAAACCGAGTAGATGGTCATTTTAAAGAATGTTCAAATGTCATACGTGTTTTAATGTTAATCAAACTATAATGGCAAGAAAAATTAAAAAACAGTTTAAGCAACTATTTTAACGACTCAAAATGACATTAGCACCTGTAATCGGAGGAAGTGAAAGGCAAGGATTTAGGAAACATTCGCTGTGTTCTGAAAAAAAAGAACAAATTATACAAAGCCTTCAAAATGTTTTTGTTGTTCGTAAAAGCCTGGCCTTCTCCAAGGGACCTGAGATTGCCTATGCAGTATTTCTAATTTCTTCTAGAGAATGACAAACCTCCTTAATTTAAGTCGGGTGCAATTTACCACTGTAAAGGCATGCATCGGAACATTCAGGAACAGCCCAGTTAATATCGAACACTCACACACTCCCCTCCTACTCCCCTAGCCCCCCCTCAGCCCTGCTCGGACACATACGGAGTAAGCAGACTGTGTGAACCCGCATAGGCATGCCTACTGCTCTATAGTTACTTCCAAACACATTCCACTAGAATTACAATGTGCTTTTCATGCAACAATAAATGTTACTAGCTTTAAAAGGGCAGTCATGAAGCAATTAATTAAAATGCATAAACAAAAAGGCTGGCTAAGATGGGTCCCCCCACAACGTCCTGGCCTTGAGCTTCTACTGCCTCCCCCCCCCCGCCCCCGCCAAGCCTAACATAAAAGAGTGGTCCTGAAGGGCGCCGCTCCTCCCTGCATCCGCATTATTCTAACTTACCATTGGTCTCCCCGGGCTGCTTGTCCCTTTTCCTCTTCTTCTTCTTCCCCTAGACAAACAGATAAAACACAGGGAATTATTTCGAGTAACAGGTGGGAGGAGGGTGTTGGGGCTCCCCTGGAAAGGAGGCGGGAGGAGGGGAGCAGACTGCTTGCTCCTCTCCATCCACACCAGCTACAACCCCCACCCCCTTTAACCCTAATGCCCAAAGGAACTATGTGCCAGCCGGCAGGACGCCGGCCCCACAGAGAAGAGATGGAATTGATTGGGTAAAGGAGACCTCTTTCCCACACACCATGTCCCTCCTCAAACCTGACCCATAAAAGGATGAGGGAGGGACAGGGGGTGTGGACAAACTGGGCTAGAAGGGCCCATGAGCCTAGCTCCGCAGCTCAAATGAATGTTGAGATGGCTGTGGGGACACAGAGCCTCCTGCTCATCCGAACCTCTTATCAAGGCCAAAAGGTCCTCATTCTGAATCAAAATTTAAAAGCTGAAGCAGGGGTTTTTCAGAGCTGTAGTGTAAGCCTCGGTGTGAGAGGACAGAAGAGGGGATTTAAAAAGGCGAAACAGAACCTGAAGTCATGAGTTCCTTCTAAAACTGCTGAGTGGACATTCACAAAGGGGGGACATTGTCTCCATTCCCCCCTTATATCACGATAAAACTCCTAATAGTAACAGCTAATGTTCACTGAGCACAGACTACAGCCAGCCATGATTCTAAGCATGCCATGTCTAGTGACTCATTTATCCTCACTCAGTCCTAGACCACAGGTCCTGTCACCATTATCTTACAGATAAGGAAACTGAGGCACAGAGAGGTTCCGTAACCTTCCTGAGATCACAACGCTAGCCAATGGGGGGGCCCCAGGATGGGAACTCAGGGGTCCTGGTTCCACCGCCCTGACCCACTGAGCTATCCTGCCAACATACTGAATGCCTGGCCTCTGAGGAAGGTTTGTGATTGATTATGGGCGACACCCTGCATGGAGTCGCTCACATCCTCCAACCTGATCCTCCCTGAGACCCTGACGGTGCACGCATGGCCGTGGGTGTGGGTGGGAACAGGAGGAGTTCTGTAGAGGTGACTGCCTCCTTCCAGGCCTGAAACTCCTGCCTCTCCGCATTAGTGCCAGTCCTGTCCAGGGGCTCCCTGCCTGGTGGACGGGAAACGTCACCAACAAAAGGCCTGGCCTCGCATCTCCATGTTCTGAATATCTAAAAACTACCTTCGCCCAAAGGTTCCCGTGGCGCGTCGACGTCAAGCTCGGAGGAGAAATGAGCAGTGACGGGCAGAAAACCTGAGCATGCACCAGGGCTGCGAGGAGAAACTCGGGGTGGAGAAGCCACCAAGTTTTGGCTGCACCCCAGGGCTGACCGCCCACTGTCCTAGAGACAGCCCCTCTTTCCTCAGATCGTGGGGCCCGTACCACTTGAGGATTTGTCTTGGCCTTCAGTTCAGCGTTTCCATTGGGAACATTTTATGTTCCTAGACATACAATGGAAGAGAGGGAGGGGAGAAGAAAGGCAGGGAGGGAGGGAGGATGGAAAGAAGGGAGGAGGGGGAGGAGGAAGGGGTTCGTGGGCCTTCTCGGGCCTCAGACGCCGTCTTCATCGTGTGCCTGTCCTACGTAAGGAGCCAAGTGCCGCCTGGCCACCTTGGGATAGGCAGGAGTTCAGTTCAGTTAGGAGCCTGGGCTGGGCGGTGGCCGCAGCACAGGCCCCAGGGCTTCTCAGTCATCTTTAATACAATGTTGTCGTCTCCCACCCCCCCCCCCCCCATTTCCGATCTCTCACAAGCTATTCTAAGGGGCAGCTGAAAATGCCACTGCCCATGGGAAGCTGTCCATTTAGGACAGTGACTGAGCTGTCCACGACTGAGGAAACAGCCATTCGGACTAAAGACTTCTACAGGAAGGGGCGTGAAGAAATGAACGAGCACTACTTAGTGAAGAGGGAGCTGCGTCTCAAGGGAGATGGATACTTCATCATCTTTTTTTTTAGGGCCTAAAATATGGTGGTGAGGGGGAAAAATGCCAGACGAGCACACGGCCAAGGCCAGTGATCGGCAAACCGCGGCTAGCGAGCCACATGTGGCTCTTTGGCCCCTTTTGAGTGTGGCTCTTCCACAAAATACCACCTGCGGGCGCGCACGTACAGTGTGATTGAAACTTTGTGGCCCATGCGCAGAAGTCGGTTTTCGGAAAGAAGATAGACGAAACGAGTATACAAGACGAGTGTGGACGGGAGAGTTAGTTGGAAGGGGTCGACCTCAGCGAACGTACCTCAATCTGATTGAGGACGTTTTTAGCAAAGGCCAGCTTAGGAGTACCCTAATTAAGTTAATAACAATGTACCTATCTATATAGCTAAAGTTTAAAAAATTTGGCTCTCAAAAGAAATTTCAGTCGTTGTACTGTTGGTATTTGGCTCTGTTGACTCATGAGTTTGCCGACCACTGGCCTAGGCTCTCTCCCTGCCTGACCTAGAAGAGCTAGAAAGGGAATCGTGTGCTATTACCCAGCCAGGGTCCACGCCACTGGGGAAGGGCTGTTTTCTGTGTTCCAGACGGTGCCACACCCCACACCCCACACCCAATGGGACTCCCTCACTTCCACTCTGCTGCGCTGGCGGCTGGAGAGTTAGGAATGTGAGAGGCACAGAAAACCTTCCTGAGGAACCTTCTGGACTTTATAATGACCAAAAAATTCTATAAACCTCTAGGTCAGGTCAGTTAAAAAACATACTAACATGACACCACGATCAAATTCATAAAAGCTTGACGTTTTGATTCTTGCTCCACAGGCTGTTTCCTGGGGGCATGGACAGAAGGCAGGGAGGGAGGGAGGGAGGGAGGGAGGGAGGGAGGGAGGGAGGGGGAAAGGGAGGGGACAAGGGGGAGAAGCAAGGAGAGATGGAGGAAAGGGGAGGAAGGGAGGGGAGGAAGGGAGGAAAGGGGAGGGAGGGGGAAGGGAGGAAAAGGGGAGGGAGGGAAGGACGGAGGGAGGGAGGGAGAGAGGGGGGAGGGGGGAAGGGAGGGAAGCAGGAGAGATGGAAGAAAGGGGAAGGAGGGGGGGGAGGGATGCATTCACACCCATGAGTACTGTGCCATAGTGACAGGCATCTGACAGCACCGCTGACAAGAGAGGAAACTCCTATGGCTCCAGATCCAGGTCTTCCTCTCACTTTCAAGTCTTACCAGGGGTTCCCCTCCTACACCAGACCCCTCCAACCCCTTCCAAAAGTAACACGGAGCTGAAGTCATCTCAGGCGCCTCTGCTGAAACCTAGAAAGCAGGTCTGAGAAAGCCTCGGGCGACACCTACCCAGTCAGCAAGGGCAGCGGAGTTTGGAGGCTTTCAGTCAGCCTGTCCCTGTGGGGAGGTCCCCGGCGCTGTGCACTAGCCCCCAGAGTAAACAACATACTCGGGGTGCAGCGCACACTCTGCACAGCTACACAGGAAGGCCCTCCTACCACCACATGCCTGCTGGGATAGGGATTCCTCTTGGGGCACTGTTCTGGGTTACTCCGAGGACTGGGTCTGGAGCAGGGAGAAGCTGGGACTCACCTCTAAGGACTTCTGACCCGAAACGAGGGAAGCAGCTGTCCTGACATGGACGGCTGTGTGGGCACCAGTGGAGGCTGCAGGGCCTGCCTAGTGCTGGAGAGCTCCACCTCGAGGTCAGGGGGTGGGGTGGGGGTGAGGGGCAGCGAGCCTGTGGGAGCAGGAACGTTCTCATGCTCTTCCTCCCAGCCCCAGAAGAACGGCCTCTCCACCACACACATGCTGAGGACACGTGCAAAGCCCCCAAGCAGTTCAGGTCCTGGGCGTGACCATCTGTGAGTGACAAGGGCTCTGAGCAGAGCCACTGAGCCACGGAGAGGTGCTCGGACTAGTTCCAGTTCCACCTCCCAGGAGGAATACAGCCTAATGCTGCCAGCTCAGGGGGCGGGGCCTGGAGGAAGATGGGTGATGACCACTTGGGAGCCCAGCCCACAGGTCTCGGTTCTCCATCCCCCTCATCTACACCGCCAGGAGCAGGCTGGCAAGCACGTGTGTGAAGGGATCAGAGTAAAGGGGGAGGAAGCCGGGAAATGCTGCTCCGAGCACTCGGCCTTCCCTCAGGACTCACGTTCCCGTGGACCATATGACCTGCTGACGCGGCCAAGTTCTGAGCCAGTAAACAGGTCTGATTTAGCTCAAAATCCCCACCACACCACGTGCACAGTAAGTCTGCGATCAGCAATGGCGGAGCGGATCTCAACCTGCATCCGAAGAGAGCCCTTCGCCACAGATGATGCCCATGGAGAGTGAGGGCAGGAGCACCGACTGGCAGAAAGTCGCCCATGGCTCTGAGGTTCTAACCAGGAACAGGACGAGGAGCCTGTAGCCACAGTTCTGTCCCACTGCCCCCAACAGTGGACGACAAAAATCACTTCATGTAACCCAATGCTCTGTACTGAGGCACCAGGCAAAATAAGAGTCATTTCATCCATCCAGAGGGGAGAGAGCCCAGAACTTGAGCTAATGGGCAACATGGAGAATAAGAAAGAATGGTGAGAGGTGACAGGGGTCCCAGAGGACAGCGTTTAGGGAAGAAGAGTCATGAGTGTCATTACCGCTGCAATTAGTAAAATAAACCACTGACAGTGTTCTCTAAAATCCAGGAGAGGAAATTAGGCAAACCTTGCAGCTGACAGAGTCCAGGAACACAGGGCTCACAAGACACACCCCTTGGCCCGCCCTTGCTGGGTCCCTGCCAAAGGATGACTTCTACTGGCTCCTTCAGGGATATTCCCATCATGCCCCTCAGGATGAACGAGGCTCCCAGCTTCTACTGCACCACAGAATAAGACAGTAGTTTCCATTTTCCCTCTTACGGAAGGGCCTGCTGCTGGAAGATCTGTGAGGAACTACTCTCTCCCTCCAGGGACCAGTGCTGAGAAGCCCCGTCCCTCCTCCCTGAATGCTGCCGGGGCCAAACCGGAGCCCCAAACGAAACCCTCCGAGCCTGGTGCTAACGGTCCCCGCAGAGGGCAGAGGGAACCAAGCTGACATTCCCTGTGTCCCCGAGGACATCCGGCACCCGCCTGCAGACCAGTCCCGAGAAAAAGGATCCACTTACATAGTTATCCCGTGCGGACCAGCCGGGGTACAGCTGCATGTGGAGCTGCCGCTCCTTCCGCGCCAGCTCGTAGTATTTTGCTTGCTCCTCTCTTGACAACGCGTGCCACTGGAGGGGACATGGGGGGGAGAGAGACAGAGAGAGACATGCAGAAGTCACCAACTACACTGCGGCGAGGGGGGAAGGCGGCTTCCTTTTTGGGTAAGCCCATCCGGAACCGTACAACCTGCAGGTGGTCTGCGGGGCCTGGCCCCAACAGGGGTGGTCAGACAAAGCACAGGTTGGCGCCTCTGTCACTCCATCCCCTGCCCTCTCTGGGGGTGGGGGAGGGTCATGGCTGTGGCTGTCGGAGTCCGGAGTGACTGGCCTGCCAGTGTGGCCGAAGGAAAACAAACGGGGACACCTTGCCACCCCACCAGCTACGTCCTAGTCCCCTCTCCCCTCTTCCCCCCGTGAGGCAGCCACCTACCCTTCGCCCCAGGATCTGGTTGATGGCCGCGCTCTCTTTCAACGTGCACTCGGCGACGACCTTCGCTCTCATTTCCTTCATATACAACATGAACGCGTTGAGAGGTTTCTTTATGTGGGGCTTCTTCTTTTCCTCTTCCTTTTTGGAGTCCTGATGCTTCCTGGATTCGGACAGAACACACAGACACAACCCTGTGAACAACCGCGAGGGCCAACTCCCGCCGCGGCACAAGGCCCATTTCCATGGTTCCCCGGCGCCCACACCCAGCAGCTTTGAATGAAAAGCTCGCTTCCACGTTTGGTCTCCCCGAGCCTGGACAATGGAACAGAAACAGCCTGGGGAGGGGCTGGGGGACACAGAGGTTTTGCAATCAGTTCCTCAAGTGTCACAAGCACACAATTTTCCCAGGCTGAGGGGACGGCACCTGTGGCCGCCTGCACCTTGAGGCGTCGCCTGCTCAAAGGACAGAGCTCGAAGGCTCAGGGATACGGGGAGGGACAGGGACGTGGTTGCAAATCCCAGTCCAGCCGAGAACATAAAAGAAGTTCTCTTGACCCCGTCCTCCTGTGAGGGTCCGGAGCCCACAGCAGCTGGGTGTCTGACGGGATCACACGCAGCATGACAGACAGCCTTGCCCAGGGCCACCAGCCAGGAGCCACCATGCCAGCAGCCACAGGCTAAACGCAATGAAGAGCGACACCGTGCTAGCTGGTTTGGCTCAATGGGCAGAGCGTAGACCTGCAGACTGAAGGGGTCCCGGGTTTAATTCTGGTCAAGGGCACATTCCAGGGTTGTGAGCTTGATCCCCAGTGTGGGGCATGCAGGAGGCAGCCAATCAGTGATCCTCTCTCATCGTTGCTGTTTCTCTCTTTCTCTCCCTCTCCCTTCCTCTCTGAAATCAATAAAAATATACTAAAAAGGAAAAAAAAACACGACACTTACGAGCTGTGGAGTGAGCCGACGTCACTCTGGGAGGATTCCTGCTTGACGGTCGGCGTGACGATGGCCGGGTGGGGGATGCCGGTCGTGTGGAGAGTGTGATGTGGTGGGACCATGTGGGGAGGGAACCTAGAAGACAGAAAGCTGTGTAAATCGTCAGAATCAAAATGAATGAATGAGGAGGGATGTGCACACACAATACACTACGACAAAAAAGCACGTAACACTCACATGAAAGCAACCCACGGCATATGAAACCTGTCAGCATTAATGAGCGATCAATTAAACATAATGACTCTCGTAATGTCAGTAAAGCCAATCTTCCCCTTCATTATGCTTCCTGACACAAGACGTTATGATTTCCAGCATCTTTCGCAAAAGACAAATCTAACTGATGTCCTTGGGTGGCAGAGGAGGCCCGGGCGACCTGTTGGAGATCACACGCCCACGTGTGTTTTGAGGTGTTACCAGTGGCATCTATCTAAGAAGACAATTTCCTAAGCCCTAATCGGCGCCAGATGAGAGGGGAAGGCTTTTGTTGTGTATTGACAGCCGAATAAAATATTAATGCGGCTGACGTGTACACACATTTCTGACAGGGCTGCGTGGGCCTCATTAGGTCTCATTCTGTTGATGGGAGTGTAATACAATTTTTGTTTTGCTTTTGCTGCTGTGCCCCATCGTCTTGACAGGAATGGGAGACAGTGAGGCAGAAGGATGGAGAAAATCCAAATATTTCCCATTTGGTTCTCATCAGAAGTCACAGACATTTTAAATAAGTTTGTATCGGCTTATGGAAAGATGCAAAAAAAAAAAAAAAAAAGCACCCTGTAACACGCACACACAGAGCTTTGAGTTCTGATCTTTATACCCTTTCCTGCTCTAAAATTCTGGGATTCCTAAATTACTTTGACTTAATATATCACCTATGCTATACGCACCTATGCATTAACCTTCTAAATGGTTACCAAAAGCGGAAATAAAGACAATAAAGTGTGTGTCGTCTCCTCTGATGCAGCTTATTTCTAGGAAAGTCCTTTGAAACACTGTTTACGCCCTAAAATGGCATTCCCCAACCATGCAGACCCGCCAGACCAAGGGCTGATTTCAAAATACTCTTGGCCCATCTGCAAGCTGACACGCGGATCGGACAAACAGCTGTCACGTGTCCTGGCATGCTGGAGTCGCCATGATTTCTATTAGGTCACAAGAACCACCCCTCCTAAAGGAACATATGGTCAGTCCTCAAAGTCATCCACAGTTTCTGAGACTTTAAGCAAAACAACATATAACAAAACCGGTTTTAGCACAGGCTAAGTGATATCAAGAAGGGTGAGGTTACCATGGCATCTCATCAATGTGACAGCACCATGGCACTTAAGGAAAAGATGTTCTTTGAGGACCTGCTGCATCCTACTGGAGAGGGAAGTAAGGCAAGGGGCAAAGGGGGTGGGACCCCCAAAGAAAAGAAAATGGCAGGTTTGGGCTCCCAGCTGCCATGGTTATGCAGTGAGCAGAGGGGGGCGCTGTTCAGGCGAAGAGGAACCCGGATCAAGCCCCTGTGGCTTCCTTAATAAATCCCAAGCATAGCAGTCCCATGCGCCATGCAGTGGATGACAGCCAACTCTTTAGGAAGCCAATTCTGGTGGGAGGTGCTAATGAGGGCTTCCCGTGACAGCTTTTCAAAAAGACCCTATGTTTACTCACAAGGTTCTTTCCACAGGTAGATTGTGGAAAACAGTTTTCACTTAAACAAAATAACGTAACACATGGCAAGTTGAGAAATGATGAAAAATTCAAGTACTAACCATCTGCACAGATCAACAGAGAAAATACAGGGGCCCAGAGTCACAGTGGACACTCCACTCAGAAATTCCAACCCGCCATGGCCCTCTCCCGCTGCCTTTACTAATGTGTCAAAGTTTGGTGTGAACGCCATGATTTAAGAAACAGAATAAGAAAGAAAAGGAGCCCTAGCCGGCTTGGCTCAGTGGATGAGCATCGGCCTGTGGACTGAAGGGTCCCAGGTTTGATTCCGGCCAAGGGCACATGCCTGGGTTGCGGGCTCCATCCCCAGTGTGGGGTGTGCAAGAGGCAGCCAATCAATGATTCTCTCTCATCATTGATGTTTCTATCTCCTTCTCCCTTCCTCTCTAAAATCAATAAAGAAATATATTTAAAAAAAAAAAAGAAAGAAAAGGAAAGAAAC
Organism: Myotis nattereri; assembly: GCF_964212035.1. Taxonomy (NCBI): domain Eukaryota; kingdom Metazoa; phylum Chordata; class Mammalia; order Chiroptera; family Vespertilionidae; genus Myotis; species Myotis nattereri. The sequence goes on along the minus strand of NC_138088.1, from coordinate 51,447,016 downwards.
ACCCTATGAGAGAGAATGAATACCACTGACCATGAGAAAAAGGGCAAATCCAACCTCATTTCCTTCCCCTGGAAAAAAATGGGAAGCGAACCCCTAGGAGGCACTTGGGCTGCCCACCAGCACGCATGCCTTCCCAAGGCCTGCAGACCTCTGAGCAAACCTAAGTGAGGAATCTGTGTTCCTGGAAGCCTTGGGTGAAGGGGTGGGGAGTGGCAGCTTTCACCGTGAATGTTAAAGGCTTGACGTCCCTCAAATACATAGGTTCCCTTCCTGCTGAATGAGAATATATGTACAGATGTGTGTGTGTGTGTGTGTGTGTGTGTGTGTGTGTGTGTGTGTGAGAGAGAGAGAGAGAGAGAGAGAGAGAGAGAGAGAGAGAGAGGAGGGAGCAAGATAAAAACACGTGTGTGCACACCAAATACCATAGGGAGACACCACAGTTTGAGTACCATAGGAGGAGAAAAATTTCCAGGGCAGCCATGAGAAACAAATACTGCCAAGTTCACATAGCTATACACACGCTCATCCACCTGAAAAATGTATAGCAGGGACAAGACAGAGTGAGTGTGTGTCTGTGTGTGGAGAGTGGGGCGCTACATGCATACCTTCCATAAGAAATTCCTTTCTACAGACAACTGTTTCATGAAATGCAATAAACACCCTAAAAATTCTAAGCAGCTCATTATATGCCCCCGTCTGCTTTTGTGGCTCCAAGCCAGAATCTTAACTTGTTAAGGACAACTAATTTTTGTTTCTGGCTGTCTCAGGGGCCTCTTCCGTACTCACTCTCACTTTACTTCACTGTTGACACGTTTCTGTTAACTGGGTGTCATCTGCCGGCCTTGATTTTATGCACAAGCAGTGGGATGCATTTTCCTGTGCAACAATCCGGCTTTGAGTTGCATTAGGTTTGTCATTATTCTCTCATTTTCCCCCTTGCACTTGTAACATTTCATCTCTTCCTGCCTTATTTTTTGTGAGCCACGGTGCACCCACATTATGGTTTATACATGATCTCGCTCCCTTTGAAGTCGGCGGATTGCAGAGCCCGAGCTCGTCAGGAGAAGAGCCTTGTGCCAATTTAGCAGGCTGAGGGCCCGGAGCTCCAACATCTCAATCTAAAGGGGGTCACAGGGTGGCACAAGTGAGTGTCAGCAAGAGCTGTTTAATTGCCAATCTAGGCTTCTCCATGGTGTTTAAAGTATAATGACCCATCACTTAATTCTGAGGAGTCCTGGCCCCGCTGCTGAATAGAATGAATATCAAAGGGTGTTCTGGAGCAGGGCAAGCTGCCTACATTTCCTATAACTGCCATAAGGATAATGGACCTATACTTCTGTCGCCCCATTACCACAATAATGTATTTAATTTGCTGTATACGCTTTTTAACTAGCTACCTTTCATAAGGCCTACCTGGGGAATCGCCGCAGCCCCCCTGCACCCAGAGCCCCTAACCTTTCCTCCCACCCTTCCCTTCCTTCCCTCCACCCTCCTCTGCCCACCAATAAATCATCCACTAACCTCCTAATGATAATTCAATCAATAAGCTTAACCCTGATCCCCATCCTACGGTTACTTCCCCGCTTTTAACCCCTGGAATGCACCGAGTACACAAACATGAGAGGCAACCAGGTGCGTCATGTAACTGCTGGACAGAGAGAGGTTGAGCTGCGGATCCTAAGTCCCCTGGGAGATTCCCCCTTCATTCCCAGGCTCTGCGAGGCTGTGATGACATTATTGAAGGAACACTCTTCCTCCTCTTGCTGGAGAAGAGAACACACAAGGATTCTCCTGCCTCGCTCATGCTGGCATGGCTCTAGACACCGATGTGACTTATCTATAAGCCCGTGGGAGACAGATCTTGAGGACGGCCTGACTCTATGGCATTATTACAGATGTAGGATCTGCCACAGTGGGTTTTTCTTCATGCATGGGATTCCTTCTCCCCTTCCCGCCCCCCCACACCCAAATCACTGTTCTTGTACATCGGAGAAGCAGCATCTTGGCCTGACTGTCCAGTCCTCCCTCTGCCCGTGGGTTCCCGTGTTGGCTACAGAGATTGGGGGAAGAGGCTGGGGTCAGCATCTTGGCCGTGTAATGTATGCTAATTGAATTATGCGCCATCATCAAAATGGATTAGTTGTTGCAGCCCATCAGGAAAGTCTAAACCTCCACCGATTTAATTAACTTGACTGAAAATCAGATGAACAGAAAATAAAACTATCATTAGGAGCAATTAGTGACTGCTTAAACAGACTGCTGCCAACCAGTTTGTAAATAAACTCCCAGTCACAGAAATTAGCCAGAATTAATCAGAGGGAAGAGAGAGGAGGACGGACTAGGAAGATCTAGGCACACACATGTGGGTACGTGTACGCACGCTGCATATGTACTTATATGCTTACAGGTACATGAATGTGTACATACACATGGTGTTTCACTTTCAAAGACCTAAAGCTGCACAGGCCAATGTGGCAGCCACCAGACACATGTGGCTACGAAGGACTTGAAATATGGCCAGTTCAAACTGAGGTGTGCTGTGAGTAGAAAATACACATCAGATTTCAACAACTAAGTTCAAAAAAGAATGTAAAGTCTCACTCATGCTTGCTTTACAGGGATAACATGTTCAAATGATAGTATTTGACTACACTGGGTTGAAGAAAAGATACCATTAAAAATAACTGCACCTGTTTTTTTATAAGTGTTTATTAAATTTGGCTACCAGAAAACTTAAAATTCCATGTGTGACTCACCTTAAAGTAAAATTATCTTCACCCTTTTCTTCCTTGCCTAGTACAGAGCACCCGGGAAACAGCACTTCATAAAAGCTCTGCACATTCCAACTACCTTCTCCTGCCTTCTTAAGCTCTTATAAAAAAGAGTGTTCAACCTGGCCAGTGTGGCTCAGTAGTTGAGCTTCGACCCGTGAACCAGGAGGTCAGAGTTCGATTCCTGGTCAGGGCACATGCTGGGGTTGTGGGCTCGATCCCCTGTAGGGGACATGCAGGAGGCAGCCAATCAATCAATGATTCTCTCTCTCTCTCTCCCTTCCTCTCTGAAATCAATACAAATATATTTTTTAAAAATAGTGTTCAATTGACGGACTCAAAAATTTCACCTCAAGATTTCACCATCACCCACTTAGGAAGTTCAGGATGTTTCCGTCTTTTCTAGGGAGAAATCCAAATGCTAGATGGGTCTTATGCCATCAGAGCCTCCAGCAGCAGCAGGCCCTGGGTGGCCTGGGAGCAGCCTAGAGAACTCTCTGAGAAGTCACCCCTGGCCTTGGTTGAAGGCCGCCACTCTGGGAACTCACCTGGACATGGAAGCGTTGACAGTCAGAGCTGTGGGGTAGGGGTGGCGGAATCCTCCTGTCGTGATTGGGTACACTGGCTGGCCTTGCCTACAAAGAGGGGGGTACAGAGTGAGAGAGTGCCACCAAGGATGGGGGTGGGGGGAAGGAAGAGAAGAAAAAGGAGAAGTTCTCTCTGCACAGTAAGCTTTATTCTCATTTGATCAGAACAAAAATCTTGGGGATTGTACAGGAAGGATCAAAGGGAAGAAACACAGAACAATTTGAATGCCATAAATCTGATAGGAATGGCTAATTAAATTTTATAACCTCTGCTTATGTCAATAGAGACCCTCTCCCCAAGCTGAAACTAGGTGTTTTGTTGTAATAATTAAAGGCGAAGTCTCGCTTGCTTTAATGGAGCCATCACACTAATTGAGGGCTACACATCCAAAGGAAAACAATAATGAATGTAAATTTATACCAAAATAAAGTGCAGTGAATCAAAGGACTTCAGTTGCGCTTTGGGCCTCTTTCGGTATTTAGATCTCGGTGAGAAAACATTAAATTAACAGAGCTTAATTTGTAGCCTTTTGTCAAATTAACAAGTGTTGACAAGAGTTACCGGGGGGAGAGTCCCCAAGAAGAATTGTGGGTAACCAATAGACAATCACACCTCATTACAATAATTAAAAAATACAGCAACATGCAAAGTAGCATCCTCATGAAAGACACACAACTTTTTCTGACAGAGGATTGTCTGAGTTGGCTATTCCTTTTTATCCCAGCCTTCAAATATCTCCCCATCAGCTGAACGGGGCCAGGGATGACTGAGAACTATTGGAGGAATGGTCCACAATCTACCGAAGAAGAAATGGGGTAGGAGCTCACGTTCGTGGTCCATGTCTACCTTCCCAAACAAAAGTAAGGAGAAAACAATAGACAGAAACTATGCTCAGGGTTGGTCCTCAGTGAAGCTAGTATATAGTACAAGCTTTTTAAAAAAAAAAACCTGTAGAATCTGTTCAACTTGAGGAATAAGGGTAGAATGGAGGCGGGAAGTGGGAAACCACTCCAAAATCCTATCTTCTTTAAGGTTATGAAAGGCCGTGTTCCCAAGACCCAACCTTGAGCGTTTCATCACGATTTATTCTTGCTAAGATGCAATTAATTGCCCTTTGTTTTTTAAACGGTAGAGATCACAGGCACATCGCAAAAGCATGCAGAGAAATATCCACAGAACCATGCAATCACAAAACACGCGTTACATGCTTGCACACACAGTAGGCTTATGCACCCCAGGCCTTTCTACTCTGGGATTTTTAGAACCCACTTTTTAAAGCTGTCTGAGGAAGGCTGATGGGTGGTACTGTCAAAGCAAGAGGGGGTGATTGGAAGATAAATTGTCAACGGCAGTTTGATGATCTGGGGCTGACATAGGGCAGGCCCCACAGGCTGAGAGACACGAGCTGCCCCGCCCCCACCCCTTATAATCAGCATTTAACATGTATGATCTCAGAGAGATGCTGGCTAAATAGCATGGAGCTTCTCAAGAGATAAAACTTTCCACTATTGGTATCAACCTTGAGAGTCATGGCGGGATGGAGCTGGTTGGGGAAGAGCATAGCCCCACCCCCATTCCCACCCCTGGATTCCAAAACTGGGTTCTGCCCGTTGCCCCTCTGCTGCTGCCTCAATCTGATGACAAGGCTCCCAGCTGGACTGCCACCAGCAGAAGAGCTGTGATCAACTTCATTGGGTAGAAGCCCTCAGCACCCTCTACATTTCCCTAAGTACCTGAAGGGCACCATTGGTCCCAGAGCCTTTGGGACCATGGGCTCAGAACGCTAAGTATCAAAACCCCTTTTCCTACACAACCTACCGAATGGCTATTGACCTGCCCTTGCCCCCACAGCGCATCTCAGCAAGCATCTTCCCCACGCCCCCCACTGGCCCTCCTCACCAGCCTGTCCTCTAAAACACACACATTCATGCATAGAAGAAATAAGAAGCATGCCCATGCAAGAAACAAAAAGTAAATTAAAAAATGGAACTCCTTACTGTGGTACTAACCATCCTAGCGGATGGGGGATTTGTCCTACGGTTCCGGGAGATAGTGGGTAATACGGAGATATATCTGGAGGGTGCGGAGGCCGTGGGATTCCTGGGAAAAGAAGCAGCATTTTAGGTACAAAGGAGGGAGAGAAGGAAAGAGAAACAATCTAGAGATGGGAATCGGAAAAGGGCAAAGAGAGGTACCTCTTCTGTAATCCTAGCACGAGGTTCTTTTTCTGATTATAAGCACAGGAGTTGTTGGTAAGTTTCCTCTTACTATCCCTCTACCCCCAGTTTGAAAAGTTGCTCTAGCTCATTCTAGATGGATCGATACACTAGGTCAGTGGTCGGCAAACTCATTAGTCAACAGAGCCAAATATCAACAGTACAACGATTGAAATTTCTTTTGAGAGCCAAATTTTTTAAACTTAAACTATGTAGGTAGGTACACTGTTATTAACTTAATTAGGGTACTCCTAAGGCTTAGGAAGAGCCACACACAAGGGGCCAAAGAGCCGCGTGTGGCTCGCGAGCCGCAGTTGGCCGACCACAGTACTAGGTTATCGCAGACAGACTCAGAAATACCATCTTCGGGATTTCTATCTCATCCAAATGGTGTGATTTACATTTTTTAAAAAAATCTAAAAGGCAGTGGCCCATAGCGAGTGATCAACTAGGTAATATTAATTCCTTTTGCCCTCATGACTTGTCCTTTCACTCCCTTGAATTCAAACGACTTACCTGCATGATTCTAGTTTCTGCTATACTTCGTGAGTTATGGCTTTTGACTTCTTTCAAAAAAGCTAATTCTTCTAGAATGTCCCCACCGCAGCCTAGAAGATGAGCTATAGGGGGAAACCAACTGCCCTGGCATCTTAGCCAAGGGAAATACTAAACTGAACAGTCAAGGAGACCTGGTGCACTCAGTGTAGAGATGGGCAGGGAGCCGTGGGAGGCCTGGTGCACTCAGTGTAGAGGCGGACAGGGAGCTCTGGTGCGCTCAGTGTAGAGGCGGACAGGGAGCTCTGGTGCGCTCAGTGTAGAGGCGGACAGGGAGCTCTGGTGTGCTCAGTGTAGAGGCGGACAGGGAGCTCTGGTGTGCTCAGTGTAGAGGCGGACAGGGAGCTCTGGTGCGCTCAGTGTAGAGGCGGACAGGGAGCTCTGGTGCACTCAGTGTAGAGGTGGACAGGGAGCTCTGGTGCGCTCAGTGTAGAGGTGGACAGGGAGATCTGGTACACTCAGTGTAGAGGCGGACAGGGAGCCATGGGAGATCTGGTACACTCAGTATAGAGGCGGACAGGGAGATCTGGTACACTCAGTGTAGAGGCGGACAGGGAGCCATGGGAGATCTGGTACACTCAGTGTAGAGGCGGACAGGGAGATCTGGTGCACTCAGTGTAGAGGCAGACAGGGAGATCTGGTACACTCAGTGTAGAGGCAGACAGGGAGCCATGGGAGATCTGGTACACTCAGTGTAGAGGTGGACAGGGAGCCATGGGAGATCTGGTACACTCAGTGTAGAGGCGGACAGGGAGATCTGGTGCACTCAGTGTAGAGGCAGACAGGAAGATCTGGTACACTCAGTGTAGAGGCGGACAGGGAGCCATGGGAGATCTGGTACACTCAGTGTAGAGGCGGACAGGGAGCCATGGGAGATCTGGTGCACTCAGTGTAGAGGTGGACAGGGAGATCTGGTGCACTCAGTGTAGAGATGGACAGGGAGATCTGGTGCACTCAGTGTAGAGGCAGACAGGGAGATCTGGTGTGCTCAGTGTAGAGGCGGACAGGGAGATCTGGTGCACTCAGTGTAGAGATGGACAGGGAGATCTGGTGCACTCAGTGTAGAGGCGGACAGGGAGATCTGGTGCACTCAGTGTAGAGATGGACAGGGAGATCTGGTACACTCAGTGTAGAGGCGGACAGGGAGCTCTGGTGCACTCAGTGTAGAGATGGACAGGGAGATCTGGTACACTCAGTGTAGAGGCGGACAGGGAGCTCTGGTGCACTCAGTGTAGAGATGGACAGGGAGATCTGGTACACTCAGTGTAGAGATGGACAGGGAGATCTGGTACACTCAGTGTAGAGATGGACAGGGAGATCTGGTACACTCAGTGTAGAGATGGACAGGGAGATCTGGTGCACTCAGTGTAGAGGCGGACAGGGAGCTCTGGTGCACTCAGTGTAGAGGCTAAAGGACAGGCACAGGTGTGAGTTAGGCCCGCCTGCTGGCTGGGTGCTGCTGAGTTACAGGGGCTGAGGCCTGCCCGGGCTGACCCCTGTGGGTGCAAGCCATGGGAGGCTTCTGGATTCCACGGGAGAGCATCCTGCCATCAATTCCTAGGAAGCAATCGCGCTGGGATCGACTCTGACCCCGAGGAGCTGAGCTGGCCGCTGAAGGGCGAAGCCCAGGAACAATACCACAGAACTCACACAACCCTGGAGGGAATGAGAACCGCGTGTTCGTGGGTGAAAACTATTTCTTTTATTTTTTTTAAAATTCATTCAGGAAGCTTTTAATCTGTAAATTAAGTCTCCCTGGGTGACGTTTTCATGCAGACATGGCTTTCTCTCTATTACAAAAACTGAACAGATTAGCTGGGCTTGGACCCTACACCAAGCCATTCACACACTTGAAAGAATGTTCGCAGAGGAAAAGTAAACAGTCCGCAGACGTTAATCATATGTTTTACGATAAGCATTTAAAAGCTATTCCCTGTACTACCATTATTTAAATGAGCCGTTGATGCTGCCATTCACTCCCGGGCGGCTGGCGGCCTCCTCTAGCTGCGCAGCCAGGCCCAGCCCCGCCAGCACAAAGCGGGCTCAGAGGCTGGTGAAACCAGCTCATGTGTGGCTCCATTCAGGGGCAGCAAAGGCTGCTGAGGAGGCCATCTACCTCTGCCCGACACCAAACAATTCCCTGACAGAGGGACACAAACAGCCATTTAAAAGCCATCCCTCTAACTGACTAGCTGGGAAGGGAAACCCCAGCCAGCAAGATACCCCCTGGCCTTAGCTTCCTCCCAAGACCACGCCACCAGGAGCTCCGGCTAATCTTCTTGTTTTAAATCTTGTAGCTTCTCTCTCTCCCTCTTTGGGCAAAAGCAGGGGCAGAAAGGGGGGAACAAGGCCAAAGATAAGATGGAAACGTCTGTCTGAGATCCTATTGGTTGTTGTGCGATGCCATGAAGAAACCCTGGGGGCTCGGTTTTCACATCTGTAAAATGGGCTTGTTAATGCCCAGGATGTTATAGGGGGGGAAGATGCCAAATCACCCAGCACAGAGAATGCGGAGCCCAGCAATGTGGTTTCTTGAGGCCGCACCAAAAAGTCATCATCAAGTGACTGGGGTCCCTTAGCCACCAGGGGACCAGGGCTTCGGGGAGCCGTGCACTAGGGCTCCAAGGACCTCAGGAGGAGCCCATGAGATGCCTCCAGAATGATTACTGCCTCCAAGTCTGCCTGAGGCTCTAGGAGTTGTAAGCTCCTCCAGAAAAACACCGAGTGACTTGCAGCCAGGCTCCCAAGGCGGCCCCTGCCCGGGTACCTGGAGCTCTGGAGAGACTGGAGAGACTTCCTGAAGAGAGAACAGTCCCCCGCAGGCTCTGGCTCTCCACCTTCCTTTTCAACACCCAGGAGAGGGAAAGGAGCCCCCCCACACCCCCGCCAGTCCCCACCCTTCACGCCTCCCAGCAGGTCCAGCACGCCCTCTTGAGCACACGGCCTACCTGTTTTGGGGTCTACGTCAGCTGGTAAGTGTGGAGGCGGGTTTCCCGGGGTGAAGTGTTCGTTGCTGTATGTGATAAGAGGCGTGAGAGGGTGGACATGGTGAGGGTGCTGCACCACGGGCACTTTGTTCGACTGTGGGAGGAGAGGAACAGAGAGAGGCGCCATCAGGCCGGGTCCCCGCAGCACAGGGCTCTGGGCTCCCCGGCCACACCCTCCCACCCGGACATCATCAGATGCACTCAATTCCGCCCTCGGCCCTGGCCCCGTCCATGCATCAAAAATAACAGTTACGAGACGGCGCTCTGGGTAGGTATACTTCCGTTTTTACCTGCCCACTGAGCTTGGCTTTTAAAATACCTTCTCCACCACCACCCCATCATGGAGCCCGAGCGTTGACACTTTTCCCATCAGCAGGTACAACGGAAGTGGGAACTCTCATCTCCCAGGCATACTGCATTCCTGTGTGTGTGTGTGTGTGTGTGTGTGTGTGTGTGTGTGTGTGTGTCTAGGAAAACCTTCAGTTTCAAGGAAACCCAGCAGGGCCCAATCTACCCACCCAGCCTCCTCCTCCACCCCCCACCCTCCCGCCCCTGCCCCCTCCCTGCCCCTTCGAACCAGCAGCACGGGGCCTGGGCATGCCACAATCCTTTGCAGAGAGGTGGGTGAAAAGCCCCCTCCTGGTCTGCCGGGGAGTGTGAACTTTATCAGAAAGCTCTGAACTGCCAGGCTAGCACCTGAATGTTTTATGCAGATTACATCAGGCCCGATTCATTAGGAATTTCATTAGGAAGTCATCAGGGAAATCTAATAAATTAGCTGGATGATGATGAATTGGGCTAATAAAAGGTGTGCTTTTTAGAAATGGGCAGTTGTAGAAAAACAAAGGACCAGCATTTTTATGTTTGGGAAGGGCAGGCAGGAGGAGAGCAGCAGGGGGGCGGGGGGGGGGGGGGGGGAGAAAAGCATCTTGAAGATATTTCTAGTTGCCATGACCAGCCTTTCCCAAATTATTCTCCTCCCCTTCCCCCAGCCCACACCCCCTCCACTGTGCCATGCTACAACTTAGCCCAGCAAGATCACAAAGAAAAAAATTAAGCTGAAACAAGCGAACTACTGGGCCATTTACTGAGAGTAATCCAATTGCAAAAAACCCTATTCCCAATAGAGGATTTTCACTAAAATCCTACAACAGGGACATTTAACCAGATTAGGTACCAGGGAAGATAAAGAGGCCAGTATTAGATGATGAATGGATTAGAGTCAAGTTTCATTTCAGAACGTGTCTTCATTTCCTTTTATTACTTTTAGGAGGGCACAACTTGCATTAACATCAAGGAAGAGGAATTGCATGAAAAGGAAAGTGAGGGTCTCGGGCTGCTCACTAGCGCCTCTCGAGTTCAGGGACCACCGCGCAGTTAGTTCTCATCTTTTTTTTTTTTTTTTTTTTTGTAAATAGGTGAGGAAGGGGTACAACGTAGAGTATTTCCTACCACAGTTCATTGCGGGGAAGGCATCTTTAAAAAGTGCTTCCCGCTTTCTCAGGAATATGTTTGGAAAGAAAAATATGACCTTGCTGATGCTCCAGAAAAAAGAAAGAAGAAAAAAAAACTACAGAAAAAGAGACCGAGCCTTCCCACAGCCTGATTTAATGAAGCCTATAAACAACTGGACGCTTTGGGAGAAAGCGCTAGCTGGTGGCTCACAGGGGCCTTGCGTTGTGAGTTATCAGTGTGCAATCAAAGCATGAAAATAATAAATAAATAAATAAAAAGCACCGACATTAAAATGCCAAAGCAGAGGGGAGCTTTGGAACTCAGTAATACATCCTTCAGCAGCAGCCCTGATGGTCTGGACAGGCCAAAGGCAGTGGAAGGAGAGGCCGCTGCCCCAGGGCTCACGGGCGCGCACTGAGGAGTCCTTTAGGGAATGCTGCTGTTTAGTAGGACAGCATGAGAAGTAACCAACAGGCAAGCTCCCACTGTGTGCTGGGGTGGAGAGGGAAAGAACACGGAGAGGCAGGGAGGGAAAGGGACCACCCTGGTCACATGAAGCGAAGACCATTAAGAGGAGAGGAAAAGACTGTTGCTGCCTTCCGAAGTTTTCTATTTGGTTGGGAAGATACACACCCGCTGAAATGAAAGAAAGCAGGCCAGTCCCAGACAGTTTAAAGTAACTGCAGGAAAACCGTGAAACCAGAGGGAAGAACGACAGACGGCCCAGGAGGGGAAGGAGGATGGTCACTAAGAGCTGGAAGGACTTCCAGGGAATGGACTACCGTACACAATGGAAGGAAGCAAACGCACAGACCCGAGGGCGGCACACAAGGGCTGGGGGTGGGCAGCGAAACTGGCAGTTCGAGTCAGGCATCTCTCAGGGTGCTTATCACCAACTCAGCTCCCTGATCCCAGGAGAGCTTCCGGTACAGACCTGAGGAAGTCTCACCTGGGTCCCGCTGAGTGCCATGACCCCTTGACCAGAGAGCCAGGCAGGCACAGACAAGCACACAGGTCCTAGGAGACCTGTCCTACTCATCAGTCAAGTCCTAGTGTGTAAGAGAATCCATGGAAAGGGCTTAGCACAAACCCTCCCACCGGTAAACACAGGAAGGTGGCTCACTACACTGTTACTGTTACTGTTACTGTTACTGTGATTGTTAGGGAGAAGCTGCCCAATGTCGTGGGTTTTGGCTGCGGTACAAAAGTGCCCATTGCACAGCTGTCTTTCAAGCAAGACTAACAGGAAATGGGGTGGGTGGGGGGGAAACCTTTCTCTGTTTGTCCGGCAAAGAATAAAGACAGCTTTTGGGCAACAGTGGTGTTATTTGGATGTATGCAGAATTTAAAAGTTAGCCCGGCTGGTGTGGCTCAGTGGTTGAAGTTGAACTATGAACCAGGAGGTCACGGTTTGATTCTGGGTCAGGACACCTGCCCAGGTTGTGGGCTCGATTCCCAGTAGGGGGTGTGCAGGAGGCAGCCGATCAATGATTCTCGCCATTAATGTCTCTCTCTCTCTCTCTCTCTCTCTCTCCCCTATCTGAAATCAATAATAATGCATTAAAAATGAAGTCTCCCTTTCTCTTAGGTACATGTATAAAGATGATTCCAACGAAAGCTGGGCACCTGTCCTGGCTGCCATCACCTGATACTACTTGCGCACCTGAACCTAGCCAACTGTTTTTTTCCTGTTTAATCTAAACTCGAAAGCATAGGGGTGGAGTGAAGGGGATTTGAAATTATATATATATATATATATATATATATATATATATATATATATATTTCCTTTATTGATTTCAGAGAGTAAGGAAGAGGGAGAGAGAGATAGAAACATCAGTGATGAAAATCATTCATTGGCTGCCTCCTGCATGCCCCCTACTGGGGATTGAGCCCGCAGCCCAGGTATGTGCCCTTGGCCGGAATCAAACCTGGGACCATTCAGTCCGCAGGCTGATTCTCTATCCACTGAGCCAAACAGGCTAGGGCATAAGTATTGATGGTGCCTTTTGGAGGGAAAGCAGACATGGTGCTGTTTTCTGACCCTACCTGCCTACCAGGCAGCTCATTACAACACAATGTAGCCACAAGTCTCTCCAGGTTGACTGGTTCCCAAGCAAAGCAGGGATGTGGTCACAGATGCAAAAGCTAGGGTCTAACTCCCATGGGCCTCCTGCACCTGGGTGGCTTTGACAAGAGGATGTTCTTCCTGAAAAAGCCTCGTCTCTCCACCTCAGAACCCCAGCGTCTTTTCTTCCTGTGCTGCCTTACGCCCACTGCTGGGGTCATGAATGTACCTCTCTTACGCTCCTTAAGCACAAGGACTGTGTCTTCTAGAACTCTGTGTCCCCTGTCATGCCCTGCCTGTGCGAGTGCTGAGCACAATCTCACAAATTGCACAAGAACCATCAAATTGCAACTGCAAGTATAAGAAGAGAAGACAGAGCCAACCTCACAGATCCATCGCAGCCAATGAGAGTGCTCTCTGCATGGAGTCTATGCAGAATCGTGGCACAGAGCTAGGAAACCACCCAGCCTAACCCTTGTTCCCACAGGGCCTTCTGTGGTTTTAGAGCTCATCGCATGCCCACGGTGACCAAGGTAAATCCGTGAATTCAAGGAAGACCTGGTTTAAATTCTACATCACCAGATTAGCTATACAACCTCTCCCAGGCCTCCGTTTCTCTGTGAATTCCAGGTGGGAACTGTACCTACCTCAGAGATTTGTAAAAATTAAGAGACCCTGCACGTACAGTGCTTAGCACAGTGCCTGGCACAGAGCTGCACATGCAACGCAAAGGAAGCTTTGACAAACACCACCCCGTGAACGGTAATGATGAGTAATGTGGTCATAGATGCAAAAGCTAGGGCCTAACTCCCATGGGCCTCCTGCACCTGGGTTGCTTTGACAAGAGGATGTTCTTGTCTAATGAGGAAGATGAGGCTCACTACCCCTCCCGTCTCTTCTCATTAGATTCACGGGGAACACGCAGCCACAGACGGTGCTTACTGCAAAGGTAAGAATGCTCAATATGGGGCAAGAGTGTATGCAAGTTTTATACCACCTATCCTCAGGTGCCTTCTTAAAAGCATGCTATTCAATTAAAAATGTATGTATTTTGCCTTAACCGGTTTGGCTCAGTGGATAGAGCGTCGGCCTGCGGACTCAAGGGTCCCAGGTTCGATTCCAGTCAAGGGCATGTACCTTGGTTGCGGGCACATCCCCAGTAGGAGGTGTGCAGGAGGCAGCTGATCGATGTTTCTCTCTCATCGATGTTTCTAGCTCTCTATCCCTCTCCCTCCCTCTCTGTAAAAAATCAATAAAATACTTTTAAAAAATGTATGTATTTTACGATCTCCCTTGGAAAAAATAGTCACTTTATCAAAGCTAATAAATAAGACTGTCACAGAAGAATTGAAGGTGAAATAAACAGTTCAAGATGACCAAGATCCTTCCAGCATCAGGGTGAGGGCCCTGAAGTCAGAGCTGATAGAAATGAAACACACAACCACCCACCTTTTCTTCAAACCACTCCCACTTTTAAAAAGGTCTTTTAAGAGCTGGGTTCAAAACTGTATCGCCCTAAGAAAATTCAGATGTAAGAAGTACCTTTCTTGGGGGAGGAACACCGATAACCCTCCAGAAATGCAGGCAGCAAATCTAAACTAAAGTAACTATTTATGCTCGGAGGGTCCATGGGACAAACAGTCTGAAATAGCAGCACCTCACCCTTTTATCTTTTGACACAGACTCCAGTGCTTAAGTCAACACCTGCAACATAAAACCAGGTGCCTTTCAGGTAACTGCTTTATCTAAGTATTAAATGTGGCTTCTAAACTACCTGGGGGGGACAAAATCATTGCCCTCAGTGATGTTTCAAGGTCATGGTGGTGGCAGTCACGGGAAGCTACCTGGAGAGTCGGGGTTACTGGTATGTAACCCTTTTAATGCGCTGAACACTCGGAATCTCTGAGCCACAAAAACAGGAGACCTTCACGAAGTATTCCACACAAGCTCAGGGAGTTAGGTCACAGTTGCCCACACACAGTCACACCATGGAACCTCCTAGAACTCCTGTCCGGATGATCTGGGCGGAGGTCAGGGGAGATGAGCACCGGCCAGTTGCAGCTCCTGAAGCCGCCCAGTCAGCCCCAGCACAGTCCCCACTGGCACCATTCGGGAGACTGGGCTGTGTACCCGCCTCTGTGTTGGGTGTGACACACTCTATTCTATGAAGTTCTTACAACAACCCCATGAAGTAGCTGGCACTTGTGATTAACTCCACCTAATAGGTGAGAAATCCGTCCTGACTCACAGGCCTTGGAAGGTGGTGTTTGCAGGTCTCAGGCGCTCACCTGCCTGACTACACCCCCCCACCCCCCACAGGGGCTGCAGAGACCGGCTTCGGGATGGGGTTCATTGCCGTGCTGGAGTGAGCTGGCCCCCGTGAGCTCAACCTGGGCCAGTCTTCCCTACTGGACACAACGGGAACTGTCCCCAAACCCCTACCTACCAACCTCTGGAACCTAGACCAGTTTCAGCAAACCACGTCCCCTGCATACCCATCCAGACACCCCAAGTTAGGACAGGCTCCAGCTCCCTGCTGCAGCCAGGACACCCTGGCCCCAGGGCTCCAAGTCTGTTTACAAGGGGTGTGTACAGCACGTGGCAGATGATGGGGCGCAGGGGCGTCAAGATGTAATGAGATGCTTCTGCTTCTATGATATAGACGAGCGGCAGCAGGATTCCGGTGATGGAAACACTTTTTTTTTTTTAATTTGACAGAGAAAGAGAGAGGAAGGGAGAGGGAGAGAGAGACAGAAACATGGATGAGAGACACACTGATCGGCTGCCTCCTGCACGCCCCCTACTGGGGATTGAGCCAGCAATGCAGGCACGTGCACTGACCAGGAATCAAACTCAGGACACCTCTTGGTCCATGGGATGATGCCCAATCCACTGAGCAACACCAGCTGGGCAGAAACAAATTCTATGTGGTAGGTTCCAGCTCACCAGACACTAAAAAAGTCAGCTCAAAAACTGAACCCATTAACTGGAGCAAACAATACCTATTTACCCGTAAAAGGAACCCAAATCCTCGTCTGCCTTCCCATCGCTGGGGCTTTCTGCTTTCTACCTGGAGAAACGTGGTTACCCAAAAGCAATGCCTTCCAGGGTCTGTGCACTAAGCTCTATGGGATCTGAGCATCGAACAGTTAAATTATATGGAAAGGGTCTTACATCGGCCCTTGAAGAGCACAGAGCTTTTCCGCCCGAAGTATTCATCCAACTGCAGTGGGAACAGCGCGGAGGAGGCGCCCCTGTGGCTGACCTTTGACCTCTCGAGAACCCTGAAGCATGGTGTGCTGCAACTTGGCCATGCCACCCTCGTCGCCAGCGCCCACACACCCACCGGAGCGCTGCCCGTGAGTAGGAAGCTGGCGAGTGGAAGACTGATTCAGGCCCTCTAGGTCCCCTGCTGGCCCTCCTCTAACCCAACCCCTCAACCTTCTCTAACTGTGGGGAACCCAACGGGAAAGAAAGCTCGCCATTCACCTCGCAACCTATTAATCAACGGACGCTGGAAACAAATAGAGCCATTGCTAGCCCCGGCCTCTCTGCCGGCCTCCTCTTCAATGCTCCCCTATTGCTCTCCCTTTCTGCAGAAGAAAAATGGGGCCAGAAAGCGCCTTTGCGAGCCCAGCACAATAAAACAAAAGCAGCACAGAGGAGCATTTGTCAGCCTGTCCCCTCCCCCGGGGGGATGGGGAAGGTCTCGGGGGTCTTAGGTTACCAGCCCTCCCTGGCTCTGAAATCGACATCAGGAGGGGACACTGTTCACCCTGGGTTTATGGCTCATCTCCAATGCACTTTTCAGATGCCACTTACTATGGCTGCACCGAGGCCAATGGCGACCAGCAACATGTTAATAGGTGTCGCACGTCACCGGAGCCATGGGGTGCTGGGAGTGCTGGAGAAGAGGAGGGGCTGGGGCTGAGCCAGGGGCTGCTACTCACTCATCAACAACCCCTTGATGACTCAAGCAGGCCTATTTTTTTTTTTTCTCAGACGATGTGCCAGAGGGTAGGAATGGTCAGCAAAGGTAAACCTCCTACCTCAACAACCCGTTACCCCCCAAAACTAGCAACCACTGCAGCTGCTCCAACCACCTCAAGGAGACACACAGAGCAACCTGGGCCCAGGCCTGTGCACACAGTCCCACCCCAACGTATCAGGTGAGCATCTGGCTGCTGTACCCTGCAAACCTCCTCCACACACAGAGGGGAGGGTGGCAGGCACACTTCCACCCTGGGCCAAACGGGTTTCTTTCATCCTTTTACCCTCTCTCCGGAGTCACAGCTATCAGAAGCCCAGCCAGCGAGGACCCATCTAGGGCAGAGCCCGGGGTTCACTCCCAGGAGGACAAAGCTCCTCTCGGAGGCCTCGCCCCCGGCTAATGGCGCTTTGTTCCCTGGACAAGACGTCTATTGATAGCTACAGCACTGCCGGTTGAAAATAATAAATAAAAAGGAGAAGGCTTCACGGGGTTCGAGGTTTGCTTGGAGAAATGAGGTAGTTAAGAGAAAGGAGATCTGCAGTGAGATGCAGACAGGAGCACCTCCCTCCCCCACCCCTGCAGCCTCAGCACCCAGCGGACAGCCCCTGGCCCAGCTGCGAAGGAATCATGGAGCCACAGGGCTGCCAAGTCACAGGTCTGTGACCCCGGGAGCCTGACACGCTGGGGTGCTGCTTATGTGTTTTGTACATTATCAATGGCGGGCTCCTCCCCCTTCCCCAGTCAGATCCATTTAGACAGCAAGAAGGGGAAGAGAGAAGATGCTCCCTGCCAACGACAAAATTCTGCCGACTCACAGTTTCTCAGGCACTCACGCGGGCATTAAAATTCTTCCTGCAGGGAAATGACGGAGCGGGGCGGGCAGGGAGAGAATAAACGTGCAGACAATTTTCATCCAGATTCTCACACACACATGCATATACATAGAACTAACTCAAACCATCCTAAGCCCTTGGCCTTTCTCTTTTTTCCTTTTGCCCCTTCCATAATGTAACAACCCAGCTAGTAACACACCACATTGTCAAGCCCTAAGGGTCTAGGGGGCCAAATTCAGCTTTTCTTAATAACCTTTTCTTAATCCCCAAAAAGGAGGAAGGGAGAGGTGGGTTGGGTCAGGAGGTGTGTGTGGGGGGCGGGGGGGTGGGGGGGGGCGGGGTGCACGCAGGGAACGTTTATTTTAACCTGGAGAATAAAGATGTGCTCCAGCTGCCTGGCTTTGTGAACGTAGAGGCCAAGGCCCAGCCCAGCAAAGCTGTGCTTTCACACAGGCTCTTGAACAATTACTTCTAGTTAAGTTCATTAAGCCTAATTTATTTCCACTCATTCTCATTTATTTCCCAATAAAAAGAAAGCATCCTATTGTAACCCCCACCCCCCACTACCCTTGAAAGCACTTGTAAGCTGACAGTCTTGGCCCGCTGGTCCAGGCTCGCCCCTGACCAGTGAGTCCCAGTGTTTGCTTCCTGCTGGCCTCCCTCCAGGAGCAAGCCAGGGCATCCCAGGCATCCCTGGCAGGCATCAGGGAGGGGGTGTGGCAGCACCACGGGGATCCCTGGCTGTCCTCACCCTCCACCAGGTCTCAGAGATATAGAACCAGCCACTTGGCCACTAAGAAATTGCCCAGGAAATCTGCAATCTCCACCTTCCCGCAAGATATGTCTCTCCTACTTGGGAATGAAATGATTAGTGTTAACATAATCAACCTTGTGAAGTGTCCTAATATGCAGAGAAGATGTGGGAATTGGGTACGAGGGCCCGGCTGTTTCAAAGCAGTGCCAGGGACAAAGCTAACCTATTCCAAATGAAGAAGCCCAAAAGGCTC
Source organism: Myotis nattereri (assembly GCF_964212035.1). Classification (NCBI taxonomy): domain Eukaryota; kingdom Metazoa; phylum Chordata; class Mammalia; order Chiroptera; family Vespertilionidae; genus Myotis; species Myotis nattereri. The sequence continues at coordinate 51,428,545 of NC_138088.1, read as the reverse complement.
AACTTGAAAACTTTAAAAAAAAATAATGAATTCCAGGCCACTCGCCCCTCCCTCTCCCCCCCCCAAAAAAACCAACACAACAACCCCAAAATCTACAGAATCCTAAACTAATGGAAAGGAAATCACCAATTTTGATTAGGAATAAATTGTAAGTACATAATGGTTATTACATCCTGGGGATTTTGAGAAAGAAGCAGTGAACAAAATCCGATCCCACCTCTCTTAATTTATTTACAACGAACAGCTGTGTAAAAAATGTCTTCCGTTTTTCACATTCACCCTGGACCAAACTTTCCGATCTAAACCTCTGCATCTGAAAGCCAGGCCTGCTACACGAAGTCTGGTAAAAGCTCCAGCAACAGTGGTTTCCTTGAGAGAGCAGGTAGATTTCTCCCCAGGAAAGAGCGTGTGGCCCAAGAGCCAGGAACTCTGGATTCCGCGGGAATCCCACACAGACTTGAAAGGCAGACAGAGCAAAGGCAAGCTGCATTATTCTCTCCACTTTGTCCCGTCAGTGTCCCCAACATGGGCATCCTTCAACGGACACCCACAGCCCCCATAAATGACACACGTGAGAAGGACCCAGAGCCGCCATGGGGCGAGGAGGACTGACCCAGTGCTCCTCCTCCCTCTGATCGCAAGCTGGCCGGCTAGAAGTTTAAGGTAACAAGGGAGTGAGTGACCCAGGCAAAGTTCAGTTTTTAAAAAAATCCTCCAATGTGTGTGGAAGTATGTATGTGATCAGGAGGGCATGGCAGGGTTTCATCGCGTCCCAGGTATGACAGAAGGAAAGAATTCCACTACATAGCGCAGCCGGGCCCCCTACCAGCCCCAAACCACAAAGGGGAGGTTTCCCGAAGAATATAAGGTTGCAGGCTCTGTTGCTTCCAGAAAAGGCCGATGCAGCGGCCTAAAGTGACAATACAAAGATCCTAATAACTGTATCACTGGAGTCCAGAGTTTACCCTTTGAAAGGAACTCCCCTCCTCTAAGATATCGAGAATGGAGACTTAACCATCTCCGAAGCCGCGGGACCAGGATTAAGTAACCCAAGTAATTTGAGTCCAGGAGAGATCTGGAACCTTTCGGCAGTCTTGGAAACAGGGTACTGTGCTGGGTGGGAAATTTGCACCCACACAACGGACCCGTTTGCAGTGCCAGCCTGCAGGCTCCTCCCCAGAGCTCTCAATCCTACACTGAACTAGAAACTTACATGCAACCAGAAAGGAACACCAAGACTACATCTGCCATTCCTTCATGCGGGACTGGAGAACTGACCTACCTCTTTGTACTTTAATACCACATACAGGGCTCATGATTTTGAAAACATAAGGACTCTTAGAATCTGTGGTCTACTTCATTCCTTCTTCCCCAAGATATTGGATCTAAGAGCCGATCGGCCACGGCACATGTTTCTGTGTTTGGCCATTCAACAACAACAAACATAACAACAGTAACGATGAAGATAATTACTTCAAATAATGAAGGAACCACCTCCAAATTCCAGAGAACGAAGCCCTTAGAGCTGTGACAAAGGGTCTGGCCCATCAGTTCAGCCGAGTGCAGTGTCTCCTAAGCCCATGGCTGATACTGAAAAGGCCGTCTTCCTAACCAGCAGCGTGAGCACAGCGGGCGGCCACCGGCCTCTTGCTCAGGTTCCCAGAACACATTTCGTATTAAGTTCAGAAAATGCAAACGCCACGAGCAAGACTGTAGCCTATAAGGCCAGCATCTAAATTTGGAGATGGAAGAGAAATACAAGTAAAGACAGAGCCACAGAGAGTCAGCATTAAATATGAAACCAAAATACACAGTGTACACAAGTGCTGCTACTGTAAAATCCTTACTGCTCAGGAAGGAGGAAGGAAGGAAGGAAGGAAGGAAGGAAGGAAGGAAGGAAGGAAGGAAGGAAGGAAGGGAGGAAGGGAGGAAAAGAAAGAAAAGGAAAAATGTCCGAGCTTTGAGAAAGTACGGTCCTCTGTGAGGCAGTATCCCTTTTCCTTCTCTTTCTTCCAGTGGAGCCCACCCTGGTGAGTGAAGGAAAAAAATAAAACACCACATTTGTTCGTTAGAAGAAACCCCAAGCCCACCACCCCTTTCCAGATCCCAGCTCACGTGCACTTGCACTTGGGGAGCGGGACCTGCCAGGCTACAGAACTGTTGAGGACTGGGATGAAAGTCAAGCTTTCTCTCCACCCCATCTTTTTTTTAACCCTTTCGCCCCCTCCCCCAAAAACTGCCATGAAAAGTGCATCACAAAAGGGCACAGCTTGAATTGACCATTTATTCTCGTTTTGTTTTTTCTTTCCCAATGTCTAAATTAAAAAAAAAAAAAAAAAAGCACAGAGGTTTAATGGTCACGACCATAAATAAGGACACGGACACACATGCACACACGCGCACACACACACACACACGCACACGCACACGCACACACACCACTACTCACCCAGCAATTCAAATTGAGGTGCCAACTGCCCAACTGCTGGAAGAGAGAGAGCCCGGAGGCCACTGTGCCTCCCTTCCCACTCAAATATTCCATTCCCACTAAAATCGCATCCCTAGGGTACATAATAGCTTTGGTTTTCTTTCTCTCCACCTCACAAAAACTTTCTCTGTACCTTCAAGATGGGACTGGGCCAGCTTTTTTTTTCCCTCCTCCCTTACTGCTTTTCTCACTTTTCTTCTTCCTCCCAGCTTCCCCTCCCTTTACTGCTTTCACTTAAAGAGCTGAAGAAAAAAGAAGAAGAAAACATCTTAAAAGATGGAGATGGCTCCAGGTTTCTGTCCTGGCATACTCCAGATGCTCAGGGTTCTCATTCACACTGTCTATCATTATTTTGTTAATTCTTCCCCCTTCGCGTGCATCTCTCAAAAGCCAAATCAAAACAAAAATAAAAACTAAACAAACGGCAACCTAATAACCAATTCACTTGGCTGCAGATTATATTACTTTAAAGGGCTTTTCATTTAAAAACTCCTTCTAGTTTCTGATCTGTACCACTACAAAATCCATGAAGGAAGGGGGAAGGCCCATTTTCCCAGGCAGCTCAGGGCCCCCTCCCTCACCCGTTACCTTGGGCAGCAGGGGCAGAGCCACCACTAAGAGTAACTAAGAAATTACGGTCGGCCATGAGGGAGAATGATCAGCACGAGGCGGGAGGCAGGCACTTTATCTGCGACATTGTCAAATCCCTCACAACAAATTTCTTAGGGAGAGGGCTGCGATGGGAGAGGGGGAGGGAGGAGAAAAGTATATTTTCTTGTCACCGTGACACGGGAGTGACACTTGGTAGGGCCTTGCCTGCCGCACGCACACACACCCCGTCTTTTGCTCCTAGAGTAAGGGACTGTGCCTGAGTGTCCCGACCTCCCGGGAAACAGAAGGACAAGCTTCCTGTGTTCACTGGCATCCAGGAGTCGGAACACTAACTTGCTTTCTGACTATTGAGTTTTGTGAGCTTTGCCCAGAATGAGAGAGAGAGAGAGAGAGAGAGAGAGAGAGAGAGAGAGAGAGAGAGAGAGAGCATGCTAGTCCCTGAACCCCACGAACCCGACTTACTTTTCCTGGGGCTCTCATAGGATCCAGGGCCAGGTGCATTTGTGTGGGTTTAAGCTAATTGGAGTTGGGAGACTCAGACATCACAGCCTGAAATGGTCCAATTTTCCGCGAAGGAGGGGAGGGGGGAGGGTGGCGGCTCCAGGAGGGGTTGAAGCCAGAGGAAAGTTGCAGAGGACCAAACTCGCCCAGAATGCCTCTCCAGCCCCAGCGTTGAATCTCTGCACCCTCTCCCCCTCTTCAGAAGCACACACACACAACCCCATTTGCATGCAGGTAAGAAACCCCCTGCCGCCCCTCGGCCGGGCATCCTGAACCTGTGTCCTGGAAGCAAGACCAGTGGCAAAGGTTTGGTTTTTTCTGGCGGCAAGACAGCTAACAGAGAAGGAGATGGTTTTAATTTATCAACCCCACGGCCCAGATGTTTATCTCCAAGCCCACCACAGGACTGTTGCCATGGCGTTGGTCTTTAAGCAATCTGTTAATACACCGGACAAGTTAATAACCTCATCCCCCCCCCAAAAAAAAAAAAAATTACAAGGGCTGGACAGGCTTAAACACAACAAAAAAGTGAGAATTCTTCATTTTCTTCTTTTTAAAAATTTTGCTCCGGGGCCCCATGTTCTGGACTTCTCCGGCCTCTGTGCAAGTGTCAGGCAGCAACCTTTAAGGCCCTTAATACCAAAACAAAACCCTGCTATTTCCCTTTACATGGCGACAACAAAAGCAATGAGCCTCCGTTTGACAAGTAAAAAGCCCCAACCACACAGCCCCCTAATTGCTCCCCTCCCTCTATTCACGGGGACCACCACACTCGGCCAGCTGCCTTTGTCACACATGCAATTTCTTAAGTCAACTGCGAGTTCCCTCCCCACTGATGGACAGCTCCCAGCCACTCAGCAACAATAACTTATAAAGTGCAGCCAACAGGATGCGCAACTTGGGCTCGGAATCTATTTTCCGGCCGTCTCCAAAGGCAGGGAGCATGAAAACAGCAAGATGAGGCAACGCATTCCAGACAGACCTCGTCCTCTTCCTCCTTCACCAGAACGGGGAAATCTCGTGAATTTCTTCAAATTAACTCCTCCTAAGACCCTGCTTCCGGATATCTGCTGTCCCGTGGCTCCAGCCCCAGCCAGACCCTGGGATGCACATGCTTAGAACATTTCCATAAGAAAATCAGAAGGTGATCAAATGCTGTAAAGTTCTGTGGGATTTTTAAACAAACAAACAAAAACTTTCCCAAATGAGAGAGAGAGAGAGAGAGAGAGAGAGAGAGAGAGAGAGAGAGCTTCCTTCCCTTACAGCATGAAACTACGATCATGTGGAGAAGAAATAAAGGCAACAGATGTCCCTTAACATCCAAGGGTCCTCACCCACATCATCAGCAAAACTTTGTTTTGTTGTTTTAAATAAATAAGTTTGAGATGGGAGGAAGGGGGAAATGGATGAAAATATAAGAAAAGTAGAAAAAAATCAGACCCTTTAGAAAATATTTGGGGATGGAGAGAGAGCAGGGAGGGCAGGAGGGTGGAGCGTTTGTGGCTGTGACTTGGTGGGCGAAAAGACACGAAACCCCCTCCCCAAACGCTCATTTCCGAGTTTACCAAGGATAATAAAGCAGGGTCCTGTAGTCCCAGGCTAAAAGTTTGGAATGAAAAAGTAGAGTCATTTTCTTTTTTCGTTGTTTTTTTTTTTTAAAGGGGAGTTTACAAAAAAGGAAAAAAATAAAAACCTACTCCGTCGGGCAGCTTGCCAGGCAAAGGGGCATCAATCTTAAAGTTACTGCAAAGTGACAGCAAACCTCGAGAGCATGCAAGGGCTTGAGACTAGCGGGACCGGCCGGGCAGGCGCGGGGATACGGCGCCCCGGCCACCGCACCGCCCCGGACGCCCGCCCGCCCGGACGCCCGCCCGGCCGCCCGCCCCGCGGGGCCGCTTACCATCTAGAGCGGGATGCGGAGCTGTCCTTCGCGCCGCCGGCCCGCGGGCATGCTGCCCGGCGCCCCGATGGCCGCCCGCCCGGGCCCGCGCCGGCCGCAGGCTCCACTGGAGGGCAGCACCCGCCCTGCCGCCGCCGCCGCCGCGCAGGGGAGCCGCGCACACCAGCAGCGCCGCCAGACAGGATGCTCACGCACAGTCCCATTCACAGAATTATCTCGCTTGATAGGGAAGGGCACAATAATGGGCGCTCCCCCGGTTCCACAACAACCCACCCCCCAAAAAAGGGGGGGGGGTGTTAAAAAAAAAAAAAGGCAGGGCTTTCTTACTCTTTTTTTTTTTCTTTCACCCTCCAACCCAGCATTCAATCAAAAGAACAAAGACTGATATTTTGTTTGCCGACTTGGCAAACATAAAGGCAATTTCAATAGTCCACAGAAGTTCACCTAAGTTGGTGAAAGTAGTGGCTTGCGGCTCTCCAGCGAAGTTAAGCTTTAACAGCTATCGGATGCCATTCGGAGACAGAAGAGGGGAAAACTGGCTGAATTTAGATAAAGTTAGAGGACCACTTCACTCCTAAGTTTTTTGTTTTTGTTTTTTTTTTGCCGGCTGAAAAGTCCCTCGAAATTCTTGACAACAACCAGATCTTAATTATCTTGCTGAATTCTTTTTTTGGGGGGGGAGAGGGAATACAAACGCCAAAATAGACCATTCAAAACACCAAAAATGTAAAAGAATTCAGAACAATTTACTGTATAACATTTTTCATGACTAACTTAAAAAAAAAAAAAAAAACCTACCGAAACTTGTGGATGTGTTCCTTTAAAAGCAAATGGTCCTAACACATATTAAACCACCGCTGCGCGTCTTCTAAGCATCGTAGGAAAAAATGACTATTGATCTTCAAATAGCGATAATTGAAAAGATCAAAAAGATTAAACAAAATCAAGAATGTGCTGACTTACCATGCTATGCTTTTTTTGTTGCAACTTTGTAGAAATTTCACTCAAAGAAACTGCATCAGAGGTGTCAAATTTTTTAGCGGACTGTGATCGTATTATTTCCGCAGCCCTGCCTTCCAATGCTTCAGAACTTTTTTCCCTTTCTCTTTTTTGTTTGTGGTACCTAGCTTTTTGCTAGAGACTTTAAAAGCCTTCAGCTCAGCAAACCAGCACAAATTATCTTGCCACCTTGCGCAGCTCTGATGCTTTGGCCGCTAACTTTGGAAGGCCCTTTACTACTGCATCAAAATTAGCATTGTCAAAGCAGTTAATGAATATTAATATTGTATTTGTCATTGGAGCCAGCCCGTTGCTGAACTCCGAGTCATCCATCAGGGACAAGATTAAGAACACAATTATTTCTGACTGACAGGGACCAAATCTGCTAGAATTTTTTTTTAAACAATTCGGGGGGAAAAAAAAACCCCCACAATATCATCATCTTAAGGTGTCTCCCAAGAGACTGGGAGCCAGATTAATACGCTTTTAATGAAGTAGAGATCATTATGTATGAAGGAGAAGAAAAAAAAAGATGTACTATTCAAGCTATTTAGTTATGGTGGCGGTTAGAAATTTTTTTAAAAAAAATGCAGACGGCATATCTTTTTCGACAGCTGTCCAGATTTTATTCATACTCTTCTAAAGAAAACGACTTTTTTTCCCCCCCTGAAATCTTTTCCTTTTTAAAAAAAGAACAGAGAACGAGCTATTCGTCCCATCTGGGATAATTTTCTGTCTTCACTTTTACTGTAGCAGCTCCGGAAAGACAGCACGGTAAATAATTCCTACACAAATTTGACAAGAAACACCTTCATCAGCTCGGCTCCTTCCACCTCTATTCCCCAGATTCCAAGCACTGTCTCTCTCGCTTTATTCAGGATGAACCATTACATTTACAGAAACTCCTAAGTTCCCTTTAACAGTGATATCTTCCCGGAATAAACACACAGGAAACAACACAACGCAACGAAAAAGCCTGCTCACAAACACACCAGAACCTGAATTGCCGTTACGGAGGGAATAGCCATTATGATCCCGAGAAAGCAAGGCTATCTGATTTATGGTTCCACAAAGTTGAAACGGAAGTTTTGTCAGAAATTAAACTAACAGAACCAGCCCAGTAGCAGAAAACGTCTTACAAGATTATTAAAACACAAAACTCTCTCTACAAAATAGGCAAACGACTAACTAAGAGGAATTAGGTGTAAAAACTTGCAGCTTACCTGGCATAACCAACTTATTTGAATTCACCGGCATCATTTCAACATCTATACCTTTATGTCATGCAAAGTGATATCACGTATGACCATCTTATACATATACACACACAGATCTCTACGGCGATTTCTTAGACGTTTTAGGAATAGCGTGCTTCGTGGGCTTGCTCCATATAAATTGTCTTCGAGATGATATTTCCACCCCCCATTTTCGTATTTTAAATGTGGTAAAAAGGGGAGAACTAAAAGGGATAAAATGACAGATGTGATGGTTAATCTACCCAATGAATCGTGGGGGTCTAGGTAAAGCCGTAATGGCCACTGAGCTAATCTACAACACCCACTGACCACCCCACTGGCCTTCTAATACCATTATCAACCCTCAGATGAACATTCTAAATTAGAGTTTTGTTCGAAAAGGGTGTGAATCTGACCTTCGATGCTGGGAAGCCGGTGCTATACATACAGATGGGAAAGTTCTTATAAAAAAAATTATTTTAAAGGTTTCTCCTTTCTCGCAATTTGTATCTTTGAACTCTGCATCCTTACAACCTTCCCTTTGCACCAAAAAAAAAAAGCCCTCTCCCCAAATCCCCTCCTGCAATAGCCACTGATGTCACCTCTATCACACACCCCACAATATTTATGCTTATCCCGTAAGAAGAACCTCCACCAAACCACTGAACACAAAGAAAAAAATTTCAACATACAAATATTCCCCTTTGGCCTAACTTTTACTCTCTCTTTCAATTTACCAGTGCCTTTAACTCTTGGCTCTTTATGTCCAACAAACCTTTGGAATATATCATACTATGGATCATATCATATCATAGACCTGGGGAGATTTGATACAAAATTTTGCAAGGGAGTGATGATAGAGTTCCACAGAGAATCCCATTTGTTTGCATGCACATCAAGTGATGCTATGAAGAAGGAAAGAAATTTGGGGCTAAGGTTTTTCTTGAAGAGCTCTCTTTTTTTTTAGGTGGATCAAAATAGACTTGTATCAAATTATGATTGCCTAAGTGTTATTCACTTAAAGAGATATTCCCAATGCCACATTAAAAAAAAAAAAAAAAAAAAGCATAGCCCCCCTATGATGTAAGCACACTTTCAAAGCTCCCCTTTAAAAAACTACAGATTCTGCACCATTTTTCCACACATCCTCCCATAAAACCTGCAGCGGTCCTTATGCAGATTTCCGCCTTTATTTCAGAAAAGCGTGTGCATGTGTCTCCCCCGGCACATGTCACATGCTTATGTATACCAAACGCACATATGTGCACAAACACACATGTGTGTGTATCCAACAGAAGGTTTTTGCAAGCATAGACTAGACTGGCTTCCAAATAGCCTGCGATGTCTAAATTAAGGACCCCCTTGCTTTATCAATCCTCGGCATCCTCGCTCCTGGCTAGAGCCTATCTTTCCGGGGTCACGGACAGATCCGCAATCTGCATCCTTGTGCACTCTGTGCCGGAGTTGTTAATAGGCAGCTTTCTCTGCCTCTCTCTCTCGGCTTCCCCAGCATGACCGCATCAGCACTAGTATCAAATTAACTCTCCGACTTTGAAACTTATTGATCTGCTATTAAGACACCAGTGAACTTGATGAAATGAGTGCTGTAGGTGCAGTCACGACTTCAAAGTCTAGCACAGCCACATAAAGCAAGCGCCTTTGATCCTAACTCCGATCTACTGAGGGTTTAAAGCCCAGCTCTCCCTAAGCTGCCCTTCACTCTCATGTCTGATGTCTTACCAACTAGTGACTTGATAATGTTAATAATGCAAATTTTACAAATGATTTTTACAATGGCAAAATTAATTGTGTGAATTGATGCTTCTTTCAGTGGGGGTTTCTGAACTTCTCTCCCGATAAACGAACAACTGGGGCTAGTGTGATGATGGCTGAGGAGGGACACGGGGTTCAGGTAAATCTGGACGACGTTTTAGCGTCTTCTTTCACCTCTGCATTTTGTAACTTAAAACTAAAACAATTAACTAGACAATCTGCTAATCATCTCAGAAATGTATATTCTATAATTCTCGTTTCCCAGTACATATCTGCTGTGGAACAGAAGTCACCTCCTTTTTACATGAGGTTTCTATCACTAGTACAATATCCTTATTTTTGAGCAGGATTTTTTCTCGATAGTTATCGCAAACCCACAGGAAAGATGTACGTAGGGTTTCAGACCCTCGGTCACTTTTTTTTTTTTCAATTAGGAATGATCTGAAATGGTATAAAGTCAAGAATCAGAATGTACTACACAGATTCTGTGACGTGCAAAATTTCAATATTGATATTCCCTTTCAATCAGGCTAAACAAAACTTTTCATCCAATAATATTCTATCACCAAGGAATATGACTTTAAGCATACCTTTACAAATACCTTCAGCAGATATTTTGAGTCATTGATATTAAAAGATTTCAAATTCAAATTCTCTCTAAGAAGAAAGGTAAATAAGGTTTGGACTTAAATAATGTGAAAGGTCATTATATCCAAGGTTTAAAAAAATAATCTTCTATGTAACCAGAACAGCAAAACTGAATCAGAACTGCCTCTTGATACTCCAATAAAGAATCAATATCTGAGAACAAATCATTTGCCAAGAGATTTATTCTCCGTATGTTGATTTTGGACAGAAGAATGTCAGTAGTTCAGAGCAAAATGCACTCCACTAATAGAAGCCTTATGCATCGCTTTTGATATTTATAGTATGTTATGTAATGTCTGCATTATTGCTGCTTTAAATCCATTTATTATATTAAGGATTCACAATGGACATATTTTCCCCATCCCTAATGCCAGGGCTGGACCCCATAAAATGACAAAACGTAATGGAAATTTAAAAGGGCCGTAATTTTAACGCTTGCTTCATTGTAGCGTGTGTGATCTAATTAGTTTGTTTTCCAATTTGACTCCAATCGTAGAATTTAGGTAGCAGTACCTTGGTATTAGTGTTTTCCCTCCTCCCACCCACCCCCCCTCCCCAATGTTGATACTCACTTAACCTACTTGCGATTCTAAAGAAGTCAAAACTTGATTGTGACAATGTTCAAAAGAAATTTCCTCTGCCACTAGCACCGTAAAAAAACTTTCACCAATTAGTGCAGGAAAAAAGGAGGGAAAAGCCACAGTGCTGGTGCTCAAAGAGCCAGGCCTTGCGGCAAACCTGTCATGTCGAGAGGATTGATCAACAGGACGGCGATTTCTAATGGCATGTTGTCATGAAAAGTCAGCCACAGGGAGCCACCTGCCTCGCTCCTCACACACAGACAGCTAGGAAAGGAAGGAGGAAGGGGGCGGGAGGGGAGAAGAGGGAACTGCTCTCCATTCCTCACCCTCCCTGCCAGTTCCCTTTTGCTAACAATTTTGGTAAAGGTATCATGATTTTTCATTCGGTTGAAATATGTCAAGTCTCCAATCGCATTACCCTTCCTCTAAGATAACAGTGGTTTGAAGGCTGACTCTTTCTTTTACCTCAATCCCTTTTTCCCCCATTTAGAGAAGGGATTGGGGTACCTTTATTATAATACTCCCTCCTCCTTTGTGTCAACCACATACTCCTTAGATCAGAAGACGTCCATTATGGCTTTCAATCAACAGGGAGCATCTTGACTTAATAAAATCCAAGTTTGGAAGATTCTGGAAGACGAAAGAGATACGGTGACACCATCAGGTGTTATTTTTCTGAGCCACGCGTTTAGCCAATCAAACGGAAGTGTAAGTGCAGTTGGCCTCCTATTTTGTGGGGCTTTGTCTAGTGGAGAAATAGTTCTGAAGCCAGGTTTTGTAGGCTATCATCTAATCCATTATCATCTACTCTGGGTTCAAAAGTGGTGCCGATAGTATTTTGGCTACACATTTTCTTGTGCTCAATGCAACTCGATATTCCATAACCACCTCCAACTTACCCTTGAAAACAGAAGGTGTTCTGCCTTTGACTAATACTCCTCTAGAAGATATGATTTCCTTGGTACCCAAGATTCTGATTATCAACCACTCCAAAGAAATGCCCTACTCAATGCTCCCTTGTCATTTCATCTACTAGTAATAAATACTACTAATCAGTACCACAAGATACTCTCACAGTACCATTCCCCAAAATGTCAAGCCATTCATTGAAGGATACTAGAGGGTCTCAACACAAAATCGAAACAATTTAAAAAAAAAATGCTTTCCTGTCGACCTGATCTTGGGAGAGTTGAGGTGGTTTTCTCCATAAAAGCTGGTAACACAAAGGCCATCTTTACCGTCTCCATGAGGATGGTCCAAAATATCACTGTGACCCAGTCCCTGGTTCATTTTCAGACTGGAAAGACTCACAAACATACCCGCCCCTCAATCCACTTTGAACAAAAGGAAAAAGTCAAATAAAAGTTAAAGAACTTTTAAGTTCATGAAACCAAACCCCACTTGGCATGCAAATCACGTACTGTAACCTTTTATTGGCGGAGCCTCTGGTCTCATCAGTCGATGAAATTCTCAGCCCGCGGCAACAGCTTAGCCGAGGGACACAGACCAATGAGAAAATATTCATTGTGTTAGCATTTCAAATGGCGAGAAAGGAAGAAGAAGCGCTAACTGATCACTGCCGGTGGAATTAATTGGATATTCCAAGAATAATGTCTCTCACGGAAGATCCTTGGAGGCCGAGTGCTGGTGGAGACCACATTTTGTGCGGCGCCTTCAAAAAGAGACCGCTTGGGGGTACTGGACATATTAGGGTTTTAGCGCATTTCCCTAAAGGCCAGAAGATAATCAGATGCACTGAACCAAACTCAACTAATCCAATCCATAATTATACACACAAATCCAATAAACTTTGCCACATTACTGGAAAATTAAACTATTATATTAAACTTTCCATAACTTGCAAAAAAAAGTTTAAGGGGCACCATGGTTAAAATGTTTCTTTTGGGGATCGGGGACATGCGGCCAAGAACTTGGATTATTTTTTTACTTGCGAGTTATAGCCTTCTATTATTATGCTCAAGGACTGATTTCTTAGTGCCAACTCGGTTCCTTTATTCAGGGAGGGATTTGCGTTTCGGCTTTACTGCACATAACCCAAGCATTTGCAATGACCCTGACCGATATTAGTATATCTTTCCTTAGGACACATCTTAATCTAACCTTTTTAAGGCTCTTTTGCTTTCAAACTCAAAACAGCATAAAAAATAAGCATTGTTGGTGGCATCGGGAGCCTGAACTCAGGCCCGGCGTGGTCCGAAGCAACAGCCCCCTGGATAAACAGCTGCTGGTGAAGCTAAATAACCATCGGAGACCAAAAGGTAAAGGGGGAAAAATGAGATTAGGAACTTTCCCAAATGTTCCATCTCTCCTATCGACCACTGGCCTAGCGTGAGGTGTCAATTTTGACTCCAAAGAATTCGCAGCGGTCCCATTATGCGGTCTCTGCTCTCATTGTAAATTCTGTCAACGAAGTCAATCTTATTAACTTCCGCACTGGTTCACACATGACATTTTCTTCAATTTTCTTGCTGACATCAAAAACATCAATTAGCAGCCCGAAAATAGGAAGGAACGAATGACAGCGCCTGATAACGTCGACTATTTGAAGCCGGGGGTAAATCTATTCTCCAGTTCTGAATGCGTTCATTACAATTGCGTTTTCAAAGAAGACCTCCAAATAGCAAAGAAAATTAAATTTATCATCTAGAAATGCCTAGAAATTGTTTTTTTAATCCTATGTCTATCTCTCAATCCCAGAGCGTCATACAAAGTATCGCAATTGAGTTTTATGATAACATGCCCCAACTTTAATAGAAAGTTTATAAAATATGCAGCCTGGACCACACTTACTATCAAATAGCAACTACAGGGCTTGGGAAAGAAATTTCCCCAACAGATTGCAGCCTTGCCTTGTAGGGTTCATCCATTTTCCTGGGTCGGCAAATGTGTAGGTGAACACACACACACACACATACACAAAAAGAGAGAGACAACCAGCTGGTTGAAAGTTTTAAATAGGAAAGAAAAAGGCAACGAAGGTCTACAGCTCCAAAACCTAAAAGTTTTTTATGGGAAGCAACCAACACTGCCTCTCTCTATTAAATTAAAATTGTCTTACTAGCCACATACCCTATGTCACCCTCCCTAAGACACAAGTTTTCAAATAAAATCTCCACTCCCCCCCCCACTGATCGCCCCAAGACATATTAAGCCTTGTCCAAATAGCCCAAGCCGGGGACAAAACAATTACTCATCTGCCGGACCTGCCCCACCTAATTATCACCCATTTCGCTCTTATTGACTTCTTCCCCCCTCCAAAATCAAATAAATAAATAATAAAAATGTCAAGCGCTCTCCCCTGACCAGCAAATTAAAATGCCCATGAGTACACCCTACGCCCCATCTGCCTGCCAGGCTGAGTCCAGGGCATCTGGGAAACGGCTGGAAGTGGACGGAGAAACACAGCACCCAAAACTTGGTCTGTATAGTCTTCAAGGAAAAGCTTTTATTTATTTTATTACTTATTCATGGGGGGAGAGGGGGTGCCGGGCGAGTGAGCTAACGCGCCTGCTTTGTGAAGCCTCGCCTGGCTCCGGATCACATCTCCCGGGGAGGCAGGCGGAAACGACGCGACTCCGGTGCCTGCCCCGGACACCGCGCCGCGCCCGGACTTCTGGCCGAACAGAAAGAGCAGCGACACCCTGGTAAATACATTGCATTCCTGCGGCCCATTGATTTTTTGATCTTTTGACATTTTTCAGTTGCTTCCATTCCCTTCCTTGTCTTTTCTTCAATGTCACAAAAGGCAAAAATGTCTAAACAATTGAGGGCAGAGATATCTATTAGCTGTCAGACCGCTGTTCTCCCGCCATTGACTAAGCGCGGCACCACAGAGAATGCCGAGAACCGGTAAGACGACAAATTATATCATTTTTTTCCCCTTAAATAGGGATAATCATATTCCAATACCTTGGCTTCTCCTAGCCAACCAAATCATGCTGTGAGGGAAGGAGAAGAAATCTCATTGAATCCTTTTCTGCAATTTTTCTATTATGTGAGCTATATTTGTGGAGAGAGGGGGAACAGAGAGAAAGAGAAGAAAATTCCTTCAAGGAACGTAATAACATATTTCAGGTTGCAGCATCTGAGAAGCAAAACATATCTTCCTGATTATTTTCCCCTAAGAACTGCTTCGATAGTACAAGAACCACATTAATAAAAGAAGCAATTTGTTATACTTAGGGATGAAAGACTGCAGAAGAATGAACTGATGTCCCCAAGTTATTTGTTTCCCCCTGAAGACAAGCAAAGCCATTCTTTCAAAGCAGTTAAATTGTAGATTTGAAGTACGGCCAACCTCAACTTTCTGAAACCTAAAAATCTGAAACTTATCGTTCCTATAAATAATGCTCTGACAGAAATGCTTTAAAAATCATTTCAAATGAGCTCTCTCTGCTTGTGATTTGACTGCAACGAACATGTTGTACATCTATGATTTCAAAGTTGAAATTCAAAACACACTCATACTGTGCTTTCCTTCAAAACCAATAATCAACGATTTATGGACAAGAAGGCTAAAATGGATCAACTTTACACTTACATTTGAGAAGATTAATGATTTTCTTTCAAGGAAGCAGTATGTTAGGAGCATTAGTTTCCAGCATATATTTTTGTACGTAATAAAAATATTGAAATGTTTGCATTAAAATCTATTACCTAGAAACCTATTTTATAGGGGAATTATGTTTAACCCTTTTAAAAATAGGCCCAAATTTATGGGATGTGCTTACAGAAAAAGAACTGTTTCAATACGCTATTTCAGAAATAAGCAAAGAAATCTCCAGATTTAAGCTTTACTCTTTTTTTTTGTTTTATTTACATAGACTCCTACTTGACATTTAACATCTAATGTTTATTTTTCTATTTTCAATGACACTTTTGACAGAGATTAAATATTTTAAGATACTGGTGCACGTTTGTATTCTTACAATACAAGGAAAAATATTAATGAGGTGTAATATTTAGATTGCAAGTGATAAAATATAACTAATTCAAATCCGAGAGGGACAAAGCCCTATTATGCTTTTTAGAACTGCACGAACTATCCCAACAATACTTGGAGGATTCAATCTATGATTTTCAAATAGAGATTCAAACCAACAAATATAAGAATAAATGTAATAAACTCCAAAGGGGAAAAGGGGAAAAAAAGTGGTCAATTAAATTTTTTCATCAAATTATCAAGATATGTTTGTAAACATAACCAATCCAATTTTTCTGCATTAATGTCAACAACATACATCAATGTTTTCTCGTAGAGCACACCACAGTCAAATAGGTTCACTTATACATTTCAGTAAAACAGGACCAAACTTCCTTAAACCATTCCACAATTACAGACACAGGCATTGGGTAAGGAAGCATCTCTGTCGCTCCCTATATAGATACGATGATAGATATAAGATCTGTATAAATATTACTACTTGGGGTCTTTCTTATGTTGGTGAAATCAACTATGACGTCCGGCAAACCATATTAAAGGGGGAGGGGGGGAGGTGGAGGACAGAATCACAAGAAGCCAGCAGAGACACACACAGACACAGTCACAAAACTGACCACAGGTTGCGGATGGGATGGTCGGCAGTTGTGGTTTTTAAAACCGCGCGCTGTCCTTGAAACGGAGGCCGCACACAGCTCCATTAGATACAGATCCAGTGCTCTTGATCTATTATTTACAAAGAAAAACCCTTCACTGCTTAAGTGCCCCCTTCCACTCAGCCTTCCATTTCAACAGCATCAAACAACTTAGTGGGGGGAAAACATAACACACAACAACTTGTGTTCATCACAACGGCCCATGCCAGTCAGAATTCCGCGCGGACGGGAAACAGCATTCAGAATAACCTGCACACGGGACGCCGGCTCAATGACAAACAAATGAGAGGTTTGCTCCGAAAAACCGACGGTCGTTTTCCAACCAGCGACGCAAGGTTTTATAATCATTCTCTAAGAGGAATTTCTATTGGGGGGGGGAAAAAATGGGGACATTTTTCAGGAAAACCATTTTTTACCTCAAGGATGCGAAAAGAATGTTTTCAAAACGTGTTATTTGGTAAGGAATTCCTTAATTATAAAGTCTGCTCTTTGAGTCAAACTGCATTCGATCTAATTAGTAAGCTTAGATCTCACCTTCACGCTGAACTTTAAACTCTCTGAAGCCAATTAAAAACTATTTAAATGAATATTAAAAGGATTCCTGTGATCATTTCTGACATGAGAGAAAACATGCTTTTCAGCAAAAAATGGGTTTACACAGCATGCCTACATTGCACACAATATTTGAGTGGAGTTTTGCATTTAATCTGTCTATTACCCTTTCTCCGTTTTTGCCATCCAGTGCTCTTCCTCTGCTGTTTTATCACCCCTGCTCAGGCAGATCAGCCGCCAATACCGTTTCAACTGCAATTAGACCTGGTTTATTATTCAGTGCTCTTCAATTTTCAATAACTTATTAAAATTTACTGGTTGGTACCCATTTCCCACTTTCATTTTGATACTTTATTGAATTGGGCACATATGTCTATGTACCAATAAAAGTTAGAATTGGGGGGGGGAAATCCTTATCAATTTCCAATGTGATGATGCAAAGCATACTAAGTCCACAGTCGACATCAAGTTAACTACACACTCCTGCTCGCTCGCTCTCCATCTCTCTCTCCGTCTTGGCCTTGAAATAGCTTTTTGAGAATTAATAAATTATTCTGTTTGCTTATGAAATTAAATGCTCCCATGCAAAGCCGTTACAATTAACACCACTAAATGCGTTAGGTTACACTAAAGAAATCCTCACAGTATAATTATATCAATGAGTCATTTAACTCACATATATTAATTCAATTTATCTTCATTTTGAACTGTGTGGACTGATGGATTGTCATCATTAGAAATGACAGACCTCCACGCCGGAGGAGAACACAGACCTGCTAATGCTGACTTCTCGCAAGACCACACATCGCTGCCCCCTCTAAGGGCACCCACACGGTAGCAAGCGATGTATTCTCTGCGAAGGACCAGTAAGTCAGGGCTTCTGATCAGGATGCAAAGGAGTATCAACCGGAGTCTCTAGAACCTACGAGCCAGTGTCAATAAAGAAAATTCCTGTACAGAAATCACAATGGTGGTATGTTCAAAGGACAAGGACCACTGTATATTTGGTATTAAAGAAAAACACTCCTTGGGAAAATGCGACATGACAGATGACATTTCGCCCAACCAGGCAACCTATTGATAAGCATTTCTGACTTAAAGACAACAACAATGGTGCCAGAGCAAATATATTAATAACTCAGGGAGCTCACGGAGGAGACTGCGAGTGAAGAAGTGCCAGGCAAAGCAAGCCCAGGGCTGTTCATCAGGATCTCCGTCTGAAAACGTGCAGGATTAGAGAGGTCATTGAGGCTTTAACTGACTGAGACGGTACCTGACCTGTAAGAGGTGATAGTCAAGGTGATAGTCAAGCTGAACGCCCCCCACCCGGCATGACCATCCTAGGTTTTGAATAGAGGAATCATGGTGACAAATTTGGGACTGGCTAAGGGACTGGCTTTGAATTTGGTTCTTAAAAGCCTGATGTTTACATCGAACGTCTTTAAATACCTGACTCAATTATTTAGTCCCCCATCCCTCTTAAAGAGAGAGCCCTGGCTGACTCAAGTAGACGTATGTCCTTGGGTTTAAGGATGCCCAAAATGCTAGCACTGATCTCCAGCTTCCCTAATTTGAGCAGCAGGAAACAAAGGAAATCACTTCTAATTTCTTTACATGCTGGTGGGAAATTAGAGAGAGCACAGAGCTCTCTGGGCCTAGAAGTGTGGGTGCAGACCAAGGAGAACGAAGGGCCATGATTTCTAAAGGCAGCACACCTTTCGCAGGCAAGGCGGCCGGCACACAGACAACTGGTCAACCCGGCCACCGCACTGCACCCAGGTCAGCTGCCTTCGGAAGGGACGATGCCGTAGTTCCTCTGATTCATGCCTTTGTGGTAGCCACTGAGCAGTCAATCAAGTGCCGGGGGAAATTAAATAACCACATTACGTGGCTTTGATATGTTAGAAGTTGTTGATCTGACCAATAGTGAACTATTTCAAAATAACACCTGGGGATTTTTGCTCCCATTCGCCGGATCGGGACTTTTTGCTGGCATCTCCTCCACTGGGGTGCGGGGAGGGATGCTGACGAACCTCCGAGCTGTCAGGGTTTCGCTGAGCTGGCACGACGGACCTGGGCAGCCAGAGTAAGGGCTGGTTTTCAGTTACAGAACCCAAGACTCCTGTCACCGTGAGGCCCCTAATTATTGCTGCAACAATATGACAAAAATAAGGAAATTTGGTGGGAATAAAGGGAATTTGCTTTACAGATAACTGTCACCTTTGCTAGAGTTAAGGGCTGAAATTAACAGATGAATTGGAAGGGAAGTAATTTCAGAAACTCGCCAGAAAAGTACAATAAAGGAAAAAACGTTTTTTTACTAAGAGGAGGAGGAGGACCTGAATATATGGATACTGGCCAAAACTAACCTTCCTTTACCACTTCATGTGCTTAAAATGCCTGATGGCTCACCTCGGGGTGAAACCTGCCACCAAAACATGAGAGAAGGTGCCGGAACGGGACAGCACGATCTCTTCTGAAATTCCTTGGTTTTCATTAACCAATAAATGATGTTTTTGTGGACTCTGAACCTTTGCTTTTCACAAGCAAGTCTAGGAAGGGCGCCAGGGAAAGTCACCCAGCGCCACCAGTGGATATAAACTCTCCTGAGTCAAGTGCGGGTACCTGTTTGTGTCCTTTACAACACGTGTGCGCTTTCTGAGAAACCAGCCGCGCACACGCAAGCCCCCGCTGCTGCCACAGAGAATCACAGGGTTACGGGAGGAGGTTTCCGGGAGGCAGATCCTTCTGAGCCTTTCGAGCTACTGGCTGGATGGCAGTGATTTTTACCCCAGGCCCAGTACTGGTGCTGGATGCCAAGAAAGAAGTGTGTGTGTGTGTGTGTGTGTGTGTGTGTGTGTGTGTGCGCGCGCACGCGTAAACATGCCTGGCCCTCACACTGACAAGACAGCTTTTATAGACAAGACCGTCTCCACCTCTTTCCTAAGCTCCTTGTAAACACACCCAGAGGCTAACACACAATGGGCACATCCAGCGAATAATATGGTGAAATTAAGTTATGTCATTCCTCCACCATAGCAACGCCCACTGTCTGTCTCGGTGAGTGCGGAGTTGGAGCGCTCCTCTCGCACTGGGCCCAGATGGGAGGCGTGTTGCAATCGCCCGTCCACAGCAGACAGGGAGACTGGTTTTGAACGCAACCGAGCATCACAGGGCAGCCTGGGCTGCGGCCGTTTCCCTTTCCCCAAACCATCTTGTTTTTGTCTAGCACCTCTCTTCAAGGAAGCTGGGAGGGACTGTTTCTCATAATCAAATCAAGTCTTACATGGCAATGGCCCCATTTACAGACAGAACACAAACAAACAGGCTCGGAGGATTTAGGACTCATTCAAGATGAGCTGGTTAGTCATTTCAGCAAATGAAAAAGGGGAGGAGGAGAAATTATTGCTGCTGCTGTAATGAATATAGGAGACATCTTCCTTACACTCTTCCTTCAGGATTCATTCATTGATTCACCCAATGCTAATTCAGTGTCTATTTCATGCCTGGCACTGCTCTAGGCACAAGAGATCAGTGAACCAAACACAGGGATGTCCTGCCCTCAGGGAGCTTATAATCTAGAGAGGGCGACAATTACTTACAACAAAGAACTATCAGGCGCCCTCCTGGGGTAGTTGCATGTGTAACCTAGCCAAAGTCACCTCACCTCAAACAGAACCAGTTTATAATGACCAGGCTCAATGTTCAACCCCAACTGTCCTGTCCCCTGAAAAGTATAATTGCAAAGCTTGCTGTATATCTTAGAGAAGAAGCCCATGCTTTTCAATCACCCCATGTCGATTGTTAATGAAAGAGTCCCAAATGCTAAGTCATGCTGCCCCATCACCTAGCGATGAACGGCTGTTTGCGCTGGAGCTGAGGAGACACCACAGAGTGGGGAGGTGGTGGTAACGATCAGACGCCCTGGTTTCCGCACCGCCCTGGACTTCGAGGCGCTGGCTCCTTCGTGTGACCCATACAGTTGGCCAAATCGGTCTGCGCTTGGGACAGAAACATCAATGGCCCGGGGGACGGTCGTGAATACCAATTAATACTAATCTGGATTTCTTCTCTTTGACCCAATACACAGAGTGGACTTCCTGGCCCTTCTGTCCTTCATTGAGGGGTCAGATAATTGACAACTCCTCAAACTACTGGCATAAATGCTTAACATTTTTAGCTGCTTTTCCAACTATAAATTAGATAAAATATATAGATGGTGAGCCAACAATTAGAATCCACCTCTTCATTCACTGTAATTTGGGGGCAGTTAAACGTATCAAGGGAAGAGCTTCTTTTACCAAAATGTGCGCACGTCAATCACATGGTTACTGCCGTGTTCTAAGTATAAATGTGCAGAACTAAGCCCTGGGTAGATGCTCAAGAAATGTTTGTTTCAGGAATTAGCACACACACACTTATTACTATTACTATTATTATTATTATTATTATTATTATTATTAGAATGCCTTCAAAGAAAAATATCTTTAAAAGAACACCTTCAATAGACAATCTCAAAATATTTCAAAGAACATGTTGGGATCAGAAATTCTTTAAATACAATTCCTAAAATTGATTTTCTTTCAGTTGTTCAGACTGTGATGGTTTGATAAAAAGGGTATCAGAACCTCGTATAACAATTAAAAGTTTACTATTATCTAAAACGATGCCATTTTTCTAAAAGTTTGTAACTGACTCAGGCGTCACAGATCTGTGAGAGCTGATTCCTCTCACAGAAGTTTCTTAAATTCTGGGGAAGAGGCCCAGAATCACAGGCCTTGTGTTAAAATGAGGATAAGATTGATGGCTGTAAAATTTCCTCAACATGTCTCTTCAGTGGCTTCAACGAGGGGTTTTCTCAAAGTGTAAGCCCGGAGGAGCCAATTTCCGAGTGAAATTTGTTACACTATCTCTACAATAGTGTACACTGTGAAATGAACCACTGCGCAATCAGAATATCAAAATTATCAGGGGCTGGTTAAAAAACTGCAAAATGAACTCTCCACATACTATGCTTCAAAGACAGGCAGTGGATGCCACCACATCTAAGCCTCTAGTTTACGACGGGTCTGGGACTTGACTTGGTATCCCAGAACAGGATGGCCCCAGGCAGGCACGCCTACCTCGTTCTCTAGACTTCCCTAAACTCCCCACTTAAACGCCACACTCTCCCTAGATGCTGGTGCCACTGTCCCTATTCTTACAGGTGGCAAAACTAAGGCTCCCAAAGAATAAAGTAATTTCCCCAGGATAACACAGTAGTGACAGAGACTGAATTTGAACCCAGGTCTTCTAACTCTTCCAGTGCCGTGGCTACATCCCCTACCAGTCAATACTACAGGGCAGAAGGTGGAACATGCCAGCAGGGCAATCCTAAAGCTGAAGTGCCCTCCTGCCTCCAATCAACACATCAGGGGAGGCGGCGTGCATATGTGTAAACGCCGAGTCGGTAAGGTTTGTAGTGGTTCCCTTTACGGAGGGGACAGTTGGCAGGTATGTTGGCACAATTAGTACAGATAAACCCTCAATAGCCTATCTGCCTTCTGATTTTTAAATAAACAAAGGCTGAATGCTATAATTAAGATCAGAAGGGCCTCTGAAAGACCAGATGGCAACAGAGACGTCACACAGAAAAGTCACTGGCAGGGAACTGGGCGAGTTGGTTATTCCTAAAGTGGAAGAAGTGATTTTTAACAAATGTTTTTAACTCGGATGCCTGGAGGGAAAGAGTCACCTCCTTGCAGAAATGATGTCTGAGCCCAAGGCAGGCAGCACCCAGCTGGGATGCTCAAGGGAGGGAGGGGGAGAGATCTGTACTGCAGGAGGCTCCACGGTGAGGGTGAGTCCTGCCTAGGAGGACCTCACCCAACCTCACCCAACAGCTCTGGTAGACATTCCCGAGGGATAACCAATCCCAGGAAAGCCACCAGTGCCGTGGCCACACGGATGCCTGGAGGGCCCCAGTCTTCCTCCTTTGCTTAATACTAAGAACACAATGGCATCTCTTCACCCTCAATGGTGTCAGGGTGAGCCCCTCCCTCCCACAATGGCCCCATTCAATCTCCCCCAAGAGAGCCTGCCCCAAGTTTAACAGCCTGTGTTAGGAGAGCATTGGACACAAAAGGAGGTGTTTCCAGGTTCAGTGCACACTTTACCTCCATTCATCAGAAGAGGAACAAAAGCAGCCCCCCTGTACTTCAGGCAGGGCAGAGGTTGAGCTCCGCCATCCCCCCCAAGCCATCCCCACCAAAGCCACAACCTTTCTCTGGTGCGGAGTGAAGGCCACATTGTCTCAGGATCATAGTGCAGATGTGGCTCCAGATTTTAACTACCTTCATCACAAAACATCTGCATAAAAATGCGATTCTTTTGTCCTCCGAGAAGAAACAAGAGGAAGCTGGGGGGGGGGGGGGGGCATGAGGGCAAAGGGAGCAGAGGGCTCCCAAATCAGGAGCAGAGGGTCAGTAGAAAGACCTTGAATTATGCATTAAAAGTTCTTTTAAAAAAATAGCCTCCCCCTTTTTTTGCTGTAAATGTTTATACTTGTTGTTAGGGTTCACCGCTATTTTTATTAAGTAGCCTAATATCTGAGCCATATAACTGCTTTAATTAATTACTAAGTAACCCTGAGAGCAACACTTGCCCAACACAGGTTACTTCAAGAAACACTATTTCACATAACCCCAAAGTGTTACTTCCTTAATTTCAAGTCAAGTACCTTGATGTCTTGACCACAGATTTCTACAGCAATCTTATCCGTCAACAGCCCCTGATTTTACTGGTTAGTCATATGGCTCGAAGTTGTGGGTTTTGGGGGTGGGGGTGCAGTGCTAAGATTTGAAATAGCACAAGTCATGCCTCCCTCCTCAGAGAGACACCCCCCCCACCCCCCCTCAGCCAAGCTGGATTAGTCACACTAAACATAGCCCATTCCCAACCAGCCCATCAAGCGCTGGCAGGTCGAACCCAGCTGACATTCCGGGCCCAGCTTAACATTACATAATGAGAGCTTCCCTCCCATCTCGGGCCGCAAGTCAAAACAAACTTGCTGAACTCAACCCGGGGCACCAGCTTGTGACAGGACATGGGAGCCTAAGGAGCAGAAAGAGCTCTTGGTAAATTTTAAAATCACTGGGGAACTTTGGAGTCCAATCTTACTGTGGTCAACTCAGTCAGGGTTGCCTTGTGAGTTCAAGTATTGATGCTCCCCAAACCTACATGCTCTCCAAACTAGCTTTCAAAGGACCACTTTCACATATTACTAAGGTTTGCATTTTTAACAAAAAGCCCAGAAAGCAGCCCTGTCAAAGGATCCCAAATCCCAGCCCTGTGGGAAAGAAGGTGGTGAGGTTATGTAAGAGGGTGAGATTCCCTGCCATAAACTAGTTGTTCCTCCATCAGTCAAAAGGCACGTGGGAACGGCCAGGTCTGACTTCCTATGAACTACTAGCGCACGTTCCTCCCCAATACTCTTGACATCTGAACTCCAGCTCACCTCTCCCCAGCTAACCTTTGGCGGAGGAACATGTTAGTCCACGCTCATCGCCATCATGAGCCTCCTACTCGCCAGGTCAACACCCAGGGCATCCCAGAGAGTCCGGATTTCTCAAGTGGGAAATGGGCAGGTTCACGCGGAGAGCACCGAACCTCACACACTAATCCAGAGAGAGTGTAAAATTACAGGCACTTAACGTGAATCCAACTGCACCTTGAATCAGAGGTAGCAGAAGAGAAAGGGGAAAAGAAGTCTAGACTCTGGCCTTCATTCTACGACTACCCAGCTACACAACTGCAGGACGTCCCGGCGGTCAGCCTCTCTCTGGACCTGTTTCCCAGGTTTACAGAGAGGATGGTGGGATAGGTAGGTATCTGTCAGATCTCATAATTTTAAGATTCTGGCTGGGGTGAGTTGCTCAAGGAATTGTTTGTGTGATACTTTTAGTCACCCAGGCCCATTTGGACAGGAGCCTTTCCAAGAGCCTAGTACCTGTTGGGTAACTTTCAATTTGTTACTATTTCCTTGCCCATAGAATAGTCCCCGTCAATCTCCCTAGATAACCTCTTTAAAAAAAAAAACCCTGGAGACGACAACTTTTCTTAATAAATCAGGGCTATAGTTAAAAATACTGATTACTGGCCCGGCTGGTATGGCGCAGTGGTTGAGTGTTAGCCCAGGAACCAAGAGGTCACGTTTTGGATTCCCAGGCAGGGCACATGCCTGCGTTTCAGGTTCGATCCCCAGTAGGGGGCGTGCAGAAGGCAGCCAGTCATTGATGCTTCTCTTTCTATCTCTCTCTTCCTCTTTTTAAAAAAATAAATAAGTCAATAAAAACACTTTAAAAATTAATTATTGGAGCCCTCAATGCTGTGTGTCCTATTCTAAAGAGAAATAGTGCTTTTTAAAGTTATTTTACGTTCCCCTCCTTGGAAACTGGAAGAAGCTGGAATGCCCAGAGACTCCCATGTGCCTGGAGCCTGGACGGGAGGTATGTACCTTAGATCTCTGTGACTGGGAGAAAGAGAGAGAAAGACCTGCTGTTGAACGAGCCAGTACAGAAATGTGGTGAGAAGTCCCGCTAGATGGGCAAACAGAAGCGAGGGAAAGGAGAATGGGATCAAAAGGATACTGGTCACCAGGCCCAAGTGAGAAGTGAGGAAGCAGAGAAAGGGGTCTGGCAGCATCCAGGCTGTGGTCAGAGCCACAGCCCTGGAAACTCCCCGAACTTCAAAGGTGGACTTGTCCACAACACACTCTCTTTATTGTGGCTTTCCTTGGCGGCCTCCTGACCCAAACCATTCCCACCGAGGTGGAAGGACCCAACCCTTGAGGGAGCTCTGAGTCCTACGGGGGCTCTGGAGGCAACTTCTTCTTGCATCAACAAGGACAGGCCAGCTGCCTCCTGTACACCATCCACTGGGGATGAAGCCCGCAACCTGGGCTTGTGCCCTTGACCGGAATCAACCTGCTCTCTCCCTCTCCCTTCCTCTCTGAAATCAATAAAATCTATATTATAAAAACCCAGTGGCCCTAATGCTGTAAGGACCAAAGACCGGCGCAGGTGGGCAGAGATGAGCGAGGCGGGATGGGCAGGAGCCCAGGGCGCGCAGGTGGGCGGGGCTGTGCGATTTCGCGTGCTGGCTTCTAGTTGTAATAATAATAATAATAATAATAATAATAATAATAATAATTTTAAACAAAACAAACAAAAAAGGACAAGCCAGGATGAACGGGGTCTCTGTAGAAGACCAGGAGGGGCAGATTTCCCAGGAACTCAAGTCACTACTTCCAGCCAGAGGATACACTCCTTGGAGAATAGGTCTCAATCCTCCTCGCTCACACCTGTCCCCAGCACCAGGACAGCGCCTGGCCCAGCAGGGTTCAATAGCATTGTGCTCAATGGACTCAAGCTGTCCCAGGCGTGGTCCCCGCCCTGTCACACTGGGAGTTCACAAGAACTATTCAATAATTTGCATCCAGGAGCAGAAAAGAGAGACACCTGTCCCACAAAGTCAAATTAATGGCCTTGCGACAGCTGTCAGTCACAAGTCTGGTGTTTGAGAGACTCGGCCTGGATCCCTGCCTACATCCATAACATCTTGTCTCCCTTTATCCTCATCTGCCAAGCGACAAAGATGGCCCTGCCCATCTTCCTGAGAGCCTGGCCCCCAGACAGCCAGAAGAGCAGAACAAGCATTCCTGAAGCATCCAAGACAGGGCTGGCTCTGCGTGCATGGTAAACAAGCAGAGGCAGAGCTCAGTGATGCTGAGACGCCCAAGTTCAAGTTGAACGGGGAGCTTACTGGGGGCTTTTTAGGTCCTCTGCAAAGCCCATTAGGACGCTGCACCCTGGGTCCTACAAGTGTAGGGTTCGGTACACAGTACTGTGGTACCACCAAATCAACTGCTCTGAATGCATTCCCCTGAATCTCGCTCCCAAGCTTTTCCCCCAGCGCCTCCCCACGCCCTCCCTGGTGCCCAGATGACATCTATTAAATTCAGGCACTGCTCCACAGGGGATCTTGGCCTCTGGCGATGAGAACAATAGCATCAAAAAGTTGCTTGCCAACAACCCATAAATTTAAACAAGTCAGGATGGCAAGAGGACGCTGCCTGTGAATCATCATAGAAAAGGAGGCAAAAGCAATGTGGTTGAAACTGGAACACGGAGCCAGACGCCCCTCCGCCGGGTGTGCCTTCTATTACAAAGGCAGCGCCTTAAAAGCTCCCACGAGGACTAGGCCATCCCTCCTTCCCCCGTGGATGACCACTTACGGTCTTAAAACTCCACGGAAGGCTTTGCTGGGGCGGGAGGGCGCGAGGGGTCTTCACTAGACTGGACGGCACATCTAACCTAACCAAAGGCATCATCCTCAGTCTTGGGAGGCGGTGAGGGGAGCTACATGACATATACGCAAGGGCACCAATTTTATTTACCAAAGTGGGGGCACAGCTCGCCTAATTAGAGCACAGTCCCAAGAAACCAAGCGTCTGGGCTACACTCCATGCGCCGGACCCGGAAGGAAGCCTGGCTTGCTCCTGCCTCAGTGGTGCAGTCCACGCAATGGAGGCCGTACAACCGAGGCTTCCTCTTTCTCCTCCTCCCCCCGACTTAGCCCACCATCAGGAGTGGAATGCAGCAGGCAGGACCACACACTGTGCAACTATATGCTCTATGCTCAGTCCTCACACCCACTCGCACAAAAGACATACCATTAATAAGTACAAAAAAATGTGGGTTTCCTCCCAGAGCCATCTTGTGCATACCCCGCCCATCACTGGCACCCACCATGAACATTACTTGATTCCAAGTTCATGGGGGGATGGGGAAGGGGGGGGGGACACAAAAGCTCCCTAGCATGTGCCCAGCGAAAGCTCACTCTCCAAAATGAACTTTCCTCTTCCGAGTCCTGTTTTCATCATTCGAACAAACGGTCAAAAAAAATTTCCCCCTTAATTTGCGGGAGCCAAGCAATTTTTACTGTGGGTGGTAACAAGAGCTTAGCTGTTTCTAATTATTGAAAAAACAAAACCACACACACAAAACAAAACAAAACAAAAATCGAGGCTGCCAATTGCTGAGAGCCTCAGAAAGCCACAGCTTCCGGTAATAAAGATTCTTCTCCCCAGATGTCATAAGCGGATCTGAGGAGCATCTGGGTGTCGGCTCAGCGCGCCCCCGTGAGTGCGGCGAGCCGGACCGTCCACAGGGGAAGGACCAAGGGTGGCAGTTCAGTGGGAGAGGGGGGCCCCTGGCTTTGCAAACACAGGAAGACCCTGCCTTCCCATCCCAGCTCTAAGCCATTATTCTCAGTGGAACCAAAGACAAAACATTTTTTTAAAATTTTGTGCCACACTTTTCTTCTCTTTAAAAATCGGGGGGAACAGTTGCTACCTGCAGGGAGGATGAAATGAGTTAATATAAGAAAACTACTTTGGCCGGAACTGGCACTTAGAAAGCGCTCCACGTGACCACTAGCTGATTTAGATGGAACGTTATAGTAATATTAGTATTTCTCTCATGGAGTAGCTGTAAGGATGAAACAAGAAGAGGAAAAACAGAACCCGATACCCGAAGGGCATTTTTACTAAACCACACCCCCACAGGCCCAGGGATGGTGGTCGTGCTTCTGTCCTCCCACACCAAAGATGATGCAAAGATACCCACTGAGAACTAGCAAGTCAGTAAGGGCTAATGTGGACAGATGTTTACCGGGTTCCAAGTAGACCATCTGCCTTCTGTACCTTAACTCACTGAAATCACCCAATAAAGGAAGGAAAGTGGGTACGAAAATGTCCCTGTTTGTAGAAGGACAAACTTTGCCGTGATAGGTTTGAATTCATGGAATCTTGACCCCATGCAATAACCATATCCAAGTGCCAAAGCCACATTCTCTCTTCTTCTGAGGTAAGATACGTCATGCCTGGCTTGCAAGAATGATGACCTTCATGGAATCTGAAAGAGGGAATAACAAATATACTCCTTTTGATGGAGAGAAAAACTATTGAAGATAACCGTCCTATTAAAAGGCCCAGAGCCGACCACCAACACTGAAGAAGGAGAGAGGGCATTTCTTTTGGCGAACTTGGACCTCAAGTTCAACGAAGCAGCCCTAGTCTACTCAACACGAAAAAGAATCCGGTACAATCCTCCACTGTCCGACCTCTGCTTTCGCCCCACCCCCCAGGCCCCCTTGCGAATCATTCCCCGAGGGGGGGCCGTCCAGTCAGTCATTTTTGTTAATGGAGTTCTAAGCCCATCGGTTTTCAGCTGAGAGGATGAGCTGTGTTTTTCTAAAGCTATCCATCTTTCGCTGTGTTTTTCTAAGGCAAATATTTAGTGCTTTCATCTCGTAGTGCCCTAACATGCAATCTGTCACCCAAATAAGAAAAAGGGAAAAAAAACACCTTCTCACATGGGTGTTTGTAGAATGATACCACGTTTCGGACGTCAATCAGACAAATGGCGAGGACTTTCCGAGGGGGCTGACCAGGCGCATGGCCCTCCAGAGGCGTATTCCAGAGTGAAGGCGCCAGGCCCCTGGTCACACTGGCCCGCCTTGTGAAAATCCCGCCAGCCCGGCTTTGTAAAGCAGCCCTAGCATTTCCAGCGGGATGCACAAAAGCAACGTGTTTCTAGGCTGTTTGTTCCTCTTGCTTTGCCCTCGGACCCATGCTTGTGTTGCTTTGTTGACCGTGTAATTTTTTTTTTTTTTTTTCATGAAAACCATTCTGCTTCCACCTGGAGGACATTCCCCTCCAACCTGGCCACACAATAATAGTTTCTTATCAGCAAAACTCACGCCTCCTCTCGGCTAAATCGCAGATGCCCTGACTCTCCCCCACCCAGAGATTCCTTCAGCCTGGGGAGGAGGGGGAGCTGGGGTAGAGGCAGGAAAGTTGGGTTACTTTTGTAGAAGGCGATGTTAGATGTCGGGAGGCCAGAAGAAGAGCCATGCCTGTGTTTCGGGGTGTTGCCTTCCTCTGTCTGTCTCCCCTACAATGTCTGCTTTCTGCCCTCGGTCCCTGCTCCCACTTCCCAACGGGCTGCAAGGGCAAGTCTCCAGGTAATTACAAAGGCGGGAATTAGGTTACACAGGAATTCACACGGTGTGACTCCTCTACTTTCCCCGGCCAAGTCCACAGCGGGGCCATCGTCTGTGGCTCAGTCAAGTGTGACCCTGAGCTGGGGACCTCTGAGGCTGCCCTCCTCTGCTCACTGCTCGCACTTCCCTGCACTTCACTTTCCCTAAGGAACTGCACGCTCTAAACCACAGTGGGTGACACGCAGCCTGGCCTCCCCGTGCAGGTAGCAGCTTGTTCCAGAACCTGATTGGGGGTGTGGTTTTCACCTAAGTCATGGGCCATCTGGGGACAGCCTGGGAGAACCACGCTGGGTCAACAGAATCTACAGAGAACGCACCATCCTCATTTGACACGTGATGCCCAAACCTTGATGGTCTGCAAAGACATCTGGGCAAGAATAATGAAAATAATTCGAAGCAGAAGATTCCAGAAGTCGTTTTGTTTCGCTCTGCTGCCTATACGGTTAGCAATAACATATTTCTCTCGCTAATTATATTTCCCTTTGGCCACGGTCAGAATTAGCTAGAATTCTCCTAAATCCACAAAGTGGCCCAAAGCATTCTCTGGCAAGAACAGCAGGCAGCCAAGAACAGCCAGTGCCAAAAAAGTACAAAATCAACTGAGACTTGTCAATCACCAGCAAGCCGGCAACAGCAGGCCGGCAACAGCAGGCCCACAGTTCCAGCCCCTCTGCTGGAGAAGGTGTGGAGGAGAGCGGGCAGACCCAGGTCATCAACAGGGAGAAGTTAGCCTCTGCGTGAAAGAGACGAATCGAGTTAACACTACCCTTCAAACAGCAAAAATGACAAATAAAACCTACCCCTCCGTGGCTGCAGAGGGATAGCATGAGGGTGTGTAGAGGCTGATGTGTCCTCATGGGCACAGCGATAATAGGAATTGATGCGAAAATTCATAGACGTGTAGACCAAAAGAAAAAGTCCATTTGCTGTACACCATGCATTTTAAAATATCATCTTTCTAAAGTCCCACATCTCAAAGGAAACCTGGTTCCCAGATACTTTCCCCCCCAAAAATCCAAACCGAACCAAAACAAACAAATCAGGGACCCAGACAAGTAGGTAGTAAGTACAAATCTGAAAAACAGACACTTGCAAGGGACCCAACCAAGCAAGACTGCAGTGAAGAAAGGCCCCTATAAAATCTGGAGCTAGGCGTCCACGCCCAGAGATTGCTGTCCCTCCCAGATACAAGGAAACAGAGGAAATGCGCAGCCCCCTGCCCCAGGACCTGCGTGTATCTCTGGAGCCAGGAAAAGGTGCCCTAAGCCAGCGTGCGCCCCTCGCACCTCCGCCCAGCTTTCTCGGGCATCCCTGTAAAAGGCGAGAGGAAAAGAAACTTGTCCAGAAGACAGGGTTGTGGACGACCAACAGGATCTCCTTCCGGCTGGTCACACATTCCTTGCACCTTCTGGTGGAGGGACTGCTCGTTTCCCAGGAGGAGTGGGCCTGTCACCTGCCCCTCTGGTCCCCGGTGAACCACCAGGCCCGCCAGGCACCCAGCAGGCAGGAGCCAGGCTGGGCAAGGGGTGATTGAGAGCTTCCGTGATCCCTCTGACCCCAACCCCAGCTCAAGTTCCACCCAACACCACCTCCCGCCAGCTCTGTTTTCCTAAGCAGCGAGAGGCCACCGCCAGGGCACGGGCTGCGACCCCAGGGGGCTCAGGCAAGGCTGGGCGGACCAGGTGACCAGAGGGGTTGGGAAATGAACCGAGGCGGCAGCTCTGAGTCCTCTGGTCACCCCGATTCCTTCCCATCTCCCTTCACTCCCACTTCTCCTTTCTCTGGTGTCTGAGTCCCTTCCTTGTCCCCACCCTCCCTGGTCGGAAGGAACTGACTTTTCCGAAACAGAAACTTTCACTCTGAGAACAAACGGGCCTCAGATTTTCCCAGAGGAAAACAAGTGTTCTCTCCTGCCGCACTGGCGGCCCCGCTGACCGGGAGCACGTGGGTGCGCACCGCGGGGTGGCGTGCCCCGGAGACGTGCGTGAGTGCATGGCAGGCACACGGGCCCCAGCAGCTCGTAACAAAGGGTCGGAAAGGCTCCAAGGCTGTACAAAGGCCACCTCCTTCCTCATTTCCAGCTCCAGGAGAGGAGGCCAGCCACCGGCTGGGCAAGGACAGAAAAGAGGACCAGCACGGGACCCGCTCTCCCGCCTCCTCCCCTCAAAACACAGTGTGTCACTATTGCATTTTTCACGCAAACAGGTGTGAAGTGGACTTTCAGAGATATTTTGGAGAAAGTTGGAAAAATATGGAGTAAAGGATAAAAGGGGATACAGCTCCTAGTGTCCCCTCTTGGTTCACAAGCAGTGGCTGATGAATGAATACCTTTCGAATGAAGGAGAGGAAGACTGGCCTGGTAAGGACGGAGACAAACCCAGATCGCCCACTCTGCGTACCTGACAGTCATTTCCCTTAACACGAGTAAACTAAGTCCTGGAGTCTGAGCTGAGCTCGGGCTCCTCTCTGGTCCCAAATTCCAAGCATCTACCCCCCCTGACATGGGAGACACTGATAACAGGAGAGTCCTCTGCAGAACAGAGATATGAGAGATATGGCGAGGCGGAGGGAGACAGGCCGCCTGCCTGACAGATAACGAGAGCATCCACTCCTGCCCTTCAAGGACTGGCCACGTGTTTTGAGTGGGGGGGGGGGGGGGGGGGAGGGAGCCCCGCAGAGGGACGAAAAAGTCTGAAGGCTAATTTAAACTCACGCTGGCCACAGTCCAGCCCATTGAAAACTGACCTGTCACATCACAGAATAACCAAAGGGGAGCGCCCAAGACAACAAACGCGCGGGTGACAGCATGTCACGCGTCCAAGGCCCAAGTCTTCTCTGTTAATGACCTTTGTCACACCGGATGCAAAGAAAACATGTGACTCACCAAGAATGGAGAAAAGGGAGGTGGTCACAGAGATAAGAGCTGTGAGACAGCCCATGGCGGCTGGGTGGATGTCAGGCGGCCCAAGAGGCGTGGACCCAGGGCGAGAGGACACGCCACCCACCCCATGGATGGAGCTCCTCCGCGGATCTCCACGCACTCCGTCTGCACTTCCTACTCCCCTGCACCAGCTTCTCAGGGTGGAAGGAAAGTGGAAGAAGCGAGGGGAACAGCAGACACAGAGTTCGGTCCAAGGAATGGCACACGACAGGGGCAACAGGACCCAGAGTGACCCTCTCCCGCTCTGGGACTGTTTCCCCAGTGCAGAGTGCAGGACAAGCTGTGTCCATCACGTAGGGGGCGCCGATCGGCAGCGGGAGCTACAGCCTGGTCACGATGCCCTGGGAAAGGGACTTCGCCAAGGTGCTGGAAATTCACGTTGGGCACCAAGATACCCATTTACAGTTCTGCAGTGAATTGGCGGAGGGAACTCAGGCACTCATTTAAGACTCCAACAAAGAAGCTGTGCAAAGAGAGAATGAGAGAGAGGAGAAATAAAATAATATGGGTGGTCCCATAGCCATCCCACTCCAAGAGTGAACTTGCGGGAGGGCTGAGTTGCGGGCCCGCCTGCACAGATGGACCAGGGCTAAGCCGCGGTATGTAGATCACGCGGGCATTCTGCAACGTCCGGGTCATTCTGTCTTCGTCATTTTCAACTCGCACCCTCGCCCACGAGAGATGCACCATAATAGTGAGACTCGAGAAGTGGTCTGTTTGCTCCCGGGCGATGACCAAGCAGAGTGAGGGCCGCCCCCTTCTAGAATGGCCAACCTTAGAGGTTTTAGTCTTTGGGGCAGACCTAGGAAAGTGTATCTATGACTAGCGATGTAATATAAGCAGAAAACAATGTGTATATGCTATGAGCCCACCTATGATTTTTAAAACACATCTCTGAAAAGACTGGAAGTCTGTCAAAATGTGAACGCTGCCTTCCAGAAGTATCTGTGCTGTTTTCTCATCCTGCTTCTCTAGGTAACCAGGACACCTCGGTGAAGCCCCCACACGTCAGAGCCCTCTGCGCAGTGGACATGGGAGGGGGAGGGCACATTAAATATTTCAGCCTAACGGAACGCTTGCCGGTCCATAGCTGTAAAGCGGAGATTTATAAAGCCAATACTTCTCTTCTATGCACTGTGTTGTGAAAACCCAGAGTTTCCATACATAACCTGTACTGAAAAATAGGGTGCCGAGGAAATGAAGCAGCATCTATATTTGTTTCAATGACTAACAAGCAAAAACAAAACTTCGGCCATGATGCCATGCTTTTCAGAAATCAGACATATAATAAGCCACAGATTTATAGGATGTGGTCTAATAAACCGAAGAAAAGTTTCATTTCCTCCCACCAGAACGGTTAACTCCCTGTCTGTGTGACTAGCTTTGCAACGTTAGCAGAAGTCTCTTTTCTCCTTAAATGTATGAGTTGAGAGGTCAATAAGCCAGTACCACCAATAATGTTCCCCCCGCTTGAACACACAGATGCGCGGGCGCGCGCACACGCACACACGCACACTCATGTATCCCTAAACATGGGATACAAATAGCCTCAACACTAGCACAAAGGAGGGTCAACCAAAACCTCAGAAGGGACACGGTGCACCATCTTGCTTATCTCCACAGATTAGGAAAAACGTGTCGAAAGCCCAAAGAGGAAGGAAGCAAGGAGTAAGGGAAGGACTGGGACAAAGAACTTTTTAAAAGATTGTTTGCAAGCATTTCCGTGAAAATGGTATTGACTAAGCAATTACAGGAAAAACACTTGCTTTTTATCTGAATGCATTTATGCCACGGGTCACACCCTATTATTGTCACTATTAAACCGGTTAATAGCCCCAATGTAATGACTGTGTACGGCTGGCGTGAACAGGTACGGGAACAGCTAACTAGAAAGAAGTGAGTCATGCTGCCCAGGTGGGTATCGACTTTCTTAGTCATATTTACTCAACTGGTCAACCAACCTTCATTCCCTGGCGGAGAGAACTATAGAGTGAGAATCCAGCTGAACTGTAGGAAAGAAAGGGGAGGGAGAGTGAACCTTAAATATGGATGGGGTGGAAGGTACCAGAATACGGTACTTGTAGAGCAAAAATGGGATTGAGTTGTCCTGAAGGAGAAGTTCTGTCCAGCTCCTGAGGAGGCTGGGGGCACTGAACACCAACACCTTCTCCTTTAGCAGGTGGCAGATGGCTGGTGAGGAAGGCTCCAACCACGGGCTACTGCCAGGGTCTGTCACAGCTCTGCCCCTTTGCTGTGTGACCTTAAGCAAGTTGCTTAACCTCCCTGTGGTTCTTCTGCAAAAAGGAATAGTCACCGCATCTCCCTCTCAGTGCTGCTGCCAGGTTGTGAAGACTCAACCTAGGCAAACACCTGGACCATAGAAAATGTGTGGTAAACGTCACTGTGATCAGATCCAAGGGCTCCTCGCAGGTCCCCATGAAGCAGGGCAGGTACTCCACTGCCATCCCTTTTTACAGACACGGGGACTGCATCCTGGAGGGTGAAGCGTGTTGCCAACAGAGGGGAGAGGACATTGGGGTTACACCCAGTCCCGCCTCCAACCGAGTGCGGTTTCCATGACACTACCCAGGGCCTCCTCCAGCACATCTGGGCTGTGCTGTGGATGGGATTTCCATACACCACCCCAATTCTCACAGTAGGAAACACTCCAAAGGAGCCATCTACATTTCTGGAAATGCCTGCATGGGAGGCCGGCTACACAACTGAGCTGCCCCAGCAGTGGCCGCCCATCACATGGCCACACTATCTGTGTGCAATCCCCTAAGAATCCTGCCGGGTATTTGTGCCAGACCAGGCGCACCAGCTCCTCTGACCAAGCCCCCACTTTACAGGCTTCCTCATTTGATGCTCAGAACAGCCCCTGTGGGATCCCCCCTTCGCTGATGGGGAAACTGAGGCAGTGCAGTAGGGTACCTTGCCAAGTTCACACAGCCCGTGAGTGGTGTCGCCGTGCCTGACCCAGTCACAGTTGGAGATTTGGACCCCAGTCCAGAAGCAGCACATATTGGCACTCTCCCAGGAGATGTTCCCCCGTCCTACGGGCAGAGCTGGCGCCAGGGATCTAATCTGTGGGTCAGGCAGAAATCCAGTCTTTCTCTTTCGTTTTCCTCAGACTCTGAATGGGTGTCTGGTTCTCCTTTATCGGCCTCATAACTCCGACTAAAGATTAATGAGTTAGCATTCGCAGGCCGTGCTGGAGGAACAGCTATGGCCTTTTCATCCAGACTCAGAATGAACCACTGCACTTACTAAAAGACTAGAGGCCGGATGCACGAAATCCATGCAAAAGTAGGCCTTCACAGCCCCGGCTTTGTCCAGAAGGTCGTCCGGATGGTCATTCCACTGTTTGGCCGTTCAGTTGACTTGCATATTACGCTTTTATTATAATAGATGACCCAGGGAGGGGCTGCTGAGGAAAAGCTTGCATCTGGCCCCAGCTGCTGCACAGAAGGGGGGACCCCCTGCTCTGTCAGACCCAGGCCAATTAAAGGACACGGGCTTACACACAAACTGGGATCCAGGTAATCCAGGCACAGTCCAGAACATCCTCTGTTTCACGCACACCTGGCCAAAGGGGAATGGTCAGACAGCAAGATTTCCACAAGATGCCAATCTGTGGCGTGACCAACCAGAGCTAAGACACACGGGACTATATAGCATCCTGGGTGCTATGTCAAGTGGAAAGAAAACACGAACCTGAGTAAAGACTTTTAAAGTTTAGACCCATGAATGTTGAGAAAAGAAATGCATCCAAATAATGAAGAGATTATAAACAGGTTAAAAAAAATAAAATAACTGTGAGTGCCTACGTTTTTTCTGTATGATTTTCTCCATGTCTCTGCTTCTGTTAAAGGGCTAGGTCCTACTTCTTAAACCAGAACAAGCTTTTAAAGATGACTTAGTCCACCCCTTCTCTCTCCAAAGGCAAGTCACATGGGCACGTGTTAATATGCTCTAGGCCCGTTTCTGTCCTCGGAGCCCTAACACGTAGCACAGCGCTCAGCATACAGCAGGTATACAATAAATGCTTTTTAAAGGCAGAGGGCTTTACGAATTGGCTCTTGAATATTCACTTATCTTTTTTTTTAAGCTAGCATTAGTACAAAATCATTTGCTGTTTAAGTCTAAAGAGTTAGTTTAAAATTTTCATCTGCATTGACTTTTGCTTTTCTGAAGATGAAAGCGTGCTCTCGATGTTCTTTACTCCTTGGGACCACTAATCCGAAGAGAACTGTCATTGCCGAGCACGGAGCGGCGTGGGGTATTGACGACATATTGAATTATTTAAAAGAACCTGACGATGCGCCCTGTCCTTGGAGAGCCGGGTCTGCGAAGAAAGCTGTGCTCGGCTGCCCGGGAAGGTGGCCCACGGAGGACGGAGCCTTCCTGGGCACCCTGATTCCAAAGGAAAAGCTATGCAAAGTGGAGGCGATAACTCCTCCTCCACTGGGAGCTGGAAAGACACCCAGAGACTTATTTCCTGGGGGGTCAAGTTTAATGGCATAAGGTGCTGTTCGCTCTCACAGAAGCTACGCAGGACACTGGGCCGCCGGCCGCCCCTGGGAGCCCCGCCCTCCGCCCTCTTCTGGTAAACTGGCATCTTTATGGCTCTGATACACCCATCAGCGGTCAGTACACCCAGACATCATGGCACCCGACACGACAGTGACCCGGCGGGAAGCTGGGCCGTAGCGGATGGGCCCTGCCCTGGCTGCAGGTAAACTTTGGATGGGCGGGTTCATGTCGGGGCTGGCTCATCTCCTACCGTCATTCGGCTCCGCCACCTACCTCCAAACACCAGGGCTCCCCAACCTTTTGTAAGGAGTGGCTCCTTCTCATGTCCCTGAAGACTTGAGTGCTGACAGTGAAGTCTGAGGGGGGGTAGAGGTGCTGACAGTCGTGGCCCTGAGTGCAGCAAGGGAGGGGACACTGCGGCCGGGAAGAAAGGGGAACAGAGTGAGGCTCGGCGGGCGGGGGCGCGGTCACCAGGCATCCGCGGCCCCAGCCTGGCTTTCTACCCTCACCCCACTCCTCTACAGCTCCCCGCGAGGAGTGAACCCAGAGCTCGTCCACCTCCCTGCCATCCAGCCTGGGGACCCCCTCCAGCGGCATCGTAACAGCCTCCTCCATGCAGACCTTGTGGCCTCCCTTCCCGCTCCCCCACCTCTGCCCTTCGTTACCCCAAGGCACGCGATACCCCAATGCACACGGCCACTCCTGCCTCTAGGCCTCCAGGAAGCCAGCTGGCTAGCCCCTCTCTCATCTCTCTCTCTCTCTCTCTCTCTCTCTCTCTCTCAACTTACCTTGCTGAATCTTCTATTAGCATAAACCATGCAGTATTTCTACCCCACAAAAATGCAGTTACATATGGTTCCACCCCTACAGCTATTGGGGATGTCTTAACACCTTTCCCTCTGCCAGGCGGCAATCGTTTCGAGAGAGAAGCAATGGCACAGACCTCTCCAGTCCCCTCGACGGTCTGGCAGCTCCCGCTTTAGGCGCTCCAAAAGGATGCGCTGCCCCGAATCTCCACCCAGCCGGAGCCCCGGGCGCGAGCTGCCTGGGTTCCTTGCCTGTTACTCCGCCAGGGGTGTGCGTGTTCCTCCGCTACACCTCACAGCCACCCTTGAGGTAGGTCCTGTCCCTCTCACTTCACAGAGGAGGAAACTGACTCAGAGACGTTAAGGAGCATGCCCAAGGTCACACAGCTAGTCAACGGCAGAGGGGGAGTACGGACCAGGTCTCAGTCTACTCACAGCGCCGCTGTGTAGACGGGTTTGCCTGTGCAGATGCTGGCTGCTGCTCTCTGGCTGGTGTAGAGAACTTGGGGGTGTAGAGGGAGACCTGAGGCCCGAGAAGAGCTCTTTCCCAACAAAGAAGCATCATTCTAATTGGCTTTTCAGAAAGAAAATATCTATGTCTTTTCTGCCCGTTGTAAAGGAGATACACCTCCCCTGTTCTAGGTTTTAAAAGTTTTATGCGAAGGAAGGTCCTATGAACAGATGGCTCATCCGTCTTAATCCCGAGTCACAGAATTCAGAGTGAAGAATATGAGACTGAGCACAAGACCCGCTATCTTAGGTTCTGATAGTCACTAAAAAGCACAATGAGCATAGTGGGTACTAAAGACCGGGAGATGGAAAATCGATAGACATGAAGGACAAATCTATACAACAGCAGCCACGGTTCTAGAATAATTTACTTGGCTACCATATTTCCCGATCCTCCCATGGGGAGTATCCAGTGGGAACAAAACCATCCAAAGGCCATGTGAACTCCCCAAACGCGGCGGGGCCACGTCACCCATACACTGGTGTCCCTCCAGGGCCTTCCACTGGCGGCAGCTGTCCCTGCATCTTGACTCTGAATGACAGGAGCCCTGAGTTCTGCCCACGGAAGGGCTGCCCACCCCGGAGGTCCCGGTCCCCACAGCACTCCCGTGGCTCATTTGTAAACAGGAACGTGAGTCACCAGGCAAGCATGAGTCCATTCACAGGACTGGCCCCGCTGTACAACTAAGGATCCCATTCTGCCCTGTCACAGCAGTGACTCACCTGCCTGCCTCCCACCACAGGTGACCGGTTTAACCCGCCCATTGTTCCTGGAAGGAACCCAGCAACAGAGAGGTTTCCATCCTTGTCTGCTTGCTTTGTTTCCTAACACAATGCTGAGAGCAAAGGGGCAAGTTCCGGAGGGCAAGTGCCCCAGGAGTTTGGAAAAGACATGCATCTAAGGTGACCATAGATGGACATCATCTTTATCATCTTCCCATGGCCTCGCGCAGGGCCTGTCCTCCCACAGGGGCTTGTGGCTTAGGAGGGAGTGTCACTCACACACACACACACACACACACACACACACCCCTCTGTACAAGGTCTAGATGCTCTTCATACCAGGAACCTCAGAGCCGAATGAGCAGCTCACTTTCACCAGCCCCGCAGGTGCTGCCCGCCAGCTTTGAGATTTGTGAGAGTCATCTTATTCCCGTCTTATCTTAGGGGCCTACCCTGCTTTTCTCTTTACTGTAATTTCCTTACTTACTCATTTCTAAACCTTTTGTATAGTATGAAGTCCTATAATCCACTTCAAGTTTGGGAATAGTTGTCTTATGAACAAATTCAAACGTACACACAAACTCACTTTGTGCCATGAGCCAGTGGTAGCTCAGTCTCCCCTAACAAGTAGAAAACCCTTCGATGGATCCTAAAGGCTAAAAGGCAGACATAAGTTTTCTGTACAGCATCTATTTGTGCTTTTTCCCCTAACAGCACACCCTGAGTTATTTAGGAGGTACCACCCCAACTCTCAAAGTCATATAGTTCAAGTGGAGTGGATCCCACCCCCAGCTCCAGGGATGCCCCTTCCAAATGCACTCAGTGTATTACAGCCCCTAACCACAGCTACTGGTTGGCAATTGAGGAGGAAGGTAAGAGCTCTCTGGGCTTGAACCTAGCCCCGTGCAATGAAGTCAACCTGGAGGAAAGCAGGGCCAATAGTTGGGGGACATGGTGTCCTCAGGTATGAGCGCCTGGATCCAGCCATGCCTGAGCCTGCAATAACTGTGCACTTTTCAGTTATGCGTCAACACACTCCTCTAAGCTCAGTATAAGGAGTGAGGGGCATCCGACCTGCAGCAGTCTAGTCGCCTTAGTCAGACTGACCTCAATAACCGGCCATCCGCAGTCATGTGGGGAAACTGGGGCCACCCCAGGAAAAGCGAATGAAGGCTCGTGGGTTTCCTGCTCCTGGCCACGGTGAGGGGGTTGCTCCAAGGCAGTATACCGGGGTAGGCATCGGGTACTTTCCGAAATAAGAATGTCTGGTACGGGGTGGGGGGCGTCGAGCAGCCACACACCCGCCAGAATGACCACTCAGCCTGCCTCCTCCTCCAGTGCCTCCGCAGCCATGGGCTACACTGACCTGCCTCTGGAAGCACTGCCCACTTGTGACAGAGGATTTTAAGACGTGCATCACCTCTGGGGAAGGTGGTATGTCAAGAGAGAGGAAGGCAAGCCCGGCCAGTGTGGCTCAGTGGTTGAGCGTCAACCTATGAACTGGGAGGTCACAGTTCAATTCCTGGTAGGGGCACATGCCCAAGTTGCAGGCTGGATCCCCTGGGGGGGGGGGGGGGTACGCAGGAGGCAGCCAATGATTCTCTCTCATCATTGATGTTTCTCTCACTTTCACCAGCAACTCAGCACCTGAAGACACGGTGTGTTGACCGGTCCTGGACATGACCACATGGATCAAGAGTGAAGATGTGCCACCAAAAAAATAGCAACAGCGGTGCATTCTACTATTTTGTTTCTTTACGAGCTCACACACACCCCGCTCAACAGGTGGCTGGGCAATATTCAAATGTTAACAGAATGAAAACCAATGAGCTAGAAAGTACAATTTGCTCTGCCAGGAAAAATAAACAAAAAAGAAAAGAGTATAGAAGAAGGTACTAAAAAGCATTAAATACACACACACACACACACACACACACACACACACTCACACTCAAAAAATACTAACGCCTTCAGAGATACAGAAAGACTGTATGAAATAATGTTATTCAGGCCCGATCTAGCCAATAGCTGTGGGCTGTTGGGAGAATTTTGAGCCTACCGCTAAGGCAGAAAGAGGAAGACTAAAGTTTTCAACTCTGTCTCAGAGAAGTTTGGCGTGAAGGTTAATTTTATGTGTCAACTTGACTGGGCCATGTAAAGTCAGACAGCATTCTGAGTGTGTCCGTGTTCCTGGATGAGTTCCACGTTTACACCGACTGAATAAACCCTCAGGTGGATGTGCCTCACCTGATCTCTCCCCCAGATAAGGGGGAATTCCTCCTGCCTGGAGTTGAGACATCCGTTTTTCCTGCCTTCAGACTTGAACTTAAACACTGGCTCTTCCTGGGTCTCGAGCCTGCCAGCCTTTGGACTGGAACCACCCCACTGGTCTCCTGGGTCTGCAGCTCACTGGGCTTGGCACTTGCCAATCTTCATAACAATGCGAGCCAATTCCCAATGGTAAGTAACACACGCGCGCGGGTACGTACACACACATGCACATGCACATGCATACACATACACACACCCTATTGGTTCTGTTTCTCTGGAGAACCCTGACTGATGCATCTAGGTTGTGTTTTTTAGGTTTTTTCCTTCCCCACAGAAAGTGGGGAGGGATTATCTGTGGGTCTGTAAAGTTAGAATTACAAAATGGAATGGGTTTTCTAAATCATGTAATTGAATGCTTTTGATTTTTTAAAATCCTTCAATCTAGACATACCCAGAACTTCCCTGGAAAATAACAAACTGAATCCCAGGTTTTAAAGCTAGGAGTTTGGATTCTATGCATAACATGGAAGAGTTTAATTTTGAAAGCACAGCATCTTTACAAGAAATTGAAAATGCACGTAAGAAAGGGGCATTGGTAAGAGCCATTCCACTAAAAAAGCAAATTAGTAAAATAACAATTTTTGAGAAATTCTTAAGGGGCTAGAATCCTCCTCTCTCTTATTATTTACTGACATATACACAAGTATATATAACTGAATATACAAAATAATAATAATAAGCAACAGCAACCAACCCGTGGAAGCAAGCCCACATGCACTCTGTAACCCGGAGAGAGAGTTACGTCCGTACAGATTACGCTCGTCTATTTTAGCTCCATCAGTAATTCTCACCGCTGAAGGTGAGGTAACTTTGATGGGAACTAATTATACTTGAAATATGTTAATGAACAATCTAACGCAGATGCAGAGAAACGGCAATCGAGGCTCCAGACAGGCTGCCAATGTCTCATCTAAGGCAGCGGTTCTCAACCTGTGGGTCGCCAACCTGTGGGTCGAGACCCCTTTGAGGGTCGAACAACCTTTCACAGGGGTCGCCTAAGACCATCGGAAAACACATACATAATTACATATTGTTTTTGTGATTAATCACTATGCTTTAATTATGTCCAATTTGTAATGAAAATACAGCCTGCATATCGGATATTTACATTACGATTCATAACAGTAGCAAAATTACAGTTATGAAGTAGCAACAAAAATAATGTTATGGTTGGGGGTCACCACAACATGAGGAACTGTATTAAAGGGTCGTGGCATTAGGAAGGTTGAGAACCATCGATCTAAGGCAAGCCCACTTCGTCCCCAAACCCGGACACAATCATTGACAAGGCAAATGTACATGATATTTGCTTTCAGGATTATTGTTAAAAATGTGAGCGTGGGTGAGTGGCCAGGTGAGAGTCTGTGCATGGGGCCTGAGTGTGCACACGTGTGCCCACGGCGTCCATGCAAAGGTAGGTGGTATCATCAAGTACGGAAGGGCCCACAGTCAGGAATGGCAAGTGCCACCTCACATACAACACCTCACTCTTTCCTGACCCGTGACAATGTCACTCAGCCACCCCACTCAGAGCCGGCATCAGGGGACACAGAATCACCACCCCGGCACTGAAGGAATGTAGAACTACCTTGGCCCTCAAGGACCTCACCTTAGTGATAAAGAGACCAGGATCCAAATGGAAAGCAACACAGAATGAACAGAGCCGTGTTGCCTCTTACAAAGCCCAGCTCCTGTCTTCTCAGCCTCATCACAGAAACGGGGGGCGGGGGAGGAGAAGACACTCCGTGTCTCAGTGTCACTGCCACCTCCCATTAACTAGCTGTATGCCCTGTATCTCCAGGGCTCAGGTAGACACGACACGTGAGGATGCCGGCTGCTGGGTGCCTCTAAGGCCCTACCCACCTCCAGCAAGACCCAGCTCTGCAGGGCGAGCAGAGCACACAGCAAGGGACTCATTGTACTAGGTCCTCGCTCGCATTCAGTGCAGACCCAACGCACCTCCATGTACAGACACGGCCATGGCATAACAGGAGGCATGTTTACCGAAGAAAGCTACATGCAGGGAGAAGGACATGCGCTTGAAAAGTTTTCTTTATCGGACGAACGCTCTACACGGCCAAGGAAAAATATCTCAGGGATAAGTGTCACAACAGGAGTTGGCAGCATCATTTAAAAATATTGAGAAACAGAAAATAAAACATACTAT
This sequence comes from Myotis nattereri, assembly GCF_964212035.1. Taxonomy (NCBI): domain Eukaryota; kingdom Metazoa; phylum Chordata; class Mammalia; order Chiroptera; family Vespertilionidae; genus Myotis; species Myotis nattereri. The sequence continues at coordinate 51,384,522 of NC_138088.1, read as the reverse complement.
TTTCATTACAGTATCATAAACAACAAAGGAAAAGTAGGTACACAACAATTTCTAAAGGGTTTGGGATAAATGGGGGGGGGGGTGGTCATTTGGGTAATTCTGAATAAAGGAGATGCTTTTACTCTGTACCTGATAGCAACACTAATTTAACTCTTTAAGTGAAGTTGAAGGCCCAGGCTTCACTGGGAGGCAGTGTCTAACCTTAGCATTATCCAGGTGGGAAGCTCGGCAAGGCGTGCAGGGAATGAATGGAGTTCTTTAAGAGCTGTGGCTGGAACGCTCAGTGAAGTCCATTCTAGGACCTCCTGGCTCGCGGGACCCCCGTGCCACCAGCAGACCAGACGGCCAGTGCACCTCTCCCTCCGGTTCCTCCGATGAGGTTCGGACGGACCTCAGCAGCGGAAAGCAAAGCTTCTCCCAGAAACCTCCTTACCCGTCGTCTGCATCTGGAGCTGAGGGTCCTGGCCCTTCGCACGTTCTCAGGATAAGCAAAACGCCAGCGGGCCCAGGGAAAACATGTGCTCATCGAGTTACTCGGAAAGAACAGGACTGAGTCACAGTTTCAGGTAATAAATGTAAGCCCATCTGCTGTCACCAGCAAGACTGCCATGGGAGAGCGAGAGGCAACAGCATGGGTTCAAGAAGTGCAGGCTGCAGACAGCGCTGGGAATGCAGCTCCTGGAGTAAAGGGAACATGTGCCCTCTAGAAGGTTCCGGCTACACAGAAGCTCCTTCTCGCAGCTGGCCTTTGGGAAAGAGTGTGGAGCCAAGCTGAGCCACCATGGACCACGAACAAAACCGCGTGGAATCGAGGGGCCAAGGGCAGAATCTGATTGGGCCTGGGAAGCCGACCTGCCATTCTTTGGAAATCAATGCCACCACCTACAAAAAGACAGTGGGCAGCCCGATGGGGCTGAGAGGCAGGGGCAGGGTGTGTCTGCGGTGAGGTTACCAGCAGGAAAAGTACAGAGCTTTGCTCCGAACAAGAAAGCAGGGCTGATAACCAGCACCCTCCTCCCCTATCGACGGAGACCAGATGTTTGAAAATGCAAATAACAGGTTTCTAGAACAACCCTGGAATTTCTCTGGGAGATGTTTTCGTAATTCACATCTTGTTAGCCACGGGAGCCCCAATGACACGTCTTCTTTTCCCATTTCTACTAACCGGTGATTAGCATTAGCTAATAACATACTATTCTCTGCTGTTATGTGTCCTGACAACATCACACTCCAGAGGGTCCTCATGGTGTAATAACTGAATCACTGTGCAAATGAGGACTAATTTATGAGAAAATGTTATTTAAAGCTTCTCTGGTGGTTTTTAAAAATAAGCCATTATTGGTTGAAATGCACTAATTGCACAGAAACTTATTAAATTGAAATAGTTTGAAGAAAGCCTGTTATGAAAGGAGGGATCACATTGGAAGGCCATAAAGGACATAAATATTCAAAACCAGTGGATTCCCACAGGCAGGACCAATCCTGACACCTTCTCATTCCTATTCTCTCTAACGCTCACCAGCTCCATTCACTAACATCCCTGGTTCCAAAACGACACTCGCCCCCAATGTGTCATCTCCAGAAGGAATCACGCTGCTGCCAATCGGAGAACTCGAGCAGCCACCTCTGTTGTCATCGGGCACGGGCCTCGGGCAATCCTAACGGGTCCTGCCCAGACTCTGGTGACGTGGCAGAAGGCAGGGGAGACACAGCCTGGGTCAGCTGCTCTGCAATGAATTCTCCCAGTACTCTGGTATTTGGGGTTTCTCGGCTTAAAAGGGAGAGTTAGACCGAATGAAGGGATAAGGGCTCCGGGAATAAAGAACCCCTGTGCCACCCAAGACTATCTCCTGCCATCCCAAACATGTATATCTTTGTTAGTAAAAATCAGGTGGAAGAGAGCCTTCAAAGAGAAGAAACAATCGTGTGTGTGTGTGTGTGTGTGTGTGTGTGTGTGTAAGGTGACAGCACACATCATCTCCTTCCTACGTGTAACAGGACACACATGACTGGAGGGGTCAATCCCATCCACTCCCATTTCTTCCCACCTGTCCGGGTGTGGCGCTCAGAATAACAACTCGCACATCCACACTCAGGTGGCTGTAAGAGAATGCCTAGTTCTCAGGGTTCCCTTAAAAATTACTAAAGGCTCCCACTTCTTCAAGTGAAAACCATTGTCATGTGTCTGACATGTGCAGCATGGGCCCCTCCGACACCTCCCCCCCCCCCCGCAGAGAAACCCCCACCTTTGCTACAGCAACCACAGTGAAGGTGGGAGCCCATGCAGCCACTCTGGACGAAGTGGCTTTTCTTTCCTATCTGCAGAATGTAAACATGCCTGGGCCTCTTAATATTTGCAACAGGTAAAGCCAACAACCAGAAGAGTAACAAACCAACCAACCTAACACTGAACAAAACGCTCCCCACGCTGGAAATAACTTCACCCAATCACAGTCTGCAGGATGCCACTGGAGCGGTGACCACAGAGGAGAAACGAAGAAGAGGAGATAGAGCCCAAAGGGCACTAGTCTGAATCATGGGAGGTAGCGACTTAATCCTCAGCCAAACTATGGAGAGAGTTTCTAGCAATAATTTCTACTTTAATAAATAAAAGTCTTTGGTGCTTCCAGGAGACCACAAACTCTGAAGTCACCTTTATCCAATGTTTGGTTCCAGGTAGAGTCTGTTAAGGTAAGCGCTTGTTCAAAGATGTAGAGCATACATAGACTTGGACATTTTTGCCCCAAAACAGTATTTACCATAAGAGCACCTAACTTCCAATAAATGGAATTTATAAATTAAAAGGAAAATGGTTTGGCGTCATTTTTTTTTTAATTTATTGATTTCAGAGAGGAAGAAAGAGGGAGAGAGAGACAGAAACATCAATGATGAGAGAGAATCAGGTTGTCTCCTGCACACCCCCTACTGGGAATCAAGCCCACAACCCAGGCATGTGCCCTGACCGGGAATCAAACTGTCACTTCCTGGTTCACAAGTCGATGCTCGACCACTGAGCAACACCAGCTGGGCTGCCTTCATATTTTTAAAATTCTGAAGCTTACCTATCAACTCATGTTGGAGCAAGAAAATATGATCTGGCTACACAAAGGAATACTACTTGGCAATTAAAAAGGTATGAAGGACTGATATATGCCACAACATAGATGAATCTTGAAAAGATTATGCTAAGTGAAAGAAGCCAGTCACAAAGGGCCAGATATTGTGCAATTCTACATACACAAAACGCCCCAAACAGGCAGATGCACAGACAGAAAGCAGATGTGGAAGGAAATGGGAGGAGTGAGAGTTAATGAGTGAAGAGTTTCTTTTGGGGGCAATGAAAATGTTCTAACATTGATTGAGGTGACGGTCACAAAACTCTGGGAACATACCAAAAACCATTAAATGTCCACTCTAAATGGGTGTAAGCTATGGCATGTGAATAAACGTATTTTTTTAAAAAAACATGTTTCAATTGGTGTCATTGCCATGATCTTATCTCTATCTGACTGCTTTCTACTGGAATCCTGAGCACATTTCATGTGAAATAAATACACAAGTCTGGGAAACAGGCAGGATAAAAATTATTATTCCCATTTCACAGGAAGCAGCAGTCTGTAGTCTTCTGTTTTCCTCCCACCGGCTGGCCAGGCTTCCGTAAGGCACGGGGGGGAGGGGGGGTGTAAATTATGGGGAAGAGTAGGGGTCAAAGGCCTTATCATCCCCACATCAGGGAGGAATTGATAACCGGCTCTTGCCAGATGTCTGGAAATTTATAAGGTTGGGGTTGGGTCATACAGACAGGCTACTACACAAGAGACATTGAAAAATGGCACTTGGGTTACTAGACTGCAATTCTTAATAGCATGCGATTCAAGTTCAACAATTTAGCTAAACCAGCAGGGGAGGGGGAAGAGCCGCCTCCTGAGCTGGTATCTGGTGGGGTGAAAACACAGCCAATTAGATGTGGCCATATAATTTTCACATCAAACCTCCTGCGCGCCCACAGGCAGCTGAAGGCTCGGGCGTGCTGTGGATTTTCCCACGTTTTCAAGAGCCGTGACAGCCCTCTTCAACGAAGCCGTTTAACAGAACAGAAGGTTAAAGTGGGAACCACAAACACTTGCTTTTCTTAATTTACACCTTTCATTTACTTCCCGGGAATGTCATGGAGGAGGCACGAGATGTATGAAGCACTGTCAAGAGATGGCTCCTTTTAAGAATAAGAGCAGGACTGAGAAAGCAGAATGTGATCCTAGAAGGTAATCTGAAGCTGTATCTTTTTAAATAAAACTTTTAGTATTTATGCTGGGAGAAGCAAGATGATCTGGTTTGGGTCTCTGACTTAAAAAAAAAAAAAAGACTAGCAGGTGAGGGGAAGACTAAGATTTTGAGAAATGTGAGAGTGATGACTTCATGTCTTACACTAACCAGGTGAGGTGTCAACGCATGGCTGGACCTCACACACAGAGCGGCTCCTGCTCTCCTCCGGGTCACAGGCCTTCCCGAGGCATGAGCAGCTACGATCGCTTGTGTCATCATGTTGTGTAGTTTTAATCGTTTCTCTTTTTTTAAAGAATATTCTAGAAAATTACTGAGGTATTTTAAGTACATAATTGGCAAAAAAAGACAACTTAAAATGTGCATTTGCAAACTGAGGTGTCATTTATGTTTAAGTACTTTCCTATATCTTGGTCAGTTCTTCAGTTCAGGAAGGAGAGTTGCTCAATAAACATGTGAAAGCAGGACTTCTCAGCCTGGACACTGCTGACATCTTGATAATCTTGAGGGGGTGGGGGTTCCTGGCAGCCTTTGGCCTCTACCCACTAGACAACAGCATCACCCCTGCCCAGCTGTGACGACCAGAATGCATGGTGACATTGCCAAATGTCTCCTGGGGAGCGAAGTCACCCCAGGTGAGAACCAAAGAGTTAAAGGTAACTGGCCTAAAATTTTCCTAGGACGGGGATTGGTACAGAGGCCCAAGGCTGAAAAAGGACCCGGATCACTGCAGCAGCAACACAACCTCCCAACCCTAATCCAAATCCTCCAACAGCAAAACCTGGCGATGATGTAAACATCCCCTCGAGCCCCCCAGAGGCGAGTGTGTAACCTTCAGCTATGTGCCCGAGCCCCACAGAGCCCCACAACTCTTTTAAGTGTCCCCGATATTGTCATTTACAAATGTGCAAAGTGACAGCAGTAGCACGATTAGCACGGTCTAAGGCAGGGGTGGGCAAACTTTTTGACTCGAGGGCCACAATGGGTTCTTAAACTGGACCGGAGGGCCGGAACAAAAGCATGGATGGAGTGTTTGTGTGAACTAATATAAATTCAAAGTAAACATCATTACATAAAAGGGTACGGTCTTTTTTTTTTTTTTTTTAGTTTTATTCATTTCAAATGGGCCGGATCCGGCCTGTGGGCCATAGTTTGCCCACGGCTGGTCTAAGGCATGAGGGTATATTTAGGTCTCTTTAAAATCACAGAGCTGTAGAAATCTGCTGATCTATAACAGATACCCCCCGTCACTCAAGAAAACTCAAACTACCCCCTTTTCTAAGTCAGGGAGCCTGTTGGTGGCCAGTCTTCTGGCAAAACAATGGCATTTTATCTCTGATCTCCTTAAATGAGAGGATCCAAAGTACAAAATAAAAAATTGAGCCCAAGTCAAATGCATAAATCCAGAATATTCTGCTTAAAGTAAGTCCTAGTATCTATGACATCCAAGATGACACTGGCTGAAGGAAGAGCGGGGCCTGCCCCCACACCCGCGCTGACCTCTGGTGGGTCAGCCTGCCGACCAGGGTACCCTCTAGACCACCTCTGCTGACGGCCAAGGCCAGCTCACCAGCAATGGGCAAGAGAGCCAACCGCAGCCCCAAAGCAGGAGGGACAAACCCCAGACCGATCGCTACACTCCAGTGCCTCTCGCCCCACAATGCATCATCATTCCTGGGTGTGGTTTGTTTTCTGGACGCAGGGAGTCGTCCCGGCCACGGGGATGGGCACCGTCTGGGTGAGTGAGTCACTCCGAGGCCGACAGGTTGGGAAGGTTTAGGAGAATGAAGACAGGATGGGAAGAGGCAAGAGCACTGTGAGACCCAGTTAAACGCCAACACCTTCACAGCCATCCAAACAGGCTTTCAGGGTTGACAGTCCCCGTCACGGTAACGCAAGCGTTCTTCTCTGGAGACCCTGAGTGGGGAACTTCATCCAGTCTGAGTTCTAGACAGAGCGCAGCCGAGATGGACGGCCCAGGATGTCTGCTGCCATGTACTCCCATCTCACGCACCAGGCCACCTGGCTCCGCCCTGTGGAAGCAGGGCCAGCTGCCAGCATCCTCAGGGCCACACCCACCCTGGGGGCATGAACGGGGCAGCTACTCTAGCTCAGGGGCCCGGCGCATCGCTCAGCATTGAGCACCTGGGTCTATTCAGAAGCCGGAGAACCCTGGTCTCCGCACTTTTACCTAAGACACCAGAAAGGTCTTGGACCCCGAGCCAACCCCACATTATCACCATCGTGTATTCAGGAAAGCACAGCCTCCTGCTTCTTTTCTCTCCAAACGGTAGACAGGAAACAAAAGACAACTAGAATCAAGTCACCCCTCCCAAGTCACCCACCCTCAACGCAAATAAAAACTTCTCATATTCCACAGCCAGTTCTCCACGCGTGAAGGTGTGTACTGGCTCCTCTTACTGAGCAGTTTATAAGCAATCGAGTGATCGCAAAGCACTTTCCAACAGCAGCATGTCTGAACAGTCACCTCCTTGGGGAGTTCATTGAGGGGGTGCACTGCCTCCACGCCCTGCCCCCAGCATCCACACAGCCCCACACCAGCCCCCGACCCCGATCACCCCCCTTATGTTGGGAAGGTGACGGTCCTCTGAGGGACTACACCAATGTCACCTTCCTGATAGGGCTTACACCAGCCGCTGTCAGGGTACCCAACGTGCCAGGCTGGCAAGGACAAACCTCCGTGGGACAGGCCGAGGAGCTCAGGGGCAGCCAGCTCACACACCAGTTGCCCGGCCGTCTCAGGCTCGGCTTTGGTTTCAGTGCAGGCACCAACACGTTTGTCCCATACCCAGTGCCAATACTGATAACATCCCTGCCGAGGCCACACCTGCAACCAAAGAGAAAAGATTCCTCTCTCCAGAGGGTGAACTAGGGGAGAAAAGCTGGGGTCTTGGGGGGGTGGGGGGTAAAGAAGAGACGAGGGGAGGTTTCCTGAAACTCCCCTGGAGGCCCCATCCCCGCACGAAGGGCACCAAGGGAATCGGAGCACATTTCTACGTCTGTTCTAACATCACAAAAGACAGACGCTCAGGCCTCTCCTGCCCAGGGTACCCTCCAAGCAGGAACTCGCCCTGGACGTGCGTTCCAGGGAACGGTCATTCCCTAATGGTCCCAGCTCAAGCAGCATCTCACCCTCTCCCGCCAACACGGAGTCAGCAGGTAGGAAGCCGTTCCGTCCCAGGCTCAGATCTTACCCACCAAACATCCCCCCACTAATCATAGCATGCTCTTGTCCTCAAAAAGTCTGTCCACGTGGGTGTTTCTGTCTTCTGGCTTCTTGTAAGAAGTGAGGCAGAGCAGCGGAAGCAAAGGCACCGAGTTCCGCAAGGCCGAGCCCGGGAGGACACCTTGGGCAAGTTTCCATCAGCAGCTCCCCGCTCTGCTACGTGAAAGGAGCCTGTCACAGGCCACCTATCGTACGATCCCACGGAATGTCCACAAAACAGGTGGCTGCCTGGGATCGGGAGACATTGGGGAAAGTGGGGAGTGGCTACTAAAGATATGGGGGAAGGGGGTGCAGGGGAGGGGATGAAAATGTTCTAAAATTGACTGTGCTGATGGGCACACAACTCTGGATATACTACAACCAGCGAACTATACACTTTAGATGAGTGAGTTGTATGGTATGTGAATTGTACCTCAATAAAGCTATTATTAAAAAAAAGTTTCCTTGTTTCAGCCACAGTACACATGGGGCTCTCCTCCTTCCCCGATTGAGAGTTGCTTTTAAATACTGTCTCCTGGATTAGAACCCGTGGTCACCTGGAAGGACCTCAGCAAACATTTGGGAAAGCTACTCACCTGCTTGAGACTTAGGCTCCTCATATGGGGTAATAATGCATCTTCCCTAAAACGTCACGAGGATTCAATATAACGGGGCATGTGATGAGCTTAGCACCGTGCCTGGGACGCATCCGTTTCACGCACCCTCCCACAGAAAGCCTCAGGGAGAAAGGCCAGCTCCCAGGGAGGGCTGGCAGCTATCTGCCAGAACCCCACGGCTCTTTTTCAGCATTCTCTCTTCACCGTCCATGTTAAGGCTTTGGTCAACTCAAAAAATAATAGTAAAAGCCTAGGGTTTAGGAATGCTACAAAAGTTGCATCTGCACATCCTAAAAATGTATCGCATAACCATTCCTGTAGGGCTCTGCTTCGTCAGAAGGCTTTCCCCACTCAGCACACAGGTCACAGCAAACGGAGTGGGGAAGGTGCCCAGGATACAGCGGGATTCTACGGAAGGAGGTGTCCATGACCAGTTCTTAGCCCTAAACAGGTTAGCTCCCATGATCCCTTTAGAAGGGGAGGGGGAAAACGAATGCAGAGGATCTCGTAGATACCAAAGAGTAAGAACATCACACATCACTCATTTAATGCAAAATTCAATTATCAATAATTTTTTTAACTGACTTCTATCCCCCCAGGGATCTAACACCATCCAATGGAAGCCAATATCTTACGTGATCCCCTACCCCTTCCTAGACTCACTGATTGATACAGACCTGGCACCTGACCCAAGCCGGACCAATCAGAATCCTGCCCCAGAATTTTTTCTGAGTGAAGCTGGAGTCCCACCAATCCCCTGCTGAGAATGAAAGCCGATGACACTACCCATCATTCCCACCTAAGAGCTATAGTAGGAGAAAATGATAAAAGGAGATAGGGCACATTCACAGGGCTGATGTCCCCTCACCAGGACAGCATTTCAGTTGTCCCTTTGACAAGTTCTACCTCTTGCCATTCCCAAAAGTTGGTTATGGGAATCAAAGAACTCCCCTGTTCCTCATTTAACCTGTCACTACAAAGTCCCATTACAGGAGTTATTTGAGGTTTTAAAGAAAGGGGAAGGGGGTTCCAGATTAAGTAATTTTTCTACATCACACAGGTAATAAAGAATGAGGCCAAAAACCCTGGCCTGCCTGTCTGTCTCCACAGCACTGGTTGGTCCACTCCACCAGCCCATAGCTCCTACTAAAACCTGCTCTGCTCTGAACAGGACCCCATGGCACAGCGAGCCCTGAGCTGGCGCGTAGGTTTCGGAGGTCGTCTCCAAGATATGCACTTGCACATTGAAACCAGTCAACCGCAAACACAGAAGGCTCCTTCTCCCAAGAAAACACCAAAATGATTCAACATGAACTCCGTGAGGCCCCTGTGCCTGTGTGACAATGTGCTACGTGCCTGGCCCCACCCCCATACACAACAGTTCTATTACTAGATGTGATAGAACACAGGGTTTCCACATTGTGAAAGTGAATGTTAAAAGATAAGGAATATATCACACCCACTCCATCTCTGTAGTAGTCTGTGCTCAGAGCCTTACGTGGGCCATTGGCAAACAGGCCTCTCCAACATGAGAAGCATCACCACACCAGGGTCCCTTCCACTGGTGTCCTAGTTGGTCTCATAAGGCATCTCAACCAGGTGGACACATCTGCCCTTGCCGATCTCAACATTAACAAGCAGGCATGGGAAGCGGTGAAGGAGATCCCCTTGGTGAATACAGTAAGCCCCAACTGTATGCACAGCCCCTCGACAGGAAGAAGACCGGGTTGGTCTTCGTCTTTACACAGGTTCCAGTTCCATTTCTGAATAATGGCCGAGTGTTCGTGGTTGTTTGGATGTCCCCAGCACATCCTCCTGGAAGGCTTCCTTGACTCAGGCAGGCAGAAGGAAAACAGCCTTCTATTGTAGACACGCTTCCTTCCACCTCTGAGCAGACCCGCCAATCCTGGTGCCCACCACGCCCACCGTCCGCTCCTCAGGAGGTCTAACCCCAACTGGGCAGCACATTCCGGACCATGTGACAGCCCCTCCCTGCTCACAGACCCACGGACAGGCGGCCAAGGCTGGACAGTGGCCAGTGATGTCACCAGCACAAATACCCCATCCAGACAAGGGTGAGTAGGGCCAAATTCTTGTCCTTGGTTCTTTAGGGTTTTCGTTTTTTAATTGGGAACTCAGGAAGAAATGAGAACCAAAGGTAAAGGGATACCAAGGAGCAGCCCATGACACGCAAGGGCCAAGGTTAGCATGAAGAAGAGGCGAGAGTGTGCAGGTGCAGCAGAGTGAGGTGGCCTGCAGATGGCGGGTTAGGAGATGACACACGAAGGTGAGGAAACGAGCAAAGGGCTGAGAAGCATCACAGTCAAGCACAAGGACAGCCTCGGGTGACCTGCTGCTGGGGCCCCTCACACAGCCTGGGGTCTGGAACTATCCCTGGCTGCCGGGCCTTCCGCCATCAACACCCAGCACCACCTGCTCAGCTTCTGAATTCTGGCTGCTGTGAATTCTGTTCGTGTCTCTGTGAGGCCTCGTCCCATAGCAGCCTCTCTTCTTCGTGACTCTCACGTGTAGCCTTACAATAACCTCCACGTGACTCACATTAGCTGAACTGCATCCCCCTTGTCCCCCAGAACCCTCTTCCTCCTCCTCTCCAGCATCCTGGATCCTTCACAAGGGCTTCTGGGTAATCACCACTCGGGTGGACCAACCTTTAGCTAAATAAATAAGTTGCTGTCAGCTGTCAACAATGAGCAAGAACATACAGAAAAGAGAGGCCGCAAAACCTTTCTGTACAAAAAAAAAAAAAAAAAAAAAAGAAGAAAGAAAAAAATCATTACGTTTTGTCCAGTTGCAGCTTTGGGTCCGAAATAGAGAGCTGGTATAAGCTTCATTAGCCATTCTCCTTAAGGGCAGTCAAGTCTAGACCGATGGTCTCCCAGGACGGTTTCTCAGCGGGTTTAATAAGGCACTTCAGTCAAAAAAATAATAACTTCTGAAAGGAACTTCAGAGTTGACCTGAAGTCCATCAAGTTACATTAAATGTCCTGGAGGAAGACCTGCAGTCGGTTGCAGGGGCTTCCAAACGGCACCCAGAAATTCAAAAGAGGAACCACGTGAGGAAAATCCCGATCTCAAAGATTAGGAGGCTCTGCCCACGTACTCCACTTCCCCTTGCGTAGTCATCGCACAGAGAGCACGGATCGGAATCTCCAAGCCTCCAAACTATGAGAGACCAAGAAAAATCACAAATACCCCTATTTTTTTGAAAGCCACGAGGTAAAACATGCCAAGACCTGCCCCAGGTCACACCGCAAGTTTCTGATGGGATCATAGGACCCAGGTTCCCTGCGTCTGAGCAGGGACTCATTCCTTCCTGCCCTGGAATTTAACTGTCAACACACGGAAAGTTTCTGCCAAATCTAAACAGAATGACATCAAAAGCCTAGCAATACTCCTTATGAAATCTAACAGAAAAATAGACTGCGTCTCAGAAGCTTCACGTGAGAGGCCTGGCAACGGAGAAAAATTACGGCCGAGTATTTTCTGGGGGGAAAAAAGGGGTATACAAAGAGGTTTGTGGATAATAAAATCACTTCCAACCCAAACTGACCCACATGTAGAAGTCCAGACCCAATTAATCTGACATTAGTCAATTCCGTGCTGCAGTCCAGGCATCGGAAAATTTACTTTGGGCCGAGCCTCACCAGAAAACTCCCCTGCCAGTGGCTCTGCAGCTCATTTCTTTGTATGACAACCTCAGCGCCCGGCACTCCAGTCCTGGAGCCCATCCTACAGGCTCTTAACGGGTGGATGTAGTTCAAGGTCCTCCAAGTATATATCATTGTCCAATTCACATAATATGTTAATAACCGTGGGCTATTATGTTGATTTATTCAAAACCGCTCACAGCAGACATGCAGATTCTTTGGGCTGTTCTCCGACTCTGTTCCAATACATCACGCTTACAGTGAGGTTAATGCGCGTGGCCCGGGCTCCCCATCAGGGCGCCCAGGCCCGGCGGTACATTCAATGCTCAAACATCGCCTTCTGATGCAGCCCCTGCGTTCATTGTTCCCGTCCAGGCTGCAGCCCAACTCCTTCCAGTGGGGAGGTGGGCGAAGGACAGGTTGGAAGGCGCACGTAGTTTCGATGCTTTGCCCAGCAGCCCAGCCTCACCCTCTATCAAGACCAGCAACTCCCTTTCATGGTCAGACACAATGGGAAAACTCGGAACTGCGAATTCTTCGTTAACAGAATCCTGCAAAGTGGGTCCTCGCGATCTACGTGTTGCTCTCCGGCACGACGTGTCTAATGTCTCCATCTGCCTTTACCCTTTCGGTGCAGCTTAAAAATCCGGTCCGCACCAGCCCCACACGCTCATGTGGATCAAAAGTGGGTTTGGGAAGCTTCTTACAGAGCATCCTTTTGAAATTTAGAGCTTCAAACAGCACGGCTTTTATTCAAATTATAGACGCATACAGGCATAGCTCCCCTGCTTTACGACTCGTATTGTTTCTACATTTCTGAAATGTTGATGCATATGATAGGTAGATAAATTTAACACAGTGTTTCTTCACTCCCTGAAAATTTGTTATTAGATTAAAGGCATACCTTACAACTGATGATGTATTAAGAATTTAGAAAACATGGAATTACACACGGGCACCCCTCCCCCCACGCCCTTGAATCATGCATTTTTCTGGCAGCTTCTTGCCTCCACACCCTGCACAAACCAAAGGATCCTCACAGCCTGATATTGCTGCAGAAGACTTATCGCTGGCAAAGCCCTCCCCGTGCTATCAGCACCCCCTCCTCAACACTGAGCCAAGCACCATATGCTGTTTGAAAAGTGTTTCTGAATGGGACCCCCTGGCCCCCATAGCATCCCTCATTCCCGACCAAGTCCCCTGAGGGAAGTACTTCTTTTCTTCCTCAATTTACTGATAAGAAAACTGGAAGAGGAGGGACTTGGCAAGCTGACACAGCAAGGAGGCAGCTAGCAGGGTGGAAGCCGGAGTCTGCCCGTCTCCAAAGCCAGTGCCCCGAACCACTAGGCTCCACGGCCTTCGCCTTCAGAGCCATGGCCATCGCCCTCCTTTCCAGATGAAAGAGCTGAGGGGCCATGGTAAGCTATCGATAGGAAAATCACCCCACGGAGAGGCCAGACAGTGGGAGCCACTTACTGTGTGAGCTGTGTGGATTTGGAGGCAGGAAGTACTCTATCTCACGCACTAGGACAGTGATGGCGAACGTTTTGAGCTCGGCGTGTCAGCATTTTGAAAAACCCTAACTTAACTCTGGTGCTGTGTCACATATAGAAATTTTCTGATATTTGCAACCATAGTAAAACAAAGACTTATATACGTTACGGATCTGAATGGATCTGTGGATGTCTCCTCTCTCTGCCTCCACACCCACCCCACTCCAACGTTACCCGACTGTTTGAATAGCACACTTCGCACTCCTCATCAGGAGCCTCCTTTGCCCACATTCAAACAGGCCTTCTGCCACGCCATGGCGATGCTGGCCTGGTAAACAGCATCATGCAAGCCACACAGCCTCCCGGCCAGGCACTGGGCTCTGGGAGGAGCGGCTGGTCCCCCAGCCTGGCCCGGCTCCCCCTGGCTTATGTTCCGTGAGAGGCAGGTTGGGAACCTGGCCAGCCTTTACTTTGCTCTCTGCAGAATGGGACGATCCTCCCATTCTCTACTGGGAGCCCCCCAGTCATGAGATGCACATGCGGGGAAAAGATGAAGACAGAGCATTTATTTACGTCAGTGGTCACCAGAGGTAACAATTGTCATAAACAAGTTTACCAGTAACTGCCCGGCCTCCTACCCAACAAGTCCTGGCTAGACACTCACAGTTCAGCTGGAAATCCGCGGGCCTGTCTGGAGAGGGGACGACATTTCACTTTAAGGAATGACAACATCTTTTTCCCAGGCCCTCTGCTGCTTCATCAATGCTTGCCTTATTTGGGGAACAAGGAAAACTGGCTGCAGCATCCGTGGTCGTTTTATACGCCGTGAACTGGCAATGTTTTGGAACAAAAAACAACTTTTGCACCAGGGTACTTATGGCATCATTATCGCATTTTCCAAGCCCGGCTGCCGCGCTGCCAGGGAGCGAGGGAAGGCGCAGAGGAACAGTAGTACCTTCACCAGCGGCCGGGCTGAAACAAGGAGGCTTTAGAATAAATCTTGGTCTGTGCGCACATTTATGGCAAAATAACCCACATGCATTTACCTTATAAAAGTGTTACAGGTAGGCATACTTATGTAATTTATTTAATGTTCTTTAACATCCATGCTTACTTGGGTTTCATACAATTTATTAACTTTTCAGTCTGGCCTGCAGAAATGGGAAAAATAAAAGCAGATGTGAAGGCACTGCCCCCATTTACATGTTCAGCAACCTCCTGCAAAGCCTGGAACCCGCTAGGAAATACCGCTGCGGCCGCCATCCAGAGCCTGCCCTGCCCGGGTCCCCCCTTCCAGCCAGAGGAGGCCTGTCCTTCACCGATAAGAGGGTTTCTGCAGCTCAGCTTGAGTCCAAGTTCAAACATCTCAAGCAAGAAAGGCTTGATGCCCCATTGGAACGCTTGGTAGACTTTCCGAAGGAAATGGTCCCTGGTGAGGAGACCACAAGAAGCAAGAGGGTGCAGGGCCAGCCAGGCCTAGCCAGCCCTCACAGCCTCTCCAAGTAGCAACGTACCCCCCTCCTTCCTGCCAGGAGTTCCTGAGACTTGTCTACTTCAGGGAGCCCCCCAAAGTCCACCCATCCAACAAAACATACAACACACATTTGTGTGTTCTCTCTCTCTCTCTCTCCCTCTCTCTCTCTCTCCTCTCGCTCTGTCTAATCTTCCCCTGCTTGGCCCTTTGGCTTAATATTTACCAAATCTCTTGGCACATGTCCCTCTTTGCTAAAGAAAACCTCTTTCATTGCTCTTTTCTTAGCCCCTTTTTCTTTCTCCAGCCTCTAGCTCCTTGGAAAAGACTCAGAGTCAGCCAAGTGAGGGGGTCTCAAGAGAAGCAAGTCGGGAGGAAAGGGAGGACTGGGAGGGAGCAGAAGCAAGTCAACAGCTTCAGATAACAGAATTACAGCAATGTCACATCCGGAGTCGTTCCCTTTAGCCCAGACCTCGCACTCCCTCCTGGCTCCAGCCTGAGCAGGGCTATCCCTGCTCCATTCACCAATACAGGCAGCCCCGTTCGCTGTCATTGCTTCATTGTTGAAGAAACTGGGAGGAAACAAGGAGTATGTTTCTTGGCCAGACATAAAAGCAGCCACAGGCTTTGGTTTGGGGCCTGGAAGCCAATGGCTGTCAAAGGGGAAGTTGATTAGTAAATATAAGCCTTCGCCTATCCTCAGAGTGTTTCTCTGGAAGGTCAAATTTACATCTCCACACACTACCACCTCCAGGATAAAAGGGATGCAGACGATGGGGAGGGGGGCAGTGCCTGGTGAGCTTAGTTAGAACTTTTCCCCAAAGCCCAGCTGACTCTTCCTCGGGAGGGCCGCCCCAGAGAGATGGCAGGAAGTGGGTAACTTCACAACCAAAACACTGCCCTGTCTGTGAGCTCTGTGGTCAAGTGGGGAAGAGAGGTTTGAAACTCCAAGTGACTGGGCCCAGAGTTCATTCAGTACGTTGTATTCCTCAATGTAAGATGAGAAATTTTACACATTCCCCCCAACAAATCATTCTTGATATATGTGTATCTATAAACATACGCACACATTCTCTGTTCCTCCCTCTCTCCGGCCATTAGAATTTAGGGCACAAGCATCGCACCCAATTTATTATTCAGTCTCTGGTAGTAAAGAGCTCAAAATGAAACCCTCACTCGTTTATTAAGACCCCAGAGCGTCCCTCGGGCCAGACTCCTGGGGAATTGTAATAGACCACAAAGCCTTGACCTCCAGGTCTCGGGTCAACTCCTTCCCCCGCTTATACAACTTAATCGCTATTAAAACACCTAATGGGCCCTTAATTGGGTTGATTATTTTACCTGGCCCAGAAAGACTAAACTTTCTCTTAACCATTATCTGTTATCCCCTCACTTGCCACAACCCCCCACCCCCCACCCCCGCAAAGTGGAGGAAAACAAAAATTTTTGGAAATGTGCGAGGGCCATAAAAGAACCACATTAGAAAGAAATGTGACCAAAAGCAGTAAAAGAAACCCCTACCCATCAGAAAAAAACGTTAACTCATGTTCCTACTGGTTTATAGCTGGGCTGAGGCCTTTAGGGAAATGTGATGTGGTCCATTTTCTTGTGGCTTCACACTGATGTATTTGTGAGCACCTGGGAAGAGAGAGTGAGGAGCTAACTGGCACTCTGACCGCTGTGGCTCAGTTGGTTGGAGCGTCGTCCTGTATATCGAAAAGGAAAGGTTGCTGGTTCAATTCCTGGTAAGGCCACATGCCTAGGTTGTGGGTTCAGTCCCTGATCGGGTCCGAAGGCAACCAACTGATATTTTTCTTTCATATCAATGTCAATGTCTGTCTGTCTTTCTCCCCCTCCCCCACCATCCAAATCAATAAGCATGTCCTCAGGTGAGGCTTTTTAAAAAAAAAGAATTGGCCAGCAGCCTGGCCGGAGTTACTCAATGGTTAGAGTGTTAGCCTAGGAACCCAAGGGTCGCAGGTTCGATTCTGGTCAAGGGCACGTACCTGGGTTGTAAGATTCCCCGCCCCAGTTGGGGCAAGTTGAGGAGACAAACAATTGATGTGGCTCTCTCACATCGATGTTCCCCTTCCCTCTCTCCCCCACCCCTCTCTTCAACTCTCTCTAAAATCAATGAAAAAAATATCCCCCAGTGAGAATTAACCAAAAAAAAGTGTCAAGATGGCAGCATGGGAAGAGAGAGGGCAGGTGGGGCTGAGAACACCGGCTGGAGGGGGGGCCTTCAGGTGACTCCCTGAATGGCTGAGTGTCGGTCATCTTCATAGACTTCACACCTTCCATGGTAATGACATTTCCACTGAACAGCATGTCCAAACTATGCCAGCCATAGTGTCCGTTCCAGCAGTTGCTCTCCACGCCCACCCCCCACCCCGCAGAGGTCTAGTGAGAGGAACCCCCTTCCCGTGTTAACAACAAAATAAACAGAGGCAGAATGAGGACGTTGGCCCCCTTCCTCTCCTTTCTTCGTGTCGGGCCTCTAAAGCTCTTCCCTTCTCAGTCACCAGGGAGATTCTGAGAAACACCTTCTTGCTCCTGAGCAGAGAGAACGAGAACGCTGAGGCTCCCGGGAGGGCAGGGAGGCCCACGCCCAACGCTCACCTGCCAGCGCGCACGCAGCCGGCAAGCTGGGAATTCCCTTTGTCAGGAAAAGGTCAGAACGTGGCCCGCAAGGTTCCAGGGGAGAATCAATAACCGTCAGAGGGGAACAGGGAGAGAGAGCAGGCACTAAGTCACTGCCCTTTCATCTCAACGGAAGAGCAGATTTCCGAGGCGACACGGGCTCCTCTTTCCTCCAGTTTTGTCCAGCTCACACCACTGGGAGCACAGTGTGGACACTTGCATGAATGTCTGCAACAGTCATTACAAATGCACTCACCAATAGCCAGGCATAAGGGGGAAACTGATCACCAATAGCCAGACATAAGGGGGAAACTGATCACCAATAGCCAGACATAAGGGGGAAACTGATCACCAATAGCCAGACATAAGGGGGAAACTGATCACCAATAGCCAGACATAAGGGGGAAACTGATCACCAATAGCCAGACATAAGGGGGAAACTGATCACCAAAAGCCAGACATAATGGGGAAACTGATCACCAATAGCCAGACATAAGGGGGAAACTGATCATCAATACCTGGGCATAAGGGGGGAACTGATCATCAATACCTGGGCATAAGGGGCACACTGGAGATGGAAGGTTTATAAATCATCATAGAGGTTAGTCCCTCTTATTGGCAGAGTTCATGCCTTCCCCTTAATTTAAGGAAATGAAGGATGTGGTTTATCTGCTGAGCATCCCAGGGGAAGGGTGAGCAGGTCTCCACACAGACACTGGGCCTCGGCACACACTCATTCTGGGGGACAGAAGGAATTGCTGTACTCCCTGAGATCTGAAAAATGACCAAGAAGCACAAGCCCCACCATCTCCAGCAACTGGGGACCGTGCCAGCCAGCACCCCAAAAAAAGTCAATGGAGTGTCTTCTGAAAGAAGCCAGGGGGTTGAGAACTTAACTTACCCGAAGGGGGAGGAGGGTCAGACCCCTGAGTACTAGGGGGTGGGAAGAGGAATAACCATACACGTGAAGCTTGACGATGGGTTCCCACGCCTCCTGATTCTCTGAGGACACCAAGGACAGCTCACTTGACCCGCACCCCGAGGACCTCGGGCCTCCCAGATAACCCACGTGAGCTCTCGCCTGGACAGGAACTGCCATCCGGCTCAGGGAGGCCAGGGCTCCCACGGCGGCTCCAAGCTCTCCTCGCGGCCATGCCGAGCCTTCCCGGCAGGGCCCTGGCCTTGGACAGCCACCCTGCTCCCCCCCACGCTTCCCTAGGTATTCTGGGCACCCACGCCACGGTCACACGCGGACCAATTTACGCTTCCGCATCTAGAAACACAGTCTTCTGGGAAAAACAGGCTCTTTTCGGTGTGGCCGGGGAGTTTTGCCACAGCTTGTCATTTTGGCTAAGGAAGTGATTTCCTGTCTGACAGGAAGCAGGAGCCAAAGCTGACTTTAGCTGCTGCAAACCTCTGGCTTCCAAGTCAAAAGGGAGAGAGAGACAGCACTTCCACTTATCAGGGAGTCAGAACCCCGAGTCTTCCAAGAGCAGGAACCTCCCCCCTGACCCCTGTTTATTAAAACAAGTTTATCTCACAGACAACCCCAGTGCACTCTGTCCCGAAGAAGTAGGCTGGGGCCCTGCTTTTGTAACAACACAGCCCTTTTAAAGCTTCGAAAGACATAATTACCAGTGGAGGTTTGAACTTTGCCCAGATAAAGGCTGATACACCAGGCTCTGCTGTTTGTTTCTCTAATCAACTACATTCAAGTGTGAACAGACTTCTGGACCTATTCTGCGTAGCCAGCTCTCTCTCTGCGGCAGAGTAACTCGCCCCCCTCTCTTCATCACGGGGTGCATTTTTATGGGCCGTAGAGTACGTTTTGATTCGGAAAATCCCGATGGTATTCCATCGAGGTGCCTGTAAGAGGAACACACCCTAACAGGAGAGCTAAAACTTGCATTGTTACCTGAAGTCACGCTCCCTTCCCTAACCCCACCGCCATCCATCCCACTGCGGGGAGAGAACCCACAGCACAGCTCGCTCTGGCCACTGCCAATTCGCCAGGCTAACGTTAACGCTCACATTTAAAAAGAAACACCCGGCTCTCCCTTCACACAAACGCCCACCCACACCCCCAAAACTCTGCATCCAGGAAAGCGGGGTGGAAGGGCGGGTACCAATTAAGGAGAAAACAAACCTGCGCTTTTCCTGTCGCTCACTGACAAGTTTAGTAGTTTCTAAATAAAAAAAAATACGATTTTCTGGCTTTATTTTTCCTTCTCAAAGCCGTTTCGCAGCCAGCCCTGGGCAGTAAACAGTTAATATTCCCCTCTCCCCTGCTGCCTTGAAAACCAAGGAAACAATTGAGACATTGTCCAGTGAACAAGACTCCCAGGGACTGACATTTCTGTTTATGTCCCAGTTCTCAGCCTGTCAATTTCCACTAGGCGGCCTGACCTGCACCAATACCGTCAGCCCCAAGCTGAAAGGGCTCCGCTTCATTTATTTTATTAAAGTTTCGGTGTCTGTTTTTGATTCAAACTCCAAACCTCCCCACCCCCTGCCTTTTCCCCAGAAAGTTGCCTCCTAACTGGGAGGCTGTGTTGCAATTCCTTCTTGGGACACCGTTGCCAAGAAAAGTAACAAAATATTTTCGAATACCAATGTTTTTGCGTTGTTTTGCCAAAGGGGGTGGGGATTGGGGTGGGGACCCTACACAAGTCACCCAGCCTTAAAAAAGCCTCCTGGGTTCATGGAAATAGTCTGCTGAGATGTGTCCATAGGAGTGGATGCCTACGGTGACCTAACATCCAAACTGCGGCGCTCAGAAAACATCGAAAAACCCACAGATATGTCCGCAAAACCCAAACTTCAGGTTCAAAAACAAAAAGGGAACATCAATATTTTCCTCCCAACCGAGGACGCTGCCCAGCTAATTGTAGGAATTACAGCCCCAAAGTTCTCTTCCTGGGCGCCCCCGCCCCCTCCACCGCCCCTGCCACCAATGCCAGCCCTTTTTGAACATGGGGGTTGCGTTAGCGACACTCTGGGCCCTGCTCCTGACAATCTCTCTCCATGGAAAGCACATACAGCAGCGAGCCCCGTTTTCTGTTTGCAGAATGGGCACGGACCGAATCACACCCCATGAGCAGCAGCAGAGTCCAACAGCATATGGCATTGTGCAAGGATCTGCGATGGAATAAAGGAAGCAAAGTTCTCCTGCTGCGGCCCATCACATCCTGTCACTGAGCTAGGAGGTCTCCCTCTTTCCCACTGGCCCCAGCCCATCATCTCTCCACATAAGGCACCACACACAAACACACACACACACACACACACACACACACACACACACGCAGTCCAGGACCCCCAAACCGGGAACTTTTACAAGGAACAAGATACTTGAGAACTGGAAAGCTACAGGGCTCTAACCTCCCTGAGACCCCCTGGATTACTCAAATTGGATACACAGCCTCCCCCTTTCACCAGTAAGCAGACCAGTGAAGGCTGGGCTGGGGCCGTCAGCAGTCCCAGAGGACCACAGAGGGAAGTCCATACGATTATCTGTACATAACCACATTTTCCAACTAACCAGCTATACCTTCCTTCCCCCTCTCCCTCTCCAAAAACAGCACTTGGCTATCTTCCCACTGCTGATTCTTTGTTTAGAATGGAGGGGTCCCCGCCCCCTTTTCAGCTCTGCTCCTTCTAGACCCTTTCAGAGCCTCCCCAGCTCGGGCCATCAGACACTGAAATGAATGGTGATACCTTTATGACATATTTGTATCTAACAGGCCATTCTCTCCCGTTTCCTAAAAGGAAGCCGTGCTGAGCAGTCACCAGTGATTACTGAGCACAGGTTGAAAGACAGAATCCCTAAGGGTCAAGGGTAACATTCACAGCCACCTCCTTCTTCCTCCTGTTAAGGCCCTAATGAACCAGGATAGGCCATATGCAAGGCATTAACTCCTTCCTGCCAGAAGCTTCCACTTGCCCCACGTAGTGAGCATCGCAGCTCTGGCACCTCCCACCGATCGTAGTGTGAACAATGTCTGCTGGGAGCTCTCCCTGACAAGCCACCTACAACAGCCCGGGGCCTCGGTCCTTCCCTGCCCCATTCTCCTGCTTCATCCGCTGCGTGTCTCCTATCTCCATCTGAAATGACCTTGCTCGATTTCAGGCTGAAGAAGGGCACAGTAAGAGCTTAGCCCAGCCGTGGGCAAAACTACGGCCCGCGGGCCGAATCCAGCCCGTTCGGCTGTTCTATCCGGCCCGCGGAGCTGAAAGAGCGGAGTGTTCTCTTGCTCTCCCCTCCGCTCCTTCACCAGCAGCAGTGTTAACATGTACTAGTTCACACAAACACTCCATCCATGCTTTTGTTCCGGCCCTCCGGTCCAGTTTAAGAACCCATTGTGGCCCTCGAGTCAAAAAGTTTGCCCACCCCTGGCTTAGCCACCGACCACACTAACACTGCCAAACTCTGGCTTTCCAGCTATGAAGAAGCCTCTTCCCTTCTCTCTGGGCATCAGTTTCTTCATCTGTAAAGTGGGAACAAGGATAATCCCAATACCTAGTCTCCAAATGGTTGTATGGATTGCAGTAACGTAGGTAGAATCTGGCCCTTAATTTACATGGTCAAAATATCATCTATTTTTATCTTATTTTGAGTGTGTATTAATTATATATATATATATTTTTTTCCCCCCATATCATTTGTTTACTGGCTTGGGTCTCTACGAATCCCTTCCCCTCCCCACCCCAATAGAATAGAAGCTCCGTGAAAGCATGAATATCTTCTTGCCCATTGGCATGTCCCTGGCCTGGCTCCTCACGGGTCATCACTAAATACTGGTTGGCAGGATGGAAGGGAAATAAAAGGGAGGGCAGCGGAAACCAAGGCAGACACCTGGCTCTTCAGCTTGGGCAATCAATAACCGCTAATTATCATCACCTCCTCAGAGCAACTTTCGTCAACTGATACAAAGGGGCCAAGACAAATAAAAAGATCTTCATGGGTTACGAGGTCTGCGGTCTACAGACATACTCAGCCCAGATCACATTTCAGTCCTGGCCTCCCGGTTCCCTCGGGCTTCCTGGAGGACGAAGAGTTGGGGAGATGTTTGGAAGGGCTCAGGCCCCACGCAGGGCCAGGGACCACATCCCAGGAAACAGCCCTCAGTTACCCACCGGGGCGCCGTCCCCTGGTCTGCCCATTTCAAGTGATGATGCTTTTCCAAAGGGCAAATGAATCATGTCAGACCAAAAGCCATTTTAAAAATACACTTTGTAAAAAACACGTGCACTACAGCACATTTCATTTATTAATTATGCTATGGACCGGGGATCAAAGTGGTAGAAATCTCAGTGTACTCGAAATAAATGGCTTTCGTGGTTACCTAAATCCTCGGGGTCCCCTGGAATGTAATTCCTTAGGCAAAAACAGCTTCCCAGTCCTCTGGCCCCCCACACAAACCCCAATACAGAAGAGGGTGGTGACTCAGCATCGGACCTGCATGAGGCAATTACTTGGGCTTTTCAGATTTTAGTTATGTGAACACGGAATTATTTCTTTTGAACTGCCTCCTAGTGATGGGTTTTCAGTTTTTGTTGTTGAATCTCAAGTCCCGCCCCTTTTCCTTCCTGCCCTCCACTCTCACCCCTCTTTCTTTCCAATTCATTTTAAATTGAAAATAACATACACAGATGTTGGAACTCAAACAAATCCCAAGTCAAAAAGACGATGGGATGCTGTATTTAAGCACGTGAGCTTTGCGGTCAGAAAGATCTGGATTTGAATCTTGGCTCTGGCACTCGCCTCTATGGTACATTAACTTCTTTAAGCGTTGGGTTTCTTGTCTTTAAAATGGGGTAAAATCGCCCACTTCAAGAGGGACTGTTGGGAAGACGGATGAGATTAAAATGCAGAAAGCTTCTCTCTGTCCCAGGGCCAGGTGCCCAGCCCTTCATCAGTGCCTGGCCGAGTTATTCACTGCCCCTGCCTGCCTGTATTTTCCAGACATGGGGCCAGTACACAGTTTCTGCACCTCGCTACAAGTGAGTTGTTCAAATCATACTTACATTCTAGTTTAAAGTTAATCCTCTGGCTTAGCGTCCTACCAAAGAAAAGTAATTTCCTTAGATGTGGCTTTTAGATAGCAGACGCCCAATCAAAATCACAGCTCCTGCGCCAACTGCTGGCAGAATTTGGAGCCACGTTAAATAGATACAAAAGGAACGCAGAGAGAAGACTGGCGGATTTGAGTGCATTGAGGTTTAGAACTTCATCATTTAAAAACCCATCTGAGCAAAGTTTTAAAACATCACAGACTGGGAGAAAGTATAACCAAGTCTCTAGATTATAGAAAGACCTCCTATAAATCAATAAGAAAAAAACCTATCTGATTCTTTTAAATGAGCAGAGGATCAAACCAGGCGAGCCACCGAGGAGACAAAAAACAAACAACAAGGTTGTCAACCTTCGAAGGAAAAATACTAAAAATGCAAATTAAAACATGTCACTACACACTCATCAGACTGGCAAAAATTCAAAGTCTGACAGGACCAAGTGTTGGCGAGAGTGTGGATAAAGAAAGTGGCAGTGCCCTGGTGATGCACTTCCGAACGGGTCCCATCATTTTGGAAAGCCTGACCACGCCCTGTGAACTACAGTTGAAAGCCAGCAATTTATATCCTACCAATTCCTCCAAACAGTACAAACCCCCGAGAAAGTTATCCACATGCCTGTGCCTACATACGCCTACCCACAGATGGCTATTGTAGCACTATTTGTCAGCCTATGAAACTGTAAGCAACCTAAGTAACTATCAATACAGAAATGGGGAAACTGTGGTATAGCCATACAATGGAATAACACACAGCATTTAAAATGGGCGAACCAGATTTCAATGTACAACATGGGTAAAATTCAAGTGCAATGTTCAATGAGGTAAACTATAGAGTATTATGAAATATAAACCCGCTTACTTAAAATTTAAAAACCACTGACATTAACTGTAATGCATTATAGATCCACTTACGTGTGGAAAAAAGTACAAAAACCTGGACTGGAGAGACACCATATTATAACAGTTCTCTCTGGAGGGAAAAAATCATGAACTAGGGAAAGGGACATAGTAAGTTTTGTTCTTTGAAACACAAGAGAGAAAATGAGTAATTGTTACATTAGGTGGCAGGTACCGGAGTGTGTGTTATATTATCCTTCGTAGTTGACGCTATGTTCAGTTTGAGAACTGCCAACCATCTTGGAAAACTCCAATTCTTAAAAACTCCAAATTTGTACAAAAGATAAGAGTAACTATGCCTGGCACTAAAATACTCACAGAAACCTTCCATCCAATGTAACTCACAAAAAGATCTGGAACTTCCCCTCCAGTTCGTAGACAGGCCCAGGCTGTGTGAAGGGAGGTACAATTGGAGATGGAGGGAAGGCTCATCTTGATCAAATCTCTTCTGTTGGTTCCCTTCTTTGGCCGTGAGTTCATACCTTGTCCTCCTAGAAACCCACAAAGCCTCACTTCCTCAACAGGAACTAACAGCTTCACAAAGGCGTGACAGGCCTCTGAGAGTTTCCTGGGGAAGCCTGGCCGGCACCAGCCTGGGTTTGTGTCTGGGAAGTTGCCCCGCCCTGGCTGTGTCCCTGGTTCCTGATGGAAGCAATAGAACACCTAGAGGTGAGAGTTTCAGTGCTGGAGTCACATCCCCTGCGTTCAAATGCCAGCTTGTCACTTACACCTGTGTGACCTTGGCCATACCATTCCTCCCCTTAGCTAGGTCTCAGTTTCCTCATCTGCAAAATAGGACAGTACCAAGAGCTAATTCATAAGGGTCTGTGAGGACTGAGTCACGTAAATGACTAAGAACAGTAAATTAGTAAAACTAGTAAGTTAGTAGAGCAGTAAAGTTACTGAAACTAGTGAATGCTCAGTAAACCTCCGGTATTATGATTTTGAGTACATCTCTCCATTTCTCAAGGCATCCATTTTTCTTAACAATCACAATGAGGGCTGTATAGCAAATCAAGAGAACTCCGGAGTTCCCTTTCAACATGCCAAGTCCAGGATTCAGTCTGAGATTAAAAGAAAAATCAGGACTAGGAGAGCTATCACGAAAGAACAAGGCACTGGTCCAAATGTGTAATCCTGTTGGAAGTGAGGCTCCAGGAGGGCGCATGACAGAAAGTTCCCCCAGCTCCTTCCCCTGGCTTCTGTTCTGACCTCTGGTATCACACCCCTGGGCCCAACAGGATACCAACAATCCCCACCCTTGGCTGCGTATCCAGCTGATTCCCCGTTGCCAACTTTGAAAACCTTTGGAGGAAATTCACATCGGCATCCAGACACCGGAACACTTGGCCAAACCCAACCCTGCTGGCCTCTGTACGCGGCGCTGGCCACCCCTGCCACCCCAGCCCATTTCCCCACGCCAGTGGCCCACCCTCGCTCTCCTTGACAAACACCCTCTCTGCCCACTCACTTACTCCACACAGATGTCCAAACACGCACTAGCTCACCGTTATGTCCTCTCAACGGGTTATATTTTTCAAATCATGTTCTAAAACTTAACCACAAGGCTGTTGGCACGAGAGCTGTGCTTATGTCTCACATCAGGCCTGGACTCACAGTGCGGAAAATAAATCAGGACAAGAGTCATCACAGGTATGTACCTAAAACAGACCGGATAAATCAGGAGTTGATTTGTTTAAAAAAAAGAAAAGGAGGAGGAGGACTAAGCATTCCAAATTAAATGTGTAGAGGGTATTAAAGTGATCACCCTCTTTGGACACATCTTACTTTTTTATCATGCACCTTGGAATGGTAGAGTGGAAGGAAATGAGAAGACCATTCCCGAAGTCTCATTTTTTAGTAACCGTCAGAAACGTGACTGTGTACACTGCAGACATTCACAGGTGGGAAGCACAAAAGGTGGGTTGAATCTGCACGTCACGCCGGGCCCCTGT
The DNA here is from genome assembly GCF_964212035.1 of Myotis nattereri. NCBI lineage: Eukaryota > Metazoa > Chordata > Mammalia > Chiroptera > Vespertilionidae > Myotis > Myotis nattereri. The sequence goes on along the minus strand of NC_138088.1, from coordinate 51,358,200 downwards.
CACGTCCTGTAGGACCTATGGACTGTGGACTGCAAGGAGACAGCCCACCCGTGGGAAGAACTAAGAGGAATAAATCAAGACGGCTAAGCCACAGCCAGATCCTACGCCTGGGTTCATTTCCTTGGGCACATTCTCATTCCTGTTTCTGATGACTAATGTTCCTTTCCTACCACTTCATTTGGAACGTGTTTTTAAGTGGCATGTCAGTAAGAATTCCTTCACTGTGCCATCTGACTGGACATCTGACTGGGCGCTGATAGATCCAGTAGGGAGTCTCGACTTGGAGACACTTTCCCCAAAAGTTGATTGCCTAAAGCACAAATGACTGGTGTGATGTGTCTTAAAATTTATGACAGGGGTCTTAACCTAGTCAGGAATCGAGATGGCCTGTAGGGGGAGCTCTCACATCCTATGTCATTGCAAGAGGCCTACGGGAAGGACTCTCTGGTCACTGCAGAGCTCTATGGTTGTAACAGTCCTCCCCTTACCTTCCTCCTCCCCACTGCAAGCTTCTTCCTCTGTCTTTGCCACGTGGATGCCAAGGCTGCAATCCTTTCTTTTTCTGGAATAAATCCTTTTTGGTGAGAGCATACCTCCTTGGCCTTCCTCTATCCTCCTTCCTGTTTGGCCGATATTAATCCATCAATGTAGGAATTCTTTCCCTTGGGCACTAATCTCTCTTAACACAATGATCCAGGCAGATCTCCCCAGCCTACATTCTGGGTGCAAACACTGCACTCTGTTCCAAGACCTTGGAACGGTAGCTGTTGTTTGGAGTTGCAGGCTCTTTCCATGGTAAAGGAAAATGGAAAGTAACTTCAAATAGTAAAGTTGTAATAATCAATAAATCAAACAGAAATAAACACCCGTATGCTCATTTTGCCACCAACTGTCCATGATAAGAAAGTAGTAACACTCCTACAACGTGTTAGCAAGGAGGGATCACTGGGGTTGCAATGGCACCTCCTTTGTATGTAGGTTATCATCACATTTTTCAACAAAAAGGACAGGACTTCATACCATCAATTAACTAGTTGTTTCTGAATAGCCGTAAGGCACAGTAAGAAGAGAGCTTTAGGGCAAAGATGGGGATGTTAGGTAGCAGGCAGAAGAGAAAACTCGGAAGAAATGAAAAATATGAAAACAGGAATTTCATGAAAATACCTAAAGTTCATTTTCAAAATTCCCCGTGACCACAGGAGGAAACCATGGAAACTGCTTGTTTTTTCACACAACCTCTCTCTAAAAGTTGTTGGTAGGAGAAGAGTGGGCACAGTGTGGCCCCCTCTGAAAGCAATTCTCAGATCGGCACAAATCAACCCATTTGTACAGAAGGGCAGGTGTGTTCTGCTCACGTGGGTCCCTAGTGACATCGTAGAAGAAGAATCAGTTCACAGTCCAACATTTTTAATTCAGAAGAACAACATTTTGATTAAGACATAGAAAACAGTTCTTGGTTGACGTGACAGAAAACCACCTCCAACTAGCGGGCTTCCTAATAGGACGGTCCAGGAATGTGAGGCTGGCTACGCAGAATTAAATGGTGTCATCCAGACACTCCTCCCACACACGCCTTCATCTGCAAACGTGCGCCCTCCGTGCCGTGGGACACGCGCCTGCATGCTTGTATGTGTGTCAGAGTAGCTGCAAGGAGCCACAGATTTAGATCTTCTCTTCCTGGTGAAGATGGGTAAGTACCTTTGCGTAAATCACATGCCTGCCCCTTGCCCAATCACATGCCTCCCAGGACCAGGAGAACAGGGCAAAGGTAGTTCCCCACAGTTAGGAGGGGGAGAAGAATTCTATGAGCAGGGGGAAATGATGTAGAGATAAATGTCTTCTTTGGAGCTCTACTCTTTTGAACATTTGTTTTTTTCTATGTACTGGGAAGTCAGCGTGTCAGTGTTATTCTCAATACCTGAAAACAACCTGCTAATTTAAGAGGAAAGCATGAGAAAGATACCAATACGTGCTTTGTGGGAGGGGGGTGGGAAGGGGCTTGAGGGAAAAATGAAGGAAAAATGCTTGGATTCTAAAAATGGAAATGGTTTCTATCAGTCAAACTTACTAATTCGATCTCTGACAATGTCTTGCCTTGGTCGTGGCAATTACGGGTTCCAGACATTCCTTCATTTATAGGTTTTGGCGGAAGGGGGCTGCTACCGCTTTCCAAAAAGATGTTTTTTTCCTGAGTTTCAACTGAATCATCCCGAAGGTTAGCTCAGGGAGCCCTTCTGCCCAGCCCTGCTCCCCTTCTGTTACTGAGACACTTTTATTAGATTTTATGTTCTACCTCCACCCATCAAGGTTGGCTTCTTCCTTGAGTCTGCAAGGGTTGGGAAACAAACACGTCTCTTAGAATCTGACGTGTGTCCCTGAGTCAGGCCTAAATTCAGGAGCATTAGAAGGAAAAGAGTGGGAGGTGGGGGTCCAAAGACGGGTCTTGAAAATGGGACCATGACATGGCCTCTGGGAGTCATGGGGTGGTTTAGTCCTAAGCTTTGTAGGATGGGCTTTCCTTCCCTCCTTCATCAGCATTTTTAAAAAATATTTTATTTTATTGGTTTTAGAGAGAGAAGAAGAGAAAGGGATAGAGAAATAGAAACATTGATAGGCTGCCTCCTACACACCCCCTACTGGGGACTGAGCGCACAACCCAGGCATGTGCCCTAACTAGAATCAAACTGGTGACTTCTTGGTTCATGGGTCAACGCTCAACCACGGAGCACACGGGCCTGGCCTTCTTCAGCCTTTTTAAACCCTTGCTAGTTTCTTTACCCCAGCACCTGAGCAACACAGACAGTGTCCCAGGGAGGGAAACAGGCAGCTCGTGCCCTGGGAGCAGGACGAACAAGAGGCCTTTGGTCCACTGCACTTGGGCACATGGGGACCCAGCGCATTCAAGGCTCTTCCACAGCCTGAGGGATGCACTTAATCGCTGCCCGGACCTACCCGCGATGCAGGCTCTGGCTGGAAAACAGATTGCATCACACTGCTCAGCGTTCTTCACGAGCTTCTCATCGCAGACAAGCCACGGCTGGACAGACAGCACGCTTTTGGGGACGGGCGGGGCTCAGATTCATCTGGGTCCCACTGGGGGTGTGACCAAGACATCTGCCACATGCTACTGCACTAGCAAAGGACTGATGGACCAGGGATCGCTCAGCCGACGTGTTCTCCTGTGGCGCCCTGCCCCTCCCTCCTCCAGCCAACACAATGGATCTTCAAATCTCAAAGTCACACCTTTCAATGAGGTGACAGGGCCAAGTGCTCTCTGGGTCTCTTTCAAAAGACAAAATCTAGCCCTCGCTGGTTTTGCTCAGTGGTTAAAGCATCAGCACGTGGACTGAAGGGTCCCGGGTTCAAATACAGTCAAGGGCACCTACCTCGGTTGCAGGCTCAATCCCTAGCCCTGGTCAGGGCCTGTGTGGGAGGCAACCAATCAACGTGACTCTCACGGTGATGTTTCTCTCTGTGTGTCTCTCCCTCCCTTCCACTCTCTCTAAAAATCAATGGAAAAATATCCTCGGGGGACGATTAATAACAACAAAAGAAGACAAAGTCTATCCTGCAGAGTTTCAGTAGAGGAATGTGATATGATCTGGCTAAGGGTTTAAAAGGCCATGTCAAGTGTGGGAATAACCTTAGGGACCAAGGATGGAAGATGGGAAGTGGCAAGGGTGGGAGGTGTGGAGACCTGTGGAGACACTCCGGCAACATCCAAGTGAGAGGTGAGAGCAGACTGGACTCCAGAGGTAAGCATGGAGGGGGTGGAAAGTGGTCAGATTCCACACACACTGGGAAGGCAGAGCTAATAGGACACGTGAGGCTGATGGACTGCATGTGGGGGTGAGAGAAAGAGGAGTGAAGATGATGCAAGGTTCGGGACCTGTGCCACAATGAATGGCGTTCACCTTTCTGTCAGGTTCAGCTCTGGGGTAACAGGTTCGGTGGTGGGGAAGGGGTGGAAATAGCAATTCTGAACCTGGACATGTTATGTCTATTTGGTTTCCAACACAAAGTGGAATCTGACTCTGAGGGGAAAGCATGGGGCTGGAGCAGAGACCTGAATAATGGCCTGAAGATGCATTCCTACACGTGGGATCCCGGGCAAGCAGCTAACTCACTGTATTTTCACATCCTAATATGCAAAATGACATAACAACGAACTTTCCCAGCCAGACCCTCTAGGCTCCCTCCCTTCCGAACCCAGCGTATTCCCAGGGACAATTCTGAAATTCAGGTGTCCCCATCGTATTAATTTACCCAAAGGAGTGAAAATCTGAACCACAAGACGTGAACAAACCAATCACCAAAACACTTCCTGAAATATACCCACTTCCCATAATAAATAATCCAGGGCTTATTTCCCAACTGGCCAGTCTCTTAAAAAGCTCAGTCACCCCTGCCAAAGCCGGTTTGGCTCAGTGGATAGAGCGTCAGCCTGTGGACTGAAGGGTCCCGGGGTTCGGTTCCGGTCAAGGGCATGTGCCTGGGTTGCGGGCGCATCCCCAGTGGGGGATGTGCAGGAGGCAGTTGATCGATGTTTCTCTCTCGTCGATGTTTCTGACTCTCTCTCTCCCTTCCTCTCTGTAGAAGATCAATAAAATATATTAAAAAAAAAACAAAAAACTCAGTCACCCCATCCCAGGATCCCCAAGAAACGGTCAGTTTAAACGAAGATTGTAAAGCAACAGACATCCTACGAGCCTGACCCTCTGGTATAAGACATCAGATAAATGCTAGCTAACCACGTTCCACGTCAACGCCACTCTGGCGATTAGAGGCGCTCCTCTCCGACATGGAATGCATGAGGGTGGGTTATCAAGTTACTGGCAAGCCTTGCACAGTGTCATACCGAAATTACGTTTCCCCAAAGCATGCTACCACCTCACGGGGAAAGCAGACCTGCGGGCCAGCCCTGTGCTCACCGGGACGATTCTGAGCATGCGAAGGTAACAATGAAGCACACTCATGCCAGACTAATCAACTCCAGTCCCTCACCAGAAACTGGTTTTCTGCTTAATTAGCAAAGCACCACAATAGGTAGGGAGAAAGCCACATGCAAAGACATAAACCATGGGGCCCCTTGGCTTGGAGAAATGGACAGTCTGGTTGGAGAGACAAGCCCCATACGCAGAGTTAATCAGCAAGACAGAAACGACAGCAGGACAGGATGGCTGCCAAAGGCACACTTCTGTTTTATTTACTGGAAAAATAAACATGGGCAAAACCATGAGTTGAGCTCTAAGTCGATCCATGTTAATTTAAAACAGGCTCCCATGCTTGGTAAACAGAGCAGGTGCTGAAACTAAAACAATTTTCCGAAGTTTGTTCCAATCTTGTCCCTGCGAGGCTGGAGAAGAGCTCCTCACTCGCTCGCTCTAGGACGCCTCCTTATAAAGGTGCCATCACCCAGAGGAATCAAGAACTTGCCCTGCCCTGGCCGATTTGGCTCAGTGGATAGAGCATCGGCCTGTGGACTGAAGGGTCCCGGGTTCAATTCGGGTCAAGTGTACATGCAGGGGTTATGGGCTCGATTCCCAGTAGGGGGTGTGCAGAAGGCAGCTGATCACTGATCTCATCATTAATGTTTCTATCTCTCTCTCCATCTCTCTTCCTCTCTGAAATCAATAAAAATATATTTAAAATGTCTCAAAAAGAAAGGTCTTTCCCTAAAGAAACCAACTGTCTGCATGACCCAGGGTTTCCCCAACCCGATTTTAGGGTTTTTCCAGTAACCCACCAACATTAGGTGAGACAACTGTCAGGAAACGTTGGCCCAGAGTGCCAGACTTTTTCCCAAGCACAAGACACAGCGCTGAGACCAACTGGAGGCTACCCGCCTGCCCACACTTTCTGTGGGTTGATCTTAAACACAGCAACAATTGGCATGTTTGAAAACTAGGTAGATTTTCCCAAAAACATCACCGAGTCATATTCCTGAGCAAGGTCACACGCAGCACCAAAGAAATAACATCTGTACAATAACCGGCCATTAAAGGAAGGGATATTAAAACTAAAGACACCCTACAATTAGTTGAGGTTATAAAAGTATTCTCCAAGAATTCTACAGCCGCCCTCCGTGCTGCATGTATTGAGAATTACTCTGTGAGGCGTCTAAAAAGGATACATGTAATTCTGAAAAAAATCACAAGAACATCAGCTGACTTTAAAACCTACTAATCATTTACGAGCAATCCTTTGGGTTGTGTGTTTTGAAGGTGAACGGCCTGGGGACGTTTCAGTGGTTCTCAACCTTCCTAATGCTGCGACGCTTTAATACAGGTCCTCATGTTGTGGTGACCCCCAATTTCATTGTTACAAATTGAACATAATTAAAGCATAGTGATTAATCACAAAAACAATATGTAATTATATATGTGTTTTCCGATGGTCTTAGGTGACCCCTGTGAAAGAGTCGTTCAACCCCCAAAGGGGTCGCGACCCACAGGTTGAGAACTGCTGCTTTAGATGGTGGGATGCTCGGGTCTCCTCTCTGCAGCTCGGTGGAGTTTAACATCCCAGACACAAGAAAGTCACTCCCATTGTGGTAAGTCTAACTCTCACACAATCGCGACAGTTATAGAAATGGGAGACCTTGCAGGATGATCCTTTGTGGCTCTTTATCGGGACATGTGTGTAAGTGTTGTCCTCTTGCTTTCCTTCCTAGGAATCTATCCTAAGAAAATACTTAAAGGGGAGGGGACCACAGAGAGGTTCATCACAGGATTCGTTAGAATGGCAGAAACAAAAGGAGACCCTCTAAACGCCCAACAACAGGGCATGGAGTAAGCAAACTGGGGTGTATATACTATGGCTGTTATGTGGTCAAAAACCCTTAAGGATTTTAATGACATGGGGGAGGTGCTTATTCACGGCATCACTTTTCATTCTAAATAAATGCAGGGCTGGAAATACTGAGCGCGACGATGAGCTCAAAGATGTTAAAAACAAATATAAATATTAGTACACGAGAGGGACAAGTCTAAAGAAAATATACCCAACATACCAAGTGACTTCTGAATGGCAAAATTATGGCCTAGTTCCCACACTGCCCACAACGAACATACATGTTACGCATGAGGAAAGCTACATTTAAAAAGGAATTTCCCTTAATTTAGAGGAAGGATTTGCAATCGAAAATGAGCAGTTCGCACCCTTCCACAGTTTCAGATCAGTCACTGAAGATACGCACTTACAATTGGGGATGACTGTGAAGCGACGACTCACCAATGAGGGAGGGAGTCTCGCCCTCAAAATTCAAGATGGGTACATGGGAGGCATGAGCGGAACGGAGAATAAAACAGATCAAGGGGTGCATGTTTCAAAGAGAGGGATCTCATCGCAGTAGAAAGGCAGGACCTCCCTAGAGCCCATATTACACCAAAGGACACGGAAGACATGAGCATGTATCTCTCTATCCAGGAACAGCCTGTGTGGACCACCCACGACTTCTGAGCAGGGGCTTAAACAGCAGGAGGGACGGCGGTGGGTGACTGACTTGTGATCTCACGGTTGCAAAACTCCTTGTGATTCTCATCTGAAGCGACAGAGCCGCGTTTACACAATCTTTCTTGGTAGCGTGTCCTCCATCGCCATGGTGGTCGGACGCCACACCACGGACCCAAACCTCAAGAACGTCAGGATTCCTCACTGTACTTTCTGGAAGCAGAGAAGGACACTCGGGCCTTTAACGATAGACTCGTACATCTTGGGGTTCACTGCCCTCTCTCCCTTCAGAGCACCCCTGATCCGAACCCCTACTTCCCACCTGGTTGCCGGCTTCTGAGTGTTCGAGACGCACAGGTCTCCTTATAATGACGCAGCTGTGTGGTGCTCGCCGGCTTGTTTATACCCTCAGACAAAGTACTCACCACCCTTACCATGGTTCTGTCTGTGAAATGGGAAAGTTCTGACTCAGCCGCTGCTGGGAAATGCGTGCCAAATATTCTAGAAAGTCTGGTTGAGTCATCGCTAACGGGGGGGAGAAGGGGGACAAACCAGGGGAAAGTGTACACGCAGAGGAGAGAGTGAAGAGAGCGCACAGGGAAAAGCGTTTAGGAAATGGGCGCAGGTCCCCACGGCCACACCCCCCACATTCACCTGTCCCTCCCTTCCTACAGTGTGCCCTCAGTCCTCTGCAGCAGCCACACCAGAGACCAAATCCCCGAGCAACCCCGTGCCTCCCTCTCCAGCGAGGCCAGCAGGTGTCTGAGCCCTGCCACCCTGGCCAGCGGGGGCAGGGGCGCCCCCCACAGCCCTCAGCATCCCACACTGGGCCCATTTACTTGTGTCTTTGGGGCTGGGGGGCTGGGGGCAGGGGGTTAAGAGCTGGCATGCCCTGGGCCAGGCTGCCTTCTGTCACATCCTGACTCCCACAACTGGACAAATACTTCACCTCCCGGTGCCAAGTTCCCCCTCTGTAAAGTGGGGATAATTATCACCTATAAAGCACCGAGAACCAAGCCTGGCACACGGGACGTGCTACAGGCTTATTTGCTATTGTGGTTATCATCATCCATCACTGACTCCACCTATTGCCCTACTGCTTCGGGGGCTCATGAACCCCAGTATCTCAGTCTCTCAAAAAGACAGCTCTTAAACGGGATACACATTTTTCCAAAGAAGGTACATGAAATGTACCAACAGGTCGATGGGATGGTACTCAACATCACTAATCATCGGGGGAATGCACATCCAAACCACAATGAATTAACACCTCCCACCTGTTAGAAGGGCTATCCTCAAAATACAAGCGATAACGCGCCAACAGGATGCGGAAAAAAGGGAACCCTTTGCACTACTGAGGGGAGTGTAAATTGGTGCAGCCACTGTGGACAACAATATGGAGATTCTTCAAAAAATTAAACATAGAACTACCATACGATCCAGCAAACCTACGTCTGGGTATATAGCCAAAGGAAATGAAAACAGGATCTCCAAGAGTTATCTGAACTGCCATGTAATTGCAGCATTATCCACAACAGCCAAGACCTGGAAACAGCCTAAGTGTCCATCAACAGATAAACAGATGAAGAAAACGTGGTGTGTGTTTATATGTACACAACAGACTATTCTTCATATTCAACCATGAGAAAGAAATCCTGCCATGTGACATGAATGGACCTTAAAGGCATTGTGCTAAGTGAAATAAGTTAGGCAGAGAAAGACAAATAGTGATATTCCTTCTATGCAGAATCTGAAAGAGCTGAATTCACAGAAGTATGGAGTAGACTGCTGGTTACCAGGGGCTGGGAGTTGGGGAAAATAGGGAGATATTGATCAGAGGGTACAAGTTTCCAGTTAAAACATGAGTTAAGTTCTGGAGATCTAATGTAGAGAATGGTGGCTATAATGATAAACTTGAAAGGTGCTAAGAAAGCAGATCTTAAATGTTCTCACCACCCCAAAAATGGTACCTATGTTGCGTGACCGGGGCTTTAGCTGACACTATGATGGCAATCATTTTACAATAAGTGTATCAGGTCAACACACTGCATACCTTACACTTATACAATGTTATATGTCAATTACATATCAATAAAGCTGGAATGAATAAGTAGTGTTTTAAAAACCTCTCCCACTGCAAACCTGCTCCCCTCCAATATTCCCCATTCAGTGAATGGCATTCTCCAGCCACCTCTGACTCCCCTTTCTCCCTCAACACCAATATCTAAGCCATCAGCAAGTTCTGTTGATGTCCCCTCCAGATCTGTCTGCTTTCACCATCCCTGCTGCCATCAGCTTCACACAAGCCAAACCCCCCAACGATTCCCCACAATGGTGGGCTAAACACCAAGACCTCACCATAGCCCCCCCAGGCCACTCTCCCTGCACCCTCAGGACCTGCCACTGTAGCTGGCTTCCTGCTTCTCTCACAGCCAAGTTTTGTTCTGTGTGTTTTTTTTCCTCCTGAGGCCTCTGTCCATGTATTTTCCTTCTGCCTGGAATGTTCTGCCACTTTCCACGCCTTCTCTCAGACCTTCGCCTGGCCAACTCCATGGAAGCCTTCAAATGTCATTTTAAATGCCATTTCCCCAGAGGGCCTTTCCCAGCCTGTACTCCTCACCAATTTCTCAGTCTGAGTGCCTTCTCCCTGGCCAGACCCGCTGGCACCCGGGACTCCTCAGGGCACCTGGAACAATGACTCCCACCTGGCAGGTAGGGGTTACTAGGGTCTTGCTGGGCCTCGGCTCGCAACAGGGCTTCCTGGCACACCCCCTGCCAACAGCATCCGGCAGAAGAGCAGCCCCTCGACACACCCGCATGTACTGGATCGTGAAGAGGATGCTCTCAGGGTCGCTTTTTGTTGTTAACTAGGAGTAAGCCTCCCCACGCCCTGAACTCCTCAGAAACCAACAGCAGAAGGCCCGCCACGCCCCCCGAGCTGACTTGAAAATGCTCCCCACGCAGACAGCGGGGGCTCGTCTGAAGTTCTGACCATCACGCCACATCCCATCGAGAGTTTTGCGCTCGCTTTCAGCGTTTACGCAAGAACAACAACAACAAAAAATTCACGGCACAGCCTGGAGGGCTTTGCTCCTTGGGGCTCAGACGGCTTTCTCACCCCACACCCCGGTGCTCATCACCCCGCAAGACACCCGAGACCTAGAGCCGCTGAGAAATGTGCCCTAAGGTGGACTCCACCTCCGCGTCAAAAGGAAACCCCCAAGACAACGTGGTGGGAACTTCTGAAGCCTTTCGCCGTTTTGTAAGATACACGCTGTACCAAAACACCACCATTTGGGGTTCAGGATCTTTTTCTGCCGGGTACAAAGGAAGTGAAATGAAAGCCTTGGTACAAAGACACCGGGGGTGGCGTCCAGGGAGCAGCCTGGAACCCCTCTGTTTACCGGCCCTGGAGGCAGCCCGGCCAAGACTCGGGCTCAACCGCTTACACAAACCAGCTGCCTGGCACTCATTGTCGACAAAACAATTTTAAATATAAATTGAAAAACACCACAGGGAAGGAAACATGAGCTACTTCTGTGAATGAGAAAATAGGACGGGAGGTTGTGGGGGAGAACCTGGCTCTTATGGGTGGTATCTTGGAGACTTTTAGGAAATAGATGAATTGGGGGGGGGGGGGGGTAGGGAAAATGGAGAAGAGAGAGATGGGTTTGTGTGTAAATTCCTATTTTTTGGCTAGCCCCCCACCCCAAATTCAAAACATCATCCTTGAAGGTAAATTATAATTATAACAAACAAGATGGTGTAGCCATTATAGGAACTAAAGTTCATAGGGCTTGCTTCTAAATTTAAATACTATTTAATCAATTGAACTCCACTTGTTGAGAATGTTTATTCTATACATCAATATTTTGTAATGTGGTAATCCACATACCACATGAAAAAAAAAAAAATCCAGTCCGACTAAAATATTCAGACAAAATACTTTTGGCTCCCATGTGAGAATTCTGCCCCAAATATGGACCGGGGAAAAGTTACTTTCTTAGCAGACTGCGACAGTGACAGTCTCCAGTGATTACTAACAAACACTGAACGCTTCTCTACTTTCAAAAGAAAACATTAGAAATCATTATGAAACTGGTTGGCCCAGAAATCACAATAACTTCCAATTTCACAGAAATTAGAAAGCAATCCTTGGACAACTATTTTGAAACACGTCTTATGAAACGCTGTGATGTGACAACATCTCCTTTAAAAAAATGAAAAATAAAATGTGAGGAAGAGCCCAGTGTCTGGGTGAAACTGGCCATTCATCAGTGCATCTCCGCATGGACCACAGTCTCTGGCCAGCGCTGAGCCAAATGACACATCATCAGCCATGATGCAGAGGGACCCCTTTATCCACACAGGCATCCTGTACCTGCCAAGCCAGTTCCGGTCGGCACATCACCCTATGTCCAATGAAAATGCAATGAGAAATGTAGTCCCCAAGGTGTATGACTCCTCAGTCCCCAAAACTGTATGTGGCCAACAATCTCCAGCCTTGTTCCACCTACTTTCCATCTCCCTCCACTAATACCCCCTCCCCCCAGCCCCCCCTCCCCCCCCAGCGCCCAACACCCCTCCGCCTCTCCCCTTGGTGTCAGGTGAAGATTGCAGAAATGCACAATTACAGGGCTGACTCATATAACCAGTCAGCTGCCACAAGCATTAAGTATTTCACAAGTTTGGTTTCCTATTGTCCAAGCTATGGCTTTTCTCCTCTCTCCAGCTCCCAGAGCCCACCCCTCCACCACCCACCCAAACCCCCCACACCAGGGCCCTTCCCCAGGGCAGGGCCCCAGGAATGGAGCAGAAAGCACAACAGCTACTGCTACAGCTGCCACCTGGGGCCCCTTTGGACAAGGGTCTCCATCTCAAGGGTGGTGTTCTCCCAAGTGGTTGCCATGGTAAACATGCCTTCGACTAAACAGCAGAGGGAAAAAACAAAACCCTAACTCCTCTGGCTGCATTCCTCACCAAAACCCACAGGGGCTCCCAGAAAAAAATATGGTTTAACCACTGTTCAGGGTAGTTCATTCTGCAAATGAAAATATAAGGTGCTCAAGGCCGACTGGTGGCATCTGTTCTTATGGGGTTTAGGAGGCAGGTGTTAGAGAGGACAGTCACCCACCCCTCTCCCAATGGCCAAAACCCCACTCCTGCTCACCAGCGTGGCCCGTGGACCTCCCGGACATACCTATGAGGTGCGGTGTTCACTCTGAACCACTTCTAAGAATTACAGCTTCTCTCCACATTCAAAGAGAGAAGAGTCCTCCAAGGGATTTTAAAGATAATATCCTATCTCTGCACATAAAAAAAAACAATGTGGGCGAGTCCCGCACCAAGCATTTCCAAAAGCAGAGAAATAAATGGCAAAGCCTAGACCCACACTGGGAAATTCGGGGTGGCAGGAAATGTGGAATGGGTGGGCTTCCTCATATCCCCTCGAGGACTCGGACCATCACACTTCTGTAAAATCTTGGGGCGTTGTTACCACACGGTTTGACATGGCACCCCGTTTCCTAGGAGAAAGCTGCGTCGGAACCCTGAGCCAACCACTTCTTTGCACCAATGACTCCGTCCCTGATGATGACACGATGGAGAGGGAGCAAAACAGAACCAGCCACGGGAAGTGAAGGTCTCTCCCTTAGGAGAGGACGTTCCACAAGGCCCCGGGAAGGGAGCACAGGCGGGTCCAGCCCTCGCTCTGGCCACTAGCACAGCGTGTGACATTGGGCAAGTCACTTAAGGCATCTCTGGGCCTGTTTCCTTTTCTGAGAGCAGGTTGGGCCTACCTGAGCGCTAAGGTCACTTCCAGCCCTGAAATCTTGGCATCATAAGAGCATGTGTAATTAGGAGCATCCATTTTATTGTGGGGTAGAGGAAGGAGGAAGTTTCTGGAGAATGTCAATCTTTTCTACATGCCTTATTGATAAGAAAAATTCCTAAGACATTTTCACAAACAATGACCCAAGATGTGGCTTTATGGAAATAAATTATTTTCTGATAGATATACACATACATCCACATATATATTTGATATTCCTATAACAGAGGCAAATTCATTAAATAATATATTCTCAATTACAGCAAGCTACAAAATAAGGAGGCAGTTGACCTGAATTCTGACACAATGCATCCGAGATCTTTCTACTTAAATAAATCATTTTGCCATTTTTAGAAATTACAAGTAACACGGAGGCAAAATATATTAATGGGTAACATTTTGTGATACTTAAATAAAAAATAAATGAATTGTTCCGTGCTTTGCATAATTCTACCTGTCATAAAATTGTTATAAAAGTGTCTTCCATTCATTATTTCGAAAGTATAAAGTCCAGCTCATGACATAAATCTAAAAGAGAGAATATCCTAATATGGCTGAGCTATCTTCTCAAGAGGTTAATTTATAAATTCCACTTTCCGAACCTACAAAATCCTTAGAAAGTGCATTAAAAATATATGTAGACACACAGGGTATGGTGTAGTCTCTTAGTACTACAAACAAATGGCTCCTGTATTAATTAAACCCTGTGCTTTCAAAGCCATGGATGTACAGGTTAAATTTAATTTAAGCCTTTCTAAGTTCATTTCTAAGTTCAATCAATCATCCCAGAAGACATTTTTCTGATGTTAGTGTAGAGTGTTTCTTTCCAACAATTAAGATAAATTGGGGGGTAAGGGGCTGGAAAAAGTCTAATTTCTAATTCCCGCCTCTGCCACTCACCTCCCCTAAACGACTTTTTCAGGAAAGATTTTTGGAGTACGTACTATAGTCTTTAAAACTGCCTTGATACCATCTCCAGTCTGCCCTACACCACGATGATTGTGCCTACTAACTGGAGCCCACGAAGCTCGACTCGACCCCATGCTAGGAGAAAGGACAGGTGGGAAATTTTCCGGGTAGGTAATAATCGCTAAGGTCCAATAGAAGAAAACAGGTACCTTCTAGACATACACCATATCCAAGAATATGCCAAACAAAATATGTTTAAAGAAAGAAAGACTGACACACAAGGCCTGTTATCAACCAAAGAGCATGTTCTTCATCTTCCCCCCAATAAAGGAAGCGACTGCCTCTGTCAGGTCACTCACAACAATGTGCGCCGGCGACGGAGAGCGTGCATCCTTGAGGGCTTGTCTGCTCTGGAGGGTGCCTGCCTGGACGTCGAGCAGCGGCCATTTCATCTGCAGATACTGGGGAGCAAACAAAACGAACATGGAAAGTGAATATAGCAAGGTAGTCAACCAAAGACCTTGTGTGCCTATATGCATAACCCATGGATGCAGACAGTGGGGGGTTGGGGAGGGGGCTGAGGGTCTAGGGAGGGGGGCAGGGGGGCTGGAGGGGGATCAATGGGGGAAAGAAGGAGACATATGTAATACTTTCAACAATAAAGATCAAACAAACAAACAAACAAACAAATAAATAAATATAAGGAAAAAGAAAATAAACATAGCAGAGAAATGCAAAACAGCTGCCCCGAGAGAGAACTCTTGGGGTTCATGACACATGGATCAAAACTAAAAAACTGAAGAGCGTGTGAATAACAGCATCAATGACAGAAAAAGCATCCAACACCCACAGGTTCTCCCTTAGAGTTCATGTTCAATAGGTACATGTATACAACATCAATATTATTAACCATCAAGCTACAGGTAGCTTCAGACAAAACGACCTCATCAACACTACACCTCACTTAGAAGGAGCGGTGGGGAGGGCGAGACGGAGGGCGGGAAGAGACACAGAGATCTCCAGGAGGAAGAAAGCAAGTGGAGTCTCCAGCCAGAGTCCCAAGAGACCATCAACTCTGAATGCTCTCTTTCAGGAACACATTTCTAAAACGCCCTCCTCCTTCGCGTGGAAGAAGCTGAGGATACGTGTGGAACTGTCCCCTGCTGGCAGTTACCCAAGGAAGGTGAGGAGGGAATTCCTCCTCCAGAACAAAAATGTAGGGTGTTCCCCAAAAAATGGATACACACTTTAACAGCTGATAACTCACTTAATTTTGAAAATGAACTGTATGTTAATAAATACTGACTTCATAATCACTCAAACTGTGTATACATTTTGGGGGGACATCCTGTATTTTTTGATAAAACACGCACAAACACGGCATAATACAACTTATACCTTCAACTCAAAAGGCTGGAGGAATTCTTAAATGCATACAGGTTTACCACGGAGAGCAAGATAAAAGACAGAAGCCAATATGTCTATCTCCACCCTTGTCTGAGGTAGAAAATGAATACACAGCGCAAGGGAGGGGAGCTACTTCTATCAAAAGTGACATGGCCAGCTTTCAGGGGGACGTACACCATCAACCGATCCACTCCCCATTGGGCAGTTAGGGAAACTGAGGTAAGATGGCCTGTCTGGTCACCGAGACTTTTAGCACAAGCACGTCCGGGCATTCGACTTTTGTTGGTGACAAAAGCTTCACTCGGGAAAACTTCAGGCCACCAAACAGAACTTAGACACTGCTCCAGTTTTAATAAGGACACCGATACCAGCCTTCGTACCTCAAAAGGCCAACTGATTAAGGCAGGGGTTAGTTGGAGGATATATAAGGAGCCATCTTGATCTTTTCAGAAACCTCTAGCAAAAAGAAAAAAGGCTAGTTTTACCACTAATCCTACAGGAAATGGAACTCAGTGAACACCCATTAGAGCTTGCGTGGTGCATCACAGAGACAAACATGCCGCCCTCCGGGGGCTTATGCAGGAGGGAGCCAACTCCTCCACTAGCCAAGAGAGGACGGGGACGCGGTGGCCGAGACCCGGGAAATCATGCCCGGGGAATGCCAAGAAGAAGGTGGCATTTCTGAGAAAGAGAACGGGGCCGGCCGCACCGAAAACATTTCAACAGAAAGGACAGCAAAGGGCAGTCCAGAAAGAAGGAAGGGTTCGCTCAAACCCCGTGTGACAGAAGAGGGCCAAAGCCACCCACGCGCTTCTCCGTGGGTTCCTCAAAGACACAACCGTTTGGAGAATGAAAACCCAACTCAGTTCCACCTAAAGCTGGAAGATACTAACCCACGAGTCACCTGCCCAAGGACACAGTCATTCTCCCAAGCTGAGGATGGAGATTCTTCTTCGGAGTGTTTACCTAGCAGCATCCTGTGCACGGGAAGCTCAGTTGCTGGTGCTGGTAACTTGCCCCAAGACCTTGCATCAAATGCCTTTGCTCCAAGGACCTCCAGGTTTTATCCATAGACTAGAGCAGTGATGGTGAACCTTTTGAGCTCGGCGTGTCAGCATTTTGAAAAACCCTAACTTAACTCTGGTGCCGTGACACATATAGAAATTTTCTGATATTTGCAACCATAGTAAAACAAAGATTTATATTTTTGATAGTTATTTTATATATTTAAATGCCATTTAACAAAGAAAAATCAACCAAAAAACTGAGTTCGCGTGTCCCCTCTGACACGCGTGTCATAGGTTCGCCATCACTGGACTACAGGGCTGGTCCTCTCTGTGATGGGGCGGGTGAGGGGCTGGGC
The DNA here is from genome assembly GCF_964212035.1 of Myotis nattereri. Classification (NCBI taxonomy): domain Eukaryota; kingdom Metazoa; phylum Chordata; class Mammalia; order Chiroptera; family Vespertilionidae; genus Myotis; species Myotis nattereri. The sequence continues at coordinate 51,341,239 of NC_138088.1, read as the reverse complement.
GGGTGAGGGGCTGGTCCTCTCTGTGGTGGGGCGGGTGAGGGGCTGGTCCTCTCGGTGATGGGGCGGGTGAGGGGCTGGTCCTCTCGGTGATGGGGCGGGTGAGGGGAAGGTCCTCTCTGTGGTGGGGCGGGTGAAATACTTCTAGGAGCCTGGGCCTCCAGACAGGAAATACCAGCAGGCACCCCCCCAGCCCCCACCTCAGTCACCCTTATAATCAAACCGTTTCCAATGCCTCGTTTGGGAGCAGTACCATCCCAAGTTGAGAACCACTGAAATGTTTCCATGGTCTCCCTCTGCCCTACAGCCCAAGCTAGAGGGCTGTGGGCGTCGCTTCTGCCTGTCTCATCCTGACTTCGCCCATTCTCACTGGCCACATAAATATATGGGCCTCATTGGTCAAAGCCACTCAGCAGAGTCATTTCCTTGAGGCCGACCGAAATGGACACCTGCCAACACTCACCCCTCCATCTCGTAAAAACCCGTGAAGAAAAATGCCCAGCGGAATCTACCACACACCTACATCTCCCGCTACACTCGGTGGGGAAGGATCGATTAATGGACAACTTTTCATCTTTGGCCTTCTGCGAAACGGATTTGATTGCATCCCAAGGACCAGCTCCCCAGGATTAGGAAATCTAGGCTTTATTTAACATGACAGACCTGCCCTGAGGACCCCACCCAAGAATTATCATACCCATAATGCAACATTAATGCGGAGACTTATAATTCTTCCTTTACATAAAAGCTTCATTGTGTGCCATATCCAATCTCCGCGGGCTACCTGCACCACATATTTTTATGAGCCTACATTTCAGCGCTCCGAGCCTACAATACACATAATTTTCAATTATGTTAGGGCAGCCCAGGATCACTGCCTATATAACATTACTGGTTGGAGGAAATGAGACTCGCCCCGCTGCCCAGAGAGAGCTAACCAAATCCAGATGGCAAAGGAAGACGGCCCCAGTCCCGACGACTTGCAGGGACGCCCCAGTGACAGCCCCAACCTCTGGGGCCCAATGCAACTTGATCCCACAGAACGGCTGGATCCCCGCAAACCCACCGTCCCTTGGATCTTAACTGGCATTCGGGCTGACGAGGTTCCTTGTGGGGAAGTGAGTATTATGTCGGGATTTTTTAAAGGAAGTTATTAACCTCCTCCAAAAGTGATGGATTTCCCAGGTCTCTTCATCTTCCACAATTGGTCCTTATTAATAGAGAAAATAAATAAATAAAGGGAAGAAAAAGGAAATTGGGTACTATTAGAGCCTCGAGGAAAATCTTTTCCTTCCTGGAGACATTAAGCAGCAGGAAATTCTATTTACTCTGCTGGGTCCTAAAGGAAGACCTGAAAGAAAGGAGCATCTGGGACTTGCGAACCGGCTGGAAAGCCACGCCACGTTTTCCCAACGGTTCCACTTTGGTTTTATATCCTTTGGGGGGAAGAAAAAAAAAAGTTCCCACCGTCCCACTATAAAAACAACACTGGGCTCCAGCTCTCTTCCTTTTAGGCTGCTCAACATGGAAATTATGAATTGCCTATAAAAACATTAAACTTTTCAACAAACTGCAATCAAATGGGGCTGTGGGAATTCCTGCATTGAAAACTGTTGAAATGGAGTCTGCTTGACTTTCATTTTGAGGAAAGAAAAAAAAAAAATAGCCATCTCAGCTTAAGCATTTCATCCTTTGTTTAACAATAATGTTCTGCTCACGGCCCATTAGAGTTTTTCCCAAAATTGTATTTTATGATACATCTTGGGGAGCTTAAGTTAAGCTTTTGGGCCTGGGGACAAAGTCTCAAAATATACACAATACCATTGGCCTAAAAGCCTGTTAAATTGTCAGCAAAAAGAGAAAGGCACACATCTCGCATGTCTCCTCCTCCAACTCCAATTAAAAAAGAAAAGGAATAGGAAAGGCACATGGGGATGGAGCTCCCAAATCAGAAGGCGTCTCTGAGTTCAGGTTCAAGCGGGCCTGGGAGAACCTGCTCTCATGAAGTTCCTCCATCTGTGTGGATCCGGATTGGGTAGCAAGGGTAGCGAGAAGGGGCTGATCAGAGAACCCGCCATGGGAGGGCTGCTGAGGTCTTGGTCCAAACTTATTTTCCAAACAAACAGGACAATTCAAAGGACAGCGATGATGATAATGACGCGGGCTGCCAGGAAACTCACATCCTTGATAAACTCCAAAGCGGCTTCCCGGCACTGCCTGCCATTCGCTCCATTCCACAGATGGACGGGCCGTGGAGCCTGCCCTTTGTTTGTTCAGGGCAGGGTTGGCAAACGTTCCCTGTGAAGGGCCACCCAGTAAATAGCTCAGGCTTTGCAACCCATTCCATTTCTCTCCTAACTACTCAACTCAGCCATGGACCATACACGTATGCACACCTGTATTATGTCATGGCTGTGTGCCAATAAAACTTCATTTACAGACACTGAAATATGGATTTCATATGATTTTCTCGTGTCAGGAGATAGTCGTCTTCTGTTTATTTTTTCCAATCATTTAAAAAATAATCAAAATCATTCTCAGCTCACAGGCCACACAAAAGCAGGTGTGGGCCGTGGTCTGCCACCCCTGGCTTAGGGAAGGTTCGTGTAAAGACCTGAAGACCATGTCAGACAGGATATATCCCTTCATGGGTCCTTAAATCCAAGCAGCCGAACACAATCACATAGGAAACCAGTTTGGTGGTCCAAAAGCAATACTTTGGTTTGACTTGTCACTGGCAAGACTCCAGCTTCAGAGGGAAAGTTCGGGAAAGAATCTGAGCTCCGGTCGTGACTCCCAGTCACCGGGTCGGGTCTGACCACCAGACCACAATCTCACCGAAATAACTCTCTCCCCCTTCTAAACGGAAGTTCGAAACCCTTCAGCAATTCTGACTGGAAAAGGTTCTCACCCACTTCCCAGGCAACACTGGTAGAGTATCACGTGTCATCAAATCACCACAAAGGAATACCAGGCAGAACCCCTCTGGCCGTGGGGATGTGCCACATATGTGCTCTGGGATCAACTTCCTAGGTTCAGAAGCTCCTCTCCCCAGAGCTTTCCAATGTGTACAGCTTTCCCACCCCGCGCCATGCCATGCCAACTCTGCCCGCCACCAACAGATGGCACTCGCCAGGAGCTCGGGCAGAAGGCAGAGCTCGGGGTGGGAAGAGGGACACAGCAGGGCCTGAACACTGTTCAGCGGAGATGAAAGCGGTATCTTCTGGAAAACTAGGTCCTGTAGAAAACCACCCAAGAAAGGGCTGATTTGATCATTTTTGAAGGCTTTGCTCCCCTCCCCAGCCTGGTAGACAGTCATCCTTTACCAAAGTACAAAAATCCAAGCTATTTCTCAATAGGGGTGCTTTTTCCTAGAAAAACTCATCTTACAAGAATTCAAATTAAGTGGAAGCCATCCTCGTGACAGAGTAACGGCTAAGACTTCCTCGCTCACCAGTGCTAAAAGTTCTACATGTGTTTCTTATAAAAGGGAAAGTCGCTGCTCTGCCTAAACACCCCAAACTGAGAGTCCCGCCCACCCCGCCCATCTCGTCCAAAGTCACTAATCCTTCCTCCCTGCAAGGTGGCTTGCTCCCACCCTCCCCATGCAGCCTCGGTGAGGCCCACACCAGCTCTACTAGAAATGCGCAGCCCTGATTCTGATGTTCACATCACTGAATTTCACAAAACAACAGGCCACCAGAAGCTGCTCCTCATAAGAGCAAAATAGAAAAATTCTGGGAGCCAACGGGAGGCACCACCATCAATGCCAAGAGCACATACGCATTTCTTTAGGAGCTCATGATGTGGGGAGCATCCACATGCACACAGGCCTGGCCGTCTCTTTCTGAACCGACTTCATTTCTCAGAAATAGAAGATGGAAAATTCAGCTTATCTTCTATAAATAAGCAATTTTTCCCTGGGGTGTTAGGGAATCCCAATGGTTAAAATAGAAGAGGTGGTGATTCACTGAATAATGCCCTACCCTCTGAAATATACACATACCAACAGGTTTCCAAAAGTTAGCATTGATCATATATACTTAACAGTAAAGCTGTGTGAAACTATTTCGGACATCTTCAGGTTTCTGCAGGATCCTTCAGGCACCTCTACAGAATGTTTGACCAGTTTTCCTGCAGGTGCAGAAGGTATAGGAGATGGGGCTGCTTTGCTTTAGGTCAAAACACACTCCAACAATTCCTTCATTTGAAAAAATCCACAGAGAGTCTAAGATAGAAGCTCTCTTTACAGAGGCTTTATATGCCTACAGAGCATGACTGCATAGAGAAAGGAAAGTCAGAAATGGATGATTTCTGCTGGTTGGGAGTGTTAACTATAGTTACCAAGGAAAAGAAAAAACCAAAGACCTCGGAAGGCTGGGTACACTCCGAACTTGGAGAAGGAAGAAAGCCACATGAAAAATTCAGTAAGATGGTAGGACGGACTTTGTCTTTTTTTTTTTTTTTTTAATAAAACCAAACATAGTAGGAACTTGGAAATGTTTCCCTCAAAGTCACCAACTATCCCATTTTTCAATATAAAAGGAATGAGAGGGGTGCAAAACAACCATCGTTTCATCCTATCTCTATGGGTTGGTCATTATGCAATATTTAAATGAAATCCCTATAGTTAACCTTTGTCTTCCTAATCATAACAACCTAAAGGGTCCTCACAGTATCACTTCACATGTACAGAGTATTTCCAGAGTTATAACCACATTCACAATAACCCTATGAAGTAAATGGGCAGAAAGTTACAACTCAGATCTTACCAAGGAGGAAGCTAAGGCCTGAAGAGCGCCCGGCCTGCCTGAGGGCACTGGGTCAGCGGGCAGGTGGGTGCACAGGGCTCCAGACCACCAGGCGTTCGCTGCTTCACCCTGGCTTACGTCAGAACTTCTCTACCTTCCCTGGGTTTCTTATCAACTGAGCATCCTTGCCTGAACCCCAGCCAGGGATCGGTTTCTCAAAGGGCATGGCTCAGGGAATACCTCCCAGTATTCCCCAGAGGAAAAAATAACCTTTCTCCAGCATCCAGCATCTCTCTTTTTCCCTTGGGAGCCGGGCAGACTATTACATGATTTTCCTCCAAGGCTACCAGAATATACTTTCTACCAGAGCTATAAAGCAAAACAAACAAATAACAAACAAACAAAAATTTCAATAATCAGACTGACTATTTTCTTTTCCTGGCCAATTATTCAATGCCCCTGTCCCTGAGATATTGTTGCATTTGCCAGGTCAGTTGGTTTGCAGGGAGGCAGCGGCATAGGAGGTCATGGGAGCACACACTGAGGAGAATTTGACCAGGCCCTCCCCCTCATGCCCAGATGAGCCCCCTTAGGCTGGAACCAGGCCTTCCTCGCACCTACCCAAAATGTCACTCTTAAAATTATGACTGTGCTCCTGGGAGCAGCAAGGGGGAGGAGAATCCAGAAACATTCCAGGCCCAGCAGTGTCCCTACCTGGGCAACTGCTTTGCTTCTTCGCTGGCTAACCTGTTTCCCCACACTGGGCCTGAGTTTGTAGTAGGAAACTGGGGAACATAACCTCAAAAACCCCTTTCGATCCTAACACGCGAATTCCTGCAGCATTTACAAAGTACGTGCTCTGTGTCCAGTGTGGACTAGGTATTCTGAGGCCTAGCAAAGTCATCTAAGACCCAGTCAATGGAATAAGCATCTAATGAATGGTAGACAAGTTAGATTTCATTCATGATGGTAACACGGTCTCACAGTTCTCAAACCTCACTGGTTTGTTTGGAGATGTTTCCCCTGGCCCACTCGGACCTGCTAAGCCCCGCTGTCTGGGAGTGGGCCAGGGGTCTGTATTTTTTCCCCAACCTGCCAGGTGACTCAGATGATTAGTCACTGGCACACACTGTCAGGGTTGGGGCAGTGCCAATGACATGCATGTTGCACATTGGCAGATCCCATACGACTTCCTCAAAGGCTCTTTTAAACATCGAAATGGACTGTCCACACATCCTTTCTAGGTGGTCAAAGCAGACAATCTCCAAACACATTATGAAGAAGAAGAAAGTGAGACCGAGAGAGATGAAGTGACTTAGTCATGCATTACCAGGGATTCTGAAAGTGACTTAGTCATGCATTACTAGGGATTCTGAATCAGAATGCAGACCTTTGGTATTTTCAGGCCTGACTCTTCAAGACTCCCCAAAAAAAGACGGAGTTGAATGGGTAACGAGTGCCCTCAAAAGAAATGGTGCAGCCCCAACCCTACACAGGAAGCCGGCAGGAAATCAGCCTAAGAGACAGATCGCACTCTGTCGTAACCAAAAGCAGCCCAGGACCAGCCACCTCCGCGTCTTACTGTAGCCTCCTCAAGACCAAGTTCACTGCAAGGGGCTGTGCATTCCAACCAAACAGCAGCCCTGCCCTAGCACCCACGTCCCTGAGCTATGGATCAGGAGACATGAAGCCACTGGGCGAACTTGAAAGGAGGAGACCTTGACCTCCTGTCTTGCTCACCCATCTTCAACCTCTAGATTAGGCAGTGCAAGCTCATTGCCCTGGGCCCCCTGGACGGTGCCTAACAAATGAGGAGTCCTACATGCCGCTGTAGGAAACTCACAGTGAGAGGCCGAGCAGAGACAACCTACCTTGTGGTCCCACACTTTTTATTACTGCTGCTTATAAAAAGGCCAAGTTTAGTCCAGGTAATTGGGATGAATTACTTAGCGCCTAGCTCTGTACAAGCATGCTGAGGTGGATCCAGGCACCTGCAGACCCACAGAATAAGCTAGGAGACACGGAGCAGCTCGGGGACCGGGGGCAGCATCCCGGGAGCTCGGTGAATATGCGGTGTGTGTTGGGATAAGAGTGTCCCAAGTCTCAGCTGATGAATGAATAAAGAGAATGTGGTCTGTCCACACAATGGAATTTACGTGGCCCTTGCAAACATTATGCTAACTTTAGAGAAGGCAGACAACGACGGTCACATGCCCTGGCCGGTTGCTCAGTGGTTAGAGCGCCAGCTGCACACCAAAGGATCAGAGGTTAGATTTCTGGTCAAGGGCATGTATCTGGGTTGCAGGTTTGATCCCCAGTCCCAGGCGAGTGCAGAATGCAAGTAATCAATGAGTCTCTCTCACATCGATGTTTCTCTCTCTCTCTTTTTCTCTCTGTTCTCTCCCTGCCTACTTTCCTCTCTCTCTCTAAAAAAAAAAATCAATGGAAAAACATATCCCTGGGTGAGGATTAATCTATATAAAATACCTAGAATAGCCGAAACCGGTTTGGCTCGGTGGATGGAGCGTCGGCCTACGGACTGAAGGGTCCCAGGTTCGATTCCGGTCAAGGGCATGTGCCTGGGTTGCGGGCACATCCCCGGTGGGAGATGTGCAGGAGGCAGCTGGTCGATGTTTCTCTCTCATCGATGTTTCTAACTCTCTACCTCTCTCCCTTCCTCTCTGTAAAAAATCAATAAAATATATTTTAAAAAAAATACCTAGAATAGGTAAATCCACAGAGACAGAGTCAGGCACTGGGGGGAAGAGGGACAGAGAGTGACTACCAGTGGGCCCAGGGTTTCTCTGCGGATGATGAAATATTATGGAAATAGTGTGATGTTTGCACAACTCTGTGAATATACTAAACCCTACTGACGTGGGCTTTAAGTGGGTGAGGGAGAACACACAGTCACGGATACAGACTCCACCCAGAATGCCATAATGCATACAGAATGAACTGGAAAACAAGTGAACCTATTCTTCCAAAAAAAAAAAAAAAAATCATACCCTCCAAAGCATCTTGGGAAACAAGCAATTTACAAATGTGATTTTGGTTGGCGTTGGCTCTTGGGGAGGGGCCGTGGCCATGGCAGGGGAATGCCGAGACTTCCCGGAAGATGGGCAGAGCACAGCATACCCTGGATTAAAACTGCGGGTGAAGAGGCACGTCAGAGAGGACAGAAGTGTGCAACAGCTGTTTCAAGGCATATGGTTAAAAACAAATAGAGTGGAGCTTAAGCCAAAAGAAAGGCAGACACGTCTGTTCAGAAATCTGAATCCTGCCGTCCGCCCTCCCCTGTCCTGTGGCCTCTGGCAGGTCACCATGTCTCTGCACTTCAATTTCTCTGTCTCAGAAACGGGCACGGAAGGGCACAGAAAGAACCTTGGTGCCTCTTGACGGATGAGTGGATTACGAAGACGTGGTACATGTATACAATGAAATACTACTCGGCCGCAAGAAAAGATGAAATACTGCCATTTGCAACCAAGTGGATTGATCTTGAGAGTATCATGCCAAGTGAAATAAGTCAGACGGAAAAGGACAAGAACCATATGATTTCACTCCTAGGTGGGACATAAAACAGAAAGCAACAAACGAACAAACAAAAACTCATAGAGACAACAGGAAGATGGTTACCAGAGGGTAGGGGGCAGGAGGGTGAAGAGGGTAGAGGAGGTCAAATATATGGTGATGGAAGGAGACTGGACACTGGGTGGTGAGCCCACAATGCAATATACGGGTGATGTATTGTTGAATTATACACGTAAAACTTATATGATGTTACTCACCAATGTCACCCCCATAAATTTAATGAATTTTAAAAATACATGTTACAGTGTTTTAATGGGCATGGAATCGTTTGATGCCTAAAGCCTTCCCACCAACTTCCTCATCCTTTTTCCAGCCTCAAAGGATAAACTGTAAATGAAGTAAAGGAAACGATTTTTTGAGGTCCAAGATGGTTAAAATGTACTATTTCTTCCTCCAACTGCACAGGGGACTTACAAGTCGGAAGCCACAGGTCTACCGTGTAAATCATTATACACACAGCCATCGGATGACCTTAGAGAGGTGCAAAGCCAGGGAGTAGCAGGGTCCCAGTGATCTGGCAGGGGCATTGTAAATATATGATTCATCCCATTGCAGGAGGTATTAAAATCAAAAACTTTTAAAAATTCCTTCCTTTCCCACAGCCATGAGCTCTAAAGAATTGGATTTTCCTCCTCAGGCTCTCCTCCCAAGTCCATATTCTTCCCCCCAATCCACAAAAACAACGCACAGCCGAAGATCTGACAGCCAGTGGGCACCCAATCAGTGAGCTTTAGCCGGTGGACGTAGGAACCAAATGCCACGCAGACCTGGCTCACGTCCTCAAACTCCAACAAAACCATGAACCAGGCTGAACAGCCTTTGTATTTCTCCCCGTCACATCTGAAAGAGGTCGCGGGCTCCAGCAAGTTCTCCGTCCCAATTTTCACTGTCGGACTCCAGCCGTGACAAGCATGTGGAGATGCCTCGTAACACGACACCCAGGAAGCCGAAAGGTCAGCAGCGCCTCTGGTTAATTTTGCTTGGGGAGGAACGACCCCCCACCCCCACCCCCACCCCACCCCCGGGCCAGGGTGAAGATTTAGTGAGGCCGACCTTCTGGAGGCCCCGACCCCCCTGCACACAAGTCCCGCTGCCTCAGCCAGAAGTGGCCTGTCACTCAAGTATCATCTTGCTGTAACAAATTACTCCTAACCCAGGATTATGGCTCTTTCCAAATCCCTCCTAGAGAGCAAGGAAATAAACATTCTCTCCCAGGACTCGGCCGGGTTGTTTCCCCTGTTGGTAATCCTTGTCTCTATTTGCTGCTCCTACAAGCCTTCGTCTGGGAGGTCTGCTAGACCATTCCGGCCCACTCCCCTTTCAGACGTAAGCTGAATGTCTCAATTGTCCATTAGGCGCAGCAAAAGATGAAGGCAGGCTTTCTGTCCCGAGGAGCCTCACACAATAGTTCCCTTTGCCCACACACTTCTCGTCTGACTGCAGACTCAACTGGTCTAATCCCAGTCACTCAAGGAAGTCCACACCCCAAATTCCTTCCTGACGTCCCAGGGGGCAACAAGTGGGGACGGGCTACTCAAACGCCACTCCAGGGCAAGGCTGCCCCCCTCTCCCCCGCCCACCAGTGAAGTTTGTTTGGGGGTTGGTTGGAGGAAGGTAGGGGCAGGCGATGGGGCAGGAGAAAGATCTAGAAAGAAGAGGCAAGACAGCAGGCTCCAGGCAGGAGAAACTGCCTCTGACCCCAGCCTGTGGTTTCCTTTAATAAACTACCAGGAGATATTTCGAGCACAATAACCTCATTTGGGGAAGGAAATACAGTCCTGTCCACTTCCAAGGTCTCCTCCGAACATCAGGATATTCCAGGCACTTCGGACCTGAAGGGCTGTGACTGTGTTTTCAATTGTATACATGGGGGGACTCGAAGCAAAGAGCAGAACAATGGACATTACAATCGAAGTGGGTGATGTGAAGAGATAGGGATCTTTGGGTTGGTTTAGGCAACACTTTCTCCCTGGAGAGAGAATGGCTGACAGAAAACCCTGACACATTACAGCTGGGAGAGAAACTTTCTAAAAGTTTCTGAAGAAATACCCCCATCAAAAGTCCAGATGCCCAATCAAATTCCTGCGCCCCCCCCCCCCGCCCCGCAAAAAGGAGAGCCGTTGGAAAAGATGGATTTAAGACGGCACAACTCTCCTGAAGGGACCACCGCCTTCATTTCCTCCAGAGCAGGCCCGCGCTGACCGGCCTCCCCTCTCGACCACGGCCCCCGGGCCTCTAAACCAACTTGTTCTCTGCTTTTGTGGTTTTCGTTGTTAAAAGAACTTGGCCTGGGAAGGAGCAATAATGATCTGAAGCTAACCACTTAGCTCATTAGTATGTCATCTGGACAGGCAAAATCAATCCCAACAGCATCGAGCTTGGTTATTCCCTCCCCCAAAGCTCTGCACTATTAATAGCAAGAAAGTTTCCCAGGCTTCAGTTTATCTGTAATCCCAACCAGCTCTGGCCACAGAGCGCGCCATCTCCACATTTAGAGCTCCCGGGATCCTGGGGAACGGAATTTCAGGTCTCGGGGTTTTGTTAGCAGCAGAGAGAGGCACAAGGCAGGCTGGACTCAAGAGGTGCAGATTCAGGTCAAAGAGGACCCCCGGTCCTAGGAAAGGGCCGGGCTGTGAAGGGAAGGAACTAGGTACAGTCTCCCTACCCATCTAATCTGTGCTCTTTCCTGCAGCCTGAGCTGAGCCTATGGATGGAAGTCACCGTGCCGTCTCCCCCGTCGTGGAGTTGGCTGACAGAAGGTTCGAGAAGAAGCAGGTTGGTTAAATAATCAACTTAAAACCTCACTAATTCAAAGCAAGGTGGGTACTGCAGAACGGTTAAGGGCACAGGCCAGGGGCTGGAGGGGCTAGGTTCAAATCCAGCTTCTCGGCTTCATTGTTCTGGAGCCTTGGACAGAAGGCTTTGCCTCTCTGTGCCCTCCAGCCCTTGCCTGCAAAGGGAGGACAATAACGTGGGCTAATCACAGTACCTCCTCTTTGGGTGCATACGAGTGATTAGTAGAGACTATCCAAGATGGGCACCTGGTAATGACCAGGACCCCCCCCCCATTACTGGCCACATGCAGATGGGAAAGTAAGAAATTATTAATTCGGGTATTTTACATAGATCCGTCCTCCTCTCTTTCCGTGCCCGGGCAAAGGGCTCTGCCTTGAGGATGCCACTGCAGCTCTCTAGAGTTTCCCCTGAATAAGAGGAAGCTCAGTCTCTGCTCAGGTACAGGAGAATCTGCAGCCATCCAACAGCAAGGTCCTCCAGAGGCAACCCAACTCGCTCTGCAGACCCAGGGCAACACGGTGAATCGCCACGATCAGAGGGAAAATGCGAACTCAGCAAGCTCCTTGGAATGACAGTTCATGCTATGCCTTTAAGGCCCACCTGCCCAGGAAATACCCACACGTGCCCTTGCTCCTTTTCCTCTGGACCCTAAGTCCCCAGTAGGTTAATCCAATCTGCGGCTGTGAGGACCCAAAGCAGCAAGACAGGAGTTGTGGGGACTGCATGTATTCAGACCAGTTCACACCCAGAGGCAGCTCAGAACCCAGTTCAAACCCAGCTCCGTAACTCCCTTCCTGAACCAAGACATGTATGTACTGAGCGCCTAGTACGGGCCAAGTACTGACACCCAAACGAACTGGGTTCTTTAAGAGAACGGGGTGAGCCTGGGCCAGTGATCTCACCTCTCTGAGCACTGGGTTCCCCATCTGTAAAACGGGAATACAAACAAATAGGCATCTCTCGGAGTTCTTGTGAGGATCAAACGCTTGGCAGGCTGCCTGGCATATGCTAAGTGCTGAGTAAATGCTAGCTATTATATTATTAGCTAGCTATTATATTGCTATTAATATAATCAGTGTCATCAGAATAAAACTCCTCGAGATGGTACGTGATTCAAAATCATCCCCAAAAGCAAATCCCCGGCTCTGTGTCTGATCCTGTGCTTAACGGGAAATGAACACTTAACCCAAAGTCAAGCAAAGTGACCAGAACATTCCTAGCTAACCAGCCTCGCCTCTCCAGGTCACTCCCCGCCAAACCCTGCAGTTCACTCATTCCCAGCCCCCTGGTCAGTGGAATTTTCCTGTGACTACAATTGGTCTCCTCTGTGCCCGCCCTCCTCTTGGCTCCATGGACGCTCGGCTGCAGGCCCACCGCTACAAGCCACTGCATTGCCCTCCAACTGGCCGCAAACTTGAAGAGGTTTCTGACACGTCCGTGAGCCCAGCAGAACGGATTCCTGCCTCTCGTGCTCTGCAAACGGCAGACACACAGAGCACAGTCGGCCCTCAGAGCGCGGGCTTGCAATGCGTTAGCATAAACCCAGCAGCAGCAGCTCAAGGGCTACGAAGAAACCACACAAACTCTCCGCGGGAAAGAGGTTTTGCACGTGCACAAAGTGAAAGAGGGGCAAGAAATCTCCAAAATAAACGGCCACCTTTCTCCCAGGCTATGACTTCATGTTTTCTGCCTCCTCCATCTCTCTTCAGAGACGTCGATGAGATTCAAAACCTCGCCTGTTGGAAACGTTGCCTGAAGAACAGGTAGGCAGTTGAGAGAGGGAAATTCGAAGAACTCTCTGGTGCCCCTGGCTGGCCACTGACAGGCAGAAACCAAGGGTCAGACTTGGCACCCTGACTGCGGACCATCGCCAGCCCTAGCTGTGTCCACAGACCAGGGTGGGTTCCCTCCTGCTCTGACCATGGGTCCTAAGAACGGGGAGAGCAATGGTCTGGGCCGTAGAGGAGACCAGGGAGGCATGAAAATGCCCAGAACAAACGCATGTGGGGGTGAAGTCTTACGTGCAGTTTAAAGAGCAGAAAGTCAGACCGATTCTGACGTTTGAATCCCAGACCACCGCCCACAGTCCTTAGAGGCCTCGGGCAGGTTACTTAACCTCTCTGAGCCTCAGTCCCCTCTTCTGAAGTGGGCGCTAACAGCCCTGTCCATCAGAGCTTCTGCCCAATCATGGCTGTGGGCAGTGGCTTAGAGCAGCGCCTAGCACAAGGGTCAGTGCGAGGACCGCTGCTGTTGTTACTGTGAAGCTAGTGTTTGATGATTTGGGCAAGAATGTCGGGAAGGCCTTTTTCGTTGTCGTCGTCCAATACTACGGCCTGTCATCAGAAATGTGTTTTCCAGAAGGTGGAAATAAAAAGGGAAGCTGTGTGTAGGAAAAAGAAAACCAAAACAGTGAGTAGTAGAAAGCATGTAACACTGGAGATCAGGCTGCAGGACATGCCCTTGGCTAAGTCCATTTTTCAGATGAGTTTTCAGGAAATTGAGCTGAGAATGTCAGGCAAGCAGCCCAAGGTCACAGGACTTGGAAGTGAAGGTTATGAGGGCAGGAAACATGTTTGTCTCCCTCTGCCCCGGTGCCAAGCATGAATGGTCTCTTTAAGCCTCATTTAACATTCAACAAATATTGATTGATGCCGGCTCTTGGCTGGGCACTGTGCTGGGTGCTAGACACAGAACTATCACAAGGCCTAAAATTCCGGTCACCTGGGTGCAAATCCCCAGCTCTCACCCAACCTGCTGAGTGCCATGGGCAGAGATCTCACGTCTCTGACTCCCAGTTATTGCAGAGTAACTTCCCCTTCCCTCACCCCTCTCGCAGGGTAGATGCAAAGATTCCATTAAATAATATCCAGCTATTTGGCAGCTTCCACCAGAGCTTCCAGAATCGCATCGCCCCTCATATCCCCAAAGAAGCCGTGGTTACCACATCTATAAAATGAAGGTAATCGTATCTGAAAAGCATTTAGACCGTAAATTATATGATAAAAACAGGAGGTACTGTTATTGCAGGAATGCACTACCGCTGCATCCAGTTGCCCCATTGTTGCTAGGAACTTGCTGTTTGGACGGTGGCAGAAAACTCCCATCACAATCTGGTCCTCCAGCCCTGGAGGGGGTGCCAAGGGGAGGGAGGAGTGGGCAAGGGAGTTCTGAGCTGTGCCTGATGCCGGCCCTTCCAGGTGGGAAAGAGGAGCAGACAGGACCAGGTAGAGGCTGGAGCCACACCCGACGAGGGCATGAGGGTGAAGGGAGGTAGTTCTGCAAGCGCCAGTGACAGCACCCACCACCTTCTTCTCAGCTGGCTCCCCAGCGGCATGGCGGACACTACATCCATCTTCCAACCCCAGGATCCATCAAGAAGCATTCCCTTCAGTAGGCCAGACACATTGTGGGTGACAGGGACCCTCGGGTGAGCTGTAAGGCAGCATCACTGCCCTCTCTGAGCTCATTATCTTCAGGGCCAGAAAGGTTCATTAGTCCCACCAACACAGCACACACACTAACTTTTCAAAAGCCTACCCAAGGCCGCAGCACGGCCCCATATTTTAAGAGGCATCCATCTGGTCACCACCTATTATTCCTGCTTTAAAAGAGGGACAAAGGTGGCAACAAAGAAATCAGCAGCGTTGTCAAGTCTTGAGCATAACTGAACCTGCCCCCCCTGAAGCCATCCACACTTACAACCTGCAGACAGACCAGGCAGTGGCTTGCTTTCCACCCAGGGGCAGGTGTCAGGCCCGGCTGAATCCATGTGACAAAATGTGGGCTGCCCTTGTGACCACGTGCACACCTGAAAAGTCGCTATATCCAAAACACACGGCTACTGACTACTTTGGAGAAGAAAATTCAACTGCCTTTCACAATGGTTTCCTCCAGGGAGTAGGATTATGGACAGTTCTTCTTACTGCTTTATACTTTTGAACCCATTATTTGAATCTTAAAAGCAACATTTTTTGAAGAAAACACATTTTTCAGCAAACTCTCAGGGAGACCTAACTAATGTAGGGCATGAAAGGTGAGGGGCTACCATACTTGGTGACACTGAAATGTGGCTGCAGAAACTTGACTCCATCACGAGTCCTTTGGGAGCCACTGCAGCCACTTTCCACAAGGACTCACGGGCCTCTAAACCACGACGAAGCCTTTCCCACAAGCCAGAGACACGGTTCCCTCTGGGCGCCTGTGAGGACCTCTGCAAAGGTGATTCAGGCGCAGAGAGCACCCCATTCTGGGTTTGCCAGGATGGCTGCGATCTCAGCTACTGTGTCCGAGAAACTCACGCTCACTCTTAGGTCCCATGTGAATGCTGCTCACATTTCCAGAGTCGCACCCATAAGGGCTTGACTCCACTTCCTGGTTCTCATGGCTGCCTCCCAAGGTCATGTCCTGCTCACCTCTAACTCCAGCTCCTAGCACTAGGTGCACAGGAAGTGTGTACGCCTGGCTGGCCACCCCAGCAAGGACTCGCGAGAAAGCCTGCAGGGGAGGCCGAGTCTCCCTTCCACCCATTCTCTCTTCCAACATGTCATGTAAGGGGCTGAGAAGACGCCTCACTGCTCACATCCCAGCTTTCTGAAGCGGAAAGCACTGGACCTGCTCCATAATTACGTGTTGACAACCCACATGTCACCTTACTCAGCTCTCTCCTGCCCTCTTCAAGATACTGCATTTTTTGGTTTGCAAAAAAAAAAAAAAAAAAAGATGCATTTTCAACAGCAAAGGTCTGTAATGTACCTCTCTGACCTCAGTTTCCTCACCTGTAAAATGAACACAAACATAACTCCATTTGCAACGCTGCTGTGAAAAGTGAGACCCAACTAATAGGCCCAGCATGAGATTCAATAAAAAGTTGGTTCCTCTGTCCTTTTTCTGAGAAATAAGGGGACCGGGACAGGAATGCTTAGATTTCCCAATAACCAGACACTTTTTTAGGAGATTCTACAAGGCACATGATCTCCAAACAGGAGGGCGTGGAGTAGAAGGGGGGAAAGTCCACAGAGACCACAGCAGGTGTCCTGACGTGGCCAGCCTTCCCCTTGGCTCAACTGCAAAGGGTCACGCCCAAGAGAGACCCCTGCCCCCTGCTCCTCCCCATCCTTGCTCCAGTCCAGGGGAGCAGGGTTCCCCCACGAATTTCCATTTAAAGATTCCACCACCACAGTAAGGCTCGTAAAGGAGACAGTGTGGGCAGCTGAAAAGTGCGCCCAAGGGAGAGTCAGGAACGTGGGTGCTGGGGTCTGACTCCATCACTGGTAATTTCTCGGTTTCCTCATGGGTAAAATAGGATAACGCCCGCTCCTACCCGCCCACACCGCATGGGATTCCTCATTCGAGCAGCCACGCCTGGCTCACGGAGGAAATCATTCAGAAAACTCGCAGGCTCTGCCCCAGAAATTACTCCTCTGTGGGACGCAAATCCCCATGGTTTAGGAGAGTCTTATAAACTAAATCCAGGGTTCATATGAGAAATCGTTCAGGTATAGAAAACATATATCAATGTTTGGCTTCATGGTAAACTAGGATTTGAGTATTACTGGCTGTTCCATGTAAATAGGAGACCAAGAGTAAAAGGGAATATATTTGGGGGGGGGGGAGGGGGCAGGGGGGGGAGGAAGTTGCAGACACAGAAATCCCCAGCTCAGCTAGCCGGGGGCTCTTTGCAAACTGGAGATAAGCCTCAAGAAGTGGTCAGTCCTCTGGGTTCCGGAGCCTCGGGGCAAAGAGACACCATCAAGTTTATAGAACACCAGGCAGCAAGGCTGCCGGGGGCCACACTGGTGCTCCTGTCTGCGATGTCTGGTGGTATTTATTTTTATTAAGGGTACAACCGTTTCTGATTATCTCAGGGGTTTTTTTGTTTTGTTTTTTGAGTGGAGATGGGGGGAGGCGGACATCATCCTGCTGATAAGTAGGAGACAAACCAAATCTTTCATTTCAAAAAAAGAAAAAAACTGGCCCAAGGATTTTCCCTTTCTCAGCAGCTGATGAATTTGATTCCGGTCTAAGCAAGCTGAGGTGAAGAGGGGGGGAGGCGTGCACAGAGCTCCCCTTCGGGGCTCCTTGTTCTGCCCCGAGCTGCGGGGTACCTGTCTTGGCATGTCAAACTTTCATGAAGAAATGAAATATTGACACACATACACTTGAGGCCTACATGAATCAATCCGGAACATTCTACCACAGCAAAAGATAATTCGCAATCCCTATCCTCTTGACACAAGTGCATGTGGGTGGTCAGGAAGCAGATCCCTAATCATTAATATCGTAAATCGAGTGAAGTCTAAATCGCACACACAATACACGGAGCACAGGCAAGCGGGGCCGATGGTGAGCCCCGCCTCAGCCCAGGCCCCAGGACAGCCAGGGTCCAGGCCTCGGCTCTGGGACCTCGGGGCCCCTGTCTCTCTCCTGCCCCATGTGCACAGTCCTGAGCAGACAACGCATGGCTTCTCACCATCCCCTCATGGCTGCTCATCATCCCCTCAGACTTGGTTCCGTTTGGGTCTTGTATCCAGAAGGCCCATCCGCAGAAAAAGACTGGCAGGAGGAATGGGCCTGGCAGAGGCAGAGGCACCGCCCCTCCTGGTTCCGAATAATAATAGATAATCATACCCTGTGCTTCTCTGGTGCCTTTCATCTGAGAATTTCAAAGTGCTCTGCAAACAGGAACTAATTATTCCTCCAGAATCCTGCAGAGACGGCAGGGGGCCCATACCGCCTGGACCCGCGGACATCAGGATTGCTGCTACCCAAGGATTCCAAGTTCCCACAGGACAAAGGCCCTCACGAGGGCTGAGGGGAGGCAGGATTGAGGCACCAACAGACTCATTGCAGGATGAAGGCTTCCTGAATCCACACCCTGACATAACCAACCAAGAAAGCTCCACGTGACAAGCACGTCCTTCCATTCTATTCTGGAAGGATCGCCGGGCCTTGAAAATAAAATCACAAACCTACCCCCAGACAGTCTTCAGGTTGCAGCAGGAGTGATATGCAAAGTAAGTCACGCCCAGCAGATGGCCCTCCCCGGGGCCCCACCGGTTCTGAAGCCCCTCCCGGGTCCTCGGTAACTGCTGCTAGACTATGAGGATTTGGGATGAGAGCAGGGCATAGTGCAGGATTTTAACCACCAGTGTCTCAGCTGAACCCTAACCTGGAAACTAAGGCATTTCCTGCGGAGCCACCGCCACTACTCAGAGGCCAGGCACCTCACGCAACCCTGTCCTCATATGTGACTCCACTGGTTTTGGCATCCAAGTCAAGTTTCGGCACACGTAGGGGTTACAGGGAGACCTGTACGGAGACTCAGCACTCGCTGCTCCTCGCTGGCCCGTTGAAATGAATGAAAAACGTGAATTGCAGGTGAGTGTTCTTTTCTAAGAAAAATGTATTGGTCCTTCCAACACTTAAGCCCCAGAAGAAGCAAAGCAAGCTTTCCCCAGGTGAGACCCTTCAGGAAGCTGCAGAAATGAAGAGGTTAGGCAGGCACTCATTGGATGCCCAGCAAACCCTTTCATCAGGAAGGGGAAAAGGGTGTTTGTTTTTTTTGGTTTGGGGTCCTGGCCAAATTACCTGTGATTCCAGTCCTGGGTGTCCTGCTTTCTAAAATGCTCCCGCTCTCGGAACCCTGCCTTCCTTTCCTTCGCCTCCTAGGTCAGGTCCCCAGCAGAGCCTCACAGCGCTCCACCCAGCCCCGGGAGCAGCGCCTGGCCTGCCGCAGATGCTCCACAACCATGGCAGACTTCACTAACACACCAAGGAAACAGTATAGATCAGCCGTGGGCAAACTACGGCCCGTGGGCCGGATCCGGTCCGTTTGAAATGAATAAAACTAAAAAAAAAAAAAAGACCGTACCCTTTTATGTAATGATGTTTACTTTGAATTTATATTAGTTCACACAAACACTCCATCCATGCTTTTGTTCCGGCCCTCCGGTCCAGTTTAAGAACCCATTGTGGCCCTCGAGTCAAAAAGTTTGCCCACCCCTGGTATAGATGGTTCTCCACTCCACGCTGAGGAATGAGCAGCCAGACCCCTGTTCAAATTCTGATAAGGCCACCCTACCCCCGAAAACAGTGTTTCTCAATCACTCCTGCACGCTGGGGTCACCTAGGTAACCTTTAACCCAGAGGTGGGAACCTCTTTCTGCCAAGGGCCACTTGGGTATCTGTAACATCATTTGCAGGCCATACACAATTTACCAACCTGAAAATGAGCCTGCTATGTTTGGTCAAACATTTAATTAACTCACCCCTAACGCCGTGGCAGGGCCAGAACAAATGATTTCACGGGCCTCATATGGCCCGCGGGCCGAACGTTCCCCACTCCTGCTTTAACCATATGATGCCTAGTTCTCATCCTTAGATGTTCTGACCTAACAGGAATGGAGTGCAACCTTGGCATTGGGATTTTAGAAGTTTCCCAGGAGACTGCCATGCAGCAAAGTTTGGGAACCACTGCCAAATGGCCTCATGTTCCAGGTGTGGCAGCAGCAACTAAGAGCTTGGGAGGAAAGCAGGCTCCGTGCCCGGCCCAGGCCTGCTGCACCACAATCCACACTTTCACTGCAACCCCAGGCCCCACGCTGCCCATTGGAACCTGAGGTCTCTGAAGCAGGCGGCATTCACGGCCCTTCATGGTAGAATCCCAAACAACCTTCCCAGCGTCAGACCACCCACCATCGCCACTCCGGGACTCCATGCCTTGGCTCATGCGGTTCCCTCCACCTGGGATGCCCTTCCCTAATCTGTAGGTAAGAAAATGACTACTCATATATGCCAGGGCTCAAGCATTCAGACACCAAGTCTACCAGGAACAGTTCCCCCCACCTCCACCCACCAGGCCCGTACCCATCAAGCGTACATCCGCCAAAGCCAGGTCTCTTCAGGATAAGGACGAATCCAGGACGATGACATGGACTCTGGAGGCAGGTACACCTTCCACCGCGGACTAACTCGGTGACCTCAGTCAAGGTGCTTAAACTTCTCTGAGTCCCAGCTGTCTTGTCTATAAAATGGGGACAATGCCACCCACGTCCCTAACTGCCGAGGACTGAGATGATGATGCGTGTGAATGCTCAGAAGAGTGCCGGTGAATGCCGAGCAGAAGTGACTTAGGTGCACATGACTCACACCTTGTTATCCAGGTACAGTGGTTCCTAAACCCTGCCATTCCTTAGGGATCATTACAATTAGGGTGGGAGCCTGGCTCCTCCCCACAGTAGGGCCTGAGCACGGGAGCTTTTATAAAAGCGCTCTCTCTGAGCAATTCAAATGTGCGGCACATGTGGGAGCCACAGTCCTAATACATGACAGGTAGGAGACATCCCTGAGTAGGAGCTGTTGTCACAAAGAATGAGTCAGCCACGCGCCCCTCTGCATCTGCTCCCGTGTCCTCTCACCCAGCTGGCCCACCCCGGCCACTCTCCCTAGAAGGACACGCCCAGCAAACACAGAAGCAAACTCCTACAGGACTTTGCAGGAAAACTCAAAATTCCCAAAGCTCCCAAAATTCCCAAAACCCCATTCTTCAGTCCCCAATGGTACGGTACATCCCAGCAGACCAGAGAGGGGACCAATGAGCATGGAGCCACAGGAGCCGTGGGTGACACCATGGTACACAGTTAAAGGAGACCACGCAAAGATTTAAGACCCCCAAGTGATAGATAAATGGACAGTGTGCTCATCTTTTATGATCACCATTAATTACCTAAAAGAACAGTCCATGCTACGGAGCAGGTCTAGAGAAACCCTTTCATCTCTCCCTCACCTCTCCCCCCAGGAGACTCTACAGGTTCTCTTAAATGTATGAAAGGCTGTGTCCAGGAACGCCAGCTTCGATTCACCATCCTCTATGATCATGAATTGAGAGCTAAACAAATCTGACAATGGCCCTTTACAGCTTTAAGTATGGGCCCAAAAAATGCCCAAAACTCCGGGAAACCAGTCTGGGCATCTAGCTCATTTCTCCCAGAGCAGCATCCTCAGCACCCAGGGGCATGTCCCTGGAGCTCTGGAGACCCCGATCCAGAGACGGGCATCCTGTACGCGCTGAGCAATTTCCACAAGCCCACACCCATCCGTGGCAGGAGAGGCCTTTGCAGCAAGGCGCCAAATGGACATGTATAATGAATGCAGCTCAGTCTCAAGGGCTGAAAACCTAGAACCACAGGGTCTTCGTGCCAACAACTCTGATCAAGGGTGGCAGGGATTTGCCGAGACCTTTCAAAAGGTAACTCAACCCGAGGGAGGCAGGCTGCTCCGGGCCAGCCTCACCGCCCACCTGGAAAGCTGGTGGCAACCTGACAGGTTGTGAGGACTTGGAGAAGGTGTCCAGCAGCTGCAGAGGGGCAGCACCCAGAGTGATGGGGGACCATCTGGTCCAGGATGCATTCCGGTCACTCTAACACTGGTTCCCAGAGGCCTAAGACCGTTCTGCATGCAGAATTTTGAATCTACTCCAGAGCGGAGCAAGAGTCGGCTGGCTCAGGAGCGGGAAAAGGAGAGGGTTAGGTGTCAACAGGTACCCAAAGCTGCAAGCCACCAGGAGGGAAAGGAAAGGGAACTCCTTTTCCTTAAGCCGCGTTTCCCAAACTGTGGGGCTACCAAGCACAACTTCAGGTGGGACAAGGTGTCACTTGCAGTTACAGGATTATATTCACGTGCATTAGGAAAAAATAAGTAGCACAGCACACTTATAATTTCACAGATGTTAGGCTTTACAGCAAGGCTGAGTTTAAATTAGTGAAATCAAATGTTTGGATGCATCAAATAAAGAATAGTGTGGGTGATACACAGTTATGCCAAAACTCATGAAGGGGGCATGGGGATGAGAGGAGCCCAAGAAACCACTAAAGACATCGGGGAAAGTCTAGCTGCCCAGTGCTGACATCTTCAGGGTTTAAAGACCCCACTACAGCTTTTGGGGAGACAGGTGAGGGGAGAGACAGGTGGGGGGAGGGACAGATCGGGGGAGAATAGGTGGGAGAAGGGATAGGTGGGGGGAGAGATAGGTGGAAGGAAAGACAGGTGAAGGGAGAGACGGGCGAGGGGAGAGACGGGCGAGGGGAGAGACAGGCGGGGGAGAGATAGGTGGAGGGAGAGACAGGTGAGGGGAGAGACAGGTGGAGGGAGAGACAGGTGAGGGGAGAGACAGGCGGGAGGAGAGAAAGGCGGGGGGGGGGGAGAGACAGGTGAGGGAAGAGACAGGCGGGGCAGGCGGGGGAGAGACAGGCGGGGGAGAGACAGGTGGAGGGAGAGACAGGTGAGGGGAGAGACAGATAAGGAGAGACAGGTGGGGGGAGGGATAGGTGGGGGAAGGGACAGGTGGGGGGAGGGATAGGTGGGGGAAGGGATAGGTGGGGGAAGGGACAGGCGGGGAGAGAGATAGGTGGAAGGAGAGACAGGCGGGGAGAAACAGGTGAGGGGAGAGACAGGCGGGGGAGAGACAGGTGGAGGGAGAGACAGGTGAGGGGAGAGACAGGTGGGGGGCGGGGAGAGACAGGTGAGGAGAGACAGGTCAGTGCAAGGAGGGCTGAGAGCTGGAGGGGAATAGTGGCTCATGATGCTAGGTGGTAGCACGAGCAGATGTCCCAGGAAGCTCTGCGCACACAACAAAAAGGTACGTAAGGCAAGTACTGAGGAGATGATCCATCAGCCTAAGAAAGCAAACCTGTCCCCTCAGTGAATCACTCGCCAAACGGCGTTAGACAACCACTCAAACCCAGCTTTGGATAGAAGTCTACAAAAGGAGTGGCTCCATGAAATGTTCGAAGAAACAAGCCAACCAGGGTGCGCAAAGCTGAGCAGAGACCAAGCGGAGGAGACCGATGGGTTGCTTTCGCATTTGCTTCCAGAGTCACTCACGCCCCAGCTCTGGGCTCACTGCAACGCTCCGGCTGCACACGACTTCCCCAGAGCCACGCTGCCTGCCTGCCTGACTGCCACCTTCTTTGAATTCCATTGGGTTTCGGAAACACTCAGCTAAATCAGGACCAGCAGGCAGCAAACCCCGGAGTCAGGCAGGGTGACTTCTAGGATGCTGCTCCCTGGGGTCACCCCTCTCAGCCTCACTCTGGCCTTCATCACCCCTCCCCCCTGCCCTGGAGACACATTTCTTCCCCATTTTCCACTCCCCAGGAAAGGGGGTGAAGGGGAAAGAACCTGTCACTACAGCCCAATTTCATTCCAAATGCAAATGCAGCCCTTTTACAATATCGGGCTCCGTTTCCAGGAATATGTGGCGGAATCGCGGTGTTTACTTCAGCCGCGGTGATGCTGCCAGGACGCAGCACAACCTTCAGTCAAGCTATTAACTTGAACGTTGAACTTCACAGCCTGGCTGTCTTCCTCAGACTTCCTTTTGATGTTACCTCCAAAGCAAAGATCAAAGGCTTTGAGTGTGGTGAGGGGAAGTCCCAAGCTCTTAGCCTACCAGCCTGTGATATATGTTAAAATCCTGGCCAGGAGAGCAGGCAGGAGAGGAAGCTGCTCCAGAGAGGCCTGCGGCGGGCAGGGGTGCAGGAATGAGGCTGGACAAGAAATTAGGTCACTTGTGGCACAGACATGGGGACAAGGACCATCTGTGTGCCTGCAACATCTCCTACCTGGAAACACACAGAATTCCCCCGCCCCCCACCCCGCAAACTAAACTGCCCTGGCAAGCATCGACCCCGCCCCCCGCCCCCCCAGAACACACATACCCCAAAAGAACCAAACACTTCTCTTTCACAATGGACCTCCCCCCAATCCAATCATGCAACCACCGACTACCGAACACCGGCCTGCTCTCCAACTAGGGGGAAAGCACATGTTAATCAAATCATCACACCAGACAGTGACACCACCGAGACGCCAACGCTGCAGGTAAAGGACTCCTTTAAGAGGGTGCAAGACACAGTGGCCACCCTCGGTGTCCCTCTGAGGCCGTGGGAGTGGAGGATGGGAATGGGCAGGTCTGGCTGTGGGGACGGCCCGCAGGGGAGCCTGGCCCACAAGGCTTCCAGCAGCTGCGGGGAACTTGAGTGTCCCAGGCAAAGGTGTGCCCTGGGCTTCTCTACCTGCCATTCTTAAACACAGACGAGATACGAAAAGCATTCTTATTAAAGAACATCCAAAGATTCCAACAGACTGGTTTCTGACGGGTAAGGGGGGTACGAAATTAAACTAAAATCACCAATGATGATTCAACGTTTATGAAATTCAAAACAAAAAAACACTAAGCGATGGTTACCGAACTCAGGAGTGGTTCTCTCTGGGAAGGGGCACGAGCAAGCCTCTGGACGCGGGAAAAAGATGTCCTTTAACTTCACCCGGGTTGTGGGTACGCAGGCACAGACACGTAAACCCACACGGCTGGGCACGGAGGTGCGTGCAATTACGTGAGGCTCCAATGAGGAAAGAGAGGGCAAAGGAAAACGTGAAATGGACAGGGGCCCTGCTGCCCGCCCAGCCAGTGTGGGGGGTTTGTAGGGGCAGCTTCCCCATCATCACAGTGAGCCAACCCTGGGGCTCTGCTTGCTCTGGCCCAGGAGAATGGGCCTGAACTATGAAAACCGAGATTTCAGCTAAGAAAACAAACAAGCCTACCTCTAGCCCCGTTTAGAAACAGGAATTTAGCTAAAGGGATAAAATGGAGAAATTCTGTGGGGCAACTTTCATTATGGACAGAATGTGCTGTTTCCAATTTGCTACATCTCCCGAGTTCCATTTTATTTTTTTACAAGAAAAGTCTCTAAAAGAAATGGGAGGCCCTCTGGGCCAAATTTATCTCCACTCTCTCCAAAGCTAACAAGTTCTTTCTCTGGGATATCAACAGAGCCGTTTTCTCCCCTCCCCTCCCCTCCCCCATCCTCTCCGGAAGGTTCCTTTCTACCTCGGTGGATCCCCTGTACTAGTCTTGGTTTTTACTTCCCAGAACACGTAACAACTACCTTCCACATTTGGACGGTGACACCATGGCAGACTCTGGTCAAAAAAAAACACAAGTTTAATGGAGGGGAACCACCAGATCCATCCTCTGGGAGTTCTTGCCCAAACCAAGAGTGGTTTCCTCTCTCATTCCTTCTGATTCCAGCCACGCACTCGGGGGACAAGTACAGACGCTGGGGAAGAACCGCCTCCTGCCGCCCCCCTGCACCTCCACAGCGCAAGGAGCGGCTGTCCGACCTCAAGCCCTCCAGCAGAACAGGGTGGCGGGCGACAAGGCAGGGAGCGTGTGAATCTCAGGAGCAGCCTGTGGCCACACAGCTGGGAGCAGGATGGGAGTCAAGCTCCCAGCTGGAGGGTCATCAGCCCCGCAGGCCACAGCACCATGAACCTCAGAGTAGGAAAGGGCTTGGGATTCGGCCAGTTCCCGCTCAGTGAGAGCCCAGGGAAACCCTGCCAGCTAATGCCAGAGACGGCCTCAGACCCGCACTCCAAGCCGTGCTGCTTCCCGGCACACCGCCCCCTCCAGGCCACGCTAACTGGACAGGGGAGGCGCCTCTGCTCTCCCACTCACCACGCACCATGAAACTGATCAAGCGGCATGTCAGGCCAGAGGGGAGACCACCTTGAGCTCCAAGGACCTCGGTCATTCATTTATTCATGTGGCCCATCACCTCTAGCCCAATACCTGCAGGATGCTGGGAAATGTCTAGGATCTGAGCATCATAAACCAAAGACTCCCCCCCTCCCCCAGTCCCCACCCCTCCCTTGAACCACAACGGCGATGGAGGGATCAAAATGAGAGGTTTTTTTTTAAACAGAGCTGTGCAAAGACCCACGCCCCAAAGTACACTGCGATTCGGTGTGGGAAATCTAACGTGAACTGTCTAAGGACATATGGAGAGGAGCAGCTGGGAGAAGAACAATGCCATCTCCATTTCAGACAAGGAAGTCTTCCTGTAAAAAAGTGGGATTTGTTTTTTTAAAGGAGGATTTTTATTTCACTGCCGCCAGTGGCCGTCTCTGATTTGTGAGACATACCTGGACCCTATTAATCTCTCCGTGAACAAAGGGCCTTAAAGCACCACCGTCCACTGAGCGGCACATCCTCCGGGGAAGCAGTGGTTGTGAATCAGTTCACACTCTAACCTGGCACTCGCTCATCTGCAGCTGCTTCGGCCCCTAAAACCTGGAGTCTGGGGAGACCCAAGACATCCTCTGGCCACGAATCCCCGCTGCTCCTCCCCTACACGATCCCTCTGCTTTCCCACCCGGTGGCTCTCACTCTACTTCCTGCCGCAACAGCGCCCCACCCCAGCGCCTGCCATGCCTGCCCCACCCCTTGGCACACCTCCTCCAGATCCAAAGTCCACCCTCGCCTCAGGGCAACTGGGAACCGGCTCCTCCCTCACGCAGGACAAGCTGATTGATCTTGGGTGACTGACTTCCCTTTTTCCAGCCTCTGATTCCTCAGTCTGTGAAGTCCCAATGGTTAACCAACTCCAGGCTCCTCAAGCCTTCCAGCCCCAAGGGCACCTAAAACGCCCTGAATGTGTCCAGGTTCCCACAGAGAAGGCACATGGCCAGGCCTTGTCCCCGTGGCGCCTCCAGCTTCAGTGTAGGTCCCAAAGTGCACCGCCATCTAAAAGCGATGGTGCTCCCCCATAGTGGGTTGGTGGCGGGTGGGGGGAGGGGGGGTAGTCTCAGGATTTGCATCAAGTCCTGTCATTGACACCTGCTGCCTGTGGAACCCCAGGCAAGTTCCCTAGCAGGAGCTGAAGGCAGGGTCCGCACCTGTTTAATAAGAACCCCATCTGCTGGCCTCGGAGGACAGGAGAAGGGACAATGACAGGGCTCAGTGGCTGGCGCAAAGTAGGTCATCTCAGATGAGCTCCCCTGCCCCGCCCCTGCTGGTCCGTGAACATGTGGTCAGGTACGAGGAACAAAGCTGAAATAGCCGTGCAGGCTGGGAAAGGGGTCAGGGAGGGGAGGAGGCACAGAGCACAGCCAGTGTTCCTGAGCCCCCAGGTGACTCCCGGAGACATCCGAGTCCCATCAGAGACCATCCCTGTGCCACACGGGGCTCAGGGGACGGCTGGCCACAAAGCGGATGCCACTGGCACCGCATGGGTGGTTGGTCGGGAAAGGTGCTGGCACCAAGGGGTCTCCAGGGGCACGTGGGTGAGATCCCACAAAGGAAGAGCATCAAAAAGAAGCCCCAAATCAAGACCTGATCACACACCGGCCACAATAAATAATGTTTGTGCAAAGGTGGGCGGGACAGAGAGGCCCTCGCTGGAGGAGGCACGTCCAATGTTGAAGAAAAGCTTGTTTTGTATGTCACACAAAGCAGACATTGTTCCAACGCTTCACCCATATACATAATCAGGGCTGCCGCTGGCTATTACATAAGCCTCTGGTGGCTGCAGTCTCCAAAATTAATTTATTTCTATCCTTATTCATAGATAGGAGTGAGGATACATTCAAACATATATAAAGTCATTATAAACTAATTCCTTCCTGTACATATTCATATCTGAGTAAGAGTATGTTCATATACGTAAATATAGAGAAATTCTTCTCGATCTGCATATAAGAACAAAAGCTCTAAAATGAAAGTGAGAGACGTGTGAAATGTATACACATCACACTGTTAAAGGTGGTTCTAGCTGAGAGGTGAGGCCTCTGCCTTCTCCACTATGCCCCTTCCAAGAAAACGCGGAGGGTTAATGCGCTTTTTATTTTCGTTTGTGTTTTATTTTGTTTTTCAAAAAGAAAGTCTCGAAATAAAAGCAAAGACAATTTAATAGAACCATTAAATGAGTCCGATTAAATTCTTTTTCCTGTTGGATCTCAGGGCTATTCACAGGCCTGCTTTAATCTTGATGTTCCCATAACCAGTATCAGGACTGGGGCACAGATGAGCATCCCCCATAATGATCACCAGGGTAACATGTGCGAGTTTCCTTTACCAAATGTAGAATAGGGAACACACACATACACACACGTGCACATGCACACGCACTCACTCACACCAGACACTTGACCAGGGATTCCAATCTCAGCACTACTGACAGCTTGGGCTGGAAAATGCTTTGTTGTGGGAACCTGTCCCATGCACTGAAGGATGTTCCGCAGCATCCCTGGCCTCTACCCAGCCCCCCAGCCCCGCCCCCAAGGAAGTCACAACCCTAAATGTCTCCAAACATTGCCAAATGTCCCCTGGGGAACAAGATCACCTCCATTTGAAAATCACTAACTAAACAATGTGGAGCCAGCAGCCCCAAGGAACAGAGAAGCTAAGCCAGCTCCTGAGGGCACACACAATAGGTGCTCAAGGACCAGTTACTTGAACCCAGAACATCTGGGTGTGAAGTCGCCTGCCACCTTGATGTTGTCCCAGGCCTCAAACAAAGCTGAACACAACTGGTAGGTTTCAGAAGTCACAGCTGTTCCTCCTTAAGAAAAGGAGTGGAGGATGGAATCTGTCACCCACTTAATTCTCACCATCATCGTGGTCCGATCCATCTCAGCTCCATCTCCACGCCATTCCACAGATGGATCCTGGAGGCCCGAGAGGCCAGAGAGAGGCAGGGACTTTCCTCAAGTTTCCTAACCTCTGAGCAGCTGGGCTCAGACCCCAAACCACCTCCTGTCTATGCCAATAACCCAAACAATGCCGTGTCGGGTTACAAAAGGGTTTTTCATTCTTTAGGAAATTACTTGGGAGAAAACAAACAAACTGATTAGCTTACTGATGCCTGGCTTAGATTCCCATCTCTTCTGTAGATTCCCATCTAAATGTAACACTCAGAAGGCAATTAAAAGTCCCTCCTTGTTAACAACTAGTATCTTGGGGGTGATTTGGTTCCGGACAGACACACACACTCACATACCATCTCTTACTAGTATACACACAACCCACCCCACCCACCCACTGAGCTTCCTTTGTGGCACAACCAGAAAGGTGAGAGGATCTTTTCAGGAGCTAACACGCCCGGAGAAGAGTTTAGAGTAGGCCTCCTTCTGCACCAAACGGGGGGAAGAAAACCCCCTTAATCATTGAGAACCAAGGCGCTGGAAAGAACAGCGTGGGGCTCAGTAACCCGTCTGTCAGCCACGCCGAGAACCAACCTGCCAGCTCACAGCACACAGCTCGGAGCTGGCTGGCTGAGGTTCTACCTACCCTGCAGGCATTTTTCTTATTTCAAAGTTTCTATTAACTCCCCACTGATGTGCCCTAAAAGAATTTTTAAGGGCTTGGAAACACATAAATAAAATAGTCTTTGTTGGACCAGCACAGCCAAATGAAAGCCTTTCACCTGTGGTCGTGGTGATAAAAGCTTCAGGCCCTGCTCTCCTATCAGCCATTCGAAGACTTGGGAGAGACTTGAGTAGTCAAACCTCCCGTGGCTCTCCCTGCCACCCTCCACGCCAGCCCCTCCACGCCAGCGCATTCCCCAGCCACGGGCAGGGTGAGGACGACACGCCCACTGGACTCAGGGTTGCAGGAAACATTCCTGACTCCAGGCCTGCCCTCCGGAGCCTTCCAAAAATACCCAGTTAATCATGTTTGTCAAAACCCAGTTTGCACACAGTTGAAGATGAGGAAGCTCCAGCCAACTGGCCTACTGGAGGCTTGTGGGGTGGAGGGTGGAGGGTGGAGGAGGAGAAATATGACCCAACCACATCAAATATCCAGAAACAGAAAAATAAAGACGCCTGTGCAACTGAAGGCAGCGCAGGAAATCTCAGCCATCGATCACAGGGGCAGGGCCCACGCACCCGTGTGCTGTGCTCATGTCCTCGCAGCCTTCCACCGTCAGGAGGATTTCCTGCCCTCCCCTCCGGGCCCGAAAGATGTGTGCCAGCGGTAGGACAACAACGCCGCCATCCTAAGTAAACATCAGCGCTTACACCGTCCAGGAAAGACATCATGCTAACACCACTGGGCAGATTAAACAGCTCTGGTGTCTCGCTCTGAGTTATTCGTCACATCTGGGCCTGCAGGAGGCGGCCTCCCTCTCTGAAGCTAAAGATGCTCACCTCTAAGAAAAGAGACTGGCCAGATTAAGACGATTCCTTTCCACGCACACAACTGTACAGTGGAGCCTTGACTTACGAGTTTAATTCGTGCGGAGACCGAGCTCGTTAAGGAGCTCGTTAACTCAAATTGCTCTATCAACTCAATGCAAAAAATCGGCCCAGAGACAACTGGTATCTCAAAAAACTCGTTAGTCGGACACTCATAAGGCAAGGCCCCACTGTATCTTTCTGCTTGTCCGTGGTCTCAAGCCCACCCAAGGCAGGTGGGTCTTGATTTTTCTTCTGGCCTCCAGAGCTTGGGCCCCATGAGCCCTCGAGAGTGAGCCAGACAAGCACGAATCATGCAATGTCTCCTCTATCGCCGGTGTCCCTGGCGGGGTAAGTGCCTGAGACCTGTCACAGACGGAAATATTAAAGGGGGACGAAGATGCATCTGAGCTCTGGAAGGGTGTTCAAGCACCATCTAAACCCATAGTTCCCCGGATGCACTACTGGGTCCCACAAAGAGCTGTCCAGATCCTCTCGAGGCCTCGGATGAGCATCTCAATTCTCCAAGAGGTGACTGCTCGTGCAGAGCCCCTTCGGATCACTTCGCCTTACCCACGTGAGGAATAACTGAAATGTTAGCGTATTCAGTTTTTCATCCGGACCATGAGAATTAACCAGCGGCGCCGTTTCTCTGTATTCAAACTCCTCCCGGAGTAACTCAGCTCTTGGGCGGCTTCCTGCCCGCCTCCGGAAAAGCACAACGAGAGGGTATCTGCAGAATGCCGACAGCTCCCGAGGAGGACGTCACCGAGCAAAGACACGGTCCCGCTGTGTAATGACAGCGGCTCAGAACCCCACCACAAAGTCATCGGCAACATGCAGACGCCAGGCCCAACGCCCAGTGTGCTGCGCGGCTCTTCCCTGCCTCTCCCAAGACAGGGAGGGATGGGGCTACCCAGTCACAGAAAGGCTGCCCGCTCTGCCACGTGGAACACACGCAACACAGGACCATTTCGATGAATCCGTTACACGGGCCTGATCACGCAGGATCCTCCTGAAGCAAAGAACCCCCTTAACTGGAAAGCCCCCTGCAAATGGACAAAGCCTGGGGAAGGCTCAGCATTCCTGAGAGGGCCCCAAATCCACCCACCAGCTTATACTGAGGGAGTGACCATGAGGAAGGAACCTCGCGCACGGCTGCGCACCGTCCCCCAAGTGGATGCAGATGTTGTGATGACTGATCAAAATGCAAAGCCATTCAAAAGCATTACCCCATTCTTAGAACTTCTGGCCACTGTGTCCTGTTCCCCGTCAACAAATACACACAATAAAAACATACAATGATGGGCGGAAATGCAGCAGTCCGGGCCACAGGCTCCCAGGCGCCTCCCAGCTGTGCGACTCTGAACGACCAGCTTGCCTTTGCTGCCAGCGTTTCCTCATCTGGAAAGAGCGTGCCATGCTCCCCCAGGTATCAACTTGTACAATGTCTGTACAGGGCTGGGCTCGGTAACCACTCAGTTGTTCTGCATTTTGAGACGGGGAGAGTCAGTGTCATTTTCACCATTTAAAAACAGGTCTTCTCATTCATTGGGCTGGCAGTTACAATGCCATCGGGTGCCCACCCCTGCTCAATCCTACCTTCCCTTCTTTTCCTTTGCTACGCTCCAGTAAAACCTACCTATACCTAAAAAGGTGGGGACAGGGAGGTCTTCATCTGCGAAAAATCTGGAAATGTTTGCTTTAGTCCAACTCATTTACAAATAAGAAAGCAAGTCCAGAAAAAAGGTCCCAGTTTGCACAACCACAAAGTGACTTACCAAGAACAGAACCCAGGCTCTGGTGTCCTGGGTCAGGTCTGCTCCCCCTACCAGAAACTCCTCCCCATAACTCATCCCCCACCCAACTTTCTGCATGTTCTACAGTAAATCAGGAATATCAATAAAATGTCCCCCTTTTCCCCCTCTAACTGTCAAGGCAACTAACGAACCCTCTCAACAGGGGTTGCAATACACTGGAAATCGGAATGATCGTGCCGGGGGAAGTAGGCAGGTATCGTTAGATTACAAGGTCAGAGACCAAGCTGCTCAGCCAACAGGACCTCCTTACCTCCAAGAGCAGTGCTAGGATCCCTGAGTCATGGGACTAGGTTTCCATATGGCACTGAGACTTGATGGAAAAGAAACCAATATGGAATCTCATTCAGCTCCATCCCAGGCCTGAGAACAGAAACCCCCCGAGGCAGGACCAGGACTGAGTGGATGAGACCAGGAGACCTTTTGCAGGTGTCATCACTTGAAGGGCCGGTCTTCTCTGGCCCCTGGTCCACATCTCCTTGGGGGAGCGGTGTCAACCCATTCCGGGAAGGGACCTACAACCCCCTTCCCATGAGGCCAACATTGCTCCTCTTTGGCCTCTAGGAGTGGGAAAGTGACTATCAGCAGATGGCATCGCCTTATCTCCCTATCTCACTGTGAGTCTCCAGGCCTTCAATCCATTGCCCTTCGGATGGACAAAACACCTTGCCAATCCTCCCTTAATGTTATTCCAAATTTCAAAACAAAATACCCTGACTCGATTCAAGAGAAGCACAATTTTTCCATCTGCTTTTTTACACGCTAATGGGCCTGTGATCTGTCTACAGCGGTTCTCAACCTGTGGGTCGCGAACAATGAAAATACATCCTGCACATCAGATACTTACATTACGATTCATAACAGTAGCAAAATTACAGTTATGAAGTAGCAACGAAAATAATTTTATGGTTGGGGGTCACCACAACATGAGGAACCGTACTGAAAGGTCGCAGCATCAGGAAGGTTGAGAATCACTGGAACCAACCTACCCCCATTAGACTGAGGTTTGCTCCAGGTTGAGAAACACTCTACCAGCCATATGTGATCCTCAAAGGTGTACAGTTACCAAAACTGAGTCACCCCAATAGTGGGAGGGCAGGAGGAAATTACCTAATTAACCATATAGCTACAAATCCCATGCTTTGGCCCATGCTGGGCACCAAGTTTTCAATAAATGTTAACCATCATTATTTCTTTTTTAATATAATTTATTAAATGAAGAAAAAAAGATCTTTCAGGCCCTCCAAAAAATTACAGCCAAACTTTGCAATGAGAGGAATTCATTTCCATCCCAGCCACAAGTCACACTTCTCAAGCTCCTCCCGTGACCTGCCCAAGTCCCGGGGTCCCATTTATACCCTCACAGCAGCCCAGGCTTCCTCATGAGAGAGAGTGTTTGTGACCTTCCGAGATTCTTTCTGGTCTGCACGACCCATCTCTGCCTTTTCTGCTCACCCATGGGGAAGAGGAGGAGAGAAATGGGCAACACCAATTTGTGAAAAACCAGGCTGAAACCCCAGTAGGTAGATTCCGCTTTCAGTGACCTGCAGATGAGGCTTTTATTTTCTAGAAGCTTCCCGGTGACTGCGTCATGCAGCCAGGGTCGGCACCCTGGGCTACAGGAATGTAACTGATGGGTGTCCATCCAATTACAGCAAAGGGGGGGGGGGGGTGGAGACTTACACGATTGCTTTATTTTTACAGGCAATCTTTATATCGTCTCTGGCAAACAAAAGTCCCATTCTGCTGTCTTGCCCAACACAACTGGCACACACGGAAGCCAAGGTTTTAAAAGTCTGGCGGGTCTTCAAAAAGTTAAACATAGAGTTATCACATGACTCAGCAATCCCACGCATGGGTATATACCTGGAGAAACACAACCACAGGCCCGTACAAACGCTGAGGACCGGATAAACAAAATGTGGCCCATCCATAAATGGAATAATATTCAGCCATCTAAAAGGAATGAGGAACTGATACATGCTAAAACGAGGAGGAACCTGGAAAGCATTGTGCATAGTGAAAGCAGCCAGGCACAAGAGGCCATGAATTCGACCATTCCATTTGTATGAAATGTCAAGAAGAGGCCTACCTATGGGTGACTGCCAGGGGCTGCGGAGGAAGGACTGAGTGGGGTTCCCTTTCGGGAGCGATGACAATGTAGGAGAATTAGATAAGTAGGAGAATAAGGTAAGAATTAGAGGTGCCGAGAAGTACACACCTCCTGAATACACTAAAAATAACTAAATTATACACTTTAAATAAGAGAATTGTATGGTCTGTAAATAGCTCAGTGGAGCTATTGTTTCCAAAAAAGGAATCCGAGGTTTTACAAGAGCCTGCGCAGCAGGAGGTGTGATCCTGCAGCCCTCTCTTGGTGAGCCCTCTCTTGGTGAGCCCTCTCTTGGTGAGCCCTCTCTTGGTGAGTCCTCTCTTGGTGAGCCCTCTCTTGGTGAGTCCTCTCTTGGTGAGCCCTCTCTCTTGGTGAGTCCTCTCTTGGTGAGTCGCACCAACCCACGGACACCACGTGCCTAGTGCTGAGGGCCCCGTGGGACGGCTCACACACAACTCCAGGCCCAGGTATGCTCTGAGGAACCTCACCATGTAGGCACCAGGCCAGAGGCAGGGCGTACGCAGGAGACAGCACACGGCGAAAAGCATTTCTATAGCATGTTCATTAAGACACACTCCCAGGTCCCGCCCCAGAAGATTCTGGTTCAGCCGATGGGGTCGGGGGAGGGCCCAGAAAGAATCTCAGTTGGCAGCCAGGTAAGAAAGAGTCCCCGGAACGGGGCCTGGGAAGCGCGAAGGAGATAACCAAGTAACACTTCATTCCAGAACCTCAGAGTTTATTCTTCGGAGAGGTCTCCGGGGGCCAGACAGAAGCCTGGAGTCCGCCTCAGGCTCCTCCAACAACCTCCCCGCCTTCCTGGGTCCTAGGACTTCCTCTCCTCGCAGCTCCAAGCCCTTGGCAGGGCCCAGGCCATCTCAGCGCCCAGCAGCGTCTCGCTCCCGAAGGCCTTGCTGGGCAGGCTGCGCCTCTTTTCATTCCAGAAATGTTAGCCCCGCGCCAGGGCGATTGGCAGGAAGCTGGAACCCGAACCCAGGAATCCCTACGCCCACAGATTCTCACCTCCAGCTCCAACAAAGGTCTCTTTGTGGGGTTTGGGTGTCTCCCGGAGGGCACATTTCCCTCCCCGGGCTGGGAGAGGAGCGAGGGTGGTGTGCGGAATGAAATCTATGCCGCCGACATGCATTTCCTGCTCTCCGGGTTGCCCAATCCCACCGCCCGAGGGGACGGACGGGCAGCGCTTTCCCTGGGCCTGGCAGGGGAGTCCAGGAGGGAGCGGGCCAGACCCACCCCAGCAGGCCCTCTGCCCTCGGAATCCAAGGCCTGACCCACGGCCTCCCGCGTCTGCGTCCTGCCCGCCCTGCCCGTGCAACAGGTCTGGAGGGAACAACGGGCTCTTGTTCAGACACGCTTGTTCGCCGGGAGGTTACTCTGGAAAGACTTCTACATGAATGCAGAGACCAGCAGCTCACGCTGAGGTCTACGTGCAGCCGGCTTTGGGCAATGCTCCCCTCCGTGGCACGCCATCCCCCGTGGCCCTACCACCCCCTCTGCTGTGGGCTCACCGCCTTCATGGTGAGGTCTCCGTGGGCACCAGAGGCAGAATCCACACTCAGTGCGGGGCGGGGCGGGGCGGGGTGGGGAGGTGAGAGCCGGAGGCTGGGTTTGCACAGCCTCACAGCCCCTCTCCCCGCACACCCCCTCCCCAGTGGGCACAAGGGAGGGAGTGGGCTGTGGCTGAGCACACGGACAAGAAGTCTCCCCAGGAAGGGAGGTGGCTGCTCACCTCAACTGTGCTCCAGATGTAATGCAGCCCTGGCTGGGTGAAGGGGACCACCTCGAAGAGCCTGGTCCCCAAAGAGCCGTCACTGCCCCTGCAGCCTGCGCCCCCTGATGGGAGACACGCACCTGTGGCTCTTCTTACCCTGGAGGAGGAGCCTCCTGCCTTGGGAACCACTCATGAACCATCCTCACACCGTACACAGGTTGTGTACCCCATTAGCAATATCTCCGTAGCATCCCCACTTCCCAGACAGGGAAACTGAGTCCCAAAGGTGCTGGGAGAAGCCAGGTGGCCACAGCTCTGAGACCCCCAATTTGGCAGGTACTCCAGAGCCTGCGGGTTCCTGGAGAGGCAGCTTTGGGGTTCAGACTCAGAGTGACAAAAGCTACTGAATGGTCTCAAATTTAAAAGCCTCCCTTTAACACTGTTTTCCCCCAGAGGTTCCCATCAAACTCTGTCCCTTGTGACACTCAAAACTACCCCACTAAGATAAGAAAATATTCCCACTTTAAAGCAGAGAAACAGAGTTGGAACCGTGAAAGAACAACCATAAACAGCTGACAACTTAATTTTTAACATCCTTTCAGATGCTCGGATTGTGTATTTTGCCCCAAAATTTAAGGGATGGGAATGCATGACCGGGAAAAGAGGGGAGGGGATGAGTTTTGCAAACCTGAACTGCTCTGAGATTTAATGGATGGAATGTAAAAGTTACCCCTCGAGTCTAACCACCACACTGTACGCCTAAAACTAATACAAAATAATATTAACTGTAAACCATTGACTATAAGCTGTCATCTTAAAAATTCTCTATTATAATTTTTTTTAAAAAAGCCTAAGTAAAAATAGGGGGGGAAGGGGAGAGTTACCCTTTGAGCAACAGGAAAAAGTTAATAAATCTATGTGTAATCGGAGTTACCCTGGGGGTGTGCAGGGCAACCACTAATAAAACACTCCAGTCCCCGAGTCTGTGGACAAATAACTGTCCCTTAGCCGCGTGCAGGAGTCCTGAGAGGCGGGCAATTGTCTTTACGTTATTAACAGTAATGGGAACACACTACCAGGAATAATCATTTCTGCATCTCATGCCAACCCGACTTTCATTTCACTGTATGAGCTGCTGGGCATCAAAGCCAACAGATTCACAGAAATGCTCAGGGAAGGAAGGAGGCAGAAGAGAAGAAAGCCCAGCCTTCTGCCCACCACCATCCCCCCTCACCCGGCCCATTAGAAAACATATTTCTAAATAAATAATAAGAAAACTCAATTTGCAAAATATTCCACCGCGCTAGGAGAGCGGAAATCCCCCCAAAGCATCACCTCAAAAAAATGTTAGCCCTCATCTCCTGATTCATCTACCCCAACTCGGTCCAAATTAAATGAAATGCTATCACGCCACTGTGTTTTAAAACAGTGTCCAAGAAGGTAGGAAAGGTTACCCACAGCAAGCAGTGACTGCCATCCTCACCATAGCAACGCGCGGGTTTATAATACGGTCTACCTGCATCAAAGGCTTGCACAAGACACTCGAGGCAAGTCTAGTGCTACCTCCCAGCCTGGAGACGAAGCCGGAAACTCGCGCTCATGTCAACGAAACGCTTCCAATTACATTACATGCCACGATTATTAGCATCGACTATCAATTTTTTTTTTTTTTTTTTTTGCTTTCTATTCAAGTAGGAATAAAGGGGAAATGAATTAAGACAGTTTCTAGGACACAGTAGACACCCAGCAGGCGACTTCCCAAAGTGCTTTGGCTTTTTTCTTTAATGGTTAACCCCAGAGGCAGAGACAGGAAGGAGGGGCTGTGGAGGAGAACACCGGGGAGGTTGCGGAAGCCTCACCTGCGCCAGGTGCGTTCAGCCTGGAAAGGTACCCACTGGTTCCTGAGCAGAGCGTGTGCCACTCATGCCAGACAGAGGGATTCCAGAGGAGCCCAGCCCCAGATCCCCCCTGGCCCGGGGAGCGAAGAAGAGACGCTGCTGGTCTAGAGGCAGACATGGGTGCCCACGTCCAACTGCTCCCCGGCAAAACGATTCTCATTCGCCTTCAGAGTCTACACCAGAATCAGGAAAGAGGCCCCGCTCCATGCCTCACAGCAGCCTCCGTTCCCATGTCAGTGTAGCCACCTCACAGCAAGCCTGGGCCTAGATTCAAACCCCCGTCAGCCACTCCCGAGTCATGTCCCCTTGGGCAAGTCCCCTAACTGTCTTCGGTTTTCTCATCTGGATAAAACTCCCGTAAGCATTCAAAATATTCTAGAAACTGATACATAGTGAGAGCTCAACAGACAACATCTGTTCTTTCTTTTTCTACTGCGATTAAGGTTCTTTCTGTAGTTATTATGGAATAAACAAAGCGTAAGTTCCTACACACGAAAGAACCACAAGAGAACCTCAAAAATGCGATTGTCGCCCTGGCTGGTTTGGCTCCGTGGTTAGAGTGGATGAAGGGTCTCGGGTTCCATTCCCAGTCAAGAGCACATACTGGTACCTTGGTTGCAGGTTCCCGTGTGGGAGGCAACCAACTGATGTGTCTCTCTCACGTGATGTTCTTGTTCTCCCTCTCTCTCTCTCTCTCCCCCTCCCTCCCTCCCCCTCTCCTCCTTCCCTTCTACTCTCTCTAGAAGTCAATGGAAAAAAATATCCTAGAGTAAGGATTAAAACATCATCATAATAAGATGTGATTGTTCCCTTCCTTACCATGCACTCTATGGAATAATGCCATCCCCATATCACAGTTAGAAAACCTGAGGCCAGACACATGGGCGCCAACGGTAATGCTAAGGCCCAAGCCTAGTAGACCAGAAGGAAGAGCGATGGAAGGTGAGTGACCTATGGGGAGCATTAATGGAGGGGCAGATAGGCTGGCCCTCATCATTGTGAGTCAGTCAGATGGAAGAAAGACAAAAGCATTCCTTAGGCCAAGGTGAGTGGTACATAAGACAGAGGGAGTCACAGTTCTGGTCATGTGATTCTGCCACGTGTTCTTTCCCAACAGATGTACATCCCTACAGGGCAGGGACTACATCTAGGCGCCCCCAGAGCGATGAACACACTGCACACCCTAAATAAGTATTTGTTTCTGTTGAATGCCTTTAGGGGGGACGGGGGAAGCTTCAGCACCCTGCTATCTCCCCTAGAATGACAAAGTATTGTTATTGTGTTAAAAACACACACACAAGACACAATGTTATTTCATTTCATTATTGCAACAATTTGTATTAAACCTATTTTACAGACAGGAAAACTGAAGTGTAGGGCAATACTTGCTCAAGGTCACACAAAATCACAAAAATAACTAAGCCATCGGCTAGATCTATCTGACTCTAGAGTTAAGATTGCACGCACTCCCTTATTCTCGATATTTCTCTCAGAATATCATGCGCATCTAAACTAGTCCTTGCATAAACGTTCAGTAAATATTTCCTAAATGGAAACACAAAAGAAATGGGCAACTCGGGCGCTTGCTTCCGGTGCTCACAAAACCTCAGCGTAGCCATAGCTGAGAAAGCTTCACCTCCGCCTCACAAACTATGTGAGCAATTCCTCCCTGCAGACATTTTGGGGGGGAAAGAATTCAATGCATGTCTTCAACCACCAATTTCTGTGAGAGCAAGCCCTGGAGCAAAATCAGTGACATAAAACTGGCTGGATCTGCTCTGGTCCAGGTATTAAGCAAGGCTGAACTAGAAATTTCCACACCAGGCACCCAGCATCCCCACAGACCAGGGAGCAGGAGGTCAGTGCAGACCTAGGAGGAGGGGTTCCTGAACACGGCACCTTCTCAAAATCGTCCCGGGGAGGAGTGGAGGCCCCCAGAAAGGGAGGTCCGGGGGACATGCTCTAATACTCCCTCTTAACCACAGCCCGAGCCTCGCTCCACCAGAGAGAAACACCAAGCGCAACCACAGCGACTTCTAAGTGTGCAGGCCGATTATAGCTTTACTTTCAAAAGAGCTTTGATTGATCTTTTCTGATAGACCTGAAATAAATTAAACTAGATTGACTCACTTGAGAATGGACTCTAATCCCTTAGTCAGATCCCGGAGAACTCAAACCAAACCAGCTGTTAATTTAGGCTTTATAAGATAAAGCATGAGAAATCCAAGTTGATGTACCCCAGAGCAAAGCTTGCATCATCTCTGTAAGCAATCAACTCGCTGCCTTCTTTCAGGAACTAATCAGGTCTTGGGTAAGTGTGTGCCAAGCCTGCTGCTCTCTCAAAGTGAAACTCACTCAAAGAAAAGAGGAAAGGCGAGAGGGGAAGAGAGGACCCCAGAAACACTGGCTGACTCACTCCCCAAGCAAGTCAGAACCTGCCCCAGACATTTCCATGCTGCTTTCGGTGAGTCATCCGTCCCCTGCCCCGTAAACTGTGGCAGCCTGACCAGAGCCTACCCACCAAGTGAGAGGATGCAGTGGATGCGAGTTGGGGGGGGGGGGGGAATTACCCAGAAAATATTCCCCCTACCATTTTTTTATTCTCCCATCTGTGAAGATCGCACTGCCCCCTTCCCTTTATCTTTGCTTCTGGGTGCCTTTGATTTGAATATAGAAATCCCAATACTTGCAAGTGGCAGCTGCTATGGCACTAACAGAGTTCTCACACACACACACACACACACACACACACACATGCATGCATGCACGCACGCACGCACACACACACACACATACACACAACTGCAGGCTCCCTCCTCAGCTAAGCTCTGCTCAGTACCAGGCAGCCCTCCCGACTTCCACCAGCATTTTGGGTGAAGGGGAGCTTCCACGTCTAGGGGACCCCACCCAGAGCCTCACCCCAGGAGGTCCCAACATGGTGCCTTTCCCCCCTGCAAGGCTGCCAGCCTCGTGCTCCCAAACAATGATGTTCCATCGAACACTCTGTTTACCGAACATAAGGGGATCAAGAACCGAAATCCAATTTAAGGAATTATGGTGCCTTCAGACTGTTTTTCCTCAACGATGAAAAAAGACAGGCGTGTTGTTTCTGGAATTAGGCCAGAAGAAACTGATCCTTGTAGTAATACAAGAAAAAGGAAAGGAATCAATGTGTGTGTTTACATATGTGTTGGGGGGAGGGGATTGCTAAAATGAGTTAAAACGTGAGTAGCAAATGAATTTGCGATATTCCATGGAAGAATCCTGAAGTTTATCTCAAAGCCCTATTTGGATCTCTGTCAGACAAGTAGAACACAGTTCATCTCTCATAGCTTCTGAGAAGCAAAGGAAATTTAACCAGAAACGACACAATGAAGTCCACCAAAGTCTATCCACTTGCCTTCACTAGCAGCAAAACGAGCCAGGGACCCCAGGCCCAGTCAGAACCTGCGAGGAGCACATTCCCCTTTAAACAAAAGGAGCCACTGCCGCCCAGTGCTGGCCTCTGCGTTGGACCTGTATGTGTCTTGCCCCAGTGAATCCTCTGAGATCGGTGTATCCCCATTTCACAGATAAAACTGAGACGCAGGGAGGTTCAAAAATGGCCAAGGTCCCCCACGCAATGAACGGCTGTGACGTGAGGCCCGTGTGTGTCTCATGGATGCGAGGGCCAGAGCTCTCGTCCATCAGCCTAAACGCTTCCCTTTTCACAGCAAAAACTTCAGGTCCAACTAAAACAGCACTTTGATGGCTCAGGGTTGGTCTCACTGTGGCTTCCATCCTCTGGCGCATTTCACAGATGAGCAAGCTGAGTCCCCGGGCAGAGAGCTCTCCGCGCCCTGAGCACTTGTGGCAGGCCCAGCAGTGCTCCGAGCTGCCAGCCTGTAACTGTAACTATGGCGCTTCATCCTCTCCCTGAATTAATTCTGCCCCACGGCCAGACCCAATGGCCAAGTCCTCCCTGAGGAAAATGTCTCCCACCAAGGGCCACATGGGGAAATAGTTTTGTTATTGGTGTTCATGTTTTGTTTTGTTATTTTCTTTTTCTTTTTACAGGGAGGTGGAGGGGAGAAGGGAAAGGAGGGAAAAACCATTAGATCAGCGGTTCTCAAGCTGTGGGTCGCGACCCCTTTGGTGGTCGAACGACCCTTTCCCAGGGGTCGCCTAAGACCATCCTGCATATCAGATATTTACATTACGATTCATAACAGTAGCAACATGACAGTTATGAAGTAGCAACGAAAATAATTTTAGGGTTGGGTCACAACATGAGGAACTGTATTTAAAGGGCCAGAAGGTTGAGAACCACTGCATTAGATGAAGAATATTAAGCCATATCTGATGCGTATTCATCGCTTAGAGGAACTAACCAATGCAAAAGGCGCAGCACTGCTCTGGCTCAGAGCTCCGCGATCCACCAGGGTGCCCGGGACAGGCTTCAGTGGGAGGGGGAGGAAAATGAAGGCACCTTCCACAGCCTAAGGCCACTGAGCAGCCACAAAAGGTCTGGCCAACGCCAAAATAAACTCCATAGCTTTCTGATGAACAAAGCCTGCTGAAATACAAACCCTATTTTTTAAGGGGGGGGAGAGGGTTGGCTGAGTGGGAGGGCATAATCACACTAATCTATTGTTTTACACCTCCCCAAGCCAGAGAGGGGAGTGAGGATTTAAAAAACGTCTGTTGGCTAAGACTGCTCCCTGATTCCTCCTATTTCACTCCAGCTCTCTCCATCTTGGCCTCTGAAAGCTAACGAAAGAGAGCAATGAAAACACACAGACCTCCAAGCAGTGTTTGAGTCCGGCCTTCTGCAGATGAGGCAGGTTTGAACCGCACCTTCCAGAACCGGGGGTGTTAAAGAAACCGTGTCTGCCGTCAAGTCGATGGGGAGACTCGATGTCATTTCGTAACCACCACTGAGAATAAATCACTGTGG
The DNA here is from genome assembly GCF_964212035.1 of Myotis nattereri. NCBI lineage: Eukaryota > Metazoa > Chordata > Mammalia > Chiroptera > Vespertilionidae > Myotis > Myotis nattereri. The sequence goes on along the minus strand of NC_138088.1, from coordinate 51,298,597 downwards.
ACAAGCTCCTGACTGCACGGCTGGTATCCACGCTGAAGTGCCAACAGGCCTGACTTTGCTGTCCGCTAACTGATGTCTTGCCCAGGAGAGCCCCACAGAGAAGTTCCAGCGAGCCGACCTGTGTTGTGGGCACAGACTCAACGGCAGTTCCTCCACGGGCGCAGGCACCCACAGGCCCCTGAGCAGCTGGCTTCCAACCCCAGGTTCCTAAGGTCTCTTGTCCCCAGTAACCCACTAACTAGGGCTGCTTGTCTTTGAAGCAAATTGGAGGAGGAGGGGACTGTTACACGCTTATTAGAAATTCAGACAAACAATAGCCAGACCACAGCGGCCAAGGAAACTCCCTCATAAAGAAAGAAGTAAGTGTTACTAGGTTCGCAAGCCAGGAGCCAGCCCCCTGCCTTTCAAGAACCAAAAAGGATGCCTTTTTAAATCTTTTTTATTTTTTTAATGAAGTTCTAAGCAATAGAAAAGGACCCAAAGAAAAGAACAGACATTACAACCAAAAAGCCACAAATTCCTGTCCTTGCTGTCACTAATTTCATGCCCATCAGAGGCTGAATAATTCGAAGTCCAGTCTCCCCGATGGGTTTTGTGTCTGTCCTCCCCGGAGATAAATTATGTTGCAACACAGGCTCTCTCTCCCTAGCGCTTTTCAAAGGGTCCTCTAGCCTCCTGATTCTGCCCACTCGCACACGAGAGAAATAACTCAGAACCGGACTATTGGGGGCCGGGGGGGTGGGGGGGGGCAGCAAAGAAAAGCTCAGAAAGATATGCAACACAATATATCACCAGCTTGTCAACTTGGCAAGAGTGTAGTTAACAGTGTTGTCAAGGTGACCAGCTGTCATGAAACCTTTCTCCTGTACCAGTCACTGGACTAGCCCCTCTCACAGCTGACAACAGCCCACAGAGGAGACAAGTCCTATTACTAAACCCATACTTCACAGACGAGAATATAAAGAACAGAGCAATTAAGTATTTTGCCCAACTTAAAGTTTTCAGCTTTAAATAAAAAGGGTGGAAGGACTGAGCAAAAAAGAAAAAACTCATTGCCACAGACAACAGTGTGGTTGGTGACTGCTGGCGGGAGAAGGGGGTGGAGGGGGGACGGGGGACGAAGGTGGAGGAGGGTACAGGGGGGATAAATGGTGATGGAAGGAGACTTGACTTGGAGTGGTGGACACAATATAGTGCACAGGTGATGTATTGTGGAATTGTGTACCTGAAACCCCTATCATTTTGTTAACCAGCGTCACCCCAATACATTCAATAAAAAGGAAAGAAATATAAATACATTAAAGGACACTGGACTAAAGAAAAGTTCATACTTTATGGGAAAATTCTGACCTGGAAACTAGTTAATGAGGAAAAAACATTTCCTGCCAAAGGAGATGAGAGAAAGGCAGGGGACTCAGGAAATACACAGATCAGAAAGATCAATCACAAGTTGGTCTAGAATGTTTCCAAAATAGTCCTCCGAGGCATTACATAAGCAACACAGAAAGAGAGAGAAGAAAGCCCAGGTGCGGAGCGTGTGACAGCTGAGGCTCCTGCACCATCAGGAGACCTCCGTCTCAATACTCCGGGGGAATGCCATCCTGGGGACCCCCTCCTCGGACTTCCAAGGCCATTGATCACTTCGGTTCCCAAGCAGCCGAAGCTCTGAGCTGTGATAGCAAATGGAAACCACAAACCAGGAGCCGAACCAGAAGTCAGACCGAAAGATAAAAATCCACTCTCACAGAAAAAGAACGATAACAGAACCACTGAGACCGAAATCAAAACCAGATCTGCTTTGCATGTGGTATGTGGTTTTGTGTCTGTACTTTCTACACGTTACATCATTGGTTCCCGTCACATGTTAAGTCGCTGTCGGGCTCCCTGCACTGCGATGCAAACCAGGGCCCCAAGATTCCAGTAACGAGACCAACTTGGGCCAATGTTGGCCCAAAATTCCAATAACAGTGGAGGAAGAAAACACCAACTCTCTTATTACTTATGACTGTGAAATCAACAGTTGCGGAGGGCAGGGTACTCAACCCAATCTACAAAAAAAAAAAAAAAAATCTTGGTGCTTTTCCTAAAATTATTATAAAGTGGCCAAATCATGCCAGGAGTAGCACATTTGTGGGGCAATGTCTATCAGCATGTATTTTCTAATAGGGATAAACTGGGAAATTAAGCCCACCTGAAAAACCACCCAAGCAAAACACAGCTTATTGCGGGGGGGGGGGGGGGGGGGGGGCACCTTTCTTCCAAAGGAAGAGGCCTACCCCACAGAATTCAGCCCTTTCCCTCACCCGAGAATTGAAGCCGAGCGCCCCTTCTTCCGATACACATGGCTTCACGAAGCCGCCCTTCGGTGGGGAGACGTGTCATCTGCTTTCACTCACCACAATGAAACTGTGACATCAGTGGCAAGTGTTTTTAAAAAACACAAAACAAAATAAAGTGCATAAAGCCGGCGGTTTGGTAAACACGTCTGTTGGCTGAGGGGCAATTTCAAAACTTCCTTTAAGTTCCCTTTCAGGAAAAATGTTGGTGTACACTGGTTCAGTGAGTTTTTTTCAGTCAACAGGGCAAGTCTTGGTTTCTTCAACAATGATGAAGACACAAAAGCTGCTGGACCCCAGAACCAACACTGAGCGACTAAAGACCGGGAGGAGGAAAACGGGGAGGTTCATTTCTGACTTTTTTTTTTTTTTCTTTTTATTGATTTCAGAGAGGAAGGAAGAGGGAGAGAGAAACATCAATGTCAGAGAATCACTGGTCGGCGGCCTCCAGCACGCCCCCTACTGGGGAGCCAGCCCACAACCCAGGCATGTGCCCTGACCAGGAATTGAACCGAAACCTCCCGGTTCATAGGTCGACGCTCAACCATGAGCCACACGATCAGGCTCCTTTCTGATATTAAGGACAAGAACCAAGTTCAGGAGGCTGTGACTCCCAAAACACTCCTGAGCTGAGTCTTATAGATTCCCTATGTCAATAAAGCCCTGATTTAGAACTTGCTACCTCCTGCACTCGCATTTTTTTAATTCCACGGAAAATTCTAAGCTAAAGAGTAATTACCTCACTATTTCATTTCTGTGTCATATTTTAAGAATTCCTAAGTCTTAGGTTCTAGTCAAAAGAACAAAAATTCCTCCTTGCACACATTTCTACAAGATGGAATGTAAAGCTCTGCTGTAACGCCAGAAAGCAACAAACTGATCAAGGAAACACCCCTCGAGGCCTTGAAAAGATGTACCCCTAGCACACACAGGCCTTTGTACCCACAAAGTGGACACTTTCTTTTCCTTAAGAGTCTGGTCTCCAGAAACCCCCTTATTCGCTGCCTGACCCACTCACACCGTCTACACTGCCCCTCAGGAGTATAAATCTGACCACTGCTTTCAAGCCAAACCAGACAGAACCCCAGAAAACTCAGGGAATGCAAGGGATGTGCCTGCCCTCCCCAACACAGAGACCTTCAGGTTCAGAAGCACGTCTCCATGTTCCCTCCAAATCCATTTAATCACATTCCCTGTTCTCAATTGACTGGAGGTCTACCGTCTGGCAAGATCAAACTGAGGGCTAACCGAGCGGGTGGGTTTTGCTGGAGATGGTCGTTTAAATAACCTCAAGGTGTGTTTTACCTGGATTCTGCTGGTAAACTAGATTGGCACACTCAGATTCTCGGAAGTCAGTGTGGACGCGTTATTGTAAATGATAGTTTTGTTTTGTTTTTTATCATCATCCCCTCACTGACTCTTCAACTGAGCTGAAAGTTGGAAAAAGCCAGAAAGTAAACTCCAACCCAATTTGCCTCTGGGAGAAAAGACGTGCCTGGAATGGACACTAAGTGCACCCCATCCAATGAACTGTACCCCAGTCACAGAAAAGCTCTCAGGGCTCTGACCTTCACTGACACCCAGCAGTCCCAATGGTGAGGTTTCTGGGCGCTGGGGGAAGAGTGCACACCCAGGAACGTCATGGCGGTCCCCTGCCAAGCTCCTCCTGCACCCCAGCCTCTTCAATTCTCCTTTCAACAGGCAAAGTCTCCACGTCCAGTCCATGCCACAAAATAAAAGCAAGCCCCCAAACCAGAAAGGAAAAGACTAAATAACTGGGGCACTTCATCGGCTCCTCCCAAAATAAAGGGAAGTTAATATTAATAGTCTTCTAAGAACTTCCTTAGCAAACCCAACACTAGAGAGGCAAAAGTAAAATGATCTTTACATAAAATCATAAAATTTTGGGGACTGAAAACTACTGGTGAACGGATACAAGGCACTTACACTTAATGACTTTGAAGTGTGGGAAACACCAGTATTTAGCCGTGAAACTTACCTCTCTAAAGTTCAATGTTTTCATTCATCTAGTCAGTATATACTGAGTGCCTGCAACATGCAAAGCCAAGTCACCACTCAATAGCTATTAAAAAGAGAAAGAAAAAAATAGGAACAAAAAAATTTTTTGCCCTGGCCAGTTTTTGGCTCAGTGGATAGAGCATCGGCCTGCGGACCAAAGGGCCCCGGGTTTGATTCCGGTCAAGGGCACATGCCCAGGTTGTGAGCTCGGTCCCTAGCAGGGGGCATGCAGGAGGCAGCCAATCAACGCTTCTCTCTCATCATTGGTGTTTCTATCTCTCTTTCCCTCACCCTCCCTCTCTGGAATCAATAAATATATATTTTAAAAAAATAAAAATTTTTATTAAACACACAAGACCTTCCAAGCTTCCAAATATGAATCATATACATGTTTCAGAATAATAATCCCCTCTTAGTTGCTTTCCAATAGAGAATCAAAGACCCCAAGCTGATCGATTTAAATTTAACTGTCCCTTTCCTCTCTCTCTCTCTCTCTCTCTCTCTCTCTCTCTCTCTTAAATCATCGTTAAGCAAAAATAAAGACCATTTCCCAGGCCTCCTGTCACAAGGCTTGAACACCCATAAGGGTATCAGGGGCTGGAAACACGGAACAGGCACCTCAAATTTCCTTTCTATTTTAGACTGTCAATAGCATTTAGGAAAAACACCTCGTCTCATTTCTGCTTCATATGTTTTCCTTATTGGTTCGTTTACACAGCGCTGCTCGCCCAACGGCAGTCAGTCCATCGTTTTGTCATTTCTGCCCTTCCCAGCCATTAGCGCAGGCTGCCGAGGCGACACCCCAGCTGCCTCCCGGGGTGGCTTGCAGCACAGGCGCATCCTTCCCCCCAGTGGTCCCCCCTTTGACTAATGTCCACCAGCACTCATACATCATTCCCAAATTGGTCCAAATGAATTAAACACAGCTCTGCTTAACATTACGAGATTTAAATGGATTTTCTCTCTACAGGTCTGCCCCATAATTGGGTTTATCCATCTTGTTGAAGTACAGTTTACACTTGCTAACATCACGCCAATTCAAGCTACATTTTCTGCTCCAGTGGCAGGAGCAAGGCAGATTTGTCATCGGATCATAACAGGTAATTCAAACAACAATTAGTTTGATGACGGCCCGTATGTCAATGTCGGCTCCCAGCAGCCCGGCTCACACTCGATGCTCTCTGTTCCTCAAGATGAATTGTCTTCACAATTCTTCAATTTCAATCATCAACAATGCTTACTGAATCAACTTAAAAACTATTGACACAAGACTATCTTCCCCACAGAGCAGCCGCACCAAAGCCCTTGTGGAAAGAATCCTCTAGCTCCACTCGGACGGGCTACCAGCACACGCTCATCCATTATCAAGCCTTGGACAATTTCCGGTCCTCAAGCAAAGCCATTTATTCTGGTTCTCATCGCAACCTCAAAATGCAGGGAGGCACAAGGTATGGGAACAGAAAGGAATGAAGTTGCTAGTGTAGGCTCATCCACCCACATGTAGTATAACATTTGTTTAATTTTTGGAAGTCCTTTGCAGGAATTAATGACAATGGTCAAAGTCTGAGAAAATGTTATGATCCAATGGGTAACACAACTTGTCATGTGTTTTTTTTAAAGTTATTGTTGCTTTAAAAAAACAACTAACCTCCAAACATTTTCAACACTAAAAGACAATCATATAAATACTGCAGGCCCAATGCACGAAATTCGTGCAAGGGGCTCGGCCCTCACGGCCACTGTGGCTTGCCTCGGCCCTCGCAGCCCTGGCTTCGTCTGGAAGATCGTCCGGAAGGACATCCAGAAGGTCATTCATCTGTCCGGTCTAATACGCATAGTACGGTTTTATTTTTTTATTTTTTTCGGTTTTATTATTATAGACAAACCAGTCCAACACCATGGTTTGAGTGATGCCACAGTCATTAAAATAGGGTGCAAATTCATGCATTGAAGGAGAGCCGAAACTAAAATATGACATATCTGGGAAAGAACATCAAGTTAACAAAGAGACTGAAGGTCTACCTCAAAGTATTTGGTTAAACACCAAAAAAAAAATTTATTATTATTATTTTTGGCCTCTCATGTTATGAAAGGGGGCTATTATGAGAAAAATGCAGAAGCCAACTCTAATACACACCCAACTCCATCTCAGTTATACACTCTGTTCCCATTTCTGCCCACAGTGTGTATTATGTGAACACACTCACGCCCCTGGTTGTACACCTACTGTGTCCTAGGCATTCCTACACAGTGCTATATAAAAGATGAGTAAGACACAATCTCAGAAGAGCTTATATTCTAGTCAAACGTTGCAAGGACCAGGCAGAATTTTTTAAGTGACATGAGAGAAATGCAAACAGCAACCAACAGGAGTCATAAATCTTTGTTACACCAGCAAAGATGGTCCAGGTTATCAAATTTATCATCTGTGATGTTCTTGACAGGAAATAAAAAATATACAATGCATGTCGGGATAAGGCATCTTCTAAATCTGCGAGCAAGTGCTTCACATAGTACTCAAGGGTGAAAGCAGGGGCTTGCATTTATTTATCAAGCACCCTGTGTGTGCCATTGCACTGCCCGCCTCATGACATACCACCTCATTTAAACTCCCAATCACCTGCTGGGAACAGGTACTACCCTTCACCCATTTCATAAGGTTAGGAAACTGAGGCAGGGCAGAACTGGGACCCAAACTCAGGAAATCCGGCTCCAGAAGCACAAGCTGAACCCCCCACTTCCTCTTGTACCTGACCCTTTAAAATGCAAAAGTAGCACTACCTGGTTTGGCTCAGTGGATAGAACATCTACCTGTGGACTGAAGGGTCCCAGGTTCAATTCCGGCCAAGGGCACATGCCCAGGTTGTGGATTCGATCCCCAGTAGGGGGTGTGCAGAAGGCAGCTGATCAGTGTTGCTCTCTCATCATTGATGTTTCTAGCTCTCTATCCCTCTCCCTTCCTCTCTGAAATCAATAAAAAAATATATTTGAAAATTAATTAATTAATTAAATGCAAAGGTGATGTACTACAGCCTCCACGGCAAGGCACACACTTTAAATGGCTGTGCTAAGCCAGTTGTTCTCCACCAGGGCCAATGTGGACCCCCGGCGGACATGCTTGGTGGTCACATTTTGGTTGGGTGCTGGTGGCATGGACAGGATAGACAAACATTCTACAATGCACGGAACGGTCCCCTGTGCAACCAAGCATCACCAGCCCAAACTGCCAGTAGCACTGAGGCTGAGACACGCCGCACCAAGCCATCCCACCTCATCCAGGCCCCACTTCGGAAGACATGCCCATTTGCCGTCTAGGAGCTTCCGGCAGGACCAAGTGTTTCTCCAGCTGCATATCCCTAACAAAACCAAGGATTCTGCGAAGATGCTTCAGCGAGTCCACAAATGTTTGTTTGACTCTCATGTTCCTTTTTATAACATGTTAAAGATACAGAGATATCCAGCGGTGGCAAAAGTAAGTTTACAGTTGTAATACAAATAAACAATTCAATAATTAATAACAAATACAAGAATCCCCTCTGCGTTTCCCATACTCACAACTGTAAACCTACTTTTGCCTGCCCCTGTAGAGCACAGGTACCTACTTTTAAGCTTGATACATTTTTCATTTTCTATTTCATTTCTATTTCAATCTATCGTTCTTTAAATATGAAACACACTGCCAGCACCCAGTGGTTTTGGTGGAACCCTCAGAAATAAGGGTCCGGCTGACCTAGCTGGTTCGGCTCCGTGGATAGACTGTGGACTGAAGGGTCCCAGGTTCCATTCCAGTCAAAGACACATGCCCGGGTTGTGGGCTCGATCCCCAGTAGGGGGCATGGGCGTGCAGGAGGCAGCCGGTCCATGATTCTCATCATTGATGTTTCTATCTCTCTCTCCCTCTCCCTTCCTCTCTGAAATCAATAAAAATATTATTTTAGGAAAAAGAAAAAAAATAATGGCCAGCTATCATTTCTGTGTAATTGAAGAGTTTGCTGGGATTTCAAGGTAAACCATTAGAAAAACAATTTGCAACCACTTATCTGGTTTGATCAGGAGTTCATATCATGCAACTAAGCCCAGGTCCAGAAACAAATGAAGTGCTAAGCTGCCTAAGCATGCCAACGTCAGCCACAACCAACCCAGTCAGACATTTCTGTGCTGAGCTAAATGGCCCCCTGATCCTCAGAGACTTCAGAAAAAGTAAATGTGATCAAGTGTAACTTATAAAGTAGAGCTACAAAGAAAATACCCCCAGCCCTAGCCAGTTTGGCTCAGTGGATAGAGAGTCAGCCTGCAGTCTGAAGAGTCCTGGGTTCGATTCTGGCCAAGGGCACATGCCTGGGTTGCGGGCTCGATCCCCAGTAGGGGGCGTGCTGGAGGCAGCCAATCAATGATTCCCTCTCATCACTGATGTTTCTAACTCTCTCTCCCCCTTCCTCTCTAAAATCAATAAGATATATTTTTTTAAAAACCAAACACCCCCAGCTGACTGCCCCAGGTCAGGCCTCTCCAGCACTCGCAGTGGCCATAAGGGGGGCACATGTGGCTGACAGAACAGTTGTTTCCATTCTTTCCGGGTGTCTAGTCAGGACCACCAGACATTCTCTACATCCCCACCAGCCCTCTCACAAACCATGCAGGCTGGGCCCCACGTGCCTTACCGTGGCGGAGAAGGAACAGATGCAAATATCTCAACTCACACAAACACAATTAGAACAGATAGAAGTTAAAACAACGATAGAAGTTAGAACAGCAAAAGCAGATTGTTTTCTTTTCTCTGGCCAATGTAATGCATCTCCTATGGGCTTAGTAGACAAGATGATAACTTCTCCCTGAAAGGAGGCATAAAGCCACGTCGGACTCCTGCATTCTGGTCTTGGCCGTGTTTCCACCAAGCTGGGAGACCTCGGACAAACCAATTCGCCTCTTTGCAGCTCAGTTTCCGTGCCTTTCAAAACGGACTTGAGCCCGGCTGCTGTGGCTCAGTGGGTGAGCGCCGACCTCGGAACCAGGAGGTCACCGTTCGATTCCCCATCAGGGCACATGCCAGGGTTGTGGACTCAATCCCCAGTAGGGGGAGTGTAGGAGGCAGCCGGTCAATGTTTCCCTCTCTCTCTTCCTCTCTGACATCAATAAAAATATTTTTTTTTAAATGGACTCAGCCTTTGCCCTATCTCTTGGCTGCATCAGCACCCCTGGGGAGTGTTAGAAATGCAAATCTCAGGCCCCACCCTGCCACTGCTACACCCAAACCTGCACGGTGGCGTGACCTGGCCGCTGAGCAGCAGTCGGCTACCTGGCCTGAGCGTCAGGCTCCTTAGCCCCTTGGGTGTGACCGCAGAAGCCCACCTTCTCTCACTGCTTCTCACTCAGGGCACACTGAGCATCCCTGCTCACCTAGGAATGCAGTGTTCTCAAACTAGAGCAGCGGTTCTCAACCTGTGGGTCGCGACCCCTCTGGGGGTCGAACGACCCTTTCACAGGGGTCGCCTAAGACCTTCGGAAAACACATATATAATTACATGTTGTTTTTGTGATGAATCGCTATGCTTTAATTATGTTCCATTTGTAACAATGAAAATACATCCTGCATATCAGATATTTACATGACGATTCATACCAGTAGCAAAATGACAGTTATGAAGTAGCAACGAAAATAATTTTATGGTTGGGGGTCACCACAACGTGAGGAACTGTATTAAAGGGTCGCAGCATTAGGAAGGTTGAGAACCACTGAACTAGAGGCTCCTGCACTGAACAGACATCCTTTAGAACTCTGAACATAACCAGACTTTTTCCCCCAAGGAAAGACAGCCAAGCTAAAACAAGCAAACAAGGACTTTACAAACCTTCTTCTCCAAGGAGACCCCGTGCATCACATTCATCCAAAGAGGGGGCCAGAGCCCAAGATCCCCTAGACCACTGCTCTTCGACCCCATGCACAGTAAAATCACCTGGGAAGCTTTTTAGAAAGAGGGATGCCCAGTCCCCGCCCCGCAGAGACCCCAATCCAGGTGGGCGGGGGCGGAGCCTGGGTCTAGGCGCTGGTTTTCATGCTCTCCACGGGATTGTAATGTGCAGCCCTACCTAGTCCAGCGGTTCGCACATGCTGTCGCCAGATAAGGGACATCGACGTCAAAGAAAACTTGTTTAAGCTGCCAATGTCAGGACCCACCCCAGACCTACAACCTACAGAACCTGAAACTCTGGGGGTGGGACCACAATCTGTAACTTAAGGAACCCTCCAGGCGACGCTTGCTCAGGTTGATGAAACACTGCCCTAGTCCGTTGAATGGGACTCTCTGAGGAGTGAAACCCAGGTTCTCTCATTTTTAGCAACTCCAGGTGACTCCTGTGCATACAGCCCAGCGAGCTGGTTGGCGGCCACGGCTTTAGGAAACCCTGGATCCTCTCACACATCGTTTTGAGCAGACAGTGGTTAGCAGGAGGCTGTAAGGCACAATCTCTCCCCAGTCTGACTACTGGGGTTTGATTCCCAATTCCTTGATCGCAGGTAAAATACCTTGAGTATCTGTGACTCTGTTTCCTCGTTTACAAAATGGAATAATGATGGTAAAAGTGTAACGACACCTTTTCAGTTTCCTTCCATGTTACTATAAGGAATCAATAAATAATTCACATATAGCACTTAACAGCCAGTGCATAGGGAGAACTCAATAAGCAATAGCTGTTATTACTCTCAACCACTGTTACTGCCTCTGACCCCGAAGCCCAAGCACATTGTCGTCCAAGCTACTCTCCATAAACAATGGAAGGTCTTCCCAAGCCTTGCAAAGTGTCTGACTCTCTTCACCTCCCAAAGGAGAAGGAAAGGCCTCAAAAGCTCCTGGGAAACTGAGAGCAGTCTAGTTTCTCAATGAGAAAAAGTTATCCCAATCAAATATCGGCCAGCCCTCAATTTTTATTCAGCAAGTGAAAATGACTAAGCAGCCAATAAACGACTAATTGATAGATTTCAGGAGACTCTAGGGCAGCAAGTCTCAAATTTTTATAGGCTGAAAATCAGAACCCTGATTAAAAATGCAACCCCCTGACTGTGCCTGAAACCCACTCAATCGGACCAAGGGGAGTGGGGTGCTTAGAAACCCATATCTAAAACATCACTGGGAGACAGCAAGCGGCTTTTGTCTGTTTTGCTCATTGATGAACTCCCCAGGCACACAGTAGATGCACAATAAATATCTTTGAATGAATGAATGAGCATTCTGAGGTTTGGACTTAAATTAGATAGACTAAAGCAACGCTGTAACAAGTGAAGGAACCTTTCGAATTAGTCCATTGGCATCCATGGGCTTTATCCAACTACCCTAGTGAAATGACGTGTGCTCACACACACACACACATACTATACCTCATTCTTAGTGGGAAATGGAGATGAAACCTCACCGACAGGCATGGCAATGGGTCTAAAGGAAAAGTGAGAAGTGATTATACCAAGAACGGAATCTGCTTCTGGGAGTTCTCCTACTTAGCCTAAATTTGCTCCTCAGATGAGAGAGCAAATCCTCGTGAAAACTGAAAGGCCAGGGAACGTATGAGGATGTGCTTAGAACACAAGATACTACACCTGAAACGTGACCTGGAGTTATGCCAGGAGCCCTCACAAACACTGCTCACATCCACTGCTACTCATCTCTGGATACTTTTAGCACAAGTGCCAAGGGTCTACTTGGTCTAAGAGATGGACTCCAAGCCATAGCACCTTGGGAATCTTAAGACACAGACAAGACTACACGTCAAGTTCACATCCAGATGCCCTAACTGGTTTGGCTCAGTGGATAGAGCGTTGGCCTGCAGACTGAAGTTCACATCCAGGAATAAGGGGCCAAAAGGGGGCAAGGACACTCTCCAGTTCTATCCTTCTCTCCTGGGCTCCACAAAGCACCCAGGCCCTGGAAGAGGGCCCTCCGGCCTTCCTGAATCATGGCAGAGGAGCTCTGAGACCAAGCGGGAGGGGGATGCCTTGGTCCAGCTCAGAAGGAAACTTGCAAGCCTGAGGACAAGAGGGAAGACAACACCCACAGCAAGGTCTGCACTGCTCAGCTGTCTAAACAAATAAAATGGTCCATTTCTTCTGGATCCTCTCCTAGTTGTCTCTGCACACACACAAGCATGTGCGTGCAGCATACTCTCTCTCTCTCTCACACACACACACACACACACACACACACACACACACACAAGCCATTTCACATCTTAAAAGAAAAACAACCAAGAAAGGTCTACTTGGTTTGTTTTTCCTGCGTGCGGAGTATTTTTTTTCCTAAGTCACATCTGACTTGGTGTTAAAACATCAACCTTCGGCCAAAATACTCTTAAAACAAAGGCTTAATTGGTCCTGAAGTAGCCCTTCTGAAAACCAAGGGAAACATCGTGGGTCTTGACCTTGCTTACAACCCTGCTCTTGGGGTTGGAATAATGATGAGGGGAAGAGAGTTGGGAGAGCTCTCCTCAGGGAGGCAACAGAAGTGCCTAAACATGGATCCTAATCGCTTGCAGAGCCTCCCTCCGAGCAATCTGCAGTGTGGGCCCACCTCTGCCCTGCAACCTGCTAAACCTCCCCCCCCCAACCTGCTAAACCTCCCCCCCAACCTGCTAAACCTCCCCCCCAACCTGCTAAACCTCCCCCTCCAACCTGCTAAACCTCCCCCCCAACCTGCTAAACCTCCCCCCAACCTGCTAAATCTCCCCCCCAACCTGCTAAACCTCCCCCCCAACCTGCTAAACCTCCCCCCTAACCTGCTAAACCTCCCCCCACCTGCTAAACCTCCCCCCAAACCTGCTAAACCTCCCCTCCAACCTACTAAACCTCCCCCCAACCTGCTAAACCTCCCCCCCAACCTGCTAAACCTCCCCAACCTGCTAAACCTCCCCCTCCAACCTACTAAACCTCCCCCCAACCTGCTAAACCTCCCCCCCAACCTGCTAAACCTCCCCCCAACCTGCTAAACCTCCCCCCCAACCTGCTAAACCTCCCCCTCCAACCTACTAAACCTCCCCCAACCTGCTAAACCTCCCCCTCCAACCTACTAAACCTCCCCCCAACCTGCTAAACCTCCCCCCAACCTGCTAAACCCCTCCCCCAACCTGCTAAACCTCCCCCAGGTTAATGGAGACGGTGGGAGGAGCTCCTAGGAGCTGAGGCAGGGGCCAAACCACTACATGCAGGGGCCTGTACTGGACTCTGGGCAAAGGAGCCTTCTCTTACTGCTCCTCCTCATAAATATCCCTCACATACCGAACAACCGCCATGCAGAGCATCTCCGTGATAACACTTGAAATCCAGTGTCAAAGTCTCTGTCGAAAGGTCAATGTGAGGCTAAGCACACACACTGCCCTGCGCCTCTCCAAGTCAACTCCTGTGTATGAACAGGTGTGGGGGGAGTGTGACGAGGGGCTTATTCCTAACAGCAGAACATTGGAAGCAAATATCCAACAACGCAGAAAAACTACATGCAACGTGCCCTATTCCGACGTGGAATGCTATGCAGCCGTGAAAAAGCAAATTATTGCTACACACAGGCATGGTGCTGAGTGGGGCCAGGCATGAGACAGTATATTCTGTACAACTCCATTTCTAAGAAGCTAAAGGGCGGGCAAAACTCATCCATGAGGAGAGCTAAAACTACTCCTCGGTGAGAATTTTTACTGGAGGCCCGGGAAGGATGACTGGGAAGAGAACAAAGAGGCTTCTGGGAAGTTGCTAATATTCTTTACCAGGAAAAGCAAACTACAGTCCCTGAGCCACATCCAGCCACTGTCGGACTTTATAAAGTTTCATTGAGACACAGTCACAGCTATGCCTTCAGGTACTATTTTTGGGTGCTTTCTCGTCACACTGGCAGAGCTGAGTAGTTGCCATAGAGATTGCATGGCCCACGAAGCCTAAAATACTCACTATCTGGCCCTTTACAGAACAAGTACCTGAAACCCATTCTATACTATACTGATGTGGGTAAAAGTCCACCCACCTCTCCATTAAAGATCTGAGTACTGCACTTCAATAAAACTTTTAAAAAGTCAATAGTCAAATAACTACATCTAAAAAAAGGCTTTTAAATTTTCATTCCATATACATTTGTGCTAACCGTTTAGAGAGAATCATTTTTGTTACTTTTGTCTTTTCAAAACCGAGAGGAGTCGGGAGGTTGTCAAAAGTGGGGGAAGATCCCAACACAGCCATTGATATTGTGTCCATACCTTTGACAAGAACATGATTCTGTCTACAGAATCACTCAGCGTCCATTCATAGAAACGGTGAACTTGGCCAAGCCCTGAGAGTACAGGAGGGATGGCAAGGGGAAGGGGGATGAACCTCATGTGATACACGGTATCATACTACGCGAGGTTATTTTAGGATATAGCTTAGGAGAGCAACAAGCTCAGCTCATATTGAAATACAGTATTTATTAAGGCTAAACCAGTTTAAGTTTCCAGGAAAGAAAATTCGGCCCTGACCATCGCACGTTGCATTTAAGCCTTATCCTAGAGACCAGAGCCAGGGGACACGGCCGCTCTCCTGCTCACCAGCTCAATGCCACCCTCTTCTCCCACCCCACCTCATGGTTGAGCCGCCATGGGCCTTGGGAACCATTTTTGTGTGTCTGAGGTTTCCTCTTTTTTTCCCTTTGCTTCTTTTGTCCGTCCCCCGTCCCCCCCCCCCCCCCCCCCATTTATCCTTTGATGATCCAACTAGAATTACAGCTAGCTGCCATTGGCGTGGCCTGGTCCTGGTCCGGCGGGGCGGGGGGGGAGGGGGGCACGACACTGAGAGCATGCGGTGCTGGGCCTCTGATAAAACGCCTCTCTGTTTGCCCACATGGGCATCCAGCCTCGGCAAACAGAAGCAGGGCAGAACAATACTACCTGTTCATGGAGGAAGAGTGATGGTTTCAGTCCTCCAAACAATGAGCTCTGTAATTTACTCCATCTTCCTCCTGAGAAAGGGCTTCCCATGGCCCGCGCGGTGCCAGGTGGTTTGGAGAAAAGACGAGCTGCCCGGCCTAACAAGGGCCGCTTCAGCAGGGTGTAAAGACACAACAGCTGGTCTGGTCTCGGCTGGTCTCCCAGTGCCATGGCCCCAGCCAGCCTTTCCACACCAAGATAGGGATCACTACGCTATTCAGTCTCCACCATTCCCACACCCCGGGCAACAGGCTCTGCCAGCGCGCCCCGAGATGTCGTAGGCCCCAGGACACCGCTCAGCCCTCCATTCATTGGGAGTCCGGGTTTGGGCATGTTCTCTAGCCAAACCCCGAGTCTACACCAGCTTCTGGGAGCGAGGCTCACTGTGCCATTAAATCAAGAGGGACAAGGGTCCACCAGAGGTGTGCCAGCAAGAACAACTGGAGGCCCAACTGAAGACACCAGTCCTGAAAATATCTGGGGGTTGGGAGGGTAAAACCAAGGTCCCACCTTCCCCTCAAATACACACACAGATCAGCCAGCACAACTTCAGAATAGAAATATTTTTAAAATCAGTTACCGTCACCTTGAAATGGGTACAAAAATATTAGGGATCCACCAAATAAAAATGCCTGCTGAGTCACAGCTTCCCCTGGTGGTATGGTGCACAAGTTGGGGGGCGGGGGGCAAAGGGCTACTTGAAAGTCTTACCCAGGAAGATGCAGATGTGAAGTGGCAGAGACACACAGATGCCATGCGGCTGCAGTTCCCGGAGACCCCATGCCCATACCCCCCAAGTTATCAGCAAGGGTAACTACAAGACAGGGAACGCTGGGACAAGTAAATCATTCAACCCACCGACAGCGACTTCTGAGAAGAGAAGACCCCAGGGCCAGACTTGCACACAACAACGACCGGTGTCAAAGCCTCCTTCAAAGGGTTAAACTAGAAGACCCAAGGAGGTTCAGCCCCATCAGTTACACCAGGAGGCCCATCCATCCTGGCAAAGCCAGGCCAGGCCAGGCCAGGCCAGACAGACAGACGAAAATCGTATTAGTCTGCTCTCGCTCCACAACCGCATTCTGCTGGCATCAGTTCAGCTCGGAGTCTATATTAGTTCATGATTTGTTTAGCCTTTGGATTTAAGAGAATGGAAGTACTACGTGAGCAGGAAACAGGACACTCATCAGAAGCTGGGATCTGTCGCCTTTCCCTTCCAGCACGGTTAGTGTCATATATCAACAGGCCCAGGAGAAATCAACATTTCAGGACAATCAGGTCAAAAGTGATATTCTTAGCACCACTTAACATGATTTTGATCCACCGGAACAACTCTCTGGCTGTCACACCGCCTCCTCTCCCATCTCCCCCCTTCACTCCTGCTGGTCACTTTCTGTCGCCTCTTTTTACTCCCAGTTTAAGACCCCTCCCTAAGCAAAACACAGTAGCCAAGCCGGGGTCTGTGTGCCCATTATGCCTGAACAAGAGGCTCTTCACACAAAAACACAGGCTGCTCTCTCTTCCCATATCTTCAAATCATTTCAGCAGCACATCTTCTGCTCTTGTTTATTCTTTGCTTCCTACCTCCCCCAATCAACCACCACCACCGCCGCCATCACCACCATCGTCATGACCACCACCGTCATCACCACCATCATCACTACCATCACCATCATCGTCATTGCCATCATCATCATCATCATCATCATCATCATCATCTAGGTTGAGGGAAGGGGGAGAGAATGAAAGACACAAGAGACCTACACATTGACAATTCAAGCTTCAGGATCTGTTGCATTTCCTACCTGAATTGCAATCTGGTGTTCAATCGTTTTGTACGCAGAGTAATGCGTGCTCCCGGACTGAAAATGGAGCTGTAGAAAGAAACCAAATCAAAGCGTTCTGCTTATGTCACAAACTACAAGGAAACATCTTAAGCAGTTTATGAATAGCAGACAAACCTTCCTAGATTGAACTGCAGCATTGGCATTCAATCGAGACCCGTGTATTTTATTTGTTGCTATGGATAAGATGATCATTAATAATCTAAGGTAAATTTAAAAAAAAAAAAAAAAGCCCTATTCAATAAGCAAAAAGGAAGTAGGGGGAGGGGGCCAGGAGTGAGAATCAGTAACATGAAAAGGGAAGGGACGGACGCCCATTTAGACATAAGAAGCCAGTGTGCTGAGCAGGATGCTGCAGAAAAATGAACTGTGCTGCACAGGTCATCGGCATTGCAACATGTAGGCCAGAGGCAGAGCGTGGGAGAGGAAGGGTTATGAGAAGCCACAAGACCCGCCACAGGTAGACAAGCCCCCGCGGTGCTAATGACTGGGCTCTAACTCCTTGCAAACTCAAGTCTATTCTGGGGAAAACAAATGTGTCAGGCAGAATCCAGGGGCCACCGCAGGCCTCGCACAGCACATTCTTTCACAATGACTAAGCTATGTGGCCCCGGACAGCTCCGGAGAGCCCGCACTCCAGGTATCCCCACTTCCCCAGAGAGGGAGCCGACCACTGTCAAACGGCCACCAAGCTTTCTGAAGGAAGACCACTTGGTGGCCCGTGAGTGAATGTTCACCTAGGCCAGCGGTCGGCAAACGGCGGCTCGCGAGCCACACGCGGCTCTTTGGCCCCTTGAGTGTGGCCACGAAGTTTCAATCGCACTGTACGTGCGCGCCCGCACGTGGTACTTTGTGGAAGAGCCAGTCAAGGGGCCGCAGTTTGCCGACCACTGACCTTGACCCTGCACAGGAAAGTCCTGGCGTCTCTCCCGGGTCTTCCCCTCGGAAACCCTACCGTTTCCCCATCGAAGTGTGCATCCCCACAGAGAAAGGACTACCCCGATTCCTCACCAAATTCCTTCTTTCCCAAATAGCACCTGTTAATCTTGGAACCCTACCAATTGGGAAAACAAACACCACCCGATTTCCTTTATAAACACTACAACGATCTCTACAGAATCTCAACAGTATCTGAAAATGCATTTCAATTTGCCATTTACACACAAATGGTGAAGAATCGGATGGTCCTAAGAAATTGCTGCCCATCCCCCCTCACAGCAATAGGCCTAGTGGTGTTTCCAAACAGGGATCGGTGTGACTCTAACATACTATCGCTACCACTGCTACTAACTATTACTATTACCATTATCGGAACACTCTGTTTAGCCACATGTAACCTAGCCTGCAAGCGTTCTAGACTCAATTAGTTTATATCTTCCTCCCTGCCCCCAAAAAACTATTCAGTCCGTAAATAACAGGAGGAGGGGGAACGGAAAGGGGGTTTCACATAAGAACTTCTGACCCAACTCAAAATAAACAGAACACAGTAGCAATCACATTTTAAAAAACAGTCTAAAGCTATATTGCCCGTGACATAAGGTTGTAAGTTCCCATTTCTGGTTCTGAGAGCATTTTATCTGTCACAAATAAACAA
Organism: Myotis nattereri; assembly: GCF_964212035.1. NCBI lineage: Eukaryota > Metazoa > Chordata > Mammalia > Chiroptera > Vespertilionidae > Myotis > Myotis nattereri. The sequence continues at coordinate 51,279,878 of NC_138088.1, read as the reverse complement.
AAATACTGCCTGGATCTATTAAGAGTCTGCTTGCCCCAGATCACAGTATTAATCAAAGTTAAAAGGGGGCACAAGAAAGGTGGGCCCAACAAAAGCATTTTCTCACCTGTCAAGGCAGAGTAATGAACCACACTCCCTGAAACAAGCCAGGATGAATGCTGAAGATATGCCCCCCAACGCACACAGCCCCCACACAGACTCAGAAGCAGGTCATCCAAAGTGGACTGCTGCAAAAGAAGGATGAATTTGCACCCTTTGCCCCGCTCTCCCCCCGCCCCCGTCCTTTTTTGTGAAAACTGCCAGTCAGTAAGCGGAGATTGCACTAATTACTGTGACAATGCTGCGTCGTGTTAAAACAACTTTTGTTAAAAACAACTTTTGTGCACGAGACAGGTTGCTCTGCGAGTTTGGAATTCTTGGCTGGAGAGCAGCTCTTGTCGGAGAGGGGGTGTTCTTCTAAGTGGAGAAGGCAACACTAACAACGTGTCCCCCTTTTCAGCGGGTTTTCTTCTCCTCTTTTCCTACGGCCTGCTTCAGAGCTTAATGGAAACTTGTCCAAGCTTTGCTTCCCACAGACCCTGCGGAGCCCTAGGCAATCTGTACTCAGGGTAACCACAGGAATCTTATATTGTCAATTAAAATTGAATGGACACCTGATAACTAAGTACAGGGTCGTGGAAACAAAATTTCATATAATCACAGCCCTGTGAATACATTAATGAAACTGTGGCTAATCCAAATTCAATTTTCACTTGTCGGGTTCCAGTCTTAATCCTGGCGTTCATCACCACCCAAACAACAATGCAACCCAGAGAGGAAGCTGCAATTAAAACAGTAAAGGTGCAGCTGCCGGTCCTGACGACTCTGGTAGGACCAAGTTAATTTAACCTTCACGCACACACCATCCTAGCACCCCCAAGCAATGTCACTTCCCTCCTCAGGTGTCCAGACACATAGTATAACCTGGACCAGCTCATCAATACCCACAGCACAAGCTCCATGCGTATTCCCTCCCAGCCAGTGACCACGGTGTTGGAGGGATTTCGAGCTCGACTTCCTCCAGCTACAGCGACGAAGTCTTCACCATTTTCTTGGTTCCCCTTTGGGCTTCCAGCCCTTCTTTTCCCCAATAATCCCCTTTCTAAAACACATTTCAAACTGCTTTTTCCTTCCCTGTAAAACACACAGATGCCTTGTTCGTTATGGTCTAGCTTTTTAAGACAAAGATAAAATACAAGGACTCTGTAAAGCCTGTGCATTCTAAACTGCAACATGCCTGCATTTATATCTCTGTAAAAAAGCTATAAGGCAGGAGAGAACAAGAGATGGCTGGCTCTCTGCTTTTTTTTTTTTTGGAAGAGATGGGGAGGTTGCAAGATCCAGGACAATACACAGGGCTCTCTAAGGCTTATCTGGGCTTAAGACCCAGGTTCCCATAATCCTCGACTCTTGGGACCGCCCTGCTGTTGGTCACCTGCAGCACTGACGTCACTTCCTCTCCCAGCCACTGTGGCTGTTGTACCCTGGGCATGCAGCAGGCCCTCAGTGGGGTGCCTCCCTCCCAGGGGTGCCACCAAATGAGAACTCCAAGGTACTTTCCAATTAATTTCTTCCCGTAAAACTCTCACAAAATAGACCTCCCCTTCCGGTGTGTTTGTTTACAGGGGCCAAGCCCACCCACCCATTCTCACACCCGAGGGTGACCTGGCCCTCACTTGTCCTGAGGAAGCGCCAGGAAGAGGTGGCTGTGCCCAGCACAGGGGTGCCCCATTCGCCAGCAACTGGAAAACCAACATCTTACGGTTAACGGCTCCCCTGATGATTAGCATCTCTTGATTTCCCTCATTTTATTCCTCATCACCACTACTGGCCCTAAATGTGATGTCTCAGATACAAGCCGTCAGAGAGGAGAGCAATGGGCTTTTACAACCTCAAAGGTGACTTAAAAAAAATCATACCCTATGTTGGATTTTCCAGCTCCAGTTAAACTTCCAATGTGGTGAAGATCCCTTTTCGATGCCTGTTCATTCCACTAAATGGGGAAGAGGTGGGGCATTTGCTTTATGTTCAGCTTCATGAATCACTTGACTTTCTATTTTATTAAAAAAAATAATAATAAATCCAGATTCATTTCCTGCAAAGTTTTGGTTTTGGAGGTCTTTTGGTCCACTTCCTTCCTTTTTACCCTGTAGCTACCATCATCAGCCACTTGACGTTTAATTCCCATGCCATTCGCGTAAAAGACAGAGCAGTTTTTTAAAGTAACGATAACAATACTATCTAAGGCTTTTCCTTACATCATCAGTCACTTTCAGGACAGGAACAGCACAGCACCCCTCTGTGGGGAGGCTCTTACATTTAATGGGAAGTGAACTTCTGGCCAGGACTCTGGGCTCCTGCCTGCCCTTTTAAAAAGTGTCCAGGGGGCCTCTGACTTCCCCTTGGGGAGGCAAAACCAGCTCTGACTGGTAGCTACGTGGGCTTCAGCATTCCTGCACAGATCCAGCCGCTGAACACTTACTCCATCCTAAAACAACAGCTTAAACAAAGGCACCCCCTTTTCACTTCCTGGCATTCTCCAGAAGTCCTGCTGCAACAAAACGCAGGCCTTCAGACAGAACAGCCTCTCCCACTGTCTCCCATGTTCCACCAAATGTCTATTTACCCTCATTAATTTTTTTTTTCTTTTCTTTTTCCTCAACCTGAAACCATCAGCTATGAGTCAGAGAGCGATCATTAACTTTTACAGCTTCCACACACATCCACCTACTCACATTTGGGGAAAGAAGTATTGACTTGCAACATTGCCTGAGACCAAAATCCTGTAAGAAGAAAAAAAAAGGGAAAAAATTGCTTCAAGAAAGTTACATCTATAGGTCTGTGGGGGGATGCTACACGTTCGGTTTTTTTCCACTTTGTGCTGCAATCTCTTGCAAAATTAAAAAAGAAAATAAAAAAGAAACGTTGAAGTTGAACTTTGGGGATGGTGATCGGCATTTCTGGGTTGATTTTTGAGGAAAAACTAGCTGATTTTCTTTACACATTAAAACAAAGTTCTTAAACTGCTTGGGGGCTGGAGGGGGGTAAGATATAAAGTGAATCAACTTTCCTGCTTCTGAACAAAACACATTTCTAGCCCACAAAAGCACCCAGGCTCACGTGCTGAGCCATGTTCCTCACACAGCATTTTCACGGAAAGTTGCTAGCTTCACTAACACTCTTTAAATGATGCCCCCATCATTACTCCACTTAGCAGTCACAGTGCTGCAACTCATAACGAATTAATTTGCATTAATGTGGGTTTCATGTGTCCTTCCCTGGGTATGCCATTGTGATTCAGGCTTAATAAAACTGACACGACAATAACATAGTGCCTTTTATTTCACTTTCTAAAACAAACCAACCCCACCCCAAGACCCACACAAATCCTCCCGATTTTTTAAGCATTTTACTCATATATTTAGTACATCATAATTGGCCCAGCACGCGGGAACCTAGTTATCTTCTCAGTAAATATTTATAGCATCACTTCTTTCCCATTCATTCTGCATTTTCTTAGAGAATCTCACTGTAGCCTACATCTGCAATTCATTGACTTTACAATTTACCACATGTTGGGATGGGAGAGGTCTTAGCTCCATTTGAATCACTACACAAATATGCAAGTGATTTATCGGTTTCAAACTGGAGACTGCAAGAGAAGGACTCCACTTTTCCTGAACATTACTTCTTCTGGCAGGCCATGAACAATTACAGTTCGTACTAATTAAGCTCTGTAAATGTGCTGTGCCCTGCTAATGCCTACCAGGCCTCAAATTTATTTTCATGATGCCAAACTTTAGTGAGCAATTTTAACTCCTTCGGAGCTGATCCCACTAATACCCATTCCCCTTCCCTCTGTAGACCAAACCGTTTGGGGCTACTTCACGCCAAAAAAAAAAAAAAAAAAAAAAAAGAAAAAAAGAATAAAGTATAACGGGCTGAATTACCAGCCAGAAATCAGATGTGCCTTAGGAAGGAAAAGCTATCCTGGGAAAACCTAAGAACACCAGGTCTGATAACCCGTTCAAAGATCCCACAGCCCCATCTTTGTAATGAGCTGTTAAGGGATTCATATCTGTCCCTGAGGGCTAGTAAGTTTCTGCATTCCATTGATTAGCAAATAAAACCTTTCAGCCTGGGTCTTTAAGTTGGGGCTGGATAGAGAGAAGGATCCGGCCAGAAAAGATGGAACCAACAGCCCGCCCTCAACGGTTTCCCACACACCTCAGAACCCCATTCCCCTTTAGCATGTGGTCAGCCTGCAACACACACACACACAGCCCACTTTTAAAAAACAAATTAAAATCGGCAAAATAATTGGCCTTGGAGGCCTCACACCGGGGTTTAGACCACAAATGCCCCACCCCCAGATCACAATAACTGATATGAAACCTATCTGTTGCCACATCCTCACTTTGGGTGAGGAGTGGATTGGAACCAGTCTCAGCTGAGCAAGCGAGCTAGTTTGAAACAGCAAGCACCGCCCCCCGCCCCCCCCCCCATCCGGCATGGTCCTCGCACCTCTCCTAAGAAACTTCGAATCCCGTTTCCTTCAAGCCATTCCCCAAGCCCAAATCTGTGCCCCATCTTCTACTTTTCTAATCTTAGTCCAGCATCTATGCTGCCTCCCTGGGCTACATTTCTGTGTACCTTTCCCAAATGCGAGGCTTTCCTTCCCAGCCCCAACATAACCCTGCATTGTTTCTCTCATCTATTAATGTCCTTAAATCGACTCTCCTCTCCCTCACTTTTTTTTCAAACCCCCCCCCCCCGTTAACCAGTGCACTATGCAATGTGTGTATTTTCCCTTCCAGCTCAGTGGAACATCATATAAATTACAGAGCAGTCTCCCCTATTCGGTTTCTGTAAGTATTCTGGGAAATATGCACTATAGAGGCAACATAGACTTTAAAAAAAAAAAAAAAAGGAAAAAGGGAGAAACCAGAAGGAAAAAGATGCAAACACCTAGAGCAACTTTGCTTTTGAAAAAGGCATTTTGTGCAGAGCCCCCCATTGAATTTCCATGCCTGAAAGTGCTCTTTATAAATGTGTATAACAATAGCCTAGAGGAAAACTACAAGTCAGCTGCCAAAGGAGGGGGTGTCGGCCTCAGTCAGCTCAGATTGCAGGGGTGGGGGTCACAGGAGGGGGGAGGGCAGCATTGGCGATGGGCTTTCCCTCGCCACCCCCCCCCATCTCATTGCTTATAATTAGTGAGAGAAATTTGAGCTACTGCCAATGTCTGCGGACCTTGAATATTATAAGGCCAACGTGGCGTCAAATATCTTAACATTCATAAGTGTTATGGGCTGTAAATAAAGCCTGTGGATTTATGACCCGGTGGCGCTTGCCAGCAAAGGACTGGGGCACATTTCTTTCAGCAGACCTGTCGAGGTGCAAGTTTGCCTTTGGTTGTAAAATTAACCATTTCCTTCACAAATGTGCTCAATTATAAGTCAGAGCTGAAGATTTACTTACACGGTTGCCAATACTCACTCCCAGAAGAAACTCGGGACGTCCCCCCCCCCCATCCCACCCCCCTGCGAAAATAAAAGCCTCCAGAATCTAATTGACCCCCCCACACCCCGCCTTCTCAAAACTTCTGTACTGTGTCACCTCTAAACAGTTATAAATGCGGTTAAAGATATTATCTAATTCCACTTACCAAGACTAAAAAGCTTACAACCTACTTCCTTGGAAAGTGCTTATTTATTTGGCAAGTCTATGGTTTAAAAAAAAAAAAAAACCAACAAGTAAATCACTCCTGGCCTGCAGTCTCATCCCTTCCCCCAGTATAATGTCGTCTACTTCCTGTGCAAGGGAGAGCCTTTGCTAAATCCAGGTTGTCTCATGCTTAACTGCCAATAAACCAACTTCCACATAACTTCCAGACAGCTGGGGGAACGGTCCTCGGGAGCCTTAGTCACGGTCCAGAAACACGCGTCCGCACAAAAATTTGCAGCTGTCCTTTCTCTCCAGTGCGTTTTTAATGTGATTCGGGGGCCCCTCCTGTGAAGCATCTGACAAAATGTGCAATCTTCCTGGGTACCTCCTGGCTGGCCCGGGGTGCTTGTGAGGGATTTCCCAGCCCAGAATTCCAGCACATTTTGCAGGCACACGGGCACCTCATGGGATGGAGAGGGGCATTCAAACCCTGGAACGACGTGTACGGTCACCTTTAAAGGCACAGCCTCTGCTGCAACTATTAAAATGCGAGTTTTCTAAAGCAAGTATTTTTTTGCGCTGCTCACAGAACAGCCTTCTTGATCTGCCAACACGCGGGCACCTTCCTGGAACTTTTTCACAGCTTGCTAAGAAACAGAAAGCTGACCAGCTTCCAGCGGGGACTCCAAGTGAAATCCGCATCAGGAAAATTCAAATCAGCGTGCAAAACTCCTCAGCAAGAACCGGGATTGTCTGCCTCTAAATCTTTTCTCAGTCAGATAGGGGGCATCCGTGAAAGCTACATCCCTTTAGCCGTCAAGTTTCCAAAAACACTTCTTCCAAAAGAAGCACTTTAGGCTCCCGGCTGCCGAATAGTTTTGTTTCTGGGGTTTCAGAAAGCTTTAAATTCAACAAACGGCAAAGCGCTGGCATATTAAATTTATAATCATTAAAATATGACTTACTGGGTGAGTGTTGAACCCATAATCCATACTGCAGACATTAAACCCCAACCTATAAAGATTAGCACAGAATTAATACTGTGGCAGGCAGATTGAAATCTAAACATGTTCCCCATAAATATTTCGGAAGGAGATGAAAAACAATTAGCATAAATACCAAAGAAGGGCAAGACCACCTGTTCTTTTTCAGGGTGATAAGCATTTTATTGTTCTCTATTTAAAATGTAATGACCTGTGTAATTACAGTAATATTACATTGTTATGTAGGGGCTTGGAATGTCACACTTTGAAAAGTGTTGTCAAAACAATCCGGGATGCAGGTGGGGGGTGGGAGGACAACAGGGACGGACTACCATTAACCCTTCACACTCCAAGGTCTAGCTCTTTTGTATTAGAAAGGATTATGTTGTTTGAATGAGGAGAAAACATCCATTTTTCACCAGGCAGAAAGAGAAGTTGCCGGCTACACAGAACCCCAGTGAATAGGCCCCTCTTGGTTTCCTTTAAATGCCCAATTCCAAGTTCAAAAATGAATTCAAGATGCTGCTTATTTATTTGTGCAATCTAGTAGCAAACAGCTCCGTGGAAAAGCAAGTAACTTCGGATAAAAGATGCAAGAAGTCTAACAATCAAAAAGCAATTTCAAACCTACCTAGAATTTCGACCACACCACATTCCCACTTCTGGCTTGGCAGGAGGGAATAAGAAAGCAAAATGCAACACTACTTTTTTCCTATCCATTTTAACATGGTTAACAGTATTCGTATCTTTAACAGACAAATGTTACCACAATTCTAATATTTGCAGGTCTATCAGTTCCCATCTATTTAACTAGACCTCTCTCCTTAATGTGTTTTTGTATTCAAATCTGTCTCTTAAAAAGCTGTTCCTATTACTGTATCAAAGACTAAATTAATGTTATGCAGAAATCTTTGTCGTTTTAAAATAAAATTATTACTATCAAGCTTTATAGCGTCTTCGGCAATTAAAGCATTATTCTTGAGATAATGTATTATTCATCATAAGTTGATTCATTGATACTCCTTACTTCTTTACATTCTTAAATAGAAATGCAGAAATCAGGGATCGAAAGAGTTGGCTTTTCAAAGGATGCAGCTGCTTTACAGGTACCTGATAGGCAACAGAAAATGTCGCAAAAACACGACTAACAAGGAGGGTCGGATATGAATTAAGCATACAGCTAATTTGTCTTTACACCTTGCCCTCCCAAACACCCTCTATGAAGCACTAAGAATTTCAGATAGGCATGAAAAGACCGCTGTCTCGCCTATAGATTCCTCCGGCAGCTGTATCAAATCTGGAATTGCAAGCTGGCCCCTCTGATGGAAGACGTCAGGAGTGACACACAACAGCCTCTCGTCCTCATTTCCATTGCTCTGCTAACCGGCCTAAATAAATAACTTTAATTTCGGAGCACAAAATCTAACCCAGGTAACAGAGAGGAAGGCGGAAGGGGCAGTGCACACGCAGATGTCAGTTGGTGTTTGACATGCAAATACTGAAAACTGCCTACTGAGTTCAGAAATGTCTTCTCAGCCTCAATCTGATGTCACAGCACAAGGCCACCCGCTAGGTCCGCAATTAACAGAACTAGACTCCGTCTATTCCTATAACGCCCACAAAGGGGACCGATGGTTGGGAGCCTTCCCTTTCGCACCAGGAAATCATTTCTTTGCCTCCAACAATTTCCCTGCTTCCTAATGACAGCCCAACACCACTGCTCAAGTTTTCGGAGATAGTATGGCGAGACGGCCAGCCCTCACAGCCAGGGAGTTTGCAAAGAGTCAAGAAAGCCAGCAAGTCTGCCGTCCGAGCTTAATATTCAGATGGCCTTTCAGATGGCCAAGTGGATTTTAAAATAATACCGTGGTAGGGGGAGGGGAGGGGAGGAAGACATTCTCATGGTGACTTTGGAATGTTGCTTGGTCGGGTTGGTGAGTACACAAACCATCCGATTGTGAGCAGCAAGCTCTTGCCCTCGAGCTCCCAAGAAAAATACAACCAAGCCGGGCTGTGCTTCCCCCCAAGGCCGGGCCCCTGCAGCCTGAAAGCGCTGGCCCTGCAGGAAGAGGTCGGCTGAGCCGCTCTCCCAGCTTCCCAAGCATGCAGAAGCCGGAGCGCCGGGGAGGGGGAATAATTATTTCTCTTTCCTAGCCATAAAAAAATGATCGGTCTAGCATGCCCTTACCATTTTTGCCAGGGCCCAAGAAACAAGTCAAACCTGATAGTTAATATTTTAATGCTTAAAAACACTTGTAGATCTGATCGACTCCCGGCCGGCAAGCCCTAGGGTCATTAGCATCGAATCCATGCCTGTTAAACAGTGGGTGCATTATTTCAAATAGCTATCTCCAGTTACCGAAAAAGAAAAAACAAAAGTACTGTGTGTGTAAATAAGGGGGGGGGGGGTACCCAAACCAGAGAAGGTGCAAATGACAATTCCGGAAAACCCGGCACAAATGGCTACAGACTGCGGCTAGGGATTTTCAATCCAGGCTTTTTAGCGGGTGGGGGGAGGGGGTTCAGGGCAAGGGCAGGGGGCATAGGCCAGTCCGGGAAGGGGGTGAGCCTTATTAACGAATGTCAGCGGTGGGCAACACAGCCTACGGGAAGCGGCCAGGAGCCTGGCACCCCGAGCAGCTCTAGGGCCTCCAAAGTTGGGAGGCCCACGGTCAGCAGCCCACTCCCTTGAAGGAGAGGCGCCCTGGGCTGCCCCTTTGCACCTTGGGCCCGCAGACCCTGGTGTCTGCCTCCCCTTCCCCAGGGCTCACTGAGCTGGCAAGCGCAGACCCCGCTCTAAGCTCCAAGGCACCAAAATTCCCTAGAAACACAAGTCGGCTCGGAGGAGGCCATCCCGGCTGCCCACAAACCCAGAACCCCGGCCGCAGGGGCCTCCCCACCCCGCGCAGGCCGGGGGAGCCCGCGGCGGCCAGCGCGCCGGGAAGCCGAGCCCGCCAAGGCGCCCAGGGCGCTCGCGGCCCTGCGGGGTGGCCAAAGGAGAGCAAGCCCAGAGGCCCCAAGTTTGCAGTGGGACCAGTCTGGCAAGCATGACCTTCCAGGGCAAAGGGGGAGGAGGGCTAAGAGCCGGTGATCAACACTAGAAAGCTAAATAAATAAGCGGCCGAAAGAGAAAGCCCAGGCGCCGCTCCACGGCCTCGGGCTCCGCGCGCGCTCGCTCGCTGGTTTTCAGGTCCAACACCTGGAGGACAATCCACTCTCTACCCCGCGCGTCGGGCGCAGCCCAGTCCCTGAGTCCCCGAGTCCCCGGCAGCGGCAGCCAAGGGGTTAACCCGGGAAAGCCCAAGACGCCACAGAAGAGGGAAGGAAAAGAGAGAGAGAGAGAGGAGAGAGAAAAGAAAGAGCCACACAGTCATCTTCCCAGGGTGAAGAAACAAACACCACCGAAGGGGGAGGGGGCAATCAGAGCGCAAAAAAAAAATACTTCTTCTGATTCCCCCCCTCCCCAACAAAGCCCTGCTTGGACAGAAAGGTCTCCCCAACATCACGAGGCAGCAAACTGAAAGCAAGAACATGGCGAAGTGCAAACAAATCCAGTCCACAAAAGGCAGAAAAGTTTGGAGAGTTTCGGGCGGCCTGGGCCACGGGCGGGGGAGGGGAGGCGGGGAGAGGAGGAGGCGGGGAGGGGGGAGGGGAGGGGAAGGAGGGGGCAGGGTAGAGGCCGCATGCGGGGCCGGGCGGGCGGGCTGCGGGCGGGGGCCGGGCGCTGGAGGCACTTACGGTTCGGGCGGTGGGCGAGAGCGATCCGTTGGGGAGGTAGGGGCTCGTCAGGTCGGGGATCATGATGAAGGGGTAGCCGGGATACGGTGGCCCCTTAAAGAGCCCTCCATCTTGCCTCTTGGCCGCTAACATGGCGGGGCGGCGAGGGGACGGCGGCGGCCGCGCGGAGCGGGAGAGAGCGGGGAGAAACTTTTTAGAGCGCGGCCCCGGGGCCCGGGCGCCCCGGCCGGGCCGGCGCCAAGCCGGGCCGAGCGGGGCGCGGGGCCCGGGCGCGCGGGGCGGCGGGCCCGGGGGGCAGCCCCGGGCGGCTGCGGGGCGCGCGGGGCGTACTCACCTTCTTCCAAACTTTCCCGGGATTTATCTCGGAAACTTTCGGAGCGAGGCGGAGGCCGTCTTTCCGCCTTCCCGGAGGGATGGAGGTGGGGAGGGCGAGGGGCAAACGCCACGCATAAGGGGGGAGAGACAGAACCGGCGGGGTGGGGGGTTCGGGGGGGAGAGAAAAACAGGGTTACAAGTTTTCGCCATGGTGGCACCGCGCGCACACGCCGCCCGCCCGGCCGGCCCCGCGGCGCCCCGCCGCCGCCCCCAGCCCCGATTTCTCCCCTGGAAGCAACGTTTGCCAAACCCAGGAAACAGATTAAAACACCCCACCAGCCCGAGGGGCTTTTCCTACCTCGGAATCGGAAGAGCTGTTTTGATTCGTTTCTGATTCATTGACTAGAGACGACTTGACATCAGCTAAATCCCTCTCTGCCGAGGAGTTCTCCGAGCTCTTCTCCTCCTGCTCGCCCTCGTCTTTGAAGGAAATCAGTTCGTCGTTGGCGCCTAGGTCATCTCCTCCACCGCCGTTCAGCTGCGGCATTTTTTTTCACCCACCAGCAGCAATTTTGGAAGAAAAATGAAGGAGGAAGAAAAGCAAAAAAAAAAAAAAAAATACCCCCAAAAAGTTTTGTTCCCCCCTCCAAAAAAATATTGCAAGAAAAAGACGAGTCCAAGGTGAACTTTTTTTTCAGCTTTGGGGTCTTTTTCTCCTGGGGAGGGGAAAGAGGGAGGAGGGGAGGGGAAGGGGGGGGAGATCTTCTGCACGCGTGAGTTTGGGTTTCTTTTTTCTCTCGTTCCCCGGGATCCGATCAATGTGCAAAAAAAATAATAAATAAAAAAGGGGGGTAAAAAAAAAAAAAAAACCACCAACAACAACAAGAAGTCAGATATAAAGAGCAAAGGGGGGGGAAGCCGAAGATACAGGAGGAGCTCGTGCCGCTCGAATTTGAGTGAGTTGAAGTTAGACTGAGAGCTTTTCAGTTCAAAGGCGGCGCTGATTGACAGATAGAAAAAGGGGATCGAAATCCGGAGGAACGGAGTAGTCTGGGAGCGGAGATTATTGACAGGGCGAGAGGAACACACTCGCTTAATGAGATGCCGGGGGGCGGGGCCGTGCGGGTGACGTGTGCATAAATAAACAGGCGGGGTGGGCGGGGCGGGGGCGGCCAACAATGATCCTTTCGGGCGCCGGGAGCGGGAGGAGGAGGGGGCGGGGGCGGAGCGGGGGAGGGAGGAGTGCGTGTGCAGGGGAGGAGGCCTGCGCGGGGCGTGCGACCCCGGGAGTCCGGGCGAGGGGACGGGGACTCGCTCCGGGTAGGGGGTGGCTTCTTCGACAAGACAATGCGGGGTGGGAGAGGAGGGGAAGGGGGTGGCGACCGAGTCAGGAATCCGAGCCCAGGAAGGCGGAAGGAAAGCCCACTGGGGGGGCGGGGATGGGGAGAGGCCCAGAAAAAAAGTGCAGTTTAGAAATATTAGAAATAAGTCTTCCAGAGAGGGGAAAGGAGGGGAGTAGTGTAAGGAAGGGGAGTGTGGGTGGGGGGAAGGGGTGCTCAGGGCTTAATCCCGCAGTGGAATCAGCCACCCCGGGGCAGGATGTAACAGAAGTGGCCCGAAAGGAAGATCCAGCCCTCCACCATCCGCGGGCTTGGGGAAGTGGAGGGCTGGGCAGAGTTCCTGGTCATTGCAGTGAAAGGAACTATTAACCCACGAGGTCTTCCCTCCCTTTTTTGTTGATTAACAGTGAATCAGTTCATTAAATGTTGTCTCACTAGAACAAATATGCCAAGATGACTTTGTATCCAAAAAAGAATCCAATACTGTAGTGTTTGTTAGGGACATTAAAAATATCTTTAAGGAAAAAAATACATGATTCTTTTTAATGTAGTGTTGGGTGTGTGTGTGTGTGTTAACTGACGTCGCAGTTGGTAGGAAATGAGCTAGGATTCAAAGTCCTTTCTGACTTTGGAGGTGAAAAGTTTGGGCGTTAACACCACCAGGGAAAATAAAACTGAAAGTTCACCAACCCCTGGGATCAGAGGTGCTGGAGTCTTCCTCCAAGGGGGTCTGAAATGAAATCCCGGAAAGACTGCCCAAATAATCAAGATGTAGATGGCTCTGGCAGGAAATTGCTAACCAAGTTGATGCTGGAAGACCTCAGGGAGGAGATGGAAAACCTGGGGTTTGGAGCAGGTATTTGTTGATTTTTAGGTACTCTCCTGGGAAGCAGATTGGTTTGCTACAAAACGGGGAACAGAATTGTGTTAAAGGGGAAAAGGCCAGGCTTCCAAAACAGTGTTCCTGGGTGATGGAGCAAGAACACTCATTTTCTTGCAAATATCCAATGAGAAGTGGGCTGGAAACTCCAACATGAAAAGGGGACAAAAAGAATCAGGGGGGAAAGAAGAAGAAACCAATAGGAATTAGCAAATTGTTAGAAACAGTGTTGGTGTAGCATCCATGATGCATTAAATTATCCCACCCATCCCTAAAAAAAATTAAAAAAAAAAAAAAAATCTCGCCCTGGCTGGTTTGGCTCTGGACAGAGCATCGGCCTGCAGATTTAAGGGTCCCAGGTTCAATTCCGGTCAAGGAAGGGCATATGCCCAGGTTGCAGGCTTGATCCCCAGTGGGGGCAGCCGATCAGTGATTCTCGTCATTGATGTTTCTATCTCTTCCTCTCCCTCTCTGAAGTCAATAAAAATATATATATTTAAAAAATAAAAATCTCACCTGCTTTTCAGCCAGCCCATCACCACCTTTAAGATTTCCAAAAGAAAAGCAGATTTACCATGTAATATTTAGAGAGTTTGGGATTTCAGCAAAACTCTTTTATAAGCTAAGGTCTCAGAAAGAAGACTACTAAAAATAATGATACCAAGATTGACAAGGCCCATGCATTCCCCTGCAATGGAAGAAATTCACAACCACATTTGCACACTAAACAGTAAGATGCAGGCAAAATAAAAACGTGGTGGGGGGAGAGGGGAGAGGGGAGACTAGAATCACTGTAACTCCCAACTTTAATATTAATCAGAAAATCAGAAGTCGAGTGAGAAGAAGCCTGAAAAGAAGTAGAACAAATGTGTACATTTAATCAGACAGGATTGAATAGGATACAAAGCACAGGACTAATTAGTCTCAGCAGGTAGGACTAACCTTCAGACTTCATAAATAAATAAGGCGGGCACAGTTTCTAAGAGGGAGAGTGGAGACAGAAAGGGGATTATTTCAAGACACCAAGTAAAAACATGAAGAATAAAATGCTTCACTGTTAAATCCATGTACAAATGGATTTAACAGTTTCCCTTTTTTTTAGGTCTTTTCACTTGGTTGCCTTTCGGTTTATACATCTAGCGAATGACCGGTAGCTTTTCACACTTTGCTAATTGTCACCTGTATACTGAGTGTGCCTAAGTCTGTGGACAGCCTAGACTTTCCTAAGGCCCGGTTTAAGGGCTTATTTACTTTAACTGGGACACATTTATAGTAACTCAGTTGTATGGCAATTTCTTTCTCCTGTGGGGTGGTATTTTGTTTTTTCATCTAACCCTGATCCGAATTTAGTGGGATAATGAGGTCTTCTATGTCCTTTATAGAGGACTACCTGGATAATAAAAGCTCATAAATATGCTGACTTGAAATGTTAGAGTATACTTGTTGTTTTTAATGTCCTGACCTGCATCTTTATCATATGTAAATATAATGGCTTTCTTCTGATGATCCGTAGCCTCATACATTTTGGCATATCCTTATATTTCTCATGCAAAGACAACTCCTGAATCTTTCTGTCTTTAAATCTCTGATTTAATCAAGCAATTAAAAGTCATTTCATGATAGCACGTGTGTCACATTTAATTTCCGTGCCTCGTGCCATAAAAAGGCTCGGGAAGACCAGCAGGCTCTCAGAGGGGCACTAACCCCAGAGTCTCCTAAAGGGCTGTGGGTGATGTCAGGATGGGGGTGAGGGAAGGAGTTGGGCCTGGAACTGCAATTGGCAGGAAGCAAGGTCATGTAATATATTTTTTTAATTAGAAAGTCAAGTTGAGCCCACAAAATGGACATGTAATTTATAGATTTGGTGTAAACTTTTTAATGTATTTTTATTGATTTCAGAGAGGAAGGGAGAGATAGAAACATCAATGATGAATCATTGATCGGCTGCCTCCTGCTTGCCCCCTACTGGGGATCGAGCCCGCAACCCTGGGCATGTGCCCTTGGACCAGAATCGAACCTTACTGGGACCCTTCAGTCTGCAGGCCAATGCGCTGTCCACTGAGCAAACCAGCCAGGGCTGGTGTAAACTTTTAAAGAATGGTTGCTGTGTGTCCAGGCTGAGGCAACTTGGACACTTCTTTCATGGTTTAAACCAGCAGTTCTCAACCTGTGGGTCACGACCCCTTTGGCGGTCGAACGACCCTTTCACAGGGGTCGCCTGAGACCATCCTGCATATCAGATATTTACATGACAATTCATAACAGTAGCAACATGACAGTTATGAAGTAGCAACGAAAATAATTTTATGGTTGGGGTCACAACATGAGGAACTCTATTTAAAGGGCCAGAAGGTTGAGAACCACTGGTTTAAACGAACTTCTCTCTCTCTAGATATTGATGACTCCTGGTCTATAGCAGGGATTCTGAAAGCAGGGCGGAAATGACACAAGTTCTGATGTGACCTCGAATGAAGGGATTTGGTCATCGTGGTGTACGCACATGGGGGGAGATGCTGTGGCCTCCTCCACAGGAGGCTGATCCAGGATCAGCCCAGGGCCTGAACTCCAGGTAGACTGCCCCTCAGCCTCCTTTTCTGTCTCTGGCTCCTCATCCGCAGCTTCTTCACTTCTCTTCTCACTGCTCCCCTTCAGCCATCCCTCTGTTAAATCTCGGTGGATATATGTTGATATTAATAAAAGTAATATGCATAAAAGTAATATGCATAAAGTGAATGAGTTACCTTTCCAGGCGATACTTTCTTGTTCATCCCTACTGGGGAGTGTGGAAGGGATGGTCCAGTCTCTACAGATCGCCTCTCTGGCATGGGTCCCTCATGGGGAGGGAGGCCAGAGTGCTACGCGCCCTCTGGAAAACGTGCCGGATGGAGACGGCAGAAATAGGCCGTGTGACCTGTGGCCCCTTCGTCTTCACCGTTGAGGCGGATGGACTAGATATATTTTTTAGGTTATTTTTAGCGTTCAGAGGCCAGGAGCCCCCAGTTTCAGCCCCCACCCCAGTTGTGGAAGAGGCTCGCCAGCAAAACAGACACCCCAGACTGGAAGTCTGGCTTTGGAATTCAGGAGAAGCGAGAATAGTCTGTTCCTATTCACCAGAAGCCGAGAATATATGTTGACAACCATATTCAGCTCCCCCAATTGCTCTGCAAGATTCTACCAAATTACCCTTGACAGTGATGCACACGTGTGTGCGTGTGTGTATATGTGTGTTCTATGTGATTTTTTCTTTAAAGGTCCGGGCTCCAAGATGGATGATCTGTTACCCACTCTGTTGTACTTATCTATGCAGGGAGTGTGCTGACTGATGGAAGTCAAAAAAAAAAAAAAAAAAAAAAGAATCTGAAAACATAAGGAAGCTATAAAATGGGGAAATGTTTAGAAGCCAAAGTCCTGATTCCATCGTGAGATTTTCTGTTTGCTTTTTGTTCTGCGTGGGTGATGGTTCCTTATTTGGACCTTGAGGAAAGCTGCTCCCTTAGCCAACATAGGGACACTGAAAATTGGACACCTAAGAGTTTTCGATTTTAGCAGGAAGAAGAGGTGGGTAGAATGGGCCGCTTCATAGCCATCCTTTTGTTTTCCCCGATGATTCTGTCAAGGGATGTGGAAAAGCGCACGCCCTCTTCCTGAACCCCTGAGGAGCACTGTTCTGTTCTGGCATTTCTCTGCAGTGCCCGGCTTGATCACCTTGCTTCAGCTAATGACAGGTCCAGGTAATAAAGTGACAATAATGCCTGATGACCCAAGGGTTAATGGCGAGATGTATGCATTTGTACAGGGTTTCATCACCTGCCTTCATAAGCTGATCACTGCCGCTATCGGCACTTGTGACAGCCTTTCGAAAGACATCAGTCCTCCATAAATATACCTTTCTTATTGACAAGATGTCTTTTAACCCTAATAGTAATGGAAGAAGGCCAATAAATGAAACATTTACTGCATAACTTGCCTTATTTTGGGGTGGTGTATGATTCCTTTCTAGCCTTCTCTAGAAGATGTTTTTCAGCCTAATTTGCTCCCTAGAAATTTCGCTTGCTACAGTTATACGTCTATGACGTTTTATTGCCTGAAGCCAAGTCTGCATAAGAACTTTCTTAAGATATACTTATCCTAATGCCAGGCTACAGGAACCGGCTGCTTTATGCGGAATTATTTGTGCTGCCCTGGTATACAGGGCAGAGACTTCCAATAGGCATTGCCATAGGGGAGGTCTAAATGTTTCTGAGAAGGGGGGAAAAGGCAGTTTTTAAAAGTTTCATCTAGGTTGATTTGTAGAAGTCTTTAGAATTAGCAATTGGGTGTATATTTAACATATTAAAATGCCTGAGGTTTTCTTTTCTTTAAAAAAAAATATCTCCAGTGATTCCATCCTTTTTTATGAATCACCCTTGCCTGCTCAGATCCCATTGTTCTGTTCCTAATGTCACGGGTACCAAAGCCCCCTCCCTAAAACATGGACTCTTTAAAGAGCAGAGACGATGCCAGCCAGCATTGAGCAATCTCACAAGGTGGTTTACGTCTTTTCAAGAGTCAGAGCAGGTGAAATTTCAGGAGAAGACAATAGCATTGTTCCCCCTTGTAATTCATCTAGGCGTGGGCTGACACACCTGCTTCTGGCCAAAAGCATCATGGGATGGAGGAAGCGAAGGATCCCAGGAGCCTCTCAGCTCCAGAGGGTGATGATTTCAGGCTTGGTCCCTGCAGAAATCCACAGCAGCTTGGAGCTCCCGTCTGTCCTTGAGGAAGGACTAACTACGTTGATCAAATGACTGGGGACGATGAGAATCAGCTCGCCCTCCCCCTTGCAGAAGTCCCAACTGTTTCTGTGAGCTCCAATGGTGTTAGTGGGTGAGATTTCCTAATGCAACATTCGCTTGAACGGGGAAGGCAAAGGAGGATAAATGACGAGCTCTGGGGTCCGGAGTGGCTGTGGATCGCAGTATAGATGGCAGCCTGCAGAGCAGGGCTCAGCAACAAGGAGGGAGGCTTCCCGTTGACTGTCATCTTGAGCAAACTCCGTTTCTTGGTAGCCTGAGGGCACACTGTAAATACCTCGAGCTGGAGGGAAGGCATTCATCGTTATTTCTAAAAGGTTCCAGGATGCTGAGAGTGAGGGATTATAATGACCCAAAACCCCATAAGCAGCACAGCTCCCCTTCCCAGCAACCTCTCTGGTGGAAACATGGTCTTTAGGTGTGCACTCAACCCCTCATTCTCCCACATTTTCTCGATGGCCGGGGTTCAGGACCCTCTTTTCATAGCACGGACATGCACATTCCTTGCTCTACTGAGCCAAGGGATCAGCTCCTGGAAAAACCCAAGGCCTGGGCCCTAAACCTAAAGAGCCAATGGAGGCCCTACCCACTTTTCCTACTCCTTGCTACCAGTGGTCAGGGGCTGGAGGCCTTGTGAGTGATGGTGTGTATGTACCTGGGAGACCCTCCTAACCCCCTCCAGGCTTTGCTGCCCACCCCCACCCCCAAAAGCAAAGGTGATGACTATCTGGAAACCAGATGGGGTATTTCTTCGGAAAGGATCTCTTTTGAATGTCTTTCCGCCTTTTCTTCTTTGAAGGAAACTCACACCCCCCTCTGTATAAGAAGCATCTTTCCATTATTTTATTTTTTTATGTTTCAATTACAGTTTACATGCAATATTATTTTGTATTAGTTTCAAGTGTACAGCATAGTGGTTAGATAATCATACAAGAAACTTCTTTCTAATGTGATATTCTGGCTGTTCGTGGTGTTATTGTTTTTTGTTTGTTTTTTATTTTAGAGAGAGTGAGGAAAGGAGAGACATACACCGAGAGAAACACTGATTTGTTGTCCCACTTATTTATGCATTCATTGGTTGGTTTTTTTATGTGCCCTGAAGGGGGATCAAATCTGCAACCTTGGTGTATGAGGATGACAATTGAGCCACCCAGCCACGGCCTCTGTTCCTGTTATTTTATTGCTGTCTACAAAACACAGGCACAATAGAGTTCTTTCTTTTATTTTTTTTATTTTTTTTAATATATTTTATTGATTTTTTACAGAGAGGAAGGGAGAGAGATAGAGAGTCAGAAACATCGATGAGAGAGAAACATCGATCAGCTGCCTCCTGCACATCTCCTACTGGGGATGTGCCCGCAACCAAGGTACATGCCCCCGACCGGAATCGAACCCGGGACCCTTCAGTCCGCAGGCCGACGCTCTATCCACTGAGCCAAACCAGTTTCGGCTAGAGTTCTTTCTTTTAAAAAAAAATATATAATTGGTTATTTCAAATATTTAAAAGGATGCTCCAAAATATCAAGTGCTTTTTAGAAGATAAAATCTGGGGTAATTTTCACTTTCATTTTTATACTTTTCTATACTCTCTGGTGCTATCAACATTTAGGGCTGAATAACTCCTTGTTGTTCAGGGCTGTCCTGTGGATTGTCGGATATTGAGCAGCATCTGTGGTCTCTATCCCACTAGTTACCGTGTTTTCCATGTATAAGACGTCCCCATGTATAAGACGCCCCCCACCTTTCCAACCCAAAATTAAGAAATCAATATTTTAAACATTTTGCTGGTCTTCCTCTTAAGGCCTCTTCTTTTTTGGCAGCTTAAGGAGTTGTTCTCCCTGTTTTCTCCATTGTCTGATCTCAGAGGCATTCCATGAGGCCAGATTCCCTTGCCTGCCTCCCCTCTCCAGATGGAGGTCGAATGCCAGTTCAGCACAGCACACCTTAGCTCTTACCACTGGTTTTCTATCCCTCCTCAAGAGCAGCTGCATTATGAAAAGAAAAGGCACCTCAACTCAAAACAAACACATCTAGCCCTGGCTGGTTTGGCTCGGTGGATGGAGCTTCGGCCTGCGGACTGAAGGGTCCCAGGTTCGATTCTGGTCGGGGGCACATGCCTGGGTTGTAGGCTCGATCCCCAGTGTGGGGCGTGCAGGAGGCAGCCAATCCATGATTCTCTCTCAACATTGGATGTTTCTATCTCTCCCTCTCCCTTCCGCTCTGAAATCAAGAAAAAAACAAAACAAAAAAAACACACATCTGGAAAGGTGGCTTTCAGCACCAAGGACAAGCTGGTAAGTGGCAGCAAAGACTTCAAGATCTCTTTGTGGTCCATTGGGAGGGACCAGCACCACCCTAAGAGTCCCCAGCTACCCTCCTCTCTCTCTCTCCCTCTCTCCCTCCAGGCAAGTCCCTCTCACCCACTTAAGGCAGCACAGGGCGGAGTTCAAAAGCCCCCAAGGCTTCATCTCAATTGTCTAGTAATTTAATAACCCACAGCCCTTTGCAAACACTAATTAAGCAAGAGCACAACTCCCTGGTGAGGGCAGCTGGCCACATGCCCACTCTTTGGCCCCTGTTTTTAAATGGGAGGCAATGGAGAGGTGGCTCCCAGGAAAAGTGGTTTGCCTGGGGCTAAAGAGAAAGAAAGGAGGAAGCTGGGTCAAGAGGGAAGAGAGGAATTCCAGGCCACCGACTTGGTGCAGGCCAGTCTGCTACCGGCTGCTCTGGGCTGGTGTATCTCCTGCAGACCAGGAGCTCCTCCAGCTCTTTTGCTTCTTAGAGGAGGTTATCAGAGGAGGTTGTTGAGAATCTGAAACCAGGTTAAGTCTCTCACTAGGAAAATGCCCTCACTCTTCAATTTTTGCAAATACTTTCTAGACTTTTTATTAAAAAGTCCTGCCCTAAATAATCAGAAGGGAAGTCTTACGTTTGTTGAGTCTTTTACAATATTAGAAGCCGTTTCCAACAGGCAAGCAGTTGGGTGTGGAAGTGAACTATGTGGCTTCTAGAATGATGGGTTTGAACCTGTTCATGCCACTCATTGGCTGGGTTGCCTTGAACAATGTATTTTGCCTCCCAACCCTTCTATTCCCTCATGCATGAAGTGGAGGTAGAATAGCTCTTATTGAAATTATTTCCATTTTACACATGAAAAAATGGAGACTTGGACAAATTGGACCAAAGTCACTCAAGTCAGTCAGGGCGATGGTTTGAAACCAGGATTCCTGACCCTTTATATATCACTCGATCTCTCTATTAAAACTTAACAATTATAACATTCATATAGTAGAATGCAAAGCTCAGGCTGGTGTGGCTCAGTTGGTCAGAGCATTGTCCCATACACTGAAAGGTTGTGGATTGGATCACACCTCCCTCTCTCTCTCTCTCTCTCTCTCTCTCTCTCTCTCTCTCTCTCTCATTCCCTCTAAAATCAATGAGCATGTCCTCAGGTGGGGATTAAAAAAAAATTAAACATTTACTTTGATGAATTTTTAGAAACAGACACACCCATGTAACTACTATCTAGATCAAACTAGTAGAATTACTACCAAATCTACTGAAGCCATCCTCGAGTGCCCTCAAAGTCAATATACGCCCCCCCCCCACCCACACACACACACACATGCACACACAGAAAGTAGGGTTGCCAGATTTAGAAATCAAAATATTGCATAGGACATACTTTTTTTTTTTTAAATATATTTTATTGATTTTTCACAGAGAGGAAGGGAAAGAGATAGAGAGTCAGAAACATTGATGAGAGAGAAACATCGATCAGCCACCTCCTGCACATCTCCCACTGGGGATGTGCCCGCAACCCAGGCACATGCCCTTGACCGGAATAGAACCTGGGACCTTTCAGTCCGCAGGCCGACGCTCTATCCACTGAGCCAAACCGGTTTCGGCAGGACATACTTTTTTTTAAAAAAAAGTATTTGTTGTTGTAGCCCTAGCTGGGTGGCTTAGTTGGTTGGAGCATCGTCCAGTACACCAAACGGTTGCAGGTTCAATCCCCTGTCAGGGTGTGTTTGGGAGGCAACTGATCAATGTTTCTCTCTTACACTGATGTCTCTTTCTCTCTCTTTCTCTCTCTCTCTCCCCCTTCCTTTCTCTAAAATAAAATTTTTTTAAAGTATTTGCTAATCTGAAATTTAAATTTAACTGGGTGACCTGTACCCCTATTCTGACTTTTATGACTCCAGATTAGTTTTGCCTATTCTCATATATCATAGAAATGGAATCAATAGTATGTACCCCTTTGGTCCTGGCTTCTTTTGTTTAGCATTATCTTCCCAAGAGTCACCAATGTAGCAATAGCTTTTTTCATGACCATACAGTATTCCACTATACACAATGGAATATAAATGTATATACACATACCATGAATATGAATTTATCCACCCTACTGTAGATGAAACTTTGGGTTGTTTTAGACCAGCCGTGGGCAAACTACGGCCCGCGGGCTGGATCCGGCCCGTTTGAAATGAATAAAACTAAAAAAAAAAAAAAAGACCTTACCCTTTTATGTAATGATGTTTACTTTAAATTTATATTAGTTCACACAAACACTCCATCCATGCTTTTGTTCCGGCCCTCCAGTCCAGTTTAAGAACCCATTGTGGCCCTCGAGTCAAAAAGTTTGCCCACCCCTGTTTTAGACAATACGAACAGGGCTACTATAAGTATTCTTGTATATATCTTTTTGTTAATATACTAATGCATCTGTATTGGGCATATACCTAGGAGTAAAATTCCTGTGACATCGGGGTATGCGTGTGTACCTATTTAACAGGTAGTACCAAATTTCTCCAAAGCTGTTGGACCAATTTGTTCAAGAATGTATGCAGAGATTCAATTGCTTTACCTGGTATTGGCAGTTTCCCCACTTTCATGGCGAGTGCGTCATGACATCTCCTTGTGATTTTACCTCGCACTTTCCTGATGACTGAGCTGTGGGGCAGCTTTTCTCATGCTTATTGACTAGTTAGATGTTCTTTTTAGTTAAATGCCTGTTTAAGGCTTTTGCCCATTAGAAAAAAAGTTTGTCCACCTTCCTCCTATTCATTTACAAAAATTCTTTACATAATCTAGACTCATGTTAGCATTAAAAATATTTTTCAACACTATTCATGTGTCTTTACACTTAAAGTCATATCTTGTAGACATATAGATGTCTTGCTTTTTTATCCAATCTGACCATTTCGTTCTGGCTTTGCCTTTTAATGGGAGCGTTTAGATTATTTACGTTTAATGTGAGTATTGCTATGATTGGGGTTAAATCTACCATCTTGCTGTTTGTTTTCTATTTTCCATATCTATTTGTTCCTTTTCCCACTTTATTTTGTATTAACTGACCATTTTTATCATTTCACTTATCACCCGTGTTGGCTTATTAGCTGTAACCAATTAGTGTATTATTTTGATGTTGCTTTAGGGTTTATAGTACATAAATGTCACATATCATGGTCTATCTTCAAGTGGCATTATTCCTCCGTACATATGGTTAAGAATTTACCTTTACTTCCACTTCTCTTTATCCAGCCTTTGTGCTATTATTGTTAAATATTTTACCACCACATACATTACAGACTTCATAATACCTTATTATTTTTATTTTTAAATAATCTAATATCTTTTAAAATACTTAAATAATAAGGAAAAGGTCTCATATTTACCTATGTAGTTGGCATTTCTGGTACTCCATATTCCTTTGTGCAGATCCGGATTTCCAAGGGATAGAATATTCCTTCTTCTCTAGGGGCTTCCTTTAACATTTCTTGCAATATGGGTCTGCTAGTGAGGAATTCTTTCAACTTTTGCATGTCTAAAAAAATATTTATTTCACTTTTGTTTTTGAAAGATATTTTTGCTGAGTATAGAATTCTAAGTTTCCGGTATGTGTTATTTTAATTTATTTTCTATTTTCAGTATAAAGATTTGGCTCCATTGTCTTCTGCTGGCTTGTATTGTTTCAGACAAGATGAGAATTCTACTGTCATCTTTATCTTTTTCCTAGTATGTAGTGGGTTTTTTTTTTAAATTATTTTTTTAAATCTCTGGCTGCTTTTAAATGTTTTATTTTTCTCACTGCGTTTAGGGAATTTTGTTAAGGTATCCTTGGTGGTGTAATTTTATTCATGTTTCTTGTGTGTGGGTTTGTTGAGCTTCTTGGATCTTTAGGTTTATATTTTTTATCAAATTTAAAAAGTGTTTGATCATTATTTCTTCAAATAATTTATTCTTTGGGGACTCTAATTACATATTTTTGGACTGCTTGAAGATGGCCCATAGCTCAATGATGCTTTGTCTATATTTTAAGGTTTTTTCTTTCTTTGTGTTTTATTCTAGATAGGTTTGTATTGCTGTTTGCAAGTCCACTAATTATCCTTCTACAGTATGGAATCTGCTATCAGTCCCATCCAGTATATTTTTCATCTCAGATATCATAGTTTTCATCCCTAGAATTTCAAATAAGGTCTGTTTTATATATGTCTTTGATGTCTCTACTTAATATGCTCAATCTTTCCTATAGCTTCTTGAATATAGCTGTTTTAATGTCCCGTATACTAATTCTATCATCAGTATCACTTCTAAATCAATTTTGATTGATTTTTATACTCATTATGGGTCGTATTGTCCTGCTTCTTTGCATGCCTGTTAACTTTTCATCACATGCTACGCACTGTGGTTTTTACTTTTTGGGGGGTACTGGGTATTTTGGTATTCTTATAAATATTCTAGATACTCTTGGCTTTGTTCTGAGACATGGTTAAGTTTGATTAAATATTTTTTACATTTATTGATTTTAGAGAGAGAGGAAGGGAGAGAGAGAAACATTGATTTGTTGTTGCACTTATTTATGCATTCATTGATTGCTTCTTGTATGCGCCTTGACCAGGAATCGAACCGGCAACCCTGATGATGCTCTAACCAACTGAGCTACTCATCCAGGGCCAAGTTTGATTTTTTTAAAGCCTTGTTGGGTGAGAACAGAGCAGCATTTAGTTTAAAGCTAAACTTTCCCAACCACTGCGGCCAAACCATTCTGATGCTCTGTGGATTATGAGGTCTGCCAGTCTGGTTGATAAGATAGGGTACGGAGCTATTCCTGATCCCGTGTGAGCTCCATAATTGTGCTCGCTAATCCTTCCGGGTGAGCAGTTTCTTCACACACATTGTGCTGATCAGCACTCAGCTGAAGATGTGGGAGATCTCTGTGGACCTCCAGCTCTGTTTTGTGCGGCTCTCTTCTCCTGGGTATTCTGCTTTGCAAACTCTGCTCACCTTGGCCTCCCCGCTCCTCCAGCTTCCCTCCTCCACTCAGGGAGACCAGCAGCTCCCGTCCTTGCGCACGGTTTGGAAACTCTCCGGGCAGAAAGCGGAGTAATGTCACAGTGCTCATTGGTTTGTTTCCCGCCTCTCGGGAATCATGGCCTTTTGTTGACTGAGTGCCAGTGTAGCTTCTTACTTGTTTCAGGCAAAAGGGTAAATCTGATCCCTTTGCAATCCTGGTCAGTAGTGGAAGTCTGCAATCCATGCAGTAAACAGAAATATGGACTCGGAGAAGGTGGCTGCAGGAGACCGTGACACGAAAAAAGGTTAGGAACTGCTGTTCCGCACCTCAGCAGTTTATCTTGTTTTGGATCGCCTTTTTTTCCAGATGCACAGATTTTGCCTGGGACAGGTGGGACCAGGCCTGCGCTGCTTTGAGGCCCTCAAAAGCTGGGGTCCAGGCCTGGATGATTACGTGAGCGTGGTCTCTGGCAGGCCTTGGCTCTTGAGTAGGTAGAGGAGGAACCTGGTTTCCACTCTGCACCGTGTATCTCCACGTTGGTGGTTGTCTCCGTTGCTTCTTGCAGAGATGTTTGCCAACCTCCTGCATACCGTGGACGAATGTATCCTGGAGTTTGAATTTCACAGCCAACTGGTTACGGATCTCTTTTTTCTCTCTCCATGCCCCTCCTGGAAACCCTTCGTATTCCATTGCAGACGCTGCTCCATTTTCCCCTCCTCCATAATTAGGGCTTAAGCTTCGTGATCCTTTGCCTGGTGAAGGAATCTACGCACACCCTAGCACAGCGTGTTTTGTTAATCCTGGTGCAAAGTCAGAACAGGTTGGAGGTCTCTCCTGCCTCTGACTGACAAAGGAGCTGGAGGCGGGGCTGGCTCCCACCTGGAAACTCTTCATTAGCCCTGTGTTTTGCCTAGTATTCAGAGTCTCCCCCAATTCCTTTCGGAAGACTGGAACTACCTGGGCTGCTCTGCACAGACAAATGAAATGAACACATTAGCCTTTGCGAGCAGGTCTGTGAGAGCGAGGCAGGAGGGGTTCATTCTACAGAGGTTAACACTGAGAAGCCTCCACAGGTGAGCTAGACGGCCACTCCAGCATCAAGCTCAGAGGCATCTTCCTCTGAGGCTCTCTTCTTGCCTGGATTTAATGGACCTGCGCCAGGGCTAACACAGCCATCCGCCAATCAGAGCCTAGCACACAGCCTGCAGTTTTTTCATTCAATAAATGTATGTGCAACTACTGTATCCCAATTCCTATACCAGGCACTGAGGATAGAGTGATGAGCAAAACCAAACTCTATGTTTCCTCTTTATGTGGGGCTTACCATCTAACTGAGAGACACCAGTGTGTGTGTGTGTGTGTGTGTGTGTGTGTGTGTGTGTCTGTCCACACACACACACACACACACACACATATATAAACACTGAGTGGCCAGATTATTATGACCGGCCAGATTATTATGACCACTCCATCAGTACTTTGTGGCCACCTTTTGCCTTCAATACTGTGACTATTCTTCTTGGCATTGACTCCACGAGATGTTGAAAGGTGATGCGAGGAATCTGACACCATGCCTGATAAATAGCACTGTCCAGTTCTGTGAGATTTGATGGTTGTGGAACCAGCTGCCTGGTGGCTCTTTTAACTTTGTCCCACAAATGCTCAATCGGATTGAGATCTGGTGATTGTGGGGGCCACCTAAGCAAGGTAAAGTCTCCCTCATGTTCTTGAAACCACGCCTGAACAATATGAGCACCGTGGCATGGCGCATTGTCTTGTCGGAAGAAGCCATCTCCATTGGGATACGCCATCAACATGATAGGATGAACTTGATCAGCAACCATACTTAGGTATGTTGTGCTATTCAGATGTTTATAATGGTCTGGCCCTCTAGCAACTTCAGCGCGAAATTATAGCTAATTTGCCTACAAACGTCAGGTGGTCATAATAATCTAGCCACTCAGTATGTATGTATGTATGTATGTGTGTGTGTGTGTGTATATATATATATATATATATATATATATATATATATATGATTATTTATACAGAGTGGGACAAAAGTAGGTTTACAGTTGTGAGTATGCAAAGGTTTATTCTTGTATTATTATTTTTAAAAATATATTTTTATAGATTTCAGAGAGGAAGGGAGAGAAAGAGAGAGAGAAACATCAATGATGAGAATCATTAATTGGCTGCCTCCTGCATAACCCCACTGGGGACCAAACCTACAACCCAGGCATGTGCCCGACCAGGAATCAAACCGTGACCTCCCGGTTCATAGGTTGATGCTCAACCATTGAGCCACACCAGCCAGGCTATTCTTATATTATGTATTAATTAGTGTATTCTTTTCCATATGAACCACCATAAGCCTATTTTTGCCCACCCTGTATATATTTATATGCACACATATGTAAAATATAACTGTGATACAAATCAGAAATTAGAGGGAACTGACCTGTTCAGGGAGCTCAGGAAGGTTTCCCTGAAGAAAAGGATGACTCAGCTGGGATTGGAGGGACGAGCAGGCCTTCATTAGGGAAAGAGGGGAACGGATGCTGCAGGTAGAAGAAACCGAATGTGCAAAGTCCCTGTGGGCCGAGGAAGTAGGTGTAGGTGTGTGTGTGTGTGTATGTGTGTGTGTGTGGGTATGTGTGTGTGTGTGTGTGTCTGATTGTACTTTCCGATGATGACTGCATCACTACGGAATACCCCACAGCTCTTTGTACAACGTGACCCTGATACTCATCCATCCAGAGCTGAGGTCTGTGTCTCCTCCCCTTGAATTTCAGCGGGCCTGTGACTACAGCAGAGGAGGTGCCCTGTGACTTTGAAGACTAACTCTAAACATCTTCTACCTGAGCCCTTGAGCCCGAGCCACCCTGCTGTGAGGCAGCCAGGCAGCCACATGGGCAAGTCCCAGCAGAAGTCCCAGCTGACAAAGGGTGTCACCCTCCAGGCACGCGAGTGAACCAACCTTTAGATGGTTCAGCCACGTCTTTGAGCTGCTGTGCTAGTAGCTAACGTGAAGTGGAGCAGAGACGAGCTGCCCTCACCAGGCCCTGCCCAAACTGCATCATCGTGAGCAAAGGAAATATTGTCATCACTTCACACCACTACCTGTTGGGGCGTTTTGTGCTACGCTGCCGGACCGCTGGCACGCCTACGTCCTCCAGCGCTGTTCTGTCTTCTCCCAAGCTCAAGCCCTTCCACATGCAAGAGCTGTCAGCTAAACCACACCCGTTTAGTGAGTGTCTGCTCAGTTCCAGGTACTCGGTCAGGTACTGAGTCTGCAAACACCGCACTCTCCTTCAAACAGGATGGAACATGGAGTCTTGCATGCAACTCGTTAACAGAGACACCATGCAAAATATCTAGGTAGATGCTGTTTTCTTACAAAAAGGAAGGCATTCGTTTCAGAGTTGTGCCATGTTCCACAACTCCCTAAAAACTCATCAGTTGTGTGTTTGGGTTTTTTTGTGGGTGTGTTTTTTTAGCCCTAGCCAGTTCAGCTCAGTGGCTAGAGGGTTGGCCTATGAACAGAAGGGTCCTGGGTTCGATTCTGGTCAAAGGCATGTATCTTGGTTGCAGGCTCCTTCCCAGCCCAGGCCCTGGTCAGGGCTCATGCAGGAGGCAACCAATTGATGTGTTTCTCTTACATCAAGCATGTCAAACTCAAAGGCTAACACGGGCCAAATAAACAAGGTTTAAGTTTATGTGGGCCGCAAAAAAACAAAAGCTTCAATATTCATAGAAACATAGGTTTATGTCGATAGAGACATGCTGAATACAAAGGGCTGAAATAAATGAGTAATTGTTAACATAAAATAATAGAACATTTTAATAAAAATAAATATTTTTCTTGAACATTAACTTACCAGACACTGAATAACTGCACAAATAGTGTAATGCAAATAAACCTACTTTTCTTGTTCTCCAAAAGCAAAATATTTCCTGTTGCGCACACCAAACAAGTCAGTCCAAGGCTAATGGCACGGCAATCGGCTGCTAAAATATTCGCGGCTAGTATTAGTGGAGAGAAATGGTGCGCCTGTGCGTTAGGCACGTGAGGGAAATGAATGCAACACGATGATAGTAATCAGTCATTAACAAACATTGTAGTTCATTATTAATAATTATGTAGAACAGGCTATTGTAAAAATTAAGTCACAACATTTGTATTAAAAGTTTCTTATATACCGTTATATTGGCTGGGCTGCAAAAATATTCCTTGTGGGCTGCATGCAGCTCGCAGGCTGCGAGGTTGACATGCTTGTCTTACATCGATGTTTCTGTCTTTTCCTCTCTCTTCTACTCTCTCTAAAAATCAATGGAAAAATATCCTCGCGTGAGGATTAAAATTTTTTTTAACATTTCTCATCCCTGTCCCCAGCCTGGTTCACCGGACTCGGCTCTGAAGGCACCTCCCTCCCTGAAAGAGCAGAACTTGGTCACCACTAAAGAATTTGAAAGGAGGTAATGCTGGTTCTTGGGACAACCTCTGCTTTCTCCTGGACTCTCATGGGTTTCCTTCCTGCTTCCTCCTTCGTCCTTGTCTGTTCTTTTGTTCATGCCAATGACTGCCTGTAATTGCCCCACTGGGATCGTGTGTCCTTGGGCGTTCAGGGCTGAGGGTTAGCTGGTCCTTGGGAAGCCTCCAGGCTCTGGCTAAAGAATCCTCATGCTCATGTTTTCTCTGCCCCCTTTCATCAGTGAGTAACTGAAATGAGAGGACTTCCGGGGCCAAGGAAGGCTAACAGTCCAGAGGGAGCATCTAGGCCACGCAGAAAACGCCCAGAGAACCGGACACAGAAGAACACACAGTAGGAGCCGCATGGGGTGTTAAGTAGAAGGAAGCACATTTTATTTTTATTAGATATTTTTATTGCTTTCAGAGAGGAAGGGAGAGGGAGAGAGAGATAGAAACATCCATGATGAGAGAAAACCATCGATTGGCTGCCTCCTGCATGCCTCCTACTGGGGATCGAGCCCGCAACCTGGGCATGTGCCCTTGACCGGAATCGAACCCAGGGCCCTTCAGTCCACAGGCTGACGCTCTATCCACTGAGCCAAAACGGCCAGGGCAGCACATTTCATTTTATAATCCCTGTGGACCAAAGGAACAGAGAAGAGAAATAGACACTGGCCTGCTCTATCACCTACTAGTGGTATGACTTTGAACGAGACTGTTAACTTTTCTGATGCCCAGTTTCCTTAACTGTAAAATGGGGACAATTGTATCTGCTTCACATGGTTGTTGTGAGGAGGCAATGAGATCACACATGTAATGCACGTAGTGCCTACGGCATGGCAGAGGCTCAATAAATGGGAGCTATTTATAGTCATCATCACATCATCATCATTGTCATCGCATCATCATCTTTCTCAAGTTCATATAATGTGGCCTCTCGGTGCCTTGAAAGCCTTGTACCCTGTACTTATGAGCAAAAGGGTTAAATCTCTGCAAGGCACCTCTAGTTCCTGGTAGAAGCAGCTCTGAGGGCTTTCCTTCCATGCCAGTGGTTAGGGCTCTGACTGCCCCATCTGCCCCAGAATGGGGTAGGAGCCTATTTAAGGAGAAGCCAGGTGGAAGGGGATTTTCTTCCCCTGTTGTTTCATAGTCCTTTGTTCTCCCAAACAAAGCAAGAGGAAAACCTACCTAGCTTGTAAACATTATGGCTACAGATCCTGAGCATGGAAGTGAGCTAAGCAACTTTCACCGAGAAAAACAGAGCCCCTCTTTTATGAATGAATGACCGAATGAACTGAATGACCGAATGAATGAGCAGAATGAATGTGAGGCCTCGATGGAGTACAGGCAATCATTTCATCCTCCAAAAAGAGTCTAAGTTCGGCCAGTGTCGCTCAGTGGTTGAGCGTCAAGCTATGAACTAGGAAATCATGGTTTGGTCCTGGTCAGGGCACATGCCTTGGTTGTGGGCTCAGTCCGACCATGCTGGAGGCAGCCGATCAATGATTCTCTCTCATCATTGATGTTTCTATCTCTCTCTCTCCCTCTCCCTTTCTCTCTGAAATAAATTTAAAAATATATGTATTTTTAAAAAGAGTCTACGCCATGGTCCCCCTTCCCTTTCTCGTCCATGCCCACCAGCCTGTTTTCTGCCAGGTCTGGGTAGGAGCTTTCAAGAGTTCTGTCATCTGCGGTTATGTCCCCTAGGCGTGGAAAATAGATCTATTCAAAGCAGAAAATTGGACAGGCACCTGTAGGAGTATGCCAGAGAACTAGTATTGAAGAGATCTCAAGTGAGTAAACGTGAGCAGCTGTACACAGGACTATTGAATGCATTGCTCAGTCTCCATCAATCTCCTGGTAACTTTCAAAAATGTCAAGGAATGCAGCTTGTGAGAGAGATGGCCTCCTTTCTTAGGCCGGTGCCTCCAGTGGGGAATTGAAGGCGGATAATAGAGGGTTCTTACTATATCAATTAAATGTTAGACAAAATCTTTCTACCTCTATTGAGGACTCATGTCTGGGGCCTGAGAGATTAGAATACGAGGAAAGATTTGTCACAAAATGCATCAAGTTGGCTTGTTCTACAGCCAGATATTTATTTGCCAGAAGAAAAAAACAGTCTCAGCAGGCACTCAGTCACAGATAGTGGACATTGCTTTGATTTGAGCAAGCTCTGGCTTTCGCAGCTTCCTGGATGTGGATAACATAATAGCTTGGGGAACAGGCAGTTGCCCACCCCTGCTCCTCGGTAGGCGCGCCAGCTGTGAGTTACGCAATCCTGGATTGATATGTGAAGGTCTTTAGTGATCCGTGTCTGTTTCTTTGCAACATCTGAGCCATCTTATTGATGCTTAGGGCTAGATGGTTCTTTGTGCACGGAAATACCTTCTCCCTCTGAATAAAAGTAAAAACAGCCAGATTAAGGAGCCTGTTTAGTATTTGGCCAGGGAAAATGTTAGCTGGGCATCTCAAATGCAGATCCTTTCTATGGAAAATGGCTGTAATGTTTAGTTTCTTCAAGTATTTTCAAACCCCTCTTCTCACTTGGTCTTCAAGGTAAGGGGGACAGGAATTAAAACTCCCTTTCTTTTTAATTTATTATATTTTATTGATTTTTTACAGAGAGGAAGGGAGAGTGATAGAGAGTTAGAAACATCAATGAGAGAGAAACATCGACCAGCTGCCTCCTGCACATCTCCTACTGGGGATATGCCCGCAACCCAGGTACATGCCCTTGACCGGAATCGAACCTGGGACCTTTCAGTCTGCAGGCCGACGCTCTATCCACTGAGCCAAGCCGGTTTCGGCTAAAACTCCCTTTTTAATTGTGATACATATTAGTGCCATTTATGGAAAAGGAAACTGAAGTCCAAAACGTGAATGGGACTTCTCTATGGGAACTGGCAAAGGAACAAGGAGCAGAAATGGACAGCACCAGGTCTCATGCCCTTATCGCATACATTTTTAAAAATGTAAATGTAAAAATATACCAAAACGAAATGTACCAAACTAAGAGTGTACTAAAAAGAGATTTCTCACTAAAGTGGTTGTGACTATAAACATCTCTGGGGAGGCTTTGGCCCTCAACCCCAGAAATTCAGACTCAGCGAGGCGGGCATGTGCCCAGGAATCCGTATGTCTCCTGAGTTCCCCCAAGCGTTTCTCAAGCAGGTTCCTGGAACCATATTTGGACAGAGTTGGATATTAGGCGTATTCTTTTCTGGATTGATCCAAGCCAAATCGAGACTATTTTGTCTCCTCTTATTCTATCTCCAGAGAAACAAGGCCACCTCTGAAGAGCAAAGCTTGCTCATTCCTGAGACTTTTCCAGCATTTTGTAGATAGTGGCCACCCGCAAGCTCCCAGCAAATCCAAACTTCAGCCATATGGAATGGTATTGTCTTCCAGGGAGGGAAGAAGAGAGAAACAGCCAGGACACCCTTTATTAGGGGGACATGTACAAACATACCCTGAATAATTTCACCCTGAACAACTGAATTTCAGAACGTGGATTAAAATATTGAGACTTTTCATGAGCAAATGCCTGTCTGGATTCTTTTTTACTAGTGATGCTGGAAATTCTCCTTCCTGCCAGATCTCTATTTTCAGCAAGCAACCATGAACTCTAGAAAGTTTAGCTACTGTTATGAGATGAGTTACTAATTTACTAGATCAATTACCAAAGGGTTATGGTGGTCAATCAAGAGAACTATGACAGCGAGTTCCACTCTGACTCAAGCCAGACATTTTTACAGACATCATTCCTAAGAGCCTGAGAAATTCTACCTTCGCACGCTCACTGGTTCCTAAGTCCCTTCTCAATGACCCGGGAGGACGGTTACTGGTCATCAGCTGCTATTCCAACTCTGTTGAACAGTTACTGTAAATCATGGTTACCGGGTTCTCAGTTGTGGTTTTAATGGACTTCCAGTGGCAGCTATAGGCAGGAAAACAGGCAGCAATTCACAACCATGGCTAATAGCAGAATCACCTACGGAGCTCTTAGAAAGCTCCAGATGCAGAACCCAGCCCAGACCTAGTGACTCACAATCTCCTGGGATGGAGTCTGGGTGTGTTTATTTGTCCTTACTTTTTTTTTTTTCCTCTTAAAGCTTCCCAGGAGTGCCCACCCACCCCTACCTCCACCCTTAAGAATCATATGTTTTTGTGCTTTTCTTAGTAATAAAATCTACCATTTGTGAAAGACTCTTATATGTTTGGGGATTTGCCTATGACACATCTAATTATTCCAACAATGCTGTAAACCAGAAATTATCTTGCTCTTATTACAAATGAGACCACTGGGCCCAGGAAAGTTTAAGCAAATTGTTCTAAGTTACTGAGATCTGTTTATCTCTAAATTCAAGTTCTTATTACATGAAAATCCATCATTACTTTAAGAGACTCATGATTCTATAAGATAAATTCCTTTACTCAGTAGGAGTAGCATTTACACTCGTGGATTTCTTTTTTTTTTTTTTTAATCTAAAAAATATCCCATTCCCCTCCTTCCTCCTTCTTTTTATGCTTTATATTTGGGCTTAAATGGTATTTCCTTAGGGGAACTTTCTGAGTCCCTCTGGTCAGCTTCCCCTTATTTGTGCTTTTAATTTGTCTATATTCCTCACAAGACTACATCTTCCCAGAGGACAGGTATCCACACTCACCCCTGCATCCCTAGAAAGGCACCAAGTTGAGTACCTAGCTCACAAGTGTTCAATAAATATTTGTTGAATGAATGGATGAGTGGATGGATGGATGGATGGATGGATGGGTGGATAGGTAGGTGGATGGTTGGTGGATAAATGGATGGTTGATTGTGGACTGAATTAACTGAGAATGGCAGCAAGGGAGCAAAAATGGGGACGGACTCGTGGGCATGACTAAGAAAACTTTGGAATTCTTGGAATAGGAGAATCACCAAAAAAAAAAAAAAAAAAAAAAGACTCTCGAACCCTGTTAGTAAAATGAGTGTAGAATCAGATCAAACATTATTTTTGGCATAAATAAGGCTTCGGAAGCCCCCAGGAGAATATTTAAGTTATGAATGAATGAATGATTTAACTCATATATTGTTCTTATTCAATACAACAACACTGGCACCTTGATTTCTAGACAACCTCCCCCCAACCCCCCAAGAGGTTAAATCACTCATTTGAAAGAGCTTTCTCAACTATCTGGTTATTCCAAGTGTCTGAAAAGAAAGAGCCAGGAAGAGAGAATAAAGACCATCTGTATGGCAGAGTAGGAAGCTCCCTCGCCCTATTGCTCCACAATGGATCACATAAAGAGAACAGGGTTTTAAATAATGGCAGGTCTTCAAGAGTAACAAAGGGTATCTTAGGAAACAAAGCAAAAACAACAGCAGCATAATACAGAAAGGAAGGCAGCCTGAATGCGGTGGAAGGGAACATGAAGAACTCTGGGTACTGGAGAAGGAAGCTCCTTGGAGCCATTGCTGTAGGACTCGGTGATCTGAGTCAACAGAAAAGCCTACGCGATATTATGGGCAGGTCTTCAAGAGCAATAAAAGGCAGATTAAGAAACAAAAATCAAAATACTGCATGCGTGTGCACACACATCCCCACCTCAATACCATCTTCATTTCCTCTCTTTTTCTTTTGCTAATCCTCACCTGAAATAATTTTCCATTGATTTTTCAAGAGAGTGGAAGGGAGGGGGAGAGACAGAGAGAGGGAAACACCAATGTGACAGACACGTTGATGGGTTGTCTCTCGCACACCCCTAGATCCGGGCCAGGGACCAAGCCTGCAACCTAGGTATGTTCCCTTGACTGAAATTGAATCCAGGACCCTTCAGTCTGCAGGCTGACTATCCACTGAGCCAAACTGGCTAGGGCTTTCTTCTTTTCTTTCTTTCTTTCTTTCTTTCTTTCTTTCTTTCTTTCTTTCTTTCTTTCTCTCTTTTTTCTTTCTTTCTATTTTTTTAAATCCTCACCTGAGGATATGTTTTTCATTGATTCTAGAGAGAGAGGGAAGGGAGAGGGGGGAGAAACATCAATGTGAGAGAGAAACACTGATTGATTGCCTCATGCACTCGCTGCGACCGGGGACTGAACCCACAACCTGGGTATGTGCCCTGACTGGGAATCAAACCTTCAACCCTTTGGCGCATGGGACAACACACCAACCACCTGAGCCACACTGGCAGGGTTGTTTTTTTTATAATTTTTATTTATTGATGAAAAAGAGAGAGAGAAACATCTATGTTGGTCCACTTATGCAGTCATTGGTTGACTCTTGTATGTGCCTTGACTAGGGATTGAACCTGTAACCTTGGCATATCAGGACGATGCTCTAACTAACTGAGTTACCTGCCCATGGCTCCCTCCTCTTTCTTAATACTGTACAGCAAGGAGCCCAATGTAAGATTAAACCCACTTTGAACATATAGTGAATACCAGGCCCCCCCAAACCAGAACATTATTTTCCTCGTTATCACCTCATTAAGATGCCCCTAAGGCCCTCGCTCTTTATAGGACGATATCAACCAAGGTCCTGCATGCCTGCGATGAAGCATGACTGATATTTAAGACCAACAACTCAAGCACATTTGATCGCTTTTGTGTTTATTCAGAATGGCACTTTTATGCGAGGCCATAAAGTGGCAAATTTCCTATACAAGGCCGAGAGTGTGTGAGCTGGGGCAGGTGGTGTGTGGAGGCCTGGGGTAGCATGAGGGAGCCCCGAGACTTCTCCCTGAGTATGGCCCTTGCAGCCAAACAGAGACTCTGTACAACTTCCCTGTGAATTGTTGTGCTCAGGTGGCCAAATCCCATCGCCACCTCCGAGAAATGGAAAGAGGAGGAAGTGATGTCAATGAGGTAAAGAAGACAGATAAAAGCCAATTGTCCTCGACAAACCTGAGTCATGCACCTTTTAACCAGCCAGTTCTGAGAAAGGGAAGTCACTGCTGCTCGAATTTAACCTCTCGGGATCCACACACTTAGGAGGCAGGACTTCATGTAGGGGTGGAAAATGGCCACCCGCAGACATATACTCCGTACGCACACACTCCCTCCCATTTGGGTCCTAACCACAAACTCATCTGCCATCTTGGCCTTGGGGCGGGAGGAAGAAGAACAGGTGTTGCTCCAAGTTGAGCAAGTGAACCAGCCAATCTCCACTTTGCAAATGTGGGTGGTTAGTGACTCCTCAGTCTTCTCTATGTAAAGGCAGCTTCAATCTCCATTCAACAGGTTGTAGTTTCTACTCCTCCGCCACTTAAAAAGAAAGCTTATTGAGATAGAACTACGATGTCATACAATTCTCCATTTGAAAGGTACAATTCAGTGGTGCCTGGCATATTACATGATTCGTTCTCTAAATTGGTCCATATTTTCTTATCAAAAATCTCCGCACTGCTACTGAAGAAGGGAATAAAATTGAATGTAGAAGAAAATAATAGATGTACAGAGAACAAAGAGGAAAATGAGGCAGGGACAGGAAAAAGGGAACTCAACTACTTTCCAAAGAAGCGTGGCCAGCCCTGCCTGGGTAGCTTAGTTGGTTAGAGCATCATCGTAATATGCCAAGGATGCAGGTTTGATGCTCAGTCAGGGCACATACAAGAATCAACCAATGAATGCATAAATCAGTGGAACAAGTTTCTCTCTCTCTCTCTCTCTCTCTCTTTCTCTTTCCCCCTCTTCCTCCCTCCCTCCATTCCTCTAAGATCAATTTAAAAAACAGACTTTCTGACTGCCTCTGGATTTTCCAGTCTTTTAATCAGATTTCAAAAATCAACATGGCGCCATGTTCCCCCAAAGCAGGGCAGTTGAAACAGTGAGAGTTAAGGAGGCAGGGGCCACAGTGGGCTCTGTGGGTTGAGGCTGAGAGGGGAAATCTCGAACCCGGCCCAGTCACTCCCCTGTTCCTCTGTGAGCCCTCGGACAGGGAAGCAGACACTTCAGACACAGACTAACAGCTCAGTGACCGGAACCAGGTGCCAGTGTTCATCTCAGTCCTTTTCTTGTTTCTCAAATTGCAGCATTTAATGAGGTAAAGCATCAGATTACAGAGAAATTTTTTTTTTTTAATGAGAATTCAGGGAAGTTTCTGGGTTAGCTGAGAAGTAGGGAAGTATTTCACCTCCCTTCTGTGGACTGCCCTCTGTTAACATTTTCCGTCTACTGTTGCTCACAGACTGCACTTAAACGAGTTTACGATTTGGTGTTTGGACCTGGTTATGGGCAGAAGGCAGCCCTGACAGCACAGAGCTCAGCTCTGAGCTTGGTTGAAGGCCCAGAAGCCTCTCCGGGGTGCATGCTGTGGGAAGGAGAGAGCAAAACATCGCTGCTGTCTGAGTGACAATGGCCGCTCAGATGGCAGGGGGTGCTGAGGGCAGGCCACCCCCGTTTGCAATGATCAGTACGGCAGTTGCCTGCGCGGAGACCCACTTTTCAGGAAAGATCGTCCAAAATGTCTTCCGAAAATGCCATGGAGGAGTGGCTTTTGACTTTTTATTGTTTCCTTTTCTCCCTTCCTAAGGGGTCACACGACAGGGATAAAATGGGTAGGATAGGAAGAGTAAGGAGCCAGAAAGAAAACACTGCCTTCTCCCCTGTCTACTGCTCTTGATGAGCTACCAAAGGACCAAGAGCAGGAAACTCGCTCGGCTAACATCACATTTAGAACGGGAAATCCCCTGAGAGCCGTCGGTGTGGACACCTGTGAGTCATGCCTTCCCAACATCCCTTCTCCCTCCTTTTGGTCTCAGGACCTTTATTTTGGGGAAACCAACATCTTGCACCCTTAGACCTCTGGATAAGGCGGGCCTATCCCTGGGCTCCAAGGCCTGGCCAATGGGCATATCCTGGTCCTCTGAGTCCAGTCCATTTAGGATAAACACAAACTCACATCAGTCCAATGAGGATTTTTTTGGGGGGTGGGGGGAGCTATTGGGATAGAGAAGGTCTATCAGTGATGGAACTGCTGGCTGTAAGGATGTCGGGCTGGAGCTAGTAGAGTCACCATAGAGAATGAGCATGACCAAATCAGAGGTGTTCTGTTTGAGCCCCTGGATTCGGCTGTACCTGAAGCCAACTTTCTCTCTGAATTTTTCAGTTAGGTGAGCCCGTAAAGCCAGTCTGGGGCTGAAGTCTGTCTGAGTTGGTTGTTTTTCACTTGCAATCACAAGAGCCAAGGCTAACTACTATTCTACCTGGTTCTTTCATTCTACACGCCCAAATCAGGAAATGGCTTGCCTACGGTCTCAGAGTCAGGAACAAAACTAACATCTAAGCCCCTGAAGTCCCGCCTAGGGTTCTTCCTAAAAGCCTTCCACAATTATCCTTCCTGTTTGAGGCGGCATGGCACTGTCATCCTAGATTTGTTGAAATCCCAATAAGGTGAGCTAACGCTGTTTTATGGGACCCTGATGGCAAGGACCTCAGGATGGGCAGGGACTGGCGCCTGCGTAGCTGACTGTTTAATTGCAGCAGTTAGGATTCCTGCACTGCTCTGCAGTTTACAGGGTATTCAACCATGCATGGCTCACACGCACCATCCCTCCACCTTTCTTTCTTTAGTGGGTGGAGACCATTTGCTAGGTGAACACCCTGATATATGAGTCTGAGCTTCACCAGCACATATGGCGATGAGTGTGCTGGCTGTTAAAATATTGAAATATATCTGTCCGGGTTGGCAAAGAGCCACTGCCCCAAGCTCTCCAAAGATCCCCCATTGTCCCCTGCCCTTCACCCTGGACCCCCACTCCTCTAGGCCTCCTGTGTATCTACTCATTACAGCGTTAATGCCTGGCTTATGGGAAGGGATCTCAGAACCCTGCTCCAGCACTGGATCCAGGGTCCATTCTGATTGGTTGTTTCTGAACCCAACAAGTTGCTTCATCTTTGAATTTTAGTTCTGTGGGTACACACATGCGCAGCCCACCCCCAAGGGGAAAATGTGAGACAGAAACATCATGACCTGTTTCTCCTCACTGAGGAGGGGCCTCCTATGATGGTTTTCAATGTTTTTGTATCTTTTCATCTGGCCCCCCAAAGATATTGGCTGCTGGTGGTTTTACAGGGAGGTGGGAATTGGACCAGGAAGTAGTACACTGGGGTTCTAATCCCAGCTGTAGCCCAAACCTCTGTAGACACAACTTAGCTGCTCTGGCCTGCTCTAGGTGGTTTGGCTCAGTGGGTAGAGCATTGGCCTGTCGACCCAAGGGTCCTGGGTTTGATTCCAATCAAGGGCATGTAACTTGGTTGCAGGCTCTTCTGGCCCGGGCCCTGGTTAGGGCGCTAGCAGGAGGCAACCAATCGATGTATTTCTCTCATATCGATATTTCTCTCTGTTTTTCCCTCTCTCTTCTACTCTCTCTAAAAATCAATATCCTCAGGTGAGGATTAAAAAAAAGAAGAAGAAGAAATCTGAGGGCCATGCCTGCTAACCCTCCCTCCCTGGGTTGCTGTGAGGATTCTAAAATCATTACCTTGTTATAAAGAGGCAATTGAGTTAACATCTAAGTCCTTGACATGTATGAACTCATTCAATTCTCAGGTCTATGAGGCAGATGCTACGGAAACTATTTACAGATGAGGAAACTAAGGCAGAGAGCGGGTTCGTTACTTCGGGCTGACTTCAGAGTCCTCAGGCTTAGTGAGGGCACATGGCCACCCTTGAGGTCCTCCTGCTAAGGTGAGGTCCTCCCTTGGGCTTTGAAATCAGAACCCTCACCACATGCACACACACACACACGCACATGCACATACACGCACACACACTGCATACACTGAGCTCCAATCCTGGCTCTGTTGTTTGTAAACTCTGTACTAAGGTTCCCCTTCTGTAAAATGAGACTATTAGTAGCAACTACTGGTACAGTGATTGTGAGATTAACTGAGATAAGACCTAGGATTGCCAGATGTAGCAACAAAAATTTAAAAAAAACAGCACACCCAGTGAAATTTGAATTTTAGATAAACAATAAATAGATTTCTAAAACAAGTTTATGTCCCATGAAATATTTGAGACATACTTATACTGAAACTATTCCTTATTTCCCTGAAATCAACTGAGCTCTGAGTGAAGAGTTGGGGAGCCTGAGGAGTGGGGGTGCCAGGAGGATCAGAGGGA
The DNA here is from genome assembly GCF_964212035.1 of Myotis nattereri. Classification (NCBI taxonomy): domain Eukaryota; kingdom Metazoa; phylum Chordata; class Mammalia; order Chiroptera; family Vespertilionidae; genus Myotis; species Myotis nattereri. Next base: position 51,239,244 of record NC_138088.1, on the reverse strand, counting down.
GACACTGAGTCACCAGGACTGGTCTGGGTCCGCTGGGGAGACATGACACCTTAATGCAGTCTTTCTGCTGGGTTTTCAACACCTAGAATCTGTGCCCAGAGCCTCAGGGGCTGCCCTAAGGGACTGGACCAGCCCCCCCTCCCCCCACCCCCCTCACACCCAGTCCCAGCTCCCCTTAGCCCTTCGGCGGCCAGGGCTACCTCCTTGTACTCAGGCCTTGGAGCACACCCAGTGCTCTCTGACCGGATGTTCCGGAACATTCTGCCACAATCACACAGTGCAGGAGAGAAGGTGAAAAAAACATAAAACCAAAACCACCCTGGGCTCTCCATGTGGAAGAGCAGAAGGGAAGGAAGAAGGGACAAAAGATCCAAAATGAAGGTTTGCACCAAGTCACACTGGTGTCAGGGCCAACCTACCTGCCAGGACACAGTGGCCGGCAGAACCTAAGCCTCCTCCAGAGCGGCGGCCTGCTCACCCGAGGGCCCTTCGCCGAGGCCCCTGCACCCTCGGCCCTGACTTCCGGCCCCAGCAGCTCTTTGTAGTTCATCCTAACTGTCCGCACCTGCCTGCTTTCTCGGTTGGCTAAGTTGGGATAACGCCAGGGTCCTACTCATTAAACTCACAGCTTTACTTCAGTTTGCATAATAGAAGTAATAGGTAGCTAAGAGCGTGGGTTGTTAAAAAGACCAAAGCTTGAATTCTGGCTTTGCCACTTGCTGCATGCTGCGGGGCCTCTCTGGGCCTCAGTTTCCTTGGCTGCAGAAAGGACCTGCTCCCTCCTCCCACCTCTGGGTCGCTGCAGAGACCAGCCAGCAAAATCAGGTCGGCTGCCTTCTGAGCTCCCTGTAAATGCTGCGTCCAACGTGCAAAGCGGGCCCTGGCCGGGTGGCTCAGTGGTTGAGCACCATCCCATGCACCAAGAGGTCACCGGTTCGATTTCCAGTCAGGGCACATGCCAGGGCTGCGGGCTCCATCCCCCATGGAGGGCATGCAGGAGGCAGCCGATAGGTGTTGTTTCCCTCTCATCGATGTTTCTATCTCTCCCTCTCCCTTCCTCTCTCTCTAAAATAAATAAAAACCTATTTTAAAAATATATCCTAGAAAGATTTAAAAAAAAATAAAAGTGCAATATATATATATATATATATATATATATATATATATATATATATGCTAGGGTGAGGATTAAAAATTTTTTTTAAAAAATTCTACGTGCAAAGCAGGGTCCCCTCCCTGGCAAGCACACAGTCCACCGCAGCTCTTAGGACGCTCTGAGTGCTCGCAGGGCACTGAGGAGCTCAGGAGAAAGGATTCAGTTGACAGTATTCCATGCCCTGGAGGGTGTACAATTTAGTGGGGAAGACAGATTGTTAAATCATTAGAGAAAAAGACATAAGTACTTTCCTATAATTAAACTGCAGAATGCGTGGTTCCCAATGTAAATGCCTTGGCCTGAGGCATTCACTGGTTAACATTCACTGGTAACTGGGAGAGTGCAGGTTGGGGGCTGGAAGAAGGTAACGGGGGCCAGAGGTTGACGGTGTGACCTTAAAGATGATGCTAGGCCAGTGGAATCACTCTTTTTAAAAAAAGCCCTATATTTTCTTTTTCATTGATTTTTAAAGAGAGACAGGAAGGCATTCAGAGGCAGAGAGAAACATTGATTGGCCACCTCCCACACGCACCCCAACCTGGGCATGTGCCCTGACCGGGAACAGAACCCCATGACCTTTTGGTGACAGGAGGATGCTCAACTAACTGAGCCACACTGGCCAGGGCTACAGGGAATCACTCTTGCCCCACTCTTTAGATCAGCATTTAAAAAAGAGCCCAAAGCAAGGCATGTGCTCATGGTAGCCATTCCTCGTCATCTGTCAAGGACATCCCACTCTAGCACTCAAGTGGCTGCACAAATCCCGCAGCCTCCCCACAGAGGATCGGAGAGGACAGAACTTTCTCCGCCCCGGTCCATGAGCACAGCTCTCCTGGGTGGATCACCGCAGGTTCCCCAAGCCCTCTTCCTTCCCCCTCTGCTCAGTTATGCTGTGTGAGGATGACGAAGAAACAGCCGCCAGGGCCATGGCGCCCAGCTCCTGCCAGCCACCCAGGGCAGATAAATCTGGGTTGCTGTTTGTCTCAGCGTCCTGTGTGTGGTTAATCACTTCTTGGTGGCACTTGGGAGAATAGCCTCACACTCTCCGGATGTTCTGGAGGCTTCGGACAGCCCAGTATAGATCGCAAAGGGCTTCTTTGTTCCGTATCATTTCTGCTGAGTCACCAACCCAGGGAGAAAGGGCCGGAGGTGTTACTCAAGTCCCCATTTCGCCGACAGGAAACTGCTCCAGAGAAGGAAAGTGACCTGCCCTGGGTCCCTCCGCTGGGACTTAACATTTATTTCCTGACTGAAGTCACTGACGTTCTGAACATGATCATCATCAAGGCCGCTGTGTGGCCCCTGAAGGCCGGGTATGTCTCTGGGCAAACCGTCCCTCCTATGTGACCTGCATGTTATACAGTGGGTACTGGTAAATGTTTAACAAGCGGCCCTCCGAGAAGAAAGAAAATCCCTGATTTGCAGTGTTTGCCAATTTCTGCAGTGCAAATACTCCCACCTCGACCCATGTCAAGCTACCAGTGTGAAATCAAACTCCTTGCAAAATTCCTGAACACTTAATAAGCAGCTCTTACAGGCCAGCGGGAGCTGCCTCCGGCATACCACTGTTAGCAAAGCACCTTCCGAGAGATAGCTGATGAACTCAGAGGTTATAATGCTCCTCTATCCAGCCAAGTGCCCTGGGGGTGGGAGAAGCCTGCCCCCACTTTACACTGAAAGATGGGTGGGACCTAAAGGCCTGGGATCTCCTAGACCAGTGATGGTGAACCTATGACACGCGTGTCAGAGGTGACACGTGAACTCATTTTTTTGGTTGATTTTTCTTTGTTAAATGGCATTTAAATATATAAAATAAATATCAAAAATATAAATCTTTGTTTTACTTTGGTTGCAAATATCAAAAAATTTCTATTATGTGACACGGCACCAGAGTTAAGTTAGGGTTTTTCAAAATGCTGACACGCCGAGCGCTAAAGGTTCGCCATCACTGTCCTAGACCCATGGTTCCTCAAGGGTCACTTATGTTACCGGTTGGAGGCCTGTGGCACTGGCAGGAAAGAAGTGAAAAACAGATTTAGAGAGAAAGGAAAGAGCCCAGCCAGTGTGGTTCAGTGGTTGAGCATTGACCTATGAACCAGGAGGTCACGGTTCAATTCGTAGTTAGAGCACATGCCCAGGTTGTGGGCTTGATCCCCAGTGCGGGGTGTGCAGGAGGCCTTCGGTCAATGATTCTCTCTCATCATTCATGTTTCTATCAATCTCTCTTCCTCTCCCTTCCTTTCTGAAATCAAGAAAAATAATATTTTTAAAAAGGGAGAAAGGAAAGAAAGGATATGGGTGAGAAGAAGAGGAAAAGAGGGAGAGAGGAGACAAAGGCAGAAAAGAGAGGGCGGGAGGGGTGGTGGGAGGGAGGTGAAAAAAGGAGACTCATGAGAAGGTAGTGGAGGAGAGGGATTCCCGCTGGGGGTGCCTCCGGCAGGCACTTTCGTTCTAGTGCCTGGGGCGCAGTAGCGGCTCAGGAAACTGGTGTCCAAGGGTCCAGTCATACTCTGCTTCTGCTAACAGTGTCTGATCTCATCTCCCAGCGAGATTCCAAGATCTGTGAAAGCAGAGGCGATATCATTCATTTCTCTATCTACGACAGAATTGCCTCTAAGGGTTTAGCGATATTATTTATAATTTTCACAACTCCGCAAGGCAGAACACGGAAGCTCAGCAAATAAATTGCTTCAACTTAGACAGCCATTAAGTGATGGGGCCAGATATATGCTCGCTCTCTCTCTCTCTCTCTCTTTCTCCTTTTCAATGCAACTTCTGAACGGACCCGAAATCTTTCTGACAAACGCATAGTGAATGCCTTCTCACCCGGAGACCTGCATTTCCCTTCTTTGCTACCGTAGCCATTTTTCATTTGTCACAGGGGCCCAAATAAGAACATCTGTACATCGGTACAGGCGTGTAACACGGAGCCTCCAAACCCTGGAGCATGCACACTGGATGTTGACCCGCAATGATTAAGAAATAATGAGACGTCATGAAGCCCCCAGCTGGGTTGTGTGGAGCCTGCAGCAGACATGGGTGCACGCAGATAGCGATGCACGTTTGGATTTGCCATTGTAAGGATTATTACCCATTATTACTCATTTACAAGCCTGAGAGGGGGATTGCCAGCCCTTTTACTAGTGAAAGGAAACCTTTACTAGAGGAAACCGAGCCTCATGGAGCTTCAGGAACCTGCAGTAACAGCTAGGGCCTCACCCCCAAAAGCAGAACCCAGGACAAGGCCTTGGGAGCAGGTAGTTCATTGGGGAGGCGATCCCCAGGATGCATGAGTGAGGGAGTGAGAAAGTGAGAGAGAAGTAACGCAGGCATCGCTATGGACAGCTGGGCTTATGCCTGCTGGGCCCCTCCGAGCAATCTTGAGCCCAGAGTCATTCCATCCCCCCTAAAGGGACGCAGAGCTGAGATGCTACCAACCACTTCCCTCTTTGGGAGATGCCTCGTTTGGAGGGACTGAGCCCAGAGCACTCAGGTTGCCCTGCTCCAGGGCTGGCCACTAAGCAGAGAGAGAGGCCCTGGGTACTTGCTGGGGAAGACTGTCAGTGGGTGAACGTGAAGGTGAGCTGGGGCAATATGGGGTATGCTTGCTCAAGGTCATGCTAAGAGCTGAAGGAGCCAAACTCAGGCCTGTTTCATGTCCAAACTCATTTTCTTCCTGTGACATCAAATACTTAATACCAATGAAGGAGAGAGAATCTACAGGCCTTGGAAATGAAATCGATGGGCTGGTGACGAAGAGCGGGGTCAAAGGTGAGACCCATGTGTCAAGCTGATTGTACTGCGTGAAGGGGTGCGGACATTGGCCCCAGTGACTACATGTTTGCAGGTATGATTTAGCTGCTCAGGGCACCTTCATTCCGGCCACATTTGTTTCCTTTTAAAAATCCAATCTCTTTATTTTACAGCCCAAACCTCTGGGCGAGAACAATAAGACCAACACAAGAAGCAAGTCTACAAAAGCCCCATGGGAGGGAAATAAGCTAAGAATACAGGCCTTCCCAGGGCCACCCAAGCCTCTTTAGAAGCACGCAGAATAACAAAATATGCGAAACAAACACAACGAAACACACGCACGCACTAAAACCAACAGAGGTCGGGGATGCTGTGTCTCAGGGCTCCTCAGCCAATCACAGCGCTGGTACCCATGTTAACCGGTGCATTTGTTTAAGAGCGGAGCAGGTGCTCTCTCATTCACACCAGGAACAAAGCCCAGTGTGGCCTAGGCTGCTGGGGACGGCCATTAGCAAGCCAGGGAGCGGAGGGAAGGGAAGGCTGAGCCAACCTTTCAGCGGTGAAAAGGTTTTGTTTTGTTTTGATTACAAAAAAAAAAAAAAAAAAAAGTAATTTCTTCTTGGCAAAGCCACTGGATTGAAATCTGACTCTGGATCCAAATTTTAAAATAGGGCAAGTTGAACTCAGAGGAAAGGCAATAGGCAGATACGGTGGATCTCATGACCTCCTTGCCCGTCCCGCCTGGCCCTCTGTCATCAGCCCTCGCCTGTCCTCAGAGGTTGGCAGTCTGAGTTCTGTGCCTGGGTGATCCTCGCTAGAAAGGACCTCAGGGACCGCCCAGGGGCCACTCCCCTGGTCTTGTTTGAATGAGCAGAAAACAGGCCCAACGTGTCTGGCATTTCCTGCTTTCTCAGAAGGGAAGGAGCCAGACAGATAAGCTACCCTCCAGAGTGGGGTCTGATGGCAGCGAGGGAGAGGGATTCTGCAAGGACCAGAGGGGCTGTCATTGGCCCTACACAGAACCAGCTTCTGATCCCCGCCCAGGGCTTCCTTCCTGTGTGGCCTAGGGCAGTGATGGCGAACCTATGACACGTGTGTCAGAGGTGACACGTGAACTCATTTTTTTGATTGATTTTTCTTTGTTAAATGGCATTTAAATATATAAAATAAATACCAAAAATATAAGTCTTGGTTTTACTATGGTTGCAAATATCAAAAAATTTCTATATGTGACACGGCACCAGAGTTAAGTTAGGGTTTTTCAAAATGCTGACACGCCGAGCTCAAACGGTTCGCCATCATTGGCCGAGGGCAAGTCACTTTACCGGTTGGCGTTTCGGTTTCCTCATCTGTAAACTAGAGATGATGGTACCTACCGCATAGGGTTGTTGTCAGGATGTAAAAAGATCGCAGTAGTACAGCCAGTCTCAAATGTTCTGATTTCAGGACCCCTCTGCACTCTTAAAACTGACTGAGCACCCCATAGACCTCCCTTGAGAAAATTCTAGAAAACGCATCCCATTGGCCATCAGAGTGATGACATCATCACATAGCATGTTGCTTCTGGAACATTCTATTGTGTACGTAAGACAGAATGAGAGCGGGGAAAAAAAAAGCAAATGATGCCTTAATGACATTATGAAAATATTATAAAATAGTTTCGACTTCCCAGATCCCCGAGAGGGTCTTTGGGGTTTAAGAGCCACTGCACTAGCACGTGCAAAGCCGGCAACATAATGCCTGGCACATGGCCGGGGTTCAGTCATGGTGCCAGGGGCCAGTGGTTAGGGCCCAGGGACTTGGCACCTCCAGCTGGGATAACTGGACAGGTGTGTGGGCCTTGCAAACCTACTGCAGTGGAAACACCCCTTGTGGCGCGCCCAGCAGGAGGCTCTTTCTCTGGGCTCCCCTCTGTGTCCTGAGAATCTTCCAGGCAGGGCCCCTGCGGAAGGTCAGCAGGAGGCCAAACGGGGCCAGAGGAGCCGCCTGGAGGTATTTGTGGGCCAGGTTGGCGAGGCTACTCTTCGAATTCCTGTTGCTACTGGGGGAGAATGATTCATGCCGTTGAGGCCAGTGCACGCACACCGCAGAAAGCAGGCTGAAAGGAAGACAGGCGGCCACAAGCCTTGGACGCTTGAATCTTGTTGCTTGGTCCTGGAGACCAGAGATGGCCTCTCAAGGCCAGGAGCCGCAGTTTTCTCAAGAGTGTGAATCAGGGGCAATGCTTACCTCCAGCAGCGCCCTGAGAATTAAGTGAGATGCCCCCGGCGACACGGGCACACTGTGCAAAGGAAAGGAGAGATGATTAATCACCCAATGTTTATGGAGAGGGTCTTTCTCAGTGGGCCAAATTCAATGGTTGCTTTAGTTGACTTCATAGGGATTTGCTAAATATGGCGCTGGCTCTGTACTTGTCCTGCTCTTCTGGAGGGAGGGGTCTGCCCTAGCTTTCCACAGCCCGCTGCTCCTTGGCTGGCCAGCGGGCGGTAATAGGCCCACGGAATCACTTGGTCTGGCCCTGCCAAGGCATTAGGGGTGAGTTAATTGTTTGACCAACAAAGCAGGCTAACTTTTCAGTTGATAATTCTGTTTGGTCCGTGAATGATGTTATAAATATCCAAATGGCCCTTGGCAGAAACAAGGTTCCCCACCCCTGGCCTAGAAGAACTGGGTGGCTTCCTTCTTTCTTTATTCTCTCGTCCCAAGGCAAACACTGGCTCCCAAGTCCAGCCTGGCCACCCTGAATCCGCAGCTCTGCCTCCGAGGCCTGCTCTGCTCTTACCTGTCTCTGTGGTTTCTTCATCCTGGTGCCAGGGTCAAGTGACTGGGTGGCTTTGAAGGGCCGAGGCCCTCCTGGTCCCAACAAGAATGACAGGTGCTGTCATTAGCACCTACTGCGTGCCCAACAACATAAGGAAAGACCCCCGTCCCCAGTGTAATTACCAGCACTTAGAGTGTGAGTGGAGTGCAGGGGCTAAGAGGAGAGAAATATGCAAGAGAAGCAAGACCCACACTTCTGAAAATGAAGGACCAGCCTGAGTGCCCGGGGATGATACTAAAGATATTAACTTCCACCTCTGCTGCATGTCCAACGTTTACGAAGCACCAGCCTGCATCCTTTACATGTACCAGGAGCAGAACACTTTTCTGCAGAGGGCTAGAGCGAACATCTCAGGCTTTGTAGGCCACACAGTCACCACTGCAATTACTCAAGTGGGTCCTTGGAGCATGAAAGCAGCCATTGACTATAAGTAATTAAATAGGTGCAGCTGCTTTCCAATAAAACTTTATTTAAAAGAACAGGTAGCAGCTAGATTTGGTCCCTGGGCCATAGTTTGCTGGCCCCTGACATATACTGTGTCTAATCCTGGCATCAACTCTGCAAAAGCAGTTTTGCTGGTTCCATTCCACAGCTCAGTAAACTGGCTCAGAGAAGTTAAGTGACTTGTGCAAGGTTGCACAGCAGGCAACGACCAAGCCGAAATGAAAACCCAGGTTTGACTCCAAAACGGATGCTTCTGATGTCTTGATTTGAGACTGGCCTTAGAACCCAGAGGGTGGTTTTGTGGAGTCCAGTGGAGGGATCCTCAACACCCAAGATAGGAGACTAGAGTCCTACCTTCTTGCCTGCAACCCCGAGAGCAGGCTTGAAGCCTCCACCCTTTACCACCAGACACTGCTGTCTTCCCCAGAAGGCGATGGCCGCAGCTGGGTGACATGAGTGGGCTGGGACCGGGTCTTGTCATCAGCACCCTGGCGCCTAGTTGAACTTTTGACTTTCCAAATTAGAGAAGTTGAAAGTTCTGCAGGGCACTTTTTTTTTTTTTTGAAGGAGACATTTGTTGTTAATTATTCACCAGAAATGGGTCTCTCTCTCTCTCTCTCTCTCTCTCTCTCTCTCTCTCTCTCTCTCTCTCTCTCTCCCTTCCCTCCCCTGGGATTATCTTCCCTTCCATTCCCCCTCCTCGAAGCCTGATTCAACAGTGTTTGGAGGCATTCAGGGCTTCTCTTCTAGACAAAGGGTGGGTGAAGTGGGGGCTCGCCAAAGCCTTTCTCTGTCGAAGTTGCTTCCTATTTGACCCAGACTGGCTCCTCCAGCATCTGATGGAGAATTTAGCCATCCGTTTCCTCCCACCCGGCCCCGTCTGTTTTCTACGTGTATTTATCGACTCTTTCACAGGAGCAGCCGCCTGGGATAAGGGTGGGGAAGGCTCGCAATCCCATTGTCAAAGAGGTTAAACATTAAGTTGGGCTCAAAGTTTGCTCCCTTCCTCCTTAAGTTCCGCCCTCAAATCCCCTTTTGGCCACGCCTCCTGGCCAAACTGTGAGCCGCTAATAACCTGATTTACATCAGTGTAAATCCGAGCAGCGGGCTCTAATGAGGCCTGAAATGAATGGAACCGCCCAGGCGAGCTGGCCAGGCAGAGGGGTTGAGGCATCGTGGAGTGGAAGTCCAGCGGTTGCTTGCCCAACGCAAACCCTGGCAGAGACACGCAAAACTGAACTCCAGGCCCAAACCCTTGTCACCTGGGCTGAGGCAGCAGGAAAAGGGTTGAGAGGCGAGTGACCCACAGGACTGCCACTCTCCCACTGGAAGCACCTTCTCCCTTCAATGCCCGGTGCAGGCTTAGCCCCGGACCAGGCATAATTAATAGCATCAGCCAGTCCTCCTTCCCCGAGCTGCCAATGACAGTGGATATTCACCCCTCACAGGCAAGGGTAGGGCTCCCTCGGCTGGGACACTGACCATCCACTTAGTCCAGCACTTTGGGGACCAAGGCTCCCTGGGGCCCCTCCCTCCCAAGGAGCTGTAGGTCCAGAGGATACAGCCTTGGGTGGCTCCCCGTGCAGAGGTGCTCCAGTTAGTTTGAATCAGACTGACCGGGTTGGGGCTTCAGTTTTCTCTCTGCTACTTCCTTACTCTTGGGGTGACCTGGAAAAAGTCAACTCTACCTTCGTAAGAATGGCTCCCGGTCTGTAAGCTGGAGACGATAGAAGTCTCCCTCTGGCCTGGGAGAGTTCACGCGCTGGTCCAGACTGAGTGCTTTCCACGCTGCCTGGTACACGGGTGGGAATAACTTCATCCTTGTACTTCTAAGTGGTTGGCCCAGAAGGCCAATAGGTGGAGGGATGGCAGGGAAAAGGTAAGAATTGGGAGAAAAGGGACTGAGAATCTGAGAAACCCTACAGGCACAGGCCAATGCAGAAGGCCATCAGCTAGCTGTCTTACTGGGGGAATGTCCTAGGTTTCACCTCGCCGAGCGCAGTTTTCTCATCTGTAAAATAGGCGGATGAGGGATGCTTGTCCTCCTTGCCCTGTAGGTTTGTGGTGAGGGAAAGAATGTGAAAGAGCTTTGGAACCCATAATTGCTTTATAAATGCCTGGGGTTTTAAAGACGTCAAAGTCCCATCGGTTGCACTGTACTCCTGATAAAAATGACAGTGCTGCCGCTGATAGCACCGGTGACTAGTTCTCCAGGGTCAAGGGCTCTAGGTCTGTGTCGCCCTCAACCATTCCCCAGGGTGAGCATACGTGAGGGACATGGACACGATTTTACACGCGGTTTTGAACCAGTTCTGCATGATGAGTCAGCACCACCTGTCGGACTAGGCTAGATCACAAGCCCCACAGAAGTAAGGGCAGACCCGCACACATTTTAAAATATATTTTTATTGATTTCATCGAGGAAGGGAGAGGGAGAGAGAGATAGAAACATCAATGATGAGAGAGAATTCTTGATTTGCTGCCTCCTGCACGCTCCCTACTGAGGACCAAGCTTGAAACCCGGGCATGTGCCCTTGACCAGAATCAAACCTGGGACCCTTCAGGCCGATGCTCTATCCACTGAGTCAAACTGGCTAGGGCAATAAAAATATATTTAAAAAAAAGAATTAGTGCCGTATACAAGAGAATATGTGGTGGATTCCAGTTATACAAACAATCCTATATAATAAAAGGCTAATATGCAAATAGACCAAATGGCAGAACGACCGGTCACGATGACATGCACTGACCACCAGGGGGCAGACGCTCAACACAGGAACTTCCCCCTGGTGGTCAGTGCACTCCCACAGGGGGAGTGCCACTCAGCCAGAAGCCCGGCGGGCCTAAGCTGTCAGTCGGACATCCTCCGAGGGCTCCCGGACTGCGAGAGGGCACAGGCCGGGCTGAGGGACCTCCCACCTCAAGTGCACGAATTTCGTGCACCAGGCCTCTAGTTAAGTTATAAGGACTCAGCAACACAGAGAGAGAAAGACAGAGACAGTGTAAGCTTAAGCAGTATGGCTGATGGCATCTCACTGGGTGTGCCTGCAATTGGGTTAGAGGCTGCCACAGTGCCAGCATCTGGGGGAAGAAGGAAATACAGATTGTGCCGGATTTATTGAAAGATGGCAGCACTGCATACTCTCGATGATCTTCAGGGTGAGAAGATCACTGTGGAAGCCTTGCTGTAAGATCTGGGCAGAAGTTGGTAGTTGATCACAAGAAAGTCAGCTAACATGGGGAATTGTTCTAAAACAATCCATACACAGTTGAAATACTTTGAAAAACTTCAACATGATAAATGTGCATTTTCTTTGCCAACCTTTTGATGTAGAACCAAGGTTTTTCTCAGGGTCTAGGCCCGCTCTTGGCAGCTCTGGCTTCTCTTTCTTGCCTCAGCCAACCGCACACCATTCATAGCTTCCAGTTGTGCGTTTCTACATGTGAAGATCCTACAGCGAGCTCTCAAAGACACTTGCCGAACAATCAGAATGCAAGACTCTTGGAGGAATTTTCTGTTATCTTTCTCCTGCTCTTTCATATCATCTCACTGGCACTTAATATTTTTCTTATCAATTTTATGGAGAAGCAATTCACATCTAATAAATGGACTCTAGTTACAGTGCACAATGCAATGTTTTTTTTTCTTCTAAGAATCGCATACATTTTTACACAGCTGTATAAAACCACGCATTTCCAGCCCTGGCTGGTTTTGCTCAGTGGTTAGAGTGTCAGTCTGAGGCCCGAAGGGTTGTGGGTTCGATTCCCAGTCAAGGGCACATACTTCGGTTGCAGGTACAATCCCTGCCCCTGGTTGTGGGTCAAGTGGGAGACAACCAATCGATATGCCTCTCTCACATCTTGATGTTTCTCTCTCTCTTTCCCCCACTCCCCTCCACTCTCTCTAAAAATCAATGGAAAAAATATACTTACTCCTTGGGTGAGGATTAAAAAAATAAAACAACCACAACAAAACACCATGCATTTCAATCAAAATATTTCTTAATTTTTAAAGACTTTTTTTTTTTTTTTAGCAATTTGCCTTCATCTTTCCAAAGCATTCATTTCGTTTTCATAGACACCACAATACTCTTTTCCCTTACTTCCATTGCACTAGTTACCACACTTTTTAAATTAAGTTAGAGGATTGCACTGTAGTGAGTACAAACCTGGTAAACTCACTGTAAGCATTAAAGTTGGCTGGGGAAGCAGAGTACATGGACACGTTTGAAAGCAGCCCCGTCACCCTGAGCATCCCAAGGGTGTGCTACAGGCGACAGGAAGAGCAGCCAATAGATCGAGTAGTCTCTGCTCAGTGCAGGCACATCCCGTTGTCCAGTATGCACACCCCACAGGGTGTCAGCTAATGGGACACGAGGTGAAAATCCTGCCCGAGCTCTCTTTCCAAGTCCTGTGCTCTGCTGCTGACTCTTCTGACCAGGGGAGGCACCATTTTTCTGACTCGTCCACTCAAAGTGGGTGCCTTTTCTAACCTGTGTCAAGGGCCTGGGAGGCTAGCAGCACTCTCTCCTCTATCTGTGGCTTTGACCTTAACATTGCTCTTAGAGCCTGGCTAGCAACTAGACGGGGCTTCACTGTATCATCATGGCCATCCTCTGTGAACCTGACACCACAATGTATGGGGTCCCCCAACATCACTCAGTGTCCTCGCAATGACCTTTATAAATCCCACATTGTGTCTGGGCTCCTGGAGCCAGATCCCTTCAGAGCTATGAAATCCGTGGCCCAAGCTCAACACCGTTTGCTTCGCAGGCTCTCTGGGACCCCGACGGCCTCTGACAGGGGCTGTATGCTCTGTAGTAGAATGCCATGGTCTCCCCAGTTACATCTGATGGACACTAAGAGGTTCTGAAAGGGTCGGCACCAGGTTAAAGAGTCCTCATCAAGGCCTGCTGCCTTGATAAACCTGCTGAACCCTATTTTTTCATGGTTCATCCTTATTTATTAAACCCCAGTGTCGTGCTTAGCTTTCTCACCTGCAATGTGAAGAGGAGAAGAGGGGCCCCAAATCTTGCCTTAATCTCTTGTGTTCGCTAGGATTTCATCAGTGAAGTGATAGAAACCAAATGCCGACTGCCTTGAGCAGCAAAGGGAAGTCATGATTGGCTCAGATAATTGTGATCCAAGTGTGAACTTCAGGTATAGCTGGGTCCAGGGGTTCAGGTCATAACCAGCAGGACTCAGTTCCCTTCGTGGCTTGGTTGTGCTTCCCTCTGGTTTGCTTCTTCCCAGACCCTGTGGCAAAGTGACTGTCAGCAGTCTGAGGCTCCTACCCTTCTGCTTAAGACGCCTGTGGGAAATTACACCGTCCTTTCCAATGGCTCTAAAAAATAAAATCATGAGCAGGGCTCTGATTGGCCAGTTTGGGTCATGTGCCTGCCCATGGGGCCAGGGTAGGGTCAGCCCCATCTGAACCCTGTGGACTGAATGGGATTATTGTAGAATGGAGGAGGGGGTGTCCCTAAAGGGATGCCATCTGCGAGAAAAAAATAATGTCCACTGCCCTCACAATACAAATGTGCAAACATACACACACGCGCACACACACATGTGCACACATATGCACACACGCTGTACTTGACAGGCGATACTAAGCTCTTAAATGTCCCCAACTAGACACCTTAATTGGGGTTATTCTTGTATTTACTGCAACCAGACGCCTCCCCCGTTATGGACGGGCGCCAGCGGGAAAGACCAGCGCTGCCATTCGAAACATCCAACTGTTACCTTCTTCCAGAAATCAAAAGGCGAGTTTCCTTCCTTTTGTTAATCATCTCTTTTACAAGATTTCACCTTTTGTTTTTCTGCACTTTACAAGGAGGAGAGGTGTCTTTACGCCGTGCGTGGATCTGGGCGGTTAATGGAAGGCTTTGATTTGTGAGTAAGAGCGAGTCCTGGGTGTGCACAGGAGGCTCCAATAGACTGGGGACCGTACCTTCAGGTTCATGCCTTCCCCCAGCGCTGGAGCCGGAGGACTGGACGGAAACTTTAAACATTTTGAGCAATACCTAGAATATGTATAATTTATAAGCCACACACCGTTGGCTGTCAAATAGGCGATTGATCTGCCTCGGATCTTGTTAATTATCTTCCACATACATTACGCCTTCACAGATCTTCAGTATACTGAGTATCAATATTAATAAGATTATAAAACACTATTGATAATTAGGAACAGAAGAGCCCAGGCCTTTGATTCTAGCTGTTACAAATGCCCTGCCTCTCTCTAGATTAGAAAGCGGCCACTTTCCATCTCATAATATCAGATCAGAACATCCGTGTCCTAAAGTGGGCTATTAGGAGGCAGCTAAGATCTGCACCAGGATGCGAGGGGCTATTTGAAAATGAGTGAGGAAGCATCACCGATGTGTGAGAAACCTGTGTCTCCTCTACAAGAGGGCTAAGGGGTGGGAGAAATTGAAGATGGAGCTGTGCCCACGTTGATCAAGCCAACTTCCTCATTTTCTTTGTCCAGACCAGTCAGATGGGTTTGGGTTTGCAGGATATTCACCAGGACGGCATTTTGTCTTTTTTCAGTTGGGAAGACAGAGGAAGGAAGGGGCTGGGAGAGTTAAGGCGGATTTCCAGCCCGGCCCATTTTGGATGGCACTTTGTTCTCTATTTTCCCTCTTTGGAAGAGCCTCGTCTTTTATGTTTTTGTTGGGTTCACAAACTCATTAACATCAAAAGGCAGATCTGCCACTAACTAGGAAAATGCAAGCCATTCCCCATATAAATAGAAAGCACTGAAGCTCGGGGGTGGGGCCTGGGTCCCCCCTGGGGGTCCTCACCTGGCAGAGGAGAGGGGGAGGGTAGGAAGCAGAAGGGACGCACTGAGGATCTCCTCAAGGCCAAGCCCCCTGGGTATGAGCAGAGAGAGTAGAGCACAGTTGGCTATGCAGAGCAAGAAGCCTGGGATAGTGAGGCTGGCTTTTGGCCTGAGCCTTTCTGAGAGTGACTTCCATTTTTGAGGTTCTTTGTAGATAAAATGAAGAAATGCCAAAAGGGTACCAGCAAATCGTGTCTATTTTAACTCTTTACATTTGACAAAGCAACACTTGACACCCTTCCCCCAATACGACCCAGGTAAGTGTCCCATTCTCAAGACCAGGGAGGATGTACAAGGTGTGTTATTAAGTATCACCTGGGCTGTCTGGTCGTCATGGCCACAAGGAAAAGGTGCAGGATGAAGGACTTCTTTCATCTTGTTTCAGAACCTTGGTGATAGTGGAGCTACTTTGGGAGATAACATCAAAGTCTTGGCCGAATGGCGTTCCTGCTCTACATCGCCCTGCTCTGGGCCCATCAGAGCACTGGGCCCTGGGTGCGTGACTGGTGAGTTTGGCAATGCTCTCTGCGTGGCAGACAGGGCTGCCGTGTTGCTGAGCTCCAGGGGGCGCCCTTGGCACCAGAGCCCATGTGAAGGATATCCTTGAGTTGTGCAGGGCAGAGCCTGTGTGCCCAGTCCTGGTGGCCCAGGTAGAATGGTGTGGTTTCCAAAGAAATGGGAAAAGTCATCCAGTTCCAGTAGACACACCTTCCCCAGAAAAACACAGCACCCCCTCCACACACACACACACAGACATCTCAACTACAAGCACCAAATAGCAATCCTTTGGGGGTTGAGTTCTCCCTACTGTCAAGTGTCAGAAATATGGGTTGGCCAGGATTCTCCACCAGCAAAGTCAACCTCCAAGGGACTGAAATAACTACTCTAATTGACAATCTTAAGGTAATTCATCATCATCAGTGTAGAAAACATCTGTCTGTTTGAAAGCATTTGCACGAAGACGGTGTGTACTTTGGAAGGAATTCCTTGCCATCCTGGGTGAAATGGAATCCAACAAGTGACAGGTGACTTGATACCGAAAGGCTAATTCAGGGACCGTATTCACTTTACTGAATAATGCTCCACTTTACAAAAATATTTCCCTGAAGGATTTCCTTCTACAGCAAGCCCTTGTTAGCATGTTAATAACATGAGGCCATTGTCTAAAAATAGCGATGGCCTCATCACTTTTAGGGGGTGCTCCGGCTGTGGGGGTGGTGGGCATCAGGGTCAGGAAATGCTTACCGACGAGGAAGAGGACCCCATCTTTTATGAACAAGCACCCTTTGTCCCCTATCAGATCTATACTCCAGCAGCTCAAAGCGTTACCCTCCTGAGGCTCCTGGAGACAGGCATGCCATCACGGATTTTACAAGAGGGAGGGGAATCCCAGCTCTGAGAGCCAGAGTGACTCATCCAAGTTCACCAGCAAGTCAGTGGGCAGGCCCGAGGCCCTCCCTGCTCCTGCAGCCGGCCCGAGTGTGCTGTGTATTTTTCAAAGCTCAGGAGTTTCTCCCTCTAGAAGCTCAATTGTCCTGACTTTGAATGTGGGCCGGACTGACTCTAAGGAACAGAGAATGGAAAGGAAAATGCATTAACTTTAGAGCAGAGAAACCTCACAAACATCACGTTAACTGAGGTTAATGTCAAAGTTAACGTCACGAGTAATAAGACAGATTGATGTCATGTGCCTCTGATACGAGGCAATAAAAAAAGCCACATCATCTCTCTAACCTCAGTTTAGTCAGGAGAGAACATCAGTCAATCCCAGATGGAGGGGCATTCTACAAAAACACTGAGCACTGCTCTTTAAAGGTATCAAAGTCATGAAAGCGGAGGACAGATTGGAGGGGACTAAGGGAACATGATGGCGAAATGTCATGTGGGACCCTGGATCCTGGGACAGAGGAAAGGCCACTCTTGGGGAAACTGGGGAAATCGAAATAAGCCTGCAGTTTCGTTAACAGCATCACGCCGGTGTTAACTTCCTAGTCCTGACAATGCACCTGGCTATGGAAGGGGATATTAGACAAAGCTCTCTCGCCTCCTTCTAGACTTAAATGTTACCTTGATGATGGAGTCTTTCCTAACCCAATTTAAAATGGCTACTCTCGCCTTCCCTGATCCTCCGTATCCCCTGTCTGTTTTTCTCTTTAGCATTTAACTGCCACTCGACATACAGGGTACTATTATTCATCTTGTCCTTGGCCATCTTTCTTCAGCAGAACCTCAGCTCCAAGAAAGCAGAGATTCTTGCTTGTTTTGGGTGCTGCTGTAAATCCAGAACTTAAAACTGGGTGTTGCACAAAGTTGGCATTCATTAAGTCTTTGTTGAATGGGCAAATGAATGTTTTAAATCCCGAAGCCTCCAATCTGGCTGGTTTCAGGCTGATGTGTGGAGGACAGCATCACCTACTGGCAATGTATGGCATTGCAGTTCAGCTCTATTAGACAAGAGGGAATCACAAGAGTGGTTAGACCCCATTAGGGCACATGCCGGGGTTGTGGGCTCAATCCCCAGAGTGGGGTGTGCAGGAGGCAGCCAATCAATGATTTTCTCTCATTGATGTTACTCTCTCTCTCTCTCTCTTTCTCTCTCTCTCTCTCTCTCTCTCTTTCTCTCTCTCTCTCTCTCTCTCTCTTTCTCTCTCTCTCTCTCTCTCTCTCTCTCTCTCTCTCTCCCTTCCTCTCTGAAATCAATACACATATATATTAAAAAAAAAGACTAGTTAGGAGAACCTTCAGCCTATAGACCAGAGGTCAGCAAACATTTTCCCAAAAGGGCCAGACAGTAAATATTTCAGTCTTCCTGGGCCATATGATCTCTACTTCAAGTACTCATCTCTGTCACCGTAGGGGGAAATCAGACATAGGCGATGTGCAAACAAACAAGAGTGGCTTATTTATAGACACTGAAATTTGAATTTAATTTTTATGTGTCCCAAAACGTTATTCTTTTGAGTTTTTCCAATTATTTAAAACTTAAAAACCATTCTTGGCTTGTGGGCCATATGAAAATTGATGGTGGATCAGGTTTGGCCTATGGGCTATGGTTTGCTGACCACTGTTATCAATAATCTCCAAGTGGCTCACAGTGGGAGAGAAGGATCCACTTTCCAAGGAGACTAGCCAGAAGGTCACTCATTTTTAAATTTTGTGTAACATGCCTGGGTGAGAAAGCACCAGGCAGTAGCCAAGTGAGAAGAACCAGTCTTTAGGCGGGGAATGTCAAAACCACTCTTCTCTTCCTACTTCCTTCCTCTGAGAGAGGAGAGATGGCCTGATGCACGAGGGCACAATGACAGGCCATTGCAGATAGGGTGACGCAGGAATCAGGCTGATGAAGGTGCAAAGGCTGTGAGTTGATTTGTATGGGATCTTGGCTGAAATCTGTATCCCTGGCCCCAGGCAGCTTGTGGAGGTAAAAAATGTGGCGGAGGTGGGGCGGGGGCAGGGGGAATCTCACAAGAGGATTATTTCCTACCTAATGCCTTTATGACCACAGGAGAGGTGGGCCATTTTAATAATCAAAATATCAGACAGTTTTAGTGTCTCTGAGCATAATGTGACCTCTCCTGAATGAGACAGGGGCTGAGACCAAAGATGACAAGATGCCATTTTGTACTGAAAGAGACGATTAAAACCCCGGAACTTCAGGATGAAAAATTCCAGACACAGAGTAGAAAACAAAGCGAAAGGAACCCCCAGGTACCCAGTCACCCAGCTTCAAGGGCTGTCAACTCACAGCCAAACTTGTTTCATCCAGAGCCCAACTGCAGATGACTCTGCAGTGAATTCCTGATATGTCAATTCATTAGGCAAAGGCTATTTTAATTACAAAGGAATTCATTACGTAGAATTCCCAAATGACTCAAAACTTATTTAGATGAATGAAAAAAATAAAGTTACACAGAAGAAAAGCAAAAAAAATAAAAAAATAAAAAATCATGTTCTCACCATCCAGAGATAATCATTGTTAACAGTTTTCCTTCCATATTTTAAAAACCAAAAAAAGTATCTTACCATCTATAGCCTTTGAACTTGATTTTTCTCCATTCTTGATATATCTATGACACATCGTTCAATGCTAATTAAATACACAGCTGCATCATCGTTAGTAATGACTCTGCAAGTATCCATCTGTGGATATTCCTTTGTCTTCAAGCCATTAGTCTATTTTAGTAGTTAGTCTATTTTAAATCCTTTTGCTATTATAATTATACTATAGTAAACATTTTGGACCAGATATCTTGTGCCCTTTTTGGATCATTTCCTCTGGATAATTTACTAGAAGTAGAATTTCTGGGCCAAAGGGCACACACAGATTTAAGGCTTTTTACTCCTATTGCCAAGATGCTTTCTAGTAAGGTGACACCAAGGCCATGCCAAACACACCAGGCAGGCATGGGTGCCTGTCACCTCCCTCCTTGCCAGGGTGAATATTAACATTCTCAGCACCTTTGCCAATCTGATAGGTTGAGAGTTGTACCTTGTCATTTTAATTTGCATTTCTTTGATCACTATGGAGGTTAACTATTTTGTAAATGTTGGTTGGCCAACACTGTAGATTTATTTTTGAACTCTTGTATGGAAATTAAAAAAAATAACAAAAGGAGAGATAATCCATACGTAGTCAACAGCCAACTTCAACATTTATCAAAACATGACCAATCTTGTTTCACTTACATCTTCTCTTCCTCCACTTAGACAAATACACCGAATTACTCTAAAACAAATCCCAGAAATAATGTCAGTTATACATTTTCAGTAGACATTTTAAGTATAAAAGGATTATTTTGTAATAACATGATCATGATATGATCATCAAACTTAAAAATTACAATAATTTGTGGAAATACCAGCAAATATTCAGTGTTCAGATATCTCTGATTATTCACGGCCCTTTTCTTAATAGTTGGTTTATTTGACTGAGGACCCAAACAACGTCCACACACTTATATGTGATTGATATGCCTCTTAAGTCTCTCTTTTTTTTAATTGAAGTAAAATTCACACATCATACAATTAAGCATTTTTAAGTGTATAATTCACTAGCATTTGGTGGGTTCACAATGTTGGGTAATTGCCTCCTCTCTCTAGCCTCAAGACTTCCTTACCACTCCAGAAGAATTCCCTGTGCTCTTAAGTAATTATTCCCCATTAGAGGCCCGGTGCGCAAATTCGTGCACATGTGGGGTCTGGCTTGTGGCAGGGAGGGACTGCGGGTGGTTGGCCAGCCGCCCCCGCCCCCTGGTTCAATTCCCAGTCGAGGGGACAATTTGCATATTAGCCTTTTATTATATAGGATTCCTACCCCCCCCCCCCCCCCCCGGCAATCATGAATCTACATCCTGTCTCTATGAATTTTCCTTTCTGGATATATTTTTTAAAAATATATTTTTATTGACCTCAGAGAGGAAGGGAGAGGGAGATAGAAACATCAATGATGAGAGAGAATCATTGGTTGGCTGCCTCCTACACACTCCCTTCTGGGGATTGAGCCCACAACCCAGGCATGTACCCTTGACCAAAATTGAACCCAGGACCCTTCAGTCCACAGGCCAATGCTCTATCCACTGAGCAAAATCAGCTAGGGCCTATTTGGGATATTTTATTTAAAGGAACCATGTAAGCGACCTTTTGTGTCTGATTTTAAGTTTTTGGTTTTTTTTAATCAATAGATTCCTCCTCCCACTTTTCTTTTTCTTGAACTTTTATTTGTTGAAAAAACTGGGTTGTTGTAGAGTTTCCCACATTCTGGATCGTGTTGACTATGACCAGGGTCCTGCTTAACATGTTCCTCTGTCCCCTACACTTTCCGTAAGTAGGTCATTAGAATTAGAAGCAGGATCCAATTCAGGTTGATGTTGGGCTCGGCTCTTTCACAAATAGAGCTATGTTGTCCTCCTAGACAGGAGGGGTCATTACCTCAGCGCTCTCAGCCTGACCCCTTCACTAGCAGGGCTCCCATCAGCCTGTCACTGAGTGATCCCAGGTGCCGTTGCTGGCCACTGCCTGGATCGTTATTTCATCAGGGGTTGTAACAGGTGATACTCTAATTCTGTCATTCTTTTGCATTGATTGGCTGAACATCTTCTATAAATAAGAACTTTCTTCTGTCAGTTATTCTGAAAGGTAGTTCCAGCTAGAAAGGCAGGCAAAGACTCGATTATTCTTTAACTTGCCAGTTTTCAGAAAAATAGATTCGCTCCCTAGCTTCTTCCAAAAATGTATGAGTTTTTCTTTTAAAGTATCATTATGAACTCATGGATTTGAACATATATGTGTTTTGATTGGATACAGTCATTGTTATTTTATACTCAAATTTCCCCATCTTTGGCCAGGCCAGGTTGGTCCTATGTCTATTTGACACCCCTGTTTGGGTCCATTCTTGGCTTTTGAATGCAATGGAGGGCCCCATCAATCTTCTATAAGGTTAGAACCACCTCTTCCTCATTGAAAGAGAAAATAGCCAACATCATCCCAAACACCAGACATCTGCCCTCCTTCATTCGGCTCAGTCCTCTTTTTCTGTTTCCAGTTTCAAGATTCTCCGAATTCAGATTAAGACTGTGCTTGCCTCCCTCGCATTCATGAATAAATTAAATGTTGGCTTTGGGGATGTGGTGACTGGACCAGAGGGGCACTTCTGTGGTCTTCAGGAGACCCTGGTTCTCAAAGGAGAAACCAAAGCTAGGCCTCCCATAGCCCCACCTTCCACTCCCCGCCCTCATAGTGTCAGCCTCTGGCTCGGCCGGCCGCTATCCCCTTCCCGGGAAAGCAGGCCCCGGCAGGAGAGGAGCCCTTCTTTTCCACGCGGGCCTCTCCTGTCTCGTTCATAGAGCCCCGATAACCACCTCGCTTACAGGACCAGCTGAGGGCTGTCATTACAGCAACCACATTTCCTAAACCCGTTATCATAAGCTCAGAGCTGACGGCTGGGAAAAGGGGACAGATTTTGTGAAATACAGCTCTACGGGGGAATACGGGGCATGTCGGGGCCAATGTTGAAATAAGTCATTGAACTTTGGAGAAAAGGGAAAGGAGCAATTTGTTCTGAGAAAAGCCAAAAAATAGTCCAACGAAAACATCTCATCTAAAATAGACGCGCAAGCGCACATCAAGAGAAATGGGTGACAGGGTGGATGGAGGTCGGGGCCGAGGGCAGCCTTGGGACCCTCGAGGAGGTGCTGAATGTGAGCGTTGATTTTCTAGTAAATTACCCAGGCTTTGCTCTGCTAATTACATATTATGACAATTGCCGTCTACTGAAGATTGAGAATGTGTCAGGCACTGTGTTTTATCTGTCCTATATCATCGAAATGTAGATACTAAGGTGTCAAAACGTTTCATCCATCACTAGTCCGTCTGTCTATTCATCCACCCACCCATCCAACCACCCACCCACCCTGCGAGCATTTACTGAGCAAGTACTAGGTCCCTGAGAAGACAGTGACCAGATGCCTACCTTCCCGCTCTTACAGCCGACTGGCGGAGGCCCAGCAGTGTGGGAATGCAACGCGAGAGGGTTTTCCCAGGAATCTGCCCACGGGCCTGGGGTTCCAGGCCCACCTCCCACCCTGTGAGCCAGAAATTAAAACGCATTCATTAATCTCATCTTAAAGCCCCCAACAGCTCTCGGCTTCAAGTGGTAATAAATATTTCATGCCCAATTGTGCTGCGTTCCTCGCTGTGTTTATTAAATGGAGTTTCTCATAATTCCAGTTATTCATTTTAATAGGTCAGGCCTTGGCTCTGATTTAAACAGACCGCTGAGGAAACAGCCGTGGTTAAACATGGTAACAATATGGATTATTAATTTAATTGGCCGGCTATTACTTGTTTGGACTCAGAGCTAACACGTTTAGTTCGGTCTCTGGTGGCCCATAAGCCACAAAGGTCGTGACTCTGACATTCAGAAGAACGGGAAAAGGAACGGAGGCTGCGATTAGGAGAAAACCCTACGACGCAGCGTGGGGAAGACACGCAGGGAAGCGGCAGGCTTGCTGGGGGCGGGGCCGGCCAAGGGGACTCAGCTGTGGGCTTCTCCTTAGAGCTTCCGCAGCAACCGCGGCGCAGGCTGGCCAGCAGCTCACCCAGATTTCCGAAAGGGCCAAACCCTGAGCTATGGTGACAAAGCACCACAACCCAGTCAGGCCTCGCCTCTCTTCCGAATGCCCGAGCAGCACGGGAGGGTCATGCGCTGTGCAAAAAGCAATGGAGAAGGTGGGGGTTATCGGGGCAGCTCCTTCCCCACCTCCTCCAGCTCCCAAACAGCAGAGCCGCGAGCTACTGACCTCCTATGCAAAAGGCCCCGTGAGCCCTAGCCAGTTTGGCTCAGTGGATAGAGCGTCACCTGTGGACCGAAGTCCAGGGTTTGATTCTGATCAAGGGCATGTACCTCGATGGCAGGCTCCTCCCCAGCCTGGGCCCTGCTTGGGGCACGTGCAGGAGGCAGCCAATCGATGTGCTTCTCTCACATGGATAATTCTCTCTGTCTTTCCCTCTCTCGGAAAAATCAATGGAAAAATATCCTTGGGTGAGGATTAAAACACACACACACACACACACACACACACACACACACACCAAAGGTCCTGTGAGCTTTCTAGGTGCCTCCCAATGTCTACAGGGGACCCCAGGACCCTGAGATCTAGATGAGATCAACTTGACCTGCACTTCATCGCCTTCCCTGAAGGGTCTGCCAATTCGCAGGCGAGCCTTCCTTCCCTGCTCTGGAGCCACTGCAGCTGGGTGGGTCCCATTGACAGACAGATTCACAACCCCTCGACTGACCCACGTGTGAAATTCAGCCCCTTCCTTGATTTCTGCTGCAAACCCCACTCACTCGAAGCACATCTGAGCGTCGGGAGACTTGGCTGGGGATCTCGCCGGGATGGAGGGCTCCATGTCACTGTGGTTAGACAGCAGGAGGACGCTCTTGCTCATTAAAGCCCGTGCTCCCTGGGCTGAGAGTGCTGGATGGGCTGCCCGACGCTAGGGATTTTCTAGCTTCGTGTCGTCTGGCTGACTTTTCTCTCTGCCCCCCATTTCCTCCGCCTGGAAGAGTGGTTCTTGACTTGGCATCCACGGACTTCCAAGGTGTTCTGGAAGGGGAGGGGGCTGTGAAATGGGACGAGAGCACATTGCAGTTATCAAGCTGTTCTATAGCTTCCAGCTGGACTTCAGTATTGGCTGCACTTGTGAGCGCCGCGTAGGGATATTGGTGGGGCCTGTGACTGTTCCTCTGGGAGACCCAGGGACCTTCCCACGGCATCTGTCCCTGGCGCTCTGGTCTGACGTGGTGCTAGTGACCTGACCGCTTCTAGGTTGCAGAACATCACGGTGTCCTTGTCCTCAGGTCCTCATGAGACACACTTGTCACCTCCTGAGCAGCCCTGTCCCAGTGGTTCAGCCCCTAATGGCAAAGTTGTGTATTTCCACACCTGGAGTCCAACTCCAAAATCTTTAGAGGATTCCGTTTTCCTGGGAGAGCAAGCTGTGGACTTTTGAACTACATTGATGACAGTCTATCTTCGTGAATCAAGATTTTCAACCTGATCAACCATCAAAGTGAAAAGAAAAACCACTTGAGTAGCCAGCACGACATGCGCGTTGCCTTCTCGGAGATAAAACGGGTCACATTGTCTGGGATCAAGCCAAGAAACAGTAGCCTGTTTAAACAGATATCTCTTTAAAAAACTAAAATCTAAGTTAATGCTGCCTATATTTCAAGTGCATTGTCTTATTATATAAATGTACTTATAAACCAGCACATACATGAATCCACCATGATATAAGAACATATTTTGATAGCATTCTAATATAATTGGTTTCCTTTTCATCCTGTGTATTTTGTTTTATGCATTAACAAATATTAACCTAAGGAGTCCCTACCCTTCCCTAGGTGCCGGTGTGGTCCCAGCAGCAATGGTGAAGAAATACTACGATTTTCTCTCCCTGCCATGTGGAGTAATCCAGCTTCACTCTGCCCACGTGACCCGGCCACGCTCTAAACCGCCCCCTGAGAGGGATCCAGTCCTCACCCCCACCCTTCACATGCCCACTTGCTCCCCGAATCCTCACCATCACCAGACCCCAGAGCTGCTGGAGAAAGTGGAGGGCAGGGAGATTGGGTAACTTTACTTCTCATATTTGGAAGATTCAGGCCAGTTGTCTAGTAGCAGCAAAAAACCCCCATCATTATTGGTATGGCCGTGCCAGTTCCCCAATCGCAGAATGTGACCAAGATATAAGAGAACAGACCTCAAATTTGGAAGCAGTGGTTTGTGGACAAGTAGAATTGGGTCAGTTTCCTCGTTCCGCTCCTGTCTGAAAAGTTGATGGCTTTTGCAGCTTTTACATCCTCTCAAATGTGTTATCCCCACAGAAGGCGCAGGCTGAGCTGGCAGTGGGGGGAGGAGGCTTTGAGGAGCATTGTATCCCATGTGTGGCTAGCACCCGCCACTTAAAAGCACCCAACACATTGTTCAATTCATGAACAAATGAGTGAAGGAAGGAAAGAAGGCTTTCTATAAATTACTAAAGGAAGGGAGAGACTAGAAAGGATAAATCTGTAAGCAGCATTACCCCTAAGAATAAAGGGGCCCATCTTACCTGTGTGTGTGTGTGTGTGTGTGCACACATGTGCACATACGAATCAAATTACAAATCAGAGAGGAAAAAACATCAGAGATGTGATGTGTATCATTTACTCACAACAGAAACCCTACAGAGTTCCCCAATGCACTGGCATTTACACCATCTGTGTGGCTGCCAACACACTGCTGCTGGTGGCCCTTGCTCCTGTCCCTCTCCGTGCTGTCCACACACCAGCTCAGCTGCAGGGGAAGAAGGGGGCCTTTGGCTCCCCAGGGTGGGGGTGGGCTGTGGGGCAGAGACGGGGATTGGAGTTGGGAGAGGGGAGCACAGGCAGAATGAGCTGCTTGTCTGCATCTTACATGGACCAACAAGAGGCAGGGGACTTGCCCATGGACATCGGCTCCTGAGCACATCCCATAAGGAGGTGAGAAACAGTGGAGACTTCCCTGAAAAAGAGGCGGGGGCCTGCCCTCTTCTCCAGAGACCCAACCCCATCTCGAGGAGGCTGGAAGTCTCTGGGAAAAGCAAGCTGGGCATTTTTAAATTTCTTTTGAGATCCAAAGGGAAACATGTTCACTTCTAAGAGTCCTTCAGGAGTAGAGCTGATGGTTCTCCGTACTGGTGTAAACGTGTGTGATGTGTGTATACACACGTGCTCACAGCAGTGTGGTGGTGAGGAGAACCAAGGCTGAGCAAAGAGTTGCGAGTTCCTCCTACATGCCAGGCAGAGAGGGAGATCCAAAAATTGGCCATGCCTTTGTCCTGCAGGGAGATTCCAAGTGAAACAAGGAACGGGGCAGACTCGGCCCACGCCTGTCAACGAGAGGTCTTCTGATCGTCGAGCTGCCATCTTGTGTGGCCTTGTCACCTGGTGTCTCTAGGAGAGAGCCCTCCCCTCTCTATGGCCTACACTGTTGGCCATGCCATGCTAGTGCCCCAATCGCCGGCTTCAGAAAGACTGGTTTTGGACATCTCCAGGTGTTTATTTGGTTTTTCCTATTTCTTGGTTTTTAATTGGTTTCAGATGTGAGTACCCAATAGAGGCCCTGAATAAATAAAACAGATCATAAAATATGGCCAAGCAAAATGGGCGTGAGTAATCCCAGAGTGCATGGAAATGCACTTCCAGAAAGGCTCATAAATAAGGAGGTGGAAACAGTAGTCTATTTTCCCTTTAATGGAAAGCCAATTAGAAACCCTCTCTGGACTGGAAGGAGAGAGCCAGGTTCCTTTGTTCTGTAATGAGGTGGGGGTGGGGGTGGTGTGGGTGAGGGGAGGCCTCTTGGCTCGCCAGAACAGGGCCGAGAAAATACTGTGGTCCCTGGGTCTGCAGGGAGTGACGAAGCAGGAAGTTCAAGGCCTGGGCATCCCATGCCATCTCAAGCTTCTCCAACTCCTTCCCAGTCAAGGAAGTGAGCTCTGAAAGCCCAGGCTGACTTGGGAAAAAGAATTAGAAAACTGTGTGGAGGCCCATAGCAGGAAGACTCCCTGAGAACTCACAGAATCCTGTTGTTTCTGACCCATGATTGGCTCCTGCCCCTCCCTCAAGGCATCCTGACTGGTACCGTGGTTGGGGTGCCAGCTTTGAGCAGCAGGAGGAAGGAAGACAGTGCAGCATCAGGGCCCCAGCAGACTCCCAGAGAATCATTTCCTTCCCATTGCTTCCTCCTCACTCCATACACTTGTCCTCTCTGAGCTGCTAATGCCCATCATGGCCTTCTGGGTAGAATGTAGTAGATGATCTCATTCCACTGAGGTTGCGAAGCTGCAGTGTCCTTCCCCCCAAGGAGGGACCCGAGAAACAGAGGGAATGTGACTTTCCAAAGCCACTAGCCTCTGAGCAGCAACAGCAGCAGAAATCAGTTCTCTTCCCTCCCCACGACTCCAGGTCGTGCCCGCCTGGTGACTGTGACTGAGGTCCTGGTGGGCCAACCCCCAGAAGCATGAGCGATGCCGCGTAGCAGAGAGGTCAAGAGCACCAGCTTTGCAGTCAGGTAGACCCACGTGAGGCTCTTGAGAATCCCTCCATCCCTTAGTAGCTGTGTATCCTTGGCCAAGTTTCTTAATTGCTTAAGTCTGATTCTGCATTTGTAAGATAAGGCTAGTGAACTTACGTTTTGCTAATGTGAAGCAATCCAGCCAGCCCTTTGGAGTAGCCAGTGGGTTCCCCGTGGGCAGAGCGTGGGCTTGGGAACATCACAATGGAGCCACCACGTGCTCAGTGAGAAAGGTGCCCTCCACAGAACGGCTCAGTGCACTGAAGGGCCCAGGGAGGCAGCCCCATCCGGCTCCAGGTGCATGCTGGCAGAGTGGAGGATGCTCGCTGAGTCTTCTTGGAGAATCGAAGCAATTCAGTATCCACCAATAGTGAGTCACTGCAGGAAACAGCAGCCCCTCAAAGCCATGCTTTGTGCATATGCTTCTAACTCAGAATCGGCTGCAGGCTTCTGGAGAGAGGAATGCACGGAGCAGAGCAGCTCTGCTCTGTAGGAGCTGGGGCCAGGGCTTTGGCAAAGGCCACAGATGGAGCCTCTGATGCCTTTGTTCCTTGATGAGTTTTTTAAAGACCTTCCCAGCCCCACAGCCCTCCCCCACTGAAATGGGTAAACCACGGCTCACCCTTCAGTGGGAGCCCAAGGAATTCCTTGAACACCAGAGAGATCCCGAAGAAGACTGTGAGGTCTCAGGAGACTTGACCATTGGTGTTTGCCATCAGTGGAACGGGGGCAGGTCCCATCATCTTTTGCCAGTCACTTGTTCAGCAGGGCAGGGAAGGGGGAAGAAATATTTGTGAAACACCCATGATGGACTAAATGCGCTGCCCCTCACCCACGATTATGTCTTGGCGTCGTTATACAGATGCAGAACCTTGAGCTCAAAGGCTCCATAAGCCCAGGCTCAGGCCCTGCATCACTCAGAATCTGATGGCTGCAGCAAAAGAAACTCAATTCTTAAAGGCCCAGGGAAAATCTGAGCATGCGGGCCTTACACCGACAAGGAGGCAGTCCCCTTCCCCTTTGGGTTCAGAGGTAGTAGGAGCTGATAGACAAGCCCACTGGGGGTTGTCGGCAAGATGAATGAGCTTCAACTCACGACCCCACTCAAAATTTACCCTCTTAGAAGAGTCTCATGAGTTTGGCATGGTCACCTGACTGTATCTTGGGCAGGGAGGGCATGGCACCTTGAAGGACAGTCCCACCTAGACTGGATATGCAGTGGGAGAGAAGTGATCCCTGGAGGAAAATTGGGAAGGGACATTGTGCCAGTAGTTGGTAGGCACAGCCAATGTCCATTGGTCACGGCATGTGAGTGGCAGAGCTGGATTCAAACCAGATCAGCAACCCAAAGCCCATGGGCACGGCCCATCATGGCCACATGCTGACGCCCCACCTCCAGCGGCCCTCACTTCTCCGTGCAGACTTTCGGCTTCCTCTTTGGTGAGCCCCGTGATGCTGGCACTACTGGGGAAAGGTTCATGCCCTGTGGGAGAGGAACTCTCTGAAGAGGGCCGTGGAAGGGGAAGTGAGAGAGATACAGTGACAATTTAAGAATTAGACAGTGCCAGGGAGAAGTGGAACGGGCCTGTGGCTTTCTCAACGTGGGAAAATGAAAAATCACCAGGAAGCTTTGTGGGGGAAGGGAAATAGACAGGGACCACGTTCGAGGAAGAATCCCTGGGGGCAGAAACTATCGGGATCATCTCAAATGGACAGGAAGCCGAGGTATACTTTGTCCGCTGCGCAGAAGTATTTGAGGTGTCCTATTGCACAACACTTAATCAAGGAGAGCGTGAAACCAGAGGCAGCAGGTTTAAAGAAATGTCGAGGGGGAAAGTATATAGTCACCAACCTGCGCTTAGGAAGTTTGACATTTAGTTCCGGGCTTCCTGGCAGCAAAGGCAAAATGGCACATGATGGGTTATATAATCTTCATTGTCTCCTAAAAGGAAGTGAACCTGCAAGTCGGAAAACACAACATTTCTCCTAAGTTCTAGAAGGAAACTAACCCGGTGGGACGTTTTCTGCTGGAATTTTACTGAGCCTGAGGACCACTACCGCTAAGGCCCTTACCGTGTGACTTGTGAAAAGGGAAGAGTATTCCTACGGAGTGTGCCCCTCTGGGCCTGGAAAGGTTCCCGCAGGCTACCAAGTTCATCTACCACAACAGCCCCATTGCAGGCCTCGGCCCTCTCCACGCCCTGCTCTGTCTCGACGGGGCTGAACCCCACAGGCTGCGTCTCTCAGGCACCTTATCGACCGGCTTCCTGCCCGGCTGGGCCGGTGCAGCCCCGGAGGAGGCGGGGAGATGCAAGGAAGGGCCTTCCCATTTGGCCCAGGACGAGACTCTGGCGGCACTAGTTTCTCCCGTGGCTTCCCCTCTTCTGACACCTCCCTGTGGACGCAGCTTGGCCTGGGCGCACTGGCTCACTCTAGTTACCGCGCCCCCCTCCCGCCCTGTCCCTCTGGCGGAGGGTGCTGGCAGCTTCTATG
This sequence comes from Myotis nattereri, assembly GCF_964212035.1. Lineage (NCBI taxonomy): Eukaryota > Metazoa > Chordata > Mammalia > Chiroptera > Vespertilionidae > Myotis > Myotis nattereri. The sequence goes on along the minus strand of NC_138088.1, from coordinate 51,209,128 downwards.
CTGCTCATCGGTGGACGACTCAGTGGCCCTGTCTGGCTTCTCAGCTCCGCCATGTCCAACAGAACCACTTCCTGCACCCAAGCCCCCTGTTTCCCATACTCCGGTGGTTTCTGTTTCTCGGGTAGACGCCGCCTGCTCCCCTCACTGACTGTCAGGTCCTCAGCCTCAACCAGCATCCCCAGAAATGGCTCCCCTTCCCAATCAGGGCGCCTGTGTCACCGCGAAGGCGGGGCACCTGAAGGCAACACTGAGCAGGGGCTCGCCTGGGGCTGGGACCTGGATTAGAGGAGGGCGGAAGCGGAGCCTTCTGGGCAGAGGAGGAAATGGACAAAGGCTTGTCGTTTGCAGTGAGCCGGGCACAAAGAGCCACGCGCACGTGGACTGTGCTTGTTCAATAGACACATCTCGGCAATACCACGGCCTGGTGTCACGGGGACCATGTGCAAGGCCCGGGCCCCAGGGAGCACCCTGAAATGATTCTGTCCAATCTTTTGAGGGTTTTAGGCTTGAGCCACAACTTTCCCCAAGCGCCACTCCAGTCCCAGTCCCTGAATATACAACAGATTCTTTGATCCGCTGTAGTTTCTGTTTGCAAACACAGTCACCTAAAGGCCATTTTTCTGTAAGAAAGTGGGGGTGCCAGGCAGCATGGCCTTGGGTGGAGGGGCGGAGCCTTGGACTCCTGGGGCTGCGGGGGGAGGGGGCTTGGGGTGTCAAGGGGACCCAAGGGGACCCATCTTTGCTATCCCCGACACCCCACCTTTGCTTTAACCAAAATAGGAATTAAGCTTCAGGCTGTTTTTCTGTTTTTTTTTAAGGGTCCCATGACTCACTTAGTTTGAAAACCATTAGTTAGGCAAACCACATCACACCAGGCCCTTTGTTGTAGGGAACTGTCTTGTTTCAGGGCCCCAGGTGACCCGCTGACCCGGGGTGTCTTCACAGCCAGGTAATAATAGGCCGTCTGCTAATCTAAGGAGACTCCACAGCATTTGCAGAGAGCTTTGAAATGTTCTGGGAAAAAAGCTGATCCAACGAGCAAGGTATTATATTCATGGAGAGAAAAGCCCTCCCAACTCTTTATGAAATGGATTAAGCCAGTTTCTAAGGGCTGCAGGTCTGTGTGATCTTAATCCCGCTCCCGACTCCCGAGCCTCCACCTTCCTCCTTTGTTTCCAGGACGTGCACCTTCCCAGGCCAGGCCCGGCGCTCCTGGGCAGCCCGCCTCCCTTCCCGCTCTCCCCGAGGGAAGAAGGGATGCCCTCGCCTCGGCACCCACCCACCCACCCACCGGGGCTGCCTTCTCCTGCGGGCACCTTTCCCGTTCAGGGATCTGATCCGATGGTGGGAAACCATAGGAAGTATGGTAATTACGCCATTGTGCATTCAGAGACTCAGACGGGAGAGCAGATGGGAAAAGGTGTGGATCACAACCCCACGCGATATTTGACAGCATATCCGTCAAATACAGTTCACCCAGCATCATGTCTCTGCCAGTCCCTCTTAGCTGAAGTTAATTTAAAGCGACAAGAATGACATCTGCTCTTTTCAAAGGGGCGATGCCTACTTCGGGGCTGCCCCCGTTGGTGAGACCCAGGCTGAGCCCTCCACAGTCAAAGGTGGGCTTCCTAAGGCAGGACCAGCTTCAGACCAGGACACTCCACCACCACTCAAGACCCGTGTCGGCAATGCGCTGTTCAGGCTACTTCACTCTGTTGAGTGAGGAAAGGGGTTGCCATGGGCACCAGCTTTCTGGAGGGGCCCTCTCCACAAATGGGGCCTCAGAACTGATAAAACTGCTGTAAAGCTCAGGCAGAGAGAGCCACGTGAGGGATGGATGCCCACGTGGAAGGCAATGCAGAAGCTTCTCCGGCGGGCGGAAGCGCCCTGAGCCAGCATTGCCACCGCTGGGAGTCTTACCCGTAGCTGATGAGCAGCTTCGGGCATGAAGAATCTGTTTGGCCTGTTTTGGTTCCTACTATCTGTGTTCAAAGACTCAGAGGAAACTACAGCCTCTGTGACTGGGCAATCCCACCAGCACTTGTGACTTCTCAGGTTGCTTCATGCCAGAGTCCTGGAGGGTATTTTCACCTCCAAAGTGAATGATGTGTCTAGGCGCTCCCCTCCACCCACCATCAAATCAGCATGTCTGTCTGTTGGAAATTGAATGTGCAGCGTTGCCTTTGTTCCTCTATCTTTAAACTAGGCAGACCCACCCACAAACCATGAGCTGCCGACTGTTAAAGATGAGTTCCTACCTTGGCCACAACTAGTGAACTCCTATTCACCCTTCAAAACCCATCTCACTGGTCACCTCTTCCTGGGCATCTTACTGAGCACCCCTAGAAATTGACATTCACTTCCTCCTCTGGGCTCTGTATATACATCTGTTTCTGCACTTATCATATGGCATCATAATCACTTTTTTGTTTCTCAGATTTCCCTTTCCTGCTGTGGTCACCAAGCCTTTACAAATGTTTACTGAACTGAATCACTGGCTTGTTTATTAAATAAGGTAATAGCCTGGTGACCTTACCCACAGGAAATCTATGGTCTATTTCTCCAGCTTACGATACTAAACAAGGAGCATCTCATTTGTTTCTCAATTAGTCATCATGACACTCCCTATACTTTGGGAATCTCCCTGAAGGCCTCCCCTTTTTCCAGGGTCAGGTCAAGGTCATTTGCCCAAATCCCTCTTCCTTCATATTGACTTCTCTAGGGCCCAGCGTCTTTTCCTGCCCGTACATCCGAAAGATCAAATAAATGGTGGCCTTCAAAAGGAAAGCGGTTGGGGTCTAGGACTTTTTCTTCTCAGGAGGTTCTTTGGTTCGTGTGCAAATCTGCCTCCTTCCCCACAGCAACCAGTGGCTGCATACAAGTAGTGTGGTATGGGGCAGAGCAGCCTCTGAGGCCACACAATGTCTGTTCCCCTTCCCTGCAGGGCAGGGGCTTATACAATAATTCATAAATAATAATACAAAATAAACCATTTCACATATTCACAACTGTAAATCTACGTTTGCCCTGCCCCATTAGCATCTCAAGAAATTAATCCCCGAATAGTAAGTCCTTCCCAAAGATGTCTGGTAAAATTTCTAACATCCTCTAACATTGTTCATCCAAGACACATGAGTTGGGTTTCTGTCCACAAAGAGCTGCTACTTCCATGGGAGAAATCTGGTCTTTCTGCGCCCCTGCCTCACCCACACTTTTCCATGTGGAGGCCTTCTGCTCCTTGGAGCATACAGGATATGGAGAGATCCTTTGGCCTGGACTCTTTGGGGATCAGTGGCTTTGTCACCATGGCAGCTGTGTCATCCGGGCATGGCTTGGAACTGCCAGGGGAGGTGGGGCTCTGTGTCTGGGTTGGCCCTGGAGTCATCCTTGCCCAACCCTTACTGCCTCCAGCTCCAAGGGCTCCTCACCAAAGGAGGAGCCTGCAGATCAAGGGCACCCCTTCTCCGGGGCTCACAAATGGCTAATTAACTAATTACACCTGGCCACACGAAGACCTGGCTGGGCAGGTACTCACAGGGCCAGGCCTGTGACAGAACTACTAGCAGCTTCCAGACAAGGGCCTGGGGAGCTGGGCCAAGGAGTCACTTTCTCCTTAGCGTGAGTGAGCAGCACGGTGACGGAGGGTGACCAGAATTGGTGGGATGATCACACTGGAAGGTACGAAAATGTCAGATCACTACCTGGTACACCTGAGACTAATATAACTAACATAAGATTGTATAACAAATGCACTTAAATAAAAAAAAAAATTTCCATTCCTCAGTGACACTGGCTACATTTCAAGCTCAGTTGCCACACAGTGTTACACAGCACAATTAGTTCTATTGGACACCACCATGGAAAGTCTACCTAGGATCAACACTGTGTGCTCGTGCCCACCCGCCCAGCCTCCCGGGTGTACAGGCATGGCACTTCCCTGCTCCCCAGGCCAGTGAGGTGTCCATTTCTGTGAGCTGTGACTTACGATGGCCCTTCCAGAAAGCTGACATTTAAGAGGACATCCAACTGAACAGGAAGGCTCTGATACTGGGCTTTAGGGCTCAGTGCCGTGGGAAAGACCCCCAAAGAAGTGGAAAACGGGTTGGAATGCTTCTTTTGAGAGGTAGGTGGTGTAAACTCTCCTGTCTATGAGGCAAGTTCCCATCATGCCAGGCTTTGCCTTGGACCCACTTTGCTGCTCCAGAAAGGACATCCTCCGGGGGGTGGCTGCACCCTGGCCGACCTGGAGCTGGCTCTGCATCCCTTCTTCTCGTCCAGAGGTACCTCCTCCAGCTGCCCCCAGGTCCTCAGAGCCCTGAACTGAGAGCTCTGTCTCCAAGGAGCTTTCAGAAAGGCGATGCCACCCCCTCTTCTGGAACCTGGCAAGTTCACTTTCATCATGCCCTCTTGCGGGGGTGGGGGTTGGGGGGTGGTTAGGTTACATTCAAGGAGGGGTGTGTGTTTGAGGAATGGTGGGTAGAGCCTGCCATTCTGCCCTGCTCTGTGGCAGGTTTTATTTTTATTTTTTTTAGTGGGGGGTATTCAGAACCCAGGGAACAAGCTAGGCAGGTGGCTTTTGCTGACCACAAGCCCTGCCCTCACCTGCTACCTATGCCAATCTGGACCAGCCATTGGGAGAAGGCTTTGCCTCTCAAGCTCCAGCCAATCAGCAGGAGAGGTGTGCACATGCTCAGTCTCAGCCTGGCAGGGCCCATTTCTGTGTGTAGCCAGGACAGAAGAGCCTCAGTCAAGGGTCATGCATTATATTGGTCTTGATCCCACTAGTGCCCAGAATTCACCAGGTGGGCACTGCCAGTGTGGTGGGCATGGCTCCAGTCACTTCCTCCTCCAGTCAAGTCCCATGGCCTAGGAGGACCCCACAGAGCAGAGGTGGGATGGCAGGCTCTACCCACCATTCCTCAAACACCCATTCCCCCTTGAATCTGACACCCCTTCCCCCACCCCCACCCCCACCCCCAAACAGGGCATAATGAAAACGAACTTGCCAGTTTCCTGAATGGGCATATTTTACGGCTGACTCAGGCTCTTCTAGAGCTAGTATCAGTGGGAATCAGTGAAACTGCTGCAGAAAGAGGAACGGATATGTTCTTATTCCGCAAGATGCAACTCCAAAGTACATTTTGAGCATAAAATCTTTTGAATGGTTCCTCCTGCCTTAAAAAAACAGCAAAAACAAAAAAGATAGAAACCATATAGACATTGCGGTGTCATTAAAAACGACAGTATGTTCCCGTTCCTCAGGATTCTGCACCGCACAGCGTGGCAGGGGAAGCAAGAGTGTGCTCGGCTCCAGGAGGTCAAGTCCTCAGCTATCTATGGTTCGATGTGTATGTCAATGAGAACAAGAATAATAATGGGAGAAATTCCGGATAGATTTTATTTCTCCTTCTCCTTCACATGACCTCACAGCACCTCACAGAGACAAGAACGAGGCCTCAGGTTTGGTTCTTAAGTTCAACCCAAGCTTGGAGTGAAGATGGAGACTTGGCAATGCTTCTCTTTAGGAGAGAGGGGATGGAGGAAGGAAGGAGGAAAGGGGGTGGAGAGAGATAAGGGGCTGTTTGCAGAGGCTGACAAGATAAACAGCACCAGCGAATATTAAATCTGGAAGTAACCTGCAGGGACAACTTGTCCAGAGGTTCTCAAGCCTTTTATTTGTCTGTTCACCTATCTATCTATCTATCTATCCTCATCTTAAATAGCAGTCCCCCTCCTTTTTTCCCAAGTGACAGCTTAAGCAAAAGCACAATATCTTACAACATCTACAAGCGAGAAAGTGGTGCTTTGAAGAGCTCCAAGCCTTGGCCTTCCTCCAACCCTCCTCTTCCTGAGCACCCCAGGCTCCTCAGTACACCACCTGCAAACCAACTCCTGCGTATGCCGGTGAGGAAACCGAGGTCCAGAAGGGAGCTAATTCCCTGCAGAAGAATCGGAAGTTTTCTCCAAGATGACCCGGCAAAGACCTAGCAGAGATGGACCTAGAGCAGGGGTGGGCAAACTTTTTGACTCGAGGGCCACAGTGGGTTCTTAAACTGGACCGGAGGGCCGGAACAGAAGCATGGATGGAGTGTTTGTGTGAACTAATATAAATTCAAAGGAAACATCATTACATAAAAGCGTACGGTCTTTTTTTTTTTTTTTTTTTTTTTTTTTTAGTTTTATTCATTTCAAACGGGCCGGATCCGGCGGGCCGTAGTTTGCCCACGGCTGACCTAGAAACTTGGACATGAAGTGAAGTGGCGGCAGGGGATAGTGGACGTGGTGGTGAAACAGCTGACCATGAGCTGACCTTGAGGACTGCCACTGTGTGGGTTGAGCAGAGCATGGCTCCAGGAGGCAGGAGACCCTGTAGTTTCCCTGTGTCCCCTTCTCTGCTCCCCACCGGCTGCTCCAATCCTGGTGTCCCTCTTGAGCTCAAGGCCTAAGGAGATAACTCCACACACGGATGGTCACAATTTAGACATTTCAACCAGTGACGAAAGGAACAAATACAGATGCCAGTGTCTTTAGAAAGCCTTCCAATCGTTCGTTAAGAGCACCATTGCAAATACACGACATCCGATTCTCTGCTCTGGCTGCACACCCTTGACAGGCATGGCTAATCAATCACAGCACCTTCTCCTGCTGAGCCTAGATGCAACCTCAAATAGATGCAACCTCAGAATTGTTTTCAGCCCAGCACTCTGGGAAGCCATCGCCAATTAGTCAAGAACTGTCCCTCGGGATGAGCTCCTTGCTCTTCCTGGTTGGTGGCTATGAAACCCAACTCATTGTCTCTTGTCCCCTGGCCTGGTGGCCACACCCTTGGACAGCCTGTCCCTCAGAGGAGAAGCCTGTAACTGTGTTTCTCAGAATTCCTTTTCCTGTACAGCTCAAGTGACAGTCCACCAGTGAGACACACTCCTGCAGGAGATGGAGGTAAGGAGAAGGATTGGTCCATCTCTGGCAGGGGCTGCTGCTGGACACCTGTGCAAACTTAGTCTCTTGCCTAGCCGGATGGCTCAGTGGTTGAGCACTGACCTATGAACCAGGAGGTCACAGTTGGATTCCCAGTCAGGGCACATGTCCAGGTTGTGGGCTCAATCCTCAGTGTAGGGTGTGCAGGAGGTAGCCAATGATCCTCTCTCACCATTGATGTTTCTATCTCTCTCCCCCTCTCCCTTTCTCTCTGAAATCAATAAAAATATATTTAAAAAACCACCAAAACTCAGTTTCTTGAGAACTGAGGTGGGTGGTGACAGCAAACGCTAAGCTTGCTGGGTCCTTTGCAGCTTCCAGACCCACCTCCAGCAGCTGCTGGCCTGACCTTTGCTCCCTGCCTTTTCCACGACCACGCAAGCCTCCAGTTCCCTGCATTAGGAAGTACCCAGCATGGCTCCAGTGTTCCTGCCCTGTGCCCCCTTTGGTAGCAATCGCACTCATACCTGCAGGTACAGGGCACAGAACTGGACAGTGAGTTGGACACCCTCCAAGTTGCTGAACACAAGAGGCGGGTTCCTGTTGCCTTTAGCCTCCTTGTTTTCTGTTAGTTTGTGGTCAGAGAGGGAAGCAAGGGGAGGGGCAGTTCCAAAGGATCAGAATAATGGCATTCTAGAATTCGGAGCCGGGAGGACACACACGTGTCTTGTTTTCATTTTACTGATGGGGAAACAGGTGCAGAGAGGAGAGGGACAGCCAGTTCGCCCCAGAGCTGGGCTGGAACCCAGGCCTGCTGACCTGGACCAGGGCTGGTGCTCGGCCCCCAGCATCTCAAACAAGGGGACTCACGTGAGCTTGCCAGTCAGGCACAGCCCCGCTGAAATGTATTCCATAGAGGCTGGCTCCTTGATGTGAGGTAGTAAACACCTGGCTGCCAAGGGAAGCCTGGCGAGTGCTGTGCTTAGCCGGGTGCTCTGGGCTCTGCCCAGGAGACAGAAAGCAGCCCCAGGGTGGGAGGCGGGGGTGAGGGGGCAGGGTGGGGGTAGGGGTTTGGGGGCTGCTTCAGATCCGATTCCCAGTGGCCAGCCGACTTAGCAGAGAAGGAACTTCCTTTGGAAGTCTCTTGGGAAGTGACAGAAGTAACCAGGAAGGCAGGAGAACTCTGCTTGGAAACGATGCCCGAGCAGTGGCTGCCCCAAATGCTGCGCACTCACACGGAGGAAGTGAGGGCATGGCCCCTGAGGGCTGCCCCTGAAAGTGGCTGTGGCTGCCGTGGGCACGCTTACAGTGAATCCCTCACCTTTCTATTTTGAGATGCCAGCTCCAGATTCACCGTCTGCTTGGTCCCCTGAGTCCTGGCAGTTAGAGGGATGACGGGCTCTGAGGGTGGGCGGCCCCATGGCCATGCCCACTGCAGCGCTCACCTTGGCTTCCGAGGCCCTGCTCTCAATCTGGCTGCACTTCCTTCCACCCAAATGCCCGCCTCAGTGGGGTTTCCTGGGTTTAGGGCTTTGCCTCCTATTATAATACAAAGACTCAATTTTTCCATCTCTTCCTCCTCAGTGTGGATGAGCAGCATTTGGGTAACTTCCCGGAACCCCCAGGCAGCGCCCTGACATGGGGTGCTACACTAGCATTTTTGTGAATGGCACCTATGGTGGAAGGTCACCCCCCTTCCAAACCCTGGGGAAACGGTGCTTCCCTGGAGGTGAGGGCTGAGGCGGGGAGAGGGGCACAGCCATGAGTCCTGGGGGTGCTCAGTTTGTCTGTCCTTCCCCTAGGGAAGCCCTGGAGTACAGACTGCCCCATTGAGGAGCCGAGTCAGTTCTGGGGGACTTGCCTGCCCACACGCAACCCGCTGAAGTTTTCTCAGCCTTGGTCCATCAGTGTGGTGCGGGCCTGTTGTCACAGCCACGCCCGGCTGCCAGTTTCTGTGGATGGCACATTTCCCAGGTGCCTGGCACTGCACTAGCGTCGGACCCCAATTAGCTCAGTCTTTCCCACTGGATGAAGGAGGTGACGGCTGCCTACAGCCACACAGCCAGCCGGGGGCGGGGACCTGAAACCAGACAAATCCCAGCCTCTTCGCAGTCTGCTAGGCTCTTTCCAAAAAATTTAGCTCCCATCCCAACCCTGCCCCCCCCCCCCCCCCCCCCCCGCCAAGGAAGTAGAGACCTGTAGCTCCGGTCCAGCCACAGGTGTTCCTGAAGTCCTCTTTGCGGGCATTGCTTTCCTAACCACTTTGTGTTCTTGGGGCTCCTGGCCTGCCTGACCACCCAGCTGCCCAGGGGCCTCTCAGTGAGTGTGTGTGTGTGAGTGTGTGTGTGTGTGTGGGGGGGACACAGAACCTTACTCAGTGCCCCTCAGTGCTAGGGAGCTCTGCGTACATTGGCACCATGGCACTAAATGGACCAACCGAACGAGAAAAGCAAGGGCGATCCACTCTGAGCTGCTGCAGAGGGAGGCAGCCCCATCACTTAGGTGTTGATAGACTCAAAAGCAGGCAGAGGGTGGGAGCGCTTTATGGTGGAAAAAGGAAGCGTCTCATGCACCACGATTGGGGGCGGTTGGCCCGGGGAAGCGGCAGGCGGGCTAATTAGAAGTGGGCGTCCCTGTGGCTGGATAGGGGAGCCTGTTTGGCTTTCTCCGGTTGGTCCTAAGTTGGAAGCCGGGACAAAAGAGAGGGAAGCGGTGAGTTATTAATAAAGCCCTGGCTCTCTGGGGTCTGCTGCCACAGGAATCATTGCTCAGCCTCCGGGACTGTGAGCAGCGGTAGCAGGCTGGCTCCTTGGGCGGTTATGGTGGACGAGGATCGTGTGTCTAAGTTCTGTGCTTATATACGGCCCAGCCATTCTGCTTTTGTTTTTTCAGTCTCTCGGCACCTGTTCCCCACCGCGGCCTGTTTGACAGATGAGGAGACTGAGGCCCAAGGCAGTCAAGTAATGTGCCTGAACTCGCTCAGCTGCGATGGGTCTGAGCAGCCAGGTTGGCCTGATCCTTGAGTCCACGTTTGTCGCCCCTTTAATCCATCCCCACACACCAGCCGTGATCCTTAAAGACATAAGTCAGATGACACCTTTCCCTGGCTTAAAACCTCCCGGGGCTACCTCCCCTTTCTCTTGGAATAAGATCCAGCTTCCATCTGAGACCCACAAGCAACAGCTTCAGGCCACCTGCACTGGGGCCTCCCCCCAACCCCCAGCGTCCCCCAGGCCCGCCCCAGCCCCAGGAAGCTTCCCTGGGCCTCCCCAGATCTGCCTGGTCCCTCCTCAGGGCCTGCATGCTTGCCTTTCCCTCTGCCTGAATGCCTTCCCTTGGTCCTCGGCATCCCTCAGGACACAGCTCAGGTGTCCCGCCTGCATCCTCAGCAGCTGTCCCTGCAGCCAGCCCCTGTCACCCCTTCATCACTGGCTTACCATTGTTTGTGGATCACCCATCTCCCCTCCCAGACCAAAAGCTCTCTGAGGACTGGGTGTTGCCTTACCCCATTCTGTTGTGTTCTCAGGGTCTGGCCCATAGTAGGTGCTCAATAAATACCCTGTGAAGGACCAAGTGAGGGAGCTTTCCCTCCTTCCTCCCGTGGCTGCTCTGTACCTTCCTGAGATGGGGCTCCAGCTCCCACCCCAACCCGCTGGGGAAAGGGGACAGGCAGAGCCAGCCCAGGCACTATGGTGGCTGCCCGTGGCCCCCTTCTTTAGGGTGAGCTGGGGAGTGACTAAGCTAGCAGCCTGGAGCCCTTGAAGCTCCTTTTGGCCTGCTGTCACCTACAGTGGGGTGAGTTCCTCCCCTTCCCGCACCCCTTCCTTCCACTCCATGTCACTATGAGGTGGGGTCTCCAGGTGGCTTCCACAAAATATAGGACACAATAAATGTGAATTAGTTGAGGAAGGAAAAGCCCCCAAATATGACTTTGGGAATGTCTGTGGCTGGGAGTTATCTACAGAAGTGCTTGTCCTGTGTCCCCAAAACCACAGCCACAGCTCCTGGGGAGCCACACTTACAGCAGTCCAGGCCAAGTCCTCCCATTTTGCAAACTGAGACCCAGAGGGTAAAGCCATTTGCTCAGGGTCACTGGCTGGGGCAGAGCCAGCAGCGTGGTGCTCTCTCCATGGTGGCTGGTGGCTCCCATTTAGAAGTGGAGGGCGGGTCCCACTCGTGACACCTGGAAATCAGGGGGACAACAGGGTCGAAGCCTTCAGGACTCACTGGATGAGATGGGAAACGAAGGATATCTTTGTGGCATCCTTAACAGTCTCCGTCTAAAACTTTCTACCCTCTCTCCACCAGGTTCTCAATTTCCAACTTCTTCTCGTGGAGCAAACTTTTTCTGAGAGTATTTTTTCCCTGGAAGTAGCAATGACTAATAGCTATGGCTTGACGTATGGTTTCTACTCTAACTCAGGGGATACAGCCAGGATGGTGGAGTCCCTGCATCAGCCTGAAACCACTGACCCCCTACCCTCTGATGGCCCCTCTACCCGCAGTGAAGTGCATTTCATTTTGCAACTGGAAACCGACTCCCACGCTAAGTCGACCATGGAAAGGCACAGACTCCTGGCATCTGCCATGGCCCAATCCCAATCTTGGAATCTTGGTGGGTTTGTGCTGATGTCACCCAACCAAGATTTGTCAAGAAACTGAGCCAGAAAGCTTCGGGAATTTGCTGCGAGGGCAGAGGAGGGGCGGGCTCAAGTTCTGTTTTATAATACTGGAGAGGACAGCACGTGGGGCACGAGACCCAAGTCAGGAAATTGCTGCTCTATTCTTGGCTCTGTGATGAGCTTGCTGTGTGCCCTTGGGCAGGTCACTTCCCCTCTCTGAGCCTCAGTTTCCTCATTTTATAAAACCAAGTGGAGGATCTCCAAGCCTCTGGCTTCTGAAGAGCCTGTGATTCTAGCTCGGTCTGTGACCATGGGTGGAGAAACCAAAGACTCGATTTCATTTCATAACTTGGGCCCCCAGCACTTCCTGGTTGGGGCTGGGAACGGGCCTGGGCGCTCACTGACCACGCTGATCTGAGTCTCAGGAAGGGGGCCAGCAGCCTCTGCGGTGGAAACCTCACCCCAGGAGAGGATGGGCAGATGCGGGCTGGATGAAAGCTTCGTCCTGCCACCCAATGGCTGTGATTGGCACCCTGGCATCAATGGTTATTCAGACTGGAGCTTGGGCTTTCCGGAGGCTCAAGTGTCTTTAGCCGCTGGGTTTGATCAATGAAAAACAGTGAAAGCAACAAATAATAATGCTCATTTGCTGGCAATTTCAGTCGTTTGTGGCAATTAATTAGCATAATTGATCTGCGCTGGGACGTTTTCTTTTACCTGAATTTAAAAATACACCACTCCTCCACCCACCCCAATCCATCTGAGAAATTTTCTTTTTTTTTCTTTTAATGAGGTTTTAACTAAAGCCCAATATCAAAACACCATATAATACTTTTATCTCATTGAAGACATTTGATGCTTATTAAAATATGATTGCTTTAAGGCTTATTTTGATTTTTTGCCCAAGAGTGTGTGCAGAGCTTTGCTGCTCAGATAATAACAAAGAAACCTTAAACATGAAAAAACACACACATGAAAGGTAATATGTTCCCCATTAGTCCCAGTATCATCTCTCCAGGATTACTGCTTTCCAAATATAGCGTTAGTTTAAAAATAAAAGCCCGTTTACAGTAATGGGACACTTGCTACCACTTTGGAGCATATGGGCCTCCAAGGGGCTTGCACAATAGCTTCATTAAGCAGGACCGGCAGGGGAGAGCTGCCTTAGAAACCCCCAGCCCCCCTGCTCACAGACCCCCCACATGGGCCACCTACCCTGACCCAAGGCCCGTGTCTAACAAGCCTCCTGTTGCCTCCTCAGGACTGCTTTATTGTGCATTGTTTCTTCCAGGGATGAAAACATTTTGGAAGTTGACAAGTAATCAATCGGCCGCCACCCAGTAAGAGAAGCAACATCCAAGAACTCGGTGTTGTGGCCTCCTCCTGCGTGGGGTCAGCGTGGCTGCCATCCATGGGAAAGGGGTCCTTTGGCGTTTTGGGGTCCCTTTTGTCCTGGGAGATTCAGGGGCAGCAAACTGCAGACGGGAAGGTTTAAGTCATTCAGGAAGCACAAGTCTAAAAGCTTGGTTCACTTGAGCGAGACATGCCATTTTTTTTGCTAAGGTTAGCTCAAGTCCATTTTCAGTTGGATGAACTAGTCCAGCGAAGGGGCCGGAGAGTCATGTCCATAGAAGGGCTCTCTCAAGTGCAGGGAGGGCCACTCCAGTTTGCTTCCCTGGGCTGGCCCGTGTCAAGCACCCACCGGAAGCTGCCAGCTCGCTGAGGGCTCCTGAACAGACTCATGTTGCACGTTTGCTATTTTGGTCCAACAATGCAGGTCCCTTCCGGTTTCGGGAGCCGGGCTCCTGGCACTCATCAAGCACCCAGCTCCGAGAGGCCTCCGGGAGCCAGGCAGCAAGCGTCCAGCCCGCAGGGAAGGAGAAGCTGTCCTGGTTTTAAATCCCCAACCAAATGCCAGCCATACTTGGTTGTCAGCAGAGAGGGGAAGATCAAGAGGGAGCGATGGAAGGGAGCGGAGCGGGGGTAACAAGAGCTAAAATTTATTGCCCTGAAGCTTGCATTGTCCCCAGAGGCAGGGGGCATTGCCCACTGGGCAGGGGGCTCTGCTTCCCTAAGCCCTGCCTTTGCCACAGCGAGGAGCTTTTGCATGGAGCCAATTACAGTTTGCTCAGGGGAGGGGGGTGGTATCGCTGTGTCCATTTCGGACTCAGAACTTGGACCTCTTCTCGTTACTGCTCCTGATGTTCTAAATTCCCGCTTCAGGCCGAGAACTGCTCATCCCCCTTGTGCTGCTGGACACTGGCGGGCCCCGAGCAGAGTCCGCTCTCTTGAACTGTGGCCTCATGAAGGGGCCTTGAGGGCAGAGCCAGTCCTAGGGCGGGGGAGCTGGGAGAACTGCTTGCATTTATTGAGCACTTACTATGGACCAGGTTCTGAGCTAAGTGCATTGCATGGCTCTCTCCTTTAGCTCTAACGGTCATCCTGCCATGCCTAACTTGCAGGGAAGGGAACTAGGGTTCGGGGAGGTTGATTCACTTGCGTAAGCTCACACAGCTTGTGAGGGGGCAGCAGCCTGGCTCCTGCACCTGAGCTTGGACACCTTGCCACCCTAACCTCCCTAACCTCTCACTGGCTCACAGTCCTGAGCTCCCAACAGTGGCTCAAAAGCCCTTTGGAGGGGGCGAAGGCAGAGTCAATCCCCTTGGAACAATGCGTACCTTGGTGTCCCTGCATGTTTCTTGGGACCCTCCTTCCTTGGGTGATGATCAACGTTACAGGAATTGACTACACTGAGTGCTCTACTTCTGGGGAGAAGTACAGGTCAGCCCCAGACAGGATGCCTGCCCTCCAGGAGTTTGAGTGGGTGTTGAGTAGACTATGGACACAGAGCCAGAGGAAAGGGTTCGGAGTGAGACAGTTGCCAGGGAATTTGCATCACAAAATGAAGGAGCTGAGATTCACGTTAGAGATGGGGAGATAGAGATGGAGAGCAGGCAAGATTCTTCCAGAGTCACCCAGCTGGTTGAGAACAGAGCTGGGGCAGAACCCTGAGGTCCCTACACTCCTAGCCTCTTACTGCTCCTCTGGGTCTGTAGTGGTTGTGCGATGAAGAGGGGAACAGTGGGCGGTGAACTCTTCTAGGAACTGGGGACTCGAGTTGGGGGACCTTGGAGGTGTAGAAGCCAACAGCCAGGAGGGCATGTGAGGACCCTGCAGGGAGAAGAGGTGACGCGCTCAGGCCATGGGGAGTGGACACGGTGGGCTGGGAGGTAGATAGATCGCTTCCCCCATATCAACTATTGATGAACGGGGGCTGCAGGGAACCCTGGGTTGAAGAGGATTCTGGGAGAGCCAGGCTCAATTAGCAGTTTTGGCCAGAACCATGGGGGGAAGGAGTTGACCTCCTACTGCATGCTTGTCATCCCTGGCATTGGGGAAGCGTAAAGGATAGTAACACGTGTTAGCTCTTTTGACCTCCAGATCGGGGGCTGGAGGGGGGTGTCTCATTGCTACTTATTAATTTCTCTTTCTTGGACAATTTCCCACTCAGTCTGACTCACCAGGTGCTGATATCAGCACATTTCCTGTGTTTTCCAGGGGATCTGGCACCTGCCAAAGCCTGGAGGCCCTGCAGGGAGGCAGCTGGTCCAGCAGTCTTGGGGGGAAGGTGTGGGCAGGGGTGAGCGCAGCTGTCAGACTCCACAGGCCATGGAAGAGCCTCTTGTCTCCTGTGGCCATTGCCGGGAGGCCACGTTCCTGCTGAGTCAGAGCCACTGCAGACTCTGTTCACCTGTAACGAGCGAGATTTCCCGGGGAACATTACCATTGTGAACGAGGGGGCTGCCCAGGAGAGGCCAGAGGACAATCTAAAAGCCAAAGGTCATGACTTTTGGTCTAAGAGTTGGCTTTGAGGTACCCAGGGCTCCTCTGGAACCAACGTGGCTCAGTGCTGCCTCCATTCTTCTGAGAAGAGAAAAAGTCATTCTGACAGGCAGGAGGCCCTGGTAGCTTGGCGGGGGTGTGTGGGGGACTCTTTGGCTAAAGTGGATGAAGCGCAGATGAGAGCCTGAAGCATTGAGGTCGGGGGCTCAGGTGGGCACCAGCCCCCTTGGGTCTAAATCCTATGTGGCCTCTCTATAGTCAAAGCAAGAGCCCCGGCCAGCTGGTGGCAGAATGAGACTTCCTGGGGTGGTGGTGCTCTCTCTGAGTGTCATCTGACCTATCAGTGTGGATGGCTTGGGTGTGTTGAACTTTCCCGACATCAAACAAACCTCCTCCTCCACTCAGGAGAAAAGCCCAGCCACTCTACTCAGATGTGGGGGGCATTTGATTGTCTAGATAGAACGCATCAGATAGCCGAGGTCTCTCTTGTCATTTTATAAGAAAACCATTGCAGACCAGGCCAGCTGTTCTTTTCCTCGCCTCAAGTTCCAAACCCGAGCTGACACTCCCCACCCCCACCTCCACGCTCCCCAAATTCCCCCCACTCTCCCCACCCCCACATTCCCCACCTCCACACTTCTGTGCTACTGGACCAGAGGAGCGGCAGCAACCTCAGCCTGGCTTCATTACACGTGCAGGCCACCGCGTGTGGGATCTAGTGATTTGACATATTTTATTTAACCAGCTTAGTAAAAGGTAATATTCAGCAGCTGTGATCTATGGCAGAATTACAATTTTCAGGGTCAAGGAGGGATTTTGATATTAGGAGGTTGGGCAGAATGGCTATGAAATCTCATGAGCTGTCTTTAAAAATAAATGAGAAAATAGGTTATCCAAGAGTCATTGTAAGGGAAAAAATCAATAGGCAGAGTCTATTCACTGGGGCTCTCAAAATCCTTGAAATTTGAACAAAAGTTTCACGTTTAGTGGACTGCAGGGTTTGAAATATCAGCTGGAAGCTCCGTGGGTCCAGCTTCACTGTGCTGCGCATCCAAACGAGGCGAGCCCGTAGGATGGGGCCGCGTCTCCAAGACCAAGTTAGACGGAAAGAGAGAAAAGCATTTTGCTCGAGGCAGGCGGTCCACCCACAAATGCTGAGAAACACCCGCTGTGCCGGCAGCAGGCGTGGACAGGGGCTCAGCACCTCTTCACGGCCCCCCTCTTGTCCGGCAGGAGGGTGGACGCCACTGTCTTCCTCCCAGGAAGTCCACAGTGCCTCGAGGCCGTCTGATGGGAACAAGTGATAAGTTAATGGGGAATTTCCTCGTTGGTGAAATTTGGGCTGAGCAGGTTGCCTTGAATGATAGAAGTTTTCTCCCATCCATTCATTTTCAATCCACACATCTTTTCCCGGTGTTACAAGTGTGTCTTCCCATCTCCTTCAGAATGCCATATCCTTGGCATTGAATAGGCTCAGATCAGCCCAACCAACCCAGACTGCCCTACCTCGCCAGGTCTGGCTGGGACGCATTCCCACAGCGGGTGATCGCCAGGTAGCTTCTAGGTCTCCCTCGCCAGCCTAGGAGTTCTGGACGAGGCAGAGACGCGGCTTGAGGTTCAATGCTGTTTTCCAATCCCTGGTGCCATGCCTGACGACTACTACTGAAAGGTAATCTTAAAACATTTTTAAGATTTTTTGAATGGATACAAAAATGAGTATGTATCTGCCTGGTGGTGCTTCCCATGGGTTACCCAACTGAATTTTCACTTCAGTCCTTGGAGCCGGTGATATTTCCCCACTTTACAGCTAAGGAAATTGAGGCTCAGTGAGGGGATTATTCCAACTCACCAGTGAGGGAACCAGAGCTGACATCCAGATCTGTGATGGCTCTGTGGAGCCATCTCCCAGAGCAAGAAAAAAAAGGAAGAGGAAGAAAAGAAACCCACCTGTATTCAAAAGCAACCTTGAACATGGTTCTTACAACTCTCCTCATTTAAAAAAAGGCAGTGCCTATATGCAGAGTACAGAAACTGCAGCAAGGCGTGACCTGAAGATGTGCAGCTTCCCTTCAGCCAGAAAGAAAGTGAAGGTGAGAGAAATAAATCCAATGCAAAAGATGGGGATAGCGGACTTTGGAATTAGACATTTTATTTAACTCGTCAAATAATACAAGTTAGTCCAGGAAACAACAATTAAAATGTGTCACTTGTGCTAACGACAGGTAGAACCACATTTCCAAGAGACCTAATGAAAATAAATGCTGGAAATAAATTACTTTGTGTAATACAGTAAATAAATAGATTTGCACACAAAAAACAACCCCGTGGAGATTAGAAAAAGTCATGAAGTCCCGGGGAACGCGGCCTCGTGGAGCTGGGGGAAACTGGGACGTGAATGAGATGCCAGAAACAGCAGCACAGTATTGACAACGAGCAGCAGACATTCTAACTCCTTCCCCGCATCCCCTCGGTTTTAGGAGTGATTTCAACCGACCCCGGATCCAGGCTCTGAGCACCGCTCCCGACACCCACTGTCTCAGTGATCCAGATAATGCAATCGCACCATCATCAGGAA
Source organism: Myotis nattereri (assembly GCF_964212035.1). NCBI lineage: Eukaryota > Metazoa > Chordata > Mammalia > Chiroptera > Vespertilionidae > Myotis > Myotis nattereri. Next base: position 51,191,170 of record NC_138088.1, on the reverse strand, counting down.
CCATGAAATCGCAATTCCTCAGGGAAGGAGCACCATTGCTCACTTACGCAGAGAAGAGCGATTAATTAGCAGATCTCAGTTTAAAGTGACCATGTTCTTCATGGGTTCTAATCCCGCTCTGCAGTGGCTCTCAGGCCGAATGAATTGTGCGGAGGAAGTTGAGCTGAGGCCAGGAGACATCCCTCAAAATGAAATGAAGTGAAATAAGATCAACTTGAAGAAATAAAACTTCCGAAACGATAGGGGATCACCCACGATCGGGGAAAAGCTAGAGAAGAAGCCAAATGGGGCTCATCTAATTTTTCCTCTTTCCTGACATGATGTGGAGGCGTATGCAGTTGGGATTCCGTTGGAGGCAACTTGATCTAAACGACTCTCATTCATTCATTCACCCATTCATTCACTCATTTCATAATGTTGCCTTAAAGTGCCAGCGCTGTTATAGAATACGGCAGACTGCTGCTTTGGTCCCATTCATTCTCGGACAGTTGCTTCTGAAACGTCAGGCCAGGCAGAAGATGCACTGGAGACCCCGTGATGGTAGCTTTGGAAACAATTCTGAAATGGGGGTGCCTTCCCCCTGGAAGTGGAATGGAATTTTTATCATTCTCCAGAGGATGACACCTCTCGACCCAAGCCTGGCACCTTGGCACCGAGTGCTGAAATCCCAGGCCTCAGTGGAAAACCACATGGAAGGTGCAGATCAACCCGGAGTCTTGGCTGATGTCTTTCTGTTTCACAACTTGCTTGGATGCCAGATGAAATCTCTCTGGGGCTGATGCCTCTAGTCCAGCGGTTCTCAACCTGTGGGTTGCGACCCCTTTGGCGGTCGAACGACCCTTTTACAGGGGTCGCCTAAGACCATCCTGCAGATCAGATATTTACATGACGATTCATCACAGTAGCAACATGACAGTTATGAAGTAGCAACGAAAATAATTTTATGGTTGGGTCACAACATGAGGAACTGTATTTAAAGGGCCAGAAGGTTGAGAACCACTGCTCTAGTCTGTATGTCTGGGTGCTGGTAAGTGGGGCTATTAAGTCTTGGGACATAACACCGACCTGCCTGGGGGAGAGACAGTCTTGACAGTGGTGGTTAAACCCATGTGCCGGGGCTGACCCCCCTTTAAGAAAGAAGGGCTGCCTGGCTGGCGTGGCTCATCGATCTATGAACCAGGAGGCCACGGTTGGATTCCCAGTCAGGGCACATGTCCAGATTGTGGGCTTGATCCCCAGTGTGGGATGTGGAGGAGGCAGCCAGTCAATGATTCTCTCTCATCATTGATGTTTCTATCTCTCTCTCCCCCTCCTTTCCTCTCCGAAATCAATAAAAATATATTTTAAAAAGAAAGGAAGAAAGAAAGGAAGGCCCTGGATCTAAGGCCGAGGACTGGCAGCACGCGCTGGGCTCCGACTCTCTTACTGGTTTTCTCCAAGTCCACGTTCAGTGTGCCGTGAGCCAGGGAGGGGCAGGCGCAGTGTGAAGGTTGGTTTCCTGACAGGGAAATGGGTGCCCAAGAGGGAAAGTGACTCACCCAGGCAGGGCTGGCTCCACAATTTGTGAGATCCAAAGCAAAAAAACCCAAAGTGATGGGGAGCCCTCGTTCAAAGCGTCAGAAAAAAGCGCTTTTCCCTTTCTTCCCTAGTCAGTATGTCTGTCTCCCTCTCTTTCAACTTGCCATGGTGTTTTAAATTTCCTAGTTAATGTCGTTCAAAGTCAAGTCAAAATTTTAAATGATTAGCATGGGTTTTACTATTCATGTTTATATTGGGCAATGCTAGTTTTAAAGGCAAATATTGGAATATTTAACACGTGTGTGAATCATCAAAGTTACGTATTATGTTTTGTTGCTCGTCTTAAGAGAATGCCATGACCAAGCCCGAAGCAATAAGTTGGAAGAGAGGGGTCCCCCAGACATGGGACTGGCCAATGGGGTTCTCCCAGGGGGAGTGCAGACCCCACAGGCCTAGGCGCTGCCTGGAGAGGAGGGGCACTTTGCACTTGCGGCTAGCGGTTGGGTTCCCTTTTCCTATGCGGTTCCCTTTCTCCCTGTGGCTGGATGAACACGCTGTGCCCCAAGCCTGGGGCAGGAGATCAAGCAGGCATCTCCCCCTTCCACCGGCCCCCTCCCCAACCCTCAGCAGGTGGGCAACCCCAGGGGCACTGCAGCCCTTGTGCCAGGATGCCCTGGGTACACGAGGTAGTGCACCCCACTGAGTGTGCCCTGATGCTGCCAGCCCCAGAGGGACTGCTGCCACCATGCCCCTCCCTCACCTCCCAATGCTCTGGGTGTGCAGGCCTGATCCTGCGCCTGTGTGTCTGTGCCCAGGTGGAGGGCGGGCTGGTAGCAGCTGGGGGTGGAGATGAAGAGGGGAAGCCTTGTGGAGCTGTGGCTCCAGACCCCAGATACAGGGGGTGGGAGAAGGCAGGACTGTGGGTGAAAAGAGGCTCCAAGCCCCTGCTTCCCTGCATTCCCCCCCGCCCCCCCCCGCCCCCCCACCCCTTCACGGCCCAATGACCCATTGCATTTTAGTTACAAAACACAACTACAAAGATAAAATTATTAAGAATTTCAAGAAAATGACTGCAGAGCATTCATCCCCAAGCCTGGACCCCTCTGAGCCTGGGGTCCTGTGCATATGCACTAGTCACAGGCCCATGACACCAGCCCAGCATCCAAAACCACTCAGAACACCGGTCTCCCAGTCTTCTAGAAGGTTCTACACACTAGCGGCTGCCATATCACACAGAGGCCCTTGACCCTTGCTCTGTCAGAAACATTCCCTCACCGCCGGGGGTTATTGGAACTGTGGAGGAGAGAAGCAGCCTGGAGGCCGAGGACCTGGCCGAGGACTTGCTGGGCGATCCTGAGCAAGGCTCCCCTCTCTGAGCCCGTTTCCCCATCTGAACAAGCAGGTGGGCCTCCATGGCTCCTGAAGCCTGCAGAGCGCGAGGGTCCTGTGCATCGGAGCTTGTCTGCCATCCAAACTGTCGCCAAGGTGGCAGCACAGAACGCCCATGCTTCGTCATCTGCAAACCCTGCTCTCTCTGGCTCGGTGGCTTTCATCTCTCCTCACAAAGGGGCTCAGGGAGGCCCGTCTGGAGGCCTGGAACGTGCAGCTGCCTTTGCTGGGATGCCCAGCGTCTCCTGTCCCCAAATGCCACATGCCCAGACATCAAAGTTTCTCCACTGTCTGGGGGTGGGTGTGGGGGAGGGTGCCCAAGCAGCCATGTGCCCAAATCTGGATTTGGCTTCCATTTCCCCTTTCCGCACGGGGCCCAGAGAGAGGAGACGAAGCAGAGAGAAGCCTTTGAAATACGTCTCCCGCTCCGTTTGCTCAGCGATCACCTCGCGCTGAGCCCAGCCACACTCCCATGGTGCACCTCTTAGCCACTCGGCAACTTTTTCCCTTTTATGATATTTTGGGTTTCCGATTGCTTGCCAAGTCAAACCTTTATCCTTTAATAAGCAGGAAAAAACCTTCTAAGTCAGCCCCAGAGCCCTGGGTCCCAGTCTACATGGTCCTCGTTCCTGTACCCCGTGTCTCTCCTGGGATGATGGCTCTGGACAAGGGCCAGCGCTGATGGGACTTGCCCACAAGCAGGCAAGCGTCAACCCTACTTGGATCCAATGGGGCAATTTTGCAAAGGTAGTCATGGAAACTGCCGGGAGGAATGAACACAGCACTGTCGTTCGGAGAAGGCTTTGCCAGGCAAGTCATGGAGATGGGGTGGGCATCACAGGGTAGCGATGGAAGGCAGCAGAGGCGGGCATCACCACATGATCTCCATGCCCTGGGATCACACAGCAAGTCAGCACACCGGGGAGGAAAACAGCTCTCTGACCTCCAGCCCCAGGGCTGTGGGACTACCTTGCTTGTTTTCTTATCTATCTGTTTTACCATGTGTCTTTGGGGCCTGATACATAGTAGATATTCAATAAATATTTATTGACTGGATGAATAATTCTGGTTACACTTCCCATGCTGCAAACAGGGGAAGGTTGGATTATTTAGAAGTCTTGGGGACAATGAGCTCACTGAAGCCATCTAGCTCTCCTTGCTCTGTAATTTCTCAGGAGGGGTGGGCTTTGGTGAAGAAGAAACAGAAAAACAGAGAAAGGCTCTGATGGTCCCAGTGTCCCCACTGTGCCAAGACCCCCGGTGGGGCAGTGTGGGAGGGTCAGCTCAGGGCACAGACTATTCATTTGGGTTCTTCCCCCCATGCCTCACTGTGCACTGTGGCGACCGTGGCCTCCTCTCCCCCTCAGTGGGGCTCTGGATGAGACTAGGCTGGAGCAGCTCACGGAGTGGAGCGATCTAAATCCCCCTCCCGCTCTAACTCCTCCTCCTGCCTCCCTGTTCTCTCCTCTGCTTCAGCTAGAGCTCTGCCCTCAAGCAGTGACCTCTCCTTGGCAAAGCCCATGCGTTCTCAGAACGTGCCCTGGCCATGGTGTGAGGGGGCTTGTCGGGCAAAGCTGTGTCCCCGGAAATACACCCAGGGGCAGCCCTAGGAGAAACCTTCAGGGAGCTGGTTCTGGGGAACGAGGACCCCCTTTCCTTCTCCCCCTTCTCTCAAATACCAATCACTGGGTAGGTCTTTCCTCCCCCAAACCCCAAACCTGCCCTCAGGAGGCTACTCGCCCAGGCCGATCAGAGGCTGATGGGGCTGAAGCTGTCTGGGGAGAAGGAATCTGCATTTCCCCAGGAATAAGGTCAGAAACCAAAGGAGTGAATTCTTAAAGGTGGTTTTCCAGTATCTGCCAGCCCACAGGGTGCCCTCTACAGGACCAGGCTGGGCTGTCCATGGTACATCCTGGGGGGCCAGGGCCTCGGCCACTTCCTGTGTCCAGGGAGAAGCAGAGCGGGTTGGGACAGAGTGATCAGAGCCTCAGAGTGAGGCTGGTGAGCCTCAGCCCCTTCCAGGCACCGGCCTGCGGCTGACAGGTCTCCTTGATTCAGCAGCAGCCCCACCCCATGGAGGTGAGGGCTCCCCTAAACTGTGGGGTCCACCTGTCCTTGGTGGGCAGTGCTGAGAGATGCTGTGCAGAGTAAGGAAGATGCACTCTTCCTTCACATCCAGGGGGTCTGAGGACCTGTTCTCTCGGGGGTGGGTGGGTGGGAGTGGACACGGGCTAGGAGAATGGTATTCCCCATTCCCTGATATTGACCCTAATGCCCAGGCCTGAAGTGCTGACGAACTAGGTCTCTGAGAGTGGCTTCCATGGCCATGGAAACTCATTGGATCAAACAGGATGATGAGTGTGGTCTGCAGTTACAGCGTGGAGGTGGCCACTGACTTCCGTCTTGGGATGACGATGAGGGTGGGACTTGCACCTCAAGCTTACAGCCCCCGGCAAAGCCGACCATTCTACCAATGACAAGTTACAGAGAAGGAGGAAGATGGAGGGTCCCACTGTCTATCAGGGAGGCTCTGTTAGCAATGCGCTCACCGCCTACATGGAGACACCCAGACGCCCTCTCTTCACACCCTGCCTGCACCAGCCACCCGGGCACACAAGTCCTATTAAGAAGCCTCTACCTGCTCTCACTCCAGACCACAGTCCTCCAACCACACACTCAGCTAAAGGGGGAGGCAAGTGGACCAAAGACACGGAACTCACAGTGGTTGCTTAGAAACCAGCCCCAGTCACAGCCAACCCAGGGTCCTTGGCTTGGGATACACATTTCTCCCAAGAAAGCCGTCTCCACTCCCCAGCACCGAGTGACCCACTGGGCTCGCAGTTCAAACCAAGGGGACGAGGAAATCGTCGCTTGTGGTGTGTTCTCAACTACGTAGACAAATGGCCATAAATATTTATGATGGGAAATTTCATTATTTAACAATTCTGGTCTAAATTTCCAGCTAACACCACGAAGAGTGCCTGCTGAACAGGTTGCAAATTAAGAACAATTATTTTTCTCTTCTGCATTTGAATAGAACTTACAGCAAAAGTCATTTAAAGGGGTTAACATCAACCTTAATTAAATATTAAAGTGTGCCTGTACCTGCTGCTATTGTTGCCCCTTCGAATAAGATATAACCTATTTTTGACAAGTTTTCATCTTTCTCTGTGGAAGACGCTACATGAAACCAAATCAGTGGCAAAGAGGAGAGTAATGAATAATCTATTTCATATTCCAACAGTACCCAGAGCTCGGAGTGGAAAAATATTCAGTCAGATGATGGCAAGAGGCTGCTGGGGTACCACATGACACAGCTAATGTTTAAATAATAATAATAAAAAAGCGATAAACAAATCATTAGCCCTTAACAGTTGTTTAATGCAATTTGTTAATGAACGCAATGGTGGGGACTAATAATGAAAGAAAATAAAAACGTCTAAACAGGCGCCAAGTTGCTGGCGATGCGCAATTATTTCCTTGTCAAGTTTTTATGATTTAATGAGCCCCTCTGGGACTGATGGCTGTCAGTCAGTCGTGACTTTTTGACACCATTACAACTTCAAATACAGCAGCAGGCAGGCTGTTTTCCTCGGATTTGAAATACTGAAATGATCTGACAGTTTTAAAGAAAAGATGTGCCAGAGAGAGAGAGATAGAGAGAGAGAGAGAGAGAGAAAGAAAAAGACAGTTGCTTTCCTTTCTTTCTTTTTCTCTCCTGCTCCCTTCTTTTCTGGAGTAGATAATCTCTGGATGCTGGTTTGGTAATGAAACCCAATCACGGAGGTCATTATCTGATGAGGTTTTTGGAACAGGCAGGCTTTTTCCCTCTTTATTTCTTTACTTAATGATAACCCTCAATGGGCTTGCCCCGCATGGGACGGCCAGCGCCGCACAATTTTGTTCACCATTAATTTCAGCCTTTGAAGCTCGGGGCTCAGAAGCAGTAGCAAAGCAAACCCCCACCACGCTGGTTCCAAAATAAGACAATCCAGCCTGCCTGAAACAGAATCGCAAATGGCCTCCCGGCCCAGGCTGGCGGCTGGCGGCTGACGTCAAGCCCACCGCATTCGCAGGCACTCGTCTTCAACGTGGAACATTTAAAACTCTTTACAACTTAAGAGACATTAATTAAATTGCTTTGGATTCTGGAGCAGGGTAGCGTCTGCTTTATTTATTCTGTCAGGGAAACTGCAGTCTGCAGTGAATTTTATGTGGCAGGGGCTTCCTCCTCCTCTTCCTCCTCTGCGTCTTCATCACCCCCCTCACCCCCCCCACCCCCTGACCCTACATCGCAAGGCATCTTAAACAATATAACAATATTCCCAACTTTAACTCCATTGATCAGTTGAGGTCTACGTATTAAGTTCCTGGAACCTTTTGATTGTGTGTGGGCTTTCTTCCTTCCCCGGTGGAGTGTGGAAGGAAGAGGACAATCTGTCTGTCTTTGGGCTCATTTGAGTCTCTCCCACAGCGTCCAGGAGGGCCCGACACGGAATTCAAGGGACCTTCAGACCAGCTTCCTACTAGGCGCTCACGACTCCGGGCGGGGGGGTGGCTCTCAAGGGCGTTTGATGGGGCTGTTTGGCCAAGGGTTATCTGTTCACATCTTTTCTGCTCTCAAGGTTGAATTGGGGCAAAATCTCAGGCAAGAGCTGATCAAGAGAAGCCCAAAGAAAAGGCCATTGAGAGGTGACCAACGCACTTCTTCCTTCACCTACTTCAGCATGAGCACAGGTCTGAGTGAAACACGGAGGAGCTGGCAAGTTCGGGTGATCAGATCAACCTGGCTCGCTGCGTGGCCTGGGGAGGGTCTGGAACTGAGATGCAGCTGGAGACCTGGTGACGCACTTGAGAGAAGGAAGACCAACAGCTTCGAAGGAAGGAGGACAGGCTGGAGGCTCCCTCCCCCTGTTACCGTTTCAGGGCGAGAAGGAAGTGGGCTGTTTGTTTCCTTGCTTTTTCATGGTTTCTTGATGTGTTTAGCACATACAGAATTCCGTTATCAGAATAAAAGATCCTTGCTGAGATGGATCCTTTACGCCGACGGGAAAATCAGCAGAGCCTTCCCACTCCTCCGCCGTCCTACTTTGCCCTGCCCAAATCTCACCCATCCCCGCACAGTAAAGGCTGCAGCTCTATTTACAGGATCCTAAATGATTTATCTGAACACAAGTTCTCCGGTGACTTTGCCATTCTGCATTTCCTCCCTACCCCATAAGGGTTCTCTTTTGAGTTGTGGGCGGGGGGGGGGGGGGGGGGGCGGGGGGGGCGGGGAGGGCGGATACATTACGTGCTGCACCTAGGCGATCTCCATCCATGGGCACAGGTGGTTAGCATTTTTTATGAAGAGAACAGGCTTGCTTTTCAAGGACTCAAAGCTCCCAATTATATTCAAAAGATAGTGCGGACCCTGTAAGTGCCTATGAAGTCTTAAAGAAAAACACATTTGCTTCATGGCTAGGGGGAAAATGACCTCAGCTTGGGCAACTCGAAGCTCATCACAAATGAACTCATTCTGAACGCAATTCCCCGTTCCCGCGGACAGAAAGAAACCAAAGAAGATCACAAAGCCTGTTAGGGGTTTGAACACATCGTGAATTCAGGAAGGCAATGCTGACATTTGTTAGTGAAAAACCCAAGCTGTCTTTTTGCAACACGCGCGATACCTTTCTTTCAAAGGAGGTTATCGCCCATTTTCCGTGAAGTTTATTCCTAGTGGATCCCCCTATAGGACTCTACCTTATTTATAATCACATTCGAAATTTCACTCTGACGGAGTCATGTTCTTGCTCTTCCTGAAATATTCATGTTCTCTTTACATACTGGAATGGATGTGGGGAGAACCTTGTCAGACCTTTCGCATGTCTGAGGGCTGCTTTTGGCAGTGCAAATATTAAAACCGAAAGGATACAGGAGTGCTTACACAGGTCAGGGGAGAGGGGGTCACCATTAAATACGGTGCCAGGGCTCGTGCTGCCAGCAAATTCTGGGGAGTCTGGGATTTGGGGAGGGTATGGGAAGATTTCTTGTAGCCAGTAATCAAAGTTGTGAAAAGTGGATATTGGGCAGGCTCAGCAAAAATATTCCTGGGTGTTAAAAAAAAGAAAAGAAAAGAAAATTGTGCGTAGAAAAACAGAGAAAGTGCTAAGTCAATTTCCTGCACAGCTGACGTTGAAACCCACCTTTACAATGAAAGCACTCAGGCGGGCTGACTATGTTCATTGTGCTGGGGTGGGAACAGGGCTGGTGTGCTGTAGATCACCGGCTCTGATCCCTGCTTTTCTTTGCATTTTGATCCTCGGACATCACACAAGGGCAATTCGGTGACAAGAGATGTGTGACAAACAGCGCAGCCCATCAGAAGCCCCGTGACAGACTCATTATGCCCTCTCCCAAACCGTGACCCCTGACATGTCCACGGGGCAAGGAAGAATGTCACTAGAGGCTATTTTGGTCAGTAGGTGAGAGGACCAAAAGGCAAATAAGCCCTCACCTTGCCCTACACAAGCACAAATCTGGGCGAAGAAAACCTAGAAAAGGAAACCAACCCACATGCAAACAAGAATAAAAATATTTTTACACTCTTTGCACTCCGGCTGAACAGTGGTGAGAGGGAGGGAGGGTCATTCGGGGCCTGTCAGCGCAAAAGAATGATTCATGTGACCATTTTGTCTTAATTACTCAGCACGAGCCGCTGTTGCTGTTTATCAAGGACCCGCCGATACATCAGTGTCTTCTGAAGGAGAAAGTGATCGCCATCAGGATGGTGATGACCAGGATGACGGCCAGCACGACGACCAGGACGCGGTTCTGGATGATCCTAGGAGACAGCAAAGGAGAGAGAAACTCAGATGATCGGAGCACATTCCGACAAAGCTCATCCAAGATCAAGTTGGCTAATCAAACGATGGCTTCACAGGCCGGCGCGGGGAGCCTGGAGTGTGTGTGTGTGTGTGTGTGTGTGTGTGTGTGTGTGTGTGTGACCACACAGCTTTTTGGTTCTATAAAGGATCCACAAGGAAACGAATGACTCCACAGCGATTGTCACGCTGCACCTGGAGACATGCTTTCTGCAAAGCTACTGCGAACCAAATGGCTTCCTAGGTGCGGAGTGCCATGCGGCATCTGTAAGTGATCAAGGGCCCGTGAGAGTGTTTCTTTTTAATTGAAAATGTGCGGCAAGCCTCATTTTTTTGGCAGTGTTTCCGGTTAAGGTAATAGACTCCCAGGAAACATATGTCAGTGAGGTACTTACCTGCACAAAAACACCTGGGGAAAAGTAAAAGCGAGACTTAGGAAGAAAAGGACAGGATTAAGAAGCAAGTGTCAAGCTTGCAGCTCAGGCTGTGAAACCGTCACCTGTCACTGGGGCTCACGCTCTGTGACGCCAAGAGGAAACATTCCATTTGCTCCACAGCAAAAGGGGGTGAACATGAGAAAGAGCACCAAGTACCTCGGGGGTTTTGGTTGGTGGGCCCTCATCTCCGGGGACTCCAACCCTCTCTGCTCTGGCTTTGCCAAATGCTGATGGGGAACAGGGAACGGAGGGGAATCGGAGCAGAGGCACTGGCTCCAAGATGCCTGCAGAGAGCTTCCGATGAAGCTGTTTCATAATTTGCTACCTCATTCTGAGAAAAGAGGTCGAACATCAGAATGCTTTGTGGAGACTTTCAAAGGGAACTGAGGTCAAAGAGCCTCGCCCACGCTCACTCCCACAGAACCAAGCACACAAAAATAGAGACAGAGTGCTTGGCAGTCTAGCTGGCTGTCCGCACAGCAAAGACACGACAGCAAACCCCATCTGTCCATCCTCCAAATATGAAGCACGAAAAGGTCTGCTGTCTTCGTGTAGACACAGATCACTGGACTGGGCATCCATACGTGGGACTGGCCAGGCGCCCAGTTTAACAGAGACCCCCACCCACCTCCTTCCCATCTTCAGAAGAAATCTGTGAGGGAGGCCGCAGCCTTTTCTAGCTCTAGCTGGGTTTCTTTCTTGGAAGGATGACGACACCCCCGTGGTTTCAGTCGGATTCCTCCTTGCCCACCCCCTTCTTGCCCAAACCTAAATGGATGGATAGAGACCGTCACACCAGACAGGCCCACTCCCTTTTGCCCCCTGGAAGGACTAGCTCCCACTCCTCCTGACAGGTTACAAAATGATCACATTTGCTGACACGTCTTCCGCAAAACTGCTTTAGTGCCTGTGTCCACTTTCCTGGAAGGAGATGAATGATCCGCTCGGTCCTCATTCATCACGTACGGCTCGGCTAAGATCTGTCTCGTTTATTTCTTCCCTTCCCCACTAGAAAGGCTGCGCCCCGACATTAATTCTTCTGCGATGACAGCTAATTCAGACTTCACAGGCCATGTTTACTCAGGAGGCAGGAAGATTCTCCACCCCCAAAATAAATAAGGACAGGACTTCACGGCTTGTTACAGTGGGGCTAATTGTGAACGCTGATCGGTGCTAGTTGGTAGCTTGATTTAAGACCCAAATTGATCTCCCCCCTTTTCTCTGGAAGGGGCAAGAGCCTTCGGAACAGTCCCTACACATCTGTTTGCCCAAGTCACTGTCACAATCTCTATTTACCACGGCCACCCACGCCAGACTTGCAGAGGAAATCAGCAAAACTGAAACTCAGCAGTGGAACAGATTAAAAGCATGAAAACTCTTCACATTCTACTGTAAGTACTATTCGGTAGCATGTCTCTTGGTTGACAACCATTTTATTTGTGGGTTGAGGGCCCCAAGGCATCCATGATGCTCATTTGTAAGGGATGAACTGTGGATGTTACTTGTTGAATCTGAGGCACAGTGAAGGAAACAAATGCACAGGAACCCTAAATTCTCAGCTCTTCTCCGGCCTTCCCTCATCTCAGGGCAAAGAGGAGTGCACTTCACCCCGCGACCTTCCCTAACAGCTTCTCGTATCTGTAGTTCACTCAACAGACACCCCATCCCGAGACGGGCGACCTGGGTCATGGGCCATCAGAAAGATCGAATTGCCCACTCCCTCCCCGGTGGGTCCACAGTCACCTCTCCAGCCCCAGCGCATGGCACAGATACTGACACAGAACTGTCCAAAGGATGATAATGAATGGGCACAGCCCTACAATTGCCATCCTTCCATTCAAGTGAGAATGAAGATCCGTGCAAATTTAATTTGCAGGAAAACCGCAGGGAGTCTGCGTAGAGAAGGCTGAAGTTAAAGTTGAAGTCCCCCAAAGATGGAATTTCATACCATCATGCATTCTCAGAGCACTGCTGGGTCTCCCCTGTGAAGCTAGGAGAAGGGTGGTCCATGGAAGTGAGGCGCGTGTGGGCGGTGGGAGAGGTCGGCAGTGGGAGAGGTCGGCAGGAGAGAGCATTTGCTTTCAAACCAAAGGCTGGTCAGGCCATCAACCCAGCTTTGGATCTCTAAAGTGTTGGGCAGATACAGTGCCTCTCAGGACCAGAAAAATGAGTGGCTGGGCCCTTAAGTAAACAAGACTGAGCCCATCTGGGGGTAGGGAGGACAATGGCTGCCACTGCTGGGCCCCTTCTGGGAGGAAGCCTGACAAGCCAGGGGCTGCTGTCAGGTATTGCTGTGGGCAGAGAGGGAGGCAGAGTTTGGAGAGCATCTGAAAAACAAACAGAAAGAGGGGTTCCCAGCTAGTGAGCCAGAGAAGAAACTTTGGGGAAGGCCAGGGTATCTTCCTTCTTAACTTTGGGGGCAGGGGCGGTGGGTGGGATTTCTGTTCTACTAGGTATGCGGCAAGCAGCCTTAATCTCCCTTTTGAAAATGCAAAGTGTGTTTACCCAGTAAATAATTTAAGAAAGAATATACACTTGAAAGAAGACATCCATTGAACCAGCCAGGCTAAATTGCCTCCAGGCAAAAACTTGTGCATTTGCATGCTGCATTCTATTAAGTGAGCACACTGTGGCTTTAAAAGAATGCAGAGCCAAATTAAAAGGAATGTGGGCGCAAAAACATCAAGGATCCTCCAAGTTTACATTATGAATCACAGTGCTGTTGATACAAGATGAATTAACCATTTACTTTGAGGCTGAACTCACAAAGTACCATTGAAACTACGGATCCTATGCAGGAACCCAGGGACGGGCCAATCTTTCCACTGCCAGTCTCCTCCTCCTCTGGCAACGAGCAGCTGCGTGTGGCAGCCCCGTCACAGAAGACTGGTTAACGTTCAGTAGGCCAGCGAGGCACCTGGCACCGTGCTCTGCTCTTGCTTCAGGAGCCCTGGAATCCCACTGTAGCAGGCGTGACCAGCATTCGCCAATATCCCGTTCTCTACTTCTAGGCACAGACTCCCTTACCCATCCCTTGATGTTTAGTGTGGCCATGTGACTTGTTTTAGTCAATGAAATGTGAGCAAAAGTGCTGGGTGTCAGTTCCAGTGTTTGGTCCCTTGCTGTTCTGACTTAGGAGGCTGTAGGCCACTACACTTACCATAGAGATTTTGGATTTTCTGTTTCTATGCAGGGTTCTCCAATAACAAGTGGACCTTCCAGGGTCTGAATCTCCTTTGTCTTTTACATTCCCAATGCCTAAAACAGAGCTTGGGATAGGTATTCTTCAACTTGCTGAATGCGTGAGTGGGAGTCTCCACCTCTGTGTGTTCCCTGACGGTCCATGTGGTACTCTTCCTACTTTCCAAGTGTTGCTTGTAGACAAGCACAGCTTTGGGAGTGAACTATGAGCCACCCTCCTATTCGGGATGCCAGCAGTGTCCAAACCCTTCACAAGCCTGCATTCATTAGTGGAGAGTGTGTGACACTCCACAGGTTCAGTGCCCGCCCTGGACATGCTTCTCCTGCCTGGCTGCCCAGGCCTGAATGATGATGCTCATCTCTGGGTTGTGACAGAACAGCAACAATAGGCAGGACAATTAGGAGAGCAAAGGAACCTATACCTGTGTCTCTCAGGAAACTCCCCCAAAACAAGTGCCCCGGGAAAGGCTCTCCAAGGTCTAGATCCAATTCAATGTTAGTCAAAAGAAATAAAAACAGGAGTGAGAGAAAATGGTGCTTTGTTATCAGCCTCTAACACTAACTTTAATTTCAAAGCTGGGCACGTGGCTACCTCTGAGCTAGGGTTGTGTGGTTATCCTGCCACCTGATGTGCCCATCCAGGTTCTTCTAGGGCCTGCATCTTGGGGAGGAATCCCCAGCCTCAGCCCAGAAACTCAAGGGGGCTTACCCCAGTCTATGATGCCACAGGTGGACACAGGACCCAGGCAGATCCAGCTACTTACAGCTCTCTATTCCTGCACCATCCTTTGTTTAGGAATTGGCTTGCCCCAACCACGCCAGATAGAGTCCTTTGAGGATTTTTTTCCTGGAAAGTCAAGAAAAAGGTATTCTCTCTACTGGGATTGGCTGTGAAGAAAATGTACATTTAGAACTCAGGGCCATTCTTATCACTACGCAGGAGGGGAACCTGCCTGAAGGATGCCAACACAGAGCAACACAGGACCCAGAGATGGAGAGAAAGAAACAGGTTCCTGAAGGCATCATTTGAGCCCCAGATCCTCCTGTATGCCTGATACCCGAAGAGTCACTTTTAAACTTCCCAGCTGCAGGAGCCAGACGACCCAGCATTCCAAGCAAACCCGCTAAGCTTCACTCTATTGGACTGGCTTAAGTCACATGCTTGCTCCTGGTCCAAGAGTTTGGTTGGGACTTCTTTCACTTTCAACCATACTCATCGTCCTGAGTTGAATAATGTCTCCCTCCAAATTCATGTCCACCTGGAACCTCAGAACATGACTATTTGAAAATAGGGTCTTTGAAGATGTAGTTTATTAAAGACCTTGAGATAAAATCACCCTGCATGTAAGGTAGGCCCTAAATCTAATGACTGGAGTCCTTATAAGAAGAGAGGACAGAGGGACACAGAGCAGAAGGCCGGGTGGAGTCAGAAGCAGAGATTGGAGTGATGCTGCCACAAGCCAAGGAATGCCTGTGGCCATCAGAAACTGGAAGAGGCAAGAAGGGTCCTTCCCTGGAGCCTTTGGAGGGAGTATGGCCCTACCCACTCCTAGATTTCAGACCTCAAGTCTCTGGAGCTGTGAGAGAAGACATTTCTGTTTTAGGCCACCTAGTTCATGGTACTTTGTTACTGCAGCCCCAGGACACAAATACACAGAGTTCTAGGATCCATACCAGCATATGGACCTATATGTCTGTCTTGGCCTTCACAGGGACTGCTATCCAGGTCTCTACCCACTTCCCTACTGCGGCATCTCACAATTAATGTGTGTGTGTACAGAGGACAGGACAGTTCCAGCCTGGTTCTGCGAGAGCTTTGCAGGCAACTGTGGGCTCACAGTCTTCCGGAACTGTTGTTCTTTCATCTCAGAATGAGAATTTCCAATCCTGAGTAGAGCAGGCAGCTGCTCAAGGCCGTGTGAGATGAGGGAACTGAGGGGGTATGTTCTACAAGACTCCTGCCTCTAGGATAAGGCATTTAACATGGGAAGGAAATCAGATGTTAACTCTGGGCCACCTTACGAAGTCATCTCCACCATGAACAGCCTGCGTTAACTGACCTAGTTAGGAGTAGTCAGTTAGTTACCCAGGGGGCCTGAGGAAATAGGACACAGGAGAATTAAGATTTGACAGGTGGCAAAATGAGCATGCTCCTCAGCAAGGAAGCGAGGACACGGGAGCCAGTACCTGAGCCCCAGGTGAGGTCCCAAGTGAGGACAGAGTGGCTTTATCCCATTTCCAAATTTCTACTTAGTTGAAAAGGGATCAGCAAACTTTTTCTGTAAAGGACCAGGTTGTAAACGCATTAGTTTGCTAGGGCTGCCATCACAAAGTTCCAGACTGGGTGGCTTACACGACAGAAATGTATTGTCTCACCATCTGGAAGCTGGAAGTCTGAGATGGAGGCTGGCAGATGGGCTCTCCTGAGGGTGCAGGAGCATCTGTCCCAGGCCTCTCTCCTAGTGCCTGCTGGTTGCTGGACATCTCTGAGGTTGCTTGGCTGTAAAAGCATCACCCCTATCTTTGCTTTCATCCTCAGATGGCATTCTCTCTGTGTGCGCACCTACGTCCAAATTTCCTCTTCCAATAAGGACACTAGTCTTATTGGGTTAGGGGACCACCCACTGCAGTTTGCCTCATTTTAACTAATTATACCTGCAAAGACCCTCTTTCCAAATAAGGTCCCATTCTGAGCCCTGGGGGTTAGGACTTCAACATACAATTTGAAGAGGAGAAAATACAATTCAACCCAAAACATGAAGCCTGTTTTAGGCTTTTTGGAAGCTACCGTCCTGTTGCAACTGCTCAACTTTGCCTCATGCAAAAGTGGCTGTGGACAATGTCAATGAGCGTGACTGCGTTCTAATAAAACTTTATTGACAGATAATGGGATTTGAATTTCATATAATTTTTACATGTCAACAAATATCCTTCTTTTAATTTTTCCCCCCCAACCATTTCAAAATGTAAAAGCCATTCTTATCCTGCTAGCAGGTGGTAAGCTAGACTGGGCCTGCTACCTGTGGTTTGCCCAGTCCTGGTCTAAAAGCTCAAAGCTCTCCGAGGCCGGCCCTCCTGCGCCGGAGGATGTGTGGTCCTCGGACCGCGCACAGACGGCCATGGCAGGTCTGGCCACGTCCCTCTGACGAAAGAAGGAAACCCGAGTCCCTGCCCTGTGGGAGCTTATGGTGCCACAATGAGCAATCAACTACAGAAGCCCGACAACAAAGGCAATGAGAGCAATGCCAGGCCAGGACAGTTTGCTGTGTGCCCACAATCCTGGCTTTGCCTGGGATCACCTGGAACAAGTCACTCCATGTCACTTGCCTTTCAGTTTCTTCCCAAGTACAACCAGCCAGCTCACCACCCATCCCAGGGAGGAGAGGATTAGCTCATTTAAGTTTATAAAGCACTTTGTCATCAGAAATCCCTGGCCAGGCATGCAGTTGGCAAATAATTCTGTGACAGGAGATGGCATCTCGGGACGGGTGAGAGTCAGGAGGATAGTTGACAGGGGACGAGCAGCTGCCTGGGAAACTTCCTGAGGAACATTGTGTGGCTGGTGGGGTGGGGAAGGTTGGGGGCCTGGAAGGGCTGCCTCCTAAAGGCTTGTGTTCCCACAGGCCTGTGTCTATCTGGGCCTCATGGGAACACTCACCCCAGCAGGACTAAACCTTCTCTCTGAGGTGGTGGCATAAACATCAAAATCACATCCCTTCCCAATGATAAGTGAGTTACACTACACTCTATGTTGCCAAGCAGGTACCTGGAATTTCAGCCTGGGCACCATGGCCACTGCCATTCTCCAATATGGACTCGCTGATGGCAGGGGGCCTGGAGAGTGGCATTGCTGGCCACTGGGCTTTCAGATAGGATCAAGGCAGCTCACTTCAATCAAAGGGGCTTGGAAAGAACTTGAAGAGAATGAAATGATGCTCTGGAAACACAGATATACCTAATCCCTCCCAGGCTTACTCAGGTGGAAGAAAAGGTCTCCATGCCCTGGTCTGGGTTGTTCATTTTAGAGCTGAGGGCCCTGAGGTGCAGGGAGGTGCCCAAGGTCAACCACGTGGGGCATAGCCAGGTCTTCAGACGCCCAGGCCCCTTGTTTCACTGTTGTTCTCATTCTTGTCTGAGGGGCCAGTGCCATGCAGGCAACCACATAATTCAAGTTGCACCTGCTGCTAATAGGGACTGTTCAACAACATCCAGGAACACAACTCAAAACCTAGCCATGGTCCCCACCTGTTACTGAGCCCAACCCAGTCCCACTTCTCTGTGAAATGAAGGGGCGCTTGGAGGACTGAGAGCACTGGCTCCCAGACTCCAGGCTAGGCCGAAGCAAGAAGGGAAGAGCACCAGCGAAGACTGCCTCCTTGTAAACAAGGTTACTTCGCTTAAAGGGCTTCCTTTTCTCCGAGACTGTGTCCTTTCCCCCGTTTCAGTGGTGACGGGTCCTTTAGTTTATGGAGTGATGCTGGAGTGGATGGCAGGCGTTTTCCCTAATGTCCTTACATAGACATCGGAAATCTACATTCTCCTTGGAAATTACTTGTACGTGGCAAAATAAAAAGTGGACAATCCTCTACTTAAAGTCCCAATCCAAGACATGGCAAGATTCGTGAACCTCGGAGCTAGAACCTCCCACCCAGCTCTACTGTCTGGTGACTCCTTACTCTACAGTGTGGGACCGTGGTGATGGCAACAATGATGATGGTGATGCCAGTGACAACAGCCACAGCAGCAGCTCCTATTAACTGGCCATTTACTCTGGGTCAGGTGCTGTCCTGGCATTTTCTGCACTTTTTTGAAACCTCCCAGCAATCCTATGAGGTGGGTACTATTATCATCCCTGTTTTTACAGAGAAGTCACTGGGAACCCCAAACCCCTGGCCAGTCTTCTCTTGCGCCCCTAGAGGACACACATCATCAGGTGGTTATTCATCTGTGTGTCTCATGTTCTCCAGCAGACGCTCCTTGGTTGTTTGAGAAGCGAGTCTTTGATATCTCCCTCTTTTTAGTCCTCTCCACAGACCCAGTGATGGGGTATGCAAGTTGAAAGTCATAACACGAACTCACCAGAGTCAACTCTTCTTAGTGCCCAGTGTAACTGTACCACGCATCACTAAGATAACATTCAATTTTTTCAGAAGCATATTTCACCAGCTCTCATCAGTCACAGACACAATGGCTGCGTCCTTTCTGGCTCTTTCTTAGGTAAATGCAGGATCACTTGACTCCTCATTAGATTTGGGGACAGAGAGAATGGCAATCAGCCTCTGGGGGCAGCTCACCAGTGACTCCACTGCTTAGTGACTTCGTCCCACACAATTTTTCAATTATGTCTGCATCACCTGTCATACAGGTGAGAGGGTCCACCACAGAAAGATTCCAGGTCTGCTCAAGATTAATTTAATGCATCTGTAGGAACACAGTGCTAGATGGAAAAGAAAACCAGGTGGGAGAATCAGCCAGACTTAGTGTGACCTTGAGAAAGGTCTCTGTTTTGAGTTCAGACATCCACAGAAATTAATAAAGGAATTGCTCCCAAGTATTACACGGATGGGTGTGGACAGCGATATGTAACTTCTAGACTGTCTTAAAAAGGCAGGGTGCCCTTTTTTGGTCTTAAATGTTTACTGCATCTGTGATGTCATTTACTCTCCAAAATGATCCTGATTTAGTAGGACTCGGACTTGGTGGCTCAGGACCACCCAGGGAGAAGGCCAGGCCCACTCCAGATGAAGTTCTCAGGCAGGCAGGCCGGCCATTGCTGGAGTGCATGCTGGAACGACCCCTTCCTGACCCCTAGATTTAGGTGCTTCTCACCCTCCCCCCTCTACTTCCTTCTGGGTGCCCGGAGGGAGGGTTTTCACCCCCACTGGGTCCTGCCCCTGTATTATAAAGCAATCTACCATCCCCTTGAATCAGGTACCCCCAGCTCTTCCCTGGCAGAGGGCCACTCAGTCTCTTGACCTTCCAGAGAAGCTGTGAATATATTTGGGCAGGAGCTGTTTAGCCACCTTCATTTCAGAGCCAAACTGCCTGGATTCGAATGCAGGATCTGCCGCACACCAGTCGTGCAACCTTAAGCAAGTTACTTCATTACTTCTCTGAGATTATGTCCTTTTAACTCCTTTAAGGTGAAAAAAATGTTCTTTATTTTGTGATGTGATGGTGATCGTAGATGGCAGTGGTTTTTCCCAATGTCCTTACTTGGACATTGGAAATGGACTCTCTCCTTGGAAATGACTCTTTTACTTGGCAACATAAAAAGTGAACACTCCTCCTTTAGTCCTCTATTTACGAAAGAAATGCAAAAGTACCAATACCAGGGATCTGAGAGTTCCAAAGAACCAATGCTTCAGTTCCCACACCAGACACATGGGGCCAATAATTGCAGTACCTCGGCCAATGAATTACATTAATAAATAATTGAGAAAATTCAACATGAAGTGCTTAGATCATCAGTGCTTGGTAACAGCAACTGCTCAGTATAATACTTATTATCACTCCACTCCTGTGATTCCTCACTGATCTTCTCACAATGAGCTCTGAAACGACTCCTTGCTTGGCCACCCCCAAATCCCTAGACAGGCGGCTGCTGTGGGTGCCCTGGCCGAGTCCTCTGATCCCCCCAGGACACATCCCGGTGCTGTTCCTGAGTAGCTGGCCTTGTGGGGTCCCTACTGAGCCACTCTCCTGGGAGCCCCATTTTCTGTAGCTACTCAGGTACTCAAGTACCCAGGAAGGAGAGGCTGCCCTTCTGGCCATGCTAGTTTCCCTCTTCTGGTTGTGGTCACATTGGTGCAGACAGGACTGCCTAGGCTTTTGTGATGGGATTTCACACTATTTCCCTGCAAGACCTGACATGAGACACTTATCTCCTAATAGTCATGGATTTACATCTTTTTCCTTCCCTCATGTTAAGGGGAATAAAACACTTTGCTAGAGGTTGACCAGCCATCCGCCTCTCTGTAACTCTTGAGGGATGTGGTGACATGTTCTGGTCATACCATCAGAACTCCTCTCTCTCTCTTGTCTTCAGTCTGTGACCTCTGACTAATTATTAAGGAACAATGGAAAGGAAGGGGGTGGGTGGGTGAGTGCATCTCTGCCCTGCTTTACCCGAGATTCCCTCGGAGACCGGAATAGCCCAGACCTCCTGACCCTGCAGAAGTCTGAAGTTTGGCTTTGGTGTGAGCACCAATAACCAGGGTCCACATTGAGTGCATCCAACTTAGCCCCTAACTGATTCCTAACCACAGGGGGTCAGAGGCCAGGGAGAGGTCAACAGAAGCCACACACCAGCTGGTGTGTGCCTTTTGGGCCTCTCACAGGGTGATGAAAAGCCCAGGCAGAGGTCAGGGCTGTATGCACATTGGCACATCTGCAGGCCCCTTGACCTTCACCACTCGGCTGGCGATTCTCAAGGAGGATGGAGTGCGTCTTACGTGCAATGCCTTCTAAGCCAGGAGGCCTGGGATGGGAACCTGAGGAGTCTCCATTGGAGGGTGAGTGGCAAAGAGACATTTGCAGGATTGCCTCTACTCCTAATCTGTTGCGTGATCTTGTGACAAACAAGTAAATGTGCCTCAGTTTCCCCATCTCAAAAATGGGAGTAAATACATGTGACCCAAGCACCCTTGAGAATGGACTATGAGGACCATGTCTGAGGACTAGAGAAAAATAAAGACAATAAATTGCCAAGGAGAAGAGTGGCCTCTGAATGCTTTCTCAGGTCCTTTAGTTAGCTGCAAAAAAATATAGAAGAACCAATCCTAATTTAGGAGGGATCTTGATGGGAACTGAGCCAGAAGACAAAGAAGGAGCCACGTTTCTCTCTGTCATTCTTTGGAGGTACTGGCCTCAAGCTACCTGCTTTTAATTTTCACAAGTGGATGGTGAATTCCAACCCCTAACTGGCTACCAGGTAACAGGAGGGCACCTAATTACAATTGGAGGTGGTGCCACTCGGGTCCTTGCCGGAGGTGACAGCCGCAAAGTCCCCTGCTGAACACTCATTAGAAATCCCGCTGAGAAACCGGATTGATGAAGGAGCCCAAGAACGAGGTCCATCTCTCCTGGAGACACTGGTCTCCCCCTTGGAGCAGCAGAACCCCGAATCTGCCCTGCACCACGTGGTTTAGGTTCCCGCGTGCGCTCTCAGCAGCGCTGGCCACCAGCTAATGGGGGGTCGGGGGGAGAGAGAAGGGGGGACACGGCACAGGACAGGAAGGGACAGGTGGGTGGGATGCTCTTGAACAGGCTGTTCATTACCCTGCCAGGCGGGTGTCCCTGTCACCACGTCCGGCAGGAAGGCGTTCTCTCTGATCGGGGAGGGGACAGAGCTGTGTTGTTATCCCCTGGATATTGACTCCTGTAACTTTCACATTTCCCTCTTCACATGGGCTGCCAGAAATCCAGGAGAGCACCTGTGCCGCCCCCGCCCCCCCACCAGTGGGCAGGCTGGTCCTCAGCATCCTTCCCGCCCCTGCCACCAGTGGGCAGGCTGGTCCTCAGCATCCTTCCCCCCCCCCGCCACCAGTGGGCAGGCTGGTCCTCAGCTTGCGCATGAACCTTACTCCAGGCTTCATTTCATAGATGGGAAATCTATTGTTTTGTATATATTTTGGTCAATTGCTATAGATCCCTTTGGGACCAAGACAGGCTGATACACAGGCCTGGAAGAATTAAGAAAACAGAAAGAATCCACATCCTCATGGCAAGGCTACTTTAATGATTCTGGCTTTATTTTCCCTCCTATCCCCAAACAAGTCCATACTATGTGCTACTTGGAAAGGCGTCTGCACGTTTACCCGAACAACAGGGTATTCCCCTTTTTCTCTCCAGTCTCCTTTCGTGGCCAGCATGGGGTGATTTCCAGAATGAAACCAGACTTGGCACTGGGGGCCCCGGGGGTCCTCCCCTAGCGAAGTGCAGTGAGTTGTGGGCCCCCTTTGTTTGGGAGATTTACAGCAATTGTCTTAACAACATGGACCTCTTTTGTGAAAGCTGAAGGCGTTCCCAGCAAATGTTGGCGGCAGATACGCAGCCGAAATGTTACCGCGGTCATGGCCCTTCCTTGAACAACCTAAAGCATATTTCTGTCTACATTTGGCTTCTTAGATGCCTGAAAGCCGGGAAAACAATCATAGCTGAGGCCATTTCTGAGATGGCACTAAAAGAACCTACTCAGAGACAGATAAAAATAATGAGAATCCTTCTGTCAGGAAAGATTTAGAAAATATCACTGGCATTATTAAAATTTAATTTTTTACTTGGCTTTCTGGTTCCCCTTTCCCGTGATAATGAGCAGCCCTGCACACCTCCGCCTTGCTAGTACTTGTTTTGTGCAATAAATTCAGCTTTCCAGTCTGAAGACATTTCAGACAACAGCTTTGACTGCTATAGGCTTATTTTTCACCCTGTGCTGTGCTTTGAGTCTTCCTATAAAAACCAGTTCATGAGATAATTTTCCACAAGGCCAGTGAAACTAACAAAAATCAATTTGCCCAACTGGTTCAGAGAAATTCTGGGAATAGCCAAAGCAGAACGGCAAAAACAAAACAAAAAAAAAACACACAAAAAAAAAACAAAAAAAGGGGGGGGGAGAAAAAAGAAAGAATCAGTGTATTCACTAATGGTTTTACTTGATAGAGAAGTATCAAATTAGCTGACAGGAGAGGCTGGGCGGTAGGAATTTTCCCTTCAGCTTGAACAGACACCTTTATTTAAAAAAAAATTTTAAAATTGATTTTTATAGAGGAAAGGATGGGGGGGGGGGAGAGAGAGAGAGAGAGAGAGAGAGAGAGAGAGAGAGAGAGAGAGAAACATTGATTGGTTGCCTCCCGTATGCACCCCTACCAGGGACTGAACCTGCAACCTGGGCATGTGCCCTGACCAGGATCAAACTGGCGACCTTTTGGTGCATGTGACAATGCTCCAACCAACTGAGCCAAACTGGCCAGGGCTGAACAGACACCTTTTGAGGGTCTAGGAAAAAGCTTTTCTTCCCAGTGGCTGAAGATACTCCAGTGGAATCCTTCTGCTTTTCCCATCCCTCGGTGACCCCAAGGCCGACTTGGGGCCTGACAGATGGCGGCCTCTGCTGAGGTCGTGTCCAGACCCTCTGTATGCCGGAGGAGCCGGTTTGCTCCAAGGCCCCGGGATCAGCGCATTCAGACACCTCAGGTTCTTGACACATCATCATTGCACCTCCACCCTGACACCCATCCCGTCGGACCCCTATTTTGGCTTCCTGCCAATGGAAGCAGGGTTGCAAAGGGGCATCTCTTTTATAACCTTGGAAACAAGAGCAGAGCGTGGTGACATGCAGAACACGTTCTCCAAAACACACGCCTTAACTCCCACCTCTATTTCACTAGTTCAAGACACGAGTGGATGTGTCTAAAAACAAATGACAAGACTCTGCACAGAAAAAAATAAGACTTGAAGGAAATGTAGCCACGTGTTAACAGTGTTTGTGTTTGAGTGGTGGGTGTTTTTTTCTTTCCATGTTTATGCATTTGTTCATTTTCTTGACTTGTACATATTACATATATAATTATTATTTAAAATAATGCTGAACTCGAAATTGAGTAAATTGGAAAAAGAAACAGTTTATTCACAATGCTATACGAAAGTAAGAGGAAATGTGTGAGAGAAAAAATGGTAAAATTTATTTTTTATCTACTTTTGTGCCTTTAGTATTTCATGCAAATTTTGTTACTTAATAATCATAACAAATCTATGACAAAGGAATCAGTGCGCCCATTTTCCAGAGGGGGAAACTGAGGCTTAGGGAGGTTAATCTGCCTAGGATCTAGTTAGTCACTGAAAAAGCTGATATTTAAAATTAGACCCTAATTCAAAGACTACGTGCTGTACGTGGTGGGAAGAGTAATGGCTGGTATCCTGGTGTATCTTACATTCTAGTTTACTTTGCACTTATGAATAAAACCAGGGATAATAACATATTTTCCCCCCACCTTATAGATTTTTGTGATGTTCAAGTGAGATCATCAAGTAAAAATAGAAAATGAAAACTTTTGCTGAAGAAACATGATATTATAATATTTTTATATGACATTAGTGAGTTGAGAGTTGCCGCAAATGCCATTCAGATACTAATAATTTTCAAAGAAAAAATACACCAAAATAGAATCAATGCTAAAACTATATGGGAAAAAATTTGTTCTTGAGGATTCAGAGGCATAAGAAGATCTTGTCCTATCCTCACCATTAAGACCACCGATCTTTTTAACGTAATATCTATAATATATTAGTTATAAAGCAAAGGTTGTAAGTAGCAAGTACATTCGACCCAATTTTGCCAAAAGAAAAATATAAACTTAAAACAAAAATAGGAAACATAGACATAGAAATGATAGTACTAACTGTATTTAGGTGTGGGATCATGGCGATTTTTAAAAATCTTCTATGAGTCATTGCATTTTCCAGATTTTTTTTTGGGTAATAAATATGCACCATTTTTACCATCAGAGAAAAGCAATTCAGCCTCTGCCCTCCTATACAAAAACATCTTCTTCTTCCTTGGGTAAGAGTGAAAAATAAATTCTGAGCTTTGTGGTAGTTTGACTTCTGGTGAAATAACCGTTTATTTGAAACGCATTCCGATCTACACAAGTTGGGCTCAGTCTGTTGAGGGCCTTTGTCACATTCAACTTGACAGAAAATCATCAGAAGTCAAGGAACAGGTGGCAACACGATGCACTTGGAGAAAACCAACAACAATATGTGGGACTGCCAGGAAGTTGGAAGGACAGTGGTGCCTGGTCCGACTTCTGCCATGACCCATCGCTTGCACAGTGGCCTCAGAAGGGGACCCCTGCCTCCCCTGGAGCTCACGAGCAGTAGCTTAGCAGGAAAGTGCCACCGGTTTAGAAACACAAGGCCCTGTCCGATTTCCAGCAGTGCCACCAAGGAAGCTATTTTTAAGCATCTAATTGCATTTGTAGCATCTGGCATTCTGCACGCTCGTTTTATGACTTAATGTGGTACATGTTCCGCAAGACAAACAAGCAAAAGAGAGATTAAATGTGGGATGTTGGAGCCACGTCGGGTAGTCTCTGTATAGAAATATTACAGTGTGCCCTAGAGATTATTCCAGGGCCAAGTACAGAATGTATAGAATTCCAATGTATAGAATCTCGTACTGGGGACGACTTGGCAGCTGCGGAGAAGAGGGACTGAACTTTATTTCTTAGGCCAGTGCACAGCCTCAGATGCTAACGTGCATTGTTAGGAAATGCCAACGTTTCAACTTAAATCATACAGCCCGGAACATCAACACTCTGCCTTTCAGCAAATCACAAACAGCACAGATCTGGGTTCCGGTACTAATTGGGGAGGGTTTCTAATTTGCTTATGCTATCTGCCTCATGTCGAGCTAATCTTCCCCCGGTTGCCTCCTCACGCTGTCTGAAATAATCCGCTTACTCCTGGTCTGTCCACAGCACTTTATATCAAATAACACGGCTTCCACCACACAGCCGCAGCCCGGGGCAGCCGTGCGGCCCGCGCTGGGCCATCGCTGAGCGTGTGGCAGTGACGGCAGGTGCCTCGACAGACTGAAGGAGGCAGGAACGAGGGTGAGGCGAGGCTTCTGAATGGGTCGGAATGATGACATGTGTACGAAAGCAGTAATTAACAACCGAAAGCATCATCTGATCACAGTTTTGAAAAGACTGAGACAGATCATCTTGCTTTCTCAGACAGGCGGGCAAAATATTTCAGGGTGTTCACCACCAGCCTATGTAATTATCGCTATCAACATCCAAACTCGCTGCAAGAAAACTTTTTTTCTTTTCTAAGTGCAGCATCCCCCTCCCGGCCTTTGGAAAGGCTCCCGGAAGCATTAGTGACACTGCCACGAGGCTGGAGGCTGGATTGATGTGGCAGGCAGTGCCCTTTCAGGAGATCACAGCCCTGTCTTGACTCAGTTTTATGCCTTAGATTAAAAAAAATATATATTCGAGGAGAAGAAAATTTTTTTAAATCCTGACCCAAGGATATTTTTTCCCATTGATTTTTAGAGAGGGTGGAAGGGAGGAAGGGAGAGAGGGAGGGACAGAGAGAGAGAAAGAGAGAGAGAAATATTGATATGAGAGAGACACATAGGTTGCCTCCCTTACGCACTCCAACTGGGGCCAGAATGAACCTGCAACCCAGGTACGTGCCCTTGATCAAACCCACAACCCTTCGGTGTGAGGGCCAATGCTCTAACCACTGGAGCACACTGGCCAGGGTGGGAAGGAACTGTTTTTATTTGTATTAAGCAGAATAGCCTGGAATTCTAATGCTTGTAAAACATGTTGCAAGTGCACGTGTGTGTGAGAGCCCCAACACACAAAAGCAATGCTGGGCTGTGGTGCACTGTGGGGGGTGGAGCATGGCGGCTGAGGCTACAACAGGCTCTGGTCTCAGGTGGGCTTGGCTGTGTGACCTGAGGCAGAACACTGTCTGCTTTTGGGCCCCCATTTCCTTGTGTGCAAAGTGTCGGGAGTGGACGTTTGCAAGGATGGGGATTTCAAGGACGCCTTTTGCCACTAAGAAGTCTGTTTTCTAATTGAATGGTTCTTGTTCTTTTTCTTACACGAGTGTCTATTCTAACCAAGCAAACCCTTTCTGTTTCTTTGCAACACAGCGTATTTGAAAACATTTTGCTCACATTTCAGAGGTTACCGAAGGCGGGAAAAGTTATATTGCTTAATCCTACTTTATAGGAGTTTGCTTTTTCATTAGAGAACAGACCCAGTGATCGGTAAGTTATACGTACCCAAAGTGGGGGGTGGGGGAGGAGGTGAAGGAAAATAGGCCGCCTTCAAGCGCCTTGTGGAAATGTATAAAACAAGCAGCGAGATAGTCCTTTGCCAAACACTGTCATAAATTTTTTATTTGGCAGCTAACATTCTCACTAGTTTTCTTGGCAGCAATTGGGACCTTTAGCAAGAAAGGTGCAGGAGAAAAATACCTTGTTTAGAGATGTTTTCAACAGTTTCTGGGATTTTTTTCAGAACTTCTGCCTGCAGCACATTTTTACAACTCCAGTCTCCGATCACCTGATGAGTGGGTGGTGGGGTTTAAACTTCTTTCTTTTTTTTTGAAAAAGAAAGAAAGAATATATACAGAGAAAGCAAACAAGCAGTGCTACCCCCTCTGGCCTTCCACTGAGCCCATCCTTCTCATGGTTGTGGTAGGTATTTCTGATCTCCATGCTTAGTCTTCTCTGTCAAGACAAAAAACTGAAAATAATATCAGAATGTACCTTTTGTTGGGCCTGATAGGATCTGTATTGTATTCCCAGATGACAGAGAAAAATGAAAGTGAAACAAGCCAATGACTAGGCCATTTTTCTTCAACAGGTCTGCCCCAAACAGGCCCCACCTGGCTTCCTAGAGGGTTTCCTCTTTATGTGCATAGTGACTTAATGGGCAAAGAGCTGCCCTGGGTTTGAAGCGGATATAAGCATGCGGGGATGCGACTTTGGCAGTCAAACTGTCCATGGTGGAAGGAGTGGAATGAAAGCTTCTGGAGGTGGTCACTACCCATCTCAGGGAGCCTCGGGCACTGAAAGCTCTTTGAGGAGGAGGGCTTGGAATTCTGGGAAATAAGGGGTCAAAATGCACAAGGAGCCCAAGATGAGATCTTTCATGATAATCACACCCTAAAGATTTTATAGAAACTTTGTATAGACTAGCAAAATCCCTCTACCAGGAGGAGTCCTCCAGCTATGAGTAAAGAGGCTGGCAAATTGACTCCCTCCACAACAAGTATAAACGTGAGCAACCATTAAAACAACCTTTTCAGGGCTCTGAATAATGAACGAAGTCAAAAAATCAAACAAACAAAACAACAAAAAACCCCCACCACAAACTGAGAAGTGTTTATTCATAGAAAGCTGGCAGAACTTCAGGTAAGAACATCGCCACCTTGCCCCCTAGCTTAGTTGGCTAGAATGATGGTGTTACCAGGGCAGGGCTGCCAGAGAAGGCTGACTTGATTTAGAAGCAGAGGGCAAACCCAGGCCCAGTATCACTGTCAGTGAAAGTAGCAAACTTGGTAGGGAAATGAATGTTCTGCTAGCCCAAGGTTGCAGTACCAGCTGGGGCGAGTGACAGACCTAACAACAATTGATGTGGAGATCCTGGAAATGCGAGAGCCATAGTTGTGCCAGGGGAGCTCTGTGTATACCTCCTATCGATTGCAAAGTATGTGCACATACTGGGAAGACCTGAGAGACCCCAGTGAGAAGTCAAAGCCAAGGGAGGCTTGAGAACTGGCTGAACTTGGAATGTGCTCCTCAACACACATCCAGATCACTTGACAGGGGATGGAAGCCTTATGGGTTGGAGGTTTTTTGGTACAACTTTTGCTCAACCATTGGCTGGCCACTAAGTTTTGCACATAAAGGGGAAATCCTCTAGGAAGACAGGCTCATAAAATAAAAATAAGAGTAAAAAAACCCAAACCTGCAGGGGAGATAGATCCTGTATATTATGTTCAGGAAGGCTACTTAAAAATATCAGGGCCTGAGTTGTTATACTATACCATCTAAAATGTCTAGTTTTCCAACAAATAAATTATGATATGTCAAAAAGAAAAAAAAATAAGATAAAGTGCAAAAGTGTAATCTATAATAGGGAAAGAAAAACAGTCAGTAGAATCTGATTTTGAGTGGTTCTGATGCAGGATTTAGCAAAGACTTCAAAGTAGCTATTATAAATATATTGAGAGAATTTAAGAAAACTATGCTTAAAGAATGAAAAGAAATTATCATGATGATATCTCAACAAATAAAGAACCACAATACAGAAAGAGGAACTAGAAAAATTATAAAAGTTGAAAACTACAATGGATGAAATAAAGAGGAATCAGTGAACTTGACCATTTGTCAATAGAAATTATCCAATCTGAAGAAGACAAAGAAAAAAAGATTGAAGAAAAATGAGCAGAACCTCAGAGATCAGTGGGCAATAACCTGAAAACCAATAATGGCAGTCCCAGAGGGAGAAGGGACCAAGTACGTGGCAGAGAAATATCTTGATAGAAATAATGGCAGAAAGAGAAAATCTTGAAAGCAGCAAGATAAAAATAACATTAAGTACATATAAACAACAATATGAGTAATGGCTGACTTCTCATCAGAAACAATGGAGGGAGAAGACAGTGGAATAAGATATTCAAAATGGTGAAAGGGTGAGGGTGGAAGTAACCCATCTATCAAGAATTCTATATCTAGCAATACCATCCATCAAAAATGAAGGTGAGTCCTAGCTGGTTTAGTTTAGTGAATAGAGCTTTGGCCTGCGGACTAAAGGGTCCTGTGTTCGATTCCAGTCAAAGGCACATGTCCGGGCTGTGAACTTGATCCCCAGTAGGGAGTGTGTAGGAGGCAGCCGATCAATGATTCTCTCTCATTATTGATGTTTCTATCTCTCTCTCCCTCTCCCTTCCTCTGAAATCAATACAAATATATTAAAAAAATGAGGGTGACAAAGACATTTCTAAATAAGCAAATAATGATTTCTTTTGTTAGCAGACTTGCCGTATAAGAAATACTAAATGATGCTATTTATGCTGAAAGGAAATGACACCAGGTGGTAACTCAAATCTACAGAAAGAAATGAAAAACCCTGGAAATAGTAAATAGAAAAAAAAACCTGTATATATTTTTCTCTTTCCTTAATTTCTTTACAAAACATAAAGATTGAATAAGCAGTAATATTAATTCAATATTGTTGAGTTTATGACATGTATAGATGTGACAATCATGGTACAAATGAATAGGGAAGAAGTTGACTGCACTGGAATAAAATTGCTCTTTATTAGAATTAAGTAGTTTATAAGTTTAAGTAGTCTGTAAAAAGTTAGGATATACATTGCAATTACTAGAGCAAAGACTAAAAACAACAACAAATGTAGTTTTAAAAAATCAGCAGATGAATTAAAATGGTATAACAAAAAGATCTGTTTTATAAAAGAAAGCTGAAAAGGAGAAGAGAAAACACATGAGGCACCTAGAAAACAAATACAAAACGGCAGACATACATCCAACAAGTCAAAAAAAATCATGTAAATGTTACTGGACTAACTACTCCAATGGTCAAGCTGGATAAAAGAAATCCAACTTTATGCTGTCTACAGAAGCCATACTTTAGATTCAAAAGCACAAGTAGGTGGAAAGTTAAAAGATAGAAATACATAAACCATGAAAACAAAGACCATAAGCGAGCCTGAATGTAATAGCAGACAAATAAACTTTAGGCCAAGAAATATTCCCCAAGACAAAGAGGGATATTTCAGAAACATAAAAGGGTCAATGCATCAGGAAGATATGGCATATATATATATATATATATATATATATATATATATATGGCAACCAAATCCTGAAATACATTAAGGCAAAATTGACAGATGAAAGGGGAAATAGAAAGTTCAATAATTATATTTGGAGATTTCAATACTGCACATTAAAAAATCTGATAGAACTAGAAGCCTGGTGCACACATTTATGCACAGGTGGGGACCAGCCAGCCCACCCCAATGGGGGCCGATCAGGGCCAGGCCAGTGCGTGGGAGGAGATGTGGGAGATTGGCCAGCCCCGCCCCCATGGGGAGGGGTCAATCAGGGATGGGGCCAGCTGGAGGAAGGGGCTGCGGGAAGTTTGGGGGACTGATGAGGGCCTGGATTGGCTGGTTGGCCACCGCAGTGCGCGTCATAGCGACTGGTTGTTCCAGTTGTTCCGCTGTCTGATCGCTGGGCTTTTATATACATAGATAACTGGACAGAAAATCAATAAAGATATAGAAGATGTCAACACTATCAGCCACTTGACCTAATTATTGGACACTCTACCTAACGACAGAAGAATCCACATTCTTTTCAAAAGTATGTGGAATATTCCTCAGCATAGAGCATATGTGGGCCATAAAACAAGTCTCAATAAGTTAAAAAGACCTGAAATCGTAAAAGGTATATTATCCAATCACAACAGGAGTACTTTAGAAATCAATAACAAAAAAAAGTAATTTGGGAAATCCCCAAGTATTAGAAAATTAAGTAAAACACTTATAATGAACCCATGAGTCAAACAAGAAATTGTAATGGAAATTAGAGGTTTTGAAATGAATGAAAAAGAAACAACTATCAATGTTTGTGGGATGAAACGAAAGCAAAACTTAGAGGGAAATTTATTTGCTTAATTAGAAAAACAGAAAACTTCCAATTCAATAATCTAAGCTGCCACATGAAGAAATTAGAGAAAGCAAATTAAACCCAACACAAGCAGAAAAAAGGAGTAAGGGTTAGACCAGAAATCAATCAGAGAGGAAACAGAAAACAATAGAGAAAACCAATGAAACCAAAAGTTGGCTTCTGAAAAGATCAACAAAACTGATAAACTGTTAGCTAGGATGACTAAGAAAAAAGAAAGAAGACAAAATTGCCAACATAAAGCATGAAAAAGGAACATCACTACTGAGTGAATGGAAATGAAAACAATTATAAGGAAATATTCTGAACAACTTTATGCCAAAAAATTAGAAAATTTAGGTAAAATTGACAAATCCCTAGAAATACATGCATTTTATAATACATTCTATCACATACAGCAAGCATGTCAAACTCGCGGCCCATGGGCCGCAAGGGGCCCACAACGAATATTTTTGCAGCCCAGCCAATATAACGGTATGTAAAAAACATTTTAATAAAAATTTTGTAACTTAATTTTTACAATATCCTGTTATACATAATTATTAATAACGAATGACAACATTTGCTAATGACTGATTACTATAATCGTGTTGCATTCATTTCCCTTAAATGCCTAACGCGCAGGCACACAATTTCTCTCCACTAATACTAGCAGCGAATATTTTAGCAGCCGATTGCCGCATCATTAGTCTTGTACTGACTTGTTTGGTGTGCGCAACAGGAAATATTTTGCTTTTGGAGAACAAGAAAAATAGGTTTATTTGCATTACACTTATTAATTTGTGCAGCTATTCAGTGTCTGGTAAGTTGATGCTCAAGAAAAAATATTAATTTTATTAAAATGTTCTGTTATTTTATGTTAACAATTACTCATTTATGTTAGCCCTTTGTATTCAGAATGTCTCGAAATAAACCTGGTTCTATGAAAATTGAAGCTTTGTTTTTTTGTGGCCCACATAAACTTAAACTTTGTTTATTTGGCCCATGTTAGCCTTTGAGTTTAACATGCTTGACATACAGCAAGCCTCACTTAACATCATTGATAGGTTCTATGATTTTAAATGAAATCAAATATAATGAAATTAATTTTAGTATAGGCTAATTGATATAATCAAGAGTTAAATTCTTATGGCATCACATCAATGTTATAATGAAACAACGCTGAACAAACCTACTATATGTAAACAAAAAATAATACTGATCCTACACCAACTCTTTTAGACAATAAAGAAGAGAATACTTCCCAACTCATCCTGTGAGGCCAGCATTACTCTGATACAAAAGCAAAACAAAAGACATCACAATAAATATCCATCATGAACATAAGACACCACAATGCTTTACAAATGTCATCAAATTGAATCCAGCAACATAGATCAAACACCATGACCAAATGTGATTTATCCCAATAATGCAAGGTTGGTTTAACGAAAATCAAGCAATGTAATACACTACATTAATAGAATAAAGGACACAACTCAGATGATCATCTCAGTAGACATAGTAAAAACATCTGGCAAAATCCAATACCTATTCATGATAGCAACTCTTCATAAACTCGGAATAAAAAACAACAACAAACTTCCTTAATGTGATAAAAGGCATTTACGAAAAACCTGCAGCTAACATCACATTTAATGACTGGGCCAAGGTGTCTGTTTACCCCAGCTATCAAAGTTACACCGATGCACTGTGGTCGGAACGGCTTTGGA
Source organism: Myotis nattereri (assembly GCF_964212035.1). NCBI lineage: Eukaryota > Metazoa > Chordata > Mammalia > Chiroptera > Vespertilionidae > Myotis > Myotis nattereri. The sequence continues at coordinate 51,157,809 of NC_138088.1, read as the reverse complement.
ACTGTGTAAGCAAAACAGTTCAAGAGAACAGGAAATTACCTGAAGTTAGTAACTTACAATAAAATACTGACAGGTGGAAGAGAATGTGCCAAGGCAGAAAAATCTGGATCAGGTTATGCTAAAAGACAAGACTAGGCAACCTCCAAACAATGGGACATGGCATAGTATGAGGTCAAGAGTGTGAACTGGGTTTGATCCTGGCTCTCTGCCACTCTTCAGCTGTGTGACCTTGGGCGAAGTCCTTACTTCTCTGGGCCTCAGGATAGTAAGCATGCCTCTCTTACAGGGTTGCGGTAAGGATTCCATAAGATAAACCACATGAAGACAATAGCACATAATGAACACCATAAAAGTAAAGGGCTGGTATTATTTCTGTAACCGTGCCCTTGTGTGGCTTTGAAACAGGGTTTGTAAACTCTGTTTGCCTTTGTTGGGGCAGTGGCTTCTGTGTCAGCCTGCACACCATTCTGTTCACAAAGCCTCAAGAGAAGTGGCTGCCCCCGGGAAGGCACTGGGGGCACCATAATGAGCCCCTCATTGTCATCTATGGAATTTATGGACCTCTGTCCTCCTCGGTCCCTCTTCCCTCCCTTCCCCACCCCTCCTGGGTCTTGCTTAGCCATACTGCTGCATCTGTGGGAAAACATTATTGGCTGTGCTTATACTCAGGGGTGCGGAGGTCTTTTTCTGTATAAGTTTACAGTGGAGAACAAGGAAAAGACCAAAACCCAAAGCCAACAGGGGCTGAGGGATCTGCCTGTATCTTGGATTTTCCCATGATATGAAAACACATGGATTTGGGGTGTAACGTGAACAGCCCCAAGATCTCTCCTGAGATCTGCATCTCAGTTACGCAGAAATACTTATGAGGAGCCTTTAGAAAAGTCACTGGGAGGGTGTGTTAAATGAAAATCAAGATAACCTTTCTTAGGCATGCTTTCCCCATATACTCCAAAATCTTCCCTTTCTGACCAGAGTAAGAGTTGGAGAAATGCCTGCAAACAGGGGAAGTTTTTTTTTTCCTATTTTTTTCCCACCTCACATGAGTTGGGCACTCTTGGGATGAAGGGGAGCTTTGCCATTTGTAGACAAGAATGAAGCCTTTTGTGAACACCCTAAGTACACCACTGACTTGCTTTAAAAAGTGTCGAAGGCTATTTTTGGAGAACATGCGGTTGGCTGTGCCAAATTGAAACATTGACTTATCGCCCAATTTAGCAATAAAACATTAGAACTAACAATTAAGACTGCTCTGTTTACTCCAAATGAGTTTGTCAACATGCGGCAAATATATTTCTGTTATCATAATAAAACCAAAAAAGGGGCGGGGGTGGTCTCTCGCCACTGACGGCCACGCCGAGAAGCACTCCTGAACGCTGAAATGTGAGCAGCCCTGTCATATAGGCAACGACTTTTCCCCGAAGAGCGGATCCTGGGTGTAGCTATATTCGTGCATAATAGGTTTATTCTCATTCAGAAAACAGGAATGACTTTATGGTTCCAAAGTAAAACTAGTGGAAAAAATATGCTGGCAGATTTGCTACAGATGTGGTCTCTGACACGTACGCACGGGGAATCTGCTATTAATCACATGGTAAGATTTGAACATTATGAAGTACAAGGCAGACAACCACTAAGTTCAAGGTCCGACTTGATAAGAAAGAGAGAGAGAGAGAGAGAGAGAGAGAGAGAGAGAGAGAGAAAGAAAGAGGAAAAGGATCAGCGTGCCTGTGTCCACCACTGCGTTGAAACATACTGCTTTAAAAGATACCATTCATCCCCTTCCCTGTTTTTTGCCCCATTTTATTTCAAGGTCAGCCTGCCTTTTGTTGGGTTCCCTTGGCGCTGATGCAGATGACAGTTTTGGGGAAAAGCGCAGCCCTTCGGCTGCCCCACACGCTGTCCGGACTAGGGCATTTGTTCAAGGAGCCCAGACACCACGAACTGGGGACCAGGAGAGCCAGGAGCACATTTGGGAACGGCTCAGCACCTAGGTCCTGCAGGCCTTTGTCACCACCTGCCTCCAGGGTTAAGGTGGCCATGGTAATTATGCCAAGGCCATGCATTACTCTGACAAAGTAATCCATCAAATAATTTCTCACAATTTCAAGTCACCCCTCGAATTTTCCTTACCTCCAAAGCCAGCTGGATATTATATTACTGAAGCTGTTGAAAGGGTGGAACACTAGCCGTGGAGCCAAAGGCCACGGCAACTATGCAATGCATAAATTTTTATTGTTTGCTCAGTATTGAAATCTCATTAGGGTCCATAAGTCATCTGAACACCGTGAACATTTACATCTGTTGATCATGAGAACTTAGAAGGAATGTACACCTTTGGCTAACTTGTTTTCAGAGGCAAAGTGTGCGTGCATGTGTGTGTGCGTGAGTGCGTGTGTGTGTGTGTGTGCGCGCGTGTATGCACGCACACAAGTTCATATGTTTTTAGCCCTTGAACAGCTGTGGTTTAAATATCCCTTACTCCAACCAATTTCCAACCTGCATTTAAATATCCCAAAGTTGTTTTCATTTGGCAGCTTTCAGACAAAGACTCAGTTCTCTTCGAGTCCAGCTTAATCAATGTTGGAAAATTCCACTCATTGCACACGGGCCTTCGTGCAGCTCTGCTGTGTTAATGACCTCAGAATTATCCCGAAGATTACAGGCCTTTCTTTCAATGTATATATGCTTTTGTCTTCGCTTAATTATGGCTTCGGAGTTCACTCGAGAGAGAAAATACAAGCGTGACTGTTTCAGGTTGTCCAGATTCATGTCCACACGTTTTTGGTGTGTGTGTATGTAAACCTCTCTCTTGCTAAGTTCTACCCTTTTGCTTTGGCAGTAGTTTGTTTACAAGGCTCTTAGAGGTTCCATGGACACTATATTTTGAAGGCGACAATCACTGAATCACAGAGTTGAAACTGGAAGGTGAAGGGGCCTTAGGAGCCATCTAACCAGGCCAGCCCTCTTCCCCCAACACCACCCCCAGACAAGTGGTCTGTCAGGAATGCATCCACTTTGGGAATGAACTGTGGCAGCAGCTGAAAGGCCCTTGGCCCACACTCCCTAGCAGCTCAGGGCAGAGATGAAGGGAGAACATTGTGTCCCATGAGAAGTCTGGAGGGCATTTAGGTGAACCAAGTGTGAGCACCCAGACTGGCATCTGGTGAGGGCACCCACTAGCAGCCAGATGATGGCAGTGACCTTCTGACAAGTCTTGTCAACTCCAGCTGCTCTTCGGTGGGACTTACTAACACACTGCGACGGGAAGAATGGAGAGCAGATGTTTTCACTCAGAGGCTTGGAAATGCTCACGTCCCATCTTCTCCTCCAGGAGGAAGGGCACGAGTGTCCACTGGGAAAAGGAAACCAAAGGGCACGCACATCCACGTGGGAAAAGGAAGCTAAAGGGCTGAATACAGGGCCTGGCCTGGTTCAAGCCTCATGGAAACGTCCTTTCCAGGTGCTCTCGAGTCAGCGCTGGTGTCCACCTTCCCTCTAAGTGCTGAGTGGACAGGCTCAGCGCTCAACTGTTTACGGCGGTGCCATGGCCCCGGACACACAGTGGAGCACACACCAGAGCAGGGTTGGGAGAGTGATGGAATTCAACTCTGGGGTAAAAGGGAAGAGATCTGGATCTGGAGATGCAATGATGGTGCAAAATCAGACAGGGGCCTGGCCTCATGGAGCTTCCAGACCTCACTGAAACACACACACACACAGTACAATTTCCAACTGTAAGTGCCACATAACCATGAATACAAGAAAAGCAGATAGGAAACCATGAGAGTCTGGAAGACGGGACTTGTGTCAGTAGGATTTCTATGAAAGTAGATGCTGAAATGGAGTTAGGAGTGAAGGAAGTTTATTGGAGGGTGGTACCCCCTGTGAAAGATGAAAGGGGAGGCAGGATTGGGCAGGGAAAGGATTCTGACCATCCTACAGCTCTGAATCTTAGGAAAGCAAAAGGGGGTAGAGGCAGGAACCGGCAGGTAGAGCCTGGAACCACATGGCAGCTGTGGGCTAATCTCAGGCAACCCCATGAGGAGCACTGGGGCAAAGACGGCTCTGTTCCATCAGAGGACTCCCAGTGGGCAGAAGTGGCTTGGCCTGTGCTCACGCAAAGGCTAGGCTCAGTTGCTGAGCTGGGTACCAGCAGGTGCCAACACCTGGAGCTACTGCATGCCTCTCGGCTTGATGGCTATACCTCTATGGCTGCCATAGGCCTGAGCTCAGTGAGGGCCCTGGAGAGGGCTTCCTTAAGGTGGTGATGATGTTGAGTTGAATCTGAAGGATGCACTGGGTCAATAGGAAATGGGGGAGGATGGGATGGAAAAAGACTCCAGGCAGGTGGCACAGCATGCCCGAGGGAGTGTGAGACTGCAGGGTGTCCAGAGAGGAGAATGATGGGAAGGAGGGAAGCTGAAGGGGAGGCAGAGATTGGATTGTGCTGGCCTTTTGGGGCTCCGTAAGGATCTTGTTTCTTACTGGCCACGTGGCTTTGAGAAAGTTACTAGCTTCAGTAATATTTAGTTTCCTAATCTATAAAATGGAAAAAACATAATATACGTTATAAGGTTAACGTGATGATTAAATCAGATTATACATATTTAGCTCCTAATCTACTACCTAGTACGTGGGCAACACTTGGTAAATGTTGGATGGTAGAGCAAACCTCAACTGGAGATGCCCTCTGAAAGAAGGCAAAGGAGAAAAATGGACTTACTTGAAAATTCTGTTTTCAAAGCTTTGAAAGCTTTATTCAAAACAATGTACATGCATTTGAGCAAACTGTACGTGAAATTGCTAAATTCCCTTTCCACCAACATCCTGGTGCTACCCAAATCCTCAATTATTGAAATTTCAGGCATACAGATAAGTTGAGAATTAGGCCATTGACATCGGCAATTCAGAACTGAATAAGTAATAAATAGCCTGAGATAGAAAAATAGTCCATAAGAAACCCAGAGTGGGAGCTCTTACAGACAACAGCACATGGTGAATGAGGAATATGGCTCTACAGAGCGTGGTGGCTTCCGTATCAGAGCAATACTGAAAATATAGTTATTTTTCTTTATTTTCAGATTAATTTCAAACCACAAGATGCAGGAAACAAAAACCAAGAAGTGATGAAAAACAAATGCTGGCTGTAGCTGCTGAAGCAGATTTGATTGTCACAGAAAATTTTTGCCTAGATGGTCATCTATATTTTTTAAAGCAGGTGAACATGTGCTGACAGACTAAGGGGTAGCCTCTAAATTCAGGTCTGGATCAGCTGAAAATTCAGTCTGATTCCTATGTCACTGGCCTCATGGGTGTATGAGAGTTTGAAATAACCTGCCCCGGAAGGCGAAAAGAGGACGGACAATCTCTTCCACGGAGATGTGTTCACAATAGACTTGCTCTATTGGTGGCCGTTAGAAAAACTCCCCTGTCAGTTCACAACTGTGAAACTCCTGCCATGTTTGTCTCTGTGTCAAAATCCAGTCTCCCCTTCAAAAGATACGTCTAGCAGCCCCATCCGATGAGCTCACGCATCACTCCCTTTGATGAGCTCAAACATCATTCCCTTTGACCTCTCAGCACCTAGCAGGTACACAAAGCTGCTATTTTCAGCTGTTTATCCCCTTGTTTATTCCACCCGAGAAGATTCTGACGGCCTCTGACACTTGGAAGAGTGGTAATCAAGGAGTATCTGGCCTCCACGATTGGAAATCTGGAGATGGGATATTGGTATTATCATCCAAAAGAACTGCGAATGCGTGTATTCTTGGGTGTTTTCCTTCCCTCTTTTTTTCTATTCAAGTTGTGATAACGCCTACGTGAGGTTTCCACAGCCACGCAGACAAAACATCTTCTTTGAGGATTTGAAAGTATTCTACACATCAACTTAGATGATCATCCTCGCTGCCCCCCCGACTCCTGAACTTCTCCTGCATATTTTTCCCCTCTGCCAGAGCTTATCAAGTCTGAGGTCATCGGGATGTGTCAAAAACGGCTTGGATCACAGGGCTGAACCTAAGCAGATTGGACAGGAATTTCTTTATTCAGACACAAAAATGTCTGATGAGAAAGTTACGTGTCCCAGTGGAGGAGGAAGTGGCCCACCTTTGCTCATAAATTGCATGGTAGTATTGACTAAACTCTCCAAAAAAAAAAAAAAATTCTTTTCCAGAAGGAATGCTACCTAATGGAATCGCTCCATGCTTCTGAGCCTTTCATGAAAGCGAAGTCATATTGCAAGTCATTTTTCAAAACCCTCCCCAGTTTTATTTTTGCCACAGATTTGCCAAGGTTAACTTTAGCCAAATAGGAGTGAACAGGGAAAAATCTTAGTCCTGTACAGGATAATGAAATTTGTTAACAAATATAACATCCTGTGGAATGTTTGTATTCAGTCTAGATTGGGTCATGCAAGGGTTTGTGGGGATTTGTGGGGAACTGGCTCATGTGGCCACACCTGGGCACCACTCTTAGGAGGAGCACGAATGAGGGTGATAGTGGCTGACGGCCTCAGCAGAAGAAACTAACAACTGCTCGGAGGTGCCTGCCTCCCCGAAGCCATCCCATGGTTCTTCAGTTCAACACCTTGGCAATGATGGCCTTGGTGTTAAGTTTCAAAGGAGGTGGTACTCATCCGGCTGACTGGTGGTTCCAGGTCATAGTCACACAGAGTAATGTGAGTACCAAGGTCATTAGGGAACCTGTTGTCATCAATATTGCCTATTTACCTGTGGCAGTTCAATGACAGTGCAGGTGGAATCTAATGTAACATCAGCACTTCCTCAGGAAGGAGCCAGGGGACAAATGCCACAATGCCCGGAAACCTGAGCCCTGTGGGGACCAGTGGGAACCCCGATGCTCTCATGATTGTGGGCAGAGTGGCTAGTTTCCCTCCCTGCCGGTGAGTTTTGTCTCTGACTGATGAACGCCAGGCATGGAATCGAAATGCGATAATCACCAAGGACTACTGGCGATTACATTCAGAATGCAAGCCTTTGGGCGAAGTCTTGGTTCTACTTTTTTGCCCAGAAATTGCCTTTTTCTCCACAGTACTCTACGTTAAAGACTCAAAGGGTTGCCCCGTGGCTGACTCCACACTCCACCTGAAGAAAAGGCACTTACTCATCCATCAGTGATGGATTTAGTACCTGGAGTGTGGGCTGTGGTGGCCTAAGGGATCCAGCCCACATCACTGATTCAAACACCACCTGGACAAGATGAGTCTGGGAGGCTGGGACAGTGGTTGGCACCAGCTACGTCCGCAACCTGTCTCCTGACCTTCTAGTCCTCCAGGCACAGAAACGGCTTTCCCACAGGAGGCCTGGCGAGGACTCTTCACAAGGCAAGAGAGACAGGCATTGACAGGGACTCTGACTTTTCTTTCTGTATTAAAAAACCATCACCAGGTACGTGAAAGTCAGAGTTTTGAACTTGGAGCAGTTGGAAAAGAGCTTTGAAAGCTGTGATTGGTGTCTCTCTCTAAGCAAGCCTTAAGAAAGTGGTTTTTAAAATGAAGTCAGTGCAACTCAGGTCTCGGAAGTGAGAAAACGACGAGGATATGACCTCCTTTGGGGTCTCAATAGCTCCCGGTAAGTTGGTTCATGTTGAGCATATTCTAGGGTGTGAGAAGCTAGGGATGGGGTCTCACAACGATGGACCACCCAGATGGATGGATGGACGGCTGGTTGGCCGGATGGATGGATGGACAACAGACAGCAGCTGTGAGAGAATCTGCTCATAACCATCTTGTGTCTGGGACACAGAGAGAGCGGCCCACTTCGTGTTGAGGCAGAGGCCCGTGCATGCACTCCCTTGCACCAGCCCTGCTTTGGAGCTCCCTGAGGTTGCGGCAGATGTTAAAAACTGAAGTTGCAACCTTTAAGCTGTAATGAAGGAGTTCACAGGGTTCATAATCCCAGCACCCCACCCGATTCTCCAGCGATCCCGCTGAAAGCTTTCAAACAGTCCTCGGCCCTAACACGGGGCACGCAGCGCGTGTTCAACACTGATCTGCCCATGATTACCCTTGGCTGCTGTAAAACAATCTTGCTCCCCCAGTGAATGCCGGCTGCAGCAACAATGGTGTTATTGACTTGTTGCTCCGGCTCTATTTAGTTATTACCCTCGGGGCCACAATCAATAGACTTTGCACCAAGTCAGCCTAATAAATCCCAGGCTCTCACTGGAGGTTTGCCAGGAAAGGCAAGAAAATCTATGGCAGGGAAACACTTCGAGTGCAAAGAGAGAGAAAGCTGCACTGACAGCTGTATAAATTAATTAACAAGGAGCTGCTTATTCTTCTGAAAGATCAGATCGCACATTTATCATCATTGAAGAAGTCACAGACAGGCGATCATAAAATTATCTGGTGATGTAAAAAAAACAACAACAAACCCACAAAGTTGGAAGCACACACAAAAGAGAACCACATTCTACGGCAACCTGTGTTTTTTCCCCCCTCTTTATTACATTTTCAATTACTCGACTTATAAATTTGCCTTCTCAGCACCAGTTCTGGTCAGTCTATTATTTCCAGCTTATTTGGACAAATGCGGTGTGCCTTGATAATTCTTTAAGCTTGCGGTTGAAAAAGTCAACACGATAAAAATAAAACGTTGATCATTAACATTGTTGTACTCTGGGGTTTGTTTTTCCACCCCACTCCTTTGGAATTTAGGAATTTGGATCGTGATTATAATGCAACAGGGGAGGGAAAAATGCTTTAGATGACAGAAGCACTGAAAGGTCAGTGAAAGTAGATGCCAGGTAGATGAATGCAGATGATTCTGGAATCTTGGCCTCACTTAATAAGCAAATGGTGTGCGATTCAGTGGAAAGGGGCCCAGGCTCCTACTGCCTGAAGACACACTCAAGCTTGGGCCATCTCAGGGACAAGACAATCCTCTCTCACAGATTTAAAAATACATAACAGACAATGGGGCTCCCAGAGCTTACTTGCATGGCAGTGGTACCTCCTAGAATCCACATCTAAACCTGTCTTTGGTTCCAACCCCATCCACGCTAAAACTTGTAACTTGGTGGAAAAAGGGTCTTTCTAAATGCCTAGCGATTTCAGTTTTTAAATTCGAGGGTGGAAGTGTCAGAAATGGTCTTTAAACAGAATCCCAAGATCCAACCTCAAATATCACTCAGCAGATTGGCCACCATTCGGTGAGGGCCTATTAGGTACAGGGCACTGAAACGGCCATTGACTGGCCATGACACAGGCGTCATTGTTCCCAGGCGTGGAAAGCTTGTTTCATTGCCTCGGTCTAGCCTGGGATATGTCTGCATGTTAACACACGCCTGTGAACACAAAGGGCACAGCAATCCCCTCAAATACGTGCCCTTAAACTTGGCGGGCCCTCGGGGGGTGGGGGCGCCTGCGAGCAAACACGTGAAACCGTTTTATTGTGGGACTGCTAATTGTGTTGTCCCAATAATTTATTGCCTCTTATAAATGGTTTCCAGGTAATAAGAGTTAATTGACTCAAGAGACTTTCATCCATTGCAATTATCTCCTAAGATTGTACATTAGGCTGGTGAACTCTCTATGAATCGGGTCAAAGGTATCACCCGAACAGATGCATAAAAAGACAGCGGAACTTAAAATCATCACCCCAAACTTATTTCTCAATGTGCTCACAGCAAGCTGTTCATCCTCACATTAATTCGCCACCCAAGCACGACCTGGCCTTGAGCTTGAAGACTAGCTAGGACCACAGGCCTCCAAGTTCACCTACTTGACTCCCATCTCATTTGCCATGAGAAGACCCGGGATCGGAGGGTAAGTGCTGCTCCTGGCGAGTCCCTGGACGGTCAGCGGCAGAGCCAGGTCTGGGTCACGGATGTCCCACCATCTTGTTCTGGCATCCTGAAGTCTCAGCCGAGATGGAATAACCTATGAGAAGGACCTCTGACACGATGGAGAGGCAGAGGAGCCTCCTCCAGCCCTGGTGCCTCTGCCTCGACGTCTATTTGGCGTCCCTCTCCCCAACGACACAGCTCCTGAGCTGCTTTTCCGGTGCCCTCAGCTCCAGACCTGAACACACAGCCTCTTTCTTGGGACACCTTCTCCAACATCAATGGCCTTAGGTACCTAAGGCATGCGCACGAGGTACCTAACTCTGCAGCCACTCATTGCCTTGCCTTGGCCAAGTTGCTCAGTGTCTCCAAGACATAGGTGTCTTCTATGTCAAATGAGGCCATCCCGCTCAGCTCTAACACCCTATGATGTGTGCCAACGGCTCCTCATGGGTTCTCATGTCCTGTTGTGTTTGCATAGCTCGTCCTACTGCTCTCAGGGTCTTCATATCCACTAGCCCTCTGCTGCCCACCCCAGGTAAGATGCTGGATCCTGGCAATGACGCCATGCCTTCACTCAAGGGCAGGGCACCATTGGAGGGAATTGCAGGCCCAGGCGAAAATCTCAGCTCACACTCTGAAGATCCTCTCTTCCAACCTGAAGGTTACGCTGGTTACATGTTTTCTTTCTAATCAATGGTGTTCTGATTGCAACGCTGAGATGTGTTGAGGCCTGAGCACCTTCCCAGCACACCCTCAGCCGAGATGGGGTGTGTCCAAGAATTGCTCTTTTCTAAGACTTCCTGGGATTAATGCTTTGAGTAGAGGGATGGGTCTAGCACAGGAGAGTTTAAGGGGTGGGTCTGTGCCTCTGGAATTGGCTACCGTCTGGATTCTGGGGTTCTAGCCTCTATAACCTGAAGTAGCCAACACAGTTAGCTTTCCGCCTGGTCAGTGGTGGAAAAGGGAGAGAGGCATGATAAGGGTAAGCTCATGTGCTCTGTATGGCCACTGGACACCAGGTACCATGTGCTTTCCCTCAACTGGGAATGCTTTCTTTAACCCGTTCAATACTCCTGGAAACTTGGTATCATTATCCACTTTAGAGATGAAAAGACTAAGGCTCAGGAAGTTAAATGACTCATCTAAGGTCACAAGGGTGGCCAAGAATCAGCTCTTAGTCTTTGACAAATGGTCCATTCTATTTCTGTTATATCTTATTTCTCCCAAAAGGCTGAGATGGCAGGGAGTAAGAGACAGGCATAAATTAGGGTGATTAAACCACTACCCCCATTGTGCTTATTATTTCATCTACTTAGTAGGCATATTTTATCAACTTTAGGGGTACACTCCATGGCTTGCAGACTAGAGCTGCTGAAGCGGCTCTCCCATTGTGAAAGTTGACCCTTCCTGTCCTGTGAGTAGCCACTGGGCTTCTAAGGAGGGCTGGGCTAAGGTATGTCTTAGTGGATGACCACATCATGCCACAGTTCATTTTTTTCCTTTAAAACATGGCTATCCAACTGGAGACCCACATGCAAAAGAAGAAGAAAGCTAGATCCTTTCCTCAGATCATATATAAACATTGACTCAGAATGGATCAAAGACCTAAATGCAAGAGCCAAAACTATAAAACTCTTAGAAGAAAACATAGCAATAAATCTTTGTGACCTTGGATTTAGCAACAGATTCTTGAATATGACACCAAAAGCACAAGCAACAGAAGGAAATAGATGAATTGTGTTTAATTAAAATGAAAAACCTTTGTGCTTCAAAAAACAATATCTGGAAAGTGAAAAGACCACTCACAGAACTGGAGAAAATATTTGCAAGTCATATAGTTGATAAGGGACCTGCAGACCTTATAAAGAACTCTTACAACCCAATAGTAAAAAGACAAGTAATGCAATTAAAATGGGCAAAGGATCTGAATAGACATTTCTCCATAGAAGGCATACAAATGACCCTCGCTGGTTTGGCTCAGTGGATAGAGCTTCAGCCTGTGGACTGAAGGGTCCCAGGTTCCATTCTAATCAAGGGCACATGCATGGGATGCGGGCTCAATCCCCAGTGAGGGGCATGCAGGAGGCAGTAGATCAATGACTCTCTTATCATTTCTATCTCTCTCTCCCTCTCCCTTCCTCTCTGAAATAAATAAAAAAAAGTTAAAAAAAAGAAGGCATACAAATGGCTAAAAGTACAGGAAAAGATGCTTCCCATCATTAGTCATCAGAGAAATGCAAGTCAAAACCACAATCAGATACCACTTCACACTCATGGGTATGGCTATAGTCAACAAGTCAGACAATAGCAAGTGCTGGTGAGGATGTGGAGAAACCAAAACCCTTAAGCACTGGTGAGACTATAATAGGGTACAGCTGCTCTGAAAAAACAATTTGGTAGTTCCTCAAAAAGTTAAACACAGAGTTACTGTTTGACTCAGTAATTCTACCCGTAGATTTACACTCAAGAAAAAGGAAAATATATGTCCACACACAGACTTGTACATGAACGTTCATAGCAGCATTATTCGCAATAGCTAAAATGTGGAAACACAAATGCCACAGACTGCTGAGTGGATACATGGATAAAGACAATATGGTATGTTATTTGTCCATAAAAATGGATGAAATACTGATATGTACTATAACATGGATAAACATTGAAAACATTATGCTAAGTGAGAGAAGTCAGTCACAGAAGAACACATAGTATATGATTCCATTTACAGGAGATATCTAGAATAGGTAAACCTACAGAGAAAGTAGATTAGTGGGTGCTCAGGGCTGGAGGGATGGGGAGATTGGAGAGTGACAGCTAACAGGGATTTCTTTTTCTTTTAGAGGTGATGAAGATGTTCTAAAATTCACTGTGACGATGGTTGCACATCTCTGTGAATATCTCAAAACCATTGCATTATACATTTTACACGGTTGAACTGAAGGCTGATAAAACTTTACACCCCCCCCCCCCCACCCCATGCCTGGCCAGTGTGGCTCAGTGGTTGAGCATCCACCTAAGAACCAGGAGGTCACGGTTAGATTCCCGATCAGGGAACATGCCCAGGTTTCCAGCCCAATCCTCAGTGGGGGGTGTGCAGGAGGCGGCCAATCAATGATTCTCTCTCACCTTTGATGTTTCTATCTTTCTCTACCTCTCCCTTCTTCTCTGAAATCAATACAAATATAAATAAGCAAGACAAAAAAAAAAACAAAACCACCCTGAAACAACCCAAAACAAGGCTGTTTAAGGAGCTGCTCTTGTGGGGTAGGCACATCCTTTCCCACATTCCCTTCCCGGCTCCGAGGGTCTGCCCCACGTGGGTGGGCACGCTGCTCATTTTGGAAATGCATTTTCCTTCATCCCCTGAGTGCTGAAGACAAGGAGAGCGGACAATGAGCACTCATTCCTGGGCACCTGCTGCAGGCCCAGCTCCATGCCGTGCTATGCAGGAGTTCTCTCATTCCATTTTACAACTGGCCTCTAAGAGGTACCATTCTTCTTCCACTTAAGCAGGAGGAACTGAAGGAGTATTGGCCCCAAAGCTCTGGATTTGAACCCCAGTCCATCTGCCTCCAGAGTCCAGGCACAGGCGAGCCTTACTTGCAGGTAAACATTTGACAATGCATTGGGAAGGGGGCTGGGGTGTGCATGAAAGCCTTCCCTCTCTGTGCCCCCCCCCCCCCCCGCCCCGCCGAGGCCTGGGGAATCCAGAGGCCCTCCGTTATAAACTCCCCAAAGTGCTCCCAGGGAGAGCCAGACACTTCTTTTGTTAGAAGCTAGAAATTTCTTTTGAGAGAAATCATTTAAAAGTGTGTGTGTGTGTGTGTGTGGGGGGGGGTACTTTAGCAGTTGTAGCTGACACTCTGAACCCCATCTTTACACGTATTTGTTTCTGAAGAGCATGTTGTTTGTGGGTAGGAAGAAACATAGCCATTGAGTTTCAAGGAGATATTTCTATAAACATGTGGCAGAGTAGGATGTTAGGAGATTTCACGATGGAATTAATTTTCTTTTCAAAAAACATTTGGCATTAGTTACTCCTGTTCATGAGTCTGGATCCTTTAGCCAAACTTTTGTTTTCACGTCAAACCAGAACGGTCAGTGCCCAAGTTTGACATGTGGCTGCAGTCTGTCCACCTCTGACACTACCCTGCGGGGTGGTCGCAGACCAGTCCCTGGCCCTCTCGGGTGACAGCACCTTGCTGGACTCCAATGACTGTTTGCAGAATACAATTGTCAAACATGGAACATGATGGGTCGGAACAGATCAGAGACTGCCAGCTGGCAAGCCTGTGGCCCGGTCCCACCTGCCAGATGTGTTTGTTTGGCCTATTCAGTTCTTAATTTTTTTTTTTAAATTCTTGCCAGTATTTACCAACAAGGAGATTTGCAATGTAGAACTCAGGCATTATGGGAAATGTGGCCAATATGACCTTAGCAGGCCCCATTCCCCCAAGGCAGCAGTGGAATGCATTCTGAAAAGCCCTCTCCATAGACTTTTATTCTCCTGTTACATCACCTCGTGGTTCATCTCACTCACCTGTAGGCCTACCTGGTTCCCAGGGGTGCGTGAATATGCCACCTCTGAACTGGTTCCGTTCCCAGGTTCCTACCAGCCCTCCCAGGCTATGCTCTGAGCTTTGTCGTGTTCCAACAGGAAGGTAAAAGCAAGGTGAGACACCTTGAACTTTGCTACATACCTTTTCACATTCTATACACAGCAATGAATGGCACAGATTGGTGACAGTGTCACAAGGCAAGAAAAGCTCTTGTGCATACCACATTGGCCCTCATGCTTGACCCCACACCCAGAGCAGAACCTAAGGGAGATCCCTGGAAGGCTTTTAGCCCTCACCATTGCTCTACCTTGCCTAGGACCTTCAACCCATGGATAGGGGGATACATCCAGGTGTAGACTGGGAGGCTGTTGCTGGTAAGGCTGGCTAGTTAAGACGAAGACATGGCAATTCCATGGTTTCATCTGACATTACAATAGCACTTGGATTCCAAGTCAACTCATTTGCTTCCTTGTGAGAATGGGAGACCCACAGAGCCTGCAAATCAAACACCATCTTCCCTCACATTAAAGGCAGCGCAGGTCCTTCCACGCAGCGCAGGTCCTTCACTTTCTAGCTGCCATAACCTTATAATGAGGCCCCTGAGATGGTGCGCGCCCATGAACACACACACACACACACACACACACACACACACGCACACACACAGTCAGCAGGGCTGCGATGGGGAATGGATTTTCATCTTCCTCCTGGATGCGATTAATCACGAATTTCAGCTCTCCCTACTTCACACAGAAATTATCTGGAGCAGGCGTGTGGTTTATCTTTTCTAGTCCTCCTAGTTTTTCTTTTAAGACATGAGTAACTGTCAGTCCTACAAGGCCAGCATTACCTCCTAATGGGATTAAAAAAGAACATTTCTCATTTTGAAATAATTACAAACTTAACGGGAAAGTCGCAAGAATAATAAAATGAGCTCTTACATCCTTTATCTAGATTTAGTGATTGCTGTTATTTCACCCCATAAGCTTTCCCAGTCTCACTCTCTCTCTGCATATCTCACGGAGAATCCTTTGAGAATGAGTCAGACTTCAAGCTCCTTCACCAAAATCAGGAACTTCAACAATGTATAAGCCTGACATCAAATCCACAGCCTGCATTCCAGCTTTGCCAATTGTCCTAACAATGCCCTTTACGGACTTCCG
This sequence comes from Myotis nattereri, assembly GCF_964212035.1. Taxonomy (NCBI): domain Eukaryota; kingdom Metazoa; phylum Chordata; class Mammalia; order Chiroptera; family Vespertilionidae; genus Myotis; species Myotis nattereri. Next base: position 51,142,277 of record NC_138088.1, on the reverse strand, counting down.
CCACCCACCCCTACCTCCACTCCAGATTCAACCTAGGACCACACAGCTGCATTTACTTGTCTAGTTTTCACATTGTCCCCTTGGTGTCCTATAATCTGAAATCCTAATGTGGTTTGAAAGATGCTTTCTCTGTGGCACCAGAGAAACAGAACAGATAGATAGAGACTGGAGATATGCAAAAAGGGGAAAATGCCCAAATGCAATGGGGAGGGTCGGAGGGGGACACCAAACGCTCCCTTCAGCAGTTGCTCCAGGAGCTGCGTCATGTGCTCCAAGCTGAGCAGGCTGACCTGCGAAGTTAAGAGTCTTCTACTTCGGTCCATGCTTCCTCCCCGAGACAACTGCATGTCCTGCTCTAATCACCGAAGTCTCTCCAGAAAGAGCTGTGAGGAGCCCTAATTACATCCAGGCTGGGAGAGCCTTCCCCCAGTCCCTGGGCCTTGCATCTCACAAAGCCTCTAAATCGGTCCTTTCTACTATCACAATGGATTCTCACACTTGGCAAGGAATTTGTTTTAATTATGTAAATCACTTCATTCCTTTTGCAGATATCTCCAGGGAGCAGGGAGCTACTGTGGTCAGACAGGGGTGAGGAAGGCTGGGGTAGGAGGATAAGATGGTCCTGGGGTCACCAACCGTAAGTGGCCGGGGTGCAGGCACCGACATCTTAGGAAAGGCTTCAGGATGCAAAAGGCAAGAAATGTAGGGTCATGCCTTCCCAATACAGGTGCCCCATGGCGCACGGCACAAAGCACGGGGATGCATTTTACCCGAGCTTCTAGGGGAGACCAGGACCCCAAACAGGTGCCACAGCCTCATTCTGGCAGACACTCTGCAGCTGCCCTATGCTTGTCTGCTTTGTTGGAAGCAATAGAAAGAGAAGCAAGAGTCACCCAGACCCCCTCAATTCACCTTCCTGCAAGGGGCTCGATGATAAGACTGTCCCGGGACCGGGCTGAGTGTCCAGAACATTCTGGGCTTTACACCACCTCTCCATGTTTTGGATGGAGTTAGTGTTTAATACAAGTTGGTTAAATGTCCCATTGACCTTCAAACAATTTTTAATATGATTGTTTTTTCATTGTAACAAAAACAATTTGGAGAATATAGGAAGGGAGGGAGGAGGATGGGAGGAACGATGGAAGGAAGGACCTCTTCGTTGAATACCCATAAACAAATGTGTTTATCCTAAGAGAGTGTTTGCTCCCACTGTTCCAGCATACTCCACACGGTGCTTATTAGTTTGTGCCTCCCTGTCTTCAGGACGAGGATGAATATATATTATACAACAAATTAGAATTATTTCTCTATCATGCTTTTATCCTGACAGCATTTACTTCATGCTTAGCACTCAGTAGGCACTTATTTCCTTTCAGGCACTAAGTCTGCAGCTAGAGTTTGCTTGTTGCCCCCAAGTAGAGAAGGGACTTGGAGAAGCAGTAGAGCTGGATGGTTCAGAGCATGGGCTCCATGTCAAGACAATCCCGGTTCAAATCCCCCAATGCCCCCTGACTAGCTGTATGACTGGGCCTTCGTTTTACCACCCATAAGAGGACATGATAAAACTACCTACTCCAAAGGTGGTTGTGAGAATGAAAAGGAGAAGACACTACCAGGAGCTGAGCGCAGTAGCTGGCATGCAGTAAGTATAGTAAGATAGTAACTCCATCTCTATTAGCTACTATCGCTATTATTATTACTACGTGGTCTGAAATGTCAGGGTTCAGGCACAGGTTGGGAAGCGGATGGAAAGCATTTCCCTTTTAAAGAATAAAGACTCAAATGGCTAAGAAATTAGTAGCCTTTAAACTCTGTTTCGAAGGCTACGTAATAGACATGGAGCAAGAGTTAAAGAACCAACACACCTGAACGCACTATGGCTACACCTTTCTCACTACAGTGCGACCAGTATGGATCTCGTCCTGTCTCCTTTCTCCCTCCATGGTTCCCAAGAAAGAAGCCCTTGGCTCTCATCTCATCTAATTTACCTGCCGCTACGCCAGTCTCAGTTTCTTAAAACACTTCTGACCACCGAGAAGATGACACCATCCCAAGTTCTCCTTTCCGCCAGCTGCGGACGGAAGAGATCGAAGAAGCAGATGGGCCGTGTTTTCCATCATCCTTGCTGAAAGCCACCACTTCCTCTCCTCTTTCTGACAGAATCCAGCGAGAAGTTTCGGTCCTAGCGACAACAGGGAAACCTTGAGCATATTTTGTTCATCCAAAGGAAGTATCTTTCTCTTCTTTCTGAAGGGCAAGGGCCCTCTCTTCTTTCTGATGGGGATCTGGGCCCTGCTTTTCCCGATGACTGTTAATGTGAATGCAGCATTTCCTCTGCAGGTGTGGTTGCCTGGAGCAACCGCAGGTAGGAATCAGAGACTAACTGCTTACAGAAACAGCCTCTTTCTAACTGTTAAGTTTAAAATGATATTTGAACCTAAGTTTATAAATCAGCTCTTCATGGAATTAGTAAAGTTTATAAACAGAATTTCAAGTAACTCTGTAATAATAATGTTTATCTTTGAAAGCACCAGCTTTTCATTATTTATGTATAGTTGACATACTTGGTCCACTGCTTAGTGTCAATTTTTAAAAAACAACAACATTTTTATTGATTTCAGAGAGGAAGGGAGAGGGAGGGAGAAACATCAACGGTGAGAGAGAATCATTGATTGGCTGCCTCCTGCACACCCCCTACTGGGAATCGATTAAGCTCACAACCCAGGCATGTGCCCAGACTGGGAAGAGGACAGTGATCTCTTGGTTCATAGGTCGACGCTCAACCACTGAGCCATGCCGGCCGGGCCACTGTTTCCTTCTTGTTAATTTCTACAAAACAACTTTATTGCCTAAGGTTTCCTTTTATGCTTGATCTTATCAAAATTCCTTAACATTCCTTTTCATGTCCTACTACCTCTATGTGGTCTGGCCCTGGATACGAGCTGCACCTCAGCTCATACCACCCTATCTTCTCTTGCCTGACCAGACACATGGGCCTGTCTCCTGCTCTCTGCACCCTCCCTCCTGCCACAGGGCTTTTGTACAGCTCTTTTCTATGACAGGAACATCTGTGATATTCATGAAGGTAATGCCCTCAAACCTCAGCTCATGCATCACTTCTTTGGGAAAGCCACTTTGTCCTCTGTGTTTAGTTAAATTTCTAGAGCAGAGGTTCTCCACGTGGTCTGTGGACCTGCATCATCAGCACCTCCTGGGGTCTCACGGTCCCATCAGACCTACTAAATCAGAAACTCTGGAGAAGGTGGGGCGGGGGGGTGGGGGTGGGGTGGGGGGAAGGCTCGGCAACCTGTGTTTTAGCAAGCCCTCAGGTGATTCTGATGCCTGCCACAGTGTGAGAACCACTTGCTAATATAGTCCATTGCCGCATGGCATCCATGACCATTACACTCTCATATTTGTGCATTTGGTTAATGTGTTTCCCCCACTAAACGGAGGACAGCAGCCCTGTCTTTCTTGCTCACCACTGTTTTCCAGCACAAAGCAGCGCAGAGAACACATAACAGGTGTTCAATAAATATTTTTCAAAAAATTAAAAATAAACGAATGTAACATTTACAAGGATAAAAATCATAATAGAAGAAATGGGTTAGAGAGATGAACATGTAATTTACAAAAGAAGCAGCAGAAGTGGCAATATTTGAACGTGCGCAACCTCAACTAGTAAACAAAAAAACTGGTAAAACAATGTGAGGTCATCTGCTCCCCCGCCGCACCCCCGCTATTTATCAGGTTAGTGAAGATGAAAGGCAACTGAGAGACCAGCAAGGACACGCGGGTGACCGCTATTGTAGGAATATGTGTTAGCGCCGCTTCTCTGCACTGCAGTTTGGCATCATTTTGAAATCTGAACAATGAACCAGCAACTCCACCCTTAGTCATGAATTCTAGGCTATATTAGGATTCGTGCATGCAGGTATATGGATGTACAGGAGTGAACACTGTAACCATAATGCTGTTACCACGACTTTGAGATAACGCAAATGTTCCTCAATGGGCATTTGTTTAAGTAAACTGTGGTGCGTTCAGAACACCACGTACCAAGCAGCCCATAAAAAGGCTGCTGCTGAGATGAACTAATCGATTCACAAGTAATTCATAATCGCAATGATCACAGTATTTAGTAAAATGAAAAAAGCTCAACTTCATTAAAAAATGTATATCTATAGGTGTATGGAGCAAGAGAAAAAGACATATATTCAACAAAGGGCTTTTAATAGTGTGATGATAAGTGGTCTTTATTTTCTTCACAGTCATTTTTTCGAATATTTTTCAAACGATTCTATAATATGAAGACTTAAAATATAACATGTTAAACACCAAGTTTAGCTTAAGCAAAACAGAACCAGGAAGGTAAAGCAATTTTATAAAAACAAAACCAACCAAAGATAATTGTCCCAACATGAGTCTTCAGCATTATTCCCTGTTTCGGATTCACTGTGCCGAGCGTCATCTCCATTCCCAGTCAATAAAGAACTGCCTGCAGCTGGCTACAGTGGCCAACACAGCAATCACTGCAGGCACCGACTGGGACTGAGGAGCTGTGACTGATAGCATGCATGCACACGGCCGCCAAGAGTTTCCAGCACAGAACAGGACAAATCCCTAACCTTCACTAGGACTTCCTGAGGCTGCCACACCCACAGAGGGTGAGCACCCCTCCCCAGCACGGCAGGTTGGGCATTGGTCTATGGGGAACCGCAAATAACTCCCAGGGATGCTGGAGACACTCGCTGGCAGGCATAACTGCAGTTTTTAAAAATCTTTCTTTCAGTAAAAGAAAATCTTCCCATCGCTCCCTTTTTCTCGCCCTGAGAACATACACATTCTTGGCCTGTTGTTCCCCAGAAAGGGTGCTATGGCATGAATCGAATGAATAAACCATTGAGATGGTTGTAAAGGCCACTGCACAAGTGTGTGAATGGCACCCCGCTCCTTACATGTCCTTGGTGTCCTGTGGCAATAGGTGGTAAGGGAGTGAGGCTGGAGGTCAGTGGCAGAAACTCAATGACCTGGTAGCATATACAGGGTGCCGCCCCACCCCAACAAAATGTATACGCCCTTTGGCTGCCATTATTAATTCCAATGGGTTAAATCTGAAAAGAAAGAAACCTCACTTGAGCTATATCAGCTCTTACAGTGTGTACACATTGTTCTGGGACACCCTGTATTAATAACACCCGCCTGAGGGCATCAATTGAGATGAGGTTTAAGCATAAGATAGATTCTAACACAGAAAACTTCCATCGACACAATGCAACAGCTCCCACATACCGAGTCCCACAGCTCAGTGAAGCAGGGGCCTGACTGCCACCAGGCCATCAAGTTCCCTTCTCGAAGCTACAGAGCAGGGCAACATGCTCTCAGTATAACCAGGCAGGGAGAGAAGCAAGGCCTCACCCCAACCTCATCACCTTGGCACAGGTGGGGCATGTAAAATTATGCTTGGACCTGAGACATGTAACAAAGGCCAGTGATACATTAAAGTGTACCAGGAGGCCACACACTCAGCCATTCATTCTCTACTAACCAAAGTGGCACCACTCATGGCAGGCACTGTCTGGGCCCGGAGTTTGCGGTGTCTGAGGGCAGGGATGGGGGCTACGCAAAATGCTCTCCGGCTGTGACTTTAAGAAACAAACAGGTAGGCTTCCTCCAGATGTGTAGGCTGTGATGAGCTGGAGGAGTGATATCTCAACGTCTTGATCTGTCCCTTGTGCAGGAGACGTGATGCTGAACCGTAAAGGCACCGCTGTCCAGGACCAACACTCACGCCACCTCTGGGAGCAGCCGGGAGCGAAAAGAAATCACGTTTACAAGTGAGAATGTTCACTTTTAGGCAGGGATAGCCTCGCACTAATCAACTCTATTCCAGGTAGGTATTAATGAGAAATTGGTAGAGAGAGAGAGCTAATGACTGCCTATCCTTTGCATAATTACCATGACCTGCAGGGCTTTCAAAATGCCCAATTAGCTAATTAAAATGAGTCCTGTTGAAGTTTAATATCCTAATTCAAATCTCCTACCCAAATACACGGGCAGAACTTATGTGTAAAGATAGATTTAGAGAACTCGAGAAGCACCCAGTGCCTCATACAGACTCGCAGTCACTTCAGATTCTCTTTCAAAAGCCCTCAGTGTGGCTCCTATTCCAACTTGTTGGGGCCTCTCTGTCTTCCTGTTTCTGGATTCCTATCTGTTTTCCACTTCCGCATAAAAAACACACAAACAAAACTCTCGGCCTGCTGTTGTCTAGCTTTGCCCCTGAATTCACTTTCCAGTTGGTTTTCGGGCACCACCACTACACCTGGTGCTGCAGTGACCCTGGATCTCGGGCTGCGGTGGGGACCGACCGCTCAGGCACATGCTGGGAGGGCGACCTCAGAAAATGTGCCTGAGACCTGCAGCATCCTAGTACCAGGGTGGGCTACCCTCCACTGAAATCGCATAACCTACCCTGCACCCAGACTTGCCAATCCACTTTGTTTATAAGAGGCTTTAAATAAAATATAGTAAATCAAACTGAAATGTGCCTCGTGCAATAATTGTCAAAGAACTTGAACTTCTTAGGGGAGGGAGGCAGGGGAAAGTGTAATACTGCCTAGATCTGCAGTAAATCAGTTCATTGTAAAAGAGTTTATTGAGACCACAGAGTAGATATTCAGAAAATGAAGTGGGATCAGTTCTTATAGCATGAATGAAATTGTTACATGTGTAGAGACACACACATAAAGGTACATACATACAGACATGTAATTAATTTACATTTTTTATACACACACATATACACACACATACACATAGGGATGGGGAGAGAGAGAGAAGGAAGAGGAAGATGAGGGGGACAGGAGGAGGAGGGGATGAAGAATGGGAGGGGGGAGGGAGTGGAGAGAGCAGCCATCAAGAGTAATAAGTACAGCAACAGAATCAGTTTTAAAACTCAATTGTGTAGGATCGAACTTATTTTTCTAGCTTATAGGATTAAACTGGATTTCAACCTAGAGGTAAAACATTGCACTGACATTAAGAATAATGTCAGCGGGCTGGGGGAAAAAAAAGAATATGTGGCATTATTAGCCAGAGTAAGACATAACTGTTATGTTTAAGGAAAGAAAGCCTTTATTTGTTCCCTAAACAATCATAACTCAATCAACCAAACAAGGCCTCCCTCCCCACCCCCAGCCACCATTATAATGGGGGTTTTGTGTAAGCTCCTCGTTTGTACAAAAGCCTGACGTTATAGTCTTGAGGGGTAATCCTAAAGCTGTTAGACTGAAATTAAAACAAATCTGACCGGTAGATCTGGGTTCTTAAGACAGCTCTATTTAAGAGGGCCATGCTGATTACACCAGGAGATAAGCCCCACACAGTCTAAGGGTGATCACTTCAGCAAACACGGGCATGGCATTGTAATTTTCTAGTTTTTCACCTCACAGAAGAGCAAAGACCTCACAGACTCCCTACGAAAAAGCAAAAGATTCCTGAAGATGGACAGTGTGCCACTGGGTGCGGGGCTGACCTTCCCTTCTTAGATCTTAAAATAAAAAAGGTAAATCCACGCTCCCTTGTAAAAATGGGTGCGCCTGTCGCTGAACGAGGGGCGGCAGGGAAGGGTGCTCTGTCCTATTTCCACATTCTTAAATCTAATGGGAACATACTCAGTATTAGCAGCAAACATCTGGATTGTTTCCAACTTTTTGGTTTTGCTTAAAATAAAATCTCATCTCTGTCCCCGCCCCAGCACACACACGCCAGTCACCCGCATACCACAAATGCAACGCCTCGTGAGGATCCCTGGGACATTTTAGGACAGAACTATCGAAACTGTCAAATGCCTAATTCTACCTCCCTGGTTTCTATTTCCCCGGGTGGACTTCTGCATATTTTCCCTTGTTTACATCTTCACCACCCCCCTTCTGTAGTTCTGGTTCTTTGCAACTCAGGTTTAGAAGGCTCCAGAAAATGCCCCGCTCTGCTCACCACACCCCGAAGTGCATTCTTGTTTCGCTTCATTACAGCATCCAGTCAGTTGCCGAGCGCTCTGAGGGTACAGGGGGCCTCTTACACCCTAGAAACGCACCCTGATTCTTCTCATCAGGGCAGCCCCAGAGTGTTGGATCGGCCACCGGTGGGGAACCATGGAGCCATTAGGGGCACTGGGAATTCGAGGGCGGGGTGGGGCGGCGGGGAGCTCCGATGGGAGCAGAAAAGCATACCTTTCCTTTGAATTTGCTTCTTGAACCAATGAAACAGAATTCCTTCACACTCAGTGTAGGTGTTATGGTTGACTGGGAGGATTCCTGAGAGCGAAGGCTCTTCGCACGCTCGGGACTGCAGCAAAGATGCCTCTTTGAGAAGCATTTTGCAGATGAACAAACAGTGTCTGTTGTCTGTTTCCAACAAAAATACTCGCTAACACGGTGTCCCCTTGCGCTGGTTCGGCAGTGCATGTGAACGGACTTAATACACTGGGGGAAGTCAGCAATGGATTTTATTAAGTTTATTAGCAGCTAAAAACGCAAGACTTCAACAGTGGGAGGAAAGTGATCCACCCACACAATTTGAGAGGAATGAACATTTGGCTTTAACTACAGCTAATATGTGAAACCTAAAACCTAGTTTTCCATCTAAAGACCTTTGGGGTCCATTTTTACACGACTTTGATCAAACCAGGAATTAAAGTCCGGCTGGCTCTCTGCGGTCCGGAGGGCACTGGTGTTTCTCCAGTCACACCTCCGCACATCAGCATTTCCTCAGGCTTATCTTCCCTCCCACCTTAGCTTAGCTTGGCTCCCGACCAAGGATGCATTTCTACCAATCAGATCACAGCTCCCCTCTTGCGGCCCGGAGGCCCAGGGAAGTACAGTGGGCACCAGCAGAGGAGGGCAAGGGTCAGGGCAGCAGTCTTGCAGGGTCACTGATCTCTGAGGCCACTTTGCAAAGCAGGGTCTTGGGTAAGACAAAAGGCTAAGGAAGGAGGCCCACATGCCGCCATGTTTTAGAGAGAAGTGATACGTATGAACAGTAATAACAACGACCAGAAACACTCATCCAAAACCGTCCACGGCTGGGGCTAAGCACTTCATTTCACTCTCACAACTACACTTGGAGGGATCTCCTGTTCCTATCTTCCACTGACAGATGAGGAAACAGGCTCAGTCAGCAAAGAGGCTTGGCCAAGGGCACAGGGCGGTGAGTGCCAGGGCCAGAGTCTAGCCCACACCTTGACCGGCGTGTGCCCAGCATCACGGCTACAGCCAGCACTGCCTCCTGCATCCGGGGACCTTTACCCCTTGTACTGGAATTACCAGCGTGCATGTTTTAAACATTCGGATTCTTGGAGCCCACCTTATAGGTTTTGATTGAGCGGGGCTGGGATGGGGACCAGGAGTCTGTCTCTTTAACCTGCGCCCTGGTGACTCTGAAGCTGGGAAACGTCTGTGGATTACTGAGCGAGGCGTTGTGCACACATGGGTGAAGGAATTTGCCAGGACCGAGCCGCTGGAGAAAAAGGCGTGTTCCTTACAGATGTCGAGAGAAAATGCAAGGCACGGGTTTGCAGACAATCTGCGGTAATACCAGACTAAGACATGGGACCTCCCTGTGCAAGTCCACCTCCTCCATGAGCCTCCCTGTTCATGCTAATCCCCACCGAACTCTCAGTTCACCGGCTTTCTATTATGTAGCTTTCCTTTCCGTTACAGGTGGTTACCGCATAAATGCTGTTTGCAAATAACTGTGGGGGAGATGATGTAAGTGACAATTCTTACACACAGAAACATGCCCAGGGCAACATTATTTATAATGGTGAAAAACTGTAAACAAACAAAATGTCCGGGCACAGAAGATTAAACCGTGTAGATATTCCAAGCAATGGCTCCAGGCACATTTAATGATACGGAAAATGCTCACATTATGTCAAGTGGAAAAAGTAAAAAAAAAAAAGCAAACACTGACTCCAAATGATTTTGTGAAAAACAAAAATAAAAGCAAAATTTTGGAAGGAACTATATCTAAATGCTAGAGTGGGTGTCTTTGGGTGGTCAGATTACAGGTTATTTAAATTCTCTTTTTATATTCTTCTGTAGTATGTGACTAGTTTCCATGAAAACACATTACGTTCAACTACCATAAAACAGAACAGCAGCAAAGGCAGAAAAAGTGAAAGCAAAAGAGACACTGCTTTTCCTCAAGGAGCTTAAAATTTAATGTGGCAAATGAGCAAGCGGTATGTGGGGTTGCCACCCTCACCCTGTGCTCAAACTAAACCCCGGCCTCCTCCTCTCAGCCCCCTCAGGTAGCAAGTCCGCCTTGCTGATGTCACTGGCGGAGGGCCTAGTGGCCTCTCTGCTAGATGGTGAGGGTGGGGCTGGTTGTGTCCTCCTTGCTCACCCTTGAACCCATAGCACCTAGCAGGGTGCTCCCACGTGGCTGCCTTTCAATACATATTTTTGGCTTAATGAGTGAATGAGGTAGGTCTCACCTCCCCAACCAAGGAACGGTGGCCAGAGGGCGGGGCTCACATCATATATAATATTCCCGAATTTCCCTGAACGCCAGAGGTGGGCATGTAGTAGGTGCTTGATAAAGATGCGCTCGTCTGATGGGGATCACATGGACAAGAAGCATGCCAGCGGAGAGGAGAGGAGCCAGCCTCCTGGAAACGCGTCCAGGGTTCAGACACGCCTCGGTGTGAGTCAGTGGAGCCCAGCCTTCCCACTGCAAGGGCTGTAGGGAGCAGAGGGCTGATTCTGCTTGAGAGATGCAACGAGGTAGCCTGGGATCTTTATCTGCAAAAGCGGTCATGCCTTAGCACACCGCTCCGCCCCACCCCTTTTGGAAAAAGATTGATAAGCATAATGATGATGTTTTAATGAGCTTAATTGCACATTCCTTATGTTCTTGCGGACTTGCCAACCAGCTACTTCAGCATCCAGCAGTTTACTTGTAATAACTTTCCCCCTTTCTCCACGCCGGGGAGCATAATTATTCCTGCGGTAATTCGGCCCTCGCTCCCTCCTCCCCTCCCTCTCTCTTTTTCTTGCTGTTCCCCCCCCCCCCCCCTTTCTGGGAATGGCTCTAAATGGGTATCTTTGAAAGGAGGGTGGCAGGCTGCTTTTGGTACAGGACTTACCAAGAACCCTTTCATCAAAGAAGCCCTTGTGAGCACGCCCTGGCCCCGAGCCAATCAGATCATCTCGCTGTCTGTTTCGGAGGAAAATCTGACCCTGGTATGCAAGTCAAGCCGAGTCTGCAGACAGGCTGACTGCGCTCCTAGGCCAACCTGTCTTAGCCACTGAGAAAACGCTGAAGGGAAAATTACCTGTTTGGCTCCAGACGGAATTAACATTTTTTATATACACAGAGATACACACAAGTATGTTTATTATTTTTTGTTTAAAACTGTTTGCCTATCTAATATATTCATTAATGTTATCTGGTCAGTACTTGAAACATTTTGAAATATGTGCAAATGCAATAAGGCTACAAGGCCTGGAGGCAAAATAAGATGAATTTTCTAATTAAATGACAGAAAACTGTTTGGGGATTAACGAATGGCAGTTCTGTAATGTGTTTATGAGGCTCTGCTTGGAGCAGGGACATTTGGTCCAAGAACAGGCCCTGGTGGGTTAAAGGGCTGGGATCCTCCACACCCCAACTCCTCCTCCATCCCTCCTGAAACCACACCCCACCTCCATCAAACACGGAAGGTAAGGGCATGGCCCCAGCCAGGCAGACTCAGCCCGTCATCAGTGCCCAGGGCTTAGCTCACTGAGAGGTCCACGTTCCCAAGCAGGCCTCTTGCTGTGATGGGTGCTAAAGAGATGCCTCAGAATTGTAGGTGAGCTTGTCTTCTGCATGGAGTTACCTTTGCTTCAGTCCCCAGCCCCAAAGACATCTCAAGAATACCTTTTTGACATTTCTAGACAATTGCAGAAAAAGGTCATAAATGAGAAATATATTGTATACTTGCTGTTTGAGTAACAGCGCTCACACATTTCCTCTTTCCTAGGCCCCATTCTCCAGAGCTGCCCTCCTCCTCCTCCAAAAACCCAGGTCTGTGGATGCCACACACACAGCTGCCTCCTGAATGTAGGAATGGGGCCAGCTTCCAGGGCACGAGAGAGAAGAGGTGACCTTTGCCCTCCAGGAGAGGGTCTGGGCACCTCTGTATCTTCAGGATTACTTTGGATGCTTAAAAGGAACTAACAGTTTGATGTCACTGAAGTCTTAATGGTGCCACTGTGTGCAGGTGATAGAAACATTGCGCCGTGGAGTTTTTTCTTGGCACTTTTCAGAAATTTCCAAAATTTCTACAACGGACCCTGGAAAGGTATAAAATACGCTTTTAAAAAGAAACTTCTTGGGAGCAGCGAACAGGCACATTCCTGAATTGAGTGGAGTCCACTTAGGGACAATAAGCCCGGCAACATCCAGTAATGGTGGGAGGGGGTCTGAATGGGAAGGGGAATTTTAATGAGCGGGGCAGCTTGAGAGTCACAGCTAGCTTGGGCTAAGTCCCTGGAGTGTTAAATCAAGTAATAACAATACATATGAGCGTGTTTTACATATGAGATCTCATAACTTCCTGAGACATAAACAAGTCCCTTCCCCCTTGGTTGCCTCCTCCTAAGGAATGCCTACATTTTTGCTTTTGGCTTCAACTTTCCCCCCAAAGTTTTCCTTGTCTAGGCAAAAGGGCAGGGTCCCAACCGGAATGCCAGCCCTGTTTTCTCTGGTGGTCCAGCTTGCACAGTTAGGCAATGACGGGCCACCTCAACTTGCGGGAAGATATTCGTGTGCTTCATCTCTCCCGAGCTCCTAGATTCCCACCTGTGCAGTGTGCAGAGTTCTTGTTACAGTTTTAGACTTGACCCTGGAAAGGATGCATGGAAATCCTCAGATGCTCTGATTCACTCTGACCAGAAGGGTTTCTTCCTGGGAGGGTTTTTTTCTCTCTTTTATGATCCCCGTGCAGTCATAGAAATAGGCTAAAATGGAGGCTTTTCCATCCACAAGAGAAATATCAAATTCTTCTCATATATTCACAGAAAATAATCTTACTCCGTTCCTGGTTAGGCAGAACATAAATGGCGGGTAGAGGGGAAGAGCTTATGTTTGACCTCGCACACTCTCTTTTCCCATGCTAAGGGAAAATAGCCAATTTTCATCACCGAATTGCATTTCTGAATGACCGATGGAAAAAAAGGATGGAAAAAATTCCTTGCAAATAGTGCATGCCATGCTATAAAACTATTAGATAATAGTAATTATAGGTTTGGTCTCAACAGCAAAATGCTGTTTACTGTGGAGGGAAAATATTCTTTTTTTTTTTTTTTTTAGCAGAATAAACTCTTTCTAGGATGTGAACACTGTCCACTATTCTGAGAATAGTAACTCTGGAAAACACACACACACACACACACACACACACACACACACACAACAACAACAACAACAAAACTCCAACTCATTCCTCTTCCAAAGTTGGGAAAAGTGTTTTAGGGAGTTTGTTCTTTTCAGCTATGGGACTAAGGGTTATTTTATTATTATATTCAAAAGATTGAAGCTTCGTCTTTTTTTTTCTTTTTCACGTATATAAACCCAGTGAAGGAATTCTTTTTGTAAAAATAAGTTGTAAGTCTAACAGCTGACAGTACATTTCACTCTGGGTATAAGTAGAAATGTCCATATATTGCCATCTTCTTGGGGCAGTATCTATTTATATAATCTCGTCTTTTTAAAAGGTGATCTCTCCAATGCATAACTAAGTCTGACTTAATTTATAAAAACCTTTCTGTAAAATATACCCACAAATCGAGGGAGGGGGGTCCTTTTCCAGGCCACATGTCTTACTTTATTGATTTGTAAAGTATGGTTTCAGAGTCTATAACCTAAAGTCCTCTAACACACACACACACACACACACACACACACACACACACACACGTAAGTGAGGGGAAAAAGGTCCACGTTAGTGAAATGAAGGACCAGAAATAAGCCTGCACTGTACCCAAAGGAGAGACTGCCAAACCACCATTGCCCCCATGCAGTGGAATTTAAGGAGGCAAAGAGCAGAACATTTACCAGGCAGCATGGTCTTTATTCCTAAATACACTGATATTGGGGTTGGGTAGTTCGATACAGAAAACAACTCGGGGTTTAGTGAGTGGAGGAGGCCTTTTGTCTGAAAGATGTTCGTCACCTGCCTAAGGCAAGCAGGCCTTGGAACACCCTGGCTGCCCTAACAGGGGACGAAATGCACGTGTAGTGGGCATTTTCCCAAAGAATATTCCCACCGAGGGAGACTCAGACCTTCAGCATTTTCAAAGATTTCTCAAATGGCCCAAGGGCCAGAGAGTGCTAGAGCAACAGAAATGCAGCGGACAACATCTGTGAGTCTTTTTTTTAGGAACTGCAGCTGGTGAGCTGGAGACGCCTCTGTAATTAGGACATTAATTCTGTTTCAGAGTGGTAAATAGTGTAATTCAAATTGCACGAACCAGGGGGGATGCAGGGCAGGACCAGAGGACCAAATGGAGTCAGGGTGACCACGGAGAGGAGGCTGTGCTTGGAGCCAGACTGGGCTCAGCCCGGGGGCTTCTGACCATGAGTGTCACCACAGCTCAGTGGGTGGGAATCGGCAATTAACACGGGCAAACTCCTCGTAACTGCATATTACGGTTTCTCGATGCCTGTTTCCAGTTTATAGTTCTCTATGTTACCTATGCAGAGCTATGTCTCAACTATGACTGGTTCTTCTCAACCTGAGAAAAGAGATCTGCCTTCGCTCTGAATTCAGAGTTAAAAGAACTCTGAAGTTGTAGTGAAGGAGATGCGCCTGGTACCTGCTGGGTAGGATTAGGTAAGTTGTAGCCATTAGAGAATGCTGCCCAACCTCTGTCTATTCTACCAGCGTGGAAACTCATTGTTGAGCAAAGGAAGCACGAGCTGACACCTGCACAGGGTTGAGTACGTCCAAGTGACTGTATAACCAGTAAGAGGAGAGATCAACCCCGTACTTGGCAGATATGTGGTGTTAGTGCATCCTGTCCTGGGGTACCGCTCTAAAACACATCATCTCCAGTTGGCACTTGGGAGTCCTAGATGCTTATTCCAGTTCTTCATTTTAATGGACAGATGGACAACATTAGTTCTTCTATCGATCCTATTTACAAAGGTGACTATAATTGCCTCCAATGGGGCCATACATTTTAGAAAAAGTGAACAATATTTTAAATGATGTCAATGCCCCCCCAGGACGCCTAAGAAGGTCTGAATAGTTTGTTTTATGATTGCTCCTCCCTGTCTCTAAGGATCATGTGGAGATAAGACAAGGCCTCTAATTGTCTCTGGCATGTTTTAGAAGAGAATGCACATGCGTTCTCTACTCCTCACTCCATGTCACTATCTCTCTTCACCTCTTAAAATGTCTTTAATAACCTCTCAAGGTGCACACTTCACTGCCACCTATAAAATTGCTCAATGCTAATTAAATTGCAAAGGGTTTTGCCCTAACAATTCCAATCATACTATTAAATGTAATTAATGAAATGAATGAGATAAAAGAAATAGTTCCCAGAATTCAGCCCAGGTGTATCTTTTCTTCTTTGTTAATCCTCACCTGAGGATATATCTTTTTTCAGTGATTTTTAGAAAGTGTGGAAGGGAGGGGGAGAGACACACAGAGAGAAACATCAATGTGAGAGAGACACATCAATTAGTTGCCTCCCACACACACTCCTACCAGGGCCAGGGATCGAGGCTACAACCGAGGTACAGGCCCTTGACTGGAATCGAACCTGGGACCCTTCAGTCTGCGAGCCGATGCTCTATCCACTGAGCAAAACTGGCTGGGGCATCCCAGGTGTATCTTGGGCAGAACACCTGCAAATATCTGAGGCCAGGTGTTCCAACAACAGGAGGTACTTGGGCCAATAGTCCTTGAAGCAAAAACCTATGGCCAAGAGGATCTGTATTAAACATGTTTACATACAACCAACCAGGCTTCCTTTTGGCGGCCCAGTTAATCAGATTCCAGGACATTACCCCAGAAAGGCAGCAGGTTGGACAGAAAGCAATGGTTGACCAGTTGGTTTTTAAAGGTTTTTGAAGGTCACGTGTGTGTTAGCAGACCACAAACCCATGGGCTGCTCTTGCCTCCCACTGACCCTTCCTCCTAAGGGGCAGCCTACTTGGCTGGGTATTCTTTCCCCTTTCTAGGCCGTCCTTGGTGAACAATACAAACAGATTTCAACCAGACACCTATGCTTATGAGAAAAGAGTCGGGTGTTTCCAGGGCTGACTTTGGGATAAGCTGTCTAACCAGACTCAGCCCCGTCCAAGATGGACATGTGCTTAGACCTCTAGCTGGGGCTGCTGGAGTGCCTCGGGCGAAAGGCTCGTGCTTAAAACCAGCTTTTGGTAGGAATGGTCCTTAAGCTGTTTGGTCTTTGGCCATCTCTCACCGAAACAACACAGTCCTGGCATTAGCTTTCCTTACTGCTTAGGCAGAAATGCAAATGAGTGTTTTGTTTAGTGTAGTTGGTCTTTGCACAAAGCTTCGATTGAATGCTGTAAGATAGGCCATGCATGCTGTAGTTAGACCCAGCCCCTCCTCCCCCTTCCTGTTGTGAGGTGCCTCACCCCACACATTTACGTGACCCACCTGCTCCCACAGGCTTCTGACCTCTGGTCTAGAAGCAGAGGTGCACCTTGGGGGTCTTTTCTTAGTAATTATTGAGCATTGTGTCTTCCCTCTACATGATTAGCTAACCAGCAGGGAGTTAATTATTGAGCACCTACGGTGTGCCTGCAGTGTGAGGTGCTGGTCACAGAGATGAGTGAGGCCACTTCCTGACTTCCAGTCTGGTGTTTCCACCCAGACCCTGGCACGTCAGAGCTCTCTGCCCAAACTCAGGCCACATTCCCAGCAAATCTTCCTTCAGTCCTTACACAGAAAGAGACCTCAACCTGAATTCTTTTCTCTTTCCTCAAAGATAAGCACTTTACACCAAACGCCAGTTTAAGCATTGACATTATTCTACAGGGCCACGGAACCTTCACTATCCACACTGACACTTCGGACAGATAAAGGAGGGTGTGCGTGTGTGTGTGTGTGGTGGTGGTGGGGGGGAGGGAGAGTTGGGGGGCAGAAGCCAAATCCAGGAGGTGGCAGAAAAAGAAGAGAACAAAACACATGTTCATGCACTCACATAGGGGAAAACCAGTTGGGAAAGTTTCCTTTTCTTCTTGGATGGCCAGTTAAAAAAATCCCATGTGCTATGTGTGTCTATGGAAACCTTCCTTATCTCAAAGATAGTGAGGTACTAAAGACTGCTGTTGCCATGGAACGAGCAGTATTTGCTTTTTATTCTATTGCACAATATCTAATTACAGAGACCCTGATAAAATTATGCATTCCTAAGCACAAATTAAGGCCCTTCTACAGGAGCCTCCAAGTACATACTTTATTTTTCAAATTTCATTAAAAACAAAAATCAGGGATGACTTTGGGATAAGCCGTCTAACCAGACTCAGCCCCGTCCAAGATGGACATGTGCTTAGACCTCTAGCTGGGGCTGCTGGAGTGCCTCGGGCGAAAGGTCAGCTCGTGTCCTTCACTCTCCGACAAGAGCCCAAGTCCAAACTCTCAAGCCCTTTCTCCCACTGGAATGGTGCGCAGGACACAGATTCAAAAATCAGTTGCTTTGTTTCCTCTTGAAATACAATAATCAGTTTAATAGCATGGGAGGCTGAGCTGCTCCTTTGAAAAGATGACCTGTTACAAAAACAGTTGCTGCTCCTTCCCCAGTATTTATGCTTTTATACTTATGTACCTTCACACATGTGTACTGTTTTTAACATAATACTCCACTTTGAAAATTATCTTTTGAGTCAACATAACAGTTCAAGATACACATACGTGCGTGTGTGCGAGGTTCATTTAACTGGTGTGCCAGTTTAGTATTCTATTGCATTGGCCCTCCCCTTATCCATGGACATTTATGTTGCTTTCCAATTCCTGCTGCTCCAATGAACATTCTTTTAATGTCCTTTTGTTGGGTACCTGTAGGGGTTTTTCTTAAAGTCTTCCAATTGGAGTATAGCTGAGTTTGCGAGAACCGATTTCCAGTGCCCTAACTTCCATGTGAATTATCTGCTATAGCCAATCCTCTGAGATTCATGCTAGCACTTCCGCACCACTGTCTTTCCTCACTGTCTTCTCCCACGCACTAAGAGGCTTTGCCCAGGGCGGGGGATTGTGGGGGGTATGACTCCACAGTGCCACGTTGAGAGACAATATGAACTTATCTGTTGCTGAAAGTAGCTACCCCTTCAATCAAGGACCACAAAGCCAGGCTGGGGCGTTGAGTCTCTCCCTGTTTTACACGGAGCCCCATGGAAGGTGGAGCCTGGTGTTCGGCCCTTGTTGGGATGGTCTGAATTCAGATATATTGCAGGGTGGAAGTGTGCATGTTTTGATCCTTTATGCCCATTGAAAATGTAATGACTTCACCCCTTCCATCTCCTGACTTATTTTCAAAGAACGCAGCTCTCCCGAAAATCTTGTGGGGACACAGCAGAGAGTGTCAGTAAAATGTACTGATGGTGGCAGCACCTCATGTCCCCCGCGTGACAAATTCAGGCAGGCTTGAAGCTCTATGCTCTACACACCTACCTGAGCCCTCCCTACATGCTTCCCACCAGCATAGAAACAGAATTTGGACGTGCCCTGTGGTCCTAGGAACATGTACTAACATAGTTATTTAGATTGAGAAGATGAAGGCAGGCTTGCTCTGTTAGATAACGAGTTCACTTTGGTTGTTTTGACTGTGAAGCCTGGTTTTGCTAATTGGGTTATATAGTGAATGCGTCCATAAATTGAGTGAGGTTCATCTATTGTTCCGTGATTTTGATGAGAATATATTTAAAGTACATAAGATAAAAGCATATGCTAAAAAAAGATTCGTTTGGCAAAGATGGATTTATGTGAACAATAATTTGTTTTTTCCCAAACCTTTCCAAGTGTATTTAATTCAACAAGGTCCCTCTGAGAGTGTCATGTGTGAGAAATACCAGCACATGTGTAGGGATAGGCATCCAGGATGCTTGCTTTCAGAACAAGCAATAAAGAACTTCTTGCTAGGCAATCTCCCTGCACCTCTACAGAGCACTAGACATCCAGAGAAAACTCGATGGGCTCAGGTAAGATGATAACACATACTGCTGGAGGTGAGTCACCAACTGTAGGAATAAATTAGAATTCACTGAAATAACTCTTTTATTGCTATGTAGGGAGAATCTAACCACATGAGGAAAAGGGCACAACCACTCTTGGTAGTTGGTCTTCTCAGTATGACCCTCAAATGCACCCCCAGATCAGATCCCGGGATGACTATTCTGACGTGTATTTGGGATGTATTTATTAAGGAAGGTACCCATCTGCTTGGGTGACGCTGCCCTGACGCAGGCATGTCAGCAGCCTGTAGTAGAAAGAGTGTCTTAGCAGGAATCCTAGTTGGTTTCACTATGACTCACAGTAGGTCCCTGGGTCTCAGTTTCTCCTTCTATAAAATGAGGAGTTTGAGCGTATGTTCTGAGGTTCCCGCTCATCACCTTGGCCTTGGCTCACCACTTCTCTCCAAGGTGACTATGAGCCCCAGGCTGATGCCCTTGGTCTGGGCATTAGACTACCACTGTGGCCTATATCTGGGCTGCATGAACATGGCTGCCCCTCCTGAGAACATTCCAAAACCTTGGTGGATTTTTTTTTTTAAATGTATGTTTTTAATTTACTGCAGAGAGGAAGGGAGAGGGAAAGAGAGATAGGAACATCAATGATGAGAGAGAATCATTGATTGGCTGCCTTCTGCATGCTCCCCACTGGGGATCAAGCCCGCAACCTGGGCACGTGCCCTGACCGAGAATTGAACCTGGGACCTCGTGGTTCATAGGTAGATGCTCAACCACCTGAGCCACACTGGCTGGTGTTTAAATGTACAAGTGAGTAACACTCAGGGAACCCGTTTCAGCCCCAGGACGCAGCACCTTGACCTCAGATACTTCACAGTAACCTGAGTTTGCCGGACGGAAGCAGCCACGCTCCCCTCAATCTTTGCTTCCCTTTACACAGCCTGAGCCTCCAAGCAAGGATGGAAAGGAATCCAGCACGTACCAAGGCCTTCAGGGATCAATACAGTTATTTCTCTCCTTACTGATTTTCTTATGTTTTACTCTAGGCACCCTAAGAGAAAATAGGTAGTGAACAAGGGTACTGTGGCAGGTGATAAAAATAGCCTTGTTTGCTTTGCTATTATAGAATTACACTCAGAGGGTTTCTCAAAGCCCCCCATCCCTTTTTATGGGAACTGTTCGGAGAGGCAGAGTGAGTCCTGAGCAGGGAGACAGGGACAGGATGAGATGGACTTGTCCGTGTGTAAGGGAGTCAATAAGTATGCGTCCTCCCACGTCTGGCTGCCTTGGTTCAGATCTGGCCTCCACCACTTGCTGGCTGTGTGTCTGGGATGGGTATATGGCTGGGTCTCTCTGAGTCCCATTTTCTTCACCTGTAAGTGGGAACAGCCTCATACAGCTCTTGCGAGGCTCGAATGAAAGAAGCAATGGAAACACTCAGCTCAGGGACTGGGGCATGGTAAGGACTGAAGTATTATTATTATTACCATAGTTTTATCACGGTGACAGGCATGCTAGAAAGATTATTCCCTTCACTCATTAAGTAGGAAAATCTAGCGGTCAAATCTGTCATCCGTGGTGGCAACACCCTCGGCGTTTTCTTTCTCCCCAGGATTTTCCCCCATTATAACACGGAAAGCCAAATCAAATTTGCTCAGCTAATTTTGGCCTGAGAGGTGTACTTAGGACCCTCAACATTGGCCTTACAGGTCAGGCTTATCAGTTCACACTTGTTAGGGTGAAAAACTCCTTTCCTATCACGGCTCCTGCCACTTCCCTTATCCTGTCTTTCTCCCGGAACAAGTGGCCTTGCAAGATACTTCAGCCCTGATTTGGCAAACACACTTGTTTTGTGAGAGCGAGTTCCGCCCATGTGTACCACTGGGGGTTGTAGACATTGGAGGGCTTATCAGAGGAGGCCTTTCTCCCGCAGGTGCCAGGGCATGGAGAGCAGGGCCCCTGCTGGCGGTCCCCTTCTAATTAGGACTGTCCCACCACTTCCCGGCGATGGCTCCCAGGGACACCAGGATCCATGCAGAAGATTGGACTGTATCTATCAATCCTTGGGGTAGACTGGGAAGTGTTCCTAGCTGGAGCAGGAGGAACATGATTTTTGGAACATGAGTGGAGGAGAGGTGGTGAGCAATGTCGAATGCACAGTCATTGGACATTCTCTATCATGATAACATTTGTTTCAAATAGACCTTAGATTCCAGAGTCTTAGCGGGAGTTGGCCCAAGGGTGCTCAGGAATATAGTAAATCTGTTTCAGGATCTGAATGCCTATATTTGTGGGTGCAGCAAATACTGACCAAAGGCTAGATGCTGAGTGCCAAGCTGGGACAGGTAAGGAAAAGGTTTCATAAAATGAGATGCTAGTTAACATAACTGAATAGATAAGAGCTGGGCCACTAAAGATGGGTTCACATCTTAGCTCTGTTACTTGCTACCCAGGTGACTTTGAGCAAGTTTCCTGTGAAGTGAATGCACCTTCTCAGCACCCTGATCGCTTAGAGCAGTGGTTCTCAACCTTCCTAATGCCACGACCCTTTAATATAGGTCCTCCTGTTGTGGTGACCCCAACCATAAAATTATTTTCATTGCTACTTCATAACTGTAATTTTGCTACTGTTATGAATCATAATGTAAATATCTGATATGCAGGATGTATTTTCATTGGTACAAACTGAACATAATTAAAGCATAGTGATTAATCACAAAAATAATATGTAATTATATATGTGTTTTCCGATGGTCTTAGGTGACCCCTGTGAAAGGGTCATTCGACCCCCAAAGGGGTCGCGACCCACAGGTTGGCGACCCACAGGTTGAGAACCACTGGCTTAGAGGGTCAGTCCCTCACTTGTTTGGGCCACCCTAGGAATATGTTCTTGTGGCCAAATGTCTTGCATAATTTGTAAGCTATTTAACTGTCTTTGTACTTGACTCTCCCTTGGGTTGGGTAGCACTGGATTGGCTGTGGGCATTTTTGGGTTCCAGTGAAGGGAAAGTTGAGTTAGGGATTATTTATTTAGGATGTAGTAGGGTATGTTTATACATTTCACAGTCATTTCCATGTTTGGTTAAATTATTGCTAGCTGTCCTGGGCTGGAAACGGCCAACTCATCTTGTTTTGGGACATGAAGTGGCAGGGTCAGAGGTCATATGAACTTGTCTGAAAGCACCTGGCACTGAAAGTATGTGGGAGGTAGAGAAAAAATATGTATGGAGCCAGAAACTAGTCTTTGGGGGTGAGGGGGGGGGGGGAAGGGGGAGAGGAGGGAAGGAGATCCAAATCCTACAGCTCATATGTAGAAAAATCTGAGAGATGTTTTGGTGACAGCCTTCTTAAAAACTTACATGACATTACTAATATTGAACGATAAAGCAAAGAGAAGTTTAGAAACTACTAATATTGAATGATAAAGCAAAGAAAAGTTTAGAAACTACTCTCAGTATTTTCTCAACCATGTTAGAAAAAAGACTGAAGTATTCTTTCACATCATAGAAAATGATATTACGAAATGTGTTATATGAAGAAATGACCGAAGAATATGCAGCCAAAAATATAGGAAAAAAGTATTTTAAATGTGTGTCAAGCAATTAATGAATAAAACAATGCGATTTTCTGGATGTTGTGGTGTTTGCAGTATTTGCCTACTTTTAAAACTTTATTGACATAATAAACACTGACTTTCAAAACTAGTTCTGAATGTAACATTCCCTCCTCAGGGAATCCCAACTGCATAACCTTCCGATCCCACAAAACCTGGGTCTGCCCCGGATATCTGCTAGTTTCTTGTGAGGACGAAATCTGCAAGGCAGTATGAGTTTGACCACATATACACGCTTGTGGCAAGAAGAGTGGATGTTGAAGTGGGAGGGGTAGAGAATCGAGGCAGGGAAGTCAATTCTGAGTCTAAGCTAATGGTCTAGACCAGTGATTTTCAACTGGCGTGCCACAAGAAGTTTTAAAACATGCAATACCTGACCTCTTTTCCCTTAAATTGTCAAATAAAAAAAATGACAACAGCCATCTGGTGTGAATGCCCTAAATATACAGGTGATACAATAGAGTTGTATCTTATAGGTCATGTCACATAATAATGTTGTGTCTGATTGGCTAATTCTTGGTACTAGGCATCCTTATAGTATACAAGTATTGGCACCTGATTTTTAAAAAAGTCACTTTGGAGCAAAAGGATAGGTAATTACTATAATTATTTTTTTTGTCAATCAATAAAAATTATACCTATGTTTTCGCCATATCGGCAAAAAATACAATATATTTTTTTGGTGTACTGCTGAATTCTAGTAATTAGTTTATGTGTGCCATGGGATGAAAAAGGTTGAAAGTTGATGATCTAGACAAGAGAAGATGTGAGCTTGATTTTGGTTTTCTTTTATGTTGTACAATGGACACTAAGGAAAACACCATAGAAAACTGTCACTTTCAACGTTTGACAATAACGGAGTATCAGCAATTTCCTCTGGCTCCAATGTTGAGAATTCAAGAGACTCAAACCAGCAAAGGAAGTGTGTTCTTCCCCCAGGAGCATATCATGTCTCTTTCCTCTCACAGGGCAGGTCCCAGTATTTCACTAGATGTCTTCCAGGTGCTGCAGACTTGGCCTTATAAACTCCTGAAGTTGAAAGGAGGCTTCATCTGTATTCCTAACCATTAATTCTTGCCTTGGCTAAGTCTAAGCTAATGGTCTAGACCAGTGGTCGGCAAATTCATTAGTCAACAGAGCCAAATATCAACAGTACAACGATTGAAATTTCTTTTGAGAGCCAAATTTTTTAAACTTAAACTATATAGGTAGGTACACTGTTATTAATTAGGGTACTCCTAAGGCTTAAGAAGAGCCACACTCAAGGGGCCAAAAAGCCACATGTGGCTCGCGAGCCACAGTTTGCCAACCACGGGTCTAGACCAGTTACTTCCAACTGGTGTGCCTCAAGAAGTTTTAAGGAGGCTTCATCTGCATTTGTAAATATTAATTCTTGCCCTGGCTGGTGTGGCTCAGTTGGTTGCACACAGTTGAAAAAATGCTGGTTTGATTCCTGGTCTGGCACATGCCTGGATTGTGGGCTTAATCCCTTGTAGGGGGCATGCAGGAGGCAGCTGATCCACGTTTCCCTCTCACATCAATGTTTCTCTCTCTCTCCCTTCCTTTCCCTCTAAAATAAAAACAGTGAAAGTATAAAAAATATTAATTCTTATGCTTGTGCTGGGAAGAAGGGTATTCATTATAGTCTGTCCTATATTTTTTATTTCTGATATATTTGATTACAATGTATATAACAGAAGCATTTATTTTGTATTTTTAAGAAGTTACTCTCTTGAGAGAGAAAATGGAGAGGCAGTTGAAACTTCTTGGACTGTTCCACTGTGGTGGGACATTCATGAATCCTGGGTTTGCCATGCAGAGTTTAATGCCAAACCTCCAGAGAGCCCAACTTTGCACAAGCAGAGAGGGCTGAGTGCGAGAAATCTCCCCCTGCCTCAAGGAACAGGGATTTGGCTAGTGGGGAGGGAGTGAAATGGCTCAGCAACGTGAGTCAAGGATGTTGTTGCTAACAGTTAATGATTACTGAGTATGGACAACGTGCAAAGACAATGTGCAAGGAAGAGCCACCTGGCAGGATGGATTAGCTCCCGTCCTTGCCCAAGCACACAGCCCTCTGGAAAGTGGTACAAATACCTATAGACGGCAGAGGGCAATAATGAAATACATAAAAAGATCACTGAGTGAGTCATCTCTGGCAAGCAGTAGGCATTTGGGCTGATGAAGTTCATCTCATGTAAGAGTTAACATGAATAAAGATGATTTATGATGGGGTCTGCACATTGTTTCAGAAGAACGTTCGGAGATTTGAGGATGGGATGGTGAATTTACCCTCTGAGTCCTAATAGTGCTCTGTTTTCCAGATGAGTTCAAGTCTTGTCATATTCTAGATGTGGAGAGCGTACATGGTATTTTCTTTGTATAAACAAATAAAAACCAATTCATCTTCCACATGTTTACCTTACTCAGGAACACACATGCACACGCGAGCCCAGATAGATCAACCATGTTAGCGAGGCTCTTTTCCCTCATCAAATTAGGATATATTAGGTTCATTAGAGGCACTTGACTTACAAATCTACGAATAAACAGTTATTTTCCTAAGCTGCATTTTGATTGATCATCTGAAACTACATTTCCTGTTCATTACTAATGGTTTTCTGTAACGTTCCCCTTAAATAAACGTGGTGTATCTGTGAACAAAAATATCTCAATAGACTATATTCTCTAGAGTATAAAAGGACTACATTTTTTACCCGTGCAATGATCACAGGACAGAAATGCTGACGAGAAACCTTTCTCCATGGTATTTTTGAAGAAATATCAGAGACTGCATATTCTTACAGACTTGACATCCTGAAAGGAGATCAGTATAAAACACTCAAATTAAGTCGACTTGCCATTTACCGAAAACCACTCAGCGGCCTCTACTCCTGGAATATTTTAAGCCATTTGTTGGAATTATCATCTCAAATCCTTTCGGCTCCTTCACCATAGTGGAAGGAGGAAAACAGTTTTGAGTTTTTCCATGCCCTACAAATAGAGCAACATCTCAAAGCCGAGTTTCAGACTCCCCAGACTCTGGCCCCTTAGCAGCTCTGATAATCTGGCCTGGCTATGAAGGCTGGGAAGCTTGGGTTCCCTATCAGGCTGTTTACTTAACACATGTCACATCTAAAATAAGGACTGCTTTAGCTGAAAAAGCAAGTCATTTATAAGTGTGCATTTATAAGGGCAAAAGTCAAGGCAACTGTGCAAACCACTTGTCAACTTATTTAGAGGAAATTGTGTAATCAACTTAACATACCAGTTAGCCTTTACCTGCAAGGTCAAGCTCAGAGTTCCTGCATGTCACCACACGGGCCTATTAATCACTCTGCAGGAAACTCCACATTTTTCTTCAGATTAAACTATAGAAAGTGGAGTGTGAACAGAATCTAGAGTCCATTTCCTATCAGTTTCTTTGTTTCTTCTGACTTGGTTGATGTTTCATAATTACAAATATTTTTCGACTTGTTTGTTACATGATTGAAAATGGGCTCAGAATGATATATTTCCATGTGCATTGCTAAGGGAGTTTTATTGCACAAAGGTAAATCTAGGTATCTGATGGCTGGATGCCAACTTACTGCTGTAGATTCTAACTAGAGATAGAAAGTGTTGACACCGTTGAACAAGTAACAGATCTTTCATTCTAGGAAAAAAAAAAGGATATAAGCTATTAAATTTAATACCATTTCCCCTTCTTTTTCATGCTGTCAAAAAAGTTCAGCTGTGATTTTTGAAGATATTGTAATTTGAGGCATGATTTTTCTTAAAAAAAAAATCGCATTCAAATACCTTTAAATTTATTTTTACCTGAAAATGTCTTTATTTTGCTTTCACTGTAAAATAGCTTTATTGAGGTATAATTTATATACCATGCAACTTATCCATTTAAAGTATAAATTCAAGGTTTTCTCGTAAATTCGCCAAATTATATAGCCATTATCATAATGAATTTTAGAAAAATTTTATCCAAAAAGAAACCCTATACCCATTAGCAGTATCTCCATTTTCTCTCAACCTCTCCAGCCCTATTCTGGACATTCTATACACATGGACTCATACAACATGTGGTCTGTTGTGTCTGGCTTCTTTCACTTAGCATGTTTTCAAGGTTCATCTAGGTCAGTGGTTCTCAACCTTCCTAATGCCATGACCCTTTAATGCAGTTCCTCATGTTGTGGTGACCCCCAACCATAAAATTATTTTTGTTGCTACTTCATAACTGTAATTTTGCTACTGTTATGAATCATAATGTAAATATCTGATATGCAGGATGTATTTTCATTGGTACAAATTGAACATAATTAAAGCATAGTGATTAATCACAAAACAACATGTAATTATATATGTGTTTTCCGATGGTCTTAGGTGACTCCTCTGAAAGGGTCATTCGATCCCCAAAGGGGTCGTGACCCACAGCTTGAGAACCGCTGATCTAGGTTGTATTAGTACTTCATTTCTTTTTGTGGCTGAAAAATATACTGCATTTTATTTATCCTTTCATCATTTGATGAACATTTGGGTTATTATACTTTTTGACTATTAAGAATAATGCTGCTATACATATTCATGTCAAGTTTTTGTGTGAACATACACTTTCACTTCTCTTGGGTATATATACCTAGGAAAGGAAAGGCTGGGTCGTATGGCAGCTCCACGTTTAACATTTTAAGGAATTTCCAAACTGTTTTCCAAAATAGGCTATGCCATTTTACATTCTCATAAGCAGTGAATGAGGGTTCTGATATCTCCATATCCTTGTCAACACTTGTTACTGTCTTTTTTATTTTAGCCATCCTAATGTGTGTGAAGTGGTATCTCACTGTGGTTCAAACATCTTTTAAAGAAAATGCTCACAGAAAATATTTGTATTGTTTTCCCATGGCCAGTACTATGAATACCAACCATTCTATGGTTGTAGTATTTTGTATAGCAAACAGGATGGAAGGAAGTTTAGGAAACATGGACAAAGTACACAAGAAGGCTGAGAGACTTGGGATGGTCAGGGTCTTATTTTGAATGAACAATGTTCTGAATTTCTAGACATCTAAAAACATAAACAACTAAACCATTTCCAAAGGCCATTCAAAGACACAACTTCTTTTGGTTTTGTTTGGTATTTTCTTTGCCTGACTTACTGTAGGAGAATAAACTCAATCTTAATTGCAACATGTAAGTTTAAACAATGATTAATTTGCTTCTGAGGAGCCATTTGCAGCTACTGTTCTATTTGAGTAGCTTCCACGCTTATGTTTCAACTTTCTGGGGGGCTTGGACCCAGCAACAAGAAAGATAATCCTCCTTTGTGGACATTCCCACAGTTAACTCCACACACATCTGGATGGCAGTTCAATAGTCCACTGTTATTCAAACAATTTGTAATCACACATACTCTGTGTCAGCTAACAAGCCAGGGTGTATGGCTTTTCAGTATTCCGTGGCATGCAGCACGCACAATTTACAAATAAAATAGAAAACCTACAGCAAAGACAACGGCACATTCTTCATTGCATAGCTGAGTAAAAAGAGCTCCTCTGTTGAAAGACAAGACATCACTTGTTATTTTGACGGTAAATGAAAAGAGGTTCAGAAAACCATATTTCATCTGTTAAATCTCTTAACATGAGAAAGTCTCATATGTGCAGCGCTGAAAAATCTGGGCCCATATGTTTCTCTAAGCTGGGCTTGAAGCAGAGATGGACACACAACCACCCGCAGTACAAAACATGCAGCTGACAAAATTCTGCAAACTTATCCATCTAAGTCATGGTAGACTGGAGAGGAAGGGGAGATTGGACATCCTCACTAGGGTCAACTGTTTTCCGCATTACTTTCAGCTGGAGGATGGAGGCAAGCAGGAGTCCAGTTCAACTCCCCAAGTGGCTGAGTAACAATTTTGGAAACAAAGGGTTTGATAAGGCTGGAGGAAGTGAAGTTGAGCTTGTCTGGAGACTGGGGACAAGGACTGGGGACAGGCTCTCCACATGCACACCCATTGAAACCCCCGACAAGCCATTGAGACGACAAGGTGGCAGAAACAGCAGTCAAAGACCGATCGTCATGGGATAGGGAGGTGTCAGGAAATGCAACCAGAGGTGCAGCTGGGCCACATTCCACCTGCCCTGTCTAATTGACAGCAGGGTGGCCCCTGACCCCAAGGACTGCATACATCATGGCAATCCGGAGCCCATTCAGAGCAAGTTCAGGCTTTGGAACGTGTGGAGGCCTCACCGTGGGATCACTCGGCTAGGTCACTGCTGAATTCCACAAGACTCAGGCACCAGAGGATAAAGCATTTCTTATCCAGGAGGGCTTTCCCCGCTGGCTTTTTGCCCACAGTGCCCTAACTTGACTTTCAGGCTCTGCTGAAAGCTTTCTAATAGAGGGCAGCCCCAAGTCCAAGGTAAACACAGTTCTGTCATCTTGTGAACTCAACAATCTCGTAATGAAATAACCATTAAGGTCCAGGTGGCTTGTGAGAGAAAGAAACTGTCACTGTTGAATCAGGTTGTATTGGGAAAAAAAGATTAGTTTCTCACTGAACTGCACATGTTTTGATTACTCTCTACCCACAAAATGTTACTCCCTTTAATATTTCAGGTGTCTAGTCACTTCCTTCCCAATGTATCAGGCATTCCTTGAGGACCTACTGCATTCCAGGAACTGTGCTGAATCCTGGAGATATAACAAAAACGGGAACGCAGTCCCTTCGGCCTCAAGGATCTCACAGCCTCCGAGGAGAGCCAAGTCTGCAGAGAACAATCCATCACATGAACTGATCAACACTACGGAGAGGAGAGTGAGGGGGCACAGAGGAAAGAGGGGTTATTCAGCCCGAGGGCTTGGGAGAGCCAGGACAGAAGGTAACACTTAAGCTGGACCTTGAAGATGAGTGAGCTCCACCTAGCTGAGGGGAGGAAGAGCACTGGGAATGCTTTGCCAGTGACAGCGCTGCTCACACGTGGCCCAAATGAGCCCTCCTCTGTAAGACGACGAGTCAATCTGGTCAGAAACCAAATGAGGAATCTAAACTCCCTTCCCATATTCCATTTTCAGTATCCCATTCACCCCAGTCACTGGAGAGGGAAAGAACTGGATTGTGGGGCAGTGACTAGTCTCAACTTCATTAACCAGGCAGGACATTAATTCTGACCTGTGGACATCTATGGGCTAGCAGGAGGGCTGACACACCCATGTCCAGATCTGCCTACGGGGGCTGATCTCCATCGCAGCTCTCTCCCTCACATCCACAGGAAGGCAACCATTCCACGGGTCAGGTATCAAACAAACAATACATAGGAAAGGCAAAAAGAACTGCAAGAATAATGACTCAGCAACAGAAAATCATCAACTTAAGCTTTTTTTTTTTTTATCTTCAAAAGTATGTCCTGAAGGGAAAGGCAGCCACAGACAGCTTTAATTTGCCAGATCGCTGTAGGTCTCAGTGACCTTGACCGTCATCTTCACATGGATGGAGTGCTCTTGTTCTATTTTAGCGGTACCACTGCGCTTCACATATAGAGGCTCTGCGTTAAGATCACAGAGCTGGATTGAGACCTTACACGCTGTCCCTGTACCTCCAGGGAATGCAGGCTCCTTGCTCACAATTTGCCTAAAATACAGCACGCCCTGTCGAAGGCATCCCAGGGAACAGAAGATGGGAAAGAGACTTTCAGAATTCTGCCTTATTATTTGCTAGAACTTTTTCTTTGAGTTCCTTTTTGTCATTTTTCAAGTTATCTCCTTATGGGACAAAATGAATAATCCATAACTCATTGGAATTTCTCCTTTTAAAAATAATTGTCAACTGTTGAGCAGGCTTTTTCCTTTGATCATTATGGATCACAGCACTACAGGGTTGGAAGGGGTCAGAGAAGTCATCAAGAACCACAGCACATGTGATGCCAGTAGCCCCTGGGATGAGCATCCTTGTTGAGTAGTCAGGTGTGGTGTGTCTACATATTTCCACCAACATCACTTCTCTACTCATTTTCCATTCAAAGCACTTCTCTCAGTGAGAAAGTTCTCTCAGATTAAGCCACAATATGTGTTCCAGTAATTTCCACCTACTGGTTGTGGGTCGAGCCTTTGGGGCCACAGAGACAAGTCTACCCATTTTTCTAAAGAACAAGTCTTGAGAAAGCTGAGAGTTCATTATGTACTTCTTACCATCTCTCACCTCTGAATGCACCCCAGTTCAGAGAGATGCCCCCAATTCTGAAATTGAGGACAGACTCTCGTTTCTTACTGAAGGAGCTGTTTTTAGAGTCAAGCCCTTCTTAACATTAAATTTCTGTCCTAACTATGCTGCTTATCCCAACCAACATAACTTTCTTTATTCCTTCATTCATCCCTCTAATCTAGTCATACATCTTTCTACCCACCTACCCATCCAACTATCCATTCATCTACCATGTATCCATCCATCCATCCATCCATCCATCCATCCATCAATTCATCTAGTACTTATTGAGAACTTGCCATGTGAGAGGTACCATTTTAGGGATTAGGTTAGAGTAATGAACAAGATAAATAAGGTGTCTGTCCTTGAATAATTTCCAATCCAGTAAAGGCTTTTCACGATAATCAAGTAAATAAATGAAGAAAGAGAATAAGGAATAAGATATTAGGTAAGGTGGACAGGGAAAGCCTTTTTGAGGAGTGACATTAAGGAAAAGAAGGAGAAGAAGGAGCCAGCCAAGTGATGATCTAGAGCAGTGATGGCGAACCTATGACACACGTGTCAGAGGTGACACACAAACTCATTTTTTTGGTTGATTTTTCTTTGTTAAATGGCATTTAAATATATAAAATAAATATCAAAAATATAAATCTTTGTTTTACTATGGTTGCAAATATCAAAAAATTTCTATGTGTGACACGGCACCAGAGTTAAGTTAGGGTTTTTCAAAATGCTGACATGCCGAGTTCAAAACGTTCGCCATCACTGATCTAGAGGAAAAACGAAAGGAAAATTAAATAGCCAGGGCAATAACTGAGCAAGAGTGAATGTAGGGCAGCGGGGAGAGGAAGAACAATAGGAGATGGGGTTTGAAAGGTATGGAAGGGTCAGACTACACATACACACTTTAAATTTCACCACTCAGATTAGAGTCGTTTATAAATTCAATGTCACCTGCTTGTAGGAAGGACAAATCAAATCCATTGATCCCTGTCTCTCTGTGGTCCATGCATATGCTGCTTTTCTCCAGAATGTCAGTTAAAAATGTTATGTAATATGTCAGCGGAGTGCCACAGGGGACTCAATGACCAGACTGACAAAAATATTAATTTCAATTAAATTTCAGGATTCCTGAGTCGTCTAGGAAGAACAGGGTAAACCATGAGCCAATTCACGTAACTCAAGAACAGGCTTTGTGTGTTCTAACCAATTATACCCCTCCCCTGGTTTTAACAGCTTTGTTTATGAAGCCCATATTGAAAATCAAATGTTTATTACCATTTTTTGAAGGTGAGGTAGAGAACTTGGCAAAGTATTGATTAATAACTTGTGGATGGCTGGTGCAGGGAAACCAGTTTTGAACCCAGCTGTAAACAGTGCATCGGCACAGTGTTTCAGCTGTTTGCAGGCTCAGAGCTTGCCAGTTGGTAATTAGTTGCAGATTTTCAATTACTTCTCAGCAAACAAAATAGTTTTATTTGCATTGTTTACGTGGCATTTTATTTAGAAAGAATCTGATTGCTTATTTTTAAAGACAGTAAATCTTGAAGGTTTGCATAAAATAAATAGATACAGTTTGTAGTAGCCCTATATCTGCATTTTTATTTTGAGTGATATCAGGGTACAGAACTTGGCTGAGATTCAATCAGCTCTATCACATGATCCCCAAATGCCTCCTGTGCAATTTGTCAAAAAGGAGATTTTTGGCAACTGCATGTAAAACTCTTGAGATTTGTTTTGTAATGAGCAACATAATCTGAGGAGGAAAACCCCTCCAGCAAAGTTGCATTTTCTGCTAATTGAAACTGGTAAACCAATGTGGGTAACTTTAAATTCAATAGAAGATTAAAATAATTTTGTTTTTAAATGTTAGTCCTTAATACTTTGCATCAGGCGGGTTCTCTCCGTGACTTAGGGCTCCTTACATGCCCACACTTTTATCTTTGGAGAATGAAATTAAAACAATTCAGCAAAATACTTATTGAGGACCTTCACCAGTGATGGCGAACCTTTTGAGCTCGGCATGTCAGCATTTTGAAAAACCCTAACTTAACTCTGGTGCCGTGTCACATATAGAAATGTTTTGATATTTGCAACCATAGTAAAACAAAGATTTATATTTTTGATATTTATTTTATATATTTAAATGCCATTTAACAAAGAAAAATCAACCAAAAAAATGAGTTCGCGTGTCAGAGGTTCGCCATTACTGACCTACATAGTGGTTGGTGTTAGAGATGCTACCGAATGAGGAAGGTAAGATTTCTGTGCCCAGAAAGATCAGAGTTCAGTGGGGGAAGGGATGGAGCTTTATAAAGACCCTTATTAAAGACTGGCTGGAATAAGTAAGTATTATGATCAGCAAAAAGCCATGGGATTAGAAAGAAAGGAGGAATTTATCCTGACTAGCACATCAGAGAGGGAGATAAGGTAAAATGCAGTAGATGGCAAAGGAGAAATGGATCCTGCAGTTGGGAGAATTGCAGGATTCCTGAGTCGTTCAAGAACAGGGTAAACCACGAGCCAATTCATGTACCTCAAGAATAAGACATCTTGGGGAGAGGGGACAGGACACATAAAGGCATGCAAGAGTGAGCAAGAACCTTGGTCAGAGACCCATGAGTCTAGTGTGGTTGGATAGACACGGTGTGTCAGGTGAGGTTGGGAATGAGGCAGAGGGA
This sequence comes from Myotis nattereri, assembly GCF_964212035.1. NCBI lineage: Eukaryota > Metazoa > Chordata > Mammalia > Chiroptera > Vespertilionidae > Myotis > Myotis nattereri. Next base: position 51,108,580 of record NC_138088.1, on the reverse strand, counting down.
GTGGAGGAACAGAGGTGGACAGCCTTAGACAGCATGGTAAAGAACTCGAACCCTGCTCTGCAGGTGGAGGGGAGCCATGGAGAACCCTGAGCAGAGCAGTGACATGATCAGACACATCTGTGTCTGAGAATGACCCGCTCCTGAAAAGGGTCAGGAGCATTAAGAATACACGTGAGAATGAATGGATTTTAGGAATTTCAGATGTGGAATCAACAGAACCTATAGAACAAGAAAATAACAGGTGTGAGACAAGAGGACAGGTCCAAACTGATGCTCAGGCTTCCATAGACGCCAATGACATTATCCAAGAGCAAGAACATGGGAAGAGGAATAACTGTGGTGGGGTAAGAATGATAAACACCCTTCCCCGACCCTAGACAATGCCAGAGCAAAACACTATGGCAGACCTCAAAAACATTATGCTAAGTGAAAGAAGCCAGTCATAAAAGATCACATATTACATAATTCTATTTATATGAAATATCCAAAATAGGTAAATCCACAGAGACAGGGGCTGGGGAAATGGGAGAGCAACTACTTAACAGGTACAGGGGCATCTTTTTCCATAAGGAAAATGCTTGGAAGTAGAGAAAGGTGATGGCTGTAAAACATTGTGATTATACTAACAAACAAAACAAAAACAAACTCCCTCAAACACCAGGGCAATCCACGGAACCTTGTATTCCAGAGTTGCATGTACCAAGAACCTCCTCTTAAACCCAAATAATACCAACGCAGGAAGGGAAGGCAGGACTGCGCCCATTCGCTACGTGGAATTGCCTCTTAGGTTCCAGGGGCCACACTCCTTCCTACCTGTTATTATGCAGATTTTCCTTGGAAGGCCTGGGCTGACATACTTGGGAATGCTTAATTTGCTACAACCTTATTCCTTGTGGGCATATCCTCTACTTGGGGACCGTCTGCCTTTACAATGTCAAACTCTGGCTGACCTGGTAATGTGAGCAGTCAATCCGTCATGTGGGAGACATACGAGGGGAGGGGAAGAAGGAAAGCACATAGAGAGAGGAGCATGTAGGTCAGGAAACAGTAAGGAAAACTTTCTGGCATGCACAGTGGTCATCAGTGACCCTGGGGGAATAAAGGGCTCCCTGATGCTCAGTGCATCATCAGGAAGATTAATGAACCTGTGCAAAGGCCACACACAATGTGAAAGGCCCCGTAATGGATCTCCAAACGCTGGAGTCCTTGTTTTCCAAAAGGGTCATGAAACAAGGAAGGGAAAATAGTCCCTAGTAGCCGGAGTTGGATGACCTCGGCCATGACGAACATTGCAAAGCAATGACTGGGCTTGTCTGGGATTCCCTTCATTCTCAAGTTGAATCTGATCTGACAGATGTGGTGAGTAATTAAACCCTTGCCCATTCATAGGCTGAATGCTCGCACTGCCCAGAGAATGGGGCAGGAATAATGAGAGGCACAGCCCCTCTGGGACTATTCAGGAGTGCTCGGATTTGCATGGGCACATGAACCCGAAGGAAGTGGATTATGCTGGCTTGGCCAGGAAGTGGAGACTCCAAAGCGTTTTGATTTGCATAAATGATAGAAGGCCGAGAGGCTTCAGGGCTCTCTAAGGCGGCCAGGTGTAGCTGCCTTTCCTTAAATCTGGGACATTTTTGTAGTTAGATGCCCACTCAAAAGGGCATTGTGGGAAATTGAACTTATGATGTGATTTGCTCAAAAATTTTATACACATGTACCATTGTTTCCAAAAATCCTGATTTTTTACAAGCGAAGTTTCTGCACAGCCTTCTAATGAATAGATTCCTTTAATTACCTTGAAAAAAGGTGATTTGGTAAGGAGTAATGCATTCTATTATGATTACTGCTGTCAAATAATTTCTAATTGCATGACAAGGTGCTTAAGTGAAGAATTGTTTACGGCTTTAACAACACAGTTAATGCCTCTCAGAAAGGATTACTTTCTTTTTAAGTTTCAAATGAAGGCTACCAATTAATTAATCTATTTACATAAAAATGTCTTGGATCAGCTACCTGCAAAGATAAAGGGTGAAATCTATCCTCTAATTGAAAAAAAGAAAAACTGCTATAAAATATGCGGTAATAAACATACGAGAGTACTCTACAAAAAGCAAATGGAAGCCATTAATTAAAAACTGAAGTGTCCCAAATTTCATTTTATTTTATGCAACATTAAAAACAGTGATGCCACAGACTTTTCTGAATAACTTTCCTTTAAACATGGCTTTCCATCTACACTATTTTACTGAATTTTCTCATCGAGAGTCATGTGAAATTACATGATGGTTTCAGATTGGATGTACATCTCTCTTCTGTCTTTCCCCTCCCAAGTAGCTCACTCCGTGTTATCTCCCAGATTCACAGGCATCAGTCAATTGAACGTGGGTAAGGCATTCCAACTTTCGCTCCTTCAGTTCTGAACGAGCCCTACCCTTGATACAAACAGTCATTACAGACCCAGAATGAAACAAAGAAGGCAGATATTTACTAGTGAAAAACTGAAGTTCCTTAATCACTTTAATATATATAATCAAATGGAAATTATACATTGCCCAGACTAATTATATATAATTTCTTGCCATTAGGTATAAATTATTCAGACTATATCACGGAAAAAAATAAGAAAGGTTCGTTTTTATAGCAGAAATTTCACTGTAAGGTTTATCTCTCAGTAAATCCCATCATTCTGCATCTCTTCTCAAGTCTTTGATGACTTAAGTTTGTTTTCCCAAGTCTTTTCCCAGCTGACTGTACTGCCATTTTTGCTGTTGGAATTGGTCTTTTCATGGTAACTTACTAGACTTATTGACACGATGGTTGAGTAAAACCCTGAGAAGAAACATGGAAAGGGGAGGAGAGAATAGAGGAGAGAATAAAAGAGGCAAGGAAATGAAGAAGAAAAATGAGAGGGAATAAAAGGGGGGAAGTTTTAAAAAATCCTATATGTACAATTTGCAATAAATAGGAAGGAGAAATGCTGAGTCTCAGAGACTGATAAGAAATGAACTGACAGCGTCAACAGGACACCTGTCAAAGGGCTCCATGTGTTGGTGAGCTGGCAGGAGTGACACTCGGGCACGCTGGCTCCGCACCACCCCTCACTCTAAATGAATTTAAAGGCACCTCTTACACTTGCTCTTTTGGACTGACAGGTTCAAGCCACGAAGTGACTATCAATTGGCAGGTCCTCTCTCTGCTTTAGAAAGGTGTGCTGAGGGCAGGAATTATTAATAAACTTCGAGAGTCACATTCTCACTAGCAGAAATGGAAAACTCAAGCTCCAGGAATCTTTAAGGATGCAGAGAAATGAGTCACAGGATGGAGGAAACCAGTGGATTACTGGTGGCTGTAATCTCTCTCCCTTATATGCTCACTTCCACTTTTAAGATAACCCACATAGTTCATGTGTTTTCCTAAGAAGCTCAGTGTACTAGCTACTAACAATATTTTCATGCCATATTGGTGAATAATATGTTGTTTTTTTAAAGATATTTTTATTGATTTCAGAGAGGAAGGGAGAGGGAGCGAGAGAGAAAAACATCAATGATGAGTGAGAATCATCGATCGGCTGCCTTCTGCACACCCCACACTGGGTATTGTGCCTGCAATCTGGGCATGTGCCCCGACTGGGAATCGAACTGTGACCTCCTGGTTCATAAGTTGATGCTCAACCACTGAGCAACACCGGCTGGGCTGTTGTTAAATGATGCATCTTCAGTGATGCTGCTGGGGAGAGATCCTGATGTTGGACCTCCTGGATTTGAGGTATGTCCAATCCAGTCCTTGATCTTGGAACTTTCTGGGGGATTATCAGGTTAGTTCCCCACAAAGAAGGTTGAAGGAACTTTCCAGATGACATCCAGACATGACTCTTGGCAGTACCACTGCAGCCCTGAGAAGGCACAGTCCCCTTTCTAAGCCTTTGTATAGAGCACTCCATAGGTTACACCAAAGGTGTCCACCATCAGCCAATTTTTAAAGGAGTATGGACATGGCTGTATTTTAATTGCTGCTTGTTTCTTTGAATGATGAAGTACTACCAAAGGGGATGCTCTTCTTCCATTGCTTATGACCTGTTAGAGCAAGCATGTCAAACTCGCGGGCCGCATGCCTCGTTTATTTGGATGCAGAGTATTAGCCTTTGAGTCTGGCATGCTTGTGTTAGAGGGTATTTTTGTATAGATCTCTTGGAAATGACCATCAGTCTGTGCTGTTTTTCCTGTGACTTCTGTTGTGTATTGTGAATATGCTCAATGTCATGGAGGGGCAGTCTTCCTGAGACACAGAGACACAACCTTCTTCACCTCAGGGAAACTGTTTTTTCAACTGCAAAACTAAGACAACAATTCCTATCTTTGGGACTGTTGATAATTCCAGATAAAGCACATTGGTTGGCACAAAAAAGGGCCATAATAAGTGGTAATTATCACAATTATTATAATAGAAAAAGAAGTTCAAGTAGTTGTTTAAGGCTATGAGACAGCTTTATTTTCAAAATTTTCTTCCCAGGGGTTGCAACTGTTCAAGTCTGTTTGCATTCTCTCTGGTCTCTGCTGATATCAACATATTATTGAAAGAGGGTTAGAAGAGTTAATCCAAGAGAAACAAATGCTTCGTGTCGCTGGCCTCTTCAAGTGACACCTTTTTAATTAATTATTACCTTTCAATGACAGTGCTGTGGCCAGGTTCCATTTCCCCTGGTGGCTGATGGGAGTTCTTGGATCAGAACTGGTTTGGAAGCTTTTTAGTCAAAGAGCAAAGGAGCCTTTTTAAAGATTTTTAGGAAAAACCCCAAAACCAAACGAACGAATAAACTCCTAAAGGCCAGCATGATCGTTAAGGTTGAGACGTAAGACAGACCTAGTTTCCAGAGTAGCTTGGCCACTTCCGAGGGACATGATCTGAGTAAGTTGTTCCCCTGTGTATAAAGTGGAGTAATAAAAACACTTAACGCATAGGTCCATTGTGAAAGTGTTAAAAAAAAAAAACCCCACTAACATAAGTGCTTAGCCCATGCCTGGTACCTAGAAGTGCTCAGCAAATGATTATCATAATCATGTTACTGTCAATAAGCATAAAACTCCCATAGGAGTCAGGGAATTGGTACATGGAATGTTTACTGGTAGATATTGTTGGAGAAAACTGGGAATAACCAAAGCTCCCATTACCCTAAGTTGTCCCCCCTTTATATACACATGGCATGATTCTATTTCTTCTCTTCCATTTCAGGAAATAAATATGTACGTAAAAATAGTCAGTAAGTTGAGCCCTCTGTGATGTATGTGTTTAAAAAAAACATGGCAGTGACACCTGGGGTTATCAGCTCTTTTTGTGGAGACAAAGGTCATATCAGACTTCTGCGTCCGTGCATTTTCTGGGCCCACATCCTGTGGACAAGCTCCTTTATCCTCTAAGTAATCTGTGCATGATAGTAAGTAGGACAATATTTTTTTTGTCTTTCTTTTCATGAGATAAAGCAAGCAGCCTATGTTATTTGGGATGTTGAAAAGCAAAATTACTTCCAGAAATTTCTAGTTCACTTAATAGCTGTTGATTAGCATAAGCCAGTTGTTACTCTGCAACACGCATAACTGCACCTCCTGCTGATTTCAGCTGAGATAGGCTCGATTTTTCTTCTATTACTATTAGCAGATAATATTTCTGATTCTATTCGATTATAAAAAAGAAAAAAAATGTTCAGCATCACCAATCATTAGGCAAGTGCCAACCAAATCCACAATGGGATATCACCTCACGTCTGTTAGAATGGCTGTTATCAGAAATATAAGAAACAAGTGTTGACAAGGATGTGGAGAAAAGGGAACCCCATGCACTGTTGGTGGGAATGTAAATTGGTGCAGCCACTATGAAAAACAGTATGGAAGTTCCTCAAAAAATTAAATATAGAACTACTATATAATTTAGCAATTCCACTATTAGGTATTTATCCACAGAATATGAAAACACAAATCTGGACAGATAAATGCATGCCTATGTTCATTGCAGCATTATTTATAATAGCCAAGATATGGAAACAACCTAAATGTCCATGGATGGAGGAATGAACAAAGATGATGTGGTTCATATATATAGTGGAGTATTACTCAGTCATAAAAAAGAATGAAATCTTGCCATCTGCAATAAGACGGATGGACCTGGAGGGTATTATGCTGACTAAAATAAGAGAGACAGATATTGTCTGATTTTACTTATATGTGGAATCTAAAAAATAAAACAAACAAATAAAACAAAACAGAATTGTGGCTGCCAGAGGGAAGTAGGGGTTGTGGGTGTGTGAAATGGATAGAGATACAAACTTCCAATTATAAAACAAATAAATCATGGGGATGTAATGTACAGCATGTTGACTACAGTCAAGAATATTGCAGTGCATGCTTAAAAGTTCCCAGAGAGCAAACCCTAAAAGTTCTCGAAAAAACTAACTTTATGTGATGACAGATGGTAATGAAACTTATTGTGGTGATCATTTTGCAGTGTATACAAATACCAAATCATTATGTTGTACATCTGAAACTAATATAATGTTATATGTTAATTATACCTCAAAAATGAATGAAAGAAATCTCTATATATAAAAGCCTAACTGACTGTTCGACCATTCGACCAGTTGCTATGACGTGCACTAACCACCAGGGAGCAGACACTCAAGGCAGGAGCTGCCCCCTGGTGGTCAGTGCACTCCCACAGCAGGAGGACCACTCAGCTGACCTACAGGCGCCAGACACCGGGCTCATGGCTGGTGAGCGCAGCTGTGGCAGCACGAGCCTCTCCCGAGGACACTCCCCCTGTGTGCCCCACCCCTGTCCAGACCAGGACCAGGATCAGGACCAGCATGGGGACTGACTGGGTGTGAGCCCGCTGCCGCTTCTTGGTCTTGGGTGTGTAGGTATTGCCCTGGGATGGGCGTGTGGAGACTGCCCTAACCTGTTTGGCTCAGTGGATAGAGTGTCAGCTTGCAGACTGAAAGGTCCCAGGTTTGATTCCGGTCAAAGGCATGTACCTTGGTTGCGGGCACATCCCCAGTAGGGGGTGTGCAGGAGGCAGCTGATCAATGTTTCTCCCTCATCAATGTTTCTAACTCTCTATCCCTATCCCTTCCTCTCTGTAAAAAATCAATAAAATATATTTTTTAAAAAAGAGAGACTGCAGCAGAGCGGCAGCGAGCCTATCTACCAAGTGGGGGCGGCAGCAGGCACAGCAGGGTGGGGAAGACAGGAGCGGTGATGCGCCAGGCCCAGGCTCAAGCTTCTCCCTGGCCGCCTGCTGTTTCGTGCACTACTACATCTCTCCGGGGATGATGGACTGCCTGTTTTGGCTGATCCCTGCAGGCCATGCCAAGGGACCCCACTGTTGCACGAATCCATGCACCAGGCCTCTAGTAAAGACATTAAGCAGGCAGAAAGAAAGAAAGAAAGAAAGAAAGAAAGAAAGAAAGAAAGAAAGAAAGAAAGAAGAGAGAGAGAGAGAGAGAGAGAGAGAGAGAGAGAGAGAGGAAGAGAGAAGAGGAAAGAAAAAAAAGGAAAAGGAAAAGGAAGGAAGGAAGGAAGGAAGGAAGGAAGGAAGGAAGGAAGGAAGGGTCTGTTTCTAAGCAGGATCTGGCTCCAGAGAATCTGAGCTGTCCTAGGTGAAATCCCTGTATCTGGTAAGACAGCTGGTGGCTTTGGGTTCACACCATTTCCTCAGCAGCCCATTTGTGTCACAGCTGTGCTGCACCATGTCAGGGTGGCTGCAGAGTGAGTGGACCAAGGCATGCTGGGAGTGGAATGGACTACTGGGGGTGGGGTGCGGAAGGGCAGGGTCCTCCTCAGGCCGGTAGGTCCTCCAGGTGCCAGGAGTCTTGAGAACTAAAGGTGACTTTTCACAAACCCAGTTTTTAAAGACAAGATTTTGGATTCCTTCAAAGAGTGGATTTTACGAATCCCGAGTTCTCAGGGAAGGTAGAAGGATATGACAGGAAGAGAAAAACTCTATTTTCCTCCTTTCATTTATAAAATATTACTCTGAAGATTAAATAAATTATTTTCTTCCCATTGTAGTATTCTACTTGAGACCATGGTGCCGTGAGAACGGACCACATTTGTTACTCTGACTTGTGAATTCACGCAGTGTGGACACTGAAATACAAACCACCCTAGAAGCCTCACAGCTTCCACAGTGGGGACCAGCTACTTCACGTCACTCTACTTACTTCATGTCCTGTGAGACTATCCAGTGAATAATGACTGTTATAATTTATTTCCTATCATACTTTCTTCTTGTAAGCAACTTCAACTTCTTAGGAATTCCCACAAGAGTATCACTAGGGAAAGAATGAGGCTTCCCTCTTGGTGAGTGATTTTTCTCTGCTCTGTCTCCTCCAGCGAAGACTTCCTGCACGCCTACTGTGTGCCTGATTCCGGGTGAGCTTTACAGAGGGAGGTGTGGAGGAAGATAGGCTAAAACAACACGATAGTAGGTTGAGTGAAAGCATACTGGGTGTCACTGTTCTTGCTTGTTGGACTAGCTGAGATGAAGGATTTTCACTTCGGTGTTTCATTTCCAACCTGGTGAGCACTGTTAAGGGGTTATATGCACATGACAAGCACACAGTTCAGGCCACATGCAACTCACCCTGTGGACATCACTCAAAATGATTCATGCCCTGTTCCATGAGACAAGTCCACTGACCATGTGCTTGGATGTCACAGCAATGTCAAATTTCTATAAGGGTTTTCAGATGCTCACTCTCGGTTTCTACACTTACCATGTCATGGAATAACAGAGAACAGTTCATGGACTGGCACCAGCAGTAGTTCTAGACCAAAGAATAGATAATGTCCAGTGGAGCAATTGCCAGCTGGCACCCTGGTTCTGGCTCTCTGTGCCTTCTTGTCCAGCCTCCTACCTCATCTCCAAATCCTGCAGTCACCAACAAGCCAATGCAAATCAGGACCTAGTCTGTGAAAACCAAGTCAACTCCAAGATGGTTTGAGGCCTTTAAAGCCAATGAAATTGTCTATAAAATTTCATGTGCATATTTCTAGAGAGAAGGTCCATAGCTTTCATCTGGTGTTCAATTGGGTATGTGGCCTAACAATGGTCAAGATGAACTAACTCCTCAATACGTTTTCATTACCCAGAAACTCCAGTTAAAACTTTCATCATGTAATCACCCATGCTTCCCAGGATAGCACATACTCCTGAGGGCACCATTGGTTTTAGGAAGACCCCCTAGCTCTGTGGTTGGGCTGACCATTTCCATGGTGTTTCAAAGCACTGTTATTTGAGTTAAGAAGGATACTAGAGCTGTTTACCAAGAGCTTGTATTTCAACAGGAGGTTAACACTCTTCAAGAAGTAAAAAACAAATAGTATATGCAAAGTATTGTTCTTTTCTTTTTAATCCTCACCAAAAGACATGCTCCCATTGATTTTAGAGAGAGAGGAAGGGGGAGGGAGGGAGGGAGAGGGGAGAGAGAGAGAGAGAGAGAAAGAGAGAGAGAGAGAGAGAGAGAGAGAGAGAGAGAGAGAGAGAGAGATTCATTGCTTCTTGTACATACTCCAACCAGGGATTGAACCTGCAACATAAATATGTGCCCTGACTGGGAATTGAACCTGTAGCCTTTTGGTGTATGGGGTGATGCTCCAACTAACTGAGCAACCCTGCCAGGGCAGTCTCACTGTTCTTCAGCATTATGGACGTGTTTCCCACAGTGGTGTCTTAGGAGCCCAGAGATGAGTGAGGACATCGACTAAGAAGAGGAAGATGAAAGGTTAAGGGGAGGTAGGCTGTGGATGGAGGAGAAGTGAGCACTGGCTGTGATAAGCCTGTCTGGGGAGGGAGTATACAGGTGGAACCAGCTGCCCATAAACAGCAGCTCTGATGAGATACTGGGAAGATGAGGTTACCATTCTGACACAAACATAACCATTTAAGAGGGAAGCTACCCCTAGTGTCCACACTGTGGTCTTTACAGACATAGAAAGAAACTGGAATTCCTTATAGAAATAGTTGATTCCATGTTTAGGAGCTTGGGGTATTGTATCCTGCCAGAAAAGACTAGGGGTGATCAGAGGCAACTAGAAGGGGCTCCCACTGATCAAAGAGGAGATAGTTGAGCATCAAAGAGTAATGACCACAATGGAATGACACATGTAATATAGATAAAAACCCAAGTGCTTCTAAAAATATTCAACAACAAGCAAACAAGCCTCATTGCTGACTTCTGGAGGTTGCTGGTGCAATTCAATATTCTGAAAATTGATTCAAAAATGCAAAGTGGTATTTATGCTGCTTCTCTTTTATAAACTATATTTCAGAGTAACCAAACAGTTGATAAGTTCCATATAGAATAATAGCTAATAAATGCAGGAAGAAAGATAGAATAAAAAATCATCATGTTGCAACCTTTAATGGGTATAGATTGGTTATCAACGGTTACTAAAACTATCAGGTTAACAGGTAGAGAGAAAACTTCATAATGGATGGATCAGGAGGTCCACTGATCAATCTTGACATCAATAAAAGTTGTTATGCCTCCTGATGTGATACAACTGAATCTGAACTTCATTAAGCTTTTAGAACTAACAACTAATTTACGGGAAGTATGGAGGAGAGAGAAACATGAAGATGCCATAGGCCAAATACATAATATGAACATTTTTACAGGACAATGATCTGGTTTCTTCAACCAACAAATATAATAAAAACAGGAAGAGGGTCTGTAATGGAGTAAAAGATGCTTAAGGTTGGTTCAGCCAAACACTGTAGGTACAGCTTGCTTGGGTCCTGATTTAAAATGCCCAACTGTTGGTGAGCATTTGTGAGACAATTAGGGAAAACTGAACCTGAACAGGGTAAGCGATCATTATTAAATTTGTGAGGCGTCATAAAGGTACTGTGGTTAGCTTTTTAAAGTCTATGCTGCATGTGCTAGAGCTACATGCTGAAAGAGTTACAGGTAAAATCAAATATCTGGGGTTTGCTTTAACATACCTAGCAAAACAGAAAAGAAAAAGGGAGGGGGAAGAAAACAAGAATGGCTACTAGTAAATGTTGGTAATTGTTAAAGCTGGATATTGGGACATGTGGGTTCACATGTGTGTATCTGTATGTGTGTAAATTTCTGTAATAATCTTTTCTCACAGAGAGAGAATCTCACACAAAACAAAGCCAGTAAGACAGACAAGTTAATGAAAAACACAACCCTTATCTACTTGAGTCTTTGACTTCATACCCACATTTGCCCTGACCCTGGGGTCTGAGGGAGGACAAACCCAGGTCAAGGGAGGGAGTTTTCTCACTGGCCTCCATAGTATGGGGTCACTAGGTGCCTGGGAACTTGGGGAAGGGTGGAGAGGGTGACTGTGAGGACCCCACAATCCCTCACAGAGGTTGGGGCAGTTTTCTGATTGGTGGGAGGGGACGAAGGCTTCCAGGATCTACCCTGGAGAGGAAAGGGAGAGGATCCTATTGTTGTCTAGCATCCTCTTTAACCTCATTCCCAGAGCAAATCCAAACCAAGTACCAACAGCTCCATGCCATCTGGAATTCTGTAACACACTGCTGGCAATATGCCATGGCGAGAAACCCTCAGAACTTAGGTGACTGGCATATTTAAAGGCCACACACATCTTTTCTTCCAGCCTCTGTCTATCCTCTGACATGTTATTAATGCATTTAAAGAACTGTGAGTAATTTGGACTTGGAAGGAGTTTGGTCAAAGGCAATAACACCATGCTTGATACAAAAATGACCCATTGGGACCTGCGATATCTCATGCCAGCTTTTTCCAATTAAATGACCACAACTAGCAAACAACTATTAATGTGGGGGCTGTGTGGGATGCAAAGATATGCAGTGTCTGCAATGGTGAGACGCAGAATGCTTGTAGAAGAAAAAGGGGTGGAGCCAGTTTCTCATATAAGTTCTTGAGACAATGATGTTATTCAGCTTACAATCCTTTGAGCTTCTCCTAGGGATAGTCCACCAATTCCCACAACTGCAGTGGAGGCTCTTGATGGAAATTGTATGATAAAGAACCTATAATATCCACACTTGTTCTAAACCCCAGAGTTGGGGACTCTTGATGCTGTCTCCTCAGTTACTAGAGCTACCTCAAATTATTTGTTCATCAGCTGAAAAACTAAATCAAAACTATGCCTAGCTGCCTAGCCGGTGTGGCTCTGAGGTTGAGCGTTGACCTATGAATCAGGAGGTCACGGTTAGATTCATGGTCAGCGCAAATGCCCGGGTTTAGGGCTCAACCCCCAGGGTGGGGCATGCAGGAGGCAGCCGGTCAATGATTCTCTCTCATTACAGATTTTTCTATCTCTCTCTCCCTCTCCCTTCCTCTCTGAAATCAATAAAAATATATTTTAAAAAAAGAATAAATAAAAAATACTGATGCTGGGAGCCCACCCCAGAGATTTGGATTCCTTTGGTCTGGGGTGTGGCTGGTCATCTGTATTTTTAAAATTGATTTTAGAGAGAGACAGAGACAGAGGGAGAGGGAGAAGGAGCGTGTGTGAGAGAGAAACATCAATTAGTTGCCTCCCACATGCACTGCAACCAGGGATCAAACGCATAATCCGGGGTATGTGTCCTGATTGGGAATTGAACCAGTTACCTTTTAGTGCCTGGAATGATGCTCAACCAACTGAGCCAGATCAGCCAGGGCTGGTCATCTGTATTTTTAAAATACTCCCTAGGTGATTCCCAGGTGCAACCAGAGCCGAGACCCACTGGCTGAAGTTGACAAACGTGCTTCTGAAGTGCTTTGTAAAAATTAAACACAGATTTGTAACTGCTGCATACCTTCTCATTTGGACGCAAAGGACGATGGCATATTAAAGGCTCACAATCGAACTAAGTTGAATATGGACCTTGCTGTGCAGAGTATCTGTAAACATGTAAGGGAAATGCTACTAAAACCACTTGGAAACCAGTAATTCAAGTTAATAAAATTGGTTACTCTCTGTTAAACAGAAAGCCCTGCACCTTTGGCGGGGCAGGATGAGAGTTTATCAGAGCCAAGGTCTCTTTCTTCAATAAGAGGACCTTTTAAGCCAGCACTCCCTCTCTTTACCCAGAACAAAGATCCACAATCCTAGTTGAAAGGGATCTTGAATGTCATCTAATTTCTCTAGGCAGGCACCCCCCCCCCCCACACCCACACACCCACACACCCCAATGCAGCAATCCCTCTTAGATTACCCTCCCAAATGGTCACCCAGCCCTCACTTGAAGAGATGAATGACAAGAGACCTCACTCCTTCATAAGACAACGCATTTCATTGTTGGGCAGATCAAGTCTTCTTTATATGGGCTCAAAATTGCCTCCCTATAATTTGTGCTTGTTCACAGCTCTGTTGTTGTCTAGAATAATGGCACAGTCTCCTCCTCTTTCAAATGATTGTCCTTCAGCACATCATTAAGGCGGAGCATGGGGCACTAGAGGGAACACAGGAGCCAAGAGACTTGGGTGTGAAATCTGGCTCTGTCTGGGACTTTGTAGCAATGAAAGCCCTGTAGGCCCTGGTGTCATCTGCATATGAAAACAAAGACGACGAAACATTGGTCTTGCATAATCAAATGCTTTGTAACGGAAAAGGATTCTATAAATATGTTATAACATCAGTAGGTAATTTGAGGTACTACCTTTTTATACTGGAGTAATTCTTCTGTCAATTGAAATTTATATCCTGTTTCCAAAGTTAGGTATATAGTTTTGCTAAATAACTGTATTAGTGGTGGTAAATGAGTGCTCCATGAATCCATCTCTCAGATACCTGTCACAGGGATTCAGTGATCAGATTCAGTCTAGCAAGATGGCACGGGTAACAGTGTGCTAGTGCCAGGTTTGAGTCATCTGACAGGCCAGAGCAAATAAAACTATGGACCTGGAATCAGAAGGTCTGGGTTGGAATCTTCTCTCTACTGTGTAGGTGCCAATGAAGAAGTTAGCCAACCTGTTTGCCCATACACAAAACGTGAGAATGATAATATCCATGTTACATGTGCTATTATAAGGGTTAATAATTATTAAGTACCCAAAAATAAATATTGTGGATTCTAGTTTCAGAGCATTTGACCCTTACTTAAAAAATTAATCAGCGAGAACCCATTTGAAAAGAGCATTATATTCTCTCAAAAGGAAACAGATGCTCAGTTATCTGGATCACACCTGGGTAGAATTCCAACTCCTTCATCAACTCTCTGTGGAACCTGCATATTTCACCTCCTAAGCTCTCGCTTTCCTAATTTGTAAAATGAGTTAATTGTACAAACTGATCTTTAAGCCATTTCCCAGGGACCCAATATCCATGTTGCTAATCAAACTGAAAATAAATTTCAGAAGTAAATTGATTCCTGAGAGCAATTCAATTATTCCATCATCCAGAAATGCTACCATTGTGAAAACATCTTTGGTTGGTAAGTTTGTTTGAAAATTACTCCCTTTTGGAAGATATATTTGTTTCCAACTTAATTCTGTTAGCCGCATTCCTGAGACGAAGTAACAGAAACAGACATTTACCCACAGAAGAAATACAAATGACCAATAAGCACATAAAAATATGCTCAACATCGTAGCCACTGGAGAAATGCAAATCAAAACCATGCAACATCTTAGCCACAGGAGAAATGCAAATCAAAACCACAATGAGGTAGTTCCTCATACTGGGATAACTGTAATATAAAAGCTAGACAATAACAAGTGCTGGCGAGGATATGAAGAACAGGAACTCTTGTACGTTGCTGGTAGGAATAGAAAATGGACTACTGACTTTAGAAAGTTCTTCAAATACTTTTGGAGTTCTTCAAAGGTGAAACAAAGAGTTACCATATGATCCAGCGACTCTACCCTTGGTACACCGCCAGGAGAAATGAAAACATATGTCCACATGAAAACTTGTATTTGAATGTTCATAGCAGCATTATTTATAACAGCCGACGTGTAGAAACAACTCAACTGTCCATCAGTTGATAAATGATTAAATAAAATCTGTTTATCCGCACAATGGAATATTAGTTGGCAATACAAAGATATGAAGTACCGATACATGCTACAATATAGGTGAACCTTGAAAACATTATCTAAGTGAGAGAAGCCAGACACAAAAGACCACATATTGTATGATTTCATTTATATGAAATGTCCAGCAGAGGCAAATCCATAGAGACAGAAAGTAGATTAGAGGTTGTCAGGGGCTGGTGGGAAACGGGGAGTGACTGCTAATGGTTACCAGATTTCTTTTTGGGGTGATGAAATGTTTTAAAATTGGTTGTGGTGATGTTTGCACAAGTCAGTGAATATCCTAAAAGCCATAAAGTTGTACACTTGAAATGGGCGAATCGGATAATATGTAAATTATATCTCAATAAAGCTGTTAAAAACTCAATAGAAGCACATAACCATTACATTATAATGAGTAAGAATCAATTCAATTTAAATCAAAGTGCAAAAAACATGCGTGTTTGTGTCATAGGGCTTTGTGCAGACAATTGCGTTATATCAGCGGTTCTCAACCTGTGGGTCGCGACCCCTTTGGGGGTCGAATGACCCTTTCACAGGGGTCGCCTAAGACCATCGGAAGACACATATATAATTACATATTGTTTTTGTGATTAATCACTATGCTTTAATTATGTTCAATTTGTAACAATGAAAATACATCCTGCATATCAGATATTTACATCACGATTCATACCAGTAGCAAAGTTACAGTTATGAAGTAGCAACAAAAATAATTTTATGGTTGGGGGTCACCACAACATGAGGAACTGTATTAAAGGGTCGCGGCATTAGGAAGGTTGAGAACCACTGCTTTATATGTTCAACTGCTTTAAGACCATCTTTGCATTTGGATCATTTTTCAAGGAGGAGCTAAAATTTAAGGAAGTAAAATGGAATAAACAAGGTTATTGCGGAACATGAAATATATTTCTTTTATTTTGCTACCTACGAGACACTCAGTGGTGTAAAATGCCATTTAAAAAAAGAATGGCAAAGTTTGAATGAGAAAATGCTATTTCATCGGGGAAGATAAAAGTCTCCCCTTCTCTACGGTGAATACAGGTAATTTCAGACGCTGCAGCTCCTAATTATTCCCTGTTGAAAACTAAAAAAGGGTTCATATTGAAAACAGTGACCTCTGGTTTGCACTGAGAATGAAGGCAGGCACAAATTCTCATTTCCCTAGAATCCTGGTTGATAACTGAGTTGGAAAAAGCATGCATTTCTTCATTACAGTGCAGTCGACTGTTCATTTAAATAACAATAACCTGCATAAAAGCCACAAAAGCATTATCTAGCAATTCCACTGTGTTGAAATGCATTATTAGTACTAACAATGCCAGAGAGAGTAAATAATGACTGTCTTCTTATAGTCAGCATTATTCATGATTGCTTAGCTTTATAAAAGGGTAGCTTTACTATTAGTGGCGCATTCCACACCTTGGTCAACATTATTTGCTTGGATAACTCTTGAACTGCAAGGGATTGTAAAATAGAGCTATATTCTTTCCTGGGTTCCCAAAGGGCAAAAAACCCCTCCAATTCAGTGCTTACGTATCATATATTTTTAACAGAAGATATTTGAAGAACTCAACTTCTGTTCACTGTATATGTGTAAAAAAATTGGACTTAAAGTCCTCATTAAAAGATAACACACTTGTAATAGTACTTATTTATAAATGTAAAATTTACATCAATCGTTTAACTTCACTTCAGAGGATTTCCTGCTGAGAACAAACTAATGCTTCCTTATTCAAGGTTCCTTGAGCCCAAAGTCTGGGCCATTCTTTGCCTTATTTTTTATTCACTTCCTGAAACATCCAGAACTACTCCTCCCGCCCTCCCCCCCCCCAAAAAAAAAAATGCCACTAACCACCCTTGTTATGGGAGCACCCTCAAGTGCATGGCAAATGAAAGGAGATATTTGAAGTCACTCACTTCTGAGTTTCCAGATTTCTGTGGCTAGACAAGAAGTGCCCTCTCAGGGGACGATATCAGCTATACTTGGCTTTGACAATGGCCGATCAAAGTATAAGTTCCTTTAAGATGGGGCAACAGGATTATGCTTACAAAGTGTCATCTTGAGGGGAACACTGCACATGGGGATGATTGACCTTCATTCAGACAGTGGAAGTTTTTTCGTTTGCATGTTTGCATTGAAGGTTGGATTTTTGTGTGGGAAGGAAGCATGAAAAGTTGCAATCAACACCACAATGAGTGAATTAATATTTAGATAACAAAGGGTTATGCGCAAGAAAATGCTCTAGAAGGGTGTGTGGCACGTTGCATTTTTTTTTTTTCAAAATTGGCCATGTTTCCCATCCTACTGGTTTTCTACAACTTTGCCAACTCTGAGTCAAGAGGTAGAGTCTGCGTCCCATCCTACTGAAACTGGGTGGGCTGTCTTGATGAACAGAATGCAGCAGAAGTGACACTCTGTGACTTCCTAGGCTAGGTTAGCAAAGGCCATGTAGCTTCTGCCAATCTTGCTCTTGGAACTCATCTTTGGGCCCTGAGCTGCCAGGCCCGAGGCCACCATACTGTAAGGAAGCTCAAATAGTTCATGCAGCTAGACTACACAGTAAGAAAATCCTTGAGGTGAAAGAAGAGATGCCCAGCCAGTCCCTAGAGACTCCCAGATCCTGGCTCTCCCCAGCTCTTTTAGCTCCAGATTCCACCTGAAGGCAACATCACAAGAGACCCTGAGCCAGAACACCCAGCCAAGGTGCTCCTCAATTTCCAGCCCACAGACATGTGAGAGATCATGATTGTTGTCCTAAGCCACTACATTTTGGGGTAAATCAGTTACACAGCAATAGATAACCAGAAGAGGAGGAGAGGAGACCTGGGAGGACACGCATCTTAAATAATACAGAGGGCACATATCATTTGGAGCCACGTCTTTGGGACCATGACCTCTAGACATGCAGATAAAGGTAACAGAGAAGAATCCTTGTAAACCACCAAGTAATGACCAACTCAGGCATGGTTCAGAGCCCTTACCTTCTCCGCAGGGGGTCAATGTGCCCTTCCTGAAATCTCTCAATTTTCCATACAGAGGAGCTTAGGGCAGCAAGGGGTATGAGGGAAGTTGCTATGAAGCTGCATTTACAGAGCAAGCACAGTCTTCTCATTTTAACTACACTTGGGGTGTCACTGGCAGCGCTGGTGAGGGGCCCATGAAATGGTGAGGAAGATGCCCCACCACTAAGGCACACACTGGCACAACTACTGGTTCCTGCCTTACCTTTTTTGCCATTCAGTAAAACTAAATAGCTTACAATGCCTGAGCACAACATATTTTAATGCCTCCAGGTCCCATTTTCTCTGCTTTGGCCAATTCATACTTAATCTCCAGAAGTTGGGCCAGTCATCACCAACTCCAGGACTAAGGACCCCATGTGTGCATCTACTGCTATATTTAAGTTTACAATCAAATCCTTGATTAGATATGTTTTCTCGGAAGACTGTGTACACTGATAAAAAGATACAAGTTACTTATATTTATACTTTAATTACCTAAAAGACTGCCTTGTCCCAAGCTGGTCCTCAAATAAGTGTTTGTGGAAATGAACACACAAACAGAAGTTGGCTTCAAAGGATGAATTTGGCGACACTGTCTCCATGCACTTCAAACATACCGAGCTCCTCCCTGACCTCCCCTAGAAATTTCTCTGTCCTGTAAACTCCCAGGAGAATACTTCATCAGAGTTGCTTTCATGGCCCACCTCTTCCCCTTGGACCCTCTCCAGATGGTCCACTCCACGTGGGGGGCTCCAGGGACCATCCCCATCCTGAGTGCTGAGAACAGCACTTCATATGCTCAGGGCACGCTGGGTACAGCCATGAGTCTCCCTGTCTCAGGACTCTTACAAAGTCCTCACTGACTCTGAACTCTCTTCCCTGAGGTTAGCAATCTAGCCTCCAGTGAGTCTGCCAAGGCACCAGTCTTAGATACGTTCAACAGGTGATAGCAAGATGCGCTCAAATGATTTGAGGATAACCTGCCAAAGTTCTCAGAAGCTTCCTGTGCCCTTGAAGTAGGTCATCCTCAGGAGCAGTTGCTTTTCATCTACCCAGCAGGTGTGTGTCATCAAAAAAAATATCATAAAACGTTTTCCAGCCAGGAACACATATCTGGCAGGGAGAGGAAGCACACAGGCTCACTGATGACGGGTCTAGAGAGAGAGCAGGAGGCCTTTTCTTCTTAACATGTGGGAAATAATACTTTTATTAACAAGAGGGTCCCACTCCCACTATTTATTGTGCCCTTGTCCATCCACCTGCCCTATCTTCCCAACTAAGAGCCTTCCGGAAGAAACTACTTTCAATTTTATAACTTTAGTTACAAAGGTTTTCATAAAGAAGATTCCTAAGCGTGGCACCACAAAAACACATTTCCCCCCATTAAACTCTCTGACTTTAAAAACAATCATGATAATAGGCTACTTTGGCTTACTTAAAACCTCCCAGCTATTTTTAGTATTTAAATTAGTCATTAGTACTATCTTCTCTTTTGCTGGTGGATACAGGAGATTTTAAAATTCAGCAATTTGTGGTTTTTCATTTTTGTAAGATTAGGGAGTACTTAATAATATGGTACAATTTGTCCTTGAATATGCTAGAGCCTACCCCATTATTATTACATGCCAAATTACCAAGTATCATTGGATCCAAATATTAAAAAAAGAATTATAAAGAAACATAAGCCTGTGGTTTAACCTTGACTTCATAGTTATGGGTATACCTTAAAAAGAGGAAATGTTTGGATTCAAATGTGGATAAGTTTTGGTTTTAATTTTATGCACAGTACTTATAACTCCCAAAGCCAAAGGTAATTCTAAGAGAACCATGCACACAATGTATGTCATGTGAGATTGGATCATAATTATTTCAAGATGAATTGTGTAGACCACAACAATTTTTTACTCACATGATGGTGGATTTCCTTAGAGCAGTGTTTTCTGTTCTCACAGTGTTTCCCAGACATTCAGATACCCTTTTCCCAACTTGACCGCATCTGAGGACCACCTGAGCTCATACTTATTTAGCTGTTTTCTGTATGTCAACTTGAAATTAACCTTTCAACCAAACCAAACCAAACCAAAACAAAACAAAAAAACAACCCAGAAAAATTCACCTCATCTCAAGCATGGTTTGGATGGTTACTTAAATTTGTTCAAGTCAAGGCTGTCCTGCTCAGAAGAGGCATGGCATGGCATGGCAATTGGTTGACCTTTTCATTTGAGAAATTGTTTATTAAGCACTTACTATGTGCCAAACCCACTTGCAGATGCTGGCTTTATAGCAGCAAGCAAAATAACGTTCCTGCTCTCATGGAACTTATATTCGATACAGGGAGAGGACATAATACACAGCAAGTATATAATACATTCCAGGTAGTGTTTTGGAGAAAAGGAAGCAGGGGAAAGACACAGAGTGGCCAGGGGGTATTTGAGCAGAGATCCGACGTGGCACGGAAAACAGTGGACTGGTCCAAGAGAGGTAAAGGCCTAGAGATGTCATAATATTACCCATCTCCATGCTCACGCATAAAACTCAGTTATGTCCCAAGATAAAGTCATAGGGTGATTTCCCTTCCCAGTAAGAGAAATGACTATCTCTCATGGACTGGGGAATTGCATTTCTGGGACAGACTGGCCTACATGGGTTACAGTAGAGAGTTAGAACACAAGAAGGTGACCAAGAGTTCTGGGGAGAGCAAGAGTGGAAGGCAGGGGCTGAGTATCAAAAGACGTGGAAAGCACAAAAGGTCACCTCCTGGCATTTTCCCTATGGCCTGGAGAGCAATCTCCATGTGCTGTAAGGCAATTATTTCATACGCCAAACTTAGCACAAGTCCAAGAGTTGTTGAGGTTCACTGTGGCATTTCTCCCCATTTACAGAGAGAGCAGCTGGTAAATTTGCTCCTTAAATATTTGCTTATAAACCTGATTCGTAAGTGACTGACTGGAAACATCACTGATATTACAAGTGAAACACATTAATAGCAGCATAGTCTGGTTATTAAGCAGATGTTTCCCTTTGACCACATGGTGACTCATGTTCCTTGGAAGCTGACTGCGGGACGAGCACCCAGCTGGTATCAGGTTTTAGAAAAGGGGAGCTGACCTCTTAAGGCTGATGGACGTGAGAAGCTGCACTCCTGGCTGAGACCTGATAGTTGTAGGAGTTGGAGCAAGTTACTGAACTTTTCTAAGCCCTCGTTTCCTCATCTGGAAGAGAAAACGATGCTTCCCTTATGGGTTTGCTCTGAGGGTTAAATGAAACAAAATGAGATAATGACCATATAGCATTGAGCATTTACTCTTAAAATAAATGCCAGTTAAGTTGACAACAGTGTCTGTCCGGCATGGCTCAGTGGTTGAAAGTCAACCTATGAACCAGCGGGCTCGATCCCAGTGTGGGGCGTGCAAGAGGCAGCTAATCAGTGATTCTCTGTCATCATTGATGTTTCTATCTCTGTCTCCCTCTCCCTTCCTCTTTGAAATAATAAAAAAATATGTATATTTTTAAAAATATGACAATAGCAATCATGGTTATTAAGAAACAGACACATGGTTCTTCAGTTCTGAAACTGAGAAGGAAAGCCCTGGCTTGTAGATTCCTCATAGGGTTAAGTAATATCTAGCACTTTTGAGTACTGATGCTCTGTTGGGCTGGTGAGGGCAGAACAATGGTCAGACAGAGACAGGAACTAGGGAGGGAGGGTCATCCACCTGGACCAGGACCCAGCCTCAGTTATGTAATCAAAATCCTTTGAACCTGCACCAATCTCCATTAGCAACAGAAGCACATCGGTCCATGTTGGGGGAAGGAGTGGTGGAAGTGAAGTGCCAGTGAAAACTGGGTGGGCAAGTCTATGGCAATGTGCTTCCCTTAATAGGCACATGTCCCACTAATGATAGCTTCCTGAGGAAGGGAAATGACTCTCCACTGAGTGCCCCTTCCCATTTATTCCTTTTCCTCCTTCCCTTCTGGATTATACATTCAGCTGGATTTGCATCATTTACATACACATATGTGTGTGATATGATGATTTATACCATGCAGCTCCACCATGCCATTTAGTCCACATATAGTTATGGAGTCCCACTGGGGTCCAGCAAAGACATAATTAAGATGAGAATTCCCAGGAAGACTCTGATTTTTGTAACTCCATGGTCATGAGCTTTTGCCAAAAATACATGTGAGGCCTCTAACTTGCTTCTGTACTGGTCTAATAAAAGGAGATTTGCCGGAGTAGATTTTGGGTGATTGTCTGGCTAGCCCAATGTAATGTGACACCTACAACGTTTGGGCTGATGTGGGAGGGGAAGAGAAGAATGAAGATCCTCAGGCAGGATATACCTGAAAAAGATGGAGTACATCATGGGCAGAAAAGCAGAAGATGTAAGTTTGATGATTCATTTGGTCACTTAAATACTGAAGGAATAGTGAGGGACTTGAGATCTCCACTCTAGACTTATCTTACTGGGCACTGTGAGGATCGATCAAACAATGTTTGTAGGTGATTTTTACTTCCCTGAGACTATGCATGTGTCAGGTGTCTTCAGCTAGAGAATGGATGGAGAATTGATGAGGATAAAGAGGGACAAGGTTTAAAATTCAGAACCACCATTCACAGCCCACCAGATGGTACGAAAGACCTAGGTGATGCCTACTTTGTGGGTTTCACTCAGACTGGAGCCTCACCATTTAAAGAATTCACTCTCTGTTGTTGTCCCAGAGGGACAGTTCATGAGCCATGGATGACACAGTAGAAGACACGTCATTCAAACAGTCATCACTATGCTGTCTCCTCCATCCTGTTCTCACAGGATTCAGGGTGGTTCACACGAGCACACACCAGTCATGTGTGTCAGGCCACTGGTCTTGGATTTGGCCAGCTCTGGTTCCACTGCTGGCTTTGCCATCTCCTCACTGTGTGGCTGGGAGTGACCCTGAACCTCACCAAGCCTGGGGACAGTACATGTGGGAGTGATTTACTCATAAGAATTTGCTACACAAATGTCAGGGGTGATTATGATTAGTGGTAGGAATGCTTTTCATTTAATAGGCTAAATAAAACATGCTAAACAAACACAACTATGAAAAGAAAAGCCCAAACTTTGACCTACACTGACATGGCCCCCAAACCTTAGCAAGAGAAAGTTTTTCTCACAGTAAGCAAAGCCATGATCTGGTCCTAAAAAAACCAGTACATTTGTTAAACTTAAAATCCTGTAAATTATTCCTTGGTAAGGGCTATTCTGCACAATATGATGATTTGGGATTTCATCAAATTAATGTCACTAGATATGCCTTATAATTAGGATAAAATATTTGAAAAGTTTGAAAAATGAGGCTATTCATTAATTCATTGATTTTCCTATGGATTGGGAGCCTGAATTTAAATGATACCCAAAAATATAACTAGGTGTGCTCAAAGAGAGACGGGCTGGTTGCAAGTCTTTAAATGGAATGCAGTCGTTTAAAATGCTATTACTATTCTGATTCTCTGAGAACATTAAAACTGCCCATTAAATGAAAATCTAATAATTGGCCCGACTGAATTGTGACATTTTGTAACCTGTTCAGAAATGCAGAAAATTGTGGGGAAAAGTTCTTTTGAGGCAGAATTTGACTTGCAATGTAGCATTACTCCAAAGCCAAGGTCCTCATGCTCACACACACAAAAGAACAACAATGCCGACGGATGAAGGTGAGGAGGACTCTGGAAATCAGAGCTAAGGAGCACGGCTCAAGGCTCTCTAAGGCAAGTTATGTTACTGGTCTGGAAAAAAGTCAACAGGCAAGAGCATTGGCTGTGAGTAAACCTCAGCTTGAAGCTGACCTCTCTCTGGGCATGGCTTAAAAACAGAACCAAGACAGGTCACTGCATGCTTTTATATGAACCACCCACAATCTCCAAACTTATTCGGCAATATCATTAAAGGAACAAAAGTTAAATACATTAACCAGGAAGAATCAATAGTTCCAAATCAGAGGTTAAAAAATTCTCACGGGCCAGTGGTTACCAAGCATCTTCTATGTATAGGAAACTGGGCTTAGGGCTTTTTGAGAGTAAAATATGAGAGATACACTCCTGGCTCTTAAAAAATAATTTCAGACAATTAGCATAATTTTGGATCTTACTTTCTTCTTATTTTTATTTTAGAGAGAGAGGGAGAGAAACATTTATGTGAGAGAGAAACATCAATCAGCTGCCTCCTTCATGTACCCCCACTGGGGATCAAACCCGAAACCGGGTTATGTGCTCTGCCTAGGAATTGAACAGGTGCCCATTTGGTGCATGGGACAATGCTCAACCAATTGAGCCATACCAGCCAGGGCAACACTTCCTGCTCTTAAGGAGCTTGCCATGTAGCAGGTGAATGAGACAGATATTGAAATAAATAAAACATTGTCATACAAGATACATCAATAGGAGGAGTCCAATCAAAGCAACATGGAGCCCCTCTTGTTGGAAGGATCAGGAGAAGGACACCTCCATTCCTTGAGGATGTAGCATCTCAGGAGAGATGATGCTGGAAGATGGGTAGGCTTTTGGTGCGGGCCAGCGGGAGGTAAATGTTAAGACAGGAGGAATAGCATGAGCAAGGTGAGAGCTTGAGGCGTGTCTGGGGAGTAGGGAGGAGTTGGGTCTGGCTAGAATGCAGGTGAAGAGAAAGCAGGGTAGCTGGGAAGGACGCAGAGGGCCAACAGGGGCCTTGCCCAGGCACCGATGGACAGTTCTGTCGGAAGACAGACACTGTTAGGGGCACTGGGACTGGGTCAAACATCTTCATCCTAAACTCTTTATCTATAGAAATACAGAGCTCTAACTGTTTGTCCCTTTCCTGGAGTGTTTGTTAGCAAAGCACCCAGACACTGACAAAAGAAGAATAACCAGGCATTTAGAAGGAAGGAGGTGAGTGAGGTAAAGGGGAAAATATGGTGGAGAAAAGGTGATATCTAATCAGAAAGAAGCTGGAGGAGAAAAATAAATGAAAGTAGTATTTTATCCCAATTATAAGGCATATCTAGTGACATTAATTTGATGAAATCCAAAAACAACAGACTGTGCAGAATCCTTAAGAAAACTGACTACAGACATTCGAGGACCAGCACGCCGTGGTTTAGAAAGCCACCGGCAACCCTGGGGACAGCACCAACTTGCTCGCTGTGGATTTCTACCCATAAAGTAAGGACTGACTGCTCTTTACTCTCCTGTGAGGGGCACTGCGCAAGTCTTAACTATCCTTCCAGGAGAATATTTAATGTCAAGGGGCAATGTTCCAGGAAATTGCTAAGTGGGAAAGGCTACATGACGGATCTAAGTATATATGCACAGCACGACTTTGGTATAAATGTGATGGGTAGCATTTATTGGTATATTTGGCCGTTAAAAACGAAATCACTGAATGGTGGAAATTTCTGAAATATGCCACGTCATGAAAACACGTCTTCAGTTCTTACGTGGAATATTCAGGAACTCTTTCCTGTCAGGAGTATGGTGTCATGCTCCAATTACTATGCAGAATGCTCCTTTAGAAATATCTCTAATAAGAAGAATACTTAACAGAGTCTTGTCGAAGAGGTAGATGGCATGGCGTAAAATATTAGAGATGAGTGTTTCCACTTCTTATGACTTTTAGAAAAAACAGTTCTCTATGTAAGGCATATTCGGGCTTTCCCTGCAAAAAACTGAAGTAGTAACACAAATATCCCCAAGCTTACATCTGCTCTTGTAATCAATGGGACGTGTTTATATAGACTTATCTACATTTGCCCGGGGATAAACTGTGAACATCGCTTATCAGCCTGTGGTGGAGGCCCAGCCTTTTTCAAAATACAAATGTTTCTGGATTATTTTATAATTCAACAAGCCCGAACGAATGCACATACCATGTATATCCACTACAGACGTTTTCAATTTTGCATGTGAAATGATCTATTTTATAAGCCGGCGGACACAGTGGAAGGATGGGTCCATTTATATGAGAGAGAAGCAATGACCCTTCATGTTGAACTTCCTTGAATGGTATCAGGGTGGAAATGTCTAGCAGAACAGAAACAACTTCTTTCTTTGGGGTGAAAATGTTATCAACCTCTTACCTAAATAAACTTCTCTGGCACAGGGGGGAAAACGTTGACCATATACTTAATAAAGTGCAACCAGGACTGCAGCTGCTAATTTGGGTTTGATGCTTTGCAGCTGAAGGTAGGAAAAAAAACCTAAAAGGCAATTAGGTGAGCCGAACAGACTTTTATAGTTTATGAGCCATACTCAAGTAAGTAATTCTGGCAGATTCTATATTCTTAATGCTAAAATACATCAACTGCCAAATGAAGACAATAACTTATTTTTTATTTATTTATAGCAGCAGTAAATCACAGACAGGTTTCTAAAACCTAAAATGCCAACAAAACATTCATTTATTCATTCGTAAAATATGCATAGAAAATGCATATTAAGGTGTTAGCAATGGTTCAATGAACGATGAGGCTGACAGGGACTTTTATTTGGTTCTCTGTACCTTTGGGTAATTTCAATACAGTCAACAATAAATATGAGATTCATATTTTAAAAATGTCTAAGTTCTATTTTTATATGTTTTTTTAATTGATTTTAGAGAGAAAGGATGGGAGAGAGGAAGAGACATAGAGATAGAGGGAGAGGAGAGAGAGAGAGAGAGATCCATTGGCTGCCTCCTGGGGATTGAGTCCACAACCCAGTCCTGTACCCTGAGTGGGAATTTAGCTAGTGATTTTTTGGTTCATGGATGACGCTCAACCAACTGAGCCACACCTGCTAAGTTCTATTTTTAAATTACAAATAGTTCAACAAACTCAGCTTTTGTGTGTGTGTGTGGAAGAAAACTATATAAACTATAACAAAAACAAAATCCTCAGAAGCCTATTTTAAGCATGAAAGAAGCATCTACTCCTTAAGGCATTGTTGGGCTGCGGGTCAGTTTCTGGGTGGCAGAGCAGGCTTGGGTTTTGTTGTTGGCTAACAAGTAGGGATGAGGTGAGGTGGCCTAGTGACCTGGTAGCAAAAGTCCAGGTTTCCTCAGTGTCTATTGGTTTAAGCAATTACGGTGCAGAGTGGGAAAGGCCATATGCGGTATATGCTTGGAGAAAACTTTTCAAACCTACAATTACGGATGTGCCCCCAGGAAGACCAGATGACCATGGAGCTGCTCCAGATGAAGTCCTGCCTCCTTGGTCTCTTCCTCCTCCTTGACAACCTTCAGGTAGGTGGAGCACAATTTGAGAATCACCACTTCACAGCATCGCTGGGGGTGGGGGGATTTGTGCATTGGCTCATTCCACACAGATTTTGATCCTGTTTAGCAGTTTTCTTAAACTGGGAAGGCTAGAAAGCTAAGAACTACATTTTTGAGTTTTCTTGCAACCAGGTTCCAGATGTGGCCCAGGTTCTGCGAGGCTGATGTCTGTACAAGACTTGGAAAGCGAATGTGAGCAATATGAGGCAGTGCATGGGAACAGACAGCTACTTCTAGGGTGTGCGTGTGTGTGTGCGTGCGCTTAAGTGGGGAGGGTGCATTTGGTTCTTCTGGGATAGCTCTGGCAGGGACTATGGAGCCTGGTGCCTGTATCCTGGTGACATGTGGGGTAAGACTATAGCTCTGAGCTCTCCCAGGCCATCTGATTGGTCTCTTTCGCCGCTGTGTAGCATCCAGAAGAACTTCGCTGGCTTGTCTCATAAATCTTTCTGCTTAAATTAGCTAGACGATTCCATCCTCCTGAATCTAAGAACTGTGATGAATGCAGCGTCTATAAGCAGACTCGAATGATCTTGTTGCCTCATATCTTCACATCACCCCATGCATGGGTCCCTACTGAAGCTAACACTACTTTTACATGCAGAGATAGAATAAAGGTTAGTTAAATCACAGCACTATAGCTATAACATTATGCTGGGCTACTTTTAACATCATTCAGCTATTTATCAGTGAGAGGAGTTCTAAACAATATAGGTAAGAAACACCTCAATAAGCAAGAGATTGAATCTCAATTTCTCATCATTTGGAGGGAAAGACAGAAACAAGCCCAAAGCTATCATTTAAGATACAATAGAAAAGACAGGAATATAAAATTCTTTTTAAAAAACATTTTATGTATTTATTTATTTTTAATTTTTTTTTATTGATTTCAGAGAGAGGAAGGGAGAAGGAGAGAAACATCAATGATGAGAATCATTGATTGGCTGCCTCCAGCACACCCCCTACTGGGGATTGAGCCCACAGCATGGGTACGTGCCCTGACTGGGAATATAACCATGACCTCTAGATTCAAGGGTCGATGCTCAACCACTGAGCCACACCAGCTGGGCTATAAAATTCTTATAACTAACAATGGATCTGAATTTGATCACTGTAGAATGATAAGCTTAAATTTTTAATGTCTTTTTGAAAAATACCAAGAAAAAAAAGAAAAACTGGGCCCTTTATCGTTAAAAAATAATAGATTGATAGATTATCAACATGGTGAGATATATATTCTAAGTAACTGATATTGACAACACAATTATTTTATTCATTTAGAAAACACTATTTGAAAGAAACCCCCTTTTCCCTGGTTTATGCACACCTTTATTTCATTTTGTACAAGTGGTTAGACAAAGGGTCAGATGATAACTTTAAATATTTAAACTGGTCAATGACAGTCAGGCAGTCAGCCATTTCTCTAGTTTATTGTTCAGCATAGAGTGCCGTAGCGATAACCTCAAGTACAGGGCATGCCTTCCTAATGAGTTGTTAGTTATGGAACTATGAAGTACGTAATTCTGAATTTTAAATAAGACCAAAGAACAGACTGGGGTATAACAAATTAAAAGCACCATAATTATGCAATATCATGAGATATATTAGATATTCACACCATGCATATATCAAAAGCTACATTAATAAACCTAACATATTAATAAAACGCTAAGTCTGGCCCTTCAAGACCTCAATGCTAATTGGAAAGGATTTTGACAGAACACCCTGAACAGTTTTCATTATTAATTTTGGTAAGCTATTTTCAGCAACCTAAATAATGATTATTTCTCTACTCTACAGTGCATCTATCAAAATTGAGGATCTGAAAAATATCATTAGTGAGGAAGAGTGAGGCAGCAAATGTTCAAATGCCACAACCTGCATCTGAATTTATTAGTGTGATGCAGATGATATGTATGAGGAGTTTCATTTTCCTATATTTTCCTTGTATATTGTCCACTTAAAATACACCATATGCTTACACTTATTTTATAATATACTGTACATTAATTTTTTTACATAATGCATTCTATTTCAAATTTTAGAACTACTTCAAAGATCAGATATTCGGATCCCTTTAAAAACGATTCCCAAAGTTTGATGATTTAATAGATTTCATTCCCTAACAAAAACATTTCATAGCAAGGGCAGATGAACCTCACAGGAAAAGCAAACACATACAATAGTGGATGTTACTGGCAAAAGTATGAAAGGTATAATTTTGCCTATAAAAGCTTATTCTGTAACCAAGATACAGATTTACTCGTCCTTTTTTTTTTTAATATTGTTGTTGGAATTAAAGTCATTAATTAAAAATAATAATTAGATCACTATTTGGTTTAAAATAAGAAAGGTCTAGCCAAAAAGGAAGTCCAATTAATTAATACCAGAGAGTACCAGGTACCTATTATAAAAATAGCGTTTATTAAGGTTTTAAAAAAAGGCAGCTGTGTGACACATTAATGCCCATAACTAGTCTTGACTTTAATATTGGATTTGGTCCCACGAAAGTTTCCCCCTTGAAGCGAAATCTCGGCTCCGCATGTCTTTTCCATGGATGACTATAGGCACTGTGTTCGTTGAAGGGTAGTGTTTTGTGAATACCTAGGATTTCACTTTCACCAAAATAGAGGCCTTTCTCAATAAATAAGCGATGTGCTCCAGGTCATAAAGTTAGATATTAAAAAAAGGAGGATATTGCAGCCCGAATCAACTGCTGCCCCCCGGCCCCACACCAATCCCCCTCCACAAAGGAGGCTGCTCCTTCCTGGTTCTTTCCTCGGGGTGTGGGCTCACGAGTTCATAGGCTCCCTTTTCTTTCCCTCGCTGAAATGAACACTCTCACACAGTGTACTCACGATCACGCCACCACGGTCTAAGTCAAGTTCAGGAATGACGTCCTTCACTTGTTGCCCCTTCCTCTCACAGTGATGTTTGTAACTCGCGAGCCGTGGGGCGTCCAAAGCCCGCTGATTTGTAATGCGATACGCTTAGGATCTCCAGAGTAATTTCAGCATTAGTTACAAATAAAAGTTGGCTCCCTGCATCTCTTAATGTTGGGAACATGAACCTTTAAGACTCGGAGATCAAATACCAACATTCCCCTAGGAACGCCGCGCACATCTGCATTTCTGGACAGGGGACTTTTTTTTCTCGTTCCTAATCAAGTATAATCTCACTTCATAACTTCTACTTTTGGCTCAGTGCTACCTAGATTTCCAGGCAAGCGAAGAAATGAAGGCTGAGGATTTTGTGCTTAGAGGTTTGGAAATTTGGCAAAGGCTACACGAAAATGCGAGCATTTGATCTTGAACCTCGACACAGTGAAAGTCAGTTAAACTACAAAGAAACCCGAGTGAGGTTTTACTAGAGTCCAAATCTGCACCTGTGTGTCGACGCTGCCAGGTATTTGTACTAACAATTCTGTGTTCGGGGCAAAAACGGAATGAAGAGAATGAAGAACCCCCAAATTTTCCTCTGGGATCTTTCCGCCCTTCGAAGCTATCACTGATTCCTGCTTACATCTCTGAGTCAGGCATCCAAGTGCTGCTATTCCTGGCGGATCTTGGTCTGTGTTTAAATGGTCTGATTGTTAGTCTCCGCATCTGGGTCCAAACCAATTTAACATGGAAAGTGAGCTCAAGGATTCCAGTCACCTCAGAGTTATCTGTAACGCCAGCTCCGAAGACAGCTTGAGTTATTAATGGACAATAATGAAAAATGCTCTTCCGACCCACCAAACTCAAGGGTATCGTTCCTAATGCAGTTTCCTTAATACTGACCTTTTAGAGGTCAGCCAAGGAAGGAGAATGTATTTTCAAATAATTTAATTTAGCATCCATTAACACTCCTTGGGACCTGAAAGCCGTGGAGTTGAAATGATTCTTGTTGTCAGATAATTGTGAGCACAATTACCTGTAAAGGAGAATTTCCACGAAGGTTAAGCGGCACAGCCTAAGTGTGGATTTAATTTCCAAATGCTTTCCTGTAACTGCAGTGACTTTTATTTCTTGTTATGCTTATCCACTTTATAATGTTAAAAATGAAAAAAACAATCAAACAATCATACAGCAGCATAACTAGGAATGATTAAGGGAAGAACAGACTTCATCCAAAATTGATTTACACAATAGTTACAGTTTGTCTCTGAACTCATTTATTGTTGTTGGTTGAGAGCCAATATGAGTAATGGTTAAAGGTATGGGTTTTATTTGGAATCAGGCTCGCGTTCAAATTCTAGTTCTGCTACTTATCAGTTCTTGGACTCAGGATAAGTTAATTATGCTTTTTGGGCCTCAGTTTCCTTACCTGTCAAATCGCTTGTTGTAAAGATTAAGAAAGATGATTTATTACAAAGTACCTAGTTTAGGGCTGGCTCATAGTTCTCGCTCAATAAATGGAAGTTGTTTTTCATTTGTCAGTATCTTTCCTCCTCCGTAAGCTCTTAGATAGGGAGGGCGATTTCTGGTACTTCTGTGTACATTTTACAGGCCTAGCCTTGTAATACGGTAGGAAAAACGCTGACTTAGATGTCCGAGGACCAGCATTCAACATCCGATCTCACTACCTACCAGCTATGCAGTTTCTGGCAGAGTTCGTAAGCTATTTGGGTCTTAGTGTGCCTGTCTATAAAAAATGGGGATATTGCTTTACCTCCCAATGTTCAGATATGGATCTAAAAAGATATGGATAGGCCACATTTTGTAAACTAACACTGTTTACATTTAGGTCATTGTCACATTTTTATTCTACTTGAATTAAGAGCTACTGGTGTTTTTTTTTTGAGCACTTCCTATGTGGAGATCCTGCGTAAGTGATCTATATGTGTTGAGTCATTCAATCAATTCAACAGATGAGGAAGTTGTAGGGTAGTTGTACTATCATTATTCCCATTTCACAGATGAGGAAGCCCAAGCAGTCCAGCTCAGAAGCTCACACTCTGCTGCCACAGACATTAGGAGGCAGAGGCAGCCTTTTGTGACTCTGCCCATGCTGGTCTGGGTGGTGACAGTGAACAGGAGACAGTCACCTCGACTAAGGCGATGGCAACTGCCACAAGGAAAAGAAAAGAGAGAGAGGTTCCAAACAATCAGACCCATGAAAGGGGAGGCCAAGCTTTTTCCACTTATGTTCAGACTCCTGCAACACAAGCACCCTATTCTGGTATATGTACATTTTCCACGCTGCTGAAATTGCCAAGTGAAACTTAAGAGGGGAAAAAAAATCACCTCAGTTCCACATCTGGCCGTGAGTCAGACGTCAGGACTTGGCAGTTTGGGAAAACACAAGTAGACTGGCCAGGGTGGGAAACAATATTTAGTGACCGGGCACACCCATTGCTGAGATACCTGGGAAGGCCACCTCTTGGGAGTAGAGGAGACAGAGAGGACCACGGTGATGGGGGTCTCCAAGAGGATGCTCTTCTCCAGACGACGGCGGAAGGCACCCGAGAGTGGAGGTCATCTGACAGAAAGTGCTATGGCTTTACTGGGCACCAGTCATTGGCTGCATGCTCCTAACCAACAAATTTTAGGCAAGGAGACCCCAGACAATACTCTGCCTGTGTTCAGCGACGAGTCCGCACAGGGTGTCAAAGCATGTGTTTGAGCATATGGGAGCAAAGAGCATAAAGATGTGTGAGGCGGGTGTTAAAACATCAGTTCAAACATGTGTTTAACCATGTGTGAGCGAAAGGGTGTTAAGCCATGTGGTAAAACAAGTGTTAGAGCAGATTCGATTACAAGTGTTTCTCATTTGGTAGCTTAAATTATTTTCTGCCTAATCCAGTGTTGCTAAGCAATGGCTCTGTGTTGTCCTAACTTGACGCAATAATTTATTAAACTTAAAATATTGAAGTTAGAATTTCTTTCCCCTTTCTCGGTTTCATCAGGAAGAATTTACATCGATGGTTTTCAATAAACACAGTGGTGTTCTGCTGGTGTCAGCAGAAACTTGGGGAAGGCTCCCCGGGCAGGAAGGCCACAGTCAGCCGAGGGGTGAACCTTGCTCAGCCTGTGAGGCAATACGCACGGAGTTGGGAAGACAGAGTAGCTTATCCACTCATCTCGAGGTTTGATAAGCCAGGGGGCCACCGACTTGGGGTGACCATCGCAAGAAGGGCACCGTGCCACAGCTAGGACTCTAGCTTTTTGCTTCCAATTTTTAAATGTATATATTTTTAAATTTAAATATATAACACTGCTCTAGGGAACAGGGATTCTGGCTGTTCTATTTACAGTAATATGTGATGGAGACCAGCTTTAAGGTTTTTCTGACATTATTTGCTAAATCTATTAGCTTATGAATCCACAATGCTGCTGGAAGCTTCCATTCCAAAGCAAATGAACGCTCTTATTTTAAAATGTAAATACACCAACCTGGATGTTATTTTTAAAAAGTAGGGAAGTAGATAAAAAATCCGAATGTGCCCTGCTACAGGGTGAAGAAAAGAATTTAAAACAAATATACATATGCTAATACAGAGAAACATTTTTTTTGGTAGCTGCTTTATTTTCTTGTTATGAAACAAAGCTCTCTTATTTCTCCATTGAGAGCGGATATATATAATCAAATATTCTTTTTCAAAATACCAAGAACAGAAAAGAAGCAAAAGATCAGCAGGTTGGTGTTTAAATCCCATTTCCTGTGCAGTGCTAATTAATATGGCTCTTTCTGCTTAACTAGTATGATTTGTGGACAAATGCTATTTGATTATACCTAGAAAACTATTTTCTTGATCATTCTGAATAAAGAAAAATCGATAGAACCACTAAAATAAAAATGTCGCCTTCCCAATCACCTTTTGCCTTGCGATCACGGGAATGTTTTATTGAGACAAAAACTGGCAAGAGAGAAACAAGCAATTAAAGCCAGTGTCCTCTGTCAGCCACCCCTGCAGCAGGGGTCATAGAATTTTTGAATACTTCTCTCTTCCTGTTCTCTCGTGTCACTTAATGATTTGTTCCTGCAGCTCAGAACATACTCAAGAAAACACAATTCCTCAGCAGAAAAGAAGCCGGCTTCTGGGTGCTATGACCCGACTCTTTGCTTAAACACATTCCGCAGTGCACACTAACAAAGATGGGGTGATTATTTTTTCTTCTTGGAGCCTCAGCACTAAGGAAACAGTGTCTGACCAAGGAAATGATAGAGGAGGGTCGCGCATAGGTTTGCTTAGTTTATGCTTCATAGTTTTACTCTTGACCAAACAAATGGACTGACGAGCACGTTTATTTCAGCAATCCCACGTTTCTTCACTATGAAGGCATTTTGCGTTCAATAGTGCAGAAGCCGATAGGGAACGGAGACCCGGTACTGGAGCCCCGGTATTTTCTGTCAGTACTACACACACCCTGAAATCCGAAGCTAGTTCCCTGGGGCTAGTCCCCGAACGCATGTAAATCAGGCCGAGGAACAATGTCGGTCCTACAAAAATTACAGAACACTTACAAATCTCAGGGGCCGAGGAGAAAGCCTCAGAACCAGCTCCAATTGTGAGTCGGGGCCAGTTAATTGAAGGCCATCAGGCTTCAAACAAGCAAGCAGACATACCCCACTTTATAGAGCACAGAATACGACACGCAGACCTTGAGATAATCCTTCTGAATTTCCCTGGATGTGCTTGCCCACTTGAATTCATATACTCATTTCCCTTCGTTACATTTTTCTCTAGACACGGAACACTCAGCAAACAAAACCCTCTGCAGGCGAGCAGGGGGGACAGGCTCTTTCTGAAACAATTTGTCCTCAGAGCACTTGGTGCCACGTTAGGTGGTGGTGCTTAATGATCTTGCATAACAATTTGTACTTTTGATCAAACTTTCCAAAAGGCAGCGAAAAATGATGAGAGTTATAAATGTAGCCTCTTCTGCTTTTGGTTTGAAGTGACCGTCATTAACCTCAGTGGATGGGCCACGTGGGGAGTGAAAGGCCCCCCAGAGGAAGTTCTCCCCCCCACCCCCTTCACCAGGCGCCTCTCATTCCAGGGCTGCTGGGTGGGGAGATGCTAGCCCCATGGGCACACGATGCCTTCTCCCTATCCCCTCCGCCTGCCCCCAGCTCGGTGCCTTTCTGAACAGGGTAAGAAGGAACTGTCCATAATGAGCTGGTGCATACCATAAAGTAAGCCGGAGACCATTCACAATGTCCCAGATCGAGCCTGGCAACTGCCTCTTGAGGTTGTCACCACCTCCCTTTCTATAAACAAAACCATCTCAGCAATTGTGGGGGAAAAGGCAAAACCCATGCAAATAAACCAACAAGTCTGTTTATCTTTCTCACTTTAAACATTAAGAAAAATATTTTTGAAAGGCTTAGGAAAATTAGATGCTTTTTATATATCTAAATATTTAGGGCCCTTTTCTTCTACTCAATGTGTTTCTTACTAATGCTTATAGAATTCATCAATCCCCGAGTTAGAAATTTTGAACTGTTAAAATGCTTTTCTGTAATTAAATGCAGATGCTTTCATCTGAAATGACAGCAGTAAACACCATGCAGAAAAATTCAAGGTAGGTGCTATATGTTAAGATCAACATGTCTCTAAGAATCTTAACATGAGGGGAATGAAATGAATCACACGCCTGTCATTTTGGAAGTTTCAGGAGGCAGAAGCACAGGCATCCCTTCACTCTCACGGGTTTCGGTTCTTCTTTCTGTGTTGACTCCACGTTTGTGTGCCCAAGTTGACCAGAGTTGGGGACTCACAGTGAGAGAAAATAGCAGGTATTTCTGTTTGCTCATGGAATTTCACTTGTGGTGGTCAGAGAAACATTCATTCATCAAACAGTTACTGAATGCATATCATGCACCAGGCTGACTGACATGGAGACACAGATGAAAGCCTGTCCTCCCCTCCAGGGACCCACAGTCGGGGGCTGGGGTAGCATGGAAACCCCAGTAGAGCCCAGCCAGGTTCCCACAGTGCCGTGTGTAGATGCCTGGAGGTACCACGGCTGACTCCAGGCACATAGAGATGATTTCTTTTTATTCTGAATATTCATGAATTCTCTTAACACTTCATATATGTACTTATTAACTTATTTTACAATGTGAATTAACATAATAATGAGCATATTCGAACCATGGATAATTCTCTGCATGATATACCTAAAGAAGGTATTTAAGTTTAAAACAAAAGGGTGCCCATTTAAAGGAAAACAGCAGTAGAGGTGTTAGGCAGATGGGACCAAAAAAGCATATTGTGATGGTATTACTCAAATCACTGAAGTTTGGGAAAGACTGCAGCAAAGTGTGTAAATAAAGATGCCGCTTTGCAGAGGTTGGCATCCTCCTTGCATGCTCCCTGGCCTGAAACAAGCAGCCAGGAAAGAGGCAGGTCTGAGGTCTGAGAGAGCAGGGGGATGGGAAGGCCACTAACACGGCTCAGGGGGTTCATGGTAGTTTCCAGAAAAAGGGACTTAGGATGAGGAGAAACTGTGCTGACAAACAGTACTCTTTCAGACCCTTCACGTGTGGAATTGTTGACTCTTCGGTTTGGATGGAACCTTGGGGATGAATCATCTGTTATACTCTCCGTAATTAACTTTAAGATGCTTCCGTGTGGCCTATATGTGTGCATTTATTTAAATCCACACTCCAGAGCAGGGGGCCTCATGGGAATACACACTTCTGGGGTGTTTCCTTCACATTTAAAAGGCGAATGAAAAGCCATATTTCAGAGGCAGCTACTAAGAGTGTGGCAGCTATGTGTATCTTATTAATTAGCTTCTCTTAATTAGCATAACTAATAATTGTTAATGCAGGTATTAGAAATGGTATGAGGCTATGTGGACTGGCTAGAAATACTGTCCTCAGCACTCCCACAGACTGCGTGGGAGGGACACCAGAATGAGTGACCACCTGCTTACCACCCCTGGAACCGCGTCCTCGACTCAGGATTTGGACGTACTGCTGTGTCCATCACTTAAAGGAGGAGTCTACTTCCTGGTCTTCACTGGAAGGTTAGCCAACTAACCTATTACTCAGAAAGCAGGCATAGCTCTCAACTCATCTGTCTCCAACTGCAGCCACTGTGTGCCAGAAAGAACCTAGTAATTGTGAAAGACCAAATTGGCTGGAGAGTCAGATCTCAGGTAAACTTGCTCCGTCAGAGAGGTTAAGTGAGTTGCCCGAGGTCACACAGCTAGTCAGTGGTAGAACTGAGTTTAGAGTGTACGGCTCCTGGTTACTGTCTTCCTGGTCAAACAATGTGTGTTGATCAGGGATGCTCACCCCAATTATCCGTGGAACTTTTAAACAGTGCATACACTCAGGTCTGGCTCAGGAGACTGTCACTGGGATCCCTGGGGGTCGGGTACAGGTGTTTATGTGTCTCACACAGACGTCCTAGACTATATCATGATACTAACACACAATAGTACACATACAAGAATCACTGGGCTATAGACCGTGCACAGGAGGTACTACCTGTGCAATGCCAACTGCACATTTTCCATGGGCCTGGCCCTGTGCTGGGTATCACTGCATTTTTACAACAAGCCATTGAATAAGGTAACCTGAGCATTTTACAGGTGAAGAAACTCGTGCTGAGGGAAGTTAAATAACTTGTCCATAGCTACAGCTCAGAAAGACTGAGATTCCAACGCAGATTTGCCTTCTCCACAGATCCTGCTCTCAAGCACGATGTCTTACACACACCATGGGACACAAGGTTGCTAAGAAGCATGTCTAAGGCAGAGGTCAGACATCAACCGACGAGAGGTGGATAACATACGTGAGCAAAATGCATCGAACAGGAACTGGGGTGAGCTGGAGCCCATGGGCCTCTCTATGGGATCTGAGTTTTCGCTGCTGACAGCCAGTGTGAATGCTTTAGGAGTAACTAGGCAGAGCAACCGGGACTCGCATGCGTTGCTACGGAAAGGCAAGATGGTTTAACCGCTTTGGAAACAGCTTGACAGGTTCATGCAGAATTAAACATCTATTTGCCATGTGACCCAGCAGTCCCATCCCTAGACATTTACCCTAGAGAAATAAAAACTGATGCTCACAAAAAGATGTGCACACAAGTGCCATAAGACCATTAATTATAATCGCTCCAAACTGGAAGCAATCTACAAGTTCAAAACCTGGTGAATGGGCAAAGAGATTGCAATTTATTCCCACTATGGAATATTACTCGGCAATGAAAAGGAATGCATTACTGATACAACAACAGGGAAAAATTTCTAAACTTCTATGTTAGTGAAAAAAGTCATACACAAAAGACTACACAAGTGCATAATTCCATTTATAAGAAATTCTAGAAAAGGAAAAACTCTATTGTCAGAAAGCAGATCGGAGGCCGCCAGGGGCAGGGGTGGGGGAGGGGAATTGAGTCCAAAGGGACTAGGGGAAAGTTTTCAGAGTGGGAGAACTGGTCTATGCCTTGATGTGCTGTGGTGGTTACACAGTTACATAGCACTGATCAAACTCTGCATTTAAAATGTGTCAATTTTATTATATATAAATAACATCTCAAATTAAACAAAACAAAACAAAACTGTGAAGACCAAGAAACAAAAAAGTTCTGCAGGCCATGTATGGCCCACAGACTTCCAGTTTCTACTTCTGGTCTCAGTGGGGAGATTCCGTTTTAGCTGCTGCTCAAGAAACACAAAAGATGACAAGAAGTCATCCATCATCCTCCCGAGGCTGGGCTCAGGAAAAGAGGTGAAGTTGTGTTCATCTGCCTCTTCCATTTGTCTCTCCTCCTTCTGGAGGTGCAAAATGCTCCCATGCTGCCCCCTGGCTGTTCTGCAGCTCCTCCCACAGCACCCTGCTCACATCTCCTCCCAGGCAGCCCCCAAAGCCCCTGCCTGGCAGCCCTCCCCCAGCCTCCTTTATTCTAGGCTGTCCCTCAGTCCTCTGTGCAAGGCAGACACACATTTTACCTGGTGAACACACCACCAAGCTGGGGCCGTTATTGACAGGAATTAAATGATCAAGTACTGACATTTGACAATGCATGAAGTCTTCAGTCCAGGGGGGAATTCTGGGGGAAGATGGGACTATCTGTGGAACCCACCCCAGTTATAGCCACCTGCCTGCTTTGTTTATAGATACACTTTGTTGTCAATATTATTATAAAATACCCGAGAATTAAGATGTGCAAGTGGTCCATGTGGGTAGTAAAGAATGATACAAATAAATCTCAGTACCCAATTATTAGAAATCAGAGGCCTCTTAAATATTAAGCTGTGGCGCCCTCGAGTCAGCCCTTCCGTTTTCTGAAAAACAAATGAAAACCACCCACATGCTACTTACAGGGCTTCCCTGAACCTCTATAAATGTCATAATAATTTGATTAAAAAGGAAAAGACTAACTACAATACCAAATAGACAATAGCAGTGCAAGCCATCATGTTAAGTTAAAAAGAAAAAGGAAGCACATAAAATGGTATTAAAGCCACGTAACGAAAAATGTCAACATATGAATGGACTAAAACAATGATGAAAAGGTCCTTGGAGGTGTATTGGGTTATGAGTGATTTTTTCCTTTTCTTTTTAAAAAAACATTTTCTTTTGCTTTGACAATCCTATTTATGCAATAACTACAGTCAGAACTCACACAGGCTGGGTCACCAACCAGGACCTTGGGATCACCTGTCCCCCATCAGTTAACTGATTTAAAGGCCCAGGGATTGATTTCATGGTACCCTGCCAGGTACCTGTACGTATTTCATCAGCCCTTCGTCATGCTGATGAGACAGTCACTCCTTCTGAGGCTGCTGCTAAGCATCCCCATTTGCAAATGGAAATAAAAAGCTTAGAGACCGTGATTAACAGGCAGGTGTGCTCCTAGAGAGAACCCCGGCGCTGAGAGGTGACTTTCATTCGGAAATTTAAAAAACGTGATATCTTGACAAGGCATATGGTTAATACATTTTCCCCCAAAGCAAAACTGGGTTAAAAATTTCAAGTCCTATTAAAGCAAAACTGTTGCTTAAAAAAAAATAAAGGAAAGAAAAAAAGGGGCAGAAGCATGCTCAAGCCCGTTTCAGTCAATGTTGTGAAGCTTGATTCCAGTCCGTCCAGGCTGCTTGGACTGTAGCCTTCTTAACTCCTCCAGGCTCAGCTCCTCCCCATCCCCAAACCAACGGAGCCTCAGCAAATAATCAGATTATGTCAGATGCAGCGGCGCTGAGACAACAGGTCACGATGGTGCCCACACAGCAGCTGGAGAGGCAGCAAAGCCTACTGTTCAAGCTCTAAAGGAGGCATTTTGGACATTGGACCAGGGTAGTGATTTTGGGGTCATGATGGCCCTAAATAAAAACCCTACCTATACACACAGTCAACTTGAAATACTTTTCAGAATTATTAGAAAAACACTGTGAATCCAGGGATGTTCAAGGGGAAATAACCTGTGGGAGAAACAAATCAATGGACTACATGAAGACTGAAGGAACTTGAGCCTTTAACAAGGTTCATTCTGCCTGGAGCACATAGTAGGTGCTCAATAAAGAATAATAATGGCAAGAAAAAGTGGGTCCTAGAGATTTTCAGGCCACTTGACTTTGCCAAGCTTTTATCTCCTGGGTAAGGGTCCGCATGGGAAGGAGATGACAGTTGTGCACAACAGCAAATGTGTTAGGAGGTAACCCAAACTCTTCCGTTAAAATGGGGACATCAGAAAATAAAAAGGCATGAATCATAGAGTTGACGATAAAGAGCTGATCTGTATTATCAGCCATGTCTGCCTTGAAAGATGCTACCTTCCTGTCTTTGTTCCAGCCATTTCCTTAGCCTGAAATCCATTCTAACTTTGCCTGGACAAATCTTACTCCTCCTTTAGGGGCCATTATAAAACGCCATGTCATTCATGGAACTCATGCTCATTCTTCTAAACTGGCATTAATCTACAGACTCTGGGAGTTGGGCACTGAGGTTTCTGATCACCATCCATCTTGAGTTTGCCCTTCTTCTGCACTCCTTAGCTCTCTTCAATTAGGATGTGGGTTTTCTAAAGACAAGAGTCATCCTCCATCCCTATATACCCAGCAAAGTTCCTTGCACATATCTGTGGAGTGAATTACCATTTTTTCTAAGTGTGTCCCAGGATGAGAGTATTAATAGGGGAAATCAGTTCCTTTAAGTAAGTGGTTCTCACTGTTATTTTTATCCTAGGAGAGAGTATTAAAGAGTGTGAGGATGCCTAGCCTTCAAGGTGCGTCAGTAGATCCCACCAATGAATGAGTCGCCACTGCTGCCTTTCCCTGGCCGTATTTGGAATGACCCCCTGAATCAAGCCTCACTGTATTTCTTAGAGGGACACTTACACCTCAAAGAAGATTCATCTAAAGAAACTAGCACATAGGATTTCATTTTCCCTAAGGCTTCCATGTCTTGTGTCAGTAAACCATCAATAATTAAATAGCAACAGTTAAAACAAGACCACCCAGGAATACAGGCCCCAGGGTTGGGCCATAGCAATGGTTT
Organism: Myotis nattereri; assembly: GCF_964212035.1. Taxonomy (NCBI): domain Eukaryota; kingdom Metazoa; phylum Chordata; class Mammalia; order Chiroptera; family Vespertilionidae; genus Myotis; species Myotis nattereri. The sequence continues at coordinate 51,066,826 of NC_138088.1, read as the reverse complement.
GTATGGTCCCCTTATCCCAAGCAATTTTAAAGATCACCCACAGTTCCCAGTTGAAAATGGTGTCTGGTTGATGGCTCCCTTTTAGAAGGAAAAAAATAGAAGACGATAGAAATTTACAGCAAAACTTTCATACAAATTGCCAGAGCCTGGAAGGATTTTCTAATTCTACAAAAATATGAATTGGACTGACAAATGTAAGAAGTAGATCCCCCCACCCCCACAAAGCTGTTACTAAATAAAAATAATGCAAGGTCTGTAACAACTAGAAGCCAAGCAGCTGTATCTCTGATAAGTCGATGCTGTGACATAAGAGGCATTAGGACTACTGTATTCATTGCTCCTTCCCCACACTCATCTTCTTTCTTTTCTGTAGCTGGTAACAAGAGTTCCCAGGAAAACAATGAATCGATATTGGGTAGCGATAGGCAAGGTATGGAGTAATGCAATAGATCCTGGAAGCATTCTGGTCTTTATAAGCAAACTGTGTCCGTGTGTATATGTGTGTGTGTGTGTGTGTGGTGGGGGGGAGGGTAAATGTGAAGGAGATGCCAGTGGTATACCCTGGTATCTCTTTCACATCTTTGTTGAACATTTTTCATGCCAGAGTCAAGGAGTGGGGGAGGGAAGAAGTTCCATTTCATTCTCATAAAGACAGTACAGAGACAAAGGGCTATCTGCAGACACAGTAGAGCATATAAAGCTGCCATCCATTTGCAGATCTAGGAAGAAGTTTTAAAAAGTAACCAAATCAAATAAAAACTCAAAACTTCCCCGGCTGGTGTGGCTCAGTTGGTTGAATGTTGTCCTGTGCACCAAAAGGTCGCTGGTTCAATTCCCAGCCAGGGCACATATGCAGGTTGTGGGATCTATCTCCAGTTGGGGTGTGTACAGGAGGCAAGCAATTGATGTTTCTCTCTCACATTGATGTTTCTCTCTCTCCCTCTCCCTACCACTCCCTATAGTACCAATTAAAAAATACACCTCAAAACAACATGAGGATGATGGGGAAAAAAATCCTACAGAACAAGCTAAGGAAATGACATCCTGAAGAGACAGAAGAAGAGTGCAATTCTGAAAATTAAGTGCTAAAGAAACCAAAAAGAACTTTTTTGAAAGTAGTTTGGCATTCTCAATGAAAACAGTAAGAGGTAGAGCTTTTATAAAGTAAGGGACAGAAAAATGGTAAAGTAAGAACCTGTGAGATTGAGAAAAGAGAAAAGAATAAAAGGGGGAGCTATGGGTGAGATAAATAAAATATTTCAATGAAACAGTAATGCAACAGCAGCATTAATATTCACATAATTAGCAGTAAAAAGTAGAAATGATGCTGCAAAAAGTGGAATCAATGATATTGGAGGTAAATTAAAGTGAGAAGAAAAAGAAGAGCAAAAAATGACAAATATGGAAAATATAAAATAGCGACTGAATGTGAGGATCACAGATGTTTCTGAAACCAGAAAACTTGGAAGAGAAGCCACAGTCTAAGGCACGATAAAAGAAAAGACTCCTCGGGGGCCGAGAGAAGACCTGAATTTGAGGATTTAAAGTTGTGATCCACCAAAGTGAGTGAGAGACTCATTTATTGACACATCCTGGGCAGACTGTTCAATTCCAAAGACTTATAAAACCAAAGCAAAACCAACACAACCTACAAACATGTCACTACAGAGTCTGCCCTTCTGCAGATTGGAGAACATAAATGCCAGAAGACAACAGCTCAACATCTGTAGATTCCTAAGAAGCATAGGATCTTCATAAGCAAACTGTGTCCGTGTGTATGTGTGTGCGTGCACCCCCACACCAACATTCATAGATACACATACACATCCATGTCACATGTATACAATTGGTGGCAATTCCCATATATGTGAGGATCGGGATACAGATGCTCCTTGCCTTATAATGGCATTAGTGCCAATAATTCTATCATAAATTGGAAATATTTAAGTCAAAATGCATTTAACACACCTAACCTACCGAACATCACAGCTCAGTCTAGCCTACCTTAAATGCGCTCAGAGCACGTTAGCCTGCAGTTGAGCAACTATCTTAAAGAAGAGGTACGGATGGACACTCTGCAGCCATGGCAGGATGAGAAGACACAAAACAATATCCCAAAACACCCTGGCAACACAGCATACTGCAGGGTGTCAGTTGTTTACCCTTGTGATCTTGGACTTGGTTCGAAGATGCAGCTCACTGCCCGGCATCCTAGGGGAGTATTGCACGCACATCACTAGTCCAGGAAAAGATCAAAACTCAAAATTCAAAGTACGGTTTCTGGTGAATGAATATAGCCTTCACACCACTGTGAAGTTAAAAATCGTTAAGTCCATTGTTAATGGGGGAACATCTGTATATACAAATCATATACTTTTCTTAAAAAATTACTTGGAAGATATAGCTCAGCCGACTACAAGATAAAAAAGTTAACAACTCAAGAATGGGGAAATCATACATAAGATGAGCACTTATTTCCTTCAAGAATGCCACACTAAAAAACTAATATAATCCATGAATGAAGACATAGCATCAATATATAGCAATAAGCTAGCAAAAACCTGTCTAACATAAAGGGAATATTCCTACGAGGGAATATTATGCAACCACTATAAATAAGAATTACAAAGAGTTTTTAGTGGCATGGGAAAATGCTTTTAATAGAACCTTAATGCAAAGAGCAGAATATAAAACTGTACATGCTGACTGATCTCAATTAAATAAATGAAATCCATAGAAAACGACAGGCATAAAATATGCCAAAACCTTAACCAGTTGCTCCCTGGGCTTCCTTTCACTGTGATTATGAATAACTTTCTTCCTATTTTTTGATAAAGATTTTTTTTACTATAAAATAAAAGGTTTTAAAAAACTTTCATTAGATTTTCTAAATTAGGAAAGATATAAGTATGAAGACTAGGTGTAAATTCAGAAATAGATTTAAGATACAATATTAGTAAATGAGAAAAAGCAATATAACATTATACATGGATTGTGACTGAAACCCTGGAAGGGAATACTAGTATATCAAGGAAGTAGCTTGCTTCAAGGCAGAGGGATTAAAAACCATCTTCTAATGACTGCCTTTAATATTATTATTTTATGTTTTATGGTAAAATGTGATGTAAAAAGGATGCCCTCAAAAAATGTTAGTCATATCCTCGACACGGTGATGTTACACAAAAGGAGACCTTTCTGATGCCAGCAATTATCATCCATAGTTCCCCAAAGACTAATCAGGTTCACTTTCATGTTCCAACCAATTACTATCATTACAGCTTAGACTAAGGCCTTTTTTCTGTTGTAACCCTAGCACTTAGCCTGCTGTTCAAAAATTTGTAAGTGAGTGAAATAAATATTTGGTGAATGAAGAAATGAGTAATAGAAGACAAACAAGGCTATTCCGTTTGATAGGTACCTCCTTTGGTAAAAAAGATTCTCCGCATTCATTCAGTTTTTACAGCATCCCCAGTGCTGAACACAATAAGGATATTTTGCTTCCAGAATTCTCATCATCCTTCCTAGATGACATACTCCATGGAAATCCAGTCGGAGCCAAAACCTGGTGCCATGTTTTTATTTCTCTTTTCCATTTCAAAAGGAAAAGCTGTAGTTAATTCTGATTTTCCTGCGGGCAGAGGGAAGGGACACTTTTTATGTGTGTGAAAGAATGGCACCCCCAGCCACCTGAGGACAGTTCCTCGCAGGAACACCTGTTTGCTCCAATTGAAGTCTCTCCAAATCTCGTCCCGGGGAGTGGGAGCTCGCTCTGATCATGCCCCACCGCTCTACAATATTCATTCCCCACCTGTCCGGTGGTCGCCACAGCTGGGGAATGCTCCAGCCAGGGAAAGCTGTGCCTTGGCCCTGACATGGCAGCGCCAACAGCAGCTAATGTTCACCCAGAGCCTGGCCCGGGTTCAGTTGCCCGAGTTAAAAAAAAAAAAAAGCCTCTTTTTTACCTGCCCCAGTCCACCAGGCATAGCACGGGTTCTTAAGGAGGGGAGGGAAATCATTTTTCATCTTCATACCAATATGTTGCAAAACCAAGTCATATCTTTCACTCTTTGTCTCTTAAATCTGAGTTTTTTGGGTTTTCGACTCCTAGTCCTATTAAATAGTTGGTATCTGCTGAAAATGAGGATTGGTAAATTAATTTCTCCAACAAGAGAACTATTAAAATCCAGGAGGTAAAGTGTAATAAAAATGATCTTAAACACGTAATGTAACATGCAATTCAAGGAAGAAAAAAGATGCCCACATCAAACTCCAATTATAATAGTGAAATAACGTTTTATTTAAAAAATTCTAACCATGAGAAAACTGTACTTTTGAAAAGCTCACATAAAGCCTTATAAAATAAGAGACCTTTTATCTACTCCACATCCGTGAGCTTGAAAATACTTTATCTATGCAATTTCAAGGCACATCAAAACCCCAGTGAATAAATAAAATGTTCTTTTTCGCTTTGTACAGAAGCTTTAAAAATTATCCATATAAATGGTTTGGCCTTGAACAAACAGATTAAAAGACCTAAAAGGCTATAGTTTCAGATCATGTATACATAATAGAAAATAAATGCTTTTCTTTATTGGCTGGGCAAGTTTTCTACTAATAAATTCTATAAGGCCATTTGACGAGGAAGATTTAATTGGAATATGTGAAAAAGTCAGTGTTTTAAAGTGATATACTTATTGAATAATTAATATGCCACAATAAAATAATTCATGTACTCTGCCAATATTCTTTGCATCTCTTCATGAATCATAGCTATAGTAGGTATAGCCAACATGCAGGATAATTTCAGATGCTATTAAGTTTTACAATGTAATTTAGTTAAGAACATCAAAATTCTCACTAACTTCTAAAATTGGGGTAAGATGTGGGAAAAGATTGTTCATAATTGCTTACAATTAGAACTATTTAGGTGACTTCAAGCCTTTCTTATTCTTTGAAGAAAATCTTAAACTCCACTGCGATTTAAAAATAATCTCAGTATTTGGATCATATTTACTTAATAAGCAGGTACAGTTACATGCTGCTTATTAACTTCCAGTGTCCCCTCAACACAGTTGCGCACAAACAGATCTTTTTTTATTATGTATACATATATAATAAAAATATACTGATTTTTAAAGAGAGAGGAAGGGAGAGGGATAGAAAGATAGAAACATCGATGAGAGAGAATCACCATCAATTGGCTGCCTCCTGCACATCCCCAACTGGGGACCAAGCCTGCAACATGGGAATGTGCCATGAGCAGGACTCAAATTGGTGACCTCCTGGTTCATGGGTCAACGCTTAACCACTGAGCACACTGGCTGGGCACAAAAAAACAGATCTTTTTTTTTTTTTTATTGATTTCAGAGAGGAAAGAAGAAGGAGAGAGAGAAAGATAGAAACATCAATGGTGAGAGAGAATCATGCCTCTGCACGGCCCCTACTGGGGAGTGAGCCCGCAACCTGAGCATGTATCCTTGACTGAAATCGAACCTGGGATCCTTTAGTCCACAGGCTGACATTCTATCCACTGAGCCAAAGCAGCAAGGGCCAAACAGATCTTTTTAATACCATACCATAGCATTCAAGTTCTGCTACTGGGAAGTGGCCATAAAAAGGGAAACAGTCAGTACACCACATATGAGGGTTAAGAATTAGTAACTTTTAGGCCCCAGGTAGCTGCCGTCTCCTCTGTAGTCTGACCTTACCACAGCCTCCCCAGGGGTTTCTTCATTGTATCACCTGTTGCATTTATTTCTCACTTACCATATAGCACAAGCTACTAGGTATTAAAAATATTAAGCTACCTGGGAGTAGAGTTCAGAGTTAGTTGAATCTGATGCCTAGTATATTCCCTTTACGCAATAATATTGAATATTTGCTGGTGAAGAAGATTGCTGCTGCTGTTCCTGATAAGAGACAGCTAAGAACACGATTTCTGTGGCTGAAGTCAGGGCATTGGTCCAAGTTTTGCCCCATCTTGGTGGAAATGAACTTGGACAAGACTCAACTCCTGGAGGTCTCAATTAACTATAACATAAGAGGAACAATGGCAGTACCAATTCACAGAGTCCTTATGGAGATTACATTAAATGAAATTTTGTATGGTGAATGTGCCTTGTAACCAGAAGGCCCCACAGTATAGATTTTAATTGTTGTAGTTGTCTTTAAGGACTTATTTTGGATAAATGATCTGATTTCCCAAAGAAGGTATCCCTGCAAAGTTTCTTGTTAAACTTTGTGGAAAATTCAAAATAAATATTTCTGGTAGGCTAACTCATTAGAAATAAGCCAGGATATCGCAGTAATTGAGTGGTATTTAGTTAGGACGTTGTGCACAGTTTTGTAACAATAGCTCATTTTTGGAGGTGGTCATGGACTCTTACAAATGTTATGGAAAATTCCCAGGAAGATGCGTGTACACACATACACAAACATTTTCAGAGAACTCCAGTGGCTCAGAGATTCTGGCAAGCCCACCCCAGGATAAGGACCACCACCCTGTGCCTTAAGACAGAGAATATGGTTGGTTTCCTAGACCTTGGAACCTGATCCAGACACTCTAACTAGCTTGGGAATTGAAAGCAAATAGTTTTTTTTCTCCTTTTATCACAAAATCATTAAGTCATCAGAAGATGAAAAAGCAGAGTGGTTTTTCCCAGGTAAATTATAATTGTACAGGAAACTTGGGTGCTATTCTTCCATAATTCCAAGCCTTCTCAACCCTTTAAAAATTTACTATTCAGGCCCTGGCTAGTGTAGCTCAGTTGGTTGGGCATTGTCCCATGCACCAAAAGATTGCTGGTTCAATCCATGGTCAAGGCACATGTCCTGTTTGAGGGCGCAGTAGAAGGGGCGGTACAGGAGGCAGCAGATCAATGTTTCTCTCTCTCTCCCCTCTCCTTTACTCTCTCTCTCTCTCTCGAAATCAATAAAAAAAAATCTTTTAAAAAATGTACCATCCTGGCATTTTCTTCACTGATATTCATATTTAATTTCAAAGTTCATATAACTTTGCAAAAGAAGTCACTATCTTTTATAATAGGATATTGAAGTTAAAAAATGATTATGCCTCCTGTCACTTCAGCTTCTGTCTTGTCAAAAAATGTTAGCAACAGTTCAAAATAGTAAATGAAAACAACCTTAATTAATACTAGCAAGGTGGTGGCAAACTTTAGAATTTAACAAATACTTATCACACTTTTGGATACTGGATACACTTCTTTACAAATAGTGGGGTATTTGTCCTCAGAAAAGCAAAGAATTCTTTCTTCATACCTAGACGACAAATTCTCAAGATGTACACAGTTGTTTCTTATTATGGCCGCCCTGGAAAACATTTCTGGGAAGGCACAATTCCCAGCCACCTACTTTGTTTACAGCAGACAAAACTGCCTGTGTGGTATAAATAGGAGTCTGTCTTTAAATGCTGCTGAAAAATAAAATGCAACCATGAAAAGAAGCCATTTCCTGCCCCCAAGGTGGCTTAAAAAAAAAAAAAGCTTGGCTACTTTCGGAACAGCACCAAAGCACAAATAATAATTATCAATTGCTGCACAATAAAAGACTAATTAGAAAAAAAGAAACCCAAGAAGAAAAACCCCTCTGAGCTACATATTCCACAGGCAACCTCGGAACTGTCAGCGCTGGGAAGTACCCTTACCCAGCGACTGTGGGCCCCTTTCTGTCCTCCTGCCCTGGAGATGTATATCTATAACTCGCTCTTGTTTCTGCAGATAAACTTGGCCTTGTCTCCCTAACTGCACTTTCAAAAGAAGCTTCACTGTGGTTTGACTTTTGATCTGGGCAGCAGCTCGCTCCACCACCTGCACCGCGCCTGAGCCGTCACTGAGCTCGCTTTGTCCCATCTCATAACACAGCCAGCCTTTTAAAATTGATGTGTGAATACACTACTTTACAATGTGAGCGTTCAAACAAAAAAAATATGGTGGTGATGCTGGTGGTGGCAGCAGCAGCAGAAGGGGGGGTTTGTGGAGAGGGGAGCCCCGACTCTTGCTTCATGAAGTTCAGATATTGTTCGCTGCGTTTAATGAAACAGATGGCCAAAGGCCTCCCTCAACTTACAATGGAGCGGACAGTGGTGCGAAGGCGTGGGGGCCTGGGATTGTAAGACGTCGTTTGGGATGTGTGTTAATAAATAGCCATTTACGAGGGGGGCTGGGGCTCCTTTATGTGCATAAGGAAGGCCTAGGACGCCTCGCTTCTGGTTAACAGCTCAAGGCTGCGTTCAAAGACGACATTGATGGTGAAGGTAAAGGGCATCCATCCTATTCTACATCGCATTAGAGAATGGCATGTATCCTGGCGGAAAAAAGAAAAAAATCAGAAAAGAAAGGTAATTCAAGAATTAGGTCAAATTATGGCTCACAACCGAGAAAAATATAAGATGCTTTTCTACTGTGATTAACTAATGGACAAAAATATTGTTATTGTGTAGGCACTTACTTTATCTTTGAATGAACTTATTTGCACTGGAGCCAAAGTGCAATAGAGAAAAATCTGCAGCATTTCAATAAATGACAACCATGTGAACCTCAACAGCAACTGGGAAACTATTCCCATGCAGCCATCCTTCCCGAGATTATTCACTGACCAGGCCTACGCCAGGGGTATGGCCTGTGCCAAATGCCATGAGGTTCCTGACCACCTACAGCTTCCAATTCACACCCGAGGACCTGGAGGGAACCAGCCAGACAGAAACACCTCATGCCTTTCGGGTGGGATGTACCAGGGGGACTGTCACTGCGCCTCCCAGAAACACTTCTGTCAACTGGCCCGTCTCAGCCCATGTTTTGGGGAAACTAGCATGACTCCCAGTCCCTGTTTCTCTCTCTCACTTAGATAGCCTCCCCTGTGCACAACATTGTGGGGAGCTGTATAAAATCCTTTATGGGGTAAAAACGATCCAGGAGAAAGTTCAGACATGGAGGCAAATAAACACAGTACACACAATGCAAAGCAGAAGGCACCGGTGCCTCGGAGATGTGGAGGCGGCCGTGAAGAAGGACCAGAGGGAAGACAGGCCACTTCCGGCTGGGGACAGCTGAGGGCATGACGGGAAAGCGGTCCTGCACCTGAGATCCAGGTGCAGATAAAAGTCCATCCGGAACATTTTGCAGGTGGCATCGGATGTTTTTGCCCAGCTGGCATCTGCCCCCTTTTAGTAGAAGCCCTGGATTTTCCTCAGAGATCTATTATTTGTCCATCCCTTGCATGAAGTCTCAGGTCTAAACATCAGATCACACGTGAGTGGGAATTGCACCTACCCATAATCAACAGGACTCCATGCTATGACTTTTGTTGGAACTACTGCAAGATAAAATTGCTATAGTCACTGAGAAGGCTTCTAAAAGCTGCATCTCCATGAGGAGAAATGCTGACAAAGGACAGATTCCCCCCGCGCCCCACTAACACAAGAGAGCTGAGATGAGAGATGGAGGAGCAGGACAGTCCTGATAATACTGTTGAGCCCTTATGTTCCACTGCGTTTGAAGTTGCTTCTGCGCTTCAACGAGTTCCATGTGACAACTTGCATCTATAGTCTCACCTTTCCACGTATGTGACTATGAACAGCTTCCTTGACTGAGAGTAGTTATTCTCATCTGTAAAATGGGGATAGGGTGCTTCTTCCACAGGGTTCTTAAAGATTCAACCAGATAACGTGTGTAGGGCAGCTGCAGAGTTAGGGAACTTTAAGTGCTGCAGTCACATGCCTGACACAGGACCAACATTCTATGTGCAGAGCTACCAGAATGTTATTAAAGAGAAATATATATAAAGAAATCCAAAGTCGTTCTTTAGTTTGGTAAACACAGCTCCATGTCAGCCTTGAAGAGGCCAGGCAGTCGGACAAAGGCAACGAGGCAAATGTACAGTAATAAATTTACTCACACAAAATACCTAGAGTTAAAAAAAAAAATTTTCCTCTTTGTAGCATTATTCTAAGGTTGGAGTGTAAATCTGTTAAGTCTAAAGAATCTGCAGATTCAATCAGTTTACTCTGAAAGAACAGAACTTGATTAAAAGGTGAAGAATTTCTTAGAGGTTAGGTTTTGCTGTACTAATTTCAGGTCGGGGCCCACGCTCATCACTAGTAAAAACAAGCCAGGAAAGAGCAATGAGATAAACAGAGAAATGTGAAAATGTAAAGGGAAGGGACTTTGAGAGAATATACATTTTTCAGTGCATTAAAATTGAGAGTAAATCCTCAAGGTCATTTTTTCTCACATGTCTTGAAAACTCTCTACTATTGAATTTTCAGAAATTGTAATAAGAACAATTAAAATAAAACAAAATGTTTCCTTGGCAAAATGAGGTGGGAAAAAGAATGAATTTTTAAGGTAGATGAAAAAACATTCAGTCATAGCTCATCTCTTTAAGAATAAAGCTGTTTATTTAAAAATTATATTTCTGTAGCATATAAATCTGGCATTGGCATTTCTGGCATTCTTACCCTTAGGAATTATTCTGACAGTATATTTAAATTCTCCAGATATTTTATCTGTCACCCTACAAAGCAACAAAACCATGTTTAAATTGTGCAATGTGAATGCAATGGTTGGTGGCAATTATTCCTTAAATTGAGTCAGAAATAGCTCTGACAAAAATTCTATGTATTAAATAGAGACATGTGAATAGTGCTTGCTAGGTCAACCACCTTTAATATAATCTGCTTTGTTTATATTGTAGATTAGTAATGAAGACTTCTTACCAACTATATGTTTACATGATGTTGGGAGGGTAAACAGAACTCACTTTTTGAAGAAAACATTCTAATTTTTTTAAATTGTGGAAATAGTAGAGGAAAATATGGGTGTGTGAGAGAGAAAAGTATTTGATATGAAGGGAATCATACAAAAATATCCTATATAATAAAAGCCTAATATGGAAATTGTCCCCTGGACCGGTAGTTCGACCGCTTGCTATGACATGTGCTGACCACCAGGGGGCAGTGCAGAACATGGTGGGTGTCAGCGAGGAAATGCTGGCAACAGGAGGTAGTGGAGGCAAGGCCGGCCCCAGTGGGCTTCCAGGTGAATCTTCCGGGCCGCAGCTGCCACCACTGCAGGGGCCGGTCGGATTCCCTGTGGGTTCGCACAAGAGCAGGTCTGCAAGACTGGCTGGGAGAGAGCACACTGCTGGCCCAGCTTCCGTGCAGTGCCACTGGGCAGCCCAGAGGCTCACGCTGCTCCCTGGCCCGCAGCTTCTGGCTGTGCTCACCACATCTCCGCGTGGGGACTTGGGTGCTATGACTCAGGCGGAGGAGGACACGTAGGGGTCCAGGGGCCCAGGTGCTACCCAGGGCCCAGAGGTCAGCTGGGACCTGCCCTTCCATGCCAGACGCTTGTGCTTTGATTGCCGGCCAGGCCTAGGGACTGCACCTGTGCATGAATTTTGAGCACCTGGCCTCTAGTATTTTAATAATATATAACATCTGCCATTTCATTTTGTAAGCCTTTTGCCAGCATATATACAGGCAGTCGATGAACCAACATAAATTGATTAATATGTCCTCTAAATTTATGTCAGTGGAGTTCCCAAATGATAACTCTGTTGATCCCTAAGGAATCCTTCAGATACCTCTAGATTCAAATACACTGTTACTGATAAATGATTAACTCTTCAGAGGTAAAAAGAAACAGTCACGATGTCTTTTGTTTTCTGACTGAAAATCTTGAAAACGTCTATTTCCATTTTCACTGACTGCCGGCACTGTTTGATCTAATAAGACTTCTCCGTCAAACGTGTCGGAGAAAACACACAAACACACACATGCCTGCAAATATATGAGGAGCAACACTGAAGCCTCTCGGTGCTACTTGTGACCCTTTAAGACAGCCATTCAAATAATCAAATTTCGTGCAGGTCAATGAAAAATCCATTTCTTTCACCCCAATCACCACACAAGTGGTCATTTGTTTCATGAGCGTTTTCGTTGTCTGAAACACCACTTTATTTAAACTCTGTCTACAGAGTCAGGAAATGAACATTTGTCCCTAGGTAGCTCTCTATCTTACGTCAAGACAGAAGAAAAATACAGGAAATCAGCGCTATCTGTATTCTGATGTCATATTTCACTGTTACAATTTTGAATGGACCAAATGTCTTTGTTTTCACTTCTGGTAATATCATGTAGCTACATGAAGAGTAATTTATTTATTTACGTTGGTTGAATCAGTTGCTACCTCACTAAATTTGATGTGTCTCATCTAATTTTTCTGCATACTTTTGTTCTTTCAAAACTTGGTTCTCTTATGATTCCATATCATCCTCCATGTCTCTATATTTCCCAAACATAGTGGCGTTATAGCAATTGAACTCGTATTTTCTACTGGTTATTTGTTTTCCTGGCACCCTTTTCCATCACCAGTAAGGGTGCGTGGGAGTTGCAGAATCTTCCACAGCTTCCTTGAGAATGAGATGATTTTACGAATTCCCACAGCATGTTAGAGGAACATATTCTCTACTAGACTAGAGCAACCTGAAGGCAAGTATCAAACTGGTTTCATTTGAGGATCCCCAAGGCCTTGTATATAGACATTAAATATTTACTAGAGAGCGAATAAGCAAACCCCAGCCGCCACAAAAAAGAAAAGAAGGAAGAAAATAGATTTTAAAATTTTCATTTGAAGTTAAAGGATTTAAAAGCATAAATGGTAGTGGCTGCCACTTACTCATTTCATTTCCTATCTGCTTTTGACCAGTTTTACAGAGAATCAGGGGGATATACGTGCAGACATTGGCACTGGTAGAACTTTGGTTTCACCTGTCTTCCCAGTATACTAGTCAATATAAGTAAAATGACCCAACAAAGGGGCCACGGCATGCCCATTTCTGTTCATTTTACAAATTTAAAAACAATCTAAGTTTAAACAATTAAAAATAATCAGCAATCTTTCTTTTAAAGAAAACAGTTCCTTGGTTTGGTGTGTTATAGACTATTCACCTATTCGCAGTCACACAAAAGTGATCATGTGGAAACAAGTAAGCTTATGGCGCATGCAGGCAAACACCTCCGCTGCACAAAGAGGACATTCATTTCTCTCACACATTCATGAGGGTGACAGATGAGCACACTGTTCAATAGTCAACTTTTCCTAAATCAGAAGCACCTGTGGATATACGCTGGCGCCGAGCAGTTTGGGTAAGAGAATGAGACTTCTGGAATAAAACCTCAGCAGGTTGGGAGTGAATGCCATGAAAACGGGAGGACAGACCAGAGGGAGCAAAATCAGAGCATCTGAACGAAAGACTCCCGCACATTAAGCTAGACACTATTTTCCCAGGCAATGGTAAGAAATAATTAAGTAGGTAAAATATTTTTGCCTTTTCCCAATTCCAACAGAAATTGTCTATCATGTGGGATAGCACTTAGACACTAACACCCACCCACCATCTGCATGTGGTTCCAAAGACTCACAGGTTCCATTACTGATTGAAAGTACCTGGGTACCTTGGCTGATCACAAGATGCCGGTTGTGCCTACAGCAGTGGTTCTCAACCTTCCTAATGCCGTGACCATTTAATACAGTTCCTCATGTTGTGGTGACCCCCAATTTCATTGTTACAAACTGAACATAATTAAGGCATAGTGATTAATCACAAAAACAATATGTAATTATATATGTGCTTTCCGATGGTCTTAGGCGACCCCTGTGAAAGGGTCCTTCGACCCCCAAAGGGGTCGCGACCCACAGGTTGAGAACCGCTGGCCTAGAGAAAAAAACACAGTCACCACTACACACAGGTGGACTTAAGAGTTTCCTCGGCTCAGACATCCATAGCAAGGTGATGTCCATCTGGGGATTTTTATTCCTGATTTTTTTTTCATACTCTAGCCGGATCCCACAAGGAGACGTGACAGTGACGAGCTGAGTTTGCCTACAAACGGAACCTCAAGTAGATTTCAGCGGAGTAATTTTCTTTTGCGGGCGTTTGAAACAACCGCGTTAGTCTGATTTCCCTACAGAAAGCCCCGTCAGAGGTTGCAGAAGTTGTTTGTGCTTCACCCTCTCTAAATGATTTGCAAATTTATTCAAACGCAATATGAGGAGATGCTTTATTTGTTGAAATAACTGTCGGCGGTGCCCTGCACAGAAGGGTGAGGTACATCAAGCAGAAACACGGACAGAAATATACTGGTTTAGAAACTCATAAATCCTGATTTGAATCTGCCAACCTGAAAGCCATGGACGGCCCGAATAAACTATTTTTCCTAAATGCTACATCTGATTAAGCCATACCATTAAATGACAGCTGAACTTTAACATTAATATGATATTATTTAAATAACCACATGATTTTTTTTTACACTAAAAATGATGAATGATTCCTAGACAGCTCCATTGACATGAAGAGGAGGACTCTTTAATGAGATTTGACAAAATGGAGACATATGCAGAATGCTCGTTACAGCTCACATGGCGGGGCCTCCCAGGGAAGCCAGGGAGGGTGTTCCCTTTTTTTCTTTCTTATTGTCTATAGGCACTGAAGCATTCCTTTCACTAGCCACTTCTCTGTGGATTTTGAGTTTTTCTAGGTCATGTATGTATTACTCTTAATCAGAGAATTGGGTGGTTTATGGTCCTGAATCACAACGATATGTGCAGGAAAAGGAGGGGCGTGTGGAGTTGGGTCAACACTGGCTGAAAGTGCCCAGAGCTTGAGACTCCCTGCTGATCAGCCTGATAGAGAAATCACCTCGGCCTTGGAGACTCAGCAACCCCACCTTTGACTGGTTCTTACGCGATCAATCTCTAACCCAGCAAACATACTTTCAGCAAATTATTATCTATTGACACACGATCAGAGAAGACTTATTTTCAAACAGTTGTCTCTACAATATCAATGAGAAAAATGATTCTCTTCTTTAAATTCCAATTAAGCTACTCTAGAGGCAATTCTCAACCTCCCCCCTCCCCAACTCACATTTCTATCCACAGCTCCAAATGGAAGGTTATGCTTCATAATGCTCTTATTTGTTAGACTCTGAATGTAAAATAATTACATGCTGAATATACCAAAGGAAAAATGGCTCCAATTTTCAGACCAATGGAAACAAAATTACCTGCACTCATTCATTTCTTTCCAAGCTCTCCCAAGTATGTTCCATCAAAGTTTAATTACACATATAAAACATTAACATTTGTTTGCTCACACATGTGAATTCAGATTATCCAGATTGCTTTAAATTACAAAAACCATCTTGAAGTATACACAAAATCGAGATATTGCCCCAAATAGCATCACTTAAAAAAGAAATGAGAACAAAGGCAACGGCGCAGAGCTAATACCAGGGGTGCTCACGATACTGCAGGCCTGCATTCCCTCTCTAAGAAAGAGACTACCGGAATAGAAAATAAAATCACACAGCTCCTGCCATGGGGCCTTCCTCAGGCTATGAAAAAATACTTCATGTCTAACCCTAATTTTTTCCCATAGCTGGAGGTAACCCCTCTAGCTCAAACCTTCTCTCTAATCTAAGGTGTGCAGAACGTGTCCCTGTCCAAACAAGAGTTAATATCAGTGCTCTGGCATTTCAAAAGGGTCTCGACACAGGGTACTGAGAGCAGAAGCCTGCATGCTTGAAAAATGCCCGGTTGCAACAAGAGGAGAAACACAGTTAAAAAAAGGGAGAGTGAGAAAGTTGGGTCCCTACCTTGCTCTTACCTTCGCAACATCCCCGTCAGGACCCTGGAGCTTTTCCCCAAGTTAGCATCTGTTTCCCGAAGCTAGGAGAAGAAGAGCAGCATTAAAATAAAACAAAACTGAAGGCTATTGGATTAATTTTTAAAGTGCACTGGCAAACAATAATTTTCTTTCACGATAGAAAATCTAATTCATAAAAAATGCACTGAAATACATTTTTGACACGTGATCCATCTCTGGAAATTCTTAGGTTTAGAAAACTACATGAGATTGATAATCCCAGGAGCTTTAAACTGGATACTTGAACTGGATATAAAAGCAAATGTCTCAAAGGCTGATAAAGTTTGATATATATCGGTAATTTACTAGTTTTCCTATTTGTGAATGTGCAAAGTTCTGGTACTATAAATGGAAGCAGAGTGACTTGAGGAAGGGTGAGACCAATGTTTTTAGATTTCACTCCAAAACCTGATATACTTCAAAATCTCCCTCAATGACCTTTTCAGCAATAGAGCTAAATAAAATGTCGATGTGGGAGCATTTCAGGATGGGGACATGAAGAGGCAACTCATTTTTTCTAGATCCCACACTCTTCTGTTTCGTCTTCTATCCCTTCATCCCTCCATCCTCCTAGCCATCTATATATAGAAAAGCCTAAGTGACCGTCCGGTAACTATGATGCGCACTGACCATCTGGGGGCAGACGCTCAATGCAGGAGCGGAAACCACAGGCATGGAAACATGGAACAGACTGATGAATCTCAGAGGGAAGGGGGGAGGGTGGGAAGAGATTAAGCAAAGATCTAGAGGCCCCATGCACCGGTGGGGTTCCTCAGCCTGGTCTGCGGGGATCAGGCCGAAACCAGCTCTCCGACATCCCATGAGGGGTCCCGGATTGTAAGAGGGCACAGGCCAGGCCGAGGGACCCCACTGGTGCACGAATCTGTGCACCGGGCTTCTAGTTTTCATATATACTTACATCTATGTGATTGTGACTGTCACAAAGACCCTTAGTTTCATGTCTTATTATTTATTGAATTTGTGAAAAGATGATATCACTTCTACTTACTCTTTCACGTGCTCTCTGTATCTTTTCTCTGTCGTGACTGAGGTTTTCCAACATCTCTTGGCCAATTTGCTCTATGAAAGAGAAAATTTGAGTAAGGAAAGATGACTTTGGGTGTGAGAATAACTTTCAGCAGAAGTACCAAAATGTTAAATAAGTTTATATGACACATCAGACACATATTTATTCATGTACTTAAAAAACATTTAAAAAGCATGTCATGAATTTACCTATTTATCGTAAGTATGATGAGATGTGATTTAAAATTCAACCTATAGAACATGACCACCATGGCAATGACGATTTAGAGGTGATAAGACTTGCCCAAGGCCACCTCAGCATATTACTTGCCAAGATGGACAGTCAAGGTCCAATGGTCTCTCTGTTATCATCGTGACATTTAGCCTTTGGTTTTCACAGGCTATAAATAATGTTAATGGTTCTAGTCTACCCTTCCTCCTTCATTATTTCCCTGTTTTGCATATATAAATGAGACTCCATTTAAAACAATGTTGATTTTAACATATTCGTCCCACATAAATAGTCCTCATACCCTTAATTACTGCAGCTTATTGGTAGAACTCTCTCTAGGCTTCTACTCTCTTAAAGTTTAGTGTGTTTTCAGCTACCCTGGATAGTTGAGATAGGGTGAGGTGCACTCATTAATAAGTAGCTGAAGAGAGCTCAAGCTGCAGACAGAAGTCCAGACATTTATACGGTAATAGGCAGGTAGGAATCTTCATTAAAAAGCCATACTGCTGCCCTAACCCGTTTGGCTCAGTGGATAGAGCATCAGCCTGTGGACTCAAGGGTCCCAGGTTTGATTCCGCTCAAGGGCATGTACCTTGGTTGTGGGCACATCCCCAGTGGGGAGTGTGCAGGAGGCAGATGTTTCTCTCTCATCGATGTTTCTAACTCTCTATCCCTCTCCCTTCCTCTCTGTAAAAAATCAATAAAATATATTTTTTTTCAAAAAGCCACACTGCTGAGTTCCAATGAGGTTTCCCCCTGCTGTGATCATCCCATTTGGTGGCGGTGGTAGGCTCTTTTCTGACTGCAGCATCTTTTACGAGACCTGACACATATTCAGTTGCCTTGAATATATTTTTCTCAGACTCATTCTCCGTCACCTGGGAGGCACCTTATTCTATCACAGAAGAATGATAACTGCCTCTCTTCTAGTCCTGGCAACTTGTGTGACTACTTTATTCTTAATTTTTTTCTTTTTATCTTGTATTCCCTTTTTATCTATAACCTATAACAATAATCTCTGGCTAATAAACTTACAGAGACATACAAAATGCATTTATTATAACAACAATTAATTTAATAAAGGCATTAAGAAATTGCCATGGCAATTATTTGATTTATGTGTGCATACTGCCATATTTTTTAGAGGGTCACCCTAAAACCGTTAAGCCATATTGAGAGCTTAGGCAGTGACCTCACTGCTGGAGCCTAAATCCCAGTGCTGACACTAGCTGTGTTGCCTCGCACAAGTCACCTAACTTTGTTGTGCCTCATTTTCTTCATCTCTAAAATGGGGATAAAAATAGTTCTGTATCATGGGGTTGTTGCAAGGGTTAAGTAAGATAATCCAGTTAAAAAACTTAGCATAGTGACTGGTCTATAATAATAACTATTTGTTGAATGATAATAATTGAATAAAAAAACCAGTGGACTATTATGACCTTGACCTCCTCCTATCTTGGGTCTGCTACAACCCACTTGAACTGAAATTTTATTCATTGATTAAAACATCTGTACTATCTTTCTCGTAGAATTATTGTTATAGCCAAATAAAATAACCTAAGTGAAAATGCTTTGAAAGCTATAAGGTACCATATACATGCATGTAATTGTGTAGTCACAACATCAATGCACTCAACGAATAATCCAGGAGTCCAGAACTCTGTGCCAGATTAGATGTTGGGGACATGGCCAGTAAACACAAGCCCTTGCACTGCAGGAACTTCCAGGCCAGTGGTGAAGATTTAGCAGTTAAAGGGCAAGTCTTATATTAGAGTTTGCATTTCACGGCATATCAGAAAAAGGAATGTACGGTAAATTCCTTTCACATAGAAACTCCAAGTAGTAAGAAGGGTTAAGTACAATAACATAAGTGTATTTTTGATACCTATAAAACTCTGAAAATTCTTTCCAGTGGAGTACTTTCCCATTATAATATCTCCTCTCAGACTGACATTAGCTTTCTATTATTACCTCCATGCAATTTATCCTGAAAGTAAAATTGGATAAGATATGTGGTTCCCAGGGGAGGCATCACAAAAGTTGGAAGATGACACTGGTAGTTGAGAAGGAGGAAACAACTAGGGTTGAATTTTTTCTTTTTTTGCATTAACAGCTATAATGTTGAATTTTGTACTATTAGGAACTACTGTTACATTGAATTCCTTTAATCAACGTAATATAACATTTAAAAAAATATTTTTATTGATTTCAGAGAGAGAGGGAGAGGGATAGAGAGAGAGAAATATCAATGATGAGGGAGAATGATTGATCGGTTGCCTCCTGCATGCCCCTATTGGGGAAGGAGCCCGAAACCCGGGCATGTGCCCTGACCAGGAATTGAACTGTGACCTCAAACACTGAGCCACACTGGCTGGGCAATATAGCAATTTTAATTCATTTTTAACTTAGAATCCCTGATATCGATGAACACCATCAATACTGGAATTATTTCAGCAAAATACTATTTATATAATCTTTTCTATCAAGATTGATGGTATTATAATATATAATTTCAAATGAATAGGAAGTAGGAGATTATTACTCCTACTTTATTATTATTATTATTATTATTATTATTACCATTGTGTTTCACCAGCATAATGTTCCCAATAAGTATTTGTGGAATAAACCAAGCAACGAGGAAAATGAAATACAGTGAAAAATGGAGTATATAAAGGTTTGTGATCTATTCCTTCTCTCCAAGCATATCCAGTGTGGCACTGGAGAAGACCATATTGTTAGGCAGCTAATAGATCCACAGTTCTATCAGGTTCGCAGGGGAAAAACTCCAGTCTGAGTGGATCTATAGTCTGACACCTAAGAAATCAGTGAAACAAGAGGCAAAGAGCCCACGCCTTTTCAGGAGGCATAAATCCCTCCCTCGATCTCTTTGCCTCCTGGGGAACATCTCAGCATCCTAAGTATTAACCCTGTCTGGGAAGAGAAGAGATATTGGCAAGGATGTACAAGTCCTGGTCTTAACACACAAACAGACATTTGTTGGACACAATTATTTTTTTATTTCTTACTTGCTGCCTTCAATTGTAATATCCCAACAAAGAAAATTCCAGGCCAAACATATTAGAAATGCTTACTTTTTTTTTTTTAATATATTTTATTGATTTTTTACAGAGAGGAAGGGAGAGAGATAGAGAGTCAGAAACATCGATGAGAGAGAAACATCGACCAGCCGCCTCCTGCACATCCCCCACCGGGGATGTGCCTGAAACCCAGGTACATGCCCTTGACCGGAATCGAACCTGGGACCCTTCAGTCCGCAGGCCGACGCTCTATCCACTGAGCCAAACCGGTTTCGGCAGAAATGCTTACTCTTGTAGAATAATAAAAAAAAAAGTTTCAAAGCAAGTTACGTAAGATTTTTTTCCCATTAGGTGTTTCCCTATCCCAATCAAACCAAAAGAAAACAAACAACGTAGAGGGGATCTTTTAAAGATAGATTGTCCTTAAAAAAAAAATAGATTGTCCTTGGTCAGAATAGTATTAGACATTTAGGGATTATTTTATTTAAGAATTACTAACATTGTTAGGTTTACTTTTCTTGAATAATTTAACTTAAGATGCAAGCATTCACCAAGACACCAATGAAGAACACAAGCTCACAGGCCTACACCAATGCAGATGCAATACCCGCGTCTAGAGTTTTCAGTTTCAAACTTTCAAAGTACCTTTAGAATGGGAATAGCCATATTCCCTTTATTGAAATAATTTGAGAAATTATAAATTGTAGAAATACTCCACTGTTGACTGTGTGAGGATCGTCCTGAGAGTCAGAAACCACAGGAAGCATAAGAGAAAATCAAAACCGATGTTGCAAGCTGGAATTCTCCATGTCAGCGTGAGCATGATGAATGGATTCATGGGGAGAAAAGTTCCTTCCTGCACTTCTCTGTCCTTCCCACAGGGGTGCTCAGAACCATCCTGGGAGCACAGCATTCCAGTTTATAAAGCGAGCTTTTGTTTTCACAATGGCCCAGAATGAATCATATCCTTGATCCGTGGCCCTTTTTATTGGGTCACAAACTGCAAAATGGGTTTTGGCTAACATTTCCTCTCTTTTCCAATATATTGGGGGGAGGAGAGAGTATGTAACAGGCATTCAGCACTTTCCTGCTCCATAAAAGAATGAAGCAGTTAGCAGGGAACCACAAATCTAGCAAGATAATGTCCTGAAGGGCTGGCCTAAGATTGGATTTACTCGAGGAGCTTGTACCACTGAAAGCATCATTGCTCTCCATTCATAAAATAATCACGCTACCTGAACCACCATGAGACTGACCTGAATGAACATAAAAAATATTACTGAACTTGTATTTTGGAGATGAGCAGTTTAAAATATTCTCTATGAGAAGGTAAAATTGACTGATGCTCATGTTTCTTCCAGGTAGACTGTGATAAGGAATGAAAATTGTAATACCTGAGATTCTCTGTCCAACAGGGTACCGACTGGCCACGTGGGGCTATTTAAATGAATTAAAATGAAATAAAACTTAAAATTCAGTTCCTCCATAGCACTAGACACGTTTCAAGTACTCAATAAGTACATGTGGTAATGGTCACTGTATTGGAAAAACACAGAAATACCCTCTTTAGAAAAATCTCCAAATCCCCCTGTCTTTAATACCCACTTAGAAGAAATAAAGAAGTAGTCATTTGGAGATTAATTTAGGTAAAACACTTCCTTTCTCTGGGTCTCAGTTTAGAGAATCTTTAGTGCCCCTTCTGTCTCTGGAATGTTAGGATTCAACAGCTCTATATAGTAAAATCTTACTGTCTTCTTTTCTCTATAGAGCATTAAGCAAACTACAGCACAAAGAGCCAAATGAAGCCCACAAATGTCTTCCCATTCCCTGTCTCCCCTGCCCAATGTTAAAACAACAACCAACTCAAACTTCAATGCTTTTAAGTAGGTTACATACTCTCCAGCTTATTCAAAGCTACAGTGTTGGACTGACTGCTTCATGCAGTAGCCTGCTTGGCCTCTGCAATGTCTGCATTAACTATGGAGTATAGAATATTTACAAGCACTTTGATGAGGACACTATTCTAGGAAATTATACATTCATATAAACTGAAGGTAAACTTATGCATTCTTAGTAGAAATACTAGTATAGCAAAAAAAGTACCCAGAGTACAGGTTTCTTTTTTTTTCTCTTTATTTTTTTTTAAAGAAATTATGATTTAACACTACCTCTTAGCAGGTAAGTACATATTCTATTTTGTTTTAAGATGATCAAATCTATCATTAAGCAATTAAAGAAAGCAACAGCGCCACTTTCATCAAAGTCATAGCAGCAGAGCCTCCCCTTAGTTACTCGGTTTGCTGCAGATAATTAATAAACACTATTCCCAGAGCCCTCAGACATCAGTCAAGGAAGCTGTGCTATCAATAATGATGCTCTGGCATGAGCAGGTACTATGTAAATTGAGGTTGTTAAACAAAAGGAACCATGTTAATTACAGCTCCATTCAAAAATGAGAATGAATCAGCTCTATTCTATGAAACAAGACCAGAGCCCCAGGAAAGACATTCCTTTTTCACAATTCAGTGTAAAAGTCAGGAGATGAAGTGGCAGACAACCTGAATGGGCAAAACTGTCAAAACACATCCCAAAGGCTCACTTGTGGAATGTGCCAAACACGCATTTACTTAACAGACAAGGGAGACATGAACAGCATCGTCCAGATCCCCGGGTTGAATGAGTCACTCATTCTGAAAACAAAACAAAAAGTGCCGTACACTATTGACAAGTGCCTAGAAAGTAATTAGAAAGCCTTTTGAGAAACCATTCCAGGCAGAGCTGTGAACTGTACACATTTCTATCATTGAATGTACAACATTCTAATTATCTCCTTATTCGGAAGTCACAGTTGGGTAGACCGCATAACTTCTGTAAATGGCAAACATGTTTTGTTTTTATGAAACACAATTTTAAGCATTTCATAACATTGGAAATGATATTAAAAAAAAAAAACCAACCCAGGAGATTTCATATAGAAAGTAGACTTCTGGCTTCTTTCACAATTTGGAAGATGAGCCTGCACTGAGTCCCCACTCCCACATGTACTTAAGTTGATCATTGTTGCTGTGAAAAGTAGGTAATCCGAAGATGACATCCCAATCTCCCCCCCCCCCGTCAGCCCACCACTCACATACACTTATGGCATAAAACATATTTATGTTCAGAGCCGAATAGAACACTTCGCTTAGTGTTCTGGCAAATAAAACCACAGAAACTCAATGTTCTGTGTGAATACAACACGATACCAGGATCACTGGTCTTGGTGTTCCTTCTCTTGATATTTCCTTCCATGGTCCTAGTTTGAATTGAAGCTAGAAGGGAAAGATGGCCCGAAGGGCGGAATCACTCCTCTCCTTTTGATTCAGGTATGAGGCAATAGATGCATGTCAATATATAAACACAGGTAATAGACACACATAGCTTGTAATCTTCAGGTTTAAATCCTGAAAATCATTGAGATCATGTCAATTTGAAAATATGAACTGGCTTCCCTCACTTAATGTTTTCAGGGTTCATTCATGTTGTAGCAGGTATCATACTTCTTTTGTGTGGCTGAATAATATTCCATTGTATGGATAAACCACATTTTGCTTATCCATCTTGTATTGATATTTTGGTTGTTTCTACCTTTTGGCTATTGTGAAGAGTACTGTTATGAACATCTGTGTACAGATATTTGAATATATGTTTTCAGTTCTTTTGGGTACATGCTTAGTAGCAAAATTATTAGATGATATGGTAATTCTGTGTTTAACTTTTTGAGAAACCACAAGACTGTTCTTCACATTTTACATTCCCACCAATAATGCACAGGGTTCTAATTCCCCCTTTTTTAAATATAGTGATCCTAGTCGGTGTGAAGTAACACCTCATTGTGGTTTTGCCTTGCATTTCCCTAATGACTAATGATGCTGAGCATCTTTTTTTATGTGCTTATTGGCCATTTGTATATCTACTTTGGAAAAATGTCTACTCAAGTCCTTTGTCCATTTTTAAATTGGCTTGCCTTTCTGTTGTGGAGTTCTAAGAGTTCTTTAGGCTAGACCTTTGTCAGATATGTGGTGTGTCATGTACCTCTCATTCTACAGGTTGTCTTTTCACTCCCTCCATAGTGTCTTTGATGTCTAGAAGTTTTAAATTTTAATAGAGTCCAATTTACCAATTTTTTTCTTGCGTTACTTGTAATTTTGGTGTCATATCTAAGAATCCATTATCAAATCCAGGTCATGAAAATTTAACCTCATGTTTTCTTCTAAGTGTTTTATAGTTTTAGTTCTTGCACTTAGGCCTTTGATTCGTATTGATTTAAGTTTTGTTTCTGGATCGAGGAAGGAGGCCACAGTGCTATTACTGATTCACATAAAATATTTAGAATTTGTCTTAAAAAAGTTACCATCTTCTTAAACATTTTACATATTTTTAAAAATTCTAATTTGTGTCCTAACTTGAAGCCTGGACCAATATTTTCACTGAATCATAAATTAAAAAATTACGTTTTATTCAGTATTTTTTTTTCCATTATTTTGACCTGAGCACTCTGAAAGCAGACACCTAGATTACAACATGAGGAAGGAATGCAGATATATAGGAATACTTTGTTTTATCGTGCTTTTCACATACTGTGCTTTTATTTTTTTATTTTTTAAAACAAATTGTAGGTTTGTGGCAACCCTGTGTTGAGCAAGTCTGTTGGTTTCACTTTTTTTCTAACAGGCTCAGATGATGGTTAGTATTTTATAGCAATAAAGCATTTTTTAATTAAGGTATGTACATTGTATTTCAGACACAATGCCCTTACACACTTCACAGATTACAGTGTAGTGTAAACATAACTTTAATGTGCACTGGGAAATCAAAAAATTCGTGCGACTTGATTTATTGCAATATTTGCTTTATTGTGGTGGTCTGGAACTAAATCTGCAGTATCTCCGAGTTGGGCCAGTATTGAATAAATGGAAAAAAGAAACTTATTGAGTCTGAAGAGACACAGAACAATGGGTACAGGCAGAGGACAGGCCTTGACCATCAATGCTGCTGATTTCAAGCATTAAGAAATACAGAGTTTTGCCCTAGCCGGTTTGGCTCAGTGGATAGAGCGTTGGCCTGTGGACCAAAGGGTCCCGGGTTTGATCCCAGTCAAGGGCATGTACCTTGGTGGCAGGCTCCTTGGGCTCTGGCCCTAGTTGGAGGTAACCAATCAATGTGTTTCTCTCACATCGATGTTTCTCTCTGTCTTGCCCTCTCTCTCCCACTCTCCCTAAAAATCAATGGAAAAATATCCTTGGGTGAGGATTAACAACAACAACAACAACAAAAGAAACACACAGTTTTGACCTAGAGCAGTGGTTCTCAACCTTCTGGCCCTTTAAATACAGTTCCTCATGTTGTGACCCAACCATAAAATTATTTTCATTGCTACTTCATAACTGTAATGTTGTTACTGTTATGAATCATAATGTAAATATCTGATATGCAGGATGGTCTTAGGCGACCCCCGTGAAAGGGTCGTTCAACTGCCAAAGGGGTCGTGACTCACAGGTTGAGAACTGCTGACCTAGAGGATGATCAACAGTCAAAAAATATCGGGCAAGAAATCATGTTGAAAATTTCGAGAGGAAAACTGAGAAAGTGAGAGGATTGATAAAGGGTGGCTTAGAAATGAAAGGAATTAGCATTTGGAAATAAAAATTCAGAGAGACAAAATAAGTCCGTTTCTTTAATTTTTCAACAAAATGTCATTTCTGCTATCCACATCACTCGTCCTGAGAGCAAAGTCAACAAACATGTGCCATTCATGCTGCCATTCTTTAATCCCAACACCCAGCAAATAGCACTAACCAACCACATTTCCCAGAGCACAGATAGCATTAACCAACCACAATGCCTGGAACACAGAGAGCATTAACCAACCACATTTCCTGGAACACAGAGAGCACTAACCAACAACATTGCCTGGAACACAGAGAGCATTAACCAATCACATTGCCTGGAACAAGAGAGCATTAACCAACCACACTGCCTGGAACACAGAGAGCACTAACCAACAACATTGCCTGGAACACGGAGAACACTAACCAACCACATTGCCTGGAATACACAGAGCACTAATCAATCACACATTGCCTGGAACACAGAGAGCATTAACCAATCACATTGCCTGGAACAAGAGAGCATTAACCAACCACATTGCCTGGAACAAGAGAGCCTTAACCAACCACATTGCCTGGAACACAGAGAGCATTAACCAATCACATTGCCTGGAACAAGAGAGCATTAACCAACCACACTGCCTGGAACACAAAGAGCACTAATCAATCACATTGCCTGGAACACAGAGAGCATTAACCAATCACATTGCCTGGAAAACAGAGAGCATTAACCAATCACATTGCCTGGAACAAGAGAGCATTAACCAATCACATTGCCTGGATCACAGAGAGCACTAACCAACCACATTGCCTGGAACACAGAGAGCACTAACCAATCACAATGACCCAGAACAATGCTTGCTTGCAACTAGCCCTGTCCATGAAGTGCGCCAGGCAATCGGCTCCAACTGATCAAGGTGGGCACAGGGGACAAGAACTATTTGTTATCCTGGGGTTCCAGCACTGAGTCTTTTTCACTTGACATTAGAGAATACCCACTTTCAGCATCCAGCCAGTCTCTCATTCTTAAATCCTCTGCCATTTATTCCCTTCAAAAGTCTGAGTGAGTGAGTGAGTGAGAGGACTGAAATTGGAAGGGGACAGTCAAAGGCACAGGGTCTCATCTGGGGTGAGCTTCTTTGTTTAGAATCAGACACATTCATAGAACTTGTAATAAACACAGTTGTGTTGACCTCATTCCAGGCTGACGAAATCAGAATCTCTGGAAGTGGGGCTCAGACATGTATTTTCTTAAAAATTGCCAGAAGTCAAGTTAAACGCTTTGTTAAGGACTGTTGGCCAACATTCCTTAGCATTCTATAATACTACATATCTGGCCCTGCTATAGAAATTTACCCCTTTAACTCTGTGTTTCTTGCACTCGAAAGATTTACTTAAGAAATTATGAAACAAGGAATACTTCCAAGATGTCTCAGTTAAGTTGATTTCAAGGATAGGATTCATCACATTTCTTAGTGTCTTATTTAAAGACCACCATCACACTTCTTCCTCTTCCTGATTTAAAAACATTTTTTTTACAGTACAGGAAATAATTCATTTTTACATTATGAATAATGTAAGCTATGTAATCCAACTTATTTTTTTCTTTGGCCTGAATCCTAGGAAGCTCTGGTGAGTTTAATCCTTAATTGTTACAACATTATTCTAGGATTTTTTATACAGCAAGCCCTTCTCCCACTCCACAATGGTCCAAATCTCTCCTTTATTTCTTGGCTTGTCCTCTGTCCTGGGTTAATATTTTCTGCTCTTGGTATGCCTACCTGGTCTTTTACCATAAGCCACTTCTTTTTGTGGAAGTAGATAGGGCATAGATCAATCAATAAACAGAAGTAAGCCAGATTGTGAAAACAAAAGATTCTTGGGCCCCATACCCACAGTTCTAACTCTGTAGGTCAGGACTTGCATTTCTAACAAGTTCCCAGATGATGCTGTTGCTGTTGGGACTATGCTTTGAGAAACACTGGTCTAGAGTAGGAGTCTACAAACTAGGGCTCTGAAGCCAATCCATCCTGTGGCCTGCTTTTGTAAATAAAGTTTAATTGAATCACATGTAAATAAGCCAGAGCAATCCACAGAAAACTCTAAAATCTAAGGAGGGAGTTTATACTATATCATGGAGCAGACAAAAAGACAAACACATTTTATTCCTGAACAACTCTAAAGCAGAGGTTCTTGCCTTTTAGACACTGACATTTGAGAGGTAGAAGTGAATGAAACCCAATACAAGGGAATTAGTAAACAAATGGAGAAAAGCATAACAAAAAAGGGATAGATGAATTCATGGTATATTCTGGCAGAATTTTAAGGTGAAGTAACCTTGGTATTATTTTTAAACTTGAGATATATGGCCCGTGAAAGATCCAAGCCTAAATTACTGTCTTCCTAAAAAGAATAAAAGATATGAAGAAGCTAAATATTCCCCAATATTTATGCTATCCTTCTGGCTTTATTTAAAAATTTTTTTAAATTGATTTTAGAGAGGAGGGGAGAGGGAGGGAGGGAGGGATAAGGAGAGGAAGAGAGAGGGAGGGAGGGAGGGAGGGAGAGGGAGAGAGAGAGAGAGAAAGAGAGAGAGAGAGAGAGAGAGAGAGAGAGAGAGAGAGAGAGAGAGAGAGAGAAACATTGATTGGTTGCCTTCCCTATGCACCCCATCTGGGACTGAAACTACAACCTGGGCATGTCTCTGACAGAGAATTGAACCAGTGACCCTATGGTGTTTGGGATGATGCTCAACCAACTGAGCCATACTGGCCAGGGCTATTCTTCTGACTTAAAGGGAAAGGGTAAATAAATATCGATTTTCATAATTTTGCTCATCAGATGTCAATTGCTGCTCAATGTCAAGTAAAGAATCATTGGACTTTGTACAGTAAAATATCAGTTTGACCTCAGAAGGATAATACATAACCAAATATGCACTTAGAGGCTTCCTTTAGTAAAACTCCTTTAAAAATGTTTACTATTGTTTCGTTCCTTAGCCAGCACTGTGACATTGGGAGTTCCCAAAATACAGAATGAAACAAAGCCACTATTGTTTTTAAATACAATAGAGAATTTATTAGGCTTCATGGGCAAGACTGTATATTGAGCATATGAGCATGATGCTAAGAAGGATTTTTAATTATATCTCAACAAGCTCTAATAGGGAACTGCTAAAATCAAGTCTTTAAAAAAAACTTCCATGTAAGAGTATTAACAAGTTGAGATGGGACTTTTTTGAGGAAAAAAAGGCTTGTAGGCTTAAACCCGTGGTGATGAAAAAATGACTTCATTCATTCAATACATATCCAACGAAAGTTTACTGCTTACAGGCGGTGTGTAAAATACAGCAATGAATATTTCCCTCTAGGGAAGAATTTTTATTTTTGCCTATTTATTGCCTGTTTCATTGTATGCCAGGCACCGGCTAAGTACTTGACAGATACTGCATTTAATCTTCACACCACCACCCTATGAAGTGGATTATTATTAACCCCTTCTAACGACAAGGCTCTGTGGCTCAGAGAGGTTAAGTCCTTTGCCCAAGATTGGCCAGTATTCAATACCCACATCTGCTCGATCCCTAAGCCACTGGCACACACTGTGTTTTCAGCAGCCCATAAATGGCCAACATCACAGGCATTCTGGCCGGGCAATTTGGATCCACACTTTGGTCAAACACATAACAAAAAAAGGAAGCTAGACATTTTATGACTTTTTGAATGTCATAAACCAAGTACAAAGATGAGAATATTAAAAAATGACTGCTTCTACGTGAAAGAAAAAAAAAAGCAAGGTGAGTTTTCTAAGGTCCAAGAGCCTCACACATTATGGTCTATGTGCCAGGCCCAGCTGCCTGTTTTCTGACTCCTTTACCCTCAGTTTCAGAGTTCCCCATCCCTTTCCAGGCGTTGTCATTTGAGAGACATGCAGTGACCACACACTCGCGGAGACAACAATGACTGCTGATGTGAAGGCCACTCATTTCCAAGGACCAGGTTGTCTCGGGTCTGCTTTCACCACCCGTCCATCTACACTGCCTTGGGAATATCTTCGTGGCGTCACTCACGAGGGTGGCAGCCTAGATTTCACTGAGGGCTCACCTACACCGAAGTTCAGACGTTGCTCTAATTCAGCACCAGCTCACGCACACGTCCAAACCTCCTCACAGCATCTTTGAATCACAGAATTGGTGTTCTTTGTTCCCACCTGAGGCAAAGAAATCCCCAACTGCCACAGTACTTATTCCATTAAGAAAGATGATGCCAATATCTTTCTACCCAACTTAGACATGGAGCTACTGCAAAGTAGTTTGTCAGAATTATAACCTCATCTGAAAGGCCACCTGATAGGCCACTTAAGCATAAAGGAAACTCTGAGGACAGGGCTGCTGCCTTATGCTGACTTTCAGAGCCCGGAGGACTTCCTCCCACCTCTGTCTGCACACTACAGATGGGCTGGCCTTGAATACTGCAGAGCAGTTCTTCAAATTACGTTCAATAGGAAGAGAAGAAACAATAAGCTCTTCAAATCAAAGAAGTTACTTATACAAAGCAATTAATCATATACACAAATGAGAATGAAAGTCATTGGTTAGAAAGTCAAGCTTAGCAGAAATAAGAAAGTATCTTCTATATATTTAATGTAAGCCAAACTTCAGGAAACAGCTAGAGCTATTCTTGAAATTTCTGAAATCCTCACTGGGAGGACATATTTAATGTGAAGGCAGACGGCTCCTCTTCCTGCAGTCAGGTTTAGAGTCAATACTTGAAGGCTTAGAAGAAAGCATCCTCAACCTCTGCTAGCAGAAAATGTGTCCTGTGCATCTGTATCCTCCCCACGTCCAGCATGCTGCAGAGTCCATAGTAGGTGCTAACTAAACATACGTGATATAGTGCAATAAGCCACACTTCAAATTATTGGTATAAATTCAGTGTTGGGGACTGATATACCTTGAGAACCCAGGTGATGGCCAAACATAATGGAACTTCTTTTTTTTCCTTCTTCTTCACACAAACAGGAAGCTCAGGAAGCTGGTGAACAGCCCAGCAACCTAGAGACTGGCTGTGCAGAGCACTCTTTGAATATGAATTAGCAGTGGGTAATGGCAGCATATTGATGAGGTCTCGTGCCGGGTCCTTTCCTCCTGTGAATGCTGTATAATTCATTGCGCGCGCCCTGACCCCAGTGCGCTCCTGTTCTGACAAATCATACTTGATTAAGACAAATCTTTATTAGTTAGCTAGTCAACTTCCCCATTTATCACTGGCAAATCCCATTCTCCTCTTCAGGTGCAGGAAAAGTGACTGAAACCTTACTCCCACCCCCCTCCCCCAGCCCCAGACATCTATATACAAATAAAATATTTGTTGTACACAGCAAGTACAAACAGACCTCTCAAGTCTTAACAGATGATTAAACAAATTATTTAATAGGTATATATTATACCCACTTACAAACGCAAACACAGTAAACATTTCACCCGAGACAAAGAATTGTTAATTAGGAATTTATGTTATCTCCTATTTGAACTCCCGTTTGAAAGCAAAATGCCATATTTGAAAAACTACATTACAAAGCTGGAGGCTCAAAACACTGGGGGAAGAAAAAAGACTGCTGAGTAGAGAGAATATTTAAGGTTCCTACCAAAAGAATAACAACAACAAGCCTTTACAAAGGTGAGATGGAATAAGGCAGAATGAATTCAAAATTATTCTTGATTCTTCAGTACCATAGGAAAATGCAACTCCTTTTGAACTGTCTGCAATGTTTTCATGAACTTCAATGCTGGTTTACCCTAAAGATGATTTAATGTAATTAGAGTGGATGATACTCGTTTTAAAGTTTGGTTCACCGAGCAGGTAGCAGGACTGTTCTCCAAAACCGGACAACCAAGCCGTCAGTAACAAAGAAGCACACCGTGTCCTAGGACTGCCCTGAACGTAATAAATAGCATCCTCTGACCAGTTTCAAAAATTCTCTAGTTCTATGGAGGTAGACGTTGGCATAAACCATTAACTTTCTTTACTTAGCGAGAGCAAGATGGAATGAGAATGCATATGGTTTTTATTTCTAATATTTTTACTCTTAAACCCTGATTCCAGTGGAGAAGGAAAATCTTTTCACTTTTTTCATAGGAAGTTACTAAATCAATCCAGACGAGGAATTGATGTATAATTTCTATATAGGTTATCTCCTTGTTTCCTTTAAAAACAATTGCAGAGACCAATGAGTAATAGAGGAACTATTTAAAAAAAAATTCCTATGTGAGATCCTCAATATTATGCTCTAATGATAAACAAATCCACATATAACTAATGGAGACAACCCCACTTTCAGTATTGACAACATTAATGGAATGCCATTTAACACTATAGAGTGTGCATGTCGTATTTTACCTTAGTGGTGTCCTTAAGTGTTAAATGGAAAGTAATGTTCAAAAACATTATGCATGTTGGGGCTGTGTTCTAATTGCCCAAATCTTCCATTTAGACATTGTGGATACATCTTGAGAAATGAGGTCAGAGCTTGGCATGAGAGACTTCAAAAGAACACCTAGCACAGTGGGAAAAAGTGTGTTGATGATTTTATAAGCAGACTGACTCTGATTATATGTATGGATTCAGAAGGGATCATGCGTCCACAATCCCTCCCCACTTTATGGGTCCTTCATCACGACCTCCAAGCACTGGACAGATACTCTGGAAGTGAGAACTATCACGGTCCCATCAGAGAATCTTGATCTCACGTGGGGGTGAGCTGGAGAGGTGAGGAGGAGTTTACAATATGCCCATGGAAGCAAAGGAACAGTTTTGCAGCCCCTTTCATTCATCCATGGATAGGTTCTCCATTCTTTTTTCTTCTTCTTGGAAATACTAATGAAAATGAACTCTCCCAGAAAGGCTAAACAATTTGCCTGTGGACACAAATTTTACATCAGAGGTAGGATTATAATTCAATCCAACAAAGATCACTGAGCACCAACCACGTGGCAAGCACCGTGAAGATATAAAGAATACAGTGTGTTCCCAACGTGTACCAGCTCACAGTTAATGGGGTAGAATGATGTGAAAATCGCCACCACCACGACAAAGCATAAAACACTGTGCAAGTGCTAAACAGAGGAATGTGCCAAATGCGTTGGATCAACTAACTTAAAAACATGGTTCTCTCCCCTAACTTGTTCATCACCTTCACGGGTCCCCAGGAATCCACAGTTCATGACTCCCCCCCCCCCCCGCCCCCGCCCCCCCGCAAAGCTTCTTGCCTCCACACACATACTCATCTGTCTCACAACAATGAAGATATGTTCTGACATAATTTAAAAACTGAGTGTCTACCGATAACCTAACAATTACAACAGCATAACTGACACTCTACTGTGAAACTCACATTTCTTTTCAAATCTTAGAAGACAAAGGTAAGGACCTATGGAAAGAATGATTCCTAGTTGTTTTTACTGTAGCTTCAGAATTGACATAATACTGGCCTGAAAACAACTGTAAATAATAGATACTTAAAACAATGGGATGGGTTGTTGGATATTCTACAAAGAAGATTTTATTTCTCTCAGTATTTGCAGGTAAAAATGCTGAAAGGCATCTGGTCCGGCCACTCCTACTTCCAAACTACATCTATCATCCAGTGGCACATACATCAAAGTGGATGATATGAAGATAGTATTCTCTCCTGTCTACCCACTCCCCATCTCTGGCACCTAGTAACCAAGAAGCAATATATGGCCACTTGGTGTTATTTCTTTTCCACATGCCTGGTGCATAATACATGCTTAGTACAAACTCCCTGGATGGATGAATGGATGCTGGGAAAGTCAAGAGGAAAAAGGTAGGAGTGCAAAGAAAAGTAAAAAGAAGAAAACATTAAAAGCAAAAAAGGTGAAGAGGGTGGAGGTAGTAAAGAGACATGTACTAGGCACTAATCAATAGAATTCTGGAGTCAGCAGCTGGGGGTTCGATTCGATCACTGAAGAAAAGCAATTTTTCTACATGGCATGTTAGGCAGAGCTTAGATTAGAATCCAGACTTCTTAACTCTTAATTTCATATCCTACGTAACACCCGATACACAAGTAGAAAGTTCAAGACCATGTAATCAGTGTGGCCTCCTTATTAGTCAATGAATGGCCCCGAGGCATGGGCCTTAAAATAGCCCTACCACTTCTGCAATCCTGGCTGAAATGCTAGGGAGGCAGAATTCCACCGGGGAGAATCCCACACAGCAGTTTAGTGATGCTATCTGAAACTAGACAGAAATACCAACGATCTACCCATTTATACCTATTATGAGTAATTGGGTCAAGACAGATGGCAGGGGAGAAGGAATGGACTTTTTCTTTACAGTTCACTTATTTGGATTGTATTTAATTTTAGGAGAATAATTTAAGTAGGTTACATACTCAGTTATTATAAGGTGATTACTGATTCATTCAACAAATATTTACTGAATGTTTACTATGTCCCAGGCATGGGAATAAAAACCAAATATGGTATCAGATGATTGTAGTGAGCTCTGAGGCAAACCAGGGTTCTTGAAAAGTGAAAGTTAAGAACATCTAATATTATAAAATCCTTGTGAGTGAACAGTTGAGATTACTTCCTCATCTACACGTTTTAATGGAATACTTTCATAGGATGTGGTCTTTCAACCTGCAAACACATTCCTAGAAAGCAAAAAGAAATACCAAAGGAATTGTACTGTATTATTGGTCTGCTCAACTACCACGGAAACAAAACTAGTCCTTACCATGACATTATTTTGCCATTGTGTTTTGGGTTGGTAAGCCCATATAACCAGATATTCTAATGCAAATACTGGCTAGAGAAACCCAATTCCGCTGCAAATTTTCAGAATGTGTTAAAATTGATGTCAATGTCTCAGTAATTTCGCAGTTTAAAAAACAGTCAGAAATGTAATGACTACACTATACTTGATTAAAGCATTTACAGCTCTAATCAAAAACTGACAGCAAGATCAAAGATGTTAACTTAAATCTCTCCTCTAATTATGTTTAAAATGCCACACCTCAGGCCTGTCTCTCCTCTTCTTTTTCAAACCAAATTCTGCTTAAGAAAGATCTAACACTTCTTAACAGTTCATTATCCAATAAAACTATTCAAAGCTTAAAAGCAATCTACACAATTAGTCAGGACCTCAGGGAGTCCACCGGTAGTCTTTATTACAGGACTTCATATTAAAACACCTTAATTATATTTGTCAAATGGATTTCATTAAAACCCATCGTCACTTTAATTTTCATATTTTGACAGTGCTGGCACAGGCATTATTACCACCTGCCAGGCTAGGAACTACAACAAAATTGTCAAATTCCTTCGAATCCTAAGCAGTTTCTTTTGTACCTGACTGATAGTTTTCCCTGTGTGGGGAAATCTATGGCAATCAGAATTAAAATGCCTCTGCTTAAATTCTACTCTAAGCATGTATGTTTCTTGCAGGTGCAGGCAAAACAAACTCCCTCCGTGCGGGTTTGCCAGGTGCACTTTCAGAGGGCGATGCACAGACTTCGCAGTGTATCTGAATAGCAAAGCCCAGACATCAAACAGAATGCACTATGATTCAATCACATCACAACCATCAGGACTTGAAAGCCAGGATATATATATATTTTTTTTACCTCCTATTCATTATGCTGCCATATTTCATAAAATATACGGTGTTCCTGGCCATTCACTTGAGATTCAATTGTATTTTCATTTGCCACTGCGATTTAGACTATTGAAATAGCAAATGGAAAAAACACATACATCCCTTTCTTTTCAGCTATGCAACGTTCAATGTCAACAGCGATTCAGTGTTTGCAGCATTTGCCTAACTGAGTAAGTTATGCAACTTTAGGGAAATGGAGGTGGACGCACTAATAAGCAAAGCATACTTGTTTGTTTTTCTCTTGATTTTCCAAGTCTTTGGTAGCATATGCGATGCAGAAAGAGAATTCCTCAATGATCCTCCCTTTATATTATGGCATAAAAGTCTATTTTTCAAGAACAGGAATAGGAAAAATGAATAGATTTTTTTTAACCTAACAGACTCATAAGATATAACAAAGGAGAGAGGTTTCTGGCCTATGTCTAACACACTTCAGGGCTTTGTACAATGGTCTCAAGAGTAATAATCACCTTGCTTTATGAATACTTTAAATCATAGTAAATGGTCTTGGATTATTTTGAGTAAAGCTGGAGTTTTAAAGATGTACTTACAAAATAATAAGACATTTAAAAATTATAAACGATCACTGACTTACATGCCTCACAATGTAATATAATTGAAATAGAAAACATGCACAGAGAATTATGTGTAGGAGAAACGCATTTAAATACAGTTCCAATGTCACTGCTGCCTAGAAGCCTTTCGTGACCAGCATTGCTGAATGTTTCTCTCTCCTCTAGACTCGATCGATTCATTGCCTGTACCACAATGACGACACACATCCTAAGGTTTGGCATGTTGGTCTGTAACCAACAACCTCAGGGCAGGGAATAAATCTCACCCATCATTCATTCCACCTCATAAATGGCAGTCGTTTGGCATATCTACCTCTACGTATCTATTGATATAGAGATATACAGAGACCGAGAGATAGATATATAGATAAATAGACAGTATGCTTATGAGTATGTGTATGAGTCAATATTTGGAATTCCGCTGAACACAAAATTTATAGAAAAGTTCCAAAATTCATATGTCAAAAAAAATATAAGAATCATCAACTCCTTTTAAATTTTTATCAAAGGTCACTCTAATTTTGAACCATGAATCCTTCACATTTGTCCCATCTCTCCCTTGCTGACCCTCAGCAACTCTGCTTGGATTGACTGGTCGCCGATGAAACTGATGAAGGAGGCAGGTCAGAGGGACACCGCTTAGACATTTTGCAGTGGGATCAGGATTCTTTTCTAAAGAGTTCCTAAGCTGCTAGAAAGCACATTCCAATGCAACCAGTTAATAATGTATTTGAAGCCATTATTATTAATAATCACAGAACACATGGATTTTCCTCATTAGGAAAAAAATGGAAACAATCTCCTATTTTAGAACTGCTCCTAGAGGGACAGTTCAAAAATGAGGCCAGATGTGGTCTACATTCTGGAATATTTGAAGTTTATTTGATCGAAATAGAGACCTACAGACACACTGCTGACACATCACAAGCACATATACATTTATGAATACTGCATTTATTACATTTTAAACGCAATACGTGCTAACATGGTGCTCAAAGAGTGATTCTGGCTATTTGAGAATCTTTCTGTCTTAACACTGTGCTATAAATTGTGACTTAATGGTTCCCTGGCTCTGGTCATTCACAAAGATTGATATGGTTCCTGTCTTTTTCTCATCCATTTGTGTTCAAAGAGGTACAGGAATTAGCTTGGAGACTGAAAACTCTACGTGGTTTATACAATGGACTGACACAGGGATGTGTCAAAGGTGGTTTATAAAAGGGGCAGCACATAAAACACCTTTGGAAGTTTGGGTAATCTTGTTTTCCCACTAAAAAGGGATAATTAGGGAATGGTGAAGAGGTACCTGGAGGAGACAGGGATACCAAAGGTAACAGGTAGAGATGATCACTTAGGCGAGACCTTCTGCAAGTGAGACCTTGGTATTGAGGCTGGGACCCTTCCCAATTCTCGCTGGCATTTCTGCCTGATACCATGTCTACATTATCAGGACTGGCAACCTCTACTCCTTGCTAAGGTCATCTCCACTCTTGAGCCCACCTGCCATTCACATCATCGTCTGGTCACTTACTATGGCCTCTGCCAGTTCCTCCAGCACCCCCAGTTTTTGAGTGCATGCCCAGGTGGGAGTCCTCAACCTTTCTGAATTGGGCAGCAAAAGGAGAGCGGCTGCTCTGGTTCTCCTCTTATCAGCAGCAAGTGTGTGGTGTCTGAGGGAGGGAGTGGGAGGGAGGTGATGTGGGACATATGGGACCACGGGAGCCTGCAGGAGGACTGGAAGGAGAGCTGCAAAGGCTTTCGAACGGTGTGATCAGAGAGAGAGCCCGAAGTGCCGGACTGACAGCTCTCCGAGCCTGCTCAGATACCGCGTTTTCTAACAGGAAAAAAAAATCCACAACTTTTGCTGTTTCCCCCTCCTTTTAGACTGTTTACCTTGAAAAAAAAAACACACAAAAAACCCCAAACACGACAAAAAACTACTGTCTTTTCTGTAATAGTCCGAAGACAACAAAGCAATATTTACTATTCTTTTGAAGTTATAAAAAAAACCAGCCAATGAGAATAAGCCTGATTGTCCATTGTCGGCTCGAAACTGAGACTGGTGCCTGCCTATTGAGTAATTTGGATGCTAAACCAGGGCCTTCATCACCATCTTTCTGGGGCCCAGACAACAAATGACCTAACATCTCTTTCTGGACCAGAGCCCTGTATTTTGCATTCAGACTACCCTCAGGGCTACTCCTCTCTTATACACAAAAGAATACAGAGTCTCTTTAAATAAAGCCACTGCCTCATTCAATAGTTGGCCAAATGAAGGGCCAATATTAAAACACTTTAGCTACATTTTTCTATTGGGAGTCAACATCAGAGCCCTTAACACAGTGCACTAATCAAGGAGAACAAATCACTTACGAAGTGGAACAACCTGATCCAGTTAAATATTTATCTCTGGAAGCCAGCGTGTGTGTTGGTGGAGTGCTGAGATCCTCCTGCCCCACCTCCGGGCTCTGCAAGGCCAGATCCCCAAAGGAGCTGGTGCACCGGCGCTCTGAGGGGTGGTGATGGTGGGGTGGGGTGTGGGGGGACTGGGAAAGCCACGGGCAAAATAAGATTTTAGTCTGATCCGAAGGCTGACTACTATGACTCCTGATAAATAGGGCAGTTTCTGCTATTTTTTTTTTTTAAACAACCTCCCATGTTTCATTCCTAAAACCAGATTTTATGCTTCACAGGTAGATAACATTCTAATGGCATTGGTCTAGATACTGCTATTAACAGATATCCTAATATGACATCTTCCATAGCTCTAATAGTATTTTTTGGTAATAGAAATATAAAATAAATAGATTTAATGTGATGAGCATTTAAAAATAAAAACTATTTAAGAGATATTCTCATATTCTACACCAGTGATGGCGAACCTTTTGAGCTCGGCGTGTCAGCATTTTGAAAAACCCTAACTTAACTCTGGTGCCGTGTCACATATAGAACTTTTTTGATATTTGCAACCATAGTAAAACAAAGATTTATATTTTTGATATTTATTTTATATATTTAAATGCCCTTTAACAAAGAAAAATCAACCAAAAAAATGAGTTCGCGTGTCACCTCTGACACGCGTGTCATAGGTTTGCCATCACTGTTCTACACACTTCATTCTTCAGGTTAAAGAAACATAATTTCATCTTTTTATGTGAACTCAAATGGCCCTTTTGATTGTTACTCTTCCAAGTCCCCAGCAGACAGTGGAAGGCGATGGTTATTTCTAACTTCCTGGTGAGGAAAGGCTGCACGAAGGAGGCAGATAACCTTCCCCCTGTCCCAGGTGAGGAACAGATCATTATATGATGCGCTGACTCCTGGTCTATGTTTCAGTCTTCAGGGAAGAAAGCTCGCACAAACCACATCGGCAGTACAGTTTCTAAAACTTTGTTTGGCTTCATCCTAAGAGCTGAGAGTCATGGAGGATTTCAAACAAACCCTCCTAGCAGCCAAAACAAAGTATTAGACAAAGCTGACCATTTTTTAAAATAAATATTCTCAGATTCTGTATGTATTTTTTCAATGTCCTAAGTTTCTCATATTTCATTATCAATTCAGAGGTAAACAGAATTGCTGCCAGGCTTTCCAAGTATTTTAGGGCTCCTGTGGGATTCGGAAGTAAAACAAGTCACATAATGCAGCTCTTAAACGTTTCACTGAATAAGGTATTAATGCATATGTATTAATGCTAAATTTCATTAACGAGTCAGCTGTGTAGCTTCTAGGAATGAGTGTGCCAAAAGGGTGATGTTCGCATGAGGAGGGACGTACAAACATGTTCAAAGACCTACCCATTTTGAAATTTTGAAAACATCACTATTATAGAAGAACTATCCAATTAGCATCTGATTCATCAAAAGAATAAACATCGGAAAATCAACGTCTCTGATAAGTCCAAAAGCTCAGTGCTTAAATAATATTTTGCTTTTTATAATCATGTCAACTTTGATTACGCATTTTTTATTGTCAATGAAATTTGGTAATAAAAAGGGAAAGCTTTAATTGAAATGCTTGTAAAATCCTCTTACTCGGAGAGTTTGTGTGAGTTGATTAATTAAGAGACTTTCACAGTTTTCATATTGATTGCCTCTGTGCTCCCGGACTTCCTGTCTGATGCTCACGCACAGAGTAAAAGTAAGAACTAATGGATGTAACAAGACGTAGGATTGCTCGACACAGATTTCACTTTGATAAGTTGAGTGGATTCTGCCCCCCTCTCTTTTGGAGTATTTATCTGTTATTCAATTTTGTAGAAAGAAACAAGCTTTTAAAATGCTGATTCATTTGCTTCAATGTTATAATTTCACCAAATGTTTTTAGGAGATAAGATCTCCTATATCTAGTATATTTTTTATTTATGACATTAAACTGTTTAAAAACAGCACTGGAAAAACAAACTTGTTTTGCAAGAACTAAGACAAAAGGAAATGTTAATATCTCTACTCTAAATCTCTGCAGCAGAAAATATGAAAGAAATAGAAAATTTCTGCCTGCCTTTGGGTGTTGAAATACATTGGTGCTATGATTTTTCAAAGATCCTAAGAAAGGCTTAAAATATGGGAGCTCAATCTACTTAACAGTAAAGTTAAATATTTCCTTATAATATCACTGAAAAGCATTGTAGGGAATTTTATGTAAAAGGTTTGATTTCAAATAATGAAAAATATATATATTTTTTATTCTTGATTAGTCTTTCCTGCTCCCTCTAAATGTTTAGGGGGGTGTTATAAGATAAAATAACTAAATATTTATGATGTCATTAGAAGATAAACTTAAAATTTTTTCGTTTGTTTAGGAATTTGCCCCCTATAGCAAGTCAAGATACTTCTGTCTTCCTTTGAACCTTTCAGCATATTTGTCCAGCATGATTTTTTCATTCTCTTTTATCCCCCGGGCTCTCAATGCTTAAATAGCTCCCTCCCCTGTACAGCTTTGCACCCATATCGATCAGCCTAGGCTGGAAGTGACTACGAGGCATTTTCAATAATCAGCCCAGCTGTTCAGAGAGCTTCTTGAATATAACCCTTAGGTAAACAGCATAATACGCTGAGAACTATCCTGCAGCAACCAGCCCTTCTCGGCGATCTCACAGATTGCTATTAAGGCTTCACTAAACAAAGACCTTAATTCTGATTTTAACAATGGAGACTAAAGGGTAATTCAAACAAATCCCATCTTTGATTCACACATGTAGAAACTATAAGGGGTCCCCCCCCCACCACCATATGCTTGCTTATCTGATTAATTCAAAAGCATGTGTGTCAAGAAAACCATTTTTAGAGTACCCCAAAGCAACTGTACCCAAGGCAATTTTTCAGGATTACCACTGTAATCCTCACATTCAGATGGAAGTTTATTTACTTAGAACTTATCTATCTTTATGTAATGTATAGCCAAGAAATAAAGGTGCAATTACTTATTTATAATTTTGCATGACTCCTGAATGTCCTCTTTACTGAAGAATTAAATGCTAAAGAGCAAGGGAGACTTTTACATAGCACTGCTAATTGTGATTTCCTGCTGACATGCAACGAGGGAGCCGTAACAGAAGCACCGAGACACGGACACTATATATAAAGTGAAATGTAAAAATAGCGTGAGGTGGCCATGCAGCGAAACCTGTAATGTTCACACCCTGCAGTGGGTGAGGAGTAAACATCATAAAAGTAAATAGCATTCCAAAATAGATGGCACCTATTAAATCTTGTGAGTCCCCAAACTGTTTTGCTTTTAGAAAAAGAAAAACCAAATAAAAGCTAGCTATAAACAATTCCTAATGTTTCTATTGGAACCATTCAAAAAGGCTTTCAGGTCATTCTTTAAGTGAAACATAGTTGTCTGGTTCAAGCTATTCTGAGATGCAGTAAGTACTCGGGGGCCCCTAGGTTCTGGAAGAATAGACTAGTCTTCTGATAAATGAGAAATCTGAAATGCTTCCTGGGTTTATGACCCACCTCAAATACCATATCCATGACAGTAAATCAGAGTGACCCTGTTTTTCTTTTCTTTTCTTTTGGTTGTTATTGGTTTTGTGTTGGTTGTTTGTTTTCTCTTTATTTTAGGAGAGAATAATTGGCCCCTAGCATTTAATTTATACCTACTGTGCCCTGTAATAATTATGCCAAAGAACAAAAGACAGTCTCTTGCCCCTGATGGAGTTCATAATCTATGGGGAAAAAAGGGACTCAGCCTTCATCCCGACATTAGGGTTCAATGGAGGAAGAAAATTAACAAGTGATGACAGTAGGTACAAATAACAGTGTTAAGCAATATTAATTGCAATCGTGTAGTGCTATTCATAGCCCTGATATTAAAAAAAAAATATCCAAACACATGAGTTGGTTATAAAATGCCACTAACCTGAAGCTTTATCATCGTTAAGAGAAACAAGCAGTGGGGTTTGAAAGACATTTGTCCACACGTGAATCTCTGCAGCCTGTCAACTGTGAGCCAAGCACTGTTCCCACCCTCAGATATTTCTCCCTTCCTCATCTCAACCCGTAAGTATTGGCAGTTCAAGTTCTTACCTCGTATTTCTTCCCCACATTCTCCAAGTAATCTCCTTCAAGATCCTCATTCACTTCCATCATGTTTAAATATCATCCCTCTTTCTATGCTTAATCTGTTTTAGCCTATTTCAAGTTTTACTTCCTATTTCCTATTAGATGCTGGATATTTCATCCTGGTGGTATCACCGATTACTTAAATTCAACAAGTACAAAATGAAACCCATAAGGGAAGGGTAGGAAAATCAAGGTGGGGGGGTCTCCCAGGACTGACACATATCAATTCATTTGAAATCTCCCTTTATTTTGCTTCCCATTTTGAACCTTCCTCTGAAATATCTCTCCTTTTTGCTTCTTCTTTTCCATTCCTGCCATGGTGACCTCTCACACCAACTAGTGCCTGCTTCCTTATTGGTGTCCTTGTCTCCAACCATCAATACATCCTGATTGCTTAATCTGCCTACACCACCAGTCTGGTCATGCTCAGAACCCTTTAATTGCTCACCAAGTAAAATGCAGGCCCTAAGCTAGTGTTCAGAAACTTTCAGAAATTGGGCCTAAATACTCTTTCAGGCTTCTCTTCGAATTATCTCGGGCATATAGATCAGGTTCTACTCCGGGGTTTCTCAGCCTTGGTACCTACTGATGTTTGGGGCTGGATCATTCTTTGTTGGGTGGGAGAGTCTGTCCTGTGCATTGTAAGATGTTTAGCAGCTTTCCTGCTCTCTACTGACCAGTTGCCAGTAGCAGCCTTTCTCCCAGTTGTGACAACCAAAAACGTCTCCAAACACTGCCACATGTCCCCTGGGGGTCAAAACCAGCCTTGGCTGAGAACCACTGTTCCAGTCACATTGGACGGGGGCCCCTCTGAGCCTTTATCCATATGATTCCCTGTCTGAAACGCCTCTAACAATCTCTACTCCTTAAAATCCTGCTCACTGTTTCTAGTTCAGCTAAAACACTGTATATATCACGAATTCTTTTGCATTTGCCCCTGCCAAAGAGATCTCTTTCTCCCAAACTCCTAAGCACTCAGTCTTGCCTGGACAGGATTCACCTGCCTACTTTATCCTCCCTACCAGAGTGCAAGCCGCTTGAGAGCAGGATGTGTGTCCCTCTCATTCCCCCAAAGGGATCAGCACAATGCTATGAGTGAGGGTGCCCCCAGCTTTCTAAACCTTGCAGTTGTAAGACAATGGCAAGAGAGTCACAGAATGAGCATCTCTACTTGCTCATTACCAAGGGCAAGGAAGAAAGGGCACAAATCTTGACACTCAATCTAGGGTTCACACCCTGGAGAAACAGGCGGTCAGATTCTGAGGGATGGATTACAAATTGATGGCAAACTTAATGAGGAGCAGACAACACTGTGTAAGAAGACTTAAGTGTCTTCTGGAACAGGTATATATGGCAGGTATATAAAAAAGTCATTAGAAAGTTTACAATGAAGATAAGGATGTAGAAGATTGAGTCAAAAAAGACAATTACATAGAAGGTTTTTCAACAGCCTGTCTAATGAAGAACTGAGTGATTAAGACAAATACCCTGACCAGCTACCTGGTTACAGGGAAATAAATCTTAGAAAGCAGATTCTCTAGAGAGTTCAGGCACTTTACATTTAGTTTTTAAAAGGGGAAAAGATGAAATTTGTGCTTAGTTTTGTGGTGTATGTATGGATGGATGGATGGGGGTATTTGGAGGGAACGGTATACTATTGATAAACTTTGGAGAAAGAAACCATCTGTACTGTCAAGTGACTTAAAACTTGAGGCACAATCTGAAGCAAGAATTAAACAGCACCGTGTAGGGCAGTCAACACCATGAGAGAGGGTGCCTTCAGGGCAACACACACTGCTGCTAGAAACACCAACCCGAAAATGGACAATCAGGATCTCAAAAGAGATGAGTCACCCAGAGGGTCTCTGTAGGACCAGCCTCGGTTCTTAGCCTTGAACCAATGTGGTCTTGCCACGAGCAAGGAA
Source organism: Myotis nattereri (assembly GCF_964212035.1). NCBI lineage: Eukaryota > Metazoa > Chordata > Mammalia > Chiroptera > Vespertilionidae > Myotis > Myotis nattereri. The sequence continues at coordinate 51,022,401 of NC_138088.1, read as the reverse complement.
AAGGCTGCACAGCTCCACAAAGTCAATTCCAAATACATAAGCCACTGGAGAATATTTCCTACAGAATAAAGACTGAAAAGAAAATGAAGGCTGAGGAATGAAAGTAAAGGCGCAACAAAAATGTTCACGTAGCCGATCTTGCATATATACTTGCAAGTAAAAGGGAAGAAAGGCCCATCCCTGGAAAAAAGATGTCTGGATAAACCACTAACAAAGGAAGTCAGGAAGACCCCTTCATTTCTAATTATGAGTTAACTGAGATTGTTTTCTTTTGTGAGCTGACAGTCCTGACATTTTGGCTTATTTTTTTTTTTTTTTTTATTGATTTCAGAGAGGAAGGGAGATGGAGAGAGAGAATCATTGATCGGCTGCCTCCTGCACACCTCACACTGGGGATCCAGCCTGCAACTTGGGCATGTGACCTGACCGGGAATCCAACCATGACCTCCAGGTTCATAGGCCGACACTCAACCACCCAGCCATGCCAGCCACGTGACATTTTGGCTTTTAATTTGGCCTAGAACCATCTTGATAACATTCTTCAATTACATCAATTTAGTAAACTGCTAGACGCAAGCTCTTATGTCCATGAAACCAGAGAGAAGCTGGGAGGCCCAGGAACAGGGATAAAATGGGAGAGGCATTTACTGAAGTTTGGCTAAAGAGTCAAGGGAACTTCTGAGTGACACATTTGCATAATGCCAGTGCTCTCGGGATGAGGGATATTACTGTCAGGGGCAACGTCCTCATTATGGTCCTCCACTCTCTTCCCTGACTTCCTCTGGGCTGCTCTGATATTCTGCTGTGTTGTCCCAACCCTTGGGCTTTGCTTGCTGTGTCTTTGGATCAGTGATCTTTTCTTAGTCACATGCTGACATGAGGTGAACAGAAATTATGGGATCTGCAGTGCTCCCAACAGGCTTGAATGAGGAGAGCAGCTCTACCTGGGAGAATTCAGAGGTTTCCTCATAGGATTCTGGTGAAGCACAAAGCACAGAATTTACTTACAGGGCTTGGCCCAGTGCCTGGCACATTGGGAACGCTCAATAAACATTAGCTAACATTCCTCTCACTATTATTATGTAAGTCCCTATAATTTTCCATGACCCACCATATGCTCTGGATGATGCTGAAGACCCAGAAAAGCGACTCTCATCCCCCTCAGACCTCTTTTTTATAACAAAAGTTTTTCATGCCTCTTTACCATCTTGAAATGAAATTCAGAGCTAATATAATCTCCAAACACACAATTATTTTTTCCCTATCAGTAATTACTTTATTTATTTTTTTTATTATTTAAAGTATTACAAATAGTACATATGTCTCCTTTTTTTTCCCCATTGACCTTTCCCCGGCCTCCCCTACCTCCCAGCACATGCCCTCACCCCACACACAATTATTTTTAAAAATCAACATGATGTCCTAAGTACAATATAAAGAAAATATACAGGAAAATAATTTATAATAAAATGTATATCTTCTTTTTTTTTTTTTAATCCTCACCTGAGGATATTTTTTCCATTGATTTTTTTTTCTTTTAGCAAGTGGAAGGGAGGGAGGAGGGAGGAGAGAGACACGTTGATTGGTTCCTCCCATTTGCACCCCGACTAAGGCCGAGGATCGAGTCTGCAACCGAGGTACGTGGCCTTGACCGGGAATCAAACCAGCTATCCTTCAATCCATAGGTCAATGCTCTAACCACTGAGAAAAACCAGCCAGGGCTAAAATGTATTTCTATATGTAAGTGTGTAGTACTACTATACTAGCAGAGATAGCAAGGTAGGTATATGTTTGTATCTATGTATAAAATTAACATAAATGTGACAGCCACATATGCAATCCAAAACCTGTGCATTCTAATGATGACTCAAATACCATAATGGAATTACCATGAACATTGTACTCCAAACTTCCCACTGCTCCTCATTCCCTTGTTCTCCTGTAGTCAGCAGGGACCAGGTACTAGTTCTGACCAGTGGGCTATGGTCAGAAATAATGTGCCTCCATTTTGGGCCACACCATCGAAGAGCTCGTGCAAAGCCTGCCCACCCTGCCCGAGGTGGCTGGGGACAGCCCCCATGATGGAGTCCGTCAGGCTGAACCCGATTAACTATGAGAGGAGCCTCCTGCCAATGCTCAATGGACTTTCAGCATAAACAAAAAATAAACCTTTGTGTGTTAAGCCAGCAGGATTTCTAGGTTAATTTGTTTCTGTAGCACGACTCTGCCTATCCCTCAGTGGTGACCAGCTCTTTTAAATTAGTGGATTGAAAACTATGCCAAAAAATATTTGGTGTTTATATGGGAAACTAGGTTCAGATAATTATAAACAGCGTTTTCACCTACATAAATGACCTGTAGGACATTTGAGAGTTCGGGTAGGCCTGGGGCTGTCTGTGTTGTGAAAGAACGTCCAAGCATTGCAGAATGTTTATTATTCTTGACTCTTAGCATTGGGACAACCAAAACACCCCCAACGAAGGTTCAAAACTCCCCTTAGAGGAATAATACCTCCAGGCCAGTAACTTAGAGATAAGATCAACGAGGACTTGACTGGCAAAGTGGATTGTGAAGTTTCATCAAAGGTCACGGATCATAGTATCATAGAAGACTGAATGAACCTCAAGAACATTACACTAGGAAGCCAGACACATAAGGTCACATATTATATGGTTCCGTTTACCTGAAATATCCAGAATAGATAAACCCACAGAAACAGAAAGAAGTTGCTGGTGCCAGGGGCGGGGTGGAGCAGGGAAAAGGGAGCAATGGCTTAATGGGTATGGGGTTTTTTTTGGGGTGATGCAAATGTTTGGAACTAGACAGAAGTGATGGTTGCCCAACATTGTGAATGCACTTCAGTGCTAATGATTTATATACTTTAAAATGGTTAATTTTGTTTTGTGAGTTGTAACATTAAAATTAATAAACAAGGCTAAGAATAATAGTCTTTCTGTATATTTCAAGCTTATAGATTTTAGTCCTCTAACATACTAGAGGGCAGCATAGCACTTTTCTATATGCTTTCTCATATTGTTGTTACAGATATCAGTTTATTCCTTTTCATTTTCTGGTTATTGTGTAAGAAAGTGAGTGGATGCCATAAACGTACAGTGAATAAAAGTTTATGGGGATTGATTATAGGCTGAAAAAGATAATCCAGCCACCTCGAAGGGGGTCGAGTGATTTCCTTCCATTAGCTACTGCAAGCTAAAGGCTGTGTTCTGCAGAATAGAAATATGGCATTGAAGTCAGATGAATGGAGGTTCAAATCCCAGCTCCATCACTTAGTAGTCATATAGTTGTAGCAAGTTAGTCAAATTCTCTGAGCTTCAGTTTCCCCAATGAAACAGGGAATAGTAACACCTACAACACAGAGTCATTGGAGGGATTAATTGCAATGATGTAGATAAAATGCTTGTAACAAAACCAGGTCCCCACTAGGAAATCAACCCAAGTTCCGTATACCTTCAAGGGCACTGCTTTCCTGGGGAGCTCACCAGTGGTGCCTCGAATGGCCCTCAGAGGCCAGAGGCTTGACTTGACTCGGGCTAGGGATTTCCCTTCTGAAGCTAAGGACATATTCGGCTCCAGGAAAGAACTTCAGAGTGAAGATTTTCTTTGTTCTCTGACTCCATGGGGTGCTCCGCTATGCTGTGCGGATCAGAAAGTGGGAGGATTGGGCAGAATACCTTATGCATATGCATGTGTTTATGAAATAACAAGTCTCTGCAGAAGGGAACCCCCCATGTAATCACGTCTGTCAGAAGAAAGACTCTCTGGAACCTTCATCTTTTGATCAATGGGGAACTAAGCAGGCATTTTAGGAAAAAACAAACACCTTTAGGCACAATTAGTGTGTTTCTTTAATACATTGTGGCCCTTCTCACCTCTACGCTCAGTTTTAATAGTATAAAACGATCTTTTAGAATAAATATTGGAAAACTTGTCTTCATTTAAAAACAATCCAGTAGTCACACAACCGTACCCTGCGCTCCACAGAAGGGTTTATGGATCGCACGGGGCAAGCGTGGGAGACGAAGTTCACGTGAGGGTGAACACAAGGAAGGCCAATAGACTGATCTTCATCTAAACCACCAAAGTTTTGGGCAAATTATCCAGGTTTTTTTTAAAAGAAAAACAGCAAAGTTACTAAATCCTGTCACTTAAAACTGAGCAAGCTTAATTCAATGCTGCTTTAGCCTGTCTTGAAAACTGGGGAGCAAATTAAAACATTTTAACTATTAAATGGCTGCTATAGAGACTCATTTTCAAAGAACAATTCCTGCATTAAATAAACATTCATTCCTAAATCACAGAGTGTTTTACACTGGACACCACGCCCTTTCCTATGGGAAGCTTAACTGGAGCGCCGGGTTAGCTCCTTATTTTTCAAGGATTCTGTTTCTTCTTAATTCCAAGGTGAGGAAAACACAGATAAGCCTCCAGTTACAAGCCCTGTCTTTTCCCAAGAGCTTAGTGATGGTGACACAGGGAATGGGAAGAATGAAAGAGATCTGAGAAACAGTGTGGAAGAAAAACAATTTTTTTTTGGTTCCCTGTGAAAATCCAAAGCAGTCTCCTGGGCGTGGTAAAGAGAAGGAGGGCCTAAGAGCTTTCTGGTGCCCTGTCCCTGAGGGGGAGTGTGAAGCTCGCGTTCGAACACTCCCCATGCACAGGACTGACCTGAAGCCCTGAGGACACCACTGGGCACATATCCAGGGGTTCAGAGCAATGGACCATGAAGAAATGGTATGGTGGGTTGTTCGTGATAAAGTGAGGTACTAGCAATAGAAAGGTGATGTGAGAGTGAATGGGTTTATTCTGTTTGGCTTATAAGACAGGTACCAAAGAAAGGCACTGGAATTGGGTAACATAAAATGAAAGCTGGGATATAAACACAAAAAAGTCACATGCATTAAACAAACAAAAAAAAAACTGGAAGGATATACACCAAAATGTTAACAATGGTTATTTCTGGGTAATATAGTTATATACAAATTTTATAATTAAGGAAAAAATTTAATAAGAAAACTTTACAAGTGGAAGATGAAATATAGTTTGGATTAAATACTTTTGGATCCAAGAACAACATAACGGCAGAAGCAGTGAGGAATAAATGGATGATCCAATTCTGAGAGAACAGACATCATAAAAATAAAACCAACCCACACAGAAGCCATTCCTAGAGATAAGAACTAGTATCCGTGCAGTTGGTTGACTAACTTTTAAAACATGGAAAAGAGTAAAAATATGATCTTTTATGATAAACACATGATTTAGAATTTTTTGGTGGCCTAAGTTAAAATAAAAAAAATGATTAAGGAACTCTTACCTCTACATGTAAAATAATACTATACATTTTTGTACCCCAAGATCTGGTTTCTTCATTCTTGAACAGTAATTTTGTATTTGATTGATATAATCCAAATAGTTAAAATAATCTCACTTTGCAATAGAACTAGAACATTAATCTTATAATACCTAAGTATCAAGATTATGATCCATGGAATTTCATGCAGCATTGTTTGCAAAGGTAAAATGTATAGAAAAAATTGTCCGAGTTGACTTTGGGTGGTGAACACACAACACAATAAACAGATTATGTATTATAGAATTGCACACCTAAAACCTATATAATTTTATTAATCAACGTCATCCAAATAAATTCAATTAATAGAAAAAAAGAAAAGTTGTCTGAAAATATACAAATGTTTAAATTATGGTACATATTATGATATACTAAGCAGACACTAACAAAAGAATAACTTGGTTCCACACATACAGACACTGGAAATATGTCTATAATTCATTGTTGAATAGAAAAAGCAAGGTACAGGACAGTAGGCATAATGTAATCTAGTTCTGTTAAAAGAAAAGAGTGTGACTTTGCACACATAATCCAGGAGGAACTTGGCCTAGATGAGCACAGGGCTCATTCTCGCATTGCATTCTGGTCTCTGCCAAGAAGTCATCCGAGGGAAGCTTTCTTGAGCACCAGAGGTTGAGTAGAGCCCCTGGATTCACTATATCCCTTTGTGCTTTCTTTATTTTCCCCTGGAGCATGCATCACTACCACACTTTATTACATTTTTATTGATTTATTCTCTATCTCCCTATTAGGATGTAGGTTCCATGAGAAGGGGGACCTTGTCTGGTCACTGTTGTTTCCTTGTACCAGTTCTGGTGTACAGTGGATGCTCAGATATGTGTTGAGTGAATGAATAAATAAGTATAAATATACATGTGCTTATATATACACATATGCATATGTGTGTATATATGTATTTATATACATAAATATATACTTACATATAGATAAAACATATAAGTAAATAGAGAAAAAAATCTCATAGAGTGTGCTCACCAAATGTAAATAGTGGTTATTCTTGAGGAGTGAGAGTAGGAGAGATGAAAGGGCAGGGGGAAAGCGAGGGGCCTTTTTATTTTAGATCTTTCTATCTTGTTTAAAGAATTTACAATAAGGAAGAATTGTGTTATAATTAAAAACCCCACAAAAATGACTGTCATATAAGGACTAGTGTTTGTAGAACCTACTTAATTGCTTTAAAAATATGCCTGGTGAATACATTTAGGTATCTCTAGTTTTTTAACTAGGCTGATCAACTGAAGATAACAATCCTATATAATAAAAGGCAAATATACAAATTGTCCCCTCAGGAGTTTGAATGCCCAGGAGTTCAACTGCTCGCTATGATGTGAGCTGACCACCAGGGGGTGGGGCGGAATGAAGGAAGCCCTGGCCAGCAGCCGGCAGCCCCTAGGGACCCTACCCATGCACATATTTCATGCACTGGGACTCTAGTCAATTATGATTTCAATCTCTTGACTTTAGGTAGTGGTTCTCAAACTGCAGTGTGTATAGAATCTCCTGCCCATTTTGTTAAAAAATATAGACTCTCAAGGCCTATCCCAGATATTCTAAATAGGGATGGGTAGCAGGATTTCGTATTAAAAAAAAAAATCACCCAAAATGACTGCCTCCAAGCTCACTATTTGAGAAACTGGTTCAAGATGGAGCTGAGACAGGAAAGACCGAATCAACACGTATTTAATGAGGACCAATTACGTGCCAGCAATTGTGGCATAATTGACATTAGCGAAGTTTAATTAATTGGTTATTAGTGGATGAGTGTTTCAGCTAGCTGCATTTGCAACTCATTTGTAAGTGGTTCATCACCATAACAGTAGGACTACCTTGGAAGTGAAAAGTTATGATTCAGGTTTTGTGGTTCTGTTTGTGGGAATTTTTGAATAACATTTCACTTAATGAAAGTATTACATTGTGCCTGCATCTGCTCGTATGGGGGATGGATATGTAAACCGAAGGCCAGAATTTATCCTGATGCTCATTAGGAGCAGTGAACTGCCAGCTGGGAAGCCTTAGTTCTAGCTCCTTATGACCATTACATGTCCTTTCAGATGGACTCAGTTTTCCAATTCGTAAGCTGTGAGCCTTGACCCAGGTAAGATCTCTCCTGGATCCTTCAATCTATTTCTTTGTGCTACTTATGATACTTCTGTCAAAGGTGCTTCCATATGCAATGCTGATGCATTTTTAATAGTCTTTTACACTCATTATATTTACCAAATATAGGTATACTAGTATATGCACAGGTTATTAACACACCCAAGTCACCTATATGTATTTTGCCCTTATTTTATTATAAAACACATTAAAGTAAACAATTTCAAGAGTTTTAAGTGAAAAATAATTGGGGATGGCTTGGTCAAAAAGGTTTCAGAAACTTCTCACTCAGACTTAAAACAGCAGCAGCAAACCAGTGATAGAGATCTCAAGGTTCTGAGTGATGTTCAGTACCCTAAGATGGTATGTGGGGTCTTTATCTTTTCCAGTGTCATATTCATACATCATTTACAAGGATTTATCCTAATAACAGCTCTTCCAAAAAAAAAAAGTGATAAGGTATTTTTAAAAAAAAATCACCCTTCCCAGGAATCCTAGCAATCTCTAGGTAAAACGAATCACTGGCAAATACACATTGCCACACAGGAAGATTTCAAAATATCATCCTGAGAACAAGGAGACACACAGCTCATTTCATACATTTTTCCCTTCACATTTCAGTCTAGAGTCTAGACTAATCAGGGGGCTCGCACTGCCCTGCTGCCAGAATACCCCATATTCCATTTAGCGTTGCTGATGATGGAGAGAAAGGACATGAAAGATGTGGGATGCCTCAAGAGGACGACAAAGAAAAAGATCACAAGGACGCTGACTGCTAATTAGCAACATACTATAAACATGGGTAAAGGCACTAGTCTTTCAACTCTCCAGGCCCTAAGTTCAGGTCTGAGATGGAAGTGAAAATGTGTCTGTCAGTACCATGCTGGTCTCTTTTCTCGACAGATGATGGACAGCTGGGAGCCGGGGCTTGTGGCCGGCCAGATCCGCTGTAGTTCTCTCCCCACAAAGCAACTTGTTTATAATCGGTTCTTAAAATCTGAAAACAGTCTGTTCTTTCAGCGAAGCCATCTACCCCCTTCCCGGAACAGTGAGGAGACTGCTCTTGAGAAACTGGTCGGAACTCTTGCTGGTGGCTTTTCTGAGCGCTTCCCACACCCCCTTCCCCCTCCCCGCAAGCACTGAAGATTCTGTCCAAGTCAGAGGGCTTCTGCAGGAATGGGTTATAAAGCACGCCCCCCCTCCCCCCGCCCCCCGGCTCCGGGAACTGTGTCCCAGTGCCTTTGGGGAAGCAGGATTCGATGTACAGCCCTGAGCTCTTGTTCTGAGACCTGTTGCAGAGAAGGCCCCCTTGGCCACACAGTAGCCAACCCTCTAGCTGCTTAAGGGGATGGATCCAAAGAGAGTTCTCAGCCAGCAGGCCAAGGATAATGACCGAGGCATCAGTGGTCCAGAGGAAAGAAAAGACTTAGAGAGCTCTGGTGAAAAAAGAGAGTTATTGTAATACGTTTAGAAGAAATAAATATGTATAACACACACACAAACGCACACAGACACAAAATTTGACTTTTTCAGACTACTCTAATAAAATGGGAACATGGTGTGTTTCGCCTTCTCTTAAAAGCCTCTAGCCTGTCTCCTTCCTGTTGGATTTACAATGCTAAAAGGCAAAATCCCAGAAACCTATTTCTGTTTACTTAAGAAGGATAAAGTGTTACCCCAAAACAGAGGGGCCTTTTACAGAGACTGGAAAACAAATGGGTTAAGAGCATTAAGATCTCCATATCTCTCATGCCAGCACATTTAAAGTCATCAATCAAACACAATCCGGAACATACGAGGTGCAAAAGTGCTAAAAAGGCCCCATTAAAATCCAAGCCTTTTCAGGTGTCCCACCCAACCCTGAGAATTATATACACGGCAGACACAGCTTTAGTTTATACACACAATACCATTAGGGACAATTTATCATGTCTTTAAAAATGATCTATAGAACATTGTGAAATTGCTTATTAACTCCAGAAATAACAAACCCAGCTTGTGTAAATGCACTTGAATACCCATACCTGGAATTTTGAAAACTTAAGTTAGAGCCTACTCTTGTTTACCATTTAAACTTTCTACTAATCTACCTCCTAACTCAGTGATGGTGAACCTTTTGAGCTCGGCGTATCAGCATTTTGAAAAACCCTAACTTAACTCTGGTGCCGTGTCACATATAGAAATTTTTTGATATTTGAAACCATAGTAAAACAAAGATTTATATTTCTGATATTTATTTTATATATTTAAATGCCATTTAACAAAGAAGTCAACCAAAACAATGAGTGACACGTGTGTCATAGGTTCGCCATCACTGTCCTAACTTCTATTTCAGACTTTTAAATTCATAGTTTTCAATTAGCATTAGAAACCAGAGTTATTTTGACAACACGTTTGAAGATGTTTGAAGGAGTTTTACTACACTAAATGCTTATAAGAACAAAAGTTACATAAACTAATGGCTCTGGGTAAAAAATCTAAATTATAAGAATGTATAATTTCATTTTCCAAATCTTATTTTTTAAAAGAAACACTGCACTTATTTCCTGTCCCCCCTCAATCCATTATAAAGAAATATGTATGTGACTATTTATATTCCTAGCTCTTCTACCTGATTTCATTAAACCTCTTCTTTTTATAAAAAGGTACTTTTTGTTCTATAAATACAAGATTTGCACATAAAAATAGCACTCTTGGTCTGCATTAAAATCTACCAAAACCAAAGCTAAAAATTGTGGAAGTAAAAGGCAGAGGAAGCTTGAAACCAGGGGCAGACCTTGCTGCACCTGGGTGTGCCTCGTGCCTGAAAAACAACTGTATCCTGAGGTCCCTTTGGGCAGCTTGGGTCCCTGTTTCCACTTTGGCTCTTTAGGTTTATTGGTTGGCTTGCTACACGGTGTTGGTACAATTCTGTGCTCATATTTTGAAAGGACAACCACATGGTTCTCTAGCTCAGTGGTTCTCAACCTTCTGGCCCTTTAAATACAGTTCCTTATGTTGTGACCTAACCATAAAATTATTTTCATTGCTCCTTCATAACTGTAATGTTGCTACTGTTATGAATCGTAATGTAAATACCTGATATGCAGGATGGTCTTAGGCGACCCCTGGGAAAGGGTCATTCGACCGCCAAAGGGGTCGCGACCCACAGGTTGAGAACCGCTGCTCTAGCTGATGCCTGACTACATACCGGGAATATCACTGTGTTTCTTAGCGAGCTGACGCTGTAGCATGATGAGAACCTGAGTTCAAATGGGCACTAGGTCTCTCGACTCTCATGCCTGAGCAATGCTCTTCTTCAGGTGCCCATTCAGCAAACAAGCAGTGAGCAAGCAATACTATGGGCCAGAACTCTGCCGGATGCTGTACCTACTAAATGTACACTGAACTTAAAAAGTGTATAGCCACAAATGGAAATAAGTGTGCAAAATAAACAAAAACCCAGAAAGAACAATGTTCCCAGGGACTCCGGAGCGGTCAGTTCCATGCGGAAAAGTGTGGGTCGTGAAAGGTGTTGAACAGTGGACAGGGGCTGATGGAGGGTGCAGGGCGACAGGCCATCACTGGAACAGCCAACACAGAGCATACAGTTTTGAAAGCCCCCTGAAGGTGGAGTCCAGAGCTGCTTAGGCTACGCTGGTGCTCAATGAAACGATGTGCATGAAGCTAGGAGGTAGCGCCAAGTGGCGAAACGGTTCCCAGATTCGGTCAACCTGGATTCAGATGTTGGCTTTTCTTGGTCTGGGAACTTGGGGAAAGTACCTAGCCTTCAGGTCTCACCTGAGAAATGGGGACCACGATGCCTACTTCATACGTGGGGTAGATATTGTGGGGTCTATGAGAAACACAGATAAAAACTATTTACGAAGAGCACTATTTCTTCGATCTTTTGTGAGGTGTGGGTAAGATGAATGGGCTCTTTGGTACGCAAAGTTAAAAGGGATTTTTACTGCTCAGAACCATGAAGATGTTAATGTGTGATCTGCCTCTCCAAGCCAGGGGTGCGGCATGCAGCAGTGCACACTAGGCCATGAGCCCTCATTTGGGGGGACACTTACTTCCACAGAGAAATGCAGTTGGGAAATAGTGCCTTCAGTCCTTACTAGTAAATGTATATATCTATTTAGAGCAGCGGTTCTCAACCTGTGGGTCGTGACCCCTTTGGCGGTTGAATGACCCTTTCACAGGGGTCACCTAAGACCATCCTGCATATCAGATATTTACATTACGATTCATCACAGTAGCAACATGACAGTTATGAAGTAGCAATGAAAATAATTTTATGGTTGGGTCACAACATGAGGAACTGTATTTAAAGGGCCAGAAGGTTGAGAACCACTGATTTAGAGTATATAAGTAAATCCTGGAACAGATGGCAATTATTAAAAACTACAAAACGCGAATAGGATGGGAGAGAATAGGTCATTTTCCAACAAATTTCAGCTTCAGCCAGCAAATAGCAACCAACTGGGTCTCTGCATTCTCCATGCACAGAATTGGGAAAACCAACAATGCCTTACACAGAATCACGTCCTGGCTTACGAGCAAAGGCTGCTGAGCAAAGGCTGCTGCCAAGGCCCTAGCTTATTCCACTGCACTGCCCATCTGCACCCCTAACCCCAGTTCTAAGGTATTTCATGCTCCAGAACCCCAAGTTCCCTAAGCATCTCTTATTCCTCCACTCTTGGCCATGGCTCAAGACTCCATTTGAAAAGCATTTCCTTACTTCCTCCAATCTATCCATGTCCCACTCTCCCTTGAGAGGCTCCTTTAAAATGGATTCCCAACCACAAGTCTTCTCCAATTGAATCCACTTCTTCCTCTCCTGCAAGCCAATGACAAGCAGTCTGCGCCTCTGTAGCAGCTGTCAGCCTCGCCAGTAAGACGTCCCTGGAGCTACACTTTTAGTTTGGGCTCCAGCAGAGTGTGGACTCCTCTAGGGCAGGGCCGTGTCTCTCCTCTTCACAGCTCCACGGTACCCAGTACCATATATTGCACATAAGTGAGGATCAAATGCTTCAAAGAGTAAGAAGAGCTTATATCCCAATAATGAAACCCAGATTCTATTAAAGCCCAATGATAATTAAGAGAAAGGAACAACAGAGGCAGTTAACATTACATGCAGTTACGAACCAGACCTAAAAACACAGTGTGCTTTCACCTATCACAAATATTTCCACATGGTTGCCAGAATGACTTTAGCGGAGCATTTTAAAAGTCCTGGGAACACTTCCAGATCGTTGCTGAACAGTTCCAAAACGAAAAAATACAACCCAGGGGGTTAAGACCTTCCCTGTCCACCTGGATGTCCATACTCCAGGTGCAGGATGTCCTTCCGATGATGTCCTCCTTCCCCCGCTGGCGTCCCCTTCTTCACCCCTAACTCCCACCCTCCCCACCCGATCCCACTACTCACAAGTTGGCAAACAAACCACTTCCATGGTCAGGAAGAAGGTAAGAACGATTCTTGTCCGCTTTATCCCAAACCTCACTCACAAGGAAGTCAATTAAAGTCTCATCTAGCAGATGCTCATCCCCCAGCTGTGTCTAGTCATGAGCAGAATGATGATTATGTGCATCTGGGCAAAACATTAAAGAAGAAAGCTCTGTAAAAATTAGGTATGGTTTAGAATAAAAAGCCAACACAGTCCATGCGTTCTGCAGAAACAACAGTAAGGAAGCACCGGGCCAGCTCTGCAGGTAGGGGCAGCTCGTGTTCAAAGAACTTCGGGGAGTCAGGACAGCTCCTGCAATGAGACTAGGGTGCGTGAGCACAGGGCCCACGCTCCAACAGCCCTGGGAGGCTCCCCCAGCCCCAAGCTGTGCTGTGCAGCTATTTGTGCTTGCACAGGTTCGTGGGCTACAGGAACTGTCATCATTAGCTTGTCTGTCCCATTTCCACATAGTTCATCCCATCCGTAAGGCCCCTTCCACTGTTCTCCCAAAAGAACAATTTAACTCCAGATGCAATGGATTGGCGCAAACCATGCCCATACTTATCCCTTCAATCATAGGAGTCAGTTGGAAAACACACACAAAAAACCTAGTTTAGTTTGACTTGATGTTATCCATTTGACCATTTTCGGGACCCAATGCACTATATACATTAGTTCTTAAAAAAAAAAAAAGAGTCCTGGCCGGTGTGGCACAGTTGGTTCGGCGTCAGCCTATGCACTGAAAGGTTGCTGGTTCGATTCCTAGTCAGGGCACATGCCAGGTTGTGGCCTCAATCCCTGGTGGGAGGCATGCAGGAGGCAGCTGATGGATGTCTCATTCTAACATCGACGTTCCTCTCTCTTCCTCTCTCTTTATAAAATCAATTAAAAGATTTAAAAAATAAGAAAGAAACAAAGAAAAACTGTACTAATGTGCCAGGCACTAGTCCACAGGATGCATTTACCTTTCCTTAGAGATCCTCCCAGACAGTTTCTTGGTATCTGACAGCTAATGAATATTTGGCTCAGTGTCACAATGGCTGTGCTAACAGGCTCACTTCTGTAGTTCCAGTGTATTTCTACTAACCTATCCTTCCAACCTCGCCTTCTCTCAGCCAGCCAAGCTGAACCACCTACCCATGCCCAACATGCTTTCCCACCGATCTGCTATTCAACTTGGATGCCCTAATAATGTTCAGTTGAGGTAGATTCGAGAATGCACATACAGGCCTTTGGCCCCAGTGCATGTCTTAACTCAGTACTTTAAGACCTTGCTCAAAAGTCATCTACTTCACAAAGTCACTTCTGAGGACCCATCCTCCCTTCTCTAGGCAAATACTGATTTCTCCTTCCTAGCAGTCTGTTGATATCACCTTTTGACAATGACAATTTCTGTTATAACTATTTGTCTATTGCATTATCATCCTATTAGACTCTATGGTCCATGAGTGCTAGAACCACTGCTTCTCTCATGGCTTTGAGTTTGGTGCCTAATAATAGTGATGATGATAATAGTGGCTAATATTTACTGGGAGGTTTATTGTGGATGAGGCACAGTGTTAAACATGACTTTTCTCATTTATTTGTCACCATTCTATTACTAGTAAGTACTACTACTATTGCCATATTATAGATGAGAAAATGAGATTCAGAGAAATTACCTTGCTCAGGGTGACAGCTAATAGGTATGAATTAGGTCTTGTACATCTTTTGTTTTATTCATGCCCAGATAGCTTGTATTTTGTAACTGTAAATGGTACCTGTAAATTTTGTTTTATTCTTTTTTTCCTATTATATAGAAATGTAAGTAGTTTTGTATAATTTTTTAGAATCCAAGTAATTCTATTTTTATCCTTTCAATGGTTATATTTGAAATTTTACCATGTATATGTAATTAATTCTGAAGTTAATGAATATCTTTAATAGTTTCTTGAAAATTATAAGCCCTTAGATAACTTTGACTTGGATCACTGATAGCCTAACTTCCAATAATAAGGCAAGATAGGAAGATTTTTGTCCTTTTAAATGACCCCTTCCTCCAAATTAAACTGCTATTACTTTAAAATATAAATTATAAATATAAATCTTACAATACTTGTTTAGGTTTGCATTTAAGTTTCACAATTCCTTGGTTCACTTTTCCTTCTTGTTCCTTAGATCTTCCTTCTGAAGTCATTTCCCTTCTTCCTGAAGTACTTGTTTTAAAAAGTTACTTTGGTGAAAACCCACAGATAGTAATCTCCTACTTTTTGTTTATCTAAAAACATGTTGCTGTTGTCACTGAGAAACACTTTGCTGAGAAGAAAATCTATGCTGGCAGCTATTTCCTCTTCACACTTGGAAGACATCATTCTGTCTGTGAGCTCCGATTCTTGTTGAGATGCCTCTACTTTCCATCTAATGCATTGCTTGTTTATGAGTGATGTGTCATTTTCTCTCTGGCTGTTTTTTTAAAAATATATTTTTATTGATTTCAGAGAGGAAGGGAGAGGGAGATATAGAAACATCAATGATAAGAGAGAATCATTGATTGGCTGCCTCCTGCACGCCCCCTACTGGGGATTGAGCCCACAATGCGGGCATGTGCCCTTGACCAGTATTGAACCCGGGACCTTTCAGTCTGCAGGCTGCCGCTCTATCCACGGAGCCAAACCGGCTAGGGCAACTCTCTGGCTGTTTTTACTTCTCATTGCCTCTAGTGTTCTGTAGTTTCACTACAATGTGTTTAGATATGAAATTGTTTGTATTTATTTTGCTTGGTATATGTAGTTTATTTGCCAGATTTGAAAATAATTCTCTGCATTACCTTTTCAAATATTGCTCCTCTAATTTCTCCCTCTATAATGGATATGGTTCTTTTTAGATCTTCTCGTTCAATTCTGTGTATTTTAACTTCTCCCATGTTCCCCATCTGGTTTCCTCTCTGTGTTGAATTCTGCATAATTTCTTTGGATGTATTTTCCAGTTTACTAGTTGTCTCTTCAGCTTACCCTGCTTTTAAATCCATTCATCTAAAAAGTTCTATATGGCTCTTTATGGTCATATTAACAGTTTCATATTTCTTGGTCATTTTAAAATTCCATTTTTATTTTCTGTAAATATTACCATTAATATTTACATATAACATATATTTCTATTCTGTATTCTACATTGATAACTCCAAAATCTAAAAACCTTGGGAAGCCAAAATGTGTTGTTTGCTATTTGAATCTATTCTTATAGATGGCAATGTATTTTCTTTGTATACAGCTTTTTACAAGACCAGTGCTCTAACCCCTGAGCTATAGGGCCAACAGCTTTTTAAATATAAGTTCATTTTTTTGTTTGTTTGTTCAACTTAATCTGTAGAAATCCAGAGCCTAATTTGGGGTACGCTTTTCCAGGGAAAAAAAAACAAACCAGTTTACGTTTGCTAGAAGCCAGCAGGTATGACTTACTCAGGACTATTTTAACCCTTTCAGTGTCCTGGTGAAGTAGAATAGTGTCAAGGTTAGCTCTCCCACTGTGTGTGTGCACGCGCATGTGCAAGTCTGTGTGCCCTCCTCGATTTGATTCCCAATTGCACTGCTGGGGGTGGCAGCTGGCCCTCACCACCTCAGGCTTCCTTAGGACTTACAGCTCACTGCTCTCTGGGCTGGGTTCAGCTCACTGTTTCCCCCTTTCCCACCTTGGAGATTCCCCTCATTTTCTTGAAAACCCTTCAATGCAACGAAGAATATGTTTTAACTTACTCAATGTCCCGTTATGTGATGGATGGAGATACCTACTCTGTCTTGTTTTTTCAGAGGTCTGCATTTTACTTTTATTTACAGAATAAAAGACAGAGTGGAAAAGCATCCAAGTGGTGATTTAGCGCAGTGTTTCCTCCTGGAGGCACTACTATTGGCATTCTGGGCAGGATGATTCTTTGCCCGGTGGGACTGTCCCAAATGCTCTGAATGACATTTCACATCTCTGGCCTCTAGCTGCTAACGACGGAACTGAAATGATTACAAATGACTGCTTTCCAATAGCCTCCTAGGTTGAGAACTCTGATGCTTAATCCTCTCATTTTATAAATGGAAAATGTCTGCTTTTTAATTTTTTTTTTTTAAGATAGGGAGGAAGAGAAAGAGGAAAAGAGGGAGGCAGGGAGAAGGAAAGGAAGGGAGAGATGGAGGGAGGCAGAAGGAAAGGAAAGAAAAGGGGGGGGGGGAGAGAGAGAGAGAGAGAGAGAGAGAGAGAGAGAGAGAGAGAGAGAGAGAGAGACTGTTTTTGAGATAAAGGGCAAAACCCAGAGATGACCCATGATAAGGCTAAATGTGATCCATCTTTCCTCTCTGTAGCCTCAGGGCTCATTCCACTAATTCTGCCTCCAGCAACGCTGTCTTCCAGCTCCTTGATGTGCCCTGCTCCACAGACCTTTGCATTGGCTCTTTCTTCTGCCTGGTGGACTATTGCCACCTCCCACCCTCCTCTACTTCTCTGACTACTAATACTAACTCTTACTCATCTTTCAGAGCACATATCAAATGCCATTTATTTTGGAAAGTTTCCCTGACCCCCAGACTAGGATCAGGATCCCATGTTATAAGCTTGAATAGCCCTCTGGACTTCTGTCAACCCACTTAATGTGGTTTAAAATGTATATACCGTAATGGCTATTTCCGCCACTAGGCTATAGGTCCATGAGGGGTAGGGATGCCTGGTTTGTTCACTGATTCACCTGTACCTAATAAGCCACATCAGGAGCTCAAAAATATTTTTTTAAAATAAATAAGCAGCCTAAAAAGTCACTGATGTGTGAGCCATCCGTACGAGGAGGGATGTGATCCCTAGGAAAAGTTAAAGCGGAGACTCCCTTGACAATATCTATCAGGTCCTGGGGTGCAAAGGAAATACTCATAAATGTTACTTTGTATTACAAAATAGAAATCTCTTGATCTGGGGCAGCTCAGAAAACACCTTTCCTCGCTAAGCTACTGTGCCTGTTGAACCTTGCAAACTACTTTTCATACAAGATGTTTAAAAATATCTTGCAGGAAGCTAATATCGTGACTGTCACCCAGTTTTATCAGAGATCCTTAACCTACTGGCACTATAAACTTCGGGTAGTTATGGAGTTTTAAATATATTTTATTGATTTTTACAGAGAGGAAGGGAGAGTGATAGAGAGAAACATCGATGAGAGAGAAACATTTATCAGGTGCCTCCTGCACAACCCCTACTGGGAACTGAGCCTGCAACCAAGGTACATGCCCTTGACCGGGATCAAACCTGGGACCCTTCAGTCCGAGGGCCAATGCTCTATCCACTGAGCCAAACCAGTTAGGGCAACTTATGGATTTTTAAGTGTTTCAGCTGATAATTTCAACGACCCGTTTGCCACATACTTTGGAAATCGAAATCCCATTATCTATATATCCATCTGTTTCCTGGCTTGATCCGTCAATAAGATTCTATTTAAAACCTACTTAACCGAGCTGGGGGTGTGCTTATGAAAAAAGAAAACAATGCCCACATGCGTTTTGTCTCTGTTCTCACCTGTGAGACTGGTTGCTTTTCACCAACCCTTGCGCTGCACAGCCCTCAGGGGATGTACTGTGCTGTGGTCTCTTTCATCTGTGCCTGGTGACCAACGCCTGACAACAGCCTCTTGGGTTAACCTGGCTTCATGAACAGGCCCACAAAATCCCCATAAATCCTTAAGACGCGCAGCTATGTCAATGTCTACCTGGCCGTGAAGGCGCCTGGGAGCTCTATCCGGCACTCTAATGCTACCCAGAGAAAAAGAAAAGAATTCCTCTCGAAGGCTCTGATTTGTTGAGAATGCCCTCTTACGGATAATTTCTCACAAGAGACTAACTCGGCCAGCCAACACCAGCATGATGAAGCCACGGGTGGTCTTTTGTTTTTCCCATAAACTTACGGTAAACCACAAAATAGGCAACCAAATATAAACTGCTGCTGTCTCCACTTTTCCCCCTTCATTCTTCTCTTAAAAAAAGCAAACCACCGCCCCCTTAGGTGGCAGGGGCAGGAGTAAACAATGGGCCGTGGAGGAAGAAGTACGTCAGCGTTTGCTGAAGCTGGGTGCCTACTGCTCTTGTATTCCTTTGTTGTTGTTGTTGTTAATCCTCACCCGAGGATATTCTTTCCATTGATTTCCAGAGAAAGTGGAAGGGAGAGAGAGAGAAACATTGATGTGAGAGAGACACAGAGATTGGTTGCCTCCCGCATGTGCCCCCACTAACTGGGGATGGGGCCTACAAGCGAGGTGCGTGCCCCTGATTGCAATTGAACCCGGGACCCTTCAGTCCGCAGGCCGACACTCTACCCACTGAGCCAAGCCGGCTAGGGCTGCTCTTGTACTCTTAAAAGGCCTGCAGAAAAATCGCTTTGTAAGACTCAGGATCACACTTGGCTCAGGTACAAAATGCCAGTGAGGGCTGCCTGGATGGGCCTCCTTTAGACAACCAACTCGGGTGTTCGCTGAGCACAATTCCAGGAGTGAAATCAACTTCTTGGAACCCATGTGGAGGAGTGACTTCCGTTCCATACCTTTCTCTGTGTGAAAAGCTAAGAAACCAGGAGCATACTTTCACCAAATGAGTCACAGGCTTCTAGAGAGAGTGAATGGAAAAAAAAGAAAAAAAAGAAATGGAAGAAAGAGATGGAACAACAACAGAAAAGATGGTTAACGTGAGGCTGTTGGATTTCCCCAGCACGCGAGATGAGCCTAATTGAGGCTGACGCATGACAGACGCGCGGGCACAGTATTGCCGGGGCTGCGACTGAAGCAGCTGACAGAGGGTAAGCGGGCCTGGCAGCGGGGCGTGCCCTGGCCTGGCACGGCGGCGGGCGCGCACGGAGCCTGTCAGGAGGGAGCAGGCGGGCTAATGAAGGGCAGCCCTTGTTTTTAAAATTCTTCTCACTTAGTTTTGGATCAGACTATACACCATGAAGCCTTCGCAACCTTTTCCTGCTCAGTTAAGGACATGTGACACTTCGTTAAAAATTAATGCATTCTAATCAATTTCATGTTGGACAGCGAAGAGTCTGCAGGAGAGGGGAGACGAAGAGAGGAAAAGGCAGATGAGAACAGAAAAAAAAAAGCAAGAGAATCATCTCTACAGCGTGGAAGAAGGTAGAAGCGTGAGAAATAGGGCTTAAGAAGTACCTACGTGTTTTCAGACATCTTTGTGGGAAGAATTTTATCAAGACGGCCCTCCCAACACAAGGAGTCAGGGAGATAAAACACATTTTTGGTATATTCCTCTAATAGTATAAAAATTCTAGGAATCAAAGTGTGAAAAAACAAATGCAAAAGGAAAATTTTAACATTTGTTAAAAAAAAACTCAATTGTAACTTTAAAAAGACCAACTTTACCCCCAGCAACTACAAGATTACTGTCTATTTCATTATTAAAACACTAGAGGCCCAGGACATGAAATTCGTGCACTGGGTGGGGATGTCCCTCAGCCCAGCCTGCACCCTCTCCAATCTAGGACCCCTCGGGGGATGTCTGACTGCCGGTTTAGGCCCGATCCCGCAGACTCTGCAAATCAAACACCGTCTTCCCTCTCACAATCTGGGACTGCTGGCTCCTAACCACTTGCCTGCCTGCCTGATCGCCCCCTAACCGCTCCCCTGTCAGCCTGATTGATGCCTAACTGCTCCCCTGCTGGCCCGATTGCCCCCAACTGCCCTCCCCTGCTGACCATCTTGTGGTGGCCGTCTTGTGATGATGTGGGGGTTGCCATCTTGTGGCAGCCATCTTGTGACGACGTGGGGGTGGCCATCTTGTGACGACATGAGGGCGCGAGGGCCACCTAGGCTTTTATTAGTATAGATTTTTCATTGCCCCATTGTGGGAAGTACCACAAAATGACTGGATATGTACTTTAATAGAAAGAAATAATATTTATATGCTCTGTTGAATAAGTATTAATATAAGGAAAAATTAAAACCAGTTTTAAATACAGCCATTCTACATAAAACAGAAAGGATCCCAGCTAGCATGGCTCAGTGCTTGAGCATCGATCCATGAACCAGGAGGTCATGGTTTGATTCCTGGTCAGGGTGCATTCTGGGGTTGTGGGCTTGATCCCCAGTAGGGGGCTTGCAGGAGGCAGCTAATCAATGATTCTCTCTCATCATTGATGTTTCTCTTTTTTCCTCACCCTTCCTCTCTGAAATTATATATATATATATATATATATATATATATATATATATACACACACACACACACACACACACACACAGAAAGGAGACTGTTTCCTATCTCACAGCCATATTTGTGAAATATTCAGGTTAGAGGCAAAATAAATGCTAAAAACTATGGCATGTCCAGACATGCAAGCATAAGTCTATACTACCTGTTTTATTTATCCTACTAGAGGCTCGGTGCACAAAATTCGTGCAGTGGGGGGGGGGGTGTGAAGGGGGGTCCCTCAGCCCAACCTGTGCCCTCTCACAGTCCGGGACCCCTCGGCAGACATCCCTCTCACAATCTGGGATCTCTTGTTCCTAACTGCCTGCCTGCTCACTCCTTACCGCTTGGTTTGCTGCTCCTTAGTGCTGCCATGGAGGCGGGAGAAGCTCCTGCCACTGCTGCTGCGCTTGCCAGCCGTGAGCCCAGCTTCTGGCTGAGCAGCGCTCCCCCTGTGGGAGCGCACTGACCATCAGGGGGCAGCTCCTGCTTTGAGCATCTGGCCCATGGTGGTCAGTGTGCATCATAGCAACTGGTTGTTCTGGTGATTCTGCTGTAATGGTCACTTAGGCTTTTATTATATAGATTGTCAATATAGGAAAGTGCTAATTGCAAATTTTATTTACATGTTTTAGGTACCTGAAAATCACATGTATGCAACCCACCTTTTCTAGGTTATCTTTAAGAGAGCTCTTTAAAAAGGTGCTGGCCATTTTAGTTTAACTCCTGGAAGGGCGGAAGAAATCACTCTGGGTCATTAGTATAAAAGATGGCGTTCATTCAGTAAAGACCACTGTTTAAGTTAGACCAAAAGCTCTAGTGTCTCACTCTATAATCGTAACTGAAAAGGAGTTTACCTGTCTCCATCTCTCTAGGGACAAATTGCTACCTGACCTGATCAGGTCCTGATGACAGACTATAAGAATAGATATATTCTCGCCCTAACTGGTTTGGCTCAGTGGATAGAGCGTCAGCCTGCGGACTGAAGGGTCCCAGGTTCGATTCCAGTCAAGGGCATGTACCTTGGTTGCAGGCACATCCCCAGTAGGGGGTGTGCAGGAGGCAGCTGATCGATGTTTCTCTCTCATCGGTGTTTCTAACTCTCTATCCCTCTCCCTTTCTCTGTAAAAAAAATCAATATAATATTTAAAAAAAGAATAGATACATTCTAGTCATATGAAAATCCTGCTACCTCAGTTTTCAAACTCATAATAAAATGGCTTTTTCATTTTAAAGAAATTTAAGAATCCATAGGTTTGTATCCAAAGAAAATGAACTCTTCAATAATAGCTACCTTTCTCTACAAAAAGGCTTAGCAAAGATGACCAATTTGTCAGATTTTGAAATAAACATCACTCACTTTTTTTCTCCCTATATTTGGTTTTTATATTCTAAAGATATCAATTTAGGGTACTGACTTTAAATATTTTCTAATGACATCATCTTGAGGACCTGTGAGTAACTCAAAAGGCTTTCTATTCATTTGTGCAAATGCACCAAGGAAGGTCACACACACGTCGATTTTATACAAATGACCAGAACAAGATGCCAAATTACCAGGGTGCTTTTAAGGAATTTATAAACTGGAAACATGGGCAGCCAATCAGAACTTGCATTCCTTTCACATGTTATTTGCTCAACAGCATGCAAATGAAAATAATGCAAAGCAATGCAATAAAGAGCATAGACAATAAGGCTCAGGAGATGCAGACTAACAGGTGTTGGTCTGTGCTAGCTATGTCTGACGGGAGAGCTGATTCTAAGTCATTCCTAGAACCACTGGACTTCAGCCAAAACAAGTGACATTACTCCACTATTGTTCCTCGTTGAGGATTAGTATTTGCCAGTGTCGCCATGCTGGGATGGCTGTCATGAATCGCTGGGATTATAAGCAGGTCTGGGTTTCTCAGAGGCAGCCATATTAAGAAAGTAGTAAAAATAGGCTGACAACAAACGACAAACATTTTTTCACTTGTTGATCAGACAGTCCAGGGCGTCTAGATGCATCCTAAAATGTAAGGGGAAAAAAACCCTTAAACAGGCATTTTTTTCAAAAAAATAAGGAAATAAGTTGTCAAGGCAAAAGAAATACAAACACAAATGTTTCCTATTGGTCAAAATTATTTTATTCATTAGGTTGTAATGTTAGCATTGATTATCTAAGCAATTTGGTAGGAGGTAAAAATCGAACTGCATGACTTCAAAGCTCCTTTCCAAATGAAGAATTTCTTGACTTTATGCCTCATTTTACTTGGCATTTTGGTTTGGCAGATACAGCTGAAAGGAGAATGAGAATACGAGACTCAAGAGATTATTGATTTGGGGGCCTTTACCTAGAGCAGGGGTGGGGAACCTTTTCTATGCCAAGGGCTATTTGAATATGTATAACATCATTCACAAGCCATACAAAATCATCAACTTAAAATTATGTTGCTATGAAAAAAGCTCTTAATTTATTAAATTTCAAGTCCCGCCTGCGGCTGCCTTGGCAGGGCCAGACCAAATGATACAGCCCGAGGGCCCGGCGTTCCCAAGCCCTGACTTACATCATCAACAGTAATCACTGGCCCTTTTGAAGCTCCTAGGAACTGTACTGGGGCTGCCCATGTTTCCCACAGGTTTGGCCCCAGCACCATCTCAAGTCAATGTTCTAGGAAAGAACTAAAAAAGAGAGAAAAAATGACTACGAGGGAATGCACTTTCTCTGACTCCCCCGGAACACTGAAGGTAATCTTAGCCAGGATCAGACCAGTCAATGCACCCCATTTAAAACTGATGCTCCATGTATGTAGTAAGCATTTGGCCTAGCGCCTCTCAGGCTTATGTGCTTGTGAATTCAGTATCTGTGTGAAGGGTCAGCTTTTTACTTTTTCATTCCTGTGTGTTTAACCACATTTCCCCCCAAATATCTTACTTAAAAGCTGGGGTGCAGTCTTTGAAAATGTCTGGAAATGAACTATCATTATTTTGTGATGCAAAGACTACACTCCATCCTTTTAGAAGTAAGATTCAGAGTCCCCTTCAAGATGCAGAGATTTCCCCAGCAAGGCCCCCGCCTCTGCCCCCACCATGATTTCCCCGGAAAGCCCCCGTGATGTGGATTTGGGACCGCTGCTCTGTGGGGCCACTGAATCTGCCAAACAAAACCAGCACCTATAAGTCACCAACGTGATTTCATTTTTCTTTTTTTAAATCGAGGCATGATGAAATTGCAGGGAGGAGTACAGACTAGATAAATGCTTGAACTAATTTTATGACAGAATATTCAGAGGAAAGGCCTTAAGAATTAGGAATGAGAAAATGGCTTCTATGCAAAAATAAAGTCATGTAATTAAGTTATTAAAAACTACCACATTATCTGTCTATTCAGCATTTATTGTCTGTCTACTGTACTCATAGTGTTAGACTCAGGAAGGGGACTTCTAAAAATTATTAAGTTATAACCCCTGTCCTCACAGAGTTTATACTCTTCAACTATTTTGGAGATCTTTTCATCATTACCATAAATGCAGTTATTTTTAAGGTTATCTTTAACCACCCGAAAGAAGTTTTTACATTATTTCCAATGATTTTGTTCCAAAGCTGAGACCACCTTCATTTAACCATTTAAAATGCTTGTTCAATATTACTTGCTCCCTTATCACAGAGTAAGTTATTTTAATGAATTCTCTTTCAAAGAGCAGAAGTATACCTCATCACTTAATCTTTCCCCAAAGCATATATCCAGATTCTCAGTAGCATTAAACAGCATAATATACCAGGGGCTTCTTAAAATCTACTGATGTATAAATAAAATAAGATCCACTAAATCTTTATCATAGCCTTATATCCCACACAAAAAAATTTTCCGATGAGAATTCTTTCTACAGATTTTTCAACCCCGTTTTTACTAGTTAACCTAGTTAAAGTGATTTTTAAAGTATGCGTCTCTGGCCAAAGGTGCAGTGACTGCGAAGGTGGCTCAGCCTCATGTCAGCCCCACCAACAGACAGATGCTAATTAAAATGCCAAAGGAGCGAAAACGCATCCTGATCATTTAACATCAGCTGCGAGCAACACGGAATGAGCAGAATAAGAAACAAGAGGGGAGGAAGAGTTTGTTTTCCTGCCCAAGAAAGGTCAGACACAGTGCATCCGAATGCCGCATCCTAAGGAAATCATTATTTTAAATGCCGGGATCCAGTGACTAGAATCGTTTTCAAATATTAAAATCTCTGTGGTAGGCTCTGACCTCAGCATAACGAGAAAATGACAGGCGCCTATTTTCCACGTATAAAAACGACACTTATTGTGAGGCCATTATGTAAAAGGCCTATTTCCCCTTTGTGAAATAAATAATTAGACCACTGATTCGATATATTTGCCAGCATGTCTACATGTGGTTTAAGTGGGTATTTCAATGACCTAAATACAGAAAGGCGCTAATACCTAGAAACTTAAAGACTAGGGCCCACGTGGCCTGCAGCCCTTGTGTTATCAGTCTTCCCTGGCAAACCATTTCCCTGCTGCCCCAAGAGCCTCAAGAGTGTCCTATTTATACATATGGTTCCTTACTGAGCACATCCAGAGGACCCGGGATACTTTGTTTGAAAACTTAAACAGATGGTTATATGGATATGGATCTATTGTACATGATGAGGCAGTCTTGTTTAATTCTACTGGGAGGATGAGTTCCTGAAGAAACTCTAGAAGGGCTTGAAGTAAAATCTTCCAAAGGAGGAGGTATGGGGTGAGCATGTGCATGAGGGGAAGGGTGCAGGATAGAGGGCTGTAGGAACCAGATGGTCCCAGGGGTTCCCAGCGCTGGGTACATTCACCTATATAGCCCCTCCCACACTGTATCAGCATTGGTATGGAACCAATAGAATCCTACAGAAGTGAGGATATGTCAAGTCCAAGATAAGGTTATAAAAGACACGCAGGCTGTTGTCTTAGCTGTTCACATATTCCCTTTCCTGGATCCAACGTGTAAAGACAACAGTTTGAAATAAAACGGTATTTAGTTCTGATGGGGGAAAAAAAAATATCTAAATGAGAAAAATCCTGACAACTAAGAAAAGTACTACCGCTATTTAAAAGATTGAAAACCAAACACAAAATAAGATAAAATATACTTGGAAGAAAGGACAGGAAATGCTCGTGAAAAGTTAAGCGAAACCCTGTGTGCCTCTGCTGAGCATCAGTGGCGATGGACAGCCCACACCCCGAGGACCAGACTCCTGTGGAACAAGCGTTCCTCCAAGTCTGTGTGATGTTCGGAAACGGGCTCTTCGTCTCATTAGATTGTCAACAAGTTCCCAGTTAATCAGTGTCCACACTCATTTGGGTCCGGCCGGTTACACTTGCAATTAAATGCCACAGGGTCCAAGTCATTTCCCCCCTGGTTTGGCTGAGCTACAAGCCAGCACAGCAATGCAACTTCGCAAAATGTATCGTAATTAATTATCAGAAGCCAAGAGCGCCCATTGCAAGAGTCTCCAGTTTATTTAATGGATTAAAAATAAGATACTATTAACAACAAACACCCCTGACCCCAAGTAATTGGTTTGGTTGACATAAAGAATGTTTCAATCATCTAACAGGTTTTTAAAAATTAAGCAGGTCTGTTGCTTGGCAGACTATATGAACAACAGCATCAAGAAGTTCTATGTGACCAAATGATTGTAAAAACTGATTCTTGATGTTTCCATAAAGGTGCTTCTCTAAGGCCTAGGCTATCAGGAAAAAAATCACCCAAATAAATGTTTACAAAATTAACATAAATATTGATGTGAACTAGCTTGAACTCTGCTGTTTCACTGTTTGACATTTTGACCACAATTTCCCAGCATATGCATCCCTTATAAACATGGTCGTAGCCACTTCCTAAAGGCTGCCTGATAGCAAAGGCTCTTAATTGTAAATCCAACAAAATGTCTTATAAATCCATTAGCCAATATTTCTACATTAGAAACACAATGAATTAGAATTTCACATTTACTTGAGGCATTTCAAAATTTGTTACCAGAAGGTATTTTAGGGTTTAACAGGTTTTAAAATTTAAAAATAAACATTTCAGGATTAAGGACCAATCTGGGAGACAGCTTTGATAAGACTTCATTTTCCTTAATTTTTTGAGCTCTTATTCTTTAAGCCCGGGGTTACTGCAGCTGAATTTTGCCAAACTTTTGCATATCAATTGCTCATTTTCAGCGATATCCAGGGTATGCCCCTTGCCATTTGTGGACCTGCCTTAGTAAAAGATTTAAGAAAAAAATTTTTCATTCCTTCAGTGAACATTAAGTCCCGGGCACTGGGCAAGTTTGAGGTCCAAGGGCGAGTAAGATCTAGTCCCTGGTATAATTACTCTTAATTAGGAAAGGAATATGTTAGAATTAATGATTTAATTTCCACTTTTGACACTCCATTGCTTATGTTAACTATAGAAATGCTCGCATTAAAAAATGCAGTCTATAAAATGGTCTTTTATTCAGAGCGACTGTCATATGAGGGAGTCATGCCTGCATTTTTTTTTTAGTTCTTCCCATTCTTAATGGCCTTTAACCCCAGCAATCGGAAGATCGTGGTTCAGACTCCGTCCACATGTTTCTTAAGAATTTATGGAAGTGCCTGTCTCTATCTGATTCCAGGCCACCAAAGGAGTCTAGTTGTGATCATTTGTGCCCTATCAAAATCTAGGTCCCATTTCAGATATGTTTATTCAATTTCCCAAGTCCCTTGAAGTGTGGACCATTTGCATTAACTGATAATGACACCTCACAGCATATACCACTCCTCTCTTCTTGCCTTACTGACAATATGTGATACAGAGAATACCAAGAACTAGCCTTGTTTCATGGTGGAACAACTGGTGAATTCCTATTGCTCATCAACCTACAGGTGAAGGGTTATGTTGGTCAGTCACACTTGTGAGCACAAACAGGACAGAAGGACAGACCTACCTCCTAGGATGGAGCATGGAACAGCTAATAAGAATGACCAAATACCAGAGGAACGGTAAATAAAAAGAGGGTCATCAAGAATGCGACACCTGGTTGGCACCAACTAAATTAGACCAGACATGTTTATGAAAGTTTCTCTACAGAAATAGATGTCTAAAATACAGGAAACACAGTGAATAATGTGTTAGTGAGAATCTAGTCCAGAACATTCTCAATATCAGCAGAATTGTTTACGTACAGCAGACATGCCAACTGGTTTTTACTGAACATCAATATTTACTGTCATCGGGGCATTGACTCTGGTTTCTTGTCGGTCAATATTTTCCTTTACAAAAGCACCTTGAACCGTTGTTGCTCCTGCACCTTCGTTTAAGCATTTCTTGTCACTCAGAATGCCTCTTCCTTAAGTTCCACACATCTAAATACTCCTCACTGACCAAACCCAGGCCAACTTCACCCCTCCCCCACCAAGGTTTCTCTAATCCCAGCAACCAGGTATGAGGACATCCTTTTTTTTTAAAAAAAAAACAAAACAATCTTCAGCTGAGGATATTTTTCCACTGATTTTTAGAGGGAGTAGAAGGGAGAGGGAGAGGCAGAGAGAAACACTGATGTGAAAGAGACACATCGATTGGTTGCCTCCCGCATGCCCCCGACTAGGGCTGGGAACCTACAACCAAGGTACATGCCCTTGACTGGAATCGAACCTATGACCCTTCAGTCCACAGGCCAATGCTCTGACCACTGAGCAAAACTGGCTAGCGCGAGGGCATCCTTCTTTGACTGCAGTTCTTTGCGAGAGCTATCCTCCCAACACGATTACAACAAGTTAAATCTGACAGCCCAACATTCGTTGAAGTCCATCTCCTTTATTAGACTGTAAATGCCCTGAGGGCAAGCAAGGGATCACACTTTATTCATATATGCATTTGGAAGCTTTAGTATGAGGAACTGCACACAGCTGATGGAATACGGTATATACATATCCATGCTCTCAATGAATAATTGCAAAAAACTGAAATAAGGTAACTCATAGAAACACTAATTCTAAACATTTGTATAAATTTATTCATCCATCCATCCATGATTTTTTGAACATTCACCTTTTCCCAGATACAGTAGTTTCCCCTCATCCAGGGGGGATACATTCCAAGCCCTAGTGGATGTGTGACACTGCAGAGAGTGTTGAATCCTATGTCTACCATGGTTTTTTTTTTTTTAAATATTTTATTGATTTTTTACAGAGAGGAAAGGAAAGGGATAGAAAGTCAGAAACATTGATGAGAGAGAAACATCAATCAGCTGCCTCCTACACGTCCCCTACTGGGGATGTGCCTGCAACCAAGGTACATGCCCTCGACTGGAATCGAACCTGGAACCCTTCAGTCCGCAGGCCGACACTCTATCCACTGAGCCAAACCAGTCAGGGCTACCATGGTTTTTTTTTTAATGCATAAATAACTTCTTAGTTAAAGGAAGAACTTTAGGCTTCTGTTTGGTATATCCAAATTGCCAGCATCACTAATCTTGTGTTTTGGGGTCATTATTAAGTAAAATAAGAGTTACCTGAACACAAGCACTGTGATACTGTGATAGTCGGTCTGATAACCAACGTGGCTGCTAGGTGACTAACAGGTGAGGTGGATAGTACATACAGCGTGGGTACTCTGGACATAGGAATGATTCACATCCCGGGTGGGATGGGGTGAGAAGGCACAAGATTGCATCATTCTACTCAGAAGGCGTGC
The DNA here is from genome assembly GCF_964212035.1 of Myotis nattereri. Classification (NCBI taxonomy): domain Eukaryota; kingdom Metazoa; phylum Chordata; class Mammalia; order Chiroptera; family Vespertilionidae; genus Myotis; species Myotis nattereri. Next base: position 50,992,593 of record NC_138088.1, on the reverse strand, counting down.
TATTTAACATGTATGAATTGTTTATTTCTGGAATTTTCCATGTAATGTTTCTGGACTGAGGCTGACTCCAGGTAACTGAAATTGTGGGATACAAAGCCCCAGGGAAGGGGCTACTGTATGTTCCAGAAGCTAGAGACGGAGCAGATAACAAACTAACCTGATCTCATAAACTTTCCATTCTGATGGTAAAACAGACAATAAACAAGGAAACACAGACTCTCAGGTCAGGTAGTGATACGTGCAGGGACAGGAGAGGATGAAACGGGTAGTGTTTTAGACAGGGCGGTCAGGAAAGAGCTTTCGAAGGAGCCCCACTTGAGTGAAGCGCGAACCATGTGAGGATCGGGAAGAGCTTCTGAGCTGAAGAAATAGCGAGAACAGAGACCCTGCGGCAAGACCATGCTGGGCATTTTAGAGAAACAGGCCAAGGAGAGATGTAGGAATGAGGGTGGAGGGATAAGAGGTCAGATACTGAGAAGCCTTGTGGACCACGCACAGTAGAGTTCATGCCTAGGGGGTTATGAAGCTACAGGATGGTCTGGTCCCAGGACAACTTGATCTGAGTTAAGTTTTCAAAGCTTTACTCTGGCTGCTAATAAGGATGAAAAGGAGTGCACCAGGGCACTCGTAGGAGGGAGAGCAATGAAAAGGCGAGTGCAGCAGCCCAGGGTAGAGGTGCAGGGGGCTGAGATCAGCGTGGTACCCGTGTTGGTGGAGACAAGTGGTCAGATTTGAAAAGTCCTTTGAAGGTGGAGCCTTTTAGGATTTGCTGATAGACTGGGTCTGAGGCAGGAGATAGAGGAATTCAAGTTGGCTCCAAGGTTTTGGTTGGAACAACTAGATGAAAGGTGTGACCATTAACAGAGATGGAGGACACTGGAGAAAGAGCAGGATGATGAGGAATAAGAGTTCTATTCAGGACACATAAAGCTTACACTGACAAAAAGCATTCAATTGGCTTGTCCAGTAGGTAGCTAGATGTACGTCTAAAGCCAGAGATATAAATGTGAGACTTACGGGGCTACAGCTTCAATCTATACATATCCATGCTTTTGTGGCTAGAAGGTTAATGTTAACTGGTATATTTTCAACCCGCTTACAACCTACTAAAGCATACTGAATTTTAAAAGTAAAGTTACTTTCATCTGTTGCCTATCACATCAACAGTGAACCTAATCCCAAGGCATAAATAAGCATGCACATTTTGGGCAAACTTTATAAAAGAATAAGGAAAGAATAAAGTATGTTCTACCATGAATATTTTAGCAAACAGTCATGTGAAGGAACATGAATGTTTAATTTAGACATCACCTCTGTATGTTAGACAGCATGTCTGTGATTTCCTCCAGAAATTCCAAAATGCGGTCGAGTTTTTCCATGTCTAACTGGAAGGGATACTTCCCCACTATATAGCCCCCCTTTTTTTTTATTCCTTGCCCCCATTCCTAAGCTATACCATAAAGAATCCTTAAAATAATAAAACATATTTTACATTGTCCTGGCCAGTTTTGTGCCACAGACTCAATGGAAATGGCAGTCCAGTGTAGGTACTATGTGGTAAAAGGAAGACTTGGGGATACATAAGAAATCATCACTTTAAAAAATTGCTTTCAGAGAGGAAGGGAGAGGGAGAGAGAGGTAGAAACATCAATGATGACAGAGAATCACTGATTGGCTGCCTCCTGCATGCCCCACACTGGCGCTTGAGCCCACAACCTGGGCATGTGCCCTGACTGGGAATCAAACGGTGATCTCCTGGTTCATAGGTCGATGCTCAACCACCGAGCCATGCCAGCTGGGTGAGATATCATCACTTTTATTCTTCTTAGTAATAAAATTAGAAAGTCTGCCCAAATCCACAATTCCCCAAAGAAAAATTCCCCTCACTTATTTTCAAGTGAGGTTGTTAATGTAATAAAAAAAAATGAGTGGAAAATTTGCCTGCTCTAACTATGATGGGCCAATCCAAAAGACACAATCTGTGTCAGGAAGAAAATAAAAGGTGAAGAAAGGAGACACTTTCAGATCACCTGAGGGGTGGATGGTTGTAACAGCCTCCTTCCTAGTCTTGCCTTCAGTCTCTCTGGGTTGATTCATCTCTATTTCATTACTGGACTATTCTTTTTGAAACACTGTGTACTAGCTTTCTATTGCTGCTGTAACAAATTACCACCAACTTAATGGTTCAAAAGAACCATTTATTCTCATACAGTTTTGGAAGTCAGAGGTCTCAAATGGATCTTATTGGACTAAATTAAAAGTGTTGACATGGCTGTGTTCCTTCTGGAGGTTCTAAGGGAGAATCTGAGTCCTTGCCTTTTCCAGCTTCGCGAGGCTGCACACATTCCTTGGCTTATGGCCCCTTCCTCCATCCTCAAAGTAAGTAGCACAGTATCTTCAAATCTCTGCTTCCATCGTCACATCTCCTTCTCTGACTCTGACAGTCTTGTGCTCCCCTTATAAAGATCCCTGTGATTCCACGGGACCACCAATACAGGACAATCTTCCCATCTCAAAATTATTAACAAGCGCATCTGCAAAGTCCCCGTTGCCATTAGGATAACAAAGTCAAAAAACATTGCTGGGGATGAGGGGCATTATTTTATCTACCAAACTGTTTTTAAACATTTCATTCCTCAGAAATGTTTTGTGATTGTGATGGTTCATAACTAGGGCCCTGGGGTCAGATAGCTCTGAAGTTAAAACCTGTTTTATTGCACACCAGCTATATGGCATTGGATCTTAATTTCTCTAAATCTTGGTTTCTGATTCTATAAAACGAGGATAATAATAGTATCTACTTCATGATGATAATGAGATAATGAATCAAAAACACATAGCATAACTTATTTTTAAAAAACTTATCAAATTGCCCTCTATGTGTCAGGCTCTGTGCAGGGATATTATTATTCTTTTGGGGCACAGAACTAAGTCTCTGGTATTGAAATCCCTCCCCAAAGGCCTTCTCCTCCAGTGTTTATTGGCGGTCCACTCATTGCATTCATCATATGCTGTTTTGCCCATATGCTTAACTTATTACATATATATTCCATGGCTACACCCCAAGATCCAAGAATGGTATCCTCCCTAAGCCTTGCCTGAGATTTAAAATATATAAAGTCAGTCTAATCTGCCTGCACCCCATCCACCCAACACCCCACAACACCACATTCTGGCTGCCTGCTTTCTCTAGTCAGTTAGGATCTCAGCACGTCAGACCCCCTCCTTGTGGCCTGTTTCCTACCTCACTCCAGCCTCACTCATCGTCAAATCCTAACTTGCTAACTGCTTCTTGTTTCAGGTCTTTTCGGACATGCACACCTTGGCTTTCACAATGGCTCTGGCCTCCTGTCTCTCTCACCCTTGTTCCTCAGGGAGGCTTCTGGAAGGGTGACTCTTGCTCTGGATACAGACGATCAGACCACCATTAAAGAGTGACGAGATGGCCCGGCCAGTGTGACTGAGTGGTTGAGTGTCAACCTATGAGCCAGAAGGTCACGGTTCCATTCCTAGTCGAGGCACATGCTCGGATTGCGGGCTAGATCTCCAGTGTGGGGTGTGCAGGAGGCAGCCAATCAATGATTCTCTCTCATCACTGATGTTTCTATTTTTCCCTCTACCTTCCTCTCTGACATCAATTTAAAAAAAAAGAAAAGAAAGAGGGACTGGTAGGTTTTGAAGAACAGGTGGACAGAAGACCAAAGGAAGGAAGGAACAGAGCAGAATTGTACTGCAATCCAGTTTCTTGTTATTATGAAATCAGATATAATGTAGATTAACTCTCCTCTCAAAAATAAAACCATTCCACAAAAGCAAAGCTGGAGAAAACCGGATAAGTGCAATTCACGTCTGAATATGTAGCAGGCCTTTCTTTATATACTGGCATTACAGAGAGGATCTACAGTACATAGAAAATCAATCACGAGTCTGGCTTATTTGAAAGAAAGGGATCCTTTCTATCTGACACCTAATGGCGGCAGCAATAATACAAAATAAGCTTTTAAAAATTGTTGCCCATTGTTCACCATTATTTGGGTCTTTGATGTAGCCTACATTATGAGCTATCAAAGCGAGGCAATGCATCCACGGGAAGGGATGCCGCTAATGAAGGAAACATTAAAAGGTTATGCTTCCCCCCATTACTGTTGTCTTCTTTGCAAATGATTTTAAAGGTCGCTTTAAAAATAGCCTGCAAGGCTACAAAGGCCTCTAAATATTTAAATAACACGATGCAGTTTATTTTTACATAGTGTTCTAAATGCACATCACAAAATGCCTCATGAAAATGCCAGGCGAGGGCTAGAGAGGATGGAGAGGTACACGTGAAGACTGAACAGAAGGAAACGGTGATTCAGAAGAGGAGGAGGAGGCCTTTCAATACATGGTACATAGACTAGTTGCATCAGTGAAAATACAACCGTACACTTTCCATGATTAGGGAGACCGAAGAGAGAAAGGGGTTGACCTGGTGACAGCCCTAGATCAAGGTGTCAGAATCTATTGGGGGAAATCGACTAAGAAATGGTCTCGGATCTTCACATGCCAGCCCGATAACATTCCCTGAAGAAAGCACCCAGAGGAAATCCCATATTGTTTGAGCATTTATTCTGTGCCAGGCCCGGGCTCAGCATTTCCTATGTCACCTCATGTAGTCCTCGCAGGCTGGGTTTTACTTTAGCCTTTGTGGACAAAGCAACACAGACCAGAGAGGTTAGTTCTCAAAGGTGAAGACTCCAGACTCTTCTAGATTTGGCTCATTCTCAGTCCCCGATTCAAGTTCGCTTCAAAGAATGGGAATCAGACAACAACCCAATAAGTAAAACATAGAACTGTACAGGAATTAGAAGGAAAATGAGTTTGTTTTTGATCTTACGTATGGCAGGGAAAGCTTCTCTGAGCATAAATTCAAAGGGAAAAATAATAAAAAAAGGGAAAAATTTTACCCTATCAAATTTAAAATTTCAATACTTCAAGAACAGAAGAAAAAGCCTACTGACAAACTTGAAAAAAGCATGCCACAAACATGACACGTAAAATGGCTACGAGCTCTTATGTAAATCAAGAGGAACACTAACATGTCAACAGAAAAAAAATTAACTTTCAAAGAAAAAGTAAGCAACAGAATTACAATGATTACTAAACATAAAACAAGGTATCTGCCTTACCAGTGATAAAGAGATGCAACTAAAGCCACAGGCACATTTTTTGCTCAGTGTGAGTGAAGGTTTGGGGAAAGGGAAATTAAACCCATAGAGCTTTCGGGAGGACAATTCGATTATATAAAAAAATCTTGAAAATACTCATATTCTTTGGTCCAGCAATTCCACTCTCAGGAATGAATCATTAAGAAATAATGAGAAACTTATGCAAATAATTATGAATGAGTATCTCTATTGCAATATTAGGATAGTTAAAAAAACTACAGAAGGCCCCTAATAGAGGGCCTGGTTAAATAAAGTTGTGGTACATTTATAGGATGGAGTAGTAGACATCCATTAATTATTTTTCTCAGCAGAATATTTGATGGTATTGAAAAATATTCACCCAGCTGGTGTGGCACAGTGGTTGAGTGTTGACCTGTGAATGGGGTGTGTGTAGGGGGTTAGGGTTAAGTGGGCCTGGTTGCTTCCTCTGTTCTGGGTCCTACAAGGCCAAAATCAAGGTTGTAGCCTGGGCTGCTTTTATTTCTGGAGGTTCTGGAGAATCTACTTTGAAATTCTTTCTGGTTGTTGGACTGAAGTCCCCATTTCTCTGCTGTCTGTCAGCTAGAGACTCTCTCAGCCCCTTACACTGTCTCTATTCCTCATCACACTGCCCCCTCCACCTTCAACCAGTCCTTTCCACCCTTCACATCTATCCAAATTCTCCAGCTGAATCTCTCCTGCCTCCAGCCAGAGAAGGGTCTTTGCTTAACAAACGTATGTGATTAGTCTGGGCCCACCAGGCTGTGACCTTCATTATATCAGCAGAGTCCCTTTGCCATGTATTGTAAAACATGGTGAGGTTCCAGAGATTAGGGCATGGGTATCTTTGGGGGGACAATCTGTTCACCATGCCAAGTGACCTGCAGGATAGTTAGTACTATATGGTTGGAGCAGAGATGGGAGATAGGAGGAAGGGGCTTGGGAGTGCTGAACACCAGCTTGAGATGTCTGATTTCATCCTGCCAACAAGAGCTAGTAAAGGCTCTGAGAAGGTAAATTCCATATGTAAGAGAAGGTAAATTCCATAAGTTGTTTTATTAAGATAGTTCTTTTAACATAATTCTGAAGACACAATAAGTAGCTAAATTCCTGTGTTTACATGTTCAGCTCCTACCATTATAGCCCAGAACAGAGAGCGCTTAGCTGAAGCCAATTCTTTCTTGTGTTGTGGCTATCTTTCTGTACACTAATCATTATCCTGGGCACATCTGCTCTTCTTGTTCCCAATAGCTGCCTAATGCAATAAATAAATTACACACACACACACACACACACACACACATACACACACACATTGCATATACACAAATACATACAGGGTGGTGCAAAAGTAGGTTTACAGTTGTTCATCTGGAAAATAATACAATAATTAATAAATAGTGATACAATAAACTCTGTTTTGTGTATTCACAACTGTAAACTGACTTTTGCCTCACCCTTTATATAGAGATTCTCTCCCGTCTCTATTTATATATATTCAATACTTTCCTCTTCATAACATTCTCTGATTCACTGAACATATATTTTCATGATCACTTCTGAATAATAAAATCATTCTTAATATTAACTCACCCATACACAAGCTTTTGCATGGCTACCAACTTTCATCTCTTGCTAAATATCAGAAAACATGGCCAGGACTCAAAATATCCCTAATAGATTAGGGTACAAACATCTGGGAGGAAAAAGAAGCTGTGTGCAGTTACTGAGTTCATATTCTGAGTACAAAAATATTGTGTTATGACAACGAGACATCTACATTTAAATAGTACCCTGACATTAAGGTTTGGCCCTTTAATCCCTATACACATTAAATCTATAAAAAGGAAGAAAACTATAAATCATCGTCTTTTAAGGAAATGCACATTGCAATTCCCATGAAATATATTCAGGGTTTCATAACATAACATTTTCTCTCTTCGGACTTAATACCGGTGTGTGTGGTGATAATTTCCTGGTCATGGATCAGATGCTGATGGCAGGCGGCTGGTTTAAGTACCTGTTCTGGCATTTTCTGGTAGTGTGACCTTTGGCAAGATACCTGAGTCTCCGTGGCCTCCCCACTATAAACGAGGCCAGAAGTAATACCTACTCTGAGAGCTGTTGTGAGGCCTTGAGACATGTCAAGCACGTAGAACGGTGGTGTCTACACATAGCGAGTGCTTGACAAATACTAGCTGTTGCCACCACGGTCACACCTAGATATGTCAGATGTTATTCTCTGCCATTCATTTCTCTCCTTTTCACCCCACTGATCAAGAAGAGGTTTAGTTCTATGAAGACAAACCAGTTCTCAGATTCAAACAAAACAGTTCACTTAAAAGCAAAGATCTTCAACATTTGCACCTTCACTCTACAACTTTTCGGGAGGGGGGGGGTGGACATGAGGAAGCACGTGTTGAAATAAGTAGGGAAAGTGGTTACAGAAAACTATGCTGATGCTTTGAATGAAACAAATTTCTCAATCATGGCCAGCAGTGAGGGAAGGTATCAGGAGAGGTAAGAAAGCTGGACAGAGCCTGGAATAAAGGAGCCATGTGATTAAACAAGCACATGACATGGCGATGACGTCGATGATGGGCATGGGGGTTAATGCTGCCAGTGAAGAGAAAGTGTTGAGCACATACTCTGAGGCAGTACAGGCCTACACAGTGACAGCCTACGTGGGGGATACAAGTGTGGAGAACTAATAAAACATACCTGTCATGAATTACTGCTTCCCAACACTTTCTACCTGCAGCTCTAAGAAAGACTGGGAAAGAGGCAGCCTTTAAACCTTTCGGAGTGAAACCCGGCCTCATCTTCTCAGTTAGTAAGAGGGTGTCATCATTCATTTAGAAAGAAAACGCGCAGTAGCTCCCATCTGAACAGCAGAACCTAATTTTCAAACATGTTACAACATAATATCCCCAGTCTTTCACAAAATGACTTCAAACACTCAACTTGTAGGACTTCCCATGAAACATGCTATCTTGAAATAAATGCTCAGAAATTTATGATGTTTATTGCTTTTAGTAGCGATTTGCTTTAGAAATCAGTCTTTTTCTTTCAAAAGGAAAACCAACAACTTCATAATCCTATGGCCTAAATTACAACTATTTTGCAGGAGCTGAAAAAACAAGCCGTATGTATTGCTTTGTGCTCCAGGCTGCTCGCATTTCCATGTATATTTATTTCTGTTGCTTGTCCACTTTTTTTCATAAAAATAAGTTCTTCCGGGAAGAGATACTGAACACACAATCGCAGCTTAGTTCAAGTTAGAAGACACTGCACAAGCTCCTTTAAAAGCCCCATAAAGTTTGCTTCACACAACTTTCCTGTCTGAATCCACCTCATTTTTCTCCCGTGACATCAGAGCAGCAGTGGTTTTTAATTTCATTTCAATGGGAAAGACATGGCTTTTAAAACTTATTTTACTAAAACCAACAAAGCACAAGTTGAGGGGGAAAAAAATCCTTCTCTTGACGAAAACAATGCATTAAAAATGTAAGAAAGCATCGGAAGCACTTAAAACAGCTCAGGAATTTGGAGGGAGGGGAAAAGGAAAGTCTAAAAGTCATTTTCTTCCCATCCAGGGGAAAACGGCCTTCAAAAAACCGTGCCACTTTTTATTTTATTTTTTGGTAAGGCATTTTTATAATTCCAATTTTACTGCTTGGAATCTAACTCCAAGTATTAGCTGTATTTGTACATTTGTTAAGTAATCCATTCAAATTATGGCAAAAAGCCTAGAAAATCACTGATTACATTTAGTTCACTAAGAAGTATAACTTAATCGTAGCACATTTTCCACATTTTCTGCAAAGGTACCTTTTTTTTCCCCTTGCTAAATCTTCACCAGAGGGTATTTTTTCCCACTGATTTTTAGACAGAGTGGAAGGGAGGGATATATATATATATATATAAACATCGATGTGAGAGAGACACATCGATTGGTTGCCTCCCGCACATTCCCTGACTGGCGGGGGATCTATCCTGCAACTGAGGTCCGTGACCTTGACTGGAATTGAACCCAGTCTGCAGGCCGACACTCCAACCACTGAGCCAAACCAGCTAAGGCTGCAAAGTTACATTGTGCTATCAAACTTCAGGGAATTCCATTTAACATGGCTGATCTACACGTTCTCCTTCATCGAAGCTCTTTATTTTTATCTTTTTCTCTTCGTTAATGTCCAGCAGCTAGAGCTAGCTCTTCTTCCCTTGATATTCTTTCCAACTCCTTTCTCTTAGTCACACTCACTTATTTTCCGTGCCAGCCCCCATGTCAGCTTTCAATGTGGTGCTTCTTAACTTCACTCCTCCCAGGTCCTATGCTCTTAAGGACATACATTATACTCCTCTGAAGTTTCCACAGTGGCTACTGCAATGGCATGTACATGGCAAGTATTAATGTGTTAAATAAATCATTGGAAAATAGCTTTCACTCAGAACATTTATAGAGTGAAGGAACCTTAAATATGCTTTTGTAAACACCACAAATAGAAAAAGAATAATTTTCCACAAATTTTATTTCACCGAAACATTCTTGCAACAAATTGATGTTAATGCCTATTAAAAGGGACATGCAGTCCATATATAGATAGCATCGGGGTCCAATGAAATATACAAAACCCTACTCAGATCCTAAATCTCATGCCTAAAACACCCAGACAAACAAATGAAAATGTGAACTCGTATAAATGGATGGTGCTAGAACAAGCTAAGTTTATGGATGTGGAATTTCTGAGTTCAAATTTCAAGGTCCATGAAAGAATAAAACATGTTTGCTGCTAAAAAGCCACTGGCCATTTTTAGACAACTAAATCACCAGTGGTTACCCTAAAACTAAGTGCCATAATAATAGGATGTGCAAAGTGGAGATGTTGGAAATGAGAAATTGTGAATTTGTTGACTTTGGTCTTTTTTACCAGGGCTATGAGACGAACTGTTTTGACTTCCGACTCTGCTAACCATAATTGTTTCTAAGGAAGTTGGCTAGAGGAGGAAGAGAGGTACGGAGAAAAGGAGCAGGAAAGGGAAAAGGAAAGGCTGAAGAGGGGACAAAGAGAGATAAGGAAGTTGATGGTAAAAGGCTGGTAATAAAATCAATGCTTGGTTTGAGATCACAGATCATGGGCAATCACACAGCCATCCTCTCTTTTAGCTGCAGGAAGAACTGGTACATCTCTGTTGCAAAGAATCTACTTTATTCGCAGCATTGCGGGAAAACAATAAAGACACAGCTTGTTATTTTTTGCACCCACTATGTTCACATGTTGTTATTCCTTTCTAATTCATCCTTTAAAAACTTCCACTTCCCATCATAATAAGATATTTATTGGCATTATTAGCAGGTCTAAAAAAACACACTCCTAGGTAGGTTATTTCTCATTTGCAAATGAAACAAGTTTATGCCGATAACACAAAAGGTCCAGAATAAATAGCAACTAAGGAGGAGTAGAGAGCTTCCTTGAATGCTTTTTTGGCTGCGAAAAGCATCTTGCCACAAAAATCTGTTTTGCATCATCTAAATGCCTGAAACAAGAACACATAATTTAGAAGAAGAAGAAGAAAAAACACCAGTGGCTGCCACTTAGCCATAAAGAGCAAAGTCATGTTAGAAATAGCTTCCCTGTGATATTTTGGTCCATTTCTGGTTTTTTTCAGCAATCGATGCAATTATGTGGTTGGAGAAGGCAGTGTTTATCCACATGACCATTTATACACTGTATACAAACAGAGGACTCGACTCCAGCAGTCTGATGAGCACACAGGTTTGCGGCCACATCCTTGACCTCAGCCGCCGAGGAAACCCAGGTGGTTTTATCAGACGTAAGTGCAATCTTTAAACCAGAGATTATTGATCTCCGCTTCTGCTTCTGTCTGTCCAAAACACCCAACACCTTTTCTGTTTGCGTGCGAGAGTACAGTTGTGGGAAACTGCAGTATGTCAATATTCTAATTCTGTCCATAGTTACTGACACGATGATACAAAGAGGCAGCGGAGGGTGTGTGACAACCAAAAAAATAAAAATAAAAAATAAATCCATTCTTTGGTTGTTTCTCGATACAAGTGGAGGCCAGAAATAAACTCCCTACATACCTTTTCTATGGCTACTCTGCAAACTTTGGAACAATTCCTAGGGAGTAGAATAAGGAACCTTGTTCCTATGAGAATATTCAAGCTTATCAAATCACTGTATATGTTAGGAGGATTTACAAATACTAACTTTATTGTACAGAAAGTTCGTCTATGAAAATGACATTCTTTTTCAGTTAATAATGTTCACATGTCAAAATTGGTGCAAAGAAAAGTGGCAAGCTGTAATAGTCATTCTTCACAGCAAAAGTACAAAATCATGTTTAACCATCACACAACTGCCTCTATTCAGTCGGCACCCTCCTAGGTGGCACGCCCATTTCGTCAGGCTGATGGCCAAAGCCCCGCATGAGTGAGTCAGAACAGTGGCACACCTTGCCCATTCACACATCTCGTACTGTCTGCAACATTATTTACCCAAGTTAAGAGATACGAATCGACATTTTGTCGCATAAATTTTCTTCTGTGTGGCCCTTTATTAAAACGAGGCTGGTTCCCAGTAGCATTATATTCTCTACATACATTTGATCTGCCCTTAAGAAAGGACCTCATTCATGCAGCCGTGCTATTAAAGTGACTTGTGGGGGGGGGGGGGGAAATGCTGATACTTTATTGCATAATAAGATTCTGGAATCTTATGGCTAATTTTCACAATTCCGTTTTCAAAACCCTGTCAACTGTCACTACAGATATATCATGGTTACTCTGTTGCAAGACACTAAAGAATTAAATGTACTATTTTTATACATACATTTCTCTCTCTTCATATATACATACATACATGTATGTATATATGAAGAGAATGTGAGTATAACATCCTAACTCACTGCATATAAGGAGGCTATGGAAACTCCCTGAGCCTCTGTTTCCTTATCTGTTAATGGGGAAATAATTCTGCCTATGCTCCACTGTTTGGTGCAAAGAATAAATGAAGAAATGCTGATAGAGAGCCTCGTACAGTGCCTGGCTCTTAAGAAGTATTCAATATCCAACCAGAGAAGAGCTCAGTTTGTTGTCAGTCACGATTTCAACTGGGACAGTAGAGCAAGCAAGAGACGGGGGGAGAAAGTCGCTGCTTCCCACGGCACATCATGTACTATGGCAGACATCACAGGTGTGCTATGGCTAATACCGCGGGGGAGTCACACAGGGTGTCAATTTGGCATCCTTTCAGAAGTGAACCCAGAACACATGATTTCAGGAGACAAAAGCCACATTGGCATATTGGGCCCTTTTTTATTGCACTTGCACTCATTCCCTTCTCGTCTTTCTCAGTAGGGTCTTCAGAAATGGCTGGACTTCACGAGCTCTTGAAGTCGGGAGAAGATATGCTTCATAAATTATTATTTTTTCATACATTTTTATTGATTTCAGTGAGGAAGAGAGAGGGAGATAGAAACATCAATGATGAGAGAGAATCATTGATTGGCTGCCTCCTATATGCCCCCTAACGGGAATCGAGTCTGCAACCTACACCCTGAGCATGTGCCCTGACCAGGAATCGAACCATGACCTCCTGGTTCATAGGGCAATGCTCAACTACTGATCAACATCGGCTGGGCATAAATTCTTAATATTAATTTCTATTAACCATTCTGATGCCAATGATCAACCTTAATTACATGGGTAGGACTTTCAGACTAGGAGCAACACCACCTGTAATATCAAAACAATATTAATAAAAGCAGGGAAAATGCTGGAGAAAAAGGCTGTATGTTTACATCCTCACTGAATCAGTGGTCAGGTGCTCTTAAAACACTGCCGTGGGCTGTAAACAAATGTTTTTCACGGACTAGCGCGTGTACCCCTGTGCCAGTTAGATGTGATCTTTGACACGGTATGTTTTACATACAGAAGCAGCAAAGAGTACATTATATGTGACTGCCGCATGACAAGGCAACTCTGACAGAGTGTTTTGGAAAAAAAAAAAGGTTACTTTGGCAGTAGGAGGAGAAAGTGCTGGCAGTGTGCACCAACATAACTCGTCTGTCACTTTAAGAGCTGAAATAGGAAAACCTGTACCATTTTTGTACTTTTGTTCATTCTTTTCAACTCATTGGAAGTTGCCCCCTGGGAGTTAGCCCTCCACCAAAAGTCTCTTTCAGTGCACAACTAGCTCTCTTTATTAAGCGTACCCACCCCTGCTCTGGATAACACTGCTTCCTTTGTACTTGCCTGGTGAACTGACCAGCCATACAGCACAATGGCCACAATTACTAAATTACACTGCCTGCCACTGCCTTTTGTATCACACCTCTAACAGGTGCCATTACCATGATAGGCAAATTGTAATAATCCATTCACAGCGTCCACGGCCTTAATAACGTATTTTTTTATTTTACATAATCTCTGTGTGAATACCACAAGGCATCTGAATAGTTAGTAAATACATGGGGCTGAAAGACTGAACCGCATGGAATGCAGCCACAAACAAAGGCGCTTAGGACAACAGACCTGAATGCGCCCACATTCCCCATGGAGCGGAGATGCACACAAATACATCCAATGGAGAAACGGCCTCCAGTTTGGAGAGTGTCGAAAATCAAAACTTAGGGACGGGCAGAGTGAAACACAAGGCGTCACCAAACTGCAGGTGTTACCCCAGGTTTACAATTACATATGGCGTCTAGGTGCTGTGATCCTCGGCACCCAGGACCAAAGAGCACCAAGGACCACCAGAGCACAGGTAGAGCCGCGGGAGTCTGCTCTTGACGCCGCCTCCCCTGTCACTCTGCCCCCATCCTCCTCTATCTCTGGGAGATGCCCACATGCACATAGAAATGGAACCTGAAGCCACTTACATGACTTGTGAAGTTTGCAGAACCGCCCCAGGGAATACGTGTCAGCGAAAGTGCCTCCCTTCCGGCCATCACGGTCAGTGGGGACCTTGAGTGGATTCCAGGTGGAGGCCATCGAGGTCTGGCCCAGAAGGGTGGCCTCCCCGTGGTCAGCCTCACAGAGGACTCATGTTTACAATATGACAATGGCCACATGTTTGGAAAGTGACTAAACACGCTTTGAATTAAAAGGCCCTAGTCAACAATAAGATGGCATGACCACTATGGATGAGTAATTCAGATCATTTAATGAAATCTGAGGATTGTCTCCTTAAGTCAGAACAAGTGAAAGCGGCTATGTTTCTGAGCTTCTCCGTCACCAAAGTCGTTTTTGAACCCAACGTTTTAAAGACCACTATGTTTAAATGCCACTGAAAAGGCACAGCTGTGCCTCAAAGGTTTCAATTAGCCAAATAATCAGAACCAGAGAAGGCTCTACAATTTCCACACTGAACAGCGACTATTGGAAGGCGTGTTGAGAGAGTGGGTCAAGGAAGCCGCCTTGAAGCTGTACTTGCATAAAAAGCACACCATCTTTACTTAGATTGCATATTAGAGGTATTTTGGTTGCCATGTAGAGCATATTCGGTTTCTTCTTCCCACAAATTAAGTTGTGATACCATCATTCTAGAGTGCCTTTGGGGAGGAGGGACTAATAGAGGTTATAGGCGGCTACAGTTTCTCCTCCAATGGACCCCTTCAGTTCTGCCATGAGAAGGATGCATTGGGAAATGCTACTTGCTAATGAAAACATCTAGTTCCTGCTCTACAGATCTCCATAGGTTTATAAGTGGCTCCATGGAAATTCCAGAGTTGATACTACATTATCATCATCATTTTAAAGAGCTGACCATATGCCCTGCATTGTGTAGGGATTTTGTGTGATCGCATATAATCCTCCTACCAAGCCTATGAAGTAGGTACTGTTATTATCTCAACCGTACAGATTTAGAAAAGTGAGGCTGAGAGCCTAAGTAACTTGCCCAAGGTGATTTTTATCAGAGCCCCAATAGAAAACAGACCACATAATCAAATTGGGTAATTTAAGCAGACTTTAATAAAGAGGCAGTTTAAAAGGTGTGGGAAACCACAATGCTGGTGCATTAGCCTGGGGCAAGTAATAGTGGGCAAGTCACCACCACCAGGTCTGGCCAAGGAGGGGAGAGAGTGGTTACTGTGTGGACAGAGGAGCACAGCCAGCCCACTGCAATCCTGCAGGAGGAGACCCAGGAGAGTCCATGCCCCAACCTCATTCTCCTCCCTGTGTCCCATGTGCCGCCAGCGCTCCCACCAGGTGAACCTAACTAGATCCCAGGGGGCAAGGGAGTTCACTGGTGTGGTCCACAAGGAGTCAGTCATCCAAGGAACAAAGAAGAGTAGATGTGGGGGGAGCAAACTTCTACCCAGTGGTCCCACAGTGCAGAGATGCTAGTGGGCTTGGATTCAAATCCAAATCTATTGCTGCTAACCACTAGGCTTCTAAGAAGACATTGATGTTGCTAATCCTAGTACATGGTTATTCTTAATTCTTCTATTTTAAAATTCTCTTGACATTTCTGAAAATCTCCATTCAGTCACTGGATTCCACATTCCTTCTCTTCCCTCTTGGTTCTCTGTGCACACTGTGTCAATCATCCAAGGGCCCCCCTCCCCCTTTCTTCCTGTCCATCAACCTGATTCGGCCTCCGAATGCCTCCCCATCTGGCCTACCTCCCACTGTCAGCCATTTCAACTTTGCACTCACTACTACCCTACAATCACTCCTCTTTGTTCTCCTGTCATTCCTTCTCTGCCAGTTCTCAACAGGCATCGACTTTCCACTGTTTGCTTTCTTGGCTCCTGCTTCTGGTCCGCCACACAATCCTGGGGAGACTTGTGAAACCACACCAGTGAGCCCACTACAAACTCATGCTCCCAGACCTCAGCTGGGCTCTTGCAGTAACTCAGACATTTCTGATCCTGCTCATGCTGAGTTTCCTTGACATTTCACAGCAACTGTTCTGAGCCTTTGCCACCCTTTTTCTAAGCCCTTGACCCTGTCCTTAACCTTCAGGGAGTAACTTGGTTCCTTGTTTGGAATCATGGTGATGATTCTAAAGTTCTCCCCTTTTTCACTCACCATTATTCCAAATCCCCTCTATCTTCCTTTTCCTTCACTCTGTTGCACATCTTCCAAGTCTTAAAATGATCAATTATTCGTAAAAAGGGAACTCTAGGGTCAACTTCCTCACTATTCAAGCTCTCTTACTCCTCAAAGCCACCATTTTTTTTTTTTATCTGTTTGGGAACTCTCTGGGTCTTTGGAAATATTTGATTATTCTAAATGCTTTTCTTTCTGGAAAATTCTCTTTCTTTGGTTTCCACAACAGTCCTGCCCAGAGTCACTTATTAATCCTCCTCAGTTACTTTCTCTGACTCCTCCTTCTCCCATGAAACACAGATTTTCCTCAGGGTTCTAAGGGCCCTTTCTTCTTTATAAATATTTTCCTGGTGATCTTATTTATTGGCTGGCTTAAATGTGCTTCCATAAAGTAGTATTTATAAGACAAATTTAAGTGAAACATGAACTGGCATGTAAAAAATGGGGATATTTGTTTAATCTGATTTTGGACAACATCCATTGTAAGATGCACCATTTTTTTTAATATACTACTTAGAAAATAACTACCAATTAAATTATGACATAATGCTTTATCACTTAACATTTTTATTTTGTACTTATTCAAAGAGCTCTTTCAGACTACTTAGAGATTTTCTTATATATCACTCATGCGCATACATAGAGGGAAATATAAGCAAAACAAGTGGGTTAACGTTTTCCTGAAAATTTCCCCACAGTAAGTGTCCACCTCTTCTGGACCACTTTCCACTCACAGTCATCAATGTCCTCGGGCCATCAGGAGCATCAGAGATGTAGCACTTTAAAAAAAAAAAAATCCTCACCCAAGGGTATGTTTTTATTTAGAGAGCGAGGAAGGGGGGGGTGAAAGAGAGAGAAACATCAGTGTCAGAGAGAAACGTCAATTGGTTGCCTCCCATGCGCGCCATGGCTGGGGTATGTGCCCTGACTGGGATTCGAACATGCAACTTTTTATTGCATGGGACAAAGCTCTGACCAACTGAGCCACCCAGCCAAGGCAATGCAGCACTTCTTAAGTGTCTTCAATGACTTGCTCTGGGATTCTCTTCCATGTTGCTGGATACCCATTTTGCAAGATTCCATGTTAGTGCTTCCTTCATGGTACGAGAAGGTAAGGTTTTTTTGACAATTAAAACCCATATTTTTTTCTCTAAAGATCTTTAAACGGGTTGTTGACTGGAAGGCTGAGGGATTGCTGTTTTTTTTTGCTCAGACCACTATGAGCTTGAATAGTGGGGAAGTTGACCCTAGTGCCTACTATTAGCACTAGAAATAATAACCAGATTGGCTCATGTGCTGACAATGACAAGTACATCAGCACAATTATCTGGCCAATAGTTTGTAAGATGCTGTCAATTGTAAAACACCTTAATTTCAGAAATGTGAAATTGTGAACAATGTGCATCTTACAATCATGGAATATGGTAATTAGGCATTTATTTAGTTTAATATTCATTCCAAACTTCAATTTTGAAATATACTTTATTTTCTTTAGATTCCAAAGTTTGTTATTTTGAGACTGGCACTGTTCTGAGTCTTAAATATGTGTGTCACCTGCATGTTAGTACAGTGCATAGCCGATTAGGTACTCAGAAATAATCTGATAATTAAATGTATGCTAAAATAGCGTGTATGTAGAACCTTTGTAGGAAAGAGCCACTGATAAATAGAAGTGGGTAGTTTTGGCCTCTTTTCAGAAGAATAGGAATAGGCAAAAGATAAACATATAGAATGAGCAGAGAAAAATCATTAAGGAAACCCTGAGAGGTTTACACTATCCTGTATAATAAACAGTAACTGTAAATGATTTGCTTCAAGAAGACACCATCTAAAATAATGGAATAGTATTAATTTAACAGAACACACTAAATGCTAAAAAAATGAGATATATCAGGCAAAATGGCTTAAAAGGCTCTAACGCTGCCTAGAAAATAAACAAGGCAATGAAATGATTTTATGAATGTATCTTTACAAATAACAAGAATATCAGAGTGCCGTCCTTCAAGTCATATATTCAACATTCATTAATTTCATAAAGGAAAAGGTAATTCAATTCTATAATTACTGTAAAAATTTCTCATTTAAATGAAGGTGGTATTAATTCAACTCAACTGTAAAATAGATCCAGCATGCCTCCCTGGAGAGCACGCACCAGACACGAAGAGGAACCAAACATTTTTGAAAACATGACGGACAAGAACAAACATTTATTGAAGGAAGCAGAAAACTGCTGTACCTCGGGCCCTTATCAAAATCCACTCTTGCAAAGGGAGGATATATATCAGAGATATTTAAATTTAAGTACTCAGGAAGAATATCTTGATTTGCACGTTTATGAAAACATCTGCAAAGATTATAATGAAAAGATCCATAAATTAGATATGTAGATCGGTAAGTCAGAAACTGAAAATGAGCGACAGAACACTAGCCAACTTTCATCAGTCTTGAGTGCCACGGGAAAGACATCATTAGGTGAGGGAAAGCAAAAAGACTTTTAGGCTGTGCAATCTCCAGAGAGAAATCAATCATTCACTCTACAGATATTTGTTTAGTGCCTACGATTAGCACCAAAGAGACATGTAGTGGTGCACCAAGCATACAAGCTCTCTGTAGTCATGGAGATTGCATGTTAGTGAAGAAAGTACAACAGTGATCTGGAATCTAGACCTTTCCTCTGCCACTAACTGGCCATGTAAACATGACTAAGTCACTTAACACATCAGGGCCTTAGTTATTTTATCTGTTAAGATGAAATGGTTGGGCAAAAGCATTTCAAGGGGAAAGTGCAAATATTGGGGTTTATAGTGGAACCACCATTCAAATAATTCAGCAAGAGAGTCTAGTACCAGCCAAATCACATTCATCTAGCATTTTCCTTTGTACACCTGGGACTTTCCATAATTAGGCCAGGACATGGAAGCCTCCCCTGACCAATCAATCGCTGTACACTGCACCCACTAATGTCCTTCGCCATCTTGCCTATTAGATTCACACTCCTCCCAGTGCCTAATACAGTACTTGTCACTTGGTTTATTTTATTTTATTTTATTTTATTTTATTTTATTTTATTTTAAAACTCAGATTTTTAGGGACCAATGATTTAGAGTATACAATAAGTATTGTAATTTAAGTAACTTGGAAAAAATGAAATTAACACTATAATACTCATTAGGAAACAGCAGAGATGTATGAGAATGAAAGGTTACATTCAGAAAAATAACAACTTATTTGATCATATCCTAAAGCTTACAGGAAACATTGTTAAGATACAAAACCAAAGTTAAAGTAGAGTCTGGCATGAGTTCAATTTCATTTAAAAGAGAGAGGCGATTTTATTGTTTATTGGAATAAGAATACTGCCTGACTTGTTCAAGGCAATAGGACAGATTTGTTGTTCTGAAGGGCCCTCTCACCAGTAGATCTTGAATATACCTCAATTAACATGCATTTTTAATGCATTACTGAGCTTGCCAGAAAATAAAAGGGCCTCTAGAAGTAGAAGGACTTACAAGTTGAATATCTGATTCCACGGTCTTTCCATTAGTATGCCCTGCCTTCCAGGTGGGTAGAATACATGGTAGCTGAGTAAGTCTTTGTGATCTAGTCTTACCTTTTCATTTCTTGGGGAATTGAGTATTTTCCCCAAACACATAAATAGCATTGTCCTTTTGTATTAAATAATGAAACAGTTGCATGGATGTTCGGTGGATTTCACAGATAAGATTTTTTTCTAATAAACACATCCTCTGTCATAAACAGAAGTTGCTGACCACTGAGGGCAGGGCACTAGGCATGAAAAGGGGAGGAATAAAGGGGCCTAAGGCTTAGCCTCCACTCCCAAGGTGCTTGGACTATTTCAGGTAATGGGGCAGACAACACACAAGGTGAACCTGCACAGAGCTAGTGAACATGAAGAGCCTTGAACTTTGAGCGAATGCTGGCTCCAGTTACATCAGTTGGGCCAGGACAATGTTTTTAAACACCACGGTGGGGGCATGTTCTCTCGAGTTCAGCTACATAAACACAACTCGCTGCATACATTCCATGAGTAAATTTCATAGCATTTGGGGCTGTCACCCCAAGTAAACTGAAAGCACTATAGATGTTGGGTAACAACTCATTTATCTAGTATTTGGTGAAATGGGGTGTTGCAGAAAAAGAACTTTCCAGATAATGAAAACCGACTTAACTTAAAGCAACATTTATTTGATTAATTAATGAGAATCTTCTAAAAGACCCCACTAAAATACACTTCATTGTCTCCTTAAACAAAGGACAGAGAACATTTCCATTTCTTTATTGACTTAAGTTATTATTATACGCAGCCATTATTTGACTGCCTTTTTAAAGGCAATTTTGTGACTCCCTTTCTTTAATGGCAATTCTCTTATTTCATGGTGTCTGTCCTCCTTACTTTAATTTAACCCTTTTGCTGAGGGTCGAGAGGTAAAGTAACTAAAACAACTAAAGAACTGTACAAACAAACCTTTTAAAAGATTTAAATGTAGGAGAAACATCAACAACACCCACCACGACGAATACCTTCCATTGAAAGCTTACTAGGTACACAACAATGCTATCATTACCTTCATTTTACAGAAGATGAAACTGACACAGTTTCCCCACAGTCACACAGCTAGGAAAGAGATAGAACAGGACTGAAACCCATCTAACTCAAGCTCATGCTCTCAACTACTACCCTATGTTTTTGTTCTGTGTGTGTGTGTGTGGGGGGGGGGGGGTTTATAGTGGAACTACCATTCAAATAATTCAGCAAGAGAGTCTAGTACCAGCCAAATCACATTCATCTAGCATTTTCCTTTGTACACCTGGGAATTTCCATAATTAGACCAGGACATGGAAGCCTCCCCTGACCAATCAATTGCTGTACACTGCACCCACTAATGTCCTTCGCCATCTTGCCTATTAGATTCACACTCCTCCCAGTGCCTAATACAGTACTTGTCACTTGGTTTATTTTATTTTATTTTATTTTAAAACTCAGATTTTTAGGAACCAATGATTTAGAGTATACAGTAAGTATTGTAATTTAAGTAACTCAGAAGAAATGAAATTAACACTTTCCAAGGCTCATGTTGCTCCCCTAGAGAAGAATAAGTTTCTTAAGATGCATCACCGGATACTTAAAAAATTACTAGTCTTTTCTTTGGAGTTTACACCTGGAAGAATAAACAAGGTGGGATCTTTCAAATGCAGCTTAGGACAAGCATAAATTAGAATGGGGAACCAGAAGGTGCAGACTCTCTAATATCTACCAGTTACGTCACTTTGAATAAGCTACTTGGTCTCCCAACTTCAATTTCTTCACGTGTGAAAAAAAGATAAGTACCCGTATACCACAAACAGAATGCTTTAAAGATTAAGATAACATAGGCAATAGCATAGTATGGTACCCTGCACATTGAAGATGCTTTTTAATTAATAGTTGTAAAGAGAATAATATTGGTAGGGTTGTTTCAGAATTAAACAAAACCTATGTAAACTCTTTAACATGGTGCCTGGCACACAGTAACTGCTCAATAAATGCTATGATTACTCTATTATTATTAACTCTTTTACCTCAATTCTTCCAGCAAAACTGAGAAAGGAAGAAAGTGGAAAAAGTCTAAAATGGATGATAACTTCCATGAGACAAAATGTGCTGACTTCCTTCCCTGACACCAGAACTTGGTGAGAAAATGAATATTTAGGCATTTTCGCCTCTTCAGAGATATGTGCCCAGAGATGCTCAGTCTGTTATATGAACAACACTTCACTTTGAAATCTACTTTCTTTAAATACTCTGTTTGCCTTCATTACAGGTGCTACCATTTTTGCTTATGTCTCAAAATATGGGTCAACATTCATGGAACTGTCAATCTGAAATATACTGTACACTAATTCATCCTCCTGAAAATTAGAATATTGCAGTATACAAAAGATCAAAAATTTCAGCCTCAATCATTATCATTAATTTATTATTAGAATGCCAATTTCGGGTTTTCTTTTCTTTCATTCATTTTTCTTTCCATAGGATGTCTTGCTTTGCTTTGCCACAGGGCAAAAATGAAAGAAACAGGGAATCTGACCTAAATATGCGACCTTCAGGCAGCTATCCATTTCCAAACTTAACAAAAAAATTTTGTACAGTTTAGAGTTTGTTGGGTTCCCAGGCGTCTGCCTTGACTTCATTTTTCACAAGAGATAGTTGTATATTTTAATATGATGTGGTTCATGGTGGCATTTCACTTTCTATTGGAAAAAGGATCAAGAAGTAAACAAGTCATACAATTGTGTGAGATACTGTGCAGGAAATCCCCGTAATATGTCTCTGAATCTCTGAGCACCAAGATGCAGGGAATTGATGGTAATAAATGGACACTTTGCACAGACAAAACAGTTCTCTAGAGAAAAACAGATTTTGTAGATAGGCACGTGAGGTTTCAAAGTATAGGTCCTCCCCAGTTCATACATGCTTCACCCATGAAAGCAACAAACCTCAGAAGTTAGTATGCTTCCGGAGCACTTCAGGAAGTGAAGATGCCTGGGCCATACCTGCAGAGAGACTGACGGGGCCAATTAGCATTGGGGCACGGGGCACAGGGAGCCGGGCACAGGGAGCTGTGTGGTTGGTAAGCACCAGGTGGTCCTGATGTAGGGTTTTCCTCCCTTTCAGAAGCATGATCCTAGCAATATCACATCACCAGCTTCGGAAGTTTTCCCTGGATACCTTCCTACCAGTCAGCTCTTTCTCACCGAGGTGCAGGTATCTGCCCAGCAGCATTTTAGGCAACACCGTCACGGGAGTTGGCCACATGGAGAAGACAAAACGCCTAGCTCTGTCTTCAAAGTTTAACTCAAGAGATGTTCCCACTTACCTTTCAATTCTGTTTTCTATCCTAGAAGTCAAGTAGGATAACTAAACTTTACCTTTAGCAGGTGGTAATGAAAAAAGTAAAGAATCTGACTTCACATGGTCCTTCGTTTGGATTAGGTACTTAACTTCTCAGGACCTCTGTTTGTTTACTTGTAAAATGGAGACAATAGCACGTTCTTTCTAAGATAACGTTGAAGGTCACATGCAGAGTATGCTCGGGTCACAGCAGGCACTCAACACAAGGTTGTTCCCTTCTCAAGGAACTATCCTGAGGGTGTCTGGAAGGCCAATAATCAGCCTTTGAGTTTCACCCCTTGAGTGGGCCTGCTCCATGGCAGACAAGCACAAAGGAGAGGTGGGCAGAGGAGAGTTATAGGAAGAAGCAGGACAACACAAGGCCCTGATAGCCCCTCAACTGAATAAATAATATAAGTAAGTAAAACATGACCAGTTAAATAAACTTCAAGGGGAGAACATAATTGTACCTGGTGATTTTTAGCTGTTGGGTGACTGCTCGGATAAGACTGGGGAATCTCCTTTTCAAAGGAGAACGTTCGCCAGCATTTAGTAAACGATTCTCTTGGCTCCACACCTGGAGCACAGGTACACAGAGCTGCTAACATGCAAAGCAGCTCCATCACATCCTGATGTGTGTAATTCCTTCTGGACTTGTAATTTGGTGCTTAGATTTGAGACCACACACTACCCCCTTCTCTGGCCACAGTATCTTAACATGCATGGCATATTTCTCTTGATACCTCAGTTTCAGTTACTCTGAAACAGCTATGAAATATCACTTTGGACCCTGAAATGAATTCTGGCTCCATTACAGAGCTTTAGTTTAAGTGAAATAATCACAAACTTAACTGCCAAACAGTCAAAATCCATCTAGTTTTTTAAAAAATGCAGTAACATATAAACAACGGCTAGTCTAGTCCTGCCTACAAAGATGCGTGCCCTAGTTAAGTGCTAATTCTTCACACTCCTCTCCAATGAAAATGGTCCTCCTTTCCAGAAAGATCCAGGTTATCTAAGGTCATTAACGGAGAGACACGTTCTACCGCAACCTTCAGAATACTGTCTTACTCTGGTATCTGGACATGTCACCCATGCAGCACTTGCTATTTAAAATTACACCTTAGAGGTATTTGATAAGCAACAGATTAACAATATCACTTACCCAATTTTACAGATTCCCAATACACTTTAGGTTACAAGATGAATCACCTTTCACAGTTATTCTACCTTTGCTTTGATACCACTATTCATGATAAGAAAAAAAATTGATTGCATAAAATATACTATAAAATAAAATACAAACTAGTCTGATACTGTAAATTTAAATCACTCTGTTAATTCTAATATGACTATCTGATACTACATACTTATTTTTCTTAATAAAATGAAGATAATATCAATGGAAGCAATAATACATTTTCACATCATATTATTCTTGGTAGTGAAAAATAGAATTGACATTCATTTACGAATTCATGAACTGGAAAAATCATACTTCTAACAAACCACATTGCATTAAGTAAATTACATTATAAACAAAAATAGTGTTTTACAAAAATGTGTTGTGCTGCATAGGATAGATTTTTATTAGTTTCAAGTAAGATTTTTTTTCCCTACAATAAACTGAAATATTATGTCCAAACTGGCAGTAAGTTGGCATCAGTATAAATATTGGAATGACCTCTTTAACACATGACTGGCTGGTGAACATACTTTCTAGAAACTTTTCCCTGAAGATTCACATCGGAAGTGGTAGGGTGTTATGAGGGGGCATTTATGGGCATGAGCGTGCAAAGCCTTACACGCTGAGGATCCAAGCAGGACCTGCTTTTGCCAATGACACTAACACTTTCATAACTTTTGCCCTGGCTAATTGTAAATATCATTGCTTAAATTTTCTTTTATCACAAACTTCTCCACTATTAGCAGAGAGAAATACCTCAGTATTCTCATTAAGTCACGCTATTAAATAAGAAGACAATAATTTACCCAAAATGAGCTTATGCAAAGAAATAGTCTCAGAGCACTGTGTTGAGAATTTGCAGGTCTACAAAATACAAAGATTAAAGAATGACATTTAACTGTACATATTTTAAGCTTAGTTTTCACATATACAGGTGCCCCCCAAAAAGTATACACACTTTAACAGCTGATTCAATTATATTTTAAAAATCAAATGTATCCTAATAAACACCTCTTTTATAATTATTCAAAGTGTATATACATTTTTGGAGACACCCTGTATTTATTAAAAGTATCTGATTGTACTTAAAATTTATTTTCCAGTACATAAAAGTTAAGGGACAGTTGGGTTGAAATGTAATATAGTTGTAAATATTATTTTAAATTTATTACTTTATGTAATTCTTGCGCCAAAGTATAAAAATGCAATTGAGACATTACTATAGTTTTCATGTTAGCAGTCCCAATATTAATGGAAATGAAAGGAAAATGCAATGATAATCCATAACTCCAAATTGTTTTTACTTAGATTTATTGAACAGTTCCTTATCTTCCATCAGAGAAAGAACAATATTCACTTTAACTTCACAAATTTTTCTGTAGATATGGAAGGCAAATAGATTTTAATGTAAAATTTCCAAGCACATATTTGTGTTAATTATGTTTGACCCTTCAAAGTTACTTTAAATCATGTTTATCTTTTAAGTTATAATAAATGTAGTCCTCAGTCAAATAAAAAATGTTAAAATGACTTCACAAGTTAAAAATTGTATTTTACCTAGATTTATGTTTTTCTTATACATTTACTAATATCTGTGGAAACAAATACTTAACACTGGGAAGAATAGCTGTGTTTTAAAAAAAACATTACATTTAAAATTATTAGATCATATCCTAAAAGATCAAAAAATGATAGCTCAGTACATCAAAATATACTTTTTATACATTAATTATAGTAACAAATACTTAAAAAGCTGAGAGCCAGTCCTTTTCATGCACTCTACATTCCCATCTCTCTTCACTACAAGCTAGAAACATTTCTTTGACCAGTGGCTCAATGGCGCAGCCTATGTGTAGAAAAGTATAATACAACATCAACTGTACAGTCAGTTGTTTAGGTTATGCATAGGGTTTAAAATTATAATATGGTTCTGTAAGAGGGACACATGAAAGAATTCAGTTTCTATTGCATCATTTTTTTCACTGCTTTTTGCAAAACTATTTAAAATAGAGTAAATATAAATAAAAAAGGTCTCTTTTTTAATTAAACATGCAG
The DNA here is from genome assembly GCF_964212035.1 of Myotis nattereri. Lineage (NCBI taxonomy): Eukaryota > Metazoa > Chordata > Mammalia > Chiroptera > Vespertilionidae > Myotis > Myotis nattereri. The sequence continues at coordinate 50,966,200 of NC_138088.1, read as the reverse complement.
CATTATAGTTTTTAATTGGTTTTAAGTAGCCTCTGAATAAATTTGAAATTTTTCTGTTTTCTCCACAGCCAAAAATCTAAATAAGAATGCTGTTTTGTGGCCGAGTTAATATTTCAATAGTTGTCTCCTCTCAGGTTAACATAGGACACAGTGACTTGTAATCTCTTTAAAATAGATCTTCCCCCAGACACTAAATACATACATTACAAATTTTAAATCAGGAACATTATTTCAATTTAACACTTGTATCAGGTTAATTAAACAGAGGCCCATTGTTTTATGGTGAAAGGAAGGCTAAATAAAACCTGTTCTGCTACCTCATGTATGAACTTGATAAATACATTTCCTTCCATAAATCTCCTTCAATCAACACATCCTATGGGTCTCTAGTCAAATACAGAGGGGGCGGTGGTGGCCATTTCCCTTCAAGGCTGCACATAATGATCATCACCCACACATTTTTAATTTGACACACAATGAGGAAAATATATGTATATATTTAGAAATTTAAACTAGCTCATCTCCTAAAAAAAAAAAAGTCAAGAAACAAATCATTGACAAAGAACCACAGCTACTAGTAAAATCCGAGCAAAATCAATGAAACCATTTTTTAGATATTTAACGAAAGCTGGCATTCCACCGTACACAATGAACTCTCCTGTTATTTGTGTGTGTGGCTCCTTAGAAGAGCCAAGAGCCATCATCTGGTGAAGTCTTTTCCACAGGCCCCAACTTTTCTCCCTTCATGCAGAGCTGCCTGCTAATCCTAACAGAGAAAAAGACTGAGTTTGAAATTTGCGCTCATTCTTCTACTCTATTATGAGAGAGAGAGAGAGAGAGAGAGAGAGAGAGAGAGAGAGGAAAAAAAGAGTGACCCTGTAAATTTACTAAAGCTGTTTAAACATGGACGAAGTGCAATAACCCTGACAGCCTCTGTGGTAAGACGAGCGCAATCAGAAACCACTGTTTTCGTGGCTCTATAACTTCGCTGTCTTAACTTCACAATCGGAGGTTTTTTTTAAAAAGTACTTCAATCACACAGCAGAGGTCTGATCAATCTGACATGGACGACAGAAAAGTAAGCTCACAGTGAAGACAAGCACGACGCACTGAAAAATTGTTTCCATTTACTTCTGGCTCACTATTGCTTCATCTTTTCTTTCTGTTGCTTTGGGTAGAAAGAAAGAAATCAACAAAATGTTAAACAAAAGTTAAAACAAAAGTCAGTCAAATGTTTATTTTTTTTCAGTCACTGCCAAATGATTTAATTCCCTACAGCTCTTTTCAATCCATAAAAGTTGTGGTTGCATTTATTTATTTATTTTGCTCCCTCAAGGCCAGATTTGTCAATTAAAAAGGAAAATAAACTAGTTGCAGGATGAAATTGAGATTTTTCCACCTATTGTTAGTTCACAAACTAAAAGTGTGACAATTCTCAACATTTTAGTTGATATTTTAATCATGTGAGGCTTTAGAAAAAACTTTATGATGTCTCACATGCATGTACTGACAGGTTACAAAGCTAAGATACTAAATTTGAGAACTGAAGTGACATCTTACACCTTGCCACAGAAAAGAAATCTTTTTGTCCAAAAACTATTCAGATAGTCTTATGCAGAAAAGCCAGTCCATGTCCAAGGGATTAATCTGCTTTGAAATAGAGACGTGTATATCCAAAGAATAACCCCATGGAACAAATTAAAATTAAATTTGCCAACAGTTTCTACTTCAGCAATTTCTAAACTTAATTGTGTAAAAATATATTGGTGCTAATTTGACGTTAATAAATTAAGACCATTAGAGACAGTCTTTCATTGTTGGCCTCCCAACAATTGTCAATGACACTATTTTCTGTTTGCATTTCCTCAAGCGTGTTAATGTATCTTTGTTTAGGCTCGCAAGTCGAATGGTCAATGTAAACACAGTCAATGAAACATCGGGACTGGAAAACAAGTCTACTGAGAGGACTCATGGAAAGACCATTTGGTCTATTGCCAAGTATGCAATAAGGCTACAGCACTGAAAGGCTACTTAAAAATTTTTTTATAAGATGAATAAATTACTCTTTTTAAAAAAATGTCTTCCAATTCTTTGTTTTGCATACAAAGTCCACCAAGGACGAAGGTGGTCTGCAAGTTGAACTTAGTGCAATGTGGGTTCTAGCCTTTGTCTGCCGTCTTAACTGGGGATTGTACCTTAGCTACCGTAGTTCAAGCGTAAAAATACTTTGTCTGTAATACTATATACTGTTGCCAGTGACCCTCTAAATCCTTGAACCAACTGTGTCTTCTGGTGTCACAGAAGATAATGCCAATTTATTGCAATGTGTGGCTTTTTTAACTGATTAAAATTAAGCTGTAAACATGTGACAATGGAATTAGCACATTTAGAGTCTGTTTTCCCACATCCCATTTTGCGCTAGTGCGGCTGGTCCCTGCAACTCTACGCGGGTGCAATTTTAATGACTTTGCTGGGTTTTGATGTTCTTATGAAAAAAGCACTGCTTGGTGTTTGTGGAGAAGGTAGATATGGGGGCTGAAGAGCTGTGATTGGGAACATGGTGACATCGTTTCTGTTTTCCGATAGGATCGGTGTCATTTTCCTCTCAGCGATAAGACACCTTCAGTGACAGGGCCCGATTAGGGAAAATTTTATTATGAAATTCGCTTTTATCGAATGAGGATAGAGTGATAAACAGTTCAGCCTCAGGGAAGGATAGGAACAGATTCCCTCCTTTTCAAATTCCAGCTTTTCCCTCTTCTCTCTCTTTTTCTCCCTCAAAAAGATGATTGTGTCTTAGTTATTATTAATGGTACAAAAGAGCTCCCTATAACATGTGATTGCTATGATAAAACCACCTGAATAAAGAGACACTTAGATGTTGTTATAAAAGAAAATCTATTTTATATAGTTATATATATGTACACACACACACACACACACACACACAAAGATAAAACTGCTTTCTAAATCCTTCCATTTTTGGAAGTTACCTTGTATTTGTTCCTTAGGAAAATACAACATCCTAAAGGTAATATTGACTCAATTATTCTAAATATACTCACACTTCATACTTATCTTCAGAAATAAACACTGTCAAGCAGAATTGCAAGGTAAACATAAAGAAACAGAACATCACACCCTCTAATTCTTGAACAAACATTAATGCCTCAAGGAAGAATATGAAAAAATACGGATTGTTTTTAAATAGTAAAACACCATTGCTTTTGAATTTTGGTTCTTTAATGATGTTACCTTAAACCTCTGGTGTCATAAGCTACATCTGTTTACTTGCGATAAATCAGGAATATTCTGCGTGAAAGGTCACTTAAGAGGCAGAAAAATAACCATTTGACATTATTTTTTTAAAAAAGTTCTTTTCCTGAAGAAAAGTTTATCAAATGACTCAGAATACTCCTTCTATCTTTACAAATTTAAAAGTAGTGTCTCAGGGACTAAGAGCATCTAGTGACATTAGTAAATTCTGGTACATTAGAAAGTGAGTTCGATGATAGATTCTTTTTTAATTTAGGGGGTGGAATGTTGATGATAAAAGCAACTTAAAATAGTATTTATTCATGGAAAATGTTTCTGAGGGGGAAATAAGAGTGGCTTTTAGTGTGTAATAGTCTTCCATCATTTCTAGTGTATCCCTAAATTCACTCTTTAAAAGACTTTTCAAGCATGCTTTTTCAAATGCTGATTCTGAGCATGATCTATTTTGGTGTGCAGTTCCCTATATTATTCTAACAGAAATGTTCAGTTATCAGTGATCAGAGAATCACGTTAAAATATCTTATTCCCTTTTGAATTTAGCTTCTACATTAAAAAAGGTAATTTTCCAAAGTCACTGCTATGAACTGAAGATGTTTACAGCTTAATGTTGAACAATTTAAATATTTGGTGTATCCTTATATGCAACAAAAGAGAAATGGCTACGTGTTTTACTTATCACATAATAAAGTGGAAAACTAAAGTTTACTCGATGACAAAGACACTATTAGCAAATGCCTCTCAGTCCAACCATTTCTTCCCAAACTCCTTTCTGTGAAACAAACATACTCGAACTCATGATAAGGCAACATTATAATACAGAAACCTAATTTTTACTATTAATTTTATAGCCTAAAAACAATTACCCAAGTAAACTTATGAAATTATAATTGGTAAATGGAGACAACAAAGCTCAACAACTACAGTAAGTGGTAAACTAAAAAGGGAATCCAGACTCATTATTGGCTAAAATCTTTACCACCAAATGCTTATTAACAAGTAGGCAGCAACTGGGTGGTGAACTAGTTTAAGTAGAGTAGACTTTTCTTAATTATCACTCTGCAGAGTAAAAGCTAATATATTTTTTTAAAAAAAAACCCACATGCACTGGTATTTTTGAGAGAAGTACTTAAATGTATTAAGAATTTCAACATAATGAGGTAGAAAAAGTCAAATCCTAAAACATTACAAAGCCCCAACATTGCTCCATAAACGTGGGCTGGGAAGTAGCCACACTTATTGCAACACTAAAGGTTAGTGAGAGACTTTTGAAAATAAGCACTTTCCTTTGTAATAAAGGAGGAGAGCTGCCCATTTCTTTCATTCATTCAGCAAAATGCCCCCCAGGAAGCGTACATTCTTCTGGGGAAGACAAGACAAGTCTGATTCATGGTTTATCCTTGGTTACAACCAGTGCTCTGAGAGAGGGGTTTGGTAAGAGATGAGAGAAAAGCTACTTTAATGGAGTGGTCAGGAGAATCTTCTCTGAAGAAGAAACCTAAACAATGAACTAGAAACCTAAACAATGAGAAGCTCGGCCAAGTTCCTTATACAGGCTAGAGATACGCATGTCCAACATGTGACTGTATCCATATGTATTTTTTTAAAGGTATTTCTGGAAAGTTGCATGCTATTTCTTTTTTCTCATAAAAAAAAAAAATGAGTATGCTTCCCTGGCCAGGTGACTCAGTTGGTTGGAGTGATGTCCCAAACACCAAAAAGGTTGCAGGTTTGATTCCCAGTCAAGACAAATACCTAGGTTTCGGGTTCGATCCCCAGTTGGGGTGAGTACAGGAGGCAATTAATACATGTTACTTTCTCACATCAATGTTCCTTTCTCTCTCTCTCTCTCTCTCTCTCTCTCTCTCTCTCCCAAGTCAATATATCTCTCTCTCTTTCAAGTCAATAAAAACATATCCTCAGGTGAGGATTTAAAAGTGAGCATGCTAAGGACCTTATTGAGAAAAAGATACATCAGGTAATAAAATTTCTCAAAGCAAAGAATCCTGAATAGAGAATCTGTATATATCACAGTACACTTATTTCTAAGCATCACTGACCCTCATCTCTCTAACTTAGAGGCACTTCAATGTCATAGACTCTTTGGAACAGAGTCATCACTGAGACTCCTTGTCTGGGACTGTACAGAACCAGTGAAAAACGAGTTTTTACTACCTCACCTGCCCTAAAACCAGGACACATGCCATGAGCACATTCAAATACGTGCATGGCGCACACCTACTTATCTGTGTGCCCACTCTGGGTAATCAGCTGTGTAAGATGGACTACCTTCTCCACATCAGACTAGTCCTGTCTTCATCTCCAAAAACTTTTATTTTTCTCAGAGGACACCTCATAAAGGTACCCAAGTGTGGGGACACGCTACCTCTCTTGTGCTGTGCTGTGACAGGAGACATCTAGAACAGCTGTGTGGACCTGCATGTAAGGGAGTCACACTTTACTGAAAGCAGCAGGAGTCCTTCCTCAGAGGGCTGCCTGATTGGTTAGTGGGGAACGGATAGAGGGAAGGGGAGAATAGCTGATAAAGAACTCATCCAACAGGGCTGTGCAGGATTGCAGCTCAGGGGATGCAGGTAGGGAGAGGGAAGGAGAGGCCGGGGTCCTTTCGGTTGTTGCATTTGAAGTGGGGAGGCGGCCTGCAGTGAGCAAACTTCAGATGTGAAGAACAAAAGGCCAGGTTTCCCCCCTGCACCTCCCTCTCCCTTTCTCTCAATACTGACTGGAGGAGATGTCTCAAGCTGAAGCCCTACAGAATTCCATTTTGACAACCTGAGTTTATTAGTCAGGTTTATACGCAGCAAGGCCTTCCTTACTGTGTACAAAACAACTGAACAGAGGAAAGTTGCCAATCTGTGCTTGGGGGACATTTAGAACGATCTCTGTTGTATACAGCCGAGTCAGGGTACATCAGAATAACCAATATGTTATATGTTCATCCAACATCTTCAATCGTTAAAAAAGAAATAAAAATTTGTAGTTGATAAACATTACTATGGATTAGGACAATGTAAACATTTTTCTCCCGTTCCTCTAAATGAATACTTTGCAGGGGAAGGTAGTTCCTAAGCTGATGGTGGATCTGAGGTTGCAGTTACGGGAGCACTTAAGCGCCCATTGGCACAGCAAGATTCAAAGCCCTGGTAGGCTTCAAAGAAACACTTTTTTTTTCTTCTTCTAGAACTCTTTGCTTTCTAGTAAAGCTGCAACCACAATGTTCTCTCTCTTAATGCCACCATAAAAAATCAAAACACTTTAAAACAAATTGATGTACTCTTTAATACAGTCACCGCATCATCACAGGACCCTTGCACCCTGCATGGCGACAACCGTGGGGATGCCTACCACACATCTCTCTCTTTGTTGCCTGCTTCAATGCTTAAAGAAAAATGGAGAGAGAGTGTGTCTCTCAACTGAGATATGGGCACCTTTGATTGACAAGACCTAATCAGCTTATCTCCACACTAATAAAGTTGGGGCCTGTGGAGCTGGTCTGTGCCCAGCACCGAGTGAACTTCGCCTCGCCAAAGCCTCCCGGGCCAGGTCTCGGGCTCTGCTTCTCAAAACTGGTTCAGATCATTCCTTAATGGGCTATTTTCATCTTGATAAGCCTCCATAGTCTTCTCTGGAACTTTTATTTCTTTTAGGTTACTATTTATTAAAGGGGATGGCTTTTTTTTTTTTTTAATTAAAGGATGACAGGATTCTCTGCACATTATGTAACAAAGAGTGCCCTTTCATGATTTCTGCTGTATAATACTCTGAGATGCTCAATTCCTTCTGATGGAGCCCCAAAACTGACCAAGCCATAATCTATCTTCATTCCAGTAACTTGTGTCGCTAACTTGCTCATGTCAGACACCCACTAAATGTGTCCTGGCTGATGGGCGGGAAGGAACATAAGGCCAGGAAACATGCAGGAACTGGATTTGGAGGGAGAGGGGAACACACACATGCATGTATACACACATGCACATGTTTTTTTTCTTCAGGTTTACTTGGAGGAGGGCCTTGCAAACCAAGGATTTTCCATATAGTTCAAGAACAAAGTCTTTGTTCTTACCTGTAATTGCCATGTAAAGACCAAACTCAAGAGGTGATGTGTAAATAAAGTTATTAAAGGACCAGGTGCTTCTTTGACGACACAATGAAGACCTGGAATAGAAACCCCTCTTTACATGGGCCAACATGAGAGTAAAACACACAGTGGACATTTTGATCTTAACTTTCATATGCAGTTATCTAAAGAGAGAGATGGGCTCACTGGACAAAGCAAGCTTTATAGAAAGAACTCCAGGGGAGGGGATGGGCTAGTAGGGATCAATGAGGGGAAAAAGAGTACATCTGTATAACTTTCAACACTAAAGATAAATTTTAAGAAAGGAAAGAACTCCAGTATAGGGAGAATTTTCAAAATTATAATTTTTCAAGCATAAAAAAACATGCATATATACAAATTTGTACCTCTCACTACATATAAATGGTCGTTAAAACCATTCAGTAATGCTGCTTTCAAGCTGCAATATATCTTGTTTATTATAATCACCTGTATCAAACCAGCTGATTTTAAGTATATTCCCCAAATGCAGTTTTCTACAGATTACAGGAAACCTTGAGCAATATTTTTCATTCAGATTGTAGTCTTCATACTGTAATTGCTTTATACAAAGCCCACTCCAACCTTATCACTTAATATTATCTTCACTGCTGAACAACGGAAGATGATTTTGCAATAAAATTTAATTTACAGAGCTTATTTTCCACTAATCTTCCAGCAGAGGAAAAATGAAACACGCCAAGGTACACTCTCCAAGCTCTGACCCTAATGGCGTTTTTTATTTCTGGACTAGCAAGACCCCAAACATCTCAATGTAATCATACTGAAATGTCGGCATGTTTTAATTGTCATAACATCGTATCTTAGAAGTAAAAACAGGCTATTAGGAACATGTATGAAAATAAGCTTCTTCAAATGATAAAGTTCCCTTGGGGTAAGCATTTTTTTTTTTTCCATAAGGAAGGAAATAATATAAAAATATGGGGCTAGTAAGGCTATTTCATTTCCAACTATTAATCTACCAATCATGGTCAACAGTATTTGAGAGTTTTAAGTAAAAAACTTAAAGCAGCAATAAATAGGGACTAGACATCAATATTCAGTTTTCTGTACCAGATGACCAAGTCCAGTCTGCCACCTCGAAAGCTCACTCCAGCTGTGAGATTTTAAAATATAAATGTATAGAAACTGTAAATTTTGGAAAAGTAAATTAATAGTAGAAGGTCTATTTCTATAGGCCATTTCGCCTCTATCTATCATTGATGGTCTAGAAAGCATTCATCACTTGAAAAAAAGCTTATTATTATTATTTTTTATATTGAGGACTCCATAACAATGAACTAATAGGATATAAGCCAAAAATGAAATAGCTTCGTTATGCACTGGTGCAAAACACTGAAAGAATCCTCATGAAAACTCAAATTCTTCATCAAAATGGTTACATATTTTCAAAAAAAGATGAATGATCCTGAATGGGATGAGAAATTAGGGCTCTATGCGTGGGCTGGATGAGGCTAGCACTTCCTAAACCAGATTTAAATTGTTCTGCCTCTTTTTAAAGTTATACCATAACAAGGCCAAAGTGATACTGAATCATTTATGAGGTTTTTAAGAGTTGAAATATCAGAGTCATATATGTGCAGCAGTATTGTTCTGACATTTGAATTTCAGCAATAGGCAATTCTGAGACATTTCAAGTTATGTAAAACTTGACATTTCCATGTTAATATACAAAACAATGATGATGTGAAAAGCCACTTCTCTACCAATATTTAAAACTTAAACACTCAATAAAACTTTAGAAGCATAGACCTCTAAAATTGAAACCCACACAAGAAGTCCTTACCTAAAAGCTTTTAATGTTTATCCACATAAAACGTACATGCTGAACATTCATCTTTCTGCACTGCTTTTTTTCATTTATACACAGAAAAAGCAAAAAACATTACTAATTGCTTTGTAGACTACTTATTTCCAATTTAACTTTCTTTTCATTTCGAGAGAGAGAGAATATTCCTACCATGGACCACAGATCACTTAAGATTGCTTCTCAAATGTTAAAAACTATATTGGATACAATATAATTAAGTATATTTCACTTTCCTGAAGAGCATGAATGTCAGCCAATTGTAATTTTATAAAAAAACTAAAATGAACTACTCACGAATGACTACCATGTCCAATGATCATCTCCTCAGACACCCAAACTAAAATGTTTTGACATTATGATCTCTTGGTAGAAACAGTAAAGACATGTTTTTGAAAGGCTGAAATAAGTAGGGTAATAATGAAGAACAAAATGTATAACATTTTCAAGCTGCAAATTAACAAGCAGATATTGACTTTTCTTTGAGGTCAATAACAGCTCTTATTGATCTAAAAAGTTAATACCTACTAAGGTCAATATAAGATCTCAAGGGTCACCACATCTGGATTGGAACTTCCACTTCCTTTCATATATGAATATTGCTGAAATGGGCACAACTGTGTTTGGAGAAATCAGGGAAATGTCATTATGATGCCAGAATAACCAAAGAAGGCCAAGGAAACTAAACACAGAGAGAGTTTTCAAAGTCTGTTACTAGAGAATTTTCAGGGGCCTTGACCTTGAAATGTAAATCCTAATAGTGTTACACAATTGGGGCCGTTAAGCAAGGAGGAACAAAAATAACTGAAAATTATTTTTTTAATTACAAATGTTTGTTCATAGTATTGACATGTGGAATCTCTCGCGCTTGCTTTATATTATTTGAGAAATATAATGTGGAATAAGCCTTCAAAGTAAATATTAGGCACTTTTAAATATAGAGAAAGTTATTTTTAATTAAAATTAAATAGTATCATTTTAGGAAATTTAGAAGAGCAAAAATTATCATATCAATAGTCTTATAAAACCATTTTTATCATCATACAGTCTGTTGTAATTTTCTAGACTGAAAAATATATTGACTATTGATGATCATTCTTCTAATAAATAAAATGGTCTACTCATTCTTTTTCATCTTTGGATTTTCTTTTTTATTATTTTAGTAAATGTGTTGGGGTGACACTGAATAAAATCATTTAGGTTTAAAGTGTACAGTATATAACACATCATCTGTATATTGCATTGTATGTATACCACTGAAAGTCAACTCGCCTTCTGTCTCACCTGAAAGACAGCACATGGCTGGTGGGGGGTGGGGGGGTGGGGGACGGGAACCACGTGAACATTAGATTCATGTTCCCCGGCATCCTAAAATTGAGTATTTATTAGCTCAATCCTTTTCACAGCCAAATAAGTGTTCACACTGTTCTTTTAGAATTACTAGAAGCACTGAAGGAGGGAGAGGAAAGAGAGAAAGAACATACTCTCCTTGAGCATTTACTAAATACCAAAACCTGGGCAAGACACTTTCAATAGGCATGGGTCCAGTTAGTTACCAGAGAGGCTAAATTTTCTACAGTGATAAAACAGAGGTTGGGTCTGTGGCAATTGAGTGTTGTACTATGGGCATTTAATAACTATGAAGATACTGCGATTGCAATGTACTTTAAAAAAAATAAATTTCTTTTAAAACAGTTTTAGATTTACAGAAAAATCAGAATAGTACAGAGTTCCCATACAGTTAACACTCAGTTTCCCCTATTATTACCATCTTACATTACTATGCTACATTTGTCACCATTAAGGAACCAATACTGATACTTATTGTGAACAAAAGGCGATATTTTATTCATATTTCCTTCGTTTTCATCTGGTGTCCTCAGACACTTTGTCTAATGTGTCAGGACACCATCCAGGATACCACATTAGAGTCAGTCACTTGTTTCCTTACGTTGGTCTTGGCTATGACAGCTTGCAATGTTCTTTAAGCACATAGTTTAGAAATGATGTAAATAAATTTGCCGACTTGTATCTATTGTCAACACTTAGATGAAAGCACGAGCAGCAGAATAATCTTTTGTTACAGATCTAAGGAATATACATTTGAGAAGCAAATAGAGATAAATGTCTGATAGAGAGGAAAGCAGATGATACTGACTTTTTAATGTGTCTGTTAATAGAACATAGATAAGTTTCACTTGTCACAAGTTCTAGATTACAACCACTAACCTGACCTGTGCCATCTACTCCTCCACCTCTCCCTATCATGTGGTTACTAGCCAGGGTTCTAATTGATGGAGTACAAGGCAATGAAGTGGGCAAGGAATAAATCCACTGCCCATCTGCACTGGTTCTCTTTCTCTCTTTTTCTTTTTAAAATATATTTTTATTGATTTCAGAGAGGAAAGGAGAGGAAAAGAGGGAAACATCAATGATGAGCGCGAGTCATCAATCAGCTGCCTTCTGCATGCCCCCACTGGGGATCGATTCTACAACCCTGGCATGCGCCCCAACCAGGAATTGAACTGCAACCTCCTCGTTCATAGGTCGATGCTCAACCACTGAGCCACACTGTAAAGTTGTGCTTAGAAAGCGGCTGTCCAAGTGAAAGTATGTTTCCTAGTCCCCTTCCACGTAAGTGGCACCATTCAACTAGTCCTTGCCCGTGTGCGTGAAATGTCTGTCCAATCAATGTGTGTCAAAAGCTGCCTATGGGGCTTTATGGGTGGTGTGTGTTCTCCATTCTCTCTCTGCTGGGCTAGAGCCTGAATGTCCAGGACTCCAAAGCCTCAGGGCAGGGCAGAACCACTAAGTGGAAAAGCCTGGACTTCTGAATCAGCACACGGAGGCTGTCTGCTCACTAAGGACACTTGTGTTGAACTGTTCCAAGGGTGAGAAGTAACTTGACTTCACCCAGCTCCTGGGGCATTTGGGGTTTATTTATCACAGAACCTAGAATAACTACGCAATGTAGCAAGTGGAATCGACTTCTACTGAGCACTCTGATGGACCAAACATGTGCTGGGTATTTTATATACTTTACCTTATTTGGACTAGACTCTGCTCAAGTTAAACACTGTAAGATTATCAGCAGGTTACAACAACCTCCCTACAGAAGACCTGCAAACATTTTTATATGTTAGGAAGAGAATACTTGGAAAGGCTAATGAACTTGCCCAAGATCTCCCAGTTATTATTATGTGGCAGATGTGAGATTTGAACCTGGGTATGTTTAGTTACAAAGATCCAAACACATTCCATTTTGCCTCACTGCAGGTGAAAGACAGGTGATCTGAATTGATGCTTGGATTAAAAAATAATTCCTATGCATTTTCTATGTGTACCTTTTTTTTTTATCCTCACAGGAGAGCAAATGTTATAGATGTTTTCTCCCTACTTTTTATGTGGTGGGCATGAGGTCCTAATTTACAAGGGGTGGTTGGGTATGGGATGATTAGCTCACTCGAGTTTGTTAGCATTTTCCAGATCAAGACAATGTTATACAAAGATGCCGAAGAGAAAGATACACGCCACCTTTGTAACCTGCTGATAATCTCACGGTGTTTAATTTGAGCAGAGTCCAGCCACTCACGGAGGGCATGGAAGCGTGGTTGCTCCACAAGGTTTACAGTTAACAAAGGAGAGAACAGAAAGACTGACTTGTTCGCACAACAGTAGGAATTTAAAGACCTATATGGGGTGTGCATTCTACAGGAAGCCCAAGCAGGAAGAAAAATGAAATGCTGTACCTTGTACACAGCAATAAAAATGAGGGGGTTCATTGTAGTAAGAAAATGCACAGCTGGCAGGCAGGATCAGTGGGGCAATAAGATATTTGGTCCATCTTCATGCTTACCTTTTTGGAGTCACAGTGTTTAAAAAAAAGGTCTCCTTTTTATATTAACAAAGTCACTCCAGTCAATCTCTTTAACTCACCTACATGAAAAATTTAGATGACTTTGTAAAAGTCCTATGCTAACACCAGTGAGAAAAATTGGTCCATCCTTTAAATTTGTGCAGCTTTCTTAAGATGGAGTTTTGTTTGTTTAATAACAGGTCCTAATCACCAACAGGTCTGCATACAGCTTCGAACATTATGGGTAATTCATAGATATGCTAATGAGGAAGAGGGAAACCAAATGAAACTTAATAAGCCCTTCTGGTTGGTGAAAATTGATGGCATTTGAGAAAGTATTCAGGGGATCAGTGTACTCAATCACAACAAATAATTTCCATTTCAATAAGTTAACTATTGATTGATACAATGAGGTAATAGATGTAAAAGTAGTCTGAAATTTTCAAAGTAGCTTATACAGTGTTATTTCTAATATGAGTGTTATTATTTTTAGCACATGCTACAAGGTTAAGATTTACCAAAGTTTATAATGTAAAGCATTAAAAATGTACAAATGTATTAAATAAAAATAATTACACAACTGACTATGAAATGGATAGGATAATAGGGGAGGTTACTCTGAAACAATAAAAATTTGAGGAAAATTTTTTTAGAATTAATGTTATCACTTTCAAGTACACGTAATAATTAAGAGGAGCATTAGAGCCCTGACCGGCATGACTCACTTGGTTGAGCATCATCCTATACATCAAAAGGTCGCTCCCTGGTTCGATTCCCAGTCAGGGCATATGCCCAGGTTGTGGGCTTGATCTCCATCTCTGGGGTGTGCAGGAAGCAACCCATGAACTCGCATCAATATTTCTCTCTCTCCCCCTCCCTTCCCCTCTTTCTAAAAATCAATAAAAATCTTTTTTTTTAAGCTAAGCATTAGATATTCCGTAGGAAACATTCTAGAAAGTCTCATAAGCCATGTATTCACCCAGAGCCTGACTGCTCATGGTTTACCCACTTCCCCTTCTCCTCCTCTATTTATCCCAGAAGGCCCACCTCTTCTGAGTCTTCCCTGACACAGTGAAATAGACTTAATAATTTCCTCCACCCTGCTTCAAATACACTAATTATGTTTATCATGGGGATTTATTGATATGTATTTCCCTAACAGATATGTTGTCAAGACATTCCAGCTTATTAAAGGTTCTTTATATTCTAAGTGCCTAGGACAGTGGCAGGATCTGTTCCTTCCTAAATTAAATAAAATCCATTACCCCTTTCAGGTGTGTTGACTATCTCCCCTACCTGACTCACCAGTGCAAATCTTGCTAATCATATTAATTTAAGGCAGCATTTTTCTTGCCATTTCAGAGATCAACTTAGCCCAGTCCAGATCTAATTTCATAGGAGCCAATTATTTGTTTTCTGAATAAATGTTAAAGTTCCACTGTGCTGCATTCAAGTGCTGTGTGTTGCAAACAGCATTGAAAATGGAAATAAAGAAAATTAGCTCTATTGTAAAAGTATATTTTATGTTGACATAAATACCAACCTTTGAATGTGGACCAGGATCTTAGATCATTGGCTGTGATGAGATTACCAACAAGGAACATAATGGCAGGATTACCCAACAACATGCTTATTTTTCCTCCAAAGGGACAGTCTTCAAAAAGCTTTTCTCCTTGTTTGGCTTTAGGGAGGGTCCTTCCTCTCTCTAAATAAATAGATATTTATTTAACTATGACTCCGAGTTTATATCTCAAGATGCAAAAGGCCAACACTGTGCCACACATGAATGACGACCCACCATGACAGTCTCTTTGATAATGACTTTACTTGGAAAAACATATTCTTCAATAAAAAAATTATTTTTTTAGTGTTGACTTTGTTCTCTTAACAGCAACGTTGGAAAACACTGTAGCCCAACAGGAAATACAGGCGAAAGCTTCAAATGGAGAGAGA
The DNA here is from genome assembly GCF_964212035.1 of Myotis nattereri. Lineage (NCBI taxonomy): Eukaryota > Metazoa > Chordata > Mammalia > Chiroptera > Vespertilionidae > Myotis > Myotis nattereri. The sequence continues at coordinate 50,951,176 of NC_138088.1, read as the reverse complement.
GCACACACAAAAAGCCATTTTTAAAGCTCATGTCTGTCAACTTTTCCACTTGATATAAGTCGTACACAAAGTCTTAGCCCAACGAACCCATGCTGTGAAAATTCTGTAGTGCCCACCTCAGAAAATGCTGTTAAGTACATAAACACTGCTGAAAAGAAGACTTCTGGGCACTGGAAATCGGAGTCAAAGGGAAAATAAACCTGATTAAAAAAATTCCCAAGGAAAGTTATACAAGCAAAGTGCAACAAGGTCATAAGCTTAACCATCCTCTGTTATAACATTTGAAAGTAAATTGGCATTCTAGCCATCTGCTTTGGTCGTCTTTCTTTTTCTCAACTCACAGAGATGCCACGGAATAAGAATGGCTTCACGTGTGTCTCACAAACCAACTGGAAAAGAGATAGGCAGGATGGCTTAAGACACCTTTAAAAATGAGTATAATACTTTTTAATGGATTAAAAATGAACCCTACGCATTCACGTGGACCTCCTAAGGAGAAGGTCCTCAAAATAGGGCTTAAATGGCATCCTTTTCTTACCACTGGGAAGTGCACCCATATCTATCTCAGAGAACCTTACAAAGTAAACCTAAGCGCAACTTGAAAATAGTCTTTAAGAGTTTCACCCAGAGGACAACCTCCTCTGGTCTTTCCGGAGCAGAATCCCAGCTTTCTGAGATGTGAGACTTTAAATAGGGTTTTAATTCTAAAGTAAGTGATCATTACACAGTACAAATTATTATTTTACCACTGGGTAGACTTTTTAAAACTCACAGAACATGGTCAAGTAATCCTTCTCAGCATTAAAAAAAATGCATATTCAAGCAGAAATATCTTTAATTCTGAAAGCATAACCACACGGTCCACCACTCAAAATAATGAATGAAGAAACATTTTCTAAAGAAAACTTTTCTGTCAATAAGTTTAATTTTCTGTAGAAATATATTTTCTCTAAAATAGAGGTGCTTAGATAAAAATAGTTAAAATCAACCCAATTGTATAATCCCATTTTCTGTTCCAATATTGTAAAACAAAATGTTAATTTGTTATTGCTGCAATAATATGGACATGTCATATATTGAAATTTCAATCTGTGCCTATACAAAATTACTTAAGTTAAAAATCTCAAGTGTTTATCCCCAGCAGATTTGGCTCAGTGGTCGAGCACTGACCTATGAACCAGGAGGTCGCCGGTTTGATTCCCAGTCAGGGCACATGCCTGGGTTTCTGGCTCAATTCCCAGTGTAGGGAGTGCAGGAGGCAGCTAATCAATGATTTTCTCTCATCATTGATGTTTGTATCTCTCTCTCCCTGTCCCTTCTTTTCTCTGAAATCAATAAAAACATATTTTTAAAAAATCTCTAGGGTAAAATAAAATCAAGTAATACAATCTTAAAAAAAAAAAAAATCTCAAGTGTCTATAGACACAACATTCTGTACTCAGAACCCGCAGGACTGGAATATCTCGTCATTCCAGCTCTGCATTGCTGAGGTGCCTGACACTCAGTGAAGTTCAATAAAAGCTTGTGGAATAAGTGAAATACAACATTTGCCTTCTTTCATATAATGTCTACCACTCCCACTAATATTCTAAAGTCATAAAGTTATTCTTCTACCAACTGATAACAGCTTTAAGAGCAAGGCACATACAGTTAATACTTTTTGGGTCTGTTTTCCCAGGAAACTTATAAGTGACTTATCAGTAAATGAAAGAGGCTCTTTCCTATTTCTTCCAGGAGATGTTAGCTCAGTTCCAAGCAAACTTATGGCTTTGAAAA